>NC_135313.1:103271344-108271344 GCF_048772815.1 Callospermophilus lateralis | reverse complement strand
ACACTAAGGCAAGGGACGCTTAGTTACCTAGAGACACGACTCACACCAGAAATCAAGTCTCATATTAGACAGGCCTTTCTGAAAAAATATTATAAGGCATATTTCATGGAAAACAGTTCCATATACACATATTAAATAACTGATCCTCAATTTGATTACTGTAGGTGTAACTGAGTAATCTCTAGATAGAGAGTAGCCAGGTGTTAAATAGGTTTTTGAAGACCACTTTGTCTTGAACAGTGTTCTCTGAATACTCACAATTGCTGCCACTATAGTCATACTTTTGATTTAGGGGGATTTTTTTTTTATTAAGAAAATGTGTGTGTGTGTGTGTGTGTGTGTGTGTGTGTGTGTCTGTTCTTAGTATTTGAGGGAGATTACAAAGAACTGACTTTATTGTGCATACACAGATAGAGAGACACACACACACAAATATTAATCACAGATGCCTTAGCAAAAGTTAATTCCATATTTCTATTAAATGAAAAGGGCTTAAGGAAACTGAACCTGAGATTGGACATCAGGGCAGTAGTGGAGAATTGCTGTCTGATTGTTGGGCATGGGTACAAGGTCCCACCTGAGAACAGCAAAGCACCTTCAGGAAGGGAGATAGAGGCCACACCTAGGCTCTCTTTAAAATTCTGCTCAGGGAATGTTTTTGTAGGAACCTTTAAGTCAGTAGGTAGACATGCAGCAGCCCCAATAGTATATCTCCCATGAGGTTGTTCCTTGTCTGAAACCCACCTGTGCTTTGTGCATGGGTCAGACCTATGCCAAGGATCCCATGGCTCCAACTCCCCATGTTGGTGCAAAATACCTCCATAGTCTCAACAGTGGTCCGACTTTGCTGGACAATAACTGTGCTCACCACATGGAGGTGATTATGCCTCTCATCTCCATGACATAAGAAGAAAAGACTCAGAGTTCTGTACTTTAGATAAGGAAGCTGAGGCAAGCCACAGTTATTTGAGTGAAATACCTGACCTGGGGTGTGCTTTCTTCCCTGACTCCCAACTTCTTGCTAATTGACCTCTTAGTATGCACTTACAGTAAATCCACTTCAATCTTTCCTACCTTACATCACTACCTCCTAAGTACTTCCAGAGTAAAAATGACCCTTTATTCTTCCCTGTCTTTCCCGGCTTGCAGCATGAGGCTAAGAGCAGATAAGCCACTAAATAAGTGTTGATTGTTGGGAGAGGGTCTTTCACCCACTCCAGACCTGGCATCAGCACTCTCCCCTGGCTTCAGGGTTGACAATACGAGGCCTGGATTTGTCTTCTTTCACTCTTACTGGCCTTTTTGTGAGCAAGTTCTCAGCCTCCTCCTTTAGAGATTATCTGCAATGGAGAGAAACCTCAAAAGAGAGCAAACCAGACAGGGGAGGCTCTTTCCATTCACCATTCGCTTCTCACAGGCTAACATGGTGTATCTCCAAGTAAGAGTGAAACTCCTGCTTCCTGGCTGAGCTGTGGATCTGTAGAGACTGATCCAAGCCACCGGAGCTGAGGCTCCTGGCCTACCCACTCCCACCGCTAGATAGCGCTGCTCCCAAACGTTTAGAGTCTTCATCACCGGTTTCCAAAAAAGAAAAAAAAGAAAAAAAAAATGAGAGCAGCTCACAAAATACACAAAGAGTTTCTCAACAGGATTACTTGGTGTGAAAAGGTACCTCCCAGGATTAAATTAAGAGCTTTTAGAAACAGTTGGTGGATGGAACAATTTAAACCATTTCTGTGTTTTCTTAATTCCCAGTAAGATGATTAGCCAGCAAGCAGAAAATTGGTGAAATTCCTCTGAAAAGAACCAGGTTGCTGCATTAGTATCCTTAATGATGCAGAAATCATTTTCTTCCCCACACCTCCTCCCTGTCTTTCAATCCTGAAATATAATCTTGCCACCTGGGCAAATGGAAATTTGAACTTAAAAAAAAAATAGCCAGTAAGTTTTATGAACAAAATAGTGTGGATTAGATTAATGTCTAAGTAGCTGAAAGATATTAAGCAATTGAAGATACTTTTTTCATGGTTTCCTTTTTTGGATATAGGGAATGTAGTCAGAAAAAGCACCTGGAATCTCCTAAAACAGGAGACTCTATCTGCAAATATAATTTTTAAAAGAGAAAGTATATGATGGTGCTAAACTCTGTTAATTTGTACAATTAACACATGCTAACAAAAAACACAATATTTAGAAAGTGTAAACTATTATTGCTATTTTTATTACAGTTGTCTTATTGACTATGTGGGACTTGTCTATTGAATTGTGGTTTTGATGATTACCAGGCAAAGTTGTGTTTAGATGAGAAAATAATCACAATGAGAGCGTATGGAGAGGGGGAGAGAATATCAACAGTATATCTAAATGAATCAGACATTTTAGAACAGAGAAATAAGAAAGCTAATGAAGAAAAGAGCAATCTCCGATTTCTGCCCTTAAGAAGTTACAGTCTAAAAAGAGAAAGAAAATATTACCATCTACAAGTAGTAATTTAGTGAGAACCAAAGGTCAGTTAATTTAGGGCAAAGTATGGAGTGTGCCTGTTGCGAATAGACTGCATTTTGACCCAATTAATAGGAAAGTGTCCGAGGGTAAATGGACTTCAAGCATGAAAAAAATGGAATAGACATGATCTGGTGAAGCCAGATTTGGGGAAGAATTTGGGTGTTGGAAGAAACATAACACCTCTGAAGATTCGCTGCAACGCGAAGATGGGAAGAGATGGCCTGTTGAAATCAAGTCTCTGCAGCATGTTTTAAGTTTAGGGTGGAGACTATCTTTCCTTAAGGATGCCAATTCACCTTTCGCATGAGGACCACTGCTCACCATTGAGGAAATATCAATGGAGTAGTAGTTTTCCAGTGCGGCTCTTCTGTCGAAAGCTCTCATTTGAAAAGCATGATGCCCTGCACATAGGAGCTTTCACTCAAGATGGAGTCTTTGGTTTACTTCTCAATCACTCTGTGTAAATTAGATTTTCTTTAGAATGAGATTCAGGGTACTTTTTCTCCCCTACGTTGTTTCTCTCTGGGCATTTCCCATTTAAGAAATCAGTGTGTGCTTGATTGAGAATTAGAAATGGAGGCACAATTGTTATTGGAAATAAAACGTAAGAGTGGAGCCAACCAGAGAGTCATGGGTCTTTTCAGGCAGCTACAAGAGATGGTGAGCAGTCTGCTCTCGGCCTTCGTTTCTCTGTCCGTGAAGGGGAAATAGTATTCCCTGATATTGCTGACAACACAATTGTGGAGTGGTACTTTAAGTGGAAACTCTCTAAGAAGTGAGGAAGGTGATTCAAAAACAAAGATGTCTATCTTTATAAAAAGTTATCACAGACATTAACACGTATCTTCATTTAAATCTCTCCTACCAACATTCACAGGAAGTGATTCATTTTAATTCTGGATCAAATGTATATTTATGCCCTTTGGATCCATAACCTTACAAAACTAGCATTTGTTGAACCCTTATTATGTACCAGGTACTGAAGTCCTTTCCTTCTATCAAAGAGAAAAAGAGATACAAAGATCCGAGAATAAGCCCTTTAGTATTTTTATTATTACATTATGGTTTTTTCTTTCTTTCTTTTTCCTTTTAAGAGGTGGGGAAATACATAAAACTCATGGTGAGAAAGGCATGGATGTAAAGTTCTAGAAAACAATGTTTATTTGGATGCTCATTTAAAGGTATCCAATCACATCACTGCCAAATAAGTTGGGCCCCAAAAGGCATTGCATTTCCTCTAGCATCTCAAGGCTGCATGTGGCCCTTTACTGGCCTCTTGGGTGGGGTGCTAGTCTGGGGTCCACCTCTTGAAGCTGGTAGTGCCCAGTGAAAGAGAGTCAGTAAAGGCAGCAGAGGCGGCTGCTATTGCTTTAATGTGACTTGTGGTCGATTTTAAATATTCTAATTAATTGCACTTTTTAATTGTTCACATTCTCTAAGGTTTCTGAAATGAAGGGCACTGGTTTTAAGAAAGGAAAATCAGCCACCAGCTGTTCAAGTCTGTGTGCTTTTCAATTTTCTCTTTTGGGTCAGATGCACACTGATTTTAAGAGGAGCTAAAGAAAGGGATTTGGCCCTTGGCTTCGGAGCCTCAGGGGAAGGGTCATGAGATTTGTGGCACAGACCAAGCTCAAGAACAAAAGCCTGAATAAGCGCGCGCGCGCGCGCGCGCGCGCGCGCGCGCGCACACACACGCAACCTAGAAGTAGGGCTTGGGGATATTAAGAACTTTGGAATTGATGATTCTGGCAAAGCTACCTGAGGATTAGATGGGGAGACAGGGGTCCTGGAAGTCAGCATCCAGAGCAACTGGTGACTATCACAGCCCAGGCTCAAGGGTAGAGCCATGGGGGGGAATTTAAACAGGATCAACCGAGAGTCTCATTGTAGGTCTTCATATCTGTTGGACCTGGGCCCTGAGCTTGCAGGTGAATTCCCACGTCTATATTGCTGCCTACCTGCCTCACCTGTCAAGCATACTTCATAAAAGTAAAGGGTCACAGAGGTCAAGGAGATGATGAGCTGCAGCTGCTTTTCTGTGCTCCTGAGACTGGTGCAGATGTGCTCTGCCTAGGATGGACACCTGTGTGCCCAACTCCTACCGTGCTCCTAGACACTCTCTGTACTAGGCAGGTGCTCTGAGTCCTCTGAGCCTGGTTAGGTCCCTTGCCTCTTTCATCTAGTAGCCATGACACCTTCTTTTGTAATGGTCCAGTTGTCTCACTCCCTTAGACAGTAAATTTCTCCAGGGAAGGTACCCCAGTCCCTGGCATGGTGCTTGGCATTAAAGATGTCCTCTGCATATTCTGAGAGAAAAGGAAGACCAGATAAGGCTTTTCAAAAGTTCAAGCATTTAGATGCCATCTTCACAAATTTCGCCATATCTGAGGGCTCCTTGTATTTAAGCTAACATTTTTACATTTTTGATCGAATTATTTTTTTTAGGGTTTTATTATTTATTTTAAATTTTACTTCTAGATACACATGATGGTAGAGTATATTTTAACAGCCTTATACAAACATGGAGTATATCTTATTATAATTGAGATCCCAGTCTTGTGGATGTCCAGGAGGTTGAGATTCACTGTGGTGTCTTCATATATGTACATGGGAAATTTGTGTCAGATTCATTCCACAGTCTTTCCTGTTTCTGCCCCCCAACCAAATTTATTTTAAATCTCTTTTTTTTTTTAAAAAAAATAATTAAGCTTGGTTTTAAGCACTAATATTTGTGGAATGACAGCTTGCTCTGCTAACAATATTTTTTCTAGTATACATTAAAATAAACACACACGGATTAAACAATTATACCTGAACCCTCACCTTGCACACCACTTATGCTCAATGTGCAGGCTTTAGGGTTCCTACTGGTCCCAAGATGGCTGAATTTCCCTGCTGCTCTCCCTATTGACATCCTCACCATCTCTGCTAGCCTTACCACCACCCCTACTGCCTGCCTGATTGCTTTTGACAGCTCTGAGGTCTGTCTTCATCTAAAACAAATCCAGCCATCCTCCTTTTTCCATGTGTCCTTAACTCTCTGTAGGACTACAATTCTGTATGAGCACAGTGCCTTTGAATCTTTGATAAGGTATTACAGATTCATGAAGTGATACAAAGTAATGCCAACCATGGGTTCCAGGAAATGGAATTTGGGGCACAAGTGGGAGATTTCTTCAAGGAAGAAATTTAGGATGGAATAACCTTTTGGAATCACTTATGATGAGATAGTCTTGACATTTTATTTAATTAAAAATGATTAGAAGATATGGCGATAGATGCTTGTAATTCCAATAATTTGGGAGGCTGAGGCAGGAAGATCACAAGTTTGAGGCCAATCATGGAAACTTGGTGAGACTCTGTCTCAAAAAATATAAAAGTGGGGTACTGGGGATATAGCTCAGTGGTAGAACACCCCTGGGTCCAATCCTCCATACTGAAACAAAAGTATTTATTGTATGACTCTAGTCTTCTCCATTGAAGGATCACACCATCCCAGCTCAATCTTTTGGGTCATTAGGTATTTGAATTCCTTTATTTGGATTCTTCTTGTTTTCTTTCCTGGAGTTTGCTTGATAGGGTATAGTAGTAAATCAATCAGTGACTTCTGAGGACATAAAGGCTCAGTGCCTGGGTTTGTGACTATAATTGGGCCTGTTTCCTGGTCACATGTCTGTGAGTACAAGAAAAATCATCAACTGCTCTATGAAAGCTAGAGTCAGGAAGGCCTCTGGTGTAGCCTCTGGGGTCATGAGAGCAGGTTAACACCTACCTCTGTGAGTTCCTAGCTCTGTGACTTTGAATAAGCCCTGCATCTTCTCCCTTTTTTATGTAGAAGAGGGATTATGATATTTTCTTTATTCCATTCACACAGGGCTATCAAGAAGCGGAGAACAGTGTGCCCTCCTACTCATGCCCGCCTCATCTCAGGGTGCCTGATATACAGTCTGTGTCTAATTGTGCTGTAAATGTTGACTGACCCACTCAGGGTAACCAGCTTCTCCTTTCTTAGACTGAGGTCCATTGTCTCATGTGGTCCTTCAATGAATGCTTCAGAATTGTGCAGAGTCTGGGGTAAGATAGTCCGCATTCCAGAATGCCATGAGCCCTTAGAGGAATTGTATTTGATGCATAGATATCTGCAGTTGACCTTGATTATGTTATTTCTCTTACCCTTTAAATTGGATGAAACATGACCCTAATATTTAGCCATGACATTCCAAATTCTCCTTGTGTTGACTCCATCGCTTTAAAAAGCCTGTAGAGGAGGCTGTGAGCCAAATCTTTGGCAGTGTCTGCCAGGATTGTCTGAACGCCAAATAGGAGCCTCTGGGCCAAGAGTGGTTTTTGGCCCAGAGAGACCACAACACCTCACATCAACCGGGAGGGGAACCCACTGCCCGTAAAACTCAGTAGAAAGAACAAAAAGAGACATTGAAGCCGTACAACTCAGAGAGAGTTTCAATGGTGTCTGGCAGATAAAGGCTCAAATTCTGGAATCTTAGGTCGGATTGTTGTCTCCAAGCACAGAGGTGACATGCCCAGGGACATCGTGACCTCATTTTGCTCTGGAGAGACATGGATAGGTATCACAAGACTCTCATCTGACCAGGACTGAATGGTAGCCTCTGTTGAGAGGATAGATGTCTGACAGGATCAGTCAGGATGATGCAGAATGTCAGGAGGGGCCTGACAAGGACAGGGAAGCTATTCACAAAGAGCCTTCCTCTGTGATGCCTGGATCCAATCTGATGTGTCCAGAGGTTAATTTCACAGGCTTGGTCCCCCTTCCCTACCCCAAAGCCAAATGATGTAATAGTGATAAAAACCACCACAGGCACCCTTTCCTACATAAATCCATCCTTGTTATTTGTGCTGGGTTTGGAATCTCTGTCTTCACAGACCACACCTAATCCAAATACGTGCCTGAACTCAGTTCTTGACCTACAGTGTGATTAGTGAATTATGCTGGTTGGAAATGAAGGTAATATATCGTCAGCAGGCTATTCAGCTGGAGGAGGGAGCTCTTGAGTGTTCCCATAGGACCTGAATGAAAACATGATGTCTAATATTTCAGCAAGTGCCACCCCCACCACCCAGGACTATTGCAAAACTGGCCATGAGGGCTGCTACTGGAATCTTGGCACATTCTTTCTGCCTTGTCGCTGAGAATTATGTGTGGAGTTATGTTGTGGCAGTGTACTAGAATGATACTAATCATGTCCAACCCTGTAATTTCTTTCACACAAGGGACTCTGTGTTACTAACCAACTTCAAGCCTACCACAAAAATCAATTGATTTCTGTGACTCAGGATGGTATTTCTTCTTTAAAAATCATACATTTGATTACAATTGACCCTCCTTTAGTCTACAGATAAACTCAGACCAGAAACCATCAGTCTGAGGGATGATATTCTCAGGATTACTTCTTGGCTTGAGTTTATCTATACAGAAAGAACTGAATGAGTAGGCAGCGTAGAGTAATTGTGCTTTGAAGTAACATTAAATCTGACTTAATGTAAGTAGTTTAATGACATGAAATGGTAAATGTCTTTTTTGTTATTAAAAATTGGAGGGTAAGCTAGATAACTCCTAAACATAGTTAAAACTTCAAATAATACCAAAAGATAGCCAAAGTGAAGTGTCACCCACCTGACCCTCAGGCAGCGATTGTTGCCTGACTCTTTTTGTCACTGCAAAGGTTATTTATGTATATCTAATGCAGTAGAATGTAAGTTCCATATCTTACATTTGTTCTTATTCAGCACTGTATCTCCAACTTCCAGAATAATATCAACCATATAGAAGGAGCTCAACAAGTATTTGTCCAATAAATGAGCAGTGTGAAAACACACACACACACACAAGTGGTATACTGTAAATATTGCTCTGAACCTTCACTTTTCATTTGATACATTTTGTAGCTATACCTATAAAGTTCACTCATCCTATCAACAGTTGTCTATTATTCCATTCTATACATGCACATGATTTCTTCCAATTCATTAATAATTGTTGTTTAGGTTGTTTCTGTCCTTTTTCTATTGAAAACAAGTTGCAATGATATATATATAGTCCATATATGTCTATTCATATATTGTATGTCTATATATGTATTATATATGTATGTTTATATGCATATATACACATATGTACGCACATATGTATATATATATGTGTGTGTGTGTGTCTGTGTGTGTGTGTATTTAGAGAGAGATTTTTATCTACAAGATAAGTTTCTGATTAGGCTAGGATAATATCTATAAAATAAAATCTTAGAATTACTTGGTCAAAATATTTGTGTATGAAATGACTGTTTTTGTTTATTTGTTTGTTTTGGTTCTGGGGATTGAACCTAGAGGGGCCTTACCATTAAGCCACATATCCAGCCCTTTTTGGTTTTATTTTGAGACACTGTCTCACTAAGTTGCTTAGGGCCTCACTAAGTTGCTGAGGCTGGTTTTTAACTTGTAATCCTCCTGCCTCCGCCTCTCAACTCACTGGGATTACAGGTGTGTGCCACCATGCTTGGTTGAAATGATTGTTTTCTAAGTAGCTAACCTTTGTAAACTCTAAGGAGAGTCTTAAAATTTCATTAGTGATGAAAAGCCTTGCCTGGCTGTACCTTCTGCTGGAACTCCCTTCCCATGGTCATTTAATTAGAGAATTCCTAGTTAGTTTTCCTGAACTACCTACCTACCAACTCTGTGGAAATCTTCACTAACGTCTCCATAGAGAATTAATATCTACCTCCTTCATATCTCCATATTATTAGACACATATTCCTGTGGTTGCAGTCATTATAATAAATTATTGTCTATTTATATACTGGTTTTCCCAACTAGACTGAATAATCCTTGATGAACAGGGCTGTTTCTTATTTCCTTTCTGTATCCCCAGTGACTGGTCCAAGCCTGCTATATCATAGGTTCTGATAAAGATTTATTCAATACTGGGAGTAACAGTGGATTTTACAGTTCATTGTGGAGAAGAAAACTACAATTTTTTGCTCAAGGCTGAGATTTGGACAGTGGTGGAGATAAGAGACATATATGATGTTAGTCCTAGGAGACTCAAAAATAAGACTGGAAAGCTAGATGGGTGTTAGATCCAGCCCCACCAGGAGAGTTTATGATGTACAGTAAGCTCATGGGGCAATAGGAGTCAAGTGCATAGAGTGTCTGTAGGTTAAAGTTGGACAACTGGTCTGCAACCTGGTGGATGCAGATACAAATTAAAAAACAGGGCAAGTTGAAACCTAGGCAGTTATTTGAGCAGAGCAGAAAGATGAAAGCAGAGTGAGGAATTAAGATGGGTTGTCTGGGCTCCAGGGGATACTATCTCTAAGGACCAAAATTAGTGGCCTGATCCTTCCAGCCAGAAGAAATGAGAGCATATGCAGACTTGTTCAGGGGAGTGGGTGCTTTGTGAAAGGAAGCTTATTGGGTATTAAATGAAATGGAACTTCCCTAGGACCTAGAAAAAGTATATTGGTTATCTAATGCTGTGTAACAAATTACCCCCAAACATAGTAGCTGCAAACAATAAACAGTTATTATCTTGTAGTTTTTATGGGTTAGAAATCCAAGAGCAGCTTCCCTGGATAGTTCTGGCAGTCCTCCCTAGGCTCAACTAGTGGAATTTACTTCTGAGCTCATTCACATGGGTATTGGCAGGCCCTGGTTTCTTTCTGGAGATGGCTGGAAACCTCTTTTTCCTCTAGGCAGGGCTACTCCCTAGACTGTCTGAATATCTTTGATTCATGGCAGCTTTCCTTCCCCAAAATGACTGATCCAAAAGAGCGACCCGAAGACAGAAATCACAATTTTTAAGAACCTAATTTAAGTCTTAGAATCCAATAATCTTTTGTAATCAAATCCACTGACAGATCATCACTTCTGCCATATTCTATTAATCATACACACCAATCCTGTGGGAGGAGGCTCCAGGAGGCTATGAATTTCAAGAGGTGAGGATCACTGGGTGCCATCTTGGAATCTGGCTACAGAGAAATGAGCTACACAACACCCTGACCTCGTTGTAACTAGAACTGCAAGACCAGAAGTTGCAAAATCTGTTGTATTACTGACTCGTTTATGGGCTTTTGGGTCATTTTCTCTGGCACTGCTGCTAATTTCTGCACATCTGTTCTATCCTCTGCTAGATTTACTCATGGACTTACTCTCCTCATTCCATCAGTTGACTGGCATATGGTCTTACAAATGTTCTCTAACTTTACTCATGCTCATATAACTTTATGTCTCCTTCCTAACTCTTAGTGCTTCAGCTACTTAATTCTAAATTTCCTAAAGATAAATCTAGTTGTTTGAACTTATTTTTTGGGGCTGGGGATGTGGCTCAAGCGGTAGCGCGCTCGCCTGGCATGCGTGCTGCCGGGGTTCGATCCTCAGCACCACATGCAAACAAAGATGTTGTGTCCGCCGATAACTAAAAAATAAATATTAAAATTCTCTCTCTCTCTCTCTCTGTCTCTGTCTCTGTCTCTCTCTCTCACACACACACTCTCTCTTAAAAAAAAAAGAACTTATTTTTTTTTACATCAAATCATAAGAAGGAGGTCAGCATAGAGAAGCAGTGAGGTTAAGTGGCCACCTGGGGCCATCAGTCATGCCTGGGGGCTGAGGTTCAGTGGTTCCCAATAGGATCCCTTAGGTATAAATATGCAAGGCTTTGGCCAAATCTCTTAGGGTAAATGCTGGGCAACATCTGTAGTAATTAAGAATACAGCCACAGTAGGACTTAATTCTTGTTCCTAATTTATTAGCTATGTTTCTTAGGTAAACTATATACACCATCTTGTAAAAGGAGGAAAATATTATAGTATGGTGTCTGAAAGCATAGTCACCAAAGTTAAATGAGATTATGCACATAATGTTTGGCATGGTGCTGGGAACACAATAAGCTTCAAAAATGCTAGCTATAATTTCTAATGCTATAGCTTATTGTAGATTATATATCTGGGGCCAATAGATGGAGGTGAAGGAAAGGCCTCTATTAGTTCATTCATTCAACAAATAATACTTGTTAATAATGCTTTCTATTGGTTGAAATTTGCTTTTTGGTCTTAAGATATGTGTTGAAATTTGATATATGGTTGACTCATTATCATATCACAAAAGATGTTTTGAGCTTTTTTTATTTTTAAAATTTTATCTACAAGGGGGCTGGGGATGTGGCTCAAGTGGTAGCGCGCTTGCCTGGAATGCGTGCGGCCCGGGTTCAATCCTCAGCACCACATACAAACAAAGATGTTGTGTCCGCCAAGAACTAAAAAATAAATATTAAGAAAAATTCTCTCTCTCTCTCTCTCTCTCTCTCTCTCTCTCTCTCAAAAAAAAAAAATTTTATCTACAAGTGCCTGGTTTCTCTAGAACCTTCTCTCATTTTTCATAGACAACATCTGTGTCTCCTCTACCAGGAAGAGGTAACAATGGGTAATGGAAAAAATCCTGGACTTGGCTCAAGCTGTGGATTTGAATCTTGGCACTGCCTTTGACTGGTTGGCAAGTTAGTTGCATTCACTGAACTGGTTTCCTCCTCTATAAGATGGTTGTAATAAAACTTACTTCACCTCACATAAAGCCATAGGGCGTGGTGAAGAACTCAGACTCTGAAGCCAGACCACTGAGTTTAAGTTCTGGTTCTGCCTTTTACAAGATGACTCTGGATGAGTTACCTAGCCTCTTGGTGTCCAGGTTTCTTAATCTGCATCATGATAATATCAGCATTGTGCCCATGGGGTTGGGAAGGTTCCATGGGCTGATGCAAGCAAAACATATAGAGCAACCTGGTGCATGATAATTGCTACATAAAATGTCATCTATCTTTATGCAGTTTTGTTCCTAAGAACCAATAACAATGTTTAACTAGCTCCATCAGAAATAAGAGCAAAACAAAGATCAGAGATATTTAGAGGTTGGAAGTCATGTGTTTCTCTTTGTTATCTTATCTCTCCCAGGAATGTTTTGTATGGGTCTTCTCTCTTACACTGTCAGGAAAAGCATGGTTCAAGGTTGTTACTACCCAGCTCTAGGGATCAACAGCTTCTTGAAAAGGGAGTCACAGTTACATGTTATTTTCAAGAATTTCTGACTTATTTTTTTTCTCTCTGTGTGCGTTTTAAATATGTTTCTACTTTGTTGCATCCTCTGAGTTCCAATTTCAGTCCCCAGTAATGTTTTCATTGAGTGTTCTTTTCTTACAAGTCTGTCCTTTCCAGTGGCTTAAATTCTCTTCTCAGCGAAGGAGGCTCACAAACAATGAAAATCTGGTCAAACTTTCCTCTCTGAATTTGAATCCTTTGAGAATTAGACTCGATACATGTAAAGAAGTTTTTTAAAGCTAACTTCTTGTGTCTCTTCACCTCTGTGAATGACCCTGCCCTGGCCTTGGGCACCCAGAGACCAGAGACATCCATTCTTTCTCGTTCAGCAGTTTCAACACCCATTGTAAGAGAAGAATTGTGCAAGGCATGAAAAACACAGAGAAGCGCCTCCTTGGGCTTCATGATGAGGGAGGGATGCACGTGTTGCGAGACTGTGGCGCATGTGTGGGTGAGCCCGAAGAAGGAGACATCTGATTTGCATGGGGACAGGAATCACTCAGAAGAAGCTTCAAGGAGGAGGTGAAGCTTGACCAGAATGTTAAAGGTGGGAAGATTTTCAAAAAAAAAAATGAGGTAGGAAAATTCAAACAAAGGATAGTTTGAGCCAAAATAAGAGAAGAGAAATAGCCAAGAGCTGCCAGGACCTGAGCACCTCCCTAGCCAGGCGCTCCGCCAGGGGCCCTTCCGCAGGCCTCTGCAGATCTGTCTCTGTTCTCATTCTCCTGTTCCCTATTCATCCCTCCATTGCTTTGTTGTTGTTTTGATTTGATTATTAACTTTTTATTATGAAACATTTCAAACAGGCAAGAAAAAAAAC
This sequence comes from Callospermophilus lateralis, assembly GCF_048772815.1. Lineage (NCBI taxonomy): Eukaryota > Metazoa > Chordata > Mammalia > Rodentia > Sciuridae > Callospermophilus > Callospermophilus lateralis. Next base: position 108,257,895 of record NC_135313.1, on the reverse strand, counting down.
AAACAAAAAAAAAAACGGATAGAATCATGAACTCCAAACACCCTTCACCGTTTCAATGATAGTTCTGTATCTCCACCCAGAACCTCCCATTGATATTATATTGACTCAAATCTGATACATTACATCATTAGATCCACAAACATTCCTAAAAGAAAGGTAAGGAACTTCCAAGAAGCATAACCAGGACAGACTACTCATAATTTAAAAACAAATGAATGATAGTTTCTTAATATTATCATATATGTAAATCTTAGAAATGGCTTTGTTTTTCACATTTTGTTAACCAAGATTTGAATAAAATATATATTTGTGCTTCACTGAGCTTATCTTGTTTTAATTTTGTGTACTGAAGATTGTATCCACAGGCCCCCTACCACAGAGCCACATCCCCAGTCATTTCTATTTTTAATTTTGAGACAGGGTTTCACCTAATTGCTGAGGTTAGCTTTGAACTTATGATTTTCCTGCCTCAGTCTTCTGAGTTTTTGGGATTATAGGCATGTGTAATCATGCCTGACTGAGTGTTTCTCATTTTTAAGTGTTTTTCATTCTATAGGTTCTCCATTCATCCATTGCTCTCTTATCTCTTTCCCTTGCAATTTATTTGTTAAAGAAATCAGGGCTTTTGTTACGAATCCCCACTGTCCCCTACAGTCCGGGTATTGCCAATTGTTTCCCTATAGTGTCAACATGTTTGTTTTCCTGTCTTTGCATTTCAAATGAATTGGTAGGTATATTTATAAAGTTGATATATGGATTAAATTTTTTTTTGGCAAGACAACCTCAAATGGCACAGGAGGTACATAACTTCTTTCTTTCTCTTTTGATAGTTATTGCTTACAACCATTCATTCATAATAAGCAGCAAGATGGTAGTATCATAATTCTATCATTTTTTTCTTCATTTATTGGTGGAAATATTTTCATGAGGATAAACTCCTCTTCATTTAACACAATCAGTCTTCCTTTTTAGCATCACTGTGAAATAGTTTATTTAATATTTATGATGAATTGCAATCAATTGTGCTCATTCTCCTGATCCGATGCTGGAATTTCCCTGGGTTTGTTCTGTGGTAGCTTCTCCAAGTTGGCTCTGAGTTCTTTCTACACAAAGAGTTCTTTCTATCAAAGCAGTCTTTGATGATTTCTTATTATCTGAGATAATAAAAGATGTTCCAGACCTATCTTTTATATCTCTTGCTCCAGACTTGAAGCCATCCACATCTCCAAAGATCCTTGACTTCTTTCATATTATATAATGGAAACACATTATAAGACCCCAATTGAATTCTAGAGTTCTCCATTATTTTGAACCTCGACTATTACAGCAAAATTGACCCATCAGCATCTGATTCTTAAATATAGTTATTTACTGAATATCTATGGGGATACATTTTGAGAAATGTGCCATTTGGCAATGTCATTGTGTGAACATCATAGATGATCATAAGATGGCTACATCACTAGTACCGCATCATTATATATGCAGTCCATCACTGACAGCAACATCTTAGGTGGTTAATGATTACATTTCATGTGTGTTGCCAGATCCCCCTGAAGTCCAGAACTACCCATGTCCCAGTTGCATGTAGCCATTTCCACTGGCTCTCCTTACTTGTCAGCTGGATATTTCAAATATGCTTCCCAGCCTCCTCCATCTGCTTTCCCAGATGTGCTCCACTACTCCCCTGCACATCCAACACAAAACAATCAAGCTGACCCCCTAGTTGTTTCATGACTGACTCTCCTGTTTCCCTACCTCTGTGCTTTTGCTCATGCTTTTCTGTCACTTAGAACGCCTTTCCTCTCTACTCAGGGACATGGCTGATTCTAGGTCAGGGCCAGGACATGTACTGGCCTTCCCCTAAATGCTATCTCTACTTTGGAAACTTGGCTAATCACCTCATAGTGGATGTCCTCCTTTCTCCAAACTCCCGTGCCTCTGTCTTATGGCATAGATATGTCCATGTTCCCAGTGGGACCATGCATTTCAACAAGGCTGAGCTCCTGGCTGATTTTGTCTTTAAATTCCCAGTGCTAATAATATGCTGACATAGCAGAAGCTCCAATAAATGTCGATAGGATGAAAGAATGTACAAAGGACTAAATGAATAACGTATGTTCTGCTTGGTGTTATGGTTAGTAGATTTCTGTTGTCTTCACACCTAAGCTTCATCTATCTCCCCAGGTCAAAATGAAGTAGGATTAGGGCTCCCCCATTCACTTCTCTTGAAGTCCCTAACACAGTGCCCAGTTTAGCATAGCATAGCTACTCCTTGCCTCCTGCTTGGAGTTGAACTGTGTCAAGAAAGAAAGGATTTTAAATCCAAAGGCTCACTCTTGCTTTAGTCAATAAATATTCGAGCTTTTGTCTGTTTCTGTCCTACTTTAGTGGCAGAGGATCTTGACGCCCAAGAAGCTACAATTCCATTTTCTTGGTTTTGCCATTATGCAGTTCGGGACAGGCCAGCTTATTTTGTTCTTGCCTTCTTTCCTTTCTCTTGGAGGCATCCTGTGTGATTGAGACTCTTCTCGGATCATTGCAAAGTCTCCGTGTGGCAGTAAAAAAGCTTCCCAGAATACAGTCCAAGAACAAACAACCAGTGACCCCGGGGGATGATAGCACAAAAATGCTATTGACAAAAGATGGCCAGAGAGCGCTTGCCTTTATTTGGACAGAGTGAGGAAAGAACTCTGTGTGAGTCTGTTAGCCAAGCACACCCTGGGTGTTCTATTGCTCTTTCAGGGAGTGTCATGTGCTGGTAATATCTGGAGCTCCGGAAGGGATCCAGATCCCTTAGTGGCTGCACAGAGACTTCTGATTACACATGTACAAAGGGTGATACGAGGTGCCACTCATCCTGGTGGCCAGAGTTGGGTTTTGTTTCCATAGGTTGCATTTTTTGGCCATGCACATCACTAGTAACCCCCTGAGAAATTCAGAAGTCATAAGACATGTTGGAATCTGGATGTCTTGAGACCTTCTTTCTAGTCTCTGTTCTTTTAATAACTAGCTGTGGACATGGGAACATTCTCTCACCTTTTTGTTTCTTAATCTTATTATTGACTAACTATCTGGTCTTAGTTATTCCTGAACTCACATTCTAGCTCTGAATGGACTTTCTGGCTTTCCTGCTGTTGAAAATTCTGCTGATGTGAGTGATTTTTAAAAGAAATGGTCCGTAGAATCTGGAGTTCTTAACTCTGATTGTGGGACTCCTCACAACGTGGAGTTTTGAACACAACATAAGGTTTCCCAAACAACAGTCCTTGCTTTCTTGACTAACTATGGAGGCCCAACATTTCAGTTGATGCTGCTTCTCCCAGATAGAGTGGACACTCATTTATGCAAAGGATATCAAAGGAAGAGATAAATGGCTAATAAGAAAAAAATATTTTCTTTCCTGAACCTCTTGAATATTCATTTCAGCTGTCTGAAGTGGTTGTTATACAAAGATTAGGAAATTTCCATTCCCTAAATGCCTCCTCTGCTAGGCATCGGGCTAAATGCTTTCCATGTGTCCCTCACTGAATACTTAAAGCGGTACACTCAGGTAGTTATCCTCAGTTTACATGTGAACCTAGTAGACAGAAGTTGCTCACTAAAATGCTATTATGAAGGGGGAAAATAAAGAGAGAAGAAGGTCAAAGGAGAAGAGGAGAAACAATGGGCTACAATTGAAGTCATTCACTCAAATCCTATGGAAAGCCATGCTGTGAAATTGGGTTTGTCCCATTCCAAACTTAGCGTGTGATTTCTTCCTGATTGATACATTCAAAAAGTCCTATTCATCTCTCCTTCCTTTCACTTAGCATTACGTGGCATAAGTCATCAAAAGGCTGTGTGAAAAATGTCAATGTTTTCTGCTAGAGGAATGAGATGGCAGCCCTAACCCTGTCTTTCTCCCCTCCCACCAGGTTACTTGGTCAGATTAGCCTCACCATTAGCTAGTTTGGGGCCAAAGACATCTATTATGGACACATTTTAAGAATGGATTTGAAAGAAATTTAGGCAGTTCAGGTGCTGGGAGAAGTACCGCAGCAAGGGATGTCATCTTGTCTTTGTAGGGAGAGAGGCTTTGAAAGAGGTATGATGAACTGAGTCATTTTTGTTGGCCAATATTCCCCTACAGGGTGATTTTTTTGTATCTCAGTCCTGTCCTGAGATACAAAATTTGACAAACTGATCATAGTTCATCTCTATTATATCGTAAAACCTAACTATCGACCAGAGAAGTACATTTTTGGTCAGCTCTGAGGAGCCTTGTTCTGGGAGTCCTCTCCCCACTATTTGCTGCTTACAACTAACAACTGGACTTCTCCCAACGTTCAAGCCTTGCCTTAGCCGAGGAAGATACACTCCATCATAGGCCTATTAACCATAGCTGTGGTGGCAACAGGGGTGTCTGCATGGACATTAGAGGGCCATCTTTAATTATCCTTTCTCTATCGTATGGATCACAGTATGCAGGTTCAATTTCAGTGTGAACTGGTCCACATTTTTTTTTTTCAGCGCTCTGGTCTACACACTAAACCTGACCAGACAGCTTGCTGGGCTGTGAGGTGTACATGGGACCAGAATGCTAACGACTTGAGACAAAACCTTTGTCTCCATGGGTGAAGTCATTTATGTCACAGGCTCCCCCCTGACCCAGGCTCTCTACCCCACGTTTCTCTCCAGTTGATTGGCATCTGGGAGGAAATGCTTTTCTTCCTTAAAGAGAAAACGGAAATACGGAGGAGAGTATTAAGAGAAGTAAAAAATAAATAAATAAATAAAAGGCTGGGGCCACATTGCCTCCACTCTCCCTGCCTGCCCCTAGACCCATGCCACCTCCTCACTGATTTGATCTTGGGTAGGACAGAGAGGGTGGTGCCAAGGACTCCTGAATGCTTTGCTCCAAGCACCGGCAAACCCCTCATACTTTAGACCTCTTTGTATAGCAGATACAAGAAGGAGATTCTCTGTCATTTGAATAGAAGGTACAGAATGATAGGAGATTTTTCAGCCCACTAGAATTCATTCCTTGTTTTACCACATACTTACTCAGGACCTACCTGGCTGTAGATTGGGATGGGGAAGGACTACCATTTTGGCATCTCCAACTTGGCCCGGTTTCAATCCCGTGGATGATTCTTTTCTGACTTGCTGCCACCATGTTGCCGCAGTAGGTTGTCCAGCTATTGTGTCCAATCTGTTAGGATCTTATCTGCTGTGGGTCACCTCCCAGAAGCAGACTTTTACCATTCTTACTGAAGACCTCACACCCGCTCTCAGCCTTGGCCCTGTGTGACCTTCCGAAATTGGGTCCATTTATGGCTAAATATTTTCACTCATCCCTAAGCTCCATATCTGGACTTTGGATAGCTGATTTTCCTATTTCTTCAATTCCTACAATGGAGACTGGGTGGTACAGGCCTGGCTGGTCTGGTTCTATGGGGCTGGTCAGTAAGATGATCCCTTAAGTACAAACAGTGAGAGGGTGAAAGTTAGAACTAGGGAGAAAAGAGTAAGGAGATCTCATATAAATTTCAGGAGCTACATTGTCTTATCAGTCTGAGTTAATGTTCAGAGGAAAGAAGATGAAAATGAGCAATGGTGAGAAGTGAGCCTATGGAACAGTTCCTGAGCCTCACGTATTCCTCCACCCCTGAGTTTTGCACATTTCCATCAGAGATTTTATGGATGGAGCAGATTCATTCACAAAGACTGGGGGTGAGGGCACGTTATGCCTCCAGCAGGTAAACCCATACTTCTGTTTCAGATCACTACTGAACTTGGTTTTAACACTGTGGTTTAATAATTGGAAGAGTGAAATCCAACAAAAGTATAGGCAACTACATATCGTATCTGTTTTCTTATCCTGGGGTCCTCAAAGAACTGGATGAGAAGAATAACTTCTCTTCCCTTTCTAGATGCCAAAAGTCTGGCTTTAGTTTTCTTTAGCAGTTGACTTTGTCAAGCTTACTCCAATAGAACAGCCTTTTGTGTATTTTTTTTCTCTGCCAAATCCCCTTGGCCTCTGAACTAAAGCAAACTCTACTGAATGTTATTGCTGAATAGCTCGCGGCATGTTTACGATACGTATGACTTTCTCTGGCTGACCTCACTGGAGGGGGCTGTTGCTTAGCCAGGGACCCATTTAGAGTGGCAGGGGATGAGAAATTATAGGCCGTCCAGCCTAACCTCGGAGGTAGGCAGATCTGAGAGGCATTAAGGAAGAATGAGATCACAAAACATCTGGAGAAATATGAACTGACAAAAACTAGCCATTGTGGTTTCAAAAAGGGTAAATTTTATTTGACAAATGCAGTGGGGAAAAGAGAAAGGAGGAGATAATGTGGAAAGCAGAGGGTTATAAGATAGTGGACATAAACTACTAGGATTTCCAAAAGGTTTTGACAGAGTATTGCTAAATGGGCTCACACGTTGGGTGGCACCTCTAGGTTTCCCAAAGGGGTGAACCTCAATCATAGCAATAAAGAGCTCAAGTCAACTGATAATTAGACTTTTCTTTTCCTAGGGGCACTCTCCTAAATCCTCAATTATTATACACTTGGGTAGTAAGACTACAGCCATGTAAGAATGTGGAGTTTAAGATTTCCAACTTTCTCTGCAAGGTGCTTAGTGTAATAGGTTCGCTTGGAGTACCTACAAAATCTGTTCTGCAAAGATGGCTCTGGGTTGCTTAACTAGGACCATCAAGATACTGAGGAAATGACTTTCTAGGTACAGGTCAGTCAACTTTGACAGGCCAAATGCACCGGTGTTTGTAAATAAAGTTTTATTGGAATACAGCCATATCTATTCATTTACATATTATGTATGACTGCCTTTGTGCTGCTGTGGTAGAGTTGAGTAATTATAACTGTATGTTCCACAAAGCCTAAAATATTTGCTATGTAACTGTTTATAGAAAAGGCTTGCCAATCCTGTTTTGGTTTATCTGTAACCTTTTTCTACCCATCATTTAGTGGTGGTTCTCTGTTACTTCCCTCTGTTTTCTTTTGTCCACAGCACATGCCACTCTCAGAAATATCTTGTTCAGTTATTTAGTTATATTCTGACTGCTTCCTCCTACTGGAAAGAAAGGTTCTGGAAGGCAGAGGTCCTTTCTGTCCCGCTCATCACGGTGTGCCCCTAGCTTAGAGCATATTGAAGTTCTTTAATCATCATCGCAGGAACAAATAAATGAAACTTTGCAAAAGACAACAGTGAAACAAGAGGATGAGAATAAGGTCATAAACATGCTGAATGGCTTGGCCATATATCTGTGCTTTCTGCTTAGCTGGTCAAACAACATGAGCCCCACATTCTCTAGAAGGAAAATACAAGTAGATCTACCCACTCACTCTTATGGCAAATCATCGTGACTCACTCTAGCCAACATAGGAAAATATTTTCTTCAATGACTGGTGAAATTTTCAAGCCATGGATATTACATACTTATCAGTGGTGGTCTGCCCCTTCTCTAAGATGGCTCCTTTGTCCTCGATGGCTGCTCCATGCCCATAACCACGATAAGCAAACGTGTCTCCCAATGTCTCAGCCATGCCCTTGAGGTGGGTAAGTAGAAGCCAGCAGAGACACCATACCCATGCAATGATCTAAATTAATCCTGCTTGCCTTTTGAAACTTGGGCTTTACCTATATTATACTTGTTTTTAGCCCTTAAAAAGTAATTAGGAAATTGATTGCTATAATTACATAAACTTGAAAACCAATTATGCAGTAAAATAGAGCTTTGTGGTATTAAGGAAACAATAGTGTGAACCTCTTAAGAGTTAATTTGAAAAATCCCAATATTTCTTGAGTGCTTAGAGAATAATCTGCAATATAGAAGGACATAACTCTACCTCCTGGGTTGTCTTTTTCCTGGCACATTCCTCATGGGAGCTCTAAAACAAGCACAGTTCATTGGGTAAGTGGTATTTTTGAGCTATGCCATCTGGAAGAGGACAGAGGTGCTTATCTGTAAGAAAATTCTCTTTATTCCATAGATATTTTAATTTGTCTTAAAATGACTGTCATGGGCTACTAGGGTCAAATCAAAAGGACTCAGGAGCCAGTTTTAACCAAGCTTCACTGGTGCAAGATAGAACAATTTGAGCATAAAATAAGGATAATAACTGTAGTGGATTGGCACTCATTAAATATGATTAAATCCATGAGTTAAAAATGATATTGGAAAAACAACAACAACTAGCTGCTCACTATTGGAGAGTGCTAGGGAACCCACTCACTATTTTGAACACAAAAGAGTAAGGTTTAAATACTTATTTTGCCTCTCCTACATAAGCTTTGCCAATGGATAACAAATAGTAGAGAATGGGAAATTAATTTTTATAAAAGTATCTAATAAGTTGAGAAGAGATGATGGAATAGAAATAGCCCCATTATGAAACCACCAGTAAATTAGTGGATCACACCATTTAGCACAAGTGACTGACAGCATCACAGAGACCACTGGACATTTGTGCCTCTTTGACCAAAGAACACGTAACTACCATCGAATTAGTCTTTAGTGGGTGAATTTGAATTTGATCAAGGCTCTGGATACAATCACCAATTTACAGGAAATGCAAGGAATGAGAGGATCATGTTAAAAGATATCACATGAATGCAATCAGCAGAAACCAGCTTGGAAAGCTTTGCAAAAAAAAAAAAAAAACTCTTTTTTTTTCTTTAGCACCTAAATAGAAAAGGAGGATAAAGAGAGGGAACTTACTGATAGAAAGAAAGTCAAGAAATTTATCAGCCAGTCATATGTATGGACTTTCCGATCCCATAAATCATAAAAATAATTAACATTTTTCAACTGGAAATTTGAACACTGACTACATGTGTATTAAGGAATTATTGTTAACTTTTATGTGTGATTTTGATTTTGTGTTTGAAAGTTCTTTTCGTAATACTACTGAATATTGGTGAATAATATCATGCACATGATTGGCATGAGAGTAATACATGGCAGAGAGTGAGGGTGCCATGAAACATGATTAGTGAATTGTAAATTGTTGGGTGATGGGTTCACGGAGTTCATTATACTCGTCTTTCTACTTTTGTGTACGAATGGCATGTCTATTATAAAATATATTTTTTAAAATGACTATCTTGGCAAAAAGAGCCAAAGTTGTTTAACTTGTTCTTTTAATGGCAAATAGGGAAGGTGACACTTGAGTATAAATTATTCATTTAGAAACTTATCTGCATGTACCTATACTATATAAACAATGTTTTATAAGTAATGTAGTATAATGTTATTCATAATAGTATTATGTATATAAGTATTATGTATAAGTTATATAGATAATGATAACATACAGAAGTTATCTAGATAATCACTAGGTTATCTAGGTGATTTAAAAATATTTAAATAACCAGTCCAGTGATTTGCTTAATATAGTACATGCTACCAATTCATCATGGAATAACATACAAAGGCAGTACAAATCCCATCAGTTGATTTGTTCTTTCTTCACCCAAAAATCCACTATGTGCCCACATGTAGTCAGGCCCAAGGATACAAATCATCTCAGCTATGGTTTGATCCTGGAGAAGCCAATTTTCTCTTAGGGAAGATGCGTGTGTAAGAAGCTCAGAAGAGCAGAGTAGCAGCCCTGTGAGGCCTGGCACCTGAGGCACAGGGAGGGCAGTCAACTCCACCTGGAGAGAAGGGCGGGGCCAGCTGGAAGACAGCCTCCTTACATGAAAGCAGAAAAAGGGAGAAAGTAGCCTGGCCTTTGCTTAATAGGGCTGGATTATTGAATGTATGGGGAAGGGCGAGAGGGATGGGTCTAGTTGGTGAGAATTTTGTGCTAGAATTTTGGAGGATGTGGAAGAAGAAAAAGGTGATCTGCTCTGTGCAGAGTCCTTAACCTCTCATTCAGTTGCCTACATGGCTCTTGACTATGACAATTGATGTGAAGCAAATTTGCTCTCGGGAGATGCTTCCCAGAATCCCACCTGCACTCCCTTCTTGCCAAGCTCTATGCTTGCAGCCTGGCCTTCCTAACCCCCTGCTCTGTCCTCTTTCTCAGCCCAGGCCTCTTTTGCTTCTCTTTCCCTCTAAGTCTCCAGAGACCAGAGGCTCTCTCTGATTTTCCTTGCCTGCATTAGCTACAACTGGATGCTACTTGAAATTGATTCACCAACGACCTTCATGCCTTTTTTTTTTTTTCAGTTGAGTTTCTCAACTAGAAAGTACTTTGGAAATTAAACAATTTTAACTCATTTCTGTCCTTTCCTTCGTTCTTTCCTCCCTCCCTCCCTTTCTCCCTCTCTTTCTCCTTCCTCCTTGGCTCTCTCTCTTTCCTCCTTCCTTCCTCTCTCTCCCTTCCCTCCTCTCCTCTTTCTTTCTCTCTTTCTACTTGAAATACGATATCAAAGTGGTAACATGTATTATATGATCGTGGTAACATGTATTATATGATCACTTATCTCTATGAATTTGGTTTAATTTGCCCCTTTAAATAATAATAACAACATAGTCCAATGAGGGTAATTCCTTGTCATTTATTGAGAGTTTTTTTTTTTTTTTTGGTTAAAGCATAACATTAGCATTCTTAGCTGTTCACTTATTTATACTACAGGAAACCAACAGTTATGCAAAGCTACTGCCAACATAATCACGAGCTGCTGTGTAGAGTCTTAAGTACCTCATGGAAAAATAACTCTGAATTGGAATTCTTCCCAAAAGGCCAGCTTCATTAATGCTTCAACAACAACTGAGGTAGGCAAAAAAAGAAAAAAGAAAAAAAAAACAAAGCTGGAAAGAGTTATAAATATAAATGGCTGTAAAACTTTTTAGCAGGGTGATATTTCGTGTAAAAAATGTGAGATATTAGCACAAAAGCTCTGGCAATAGTAGTACAGTTGTGTCATGTCTTTAACTCACCTAGAATTAATTATAGGTTTAAAATGCTTTATAGTTTAATTAACAAACAGAACATGGCCTCAAGTGTGTTTTATTAACCTGGTTGTGCCTTGTATCTCAAAATAGTCTGGAAACATGGGAAACACACTCTATGTCTGTGCACATGTGTATGTGTGCCACACAGAAACAAATGTGGAGTAGGATGGACATTGTGGGGTGTGGTCTGTTGACAAAACATACATTTCAATCATATGCCAGGTAAGTCATGCACCAGCACTAATTCTACCCTTTAAAAGAAGTTGCTTTTTTTTTTTCTTTTAATGTTTTCTTTTGCTCTTTCTTTTAAAAAGATGCCTCCAGGAGCACTGCCCGATCATATGCTCGTTTCTTATAAGTAAAAATAAAGAGCAAAGAAGCAAGAGTAAGAGCTTTGGAAATGAGAAGTGTTTACCAGGTTACTGGGAAATTTCCATTCTTCCTGAGTGCTATGGTCTGAATGTTTGTATTCCTCCCAAATTTATGGGCAGAAGCCTAGGTTATGCAGACAGTGCCCTCAAGAATGGAATTAGAAGAGGCCCCAGAGAACTGCCTTGCCTCTTCTGTCCTGTGAGGACTCAATGAGAACCAGGAAGTAGCCCTCACCAAACTCAATCTTCTGGCACCTTGATTTTGGATTGCCCAATGTCCAAAACTGGGAGAAAGAATGTTGTCTGTTAGCACTGAATCTGTGCTGTTTTGTTACAAGCAATCCCAGTGGACTAAGACACTGAGCACATAGGAGAACAATAATAACACCACCGTTCTGAACAAAGCCATGTCTTTATTCTGAGAGCAGATGGACACAGGTTGGGTTTCCAGGAGTTCAAATGTGTGTAGCAGCTCAGACTCTGATTGCTGTGTTCATATACTGGGGCTTTTTACACTTCCCGTCAGCAGTTATTTGTCCCTCATCTGTATCCACATCCCCATTTACAGTCCTAGCTAATTGTCCTGGTCCTCTGGGAACTCTGAATGATTTCTGATCAACTTGCAGTCTTGATCCCACAGTTCCAGGAGAAGCAGGTGAAGAGAGTTCAATATGGCCATGATGACCACAGTGGGCCCTGTTGAGTGGGGCATCATGTATATTCCTGAACTTTGACTTTATTCACTGCTGACCACAGCCTAAGGGAAGGGCCAATCATCCCCTTCACACAAGCAAGAAAACCAAACTTGGTGTGACCAAGTCAGAACACAGACTCGTGGGTGGCTGACCTGGGCTGCAGTAGGGGCAGTTGCCTCCAGAGCTTGGCTCTTTATATCACAGGGCTCCTGAAACCATAGACTCCATCCAGCTTCAGTCTTCACCAGGAGAAAAAATAATTTCTCTCCATAATCCTGGATGCATGGGAAGTCTCTGACCATGAATCGCATTTATGCTGTTTTTCTAATAAAAAAGTATTTCTAAATTCTTTGGAGATAGAAAGAAGGAGGTAAAATTTCTTTTCCAGATTTGAAATTTTTTATTGTAAAATGATAATGCCTCTAATAAAAATTTAAGCATCACCAAATTGTAATAAGTGAAAAGTTTCTTTCTTGCTTGCTTTTTAAAAAAACTGCATTTCTGCTATCTAACTATTTATAAACCCGATTCTGTTCCCCCAGATGGAATAGGAGTGAATAATTTGGACCCCACGTCTATATTTCTCTCTTTCTCTCTCACCTTGGCAGTGGTTAAGTAGACAGACTCTGGAGCCAAATTCTCTGGAATTTGACCCTGATTGTACTATTTATTAGCTAAGCAACACTGTGTTAGTAATATCTCTGTGCATAATTTTCTCATCTATAAAATAGAGATTGCATGAGTTAATAAATAAATCAGACCAGATATTGGCATGTGATAGACCCTCAGTATGTGTTATATCTCTCTGTGTGTATATACATATATTAATACAAATGGGGGTGAGGGTATATAAATTATTTTGAGTCTTGCATTTTTAACTGAACAATGTACTATTTCAGTATTATAAAACTACTTTTTAAAAAAAAATTTTACCCATGTTTATTGCATATATGTAACATGTTGAGAAACTTCTAGATGTGTCCCATATTTTACTTTTATAAACAATGCTGTAGTAAACATCTAGGTAAATAAATCTCTGTGCATTTTTCTGAGTATTTATATAGGATACATTTCTAGAAATGGAATTGCTGATGAAGATATGTGCACACTTAAAATTTGGTTGAAACTGCCAAAGTGCTCTCCCCAAAGGCCATATAAATTTACAATTCAGAACATCAACACTGGATGTGTCTGCTTCCCCACAACTTTGCCAATGCAAATAATGAGTGTATTTTAAAATTTTTATCATATTGTTAGATAGAAACCCCCCATCTGATTATTTTTTAATTACTTTTTTTTATTAGTAGTAAGGTTAATTTTTTTAATGCATAGAATTACTATTTGTCATCTCCCATGAATTGGCTATCATTTTTTGGCCAAATTTTCATCTGAGTGTTTTTAAATTAATTTTTTTTTACAGTGCTGGGGATTGGACCTCAGGCTTTGTGTGTGCTAAGCAAACACTATAATAAAAAACTACATCCCCAGAACTACACTGGTTTTTAAAATTCTTCTATGTGAAGGATTTTAATCTCTTATCAGTCACATTTGAAATTCTTATACAGATAAATATATGAAATCTTGTTCTTTCCAGATCAGAAACTTCTCTCCTATTTCAAATTCATACAATATAATTCCTCTGGCACATTTTCTTTTAGTAGGTTTTTTAAAAAAATATTAAAATGTATGCCAAGGAAAGGTCGAGGGCTGGCAGGGGGGAGGGAAAGGTAAGGGGAAGTACCAGGAATAATACTGATCAAATTATATTATTATATTGTGTGCATTTTTGAATATGTAATAATGAATTCTTATTTATAATCATAATGCATTAATTAAAATGGATACAAAATAAGAGCTCTATGAGTGCCATGATATTCTTAAATAAATAGGAAATTATTAGAGAAGTTGAAGAAAGATCGGGAAAAATATATTTGGAAAGACTAGTACAGATTCACTCATTCTTTAGTCAAATGGTTAACATAGATCTCATGAGGGTTATCATATGACACATACAATATAGGTCATCACTGGCCAGTAGAGTTTTCTATCATGGTTCAGCATATGTGCTGTTAAAGGTAGTAGCAACTAGCTTGATGTGGCTATTAAAATATATACCTAATTAAAATTAATTATTGATCAATAAAAAAATGGCTGATATGATCAAGGGAGAGAATTTTTATTTTTTAATTATTTTTTTAACATTTATTTTTTAGTTGTAGTTGGACACAATATCTTTTTATTTATTTATTTTTTATTTATTTTTATGTGGAGTTGAGGATCAAACCCAGGGCCTCACATGTGCTAGGCGAGCGCTCTACCACTGAGTCACAATCCCAGCCCAGAATTTTTATTTTTTGACTTTAATTAAAGAGCTACTTGTGCCTACGGGCTACCACCTAGGATACCATGGGTAGAGACGGTGAAACAACAGAGGAATAATTGTGCACATGTGCATGAGTGTATGTGTGTGTGTCTGCACATATGTGTGCATATGAGGATGTGATTGATGTGTGTGCATGTAGGCACATACACACATGGGTACATCGAGAAAGATAATGCATGTGAGAATGCAAAAGGGGTAGCCAGATACTTTGTACTAAAAAAGTTTATCAAACTTTAGAATAAGTTCAATGTTGTATCTCTCTGATTTGAGGATAGGATACAGAGGACTTTTCAATGAGAGACAGATTGAATTTTTAGGCTTTGAGATTCCTAGCTCTGCAAATGAGAATGGATGTATCTTTAGTCAATGGATGTATCTTTAGTCAATAGCTTTTAATATGTATTTTTGCCTAAATTCTGTACACCTCAGCTCTTTCCTGCATACCATGCATCTCTTTTTCAGGAAGTCTGTACTGATCTACAAGCCTACAGGCCTCCCTCTGTATTAACTTCTCCCTTAGGAGAAAAAGGTGAGCTTCCTTTAAAAAATAAGCTGAGAATATTCCAAGGTGAAACATTCTGGATGTGGATTGTGAAATATCTCCAATATTTTCTATAGGGTCCCATTGTGTTTCAAGAGTTTGGAATCATGGTCGTTAACTCTTTTGATACAGAATGGTTCAGAGATGTCCTGTGAATGCCCATTTGATGATGTTATCATGCAGATGTATTTGCATGGTGGAAATCCCTGCAGATTCTAGGTAGGGAAACCTCAATTTTCATTTTCAAAAGAACATAGGCCCATTGACCTATTGTGTAACATGCAAAAAACATGTAAACCAAAGATGGTTGAAATTATAGCAAGGTTGTTCTTGTGACTCTCGGAGCAAATGAATGTACATGAAGAAAGTAGTTGTCTGTGTGTGAGAGAGAGAATGGGGAAATGCCAACTTAAGTCCAACAGCATGAATATGCAGGTGACTGGAGCCATGACAGGTTGTCAGGCATATGGATGCCAGATTTATTATTAAGGTAAATTGTATATGTTAAATGTAGAGCCAGCTGGGTACCTGTCAAGTGGAGATCGGAAAGCAGACAATTCAATACAGAGGAGATAACACCTTTATAGGGAATCAGTAAGCAGGGTGCCTATGGGGGGAAAATCATTTTGCAAAGTGCACCTGCATGCTTTTTTTCTGTGATAAAATTGCAGGATAAAAACAAAAGCAAGTGCTGTGGAAGTGTTAGACCTTGAGGTTTACAGAATGTTTGATGTGGCATCTCATGAAACTTTAATCATGAAATTCATTCAAATTCATTGAGATAAGTGGGATGATAGGAACTGACAAGAAGCAGAAGCTGTCTCAGCTCAGGGTGGTGATTTATGGAGAGGCAGAGAGCAGGATGCTTCTAGCTTACCCTTCCAGCCTCACTTAACAACTTCATTAATAACCCAGATAAACAAGCCATCAAGTTCATGAACAGCATCTGATATTAAATTGAGAGGTGTTAGGAATAATAAAAAAAAAAGAAATCTCAAACAGACAATGGACACATAGAGAAAAAAACAGAAAATAGTAACCCCAAATAAATAGAATTCTGTTTCAGTACAAAAGAATTGGAATTGTTTCTGATAATGTCCAAACACATTTGAAGAAAAAATGGGAGCCCACCAAGTAGTAGCTAGGAATTATTTTTATGATTACTGATTCAAGATAAATTCTTTATTTAATGCTTTTAGCAACTTTAATGTGGACTGTATCACTCTCTTTAAATGCTGCAAACTGAGGATCAGGAAGCAAAAGCAATTCTCCAAGAACCACACAGATAGAAAATGTTAGGGTTAAGATTTGACTCTCTGTTTGCAGGCTTGTTAGCCTATGAAAACGAATGCTTTCTTTTCTGTGTTCTTGCTACTCAAAATGTGGTCCATGGATCTACAGCATCATCATCACCTGGGAACTTGTTAGAAATGCAGAATCGTTAGACTCTTCCTAGAATTTTCAGATGATTCATCTGCATATGAAATTTGGAGAGGCCCTGGTCCACTCTCAATGCATGGGAATGAAAGATTCATATAGAGATTACCCTCTGTGGCTTTCTTCCTGACAGACATGATCATTCCAGTTCATCCACAGAGCTAGTGCCACTTGCATCTCAGTCAAGGTAACCATACTCGCAGCCACAGTCACCCACATTTTAATTTTGTAAGGAAAGAGATTCCAGACCTGTCTTCATTCAGGTCCCGTGTTGACTGCTACCCTAGCACTTGTCACTCAGCACTGAATTCGTTGGTTTAGGTGTTGTCAGTTTCCCACTGGTGTGACATCTTGGAGGGAAAGGGTTGGTCTGTTATCCAACATTGTTCCCTGTCAGCTAGCACAGAGCCCCGCCTGGCCTGGAGAAGATGTTCAATACAAATTTGTTGAATGACTATGAAGTGAATGGATGAATGTGTGAATTCTGGGGAATGTTTTGTTCCACCTGGGCAACATCTCCTTGATGACTTTCCCAAGGCACTTAAAAATCAGAGGTTTGTTGAAAACATCTGGAAATCTCTTAGCTGGCACCTCCACCCCTAACCACAGGTATATTTTTCCTTCTAGTTCATAGCAGATGTTCTCTTTTGGCAAAAACCAAAGAAAGAAAATCTATAGTAACCTCCTAACAGTGAATTTTTTTTTAAAAAAAGTTCTAAATAAGAAAAAACTATTTTAACAGATGGGATTTTTATGTTTTCATTTCTGTTGCATGTTGCAATTTGTGGTGTAAGGCTGAGGTCGCCATACATTCATTCCCTCATTCAACAAACATTTATAAAATCCTCTGACATGCTCCAAATGTTAGAGATATTCAGATGATCGATATGCAACCTACCCACCCTTATGGAGCAGGGAGACTGACAAGGGAGATAAGAAATAAATTGCATTAACTGATTCAAAGTAGTTCATGAAGTTCAATAAACATTTATCATCAAACATCGAGTTCCAGCTCCACACTGTGCTGGGAAAGATACGTAAGACAAATCTTCGGTCAGAGCAGATCCCAACCCAGGAAAACCGACACATTAGCAGATCATCTCACTGTGGTAAGGACAGAGTCAGGAGTGCCAACATGCTAAGAGATCAGGCTAGGGGGACACTGAATGGAGGCGGGGAGGACCAAACAAAAGAAGGTGAGTCTTGTGAGAGCTTTTAGATACGATTCCTGTGCTGTCTCAAAACTAAGCAATAGAGTTTGCCAGGTGAAGGGAGAGTGAATGCTGAAATCAAGGTTTCTTTGTTTGAACGAAGGATCAAAACACCTGAGTGCCCGAATAAATGGTGCATGGGGATTCTGGAGAGGGAGAGGTCATGTGCGTCTCAGAGACAGGGACGGGGACCATGAAGGCTAAAATACTGGAACTGGGATGGGGCAAGGACTTTCTATACTATAGAAAACGTTTCAGTAGATGAACAACTGACTCCCTTTCTCCCTTTCTCATTCTTTCTCTCTTAGTTCTTCAGCACTTGAAGTTTTCAGTACATTAAAAATTGTTATAGGCAGAAGAAATCAAAAGGCTTGAAATGAAAAATGAATATGGAAGCATTGATATTTAATCACAGGTATAAGTGTAAATGCAAATATAGAAGTTATAAATATAAAAGATAATTTCAAGATTTATTTTATGCTTCTATATGCTATTTGCTTGAGTTGGTATGTCCAGCTGGTGGATAAAATATTGAAGATGACCATTATCTACATTTTTTAAGCCTGTTAGTATATTTATGTAACTAGTTATATGTATAATATCCTTTGAACATAGGTTCAGAAGTCAAAATTTAAAAGCCACTTGAGGGGGCTGAGATGTAGTTCCGTGGTCGAGTGCTTACCAAGCATGCATGAAGCCCTGGGTTCCATATCAAGCCCTGCAGGGTGAAGGGGAAGCCCTTTGTGAATGCCAAGGCTGGGCCAAATGGTTCTCCTGGTCTAGCTTCACATTGCAATGAATTTTCTTTTTTTTTATTTGAGAAAGTAACTGCTGAGAATTTTATGTTTTTGCTGATATTGTGGTTTGGGTGGGACACTGCAGTTATAGATTACACATTTAACCTATTCCTGTTCCTAAAGTATTCTATCATATTAGAGTTCAACATGAGGAAAGCGTTTACTCCACAAAATCTTCCATTCTCATGGGCCCTGGGATGATAGCAAAGAGCTCTTCAAATGAGGAATGAAATTGGCCAAATTATGCTGTGAATATATCTGAATATACGTTGGTGAATTCCATCCTTATGTCTATCTATAGAACATCAATTTAAAGAAACAATAAATAAACAGAAGGAAGACCAGAGTAGAGGAAGGGGAACAGGGGGAGAGAAAAGGGGAGGAAAAGTGAAATCATTGGAGATTGAATTTGAGCAAATTATATTCCATGCATGTATGAATATGTCAAAATATGTTTTGAATATGTCAAAACCCTCAACATTATGTATAACTATAATGCAGTAATAAATACATTTAAAAAACAAAGAACCCTTTCACAGCTTCAGTCTCTGAGCAAGGAAAGCTTTCTAGTACTTCCTAAGATACTGGTGGAGAGATTTTGAAAATCCCAAGGTACTTTAGAGCAGAAAAGCTCCCCAATGAGATGATGGTAATGGGGAGCACCCCTTTATATTCTCCTCATCTTTGCTCTTCACAGGATTGTTATGTGATCTTGAGGGTCCTCTTGGTTTTAATTTTTGTTGTGTTTTCAAAATGTTCTTTCTCCGTGATCTGTGGTTCTCCTCTTTGGTAACATAGAGGGTCCCAGAGGTCTTATGTGATGAACAACGGCTCGAGAACATGAGCAAGGGCAGACTCCTGTCACCATCCCTTGCTGTGCCTCCCTAAATCACAGCCAAATCCTTTTTGTGAGGATTTTCAGGGAAGCCAAAGGTTATGTTCTCCACTTTCTTTTGTAAATATGTCCCAGAACATTTGACCCAGAGCCTGGTTCCACTCACAGCTGGAGGTCGAGTCAAATCTGTGGTGTTTATGAAGATTTAAATCACATATATCCAATTTCTTTTTCCCTAATCCCCAAACTGTAAAGATGTACAATTCTTTTTATAAGAATTAAGAGTTTATTTTAAAGGTAAAATCATCCTTCACATAAGAAAGTATAATTCTATATAAAATCTGTACTATACGATGACTTTTTTTTTTAAGTAAGCTCAAAGAAGTTTTCTTTCTTTTTTTTTTTCCTACACAATGATGATTCCCCACTGTGACATTTTTCATGTACAGTTCAAATGACACATAATAGGGACTATGTTAGTTGATTTACTTCCAGAAACTCAAAAGTAGTTGACTTGGTAATGGTAGCAGAATTGACAGTTGTGCCTTTATAAGAGAATAGAATGGATATGATTTTCATGCTATTTCTATATAAGACCATAATTCTCAGGACAAAATCCATTTAGAAGTAACTTTAATGGCAAAACTTGAGCAGATTTCCAAAGTTGTTTCTCATTTTACCTAGGTTTCATGAATTAGACATATATAAATACTTAAATTTAACTACAACTGTCAAGCTGAATATAATATACTTTATGATAGAGAATATCTCCTTTTATTTCCATATTTGGTAGCTACTCATCCCTCAATTTCATTAATCCATAAAACGCTTCTATTCAATAATTCAAAATGGGAAAATATAATATTTTCATTTTTAGTGTAATTTTTAAAGCAAAATTGTATCCAGGTGTTTGTGCTTGTTTTGGCAAGGGAAGGAGAATGATTATTTTCATTCCCCAAGATTGCAGAGTAAGATGATAAACAGCAAACGCTTTTCTTATGAGCTTACTCTTCTTTGTTTGGAGGTGCACTGTGTTATTAATAGGGTATGCAGTTGACTCTAATAGGGTCAGTTTGGGGCTGAAATTTAGACTGTGTCATTAGCTACTATGTAGTCTTATACAAATCTGTGAGTTCTCTAAACCTTGTTTCTTCATCTGTAGGATAGGCATAAAAGCTAACTCATGTTTTTGTAAGGATTAGAAATATTACTTATATAGTTATTATTGTAACTACCCACAAGTTAGTGCCCAACTATTACATGCCAATTAAATGCATCCATTGTATGATAGATAAATGTATAGCATAAATATTAAATAAATTTGTATTCTATGCTAGACACAGAATTATGTATTAGAAATTTAAAAGGAAGAGGAAATTCTAGTCCTTATTCTTAAAAAGATCATGATTTTGGCTGGTGGCATTGGTCCAAAAGAATCATGAATATAGAAAATTATAAAGTAAATCAAACCCTGTTTAGACCTCTTGACAGGAAATTGTGAACAGTATCTGAGAGCCCAAAGGTGATAGTAATTCATTATGATTGGAGAAAGGGAGTGAGGGTAATCTGTGGGGTATCAGGAAAAACTTCACTTAAGAAAAGTAAGATTGAGAGGCATTTTGAAGAAGAAGCAGAATTTTGGTAAGTAGAAGATGGAAGAATAACTCAGAAATAGCAGATGCCATTTAGAAATGTACTGTGGCCTAGGATGCAGGAGTGTACTATTTTCCAGCAACAATGAATATAGCAGTATGACAGAGGTGGGATTGAAGAGTCAGCTACAAGAAAGCTGTGACTGATTTTCAAAGAGTTTGAACTTTGCTCTAAGAGCAATGGGGGACCAGTGAGTATTTCTGAGTCTGGAAATTATGTCATTACATCTAACTGTGAAAGATACTCTTTGGTGGTGGTGTAAATGAAAGTGATGTCGCTGATTGGGGGTTACTGTATTGAAATGAGGTTGGCAAACTTTTTTGTCAAGGGCCAAAAAATAATTTATTTTTGGTTTTGAAAGTCTTTGATTTACATTGCAACTTACTCAACCCTGTATGAAAACAGTCATAGACAATGTAAATGAAGTGCTGCTGTGTTTCAATAAAAATTCATTTACAAAAATAGATAGCTGACTGGATTTGGCCACAATATCCAATGTCCAAGGGAAGTAGGAGCTCAATAATTTTTGATAGAAGTATAATATGAAATGACCTATGAATGATTATTTCTTCAAAATGTGCATATCTTCTGACTAAGTGATTCCATTTCTAGTCATTTACCATAAAGATATAATCTAAAATGTGTGTATGTGTATGTGGTTGTTCATTATAGAACAGATGAGACAGGATAAAGGCCTACACTGGGTAATGAAAGAAGAAAAGGAAAAAAAAAGAAAGAAATCTGAAATACTGTGGGCATAGTAAGTTTTGGACATATATTTAGCATTTATGAAAGCATGGAGTTTAAGGGCATTGAACAAGCATCAACACTTTTAGATGTCAGGGTAGATGTTCATACTGAATTATTATATTGTGTACATGTGCAAATATGTAACAATGAAACCCACCATTATATACAACTGTAACGCACCAAGAAAAATGGAAAGAAGGAAGAGAAATAAACACTGAAACAAGTAAAACTATTTTTAATGGAAAAAAAAAGTCATTGCAATAAATAATTTGGTTTGGGTATACAAATAAGTAAATAAACTATATTCTAACAGGTAGTTTGATATGGACATGCAAAATAAACATGTATTATCCCACGTACAGGCAGAAATCACAAAGGTAAAAATGGTTAGATTTAACAACATAAACAAGGAAATGATAAAGAAAATTGTTACACTGAATCAGTGAAATTTCTAATAGTAGACTATTTTTTTTTTTCGCTCAGAAAGGCAATTTCATGTGATCTAGCATATACAGGTAAAGAAGAATGTTTACAACAAATATGAGAGGGTGGAATAACGCCTTTATGTAAAAAGAGCTCTTAAAACCCAGTGAGAAAAAGTCAAACTTTCCAGAAAAAAGAAACTGGACAAAAGGCATGAATGGGCAATTCACAAAACTTAAAATATTTGAGAAAATATTCAACCACAGATAAATAAACACAGCAATACTGTGAATAACTCTTCAACTGGCAATGCAGCTATTTTTAAAAGCCTCTGTTGGAAATTCTGATAATTTCCAAAATCCAAGGGAAATAGGAAATTGTAATTTTTGGTAAGATTTATAATGACTATGAATATTTGTTCAAAATGCACATATCTTTTGACTGAGTGATTCTATTTCTAGGCATTTACCTTAAGTGTGGAGTCTAAAATGTGTGCATATGCATGAGGTTGGTTATTATAAAGTGTTCATAAAAACCAAAGATTAGATAAGATAAATGACTTATAATTATCAAGTGAAATGTCTAATTTGACAGCTATTTAGTCAAATATTATCTTGAATGCTTCTATGAGGCTGGGTTTTTTTGGGAGTAGATTTATACTGAAACTGATGTACTTTGAGTCCCGCAGCTCTTTTACTCCCCACTGTGGATCAGCTTCATGCAGACAGTTGAGGACCTGAATAGAACAAAGACTGACCTCCTCAGGGCCAGAAAGAATTCTGTCAGCACACATTTGGGTATGAATTGTAGAATTAACTCTTCCTCAGCCTTCAGCCTGCTGGCCCACACTGCAGATTTTGGACTTAAAACCTTTGTATTATCTCTATATGTGCGATCTGCCCTCTGTATCCCTAGTTCTGCATCTGTGAATTCAACCAAATACAGATTGAAAATATTGGAAAAAAATAGTCTGCACTGAATATATAGACTATTTTCTCTTGTTCTTATTCCCTAAGCAATGCAGTGTAACAACTATTTACATAACATTTACATTATATTAGCTAGTACAAGTTATGCAGAGAGGATTTAAAGTATAAAGAAGGATGTGCATGAGTTATATGCAAATGCTGCAGCTTCTTATAAAAGGAGACTTGGGCGGGGGGGGGGGGGGGGTTCTCCTGGAATTAATACCCCACGGATACTGAGGAGTAATTATATGTTTATATACATCCTACTGGTTATGTTTCTCTGAAGAATCCTGATGAATGCAGTATGAAGTTTCTATTTAATAATTTAATAACATTGAGAGGACTGATTTAAATATGAAGATGATCATGCACATTATCAATATATGCTGTTAGATTCAGAGTTCCTAAATAGGGATTGAACTCTAGCAGTGGACCCATGCTGTTTCTGTCCACTAACTCCTTCTTTGTTTTGTTCTTCAACCTTCCACCTTTTTACATAGCTTTCAAACAGGTGTCATTTTGGATGGGATGGAGTTAAAAGTGCATTGACTTCATGCCCTCTGGTGAAACTGCCTGAAATTATTGCTTCTGTTAGCCCCTTGCTTTTTGCTTTACTGCTTCAGGAATCAGAAGAATAAGGTGCAGGTTATCTTGTCATGTTTCATACACGGCTGTCTAAATTCCTTAACACCTAGATGCATGTTACCGGATTCCAAGGTTTCCAGCCACTTGAGCCGAATTGTTCTTAAATGAAAATTGTAAAAATCATAACATCTCCCTGTGCTCTGCAGAAGCTACATTTAAAAAGCTACATACACGTGTGCTTCATAAAAACCAGGCTGGGACCTCTCTTCACAGACACCATCTTGTAACAACATATCATAGTTGATGGCAGCTTCAATTACTGCCTCATTTGCTTTTATAAGCATTACTTCATTTGATCCTCACCAATATTCTTATCCTAATTTTATGTACATATATATGGAAATAGAAGCCCTGAGAAGTTAGATGTATAGGAATACACAGCTCGCGGTCATTGGGGAAACAGCAATCCCTATGCTTATCTTTTTACTCTAAATCTCATGTTCTTTCTCTTATCCCTCTTCCTTCAGTTTCAGTCTTCAACAACATTTAACCTATTAAATCCTATGTCCAGGTACTATTCTAGGTCTTAGGGATGTTAGTCAACAAAACAGACTTCTTCATGGACCATTTCCATGGACCATCTTCATGGAGCTTATGGTTTTAATAAGGAAGATGGTAATAAAAATAATTCCCATTGTGAGAGGTGCTGTTAAGGCAAAATGTAAGAGACCTTTGTTCAGCCTTGTCTCAGAATGGTATACTGTGTATAAACAAATATTCTAGATAATGGAGTCTTGCCCTTTCAAAAGCAACAATTCCATCTTGGAGGGAAATCCTTTGAAAACTCATAGAAACTTGTCACTTTCTCTCAGCTTGAAATCCTGATAATCTCATAGTGGGCGATGGCTTCCTCTTCCTTCTTTTCCTTCTCCTCCTTCTTCCCCTCTTCTCTTTCTTCTTCCTCTTCCTTCTCTGCTTCTGCTTTCTCTCACTTCCTTTCTCCCACCTCTTCCATCTACCTTGCTTCTTCTCCTTCTCTTCTTATTACATTATTAAGGTAATCCACTTTTTGAGGTATAGCGTCATATAACAAAGGGCCCAGATTTTATGTATACGGCTTGGTGAATGTTAACACATACGTATTCCCAAAACACCATCACCCAAAACAAGATTGATAGCATTCCATCCCCTATGAGTCTGTCTATCTCATGCTCCTGCCAGTCAATATCTGCCTCTCCCCGGGAGGCAAAAATCATTCTGAGTGCTATCACCTAGGCCCATTGTACCTGTTTTTGAACCTGAGATAAGTGCAATCATATGGTATGTACTCCTTTTTCTGGAAGATGAGCTGTTTGATATAGAGTCTATGAGATCTTTCATGTGGTTACCTATACCAGTATTTGGTTGGTTTTGCTATGTAGTATTCCATTTGTGGGCACACCAGAGTCTGTTTATCTTTCCATTGCTGACAGGCATTTGATTTTCTAATTTGGATTCTTATGAATAACAATGCTATGGACAATCTACTGGGCATATGCCAGAGTACAATTATTCCACGTTAGGGTAGGGGTATTTTTAGCTTTAGTATATGTTGCCAAATATTTTTTCAATACTAGTTGTATTACTTTACCTTCCCTCTAGCAGTATGTAAGAGCTTCCACTGTTTTACATTTTTGTCAGCACTTGGTATTAACTGTTTAATTGTACTCATCCTGATGCGTATGAGGAAGTACCCTTATGGTTTCAAATTTGCAGTTTCCTGATGACTAACAATATTGAATCTATTTTCATATGTTTATTGGCCATTTGGATAGGCTCTTTTATAAAGTACCAATCAAGTCTCCTGCCTTTTTTTTTTAAATGTTTTATCTCACTGATAGATAGAAGTTCTTATTGTATTTTGGATATGAGTTTTTTGTCAGATGCATGGTTACAACTATCTCCTCCTAGTCCTCAGTTTGACTTTCATTCTCTTAATAGTGTCCTTTGACAAACAGAAATTCTGTAACCAAATTCAGCAACCTTCTCTTTTTTTTTAAAAAAGAGAGAGAGAGAGAGAGAATTTTTTTTAATATTTATTTTTTAGTTATCAGCGGACACAACATCTTTTGTTTGTATGTGGTGCTGAGGATCGAACCCGGGCAGCTGGGGATGTGGCTCAAGCAGTAGCAACCTTCTCTTTTGCAGGAGTATGACTGGGAAAACAGGCTTCTCCCTGACCTTTGTAAGAAAACGTTGACTACATCACTTCTTATTAGAGCCTAGGAGAGATCTGCACCGGCCTTCTTGTACATTTAGCTCTCTTGGCCTGTCACTGACCTCTCTGGGTCTGGAGTATGCATACTCTTAACATGTGTTGTTTCATTTTTTAGGCTTGTTTTTGTGGTTCCAAGATGGTGGCTTCACCACCTGCATTTGTTGATGTCCTAGCTGAGGAAGAAAGGAATGGCAAAAGTCTTGTGGTGCCCATGGGTGTTGAGTGACAGTGGCTTTCGGTTCAGATTGCATTTAAACTCATAAGCCCCAGTCAACTTTGATGGCATCAAGGACAGGGTGACAGAGGTAACACAGCAGGATGTGTGTGGTCACAAGAGACTGGGCTAGGTGGGTAGAGACCATCTCAATTATAGAAATTCAGAGGCTCTGGGATCGCTTCAGCCTTATAATGAGCTTGTGACATCCCCTGTAGTGGATTCTGAGAAGCTCTGCCCACATCTCCCACTTCAGAACCAAGGCACTTTTCTCTCCCCTTCCCCATGCCCCAGGAATGTTGTCTGCGTGTGGCTCACTCCCTCAATATGGGAATCTCTGACGGACCACCACCCATCCCCAGATCCGCGGAGGCCTCTTGCAAATATGTTATAATTCAACGTCTCCCTCTGTCCACGCTCTACACTCCTTGCTTTCACAGTGCAGGTCCTGAGAGTACTCTTCCAGAAACTTCCTACCTGTCCATATCCCCTGAGGAGTCAACTCCTCTGGATCTGTCAGGGACACAAATGGATATGACTTATGGAAAGATTGTCTGCTGCATTTGTAGTTCATCAATACTGGCTCTCGATTATCATAGTTATCAATAAAGTCTCAGTAATGAGGTACTGGAGTAGGAATAGTGCATAGTCTTCTGCTGGATTCCCCTTTGTCTTGGATCCCGTGTAGGTATTCTCCAATTGACTCCCTTTTTCCCATAGGCCATGTTGACCAACAGTGAAATCCTCAGGCTTTCTTGAAACTAATGAGTGACCACGGAACCCATTGTCAATGTCATTACAAAGTAGTTGAATATGTGTGTGTGTGTATATATGCCTAAGTATATATGCATGCATGTTAATATACATATATACACATATAGGCATATTTATACATACATTTTTATGTGTACCAAGATAATAAACTATTAAATACAATGAATTCTAACTTTGATCCCTGCCAAAGTAGGAGGGCCATTCATGTTTAGGAATTTCATATTCCTTGACCCATGAGAGATTCTACCCTCCTTTTTCTTCCATTTCCATCCCCACTAAGCTTTACCGTGGCTGGTCCTCTTTGGCACCTTCTTCTTCTAGTGTTTCTTTATCTTTCTCACCACTTAGCAGTTATCTTCTTTTATTTTTAACCTTTTTATTATCAATCTTGCCTTTTAAAATTGGTGTTAAGGAGGGCAAAGATCTCATGTCTCTTGCTCACCATTCAATTACTAATGTTGGTACTGACTCTTGTTAAAGGACTACTGCAGATATTGGCAGCAAGTGGAGTGGGACTGTAGTTAAGGGGAAAAGTTGCCCTTTTGGCTTGCTTCTTGGTTTTGTTCCAGAGGCATGGAATGGTAGGGTGACCAACCCATCACTGGAATTTCCTGGTTTTTGACATTAATGTCCTGCAACCTTACAATCCCTCAGTCCTGAGAAAATGGGGGCACTGTCAAGTATGATCAGGAAGTTGACTAAGGAAGAGATGGATTTCTCTGATAGTTGAAGGGCCAGCTCTTTCCTTTTGAGTACTTACTTACAATGATTAAGAAAGGAAGCGTATTTCTCAGAATGCTCTGAAACATTTATGCTTTATTCTCAATACATCAGAATTGGATTAAACATGTGATGGAAGAGAGCCAATCGCAAAAGTCACACGGAGGTTACAATGTGAGTCTTGATAAATAGAAAGTAAGCCGATGGCACCTCCTTTTTAGCAGCCTCTCCATCATTCTATTCTGAATAATGTATGATTTACTGTCCACCCTCTGTTTATTTGAAAATTTTATGGAAACACATAAGTTGTTGACATTTTAGGCACCACTAATGAGGAAAACTTACCGTCTGTTATGCCAAATTGAAGTGAACAGAAATTAGAGTCTGAGGAGGGTCTGGCAGCAGTGGCATAGTGCCCAACAGAGTCACAAATTCTAGTGAAAGAAACAGAGCTCCAGGAGGTTGAATAGAAACTATTGTGTTGGGGTGTGCCCTTGTCCAGAAGTGACTCTCTGCTTAATCAGAACGTTTGCTCCTGAGATGCCCCTCCCAGTGGGGTATGGGTTATGATTGCTTTCTGCTGAGGGTGTCAGAAATCTGACCGATGATTGCTAAACTTTGTGAGGGTTTTAATTTTTCTCACGTAAAATGAGGTTGGAAGGTAGCCAGTCCTGGCTGCAGCTCTGCTGTGTCATGAGGGACCAGTTTCATATTGCTCTTTAGCTACTCTTAACATGTGTTGTGTTGTTTCATTTTTTCATGCTTGTTTTTGTGGTTCCAAGATGGTGGCTCCACCACCTGCGTTTGTCGATGTCCTAGCTGAGGAAGAAAGGAAGGGCAAAAGATTAATAAGTGAGCTCTCTGAGAGAGCTGTCCAGAGACATAAATCAAAGATTCCTGCTTTTATCTCATAGCTAAGACTGTGTGACATGGCCACCTAACCATTGCACTAAGAATATGTCCATAGCTACTTAGACTTCTTGATATCTAGGGCTCTGTTACATGGCCCCCTAGACTTCTCATTGATTAGAATTAGGTCACATAACTAGCTATGGCTTCACTAAAAATTCACTAAAGTGAATTTTTCAGCTTGGGACATCACTACCTACTAGCCCCACTCTACCCTAAATCAGGATTCTGGGAGTTGGGAAAGGGAGAGAAAGAGAGTGAGGAGGTACCTACTGATGTTTGGCCCATAATGAGACCCTACCTCCCTCTTCTGCCAGAAAGTAGATTAGAAAATCTGTCTCTCACTGGGGCATCTGCTTGGGTGGTGGGCAGGTAGACAATGTGAGCTCCAGGTTACATATTTCATAAAGTTTTTTAGTAAAATGAAATACCAAATGAATGGAAGTTAGTAGAAGGAAGACTTCATGAGACCCTGTCATGATTAAAACAATGTTATTTAAGTGCAATACAAGGGGAAAATTATAGAATAAATGAATTAGAAATAGTTTATAATCAATCTAGTGCATGGTTCATGCATCAACTAAAATTGTGCTTCTAGAAAAGTTGTGCTATTGATATGAGAGCAAATGACTGCATTATTTTTGTTTAGATGTAAATATTCTCATTGGTGATATAGGACTAATCACTGAAAAGTTTAATAATCAACTAAATAACATTCCTTTGGGCACCAGAGAAGGAGTGACCACTCTGGTCTGGAAAGTCTCCCGTCATGGGCTAAGGGAGGCATACCTGGACCTGGGATGGAACATTTTGGCAGTTGGAGAACAAGGTGCAGGAGGCACAGGAGCAATACAGTCTGGGACCTGGGATAACCAAAGAGGAACTGAGGGAAAATAAACTGACATGATTAATTTTATGTGTCCACTTGACTGCTTTAAGGGATACTTAGATACCAGCAAAACATTTTTCTGGTGCATCTGTGAGGGTGTTTCTGAAAGAGGTGAGAATTTGAATTAGCAAGGAACTGAATAGAATGAAAAGGTGGAAGAAGGACAAATTCACAAATCAGTAATTTATAGGACCCTGAGATACATACTTCACACGAAAACATTCTAAAGTCTCTTCTTTTCCTTTCTGCAATTTCTCTAGCTAGTCTTTCAATGAGACATGGCCAAAGTTATCAAACTAGCATTGCACAGCTTCTCCTGTGAGGGGGTCTATTTGACAACCAGTAATTCTCAGTCTGAGATGATAGCTCTTGCTTGCCACTGACTTTGCAGTCGGCAGATATTCCTCTGCTGTTTCCTCATGCTGACACAAACATACCAGCAGATTTCAGTGGCTCTTCACTTAATGGCTCAGACAGTATATTGAAAACAAACCATGGTGAGGTGAAGAATATTTAAAGTTGAATATTGGGTCCTGATTCTCGAATCTAGTCATCTAATTGCCTTTCCCAGAACCAACAAGCAGGGCAACTGCTTCAAGGGGTTCTACCCAGTGGCCTTCCAAGAGTATTCCTGTTCTTTTCTAATGATTCCTTTTCTCTGCTGGGTCAATAGCTCTCTCCAAAACAACAACAACAACAACAAAATGTTGAAACTGAGTCAGGAGCTAAAAAAAATTTGGGGTGAGGATGAGTAGGTGGGGTAATACCTGTGAAAAATAGAAAGAAAAAGCAGAAGTAGAACTGGAAGAAATTGGGCTGAGATGTACATTTCAGCAATCTTGGCCAGCCCAACAGAGAGTGTCTGAGCATGATGCCCAAGAGAAGGGGCTGTCAGCAATGAAAATGGTTGGTTTTATATTCCCTAGCTGTCCTAAGACCAGTGGCTACTAAGGAAGAATGTGACCTTGGCCCCCAAAGTGAAGGCAAATCTTGAAAGTGCTAACAGCCAGAGACCATCAGTAAGCAGCTTTACAGCAGTTCTACTTGAAGGAAGATCCGGACTGTACCTCCCTGCTTTCACAGCCCCTTCCCCACATCCCTCTGCATTCAAACCCTTCCTCTCCTCCCCAGAGTTCTCCTACCATAAAGTTCTCTCAAAACCATAAAGTTCTAAATCTCCCTTGCCTCTCCCACATTTCTTGGACTTGGAAACCTAGGTACTGCCAGGCTTTTCCCCCTGGTAGTTCCTGCCACCATGGGCTGAGGACAGCAAAGTACTGTTTTAAGGCTTCCCAAGGTTGGGGGCCCTGAGGAAAGAGGATGAGCACTGAATCTCTGGAGGCTGGGAAGAGCCAAGAGGAGAGCTTCCACACTGGCTGCAGCTCATCCTCAGCCAAGGTGCTTAACATGCAGCAAACCTCGCAGCTCCAAGATGGATTTTCTTCACAGGCCCTCTATTCACCTAAGAACGATAAATCAGGTCAGGTTATGCTAAGAAGGCATCTGCTTTCTTCTCAGAGCCTCCTGTGTTTGCTGAACCATAAAGCAAGTTGAGCCCAGTGCACCAGGCCCCAGGTGACCTTCCCCAAGGAGGAGGAGACTCCACTCAAGTCCACTCCAACACACCAGAGTGACCTGATTTCATCCTCAGAGTCATCTACAGTGTCTTCTATTCATCATTCAACGTCTCTGGTTCCCCAGATGCAGGAGGTTGGTGATGGGCTGAAGGCATGAAGGTACCAGGTCATGGAGCCAGATCTACCGAGCAGTAAAACCTGTGTAGTAGAAGGTTCAGGCTTTACAGATCCATCCATTCACTTTTTGGGCACACTATTCCCCGGCACTACAATGTGCCAGTCAGTTCTTGCTTCCAGGCATTTATATTTTAGCAGACACCCAATGTGTTTCATTAGTGATGAATACGACAGATCTAACATTGCCAGGCCTGAGCTGAGTTGTTCTTGTACGTGATCTTCTCACAGCACCTAACAAAGGAGATGCTGTTTTTAATCTGTACTTTGCTGCTCAAGAAGTGCGTTCAGCAAAGCTAAGCAACTTGGTCAAGGTGATACATCAGGTGGGGAGGAGCAAGGAGGCTTGAATGTCAGGTGATATGATTGCCACACTATTAAATAGCCACTCCTGTAGAAAAGGAGAGGATGAGGAGGTGTGAGAGGTTTTATGCTTTTTGATTTTTTTTGTTTTGTTGTACTGGGGTTTGAATCGAGAGGTGCTGTACCACTGAACTACCTTCCCACCCCATTTTTAAAATATTGAGTGAGGGTCTCCTTTAATTGCCCAGGTTGGCCTTGAACTTGCAATCCTGCCTCAGCATTCTGAGTAGCTAGGATTATAGGTTGCATCACCATACCCAGAACACAGAAGATTTTTAAAGAAAAGCATGGCCTGGAGGGGAATTAGTACAGGAAGATGTGCCACAGTCCAGGACATCACCCAAATGCAATGCATGGTAAGCCCCAGAAAAGCAGGGCTGCCAGTACATGACTGGCATCTCTGGCCAGTCCCTAAGACACATTGCTGTGATCAGAAAGTGATAAGGGATGTCCCTGCATGATCAAGGGAATTCTGCCTAAGGACTAATTTTTATAAGTTAAACTTAATTTCCAAAAGTTTCAAGACTGTATTGGAATATTCTTCCAAGTCCATGAAATCAACCATTGGTTACAGACAATGTGAATGCCTTGTCTGTAATCAGGGAATGAGAAATAGGTGATCCCTCTTTTTTCACAGACCAAAAGAAACATGTGTGGCTTTCTGTAACCTGGGGTGTGTCCTGGGTGATTGTGTGTAGGTGGAAATGCCCTCCCTCATGCCTTTTCTACAGGCCACCCCAGCAAGCAGTGGGTTTGGAACTACTTCTAGCTGATTGTGTAGCTTTTGTTGAAATGACACTATGTGAAACCTTGGACCAGAAGATAAATCCAAGAGGTGCTCCTATGGGCATGGACAAATTCCTGCATCCCTTCCCATGTGTGTCTTAAGCTCAGGTGTCTGAAATAGCTCCATGGAGCAGAACTGAAAGCCACAAGGAGAAGTCAGTTTCCAGGTCTGCATGCAAGCACAGTTTCTTAATCTGATGATTCAGGAACAGTTTGTGAGCATTTGGCAGCATGAGAAATTTAAGCATCAGCTAAGCTACAAAACAGTGAGTAATGGATGTGAGAACATTAAAGTGAAGAAGGTGTCAGTCAGCATCTAGGGGCTGTGTTTTCAAGTCTAGGGGGAAGGCCTGAGCATACACAGTCTTGGACCAGGCCAGCCTGGAAGCAAGCAGGGTCAAGAAGAAAGATAACTCTGAGAGAGTGGATTTAAAGACACATCTCTGCTTCCTAAGAGTGCTTGTGGGGAATTGAGAGAGGAAATCCCTGTTATCAGTTTGGCCTGAGATTATGCAATAATGGTGATTTGTGGGTGTAGGATGATGTTACATTCCAAGCAGATGGTCTAAGATATGCTATAGTCACAACCAGTCATAAATTAGGATGTGGCTAGGGGTAAGGTTTTCAGCCAATTATAAGATTTGTGCTGCTTATTTTTAGTGTTTCTGGTTTGGAACCCAGAAGAGAAGTACAAACTACATTTGGGCTGACTTTCATTATAACAATAAGACAGTAGCTTTCAAATAATTTTAGCAATTGCTTTCGAGTATTTTCTTTAGCAATATAATTCTGTTTTCAAATTAGATCATACTTGAAATTCCATGATATTCAGTAGCCAATGCAGGATTTTTATCAACATAAATTTTTAAGTCTAGATGTGTATCATTTATTTTATGTTAACTGGGGAGGGAAATGGGGCTGTGTTGATGATCCATGACATTTGAAATAAGAACTTAATATCCCAGTCTTTTATCAGTTCCAGTATCCAACTGGTTCCAGATGTTTTTCCTTGTTACCACAGATTTGCAGAAACAGGTTTACAAAGATAAAGAAACAGTAAGAGTTAAGTGGGTTTAAGTAGTCTTTTATTCCCAGAATTATCTTTAATGAACCAAAAGTAGCTGAAGGCATTTCATCCCAAGTTTTTCTTCAGAATAAATTATGTTGGTATATAAGTTAGCATGCCAGTTTTTTCTCAGTCTAATTTAAATTTTTAAAAAAATTTGTTCTAATTAGTAATACATGACAATAGAATTCATTTTTTACACATCATATGTATAAATGGAGCATAACTTCTCATTCTCTTGGTTGTATATGATACAGAGTTATACAGTCATATAATTATATATGCACAAGGGGAATGATGTCTGATTCATTTTACCCTCATTCCTACTCCTATGCCCCTCCCCTCCCTTCAATTCCCTCTGAATAATCCAAAGTACCTCTATTCTTCCCTATTCACCTCCCTTATTGTGAAGTAGCATCTGTATATCAGAGAAAACATTTGGCCTTTGGCTTTTGGGGATTGGCTTGTTTCACTTACCATGATATTCTCTAGTTCCATCCATTTACTGGATAATGCCATAACTTCATTTTTTCTTTAAGGCTGAGTAATATACCATCGTGTATATATACTACAGTTTCTTTATCCATTTCTGTTGAAGGGTATCTAGGTTGGTTCCACAGTTTAGAGACTGTAAATTGTGTTTGTATAAACATGTGGCTGTGTCACTGTAGTATGCTGATTTTAAGTCCTTTGGGTATAAACCAAAGAGTGGGATATTTGGGTCAAATGGTGGTTCCATTCCAAGTGAGTGACCTCTGCAATGATAACTACAGAACAGTAAATGAAGAAATTGAAGAAGACCTTAGAAGTTGGAAAGCTCTCCCATGTCCTTGCATAGGTAGAATTAACATTGTCAAAATGACCATACTACCAAAAGTGTTATATAGATTTAATGCAATTCCTAATAAAATCTCAATGACATTCTTCATAGAAATAGCAAAAGCAATCATGAAATTCATTTGGCAAAATAAGAGACCTAGATTAGCCAAAGCAATCCTCATCAAGAAAAGTGAAGCAGGAGGCATCACAATATCAAACCTTAAATTATACTACAGAGCCATAGTGGAAAAAAAAAAACAGCAGGGTATGGTACCAATGGACAGAGTAGAAGACACAGAGACAAACCCACATAAATACAGTTATCTCATACTAGACAAAGGGGTCAAAAACATACATTGGAGAAAAGATAGCCTATTCAAATGGTGCTGAAAAAAACTGGAAATCCATACATAGAAAAATAAACCCCTATGTCTCACTCTGCATAAAACTCAACTCAAAAAGGATCAAGGATTTAGGAACTAGAACAGAGACCCTGTGCCTAATAGAAGAAAAAGTAGGCCCAAACTTCCATCATGCTGGGTTAGGAACTGACTTCCTTAATGAGACTATTAAAGCACAAGAAGTAAAATAAAGAATCAATAAATTGGATGGATTCAAACTAAAAGGCTTCTTCTCAGCAAAGGAAACAATCAATAACATGAAGAGAGAGCCTACAGATGGGAGAAAATCTTTGCCACACACCTCAAATAGAGTATTAATCTCCAATTAATCTCCAGGACATATAAAGAACTCAAAATACTTAACACCAAAAAAAAAAAAAAAACCCACCCAAATCACCCAATCAATAAATGGGTTAAGGAACCGAACAGACACTTCACAGAAGAAGAAATACAATTGATTAACACATATATGAAAAAAGGTTGAACATCTCTAGCAATTAGAGAAATGCAAACCAAAACTACACTGAGATTCCATCTCACTCCAGTCAGAATGGCAATTATCAAGAATACAAGCAACAAAAAATGTTGATGAGGATATGGGGGAAATGGCACACTCAGACATTGCTGGTGGGACTGCAAATTGGTGCAACCATTCTGGAGAGCAATATGGGGATTCTTCAAGGTCTAATTTTTTAAGAGAATTTAAAAAATATTTGTTCTAATATATATATATATATATATATATATATATATATATATATATATATATATGATATCAGAATGCATTTCAACTCATTGTACAAAAATGGAGCACAACTTTTTCATTTCTCTGGTTGTTCAGGGTGTAGAGTCGCACTATATGTGCAACCATACAGGTACCTAGAGTAATGATGTCCATCTCATTCCACCATCTTTCCTGCTCTTATCCCTCATTCCCATCCCTCCCTCCCCTTTGCCTAAAGTTCCTCCATTCTTCCCATGACCCTCCTCACCATTAAGAATCAGGATCCACTTATCAGAGAGAACCTTCAGCCTTTGCTTTTTTGGGGGTTACCTTACTTTTCTTAGCATTATATTCTCTAACTCCATTCATTTACCTGCAAATGTCATAATTTTATTCTCTTTTAATGATGAGTAATATTCCATTGTGTATATATACACAGTTTCCTTATCCATTCATCTATTGAAGGGCATCTAGGTTGTTTCCACAGTATAGCTATTGTGAATTGAGCTGCTATTAACATTGAATAGAAGAAAAATTAGGCCCAAATCTGCATCATGTTGGATTAGGTCCTGACTTCTTTAATCAGATTCCTAAAGCGCAAGAAATAAAATCAAGAGCTAATAAATGGGATAGATTCAAACTAAACAGCTTTTTCTCAGCAATGGAAACAATCAATAATGTGAAGAGAGAGTCCACAGACTGGGAGAACATCTTTACTACATGCAGATCAGATAGAGTGCTAATTTCCAGGATATATAAAGATCTCAAAAAGCTTTCCAACAAAAAAATAAATAACCCAATCAATAAATGGGCTAAGAAACTGAACCGACACTTCTCTGAAGAAGATATAATATCAATCAACAAATATATAAAAAAGGTTCAACTTCTCTAGTGATTAGAGAAATGCAAATCAAAACTTCTCTAAGATTTCATCTTACTCCAGTCAGAATGGCAATCATCAAGACTACAAGCCATAATAAGTGTTGGTGAGGATGTGGGGAAAAAGGTACACTCATATATATCTGGTGGCACTGCAAATTGGTGCAACCTCTGTGGAAATCAATATGAAGATTCCTTAGAATACTTGGAATGGAGCCATGATTTGACCCAACTCTCCCACTTCTTGGTCTTTACCCAAAAGACTTAAAATCAGCATACTGTACTGACACAGCCACATCAAGGTCTAATTTTTAAAGAAAGTTTAAAAACTGATTCTTTGGATGTGATTCTTAGGATGTGATACCTGGCACTATTGTTTTCTCCTGTATGGTTTCCCTTTCTCAAGTTGCACTTGTCTCATTCCCGGATAGTTACAGAATCTTCTGGGGCAATCCAGATATTGTTAGTGCTCCACCATTACTGGATTTTCAAACTGACTTCCATTTGACCCCAGAGTGTGATTTGGATTTCATTTTAAAATACGCTGCTCATTTTCAAAGTGCCATCTTTAAAAGCACATGTCTTTTATCACATTGGAGACATCTAATGCACTGACTGTACTGAATGCCAGCCCAGTTTTTTTGGAAAAGACTTTGCATATACCATGTTCTGTCACCTATGGTTAATGAAAGCATATACTGAGATTAATTTATGATTTATACACTATGTAGCAGAGATTGTTCCTTGTCTATGCAATGTCCATTTCCTATTCTTTCTTAAAAATGAGACTTTATAGTACACCAGGTGAAAAACATTTTCCTGTCTTCTTAGCAATAACAGTGGTCATATGGCCCAAGTCCTACCAATGAAATAGAAGCCTGGGAATTCCTTAAGGGAGATACTCATCAATTGCCATCATGGGCCACGAGGTGATCTTAAGGATGGTAGCTTAAGGATAGTGTCCTGAAGAGAATAAAGTGAGTTCTTGGTGAAGGCAGAACCCTTATACTTACTCTGGAGTCATCACTTCCTGGTTTATTTCACTTCTGCTTGGTTAGGTTGTGTTTTTTTTTATAGGCAAACCTAATTTTGACTGTTGGAATCAGAAAACCCTAACATAAAGGGAACATTTTATCTTTAGGTTGGTAGTTGTACAGTTAGGATTCTTTTGATTACACATAATAGACACCCAAGTAATGGTGCATTGAAAAACAAAGTAATTATTAAACATAGTAGGAAGTCACAAGGTGGGAAGTTCCAGAGTTGATTCAACAGCTCGGTATCTCACTGTGGATCCAGCCTCTTCCCATCCTTCTATTCTTCCAATCTCAGCATTTAGGAAGTGTTTCCCTGATGATTTCAAAATCCCTACACACAACCACACTCAAGAAAGACAGCAAAGAGGTTGACCTACTCACCTATCCTGGAGCATCTTTCTCTTTCTCTCCTTTAAATCAAGGAATAAATATTGCCTGTAGACCCTCAAGTAGGCTCCCCTCATTAGCCAGACCTGGAAATCTTACCACCAGGACACTTACTTAACAAAGAAATAGATTGCTGTGATTGAATTAAAGTAAACACAAGTTATTGGTGAGGTATTATTGTACTTTGCAACCTAAATAAAATTGGGATTCTGTAAATGAGGGAACAAAGAGTCAATTGCCTTTGGATAGGTGCCATTACAGACTTCCCTAAGAGGTCTGACAGAAGGGCATTATGGCTGGGAATTCAGCTAAAGCATCCTGACCCTAATTGAACCTCATGTGAAGGGCTCCTGGAGCTCTGACTTAACTCAGACTGGCACAGTGGGAGCAGAGTACAGCAGGCAGGATGTTCTTGTGAAATTTGGCTTTTACTCCCACACCCAATCTTTGCTAGCGTAGGGTGAGACTACAAGACCCTGTGCCCTGCAAAATTCATTGACCCTCAGCCTCATTCTTCTAGCATGTTATGAAATGAGGTTGACCACATTAACAAAAGTCAACATAATGTAAAAAGCAAAAATACTTAACTTTTTTTTTCTAAATACACTCTTATGTTGTTTTGTCTTCTTTTTAAAGTTTTCTTTCGTTAGATCAGGGTCATCTTTAAGATACTCAATTTTCAGCAGTTTTACTGAGATATAATTTGCCAGCCATAAAGGTCACCTGTTTAAGTATAGAAGTATAGAATTCAGTATTTTTAATGTACTTATAGGGTTGTGTAACCATCACCATTATCTAATTTTAGGACACTTATCACCCCAATTATAAATACTTAAAGTCACTCCCCACATTTACCCCTCCCCATCTTTTTAAAAATTTATTTTTAGTTGTAGATGAACCCAATATCTTTTTTACTTATTTTTATGTGATGCTGAGGATTGAACCCAGCAACTCACATGTGCTAGGCAAGCACTCTACCACTGAGCCACAACCCCAGCCCCTTCCCTCCCCATCTTAGCAAGTACTAATCTATATGTCTATGGATTTGATTTTTTCTAGACATTTCATATGAAAGGGATCATATAATACATGGCCTTTTGTGTATGACTTCTTTCACTTAGTATAGTGAATTTGCAGATCATACCCATGCATCAGTACTTAATGTGTTTTACCAAATAGCATCCTGTTGTATGGCTGTACTGAATTTTGTTTATTCATTCATCAATTGATGCACGTTTGGACTTTTACTTTTCAACTATTATGAATAATGTTGTCATGAACATTGTGTACATGGTTTTACATGGACATAAGGTTTCATTTCAAAGAGTGCCAATTTTTACAGTGTTTTGTTACAGAGGCTAATGTTAAATAATAGGAGGCATAAATGCTATGAACTTGGAGGTGGTATGACTTCTCCACATTGCTTATTTTTGTTGCACCAGTAATACTGTCAAGAATCAATAAGGAGGATTCAGAAGAAAAAAATAAAGGAGGCAGGATTCCAGTGATTGGAAGATAGGCAGTGAATGGCATGTGTGTGCCCATGTGTGAGTGCACCTATACCTGTGTATGGGTCTCTGGCTTTGAGCCACACTGTCACTTGCTAATCAGTTTCCCCTTGACTTACATTAGAGCATCAGCTCAGGTCAGCAGCCCTGACAACATGCAAAGCATTTTAGTGGATCCATAGTTTGTAGCTCCTAGAGCTTTATTTTATGACTATCAGCTTTTCAGTGTTCACTGGCAGCTGCCTTGTGCTTAATAGATGAATACTGGATAGTGTAGAGTGTAAATGTAGGAAGAATAATTTCAGAATACTTTCATGAAGTGCATCATTCTTTTATAAGTCAGAGAGCAGTTTTTCTTCCTTTGTAATATTGTATATGTGTGTTTATATAGATAGAGGGTGATAATAACTACCTTTTAGTGAATTATCCCTATTATTAGACAAGTGATTTTCCATCCTTGTTTCATAAAAGAAATCACTTAGAGAAGCTTTTAAAAATGGGTCAGCCCTTCTCTTAGAGGTTCTGGGAGGAAAAACAGGAATTATCTTTTTATTAAAATATCCCCAAGTAAATAAAAGTTACAACGTAATTTCAGAGCCACTTATGCCAGACAGTGTGCTGGATATATTTCATGCATTCTTTCAAATCTCCTCCTTTACCCATGTGGTGGGTGTCCATGCACACTGTGGTAGATCTTACAAGCATGTATTGAACACTTGGTATGTACCAGATACATTTTTTTAGCTTCATTAGTAGTTTATTATTCATGGCAAAAGCAATAGCCAGAACATCAGCATCTACCCTGGATTTCTGAGCCCTGCTTGCCATAGAGTGATGCAAAGTGGGCAGCTGACATATGTAGTAGATTTCATTAAAGAAGGGGAAATTTCAGTTGAAGGGACTTTATATTTTATATTAGACAATAAGTACATTTTCTCTTTGCTCTAGAAAGAGACATATTTGTTACATTTTGCTCTGGAATCAAAATCTCTATTTTACAAAGATTTTATTTATTTATTTTTAATTTTTAGTTGTACATAACAGTAGAATATATGTACATAGAGTATAACTTATTAACTTATTCTATTTAGGTTCCCCTTCTCGTGGTCATATTTGATGTGGAGTTACCTTGGTCATGTATTCAAATACAAGGTTGGGAAAGTAGTGAGCAATTAATTCTACTGTCTTTCCTATTCCCTTCCCTTCCCTTTGCCTAAATCCAATGGACTTTTATTCTTTGCCTCCCCACCCTCCTTTTACATATATCAACACATTCAACAGTTAAAGTGGACCTCTGGAGTAGTTGCTATTACCATCTGCATTTTACAGATAAAGAAATTGAGTCTCCTAGTGAGTAAGCTACCTGCTCA
Source organism: Callospermophilus lateralis (assembly GCF_048772815.1). Taxonomy (NCBI): domain Eukaryota; kingdom Metazoa; phylum Chordata; class Mammalia; order Rodentia; family Sciuridae; genus Callospermophilus; species Callospermophilus lateralis. The sequence goes on along the minus strand of NC_135313.1, from coordinate 108,217,480 downwards.
AATAATAAATTGCTAACTAAAAAATGGGAAGAGGAGGAGGAGTCAGAATTAAAATCCACAATCTTTTTGTCTTAGTCTATGTAGACTCATCACAAAATGCTATGAACAGGGAGGATTATGGACAGCAGAAGTTGATTACTCACAGTTTAGGAAGCTGTGAAGTTCAAGATCAAAGTGCCAGTAGATCTGGTGTCTCTCTGGTGAGGGCCCATGTCCCGGTTCATAGATGGCATTTTGTAGTTGTGTTCTCACATGGTGGTGGTGGGGGTTGAGGGAACTATTGGAGACTCTTTCATAAGTTACTAACCTCATTAATCCATCTCCAGGGGGCCTTACTTCCTAATACTATCACATTGCTGTCTAAAGTTCAAACAAGTGAATTTTGTGGGGTGGACACAAACATTCAGACCACATCAATCCTCATGCTCTCTTGTTGAGGAGGAAATAACATTCAAAGGTTTCCAGAAGAATAAGTCATTCACAAGGCTAATTTGGAAGCCAGGTCTTTTGACATTGAATAATAATAACACTGCTGCTGTTACTAGTTTTAATAATAGTTAATAAATTGCCATTACTAATGTTTGCTAGTATTAGCTGACACTGTGCCAAGAGCCTTTTTAAATTCTCATACCAGTTCGCTTCAGAAGATCCTATTATCTCCATTAATTCTTCCAGATGGTTGTTGAAACTTAGGAGAGTCAGTGCATCTGGAATTCAAACCCAGGTCTGGCTGCCGTAGGCTCCCACTATTTCCATGGCTGTTGATAAGCATGAACATAAATGTATGTAGATGTCAGTATGGCCCTCAATAATTCCAGTGACCTTCTGCAAAGCAATTAGAGTCCACAAACAACAACAAAAAAAGTGCCACCAAATACATTTCTTCAGGTTTGAAGAAATGTTTCTGGATAAATATTGGTACCACGTGGGGAAAAGCAATACAAGATATATTTAGGGGAGTGCAAGAATTGTGAAGATTTAGTCCAGGCTTCTGGTCTCAAGAATGATTTCCCTTGAGTGTGTATGGACCATGTTCCACATCTGAGTGCACTTTAGGGACAGAAGATGGCTGAGGGGAGAAGGAAGAATAGGTATTCTGTCAAAGAGGATGAGGAAAGTCTGGGTATATTATGTTGGCGCAGAACTCTGCCTGGTTTGGATAACTGGTACCCATTGCTGGTGCCAGGGAGACTGACTGGCAGTTAATATAGAGGAAGGCATTGGCTCATAGGGTGAGGGCACAACATTTTCCAGGCAGCCTGGAGGTCTTAGAGAAATGCAAACCTGAGAAGAACAAACAGGATTAGTGGTGTTGACTCACAGCTTATGATGACAATTTCAAACATGTATGAGAAGTGGGAGACATATCTTTGTGACTTCAGGAACAAGAAAAACTGAGAAGCATTAATGTACCAAAGTTTCACAGGCATTTCTTGGTGATATTATGAACAACAACAACAACAACAACAACAACAACAAAAAACATGCTAAAAAAGGCTACTGTGCTCATCTACAGGGCCCAGGGCTTAGGTGGAGCTGATGAAACGGAACCGACTGAGAAGCTGCATCGTGGGCTGCAATAGGACCAGGATCTTCTGCTAATAGAAGGTGAGTTTGACCCTATGGAGAAAGGATCCGGTGTCTAATTCTGATGGCCTGAGTCAAGGGGTCCCTGATGACTCAGCCTGCAGTGGGGTGCTGGGGACCTTGTGGCATTCCTGACCACTTTGGGTGTGTTGGCAGGGGGATTGAATTCCATGGACTTCCACCCAGAGGTGATGAATTTATTGAACAAATGCGTTCTATCTCGAGAACAGGTCCGCCCACAGTCTGTCTCGCATAGCCTCTGAAAGCAGTGTTGTTATTTCTCCTCTGGGTGTGTGAGTGTGCGTATGTGTGTGGGCACACGTGTGAAGTTTTAGGTGAAAGCTGGAGGTAGGGAGAAGGGGAAGGTCAATATTTATGAGTGGGTTTCCAAGATTTTATTTTATTTTTCTTATTTCGTTTCCATGATCCATATATGCCTTCTGGTGTCTAAGGCCCCATGATTTTGCATTTATAAGTGACTAAAAAACAAAACCTTATTGTAGGAAATTAGATTCTTTTGCTTGAGCTTATTTTTCATTTTAGACTTCATAAAAATGGAAAGAAATTCTATCACCAGAGAGAAGGCTTTCACTTAGAATGTTATTCAAACAAATACCCCAAATGTCTACGATAGAGACTGGACCCTTTCTGTAAAATTGAAAATACATTTACCACTGTGCCAGAGTTTACTGCTTGCCTCTCTCCAGGCCCAGCCCACAAGGACAGGGGCCGCCTCCCTGTTCTCTAGGCTGATTTTTTCTCGATTCTTTCCCATGTTTGATTCCTTTCTATCAGTGCTTCTCCTGGTTACATGCTTGGCTGAACTTTGGCCGGGAACCTGCTCCTGCTTCACTGGTGGCAATATCCTACCCGGTCTTCAGCTCTAATTATTTAAACCACATGACTAATCTATGGAAAATCCCCAGGTTTTAGCCATGTTCAGACACTCTGGCATCTCAGCAATACAGATGTAATTTTTCCAAAAGGCTGTGTGCGTGTGTGTGTGTTGTGTCTGTGTATTTAGTTAATCTGCATCGTTCTCAGATCCTGTCCTGATACTCCATGATGTCTTTGCCAAATAGATGACCCAGCCCTCCCGGGTCTAGTAGAAGTGGGACTGTTGGAGTTGCCTGGGTGTGGAAGGTCACTGTTTTATTAAACATCCACTGTATGCCTAATGCTGCAATTAGAAACTGCAAGCAAGTTAGTGCAAAAAAAAAAAAAGAAAAAGGCTTTGCATTTGCCCTCAAGGACATTGACCTATAATGGGGAAATGGAGAGAAAAACAAACATTAAAGAACACAATTTAAGTTTTCAAGTTGCTGTTGTTTTGTTTTTTGTTTGTTTATTTACTTAGGATGGAAACCAGGGCCATTTTATCACTCAACTAGTTGCCAGCCCTTTTTATTACCTATTTTGAGACAGGTTCTCACTAAGTTGCTATGGCCTCTCTAAATTGCTGAGGCTGGCCTTAAACTTGTGATTCTCCTGCCTTAGACTCCCAAGTTGCTGGATTAAAGGTGTGTGCCACCAGGCCAAGCAATGAACACTGAGAAACTAACGTGACTCCATTTTTGAGAAACCAGCCTCTACCACAGAGCAAAGACTGTCCAAGGAAGGGGGCATGACCCTTGTCCTTGGAAAAACCCACAGAGCATTCCTAAGCACATACTCACCCTGCTGAGTTGTTTGTCTGTAAATAACAGGAGAGATCTGTGGTGCCAGGTATCCCTGACTCAGTCAGGCTAGGTGAGGACCCATAGCAACCCCCCTCCAATCAGCATGAGACAGGGAAAATACCTGGGATGCCAGGTGAACCCCAAGTAGTTTATGGTGGTTGATAACATGTGGGGAAACCATGTAGTTTAGAACATACACCCCTTGTGGCCTAAACCACTCAGTTCAAAGGAATCCCCCTCTGGTACTAGCCAATCACCCCTATCCAACTTGTTCCCGCCACTGAATGTGCTAATCAATGTTCAGAGTTGTTGTTTGATTTTCCCGTGGTATGGAATGATTTGCTGTGTGATGTTGTGACACATAGAGTAACCCCCCAAAACCTATAAAATCTCACTGAACAAAGGACCGGGACTCACTCCCTGGGACCGCTGCCTCGGGAACGGTTGTGAGTCCAGGCTTGAGCTTGCAATAAAGACTCTTGTGTGATTGCATCGGATTCGGCTCCTGGAGATCTACTGGGGTCCCACAAATTTGGCATAACAACACAATCTAAAAAGAGATAAAATAATCAAATACCAATGACTTAGAAAGTCCTGACTTTGGCTAGTGGCCTCATGAAGAGATGCCACCGGATGGGCCTGAGCAAGAACAGGAAGCAGGATGGGGATCTTATCTCACTGTGTACTCCACGAACTTCTGTTCTTTGGGGAGTTTACAATTCCTGTCACATCTTTATCCTTATAAATTTAAAAAATATTACTCACTTTTTCTGTAACTTACAGTCACTTCATTTTTTTAAAAAATATATAAAATTAAAGTTACCACAAGTGTAAATAGGTACTCATAAAAGCATACGTATCATTGTATCCATTGTATAAAAATTCAATGAACACAGGCAATATTATTATCATCTTCTGGTTGGTTATCATTGCTGTTGGAAGTCCTGAGCTTGAGAATCATTGTTTTGTTAAAAAGAGAAATTGGCAGACATGGGAGACATTAAAGATACACAGAGGCTGAAAGAATTGAAATAGCAACAAATAGAAAAAGAATATTTAAATGATCAATATATATATATATATATATATATATATATATATATATATATATATCCTGATAAGTATATGTTGAAGGCATGAATTAAAAGCCTTCATTAATTTTTTTTCAATTTTCTCTAAAATAAAACCAAGCCCTCGTTTTACATTCCTGCCAATTTTCAGGAAGCTCTGTGTATAAGGGAGGTTCCCAGAGATGTCAGAGTGACTGAAATAGCAGAGCATCTGCTGGGTTTTGAGGGCAGAGTGACCAGAGTGACCAGAGGACCTTTCTGTTTGCAGGGTACTGATCAACAGATATTTATTAAGCATCCACTATGTGCCAGGTTTCACTCTGGAGCGATTCCCACCAGCCCACGTAAACAATGAGACACACACACACCGATGATTTTCCACCCCATAAACAAGCAAATGTGAAAACCCGAGAGAAATTACAAGGGGTTTTCATCTGCATTGCATTGTGATGTGGGAGCTTGTCCCCTGGTTATATGACAAGTCAGCTGGAAAATTACTCCTGGCTGACCTGTCTTAGGAAATGTTCTAATTTACATCAGTTATGGGAAAAGGCTCTCACGAGCACTCTCCTTTGTGGCAGTAGAGGGTGCTTGTATCACAACCAGGCAGAATTCAGATTTTTTCAGGCATTAGTTAGATTAGAGGTGGCTTTGCTTCGGTCACATTGTCGTATTTTGCCCATCCTAGACACTAGATGTCAAGCAAACCAGTCAGCTCTGATGTCTCAAGACCAGGAATTTGTACATAACACTTGGAGGGCTCTGGGACTCTAAGGTTTAGAACAATGACAGAAGAATGTGTTGAGAGTAACTGAAACCAAATACTAAAATGAGAATAACTTTATCTGAGAGGTACATGTAACTTAGTGTCTTCCTCTGGTTTATAATTCACTCACCCCTCCAACCCCCAACCCCCATCAAAATGTAACATCTCAACACTAGGGCAACATAAAGAAGTATAATTGCCAGAAACCTCAATAATAATAATAATAATAATAACTATTATTATTATTATTATTCTTAAAATCAGCTACACATATTGTGAGACTTTGCTTTTCAGTTCCATTTTTTTTAAAGACACTACAAATATTTCATACTTTGCATTAGAAGAGAAACAAAAATCATTGGAAAATAATGTTACATAGCCGGGAGTGGTGTGACACACGTATGATCCCAGGAGCTTGAGGCTGGAGAGGCTGAGGCAGGAGGATCACAAGTTCAAAGCCAACCTCAGCAACTTTGTGTGACCCTTAGCAACTTAGTAAGATCCTGCCTCAAAATAAAAAATAAAAAGTGCTGGGAATGTGGTTCAGAGTTTGAGTCTCCCTGGATTCAATCCCTGCTACTAAAAAAAAAACAACAAAACAAAACAAAACAAAACAAAAAAACAAAAAAAAAAAACCCGAGTGTTGTACATATCATGTAGGGAATCCATCCCTGATGTTCAGCCCAACTTTTCCATTTTCAATTGTTCTACCTCTAGTAAGGGGGCGGGAAGTTAAATAAGCCTATAATGTGTCACGATATACTTAAGCAATAATTATAAGCATAGAACAAAAACTGCAACCACCCCAATGCCAAGTTAAGAAGAAAGTTCAGAGCAGCAAGCGAGCCATTTATACCTGTCCACCGCTTTTGCCACCACATTTTGGCTCTGCTATAACACCCTTGTTTGACAATGTGGCTCTTACCTGGTTCTTTGTGCTTCAACTCTCACAGGGAAAGGCAATTTCTGTCTCATGTTTCTGTCTTGTTCCCCATCTGTCTAGCCTGTATCCTGTCTGGTGTCCAAAGTTCCCAAGACCTGGAAATGTTCCTTGATTTTAGTAGATTGGGAATGTAGGCCCTGTATCTCGTATCAGTGCTTTGGCAAGACCCCTCAATCTGCTCCCGACCATTTGCAGCCCAGATGTCTGCAGTGGCAGCTGCCAGTCTTTCCTTAGCCCCAGAATAACTCGTTGGTATCTAATTCTTGCACTAACAAATCCTGCCCAGTTGAATCCTGACTAGTTGATTGTTAGATTAATATATGAAATGGAGAGAACTCAGGATGTCATCTTGGATGTAGGCTGATGTTCAATCAAGGTGGGGGCAGATCTTGATTCTTATTGAAAAGCTTAGAGTTCATCATGGAGTGTGTTCCAAAGAAGGTAATGACAGGGTGCCAACTGTGCTTCAGGAAGTGATGTCAGACCTATGTCTAGGATAAGTGGGACTGGACATAATGGTAACCATACAGATGGAACAGAATAAAGGCTGAACTGGGTAGGGGGCCTCAGGAAGACAGAGAAGAACAAGTAATGATGACCAAGATTCTACCCGAGTGACAAGAGAGGTAAAGTCATTGAACATGCTGGTTGGTAGGTAGGATTTGGAGACAGAGGGCATTTGCTTCTGGACCTGGTAACATCAAGTATAGAACTTCCCTGAGGAGTGACCCAGAATCATTGAGATGCAGGCATAGAGCTGAGGAAGAGTTAGGTCCATGTGTCAATGGTGACATAACATTGTTCAAGTGCCATAGTTGGAAGTCTTTGTATTCCATGTAGAATTGAACTTGAACTCCAGGACAACCCTAGGACTAAAAAACAACCTAGAGTTGGGTGCAGTGGGAGGAACATAGGCTTGCAGACAGAGGAACTATGTTCAATCCTAGCTCACCTATTCATGAGCTGCATGACCTGGGCCAGGTTACTTAAGACCTGTGAGCCTGCATCTCTCTGTCTATAGAATGAGATGAATAATTACATTCTCTAGCAGGGTTATGAGACTTAGCAATGTTTGCTTTCAGTTCCTATTGGCTGCCACAAAGTGGGTGCATGATAATTGTTACGATCAGACATTGGCATTTACAAATGATTACAAGGACTGTGAAGTGTGAATTTTGTAGTTAGATCTGAGTCTCCTTCATGTTTGCATGGTGCTTTTTAGTTCACTTGTTCCAATGAGGCTCTAATGAGCCATGAGGGGCTGTAGGCAGGGGAACTGGGAGTATAATACAAGGAGTGTTAAGGAGCATTATTTTTGGATGAGGATCCTGAGGCTGCTGAGGATGAGGTGAGAAGTTACATCACAGGCTCAGGCTGGCCCTTCATGCTACGAAACTAACGGAGAGCTTCAGTTACAGAAGACATATGCTGGATTTTACCAGACTATTAGATATGCCCCTTTTTCTTACTTTTAATTGAAAAAATATCACTGGGAACAAAAATTAATTATGCCTTCAGTAACCACCTGGGTTTGACTGTTCACTCTCCCCTCCTGAGAAAACAAGTCCCCATCCCCCAGCTCTTATCTTTCTGTGCAATTGATTTGTGATAATCCCCGGAATGAGATTGTTGATTGGAAGCCTTGTCCTACAGACTCCAGGATTCTACCTTCAACACTGTCACCATCTGGTCAGATTGCCTGGAAATAGGAGGGGGAGGGGCAGCCAACAGCAGCCTTGGCACAAGCGATTGTGCCGGCCTTCACTTGCAGAGGGCCAGAGCGTCCCTGCCATGTGCACAGCACACAGGTCATTTGGGCAGGTCAGAGAAAGGGTGCAGGAACCCAGGAACAAAGGCCTGTCCCTCATGGCTATCCATTGTCCCCAGCTGAAGCCATCCATCACACTGCTTCCCCCTGCAGCTGGATGAGCCAGCTGTCACCCCACAGGATCTTTTCTTTCTCTTGTCTGCCCAGGAGCACTTGATGGCTGTCTTTTCAAAGCTATTTCCTCTTAAGACTCCTTATGCACAATAACTGTGGTGGACCTCTGAGCGCAAGGGGGACAAATGTTTTGAATGCTGTGAGGCCAGCCTCATTTCAGAATTCTTTTGAAGTTTTCTTATGGTGGTGGGTAGAGGAATGCAAACTAGGGATGATTTTGGCTGATCCCATAGAAGCTATCCACAGCTAAATGGGAGAGTTTGGAGCCAGGAGTTTCCAGTGTAAAGCTAAAGGATGCTGTCTGATTCCAACGGGGGTCATGGTTAACTTGGAGTAGCAAACTGCCTGTTGCATGAATCAAGTGGCCCTGCTCTCTTCCCCATAACTGATCTGATAATATGAGCACCAGGCTCCCAGTGAATCCACAAGCAGGCTGTTAGTGCATGTGCGCATCACCTGGCCCTCCCTTGTTAAGATGTTATTAAAGAATTTTTCCCAGAGCCATGAGCAAATCTGGTTATGATTCAGTCATGATGGAAACACGTTGTGTGCATGTTGCAAGGTAACAGATTAGATTTAGAGACTCAAATGGGCAGTTAACTTAGATTTAATGAGACTGTAATTGTACAGTGAATTTTAAATGCCCTTTTGATTATTGCATCAGGGTTATATTGAAATACAGACTTGTCATTAGGTCTTGATGTTTTTAAAACAATTACATCAAATCTAATGAGAGGGAACCCAGAAAGAACACCCAATTACCTCTCAAGGGTGCCAGGATTTGCACTGACCTTGACATTTTTATTCTCCCAATTGTGATATAAAGATAAAGAATTTGGTTGGCAGAATTAGTAATTATTGTCATTATGGACTTTTTTTTTCTAATAAGCACCCCAAATTATCCAGTCTATATTTTTCTTCCTCAGGCTCCCTACTGACTGCTGCTACTCATATTTGTTTCCACTCATTCCTCTAAGGCTGGTGAAGATAAGAAACAAATATACTTCTGGTTCTCTGAGATAACTTCGTCCTTTCATCTAATTCAACATGCGGTTTGAGTGCCTACAGCATGCCATGCTTCAGGCTTAGGCATTGGGCATAAAAATGAATATAAGCGTTCAACAAGCTTTTCTTGCCTTTTGTCCTCCTCCTCCTCCCCCTCTTTCAGCTTCATAGCCATCACTGTCATCCTGGCCGTCTATTGAGTATTTACTGTGTAGGAGCTGCTGTGCTCATTTCTTTTCTGTGTCTCATCTTAATTGAATCTCATAAAAACCTCATGGTTAGGTACCATTAATATTTCTATTCTTCAGATGAAGAAATCAAGATGCGGAGGAGTTAAATACTTCAGTGGTACAGCTGAGGTCTGTCTTTAGGGGAAGAAAGGAGGTGATTTCCCTCTTCACCCATCACAAGAGCCACAGCAGACATTTCTGTAACAAAAGTCAAGTTAATGGGGACAAAAGCATAACCAATTTATTTACTCCAGTTTTATGTGACACTGGAACCTTAAGAAGTGAAGACACAAACACCCAGAGGAAACCTTTTTTTTTTTTTAATTTGTTCTTTTTCGATATACATGACAGTAGAGTATACTTTGATATATTTATACAAACATGAAGTATATCTTATTCTAATTAGGATCTCAGTCTTGATAGAAGTTTAGTGGCTTAGACAAAGGGGATTGAAAGGAAGAGAGTGTTGATAAAAATAGAAAAGACAGTGGAATGAAACTGTATTTATGCTTAGACTTAATGAAGAATGGACAGTCATATAGAAATGTAATTGGCTAGGAGATCCAAGATGGCAGGCCAGAGGGAGGCAGCACTCTGTGTTGCTCCATGACCTGGGACTCAAGTAGTGAGAACACTGCTTCTCTGTGAGCGATATTCCTGCTCCTGCGCAGGAATCATGGCCACTGTGCCTGTCCAGGGCTTCAGGCCTCAGGGTCAGAGTAAGTCTCCCAACTACTTGCCCATGCAGGACTTCCAGGTACCATCAGTATCCCCACAGAACTTTCAGCCACCCTCCCAAGCAGAAATCACCAATGGTGCTCCCACACAAGACACCTGGCAGCTTCCCACATGCAGGAACTCCGGCTGCTGCCACTCTTGTGTGGACCCCCATCTACCAACATGGGGCTCCCCAGTTGCAACCATATTGAGACCCTGCAGCAGCAGATGTAGTCCTGCCTGTACCCAGAAACTTAACACAGGCTCTGAAAGTCAACCGACAGCCACATACTCTACACCACAGAGCTTATCTCGGAACTCATCCTCCAACATCATCACTCTGCACCCTCCGCCTGACCCAACACCCCACAGCTGAAAGCAGGAGCCTCCATCTTGGGTCACCTTCATCACCATCTTCAGTGGGGGACAACGCCCAGTTTGGAACTCTGGATGGCCAGGTACACATTTTCTAACTTCACCCTCTCCCCAGCAGTTTCTACCCCACCACAGTGACACCCTGGTTACCTTTACTATCCTGAGGGTGGAGGTACCAGCTAACAACAGCTGACCCCACCTATTGGATGAGAAGGGAAGCAGGAAAGATACAGATTTCCAACAAAAACAATCCTGTTTCCTTCTTCAAGATGTCTTTTTCCTCTCCCTTTCTATTCTCCCACCCTCACAACCCCAACATATATGAAACCAAGTACTTTGCATGAATTAGGATTTTGAGGACTGGGACATCTAAATAGGATATTACAGTTGTGTTGTATATACATTTTCCGCTTTTTTCAGCCAATTTCTACTATTTTAATATTTTTTATTTTTCTTAATATATATGTGTGTTTGTTTTAGATACTCTACTATCTTCCTGCTTACTAGTCTACCAAAATTATTTCCTCTCCTTTCTCCTGCTACTAATCTTCCTCTTTAAATTTCTCTTTCACACTTCTTAAGATATAACAATTTTATATCCTCACCTCCTGCCTCCTCAGACTATCATCCTACTCCTCACCTCCAGTTCTTTGTCCATCATCAGAAACTGTAAACACTTCTTAAAAACTAATTTAGTTTATTGTAGATACTAATTGAATTCACCATTTCTTTACATTGTGACCAAACTCTCAATGTCTTAATAGCAAACATTTGTTTTTTAGGGTGTATATTGTTTATATTGGGTTCTGATAACATTGTCCTTCACCTCAAAGGATAGGTATTGGATCCCTACAGGGGCACTATAAGCCTATAGGGTAAAAACATTAATGCCTAGCATCCCCAGTGCTAGCAGGGAATACACATAAGCAATATAAAAAGACAAGGGAAGAAAGTGCCCCAAACATATTAAGATGCAACATTATTAGACTCCATAGCCAACACAGCAGAAGAAATGACAGACAAGGAGTTCAGAATGTACATAATTAAAATGTTCTGTAAGATAAAGGATGATATAAGAGGGAAAATATATTCAGCAAAATATCATTTTGATAAAGAGCTACATAAACAAATATAGGAAGCAAAAGTTTACTTCAATAGGGAGATACAGGTTCTAAAAAAAAGCCAAACAGAAATCCTTGAAATAAACCAAATTAACCCAAATTAAAAGTTCAATTGAAAACATCACCAGCAGATTAGACCACTTGGAAGACAGAATCTCAGACAATGAATACAAAATATATAATCTTGAAAAGAATGTAGACCACACAGTGAAAATGGTAAGAAACCATGAGCAGAACATTCAAGAAATATGGGATAGCATGAAAAGACAAAATTTAAGATTTATTGAGATAGAGGAAGGCATACAGTTTCAAACCAAAGGAATGAGCATTCTATTCAATAAAATAATATTAGAAAATTTTCCAAACATGAAGAACGAATTGGAAAACCAAATTCAAGAGGCTTACAGGATGCCAAATGTACAAAATCACAACAGCTTCACACCAAGGCACATTATAATGACAATGCCTAACATATAGAACAAGGAGAGAATTTTAAAAGACACAAGAGAAAGAAATCAGATTACATATAGGGGGAAAAGAATTATATTACGTGCAGATTTTTCAACCTAGACCCGAAAGCTAGAAGATCGTGGAACAAGATATATTAAGCTCTGAAAGAAAATGAATGCCATCCAAGAATCTTATATCCAGGAAAATTAAGGTTTAGATTTGATGATGAAATAAAAACCTTCCATGATAAAGAAAGTTAAAAGAATTTATAATCTGAAAGCCTGCACTATATAACATCCTCCACAAAATATTTCTTGAAGAGTAATTGAAAACAACAATGAAAATAAGCAAAGGGAAGTATTACACTAAAGGAAAAACTAATCAAAGAGAAACTGAGTAAAGATAAATACCCCAAACAAACAAAAATGGCTGGAAATACAAATTATGTCTCAATAATAACCCTGAATTTTAATGGCCTAAACTCACCAATCAAAAGACACAGACTGGCAGATTGGATTTTAAATAATAACCTAAAACTATGCTGCCTCCAAGAGACTCATCTCATAGGAAAAGACATCCACAGACTGAAAGTGAAAGATTGCGAAATCATCCCACTCACATGGACTGTGGAAGCAAGCAGGGGTTTCCATCCTCATATTAAATAAAGTAGAATTCAAGCCAAAGTTAATCAAAAGGGATAAAGAAGGATATTTCATACTGCTTAAGGGAACCATTCATCAAAAAGACATAACAATAATAAATTTATATCTCCAAACAATGGAGCATCTACATTCATCAAACAAACTCTTCTCAAGTTTAAGAGCAAATAGACCACAACACAATAAATCTGGGTGACTTTAACACAACTCTTTCACCACTGGATAGATTGTCCAAACAAAAGCTGAACAAAGAAACTACAGATCTCAATAATATAATCAATAACTTAGACTTAACTGACATACATAAAATATTTCATCCTTCAATGAACAAATACACTTTCTTCTCAGCACATCTGGATCCTACTCTAAAATAGACAACATATTATGCCACAAAGCAAATCTTCACTAATATAAAAAAAGTAGAGATAATATCCTGCATTCTACCAGATCATAATGGAATGAAATCAGAAATCAATGATAAAATAAATATAAAAGCTACTCCAAACCCTGGAGACTAAATAATATGCTACTGAATAAACAATGGGTTGCAAAATACATCAATTAGGAGATTAAAAAATTCTTAGAGGTGAATGAGAACACAGATACAGTGTATGGAAATCTCTGGGACACAATGAAGGCAGTACTAAGAGGAAAGTTCATTGCATGGAGTTAATTCCTTAAAAGAAGAAAAAGTTAACAAATAAATGACTTGACATTTCATCTCAAAGCACTAGAAAAAGAACAAATCAATATCAAAAGCAATAGAAGACAGGAAATAATTAAAATCAGAGCTGAAATCAATGAAATTGAAACAAAAGATAAAATTTAAAAAAATGACAAAACAAAAGGCTGGTTCTTTGAAAAATTACATAAATTGACAGACCCTTAGGCAATAAAATGAAGAGAAGGAGACAGAAAACTCAAATTACTAAGATACATGATGAGAAAGGAACAACAGACACTATAGAAATACAGAAAATAATTAGAAATTATTTGAAAGCTTGTATTCCAATAAAATAGAAAATATCAAAGGCATTGACAAATTTCTAGAGTAATATGATTTACCCAGATTGAATCAGGGTGATGTACACAATTTAAACAGATAAATTTCAAGTGATGAAATAAAACACACCATCAGAAGCCTACCAACCAAGAAAGCCCAGGATAAGATGAATACACAGCCGAGTTCTACAAGACCTTTAAAGAAGAATTAATACCAATACTCTTCAATTTATTTCAGGAAACAGAAAAAGAGGGAGCACTTCCAAATTCATTCTATGAGGCCTATAACACCCTGATTCCAAAACTAGGCAAAGACACATCAAAGAAAGAAAACATGAGACCAATATCTCTAATGAACATAGATTGCAAACATTCTCAATAAAATTCTGGCAAATTGAATACAAGATTACGTAAAAAAGTGTACCATGATCAAGTGGGGTTCAATCCAGAGATTCAAGGTTGGTTCTACATATAGAAATCAATAAATGTAATTTATCATATAAATAGACTTAAAGATAAGAGCCATATGATTATCTCAATAGATGCAGAAAAAACATTTGACAAAATATAGCGCCACTTCATGTTCAAAACACTGGAAAAACTAGAGACAACAGGAACATATCTCTACACTGTAAAAGCTATCTATGCTAAGTCCCAGGCCAACATCATTCTAAATGGAAAAAAAAGATTGAAAGCATTCCCTTTGAAAACTGGAACAATACAGGGATGCCTTCATTCACCACTTCTATTTAACATAGTTCTTGAAACACTGGTCAGAGCAATTAGACAGAGGAAAGAAATTAAAGGGATTCAGATAGAAAAAGAAGAACTCAAATTAGCACTATTTGCCAATGATATGATTCTATACCTAGAAGACCCCAAAACTCCACCATAAAACTTATAGAACCAGTAAATAAATTCAGCAAAGTAGCAGGATACAAAATCAACACCCATAAATCAAAGGCATTTCTGTATATCAGTGACAAATTCTCTGAAGGGGAAATAAGGAAAACTACCTCATTTACAATAACTTAAAAAATACTTGGAAATCAACATAACAAAAGAGGTAAAAGACTACTACAACAAAAAACTACAGAATGCTAAAGAAAGAAATTTAAGAAGACCTTAGAAGATAGAAAGATCTTCCTTGTTCCTGGATAGGCAGAATTAATATTGTCAAAATGACCATACTGTCAAAAGCATTATGCAGATTTAATGCAATTCCAATCAAAATCCCAATGACATTCCTAATTAAAATATAAAAAAAAATCATGAAATTCATCTGGAAAAATAAGAGACCCAGAATAGCTAAAGCAATCCTTAGCATAAAGAGTGAAGCAGGTGGCATCAGTATTCCAGACCTTGCTATACTCCAGAGCAATAGTTACAAAGACAGTATGGGATTGGCACCAAAGTAGGCTTGTAGACCAATGGTACAGAATAGAGGACACAGAGACTAACCCACATAATTACAGTTATCTTATAGTAGACAAAGGTGCCAAAAACATACATTGAAGAAAAGATAGCCTCTTCAACAAATGGTGCTCAGAATACTGGAATTCCATATGCAACAAAATGAAATTAAACACCTATATCTCACCATGCACAAAACTCAACTCAGAGTAGATCAAAGAATTAAACCTAGGAATTAAGCCAGAGACCCTGCATCTAATAGAAGAAAAAGTAGGCTCAAATCTCCATTATATCTGATTAGGCCCCTACTTCCTTAATAAGACTCTTATAGCATAAGAATTAAAATCAAGTATTAATAAATGTGATGGATTCAAACTAAAAAGCTTCTTCTCAGAAAAAGAAACAATCAGTGAGGTGAATAGAGAGCCTTCAGCTTGGGAGCAAATTTTTATCACTTGTACATCAGATAGAGCACTAATCTCTAGGGTATATAAAGAACTCAAAAAGCTAAACACCATAAAAACAAATAACCCAAACAATAAATGGGCCAAGGAACAGAACATACACTTCTCAGAAGAGGATATACAATCAATAAACAATATATATGAAAAAATGTTCAACATATCTAGTAATTAGAGAAATGCAAATCAAAACTACTCTAAGATTTCATCTCACTCCAGTCAGAATGGCAGCTATTAAGAATACAAACAACAGGAAGTATTGGCGAGGATGTGGGGAAAAAGGTACACTCATACATTGTTGGTGGGACTGCAAAATGATGCAGCCAATATGGAAATCAGTATGGAGATTCCTTGGAAATCTGGGAATGGAATTACCTTTTGACCCACCTATCCCACTCCTTGTTCTATATCCAAAGGACTTTAAAACAGCACACTACAGGGACACAGCCACACCAATGTTTATTGCAGCACAATTCACAATAACTAAACTGTGGAACCAACCTAGATGTCCTCCAATAGATGAATGGATAAAGAAAATATGGTATATATACACAATGGAATATTACTCAGCAATAAAAGAGAATAAAACCACAGCATTTGCAGGTAAATGGATTGAGTTAGAGAAGATAGTGTTAAGTGAAGTTAGCCAATCCCCCCAAAAACAAATGCCAAATGTTTTCTCTGATAAAGGAGACTGATTCATAGTGGGGTTGGAGGAGGACAATGGGAACATTAGATGAGCTCTAGATAGGGAAAAGGGGAGGGAAGGGAAGGGAGAGGCCATGGGGGTAGGAAAGATATTGAACTGAGATGGACATCATTACCATAAATACATGTATGAAGACACGAATTGTGTAAATGTACTTTGTATACAACCAGAGATATGAATAATTGTGCTCTATGCGTGTAATATGAATTATAGTGCATTCTACTGTCATATATAACAAATTAGAATAAAAAAATTTTAAAAAAAGAAAGGTGATTGGCCAAAGGGTGTGATCGATTGGCAAGAGAGGATGGGAGGAAGCTAGCAAGGCTTATCTATTCCAGATCTGCTGGATCTCCCATGGAGCATTCCTTTCTCCATGGTGTGGGGCAGGACCCCTTTAGAAGAGAGTCTTTATGGGAGAAGAGGAAAGGTGACATTTCTAGATTTTATGGCTGGGTTTGGGAGAGGAGTTCTAGCTTCTACCCCCTGACTTTGGGAAGAGGAATTCTGATTTCTAGGACGTACTTGAGGCAAAGAAGAGGGGAGAGACCCAGGAGGATGGAAAAGTCAGAAAAACCTTGTTTCTGATGCCATTTCAGTGCTCTTCTGTTCAAAGTTCTTGGTATGTCAAAAGGCCATACTGTGGGTATCATGTTCTGAACCCCAAGAGATTCAAGCCCAGTTCTGTTTGGTTGCAAATTCTACCCTCCAAAACAAAAGTGCATAAGACTCCATATGTCACTTTGTTGCCCTCAACATCTGTAACCACTTTTCATAAGAGCAGGAAGTTCCTGGAATGTTGGGTACTTGAGTCTTGGTTACCTACCCAGGCCTAGGCTCATTTGTGTGCACTGAGATAACCTGGCAGGAAGAACTATGCAGCTCTTCCCTGCTTTCCAGGCCTCATGCACAAAGCAACATAAGTGATACATTTCCCTTCTTTATTCCACTTGTCAAAGCCCTTCTCACCTTACGCGGTGGCTCTAAGTTTTGTCTCCCTGAAGCTTTCTCTGACCCTGTAAGTAAGAATCAATCAGAATTTCCTCCAAGAGCTTGATACTGTCTTGCAGTCCATGGTCCATCTTCTAACATTCCACATGACTCTCAAGTGGAACTCCTATATATTGATTGGTAGCTCCATGACACCCAGCATGATGTCTTGTAAGTATGGGTTCTAAAAACATACTTTCTGAGTTGAATGTTTATTTAGCTCCAAGAGATGCATGAAAAAATTAGGGTTCTACAATAAGAAAACAAACAACCCAATCAACAAATGGGCCAAGGATTTGAACAGACACTTCTCAGAGGAGGATATACAATCAATCAGCAAATACATGAAAAAATGCTCACCAAAGCTAGCAATCAGAGAAATGCAAATTAAAACCACCCTAAGGTACCATCTCACCCCATTAAGAAAGGCAGCAATTATGAAGTCAAACAACAACAAGTGCTGGTGAGGATGTGGGGGAAAGGGTACACTGTTGCATTGCTGGTGGGACTGCAAACTGGTGTGATCAATTTAGAAATCAGTATGGAGATTCCTCGGAAAGTTGGGAATGGAACCACCATTAGACCCAGCTATTCCCCTTCTCGGACTATTCCCAAAAGACCTAAAAACAGCATATACAGGGATACAGCGTCATCAATGTTCATAGCAGCACAATTCACAATAGCTAGACTGTGGAACCAACCTAGATGCCCTTCAACAGATGAATGGATTAAAAAAATGTGGCATATATCCACAATGGAATATTACTCAGCAATAAAAAACAACAAAATCATGGCATTTGCAGGGAAATGAATGGCATTAGAGCAGATTATGCTAAGTGAAGTCAGCCAATCCCTTAAAAACAAATGCAGAATGTCTTCTTTGATATAAGGGGGGCGACTCAAAACAGAGCAGGGAGGAAGAGCATGAGAAGATTATCATCAAACAGGGACCATAGGTGGGAGGGAATGGGAGAGAGAGGGGGAATTGCACAGAAGAGGGAAGGAGACACGCATTGTTATACAAATATACATATAAGAGGAAGTGAGGGGAAGGGGACGAAAATAAATAAATAAATTAGAGAGAGTGAGAGAAATGAGTTATGGTAGATGGGGTAGAAGGAGGGGAGGGGAGGAGAGAGGAGGAGAGGAGAGGGGGGATAGGAAGGGGATAGGAAGGGCAGCAGAATACAACAGACACTTGTTTGGCAGTATGTATAAACGTGGCTGAATAATCAACGTGATTCTGCAATCTGTACACGGGGGAATAATAAGAATTCATACCCCATTTGAAACAAATGTATGATATATGATATGTCAAGATCAATGTCATGTTTTGAGCAACCAATAAATTTCTGATGCTTAAAAAAAAAAGGTACAGTAGGATACCACCCAATGATAGGAATTAGTGGTTGGTTTTGCAGAAGTTATCAGGTTGTTTCATTTATTTGCTCTAAGACTAATATATTATATATTATAAATTCATATGACTACTGTAATGATGTTTATAAGGCAATAATGTTATTATTCAGCCTGTTGAAAAATATTTAATAATCATAGTAAATCCAAAGAATCAACCAATTGTCCAAATCATTGTTAACTGAAAAAAAAACAATCTAAATAAATTAGCATTATGTCAGAAATATATCCACACTTTTTCCTGTTGATACAGTCATCATTATTGTTCTAGGAAATTTTCATTTGTAAATTTGAAAACATAACTTCTTTCTGCCTCATTCATATCATCTATCATCTGTTTGAGGGTGCAATTTTTTTTCTTTAGATTTTCTTTTCATCCATTTCTATATCCATCTCCTGGTTCTAATAAAGTATTTTAGTCCATAAAAAAATAGGGTTCTACATGTTGGGGAGGACTTGGAATGCTTTTATTAACTAGATAAGTAACTATTAACATTCAAAAGACTCACAGGAAAGGGAAATTTTTTTTTCAACCCCAAGGCTACTCCTGGAAAGGGAATTTTTCAATAAACAAAAAGCAATGTAAATGTAAAAAAAAAAAATGAATCAGAGTTAGAGGTGACCTCTTTATCCCAATAAAACTTTGCAGCTAAAATAATGGAAGGATACCAGTATGGACTTGTAAATATTATTTGATTATTTTTAGAGATAGACTGTCTGTCTGTCTACATCTCAGATAGCACAAATCTTGACTGAGTCAGCAGATTTGTGTGTGCAAAGAATGGACACCTCACAACCCCATGGCCTCTTCTGTCTCTTGAACAAGACTAGGTGAGTGTGCTTAGATTCTGTAAACCTTTATGGGGTCACCTGGGACCAGAGTTGCCTCCTTCCTCTGAGCACAAGGAGGAAAGCAAAGTTGAGCCAATGATGTAATCTCATCAGAAATATCCAACAGGCAACAGATGCTGATAGAGCAGAGTGAATTCACCAAGATCAAGGTCTGAATCAAGGGCTGATCGGAGATGTAAAACTGCAATGAGGCCTGGAGCCCAAGAGTTTAGTGATGAAGATTGTTTGGTAGATCTGACCCGAGAGAGACAAGAAACAGAGATGGGACGTCTGTTTATTCCAGCAAATTATTTTTTAAGCCATGATCAAAACTTCCAAGAGGACCTCTTTCTCGTAAAGGGATCAGTCACTTCCTCTAAAGTGATCAGCCTGAAGGGCCTCAAAAGGGGCTGTACCCTATGTATCTCCGTGGTATTAGCATTTTAAAATGAAGACCTGGAAATCATAGTAGAGAGTCACAGGTGAATTTAAAGTGTTGGTTACAAGAGATATTTTGGCAAAGGAATGTTTCTCAGAATGCCTGAAATAAGTTGATCTCCCTGTACATACCTGTGAAGCCCACTGTGGTCCAAGTAAGAGATATGGTATAGGACACTCTCCACACTCTTAGTCCCAAAGGGAAAATGTTTACCTAAAATAGAAGTTCTTTCTACTGAATAAGCGGTAATGCATAATCCATGCATTCTGGGGTTCCTTTGTACCATCTTTTAAAATCTTTTTACTCTTACTATTTAGTGATTTTTAACTATTTCGGAATTATCATTTATTATTTGGAATCTTGAGGACAGATGATAATAATCATCATAATTTTCCTGACTCTCCTGGAGTGCCTCTATAGCTGAAGGTCTTTTAAACTCAAATTTACTCTGTTCAAGATAAGTATTCATGTCGCTCACCTAAAGAGTTAGTCTTTTGCTTCCCAGGAAAATGATGTCAATTAGAACATGCCCAAGCTCTTCAAATTCTCCAGACGTTTTAGCTTTCCTCTTTCTCTGTCATCTACATATTCAGTCCACTGTCCCATAGTTTCAAATAAGTACTTATATTATATTCTTTTTTGATTCATCAAAGTGATGATAGCCAAAGTAAGCTGCTTGTTTTTGAGGAAATATTCTGATGAGTTTAGAATATTTTTATTCCTGGAAAGACCTGTGTGCTGTGCATGTATGAAACACTCAGTTCTGCTATGCCATTTTGATATGTTCTACCCTTGGCTAATTATTATGTAATAAGGGATTAGAAGCTACCCAGAGCAATTGTTTGGCAGGATTCTCCTGCATCTATCTATCAGACATCCACTTTGCTTTCCTAGTCCTTGTTCACAGAACGTCATGAGCTTCAAATAATTTAGGAGCCCATGGTACCCTTTCTCCCTCCATGCATTGAGGGCAGTTCCCCATGCTCTATAATTTTCTTCCCATGTCATAACACCCTTAAACTTGTGGTAAAATAAAAAGGAAATATTTCTCTTTGGTTCAGAGCACAGAGCTCCTAAAACTCTTAAAATCTTCTCAGTGATGAATGTCTTCTGTATGCTAATAAGATGACTTGTGGGGGTTTGGGCAAAGGATAATGACGAAGATGGAGATGGTTTCAGTGAACAGGCTGGTTCCTAAAAAGATCAAGCCACAATTAGATGGGAGGGGAGCTTGAAACTGAATTCAATTGCCAATAGTCAATGCATCAATTGTGTGTATGTAAAATAATAATAATAATAATAATAATAATAATAATAATACCCTAAAAATAGATGGAACTCACTGCTTCCAAGTTGTTAGATATTTCCATAGGCTATACAGAAGCTCCTGCACCCAGGACACGTCCAGACCTGGCCCTGGAAACTTCATCTGGCTTTGAGTTCTGTGAGCCTTTGTAGTGAGTTACTGAACCTAAGGGCTGCTCATAGGAACCCCTAACTTTGTAGTTGGTAGATCAGAAGCAGGGTAACCTGGGCACTTCATTTGGAGCTGGTATCTGAAGTGGGGCAGTCTTGAGAACTATGCAGTCTGAACTAATTCTGAGTGTTAGACTTGAATTGTTCATTGAGAATTGGAGAATTGGTTGTGTCAGAAACACACACACACACACACACACACACACACACACACACACACATATTTGATGTCAGAAGTGGTACCTGGAACCATTTAGTATTAGAATTTATTTTGTATTAAAATTTTCAACATCTCAGAGTGGAATTCTTCTTTTCTTAGACAACAGATGTGACACTCAGTACCTAAATTCAAAGTTTTCTGAACAGTGGGGTGTCTCCTGTGTGGCAGGCTGGTAACAAACATTTTAGGGAAGGCAGAATGCAGAAATCATGTCACATGGTCACAAGTGCAGCAGAGTCCTTGGATAGTAACACAGTGACATCCAGGGTAAAATACTATTTTTTATCACCTGGTGAGAGCACTCTGAGTGACAAGAGTGGTATGAGTGACAAGATTATCTACACTGCATGTCAGCATTACAGTGATAAAGATGGTTGATAATGACAAACCCTTGAACATTTAGGAATTCCCTTTCTGTGGCCTGTTCCAAAATGTTCTATGATGTCAAAGTACTATGAACCAAAGTGCAATTAACTCTTTGATTTGAAAGTTCACTGTTTTTCTCAATTGCAGTAATCACTGGACCCTGTGTGGAGATGATAGATCCACAAGGTAGATGCATCCAGATCACTCCATCAACCCATGGCAGACAGCTGTATTGCAGAAATGCTGAAATATAGAGTGAACTTTGTGTGAGAAGAAATACTGTTCTGCTCTTAAGGTACTGAGATGGTGGATTGCTACTGAGGATTGTCTAACCATGTTCCCTCCCAAAGTTACCTTCTTCACAGGAAGCATCAGGTAAAGCTTTCTTTTCCTGTATATAAGGAAACATTCCCCTTGCAGCATCTGTTTTGTGTTAATTTAGCTAAGCTGGAAACGCAGTTTTCAGAATTCCTTTCCTTGCATAGTTCCGAGTTAGAATAAGCCTAGGGAAAAGTTTTTTTACATAATTTGAAAGAGAAAAGGAGGGGTGGTGTTGTACCTTTACAGATTCTGAACATGGGCGTGGTGCACACATGCAGTTGCTCAGGTGCTGCCTGAGCTAGTTGGTGTGAGGCAGTGGCTGGGGTCACAACCTCCAGTTCCTGCTGCTGAGCGTCTGTTTCTACTTTCCCTGAGTCACAAGCTAGCTGCATATGAGCATCTTGATGAAGAGCACCAGCTTCTCAGGAACCTGTGATCATCCTCCTTGGGGGCCTGAAAGTGGCAAGACAGCATTGGGTTCCAGTCTTTTCTTGCTGGGTTCCAGCTTAGACTTTCAGGTTTCTATTTGTCCTTACTTTCTCCAGTTCACGCAGTTTTCCTTGGCAACTGTGTGCCCTGTGGTCTTTTGGCTCTAGCACCAGTCACAGAAATAATAGCCACTTGTAGACCGTGTGACCAGGTGCTTCACTGGGTAAGGTGCAGACCCCATTATGTATGTTTCTTAAGAGTTCTGACCTCTGAACAGGCCTGAACTCGTGTATGAACCTTGACTCTGTTCTCTCCATCTCAGCTACTCCTATCTCAGAATATGCCACCTATCTCTCAGCTTCTCTGTCTATTCCAGAACCTCTGCCAATCACTCTCCATACTACAGTTAGCTACAACACTTTCTAATACAATAGGAATCACATCACTCTCCCAAGTTAAAAAAAAAAAAAAAAAAAAAAACCCAAGACATCCCATTTCACTCAAGAAAAAAAATCTACCCAAGTCATTCAAGGCCTTCCTGATTTAATCTCCCCATCTGCATTTCTCCATATCCCCTCTCTACTCACTTATGCAGACAGGTTGCATCTTGTGTTTCTTTTTCAGAGGTGGCTTAGGAAAATAGGTGAGGAAGAGGAAATTTAAGCAAGGTTAGAACAAACTTTTACACCGTGAGAACACTTACGATCAGCCAAACTAGATAGAACCATGAATTTTAAACTTTTTGGATCATGATCCATGATAAGAAAACACACTTGCAACCCAGTGTGTGTGTACACACACACACACACACACACACACACACACACACACAACTTAAACAATGATTTCATTAAACAGTATAATATGGTCCTTATGTGGTATGCACTGATATTTCTTTTTCTATGACATTCTTTCCCTTCTCCTCCCCTTCTCTCCCTTTCCTTTCCCTCAGAAAAATGTTGGCCTTGACCCAATAAATCGATTTCATGACTCACTGATGGATCATAACTTGCAGTTTGAAGCATGCTGGATACAAAGACATTTTGAGGTGGGGAATCAGGACTTTCAGGAATCTGAACCCCAAGGACCACTGAAGAAGAATTGGCTGGTGTAGACCACTTACTTTTTTATGAGGCCCCTGGTTCAACTCCTCACCTCTGTTCCATTTGCCCTTTTGGAAGGGGAACAAGAAAAGCACTGTAAGTTCTGAACACTTTCTGTGCTTCCTTATTAAAATGTAAGGTTCAAAAGGGTGTGGTCCATGTTATCTCATTCCTTTCTAAGTATCAGTTTCCTCGCTTTAAAATAGGAGTAGTATTTCATACTTCTAATAGTTTTTGTGAAGATTATATGGTGAAAGCCAATGAGAGAGCTCAGTACTTGCTTACATGTAATAATGTGGACTTGGTGACTCCTAAAAGGGAGGTGTTACTAGCACCATTTTTCAGTTACTCACTAAATTAAAGCAAAGTTCCCCCATATCCCAGAATATTTCAGTCTTGGCCCAATTCAGTGGTGGATAAAGGGGCTAGACAAAGATTGATATAGCAAATAGAATGTGATTTAGGTACATCACAACAATGGACTTGCTAAAATGGTATTCTGGAATTGGAAAAACATGCTGTGTACTTGCAGGCCTGAACTGAGGCATGAAGACCCTATGAATCTATAAAGTGAAGAATCTATAAGTGAAGGACAGAAGGTGTCCTCCAGAACTGGCAGGTCCCCAAGAAAAAGGAAAGAGTTAAACCACATAAACCTAGCTTCTGCATCCTCAACTTGTTCATCCATTTAATAATTCATTGTTCCTCCCCAAGGGAGACCAAGAATATATCTCTAATTGATTCCCCCAGAAGGGAACTAAGACCTGGAGAAAAGAGGTTCCTTATAACATCCCCAGCCCTTTTCTCTTATAGAACACTAAGTTAACCAGTAAGCCTGTGGTTCACTGGGGATATTTAATCCAGTCAGGGCAGAACTGTCCACAGCTTCCTGAGACTGATGCCCCTAAACAAAAATTCAGTTTTTACCTTTCTGAGATTACTACTGGATACTACTAAGGACTTTGCTTCTGTAATTCCAAAATTGGTTAGAATAAATTTGGAATTAAACCCTGATTTTAAAATCATAGTTCTAGAAGAGTTGTCATGGAATATAGAAAAGACCCATGGAAGACTGAGCAAGACAATTCAATAGGGCACAGGAGGAAAATATTGGAACCTCTATTTATTGATTTTTATTAAAAAATGAGAGAAAATAATTAGCCTTTACTAATATCTGATTTAGAGATGTGGGCTGTAGATCAATAGGTCCTCTTTATTTTGAGTCAGGCAAGCTGCTAAATGAAGAAGGGTCTTTCATTACTAAGAATTTTGTTGAGAGAGCCCACCCTTGTTTTCAGCATTCTCTATTATGTGTGCTGGATTAAGTAAAATTCCATGTAAAATTAACTATAATTTCTTGTTGTCTCTTAACGAAACTGATCCTCACAGAATGGACATGTAACTTAAAATGAGCTCCCTAAAACAACAGATGAAAGTAATAAATACACAAACATATCATAGATCCAAAATCACAATTAAAAATGTTAATAGGATCAAAATATAATGGAAGAGCAGAGACTTCTAGAAGGCAAGCATTGTAAAGTAAAAACCATAATCTTATAAGATCTGATAAGGAGTGGGTCAAAGCAATGAAAATCATGAAGATCAGTCGATAGAATGATTTAACATCTAGCTGATAAGACAACTGTAACCCTAAATGTGTATTTTTCATTCACATGGTAACTATGGGTAGTATGAAGCAAACATAATTATCAATATATAATCAATGCTGCTGATTTCAGTTTTTAATGTTGAAATCATTTACTTGGTACATATTCTAGTACAGTAGAAAATAAATATAACGTGTGTATACATACGTTTTGTATTCATATGCACACACACCTGTGCACATTCAAATACTTTTGCTAAGGCCACAGACAATCAAAGGAAGTTTGGAAACCACTCTTGTAGATAGATACAAGCTTGATGCATCCTGGAGATCAGCAGAAAGCATCCTAGAGCCAGATAGGAAGTCTTATTCTTATCTGTGAGGGCACAGGGTTAACAAGAGCAGCATCATATGGACAAAACCAAATTCAAATTAAAGTCCGTAGCTCCCTTTGCCGTTTTAAAGAAGTCAAAGTTTGATCATACATGTATGAATTTTCTGGGGGACGTCTGAGACCTTCAAAGTACTAATGCATCATATGAATCCCCATGAGATTAATTATATTCAGCATTTCCCCCCAGTGATTGCAAAATTCTGCTCATTCTGTGTGAGTGTGTGTGTGTGTGTGTGTGTGTGTGTAGCATCTCAAAGGACAATCACTCCACAGAACAGTTCAGAGGAAACATTGATATTGACAATTATCCCTCTTCTTTGATTTATATTTTCAGATGATACCAAAACCTTTAAGCAAATGCAGCCTCATCATGAGACTACTTCTTCAGGCCTATAACAGTCCTCTAAATTATTCAAAACTGTTTTTATTAAGTTATGAGTTAGAAAATTCTACTGAGAATGGTGGTATGCAGGTGCAATAAATTAATTTTAAAGGGTGGTTGGTTTTCCATGAGATAGTTGGAAAGAACTGGCAGCTCACTCATGCCTGTGTGGCTCAGCTGTGAAAAGGGGCTGCTCTTGAGAGCCATGATTGCAGTAGTCTCCAGGGAGCCTCTCTCTCTCTCTCTCTCTCTTTTTTTTTTAAAGAGGAAGAGAGAGAGAGAGAATTTTAATATTTATTTTTTAGTATTTGGCAGACATAACATCTTTGTCTGTATGTGGTGCTGAGGATCGAACCCGGGCTGCACGCATGACAGGCGAGTGCGCTACCACTTGAGCCACATCCCCAGCCCTCAGGGAGCCTCTCTTGTAGGCAGAATCATGCTCCCCACAAGACGTCCACTTCCTGATTCCCTTACCTGTGATAATGTAACCTTACATGGCAGAACTCACCTTGCAGATGTGATTCAATGAATAATTTTAAGATGAGATTATCCTGGATTATCTGGGTGGTTTCTGGGTAGGCTGGGATCTGGTGTGATTATTAATATAAGCACAGAAATCTTTAAAGTCAAAAAAAAAGAAGGCTGGGGTTATGGCTCAGTGGTAGAGTGCTTGCCTTGCATGTGTGAGGCATTGGGTTTGATTATCAGCACCACATATAAATAAATAAATGTCCATCAACAAGTAATAATTTTTTTTTAAAGTCAAAAAAAGAGGCAGAAAGTGACAGATGGAAGAATGGTCAGAGAGATACTGAGTTGCTGGCTTTTAAGTTGGAAGGCACCCAGAACCAAGAAATGTGGGCAGCTACTATGAAGAGGAAAATAGCAAGGAAATGATTCTTCTCTAGGATGTTGAGAAAGTTGTACAACCATGTTGACACCTGGGCTTCAGCCTAGTGAGACTGTGTTAGACTTATAATCTACAGAACTATAATATATTCTTGTTGTTTTAAGCCACTGAGTTTGTGGAAATTTGGTATAGCAACATTGAGAAACTAATAGAGCTCATAGGAAGAGACCCTTCTTTTTCCTTCTCTATGGTGTAGCCTGGGCAGGTGTCTCCTGCTGTGCTACTGGAGCCTATGGAAAGAATCCCTCATCTTTCCAGACCCAGACTGTCGTGGCCCTTCTGTAGGGTTCTCACCTTTTTCCAATGTACGGGCCACCAAATGCCGCAGTCTGGCTGGGCACAATTCACGAGCCACTTGTCAAGCAGAAACAAACTTTATTTTTAGAACACACAGGCCACCACACAGCTCTTCAGGAATTCCCTCAGAGCCCAACTGCCACCACCGGCTTCCAGGGAGTGTCTCAACCCCCACTCCTCCCGCTCTTGAGGCTGATTGGCTGGGTCGTGTGGGCAGAGCCAAAAGAGTCCCCCAATGAGCAGCTCCGTGGTCTGAAAGGGCAGGGAAATAGCCCAATGAGCATCACGCAGAGGAACCAATCAGCTGGCACCTGGAAGTTTGCTGGGGCCACAGTGAGCCAATCAGCTGGAAGTTTGCTGGGGCCCCTTCGGCTGTGGCTCTCAACACTCACCTTTTTCCAATTCAGGGTTCAAGAAGGGAAAAATGCATCATTGAAACTTGTTTTTCTGTTCTTTTTACATTTGGGAAATTTCTGTTATTCAGAAAGAGAAAAAAGAAAATATTCTTCAACCAGGCTAAAACTGATTCTGAATAGTTATCCTCCAACATCTTCTCTATTGTTAGCTTCCTACAGTTCAAATATTTGGTGAAAGAAGAGAGAGAGAAGAAAAGAGAAGAGAGAAGATTAGAGTTAGAGGGAATGAGAATTGGTCAGATAATCATGTCAAATCATTTTTTAAACCCCAAGACTATGCAGACTTGACCTTATAGTGGCTTGTACACTCTTCCATGCTTTAAACATTTTAATAATAATGCATTCTCCTTGTAGTTTAAAGAATTACCCTCATTCTTCAATGGAACTTTGTCAGAGGTACCAGATTCATTTGGTGCAAGGAGAACAGTAATTGCCCTTCAAAAAGGCAATTATGTACTGAAGATATGACAAAGTCAGTAGTGTAAACAGCCCATCAAATTTTTTTTGCAACTGTCCTAGATATAAATATGTGTTGCTGTTCATAATTTTCAGCTTAATCAATGAACTTTTTATTTATTAGACTTTGAATTGATCTTTCAAAAAAATCTTGAAACACAATGGATTGAGGTTATTGGCTTTTTCTTTGTTGTGTATATATAAATTGGAATATTGCCTAGAAACTTCAAAGGTCAAATGTATAGGAATCAAATTGGTTCAGGGTATTCAGTGAGAAAGATTTACAGTTTCCAGAAAATTGCAAAATAATATTTTCACTGCTTTTCCTCCTTCTTTGAGCCATTCATGTCTTTCTGCCATCTGTATTTGTATCACAGATTTGAACAGTCCCATGTGTCAACACTGTAGAACCTACCTTACCATGAAATGTTTATAATCCTGTTTTGAGCTGACATCCATTACAAACAGCACATTACTTTCAACAACAACAACAACAAAAGACCAAAAAGCTATTTATGTGACACAGAGAGTACCTGTATCACAAAGTGAGTAGTATGTGTTATTCCTTTGAATGAAAGTTGTCTCTGAGTCAAATTCTATATACTAAATAGTAATAATAATAAAAACCTGTCTACTGGCAATGCAGGCCAAAATACCAATATCTTGCTCTATCTTCTATTCAGGGAATAATGCAGGTGTCTCTTAGGTACCTTTTTTTTTTTTCTTCTTTTGCGACCTCCATACAGGTAGGAGAGTTATTGGTTTGGTCTGATAAGATGCATGGCCTATACAGTAGGGCAAAACCAATTATCTTCTTGGCTGACCTATTTCAGAAAATCCTAAAGATCCTTGCACTATGTGAGCGAGAGCCTTACCATGACAAACAAAATTCTGATCAATAGAATTCCATCAAGAGGACTTTTCTTTTTCTTAAAAGATCATTAGTTCACAAAAGCGCACACTGCAGCTCAACTCTGGAGATGCTGAGACACTACAAAAGAGGTTTTTAAAAAGTTCTTATAATTTGTGCTGCCAAACCTCTGGGGACACAGGGAGCCACTTCAGGAATATGTTCACAGAGAGGAAGCAGTTCATCAGGAGGTTGCCCTACCTGTTTTTTCCCAAAATGCTTAACAGGTGTGGTTTCCCCTCCTCCCTCCCCAGTATTGACATCCTGCTGATACACCAGTCCCCTGTTCAGGGGCCATCTCCTTTGTTTTCAGCCTAGGTGTTCCAGGACTCCCACCCTTTCCACTTCTCAATCTGTTGAACCTCACATCACCAACTTCATCTCCCCCTACTGACACTGGCATTTTAAAGAATGAAAGTTCTGAATCAAATGAAAAAAAAAAAAAAAAAGACAACAGACATCAGATGCACTGTCAATTCTCTCTTTACTGTTGGTAAAGCAAGATTAAAGATGACTGCTCTGACCTCTCTTCCAATGAGGCAATTCAACCACTAGGGTAGATCCTACACTTTGTGGAGATGCGAGAGAAAAAGCTTCCGTTGTCAAATCTTAGGTCAGAGCACTAATCACCAACAGGGCCAAAGACAGCTTAAGACAAACTGGATGAAAAACTGTTTCCGAAGGTCACCATTCAAATACATCCTTCTTTCTTAGGAAGGGAAGAATGAGGGTGCTGAAGAGAAACAGGTTCTCTGCCACTTAAAATTATTTAAAGCTGGGTGGTGGCTCACACCTGTAATTCTAGTGGTTCAGGATGCCCAGGCAGGAGGATAACAAGTTCAATGTCAGCCTCAGCAACTTAATGAGGCTCTGTTTCTAAATAAGATTTTAAAAAGCTGGGGATGTGGCTCAGTGGTTAAGTTCCCCTGGGTTTAATCCTTAGTAATAAAAAAATAAAAACATAAAATAATTTAAAAAATTTGAAAGTGAAAAAAAACCCGCCATCCTAGTATTTCCATATAATATTTTCCTCCCATTTAAAATACTGAGATAGAGGTCTATCTTCTTTCTAATAGATTTTCAAAAATATGTTCTGAATATAAATTCGTTATTAGATATATGTATTGAGAATGTCTTTTTCCCATAAATGACTGGCTTTTTTCCCTCTTAATGTTATGTTTTTGATGAGCAGAAGTTCCTAATTTTGATGCAATCCAGTTCATCAATTTTCTCCTTTATGAGAAAATTGTTTCTATGTCCCATTTAAGAAATCATGTGTGGTGACACATGCCTGTAAATCCAGCAACTCAGGAGGCCAAGGTAGGAAGATTGCAAGTTGGAGACCATCTTCAGCAACTTAACAAGGACCTAAGAAACTTAGAGAATTCTGTCTCCAAAAGAAAGAAAGAAAGAAATCTCTGCCTAGCACCAAATGATCAAGAACATATTTTTTATATCATCTATGGTACTTACACATTTATCTATTTATGTCTATGAGGGATCTGGAATTCATTTTTTATTATGATAATTATAGGAGTCAGGATCCCATTTTCCCTTAATTAATAACCAATTTATAAAACACCATTTATTAAAAATATCTTTCATTGCATTGTGGTGGTGCCATATCAAGAGGCAGGTAACCAACTCAGGATGAGTCTAGTTGGTGATTTTCTTTTCTGTTCCATTGGGTTGATTTTTCATCATTGCATCCCAGTCTTAATTACTAATAATGTAGACTTATTACTTCATTTATTTTCTTTAAGATGATTATTCTCAGTTGTCAGAATTTCATGTAAATCAAAGAATCCCTGCTAGAATTGTAATTGAAAATGTATTGATTCTATCTCAAATGTCATTTGAGGAGACATGACATTTTTATAATATTCTAACAAGTAACCCTCTATATCTTAATTTTTATAAATTATTGGTGGCTTTCTGTTAAGGGTGTTGTTCAGCTTCCCTCTTATCTATTCTTGGGTATTTGATATTTTTGATGCTATTTAAATAGAATTATTTTTAAGATTTCTAATTTTAATGTTTCTAATTGTTCCTAATATGCATATAAATGGTTGATCTCTCCATACTCATTTGTCTGATAATCTTTGAATTTTTGTTACATATTTATAAATAATGGCATTTTTGTTTAAAATTATTATGACATTTATATCTACTTCTTAACTTGTTTCACTGGCTGAGAATTTGAGAGTAATGTTTAAAAAGTTTTAAAATTGGACATCCTCATTTATTTTTGATCTGAAGGGGAAAGTCTTCAATATTTCACTTCTAAGCATGATGAGATAAAGACTTTTCCCCACCTTTCTTTCTTTGTCAGGTTAAGGAAGTACCCTTCTATTCCTTATTTGCAGACAGTTTTTTTAAATTAACTGATGGTAAATATTATCAATTTTTTTCTGTATCAATTAATCTGGTCATGTTTCATTTCTATTCATTTAGTGTAGATATTCATGATGATTGATTTTTCAAATGTTTCAGCTAGATGGAAACTTTCCTGGAATAAACCTGAATATATTACCTTTTACACATGCAGTCAGATAGGTTGTCATGCTAGTATACTGTGATATATGGTGTGCTAAGATTGTATTTAGACTTTTGAATCTGTGTTTATAAGAAGGTTGAGCCCATAGTTATCTTGTTTTATAAAATGTTCGTGTTTAACATTGATCTTAAGGCAACTGGCCATGTAAAATGAATTGGGAAGTATAACTATTTTCCTACACTCAAAGTGTTGAAGAGAAAGCCTTATGGGAAATTTTAAAATATTCTGAATGAAAATGAAAATACAACTTTTTGAAATTTGTGGGATGAAATAAAGCAATATTTAGAGAAAATATTATAGCATTAAAATGCCTATATTAGATCTCAAATCAGTAATAAAAGTTTCTATGGTAAGATGTTAGAAACAATAAAAATTTAAACCCAAAGTTAACAGAAGGAAAGAATTAATGAATATTATATCCAAATCAATAAAATTTAAAATATAACAGTGACAGAGAAAATTTTATGAAATCAAAAGGTGGTTCATGAATAAAATAATAAACTTCTAGGCAGATGAGAAAAAGTTAAAGTATAAATTAAAAGTCTTTCAAGTTTTCTAAAGTCTACGATTCTATCAGAAACAAGGCTGAGGAAAGATACAGGGCTTTTCTTTCACCATGAAAGATTACTGTGTTATGTATTCAATAATAAATGTTTGTTGAACTTGGTTGAACTGGATGCTATGGTAGCATGGAACAGAGATTGAAAGCAGGAAAGAGTTTAGTAGTTGCACAAATTCATTGCATAAATTAGGTATACTATTATTTGTGAATTGAGATTTTTGCCTACAATTTAGTTTCTGAAAGTCAATGCTTAGATTATTTAAAATGATAGTTTAGATTTTATTTAACAAAAATGAGTTACATATTTGAATTTCGATTCATATCTCTTCACCTGAAGTAAACAAAAGGCTTCTTTGCATCTAATCCAGGGCCTTTTAAAAAGTTAGTTTGTGTTCCACTTTAAGAAATAAGTTTTGGTGTATTTCTTGAAACTTGGGTGTTGCAGTTAACAAGCTTTGTAATATATGCTTTTGACTTGAGGTTGGAGGGGTGTCTATCTTGGTGAATATGGAGGGAAGGTTCAATTTCAATTCTATTACCTAAAGTTAAGGCAGCTATATGTCTAGTAAATACCATTGCTTCATATTACTTTGTACATTACAATTGCCTATACGGTTGTCACAGTCTCTTGAATAAAAGTGCTATCTGTATTCATTATTAATTTACCACCAAAATAAAATTATTGCTTATAAAGAATTCAATTCCCAGAATCAACTCAGTCCTTTTGAACAGGACAGGTGTGGGAGAACACAAACCCCTGTTCTCCTCTGTGTCTTTTCGTTCTTGAGTTTTGCTAAGAGAAGCATGTGTTGTTTTAACCTTTTCCCACTGTGCCCAGCCAGGAAGGATTCTTTGAAGCTGGTCTGAACATGTTTTGTTCTTCTCCTGTGGGGTCCCTTTCTCCCACAGTCTGTATTCTCCTATTCCTTTGGGAGTTACTCTCTGTGTGCATTTTTCTCTCCCTCTATTCATTCCTGAGCTTTATCATTTCACTTTTGACTTTGGCTTTGTTCCTTCAAACTTTTCACTTTCATTTGACAAGCCTTCGGGGAGTAAAGAGCAAAAAAGATTCAGGAAAACAGTGAATGAAAATAGATGTTAAATTCCCAGTAGAGCTCTGCTGCATTAATTAGTGTTAATATTTTTCATGATGAGCAAAAGACCTGTATTTTGAACTTACCCAAGCTGTATACAAAACCATTTTGCTTTCAAAACATTTGTTTCTCCAGCTATAAGTGGAATTTTCCAACCAGAGCTTTCGGCTTCTTCCTTGGCAGGCAATGACATGGCTTTACTTGTTCAAAGTTTACTTTAATACACTCATTAGCCAGACAAAATAAAAGGTCATTTAAGCCATAGTACTGGATTGATGAGAATCTAAAGCCTCATGTAGATTTAGCCTTATTGGTTTTGCTCTATTATTTGGACTAGTACCAGCTTTATGGGGAGAGTGTGAACTGCCAGGGTAGCAGAAAGACAGGGGAGAAGGTGGGCAGTGGAAAGACGAATGAGAGGGTAACATACCATTCAGACACTTTTTAGTATGCCTGACATTACCTGAGACCCTTTAGATGAATAATTTCCAAACACATACATATTACCAATAAGTTTTCTTTCACAACCCACACTCAGACCCACAGGGACACAGGCAAACCCACACTTTTATTAGCAAATGCCTGAAGCACAATTGCATAAAAGTCTCTTTCCTTATACATGACAGCTGCTGATATTTTCTATTCTGTATCCTTTGAAATTACAGGCCACAAATAAATACATTGATTCCATGACAAGATAGCAAGCTGCAATTGGCGTGGCACTGCTTTAGAGATGAGAACTGCTCGTTTCTGTGGATACAGTCTCCTATTATTTTTAATAAACATTTTCATTGTTTTCCTTCTGTCGCTTCAAGCAGTGGCCGGTACTGTTTGTGAAATGGATCAAGTCTTCTCATGACCCTGTTCAAAGATTAGAGATGTAAATAAAGGAAAGATTGAAACCCTGAAAGCTCAGGGCTTAAATGTCAGAAACGTGAAGTTACAGACCAGACCTTTTGGAAACGTGGACAATTATGTGACAGTGAAGAGGAAGGAATGAAACAGCTGTCAATCATGGTCAGAATCTGAAAGTTCAATACAAGCAAAAGGCACATTCTGTTCAGCAAAGTGCATGAATTTACAGAAAATAAATATCCATATTTTATCTAATATACATAACATCATATAGCAGGAGTTATTAGCACACCTCCCCCAGTCCCCAGTGGGAGAGAAATGACCTCCCAAGAATTTAATTGAATTCATTTGTGGGACAAGAGGGGCAGGTCCACTAAAGGTTAGTATCACTCCACCCCAGTGAATAAAGCAAGTGAGACAACTCTGTTTTATATAATCCAAGGACCACAGACCCTCCAGGAGGCTTGAGCACACTACTTTCTATAGAAAGAAACTTCTTTCTGGTTTTGAAAAAGCATCAGTGCTAAAGTGGTTGTTTCCTGCCATGGGCTGCTCATAGAATCACATCAGAGCCTTTAAAAAAATACTGTTTCTAATGAGCCATCCCAGGATGAGGACATGAAGGGGACCAAATGCTTGTGGTACTCTGTTAGAAACTAACATAGAAAATGTGAGATGAGAACCCGCAATGGACAATCAGACTTGGTCCTCCTTCCGTCACTCCTACTCCGGATTTTCTGATAAACTTGGGAGACTTTGGGGTGTCAAGACTCTTCAGATGAAGCCCTGGGAAGACTTCACACTTGCTACTCAAAATGTAGTCCTCACAGCAACAGCAGCATCACCTGGGGAGCTGGTTGGAAAGGGATTTGGGATAGAGTGAAGGGCAACAGCTTTGGATGTTGCTAGGAAAGAATGGAAGGACCATTCCCCCTGGGGCATGTCCCAGAAAAGACTCTAAATAAATAAATAAATAAATAAATAAATAAATAAATAAATATGAGGATGATGACAGTGTCCTTTCCTTGACCCAGGAAAGAGGACATCCAACACTTGGCTCTCTCAGATAAATTTCACTTAAAAACACACTGGTAATAAAATTTCTGAATCACATAAAAGAAAAAGTTATTGGCTTCCTGTAACATATGATGAGGTCAGGCAATTTTGTGTATTTTATTCGCTATTGTATCCCCATTACCTAATCATCTTTATCTTTCCCACCCCGTTACAGACACAAACTTTCTCTCTCTCACACACACATGTACAAACTTTATGCATCGGTTTGAATAGGACAGACCACCTTGCCTTAGCAAACAACCTCGGCTCCTTCTGTTTCACATGCAGGCTCAGTGTAGTTCAGCAGAGGTGCTTTGCCAATGGTACTTACCTAGGGAACCAGGCTGTTGGAGGCTCCATGTCAGCATGTGCTCCCCAGGTACCACAGCAGAAGTAAATCAATCTTGAAAGGTTTCCAGCCAGAATGACATGCCATTTTCACTTAAATTTCTTTGACCCAGCCAAGTCACATGGTCATGCTAAGCTTTGGGCAGGGGCTGAGAAGTGAAATGCTAGCATGGATCTAGAAGGATTAGAAGGAGAAACATTTTTGAAACCATTTCATTGACTTCCAGTACTAAACAGAGGTTCTGAATAAGGTTCCGTAGAAGCACAGATGAAAGCATAATCAACTTTATTAATTATGGTGGACGAATATACCTTTCAAAACATTTTTAAATATGGAGCTCTAAGAAAATTTGAATTAGTTTTTATATAGACTTAATTATAAATGAAAGTACCCTTCATTTCAGAAATAATTTATATGTTTCTCTGTTCTTTTTTCTCATTCTTCTATGCATGGAATGTTCCTTCTTTATTCTTCAGGAGTTTGACAGATTCTTGTGATATCACTATGGATATATAGACTGAATCCTATAATGTTAGATTCATAGCTGATGAGTCATCTGAGGTTGTTTGGATGAAGATCTCCAGTGGTGTGCCAAAGTCTTCTTTCTCACCTGACAATATTTATTATGGGCCTAGATGAAGATATGGAAGGCATATGCACCATATTTTCAGATGCTGTGAACTTAGGGAGGTTACATCATATGCTTGTTGGAAAACATTAGCAGAATCCAAAAAGGTAATAAGATATTAGAAAGGTTGGGAAAACCAATGAATGAACATAACAAAAGCAAATGAAATCTTGACTTTCAGGTAAAAAGGAAGGAAAGAAGGAAGGAAGGAAGGAAGGAAGGAAGGAAGGCAATTACATAAGTACTTTATATGCCTAGGTATATACTTATATAGCACTTGACTCCAGTACTGATATATGGAGATACACAATATGTGAAATATATATTGAGATGACTTGAATTAAAAGTAGTTGAAGTCAGTGGCACACACTATAATCCCAGCTACTTGAGAGACTGAGGTAGGAGGATCAGAAATTTGAGGCCAGCTTAGGCAATTGAGTGAGACCCTGACTCAAATTAATAAAAAGAGTTGGGAATATATCTTAGTGGTAAAGCGTTTGCTTAGCACATGGAAGACCCTGAGTTTGAGCTCTAGTAACACAGGAAAAAAAGAAAATAAAAAGTAGTGGAGATGCAATAAAGAACACAAAAATTGGAACAAAGAAAGAACCAAGTAAAGAGTTAAAGGTACCAGTTATAATGAGGTATGTGAAATGGAAATGAATAAAAAGTAAGTTGACACAGCAGTCAAGATGACAGTGAATGCAACCACTCAACATAGCTCAAGGTGGCTTCAGGAGAATGATGGCTGGAGGAGATCAGCTTGTGTTTCAGTCCTGACTCATCAGTGTGAAGTTTCTTGGAGCAGTGTGATAGGACAGACATAGCAGGAACTGATTTGGCTATATAGCGGCCATTATGGGAGATGGAGAAAAGTGACATTTGTGCTGGGAATTTGCCACTCCTATGACTAATTTTTTTCTGTGGAACTAGAAAATCTGCACAGACAGGGAAGCAGATGTCAAAGCAAAATGGTCAAGAGTGAAGAGCTTGGCCAGGATTCAGTTAAGGGGCAGGCATGGTGACTGCCTTATTCAGTACTCATTCAAACCCTCTGCAAGTATGCAGAATTTACTCTGGTCCCCCTTGACTAGGACCCTTGTGGGTGTAAAGGGAGGTTAGTCAATGCCAAAATGGATTTGAATGATTCTGCTTGGGAAAGGAAGACTATACATGCAATTCTTTTCCTTTGGAATTCTTAACACTGCCAGAGATCTTGGTGATGGTGGCTTCTGATCCTTTTCTCCATCTTGGAGTCCCTAGTGCCTCCTCAGTGCCACCATGGGTTTTTCTTGAGGCAGAGTGGAGGATTGTTCTCTTCTGAAAATTGTCAGAGATCTTATTTTTCCCATTCCATTACATCTGCAACTGTTAAACCCAGGAGTGCAGAAGAGGGAGATATTTTCAACACCATTAGTTTTGAGTTTAACTTAACCAGTTTATGGGCAGGTTATCCCTTTACCCAAATTATAGAATTTTTGAGAAGACACTTAAATAGAGCAGTTAGCATGGGATGAAGTGTACCGATTACCTTTTGTAAAACAAGATGTCACCAAAGACGAATGTCCAGCAATAATAAGCATTTTTTATTTCTCAGGGTTTTGTGGGTTGGTGCGATTTCTGCTAATTTTGGATTACTTAAGTGTTTTAGGCAATTGGCTGGTGGCTTGGTTTTGGCTGAGTGGTCTAGGAAAACCTTTCTTGCTTGTCTGTTTGATCTCGTTTGGTTGAGATTTGTCCATGCATTGTTGCCTATAGCAACTCGAGAGAGCTAGTCTCAATGAACAGCACTTTGCAAGTCTCTGCTTGCATTACATTTGCTGTTGTTTCATTGGCCAAAGGAATCATAGTGGCCAAGCTCAAATTTAAGGGGTGAAGTAATAGACAAATCTACTACTTCATTCAAGGTGTGAAGATGTTGACATTCTACCTTAAAAGAGTCTAAGTCATATCACAAAGGATCATGCACATAGGAATGGGAGGTATTTGTGGCCATTTTTGCAATATTCCATAGAAATGGATGCATACATAGCTTATGCACAGTGAGGTGCCAAATGAGCTTTGTCCAGATGGTTCTCACATTCCTGTGCTTTATAATTAGAACTAGAATCCTGACATCTCATTGAAACACTTTAAGGATGCTTAGGTCCCTTTTGAAAGGTTTGTTCCTGGAAATCAAACCAACCATTACTATTCTGCTAGAAATTGGGTTCTGACCATTCAATGTATAAAGTCCTTTAAAAATACATTGCATTTGTAAATTGGAGGTGGCCTATCTTGTTGACTGAAAATGAGTTGAAGAGAGGGGTTAATATTTTTCCTTCTTTTAATTCATGCTGTATTCTGGCAGTAAGAATTCCTTTCTAAGGTGGATACAGATGATAACCTCCTGATTTGAGTTTGAAGTTTGCACTATTTCATTTTTGACTGGTTATAGTAAGAACTGCTATGTTCATTGAAAAGCCAAATGATTATTTATACTTCTCTTGGATCATTCTTTATGTACCATTAGCAATGACATGCAAAACGCAAGGGAGTGAATATTTACATCCAAAATTCTGAGTGAATATTCTCCCTTTGGCAGACGCAATTGCTCAGGGCTGTAAGACCTGGTAATAAAGAACCATATGTCACTGCTGGATTGTGCATTGATGCAGCAATGGTTTGCAAGTCACTGAAGCTCTAAATCTTCATTCTTTTCACTCCCTGTCTGAATGTGGCTAATGGTTGGCTAGGTGTTGCCTGTTAAAGAACCCTGGGAGAAAATGAAGAAGCATCTCTTTGTTTTTTCCTAATGACTAACTTCTCAGAGTTGTTGTTATAAATGGAGTATTATTATAATCTATGGCATGACAGCATTCAAGGACAACACAGACAATACTTATTAGTCACCTAGGAAGAGTCTGAGTTCAAGTTTGTCCTGATGATCCTTAGAACAAAAGACATGTTCGCTGGCCTCAATCAGCTCACATACTAATCAGAGTATAAAAGAGCAGTATGGATAGCTGTAACAGTAGAGAGGCTATTCTGAGACTCCCCCCAAAAAATTTAAGAAAGAAAATATTAAGTTCAAAGGAAGGAAGGAGCAATATTATTCAAATTACAATTATAGCACTTATCACATGGCACTTGATTGTTGATTTTCTTGTCCTCTTGAAGGCAAAGACTAAGTCTCTCTGGGTTTATCATCTCCAATGTCTTGTGCAGTCTCTATCACCCAGAATAGATGTCAATGAATGCTGCAGGATGAATAAATGGCTACATTGATTTACTTATCACAGGGAGGGATAATTTTATGGATGCGAAAAAATTTGAAAGGCTCTTAGAATAATTGTCAGACACCAGTAAATTTGGGAGGAAAAGCATTTTCAGTGGAAGGCATTAGACTGAGCAAATAATTGGAACTGGGGATGTATGAGATATTCAGGAGAAAAATGAATCAGGTGTACATCAAGCCATGGGCTGTGTCTTGTTTGTCTTCCCCTCCTCACTCCTTCTTTAGGGATAAACTTCAACCCATCCATTTCATCTTTTGATTCCATTCAAGGATTCAGGCAGAGTAAGGCAGAGAGGGTGAAGAAGAGGGATAAAAGTGGTGCCTGAGCCCTAGATGGTGAATAGCATCATCAAAATGACAATGTCTGCAAACTCAATGAGCTCACACTGGGTGTCTAACACTCTTCTTGCCACTTAACATGGCAGACTCAGTTTAACATTCCAATTTTATTTCTTACTTTGCCAGAAATATTTGGATACATATACATACACACATATGGTATTATCCCTTTATTATCCCTATTAGCTTATATTAATTCTTTATCCTTATTATATGCATACTGACAGCATATAGTACTTTTTTTGAGAGAAGAGAGGTAGTGCAACAAAGTAAGAAATATAAACCCTGGTGAGGTGGAAGCTGGTGGATTGGAGGAAGGGTGCACTTCCAGTAGTTTCTCAGTTGAAGATTTTAAAAGCTGGTCAACTGCTCCCCAGTAAGGTGGGTGACTAAGGAATTCACTGAATTTCAATGCCGGATAGAGAAATAATTATTGAGGCACAGGAAGTTGGAAGCTTTGAAAATAATATGATAAATAATATATTAGAGACTTGCCATCTTGAAGTCCACTGTATTGGGAGGCAGAGCACAGGCAGAGTGAGAGGAAAGTATGGTTAAATAAAATTGGCTTGGTGGAACCAGCAGCACAGAGAGTGAGAGTGACCTTAACTGACCCAGAAATGGTGGGGGAAGATGTTGAATGAGAAGTGATTAAAAACAATTGGCTAAGGGGAGGAGAATCAAACCGGAATCAGCACCTAGGAATGGAAAGCATTTTTGAGTTGGTGCAGGCCAATGAGCAGAGACTGAAGATTTAAGACCTCATAAAGTAAGTTGCCAGCCTAACCCAGCAGTTACCTATTGTGGAATCAAGAGTAGGTCTGGACCAGTGTGATGGAAACAGGTAAAGAAAGCACAGGGTCTAGGACAAAACAGATTGGAGATACTGAGGAGAGCTTCCTTTATTGCTGGCATCATATATGATCACCTGGGAAGACCCTACTAACAAGTGAGACAGTCACTCTGAACTCCAGGTGTGGTCCTGGGTAATTCACAAGGTTGTTTGCAAGAGACTCATCACATAGGCAAAGACATACACAGGCTGAAAATTAAAGTATATGAAAAAATATCCCATGCAAATGAAGTCCATAAACATGCAGAAATAGCAACATTTGTATGTGTCAAAGCAGATTTTAAGCAAAAATGTATCACAAGAGATAAAGAGGGTCACTCTATAATTTTAAAGGAAATAATTAATCAAGAAGATATAAAATAGTAAATATACATGCCCAAATACCAGTACATGTAATTACATTAAATTCTAGAGAGACCCGAATACCATAATACTGAACAATTTCACCACACTCCTATTACCAATGGACAGGTCATTCAAACATAAAATTATAAAGTTATTTTTGACCCAAATAATGCTCTAAATCAAATGAACCTAAAAAACAACTACACATGTCTTATCCCAAAAGAGCTGAATTCATATTCTTCTCAGTAGCTCATGGAATTTTTTTCCAAAATAGACCATATTCTAGGTCACAATGTAAGTCCTAGCAAACAAAAAAGTTGACATAAACCCATCAGATCATAACAGAGTTAAACTAGAAATCAAAAATAAGAAAAACCGTAGAAACTCAAAAAACTAGAAATGGAAACATCACATAGAGATTGAACAATGCTCTTTCAAATAAGAAATGTATCAAAGAAGATATAAGAGAAGAAATAAGAAATTCTTAGAAACAAATGAGAACAGAGATACAACATATCAGAATCTCTAAAATATCATGAAGTTATCTCTAAGACGAAAGATTCATAGGGCTGGGATTGTGGCTCAGCAAAAGAAAAAATCTGTGAGGTGAATAGTGGCAGAGTGCTTGCCTCATATGTATGAGGCACTGGGTTCAATCCTCAGCACCACATAAAAATAAATAAATAATATAAAGATATTGTGTCTATCTACAAATTTAAAAAAATATTTTAAAATATATAGCATTCATTGTTTACATAAAAAATTAAAAGATCCCAAATATATAATCTAATTCTAAATCTCAAGGCCATAGAAAAGGAAAAACTAAATGCTAAAATCAGTAGAAGACAGGAAATAATTAAGATCTGAAATGAAATTGAGAATAAATAAACAATACAAAGACTCAATGAAACAGAGTTGGCTCTTTGAAAATAAAAATAAGGTTGATAAATCTCTAATCAAACTAAGCAAAAGAAAGGTAGAGAAGAACCAAATTAGAGATGAAAAAGGAAATATCACCATTACTTCTGAAGGAATCGTTGGTTATTTTCAAAATGTATACTTGAATAAACTGGGAAAGTAGAAGACATTGACACATTTCTAGACATATATAACCTGTCCAAATTGAACAAGGAAGATGTAGAAAACCTAAACAGACCATATCAAGCAATGAATTTGAAACAACACTAAAGGCTTTCCAATAAAGAAAAGCCCAGGTCTGAATTCTACCACACTTTAAAGAAAAAACAACCTCACTCTTCCTAAAACTATTCCATGAAATTGAAAGGAAAGAAACACTCCCAAGTACATCCTATGAAGTCAGACAAAGATACATAAAGGACAGAAAACTAAATACCAATATCTTTCATGAACATAGATGAAAAAATTCTTAATAAAATGTTAGCATCTAATAGAAGAAAAAGTAGGCCCTAATCTTCATCATGTGAGATTAGGCTCCAACTTCCTTAATAAAACTCCTGTAGCACAAGAATTAAAACGAAGAATCAATAAATGGGATTGACTCAAACTAAAAAGTTTCTTCTCAGCAAAAGAAACAATCTGTAAGGTGAATAGAGAGCCTACCTCTTGGGAGAAAATTTGTACCCCTCACATATCAGATAGAGCAATAATCTCTAGGGTATATAAAGAACTCAAAAAGCTAAGCACACACACAAAAAATAACCCAAGCAATAAATGGGCCAAGGACTTGAACAGACACTTATCAGAATAGGATATACAATCAATAAACAAATATATGGAAAAGCTTTCATCATCTCTGGCAATTAGAGAAATGCAAATCAAAACTACTTTAAAATATCATCTCACTCCAGTCAGAATGGTAGCTATTAAGAATACAAACAACAATAAGTGTTGGCAAGGATGGTGGGGAAAAAGGTACACTCATACATTGCTGGTGGGACTGCAAGTTAGTGCAGCCAATATGGAAAGCAGTATGAAGATTCCTTGGAAAACTGGGAATGGAACCACCATTTGACTCACCTATCCCTCTCCTTGGTCTATACTCAAAGGACTTAAAAGCAGCATACTACAGGGACACAGACACATTAATGTTTATAGCGGCACAATTCACAATAGCTAAACTGTGGAACCAACCTAGATGCCCTTCAGTAGATGAATGGATAAAGAAATGTGGCATATATACACAATGGAATATTACTCAGCAATAAAAGAGAATAAAATCATGGCATTTACAAGTAAATGGATGGAGTTAGAGAACATAATGCTAAGTGAAGTTAGCCAAGCCCAAAACACAAATGCCAAATGTTTTCTTTGCTATAAGGAGGCTGATTTATAGTGGGATAGGGAGCAGGAGCATGGGAAGAATAGACGAACTCTAGATAGGGCAGCGGGGTTGGAGGGGAAGGGAGGGGGCAGGGGTTTAGCAAGGATGGTGGAATGTGATGACATCATTATTCAAAGTACATGAATGAAGACATGAATTGGTGTGAACCTACTTTATATATAAGCAGAGATATGAAAAATTGTGCTGTATATGTGTAATTAGATTTGTAATGCATTCTGCTGACATTTATTTTTTAAAAATCAATTAAAAATAAAAAAATATTGGCAAACCATATTTTAAAAACTAATTAAGAAAATTGTATACCATAATCAAGTGGATTTCATCTAAGGAATGCAAGGTTGGTTCAACATTTATAAAACAATCAGTGAAATTCACCATATAAATACAATTGAAAAAAAAAGAATTGTGTGATTATCTCAATAGATGCAGAGAAGACCTGTGATAAATCTAGTACCCATTCATGTTTAAAATAGTCAAGAAGCCAAGAATAGAAGGAACTTACATAACACACTCAAAGCCAACATCCTACTGAATGGAGAAAAACTTAAAGCATTTTCTCTAAAATCAGGAATTAAACAAAGATAGTCACTCTAGCTAGAGAAGTCAGATAAGAGAAGAAAAATTAAAGGGATATAAATGGGAAAGGAAGAGCCCAAATTATCTCTGTTTGATGATGACATGTCCCTATATCTAGAAGACCCAAAAAACTCCACCACAAGACTTCCATTACTCATAAATTGAGCAAAGTATCAGAATACAAGATCAATTCAAAATCAATAACTTTCCTGTACTTTAGTAGTGATTCTGATGAGAAGGAAATCAGGGAAACTATACCACTCACAATAATCTAAAAATACAGTACAATAGTTGAGTATTAATATAACTAA
Source organism: Callospermophilus lateralis (assembly GCF_048772815.1). Taxonomy (NCBI): domain Eukaryota; kingdom Metazoa; phylum Chordata; class Mammalia; order Rodentia; family Sciuridae; genus Callospermophilus; species Callospermophilus lateralis. The sequence goes on along the minus strand of NC_135313.1, from coordinate 108,173,258 downwards.
GAGGCAAAAGACTTCTACAAAGAAATCTCTAGAACAATGAAGAAGGAAATTTAAAAAGACATTAGAAGATTGAGAGACCTCCAATGTTCTTGTATATGCAGAATTAATATCATCAAAATGGCCACACTACCAAATATACAGATAAATACAATCCCCATCAAAATATCAATGAAATTCTTCAAAAACTAAAAAAAAATTACTTATATTCATTTGGAAGAATAAAAAAAAAGTAACCAAATAAGCTTGAGCAAGAAGAGTGATTCTGGAGTCATCATAATATATAATCTCAAATTATCCTACAGAGAGCTACAGTAACAAAAACAGCATGGTATTGGGACAAAAGAGCCACAGAGATCTATGGAACAGAACTGAAAACACAGAGACAAACCCATATAATTGTAGTCATCTGATACTTGACAAAGGTGCCAAAACTATATGTTGTAATAAAGATGACCTTTTGGCAAAAGTTACTGGGAAAACTGAATATCCACATGTAGAAGAAAAAAAGTAGACCACTATATCACACTCTGCACAAAAGTCAAATCAAAGTGGGTCAAAGACTTAGGAATTAGAAACTTTGCTACTGATAGAATAAAACATAGGGTCAACACTTGCACATATTGGTGCAGGGACCAACTTCCTTAACAAGACCCCTAAAACTCAAAAAATAAAACCAAGAATCAATATGTGGGATAACATCAAATTAAAACACTTTTGTATGGCAAAGGACACAATAAAGAGAATGAAGTGAGAGTCTACAGAATGTGAGAAAGTCTTTGTCAGCCGCTCCTCTGATAAGGGATTAATGTCCAGAATATATAAAGAATTTAAAAAACTTCACAGTGAAAAAGCAAAAACAGAAAAACAAAACCCAAAATACCCAATCAATAAATGGGCAAATATTATTTAAAACAAAAAACCAAAAATGCCTAACAAAAACATGAAAAAGTGTTTAACGTCTCTAGCAATCAAGGAAATACAAGTCTAAACTTCATACTTTAGTCAGAATGGCTATGATCAAGAATACAAACAGTCATAATACTGGTGAGAATGCTGGGGAAAGGTGCACTCAGACACTGTTGGTGGTACTACAAATTGTTACACCCATCCTGGAAGTCAGTATGGGGATTCCTCAAAGAACTAGGAATGAAACCACAACATGACTCAACTATTCCATTCCTTGATACTTATCTAAAAATACTAAAATCAGCATACTACAGTGATACAGCCACATCAATGTTTATACCATTGCAACTTACAGTAACCAAGATACGGAGACAGCCATGTGTCCATCAACAGATGAATGAATTAAGAAAATGTGTTATATGTACACAATGAAGTTTTACTCAGCCATAAAGAAGAATGAAATTATAGCATTTGCTGGTAAATGGATGGAAATGGAGAACATCATGGTAACTGAAATAAGGCAGACTCAGAATGTCAAGGGTCTAATGTTCTCTCTTGTAGGCAAAATCTAGAGCAAAGTAAGGAAGAAGAAAAGGCGGGGGTGGGGTGGTTCAGTTCAGATGCCCTAAAGACAGAGGGAAGATCAGCAGAATAGGAAATTGAGGGGTAAGGAGGAGGGATGGGAAAGGGGAAGAAATGCAGAATGAATTTGATAAAAATTATGCTGTGTGCATGTATACATATATCACAGTGAATTCCATCTTTATGCATATCTCTAAATCACCAATCAAATACATAAATTAGGAGAAGATAGATCAATAGAAAAGACGAAGGCAGATAGTAGGTGGGGGTAGGGGGGAGACTGGGGATTGAAATGACGTAAATTACATGCATGTATGATTACTTAAAAATGTACTAAACTACTATATCCAACTATAATGCACTGATTTAAAAAAATACCTAGACTCCACTATCAGACTCTCTAGACTAAACTCTGGCTCTGGCACTTTCTGTGACTGTGGGCAGGAAGTGTATTCTCTCTTTGCCTCAGTTTCCAAATCTGCTATGTGTGACTAATATGAATGAACCTTCCTCATACTAGTGTGACAGTGGTTAAAAGAGTAGTTATTTGAAAAAAGCTTACAGATCACTCCCCATTTTACAAATTGGAACACTGAAGCACAGGAAGATTAAGGAAATTCGCCAAGCATCATGAAGGACACCCAGCCTACTGATGTCAGGCCACTGCTTCTAACCTGCGAATACCCCGACCTGTCTGTGGGCGTCGGACAGATCATCAGGATGGTGTCTGTGACATTTGCATCCTTGGCAGAGTCTCATCAGACTGACCCAAGCAAGTCACCTGAAGGGAATTCCCTCTTTCTTTTTTGTTATAAGTTTTTAAACTGATTGCTGATGCCAGAATGGGCACCAATGAACTGATCAGGGGAGTGCTGTTGACCACCTTCTCTGTGCAAGGGAGGAGAAGAGCTACCTGGCAAGACTCTTCAAAAAGTTAGTGGCCAATTTATAAATGCACAGATGAAATTTATTCATGAGACAGTCTCAGCAAAAGGTATATTTTACTATTATTTGCCACTTTCAACAAAAGAGAAAACAATTTCCGTTTCCTTGTGGGCTGGCGGTACTGGGAAAGGAGACTTAGGTCAAGTTTTGGAAGACTAAACCAACAAGAACAAATTATATCCTTGGGGCAGAGGTAAGTTGGGAAGGAATGGTGTGTGTGTGTGTGTGTGTGTGTGTGTGTGTGTGTGCGCGCGCACACACACACACACGCATGTACACACATGTGTGCATGTATGTTTGTGTGTTAGAAGAATATTTCCAAGATATTAAGGAAAGAAAATAAGGCAGCAAAGGTGGCTCAAAGACCTAGTATACACAGCTCAAAATGAGGCACTGAAATGCTAATTTTATAGGTTTAAAGTGAAACCCACGGCCTCATCTGGCATGTCAGAGTACAGGTCCTTTAATATTTCCTACGTGGGTATAATTTTGCTTTTTCTTTCCTAAGTGGGTGTAATTTTGCTATTTTCTTAAGTGGGTATAATTTTTACACAGATTATCTGAACCAGGAACTCTATAATATTTGGTACAAAAATCCTTTCTACACAATTTTTTTCTTCATTGTTTATTTTTAAGGATTATAGGATTATCAATATAAAATTAAAAGCTTCTTACCCATGTGTGTTGGGTCAGTGTTCTTCTAATGGTGAGGAATAAAGGGGCTCAGCCTGAGAAAGGGGCCTTCTAATTACCATCTCACTATTTTGATTCTAGGTTTCAAAGTAAATGGCTTAAATTTTGTCATTTATTGAAAGATTTTGGTTCCAATATATCATTTCATAACATTTTGTCAGAGCTCTGTATTCAATTGCTATAATATAATTTCCTTCTTATACATCCTTCAAGCAAGTTTTTTTTGAGTTCAAACAGATAAATAACTAATAAATAATTTTATTATTTCTCTCCTAGACATGTTTGCTAGATTGAAAATAGCCATCTCCTAGACTCACTATATTTCTGTAACAACAACAACAACAAAACAGCTCTAGCTTTATTGGACTTACATTTTATTTTATTTTCCTTTCTCCTCTCTTCCTCCCTCCATCCTTCTTTCTCTCCTTTTTTTTTGCCATGAAGTTATCCTGTCTCTTTTTTCCTAAATGCCTTTCCTATAATTTTTATGAAAAGGAAAAGAAGATTAGAAAAATGAATAATGGGGAGACTAAGAAAAATACCCATGTGGTGACTTTGAAAAATTAACTTTTCCAAGTGCAGCAATACCTATAAAAGTTTTCTTTTGCTTCTTTTAAAATATAGGATAAGATTTGTCTTTGAAATGATTATTGAAGCTTTTAATTATATATGCCTTATATGACTTTTTATCACATTGGATACGTCTGGCAAGTAATTTGGATTTTCAGTGGATATTTTTTTTTTCTGGATTCTTTCAGGTGCAATTAGAATGTAGCCACATTCTGTTTGAAAGCCTGAAAATAACTAAATGATGTTATTTACCATGATATCAGCCTTTACTTAGCAACTGATTTGGTTTATGGAAGGTCAACAGGAACTGCAGTGCATAGTTAAAATGCCTCTAAATCCCCAGTCTTTGATAAGGTGTAGTCGGGAGAATGCTCATTTGCCTTCCTGTTAGACCATTTCATCCATGGATGACAATGAAAAATAAAGAGAGAGATGGTGGGGGGGAATTCACATGAATTGAGGACTAATAAGCTAGATATTTTCACAGTTTATAATCTATGCATTTCTTTTTTCTTTTTTCTTTTTTTTTTTGGCTCTTTATAGTTATACATGACAATAGAATCTGATTTGATATAATTATACAAGTGTGGAACATACTTGTTCTAATTAGGCTGCAGTAAGGAAAGACAGTGGAATGAATCTGATCTACGTACTTCTGCCAAAACTGTATCGTCATCCTTCTTTTAAGTCAAATACTCTGAGGTTAAGAGAAGTTAAGTCAATTGTCCAGACTCACAGAGCTAGTAAAGAGTGGAACAGAGGTAAACTTTAGGTGGGTTTAACTGTGAAGACTACCATCTTTACACTGTATGCTCTTGCCTTGGTTGGAATGGAAGTACTATCATTTTTGGTAAAACAGAGTTAAATAATGGAGATGTGGGTTTCACCAGCTGGTTAACCCAAAAAAATATTCCTAAAGGGAAACTCAGGCCCAGAATCTTCACATTGTTCTGCCCCACCCTACATGGCTACCTCTAGGCCTGTCCTTTTCCCTCTTCCATGCCCTTGTCTCTGGGAAGGAATGACTTTATTGGTGAATAACTGAGAAACGTTCATGTGTAAGAAATACCCATCAAAGTATCTACAATTTCATGATAACAAATACTGGTCGTTTTTGACGGTGTTTGGACTGAACCAAATACACTGGTTTGCATAGTATGATCAGCAAAACGTCTTCCTGGGCTAAAAAATGAAAACACAACAAACCAACAAAAAAACTTTAAAACATCTCTATAAAACTGTATAGATGTATGTAGGGAAGAGGAGACATATCCCTGACTGTTGGAAAAAGCAAAAGAAGACCAGAAAGAACAATAAAGACAACCAGAGGTTGCTGAACCTCTGCAAATTGCTCTTGTCCCAAAGTTCAGGACAGTGGGTGGCATTAATGGCAGGATAGAGGTGTTGAGGAGTTAGATGACCTGGGTTTGAATTACAGCTCTCCCTCTTATGTCATTGTGAGTGAAGACAAGCAACTCTGCCTCAGTTCTCCCATCTACAAAATGGGAATAATTAAGGTACCTACTTCCACAGAGTCATTCTATCTCAGATGCTTGGAACAAGTCCTTTTACAGAGAAAGCACAGTGTGTGAGTTGGTTCTCAAGGTTTTTATGGAACTGCCTTCTAAATTAGTCAGTAAAAGAATCCTGCAAAGATATAAGGAATCGTTACCTGTGACACTAATCAGGAAGAGGCATTTGCCAAAAAAAAATTTCGAAATCTAACAGTAATTATTTTATTATCATAATTCACAATTTTGACAAATTCTTCAAGGGTCAGGGTAAGATGAAAGTTGTTAAGTATATGCTGGTTTCAAGCACTGACCATCAGATATAGTGACCAATCCGTGGTTTTCCAAAATCAGGGGGTTGTTTATTCATCCCTCGTTTTCTGACAGCTCTTTCAATATTGTGCTTTAAAGTGCCATCATTGAATGCAAACAGAATTCAGTCTCTCCCCTGCCCCGCCCCCTGCTCCGTGAATGAGTATGTCCCTTGGCCATGAATCATTATCTATTCACTGGATAAACATCTGAATTCCCTGGTGTCCAGCAGCCCACTGATTTCACTAAAAGGTGGCCTCATGCAGCTCTGAATATGAGTCGGGCTTCTGAATGGCCAGCAAGATTTATTTTCCCTTGTGGTGGAAGCTGATGTATTTTACTAAGGCAAGCCCCCATACAACAAAGGAATAAATACATGGGGAGGATTATTTACATAAAGTAAGTGAACCCCATCAATAAATTCCACTTATGTTGTTATCAGAGAACCATCCTGTGCCCTTTCCCAGCAGCAGACTGCCTCTCTGGACTTTCTCACTTCAGTGCACACTGGAGCGTGCCACCTCAACCAACAGCCAATCTGCTCTGAGATCAATGTCCTGGTTTGACATCAAGAGACCTTGACCTCTTTAAACAACAGACTTCTGGGGGTAGGAGGCTTCCCATAGAGCTTCAGCCTCTGCACTTCTATCGGCTGTTGGCAGGAGCGCCCCACTTGCTTCTTGTTGTTTAGTTCATCGTTGGCAAGCAGGTGGTTTAAGAAAAACTTAGGTAAAGCAGAGTTTCAATGTTGGTGCTCCCAGTTTCTGGCTGTCGCAGTATTTCCAAAAGTCTTGGCACAGTTAAGCCTCAGTTTATGAATCTGTAAAATGAAGATAAATACCATTTACATCCCAGTGTTTCACAGGATTAAAATAGGTAGCACAGGTGGTGTCTAGTATAATACCTGCCATGTGTAGGTATTAGTCAAATGTTTCCTTCCTTCTTTCCTTTTCCCCTTCCATCTTTCCTTTCATTTTACCTACTTTTCCTTCTCACATATCATCTTCAGTTTGCCCAGGACTTCTTGTGTGATTCTCAATTACAGTATCTAGGCTGATTGTCACTATTAGGACCTGAAATATATATATATTATTTTTACCTCTAGAAACCTGAAGGTCAATCTAAGACTTTTCCCATCAAGCCTCTCTTCCTAGTCATGGCATACTTCCCAACAGTCATGAGTCCAATTCTTTAGGTGTTATCTTTGTTCCAAACTTTGTGATCAATTTGCATCTCCTCAAGACTATTCTTGTCATCTCTTGGGCAAAATCATCAGCCTGTAGAAAGTTTTGGTCCATGCAGTAGACACTCAATAAATACTTGATTAATAGGATGTATGATGGCCAAACTCCAGGGATTCATGGAGTATGAGATAAAGATTCTGGGTACTAGCTATTTGTGAAATCATGCTAATTAAATATATAAACAAGCTTGGATTCCACAAAGACATTTAAGGGGTGGGAAAAGAGCTTGGGTTCTGGGATCATAGTGGCTGTGTTCTGTTTCCTCCAGCAAGTCTCAGAAGCTCTCTAAGCCAGAGTTTCCCATTTGTAAATGGGTGACAGTAAGGGAGTTCTGGAGTAAATCAGAAACAGTCTCTAGGGCACTTAGCAGAAACAGTAAGATCTTAAGAAAAGCAAACATTGGGTAATTCTGTACTGATCTGAAAACACCTATTATGGGATGAATCATGTCCTCTACCTCAACTTCATGGGTTGGTGTCTTTACCGCCACGACCCCAGAATCGGACTGAATTTGGAGGCAGGGTCTTTAAAGAAGTAATGAGGTCATAGCAGTGGCCCTTCATCCAGAGTATCCAGTTTTCTTTTAATAAGAGGAGATTTGGGTAGGTACACAGAGGAAAGAGCATGAGAAGATACTGGGAGAAGAGGACCATCTGTAATTTAAGGAGAGAGGCTTCAGAAGAAAACCTCCATGTCGACAACTTGAAGCTGGATTTCTAGTCTCCAGAACTGTGAGAAAATGAATTGCCATTATTTAAGCCCTGCCAACCAGCTCTATCAAACTAGTATTCCACCCCTTGCAAAGGTCATTTTCGACTTATTCCTGCTATGCAGGGCAAGAACTGACATTCAGTATGGGCTCCACCCATAATAGCCCAGTTGAATTTAATAAACAAAGTGTTCTGTTTTCTACTTTCCTCATTTTTAATTTTTTTTAATGCTTCTTGATAAACAACATTGCCAAGCCATAGTCTGGCCGTATATCAGACAATATGTTTGTACTACATGAAACCCCTCATGAGCATATTTTGAAAAACAGTATCTTTTGACATACTGTCTGCCTTGATTTCCTCTTTTTTTTTAAAGAGAGAGAGAAAGAGAGAGGGAAAATTTTTTAAGATTTATTTTTTAGTTTTTGGCGGACACAACATCTTTGTTTGTATGTGGTGCTGGGGATCGAACCTGGGCCGCAAGCATGCCAGGCGAGCGCACTATGGCTTGAGCCACATGCCCAGCCCCAAGCCTTGATTTCCTCTTTATTTCCTAATAATTCAAGGACTTGGGTTCTTGGTGGTTTTCTCAATGAATGGCCATCTGCCATGTGTGAATCTTCTGAGTTGCCAGAAATCAGTATCTTCTCAGATTCTGAGTCACCATTTGGCCAACCTGTTTGCAACATGATCCCAAGGGCTCCCCAAGCTTCCGTGGATCTGGTGCATTCTGTGATTGAGAGTTTGACAAACATGCACGTTCCAGTGCTGATCTCTGGTGGTAGGGATAGTTAATATAGCCATGTCTGTACTATTCATGTGGAAGGTGAGGTCTACTCAGGGTCTGTTTCTCTGCAGCACCACGCCTTTCTATACAGAGCCCCTTCCTTTGTCTTCCTGGCTCTGACTGTTGTTTTTTTCTATGACCTCTAGGGTTTGTTAGAGGTTTACCTGAATTCCCAAAACATGATGTCTTGCTTCATGTCTATGACTCACCAACTTTTCCTGTGAGGTCACATTTTATCCAGCTATAGCCCAAAGAAGCTCTGACCTACAGGTACCTGTAACTCAGAAAATCGATAAAGAAGGGCAGTGTATGCTGACGAGCTCCAGCAGCGAGTTGAAGCAGGATTGCTTTGCCATTTTTTGGACTTGTGAATAGATCAGACCTCTCTCCACTGTGAAACAAGCTCACTGAGATCTATGCTAAAGTTCTATAAGTGGCAGAAAGGAATTAGTGTCACAGGATCTAAGAACCCATAGGTGTCCTGGTTCCATGTGGATCCTGTATAACACTGGTTTTCCTTTTGGTGTAGCATGTTCAGTGCTGTGCATGGAAGTGGCTTCTAAGGGTAAGAGAGGGAAGTAGGAACTTAGGCCCTTGAAATATATCTGGATGTATAAAAGCAGACTGACTGGAGCCAGGAAAATATCTAGGAGTCAGTAGACAAGTCAGAATAGGGGAGTCACTTGGGTGGTTGAAAGTAGGAACATGTGTAGCAAAAAGAAGTTGTACAACCTGAATTCATTGAGTTTTTAAAAGTTTCTGAGTGTTATTCATCATTTCTTGCCTTAATTAAACTTTTTCAAATAATAGTAGTTTGAACCAGTAAATTTCTAAATTCTGTTCTAGTTCTAGTCTGTTTTACTTGTTAGGTATCACAGTCAGTGCATTTTAGGAGTCCAGGTAACAGATCCAAGATTCCAGCAGCATGAAGACTCGATAGCTGAAATCAATGTCCCTTCTTGGAAAAGGAAAACTTTTTATTTTGTTTTCTTCTAAGGCAAGAACAGGCAAAACATCAGATATAAGGACAGATCTTGAAGATCACCTTTATGAGTGCTATTCATTTTGATTGCACTCTCTTAACTCAAGAGCTCTGGGACAGTTAGTAGAGGATCAGCAGTAGCTCTGAGCTTTGGGTTTAAATTTAACTGTCAAACCATGAATCATAATTGTAAGATAATTTAAAAATAAAGAATGGTTGCACGTGGAGGTTTTCACATTTTAATTTTTTGTTGGTATGTTACAATTATACATAATGGGATCTATTATGCCATGTTTCATGCATGCACATAACGTAACTTGCTTAGTCTCCTGGAGTTTTGTACCTGTAGAATGATATAGTGAGGAACTGATCCTGTGGGAAACAAAAATGTTCTCTGAATAGTGAGCTGAAGTGTAATCACACACGCAGCAGTGAATTGTCAGTTCAGGACAGAGGGGTTACAACCTGCAGATCACTCTCACCTCCTGGGCCTGGCAGAGAGATTTTCCTTCCTAACTGTCCTTCCTCAATCCTCTCAGTAGTTCCCAAAATTTAAGACAGAACACTGATCAAGACAAAAGTAAGGAAAGCACCTGTCACCAACACCCTCAATATGGTCTTCCCGGTGCTCTTCAGTTTCAATCATGAGTTGAATCAGATGTATATTTACTGTCTCTCAGCACCAGCTGTATGATTGCAAGATCTAATGCAAAATGAAAATTCCAGGCCACTTCTGAAAAGTTAAGAATTTCAAGATGCTGCAAGCACAGCATTAATCCCAGTACAGGTCCCTTCTAAGCAAAGGGTTATGTGGACTTCTGCAGATTGCATACCCATGAAGCTGGCCTTGTTCTTTTCTCTCAACTCTTCTGCTCTTCTGCTTTCCAGGGTGCTGGTTTTAGACTATCAGAAGTTCAACAAATCTTTCTAAGCAATCTGCATACATCATTCTCTTGTACCGTCTTGTTACAAACCACAAACAATTTTATTGAAGTGAGGAAAAGGCATTGTAACAAATTTGACAATGTTTGTTGGCTCACATTTTCCATAGAGAGGCATCCTTAGGGTACTAAGATCATTCTAGATACCCTACTAAATCACGAGTTCTTACTGAGGGTGAGCTTCAGGATTACATAAGACGCCTAGGGATTCTAAATGTGTAAACCTGGTTTATATATGCCATTGAAACGGCTTCTCAGAAAATCACTGGTAAATAATTACTTGAAAACTTTTATATTTATCTATTATTTTATATATTTGGTAACTTGCTTTATCATTTTTTTGAGACATGTAGATTTAAATGTGTTTGTCTGTGTGTGTGTGTGTGTGTGTGCATTTTCTTTCCTGCCCCTTGATGTCAGAATCCATTTAAACTTCTATTTTTTAGAATGTTTTAATCATCAATCTGGTTTACAAATTCTATATGGTGATGATTATCCACTTTGACTCGGTGAATTTATTTGGTGTTGGAGCTAGTGGAGGCCACAAAGTAATTATAGCAACCAACCAAGAAAAATAAAGGGAATGAGGAAATGACACAAGTATTGACAATATTTATTGTAGCATATGGCTAATGTATAAAGAGGTAATAGAATGATGTATCTCAGGGGATCTTTCAAAAGGAAAATTACTTGAATTAACTTTTCAGGCAAACCAAATTATGCATTATGCCCCTCCTGTAATGCTATACAAAGTCAATGTTTGTGAAGAGCAGAGCTGGGGGCTATAAATCAAGCCTTTCAGAAAAACTGTTGTGTCTGCAGGGAGTTTTTTTTCTTTTTCTTTTTTTTTTTTTTCTTACCTTTGCTTTCTTGGCTTTTAGATGAATGAAGAATTTTCTCAGCAAATTATTAATTACTCCTTCTTGCCTATAGAATCGAGTTCACTGTAGTTATGTAGGAGTCAATGGTATTCAAACTGCAGCTTTTGATGAAGTAATCGGCTGCTTCTGGGGCCTCTTTCAGCTGCCCTGGGCGTGCTTCACATGTAAACGACTGCCAAATGGATTCTTTCGACATTCCAGCCAATTAAAATACATTTAAAGTGCAGCTGGTGGAGAGGCAAACCGTGCAATTGTGCAGAGAACTTCAGGGCACTGATACAAAACACAAACTTTGCGGACCCCAGCTCGGGCAGCCCAGCAAGGCAGTGGAGAAGTCGTAAAAAGAGGCTGACTATCTTTAGCGCTTGTCAGAATTCAGAGAGGACACTTTGAGGACCACCTTAAAAGACACAAAAGAGGGAAGCATGTTTGTTAGGGTGTGAGTTTTCTCTCCCTGCCTCTTGAAACTCAGCGTGTTGGCCGGTTGCCCAATGTGGTGCTGCATGCAAATATTGACAGAACACAGCGGTGTTTGTTAAACCCGGTCTGGGGAAGCCAGTGATTAAAACTCTTGAAGGAAGATCCGAGAACCCCAGGAATTCTCAGTAGCATTAGAACATTGATCGAATGAAAGAGAAAGCAATGAGTGGGCTAAAGTGAAACACTCAACGTCTCTGTCTGCTATGCCTTTTCGGTAAGGACAGAATTTTCTTTTCTTTGTTTCCCCCCCCTTGAATGCTGATGTTAGTGTAGAGGACAGTGCCCAATGTGCTCAGTTTGCTCTTGTCCTGAGCTCTGATTTGCAGAGTACAGCAACTGCCTGTGCTCCCAGAGAAGGGATCACACTCTATGTGTAAATAGACACAGGCATTTCAGCACGTGGAGTCTGTGAGCACTTTTGCAAAACTCAGAATGGTGCATTTAAAAATGTTTGCCTCTCCTGATGGATTCTGGTACTTGTTGCTATGTGTCCAGGAGATTGACAGTGAATAGATTTTTTTTTTTTTCCCTTGGAGCCGAAAATCATGATCTACAATAACTTTATTTTTTCTTTTCATGTTAAATGTTGTCTGGTTCCTTCTGCTCACAGTTATGGATTTGAATAATGTTTCTTTGTTCGTTTTCTTCTTGGGTTAATAGTCAGTCAAAACTAAGCATTCTGGTTTCTAAAAGCAAAGCCAAAATGTTTAGAAACGCCTTCATTAATCCTGACTTTCTTTGGAGATGCTGCTAACTGGGGAATTTGTTTGGAATCACCCTTAGATTTTGAAGAGGCAGGGGTAGTTGTAGTATCTTTTGGTGCTGCTAACTCAATAAATTCCCAGCTCTGCAGTTCATATTCTGATGCCGGTCTTAAATACCTGAGAATGCTGAGTTAATGTACAGTTGAGCGGGAGTAATTGATTCCCTCCCATCAATTGACCAATGAAAGATCTTCAAAGTTCCTGATTGTTTCCTATGTTAACTTGTCACGGTTGGCCCCTTCTGGCTTCAATTTTGTTCATTGCAGACAAAGAATCTTGCACATTTCACGGTGGAGGATCACATTGCAGCGTCCTGAGCTCAGTTAAATGTGCTTTATTAATCTTTAATGTGCCAGTAGCTCTGAGGCCATGCCAAGCTGAGACTTTCCAAAATCCTCCAAGCTACCTGCTGCCAAGATAAACGGTGGTAGGCCCAGAAGGGATATTTTAAGGAAACTTGCAACAGCAAAGTTTTACCCATTTAAGTTTGTCGTGAATCAATGAAAGAAATCTTAAATAAGAGATTTTGGAAAGAGCTGAGGCAGCTTTCAAACCTCTACGTGAAAGGCCTACTGGGGTGAATCCATCTCCTCATACACAGGATGGTTGATGCTCCGGGTAGGAAAGAGAATAGGTGTTCTGTTGTGCTCACACGGGGCTGTGTTTATGAAATGGGTGCTGTGTGAATGGAGGCATGTGTGAACACAGAGAGCTTTCCTGCCTGTGGCAGTGTCTGAGTCCAGAGCAAAACAAGGCTCCACATGTGGTGTGCCGCCTGTCCAATGCAACCATTTCAGACATACCAAAAGATCCAGAGATGGGTGATGGCTACAGACATCCATTTGGACAAAGATGCAACTTTGTCCAGAAGAATATTTGAAGAGTATACTTCAGGAATCAGAGCAGTGAGATACAAGACTTACTGCTTCAGTGGGTCAGGTCCTGAAGAATGAAAGACTGTAGCCTCTAAGGGCTTTGAGTTGCATCATTTGGGGATGCGGGTAAGAAGCAAGACAATACTTCCTTTGGATTTTCCTATAAGCATGGACTTCACCTGCCAGGATTGATGTAAGGAAAGCAGTACATGGAAGTAGGAAGGAACTCCAAGGTCCTTTCTGGTTTAGGGCTAAAGATATAAAAACTTTACAAATATGGCCAGGTGATAATCAGGCAGGAACAAGGGCAGGGCAGGGGGACTCAATTAAGCAGGTGGTTATGTTGCCTTTAGAATCAAGTCTAGCCTCCTCCCTAGGGTCTACAACAGGGTTGACAGACTACAGATCATAGGCCAAAAATACTGTCCGTTTTGTGTTTTTTGTGGCTAAAGTTTTATTGGCACATGGCCACACCCATTTATTTACATATTGTCTATGGCTACTTTTATGCTACCACAGTAGGGTTGAGTCACCACAGCAGAGATCCCATGACTCCACAAAGCCTAAGACATTTACCATCTGTCCCTTTATTGGAAAAGTTTGAGAGGCTGGTCAAGAACAATGCTTCTCAGACAATCAAAAGTGAAGTTATAATTTTTTTTTAATTTTTCAATTTGTGATGGATGGATAGTTTAATTAACTATTATAAAAATGTTGTTTGAATGTTATGCTGGTGTCAAACTGCTATGAAATTTCCGGGTTACTTATTCTTAATTTTTGGACTCATCATGGTTAGAAGCAAACAGTTTGCAGACTGGCAAAATCTGTGGATCATATCTTTGAGGAACTCTGCCCCCCCCCCTTAGTCTTTCAGCTCACCTTGTGCCATATAATTCCCAAATCTCCAATGACACTATTCTCTGCTCTGAGGAGACAATGCAACAAGTTCTTTCCCATTTGGGGACCCTTGTCCCCCGTGTTTGACTCAACCAGAAAATTTGGTTGATTCACTTTAGCTCTTCATTTAAATTCACTTCTCCAAGGAGGCTTTTTGACCATTCCACCTGAAAAATCTTTTCTCATTTTATATCGCTCTTTCCTTGTATCACTTATTACCAATAATACTTCTTTTGCTTATTTATCTGCTTATTTTATATTTCTCTGTAATGGTCAGGATTCAGTAATTTATAACATAATCCATTTTGGCTGGTTTAAGCAGACATGAGTCCAAACTCTTATAGAAGGAGGAGAGGAACATGCAGTATTTCAAGAGTGGTGGTTACAACAGCATGACAGAATTACCACTATGTCTGTGTTTTTGTCACACATCTGGAAATCAGCAATCTGATGCCACTCTGCTAACTCCAGGGTCATACTGCCTCTGCAGTCATTGCCGCCACCAAAATAAGCATCACTATTTCTCAAAACACATGAAGCAAACGACAGTGTATTGGAGTCTTTGTTACATATATGGACTATCTGACCCTTCTTGCAGAAACACCAGAAACAGAATGCTGTCATTTGAACACCATGTAATTGTTTGAATATTCTCCATGGTCCATTGTAATTGAAGGCTTGACCTGCAGGGTGGTGTTATTAGGAAGTGAGGGAACCTGTGGAATGTGGAACCTTATGGGAGGTCCTTAGGCCAAAGGAGGCATGCCCCCAGAGGGATTGAGGGACCCCAGCCTTACCTCTCTCTCTGCTTCCTGGTCCTGGATGTGACCTTCTGTTACAACCTGCATTCTTGTTATGAAGTGCCACCATCCACCACCCTCACCACAACTGACTTGTTTAGGTACCACGTCTTTGAACTTTCAAAGCTGTGAGCTAAATAACTCTTTTCTTTTTATAAGTTAGTTGCCCAGGTATTTTGTTTTGTAATGGAGAGCTGACTTACATACACAGCATTTACCTCATGATCTTCTCTGAGTTTCAAATCCTTCTATAGGTGTCTCCTAGGTGAAATATGCATCATAGCAAAACTCAAACTATAAGGAAGCCAGGGAAATTCCTGAGTTAAAATCTTCACATCTTAAGTGTTTTAGTTTCTCCTTTGGAATGGAATCCCCAGAATCTGCCTCTACCTTCTACTGGGCAATAATTCCCATGAAAGGTGGGGACCTTCTTAGCGTGTTCAGCTTCCTACACCGGTGCTAAGATCAATGTGGCATACATAGTATGCACAATAAATGGTGGTAATGAAAATGCATGTATGAATGAATTGCATAGTTCCTGGAAGTCTGTGATTTATGGGAGTTAATGTTTGAATTCAAAACATTCAACCTGAGAAAGGTCTCTATGGTGGGAAATGGCCCTATAGATAATAATCTCACTTGGAAAACATGGTTTGTTTTTCAGTATGGTAATATATTCATGTAGGCACAATTTGTCTGTTAAGGGATGGTAGTATTCAGATTACTACCTGACATTATCATTTGCTAAGAGCTTATTATGAACCCTACCTTACAGAACATGCTATATCCTATTTAATTTTCATGAAGTTCTGATGAAGTAAGCATTTACTTTTATAGGGAGGAAGCAGAGGCTTTGCATGGTCAAATAGCTTCTCCGAGTCATAGAACCGGTGAGTGGTAGAGCCAGATTTAATACCGTAACTTTTTGAAATCTAAAGTTTGTGTTTATAACCTCTAGTTGAAGCCCCATATATAAGTTGTCTTTGTGAATGTTATCTTTTTACCTAATTCTTTTGTGTTTTGTTTCCATTACTGTGACTGTCTTATCTATTGCATGAATCTACTTTATGTTCTAGCAAGGTGCAGTTACAGTTTAGAGATATCAAAATAGGCCTCTCGTATTCATCAATGAACATTGCGGAACGTCAGCAATGAATCTATGGTTCGGTAGATGAGAGTATATAGGAGGTAGGAGAAAACTAGATCTATAATGATTAAGAGAATCAAAAATCCTGAATTACAGAATGTCCCTGTTGTTATTGAACTCATGCTATATATTAGATAAAAATGTCAAGTTTTTGAGTTCTGTTTGGTTGAAATCCTACTTCACATGGTTTTCATTAAACACATTATATCTGACAATAAAAAGCTGTTATTTGATAACAGAAAATAAGTTGAAAATGATTTTTACATATTATTTTTTTAACCTTTATTTTATTTATTCATTTTTATATGGTGCTGAGGATTGAACCCAATGCCTCACACATGCTAGGCAAGCCCTCTACCACTGAGCTGTAACTGCAGCTCTGTTTTTAAAGGAAGAACTTGAAAAGATCTGTCTGAAAAAAAGATAGGAAAAGGTGGGGTACCCAGGAAATATTATTTGACACATTGTGCACTATGGATAAACAGCATAGAATCCTATTGCTAAGGTATTAAAAGATGCTAAGGGGAAAGAAAAGCACTTCCAAAATGGTGTAAGAGCCTTTCAAAATCCACTCCTCCATAAAAGCAAGGAATACTGACAAAAATGAACAAAACCAATATTTTTAAAAGAGATTAAACAAGGGCTTGCAACAGTTGGAGTATTTATAGAGATTAAACAAGGGCTTGCAACAATTGGAGTATTTATTCAGAGATAAAAATCAATTTAATCTCAGTAGAAAAAGTGGAACTTTCCCTTTACCCATTCCCCATCCTCAACTTGAAAACCAACAACTTTTCAAACAAAGTAACCATGAAAGCCAGTAGCTAAAAAGTCATAGTAAGGGGCAAATCCTCATTTCCAGAAAATTATCATGATTTTACCTGTTAGCTTCCTGGAAACTCTCAGGCCTTGTCTTTATTTGACCTGACTTCAAACTCATTTAGTGCAAAGATCCTTTCTTCTTGAACACCTGTCACCAAGCATACCAACATACACATTATAAGAGTCTGAGAAGAAGGAGATGTAGAAAGAGAAAAAAAGAATATTTAACGAAACCACAGCTGAAGACATGCCATATTAGATGAAAGACATGAATCTACGTATTCAAGAAGCTCACTGAACTCCAAGTAGAATAAACTCAATACAAATGAATATTATTTAACTAGAATAAAGAAAGAAATCTTATAACTCAACATTAAAAAGAAAAGTTATCCAGTTTAAAAAATAGTCAGAGGATTCTGAAGAAAATCACTATTGGCCAATAAGCATGTGAAAATATGCTCTCCATCATTACTTGTCAGAGAAACATAAATCAAACCCAAATGAGATTTGCTAACATGATTATAATAAAAACATCAGTAATGGTAAACATTGACAAAAATGTGGATAAATTGGAACTCTCATACATTGTTAGTAGGAATGTCAAATTGTGTAGCCACTTTGGAGACAGCTTGACAATTCTTCAAAATGTTAATCATAATTTGGCAATTCCACTCCTACATGGAAATCTAAGAACATAAACATATCCATATGAAACTTGTACATGAATATTTACAAACGCATTGTGCCCGCTTGCTAGAAAGTGAAAGGATGCCAGTGTCTATCAATTGATGAATCAATAAACAAAATGTGCTATAGCTATATAGTGGAGAATCATCCAACCATATAAAGGAATGAAGTACTGATTCATGCTATCACACAGATAACCTTGAAAACATTATCCTAAGTGTCAGAAGCCAGACTCAAAAGTCCATAGAGATATAATTTTATATAAAATGTTCAGAATAGAGAAATCCATAGAAGGGGCAAGTAGATTAGCAGTTGTTGGAAGTGGGTAAAAAAATTAGGGTATTAGGGAGTGACTGATACTGGGTATGGGGTTTCTTTTTGAACTGATGAACATTTCTTTTTCAAATTAGTGGTGGTGATTGCACAACTGACTATACTATAAATTGTTGAAAAGGAAGATTTTATTTATGTGGATTATATTGCAATAAATGTATTATAAAAAATATTAAGGGAAGATTTAGGTCCATCTTACAATGTTTTGAGTGTAAGGCAAGAGTACAAATAAAATTCCTTCCACATCCCATATATCAAATATATTAAAAATGTGAATCAAGGAAACATAATTTTAAACATGTTCTGATTTCTTGCTTTGACAAATATATCTTTGGAACAACTTTGTCCTGTTGGTCATGGAAATTCAACAAGGGTTTCTGTGAGGTCACTGAGCCCCTGTTAAGGTTATGATTGGAAGAGAACTTGGGAATAGAGTTAGTAAGCTGTGGTGAAGATCCTACCAGAGATTTGAGGAGGCCTCTAAACAATGTTACAGACATGGATAGAGTATGACCAATGCATTATAATAGCTAGATCAGCAGAGATGATATGGAAAGGGAAGGAGGGAAGAGAAGATGAGAAAGAAAGGCTAGCTAACTTTTACACTCTTCTTGACTCAGAGTGATATCCTCCAGGCTTGGTCTCCCAGAGTTGCTACTGTTACTTTTCACCAAGAAGTGGCCCTACATTTCTGCATTCTTGTTTTGTTGGTCTCCTTGGAATTCAGAATTTCTAGAAGAAACAAGTATTGGCTAAGTAGGTTTTGGATTTAGTTGTGGAATATGGGAAAGTTATATGTGTTAATCAGGTTATCAGTTTTAAATTGGAAATCATATTTTTTCAATGAACTGTGAAGGAGCTAGGTTTGGGCCAAATTTTAAAGGATCACATGCCTCTCCATTTAAGGCCTCCCAAAATGTTTAGATTTTTCCTCTTTTGTCCTGGCTTATAGGAATCCTACAGCAGGATTGACTGTTGCCTCTCTGTGTGGTTTATATGCCATGCTCTTTTATGTCTTTATCTACATCCTGTTTCAATACTCTGATGAAATATGAAAATGGTTGTCATGAGATAGTCTATCTCATAATTTAATGGGAAATATTTTATCAATATTTGTCAGAGTATTTTAATCTGTTTTCCAATTTAATCTTTTCAAAGAAAATAATATATGTAGAGACATGTATTATAAATTTGTTCACTATAATATTATTTATAATGATAAAATATGGATAACCACTACTTATCAATAGGAATATAATCAAATAAATTAAGGACTAGAGAGAGCACTTATAAAACCAATGAGAAAAAATATGACTATCTAAATAAAAAATGGTTGAAGGAAAGAAAATGCAATTCACCAAGAAGTATAAATAGCCAAGCAGTATTTGAACATATATCCAGCTTCATCAGAAGTTAAAATTATGCAAACAGAAATAATGAGATACTATCATTTTACCCTTACTAGCAAAGATTAAGCTTCTGTGTCAATGAGAAATAATAATCGGGCATTCTCATTCACTCTTGGGATATAATTGCAAGAAATTTGGAAGGAATTAATTTGAAGAGAGTGAGAACATATTCTGACTCAGTTAATATATTTCTAATTGTGTATCTTAAATAAATCACAAGCATACATATAATATTAATAAAGATGTTTATAATAGTAATACCTAAGCTAATGAGAACTGGCATAATTCAGAATCCTTCAGCAGTATAGCCACACAATGGAATACCACACAGACATTAAAAGTTAATGTAAATATATTTGATTGAAATGATCACTATGAAATAAGTGGAAAATATAATAAGTATGATGAACTCATTTTTAAAACCTGTCTTTACTTATGTAAATTTGTTTTTAATTATGTTTATATCATAATCAGTAAATAAAGTCTCAAAATTAATCATTGTGGATCTCTATTCACCATTTACCAATGTGAATTTAAAAAATAAAATGTTGTATCCATAAGATAAAATAATACACAGCCATTTAAGATAGTGATTTAAAAAAAGCTAATTAAATGGTATTAATTAAAAAATAATTACATGGAAAAAATACTAGAAGGAAATACATCAATTGTTAACTCTTTTTATCTACAATAAATACCTACAACAGTAATTATGGTTGTACATTATTTGTAATAAATATCTATTTTTGTATTCATAAAATTAAATAGATTAATTAGTATGATGACTAATTTATTCATATTCTGTTTGGTGCCTTATATTCTTAGATTGGAAAGCCATAGTTATGCCTACTAATATTAGTCTTTAAAAAGTTCATGTTTTTCAAACCAGAAATGTTATAAACCAGTTTAAAAATTGTTGTATAGTTATATGCCATGTAATGATCTTTCAGTCAACAATGAACTGCATGTGTGAAGATGGTACTAGGAGATTATATTTCCCTTGTAGCTGTCTTAATTTCTGGAAATACATTTTATGATGTCCATCACCAACAAAAACATCTATAAAGGTATTTCTCAGAATATTTACATTTAAAGACATTTAAAAATATTTACATTTAAAGATTATTTATTTATTTATTTATTCATTTATTTATTTATTTTGGGGGGTACCAGGGATTGAACTCAGGGGCACTCGACCACTGAGCTACATCCCCAGCCCTACTTTGTATTTTATTTAGAGACAGGGTCTCACTGAGTTGCTAGCACCTTGCTGTTACTAAGGCTGGCCTTGAAGTCATGATCCTCTTGCCTCAGCCTCCCAAGCCGTTGGGATTACATGCATGCATCACCACACCCAGCTCACCCCATTATTAAGTGATTTATTATTAAGTGATACTGGTGTGTGGGCACTTCTGTAATAATGGATATTATAGACCTCTAACAGATGTTAAGTTGGTTGGGTCTCCTTCAGAGATAGGAAGAAAGGCTGTCTGTACCTTTAAAACAATTCTGTACACTTGGTGAACAGCACAGACTTGGGTGACCAGAAAGAAAAATTATTCATAACGTAGACATTATTACAATATTTGATTTTTCAGAGAGAGCACTCGGAAAGTTTGGGAAAGTGGATTTTCCATCAACTCATACCTACTAATCTATCTAGCAAATTAGCAAAAAAAAAAAAAAAAAGAAAGAAAAAAAGAAAAAGCCTAAGTTGATTAACTCCTATAAATTGTTTAAAACACCTTATTAGAATATCTTCTTTGACTTTTACAGCAATTCTGTAAAACAGGCATGGAAAATATTTACATTTAAAGATTAAAAAAAAAAAAGACTTTTGCCGCAGCCCGGCTGGCTGGCTGGGCAAAATAACTGGGGGGTGACGAACAACTTGTGTACCTTGATACAGCAGGAGTGGAAGCCGTTTATTGTAGGACCTGAGCGATATTTATACATTTTACACAGCTTATCTAATTAGCATAAAATAGATATAGCAGTCAACCAATAAAGAATCTCCACACTTAATGGCTCGCTTTTGTTACACTCCCTCTGGCATTTTGCCAGGCACCATGCAGACTTGTTTACAGACTCTAACATTTCTCTGGCAAAATAACAGGTGCCATCCTGACTTGTTTATGTACCTTAACAGACTTTCGGTCAGGTTAAATACATTGGACAAGATCTTAAGCCAGTGTCTGGTGCTACACCTCAGTGTTAGAGTGCTTGGTAAGCATGCCCAAGATCCTGGGTTCAATTCCCAATCCAAAAAGAAAAGAAAGAGCAAAAAATACAACAATAAACAAAACAAAACAAACAAACAAACCCTCAAACTAGAGAATGGAGAAGCCAGAATCTGAATCCACATTTTTCTGACCATGAGGTTGAGTCTGATTATTAGGAGAACTTGAATCTTAGTTTATTGACTCCATGTCCAGTTGTCTTATTGTACCATGTCATCATATTCTTCTCCCAAGAGCTTATGGTGCTTCTAAGGTAGTCATAAGATTGAATCGTGATCCACATCTAACAAAAAATTAGTGAGCATAAGGAAGGGAGGATTCTAGTTACATCAATGACTGTAATACATGGCCACGGGATGGTCCAGGAAATGGGACAGAGGTGAGGAGGACCTGAAACTCAAATACAGCCACAAAGTCCACACAGGTGAGATGAGTAATGGAAGCCTGACAAGCATGAGAGAAACTAAATCAACTGCACAATAATAAATGGAACAGCCATGGATGTTACTGTGGTATGATGGCAGGGATTCCTGAAGAGGTGGGGACACTGGAGAGCATGTCCTATTAAATGTTGGAGGATATAGTCATTATGCAGTTCCAGAAATTGTTGCCGAAAAGAAATTACCTCTGTAAGTTTTTCAATTATCCAAAAGCAGCTAGGCAATTAAAAGCCTACCAACAAAGAAAAGCCCAGGACAAGATGGATTCTTAACTGTTCCTGAAGAAATAACTCCGACTTTCCTCAATTTTGTTTATGAAATTGAAAGGGAGTGAATACTCCCAAATACATTCATAAGAAGCTGATGTAACCCTGGTACCAAAACCAGACAAAGACATTACTAGGAAAGAAAACTACAAGCCAGTCTCCCTGATGAACATAGATGTAAATATCCTTAATAAAATATTAGCAAACCATATTCAAACTCATACTAAGAAAATAATACACCGTGATCAAGTGGGCTTCATTCCAGGGATTCAAGGCTTGTTTGATGTATGCAAATCAATAAATGTAAGTCATCACTTAAACAGAATCAAGAACAAGAATAATATGACTATCTCAATAGATGAAGAAAAAGCCTTTGATAAAATGTAGTAACTATCCATGTTAAAATCACTGAAGAAAGTAGGAAAAGAATGAACTCACTTTAACATTATAAAGGTAATATACAACAAACCCAAAGTCAACATCATCCTACATGGAGAAAAACTGAAAGCTTTTCCTCCAAAATCTGCAACAAAGAAAGGATGTCCTTTCTCAACACTTCTATTAAATATAGTTCTTGAAACTCTAGCCAGGGCAATCAGGCAAGAGAAGGAAATTAAAGGAATACAAATTGAAAAAGAAAAAGTCAAATTGTCACTGTTTGCAAATAATATATTATACCAAGAAAACCCAAAATTCAACCAGAGGACTTCTAGAGATGATAAATGAATTTCACAAGCTGGGAGGATACAAGGTCTATACTCATAAATCAGCAGCATTTCTATATTCCAATAGTGTTTAAATTGAGAAAAAAATCAGGAAAGCCATCCCTTTCACAATAACTTCACAAACAAACACTGGGAATTAATCTACCCAAGAAAGTGAAAGGACTCTACAATGAAAACTCTAGAACACTGAAGAAAGAAATTAGAGAAGACCTCAGAAGACAGAGAGACAGACCTCTCATATTATTGGATAGGCAGAATTAATATTGTCACAATGGCCAAACTACCAAAACAATATACACATTCAATGCAATCCCCCTCAAAATACCAATGACACTCTTCAAGGAATTGGAAAAATCAGTCCTTAAATTCATATGAAGAATGAGAGACCCAGAATAGTCAAAGCACTTCTCAACAAGAAAAGTGATGCAAGAAACATCAAAATACTCGATCTCAAATTATACTACAAAGATCTAGTAACAAAACAGCATAGTACTGGCATCAAACCAATGAAATAGAATAGAAGATTTAGAGAAAAACCACAATAATTTATATATAGCCATCTGATATGTGATAAAGGTGCCAAAATATATATTGGAGAAAAGAAAACATTTTTAACAAACAGTACAAGGAAAACCAGATATCCACATGTGCAAGAATGAAATTAGATCCCTATCTTTCACCCTGCACAAAAGCCAAATCAAAATGGATCAAAGAATTAAGAATAAGACTAGAAATCAGGCACTGTTAGAAGAAAACATATGGTCAACACTCCATCATTTAGGTACTGGTACTGTCTTCCTCAACAAAGATCCCTAATGCTCAAAAAATAAAATCAAGAGTCAATAAGTGGGATGTCATCAAACTAAAAACCTTCTGCACATCAAAGGAAATAATTAAAAGAGTGAAGAAAACTTACAGAATGGAAAAAAGAATTATTTGCCAGCTACTCCTCTGACAAGGATTAATATCCAGAACACATAAAGAAATCAAAAAACTTGATGCAAAAACACCCCAATTAATAAGTGGGCCACAAAACTAAATAGAAAATTCTCATAAAAAGGAAGTAAAGTTAACAAATACATGAAAAAACGTTCAACATTTCTAGCAACCAGAGAAATGCAAATTAAAATCTACACTAAGATTCATTTTCACCCCAGTCAAGATGGCAATTATCACGAACACAAACAATAATAACTGTTGTAGAGGTTGTAGGGGGGGAAGG
This sequence comes from Callospermophilus lateralis, assembly GCF_048772815.1. Classification (NCBI taxonomy): domain Eukaryota; kingdom Metazoa; phylum Chordata; class Mammalia; order Rodentia; family Sciuridae; genus Callospermophilus; species Callospermophilus lateralis. The sequence goes on along the minus strand of NC_135313.1, from coordinate 108,149,087 downwards.
TACATTCATACATTTTGGGTGGGACTGAAAATTAGTACAAGTACTGTGGAAAGCAATGTGAAGTTTCATCAAAAAACTAGCCCAATGCTAGTTTCATCAAAAAACTAGCCCATACCACTGTATAACCCAGTTACCCCATTCCTCAGTATTTATCCAAAAAGAACTAAAATTAGCATACTGTAGTGATATAGCTACTTCAATGTTTATAGCAGCACAAGTACACTAGCCAAATTATGGATTCAACCCAGATGCCTATCAACAGATGAATGAATCAATAAAATGTGTATATATACACAATGGAGTTCTACAAAGCCATAAAGAAGAATGAAACAGATTATGGCATTTGCTGGTAAATAAATGGAAATGGAGAAAATCATGCTAAGTGAAACATGCCAGAGTCAGAAAATAAAGAGCTGAATGTTTTTTTCTCATATGTGGGAGCTATAGCAAAGGAAAAAAAAAGGAGGGGGGGAATGTGGCAGAAAAAGAGATTGGATATCCTAAAGATAAAAAGTAAATCAATAGAGTAGAAGAAGGAGAATGAGAAGGAGGGAGGAAGAAAGGGAAGGGGTAGAAATATGGAAACAATTTAACAACAGCATGTTATGTACATCGATAAATGTACCAAAAAGACTGTCACCTGTATTTATATGCAGAAAATACCAATCAAAAATAGATAAAGAAAGAAAGAAGTGAAAGGAAGTGAAGAGAGGAGAGAGAATACGGATAGGGAACAGGGAATGGAAAGTGGTAGGGGAAAGAGGATTCAAATTAAATTCCTTACATTTATCATTTTGTCAAAATGAGCCCAAGTACTATGCATAACTATAATGCTCTAATAGAGCAATTTAAAAATAAAAAGCTAGAAATTTTGATTTCTAGGTAAAATCTTCTCATATTAAATGCTAGTATTAATGAAAACGCAATTTAAAGGCAGACCAAAATATATCTGAAGGATAGCAAAGACCTTCTAGTTGCTGGTGTGTGAATTCTAATTCATGTTTGATCTTAGGGCTTACTGAGTAGACTCTTAACTGAGTCAATTCAAGTTTTACTTCCTTAATGTCTGAATTACTCAGTGGAGATCTTGACATTTGTCCTTTTACAGTTAGGAAAACATCCTGCTTTAATTTTCTTCACACCTACCTACACCTCCCCATTCCATTTAGTGCTTTACGTGCTTGCTTTCAGAGACTTCCCCAGAGGACATCCCCATGTGCACCCCAGAACAATCTGCATCAACACTGTGTATAGTAGAGTGAGGAATGGCCCCCAGGGCTCAAGAAAGACATGCTTTAATTAAGTTACAGTTCTGACTTTAATTATTGTCTAGACTAGAAATATTTTTTTGCAAGCTTGTAAATGTATTGGTAGTGGCTTGGTGATACAAATCACTCAGCTTTTCTTCCCCTAGGAGGAGTCCACCCAGAAGGTGACAAGGAACGTTCAAAAAGCATGTGAGCAAAGGTGAAAATCTCTGTGTTAAATCAACAGATTTAAACATTTGACTACTACCATATCCCCCATAATGTTTCAGGAAGGGTCACAACTTAGGGTAAATGCATAAAGTTCACCGTCTCCCCCCAACACAATGTTTAGTCCACCAAAAGTTCTGCTGTATCTTCAGGGGCATCCTGATTCTGTAGCTAGTTCTTTTCATAAACCATCTTTGAGTTGACTTGCAACATTAAAATATATGTTTTCCTCTTTAGAGAGTATTTATAATGATATTTACAGAAAATTTGGCAAATGCCACAAAGTATTTGGAAGAAGACTAAAAATATTAAATGTAATTCCGTCCCTCAGAGACATTCAGTGTTGTCATTCTGGCATAGACTCTTCCAGTCACTTTTCTACTCTGTCATGGAAATGAGAAATGTGCAGCAGAAACAATAGTAGAAAAAAAACATAAAGCAAACAAACTATTGGTTTTATATGAAGAACTTTAATATCAGCAATTGGATTTTGTGGTAAATTTGTTTTATAGGCATAAGCAATAGTAAAAAATACAAAGAGGCCTGAGGCCACAAGGATGTTGGAATCCAAATATAGGAGGGGAGGGGAAATGAGGACATCCTCAGCAACATTTTAAGTCATTTTGACCAAGGAGATAAAGGCCAATGATGACAGCAGTTTGGGCCAATGGAATGCAGTGATGACAGGTGAGGATACAGGTGAGACACATGGACACACTTAGAGGTTCTGTAAAAAAAATACAGAAGATTTTCAGAAAATAAAACAACAATCAGATTGCACTTGAGTAGGAGGGATCCTGTACCAATCCAGTCTGAGCACTTTGTTTTTACCATTCCTCCTCTTGTACTCTCTGCCTAACTCAATCGAGATTTAAAATATTTGAGATCTAAAATATTTCAGGCACTTATTACACGTATGCCTTATATATGCATATGCATATATGTTTTTTAAAGCATATGTATACAGTAGATGTAAATATTTCATAGATATTCACTATTACATTTTCCATTTAAATATACCCTTCCTGAGGAGGTATCTATGTTAAAAGACTAAGCACAGTTCTTATATTTTAAAAGCCACGGAGTCTTCAGCAGGATAGCCTGAAAAGTCAATATTTTTGGTTGAATAGCCACTCAAAGAATTGGCAAGAGACTGGAGAACAGGCAAACCATAGAGCCAAAGCCAGTCCAGAGCTCAGAAGCAGGAAGCACAGGCACTGTCTTTGGGTGGGAGGCAGCAAGGCTAGGACTTCACAGCCTTTGCAGAATTCCACTGTAGACATTGTGAATGCCCCTGCTTATTCCCAATTCTTTGCATCAATAGGTTCAGATCTGGAAGCAGATGGGAGCATGTGGCCATTCAAGCCTGAGATATGTGCCATGGTCCACACTGCTCACAGTGAGGAATCCTTCCAAGTAACAGGGAGAGTGCACGTTGGAATGCCCACTTCCAGGGCAGCAGAGAAACCACCCTGCTATTCTTCTCCTGCAGCTAATCTAATTGCTTTCTTTGCATTAATAAGTGAAAGTCGAGTTGGCTTCATCTTAGTTTTTGTCCTCTGAATATTTTGTATAGCTTGTTTGTGAAACTTTATCCTCCCTGTGCTCAGGAATCCGATTTTACACAGCTCTATTTCGTAGCTCCCGTTGCACTCTAAGTACAGGCTTACAGGAAGAATTTTCAAATTTCGGAGCATTGCCTGTGATGTCCCAGGGACCACAATCATTCCTTCATTACTCACCTGTGGGTTCTCTGCAGCTGATTCCTACCCTTAAGTATAGTTTCCCTTGCCATTCATTGGGGATGCCTAGAGAAATATTGCTCCCTTCAACATTAGCCCAATTCAAGTGCAGGCATGGGGTGGTTGGAGTTGGACAGATTCTGTTGGGGCAGACTGTGAACCCATCCTAGCTTTTGCCTTGCCCTGCCACTTCTATTAATATTGGCTTCATTGTGAACTTTATAATTATTTAAGGTAGTTTTTGCTTGTTTTATCCATCTAAATTCCATGGAGTTTTGGGTTCTTTCCCTTGTTTATCATCAGAGGCCAGACACGGTTGTCCTTTCTGCTTTATTAACCTCCAGGGGATGAATGGAATCCCCCAAATGGCTGAGCTCTGACTCAGAGGCTTGAGAACCTTCTCCCTCAGCTTGCCCCAGCTTCTTCTACCATTTTCCATAGTTTACAAAACCCCTCAGGCTAATGCTCACAATGAAAGGATCTTCTGCTGCATTGTCCAGTAACATTGGGTTCTTATTTTAATCATATGCATTCAGAATAAAGGCTGCTGGACACCGAAGAAAGCATCAATTTGTTGTTATGACATGTCCTGATAAGTTTTTTTTTGTCCATGGAATTCCTAGCTATAATATCTCTTGAATTTGTACAAAGTAGATGTCTACCATTTGTCTTTGGAAATTACACACAATTTTCCTAAGGGACCGTAGTGGGACAGGAGACCAGGGTTAGTAAAAAGATAAAAGTCACTGGCTTTATTTGGTTAAAAAAAAAGCATGTACTAGCTACATACTAAAAGAGTATTTAGCCAGGCATGAACACACCTGTAATCCCAGTGGCTCAGGAGGCTGAGGCAGGAGGATCGCAAGTTCAAAGCCAGCCTCAATAACTTAGCAAAACTCTGTCTCAAGAAAATAAACAGGACAGGGCATGTGGCTCAGTGGTTAAGGGTCCTTGGGTTCAATTCCTGGTATAAAAAAAAAGGAACAGCATTTTTATATCAAGTAACAATCATTATCTCTGTCTGAATATAAAATTCGTTTAAATGATTTGGACTGTCAGCATGGTTTGTTAGTGGTTGGCTAATGTGCAAACAAGCCATCTCCCCTGCCTCTCCAACACACCCATGCCACCCTTGATCAGCAGTCTTGTTCCTTGTTACTGTAGGGTATAGAGAGGGTAGAGGAGGGGACAATGGCTAGGGCACACAATGAGATGTGTTGTGTTGCTGTCACAGCCCACAAAGTTGTTTTGTGATTGTGGTGTTAGCGATGGGAGAATTGGATGGGGAAACTTCTCTTCTTTGTTAGAATCTGAATCCAAGGAGAAATAGAAGACATCTCCTATTGTGTAGTGTTAAGTAGAATCCTTTTTTAAGAGTCCAGACTGATGGACAGGATCCTACACTTGATGCATTTATTTTCATTTGGACTTGGATTGTTAGTTGATGATAATTCTTTACTCCATTAAGACAAGTGCCTTTTAAATGCCATCTCTGCCTGGAAAGAGAGGGAACTCTGAGAGTGTGTGAAGAGAGAGGGTGTGGGGAATTATCTTTATTATTTCCCCATGATATTTGGGGCTTCTTTCCTCTCCGTTGGAGGTTACTCTAGACATTATGGCCCAGGACATTATGTCCTTTGTCCCATTTTTTTTCCAGACCTACGTATGAGTATCAATAATAAGATTCCATGAATACTTATTAAGAACTAATTGTGTGCCAGATTATTCTGACAGCAAACCATAACCTTTGCTACTGTATTTGTATTTAACCTGTGCCAAGTGCAGTGTGTATTTTGTCTCATTGCCTCCTTAAAAGATGGTGTTTTTTTTTGCAGATGAAACCACTGAAGCTCAAGGAGGTTGAATTACTTTTTAAAGGTCAAATGGTATGATTGTAGAGTCAGGATTTGAACGCAGGTCTGTTTGACTGTAGAATCCATAACAGCATTTTATCGAATAATGGGTCCTCTTGTCCTTTCTTGGAGGTATATGTTACATTTGAACAAGGAAAGGGAGGTATATTAAAAACTTTGAAAATTCCATAGGAATAAATATCTAATAGCAAATCTGACAGAGTGTAGGAAATCTAGGAATCAAGAGGTCTCTTCGTGCTATAATTTGGACATGGTTCACATCCCCAAGAATTCACATGCTGGAAACTTGGTAATGAGTATGGCGACGTTAGGATGTAATAGAACCTTTAAGAGGTGGGGTTTATTGGAAGGTTGTGAGACTGGCCTCTTCCTTATCTCTGACTTTCTTTCTTGGCATGTATTCTTTCTGTCTTGCCTGTGCTCCCAGCACAACATCATCCACCATGACCTAATGCAGCCAGGGTTTTCTTAGAAGAGCTGGTGTCATGCTGTTTGAACTTTCAGCCTGCAAATCTCTTTTCTTTATAAAGTACGTATTTTCAGGTATTGCATTACAGTGATAGAAAATGGACTAACAGGCTGGGCCTCCTGGACATGCCTATAATCCCAATGACTCAGGTAGCTGAAGTAGGAGACTCACAAATTGAAGGCTAGCCTCAGCAACTTAGCAAGGTCTTAAGCAACTTAGTGTGATCTTGTCTCAAAATAAATTGTTAAAAAAATAATTAAAAAGGGTTGGGTATGTGACTCAGTGGTTAAATGCCCCTTGGTTCAGTCCTTGGTAAAAAGAAGAAAAGAAAAAAAAAAAGAAACTAGAGTAACATAAACATACCTGGGAATGCTATAATCCCAGAGCCTACATTAATACTTCTGGCTACTAAACTCTGTCCACTATGGTCCCATCCCATCTGGTCTTGAATGCACAGACAGAGCCTCTCCAAGCTCTTTTGGCTCTATGTACTTATCAAATCTCCATCTGTTTAATAGCCCATTAGAACCAGACTGTCTCATAAATGGAATTTCTGCTGTCAACATCTCTTGCTACTAAATTTTAGCAGCTGCTCCTAATTTTGGTAGTTGCAATTCTTCCTGTTATAACCACTGTTTGCCTTACTCATTACCTTAAAGATGATGTATAAGGCCCCTGTTCATACCATTTTGTGTCAAATTTCTTTCTGGTTCCAGAAGAAAGGACAAGGTAAGGCTTCATACCATAAAAGTCTGGGTTGGTAAGACATGCCAATAAAGCCAAGTCCTGAATCTATAACAGACCTATCACAGTGGGTACTTAAGTAAAGTTGAGAGAGTGATCAGTAATGACAAGGAAAATCTAAAGCCTCCTAACTCCAAGGGACTCTCTTCTCTCTTGACATCTCACATCACTTCCTAGTTCTAGTCCAGTGTTTCATTCTGATTTAAGATCATATTGGAAAAGGAAAAGTAAACCAGAAATTAATTCCCAATGTAGGTTTAGTGGCTAATATTGTTTTAATATAACTTCATCTCTAGGAAGAAAAATGTCTACCCTGTGCTTGTTTCAATTCTCCACAAAGCACATGAAGAATAGGTATTCCAATGGAAATTTATCAGATGAAGAAAACTGAATAATTTCTCAGTGGAGTGAAATCACCTGTAAGATATTAAGGAAGGTGCCACATATTTTGGAGAATATTTCTTTATATTACTGTCCCAACTTCACCAGGCAGGAAGTAAATAATTTCCTCATTACAAATGTTGGAGTTGACTGCAAAGAAAGAAATGAATAGTTGAGTGAATGGTGATCTCTATCTGCCTACAACTAAAGTTCTCAAGTCAAAGGCAGCTTTGATTGGATTGATGAACTTAGTCCCATGCATCCGCTATGAAACACAGGAGTGTTATGGTACCTCCCAGGTATCAAAACCAATCTAATTAGGAAACTGAAATGGTGAAGAAGATGGAATATACGGCAGGTGGCTTTGTTACCAATTTCACTTCAGACTATTCCTCATGGGTATACAGAATCACTGAGGCATACAATTACTCATTCAAAAACCACTAAGAATCATTTATGTTCCTGGCATTGTGCTAGCCACTGGAATGTTAATATGACACAGTCAATGTCCTCACACCCCAAAACTTACAGTCGAACTGAGACTATGGAAAGATAAAACTTGAACTGCGGGGACCCAGACTCTACAGAAAGGCTGCTATTGAGGGAGAGCCAAATGATGAATGGACCTTTGGTGGCACAAGCAGGAAGTCAATGCTCCTGAGCCAGGACTGGGAAGAGGTTGGGAGTAGGTGCTATTATTTATTTAAATAACCTAAGTATTCCTGAGTCTAGAGAGCTAAGGATTTTATCAAACTTGAACATGATGGAGCAAAAAGATTACCAGACCCAAAAGCCTGAAAGCATATGGGTCAGTCTCCCCACTCCCAGCAACATGTCTTAGAATAAATGCTCAAAAAAACTCTGGGTCTTAGTTGTTTGATCAGTGATGTTTTAGGCAGCTTTTGTGCTGCTGTGACTAAAGGATCTGACCAGCACAACTTTAAGGGGGAGGAACAGTTTATTCGAGGGCTCACGTTTTTAGAGGTCTTAGTCCAGAGAAGGCCGGCTCCATTGCTTAGGGCTCAAGTTAAGGCAGAACATCATGGTAGAGTATGTGGCAGAAGGAAGCAGCTCATATCATGGTGGTCAAGAAGCAGAGACTCCAGGTCCAGATACAAAATATGTACCCTACAGCCACGCCCTTAATTAACCATTTCCTCCAGCCACACCGACCTGCCTCTAGTTACCACTCAGTTAATGCCAGGAGGGATTAATTCACTGATTGGGTTAAGACTCTCACACTCCAATCACTTCTCCTCTGAAACTTCTTGCCTTTTCTCACGTGTGAGCTTTCTGGGGACACCTCATATCTAAACCAAGTGAAATGGTAATAATAACACAGGTAGGTAGGCCTCAACTTACAATGATTTAAATTACAATATCTTGATTTTATGATAGTGGGACATGCATTCAGTAGAAAATTTACTCTGCATTTGGAATTTGGATCATTTCCTGGGCTACAGAGAGGTAGTACAATGATCTCTGATGATGCTGGGCAACGATACTAAGCTGCAGCTCCCAGTCAGCCATGTGATCAAAAGGGGACACAGCTGAGACTCTGCAGGGCAGTGTGCTGCTAAGCTATGCTATTTGGCTGATTAGGTATATTAATACAACATTGACTGACAATATTTTCAATGTATGATGGGTATATTTGAAGGTAACCTCGTTGTAAGTTGAGCATCATCTTATTGTACTCACCTGAAGATGTAGGGTTGTGCTACCAGATATCTGGAATTTTATTTCAGCTCTCAAATCGATGATAGTATTAGTTCTGCTTTTCTCTATAGATAAGAGCAACGCAAGCACACATTTATGTAGAGGTTCATTTGCTAGACTGAACACAGTTCCTGTCTTTACACATTTGGTCAACAGGTGACTAATAGGATCTGGTCCTAGCTGTTGCTGAGTTCACTTGAACAGAGTCTTTAAAATGTTCTCCAGATTTAAGATAATTTTTTTTGTCTAAATTCCTAGCCACTGCATAAACATACTAAATTTTTGATGAATTAAAAGTGATTTTTAATAGGGTCATCTTTAAAGACATTTTGAAATGGGTTCAGCAAAATGAAATAGACCCATGTCTATTTTTGAAAAATTATCTGGTTTGGTTTATAAAAATGATGGTGGATTTACAAGTATTTATTGAGTGTCTGGAGGAGAAAACTGAGCTTTATTGTAGAGGAGGAAAGAGTAGAAACAGTCTTTTTATTTTTAAGAACCTAACTATTTATTTGGTATGAGGCATCCATCTGAGAACAATTACAGAGCCTCTTGGCGATATGTTCTTTAATATGCTTTGAATTGAAGGCACACGTTCCAATTGTTGGCAGAGTAAAGGGGAGAATAGGAAAATGAAGATTAAGCGGAGCTTTGAGTCTCGAAGAAACTGATACAATGCTTTCCTAAGTCAGTTCCCAACTTTCATATTCATTTAAAAGTCTTAAAACTAGAGTTGGCTACCCAAGTTATGGCTAGATCCTGAGGACAGGTCATGGACTAATAGTTAACATTGGGAACATCAGTCACATATGATCAAGAGAGAAAAACTGAGGAAATGTGCTAGTCAAGAGAGATGTGAACCAGGTACATTAAATTCATTGCTTCTATCCACCCGTGTCATTTTCCTGTTACTACAGAGGGGACTGAGACTGGGAGAGATATGGTACAATTCCAGCCAGTCTTGGACTTGCCCTTGGGTCTCTCTGGATTACAATCTCCATGTGAGTTCTGACCCATGACACAAGGAGAATTGTGTAGAGGTCCTGAGCATTTCATCTCCACGCAGTCACACACTCAATGGTAAAATAATAACCGGCTTAGATTGCTGTCCACTCCAATTATACTGGAAGCATAGCGTTTGAGGCAGGCAATGGATTCCAAGCCTGGGAGACAACCTGTCTGTGTTTCTTATTCCCTCAGTAGTTTTTATAAAGTTCTTTGGCCAGAGGGAAACAGCAGAGCAGCTTGAAGACTATATAAAGCAAATGTGTAATGGTGTTGGCAGTGCTCTGAAAGTAGCTACCAAGAATGCATCCTACAGGGAGGAATGAAGAACCAATCTCTGGTTGAAACCTATTTTGAATGGAAAAGCTTTTAATAGATGAATTCTCCATCAATAAGTAACTGCTTTCCATTTGGTTGTCACCATGCACTATTTTATTAGTGAATGTATGTGACTCCATTGGGAAGCAGTGGAAATTTATGCTTAGGAGAACTCTGTGTTTTCGTTTCTTAAAGAGTGAATAACTATTTGAACACTCCACACCTTCTTTTCTTGCCTCAGGACCATCACTGGTTATATTTAATAAGTAATATGTGTTTCCTCTACACAGTTTTGAGAACCTCATTGCCCCAGTTCTGTCTTTCCTAATTAAGAATCACATGCGCTCCTGTTTTAGTACGGAAATAGAAGAACTGAGCTTTATGTGCTTATCAGCTGCCTTGCGTAACTTCTGTAAAAGGTGAGTCACTAGGCCATTCCTGGGTAGTCTTCAGACTTGTCAGATCAGGAAATTATCTCCCCCAGGCCATCCTCTCCCACTCAGATTTCCTGTTCTCTGATTTCTGAAGATGTCTCCAGCAGCAGCAGTTCTTGCCTGTGGGCCATGAACTCCTACGAGTGGGAGGGAGATGCAGTTAATTGGTAGGGTGTGTAAATTCATATGAAGCATTGAAAGGACAATATGCTGCAGCCAGATGTGTCCTATTTTCCAAAACTACATATAAGTTTATATAGTATGTATGTGTACATTATATATAATATACATATATACACATGTGTTTATAATTATCTTTTTAAATGTTGCTAAATTTCTGGTTTCAATCACAATTTATGTCTTCAACCAGCAAATGGTAAAATCACAATATTATCACGTGGAAGGCGGTGAAAATGTTCATGTTAAAGAAAAGTTTTCATAACCAAAAAGTATGGATTTGTTTTACCTCAATTCAAAACTGTTTAATGTACTTATACCATTCACCACCTGGGGCATGTATTTATAGTATTTGATCAACTTATTTTCCCTCACCTTTCAAATTCAAAAAAAGTTAAATTTTCCAAATTTTTGTACATCATTGTTTTGCATTTTAGTTACTAGGGATATTTTCTTGATGTAAACATGTATTGTCCCTGATGCAAAGAAAAATGACACTCCTGTTTATTATTTACTACGCGTGGCTACTGGTGTTAGATAGAACTTGATGACTAATTAATGGAAGCATTCTTCTATTTCTGATTCCCTTTAAATTAGCTCAAATCAGGAGTAGATGTTGAGTTTCAGAAGTATCTTTTTAGTATCTATATAGATACACATGAACTTATCTACTTAATCCAATGTTTTAATGGATTTAATTATAGAAAACTATTCTTATTTTATTCTTTCCTCCCTTTTTAAATTTCAGCACTTGATTTGTTATCTTTTATTTAAAAATTCATAAGTGAGTTTGGTTGTAGTTTTTCTTTTTCATTAGTTGCTATATCATCAATTTTTGCTATCAGGTTTATGACAGTTTCACAAAATCAATATGAAAGTTTTCTTCTTTTTGTGCTTTAGAAACTACTGAGCTATGTAAGGTAGTGAAGCACAGTGGTTGAGCCCACAGATCTTGGGATATATATATATATATATATATATATATATATATATATATATATACCTTAATTCAAATCTCAGATTGCTTATATGTCAGTTTTGTAACACTGGATAAGTTATTTAACATCTTTGAACATCAGATTTTATTTTATTTTGTTATATATTCCTGTGGTAAGAACACTTTGCATGAGATATACTCTCAACAAATATTTAAGTGTAAATGGCATTATTCTTAACTATTGGTGCAATGTTGTAAAACAGATCTTTAGAAGTTGTTTATCTTGCTTAACTGAAATTTTATGCCTGTTGTTTAGTGATCCTTCTTCCCCTCACTACTGATCTATTCTTCCATTCTATGAATTTGACTATATCAAACACCTCATGTAAGTTGAATCATGCAATACTTGTTTTTCTGTGACTGGTTTACTTTACTTAGTATACTGTCTTTAAGTTTCACCCAAGTTGCATCATATAGCAGAATGATGTCCTGCTTTTTCAAAACTACATTATTCTATTGAATTTATAGACACATTTTCTTTGTCCATCCTTACACACTTTTAGGTTATTCCCATATTTTGCTTATTGTGAGTGATGCTACAGTGAACATAGAAATGCAAATATCTCTTTGAAATCCTAATTTTAATTCTTTTGGGTAAATTCTTTAAAATGGGATTGCTAGATCATATGATAGTTCTATTTTAATTTTTTTAGAAACTCCATACAAATTTTCATAATAACTATTTTAATTAATATTTTCACAACAATGTGCAAGTGTTTTAATTTCCCCCATTCTTGTCAACACTTGTATGCTTAATTATTTTAATAATAGCCATTCTGAAAGTTATAAGTTGATATCTCACTGTAGTTTTTATTCACATTTCCCTGATGAATAATGATATTTTTTATTTGCATTTCTCTAATTACTCGAGATGTTGAACATTTTTTCATATATTTGTTGATCGAATGTATATCTTCTACTGAGAAGTGTCTATACTCAGCATTAAAAGAGAATAAAATTGTGGCATTTGCAGATAAATGGATGGAATTGGAGAATAGCATGCTAAGTGAAGTAAGCCAATCCCAAAAAACCAAAGGCCAAATGTTCTCTCTGATAAATGGATGCTGATCCATAATGGGGGGTGGGGGGAGCATAGGAAAAAAGGAGGAACTTTGATGGGGCAAAGGGGAGGGAGAGGTAGGGAAGGGGTATGGGGGAAGGAAAGATGGTGGAATGAGATGGACATCATTACCTTAGGTACCTGTATGACTGCATATATGGTGTGATGCTACATCATGTACAACCAGAGAAATGAAAAGTTGTGCAGCAATTGAGTACAATGAATCAAAATGCATTCTACTGTCATAGATACCTAATTAAAATTAATTAATAAATTAATTAATAAAAAATATTTTTTCATATACCTCTAGCAATTTGCATGTCTTTGGAAGAATGAATGTCTTTCCAAATTTTTAGCCTATTCTTTAATTAGCATGTTAGTTTTATTTTTTTTACTGTTAAGAGTTTCTTAAGTATTTTAGAGATCAACCCCTTTTCATATACATGATTTACAACCTTTTTCTCCCATTCCATAGGTTGTATTTGTACTCTATTTACTGTTTCTTTTTCTGTACAGAAGATTTTTAGTTTGATGCTATTCCCCATGGTATACTCTTGGCATCTTTATCAATGAGCAGTTTATCAGTTGGATTTATTTCTGGTGATTCTATTTTTTGGGGGTCTATATATCTATGTTTATATCAGCATCATACATTCTTTCTTTTTCTTGATACCTAGGATTGAACCCAGGGGTGCTTAACTACTGAGCCAAATCCCAGCCCTTTTTAAAATATTTTATTTAGAAATAGGGTCTTGCTGAGTTGCTTAGGGCCTTGCTAAGTTTCTGAGGCTGGCTTTGAACTTGTGATCCTCCTGCCTTAGCCAAGCAGCTGGCATTCTAGGTGTATGCCACCATGCCTGACCACCATACATTCTTAACTACTATATTTTTATAATCTAGTTTGAGATCAGGAAGGGTGTGATATTTCCAGTTTGATTCATCTTTCTCAAGATTGATTTGTTGTTTTTTTATCATTACATATAATTTTTTAGAATTATGATTTTGATTTATATAAAAAAGCAATTAGATTTTTGATAGATATTATAATCAATCTGTAGATTGACTTGAGTAATATGAACATTTTAACAATATTGTCTTCCAACCCATGAACATTTGAGTGTTTTTCATTTGTTTGTGTCTTTTATCAAAGTTTTGAAAAACAGATCTAGGTTTATGCCTAGATATTTCCTCCTTTGGGGTGCATTTGTAAATAAAATTGTTTTCCTAATTTCCTTTTCACATAGTTTTGTTTTAATGTACAGAAATGGTACTCATTTTGTTTTTGTTTTGTTTTGTAGTGTCAGAGATTGAACCAAAGGCCTTGCTTATAGTATGCGTGGACTGTAACACTGAACTCCATTCCCAGCCTCTGAAACTGATTGGTATACATTGATTTTTGTATCCCATAACTTTTCTAATTTTTGTTTTAGTTCTAATAGGATTTTTTTGTGTGTAGAGAATTTAGTCTTTCCTATATATAAGATGATGCAATCTGCAAAAAGGGACAATTTTATCTCTCTCTTTCCCATTTGAATGCCGTTTATTTATTTATTGGCTGAATTGCTCTGACTGGGACTTCCAGAGCTATATTGAATGGAAGAGATGAGAAGGGGTATCTTTTCATTGTTCCTGATCTCAGAAATTAAAACTATGTTTTTAGATTTTTTTTAAATCATTGAGTGTGATATTAACTGTGGGCTTTTCCTATATGACCTTTATTATGTTGAGGTTATTTTCTTCTATTTTTAGTCTGTTGAGGGTTCCTATTATGATATGGTGCTGAATTTTGTCAAATGCTTTTTTTTTAATCTACTTAAATGGTCATTTATCATTTATTTAATGTTGTGTGTCACATTAATTGATTGGCATATGGTAAACCATCCCCACATCCCAGGAAAACATTCTACTTGGTCTTGATGTACCTTCTTTCTGATATGCTGTTGAATTTGGTTTTCTAGTATGTGTTCAGAACTTTTGCATCCATTTCTATCAGGGATATTGGCTTGTACTTTCCATTCCTTATAATGGCTCTGCTTAGCTTTGTTATTAGGGTAATTCTGTCCTCAAAAATGAATTTGAAAGTGTTCACTTCTCTTCCAATTATTGAGGAGTTTGAGAAATGTTGGCATTAATACTTTCTAAGTTTCATAGAATTCACCCATGCAGTTATCTGGTCCTACACTTTCCCTGTGTTGGGAGGTATTTGATTGCTGTTTCCATTTCTGTAGTAGCTACAAGTCTGTTAAGGCTTTTTTTTCTTTGTTCATGCTTTAGTTCTGATAAGGTTATAATAATTATCCTTTTCCTCTAGGTTATCTGGTTTGTTGGTGTACAATTACTTATATCAGTCCTATGATCCTTTCTGTGATATCTGTTGTGATATCATTTCTTTCACTTGTGATTTTAAGTCTTCTCTTTCTTTTCCATCTTTAGTCCAGCTAAGTTTATCAATTTTATTGACCTTTAAAAAAAACAGCTCTCAGTTTCATTGATGATTTTCTACTGTTTTTCTTTTTTCTCTTTTTTATCTAATTTTTGCTATTTTGCTAACTTTGTAGTTTGTCTTTCTTTTTCTATTTTGTTAGGTGTAAAGTTGAGTTAAGTGAGCTCTTTCTTCTTTTATAATGTAAACATTTATCATTATGGACTCCCTCTTAGTGCTTTTTTTAAACTACTATCTATATGCTTTTGTTCTTAGCATTTTTGTTTTTGTTTGTTTTGAGATATTTCTTTTTTTTTTTAATTTCTGGGACCCAAATATAAACTTCCATGTATTTTTAAATTTTTTTTTATATTTCTTCTTGCTTTTAATTTCATTCAATTGTCATTAGGAAAAATACTGCTATAATTTCAATCTTTCTAGATTTGTTAAGACTTTTTTTTTTTTTTTTGTAACCTAACATGTACTTTATCCTGGAGAAATAACACAGGTGTGCTTGAGGAGATTGTGTATTCTATTGATTTTTTTTTCTTTTTAACTTTTCAATTATGTCAGTTAGGTCCATTTGGTTTATAATGTTATTCAAAACTTCTGTTTCCTTATTGATCTGTCTAAATGTTCTGTTCCTTTTTCTCCCTTCAACAATTCTTCTTGGTCACATCTAGTGACTATGATCTCCCTAACCTTCTTTTCATTGGAGAAAGTCTTTCTCCCATTATTCTTGTAGGAGAGTTTTCCCAGGTCTATTCTTCTTCATTGACAGCTCCCCACCCCCAACCATCAGTCCTTTGCCCCACTATCTTAGCCTGCAAACATTGCACTGAAAATTAACAGACAGTCTTATAGAATTTCTCTTATATGTGACAAATTTCTTTTTTCTTGATGCTGTCAAAATCATCTCTGTGGTACTGAACCCCTGGGCATTTTACCTGAGCTACGTCCCCAGTTCTTTTTATTTTTATTACTTTTTATTTCTATACAGTCTTGTTAAGTTGCTGAGGCAGGCTTGGAACTTGTGATCCTCCTGCCTCAGCCTGTTGGGTTTCTGGGATTACAGAGTGTGCCACCACCCCTGGTTGCCTTTGACTTGTAAGAATCTAAACTCATGAGTTTATTTATTTATTTATTTATTTATTTTTTATTTTTATCGGTCTTATGGAAATAAGATGTTGAGTTTGTTTTGAAATTGTCTACACTGTCTGTTTTCAAAATTATTTTTGCTTTCAGCTGTCTTCATCTACCTATGTTCTTTCTAAATTTGTATCTCTATCTTTTGCATAGAATAAATCGGTCAATTACTATTTTTATTTTTGTTGTGGTTGTCATTTCTTTTGTGGAATGGAACTCATGGCCTCCTGCATGCTAGGCATGCACTGAGTTATACCCATTGAACTGTTTCTAGTTTTTTGAAAAGAATGAAATAATTTAAAGACCTGTACTTATCTTTTAGAACAATTTTGAGCGTAGCTAATAATTTTTCTATATACTATTCACCCTTTAGTCATTTTAACTTATGCTATGATTTTAGTTGTGATATTGTTTTTCATCTGACAACTATTTAACAGAATTATTTTAACTAAGTTTTCAGCTTTTTTTTGCTACCATTTTGTAAATAATTTCCAGTTTTGTTGCAGATGTCAGAGAATAATACATAACTTTTGCTTTGGCAATTGTGATTTTTATTTTTATTTAGTAAATGACCAATTTGGTAAAGACTTTATGAGCAATAGAAAAGGAAGTATAATATTTTTGTAGGACATAATGTTAAATAAATAGACTACAGAAATTTGAATAAAAAATGAAGAAGAGACAAAGACTTTCCAGATAAATAAAAACTGAGGGAGTTCTTTGTCACTAGATCCAATTTATAAGAAATAAGACTTAGTAAAGAGACAAAAATCCAGGCAGAAGATTAATAAGGAAACAGGGGACTTGAATATAACTGTAAAGCATTAAACATTCTAAGCAACAGCAACACGCACTCATTCACACACAGAGAGAATAATTTATATACTCAGTACTATCTAGATAACATTTTATTTTTTTCAACTATTCTTCTTTTATTCTTTCCTTCTCTATCTCTCCTTCTGTACCATTTGATGCTTTAAGAACAAAAGTAAATGCAACAAAACTTACCCATTCTCTTCTTGTTGTGTAAACTGCTTTTTGCATTATAATATTTCTGTTATACACTTTTAAGCCCTGAAGATGAATGTCAGTGATTATCATATCTTATTACTACTCCAATAACCATACAAATACCAAAAATTATTAACAATTTTTGAGCATATGCCTTGTGACTAGTCTTGAGCGAGGTATATTAGATGAATTTTATTTATATTCATAAAAACACTTGAAGGGAGGTATATTTATTACTCCCAATAAGGGATATTAAATATTGGGTTTTCTTTTAAAAACATATATTAATTAAACAACGTTTTGCTTCTTTTCTTTGGTACTGCTTCCTTAATGTTAATATTGTGACTCTTGTTTTCTTTTTGTTTCTACTTGCCCTTTATATCTCTATCTTTTAATAATTTATCTTTTTGTTAATTAGCATGATGTTAATATATAATAAGTATGTTTTGAAAATGTTTGTGGAATTAACAGGTCTTTTGAAATAAGTTTTTAAAATGCATTGGATTTTACTTGTGATCCAATGAGAGTTATTGGAAGAGTTTAACTCATTCACACTTATTGTGTTAATGTCATATTTGATTTATATCTGACATTTAGTGCTTTTGTATTTTAAAATTTTTTAAAAATTTCTTTTGCTCTTATAGTTGCCAAGTGAACTCAGTTATTTGATTAAAGATACCTACAAATTGGTTTGAAGAGTGTACCTCTTGTTTTTTATTCCACTTTTTATTGACATCTGACTTTTCCTATAGCTGAGTGCACCCACATTTCTGGCAGAATAATTGAAGTATTTATTATAGCTGCTGCTAACTAAGGCTTTACATTCATAAATTTACAGCAGCCTGAAGTAAATTCTGTTCATGGTTGTGCATTTCTCATTTTGTTTAGGATGTCATTTGGACTAATTTATTATTTTGAAAGTTAAGCATATTTGTTACATTGTGTAGTCTACAGGTTATTAGTCTCTTCCCAACCCTGCAATACAGATTAAATGATATAACATATATTTATTGTTATGTACACTGTGATACAAGTTTGGAGTAGAAAGAGGAGCAAAACGTACCGCCTTTTTTCCTTAAAGTATAATTGGTAGGGGCACTACATATACATCCATAAAAATTGAGTAACTAAAAAAGTATATAAATGATATCACCCAGAATCCTATACAAATAAATATCAAATGATCAGTGTATGCAAAAAGTGCAGAGGTTAGAAACATTGTCTATAGCAGAAATATTCAGATGAATCTTTTTCAGAGGGAGAAGGACTTATGTGATCCAAGATGTGGAGACAGGCAGGTGCATGGCATGTTCTTGAGGTGGCAGCCTAAGATCATGGTCTCAGCAGGGGCTTCTTGGAATTCAGAACGTTTAATGGGGTAACTAATATTATTCAAATATATTGTAAGCACCTAGTACTTATATTGATCTGTGTTCTCCAGAAAAAGTGAACCAATAATGTGTTATATGGATATAGGGAGAGAGAGGGTAAGAGAGGGGCAGGGGAGAGAGAATGAAAATGAATGAGGAACTGACTCACATGATTATGCACACTGGGAATTCCCAAGATCTATGATCTGCAGGCTAGATACCCTGAAGAGTTGATGAAATAATTCTAGAGTATGAAGGCAGAAAAAGACCAATGTCTTACTTCTAAGATGGTCAGAGAGACGAAAAATTATTTCCCCTGCTCTACCATTTGCTCTCCTTAGACATTCAATGCATTAGATAAGGCCCATCTACATTGGGGGAGGGCAACTTGCATTTCTGCTTCAAATGTTAATCTCATTCACGAACATCCTCACAGATACATCCAGAGTAATGTTTAACCAGTTATCTAGGTGCCTTGTGGCTCAGTCAAGGTGATATGTAAAATTAACCATTACTCAGAACATACAGAGGCTCCTTAATTAAGGTGTAAGATCAAGAGCATGTCAGAGAAGGATTTTATGAGTGCCAGCGGTGAGTCTGAAGAGACAAGTAGGAGGTTTTAAGCAGGTAAAGTTTTAAAGTTTTAAGCAGGGCAGGAAAACTGGGAAGTGTTTTTTAGGGGGGAAAAACAGAGGTCTAGGCTTAAGGATGCACGAGAGTACGGTGTGTTCCATAATTGTGGCTGTTACACTGTGAGTGACATATAGAACATGAACAGAGGAATCAGGTGTATAAAGAGAGAAAGACTGGTCCAGACCATGAGCACGTTGGGTAGCACATGGAGGCTCTTGGACTAAAAGAGCTATGGGAGCTTTAGAATAATTTTGAATGGGACAGTGAATGGAAAGTGAAAGGTAGGTAGGGTGATTGAGGGCAGGGAGGGTGGTTGGGGAAAATCTTGGTTTATTTCAAGGGAAAGGTATCCAGGGGATGAATGTAGAGAGTAGCAGCCATGATATATCTGGGAATAAGATATCAGGAGCTATAGCCTGTATTCCAAGTGGATGACAAGGCTAATAAGAAATGGAATAAAAGGATGATCTTTGGGATCCTGGCTTGTGAAAATGACTGATGCCAGTTAATCACTGTAGGAAATACAGGAGGAAAAGAAGTTTCCAGGCCAGGGGCCAGTTTGGGGGTAGAGTGTGAAAATTTCATAGAGTCAGTACATATGTACAGCTTCAAAGTTTACTAAGTTTAGAATAATAGAGCCTTGAATTTTGGCATTTCTTTAAGGTTTCCTAGGTTTATGACATCGGTAAAATTACTAGGTCAATAAAGTATGTATAAATGTACAGACTTGTTGATGAAACAAACTTTTATTTAGCTACCAATCCCATAAATGGCCAGACAATTAACAATGATAAAGTTTGTTTCAGTAACAAAGCCTTCCAAAGACAAGGAAATTTGGATGCCTTTCAACCAAATAAATTCCTTTCTTCTCAGATGTCATGTAAACTGATGTCATTTCTCATTCCATCAAGCAAAAAAAAAAAAAAAAGAAACGACAAAAAATGAAAGAAAGATGAAACTTGCTCTGGTTTGCAGTATTCCAGTGATGGCATGCTTCCTCAAAGTCATCTAAAAAAAGACATTGTGAGCAAACTAGTGTTTCCCCTGCCAGAAATGCATGCCTGGCCACAATGCAAGCCTTTCATATTTGGCCATTTAGATAATGGTTTCTACATGAACTTTCATAACATTTATTTACTGCTATAAATGATTGGACCAACTGCTGTTGCAATCCAGAAATCCAGTTCTCCAGCAGTTAGATTTCTCACTACATTATCTCAGCTTGATAAAGGTTGTCCTGAAAGTAATGTTTCCTGTCAATACTTCAGGGGCAGTGTGAAATGCCCTGGGCATGTGTGTTTTGAATGTTTACAGTTCTGCCTGCTTGCGAAGCACATTAGCCTCACTCCGTGAAGACCAGTTATAAATATTTCAACTCCCCAGTCCCAATTTTTTAGGGTGTATCAACCACATTTTCCTTCCCCTCCCATCTGGCCGACTGATTCACACTCTTCTGTGAATTGTTGCAGCAGAAAAGCAGCCAGGGACTGCCAAATTCAGGAGACAAGGCTTTTTATATGGTAAAATGTGACTTGGGTTGCTTTGTGAATGAGGGTTCACCAGGGTGGGTGTGTTGATCATACGATGGAAGGAGATCCCCTCGCTGTGAGAGGTTTCCATTGGTGTGGCAGAGGTGACTGATTTAGTGGCTCTGCTGTGCAGAGCTCTGACTTGAACCCTCACCACAGCTTCTGCTTCCTGCATGCTGAAAGGGGGCTCCCTCAGGTTGAACTGGTTAAACTGGCTGAACCACAGCCTTAAGGAGCAGTCTATCCTGGACATGGGCCTGTGGGTGACTCTTGCCCTGGCAGGAATCTGTGCCCACTTGCTTCCCTTCATTGACTCCACTGTCAGAAGTGGAGTCAAACAGAAGTCAATCAGACGGTTTCCTCAGAGTCCCTGTCATATTTCCATCACAAGACTTTCAGAACAGCCAGACAGAAGCAGAGCATGGCCAGGGGTGGGGCACTTAGTGTCTGACTCTGGCTTGCTCCAGAAACCCAATTTCCAGAGCCCTCCAAGCTCTTGGCTGACGTCCGACAGTGAACTGGAATTTTAGACCAACATTCAGGAGCCTCACCCTTGGTGGCCAGAAAACACAGACTCAGATGCAACAGAAGAAGAAGGCACTAGAAAGGTAAAAAAAAAAAAAAAAAAAAAAGTATGTATCTTACAATAAGAACTGTATTTTTTTTTCATAGAATAATCTTATTGCTTAAAGGGGAAAAAATCAATAAAACAACAGAAGAAAAGAATACATTGAGAAAGCAGACAAACAGCTTACTGCTAACTTTTGGTGCTCTTCAACCAAAAAGAAAAGTTTGCTGTCCATATGAACAGCGATTGCTCATAATTGCAGAAGGTCTGCAAATACCACAGGACTCCCAAAGAGCTTCTGTTTGACTCAACAATTTAATTTAACCTTTACCTTTATCTGGGCTTATTTGGTGAATGGGGATAAAGAAAGAAAATGAGAAAAATCTCTCTTTTGAAAAGTGACCCAGAAGATTGGGGTGATTTTCATGAGAGGCTGAAAGTCTTGTGATGGAAGTATGACAGGGACTCTGAGGAAACTGTCTGATTGACTTTGCATCCCTGGTTTCTCGCACAGGGCTTGACTTGTGGCACTGGTTTATATTTATTGGAAGTTGTATTTTGGGTGCAATCAACATGAATTTGAGCCATTTAAACACACGAATTCTTTAAGAGATTTTCATTTATTCCTTGTATTCATTTCTTCAGTGGGCAAATATTTATCAAAACATCAACCACATGAGACCAAAAGTACATACATAACGAATGTCTACGTGATTCTAGCCTAAATTTTGTGTGGATAATCCAGAAAGTGAAAATGAGGTGATACTGTATATGGAGGTTATTTAGTATATTGAAAGATGAAAATGTGAATCAAAAATTGTTATTATTTGTGATGTTGGGATTCAAATCCAAGGCCTCATACATGCTAGGCAAGTACTCTACCACTGAGCTACATCCCCAATTATTTATTTCACAGACGTTTGCTTCATTATTCAAAAATGTTTTATAGTTCACCTCCCTAGGACAGTGAAGACATAATCTTATTTAAAGCCTATCAGTTGCATAGAATGACTCCAGAACATTCTAGAAAATGCCTCCCTTCTTTTGAATCCCATGTGGGTGACTTGCAAGGCACTGCTCCTTCTCTCCAACCTCTGAGATACTTCCTTCAATTATGTGAATACTTCCTTAAGAGTGGCTTGGGTTGATTCTGTTTCCTTGTCTTATATCCACTCATTTTGAACACGTATTATGAAATCTTAAGACAAGAAAATGCAAAGAATAATGCAGCAATGTCCCACACACCACCACTCACCTTAACTATTGAATAATTACCAATAAAACTGATGCTCCTGCTTATCCATCCTCAGCGGCATCTCGCTTCCTCCTAATACCCAATGACACAGCCACTATCTTAAATCCGGATTTGACAATTATCATTTCCCTATCATTCTTTGTAGTGATACTAAATATCTATGCATGACTAAATCATTATTTCATACTTATTTTTCTATGTTTTCATACTTGATTATATTCTATAGTACATATTCTATAACTTGTTACATCAACATTGTTTATTCATTATTATGTTGGTGAAATTCATCCATGATGATAGTGTTGCACTATATGAAATTTCACAACTTACTTATACATAAATTCAATTGAGAGGCATTTAGTGTTTTAGCTAGGTATAAAATTATAGATTGAATTTATTTCTCATGGCCTTTGAGAAATCTGCAATTGTTCTAATTTTAATTTCTTTGTGATTGTCATTCTTTTATATTTTTGAAGGTGCTTTTTCTCTCTGTCTATTTTCAGGATTATACATTTGTCTTTGGTGATCTGCAGATCATGGTAGAGATGTATTTGTCATGATATGTTTAGTCATGAATAAAAATATTGTTGGCGGGCATTTGCTTCCTGAATCTGAGGAGGATTCATGGTTTTTATCAAGGACATATTTTTGGTCATTGTGTTTAAAAATATTGTCCCTCTGGAGCTCCAAGTAGACGTATATTAAGTTTCATTTTATTTTCCTTTCCTGTTAAAACTTTTTTATATTCTTCATTTCATTGGCTCTATTTTTTATGTTCCATAAAATTAAACAAATTCTTTCTTCCAGTTTATTACTTCTACCTTCCACATTCATTCCAATTTGCTTTTAAACAACTATTCATTTTGATTTCAATAATAGCTTTTTTCACTATATTTCAATGATTATATTTTAGTTTCTGGAACTCCAATTTGGCTCTCTTTTAAGATTGGATTTTTTTTAATGTCTTGTTGTTTCTCAAAAATGCCAATATATGACATCCTAGAGAGTATACTCTTGTGTTTTATTTCTACACACTCTCTTTTGGTGGTCTGTTTCTGTAAGTATAATTTTGAGTTGAGAACTTACATTTTGATTGCTGAAAGTCTGGCTGGGCATTTGTTACTTTTACATTTGCTTCTGCCATGCACTTTGGCACACTACCAAATTAGGATAGCATTCAGTTAGTACTTTGGCTGTAACTTTCCAAACACTGGGGTTTGTATAAATTTGAGTCTTAAATTCATGGAATAGCCCTGTATTTAAAAAATGCTCGGTGGGTAGGCAGGTGTAACAGATTTAGAAAATAAAGTAGGTGGGGGGTGCCCACTTAAATTTGACTTTCACATAAACAACACATGAATTGGGATTTCATATTAAGTTTGTCCCATGAAGCATGTGTCTCAGATTTTATCTGCCTACTGATGGCTGGTGGATGGAGAGGCTTTATTTTTATAACCAGAGGGGAAGCTGATACAGATAAATCTCTGTATTATCTTTCACTGTAGGTGAATAGACATCTCACCCCACTTCCAACCCACCATTTCATGGAGCACCCAGTTTTCAAAGGCCTTGGGTTTTGTGGGCATTAGTTCCAGCAATCCTCCAGGTAAAGCCCTTGTGTCCTGTTCCCCAGAGACTCTATGTCCTTGGGATGGGAAAATTCCATCAACAGTTACAGATCCAGCATTTGTTTTCTTCTATGTTTTGTTCTTTCTTTTTAATTAATTTGATTGGTTGGTTGGTTCTTTTAGCTCCTAGGATTTTCCCCTTTCTTTCAAGTGAGATATGCATTAAGGAGGGTGTTTGTTGAATTTTATCCATTACGACACTGGAAGCAGAAATACTTCTATTCACTCTTTAACCAAGTTAGCCAATTCCTTGATCTTATCACTGACCTAAAATTGCTCTTTGAAAATTCTGCCATAGATGTTTTATTGCTAAATTCAATTGCTGCTTCCTGAAAGTTGCCTACTTCAAAAAGCTCCTGTTTCTTGGCCTAATTGTTTCTTTCACCAACTTCTATTACTGGAGTTTTTTTTTTTCTTAATGTTCCACTTCTCTGACTGGTTATTGTTCCTCTTTAATGGCTGTTTTCCCTATTACTGCTTCTTGAGTATGCACATGGCTCTTGGACCATCTGTACACAACCATGCTAGTATCCCAGTATCTAAACTCTGCAGTTCAGTGTTTGTATTGGGTTTTTTTTTTTTTTTTTTTTTTTTTGGAGGGGGGTATCTTTCTAAAAGATCATATGGCTATTCTTGCCCTTGAAAACTTTCAATAGCTTTTCATTTTCAAAATATATAACCTTAGCATTAAAATCCTCCCGTAATATGAGTCTACCAGCACCCTCAATTATCAAACCCTCTACTTTTTACCCTCTGCTCCAGTCACTGTATACTCTGCATTTAGGACCATCATGAGGTTTTACTCGTTTCTCTCTGCTCATAAATCTAGAGTACATGCTGTTCACTGTCTGTACAGTCTTCCCTCTGTATCCATGAGTTCTGTATTCATGAATTCAACCAACACAGGATCAGAAGAAAAAGAATTGCACTGTACTAAACATGCTAAATTTCTTCTTGTCCTTTTTCAATGATACAGTAAAACTATGTAACATTTAAACTATATTAGCTATCACAATAATCTAGTTGATTTGAAGGATGTGAGATGATTGTGCAGGTTACATGCAAATACTGTGCCACTTTATGTAAGGGTTTTTAGCATCGGCAAATTTTGGTATATACGGGGGTCCTGGAAACAATCCTGGAAGACACTGAAGGATGACTCTATATTGAAATCAAACTTTCTTTGAAGTTGGACTCAGATTTCAATTTGGTGAAGGTTTGCCCTATTCCCATCTCCAATTGGATAGTCACTTAACACTTAATTCATTTTCCCTGCAATTATCACATGCTTTGCACTTATCATAGTTATTTGTGTGGATTTGTGTCTGTGTGTGTGTGTGTGTGTGTGTGTCTGTGTATGTGTGTGTGGGTGTTATTGTAAATTCTTAGGTACACACTATCTTTTTTGTCTCATTACCTTAATTTGGAGCTCAATACTGTACATTTGATAGCCTCCCATAAATTTGTTGTAATTTAATTAAGCTGCTTATCTTCAGTGGTTATGAGGACATATTAGACAGGACTTAACACAATCATACTAGGTTTTTATTTTAGAAGTGAAAATCACCGTGGAAACATTGCTAAAGCTGCCTTTTCAATTTGGAAGAGTATTTTCCTTAATCTCCTGCATTATCAAAGATCCATTTTCACCTTGGATCTGGCAGTTTGGTGGTTATCCGACTGGGGATTCTTATAACTTCATGAAAAAGTACCCCCAGAAAACACTCAGTAACCTCTATGGCCTTTGAAATATGTTTATTAATTTTCCCCAAATCCCCCCTTTTTCTTTCTTTATTTTAAAATTATCACACAGCATAAACTAAAATAGAGGTAGGCAGCTTATGTGTTCTAACAGATTGGACTATAGTTTGTAAGTATTTGTAACATCTGTGAATCTCTCCTTCCTTTTTCTCTGTCTACAGACAGTTGCCAAGTTTAGAAAATAAAAATACAAGACATCCAGATAAATTAATATTTCAGGTAAAAAAATGAATAAATTTTTACTGTACATTCTAATATCACATGGGACATAATTACATTAAAAAAGATCACTGTTTATCTGAAATTCAAATTTAACTCCTCTATATTTTATCTGGTAACCTGATGTCTGTACCAGTTCCAGCTTCTTGTTCCTTATCACCATAATCATTTAAAAAGTACACAAAGGGTTTCTGCATTCAGAAATGAGGAGACTATAAAACCGATTTTCCCTGGAAAACAATCAAAGAAAGATTCCTTAGCTTGCAAATCTTAAGTGTTGAGAAGGATGTGACAGAGCAACAGGGTAATTAGTTCTAAGGTAGGTGATGAAAAATTAGTTCTGTAGCAAAACACTGGTCTCAGCTGTGGCAGTTCTAGGGTGTAGAGTGTAATTCTGGTAATTTTTCCAGTACAGCTAACATACTGTGGCAGGCACATCTGGGTGACACAACATTCTGGAACTAAGTAAAAATGCCTGGGAGAAAACCTGAGTGTGTATGTGTTGAGTTAAACAGCCCTTTGTTATGAAGGCGTGGAAAGGGGCCCAGAATATTGTGCTGAAATGGAAACTAATTGATGGACAGTATAATCACCACCTTAGTTAGCGCCCGGGGACTCTTTTCATACCAGCAAGCTGTAAATTTAAATGGAAACCAAAAGGATAGTACACCGCCCACAGCTCCACGTTCCATTACTTCATGTAGGAAATATTCAGCGAGTAAGAGAGAGGCTTACCAGATAATAGCTGCAGAGGAGCTGCATGGTGATTAAGGTAAGACCGAAGTGGCTGGTAAAAAAAATCTCAATTTAACAGTGGACAGATAAGATTGCCTATTTGAAGGATTAAACTCTATTCTTTGCTCAGGATGATTCAGTTCAGTTCTGTGTGTTGAACAGCACAGTGATCTCTTATCTTAGACTAGCCCTGGACAGTGTAGTCTTTTAGAGATTATGTGATTTGGAGAAAGATGGATCTATTCATGAGTCCAATCCATCATGGTGTATTTATCTTTTAAATGCCTGCTCTTTGGTATCTTGTAAGTACATGAGTTTTATAATCAGTGGGTTCAAATCCCACTCAACTCTGCCCCTTGAGCCATGATAGAAATTATGAGCCTCCATTTATTTGTACAGAAATGAAGCAGATGCTATCTATTTCTCAGGGATGGGAGTGTAGATTAACTGGGCTTATTAGATGCAAAATGCTTGGGGTTTATTAATTGCTTCGTGGAAGGTTGCTTTACCCCCTTCTTATCTTTGTGATTTCTTACCTTCAGCTCTTTGCCTGAGGTCTGATGCGAGGGATTCTGCATGTCTTTTTAGAGTCAAAACACTTCCTGCCCATATTCCTGAATCTTTTGAGACCCTTTCACACTACAGATGGGGAGGCATGTTTGCCCTAGGCTGGAAGTAGCAGAGGGCTTCCCTCTTCCATGCCTACTCCAGTCAGCCGGCACTACCACCCGAATTAACCTGTTGAGAAAGGCCATGAGGCTGCTTAGGGTTTGGTGACAGAGCTCCCTGGGTGGTTGACAAGGACTGCCATCTGCACAGCAAGGGCTTGCTCATATTTGTGCTATGTGCTGTGTGACTTTCTCCTTGGTCAGGTTGTGAAGGAGACAGAGTTTGTATTCAGAACTTTGTTTATCCTATCCTTTCCATCACTTTTGGTGCCGTCTTCCCCAAGTCCACTAGTTGCACCTACTGGCTGTGTCCCAGAGAAAATGAAGGGTATACTCAGTCATTTTTGTTAGGAGCTGGGGGCTTAATAATCATTTCCTTCTGAGGAGTGTTTTGAAGAAAGGTACAGATGCAATGAACCAGCTGTTAGTACCAGGGTCGGGTCCATAAGCATCCCTATGCAGGAGGATTACAGGGGGAAAGAAGATGCTTCTTAAAACCAGATCTTAAGCCCTTACCTCCAAAAACAGACAGATTCAAGGAATCTGTAGGTGTGTGTGTGAATGGACAGTATAATCACCACCTGTGTGTGTGTGTGTGTGTGTGTGTGTGTGTATATATATATATATATATATATATATATATATATATATATATATATATATAAAGATTCTTTAAAGTCCCATTGCATTCAGGTGCTTATGTGAATGAATGATTTCATAGTTTCCGAAAAGGCCAAACAAGGCCAAATACATTCCTTAACTTTTGGTCATTGCCTGACTTCCCTTCATTATTGTTCCAAGTCCTTAACTTAGACCTCTATTAAGAAATAAGTTTTCCTGAAAGAACCTAAGGGTGATAACATGGATGAGAAAATTTGAAAAGAGATTAAAGAAATGAGAAAGAAAAACAATATCATGATGAGTATAAAACATACATTCCAGAAGGTGGGCAGTCTTTGAAGGAGAAGGAGTAAGACCAAAGACTAATGGATACTTTCACCTGTCAGATATTTAGACATTATGCTGAATGAGGATTTTTTAACATAGCAACATTTCCCCTGATTATCATCATAGAGATTTTGCAAAAATGTGGCTAACATTAAGGAAATACAATATCTGATAATTCCACTTTAAACAATTGAACAATTGACCCCAGTTACTTACAATTTGGGCACATTTTCTTCTAGTCTTACTTTTTTTCTGTATTGACACTTACAAATTTGCACCTAAACTATTAATGCTGGCAACCCTTGGATTTTTTTTTTTAAATTTACTCAAGGATGCAAAGTGAGGTGGCCTTGTTTTTTCTCAATTATATTAACTTGAGTCCTCAACAATGCACTTATTAGAAAGTGTCCCTCAGCCACTTCTGAGAGTTTTCAGAGCCTTATCCTTATCAATGCTTTTCCTCCCCTTTACGCAACTGGCTGCATCTGCTGCTGCTGTTGCTGCCTGTGTGTCAAATTGATGGTTCCTCCTTTGCGGATCACTACTGGGAGTACTGCAGCAGTTTGGGAAACAGGATGCTGCTCATCCCATGTCTTTTTCCTCCAATTCTTGAAGTAGACCTTCCATAATTGTCCAATGCACACCTGGGACCAGGCTATAGCTTTTCCAGAAAAATTTACTGAAGTTTAGGGAATACGGAAGCAAAATTTAATACATAATTTAACTTACAATTGCTTCTACAAGTTCCCATTCTTAAAGTTCCAGTGGTCTGAACTTTTCTCAAAGAAAATGAGAATCCCCCTACCCCACCAGGGCATAAGAGTTACCCACTTTGGTTTTCATTTATTGCCTCATTGTTAACCCCTTTCCAGAATGATTGGCGGTATGAGTTTCTACTCCCTTCAGAGATTGAAACATCCCTAATCCAACCCACAGAGGTTGGTCCACCAGGTCATGGGGATAAATAATTCAGTCCTACTGGTCTTGGAGAACATCTCCTAAAGTCTAGGTTGTTGCTGCTTCAAGTACAACATGGATCTTGACCTCCATATCTTCAAAGTCACAAGAAAGATCAGGCCTCTTCAGCCAAGCTGCATATTTTGCAAAGAATTGTTGCCTGAACATCACATGTCTTTATGATCAAGTAATGATTTGAATGTATACGGCCATGTAAGTCCAGGCTTGGCAAAGAATCATTGTCTAAAGAAAGCAGTTTTGGGGGTTATCAAATACAGCTGTTTGACATTTATTAAACAAAACAACTTTGTCAGACTCTTATGCTTGTAGGTTGCTTCAATACATTTATGTATTGATTCTTGTTTTACATTGTATGACTTGAAGGAACCACACATAAACCAGGAATAGTTTTCCCAAACATAAAGCAAGATACCACATGCAAATTTTCAAACAGTAGTTTTAAAAATAAGTCTTCAGGTCAAATTTCCACTTGTTATACGGCATACACATTTGCATAATTGAAAGTCAAACTTTACATATAATTCTGTTATTTGCATTCTGTAACTTAATTTTTCATTGCACACATTTTCCAGTAATCATTATTTTGAAAACATAGTTTTTAAATGATTTTATGATCTTCAAATCTATAGTTAATATAACTAACTATTAATTTGGGATACTTATGTTGTTCACAGTTTATTAATATAAATGATTTTAAAATAAACATTTTTTTGTACATAATCAATTGCCTGTTTTTCTGACTACTTTCAATAATTCAGCTTTCATTAATCAATCTCTCCAAAACTTAATGCTTAAAAGCAACAAACATTTATTATTTTTTCATGGTTCTGTAGAAAACATGAATAGAAATAGAAAATCTGCTTTTCTGGCTCATGGTGATTCTGAGTGACTAGATAACTAAAAAGATTGGGACTCTCCACAACTGGTCTCACAACTTCAAGGAAACCATCTCAGGCATATTCATAGTGGCAGAAGGGTCCCCCACAATAGGAGGCAGCCAGCCCCATTGCAAAAGGAAGTTCAGGGCTCTGCTCATGTCAAATTTTCTCAAGTCCAGTATTATGGCCAATCCTAGATTCAAAGGACAGAGAAAGAGGCTCCATCTCTTTATGGGCAGAGAGATAGAGTGAACATGAGTTGGGCCTGTACACAGGGAGGACTGATTGCATCTGCTACCATTTGTACATATAATCAGCTACATTTTCCCTGAATTTCCCCAAGTAGAATGAGTGCTTCAGAGAGTGTGAACTTTTTTTTTTTTTTTATCATGTTTCTCAGTGGGTATGGCCAAACATACTGCACAGAGAATTTGCATTGGCTTGTATCTCCAATGACAGTCTATTTTAGGGTCTACATAAAAAACATCAACACTAGTATTGAATATAAATCTTAAAATGCGAGAATTATATGTTCTACTTTAATTTGCATTACTTTAATTACTCATGCAGATTAAAATTTTACAGGTTTATTAGCTATTCATATTCTCCACTTTGTGAATTTTCTTTTTATATCCATTTTCCTTGAGGTCCTTTTGTGTTTTCCATGGATTTGGGTGTGCCTTTTACAAAAGAATAACACTAAATATTAATCTGTCATAGTTTATATAAATGCTTTTCTAGCCTTTTGTTTTTAAAGATGTATGAATTTTAAATGTTTATAGTCAATATATTTCCTCTGCTATTTATTTCATTGCTGTTAAGATGAGAAATTTATTACCACCAAGAGGAAAATATGTATGTATCTACATAGTCTTCATTTTTTTAGCATGAAATCATTTTTAAACAGTTAGCTACTTAATTCATCTAGAGTTTATTTTGGCTTGTAATATGATATAAACTGATTTTCCCCAAATAACAAATTTTCTTTAACATCATTTAAAATATGTATATACCTTTCTAAACACTGCACTCTGAAAAATTGAAACCATAGAAAATTGGAGAAAATATGGAAATATGGTGATTCCCTATGTATCTATTGACCAGATTAAAAAATTGTTGATAGCTAATTTACTTTTTCTATGTCGGTCTACTTTCTTACTACTTTCATATTCTTTAGAAATAAATCCTAGGCATCTATCATTAGATATTTTAATATTTGTCTCTGAAAGATGAGAGTCTTAAAAACTTAACAATACCATTATTATCATGCCCTAAATGTTCATAATTCTTTAATATAATCATTTTTTTAATTGTGTCATAATATTTTAATGATATGAGAACCCACATTAAATAAGCAAACTGCAATTTGTTCAGAAAGCTCTTAATTCTTTTTAAGCTAGTAGGTTTCTCCCTCTTTGATTTCCCTTCCAAAGCTATTTGTTAAAGAAAGCTCAGTGTTTTTCTAATAAGCTTTAGTACAGGCTGGATTTTTCTTACTAAATCTTACAGTTTTGTGTAGCAGGTTTTTTTTGCTCCTGTATTTCCTGTAATTTGTGATTTTTATCTAGAAGCTTGGTCAGATTTATATTCAGTTTTTGGACAAAAAATAGTTTTAGATGATATTGTACATTTCCATTAGGATATTCATATAATAAAGTTGCTTTTCTTTGGGGGATGTCTTACTCTACTTTTTACTGTTATAACAGAATTCCATAGACTGGGTACTTTATGGTGAGTATAAATTTATTGGTTTACAGTTTTGAGTCCTGGCAAGTACAATCCACAGTGTTAACATCCAGCCAGAGACTTCTGGCTATGTCAAGTTGGTGGAAGCTAGTGCTTGGTGGAATGGCAAAGAGAAAGAGAAGTGACTCGGACTCACACTTTTATGATAACATTAAACCTACCCATGAGGTGGTCTTAATCATCCTCCATGTCCTAATCATCTCTAAAGATCCACCTTTCCAAATCTCTAAAGGAAAAGCTTGATTCTTTGCTTTTGTTTACCAGTCTTAAAAATGGTAAATTAGTTCATTAACATCCTCCCATGTGAACAATTATGTTTTAATTTTTTAAAAATATTTTTTAGTTGTAGATGGACACAATACCTTTATTTATTTATCTTTTTATGTGTTGCTAAGGATCGAACCCAGTGCCTCTTTCATGTGAGGCAAATGCTCTACCACTGAGCCACAACCCAGCTGTATGTTTTCATTTTAATATTATTATGATATTCTGTGCTTAAAGATATTTGATGTGTATGAATTTATTGCAGTTATTATAAATGTAATAATTTTTTATCGATTCATTCATTAATGGATACTTAGGCTGGTTTTATACTTTGGATAATGTGAATTGTGCTGCTATAAATATGGGTAAGCATATATCATTACAGTTTGAATAATTTAATTCTTTGGGATAAATACTGAGGAGTCCTATAGCTGTGTCATATGGTGTTTCCATTTCTAGTCCTTTGAGGAACCTCCATACTGATTTCCATAGTAGTTGTACTAATTGACAATACCACCAACAGTGTAAAAGTGTTCTTTTTTCCCCTACATGCAGTTGTTATTTTGATTGTTGCTCAAATTTTTCTCATTTCTGGCAGTAGAATGCTGTTCAAGTTGGATATTGAGTTGTCATGGACTTGAAGGTCTTTAAAGATTTTCTTGCTTTCTGCTATCACAGTGTCCCAGTGTCCCTGTGTATACCTCCTGTTCCAACACACTGGGATCACTCATTCATTCAAGGAATCTTGGCTCCTTTTAGTGCAAATTGGTATTTATGAAGCCTAATTTGAGTTCTTAAGGGGATCATAGTAGTAGATTGCTCATTGTTGACATTTTTCATTATTCAGAACTAGAAAATACAGTTTTATATATATGGGAAATATATAAAATATATAATTTACATATGTGTAGTTACAAAACTATAATACACACATATATATATATAATTTCTTTAAATAGCTATTGAATAGATTCTTCCATTTTAAATAGCTATTGAATAGATTCTTCCATTCAGGACTACAGAATTTTAACTTAACCATATTGATCTTACATCTGCATTTCTTTTTCCAGTGCTAAAAAACATAAGTTTGCAATGACACATACACAATTTTCTTCATTTCACAATATACATGCAACAGTGTCAGCTTATCACCAAAACTATTACCATACTTTATTACTAAAAGGAGTATAGGACTTTTGAGTGTTGTTTAAGGGTGTGTGTGTGTGTGTGTGTGTGTGTGTGTGTGTTCTTTCAAAAATGTCCCATTACAGGTACTTAGTGGCAATTGCTGAGTTGTTTACTATGCTGAGTTGTTTACTATACCTTGTCCACCAAACCAGACACAAGATTTGCCGTTTTTATTTTGCTTTCAGTGTTAGGAATGGCTAAATTTTGATCAATCTGTAAAGCTCTTTTGCTTCTTAATCTGAATCTCTTCTCTTACAGCTGTATTTCATGGTTGGAACATTAAATCAAAAGAATATGGTGTATGTAATGCAGCATCCAAAAACATCACGTGTGTGCTGAAACATGCCAGAGTTCTGACTCTTGAGTCTCCAAAGGGGCTGTGAGGGCAGGAAATTGTTCTACTCAAACAGCATCGTAATGCTGAAGGGAGACCAAATGAATAGCGCAATAGCTGTGAATGCTTTTATATACACTGTGAGACATCGTGTAGCAATTGTGTTATAATTATTGCCAACTTGTTTACTGTTGTTTTGAGCCTTTTAATCCCTTCAACTGTGCTGCCAAAATTCAAATGTCTGAGAGTGTGCCCTGAACCGAAAACACCAGGGAGGAAGGGGACAGGCACATGGCTGGCCTGCAGTAGCCTTAATCTAGGAGCCTGGGACTCAGCAGCACATCCCCAAGGGGTGTGGATGGGAAACTCATTGGTAGAAACTCCTAAGGAAAGAAGGAGAAAGAACTTTGTTCAGTGACAGTGATAATGAGAGAGGGCTGCTTCAGAAGATTCTTTGAACGCTCTCTCTGAGGACTCATGCGGCAGCTGTGACGAATAAGGCAAAAAATCTAGAAAGAGCACTTTCTTCCAATTTCTGTTAACACTCTATGAATACAACAAAATCCTGCTTTATAGCTCAAGTATAAACACATGCTGCCCAAGATGGGGTGAAAGCCTTATTCACACCTTGGGGAAGGGACCATTTCCCACCAAAACAGGAAGAAGGATAAAGAGCCAGTCCTCACATGGAGCACAGGGGGCTGTGGAGGGTGATTCTCAGTGAACTTCAAGAAGTGGTGTAGATGCCTTTGGAGCAGGCAGGAGCATTGTGGCTGCTGCCACATCCCAGCCAAATAACTGTGCTAGAAGTAGTCCCCAATGCTGTTTCATATTTTAGATTATTCTATTTTCAAGGTAAAATAAAACACTGTCTATATCATTTTGGATAATAGTTAATATTCTTAGGTAATGGGTAGAGCTTAATAAATACTATTTACTTCTGCTACTCAAATTCAATATTAGCTCTGGTCTGGTAGCAGTGGAGGATAAACAACCGTCATGAAGAAATCTTTATTAATTATCATGGCAATGAACATCTTTATGCATCTTTCCTGTCACAACTTTTTTTTTTTTTCATTTACTGGACTTTAAAGGACTGGCATGAGCCATTCTGCCATATTGTGAGCCAGGAAAATAATTCTATCAAAGGTCAGAGGAGTGTTCCTGGGGCAAGTGTAGGTACATAATACTTTATATTCATTTTTTAAAAACATTTTTTCCACATACCAGTGTGATAAAACAAGAAAACAAGAATAAATGGAGGCACCCAGAGAGAACATGCACATTGATCATAAACTAAAAAATATATGACTTTTCAACTCAGATGTCCTTAGCTATTTCATTTTTCTTTTTCTTTTAGGAATAAATCAGTTGTTTCATTTGGTGTGGAACAAAATTCAGATCTTTTACCCAATGCCTACCCCTTTTTTCCCCCCTTACATAATTAGGCCTTAGTTCCATAATTAAATTGTAAGCATCTCTATGGAAGTCCTTTTGATGTTTTATGGTTTCAAATTTCCATCGGTTTCCCCTCATATGTTCCCAGTTTATCACCAGAATTGTCAAAGTTCAAGAATATGCGAGGTCTGTCATGTCCTAACACTCTACGTAATTAACAAAATTAAGAATCCCAGAATACTCCTTCTAACACCTGAAAATTCTACATAGTGTTGCTAGACAGTTCCCTATACCATGTGCCAAAACCCAATATCCTGCCCAGTCCTTTAAAAGAGAAGATTCGTGTTTTGAAAATTAAAAAAAAATAATAATAATAATATTGAAGGGGGCTTAATAGGAGAAAGAATGTTTTGATTTCTCTCTTTTGGAGAGAAGTAGGGGACCTCTCATATCCTGAAGGAGCTACACTAGGGTCTGTAAGTGGCCTTATTCCCCCTTGGTTAGCCCTTTCATCTTTGGTTTAATTCTTTTTTTCTTTTTAAAGCAAATCGCAGACATCATGTCATTTCGCAGAAGGGTAAAAAAAGTCTTGCTGTATTATTAAGGATAAAAAACAGACCAAAAAACAAAACCAAAAATAAACACAAAAGAAACCGTTTAGAGGAACATTTCTTTAGCCGTTCACTGACAGCTAAGCAAACAAGTTAAAACAGAACCTCTGGGGAACATAGGGAACCGCGAACCTGCCACCCTAACAGATAAATGCAAAATAAAGCAATAGAATGCAAGTGTGAACTCTGCCCAAGTGACCACCTGCGTGCCCTTGGCTGTGCTCTGGGGCCTACCTTGCAGGGCTGGGGAGGAGAAGGGAACCAGAAATGCCTTCTGTATAGTGAGGGGGAGAGGGGTCTCTGAGAGATGCAGCCTTTCTCTCACAAACGATCTGATGGATGCATCATATGTCAACAAAGAAGAGAAACCCTTCACCTCTGGGTCTTGAGTGAAATGCGCTTTTCAGGCCTTTAGATTGGGCTAGCATTTCACATTTAAATCCAAGGTCATTTCCCTGGGCAGGAGGTTGCCCTCACATTTCTAAGAACAGAAAAGAAAAAGTACAAAAGCCCTGAAAACACAAAGGCTCTGTCATCTTCCCTTGTTAGGAAAGCACCTTGTTAAGCACATGGTCCCCTCTGACCAGCATAAATTGCATTTTCATGGAAATTCTTGTCAGTGGGAAAGAATTGCTTGTAAATGACAGAAGACTTTTTTCTCTTCGTGTAATTTTTTTTTGTATGTGTTTGAAAAACAATACAAGTTTACTGAAAATAATACAGATAATCAAAAGAAGATAAAATAACCCATAGTTATGCTGCTCCAGAACAAATGGTTTAAATATTTTGTTGTATTTTCTTTTAGTCTAAATTTCTGTGTGTGTGTGTGTGCGTGCATGTGTGTGTGTTTATTAACTTTTAACCAGTTGATACCAGGCAGACCATTTGGGGGCCGTCATTTTTCATTTGAAGAAACGAATATTCAGTCTTCCTCTGGATTTTGGAGTTGCCTGGAACTTTTGAGCCCCTTTCTTCCCTGCTTGGGTTTAGTATAGGATGGTGGGAACCATTTCTTAGGTTACCAGTTGTTATGCAGATCAGAGCTGCCTGGCAGTGACTGCATGGGACTCCTAGGAGGAAGGTTGGTCGCTTAGCCCAAAGTTGAGATATCACCTCCCTAGCATCTTCTTCCTGGTCTTTCCAGTACCTTCCTAAGACATGCAGTGCTACATGCAGATTTACCACTTCTGCTTCATCCAAACTAAGCTCATCACCTCTTCTGTCTCTTTCATCCACCCTCTGGTTTTCCAAGTACTGGCAGGACCAGCTACTGGGTAAGAAATACACATCTTGTAGCCAGCAGAAATCACCCCACTGAGTTACTTCACGTGGTATCCAAGGAGGGAAAAGATCTAAGAGCACAGACCCATATTCATCATCTGTTCTGGATAGAAAATTAGTTTGTTTTTTTTTTTTTAGTTTGATTCCATCCCATTTATTGATTCTTGGTTTTAATTCTTGCGCTATAGGAGTCTTATTAAGGAAGTTGGGGCCTAATCCCACACGATGAAGATTAGGGCCTGCTAAGAAACAATCTGTGAGGTGAACAGAGAGCCTACAGCCTGGGAGCAAATGTTTACCCCTCACACATCAGATAGAGCACTAATCTCTAGGGTATATAAAGAACTCAAAAAGCTAAGCACCAAAAAACAAAAAACAAAACAATCAACAAATGGGCCAAGGACATGAACAGACATTTCTCAGAAGAGGATATACAATCAATCAACAAATATATGAAAAACTGCTCATCATCTCTAGCAACTAGAGAAATGCAAATCAAAACTACTCTAAGGTATCATCTCACTCCAGTCAGAATGGCAGCTATTATGAAGACAAACAACAATAAGTGTTGGTGAGGATGTGGGGAAAAAGGTATACTCATACATTGCTGGTGGGACTGCAAATTGGTGCAGCCAATATGGAAAGAAGTAAGGAGATCCTTGCAAAACTGGGAATGGAACCACCATTTGATCCAGCTATCCCTCTCCTTGGACTATACCCAAAGAACTTAAAAACAGCACACTACAGGGACACAGCCACATCAATGTTTATAACAGCACAGTTCACAATAGCTAAACTGTGGAAGCAACTTAGATGCCCTTAAATAGATGAATGGATAAAAAAAATGTGGCATATATACACAATGGAATTTTACTCGCATTAAAAGAGAATAAAATCATGGCATTTGCAGGTAAATGGATGGCGTTGGAGAAGATAATGCTAAGTGAAGTTAGCCAATACCAAAAAAACAAATGTCAAATGTTTTCTCTGATATAAGGAGGCTGACTCATAGTGGGGTAGGGAGAGGGAGCATGGGAGGAATAGATGAATTCTAGATAGGGCAGAGGGGTGGGAGGAGAAGGGAGGAAGCAGGGGATTAACAAGGATGGTGGAATGTGATGGACATCATTATCCAAAGTACACGTATGAAGACATGAATTGGGTGTCAACATACTTTATATACAAATGGAGATATGAAAAATTGTGCTCTATATGTGTAATAAGAATTATAATGCATTCTGATGTCATATATTTAAAAAAGTAAAATCAATTAAAAAAAAAAAAACAAAAATTAGTGCTGCTATTGGAAACAAGGGAGGAGACTCAAGAAAGCAGGAAGGGATACCAGCTTCTCTGAGGATAAGCCTTCCATTGGGATTAAGCAGGTTTTTGAAAGTTAAAAAGTACCATAGTTCTCTGGAATGAAGGGAACCCAGGAATTTACATTAAAATTCCTAAGGAACTGTTCTGAGTGGGTGGTACCCTCTTTTCTACTATTGCCTTATTTATTATTGCTATTTGTTATGAGTCACTCTTCACACACCCTTTCCAAATGTCTGAGCTTTGTAATTCTAAACTTTTTGATGTTATCATCTCTCTAATTACTTTTTCCTTCATAACTTATTTTTAGTTTTTTATTTGTTCTTTTTAGTTGTACATGACAGTAGAGTACATTCTGACATATTTATACAAGCAAGAAGTACATCTTATTCTAATTATGGTCCTAGTCTTATGGATGAACATGATGTAGAGATTCACTGTGGTGTATTTATATATGTACCAATTTCTTTATTCTTTATCCTGGCAAAGTTGGAGGTAGAAAACCAGGACCTGTGGACCAGCTTGATGGAGAAGGTCAACCCATCCAATGAACATCATCCTGGACATGAACTGGGAATCCCAGTTGGCTTCAGGAAGGGCAAATGAGGAAGATCAACTGTAGTGTTAATTTGTTCCTCATGTAACCCCTAGATACTAATGAGGACCAACACACATAAGAGTGTGGTTTATTTAGCAGGAAATAATTAATGCAAATCCTCCATTAAGTTGTGTGTCACTACTCCTTCCTAGATGGAAAAGTGGCAGACACCCACCCTCCCTTACTCAGAGATTACAAGGTGACTTTCCTAAACACAAACTGAAAATTTTGAGAGGAACCTAACATTGTTTATGCATTCAACAATCATTTGTAGAATGTCTTCTTAATAGTAGCACAGAGATATAGGTTAAACATTGCTAATCTGAAAAGCTGAAATCTGTAATTCTCCAAAATTGGAAATGTTTCGAGCATTGACATGACTACATGTAGAAAATTCCACACCTGACCTCATGTAACAGGCTGCAATCAAAATTCAAGTGCACCAAGACTATTGTATAAAATAACCTTCAGGGTATTTGTATATATGAAGCATAAATGGGTGTTTTCACTGTGTCTTATCCCCAAGGTATTTCATTATATATATGAAAATATTCCAAAAATCTTAAAAAAAAAATGAGAACATTTCTGGTCCTAATCATTGTGGATAAGGGACATTTATTAACCTGTATACAGACAAACAACAGATCATTTCTTTCCTCAAAGAGTTCCCAGTGCAAATAAATAGTAAAAATAACACAGAGCAAACTGAAATTCATATTATTTTAGAAATACACAGAAAACACCATTGTAGGGAAAATAAAATCATTCAATTTTGATTCCTGGCACATAAAAAGCCTTTTATAAAAATCAAGTGGATAAGTACTATCAGAAACAATATCTTTAAGGGAATGTTACATTTGAACTGATTGTTGAAGGAGGAGCAGGATTTTGTCAGAACCCAACTAGATGCTTTGTGTAAAGACAGGAATGTGTATAAAATGATCAAAAGATGACAATAAACACAGTGTGGTTGGTCTGGGAACACAGAGGTAAGAGGAGAAGTGCATGTCATGAAGGAACTTGACTACCTGTGGTGTAAGTGTTTGGCCTTTGTTCTCTAGATAAGAGACAACTAAGTGTCCCTGAGGAGGAAAGTCATATGATCTGACTTGT
Source organism: Callospermophilus lateralis (assembly GCF_048772815.1). Taxonomy (NCBI): domain Eukaryota; kingdom Metazoa; phylum Chordata; class Mammalia; order Rodentia; family Sciuridae; genus Callospermophilus; species Callospermophilus lateralis. Next base: position 108,109,087 of record NC_135313.1, on the reverse strand, counting down.
GTTTGAGGAAACTGAGCATTTCAGGAAGAATTGGAAAGATGAGACTGGCAATATTCAACTGTGATATTTGCATTCACCTGTTATAGATTACAAAAGCTCTGGGAGTCAGATTTGGCTCGTTTTTTGTTTTTTTTTTTTTTCCATTTCACCTGGGAGAGAATAAACTTGGAGAGGGAAGATTTGCCCAGGGAGGCACAGCAAGTAACACACAGACACTCTAAGAAGCCCTGTTGTTAATTCTGATCCTGGTGCTATGGTGATCTTTTCCTTTTCTGGGTAAGAAACGAATGTGCAACTCTTGGATCTACTCATTGTGACTGTGTGTCTTTCTATCAGCTATTTGCTCTTGATTCCAAATCACTGACATTGAGGGAGCATAGGAGATAAAATTTGTGGTCAAAGAAACAATGTTAATATTGTTATTTTTATGTATAAAATGTCTTACCATATGTTGCCAAACTCATTCTGGATTCTTGTGCCCCTTAATTTTACCAAACACACATTGGATTTCCCTCCTCATGGTTACAAAGCCTTTAGACATCTCTGCACTGGAATCTCCTGGTTAATAAAATGCCTATAATAAGAGCTGTTAATTTGAAGAGTCCATTATACTCTTTAAATAACAGATATGTGACTTAATATATTGATTCTGTACACTTCTGTAAACCCTTCTGACAGGGTAGGTGAAGAATATTTGAAAGTGGTTGAAATATCTCCAGAGAGCAGAACTATTTGATCATTAAAAAAGATGTGTTGGAAAAACAAAGCTAATAAAAGTTTCAATAGAAGGACTATATATGTATAGCCTTATTTCAGCTGAGTTCTTTCATGGGAATAAAAGCCACTTTTTTTTATAGTGCCATCAAATAGAACAAGTAAATTTATCTTGAAAACAGATAAAATGTTAGATTCCCATCAAGTGTGCATCTGTTATGTCCACAGATATTTTTTAAAGTGTTTCCAAAATCACTAAAATTTGAAATAGAAATGGGTATTTTCTAACAAGTTGTGAATTAATATCAGTAAGTTGTTTTGGGGTTTTATCAGCATTGAGATATCAAGCGCATGTTTTCATAGCTGAAGCCCACATCTATGACACAATCATTAAAACAGGTCCCAGACTCATCCAACAAGAAAATACATGTGGGGATTTCCTGGTGGCTAGTTTGGTGGGATAAGAATGTCAACAGGGATGACAGAATTTGAATCATAGTTAGATCTGAGACACATGGTGTTTCTAAGAAAGTGCTTAGAAATTTCAATATTTCTTTTAAAAAGATGAAGGCTGAACTTTTAAAAATTATGAGCGCTTCTTTTCTCTGTCATATTTAAATGTTAGTAGCATTAAAAATATCCTTAGGCATCTTCAAATGGATTTCAGAATTTACACTAACTATTCACAGGAGAGTTTCTTGAAACATTCTGTCTTCTTTGGTCTTTTGCAGACCCCTAACTTCCCAAAATTAACTCAGCAATGTTGCAGCTTGTTTGATTTTGGCACGTCTAGTTAATTTTTAGAGACTCAATCTTTGTACAGAGGGGGTATATAACTAGTTAAACTTTGTTAGCTGGATGAAAAATAGACTAAAGATACAGAATGCAATTTTATCCCAGCCAAGTGGAGACACTCCTCCCAGGTTCAATGGGGGCTCCTGAGCCTGGCATCTACCTTGGGAAAGAAGGGGTGAGCTTGTCTCCATGACTCAGAGGATGGTGTAACCCTTTAATGATTCAGTATGCCAATTTCTGGAAAGGCTACCTGTGAACAGCTTTTTGGCATTGGTTCATTTGACAAGAGTTATTTTACAAATTATAGAAGGTAGAAGCAATGAGTGTATCCTATATAGTATATATGCTCACCTAATAAATTATAAAATCCATTAAAAAGATTGTAGATTTTAGTATATTTCAGGTTCTGTTTTGGGACTTAAAAAAAAAGAAATAAAAAAACAAGATTAGTTATGAACTTAGGTCTTTGTTCTTCATTCTCAATCTCCCAGTACTCACAGGATTTAATTTCAGAAACGGATGGCTGATTGGTCGGGAGACTTTGGAAACCAAAGGACTGTCTCTTTGGATCCTTCCATTTTATTCTTATTCCCTAGTGGAAAATATCTGGGGCAAGGAAACAGTATAGGTCCTGTTATGGTTTAATTATGAGCTGCTCCCCAAAACTCCTGTGTTAATGCAGGGATGTTCAGAGGTGAAGTAATTGGATTATGAGCTCTGTAATCTAATCAGTGGATTAATCCATATGTTGGATTAATATATATTTTTGACATATATATTTTTTAAATTTTTTTTTTGTACAAGACATTGAACTCAGGGCCACATCCTCAGCCCTACTTGGTATTTTACTTAGAGACAGGGTCTCACTTAGTTGCTTAGGGCCACCTTTTGCTGAGACTGGCTTTGAACTGGAGATCTTCCTGCTTCAGCCTCCAGAGCTGCTGGGATTATAGGTATGCACCACTACACCCAGCGAGAATTAATAACTGAATGGACTAATTTGATGGCAACTATAGGCAGATGGGGTGTGGCTGGAGTGGTCACTAGGGGGGTGACCTTGGGGATTATATTTTGTTCCCTTGGCTCCTTCCTCTTCCTCTTCCTCTTTCTCTCTCTGCTTCATGGCTCTTTCCTCTGCCATGCCCTTCCACCATTATGTGTTGCCTTACTTTAGGCCCAGAATGATGGAGGAGGTCACTTTGGACTGAACCTCTGAAATTGTAAGCCCAAAATAAACGTTTCCTCCTCTAAGTAATTCCTGTCAGGTATTTTGGTCATAGCAACAGAAAGCTGACTAACAGGTCCTAGCAGATAACACTGTTGCACTTCTAGGCTGGGAAAATTGTGGGCATTCACCAAACCTGTGGAAGTGATGTGCTGACAAGCTCTTAGGCTACTCCAAAATCTCCTCCTCTTCTGGGCTTCTTCCCATTTCTGGAAACTATCTTGTAGGGCAATAGTTCTTAAGCTTAGTGTACCTAATTATCACCTGGGCAACTTGGTAGAAATTCAGAGTCCCAGGCCTTCTTTGTCCTGGACTAAGCCAGGTGACCCCGATACACACCAGAGTTTGAGAACTATTGTTTTAGAGACATTCCTAGGGACAGTTCCCAGTTACATTTTTCATTATGGACCCAGTCTTTCAGTTGGGGAAGGAAGTTCCAGAATCTTTTCAGCGACAGTGAGAAAAGGCAGCCTGCAGCCTGCGCTTTCTCACAGAACTTACACACTAAATGTCAAAGGTGTTTTGAAGAAAAACTATTTCAGGTGGGTTTTTTGTTGTTGTTGGTTTTTGTTTTTGTTTGTTTGTTTACAAGTTCTGTGAGATAGGTAGGCTTTTCCAATCAAGTAAAGTAAGAGTTTGGGGGCATATTTAAAATTTCATTCTAGAGACTTCCCAGAACCTTCAATATGTTTATTCTTACAAGTTCCCAAACACTGTTCCAACATAGAATATGTATCAAACTTCTTTAGATGTGGGATTATTTCTTTCATGGGGCATATTATTAGATATTTGACAGTGCATAGTTTTTTTTCTTTAGGAAACCCTGTTTTGAAGAACTATTGAAGCTCTATGAGAATCTGGCTCAAATTAGTTTTGGTCAGTATTAGCAAGGCCAAGGTAAGGCCAGTGTTAACTCACGTCAATGTCAACATTTGTTCCCCTACATTAACCTGCTGATGTGATTATGGTATGTGCTAAGAGAGGGTTTGCTTCAATCTTAGTGACTGTATTCCCTGGCATTCTTTTAAATTTTATTATTGTTCTTTGATGTTTGGAGCCTTAGAGGAGGCCTCCTGCTGCCTTTTTCTACTTGATTTACCCAGGTCATTATAGTTCTGTAAGACATGTGCTCAAGTACCAAGGAATGAAATTTTAAATATGCCCAAAGAACAGAGATGCATTTGTAACACTTTGTTCTTTTGTGTTTTCTCAGGAAATAAGACTCACACACAAGAACAAATCAAATCAACAAAAGCAAAGCACTGAGCTAGGCAAAGCCCCAAATGCAAATTATTTATATTGATATCCCTATACATAACAAGCTTTTACAAATCAATGAGCAGTGTTATTTCTTGCATCAATTTCTAAACAGGGGCCTATGACTAATTCAGGGACTCTGGTTTTAGGCTATTCTACGAAGCCACCGAATCCATCAATATCCAGCTCTGCCCACTCCCCCCCCCCCCACCCACCGAGTGTTACCCCAGCCCCTCATGTCTTCAGCTCCTCTCAGAGTTGCTCAGAAGCTCTCCCAAGAGGTCAGGGGCTGCAGCATCAGCTGTCAGAGTCACTTCAGGATTGAAGCTGAGCTCAGTGCCCTCTCCAGACCACACAGCTATCCCCACCTCCCCTTGCCCCAGGCAAGGATCAAGGATTTTCACACTTAATTGCACCAGGCAGAGGATAAACCCAAACTCACAGGGACCAGCCAACCAATTTAAAGTGAGCAAGGAGGCTGTTCTATGAGATGAGAGGCCAGTGGCTGAGAGAATCAGGCTTAAAGACGGAGAGTCCAGCCTATTTGGTGAGAACACAGTGTCTGTCTGCTAAGGAGCTTAAGCACTGGGGAGGGATTAATCCTGCAAACAGCCCTGGGAGGTAGATAAATCTGTATTAATTAAAACTGCAAAATGTTTTCTACCTGCATAGTTCTAATCTTGAGAAAGAAAATATCTTTCCCAGAAAGACATGGGAAAAGGAAAGAAATGCTGGCTGTTGTCATCATGTCATTTAGAGCTGGAAGAGAGGTAAGAGCACTGGTCAGAGCCAAACAGGGGACTCCTGAGACCGCCATATGCTTCTTCCATGTTGCTCAGTCCCCTCCAGAAACTTAACAGATAGAAGAAAATACAATAATGGGCTCTGACATCTGGTATCCTAAACCAGATGGAATACATGTACTGGCCACTCATCACTTCTGTGCAGGATGTTCTGTGATCATCAGCCCCTTTTGCAAAGGGAGGAAACTGAGGCATACAGAGTTTAAGTAACATGGTTGGGAGAATTTGAGATTCAAACCCAAGTCACTGTCTGAGGATCCTTGCCTCAGCTGCTGTTGCCTCTCAGTGCACCAAGTATAGTATGATGAGGGGAAAGAAAGGAAAAAAAAAATCAGAGTTCCCCATGAATCCTCATTTTAGTTACATCACATCCTACACACATGTCCTTACTCATCATTGTAAGCACTGCTCCTTCCAGCCTTGGGTAGTTTTGCAGGTTTCCTTCCCACTTGGAAATTTCTTCTCTGCCTTCTCTGTGTCATCCTCAGTATGATAGCCAGGCAGGTGTCTTAGGGCCTTGCTATAGCTCTGCGTCTCCCACGCCTGACCTCAGAAAAAGCTGTACCACAGAGTCTTTCATGGCCCCTGAGAATGTCAAGTCCACGGTCACATGGTTGGTAGGTACAGTAAATGGATGCTGATTGGTTGCTACAGGAACACAATAAGAGGTGGGAGAAACCAAGCAAAGGCTTAAAGCCCTGAATTCATCATATTGGAACAGTTGACTCCACTATTTCACCCAATAAACATTGATGCCCCTTCCTCTTCCTGCTCCCCTTTCTCTGTCTCTATAAGGAGTGGGTGAGAAAAAAGTTCATCTGCTTCTGCAGTTTGAACCACCTCCCACCTATTATGTGCTCTTTATCTTAACTAATATGTGAAGTCCTTCTGCCTGCCACTAGATATTTTTGGAGTCCTCCTCAACTTCATCCCTCTCCCATCCTCTCAAGGCCTGTCAATCTATGTCCTGCTTTCCATCTGACTGTCACTGGCCCAACCCAGCCCTTCCCATCCTTCTCAAGACTAGCTAGTTTCTCTTTCTTCCTCTAACTCCATGGCCACCAGGCTAAATTTCGCCCCAAAGCCTACTTTTGTAAATACCATTTGATTGAAATACAGTCATGCCCGTTTGTTTCCAGTGTCAGAGCTGAGCAGTTGTAAAAGAAGCCTTACAGCCTGCAAAGGTCTGAAACACATGATCTCTGGCCTTTCCCAGCAAAGTTTCACAGGCCTCTGCTCTAACTTCTTTCCAGAACTTTCTCTGCACTGCTACTACAGGCAGTTGTGAACTTACCTCCCTCCTGAACCATCCCTGTGAGTCTCTGTCACCCCCAAAATTAGGGACAAATGTCTTAGCCTGACATTCAGTCCTTCATCAGTTAGTATCCAGGCCTTCCCCAGGGTCCTAGTCTATACCCCCACCAGATCTCCAGGAACATCTCACCACTCACCATCCAGACTCTTCAGTGCTCTTTTGTTTGCTCCACAGGAAACTCCAAGGCTCAGTTCAGGGCCACCTCCCCTCTTATCTGTTCTTGGGAATATAGATAATCCTGGAATCATCATGGATTACATCTTGATAGACCATTTCATCATAAGTTGAAAATATGATAAGTTAAAATGTGCTGAATGCACTTTACCTGCCTGATACTGTAGCTTAGCAATACAGCACACTGTGGAGTATGGGTTGATTCCCCTGGTTCCTCCTGGCTGACAGAGCTGCAGCTCGCTACCTTTGCCCCTTATGATGAGACTGTATCCTACTGCATGTTGGTAGCCCAGTTTGAAGAAAAAAAGTCTCTACTGAATGCATGCCATTTTGCAACATGTTAAAGTTGGAAAATTGGAAGTTGAACCATCATCAAGTTGGGGACCTTGTGTACCATGATTGCACATTCCAGACCGTCCCATAGGCTTACCAGCAGGTTCTTCCAGGCACTTTCTGTGATTTCCTATAGTGAATAGATGCCTCTACAGTGACCACTTAACTGTTCTCCTTCTTCCACTTTGGCTTCCTTGCAATCTGTTCTGCAGTCCTATTGATATTTCAAAGACATTATTTAAACAACAGCACCACCCGTCACCACCGGCTCATAATTTTTAGGGTAAAATCAAACCTCTGTATGTGATTCTGTGATCTGAGCTCTGCCTGACCTCTTCTCCTTCCACTCATTATAATTTGCTCTACTCTCTTCTTCCTGTTCCCAAACATGGCAACTTTGTTTCCATCTCCTGACATTTGTAGTAGCAAAAGGTGTTTTAAAAGCCCTCAAGGGAAGGTTAAGAAATACCTGTTTACCCCTGTATTTACAATGCTTAGAACCAAGCCTGGGACATTGTTGCTGCCTGATAAATATCTGTTGAATGAATAATGTAAAAAGATAAGTCTTCCTGGTCCCCTGATGAGATGATGGTAGTTAAATAAACACATTTCAAAAATCATTCATTCAGAAACCAGCAGGAAAGACTGCCTCTTACTTTGAAAGGGTCACTTTCATTTCTATTTAAATGTCTCAACATAGTTCACTTTTCCCTGCCATCATTCAGTCTGCATGAACCACAGGTGGGCTCTGTTGAGAATCTCTATGGCCTTTGCCAGACAAGCTGAGGCTGAATGGGGGCAAGAAGAAGTGAAATACCGCTGGCCCTCTGTGTCAACATTTTTCACATCCAGATTCAACCATCCATGGTTGGAAAATATTTGAAAACAAATAAATTAGTCTCTGCTAAACATGGATAGACATTTTTTGTCACTATTCAACAAGAAATACAGTAAAACAATATGTAGCATTTACATCATAGTAGGTATTATAAGTAATCTAGACATGATTTAAATTATATGGGATGACATGTATAGTACTATGCAAAATGCTTTGCTATTTTATATAAGGGACTTGAGCACCCATGGATTTTGATATAATTGAGTGTTCTGGGAACCAATTCCCTGTGGATACAGAGGTATGACCAGACATTTTCCTCAAGACAAGGACGTGGTGGTCACTGTTAGAAAGGTGGTGGTCAGGGTCAAATCACAGATGACACGAAAATTCATACCTCATATGTGTGCATATGTCTCAGAATAGCGTGCATATGTCTCAGAACATGGGGCTCAGAGTGTCCCTGTTGGAAGGGGCTGGAGTCTGCTTTCAACATGGTGCTGCCAGCCTGAGAGCAGACTGAAAGGAAAAGAGCCAGACCTGCCTCAGTGACCGCATGAGAACCACTGCTTCCTGTCCCTGTCCAGCCACAGCCTTGAGAGGGTGCAGGCCCCACATGGTCCCAGCTCCACACAACAAGACTGGTTGGCCTGACTGCTGCAGCCAGAGGCTCATAAGGAAAGATTCACTTGCAAAGACTTTTTTCCCTCTGCTTCAGAGGAATGGGACCTTTGCTCAATTCAAGTGTGGAAGTGCCACACATCAAGGAGGGGTGCCAATGACACCCCGTTAAGGAGATTTATAATGGAACTTCATTTGCCACCAATTTACCACAACTCCTTGACTGCCTGCTTGTAACGTGGTCAGCTCTGCTTCAGTGGGCACGTGAGCATTTCTCAAAGGCGCCCCTGCCGCTCATTGTTCGGGGCTTTGGCCTTGGAACAAAAAGGGTTTTGTGTGCTTGCTACAGTATGTGCCAGGACTAAAGTGTTTCTCTCTCCTTCCTCTCATTCTCTCTCTCTCTCTCTCTCTTCTCTTTTTTTCTTCTCTCTCTCTCTCTCTCCCCCTCCCCTCCTCTCCCCCTCCCCCCTCATTGTTCTGATCTGTGGTTTTGAGAATCTTGAGCAGAAATCTCTCAGGCAAATGTTCACAGAAACAAGGATAACTCATATGAAGTTTCTGCCTGCTTGGATATGTGGAGGAGAACAACTGAACTCCTGAACAGATATGAGCTCCTCTAAGCGTATTGACTGTTATTCAATTAGAGAAACAAACAACAAAATCACAGATTTTTTTCCAGTTGAGCTTTCTAAACACATCCTCAAATAGATTCTTTAAGAGACTCCCACCCCTTTCCAGAGGCCAATGAGCAATGTCACTGCTAAAATGGGTGGTGGCAAACCCAGGGAAATGTGAGCTATAGCCAGTCACCAGAGCTGACAAAGGTCTCTACTCCCAGATCTTCTGAATCCTTTAGGCATCTCTCACCCCACAGGGTGTGTGATGGGGATTGACTTTAACCTATTGCTAGGCACTGATAAGCAGATTGCATTCCCCCCAAGGGCCACTGGGGAAACCCCCTCTCCCTCTGTGTGTCAGTTTTGTGTCCTGTTGGGCAGGGACAGGCTTCCCTGGCAGATGCATATGGAGCCCCCCCTGCTCCCTGCATCTCACCCTGGGCTCCAGAAGGTCAAGAAGGAATTCACAGTGCCTCCCAGCACCCATTTGCCCACAGCCACAGCCTGTGTTTCTCTCTCAGTCTCTCCTCTTCAGTGGATGGAGTCAAGGCTGAGCTTGCTCTGAAGTCAGTGGAGTGTGTCTTATATGCACAATAATGCATGCATTATCTAATTATTCAGTATGCCTGGCACTCAGGAAGGGCTCCATGATATGCTTCCCTTCCACCAAAAGTCAATCAGTATCCTCATGCAGCCAAGCCAACTGCCCGGATTCCCACTCTAACATTCCTTTGGGGTAGACTTCCCTGTGTTCCCCATTCTCTGCTTCTTCCAATAGAAGAGCTCTGGAGCCCTCCCTCTACTCCCAGAGACACCAGTAACTGATTACTCTGTTCCTTCCTGCTGGGTCCTTGAGAGCCTCATGGTTGCTCTCACACAGTTCTTTAGGGATCCACTTTCAACCATTCAGAGTTTGCAGAAGAAACACCTGTCACCTGCTGTGGGTTGAATTGTATGTCTCCCAAAAGCTCTGTTGAAATCTTCAACTTCAGTACCTGAAAATGTGACCATATTTCCAAACGGGATCGTTGCAGATGTCATCAAGTTAAGACGAAGTCCCGGGCCCTAACCTGAAGACTGGTGTCCTTATAAAAAGGGAGATTTAGAGATGCACTGACACAGAAGGAGAATGCTGTGTGATGCTAGCGGGAGAAGTTGGGGTGATGCTGCTGCCTATGGCAAGGAGTAGCAAGGATTGCTAGCAATCAGCAGAAGCTAAGAAGGGGCAGGGGAGCTTTCTTCGCTGGAGCCTTCAGAAACAGCCTGGTCCTGGCTATACCTTGATTTTGGATTTCTGGCCTCCAGATATGTGACAGAATAGATTTCCATTGATTGAAGCCACTCAATTTCTTGAGATTTCTTATGGCAGCCTTGGGAAATGACCATACCATTGCTGCCTCCTGGTTTTTCACCATAGCCAGAATATGGTACGATGTGCAGGCCTCCTGTCGTGGGGATCTGCACCTCATCTTTTGGGAGTCACAGAAAAGGATTCCACTTTTCTAAGCAGCTAAAAAGTTGACCTTGTTCTCAAGGAGGAAGGATTTTTCACTGAATTTAATTTTCTGATCATCACCTGGTTGTTGGAGCTGAAAGAGCCATAGGGCTAAGGTCTGTTTGTGAGTCTCAAGGAAATTTGTCCTTTTGAACTAGAAGAGAATAAAGGAATATCCTCAGAGATCTGTGGCCCAGCCTGGTTCATCAATTAAGGGCACTGTATAGGATTTTTGAGATGAGTCCTAAACTTGACAGGAAGGGACTCAAATTTCCAGGAGTGTCTTCAGAATATTTTGCTCCATGAACCTGCAGTATGTTGTCTGATTGATTGAAGATGATGCATTCCAGGCATACAAATAATAAGTGATACTCATATCATACTATGAACCAGGCATTTTTAAATGTACTTTGAAAATATTAATTCATAATAGCCTGGGGAGCTAGGTACTCTTATTATCCCCATTATAGAGATGAGGAAATTAGGCACAGAAAGAATCAAAAGCTTACTTGAGGTTAACCAGCATGGAAGTGATGGAGCAGGTTTTGCAACTCAAGTTTGTGCTTTTAACCACAACCTCTTATTCGTCTCAGTTTATCCAGATAGGCATTCAAAGCCAGGCCAGTTTTTAGGACCAAGTTCCTTGGTCAATGGCATTCTAAGGCAGTTCCAGAGTGCAACGCATTGCTGAATAGAAGAAGCACAGTGGGTGCAGACTGGGAAAAGATAGACTCACTCCTTGCTTGGCCATGCTTCAGGTAGAAGCATTGACCTCAACTGCCCACACTAACCCAGGGCAGTGAGAAGGGCCACGGGACAGAAGAAGACTAAGACTGTGGCAAGAGATAGTAGTCCTCTCTCTCAGGACAATGGTTCTCAAACGTGAACATCCTCTGAATCATCCAAGGGCTATTAACCCACAGTTCCTTGGGCCCCACCTGTAGAGTCTCTGATTCAGTGGGTCTGAGCTTCTGCAAAGTCTATAATTATATAAGCCATGTGTATATTTTTCATAACAGCTCCAGGTGTGCCGCTGCCTGCTCATCTCCACCTGCGTGCTGCCTTGTCTCCCCAAAGTAAATCCATGGAGAATTTCTCATTTCTCCAAACCCACTTCTCCTGGATTCTCTCAATTATCAACAACATTTTGTCCATTCTCTCAGGCTGGACACCTAATGATCATCCTTGTCTCACTCCTCTATCATAATTCCCACATATGACCACAGATCCTGAAATTCTCCCCACTTTCCTGTTCCAAGGCTAGGGATCATGTCTCACAGGGGCCATTGATATTTCCTTCAGTTCTTTAACCTCACGCTGTTCCTTATCACTGCTCCCAGATTGATCTCTCTAAAACAGAGGCTGAAAACAAAGTTCTAGGTCAAATCCAGACTACCACCTGTTTTTATTCAGTGCACAAGGTAAGAATAATTCAGACACTTTTAAGTGGTTAAAAAAAAAACAGAGCATATTTTGTGACATGAGAAAATTACATGCCACTCAAACTTTGAGTGTCTGTAGATAAAGTTTTGCTGGAATACAGCCAAGCTCATTTGTTTACATATTGTCTGTGGCTGCTTCCACACTATTCTCAGAGGTGTGTAGTTACAGCAGAGACTGCATGGCTCATAAAATCCAAAATGCTCATTATCTTAGCAGTTTACAGAAAAGGTATGGCAATCCCTGATGTACAAAGAAAATCTGACCAAGTTACTACTCTGCTTGAACCTCTTCAGGGGCACTTCAGAAATGAGTAAAGTTCTGGTTTCTTGACATGGCTCAGCAAGATCTATGAGATCCTTTCCCTTCCTGTCCCTTTTGATTCATCTCCTGTGGCTCCATACTTTCCCAACTTAAATACCATCAAGGGCCAGGCTTGCAATGAGGAAGAGGAAAGAGGAAGAAGAAGAGAAGGGCATGGAAGAAAAGAAGGAGGAGAAAAAGAGAGGAGGACAAGCAGGAAGAAAGAGGGGGAGGAATGGAGATGATAAGGGAGTAATGCTAGGTCCCTCTGGTGACCTGGACCATGCATGGCCCATTTAAAAATTTATTCCAATATTAAAATAAAACAAAACAGTACAAAACAAAAATAATATCAACAACAGACATCAGCGAGCATCACGTGGTTCTTGCCTCTTTGCCTTTGACCTTGCGTCTTTAGCTAGCATTGTTCCTCCTTCACACCTTGGATGTTGAGCTCCTGCTCTTGCCCTATGAGTCACCCATGACCATTGTGATGGTTTAGATGTGAGGTGTCCCCCAAAAGCTCACATGTAAGACAATGCAAGAAGATGCGGAGAAGAATGTTTGGGTTACCAGAGCCTTAACCCAATCAGTGAACTAATCACCCTGTGGGATTAATTGAGCAGTAACTGAAGGCAGGTGGGGAGTGGCTGGAGGAAGTGGGACATTGGGGGTGCAGTTATGGGGAATATATTTATCTGGCAAGTGGAGTCCCTCTGTCTGCTTCTTGATCACCGTGTGAGCTGCTTCCCTCTGCCTCTTCTGCCATGATGTTCTGCCTCACCTCAAGCCTCGAGGAATAGAGTCTACCTTCTATGGACAAAGACCTCTGAAACAGTGAGCCCCTAAGCAAACCTTTCCTCCTTTACAGTGTTTCTGGTTAGGTCCTTTAGTCACAGCAGAAAAAAAAAATCTGACTAAAACAATCATGTTGTTTGAAAGTTGTGTCAGGTGCCCCTCTGGGAACCCACAGTTGTGCCTATCACAGATTCAATTCCATCATCTCGTAGATATTCACTATTTCTTGGTTTCAATCTGGAGATCTGTGACTCCCGAGGAGCAGGTGCTGCCTCGCTTCAGTTCATGCTCGGTGTGCTGAGATGAAGGAATTAGTGTATACACAAGGAAATTAATAAGCTCAGAGATTCAGCAATATCCTGTGACTCCCACGCAGCAATGAAGGGATGCCATGCACTTTTATTCTCTCCATGCCTTAAAATAATATATTCTTTTTCACCTTGTATAATTTCATTAAAGACTCTTTATTATCAGCATATCTTGTTCTCTCTTTACAACACTCTTCGAGAACAAACAGGTGAGAAGAATTATCTCCCTTTGGCAGAAGAGAAAATAGAGGTAGTAGAAAGTGGTTTGGTGATGCCAGAGGAGTCCAGTGGATAGAAAGCCATTCTGTTCATATGGGACCACATGGCTCTTTCAATTCACTTCCATGCCGCCAGAAATGGATTGCCTGTCTATTTAGTGTCAGGCATATACTAGGCCCTAAAGACCCCAAAGTGAGCAAATCATAAGTGTGACTCCATGGGGTCATGGTTTAATCTATGATACTAGCATGCTCTATGTCCTTATGGTGGTGTGGTAGGAGTGACAAGAAGAGAGATGACAGGGACCTCACCATCCAGAGCAGAGTTGAGAAAGTGGGCAGGGGCACTTTGCTCTTCAGGCTAGATATTTCTCCTCGGCCTTCAGAAGTGTAGAGTGAAATGTCCCTGCAATCAGGATGGTGACCCAGGGGCCTAACCATCTAGAGGACCAGGACAGCAAGGATGGCCATTCTGGAATTTATCACTCTCCTTGATTCATCCAAGAAGGTCTGGCTTTACATGAAGTGATTGTGTACTGTTTGGGGGGGGGTAGTTTTGAAAGAGGAAGACCACTTTTACTCATTGTGGATTATAGAAGATGTGAGTAGAAAGAAAATACAGCGTGTATATGTTACCATGTCTTTCACTAAGGTTCCCCCCTGCACCTGGTCACCTCTCTGGGCACTTTGGAGAAGACCTGCCCTGTTGGTTTGTGGACACTCTGCATGTGCACAGTGGGTGGTGACTCAAGGAGACTTTGGACCCCATGCATCTCTCCAGATATCTTCTGCCATTTAATTCTTACATCATCTCTGTGAGAGAAATCCCATCATTGTTTTTGTTCCATAGAAGGGGAAACTGAGGCTGAGACATGAAGAAACTTGGGCAAGATTGCAGAGTTGGTAAGCAGTGGATCAAATAGGATGGCCCTCTGAAACACCATGGCACCCAGACATTAGGTGAACAGACGTTGGAGAAACTCAGTTTTAAGTTAAAAGAGAATAATAAAAATGATATAGCATTCCCCTCCCCCTGCTAAATACTAAAGCTTTTAGTTGAGTTATATTTTTATATTTTTTTTCATTAAAATATTTTTATGTATGTTAATGGTATTTGAAGATACTACTGGTGCAGGGTCTACAATATTTGTTTATTTGTTTTTAATTTTGTCACAAAACTTCAAGCTCTAGGGTGCCTTTATCATCACAGCTATTTAGGTTACCTTCTTCCTTCGTCTTTTGTGAAGATATAGCCAAGATGGATGCAATAGTGTGAATACATACACACAAGATGTAGTTGTATACACCTATCTAAAGATAAGTGTGTAAGAACAAATAATTATTTTTTAAAAAATTGCTAAATGAGAATTTATTTAAGGGGTTGGGGTTGTGGCTCAGCAGTAGAGTGCTCGCCTAGCACATGCTGGGCACTGGGTTCGATCCTCAGAGCCATGTAAAAATAAAATAAAGGTATTGTGTCCAACTAAACCAAGATATTTTTTTAAAAAGATAATTTATTTAAGATCACAAAAGTGATTACTGTTTATCTTACAAACACTGTGAAGTGCTGAATCAAGAGAAATAATCCAGGGCCCAACTGCTGTATCTCACAGATGCCATTGGGACTGGTACTTACAGGACTGATCCTGCTTCTTTCTGCTTTAGAGATTTTTTTGTTTGTTGTTTTCTGTATTTTGTTTGTTGGGGCCTGGCAGAGGACAAGGCTTGACCAAAGGAATCCTTACTCAGCCACTAACTGAGCTATATAGTTTCATAGCACTATGATTGAAAATTTCTAAATACCATCAGACAAAATAAAAGGATAAAACCCATTTTCATTCATTCAAAACCTCCCATTTTAGAAAAGACCACAGGAGGCAAAGTATATTATTAAAAAAACCCCAAAGCTGTCTTTTATATAATTAAGTAGATAATAATCTATATATCCCTCTATTTGTGTCTGCATTACATCAGATCAAAGGTTGAAACAGAAAAAAATCAGTGAGCATTTTGGTCTTTACCATATCAAACTGGTGTTGGTATCCTTACAAAGAGTGCCCAGTGTGTAGGAATGCAGCAAGGTCTGAGGTACTGAGGGTCAAGCCATTGCTTTCCGATTCCTGCTCATCCTCACAGGTTCAGCAGGGAAACACAGATGAGTATGCCAGTGAGGAAAGCATTCAGAAAGGAGAGAAGTCTTACCTGAAGGCCAGACGTTATCTGATATTAGGTATTATATAAATAAATAAATACCTACACATATAAACAACTTTTGTTTTGCCAGAGGCCAATCTGGAACTCTCACTCTCTGACTGAAGTCATATTGTTTATGAGTCAGAGAGCCTGTAGGCACAATCAAGAGACTTGGGTTTGGAACCATCTCTACACTGATCAGCAGGGAACTGGTTAAATATCTTAGGGTGCGTTGCTTCAAGAGAATTCTATGTGAATAATGTATAGCCATGTGAAATTTGTACAAGGTACGCTGACAAATGAAAAATACTTCAAGCCTGTGGATGTGTATATACAGTGACCTTATTTATATTTCTAAAATGGATGATCCTACAAAATGTGTAAATGACCCTTTTTGGAAGAATATATAAGACATACTTGGCAAGAAACAATTACCCTTGGCTACTGATTCTGAAATCCTGGGAATGAACAGAAATTTTACTTTTTACCTTATATTCTCTGCAGTTTGAAACAGAGGTTCATATCATAAGCATGTGTTACTTTTATGATAAGGATTGCTGGGGGCGGGGGGGGGGGCTTGAGTCTCTTTTCTAAGTCTGCTTCTGGGATAATTGATTATTTCTCAGGGTTGCTATGAGGAAAACATTTCTCTGCACATTCTAAAGTGACAACCAGGTGTTCTTACTTTCCTTTTTCTTTCTTATTTTTTGTTGGTTCTTTTTAGTTTTGCATGACAATAGACTATACTATGACATCATTATAAAAGCATGGAATATAATTTATTCTGCTTCAATTCCCAGTATTTCCCCTGCCCTTCCCTTCCTCCCACCCCCTGTTCCCTTTCCTCTACTCTACTGTTCTTTCTTATATTTACTTAGGTTTTTTGTTTGTGTGTTTGTTTGTTTTAACATTAGTGTCTTCTGGATGCACATGATGGTGACATTCTCTGTGGTTTAGTCCTTTTTCTTTTTTAGTGTAGCTCAAGTGCGGTCCACTTGAGCATCATGTTGCCAGATGCCCACAGTGACAGTCAATTGCTAAAATTTTCTCTGAGCTGTTCACTAAGAACCAGTACTTTTATACTATCTGTTCCCTCCTGACAACTGCCTAGACCCCTAGTGCTCTCCCCACTCCCTCCTGGAAACACATGGGCCTGTTCCCAGTGCACTGGGAGATGCTGAAATTATCCATGTGGAAAGGGCAAGAGACAGCAACCGCTTCCCTGGAAGCAGAAAGGGGCAGCTGTTTGCTGAGACATGTGACTTCATGAAACCTCAGTTGGCAAACACACCACCTCCCCAGAAAGGAAATCCCAGCAATTCAAGCGCTTTATGAGGCTCCGACTTCAGCTCAGTCTGTTTATTTGGTCTCTTAGTTTAATGTTGAGTACTAGTATCCAAATCAATGATTGACTGCTCCACCTGACAGGCAACCCCACTTAATCTTCCAAGGGCGGTAGGAAGTTCCTCATCAGTGGTTCTTGGCTTTGTTACAGTTTCTCTGCCATCTGGGCTCTAGCACAGGAGTGACACAGACACACAGCACGAGCCACTCACCCAGGCTCACAATATACAACACACAGATGTTCTCACATACAACCCCATATACCCACCAGTCACACCACTGCATATACATTGAGAACAAACTTTCAGAAAGGTGAGAAAGTATCAAGAAAACTCCTTATTACAACAGGAGAGTCATCTGCTTTAGTGAGCTGAATAGCATGGCAAAAGAAAGAAGAAATATTTAGTGGAGATCACCTTCAAGTAGCACCTGTGAACAATGAAAATATCCTAGGCAATAGTATTTAAAGATACATGGCAACTCGTTAAACTGAGAATTCACTTGTCACTTCTTATTTTAGCCAGCTTTTTCACTGCTGCATTAAAAGATCTGCTAGAACAATTTTAGGGGCGGGGGAAGAGTTTATTTGAGGGCTCATGGTTTCAGAGGTCTCAGTCTATGGAGAGCCTGCTCCATTCCTTGGGACTTGAGAATTAGGCAGTACATCATGGCAGAAGAGTGTGGTAGAGGGAAGCAGTTCACAAGATGATTAGGAAGCAGAAACTCCAAATATATACCCCAAACCATGCCCTCAATGCCCCACCTCCTCCAGCCACACCCTACCCGATTTTTTTTTTAACCATCAGTTAATTCCATCAAGGATAAATTCACTGATTGGGTTAAGGCTGTCACAACGCAATCATTTCTTCTCTGAACCTTCTTGCACGTGAGCTTTTGTTGGAAACCTCACATCCAAACCATCACACTCCTCCTTTGAGAGTTTTTTATTGTCTTATGCTGGTTTTTGTGGTTTGCCATGATTGTTAGGCTCATTTCCCCAGGCCTCCCCACCCACAGCCAACCTCACCACTTTTTACTGGAAGTCTTGAAAGTAGGATGCTCAGAATAGAGATGTAGGAAGATGGTCCCACCAGGCAAGTCCAGTCAGGCAGACACCCCTTGGAAAAAGATTGTGGAGTTTGGGGAGGTGAGTGAGGTTGGAGTTGGGTTGAGGGGAGCAATTAATAAAAAAAGAGGGGGAGGGCGGGTGGGAAGGCAGGAAAGAGGATTCTACAGTGTGTCTCTTAGAGGGGAAAGGACTTGAGCCCAGCCCCATTGATGTTCTCCTTAGCTATCCACTGCCCACTTGCTAAGTCACTTTTAGGCAGCAGAAAGAGACTTCGGGCCACATTCCTTTTACCTGTGGAAATAGCATCCTTTTGAGTTTTTTAAACATTAGTGAGTCTCTTCATTCAATGTACCATTTCCCCCCTCTTTTTGAGGCTGGAAAGGCCTGGCACCCGTAGCAGCACCTATAGCATTCAATAAATATTTATTGAATGGAAGAATGGCAGGCTTTTTGATGCAGTGGTCTAGATATTTCTGGATGGCTCCCTGTACATATAAAGGGGCTTTGGCCATCTGGTGGGCATGAAGAGATTATAATGTGCCTGAACATTACCTCACTGTCTGAATATCTTTTCTTCTTTATTTATGTGCACTTCCTTGGTGATCTCATCCAGCCACAAGACTCTAAATACTAGTCATATACTGACGACTCCCAAATCCTACTCCATCCTGGGTCTCTCTCCTGTATCCCGGGGCTGTGTATCCAGTGGTCTTCCAGGCATCGCCAATTAGATGCTTAACAGGCATCCCAAACTTAGTATATTCACAAAGGACTCAATTGCTCCCTGAAAACTGTTGTTCCTGAAGGTTCCCCCTACACTCAGGAAAGGCAGCTCCATCTTTCTGGTTTCTCAGAAAATTCCTCAGATTTATTCCTGTCTATTAATTTCTTTCACATTCACATTTGTTTCACCAGCACGTCAAATCTACATTTACAATGTGTACTAAACCTGAGCGCATTCCTAATCCTCTACTCCTAACATGCAGGCTAGAGCCACCTATCATGTCAGTCCCTAGATTACAGCCGTTCAGTCAATCAATATTTTAGAAAGTCCTATCTTGTTCTGGAACCTCTTTTACCTCTCTTTAGTTCCTCTCTCCCTAGCATTCCTTTAGACATGTCAAAAAAAGCTTGTCAATCTTCTGCTAGAAACCTACTAGGAGGTCCACATCTCACTTCAAGGGTAAGCCAAAGTCATTACCTTGTCCACAATGATGGCATGATCTCTACCTATGGCCCTATCTATCATATTCCCTACTCACTCTTCCCTCGTTTCCTCCACCACCATCATGCTAGCTTCTACATTTGCCCAACACCAGGTAGATGACCATCTCAGAGCTTTTGCTCCACTGGTCCTTTTACTTGGGACATTGGTCCCTATGTATTCTCATGGTTTGCTTCCTTAAGTCTTTTGAATCTACTTAAACACTTCTCTATTACAGAGACATTTTCTCTTTAACACAGTTTCCATCCATGACACGCCTACTTTTTTTCCACAACTATGTGTTATGCATATTTTCATTCATGTAGCTATTGGCTACTTTCTCCTTCTAGAATGTAAGTTTCGTGATAGTGGGAAATTTATGGGTTTCATTCAATTCTACACCTTGAGTGCCAAGTATGTTCCTGTCTCTCCTCTAGACTCTCAGTAAACTTTTGATGAATGGGAAGAGAGAGGGAGGAAGGGATAAAAGGAGGAACAACAGAAAGAAGGAGAGGAGCAATGGGAATGAGGGAAAAATGAGAAGGGACCCACAAGTCTCATTAGGCCACAACTTAGGCATGTCAGACCATGAGACTTTCCATTAGAGCAGTGTTTCTTAAACTCTTTTGACAATGGCATTTTACCTTATATAATATGTATGCAGATGTATATTATTATACATTTTACACTACAACACATCATATGCATGATTTTGTGTATGCATGTATACATACACATATTCTTACCACAAGGCAAACATTCTTTTTATTCCTGTTGCTTATTCTTTTTTTCTGTTTTATTTATTATATTAATAAAATGCAGGTCTGTGCTCATTAAATTGCTAATGGGTTATGAACCGTAGTTTAAAAACACCATGTAGAGGTACTGCAAGTCTGCAACAGGAGAAAGGTTAAAACACAAATGAGGTGATCAGTCATGGGCATTGTCCTGTGAATTAATTAATTTGGACAGCTTCCTTTGTAAAAAGTTGGTGTTTGGTTAGAGTCAGGAAAGAAAAGGCAATTTTCTAGCATGAGTGCTCTGAGGAGAGAGAGTTACGGCCTGAATGCTGCTGGTTTTAAAATTACAATGACATCAGGGAAGGTACGGGAGGCGCCAGGTAAACCTCATCTTCCTTGGACTGGAAAGTTGATCAAGGCAAACTCTTTGCCTTCATTGTCCATACTTTAGCCTGGGATAGGCCCAGTTTCAAGCTATCTGGATGTTTTCTGCCAACCTGTGTTATTTCCTGATCCTGTTCGGAAAGAGACTGTGCACAAAACTTAGCCACTCTGCTGTCATCCACATCAGTCTTTTCCCCAGAAAGATGGAATTGGTTCTACATTTTTTCCAGGCCCTGCCAACCTAGGTGTGCTGAACTCAGGTCATCTTCTCAGATCCAGGCTCGCTCGAGGCACTTCAGTTGATCCCAAGATGATTGTTCACTGACACACAGCCTTTATTATATCATGAGCCAGACATTGTTCTGAGTAATTTGCTGCAATGCTATGAGATAGTGGGTACCATTAGGCTTTTCGTTTTACAGATCTGAGGCATGATTAAGTAACTTACCCACAGTTGCCTAGCTAGTAAGTGGTGGAGCCAGGATGCCAACCCAGGCAACCTGGCTCCTGAGCTCCTGCTCTTACTCACTATTTGTTCTTAAAAACATTGTAGTGAAAATGGTGCCATCTTGTTGCTTCATGATGGGAAGAGGAGAGAGAGCTTTAGAGGCACTGATGGTAACCTACTGGGTTAGGGACCTGGTGAGTCGCTTTCCTTTTCTTGAATTCAAGTTTTTCTAGAAGTTCTATTAATGGAGGCCAAAAATATTGATTGTCCAATTCAGGGATTGTGAACTGGCTCCACAAACCTTTTGTTTTGCCCAGTTCATGTTCAAAAACTGTGGATCTGAATCCTTTTGCTGGTCATGCACTTTCCAGTCTATCGCAGACCCCACCACTCCCTAGCGTGTCACCACCCTGTTCTTCACTTATGTGACCTGCCTAGACCTAAAACCAATTTGTGTGTGTGTGTGTGTGTGTGTGTGTGTGTGTGTGGTATTATTGCTGTTATAAAATGGGATCAACCAACTATGTTTACCCCAGGTTTCTTAAACTAATGTAGCCACCATCTGCTCATGTCACGCCCTGAAAATTAAGAGAAGGCAAACGTGCATAGTTTAGCTAGCATTCTTCTCCCGGTGGTTCACATCTCAGTGAAAATATCTGACTCCAATTTATTGGAGGAGAACCAATCTGGAGCATTATCCTTGAGGAATAATATGGCATCTCTTATTCTGAAGTTGACACAATAATATGCAACCCAAGAATGAGTAAAAGTAACTGAGAGGCAGCCCAGATGATGATGGTAAGCGCTAGTATCAAGCGCTAGTTCTGAAGGGTGAATGAGTGAAAGGAGGCAGATCCTGAGGTCAAAAACAGAAGGGTTCAAGGACTGGCTAGGAATTGGTAGAAGGAAAGGAAGTGACTGAGGACTCAGTGAGGGCATTGTTGGCCTGTCAGTCCCAAGGCACTTGTGTTGTCAGGTTGCTGGACAGTTCTGAAGGCCCAGCATTTATATACCTAGAGAATACTTGGCTTCGATTGGTCATTAATGGCTAAGTTTTCAATAAGGCCCTACTAAGGGTCTGAGTTAATTGTAATGGAGTGAACTTTTACTATTGAAAGACCCAGCTCTTAATGAACATTATGCTAAAGATGTTGAGGAGGAAATGCCAGATCTGCCCATTATCTCTAATATCTGCACAAACTCAACCCCAGGCTCTAACGAGGGCCAGTATTGCTTGTTCTCACTTTTTCTTTTTTAATGATGAGCACCCTGCCAAGATATTATTTCTGCCAAAACACACAAAAAAAATTGATGCCAGAGTAAGAAATGGAAGGAGATGGGGGAATCTTTTTCTCTAGAAATATTTCAGAATGAAGAAAGCGGGTATACAGACTTTGTAGTTCAATAGATGAGTTGAATTCTGACTTTGATAATCAACAGGGCAGATAATTAACCCCTAAGTTTCAGATTCCTCATCTGTAAAATAGGATGAAATAGTTTATAATACATAGGAATGTGGTAATGAAAACTATTAAATGTAATAACTCAGAGATTGACCGGTACATACCCAATGCATACTATGCATTCAGTAATTGTGGTTTTATAATAGTTAGCTTTTAAAAATACTTTGAGTAAGCCTAAATGGAAGCGGTCTACTATGATCTATGACAAAATGCTTTTTATGGTGCTTATTGCAAAACATAAGTAATAAATAAGAAGACCTAGCCTGTATTTTCTACTCTACCGAGATATGTCACCCCACTTAAACTAACCCAAGTAGGGGACAAGAGACTGCAAGGCACAGCTATGGTTCAGACAAGCTTGACCCTGGTCTGTATTCATTGACTTTGGATGATTTAGGTGTGCATATGGACCTCCATTCCCTCATCTATAAAATGGGGATAGTAGATTTTCTTAGGTTTGTTGTAATAAATACTAAATAAAATGTGTCCTAGGACATAGTTTGTATTTAATATCATGTCTCACATTTAAAAGCTGTGTTAATCATGTATCCTAAATTGATTTTAAACAACAAACATTTTACACTCTTTTTTATTTTATTTTATTTGTATGGTGTATATTAAGTTGTACAGTGTGATGTTTTGATACACATAGTGAAATGGTTTCTACAGTTGAGGAAAATTTACATATTCATCACTTCACATTGTCATTCTCTTTCTTTGTGGCAAGAGCACCTAAAAATCTCTTCTCTTACTCAAAATTCTGAATATGACACAATGTTGTTAGCTATCATCCTCATGTTGTACATTAGATTTGTAGATTTTATCTGTAAGTTTATATCCTTTGACCTACACCTTCCTGTTTTCTGTCCTCATTTTTAAAGAGTATTAGCAAGTAGAAGGAAGCCTCTTTCAGGTATCAGAACATGTTCCCTGAATTGGTACCCTGCATGTTGGTGGGGAAGTGGGTTAAGCTCTGCCTCTGGAGACACTTTTTCCTTCAGTGTCAGAAATGAGTTCCAAGGAGGGAAACCAAATCTTGACTGTATCTCCCATACAGCTCATGGCAGTGCTTTCATAAGAGAAAATTTTAAAAGTTAGCAGATTTTTTTTAGCAATAAATTGAGCTCATTTTTGTGTCTGTATATAGGTGAAACTTCTAATTATCTGAACTATCATGGGTGATGATATCTCTTATAAAATTTTTCCTCCTGTTATAATATTATATATAACATTACAGAAAATTTTATGAAAACTATTCTTAAATGGATAATACCCATTTACCCACATTTAGCCATTACCAAAGTACCATTAGTTTCTATTGTGTTTATGTATATTTCTTTCTGTGCACATGTATGTGTGTATTGAGAGTACATGTGTGTTAACTCACAATTTTTAAAAATTGATATCTTGATATTATGAAATTTATATCCTGCTATTTTCACTAGATTTTATCTTTTGACTGCTATTTAATAACTTGTGCTCCAAAATCTGCTTATAAAAGGCTGTATTATTATTTCATCTTATGGAAGAACTATTTAACCACCTGTTTTATTTGAAAGGGAAATTTTTTCCCCATTTTTACAAATACCACTGCAGAGAACTTGTTTATGTATTAATTAGCTTTACCATCTCTGGACTATTTCCTTTTGGTCAATTCCAACAGTGTAATTACTAAGACAAATGATATGCCAAATTGCTTTTCAGAAAGTTGTACAACTTACAATTTCTGTAAGCATTGAAAACAGATGCCCATGCCAATATAGCCTCGAAATCAGTGGGTGTCATGACAAGTTCTGTTAGTTGATTTTATCTGTGAAAATTTTTATTAGTTGGCTATAGGCAACTTGAACAAAAAACATTATATTCTTTTCCCAACCTTTTACCTGTTCAAGGTGAGTGAGGCTTTGAGAAAGTCACATTTTAGACCATATCAGGTTGACTCTAACAAGAGACTGGAAATATGCTGTTCACTATAACAAAATATAAACCTGAAATTGGTTTATTTAAAATACCAATTGGCAATCTTTATTTTGTCTTCTCTTAAAATGGGGAGGGCAGTGAGAATAGAACTTAATGGTGACTTGATACATCTGAATATCTGCAGAGTTCTACATGCTACAACAAGTCACTAGCTAATTACTACTGTGTGTTGCAGAGAGTGTTAAAATTGTGTGGGAGCAGGGAATTAAACAGCTGGTAAAAGCACCTTTTAGGAGAGAATAGTAGCAGCATGGATTAGATCTTACTGAAGTAGGAGTATATTATGATGGAGTGATTATTCAGAGCATGCATGCTGAATTCTCCAGAGCTACCCTCTTGCTCCCCTAATTAGATCGTATCAAGTCCTAAATCGAGCAAAAGCAGTGATTAAAATTTAGCATGCATCAGAACCTGCTGGTGGGGTTGGAACCATTGTCAGTCCCCCCACAGAGTTCCCAATTGAGTAGGTCAGGTCTTAGGCCTGAACATCAGCATTTCTAATAGGCTCCTAGGTGATTCTGATGCTGGGGGTCCTGACCATACTTTAAAAACCACTCATCTATAGGGTGTTGTAGCAACTTTCCTATTTCTATGTTAAACTCCTGCCTGCTCTGAATTTGTGTTTTGTGATATTTGCAAATCAGTAACATTAAGCTTCCCCAGAAAGCTGTCTTTTAATTATTTCTACAGGACATGGTGTCATGTCTTTGGAAAATGTAAATACACTGAGCATACCTCTCTGCCTGATCCATATCTTCACCTGGCGCACATATGTAGTCAAATGTGCATTGCATTGACATGCCCAATATCGTAAGGAAGAAGGATTTTCTAACCAGTATTGGAAACAGCCCCTGCTTTTCAAAACAGAGCTATGAAATTTAACAATAATTCACAAGGAAAGCAAAATTTAGCCCTGTTTTAGATATATCAAAGTTCTTATCTTTCCCAGGGGCATGACTGTGATAACTCCAGGTTTTTCAGTGGCCTGAGAAAGAAAAGGGGACATTTCACAATTTCACAGGGGACCTCAGTCTACAGACACCATCCTGCAGCCAGTGAGCAGACATCATGTTTGGTTTAGCCCCGTTCCAGAGAAATGGCTCCAATCCAAACATATGAGCAGGTCAGAAAGCAGGATTATTTAATCATCTGGAAGCCTGGCCCTGCCACTATCGTTGTTGGAGGAACCTGTCACCACTGGCTTGCCAAGGACCCGGGCCAGATGCATTCCCAAGGACCCAGTCCAGATACCTGGGTCTAGGGAAAAACCATGAGATCCCACCCAGTGAATAGTGGGGCCTCAGCTGGCCCATGTTTAGGGGTAAATGGGGTCACTCTCCATAAGAACAATTCTTCAAACAGGAAACAGAGAGAGGAAGAGGTGCTGGCATCCAATTAGATAAACATCTCTAGCCATGTCTTGGTAGTGTAAAGCATTTTGATGTTAATCACCAGTGACCCAAGTGTATCTTAGACATTTCCTTCCCGAGTTTACTTTTAAAAAATTTTCTTTTTAAAACTCATATTGAAGAGTTGGAACCAAATGTCGTCATTCAATACAGGTTTATTTTAGGAGCAATGGAAGATTAATTTGTGATGAGGTCATTTCTTCAGAAACCGTTCTGAATACAAGTGAGTGCTAGGGACTAAGGTAGATAGAATTAAGTTCTAAAGTAGATATTATTAAGTTCTTCTTTACTTAAATCATACTGGAAGGATGGGCAAGAGGGAGACAGTTGGATTAAAAGGAAGAAACAGGATGTCATTAGAGCTCTTTAATAACCAATTGCAAATGGCTATTGAGTTTGAAAGAATTTCTTTCCAAAACTCTGAGAGAGAGAAGCGGAGAAAGGAGAGGGAATTGGGGATAGAAAAACTTTTTACTAATTACACATTCTGGGCAAGGTGTGTGTTTGCATGTATATATAAGACATGATCTTAGAAAGCAATAACCAGCTATCTTTGACAGTGGAGGATGCACCACAGGAAAAAATAAAGTCCATTCACAAATATTCCTTTACCTAGAAGGACCTCTGCACTGGTGTTCTAAGGTGCCCAGAAGTGAATAACATGTATGAGGAAATGCTTACTCTGTCCTTGGAATAAACCATGCTGATTTGTTCTAAGTGAATAAGAGGTTTCCCTGAGCCTTCAAGAGGCTGCCTGCAATGGATACCTAAGATTTATGGTGTATCATAACGGCATTATGTTGGCTAGGTAGAGGCAGCGGCACCCCAGGTTATTAAAGCTGTTCATTTCTTCTTAGCACCCCTTGGTGAAAGAGAAAATAGCTGTTTTCCCTCCTGTGCCTCTGGACTGGAGTTCAATTTCCACACCTATTTGAATAACATGCAGAGCTCAGAGAAACAGAGGTATAGGAATTTAAATTCTCCTTGACCGAAGACTTGGTGCATGAATAATTTGCAATGTAGGATTTCTAAAAAGAATTATTTATCTTCATTTTTTTTCCTGTTTTCTCCAACTGAGATGCATGAGCTAGAATGGGGTTGAATTCATCTCCAAGAAGCGAGAGCAGCCAGAGATATCCCAGCTGAGCAGTAACTCGTAAGTGAGAAAATCATTCCCAGGGGAAGCTGGGAGAGGTGGCTTACTGAATGACCCCATGGCTGGCCTTGAACCTTTGGATGGATGTGCTTTCAAATGGGCTCATTGCTGTGTTTGGCTTCTCTGAAGCCCACAGTTGGGTAAAAGCAGGGGCGGGGGAACAACCAATTTCATCTCTATTTTTTGTGTTGACATATCAGGAGGCCAAAAATACTCAGGGTGTTTTTTTTTTTTTTTTTTTTTTTTTTTTTATCTATCCTATTTGCTGTGAATTTAAGGGATTATGTTTGCAGATTGAATATGTAATGGGGAGAGAAATGTACAAACACAATACCCACCGGCATATTTACATGGGGGTTTGAAATTGAGTCTAGATACATCAGTTTAACACAGAGGATTTTCTTATCTTGGGAATAAAGAAATGTCTTTAAAATATTTATGCACACTATTGATGATGGAGGGCCATGTTTGTTGCCACAAGTTGGATGAGGGCATGAATTTTATCACTTGTTTCCCTTCCACGGATGCAATTTTATTTCGTATTACTGTCAAGAGCTGTCTGTATTTATGCATTTGGATCCATACTGGTTAGGGATGCCCACTTAGCTGCCTTTGCATGCCCTCCTATGCTGCCAATCCTGAACTGGCCTCCT
The DNA here is from genome assembly GCF_048772815.1 of Callospermophilus lateralis. NCBI lineage: Eukaryota > Metazoa > Chordata > Mammalia > Rodentia > Sciuridae > Callospermophilus > Callospermophilus lateralis. The sequence continues at coordinate 108,081,793 of NC_135313.1, read as the reverse complement.
CTGAAGGAAGGAAGCATCAAGGCTGGGCCAGAGTCCAGCCCAATCCAGGGCTCTGTTATGATACATCATCCTCAACCTCCAGGTGCCTCCATGTCCTCACTGTAAATCAAGAGTGATGAAAAGACCTAACTCTTTTCCCTGAGTTAAGATATTTAAAGGGCTGTAAAACATGTTTGTCACATCTTAAGTGCTACATAAATGTCCATGGCTATTAGAGGTACGGCTGTTATAATTTGACTTAAGGTATCTTGCTTAATTGTTTAAACTCTCATTCTGCTCTGCGTTGTGTTTCTCTTTCTGGTTATCTGTTGGGTTGCTGCTATACCACTTGTCCTGTGGCTCTCCAGATGTTCCTTTCTGATCTTGATTCAGTGTCCTAGTCATCTAAGAAAGCAGACATTGCTGAGCACTCTGGAGAAGCCATAGTTACCTCTTTTGTGGTTAAAATTCTCAAGATTTGAGATCCTGACATCCCTTGTGTTCTCTAGAAACAGAAGCTGATAAAGGGCTTGTGTATTGACTGGGTACAGATATCGATTAAGAATAGACAGTAATGGAAGGGAGGGGAAGAATTTGTCTATTTTAGTCAGCTTTTTTTTTTTTTCTCTTTGTCAACATGACCAAAAGACCTGTAAAGAACAATGTACAGAAGAAAAAGTTTATTTTGGCTCATGGTTTTAAAGTTTCAGTCAATGAGTCAATGATTGCTGACTGCATGGCTCTGGGTCTGGGGTGAGGCAGAACATCATGGCAGAATGGCATGGCGGAGGAAGGCAGCTCAGGATATGGCAGTTAGGAAGCACAGTGAGAGCAGCTCTGTTCACCAAGGAAAAATATAAACCCCAAGGGCATATCCCCAGTGACCCATTTCCTCCAGCCACAACTACCTGCCTACAGTTACCATCCAGTTCATCCAGATCAGTGAATTAATCTACTAATTAGGTTCCAACTCTCATGATCTAATCATTTCACCTTTGAGAATTCTTCTATTGTCTCAGAAATGGGCTTTTGACACCTCATATCTAAGCCATAACATTGTCACTAAACATAGGGAGAGGTGAACTGAGATGCAGGTCCTGCCTGGTTGGCGTCTGTGGGGTACAGTATGACCCAAGTCAATCCAGAATTTCCTGGCCTTTGTAATCGTACATGGATTACCAAGTGGATGTAGCCACTTTATTCTTCCTGAATGCCCCTTGGGCAAGGCAAATCTCAAGGGAGTTGATTAATTGTAGGTTTTCTGCTTCCTGAAGAGAGATCTGAGTGGGTACATATCCATGTCCTCCAGGCTAAAAAACAGAGCCCTCCCAGGGGGACTTAGCATTACTTGTGAAGTCCTCACAATTTGGCAAAATGCTTTTCATAGGGAAGGGTATGAGAAAAAAAGTTGGTTGTCCCAAGGATTAGAGATAATGCTGAAGGCAGGATGGCAAGGCAGGTGAGGACTAAAGAATAGAGAAGAAGTTTGTTACTTGAGGAAGTGGAGAAATTTCAACAGGAAACAAAGGCACTCAAAGCAGAATCTTTACATGGTGGGACCATTGGAGGCAACTTGGGGGGTATCAGGTGGTTTGCATACAAGCCCACTGTTTTCATTCAGTTTTTCTTTTTGTTCTTTTTTCCTCCCATTTTTTTACATTTGGGAAAGTTGCTAATAGAAACCATGGTGGGCTTAGGGTGACCAACCCTCTCTATTTACCCAGGCTAAATTCTTTCTCGGGACACTTGACTTTGAGTAGGCGTTCTGGATTATCCAAGGTAGGTTCCCACAAAGCCTTTTCCAAGGCAGTTCTTGGTGTCACAACTGAAACCATGAAATAATGGATGAGCAGAGTGTTTGGAAACTATGAGGAGATGTTTTTCCATCTAGTTAAGAGTTACAGGGAACAGAGACATTATTGATGGCTCCTGCAGTGTTTCACGTGTACTTGGCAGCTAATAAATATAGATCAAAAGGAAATTGAACATGAGGGCAATGAATTAAAAGAGAAAATTATTTGGAACAAACTCTTTGCAGGGACAGAATGGTAAAGTAATGAATAAATCAAGGGAGCAAACAAGAACTGAATGCCATCATATATATCCAGACACAGTGTCAGGATCAGGCCCTGAGCAATGTCTACAGTTCAGACTGGGGTGCTCTTATGCCTACACTTATTATAGAGCAACCAGGGAAGCCTTCTCTCTACCTCACTCTCACCTGTCCAGTTCTGAAGCATCTTTTCCTTCTTTCCTTCTTTCTCTCTAGAGGGACAATGAAGGTATTAACTAACTGCCTCTGGAATTAAAGTTAGCAAAAACTCTATCAATTCTCCAACCTTGAACCTGGGCATATAGCCACTTCTCCTCCTAGAGTGAATGAGTGTCTTCCAAGGACTGGACATAACTTGATGTGGATATGGAAGTCTGATTTTGGAGGTGCTCTTAGGAGTGCATATCTAGAGTTGGCTTTAACCACTCCAAGTCCAAGACCCAAAAGGTTCAGTGGAAACTGATTTATTCTCCAGGATTCAAAGAGAGAGATCCTTCTCACTCTGCTTTCAAAATATGGAATGGGTTACAAGCAAGGCCATATAATTCACCAACTCTGTGCCCTTTGGACTTTCTGACTCTATGTCAATCAAAATTCAAGCTCAGCAAACAATTATGTTTCCACTGATGAACTGGGTTCCCACAGATTTTGTATCGAAGAAGTTGGGTATACCATGTTCTATTAGTTTCACTTTATTTTCAGGTTGCTTTAATAGCATTTTGGTTCATAATAAGATAGAATCTCAGCTACTACTTCTCACCCACAGACTAGTGGCCTCTGTATTTTGACTTTACTTTGATCAATGCAGTGGTATAAATACTTCAATGTGTTTTCAATGCATCTGCCACTGAGTAAGATACTTGTAGAATGTTTTATGAGGAATCATAGCTGCTCACATTTTGAAATAGGCAGAGCCTAGAGCATAGTAGTTTCTCCCTATGAAAAGTTCCATATAATGTTCAGTGAATGACTCACTAAATGAATAGGCAAGTTCAATAATAAACGGAAAAATAATGATTTCAAAGATTAATGGATTGGTGTAGCCCTCAAATTCTCATGACATTTGTTTCACAGTAATATATTATTTCCTCTGAACTCCCCCATGCATTTTTCACTGTTATTAAATGACGCTGATTGCATCTTGGAGAGCAGGCAAGTATGATAATCTGCATTCGACAAATGGCTTAGGAGAGAAATGGTTGAAGAAGGAAAAGAAAGAGAAGGATAAAGTGAAACAGCAGTCTCTGCCCTGGACTTGGAGAAGCCCACACGGGGCAGCTCAGCCTTTCCCTGCACATCAGCCCTGGGCTTGGACAGGTGCTCCTTGCACCTGAGCTGCCAGTCCTTTCTCTGATCCCTCCACCTACTTCTGCCCTTTGAGTTGACTTTCCAGTGTCATTTGACAGGGAACGGGCTGTGAAGAGGACTGTGTTGCTCACCCTCTGATCTGTAAGCATGCCTTTTCTGAAGAGCCCTTTTAAAATATTTTCCATGAAAGTGAGGTGTTTCTGGAGATGAAAGTATCAGGCAGTCAGAGAAGAGAACTCACATTGTTTGTGGGTAGGGTGTGTGCATGCGCGCATTCTCTTTCAATAAAAAAGGAATAAAAAAAAAAAAAAGAAAAGAAGGAAAGGCACACCCCTCCTCCAGCCCACCCCTCAAGAGACCTCTGACCTGCTTGGCTACCACCACCCCCACTTTTGTCTTTTTAACTTGAGAAGCTTTGCCAGCACAAAAGGAGGAACCCAGGGGTTGGCTGAGTGGCCCTGAGACAGCCCAGGACTTTTGCTGGTTATTTGGGGCAACCGCAGACAGGGAAGTCTGTCTCCTGGGGACTTCAGGAAAAGGCAGAGTGTCCCTGCCTCCTCCCTGGGGCATCTTAGTATGTTATTGGCTGGGGGGTCCCTCTTGCCATTTCAGGCGGTTGTCAGGGGCTATTATAAGCTGGTGGGGGCAGGGACTGTGAGGCCCCAGAGTCACAGTTTTGAGAACTGTGGGGGGAACTGACTGTCAATGCCATTCAGGGCGGGTTGTATTGAAGGCATTAATCACACAATAAGCCAGTCTCTCCCAGGGAAAGGTCAGTGACTGTCCCCATCCTCTTCCTTCCCTTAGTGTTATCACCGATTTTAATGGCCTTTCGGTATCTGGTGAAAATCGAACTCAGGGTCTTTTCATTTCGACAATCCTGGGCCACAAAATCAGTTGCTTTCTCAATTTACACCCAGCCACATCCCTGGAGGCCTCTCTCAGGCTCTGGTTTCAGGAGGACTCTTTTCTCGGGTTAAAAGGAATACAGCTTGTGTCTTGTCGTTTAATGAATTTACATAAATCCTGGAAGTAGGATTGTTGGACGCCCGGCTTGCAAACTGGACTTTAATGCTGTGCATTGGATTTGTGTAAAATCAATGTCAGGGGATGATTAGGGGCCCCCTTCCCTTTTCCCACCTTCTCTTTCCCAGCCCTCTTTATATGGGGCAAGCAAAGGAGTTAAAAATGTCAAACTCACAGTACGCACTGTCAACAACACAATGAGGAGGCTGAAATAAAATCCTCCAACCTCATGGTGATACTTTATACTTACATAGAGCCTTTCATCAGTGTTGCAGGAACATTAACCCTTGCTGTACCTCCTGGGCTGGGCCCACAGCCCGTTGGTTGTAAACGCAAAAGGATGGGGGGATTACACTTCTCATTTGGAAGAATATTCAGGTTCCAGGCAGATTCTCAAAGTTGGTTGAGTTTCACATCTTGCCAGTCCCCCTTCACTTTCAGCATACCTTCTGCCATATCAGCCCCCTCTCCAAAGGTCAGTGGTGGCCCAGTAGTGTCAACAGATGACACGCGTATATTGAGGGTCCAGCAATCATCCCTCACTTCTCCAGTGAGGGAAAAAAGTGTTAGCAAGCTTGACATCTGATATGTCATGAAATGCATCAAAGCAGTCATTATGGGAGTAATCTGAACTTTGCTGGAACTCCTTACACTTACTTTATGGTTTGGTCTTATTTTGTTTGATTGATGTATGTGGGATAGTGTAACATCTGCAGCCACTCGAGCCTATAAATGTCTTTGGTCCACTCTGTGTTTGGGTCCATCAACGTGGCGTTTGTTTTATTTTTCTAAGTTGCAGTTTGTGCGCCAACTCCATGTCAGAGAAGGTCTGTTGTCGGTCATGTTTTCCAGGAATTTTCTAATTGATCACAGTGCTCTTTCCTAGGGACCCTGAACAAAACAATATGATTTTTTAAAAAATCAATATCTGATTATAGACAAGGAAGTCATGTTTTAACTTCTCTTTTTATAAACAGTGCTTCCATTTGCATGACCATAATGTGGGTCACATTCTAAGCATGCAGATTCTCAAGCCCCCTAGAGACTCACTCTCTCAAAGTCATGTTAACTGGTGATCACATTGACTCTTACATGGCTGACTGTCTCTGAAGACCTGGTAGGACCATTAGCTCTAGCAGAAGAGCTAATTGGTAGAGGACCTCTACATTGGTACAGAGGACCTCTCTTCACTGAAGGCTCACAGTGTAAAGGGAAGCAGGAAGTGAACACATCTAAATGCCTGCTGTCCAATATTTTCTCCTTCCCACAATTAGATCTTGCCTATCCCAAAGAGCATGGAGAATTTGCTTCACCAGGATGCTCTGGGACTAAACCCTTTGATTCCCCACACTCTTTGCACGTCTCCTTGAGACCTACAGCACTTCTCCATTTGGAAGAGCTACATAGAGAGACTGGGTTGTGTAAAGGGGCAGAAGTCACACTTGTTTGGAGTTGAAATCTGAGACTCTGTTGACTGCCCACTGCCATATATTTGTACATAGGAATCAGAACTGGTTATTTTCTTAATAGCCCCAAGCTTCAACTTCCAATTTGTTAGTATTCATATCGGTATACCAACTTTTCTTTTCAATGTTTCTCATCACCAGAGGAATCTAGGGCTCCATCGGACACTGGAGAGTGAGGCAGCCTGAGTTGAAGGTTGAATCTTATTCTGGCTACATACATGATTAGATTCAGATTTTAAAAACAACGTATCTCTCTGAGGCTCAGTTGCCTGGGTTGTGAAAGGAGATTGATGGACATGGTATATATCTCACTGAGTTATGTTAAGCGTACATTAGATGATGTACTTACAGAAACTGACACATAGAAATACTTAAGAAATGGTCACTGTTAGGTTGTTTGTGGAAATGAGAGCAGAGGATGAGGAGATCCAGACATTGGAGGGAGAAACTGAACCTGCCAGGATGGTCTTGGTAGGTCCTTTGTGATACAAGATTATCAGGAGGGAGCAGCTCTTGGGGTCCTTTGGTTATTTTTCACACTGTGCAGATCTGATTACTGTCTTTAACTTTAGAAATCTTCGCAATTTAAGAGTAAAAACATTTTACCTGAAGAATACAGCATAACACTTATCTTTTAAAAAATGAAAAGGTCCATAAATCTGCCTGTGATCTCACTCCCAACAGTCCTTGATTGATAAGGAATGAGAAGACCTCACGTGAGGATGGACTGGGAGGATGGGCCAAGCATCTTGGAAAGTGGTAGTGATTTCAGCAGCCCTATTAGTTGATCACTTAGCAGAGGGGCTGCGGGGAGGATAGACCTGTTCCCACTCACCCTCAACTGCCCTCTCTTTATTTTTCCACTAAGTTATAAGTCAAGTATGTGCAGCACTTGTATTTAACTCTTGCTTAGAAATGTATGACCCTCTGGGCTCCAAATGTACAGTTAAAGAGAACCTGGCCTCTGGGTCCTATCATAGGTAAACTAACACTACAACCAACAACAACAAGACCCATGTAGAAAATATGGGCACATATTCCTTTTTTGAAACCATTACAGACATAAGGTATCTTCTCACTGTGAGGTAGGACTCCAGTGTGCAATGGAAATAGTCCTTTTGGAAAACATACCTTACCTTGGTGGAAACTTTCAGTCATTCTTTTTCTTGGACATTTTTCCCCCCCAAAAAAGAAAAACATAGTGTCTAATCTGTAACTTATGCCCTGGAGTTTTACTACGGAGGCCCTCAGGCAGTGTGGAGGGTACATAGACGTGGGTCTTGTGCCATCACTGCAGGCCACTGAAAAGCTCTAGGTCTCTTCTGAATATAGCTCTGAAGACTCGCTGTAGCTTACACTTTTCCAACCTCCCCCTAGAGGATCCCTTCCTGTTAGACTAGCCAGAACAAGGAGCTGGCCAAACCTGCACCTCTACAGGTTTTCTGACTTGTCTGCAATGCTTGCTGGGGACCAGTGAACTGAACCAAAGCGATTCATACTTGTCTCCCTTAAAGCTCCATTTGTCAAACTGCAGTTGCACAGGGAAAGGTCAGCACTTTATGTTCTCAGCACTTAACCTTAATCATTCTTAAGGTGGAAAGCGTATAAGAGGTTTTCAAATTAGTTCTTAAATGTGATGGGAAGCCGGTGTCAGTCTTTGGATCAGGAATGAAAACTAAGTACCTGGTTCCCCCTCTTTTCTATCATAGTCCCTTTCTACACTCTGATGCCTCCGAGGAAGAACTCCCCAGCATTCATTCAACTAATAGAGCCTCATCAAGCAAACACTAATATCAGACATTTGGTAAAATAATAGCTAGGTTTCCCCTTGAGATATATTCTGAAAAACTGTCTCATCATTAAAATTATTTTTTTGATAACAAAAATGGAATGTGATCATTGAAAAGAAATGTCAAACCACACAGAAGCATATAAAAGAGGTGATTCCTCCCACTTCACATCCCCCAAAATAATCAACATTAATAATTTGTGTAATTCTTCTCATCATATACCACGAACAATATTGGAATTTGGATTATTCATTCAGTAAGCAACCATCTAACTCTGTCCTTGCTAGCATATTCAGTTACCTTGATTTACCTTTTTTCATATCAATTAACATTTAAGTTATTCTTATTGGATGACAAATAATCCTGTAAAGAACAGTCTTCTGTGTATATATATATATATATATATATATATATCTCCTAGTGTTCTTCATACTTGTGAGGTCACTATGGAAAAGTGAAATTGCTGGGCCTGAGAATTTGCACGTGTTAAATATTTAGATATCTTTAATTTACTTCAATAACATTATGTTCATTTCAGATCAATTGGTAATTTATAAAATATATGCTGTCTTTGATTCCTACATGAAAGTGACATATTCTGGGGTTTTGAGATCCTGCCAAATCAATAGTCAATTGCTATTCTTTGAGAAAATAATTTTCAGACACAGAGTGAGCACCCACTGTAGGTAGGTAGTGAGATGCCAGGGAGTGAGATCTACTAACCTTGTTCTTGTCTCCACCCTCAGTGCCTTCCTGCTCTGCATTTCTGTTTAGCATTGGCTATGGCAGGGGATCTGGGTATAAACAAATAAACAACACTTTCAGCACACTGGCTGCTCTCAGAGATTTTTCAAACTGAGTTGGGGAGACAGAACACAGATGGCGAAAAAACAAACTAAAAATACAAGTCAGTGTATAAAAAGCAGCAAATAAATATAAATAGTAAGCATCATTATAGCAGCCCAGAGGAAGGAAGGAAAACAGTGGCTGGGGTGTTCAAGCTTCATAGGAGGGACTCAGTGCTGGATGTGTGGAATGTCTCTAGGTGGGGGCTGGGGTGGGTGGGGAGACAACTCTAAAAACTCTTTAAGAACCAGCTGACAGAAAAAGAGATCTGATGAGAGAGTGGAAAATAGAGAAAAGTGCCTACTTTTATTTTGATGGTTGAAAATGAGTGAGGTTCATGATATTGTTTGAGATTATTTGTGGTACTTGGCAGAAATTCTTATCTATTCTTATTTATTTATTTATTTATTGAGTGATGGGGGTGGCACAAAAATTATTAAACATTTGAGAACTAAAGGAAACCTTCCAGCCTTCTTCCCCGGGTGGAGGATGGGTCGTATTATCACGTTGGCAAATACACACAGAATTTTCCTTAGGATTTCAGAGCACCCTTCCTTCTCCCTAAATTGAGAAACTTTAAAGGGTCTCAAAAAAAAAAAAAAAAAAAAAAAAGAGTTGCAACCCAAAGCAATCCATCTACATGAAAAAAGTTGGCCGGGTATATAGATCACAGTAAAAAGTTATTATGCAATGTAAGACCCAACTAATAATATATATTTATGAATCATCAAACTCTGAAACTGACTCGAAGCAGGTGGGTAAACAACCTGAGAGTGCCGCCCTGGCACTTCAAACTTTCCTCCACGTCTGCAGTTTATCCAGCCTGCATCGGTAGAGGCGATTCTCTGGCTTTTTTCGCACCTCAAAGAAGCCAAGCTCTCAAAAAATGTGAATCAATGGGATTATTTACGCGTGTATAACTGGAATCCACTCCAAGAGACCGATTTTGCTGCAGAAAAAGATACTCTTGCTCCCCACCCCCTCCTTTCTTTTTGACAGTCAGTTAATAAAGACTCAACAATAAGCAGCTGCCAGTGATGTCATTTGGGACTTTGTCCACGGAGCTTGTATTTACAAGCTCCGAGCAACTACGGAGCCGCAGCCCAGGGAGCAAGTCTCCGCAAACTCGCCCGGGATTCGCGGCAGGACCTCGCTGATGCCGTGGATATTCAGGAAAACCGAGGAGTCTCTTAGCCGCGGTCTTTGAATGCTTGAAACGTAAACAGAGCATAACCCCGGGAGGAGATTTTAAGCAACAGAGAGTGGTTGAGTCCTTGCAGTTCCTCTGTCTGTCTCCAGGACTGTGTGATTTGTGTTCACTGAGGAGCTAACTACAAGTAAGACTGTTGGGATTTTTTTTTTTTTTTTTTTTTTTTTTAACTCTTGTAACAGTTTTTTCTTGTTTATACAGCTTGCTTTCCTTTTAAAGTGAGATGATGATGTTTACGCTTTTCTGCAGGCTCTCTCTTGGCAGCCACAAGTATGCATTTCTTCCAAGTAATTATAGTGCGCTAAAGTTGACTGGGGTTAGGTGGAGAGGACGTGTAGACTCAGGACAGGCACCACGATGCAGATGGATGAATTGTTAATCTTCATTTGCCTCTGCAGTGAGGTGGAGTTTGGTGGGTTTTTTTTTTTTTTTTTGGCTGTTTTGTTGTAAAGTACCAACTGACCAAACAAAAAAACTGTTAGGTTGACCTATGCAGTTTAACTGAATGCTATAAAGATTAATTTTAATTAACTGGTTGCTAGAGAGGAAAATTCCCCTTTTCCTCTGATTTTTTTTTTTTTTTTTTTTTTAATGTGTGTGTGGCTTCTAGATTTCTAATGTGTGCTTGTTGACGTTCATAGTCTTGTTCTTCATCCTGCTATGCCCTCTCCTCGGACTCTCCCCTTTTCTTTCTTTCTCCCCCCTGCTCTCCTCCTCTCTCAAACTCATTCATTCTCAGGTGCTAGCATGCATTGAAAAATGTTTTGAAATTCAAACCTCTTCTGTGTGGATTACCCCCACAACCACCACCCACATTGAGTATCTGATGTGCCTTCTGAGTTAGCAACTGGAGTTAATGTACTACTGAAAAAGTCAACTTTGACACTCAGCTTGTTGGTGGGCAAGATCTAGATCCTTTCTTTCACTTTCCCCAGGGCTCTAAAACTCTCGAAGTATTCTCTAGGATTTAAACAGGAAGCAGGCTCCCTGCACCAGCAGTCTGGACAGGGACTCCGTCTTGTCTTTTTTTGCTGCACTGGCTCTCCTCCTGTGGTATGAAGTTCTTCATAGGAGTCTTGTAAACTTGTCTTTCTGTGGGTCCTTGGAGCTGCCTGGGATTTCCTCCTTAGCGCCTGCAATTCAGCCACTTGCAGCTAGTAGCAAATCACCACTGATTCCTGCCCTCTAGACCTGACAGCCCGCTGGCAAGAAGTGGCTGTTAGCCTGTTAGCTCCTGCACGCGAAACCCATGACTCATTCCAGGAGACCGACTTGCTCCTGAATGCAGCTGCTCTGTCACCAGCTCAGGAGCACCTTGACAGCCCTGAGTGCCTTTCCCTTAGAAGCCAGTGTAGGAAGGTCCTAAAATATTCAACTCTTTTCTATGGAGTCCTTGTGGTGTCAGCTCCCAATTTTTCCATCAGAGCACATGCTGCTTGGGTGTGTTTTATATATTAGAGCTTACTGCTATCTGCAGGTTTTTGTCCAAAATAAGGGATTTGCTGTTAACATAGTTTGCAAACTATTAATGGAAGTTTATCATTTTTTACAAAAGAAAAATTGGGTCATGAGGTGGGGTGGTGAATTGTCAGAGACACCCAGTAAGAGGGTACCAGAGCTCCCACTAGAAACTCTGTCTTCCATGCCCACTCCAGCATGCATTCTGCTCTTCATGTTCTTAAAGATTAAAAAGAAATACGAAATATGCAGGTGTACAGATGAAGGTGGTCTGGCAAAGACTGAATGTTCCTGTTTTGTCTTTGGCTCTGGTTACATTTCTTTATGTCTCTGTTCCTCATTGTTGTTTTCACTAGCAAATGAAAGGGAACCCTGTGATTATTTTACAGTTGGCCTAGAGGCGAGCAAGGTAATAGCTGAATTAGTACAGAAGGTATTTTGGATTGAGTGCGGGTTGGGCTAGCTAAGGTGATTCCCAACTCTGATAATGTTGTTTCTGCTTTACTTCCAAGTCTCAAACTTTTTGTACACTATAACTTGCTTGTTTTCCTCCACTTATGGACTCCCTTTCCAATGGAAGCTTTTTCTTCACTTTTTTCCTTGATGGCCCCTCCCACTTCATCCTCTCGTTGCAGCCTGGACCTCAGATCCCAGCATTCCACAGGTCCCACTCATGCCCTGCATTCCTCTTCTCTCTGGAGCCTTCCTTGCCCTGACACTCCCACCTTGGGGTACCTCTGTGGACTCTACAGATCCAAGTGCTCTTGCACTTGTATTTGTTTGAATCCTCATGATATCTTGTGCTAGCTTTTGCCAATGGGACCTGGAAATCTTGGGCCACATAAATATCTCCTTCCATTGAAATCAAAGGCTATGTTGTGAAACTTCCTTTGTCCACAAAGAAGTTGTTTAGTGCATGATGCTAAATATATGAAAGAATGAATCAAATATGCATTTTCCCACATCAAATCCTCAGGCTTCCACACTTAGGTTGACAAAATTATCTGTTAACTGTGCTTAGTGGCTTTAAATTTTTCTTCATTCTGGTGAAGGCCTGTGATGCCAGAATTCTGAGCACAAAATACTGGGCTATACTTGATGGGATGCCTGCCACTCTACCCTGCTTCATTTCTTTGTGCTTCCTGCATATACTAATATCTGTGCTGGAGTTTTGCTTGCATCAGAATCCTCAGTCCTGAGGCACTGTGGCATATGAATTAAGGACTTGACACTGGAATGGCATTGCTGGGGTTTAATCCCTATTTCCTCCGCTTGCTGGCTTTATGATCCCACAGTTAATCCACTAATTTTTTGTTGTTGTTGTTGTTTCACTTTCTCTTCTTTCAAATTTGGATAATAACAGTTCCTGCTTCGTGGAAGGGTCGGGAGGTTGAAATATATTCACAGAGCTAAGACACGTAACACAATGTTAGGCATACATTTAGTATGACTGAGTATTAGCTATCATTGGCACTATTTACCTTGCTGACGCCTGCCTCCCTTCCCAGACTTAATGAATCAACATCTCCAAGGTGGAATTCAGATGCTGTGTTTATAGTTAAAAGTTCTTCCGATGATTCAGAGATGACTTCTGACTTATTAGCAGCCGGGACTTGCTTTCTGTGAGCCGAATATTCTCTTCAGCACCTCTCCACTTTTATACTCTTGTAGCACTACTGTGGTCCCTCTCCATATACCAAGTTTGTCCTCCCAGCTTGTGCTTACCCTTCCCCTCCTATAAGCAGTTTTCCATGCCCCACGTGCCATGGACAGATGTCCTTCTGCACCATGGAAGTATGTGTTCATTGGTCCCCTCTTCAGCCTTTGAGTGTCAGGAGGATTCACCTGCCTGACACCCACCTTGAGAGCTACTATCTTTAGTGAATTACTTGCCAAGTAGATGAAACAATACTGCTCACCAAGTTTCTTCATTCCCATTTGACTCTATGTCCTGTGGCTGCACCCTTTCCTGTGATGTCACCTCCAAGCCTTTCCCCACTCTGAAGTCATCTTTACTGTTATTCCTCTCTAGGTAGCATCTTCCTTCCCTATTTCCAGAGCAGACTGTGGTCTTACACAACACCACCCTCTTTTTCTCCCCCTTCTCTTGGATGAAGGAGAGAACACACCCATCAGATTCTGACCAAATTCTGTTGGATTGCCTAAACTGTATGACCCCACTTAAAAATGATATCTTTGCGTTCTGCCTCTGTCACAAGATTGTAGGGGTGTTGAGTTGCCAAATTGGTAATCTTATGCATAGCCCTGCACCTGGCACAGAGTGTGTGGGCCCAATAAATGAGGAGGAAAAGGTAGGACTGTGTTGTTGATGAGCACTCTAAGAGCAGATTTGAATTATTTTCTACTTATATTAATATGGAGTGATTCCTGTATACCAGGCTTATTTCTAAGCTCTTTGCACATGCTCTGTCATTATAGTCATCATATTTATTACCCAAGCAAGGATAACTGAGGATCAGAGAGGTTAAGTAATGAGCACAACAGTGGTAAGAGGTACGGCAGTGTTTTCACATACAGTGTGTACCCTGAACTTCCACCATGCTACTTTCTGGAGATGCAGGGCTGACCCTAGCATGAGCCTCACCCACACTGGAGCTGTGCACACTCACATGGGCCTCTGGATTGCTTGTACTGGCAGAGTGGTAAATCAGATTAACAGTTCTGAATGCCAGCCAGTTGAACTGGTGATTCACATGTTCTCCTCTTCAGAAGTATCTAAAGCCCAGGCCCAGCCCTTTTTCCCCCTTTTTTCCCTCCTCTTTAAATCAGTTATGAATCTCCTTGAAAATTAACCTAAGTTTATAGTTGAACATCAAAATTATTTGCATTCTTGGTATAGGTGTTGGCAGGCTTGGTCAAGAGTAAAATTGAGGGATTAGATAAAAAGACACAATTGGAAATAATGGTTGGCCATTTGGTTGGTCCCTAGAAAAGTTTCTCCAAAGATGTGGTAGTATTTTGTGAAAGAAGATTTAAACAGCCAGAATGGTTTAGGCTACACACTGGTCAAAGTCACTGGACCGCTTAAGCATAAGATCCTTACAGCCTTATTTCTCTCCAGTTCTTTAATTCTACAAGGTTTAATGCCTCTGGAATTTTGGATTCCCAATTGTGCCTCCTTTACAAATGAAATAATAAATCTCTTGGATACATAGAACATTACCCACAACGTTTACAGTGCCCCAATAAATACTTGTCTAATGAAGTGTATCATGTCGTTTTGGAAGCCCCAATTACACAAGGTACTTCCCAGTAGTTACATAAATTAATCTTGGTATTTTCAGGGCAAGAAACCAGATCTCTCCTCTTGGAAAGAGTGGATTAGTGATTTCTTTGAGTAGAATTTGGATGCACTGTAGGAACCCAATGGACCGAGGTCAAGAGGAAAGTCCCCGAACCCATTTTGGAGCATAAGCTTGGATAATAACATGGCAGATAAATATTACGGTGTTGAAAGAAGATCTGTTATTTCTGAAATGTGGGAACAAGTGTTACTGTTGAGATGCATGTCTGACAAACTGCCCCACAAAGGGTACATGCTTCATTTGGCAAATTGAATCTGGAAGCACAGAACTGAGCCAGGCCAGCCCAGAAGACACGTCCCTAAAGCTTCCATTGTCAATGATAAACTGGCTTTTAAAAAAACGCAAAAAATCAAAGTAATACATGCTTACAATTTAGAAAACCCAGCAATACTAAAATATTTATTTATTTATATTCATATATGTGAATATTACTGATAATACTGAAGTGCTTACATACATAAACATTGCAAATTTTTATGTTTCATAGCTCTTAAGCCACCCCTCCTTATCCCAAATTTCTTTTCTGTTTTTCAAAGATTGTCTGCTCTTTTAGCTGCTTTTTAATGTAATATTTCCAAATAAGATGTTTCTTTATCTGTGTAAAATATCAAGTTATTTATTATGTGTTTCCCATTATGGTAGAGTAAATGTTTCCTACATCTTCCTTATTCTTCAATATATCACATTTTTGATTAAATGGATATTTAGTGCTTATTTTTTTGTCATGATTATAAATACAGACATGCCTTGGTATCTACTGGGGATTGATTTTAGGACTCATTATGGTATTAAAATTCATGGATGCTTAAGTTTCTTATATAAAATGGCATAGTATTTGCATTTAACCTAGGCGTATCCTCCCATATGTTTTAAATAATTTCTAGATTACTTGTAATACCTGTTAAAATATAATTACTATATAAATAGCCCTTATGCTGTGTTTTTCACAGAATAATGACAAGAAAAATATCTAAATATGTTTGATATGCACCTGAATATTTTTCCTCCCATATTATCCATCTGCTGTTGGCTGAATCTACTCATATGGAACAGACACAGGGAGAAGGCCAACTGTGTTGTTTACTGTTGAGTCAAATAACTTATGATGATCACATTTCCTTTCTATTAAAATATTTTCCTAAAGTTATTAATTGTCTTTCTTCAAAAATTCACTTAGTTTTTAAAGATTTTAATGAAATTTTCTCACTGGCTTCAATAGTTCTTTGACATATGTGTCAAAAGTAATCTCCCCTTAAGATATTTTTCTTATGTTAATAGTTAAATTCTTAAGTTATCCTATACTGTTTTTTTATGTCAGTTGTCAAGGGGGAGAAGTTAATTATTAATTATGCTATATCAAAAGTAATTTAAAATGCCTATCTCCAATGTGTCCTTTATTTTGATTATAGTCAATTACTCATATTTGGGTAAATAGAAAAGATCTGGTTTATTATATTTGGTAAATAACATTCATAATTTAGTTTTATGGTCCCACGAATACCCAATATTCTTTAAGAATTTCTTTCTTCCTGTATATCTTTAACATCTAGAATAGCTTCCTCCGAGGAAAGCAAATGATATTTCATGTAATTTTATTCTGTGAGTAGTTTTAAAAAAATGGCCTCCTCACATGACATTTATTTCTTCCCTTTTCTCATTTTCCTCTCCCTGGTGTTTCAGCCCTGAATTGTACAATTAGGAATGTGAGATACATTGTTATTGGAAGTAGTTAAAACATTTACATAAAAGAATGGGAAAGACTTCACCTTTAGAGACAGTGTTTTTCAGATTGCCAGTAGAGGGCCTTGTTAAACTGAGTAAAAGTTCACGTATCAACCAATAGCCAACAGCCACAGACACCCTATTAAAGAAGGCATTGTTTTAGAATTTCTGATTAATAGCAGTAAAACTACCAAAATAATTTTTAAAGTACACTGCATTTCTTTCTATATGGAGGAATTAGACATCTTAGCTTTCATTTTTATTGTTTTCTTAGTAGGAAATTGGAAAATTCAGAAAGATCATTAATAACCCATCAATCAAATCAAGACTTTGGATGCCTAGTCATAAAATCTATACACAACATTTTTTTTTTAAGTTAGAATGCTGTTCTCTGAGCTTACTAACTGGAACCTCAGGTTGGCTGTGGAATATGGAGAAAAGACGATGGCTCTTCTATCCCGGGTACAGTTTAGACTTGCTTCCTCCATTTGACTGAACCCACTATAAAATAAAAGCATTTCCTCTTCCCTGCAGCTGATGTAAAATATGATTTAAAATTATGACATTCTGTAGTATGCCCTCCATTCAGATGCAGGGAAAGAATCTGCCCTGAGAGAGCCGGGATCATTTCCAGTTCTCTGTCCTGCTCCTTTTCCAGTGGAAGAAACCAGGGGAGAGGAGAGCTGATATTTCTAAAGTCATCCAGCGGGTTAGTGCAGTGCAATCTTCTTCCTGCTCACTGACCTTTCGGCTCCTCTTACGCAAGTCTCTCCTTTTTAAGGAGGTTCTCTTCTTCCCACTCCATCCTCCTGGGGGCAACTTCTTCTCAGCCTAACTGGCTCCCTCAGGTAGGCTTTTTCTGCTTGTTATGTGCCCTGTGAACCTCATGTCCTTATTTTCCATTGCACTTATCTCTACAGTGGGATGAATAATAATGTCTATCTCAGAGGGCTATTAGAAGGGTTAGATGAGACAATATACATTGCATATGGTCAACTATTTGATTAAGAACATTTCCCCAGCAAGGCTAGCTATTCCATGAAGGCAGAACCTGCATCTGTCTTGTTTAACATGGTAGACTTAGCACTTGGAACAGTGGCTGGCACACCGTAGGAACCCAAAAACTATTTGACAAAAGGACGAATGTAAGCAAGCATTCTTATTCTTTGTTTACTGGTTTTTCTCTTCCATTTCTACACTTAAGGAAGACAGTCATTTTTATAAGTCAGCTGATGGTGTTCAAATCTCATGGCCTTCAGGATGCCTGTGGACTCAGGGAGATTTTTTAACTCTCTATGAGCAAGTGAGTATTTTTTTTATTTCCAGTAGTTCAAGGACCCAATATTTGTGATATTTATCAAGTGGTGGCTCTGCAGGTTTAAAAATAACAAGAGAATGGAGAAGGATTTCTTCTCTTGTTGACAAGGACAGGAGGAATGGGAGCAGAAAAGTGTCCCCAGATGAGCCACATGTCCTTTCATATTTCCCAGGTTGGGCTGGTGATTTTTCTGGAGACCATCATGAAATTGTATTCCTTAAAGGTCGTGTTAGAAAGACTAGGGTCTTTGGAATCAGTTAACACAGATAAAGTAATGGAAAACATATCACTATTGCTCCTACCCAAGAGGCATTTGTCCTTGGGTATCCCTGAGTTCCAGTCTCTGTCCTGACCTCTACTGACTTTGGGTGAGTTCTTTAACCTAATTGTTCTTGATCTTCTCATCTGTAAAACAGAGGAGTATCAACAGTGATTTCACCTAAGTCTTCATAGTATGTCTACCTCATTGTACTTTCTATGTATATTGTCTCATCTAACCCTTCTAACAGCCCTCTGAGATAGACATTATTATTCATCCACTGTATAGATGAGAAAGCCGAGGTACCCTGAGATTAATTTGTTCCAGATAACACAGTAAGACTTTGAGACAGATGTTTAGATTGTATTGCCTTCTTAAAGGATCATTGTGAGAATTAAGTGAGATAAAGCCCATGGCGTAACTGCATAAAAATAAGCTAAACACATGGTGACCCTTAAGATCATCATTGGCTCCTTATCATTGAGGACATTAGGTCCCATGTAAGCAGATGAATGCTGCAGGCAACTGAAAGAGATGGCAGTGCTCTGTGTCTCAGGGACACATTGCTTAATCCTGATGTCAAATGTCAAGAGCTCTTTTTACTTGGTATTTTGGTACAAACATGTATTTGCAACCCAAAACAACCAGTAAGGAAACTGCCCACCCTAAAACCCTCCTGGCTGTTCTGATCATGTGAGAATAGTTTTCTTGGCTCAATGCTGCATCTGCTGATTGACACCCCTGGCTTTATCATCTCTGCTTTTTTTAATTTGGTAAAACTGTCAAATCCCTCAGATTCCGGTTTGTAGACAGCTCCTTCTTTGAGGAACAGTGAGACCAGGTTATGGGGTAGACAGGGTGTGATGGGTGTTCAGCTCTTTCTGATGTGTCCTCATTTTGATCCCTTGTTATGTACTCCTGACCCATTTTCCCCAGCTGTCTCCTTCCTCTTTTCCATCTTTTCTTTCTCTTTTTATTGTCTCTCTTCATTCATTCTCTTGTTTTTCTCTTTCCTATTGCTCAGTTTTTCGTCCCTCTAATCTTGTCCTCTGCCCAACTTGAATCTCATCTCTCCCTCAATTATCCCTTTTGCTCTTCTACACCCTCTTTCTATTCATTTTTTTCTCTCCTCCTTCCTCACCCCAGCAGAGCAGAGGATGGTCAGTGTTTCTCAGTGGAGCAGGAGTCAGAGAAAAAGGGCCAACATTCCAGTCTTTTCAATGTTTCTATAATCATCAAATGCCCTAGGGCCTCATTACAATGCTGATCCTGTTAAACAAAGAACACATCCAAATTCTAGGCCAAAGGAAAAGAGAGCCCCAAAGGAGCAGGCTGCATGGTAGAGGAGGGTGTGATCTAGAGAGAGAGAATGGAGTGACCCCGCTTGTAAAATCCTGCCCCAAGCCAGCTGTAGGACGTGGGATCAAGTGGCCCCATCTGCAAAGTGAGGGGGAGATCAGATGGTCCCAAGGCCATTCCTGGCACCGTGATCCTGTTATTCCTAACCACCCAATGATTGCAGCCTGACTCACAACACAGGCAATTATCAAAGCAGCAAGAGGCAAAGCCAGGACAGTGGGCTCAACACTGGTCGGTGTGCATGGGCGTCCTGGGGACCCTGGCAGTATCTTTGATCCCTAGCAGTATCCCATTTTCCCAAAGTGCTGAAGTGATTCGTCACTGCACAATGCCGTGTGTCCTCACAACAGATGTGAGAGGATCACCCTTGAAAGGGTGTTTCTCCAAAGCATCTAATTATAACCTCTACTGAAGATTAACAGATGTTATAATTGTCTTTACCCTTTGATTAAATAGTTTCTGCATGAGTAGGTTTCTTAGATTTTCCTTCTCTGTTTTGCATGATCTTTATAAAGAACTGACATGTGTCTTCAATTTTCTGGAGATAGCTCCTCAACAGGCTGGGTAAGAATCTTCGCAGATTCATAATTTCATCCGATCTCTTTCTTTCCCTTCTATATCTTTATATATAGAAAGAGAAAACCTGGGGTGGGTAGACTGTACTTGTGGAGACTGGACATGGGTTTTGATGGCAGATGAGTGGCAGGAGTATGAGTGTAGCTAGAAGCTGGCTTCTCTTTCTGCAGTTTGTCTGCGGAAGTGCCTGAAATACATGAATGTTCTCTAGGAAAAACTGTGCCAAGTGGAAAAGGGAAATTCAGCAGACCTTGCACAGCAGTGACAAGTGTGCAAATGAGTGTGTGAGCAGGGAGACAAACAGCATCCGTGATATAAATGTCTGAAGATTGTTCTGCCAATATTTGTTCTGGAAAGATAAGCCATCAGCCAGAAGCTGATGTCAACATTCTAAAACATGATTTTCGTTCCATTATTTAGAACTCAGATTTCTTTCTTCTCCATTAGCGATGTGGTTTGCGTTGGATGGCTCACTTATTTCACCTTCTATGAACCCATCAGGGAGGATGGTGCCTTTAACTTACAGGAAGATAAAGCCTTCTGCCTCATGGTCTCATTGTCCAAATGAGTATGTTTCCTCCTTGAAAAGAGAAAATTATAAGGAAGGCTTTCAGGCATTAGGCCAGCTTATGGAAGATGAAGACCAGATCATTTAGCGAGATCTCCTTAAAAAAGGGTCTCCATCTCTCCATACCAAAGCAATCTGAAAAGGACTTGCAAATCAAGGCAAAGGTCAGCCATTGGTCAGCCTGAGGACAGAGAAGAAAAAAACAAAATCAAATTTGTCGTCAGTGGATACACTAGAATTAAACCTTTGGAAAAATAAAAGGAAGGAAATATTTGATTTGGTTGATCTAATAGGCCCCATACAAATTCCATCTCCTCTTTCATCTGCGATTGATAAGGAAGAGGAAGGAAGGTACATTTATTCTTAGTAATAATCTACACTGAATATATGTGCTACTAGTGAATCAAAAGGCAAAATTTCTATCTTTGGGGTTCACAATATATGGGGGGAAGGAGTTAGTCCCTCATGAGACATTTAAAGAACATTACAAACTAAATAGGATTAGGTTCCAAATGAATGATCAGAACATTGATAAATTAAGATGATTTTATAAGGTCTAGGATCTTAAACATTTCTAGAACCAATATCATGAAAAACAGCTAAAGAAATTAGATTTGGGTCATTTGGAGGAAGAAGATTTTAAAACTGTTTTGAAGTGTAATATACATACAGATCAGTGAATCTAAATATCTAGCTTGATACATTTTTACAAACTGTATTTATATCATCAATGCACAAACCAAGACATATCACCAGCACCCTGGGAACCCTCCTGAAGTTCCCTATGGTGACCACCATGCCCATTTTTGATGGAAAAGATAAGTTTCGCCTGTTTGTATGCATTATGGAAATAGAACTACATAGTATGTATGATTTTAGGTTTGGCTTCTTTTATTCAAATTATGTCAGTGTGATTCATTAATATTACTATGCTTAATTGTAGATTTTCCATTGTCATTGTTCTATAATTTTCCATTGTGTGACTGTACCACAATATTGTCTTTCCACTATTCAGGAGTATTTTGCTATTTCTAGTTTGGGATTCTTACAAATAGTGCTGTGATAAATATTCTAGAACATGCCTCTTGTGTCACTTCATAAACAAATAAAACATATCTGCTGAGTGTGTGTGCAATTGCCACATTGTAGAGTATCTAAGAGATACTGCCAGTCTTTCAAGGTGATCGTTCAAGTTTATGGTACTATTAACCATATGTGAGAGTAACGGTGGTGTTTTAATTGACTGACAAGAACAGGACTACTTCTTAAAGGTGGACGTTAAAGAGAAGTAGCTGTGGCCTAATATTAGGCATTGTTCCTTTAGAAATTCACAGAAAGAAAATGGGATTTTATGAATTAGGTCCTTGTCCCTGGAAGTTCTCAGACAGTGAAGGATGGCCTTCACCAAGAAGGGAGGTGAAGTAGGCATAGGATTCCAAGGCCTTTTCCATCACAGGCTTTGTATATCCAACATAGTAATCTCCATGGAAACAAGAGTATGGAAGAGGTCATCCCAGTGGACCATAAGGCCAGATTGTAGGAGTAAACAGGAGCGACTGCAGGGATAATACTGACTCTGTGAGTGGGGCAGAGGCCATTCCAGGAGGGGAGACAGACAAATGCACAGGTCTGAATAGGACATGAAAGAATTGAGTAACGTCATAAAAAGTGATGATATATTAGTCGATGGAAGAGTGAAGAGCGGTTTGCAAACCACAGCAGAATCCCTGCAGAATAAGAATGGAACACACATTTATACGGTTCACCATACCGAATGCTTAGGACCAGTCTGAGAACCACCAAGCAAAACAGAGGCATTTGATCAGCTCTGCCAGACATCAAGCAATGTCCATAAAATGCCCTAGGTGAAAGCTGCCGCACAGGGAGGCGGCCAAATAATGCTCACCGGGACAACAAGAACAAAGCAACATTTCTGCAAGCCTCCTCGCAGTTCCTTGGAGTTTCCTAATACCTAACGTGCATGAATCTCGTGTCCTTGGCAGCATGGGGCTACATGTCCTCTACAGCGTGGTCTCTGACTTAGACTGTTTTCGTGCCAGCATCATACCATGTACAAACTTGATCACATAGTAAAAGGGCTCACAAAACTAAAGATGGATGGTTGGACTGATAAGAAAAGGTTCTTGCTTTGAACAAATAATGTTCCTTCCTCTGCTTTCATCTTTTTCTTATCTCCTTTTTACCCCCACCCCCCCACACACACACTTTGCAATCTTTTGAAGCCTTGAACAAAGAATTGCTCATTTTCCTTGACCTAAGGGATCCAAACTGCATAAATAGATAAGCTTGTAAAATTAATGAGGGGGATCTTCATGTTTCTTAGAGTATTTTCATCTGTTCGAAATGGCTTAAAAAAAAAAAATATATATATATATATATATACCCACCCAGTGGCACTGTTAACAGGCACCTTTTCTAGGCACATGGTGATGGGGCCCCTCAATCAACACACCCTATCCTTTTCCCTTCCAAAGCCGCACTGAAGGGCTATATTCAGGACAGTAGTCATGCCCTGTGTCAAAGCACGCATCCGTGCTATCTTGAAACTCTATAACATAGCCTGAATCTGGTAAATGGAGCACAGCTGAGCAGGTGACAGATTTATCATACAGAGTGGAAGACTATTCTAGGACAGTGCACAAAGGCAGTCATTGTGGGAAATCTGATAAATGGTTGCTCCTGTACATACTTCTTTTAAACACTTTATACTGCTCTGAAAATACGTAATCTCTTGAACAGGGATGAATCCGCTGCCTCTGTCTCTTTCTCCTTGTCCTTGCAGCACGTCTGTTTCTACCCAGATACTCTTCTCTAGGGACACTTTTCCACCATTGGGTTTCTCCTGAGTGTATTTGATTCTGAAGATCTGAGCTCAGTCAGGGAGACATGGCTGAGGTGTGCCTCTGGGTATGAGTGTATACGTGAGTGCGCACACACAGGGATTGACGAGTGTGTGTGTGAGCACATGCGTTTGTGTTTCAGGGTTTTGTCTCGCCGTTTCAGTTCGACAAAACCATCGCGTTATTTCATCCATCCTCAGATTTCCAACTGAAATTGACTGAAGTTATAAAGCACTATATCAAGCCAGAATAATTCCAGGACATTATAACAAGCAATATCAATCTTCCCTACTACCATCGACAATATTTTCTTGATGGAAAGTTTTTTTTGTGCCATTCTCTTCAATTTCTTTGGGGATATGCTTAAGCCATTACACGTTTTTTCAACAAGAAGTGTTTGAACCATGAATCCTACCTCTCCTGTTCTCTTTTCTAGGCTTTTCTTGTAAAGGTACAAAATTCCCATGTATGTGACTTCAAAATGTTTCTGGTACTGGGGATTGAACTCAGGGGCACTCCACTGATCCACATCCCCAGCCTATTTTGTATTTTATTTAGAGAAAGGGTCTCATTGAGTTGCTTAGTGCCTCACTTTTGCTGAGGCTGGCTTTGAACTCCTGATCCTCCTACCTCAGCCTCCCGAGCCACTTTGTTTGTTTTTTTAAATTGGTTGTTCAAAACATTACAAAGCTCTTGACATATCATATTTCATACATTAGATTCAAGTAGTTTATGAACTCCCATTTTTACCCCAAATACAGATTGCAGAATCACATCGGTTACACATCCACATTTTTACATAATGCCCTATTAGTTACTGTTGTATTCTGCTACCTTTCCTATCCTCTACTATCCCCCCCTCCCCTCCCCTCCCATCTTCCCGAGCCACTTTGAATCAATAGATATGTAGTTAGTGAGAGCTCATGAAAGTATTATAACAAGAGATTCTTAGAGCTGGCCATCTACTATGGATGCTTGGTATGGCATGGTGGCCACTGAAGCAGATTCTACCTGGAAGCTGCCCTGGTGAGATATTGGAGCCCATAATGGGAGGCCGTGATGCAAACCATTCAGCCCTCAACCATGATTCTGATGGATGGAAACAAAAATGCTTAGTTTGATTGCCACCAAATCCTTTACTCTCTGCCTTGGTCTCTGTCTTATTAAATCTGTGCTGACCATGGGCAGAATGAAGTGGAGGACTGAGCATGTTTTAACTTGCACTGGGTGCACCTCAGAAATTTAGCAACCCAACTCGGATATTTCTACATCTCTCGGCACACTAACTTCAAATGGAACTAGACAGAAGTCTTTGTCATCAATAACTTAAAAGTTTAATATTCTAAAACAGATAATGAAGGAAAATAGATAAAGAAAAAGCTGGTTTTAGAAGTAATTCTAAAATCAAATTCTCCCCTGCAGCTGCCTCTGATACTTGGTTCTATGCCTCTCTTTCCTTTTGGGTGTCATCCCCAGGGTCAGATAAGGACTTTTCTAAGCCCTCTTTTCAAAGAGAACCAAATAAGTTCTGCCTTCCTGCATAACCCTAGTCAGACTTTCCAACCTATCCAGAATTATACTTAAGGTCAAGTTGTGATCCACAGGGCACTGAAGTTTGTTGTGTGAATTCTGGAATGACCTTGATTGTGACTTATCAGTGAGTTATTTGATAGGCAGGGGATACTTTAAGATGTGATTTTGATTCTGAAGGCTGGTCATTACATTTCTGGGAAGTTGTGGGCATTCTTCTCTGCCTTTCTGAGCTGAAAATATAAGCAATCATTGGGATGGAACAGGAAGGAGACAGTGATTTAGATTAATAGAAATTTGAGTGTATTCAAAATGAGAGGCCACCTTTAGCTATTTATCCTGGAAAACGATTCACTCATTTATGTGAAGAGGCATGCACAAGAATGCGCACTGCAGCATCATTTGTAATAATGAAAAGTTATTTGCTGTCCGAGTGTCCATCAATAGGGGAAGAGTCAAACAAATAATGCTCCATCCACACTCAGGAGCCTGCATGGTCATTAAAAGGATGAAGAAAAGCTATTTGTATCTTGACATGGAAAGACTTCTCTGATTTATAAAGTGGAGGAAAAAAAGGTGGTCAAATATATACATAGAAATGAGTGCCACTTCTGTTTCAAAAACACAGGTAAATATAAACACGTCTCTATATCTAGAAAGATAAATTGAAAATGGTGGATTGTTTTTTCTGATTCAGAGAATATTATTGGGAGTGCATGTAGAGGAAAGTTTGGCTGTTTTTCACATAATTTTAACTATTTATTTTAAGAAAATATGCATAGATACTTCTAAAGAAGATTTACATTTTTGTGTGTATATACATGTACATTTTACTCATATATATTTTAATAAGAGGGTATATTCTCAAGCAATATTTCATGGAGAAAAGGGTTTATACTTTCCAAATAAGTCATCTGAGGTAACCAAAGGTAATATAAAAGACAAACAGAACCTCTGTTTTTCTCTGGGTGCGCTGAAGTTTTCAGGCATGATGATATTTAATTTAAGATACAAATAAAAGCAATAAATTTAAAAACGGGGAACTGTTTCTAAGGTGTGAAGCAGCAGACGTTATTTACAGAGAATTCATTGCTCAAAATTTAACCATTTCAGACATGGTGGGCTCATTTCAGATATCAAATAATGGGATCACGGTGACCAGGTAAATGAGCTATGGTCCTGTCCTGAAGGACAACCAATCTAGTGGAAGGACAGACAAATAAACACCACTCATTTATTTATAAACATAAGGCTGAATGAAGTACTCAAAAATGGAACAATTTGTGAGCATGCAGAGTAATGTTTCCTTAAATAATCTTGGCAGTGATTTTTATCAAGGCTCCATGAGGATATAAAGAGTTTGAAGGATCATAATGTGATCAGCATATATTGCATAAATTTTCAAAAACTTTTATTGTGGCCACCTTTGAATTGATTTGTAGGTTATTTTCTCTGTTTATATTACTCTCATTTTTTTTGTTCGCATTTTTAGAGTTTCCAGTTTTAGTGAAATCTTCTTTTCACTTTCCATTTTAAAGATAATGTGATTTTAAACTTACTCTATTTTCTTTTTCATTAGAAGTTGCAGCAAAGTAAAAATGACTGCAAGAAAAAAATTTATGAACTTTCAATTTGACTGAGTTTTTTTTTCATGTTTTTTGGTTTCTACCTTTCTGCTTGGATTAAAATTGATAATATTGTTATTTGCTTATTCTTTTTTAATACCTGTATTACTTAAAAATTTGTAGCATGTATATTTATGCATTCTATGTTTATATGTACCTACAAATAAAATACCAAATATATATAGCAGATTAAAATTTACTCAATATCTTTATGTGCTTAAAAAATAAAACTAAGACCTTATTATACTTAATTTACCCTTTGAATCCCATTCTGATCTTTTTTTTTTTTTTTTTTTTTTTGAGTTGCGATTTTCAGTGGCCAATGGGTAGATTCACTCACATCATTTTTCCATGTCTTTGCTCACCAAAGTCTCCAGGATCGTACTTCTTCCCTCTCATTTCTTGCTAGCATATATCCTTCAGTAGTTTTTTAGTCAGTATCTGGGGAAAACAAAGCTTTTGTTTTTAGTAAGACTAAAGAGTTCTTGGATTATATTTTAGCTCAATTTAGAATTCTAAGTCACAGTTAATTGCTCTCAACACTTTGAAGACATTACTGCCTTATGTTCTGGCATTTACTTCTGCTGACTGAAATGTGCTGGCAGTCTAACTGTCTAATAGGTTTTCATTTGCATGTCATTTTGGAAGCATCTCTCACGACTTTTAGGATTTTCTCTGTAGCTTGAGGTTTTTATAGTTTCAAAACTATATGTATTGATATGTATAGTATTTATTTCTTTAGGTTGTAATTTTAGTCATAAATGTTCTTCAGTTCTGAAAATTTCTTAGCCATTTTCTTCTGCAGATATTTCTTCTATATTATTCTCTCTATTTTCTCTTTTTTTTTTTTTTTTTGGAGTCTCCTAGATGCATTTTGGAGACTTCCAATCAATCCTTCTTTTCTCCAATATTTTTCTCTATACCTTGCACTAGATGAATTCATCGGTATAACTTTGTAGTTCGTTAATTCTCTCTTTGATTGTCTTGTCTGGCTTTAATCTTGGTTTTTGGCATTTTATTTCAGACTGATTTTTCTGGATTTATAATGGATATTCTTGTTCTTTTGTTGTTCTTTTTACCATAGAGCTACATCCCCAACTACAACCCCACGTCTTTTATTTTGAAACAGGGTCTTGATAGGTTGCCAAGGCTGGCCTCAAACTTGGGATTCTGCTGCCTCAGCCTCCTGTGCTGCTAGGATTACAGGCTTATGCCACTGTGCCCCCTGTATTTGTCTATTCTTATTCCACAATTTCTCATCAGTTTTATAAGTGATATACTGCTTTTTTGTTATTTATTTATTGACTGATTGATTCTTTTTAATTATAAAAGACAGTAGAATCCGTTTTGATGTAATTGATGGAATAATTCCATGCTTATGTTATACTTATTCCACTTTTATGTTTTGATATTTATTCCCTCCTAATATTAACTTTTTTCATTATTTTTATTTCATTGATGATGATATTTAGTTGTCTTCTTAGTATTAGTTTTCACATGCTTTAAAATTTCAAGTCATCTTGAATGGAATTTACCCCAACTCTCTGCAAATTCCTCCTCATCCATGGGTTATATACATGCTTTCAGGAAATTTGCCAGATGCCCCATCCAGAACCAGGTTTTGTGAGTGGCTTAGCGTATCTCTCCTGTAATATAAAGTTAGATGGTACAGAACTACCAAATGCTTTGATTCAAGTTCTTTAGACTACCTGTCCTTCTACCATGTTCAATATCTTGGAGTCTATAGCCCCAGGAAGAAATTATTTCCAAGGTTGAGGGGCCCTTTCTCCAGACTGTACATTCATGGAGTAGCTGGCTGGCCTCCAACACTCATGCAAAGCTCTTGGTGCTAGATACATATGAGGTTTCAAACTCTTCTGTTTTAACATCTATCTGGACACAGAGCTCAGCAGGCCCAGGAGATCTGTTGTCCTCTTCCTTCTTTGAGCTCAGCATCTGTTTCACAAAGATGTTTTTCTTCTTTATACATTACAAAAAATGTATTTAATACAATTATATATCTTACTCAGTTATTACTAGTGGAAAGTTCTTACTTCAAATTCGGTGTATCCATGGTCAAGCTTCCGAGTAGCCTTGAATCCTTGAAATTATGTCTAAGAATGCACAAAATATTAAATGTTTGTATTTTTCCAGGGTGTTGGGTATTAGACTTCCTCTTTTCCTCAAAGTTTGTAATAGCCACTGACCTAACTTGACCCTTTCAGTTTGAATACATGTTCTATTTCCCAGGAAAAGACAGTAATCAGAATTTATTTTATTTCTCTTCCAAGACAAATAATTACATTTTATACCTTCAACAACATTGGCATAATTTTAAAAGGAAGTAGAAGAGTGGCAGCTCAGGAAAGGCTTGAATAGGGTCCCTGCAAAGTCAAATTAAAATTAAGTTCACAGTATAAACTTTTTTTTTTCAGTCAAAGGAAAGGAAATTCCTTTAATGGAATAAAATGAAAATATTTAATCAAGGCAACAAACATTAAATGATGAGGGTGTTTATTCATGTTTTGGTTTCTTAACTACTGGGTTTTATGAAGTTAGGGACTTAAGTTCATTTTTCTTGTTGATAAGTTGAATGCATTTTCATCAAATATGGGCTGGTAAGATAATATTAGTGTTATGCATTCAGTAAGTGCTCAAGGAGAGCTGGTAAAAGATGATGATAGTATACTATAATTTAGTCTAAGTGATTTAATTGAGTAGGCTAAGTGTCTATCTTAACTTTAATTCAAAATACTACATATGATCTTTATACTTTTTCATGACTTAATAAAAATCACATTTAAAAATAAAAGTGAAAAATATGTTACTTAGGAATAAAATTAAAATTACTATATCATTTAAAGCAAATTGTAAAAAAGACTGACTGAGGCAAGTATGGATTGGTCTTTCATCTTGAAGCTTAAAAAAGTTATGATACAAATAATCCTAAACTGTAATTAGGAAAACAATCTAATGTATAATACAACAAAATGAATAAAAATCTAAGAATGAATATAACAAGTAAAATGGAAGATTTGTATACCCCAAACTATAAAACATTGTTGAAAGAAGACCTAACAAAATGGAAAGACAGTCTGTTTACATGAATAGAAGAATTAGCATTGTTAAGATGGCAGCACTCCCCAAACTGATCTATAGACTCAATGGAATCCCTATAATAATCTCACTTGGCTTTTTTGCAAAAATTTCCAAGAAGCTAAAATTAATATAGAAATGCAAGTTAGCTACAAAAACTCCTTAAAAATAAAGAATTAACTTGGAGGATTCATACTCCAAATTTCAAAACCTACCAAAATCTGTTTTAGTCAAGATAGTGTGGTACTGACACATAGATCAAAGGAATAAAATTAAAAGTGCAAAAATAAAACTAACACTTACGGTTGGTTGATCTTTTTTACATGGACGGCAAGACAATTTTGTGGGGAAAGAATACTCCTTTCAATAAATAGTGTTAAGATACTGTGGATACCCATGTGAAAAGGGATGAATTTGGACTCCTCCCTTATGCCATATAAAAACTGACTCAGTTTACAGTCTTAAATGTAAGAGCCAAAATTATAAACATTCCATAATAGGAGTAAATCTTTACTGCCTTGGAGCAGGAAAAAGTTTCTAAGATATAACATCAAAATATCAGCTACAAAAGAAAAAAAACATCGATAACTTGCACTTCAGTAGGATTTAAAAACATTTGTACATCAAAGGAACACTATCAAGAGAGTGAAAAGACAATCCATGGAATGAGAGAAAATAGGAAAGGTAGCAGAATAAACAGTTACTAATATGGCATTATGTAAAAATGTGGATGTGTAACCGATGTGATTCTGCAATCTGTATTTGGGGTAAAAACGGGAGTTCATAACCCACTTGAATCTAATGTATGAAATATGATATGTAAAGAGCTTTGTAATGTTTTGAACAACCAATAAAAAAAAAGAATGAGAGAAAATATTTTCAAATATTATATCTGACCAGGAGCTTCTATCTAGGAAGTAAAAAGAACACTTCTACTC
Organism: Callospermophilus lateralis; assembly: GCF_048772815.1. Taxonomy (NCBI): domain Eukaryota; kingdom Metazoa; phylum Chordata; class Mammalia; order Rodentia; family Sciuridae; genus Callospermophilus; species Callospermophilus lateralis. The sequence continues at coordinate 108,051,479 of NC_135313.1, read as the reverse complement.
CAACAATGAAAAGATACTCGCTGAATTAAAAAAAATGGACAAATGTCTGAATAAATGTTTCTCTGAAGAAAGATATACAGATAGCCAATAAGGACATGCAAAGAGGCACGATATTATTAATAATTAGGGAAATGGAAGTCAAAGCTACAATGAGACATCACTTTGTGTCCACTGGAGCAGTTATAATGAAAAGTTATAGACAATAATAAATGCTGACAAAGGTATGCCAAAATTGGACCTCTCGTATGTGACTGTCAAAGATGTAAAATGAGGTACATTCTCTTTGGAAAACAGTTTGGTGGTTCCATTTGATCCAATATTTTTTTCCTTAAGTATGTACCCAACCCAAATGAAAACATAGGTTCAAATAGAAACTTATATATGATTGTTCATAGCAAGAATGTGGAAACAATCTAAATACTACCAATGATTGATAAAGTGTTAAACAAATGTGATATATCTCTACAATGAGGTATCATTCAACCATGAAAAAAAATGAAGTTTTAATAGGTGCTACCACATAGATGATCCTTGAAAACATTATACTTAGTGAACAAGATTAGTCACAAAGACAGCTTATCAGGGTACCATTTATGGGAAATATCCAGAATAGACAAGTACATGGAGACAGAATGCAGATTACTGATTGCCGAGAGCTGGGTGAGGGGCAGGGGTGGGCTGGGACTGCTAATATTTGTGGGTTTCTTTTTTAAGTGTTGAAAATGTTCTAAAATTAGATTCTGGAGGTGGTAGCACAGCTTTCTGAATTCACTAAAACATTGTATTCTTTAAGTGAATCAATATTTTGGTATTGAATTATATTGCAATAAAGCTATAAATTAAGAGATGCAATAAATTTAAAAGCATTACATTTTCTTTAAATTGTTTTATAGATCAACATATTTTAGGGCCAAAAGGGACCTCTAGGGATCACTTATTTCATTTCTCTTGATATGTGAGATGAAGAAAATAAGGACCACAGAAATAAATTTGTTAGAAGATATGCAGGTAGTTTTAGAACTAAAAATACACACTTTATATTCCAATTTCCAAAATGTATCAAGAGTTGATAAATCCTGCAGAATCCATCTACATAGAACACTGTGAGAAACAGAGATAGTAATAATTTAGGTAATTTAATTAATGTAACCTATCAAAATATCCATGTGACCAGAATATTTTTGTGTGTATAAGAGACAGAAATGCTAAAACTAACAAGGAAGAAGATATAGACAACTAAGAGATTTCAGAAGCATTTGCTCACATACCTTAAAGAACATCTATTGAATTAAACAAATATGTAAAATGTTTTTTCAAGGAAAGAGTTTTTAATCTTTGGGCTATAATGTTATATATGGTATTAAAAATTATTCAGTAACCTAGGCAATATTTTAATTCAAAGAAAGAAAAAATATTTATGCTTTTGAAGCTAATTTCTCTAACTTTTGATAATTGCTTTACATTTTTACTTCACATTGAGAAAAGGAGAAAAATATCTTTGAAAAGAAAGTTTGAATGTTTTCTATTTGCATAGACAGGTCATGGGAAATTGAATTAGTACACGCACACACAACCTCACAGTCTCTTTGGTATTCTTAGATTTTTTATGTGTTATTATTTAAGACTTCAGTGTTCTCAGAGTTTCATATTGATTCAATCTTCTAAAATAATTATTGAATTTTAGAGGAGGAAAGAGGTTTTTGAGAACTCATGTAGCTAAAGATTGCAAATAATAGGATGTAGATGGCATAATTCTCAGAGGTGAATTATATTTGCTTGTAATGTCTTTTTTTAAAAAAAAAAAATCTAGTCTCTAGGCTGGGGATGTGACTCAGGTGGTAGAGCATCTGTCTTGCATGTGCAAGGTCCTGGCTTCCATCTGTAATGTATCCAAAAAAAAAATCTAATCTCAAAAAATTGGGAGAACTTACATAAACATTTGTGTGTTGATGTGTGTGTGTGTGCAAACTGCACTGCCTGTCAAGTAAAAGTATGGCATATATAATTATGTACAGTACTTAATATTTGATAATGATAATGAACAACTGTTACTGGTTTATATGCTTGCTATACTATACTTTTTATTGTTATTTTAGTGTATATTCCTACTTATTAAAAAGTTTACTGTGAAATAGTATGCTATGGTATAAGAGCCAGCAGCAACCTCATGTACCTTGTATTTACCATATTTCTTAATTGCATTAAGAGGCTATGTGGAGTAATCAGCCTGTACCATCTAGGTATGTGTAAGGACTCTCTGTGATGTTCCTACAATGATGAGGTGGCCTAATGACACAGTGTTGTTAAATGATGCATGACTGTATTTCTTAACTGTCCCCACAAAGCACTTCATTAAATGGGTGTGTAACTAATGAAAGAATTCAGAACTTATTATCAGTATTCCCATATTCTGTTGGTTGAAAGATTCATACCCTTTGGTGATTATTACAGAAAATCAAGTTGAATTACTCTCTCAAAAAAAGATATTTGCAAATCTAAATGTATCTTGCATCTATAGATAGAAACATTCTCAGTGTAAATGAAAATTGGCTCTTGGGACAAAACGAACAAACAAACCTAAGATATCACAATAGTTTGTGTTCCTCCAAAGGGCTAAAGCACACAAACAGATATATCTTTGGCATTAAATTTTATGGGAGAAGAAGAGCAGCACACAAAATATAGATATATTTAAAAAATGGCTTGAGAAACATTGACATACAGGGAGGATTCAGAAAGACCAATGCCTGGCTCAGCTGCTGTTTTCCTCTCAGATCTAGCTCCTTATGGGAAGAACCCCTAATAAATGTGTAAGGGAAATAATAACCAAGTCAGAGGAGACACTGCCTCCAACACCCAAGAGGCTAATAATCCAACTGCAAAAATAATCATGCATTTATTTATCGTAAAAGCCACGGGGAAACAGGGACTTTTAATATTGGTGATATAGGTATAAATTGCTATAGTTCAACCATTTTTTGGAGAGCAGTTTGATACTACAAGGTGAATCAAACATGTGGGTAACCTGTGATCCTGTGATTTCTCCATATGAAAACTTTTTGCCTCTGTTCACAAGGATGCATAAGTAGGAATGTTCAGAACAGCACTGCTAGTATGTAATGACAAAAAAAAAAAAAAAGGAAACAAACTATCCATTATCCATTGTTTGGGAATTATGTAAACTGCTACTGCAATAAATCCACTTAGTTGGATTCTTAAAATATTTCAGATGAACTAGAATTCCTTTTATCAGCAAAGATAAGTCTTTTTCCAGGGATTAAACTCAGGGGCACTTAACCACTGAGCCACATCCCCAGACCTTTTTGTATTTTATTTAGAGACAGAGTCTCACTAAGTTTCTTAGTGCCTTGCTAAGTTGGTGAGGCTGGTTTTGAACTCATGATCCTCCTGTCTCAGCCTCCAGAGCCTCTGAGAATTACAGGTGTATGTCATCATGCCCAGCCTCAGCACAGATAAATCTTGATGCCATTAATGTTAAATGGAAAAAATTGAAGTTAAGTGGAAAAAAGGCACATAGATTAATACAAAAAGCATGATGCCATCTATGTAAACATAAAACACAAACATATAAAGCATCGTAGACATCCCAGCTCTCCTCCAAGCGATTCTTCTCCTCCAGTGGGCTAGATTTGTGCATCATAATAGTCTCAGGGTGGAGAGAGAGGGAGAAAATGAAAGCTTCAAGTCCTCCTAAGGTCCAGCCCTAGAATGCTGTATCACTTTTGCCATGTTCTGTTGCAAAGGGGTCAGAAGCACATCCAGATTCAAAGAATTAGAGAAATGGGCACCACCCTGTATGGGAAGAGAAGAGGGTGGGCCATCCTGGGATGAAGGAATTTGTGGCCATTCAACAACCTACTGCATGTTTGACATAACAGTGCAGGAAGACTCCAGAATACAATGTAAATTCTCTCCTAAATAATCTGTAAATTTAAATCCAGTCCAACCCAATAAAAATCTCTACTGTACTTCTTGTAGAACACAATGATCTGATACCCCCGGAGTTCATCAGGAAAACAAAAGTGTATACAAATGGCCAAAGATTTTTTTCAAATAGAACAAGGCAAGTTTGACCTAAACGATATCCAAATTTACTAAAGCTTATAACTAACACAAACATAGTCAAATAAATCAACGTTAGAAAAGAATAGATAACCAAGGAAAAGGATCTTGGATGTGTTAAGTTTTGTTAAGATTAGGGGGCATTTCAAATTAGTGGGGAGAAAATTCCAATTACAGAATTAATGAATTCACATCCTGTATAAAATAAAGTTAAACTTATGTTTTGTGCCACAGACAAAGGTATATTCTGATAGTACCATAAGAAAGGTTAAAAACATAATGGAAAATGTTCTTTTAATTTAGTGTAAAGGAAAAGATTGACACATTTGACTATAATCAATTGTAACATTCTATAGCAAAGACCCAAAAGATAACCTCAGAGAAAAATATTTGTAGCAGCTGTTAATAAGGATTGATATTCAAATATATCATGAGCTTTCACAAATCAATAAGCAACAGGAAGAAGGAAAAAGAATGAGCAAATAATTTAAGCAGATGGTCCACCCTCCATACTTCAAACAACCAAAACAGCATGCAAAGATGCACAATTCTATTAATAATATCAGGTTGTATTTGAGAGGTTGAGGACATTTTTTCCTTTTACTACCAGTTTGTGAAAGCTTTAAGACTGATACTACTCATTAAAGGTGGCTATGTAGAAAACCGTCATTTTATAACAGCCACAGAGGTGTATGTTCTTAAAATATTTTTAGAAGGTAACTAGGCAATTCATACCAAATTTTTAATGTTTACAGTGTAATTTCACCCTTAGCAATCTAAGCTTTGTAGAAAAGTTTGTGCAGGCACAAAAGATACACATACATGCTCTTGGAAACACTGCCTAGAATCAGAAAATGCCCCAAACTCTGTATTTCTACATTTAAGCTAATAAGAGATCTATTGATCATCCATTATATTGAATAATATGAAGTTGTAAAAAATTTAACCCTAGTGTATTGAAAATATCAAATAAAATGCAATCACTGAACAACAAGTGTTGATCCCATCTATTGGAAAAGGGGAAAAAGCAGAATTTATTTATAGGGGTGCACAAATAGATAAACTGCTAAAAGTGAACAGGAGAATGAAGGTATATGATTTCCATTATACTCTATATACATTTTTATTGCTTTTATCTTCTAGAAGGAGCATAAATGCATTTAATATGGTGTAACAGTTTTTAATTGGGAAGAAGACTTTATCATCTCATGGATTTTGTTATTGTTGTTGTTGAGACAGTAACGAGGAAGGCAAGGGTTTTTGAAATTTCTTCACAAGAGAAAATGTTGATGAAACTGGGCATATTTTGCCTGAGAGAGAAAGCATATTACATTTGCTCCAGAAAACAGAGATGTGTCCAGTGGGTAAAAATCCAAGAGACAGATTGAAACTTTGTTGCCCTTGGAGATACTCAGATATGAAATGGTCCCTTGTGGGAGGCAGTATGAGCCATCTGTCCCTGGTTGAGTGGAATGGAGACAAGGCAGCCACTTGTTGGGTTTGTTCTGAGGCAGTGACTGTGTTGGTTGGTAGGTGAGATGGGACTGAAAGAAACCACTTAGACCTCAGGTTCTGGGCTTCCTAGTGTCCCAAGTGAATGTAAACACAGGAATCGTTATTATGAGACCTCATCTGTCATCTTGGATTATGTGAAGAACTGAGTCATCACAGAGCTTTGAGAAAATTCTTAGAATTTCACTCTTATACATACATAGAAAAATTCTAAGTTTCAGATACTTTGCTGTCAAAGTACAGTCCACAGACCAGAAGCATTAGTTTATTAGAAATGCAGAATCTCAGGCTTCGCTGTAGATGTAATAACTGAGAATCTGCATTTTCACAAGGTCTACTATTGATTTCTGTGCATGAATTTGAGAAGCACTGGTCTGTCCAACAAGCCTAGACTAACTTCTTAGTTCTGAGCCTGAGTAAGAAGATACAAGCAGCATGGTGTGGGGGCAAATAATTAAAAATATTTTTATTGCTTATTACCAGAAAAAAATGGTAACATGAAGAGAAAAAGTGACTATATATGTATGTTCATGTATGCATGGAGTAAATATATGTATGCATACAGGCATTATAAAAATGTATTCATAGAATGAACATGCATATATATCTGTGTATATATACAAGTATGTAGATATGAGTGTGTATGTGTCTGTAAAACTTAATTCTTTCCAGCTATCATTTAAGTGGATAATTATTGACCATTTTGCTTTTTTTTTTTTTTTTTTTTTGAAGAGATTTTAGTCCATCTCCCTCTCAAAAAATGAAGAATACTTTCAATTTAATTAAACACTGAATAGAAAAAGATAAACATCTTTGAGACATTTCTCATGCATTTCATTTTGACAGTTGTTATTACTTAGGACATTTTCATGCCATATTCCATATTTTATGGTTTATTAAAATTCTTTCTATTGTTTCAGTGCATTAATGGGTTTTTAAGGTTTAATCCTTCAATCTTGATTTACTTGGCTTTTAGCATTTTTTTTTTCACCTCAGAATGATTTGGGGTGGGGGTAGCTGGAGGGAGGTTACTTTAGCAGGCAAATGAGTAACCTCTTCAAGTGACAAAAGCCGCTAGGTAATTGGAAATATTCTAATTACCAGCTGAAACCTTAGCAAAAATGTATTGGCTTTCGATTTATTTTATGAAGTCCATTTCCTGAATCATTCCTTTCTCACTTGTGTGCAAAGACATTTAATGAAAAATAATGAATTCTGCAGTAGATGGGGACATCACAGTTAAACCTTTTGCTGGATTTTTAGAAAGTATTGCTTTTCATAAGCTGTTTCCTTAACAAGTTGTGTTGTTTCTCAGCAGGCTTTTCGGAGTTTAGAGCGTTGTCTACCCAACTGGCCCCAGATGGAAAATACGCTCTTGAAATTGGATGGCTTTTTAAGTGTAGCTCTCTACAGCCTGCTCGAAGAAAAAAAAATAAGCTTGAACAGAATGCATTTAGTAGCATGGTCCATAATCCCCTGAGCATCCCACATATTTGGATGTTTTCACTTTTGGCAGTGGAATTTTTCTAATTTAATTAACTCATTAACGTTAGCAGATGACACAGTGTGAAAATTCTTTTCCCTAGTCGCTTATCTAAATATTCTTCCAATTCACTGGGATTATGTACACACTTATTTATTTATTTATTTATAAAATTTATTTATGTATCTGTTTTATTTCTATTCTGATTTTCCCCTGAAGTGTTTATGGGCAATATATAGACATTTTATGTAATGAATTAGAAACATTCCTAAAGTGATGAATGGAGAAGAGGCAGAGTAGAGGATAAATGGTGGGGAAAATCTTTACAAAGGAAGACTGGGAGGGAAAGAACAGATGGCTCAAGAACAGCCAGAGCTGAAATGTTTCTCCTGGTCCAAGCCCTACCATTCTGTCTTTTAGTTCTTAGTTCCTACATGGCAAAAATGCAGAAGTAGTCTGTATCAGGCCCGTAGCTGGCAACAACAGGAATGACAGTAAGGCAAGTCTTTCAGGACTAGCCCAGCAGAAAGCCAATCTTCCTCTCAAGTCATTCACATTCGTTCATTCATTCATGTTTTTTTTTTTAATGTAAATTTTTTTTATTTATATATGACAGCAGAATGCATTACAATTCTTATTACATATATAGAGCACAATTTTTCATATCTCTGGTTGTATAAATAGTATCTTTACACCAATTGTGTCTTCATATATTTACTATATTTTTATTTTATCTTTTTAATTTTACTCACCTATATATAAATTTCTCTCCCTCTTAGATTTTAAGCTTCCTGAAATAAAAAAAATTGGAAATATTGGTCGATTATATTATGCATATTAGTGGGATTTGTTGTTCCATATTCATATATATATACACACAACATAACTTAGTCAGTTTAATTCCCCAGGACCTTCCCCTAGGCTTCCTTAAAATTTTAGAAAAAAATCCTTCCTCTCTTCATTTCCTTCTATCCCTCCATTTTCTCCCTCTTTTATTCCCTCCCTTTCTTTTTTTTCCTTTCTTCCTTTCTGGCACAGGGCATAGGACAAAATAAATGTTACTGAATTTTGAATGAAAGATGAGTATAGCTATCAGTTTTTTTGAAGTATCTTTTTTTCAGTGACTATAGCTATCTGTTTTTTTTTTTTAACTATTTACTCTAGTATTTTTAAATAGGCATAATTTTTTTTTCTGGGCGTGGTGGCACATGCCCATAATCCCAGACTCAGGAGTCTGAGGCAGGAGGATCACAAGTTCAAAGCCAGCTCAGAAACTCAGCAAGACCCTGTCTCAAAATAGAAAACAAAAAGGGCTGGGGATGTAACTCAGTTACATCCTGAGTTGAATCCCTTGTATCAATCAATCAATCAATAGGCATAATGTTAGTGATGATTTTCTTCCAGTCTTTGGCATTCGAAGTTTAGCAACTCTAAATAATGACCTCTCTCTCTTTTTCTTAATACCTTTATTTTATTTTTTTATTTCTATGTGGTGCTAAGGATCAAACCCAGGGCCTCACACGTGCTAGGCAAGAGCTCTACCACTGAGCCACAACCCCAGCCCATGATGACCTCTCTTTTAAGTTATTTGTGTATTCTTTTGAAATCTAGATTTGATATTTCTATCTTTAGTCAACCTTAGTTTCTGAATGAAAGGGAGAAACAATTTAAGTATGACTATTAGTGAGCCTGAGAGATGTGCAGAGGGACAAGGTGTTTATCCAAAATGTCTGTAGACACTTCTTTTGGGTCCAGATTTGCAAATTACAAATTGTTGGGCACAGCAATTAAAGGAAGGGAGTTGCTACTGCTGATAACTGTGTGTTCTTCAGCCCTAGAGAAATGATAGATATCTAGAAAGGGGATAACCCTTTACCCTCTCAGCCTGATGCTCAGTTGTCTACAGCTGGGAGATATTAGGGAATCTTAAGATAATAGATGCCTAACTCCCATTCCTAGCAATCTTGATTTGTTTTGTCTAGGAACGGGCTTATTGATCCCCCAGGCAACTGTAATATGCAACCACTACTCTTAAATAGCAGTTTCCAATGCTGGCTGCTCTTGTCATACTCCAGTGCTTTGTCCCTAGAGGTTCAAAGATTTGGTAGAAAGCCCAAGACACTGGTATCTTATAGACGCTCCCCCGGTGATCCTGAGGTGTAGCTGGAATAGAGACCCACTGAGTCACTTTTTCCAGGACAGGAAGCTTACTTCCCTTCGGTGTTCCCTTGGCATGTGCTATGGTTTGGATATGGTTTGTCCCTTACCCCTACAGACAAACCTTTAGAGTCCAGTGGGGGTGGGGAGAGGCGAGAACAGGGAGAGACTGGTTAATGGATTCGAAGACACAGTCACATAACAGAGAAAGATTCTGATGTTCTATTACACAGAAGGTGATTATGGTGATTATTATAGTACCATTTAATTCAAAAATAGGTAAAAGGGGCATGTTGAATGTTCTCTTCACAAAGAAATAATTACTATTTGAAGTGATGGCTTAAGTAAGTATCCTTACTTGACCAATACACAGTGTATCAGGGTACTGAAACATCCCACCATGCCATATAAAAATGTATGATTATTAACTCTGTCAGTACATAAATGTTACAGATCCATCAATAAACAAATATATCTAATTGCTAGCATAGTGGTATTGAGAGGTGGTGAGGCCTTCAGGCAATGTTTGGGTAGAGGAGCTCTGCTCTCCTGAAGGGATGCATATAGTTCCTGTGAGAGAGGATTGTTAGAAGACATTTGCCCCCCTTTTTTCTTCCTCTCTGGGTACATGTCTCTTGTCTTCTTTTCATCATGAGTGAGAGCAACACTAGATCCTTACCAGAAGCCAGGTAAATGCAGCTTCCTGAGTTTGGACTTTTAGTCTCCAGAACCATGAGCTAATTAACCCTCTTTTATTTATGTTGCCTAATCTAGGGTCTTCTGTTGTAGCAATAGAAAACAGACTAAGATAGTGTGTTCTATTCTACAGTTACTCTTTGAGTGCCTACCATATGGGCTGTGGTGTGCTGGGTACTATAGGGAATATACCAATTAATTTGACACAATCTCTTTTTTCTGAACATTTATGAGGGTATTAGCAATTTTATTGTGCATTGTTTTTTGGTTAATGAAGCTAAGTGAAAGACATCTTGAATCTAGACCTGGAAGGGCTATCAATGAATTGTCTTGCTGGGACCCTATAATAACTTGGTGCACAAGGCATAAGTAAAGTCAAGTCACAGAAGTTAGGGATTTGCTCAAATTTATAGGGAAAGGAGAGCTGGGAACCCAATGTTCTAATGGTTGAGTCACAGTCCTTTGGCTCTACCATTTTGCTCTGTTTCTTCTAGCACCACCATTAATATATTAAAGCAGAGGCTGGGAACGAGGGAATCAGAGAGGTAAAACTGGGGTGGAGAAAACAATGCTCAGAAAGTATGTGAGTGTGTATCTCAGTGAATGAGCGTCTGTGTCTGTTGGGTGTATCTGAGTGTGTATATGCATATCGCAGTGTGTACATGCATGCATATGTGAGTGAAAGTGTAGGTACATGAGTTTTTGAGTGTGAGTGTATCTGAGTGAATAAGTGTATGTATGTGAGGATGTATTTGAGTGTGTATCTAAGTGTATGTGACTAGATGTGAGAAAATATGCCTTTGAAACTTAGTTAAATGTGCCGTTTGGTTAGTGTCTCCTAAAAATTCTACAGTCTATTTAAAAGACTATTAGAAAATAAAAATTAGTGACAGTTTTAGAAATATTAAAAATCTGTCTAGACTCAAAGGCTATCACTCTCTGTGAGGAATTTTATTTTTTTCCAAAACAGAGTTTATTAATAAAGGCCAATTTAAATTTCTAAAGATTTCTATAGAAATCTAAGAACTACTTTCATCAACTAGAGATGTCTGGGGGGTTGGAAGGGAAGATCAGTATCAGTAACCATTAGTCAATAAGAGGAGGCTTAATTTCCTGCTTTTCTTCAACTGCCTGACCATTTTTCCTTCTCATGGAGGGAGGGAAGAGCTTCCATCCCATCACCCTGAATCCAGAAGAACATTCTTTTACAACCAGAGATGTCAGAAGACAGACATAGAAAAGATATGAACACCACTGTGTTATGGCACTTTGTAGATTTAGGCAAGTCCTAAAGAGTAATTTTTAGGTTTCTGATATTTTAAAATCATTATAGGATCTTCTTGAAACTGAGGGTGTCTGTGTGTGTTTGGCTAAAGAAACAAGTAACTCTGCTATTGCAAGTATGTGCAGTGTTTCTTCCCTTTGGTGACTTTATATTACTACCCTGTTCTTCATCTCTCACACGTACAGCTGCAAGCATTTGCCCATTCATTATGCATGCAAACAGTAAATGCTCATTGAATGTGTGCCACGTTGTTTTGCATTTGGCATTATACTGTCTAAAGGAATGCAGAAACTTGATCTTGGACTTCCAGTTTCCAGAACAGTGACAAAATTAATTTCCTTCCCAACAGTGCAAGAGATAAGAGTGTGAGAATCATCAGCCTTGTGATTTTTCTTTTGTTGACCACTCCTCTTTTCATATTACTACATCCTGGATGTCATTTATTTCTTTTAGGTAGCCTTGCTTTGATCCATGTGGATAACTACTTTGGTCCTTCCCAAGATTGTCCTATGGGATAACTAACAAGATAGTGTATACACCTGGGCTGGCAACTGGCTAGGACTCACTACTGTGGCCATACTGTTTGTTACTGTGGTCAGTCCTGATCAGAATACACCTTTATGATTTGTCATGCCCATGCAATGTGGTTGCTAAATAATGTGAATACTATTTCTATCTATATTACACCATGAAGTCTGAAGAGAAATTGATCACATCAAGCAGTTAAGTCAGCTTTCTCTATAGGCAGACTTGGCTATTTGAGAACTGTCAAAAGAATCCCCATTTCCCAAGTGACAGCCCCATCAGCCTCTGACAGAACTAAAATCCAGAAACTAGAGTCTCTCCTAATGAATTTGATTATATTTACCAGAAAAGATAATCAACATATTTAATATTTAAACCTTACCTATATATCACTCACTAGCAAAACTCTTTAAATGGAATGTCCATTTATCATCACAACAACCCTACTATGAAGAAGGTGAATCAACTGAGGATTAAATGTGTTAAATAATCTGTTTAATGTTATCATCTATTTAAGAATAAAGAGATTCAAACCCTAAGATTAACCTTTATGCTGAGAACAGGAGCCTGTGGCTGTGGTCTACAATTTAGCACTGTTCTCACACATTCTCCTCCTAGCTTTCTTCAGTCCTGAGAAAGTGACCCTGTTTTCCAGGGCATGCAAAGCTCTTTTCCATCTCCTTTTCCTGGTCCCTCTACCTGGGGTAAAACTTACCCATCTCTTCCATGGCTGGCTCCTATCCTAACTCTCTACCCCAAAAGTTTCCAAGCCCATGTTCTTGACACTTGCTGTACCACCTGATGGGGGTCATGTCTTTCATTACAGTACTGTGAAAAGGATCCCCACTTCCCAAAACAACACCCTCACCAGCCTGTGATGAAGCATAAAATTCAGCAGCTGGAGTTTCTTACCAATAAGCAGTGTTCTCACACATTCTATTTCCACCTTTTTCATGCCTAAGAAACTGATCTTCTCTCATTTGTTTGCTTATTTATTTTCTGAATGCTAATAGTGGGATGTAAGTTCCATGACGACAGGACCCTAGTCGTTCTTACACATGGCTGTGTCACCAATATCCAGGGACAGTACATTCCATATAGTAGGTACTCTCTACATATGTGCCAAATGCCAAAGGCTTTGTGGATCCATCAAACCCCTTTGCTCTTCAGAATTAAGACTTGAGAGGGCATGTTCTTGACAGAATGGGAAATATGGCAGCCCATTCGTCTGATTGGACTCATCATGACCTCCTCAAGAGAAAGAATTTTTGGAGATATCAGAGAATACAGGCACCAAGACAAAAAGGGAGGCTGCCGTATAAAATAGGGGAGTCTCTAAAACAAATTTTTGTTGACTAATAGTTTTGACTATAGTAATAGTACTATATAGTCTTTTTTCCTGAAAAAATAATGCTTGGGCTTTGTTTGCTTATTTCCAACTGCTAGTTCCTGCCAACAACAATATATTAAGAACTTAATGTATTTAAGGAACTATCCTAGGTGACTAAGATGATTAATAAGGCAAAAGATCCCTAAGGACTCCTATGAAAATTGGGAGAGGAAAGGGAATCATTACCAAATGGATTTGTCCTGGGGGGGGGGGGGGGAGATGGGACCTGAGCCAGGCCCCGGAGTGTGGAGAGGATTAGGGGAGACTTAGGTGAGAATTTTGATCAAAAGCATGCTCTCAGGAATGTTACGAGTGTGTCTGGGGACTGTAAAGGACTAGTTGGCAGGAAGTAGACCTTGAAAATGATGTTGAAAGTTTTGAATTTTCTCCCGAGTTCTGAAAGGACTCCTAGGAGTTTCTGAATGGGCTGGTAAGGTCGTGAAATTAGTATTCCCGAAAGGGAGAGCTGCAAGATGAGGATGGAGGAGGGAGCAAGCTAGAAAGGGGGTCCCTCAGCTTCCTGCAAGGGACTGTACTTTGTGCATACACTGTCATGGGCACACTCATTGTATCTCTCTTTCTCTGGGTGTGGCTGTTTGACCTTGTCAGACTTGGAGCCATTGAGAGAGGTAGAACATATTTCTTTTTGGTTTTATACAAACTGATTAATTCAGTATTTTGTTAAATGCTTCTGTGTCAGTAGTACCATGACTTTATGAGAATTATGAACAATTTCTGTATCCCCAAGTGTTTTCTGAATCATCAGGACTCTTTTTTATTTTTTGTTTTATATCAGTTAATGCTCACTGTTTATAAATGTCATCTGTGGGTAATTGTACATGAAAACTATAAAATATTACCATTCAGTTATTTCACAGGTATTATTTGATTCCTGTAATTGTGTTTTAGCAGTTCAGAAAAACACATTTCAGAGAGGCTAAATGACTTATCCATGGTCACTTAGCTAAAGGCTAAAGAAATTCTCATTTTAAACCCATTTCTTTTATTTCAAATTTTTTACATCACGGTGAAAATTGGAAGCTAGCACTTAATATACAAGGCAGATGTTTATTAAGCAGAATACTTCATCATTCTAGAGCAAGCAATCTCAGTGGAGTGCAGAGATGAACTACATGTTACCGTGCAGTGGTTGTTTCATAAATACTCATGGACAATAATGACATCATCCACCATTCATTCTGAATCAATCTGTCCCAAAAGGAACGTATCTTATAATGTTCCTCAAATATTTTTAAATGACATATTTTTAAATTAAATATTGACAATAATGTTCACATTTCAATCCTCTTTGGGCCTTGGGCTCAATAATTCTTGGTTATGGAGTGTGGTTTTGTCAGTTTGATCTCATGGAATTTGCAGACAGCATCTATGTGCATAGTAACAGAACAATTCTGGCTGATAGAGAGAGAACGGGTGTGGATCAAGTGTGGCATGAAACGGACTGTTTACTTTTTTCCACAGTCTGCTGATTCAACCTGCAAACCCATTCCCCAACTCCATTAGCAAAACCTGTAAAAACACAGGGGCCTCCAAAAAGACAACTCTAACATTTGTAACCCAGAGAGATGTTTTGAGTTGAGAGATCTCAGTTCTATATTTATTTCTTGGGCCTGGGTATTTTTTTGGCTTCAACACTTATTTCTGGTTGGAAAGCTGAAAAACAAGGATCTAAACACTGAGCGCTTGGATAGTAAAACACACGTTCACTTTTCGCAGTGACCCTGGAAACAGACGGGGGATTCTTATAAATCACAAAGGAAAATAAATAACCTGACCCATGGAGGGAAAGAGACAACTTGAAAAAAGGGACTTTGGAAAAAGGCTGTCCCTGGATAGCAGTCTTGTGGTAAGTACTAAATATTCATTTACCACTCTATATGTTTTGGCTTAAAGTACATTATTCTTTGACTGTTATTTCCTGAACCCTGTGCTTTTGAAACATCTATTCCAGTTACCCCATTAGCAATATCCCCTGGGATTTTGTTTCATTTTTATTTTACGAACTCAAAAGCCAGCAGATTATTGGAATGTTTGTGTAGTGTCTTAATAGGCAAATGTCATAGTCTGTCAACGTTATATATAATTACATTAATTCCAGCTGAAATTGATTTTAGCTTATACAAAAACACTACTGTACCACTATGCCAAATGCCAAGCCTATATATAGCTGCTCCATCACCCATTTATCTTAACTTTGAGGCTAAGTTGAACAAGAATTCAATGTAAACTTAAATACTGAAGAATTGAGAAAGTGTCAGAGATCTTCTTGGATATAAATTAGTTCACTTATCTATAAGCTTTCTAAGAATTTTAGTGCTGACAAACATCTTTTTTAACAACCTGATTAGATTTGTTTACAGGTTTGAGAATCACTATAGTAAGTGTAAGAAACGGACTAAGTCACTTATTTTGGAAGCTTGGTCACTTTTTCCCAGGTTCTGGGCTAAAGTGTGGGTTACCTGTTGTGTTCTATGAGGCATGTGAATATAACAAGAAATGAAATCAAGCAAGCCACTCCTTTCACTTTCATGTAACTACTAAAGCAGAATGTTAGCTTGGTACCTTCTTTTGCATATTTGATGGGGATGTTCTTTGTGCATTTGTATACTCATAGCACCTGGCCCCATCAGTTGTACCTTTAAACTCTGCAGCTATACATATTACTCTGTTGTGTAGAGATTAGTTCTTTACCCTATAAGAGTGGACATTTCCCTTCATAAACTGTTCATGGATGTAGATTCCTGGGAATTGAGAAAAGGATTGCATTAAGGTTTATGTGTATGTGATGTGTCAAGTTCTCTTGTTATTCAGAATCAATTTCTATGACTATGTGTGCTATGCATTGACCAGTATACCTGTAGAGACCAAGGACTTTGGTAGTGTTTTAAGTTCTTCTCCATGTGAATGTGACCTCATCTCTTA
The DNA here is from genome assembly GCF_048772815.1 of Callospermophilus lateralis. Taxonomy (NCBI): domain Eukaryota; kingdom Metazoa; phylum Chordata; class Mammalia; order Rodentia; family Sciuridae; genus Callospermophilus; species Callospermophilus lateralis. Next base: position 108,035,405 of record NC_135313.1, on the reverse strand, counting down.
GATCTTGCTGTCTCCAGGTAGGAAGTGGTCCAAATATGGTGTGTATGTTTGTGTCTATTTCTTTTCAACTTCTGGGAAAACCTGTGATAAAGGGATCATTTTTCAGCCTCTCCTTTGTAGAGCAACACACCAATATGGTCTGTCTTGGGCTTAGGCAGGGACAAAGACAGCCATATGGTATGATATGAGCAACTCAGAAATGATTCCCTCAACCCAGAAATATCCTTGTCTGTTGATCTCCAAAACCACAGATTCTTGCTTTGGGTCTCAACTTGTATGCAAAAGCCCTGTAAAATCAAACATACTAAGTTATTGTCTTTAAATAATTCATAGTGGCTCTCATTAATAAAATGCTTTGGATCATTTCCAAATGTCATCCAGATGAGCAGAACTTTGTTGAGAGAATTATCAAATAAAAGGATATAGAACATTGAATGCAAGAAGGGCTGGGCTGGGTGGAACAAGGTGGAGCAGGGGGAGGTAGGTGACCATAGAGGTATTGGATGCCTGCAGGTCCCAGAAAGAGGAAATAGTATCCATGAAACTTTTGCCCACATTGCAAATTTTGCCTAGGGAAAGCTTGCATATGGGTGTAAGTAAAATCCTGCTACATTATTAGTGTGAGTTGAAAACTCCAAACCAAGCTTGCTTTCCTATTGGCATATGGCTCTACCTGGAGACAAGTGGTGGGCTGTGAATTGACTGGCATAGAACACTGTGAAAATGAGAACCTATTGTTTGTACCACCTGGGAATCTTAATTTTGTTAAGTGTCCTTTTATCATGCTTATGAGAGTTTTTGCCTGAGTGAATTATTTTCCTTGTCTTCTTGAAGCAGATTGCTACATCTGCACATCCAGATTGGGACCATCCTGTGACTATGCATGTGAGGGTGCTTAAATGTTGTTGAACAGGATACCACTTTGGCCAAGTGACTACAAATTTTGTGTTATGTTCTCTTCTTTTTTTATGATACTGCTGCTGGGATAATGAGAGCAAGAAGGTGGTGTTTGTGTTGATTCTTTGGGAGGGAGATCTGTCGAAACTGCCTTGAAAGAGCTCTGTTGTGACTGTCAGGAAGAGACCTAGACTGGGATGAGGTAAAAGATAACTGGCCTTTAAAGGACTCGAACATGCTCCGTGCTGAAACCATGCAGACATTAGGCAAGAAGCAGGCAGGGATGATTCCAGATTAGACTTCTGAAAATAAAATAAAATAAAGAACCTGGCATTATTCCAAGTCATATTTTTTAATTTTTATTTTATTATTTTGTTCCTTTCTATTCTCTGTTTTGGATCATAGAATGCTAAAGTGGGAATGAGTTCTATCTAGTCCTTCACCTTGTAGAAGAAATAGATTAGGGCCCAGAGAGGCTAACTGCTTCTCCTGAAGTCATATAACTAGGATTACACCAAGAGTAGAATGTGCATCTCCACCTGTCACTTCAGTTCTTTATCATTTATTACATATTATCCCAGGAAGAGGAGATGTCCTTTTGGGAAACTCACTAGAAGAAAGAGAAGCATATTAAATTTTTAAGTCTTGAAATTCTACTGCAATAATCATTATGACCCATATTTTTGAGAGTTAGGAGGCCCAGAGGTAATTTTGACTTGCATATTTTGCAGAGGAAAATTCCTCATAATGTCCTCCAAGAATAAGGTACTATTAAGTTCATTACACTTTTTACTTTACATAAGCAAATCATGAAGCATTGAGTTAGAAGTTATAGCTCCCTTGCAACAACTTTTAAATTTTTAGGCTGAAGGAACTACAGAATTAAAAAAAAAAAAAGCCTTAAAGTCCAGATATTGCAAAATGCTCCTATTGAGGAATTGAATTTGTGGTCCTTAGTCACAAATTCAGAACCTGATGAGAGTGTGAGAGTGTGTTTATGTGTGTGTGTGTGTGTGAGTGTGCGCGTGCACGCACGTGTGGGTATGCGTGTGAGAGAGCCCATTCACTCACATATGTGTGTGCCCTGGTACCACTGAAATACATCCTTTGATGTTGATGATTTTTTTTTTTAACTTTAAAAATTATCCTTTAAGGAGAAAATGACAGGTAAATGGAACTGAAATGGAAAATATGTTCCATTTGCGGGGTGGCAGGGGAGGGGGGTGAAACTCAGAAAGGCGAGTGACGACAGGTTTCCTCCACCAGCAGGCAGGAGTCAAGTAGTCTTATATTCATGGTCAGTAGGATTTTCTTTCTGATAACAATAGAAATCACCCCAGAAATTGAAGCTTCTTCTTGACTCAAAACTGTTCAGCCCTCCTCAGGATGCTTTTTGATCAAAAAAGTCAGCAGTTCACACTGTGCTTTTTTATTTGCAAAACACATTCCCTGGCTTCATGTAGAGCTGTTTGACACTTGTAGCTGGGATAGCATTTAACTGATGAGAAGGCTGGGGACTGAATTTTTTTTTTTTTTTTTCCAGCTCACATTTCGATAGCAAACATTCTCCTTTAATTTGGGGAAAAGTACTTTTTGCTTTTAGGTACAGATGAGAGTAACAGTTCCTCGGATGGATTCCTTCTTGGTATATTCTTTCTTTCCTATTCCACCAAAGGGAAATGAAATGTGGACTGTACTAGATCCTCAGTTCTGACAGGAGTACAGTTTTGATAGATGCATGGGGCAGAAATGGATTTATTTAAATCCTCCATTTCATCCTTTGGCCTCTTAATGATTTGCATCCAAATCATTACAGTAATCAGGCTCTTCCACTGCATCATAACTAAATGGGTCCAGCAGCATCATTGAAAACCTGCTATGGGAATGTGCTGGAGAACTTCTGTTTCTCCCTCTTAATGTACTCTTCATCCTTTGCTACTCCGCTGTGCACCTCACGAACCTTGGTAGGAGGCTCCCTTGCTTCTGGCATCTTGTTAGAGTGTGTCCAGAGGGAGGATCTAGCAGGTGGAGATGTTTGCTCTCCTGCTCTCTCCCTGCCTCATGCATTGCAGTAGCTGGACTCCTCTGTCTCAGGTTGTAGCTTTGGTTGGGCAACCCTTTCTCACACTCCAGTTATAGTTATAACCACAGCTCTCTGTGTTCTGTCACCTTCTCGGTCCCCATACTCTATTCAGACTTCTTCATGGGAATGGCCTTTGGATGTTGCCAGTTCATCTCTTGTTGGCTTTCCACAGCCCTGACAATCTTTAGTAAATCTTCCCCTTCTTTGAATGATTGGAGCATACTACCTCTGGCTGATAGAGCAAGTGCTCATAGTTTTCTGTGGCAGCTAACCTAATAAGCAAGAAAAGTAAAATAACACAACATGGAGATAAACACGTGGTGCTATAGGAACAGGAGCTGAGATCACTTTGGGAGGATGTGAGATAGTACCATGGAGGAGCTGGTGTTAGAGTCATTAATTGAAGTAATGAAAAGAATTTAGTCATTGAAGACTGGAAGAGTAAGGAAGGAAGGGTAAACCCAAGGACACTGTCCTATACTTCTGGTGACAACCTCTGTCATTATTTGCTTTGTTTTGTTTTGTTTTTCTCTCAGGGAAAACTTCTTCCATACATCAAATTTAAATCTGTGCTTCTTTATCTGCAGTTATTTCCTCCCCTGTGTAAGGACTAAAAATAATTCTAAAGGAGGGATTAGAAAACTCTTGTTATAAGGTTCAGAAAGTAAATACTTTGGATTTTACAGGCCAGATGAATAGTTGCAACTACCCACTGGTGCTTTGCAGCAGAGAAGCCACCACTAACCATAACTGAGTAAATGGGTGTAGCAGTGTTCCAATAAAACTTTATTTATAAGGACAGAAAACTGGTTGGATTATAAAGGATATCTGCATGCAAAAGAAAATTTAATATTTGAAAATCAGAGTTCATGTGTTCTTTCCTGTTTTCACCATTAGAGTATGCAATCTCTGGAGGCAGGCAGAAGAGAAGAGTCAGGCTAGTATGCAAAGGAACAAATGCCCAAGTGGCAAGAATCAGGGTGCCAGGAAAATATTTTAGAAAATATATTCAAAATATTTAGAGAATATTGACAAAGTATGTTCAAACTTACTGAGACTTTTTCTAAATGCAAAATCGGGATGTTACTGGTGTTACTCACTGCAGCTAGGGAGCTCTAATTATAGTATTTGTCACTTAATGATGTGGGTGGGTTCTGGGGATATGCTTGGTGGTTTCATCATTGTGCAAACCTATAGAGAGTACCTACACCAACCTAGATGGTGCAGGTCCATCTTTGGACATGACTACTTGGTATAATTAAGAAATACAGTAAGTATGGTATGTGTGAGGCTGCTGCTGATATAATACAGAATACTGTTTTATGTTTTCTTAGAAGGAGTGCATTCTAAAAATAATACAAAAACCATAATATTCATCAATTATTACTTTCAAGTATTATGTGCTATAAATAATTTTATGTACTGTACTTTTTTATATGATTGGCAGAATAGTGGGTCTGTTCATGCCAGCATCACTGTACACATATGAGTATTGTATTGCATTGGGACAGTAGAATGGCTCTGATGTCACTAGGTGATAGGAATTTTTCAGTGCCATTAAAATCTTTGAGGATCATGGTGGCATATGCACTCCATCACTGATCAAAATATCTGTATGTGCTACAAGATTGAACTAAGAACAAAAGTCTCAAGTTTGCAGTGCTTTCAGGTATGACTGAAGTTTTCTTGACTCTCAAGTTGTCCCATAGGACTTCCCCTCACTGTGGGGATGCTGTACAGAGCTAAAATACCTGGCTTCTATTGAAGATTCCTACCTACTCCAATTGGAGTTCCCTTGAACACTTCTACTGATGAAAGAATATAATGAATTACAGTAGAGGGGGTAGAGAGAGAAGAGGGGAGGGGAGGGGGGAGGGGGGATAGTAGAGGATAGGAAAGGCAGCAGAATACAACAGACTCCAGAATGGCAATATGTAAATCAATGGTTGTGCAACTGAAGTGATTCTGCAATCTGTATATGGGGTAAAAATGGGAGCTCATATCCCACTTGAATCAAAGTGTGAAATATGATATATCAAGAACTATGTAATGTTTTGAACAACCTACAATAAAAATTAATTAAAAAAAAAAAGAATATAAAAACTGTTTACGCAGTGCCTCTGCCATTTGGAAAATGCCAACTTGTCCTTAAGGAAGCCTGACCTTTCTTCTCTGACATCCAGATTGCTTTGAGATTTCCCAAATGAGCAGTGAGTAGGGGAGGGTCAGAGAAGAAATGAGCAGGAGCTTTTTATTCACCCAATTGCTTCATACCCCTAGTAGAACTATTTTCTCAACTGTCTCCTACCTAAACTAAGAAGACAGTAACCATGGCCTAGAGCTAGTTGTCAAAAGGTATGTTGATGTCTGAAGATCTGGCTGAGGACATTCTCAGGAATAAGCAACAAGTGGAGAATAGTCCAGCTTTGGAATGGGCTAGTAACCTTCTGGTGGGTCCCCAAAATGCTGAAGAAGTACCCTACCCACCTGTCTCTCAGTGGTGCAGGATCTCTTGGTGATGTGGATAAATACAGGCACATATGGGTTAGAAGAAGTTGGGAGAGGCTGGGCCAGGAGGGTACAATCCACAAGAGCTAGTTCTTGGAGTCTTTAGGAAGCTCTTGAAGATTAGGAGGGGATCAGAACCCAAGAAAGACAGTGCTGAGAGGGAGGTTGGAGATTTGCAGCAACACTGGTGCTAGAGGCAGAGTCTAAGTGGAGGAGGACCAGATGAAGGATAGCAGAACAAGAGGTCCAACTAGAGGACATAGGACATATCTGCAGTGAGGGCTGAAAGAGTCTAACATCAAAGCCACTTAAGCAGACAGGTGTGCATGCCCAGCTAGTGAATCATGCATGGAGTCTAGGTCAGAATGGTTTCCCTCCTTCAGTAATAGTAGCTGAAATTTATTTATTGAGGATTAATACATGCCAGGCACTTTCCTTTGTGTTTTATGGAAACTTAAAAAAATATTGCAACAACCCTTTAAGGTAAGAACTCTAATTATCCCTATTTTACAGATGAGAAATCAATAGTTTAGCATTTTACTCAACTTCTTAAGATTAAGAAGGCCATTAAACTGGTGAGTGATAGACCATTCACCTTGAATCTGGATCCCTCTAGACTATACTCTTGCAGAATACACATTTTGGACATGAGCTCCTCCATGGTGCTTCCCAATTTTAAAGAATCCCAGCTGACGCAAGTGGGTTAGAGGTTTCCATGGCTATTAGCACATCTGCTAAATCTATGGCCACTGAAACGGGGGATAGGCTTGATTTCAACAAAACAATTGTGAAAGGGGAGTAATAACAGGGGCAAGAGTTAGAAGGAAAAAGAAATGTTGAGTGTTCAAACATGGGGGTAGATATGCTTTCTGACCTAGGGATTTTTCTGAATAACCAAGTTTTGGAACCAACTCCAACTATAGAAAAATATGTTTTTACTTGGTAAGGACTATAAGGTTACTCTCTGAACCTTATAGAAAGAGTTTTTTAATCCCTCCTTTAGAATTATTTTTAATCCTTAACTAAACTATAACCTCCCCAAAGCTATGGGCCATGTCATCTTGATGTCTATATACCTAAAGTCTGACACATAGAAAATGTTCAGTGAAATGAACAAGTGAATGAACTTATCAGTGAGTAGTTGTTCATGAGCTAAGTACCTCTTAGTAGGGGATCCTGGATATGGGATAAGGGGGACCTATATGGAGAGGTACTGAGTGCTATTTGTGAAGGTTGGAGAGGGGAGATGTTGCATTGCTTTTGAGTATGATATGTACATGTACGAGGTGGGATTATGGACAAGAATGGGAGCAGAGTAAGGTGAAGATGGAAAGTGGTGGGCCACATTCAACATGTAGCTGCCTCCAGAATGCAACAGGGGTTCTATCTTGAGTGATGATCCTGTCAAATGGCTGCATATTCTTTAGTCTGGGCTGCTGACAGATGGAGGTAGGTGGAGAACTAACAGAATTTCCCATAAACTATTGTGTGCCCACCATTGGTAATTTGTGCCTCCTCTTGTGTTGTCCAATGGAGGATTTTCCTTCACTGTGGTTTAGGCTCACTCTAACTCTTCCTTCCTTCTTTCTTTGTTCTTATCATTGATAATAAGGTAGACTGACATAGTAACCACAACTTCTAAAGTTCCCATGAAAACATCCTTTTCTGAGCTGGTCTTTGTAACTGCATTTATCCCATGGTCACATTCAGAGTTTCTTAAATCTGGATAGTATTGACATTTCGGGCCTAAAATTCTTTTGTCTTGAAGTTGCCCTTGCATTGTAGAATGTTTTACAGGAAACCTGGTTTCTACCTATTTGATGCCAGTAACATCCCTCTTTCAGTTATGACAACTCAAACTGTCTCCAGACATAGCTACATGTCCCTTGGGAGACAAATCCATAACTAAACTATAACCTCCCCAAAGCTATGGACCATGTCATCTTGATGTCTATATACCTAAAATCTGACACATAGAAAATGCTCAGTGAAATGAACAAGTGAATGAACTTATCAGTGAGTAGTTGTTCATGAGATACCTCTTTGTAGGGGATCCTGGATGTGGGATAAGGGGGACCTATATGGAGAGGTACTAAGTGCTGTTTGTGAAGGTTGGAGAGGGGAGATGTTGCATTGCTTTTCAATCTTGCCCAAGGATGATTCTAATGTGTGTGTAATGCTTTTGGTTTTACATAAGAGACTCCTAACTTAATATCCTTCACCATCTTGAGTACCAGGATGTGTGACAGGGGGAAATTTGTTAAAAGACTCCAAAGTTTTGAATTCTTCAGAATATTTTCTATTAGATTTCATGTTAGGTACATTTGTGCATTTTTCTGGGGAACCACACTATAGCTATCAGAATCTTAAGGATATCTGTGAACCAAGAATGACTTTGTGGCTTCACATTCTTTCAGTGTTTCCTTTTGCACCTGCCCACGGATTTACATTCTTTGCTAAGGTCAGAAGTAGGAGCTCAGGTAGCCCCAGCCTCTATTACCTCCACTCAGCTGAAGCGGTGAGTGTTGTCTGCCAGCATCAGATGTAGTTATGTGCATCCTTGGGGTGTCTGAGATCACTAAACCAAACTAAGAACTGGTCACATTTTTCTGAGGCTGGCTCTGAACTCCCAATTCTCCAGTCTCAACCTCCAGAGCCCCTGGGATTACAGGCATGCAGCATCATGCCTGGCTGAACTGGTCACATTTTGTAAACCATTTGCAAATGCTACGTTATTGACAGATGAGAAAAACGATGTTGCTTCTACGTTACAAATAAGTACAAACGAGCAGAGATATTTACTTGGCATGTTCCATGCTTTCTTAGGATTCTGAGATCTGCTTGTCATTCTGTTGGTGTCTCATCATCTTTCAATAATGGGAATCATCAGATCATGAGTTTCCATGGCAACTGAGTTTTCTGCATCATCCTTTGGCAGTCTAGGATTGTTTCCATGGCGGACTCTCTAGTGCTTTGTCCATAACAACAGGTAGAGCTCTCATCGATCTTCTTAGAAGCTGGTCTTCAAACTAATAGGCTTCTGGGTTTGCTTTCTGTGTGCCTGTTTTTCCTTCTTTGAGTTTCTCTCATCAATCAGCCCAGGAATTGAGCACCTACAGGGTTAGCAACTCTGTGAAATTAGTGCTAAGAAATGCAAAGCATGATTTCTGCTTTACAAAGCTTTTAAAAAAATCTGGTTGCATATACATAAATCATACTAATATCTAGGATATACAGTGGTACAAGAAAAAAAACCTGTGGTGCAAACAAACAAACAAACAAAAAAAAAAAAACTGAGAGGATTTAGAATGAGTAAGTTTCCCTTTAGGCAGTATTGATAGGGAGGGCTTACCCCAAGGAGGAAGACTGTCATACTCCCTTTAGAATGTTAGTCCCAATTTAATCTATGATGTACCCAAGTTCCCTGTAGGGAAAAAAAATATTGAGAAAACCAGGTGCCTGGCTTATTCTTGAGAAATTGCCAAGACCCTAAGCAAGCTCCACTATAATCCTATGATATCATCCCAGCTTTGCTTTTGTCCCCTCCAGCCACTCGTTGCCACTCTCCTGTTAGCATTCTCTTACCCATATGTCCTGCTACAAGGCACAAGACATCACACAGCTACATCATTTTGATTTCTTCAGCCTAACTGTCCTGCCAAATTTACCACCCTGGACTATTGGTTGGTTATTATCAATTAATATTTATTAAGCATCCCTAGGGGTCATGGCCACGAGTGAGGCAGCACTTTTCATGACTTCATGTTGCTCTGCCTTGACTCAGCTAAGCCAATATTTATGATCTTTCTGCTGTCATTTTCATTGCCCTCATCTCCATTCCAATTTCAATTAATATTTCAAGAGCAAGTCCGGGAGCTGTTGTATTAGAACGGCTTCACTTAGCACCAGATGCACAGCCTGGGCTCTGTCCCTTTTGTCTACACATTTTGCAGTTCTCCTCCAACGTGCAATCCCATTGGTCTGGGATGCTCTCTACAAGCCCAAACAGCGTTTTTTTTTTTTTTTCCGGATCCTTTACATTCCAGGCAGTTCCAGATGTTTCCTCCTCATAAATTTCAGTTCCCTAACTAGGCTTAATGGATCATAATTGTCCATTTCTGAAGATGCCTCTGAGGTTTGCTTGCCTTCTGTCTTTCGGCACCTTTTTGGGTCTTAGTTTTAAGCGGTTGTCTTCAGCTTTGTAGGTTTCCCGATGCAGTTGATTCATTGATTGTTTTCATGCACATGGATGTTTTTGTCAGGTAAATTCTGGGATCCATTTGTCAGATCCGGCAGATAAGTGAGCTCAAGGACTCTTTGCAAGGAGGAACTGTTATCAAGGGCCCTCCATCTTTGGAGATGGAGTAGCCTTGGGGACTGGCAGTAGTCCAGCATGGGTGGGCACAGTGATGAGAGCAAAGTTCTTAAGGGCACCAACTAGGTGGACTGGAATAAGGCTAGTTCTGTCATCCTCTCCTTGGTGGGTGACATTCCAGCTAGCCTTCTGGGTATAGGGGGGAGCAATTTGAAATTCCTTATGGGTAATCAGGAGCTATTTAGAAAATTTCTGGGTCAACTTTGATAGGCCCTTGGGACAGAATATCTGTCTTAATTCCTGATTGGTGAGGTGCAGCATCAAGTGTCAGAGAGAGGGTTGGGAAATAGGTCTAAAGTGGATATATCACTCATTCTCTTAGGAGGACCTGAGTGACTTTCCACAGTTCTGTCTGCAAGACCATGTGTCAACCACATAGATATTCCTTACTTGCTATATCAATTGAGGTCCTGAAAGGGAATAGATGGAACACGTAAGCCAGGTAATGGGAATAAAGGGTCTCTTTACAAAGAGGTGGCAGGATGTAGGGGACTCAAGAAAATAGTGCAGTCCCTGGGGCTAAAAAGTGTGGAGCCATTACCCCTAAATCTAGGAAGTGCCTGTGGAACAATGTGGTTGTAAGGTGACAGTCACCTGGCAGGAAATGCCCTCTTAGGTGGAGGGTTATGGCCAACAGTGTTCCCAGCAGCAGAGAATCAAGACAAATTCATTCCATCGTCTCTTCCTGGGCTCTAGTCCCCTGTGGGTGCCTCATTGGCTGAGACTAGTCAGGAATTAGAGACAAAGGGGCCCATGCAGTGCCCTGGAGCAGGATGGAAAAGGGTAGAGGGGGCAGATTTGGAAGGACCAACAGAATGTATTCCACACGTTCATCCTATTATAATAATATATACAACCACCTCCCTTTTCATAATTCTGTACTGAGAAAACACTGACCTTCATCAAATTAGTCCATGTTTAATGTATTATTTGAAGTAAGTTTCTATGCATTGTTTTCTAGTCCATTCCCTTGGACTTGTCCCAGACATTATGATGTGACACCTTCTGAATATAAGTTCCACACACCTAATTAGTCGCATGATCTTTTCTTTAAGAATAAAAATGCTTTGTATGGGCCTGTGTGCCTGTTGTGTGCTGCTGGTCTATGAGGAGGGTGATCTAGAGGGTTTGTTAGAATTCTAAATCTAACTTTGTTAGAATTCTAGATCCTTAGCTGTAACCTGAACTGAACTCTTGAGCAGATTAGCTTCTTAAACTCCCCAGACTTCTTTGTCCACTGCTGAGGACAACAACTCTTATATAAGGAGGTCATATAATATCCAAGTGAAATAATATCAAGGAATTGTTTTGAGGTCTGTAGGACCCTATGCAAATGAAAATGTTGAAATATTATGGGAGTGGTGAATTTTAGCTCATCATAATTAAGCAGCAGCAGCCTTAGAAGAAAGTTGTACTAACTGTTTACTGTGTGCAAAGCATTCATTTTAAAGGGTATAATGGGACGGGATACCCTGAAATGTAGCAAGAAGCATATAGGTTGGCTAGGGAATTAGCCTGCATTGGATGTGAATTCCAACCTGCTATGTACTCCTATGTGAGCTTGGCCATGTTACCTACCTCCTCTGTGCCTCCATTCTCATCCATAATCAGGGATGATAGTATCTTCCTCAAAGAGCTGTTGGGAGAATTAAAGGAAAGAAGTCTTGAACACAAATACAGCGCACAGCCCAGTGCTTGGCGTGCAGTCTTCTGTATACTGAAAATATGCAGAGCCAGCTGACGTGGCCTCTCCAGATGGTGGTTTTCTTTGTCTGCATGTGGAAGGAGGCATTCAGAAAACTTCTTGGAAAATGGTTCGACTTTCATACGAACATATATGGTGTTCAAACAACAGCATATCAGTGATGTTATCAGCCAGCCATGTTCACCAGGGTATTTACTATAGCTTGTATCAGACCGAGCCTGGGATTCCTTTCTTCTTAGTCCAATTGCTCTGTAGTACCCCATTAATGAGCTGTATGCCTTCTTATGTGGAGCATTCTATTTTTCTGGAACTTTTGGCCTTCTGCCCCACCCCTGAAACCCAGCCAATGTCTATTTATAACAGGTAATTTTATTCCAAAGGCTTCCAGAAATGCCCATAGTCTTCTAAGCAAATGTACAATGACTTCCTATGACAAGGTCCTGCTGGGTCTTTTTGCCCCAGGCCCTGTGGAATGGGTTTGAGGGACAGGGCTGTGGAACCCTCCTTTGTTCGTTATTCCTCCAAATGCTTTGAGCTTTGCCAACTCAGAGCAGTGGGAGATGGGTTTGGGGGAAGGCACCGGGGAATATTTCCCATCTTACTCCCTCCCTTTGCTTCGACGGGGAAAGACTTGGAGGGGTCGAAGTGGAAAAATTTTTCCACTACATAAAGAGAAGGAAAGAGGAAACAGGGTCCCAGTGGCCTCTTGCCAGGCCCCAGGAATGCGCCAACCCTGGGAATTGGCCCGTCGCCAGCCTCCTCAGAGGCTGCTGACTTGGGAAAACTGGCTCTCTGGCTGCTGCCAAGAATGCAGACAATGGGCTTTTGGACAGTTCAGCTTTTGAAAGTTTGGCTTTTGTTTTATTACTACCAAAGGTAACATTTATTGGGCACCTATGTGTGCATGCCAAAAGATAAAATGCATGATTGGAAATCCACGTAACTTAAACCAGGCACAAGTACCAGGGCCCTTGTATGTATAATATTTATAGCCCACATCTAATTAGGGCCTAATTCTTTTGCTCAGGCACATTGCTACCTTAGACACAGTACTGAACAGCACTTGATTCTAGAACTGAAGTCAGTTTTTAAGTGCTACATTGAGCCATACTATGTCACCTGGAAGGACTGATGTTAGGTGAAATCAGTTTATTCAATTGTCATTTGATTGGGAAAAGAATTTGAATGAATGACACACACAGGTGTGTATTGACGGGGTGAAAGAGACCAAGGCCCAGCAGTTGATTCAAGAAAGAGTAGTCCTGGTTTATGTAGAATACTATATTTTGGAATGGAAAGAAAGGGGCCAATTACACACTGCCCTTGATGTGTCATGAAAGTGTTAGAGAACACATAAAAGACCTTACAGTATTCTGTGTGTGTGTGTTTTTATTTTTTGTCTAAATAAGCAGTATTGATAATAACAATACAGCTAATTTCAGAGTAGGATGCTGGACTTGGATATTTAATTGTGTTAGCTCTCTTAATTTTCACAATAATTCTTATATAAGGAGGTGATATAATATTCCATTGTACTGATGAAGAAACTGAAGCTCAAATATTAAATAACTTGACCAAGCTCAGGTGGCTAGTAAATACCAATATCTGTCTTCCCACAAAGCTTCTGTTTCTGGTACTATGCACACATCCCCTGAGCACTTTTCAAAGCTGAGAAGAGTTTCCTGGCTTCCTTTTCCTGTGGTACTCCCAGGATCCCGTCTTCCATAAGGTTCAGTGTCATAGTTTTCAATAGTCATTTTACAGTGACTCTTCTCAAACTAGGTCCCCTCTGCTTGGAGCAGCCTGTTGTCTCTTCCTCTGTACCATGAGGAGATCCCACAAGAAGGCAGAGTCCCCTGAGGACATCCCAGGAAGAGGTTCAGGCCTTCACTCTTTTCAATTCAGGCCCCCACACCTCATTTTGAGAAAGATCTATTTGTGTGAATCCAGATGTGTACAAAAGATACAGCAAGGATTTCTTTGCTTTTCTCTTTCCAGAAAGATTGCTCACATAACAAAAAACGAAAGATTTCTTTAAATAGCTTTAATGCATTTTAAATTGTATTTAATTTTCAAAAATTCAATTTGCACTAGTAGTTTCCCATGGAGCTAAACCTCTAACATCAAGCCCTTTTTCTCTGCAATGGAAAACAGATCACAGATGGTATTTTGGGTTTAAGCACTTTCCCTGAGAGCCCTGAAGGGCCCGGAGAGCCTGCCATTGTGCAGAGAAGTTTTCATTCCAGGGAAGAGGAGGATAGTCACAGCCAGGGCTCCCAGGCTGCAGATCCTCTCTGACAGTGTGTCATTCCTTCACAGTTATGATGGGGCTGATTGACAGATAAAGGTGTACTATACAGTTAATCCAGAGTGACTCAGACCTCTTTATAACCCTCCTCATGTCTGTAAAGGACTTTTCTGTTATATAGGTCTATAAAATTTTTTTCCCTCCTTGCAAATTATATCCATCAATCATTTATTTTTACACATACTCTGGAACCCAGCCTTCTGAATAAAGGAAAGAGAAAGCAGAAAGGGAAGAAATTAACTTAGTCTATATTATGAGACATTGGCGATATGCCAGGCACCTTGATCCATTATAATGGATCCTTCTCTCAACAAATATGTATTTTGCTCTGATATTTTCAGAATTTTGTGTTGAACAAGACACATGATATCTTTCTTTCATGGAGCTTACATTCAAATAATTTTCCCACCAAGCTGTGAAGCATATATCATGATTCCCATTTTAAAGATGTAGAAACTGAGGCTCAGAAATATATTCCTGACTTTTTCCAAATCACAAATTGACCAGAGTTGGTACCAACTTGACACTAAGGCTTACATCTGACTGTGAGCCAATTTCTTGGTTTTTCTGTACCCTGTATTATTTGTAATATTCAATTAAGGATATTCTCTCTCTCTCTTTCTCTCTCTCTCTCTCTCTCTCTCTCTCTCTCTCTCTCTCTCCTCTCTCTCTCTCTCTCCAGTACTTGTTTTATGTGAGGAATTGACTAGGCTGAGTCCTAATATAGTATAAGGAGGAAGATAGTTTGCTTTCCTGTGTGGTTACCAGCTCTCAGTGAAAAATTGGCAAATTAATTAGTGAATGTACACTGGGTGTTCAAAGTCCTCTGGACGAAGATAACTCAGCTAAAAGTTGCCACCCCTATTGATAAGCATGAGACTGCAAGAACCTTTAGAAAGGTTGAAAAATGAAACCAACTTGTAGAAACCAGGTATAGTGTTTACCATCATAAAATAGGACCCAGCTCTACCACTGACCAGCTGCGTGTGCCCTTCATATTATTAAACATTTAATGGCCTTCTGTTTTCTCCTGGACTTGTACAAGGATCAAGTAACACAAGAGCATATATAAAATAATTTGAGAGAGTTATGCTCTAGAACAGTGAAAACTGATAAATCAAGAAACAAAGTTGGGAAGAGGGGAGTAATTTGTTTACAGCAATATCTCCAGAGCTTGGGAGAAATGAGCATGCAAAAATAGTCCTTGAAGGACTGAGTAAAATAATACAACAGGCACTATAATCAAACAAAAACTAAGCATTGTTGATGATAGGACAGGTTTACCTTTTACATATCTTTTGCCACTAAGAAAAGCTTTTATCTAGAGATCCATGCACATTCTTGAGGTGGCCCACCCCAAGAGCTGACAGTTCTTCTCTCCACTTCCAGGTAACCAGACAGCAGGCTGACCTGTCTGAGTTGGTCTAAAATTACACAGATATCTTTCATCATGAAAGTGAGGAAAAGGGGCCATCTTTCATCTAGGACCCCACCTTGCCTCATGTAAAACCTCTTCATTATTTCCAAGCATTCTTGGAAGCTTCCCATTCATTCATTCATCATTTGTCAAATTGTCATTGAGCATCTTATGTCCAAGTCACTGTGCTCCTATTAAAATCTTTTCCAAATATTGCTTTTCTCTAAAAATATAGCATTTTTTTTCCTTAAAATTTCTACAGTGATTCCTTCAGAGCTCTGGTAAGTGCACCTAGAGTGGACGCTACAGGTTCTAAGCACAGGCTGTGAGAGCCAAATTCAGGAGTTCTGAACTGAGTTTGTGTGCATATTAAGGGTATAATGTGGATGTGGACATGAACAGAAAAGGGAATGGAAGACTGACTGGGTCTTGAGACTAGAATCACTTTCTAGGGACAGGCAGTGACTCTTTGGCTCAAAAGAAGAAGAGAGAGAAATGATGAAACACCACCACTAAACACACACACACACACACACACACACACACACACACACACACAATGTGGAGGGCTGCCTTTTATCACATGGATCTACTGTCCTCTCTGCATTCAAAGCCCTCAGAAATCAGCCAGCATGTATTTGGTGGCCCATCATGAGAAAGAACCCATCATCCATGGTGACTGAATGCATACAAGAGTAAGCAAAGGTACTGATAGCAGCACATCATCCCCCAAACAATGCATTTCTGGCCCATCTCTAAAACTGGATAAACCCAGTCCACATGAGAAGGATGTGTATAAACCAGAGGAAGATATTTGCAAACAGACCAGACAGAGCCCTCATGGAGTTCTGAAATATTGAAGAAACCCAGAGCTGGACATCACAGCAGTTGTCTGTCACTGAAAGTCAGCACAAGTCAGGGAGATAAATGGTCATCAAAAATCCAGGTGCCTTAATACTCCCAAGAAGCAAAGACAGCACGTTGAGTATCTCATGTTAATGCCACCTCCCTATTGAATCTTGTGGTTAGTGTCTCATTTTGGATATTCCCGGGAGGACTAGAAAATAGCAAGGTGTCATGTGGTGCTATTTCTTGAGACTAATTATCTGAGAGAATTCCTGGAAAATTGAATAGAGTTGGGTTTCTCACTTGAATGAGATTCACCATCATCCGTGACAATGTACAAATTGATCCCTTAGAAAAGTTAATAGCCTAGCCATTATTAATATTAACCAGTTAGATCTGAGCAGTAGGAATAATCAAATCAATATTCCTGTGTCTATATTCTTTGTACACATACCTAACACAACTAAATAAATGAATAAGCACAACTTTAGTTCTGAGTATATGACTATGTAATCTCTATTCAGATTCTATAAATGGACAAAATTAGTAAAGTCAAATTTGCTGCAGTCTTGAGAACTTGTCTGTGTGATGTATGTTCTAATACTTCTTTTTAGGTGAGATTTGTAAGGAATTTATTTTTAATCTCTCAGTTACTAAACTTCCTTAGACTGCGTCAAGAAGAGTTCTTTAATAACTCACTGTTGTTACACTTGGTGGACTCATTGTAATCATTGGGTTTTGAGTCTGTCAACTTACTAAGATTATGGGCTGCTAGAGGACAAGATATTTGTAATCATCCTACGAATGTTCCCAATGTACGATACAATGCCCAGCACACTATGGGACTCAGTAAATAGTTAAAGATGTCTATGTCTGCGGGCTCAACACTTCTGCTCTCAGCTCTGTCAGTAATGGGCTGAGTCACTCAAGACAAGTCTCACTTCTCATCTTCAGCCTTACTTTTAAAGCTTCAGCTTTACCTTTTTTTTTTTTTTTTTGTCTGTTTTATCAGAAAAAGGGACCCAGTGATCTGTCAAGCTCCTTGTACCTGAGAGATTCTGTGATACTGAACGCGCGTAGCACAAGAGGAGGTACTACAGGGAAAAATCAAAGAAGGAAAATGCAAGGTCCCAGCCATCACAGTGTTTCCAGCAAAGCTCTAGAGAAGGGTTTTCGAAATGACTGATAAAGCATGGTGTGCCTCCTCCTCTGTGTTGCACTTAAGTAAGGAAAAAAGGTAGACTTGGCTGAGGTTGGAAGTGCAGGCATCAGGGACCAGGGAAAAGACAGGTATTATAGGGAAGAAATCTATGTCACAAATACATCACCATCACAAGAAATTTATGTATAAAACAACACTGATAAAAAAATTCACTATTAGATCATTTATTCTGTTACCTGAGGAAAAAAATATTTACTTAGATTTGTCTAGCATGTGTCAAGATGAAATTTTTTTCCAAGTCATTTTGCAATCCTACTTTAATGTTTAGACTCCCCACTTTGCCCAAAGCCACCCTGTTAGCTTTGCAATCAATTTAAGGATTCTGTTTTGCTGTAGGGCACTGCTGCCTCAAAAGGATGTGGCCATTCCAGTTGACATTTGATGTTCCAGATAAATTCTTACTCTGTCTGGTTTATAGACCTCCCAGGTGCTTTGTCCCTCAGAAATCTTGGGCTTTCCAAAACTCTGCTGCAGAAAGACACTTGTCAACTGTGCAGTGTCTGCTATGATGAGCATGCTTGAGTTGTAAACGAGGTGAAATTTTGTCACTTACCATTCTGTGAACTTCAGAAGGGTTGAACATAAGGCAAACCTACGGAATGGGAAATTCTGAAGTAAATTGTAGATTGTGTAAGTGGCTGAATATTTTCTGAAAGGACTGGAACATAAGGCTTTTAAAATTCATACTGTAATTGAATTAACAGTTAATAGAACTCTCTCTCAGTCTGCTTGGCAGAAGAAATAAATCATTTGTAATTTGCATTTCTTTGCAGATCCAAAATCAGACATCCAAGCTCTTTAAAGCAGCACTTCCCTTTCATAAGAGTTTGGATTTTCCCTGCATGATGATTCAAGCTTCAGATTGAATGATAGAATACACTCCAGGTACATTTCTAGGTAATCAAGCCCAAACTTGTAAATGTTCAGTATTTGCTTTTCTAAATCCTTGTGAATTATCAGAGAAACTATTTGGAAATATAGCCTTAGGTCCCAAACAAGTTGGGAACCCTTCACCTCTGAAAATTCATGAATCTGGAAAATAAAAAATACATAGGCTTTTGTGGGACTTTAACACCCTGCATTGGATCATGGGCTGGATTTTGTCCTCTGTTCAGTGGCAAGAAGATGTGTCCATTTGACATTGGTCCCATTTCACAACCTTTCGAAAATGTGTTGAAGAGATTCCATCTAGTGTGTGCATTTTTAGAACCCAAAGATGACGGAGACAGAAAAACTTGGGAATTTCCCTTTGCCATAATAGCAGTTTAACTTGCAAATAAGCTTTGCAGGTTAAATATTTATCTCACCTTCAGGTAATAGAAAACTTCCTCCTGAATGAAATGTGGTTCATTTTGCCAATTTGGCACTGGGTCACAAATCCAAAGATATCTCATGATTCTTTGGTATGAGCCCTTATATGACTTTGACCACCACGTCTGCAAAAGGGGTCGACTAAAAGATAAAGCTGTTGATAGCTGGCATGCCTACTCCCCATGCAAAGTAAACTGTCTTGGCTTGGGAACCTGTATTACAACTCAGTGTTGTTAGCCAACAGTTCCTTGATTCAAGAGGTCACAGACCTGACCCGGGCCCTGACTGCTAGATTTCCAAAAGCTCTGAGATATTCTTGGAGCCATAAAACAATGGAATCTGTAGAAGCCAAGATACTCAAGGCTGGTGAGGTAATCATATCAAGCTGCCAGGTGTGAGGGCATGGCCTTTTGGAGAAAGAGGACAAACTCCTTCCCCTTCCTACAGCTTGGCACGATTGAATGAAAGACATGTGGTGAAAATCACTTCCTCTTTCTTTTACAGAATGTCTTTGCTGCAATTTTGCTTTCCTTTTTCTCACTCGATCTTTTTTTTTTTTTTTTTTTTTTTGGCAGGGGGGAGGGGTACCAGGGATTGAACTCAGGGGCACTCGACCACTGAGCCACATCCCCAGCCCTATTTTGTATTTTATTTAGAGACAGGGTCTCACTGAGTTCCTTAGCACCTCACTTTTGCTGAGGTTGGCTTTGAACTCGCGATCCTCCTGACTCAGCCTCCTGAGCCGCTGGGATTACAGGTGTGTGCCACTGCAGCCTTCATCACTCTGTCTTTTTTTTCCCTGTCTACTTCCTTCCTTTTAAAATTCCTCCCCCTCCCCTTACCTCTGCCCCCTCTATTCCTTCCCTTACACGTATTCTGCCTAATTATGTGTAAATGTCAATGTCCTGAAAGGGAGTCCATGGATTTTTCAAGTCATCCACTCCCCCAGTCTCATTCAGCACTTGAGTCACCACAAAAAATACAGCTCTTACCTTAACCTTCCAGGCTCTGGAAGCTACCTCTCACAGCTCTCAAGTATTAAATGTCAATTAAAACCACCTCAAATGCTGGAACATGTGCTGCTGGTGGATGGCTGGTTTTCCCCCCAACAAAAACCTAAATCACTAAAATTGAGCATGCACATTCAAAGGCTTATTCCCTATGAGAAACTTCAACATCAGAGGAGTGGAGGATTTTAACACTAGACAGGGTCTTAGATATCTGAATAGATATTCAACCTAAGCACAGCTCTAGGGACAGCATTTGCTCATCTTTAACATGCCTGTTTGTGGTACCTGAGGTTCTTTCTAACTCTCTGAGAACATGGAGAGGAAATGCCTGGTGGTTCCGTCTCTTTTATTTACCAAGGACAAAGGCCATATCTGAGTGTAGTTGGCTCTGCTTTGAACTTCTCATTTGCCTTCTTTCCTTATGGTCACAGTCATATTTAAAATTTGGGAACACTAAAATTGCCCAAAGAACCAACAAATCTTTTGGAGTTTTAAACCAACTTCCCCGTGGTTCTCTGTGCTCTGAAACAGCAGACAGCAGATCTGCTGCCCTGGGAAGTAGCTCTTCCTTAAACAGGAAGTGCATCCTGCATGACCAGGTGGTTAGTGAGAAGCCATGGATGGAGTGTCAGGGGAAGTATGGGAAGTGGGGCCTCTGTTAGCCCTGTTACTTCCCAGTGTCCTTCCTAATGGGATGCTCTGTGGCAGGGGCTTTGGGTGTGAAACCCCACGTGAGAGCAACTTATTCAGCCCATTCATAGCTTGGCACACTGGACTTTCAGGCAGGAAGCCATAGCAACCATCTTAATACCAACATTCAAAACAGTCTCTTTGTAATTAGGGGAGTATTAAGAAAACAGAGCTTCTGCTTCATTCTGGCCAGAGCTCAAAGATAATATGCTATGTGGCAGTGAGTATTTTTCTTTTCTCTTAAATCAAATTTTGCCAGTTCTTTATTCTTGAACTTAGATGAGACACTTTTGATATTTGGAAAATAAATGTGTTGCATCAAATTGTCAATGCTCATCTTTTAAAATTGGCAATTGCTTTAGCTCAGTTATATGCTCTATAACCCTGTCAATCTGTATAGCACTTGGTTTCCATGGGAATAAGCTTTGCACATCCATTCAGCACAGAGAATGAATTAATTCAAGAGTTTGTGATTGTATTGACAATCAGTGTTGAGTAATTCTCTTGATAATTAGAAATAACATCTATACTGCTCCATTAGAAATATAATTCTCTGGGTTTTTTTTTTCTTTTATTATTGTTTGTTTTTATTTTTATAATTATTTTTTTAGATGCCCACTCTTACTCTGTCTACTTTTGCCAAGAAATTGTTTTTTTATGAATGATGTTGAATTTTTTTAAATATAAAAATACTTGGAATAGGAGCCTCTATGTTTTCTCTATAAGGCAATCAAATTTTTCCAAATAGATACAGATTTTTCTAGTATAGCAGTTATTCAATTAAAAAATCATAAATAATAAATCACCTAGAAGACTCATTAAATCACTATATACTGGCTTCATCCTCAGAGTTTCTGATTCAGCAGGTCTGGGTGGTACTCCTAGTCTGCATATGCTGCACAACAGGAAATAGGCACAAAGATCAGAAAGCACTCTTAAAGTAGGTGCCATGTTCTTAGCACTGTTATAATTTTTTTCAGGTGTCTTTTCTACTTCCCAGAATATATGTGACTTAATGTAGACTCAAGAGGTGCAGGTAATTGTTCTATAAGTGGTCAAGGAATGAAAGAGCAACATGAGCTAAAGAACTGAGAGTAGACTTGGGGAAAGATTTTGGATTGGCCCTGACCATGAAGGATGGTAAAAATGTAATTTTACAGATCAGGTTCTGAAGTTAACAAGTATCCCAGGCTTTCATTCAAGAGATGCTCGTGTGTTGCCGGGTAACAGGTGATAACACCTACTGTTTCACCTGCTGAAGAAGTTTCCCCTTATTCTGTAAGACATTTTTCCTGCTGTTGTCAGTCAGAGACTTTAGGGGGATTGGAAAGGGCTGCTTTGTTAAGCAAGTAACATCTGCTTGTCTGTAAATAATGTCAAGAACCTGGCCTTGTTTGCTGGTATCATCACCTCCAAAAGAATTTTGTCTGATACATTTGACTAAAATAGCCAGTGGGGGGAAAAATTGTAGTCTTGAATGCTGTCAGATGTTGTGCATGTTCCTGGCTTGAATGAACTTCTGAATAAACACATGATCTGTCAAAGAAAGTGTACTATTTAATTTAATTTAGATCTTGAGACATTTTGACATTATATGAGGCAGTCATAAATTTTTTCCTGGAAGTAACCAGTAAGGAAATGTTTAATTTAAAATGTGCATTTTAAATGTCATTTTTGGCTGGTGTTTTCATCCAAATATACTGTTTACACTACCCACATGAGTTAGCAAGTTTATTCCTAGGTGTGACTAATTAAGCCTCCACCATCCCCTTCAGAAATGGCTGCTATGAAATAACATTTGCTGAAGGTGCTGCTGTCATGTTGGACTTTACAAAACTCAGATGAATCCAGCCCAACTGTTTTTGCAGGTAAAGGCCACTTAACAGCTCATTAGGAATGTGTAATCTCTGCACCATCTCTGTGTCATCTGCAATGTTAGTTGGTGTGTTCTTGTGCTAAGGAACCGCCTTTTCCTGTACAATGAAATTCAATCAGGATCCTTTAGAATCACTTGTAGGGTGGAAGTATGGAAAATAGATTGAAGGGCTATGTGACTTGAGGCATGGAGACTGGTTGTGAAGTATTTCTGCTGATTTAGAGAAGACCTCCTAAAAGGCTGAGTGAAGGTCAATGCTTGGAAATGCACAGGAGAAAGGTGTTATGGGAGAAAGAACTGATAGATCTTGATAAACAAGAGGTAAAGGAAATGGAGAAGTCCTATGTCTAAGGTTTTGGTTATAGAAGAAATGAGGCCTTGGTAGAAAACTTTTTGGTAAACCCATATGATTTTTGGCTAGATGAGGATCAACAGGTAAGGTACAGTATGGGATCCATCTCAAACCGCAAAGGCAAATGGTAAAAATAAATGGGAAGGTGTCCCCTGTGGGCCTCTTGCTTCACAGTCCACAGCTTGCAACGACTACATCATTTCCGAACAGGAAGAAGAGTGGAAGAATGAGTTTCACATAGGCCAGGTTAAAGGACTACAAACTTATTCTCATAAACCCAAACTTTCCTAATGTTAGAATACTTCTTGGGCATGTAAGAAAATTTTGACTTCTGTACTTACATTCTACTTCCTCCCAGAGTGTGGACAGATGGGCTGTAGGTGAAGTAGAAGAAGACTGCTGTTGGCTGGTCTTGGACCTGCTTGAGACTCCAATTTGTCACTGCCTGACCTTGATCACATTATTTATTCAGTCTGCTCACTTTACTTTCTTTAGATGGCACTACCTATTATAATTATTTTTATCCATGCTGAAACAAATAGAAAGAGTAACCTACATAAAATGATTAGTAAAGCATTCTTAATAATGTACAGGCTTATAACTAACCACAAAGTGCTTTGCAATATCAAATAAACTAGGAATCCAGCAGGAAACCCCCAAACAGGATTCTCATTAATTTGTTCATATTTTCATACTTATTGAGCACCTACTATGTGCCAGACACCATTCTCAGTACTTGAGACCCTTCAGTAAACAAAACAGACAAAATTTATTCCTCTCATGGTGCCCACAGGTAATGTTTTTACAGAATATCTTAATAAGACCAATACTGTTCCCACATTTCACATGCTTGCTTAAGTCATGGTGAGGATTATGTGACAGTCTTGAATGATATGGAGATGCTTGGCTCATGGTCAGTGGTCCTTGTTACTTATCAGCTACCCACCCTTCTCCCTATACCCAGTCTCATTTCTTTCTCCCCTACAAGCTGATTGTCTTGGCATGCTCTCCTATCTTATTCTTCAACTGTTGTACATCCAGCTGTCTCCAAAACATCCAAACTATATCAGCAAAATTTAAGTTCCATCAAGGACAGAGTCTTATTTAGAATTGAAAAAAAAAAGTAGCTGAGCACATCTATTAGGGCACAGTGACCTTCCTTAGATACGCCCAACTTTGTACTGCCACGTAGTGAGATATTTATAACATCATATGACTGCTTCAGGTAGAAGATCTTAAGCTGAAACAAATGCAAAGCAATTTGTCAGATTTACCAGTGCAGAGATTACTAGTGACCTTGGAATGAACACACTGGTTCCTGATAGCCATGAGCTGAGTCACATATTCCTTAAGCATTGGGCCTCTCTCTTTGGCTTCTATTCTGGGTAACAGCAAGATGGCCCAGGCCACTCCCTGGTCTTCTAGCCTAGGAAAGGGTCATCAGAGAAAGGTGCTGAGTACTTGGTCTATTGATTTCTTTTTAAAGGAAATTTGGATTCATATAACTGAGGTTTGTATTAAATCATTGTTTTAGTCACTGCTGTGACTAAAGGTACTGACCAGAACGATTGTAGAGGAGGAAAAGCTTATTTGGGGGCTCATGGTTTCAGAGGTTTCAGTACAAAGACAGCAGACTCCATTTCTCGGGGCTCAAGGTGGGGCTGAACATCATGGCAAAAGAATGTGGCAGATCACAGGATGATCAGAAAGCAGAGAGAGAGATATCTCCACTTCCAAACAAAACTATATACCCTAAATCCATGTCCCCATGTCCTACATCCTCTAGCCACACCCCAATTGTCTTCAATTACCACTCAATCCCATCAGGTGATTAATTCACTGCTTGGGTTAAGTCTTTCATTACCCAATTGTTTCCTTCTCCAAACCTTCTTCCATTGTATCACACATGAGCTTTTGGGAGACACCTTAGATCCAAACCATAATATTCTTCCCCTGGCCCCCCAAAGCTCACACTTATCTGACACTGCAAAAGACATTTAGTTCACTCCTAAGAGTCCCCATAATCTCAACAGTTCAAAGATTGCTCAAGGTTCAAGTCCAAAGTCTTCTCTGAGGCTTAAGGCAATCTCACATTGTGAGCTCCTGTAAAATTAAAAGCAGTTTACAAGTACCCAACATATAAAGGTAGAGAATAAACATTTTCATTCACAAGAATAGGATCATAGAAAGAAGGTACAAGACCAATGCAATACTGAAATCCAGTTGGGCAAACAAATCCTGTAGCTCCATTTCCAGCATCTGGTGCACATATCATCATTATGTTCTGTCCACAGGGCTTATATAGATCCATCCATGTGGCGTTGTTGGTTGCAGCCCAAGTGACCTTCCTGTTGGCTCCTGCCTGCTCAGTTCCCGGAGCTTTCACAGGACAATGCCTCACGTTACTGGCCTTTCTTAATCTCGGGGGTCTCAACTGCAGCTTTGGCTTTCTCCTCAAATCTCCACACATTGCCCTCTCAGGGGTTGCCTGCAGGGACTTTGACCCTGCACTCTGCCAGGCCTCCCAGACCTTCATTTTAAATCTTAGTGAAAGCCTCCATGACCCCCTAGCTCCAGCATCGTGCGATATTGCAGAAGCAGCACCACATGGTTGATGCCGAGGTCAGCTGCCATTTTGAGCAGTAGCCAAGCCTCTAAGGACTGTGGCTGCAGCAGGCTCTGAGTGCCCGGGTGGCTGAGCATGTTGAAAAAACTTCTTAGGTCTCCTTTTGCAAGAAAGGTACTCCAGTGGTCTCTTCTCAAGATCATTTTTACTTTTAATTCCTTGAGTCTGAGATTGGTGTGGTCATGACAACTCCTGAGATGCCCTCAAGCCATCTTGTATCTGTGCAAGTCTTTGGCATTTCTTTAGTGGCAGTAATGTCTTTAGCAATCACAACCTCCTTAGCCCCAGTTTTACTCCTGCCTTTCAAGTCCAACTTTTTCAAATATTTCTGCTCTACTTTTTTGCTCCTGATCATCCAAATAAATTTTTGCTAAAAGCTGCCAGCAGTATCCACACCACTGCCTGAAAGATTTGCTGTCTACAAATTTCTTCAACCAGATTAAGAAGTCCATGGCTTTTAAAATCAGCCTCACAGAAAGTCTCGAGACATGGGCAAAATGCAGATAACTTCTCAGCCAGAACATAACATAAATGCCCTCTAGTCCAAATTCCAATAAAGTCCTCCTTTCCTGAACATTCTCAAGCCCTGTCTTTATTATCCATGGTTCTATTGGTATTCTGGTCTTCTGAGCTCTCACCAGAATCAGCCATTAATCTCCGTTTACACCAGTCTAAAGCATTTTCAGCTTGCAGTGTTAAGCATCTCAAAATGTCCCCCACCAATTCCAGAAAGCTCCAAAAAAATTCTGAAACAACATGGTTAGGTTAGCCACAGTAATGACCCCACTTCTTCTAGTACCAATTTCTTTTTTAGTTACCTTTTATACTGCTGTGTCTAAAAGATCTAACCAGAACAATTTTGGGGGAAGAAAAGTTTATTTGGGGGCTCACAGTTTTAGAGGTCTCAATCCACAGACAGCAAGCTCCATTCCTCAGGGCTCAAGGTGAGGCTGAACATCATGGCAGAAGAGTATGGCAGAGGGATGTGGATCACATGATGATCAGAAAGCAGAGAAAGAATCCACTAACCAGATACAAAATATATACCCCAAAGCCATGCTACAATGTCCCACCTCCTCTAACCACACCCTAACTGCCTTCAGTTACCACTTAATTAATTCCATCAGGTGATTAATTTACTGATTGGGTTAAAGCTTTAGTGACTCAATCATTTCTTCTCTGAACCTTCTTGCATTGTCTCACATATGAGCTTTTGGGGGACACCTTACATCTAAAACATAACAATCACTAAGTTAAAAATCGCAGAATCAGTCTTCTGGAATGAGAAATGCTCTCTTCTTTTCATATATTACCTCATGGATCATGTATAACACCCCTGTGAGGTTGGCAGAATTTGCCTTATTTTATATATAAGGAAGCTGATGAAGAGTTATATGACTTCTGTTCTTGATCATCTAGTTGATAAGTAACAGAACCTAGAAAATAATCGGTCTCTTGCAATTCCAAATCCAGTGAACTTTGGAGTGTGTAAAGTTACCATCAAAGACCCACTGATAGGAAACATATTGTGTTATACTACTGTGGGATATAACCTAAAATCCCAGGCACTGTCCCCTTCTCCACAAGAACCTAGAGACTTGCTGGCAACAACTCCCATTACCAAGCATCCTCTATCCAAATCCTTTTCACACCACACCACAGAGTAGGTGCTGGTGCTGTCATCCCCATTGCGCAGAGGAGGTTGAAAACCCAGTTTACAAGTAGTAGGTGGTGAAACTGCAATCAGAGTTAAGTTCTTCCTGATTACAAAGCCCACATTTTGTTGGAGGGCCTCTCTGGCCACAAGAGGGACCAACATACAAACAACAACAAGATCCAAGAATCAGACACTGGCAAGACAGCTGCCCTGGGAGTGATACAGTCTAGACTGGTACTGGATCAGAGAAGGGAGCCAGAAGTTTGGCCTAAAGTGTCTGGGAAGGTCTTACAGAAGGGCTTCTAGGAGGTGGGGATTCCTATGGAAAGTAACGTGGAAAGGAGATGGAAAAGCAGCCTTGCCTATAATAGGATCAGTAAAACTGTGTGAAAGTCATATTTACAAGGAAACACCTTAAACATTCACAATCCGTTATCATCAGACCCAAGCAAACAGAGGGCCCTTCTGTGGCAAGCGATATGCTGACCCCCATAGGAAGCAGCCATTGTCTCACTTTCACCTCAGCTCTCCCCATTTGGCAGCCCATATTGATCATCTTGGGCAGCCCTTAAATTAGGTCCATGTCTCCTGACAGGAAAGCCCTTTTCATATTGTCAGAATTCTTTCCCCCATTTTACAGGATTTCTGCTCAATTGCTACCTCCTGGGGAGCCTTCCCTAAGTGCTTTATGCAAATGAGCTCAGGCCAGGCACACAGGAACCCCCATTCCTGTGACAGTTTTATTCAGAGCAATTTCCTTCCCTGACATATACTTATTTATATGTGTACTGTCTGTCTTGCACACCTGGTGGCAAGCTCCACAAGAGCAGCTTTATTACCATTTCTTTGGTGCCTGAAACCAGGCCTGGCACAAAATAAATGTCTACTAAATATTTATTGAATGAATTATTGAATGAACGGCTATTGCACAATAAGGAACCTGAGGTGAATGTCAGGTGAGTTTGAGAATGTCTCAAATTCTGTCTCTCAATAGCAAATTCTGTTCTTTTCCCATTCCCACTGCTTAGAGTTCTGCTTTTCCCTAGTTATTTTGGGAAAGTACACAGTCCTCTCTACTTTAGACTTCTCCTCAAGGAAAAAAAAAATCATAGCTCCTAACAGAAACCTTAGAATGCAGACTAGGAACTCAGTGAATACCAAGCAGACAGCTAGGATTTCCATCCACAAAGAAGATTGGCTAAAAGTGGACATTTCCTTGGAATCCATCACCAGAATAACTTGTAATCAATTGTGTTGGTTCTGTGTTCCTTGGGCTAGCAGTCTGGATCTGACTCGTTCTTCTGTCCAGCAGTATTAAAAATAATGGTTTATGGGCTGGGGTTGTGGCTTAGTGGTGGAGCGTTCGCCTGGCATGTGCGAGGCCCTAAGTTCGATCCTCAGCACCACATAAAAATAACTAAATAAATAAAGGTTTTTTTTTTTTTTTTTTTTTTTTTTAAATAATGGTTTATGCTCCCTCAATGATGATACATAAGATTCCCCCCAACCCAGTTTCCTCACTTGACTTTCCTTCTGAGCAAACACTCATCTCTCCACTTGGGACCTTTCCACTGACATGCTGACTGTGCAGAACAATATCTATAAAGTAGAGTGTGTTTTGAATTTCTAATGGGTTCCTTTGCCCTTGCCCTTTGCTGTTCTTCTCTCCCTTGGCTCCACTTGTTCAGAGATGCTGTTGAATTTAATGGTAACCTTCTTGAATTTTTTGGACTTTCCTGCACATACTGCTATTACCATGGGGCAGGTCTTTATTGCTCACTCCGTAGACATGAGAAATCTAAAATCAGTGTTGGTTGGATTCGTGGACCAGCTTTGGAATCATGTGGCAATGGTATTTCCATAGGGATCCAGAGAAACTAATATCACCACAATTGTTCTCCATCACCCATACTTGGTGACGTGTCTTAGACAGATTCAGATCAGAAAGTTGTAGTGAGGCTCACTCAACATTTAGCTGCATCCAACTCCAGGACATCTACCACTGATGTTGGGTAGACAGAAGGCTCTTTATGGGTGCTTCTAACTTGGACATTTGATAAATGATGTCAAAAGGGGATTACTCATAGTTGGTCCTTGACCAATTGTAGGACTGGTGCCCTTTCTCTTAAGATCCCCTGTTCCCCTTCTATTAGCAAACTGAACCTATTTTGTTTCAACTTCTCCAGTCACCTTTGCTTAGTCCCTGGAAATGTCCCCTTCAAAGACTGGTTATTTCCCAGTTAAAGTTAAACCCATACATTTAAACCACTGATTATCTGAGTTTATACCACTTACATGGAATCTGGGATCCTGAGTGTTATATTTTTTTGTACTAGTACCCATTGTCCTGCCCATTTCAAAGAAAGCCTCCAACACTTAAGGCCTTAGGCAGTTACATAAATCTATTTAGTATCCAACAAAAACCTATTACCACCACCACAAAACAAAACACCAAAGTCATATGTTGGAATGTGATTTCACTGCACTAAGTATGTAATTCAGGGATTACTTCAAAATATAGATAAGAAGGCTGGAGGTATGGCTCAGTGGTAAAATGATTGCCTGGAATGCACAAGGCCTTGGGTTCAATCCCCAACACCACAAGAAAAAATAAAGGCAAGAAAAAAAAATAGACAGGTAGTTAGGTGGGCAAATAATATGAAGGAGTTCAACTGAAGGTTGTAAAGGTTTCTTGCTACTTTAAAATTTATGATTCGATTTTTCTGTAAGAACCATGCCAGTGTGAGTTTGAAATGAAAATTAGTTAAAAAAAAAAGAAAGAAAGAAAGAAAGAAAGAAAGAAAAAGGTAAAAAAGAAAAATGCAGTTCTACCAAAGCCTTGCTTTCTCACAGGACCTCTCAGATATGTTTCTGAATGGAGATTGTGTATTCTTTCCCTAGCAGGAAGGATCTCCTATGTAACTGACTTAAAAATTTTATCTCATTGAATGTCAACAATTCCAAGTCTCCTCTCCCTTAGAATGATTTGTCCTTGGGGGACTTTTCAAATAATCTGATTCTCCCATATCTACCAACAGGCTGACATGTATGTTAGGATCTTCACTGCAGATAAGTGCATATGTGTGTAGTTTCTATTTATTTTTAGTTAATTTTCCAGCACAGTTCAACCACATCAGAAGACAGGAAAATGTCTGTTGTCTTGAGAGGGCCAAAATAAAGACGTGCTATATCTGTCAGTCTGTATATTTATTTATTATATTTATTTAGATGGGAGGGTAGAGGTGTAAGGGAAATACTCTGTATGCTTAGACTGGATGGAAAAAAATGTGTTTGCGGCCCTGGAAAGCTCTATCAAACAGTTGTCCTGCTTTAAAGTGTTTAGGTTTAGTCAACTAAGTGATCCATACAAGGAGATTAAGACTGATTTTTGCATGCTTGATAGAGCTTTAATGAATGCCTGATCAACTGCTACTTGACCAGTCCATGTTACAAGGTTTTTGTATAGTAGGTTTTGATTATTTGATTTTTTGTCTTTTTTCATCAAAGATGAAAGGATGACTCAGGAGGTTAAAGGTCCTGGGAAAAACAAACAAAATACATGTCTTCAAGTTATGTAAGTGAAATATTTCATGAAAATAACACTGACAAATGATAACATATATCATGTATTTATTCTAGGTCATGCACTTTGATGACCACAATTATAACTGCCATTTTATCTCCATTTTGGAAAATTTAAAAAAATAAGTTCAGATAAAATGAAACAATTTACCAGATATTACAGGTCTAGTGCTTAGAATTGAGAACACCACTCTGTCTAATTCCAAAACCTGAGCTCTTTACCCCACACTATGTAACCTGTGGTCAAAAGCCATGAATTCTGCCATCTTGAATTTTTAAGCCTGAGGAAGGAATATATGTGTGGCACTGAAAGACAGGAGGGAATTTTGTGATTATAGTTCTTTGAGAATTGAACCCTATGGCTTCCTGGTTTGTGAGTAGAACTCTCTTACCATGTTCATAAGCAGCCCCTCCGGATGGGGGAAAGAGGCAGTCGTGAAGCCTGGTGTGCCTGTTTGCCTCATCTTTAGACCACTTACTGCCCCCTCCAGGGGACTGATTCTTACACATTAAGAGGGTGAATTCATGTTCCTCCCAACTCTTTCCCTCCTCATAGACCACATTCTCTATACTTCCACATAATATAACATTGTTAGAAGTCGAACAAATTTTTAGAGACTGGCTAGCTCTATTTCCACCACTCATTTTCTAAAGGCTTGGAAATGTTAAGGGCCATCCTCAAGAAAACATGGCTCATTAGCCTCAGGTCCCCTCAAATACCTTGATTTTGTTGATTCCACTGTAGTGCCCTTTTCATACCCCATCTCAGAGGCAACCTTTTCAAATTCTGCCCTTTCTTTCCTGTCTCCTGCTTATTTTAAACTTCTCATTGTTTCAAAGTACCTCTTCCCTACTCTCTTAATTCCTCCTAAATTTTCCTCACTTTTCCCTTCATTGTGTCTGTGACTCTTCCTGTACTATTTTTGAAGAGCAAGAAAGTTGAATAATGTCCATTTCTACAGGCAGTGCTAGTTTGTATTTTTCTCTGTGGTCAGGAGGGAGGTATGAAAGAAATGTGGGCTATGAACAGCTGTTACTGAGTTCTCCAAACAGGAAAGTGCCCTGGGCTATTTTTAAGCCATGCTTTCAAAGATGTAGGGCTGGGCACTACCTTTTACCCCTGCTGCATGCTGGGCTGTGTTTTCCAGGGTGTAATTCAGAAAAGCTATAGTCATTGTTTCTTCAAGGGCTGGCCTCCTGAAAGAGGGTCCCAGCCAATGGCAGCCCTTGTGAAAAAGTGTGGGAAGACTGAGTTACAGGAAGCACAGTGACCCATTGAATGAACTGGTGTCCATCAATGATTATAGTGAATGGCTTCCTAATTGTTTTTAGGAGAACAAAAACAATAAGGAGCTTCTCATAATGCCTGACCCTATTTAATTACGTCAAAATCTTCGCCTTTTGTGTAAGTGCTGAGAGGAAAAGATACTTAAAAAAGAATATTCACTCCTCAGTCTGTTATAGAATCAAGATTTCTGATCATCTAATGAGGTCAATTCAGCTGACAGAAACTGATTTCTGTTATTCACATGTGTAGGAATGCTAGTCCTTTCTGGGGATCCCGAAGATTCTGCTTCAAATTGTGTGTGTAAGGGCTTTCATACTTGAAATTGCAAGTAAACTCATGAAGGATTGCCAAGAATGAACCTTGGGCAATGGAACAAGGGTTTGTCATCACTTATGTGACCAGCTTTGGGTTTAATTTTTTATCCCAAAGAAATAATGAAAATGATGATGGCAAAGCTACTGCTAATACTAATAATAGTAAATGTATTTTGAATAAAATCAAAGAACTAAAATGTCTTACTTAAGACCTTCTCTTTACAAACAAATAAGCAAACACGTAGGCATATAGTATCTACCTACTCCAGCACTGAGTATAGCCACAGGCAGCTCAGCTTTGTTAGAAAGAATGTAATGATCAGAGACTAGCTGTAATCTATTTTCTCCATGTAAACTATTCCTTGTGGACTTTGTCATTACTAGTGCTTATAATACTTCCCTTTTAGTATGGATACAAAGACACAAATTATGGTGAGTGTGTGTGTGTGTGTGTGTGTGTGTGTGTGATACACATGTATTTCATATCTGCCCATTCACTACATAGTTGGGGGATGACTCACTCAACTTCTTGAACCCATAGTTTTCTTTTAGGTGGTCACATGATACTACCCATCATCCCACTTGCCTCGCAGACTTGTTGGTAAATCATATTTGGTAACTGACCCATGAACAACCTGGAAAGTTACAAGTGCCAAGTTATAAGTTCAAAAGTAATGTAATAGCTTTTAATGAATATTAAATAATAATAATTCATAAATAATAATAATAGTAGCTTTTTATTAATATTGGGCTATCATCTCTTCCAGTTTTCAGAAGTAGGATACCACGAAAGAGCTTTTCCTTCCTAGTGATAAATTTGATCATGTTATCCAAATACTGTTAGGTTCCTTTGCAACAAATGTATGTTTGAGAGAAGGCTTAGTGAATACTTTGTAGCCTTAGAGTTCTTTTTCTGTGTGAACCTCATATGCCTATTGACAACTTAAATTTATGATATTGACCTTCTCATTAATTCTTAATCAAGTGGTAATGCTGACAACTGATATTATGTGTTCTTAGAATTTGAAGTTTGGGAACACTTTTGGTTTTCTTGGAAGATGTTTGTATAGCTCTGCAAGCAAACTTGGACACTTCCTCATAAATATGGTCATCTAGAAGCTGCCAAAATCTAATGCTGATGGGCAAATCAGTCCATTTGGAAAATATTTAGAATGCAGGAGCCATCTGTCTTTCCACATATCAATGATTTTGAGATCTTTGTATGGAGAGAGTCTAGCCTAAGTAGTGCCTTTAGACTATCTCCACATGTTTCTCCTCTTCCACAGAAATGATACCAGTGTAATTACATATTAATCCATGTTTATTATTTGTCCATTTTCCTTATGGATATAAGTTCTTTGTGGTCAGGGATGTTGCTGTCATTCTCTTTTACCCAGCACCCAAATAATTAAGTGGCACATGAAGGAGCCTCATGAGGGACTAACTAAATGATGGAATGATAGACATATACAGCATCAAGCCAGGAAGTATTTGATTTCTTCAATTTGCAGATGGAGAGCCTATGATGCAAGAACATTAATGACTAGCCTGAGTTTACATATTGTTAATGGCAGTGTTAAGACTACTATCAAGATTTCCTTACTCTTACTTAGGGTTCTCTTGATACCATGTTCCTAGTTGGATTAACCCATTATTCATGTTGTTCTAAATTAGAAAGAGATTGGAGAGGGTCACGCTTTTCCCTGCATTGGGAATCAGGGCACACTGGCTAAAGTGCAGTATCAGGTGACCTTAGGGATGAATTCACTCACCATTGGGATATTGAAACACCAGCAATGTACTCTGTCTGATTTGAAATTCCTAGAAGCAAATCACAACCACATGAAGCCGGGGTTGGACCAGATGGCTGCTGCTGGTCCTTTCCAGATTTCTGACTCAATCCTGATGATTCAGCCAGGATGGAAACAGCTTCCCATCTTCTCATGCCTGTGTTCATGCTTTTGGAGGTACAGTTCAACTGAGGAGCAAACAGAACTAACTACAGGAGTAAAGGGTCTAGATGCTAGTGGACAAATCTCTCATTGGAGCACCTTGTCAAATTATGTGAAGGCCTTTTTCAAAGTGGAAGATTTGGATAATAAAATGGCCAAATGATTTCCTATCCAGGCCTTTCTTCCAATGCATAAATCTGAAGGAAATTAATGGAATATAAGTATATTCACAGGCACTAAAATGTTAACT
The DNA here is from genome assembly GCF_048772815.1 of Callospermophilus lateralis. Taxonomy (NCBI): domain Eukaryota; kingdom Metazoa; phylum Chordata; class Mammalia; order Rodentia; family Sciuridae; genus Callospermophilus; species Callospermophilus lateralis. The sequence continues at coordinate 108,001,136 of NC_135313.1, read as the reverse complement.
GCTAAGGCAGTACTCAGTGTTCAGACTCTAGACTTAGCCTTGGTTTTCAAACCTGGCTGAATATCAAAATCACCAGAGAAAGCAGGTTCTACCTGCCAGAGATTCTGCTTCTATAAGTGTGGGGGTAGAACCTTGGAATCTTCTTTTTTTATTAAACATCTCTTAGGTGATTCTGATGATTAGCTATTTTTTGGAAGCCACTGTTCTAGAAGGTCTCGATAAGCTTTCCAAATAGCAAGTTCCATTTTGGAACCCATGGTTGAAAATAAAACTTGTGGTTCTATTTTAAGAGAGGAAAATAATTTTTTTTCAAAGTGTTGGCAAAGTTCTCAAAAATAAGTTAATCTTTAATAAAATATTGGATTATTTCTTAGCATTTTTTTTCATTTGTTAATCTAGTGCACATACTCAGTGAGGGTGCGGAGAACCTTGGATGCATTTGCAAATTTCTTAGTAGATTATTATAACCTTCTTGGCATTTGGTCAACTAGACATAGACTGCTCCTGTATGGGGAGAGTGGTGGGAGCCAAAGAGTCTCAAGTTTGTTTCAACAATTCTTTGGAGGAGTTTATGTAAGATATTAACTTATGAGCTAGACTCCCACATCTGGTGAAATCATGACAGTAAAAGATACAACAGATTAAGAATTAACAAGGACCAGATGCACTATAATAATGCAGATTTGCTAGTTGCAAGTTGGGATGCAGATTTTAGAAAAATAGCCACTTTTCGGGGCAACACTTGTAGATTTGGAGCCACTTAGTAGATAGACAGAATGATAGATTACAGAATGACAGATGATGAAAGAAAGAGGAGAGGAAAGAAAAGAAAGAAAGAGGGAGGGAGGAAGGAGGAAGGAAGACACTGGCTAATTACCTAGATAGATAGATGGATAGATGAATCTTAATAGATAGACAGGCTTGGACTTAACGATTTTCTAACTCATTTATTTGAAGTGGCAATGAAAAACTGCATGATTTAGTGGATAAAGGATGTCTTGTAAAACTAAGATGTGAGCTTGAATATCGCATCTGTTCAGCAGCACTTCCCCGGAGAAGTAGAAAGCAACTGATGTTTCACCCCGAGGATGCCTGTATCATAGGAATAGGTCTTAAATGAGAAACAACAAAAGTTAATGTAAACAATCAGTAGGTGAGAGTAATAGAGAAGGTATAAAATCATAAGAGTCTTAAGTCAGAGATGCCCAGGCAGTACTAAAATCCAGCATTTCATCCTGCCAGGTGGGAGATTGACAGAAACACCATGAATTACTGCCAGATGACTGTACAGCCCATCCATAATGTCTGTTTTTCCAGAGTCATTTAATAATACTGTCAGATGTTTCAGAATTTCTTGCCATCCAGAGCAATAGCCACATTGATCTTCAGTAAGATTTATATACTTTTATGTTGTCCAGAACTGTTCTTATATTATCCAACGGTATAATATAGGAACATTTGAAATAAAATCATGTATCCATTTGGATTTTTTGATAGAAAGAATCAGAAATGTACACCAGCTATTATAAATGAAGAAAGGAAGTTTTTAAATGATTAGAGTAGATCAAGCAGATTAAAAAAACTAAATGATCTTCTTTGGGGATGGATGGGCAGCAGGGTCGTTTGGGACTCTGGGTGGAAGACATGTCTTAACCGGGATTTCCCCTGGTCAAGGGCATGGAATAGGCAGTGCATTTGGGAAATGATTCCAGGGAGTAGGCATAGAGAATGAGCAAGAGTACACTGGAGAAGGGAGAGAACATGCCAAGGTGTGGTGCTGTGGGCATCTGGTGGCCAAAGTACAAAGTACAAAGTACAGTTCTACTTCTGAAGAGTAGAACTGAAGGGACGGACGCCATTATACCAGCATGGCCTCTGTGGAGTCAAGTCCCTCTCCCTTCCAATCTCGGCATGGATGAGCGTGCTGCTCTGCAGTGACTCTATCTACAGCAGAAGAGAAGCCTTGGGAGAGTAGATTGGCAGGACAGGAGAGTTCTCAAAGGAAAGACAGGAAGGGTGCTCTTACCAAAAGGTGGGTGAATATCTAGTCACACAAAACCAACAGAAACTCGTAAGTTAAAGGGTATTTGTTGCAAGATAAAGGGGAAAAAAAAAACCCATAAAGTACAATAACTTCATTAGGACCTGTAAGATGCTCATATTCACCCTGGCGCTCAGTGAGGCTTGTCTTCCTCTTCGTGAAGTCTTAACTAGCACGAGGCTCACCTCCTCTTGCTAACATTCAGAGTGACATCTACCTCAACAGTTTTTTTTCCTTTTCCTAAAGTTGTTTTGGATAATATTTTTACTGGTACATTATAATTTATTGGTATATTATAGTTATACATAATAACAGGATTCTCTGTGACATACTCATATATGCCCAATGCATAATTCGTCCATTTCATTCCGCCATACCCAACTTTCCCTGCCCTCCTTCCTTACCTGGTTCCCTTCCTCTGGTCTACTGATCTCTCTTTTATTTTTCATAAGGTCCCTTTTCTTTCCTTTTTTCTCTTTGGCTTCCATCTTATTAAGGTATCACTACCATGTAGCTTCAATTATTCTCTAGGCCTTAATTTTATTACTGATTGATTGATTGTAGTGCTAAGGATGGAAGCCAGGGCCTCATACATTGTAGGCAACCTATTACCACTAAGCCACACCCTAGCCCAAGGCCTTCAATTTTTTATTCAGTTCCTTTCCGTGGCGGAGAAACATATTTGGCAATAACCAGGAATGAGTTCAAAGGATTATTTCCTCAGTTACTAGTTCTGTCATGTGCTCTTGTGCCAACAGCTTGTAACTTGATTATTAGTAAAATTATGCAAGTAGTAATCACCTGGTAAATTTATAATTATTGCCTTAGACTAATTAAGTAGGTAAAGAAACTGAATAAATGTTAGGCACATGAGAATTATTCATCCCTCTCCTTTGATAATAAGCCCCGTGTCTTATAATTGTTTTGAATATCTCCAAAAACAAACCTCAACAAAAGCAAAACAAAAAACCTTGGTCCTGAAGTACTTCTCATTGGAGCTCAAAAACATTTGTTGATTATTCTTACAAATTCAATTGCTTAAAATATGGAGCCTCAAGTTGAAAACTCCTGGGACACATAGCATATCCATAGATGAGGCACTTGACAATTATACATTTAAGAACTGAATTAAAGACCAACGATTTAAAGATCTGGATATTTAACTTATAACAATATGGATTACAGCTTTGCATGGCCATAGTCTCACTCTTCTGCAGGATGGCAATCAGCTGGATCTAGTGCTAGCTCCCTGCTTTAGATAAGATGTGGGTTTACCAGTTGTTGCTGTCCCCAGCTTGTCTTAATGAGATTTTTGTGCTAGCTCTTCTTTCTGTGTTTCTAGTGACTCCCTAACCCTTATGCATTTACGTTTAAGGCTCCAGATTCTTCATGGAGATTGAAAAGAATTGATTTTTTTTTCAATTCTGAAGCCTGAACCTAGGGCCTTGTGCATGCTAGGCAAGTGCTCTACCACTGTGATACACCCCTAGCCCTATAAGAGATGATAATTTTTATTTTATTTGCCATGCTAGAGATTGAAGCCAGGGCCTTACACATGCTACCCAAGTGCTCTACAGATGAGCTACATCCTCAGAGAAGACAACTTGAAAGGCATTGTAGTTGATGTTGGTAAAATTGGTGAAACCCTATCCTGTTTGTCTTATCTGAAACCTTTACTGGTTTATCTGTCAGCAGTATTTATTCAGCATAATTGCTATAGCATCTGCATGAGACTTGGCAGTTTACGCAGTGCCCTGGAAAGCTATCATTAATTTGATCATATGAGATGGCAGTGCAGGTGGCATGGTAATCCCCACCTAATGATAAGGGGTTACTAGAAAGGGTCAAGGGTTCCAGTGGTGGTAAATGGAGTCACTGACTCCAAATCCAGAGTTCAACTTGCATCTGTTGTAGGAAGTTTCATTATATTTTTGCACTGGGAATCAGACCCAGGAGTACTTTACCACATCCCCACTCCTTATCATTTTTTAATTCTGGGACAGGGTCTTGCTAAGTTGCTGAGTCTGTCCCTAAACTTGCCATCATCCTGCCTCAGCCTTCTGAGTAGGGAAGATTACAGGTGTATGCTACCACCCCCGGTTGTTGAAGGAATTTTTAAAGAAAGCAAAATCCATTGCCCTTGAAGAATTTTTTATCAAATAGGGTTGTTAGGAAAAATGCAAGGAAACATGTCAGGGATATGAGCAAGGAACATGTATAATATTGCAAAAATTAGCTATTACTATAGGAGAAGTACAGTGGGCTTGCCAGCATAATTGTAACTGGGCGAGATTCATCATTACAGAGAAAAATCTCTGTCTGAAAGAGAAAATGGGTTTGAAAATAAATTTTGAAGATTTGGTTCTTTATGTAGTGGTCCATAGTTTTCCTCTGTTTTCAAAGTATAATCTGGATCCATGAACACCTGAATGATAGGTGATTGCTTATGGAAAATACTGTTATATAAGTGTCATAAAACTCAATAATTAAGTGGAAGCCATGTAAGTCATGAGAAGGACACTGGAAGCAGATTACTCTTCCTGGGGCAGATAGAGCAGGATGTTCAAGCAGAAAATAAATCAGCTAAAGGAGAAGGTTCTTCTCTCTGTGGGCATTCTAAAGGCAATGGTCAGACTTGAACATGTAGCAAGAGCAATCAATTCTGCTGATGCCAGGCTACTGGGCCAGAGCACCTGGACTCAAGCTCAATGCTCTTCACTCCTTTTTTTTTTTTTTTTTTTTTTTTTTTTGCTCTTCTAAGAAAGTAGATTTAAGGTCCCATAGCTCAACAGATTTGGAAAAAGTCTTTGCCGACTAGGATAGTTCAACCCAGCCTTAGGTTTCTCATTAAAGAGCTCTCTGATTTAAAAGTGCTTTGGTTATTTAAAAAAAAACGGGGATGAATAACAAAATAGGTAGTGCAGGAAGGAAAGACTGCACAGAGTCAGACTAGCTGGATTCTGTTGTGGAAGCCTAGGTGATTCAAGAAGGGGACCATGGCATGAATTCCAATCTTACCTCCTCTCACAATGGGAAAGTATTTTTAAAGGGAAGAGGTAATTATGAGAGCATCTTCTGCAACTCCCTTATTGATTTAGGCACTTCCTATTAGAGGATCTGGGAAGTCAGATGTATTTTTTTCTTAAAGAAAATATTAATCCATAATATAAAAATCAATGTTCTCTAAGGGCACAAAGGATAGTCAATGTGAATGGGAAAGGTGAGTCAAAGACGGATGGCTCTGTTGAAACATTTTAAAACATAATTTCAACTGCTAATTTCTTATTTAACTTTTTCCTTTTACATTGATTAATATCTTTGGCTCTAGGGGAAGAATGTATGAAGAGTAAATTAAAAGCATGGTGATTATCTCCTCTACTATAAAGCGAAGGCAAAGTAGTATCTGAGTCCACCACTTGCAGCTTGATGTCTTATCTACCATTGAGGAGGGGTCTGGAATTTGGAGAATGCTGTCAGCAGAATCCGCAGCTTTAATTACACAGGCACCACCCTCCAAGGTGAGGGCAGCCAGATTATAACTGATGAAACCTGGTTAATGAAAAGCCTTACAGGTTATGAAGTCATATTGTATAATTGAAGAAAACTGCAATTATCTCAAAGTGTTTTATCTTTTCCCCATTTCTTAATGCTTGATAAAAGATGAAAGGGACCTGACTTTACACTCTACACTGCAACAAGTTTTATTCAGACAGAGAGTGTAAATTGAAGGATGTCATCAACAACAAATTTTTCTTCTTAGGAAAGACCTGTCAGAGCTCAAGATACCCCATGTTGAATTTGTTTGAAGAGTTGAGAATATAGCTTAGTGGTAGAGCATTTGAATAACACACACACACACACACACACACACACACACACAACTTTAGCTTTGTATTTGACTGTCTTTAAGTTCCAGGTAGGACTATGAGGCTAGACTACTTCAGGAGAAAGGAGGAATTTTCTGGTTTGATTTCATCTTTGTCAAGAACAGTAAAGAATTGATTTTTATAGTTTAATTTTTCAGATTTTCTGGGGTTTTATTATTAAATAAGTGGGAGACAGTTGGCTCTTGGTTTGATGTATAAATCCTCCCTTTTCTGAATGCTGTGATTAATTGCAAGCATGTGAAAGATTACCTGGAGTTATGATAAGGGAATACTGATGCCTTTAGTCATTGTCATGAATCACTCCCATCATTTCCCTGTTGAAAGACAGGCCAAGATAATACTGCCTTATTCAAATACTTCCTGTGTTTATATTGGCTTCCTTGGCTCAGCAGTTTTCTGTACATCTGTGAAAAGTGTGGCTGAAATCTTGAGTTTTCATGGTGAGAAATCTAACATGTCATTGAGGAAGTCCAAATAAGGGAAGTTATGATATGTGGAACAAAAATTCATTATGTCATGTCTTAAGAGGAGAATTTGCCTGCATTTGTTCAATCTTCTTTTCTTCTGTCTTTCAACAGGTATTTGTTGAGTGCTGTATATTGGGAAATCACACACACACACACAAAAAAAAGTATGCAAGACCCAGTTTCTGCTCTTGAGCTTCTAATGATGTGTTAGAGGTGATTTATGGAAATGTTGTAATGAAATAAATGTTAGTACATAAATTTTAAGAAAGTGTCATAGTGTGACTAAGCTTGTGCATGGGCCTTTGTGTGTGCAGGCATGTGTATTGGGGGTTGGGAGTGAAATCAAACATTGAGGAATAACCATTGGACTTGGTCTTGAGTAAGAAATAGAACTATAGTTGCACACTTTTGGGCCATGAGTGGCATTCAAATGCAGATATGTTTAATTCAGCTAGAATCTGGTTTTAAATTTTTGTAATCCCTCGCCAATATCTAAGAATCTAGACATTTTTCTAACAAATCAAGAATTTAGGCTCCTTTTAAAAATAATAATAAATAATTTTAAATTATCTCAATCCTATCAGTTTTTTTTTCCTTGTGGCTAAGAATGAGGTGATTTTAAATTATTTATTCAATTTTTAAATTGACAAATAATTATATTGATTTATTATGTACTTAATGATTTTTACATGTATATATTATGAAATGGCTACATTAAGCCAATTAACATATGTACTGCTTCAAAAACTAACTTTTTGTAATGAGAATACTTAAAATCTACTCTTCTAGCCATTTTCAAGTCTGCAATGCAAATTTAACAAGTGCTTCAGGTGATTCTGGTACATGCTAGAGTTTCACAACTACTTCTGTAACCAATAACAAACTAATAAAATTTTTAATGAGGGAGTGTTAAGAAGATAAGACTGGTTGCAGTGATAAGAAGTTATTAGCATGGAAAGCAGTTAACAGACAATTATTTAAATAAAAGGTAAGTTCTGAATCAAGGCAGTGACCAATCAGGAGTCACTAAAATAAGCAACCTAGGGCATGAAGGAGTTTTCTAAGGTAGCATGAAGAGGATTTGGTATCTATTGGACAGCGAGGAAGGAAGATTCCTAGAGTAGCTGGTAGCCTAGAAGACAGGGTGGCTGGGGATATCATTACATAAGAATGTCCACCCAGAAGGTGGAGTCCTTTCTATGTGGTGTTCAGGGTTGGGGGAAATATTTCAGAACTCAGTAGGAATTGAATATATTTTTGCTGGTCAGTATTTACTGAGTTTGGGGCCTGGAGAAGGTTTGGGGAGGTGATTGCAGATGAACTTACCTAGGTGAAAAGAGGAGTATAAGAAATGAATTGGTCATGATTTAAACCCAAGAGAACCCAGCTTTTGAAGGCTAGATGACAGAGGAGGACCTATGAAAGTGATAGAGAAGAATAATAAAATCATTCCTTACAAAATAGCCATAGTACAAATAAATCCATTGAACAAAGGTCTTTGACTCACAACTATTTAGATGAGAAAAATAAAAAAAATGCACCATTTTTCTTCAATGTGGGTGATGTTATCTTTGCAGATTTTTTTTAATGTTGCTCTATTAATAACTCTCTCTCTAGATATTTACACAGTTAAATTTACTCATCATGAACACTAAGTTGAAGTCAGAAAGAAAGGATAAATAAGTCTGTTAACCAAACTAAAAACTTCAAATTAAGATGTAATTTGCAGTCTTCAAAGCTTGAGACTTAGGAATGGTAGTTTCATCGGGTGAGGCAGGGGTGGTTCCCATCAACTTCCAGGCACTGCAGAGGAAGCCCTGATGAGGTGAGTGGAAAGCACTTGGCCAAGGGTCAGAGAGGAAGAAGAGAAGGAGAATAGAATCAATAATAGCTTAGGTAATCAGTTGATAGAGGAGGAGCTTAGTTCAGGGAATAATCTTAGAGGAAATCCTATTAACCTTATGGCTGAAGCATCGTCACCTGCATGAAACAATGTCAGCAGCCCTCAAAGGCAGCATCTGACTATGTGTTTATCACCCCCAACCCCAGCTGGAGATTTTCCCTGCCTGCTGGATTTGCCCCTTCTTCCCAGGTACTCACACCCCCTGATGGCAGAAACTGGTAATGGCTCCAGAACCAGGTTCCTTCAAAGACAGACCAAGTTTGCAGTGACTGTAACTACAGAGGAATGTCATTTTCCCTTTCCCAGCATCGGCTCTGGTCTTCATAAAGTACTCATTTTAAGCTATAATAAATTCAAATGGTTCTCTGCATAAACTGCCTGTGAGCTACTCACTTCACAGGAGTAGAGTGGCTATTTGGGGCCATGATTGGGTGGACATGCCCACACAGGGAAGGGTGGGAATGTGGACAGAGGATTGTTGGTGCAACTTGAGAGGACTCTAACCTTTGAGAAAAAAAAAATAGCTGAAAATTGAGTTGAACTGATTTCAGTTTTCAGTATCAGTAATTGTGATTCTGAGTTACCTGTGGCAGGCCCTGAGGATGATGGTGATGACCATGATGGTGAGCGTTTGGCAACAGAAGTGGTATTGTGGTGCTTTCTGTATATCAGGTTCTCTTCTGAGTATTTATGAGTATTTTATAGTGCAGTCTGACTTTATAATTAACCCCATCTTGAAGATGAAAACATCAAATTTCCCTGAGAGGCCCATGCCACACTGGTATAAGTGATAAGCCACATTAATACTTATAGCAGCACAATTCACTATAGCTAAACTGTGGAACCAACCTAGATGCCCTTCAATAGATGCATGGATTAGAAAAATGTGGCATGTATACACAATGGAATATTACTCAGCAATAAAAGAGAATAAAATCATGGCATTTGCAGGTAAATAGATGGAGTTAGAGAAGATAATGCTAAGTGAAGTTAGCCAATCCCAAGAAACCAAATACCAAATGTTTTCTTTGATATAAGGAGGTTGATTCATAGTGGAATAGGGAGCAGGAGCATGGGAAGAATCGACGAACTCTAGATAGGGAAGAGGGGTTGGAGGGGAAGGGAAAGGGCTGAGGGTTAGCAAGGATGGTGGGATGTGATGAACATCATTACCCAAAGTACATGTATGAAGACATGAATTGGTGTGAATATATTATGTATACAACCAGAGATATAAAAAATTGTGCTCTATATATGTAATAAGAATTGTAATGCATTCTGCTGTCATATATAAATTTAAAAATTACATAAAAAACTAAATTGATTTTTAAAAGGGGTCTAAACCCCATGATCTTTTCTTAAACTAAAAGCTTAGCTCAAAACAACCTGATGGCAATGACAAGTGGCACCCAAATTTTTACCTCCTCTTCTCTTTCTTCCCTTGTCTCAGATTTATATTTACACATTGTTTCATTCATTGATTCAACAAATATTTGCTGAGTGCTTGTACACCTAGGGACTGTGGTAGATGCTGGGAATAAGATGAAAATCCTGTCCATCTTGCAGCATTATGTGGAGACAGATATGTGAGCAAAGAGTTCCACAGGTCTGTGAGCATATCTCTAGCAGAGTGTGAAGTGGGTACAGAAAAAGACATTAGTTAGGTGGCCCAGTCAAGGGCAATATGGCATTTATATGCTGAGGCTAAAAGGATGAGGAGAAGTTGATTCATGAATTAGAAGTAAGTGAACTCTTCAAAAATCCTATAAAAGTGTCCTAGGAACACATGGCCAGAATGTGGGGTGAGGGTTGGACTGAAAATGATCAAGATATAAGGCTGGTCAAGAAGATAGGACTTCTCATTTCCAGGAGTGCTGTGGTTTAGATATTAGTTGTCCTGCAAAAGCTCATACGTGAGACAATACAAGAACATTCAGAAGTGAATGACTGGGTTACGAGATTGGTTAACTCAATCAGTGAAGTAATCCCCTGATGGGATTAACTGAAGGTGGTTAGGGTGTGGCTGGAGGAGGTGGGTCATTGGGGGGCCATGACTTTGGAGTATCTATTTGATATCTGGTGAGTGGAGTCTCTCTCTGCTTCCTGATCATCATGTGAGCTGCTTCCCTCCACCACACTCTTCCACCATGATGTTCAGCCTCAAATGGGGCTTGGAGGAATGGAGTTGTCTATGGACTAAGGCCTCTGAAATGGTGAGACCTCAGATAAACTTTTCCTCCTCTAAAACTGTTCTTATCTTTTTTTGTTTGTTTATTTGTTTTGTCACAGCAGTGAAAAAGCTGACTGAAACACAGGGTGTGAGGCGCTGGTTAGGGAGAAGGCAAAACTCTGGGAGACTTCAGTTAGTATAGCTATTCTAATGGCACTTAGGGTACTTTAAAGAAGGAGAAAAAGTGCACTGAAAGTTTGAGGTAATGTCACTGCGTTGAAAATACCTTTCTGTTGAAAGCAAGGCATAAAATCAAACCCTAATATAAATTATCAGTTAAAAGGGGATTGATATGGCATTTGACAACTGAATTTTGAGATAAAAGTGGGAAAGCTGAAGTTCCTACCAGAGAGAGTCCTCCCAAACAGTTTGTGTTCTGTTGATCTTGGTAGTTTTTGGAGGAAGAGTAGCAGGGGTGCTAGTGTCTATGCCGGTTATTGAGAGGATTCCAAAACCAAGAGGCATGATAAAAAGGGAGAGTTTTGTGTGACTGGAAGAAGGGAAAGCAGAAAGAGCTTGAGCCTGGCTTCACCTGGTGTTTCTGGATGCCCAATGGCCTGGTGAAGAAGAAAGACCTTGGGCCTGGAGCCAGGGCAGACGAGGGTTTGCATTCTATGCCAGTACCTCACATCTCTGTGACTCAATTCCTTCAGCAGTAAAATCTGCATCCTCATAATGCCTCCATAAAAGGTTGCAGTAAAGATTGAAATGGAATATTGGGGAAAACCGTCTTTTACACTATATTTTATATAGAAGTTAATTCACAATTTTCTGAGTTATACACATTGGATTTAATGTTAGTTCATTTTATATAGATTTTCTTGGAATTTTGTCTGCCTTCCCGTTCAGGATAATCTGTTTGTTGAAACTGTGAGATAGTTCTTGAAGCCCCAGAGGCCTCATACATATTTGCCAGGTGAGCAGGCCGGTCTGTACAACCATGAATCCAATGATGGGGAGATGGAAAATGCAGGCTCAACTGTGCTATTTGGAGTCACTCCACATGTTGATGCTGGGTTGAAATCCCCAAGCATGGTCCAATGGGATGCTCACTGAAATATATGGTTAACATGAGGAAGAGATTGGATTATAAATCCTTGGAAGTAAGCCTTCTGAGATAATATCTGATGCAAGAACCTCCAGGGAAACTAAATTCTTTAATCGATGGAAAGCCTGCCTTACAAAAGCTTTTAAACATTTAAACGCCATCCTATAAATCAAGTTAGAAATATCCCACCAAGGAATAAAGGAGCTCTTGCCATGTAAAATATTAATTTGTCTTTTCAAGACAGAGCAAACACTTCATTTAGAAGGACATTACTTAGGAGGTGGTGGAGAAAGCAAACAACGTGAAATAAACTCATTGTGTTGACCTTGGACACCCACTTACATGTCTCATACTGAGATGTGAGGCCTCTTTAATGCCAAAATTTGGTCCCAGTATATTTAATTTGAAGTGTTTCTCATGCCTTTGATTACATATTTCCTGGCAATTGTTCCCAACTATTTATTAGTAATTTATTTGGAATCAGATAGTAGACTTCAGTCTAAAACTTAACAGAAATGCTCATGGAATTGCAAAGGGATGCTTGGAGTAACACTGGATTTTAAAATATAGTTCTTCTGCAAAAACAGCTATTAGTAATCACAAAAGGGCAAACATCTACCACATGGCCATTTCTTCATTTGCTATAATATACATTCATCTGGAGTAATGCTGAAACTGGCCTGGAAGACTACCAGAAAGGAAACTATATGATTAGCAAAGTTAAAACCTGATTTGCATCTAAAAAATGTAGCATATGCTCATTTATGTGCAAATGTAATGGGAAAAGGCTGTAGGTAAAGTGGCTAAAGCCTAAACAAAATAAACACTTAATTTTCTTTTATTGTACCCTGTGACTATTAATAATATTATGGTACCAAGTAAGAAACATTAAGCCAAGCAGGGGAGCTATAAATGTTCCGAGACTATGTACCACTGTTGATATTAGCAAATAATCGCTCCAGAGTTCACATAAAATGCAGATGGAAGTACAAAGAAGATATTCGGTGAAGTCAGCAGTGGCAGTGAACTGTTCACAGGTGAAACCAATAACTAGAGGGGCCGCTCAGCAGGGGGAGGGTCTGTGGAAGATATCAAGAAAAAGGCTTTTGTAAACCATTGCATTTTGACATGTCTCTGCCCATTGACATGTGCATGTTCTACACTTATGGGGTTCCTCTTGGTATTCCAGCTCATAATGTTGTTTGAGAGTTTGCAGAACTCTGCTATTGATCATCATCATAACTCACTGAGTTGGTAAGATGGTTATTGTTCTCTCCATTTTACAGATTAAGAAATCAGAGCTCTAGATACACACAACAGACAAGACTCAGGGTTAGTTACACTTGCTTTGTGATTCCAACTCTCATGATTTTTTGATGATCCCTTGAATCATTTTCATAATTGTCAAATAAAGTGCTCTTTGGGACCAGATATCTCAATCTTCCCAATCAAATTTTTTTAAAAAAATTATTCTGGTTAAAACATAAAACAAACAATCACTTCCTAAGTTTAAATGCATTGCAAAGCTTTCACAAAATCAAGGAAGCTGTAGAGGCTGGAAATTAACTCTAACTACAATGTAAGGGAAAAGTGGTACCATGAAACATTATGGTCTCTGTCAGTCCATCAGATCTCCACTCTGACAGCTTCATGGGGTATGTCACTAACAGATAAAGCCCAGGGGTGAGTCAAGGTGAGACCCAGAAGAGTTATAATCTCAGAGTAGTAACAATTGCACTGTCCAGAAGAAACCAACACAGAAATTTGCCAATAATAGCCAACCAGAATGTAAGCAAATACTTTTGCTAAAAATTTTTTAGGGATGGTAGGCTGAAACAAATACATTTCATGTTTGAAAGAATTCGGTTTCAACCTAGGCCTCAAAACATACCCACAAAATTATTTTCTCACAAGATCTAAATCATATGTTGTCATAGAATAAGAACATAAACTCAAAATCAAAAATCACAAAACACAAGGGGTAACATACCACAATAAATGAAAAACAGAAGAAATAATAGCACAGTCTAATCAGCAATTTTCCATTTTTTTATATTGGAAACATTGAGGTTATATTATATCTTCATGTTTCATGTCATGGTTGAGGTGGCTAGATATCTATAAAATTAATTTTCATCTATTTCACATAGTAGAATTATAGGATACATGACTGTCTAGCTTGATTCCACTTTTCAGTTCCCTTTGCAATTAGATTAAGTCATGTAATATAGGTTCTTAGGAATGGAATGTGGGTGGAGTGATACATCACTGCCTCTGATGGCCCTTTCACATTTGGATGGAGCCCAGATAGGCACCAACCTGGCTTTAACCACATGCATGTTGACACCGTCCTAAGGGAAGGGGAATCAATGGGTTGGTTGGGAACTGGGACTCTAAATGGGCGTAGAAAATAGATCTGCCCCCCCTGATCTGGACCATTTGCATTTAGACAAGATGAGAGAGATATATATTACTTCTTAACTCTTTGCCTTAAATTGTTAAAGCTCTAGCTTTCCCCTAATATACTGTTAGAAAATAAGATAAACTTGAAAACAAAAGCAAAACCCAATAAACTATTTTTTAAAAGGCCAAGGAAACCTGAAGAAAGAGTCAACTACAACTTTGAGAGAAACAAAATTTCAATTCAATTTACACAAACCATAAAATATAAGGAAATAAAGTAAATGGAAAAAAGTTACCATACCTCTATCTTCCAAAGATACATAATAATTTTATTTGGAACTTTCCCCACCTAAATATGTACTACATAAAGATTGCAAAGGACCTGGAAATCATTCATTCTTCTGCCCCTTGCCTTCCACCCACCCCATCCTATCTCCCTTCCGCCATTGTGAAATGTAGTGTTTTGTGTTACTTGTGCAAAAAGAACATCATTTAGATTTCCCATGAGCCAAAAGAGGAATTACTTAAGCCCTGTCTCTTAAAAACGCAACTTAGATTATCTTCTAATAGACTTTTTAGAAAATAATTTCTAATGGACTTTTTTTTTTAATCATAAAAAAGATAGCTTTGTTGATCTCTAAAACTCATAAATAATGTTCTTTGTTTAAATATTATGAATTTTACATGTTAGCTTCATTCTGAAATTTTTATTTGTCATAACACACGACTAAACCGGTCAGGATCACCCCAGGTGAACTGGGCTGGCATGAAATAATCACAGAGACAGAGAAATACCATTTTCTTTGGGTTCTATGATGCTTCCTCTGACCCAGCTCCCACAAAGGAGGCAAGGCAGGGAAGAAAGAGAGAGAGCAGGCCTTGAACCCAGGTTTTATTGGAGGAAGCTGTTCCTTGGAATATTCTATCCCCAAAAGGGCAAAGGAGTAAGATTACAAAGGAATAGGTGAGTGGAATTCAACCCCAGTGGGGTGACGCCTACTCATGGAGTCATGCTTTGTTATCCAAGCTGGGGTAACACCCAAGTTACTGTGACCTGGCAGTACTGTCCCAGCCTGAACGCAATAATTGTTCAGAACCTGGTGCATCAGGACTTAAAGGCATCTGCATCCAGGGCAGCTCCTGACATTTATAGTGACATTAAACATTACCTATTTTATAAAGGAGATAGTCTAAGTACAACTATGTATACAAAAGAGGATTTCCCCCTTAATAAATGTCCTGTTTTTCTCAAGATTAAATTTCTTAACTCATATTATTTTGTTTAGGTGCTATTTCTGTTAGTTAAAGGAAAAAAGGTAAATTGTTTTACCGTATAGTTTATAGTTTGTACATGACAATTCCAGTAAAAAAAAAAAAAATCAAATGACTTCTCTTTCATGGTTTAGTAAGTGTTACATGCATCTGCTCATGTTAAGTGTTATTCCAGTAAATGAGCTACAGTGATCCTATCCTAAAAAGTGTAAATTAAATTTTAATTTCATTTAAGTTTGTAACATGAAGTATATTGGTAGATATTTTTGAACTCCTTTGATACTTGGTAGTAATAAGATATTTATAGCAAAACGAGTGTTAGAATAATATATTGCTCAAAAAGTTAATATGCATAAAATTAAAATATATTGGCCTTCCTTTTAAGATTTATTCTGTCATTAATTCTAAAATCAGGTAGCTGTAAGCAGACCTCAGGCAATACAATAATTCATTAATGGATGTAGTTCAGCCCTCCATGTGATCAGCTCAGTAAGTGAGCAATTTAGAGCTTTTGCTGTATGGCAAAGCATATAACTAAGTACAGAACCATATTGGGTGTTGAATGCATGTAAGCTAATTTCCTCATTAGTGTTGAAAGGGTAGAAAAGGGAAAATGTAGAGAACTCTTTTCTCTATCCTCTGAGGACAGAGTACAATTTATAATTACAAAGCTAAGCATTCTTTAAAAGTAGCACTTTTATTTTCTGCTAATTGACTGATAAAGGATAAATATAAACCGATACGAATTTTCTTCTCTCCATTTCCATGAAGTTATTTTTTTTCTTGTACTTGATTTAACACTCAACTTGATTTTTTAAAGTAAAAAGTCTTTCCTTCTATGTGGACCTATACACATTTGGATGATATTTTAGGAGAATGCACCTAATGAGTATAAGCATCATTTTCTCTAGAAGATGTTAGACACCTGTTACGTATTTGTTGACTCACCCATTCAGCTAGAAATCTGTCTATAATGACTAGTGTACCTCTGTATATCTCCAGGAGGGTCACAGAATCAAGGCTATTCTAGTTTTTGAAGATTTCAGTATATAGAAGGACGTAGAAATAGCAAATAGTTTTGAAAGCCGTGATGGAGCATATGTATATGAGGACCTCACAAGGCAAGAGGTGACTCAATTTTTCTTGTTAACCAGAGGAAGCAACTTTAAGGATTTTTCTAATTTGATGTCTATGTGCAGATGAAATTCAGTATAAGCCAGTCAATAATAGAATTTCAAATGCAACTGGACAATACTGAGAGCTAACCATTTTAAAAGGTTATGCCTGTGTTCCCAAATCCTGAAGGTCCTTATCAGTTCCTCTTTACCCACATGCTACCAGTCCCTCTCCTGCCAGTAGTGTTGTATCAAGGAAAACTTTTTCCCAAATTTTCTGAAGATATATTTATAACAATAGCAGTAAAAGGATTACATTTACTCTCTTGGGGTTTGAGGCATGCTCTCTCTCTTTCTCTTCCCTGCCTTGCCTCCTTTGTGGGATGGTGTTATGAAAAGTAATACTCTGAAATCAAAGGATTCAGTGACATTGTGGGTTTAGAAGGTGGGTGTATGTCATAAGAATAAGAAATAATAAACCTTCCACTTCATACTTGATCTGGTTTTGTTGTGTAACCACAAGAACGTAGGTGAGCCTCTTTAAGTTTTTACCAGCTCTACACATCTGAAACATCTAGGTGTCAATTGCATAAAAGGTTGCTCATATTTTTAAATGGCACTTGACGCTTAAGATTTGGCCTTTTAAGATTTGGATGGCATTTTAAGATATAAGGTGACTAACTCATAGTGGGGTAGGGAGGGGGAACATGGGAGGAATAGATGAATTCTAGATAGGGCAGAGGGGTAGGAGAGGAAAAGAGGGGGCAGGGGGTTAGCAATGATGGTGGAATGTGATGGATATCATTATCCAAATACACGTATGAAGATACAAATTTATGTGAATATATTTTATATACAACCAGAGGTATGAAAAATTGTGCTCTATTGTGTAATGTGAATTGTAATGCATGCTGCTGTCATACATTTTTTAAAAAATCAATAAAAAAATAAAATGTGAAAAAAAAAATATTTGGATGGGAAGAGAGATGGAAACTTTCTTGAGAAGAAGAGGCACTGCTTTCATTGTTGAAGAGTTTCAGCTTCTAATATGCTCCACAATTAATACCAGCTCTGTCTTCCCATCTCTGACAATTAGTAGATTTTCACTAACTCACTAAATGTGACACTAGCTTGTTACCTTTCATTGCCTATTCCAATTACAGGGTCCTTTCCCAACTCTGTAACATTTCTTTGTAACTGTGTTTGTGTAGCTTAAATGGAATAAGACTTGGTTGATGTTCAGGGAAGTTACACTTTTAAAGTAGCCACCAGTCATGGGTGCACATGCTATCCAAGCTCATAACAAACATACTGGCAGCATTGTAAGGATAACTCTCATCAAGGATAAATCATAAGAAATGACAGGAAAAAGGGGATGCACATTCACGCACTAATTGAAACAAGGACCAAGGAACAAAGTCACACTTAATTTTTGTCCAAGCAGAACAAGAGAATACAAGGTGTAACATTTTCTATATATAACCAGTGATTATCTTTATCATGAAAAAAATTGATTTATTCTCTATCCTAATAAAAAAATATGGAGGCCTTTGAGGATGGAATTTTACATTTTCTTTTTCAAATTACACAAATGAATGTTATTGAGTTGCTTTATACTTTTCCCCACTAGGCAACACATGAGTATTATTTTTGATCTGTATTATTGATTGTTCTGAATGAAATAGTTTCCATAAGATGCTATTTCTTCTATCTAAAAATAAACACTTTAAAATTTATCTGCCTGTCTTAAATAATTTATACTTGCCCTTGGGCCAGCTGTAGAGTCTTTAGAAAGCATCCTATGTTGAATTATGCAAATTAAGGATGCATTGCCATTCTGCCTTGGATGTGGTGTAGGTGTTTCTGTGGACGTGTTTCTCTGCACATCAAGTCGGAAATAATTCTTAGCAGAAGGACTTGATACCTAACCAAGAGAAGGAGTGACCCTTTTAGGTCATATTTTAGCTTTGGCTTTACAGACCCTAGAAGCCATTAGTTTAAAATGCTGCAAATTCGGTTACCAAATGGAAAGATAATTACATGATTAATGGAAGTTAATACAGATCATTGAAATCATAGCCTAGATTAAGCCATCAGAAACTATTTAATCCAATTTTCCCTGGCACCAGACAGGACACGAGGGAACGACTTTGTCCAATGGAATCTTTCTCCTCTTCACATATCTCCCCAGGGAAGTCAAGTCCCCTTTTTGTATGAAACATGATGCATCCTTGTCCTGACTGAGCATCTACCCTTACCTGGGACCTCTTTGCTGCCAGTGCTAACCATTAGAGATTAAGCTCATAGCTGTGGAGTAGCTGATGAAAGACACTGACTGGAATGACAGGGATTGAAATACAAAGATCTTATTTCACTAGTGACATGCCCAAGAGTCCCAATTATTTTTGTAAACATTTGTGTGGCCGCTGAGAATAATCTGATTAAATTTTTAGGTTTGACACCTGCATGGGCTGGTAAATTTCATTCCCCTTTTGCTTGAAACACCTAGGAAATACATATTTCCATTAAAAAAAGGGCCAGTTATTAAAAACTGTGTCTGTTTTATCTGACCGAATCTCAGCATTGGAAAAACAATTTAGGACAACTGTATTTCTGATCTGGGGTCAGCAGCCTGCTTCTAAAACCACTTAATAAATAAGAAGGCTATTGCCTCAATTAGGAATTGTATGCACCTGAAAGTGAGAGGCCTAAAATGTCATGACTTATACAAGAAAGGATTTGCTCTTCTCCCGTGTTTGTGAGTTCCAGAGGAAGGTGATCCAGAGCTGAAGTTTTGACCTCTGGATATTATCAGGAAACCATACTCTTTTTTTTTTTTTTTTAATCTTCTTTCCCACCACCCTGTAGGAATTCCACTCTCGAAGTCACTTCAAAAATATTTCAGATCCCAACATGGCCGACAGGAAGTCCACATTGGAAGAAGAGGGAGAAGGGAGGGCAGAAGAGCACCTGCAAACTCAGATACCTTCAGAGAGATATTTCAGAAACCTCCACAATGGCAGTGCTTCTACTTGATTCTCAGTTGATACTCCTTTGCACAGAGATCTGGGGCATGTTTTCTTTCAGTTGAATAGATTGTTACTCTTGCCACATTGGAGTTTTGATAGTGAAGAATAAAAGGAATAATGAAAACCCAGCAGCAAACTCTCATTCTCTGCCACCGGTTAAACCCTTAGTTTTCACTTTTTTGTGAGTCATTACCTGGGATCACAAAGTGATGATGTCCTTGTTGGTGAAACAATAAATATTCAGAAAATCAAACAATATATAACATACCATCACAGAATCTGGGTGCTTATTCATTTCAGTTATTGTTTGATTTTGTGAATTCCGGGTTTTTTCAGCTCCTGTGATTAGAAAAAAAAGAAGTTATGGTGTGGTTTTGTTTTGACTGATTTTTATGGTAGGTTTATTTACATTTAACCATGACTGATGTGAAACTGCTTGTGAACTCCACTTGGCAGCTGTTATCAGTGTTTCAAACATGAAAAGAGGTTTAAGTCCTGATTTTCTGTAGGAAGAAATATTAACTTTGTTTCTCTTTCTCAGAGAGGATCCTTTATTGCCTTCATTTCATGTTGTCTTCTTTTTTTTTATTTTGAATTTGGTAATGGTGGTAGAAATGATGTGAAGAGCATTTGGATATGAATAAGTCTTAATTTCTGATCACTATTTGAATAAGCAGAAAGTTTTATGGAAAAAAAAGAGAAACCGTTTTCAAATGTGACCAAGTACGGAATGCACATCATATAGAACATTCCGCATATGGTTGTTTCACTGGGCAGAGCATTCTGAGCAATGCATGTGATATATGGGACCCATTGGCAGAAAAGTGGGATGGCAAATTTAGAGTGATAATAGAGACATTAGAAAATCTGTTCCATGAAAATGACAAAAGCCACTTGGCTCTAGTAAGGCCTAGAAGGAGGGAAAGACATAATTTTAATATTCATAAAACCGTATTGAGCAATTGACCTTGGATTTATAAAGGGATGAAATGATCATAAACTGCTTTGACATTTGTCATTTTAGATTTTACAGGAAATAGTCATCAAGACTTTAGAGATATTATAATCATGCCAAAAAATTCTGGAACAAAAAATTATGGAACGTTTTACTTTTGACCATATCTATAGAGAATCTCCTGGGCTTTTTGTTGTTTGATTGTTATTTATTTGGGGTATTACTTGAGACAAATCCAAGGATGGAGGAAAATTTTTTGGTATCAAAAGGAAGAAAATTGTGCTTCATCCAGGATTTCAATAAGACTCTGACATTTATCATTGTGAATTTCTTTTGAAAACTGAGGCATAGTTGGGTTAATTTAATATTCAAAATGTCTCTGTGGTCAAATAGCTGTTGTCTTACCTCTGAGGATGCAGTTGGTGCAGGGATCTGGGGTTGTTTTCATGGACTTCTATTGTTTCTCCGTACAGGTGGTCGCCCAGGCCAGAGCAGTTCAGTGGATGGAAATATCATCCTCCTATCTGTCTTATTTCTCAGAGAAAATACATTTATATTTTTCTCTAAACTCTTTATGAAGTGACCTTTAGGAAATTACTATTTGACCTTTCTATCAGTTCCAAGTGTGAACTTTATTGCGTGTATAATCTCATGAAATCCGCTGTATTCAAAAACTGTTTCCACCTAAATTGAAAATGATACACTCATGTTCAGTAGATAATGCCATCTATTTGCTCAGTGCAGAACCTCTGGATAAAACTATGTGACCGTCTTGCCCAGATGTTTTGTCTATGTGAAATGAAACATCCCAATGGTCTCCATTTTTAATTGATTATCAGAATCTGAATAATATCTTTGTTTGTATAAAACAGAGGTCTTTATAATTTTAGGTAAGATATTTTGACCGTTAGAAAAGAAGTTGGAAGAAAAAAAAAAAAAAACAATACCTGCAAGTATGTGGTTCTACACAACCTATGTATCCAGACAGCCTTGAAGTGTTGAGCCATCAGTAGAATGCGGAAATATATACACTTAACTGGACTTCATTGGTATGATAGGTATGATTATTTTGAAAATTTCAGCCATGTCAACAGCACTTCAGTTTTCACAGAAGCTGAGATCTGAAATGTTGAACAACTCCAACTTCATTGGTTTGCATAGACGGGTTTGAGTGTATAAGCATGTTGTTTGATGTGAATGTTGACCCATCAAATATTTAATAAACATTTAATAATTTGATGGGAATTTTAATGAGCTGTTCATCTCAGAGGAACTGAAAGCTGTGGGATAGTTTTCCAATGTATTTCACCGTTTTCTGGAGTTCTGCCCTTGATGTCCTAACTCAGGTAATGAACATAATATTGACCAGTACCTTCAGTATGTTAAGGTATATTTTAATATCAAACTCTTATCTTGAAGTCAGAGATGTTTTATATATGATATCACGTTCAAAGTTGCTAATTCCATTTAGATTACAACATCAAGTATATATCCTGCCTGCTAAATGCTGAATTTGCTTTTTCAATTTTATGTAAGAGAGGATTTAAAACATTATAAGCTTAACTTCTTAGTTTTTGTCAGAAGTGCCTAGCTTATTCCTTTCCAGTAATGTTATTAAAAATTAACATATGATGTCCCTTTTATTCATCAGTGACTACAAACTAACATTAAAGCAACTTAACAGAAAGCAATTGATGTTTTCTGTAGTTATTAAAATTAAATTAGAAATACATAATGAATTATAAAATTCAAGGAACAAGTTTGACAATGATTTGGGAGGCAGAGACCACAAAACTAGACTCTTCTCCTGTATCACTTTCTTATTTCAACTTAATTTTTTGCAATGTACCCGAGAAGAACAAAAAGAAAATATATCATCTAACATTATGTCCTTCCTTCCTTTCATTACTTGGAAATTTTCAGCGGATATAATCTTCCATTTCCCTGTTTCACAAACACTAATTCATCAGTTTTCCAATTAAATTATGAAATTTGAATAGATATTGTTTTTACTGGCTACATTGTATTCCAGTCAGTGAATAATCTTGTTTTGCCAACTTTCCAACTGAATGTTTTCTTTCTATTCATATTTTTCTTTTTGTTATTATAAATGGAATGAAGTGAACATTTTGTTCATAATTATGTATCTACATTAGTTAGCAATGTCTCAGGAATTTTTATTAAAAGTAAAGTTTTTTGGTCAATGCTGTTCAGAATATTTTTTTCAGATATTTTAAATTAGGTAAGATTTTCATCTATTGAGATTTTTATAGTTTTATTTTTTGGTTGGATTAAGGAGATAGAGGACTCCAGGGTGCTTTACCCTGTGATTCTTATAAATGTTTCAAAAATGGATAAATGATAAATTTATTTTGGTAATCCTTGCTTTGAGAATTTTCTAATTATCATAATTTTTTAACTGAAGTGAGCTGATGACTGGGTAGAATCCTCATACATTGTTCAACCCATAAAATTGCTGTTCTGTTATGTGATGAAAAAAAATTTTAAGATATTTTTGATTGATTATTTGATGACTTAATTGGAGATTTTAGATCCTTCTCACAGTGTGTATACATTTACTTACTCAACAACAAAATTATTCATGTTATAGTGCTAGGAACAGGAGGGAAGGAAAAAAGAGAGAATTCCTCTATTTGCTCACTATCTAGTAATATAAAGTCATATATTACCTGTGGTATGCTGAAAAGTGGTGGCTTCTAACAGCAGGGTATCAAAACACAAAAGAACATACTACCCTTGTCTTTTAAAGATGGAGCTGGGGGCTGGGACTGCAATCCATAGGCTGTTGTACAATCCAGCACCGCTTTAAGTTCCTTTTCTGTGATTGCAGTCTAACTCCTGATGTTTCTATCTTGCTCTGAATGGATTGACAAATTGATTTCACACTGCTTCCTCTGATGGCCTTTCTTTATGTCAACATCTTACACTGTAGAAATTATTAAACAGGAATCATTTGGGCAGGTAGTATCCAGGCAGGGAACACCTTCCCCCTCCACCTTCTTCCCGCCTATGTGCCGCTTAGATGCATGAAAGTGAATGAAGTTGACTAATGGGGTTTAGTGCCAATTTCTCCATTCCATGTTATCAGTTGTAGGTCCCAATTTCTAGCACATGGACTATTCTCCATTGATGGATTTCCTTCTTGCGTACATACTGTTTTTATTTAGAGCGTCCCCTGATCCCATGCAGTTTGCAAACTGTTTGTTGCTTTCCCAAGGGCAGAGGCTGTCCCTGGAGGCTGCATTTCATGCTTCAATTATTCAAATAGTCCCTTGTCTCTGGAACAGGGGTACCGTTGAGTGTGCTCTGGATATGCATATGTGGAAAGCAGTTCTCTCAAGGTGGGGAGGCTGCATTGGACATGGTGTTGTTTTTGAGCCAAACATTATTATTTTTGGCCAGTTGGTGGTTTTCTTCTCCATCTCAGAGAATTGAATTATTAATGTGGTGGAGTGAGCTGGGTAGCTATTTCAGGGTACTCATTTGCTAGATTACCTGTCCTAAAGAATGCTAAATGGAATCCTTTCTTTTCTGTAAAGTTTATCTTCATCTAAATTTGCTTGCACAGTGTACATAGACATGTCATTTCTCAGTATGTGCATAATTGCACATGAGGGAAGACCATATGCTATTCCTTTTTAGAAGGGAAATGTTTGAAATTCTTACAACTCTTTTGGGTTTAGAAGACTTGTCCTCAGTGATACTATTAGTCAAGTGTCCAGTGGCAAGTCATGCAAGTGGTTTATCCCAGGAGAAGTCAAAGATCATAATTGATTTTTCAGGCCAGGATTTCTGTGATTGTGGGGTTACCTGACATCAATTGGTACCAAGGATAAAGGACATTGGTTTGATAACTGATTTGGTCACTCTCTGCCCTGCTATGGGAAGGGAAGTTACACTACAATAGTGTGTTCCTAGTTAAGTGGATATGTTATCTTGGTATCAAAGGAAAAAAAAAAAACAGTTATATGCCTCTGTGTGATTGTTATGTGACCATGTGTGGCATTCCAGGGAAAGGACCTGTAAGATGACAGGCAAGGCATACATCTCACTTTTCCACAGAAAATAACTTGACTTTCACTGGCACAGATCATTGTTGAAAAGAACACCCATGTGCTGCTGGGCTGTAAACTTTCTGATTCCTGCATGTGAACAGGTTCTGGCCCATTTTATTAAAATTTGGGCCTTCAATTCTTTGCAAGGTGAAATACACACACACACATAAAAAGGGACTAGGTGAGAAATTGATTCTTAGTGGATTTACTTTGTATTTACTGAGTGCTTCTGATTTTAAAAAGTTCAGATCCATGGACCATAAGATCAAAGTAAAGGATGGCTTCTTAAGGAATACTCAAGTATTCCTGATCAGGTGCTACTGATTTACACTCTTTCCTCTTTAGAGTGTACTTTATGATTTTGAACAATCTACTGAGAACAATGTGTGAATTATAGATCGATTCTATAATAAAGCTTTCAGTTAAAAAATTAAGAGTAGGACAGCACAAAATACCATCAAAAAGGGAAAGAAGAAAGAATAAACTACCTACCATATACTTTTATATTGGTTCTTTTTAGTGATACATAACATTAGGACTCATTTTGATATAATTATACAAGAACGGAATATCATTTTTTTCTAATCTTGTCCCTAGTACTTCCCATTTTCTTTCCCTCCTCCCTCCCCCTGTTCCCTTTCCTCTGCTCTACTGATCCTTTTGATAGTTACTTATAGATTCCTGTTGTTGTTGTTAATTAGAGTATTGTGGATGTACCTGGTGGGGAGGCCCTTTGTGGTGTAGTCATATATTTACATAGGAAAGTTAGGTCGGATCATCCCACTGTCTTTCTCTAACCCCCCCTCCTCCCCTCCCTTCATTCCCCTTCATCTACTCCACTGATCTTTCTTCTCTCTAGTAAGTGAAGAGATTCATTTTAAAATTTTTTGCCTTGGTAAAAAAAAAAAATCCCATTAAAAGCTATAACTGTACTTCATTTTTTCCTCTCCATTTACATATTGTGACATATTCTTTAAAGTACTATCGCAGTTTGTTAGTGCCACTTAGAAGGATTAACTATTCCAAATTAGTCCTGACTGAATCACTTTCTTTTGGGGCCCAGTTCTTCCAAGTCGGTTGCTGGAGGTTTGTGTGTGTCTGTGGTGTGGTGTTCACCAGCTCTGGGCATAGGTGGATTTGGGTTCTTTATACAAAGGGACATGTATGATTCTTACCATCATTAAGATTATAATCTAATTGGAAGCGAAAGAGTACCATTCAAGAAATCCTTGTAGAATGTGACAATGAGTATATTACTAGTGCCAGTTTGTCCTCACTTCAGCGACTGTGCTGTGGGCAGCAGGGAGAGAGGTAGCTGGAATGAAGAGGCTGAGACAGGGCAGAGGATGTGCCCATAAGGACTGGGCAGGTAGTGGGATGATGTGCCCATAAGGACTGGGCAGGTAGTGGGACAGGTGTGCATCCCCCACCTGGAACACCATGTGTTCATTTCCTACAGCTGCCTTAACAAGCTACCACAAATTAGTCGGCTTTAAAAAGCAAGTTTATTCTAGTGCTGCAGACTTGAAGCCTGTAGCTGGGGCATCAGCACGGCCACCACCCCTGTGAGGTCCCCAGGGGAGAATCCTTTGGCCCTTGGGCTGTTGGCAGTTGCAGGCATTTCTTGGCCCTTGAAGCATCACTCCAGTCTCTGCCTCTGTGACCCTAGCTGTTTTCCGTCTGCATTGTGAATGTGTCCTGCTTAGAGTCTACCCCACCCTAGTGTGACCTCATCCAAACAGGGTTACATCTACAAAAGACCCTATTTCTAAATAAGGTCACATTCACAGTTTCCAGGTGGTTGTGGATTTGGAGGCAGGGGGAACACTATTTAGCCCAACACATACAGATTAAGCAATAAAATAATAAAATATTCTCTTTTTTTTGACAAAATCTTTTTTTATTTTTTTATTTATTAATTTCTAAATTTTAGCTTGTGGAAACTCCCACAAGAATTCCCACTTACCCTTGGGCAAAACGTGGATAAATCTGGTCTGAAAGTTAGTATTGTGTGGTGGATTAGATCTTGGCAGAATTATTACTCCCCAAAGAGAGATTGGTGTCAACCAGAAGAAGGTTTTGTGGCATGCTGCATGTCCCTTTTTAGTACCTTGGGGCTGTTCAAGTTTTTGGTCGATGATATGAGTGAAGATCATAGAAGTTATGTGTAGCTTACTGGAGGATAGTGTGTGGTTGTTTGAAAAATTTCAGCCAATCAAGATGTTAAATATATTTTTAAAGTATGTAAAAGAAATGAACGTGAAGCCTGGCGTAGTTATAAAATGAAGTGTACAATTGCATCAACAGAGGCCATCAGCTTAGTGACAATATGTATTTACATAATCAACAGTAATCTCAGTATGAATGGCTCCTCAAAAGTAATGTTACCAGAGGATGCATTAATGGAATGAGGGAGGTCATCATGTTCGCCTACACTGAACTGGTCCAATTATACTGAAAATAAGTGTGCTCAAGATAGGATTACCATATATTAAAAGCAGCTTGATGGACAAATTGGAATGTATTCAGAAGCTAATGGCTGGGATATAAAAAAATGACTCACTATGACATTACCTGAGGGATGGAAGATGGAATTTGGAATGTAAGTCTGAAGAACAGATGGGTATGCTTAACTGAACAAATAAACTTAATTTTTAAAAAAATTTTGAATGTGGTTTGGGTATGTATTTATTTAGGAGAAGGGTTTAGCTTAGGTTGTATTGCCTCAAGAGGCCAAATTTGCCCAAATCAATCACTACTTCTGTAAGGTCCATTGTTGATACCCTACAATGAGACCCCTCTGTAGAGATCCATGGACCACCTGGAAGATGACAAGTTCCCTGGGATTCCAAGTGCTCAAGCTTAGAGGCACAGATGTTTCAAAGTTGTCAACTTCTGCCGATTGATGGAATTGTGCTATGAGGCCTCTGAGAGTCTTTAGCCTTCAAGTTTTATAACTTCTTTTAAAAGAAAGTGCTATAAAACTGTGAGATTTGGATCAGGCATGATAATGTTGATTACATATTTTAACCTCCTTTTATTGTTCAAATCAATATGGTAAGAGAGAAAAGGTGGTGAAATTGAGATGCTGCAGTCTGGGATCATAGCCCTGTGAGATCCACTTCAGATAGGACTATATATCTTATCAATAGAGCATTTTGAAAGGTGGAGAGTCATATTATTCAAAGAAACTGCTGTATCTTAGAGGATAACCTATATTTCTTAGTTCAAATATTCTCATCATTAGAAGTAACCCAAGAGTCTAACTATTTCAAATTTCAGAAATAATCTGGTTCAATATTTTTATCTTACAAAGAAGCCATACTCCATGTCAGTTATAAAGTGCCATTCACATATTTTAATAGTTTCTATGACTCTAATGTGTTTTACAATCCCTTTAAATGCTTTTCTGTTCCAGTACTGAGGATCAAACTCAGTACCTAGTGCACATCAGCCAAGTGTTCTACCATTGAGCTACAACCTCAGACTCCCTTGAAATATTCTTAATATAAAATATATTACTTCCAATAACTTTTGCCTAAGGAAACAAGAGCTCTGAACCTTAAGGCCAAAGTTGAATGAAAAAGGAACAAGCACTAGAGGTAGAAATTCAATTTCTAATATTAATAATAGTTAATAGCAGTTTAGGAAACATTCATTTATTTATTTATCCATGGATTCACTGAAGACTTATAGAGCAGCTACTCTGCCATTAGTAACAGGAATGTAAAGTGGATCTTAAACCATTGATCTTGCACACACAATCTAGTACAGGAGAAATCATTTTATACAATTTGGGGAGGAATACACAAAGTGCACGGAGATGCCACAGAGCATCAGATTCGCTGTGGGAAGAAAATGTCAATGAGTAGCTCATATTTTTGTTCACGTGTACATGGTGCCTATTTGTTTCTATAAGTACAGAAACTTATCTATGTTATTTTATTGAAAGGAAAGAGATAACTACAGAGATTCAGAAGCATGTAACTGCAAGGCTCAGATAGTGTGGCAGTTGGCTTTTCATAGCTGTGACCAATAAGAACAACCTAGAGGGAAAGAATATTATTTTGGCTCATGGTTTCAGAGATTCAGTTAGTGGTCAATTGAACCATTGCTTTGGACCTGATATGAGGCATAACATCATGGCAGAAGGGGTGGTGGAGAAAAGCTGCTCAGGACATGGAGGCAAGGAAGCAGAGAGAAAGAGAGGGAGGAGCCAGGGGCAAGATATAATCCCCAAAGGCATACCCCCAGTGACCTACATCCTCCAGCTACCAGTTACTGCCCACTACAGTAGTCCTTTTAAATTATTAATCCTTCAAATGAATTAATCCACTAATTAGATTATAGCTCTCAAAAATCTAATAATTTTGCTTCTTAACATTCCTACATTAGCAGAAATCTGGGAGAATACCTTCTATCCAAATCATAAGCATTACCTAAGCTCAAGTTCCTCATTTATCAATAGGCTTTCTAAAAGGGGGAAAAAATGCTTTAAGAAAAAGCTCCCCAAACATATGCTTCTAGGCAAAGTTCAATTTTCAGCCTTTGGAGAAATCTTGAAGGAAACCTAATCAAGCACTTACATGTGCTACTTGTGTTTTAGATTTAACACTCTTTCCTCTTGACTGCTCAGGATAAACAATTGGATTACTTGACATGACTATAGAGAGTGGATTAGTTAAATTTGAGCTTTCTCTTCCTCTTAAGTCAATGAAAGGCATGAGCTTCCCCATGTTGAAATGGTTCAGAGTGTTTCCAGAAGCTCATAAATTTTGCCTTTGGTGTGCTTTTTTTTTTTTCTCTTTTATTTTCTAGAACAAATACTATAACTCTTATTGGCAAAAAAATACTGATTAAGGAGAGAGTAAGTCCAATAGGAGAATAAAACTTTCATTTCAGAAATTAACACAATCAAAATTATTTCTGTGAAATCAAGTAGGAGTATAAATTTTAAATGTACAAACCTAAGACACGGCTCTGGCCACCCATCAGTATTTTGTTTTGCCTCACTGTTGTGGACAGTCATGGGAAGTAGTGTACATGGAACTCTGTATCAGTCAGCTGTACTCAGACTGTTCTGTTTGTTAAATGCTTTCCATCATTGTGACAAAAACAAACAAACAAACAAAAAAAAAAAAACCTTGAGATAATTAACTTATAAGTAGAAAAGTTTGTATCACAGTTTTGCAGGTTTCAGTTCACAGTTGGGTGGTCCATTGCTCTGGGACCTTTGGTGACACAGATTATCCTGGAAGGAGTAGGTGTGACAGAGGGAGCTGCTCAGCTCCTGATACCTGAGAAGCAATAGAGAAAGAGGAGGGGTCACAGTCCTAATATCCCCTTCAAGGGTACACCACCTATTTTAGTCTTTTTTTTTTTTTTTTTCTGCTGTGACGTAAAGGTCTGACCAGCAGAATGTTAGGGGAGGGCAAATTTATTTGAGGACTCACAGTTTCAGAGATCTTAGTCCATAAAAGGCTGGCTCCATTCTTCAGGGCTCAAGGTGAGGCTGAACATCATGGCAGAAGAGTGTGGTAGAGGGAAGTGGCTCACACAATTATCAGCTTTTCAGTGATCACTGAATTAATTCTTCCATGGACCCCTGGGAGGATTCTCTAGTTTCTCCTGTGATTGGTCTTCACTTCCTCTCTATGCCCATCTGTGTTGCATGAAGACAAGGCTAATTCCCCTGAAACACAAGTTGAATTGCAGCATCTGTTTGAGACACCACCACGCTGCCACAAATACTTACAACATGGCTCCCAGTTGACACTGAAGGATGTCTGAATCCCTCAGCCCAATCATGGGGTTTTGCACAACCCATCTTTTGACTTATTGCTCGCTTGTTGTTGTTGTTATTTTCTCCATGGCCTCCAGCAAGCTGTTCATCTGAAGTTCCCTGATATTGTTCTGCTCACCTGTCCCTTCTTCCTCTCCCTAGATCATCCCTTTCTTTCTGTCCCAGTGCTATTGAAAATCTGGTCCTTCCTTGTGGACCAACTGGAACAACCCCATTAGACCTTCTCCTCTCACTGCAGTAAGGAAAAAAAAAAAGTGATTGCTCCTAAGAAGAGCCAAGAAATATTGTGTGTCTGCTCTTCCTGAGGACATTACTTCCTGCAATCTAAGGATTGCACAGTGAGAAGGATTTGAAGTTGGAAGTCAAAGAATCCGGTATTTTCATCCAAAGCCTTTCAAAAGTGACCTTCTGTTTTTCTCATTTATAAAATGTCAACAATGATAATAACTGTCCTAAGATTTTTATGAGAGTTGTCAAATACATAGGAAAAGTGTTTTAAAACAAATGCTTTTTTTAAAAGCCTAGTTCCTTTTAAAGATTAGTTGCTTTGAATTTGATTGTTAACATCTTTATCTCTTCCACAATACCTTACATAATGTTGGCTTTTCAAAATTGTCATTGACTAAAGTGTTTGTGGATTTGTAAATCTGTAAGTTTCAACTTACAAAGCATTCTTACCAGGAGTGCTCCCTTGTCAGACTCATCTCTCATATAAATTGAGAACTGCCTTGATTTGGGAACTGTTTCAAAACAGTGAAACATAGAGGAAGTTAAAATATCGAACATTTCTGCAGCTTGCTATCTTGTAGAAGTAGAATGGCCTTCAATGAGTTTTTTCCTTTGCCAAGTGAATCACTCAATCCCAAGAAAATGTTTAGTGTCCTCAGGTGAAACTAGCAATGTGACTTAAAGGAGTGTCTTTTATCTTCACGTGGAATCTATCCTCACCTCTTGAGATCTTCAAAGGCCAAGAATTAGTTAAGACAATTGTTCACATGGAGCATAATCCACAGGGAATCATAATGAGGAAAAGGCTAAAGTAGGCCACCGAGGGAGCATTTGGAGAACAGATGGATTCCATCAGGAGCAAAGCTGTGCCTGGCCCCAGGTGTAAGCCCTGGGTTCAGAGGTGCTGGCAATGGCAATCTAATTCAGGGAGAGGTCTGACTCCCGTTCTGCTTCAGTCAATAAAGTGGAAAAGCCCAGATCAGAGTGCAAAGAAGGCAGGCACAGCACCCTGGCAAATCCCCGAAGATAACACCCACAGAGAGGCCTCTGGGAACCTCCAGATCTTAGATCGGAGTCTCACATTCCTTATCTCACTTGATCCCTTTAACACCCCGCTGGGATAAAAAGGGCAGGGTTCATTATCCTCTTGCTAAATAGGAAAGAGAGAGAGGCATGACCAAAGTCTCAGCTTCCCTCTCCTAGACCACAAGGTATTTTCAAGCAATGCCAAGGGATGTGTGCATCTTGAAAGAAAATGAAACAGATAAACAAAAACCTTTTTCATGTTGGTCTTGCAGAGTTTTAGGGCCCCGTGTTAGCAGTTCTATTGTGCTTAAACTGCTTGAAGATGCTGTGGGTCTTTCTCTAAATCGTAGTTCCCAAACTTAAGGACCTCAGTTTTTTCTTCTTTCCTTCTTTCTTTCCTCATCTGAGTGATGTCACAAACCATCAGAGGGTCTGGACAGCTACCAATTTCATTTAAAAGGTTCAGATAGGCCAATCATGAGAATGGGAACATTCTAGACCATGAAGTAGAGTGAACAAAATCAAGCCATTAAAAAAAAACAAACAAACAATATTTATGTTGCTAGTATGAATTGGAATATCACAAAGTCCTACATTTGCTAAGTTTTTATTGTGAATTGATTAATAATCTTTTACGCAATTAAGAGCAGCCAGTTGAGCTGGGCAGGGGTGTGAAACTATCTGAAACATGTCCATGGATAAGCCTGCCCAAATCTTCAATTCTAGGTTCAGAAGTCACTAAAAAAGATCAGATCACCAGGAGAATGCAAGTAGACTAAACAGGTCCCTTGGGTTCATCCTCACCTCCCCTCTTCCAGCACAGAAAACAGCTCTGACACAGGAGAAAGAAAAAGTAAAAGCAGGTTTGAAGCAGAAACCAGGAGGTTTGGGGTGAGCTGGGACTACCACTGATGGAAGCCACTTGAAATTTGAAACTCACAGGCAGAGTACACCTCTCCAGGGCGTGCACCAGCTAGGGCTCCAGCAGCCTCAGGGTCACCTGCAAGGTGAACCATGCCAAGAGAGGACTGCATTCAGCTCAGAGGTCTCAGGAAGCTCCAGGAAGCAGAGTCCAGAAGTCACCCAGAAAGGGACAGAGGGCAAGGGAGGAGGGCCAGCCCCAGGGAGGGGCACTGCAGCGAAGCAGGAAGGTTCCTGGGGATGGGTTGAAACTGCAGCTGAAACTGAGGGCATTGCCAAGGCCAGATCATCTGTGTGGAAGTTCACAGGGTCCTGCCGAGCAGCCAGTGGCGGTCAACCGAGGAGCACATTGTTTGCTTTCACTGAAGTACAGACAAGAAGAGAACCATTTAGAGCAAGAGCCAGCATTGAGCCAAGAAAAAGGAAGACCCAGGAAGGCTCTGCTGTCAGAGATTGCGAGACTCTGAAATCCACACACAGTAGGCAGGGAGGAGTGATCTGGGGTAGGAATTTCTGGCTGCTGCTTCTTCCCAGGTAGACTACTAGCCTTCAGACCCCAGAGAGGACTTGCTGGGCCCCAGGTGAATCTCCTCCCTCAGATATCATCCATGCTTCCTTCTTGGAAATTGGGTTCTTTAGCCGTGGTTTGTCTCCATCTCAGATGGTCACAAATCTCCTCTTTAGACAGTTCTGCAAAGGCTCATTGAGAATATGTCTAGCACTTGCTAGGTGCTGGAGAAGGGATGGTGGTGACAGTCCCAAGGAGCTGGCCCTCAGCCCCGTGGGACAACAGCTTGGAAAGCATGGTTTCTGAGGAAGTAAGGTCTGACAACATACAGATGGGGCACCAGGGTGACCTTGGAGGGCTTTGGGGCAAGGTGATGCCCACAGCTTCCACTGAGCTAGTGACTTGTGATTTTTTTTTTTTTTTCCTGAGTCAATTAGGATGGAGAGAAAGATATAGAAGAGATGGAAAGTGGAGACAGACGGGGGGGGGGGGCAGAGAAAGATAATGGGAGGGGAAGAAAAAAGGGAGGTGGGAGAGAGAACACGCTATCCCTGGTATTTCTGCTCCACAAAAGCCCCAACAAGCACAGGTGCATCTGTAACCAATTCCAGGTGAAAGACTAGCAGAGACCCAGCTGCACCGAGAGGCAGTCAGATCAATTTTTACCTGTTTTATATTTCATTTGGACTTTCCCCTAATTTATGTTTAAAAGCATCATTTAAGCAGTGAAATGCCCACTTTTTTTTTTTTTTTTTTTCTGTTGACTTTCCTGGATGTGTTGTGGCTGTCTGGTCTTCACCTCTTTGTTTTAAGCTTGGTTATTCCCTGGCCCATCTTAATCATAAGAGCAGCTCACCCCTTGTCCTTTGCAAAGTCTAAGAAGAATTTCTGCCAAGAGGAGAATTTCTCTTGCTCCCAGGGGAGCAGCCTTTGCTTTCCTCTCCCTGCTGTATGCAGAGCTCTGTGGCAGAACAGCGGGCCACAGAATAAGGTGTCAGATGTGGTCAGGGTCCTGAAGATATTTATAAAGAGGGACAGAGAGTCAAGACAGAGACTCAGAGAATGGAAATGAGGATTCGGGGGCTAGATAGCATTAGAGTAGACCAGAGATTTTCGACCCAGACACACCTCACTGGGAGGCTACCTTGGGCTTTGTAAGATATTTAGCAGCACGGATGCCCTCTGCCCCCTACATATCAATAGCACCTTCCTAATATAACAATTACCTATGTCTGGCCATTGCCACATGCCCCAGTGGGGAGCAAAATCTTCCTTAGTTGACAGCAACTAGTGCAGACAGTGAGTTCATCAGAGGGCAGCTGACAGGCAGCTTGCAACTATCAGAGGGAAGGCCAGATCTCACCAATGACCCCTAGTGGGGTGTTTTTCATAGATGACACAGGGTGAGGGAAGTCTTCCCTGGAGAGGTCTGTCTTTGTTATAAGCCCCTCCTATTTGTATAACTCTACCTAGCATCATAATTCAGCCCTGTTGCAACTCTTTTCATTTTATTTCCTAAAGCCCCTCCTATTTGTATAACTCTACCTAGCAACATAATTCAGCCCTGTTGCAACTCTTTTCATTTTATTTCTTCCGTGTCTCCCTCCCTTCCTTCCTGTCTCAGTTTGGGTACCTAACTCCTTCTCTCTCACTGAACAGAGCTCAGGTGTAAGACAATGCCTGCCCTTTTAGAATGTCAGAATAGCATCCTTTGTGTCTGCTGCCTCTACCAGGGAAGGCAGGTTTCACTTGACATCTACCTGATGTTCCTGCCAGGATCGGCAGGTTGCCCTCTGGCAATTTGCCTTCCCCCACACCCAACTTTGGTTTTGCTGTGGAACTGCATCCTGTCTATGTCCTGTGGTGAGTCTTATTTGTTGTTACATTTTGCTCCATCCTGAAAGCAGTGCGGGGCCGGCTTTTCAAAGTCTCCTCAACTTGAAGTGCAGTTGAATTGTATTTGGGGGTAAGAGAAGGCAGATTATCATATTGTGTAACATATGCAAATATGTTACAATGAATCCCACCGTTATGTATAATTACAATGCACCACTAAACAAATTTTAATTCAAATGAAGCAAAACAAACACCAAGGAGAGATACCTGGTAGAGAATTTTTATGGTAGAGAGACCAAAAGAACAAAATTGATGCAGAGAGGACTCTCTAAATATACAAATAAAAATCTTTGCTATTATATTAATTCCCCCCTGAGTTCACTTGGGAAGTGCCTAAAGCAACTGAATTACTGTAAAGACCACATTTAAAAGGACTGGTGAGAAGAAGAGGCAGTGGGGCCAGCAGAGTGCAACCAGAGGGGAATGGTAATTGCTAGAGGAGGTCTGGGTCTATTGCAAAGAATTTAAATAGTGAGTAGGCCACAAAAATGAGTTTATTGCCTTAGTTTATTTTTTCATCCTGGTGCTGAGCTCATGCTTTGCTCATCCTTGGAATACCCAAATTCTTTTGCCAACTCTGCAAATTCGCAGTTGGTAGGGGGGAGCACAGCACTCTGCAATTAGACTTTCTTGGCAAATATTTTCTATTCCAATCATGCAAAGGCTTCCAGTAGTTGAATAAAGCATACTGGGCTGACATAGGCCATCTTTTGCAAGTGTCCTAATATTTAGACAAAGATGAACTTCATTGGAAGATACCCTGGTAGTTCAGATCTAGCAAGACCCAGAGTGCAGACCTCATTCTCCTCAAACCTCCATTTTAGGCAAGTCATTTGTGGCTCCACATTCATGCCTTCTCTAGAGAAGAGTTATGTTCTAATATATCATCTTTCAAACTGAGTATAGGGTGTGGTTTTGGCTCTCTATAGTCTTGCATCCTTGATGTTCATGGAAGATCATAAATTAGTTGGGCATTTCAGATCCTGCAACTGAGACATGAATTGTGATAGAAGAAGGAAAGAAGTTAGATCTGCACAACTGTGTGTGTGTGCGTGTGTTCGTGTAGAGGGTAGACACGATCTCAATGCAATCCTTATGTTCTCTAATATATAGATTTACAGGCGAGAGTGTAAGTTTTCTTCTCAGAATTATAGATGGAGAGTTTTAAAAGACATTTAAGACTGACCAAGTTAATTTGTGTGTCTCAAGCAGACCCTTCCTGAATAATACTGAAGCTGAACCTTGGTCTGTATCAGGCTGTCGTAAGGGGTTTGTATGTATGAGCCCACTAAACCCTCACCACCTTAGGGGTGGGTCCCATTTGTATCCACATTTCACAGATGAAGACACTGAAGCAAACACAGTAAGTGACTTGTCCTAAGTCCAACAGCCAGCAGGCTTAGATGGTGTTTGAGCTTATTCAGTCTTGTTCAGAGTCCAAGTTCATGAACTAGCACTCTCCACTCTACTGCCTCTCCTATTCTAAAACTGTTGATAAGCCAGCATTTTTTTTTTAAAGGAGAGAGAGAGAGAGAAAGAGAGAATCTTTTTTTTTTTTTTTTTTTTTTTTTTTGTAGATGGACACAACACGATGCCTTTATTTTTATGTGGTGCTGAGAATCTAACCCGGGTCCCGCCCGTGCTAGGTGAGCGCTCTACTGCTGAGCCACAGTCCCACCCCAAGCCAGCATTTTTATTCAACAGGGAAATGACTATGGATAGAGTTCTTACTGCAAACCAAGCACTGCAAAAATGTCATATAATAAAATTGCATTCTATTTATTTTATGTATTATTTATTCCCATACTGTAAATGCAGAAACTTGCTCAGGCTTATACAGGGTCAAGGGTCAGAGCTAGAATGCAAATTCCAGGTGTGCCTTCCAAGCTTGTGCCACCTTCCCTGACGGACACCCCAACTGCACCTGGAGAAGTGCTAATTGAGCTCCTACTGTGTGTTTGGTACTGTGTGAACACTGAAGAAATAAGGTCTTGTCAGTTTGCCTGGAAGTCCTTACTCCATCACCAGGGAGATGACATGCCAACAGAGATATGAAGCAATTAGCAAATAATATGAAGGTATGCTGTGGTAAAAGTCTAGTGTTTAACATGTAAGAAAAAAAAATGATACTCCTGGAAGAGCTTACAAAAGAGAGTTTTATGGAGATAGCAATTACATAGCAACTGTACTCCTGGACAGTCCTGGTTTAAAAATATTTGGGCTAACTGTGCTAATTTACTAGTCAGATCACATGGCATAATTATCAGTCTAGAAAATGTGGTTCATAGTTACTCAAGCTACTAAAGCCTTATGGAGAAGACATTCCTGAGGCTAAGCCACGTTGGCGGACAAGCAGCAGATAGGCTGGATGGGTACATTACAGGTGTGCCCCCGGCGACAATGACAAGGACTTGGTATAACTTAATTGCTGTGTAGCCAGGAGAGGGGGCAGGTCTTGGTGGGATGTTCTGATTATTATTTGCAGCCTTTGCACATTTGTTTTTCCTCCGTGGACGATGTTCACTGTCACACAATTTTCTTCTCCATTCTCATTAGTCAGGAACAATGGCCTGGCCTGCTCAAGACTCATATAAATAAATGACATTGAAACCGGTCTTTGTTCTTGTGTACGCTGAGCCCTGTAAGTGTTGAATTGGCACCATTGCCCCCTACATCTTTTTTGAGCTTTGTTAATCTTATTTTCAGCTTCTGAAAAGAGCAATATATCCAAGTACAATCATTAATTGAATGTGATTCAATCTGGTCCCATCTTTAATAAGAAACCAAAGAAGGAAATTCAATTAGACTCACCCTTTCCATTTCAAAAGATCAAATCCTCCCCTTTCACAGTTAAAATTATGAAAGATTATCTTCTTAGTGGAAAGCTACAGGAAAATTTGGATTCCTGTCAAATATTTAGTGTAATATCCCAGGATCAGGATTAATATTGCCTTTCAGCAGTTGCTCTGAATTTCTGCTGATGCAATCTCTCTTTTGGAAGCTTTTGAATAAAAGGCATTCTATATCCTTGCATGACTCAAAGTATTCAGCAGAAATGGTAACAAGATCAAACAGTTTTAGGACATGTTATCATGCCTCCTGGTCATGAAAATGCAGACACCTCAATTTCATTTCCATACTTCTGTGTTGATCTGCTAACTCTGCAGAGAAAAATTGGAATTATTGAAGCCAGGTTTTAAGTCATATGAATATTTTTGTACTGACTTAAAATTGTAAATAAGAGCAGCAATAAAAATAGAATAGAAGAAAATAGAACTCTGTCATCTTTTTTTTTTTTTGGTGGAATGATGTCAAATATCCCTAGAAGACAATGATATTATTAATAACTACAATTATTATCATTCTCATTAGAGGTGAGATTTATTGCATCTGTTTCGTATTTCAGGTGTTTTAATGTTTTCTCAAATCTAAGTCTGTTTGACTACAAAGGCATTGGCTATAGCCCCAAGCTTGTATCTTCCAAATTATACTTTTTTTTCAACCTTAGTCAATACGTCTGTTTTGCCAAAAGAGCTTCTCTTATACTTTGTGCAAGTTATCCTGGGTCTGTTTAGGGAACTAGAGTTATGCATAAATAACTGGAATTATTTTGTCTTTCCAAGCTTTATTTTTCAGTTTGATGATATGATATGCTACATGTATAATCATTAAAGAATTTATTTATGCAAAGTTTTCCATGTCATTTCAATGAATCCTACCTCAAAGCACTGTTCAAACAGAAACCCTAGTGTCCCCTGGTGTTTCAACTAAAAAAGTAAATATTTGCAATAGGCATGCTGCGGTAATATTCCCAATCCTGGCAAGAGCATTCACTTCTTTTAATGGCATACTGCCAAAAGCTGGCACCCAACCCCACCTGTGGCTCCCACCGAAATCTGAGCCCCGGGTTGGTATTTTCTTTTCCACTGACGGGTACTAGAGAACAGGCAAGGTGTGGACTTCAGTCTCTGAACTTCTGAGTAAAGAAATAACACTGGCTCCATTAGCAACTCAGGTTACAAAGATCCCAGGGGAGAACTGGGTTGGAATCTTTACAAGCACAACATTCTAGAACAGTGGTTTTTTTTTTTTTTTTCAAAGTATTTTTTAAAATGGAGGTGATTCTCTTTCTCAAATGAAATAGTATTTGTAATTCCAACGAATAAAAGTAGATAAAATAATAAGGGCCACTCTTTGTTCCAAGTTTTCTCTAGCACAGGCACCAGGCTAAACACTCGCACAGTTTATTATTTAATTCTCAAAAGAACTGTACAAGGTAAGCACCCTTTTTTTAAGGCAGGAGCCATGGCAAGGCAGGCCTGGAGAAGTTAAAGCCATAGTCACATGCCTTCCATGGGCAGAAACAGAAAACAATTGCAGACATTCTGACACCAGAGCCCAAGATCTGAGCCACAGAAAACCCAGCTGCCCTTGGAGAAGAGCCAGTGGCTGGGGATGTTCCAAGGAATCATCTGTATTTTGGTCCTCACTCACCTGATTGACTATATGGAACTTCTCTAATGTCCCTAGGAGACACAAGGAACTCACTAATGTATTAAAAAGTGATATTCAACTGAGAAAGAAGATTTTAGTTTACTCTCTAAAATCACGTTTTTAAGAAATAGGTGTGAGCCAATTTGTTTCTTTGTTTCAATTTTACACAGACCTTCTGAACAGTTGCCATATGCTTCTGAAGGTGACAGGGTGGTTTTGCAGGCACACGCTTCATATCTTCCTTCATGCACTTTTGGAGCATATAAAACATATCCCAAGTTTTAGGAAATGGATGGGGCATTGAGATTACAACAGAAGATGACAGTCACCTCACAGGTAGGGTAACCGCCAATTTATCAATTTATCACCCACACTAGGACACCCTTGTGAGTAAAGGGAGCTAGTTGTAGTAAATAAAAGGAAACAAGTTATAAACCGTAATGCTTTTAGAAACATGACTCATAAGCAAGTGGGGGTCCAGGTGCATATATGTACCCATTTTTAATATACTTACCACATATTATAAATATGCTTGGGGAGATGGTCACAGGGCAGTCCATGCACAGAGGTGTTTTACCCAAGCAAGAAATATTTCTTAGAAAAGTGATGCAGGAGCTGATACTTTGAGGATGAATGGATTCCCTAGGTGAAAGATGAGGGTCTGCATGATGAGCACCAATAGGAAATGGCACGTTCAGGTGGAGGGCAAAGGGTAGCCAGAGTGAAAGATCTGAGGCAGAGATTGGTAGGACAGGACTAGAAAGGTGAAAGGACATCAAATAATTTGGATTTCACTTTCTAGACTGTGATCAGTCATTGAAGGGGTCCAGATGGATATTTTAGGAAAAGCTCTCTGTTCCTGCTTTGTTTTTTTAAATTTATTTTATTTGTTCTTTTTAGATATACATGACAGTAAAATATATTTTGCATACTTTACATACATGGAATGTAACTTATTCTAATCAGAATCCTATTCTTGTGGTTGTACATGATGCTAAGTTACACTGGCCATGAATTCAAATGCAAGGATAGGAAAGCTATGTCCAGTTAATTCTACTGTCCTTCCAATTCCCATCCCCCTTCCATTCATTCCCCTTTGTCTAATCCAATGGATTTCTATTCTTTCCCTCTCCAATCTCCTTATTGGGAATTAGCATCCACATATCAGAGAGAATAGTTAGCCTTGGGATTTGGGGGACTGGCTTTTTTCAACTAACATGATATCAGGATATTCTCCAGTTCCATCCATTTGCTGGCAGATGCCATGATTTCAGTCTTTATGGCTGAGTAATATTCCATTGTATGTGTGTACCACATTTTCTTTATCTAGTCATCTGTTGAAAGACACCTAGGTTGGTTCCATAGCTTGGCTACTGTGAAATTGAGCAATATTTATAGCAATAAACCACGGAGGTGGCTGTGTCACTATGGTATGCTGATTTGAAATCCTTTGGGTGTAAATGGAGAGGTGGGATAACTGGGTCAAATGGTGGTTCCATTCCAAGTTTTCTGAGGAATCTCCATACTGCTTTCCATAGTGGTTGCACCAATTAGCAGTCCCACCAACAGTGTATGAGAATACCTGGGTCAAGACCAAACCAAATCCCTGCCCCTGGGAGATTCACTTGCAAAAATTCATCTCACAGAATTTCTGTTTCTTCTCTAGGGTCTGGCCATGGTAGGGGCAAGACAGAGAGTTGACCCACAAGACTCATTCCCAAGTCTTACCCTACAAAAGTCATGAGGAGAGCTTCAAAAAATATCAATGCCTGGGCCTCCCCTCAGCCTCCATCAAACCATGTCTCTTGGGAGTATGGGATCCAGGCACTGGTCATGTTTAAACTCCTCATGGGATTATGATGTCTGCCTGAAAACCCTTGAACTAAACGAATGTTTGTTGACATACAGGAGAGAAAGGATGATAATTTGGGGTACACAGTAGTAACTGGGGTACAGGGCTGAATTTGAAAATAAAAGGAACGTAAATATGGCAGGCACTGATCATCAAATGCATGTACAGGGTAGGGGGGTGGAGCTGCAGGAACAGTCCCCTGCTTGGAGGGCTGGGTGGGTGGTCATAATGTGAGTATCCTTTACCCAAAATGTTTGAGACCACAAGTGTTTTGATTTTGGGTATTTTCAGATATGGGGATATGTATAAACATATATGTATGTATGTGTGTCTGTGTATATATATATGTTTAAATATATATATATATATATATAAAAATACTACATATTGGGACTCTCTCAAGACTACACACAAAATTTATTTATTGCTTGTATATACCTTGTACACATAGCCTGAATGTAATTTCATAAAATATTTTTAGTGCACCTGCATTTAGATTGTAAACTGTTATATGAGGTCAAAATGTGCTCGGAAATTTCAGATTTTGGAGTGTTTTCAATTTCTCAGATTTTCCAATTAGGGATGTTCAATTTAGTTCATTTGAACTAAAGGATTCATGAAGAGTAGTTATTTTACACAAGAAGATGAGTGAGGACCATCACTAGCATCATTTGTTTACTGAATAATTCACTTGTTTTATTGCTTGGCCTCTTATTTACCCCGTTGTTGTCCATGGAGGAAATGAGGATGCCAGTCCCTGCAGAGGCTGTCTGTCTTCCAGCTTGGTAAAACCGGTCTGTCTCCCTTTCAAAGATGTGATCTGTGTGTCTAGTCATCCTGTCATCTTGCAGTACCTATTTAAAACATTGCTCTCTTTAACTCCAGAAACAAAAACTGCATTCCTATGGTGAGTGATATGACTTCTAAGTACATGGATTAAAAAAAGAAAATTTTAACGCCTCAGGGATTTTGCAGGATAAGAAGTCATTACAGATATTGTCTTGTTTCAGATGTTGTGGAGATTAAGTAGGCTAAATCAACTTCGGGGCATTTTATTAGTGAATCTGTGTCATTTGAAAATCTTCCCCTGAAACATTCCCACCCACTCCCCAAACCCCATGTGAATAAAGGAGTAATCAGGGATGAGATCAGAATCACTACATAATCTCGACTCTTCCCAGATGGTGTAATCGTCATGGTCTTATCGGCCAAGAAGAGAAGGGCAGGCCAGGGCTATGCCCAGCAAATAATACTTGCACAAAATTCAAAGCATTTGGATTTATGTTAAGACTCTTGCTTGTCTCCAGTAGTTCTCCCTGCTAGCTTTTGGCTAATACTGTTCATGCTCTGTCATTATTCATTCTGCTGATGTGTCTCTGTGTACATGCTCTTGCACCTTGGAATTGTGTCTGTCAGTCCTGTGTTGAATTAAGTCATGCTTTGGAGACACGAGAAAAATGTTGTCCTTTACAGGACTATAGTGGGGGTAAAGAAGGGAGAATCCTAGGAGAAAATCATTTATAGTCAAATGTTCATTCAGCAATTGTTTATTGATCACCTACTGTGTGCTCAAGGGATTTCAGGTACTGGGAAACAGTTATAAAGTCAGGACTCTCAAGGTGAGCATAACCTCATCATAGAAAATGCATGGTGCTGTGTTGCGCACACCATTCTCAAGTATTTTCCCCATCCTTAAATGCATTTTTACAACTGCACTGTGAGATAGCTGTCATCATTATCAGCCCCATTTTTTTAGATGAGGAAACTGATGCATATAGAGTTTAATGACACAACCCAAATCATATGACTCAGAAAGGCAGTGACCTGGGTTGGAACCAGGCTCTCTAGATCCAGTCCGTGTTCTTAACCATTGTGCTTTACTTCCTCCACTCAGTTATGATCTTGGACAGGAGACAGAAAGAAAACTCCCTTTGGAATTATTTATAGAATGTGGTTATTGGTTTATCTGCATTTAACATTTGGTTCTCTCTATGTTAATGATTCTTGAAAGGGAGCATTTTTAAGATAAGTAGCTTTTCTCTTATCAAGCATCACCCAGCCAAATAGAAAGGAAGGAAGAGGTAAACATTTAGCTCATCAAATATATCTTAGCTTATCATTGAGATTTTTTTTTTTGACCTCTCCATCTAAAATATCTTCATGGGTATTCTTGGAATCTCTCTTTCACTCTGAGTATGTAAGCAGTGAGTATAGAACAATAAGAGAATGCTTTGTTTGGGAGGTCATTTATAAATATTTACACAATCATAACAACCTCGACTGGACACACAAATCCCATTCTACCTTGCACCCCATCACGAGTTGCCCTAT
Organism: Callospermophilus lateralis; assembly: GCF_048772815.1. Classification (NCBI taxonomy): domain Eukaryota; kingdom Metazoa; phylum Chordata; class Mammalia; order Rodentia; family Sciuridae; genus Callospermophilus; species Callospermophilus lateralis. The sequence continues at coordinate 107,957,651 of NC_135313.1, read as the reverse complement.
TGTCTACACATCCCCAATGTGTCCACTCCCCAAACCAAACATCCTTGAGCCTTAGGAAGGTAAAGAAGTTAGATGGACCTGTATCCCCAAAGCACTTACAGAAGCGATTTTATTTAGACTTGGGTTTCTGGGAACATTTTATTTTATCACTCAGTTATTGTCTTAAATCTGCCATTCACTCAAAGGTTTTTTTTGTTTTGTTTTGTTTTGTTTTTTGGACTTCATTCAATTCTCTACCTTCTGGGCTATCAGTGTTTTGTTGAGCACTTTTCCAACCGACAGATAACAGGATTTGGTGACAGCTTTTAATTCCATTACCACTGAAACTTTTTGTAGGTGTTGGATTTCTCTTTGTAGCCTGGTCCCTGACTCTGACTTATTTAAGCCTATTATTTATTGGCTCATAAAACTGGCCTGCCTCTGAGCAAAATAAATCACTAATTCCTCCAGTGTGAAAATCTCCAAAGATATTTATCAGCACACATGTAAATAATCTTTCCGAGAGCCTCCTGGTCATTATAAGTTGATTTAATAGAGAGATTCCTGACCAATTGAAATATTCCCCAAACTCCAGTTTTCAAGGTCCCTGTGATTCTTTTGAGAAGTATTCAAAATGAAAGGAATCAAACTGGCTCACAAATTATGGTACCCAAGTTTTTGTAAGTGTCTGGAAAAGGTTCTCATACAGAGAACAGGGGCCATACCAGTTCATTCCTTGATGGAGGGCCAAAAGAAAATAAACACAGCATTTAATTAAACAGCGAAAATGTTCAGTGAACAAAATTAAAGGCATTCAAATTTGTAATATAATACAAATATTAAATAACTTTCCATTGTTCTCCTAAGTTATCTACACAGTTGAAAAAAATTAATAGCTGGTTTTCACAAGTAGTAAAACTCATCCTCCCACACTTTGCCAGTGAAACTGGGAATCCTTTCCAGAAGGAATTCAAAAATTATATTAAAGCCATAAAAATGTTCCAATTCTTTGACCCATTAATTCTTCTATTGGGAATCTAAACTATGGTGAAATTCCATAAAGATATTCATCATCACAACAAGTGTTTAAAATACTACAAAAATACAATGCAACTTGAAGAACCAGCAATGCAGAAATGGTTAAAGAAACAATGATATTCCCATTTTACAGGATATTTTGCAGATGCATAGAATGTAGAGATTCTTGTCCTTGAATTCATTCCACATAAATGCTTCTTGATTGTCTTCGACGTGCCAGTTTCTGAAACTATGTTGATGAGCAAAATCATTATCATTTATTACTGAGCCCATAGAACTTAGAGTCTTACAGGAGAGAGTTAGATATTAGTGAAATTAATGTGCTGTCTTTGCAGCCACGTATTTAGGGGAACCAGTTTGTTGTTTAAGACCTGTGTTAAACAAGCAACTTGAAAAACTTGTATTTGGAGCTGAGTCAGTCAGGGTGCAGGGTAGACAGGCTTGATGTTGAGTTTATCTAATAGCAACAATAGGCCATGGGAACGTTAGAGCAACCTGGAGGAGGGGAGGAGCTCCCAGAACACTTCAGAGATGGTCTAATGATTCTCGTGACTATAGTGGTCAGATCAAACAGGACTTCTGATGGCCAACATTTAAGTTCAGCTGAGACTTTTTGACCTAACAACATCTCTGCTTTTTTCTTGTCATTTTTTTAAATCCTGCAAGCTAGAAACAGAATATGTATAATTAATGAGGAATCTTTATTGTATCTCATGAAACTATAATGATGCTAAGTTTGTTGCATGATACAGATAATGGGGTAGTATTAGTTCCGTGGTCCTATTGTAAACTCTCTGATGTTCCCTCTTCAAAGTTTAATGAGGTCTTGCTGTAAAAAAGGAACATTAGGCACTTAAAGAAATTTTGCTTTTGACCTAATTTGAGAATGTTGAAGCAAAGGTTAAAAAATAAGGTGGTGATAGATTCCATGATTTGGGTATTTACCTGATCCACATGTTTGGTCAATGTGGCTATTTCAGAGAGAAACAAATGTTCTTCTAAACAAGATCCTCTCTTGAGTAGACAATTTTACAAAGTTACAAATCCCTAAGTTATCTACACATTTGGGTTCTTGGACTTTTATTTTCACATATAGATTCTATTATTTTCTTCATATCAATATCACTGTTTTAGTGGTAGAAGAAACATGCTTATCCTTACTTCTTTGTTAGCATCAGCCTTATCCCTCAGAATAGTATCATGAAGAAGTGTTTGCTTTATAAGAATAGGCATTTTTGCTAACAATAAGATAAAATATGCCTCCTGCAAGTGCACAAATACAAACCTTGGTCTGCTATCCAGTAGCCACTCCCTAATCATCAGATCCTGAATTTCTAGGTAGTCAAAAGTCACACAAGCATGCTACTGACTGCAGAGGTCTCATCTGCTTTTTCAATCTCTTCAGGATGTTTTCTCCAAGAATGAGTCCCTGAAACAGACAGGCCACATCTAAGAAACACAGTTAAGCACAAGTCCAAGCTGTGAACCCTGGAGATGGATGTCTCCATCTCTGTCCTCTTGCTCATCTAAAGCACCAGAATGGGTGGTGGTAAAAATGTCTCATCAACATACAGTAATTAATTCCGTGCAGGAAGCAGATTACACATTTGAAGACAATTAGACATGGCCAGTTTAAATATAAGAAACCTGGAAGGTATGACGGATTAGCTTGGCAGAAGAAATTCTGTGGATATTTGCTTTCAAAGGGAATTATCATGTTGATATTCTGAGGGTCTCTCAAATGCAGGATCAGTTTCCTAGCTGTTTCATTGGCACTTGGGCATCTCAGCAGATTTGGATATCTCAATAATGTTCCAATTCCGTGAATTTTGGAAAGATGACCCTAAAAATGAAGCTTTATTTCCATGAAAATTCAAAACATTGTATAGACAGAAAACAGTTTCTCTCCCTTTTTCTGCCTTTCTCCTAGTGTATGGTTTCCAAGGTCAGTGAAAAAAACCCCAGAATCTTCAGCTTCCTAATGATATCAGTTTAAATAATGAAGGCCTAGCCTGGTGCCATGGCACCTGTGTGTAATCCCAGCAACAAGGGACGCTGAGGCAGGAGGGCTGCAAGTTCAAGGCCAGCTTTAGCAACTTAGCAAGACACTGTCTAAAATTAATAAACAAAAAGGGCTGGGGATGTGGCTCAGTAGTAAAGCACCCTGGGTTCAATCCCTGGTACCTGCACTCCAATAAATAAATAAATAATCAAGGCCTGCAGAAAGGAAAAACAATCTTCTCTCCCTCCTGGCTGCCACCCACCCTATTATTCCATCTGCCTAATGACACAAAGATAGGACAAATTCAGTCATTTTATATTCTTGTATGAACACACAGGCACATGTACATAAGGACTCTGCTTAAATTTTACAAATCATCCAATACTTTTTTAGGATTTTTATTTTACTTGCTGTGGAGTCAGCATCTCATCATGAATATCTTTCAGAGACAGTATACACAGACTTGCCACACTTTGTAACTTCTTCTGCATGATATTCCAAATGGCATAATCTTTGCAACTGTTGTTCCACAGATGGTCATTAGAAAGTTTCCAGTGTTGGGCTAGGACCCTTTGTGTCCTGCCACAGACACCCTGTTAAACGAAGTCTATGTAGTATTGCATTTGTATTCATAGAATTCCTAAATCCCTTTGGAGATCCTGATAATTGCTAATTGAATCACATATGTAGATTTAAAATTTTCACAGACGTTGCTAAATTAATTTGTAGCAAATGTAATTTATTCCTTCTCCAACAGTAAGATTATCTAGTTCCCAACATACCTTAATAACATTTGGATGCTTTCAGTTTTTATAATTTTTGTCTATCTAATATGTAACAGTTTTATTTTATTTCCAGATGATAAGCCTTTATTTTCAGATATATATTAACCAGGTTCAATCTTTGATGAACTGCATGTTCATATTCTTTACCCATTTTTTAGAGTCTTAATTCTAAATAATTTGAAGGAACTATCTTAGTAGTTGGAATACTAAATTTTTGTTTCTTAAAGGAGTCAGCAATATTTTCTCTGGTTGTTTGGCTTAGTTCATGATGTTTTTGCTATGCTATTAGTTTTATGTAAATTGCATCCAATTTTCTTTTTATAGCTTCTGAGTTTAATATCTTGTCTCTTTTACTCTGCATTTATAAGACAATTTAATACGTTGTCACACACACTCTTGTTTTTCAGGTTTTTAAAAATATCTGTAACTTAAATGTCTGAATTTTTTTTTTGTACATTTTGTGAAATAGGATATTAATAGACTTTTCTTCCACTTACAAAGCAAATATCCTAAAATGATTTACTAAATAATGCAATTTACTGATTAAAATGTATTTTTTCTCATATGGAGTATTCATTGTATGAAAACTTTATTAAAATTGCCATAATTAAGTTTGCAACACTGTCTGGACTTTCTAGTCTGGGCCAATAATTTATTCGTGCTCATGCTAGCAGCAATTAGCCTACTATTTTGGTTATAGTATTTTAGGAATGTTTTGATATTTTGTAGCACAAAGCTTCCTTAAAGGCTTTGGAATGAATATTCTTGCATATACATTCTTGCTTATATCATTTAGAGTGATTTTTGCCTATATCCCAATTTCACAATATAATCTCTCTGTAATTCTTTTTAGAATTATGTCATTTTAATAATACTTTGATAATAATAGTATCATTTTAATGATATTACCAATATCTAGATATACAATATATTTCTACCATTCATTCATATATAAATCTTAACATTTTCTTCATATAGGTTTTCTATGAACTCTCTTGGTAAAATTATCCCTATGTGTATCAGAATTTTTCTTTTAATTTTGTTACTATATAGTATAAATAAGCATGACAATTTTTAAATTTTATTTTATTCTCAGTTGCCTTAATATATTATACAGTTATAATATAAAATGTTACTTTTAAAATGTTACTTCATTTTTACATAACTATAATTAGCTATACATGGTCACAGCATGGTGTGATTTTACTAGAAATCTGAATATAATTTGCTAACATTCTATTTAAAATATTTACATTTAATTTTATAAAGGAAATTGGAGTTTCTTTCTCTTTGCTAGTTTTATTAGATTTGGGTGTTTGAATCTGCTGCCTTAGTAAAGGCTACTGCATTTACATTTAGTCGCACTTTTATTATACTTCTCCTGGCTATGACAATTTCTCAGCCTTATTTCCTATGACCTTAGCAGCTTTGATAAGTACTAGTAAGGAAACTGTAGGATAACCCTATATTTTTCTAATTTTTTTCTTCTTGTCTGATTGTTCTTGCTGACATTCCTACTGTGTTGAGTAGAAGTGGTAAGAGTGGACATTCTTGACTTATAGCTGGTATAATATAGATGGAGAGCTCTTGGTTTTTAGCATTGATGATGATGTTAGCTATGTGCTTTTCCTAAATGCACCTTATTATGTGGAGGTACATTAGTGCTAAATTTTTGAGAGTGTTCATTAAGAAAGGATGTTGAACTTTGTCTAATGCTTTTTTCTGAATCTATGGAAATGATGATGTCACTTAATTTTTTATTCTGTTAATGTGGTACATCTCATTCATTGATTTGCATCTGGGTTTAAATCAACACTTGTTCATGGTTTGTAATCTTTATGATTTGCTGTTGAATTCGGTTTGCTAGAGTTTTGTTGAGGATGTTCCATCTGTGTTTATCAGAGATAGCCTGTAGTTTTCTTGAACTGTATTTTTCTGGGCTTTGGTGTCAGAGTGATGTTGACCTCATTAAATGAATTTGGAAGTATTCTCTCTTCCTCTAATTTTTGGAATAGTTTAATAACATTGAATATTTGGTTTGTTTGTTTTAAGTCTTTCTATTCTAAAGAAAATCATTTAAAGTTCTGTATTTCCTTTTCAGTTTAGCGATATCCCAATTTTGATATGAGTTGTTTTGGATTGTTACATATATGTCTACCTTACTTATATGTCTACATTACTTGTGCCCCATATTTTTACTTCATTTTTTTTAGTTTAGTTAGATTATTTTTTCACTTAAAAGAAATATATATATATATATATATATATATATATATATATATATATATATATATAATTTTTTTTTCCTTTCCTCAGTTACTTAGAAAATTGTCCGTGTTTTCTTGGTGGCCACATTCATAGTCATTTTCTGTTGTCATGCATTTTTTTAAATTTATTTGTTCTTTTTAGATATAAATGGCAAGAATGTATTTTGGCATATCATACATACATGGAATATAAATGATTCTAATTAGGATCCTGTTCTTGTGGTTGTACATAATGGAGAGTTACCCTGGTCATATATTCAAATACCAGTCCAGGAAAGTCATGCCTGATTAACTCTACTCTTCTTCCAGTTCCAATCCTTCCTCCCTTCCCTTGATTCCCCTTTGTCTAATCCAATGGACTTCTATTCTTCCCCTGTGCACCCTCCCTGTGGGTTAGCATCCAAATATCAGAGAGAACATTTGATCTTTGGTTTTTTGGGACTGGCTTATTTCACTTAGAATGATATTCTTTAGTTCCATCCATTTACCAGCAAATGCCATAATTTCATTCTTCTTTATGGCTGAGTAATATATATTGTGTATATACTTTGTATATATATCACATTTTCTTTATTCATTCATCTATTTAAGGACACCTAGGTTGGTTTCATAACTTGACTATTGCAATTTGAGCTGTTGTTAACATGGATGTGGCTGCATCACTGCTGATTTTAAGTCCTTTGGTTATAGATGGAGGAGTGGGAAAACTGGGTCAAATGGTGTTTCCATTTAAAGTTTTCTGAGGAATCTCCATACTGCTTTCCATAGTGGCTATATGAATTTGCAGTCCCACCAGCAACGTATCAGAATACGTTTCTCTCCCCATCCCTGACAAAATTTATTACTTGTATTCTTTAATATTTGTCATGCATGTATTTTTGCACTTTAATTCTCAGTACTCGTTGTCATCTTGTTTTGCTTTGCCTCTTATTCCCTCTTGTGGAGGGCCTAAGTTTCCACTGCACTTTAGACCTGAAATGCTCTACCTATAATCTCAGACCCTGATGCCCTTCATCACTGCTACAAACCAGGTTCTGACCATTTCTCATGTTATTTTGCAAAGAGGGATCAAATATATACTGTTTTCCTTAAACTTGCTTAGCACAGAACTAGTATGTCCAAAAACCAGTTTCATCTCCATGTTTGTATTTGTTAGATCTCTCCATTCTGGGATTCCAGATTCGTATATCAGAAACTTGCTCTTACTCCATTCTTCACTTATCAACAATATTTCAGATGGAAAATTGAAAACCTAAGTGTCACTCACAGTTTGGTCCTCTAATCAGGAGACCATTTGGAGCAGAAAACGGAGACCAAGCCACATGCATATAGGGAAATCTGACACACACACACACACACACACACACACACACACACACCAGTCCCCTAGCCCAGCTCTATCCTTTAAAGTGGATCCTGGCCTTCTGCAAGGCTTTCTTGTAGGAAAACCATCTAATCTAATCACTGGCCTCATTTAGAGTTTCACTATATTTTATGGCTCCTCAACTCGAAAGTTAAAATTTATGAGGCCCAGAAAAAAGGTTCATTACAATAATGCCTTTCATTTTCTTTGTCAAAACGTTTTAAATTGCAAGAATGTTTTTATCTTCAAAACTTTTTCAAACATTTTGTGGAGTCTTGTTCTCTCTTCCTGTAGGCTTAAGTAAATTCTGAAACAGGGCTTTGCAAACTGTCGTCTGTCTCAGAGTCTCCGGAGATATTCTAGAAATGTGAATTCTGTTTCAGGAGGTCTGGGGAAGACAGGCTTATATATTTATAGCAAGTTCCTGGTGCCAATATTGCCAGTCCTACCGAAAACACTGAGAAGAACAAGACTATAAAGACCTTCTACACTTTTTGTAAAGTTTGTTTTAGATTCAGTTTATAAATCGCAAATTTAAATCTATACTTTATGGACTCATTTCTTTTTTATTGGTGTGGGTAGGGGTTTGAACCCAGGGCCTCATACATGCCATGTAATTGTTCTACTACTGGGAAACATCTACAGTTCCTCATTTCATTTTTTTAAAAAATTTTTTTTTTGGTTGTAGGTAGACAAATGCCTTTATTTTTTTAAAATTTAAATATTTGTTTTTTAGGTATAGATGGATACAACACAATGCCTTTATTTTTTTTGTGGTGCTGAGGATCAAACCCAGTGCCTCACCCACATTAGGCGCGCGCTCCACCACTGAGCCACAACCCCAGCCCCTCATTTCATTTTTTATATCTAACATTTCACCTACCTTGAAAACCCATATTATTTAGTAAGCCTGGCCTGACATCTGTTTCAAAAACTCAACTGGATTCTAAGGGTCAGGATTGGTTAACTCAGACAAGATGCAAAGTAATTCATCATATAAAATGCAGTCAGTTCCCAAGAGTGGGTTCTGACATGAACTGTAGTGCTTGCAAGTTGAGTGACCATCTTGGGGACTTGCCTGGTATTACCACTGAAAGTCTCACTTCTTAGAAAACCCCCGAGTCCTGAGCAATCTGGGACAGTTAGCAGTATTACAAGGACTCTTCACTGACCTAGACCAGTACTAGGCTCCTGAAGTGACTGTTTTAAAGGGGCTGGTCCTTCCTGAAACTACCTCAAACCATCACTTTTCCTTATTTGTTTTTCAGAAAAGGTGGGTAGAATGGTTTAGACCCCAATCACAGGGCTTCAGTGATGTGCCCAGAGTCACATTAACTGAGGCTTCAAGTTTTTTTTATATTTTTCCCTCTGCGATGAGCACCCAATGTCACCTGCTCTCTAAAAAGAGCAGAATATTTATTGAATTGGCTTGTGGGCAATGCTTTGCTGCACAACTTCTCTTAAAGATTTATTAAAAACTGACAAACAAAACAGCAAACAAAAGCCCTGCCTTTCTTTTATTCTGTGAAGCTGGGTACCCAAGAGATAAAAAGAATACATTTTAATATTTTCTTGTAAAAGCTAAGGTTCCTCATGGTTAACTTCCGGAACCATTAGTTCCATTTGCTGGTTATTTTGTGTGGGCTGATGGTTATCGTACTAGTGAAGATATTCATGATATTTGAAAAATATAATGCACATGTGCTAAAATATGCCAAAATTGCCTAAAAAAGAAGAAAAAAAAAAACAGAGATCATAAAACACCTCATCCTTCTAGCCACATCGCAAGAATAATGACTCAAGTCCATTCTAATTGGATCCAGAAATCCCTGGGCATTTGGCAATTAGTAGTAGCAATTGTTCCATTAATAATGTATAATATCCTTAATGCCAACTGTGCTATGTGTTATTAAGCAAGAAAGTTCTTTTAATGTCTTTGTTTGGAAAAGGAACATGCTTGTATGTGGTAAAACGTGGGTTTTGTGATGATTCGACATTCAGTGAGGACATACTAATGGGCTGAAATCAAACTGTGCTTCCAGGATGTGAAGGACAGCTCAGGAGTGGCACTCTGTTTATAATTACTGACTGACTTGGAAATATCTTGAGCCACAACCAAGTAGTAGGCATTAGGCACGGGTCATCAGTTTTCACGGGAAGGGTGGCAATGTCAGTTGGTATTTGTCAAAACCCTAAATACCTTGTAGTAAAATATTGCAACAGACTGTAAACATTGGCCTTGGAAACACTTGGGGAAGTATGCATGTGGAACTGGAAAATTGCCTGAGAAACTGACTAATAGAGCTGCTTCCATGCAGGGAGGCTCCTGAGCTTGGAACCTGTCCCAAATTAGATGTATTGAGATCCCCAGGCCGTGTTTTGCAATTCAAATATACCCAGGACTTTCCATGGCAGCCTCTTGGCCTCCCCAGTGGTGGGGTCCTTTGAATGTTCACACATAAATGGGAGTCTTTGTTCTCTGGAGCATGAAGCTGAAGGAAGTTTGGGGCGAAAAGGGATTGTGTGGGTACATTTGAGAGCAGGGCTGGGGTGGTCAATTCAAACTTTGGGGGAAAAAAAATTACAAAGTGCATAGCTTCTGAGGTTTCTGATGGCAATTCAGTACTGTCCAGTGGCTCAGCCAGTCTTTCTACATTCTTTTTAAAAAGCCAACAATAGTTCATTAAGTGTCAGGAAATGTAATGTTGGAAAAGTCATAGTGAGATAAGGAGAATATTCAGGAGATCCCTGTTTACCTTTGGCCAAACCTGTTTGTCTCAAAGTAACCACTTTCACCAGAGAAGAATGTTACTCTGCCACCTGCGTTCTTCTTTCCCTGGTCCTGAAAATGGGTCAGAGGCAATTTCTTTAATCATCAGGTTTTTCTGCTGTTTCAGTTCTCTGGTGAGTCACCAGAATTTGCAGCCCCAAAGGGTTTACAGGATAGAGCCAACTTACACTGGTGAGACATCTCTGTTCAGATGTTCATTTTCAGACATAGCTAATGATCCATCTTGAAAAAAAATGACAAATAGCTGTTCTCTTTAGTTTAATACTCTGCATCTTGCATGTGGCATTTAGGTAAGCAATCCTGCCATTCTATAGAAAAATGGAGCAATCTGTGTTGAGTTTAGGCTCCTTGAAGACAGAGGTCATGTACTCATCATCCTTTGTCTTCCCAGACCTAATCTGGCTCATTAAAGATGTCACTGTGTCACCATCTTCTGGAATTCTCTGGTGTCACACATCCAATCTCCCCTAGTCAGCTAAGAAGAGGTTCCCTGGCACTATGCTCCAGCATGATAGCACACGCCACTTTATTTTATTTCCTCAGGAGACTGTAGGAAGTGAATCTTTTATTTCCATATCCCCAGTGTAGTAGGTGAAAGAAATGAATGAACTCAAGGCACTGGATCAAGGCTGGTAGAGCTGAATTGAACAGGCACGCTTGTCTCGTAGCACTGGGGTGGGATTTAGTGCAGGTGATGTAATGTAACTTGACAGGGTAGTTAAATATTGACAGGCAGGAGGAAGCACACTGGCTCTTTGCAAAGAAGGAAGTAAGGGCTGACTGTGGCCGGCGGATCAGAGAGCCAAGGCTGGAAGCGGCTGCAGTGGTTCTTGTGACCCAGCTGAGGTCACGCAGTGCACTTGGCTCTTGCTTCCCTAGAGGTAAGCTCTGGAGCCTGGCTGGGAGGAAGATGGGTTATGATGTGAGTGAATGTGGCCTCTCTCTGAGCTTATGGCTTGGACATGGCTTGCATCCCAGATGCTCCATGCCAGCTGCGCACCCCTACATGGCTCTGTGATCCTCATTTAAGACAAGGAGCATGAATTCTGTTTGAATCTGTCTCCCTTCACTCCACCTTACCTGCACTCCTAAATGAGCTGTGCTTTTGCTATAACCTCTTAAACGTTGGTGCTACGTGCCCGCGTTCTGAATGCTTAGTTGAGGAATTTGTCCATAAGAATTCATTTATAAGCACTCTTTGATGGTAATGATTAGAGACACGCATAGCAATGGAATTAGGAGGTCATAAACAAGTTCACTGCTACCTGGTGCTGCTTTACAGATGCAGGGGTGGGAAGGGGAGCGAGAGGTCCATTAGGCAATGTTTCAGTCTAATATGGAATGAAGAAGCGAGCAGAGGAGAGTTCAAGGAGGATGTTGGGTAAGTGAGAAAATACCAACAGGGAGCAGGCAGAGAAGTGGTTTAAGTGAATCTAGTTCTGCATTTAGAACAGGACACATGTCACCTTTCAGAGGAAAAGGCCCCGCTTGACTTTAGAAAGATTTGAATCAGCTGGCCTGTCTCAGGTGAATTTTTTAGAAAAGTTTGTTCCTGCTCATAATTAAGTAGTCCCGTGTAGCCATAAGGAACAGCCAAAAAAGTCTTCACTTTTTCCTTTACTTGTTTTTTTTTTTTTTTTGGAGAAGGAGAAAATGCTTGCAGGCAGCAGAATGAGGAAGACTTGGAAGTCAGACCTGGTTCAAATCTGAGCTTAGCACACGACAAGGTCAGCAGCCTCATCCCTGTAAGCCTTTAATTCTTCACCTATGAAATGGACATCAGAAGCTGCCTGGGACCCAGTAGTTTGTCACAGAAAAGCAGTTTCCATTTTCCAACTTCAAAAGACGTATTATATTTTACTTTTTGTTAAAAGGAATAGACTTTTAAAGATACCATTTACTCATCATACATTCATTTGCTCATACTAGTCAGAGAGTTTTAATATATTCACAGAACTGTGTGACCAAGACAATATTTTAGGACATTTTCACCACCCCAGAAAGAAACCTTAGGGCCAGCAGCACTCTTTTTCTATCTCCCCACAATCTTCCCAGCTCTGGCTGGCACTGGTCTATTTTCTGTCTCTATGGAATTTGCCAGTTTTGGGTATTTCATATAAACAAGAGTCACACGATAAATATGTGGTGGTTTGCGACTGGTTTCTTCTACTTACCATAATATTTTGTGGGTTTATTTGTGCTGTAGTATATTTCACAGTTCATTTTTTAAACCGCCAAGTAATATCCCATTGTACAGAAACAAAACATTTCACTTATCCATTCATGATTTGATGGAGATTTAGATTGTTTCTGTTTTTGCATATATTATAAATAATTCATGTGCAAGTTTGGGGGTAAGCAAAGGTGTCTATCATATTTTCTTCATATGATTTTAATACTAGCTTTTCAAGGTATCAGGAGAAAGTTCAGGAGAGAGTACTGGGGGAGGCCACTCTTGACTGAGCAGAAATGGATGGGGGATGTTAAAATGGCTATCTCTGTACTTCAAAATATTGAAATACAAAAAGTAGGACTTTTGCAATGTATACTTTTAACAAATGAAAAAATTAAGTCTTATGTAGAAGTGGATAAAATGAACCAGCATCTTGTACTAGCTTGTGTAAATGTATAAATGTCTCCAAATTATCCACATTGTCACTATAGGATCAAAGGTATGTCATTTCTGTTTTCCCTTTGCGGAAATTACCATGAATGGTTTTACTCAGTAGGAAAACAGAAGCAATAAGTGGTAAGGCAGGTCAAACTTGTAGATAGCCCAGAAAGATAGAGTAATGAGTGAAAGGGACAGCTAAGATGTGTGTCTGTATAAGCACAGTGATACATTCTAAATCACCCATGGCTTCACAGTCAAGGAGACATTAGGGAATGGTAAGGAGTGTGGCATATCACAGTATACATGTCTCACTACAAGGAGCAGAGAACACTGGAACTCCAGCTGTTTGCCACCATGTATGTATGTGGGCTCACTTGACCATGCCTTATAATTCTTCAAGACAACCATTTAGAATTGTTTTTGAAATTTCATTTTATGAGCCAAATGAGATATACCTGTGAACCATATTTACTCTACTAAAGATAAATTTGCAGCCTTTCAAGTGAGATAAATCATGTTACCTGGCAGCCACAAGATTTGAGGGCTAATGCCAGTGTTATCCTCTTATTAATTGTATTATTCTTCAGACCTTCTATTTCCTCTAGGGAAAAATAAAGGGATTCGATGAAATGTGCTCAGTTGTTCATCTTGCTTCAAATGTTCTGAGTTTCCATAAGGACAGCTGCAGTTCAGGGTCCTATCTCTGATCCCCCCAACCTGGAATGCATTATGGTCAGAGGCACACATTCCCAATAATACAACCTTGAAAGTCAGGGATGCTCTAAGCAGCCTCCTTTATATATCATAGTTGAGAGCTGCCATTTTTTTGCCTTTGACTACAAATTATATTGTCTCCGTAGATAGAACTCTGGGTTGACAAGGCAGTTTTTTTTTTTTTTTTGATTGTAACTCTATATACCTCACTTTGAACCCATGCGAGAGGTACAGAATTCCATCATTTTATTACTATGCTGCCACATTGTAGATTTACTTGTCTATTTTAAAAATTGATTTCACACTTACCTGTTACAAGCACCAAGAGCAATGGAATTCTCTAGTTCTCTTATTTGATGATTTCATGGAGAAATATTTCCGGTTGAAATGTCCCAAACTTCAGAGGCCACAGCTTTATAAAAGAACTGCAGGTTTGCCCTCTGCTGGTCTTTACACCTAATTTTGCCTGATGTTGGGCTGTGGACCTGAAAAAGACAGGAATAAAAGAGTCACCCCCAGACCAGCTTGGAAGGGGCCCTTGAATTCAATTTGCCTTCTGATCCTTCTCTTTTCTCACTCAGAGGCCAGTGTGGGAGTAACTCATTAAAACAATACTGTGAAAGCCAGCATTTCTTTATTTGGGAGTAGCCCTGAGGTCTGAACAGTCTAATTACTACATACTTGGGTTCACTGTGCTTTTCAGACCTTTTTACAATTCGTTCCTGCAAGCCATCCTGTGAGTTGGAGCAGAGCCATTGTCCTCGTTTGACAGTCAAGGAAATGGAGGTTCTGCACTTGTTCCAATCTCAGAGTTGATTAGCTACAGAACTGGAATCAGGAGATGCCCATCACCCAAGGCACTTGTCAGTCACTTAGCCACAAAGACAATTCCTATCTTGGATAAGTAAATTGGGAAGCAAGGTCAAAGAAGCCCTGTGTTTAAGCTTCTAATACCATCCTCTGAAAAACAGTTGTAGAGAGTTTATGAAAAGCCAAAATCTTACATCGCACTTATTTATGTGAAGTGAGCATCAACATTTTTTTTTTCTTCCTGCTCCCTTCCTGCCATCAGGCAAGTTGGCCCAAAAAACTGTTGGACTGAAAATTCTTTGCTTTAAAGTTCATCTCAGAAATGTTTGCCCCGCCCATCACTAATTTCAGTGGCTAACAACCCCCACTGTTTGAAATTTTCTACTTATGTCAAACAAATTTCTCACATTGCAGTTAATGTTCGTTTTCTTCCACTCCTTTTCTTCTCACTGAAAATGTTGAACAGCTGGCCTCATTCACAACATAATAGCTCTTCTACCATTCTGGCCTGCTTGACCCACTCCAATCCAGCCTTCTCTTCTCCAGGCAAAATAATACCGGGGCTATTTAGCCTCTGCTCCCAGGTCCTGTATTTCCATCCTTTGATCTACATTGTGGTTCTCCCCTCAATCCTCCTCTTGGAGGCCCAGGAGGACAATAGCGCCATCATCTAAAAAAAGGGTGCTGAGGCCTCTGCAGTGAGAGGTCACAGAGCCTGGGGCTCCCATCCCAACCCCTCAAATTAGCATATTTCCCACATTGTACTGGGCATCAGCTCTGCTGGGGAGGACACCTGCCAGGGTTCAGGCAGTTCAGGGGCGGTTGGCAGACTGACCTACTGAACTCACCAAATCAACCTGGGAAAGTGGGTCAAGGGTTGATTACATGCTGCGGCATCTTGAGGAGTGCTGCAGGCTCACCTTGGAGGGTCACTAGTGTCTGGGAGGAGAGTGGGGGGCGGGCAGTCGGGGTTAATGGGAAATTGCCATGTGGGATTGTCGAAAATCACAAAGTCGCCCAGAGAGCTGACCCTTCTGGGCTGATCTGAGCAAAGTGCCAACTGTGAAGAGCCAATAATGGGAACACACAGATGAGTCAAATGAAAGAGAATTTCCTGGGGTCCTTAAAAGAAAGAAAGAAAAGAGTACAAAAGCTAACTTCTTTTTCTTTTAAAATATAGTCTCTGGGGCAAAGAGAAAGATAGTTTTATTCTTCATACAAAAGGGTAAGGAGAAAAGGATTTCTTTCTTTTTTTTTTTTTTTTTTCATTTTAAACAACATTTTTAAAAGCAGGGTATCTGAAAACTTTTACTGAAACTTGTATTTCTCAGTCTAATTCTTAGGATTGCCCCACCTGCCGATGCACCCCAAAACAAATGTTTTGAAGGGAAAGAAGTTTTGGAAAATGAAAAAAATTCTACCCTCAAAACCCTAATTTTCTTAAACTTGAGAAATTGCATTTGCTTTGGGAGTAGGGTTTTCTCCAAGATAAATTCATGGGGTTCAAGGGCATGAGTTTGGGTTTTTTTTTTTTTCCACACAGAGCTTAGCATGTGAGTTAACATCTTGACTGATAAAAATAAAAACAGCCTTATAGATTCTGTACATGTGGCAAACTAACTTTTATTTTCATAATGCCAAAGTAGATTATTTTCAATGCCAAGTGCCAAGGTGGACATCAGCCTTCTTCCTGCAACTCCCATGTAGTAGTAAAGCCCAAGCCTTCAGTCCTGGGTATTTTCAAGAAGCCTCTGGTTTCTGTTTGCTGTGATCCTTATCACCAAGAGCACAGAAGACAGATTCTTTTCTCTTTAAAGGGTGCCAAGTTCTCAGAAATCCTGAAAGTAATTTTGTGAAGATAAAAAAAGTCGTTCCAAAAAATGTGGTGTTTTTTTTTTTTTTCTCCATAATTTGAGAGGCAATTTCTTAAAAGCAAATCCAAAGTGTATTTCTATTAAGCTCGTGTGGGAAATTCCCCTTCTCCCAGGTTCTGGAAATCAGGACATATGTGTTTGCTAGCAAAGGATGACTAAAATGGAATTCCCGCTGGCTTCATTCTCTGAAAAATGGGGCTTCTTCTACCTTGTTTCCACTGGATACCGAGCCCCACACAATGCCTGGCACAGAGCAGGCCTAGTTGCGCAGGCTCTGGATGTTATTTAAGTGCACAATAACCTGCCATCCATCCCATGAAAAGGTAGGGGAGACCTGAGGTTCATCCAGCCAAACAGAACCCTGAAAGAACAGGCACTAAATGAAAACTAGAAATTTTTAACTCAATGGAACTGTTTGTCAAGGCTGTTTGGTCTGACAGATTTGTTTCATTCTCAAACCACACAGCCCACAGTCTGCCTCTCACAATAATAAGTTTACTTTTGCTCAGACAAATTCATCTCTGGCAATCAAAATCTATTTAATCTACATCTGTATGTGTGTCTATAACTATAGCCCTTCAAAATAAATGCATAATTTAAAAAATAGCAAGAGAAGAATTTTCTTTTCAAAAGTTTCATGAAGAGAGCCTTGGTACACACATGTGTGCTTGCAACAAAGTATTTGAATAAGAAATAAAAATACAGTTTTGAGGTCAAGCTCTACTTGAGGATTTGAGTTTAACTTAATTAAGGGAAGCCACAAATTATTTGCATGTTCTGCAGCCCAGTGGTCAATGGAACCCCTGGTGACCAAACACTCTTGTTCAAAGAGCCAAAGCCCCTTTGACCTTTCAATGTATTATCTGAGGGAGTTATGGTCAGCTGGCTCCTAAAACAACCGAGGCCTGCAGCTGCTCTGCCAGCTGGCCGTCACAGGTTTACAGCAGAAAACTTGGAGGAGACTCATAGCTTCACCAGATGCCTTATCACAGGGTCCAGCTGATGCCCCACACAGAGCAAACCAACTCCATGCTTCATATAAAATGACCTGATTTGGATGACATAGCTGTTTGTTTCAAGGTAACAAAGTAAGTACATTACATTTGTATTTCAACTTTCCAAAGGTCTGAGCTGAAGTCAGATCAGCGGCCACTGACCATTGCCAAATCTCAGAGGGCAGGACTAGCATTTTGCAGGGAATGCCAGGTATGCAGTCTCTTTGACTGTTGACAAGGTGCAAACAGCTACGTTAATAATCCACTTCTGCCAGTATGTACTGAGGCAGTATCAGAAGGGGCTGTGGAGTTGAATTAACCTGTGCAGTCAAACTGCATCAATCTGAGGACCTAATGGACAGAAGCAGCTTGGTCTGTGTCTTTACTGATTTGTAAAACAGCTAACCATTAGTGAGCATATTGTAGGTCAAAGTTCAACACCAGGGAGGGATTAAAAGAATCCTATCCATGAACCCTTGACTCAACAGGCCACTGGAGGGACCATTAGCCAGAACCTACATCTGCTCCTGAATTTTAAATGTAATCTAACTTTCCTGATAAGTTAATTCATTTGTTAAAGAATAAGTAAAAATACCATGTTCTTCTTATTATAGGTTTGTGTGCTTTAATATTCCACCCATAATAGATTCCTTGTGGACAAAAATCTGATTTTCCTAGTAAAATTATGAGAAATTGTCACTGTTAAAATAGCCTGATCAGGGAAAACTACCACATCTGAACATGGTGTGCACAGCGAGAAATTGCTAGTAGGAAGGTTGGACAGGATATTGAGCAGACTAAGGATTGTAAAATGGATCTTTAAAAAAAAAAAACACACACACACACAAAAATGGACCAAATGTGTGAGTCAATTTCATGCTTTTTTTGATACAGCAAGGAATGACCTGGATTCATCCTCCCTGTCTATGCCTCATTTTCTGTTGTTGTTGTTTTTGTTTTGTTTTGTTTTTTGCCCTTTGCTGCTCAGTGATAATGGGAACATTGCTTGGCCTTTGGGGTAAATGATTCCACTTGAGTAATTTACCATGTGGAAATCAAAGGGGACAGATTTCTAATGTGGAAAATGTTTTAGCATCAGAAAACCAAAAGGCAGGCTCAATTTACAAAGACACCTTGTCTTTGAACCATGGAGCATGCATTATATACAGGGAGAGGTCCAGTTAAACCATGGGTCTAGATATTTCCAAATTTGGTGAATTAGGCCTTACCTAATGCCCTTTTCATAAATAAATTCAGACTATTTTTGACCTGAAGAACTGATTGCATTTCATATAGCTGCAGAGTTATAATAGAAATTGCTATAGCACGACATTTAGTATGTCATTGATTTTTCTTGGAACCTGTCCTAAGTGGCTCTCCTACTATAGACGAATACTATAATGATACCTATTATGAGCAAGGCCCCAAGGACACCAGGATAGTGAAGTGTCCTGTGTTCTTATTCATGATACAGTGTTCAACTCCAGATAAATTGTGTGAACTCAGATGACCTCTTGGATGACCAAGTCTTCAACCCTATCACTCTTTATAGAAGAGTGGAAAAAAAAAATCTCATATCTCTTGAGACCAGACAAGTAACACAAATAGTGAAGCAAGCTGGGTGGAGAATGAGACAAAATGAAGATAACCATGCCCGTCTCAAGGGCTCACATGCTTCTCTGCTTCTGATTATTATGAAATAACAATTGTGGGAACATGGGGTAAGCCCAGCACTACTAGATCTTCCAACTTTTCAAGAAAAGCTAGAAAATTTTTATGTAAGATTTTTTTTTGTGTAAAAATCTTCTTATTTATTAAGGTTAGATAATTTTTTAAAGCTTTTGTTTTGAAGTAATTGGTGATTTGCATGCAATTATGAGAAATGTACAGAAAAATTCTATGTACTCTCTTCCCTCTTTCCCCTAATGGGAACATCATGCATAACTATGGCATGTCACAACCAATTGTTAGCTGACATTAACATTGACATTGCTACAGTACACCATCTTATTGGCTCATTCTTTTTTTTTTTAAATTCCACAAACATCAATTAAAAATATTTGAAGACTAGCAGTAGCCTGTCTTAATATTTCTGTTCATAATCCGTTGGTATTACAGTCTGTCTAGATTTAGGAGACAAGCCCTAAATTTGGATCCTTATAGCTGAAGCTAGAAAAGTTATTTAAAACATTGCTAGAAGAAGGAGCTCACCTCATCTTTTCCTTTCTGGGTGCTTCCCAGTCTTACAGTCTGAATTCCACTCCTTCTAGCCTATTAGTGGGTGCTTAGCTTGGACCTGTCTTCTGACACTTTATTTTCTCTTCCCAATATGCATCTCCATATGCTGACCTCATCTTCCATTTAAATTTGATTGTCTTTGCACGTGTCCCCAGGCAGCATTACCCTGCAGGCTCTGGCCTCAGATGCCCTCTGGGGTCATAGACTTATCTTATTTACTCTCTTCAAATTCCTTCTCAGCTCCTTCTCTTCCCTCCCTCCCAACCGAAGGCAAGTCATTTTAGCACACTTCAACTTGGTGAATAACGAAAATATTTATCTGTGCTGGAATTTTGAAATCTTAAATATTTCTTTAAGTAAAGTGACTCATAATTTAGGGATTATAACTATGAAGTTTTTAAAACAATAATAATGTCATAAAAAGTCAGTTTTCTACTGTAAATAACTTTGAGACCTCTATGGTAACGGGGGTGAGGGATGCCAATAAAGTCTAAGGGTGTTTGGAGTAGAAATAATACTTGTAGATTTCCTTTAGTTTTACAGAAAGTGAAGGAAGAAGTTACTGTTTTCCCTTTGGTCCGGTTTTTGATTGTTTCTTACTTGCTCTCTCTGATGCAGGTACCTTTTCCAACATGTATGTTGTTCACTTCTCTTCAAAGTCACCACAGTGGAGGTCATCCCTAGTCGTATGTACATGACAGAAGGTGGAAAGAATTGCCCTGGCCTTGACCTTTGCAAGGCCATCTGTGGAATTTAGGATGAGGGAGAGCCAGTGCCCTGACTGTGCACCACCAGGTCCTTGTCCTTTCAGACAGCTAGGGCAAAGTACGGCAGACTGAGTGGCTAGCAAACAACAGAAATCCCTTTCTCACAGTTCCGGAGCCTAGGGATCTGAGATCAGGATACCAGCATGGTTGGGTTCTTGTTAGGACCCTCTTCCAGAATGCAGAGGGCTAGCTTTGTGTATCTTCCCAGGGAAGAAGGAGAATTAGAGTGCTTGAACTCTTTATCAGAATGCTTATCCCACTCATGAGGGCTTCACTCTCCAAAGTCTCTACTCCCATATCCTTACCTTTGGGACTAGGATTTTAACATGTGAAGTTAGGAACAGACATTCAGTCCATAGCAGTGATAGATATGACCACTGGGGGATGGCAGACTATAGCCAGCTGCCTTCATCCCATAATTTTATCCCTTGATATTATGGATGAACAATAGTTGCAGGGCTTCCACACTATTAAGTGATAGACCTTTGGGTTTATGTCACCTTTACTAAGCAAGAGAAATAGATTTTAGAAGGAGAAATATGCTTCCATTCCTCCTAGGCCTCCCTCCCCTCCTCTCCCAACCAGATCAGAATACAAAAAGATATTCTCCTTGATCTGTTTTTTTTTTTTTTTTTTTTTTTTTTTTTTTTGCTATGCCTAGATTCTCTAAGCCCTGTTTTCAGCTCTACTGTGAAATCACGGGTCTCCAGGAATCCAAACCCATGCTGCCCGCCTTCTACCAGCCCAGTGGAATATAAGTGGTGGGTCTGTCCTTGAGCTTGCCCATCTGTGACTCCCATTCCAGCTATGGATCCTCCTCCTCACCCCAACATCTCCCACTGAGTTCTGCTAGTCCACAGATCCCACTGAGTTCTGCAAATCCTGCTGACACCTCTCTTAGTGGCACAATCCCTCAGTCATTAGTAGGCAGCACTCCCTTTTTATATCTAAGCCAAAAGTATAAAGTTTGCCCAAGTCCTCTCCAGGACCCTGGCATTTCTCCTCCCCATGCCTACACACATGAGCATCAAAGCAGAGGAGATATGGTGAAGACTGAGTTCTGATCTCCCTGCTACCACTCCGTGTGAGATGGACAAGGATGAAGGCTTTGGACTTCAGTTTTCATGTGTGAAGATAAAAAGATGCAATATCCCTCATTATTACATTCATGTTATAGGCAAAGTAACTGAGGCTAAGAGAAGAATAGAAAACTTTCCCAAGGTCTCATATCTAGTTAGTGGTATGACAGGTCTGATTCTATAAGGGAGGACTTGAGATAGATGGAATTTCAAGCTTCTACCACTCCTATTGCCTAGAGTGCATACAATGGATGAGTGGGCTCTCCTTGGCCTTTTAAATTCACATGTAAGTCACTGGGGACCTTTGGGTAATTACAAGTGTCTATACTCCTCCCCAAAGATATTTTGATGTAATCTTGGGTGGGTGGAGAGTTTGGAGATCCTTCCTTTTTAAAAGCATCCAAGGTGATTTTTAACTATAGGCTTGATTAAGCATGACCTACTTAGATCAGTGGTTCTTTAATTTGGACTGCATCATGTTCAGATGGAGACCTTATGGAAACATTTCACTGGACTCCTCTCCCAGATTTCTGATTCTGTAAGTCTGAAGAGGGCCTGAAAATTTGCATTTCTATCAGGTTCCTGGTGCTATTGCTGCTGTTGTTCTGGGAACCACATTTACTCTAAGGCACAGATATAGATTGAAGATTGTAATAGAGTTAGATTTATCATTTATTGAGTACTTGCTGGGTACTAGGGAAGAGTATTTATCTGATATGATTTAACAAATAAATGATATTTAATCTTTCCTAGAACTGTTTGATTTTAGGTGTTATTGTTTCCATTTAATATATGAAGAGAACAGAACCTCCAAGAGATCGAATCTATGCTTCTCACACTGGGATATGTGGGAATGTAGTACAGATTATGAAAACCACACAATGAATAGCATATAACTTCTTGGATCGTGAGTTTCATTGCCATAGGCTTATACTCTTGGCTGAACAGACTTGAACAGTTTTGGAGGGTACATATATTCACATTACCTGTGCATTGCCTATCTTAAGTTTGATGTATATTCTAGACAATGGAGTCAACCCAGTAGTAGACAGTTAAAACATAGCGGTAATTTATTCTCATACTACTTCATAAATGATATAAAGAGGCAAATGCTGATTAAAATGAGATTAAGGAATTGTTACTGTTGCCCCATAGACATGGCCACTTTTCAAAGACACAGTGAGCCCTTGCTTTTTTTTGGATTTGGGACTAAGTTTTAGAATAGTGCAGCATGAAGTTTCCTTTATTATTTTAACATCTCTAGCACCATTTTTATTAGTCATTAGTTCTGTCATGAGAATATTTCTTAAGTAAGCTTTTAACTACTCTAGTGATTATGTGTCAGGGCCCTTTTTTCATCATTTGGTAAAAGAAATATTCTTATATAGTCTACAATTTGATCTTCCATAGCAAAATCTGACTAAATGCATTTATTATAGGGTAATCGCGTAGAAAAGCATTTCTTCACTTGTTTTGAGTCATAGGCAACTTTACAAATCTGATAGACAATACACACTCTTTTCTAGAACAGTGCATATGAATACTATTTATGCTTATGAGCATCTTGAATTTTAGGGCATTCACAGACCACTGAAAGTACCCTGAAGCCTAGCCATGGGCCCCAGATTAAGAACCCCTGCTGAACTCTCCAAGCTTCTGCATAACAAGGTTTATGTCTTGCCTGAACTTATATCTCAGGTGTCTAATGCACTGAATGGCTGGTAAGGTTCTTAGTCTATGTCAGGGAATGAACTGGTCTCTACAAGACCAATGAAGTAGGAAATATGCTTAAGCACTCGTAAGTACGGGGTGACATGATCCCCAGGGACCTCTGTTGGCTACCCAGCAGGAGGAGACTGGGAGTATTCTGAGACAGACATTCCCATGTCAGTGTCCTCTACTGGCTAGCACCATCCGACTCATGTTTGTACCATCTGACTCATTGCCAGATGGTATTTAGGGCCATGAGTTCTTGCTAGTCTGGCTTGGGTCTTCAGAGCTGTCTCCCCGTATTTCTTCTTTTCATTTCACGCTTTTTGCTGTGGTCCTGGCCTGTGATATGTGTCCCACAGCTGATGTCCATAGTTAGCCTCTTCTAGGCAGGGAAGACTCTCATGCCACATGTAGAAGGCTGTATTATATCAGAAAGACTACACTCCAGGGACAGCTTCTAGAAACATCTATCAATACCTGAAGAATTGCAAAAATCAGAATTGTTTTTGTGAAATTGCTGACTTTCTAATAATATTGATGAATGTTAGAAATGATCTTATTGGTGAACATCAAGATTCTGGGTCTTTGCCAGATTTGGATTAGTTACATGTATTTTAGAGACATTCACAATTGTTGTATGAACAGGGTTTAGAAAGCTTGCAAAGCTTGTGACTTGCTCCTGTAGAGAGGGCATCTCGGTCTGAATTCCTATGATTCCTTTGCCCAGGCCTTGCTACAAAGAGTTTTAATTATCTGATGCTGATTAAAAGAGTAACAGAATCCTGCCTCTGGGATGTTTGGTATCTGCCTCCTATAAACCTTTCATTGAAGGTGGTGGGTGCGGCTCTGAAAGGACAGAGAGCCAGGACTTCCCTGACCTTGCACAACAGGTAATAAGGACCATTTTTATGCCTTCTTGCTAATACATATTTATTTAATAAATGTTTACATGTGTGTCGGCAAATCTGGTCTGAGGTTTACTTTCATTATAACTGAATAGCAGGGTCAAACTTCTTTGGGAGATGTCTTATCATCTGCCAAAAGAATATTCCTGTGTGAGTGTGTGTGTGTGTGTGTGTGTGTGTGTGTGTGCGTTGCTTTTGTTGTTGCTGTTGTTGTTTGTTTTTATGACCAAAATGGCTTTGGACTGTTCACAGCACTTCAGTTCTATGGCAAATTTACTTGAAAGAGAGAGTCCATATATATATATATTTTTTTTTTTTTGGCTGTGGTAGCCACCCAGAAACAAATGCAGTAGCTTAGAATATCCAACATTTATTTCTCAGTTATGGCTCTGTGAATCCGCTGAGGTTCTGGTAGGTCCCTGATGGGTTTGGCTGGACTCTATGCCAGGCTTCAGGATGAAGTCGAGTCTGCTCCTCTGATCTTATCCCAGAATCCAGACTCTGGATCAGCTACTCAGGGCATCTTATTCTCAAGGTAGAGGCAGAACCATAAGAGATGTAGGCAGACATGCTCTGCTGGAACTGGGACACTTGTTGCTTCTGCTGGAACTGGGACACTTGTTGCTTCTGCTTGTTTCACTTGTGAAGCCAGCCCCGTGGCAAATACCAAAGTTCAGTGGTGGGGGGGAAGTGCTGTATACTTCTCCCCACCTTCGGGAGTAGAAGGGAAAGGAGAATCATAAACAAATACCGAAATCAGTTACCCTTCAAGTCAAGTAATGGGGTCTTCCTGTGTTCCCCAGCCACCAGTGTGAAGTCACCTTTAGTCAGTTCCTGAAGCATTAGCTAAGTAAGGTGGATAACCCTCCATTTTTTGAGATGGGAGTAAGTCAGAAGTGTAGATGGCATAGACCTCGGCCTTGAGCATCTTTTAGTCTTGGAGAGGAAATGTTATTTCAACTTCTGAGATCATATAAGAATACTACGGAACAATATTCATAGAGAGTTGAAAAATTAGACAGGCAATGTAAAGATGATGATTAATTCCAGGATCACCCACGGATACCCAAATCCCCAGATAACTCAAGTGCCTTATGTAAAATGGCATATCATCTGCATATAACCTACTGACATCTATTTTTTAAATGATAGCTCTCTTTGATGTATACTTTTAATTGTCTTTAAAGTTACTTATAATATCTAGTACAACATAAATGCTTTGTAAAGGGTCGTTATAATGTTTGCTTAGGGAATAATAAAGAGGGAAAAGATCTATACAGGTTTAGTACAGTTTTGTTTCTTTTTTTTCATTCATAGTTGGCTGAATTTGTGGGTTCAGAACCTGTACGTGCACAAGGATAAAGTCCATATAAAGAACATAAAATTGTTGCAATGCAGAAGTCTGTAATAAGAGTAACAGTATTAGGTCTATACTTCCATTAACATGTGTGCCCCATGCCTTGGGGATGGAGTACATAAAGGCCTCCCCTCTTCTCATACCTTCAATCAGATTCTTTGACCCCACTATTCAGTGGGAAAAGGAAGAAAAATACCTTCAGTGACCCAGACCCTAGCTCCACAGTAGACTATACAATGCTACACAAACCACTTATGTTTCCAGCGTCCTCAGATTTTTAATTTGTAAAATGGAGGCTGTCAACCAGCTTGTAAATTCTAGAAACCAGAAAAGACAGTATGGTTTGTCTCTGGGTGCCCTTTGGCTAAGGAGCTTCTAAGTTAAAGGACACCTAACTAACAATGATCAGACTGTTCCCTCCTACTGAATTATTAACTACTTTTGATCTCCTTTTTTCTTCCTTTTCCTAAATATCTATAAAATCAAGCTCATTTGTTTTTATTATAACTCAATGCTAGATTTCCCTTGATTATTTTGTATGATTTAAAGTCAAAGAAATTCTTGAATTTATTTATGTTTTCTATGTTTGATACCTGGCGCTTATTTGGTAACTTTGCTCAAGATAGTCTCATTGTGAAACTGTGACATGGATTTCCAGCCACCCCCCGGAAGCTTGGGAAACTCTCATTCATGGCATTAGACTCTAAATGGGCCCTGGGGCTCAGTTTGTTAAGTGGATGGCAAAGTCACTGCCCTTGTGCGGAAGAGGTGCATAAAATGAGATTCACCCCCCATTGCCTGTCACACCCCTCCACCCACTCCCCTGTCAGTCTTCTTCCCAGGCTTGCTTAATCGTTTTGAATGCTGTGGTAAGTGGATTATTCTTAAATGGAAGCCTGGGCAAATCTGGTTGAAACTGGAATTCATTCAAGGTTTTAAAAGAAGCCAATAGGAGGAAGGAGGATTAGTTGGGTTTGTTTTCATTGTGTACAGACAAGCCCTAAAGGAAAACAACACAGTTATCCTGAGAGCAAACACTTCTAGGTTTCTAAGAAAACTTGAAAATCTTCTCTGATCAACACCTGAACAATAGAACCTTGCTCCTTGCAAGTTAAGGCAAAATTCCTGGAGCCCCTATTTCATGTTGAATACCTGAGGGACAAGTGTTCCGTATCACAGGACTTGGGCTCCTGGGTGCCTCTCAGATGCTCAATGCCTTGAGTTCACCTCTTTGGCAAAACAGATATGGCTAGAATAAATGGCAGAACAGAAATGCCCCGCTAACCACTTGGGAGAATGTTCTCCAATGTTGGATCTGAGGCCGAGAAAAACGCAAAGGAATTGTCAGAAAGATTGGATTCATGTGAAAACCTGGGCTAATAACTGAAGTCTTCCATCTTCTTGAAATGGGAGAGAGAAGAGGTTGGGTTTGATAAGAATATTGCGAATCTGGGATTGGGGATTTAGTACAGTGGCCGAGTGCTTGCCTAGCACACACAAGGCCCTGACTTTGGTACTGGGCTCTGAAAAACACAGCAAAACAAAGTAAAAAGAATAATGCAGATGTCTCCAGAAGAAAGGAAAAAGGGGAGCTTGAATTTGCACTTTGCTTTTTTTTTTTTCCTTTAAGGGGAGCTAAATTCTGGCCAGGTTCAGTGTTCCCTGGTATTGCATCTGCCCAAGTCTGGGAGACTTGGAGTCACTTATCAGAAAGCAGCAGTTGCATTCTTACACCAAATGAAGTCCAACTTGCATTTTTGACTAATATGATTAACCGCTCATTCTTTTTCCTTTAACCTTTTTTTTTTTTTTCTAACTGGTTTTCAGTTTCTGTCTCCTTCCTTCCTTCTCTCCTTCCTTTCTTCATTGATTTTAACAAATTAGTGCCTCACCGAGAGTGAATGAGCCAGGTCCAGCCTTGATGAAAACTGCAAAAATCAGAAGTTAGACTCTGAGACCCTCCTGCCTTCCTTTCTTTTCTCCTGTGTTGTATTTTGGATCTCTTTGCACCTATAGAAGCCCAGTGCCTCATCTCATTCTACCTTCACATTTAGAGGTAGGGCACCAAGGAGCCAGGGCTTGTCCTTTCTCAGCACTATGACCCAGTGCCTACCACAGAGCCAGACATAGTAGGTGCTCAGTATAGAGTTGTTGAATGAATGAATGAGTGAATGAATGAATGAATGAATGAATGGCAAGTGTTTTCTTAAGATGTCCTTCCTTGGCAAAATAGATAAGAGGCACCAATTCTTTGACAGCATCCAAAATTCTAGTTCTCCAAGCAACCCCCCCCCACACCACCAGTTCATCTCTGCATTTCTCACATTTCTCTTTCTCTAAAAGCCCTTTCCAGCACTCATCAGAATGATTCTTCCTTTTAGGACAAAATCTTCTTAGTTAAATGAAGGGAAATTGTCTTTATTCTTCTGGGAATTAAGAGACTATCGATTTGTATCAATGCTCAGGTAAAACTGGCTAAAGCCCCTCTTCCTTCAACTATTCTAGGGCTGTTTCTAACTTGAGAGGCTACCGTTGATTTGCTTATGATAGTTTAGGTGTGTGATTTCATAAGATCTCACCATAATGGAAAATGTTGAGGCACTGGAGTTTTATAGAGGGTGAATTTTAGAAGCAGTGGATCTTTAATTTAGAGATTATAGAGATCTTTAAATTAGTCTTCTAAATTTTGGATGCTGTTAAGGGATTGGTTGCCTGTTTTCTATCTTGCCAAGGAAGGATATCTTAAGAAAACACTTGATTCATTCATTCATTCGGCCGCTATGTACTGAGCATCTACAGAGTCTGGCCCTGTGGTAGGCACTGGGACCCAGAGCTGAGGAAGAGGCAAGCCCTTCCTTCCAAATGGTGAGGCGGCAGCCCAGGAATCCTGGATAGAGACAGATGCTAGTAAGATTTTAAGCGGAGGCATGAGATCAGGAAGGACGGAGAGGGGCTTGGTGATTTGTTGGGGAAGTCAGTTGAAACCTGAACAATAACAAAATCAACATAGTAGTGATGATAAGGAGTGAAGCTTTTGAAGATATGGAGGAGGCCCAGTTCAAAAGGGAAGAGCAAATGCAAAGCCTGGCACAGCTAAGAAACAGATGTCATTATAGCTGTAGAATAACAAGGAAAAAAAGTACATTCATAGGAGATGAAGTCATAAATATAGCAAATCCTCACTATTTGCAGCTTCCATTTTGGCAGATGGCCCAGTCATTGAAATTTATTTGTAACCCCTAAAGCAGTTATCAGAGTACCTTCCCTGTCCCTTGCAGGCATGCTCAGAGTGGCACACGTTTCCTGCTGAGGCTCTGCCTTAGTGTCTCAGCTCGCAAACTGTAAATAAGTCTACTTTTCTGTTTACTTAAGGCCACGTTTTTCACATTTTTGTGCTTTCTGTTAGTGTTGTCAC
The DNA here is from genome assembly GCF_048772815.1 of Callospermophilus lateralis. Taxonomy (NCBI): domain Eukaryota; kingdom Metazoa; phylum Chordata; class Mammalia; order Rodentia; family Sciuridae; genus Callospermophilus; species Callospermophilus lateralis. Next base: position 107,928,945 of record NC_135313.1, on the reverse strand, counting down.
TGTTTAAATGGCCCAAATCATGGTGCTAAAGTGCTGTCCCACGCACCTAAGCTTAGGAAATCTGTGATGTGTCTTATGTTGGAAATATGTGTGTTAGGTAAGCTTTGTTCAGGCATGAGCTACAGGGCTGTTGGTCATGAGTGCAATGTTAATGAATTGACATTATGTACTAAATAAAGTGTCTTTGAGCAAAAATGCACACAAAACAAGATTATGTATTGATCATTCTTTGGAAGTATTATGACCAGAGGCTCACAGGAGCTTAACTCCATATTTCTCCAAGAAGCATGGTCAAGAATTTGCTAAGTCAGTGTTGGCAACAACTTTATTGAAGGTAGCTAATGGGCATAACGGGAATCAACTCTGGAGAAGCGGTCAGGTGATGCTTTATCTTCAGAGGCCCTGCTAGAGAGTTTGGGTCTAGTTTTAGCTTCAGTGGAAAGCTAGATGACTGGGGTAGATGCAAGGGAGGAACAGACATGATCTCATTACATATTCAGCTGATCACTTGATGCTGGTATAGAGCGGGGACCAGCTGGAAGTCATTTCAGAAATCTAGAGGTAAAAATGATGGCTGAAGGAAGGAAAGCCATTAACATCAACAACAAAAGAGAGAACATTAAAATCCTAAAAGTTAAGAGGAAAGGATGGCAATTTGTAAGAAATAACCTCTTCTGACATAACAGAACCCTGAATAAGTGTAGTTTACCTGCTCTTAAAATTAAAAGGTAACAAAGTTTTATTTCATAATATTGCTTTGCATGAAATTGTGCAAATACATTACTATTATTTCAATAGTTCAGTGGGATTCCAAATGGCCATTTTCCTTCTAGTCATGGTCAAAATACATGTCTAGGTAGATGCATTGACTGAAATTGGAAACCAATCTCTTGCTTCATTCAATTCAAAAGTCTCTGAGGGAAGTGAGGAAAACTGAGGGATAGTATTGGGTACCTCAGCCTAGATAAAATGGGGTACAGGATTTCTAGCTGTGCAGAGTAAATCTTGGGCAGTCAAGAGTCACCACACTCCTACATACACACACATTCTCTCTCTCTCTCTCTCTCTCTCTCTCTCTCTCTCTCACACACACACACACACACACACACACACACACACACTCACACATACACTCTCACACACATACTCTCACATACACCTGCATAAACATACACATACACACATTGCCTGCATCTGACTACAAACCATGTGGGAGCCCCAGTGACAGGACAGGACACACGCCATTTTATGCACCCTCCAAAAAGTGCCATTACAGATGCCCCGAGATGACTCTGGCCCTGTTTCTTTCTTCTCCTCAGCAGTGAATCTGGACCTGTTGGAAGTGAGAAAGTGAGGAAGAATACTTGGCATCTCATAGGGAATGTGCCCAGAGTGGCACATGCTACAGGGGAACATTTTGCACTGTGACAGGAGGCGTCATAGTGTCTGAAGCTGTTTTTACCATCCACCTTCAAAGCTGATATCCACCTGGAATTCTTAGGCTTGTATCAATATGTGGACCTTCCTGAAAATCTAATTCATTTCACATGAAACCAAGAGTCTTATGTTAAACACTAGACGTCCAGATTTTTAAAAACTCAATAAAACATTGGTGGCTAGACTAAATACGTTTAGTAACACATACAAGAAATAACTTACAACACCATGTGGTCATGGGTATCCACCACAGGCCATTTACTGTACTCTTATGAGGTGCTAGCTAAAGTAAATTTAATTAAATCAATTTCTATATGTTTTAGTACTGTGGAAATGCCAATTGTCACTAATAATCAGTGATGCATGGCATTTTAATTATCCATTAATCATTTCCTTTATAAAATGAATGCCTCAATCCCTAACGAATTTACTTTTACATTATTTGTTTTAGAAATGACTTTTTTGTAGACTGATGTTATTAGTTCCAACCTAGGACTTTCTTAGAGGACTGAAGCATAATCAACACACCATATTGTTTTGTGGTATGATTTCTTTTTTTTCAAAGCTTTTCAAAGATAAGTGGTGTGCCACTTTGAACTGGGAAAGCTTTCTCCATTGGGACATAGAACTAAACTCTTCTCAGTTACGTCCATAATTAGGAAAAAAAAAAATTCTGTTCCTTAAACTCACTAGAATTTTTTGAAATAAATATGTGACCAAGTAAGCAAATCAGGAGGTTTTGCCACCAAAGAACAGTGTCTTTATATTTTGCACTGCTATTAAAATATTGTCAGGCATAACCTCTAACTCTTCTCTCATCTTACAACTCTCCTTTCAGACAACCTAAAAGGAAATAAGGTTCTCTTTCCTTTTCTTTTCTTTTTTCTCTTTCAACCCTGGATGATCATGTCCTGGGGGCCCCAATTTCAAGAGGCTTTTCTGGATCTGCCTTCTTCTATTACTTCTTCTTTGTCACTGTGACTAAATACTTGAGAAAAACAATTTAAAAAGAAGAAAGGTTTATTTTGGCTCATGGTTCCTGAGATTTCAGTCTGTAGTCAATTTGTCCCATTGTTTCTGGGTCTGTGGTGAGGCAGAACATCAATGATAGGGAGCACATGATAGAGGAAAACTGATCATATCATGGCAGCTGGGAGAAGAGAAAGAGAGAGAGAGAGAGACCCAGATTTTTATACTAGAGCCTTTCCCCCAAACCCACTAAGCTATGAATCTATCTATAGATCATTCCTTTATTAAAACTGAGTAATATTCAATTGTGTATACATACCACGTTTTCTTTATCCATCCATCTATTGAAGGACACCTAGGTTGGTTCTATAGCTTAGCTATTGTAAATTGAGCTACTATAAGCATTGACATGGCTTCATCACTGCAGTATGTTGATTTTTAAGTCCTTTGGGTATAAACTGAGGAGTGGGATAGCTGGTTCAAATGGTGGTTCCTTTAAAGAGGTCTCAGTCTTCATGATCCAGTCAGTTTGCACCTCTGAACAGTGCTGCTTTGGGGAACAAGCCTTTACACATGAGCTTTGGGGAGATTTTTCCAATGCAAACCATAATACATCTATATCATCATCGGGCTTGTGTGAACAGTGAAGTATTTCCACAACTTGGATTTTATTCTGTGTATATGTATTTTACTGACCTTGTTTAGCTCTCATGGGTTTTAGATTTTTTTCAATTATCATGGCAACTAGCAACATTAAACCATAACTACATAAATGCTTAAATGTTATTGCCATTTGAAACTACTTTATGGTATTAAGTAAATGGTTTTCAGAGATGAACTTTACCTCGGTTTCTATTTTTATTAGTAATGCATTATTGTAATATCCTTATTTATAATTATATTAGAGATTAAATCAGGGCATCTGTGCTGTTTTCACTTCCCTAGCACTTCTGACACTAAATGTGATGATCTGTTTTTACTCGTAGAACACTTCTGCTACCAAATGGTGTCAAGGGCGGGGGGTTCCACACTCATAACTACTTTTCCAAATCTCTGAACACCAAAAGTCTGTCCAATTCAATTAAGTTCTAATGCTAACTTCCTGGAGTTAGCAGGGATCCCCACAGGTTAAAAGGCTTAGTTCAACCAATATGGACTCACTTCAAACACCAGTCATATGCTCTAGGTTCTCCATAGTTTTAATGGACTGGAGGTCCCCTGGACTCATTTCTCAAGTGGATACTCTGCAAGAATACCTTTCAGAATTCAAGGGAAAGAGTTTTCTTATTATTACCAGTTTATTATACAGTATACAACTAAGGTGCAGACAAATGGAAGAGAAGCATGGGGTACAGTATAGAGGAGGGGTACGGAGCTTCTGTATAACTGTGCAACTGGAAACTATCTAAGGGACATAAAGGGTCACTTCATTAGCATAATCTCAGGTACAGTTAGGAAGGATTTTATGAAAATGACAGACTGTTCTCACTCCTGTCACTCAGAAAGTTCCAGAATTTTGGAAGCTCGGTGCCAGAACCAAAGACCAAATATATTTCTTATTGAATCACAGCATCACAGGAAAAACATTCAACATTCTATGCCAAAAACCTAGTCAAAAAAACAAACAAACAAAAGAATAAATGTATACTGTTTAATCATATATTACGATAGGGCTATCGTAACACATTACCACAAATTTAGTGGCTTAAAACAACAGAAAATTTTCTCTCACAGTTCTGGAGGCCAGATGTCTGAAATCAGCTGGGCTGTGCTCCCTCTGCAGATCCTAGTGGAGAACCCTTCTGGCCTCTTTTAGCTTCTTTCTGGCAGCTCCAGAAATTTCTTGGCTTATGGATAACTCCAGTTCCTGCCTTCATATTCCCATAGCTTTCTTGTCCTCTTCCCTTCTCATCTCCTTTCCATCTCTGCCCTCTTTGGTATCTCTAATAAGGACACTTGCCATTGGATTTGGGCTCTACCAGATAGTACGGGAGGATCTCGTCTTAGAATCATACCTTAATACCTTCCTCAATGACATTCCTTCTAAAGAAGGTCACACGAACAAATTCCAGGAGTTCAGACATGGGCATGTCATTTAGAGGGCCACCATTCAACCTACAACAATTACAGACCCAGAACATTAAACTTTAGGCATTTCTCCTGTGACCACCAGGAGTCATATTTTGAGAGACTGACAAATCGTAATCACCAGTATTCCAAACTATTTTATGTGTAAATCTCTAAAAGAAAAGGAGAATAAATGCAAATTGGAAAAAATGTATGGAGTAAATGGAGTGGGGAGGTGGGGAGTGTCGGGTGGGGGAAGGTGGAAGGTATTAGAATACTTAGAACCAAAAATGATTTTAAAATATTTAAGAATACTGGGTAAGGAAGATTGAGATTAAAAATGGAAAATCTTTTGTTTGCCAAAAATATGTTTTTGCAGACATATAGCATTACAGACCTGCTTTATATATTTATATAGCAATTTAATAGGAGCCAAAAATGTGGTCAATATCAATGGAACTTTTCTGTTTTAAATTGGCATGACTTTATGTGTAAACTGACCAGTTTTCACAGTTACTTAAGTATATTTAAATTGGGAGGACTACTGAGCCCCCTGAGGTTCCCCCTTTTTCATTAATTTTAATACACAAAAGTCTATCTGTACTGTGCCATGTAGTCAGAAATGGAGACCACACCAGTGACTTGAAAATGTGATGAATGAATCATGTTATTCCTCTTGCACACATTTCTCAATGTTATTTAAGGTTTCACACTGTCTCTTTTAATAATCGGCTAAAGGTGTTCTTATTGGAAGGGAGAATTTCTCCCCAGTGGAAACATCGGGAGGGAGTAGGAACCTCGTATGAAATGCCTCCCAAAAAACATCCTCAAGTAGGTTCCCAGTTTGAATCTCTGCCTGTCAATAGGCAGATTCTTAAGACTCTTGTCTCTATAAATGCTCCAACTACCCCGTTCCAGCTCTGCGATGATAACTATTTTGTTTGGTTTCATTAAATCTTAGGGTCACCAAGTCATTCTTCGTCTGGATTATGAATACCCTAGAGCTTTTCTGGCCACCAGAGCCTTCCATAATCAAATTTGTTCTTTCTCGACCAAAGACACCATCCCTCTTGCTGCCCCAGGTGCCTCACTTGCCTCCTCCTCTGCTGAGCCTTCTGAAAGCATTTGTTACAAAGCTGTAAGAAGCAGAACCTCAGGAGGCTCGCTCAGAGGAAGACTGGGGGTTCAGCTCCCTCCAAAGGGCAGTGCACCTCCCCCAAAATGAACCAACCACTGGGGAGCCTCAGCCCAGCATCTGTCTGGATGTGGATACCGCTTTGTGTCCTGTATCTGTTTATCTCGATATGGCTCCTCCTTCCACAGAGCTTCCTTCCTTCCTTCCTTCCTTCCTTCCTTCCTTCCTTCCTTCCTTCCTTCCTTCCTTCCTTCCTTCCTTCCTTCCTTTTTTCCTTCCTTCCTTCCTTCCCCATTGCTCTCTAAAAGTAGCCTCTCTACCATTATCTGTGACGTCAGTTCCAGGAGAACTCTACTAACTCTCACCCACATTCCCAGCCTCTGTTTGCCAGTGCCTTTGATTGGCTGAATTTGAGGCAGGTGTTCAAAACTCATCCAGTCATCTCAGCTGAAGGGTGCTGTGTCCTCACCTGCTTCAGGAAGTGGTGACCTTGGGCTGCCTCCTCTCTCCATTCTGCCTTTCATAAACTCTGCTGGGTTTTGTTTTCAATTACCCATCAATCTTTCTTCGAAGACGTCAATCTTGATGTATCACGCATTTTGCCACTTTTCAAATTTTAGTATTTGCTCTTTTTCATGCTTTCCAAGTAATAAAAAAAAAAGCATTTGTTAAAAATGGATACCTTTTCTTCTTCTGATGCACATACAGTGATTGAAAAGTACATTCACACTGCTGGTATTGACCATTGCTATCGTCAGATTATTATTTTGTGTTGAGATGGTTTAGCAAATTCAACAAAACACCCTCCTTTTGAAATATTAAAATGCATCAAAGCAAGGTTTTCTTTTGGTATGTATCAGTATGCTGGATTCCTACCAAATATCACACTATATCTTATAATGGGAGTTTCTTTTTGGTTTCAGTTTATTGTACAGAAAATTCAGTTGTGATGTCACTAAAGAAGATATATGTCAATTCCCTGCTCTTATGTAGAAACCCCAGGGCAGAATACTTTTCAGAAAGAACTCCATACTTTAGTTCCCTATCTCTGGGTGAGCAATCCCCAGTGCAGGCAGATTCAGCACCATCCCAGAGCCCTTCTGAACTAAAGTTTTTCTCGTAAGGTGACACTAAGTGGGGGACTCCTTTCTGATACAGGACTTTGCAGAAGATTTTTCCCCAAATCAACCCTTCCCATTACTGCTGGCAGAAATTGGATAGAACTCACTTCCTTGGGCTTAAATCTCCTGGTCTGACAATCTCCTGAGAGGAATCAGATACAAAACTTAACAACCATAAGGCCTGTGCTAGCCCATGCAGTGCCTTCATGTACTTCATGAATTAGATAAAGCCCTTATTATCTAGATTAGAAAATGACTGTAATGCATAGCTGTATATTAAAACAGACGGTACCACTCCCTGCTAGAAAACTATCGTAATAAATATAAAAATCTCCTGTACTTACACTGGGACACTGGTGGCTGCTACATATTACCCAGCAGCCACAGAGCACATTATTAGTTCATGCACCAATGTCCTTTCTGTAAGTACATTTTGAGAATGAGGATAGCAGAGGCAACAAGAATACCAGAGTAGTCAATGGATACCAAGATGAGTAAGAAAAAACAGAACGAAAAGCAAAGGTAGTTTCACAATTTCACTAGATTCCCATTGAATTATATAGAGAAGGTATGTAACAAAAAGGCTATCTTTGGAAAAGTTTTCAGATCTGTTGGAACACATTGTTCTTCTATTGTAAACACTTGCAGTCAAATGGACAGATGATGTCAAAAATCAAAAGACCCAAGAAGGATTCATTTAGATTAGTTTCCTTAGGGCTGGGTAAATGACCATAAACAAAGAGAGCTTTTCTATTATGGAAGTAATTCCTCTCCTCCTCCTCCCCCTCCTCCTCCTCCTCCCCCTCCTCTCCCTCCTCCTCCTTCTTTTTTGAATAGGGATACAATTTGATTTTGTTGTATTATGCTGTGGCATATTAGAAGAAAAGTGAGCCCTGATATGGTTTATTCAAGCTGGGTGTAGTTATTGGTGATGTAAAATGTGAGGGCCTATCTTTGTTTCCTTACAGAAGTTGCGTTCTGCATTTGGTATTCATGGCATTTGTCTAAAAGGGATTTCCTGGCTCTCTTTCATGGTAGGGACACTCAGAGAAAATGGCAGAGCCAAATTTCAAGCTAAGCCTGACTACTACAAACTGCATCCCTCCCGTTATAATTGCTGCTCCACAGACTCAAATACTGATAATGGCAAAGATATACCTGTGTTATGGGTTCAGTCAGTAGTGTCCCCTAAAAATTTACATGTTGAAGTCCTAATCCTCGGTATCTCAATGATCTTTTTTACAGACAGTCTTTATACTGGTAATCAAGTTAAAATAAAGTATGAGGGTGAATCCTAAACTGATATGGCTTATGTCCTCAAGAAAAGAAGAACTTAAACACAGACCCGCACATGGAGAACACCATGTTAAGATTAAAGGGCTGGGGATGTGGCTCAAGCGGTAGCGCGCTCGCCTGGCATGCGTGCGGCCCGGTTCAATATTCAGCACCACATACAAACAAAGATGTTGTGTCTGCTGAAAACTAAAAATAAATATTAAAATTCTCTCCCTCCCTCCCTCCCTCTCTCTCTCTCTCTCTCTCTCTCTCCCTCTCTCTCCCTCTCTCTCCCTCTCTCTTAAAAAAAAAAAAAAAAGATTAAAGGCAGATCATGGTGATTCCTTTAGGAGCCAAGGAATACCAAAGTTTGCCAACCAAGCCTCCAGGATCTAAGCATAAGCCCTACCTCATTGTTCTCAGGAGGAACCAGTCTTGTAGAAATCTCAATCTAGAACTTGAAACTTCCAGAACTGAGTCAATAAATTTCTGTTTCACTCAGTTTGTGGCACTCCATTAGGACAGCCGTAGCAAACCAATACACTGTATGTCTTAGCTTGTGTGGTTAGAAGTCAAGGATAAATATCGTTGAATTCCATGCTTGATGTTTTAATGTGATGCAAAAGCATTTGGGAGCACTGTGAGTTTTGACAAAGGAAAGGATCAGTGTGGGGTATGTGATTATTCTTTGGTGGAATCCAGCTGAGGGTCAGCTTGGCTGGAGCACTGAGACTGGGTTGGTAAATTGAATTTAAAAAGCCCTTGCAACCACTTTATTCAGTTAGCTTAATTTTCGCTTTATGCTTACAATTTTGCTTAAACATTTTATTTGAATGGACAAAGTTCATTGAACTTCACCTTGATTAAACTCCAAGCAGAGGTTTTATGGCACTCCTCAGCTTTCCAACTTTGTAGGCTATATATTTTGGGGATTTTTACGTATCTTGGTGATAGAGTTCCTCCTCCATGTTATTCTCACAGTCAATGGATGGTAAAATTGAAAGAGAGAAAATGCGAGGAAGATTGGGAGAGATGTTTGCAAAAATGGTATGTTGGTTGGAGGGATAATTTATCTTTGGTATGTATGTAACAGTTGAGGAAAACAGGAGATATTTGGATAAAAATAGGCTAATTTTCCTGAAAATTATTAGAAACTAGTATACAAAGGTCTGATAATGCTAAGAATTCCTTTAAAATATTTGAATATAGAACTTAAATAATAACTAGAAGGGCAATCTTTCTCCTACATATTAACCATGAAACCAAGTAATAATCAATACCATTTGTTGTGAAAGTCTTATTTGATCTGCTCTTTTCTGACCCAGGCCAGCCGTGAATATTCTTTCAGGCAAATATTCAGCCCTAGGCATTCTCGGTGAGCAGCAACATGCTCCTTATAATGTTGAAGAAACTTTCCGTATCTGGAAAGTTATGGATGACACTGAATTTGTCACGTAATTCCTGTAGCTCATCTGTGCCTCACAGATGGAGAGGGCCCGGGGGAGAAGCTAGCAGGCTGCTCTCCTGGTTCCCCTCTGGGGTCCCTCTTTAACCCCATAGAAAACTTTCACATTTGAGTCTGAGCTATTTAATAAATGCTTTTCCTATCTGGACTAATGTTTCATAAGTCATTAGCTGGTCTCTCACAGTTGATGAGGATGAGGATGATGATGGCTGCAGCAGCAATCATGATAGAAATGAACATTCAGTGAATATGATTGGCAGGCATACTGCTAATGTCTGTTTTTTGAATACGTTCTTCATATCTTTTAATATTTCAAGGGAAATGATGAGAATGTTCAATTGTTTTATTTCAAAACCAGGTGAACAAAACTGCCTTTTCAATATTTTCTGTCCACTGAGGTCTACCAGACTCCGAGTTGTGCATTTTTCACAGTGACTTAAAGCTTTGATCCTATCTCTCTGAGTCTGCCATTGAGACCAAAGATGTTTACTTTAGTCTGACTTTCTAATGATTTCTTTGATGAATTGGGTTGTCTTTCCCTCTATAGGACCTAATTCTCTTCTATGTATTTTGAGGTTTATCTAATAAAGTAGTACGTGGGGTTTCTGTAAAGAAACTGGTGACATAGCTCAGTTGTCACGCTCAAAGGTTCAATCCCTAGCACCACACACACACACACACACACACACACACAAATAAATAAATAAATAAATAAAAATAAAATAAAGTTTTACTATGATTGACTAATCTATTTGTAAGATTTGGATAATAATTTCCAAAGTCCTGCTGAAGGGTTTTAATATCTCTTTTTCACTTTATCACATAAAAACACTTTTGAATAAATGCTACAATAGTGACTTTTGTCTTTACAATTTTATATGCATCATGTTCCTGCTGGTTCTAGGTATATCAGCCTGCAGTGCCCTCTACCCACTGTTGTAGTCAGACATTTTTGTTGCTATGATCAAAAACCCTGGAAAGAACAATGTAGAGGAGGAGAAGTTTATTTGGGGCTCTTGTTTTCAGATTCTTGGTTTATGGATGGATAACTTCATTGAGCCCACAGTGAAGCAGAATATCTGGAAGGGCATGGCAGAGGAGGGAAGCTCAGGACATGAAAATCAGGAAGCAGAAAGATTCCTCACTCACCAGGGACAAAATATAAACCCCAAAGGCATGCCCCTAGTGACCCACTTCTCCAGTTACCACTCAGTTAATCTGTTCAAGTAGATTAATGCACTGATTAGGTTAAGACTCTTATAACCCAATCACCTCACCTCTAAACCTTCTTGCATTGTCTCACATATGAACTTTTTTGGGGGGGCACCTTATATCTAAAACATACTGCCACCATTGGCACCTACTTTATCCAACTAAAGCCTATCCATACTTGGTTCTTAGGTGGGACAGTATATCTCCTCAGAGAGTTTCCCTGAACTTCTGCACATTTAGTGGAGGGATTTTGTAATTGGAGGGATGGTGTTCCCATAAATTTGGCCTCAGATCTCACTATTTCATAACTGGATATTAACTATCTAGATACTTCCACAGAATGTTTCAAAGGAAAAAGACTACTTTTTACTTCATTAGAACCTAATATACTCTCTGACTTCCAGAAGTCGAAGACAGAATATTTATTGAAAGGGTGAATTAATAATGCATGTCTTCATCCTCATATTGACCAATTAGTGTCACTGCTTATGTGAATCACCCATTGGGCAGGGAGCACTTCTAAGAGGCAGTGCTCTGTCTAATTGCTTTGTGCTCTGAGGAGCCAGTAAAAGGGTATGAAGCAATTGGTGAATGAAGGAATAAACAAATGGGACCAAGATCACTGATAAGAACCTCTCACATCATCTTCTATTATGGCAACTTTGCAGTCACAGCCCAGAAGGAAAGAGAAACTCTTATACCAGTTTTCTCCTGGATTTCTCCTTATTACTAAGTGACTTCAGACAAAACATAGCAATTTTCCTTCTCCATGCCTATAGCCCACAGGTTCTTGGTGGTCCTTTGCTTCATAGATAGGAGGATGACTTAGAGAACAAAAAGACCTTCATGGCAGGAAGGGTAAAGTCATCATCATTTATTAATTCCTATTTATTTTGCAGGCTGGGCTAGACAGAACTCCTGACACAGGTAGAGAAGTAATATTTACATAAACATTGAAACCTGTAGCTTCTATCAATCGAATGCTGCACTGACTCAGTATGAAAGATGAATATAATTGATGTGGTTATGAACAGCGCCAGTTCCCTGGATATTCCAGATCCATTTTATAGAGTTGAAACATGCTTGCTTTTTGTTTGTAATTAAAACTGCAAGAATTTTTTTATTAACTATTGCTCACACTTCAGTGATTCTCTGAATATTTCTAGGGCCTCTGGTGATGACTGCTAGGCAGGTGCAGATGAACGTGAAATAATGTGCATATATAAGCACATTTTTGATAACTGAAAGCTTTCGTGTGCTCAACTGAAGTTCAAACAACTTGGAACAAAGAGGCAGAACCAACAACTTTTCAAAATGCTGCAGGATGTAGGATCTTTGACAAGGTCAAACTGAGTTTATTACTCAATGGCTCAGTGGTTTCTACTCAAATCTCTAATAAAATAAGCATAATGTCTAATTCCTCTCTGGAAAGCTATGGTCCGCTTATTCACATCTCTGATATAACATCCCCAAGTCTCATTTCCAAAAAGAACTGTTTGGCTTGAATGTGAGACTGTCAGATCAGTCAGCCCTGGTATTTGCCTAATTAGACAGATAATCTGATTTCTGTATGGAGGTGACTTTAGACTAGTTCTCTGCTGAGAACGTTTCTGATCAAATCAAATTTCAAAACAAATTTGGGCAGCTAAGGGTCAGTTTTTAGGCTCTTTTGCCTTCTAAGAGTGCCATTTTAAAGAAACCTTATAATTTAACCCTAGGTAATGATCCCTTTATATTCTTGAAACACTACAGTAAGCTAGATTCTCCCAAAGCTGAAATAAATTGTCTTATCTATACTTGAGTGTAATGGGTCTTTGGGATGTATGGTTAAGAGTTTAGGAGAAAATATATTATCTCTGGACTTATAAATGAATATAAAAGCTAAAATTAATTTATTAGATTTTAAGCTTCCTAAGGGAGGGAAGTTATGTCTTTATTCATTCATTGACAGACAATTGAGATGTTTCTGCCTTTCTCTAGGTTCTGAAACTTTGAAAAAAATTTTTTAAATGCAAATGTAATCATAGTTATTGTCTTTTGGGAGTTCACCATTTACTGGGAATATAGAAACAGACACATAATTCCACTTTTTTAGCAGTCTAATCTCTGAGATATGCACTTTGTATAAAGGCAACATAACTAATCAGAATGCATGTATATGCATTAGGGTGAGGCAAATTTTGCGGGTAGAAAAGTCAATATCAGTGAGTCCATGGGGGTGGGGTAAGAAAGCCCAACTGGCAAAAGGAAACACAGGTTGTTATGTATCCTATAGCCTTAATGTAGGTTCATAATTCATTCTAGTTGGGACTGGTGAGTTAGGTAAGGGGCAGAGAGACCCATCAGCACCTTTAGAGACCAAGATGAGGGCCTTTCTCAGGGACCCAATGTTTTAGAGATGACAATAACAGATTTAGAGAATAAGGGGTTTGAATACAGGAGAGAAGAAGAATCTCCAGGTTAAAAAATGGGGCCATTAGGGGCTAGGGAAAGAAGAGTAGGTTCAGTGGAAAGTGGAGACATTTCACTCTTGACAGGTCATGTCCATGGGTCTGATTCAAGTTTGACTTGTTCATGGGTCACTTAAGTCAACATGTCTCATATATAGTTAGACATGCTAAGTCTGAGTAGCAAGGTCGATGCTTGGACTGAAGATTTAGATTTGAGAGTCCTCAGGAGGAAGATGATGAGAGAGAGAGAGAGAGAACTCTTTAGGAAAGGTACAAGTGAGAATAATATGGGGGCTGAGGGTAGGGATATCCAGACCATCAACAAAAGAAGGATTTATAGATATTAGGCATTCTTGGTACCCAACACAATGCTGGGGGCTATAAATCCTCAATAAATAAAAATGAATGTTATCTATTAATAAATCGGGAATATATAACTGAAGGTAAAATTTACAATTAGGAGAATAAGTTCTAAGGCAATGGTTCTCACCCTGAAAGGCCTGTATATGTCGTCAGTGATCAACCCCCATTCCCCAGAGAGCTGCCCTAATTTGTCTGGGGTGTGGCATACTTATAGACGAGACGAATGTGCACACATACATATGCACACTCACACACGTGGGCATGCACGTGTGTATTTTCGATTTTGCAAGTGTTCCTGATTTGCGGCAGGGTTAAGACAATCCACTCTGGAGGAAATAAGAGGCAGATGGGAAGGGTGATGGGATATGGAAATCCTGTTTAGGAAAATGGGGACATAGCCAGGAAAAAAAAAAATGTCATTTTAGAAAAGGGAGGGAATGGAGATTTAATATTTTAATTATTTAATTAAATAAGAGAGTGGACAGAGATCATGGCCTGAGGGTATTAGCTATGAGGAACTGGATTAAAGGAGGAACCAGTATGGACATGGTCCCCCAGGAGCTTTGGTTGTGTGTTTGTAGCATTGTGTGTCCCCTCTGGTCTGCACATCTTTGGGACATGACACAGGAAAGCCAAGGAGCCATTCACATTGCGGATGCTCAGAACATTCCCAGCGGCTGATAATTTCCCGTCCTAAAATAGAAGCCCGGGGACACAATCTTTCCCCTCTTGCGGCTCAAAGGAGACCAAGCATGGACTTGTTCTGTGCAGCAGATGCAGATGCTGGCAGCAGCAGGCCCGCAGAGGCAGAAGCACAGCCAGCTTGGCAGGAATTGCCCACAGGACTCAACCTAATTTCTTTACACGAAATTTTGTTTGTTTGCTTGGATAGGTGAGTGTGACCAACCGAAGGTTTCCTGCCCTTCTTAGTTGGGAGTCTATGTTGGGGGTAAGATGGAAGACTACTTCGGTGCTAAGGGTTTGATGGAGATGCTTCAAGTATTATCTAAAGAGGGTACATTCTTGTTAACAGGTTGCTGGGTGTCCTGGAAACCCTACTGTGGGCTTACTTTCAGTTTCAGGATCCTATTGATGAAGGGACAGGTCACTAGATGGTCACTCTGAAAGCAGAAGAATTTGTGTGTGAAAAGAATTTAGTTCATGGCTCAACACTTGGAGTTCTCTGACAAGTGACAGGGGGGAAAGGGAGAGCCCACGGACCTGTGTCCACCTGAATGTGTGAACAAGCACAGGACCACGCTTTCTAACTATCTTAACTATCACAGAAACCCTATGACACAGGGTTAGAAATATGTGGATCCCTAAGGGCAGCTAAGTATCAGCTTTGGATGATAGAACCTGCTTCCAGACTATGATAAAGAGCAGAACACTGTGTTTGTGCTATTTGTCTGTGTTGAGTCTCTAATAAAATACCTGAGTATTTAGGAACTTCCTTCTAATATGTTCTGTCTCAGGCTAATCATTAGCCCTTGCCTGGGACTAACTGGGGTAACTGTGTAGCCGGCATCTCTTCCTTGACGTCTGGGGTACCACCAAGTGGAAGAATCAGTCTGAGAAGACACAAGACATTTGAGTGGTCTTAAGACACATAGGTCTCCCAAGACTGGGACTCTCTGCAGAGAGACACCATGGGCTTTATAAATAGCTGATACAGCCAGAGGGCTACCTTTCTCAGAAATCTCAGGACACATTACTCTTACATGTGCCTAGAAGCTGTGAATGATTATTCTGTTAGTTGCTTCATAAACAGTGACATAAACTTGTGATGGGAAGAATTGTGAAAATCTGAGAGTATTGTGTGGAGAGTTAGGGGAGGACAAAGGAGTGAGGCAAGAGAGATAGAGGTAGGGACCCGAGTGTCATGTTGAAACCGATGAGATGATGATATTGATTACTAAAGAGGAGGTAAGTGACATGAAATTCTGACTTGGAAAACATCATTCTGACTACTATGTGGTACAGATTAAGAAGAGGATACAATACATTTGAGAATAATGGTTAATTAGCTATTATAGAAATCTAGGCAAGAGATAAGAATAGTTAAGACTAGCATGGTAATGAGGAAGATACAGAGAGGGGGATAGTTCCCAAGATATATAGGGATAAAATTAGTGATGATGTTAATTGGATTTGAAATTGATACTCCTCCTACTTCTTGGTCCTGTTTAACTGTATGAATAATATCTTGTTGATAGAGAACTAGTAGAAGAGAAGACGAGGTTTGTTGTTGCTTTGGCATTGGTGTGCAAATCATGAGTTTCATTTTGAGTATGTTAAACCTGAGTACCTTTTGGAGACCTTAGAATACAAGGATCCTAGAAGGAGCTGACAGGGCAGCCTGGAGGATTTTTCTTTTGTAGCTCACCAACACTGGGCCCCTGATGGTAAGCTACAGACTCTTACAAGGGACATGGTGTTCTGCCCTATAAGAGTCTGTTTTGTTTTCCTGGAACTAGAGGTTGACAAAGTTTTGCATCTGAATCCATATGCCTACCCCTAACCAGTCTATGGTGCCAGTGTTTGCCATGATTTTTGGAGATATATGGTACAATGGAAGAAATCTGGTGAGATATAATACATTTCCATTTGTACTCTGCTAAAACTGGCTATGTGATTTGGCCATTGCAACGTCTCTAGGTCAACATTTCTTCCTATGTGACAGAAGCAGTCTATAGGGGTCTTTCTGGCTCTGTTGTTCAGCAATTTTAATTTCAAATTTCCATCTTCACTAATACATTTAGAGAAGAGAGATAAATATATTTCTAGATATAGGGAGCAGTGCTTGGTCATTTCAAAATCTCACATTTGATTTACTTACCTAACAGGGCCTGAAATCACACTCTGCTTCCCTGATCATCCCTTAATCAGAGTATTTATCATGCCTTCAGTTTTTTATAGCAGATATTAGAAATGTCTCTTCTTAAGTTTTGACTTAGATTCATGGGCCACAGCAACATGTGGTAGGTAGTTCATTGCAAAGATCTGGTGGTCCAGCAAGTTGACTGGGAGAAGAAAGTACCAAAATCGATTGGAGATGTCTGTCATGGGCATTGAAGGTGGAGTGGTAGTTCTATCAGTGCCATGCTCTCTCATCCTCACGCTGAGATCTGCTGTGTTTTCACTGCTAATGTGTGAGTACTATCTGGTGTTGAAAACATGTAATTTCAGGATTGCACTTTCACAACCATGTATCAGAGTTGAAAATTTCCACTCTTTTGTTTGTGTGTGTGTTGTGTGTGTGTGAGAGTGTATGTATGCGTGTGTGTGCATGCGTGTGTGGGTGGTGTTCTAAAGTCATTCTCACAATTTGGAGGAGAATGACAGAAAAAGTTTATATCTCTAGTTAATTTTGTGTAGTGGTCACCATTATTTAGCACTTCTTATAGAATATGTAGAATGTCTACTTTTGTGTTTTAAAGTGATGGACATTGTTTTAAATCTAATGGACATAAATCTATCTTTCTTTGTAGTTTGAGGATCATGCAGAAACTCAGGGTTCATCTTCTAAACTAGTGATTCTCAGATTTTATATATATATCTCACCTAGGGATCTTCTTAAAACCAAGAACCCTGGATATTAATCCCAGGGACTCTGATTTTGTAGATCTTGATGAGGCCTGAGATACTGATAAGATTCTCTTCTGGGACCACACATAGAACAGAAAAGGTCCAAATAGCACTCATCATTGCACAGAGACAAGGATGGAGATAGATAAATGAAAAATCTAAATGGTTAGTATGAAGGCCATATCCTAAAACTACTTACTATGGAAAAATGATACAATTCCCTATTGCTTGATGTAAATTTTGTTTTTATAACATTGACTTCTTTTTCCTAAAAGTAGACTGCAGAAAAATAATACTGGTCATCTGAGATCTTCGGTTCATGGCATTCCCAACAATAAAGATTCATTGAGACACTAGAACACTCAATATATGTCACAAAATACAGTTACATAATTGTAAGTAAATTTTAACTGTAATTAAAATTTAACTGTAAATCAAAATCAAAACTGTAAAATTTTCTTTTAATATAATAATAGTTTTCCCACAAAAAAATGATACTTGCTCACTATAAGATATCCAGACAACTTAGAAATGCATGAAGTAAAAAGTGAAGAATATCCCCCCTCAGACCTCAAATTTAATAACACCATGATTCAGAACTATTTGGTATGTGACCTTTCAGATTTTTTAATGTGCTTGCATAAATCTTGTTTGTGTATGAGCATAAATACACAAATAAATATTTTAGAGGGAAAAAACAAATAGATGGTTGTTGATTTTTTTCCTTTATAAAAAGATAAATTTGATTTTAGGTCTCAAACATGAGATTTAAATTTAAACATTCTTTCCTCTCCCTTCCTCCCACTGCATTTCTACACATCATTTTTTGACAGACATAGTATAATATTATGCACATCTTTCCAAATAGGTACATGTATCCATTTGCTTGCTTGACTTTCAGTTGTGTTGGTCTGATTCCCTTCATCTGACTCTGAGTCCCAATTTTAACTATTTTATATCACAAGATATCTGGCACAGGGATGGCTATGAGATCTTTGGTGAACATATTCCTTACACATTTTACCACACTTTGAAGCGTCCTAACATTACACTGGATTGTTTTGTTTGTTTGTTTGTTTAGATTTGGATGATATAATGATGTTTTCTTGTTTATTCTACAAGTGTTTATTGAGTACGTACCATGCCAGGCAATGGGTAACCTACCTGTACCAGGTACTAGGAATATAAAAGTAAATACATAAGAAGGCCATGGCTCCCATGCACATCAAATGACAATCCAAGGAAAGATAAGGGTGTGAGGGTGTTTTACTATAATTTTACTATATTTTTAACCTAGAGAGATGGGACTAGTATTTTGTGGGTTTTTAAGAGAAACAAGAAAATCTTGATGACTTTCGTCCCTTCCCTTGGCATAAAAGGATGAGGCCATCTCTAGCCCTGAGACTTCTTCCCAGCCTTGGATAGCTTCCAGTTTGCACACATCTGGAGCTCAGATGCAGGGTGGGGTGATCCAGAAAAATCATTCCTTCTCTGAGGATGATTCAAAGGACATGCAAGGGCAAGACTAAGAGAAGATTATTATTTCGAATCCAGAGAGATGCGCACATCAAGATTTACAGGAAACACGGTGAGCTTTATTAATTTATTTGTTAGGGCAATGAAGTGCGAAATGATGCCTATCGACCAATGCAGAGTTGAAATAGGAATTCATGCAGCAAATTCAAGGAAGGATATATGTAAACCCTATTTTGCATGAGGCGCCATTGGTGTCTTTTGTAAATAGAGTTCTATCGTTACCTGTAGACTACCATTTTTGACTATCACTCTTGGTAGCATGGTTATATTATCTGGATATTGAGAGCACCAGGATTTAGCTTTCTGTGGCATGAGTTGCTTTACTATTAGAGTTTCTTATAAAGCTTGTTTAATGAAATAATTAGAAACAAATTGCTCACATCCGCATTGGTAGGATAAGCTCCTTAACAAATCACTACTCCACAGTCATTCCAAGATTGGGCTTCTGGAAAAATACCCTTATAGACTTTTATCAGAGAGAATGAAGACCATATAGGTTTTAAATTTAATACTTGATAATCTTCTGATGGTGGCTGAGCTGCACTTAATGAGCTTAGCCTCTCTGCAATTAAGCTGTTCTGAATTGGGGTGAAACAGAATGGGGAAAGGTTTCCGTCTTTCCATTTAATTTCCTAGGTGGCAGATGCTGCATTCCCTCTGATGTCCTTTCCCTGGTTGTGAAATGCACTGCTGCTGCTGGACCTGCTAGACCTGGGAAGGAGGGTGGTGGGTTAATTGTACTTGCCACTCTCTGGCCCCACACCCACCTGAGATTTACATGGGGTAAAAGGAGCAATTGGATGCAAAACTTGGCAGGTGGGAGCTAAGAATTTGGATTCTGATTCTCCAGCCTGGTAATTCTGTGAAAATTAGAGAGTTTATGTAAGAATTCATGCTGTTTAGTGTCTGATTTATCTTAAAAACCAAGAGGGAAAGAATCCATTTGACGACTATATGGAGTCCTTTTAAGATTAACATTAGATTTTTTTCATTTCATGAATGTTCTTTGTCTTATGGCTTTGGTTTTAGTCTAGATTTTCCCAGATTTCACTCATGTAGGTGTAACTGCAATTTTTTTTTCTTATTCCAGATATTTTCAATATTTCCTTATTATTATTTACCTGCTATTTTTTCCTTACTCTTGTTAATTAGTATAACCATAAGAAAGAATCTTCATGAAATCATGAAGTTAGAAGTTTAGTTTTATTAATTTTCAATTTTCTCCTAATATACACTGAAATCAGTGTGTAGTTATTATTGTACAAGTATATTTCTCTGTGAACCGTCTGAAATCACTTCAGAAAAATGCCACTGGTACACAGAATACACCTCGGAAAGCCCTACTTCTGTCCCAGCTTGGTCTGGTCTGTGACGGCTGATGTTTTGAGTGAGCTGTGACAGTAGCTGTAGTGGATTCTCTCACCTCCCTCTTCTCAGTCAGTCCTCTATCTTCTTTCTGTCCTCACACATGATGTCCTCCTTTGAACACTGACACGCTGTTTGCATTAATTTAACCTGCACACAGTTTTTCATAGAGTAGGTGGTGTCAGAGTTCTTTTCTGGCAAATAAGGGGGCTCTGGATGCTTAGCTGGACAGAAATTAAAGATGCCCCTTAAACGTATCCTCCTAGCATCCTTTGGCTCAACCTCAGAGCGTGTGACATGAAATGCTTTAGCTAAATGCTTTCCCTTGCTTTTCCTCACAGTTTTTGGTCCAGATGAGGAATGGTAATGGGAATAATTTATTCCATCTTACTTGCTTATTGGAGCATAAATAGTGTGTTTGTTGACAAAATTCTTTGGGACAACATCCACCAAGAATATAATAAGGTTGCTGTAACATTTTACTTATTTTAGCCTATGTACTGTTGAGAATCCATCAATAAACTTAATAATTTGAAATTTTGACTAATCCCTAGTAATTTAAATTTGGCTTTGGGAGGAGAGGTATTGCAGTTTGAGTTTGGGGACAGATTTTCTATTTTGATTACCTATCATTTGGGGAGTATTAAGCTAAAATAAGGGATAAGAGAGATACATGGGTTTCCAATGGTTAGTTGTAGATGAATGAGAATTTGATGACTCAAAAAAACAGGATAGGACGTTCTCCTGTAGGGATTTTATTGTTATATTTCACTAATATCTTTTATTCAGGGAACTTCAAAACTATTATACCTAGTGTTTCAGACATTCCTGCCCACTTTCTGGGTGAACTCAGGCCCATAATTTATTTCAAGCGTCTTTACAGAGCTGTGAGGTTGTGTGTACTCATTCAAAAAGGAAACCAGGTTTTCTGCAGGAATGGAATATGTCATGATCTCATCCTCTTTATTTCATGTTACCTTCTCTTTCCACTCAATGTCTAGTGCTACTGTGGATCAGCTCTTAGTGACTGTCCTGTTCTGACTCTTCTGTCTGTAATCCCAG
This sequence comes from Callospermophilus lateralis, assembly GCF_048772815.1. NCBI lineage: Eukaryota > Metazoa > Chordata > Mammalia > Rodentia > Sciuridae > Callospermophilus > Callospermophilus lateralis. Next base: position 107,907,900 of record NC_135313.1, on the reverse strand, counting down.
TGTGATCAAGAGAAGGAATGAGTGAAGAGAAGATTAGAAAGATATGTTAGGGCCAAATGCTCCAACTATATTCTATAGACAGTAGGAAACCACTAGAAGGTTTGAAGTAGGGCTTATAGTGATCAGATCTAAATTTAAGAAAGATCATGATGCCTGGAATCACGATGCCTGGAGTTTAGAGGACGGGGGTGGGATGAGATGGGAACCAGGAAGTCTCAGGGAGATCAATGAAGACAGACAGATGTTTCCTGACAGTGTCAATAGTAGTGTAGAAGCAAGAGAAAAGAATTTGGCATGGGGATTCAGGCAAATGAGAGAAAAAAAGAAGCTGGGGTTGACTCTCATATTCCTGGTTCATATTGAGGAATAAAAATGGAGGCCATATTGACCTGGTTTTACATGGGATTGAATGTATGTAGTTTCAAATATTAGTGACCATTTATTGGAGTTTGTTCCCAATTTCTGATACTATTGCCTTTATAAATCAATTTATTTTGTTAGGTTTGAATAGACTGAACTTAAGGTGTCAGCTGACATATATTGGAGTTAGTTCCTTGTTTCCAGCACTCAATTTTTATGAATTCATTCATTCATTCATACATTCATTCATTTGTTCGTTCATTCATCCATCCAGCAATGTTTGGTGAATATTTATTGTACCTGTGCCTGACTGTGCTGCCCAGTTCTATACTGCTATTTCCTGGGTACCTCTTCAGAGCCAACTTCACTGAATTGAAATTGTCCCTTTCCCTCCCTGCGCTGATCTTTCAGACTTTGAACTCAACTCCCTCTTTAGATTTCCTATGTTCATTTGCACACAACTCTTAATGATTTACAGGTTATTATCAATTTCTTGTTCAGCTACTTAAATATAAGGTAGATTCGCTTCACAGTTCTGCCCACTCATGGCCCACTTTTTCTTCTTATAATATTACTAACACCCTAGATGAATACAATTTTGGAACACACACACACAAACAAAAAACAAACCTGTGGTGGGTAAATTCTAAAATTCCAAAGACAGAATAAGATTATAGGGAACACTCTGTTTATGAGTGAGTATCTATCACTTCAAACAACATTGCAAGTTGGAACAGAAGAATTTTTCACTGAGAAAGGGTTGCTCTTAGGGACTTGGCCATCGCCAAATCAGCATGGGCTCTCTCCACTCCTGGCTGCAACAGTGCAGGCCCACCGTGAGAGACGCAGAGGGATAGGAAATACCTGAGTTTGTAAACTTGAGGTTGTCCTTCTAGGAGAGTGTGAAATCCAGTTGACTTTGTGGTCTGTGCTTAATGTAGAATTTCAGGAGCCCTCTGAACATATCAGAGTCGAGACAGTTAATTTGGCCTTGGGCAGAAAGTTTAGTAAGTGTTTTCCTGAAGGTAATTACTCCTCCAGATGTATGGCTTTTATTTTAACATACTTTGAACATGACTCTCCTTTTCACAAGGACCAACAAAACAGAGAAAAGTAGATTTTATGCCTATTTGTTTTTAGTTGGCTTTATTTTTAAGAGCAGTTTTAGCTTCACAGCAAAACTGAGCAGAAGCTACAGAAATTTCCCAAATATTCTGTACCCTATACATGCATAGCCACCCCCATTAGCAACATTCCCTGCTGAAGCTGTCCATATGTCACAATTAAGAAATCTCTATTTATACAACATTATCACTTCTCATCACATTCAGATTCACTTTGGAACCACTAATTTTTTTTGTCTCCATAATTTTGCTTCTTCTAAAATGTTGTTTAGCTAGAATCATACAACAGATAGCCCTTTCAGATTGGCTCTTTCACTTAGTTCTATGTACTTAACTGTCCTCTATGTCTTTTCATTGCCCAATAGCTCATTTCTTTATAATGTTGACTAGTATTTCAAAGTCTGCAAATGTCATGGTTTATTTATTCATTCATTCACCAAAGAATATTTTAGTTGCTTCCAAGTTTTAATAAGGTACCATAAATATGAAGAAAGTTACTATAAACATCCATGAGCATGTTTTGGTAGGGATGTAAGTTTTCAAGTCGTTTGGGTAAATACCAAGGAGCAGGATTGCTCCTCAGTATACTGTTTTATTATAGGAATTTTATAGTTTTGTGTTTTATATTTAGATCTGTGGTCCATTTTGGATTATTTGTGTCTAAATTCATTTTTTGGCATGTAAATGTCCAGTTGATCCTGCACTAATTTGTTGAAAATATTGTGTTTTCTTCATTTTGCTTTTGGTCAAAGATGAGATGACTACATTTATGTGGGTCTCTTTCTGTACTTCCTATTCTGGTCCATTTATCTGTTTGTCTATTATTTCATCAATACCACATTATTTTGATTACTGTAGTCTTTATGGTATATTTTGAAGTTGGGTTATGTCAATCCCCAACTTTGTTCTTTTTGTTCAATACTGTGCTGGCTAATCTGGATGTTTTATTTCTCCATATAAATTTCAGGTTTGTTTTCCTTTATACCAGAGATTGAACCAGGGGTGCTTAAAGACTGAGCCACAGCCCAACCCTTTTTATTTTTTGAGACAGGTGTCACTAAGTTACTTAGGGCCTCAGCAATTTGCTGAGGTTCGGTTTGAACTTGCGATTCTCCTGCCTCAGCCTTCCAAGTGGCTGATATTAACAGGTATGCACCACCACACCCAGCTCTATATAAATTTTAGAATCACTTTCTTGATCTGCACAATATAATTGGCTGGAATTTTTATTGGGGTTGCAATAAATTTAAAGACCAAGTTTGGAAGAACTGACAATTTTGGTATATTAAATCAACCTTTCCATGAACATGGATTAGATTTTTTATTTAACTCTGTGATTTACTTCATCAATGTTATAGTTTTCCTCACATAGATTTTGTGCATATTTTGTAAGATTATTCCTAAATATTTTATTTCCCTATTTGTGAAGTGTTTGCATTAAGATGACATCACTGAATTATGTGGGTATGACAAATGGGTGCTGTGATTGCGTTGATATTTTTCCAGAGAATTCTACAAAGAAGATATTGATATTAGAGGGAAAGATTTCACCTAGTGGTAGCCTGTAGTATTTAACTGGTCCAGGAAATTCTGAGTGCTTGCAAGATCCTAAGGAGAAATGGAAATGTGAAAGATGTTTGGAAGGTGGAGTAGCAGAGATTTATTCATCATTTAACAGGTGAAAACACTGGTCCTAAAATCTCTCTCTGTTCATTTGGAATCCATTGTAAGATATATATTTATTTAAAGCATCATCAAGGTGGTTTTGGTTAATAAACCTTCAAAGGATGTTGGAGTTGGAGACAAACACAAATGACACTTCCAAGTTTATCAGCCTTTGAATCCAAGAAGATTGTTATTGCCATGCACTGGGGAAACAGCTGACATGAGCAAAGTAACAGATTTTGGAATAAACATGGAGAGATGAGATATCTCTACTTTACAGAGAGTAGAAAATAGAAAAAGATCACTTTTATTGTCTCTTGCAGCCTTATTCCAAATAATTTTTTCCCCTGTGGAATAAAATGAAGTGGGTCTACCTGCCTTCCACTGCATTCCTCATGATTCCTATATTAAATATTAAAACTTCATGGTTGGGGTTGGGGATGTGGCTCAAGTGGTAACACGCTCGCCTGGCATGCGCGGGGTGCTGGGTTCAATCCTCAGCATCACATAAAAATAAAAATAAAGATGTTGTGTCCACCGAAAACTGAAAAATAAATGTTAAAAATTCTCTCTCTCTCTCTCTCTCTCTCTCTCTCTCTCTCTCTCTCTCCTCTCTTCTAAAAAAAACAAAACAAAAAAAAAACAAAAAAAAAAACAAAAAAACTTCATGGTTGACCCAGAAGTTTCCTATATAGTCCCTAACCAGCCAGGTAATTTCCCATTTTTACTGTCTTCCCATAACAATTGATGCTCCTTAAATTCTCCTCTCCCTAAACTCTCAATAGATGAATTCCACTCAGATTTTAAGGATCACTCCCATATACTTCAGCATTGCCAGAATAACAGCACTCTTTTCCTCTCTAATTATGACTGTTCAGCCTGTTCATTCATTTGACATTAATGTTGTCATTTAACTTTAAATGCATGCTTGCATTTTTTTAGAAAAGTGTTTATAAACATGGAGGGTAGGGACCTTAGATTAATCCTATCATTTATCCCTTACAAAGTTCAGTATAATGGTAAGTTTCTAAATATTTCAGGGCAGAGTTGCATAGAGGAATTTGTGGAAGTCATGCAACTCAATGAACCTATCATTAGAAAATATGAAGGAAAATAAACAGAGACAAGACAGTGAAGTGAGAGGAGGAGGAAGCCTAGTAGTGAAGTACTCAGGTGTGAAGGACAAACTAGCAGTGGCGGCCCACAAGCAGCCCAGGAAAGGAAACTTTGAGGAGGAGGGAAAGGCTCTCATTCTTTATTGATTCAGAGCTTGGAGCATATGTGGGTGAGAACATATATTATTTTTATTGTAAAACAGAGGATGTACAAACTTTACATAACATACTCTATATAAAAGAACTCACTCTTCCATTCAGATTTGAAGAAATATTTATTGAGTGCTTACTGTGTGCCAGACACCATGAATATGATGTAGGAATATCACAAGTAGGTTTGTTCTTAACTTCTAAAGTGGAAATCATTGCAATCTCCATGCCCTTTTGTGGCATCCAAAAACTATTAGTTATTTTATTTCACATAGCATTAAGGAACACACATTCATTTTCATGGAAATCTAAACATACAGATGTCTGATTCTATAGGGATTCAGCTACAAAACAAGGGCTACTTTTTTTTTTTTCTCATCTCTCTCATGCTTTGATGAAATGCTTGACTATTGGAACCTATTGGCAAGAAGTAGGAGTCTTATTTTTAATTCCTAATTGATGGATTCTTGTACAAATTTTGATGCAAAACCGGCAGAATTTGTGTCATTTGGCACTAGAATCTTAGCTGATTAGAGAGAACTATTTCTCTTTTGAACCACGTATACATGTTTGTCGACTCTTCTTGTTTTCTACCAGAAATTTTACATTGAGAAGCAAAAGACTAATGTCTTTCTGGGCAGGTGACTGAAAACTCCTGTCTTCCAGTATTCTCCATTGGGTTAGGAGGCATTTTAGGAGAGTTGGCAAATTCGCTTGAATAAATCTCATTTGTCACTTTCAGGTCAATAAGCATCTTACACTTTCAAAGGCTTGCAACACTATCTTTGTCATATCCCTTAACTTCTAAGCAGGGTCCTCCCTAGAGAAGAGTTAACAAAAAATAAAAGAAAAAAGAAAAGAAAAGAAAAAAAACTATAATCCTTTAAGTGTTACAGAGTATATATTTAGAGGTGGGGGGAAAAACTAAAGAAGACCTATTTTGATGATCAGGCATTTTTTTAAAGCTAAAAATACATTAGCCAAAGTTTTCAAAGTGACTTCATTAACTTCTTGAAATTGCATACACATTAATAGGAATTTTATTATTAATTCTTCTAATTTGTTTATACTAGGATTTGAAAGGGGTCTTATTATTTTCTTGAGTCTAGCTATGCATTGATGAGACTCATTAGGCATAATGGAATCTGGCAATTTATCACCCAGATTAAAAGCCTTTTGCACATAACCTCCATTTACCCTTTATATTTAGAGGCACCTCCTTGGCATCAATCAAAGACATAGTGTAATTCCCCAGATTTCTCAGTAACAGAATCTCTGCATAGCTAAGCATGCCCTTCCTCTTACCCACATTTACATGAAGACCCAATTCTTTGGATTCAAGTGAAGTTGTAAAAAGTACACAGAGTTAAGTTGTTTGGATAAATGCAATCTTGCCTTTTCTATCATTTCTTTCCCAAGCTTTTTCTGGTCATATTTCTTCACTTCAGACTTGTTCTTCAGGGAACTATCAGAAATCAATGCCCTTTACAAATGCTAAATGGCTCTTTCTTGTTATGAATGGAACATTAGCCACCTCAGGTCTCCTGTCTTCTCCCATCGTGACTAATAGGATTGTAATTTCATCAAGGTCTCCAGTGACATCAAAAACCACGCCAGCTAAACATTAAGTGGATTTGGATGTCATCTGATCTCAGAGATGAAATTCAAAGCACTGTCTGCTTCAAGGTTTCAGAGGATATGATGTCCAATCTAAACCGGCCCCTCTGACCCAATGAAGGTATCTCTGGTGGGGAGAGATGGACCAAAAATAAGTCATTTCTTAAAATAAGCTTTAAACAGGAGAAAACATAGAATACCAAGGGAGACACAGGAAAGACACACATACTTGTATTTTAGTTCTTTTTCTACACTTAGGATTTCTCCTTTCTCTTTCACAAACAAATAAAAACATTCAATTGCTATTTAAGCTACATAAGATCCTGTTCCTACATATAAACAAAGGGCTATTGGTCTCACATTCCTATATGGGGGTCTCTTGCTTGTTTTTGAAATCATTTTCCCTCATTGGAATTGACTTTGTCTCTCTTCCAGACTTTCAGCATAGGCTTGTGTTTGTGATAGTTGCATGCAAGGAGAGGTGCAGGGTTGAAGCTTCAGGACAGAATCAAAGTATATTGTGAGTTGGAAGTTGGAACTTGGTCCCTCTGCTCCAGTGCTTAAATCTACGTAGCTAAAGAGTTATAATTTAATAACAGGAGCACTCACTGTTTTCTGTACACTTGGTTCTTCTTCCTTCTGAGATGTTGAGGCTCACCTTAAACGGTCTGTCTCTGTCAGGGATCAATGTTTTCAAAGACATCCTTTCAAAACGTTGAGATTTGTTTAACTCTCAACCCTTCACTGTCACCTCCAATTCTGGTTCCTTGTCACTTTCCACTGCCTGATGTCCATCCATACCCTATGCCTGGTCTTTAGGACCCCTCTTTCCAATCCACCCTGCACACTTCTGGAATACTGAGACCATGTAAGTGCCATTCATCCCGTGATTCCCTTGATGAAAGTTGCCCATGGCTCCCATTCTTTCCTGGTCCTATCTAGACCATTTTTCTCTTGGCTTCCGTAGCCTTCTGTGAGCAGGTCTACTCCACCTGTCCATTCCTGTTCCCCTGCTCTCCAGCACAATGTGTGGTGTTTATTACTTTTACCGTCAATGATTTTCATGTTGCCTCAATGTGTTCTTGGGGAAATACCCTCCTGATCTTAGTCTTCTCCATCCCTGAAGCCTTTTCTGAGACAGGTCTCATCTCTCCTTCTCTGAATTTATAAGAATCTGCAATATGTATCATACAGTGTTACATTTCATTTTCTTTTGAGATTTATATGCCCCCACCTTCTAAAAGGATATGCCACAGTTAGTTAAATAGATAGCATCTTAGAATGTATGGCCATTGCTTCCCACCTGTATACCTTATCTCCTCTCAGTCATTAGCCCCTGAAAGACAGGAACCCTACTCATGCTTTGGTTTGAAACATAGCCTGGAATAATGGACAGGGTACAAAGCTTACAGCTAAAGACCTTGAATCTAAAAATAGTTTTACTCTAAATTGACAAGGTGACTCACTTGGGCCTCAAGGAACTAAACTATAAACTGATAAAATATATAATAATTGCATTTTGTTTTGCCAGAGATGAAGAACTATATTTTGTTCACAAAAATTAAAATATACTTTATAAAAAAGCAAACAATATAAAACACAAAAGACATTAAAAACCAGCTGAATTTTCATTACCTTGAGATAAATACTGTTAGCAGTTTGATATTTATCAATTCAATGGTGAGTAGATATTTTTCCTTCCATGTGCACATAAGTAACAAATCTATCTGTACATTTCTCTGTCAATCTGCCTGTCTATCTAATAATGGGAGATTGTTATTTCTTGGCAACTTTTCCCACTTAATAATATATTTTCATTTCATCAAACTCTTGGGGCATTATATGGATATTAAAGTTTATGTAATGCCTTATTATAAAATGTATTTTAAAGTAAGATGTAGAAATAAACATTGATACTGACTGCTGAAAAGGGTACAACTTGTCATCATTGATAAGATATTTCTAACTTTTATACAGAACTTTGAATTTAATTCTGCCTTCCTAATAGGCAAATGTCTGTCTGTTCAGTGCACATCTGATGTGGCTGAGTCTCTAATTCCTACTCCTCAGAAATTCCAGCTTTGTCTCCATGACACAGGTGCACAGTCTCTTAGTCATAATCCCCAAATCCTCAAAGCTCTGAGAATTAGTTTTCTTTTCTTTTTCTCCTGCCTCCCACCCCAAATAGTTTGACCCAGATCATTTGGCAGAAAAGCCTGTTGTGAGTCAGTATGAGGCAATTTTGAGTTTTTATTTCATTCATTTAGTATAGATATCTATGTAAATTACCTCAGAAATACTAATGGATTGACTAAGAGTTGCTGCTCCCAAGCTTGTTAAAAGAGTTTCATAACGTATGTCTCCATTTCCTATCTAATAAATACAAAATATTCTAAATTCCACAATGCATCTGGTATAAAGAGTTTTGAATAAGAGATTGGAGCCCTGTCCCAATTTTATGAAATCTTCATTCCCTACAACTTCTAAAATCACCCCTTTGTTTTTCTGATTTGTATTCATTAAAAAAAAAAATCAGTAGTGGTTTTCAAACTTGTATAGTCATGCGACACTTAACAAAGAAGCACATTCTAAGAAATGCATCCTTGGGTGGTTTGATTGTTGTACATATATCTTACGATATATTTAATCAAACCTCGATGGTATGGTATAGTCTATTGTCCCTTGCCTATCTGTGGGTCATTTCTTTACTGAATAATACAGCAGTTGTAACATAATGGTAAATTTTTATGTATCTAGATACATCTAAACATGGAAAGGTGCAGTTAACAACAACAACAACAAAAAACTCAACAGAAGGAATGTTTAGTTTCTTTATAATCTTATGGGACCATTGTTTTATATGTGGGCTGTCCTTGACTGAAAGGTCCATGTGTGCCATAGGACTGTATTTCTTTTTCTGGCTTTTGAAAACATCTTCAAATAGAATCTTACCTGGAAAACCAACTGTAGTCAAGATAAAAGTCAAGTTGCTCTCAATGAAGGGGAAGAGCTGAGCTCAGTTCTGCTGGGTGCCTCTCCCCAGCCTCCAAGGTCTCTCCTGCTCTGGTTTTATGAAAACAGTAACAGTGGTTTTTGGGCTTTGTGATATCCAGCAGGTCAGATCTGCAGCCACTGTAACCAGGGACATGGGGCCTGTCAGGGAGTACCTCCATTTGGGAAGGATTTTGTTGATATGCTGGTTTTCTTTTTTGGTCAGATAAACAAGAGCTTACATTTAGCACTTGAGAAGGGTTGAAAGGAGGTGCTATAGAAGTCTAAGTTTATTTCAAGGTTGAAAGTCTAGAGTTAAGGACAACTTGTCTTAAAGTTTACTAAGAAATCCTTATTTTAGATATTTGCATCACTTTCAGTATTTTCAGATGATTGTGAACATATTTACACATACTTATTGTAAATGTATGTTACTAGTTCCTGTGATAAATTCTAAGAAATGCTGTGTATGCACTTTACAGCTTTTATAACATAGTATCAGATTATCCCCCAGAAATATAGTGCCAATTTACAGATCTTTAAGATCCTTAGAGTTCCTTCCCTTATGATTTTAAGTTGTAATAAATCAAGAATAAGCACTTAACAAATATTTATTTATTAACTGTATAGTTATCAGGCATGTTAGAATTTTAAGCTCTAGAAAGATTTACCAAAATACATTTATTTGACAATATTTGATTCAAATATTTCTTTATATTTAAATTTCCAGGATTTAAAATAATCCTCCACTAATATTCTCATTTTATAGCTTTTTACTTTTTTACTATCAATGAGAGATTTTTAGATTGGTTCTCAAAATGATAGTTGCTACTCAAATTGGTCATACAAAATTGCTAAAACTATAACTATTAAACAAATCTGCCCACCAAACTATTTTTCTGAATTCTGCAGGTTTTTCATTTTTAAGATGAGCCATTCTTTATCCCCCCACACCTTTTCTTTTAGTGTGTGTTTTAAATGTATGTTGTCAGGAAAGTGTTTACAAGTGAAATAATGAGAGTATATTGCTGAATAAGGGACTTTTCTGTAGAAATATTGATGTTTAACACAAATAAGGGTATTTTGGTGCCAGCAGGTACACTTTTGCAGCTTTAATTATTAAAAGCTTTTTTCCACATTGACTGAATTTGAAGACATTTCAAATTGAATGAAGCTATAATTTTCAGATCAGAAACATCTAACAAGAAAAATGAGAGGAAAATATTGAAATCCAGGAAACTTTGAGAAGTCAGGCCAATAAAGAAAAAGGAGATTTCCTTATGGCTTCTGTCATTATGCCTGTGTAAGAAGAGCATGGCCTTCAGTGTATTCACACCAAGCACATTTTCAGCACATTTACAATTTTGAAGTCACCTGTAAGCTGAACTTTTCCCTTTGTCTTCATGGAAAATTAATCTTTCAATATGAATATAGAATTGAGGCTTTTCAAAAAATACTAGTATAATGGTGAAATTCTGGAAAAATCTTCCTCCAAGTGCCCATAATTCAAAAAGCCTGGCTTACAGGTAGGTCAGGCATCCAGGGCTTAGCCTAGCATATGCTAGGAACTGATTGAGTATTTGGAGCATGACCCAAGTTTGTCTTCTCACTTGGTGTTCAGGTACATGCAGTAAGAATCCATTTCTGTCAGGCAACATGCTACCCCAGTTAGTAGGGATACAGTAGGGAACAGGAACTAAACTGAAGTTGTTCAAAGTCTCTGTCAGACCAGTGCTTATTTCAAAGATCTAACTATTAGAGAGAAACATAGAATTGAGATTATATTTTGGCTGAAGTTTTCAATGCTTTCTAAAATAGTGGGAACTATCGTTGGATTTTGTATGTGTCTGCATGTGTGTGTGTTATGGGCAGGGTACCTATTAGCTTACTAACATTTTAGTCTGTTAAAATAACAAAACATAGTCCTCTCATAAACTCCCAGTATGATGTACTGAGGTCATGACATCAACTCTGTGGTATTCTGGTCAAAAACGCATAGTCTCAGCACCATCATGAAAAAAAAATATTCAGGCAAATCAAAATCAAGAGATATTAGACAAAATAATGAGTATTCCTCCAAAGTGCCAAGAACACAAAAGTCAGGGAAAGAGGGAAGAACTGCTAATGATTGGAGGAAACCAAGGACAAAGTGGAATCCTAGGTAGCACCCTGGTGCACCAAAAAAAAAAAAAAAAAAAAAAAAATGGATCATTGGAAAAAGTTAAAAAGTTAGTGATATTTAAGTAAGATCACTAGTTTAGCTAATAGTATTATACTGTTATTATTTTTTTGGTTCTCACTGTTGTGCTATATTTATGTAAGATGATTCATCTGTGAGTTTTCTTTATTTTGGGGGGGAGTCGGGCAGATACTGGAATTGAGTCCAAGCCCTCACAAATATTAAGCACATAAGCACATACTCTAGCACTGCACAGTACCTTAAGCCCTTATGTAAGATATTTATATTAGAGGGAGTATGAGGGATATAAATGGAATTTGATACTATTTCTCTTTAAAAATAGAATTAGTTCAAAATCAGATGTTTTCCAAATCATTAGTTTTCATAGTTTGCTATTATGTATAGGTACTTCAGAGAGTTAAAGGTGTTGAATCATTCTTATAAGACTTTACATTTATCCTTAATAAAAATGGTCTTATTGATGCCACTCAGTTGCCACAGCTGGCAATGGTTAGAAGCTCAAAATCAGGAAGATGAGGTTTAGGAGTCTGCCCTGCATTTATCAAAAGTATACTTTTAGGAAGTTACTTAGCTTCCATGGGTCTCAATTTTCTCCTGTATAAGATGGAATAATGATAATTATATTGATGATAATGATGATATCAACACATACTTCTTGAGATAATTTTGTGAAATAACATTTGGTTCTCACAGTGGTAAGACACTGAAAGTCATTTATAAATATAAGTTGTTGCTTCTGAAATTTTGGCCATGATTTAAGTCTCTTTTCTTCTACAAAACAGTAAAATGTAAACAATGTCCCAAGACTGTTGTAAGGATTCAAAAAGCTAATGTATCTGAAACAGTATGTGTGTTTGGTACCTGGTTAGGGCTAAGTAGATATAGTTACTACTGTCATCCATTAATGCATATATCCATCCAGGCAGCCAGGCAGCCAACCAAAGTTCATCCAGTATTTGTGAGGGTCTCTTTTTACTAGAGATTGGTATGTCTTTTTTTTCTATTTTTATGACATTTGTTATTACTGTATTATGTTTATGGTATGTCTTTAAAGTGAAAAGTATTGCAATGAATCATTGAATAGGCAGAGTGATCATAGACCATGCCTTACCCATATATAACATATAACAGTCCATAAGAAGTATGCATATGCAGTTCATAAGAAGCTTTCTCATACATTATTCCATGAGATACCATCAGAAGCACTTGGCTGTAGTTATCAATTTCTATTAATTTAGATTGATGGAGACAATGAAAATGAGTATCAGAGAGGTTATGATGCATCCAAGTTTATGTAACTAGTCAAGGGATTGATAAACTGTTTCTATAAACATCCTTTTAGCTTCTTGTGCCATATGGCTCTGATGCAATCACTTAACTCAGCCATTAAAGCTCAGAAGCAGCCATAGAACATAGGTAAACAAATGTGTGTGTCTGTCTTCCAATAAAACTTTATTTATAAAAAAAAGTGGGCAAGAGACTGAGCTTGTGGAACACCTGAACACATTGGTAGCAAAGCAGTTACTCATCCAGAGATTTCTTTCTCTGTGCCCAAATTTTTCAGGATGCTCTGTTGTAAGTTTCCAGCACAGATGTCAGGCAGAGACCATCAGGGTATGCCCCTCGCCATCTCACCTAACTAAACCATCCCTTTTTTCTACATCCTGTCTCTTGGTCATCAGGAAGTATTTTATTAAATACCCAGCAGAAATCCTGACTCACTTTGCTTTTACCCCAAAATGATATGAATGAAAATTTTTCTTAGGAAGTCTCTGTAACTCCTAGTAAGCATAATTTCTGTTTTAAAGAGTCATATACTCTTTTTTGGAACATTGCATTCTAGAAATCTTTTTAGGGTATATGGTGATTAGAACAAAAAACAGATTTGTAACTTGTAAATGCAGTTTTTCTCCTTTCATCCTGGAAAAAAAAATCCTGTTTTTAATATGGGGCCCCTGTGACTCATCATGATTTCTCAAGTATTGCCAACAATGCGTCCACAGTCACATCTGAAGTCCTTTCATTACCCTAGCTTGTGACTTATTGCTGAGACTTAGATTTATGCAAAGCAGCTTGCTGATATCCCTCAGGATCACCTCACTTATCTTGGGCACCATGTTTTCCTTTTCTTTTCAGCATGGAGATCATTTGCCTTGAGAGCAAAGGTGGAAGCAATGTAGGAGCGGAATGGTTCTGTTTTCTCTCTAGCTTCTATCAGCATTACATCATTTGCTTAGAGCTATAAGGCAATCCCATCCTTGTTCTCATCTGGCTCTACACACAGCCTGACCTAACACTCCTTATACATTTCATCAGGCTTTGTAAGCCATGGCACACTCTGAACATTTTGACACTGTTTTTACAGATTTATGCTTCTCCCTATTCCTTGGTTATTTTCCTTTCTTCCATACACTCCTTATGTTTGTAGTTCTTATTTAAGTACAGAACAAAATAAGTTTACAAATCCCAAACTATAAAACCAATAAAATTAAAATATATGACATAGATTTAATGTGACAGATGGTGGTGTTTTGCTAAGATATTTGCCAGACTTATTTGCAACTTTAGTATGTGTGTGTGTGTGTGTGTGTGTGTGTGTGTGTGTGTGTGTGTTTCAAATGATTACCTACTAGGAGTAGGCTTTTTTTTCCCTACCCCCAGTTGGCTGCCCAGAACAGAGTTGTGATGTATAGTAACCAATTGTCTTTCTGAAGTTCAACTCTTCAAGTCACAAGCTGTTAATTTAATGTATGATTGTATTATTTTTGCCTTTCTTGTGGCAAGGATATTTGTGGCTCTTCTGAAGACATCACCAAGCATTATCTAATCACCCTTTTGTGGCCATTTAACTACTTATCTCACCTGTGTTTTCTTCTTAGTAGACTTAACAATGGCATCATAAACTCAGGTGCAGAGAAGACACTGGACTACATGGCAGTATCTGGTCAAAGGCTGTTTATTGATACATTCAAAATATGATTGATATTTATTTGATCCCACTGAAATGGGGAAAAGACTAAAAATATAAGACTCTAGATATAAAGATATTTATTAATTGAAATGTTGTGAATCCATGAGAATATGACTTTCTATATTAAGGAAATCTTAAAGAGTCTATCTTTGCAGCTTGGCTTGAAAAACATTGACCAAAAAAACGAAATCCTTTAGACTCCTTTGAAATGTTTGCTGATATCTCTCCGAATTAGCCTTCTTCCTCTTTTACCCATTCTTCAACTGGACATGACTGCTTCAACTCTGAAATTCTTCATTTTTCTATGCACAATTTCAAAACCACAGGAGATCTCGCAAGTTTCTCTTTTACCATTACCTGAATTAAAAGTGTGTTGGTTCTGTGATTTGGAGGCTCTTCCCTCTCACTTCAGAAGTTTGTTCTTAGAAGGGTCCCAATCCCTTGCAAGCCATGGATAGGGGCCCTTGACTTCCTCTGAAGATCTCAGCAAGGACTCTCTAGTCACTAGCACAAGTCCTTGCCTCCTGTTTAGAGGGAGGACTGCTTTCCTGCACCTACCATGGCTGAGGTAGCTGAGTCTTTCCTCTGAGATGGTATTGTTTTTATTTCACAGGTAAACCCTCAAGCCATTTATCGGTTCAATCTACTGAGGCTGAGCTCCCTTCTAGCTCTAATTTGATCTGCCAGGATCTTCCATTCCCCAGCCTTTTAAGATGATTTTTATTTTCCTTTCACATTCTCCCACCTTCCTCCATGCATGATTTCGTGTTTCTAGAAATACTTCTCCATTCTGATCAGTGGGGACATAGATACCTACCCCTCAAGATCTATCAGAGAATAGAGAAGGTAGAGAAAGCAAATCTCAAATCAAAGGCAGACCAAGTAGAGAAACAATTCCTAGGTGATACATTGCCTGAAAACACAACCAAGTTGTCCATATCCCAGGTATCCAGTGCTAGAAAGAGTGCTTGACACTTTGTAGACACTAGCATGTATGGGGCAGCATTGGCAGTTCTCGGCCTCTGGGAAGAAGGCTTGCCGTGTGTTAATATCAGGACAATGAATGGACTCCCTTTCTGTCCAGAGTTATCAGGCACTCAGTGGATCAGGAGTCCTCCTGTTACTCCTTCAGGAACCTTGACATACTACCTTCCTCCTTGTCAAGCCTGTTCACGAAGGTGTCCTTTATACACTTGCTTTGTGACGGCTTGAGAGAAGCTGCTTTCATCATGTTTCTCCTTTCCTCTTTCCTCCTCTCTCTCTTTTCTGTTCTTTCTCCTCTATGCCTTAATCCTTTAAGGGTTAGTCAGCAGCTCTGATTTACACAGAGTTGCAACATCAACTTTACTCTCAAAAGGGATGCTCAAAGGGGATGCATCGCTTTATTCCAGATGCCCCATTGGATCACATTCCTCCTCCCGCCTTTCTCCCTCCTTGCTTTCTCTGTTCCAGTAGCATTGTGTGTGGATTCCCAGAGGGGAAAAAAAAATATTCTGAGTGAAAACCCTTAATATCACAGTCTTTTGTATGTGTGCAGCAGCTGAATTGGGCAGGTCAGACCCCATAGATAATAAAAACACTCTCTTTATACAAGGTAGCATTTATTTTAATAATAATATGAAAGCAAGAACAAAAGCAAAAGTTATAGGAGGAAAAAAAAAACAGAGAAAGAGAGAGAGAGAAGAAATTATATCCCCAGATTAGGGGAAACACCAACACCTGCAATCATGCAGCGTGGGAGTCCTAGAGTAGCTTTTCAGAGTCCCAATTGGGAAGTCCCTGGCACAGCTTCTGGTCCATGGGTGAGACTCCAGTCTTATTCTCAGTGGGGCTCCTTAAATACAAGTTAGAACAAAGCAAGCTCTGCTCCAGCAAGCTGCAGGACTTAGTGATCCCCTCAAGGACACTTCATCCCCCCAAGGACCGGCCAGATCCACAAAGGGAGGAAGCAGTAGCCTTGAGATAAGTGAATGACTCTGAGGTCTCCCGAGTGAGCCAAACCCACAAGCAAGTCAGCATTCTTTAGATGTCCTGTCAATGGTGTGTGAAGGTCACAGCAGGCACTTGAACACGGAAGATATTTAATATTTTCCTTAGCCCTTTAAAACCATACCCTCTTTCCAGAATTAGTTATTTGGGAGAAAGGTAAACTGGTTGTGTTTTCAAAGTGCTGCCTGCGAACTGTATCTGTGATTAGTCCGCCTTGGACTGAGGTCTGCTTTTGCTACCTTCTCTCTTGCCTGGTGCTGCCCACCTGAGGGCAAACTGCTGAAGTTTTCCCAGTTCGCTCCAACCTGTAACTGACTCTCCCCAAGTCAATCATGATCTTGAAATCAGCTTTGCCTATCTGGTGGACAAAGAGAAATCTATGTGAATTGTCCAGTGATAATTCAGGTTTTTCCCACTCCTAGACTCTGATGGGGAGATCAGGCAAGAAGTGCATAAAATTATGACCTTGTATGGTATGTTTGCCTTCTGTTTTTTTAATCTGAGTTGCCTTTCATTACTAATACCAAATAACCATTTTACTTTCAGTTCCCACTTCCAAAAGGTCTATGTTATAGTAGGACAAATAGTAGTATTTTTTTTAAATAAACTTGTCATATGTACCTTTAATTTTGCACAATACTTTAACACATTCTTCCAAATTACATTTTAAAAGTATGATATTGTCAAAATATATGACTAGTGACAGAATTTTAAGAAATGTATATATAGAAGTTCTTTGAAGCATATTCCTCAATGATGCAGGTAAGAATTCAATTAATATCCCAAAGTATGTTGTTTTAGAAGTTCTTTCTAAATCATGAGAAATTAAACTGACTGCAGTACAGGGCTTCACCTTAGTGATGGATTCAATAGTTTTCTGGTCATGTAATTTATGAAGCGGCTTTTGCTTATAGATATTCAAATATATGCAGTTGATTATAATCCCAGAAAAAAATATGGTGTGGGGGAATTCTTGAGTCATTAGTGTGAAAAATTATCTCAAACACAATAGATTTTCCTCATGTCAAATCGTACAAAATCTCCATAGCAACCTTACATAATTATGCATAAAATTTCAGTGTAGTAACAACACTGAGTCCAGAAGAAATTATAGAGTAGTGATAGAGGTAAGACAGGTGTGGGGGTAGGTGGCACACAGTAAAATTGAAGGGACACATCTTCTCTAAGATGTGAGAAATGCACAGAAGACAGAAAAGATTGCCCACTTTGTGCATTAGAGAGTACTGATTAAGTCGTTGCATTATCTGGAAACTGGAGACCGGGAGCTTGGAGACCAGGAAACACAATATCTGATAACACCAAGGTGCCTTCTAGAACAATCATTGTTAAGAATGTCAGCATTTCTATTTTAAATTGTTTTTCTTTTTCTGAGCTTTTAAGAAAATCTCTCTAGGCAATATATTGGCATACCAGATTAAAATGGAGATATAATTCTATAATTATATTTTTGATTTTATAAACTTGACTGAGCTCCTAAAATTTTTAAAATAAGCACTATTGAAGTACATCCAAATATGCAAATAACATCAAGCTTAATTACTGCTAAATAATTGAGATGCTTTAACACAAACATTGCTTGCAATTTTAATAACTATTTCTTATAAATATTAGTACATGAAATTGACTCATGCATGAGTACTTTTCTCACCTGAGTTCCTAATTTAATGTGATTTACAAATGGATCAGTGTTGGCAATTTAGCTGCTGTGACAACAATGATTCCTCCTCCTCCTCCTCCTCCTTCTTCTTCTCCTCTACTCCTCTGCCTTCTTTCTTCTTTTTCCTTTGTAGTACTGGAGGTTGAATCCAGGGCTTCACACATGCCAGGTCAATGCTCTCTCACTGAGTTACCTCTGTGGTTTTTGTTAACAGCTGTTTATGAAGAGCATTTCTGCCCTCTAATTTTGAAGGACATTAGTAGCTTAGAACTAAGCTACTAATGGTAGTAGAAAAGGGGATGATCATTTCTGGAATGATCACAACTGATCGTTGAGAAGTGAGCTTCATGGATAAAAGAACAAAGTAATGTCACATGATTATTGTGGTTCACTACCCATTCATTTTATTAGTACTCTGATTTCAGAATGGATACTGGAACCAGGAAGAAGACTAAGACACGGTGTAATGGGAATATGTGGAGCCTAGAATAAAAAACAGACATGGATTTGATCAATTTCCAAGTAATTGAACTATGTGCCAGCTTACATTAGAACACAGCAGAAGGACACTTAACCAGACATCTTCTAGAGGAACCAAGATAAATAAGGGAGAACATGTCAGCAAGAGGAAGAAGGAAGGAAAGGGAAGACCACACACCAAGCAAAGGAAAAGGCAAGAGCAAAGGTGTGAGGTGTGAACTTCTGCAGTGTGCTCAGAGAGGTCAGCCCTTTGGTACTGGCAGAGCAGAGGGCTTAAGGCAAGGAGAATGGGAAATGGAACGACATCTACAGAAGTGACACAGTTCAGATCAGGGCTTTTATGTCAAGCAGATGACCAGAAAAAAAATTGCTCTTCAGGCAGTGAAAGCTACTAAAGGGTGGAAGTTTTTTAAGCAAAGAAGCTATGTGACAAATTTGTATTTTAGATAGACAGCTTGACTTAAATGGCAGGATGGAATTTGTGGAAACCAATAAAAACAAAAAATTGATAAAGAGGCCATATTTGAAGCACAAATCTTCTCAGGGGCTCTTTCCCTTCATTCCAGATATTATGGAGTAAGCTTACGGTCCATGCAGGCCTGTCTGTGCCTTCTCTAACCATTATGATCTTTGCCCAAATGCATTGTTCCCAGGGTGATCTTTGCTATATCCTATTAACATTAAAATGTTAATTACATTGGTTTAATTTTGTGTTATTTGTATTTTAGGATTAATTTGGGCCATTTCTCTGCTTTTAAGCAGAACATCTAAGAGATTATAGGCACAGAAAAATTGACTCTGTTTTAAAAGCTGTGAGGAAAAGGTTCTGTTTTCATATTTGAGTGTGTGTGTGTGTGTGTGTGTGTGTGAGAGAGAGAGAGAGAGAACATCTACTAATAGGATTAAATATTGAGTTGCTATCATTTTGGAAAAATCTAGAATAACTAGGACAATAGGATCAGAAAAGCATCCTTTCATTTACTATCCATCCATCTATCCATCCATTCAATGTATTTTAGAGCCTACTTGATAATAAGGACTATTCTGAGTAAGAATTAAGCAGTAGGGTGCAAAGCAGACATGAACCTTGACCTTAGGGAATTACAAACATAGCAGGGATGGCAGATGTTAGTCACATAAATGTTTCTTCCTTGATTGAGTTAATATAAAAATAATCCATAGTACCATTTATCTAAGTCTTGTTTTTCAAGCTGATCAAGAATCTTAGTTCCTTGGCATTTTCTAGGTCTCCACCTGTTGTCTTTGAATCGCATGAGAAGGCATGTTGGAAATGAGCATGAGTTTCTGGATTTCTGAGAAAAAAAGTTAAAAGCCTCTTATATAGAATGCAAGAATTGGTTTTGTTGTTTCTCCTATTATTCCTGAATTCTAATTTAAAAGTATAATAGATTCCAACTTCATCATAAAAAAATAGATATTTCTCAAAAAGTGTAAATACGTAGTTTTGATATTCCTAGGTGAATGAATTTCTAGCATGTTGAATGTAGGGCTTTTTCAAAATTTCAACCTAAGCAAAGAAATTTCTAAATGTGCAATATTGTTTTTGTTTGGTGCCCTCACCTACATCCTTTGCTTCATGTTCCATTCATCTACAAGATCCTTTACCTCTAGGGAATTGGATGTATTGGTCAGAAAATCAGAGTTCAGTTTTCAACATAGCACCATTGAATTCTTCCACATTCCTCTGACAGCTCAAGGAAAACACAGCAAAGCTGCAGGGAAAGGATGAAATGAGGATTAAATGCTTTGCATTATTTCTGCCTTAAATAGCCAGTGTTTATCTTATATTGTTAACTCTGCACAGACAAATATACAGAATATTTTCGGAAGAACTGTTGCATGGTACCCTGAGAGGTTGCTATTAAAAACACAAGGCACAGGACTTACATGGGATTTTGAGATGTGAGAATATTGCTCTTTTAAATGGGAAAAACAAGATCCTGGTTTTCACAAAATGATTCTTTGGCCTCCAAGAACAAATTCAAAAAATATAGGTTAAAAAAAAGAGAAAAGTACAAATAAGTAATGTGTTGTGATTGTACCTCCTGTACAATATTTACAGAAGTTCTCTGCCATGCCAGATAAAAATTAAGAAGACATCTTAGGAAAACTGATCTCTAAGGTGTCATTTGTAGTAGCACATCCTCCTGAGAAGAATTTGATTTTCCCAAGTATGTAGGTATATGGAAAAATGACTGATGAGAAGTTAAGATCAAAAAAACTTTTGACAATAAGAAATTGCAATACTGTTAAATATTTTAACACAAAATAAAACTCAGAATGTAAACCCCAAATAAGCTGTAGCTATAAGGAAAGACAATATTTCCAGCTATATCTGGACATCTTAAATCAAAAATTCAGGGAAAGAGTCATCTATTGTTGTGTGTTATATGGACATTTCATCCAGAGAAGTTCTGTCCGCTTATATGAATCATAATAAGATGATTTGTCAGTAGATATATGCAGAACTTTTTATACAAATCTCAGTACATTTTATTTGCATATAAAGTGGCACATTTATACTCGACAATAACTAGCCCTGAAGGAGTGATATTTAATAGGCAAATGCAATTATCTCAGTCAGGCCATAAACATTTTCTTTAGGGCAATGGCTACCATCTAAGATAGCCTCATAATCACTCATGTAAAGTACCAGGCTATCACCAAACCAAGCCAGAGAAAATTTAAGCTGCAAAAAGACTGTGATTGCATTTGAATAAAATTTCTGTTTTCACTTACCCACATTTTACGAGTTATAAACATAAAGGTCAATGAGCTATTAAATTTTATTTTTGATCCTGTGTGAAGGTGTCAAACAATTATTTTAAGTACAAATGTTAAGAAGTGTAAATATGTTATTCCACACTATGTTAAACACCCAGAATCGTTTTACTTTTCTGCTAAGATGATGACATTATATAAAAACTAGTTAGAATGTATCTGGTAAATGAATCTGGTAATTTAGAGCAGTCTCTTCAGAATGTCTTTTTTTTTTATGTAGCACTAGGGATGGAACTCAGAACCTCATAGATCCTAGCACTCAGCCACTGAGTCACAGAAAGTCTTGTTGTATGCTTTATAAAATTGATAAACTTGGTGTTCTTTCAACCAAGCATTGTTTTCTAAGATTTTAGGACATTTCCTAGATAATTATGATTTATCAATATCTTAGAAGTTATTTGTAGTTTTCCCACCACCTGGAAAAATAGAAATGAATTTATTTTACTTATTCTCACAATCTTTTAGTGAAAGTCTTTTTTTTTTTTTTTTTTTTTTTTTATCTGGTGCTAGGGATTGAATCTAGGAACCTAGGGACACTTTACCACTGAACTAAGTTCCAAGCCCTTTTGAATTTTTTTGTTGTTGTTATTTTGTTTGCTTTTGGGACAAGATCTCAATTTACTTGGGGCTTAGGCCTAAGTAACTTACGTTGCTGAGGCTGGCTTTGAAATTACAATCCTCGTGCCTTAGATAGAATTGCAGGCCTGTGCTACCATGTCAGGCTTAGTGGAAGTATTCTGCTAGGAATCAAGGGGCTTGGGCTGTGAAATTGCTTCTGTCATTAATAAGCTGTGTGATGTTGGACACTTTAACTAGTATCTATAGAATGTTCTCATCTGTTAATCAGACCAACTGCTAATAAGTCCCCAGGTCAAGACTGCTGGAGATTCTGTTTCTTACCCAGTGAGATATGTAATGATATCATTGAGGGATCCTGTAGACAAGAATCAGAAAGAGAATAGAGCTCAGGGAGATAGAGGAGGGAATCTGAGAAAAAGAAACTTTGAGCGGAATGTATTTCATTCTCGGCATAGGGAAAAAGAACAGAGACGTCGGGAGGTGCCAGAACAATTTGAAATGTACTTATATTTGGGAACTGAACATTTTTAGCTAAAACTGAACCCAGAAGTCCATGTAAGAGACTGGTAAAGGAAACCCAGATTAGAGGACTATCAGCTGCTAAGAGCTAGAGACCGAGTCAGAATGACACATGGCATTTTTTGCCAGAAGGGAGTGGTTGAGAGGTGATGCCAGCAAGCCATTGAGATGATAATGGTTATGTTAAGCTGTGTATATTAGACCCCTGCTGTCCGCCTGGGCCTGCTACTTTGGAGTTCTCAAGGGGATTCCCGGAGAGTTCCCATTGGTTGGGGAAGTGCCGGAGGAGGGATTTCCGGTTGGTGGTTCCTGGAGGAGCTGCGCGTGGTGTTCGAGAGAGTTCCCGGGGAGCGTGTGTGAAGTGTGCTGGTGGAGTTCAGAAATAAAGTTTGTTCCTTCTTCAGTAGCTCCTGATTTGTGCCCAGCCAGACTACGGCAATCAGCCTTAAAACCTGAGAATTCTTCTCTTTTAGAGAGTAAGTGGTAATTCAGTTTCTTTCTTGGACCAGTTCCTCATGCCTTTTGGTGACAGTAACAGGATTCAGGCCTCAGGTTTGCAGGCTGATTCTCTATGCTTTTATTTCTTTTTAAATTTGTGTTGTTGTTGTTTTGAATGATCAAAGTTCACTTCCTTTGAGCTTGTGAATAACTGCATTCTAACTGAGAATTCAGTATCCACCACTCAATCCATGCTCATCTGACTATGGCCTGAAGTTGGCTCTGAAGTCCCATCCACCCAAGCTAAAGCCCAGGTTCCGTCTCCAGCTTCTAACAAGACAAGCCTTTTCTGTTTGGCAAAATGCTGTGGAGTCATAAAAGAAGCAGTGAACATTAATTTCTTTTTGGCTTTTATTTCACCAACATCTGGACATTGGACCCTAAGCCAGTTTCTCTTTAACTATCATCTATAGACATTTCTCAACTATTAATTGATGTATCATACCAACTTCTAATAACTCCCCAGGCCAAGACTGCGGGGGGATTCTGTTCCTTACCTAGTGAGATATGTAAACATCAAGGGTTTCTGTAGTTAAGAATCAGAAAGAGAAATTTCACTCAGATTGACCATGGGGAATGAATTTGGCTTGTATCAAAACTGGCTTATCTAAACCAGTGGGATTTGGGGCCATAATCTTCTCTGGTAGACATTCCTCTGGCTTAGGCAGTCCATATAAATGACTGTCTGGCAGGCCCACCTAACCAGAGCATCCTCTCCATGTGAACACATACTGTCTTTTACATGCTCCTCCCACAGAGCACCCGTGCTCATCCCTCGGTACACAGGCACTAGCAGCCCCAAAGTGGTGAGGCATTCAACAATCTATCAATGTCACGTTCAAGTCTGACTTAGCTGACTGTCAGGAGGCTGTTCATACATCAGTATATACTTAGGTAAGCCCTAGATAACTCTTCCTCCTCTTCCTGTGCCTCTACCCAACACACTCCACAGAGCGTTTGTGCTCTATTCTGTGCCTTATAACTTATGCCAAAGTTTCTGATTAGGATGGCTCTTGCCCTGAGAGATGCGTGTGGGAGATGGGGAAGAGGGAGGTGAGGTGGAGGCAGTGCTGGAGAGAGCATTTGTCCTCGCTGTGCATCTTTTCTGAAACATGATAGACACAGGAGACACTGTGCTTGAACACCTTTAGCCTAATAATAATAAGAACTCACATTTACCTAATGATGTCTGAGTGTAAGTTCTTCCTGTATATTTTCTCATTCACTTTTCACAAGGCTCTTATCAAGCAGATGACTTTCTACTGTTATTGCTACTATTACTACTACTAGTACTACTTATAGATGAAAAAAAATTAAGACTCACAGAAACTAAAATACTGGCATAAATTTTCTTATTTATAGATACCAAATTTCCAACTTGGGTCTGCCTTACTCCAAAGTCA
The DNA here is from genome assembly GCF_048772815.1 of Callospermophilus lateralis. Classification (NCBI taxonomy): domain Eukaryota; kingdom Metazoa; phylum Chordata; class Mammalia; order Rodentia; family Sciuridae; genus Callospermophilus; species Callospermophilus lateralis. The sequence continues at coordinate 107,883,759 of NC_135313.1, read as the reverse complement.
GATTTTTAAGTCACCAAATGAGCCATCTGGTATCAGTCTACCGACAATGTGCCATAAGTGATCCTCACTTTTATCTTTTTCCCTAATGTTTTGCTTTTCTCATTTATGAATCTGTCAGCTGAACTTTTATTCATTCAGTTGATAACTATGAAGTAATTGTCTACTCTGGGGATAAGATGTTGTACACACACAAATATGCCTCCTAAGTTCTAACAGCTTCCTCTTCATTTGTAGATTCATTTGTAAAATTACAACTGTGCTAAGCAATTCAAGGGATCAGTCCCATGTGTGCATTTAATGGAGGAATGTGACCCAGTTTAGTGATAATTTTGCTGAAACAAGACAAGTAGAAGCTAACCAGGTAAAGGAGGAGGGGGTGGGAAGTGTTCCTGGCAGAGAGAACGTGAACATTTTACATCCCACATCCTATCCTGGAATCCCAAAGAAGGTCTGCATCACAGGGGCTCAGAAGCAAGTTACAGTGGTACAAAACAAATGCTAGCTGTGTGGGATGGTACACACCTGTAATCCCACCAGCTCAGGAGGCTGAGGCAGGAGGATCGCAAGTTCAAAGCCAGCCTGAGCAAAAGAGAGGCAATAAGCAACTCAGTGAGACCCTGTCTCTAAATAAAATATAAAATAGGGCTGGGGATGTGGCTCAGTCATTGAGTGCCCTGAGTTAAATCCCTGGTAAACCCACTACCACCACCAAAATGCTAAAGGTCTATGTAGATTATAATGGTATTAACATATGATTTATTACCCAAACCTCTACACTTTTGACAGTGCTAAAAAACTAAATGGAATAAAGTTTATTTGGCATAAGTAGGAACCAATAACACCTGGCCAAACTAGAATGATAGTCAGACTATTTATGTACCAGGATAAGAATTTAGGTCCTTATTATGAAAGTGACAGGAAGTCATAACAGGTTGTAGTAAAGTGAGAAGAGTTGCATGATCAGATTTGCATTTATAAGCAATCACTTGGAGTTCAGTTCATAGCAGTGTACCAATATCTGTTTTCTGCATGTTATGCTTACAGTTATGTAAAATGTTAGCATTAGGAAAGCTAAATGAAAGGTACAGGGAACTCTTTGTTCTGGTTTTGCAACTTCTTATGAGTCTAAATTATTTCAAAATGAGAAAAGAATTAAGCTTACTCTGGTTGCTGAGATCAGACAGGAAGGAGCTGGGCCAGTTGGAAACAGAATTCGGAGAGGAGAGTAGTTCTGTAGATCTGTGGACCACACAAGAGTTGAGGGCAAGATCAAATGGAGGATTTGGAAGGAAGTGAACTGATAGAGGATATAAAGTCAGTAGGCTACTCCGGGTGTCTAACTTTGTGCTAAGAGATCCTACCAAGAAGATCCCTAGAATGCCAAAAAAAAACTATGTGCCTGATGGTTTCAAAGTAGGAAAACCAGTTTCCATTATAAATGAACAAACAAACAAACAAAAGAGTGAAAAACTAATAGCAATGACTTTCAGGGTTAAGGGCAGATGCTTCAAAACCATTTGTTCCCAGTAAGAATTTGCTTTATCCACTCTATCAAATGCTCTCCAGAGAGAAAGTGCTGGGTGAATCCCAGGAAGAAGGCTGCCTTAGTCCTTCATCTGGGAACTCAGGGCACTCAGGAATAGGGAGAAGGGGCAGCTCAGGGTGTCTTTTTGTTGTGCAAGGCAAAAGGCAGGGGCCCAGGTCTGCCTCTTGTAACACAGTTTTCCTCCCTTTAACTGCTGATTCTCCTCCTCCAGGGCAGCCAGAGTAGGGGCTGGGAAAAGCATATCCATCCACTATGCCGTCATTATTTCTTCTCTTCTTTTTAGGAAAACAAAAGATGTTTTCCCTAAACCTAAGTCCATCGGATGAAGAATTATATGGTTTGAAATGACCATATTACCAAAAAAAAAAAAAAAAAAAAGAAACCCCCCCCTCCCCTCCCTCCTTGCAGAGATAAAGAGAAGGCAACAAAAAGGGAAGAGTTGACACCACATTTTCAGATTGCCAAGGGGTAAGAGATAGAGAAGGATGTGTACTTGAAATAAACTGCTTTAAAAATATGCTTGAGAGTTATTTTTAGAAGAGCCCATTTTATATCACTCAGCACCAGGGAGAAGATGCTGTTGTTGGAAGACCTCTAACAAAATCTATTTTGGTATTTACTTTTTTCTTATTTAATTACATGTCTTTGGGAACTTTCTAAACTTTAGCTCTTCCTTATTATATGTCTTCTTATTTCTTATAAATCCTTCCCAGTTGGGCAGCAGGTTGTAGGCATGATAAGATAAATCATCTTTGCTGGATATTAAACTGTCCTTCATTTATTAACCATTAGCAGAAAATGTTGCCTGCATTGTTTTTGTAGCATGTGGATAACAGGAGTCCCCTGGCTCCAAAGAGGCTCCTTTGCTTGGAGAAGGTCTTGAACCTGTGTTTTCCGTGACCAGTAGCACACAGTGCTGTGTGATGTGTGGTTTAATGGTGGCCGCTGTGGTGGTAGTGGTAGGGGCCTCTGGGGATGTGAAGAAGTGGTGCTGTTGGTACATAATATTGCTGCAGTTTTATTCTTTATAGTTTCCGGGACTATGCCTCTCCCAAAACTGAAATGCAGGTTTTGATTTTTATGTGTGTGACACCCAGAGAATAAAATAAATGGATAGAGATTTGTAACATTGAAATGATCTTGAAACCTTTTTTTTTCCCAAATAAAACTTTACACACATGTATAAAATAGTTCCCTTCTTATGCAGTGGTTATATTCTGGAACTCTCTTGTTCAAAATCTGGATTTGAAACTTGAGATGCTTACTTCGTTACTGGGTTCTTTCATTTTTAATTTCACAATGGAAACAAGGAGAGAAAGGATGAGAGACAAGGAAGTTGTCCTTTTCTTGATCATTCTGGTTTAAAGCAAGAGGAGCCAACCTGTGTAGCAGACACAGAACAAGTGGTTTCAGCTTTTTTTTTTTTTTTTTTTTTATTGGTTGTTGAAAACATTACAAAGCTCATGACATATCATCTTTCATACATTTGATTCACGTGGGTTATGAACTCCCATTTTTACCCCAAATACAAATTGTAGAATCACATCAGTTACACATCCACGTTTTTACATAATGCCATATTAGTGACCGTTGTATTCTGCTACCGATGGGAAAAGTGGTTGCAGCTTATTGGGATAATTGCACATTTTGAAAAAGTTTAAAAACAGGTGTTCCCCTGATCCATGTCTCTCTTCTCTCTGCCTGCTACTTATCATCCTCTCTGTCTGCCGGACAGTTTTCTGCCCCATTACACAAGGGGACCAACACAGAGCTCAAGGTTTTGGTTCAAGCAAATTTCCAAACCCAACTATTGTCTCTGTCACAATTTCTCATTTCCCAAAGAAAGAATCTCTCCTCTCTCAATTCAGTCAATCTGGTTAGAAAGCAAAACATGCTGTGAAATCTAACTGCCCTTGGCCTGGCCCCATAGATGAGTAAGATTTGAGAGAAATATTTTTGCTGAGAGTTGATAAATGCCCACAGAGGGGCCAATACAAAGATCCTATCAGAGAGGCTACCAGAGTGGGAGGATGAAGAAGGAGGACAGCATCCAACAGCATGGATCTTTTAAGACAGGGCAGATTTCATGTTGAATGCCAACTCTGGACATTTAGACTTTATAAATAACTTGTTGCCCTGTAATTTTAAATGTAGCCAACCTTATAGTATGAGTGTAGGCAAAGCATCAAAAGTGATAAAGTGAAAATTTTATATTATCCACAGTGCTGCTATAATAAGAACTATTTCTTCTAGCCCTTTCTTTATGTATATACAATTTGCAAGGCTTTTTTTAGGTGGTACCAGGGATTGAACTCAGGGGCACTAGACCACTGAGCCACATCCCCAGCCCTATTTTGTATTTTAATTAGATACAGGATCTCACTGAGTTGCTTATTGCCTCTCTTTTGCTGAGGCTGGCTTTGAACTTGAGATCCTCCTGCCTCAGCCTCCTGATCTTCTGGGATTACAGGTGTGTGCCATCACACTCCACCTGGAAGTCTTTTAATATATATGATTTTAAAGATTAGGAAACAAAATTATTTTTATTTCACATATGATGATCAGACTGTGGTTTAGAAAATATGGTCATTTTAAGAACAGGGCCTATGGCAACAATTAAGTTAACTACAGCATATAGGCTATGATGAGGCTAAGAAAATGTATTTTTCAGAGCTCATACAAATTCACTCAGTCTTACATTTCTTAAAGTGTTCTGATAAACAGGCTGTTGCTGAGTGTTATTACTCAGGGTTTTCCACATAGTAAGATGTACACTATATAATGGGGTGATCCCGTTTACCATACGACTGCCCTCCTGTCATATCATTGTCAGTATGATGGAACTTAGATATGTACATCCATTCACAAATTCTCCTCCTCAGTGTTTGTGAAGCAGCAGCCCAGTTTGATGTCCATGTTGCCCAGTGCTACTTGAGCGGGCCATCTTACCATCATATACTGTAGGAAGAAGAGCAGCCCTGGAAAAGCTGCCAGATGGCTAATTAGAATATTTCAGATCATCACCCTGGAGCTGTTCTCTAAGAGGCTGTGAGACTAATTACATCTTTCTAACATCTTTTGCCTTAGTCAACACCAGAAATTTAAGCATCACTGGGAATCCACTAATACCCAAACCTCTTAATCTCACACATCTCAAAAAATCTTTATGTGGCCCAATTTCTCCTCCCATCTCACCCTCTGAAAAATCCTTTTGAACTCATAGTCTTTCATCATGAGACTCTTAGAATATTCCACTTGGTAGCCTTCCCTAAATAGGAATCCTATTCTGAGGATTTTGCATCTTCTGCAGCTCTTTCAAATAGAAAATCTTTTATCCACCTCCTTATATTCTTGGAAGCTTGTGGTTTGAATTTGGGGTTGCTATAGTCCCTATGCCTCACTGTTATATTTGGGCCATTTTGTTCCTCCATGGATAGGAGGAAGAAGTCAAAAGTGGCTTAGACTGAAGTGGTAGAGGTAGAGGTGATGAGAAATTTTATATCCCAAATTTCGTATTTGGGATTTATTTTATAGGGGGACCTACTAGAAGTCCTCAATTGATTGGATGTCTCTTTTGCTCAGTCTTTCTGAATGAACATTTCTTGATACTTCTTATTTATGTCATCGACCAGTTGTTCTGCTTGTCTTCTCATTCATTAAGGACTTCCCGTCCACTCACCTTCCATCTCTGCTCCTGCCAATACTAAACCCCAAAGATTTCCAAGCAAACTGATCCTTTTTTATCCAAGTAGTCTCTTGTTTTACTCCATCTCAACTCCCCTACCTTCAAAATCACGACCAAAGTATTCCACACACAGACCACAAACTCTTACGTTGCTGGATGACTCTGGTAAGTGGTGTCCTCAGCTTTATTGAGAACTTATGTTCTTTGGTTTTGTTGTTGACTTTCCTGACCCTTGTTTAACTTTACCTTAATAGTCCATACCTTCTATCACTGTACGACTAAATCAGAATCACTGGGTAGAACTCAGGTGTTGGTATTTCAAAATTCCTTGCTAATTTTAACGTACAGCTAGGGCTGAGGGTCCCTATTCTAAACATCAAAAAAAACCAGCTCTCTAGTTAACTGAGCAGGTAGAAAATCTCTCTTAGTTTGTAAATGTGTATAAAAATGCATTGTAACAGGTGCATTCTGGGAATGTAGTATACCTTAACAGCTGCAGTTTCAGGAACATGCAGAGTTTAATAGTGGTGGGAGATTATATTTGGTCTATGCTTCATGCATCTCCCTATATGAGGTTGCCTCCTCCATAAGGGTTCCTTAGAGGCTGAGTCTCTTCCATCATCTACGGCACTGGTTCTCGAATGATGCTCCAATGGCACAATCAATAAGATAACCAATAATAGTTTGTTTCAAAGTCATCCCTAACTTCTCCTCTGAGCTGCTAACTTTTGTATATTCTGATGCTTATTTGACATCTACACTTGCATGCCAATAACTCCAATCTAGTGAAAGAGAGCTTAGTTTTCCCTCTGCATTTGATCTTGCCTTGTTCTTCCCCATTACAGCTAATGGTGGCATATATTAGCTAAACCTACTAATTACATAGTGTCAAAGCTAACTAAGAGTCAATCTTGAGATCACCTTTGACTTGAGACTACCTTTGATTTAATGTCACATTCATCATTGGCTTCTGGTAGGTCTAACTCATATATTCCAAATGTAGGTCTAGGCAGAAATCCCCAATCTGAGCATTTCCCATCACCTCCACTTCTACCACTCCACCTGTACTTCTTGCCTAGATAACTACAAACTCTTCCTAATTGGTCACCCTGTCTTCACTTTTGTAGAAACCACCTTTCCTATAGTGCAGTGTTTCCTCTACACAGCAGCCAGACCAATTCTTTAAAAATGTGAATTAGCCTTGCCCCTTACCTTGCTCAAAACATTTTATGAACTCTCCATCTCATGCATTCAAAAATGAAGGTACACAAGACCCTGGTTTAGCCTCTGCCAACCTCTCCCCTCGATAGGACTCACCAAGCTCTCTCCTTCCCCCCATTGCTTTTCGTTAATACTATGAGCCCCTGCAATATTTCTTTGCTCTGAGCCCTGGTTCGTTCTTTCTCTTGTTTTTAACATAAGCAGACGTGTACTTCCTTTTGCAAGCATAATGAATTTGTCATTTTCTGCTGCTAATTTTTTTCTTACATTCATGTAAATGTCTACATTAAACATATGAACATTTTTTATATTCTTCAAGGTGGTTATTAAGTCTGGAAACCCAGGCAATCTACATAATGAATAATATGTTGATACTACATCACAGTATATGATGTGTCAGTGACATAACATGACAAGTTTAATGTGTTGTCCCTTGTGAGCAGTGCCTAACTCAACACACTGTGCAAATTGTAATGAATGCAGTCATTAGCACAGCATGCCCATCAGCCACTGTACCTGCATGTGGGATGCACTGCCTCAAAGGACTTGCATCTGATTTTCACTGAATAAACCTTCACCTTTAGAACCCCTTAGAAGAGAAAATCAAGAGAGTTTAGATCTGTTGAGCCTGCAGCCGCCTCTACAGAGTCATGTCTTCCCGTCGTCTTCCACAGTACCCCACTGTTCTGACATGAAGAGATGGTGTACCATCCTGGGGGAACCACTTCACTGACCTTCTCCTAGCTGTCAAGTGTGGGCACTAATTAATCACAATACCATGACATCTGTCAAAAAGTCCCCTGTGTTTGCATACTATGTGGCCACCTGAACAAAGAATGCCGTGACCTCTGAATGCTTTTGTCTCTGAGCACCTTTTTTCTAAGAGAGGCATACTTGGGAATTCTGGGGCTAAGTGGTCCCCCGTGCATGTCCACAGAGTGGATGGGATGGGGTAGGCATGAAACTGCTAGGCGCTTTTCAAAGATCAAAGTGCCCTTTTAAAAAGAAAAATAGCAGCAGACATGATGAGCTCAGCCATCCAGACTGTCCAGGACTTTTGGGCTCTGACTCACACAGCCAAGTCAGAGAGGGTTGGAAATAATTTGCAGAGAAAGAAGGAATTGGGGCAGGCTTGTCTCTCGCTTTCCTCCTAATCGACCAGAGATCTAACCTTTTCTGTCCCTAAAGAGAGCATCTGTCACAGTGTGGTCTGGATCATCTGCTTAAGATCATCTGTGATATTACTTTAATGCTGATTCCTGGGCCCTAGCCCAGACCTACAGCACCACAATCTCTGTAAACATTGGTTTCCTTCCCTCCTCTATTTCCTTTCTCTAAAGCCATGAAGAATGAGTAGGTCATTCTTCTATTCCGAAAATTGCTATCATGGCTTCCAATTATTAGACTGAATCTTAAGAAATTATTGATATGTGCCCATGTTTAAGTGGCAAAAGTGGCAATATAATGTGGTTCTTCATCATGTTAAATTCAGGCCCTGTCCCAGGTGCTGGAAATGTAAGAACCAAAAAGAAAGCCCTTAACTCTGAGGAATGGACAGTGTGAGTGGATAGATACATGGGTAAAGAGATAACCATAAACCAGAGTGGATGAGTGTGGTAGGTGCTGTGCTGTTTAAGAGTGGGAAGTTTGGGGAAGATATCTGACCACCAGCATTGTGTAATATAGATGATTATAAAATTATTTAGATAATGTCTTAGATGACAGTTTCATAATAGATTAGTGAGAGGAGTTATCCTACCACTCATTGAGACTGATTTCAAGAACAAACCTATGTACAGCCTAATAATAATTTTCAATGATGTATATCTGAGAATGTAGCCATTAAGCCATCAAGGTCACTGGGGGACCTTTTTTGAATTAAACATTTCTTTTTCACATAAGATCATTTGTGATATTTCTGAAAGAAAGAGCCTATAATGCAACCCCATATCTCACCGCTTAAAAACACTGACAGAGGAGTGGAGTCATATCCTTCAAGGGTATGGACACACATAAAATAATAAAATTTAAGAACTACTGCTCATTTCCATGGTTCTAAGGCAAAGATAGGTGCTGAGTCTGACCCAGCTGGTCACTTATTACATTCTGACTTTTATTTTCTTTTGTGGTACCATAGATTAAACCCAAGTGCACTCCACCAGTGAGTTACATCTGCAGCCTGCATGCCCCCAATTTTTTTTTTTTTTTTTTGACACAGTATCTCTCTAAGTTGCCCAGACTGGCTTCATTCATGAAATCTGCTTGCCTCACCCTTCCAAGTAACTAAAATTTCAGGCATGTACAGCATACCATGCTATATTCTGACGTTTTATATCTATATGTCACCCTACTAAGTGTTTCTCCCACAGAGTAAATGAATGTGGTGGTAGGGACACCAAGGAATTAATTTCACCCAATGATCTTCATGATTTCATTCAAAGGTGAGTGGTGATGAACAGAATTGAATTTTTTAAAAAAGATCATAATTAATATTATGAATCTGATTGGAAAGACCTGTGAACACCTAAAGTCCTTTGTATGAAGTGACAACAGAATAGTCCCTAAGGAAAAATATTTTGGCAATATTCCTTGGGAAGTATGGAAATGCTTCTGAGGATGCAAGCTGGCTGCTAAGATACGAAAGAAAAAAGGAGTGCAATAAGACCTGAGAAATGGGATACTTAGGCACTAGAATGCTTTATCTTTTTTGAAATATCTTTTAAGATCTTTTAAGATCTGGATTAATCCCTCCATACACAAAGAAATCCCAGTCTGCTCTCACAGTAGGAATAATCACTATCTCTGAATTTGTGCTGCCTTTACTATTTTGTGCTACTCAAATTATGGTTTTTAAGGCCTATTGTTATGGGTCATTCATTACCTCTTTCCTGGTATGTTAACTAGGTTTAAAGGTCTTTGAGAACTGGTACCATATCTCACTTTGTCTTTCTTTTTTCTATTTTGATACTGGGGAGTTAACACATGAGTGCTTTACTTCTGAGCTACATTCCTAGTCCTTATTTTCTTTTCTTTTATTTTTTTATTCTTGAGACAGGGTCTTGCTAAATTGCTGAGGGTCTCACTAAATTGCTGAAACTGGCATTGAATTGGTAATCCTCCTGCCTCAGCCTCTGGAGTCGCTGGGATTATAGACATGCACCACTTCACCCTGCTCACTTTTCTCTTCTTTCCCCCATACTCTGTCACCAGGTGTCCAGAACTATTTTTGTAAGTCAAAAAAAAAAAAAATGCAATGTTGTCAATTATAGAGGATCCAACTTAATTCAACCCGAAGCTGTTTTGGTTTTGGTTTTGGGGGTTTTTGTTTGTTTGTTTTCTGTTTTTGTTTTGTTTTGTTTTGGTACTAGGGTTTGAACCCAGGGATGTTTCACCATTGAACAATATCCCCAGCCTTTTTTTTTTTTTTTTTTTTTTGAGATAGGACCTCACTGAGTGGTAAGTTGTTGAGGCTGGCCTTGAACTTGTGATTCTCCTGTCTAAGTCACTTAAGTTGTTGTTCATGCCGGGCCATAATAAAGTCTTAAAAAATGTGTTTGGAATGAAGAGAAAGGAGGAGAAAAAAAAAGAAGACTACCTATTCCAATATTTGAAATATCAGGAGATATTTTGGTAAAATTTATTTTGGCCAAAGGAAAGAACTTGTGGGAAAAAATTCTTTGTTCTTCAAGGTGAGAACACCAAGAGCTGCTTTCCATTCCAAACAAAAGCCTCTAATTTGTTACCCTCAATTTAAACAAAAAGTACACTAACCTATAAGCTGTAAAGCTCGAGAAGTTGTGGACAACTTGATATTGATGTAGTTTGATATAAGTCTCAAATCCCTCCCATTTGCTCTGCTAGCAGTCATCTTTTAGGTATGCCCTCTGGCATGATTTACAAACATACTAAAAGCCCAGGGAACATGCATTTTGAAAATTTCAGTGAAGGGTATAGGAATGGGTGTTAGCTTTTCTAACATCAAGATGCTAAAATATCCACCTGATAATTGGCAATGTGCATTGGCTTTGTTCCTGAAACCATGTATTTAAAACCAAAGACCACACTAAGGTGTATAAAATTACAGCTGGTATCCACTGACATTCTTTTATTTTTTTTTTCCAAAAATTTATGGCCTACTTATAGGATGAGACAGAAAGAGCAAATAACAGTGAAAAGCAATTTAAAAAGAAAGTGAGATTAGTATTTTAAATAACTAGCCGTTCACCCCCAAAGTTAGCATGCAAAACATTTTATCGGTTGCTAATTACAAACTGAAGAATCACCTTGTCAAAAGACAGCATATCTTTTTCATTCTAGCTCTACCTTTTCTTAATTATTTTCCCCCAGTGGTATCAAGAAGAAGCCCATCTGTCTTGGTAGAAATAAATTAATGGCTGCTGTTGAGCATATTATGATGTTTGGGTAAAATATAGCTACTCCATCTCTGTTCCTGGCATCCCAGCCCACTTGTTCAATTAGCTCCCCTTCACATACATAAAGATTCTCATATGTCAAAAGTCATGGAATTCTTTTCTCCTTGTTCTAAAGTTCAGGCCTTCAAAGACCAAAGCAACCCACTGTTTATATGCTTTATCAAAAAATAGCCCAGAAGCCTGGACCCACAGCCCAGGGGAACTATTTCATAGAATTTTTTTTTTCCAGTGACTTAGCCTTGAGTTCTTTTTATAGATCAAAAGAAGAAAAGTTGCATAAACTTCTAATTATTTTTAGGAGATTTTTTTTCTGGCAGACTCATTTTTTAAAAATGTATACAACTTCTCCTTTTCTCTGTGTTACTTAAAGGATGTGGTTGGTGGGGAGAGAATCAAGGAAGTTGGGTAAGACATTCTCAAGAATTTGATTACAATGATTGTATTGGAATACAATTTTTTCCTGTTTACAGCTATAGCAGGATCATATAGAAATAGGAACATGGCCTTGTACCTTAGAGGAAGCATATTGACATAGCACCTTCTCTTGGAAAAAGGGACCAACCAAACCCTTTCATTCTATAAGCAGGGGATATCTAGGCTTTAGTATGAGACAAAGTCACTTAACAGGCTTTATGTTCCAGCAAATCAGCTGCTCCTCAGTTTTTTTTTTTTTAAGTATCAAAGAGGAAACTGATATGCATTGTATTATCTTTGCTGGAAGGCTATAAGATTGGAAAAAAATACTGCTCAATGGTGGTGTAATAGGATTGACTCTCTCAGAAGGAGAGCTGTGCTATAAGAAGACAGGGGTGCATAATTCAATTTGGTTGTGTGTAATACAAGACCTCAGACTCCAAATACATATGTACTTTATTTTATTGTTAATGGTTAGAATGCAGTCACAGAATCATATGCATTCATTTTTTTCCCAGCAGAATTATCATTAATATAACTCATGTGTTCTTATAGGACCCCCAAATCTCTGAACATTTATTGGCAGCCTTAGAAGGCAGCATGCTGTTATCACTCTGTATAGAATTTCACTCACTACCTCACAGCATTAAATGTGCCTGATGACAAATTGATGTATTTTTTCTTAACTAAATTATTTAAATTTAGAAATTTGACTTAATCAAACAAAAAATTCCGTAAGTCCACATAATACAGTTTTTCCTGAAATCATGCCTATTAAATATTCCAAAAATCTTTATCATTACTAGCTGACATTAAAATATAGACTTATTAAAAATTTAATTCAAACATATGTACTTGATTGAAAAAAAATATGTTTAAGCATCTTAATATAGCACTTGATATATCATTTATTTATAATCTGAAGAAAAAGTTACTTACTTTGGTGGTAAAATGTTTAAGCATATGCCTTCTGTGCTATAGCAAAAAATCCATCATAAAAATGGCCCATCCTTACTAAGGAGGTTTATTATTGCTATAATTAATGTATTGATTTCCTAAGGGTGCCATAACAAAGTATCACAGATTGAGTGAATTAAGGAACAGAATTTTAGTTTCTAGGGACTCTGAGAGTTACAAGACTGAGATCGAGATGTGGGCAGAGCTGGTTTCTTCCTCTCACCTTGGCTTTCAGTAGACCACCTTGTTTCTGTTCATTGTCCCAGTCCCTCTATTATTGTGCAATCTCTTCTAAAGGACACCAGTCATGTTGAATTAGGGTCTATACTAGTGACCCCCATTTTAACATAACTCTATAAAAATACCTGGGTTCGATCCTCAGCACCACATAAAAATAAGTAAAATAAAGGCATTCCACCCATCTACAACTACAAAATTAAAAAATAAAAAAAAAAACCTGTCTCCAAATACAGTCACATTCTGGGAGTTAGTGTGGGAACTCGGAGGGCACACACTTCAGCTGAAAACAATAAGGAACATTTTATCTTACATCAGTCTGATTTGGACCCCTTCCTATAACAAATATTTAACAAATCTTAATGCAGAACACAGGTTACTGGTTATTTCCTCCATAAACCTGCATCCTAAACCAAGTTGTCCTGAATTTTGAGTATCAAGAACATGAACTATCGCAAGTGAATGAGGACTCTAAGGCCACAGACATGCTGATGAAATTCTGAGGGTATAGCTAAAGAATGGCAGAGTGTAGACTGCACATGCTATGCGGAAAATAACAATTATATATCATGTTGACATTATTGGGAAGTTGTGCCCTTTATGATGATAAAATGAATATGGGGGAGATGGGGGCAGGAAGCACAATTGAAAAGAGGCTTGAGTTCTAGCTATGTATAGGAAGTTTGTTGATTTGTGACAGGAGCCTCTAAAGGATCTCACAATTTTAGTTGTTTGATATTTATTACAAAAAAAAAAAAATGTCACTTATGTCTCTTTACTAGACACCTAAGGTCATGGGGATAAATCAGGGTGACAGTGTTTAATGAGTGCCTGTTGTGTTCTTGGAGCACTGAGATCAGGTAGGGATGGATGGGCCTCTCTTTAACAGAACCCTGCTGTGCTGTCATTTTAGAGAAGACATCAACCTTATGAGCCATTCCTGTAGCAAAAGAAGAAGTTGTTTCCTGAGAAATTTAACCCTTCCTTCTACAAATGAGATGTTTGTTTCAAGGCCCATGTAATATGATGGGGAGCTTCCTCAAGATCTCTCAGTTTTTTATTAGCTGATCTGGAACTAGGATTACCATTTTGTTATCCCACATTTGGTCCTCCCTTTCCTCTAACTCCAGTAATATATATGAAAACATTATTTGGGTTTTTTGCTTCTAAAGCATCTTCATCCTGTGGTTTTATGCATTTCCCTGTCTATGCACCAAAGTGTGAAGGCCAGGGGAAGGCCATTCACTTTCATTTGAAACATTACCAAGACATCTGGGCTAAAGGGCCAAATCATCACAAAGCTGGATCTTGTGATAAAACCTGTTCGTTTAAACTGTTTGCACTTGGCAGGGCCAAAGGGAAGAAAATACATAACCTTTTGAGCCAGCAGACTGGATTTCATTCCCAGTGTCACCACTTTCTAGGTGTTTGATAGAGCATACATTAAATACCTTGTCTGATATTTATTCCTTATTTGTAAAAATAATAACAACAATAACTGCCTTACTAGATAACTGTGAGAAATAAAAAGAATATACATTTTACAGAGTTTCCTACCAGGCACACTCAAGACATTCAATAAATGTTTCCTATATCTTTTTGTGAAGCTCTAAGAAATAATGATTATTTCAGTGGATGGAAGGTATGATTTTCCTCTGTACTGAGTGAAGGCTACACATCTTCATTCTTAGACTCTCAGACACTTGAGACTCTGTGAGATAGAGAAACACATACCTACCTCAGTTCTGACAGATATAGCAATCAACAATTTGTTCTTAAGAGCAAAAGGCCTCGAAAAACACTACCTACTATAAAGTGTCAAATGTGAAGCCTGACTAGCCATTAATTTTGTTTATGAAATTTATGTTCCAATTTCCATACTGGGATTAACATATAAAATCAATTTTGGAACTTAAGTAGAAAATAAAATATCAGTTCTGATTACTTCACTTAGCAAAGTAATTCTTAAGGATAGCAATAATTTTCATAATAGGCAATTGATTCCAATAGTAATGTGAGGAGTGAACAATTATTTAAATCCAGCTTTTAATGGGCCTTTTGACGACAACATAGAATATGCAAAAGTGAAGATATGTGTGCACAATCAATATATCATTAAGCTAAAAATTTTATTTAACTTTTTCATGGTTCCTTAGTCTTTATATGTTTTATAGAACAAGTGACAGATTTACAATGGAAATTTACAGTATAGGTAAAATATATACAGGACTAAGGGCTTTGTGTAATTGCTTTTCTTTTGGTGACAAACCAGCCCCCACAGTGACTTCTAACTGTCTCCCTGTATGATTGATAATATCCATACTCTCTGCTTCCTGTGTTTGTGCAATTCAAGGAAGGGAAAAGGTATACTTCTCCTAAGCAGAGCACTCAATTAATGGTCAAATAGGAAGAATTACTTACACTCTAGGAATTAGGATTTGGCTTCTATTTCTGTTATCAAACATAGCAATTGGCTTGCTTAAAGTAAAATTTCTTGCTTTGATCAAGAATTAGAAGGGAAGGAATTGCAACATAGTGATGTAGCCCTGAAAGTAGATTGCCACAACTGTATTTGCAGCTCCCCTGAGATAGTCTGCAGGTACCATGAAAAGCTGGGCCAGTTACACGACTGCTCTGTTTTTTGGTTTGTGAATCTACAAGACGGGGATGACAACGCACTTCCACCTTTGGACCATATGAAACCTGAGAAACATACTTTGTGTAAAACAATTTTAACAATGCATGCATATAATCAGAAATCAGCACTTGTTTGCCATCATTAAGGAAGATAGTGAGTGACCTTAAGTAAATGGATATGTGTTTGACTTTCTCTTCCTTTTCCATTCACAGCAGAGACACAACTGAACCAAATGATCCCTCTCATCAATATGCAAAATTTAACATCAGTAAACGCTTTTCAACATTGCATCAGTGTGAGGGGGCACCTTCATTCAGGAATTTTGCTAACTGCTTTCTAGCAAGGTATCTGGTACTCTCCACACTCAATGAGTATGCACTGCAATTTTATCTTTAAGTTGTATGTCAGCCCTCTGGATGGGGACTGTTATGACTGGAGTACAAACTATATGCTTCAATGGAAAGAAAAAAAAATTATGTGCAAATCCTGAGAAATAGTCCCAAGATCACATAGTGTGATAAGAGCATGAACTAGGAAACTGCAGAGTCATGGGTTTGAATCTCCACTTTGCCATTGGCCACCAATGGAATAGGCAAGGCATTCAACTTCCATGGCAATCACATAAAGTAGAGATGGTGCTATCTATTGTTAGGAAGATCCAATTAAAGAAGAGTATGGGCATAGAGATACTCAAACTGATATCTCTCACTTGGCTTGCCCTCTATGACCAATTCTTTTAACCACCACCACCTTATGAACAATAGTGGGCCAATTCAGTTTTCAAGAAAAATACCTAACACTCATATAGTGACAGCCCTACAAGTATAACTTATGTGATCCTTTAAAAATTTCCATGACTAGGAATCATCAGCATTACTATTATCCTCATTCTACAGGTAAGGAAACTAAAACACAAGGTAGCTGAGAGATATGGCCTAGGTCAAGAAACCAGTGGAGATGCAAAGCTGGGCTTTGAAGCCAAGCAGGATGGCTCTAGTGACCACACACACATAACCCCTGGAATAAGCCATCCCTCGAGGAATAGGTAACTGGCCATCCTCCTTGCCTCTGCTCCTCATTACTGGTTGGGTCCTTCCTGTAGCACTTATCAAATTCAGCTTTTAATGGGTCTTTTAATGACAACAAGGAATATGCAAAAGTAAAGATATGTATGCACTGCCTTGTGCTAGATTCATATATGCACCCATCTGCCTGCCTGCCTGAGAGACTGCAGGTCCTTCTGTCTGTCTTACTTCCTTAAAGCACTTGATGTAGTCTCTCACTATGTGGGCAAGCAAAAAAAAAAAAATAGTATGAAATGGAGGCAAAAGGGATTTGAGAAGTGTTCTGTAACAGGATGGTCTCGTGTTTAGCAGTTCAGTTTGATTGGCAGTCAGGACTTCTTTGGACATGATTATTTAAAGTGTTGAAGGGCAAGCCAGGGGCAGTGATGCATGCCTGAAATCCCAGTGGCTGGGGAGCTAAGGCAAGAGGATCACAAGTTTAAAGACTCAGCTACTTAGCAAGGCACCATGTAACTTAGTGAGACCCTGTCTCAAACTAAAAAGGGCTGAGGATGTGGCTCGGTGGTTAGGTCCCCCTGGGTTCAATTCCTGGTACCAAACAACAACAACAAATAAAGTGTTGAAGGACAATGGGAAGAGTGTGGGTTGCCATCAGGCCTGACTCTCCTAGTAATTCCGTGGTTGTTGAACAGGTGATAAAATGTGGCTAATGTAGATACTAATGGTAGAGATGAATAACCACCACGGAGTATTTGCTAATCAAGGCCCTGGCTTGCCTAGTCATGGGAGGAAGGGGAGAGCATTAATGTTGATTGATAATGTATTCAGGGCCCCAAGCAGCGCTTTAAATTCAGCCTGAGTGGTGTCTCTATACTCTTTGCTCTTCCAGTCTACCATGTGCTGACTAATGAACCTCTCCAAACTCCAAGACCCCAGGATTTATCTAAAAACTAAAAAGCACCTAAACATCTAAACATTATCATCCTCTTTTTTGCCTAGAGCAACTCTGAAATGAATTAACCACCAATTGCCTATAAAACTCTTGGAGCTGCTAGGCAGAGTAATAGAAATTGTACTTCTGAGCAAAGTCTGGGAAGACTTAATTTGTAGAGGCTTTTGTGTTCCTTCTGCCAGGGATCATTAAAGGAAAATTCAGACAACCAATGGCAAATTTTAGATTCTTAAGTATTAAAAAAAAAAAAATGAGGTAGCAAGGAATCCGTTTGCTGGGTAATAGAAGTTCTATTTTTTTGGGAAAAAAAAAAATTTCCTAGAAAGAACACTTTGAGGAAGTGATGTCAAGCAATGAATGTACTCAAGGTGTGCTCGGCCTACAGCGACTGTCTGCTCTGCACAGAAATCAACACACTGTCTCAGTCTAAGCATGTCAGTTAGCCTCCCTCCTCCCCCAGAAGTAGAACCAATAATAGCTTGGAAAAAGAAGCTCTTAAAATTTTTGTTCCTAGGTACTAAAGGCCAAGGACAGATTAGTGAATATAAATTTCTATTTATCATTAACTCTAAAATTCCTAAAATTTTTTCAGTACAGTGGGAAAATTGTTTCTAAAATATAACAGTCTTCAGCACAAGCATGCTAATAATGATATCTACATATGATGACTATGATTGTTGTCTCAACTCCAAAAATACTGCCACATTGATGTTCATAGCAGCACAATTTACAATTGCTAGACTGTGGAACCAATCCAGATGCCCTTCAATAGATGAATGGATTAAAAAAAAATGTGGGATTTATACACCATGGAGTATTATGCAGCACTAAAAAATGACAAAATCATGGAATTTGCAGGGAAATGGATGGCATTAGAGCAGATTATGCTAAGTGAAGCTAGCCAATCCCTAAAAAACAAATGCCAAATGTCTTCTTTGATATAAGGAGAGCAACTAAGAACAGAGCAGGGAGAAAGAGCAGGAAGATTAACATTAAACAGAGACATGAGGTGGGAGGGAAAGGGAGAGAAAAGGGAAATTGCATGGAAATGGAGGGAGACCCTCAATGTTATACAAAATTACATATAAGAGGTTGTGAGGGGAAGGGGAAAATAAACAAGGAGGGAAATGAATTACAGTAGATGGGGTAGAGAGAGAAGATGGAAGGGGAGGGGAGGGGGGATAGTAGAGGATAGGAAAGGTAGCAGAGTACAACAGTTACTAATAGGGCATTATGTAAAAATGTGGATGGGTAACCGATGTGATACTGCAATCTGTATTTGGGGTAAAAATGGGAGTCCATAATCCACTTGAATCTAATGTATGAAATATGATATGTCAAGAGATTTGTAATATTTTGAACAACCAATAAAAAAATTGTAAAAAAAAAACAAAAACAGAAAAACCCATTCACTATATAAGAAAATACAGGAAAAGCTGAATCCCTAAGAAAAATCCAAGAAAAGAATGTAAATTTGTGTTTTGTTGTTATTGTTGATTTTGGTTTTGTTTGTGGTGGATAAATGATCACATGTTCTTGAGCATTGATTTTTCTTTTCTTCTAAAAATTCAACCTGATTCTGGTTAATTGGATGTATCAGGTAGTTGGGTTCTGGTTAATGGTGATTGGTCATATTTAGTTGGAAAGGGATGCTTCATTTGGTGCTTGGTGATATGTATCTTTTTAAGACTAAAGGTTACATTGAGCATGTTTTGTTGGGGCACTTGACTCAAAAGCCTAGGAGCAATTAAGATGTTCCCATTAGATGCAAAGTGCCAAGGTGGTGCTCTGAAGTTTCCCTGAGGGTACACTTTTCTCTTTCATCTGACATTTCCTTTCCTGACTGTTCAGAGATGGCAAATTAGATGGGTCAACACCTGTAACACGCGAGCTAAACATAGCTGCCTGGGAGAGGTACAAATGAAGAAACCGACATTTGTGAAAATAGTATTCACTCCCACCAGCGGGAGACCCTTCTGAGTAACAGCCCAACATGCCCAGGTCACTGTCCTCACATTGTGGGACCAGGACAGGAAAGTCAATATGCTGTCTTCCAAGTCACTGTTTGTCACTTTTGTGTGTTGGTTTGTGGAATGCTCTCTTGACAAAGGAGTTGTTCTTCCTGGAATGCATTCTTGTCTGGCGGCTTTCCACACCTTTAATGGGCACCTCAGGTGACATCAACTGCAGCCCAGCTGCCGTCACTAAGATTGAGCCACTTAAAACAGGTCCTGCCTTGGCTGTTTATGCACTTAAGTGTACAAGCAGGACCCACCTTATCCCCAGATTTAGCAAAGACACAATAATTGCTTTCTTTTCAATGGCAGGTGATGCATTTGCCACTATGGACTAGAACCTGCTACTGCTCTCAGTCATAATGGAGCAACAGGAGAGAAGCGCAGAAGGAGATAGAAAATGTCAGAGAGCTCTGGGTTGGAAATTGCTTTTTGCAGATGCGATTAAGCTCTGTCAGGAGAGAATATGAAAATGCTAATTGGCAGATTTAGTTATGTTTTATTGTCTTTGAGTTGCTGAGTAAGTCATCAGATGATACTGTTTAACCATTAATGTAGAACTTCTGTCGATTATTTGTTTTTAACCTCTTTACAAAGGTATCTTAAACTACTGTCCCCTTCCAGCAAAAAAGAGAGAAGTATAAATATTTATATTCCGTCCAAGAACTGATAAAAGTCTACACAACACAAGAATATTAATTATAGTGTAAAAATTTGTGTCAGTCAAGGGCAATTAGGATATCTGCAGTTTTTTAATCTTAAACTACAACACACATACACACACATACACAATACACACATGCATACACACTTATGCATGCATATTCACCTAAATTCTTATTTTATTCATAAAATAGCAAGTGCCTCATTGGTGTGTGTGTGTGTGTGTGTGTGTGTGTGTGTTAAAGAGCTCAGCACAGAGTGTATGCACAATCATTTGTAGCTGCCACTAATACTATATGAATGCAGAAAGTCATATAAGCAAGTGAAGTTATAATTAAGATATTAGAAAACAGTTTTTCTTTTTATTAATAAATATTTTGTATTTGCTTGCCACAGCATATACTGTTTTGAAATAAATTGATGGGAAATTTATCAAGAAAAAGAAGAACTGGCTTTCTTTCCTGTATTTCCTTCCAAATTTTAAAAAATAATGCCCAATTTACTCTTTGCATTTCTCATAGTATCTTAACTAATCTCTGAGGTCATTAGTCAATATTTAATGTTATCTGGAGAACTTTATAAATCTCAGACTCCTCACACCTGTTTCAAACTCATCAATCAAGAGACTCTCCCAGATTCACTGTAATAAAAGACTTCACAGGTGATTTCATGAAACTGGACAGATCAGTGGATTTGAATGAGTAGTCACATTATTTTTTGTCACATTTGGAGTACGTGTGTATGGGTCCTTTGTTTTTTGTTTTTAATGTTTCCAAACTTCTGGATTCAAGAATTACAAAATGTATGTAATCTGGCCCAGCATTTGATTTTATGAAATTAACTAATAAATCATTGAATTTATTATCATATAAATATCCTCAGTCCTCCCTAATGTGAATTATGACAAATCCGAGAGCTTTATATATTCAACCCATTTGCTCAGACAATCCGGCTCTTCTGTTTCCATCAAAATGCTTTGCTTCTCTCTCACCCACTCTGGTTAGAATTAGTCTCTTTTTCTTAACACTTGAATAGTCTTAATTAAAACTGACGCCCTTTGTCTGGTAAGCAAATTCTACCTGGAGCCCATCTGCATTCACATTCATATCTCTCTCTCTCTCTCTCTCTCTCTCTCTCTCTCTCTCTCTCCCTCCCTCCCTCCCTCCCTCCCTCTTTCCTCTGTCATCTGGAAGCTTGTGAGGCAAGCAAGGTAGCCTTCTCCCTCTTCTTACATGCTTTATTGGGCTCCTGTTTCCTTGCCACTGTCCATGTGCTGTCTCCTGGCTGTTCCTTGACCCCACACCCCACCTGTGGCTGTGGAGTGAGTTGCTAATGAAGAGAGGTGGGAAGGCTATGCCAAATCTGAGGGCTTCTGTCAGCAGAGCCCCCATCTTGGAAGAGCCCAACTGTCCCCTTTCTCATGCTCCTCCTTCAGCTATGTCATAGAAAATTTGACTCTACTTTCTAAAAGTTCAATGGAGAGAAGTTAACGGCTGGTATATGTGGGGAAAGGAAACACTTAAAGGAAACTCTGAAGACTTTCTTAAAACAAATTCTTTTTTATTGTGTTTCCTTTTATTATAAGAGGTTCATTTTAACTATAGAGTATTTCCATGTAAAGCGTATGTGTAATCGTTTGTCTTAAGATTATGGATACCCTCAGAGAACAAAATTCTCTATTAGAATTGTTGCAAATTCTTCTTTTTGAGAAAGTTATCAGCATTTCCTGATTATTTCAGAAGTCCTCATCTAAGGTTGAAATGTAAGTTCATTTTAAATTAAACATGAAATCTTAGTCTACCCTACAAGTGATATTGTATCAATTTGCCATTTTTATATGGGTCTCTAGACCTCATTGGATGGGTTAGTTGCTTTTACTCTTTGTTGCCAACACATCATAATTGAGTTCACAGGGTCTGATTTTTCCGTGTTTCTATTATGTGTTCATTTTTTAATGATCTTAAATATTTAACAATTTAGCTATCAAAGTATGTCAAGGACTGGCCAGGACATGGAGACTCCAGAAGCCACATCTGGTGGCAAGACAAGTTTGAAATTGTTAGTTGCTTTCAAACTGCCTCCAGTTCTGCCTGTGCAGTGGAATCTCAAGGTTCTTTCTCTTAAAATACATTGTTTTAAACAGGGATGGGGTCATAGCTCAGTGGTAGAGTGCTTGCCTAGCATGTGGGAGGCACTGGATTTGATTCTCAGCACCACATATGAATAAATAAATTAAATTGAGGTCCATTGACAACTAAAAAAAAATATTTTAAAAACATATTGTTTTAAATATCTCGATTCTCAGAAGAGCTAGCTTTCCCTGTTTAAAACAAGATCAATGAAAACCCCAATCTATGGTATATTGGGCTCTCCTTGTTTCCTTAAGTCTCAATCCTCCATTTCCACCTGAAGCTTGTATCATGAGAGCAGGTATTCAGTGTATTTGGGGACTGAAATCGAATTTGCAATTTGCAGCATCTCCTGTAAATCGAGGTGAAAAGATTACCATGGTCTGCTGGGCAGTGAGAGGCAGCATGGGGTGGTGAGAACATAGTTTTGGAGATACCAGAATATTGTTTCAATCCTGGTTCCACCAACAAAGTAACCTTGGATCAGATGTGGGTAGGTGGAGAACAGGTTGACAGTCATTGAGCTCTGAAGATGTGGATGGTGTTCGATCTGTGTCAGAATTATTCAACCTGGGCGGTATCGTGGCTGATAATTCTCTGCTGTGGGGGCTGTCCTTGTCACTGTAGGATGTTTAGCAGCATCTCTGGCTTCTTTCTTCTATCTTTCCCTACCATGTTCTTTATCACTCTGTGACAACCAACAAGGACTCCTGAGGTACACAGTTATCCCCCAACACTGAAGATTGTGGGTCTTCCTGTTTGCTGTTAATCTTCACAGGTAGAGCCCATCAGGTATTAACATGGTATGACTTTATAAGTATTCAAGGCAAAGGAAGAAAAGTGTTTAAGCACTCTCCAAAGGCCCTAAATATTTTAGGCAACCATATTAAGTATACTTGCCAGTTTATAAAAGATACAGAAAAACTTAAAGGCTAATTTCCTAGATCCTAGAAAATCACCATTTGCATTACCCTTAATTTGGTAATTACCAAATTACTATTTGCATATTGTGAGTGTTTTACTCAGACCAATCAGTATATTAGGAGTACAGCCTGATAGACCAATCAGGACTAAGAATCTACATTTTTTATCTTCAAAATACGAAGAACATTAAACAGAAATGCCAAGCATGTGCCAAGAATTGGGATTTAAATCCTTTTGAGGTCCTTTCTTACCTAACAATGTAGAGAGAAAGTAAAAAACAATTCCAGATGCTGAGGATGCAGCATTTGGTAGCAAGCCTTTGGGAGGAAACAAGGGAAAAATGAAATGGCCCCAAAGGGAACAGCAGTGTGTTTCCATCTGTTAGGCCACAGATTCTGGTAGGGGAGAGCAGGCAGCTCAGAGCTTAGCCTTCTTAGTTAGATTCCCAGGGTTCCTCATGCTTGCCTTTCCTCAAGATCCTCCAGGTGGCCTGGAAAGCACCGAAGTCCCTTTTATGGGGATTCTGATTCGGAGGGTTTGAGGTTGTGGCCAGAATTAGTTATGTTTAAGAAGCTTCCCTGCAAACTGCATGATTAATAGGGTTAGGAAACCCAGACATCTAAATCCTTGCTACTCAGAATGCGGTTCTCAAGCTTCTAGCAGCAGGATCAGCTGGACATTTATCAGAAGCAGGTTCTGAGCCAGATTCTGACTCAGTAAGTCTGAGGTGGGACCTGGGACTACATTTCTAAACAGCTTCCAGGATAGGCTGACTCTTGGGTTTTTGCACTCCAATTTGAGCAGTGAGGGCCCTGTTGGCTTTAAGCAGGAAGAATAATGAAGGGTGAGTCATCATTAAATCCTACCCTGGGGGTGATGTCATGGCTCCCAGACAGGTAGGAGAAATGAGGTCGACTTGAGGGGAGACGGTGGCATGGACTTATGGGATTCTTTATATCAACAACTATCGTGATCAGAATCCCATGTTTCTGAGAAATATTTTCATATTTCCAATAAACAGCTGGACAGTGTCTCCCAGGGAAGGCAGAACTGTCATCTGCTGTTTCTGGACTCCTGCCCTCATGTGTCAGTTCTTCAACAGGCTCGGGTGCTTTATCAGCCTCGGGGGTATTCTGAGTGGCTGTTGTTTCTCTGCCAGAAATGCAGAGCAATTCATCCCTAAAGTGGTCATCATCCAGAAGGAGTTAAAGAAGGGAGCTGCTATGATTTTATTTATTTATTAATTGTGATTGCTGAAAGGCAGTACCATCATTGGGTCCATTTGGGTGGTTTCCCCAATTCTGGCATGCACCATCAGCAGCTTTTTATTGATGGAATCAGGAAATGGCACACATTTCAGTCATTTTTTATGAAGGTAGCCAAAGGCAACATGTGATGGGCTCTGGTGGTAGAGAAAGCTATGACAAATGCCGAAGCTAGAAGGCCAAGGCAGGAAAGATGCTGTTTACAGGTTAGTCCCAGCTAAGCCTCATTGGCTCTGATTGGATCCCACCCCCATCCTTGAGCACATTGGTATCTCCAGGTGCTATACCAAATGGCTTTCATTCAGATCAGAAGTTCCATTTGCAAGCAGAGATAGAGTGCCACAGAGCAAGGGAAGAATGATTACCCCAAAGAAGGGGGCTTGGTGTCCTCCAAAATAACAAATGTCAGGTGTCCTCGCCCACCAATAACTTTGAGCAAAGCAATGCCTCTTAAACCAGTGTACAGTGGTGCTTGCTTAGGGAGAGCAAGGGCTGAAGTAATAAAAGTGAGTTATACCACACAGCTGTCCCTCAGGAAACATCACGTGAAAGGACCTGTACTACCAAGGAAAGCCAGTTTCTGTTAGAGAAGTTACCTAGGGAAGGTTATGAGGGCACTTGGAGGGGAATGTATAAATGCTGTCTTCAAGGCTATCCCTTCCCCAAAGGCTGGGGCATACGCTTTGGAGACACAAAGTCCCGGTTTGAGGATTGGCTATCTCTGGCTCTCCCCATCACTGGCTATGTGTTCAAAAGTAGCTTATGTGATAAAGCTATGGTTCTGCATTTATAAGGTAAGATGGCAGTGCCCCCTCTCTATCCCAGGTAGTTGTAAAAGTGAAAAATAGACATAGACATTTTAGGCCTATGTCTATTTTCTTTTTTTTATATTTATTTTTTAGTTTTCGGTGGACACAACATCTTTTCTTTTTATTTTTATGTGCTGAGGATCAAACCTAGTGCCCCACGCAAGATAGGCGAGCGGGCTACCACTTGAGCCACATCCCCAGCCCAGGCCTATGTCTATTTTCTGCATGGTTCTATCCAGTAGCTCCTATTGCAAGATGAAATAGCAGCAAAGTTTGCTGAGTGAATAATTAAATGAGTGAATTTTCATAGAGCCTGACATAACAATATGTGCTTCAAAAGATATATCTTTTTTCACACTTAATAGCAATTGAGGTTTATATGTGACTCTGCAATATTTTGTGTGTATTTGTGTGTATGGTTCTGTCAGGCCTTCTAAGTGACACCCAAGTGAACGCTTTAGAAGAAATTCTGGAATTTTTAAAGTGTGCCTCACTACTTGCTTGGTTTCAGAACATCTCCCAGTAGCATGATCAGGGAAAATACAGAGGCTGAAATTTCCACAGATTTTTCTGGTTCTTTCTGATTCAGCAGCTGCGAAAACAGAATTTATTAGTTATGAAATGAAGTGGGAGACTTTAAAATATATTTGTGTGCGTATGTGTGTAATTCTAAGAAAGTATTCAAAAAAAATTCTAAGTGAGTCTGTTTTGCTCTCACAAAATAATCCTCAGAGAAACCTAAATGCTATTCAGGCCTTCTGGCCTCTCCAAGGAGAGTTTCTTCATTATTCCCCAGAACCATGCCTGGAGGTGGGTTGATCTGTCTACACAGCAGGCCTGGTCCACTTCTAATTTATACAGGGAGGTTTTTAAGTGAAGCTTCATGCAGGCCAGGCTTCTTTTTATAGATATAATTTCAAACTTTAATTGTAGTCTAGAAACCTCATGGAGTCAAAGAATGTATGTGAGAGCAGGTAGCGTTAGTACCTGGAAATCAAGATTTCTGGTTGGACTTCAGGATCCACAAGACTAAGGTGACTTTGGGCTGACTGCAAATTTAGGAATTTAGGGAGTATCTTTGGGCATAATTTCAAATTGCTGATGCTAGTGCCAGGCTAAGACAAAGAGTTTCCACACTGAGAAGCTGAGCTAAGCCCAAGGTCTAGTCTTGTAGAAACACATTAGGGATTGATTGATTGATTGATTGAGCCTATGTACAAAGCCTGAGCCCTGTAAAAGTGTGACTGGGGAGGGTCGGCAATTAGGTCTAACACTGTCTATTGTCCAGACTATTGTGCTGGTTCTGCCCACTTATTTTCCTGCCAATGCTGCTCCCCATCCCCTGTCCCAAGCAGTGAGGTGACATGGGAGAAATTTGTACTGTGAGGCCGCTGGTAAAGACTGACAGGTGGGGGTCTTGCTTTTAATTGGATAACTCCTGTTAGGAGTCAATTGTCCTATTAACCCCACATATCCCTATATCAGCATTATTTTGATTAGACCCTTGCAGCCTTCATAAGCAAGATGAGGAAAAACCCTGAAATGTTGAAATAAGAGAGATTGAGCAGTGTGAGGGGCAAAAGGGAGATGTGATACGTGGATTGTCTGAGTTTCAGTGATGGAAGTAGCTAATGTGTGCTGAGTTCTTCCTTTGTGTCAGGCACTAGGTTTATAATTTCACGTATTTTTTTCCTGATTTAATTTTCTCTCTCTCTTTTTTTTTTTTTGGTTTTCACATGATCACAGAAATGGATTCAAATTTTCAAATATCCATAAATCATATGAAGTATTTTATTAATCGTTTCCAATACTTTCAAACTAGGAACTATTTGAAAAAAATGGTAATAAATATTCACCAATTGTTTGTAGAATGAATGAATGGAAGATAAACACTTATTTACAGCTGGTGCAGATAAGAATATTCTTTTTTTCCACACTCAAAAATCTTAGGCGTCTTAAAGTTGGTCCTGTACAGGGGTTCTCACAGGGGGTCCTTGGATAAGCAGCTTCAACATCATCATCACCTGGGAACTTGTTAGAAATTCTGATTCTCAGGTTTTCCCAGGTGACCTGAATCAGACACTGGAGGTGGGGTGAGCAATCTGTTCCTACAAGCCCTGAAGGTGAGCCGGGTGCTTGCAGATGTTCGCCAACAACCTATCTGGTCCTACCTCCTACCTTAGCTTGTATAAGACCTAGTTTCTCAGGACAGATTCTAAGATGCAGAATTTTTAGAAGAATGTTCTGTCTGGGCATCAAGACTAGAGGAAAGAAAGGCAAGTTTTTGTTTCTGGTGATTTCATGTAACATTTTCCTTTCAACTATTCACTCAGATATTGTTGTTACTCAAACTCTTTAAACAGGTTCCTTATAGGTCCAATGGAGATAGAAATACTTGCTTTACTGGTATGTTGTAGGGGAGAATTAAACAAATTTTGTGACAGTGTTGAAAATAAAGTTCTATGTAAAATGTAGTCTGCAATTTTTTTTCCTACCGGCTGAATCCTAACCACCCCTGTTTTGCCTGTCCCTGAATCTGTCACAGGGTGCTAGCCTTTTGTTGTAAAATGTGTGTGTAATTTACTATGTAGAAACTCCCCTACATCTATGCTTTTTCCCATTATTTGAATCTGACAGTGGTGTCTTTGGCAGAGTATTATTTGCATAATGGTACTAAAATATTTGTTGAATTTACTGGTGTATTTACAGACTTAGAAAGTTATGTCTATTTAATCACATCTATTAACTTTCTGCTAAGTAAACCTTGTATATCTATGAAATGAGCCCTGTGAAAATAAGGGATGATATTCACTTAACTAAAAAAAAAGGGAGTTCATAACCCACTTGAATCTAATGTATGAAATATGATATGTCAAGAGCTTTGTAATGTTTTGAACAACCAATAAAAAATATCATATAGAGAGAAACACAGACAGGTGGTATGATGATTAAGTGATTTACAGTAGTAATCAATTGAAGTCCTTCCAAAAGATGTATTTAGAAGAAGAGCTTTCAAAATGTCACCTATATTGCTAAACTATAAATTCTTTTTTTTAACAAAATGGGAAAGACAAAAAAAAAACCCTAAATATAAATGAAAACTTTATAGTACCAATTATTTCTGTAGAATTAGTTGCATCGACACATTTGATAAAGATTTTACTCACTAAGTTTAATATTGGGCTAAGATGGTTGAAGTTGAGAAGGCAAATATTTTGTTTTGAGATTAAGACATTTATCTAGCTATTGTTCTGTATATTTTTTTTAAGTTGAAGTGGAAAAGTGAGTATGTAACTAGGTAATATCTCCTTATCAAGCTTAGGCTGTAAGAAAAAGTTGGTTGAGCTACAAAGAAGTCAGGTACTTTTACCAGCCAGGAAACAGGAAATTAGACATTTCCAAGTATCAGCAATCAAGCATTTTGGTTTTTTTTCTACATCTTTAAAAATTTTTTTTTTCTGCATTTAACATTTTTTTAAAGGTCTCTGCCAGGTTTGTCATATTTTCATTTTAAGACATAGATGTAGCATTCAAATATTGAAGTTTTCTTTTAGCTTTAGAACAGTTTTTGGGTTTCTCTTTTTGCTAAAAACATGCCACTAAAACCTTTTGTTGTTCTATACTTAGTACTAATATAGAGAAGTGCTTACCAACCTTAAATTCTGGAGCAACAGTGCTATGCCCAGTACTTTGTGATCATCTAAGGTAACACAAATGCTCAAAAGCACACCATTCCTTTCCAATAGATTGTTGAAATCAGTTTTGAAGTATATTCTGCAATGAACCCTTTTGGAGTAGTTGTAAACCGTGATCTTAATTTTAGCCTCACCCAGTTAAAGGTCAGGTACCAATGAATTTCCAAAAATTGAACCCTAATCACAGTACCAGAGTGGTTGAAACAAGGTTATGATACAAACTCTTATAAGGGAGGTGGTGGTGACAGCAGAAGCCCTCCAAGTGAATCCTCAGGAAGATGGTAACCCCTTTATTCCAGAGTAATCGACCTGGATAAAGCAAGCTCTTTGTCAATCATTGGGCCTCCTGGGAGAAGCATGCATTTTTTTCAGTGGACTGGCAAAAGTGATTCCTGGCATTAGGGCTAGTCAGTAGCTCTAGAATTGAGCTCATTCCTAGTAAAAAAAATTGAAGCATGTTCAGAAAAACCAAAGCCCAGTGGTGAGTAATGGGCATATAGGCTAGCAGTTTTGGAAGAAAGTGTGATCATGGTAAGTGATGAATTAAGTTTCATTTTCCCAGGACATTTCACTTAAAGTTTTATAATATGAGATATTCCAATTCTGGACAAACAGGGATAGGTTACAGCCTAAATGGC
The DNA here is from genome assembly GCF_048772815.1 of Callospermophilus lateralis. Lineage (NCBI taxonomy): Eukaryota > Metazoa > Chordata > Mammalia > Rodentia > Sciuridae > Callospermophilus > Callospermophilus lateralis. The sequence continues at coordinate 107,854,513 of NC_135313.1, read as the reverse complement.
CAGGAGAAATTTAGGCCCTAATTCCTTTATTTCCCAGCAAGTATTGCAAATCCAAAGCTTCACCAGCAAGTGAAGGTCCAGAGAGCCTACCTACTAGTGGGGATCTTCACAGAGTGAGTCAGGGAAAGCCAGCATACTGGAATTCCCCATTCTCTCTAGCCTGCCTGTCAGCTTGGGGTAGACAGGGATTGAGCAGTAATTAGATTTTAGAGAGTGTCCAAAGAAGAAGTTTGGCTTTGTTATTCTGTGAAATATTAAATGATAGCAGTGAGTTCTTCCACAGTAATGACAGGCTAAAGGACTATCTGGTTAATAATAGTTGAAACAGTCTAATCCAAAAAGCAAACTACTGCATTGCTTTTACTTCTTGTGATTCTTGCATCCATAGGGGTGACTTCCAGAGTCAGGGAACCCTCCTGCTTCTTATTGCAGTTGGTGTTGTTTGACCTCCAAATGAATAACAATACTGAAGGCTGGAATTGGGTTCACCTGCAGTTTACCCTCAATTTGCAGCCTTTCAGTCATAAAAATGAGGATTCTTTTCATGTTAAATAGCCTTATTCTTGAGTGTGATTCGTTATTATAGCAAACTTAATTTTGCATGTAAAGCATGATAACTAATTATGTGACATTTGCATACTCAGAACAAACTCCCAAAAAATATTTGCATAAATTTCCTGATGTTTCTTGTGACTCTTTAACAACCTCATCATAGTAAATTACCTTCCTAAATTGATTTAACACATCTGCCTTGTCTAAGTGTGGCTGATTTTCATCAAAAGTAAGGATTAGAATAGGTAAATTATTTTCCACCGGTAAGTAAACTTGTAAGTATTGCGACCACAAATATGTATATTTTAAGAAACAGTTACTGTCCTGGGCGACTGTCCCAGTACAAAGCACCTACATGAGCTTTGGTGTCTCCAGATCCCAAAGGTATGCATTCATTTATTGAATGGCTTCAGCAACTTAAAGCTTTGCAAGGATATACTTTATTTTTTAATAACAGTCCAGGTGCATCTGCATCATATTTATCATGGGTATTGCTCTCATGCTGATCTTTAAAATGGCTCCTACATGGTTAGTACAAATGTAGGCTTCACAGCTCGGCAGCTATTGCTGGTTTTGCATTATTTTAATTAAACTGGGATTTCTCACCTGATGCAAGGAAGTGCATCATTTAATGTTTCCCCTGTCTCCTACCTCAAAATGAGATTTTTACAAAGAAACTCTAATTTTTTGCTGAATGCTGATGGCAACTCAAGAAATGAACTGTTGCCTCAAATGGCTAGTGGAAAATAGGGAGAGAGGAGGTAGCATGGGCATGGGCATGTGCCCAGGGAAGGAATATAATGACAGTGGGTTAGTATTTAACAATTGGATACAGGCTCTCAAAGTTCAGTTAGATCAGAATCACCTGAGAGCTTGCTAAAACATTGCTTATTGGGCTTCCCCACCTCCAGAGATGGGTGGGTCTATGGAAAAGTCTAAGAATTGGTATTGCTGATGCTAATTATGCTGATGCTAATTATGCTGGTCAGGAGACCACACTGGGAGAACCACTGGAACAGATCCTAATGATCAGAAGGGTGTTTTTATGAAGTGGGTATTAACTGTAAGCTTGGAGTACCATGTTGGTCAGACCTAGCAGAACCAAGAGGAGAAGTCCCACAAGTGGTCAGAAGATAGGAAGTGATGAGTTGCTATTTTTCAGCACTGCTTTCCTTCTCTGGATGAACAGGCACATAGATGGGGGGGGGGGCTCTGAAAACAAGGCTTTTCTCTGAATTAGAAGTATTGTCATACAAAGCAACTTTTGTCTTGATTTTTTCCAGTGGGAGAGTCTAGACGCTTGTAACCATGTTCCATCATGTGTTTAATTTGTCTTGTCTTTCAAGAGACAAGAAACTTCTTTCTTCTGAATCAGACTTTCCACTGGCAGAGCAAAATGGCTTTCTAATTACCTTTCAGACCAGAGAACAGAGCTATTTACTTCAGGTTGTATCAACCCTCCAGGTTACCTCCAATAAAAGCTCTCTTTAATCAGAGGAGTGGTAATCACTTTATACCACAAGACATTTGGGGCTGTTCTGAGGATAATCTTAAATTGCTTCACATATAACAAGCTACAGAGATGAGGTTAGAAGATGCTGAAAAACAGGTTGTGTTTAACTTTGGTCTCTGGAAAAGAGAAGTGTTTGCTACTGAGTTTATTTCTATTGGACGGGGAATGAATGCAATGATGGTGGGTTAGCTCACCATTTATTGAACACAACTTCTCAGAGGTTTGTGAGAACAGAAACACATGAAGGGCTTGCTAAAAAACAGGTTGTTGGGCCCTTCTACCTCCAGAGATTAGAGGGTCTGGGGGAGAGCCCAAGAGTTGACATTTCCAACAAGTTTTCAGGTGATACTTGTGAAGTATTTTATACTTGGTAAGTCATTTCTTTTACCCAAAGCCATGCTGAAATCTTCCCTGTATAATTGGCAGTTGTTGTTGTAGGCAAGATTTTCCTAGAAGTGATTTATCACTTAGTATGATTCTCTAGTATCATACTAAGAATCAACTAAGACATGGGCTGAATCTCTGGAGGCAATTTGAAGGAGAAAATGCTCTGTAGTTTCAGTCTATTTTCCTACTGTTGATTTTTCCGTGTTCTTCCTTGACTGCAAATTAGAAAGTGGGGAAAAAGTTTACAGTCCTTGATGGGGGGTCCCTGTTTTCAAAAGGCAGAGGCCTGTTGCCAAAAGATGGTTCTTATGCCTACTCTTACCTTTGAGTTCCTATTAAATATTTTCACGGCCAAATTTTAAGACCCTAAAATGAAGAGTGGCAGTTGGATGTGTCCAGCTTTGCCCCCATGTTATACAAGTCTTGGTCTTAATGTAGGAAATCTTATTGACACACAGTTACCGAGTCCCGGGGGAGGGAGAGCAGTGTCTTTCTCTAGAATTAGTCTCTTTGTGGAGGATATTGGACTATTTCAAGTGTTCTCAGCACTAAGGCTGCCAAGCAGAGGAAGGATGCAGGGCTCTCCACCTTATTTTAGAAGCCCTCCAAGATGATACCTTAAGTGAAGAACAGTATTACTGAGCAGTAGAATTTGTCGGGGAACCAGTGAATTCTAGCTTTGCTTTGTTTCTTTTTGCTTGTGTGTGCACATACTGGGGAATGAATCCAGAAAACACACACACACACACGCACACACACACACACATGCTCTACCACTGAGCTACTTCCCCTGGCCCTGCTTTGCTTCTTTCTTAGGGCCTCTACACCTACACAAAACCCAACCCCAAATCTCACCCCGGCCTCATAGCACTGCCTCTCCAGGTTGAAATTTGCTCCTCAGTTTTTTGTTTTTTGTTTTTTTAAATGATCCCAAGCTCAATTTCTCTACTTACTTATCTTTACATATTCGGGGAGGGGTGGCCACCGAGTACCATCCTAAAATTCATCCCACACACAATTGTTTAAGAGGTTCTTCCTATTGTTAATGTTTGGACTGTGCTTGGAATTTTTCCAGTTCGGCCCTTAACTTCATGGTAATTTTCTCTTGTGGGAACAATTTGAGTTGTGGTTTTATAGGTTTTGTTGTCAGATTTAAAATTGAGACACCCAGAATTCTTTACAACTTTTAGTTCACTTTGTTTTTAGCATGAATGATATATATATATTTATCGTTTTCACATATAGAGACATCTGTATCCTGCAGATTGTTAGATCTGAAGAGGTGGCTCAGAGGATAATGTCTCTTCAGGAGCTCCTTCCTATATTTCTGGAGGTGTGTGTCAAGGGGATACCTATACTCTCCTGTAATATGTCACTTAATGTTATCATAGAGACCAAATTTAGAGATAAAAGGAGAAAATGGAGACCAATTGTGGTAGTTCAGTATTTTGCTGCTCTTTTGTAGAAAACACAAAAAGAGCAAGTTGGAAAATGTTTAGATACATCATAGAAACACTATTCTGCTCCTTAATGAGAGCAAAAATATCTTAGATCAGGTACATTATTTTCATTTTCACCATGAACATGGAGATGTAATGTGGTTGATCCTGAGGAACACCCATCTCCACCAGTAGTAGAAGCAGAGTGATTGAGAGAAATCATATGCTTGAGGGGGAATGCTGTTTCCTCCAGGGTGTTTTATGTTAATTGGTCACAAGTGGGAAATGCAGCTTAACAGACAACACACTCAAATCCTTGAACTCACCAATGCCCTCTGGCTTGAAGATAAAATCAAAACAAATTTTGTATTTTGGTAGAGAAATGCAAAATTCCCTCACCCCAAAAGACATTGACCATTTCTTGAGGGAAAGCTGGTAAAGATAAACATGAAAACAAAGCAAAGAATTGTCAACTATCTTTATGACCCTCTGGTGTGGCAGAAGGCCTTTCCTGGGATACACAGTTTATATGCTCCTAGAAGAGTTTTCTGGATCCAACAGGGACAGAACCAGCTTCTTTTCTAAACATCTTTGTGTTTACTGTCTCCTTTCCTGATGACATGTGAATGTTCAGAGAATACAGGGCCCTGACTTTTCCTTGGTAGAAAAAGTATTGTAGGTATTCCAGAGGAGGTTTGGTCGATTGTTGGTGTGTTTGGTTTCCTTAGGTTCTCCAAAGTGTACAAAACCTCCATTTGGGACACCATACCCCAAAGGGAGAAATGACAACATCTTATTCCAACTTTTGTTAAAATGGTATCTCCAGACCCCAGGTTATTCCTAGACTTATTGAAACTCAAGGGTGGGTCCTGGAACTCAAACTTCTCCAGAGTCTCTCAGGCACACTAATCTTTAAGAAACATATGGTATTTTCTGGAAAGCTTTATTCTTTCTACCCTAGCATCAGATTTCTCTTTCTTCTTTCCCCACCTACCCTCCATAGTGAGATACCTGCAATGCCTCCTCTACTAAATCTGTCTTTCAGTTCACTAGTAAGTCCATGTTGGCAAATTTGGTCAGTTTGAGGACCTTACGTGACCATTGAATGTGTTGGGTGCCCTTTTCTTCTTAGAACACTCTTTCCTGCATCGCTTGGCTCTTCTGTTCCTCCCTCACTGACCTCTCCTTCATTGCCAACCCCTAAATGCTGGATTCTGTTCTCTTTAGTATGGCTTCTTCCTAGGTAACCTCCTTCAGTGTCATGGCTCTATGTGCTAACCATACATATTAGAATCCCAAATTCCTGAACACTAACAGTTTATCAGCATCTTCGCACACATATGCCACAGGCATCTCAAACTTAACTGTCCAGAGGAGGGCAGTTATTCAAAACCCCTTGCACAAACATATTCCTTCCATGGTTATTTGTCAGTAAATGTTAGAGTCCAGTTGCTTAGGTCAAAAAACAAATGCGTCTTGGATTCTGTTTTCTTCATAGCCCACATTCGATCCACCAAGTTAATACTTCCGTCTTCCAAACACATCTTGAACTGAACAATTTAGCATGATTCTCCCTGTGATGACTCCAGTTGAAGTAATAGTCATCTATTCTACTAGCCTCCAGCTAGTCTCCTTGCATCTGCTCCTGCCCCTCACCCCTGTGGTTCACAGCATCCAGAAGGATCCTTTGGAGATTTATGGGAGATTGTTTTAATGCCTCACTCAAGTCTCACTACATTTGTTCTCTAGTTCACTGAAAACAAATGACACAGTTTTACCAGAACTTTGAGGCTATCATCATCTCTTTCTTTCCTCCACTGCATCTCTACACTGTAGCCACTGGCCTCTGTGCTCTCTCTGAAGTCCTCAAAAACTTTTGTACTTGTTCTGCCTAGAATGAACCTCCAAAGTTTGTCACCTGGTATAGTTCCCTTATTTTCTTCAGGTATTTTTCCAAAGTCTCTTTGCTGTGCCTTCCTCCACCATTCTCCCCCGACACACATACACTCCTCTATTTCACCTGTTCCTCTTCCTCTTCTCTAGTTAGTTATTCCATATAATCCTTTCCTCTACTTTTTTTTTTACTGTCTCTTATCCATAAAAATATAACCTCTAGGAGGGTAGGGACCTCTGCATACTGACTGTACTCCCCAGACCTGGAAGAGTGTCTGAACATAATCCATGTATTTGTAGAATACTTGAATTTGGCCATATTTACACTGTTATTGTTAATATTTCAAAAGAATAATGAATGGTAATAGGGCTAATAAATAAACAAATCCCTGGTACTATAAGCCAGCGATTGGCAGAGTGGTTCCCAGATCAGCAGCATCAGAATTGCCTGGGAGCTTGTTAAAGATGCACATTCATTGGTTTCATCCCACACATACCCACTGAATCAAACTCTAGGGCTAGGGCCCAATAGTCTGTGTTAATCAGCCCTCCAGGTTGATGCAGTGGAACCAATGGGAACCATTAGTGGAAGCAAGCAAGTGTTGTCCTCCCAGAGTGATGCTATAAGTTAGTTCAAGTGCACTAACCTCTAGAAATGATTTCAGACTCTAATAGTGGGTAACACTGCTGATTTTTACCCCCTGACACCTATTATTTGTAGACCCTGTGCTAGGTGCTAGCACAGCAAAGAATTTATATTGCAGCTCTCCAGAAAAAGCAAGGAGCCTGTCTTCTCTGGGTCCCAGTATAGCTTTGTAAAGTAATAGATAAAATCAGAACATCATTGGCCAGATTTTGAAGGGCATTGATAATAATAGACTCAGGAGACCATGAGGTACTATAGTGAGTGAAATGGTCTTTTGTGATCCAGTAGTTGGGTGAAAAGAAAGGTGCAAAAGTACAGAACATTGATGCAGTGGGTACATTGGTTAATTCCTGCAGTGTTCTGATGTCATTTGAATTGAGTTATAGTTCATGGCTTTCCAAAGCCAAATTTATTCCACATAGAATAGCTGGGGTTGTAATTGAGACAGTAGGCCTCCATCAATGCAAGAAGAGAGGATGAAATGAGGAGTTGGCTAACTTGTCATTTATATTTTTATGGTATCTTCTGTGTATGTCCCATCTTCTGTTACACTGACAAATAACATGTTACTGAATTGTGTAACTGAATCGTGGACAGATTGGATTAGTTTTCATTTCTACCTTGGGAGAAAAAAACCCTGCAACTTATATAAGTGCAGCTTTGTTTCCTTTTTGATTTAAACTAAGTCCTTCATTTGGCTAATATGTATTTATCTCCAACACTGCTGTAAAGATAATATTTAAAAAAATAATATGGGCTTCTTAGAAATACAGTAATCACTTTTTAACTTAAAAACCACAATTCTCTTGATCTTTTACTCAAAAAAAAGGAAATAAAAGCAAAGCATCTTTGTCAAATCTAATTAAAAAGTGCTAACTTGTATAAATTCATATTATTTATCAGAGCACAGAATGTGAGAATACAACTTATTTTTTACCCGTACCTTTTAGTAGGTAGAGAAATCCAGGTGGAACCAAAAACAAATTTAGATGTACAACCACTATGAATCTGAAAGTTTATTTGTTGGCTTTGTATTGTGGTTTTGTATATAGTTAAGTATTCCCCCAATCACCAGAGAACTTGTTAGAGAAGCACATTCTTAGGCTGCATCCTACACCCACTGGATTTGGGTGGAATTTGGGACCAACAGTCTGTGTTAATGAGCCAAATGGGTGAGGAGGGCTGTGGTGGTGGGAGTCATTCTAGTCATTCTACTGTTGGTCTCTATCTCACCAATATAAAATCCACTTTGAAGGATGCACTTAAAAATCCACATTCAGTTAGCTCTGAGAGGATAATTTGGAGGCACAGTGTAAAATATGCTGAACTGAGCAATAAGACTATTTCTTAAGGCTGTTACCATCTGACCCTTAACAAATTACTAACCTATAATCTGAACATTACTTTTCTAAATTGAAATGTTGACCATGACTCAAAGACATTATAAGGATCTAATGGGGATGGATGTGGAAGCACTTTGGAAAACTGTAACAACCCAACTCTACAATTAATCAATAAAGTAATATTGAGATGTTAAATTCCCCAGTATTTCACTGTTTGTCATCTTTTCAAAAGAATTGGTGAACCCTTATTTTATCACTCACAACATAGACTATGCTTCCCAAAATGTGGTGTTTATAAATAGAATAAGAATTCATTTCTTTCTTTATGTGAAAAGCTAAAGGGAGACTGAAAGATTAGTGAACAGGTGTTCTAAGAATAATCACCTGCATCCTTGACATGTAGGTGATGTCTCTGGGCCAAAGGTTGTCATCACCTGGCCAGGTGTCAAAGAAGAGTGTGAAATGGGTGTGCAGCTTGTCTTTAGTTTGGAGATTCCCTGGATGTTGCACATACCATTTCTTCTCACATCCCATTGACTTGATTTCAATCACATGTTCATCCCTTGCAGAGCAGGAGGCGGGAAACATCTTTAGCTTGGGAACCACGTGTCTAACTGGTGAATGATGCAAAATAGGTTTAAAATAAATAAGGGAGCTGGGCACAGTGGTGTACACCTATAATTCCAGTGGCTCTGGAGGCTGAGATAGGAGGATGAGAGTTCAAAGCCAGCTTCAGCAACAATGAGGCGTAAGCAACTCAGTGAAATCCTGTCTCAAAATACAAAATAGGGCTGGGGATGTGAATCAGTGGCTGAGTGCTCCTGAGTTCAATCTCTGGTAACCACCCCCACCAAAAAAAAAAAAAAAAAAGAAGAAGAAGAAGAAGGAGGGAAAATACAAGGGACAGATATGCAGTGCCCAACAAATTAAAATGTGTTTCACAATTAAAACTTGCTAGGATGTGTCTATAGTTTGATTTGCAGTAATAGGCTTCTTGATGCCAAATAGTAGACAATAAAGCTTTTTAATGGACACATGTGGCTATAGGTCTATATTTAGTCACTGGTAATTCATATTGATAAAATTTTCATCTGTGAAAGTCTATGGAGACTTGTTTTCACTCTGTGGGACTTGCTAGTCATTATTCTATCAGTTGCTACTCCATTTGATAGCAAGTTTTGGTTTTGATGATTTTCGTGGTTTTAAATCTTTGATAGCCCCCGATGGCTCTGCTATGAATGAGCAATGAACATAAATCTTCAGGATTAAAAGATTGAAGAAGCACATTTTTGTTGTTGTTGTTTTATGGAATTGTCAATAGCTTGTTTTTGGGTGCCATTCTGGGTTTGTATTAATAGATGGAAGTTAGTACATAGTAATTTTAGAAACTATTATGATAGTATAATAAAGTATGACCTATATATTTGGCTATTGTCCCCCCATTCCTGGCAAACATGTCTTAAAAATTTGAAGATAGTGGTACTAGTAAAATTTTTTGTCTGATATTTTGTCTTTGACTTCTGGTGTTAGCACAGAGCTCCTGGATCTCTTGGCGTTTCTAGGGTGGCAAGGTACATCTTATTCTAATAAAACACTCTCAGCAGGCTCAGGATGGGGGCTGGTTGCTAGAAGAAACAGCCACGGGATTAGAAGGCTAGCCTGGCCCCACAATCTCAAGGGTAAGGAGAGGGATTAAAATTGAGTTGAAGCCGAGCATGGTGATGCATGCCTGTAATTCCAGCAACTTGGGAGGCTGAGGCAGGAGGATCACAAGTTCAAGGCCAGTCCCAGCAGCTTAGCAACTTAATGAGACCTTGTCTTAATATCAAAATCAATCAACAAGTAAAAGGGTCTGGGATGGACTGGGGTTGTGGCTCAGTGGCAGAGCACTTGCCTAGCATGTGTGAGACACTGGGTTCAATTCTCAGCACCACGTATCAATAAATAAAATAAAGGTCCATTGACAACTAAAAAAAAAATCTTTTTAAAAAAGGGTATAGGAGTGTGGTTCAGTGGTAAAGTGCCTCCGGGTTCAATCCCCTTCAAAAAAAAAAAGTTGTGTTCATACCCATGGCAGATAATGTAACCAATAATGCCTGCATAACAAGTCCTCCATTAAAAACCCAAAAGAACCAGGTCTAGGCAGCTCCCAGCATCCCAATATGTGATAGTTCCTGAGTGGGGGGGGGGGGGGGTAGCATGCCAGGAAAAGATATGAATGAAAGATTCTCTCATACCTCACCCTATGCTTCTCTTCATCTGGCTGCTCATTTCTATCCTTTGAGGTGTCATTCATATTAGATGAACATAAGTAAAGGGCTTCTCTGAGTTTTGTGAGCAGCTATATCAATTTAATTGGACCTAAAATACGTAGTGGGAACCTGGATTTATATAGCTGACCAGACAAAAGTTTGGGTGGAAGCCATTACTTGTGATTGACATCTGACGCTGGGGACAGTCTGTGAAACTGAGCCCTCAACTGGTAGGATCTGATGCTAGCTTGAGGTAGACTGTGTCAGAATTGAGTTAAATTATAGGATACTCAGCTGGTATCTGCTGGAGGATTGTTTGGTTGATATATAGGGGACAATTCCCACACATCTGGTATCAGAATTGTTTTGTCGAGTGATGAATGAGAATAGATAGATAAACACTGCCTTCTGATATCTTTATAACTGCATAATTTCTTTATGATCATTATAACCACAATTAAAAAGTTCTAAAGGACAAGACTCATAGAAACATAATCTCATTCTCCTGTATTTTGAGTATGATGGTGTCCAGCTAGTCATTTTACTTGTTCATTTATTTAACACAACTTTTGAGAGCTGTGATGTTTCAAGTGCTATGATAGGTGTTGGAGTACCCACAAGTGAAGGAAGATACTCTTTGCAGAATGTTTTGTCATATCCACAGCAAAGCTAGACACACAGGTTTTCACCTTGAGAGGGTGACCTACCACAGAGACATGTATTTGGGTGATGAGTGAAATTCTGGTGGACAATGGAGTTTTCCATAAGAAAGTGAAAGATAACCTAGAATGGAACCTCACTCCTGATGCAGGGCCACAAGGAATGAAGAAGACTCAGATCTCGTAGCGGTAGGAGACACTTTCAGGGAATACCAAGATGACAAGAATAGAATTTAAAATGTCAAGTGCAGCAGGAACGACTCATAAGATAAAAACCAAGCAAAATCATGAGATTCCACCTTGTGGAGGCCATGGGTAGTTCTCATAGAGAAGTTGCACCTAAAGGTCTCCAGTGGAAGCAAGGTTGTAGTTGCTTGAATGGGGAAGAGGGATTAAAGATGGCTAATGGCGAAAACAATGGCAGTGGAATTAATCTGTTAAAACCAGGGCTCATGAATTGATTTGTTTGTGGTGCTTAACAAGCAGTGTTGCCTGCTTGGATGAATTTATGTTGGCACAGATGCTGGTGAAGATTGAGACACCTTTCTATTTATTACCTTGCCTGTGTAATTCCCAGTGTGGGTACGTTCTTGTTTTTTTTGTGTGTTTGCCCGCGCAGATGTACCTTTTCATTAAGATGACAAAATAATTTTTAGAGGGCAGCATCACTTGTTATGGTAGTTAGTCGTTTCCTAATTGTGGAAATTCCTGTATCTCATGATGTTTCTGTTGATTTGAACAGCTGGCCTCCTTGTTGTTGCTTCTTTGCCGAAAGGTGAATTGGGAATTCTCCATTAGTAGTCACAAGATTGCTTTCAGAATTTCACAAGCTTGCCATAAATTATGCTGATTATAATATGAGGATTATTTGGAGGGATTTTGGATATCTATAAGGTTTGACAGACTATTGTATTTCAAATTGCACTTCCAATGAATGACACCTCAGAATTTTGCCTCATTGGGATTCATTTTTAATGAGCCTCTCTCAGAAGTGACCTGTTTTAGACAACAGGAGGTTCACTTTAAATGCTGCACTTACATGCAGTGTTCAGTGTATCTATAAACCTCTAATCGCTTTAAATGTTTCATATTGATTGCCCTGAAACCCTTGCATAAAGAGAAATGAAAGGCAAACTTTCTGAAATGTATTTTTAAAATGATTCTAATTTTCAGAAATTTTAGCCAAGGAACAAATAGATGTCTCTTTAATGCTGTACCTTTTGTTAAAAAAAATTTTTAAAACATATAAATGTACCTTGGTATAACTTGATGTTCCTCGTCTCCTTAATCCCAGCTTTGGTGGAATGTTTTTTATCAGAACATGGACAAGGGCAAGAAGAAAGGGGTTCATTGTTTCAAATACCAGCTTAGCTGTAGAATAATATAAAGGAAATTGCTTTATTGTCATATTGTAAATCCAGCTTTCTACATTTTAATTATAATCAAATGTTTGTGAACATTATTTCTGGAGGTGTATTTCTCCAAATAGCATTCATCATCTAAAAAATATTTATAGTGAACATATAGAATTTTAAAATTATAGAAATAGAAGTATACAGAAGAATATTTAATTTATACTACAATACACAGTGTGCTTTTTAAAATCTTTATATACATTTCCTGAATTGTGATAGCATGGATATGTAGTTTTACATTCAACTTCCATTTAATATTTTATTGAATGTTTTGCTTTATATATTGCTAGTTATTAAAGAATTATAATTCTTAATGAAGCATGCTTTATTTTAATCATTTCTTTATTTTAATCATTTTAGAAACAGATACACCCAGGTTTTTCAAGTTTCACATACATTTTGAACATCATCTCCTTTATCTGATTATTTCCTCAGAATTATTTTTAGACCGAAACCTCTAGATCAAAGGTGCTTAAACATTTTAAATTCACAAAATGAAAAAACAAATTGCTTTCCCCAACTGTGCAAATGTAGCCAAAGCACATCTTTGTACTTTTTCTTTTTTTGTTACCAAGTCAAGTACAAAACAATTTTTGTCCCTATGTATGAAGAAACTTCTCTTTTCCTGCTCTGATCCTCCCTCTTCCCATCACAGACACAGATGTGGATTCTATATCTTCTGAGATATTTATGTTTAATTTTATAATCTATTATGTTGTTTAGACATCTAAACAATGGCTTAACTACTTTAAAACCTTCCCTTTATATTGTGAATCCCATATCAATTCATCTTTCAGATATTGGATGTGTGCATAAACACACCCATATATGGTATGTGTTTTTTATTCATCACTTAGGTATTTGATATGCACCCAGATACCTTTAAAATATGCATATTTATCTCTAAATGTTTAATTAAAGGAGCAGGTTCTGTACTTTCTGAGTTCATGAATATCTAAGAATGTCCCTCTGTTTTTTTTTTATATATATAGAAGCTACTTGTTTTAAAATAATATTTTGAGTTTCTCTGTATAGTTAACTTCAATGGGTATTAGGGTTGGCCAGAAGCTATTGAGCCAACCCTTCTTATTCCTTGCTTAGAAACCTCTTAGGATGTTTGCAGCCTTGTTTTTAATTTTTCCCCTCACAGTTTTAGAGAACTCTCATGCCAGTGGGTGTGTGGACTGTCCTCCATTAACTCTACTGAGATTCTGATGAGCCTTATTTATGCACATAAAGGAGCCCTTTGTTTTCTGTCCTAAAATGTTTGTTAATTATCTGTTTACATTATAAATTTTACTAAATACTCAAAAGATGTGATTGTTAAGCAAGCCTGTATTTTCTGCTCTTTCATTGATCATCTCTATTCATTTTCATCTTTATCCTTTATTTCTTGATTTTGTTAGTATAACGTTTATTTTGCACAGAATTGTGTGTCATCATTGTTGACTCTCCTATTCCTAGATAATGAGAGTTTTGTAATTTTCAGGAAAGTCAATAGAAAAATATATTCCTCAAGTTAGTAACTTTAATAAAGTTTGTGCTCTGAGAGAGAGAGAGAGAGAGAGAGAGAGAGAAAGAGAGAGAGAGAGAGAGAGAGAGAGTTAGGCAAAGCAAGGCTTGGGAAACTGACATTTTTCATCGATGATATGTTGCAAATAATATATAATGACAATAGAAAAAATGTAGATCATTTTTTTAAAATTTCTAGATTATAGGAGACTTAGTTTTCACTGACTGAGTTATGCACATGCTAACTTATTGCATAGAAATTAGTAATGGAAGGTTAGTAAATATGTACTTGATCTGGTCTTGGTTGGGAGTTTGATTTGTTTCCAAATGAGATACTGGGAAGTAAACTTTATTCAAAGTGAAAATTTCAGTATCAATAAGCCAAAACCCATTGCCTATACATGTCTAAAGCATCACTTTGTGGTGGGGAGAGTCATCTCATAATAAAAATAAAAAGCAGATTTCAATTATGTTACCACAGTTTGTTTCCTTAATTCTTAGCTCACCCCACTTAAATTTTGTTTCATTTTGTTATCTTTGCTGCTCATTCCAGTAATCTTAAATCTAATTCTGCCCATCTCGGTATTTTTTAAAACTTTCTGCACATGTCAGAGAGACCATGTCTTTCTAGACACTAATAAACATGTGAAGGGTCTTTCTAAAACAAAACAACAACAAAAAAAAAAACTTTCATATTTTCTTGTCACTGGTTGTCTGACTCACACCCTTTCTTGTGACTGAGAGTTATGATTTTTCTCTTGTCCTTTGTTAGTTTCCATGGTTCTGTGTTGTGACTTTTCTATTTGTTCTGAAATGATTGGTCCAGCACTCTTACCTCCCTGTGCCTTTGATATTCTGGAATGTTGGAGTCTATTCTTCAGTAGGCACTTGGTACCAAAGTTCTAGTAGTAGCCACTGAGCCCTGAGCGTTTTATTTAGTGTGACTAGAGCCCCAGGGTACCCCATTGCCTGCCCTAGTGCCACCCTACCATTATTTTTCTTGGAGTCAATCTCCAAACAGATGGACAAAATTCCCTCTGGGAATAATCCTGTCATAAACTTATAGAATTATAAGGATTTCTCATGAGTTATCTAACTTTTATAATTCAGGGACCAGAAATAGTAAACCTATCAGGGGAAATCCTAAATTCTTTTAGGTGGGGGAGGAATGGTTTCACGTAGCAAAAAGTACACATGAACATCATCTTTTTTCCCCTTTTCGTATCTGTTAGCCTTATGTGTGTGGGTGGGTAGGAGGGACAGGTAATAAGCTATACCCAAATATTTAAACAGGTAAACTATACTAGGTGTTAGATATAGGAGTGCTATAGATGAAAAGAAAACAGCAATGGGGAATGGAGAATCCATAATCTTACTTTCCCATTATTAAGTGTTTTTAAGATTTGTCTTCATAGTTATTTTTATGAAAAACTGGATAAAGCCAGTTTAAACAGAATCAGCTTTTATTGTTATTTGAAATAGCTTTTAGCATGCAATCTGGCGACAGCTATATTTAATGATCGGAAATCTGTATTATTTGACATAACAAGGCAAAACAAGACTTGGGAAACATTATTTATGAAAGTTTTTATAGATAATGTGTTGCAAATAATGTATAATGACACCAGGAAGATTGTAGATGAGTTTTCTTTTCTAGATTATAGGAGGCTTAGTTTTCACTAACCAAATGGTACACATATGAACTTAGCACCATATAAATTAGTAATGGAAGAAGGATTAGTCAACTTGATGTGAAAGAGTAACTGCGTTTCTCAGGAAGTAAGAAAATAGTTTACTCTGAGCCAAATACAAGCAGGAACGTGTATTCAAGTTACCCTAAGTGCCATTTTGAACAGTAGAAGAGGATACATGAATTTTTATAGTCACAAAACAAAAGAAAAACAACATTCACCAAATACATTAGTAGGACAGCAGGTAGGTGGACTGTAGCAAAGTGGGGGGCATCTGTCCCATGGCTTTCAGATGTTACCTACAGCATTCTTGGCTCTAAGGCTGGTGCACAATACAGGCTTCCTAAGCTTAGGAATATATCCTGAAATTTTTTTACTCTAATAGTCACAAGATGCTAAGTCACATACAAAAGTTAAGGTGAATGGCTATTAAAAGGCCTGACATAGCCCAAGATAATTTTGGCTCTTGACCTACAACATTCCTTATTTCCATAGTCACAATTTTATTAGTCAGCCAAGGTCAGTCTGCAGGATCTTTAATACAGATACAGCTTCTTCAGAGAAGCTGTACACTTAAATTTCTTGAAGTTTGGTAAAAGAAGAAAAATAAACAATACCCTTGTCTTGTAAAGTGACTGCTCTTCTGAGAAGAGATGTATAGTTATTTGTAAAAAGCTATGCATAGTTGTACATATCAACAGGATTTGTTATTACATATTTGTACATACACACAATGTAATGTACCAATAAAAATGTGCAAAATAAATAAATTCCTGCTAAAAGCTATGCATATTATTTGGCAGGCATGATGATATATATTTAACACAATTTTATCCTTATAACATCTTCATAGCTCAAGTCTGATTTATCCCTCTGATAAAGATGAAGAAATTAAGATTTAGAAAGCTTAACTAATTTTCCCAGGGGAATATAGCTAGTAAGATCAAACCAGGATTGAGCCTAAATCTCTTTTGAGTCAAAGGACATATTTGTCATCACTATGTTTTTCAGATGCAACCTCTGACTTGAGCTAATCAGAATTAACAACACATGCATTTAGTTCAAACTGTGCATGATTTTGCTTCTGCCTAACTCTAACTTTGGACTCTGCCCTTTCTATTCCTATTCCTAGTCACACACTGGGATTTTTCTGATCTTCAAATGGCACATTTGAGATCTTTGAATATACTGAATCCTTTGTTTGCAATGTTCAGGAGGCTTTTCCCTACATGGCTTCAACCTTCTCTAGCAAGTCTTAGCTGATAACAGTCTTATTTATGCTCAGTTTTCCAAAAGTGACTTCACATGAAATAGCTTTTCCTCCCATTTCAAGTCTTCCTTATCATCTGTTGATTTCTCTCATAGCATGTACCTGATCTGAAATCATCTGTTCATTTATTTGTTTGTCTCCCTTTTCAAAAGTACACACTCTTCCAGGGAGTGGTTTTTCTCTCTTAGTACTGTATCTATAGAACTTAGAATAGCCCTTGGCACATCATAAGTGATGAAAATTGTTGAATGAAAAATGGGTAAATGAATTTGAAATTTGATTCCATTGGGTAAAAATGTCTTAATAATCTTTTCAACTGAAAATACTTAATAATTAGTCATTGGTAATGATGAGCATTCTAAATTGTGTTTCAGCCTTGATCAGCATATATAAAACCATAATCATATATGTTGGAACTTCTGCTTTGGTTTTAACATGCTGAATAGTAGTTTTATTTAACTAACTCTTCAATAGTCACCTGAAAATGAATGTTTATTTATTAGATATAAAATCCTTTAGCTAATTATCTGCAGCAGAATAATAATGTCTTAGAAGTATAAGTTTTTTTTTTTTACCTAGACAATAATTTAGTATGTGCTGAAATGTTTTATACTTAGTATACTGAGATTATTTAGAAAGGAAAAGGTTCTTTTAGAACCAGGATCAGAAATTCAAAACTAGGCCTTTTCCATTCTATCAGATCTCCCCCTAAAACCTTTCCCCCCTTATTATACTGATATTCCTGTAGAATAATAGATTATATATAAAAAGGTATTTCAGAAGTAAAAATATCAATATTAATCAAAGCAATCAGTTTATTTTGTATCCCAGGAAAACAGTAGGTTTTGAGGGAGCTTAATGTCCCCCACTGGTCTATTGTAGGTAGCTGTTGTGTAGAAGCAGAGGCCTGTGGGAAGGATCTCCAAACAGAAAGGGGAAGAAGTAGCAGAATCAGAATGAAACAATATCATGAGAAGTTCTACACATTGTATTTGCTCCAAGTTATCAACTGGACCTCTTTTATATGTGAACATCATATTTCAGAAGCCACAAACTTAAAACATCAGTTGTAATAACCTATGGATTTTCCTGTAGGATTCTCATGTGAAAAAAAAAATTCTTAATTTTTCAGACATTTTTCTTGAAAATAGTTCTTGACACAGGTCAGTTCACATATACATTTCTATAGAATAAGATATACTTTACCTTTTATAACTTCTTATAAGCCAAAGATTTATCTTCTAAGGTGGAAAAGAAACAAACTCTATTTCTTGTATTTATAAGGAGATGAAAGAGTGTGGCCTTGTCTGTACATGTACATGAACGCACAGTGAATGGGATACATATATGAAGCATCCTATGTAGTTTAAAAATGAATTTTACCTAAAAATGGTGATTATCAAACCAGAAAAATTAAGTCCTGTATTTTCTACTTTATTCATATTCTTTAAAGGTTAACAGCAACACATTGGCTCATTTACTTTTATATGGTAGATCACATGGGCTCCAGTGTACATAATATGAAATAAAGGGTTTTTTAGGCAAATAGAAGGATTTTTAGGATGACTCAGTAAAACTTTATTTTCTACAGAGATTTTTTTAATTAAAATTAGCACATGATAATAAAGGGAAAATAGTATTCATGTTCAAATGACTATGTTTATAAATCATGGAATCAAAGATTCTGAGACTGATGAGGGTCCGAGGGCTTATCTTGTTGAAAATATTCCTTATAGCAATAGGGATAGAGTCTTAAAATCTGACTATTATAATGGGGTTTTGTCTTGTTCTGTTGGTGCAGGAATACATGGACTCTAATAAATACATTGAGCATCTGCTGACTCAACTGGAGGAGCAACACAGAAGTCTCTGGAGGTGAGTAGAATTCATGTTCTTGTCTTCCTTGTTTGTTCAGGTAGTTGTCTCTATAGCTTTGAAATTGACCATGGGTCAGGAGTTGGAAAAGGAATTCTCTTCCAATTGGTGCCAGAGACACCTTTGTGTATAAGAATAGTCAGAGGCTACTTAAAGAATGTGATTTCTTTAGTTAAAGTAAGAAACAACACCAAAACTCATCCTTGAGTCAGATGTACACCATGCAAGAAGGATAGTGGGAATCCTGAAACTTGTCAAAGTCAAGGAATTAAAGATATTTCCCAGGGCTGCGTGGCAAACTTACAATGTGGTGGGAAATAGAACACAGATTCTCTGATACTAAACTACTGAAAGATTTTCTCTGAAAGGTAAAAAATGTCTGCTTAAAAGTTCTGCTTCTTTTCGTCTTAAAGG
The DNA here is from genome assembly GCF_048772815.1 of Callospermophilus lateralis. Classification (NCBI taxonomy): domain Eukaryota; kingdom Metazoa; phylum Chordata; class Mammalia; order Rodentia; family Sciuridae; genus Callospermophilus; species Callospermophilus lateralis. The sequence goes on along the minus strand of NC_135313.1, from coordinate 107,835,652 downwards.
GGAATATTTTGGGAGAACAGTTGTGCAGTTCTCTGATATTTAGTTTTAGTTTTACTTGGTGGGTTCTGACTCTAGGTAAGGAAGCCATGTCAGAAATAGAAATTAATAAAATAGGAGTCACATTCCCAAGTTGTGTATACATTCCATGACATCTCTTGGGAATACACTGGCAAAGATGTTTGACGTCATTATTTAGCTCTTTAGGGTCCTTATTTTAGAGTCTTGTTGTCTATGAGTACTATTATGAAATTTGACGTCCTATTTTAAGCTTCTATAACTCTTGATTTTTGAAATATGCTAATGCTTAATTACATGATGCTTCACATGATACTAGAAATTTTTCATGTAATTACCTTAGTCTGGCAAAGGGTCAGCAAGCCCCTAACCTCTTGAAGGGGAGAGCTTTCTCTGTATACTGAGATGGTAGATAAGTATATATTAACCCTGAGACTTTCTTACCAAACCTCATCCAACTCCATCACCACTGAACTCCAAGTAGGTTATTCCCTCTTCATTCATCTTTCCTAAGTAGTTCTAGTAAAGCACTATATATTTTAATTCATTCTGTTCACGTGGTTTGCCTACTGGAGAACAGATCTCTGATCATAGTAATAGAAAATATTATTTTTGTATATTTAGAAAAACTGCTGGTAGAATACAAGAGAAGTTCAGTTGTTAAGTTTGCCCCAATAACAGGGACAGTTATTTTTGTATTTGACTAATACAATATTTGCTAGATTTGTTTATGAGAACCATAACCTAGTTTTGATAATTTTCTTTTGTGATCCAGTGTCCTAATAAAATCTACAACTATGCATTTATGGTTGTGTGCCTTTTTAATTATATTCTCCATGAATCTATTAGAAAGCATATTTTTAAACTGATATGCAACTGGTATTTAATACTATATTTCAAATACTTGTATAGAATATTTTATTTATCCTATCTTTCAAGAGAAGAATATACAAAAAAATGATGACTGCTATCTAATCAAAGAAATTTAGAGTTTAATTTGGTCAGGAAGTGTATCTTAAATATATCATTGTGGAACAGTAATAGTTTCATGGGCTCTTTGAACTAAATAAAAACCTGCATGAAAAGGGCTATTTTTCCTGTTTTCTTGCGGTAGCTAATAAAAACCTTTTGGTCTTCTCAGATATGATTAAATTAAAATCCTATTTCAAGCATGGAGTTAGCCTAACATAAAGTAAGAGCTCAGAATTTTGTGTGCATTCACTTCCATTTTCCTTCAGAAATATTACTGTTGAAGAAGCAAAGCCTTCTATGTGGAGTTGGAGGATCTAATAAAACAGCTCCATTTGAATAACAATAGAAGGAAATAATGACATTTGAATAGTCAGAATAACTACCAGTGGAAAAAATGGAAATGGTAGCATTGAAAAGAAAATGAAAACCAATGATAGAAGACTTACATACAATTTACTGAATCATGAAATTACATTTGATTATATTTTGCAAACAGATCCTGACTTGATTGACTTAAAGTGATAGAGTTTAAGATGATTATTACAATATCATAACTATAGCTGTAGCCAAATTGTTTTTGGTGAAGAATATATGAATATCATGGAGCAGTGTGGGAAATTCTTTCTAGTTATGATTAAGTTATGTAAATGCATCATTCATGGGTTGGGGTAGAATCCATGATGTGCAGAGGATCATGAAAATAACATAAATGGTATGTTATTCTCATACCATGTACCTAAGAATGACTAGATTGCCTGAAGTTAAACAAATATTCCCATAAACAGTGTGACTCCTCTGATTTTATTGAGCTTTTGAATTTTGGTTATCATGGAGTGGGCTATTTGTCACTACTGCTAATATTAAATGATGAACTTCCATTTGCATACCTTGAAAGACAAGTTCTGAATATATTTAGATCATCCAGTAGTAACTATGGTCAGCATTATTTTATGGCTGCCCCTTTTGAGGATTGATCAAAATCATGGTGGACATGAAACATGCTCTTATTTCTGCTTAGTGAATGATAAGAGTTGGAAAAAATGATAGAGGATTGGGTATAATGATTACAAAGCTTCCTTGTCTTCATGAGAGGTTACAAATCTTTACATTTCAGTTGTTTCTTATAGCTTAACAATCTGCTATAATAAAAACATTGTTATCATATTCAAGTTATTTGGGGTCCTATTTAGTATTCTACTGAAATAGACCTATAATCTATCTCTGAGTTTTCAAAGTGCAAAGGAATTTGTGGAGTTTAAATTTAGATATCCAGCAACGAGCAATCATTTAGCTCAACTCTTTATACCAACACATTTTTTCTGAAGAGGTAAACTTCTGAGAATTCATTTAATGAAAAGGATAAAGTCAGAATCTAGAATTGAGTCTAAACCCACCCAGATTTATACTTAATTTGTAATTTGTTCTTCATCTCACTACTTGATTTAAACAAACAAAAAAATCATTACAACATATACACTGGTGTTTAAACACAATCACCATTTCCTGCATCTTTATTTGCTCTGATATGAAAACTTAATATTTAAAGGAAATGATTGCTTTGCACTTGATGATTTTCCTATCATGTGTCGCTATTTCTGATTTGGTTAAATATATCTATGACTGACAAGAAAGACTCTGTTAAGGAAAAAAACTGCTGAGAATATCTTTCTCCTAACATTTGATAAAAATCTTTATCCATTTGCAGCCTCAAATTAAGAGTTTAGAATAAACACAGACAGTTGGGAAATACAAATCAAATTCATGAATATTTATGGCATTAAAATTACTCTTTCATGCCACATGCAAAATTATGTATGAAAAAATGGATTCAGCATCATACCAAAATAATGAAAAGAGGACTGGCCTGGAGATTTTGGGGATTTGGATTTCTGTCTCAGCCTATCCAAATTAGCAGTTGATTAACATCTCTGATACTGAGTTCCTTATCTTTAAAAAGAAAAGTAGTAATATATCTAGTATTTGAGATTACTGATTGATGAAATTATATGAACCATAAAGTCTAGAAGAGTGTGTTGCATTTATTGACCATATAAGAATGTATGTTTTTGATAATACTTAAATATTGTGAATTGATACTACACAATATATATGTATCATAGAAAACTACAAAGAACAGAGTAGACATGACTACTAAACATGCCTAACAGCTTTCCAGTAGTGTACCCAGAAAATATCAATGTATTCATTTTAGAATATTCATTATGAATATTCTATATTAATAAGTCATATTGGAGCCTATAAGTTAATAAGGAAATCTGCATGACAAAAATTACATGACTATCTGGTGAATGAAGAGTGCTAGCTGCCAACCAGAGATTCTAGATCACCTAAGTCCCTAATCCAGCTGTATCTGGATTAGGTTCTCTCAACCAAGGCACTGTTGGCATTTGAAGATGGGTAATTCTTTTTCATCATGGAGATGGGTTGTCCCATGAATTGTAGGATGTTTAGGATCATCACTAGCTTTTACCCACTACCTGCCAGTAACATCCCCTACTTGACCAAAAATACCTTCAGAAATTTTCTGAGTATTCCCCAGAAGACAAAATCATTTCCTCTCCTCACAAAGAACCAGCACTCTAAGTGATCTATGTAAGTGTTTTCCTAAGCATATTCCAAGAAACACTAATACACTGGATCACTGTGTGATAGATATTTTGAGAAAAAAAAATGAAAGTATGCTGTGGCCAAATTTGAAAAATACTAGATAAAACAAGGTTTTAAGTTTTTAAATTGGGAACATCTCACAGCCATTAATATTGTTAATATATACTATGTATATTTATGCAAACATGATACAACATATAATTTTGACTTTTTAAAAAGTCCTCAAATACTACCTATTTTGAAATATTACCTGTGGATAAGGTTTCAGGAACATGCTTTGGGAAATGGTGATCTATATTCTTGATATCCAAATGTATATGACCTGTACTTCCCCTCCCCTTCCTCACAGGTCCGGTGCTGGGTGATGTGGTGAAAAGTCACCTAAGAGTGAGAGGACTCTAAATTGTTAGTCAAAGGGGAAAAGGCAATATTTAGAAATGTTAGTCCCAAGTTTTTCACCACTTTCCAGAAGGGTAACACAAGCCTTAACACTAAACTCCAAGAATCTGTAAACTGTAGAATACAAACTGTTTGCCCTATTGAAGCACTTATCTCCTGCTTCCCAAGGTGAGAAGTGCATAAAAAGAATCTCACTTTTGCCGGGCATGGTGACACAGGCCTGTAATCCCAGCAGCTCGGAAGACCGAGTGAGGCAAGAATATACTGAGTTCAAGAGCCAGCCTCAGCCACAGCGAGGCAATAAGCAACTCAGTGAGACCCTGTCTCTAAATAAAATACAAAATAGGGCTGGAGATGTGGCTTAGTGGTCGAGTATCCCCGGTACGAAAAAAAAAGAAAAAAAAAAAAGAATATCACTTTTACCCGCCAACATACACATTTGTTTATACATAAAAGAGTGATATTAAAATTGCCTGCTGGGAGTCCACATGGCTACTTCTGATGAAAAACAAAATTATTGGTAATGCGTTATCTGGAAATGGTAAAACAAGAGGTAAGAAACAAAAGCAGATACACCCTGAGTAGCATCAGGCTCAGCATCTCCCAGAGTCTCCCAGAGATTTACCTTCTGTGAATCATGCATCCAAGGATGGTGTTATCCAGGCTTCTAAAGAATTAGCATGCCTCTATCCTCATGGGGTTAATTTATGTAGACTAAGGAGATGCCAAGTATTAAACAGGTTGCCTGTGCTGTAATCAGAGACCTCCACTGGGAGATCTTAATTGGCAACAAGTAAAATTGCTCTGCATGAATTCTTAATGGCGGACAGTGAATAAAATAAAAACTATGATTTGTTTAAATCCCTTCAAGAGAAAAAAAGGCTATCTCTGGGGGTTAGAATGGGTAGCAAACAAAGAGAACTCAGGGCTCTGTAATAGCAATAAAAGCTCTGAAAGCAAAACGTCACGCTATGCCAACTCACTCTGCATCTCTGTCGCTCTCTGCTGAGGTCAAAGGAGACTGAGCTTTACATTATCTTCCCTGCCTCTCAACCCCTGGGCTGAATTTTAAATCATGGCTGTATTCTTGGCAAAGCACAAGCCCCAGGGCCACCCTGGGAACCCATCAATGTCATTCCCCAATTACCCACCAGGGGTTGTTTCAGAGATGCAGACAGTCCCAGCCCCCTGCCAGGATGAGTCTGGTCTCTAAGCCATGCCCTCTGCCCAGCACAAAGGAGAATAAATCAGGGCTGTGGAAATTGGGCGTTGGCACATACTTCAGTGGTTATATCATCCCTTGGCAGTGGAAGGGAGGGCTAAGGGCTAAGTGTACACCAAGGGATGCTTCCTAGGGACCACAAGTTCTGCTTTAGAGGAGCAAAGGTGTGTTGGGCTTCTGTCATGGCCCTGAAGCCTCTGATAATATAACATCACTCTCTTTAAGTAGCTGTTCTACAGTGAAAAGGGGTTAGTAGAACTAAGTCCGGAAAGGCATCTGGATGATTCGAACCAGAAGATCTCCCGGTTTCATGTCTGGTCTTGCACCTTTGGATCAATAAATGTTACAGTTTATTTGGGTTACTCTTGTGAGATATGCATATCTGTTTGCTTATGGGGTGCCTGGAGTTCGAACCCAAGTTTTCTGGACCATGGAGACACAAAAAGGGTCAGGGAGCAAATCTGTACTAAGTTTATATCCATGATTTTTCTATTTCATATCAAGTCTTCCTGTCTTTCTTTAGAAGTGTATTAATCTACCAGAGAACATAGGTTTTAGTTATACTTAATAATAAATGTGTAAAATAGACTTCATAAACCCATGGGTTTTATCCTTTCTACTTCTCTCCAAATCTTGAATGCAAGAGAAATTCACACGTTTAAATCAAGGCTACTCCACTGGGGCTGCTATGGGGGTCTATAAAAGCACATTTTGGGAGACTCTGACTGAAGTTCAAAGAAAGCCTCCCAGAGGAGGTGGTGTTTTGATCCAAATCTTGGTGGGAGGAGAATTGATGGAGTGAGAGTAGATGAAAACACAATTGTTGAATAATTTGAATTTGGATTGCTTTTAAGATTTTTAGGATGTAACTGTACTGAGGATGATGAAAAATTCAGGTTCAGAATTCTTCACAGTTAATCAAATAAGCCACATTTGAGAGAGAGAGAGAGAGAGAGTGAGTCACTAAATTAACTTACAGAGATGTGAAATTGCCCTCTAATGTAACTGGGAAAATATCCTCCTAAAGGTCAGTTCACTGCATGCACTGAGAGCTTGGGTAGCATGATCGGAGTAGGCCTACTGATGGTTTCAAAATACTCCTCAATAGCTTAATGTTCATTAAGACACACACCCAATTTACCACTATTTAATCTTTAGACATGTAACTTAATGCACACTTGTTATTTTTAGATCCATGCTTATGTTAATATGACAGCCAGGAACCTGATGTGATTTATCTGAAATTAAAATAAAGAGCCTGCAGCAAAAGGCATCTTGTAGATTTATTCGGGGTAATAAAAATCACAAATATTCCCTACTAAGTTGTAAGAAAAACTCCAGCAGGCAGCAGTATAAATGACCTACTTGGCATAAACACATAGAGTAAGGCTGGAGTGCACCCACAGTAAGAAATGACTAAGTGCCTTTTTTTAATCTGGAAGGAGAAATGAAATGGGTAATTTACCATGGCCTTCTATTTAATTTTAATGGAAAAATTCACTAAGTTGATAGTGTATGAGCATACTAGTGATTTTTTTTTAAAAAAAAGAGATGGTTAGGATATCATTCTACATATCACATCTCTATATGGACAATCTGTACTTAATAATTTTTTTTCCTTATCTCCCTCATCCCCAGTCTTTCCATATACAGAGGCCTGGAAGGGCACCTCCATCCCCCAGCCCAGGAGAGAGGTGTCTGTGCCTCTCTGAAAAGAGAACATATAAAATGCATTTTCTTTCCTCAGGGTTTTTAACTATGGCATACTTTATAATTGTATGTCATCAATTAAACTTTATAAGTAACCCCAAAAGAAGGGTGACCTGAATCAAAGAATCGGGAACAGGTTAATGAGATGAGGAAGTTGTTGGTAGAGACACAGGCTAATTATCTCATGGCAGAGGTAACTTCTAAGAAGGCAAGATCTGATTGGAGAATTGACTGAGGTTGGCAGCCTGTGGCTGGGTTCATGGCCAGATACCCAGACCGGGTTGCTTTAGGAACAGCCATGCTTACTTGCTGCTCAGGCTCTGCCTTCTTATGAACCCTCATTAATTACACTGAAGACAGAGTGTCCAAGGAGATAATCCTAGATTTTCATCAGATGTAGGATTCTACCTGACACGGAAGGTACTACAGCTGTCAACTCCGTGCTGCGGTGATGGTCACATTTGACAAATACGACAGACCTCTCTCTGCGTATTCTCTCTCAGCTATTCATCCCTATGAGCAAAATATATGACAAGGACAAACTAGAAAATGAAAAGTTTATTTGGGGCTCAGAATTTCAGAAGTTCAGTTCATAGTAGGTAAACTTCATTGCCCTAAGCCTCACGTGAGGCAGAACATCATGGAAGAAAGGTGTGATGGAGGAAAGCTGCTCGGCTCATGGCAGCCAGAAAGCAGAGAGAGCTCTGCTCACCTGGAACAAAATATAGTCCTCGAGAGCTTGCCCCCACTGACCCACTTCCTCCAGCCACTTCCCACCTGCCTGCAGTTACCACCCAATAGTTCATTTAGATTATTAATCCAAGAAGTGTATTAATCCACTGATAAGGTTACAGTTCTCATAATCTCATAATTTTACCTCTGAACATTCCTGCATTGCCACATGAGCTTTTCCGGGGACACCTCACCCCCAAACTATAACAGTCCCCCTAGGACTGCTCTGATTCTCACCACCCCCCTTTCCCTGTTGATGAGGACACTACCTCTGTGACACTTAAGCTAAATACTCCAAACATGCACACTGACTCTACTCTCACCCTTAATGGTCCCTATGCCGAGTCCCAACCATGCAGGTCTCAATCACTCTGAATTAGTTTTTCTAATTTTCCTTTAAGGGCAGATCTTTTGCTCTTAGCATCTTGGCTTATAAGACCAAGTCTTCTCATTCCTCATGTCTCTCGTAATGCTTAGCATGAAATGTGAAACTAAACGTAAAATTTCATCCATCTTCTATGCATAGAGACAACTGGAGATGCATTTTATTCATCTAGGTTGCTAAGTGACTTAAAAAATTATAGATGCTTAAAACACTTAAGATATTGAAGGGATTGGTGATAGATCAGAAAGAGAAATTACTAAGGGCTTCTGGGCTCACTAGGGATGAGCCCATTTTTATTTGTAAATTCATGTAAGAAAAGCAAGTCAAATAAGCTTATCACAAAGTCATTTTGCTCAGTGGCATGCAGATGCTACGTGAGATGCACAGTTTCAAGTTAGTTAACAACAAATTAAAGATTAGGACACTTGATAAAGAGGTCACCATGGTTAGTGGTATCAAAGGCCAGAGTGCTTGTACTCTGAGACCCTTTTCACCATCTTCGAAAGTACCATCAATAAAGTAAAATCTGAAGGCTTGCAACAGATAATCACATCATTGCACATCATTATTAAGACTATAACAGGTGTCAGTAATAATCAAATGTGTATTTTTATCCTATCATCTTATTCCATTGTTCTACCAGTTATAATCTTGAGCTGCTATCAACCGCATGAATAGGAACACAGAATATCTCTTAATTTTGAAGAGAACAGAGTTAAGAGGATATCACAGGTTTAAAAAAAAATTCATGATAAAATCCAAGGCCTAAAAATCCATGATAAAATCATGAAGCCTCTTCTCCCTGTACTTAGAGTGAGAACAATTGTAGACATCTAGACCAAGTTATTTTTTACAAACATCATCAGGCATTAATCTGAAAGGTTAGAAAGGCGATCTTATGGAGGAGATCTTGAGAATTTTGGAAAGACAGAACATATACTTGAAATCAGCAGAGCTGAGTAGGACTAATAGTGGTAGGGGTTGCCAAATGGAGCATGAGTTTTCAAAGGATTAGTGGCAATGGAAAACAATGTGAAAAGGTAAAAGAGAAGAACTAATGCCTAAACATAAATTATTTTAACAGCTGCTTTTGATAACCTATTTGTAAATTAAGCATTTTTTTCTCATTATCCCTTATGATATTACTGATATCCACACTACTCCAGTAGAGACTGGTATTTGGTAGCCTACCCGTACAATCAGTAGCTCTATTCTGATTATTTGGAGAGTCTGCCATACTATTGCTCAGTTTCAAACATATACCATTTCTGGTTCCTCCCCCACAGCACAGAGTTCAAATCCTGGTTCTTCTGCTCACTGTGTGGCCCTGCGGAAAGCATTTAGGCATTTTAGGCCTTGGTGTCCACTTGCGAGAAAGGCTTGAGATTAATCATTTCCATAATCATTTCTTAAAGAGTTAATACTTTGATAATTTTTGCCAGTTTTCTGGGTCAATAGGTTGAAATATAACAAATATAGAAAAGAGGTGATAGATTCACATAAAATCACTGATGTTGGAAGTGGTAGTTTCTCTTTCCAGAAAGTAGGCAGATAACAATTATTTTTGTGAACTTCATTCTCTTTAGGTGCTAACTCCTGCACTGTCTCTTGGCCCTGAACCTTCCAGAGATAATTACACAGCATGCTGGCAGAGGCAGGGTACAAGAACAAGGTCACAGTCTGACCACTTTCAAAAGGTTTTCCAGGAAATCGTTTCATTGAATAATGTTTAAGTTTCCACAAAAGTTAAGAGTACAACATGGTGCAAAAGAAAAAAAAAAAGTCAATTGCATGATATTAAAGAGGCAGCAGCAGTTACTCTAGGGTTATGGTCCCTATTAAGGAAATTGCATTGTCTGATGCTATCTCTTCAGTATTCTATGGAAATTCAGACTCACTTCTAATTGAAAGTCAAAAGTATTTACCAGGAATTATTCACTTATACCGTTTAATTAATTTTGCTGTTTCACTGCTTTGGAAATAGAAATATGAATGATGCCGGTTGCAGAAGGCTACTCTGAAAGACAAATTCTTTGATGCCACATCTGAGTAAAGTTCAGTTCTCATAGTTGCATCAGAAGTACACTTTAAGACTTGTGCTTTGGGGACCATTTGCCCCAAGATGAGATAATTTTAAATACACCAAAAGTTAAGTCTATCCAAAAATATCTTTGTCACTGGACTGACTAAAATTCCCATACGCAGAATAAAGGAAATTTGTTATCTAGGTAATCACCTCTGAAATCTGCAGCTGCCATCTAAAGGGTATCCTAGCATTACTCTCAGTTCTTCATAGCATCTTATCAAGATTTCATTGGCTAGATTAATATCCTCAGAAGTCTGAGTACTGGAATGTTTAGCTAAACCAAATGTTTAGAATGGAAGGGAGGAAGTTGTACCAGAATTGTCACAGTGCAAATCTAAGTATTTCTATTTCTATCCACACACATGACCCTACCATTCCTGACCTCTTCTGTCATTCATTATTCCTACACCCACACTCTTTTATTGCCTTTTCCCTCCATGCCAAACAGAAAATCTCTACCCATCTTTCAAAGATCAGTCTGGGTTCTTCTACTCTATAACTCCTAGTGTGGATTCCTCAACCCACCTGGACTCCATCATCCCTTCACCCCAAACTTGAGACTATACCACATATGTGTATATAACCATGTACATCTTATAAAAACTCTGAAATTAATCTTTGTATCTTAATTTTGACTTCCTAAATATTTGTGAATTTGTTTCCTATCAAATGATGGCTAGCATATGATTGAATAAGACAGGTGTTCTGCTAACACATACCAATTTTTTTTTATTTCAAAGGGGAAATTAAAAGTTTTATATGGTAATCAAGACTACCTGTTTCATATGTCTATCATAGACACAGCAAACTAAGCAGTATTCACAGAGCCAGTTATTAAAATGGTGTGAGATGCAAAGTACTGAATGACAGTGGAAGGAATTAGACACATTTAGTTTGGCAAATAGAAGACTAAAGGATGCACCTGATCATTGTTTGAAAAGTGCAATGAATTGTCTTGTGGGAAAGGGATTAGAAGCACCCTAGAATGTATTCCAGAGGATGGAGCTATTCAGTTATCTGAAGGTCTTAGTCTGTTTTCTGCTGCTATACTAGAACACCTGAGATTGGGTGATTTGCAAAAGTACATTTATTTAGCTTCACAATTCTCATGCTGAAAACAGGGGTTTGTTTGTTTATTTTTGTTTTGTACTTTGGCCCTGGGCATCAAACCTAGAACTTCACACATACTAGGAAAAAGTGCTTGACCACTGCACCACATTCCTAGCCCCTAGTTCTGGAGGCTAGACATCCAAGATTAGGCAAGTGCATCTGGCAAAGTTCTTATGATCTGTCATAACATGGTGTGAAAACAGAAAAGCAAGTGTGTAAATGCAGAAAAAGAAAACAAGAGGGGTGGCCTTACTTTACAACAACTAGTTCTTATAATAAATAACTCACTCAAGGGAGAATTAACCCATTCCCAAGAGAAAGGTATTAATGCCAACACCTCTTAAAGATCTGCTAACCTCTCATCACTGTTACTTTACGGACAAAATTTCAAAGTGAGTTTGGGAGATGACAAATCACACCCAAACCATAGTATTGTTGCAACCTGACAACAAAGCACCAGAGAGGGCTATTATAACATGTATTAGCATCTTATATGGAGGAAGATGCTCTTGAGATAGTGAGCTCTGTATCAGTGCAACTATCAAAGCAAAACCAGGTAACTGCAATGTGAAAAGAATTCTGCTCCATTGAGTCCAGATGACTCAACATCTGGCTTTCACACCCTAGTCCGTATGATGTATCAGCACCTTCACTTACAATGTCTACTCCATCATGTCTCTTAAAGAATTCATTCAAAGACAGCTTTTCATGTTTTTCCTCAGTCTTTACTTTTACAAAGGAAGTAATGTAAGTTATTTTATTCTTCCTCATACAAATTATTGTTCAGTTTCCCACTTAATCATGAACTTCTACTTCACATACTCTAGTCCATAGATTGTCTGTCTCTCTCTCTCTTTCTCTCTGTCTCTCTCTCTCTCTCTCTCTCTCTCTCTCTCTCTCTCCCTCTTTTTCCTCTTTTGTAGTGCGGGGGACCAAGTCAAGTTTGGGGCCAAGCACATCAGAGGCAAAAGCTCTACCTCTGAGCTAAACCTCCAGCCCTTCAGTTCTCCTTTTGACATGTAGGGTTCTAATATAAACATTATATATTTTATTATGAACAGATTACAAGTTCAGTTTTAGTTATCTTTTGAGAGAAGGTTGTTTTTCTAACTTTATGATTTTTTCCCTCATGCTACTAATTGTTAATAACCTTTAGGCAAAAATGCCTAAAATTCCAGCATTGCATCATGCATATCCAATTACTCTCTTGTGGGCTCAGAGAATATAAATCATTATTTCAAGAAAGGGCAGAGTGTTTTAAATTTAGAAAATCCACTGTTCTCCACCACTCCGTTATTCCCCCAACCCCCATTTTTAATTGCCTTATCCTGTTTCAGATCTTCATTTTTTTTTTTTCCATAGCCAAGGCTTTATTTATGGGTAAGAGTTCTTAGCAGAATTCACAATTACAAGTAAATTAGATCATCCCTGACCTTGGTAGAACTTTTATGAGACAATTATTGTGGCCTTCAGAAGGAAGAAGGGAGTAAGTTTCAGATCATCGTTGAAATGAACAAATATTAATTTAACTTTTATTATTCCAATGTTAAGGAATATTGGGGAAAATCACACTAGAAAGAAGAAACAAAGATCATGGACAAATATTTACCTAGAGCACGGCTGAAGTGAACAGTGATATTGGGTGTTCTGTTTTACTGAAGACAGGGGCTAACTTTGGCCATTGCAGATCAGCCATAGTTCAATATGGATTTTTTTCCAATTTATGCAACATTATGACAGTGGTGTGTACATTTTACAAAAATATGTCTTCAAACATTGATAAGATTTGCAGATCATTTATTTCAGAAATATAATTCCACTGCCCCTTTTTTAAAGTGTGGCCCCTACCACCACCAAATCAATGGGAGGTTTATTTCTGCCCCACTTACTCTATTAGTAAGAGAGTCTATTTTTCTAGTTCAATCCTAAATAATTAGTGTAGAATAAGAGTTCTTTTTCCAGGCAGTTTGAAAGCAGAACTATGTCCTTCCTTCTCATAATTTTAATGTTCACATTTGAAAATCACTTTAATTGTTGAATAACAGCTGAAAAATAATTATGTAAAGTTGGCATTTGTCTTTGTCACGTTGGTGAGGATTTGCAGTAAATGCAATGTAGATTATTTTTCCTGTAAAACAGTTGCTAGACATTGGAGTACATTAATTAGCTGGGACCATTGTTAGCTAATGGAATGTCCTAATAATTTCTTTGGAGAAGACGTGAGCTGAGTTTGGGTGAGAGGCAAAACCCCGTTTGTTTCTCAGCAGGGAACAACATTTGCAGGGCATCAGTCAGGATGGCTTGGGAAGCTCATTTTGGAAACCAGACATAAACTATCTAAATTATAACAAGATATAGGATCGAGGTCTTCAAACACTGCTGGGCTAATCAGACATTTTTCCTAAGGAACATACAATTAGGATCACATTCCAGAGAGGGCTGGGGATGGGCAACCTACAGAAACAGAAATAATTTAAGGCCATGCTACAATGCAATGGGAAGAGATTTGTGAGTTGCTGCATTGACTTTTGTGAATGTTGATGGACAAACCACAAAAAGTTCATGGGTTCAGGATGTCTAGAAGGTTTCCTGCTTCTCATCTGAGCAAACCAATGAGGAAAGTATGGATAAATCCTTGTGAAAACTTTCTCGTGGGATCTCAGAGACCCCATGGGTCTTCGTGTACAGTAAGAATGTGAAAATGTCCCTTATACTTCTGAGTGAGAATAAACAGCATTGGAGCTGTCTTGGTTAATATATAGTGAAAAGTTTGTTTCTTAAATGTCCGTCTTCAATTTACAACCCCACAGGCTTGCAGTTTCTCGTGACATCCCAAAACTGCGTTTGGAGATGCTCACAAACGGAAGCAACAATTGCCAGGGAGCCTCATGGCCATGTGCCATCTGTCTTTGCCAGAGTTGGCAAAGCAAGTGTCTCTTTGATGTCAAATTCAAACATTCATAACATGACCCACACACACTATTTTTACTCGTTAGCTGTGATGAGCCTGCCATTCATTTATGTAAGCCATTTAAAATCTATTTATATTTCTAACTTCTTACACCTCTGATTGTATAATGAATTTCATAAACTTCACCCTTACTCTGTGGGGTTGAGCTCCCTTGTATTTTGTCTCAACAGACATTGCAGGGCTTGGTGAATAATTCCATGTTTACTCTGTTTATATTATTTCCAGTCTTACTGATGTCACTCACTTTGCTTCTGACAGAATCCTCACAGAACATAAGAAGCATCTTGGACTCAGTTCTGTTTTCTTGATTGTTTTAGCATTGAAGGAAATGTACATGTTTCACATTCGGATGTGAATTTTGGTCTTGAGTGTCTTACCCTGTTGCTATGGATATGTCATTTGGTCACTCAGCTTTTCATCTATAAAACAAAAATTTGAGCCTTATATGCACTGTCTGTGATCTTTTGAATTTGTGGACATCCAAGAAAATGTGAACTGTGGAGCTTACATTTGAAGGCCATGAAGTGACATGAAAGTTAAGCAGTCATTTAAAAATTGTAATTAATATTGGAGAATAAAAGGGATTTTATAAATACAAATTATGGAATGAAACATGCTAATGTGTGCTGCTAGATTATTACTTGTATGTGAAAAAAAAGACAAAGTTCTTTTCTTTTTTTAAAACAACTAATTCCTTCACTACCTCCCGCAAATAATGCATCTTACCCATTTGCATGGCTGCTTGTGATTTTGCCTCATCATGTTATTGTCAGTCCCCTATTTCATTCCTGTTGGTAACACTAGACATGAGCATGGGGGAGAGGACTTCCTTCTAATTCACAGGCTCTGTGGAGTTGTCTTGGTTAATATAGAGTGTCTTCCTTGTTGAACAGGAAGCTGCGGGAAGAGGAAAATTGGGTTCATTTTTGCATTGCCTTGGTGCTTAACACAGTCCAGAACAGTTTGAATACATACAGATTGTCATGAACAGAGAAATTGTACTGGTGCCAGTGCTGAGGAAATAGGGGAGTTCTGACAGGCATGAACCAATGCACTGATCCACCACTTTCTATGCTTCTGCATGGGAGAGTTGCCATCTCACTGCATTTTCTGGATTGTTATTCTTGGTTGACTTTCCCTTTGCTCCCACTCTTCTTTCATAGTTGTCTTCGCCCTTTCTAGTGGGAGTCTCCTTCTTCAACTCATGTATTTTGTTTGGTGTAGATTAAACCATAGATTCAAAGGGATTCGTTCACATATTGTATTACCCAAGTATACACGCTGGCTCTACCCATCATTGTCATCTTCCACTCAATGCATCCCGTGGCTGTCATAGGTCATAAAATCTGTTGTGAGTTTAGGTGTCTTTATCCCTCTCATCTTGCAGCTTCTGCTAAAACTGAACTTGACCCAGCCAAGAGCCTGTCTCTAACTTTTGGATCAGCGTTAATTAGGAGATCTAGCATCTGTGGACTCCTTTATTTGTTCACAGGCCTTTTCTCTAAAATACTTCTTGTAAGCATCCCTGCTGGGTTTGGGTTGGCATTCCTCAGGCTCCCCACTTCTGATTTGGCCTTCGTCTCTGTCTGAGGCTCTGGAGAACAGTGTGGCAAGTACAAAGGTTGGAATGAGATATAATAGTAACACTTTAATATATCTGAATGCTTCACAAATATGAAGTCATTGATCTTCACAATTCTATGAAGTTCAGTATTCCTCCTTTACAGATGAGGAAAATAAAGCACAGACATACTTAAGGAGGCTTGCCTAAGGACTGGGTCCCTATACATTCAGTGATCTGTCAGCAAATACTTCCAGCTGCCTTCTTGCCAGGCACATGATAGGACTGCAACTTGCCTGCGCTTGTGGGTGAGAGAGGTCAAGTGGACTTGTTCTGGCCAATGAGTTGTTTAGTACAAGGCATGTTCCAAGTTGAAGCACTTCATTGTGGATACACAGTCCACCAGCATGCCCTTTCCTTGTGTCATGACGACCAGAGATTCTCGGGAAGTTGGTCTCTTTACAGTTAGGCTCATAGAATGACTACCATGCTGCTAGAGGGAGATATCAGCCTTTTACTCAAGGCACTGAGATCTGGGGAGTTGTAACCAAAGGATAATGTAGTCTACCCTGTACCTACAACAGGCTAAACTAGTGGAAAGGCAGAACAGATTCTTTGTGTACCTAGAATCTATTTTCTAAAAGTTAATGACATTATGGTGCTTTAAAAAGCATCCACTTCAGATTGAATTCTTTGCCTTGTCTAATTTCTAGTATCTCTCCAAAATATTTCTCAGAATCTTATTCCTTCTCTAAGAAATTCTGGAAACCATTTTCTTCTTAAAATTTTTAAAGGTTGGCCCTAACGGACCAAAGAGTAGGCTTGTAATTTTAAGATTTTATGATATTCTAGAAATTTGATAATTGCTGCATTCACACTTCATAAAAAAAAAGATTCAAAAAATTCAAGTTTTCATTTTTGGAAAATACAATCTTGAATGCACAAAAGAAAATGTGAAGTTATATAAGCAACTCTAACTATATTGTAAAGAAAGCTATAGTACGTATCTATTCATTAGTAACTCTGTATTTTAATTATCTGGCAATAATCTTGATACAATTATTGCTGGCTATAAAAAGTTAATTCGGGTTTAATTTTAAAAGTTAATTAGCTAAAATCACTCCTATTCTTAAGAATGGAATGTCTCAGTCAGCAGAAAAGTATATGTTGTAGAACAACTTGTGTGTGAAACTTAGAACTTGTTATAATTCATAACATGTATTTAATTACTGTACTTGTATCTAAGTAGAAATCAAAATTATTAATCATTACATTGAGTACCCCTGAAATAATTAGAACCAGAAGTGTTTTAAATGTTAATTTTTTTTTCAGGTTTTGGAACATTTGCGTATACAAAATAAGATATGTTGAGTATGGAATCTGAGTCTAAACATAATTTTCACATATGTGTCATATACTGCTTATACACATAGGCTAGAAATTATTTTATATAATGCTTTGAATGCACCTGTGTTTTGACTGAGACTCATCACAGGAGATAATTATGGAATTTTCTACTTGTGCTCTATGTCACAAAGTGATGTTCAGAAAGTTTCAAATTATGGAGCATTTTTAATTTCTGGGTTACAGATGATCAACCTGTAATAGTTTTTTTAAGAAGTATTTACTCATGTTTATAATAGCTTGTAAGAGGGCAATGTTTTCTTTTCTTTTGGCACCAGAGATTGAACTCAGGGACACTTAACCACTAAGCCACATCCCCAGCACCCCCCTTTTTTTTATTTTGAGACAAGGTCTCTCTGAGTTGATGAGGCTGGCTTTTAACTTGTGATCCTCCAACTTCAGTCTCCCAAGCTTCTAGGATTATAGGTGTGTCCACCATACCTGGTGAGGGCAATATTTTCTAGAGTAAGGACTAGAAAACCTTTCTGTTAAGAACCACATAGCAAGCATTTTTAGCTTTATGTGCATTGCCCATGTGGTCACTGTCTCAACTATTCAACTTGGTAATTGTAGCTCAAAAGCAGTCAGAGACATACATAAGGGACAGTAGGTATAACTGTGTCCTAATAAAACTTGACTATCAGGCAAATTTTGTTCTGTTAATGTCAATCCTTGACATGTAGTGAGATTTTAAAAAACTTTCTTGTGTTGTTTCATAACCCCTAACATACTAACTATTGAACTAGTAAGGAAGAGTCATCACTAATTTGATTTACTTCCTTCTGGTCCTTCTAAGACATATCTTAGAGTTGCTTTAAGTTCTATGACACTAAGGGCTCGACCAGTCCAATGGAAAAGTGGATTAGGAAACCTCACAGTCAACACATAGTTCTCTCAGTGTGTCCCTGTGTGGTCCTGTATATTATGTGTATGTTCAACTTTCTCATCTATGGGGAATAGTGGTATGAGGTCATTTCTAGATTCCCTTCACCAATCATGTGCTTTTTAATGAATATAATATAATGTAATAATATGATATAAAAATATTAAAAACCTCAAAGCCATGAGTCATTAAGTATAAGAGTAATATCCTTGTAAAATTCTTTTAGAACCTAGTGAGAGATAACATGTTGCTATTTTGTTAGGTTCCTCCCCGACATATGTTCATACTTATTATTTTCATAATTCTATATGTATTCTATAGCTTATTAGAAAACTGTAGCTTTCCCCATGCTAGGGTTAAGGTGTGGTTAATAAATTTCCCAAATTTGAGTTTAAATAAATTCTACCTCTTCTCTTAAGGTAGCAATTTCACGTGAGGATGCTAATTTGAGCCATAATTTTGATGGATTTGGACAAACTTATTAAAAATTGGCACACAGGAGGAATTTATTTTCATTACATCTTTGCACCTTCTTGTAGAAAAAGAGACATATACTCATATGTGTATATATGCCTACATATAAATGTATATATACATATGCACATAATACTAACTTCGACGGACAGTTGAAAGAGAAGATTTGAATACACAAAAAAAATCAAATCAAATACTCTGAGGATATGCTGTTAAAAATTAATATCATGACCCTCTCTTTCTTCATTAATAACCTGGCATAGTGGTTACCTAGTTACCAGATCAATGTAGTTGAGTGAATAGCAATATTAATAAAAGGACACTAGTCTTTAAGTATCAGTGATTACTATTGCATGGGTGTGTCTTTGTTACCAAGCCCCAGGAGAATCACCAGGCACTACTTAAGTGCATTTTATTTCTAAATTTCACTGGTAACAACAGTACTATTATGGAACAGTGGGCGTCTCAGCATGGGGAGAAGTGTGAAAGTCCAGGGGAAGTGGTTGTGGTCTATTCAGCTGGCCGTAGCTACAGATATTCAATTACTGGTGAAATCAAATTTTCTTACATAAGACTCGCTATGATAAAACAAAACGCTTAGTAAGAACCATGAAAAGAACCATATTAAAAAATCATCTTGGCTATACAGAAAATTAACAAACCATGTGATATTAGTTAAGCTTTCTTTTTCCAAAATAAAACATCATTTAACAAAATGCTTGTTTAGACCTAATGATTTTCAAATCAGCACACATTGATTTGGTGCTACTCTGCAGAGAAGAGCATAGAAGCTGCCCAGTGAAAGATTGCAAAGTTGAATAGTGTCTTATAGCCCAAAACCAACAGATGAGACAAGTGGTAAAGTAAGGAGAAGAAGGAAGACATGGAAATCAAGGACAAGTTAGAGACATTTTAAACAACTTGTATGGTCAAGATAGTGTGACGATGAGTTGCCATGTGCCTGTGTTTTTTGGATTGTCGGAGGTGTACTTCCAGGGTCAATTCCAGAAGGAGAATGAGCACTCAGTCAATGCAAATGGAGTTTTGCAGTGTGTGACACTATGTGTTTTCCTGATCTCACAGAAAGACGAGTTATCCAACATCTAAATGTTTTCCAGTAAGAAATGGCATCTCAGTATAAATCTGCCTTTCTCTAGTTATGAACTGGACCTCTTTTCATGTTTTAAAGGACACTTTTCCTGTCATTTTGTGAACTATGATTTGCCAATTTTTCTACTGTATTTTCAGCATTTCTTCCTCAATTTAAAGAGTTCTTTATATTAATTTTGGTCTTAGAACTATCTCGGTGGTGTTAGTTTTTTATTTGAGAGATATTTTATCTTGTTAGTACTGTCTCAGTTTTTAAAATACTTGTTTGCTATAGGTAGCAGGCAAAATAATGGCCTACAAGAATGTACATGTCTGAATCCCCAGACCTGTATATGCATTGCCTTGGGAAAAGGGATCTAATGGTTGTGATTAAATGACAGACTCAGGTGGAGAGATTACCCTAGATTATTCAGGTGGTCCTAGCTTAATCACAAGGTCCATAAAAGCTAAAGTCCATTCCTGGCTTTGGTGAGAGTGAGATAAGACAACAGAAAAGAGATCAGAATGATGCAAAGTTACTGGCTTTGAAGATGGCAGGAAGGGCGTGGGCCAAGGAATGTAGAGGTGTTCTGTCCATTCTTGCAAGTTTTTTTCATAATGAACTTTAGTGTTAACAAATCCCACTCTGAAAGAACCTCACTGGTATTTTTACTGGGATTATATTAATTTCATGAAGTAACCTAGCACTGCAATCTTTATTTTTTATTTATTTTTAAAATTTTTATTTTTTTAGTTTTAGGTGGACACAATATCTTTATTTTATTTTTATGTGGTGCTGAGAATCAAACCCAGTGCCTCACGCATGCTAGGCGAGCGCGCTACCACTTGAGCCACATCCCCAACCCCTATCTTTATAATATTGAGTCATTTTGTTACACGGAAATGTTTCTGATTTCTTCAAGTCTGTTTTTGTAGCTTGCAGGAGTTTTAACATTTACCTTGTAGGTTGTACACATTTCTATTTATGAAGTTCCCTATGTATTTTTTTTTCTGTTGCTCATGTAAGTGGAATTTTCTGCAACAGGTTACAATCTGTTACTATTGGTGTCTATGGAGATGACTGACTTCTGTCTAGTATGTTTCACTGAATCTGAATTTTAAGTTAATTTTATTAATTTTCATCATTTTTCTAGCCATCTACAAATTTTAATTTTTGTTTTCCCAATTCTTATAACTTTGTTTGATTCATCTTGTATGTTTGCCCTGATACAAATAAAATGTTTCATAGCATTGGAGGTAGTGAGCATCCTGGCCTTGTCCATGATCAAGCTGAATGCAAGTATTTCCCTATTAAGTCAGATACTATTGTTGGGATATGAGTTTTGTCATATTAATATACACCAGTTCCTATTTTCTTGGATTTTCATCAAGAAGAGTTTAGCATTTTTTAAGACATTTTAAACATGTATGCTGAGGATCATGCAATTTTTATTAAACTTATTCATGTGATTTTTTTTACTAATGTATTAATATTGAGCCAAATTTGCATTTCCTAGATTAAAAGTCATTTGGTCACTGTATATTTTTTAATGTGGTTATATTGTTTTTCTCACATTCAGTAATTTTACACTGATATAGTGACATTAGTCTGCATTTTTTTCTTTTGACTATCATGTTAAGTTATTAATGTTATCGGCTTCATAAAAACATATAGAAAAATTTCCTTCATTTCTTCATGTTTGGATGCAAGTATAGAATACTGGAATGGTCTTATCTTTGGTTTGTTAGGATTCTTTGGGCCTAGAGAGTTTTGTGGGATAATATGTTACTTTTCTCTGGAGATGCTGATAGGATTAATCTTTCTATCTTTAATAGAACCAATTTTGGTAAATGTGTTTTCTAAAGGCTTTTTTTTCAAATTTATTTGCATAGAGATGAGATCTGTAGCTTGTTAAATTTTTTCCTGTTTTAGTAGTTATTTCCTATTTGTCATTTGTTAGATTGTGTCTTTGTGCACATATACCTTTGCCTCCTCCTTTCTTAAATTGTGTAGTAGCTTATTGAAAAACAAAGCAACCTTGACCTTGATATCTTATGTAAGGTTACTGTATTTCCATTCTCTGTTCATTACATTTTGCTCTCATCCTTATTTACTTCCTCATGCTTTCTTTTGGTATTTTCTCATTTTTGGCTTTTGAAGGTGGAATTTATTTATATGCATTGAACATCCCTAAAATGGAAATCTAAAGTCCAACATGCTTCCAAATTTAAAACTTTTCGAGCACAGACATAATGCCACAAATGCAAGTTACACAGTTGGCCGGCCTTGTGTGCTGTAGGTGTACTAAGAATATCACTTAAAATTAACTTTAGGCTATGCATATAAGTATATATGTTAGTGAATTTCCTGGTAACACTTGGATCCCATCCCCACGAGATCTCATTATATATGTGAAAATATTCTAAATTCTGACAAACTGAAAGCCAAAACACTCCTACTCTCAAGCATTTCAGGCGAGGGGTACTCAACCTGTATTCTTTAATTTTCATTGGTAAATACGCTTATGACTGTGGATTTCTGTGTGACCATGCTGTAAGTTCCTCTAGTTGGGATGTGTTTTCATTATTGTTTTTTTTTTTTTTTAACTTTGATTTGTATCTTATTTCATTCAGGAATTGATTAAAAGTTAATTTTTCAGTTTCCAGGATGGGAGGATTTGCACTTTAAAAAAAAATTGGTTAATAAATAGTTTTACTGTATTATTAATAATATATTTGTAATATTTCTACTTTTTAGAACTTGCTGATATTTACCTTAAAACCTGATTATACAATGGATTTTGCCTACATTCTGTGGTATTTTACATGGAAGTGAGCCCTTCTCTTGAGTGTGTACATCCTCACAGGATTGCAATATCTTAGAGCATGAGTAACCTCAGCTCTACTACATAGATTCAGATAATCACCACTGATACAGTTAAGAACACGTGTTTTTATACATCTTCACCAAGAGATACAGTAATTAGAATTTTTTTTTCAATTGTGATAGGTGTGAGATAGTACTCATTTGAGGTTCTCTACAAATTTGAGATGGTAATTCTTTTTAGGATATGAATGTTAGCCAATCTGAAAGATTCTTCTAGTCAGTGACTTGACTTTTTGTCTTGTTGATTGTCTTTTGTTTCTTATGTAGGTTTACAATTTTAATGTAGTGAGATATTCAATTATTCTTACCAGCCTCATGATATGAAAATATTCTCCATAATATTCTTCAAAATGTCTTAAAAATTCACCTTTTCATATTTAGTTTTTTTTTTTTTTTTTTTTTTTTTACAGCCCACACATTTGAAGCGTCTAATGCTGCATTCTTTTCTTTTCTTTTTTTTTTTAAGGTCTTTTTTCTTTATTTAATATTAATGCTCCTAGTATGTTTCACTCAAGCAGTTTCCTTATTGACTATTTTCATGAAGAGCTACCCAACTTCCAAATTCATATTTAGTTTTTAATCAGATTTGATTTTTGGTGAATGTGCTGAAACAGGTTCTAACTGAGTCTTTTCTGTTCAGATAGAAAGTTGATGTGGTCCCATTTTTTTTTCTAAGAATCAATTATTTAACAGTCATTTGTAAAATAATGCTATTTCTGTCATGTGCTTTGATTCTGCACCTGAGCCTCTTTCTAGACTTTGGATCATTTACCTATCTCACTTTTTTAATGGTCCAGTTTTATAACAAGGTGTCTCACCCTGTTTGAAATGCTAGAGGTTTTATCCTTAAATATTTGGTTATTTGGGTTCTTTCTCTTTTTTTATAAAAATTTCAGTATCAACTGGTAAAGTTTGATGTGTAAACCTATTGAGATTTTGAATAATAATTTTTTTACATTTAAAGGTGAAGGCAGGAGATGGATTCTTCAAATCCACCTTTATGTTTTTCTATTTGCTAAGTTCTTCTTTTATGCCCTTTAACAAAGTCTTCTCTATAAAGGTGCTTCACACCTTTAGATTTATTTCCATATACTGTCCAAGTTATTTTTTTTAACTTTTATTATCTTTTAATAAAGACCTCCTAAAATTTTTTACATTTCTAATAATTCTATTAACGCATCTGATTTGCTTCTGGGCTCACTTTAATTTCCTATGGAGATAATATTGCTGATAAATAATGATGAATTTTATTACTTTCCAGATTCTATCCTTTTGTTTCTTTATGTCATTGTTCTAAAATCTTTGAGGAAATGTCGTCTAAAAGTCATGATAGAGGCACTATTGTCTAGGGGAAAATTACAGAAAGATTCTTAAATCACATTTAATATTTGTGCTGTAGATTTTTGGTACACACCTTTATCACATTAGGGAATTCCCTTATATTCTCAGGGAGTAGAAACTTCTATTAATTCATTATATATATATTTTTTTTAGAATCGCGAGTAAATATGGGATGTTAATAATTTCCAGTATTTATTGCAATGATTGTATCTTTTTTTGCATTTTTTACTTTAAGAGGTTGTTTGGGAATTAATAGATTTTTTTTCCTAATGTCAAATCATCTTTGCAACATAGGAGAAATGTTATTTGGCCGTGCTATTTTGTTTTATTTCCATTAATATTGCTACTATAATTTTCTGTGTTGATGAATTCATTTTTATTTAGGGTTTTTGAGAACCTCATAAGCCTCTTTTCCCATTTGGCTTAGGTTGACTTTGGGTAGGTAGTCATTCTAGTCTCAGTAGATTTTTCTCCTCCTTTGCCCTCCTACTTTCTCAATTTTCTTTCCCTTATTTCTTCATTTTCCTCCTCTCTTTCTCTCTTTTTTTTTTTTTTTTGGTGCCCTGTAATTCTTTCTCCAATTTTTGAATTATTAGTTTTCATGTGTTTTTCATGTTTTGTAAAGATCACCTTAAGATATCTGAGCCCATGATTCTGCAAGAAAAAGACACCCCAATTTAAGATCGAACAAAGATATTGATAAGGAATTTCCCTAAACAAGATTCACAAAAAGAACAATAAGCACATGAAAAGAAACATTAAACATCAGGAAAATGTAAACACAAATCACATGAGATACATATCCAGTATGATGCTTACAGTCAAAGAAAGATAACAGTGTGGGAGAGAACATAGAATTGGCACCTTCATCTGGAGCTGGGGGGCGGGGAGATGTAAAATGAGGTAGTTGGTTTGGAAAGTAGTTTGGAAGTTCCTCACAATGTTAAACATTGAGTTACTGCAGAATCCAGCAATTCCACTGCCCTGGTGTATACCTAGAAGTAAACGAAACAGGTCAAGCAAACACTTCTGCATGAGTGTTTACTGCATTATTAATTATAATCAAAGACAGAAACGACCCGAATGTCCATTAATTGACAAAGAGATAAATACAATGTAGTAACTTCATGCAATGGGATGTTATTTGGCAATAAAGAATGAAGCATGAATACTTGCTAACATATAGATATTCCTGAAAATATTATACTAAGTGAAAGAAGCCCAATACAAAAGCCTATTGTATGACTCCATTATATGAAATGTCCGTGATACATGAATCTAGAAGACAGAAAGTGGGTTCTTGGTTGCCTTTTGTGAGAGAATAAAGAGTGACTGCCAGTAGGTACTACTGATTTCTTTTGGGGGTGAAGAAATTGTTCTAAATATAGAGGTTGGTGATGGCCTATGCTAAAATTGCATAAATTGTATGTTTTATTTTGGTGAATTTTATCATAGTGAAGATGTTTAAAAATTTAGACTTGTGTTTTTATGGGGTATTCCCCCCCCAACCATTGATTCAATATACTTCATTGTTGAAGAGTCTGTGGATCAGTGTGACTTACTAAGTTTTTATTTTAGGATACTGATCACTTTGCCTGTTTCTAAACTTATTGCTGTAAAGTTGCTCATAGTGAGGTAGTCTTATGTTTTTTAAAGCTGAATTGTATTCTTAATTATGTAGCCATTTTAATTCCTTATTGATTTATGTCTTTACTGTTTTTCTTTTATCTAATCGATTTGCTTTAGTGATCCTATATTAATGATCTGTGTTTTCCTATAAACTCTGATTTTATCATTATTTCTTTCATTCTGTTTGTCCTTTTCCAAAGTTCTCTGGATGCTTTAAACAATAATTTCAGATTTTTCTTTATTTCCACGATGTGCACTAAAATTATTTGCTTTCTCTGTCTTTTTTAGTTCCATCTTGCAATTTGATATTTTTAAGACATTAAGTTCCAAATTTTTCTAATTTCCTTATAAGTAACTGTTGATCCATGGGTTTTTACAAGTGCAGTTTTTTGAATTATCACTATGAAAAATATCAAACACTCAGAAAAGTTGGAAAATCAGGGTAACAGAAGATTGATCTACCCACAACTTAACATGAACAAATAGAAGCATTTCTTTGTAAGATATGTAATAGACTCTTGTGAATTACCCTGACTTGATTAGTACATGCAGATGTCTTGAAATCATAGCTGATAAATATATACATTTAATAAATGTTACCAAAAACTTAAAAAGAAGACATCCTAAGTTAACATTTTTGCTTCATACCTAATTTTTTCCTAAAGTGAGTGCACAATACCATAACACTTTAGCCCTAACTACTTTAGCATATATCTTTTGAAAATAAGGAACCACTTCCTTTATAATAACCACACTGTAATTTTTACCCCTAGTAAAATTTAAATTTCTTTACATCCCACACTACTAACCTTATTTAAATTTCTCTAACTGTTCTTCAAGTGTATTTCATAGCCGTCTGATTTGCACCAAGATGTAAGCCCATTAGTTGACTTGTTATATCAGGTTTCTTTCAATCTACTACAGACCCTGTGCTTTTTTCTACCCATAGATGTTGAGAATTGGAGACCTTGATGATGCTTCATATTCTGCACATGCTCCATGGTTTATTTCTGGTGTCACTTTTCTGTTCCTCTATCTTTTTATTTCCTGAAGCAGAAAATTATGTCAAAGGCCTTGCCTAGATTCAGGCTAAACATACTGCAAAATATGGAGTATTTTGCAAAAATACTCCATAGGTGATGCTATGTAGTTCTCATATAGCATTATATAAGGAGGAACGTGTCAGGTGATAGTTCCCTTGTGTAATACAATTTTTATCTAACAAAAATCAGGAAGTGATATTTGCACTATTTGAGTATTCCATGTCCCATAAAACTTACATTTAATGGTTTTAGCATCTCTTGGTGACATTTATTTGGATCAGTTATTTTATTAGAGATACATAATGGTGATATTTCTGGGGTAAAATTCTGTCTCAGATAGGAAAACACTATAGTCTCTCTACTTAAAAATCAGATTAAATTATTTATTCTTGTAAAAAGCTTTTTAAATCTTAATGTACAAACAGTAAAATTCACTGATTTGTGCAATGTGATTTTGAGAAAATATACAACTTTGAAACCTCCATCACAATGATCTAGATTTTTTCCTACATTCAAATACTTCTCTGTCACTCTTCAGTCAATCCCCTATGTCCAGTTTTTAAGAATCAAATGGAATTAAACAAAAGAAAATTATTAAATATGACTTTCTTCCACTTAGCTAATGCCTGTGAAATAGAAACATTTTGTTATGTTTGTCAATAGTTGAGTCTTTTTCATTGCTGAATAGTATTTCATGGTATGGTTGGATATCCTACAGGTTGTTTATCTATTTACAAGTTTATGAAAGTTTAGGTTCCAGGTTGAGGCTATTTGGAATAAAGCTGTTATAAATATTTATGTGCAAGTAGTAAGGTGAAAACACTTTCATTTCTTTGAGGTGAAAAAAAAGAGTGGAATTCCTGGATGAGCCTTTAGGTGTCTGTTTTAACTTTATGCCAATTGGTATTCTAAGTTTGTCATACGATTTTATATTCCCATCAGTAATGCATGAGGATTTCAGTTGTTCTGCATCCTTGTGGACACTTGATATTATCTATTTTTTCAATTTTGTCAATTCGAGTGGGTGTGGGTAAATCTCATTGTGATTTACTTTTCTCTAATGACTAATGCTGTTGAACTGCTTTGCATACTTTTTTTTTTGCTATTTTTTTTAACATTGGTAAAGTGTATGTTTAAGTCTTGTTCATTCTAATTCGGTCGCTGTCTTAATAAGTGGTAGGATTTCTCAGAGAAATGCTCTTCTAAATTTCCATAGTTGTGAGTTATATCTTTCTGAGTAATTTTATTGAAAATAAAATTATGAGAAAATGTTTCAGATGAGACTTGATTGTGGGCTTGTAGTCTGTTGTCTATTGGGGTTGGTATAAAGGAAATACTTCCTTTATATAAAGGGCTTGATATAAAGGAAATACTCAATGATTCTCAGGTCCCTTTCCTCTGAGAAATCTTGTCCTGCATCAGTATTTCTTGAATTTAAGAATAGAAGCCCCTTACAACATCCTTCGTGGACCATACATTGAGAAGTGCATTGCAGTGCAAGGCATTCCATTCCTTCGTTGATTTATTACTTGATGCAATGCGCAGTGAAAACCTAGCACATGCCTTACCTTTAGCTAGGTGCTGGGACCACCATGAATGTTGTGCTATAAACAGACAACAGAAAGTTAAATTGTCCGTGATAAACTCAGTTTTCCTGTATGTTTATTTGGGTTTTCTATAAAGAAACAAGTCATACTAGGAAACTTTGACTAGTGGATCACTCCCTCCTTCTTGAAATTCCCTCTCAGTTCCTAGTGGGGTGCTCAGTCTCCTGGTTTGCCTTCTGCCTCACTGGCTGCCACTCTGGTTGGTTTTCTTTTCTGATTCCTTTTCATTTTCTTGACTGTTTAAAGCCAGAGGGCCTCAGGATTCAATCCTTCAACATCTCCAACCGGATTTACAGCCCTGATGATACACTGATTCCATGGGCTTCAATTATCCATCTACAGTATATGCAACTCCAAAATTTACATTTCCACCCTGGATTTGTATCCTAGACATTATACATTGATATTCATTAAAATATCTACTCAATATCTCATTTTGATTGACAAATTTCAATAATAACCTCCACCAAAGCCAAGTCCCTGTAACACAAGTTCCCCCACTCCAAACATTTAGGTGGTGCTTACGAAAAACCAGGAGTTATTCTAGGAGCTTTATGCAAATTAACTATGTTGAAATTAATAGGCATCCCAATCTTAATGTATCCAAAACCAAACTCCTGATTCTTCCAACAAAATTTGCTCCTAGTTTCTTCTTCATTTCAAATAATAGCAACCCCCTCCTCTGGGTGCTAACGTCAAATGGCTTGGAGTTACTTACTCCTTCCTTTCTTTCAAAGGCAGATGTTACTGTATCCTTATATATAACCTTGCATAAAGAACAAATCCTTAAATTGGCCTCTTCTTTCCCACCAATGATTTGTCCTCCAAACCACCTCTTTCTCCTCCTCCTGCTCTCTTTCATCCCTATGGTTTCTTTAATGTTCTTAGACCTTACCAGTTACAATCATATTTAAGGCGATGCTTAATACCGGCTTTTCCCAATATCTCATAAGCCTATCTCCCCCAAATATCTGCAAGGCTTGTCTTTTCCTCAGCTTCCTTTGGTCAAGCTCAGCCTTGTCAGTGAGATCTTCAGTGAACAATGCCTAAGCTTGTATCCCACCCAGCCCACCCTGCTTTATTTTCCTCTATAGCACTGATTACCTTCCAACCAGATTTAACGTACTTATATATTCTATTCTAATGTCTGTCTTCCTCTCCAGAATGTGAGGTCAACAAGGTCACAATTTGTCTGATTTCTCACTCATATATTCCAGCATTGACCATAGCAATCACTCAGTAAATATGGAGAAAACTAAATAGGTTATACTTTGAAGCTACTACCAAGGATTTGAGAAATTTAAGTGTGGTATTAGATTAAGGCTATCACTTACCGCTGATGCACCTGAAACTACCAAGATAGAAAAAAATACACAATCAAACTCATAAAATTTCTTGTGTCGAATGGTTTCTGAAACCAAATGTCTAACTCTCAGCCCAAGCCTTATTTTTCTGGACAGTACCAAATTAGCTGAACAGGATTACTTGGTCTCAGCAGCGTAATTCAAGCGAATGCAGAAGACCTCTTTTGGAAAATTTTTCTTGGTAGCATGTTAACCTTTTTAGAATTTTTATTTAATCAATACCCTGACAATGAAAAACTATAGTTTTAAATATTAGTAAAAATATCTTAAAGTATGACCAGTATCATCATCCTTGAATTAATTACTTACACAGAGTAACACTTGAACCTCACTTTACCTCACTATAATGCCTATGATTTTTAATTCTGATTTGAAAAACGAAACTTAAAACTAAGGGTATTCACAGAGCTCCCATAGCTGTACAGTGTCGTTGTAAGCACCACTGAGCTATAAAATAAGTGGGAGCCACAGTCTCTGCCTAGATAAGTGGGTGCTTAATGTGGCTTGCATACATTTTTCAAGTACAGCATAAAGCAAAAGAACGATTTGAGCACTAATTTAAAACTCCATTCAATTTTCACAGTAAAGTATATTTATTTTTGCCCAGATCTTAAATCTATCTGAATAAATGGCTTAAAATTTCTCCTTTGCAACTTTTCCACTGATGATTTGTTTATCTAACAAATTATTTCTCCAACAAATACTGTCATTCAAAGTAACTGAACATTCCCTAGCACTTGAGATAAATGTACAAAACCAGGTATAATCCCATTGGTAGTATTATTTTATGTTTTAAGACTTGTTTATGTGTCTCTAAGACTATTGTCATTTTTATTATACTTAAAAAAAAAAAAACCTGTTGAGGTCGTCCTTGTGACTGTATCACCAGTACAAATGTATGTGGTTATATAAAAATGGCATATTTAAACAGTTCAAAGTATATTGTTAAAAAGAGCACCTCATTTTATCTGCAGAAGAAACTATTTTAGTTTGGAAAAATATCAATTTTAGGAGTCATTATTTCTAATAAAATACCATTTCTTGAAAAGTAGCAGTTTCATGAGAAAATGGAAAATTTATGAGAATTCTTTAAATGCAAAATGAGTCTAAACTGAGTTCAGCATTTTCTGGCCCAAAATAAATTTCCTTTTATCTCTAGAAATGCCAACAGGATTTTTTTTTTCCTCTATAGTCTTTATTCCCAAATGTACTTGGGAACCAACTTCTGACTCCAGACAAATGGCTGTTAGTTCCAGCTCTTACCTGCCAATTAACAATACTTTGGGAATCTGTGCCAGTCTCTGGGTCAGCTCCATGATAAGATTAAGGGACCTGTTTGTTTAGTTCATTAGCAGAAATTCGTTCCACCCAGACAGAGCAAAGGGTGGGGGTGGGGGCCTGGAGGGAACCGGGGCCCTCCTGGAATGGATCTTTTCTTTATTCTCTTTCTTTTCTTTCATTTTACACTAGAAACTGGGAAATGGAAGCACTGTTTCCCCTTCTGGTTGGTTCCCTACTTTCCCATTTTCAGTTTCTTGATTGGGGCAGTAGGGCGGACAATAGAAGCCTCCAGGCCCCCTCTTCCCTCCAATGCTGGGTCCCAGTCACCCCTCTCCCCCCCCCCCCCGCCTCTCCTCCCCGCCCCTCACCCACCGGCTCCCCCAACTCCGGCTCCAGGCGGAGATTTGTCAGAACCGTTCGGTTGAGACTGATTATGATTGCAGCAGATGGGCTGGATTTGACAGCGCTGAATCTAAGCAGCTTCTGACTGGGGGTTGGGGGGGGCGGCGTGAAGGGGGCGGGGAGGGGGAGAAAGCTGGGGGTGGGAATCCCTTTGCCGGAGCCTCCTGGTAGGAGCGCATGCTGTGCAGCCCAGCCAGGCGCTTTGGGGCAGCTCTTTAACACACGCCTCACAGGAAAGTGGCACTGCCGACTGGAGGAGGAATGAACGCCAAGGAAAGGTCCCGTGGCTAAGAGGGCGCTGGGACACTGGCAGGCAGGCACAGGGGGCACTGGCAGCGGAGCACAACAAAGCAGAAGAACGCGAGGTGCCCCGGCTGTGGAGTGTGCGTGGCCCAGGCTTGCCATGGCAAGTTTGTCAACTCAGGACTCTGTGGCCAGAGCCTTGCTGCCCCCAAAGTGATGGCAATGCAAGGTCTCCCTCAAGGGGGAAAGCGCCCACCCTGTCCCCAGCCTGCTGCAAAATGCTCCACCGAAGGCCAGGTAAGGAGACACCAACCCACACCCCTCCTAGGGGTGTCCCCAGCGAACGGCCTCCCGCGATGTACAAGCCCCCAGTCCTTCAGCTCCTTGGCTGTCCTGGGTCTCTGTGGACCTGTGCCTGTCCTTCCTTGGTTTCCTAGTTCCACCTCTGCCCTCCATCGCTTTCGGTCATGGGTTGCCCGCCCTTTCCCCTTTACCGGATCCCAACGGCAGGGGGAGAAGTTTGGGGACGTGGCGTGGGGTTAAGGGTTCTCTCTCCTCTGAAATCCCAAAGCTAGTGCCAGGACTTGAGAGGCAGGGAAGGCTGGAAGGTGGGTGGAATTCAGGTTAGTGAGTGTGCGCGCATCCGCCGCCCTGCTCCCAAACAACCCAAGCCGAAACCCAGCGCAGCGTGCATGCGCGCGCGCACACACACGCACACATTGGATTTTTCCACCTGTGGGGCCTCGCTTTTGTGTCGGAAGCGCAAATGAAAACACGCACACGTGCAGACACACTTTCATGTTTGCATCTTCCAGGGATTCCCGAAGGGCACGAGTGTAGGCAGGCACAGAAGGGTGGGTCTTGGGTACCCTGGCCTACTCCAGTGCACAGGGCTGGTATCCAGGTGATAGCAGAGTTTGGCGCCTTGGGGGCGGGGGATGGGGGAGACGGAGTCCGGTGAATTTGGCAAGTGCAGTACTGTGGCACGAGAAACCGACTCTCATCTGGGAGATCAGCGATCTGGGCCACTGCCTGGCCAGCCCCCAGTAGGGTTGGCCCCCACCTCGCACTGCCACTGCCCCTTCCCCTCCCCTTATGCACCTGGTCCCTGACCTTGTCTGCCCAACCCAGGACCTTTTACTCAGGTGGCTCTTTTCTCCCTGCCACTGTCTGCCTCTGTTCACCAGGAGCGTGAATCCTGTTGCTAGTGGCAACTGTCTGTGCCCAAAGCTCAGCCCCTAAGCTGCTTAATGTTGATTGATGGGCAGAAATACGATATTTTCTGGAGTGGAGCTGAGCGGTTGCGGGTGCACTGGCCCTTTTGCCTCAGAGCCTTGCAGACCGCCTGGGATGTGGACCCTCCTCTAAGCCCCCACTCCCCACCACCATACCCCAGCGCCTTAGGAAAAAAGGGACTGTTAGGTTATTCTCATCTCTCCAGGTTAAACACGGAGCAAGCATTGCTTTTCTTCTGAGTAACTGGCAGCTACCCTGGCATTTCTTTACATCCTTGAAGCTTCTGTTAAGTTGGATAAAATAAAAGAGCCCTCTTTTGATGGCTGTTGCCACTTTATTTTTTATTTTTTCTCTTCACCTACTCCTACACCCTACTTTACACACAAGCATCTAAAGGAGATCACCCCTTTAGTACCCAAAACTATTCTTGCAAATGTTCACAGAAGCATTCTTCTGGATTTATTTCCAGAAATGAAATAAAACATTTTATATAAATACCTCCTTTTTAGTCACTTCTGTCTTGCTTGTGTCTCTTCCCTTCTGAGACATATAGTTTGTTATTTCCACGCCTAGAAAGACACAGTTTAGGGAAAAAAAAAATCTTTTCTTATAATGCTTTATTTGAGGGTGATCATTGCCTAATTCATCCCATTCACACTATAGCACCCCTTCCCTTTTTCTGGTTTGGCAGCCTCCTTCTCCACGCTATCATGATTATACAGATTTTTTTGACTGATATGAATTCATGTCTGCATCTACTCCATCATCTCCTCCCCTTATTGCAAAGGACCAGGTTTCATTATCAAAGAAATTATTTTTAGAAAAATGTTTGTTCTGCAGTATTTCTTCCCAGCACCACATTTTTTTTTTTTTGGCAGAGTATTTTAAGTTGTCCTGCTTAGTTGTGGTTATTGTTATTTTCATTGCCTGGGCAGGTATTTTTGGAAACCATGCAATGTTTTTGAGTCATTCATTGATTCATTCAAGCAGAATTTCTTTGAGGGGTTTCCATATGTTGGACATCAACATAGGCCTTGGTGTGGGAATGAAGCCAAGAGAAGGCCCAAATGTGTACCAGTATTTTAAAGCCACCATTACAGCTGCGTTGTGATTATGGCTATGATGGTTAATATAATAACAGCACACTCCATTTGATTAGGACTTTACAGTTTACCAAGAGCTTTCATAGGCATTATCTCCTTTAATCCTAGCAGCAAGAATTTTAAATAGCGGGGATTCCACCCAAAGGTCCAGTAATGCTCACCAATCCTGCTTAGCCAAAAAGAAAGAGAATGTTGCAAATTATCCCAACAGCTGATGGAGCTTTAAAACACAGAATAAACAATTCGGAAGAAGCTTATGAAGCTTAGTTACTGGAATGTAACTTGGAGAAGATAAGTAAAATGCATGTAACCGATATATTAGCAAGAAGGCATCCTGGGAAGAGACTCCATCCTGCAACCTTGGTGGCCCAGTGAGCTGCTGGCTGTTGGAGGTGGAGGCTTTCCAGGGCCCTGGACTGCTGCCTTATCCTAGGATCTAAAATGGGATGAAAGTGTTAGCACAAAGTTGCTGGGAGACTAGCAAATTAAGCAAAATGAGTAGGCAATGATGTTACTTTCTTTAGCTACAAAGCATTCTTGAGATATCCGCAAGTTTCTAGCATATATTTACTTGAGAAGTGAAGCAATTTTCTGTACTTAGAGAATAAAAAAAAATGAGTTTGTGTGCCTTGTCTGAGCCATAATGAAGACAATTGAGGTTTGGAGCATTTTTACCCATTACTTTGAAAACTGGGCATATCTCACATGGATAAATGGCAGTTTCTGTTTTTTTTTTTTTTTTTTGATACATTATTTATAGGGAGCCAGTACTGTAGGGCTTCATGTAGATTTGTTCCCTTTCTCTGCTTCTTGAACATGCAGGGTGCAGGGCAGTCCTTCTGTGACTTCATTGTGAGTTTCATTTGTGACTTCCCTTCAGAAATAGTTTCTGGAATGATAGGTGATAGTTAAAAAAAAAAAATTGGCATTTTAGATATTATGCTACTGTACTTGTGTATCATTGTTAAGTTTTGTAAACAAGTTAGTATAAGTTGTTAGGGCTAGGTGCTAGCTCTGAGTTTGCCTGGATTACATATAAGCCAAAGAGAGAATCACAGGGTAAGGTTTATCTTGATGAAGGTTAGAGATAATCAGAGAGGTATTTACTGTTTCATATCCTGCGACTTCATGCCACTCATCGATGTGTAGGTTTGTTGCTAGAGTTTGTTTACTCCAAACTATTATACATTGAGTATCTCTTACCTGATGTGTCACCTTTGCATCAGTGTGACCAAAACATCTTCCGAGTACATCTCAGAGTAGGAAAAGTTTATTTTGGTTTATGGTTCCAGGGTTTTTTCCATGGTTAGGAGAATCCATTGCTCTGGGCCCAAGGTAAGGCAGAACATCATGGTGAAATAACCTGGTGCAGGAACACAGCTTTATTTCTGGCAGCCAAACAAAGAGGAAAAAGGGGGAAGAAGACAGAAGGGTCCACAAGAGAGATGAATCCTTCCAGGGCACCCCGCAGTGACCTACCTCCTCCAGCCACACCCCACCTGCCTATAGTTACCACCCAGTTAGTCCATTCAAACTAGAATGAACTGATGAGATTACAGCTCTCATAATCTGATCATTCACTTTAATATTCCCGCATTAACGCAGGAGCTTTTGGAGAACACCTCATATCCAAATCATAACACTGGAAATGCTCAGGATCAGAAGTGCTTAGGATTTTGGAGTTTTTTCTTTTTAAATGAGTACTTGCACATACATAATGAAACATCTTGGGGCTGGGGCCCACATATAAATGTGAAAATAATTTATGTTATATATAATTTATACATGTAACCTGAAGGTAATTTTGTAGAATATTTTCAGTACATCTATGTTTTGACTGCAGCCCATCACAGGAAGTCAAGTATGAAATTTTCTGCCTGTTGACATCTTGTCTATGCTCAAAACAGTTTGAATTTTGTAGCATTTTGGATTTTCAGATTGATGAGACTCCACCTATATTCTGTATTTGACATTCCAGGATATTAGTTTCATTCATCAATGTTACAAATTTTAGTTTACCTATGTCTCTAGGTTGGTTATATGTCAATGAAAAGGGCATAGTAAAAATATCTACTGTCTACTTAGGAAGTAAAATTGGACATAGTGGGGGGAGGTAGCCCTTTTCTAAGGAAAATTCATTAACTTTGCATTCTGAAATGACTTTTAGAAAGAGATGGGGTTGATTCCAGCCTTAGGCATACTCTGATTTTTTAAAATTTAACATGAGAGTTTTTAGCAGGGAAAGTTTTCGGCACTACACTCATAGCTAGTTTCTCCCGGAACGGGGTTGGCTGTCTTCTCCACTGTCCTCCAATCTAGTGTTCCATTAATTATTCATTCATTTGATAAATACTTACTGAGGTGCTGTTTTAGAGATTAAACCGCCTTGCTTCTAAGGCATAACTGTGCCATTTCTTGCATATCCACAGTCTCCTTTCAGATACCTGAAAGTTTCACCCTTTAGGGTACATGTAGGTTTGGTTTAAAGGCAGGTATGGGTGTTTGAGAGAATTTCCTACTGCGTGGAGTATAGTGTTGCTGGCAGTAGGAGCTGTGAGGGCTGGAATTGCATTCTAGGAATTGCACTCTTTTATCCTTTTTCTTAAGAGAAACTGAGAAAGTTTTCTAAGGTGAACTCAGTTTTCGTGTTTCCTTTCAGCTCAGATAGTAGGTAGCAATGCATTAAATAAACAGCCCCTGTGAATTTGTCACTCATCTCCAAGTGTGGTTCTTTCATATTAGTAGACATGACATGACAAGGTGCTTCAAGGAGGATGCTGGTACTTAGATTTTCAGGTAACCTGGCAGGTGGAAAGAGATGATAGGGAGGGAAAGAAGCGAATCATTTTTTATTGTGTTGGAAGGTATTGAACATAAGTCAGAGTCTGTAGTGTTATGGGTAAAACTGGTGTCACAATAGATGGATGTTTAGTAACTCAGTGTTGCTAAAACGGCCTGTAATATGGCTTTTGGTTATGAGTTCAAACTTTGGAATTCTTAGAGACCTGGACTCGCAGCTTGATTTTATCGCTCACAATTGATGTGATTTGGGGTTAAAGTTATTAATCTATTTAACCTATTTCCTCATCTGTAAAAATAAAAAGAAAAGTTATGTGCATTTATAAAAAGTTAAGAGTAAATCTAGCATATATTAAGAGTTTAGAAGTGCTTAACAAACAAGAAACACAACAGATCTTAGTGGCTATGGTCTTCTGATGTTTTCATGTTGCTTTGAAAAAGGTGGCCTTTTTCATATATCAGCTTCATCTCTGACCCTCCTCTCAGCACCATGCAGAAAACAACCATTGTAAAGAAGTTATAGTTTAAAGCAATTGTAGCCACTTCCAGAGGGAGCATGAGCCCTCCACAGTGTGACAGGAGATGATACCTGTCCTTGAGGAACAACAGGTGTCAGTCAATAAGATAAACATTTTAGTTTACAAGGTAAGCCTAGAAAGTTTCAGTTAACATTTAGTTCACTAAATGCCTATGAAAGGCTCTGTACTGGGCTGCAAGAAATGCAAAAATGAAGGTTGACATGAGAAGTAACAGCATAATAATGAGGAACATTGAAACAAACATACCTGTCACTTATTAAGCCCTGGTATGTGTCGGACAAATACTATAATCACACCTTTAGACTTTTCACATCTTTGGACTTCATATTAAGTCTTTATCTGTGAGGTGATGTCATTGTCTCCATTATAGAGATTTATAAAATATAAACTTAAGCATCATACTAATATATTAATAACATAATAGAGCATGCAAAGTGCAGCATTATCCTACCAGATAAACCTACTGCAGGTGAATTTCTTTAATGTTTTGAATGAGTTGTTTGGGGATCTTGAATGTGATTCTTTATTAACTATGCTGTCCCGAGTTGTATTAGTTTCAGCAATCTCTTGAGCCTACCACCTATTCATAGCATGATAGAAGTGAGAACAAGGAAAGATTGGGTCTTGTTAAACAGCCACT
Source organism: Callospermophilus lateralis (assembly GCF_048772815.1). NCBI lineage: Eukaryota > Metazoa > Chordata > Mammalia > Rodentia > Sciuridae > Callospermophilus > Callospermophilus lateralis. The sequence goes on along the minus strand of NC_135313.1, from coordinate 107,797,897 downwards.
GAGAAATTTGTTCTTCCTTTTTCTATTCTTTGTTCATTTTCATTGCAAATGCCTCCATGGAAAAATGTCTTTTCTTCCATGTAAGGCTCTCTTAGTCTAAAGACCACATTGTCTTCAATTTTGTGATCCTATTTTCCTATGACATGAAATTTAAGCTACCAACATTTTCCTCTCATTTAATTCCTAGCAACTTTTGTGTGTGTGCACATGCTAAGTAGTAAATGCAGTATTATAAGTAAAGTTAAATTAGCTCAGCTAACTGGCATTCTGGTCAGACTGATCATACACCACACCTCCTAAGTGATAGGTGTTCCAATTCAACTATTATTCTCTTCACCTGTTTTTCTGTTGAGATTGTATAAAATAGACTGTCCATGCAAAATTCTGTCATGGTGTTTTTATTAAAGGAGCCCTAAATTTGGCTGAATGACTACTACATGAAAAGGGAATCACATAGGCCTATCTAAATACTTTGTTTTGCATATGAATTTTAATCTTTAGTATCTTGTAGGGAAATGTGAATTAACTCCAGAAGGTAAGGATGGAGATTTATAGCCCACCTTCCACTGTGTTCTAATATAAAGGAATTACACTGTAAAATTTTTTAGCCAAACAGAATTTCTATATACAGGCAGAAGGTCTCCTTTCCTGCCTTCTTTCATTAATTTCTGTATTCAACAGTTGACTCAACAGACTTATTAGGTGCCCACCATGTATTAGGCAATGGGTTAGGCTTAGAAGAGTGATTGCTACCAGCAGTGAGTAGTCTTAACACTGAACTCAATTTAGCAAGACAGAGTCATTGGTTCTCAAACCAGTAAACCAAAAAAAAAAAAAAAAAAAAAAAAAAAAAAAAAAAAAAAAGTCAAACATTGCATGTTCTGCCCTCTTACTGCTCTTGACGGCCTTTAAATAAGACTTATTTTAGGCTATCTTATCCTTGTTGTGTTCATAAACAACATAAAATTGCTATTTCCTAAGACTTGGAGAAGGCAGAGGCTTTTTTCTTCCATACCTCAGTTTATTTTAATTTTTCCCTGAGACATTTCCAGTTGTTGTTGTTGTTGTTGTTGTTTTCTAGGTATTTGACACCTAGTCAAAATTTAACAAATAACTGGTGAATAGAAGGAAGGAAGGAAAGAGAAGAAACTTACTGTATTAGGATTTAGCAAATTATCTGACTTGGGATTTAACATACTCCAGAAGGTCTGACCCTCTTTTTCTTTTCCTGTAAACCACTGTATACTACCTTTGATCTTATCAGAGACAATCTTTTTTTTTTTTCCATTGGGCAGTTCCCTTTGAGTTGGGTTTGGTGCACATGGCCTTGAGGTTACTTATTTGTTGTTTTGGCATTAGGGATGTTTTTGTAGACATTCTAGAATCCCAGTGCAGCATTGTAGAAACTCCTTACCTACTCTGCCAAATTACTTCTACTCTGAGAATTTCATCCTATTGTAACATACCTCCCCCTTCCTTTTCTTACACTGACACAATTGGAACAGCCCACCTTATTTTCATTAAATGATATTTAGCACCTGCATGGTATAAAATCTTATTCTAGTTTTCATGAATTTATAGTAATTAGTTGTAAAATATGAATCGTTGTGAGCTGGTGATAAAAGTAGTTATCTATTCCAAACTCCCCCTAGGGCTTACAATTTAGGTGGAGAAAGGGATGCCATCATATGGAATCACAAAACCTTAGTGTGGAGCTGCTCTAGAAACTTCAGTGCAGCAGGACATTGGAAGATGGAATGATGGATGAGACAGTGAGGTTAGGATATAGCTGGGAAGGAGGACAGGAGCTGACCCCAGTGGTACTTAGACAAGACGTGAGGAGTAGGAGAGAGTAATCCATCAGTCAACAGAGAGCCTGAACTTAGGAAAGACATGAACAGCACTGAAAAGGGGGTTCTGAAGGTGTAGCAGTGGCAGGACCCAGTGATAAAGGTTGTACGTTAAGTCTGTATGTTAAGCAGCTTGGGCTTTGTGTTCTGGGGCAGCTTTACCCAAAATGCAGCTTTCTGTATTACTGATTCTACTGGATATTGTAGGGGTCTTAATCAAAACAAGTTTCTGTGGTTGAAAAACTGAGAAAAAAAAAAACTGGGATAAGTTTTATTGAAGTTTTCTCCTGTGGAATTTCTTAGAGGGTATAATATGCTAACCTACATTATTAATGTCTAAGAGCTTCCCTAAATAGTTTTGATCACTGATTCTGTTTTTAATGGAGCTCCTTGGGAGGGGAGTTGTCTGTGAAGACTATTTTGGGAAATGTTGTTAGAAGCCATTGATTTTGAGTCAGAGGCAATACTGGGTGGCTGGTGTTGGAACATGAATTTTCAAATGCTGCAAAGGATGGATCTGACCAGGAAGGGATGAGGGAACTTTGACTCTGTCTAGAAGGATGTGATGAGGCCTGGATTTGTTGGCGAAGCATGTGAATGGGAAGGAAGGGACAGATTCCAGTACCTATTAGATATTTGGGTAAAAGAACCTCCACTCATCTGTGAATGGCCAGATGGAAAAAAGGATTGCAAAGATAGAATTAAGGATGGCTCACATTTTTGAGATGTCTACATTAGGAGCCTGAGGTAGCAATCTCTGTATGGATTTCTGACCTTCTTTATCCTCAGTACTCCAAGAGTACTCAGAACCCAAGGAGACAGGGATGTCTTTGTAGACATGTCCCTTTTGTAGCAACTGCTCTGTAGTCAAAATGCTTTCTTAGTATAAAACACTGAAAACACAATTTGGCAAGGTCAAGCTATGTGTCAGGTGTAATATTGCCCTAAGTGGTCCCATGCAGTCCTGACCACTATCTGTCCTGTGGTGTGGCTGATATACACCCAGGAAGGAAGTGTCTGCCACATGAAACTGACTCTATACCCTGCCACAGAGAATCTGGCTCTTTGGCTTAAGTGCACTCTTTTCTGTTCATCCTGGGGAACTTTATCAGAAAGACAGTGGGCACAGTATAAAGATTATACAGATGTTTCTGCCAACTCTCTTGCATTTATTCATCTCTAGAGATACAAAGAATTTCAGCACACCATGTTGGAACCCATCATTTATCTGTCTCCTCTGCAAGGACTGGTCTATAGATTTGTTCACAATCTTTACGTCCTGCTTTAGGTATGGGCCTGATGTTATACATCTGCCTCTTCAGTCATTCATGAAGTTATGTAGATTAATGCTTTCTTTTCCCATAATTATTTTCTATCTATTTGAGTAGAGTTCTTAACACTTTTAAAAATAGGCAGTGGAAGAAAGCAGTAGTGTCAAATGAAAAGCAGAGCTGTGTTTTCCCTCTTGAATTGTTCATCAGAGTACTTATGGTAAGTTTCCCAGTTTTCTTACATATTTATGAATATAAATGTATTTAACTGCTTAATTAATAACTCCTGTAGCCTCTGTATTTGCTTCTTTTCATGCCTACACTTGTTACAACTCTGTTCATGTATTTGGTAGCTTACAAATGATTCAAAGTAGTGGTGGTCATTAGTGTAACTATTTCTGAATATTTTTCTCCTTTATTGTTTGCACTTCCATAAAATATCTGAATCCTTTTAATTCTCCTGCCATATTGCTTATCTGCATTTCACAAGGGCCTTGAAAACCCTCCGTTGTGTTTCTTTGTGCTTTTGTTTGAAAGATTTCTTCCCACTGGTGTCTTATTAAATTGCGCTACAGATATATATACCATTGTCTTTGAGTGTGTTGACTACTTCAGGCTGAAGAAGTTCATATTGATGCATAAATTCTTTGTTTGGCTGTCTACCTTGGATAAACTCACTATATCATTGCAAAATCGCTCCTTTTTAAAGGTGGTGGTTATATGTGTGCCATGTCTCACACACTGACATCTATAGATGGAACCATTGTGGTGGATCCAACAGAGCTGGCTAGCTGTGGTTATTTGGCTAGCCAGAATTCGGGGCCTCATGTTGCTGCTTAATCCAAGGAGGCATGGCACACGAAGCCACAGCTGGGGAGGAGACTCTTATCGGGGACATTAATAAATGGCTTCTAGCATGCTTGATTGGAACAAGAACTTTTAACTGCACAGTGTATTTTTCTTCCATTAATTTTGGAATGATACCCAATGAATGGGAGATAATGTCATGTCTCTATCAGTTCATGTGCCCACATTTATTTTCTCTTCAAATGGTTACAATGCAATCAAGGTATTTTGCCAGATATTTTATCCTTTTTTTTTATAAACCAAAAATTGAATATGTTTGTGGGAATATTGGCTGTGCCTTTCAAAATGTGGATTTAAGAGTATTTTTCAGGGCTGGGATGTGGCTCAGTGGTATAGTGCTTACCTAGCATGTGTGAGGCACTAGGTTTGAGTCTCAGCACCACATATAAAAAAATGAAATAAAGGTCCATTGACAATTAAAAGAAATATTTTAAAAAGAGTATTTTTCAGAGTTTTATGAGTGTTATTTGATTAAAAATACAAACATAAACAGTATATTATTAATATTCATAATAATAAAACACTTGTAATAGCCTTTTAGAAAGACTGGACAAAAGACATACCAACTCAGCCGTAATCATACTAGAGTGTTCATTACTTTGGGAGCACAATTTTCCTAATGGGATGCTTATTCAAATAAAGGATTTAATGTAGAGGGCTACTCATAGTTTCTATCTTTATGTAACTAGGTTCAGAAGAATGGATAAGTTTCCCATTTGTTCAGTGAACAAATGACAACATGTCACATAAATAAATGTACACATGTATTGTATACTTATATTAACAGAGAATAGTACACTTGTCAAAAAAAAGTTGAGTTGTGAATTCAGAATCAAATAGATTAGATTTTATTTCTAATTCTGTCCTTATTTAAAAATGTTTATTACATTAAGTAGATTGTTTTACTTAGTCTTAGTTTAGCCATTGTTCCTTCCACTTTGAAATGTGAACTGCAATCTTTAGTTTATTCATGTAGGAAAAAATAAATGTATAGGCTTTGGGGCTTTGGAAAAGAATCCTTTGAAATCATTAAGAGAAAGCATGTACTTGCTACTTATCATTTCATTCTCAGGAGTTGGCACATAATTGACTGTTTAATAAAACTTTTGTTCTTAATTCCGTGATCTAAGCTTTATATACTTATCATCTTATTCTGCTCCTAAATGTGACTTACAATGAGAGAATCTTATGTAAAGTGGCGAATACTCCTACCACTAAGAAATGCCTTTGGAGGGCTGTTCTCATGCTCTTAGCTGCCTGCCCCTGCCCACCCAAGAGGAAAGAGCTCTTTCATGAGAAAACTTGTATCCTACACCATTGAACAGAAGAGACAACTTTGGATACTTACCTGGGCCCGTCTGTGTTACCAATGACCTGTTTTCTACTTCATTCCTCATATCTTGGTTGGAATGCAAAGAATGAGGTACAAACCGTGTGGAAATAAAGAATGATCAAAATGAAATATTGGATAAAAAGGACTTTTGCAACACTGAGCCTTTCGTTTGTCCACCTCAAGACTTCAGAGTAGACACATTTCCTACAGTCATCACTAATTCCATTTTTTCCTCTTCAGGAACAAAACTACCATCAGATAGTGGATCACACGGATGGCAAAAATGTAGCTATTCCCTAAAAACTAGAGGTTTTATACTTTTTGTAGTTTTTTTTCTCCAAAAATATTAGTAAGGAGGTGTTGTATTAAATAGTTGTCTGTGAGTTTATTTTGTATTTTTTTCAAAAAGTGATGTGCTCCAAAGTTCTTGAGACAAAAGCAGTGTTTATATGAATATTTTTTTCCTGGAAAGAGACAGGAAAATACACATAGTTTGTATCCTGCTGCTTCTGTGGTTAACTATAAATTGATGAAAATTCAAGTTCACTGAACATTTCTTCACATTTGTATAGGACATTTTTTCTCTTGTTTGCAAAAGTCCTTTTTATACAATATTTCATTTTGATCTCTCAACAACCACAAAATTCTAAGAAGATATTTCCTTTTTTATGAAACGATACTTTGGGGATTTCAATTTCTTTTTTCAGTTTCATACAGCTAATGATGAGGTCAGGGGTCAAATTCAAGTTTTGAGGCTCCTAGTCTAAAACTCTTTTAAATGTAATACAGTGCTTCCATTTATATTTTTTAAATTAAGTAATTAACAAGTAACACTCCCTGCCCCCTGCTAGTTCTGAATTCTTTAGCAGAAACCAGTATGTCTGGATCTGCGTGACCTTGGATGACTTAACTTCAACCAGCCTCACATATAAACTGGCATCCTTCTGCCCATATCAAATAGTTATAATGAAGATTAAACTAGATAATGTATGTGAAGGGTGAAGCGTATAGTAGAATTCAAAGATCCCTTTTTTTTACTTCTTCCTTTTTTCCCATTTAACAAACAATCCTCAGAATTAATGTTTTAACTGACTTCAGTGGTACTACCTCTCATTTTTTTGGGTTGACTGGGTTCATCTGGGTCCATGTGCTCCTCATGACCTGATCTGGGGGCTACCATCATCTGAGGGCTTAGCTGAACTGGAATACCCAAGGTGCTGACTCAACATCTGATGCTTCCAGGAGAATGGGTAGAAGGCTGGGCTCAGCTGGGGTGCTGGGCAACTGGGTTTCTCTCTCTCCCCTTATCATTTCTCCATGTGGTCCTTCCATCAGGATTGCTTACATGATTGCTCAGGATAAACATGGAAACTTCGAGACTCTTCTAAGTTTGAGTCCTGGAACAGGGTGTCATTTCTGCCACATATTATAGGTCACAGTGAGTCACAGGACCGACCCATTTTCATTATGAAAAGAGGCTACATCAGGGCATGAATAGTGGGCAGCCTGGGTCATGGTAGGTTGTCCTTGTTCGACTACTGTAGTCATCATCATCTGAAAGTTTTTCAGTTGATCTAGAGCTTTTGCAGTGGAAAAATGACTGAAACAATGCCAGCGTGTGAAAAGGATTTCTGTTGTTCTTAATTATTCCCAGAGTTGAAGGAAAGCAGATAACCTGGCGGTTCTTCTAAAGATCATCCTGGAGTGCTGGTTTCTTTCGTACTCTGAGGTACACCTGGTAAAGGAAATGATGAAAGACATCTGGTCTTTCAATGGTTTGGGGCAACACTGCCTCACATTGGAATTTATAATTTTCAAGTACTTTACATATATTTTCCCTTTATTCTCACCTTACTGGAATGCACAAAGTTTCAGCATGAGACGAGAAGTTTAAATGACCTTTCCAGTGGCACATAACTTAAAAAGGTAGAAATAGAGCTCCCAACTCAGAACTTTCACAACTGGGTCACTGTCTCCCATCTTGGCTCCATTCTAAGGATACATATTATGGGATGAGGGGCAGGAAGCCTAGTGGGAGGAGAGTGCTTGAAGAAAGCATGGGGTGATTAGAGGGCTCTTAATGCACTTCTTGCCGTTGTCTGCCTTTATGGACACCAGTGTTTAACGTATTTTATGTCTTTCATTTGCTTCATTTGTGGAAAATACTGTCTCTACCATGGGATAGGGAAGAATAATTCTTGCCTAAGCTCTTTAGGGGCTTATCATCAGTATAAAGTAAATTATATAAATGGTCCAGCAGAATACCTGTCCTATAGTAAGTGTATAAGACATATTCATTTTTCTTCCTCTCTCCATTTCTTAAATTGCTTTCTGAGGCAGGAAGCTGAAATTGGATTATATTTTGAAATGCATTTAGTATTTGCAGTGCACTTTGTATCATGACCAATGAATGGAAAAGTTGAGGATTGCTTGCCTGGCTGCCCAGCAGGAACTCTGTTATGCTTACTTCTGAGACAGGCCACTTTGGCAAGGTTGGCATCTCTGCATGGAAACACAGGGCTCGTTATTCTGTCACAGGACTAGTGACCTGATTGAACACAACTGTCCAGGTCCTTACCCATGTCCCATTAAAGTTGCTGTCTACAGACCCTCTTCCTTGGAGCTTGTCGCCTGTTTGAGAAGATGGTAAAGTGTGCTGGCTTGTTTTTGTAAATGACTGTTTCAGTAAAAGATTCTGGACATGAGATGAATTCTACCAGCAGCAAGTAAGTCATGAATTTAAATTTTCAGGCATTGTGCTCTACGACTTCAAAAGCCTTCCAGACCCTTTTTTTTGGTTGGCACGGAATGGAAGCATTCTGCGTTTGTATTTGTTGGTGCGTCTGGGCAACCTGGCTCTGGCCTCAGGAACCTGTGCTTTAAAATGAGGTAGCTGAATTCACTTCCCTGGGGCCAGAGGAAGTTCTTAGTATACTTCTTTTGCTTAAATCTATGACAGGGTAGAAGAAATGTATCCTCGGAGTTTAAAGGTGACCATTTCACAGCAGCAAAGCTCTGTGCTGTGGTTTCTTGTGATCTGATCTGACAGTTCATGTATTACAGAGAGGAAAGCAGCCTCAGTCTGTGGCAACGCGTCTCTGAGTTTGTGACGTCGTTGGGAGGTCATGCTTTGGTGTGTCTGCTTGTTTGTGACTAGAAAAAGAGCCCTGTGGTGACAATGGAAGCTCAAAGTGTCTTTTTTCTCTGCAACTGCTCCTAGGCATGCTTACATCAAACCGATACAAGCAGATGCATTTTTTTAAGACCTCTGGGTAACGTGATTTTACAGTTTTTCTAAGTAACTTTTATTGTCAGGAACTCTCGCCTTATTGCTTATACATGTCTTTCCCATCTGAAAATGAAGCTGCTGGTCTCTTGTTTGTTTAATCGGCAGATATGGGGATTAGAATGTCACTATCTTGTGACTAAGGATATTCCTGGTATTAGGAGGACATGTAGTTAACCTTACCCCCCATTGCATTCACTTTTCGATTCTTGAATGAAACTTAGGTTCATCAGATACCTTTTGCCTATGAAATTAAAATAAGAATGTAGTGAGTTATGGCCATGATTGACATTGAGAAAATTCCTTATAGTCTCACAGGCCTAAAACTTTGATTTCAAAGAACCACTGAAATCCATAAAATGTGGTTGATTACTTATGGGGTAGAAACATGCATCTGTGTCTGGTCTTCATTGCTATGAAAAGGAATAGGCTTTTTATAATAATTTTTGAGAGTTCATGCTTCTTTATATACACTGATTTAATTTGCATTTTCTAAATTTCATATATATGTTAAATTGTCAGGTAGCAAACTTCTGCGTTGGGTTAAAGTTGGGTAGAGTGCCTTGTGGAGTCAATAATGAATGACTTTATGTGTTTTTTGTTTTGTTTTGTTTTTGGCATCTTCCACTGCTAGATGGTGCATTCTTCTCCTTAAAATCTATGTGTCTGGTGAGGTCAGACCCTTGTCACCAAATACAGACCAGCATGTTCATATGAGATCCAAAATGTCGTTGAGAGAGCTCAATGGCAGTCTCAGGGTCTGGGTCAAAATTCGTTTATCAGTTTTCTGTTTCACTGTGTGATAGGGACTAGCAGCAGATGTTTGCTTTAAAGGCTAATAAAAGTAAATCTGAGAGAATTTGCTTCCAATTTAGGTTCTTCTCCACTGAGAAAATAGCCAGCGGTGCAGGAGGGAAGCGCCTGCCCGAGGAGCCAGTGGCCTTGTCCTCAGCTGCCTCTATGTGTTTCTGGAGGTATGCCTGGAGCGCTTCCCTGCATGCCTCAAGCCGTGGTCTGAGCTGAGCTGTCTGCTTGGTGGGTACCAGGGTGAGGCAGACAGCCCAGCTGTCTAAAGGCCCATCCAATGGCAAATGTGAATTGGGTTATTCTGGCCTGCAGGTCCTGAATGCAGAAGGCTTGGGCCACTGGCCAGCAGCCTTGCTCGCTCCCCAGGTCAATGATCTGTTGGACTGAGTCCCTGGAGGCTGTCCTGGCTGACTGCTCACTCCATTTGCCGTGCATTTTTCTCATTACTTCTTTGCGGAACTGCTCAGTGGTCAACTCACTGAGAGATGAAATTGTTTCTGATAAGCTTGGTCACATAGCTGTAGATGAATATGTACTTCTTTTCCTGAGGAATATTTGCACATTTAATCAGAACCTCAAAGGCTTGAACCCAGTGTTCGTCCTTGTGTCCTGAAGTCACTTCCCTGATGTTGTCTCAAGAGCCAGGCATTTTCAGATGTCCTTGTTCTGTTTAAACTTCTCTCCTTACGCCAAAGTAAAAAACAGCAAAACACTGCCGGGGCCCACAAGTTCTGCCTGCCTGGGCCCTGGCTTCTCCTTGGTTTCCCTCTTCACTTACTTTCTTTCACTGCTCAAAAAGCACATTGCTGGCTGCTGGGCTCTTTTCTCCAGACTAATGACTCCTCATCTTTTAGGTCTCAGCTTAAACTTCCTCCATCCATAGACTCTGTCAGAGCCTTTCCCAGCCCCCACCATCTGCAGTGTGCATCCTGTACTTCCTTTGTGGTTCTCATCACATTCGTACATACGGTTTCAGGTCAGAATTTCTTGTTAGAGTGTCATGAACATACAGACAAGGTTTGTCTTGCTCATTATTCAGTACTGATGGTAGAGCTAACATGTGGAGGTCCTCATTGAACACTTACTGTAAGGAACAAGGAAAGAAAGGAAGAAGGGTAATTGGCATTAAGCGGCCTGGGGATGGTGGTACCTAGAGCAGCCTGAGAGGGTGTATGAGCTTCCTATGGCTGCTATAACAAGTTGCCATAAACTTAGTGGCTTGAAACAACACACCTATATTATCTCTCCGTTCTGGAAGTCGGGAGTCCTAAAATCAAGTTGTTGGCAGGGCTGCATTACTTTTCAAGGCTCTGTGGATGGAATGAAGCCCTTCCCACCTTCTCAAAGATGCTTGAATGCCTTGGTGGTAGACCTCTTCCAGCAACAGTATCACTTCAACCTTTGCTTCCATCATCGTACCTTCTTCTATTAATCTGGAATCTTTTGGTCCCTTGTATAAAAACCCTACTGATGATTCTGAGCCCACTCAGATATTCCAGGATAATCTCCCCATCTCAAGATCCTTAATCACAACTGCAAACTCCCTTTTGCCATGTAAGAAAAAGATTAACAGGTTCTGGAGATGAGGATGCAGACATGAGTTGAGATAGAGGAGGGGACATCATTTTGCAAACCACTACTGGATTAGCTGTTTAAGCAAACGTGTCAGGGGGCATAATATAGATTTTAGGGTAGGAGAGGAGAGTGACTAAAATGTCAGGCATAGTTCAGGACAAACAAATTTAGTGGCGTCTCTGAGAGAGAACAAAAATCAGAAAGTCAGATTATGGGCAGCGTCCAGGGATACTGCTAATCTAAAACTGGGCAGCAAAGAGGGAATTATTTTTTTTTCAGGATAGTGAAGTTGTAATTGAAATTGAGGAAGGAAGAAATAGAATTTCCCAAGGATCAGGGCTGCTCTGATGACTTGGTGTTAGAATAAGCTAGAGCAGCACAGCGTTGAGTAGGCAGTCTGGGCTGGGTCTGTCTGAGTAAAGGATGTTGCCATGAATCTCTGTTACCCAACTGTATATAGAAGAGAATTCTTCTTGAATCTTGATGCCACATTTTACAAGTTAGGGAGCTAAGGCCTAGGAAATTCAAGTAGGTTGACCAAGGACACCTGGCTCCAATGCTGCCTTTCTTCTAGCTGTTGGATACCTCCTCTGAAATGCTCTCAGATGATTCTGTCCTGTGTTCATTGCCCGCGTGTAGGAGGCACATGGTAAAGGAGAGTCCCCATCTAAAACTAGTAGATTGCCTTTTGATGGAGCCTTGGGCGGCTGGTTTGATGAGAGATGGACAAAAGGAAACCCTTCCTGAGTAGCGTATAGAAGGAAGTGGAACATGCCGATTTAGGAATGATCACAAGCAGTATAGCTCAGTGGGGCACCTGTTGTCAACAGAGCATAATCCCACCATCTTCTCACGGTATCTGTAATGAAATCCGGGGAGCTTGACCCAGGAGGCTGATATGAATGGAACCTCACTGATCACTAGTGTTTCCCCTTTTAGTGCCGATGGAGCCCATTTTCTTCCTGGGCAGTAACAACAGTTACTCCAGAATAGCCACATTACTACTTGGGATGAATTTCTCAGCTGCTTGGAACACTTCATCAGTAATACGATTGGTCCTATTAGCACGCAATTAACACATGACCTTACTGGCAAAGAGACTACAGATAATCTGACAAGATTTTTAAAGTTTTCAGTTCCCTTTTCCTAGTCTAGTAACCCATTCAAAATACTTCAGAGTGATTCTGGGCAAACGTGACTTAAACTAGCCACAGCAGAAAAGGATGTGGTAAGGGAGAGGGTGTCGGAAATCACAGAACCATGGAGAAGCAGACATAGGCAGAACAGGAAGGGAATATACACCTGAGATGTTCTGTGCCTGCCTCCGTGTGGTTGCCAGGTTTCAGAATGAATGTAAGTCTTCTCTGCTCCTAGGATACACTTTTGTAAAGAAAACATATATTCATGTATTTAAGTGGGTCTTTAACTGTTAATGGATATCCTCCCACAATAAAGGCTTTGTGAGGCTGATTGGAATGCTTTTACCACATAAGACCTTGGGTTCCTAGGGGATTTTCCTTTTAATTTAAAGTGATCAGGGTGGGTACATAGGTGGAGGCTGATTATTGGATTTTAATTTTATGCTATAAAATTTGAAAGGGTTGGGAAATTTTATGTGATTATAAATGAGTAGTGCAAAACATTAAGGGGCTAGGAAATTAACATAGAACAAAATTGCTATATGTCAAATATTTTTACTGTTTCTTCATTTTTAATGTCAACATCATTAACGAGACTATCATAAAACATCCGTTAGTCTCACAAGAGCTAAATTCATACAGTGAAAATTATGTTGGGAAACATGACAACCACCAAGATAATCGATTATTTTAAATAACAATGTGGTATAGATTTAAGGCGTACAGTGTGATAATTTAACGCACAAATACCATGTAGAATGATCAAGTCAGAAAAGTTTTCATCACCTTTAACGTTTTTAAAAAAGTTTGAATACATAATGGTACAAATTTATGGGGTACAGTGTGATATTTCAACACATGTATATAACATGTACTGAAAAATCAGGATAATTAATGTTTCCATCTCCTTATCATTACTTTTGTTTGCAGATTTCAAGCTTTTTTTAGTTCTTCATAAGATGTGTAAGAAGCCTGTGAATGATAGTCACTCTACTGTTCTATAGAACGTTGTACTTACCATTTCTTCCCAACTGTTTAGGTACCTTTTATCCAGCTTCCTTCTGTCCCCCTCCACCAGTATCCTTCCCAGTCTCTACTAAGCACTATCATGCTTCTCATTCCCTGTAGCTCAGCTGTTGGGACATTCAAAAATTGGATGCCCCAGCATTATAATCATTCCATATCTGCTATTTCTCTCTCCTTTTTTTCTGTTAAATTAAATCTTTATTCTTCTCTTTTCATCATTCCTAAAATCCTGGCCCCAGTGTAGGAACTCGCTGAATGCAACAATGGAAACTGATTGTGATGTGTTACCTGTTCCTCATGCTTTCCCTCTAAATTCTCTAACTTTAAAACTGTATCATATATCCATTGTAAGTAGGGATGGTTTTAATTCTAATTGCTAAAGATCTTGCACATATTTTCATATATTTGTTGATCATTTGTATTTCTTCTTCTAGGAAGTGCCTCTTCAATTCTTTTGGCCGTTTATCACTTGGGTTATTTGGTGTTTTGGTGTTAAGATTTTTGAGTTCTTCATATTTCCTGGAGATTAATGTTCTATCTGAGGTGCAGGGGACAAAGATTTTCTCCGATTCTCTAAGCTCTCTCTTCACATTCTTGATAGTTTCCTTTGGTGTGAAGAAGATTTTTAGTTTGATACTGTCCCATTTATTTACTTATTTATTGATTGATTCTTGATTTTACTACTTATGCTTTAGGATTCTTATTGAAGAAGTCTGTTTCTAAGCTGACATGGTAGAGAGCTGGGCCTACATTTTCTTCTAGTAGGTTCAGGGGCTCTGATTGAATGCGTAGGTTGTTGATCTACTTTGTGTTGAGTTTTGTGCAGGTGAGAGATAGGAGTTAAATTTTATTCTGCTGCATATGAATTTCCAGTTTTCTCAGCACCATTTGTTGAAGAAGCTATTTTTTCCCAATGTATGTTTATGGCATCTTTGTCTAGTATGAGATAACTATATTTATGTGGGTTTGTCTCTGTGTCTTCTACTTTGTACGATTGGTCTTCATGTCTGTTTTGGTGCCAATACCATGCCATTTTTTGTTGATAGGCACTAAGGGCAATTATCAAGAAATCAAGTAATAATAGATGTTGATGAGGATTGAGGGAAAAGGTACACTTCTACATTGCTGGTGGCACTGAAAATTGATGCAACCACTCTGGAAAATAGTATGGAGATTTCTCAGAAAACTTGGAATGGAACCACCATTTGACCCAGTTATCCCATTCCTTGGCATGTACCCAAAGGACTCAAAATCAGCATACTATAGTGACTCACCCTCATTAATGTTTATAACAGTTCAATTCAAAATGACTAAGCTATGGAACCAACCTAGGTGACCTTCAACAGATGAATGGATAAAGAAAATGTGGTACGTGTACACAATGGGATATTACTCAGCCATAAAGAAGAATAAAATTATGGCATTTGCAGGTAAATTGATGGGACCAGAGACTATCATGCTAAGTGAAATAAGCCAATCCCCCAAAACCAAAGGTCAAATGTTCTCTCTGGTAGGTAGATGTTAACACACAATGTCAGAGTGGAGGGAGAATAGAAGTTCATTGGAGTAGACAAAGGGGAATCAATGGAAGGGAGGGAGGATGGGAATAGGAAAGGCAGAATGAATTGGACATAACTTTACTACGTTCATGTCTGAGTACACCACCTGTGAAACTCCACATCATGTACCACCACCAGAATGAGGTCATAACTAGAATAAGTTATACTCCAGGTATCTATAATATGTCAAAATATACTCTGCTGTCATATATATCTAAAAGAACAAATAAATTAAAAGAATAGGGTGGTGCCTTTAATTTTTTGAAATCATTTACCAAAGTGTAACCTGCATTCCAATGAGCACACAAATCTAAAGCATATTGTTTTTTCACAAAATGAACACACCCGTGTAATGGTATATAGATAAGGAAAAGAAGTCAAAAATACACTTTGTATCCTGTTGTAGTCACCAGCAAATACTATCATGATTTATAGTGCCATAAATTTGTTTTTTCCTGTTTGTGGTTTATATAAGTAGGCTATTCAATACCTTTATTTTGATTTTTGCGGCTTTTTTCATTTAATGTTATAATTGTGATGCTTACCTATATTATTGCAAGTAGTTTTATCTATGTCATATATATTTTTTATGTTTTTTAGTTACACATGGACACAATATTTTGTTTATTTATTTTTATGTGGTGCTGAGGATCAAAGCCAGTGCCACACATGCGCAAGGTGAGCATTCTGACACCGAGCCACAACCTCAGCCCCTGCAAGTAGTTTTAAATTGTTACTGTGCAGTGTTCCATTAACTGCATATACCATAGCTTATTTATGAGTATTGATGGGCATTTGAATATTTTCCTGGCTTAGGGTTTTTGTGGCGCATATAGCTATTGAACATCTTGTACATATTTTTGTTAGATATTTTCTTGGCTCTTCAGTACACTTATGTTTGGGTGTACTAGGTACTACCAAACAGTTCACCAAACTGATTATACCAATTTAGATCCCACCAGTAGTGAATGAGGGTTTTGTGTTCTCCATGTCCTTGATGATGGGCATTTGGTATTTTTAAGTCTTTATGTGGTTATAGATATTAAAAACGTATATTTTCCCATTCTGTGGCTTTCTTCTTAATATTTTTGAATATATTTTTGTTGTGAAAAAGAGAAGCCAGATTGCCAGCTCCCCCTTCATGCTTAGTATTTGCTGTGCTCTAAGAAACTTTTGCTTATTCTGAGTGGTTGAGATTTTTTTTTTTAATAGTTGTTTTGCTGCTTTCTATCTTCTATGTATAGTTATACTCCCTCAGGAATTGACTTTTGGCTGGTGGTATGGGTTAAGAATCAGGAGTCGTTTTCCTCCTATGGATTTCCAGAATCATGTAATGAAAAGACCTTTCTTCCCTAAGTACGTCCCCTTGTCACTTTTGTCATATATAATTATGTGAGAGTCTGTTTCGGGTTTTTCCCTTCTGTTCCGTGGGTCTTTTTGATTTTTGTTTTCTTCAAAGACACTGTATTAAGTCTTCTTTTGCAACTGTTCTTAATGTGCAGTGTAAGTCCTGTAACGTTTGTTGTCCATCTTTAAGATTGTCTTGGGCATCATAGATTTTAATGTTTTGAGTGTCATGCTAACTGTGCATAAAATAACACTCTATAAAGAGTCCACTGTCAATAAATTTTATGAGACCAATGGGAGGTTAAAGAGAAAGGTGACACTGAAAACCAATGAGAGAAATCCATGCATGTTGGAAGATGTTATTCTGTTCTGATTTTGCAAACTTCAAAATTCCTGAATTTGATGAGGGGAGGTCTTATATAGAGAGATAGATTCTAAGGGGGATTTGATTAGGTGGTGGGAAGACTCTAAAAATGAATTAAGGTGATAGTTGAAGTAGGAAAATGAATACAAAGAAAAACAGCTTTATTAAGTTGTGTGCCAAAATAAAAGCTTAAATATAGTTAAGGATATAAAATAATAAAAAATGAAAAGTGGAAAAAAAACAGAAATTGATCTCTGGAGAAGGTTCCATTTTTGAGTGGGGTGTGAATAAAATCTGTGTAGAAAAAAAGGCTTTAGTCTTGCTTTATTTTTTTAACTTGTCAATCATTTTCCTACTGAG
This sequence comes from Callospermophilus lateralis, assembly GCF_048772815.1. NCBI lineage: Eukaryota > Metazoa > Chordata > Mammalia > Rodentia > Sciuridae > Callospermophilus > Callospermophilus lateralis. Next base: position 107,781,113 of record NC_135313.1, on the reverse strand, counting down.
GGAGCCACAAAAGACAAATCTTAAATAGAAGGAAACTCTTGACCCCCAGTTTTAGCTCCTGTCTAAGTACATGTGTGGGCACAGAAAGGAAAAACACATGGACCAATGACATTATGGCAAGTCATGGTGATTATGTGCATTTCTACCTCAGAAGAGGAGACAAGAGGGGGATATAAATATGCAAACATTGTATTTCTTGGAGTGTATAAGGCAGGTTTCACAGACATTACTTCTTATTATCTGGACATTATAACTATTTATTTATTTATTTATTTATTTATTTATTTATTTATTTTGGTACTGGAGATTGAACTCGGGAGCATCAGAAGCACTCAACCTCTGAGCCACATTCCCAGCCCTATTTTTATTTTATTTAGAGATAGGGTCTCACTGAGTTGCTTAGGGCTTCACCAATGCTGAAGTTGGCTCGAACTTGGTGATCCTCCTGCCTCAGCATCCCAAGCTACTGGGATTACAGGAGTGAGCCACTGGCTGGATCTCTGAGTATGATGACTTTGTGATGTTTAATTTGAATTGTTAACTTGATTGGATTAAGAAATGCTTAAGAGGCTTCTGAGTGTGTCAATGAAGGTGTGTCTAGAAATGATTGGCATGTGCTATAGTGAACTGAAACAGAGAGTCTTCCTAAGCGTGGGCAGCACTGTCCAATAGGATAGTGACTTGGATGTAATAAAAGTTGGAAGAACAAGGAAGCAGCAGCAAATGAAGCTATTCTTCTTGAATGGGTTTTTTTTTAAAAAAATATATGACATCGGAATGCATTACAATTCTTATTACACATATAGAGCACAATTGTTCATATCTCTGGTTGTATACAAAGTATATTCACACCAATTCGTGTCTATAATGTACTTCAGATAATAATGATCGTCACATTCCACCATCATTTATAACCCCATGCCCCCTCCCTTGCCCTCCAACAACTCTGCCCTATCTAGAGTTTGTCTATTCCTCCCATGCTCCCTCTTCCTATCCCACCATGAATCAGCCTCCTCCAAGAAAATATTTGGCATTTGGTTTTTGGGATTGCCTAACTTCACTTAGCATTATTTCCTCTAACTCCATCCATTTACCTGCAATTGCCATGATTTTATTCTCTTTTATTGCTGAGTAATATTCCATATATATATGTGTATATATGCCACATTTTTAAAAAAAATCCTTGAGTGGGTTCTTGATTGCTGCTGTGATTGACTAAGGGTATCCGACTCTGGCGCCTTCATTCTTCCATGCCAACTCTGGCAGTGATTGTCCAGGGAGTTTCCTGGAGCCTTCAGTCTCAGATTTACACAGCATGATTGATCCCTCTTATTCTGAGGCTTCAGTTTCTTGGACTTTGCAGCTTCTGATTCCTCCAGCTCTCCAGCCTGTAGACAGCCATTTTGGATTATCCAGCTTCTGGTCATGTAAGCCAATCTACTAAATCCTCTTTTCGTACTTCCTGTTGATTTTGTTCCTCCAAAGAACACTAATAAAGGCTCCTTGCAGCCTGATTAAGAAATACCTCCATGTGTTTCCTAATTTAAATCCAAGGTGTCCAGTAAATATCAGAGCTTTAGCTTGAAATACCTGAGCTAAAGCTGGAGAGGGCTTAGATGATTTGACCATATTGAAAAATGAAGATTCTAACCATGGAATCCACCAGTGTAAGGAATAATTTGATTTTATGTGGTTTGCCCAGAAAAGGGCCAGTTGGCCTTTGAAATATAGTTTCCATAGCTACTGGGTGGAATCAAAAGCAAATGCTGTGGCAGAATATTTTTCTATGCTACTTTTACTGCTCATGGTAACTACTAAGGCAAGCTATTCTGGAGATGAAATACTGGGAAGTGCTACAGTGAGTGATTGACTTTCTTTTTGGGAATTTTATCATTTTTCTAAGATTTGACTAGAACTGCCTTTCTGTTAAAAAAAAAAAAAGATCATAGTAAATGTCATCTTTCCAGATACAACTTTATTGAACAATGCCCTGCTAATTGTGACTTAAAAAATTTGGACTACAGTTAAATGATAGAAGAATCCAGGATTTGCTGCTTCTGAATATTTTTTTTCCTTTATGAGGAGTATAATAAAATGATTTCTCACAGGATCCTTAAAGTGTTTACTTTGAACTTTTCAGTATAATATGGTCAGCTAAAAATGCCAAGCACTTAATATCTAAGAAACATTATGACAGTTTGCTTTTTCATTTTGGGATATAAAATATACATTGATGTATATCATGTTACCCTAGTTTTATAGTCATCTACCATTTGTATGAACAAAAAAAGACATTTATTCCTTCAATGTAAAAATATATGGCCTTCCCAATAATGACTCCCAGGTATGAGAGGAAGATAAATAGACATTCACTTTGAGTTATTGTTTATGGGTCTTTGAATTTGGGTCTGTGTATTCTTTTCTTTCTTGTTTTTCAAAAATGTTTTCTCATTCATTTATATTTCTTTTAAAACTGATAGATCAAAGTGACTATTAAGAAAGGTCTGGCTGATAGGCAGTGACAGTAACCTTTTTAAGACTGCTTTGAAGAGTACATTAACATGGCTAAAAGTTGCCTCTCTGTTATCTGTCTGCACCAAACCTTCAATAAATCCATATTCCAAATAACAAGTATGATTTGGCTCAACAGATACAGTTTGGGGACAGATATGTTCCTGTTTCATCCAACCAGGCTGCTTCCTCAAAGTCTCAGCTTCTAGAAGTTCTATGAACATTTTTGTTTGTCTCTGGGTATTATCTCTCAGATAGAGCTAGGTTCTTGCTTTTAAAGCACTTTTACTCTTTGTAAAATTTTTATTGGTGTGTTATAATTATACATAATAGTAGTATTCATTGTGCCACATTCATACATGCCCTTAACATAATTTGATCAATCTCATTCCTCAGTACCTTCCCTTTCTCTTCCTTTCTTCCTCCCCAGTCTACTAGCTCTACTAAATTGATTTCCCTTCTATTACCTTTTTTTTAAGTTTTTAATGACATGTCCTTTCCCTTTTGTTGTAGTAGAGTATAATTCCAGGGGTAGATCAGACTTCATTTTTATAAATGTTCTATCTAATGTTTTTATAATTTAGAAAATGCATGCACTTAACCAAGTCAGATTATGATAGTATTTACTCTTTTTAGAAATTGGGATTAAGATGTTTTAAAATAGGGGTTGAGCTGTTTGGTCTTGGTCAATTTATTTTTATTTATTTATTTGTTCATTATTTATTTATTTATTTATTTATTTTTATAGCGCTGGGATTGAACCCAGGGCCTTGTGCATGCAAGGCAAGCACTCTACCAACTGAGCTATATCCCCAGCCTCATTTTATTTTTAATGTCTAAGATATCCCTATATCCAGATCACTCATCTCATCCTGAAATTTAGAAGACTGACCCGAGAAAGACCTTTGATCAAACCACATTCCTGGGGTCTTTGAAAAACAAAGACCTGAGACAGTAGATAAAAGTAGGAGAGGAGAAAAAGGCATTACTTCTTGGAATCAGGAGGAAAGATCACCAAAGACTGCTGTATTTTATGTCTCTGGGAACTTTCTTTGGAAAGGAAAGTCAATCCCAGAGATACAACTTTTGTCAACAGTTGAGCACCAGATAAAATGCCTGAATTTATAAATACAAATTGTGTTTTGTAAACTTGATGTAAATAAATCTTCTTGGGGAAGATCCAAAAGTCAGGTTCCAGAGCTAAAAGTCATCAGTGATTTTCATAATGTCTCTAAGATACTTTGAGCCTGTCAGTCAAAGCATGAAATATATGTCTGTATGTGTGAATTTTTGTTAATTATTGCTGAGTAATACTGCTGAGCCTGAAAGAAAACCCCAAGAAGGGTAGAGAAGAGAGTTCTCTGACATTTAAAAGCAAACAATTTCTGGAATGAAGTTCCAGAAAACATCAATAATTGTTTATATGCAGTGTGTGGGAATCTTCCGCACAAAGCATACTAGCTTACTGGAGCTTCCAACTTGCTTTCTAAAAAGCCAGTTTTCTTTGCCTGCTAGTCCCAGACTTGAAACAGAAAGCAAACCCTATGTTGAGGATTAAATTATAGAATAAGGAAATGATAAGGGAAGAAAGCTTAGAAACTCGTGATTCTTCTTAGATATATCAAAATTTTGGCAAAATTGCCTGTCTTTAAAGTCAGTGTTGTGGAGGGTGGAAGCAAAGGAGAAAAATGTAATGTACTGAAATGTTTTTCTATTAAATAAGCTGAATATCCCATCCTGAAGGAAAATAGAGGCAGAAGACAGCCTTCTAATGAGTGCTTTGTGAATCAGATTATCAGAGCTTGCTTAGAGCATTCACCTAGTATTTCATGTGGAGGTGGTTGGTGGAGCTGCCATATGCCAGCTTGGGTCTGGGCCAGGGAAGCACACAGGAGAGCTTTTGCATTCTAGCCGTCCACTCTTGCCGGCAAAAAGCACTTTTTGTATGTGGTATAAGTGGCCAAGTTATTTGTACACAATGGGAAGCTGAAATTTCATTTCCACATGAAATTAGTGAATAATGGCTTTCAAGTCTCACTGAATAAGCATGCCCAAGACACAGTCAGCATTTGAAGTCTGTTCCGGACGCCAGCCATCTGGATGAAAGATAAATCAGTTATGCTGCTTCTTTGAGGGTGTCAGAAGTGGGGTGTGGCAAAGGCAAAGTGTCTGGGTACTGTACTGAAGCTTTTGCTGTTCATCGGGACTTTTGGTGTGATCAACGTTTGCACTTCTGTGAGCCCATGTCACTTTTGGTAGGGGCCTAATATCCTGAGCCATAAATGCTTATGCTTTCGTCTCCAACTGAGATATATTTGGCCACCGTGTACCTACTAAATGTTTTTTTTTTTATTACTAAGATTTCTATTATACCAATTCTCAAAATATTCTTAAACATTAAGTTTGGATTGAGCCTCTAAGAGAGTAGGTATTCTGTGTGCATGGCTAACTTACTATAGAGTGCACAGCTCTAGGCTTAATTAAGTGATGGTGAGATTTATATTTTTCCCAAGTTGTCATGGAAAGGTTTCCTTTTCTACTGATTTAAAGACTAGTTGCTGAAAGATGATTTGAGAAAATCTGATTTCATTTTTGGCAGAGTATGATTTTGTAAAGTAAGGCCACGTTTGTTTAAGTAGTAAGATGTTGGTAACTTGCCCACATACTAAAATTAAAGCGAAGACATGGAAACCAAACTGAGGGAAGCAGATGGAAGCATCCCATAGGTAAGTATGAATGTTTGTTTGCAAAAATGAAACAAGTGTGCCAGCAAGATGTGTAATCATTTTCTTGCAATTATACCTGATTTTGATCTTTAAAAAAAATGTGGACAGAGCTGCGTTTCAGCTTTATTTAATGTGGTTTTAGTTTTCTTTAAAAAATGCTTCGCAATTTAACACATGAATAGGCTATAAATGAAATGTATCGGGGTTTGATGGAAATTGGTTAATGAGCTGTAAAATAATTGCTTGGTTTGAGAATTTTTGGGGGAGGATATAGAAAAATCAGAATGTAGTTGGTGTGATCAAATACCTTAAAAGCAGCCTGGGACTATGATAGAAAAGATTTAGAGTATATAGTGGAAAAAAAAAAAACCCTATCATTAGGGTTTCCTTAATTTTCTAGAATTCCTGGTATCGAGTTTATAGAATGCAATATTAAAATATACATCATGATCTGAACTGTTTGTTTCATGCTCTTAAAAGTTTGTTGATTCACATACTGCATTAAATAGGCCATCAACTGGAGTTTGGCTATCCTTTGCAATTTGAGCTATTCACTGAAACTGTATTAGTTGTAATGGGATTTGGCTTGTAACTTTATAGTGTAAGCTATACACATTAATTAATTTTGAGGCAGCTGCTCATTAAAAATTCTTTCTAGTAAACATAATAAGAGAGTGTATTTTGGAGAATGCCAGCACATGATGTATTAAATGGATTTTGGTAAGTGAATTTGGCTGATTTGATTGGCAGATATGAATAACTATTTATGGGAATCTAGCATGATTTTTAAAGCAATCTTAAAATGTTTTTTTAAAAATTTTTGACTATACATATTTATGGGCTATAGTGTGGTGTTTTGATACATGTATACGATATGTAATCAAATCAGGCCAATCAGCATATCTGTCACCTCAGACATTTATCATTTCTTTGTGCTGGGAACATAGTGTTCTCTTCTAGCCATTTTGAAACATACAATAAATTATTGTTCACTATATATAGTTACTCTACTGGACCATGGAACACTAGAACTTATTCTTCCTAACTGTAATTTGGTATGGTTAACCAGCAGCTCTCTTTCCCTTCCCAGCTTCTATAACCACTGTTCTACTCTCTATATGAGATGAACTTTTCTAGCTTCCACACATGAATGATAACATGTAGTATTTGTCTTTTTATGTCTGGTTTCTTTCAGTTAACATAATATCCTTCATGTTCATCTGTGTTGCTGCAAATACCAGGGTTTCATTTTTTATTGTGGGGTAATATTCCATTATGCCACATTTTCCTTACTGGTCCATTTGTCAGTAGACACCTAGTTTGATTCCATTATTTGGCTGTTGTAAACATGGGAGTGCATATCAATATATGATTTCTTTTGAATATATACACAGTAGTGAGTTTGCTGGATCATAATGTAGTTTTATTTTTAATTCTTTGAGCAATTCCCACACTGTGAATTCCATCATGATTGACTATAAAATAGTATTTTAAAATCCTGATTAACTATGGATTTTGTGTTGAACATAAGGACCTCATAAAATAAAGGAATTGGTTTTCGTTATTAACCCGGATAGAAGACGCATGACAAGGCAATACTCATCCAACTGACAGAGCTGAAAGAGGAACTGAGAGACTCTTTTTCCCCCCATAGTTTTATTGGCATATTATAATAATACATAATAGTGGGATGCTTTGTTATATATGTGTACATGCACACCATAGGGAGATGCTCCTTTATCCTTTCCTCTTGCTTTTTAATGAGAAAACTGAGACCTGATAGGTTTTGATCTTCTGAAACCAGTTACAAGGTACAAGAAGCAAGACCTTGATCCCTCATACTTTAAATGTTCTGCCAAACCACCTGGCATTGAACTGTGTCCAGAGAAGAATGAGATAAGTTACTGCAAAAGTATTTCACTTAGAAATAAGACTGTTTTTCTTTGAAGTGTTTCTAGTTGGGGCTGCTTCCATTTTCTAGAATTTGTTTAAAGAGAGACTGGACAAGTGTAAGAGCTTGATAGTAGAGATACTGAGCTGACTGAAGGAGGGAGGTTCAGATGATACAGTTCCTTGTTAGAATTACAATTTACACCTTGCTTCATGTGGTCTAGGTTTTCCCATTCGATATGATTTTGATTAAATTATGCAATAACTCCCCCTCTCTCAGACTTATGCTAGAAAAAATTATTTCAGTATCTGAGGTGCCAGGACCTCCAAAATGCTTCCAAATTTATTTCCTTGGCCTTGGGAAAGTGCCCTTTTGATCTTAACCTAGTAATGGAATATTGGGAAGAATGAAGGTCATAGTTTTTGTCACCTACATTTTAAAAATATAGCATCTCATTTCTATTTCTTTGGGGGGGTATGGATTTTTTGGTTGTGAATTCAGAATAATGGACTTCAGTCTGCCTAACTTAGGAAAAGTTAAGGGGGTGAGTCAATTTCATTTTTTAGTCATAGATGGACACATAGTTTATTTTATTTATCCATATGTGGTGCTGAGGATCAAACCCAGTGCCTCACATGTGCTAGGCAAGTGCTCTGCCACTGAGCTACAACCCCAGTCCTGGTGAGTCAATTTCTACCAGCAGAGTGCTCAGTGCATGCCTATGCGGGCAAACTGTGTGGACAGACATGTTCTCAAATAATCCTCCTTCTCTCTGATACACGTGGCTTCATCCCCCATGCTAAAAGAGAAAGGCGGATGAGCATAGGAATTGAAGTGGGAGAGAGAGATGCAGTGGAGACATGTTAGAATATATTTATTAAGTTGTCATGACATGTGCCTCATTGTTTACCCAAGAGTAAGGTACTCTCGACTGTGTAATAGAAACAAGAGGCTTGATTATGGTAAAAAAAATAAACTCTCAAGCAATAAAAAATGTATTAAGATTCAGTGATTAAGATTCCTTCTCCACATGCTTATTCAAGGACCCAGGCTGATGGAAGCTCTGCCATCTCAAACTGAGTCGTTCAAGGTTTCTCTTGGTTCCTCTCCATCTATCCTGGTGTTGAGAAGAAGAAAACTGCATGGAAGCATCTGTGGAATGTCCCTAAGGGCCAAATGTAGAGTCACATATGACTGTATGCAGATATCATTGGCTGAAATTGTAACTGCAGAGGAGGCAGGAAAATGTAGTTTATCTCTGTGTCCAGAAGAAGAAGAAATGGATTTAGATAATTATTTGGCAATCATAAACAGACACACATTTGTATATATGATATACAATTTAGTATATGTATATCGTATGTCATAAGCATGGTGTATGCTCTTGTGTGCACAGCAAGATTATATATATAAACAATACACACACACACACATGGTCACATAAATGAATTAAGTATCTGTTTTAAATCGGTCCTGAGATTGAACGAGTGTTTTCTGTCAACTCCTTCACCTGGTTTATTTTTGAACGATTGAACTCCTTTGCTTTCTCTTTCTGCTCATGCTTTGGTGTCAGGATCTGGGTCTTTTATCATGAAGCGTAGGTTCAGAGATGTCTAAGCCCTTGTGTTACTTTTTGTTCTCATCACTGTCTCCCTAGTGCCCAGATGGGAGGGCCTCTGAGTAGAGAGAACTAAAGAAAGAGACCTGGTGAGAGACAGACCTTCAAGGTTATGTGAAACACAGACAGTTCAGTTAGAGCGGGCATCGGGACCTCCTCCATTTGGGGCAGCACATGTGCAGGGGCCTCTCCAGACTGACCTTAATTTCACTCCTTGCCTGACCACTACCTACCCCCCACCCCACCACCAATTCTGTCCTGGAATCTCTGCTTCCCATGCCACCTCTTGACTTCTCATTAAAGCTCCTGCCTTCCTAGAAGCATGGGGACAAGATTCTGCATTCAAATAGGAGGGGCCCTGGTGTTAAACAGCCTTAACTTCCTTCTCTTGATCACTACATTCTCCTAAGGAATAAATCATATAATGCATGTGAGACATTGAATTCTGTGGGTGTGTCATGTTAAAAACAAAAGCTGTGATGATTTTTACTACGATAACTGATCCAGTCTGATGGACTCTATGTATCCCATCACATTTGATTTTTAATGATCTTGGTTTGGAGGACTGGCCAAGGACTGGCCTTGCTAGCTCTTAGACTGACTGAAATAGAAAAAAAAAACAAATGCAGAGCTGAAAGAACTGTGAATCTGCCTGTTAGAACAGGGATACCAACAATTTCATGAGAAGGACGTTCTTTTTTTTCTCCCTCAAGACTGTGAGAGCATTCTGCAGTTGGTCAGACTGTGCTGTTGTGAGGAGACCCTGGCTGTGAGGCCTTGGCCATGGGCTGTTGTGGGTGCGGGTGGCGGTGATTAAGTTCTCCCAGCTGATCCTGTTTCCTCTTTAGGAACTTCAAACAGATGAGCCATTCAGATCCTAAGCCTGGGAAAGGACATTAAATCACAGATACTTTGTATTATAAACAAAGGAAGATCAGAAAGGAAAAAAACTATGTGGTAGTACAATGGAATTGTCCCTTTTCTGAGAAAAGATGAAGTGAGTGAACTGTCCATCACTGGACTAAGCAAATCAATCCCAAGACATGGAACTCCCTCCAGTTCTTTCTCCCATGACCACATCTTAGATTTTCATGGGCTAGAAGGGAGCACTCTGTGACATTCTGGAACACCCAAGCAGGATGCCTGCCTCTACCTCGTGATGACCTTAGTTCCTTTCAATTAGTTGAGGTTTGGATGACAAAAGAAACTGAGGACGAGGGTGAGCGGTGCTGGTATCCCCCAGTCTGCATGAGTAGACCTCCCTCTCACCTCCATGGGATTTATAACTGCATTGTTTTTCAAGTTTTCATATGATTAGAACTGAGTTGATAAAGGGGCCTCAGAAGGACCCTTAACTGTGCAAGATTGAGGTCCCCCCCGATTTGGGTTTTTAACTAAATTATTTATTTTTATTGGTTCTTTTTAGTAATATATAACAATAGGATCCGTTTTGACATTATTACAAAAGCATGGAGTATAATTTGTTCTAATTCAGTGCAGGTGAGATCCCTTTTTAGGGACTATATTCAGTCCTGTGTCATCTGGGTGGTATTTTCCCTCCTTTGCAGTTACAGCCTCAGTTTTATTTGTCCCCTTGCAGACCTTCTATTTAGACCCTTGACTACCAGATAGCAAGCTTCAGAAGCCTGGTCCTGTCTTTTCCTGGGGATTTCTGGTGGCTGGTTCAGACTGAAACTTAATAAATGCATATAGGATTAATGAATACTAGATAGATAAGTAAGTCACATGTAAATTGATGCTTTTAAGGTCCTAATTTTTTCTCTAAATTCTTCTATATTTGAAAACTTTGGCCCCTTTTAATATCATTTATTCTTTGTCCTACTAAAATTTGTTGAATAAAAGATCAATATCCATCTAGCCTCTTGATTCTGAATTAGTGAAATCTAAATTACAGTACTCTTAACCAACAGTTACTTTGGTATAATTGTATACAGAATTTAAAATATCTATCTCTGCTTGGGAATACCATAATTTGTTATAATTAGTGAAAGTACTATGTTTTTAAAAAACTGAATGATACACTCATGTTTCCTAAAGTAAATTCTCTAGTTTCGTCATTTCTTGGTAAGTTTCTGTTCTTACCAGCCCGCTGTGTGGACTGCTAGGACAGCTTTGTAATTGAAACTTGCAGGGTAATAGGACTTGTCACCAATAAGCTCAAGTCCGAACTGCCATTGTAATTAGATTTGTTGGAAGCATTTATGAATGAAAGACTGTGATTTTCTAGTTGGCAGAGTGGATAGAAAACTTTCTGTCAATGATAACCTGATCTAGAATCCAGATACCTTTTGACTGATGGTAAATGATAGCTTAATATTTCCCACTTCTAATAATGTTGACTTAAGTGATATAATGAAATTAAATTTCATTTTTCCTGTCCTTCTCTATGTGATATAGTGGATCTGAGATTGACAATTTTAATTGTGTTCCTTATCAGACACTTAAGAACTCTGGTTTTGCATTGAGGTAGATGAGATTCCTCAAATGTCCACTTTCACTGGTCGCTTTACCAGGTTGTTAACCTACATTTCTTTAGAACCTAAAAATAACAACAACAACAATTGGCAGGGCATGAACATGGAATTAGCAATACTGAACCATTGCTTCTAGAGGAAGAACACAGGGTCCTGTGAGCCTCTGGTCAAAATATTTTCATCAGGAGGTGAACATGTAGTCTTGTGTGAGTTTTACATGTGTTTCTGTACACCTTATTTATTATACATAAACTCATTATCTTTGAACTCCAGCACGGTAGTTCATACCTGAATGAAGCTAGCCTGATACACATATTTTTTATCTATAAGACACATCACAGCCTTTTTTATCTAGGAACACTGGATAGCTCGTAAGCGCTGTGCTTGGAGGGGCATTTAAACCAGGGAAGTCACCAACAGAAAGCACAAACGTTCCAAGAGTGTGATACTATGTAGAGCATGAAAAGGACAACTGCAAGACTGAGAACTGCAGAGTGTCCCTTTGTTTGACCTCAGTTGGGAACACAAACACTGGTACCACACATTCTGTCCCTCTGTGCAAGTTTGCAAAAGACTGTGAAAGACCATGGGTATTGATTTTGGGGTTGGATGTTTGTTTTAGTGAGAAGGTAGGCCAGCTTCTAAGTGTGGAATGTATGGGTAGTGAGAGTGGACTGGATTATCACCTGAGATTTAAGATGAAGATATGAGACTCAGATGTGAAGCAATGCAGTTAAGCAAGCATCTACTAAGTATCCAGTGCACATCAACACCATATCGGATTGGATGGCACCATTCATCATCATAGATTAATGCCCTTAGTTGTTACTTAGCCTTAAGGATTTTTTTTTCTGTATTCATTTAAGTGTTTTCTTTAGAATGAATGGCTTACTATGTTTGTTTATTGCTTTGTGCTTTCCAACATTTGTTATTATTCTAAAACACAGGGTCAACCTTTAAACTTTGAATAGGCATTTGAAAAGTAAACTTGATATTGAATCCTCTTTTGCTTTCCTCTAAGGGAAACTGCTTTGCTGCTATTATTGTTGTATCAGAGCCTCAAAATTAGAATGGATGCATCTATTCAAAGGTGTCCCTTCTTTTAATAGCCAACAACCAATTGTAGCATGTGATTGGAAGGAGAATGGTGCCATGAGTTAGAGGGTAAACTGTGAAGTTGCGTGTTCTGATTCCTCATCTATCAGAAGGAGAAATTTGTAAAGATTTGTTGGCACAGTTCATACAAAAGCATATAGGATAGTAGCTGCCACGTGGTAACAACTTAAAAAGATATTAGCTGCATATTGTTATAGTACTCTATTCTACCAAATTATTAGCATAGTTTTTGAAATACCTCATCACATTGCACTTAGTATGTAAAACTTGGTATTTATACATAGTTAAGTGCGCATATTATGTATACAAAATTATGAAGCAGGAAACATCCATATTCAAAAAATTGAATCTTTTTATGAGTCTAAGTTTATAAACATTCAATTCTATTTTAACATGATATATGTGTGTTCCAGCAAAAAGGAAAAAAGAATGCTTATAGGGATGCTGTCCAGCATTTGAAAATAACTTCATTTATAGAGTTGATACTATTTTATGCTTATGAATCACGAACATTTGTATGATCGTGAACCACAGTAGCGTTTAACAAGCTGTAGCTCTTGGAGAGCAGGGACCATATGCTGTTCACACTTTTGTCTTTGAATTGACCTATATGTAATAGGTCAATGGCTATAATGTTGAATGAAGAATTACAGAGAGTTTTATTGTCTGACTTTCCTCTGTTTTTCTGTAAACTTGATTCTTTTTAACATTTTCTTTCCCCAGCCTCACACTGGCATGAGCCAATTCTTACAGCCCTGCAGGTTTTCCCAGTGTGCAGCAGTTATCCATTCTTGGACTCACATAACAGAGAAGCTGGCCAGTTGAATGGATTCAGTGTGGCTCCTTCTGCAAGTGCTTATCTTGTTCACTGGTTGCTTTGTAATTGTTATTACTTTGAAAAAGTGTTTCTTTTTCATCTGTACACTCAGATTATATAGGAGATTTTTTTTCCATTGAGTATATTCTTATCAGGATGTTTTTCTTCCATTTCACAAATAATGGTATTATTAGACATAGGATGAAGCTCTCTTGCTGTTGGTGCCAGAGGAAACAATACAATAGGCATGTGCAGTGGGGGGTTTGCTAGAGAGCAGCTATCTTGTTTTTCTTGCTTGCCTTTAATCAATGCTGGTATTCTCTTAAAACTTTCCTATCCATCCTTTGTGGGCACTGTGAATTTCCTTCCTTTCTTCTTTTTCTTTCTGTGACAGTGTTTCTGTTTCTTTAATTTATCAAGGTGTCACACACAGCAGTCTTATTGTGTTGTGGCTAAAGACGTTTTCCATTTGCCAAAGAGTCTGTGCTGGGTTTTCTTTCCTTTTGGACTTGGACATTGCTGGTTGTTTTGTTTTTGGATTTTGAATGTGTTTTAGTTCCCAACTTTGTTTTTATTTTCCTTTTAAATGGATCAAGCCCTTCTCCAAAGCAGAAATAGTGTCTTCCTGTAATGGAATTCCCATCTATGACAATCTGCTCTTTATTGTAACTTTAGACTATTGCAGCTTTCTTATATATAGGTGTCTGCAGAATGCTTTTCTCTTTGTTTTGTTTTCTCTTGTGTCTTTTAGACCTGAGAATTTGGCCAAGGAGCAGGCTTTTGTGATCATAAACTACAAATCTCAGTTTTATCTTTGTCCACTAAAAAAAAAAATCATCTTTTTGTTACTTATTTTGTTATAAGGGAAATTGTTTTCCTAGAAGCCACAGGAAGCTTCAGGTAATGTGTTTCTTTGGGGTTTGGGAAAATAGCTAGAATAAAATTAAAGGGAACAAATCCCTTAGTAGTTTACATGTTCCGTTTGTTTTCTTTTAAGACTCAGTGATGACTTCTACATTTTTAAAAAAGTTTTTTACAGAAAGAAATTTAGAGGTTACTAAAGTGATAAGGGATGGAAGTAAGTTTTTGGTTTTATTTCCCAACAATAGCAGTCAGAAGCAGCCAGGGATATCTATATTATCTTTCTTCCAGATCTTTCCCCTTCCCCTTTCTTCCTTCCTCCCTGCCTCCCTCCCTCCCTTCCTGTCTTTCTTCCAACAGACTCTCCCTGTTTCATTCCTTCATTGGACATGATAGCCATTGTAATCATTATTGTTTGGAGCAATTATCTAGTGAGTTATTTATACATCAGGTGAGTACCAAAGAAAGCTTTTAGATAGAATGAGTAACTGGTTCTGTTTCATATCTGAGCTTAGATAAGCTTTGACACTGGTTCAGCCCCAGCATCCTGCTTGAGACATAAGCTTGGTGGAGCCTAATTAATCCTGTTGGCTTTTGTGAGCGTGCCAGATCAAAACCCAGTAAGACGCTAAGAAATATGAAACAAATTTCTGGGTTGGTTACTTAACATGTTGATTGGTTATTCCTCTTATTTCCATGTTTTCTTTTTAAAAGAAATGAACCCTGAAAATAGGACTGGTTTGACCCTAAGGATGATGATCCTGCTTCAATCGAGTTTACCATTGAGCTCACGTGTATTTTTCTCAGATGCTCAACCTTTGTGCCTCTATTTCCTCTTTTCTCCAATGAGGGCCTTGGTGTCAGAGATGTCCTTGAGTCCTTGAGCCCTCACTAAGATGACCAGGAAGGAGTATCACACTATCTTCCCCTTGCCCATCAGAGGACTCAATATCCCTGCCTATTACAACATATCTGTAGTGGTCTTAGGCAGCACACCCTGAAGGGAGTCTGTGGAACATAAATTGGCTTTACTATAAAGATCTGCGCTTTAGTAAATGGAAACCTGCCCAAACTCAAGAAACAGATTTCGCAAAGTGATCTGAGCCTTCCTCCATAAAAACAAAGTGGTGATAGCTATTTAAGATTCCCACAAAAATTGTTTGCCACAGATCAGAAACTGATATCTAACTGAATTTCAAAACAGAAGACTAAGAGGAAAGGAGGAAATTTCAGAGGAAGATCTTCATGGCCAAAGCAACTGACTAAATCTTGTAGAAGAAAAACTGGTTTTGAGTATTGAGATCAGTAATATTAAAGTTCTGAATCATAAAAAAAAAAAAACCATAGGAGTTTACCACATTGATAAGGGAAGATCAAAGAGGTGGTCAATTTGCAAAGATCCCCAAGGGCAGCCAGTCTAGTATTAGAGCAAAGTTGTAAAGATTTGAAAACTAGCAAAGCATTTGATTTGATCTGTATTGCAAATGCCTGTTTATTTCTCTACTCACAGTCTTTTCAGGGGAGTACCTGGGTCACTGATACATGTTCTGTTACTGATGTGAGAAGATAATCATAAGGGTGAGCACTTTTGTGGAGCTTGTCAGTGGCAGCCACTGGTACATGTGCTTTGTAATAATCACTCATTTAATCTCACAACATCCTTAGAAACTGGGAAAACACAGAGGCTCAGTGTATTGGTGTGGAGAGGCAGTTACATTAAAAAATCAGTCTTCAAATCATGGTGGGCTAGAACAAGGGTATATTTCTTGACCCAGTGGATGTCTGGATGAGCTTCTTCAGGGCCCAGGCCAGCCTTCTTGAATGTTGCTGATGCTAATGAGAAAGGAGAACACGGCACACCTTGTCCTTGACTCTCAGAGTCTCTGCCCAGACGTTCCAGGTTTCTTCTACTTATATTCCATTGACCAATACAAGTCATAGGTCAAGCCTGGGTTCAGTGGGGTGGGAAAGCAAAACCTTCCCCCAGCTGGGGGCAGTGTGTGTTTGTAAACATCCGAGCACTCTAACTCAGAGGGGGCAAGTGACCTTCTCAAGGTCAATGAGCTGGGAAGGGGAGGGCTGGGATTCTAAGAGACATTTGTGTTAGCTACAACTCTCTTCTGCCTTTTCAATTGTCCGATTCCCAATGGAATTAAAACGGATTTTGAGAGCTTCCCATGAAATTCATTTAGACTTTTTACTGTCTGTATTGTTGAACAGTCATATGCAATGTGAAAATAATAACCCCAACTAAAATCACATTGACAGCATAGCTTTTGGTTATGAACGAGGACTTTGGAGCCAAGGGTGCCAATGTCTCAATTGTGACATCATCTTTTACTAGCTTTGGGACTCTGGGGATGATACTTATCTCTCTACCTTGTGTTCATTATTTGTAAAATGGGGATAATTATAGTGCCTACCTCAAGGTTGAAGTAAGTATTAAATGAACCAACAACTAATTATAGTACTAGGAATATAACCACGGTGTGAGAATTCATTATTGTTTTGATTATTCTTCTCTGTCTTAAATGTAAACAAATTGTATTCAAAGATTTTTTCGAGCCATCATCTGCCTCCAGGAAAGAAGGGTGTCTGTCATCATTTAGAAAGTAGATTTTGTTGGCTTTTTGTTTGGATCCATTGCTTGCCTTTTCTCTGTCCTTTTAAAATACAAAAAGAGACCTTTATTTCTTTATTTCTCTCTCTCACACAAATGGTGTCAGCAAAACAGATGATAATTATAAATGCTTAGACTTATTTATGTATAAACAGAAAGTTTATAATAACCTGTCTTGACAGGATTAATTTTCCTTCCTGGTTGTTGTGCTGTTATTATTTTGCCAAAACATCTGCTGATGTGTGCATACCAGTTGCTCTCCTGTTTTCTAAAATATGTTGTTTTTTTTCTACCATTGAGAGTGTCCTCAATGGTTATGTATCTTAGGAACTATTTCCTTTCCCCTTAGAATTTTGCCTGTTATGATATATAGAGGTTGAACCTTTTTAATTCAGAAATCTGAAATGTAAAATCTTTCAAAATTTTGAGTCTAGCAGAGCTTGGATTTTTGGATTGAGGCTGCTCAACTAGTAAAGTCTATGCAAATATTCTGTGATCTGAAAAACTCATAAATCTGGGGGCTGAGGCTGTGGCTCAGTGGCAGAGCACTGGGTTTGATTCTCAGTACCACACATAAATAAATGAATAAAATAAAGGTCCATCAACAACTAAAAAAAAAAAAAAAGCTAGTAAATCTTAAAGACCACTGATCCTCCAAACCAAGCATTTTGGAAATCATTTTTAAATGATTTCATAAACTGATATCTGTTCATTTCTCATCTCTTAGATCTTAAACTCTGTGTTTTTCTTCTTAGTTTCTTTTGCCCTTTAGAATTTTTGACATTGGTCAGGCATAGCGGAACATGCCTATAATCCCAGTGACTCAGGAGGCTGAGGAAGGAGGATTATAGTTTCAAGGCCAACCTCAGAAATTTAGCAAGAGGCCCTAAGCAACTTAGTGAGACCCTGCCTCAAAATAAAAAATGGCCTGGGGATGTGGGTCAGTGGTTGAGCACCACTGGGTTCAATCCTCAGTGCCATAAAAGAAAAAAAAAAAAAATGTGTGTGTGTGTGTGTGTGCGCGCGCGTGTGTGTATGTGTGTATTCTCAATATTGACTGTTTTTTGGTGTGTATTTCTCTGCTTCTCTGCTATACATCAGCTCAGATATTAATTGAATATGATGCATATTTGGCCATGATTATTTACATTATTTAAAAAGAACACAAGGAAGTATGACTTTCTCTTTTATTCTCTGGTCTTGTAAAAGTTTCTATGTCTTTTGGAAACCTTCTTTTGGTACTTGGAACAGTCTTGCTGCCCTGGTGGGAAAGACAGGAGCAGCAGGGGAAGCTTCTGATGTGAGTGTATCCTGAGAGGCTACCCTCTGGCACTGCTTCACATGCTGTTAGGAACCTGTGCAGAGTCTCTTGGTTGATCACCTCTCTGTGAGCATGCTCAGTGTAAGCTAAGTGTGCTCACAATGGAGGCATCTAGACCATTAATAGAAAGCAGCATGCAGATCAAATGCCAATTAAATGTTCTGGAAGGAAGAATGAGAAATGAGCTCAGTATAACTTTGTAAGTCACAACGACAGCGGAGGGGGTCAAGATGGTATGAAGAAAGCAAGATAAATCCTCAATCCTATTTAAATATTTTAACAGGAAATTCCTAGTGGAGCTGATCCAATAGAAATGATTATAAAAATTGAGTTAAAACATTTTAGATGTTCATTTTTTGCTACAGGTTCATGTAAGGATGAAAAAATATGCAAAAACTTTTTCCAAAGAAAGGGAATTATGAAAATACAAATCAAATTAAAAACCCATCTGGTGGACTCTTACAATTATTTCTTCCTCTAGAAGAGTCTTGATGCATAAGGGATAGGAGAATGTCTGCCACACTCCTGCTTGACCAAAGCTGTTCAATCCAACATGTGCACTGTGCTCAAAATATGTCAAACAGGATCTCACTCTCTAAATGTATGATTTGGAAGTGATGGTAAAAGAAAAACAGCCGTCCTTAGGACTCAGCCTAGAACATCATAGACACATCTAGAAAGGAGGCATAAAATTCTTATTGCAGAAGTCCCCAGAGGTGACCTGGTTCCTGTCTTTCCTAGGATTTTGGTGGTTCAATTCCTTCTGAAACATCTTAACACATTCAATAAAATGCCTCATCTTTCCTACTCTAGCCATGGCATATTTCTGGTACTTGAAACAGGAGAAATACAACTCACACAGTCCATAGAGAAAAATTAGAAAAGAATATAACCAGTACATAAGCTTAATGGTGAAAATTATTTTGAAATGAAAATGAGCTTGATTGTGATAAGTTATAGACTAATAAAAATCAAGTGGCAGATGACTCAACTATCAGAAATTACTATAAATACTTTAGACAAGGCTATTAAGTTGATTGGTGTGTGTGTGTGTGTGTGTATATATATATATATATATATATATATATATATATATACATGTATATATATACATACACTAAATCAGTAAATTTAGTGTGTTCCTGAGGGTTAAATGGTTCAAATGGTTCAGTTGGTAGAGACCTGAGTTGATGAGGACCTGGCATGGGAACCCTGTCTGTATAGTCCAGTTCCAAGGTCACAGGTCACCTAACTCCTCACTGCCCACAAGTGACCAACATATACCCCTGTAGTAGGGCACCCGGAGAATGTGTACATGCATTTGTAAATCTTAGCTACTCCAGAAAACAAATTGAGTATTCTTTCAATAAGCTTATGGTAACATCATATCTTATGCTGGACATCATGGTAGACTTAGTAGGAAGAGTATGATAATGAAAGTACTAAAATTGTCCCTGTCCAACATCATGTGTATTTGTGGAGGTTTAGCTGTGAAGTGTGTCATTTTAATCATTTTATATAGTTGTCTTTCATTCTCTTGAGAAATGGCATTTAAAAGAAGTGAGTTCCTTAGATAAAACAAGCAATAAAAGAGCTTTGTAGTAAATAGTTCATGATCCTATTGTTGTGAAGTTCCCTTTTGGCCAGTTTGTCTATAAAGACTTCCTTGATTTTGTGGAAAGAATTTAACACTTCCTTTGCTGCACATATAATGCATTTTGTTTGGGACTCACTTCTATTGTCCCAAGTTATATGGATGCATATATGAGGACAAGCGAAATTCCCTAATCTAAAATGTCTTGGTCCAAGAACTGTTTCAGATACTGGAATTTTCCAGATTTTGGAGTATGTGCATAGACTAATGATTGAGAGTCTATAATCTGAACTGTCTCATGGTGCTCACAATGTTTTAGGTTAAGGGTTATTTGGACTATGGATGTTCAGCCTCTATATAGATGGGTTATATATAGACATACATAGTTGATAGATTTCCTGATAAAATATATTTGAATATATCTATTTGCTAGGGCTACCATAACAAAGTACTCAAACCAGGTTAGTTTAAACAAAAATTTATTGTCTCATAGTTCCAGAGGTCAGAAGACCACAATCACAGTGTCAGCCAGATTAGTCCTTCTGAGGGCTTTGAGACTGCCTTGTGCCTCCTGCCTTGCCGCTGGTGTCTTGCTGTTGATCTCTGCTGTTCATTGGCTAGAAGCATCACTCTAATCTCTGTTTTTATCCTTTCATGAGGTTCCACCTTTGTGTCTATCTTTTAAGTTTTCCCTTTTTATAAGAACTCCAGTCATATAGGAGTAGTACCTACTCTAGTACCCTCATTTAACTTGATCACATTAGGAAAGATTCTCTATCTCCAAATAAGGTCACAGTATGAGATACTACGGGTTAGGACTTCAACACTTAATTTGAGGGGGAGGTACACTTAAGCCCATAACACTTGAGTACAGATCGATGTATTATTATGTGTATTCTGGGATAGAATGCTCCCTGGTATACAATTGAGCCTTACCTACCCAGGTGTCTTCCACAGAGCCAAGCAAAGTGCCTCCAACACAGTAGGTGGCATAAAGTTTGTAGAATGAATTGTTGGCATTTATAACCTGTCACAAAAGTTGCTGTTTTGTTGCCTAGAATTCACTCTGGGGTGTTTGGATCATTGTACAAAGTACAGAAGTTTTAGTTTAAAAACTGAACTGTTTTTCCACCAGGGCTTCCTTCAATGTATCTTTCAACTTTTTTTTCTTTTGAGACTCATCCTCCTCCTTTTTCTGAGTCTAGACAGATGGCTTGAGTCTCTCCAAAGACACTGTCTTGGGACCTTCAACCAAATAAAGACAGAATGAGATTTCAGGGGCCATTGATAATTGAGAGCCATGGAAAACTAAATTAATTGTTACATAAGGGCTATTTTCACATGTTAGGAGATGGTTAGTGTGTGCTTTCTTTTCTGTAAGAATTTCCTTTTCATATTAAGCTACATATAGCCCATCAGTTTTGCATGTTACTAAAACTGATGGAAGGAAATTGAACATTAGAGAACCGAATTTTGTTTTTCTTAATTGCCAGCCTTAATACAGACCTAAATATCTTTTTGTCAAAGTTGAAAGAATAAAAGAAAAAATATAGGGATGCATAAAAATTAGGAAATTCCACATTTCTTTTAAATGTGGAAACAAAGACCTAGCTTTTTCAAGAGTGAAAATTAAGATTGAGAAATTAAATGTTATTCAATGACTCATAAAAATATATATCTCCAAGAAATCTTTTTTGAAGTCTTCGAACTAACTTTCTGCTTTAGAAGTTACTGCAAAAATTAAGGCTAACAATTGAAGTTAGGGGAGTTTTTTCTCTTATATGGATTTTAGAGACATGTTAGGTAGGACAGCTTTGGTATTTCATTTTGTTCCAAAGAGAGGTGGAGGAGAAAGTGAGTTGCTTTAGTTCAGTATTATGTTAAATCCAGAGTCTTTTGACTTTATCAAAAATATAGGGATGACAGCACATATTATTCTAGTGAAAGCTAACAGTTGCAAGTGTAAAAAAAGAAAAAGAAAACTCAAGACAAGTTCATTTCTCATTTCTTTATTGATGTTTTTAATTTACTACCAGGAGTACATGGAATGTCTAAAATATACAAAATGCTTCATTTATAACTGTAGTAGTAGGATTCACAACTGATTTTTGTGATCTTCACTGGCACATTTTATTAAGCTCTGGGTCAAGGGACTAACTTCTGATATCAAATGAGCATGAAGGCAGCTTGTAATCTTGCCTTAAGTCTGTGAGACGGGTTTTGCTCTGAAGCCTGGTCTTTCATATACTGAGGATGTGTTCATGTTCAAGACACACAAAGATCTTAAAGTCCTCAGCCTTTATGGGTTTAAGAGCCTGGTAGGGGAGAAAAACAGGTAAGCCGTCAACTGCAACATAGTGGGTTATCTGAATAATTGTATGAGTGAATCAATAAATGAGCATGTGGGTGTCATTTGAGGCACTCTCTTGAGAGTAGAGGAACAATTTTGAGAATACATATATGGGGTAAAGATTTAGCAAGTTTTTTTTTTTTCCCCCTGAAAACAGAGCTTCTGTTTGCTTTTGCTTTTCTAATTACTGTTGTATTCTAACGCACCAAATTCTTTAAAAAGTCTCTTGATTTTTTTTGGGGGGGGTGGGGTGGGAGGTAGGGAGGAGCATTCCTTAACCAAACTAACACAATGTGATTGAACAACCATTCCCCCCAAAGTCAGTAGGATGTGGGTGACAACTGTTTTGAGTTTCCTGCAGAATGACTTTTTTTTTTTAGTTGCTTATGCATAAAACTGTGCAAAGATCAAAAAATAGAATGCACTCTCAACTTACTGATTTTATGCATTAGGTATGCTAATAGACTCCCTGGAAGCATGAAATGAAAGAGTGATTTTTGGTGATTTAAAGTTGTGGGGCAATTAAGGATTGGAAGAAGTTTCTTTCATTACTCTGTGGCTCTCAAAGTTTATATAAAATCTGCTCTTGCACTGAGTATCTGAGAGGATGAGTAATTAAATGATGTTCTTTGGAAAGGCTAATTAATTTAGCCATGACTCAGGGACTGCTGCCACCGGTCTCCCCATCTGCCTACACGACAGGTGCACCTGGCCCTCGGCATTGTCATGGTCCCTGCAGCGGATGACTCCCCAGGATGCCTGTGTGTGAAGAGAATGATCCTGGGCCTCCTCCGGGGAGTGAACCTGTTCTTCCCACACACGTACCAGATCGCCACCGGGCTCTCATTCTTGGGGCGCACTAGAAATGGGAAAGGCTGATGATTAATTGAAACTTTTCTCCAGGATGTTAGTGTATGACTCTCTGCCCCAAGGAATAAATGGGAGCAATCTATCTAATTCCCTTCTAGGCATTTGGTGGTATCTTCATGGAAAAAAATAGGAAGGGATCTTAAAAAAAAAAAAAAAAAGTCTTGCTTCTGAGTTTAATTTGTATGTTTCTCTGTGAAGATTATTGTTATTGGAGTTCAGTGCCTTGTTCAAAAATTATATTAGTGTTTTTCTCATCAGTTCACATGAAACTGGCCCCAAACATGTTACATCCTTGAAGATCCCAGTCATTTCTTCAGTTATTTGTGATTATGTCCCTAGCAGTATAGGCAGTGCTAGTATAGCATGGTAGATACAGAGGTCCAAGTTCTAACAAATAGGATTTGAATTAAATGTATATTCATTGGGTCTGGGGATATAGCTCCAACTAGTACAGTGCTTGCCTAGCACGCATAAGACCCTGGGTTCAATCCCCAGCACCACCAAAAACAAACACATAAATAAATAAATAAATAAGTAAATAAGTACTCATGCTATTCTACAAATTTGGAAAAAAAAAATAGTGGTGTTATTTTAACTTTTCAGCAGTGGATTGATAGGCATGTTTTCCAGTCTACATGTGCAGCTTCATTTTCCCCATGGAAGACAGATATTTATTTTTCTTAATTTTAATTATTTATTTGTTCTAATTTGTTATCAATGACAGCAAAATGCATTTCAATTCATAGTACACATATGGAGCTCAATTTTTCATTTCTCTGCTTGTACACAATAGTTAAATTATGGAACCAACATAGATGCCCTTCAATAGATGAATAGATAAAGAAACTGTGGTATATATACATAATGAATATTACTCAGCATAAAAGAGAATAAAATCATGGCATTTTCAGGTAAATAGAAGGTGTTGAATAATATAATGCTAAGTAAAAAGAGTTAGTTTTACACATTAATAATATTCAAACTGTGGCTTGGAGGCCTCCTGGAGACCTATGACCTTTCAGTAGATCTATAATGTCAAAATTATTTTTATAAGAATACTAAGATGTTATTTGCCTTTTGAACTCTCATTCTCTCAAAAGCATACAATGGCTATCTCACATGTGACATGGGAGCATATTGACTATAGAAGCATATGTGAGAGAATCCAGATGTCACATTTTTATTAGCCAGATGTTTGTGAAAGTATAAAACAGTGCCACCCATTTTACTGTAGTTAGTTTAGAAATCTGTAGTCCGATTTCATAATTATATGTGTGTGTTAACCTGTAATAGAATTACTATTGTTATGTGATGTGAATTAATACATATTTTTGAAGCTTCAGTTTGAATTGTGAATATAGGAAGGCTTTATACATAATACTTATTTTAAGAACAAAAGTTCTTTCGGATCTTCAAGTGATTTTTTTTGCAAAGCATAAAAGTGGTACTGAATCCAAAAAGTTTGAGAAGCATTGTTGAATATTATGAAGTTTATAATTCTGGCCTCAAGATATTGTTTGAGGTTAAATATTTCAGGTAACTTATTTGGCCTAGTGCCTAACATTGCAACTACTCAATGCCAGCTCTTATGATTCTCTTTATAATTGGAAAAGTTGGGTGAATGTCTCTCAAAGAAGTGACCTGGAATAAAATACTGTGGCACATTTGGAGTTGAACGTGAACTCAACAACATTGTATTCAAAAGACCTAAGAAATTAGAGAATAACATAAAATATGTAATAGAGATCTTTGTAATGAAAATATTTATGAGAATAGACCAATTTTATATTATTTGTTGCTGAAAAGTATGAACTTGAAAACAAAAACTTTTAGAAATAGCTGAATATATCTTTCTATAAAAATATATCTTTCTATTAAAAGAACTTTAATTTCAATCTTTTGGTAAAAATGGTCACTTAACATTTATTTTTAAATGCAGCTGTGAGTATGAAGGACCTGTGTCTATGTGCTTATAACATCTCCTACATGTTGTCTATAGGCCTTGACCTCTCTGAATTGGCATCTGTCATATGCTTCTTGAGCCTCCATCAGGCTTAGAATAAATGCACACTAGTATTTTCTGAATGGATTAGAATTTTCATTATAATTGGATCATATACTTTCATTTGCTGAAATATTCTAAGTAAATTAAAATAGAAATAGATGTGCATATTAGATGACACAGATATTATTAAATTTTAAATTTTGAAAACAGGAACTTGAACTAAAACTAACATGAGCTTAGATTTTTAGGGGGAAGGGAGAGTATTATTATGGGATTCCTTAATACTATAATATCTTTTACCACAGTGAAGGAAACTCACTTTAAATTTGCAAGATACATTCTTTTTTCATACATATGTGAACACACTTAGGTGTTACACTCTGTTTTTCTAGAAAATTCAAGCAGAGTTCATACCCATTACCTGGCACTTTAATAGAAACACGGAGTACATTAATTGCTTGTTTTCTGTGAGGTACAGTTGTCTCTTCAGATTATCACCTTGCATTTGGCATCCTGTAGAGCAGTTTGGGGCGATGAGACTTAACATGAATAGAGAGTTCTTCACATTTCCACCAGTACCATCTGCCTAGGGAGAGCAGGGTGCATGGCAGCTCCGCTGTCTCCATTTAGCATGACTGGGGGGGTCCTAGGCTGCATGTGGAGTGACCAGAGAACTTTGATCTGTCTCTAGACAGGCTGGCCTTTTACTCTCGTGCAACAAATGGCTCTGTAGCACCCTTCAGGCTACGGTCTCCACACATCACATGGCAAGATGAATATATTCCCCCTTGTGAGACCTTGTCCTTGGGGAATATTTTCCACCCATGCATGTCTTGCAGGTATTTTCTGGATTTGAAAATATGCCAACATCCTCTTGGATTCTTGCAGATGTGTCCGTAGTATTCTGATATCTATCTATGTTTCATGTCAAAAAACAATTGTTGTATCTTTAGTTGAGAAAGTCTGGAGTTATAGTGAAGGAATTAGAAGCCTGTTGATAAAACTGAGACCGATTCTCCATTTGGGTATAAATTAGATGAGAATTTAATTTAACAGAATTCTGTTTCATTTTTCTCAGAAAGAAAAAAAATTATTTTTGCCTTTAACTGAAGGAAGTAAATGTTGTGGCCTCTTTTATTGCATATATATTTATTATATTCTTCTTTATCCATATTCTGTAAATAAGAATCCACAGCTTTTGGTAAACTATCCCTGGGCATTTGTTTTGTAATCACAAAGTCAATACCCACTTCCTAACGAGCTACTGGCTTTGCCACAGACACAAAACAGTAATGCACAGTTGTTCCCAGCAGATGAACTGGCACAAGGGCCTTCGTTTATGTGAGTGTATTTAATTTGCTTTGGGTAGCTTGCAAGTCAAGTATTCTTTATATTTTTACACAAAGCTGTTTGTAAGAACTTTCCATTTGCATGAAAAAGATGCTAGTCCCAATTGGTTTCACACATATTGGGACCATGGAGGTTTGAAGATAGGGTTTGCCACGGACTAAACCCAAAGACGGATGAGATTACCATGAAAAAAAAAAAAAAAAGACAAAGCCATTTATTTTTGATAGTTTAAGTTGATCATTTGATCCCAGACTTGTTAACCTCTAGAAATCCTGAGTATTTTATTATTGATGCTTTCTCCTATTTGGCAGCTTATCACTTTCTTAATTTTAAAAGAATAACAACTTTTTTTCATATAGAAATGAAATGGAAGTACTACTAAAAACCGATATGAAATGCACACTTGGAAGACTAAGGACCTGAAATATCTAGAATATAAAAATTGTTGAACCTTAAAGAATCCTTTATATTGTTTTTTCTCTCTAAAACCCTCTTTTTAAAGGGAATGTCATTCAGAAGCTGCATTCATAAAAGAGCAGAGTTGGAGTGTTCTTGCTGTGGGGGACTGAACTTCCCTGGCTGTGCCTATTTACCCCATAAGGACCTTGAACTATTGGAACCGTGAAGGTCCCTACTCCATGATGTATTGTATGTTGTATTTCTGCATAAGTGATTTAAAACAAGTATAGAGCAAAGTTCCAAAGAGACATTTGCATTTACTCTTCTTGCAAATTCTTCCCCTTCAACACCTAGCTACTCTGAGTTGTGGTAGCTCTGAATTGTCTACACTGGAACCATTTTCTCACTTTTTGATGAGGAGGGCTGGGGAGCAGGGTTGGGGTTGGAATTGTTTTTCCTGTGATCCAGGTTACTCTGAAACTTCCCCTGTTTCTCTCAGCCTGTGTCTCTGTGTGCTTAGGTGAAAACTGAAGTTGGTGCTTCTAGTTTTTGCATAATTTACTGTTTCACCAAATCGCATAGCTAATGTGCATCCGTTTACAGATGGCCCTGTCATTCACTGAATGCCTGAAAATATAATATGTGGGCAGTCCACAAAATTTCATGATATATTACTGCTGTCCTTTTAAAATGCTGTGTGATTGTTGAAACCATTGAAGTTTTCCTTCAAATTGAATTTAATAAGATTACATAAATGTCTGTACAGTGTGACAACCTCTAATAGTTGTTATGAAGGCCACCTCTTTTAGACATAAAAGAGTGATGTTCCTAACCTTTATACAGTATTAAGACTCTCATTTAGTAGGATGATGGTGATAAGATAGACTCTTGGTCTGTTCCTAGAAGTGTCTCTTTTATGTTAAACCACTCTTGTGAAAAATTAACATGCTATTAGCATATATATTAAAGCACCCTCTGAGGATTCAGCAATCAAGAATGATGACTTAAGGCAATTTTCCAGAACATTCCTCCATTCCTGATTATGTATCTGTCTTTTAGTTGATGTTCTCAAAGTGTGGTCCTGGGACCTGGAGTGTCTCCAAGACCCTTTGAATGGATCTACAAGGTCAAACTATTTTTATAGTAACTCTAAAGTGATATTGCCATGTTCGTTCACCTTCTTACATGTGTGGGGCTTTCTAAAGAAGCTACTTACAAAATTCTAAAGCACTGTTATTCTTGGGAAATTTATTTTGCTTTGGAATATAGGTTTTTCACCCCCACCTTAAAGCTGTTTTGTTTATATTAGTATGGGCTTGTTTATTTTTTGTCATTAATATTTTAGAGAATTATCAGTTTTCACTTTTGTGTGGTACATATCAAATGATATAATCCATATGAACAAAAGCTTTTGACACAGATATTGGAATACTGCTCTACATGTTCCTTATTCAGGGTCTTATGTAGGAATTTACTTTGTTGAGGCTTACTTGACTACTTACCTGGTGGCCTATGAAAGGTGTGCTTTTTGTAACATCAGACTATATTTTAAAAGGCTTTTGTCTCACTCCACTGGAAGGTGGGAATCATTGTGTGTGGGCATGGACCTGGGAACTGTGCCATGTAAGTGCCAAGTAGTCATAGAATCTAATACCAGGTAGGCTGGTATTAGATTCTGTGACTAATGTATCATTTAGCCAGTCACAGGTTGTTATTTTGTGATATTAACTTCACCACAACTGACAGGAACATGGACATGTTCGCTCTGTGTAAATTTCTTAATTTTTAAGTGCACTTAACTGTGTACTTATGCTTTTCTTATTTTTATGTATATTTCTTGCCCTTCTATTTCTATATAGATTGGTTTTAGGAAGTTATATTGTCTTCCTATCATGAAAGGTCAGGAGTTAGTGTTCCAATGCCTCGTGTCTTTCCACATTTCCCCTTCTCTACAATTTTTTCATTAGATGATTAATTAATTTACTGCATTATAAACATCAAGTAATGTAAATGCCACTTATGGATATGTCTTAATTCTAGCATGGCAAATCTTGAGTAACACTAATTTTTCCTAAAATAAATATTTGCTACTACCTGAGTTGGCCTAGGTTTCTGTGTTTTAATATCTGATTCTTAACCAATTCTGCATTAAAACTCAAACTCTTGGGACTAGGGACTTGGCTCAGGGGTAGACTACTTGTGTAGCATGTTTTGCATATACAAGGACCTGGTTCAACCCCCAGCACGACTTATTTATCAAGGATTTCTCCTGAAATCTTTTGAACACTGTCAATATGTGAAACTATTTGAGTGATATTTCATCCCTCAGTCTGCCCTCTGCACAGGATCAGTTCCATGCAAAACACAGAGGAAATAAGTAAGTAAATAAATAAGTAAATAAAATAAAACTAAAACTCTTCTCAATGTTTACAAGCACATAGGTAGGGTTTTTTTTTTTTTTTTAATTCATCTTTGCTTCTTTTCATGGAGTCATTCTTCTGAGCTTTCCATCCTCTTGCTGAAGTCAGGTTGGGTGAGTCTCTGAATTCCTACGTAGGGACTTCTTTTTAAATACAACAACAACAAAGACAATAAAAGTGGATTCCTTTTTCTCCTCTTCTGTGTGGGATTCCTTTTTTCCTATAGTCATATCTTACTCTTTATTTGCTTTGGCAGAGTAAAAGAATGTATAAATGTGGGTGGTGCACATTTTGAAACTGTAGTCATCTCAAGCCCTCTACTTCATGTATGTGGTATTGTCTCTATTTATTCGTCTCTTTTCAGTGTTCTTAAAGTGTTCTGTAGTTTACACTCTGGCAGTCTGGGAAGTGTTGGTAAGTGTATTTTCTAGGTATTTTGTTTTTCACAATTATAGATGCTCCTAAAATTTTATTTTTCAATTGATTGGTGCTAAAATAGAAAAAATAGAGTTTTTAAAAATAACTCTGTGACTTTACTAAATTCACATATCAGTTGTATAATTATTTTAAAAATCACTTAAATATTTTATATAGGAAATTGTCATGTGTGCATAGAGCAGTTTTACTTCTTACATTTTGATATTCATGTCTTTTTTCTTGTCTTATCAGATGGGGGATAGAAATTCTGTGTATATTTTCAGAAGCAGAACACATATGCTTTTAGGCACTTGCTCATGTTTGTGATAACTCCATGTATTTTGATTAGCAGTAGATTATTCCTTCCCAGTGCTTTATACTATTCCCTTGTATGACTGACTGTGCTATTTATTTATCTACTTTGATGTTAATAGGTGTATGCATTCTCAGGTTAAGGTTGTTACAAGCAGTGTTTCTATGAGCATTCTAGTCTGTGGCTTTGAGTGAACATGTATTTGCATTTCTACTGGGTTTGCATTCCAAAGTAGACTTGCTGTGTCATTCGCCATGGGTGTATTCTCTTAAAATACTTACAAAATATTTTATCATTGCTATTCTTCTATTGCATTTTTAATGATTTCCCAGGAAAGAGGAGATGAATGCGTGAGTTTAATTTTCATATCAAATTAAACATCAGGCGTATGCATCCCTTTCAACTTCTGCTCCTTGTATTTAAACTACTCATCAGGACTTGAGTCAGAACACACATGGTCTCTACTTTGTTTGTAACCAGAAGGGGACTATGACTTTCATTTCTGTATTATTTTCTTGTCTACTTTATTGCCCTTTCTCACGGGGACAAGGAACCCACAGGTCTTGCCCCAGGATCCCAAACTTGTATCTCAGGAACATCTCCTGTTTCGTGTTTCCTTTGGTCAAGTTCCTACTGGAAGCTTGCTTGGCCTTAACACAACTAAGGCACATGGTCTTTTGGCAGACGGAGGCATTTCAAAGACCAAGGCAATTAGGACGGAAGAAATCCTTTCAGTCCTCTGGGACTCTAGCAGCCTCCTCTGTGTTTTGCATGGAACTGATCCTGTGCAGAGGGCAGACTAAGGGATGAAATATCACTCAAATAGTTTCACATATTGACAGTGTTCAAAGGATTTCAGGAGAAATCCTTGATAAAACTAAGATTTGGGGATTTCCAGAAGAAGCCGCCTCTATGTTAACCACTATTTAAGAAGAACCCCCCCTCCCCAGTTCAGGGATCTAAACTCAGAATTTCAATTATAAGGAATATAAAATGAACCCCACTGTTAAACTGAGAATATTAAAATTAATTGATTTTTAAGTCTACATTTTTTCATGTTTCCTAGATCCTGAAGAATGATTTATTTAGGCTTTTAAGTAAGGAAATCTAAACCTTTACCCTAAAACTACTACATGACAGTTAGGGCTTCAGGTTTTTTACATAGCCTCTCTTATCCTCAGTTTACTCTTTTATAAAACGAGGCTAATAGAATGTAGGGTAGTTGTCAGGCTCATATGAGATCAGGTAAAATGCCCAGCATAGAGAGAGTGTTACATAGCAAGCCTATGTAACAGATGGTTTCCTATTATTATTTTAAGAACAGTGTGAAGTTATGCTTTCTTTGCTTTTTAAAATGTGATATTGGTGTAGAGTAACAAAACGAAGATGATTAAAAACATATAAGCAAAGTTGACACAGGAAGAACAATTGAAGAATTTCAGCCTTGGGAAATGTATGTATAAATGATATATGCTAATGAACTTAAAGCAAAGCTTTTATTCGGTATTCAACCTTAATATGGTTATTACAAATCTAAGGCAAAAAAAAAATATCTCTCTCTTATAACACTGGATGAAAGTAAAGCACTAATGACCAATTGCTTTAAATATTTATAGAAAGTATCATGGAGGATGTAAGGGACAGGAAGGAGGGAGTTCCTCTGGGGATCTCCAAGGAATGCTTCACAGCCACTCTGGGATTGCCTCTACCCTGGGAATGGTCAACTCATTTTGTACTTTTGTTTCTCCAGGGAGAAGTTGGCTGTGGCCAGACTACAGAGAGAAGTTGCCCAGAGAACAAGCGAGGGGGCCATGGTGAGTCCTGACTGGTCTGAACCTCCTGTTCAGAGGTCTCTGGCTTCAAGGTCATTTTGTCCTTTTAAAGATACTAAGCAAAATATTTGTTGCAGCAAACTTAATGACTCTTTGGTAAATGATACATTTATAGTGCACTTTAGGCTGCTCTATCATTTGCAGAGAAAAAGAGATTAATTGACAGGAAAACTACTTGGGCTTTGAAAAAAATGTTCAAATATTCAAAGGCTTGTAATGCTTTATTTCAAAAAGCTCCACTGACTGCCCAGGCTCCCAGCTGTGAGCACAAGGTCCATAAATGAGTAATCTTAGATTTTCAGATAGGGATGTTTAACATAATTCAACCCTCTTAGTTCTCTGACCTTAAACAAATAACTGAAAAAAGCACCAAGTTGCTTGCTAATGTAATTGTCTTTTATTCTATTCCTTCTCTCCACTATTTGCAATATATTTCTCCCTGTCGTTTTCAGCTTGTGCCATTTAGAAAAGTGATGTTTCCTTGTGGTTTGAATTGTACTAAAAATCAATGTGGTTGTTTTGGTTCCTAGCAACTTCATTTTATAGGCTGTCTTTGCCAAAGTATTTGCCCAGGTGACACTATAATATCCGAGACGACTGTCTCCGTACCCAGGGAATGCATGTGTGTAGATTAACTGCTGTTGCTACCTCTGAGAAGAAAATATGACACCAAACTTATTTTTCCCCACTTATGACAAAGCAGTGGTATGTGTGTAATTCTTCAGCTGAAGATTTTTTTTTTTTTTTTTAAGAGAACCGGACACATTTTTAGCCCCTGAAAGGCTGTTTCCATTTGATTTGTGGGGGTAAATTGATAATGCATCCACTGAAAGAGTAAGAAGTTTGTGAAATATGCTGTCCTCTCACTTCTCCCAAGATTGGAGTGAGAGGCTGAATGCTAAGTGGATTCTGTAAGGTATAGTGGCCTGAGAACTTGCCCAAATCCTAGGGAAGGTGATTGTGTTGCTTGTTTTGCTATTGATCATAATGCAAAAAGAATCTTGAATGTTCAGGCAATTTGAAGCAGCCACTCAAAACATTGTTGAGCAATGAAATGGAAAAAAAAGTTGGAAAAAATAAAGATCTAGCTGAATGGTGAACTGAACATTTCCAATCTAGAGTTCTGGCTGCATTTAGAAATGTTGACAGGCAAGGCCGATCTGTTAATACTTTAGTCCTCTGGGATGAGCTCCTGCTTACCACTTCATCAGCTATGCTTGAATTGAATGTGAGGAGGTGCCTTTCCTAGGTCTTGGTTTTCTCATCTTGAAAATGAGGAGGTTAAAATTTTATGATACCCTTAGCTCAGTGGATCATGCTGCCAAACATTTGCCCATGTAAAGGTTTTATGATGCACAGCTTTTTTTCTGGTAATAACTAAATATCATCGAAGCTCAGAAAAGCAAAGACCTTGGAACAATGAAGTTTCTCTCTTTCTGACTCTGATGTTGAATGTGTCTGATGTGAAATGATTGCAGATAGATAAACGTCTACTCTTGAACAAAAACAAAACCTTCTTTTAAACACGATAGAAGTAATGGTTCAGCGTGAAAACAAAAGCCAAAACAGAAAATCTATATACAGATAGAAAGAAGCTGACTTTGTAGAAGTTATGAGTTACCCATGTTCTCTTACTGTATTTTAATGATGTTACTGAACATGACAATTTTATACCCATATATTAGAAAAATAATTATTGAGCAACTACTATATGCCTGGTGCTATCAAAAACAGTAGTGATTAAAACAGGCAAAAATCTGGTTATTAGAGTGCAGTGGTTGGGTAAACAGATATCCAATATGATTAAAATGTTAGCTGGTGGAAGGAGGTATGAGAAAATAAAACAGCAAAATGGGAGATCTGGGGGTCTAGGGGCTTACCATTTTAAATAGAATATGCATAGTGATGAATCACTGAAAAGTTAATATTTGAGCAAATCTTGAAGAGGAAGTGGAGTTTTCCCCCAGGGATATCTGGAGGAGAGCAGGATATCCAAGCAGGCAGCTTAGTTAATACAAAGGTGGGCCAGAGCCCAGGGAACTGTGTGGGCAAGGTTGGCTGCAAGGGATTCCAAGAGAGGGGAAATTGGAGGAGAAAGTCAGAAGAGATGGGAGCAGAGGAGTCAGCCCCTCAGGTCCCCATGAATCACTGGTGCATGCTTTCTGTGAAAGGAATCATTGGGAGACTAGGGACAAGGCAGTGACATGTTATGGATCAATGCCATTCATATCCCTGTCATCTCCCATTCCATCATTAATTATACCTCAGTTCCTTTGAGACACCATCATCTCTTTCATTACTTTTCTTTTATTTTCTGCTCCTTTCTCATTTTTCTTTTTTCCTTATATAGACAATCTTTTGAGTTTTGTAATTTGATTTTATTTCAGCTTTTCTGCTCCTGCAATTCTTCATTTCTAAAGTCTTCGTTCTTTAAGTATCTGAGAGCTCCTAAAACAAGGCAGTTCTGTTAAATCCTTTAAATTTCATTCTTGCTGCTAGAAATATTTCTGTGGAACTTCTGTTTCATCTTTAGCAGAAGTGGAGAGATTGCCTCAGCCAGATCACCTTATGCTTTCAAAAACCACTGTTCCCCATTTTCTGTTTTTCCACATGAAAGAAAAAAAATGGGATGAGAAAAAAAATGTGAAAGTTTTACTTAAAAAGCCATATAAATGAATTGAGGCAGATATTTATTTTTTAGAAATCATCCATAAATTTGTTATAGTCAAAGTCCTTAATGCAAAATACGCTCTTTTTAAAATTTGCTTTTATGTAATAGATCTCTTCACTTATATGTTTTCAGACTGTTCCAAGACACCATTTTGAGAAATTCATGTTTTAATAATTTCTTTATTTAGAATAATGTTAGATTTACAGAGCATTGTGAACTTGCCTACTGTTTGCCGTAACATTGACACCATTCATGACTGTGGGATGAATATCAACATTAGGTGATGAATATTGGCATATAATTATTAAACAAAATCTCTGTTAGAGGTTCACCAGTTTTCCCATCTATGTCCCCTTTTCTGACCTAGGATACCACCCTGGATTACACATTGCATGTAGAAAGGATTGTTTTTAGTGGCTAGCTGAACACATATGTGGAATTAAAACCAGAGCTTGGGGTGAGGCAGGTCTGGATTCAGTGTCCATCTCCACTGGTGGTTAATGATGTTGCCTTGGATACATTGCTACTTTTTATCAGTTCTATTTGTGATTCTGTTCTACTATCTCAGATCTTAATTTTAGGATACTTTCAGCATATCGAATGCTTTATTTATTTTTTCCTTCATTCTCACTTTCAGAAAATAACTCTCACCAGTATTTTTTCATACTTTGGTTATTTTGCATTACCTCTCTAAGATCGTTCATCTTCCTTCTGTGAGATTATTCCATTTTGGGGTCCATTCCACGGGCTCAGTGTACTACAAGTTCTGTTCTGTCTTTAAACTTCCATGTCATCTTAACTTTTTTATGGATGAAAAATATTCATTTCACCTGTTATGGTTTGGATATGAGTTGCCCCCCGCCCCGAAACTCATGTGTGTGTGTGCAATTCAAGAAAGTATAGAGGAAAAATGCACTAATCAGTGCATTAATCCCCTGATAAGAGATTAACTGGGTGGTAACTGTAGGCATGTAGGGTGTGGCTGGAAGAAGTGGGTTCCTGAGGGTATACCTTTGGGGTTTACTTTTTGTCCTTGGTGAGCAAGTTTTCCCTCCTCTTCCTTATGCCAAATCTTGAGCTGATTTCCTCCACCACACCCTCCCACCATAATGTTCTGCTTGGCTGGAGCAATGGAATTGCCATCTATGGACCAAGAAACTGTAAACCAAACAAACTTTTCCTCCTCTCCTTGTTCTTGACAGACATTTTGGTCACATCAATGAAAAAGCTGATTAAAACACCACCCCAAGTGTATAAATTCATTCATTCTCACTATCTTTTATATTATATTTTTATATTATATATTTTGTATTATATTTTTATATTATATCTTTTATACTATATTTTTATATTATATCTTTTATGTTTTTTTTTCTATGTAAATCTTCACAAGGTAGTAATTAGGTAGTAATGCTTGGCATGATGTAAGGATCGGAAAGATTTTTTTTTTTTTAACCAAACTGATAATTAATTTTCTAGCATCATTACTGAACAATGTCACCTTTACTATCTTTAACCTTATCTAGTATTCCCAATGTTAATATTAACTGAGGTCAGCAATGGGAATGCTGATATTTTTCCATTTAAAGTACTGTTATACAAACTGGTCTCCAAAAAATAAATAAATAAAAGAATATCCCCTACTCACTTTTTAAAAATAAACTCATTACAGAAAAGAATTTCAGGTAGTATAAAACATTCCCACATACCCCATATCCTGTTTCCCCTATTAAGACCTTACATTAGTACACTAGTATGTTTGTCACGATTAATGAGCCAATGTGATATATTGTGTTAATAAAATACATATTTCACCAGATTTCCATCATTCTAATGTCTTTTTTGTTGTTGTTTCAGGGTCTCAGCCAATGATGTATGTAACATTTAATTTCATGTGTCCTTAAACTTCTCTGGATTTCAACAATTTCTCAGATTTTCTTTGTTTTGGATGACCTTGACAGTTTTAAGAATAATGGTTAGGGTTTTTTTGTTTGTTTGTTTGTTTGTTTGTTTTGGCATTTGTCTCACTGGTATTTGTCAGATTTTTTTCTCATGATTTGGTTTGTATTTCAGCGAAGTAGTTCACATGTTAAAATTCCCTTTTTAGTCACATTATATCTAGAGTATACACTGTCATCATGACATTTCATTGTTAACACCAATGTTGGTCTGGTGGCTGAGGTAGGTTTTGTTGAGTTTCCCTACTATATAGTTACTTTTCCACCGTTTTCTATCTTGTACTCTATGGAACCAAGTCACCATGTGTAGCCCACATATAGGAATGGAGAGTGATCCTACCTTCTCAAGGGTAATAGCTACATAACTTCTTTTGAATTCTTTCATGGTACATTTCTCTTCTTCCCCATGACTTTATTTGTTCCATTGCTTATTTATATATTCATGAATGCATTGATGTTTGTTTTATACTTTGGGTTATGAACAAATATCATTTTATTTATTTTTTAATCGAGATGATTCCAACTTTGACTATTATGAGCATTTTTATTGGCTTCTTGAGTCACTCTCTCTGACAGATTCCCATCATTGTGTTTACTTTTTTTTTTTTAATTCTTCTTAACATTCTCTTTCTATAATTACAAGATTCTGTAAGCTCACTTTGTATGCTTCATGCCCCTGTCATAGAATCAGTATTTCTCCAAGGAAATCTGGCTCCTTTTAATGGACAAGTGAATTTGAAAACATGAATAATGAGTGTCAACTCACATATTTTATAAAGCTTATGTAAGGTAGTTTTTATTCCTGGGTTGTAATGTCTGCTTAACACCAGAAATATCATCAACACAAGTGGCAAAAATAATAGATGAAGAGGCAAAATACAATTCCAGTAGTCTCAGGAAAAAAAAAAACATTAATAAAATGCAGTAGTGGAATTTTATTTCCTTAAGTTGATAAAAGGATGCCCAGTGAAAATCTTAAGTCAACATTGTTCTTAATAATGAAGTATTCAAACATTCCTTTTAAAATCCATAAGCAGACTAGGATGTTTCCTGTCACTGCTTCTGTTGAAGTTCTTGTCTTGGCTAGCACAGTAAGGCAAGACAGATAATTAGTATAAGGGTTGAGGAGCAGTTTGTACTATTTGCTGTCAGTCACTCTGTAAACAGAAAAAATATCAGGGAATCTTTACAGAAGCTTTTGAAGATTGTTGAATGTAAAATGAATGGAAAAATAATCAATAGACTTTCTCCTACATCAATCCTTATAAAGTATATTTTTAAAAATATTTAAAACATGGAAAAAAGGGATGTAGTAATAAATCTCAGGCAAAATGTTATGAAATACTGATGGAGAAAAATCATTAAAGGGCTTAAAAGGAGACCAAAATTAGTGGAAAATTATGCCATACTTGTGAAAGGGAAGACTCAATACCATGAAGATACCAATCTGAATAATGTATACATTCAGTGTGATGACAATCAGAATCCCAGCAGGGTTTTCATGGAATTTATCAAGCAAATACAGATACTAACATGAAAAAAAGTTTCACCATATATGATATGGTTTTAAAGAAAAATAATGCGTATATTGTGTTTTGTCATGCATGAAGATTTACTGCTGAAACAGTGTGATGTTGGGGAAAAGATATTCAAATCAACCCTAGAATAGAATGGAGAGCCTTGAATTATACCTGTGTATATGGGAGATAATGGAAGTAGAATTGCAAACTAGGAAGAAGAGAATGGGCTATTTAAAAAGGCCACTGTGGCAATTTATATAGCAGATGGTATAATTTAGTTGCTATCAAATACCATGGAGAAAAGTGAATTTTGTAAAAATCAAAAGTTGGAAAATTAAAAGTGAAAATATACAACTTTTCTGAGTTAATGTAGGGGCATATGAAATGTATAAATAAGAAAGGATTTTTTTTTAAAAAAAAGACAAAATGCATAAACCATAATGGGAAAAGATAGATACATCTGAATACATTTGAAATAAAAATGTTTGTTTAAGAAAGATATCATTAACAAAATGAAAAAATATGATATTTGAAAGAGAAGCTAGCAGAGTAGTATGATGATCAGTAAATGTTGAAAAGTTTCTTGTTCAGAAAAATGCAGATGATAAATTAAAATCCTCTGCCTATCTATTTGGAAAGATTTTTGAAGGTTGAGAACTCCACTAGGCAAGGATATGTAGACATTGAAATTCTTCTGTACTGTTGGTGGGATTGTAACTAATTTAAATATTTAGAAGATCCATTTTTTATTATCTTGTAAAGTTGAAGTCCAAATTGCTTGTGACTTGGAAATTCCATTTTATATTTCTATACTAGAGAATTTTTTAACATATATACAAAGTAGTTCATAGAAAAGTGTACACGTTAGCTCCATTCTATAAGAAAAAGTAAAACAGTGTCAAGGTCTTTTAGTAGAGTAGGGCAATAAAAAGATTTATTCAGAGAAATAATATGCAGATGTTAAAATGAACTAGATTTGCATGTGTGTACATGGATAAATGCCAGAAGCATAACATTAGAAAAAAAAGATGTAAGGGAATATCATACTTCAAATTTATTATAATGAATACCTTAGGGAGGAGAGGTCTTAAGTTGTATCGATTTATTTAATTTTTTAATAAAGTACATATACCATGATTTTTAAAAAATATGGTAACACTGGATGGAATAACGTTGTATTGCATTTTCTGAAATACTCTCTGAATTTTAAAAGTACTTTATCGCTAATGATCATAAGTGAATTTAGACTAAAATATTGAAGTTAAAAATAGTACCATCAACAGAATGATGGGAGTAATTAGAAGAAGATATTAGAAGATGTGTTATTTCTATGACCTGGACATGGCAAATACATGTCTGAGCATAACTGCGGGGTCATAAACTGAAGGGAAAAGATGGAGATCAGACAGAGAAGATGATACCTTCTATCAAAAAAAGGCTAAATAACATGAAATTAAATGCCATTTTTATTGCAACATATAAAATTGACAAAAGGAGATAAAATACTAGTAATTTGTAGAGAAACCCACAGAATAATGCTGTGGATTATGTAGCTGAATTAGTGCAATATTAAACTGTGCTTGAAAAGGTGGATGGCCTGGGAATCTTCAGTTTGCCCCAGGATTCTTTCAAGGATATAATTAGTTGTCAAAGATAACATTACTATGTAGCACTCCCCTGTCCAGGTAGGTAACACCTGGAATATCCCAGGTCCACCATCATATTTAGGGAAATTTCTACCTTTTTTCCAATTCAGCTTTTAGATTCTACCAGAGATATGGAAGCAACAGTTATAAATATATATGCCCCAAACAATGGAGCATCTGTGTTCATCAGTCAAACTCTTCTGAAGTTCAAGAGTCAAATAGACCACAACACAATAATTCTGGGTGACTTTAACATACCTCTTCACCACTGCATAGATCTTCCAAACAAAAGCTAAACAAAGAAACTATAGAATTCAATAATACAATCAATAACTTAGACCTAATTGATATATATATAAAGTATATTATCTATCAATGAGTGAATACACTTTCTTCTCAGCAGCACATGGATCCTTCTCTAAAATATGCCATATATTATGCTGCAAAGCAACTCTTAGTAAAAACAAAAAGAGGTAGAGATACTACCCTGCATTCTATCAGACCACAATGGAATGAAATTAGAAATCAATGATAAAATAAAAAATAAAAGATACTCTAACACCTGGAGACTATATAATATGCTATTGAATGAACAATGGGTTGCAAAAGACATCAAGGAGGAGATTAAAATATTTGAATTTTAATTGAATGTTCCATTCATTTTCCAACAGGACAGAAGTTTCAGAAGACAATTTATTTCAGCAAAGAGTCTCATAGTTCTGGTGGCTAGAATGGCTTTGTTTTGTGTTTGAAGTAGGGTGAAGGTGAGAAAGGACACCATGAAGCATGACACTCTCCTTTTGTTATTCTTTAAAAATCTGAAGTAAAATTTCAAAGTCAGATGCAAGTGTCTTAACTATGTAATTTGGTTAGTTTAGATTCACGGCAACACCCACAGCCTTACTGAGGTGTAGAATATTTTCATCACCAAAGTTGCCTTTTTACTTTTGTCTTGTCAATCCTACCTCTACCTCTGCATAATTAATTATTGATATACTTTATGTAATGCCTGTATTCATTCTGCCTTCTCTTGAATTCTATGTAACTGGTACTGTAAAAATTTCTTTCATGTCTGCATGCTGTATTTCAATATAATGTTGTTGAGATTCATGCATGTTTTGTGTTTATTAGTAGTTTTTTTTTAAAAAAAAACAGCTAAGTTGTTTTTTTTCATTATATGAAAATACCACAGTTTATATAATCTGTTTTCCTTTGGAAAGATATTTGAGTTGTTTCCACCTTTTTTGAATAAGGTAATTATGAAATTCTTGGGTAATACTATTTGTGGATCTATCAGTCCATTATTGAATATATGATTTGTAAATATTTTCTCCTATTCTGCTGGTTTTCTTTTCACTTTTTTGATGGTGTCCTTTAAAAACACTGAACTTTTTTTTTTTTAATTTAGAAGAGCTCCAATTTCTTTCTTTCTTTTTTTTTTTTTTTTTTTTTTACTTTTGGTAGTTTATTTAAGAAGGCATTGCCCAATCCACGGTCACAAGGATTTTTCTATAAGGTTATGGTTTCAATCCTTTTATTTACATCTATGGTCCACTTGGAGTTTTGTGTGTGATTTGAAGAGTCCAACCTCACTTTTTTGTATTAGGTTGTCCATTTGGCCTATCACAATTTGTTAGAAAGACTGTTTTTCTCCTTTGAATTATATTGGTGTCATGTTGAAAATCAATTGACATGAATACAAAGGTTTATTTCCGTGGGTTTCTACTGATCTGTCAATCTCTCCTATGCCATTAGCACATTGCCTTGATTGCCATAGTAATCAAGAAACACAAGTACCACTGTGTAATAAGTTTTGAAATTGAGGATGTGTGTCCCCCATTTGTTCTTCCCTCTCCTAAGTTTGATGGTTATTCTAGGCCCTTTGCATTTCCACACGAGTTTTAGCATTAAGTTGTTGATGTCAGAGGGAAAAAGTCAACTGGAGTTTCGACAGGAATTGCATTGAATTGATCCCATCAATTTTAATCCAGTTTAATTGATTCTTGGGTTTCAGGTGAATGAAATCTAAAGCACAGGCTCTTTTGTGTCTTAAATCTTCCACATAGCATAATGTTGAGATTTATTCATGTCGTTATATGTATTCATGGTTCATTCCTTTACTTTGCTGAGTAGTGTTGCATTTTTAATCTATTCTATTGCTACAAATCCATTTAAATATTTTCCAGTTACTAGCTATTATGAATTAAGCTATTATGAATACTTTATGCAGGGAATCATGATGGTAGGGCAGTAGAGATTGGACCCTGGGCCGCCCACATGCTAGGTAAATGCCCTACACTGAGTTATATCCCCACCCCAAATTGTTGAATCTTAGGGTAAATGTAGGTTTATCTTTAAAAGAAACAGCTCTTCTGTATTCCAAAGTATTCTGTTATACATTGCCACCAGCAAAATGAAAGAGATTTTGTTGCCAACATTTGAAATCACCAGTCCATTTGATTTTGGCCATTGTAGTTTATATGTAAGATGATCTTGTTGTGTTTTGATGTACACTGCCTATATGGTAAAATATATGAGCATTTTTCATCCACTTACTGCCCATTTAAAATGAAGATATTATAATTAGTTTATCTATTTTCTTTTTGACAGATATTTTTGTTGTTTCTACTCTTTATGAATATGGTAGCTGTGAAATTCTTGGCCCATACTTTATGTAGATATTACAGTCAATTATTAGATAAATGATTTGTGATTATTTTCTCCCATTTGGTTGGTTTTTCTTTTCACTTTTTTCCCATGGTCTCCTTTTAAAAAACCAAGGATTTTTTTTTTTTTTTTAATTTTGAAAGAGCTCCATTTTTTTTCCCACTGTTTTACTTTTTTTAAAAAAATATTTTTTTAGTTATAGTCACAATACCTCTATTTGTTTATTTTTATGTGGTTTTGAGGATGGAACCCAGCACTTCGCACATGCTAGATGAGGGCTCTACTGCTGAGCCACAACCCCGGCCCCCACCATTGTTTTACTTTTGATAAATTATTTAAGAAGGCATTGTTTAATACAGGGTCAAAAAGTTCTTCCTTTTAGGTTATGGCTTTAGTCCTTATATGTACATTGCTGGTCTATTTTGAGTTTTTAATGTGTGACTCTGCTAAATTCTTTTGCATTCTTTTGCTTTTCTCTTTTAGTTATGAGGGTTTTTTTAAATATAAATTTTCAATACTTGTGAAAATATGTCTTGCTAACTTCTTGTTCTTTGCTTTGCCTATCCATTTTAAATAATGGTGTCTTTTGATGAACTGAAGTATTTAAATATTGAAGATCTATTACTTGTTCTTTGACAATTAGTGCTTTCTGTATTTTAAGAATTTTTACCTATTCCATGTTTATAAAAATGTTATTTTGCATTTTTTCTATAAGCTTTATAGTTTTGGGGCTGGGAAATATAACTCAGTTGGTAAAGTGCTTGCCTCGCCTGCACAAGGCCCTGGGTTTAAACCCTAGCACCACACCACACACACACACACACACACACACACAGCTTTATAGTTTTGGGTGTTATATGTAGATACATGATCCAGTGGGACTTAATGTTTTCTATGATGTGGGTCCAGTTTTGACATTATTAAAATTACAGACACTCACATATGCTTGTATACTTTTCTAAAAAAAAATAAATAAACTTTCTTTCATGGATCTTCTTGGTAACTTGTTGAAAACCATTTGCCTCTATGTGTACAAATTTACATTTGAACTCTCACTTTTATTCTTTGTAGCTATTTTTGTATCCTGTACAAATAACATATTGTATGATTATCATGATTTTTATAAGATTTCAAATAAGGTAGTATAAGTCTTTCAACTCTGTTCTCTTCGTAAGACATTTTTACTGTTCTAAGTCCCTTTGATTTCCATATCAATATTAGAATCAGGTTGTCAATTTTCTTAAAATGCCTCCTGTGATTTTTGTTTATAATAGCATTGAATCTTCAGATCAATGTGAGCAGAAGTGATATATCACAATATCAAAATTTTCAATCCTTATACATGATGTAAACCTCCATTTATTTACATCTTCTTTAGTATTTTTTAAAGAAATTTTTTAGTTGTAAAATGGACACACTACTTTTATTTTATTTATTTTTATGTGGTGTTGAGGATTGAACCCACACGTGTGAGATGAGCGTTTTACTGCTGAGCCAAAACCCCTGCCCCTTCCTTTATATCTTTGAGCAGTATTTTCTAGTTGTCTGGAGATCTTGAACTTCATATTTTTAAACTTAACCCTACTTATTTTATGTTCATTGATGCTAATAGATGAAACTTTTTGCACATTTTGTTTTAAGTTATTTGTTGGTAGTTCTTTTTAGAACATCAAAAATTGATCCACTCTCTTGTAGCTTTAATAATTTCTTTTGGTCATTAGAATTGTACCTCAATTTCTATTTCTGACATTCTTGGGATTATTATTATTTTGTCTTTAGTTTTCTACATTGTGATTATGATGTGCCTGGATGTAGATTTCTTTGAAATTATCCTGTCTTGGGGCTCACTGAGCTCTTGAATCAGAGTTTCTCTTTCATCAAATTATTTCTTCAAATATATGCATATTTATACCACACCTTTTTGCCTATCTAAAATTCTAATGTTATAAAAGCTAGACTTAATATTTCATGAATATTTCCTGCATTTCTTGATTTTTTTTCTTTCTTTGTAACATTGGATAAGTTTTGTTAATACTTTCATATTCATTGATTCTTGATCATTTACATTCCACTACTGAATCAGACTAGTGACTATTCTATTTTGATTTTTTTTGTTTTTCAGTTTTAAAGATTTCCTTTGTTCTGTTTCTTTGCTAATATCTTCTGTGTTAACAGTTTGCATTTCTTGTTAAAAGAAGTTATAATTTCTTCACTAAAGGAAGGTTTTTTTTTTTTTAAATCCTTTATTTAAAAATATTCTATGATCTCTGCTTAGTATCTGTTGATTGACTTTTTTGTTCCCTCATGAGTTAAGATTTCCTGAGTTCTTCAATGGTGAGTAATTCTGTGCTGTCTGCCAGGCATTTTGAATGTTACATCATGAGATTTTACATCAGAGAATTCTGAGTTGTTGTTTTAGCTGGCGGTTGACCAGGTTGGACTCAGCCTCAGGCTCTGACCTGCCCTCTGTGGGCCATGTTCCTGGGTTTACCTTT
The DNA here is from genome assembly GCF_048772815.1 of Callospermophilus lateralis. Taxonomy (NCBI): domain Eukaryota; kingdom Metazoa; phylum Chordata; class Mammalia; order Rodentia; family Sciuridae; genus Callospermophilus; species Callospermophilus lateralis. The sequence goes on along the minus strand of NC_135313.1, from coordinate 107,736,630 downwards.
CACAGTGTTCACAGTGCTGATTGGATTCCCACCAGGTGTGCACTGCCCCGAGGCCAGTCTGGGATTTGGCTTTGGTCCTTGTAGCTCAATCTTCATAGTCAGCGTAGGCTGTTTAGATCACATCTGTGCATGTGTAGCTGAGAGATGAACATAGGTGTTCATCACAGTGTGGTAGAATTGTTCCTGGGCTCTTCTGCCTCCCTGTGACCTGGCTTTTTTTTTTTTTTTTTTTTTTTTTAACCTTCTTGGAGCCTCTCTTCCTAATCCCATCCAGAAACCTAGGGCTTTTCTTTGTCTTCTCATTACCTCCCACGAATGCACCTATGTGTGTAGCTCAGCAGTCAGAAGGTAGGAGAAAATAGCAATAAGTCTGCACCTCTCACTTTTGTAATCACAACTTTCTGAAAAGCACCTTCAGAGCTTTAAGTAGTTAATCTTAGTGACTCTCCTTTTGCTGTCACCATCAGTGCAGAAAGGGCTGGGAAAGGGAGAAAGGGAAACAAACAAGCAAAAAAACTAGTTACAATATGTCCTCAGTCCTAATGATCCCTTAAGCTCTCTTACCTGCTTCTCAGAGTAGACAAGGAGCTGTTCCTGGAGCTGGTTCTGTCCACACCTGCTGTAGGCTTCTGAGACTTGGTCCATATATGAGCCCAGGCAAGGTGATACCAGAGAGGGGAAAGATGGTGAACTCATGGCTAGCTCAGGGAACTCTTGATTCTGTTCTCCTTCTTGAGTATGTCTGCTACCATTTATTTTCAGAGGCTTTAGAAGGGGCCAGGGATGTAGCTCCGTAGTAGAGTGCTTGCCTAGCATGTGTGAGGACCTGGGCTCAATCTCCAGCACCACAAAACAAAGCAGGGTCCTTGGAAAGCTGTTCAGTGCATCCCGTCAAGGATTTATGTTTGTGTTCGGTGGGAGGGACAGCCTGCAGTGTGCTTGCTCCATCGGTCCTGGAAGCAGAACCCTCAAGTGATTCTTAGGCAGGATCAGGACCTCTCCTTCAGCAAGGCTTGGAATCTGAACACGATAAGGACCCTGGAGAATGCCTTTGCTTTATCCAGAAGACCGCATCTGGAAACGCGGGAGCCCTCCTAAGCTCTGCTTTACAAGTGCACCCGATGGCATTTTGGGAATTCACTGTGAAGTTCTCTTTGCTGTCAGTCCCACTGCCAGATTTTCTGTGCCTCAAGGACTGTTCCCTGATGCCCTCTGAGCAGCATTAAAGGCTGTAGAAGTGTCATCAGTGAGGGCATCAGGTGCTGTGTGCCCAGGCTCTTTAGAAAGCTCTGTGCATATGCTCCTCACAGGAGCTCCCCCTGGGGTCTCCTAGATCCTTCCTCAGCGGCTTCCCGTTCCTGCCTCTTTCTACTGGAAGCCTCTAATATTTCAGGAGTTTTTTTTTTTTTTTTTAATAGCTTTGCCCTTAGCTTTCCATGGACACTATGCTCACATTGTGGTGGGGTTCTCTCTTCAGTCTCTCTCTCTCTCTCTGGTTTATCATTTATTTCCAGGTGAAGATTCAGTGAAAGGCCATTACCAAAAAAAAAAAAAAATAGAAAGAAAGAAAGAAAGAAAGAAAAGACAGATAGATGCTTAGTTGGAGCTTCCTAGGGATTCTGAGTAAAATCACCAGCATGTTCAACCTTGAAGCTTTTTATCAAAAGTTTATCTGCTATTTATTGGCTAACTCCTGTTAATTGCAGTTTCTATTCTACTGTCCGACCCAGGCTCTCTTTCTTTTCTGGGGCAGGGGGAGGCTTCATTGGTTTCTGGGTTTCACATCATTTATGTTTCTTAATGGCTTTAGTCCTCTCATGGGGTTTTAAAATTCATAATATTCACCCCTATCAGCCTAGTTTTCATTGCTACAATGGATGCAATGTTTTCTTGAGGCTTTCTCCATCCCCAGCTAAATTTGACTTTATCCCTCTCAGTATTTTGCCACTGTTTGAGCACTATTTCTTGAGCAGAACTCCCTATCAGTATTCACTTGCCTTAGCACATTTGTCATGAATTCTTTTTTTTTTTTTTCCCTCATGTTACTAAAATCCAGTTTTTAACGCGTGATTCTCATGGTATTTCAAGGAGCAGTGAGAAGACCACCATTCAAGTATGATTGTGTTGATTTCCGCCCTGGTTAGTTTCCACCCTCACCTTCTCCACTCTTCAGAGGCTTGGAGGAGGAATATGTCCCCCTAAGATTTATGGGGAACTGTTTTCAGATGCCTTTGGTTAGTGGTTGACAGTGATTCAAATGGAGGACGGAGTGAAGCAAGAGCAAAGCATGACTCCTTTGTGCCAGTTTTCTATAGAGCCTTTTGCCTTCAAGGAAGCTGCACTGTCAAGGATTCCCCTTGGTTATTCGCAGGCCATCCCAGCAAGTGCTTTCACTGGGTCTTTGGAACTCTGTGTCATCCAGGAACCACACCTTCTGAAACTTCAGATTGTGTGTTTTGACAGCAACATTTTTCAGAAGGCCCTCATTTCTTTGAACTCCTCACCTGAGGGTTTCTTGATTTAAAAGGGTGACTTGCCTTATCCTGACAATCTCACACAGCGTGAGAGGAAGTGGTGTGAGGCAGCTTTGTACTGTTTGGTCACTGCTTCTGAAATTAGCCTTCAGCTCTTAGTGTCTGGAGTATACACTGTGAAAAGCAAGAGCTTAAGTAAACTGGAAACCTCAGCATCTTGCATACCTTTCCTAGGGATTGGGGGTACATGCACTTACATTATAAGACCGAAGAGTCTTTTCTATTAGTTGTATTACTTTTCTTGACAAATAAAAAACTTAATGATGAGAGAGGGTGCTTTTTTTTTTTTTTTCCCCATGTACCAGTTAATAATCAGATGTCTAGGACCTGTCCATACTGCAGTGATCTCTTTTACAGGATGACTACCTCTTTATTTTCTGGGTCTGTGGGTGCATTCTTTTTTAGAAACATACACCTCACACAACTGGCACATGGACCTCGCTATAAAATTAAATTTTAGTATTGGCATAAATATGAATAAGATTCCAGATGTGGGGAAAGAGAAAGAAAATGTGAATGTGAGAAAAGATATTAATTATTGGAAGTGCAAGGGAAAATTTAACCTGTAAATTCAAGAAATAAAAACCTTCACATTGGAAACCTTAGCATGGTAAATGTGCTTAGTAAGTGTAGGATCAGAGAGTAGTAGATGCCCTTTCTGTATATAATGCAGAATAAGAGAGAGTAAGAGGTCCCAAACTTAAGGGACTGATTTGCAGGTCCCTGATTCTAAATATTGCCCCTGCCTTTCACAGGCTGACTCCTCTTATACAAAATGTTTGAGTCCAAAATGTTTGAGACCAAAATGTTGAAGATTTTGGAATTTTTAAGAGTTTGAATTACTTACATCCCTAAACTGCAAATCAAAAATACTCCCAAAACCAGAATGTTCTAGATGCTCAAAAATTTTTCGAACATTGCGGATTTCAGATTTTTAGATTGAGGTGCTCAACCTATATCTAGAGTAAGATGGATTTAAAGGTTTGTGATAGAGGAAAGTATTTTTTCAATCATTAAATAAAAAGTTTATTCTATTAGAATTGCAGCATTATATTTTCTGAACCAGCAGTTTGTTGCTTGCATATGTATAGTTTGAGCTATAAAGCTGTAAATTTGGATCGATTTTAGGTATAAGATAACTAACATTTTTAGTTGGAGAGAGTGTGGCCTTTAGTTTCCATTAGTGGGGGGATAGGTAGAAGAAATTGTCATTTCCTGTTTACCTGAGTAGATGCTGAGAATGTTGTTTATATGCATGTGTATGGGTGCTCTTGTTCAAAAATGTGTATTAAATTTAAGAGCAGTGAATTCACTGTCAGGTTGTCCTTGGTAACAGTAGCCTAGCCACCAAGTCAATTTTAAGTAGCAAAACATCAGTGTCCTTAATTTTTTACTAAAATATACTAATATTTTACAGAAACCATCTTTTCAAATGTAATTTGGAATTAAATGAGAAATTTCCTTTTTATACTACAGACAAGATACGTCCAAGTGACAGGGAGTGCTATGTCATGTGGTACTTGTTTCTTCTATTTTTTTTTTTTTTTAAAGAGAGAGAGAGAGAGAGAGAATTTTAATATTTATTTTTTAGTTTTTGGCAGACACAACATCTTTGTTTGTATGTGGTGCTGAGGATGGAACCTGGGCCGCACGCATGCCAGGCGAGCGTGCTACCGCTTGAGCCACATCCCCAGCCCTATTTTTTTTTTTTTTTAAGGAAGTACTGTGCGTTTTCTGTAATGGCTGTGTTTATTTATACTCCCACCAACAGTATCCAAGGGCTCACTTATTAATACACTCTTACTAATAGTGGTTATCTTTTGAAACTATACTTCCTCACCCGGGCAAGGTGATATTTTTCTCATGACTTTGGTCTACTTTTCCTTAATGACTGGTGACATTTAATCTTTTTTATCCTCCTGTACCTTATCCAAAATGTTGGGGACCAAGAGGTTTAACATTTTTATGTCCTCTTTGGAGAAAGTCTGTTCAGACCCTTTCTCATTTTTCAGCCATTTTATTATTTTATTTTGCTTTGCTGTTGACTTCAGTTTATTTTACTTTATATTATTGATTAATTTATATTTGCATATAAATCCCTTAATGGCTGGTGTGTAAATATTTTCTCTCAACTGGAGGCTGCCATTTCATTTAGCCAATTATTTCTTTGTTGTGAAGAAGTATTTTAGTTCATGTCGTCTCACTTGTTTATATGTGCTTTGATTGCCTGAGCTTTTGGTGTGATACTAAAACCAACAAATGAAAATTCATTGCCAATGCCAGTATTAATGAGAATTTTTCCCAGTATTTTCTTCTGAATTCTTTCATTTCATATTTTACATGTATGTTTTTTTTAATTTTAATTAATTTATTTTTTTAATTTGTTCTAATTATTTATACATGACAGTAGAATGTAATTTGACACTTTGTACACAAATGGAGCACAACTTCTCATTCCTCTGACTATACATGGTGCAGTCACACCAGTAGTGTAATCCTACATGTACATAGGGTAATAACGTCTGTCTCATTCTACAGTCTTTCCCATCTCCACAGCTCCACTCTCTCCTGACTCCCCTCTGCTCAATCCAGAGTTCCTTCATTCTTCCCTATGCCCCCTATTATGGATAAGCATTCGCTTATGGGAGAAAACATTTGACCTTTGGTTTGGGGGGTTTAGCTTATTTCTCTTAGTATGATATTTTCTAGCTCCATCCATTTACCTGTATATGCCTTAATTTCATTCTTCTTTAAGGCTGAGTAATATTCCATTCTGCATATGTACCACATTTTCTTTATTCATTTATGTACTGAAGGGCATCCATAGTTTTGCTGTTGTGAATTGAGCTGCTATAAACATTGATGTGGCTGCATCACTGTAGTAAGCTGATTTTAAGTCCTTTGGGTACAGATAAAGGAGTGGGTCAAATGTTGGTTTCATTCCAAGTTTACTGAGGAATTTCCACACTGGTTTCCATAATGGTTGCACCAGTTTGCAGTTCCACTAGCAATGTATATGTGTACATTTTTCCCCATATCCAGGCCAATACTTATTATTGCTTGTGTTCTTGATAATTGCCATTCTGACTAGCGTGAGATGAAATCTTAGAGTTATTTTGATTTGCATTTCTCTAATTGCTCTTGAAGGTGACCATTTTTTTCATATGTTTGTTGATTGATTGTATTTCTTCTTCTGTGAAGTGTCTGGTCAGTTCCTTAGCCCATTTATTAATTTTTTTTTATTGTTGTTGTTGTTATCAGGGATTGAACCCAGGGTCACTTAATCACTGAGCCACATTCCCAGCCCTTATTTGTATTTTATTTGGAGACAAGATCTCGTTGAGTTGCTTAGAGCCTCACTGTTGCTGAGACTGGCTTTGAACTCATGATCCTCCTGCCTCAGCTTCTTGAGCCACTAGGATTAGGTTATTATTATTTTTTTGGGGGGGGGGTGTTAAGTTTTTACAGTTCTTTTTTTTTTTTTTTTTTTTTTTTTTTTGTGGTGCTGAGGATTAAACCCATGGCCTTGTGCATGCAAGGTAAGCCTTCTACCAACTGAGCTATATCCCCCGCCCCTCAGTTCTTCATATATCCTGGAGATTAGTGCTCTATCTGTGATAAAGATTTTCCCCCCATTCTGTGGGCTGTCTCTTCACATTATTATTTCCTTTGCTGAGAAGAAGCTTTTTAGTTTGAATCCATCCCATTTATTGATTCTTGATTTTACTTCTTGTGCTTTGGGAGTCTTGTTAAGGAAGTCAGATCCTAAGATGATGTAATGAAGATTTGGTTCTACTTTTTCTTCTGTTTGTGCGGTGAGAGATAGAGGTTTAGTTTCATTTTGCTACATATGGATTTCTAGTTTTCTCAGCACCATTTGTTGAATAGGCTACTTTTCTCCAATGTGTGTTTTTGGCGATTCATTTTTTTTTAATCAATTATTTTCAGTTTAGGGATCTTTCTTTAACCATTTCATTAGGATAGGTGTGACACAATTTTTTTTTTCAGTTTTCCTTCATCTGAGAATTTATTGATTTCCCTTCATTTCTGTGGGTCTTTGGCTGGTTTTGCAGTGTTGGATTTGACAGTCCTGATTTTACAGCACTTGAAAAATATGCCACTTCCTCCTAGCCACCAAAGTTTCTAATGAGAAACTTGTTGTTGCTCTAAATATTTTACCTATGTTTATCTTAACATTGGTTTCCTCACTACTGTCAAAATATAAATATATATATATATTTTTTTTTTTGTTCTTCATTTTTAGAAGTTTGACTGTGATGTGTCTTGGTACTGACTGCTTTGGGTTTATCTATCTGGGGTTTACTCTGTTTTTTAGGATTATGTATTTTGTCAAATTTGCATTTTCATTTATTATTTCTTTGAGTGTTTCTTCAGCCCCTCTCTCCTCTCTTTCATGAGCTCTGAGCCATGACGATGACATGGCTTTGTTTTAGTCACATAAACCCGTGAGGCTCTGTTGATTATTATTTTTTTAAGCATAATTGCTCTTTGCCATTCAGATTGTGTATTTTGTATTACTCTATGTTCAGATAAATGGATTCTAATCTCTTTTCCTCCATTCTGCTCTTGAACCCTTTCATTGGCTTTTTTTTCAGCTCTTGAATTTTTCAGTGCTAGATTTCCATTTGATTCATATTTTTCATTTATTTGTTGAGACATCCTATTTCTTTGCTAATAAGGACTTCTCATTTTCATTTAATCATGAGCGTGACTACTCACTGAAACATTTTCTCATGACCACTTCAAAATTTTTTGTCAGAGATTCTAACATCTCTCTCGTCTTTGAGTTGGGATTGATTTTATTTTATTTTTTTCATTCAGTTTGAGATCTTAGTTTTGTTTTGTTTTGTTTTGTTTTTTTGCATGACAAGTGGTTTGCTTTTTTATTTATTTGCTTATTTTTTTTGACTGATATCTGGACCTTTGGGGTATTGTATTAGGGACCTCGGCTATTATTTAAACCTTCTGCTTTTCCTGGCGTCTGCATACACTCCTTCAGCAACAGGATGGAGGGGAAGGCCAGTCTCATTCATGCCAGTTGAGGGAACTGATCCAGTTTCCCCATCAGCCTCCATTGACAAGGAGGTAGGGGACTTCTGATTACTGCTGGGCAAGTTTAGAAGTCCAGGCTCCCCAGGAGAATCTCCACTGCTATCCCATCGCATAGGAAGGGAAGGAGTGTTTTGTTATTGTTGCCTATGTGGCCTCCGTCGACATAAGGGGTGAATATCCCCATTACCCCGAGTGAGGCTGAAAATCCTGTCTCTCTAGATATGCTCTGATACTGCCCCAGCAGAGGGTTCTGGGTGCAAGTCTGATCACCATTAATGTCATTTAGAAGTGGAAGTCCAGGCTTCCCAGTGTGTGTCTGTTTACACCGTGGGACTCAGCGGGCTTTCTGTGGCCTTTTCTGATACCTCTTCTATGGTTATATTGGAGTATCTCCTATTAGCCGCCCAACTTGTGGAAATTTAGAATCGAAAATACTGGGCAGAGCCCCGGAGACTTCAAATATTCACTCCTCTTACAAACAAACCTGTAGTATGAAAGCAGCCAAAAAAAAATGTGTGTGATAGCTGGACATATGGGGTATGGGATCAAAGGAGGAGTGTTCTTTGTTTTATTTGAAAACATGGCTAGCGCTAATGCGTGTTTACATTCTGAGGGCATCTGTGTTGTTTAAGAGGGTAAAGTGAGGCTGCCCTTGAAAGACTTGGACCATGCATTCTGGATCCCCCACCCACTGCATTTGTCTTCACAGTTGGATTCGGGGCCTTCCAGAATAGGGAATGTGATTAAATCCTTGTTCCTTGGCACACACACAGTTACTTTCTTCATTTTCTTTTCTTCGCCTGCCTTGGCAGTGAACCCTGCAGGGCCTGGAGCATTATAAGGCTAACCAAATGCTGTGATTGTAGGTAGGTGGCAAGTACACTTCAAGGAATATTCTCATGTCAAAAACCTAGGAAAAAGTCCTCCCGTGTCACCAAAATTCTTAGAATATTGACCCTGGCATTTCTAAACTTAAATTACCTGCAACCTGGGTTACTTAGTTTAAATCCATAAAATCCTGAGATATTGTGTTGATACTGGAACATTTTCGTGTCATGTTTTAAAAATACTGATTTCTTAATATCTTTTGTAGTGTGGGGTGTTATGTAATAACAAAAATTTCAGCTCAAAGAGAAATTCATTATAGAATATTACCTATCTAGATGTAAGCGCAATTGCTCTACAATGTGAACTTTAGAAACCTGAGTTTGGGAATATGGGATGGAGCCTGAGGAAGCTGGATGAACAAAGAAACTATTGTAGATAGACCTAACCATACATTTTAGGCATTGTTTATAGATTTTAAAAAATAGTTGTGTTTACATGTAGGTCCACTCATAATTTTCATATGGATGTAGATGTCATTGTGACGAAATGCAAAATCATTTAAAAGTGAATCCATGCTTCTTTTGCTTACCAGGTGTTTGCTAATCAAAGACACAAAAGAAACAAAACCACTAGTGCATGAAAATGTTCAAAGATCGGGAATCATTGTTAAGCAATTCTAGAGTTGCTTCAAAAAATGTAAGTGGTGTGTTTAACTAAAGGGTTGTGAGTGATGTTGCGTCCAAAGTACACAACCCTGTGTGAGTGCAAACCTCAGTGCAAGTGTATTTAATAAAAGGCATCAGCAATTCCAAAGGTTTCTCTAAGTGATGTTCAGCTGATTAAAAAAGAAAAAAAAAATGGTTCCATCTGTTACTTTCTATTCCTAACAAAAGAGAGAGAAAAAAAGGAGATCATTTTGATCAATGTCCTTTTAATTCTTAGACTTGGTATAAAATAAATCACAGTGTTATGGCAATTCATTTATAGAGGTTAAAGTGATATGATGTGGCTTTTCATGGCAACATGGATTTCACTTGCTAAGCGCCTGGGACTTTGATTTGCCATATTACCTGCTGTGGCTTAAGTGATGCAAAATAATTATTGGGGCTTCCATGTCACAGTGGCCTATTCCACACCTGCACCCTTTTGTTGGGAGCCCGACAGGGATGCTGGATGTGAGGTCTCTACTGAATAGACATCCTCTCTGAGTAGTCCTCCTACACAGGGTTGATTTATGGACATATCAGGCTCTTTGTTAGCATGTAAACCCCTAATTAATTTAAAGCCCTCTGTAGAGAAATTAAACTCCTAGTTAAGATTTTTAACAGACTCAGATGGTACTAATAATGGAGAAGCAAATCCTATGAATGGATTTACCATGGTCGCTGGTGTTCATCCTTCACAATGAAGGTTGGTGTTTGGAGCTGAGCGTGCACCTCAAATAAAGAATGGGCTGTCAGAAAATCATTCCGTTGTGGCTCCTAACCCAATTAGGCTTATCATTTGAGTTCTAGCTTCCCATCTGTGGGGAAGGAAGACAGACAGAAGCAGACATGGAGCAAGAGAGAGGATGAGGGAAAGAGGAAAACCTGTATGGATTACACAATCATCAGAAATTTTCTTTCATCTAGTGACTCCAAGTTAAAGATCTACTACCGGAGTTGGTCTTGGTGTAGGTAAGAGTAGACAAATCATGGCAGTTCTACTCCAAAAATCAAATAATTAAAACAAATCAAGATATATGGGAAACCCAAAATGAAGTACAAACAATAACAGATATTATACCTATATAGTATGTGTAATATTAGTGTAGATTCATAATAAATAGATTCATAATAAATAGAACTGTTTTTGTGTAAAAATGGATAGAAGGCTCGAATGCTGGAAATTAACCCCACAAAATTCAGTCATTTCCAGTTGTTGCAAACAATGAATTCAAAATAGTTTAGGGATCTAAATGTAATAAATGAACCTATTTGAGTAGAAGTAAAAAAGATGAATTCCTTTTTAAGGCTTTGATATGACTAAAAATCCAGATGCAGTAAAAAAAACTGATATATTTCATGTGAAAATTAATATTTTTTTGTATGCAGAAAATATACAAAGACACTTGGGAAATTCTGGGATAAAATATTTGCAACATGTATCACAGCAAAGCAGTAATATATATACCATAGCAAAAGAAAAGTAATATTTAAAATTGAAGGGCAAAAGACCAAAAAAAACCAAATGGACAGGGGAAGTGGATATGCACATTCAATTTCCAAAATGATATTAAATTGACCCTTGAGCATATGGGAAAATATCCAAACTCAAGCATAACTAGAGAACAGCAAATTAAAACGCCTCTGAGATGCCATTGATAGCAGAGATACCATTCTCCTGCTATCAGACTGGTGAACACAAGATAATACTACAACTCACACTACTGGTGAAGTTGCAAGGATACAGACAATCTCCCATATTACTGGAAACATTGCAAATTGGTGCAATTCTTTGGGAAAATTTGATACTAACAAAATGCATATGTACTTACCTTTGGATTTAGCAATCTCAATTCTAGAAATGTACACTGATGATACATCTGAAAAATATAGTGTATATGTATAAATCATTTATTGTAGCATTTTTTATAATTGCAAAATATTGGAATGAACTCAAATGCCCTCACATAGGAGACTAGATGAATAAATTATATTATATACAAACAATGGAATCCTATGCAGTGGGTAAAAAGAATATATAAACATTTTGTGTAGTTCTGACTTTTAGAATCATAATGTTTCACATACCCTCTGCATACTCCAAAAATCAAATAATTAAAACAAATCAGGATATATGGGAAACCCAAAATGAAGTACAGACAATAACAGACATTATACCTATATGGTATATGTAATATTAGTGTAGATTCATAATAAACTGAAGGAAGTGGGAGAAGAATCAACATAAGTAACTAAAAATAGTTCTTTGGATGCTGCTAAGGCTAATGATAAAAACTTGTGCATTAAGGCTGTAATCTAGTAATAAAGGCGTTTCTCAAGAATATGAGCTAAGAACTGAGAAACTCCCTCATCTATTAGAATTAAAGCACTATATTGTAGATAATTATAGATTATAGGAGGTGGTTTTGTTATGTGGTGCAGGAATAGAACCCAGAGCTTATGTACACTAGGCAAGTAACTGCTGTATGACTGAGCCATACCCCAGCCCTGAGAGCCGGGTTGTTGTTGTTGGAAAAAGAAGTTTTAAGTAACAACAACAAAAAAAGAATGCTAAATTGAATTTGTGGTTTCAGGTTGGGATCAGAGTTATGGCTAAGAACTCATGTTTATGCTTATGTATATACACATACAGATACACACAATTATATGCTCAACATATAATGCATATAAACACACCAAGATGATGTATACAGAAATAAAGATATGATGTATATGTGTAGGTTACTACATATACACAGATTTCCTAGTTCCATCCTCTGGAAGGTCTTAAAGTGGTGACAATCCAGTCACAGCGAGAACAGCTAGAACCCAGATCGTGGCTTCTAAACACCATTATACAAAATATGATTGCAGGCTCTTTGAAGAAGTGGCCGAGTCCAAAGCCAGAAAAGAAGGAAGGAAGAGGAAGGAAGTTGCAATGTTTTATTGTGCTAGAGAGTAAGAATATGCCCTCCAAAAGGTGGAGATTCTGTAAAAGAAGACAAAATCCAACCTAAAGTAGCCCTTAATTGATCAAAGCTGGAATAATCTGAGCAACAACAACAAAATAACTCCAGCACTGGATTTTAATGAATAGAATAAAATAAATATAAGTCCATACTGATAGAGATGCCAAAATGAGCAGTTTGAAAAATAGAATTTGCCTGTTCCCAAAGTATTTTATCCAAGATATATATTAAATATAAAATCTTTATGGTAAAAAATCCTGGTAGACCCTACCTCAATTCAGTGATCCAAATAAACATTTCAGGTATTAAGGCATGATAGCATGATGAACCTTTTAATATGATGCACTGATTTTTTTCTTTGTACTATAATTGCCTGAAATGCATAGTTTTGTTCCAGTAACTAGAAAAAATATTAAAAACACAGAGGATTATTATATTAAGGTCATAGAAGTTAAGGAAGAAAGATAGAGGAACTGCTACATCTTAGAAGACATGAAGGAGATGTGACTGTAAATGTAGCATAGGACCCAGTGTCTGATCATGGAAAAATGAGTAGAAAAATGGTGAAATTCAAATGTGTTCTTTAGTCACGTATGTGTGTTTTCCTGTCTAGTGATGGAACTGGGGGTCTTGTGAATATTAAGTTAGTGTTCTGCCATTGAGCTACATCCCCAACCTTCCGCTCTTCAGTTTAGTTAATGGTATTGTATGAGATCAGTTATATGCATTTTTTTGTCACTGGGGGAAAACGTTGTTTGTATTTTCCTGTCTTCTCTGCACTCCCTTTACCCCTTCTGCCAGTTCCCAAATTGATTTGAGAATATGTCATTTATAGGTATGCTGGTGTCTTAATTTTTAACAAATCAGTCTTATATTGGATATTGTCAAAGAAAAGCTAGAGCTAGGGCCTGCAGTTGTAGCTCAGGGGTAGAGCACCTGCCTAACACATGTGAGGCACTGGGTTTGATCCTCAGCACCACATAAAATAAATAAATAAAGTGAAAGTATTGTGTCCATCTACAACTAAAAAAATAAAAATGAAAAAAGCAAAGCTAGAGCTAGACAGTGGAGAAAGTGGCAAAACAAATGTTATCCAGGACTGTTGCAGGATGGGGAAAGAGACCTCTGTAGAGAACTGGTTCAATTCTGAACAATGCAACAAGGAGAGAAGGTAATTTATAGCCAAGGAGTAAGATTTGAGGCTGGGGATTGGGAGGATAGTAAGGGAGGGTTCTAAGCCAACCCTATTGGATTCTTACTAGAGGCAGGCCAGGGTGGTCATCCTGGGGGATGGCAGAAGATGAGGAACCTCACCAGATATGGAGGATAGCCAGATGTTGAGGATGGGATTCTGCCTAACTGACTTAGCAGGATTTTTACTGAATTTAAACAATAGGGATGAACATAGCAGCCCACAAGTCAGGGCTTGGTTAACAAGAAGATCAGAATAGCCTGAATAATGTCTAGTCAAGGAGAGACTCTGTGTCAGTATGAATAATATTTCCAAATCCATTTCCTTTCTTCCAGCTCCCCCCAGAGTTATAGTATGCCTCTTTAAATGAAAGAATAGAATGATCACTAACCCAGATTGTCCTTGACAATATCTCACCCCAAATTTCTGCCACCCCCAGATTTAGAAAGTTTATCTAATCTTCATGGGAGAGGGTGTCCTCAGAATCCAAACAGTAGCAACTGGGCTTCAGTTGGTTGCTTCTGGCATGAGAGTGCAGCCTTACATTTTCCTGAACCTTATGTATAGCAGTGCAGTTCATCACGCCCTGTTCTTGAAGTCCTTTATAAAGATATGATAAATCTGGGCTACAGCCTCTAGCAAGTGGCAGGATTTGTGATGCAGAAACATTGGGGTCATTCGGGAGTGAATATAACTTAGCAATCAATGAAGTGTTAAGACACAATATGTGGGAGTCTAAATGGGCTCTTCTGTTTGGAGTATTAGGGTTTTTGTTGTTGTTGTTTGTTTGTTTGTTTAACCATTTCTTAGGCTTCTATAATCTTCAGCCTATTAGGACTGACTTAAAAAGCAGTATATCTATGCATCACCAATATGCAAATTTGTTCTGCTGTTGGATTTATTGACACATAACTTATGTGACACCATCCTTAAGATTGCCTACATTTCTGGCTTAATGACAAATACGTAGTTGGAGCTCAAGTCCTCCCTCCCTGTTTTTCTAGTAAACAAATGTTTTCAAAGAGTTCAAAGTCTTCATAGAACTCACGGGTATGTAATAAAAGATCATTTTAATGCTGAAGGTTTGACCTCATGAAAAATCAAGATGTTAAATAAGCATGTTTTATTTACTTATTCCTGTTCCTTGTTAATCATAATTTTTTCAAAGCAGTTTTTAGTTTTTTCTCTCAGTTACTATATCCATGGACACGTTTATCAGCATGATTTCCTTTGAAAAGAGTCAGGGATCAGAGAACAATTTCTGTTATTTAAAGAAAGACTGAGTTATTTTAATCCCAAATGCCTCCTTTAAGCATAATCTTTGGAGAATGCCTTTTGTTAGTGTCTCTCTTTCTTTATTTCAATGCAGGGTTTCTCTTTTTCATCTCTTGTTGCTGTATTTCAGTTCTTGATCTTTTCACCGGTGAGCCAGAGTGCCAGAATACCAGAACCAGGATGGATCTGTTGTTGTGGGTTCACTTGTTAGAGGAATTGCATTGATGTATATTGGGAGAGTCAGAGGCTAAGCCCCTGGTCTCCTGTACAGTTGATTTTATTATTGATTTAGGATTTCCACCAGAAGAGGGAGCCACATTCATTAAAATAACATCCATAATCCAAGTTGCATTCTTTCTTTTCTCAGCAAGTTCCAGATGGAATGTATGTGACATCATGCTCCAAGCATGCTGGAACCAGGCTTTTCCTTGGAGTGGGAGGGGGGCTGCCACAGAGACCACCACCAAAAGCTTGAGGCCTGAGGATACCTTAGGTTCTGTAGTGGGTCCGCATGTTCTAATTCTTTTCACTATGAAAACAACAAAAGCAAATGAAAACAACAGTCCAAAAACTTTCTGCTTATTCTCCAAAGCCCACATTTCTACTCAGCTGGGGATCATATTTGTGCTGGATTAAAAGGATTGGATCTTTAATTAAGCATGTAATAGCTTACTTCTATTTGTCATGCCACAAAAACAACTGTCTCCATTTGGTGGGATAAATGTCACAGTATGAATAATAGATTGTTACTTTTATGTTATAATTTGAAGATACCTTCAAAAGCTCCCCACCTCAGAATGCTCCCTTTATCTCTCCACGTATCCGCCCAAGTGTGTAGAGGTCCAGCATGAACACTTAATTCATTTGCATTGTTACGTTTAGCTTCACAAAGTCTTAAGATTGTAAGTAATTCCAGCATGATCATGTGTGGGTTTGTCATGAGCCATTTAAGGACATGTCCTAGGTGAGCTCATTAGACTAGCAAGCCTATCACCTGAGAGACTAACCGGAGTGATGGTTGTTTGGAAGAGGACAGGGGAGTTTATTCCTATGGCATGCCCGAGAAAGTGGATCTGCACATAGACTACACAGATAAGTATCCTGGGGCCAAAAAAGCATAAATAAAGCGAGGCCTCACCACAGACAACTTGGGAAGGAAATACAGACAAGAATACAGATGGATTTACCCACTGCACCATTGCTCTCAACAGAGTCCTGTCTATAACTTACATAAAATTATGGCCAGGACATGGACAGAATTCTAGAGTGGGATATTAGCAATTCCTTCCCCATATTTCTTTCCTGATATAAAAATTTGTAGGTGATGATGTTGAATACAGAAATCCACAAAGGTAGGGGTGATCAAAGGAAGGGGTGATGCTAGATGTCACTGGGCAAACTATCTTGTTCTATTCAGTCATCATGGGCATTTTGTTTGGTTTATTTTGGTTTGTTTATTTTGATAATGGAGATTGAACCCAGGGGTGCTTAACCACTAAGCCACCTCCCCAGCTCTATTTATTTATTTATTTATTTATTTACTTACTTACTTACTTACTTACTTACTTACTGAGACAGCATCTAGCTAAATTGCTTAGGGCCTCGCTAAATTTCTGAGGCTGGCTTTGAACTCGCAACCTTCCTGTTTCAGCCCACCACGTTGCTGAGATTCTAGGCGTGTGACACTATGATCAGTAATTTGCATGCTTTTTTTTTTTTAACCCATAGATGAGAGCATCTATAATATCCTATGGGTGATGGTGACAAACCCTCATATTTGTGGAACACCTTGTCTGCACAAGCTCTTTACAGCGCCTCCAGAGGTAGCTATAATTAGGACATCATTGTACTAGTTCAGGGAATCTAAATAACTTGCCCCAAGTATCCCAGCTGGGGTGATGCAGAGTTGATTTTTGAACACTACCCATTCACAGACACCAATTGCCAGCCATTATACAATACTGCCTTCCACCCTTACAAATAGCCCCAAAGCAGTATTACACATTTTCCCTTAAAAATGACTGAACTAGCCATGTAAGGGTGGCAGACGCCTGCAATCCCAGCTGCTTGGGAGACTGAGGCAGGAGTATCACAAGTTCAGTCAGACTTAGCAACTTAGTTGAGACTCTATCTCAAAATATAAAAGAAAAGGCCCTAGGGTTGTGGCTCAGTGGTTGAGTCTAGTCATATATTGAACTTTTGGTTCAATATATGAATATTGTCCTTCTGACCATTTTGAAAGATTTGCTTTTGTATGGGTCACTGAGAATTAGAGAATATAATATTATTCCTATAATTAAATTATTTAAGAATGTATCATACAAGGTAAAAAAAAAATATCTCAAAGTCAGGGTCTGATGGTTGCTGTTTCTTTGTATTGTAAGTTGGGAATACAGTAAATTTTTGGTATCTACTTGTTTCCTGCTTCAACCAATAAGCCTAAGTTGCATAGTGATCCCTTTTGCTACTTATGCTTAAAACCTGGTAAATGCCTAATTGTGGTAGCAATTTTCTATTACCTCTCACCTCTGCCAGGTTCATTTCATATCAGATGGGTTCTTCCACTAAAGAAATGCAATTGCAATTTTTAAAGTGGAAACAGATGGACTTCCATTGCTTGAGGTAGGTCTGTTGTGGGGAGGTGGCCTCACGTGTGTGTGGGTGTGGGCTGGCCACACACACTAATAACCATGAATGGGAGCCACTTTTATGTAAGCACATTGGGCTCAGCAATCCTGATAACTCTCATCAGAAGTCCCTGCAGGCAGCATGTAGAGTTTGCATGCTTACAGCTGCAGTCCTGGGTTAATGTTGTCACAAAAGGGAAGCTGTGTATAAGCACTGATAAAAGATGGCAGAAACACTCTGTGAGAGGAAAAGATACGACAAACCCTCTAGCTGTTATGTCAGTAAAGCTCCACCATCCCCTGGGTGAGTTTCCTTGAAAGGCAAACAGATGCATTGCTTCGTCTGTGCAATTGGTCCTAATTGGGAAAGAAAAGATTTCCATTTTGATTAGTAGGAGGAAGATTTACTGTCGTATGTCTCTTGGCGATTTCAAGACTGGGTGCTGGTGAAATTCTAGAAACAGAGCAGTGAACAGGAACAGGGTTTGATACGTTGCTCTCCTGTTCAATTCAGTGGACTTCAGCATTTCTAGGTCAAGTCCAGAGCTGTCAGGAAGACTTCTTCAAAACTTACTTCTTGATGTCTCTCTATCACGTATCTGTTGTTACTGACAGATGCTAGCATATTTTTCTGGAAGTCACCCTTTTTCTGGGATGCTGGATTCAGGTTTGGTTCCATACCGTGACAAGTATATTGATAGACAATGGAGACGAGAAAGAGTAGAGTTGTCCCTGAGCTCAGGGACTCCTGGGAGACAGGGACAGCAAGTCCATTTGCTGTGCGGCCTTTGGGAGAGGGAAACACTGTCCATGGGGCCAAGAGGCAGTACTGAAGCCGAGTCAGCACTTCTACTCCACAGTGAGAAATCTACTTTCTATTGGAGAAGTAGTTTTAGTCTCTCTGCTCTGAAAACTAAATTATGAACATAAGCAACAGAATAAACAACAACAACCTATAAAAATCAAAGACAATGGCTTTGACTGAATAGTAAGTGTGGATAATAAAAATTGGTGTGTTTTATCTCAAATATTTTCTGCTGGCAAGGAAGGAGGAGAAACTGTGTCTTTGGTTCCCAGCTTATAGTTTCCAAGTTCCTTTAGGGGTTGGATGAATTTATAGCAAACCAACCAAACTCAGTGATTCTCTAACTCAAAAGAGGAAATAGACACTCCAGAAAGTCTGGCAAGTGAAGGAGAAGAAGAGAACCAGGCATTGGAAAGGTCAACTCCAAGGCATAATAGACCTTTTCCACCGAGCATTACTTTTAAAACCCCACTGGTGCCAGGCGAGATGGTGCATGCCTATAATCCCAGCGATTTGGGAGGCTGAGGCAGGAGGATCCTGAGTTCAAAGTCAGCCTCAGCAAAAAGTGAGGCGCAAAGCCATTCAGTGAGATCCTGTCTCTAAAAAAAAATATTAAAAGGGCTGGGGATGTGACTCAGTGGTTGAGTACTCCTGAGTTCAATCCCCAGTACCCCCATCCCCCCAGAAAAAACCCATATTGGTATTGAGAATCCCTATAACCAAAGGGAGCACACAAATGTTTCAGGGATCTTTGTAAGAAATATGTGGAGATTAATCCATTAAGAAAATCGTGGGTTTTTTTTGTTTGTTTGTTTGTTTTTAAACTTGGTGTTATGGTACTCTTTTAGAAAGTAATATTCAAGTAAGATTTTTTGATCATAAAACTTCATTAGTCGAAGCTTCCTCTTGCAAAAATAGTTCGACAAAACTTCTAAATCAAGGAACATGGCTTAATAGTGACTAAGTGCATGGCCTAGAGAACCATGTTGTCAGTTGAGCCCCCACTCCAGCTTTGCAATGTTGAATCCATAATTGGCCAGGCATGGACTTATTAATTTGGAGAGTGGGAATGCTAACTTTTACCAAACTCTAAGGTCATTGTGAGGATCAAATGAGTTGCTGTACATATATAAAGCACTTGAGATAGGGCCTTGCAAGTAGTATGTACAATATTAAAATTACCTGTTTATATTATATTATCGCTCTTATGATGTGGCATTAGAGCTGACTTAATGAATCAGATCATATCTTCATAGTTATCATGGGCAGGGGTGAAGCTGGACAGAGGATGGGAGAAGGACTGCATAGCAGGGAGATAGACCACAAGTAAGAAGAAAATTCTGTCACAGAAAATAGGATTTTCAACACTAGAGGTCATATGTTCAAATATTATCTTACAAATAACTAAAGCCCCAAAGTACTTGATTTGTACAAGGCAGCCTGGTTAATCCACACCAAAGCTAAAACTACAAGCTGATTCCTGTTTTGTGCTTTGATCCTGGGTATCATGTTGCAGGAAAAGGAAGAACAGTTGATTCTTCCTTCAGGAATCAGGAGGCCTGAGCCCATTGCTTAGCTTCATTAGATAGTCCTTGAAGCAGACCCCTTCACCTCTAAAATCTTACTCTTGAAGAATTATTTTCTCATCTGTAAAGTGTTGAGGCTTTCTCTACTACCTACCCTGCTGGGTTGGGGAATCAAATATGTAAACAGAGCTTACAGGCTCTAAAGAACTCTGCAAATGTAAGTTCTTGTTGCATCATCACCAGGCAATAGTTTAAAAATGACCCATGCTGGCAGTGTTCTTAAAGTTGGCAAAGACATGATTTAGTACAATGATTTATTTTAGATTATTAAATAATAACTATATTATTGGGCTAATTTCAACCCCTGAGTGAAAATGAGATGAATGGGCCAACCCGATTAGGCCAGGGTTTTTTCAAGTTACCCGGTTTCATCCATGTATCAAGTATCATCAGGTAAAAGTTTTATTCTAACCAAAGGACTTCAGTTTTTATCACATACATCTCTATTGCTCCTACGTAAGTGGATATCTGAGAGAGGCTGATGTTCAGAGGATTTTAATTTTTCATTAAAGACCACAACCCGTTAATCTTAAAACCTGGAAGGTGCTGGAGTCCCAGGAAAGTATTTGAGCTTCCTCAATTTTAATGTGGAAATGTTTAATTTACTTAGGATTCAAGTTAGTGCTGCTTAGTTCTGAGACAGTACCAGGTTCAGTAATCTTGTCATCTAGAATGCAGCCTGCTAATCATAAATCCTCTCAAAAGGAAACAGGTAAGGTTGGCTGCCTAAAGCTGCAAAAAAAAAAAAAAAGAAAAGAAAAAAAGAAAAAATGAAGAAGAAAGAAAAGAAAAGAAAAAAAAAAAGCACACGTTAAATCACAAACTGAGGGAATGTCAGCCACCTAAAACCAGATTTCAAGTTTAAAGCCTTTTTTGTAGTTGTAGTTCCGTTCTTCAGTTTAGTATGTGATGAATTTTAAAGAGATTCAAGACTATGCTGAAATGAAAGACATTTTATAGCTTCGGTAATGTGAGCTATTCTCTAAACTTGGGGATTTTTAAATATAAAAGTGATTAACATCAAACAGGAATGAAACATTCTTCATTATCCGTCTGTGTATATGTGTGTGTGTGTTTAAATTTAAGATAGAGGAAATCACCCTAGGGCAAGAATACAAAAGACAACAGGGAAAAGTTAAATACAGACAGACCTTC
Organism: Callospermophilus lateralis; assembly: GCF_048772815.1. Lineage (NCBI taxonomy): Eukaryota > Metazoa > Chordata > Mammalia > Rodentia > Sciuridae > Callospermophilus > Callospermophilus lateralis. Next base: position 107,715,882 of record NC_135313.1, on the reverse strand, counting down.
GTCTGAGCACTATTGAGAAGGACAAAAAGTAAGTAATACAAATGACCTGAACCCAAGACATTGATTAATTAAAAGATATTATAGCTAGCCTATGAACTATAATGGAGCCATTTACATTTTTGTGAAGACCCTGAAACACGAAAAAAAAATTACTTATGATAGAATGTTGAACAAGATATCAAATTATATGCAAATTGTGATTACATCTCTTTAAAGTGTGAGCAGACAAAATGACTGATAGGATATTACATTAAAATAATGACTTTATTGACTAGTTTCTTCAATTTCAGGCTTCCTTTTTGAAAGGTTCCTCTCCCAGTTCTTTACATGGGGACTCCTTGCTGCCTTCTGTTCTCTGTGCAGGTGTTGCCTCCTCCAGGGGGCCTTCCCTGATATGCCCCACTCATTACTTCCACCACAGTGGCCCATTTAAATGCCCAGAGCATTTTCCTCAGTTTGTCTGCTATCCTTTGAGAACAAAGGCAACATCTCTTACACCAACTGTGCAGCACTATAGACAGCACTCAGGCACTCACACCTTTGCTGACTGGCAAATGCTGATGGAATAAATCTCTAAAATAATGAAAGTTTTTGATATAAACTGATGTGAAAAGTTGACCACTAAATGAAATCTGTTGATAATAGTGGAGAATCTTCCTTTCACGAGAACAAGAGATGTAGTTTCTCATAGGGTACCTAAGGAGCCAATTGGAGATCAGAAGGTGACTTGGTAGAAATGGTATCCAGTCCCTTGTACCTTGATGACACCGGAGAGCATCTGTATTTCACAGCCCAAGCTTAAACACATGAGAACCAAGATCTCCTTGATGTCAGCACTAGAGACTCTGTACATGTGACTTCCAACTTCTGGTTCCTGTGTTCTGGCAGAGTCGGTCTGCTTCTCTCCTACTAGCTCCAGATGAGCCACTCTACTCTGTTTATTTTCAGTACAATGTGGTTTTGCATTGCACAGGTGTACCATGATTTAGCCTTTCTAATAGAAATTTGACTTACTTCTACAAAAATAATGACACTGATGACACTTATAAGACTTTCTTGGAACACTGCTATAAAAATCTTTTGAAGGCACCTAGGAGGAGAATTGTGGGGGTATTAAGCTATGAGCAAATTGAACATTGTCACATGCCATATAGTTCATTTTTTATTACCACTGCAGTGTTCAAGACTTACTGTTGCTCTACATCAGTTATTCTCACCTCAACACTGTGTGGACATTTGGGGCTAGATCATTTTCTGTTCAATAGCACTACTGGCCTCTACCCACTAGATGCCAGCAGAAGCCCTCCCTAGCCATGACCACGAGTCCCCTGGAAGAGAGGAGGCAAGTCGTCCTTGTTCGAGAACTTTTGCTCTGTCTTTGCCGACACTTGGCATTGTCTGGTCTCTCTTTGGACTCGTTAATATCACAAAGTCGGGAAATTGATGTCAACATATTTACCTGTGATGTGGAATCTCTTAGGTATCCAAATATGCCTTATTGCTTCACAATGAGACATTTAATGACAATTCTTTTCTAAAACAAATGGCTTCATTTCTCACCACCCTGTTATACCAATCCAATCATGCTTGAATTTTTGCATTTTGGTAGATCCATGAAAAGTAGAGATTCTGGAAAGACTGAAGGGTAGGACAAACCAGACCTGAGTCTAGTCATTTAAACAAGCTAGAGGTCTATAAGCCACAAGAGAATTGCCAAGAATGGGTATATGATTTGGAGTAGGAATGATAAAAGAAGAGATGAGAGTGAGAGTCCCATCTGAACCACCCCCCCCCCAACCTCTGTTTATACATTTAGATCTAAGGTATTACAGTACAGACTAATTTGTTTCGTGCCCTATTCTCTTACTGTATCTTCAGCAAAGACCAATAAAGGAGGCAAATGAAATCCCCAGGAGTGAACAGCCTCACCAATTTCCACAGCTGGAAAGAGATTCAAATTCACCTTTTGCTCCAGAGCCCAGGTTTTTGCCTTCTACCCTCTTCTCTTCTCCTGTGACGATGATCCGTGTTTGAATATTATAGCCAAGCACAGTTTGGATGAGGAATTCTTTTAGACCACTTGGCACTGTAGATTCTGTGGATAGATAGATTCTGTTGAAAAAGATTAATTTATGTATCATGGAAAAGTACTTACCTGCCTCCCTGGGGAGCTTTTCCCTGCTTTGCCTTCCCATAGCATGGAACTGCACACAATGAACCGTTTGAAAATTGACTTCTTGCCTGTGGGTTTGGGATTGTTCTGTGATTGTTTGCTGTGCCTCACTTCCTTTATATTGTCTGTTTTCTTAGGCAACACTTTGCTTTAATGTAGGTGTGCAAATTGATGCTTGCTTTGTTCAGTTGAGATATGCTCCTATTTAAGTTATCTTAGTTTGGAATATCCACACGCTTACAAAACAGATAAATTATCCAGTCTGCTTGAACAAGGAGAAGCTCTTAGCCAAGTTTACAAGGCTGGCTGCACTTAACAGCATTCTGAAAATCATCCGATGCAATTGCTTGACGGAGAAACTTAAAGTTAAGGTGTTAAGGTAACTGACAAGTGAAAAACCTTCACAATAATGCATCTTCTAACATGTGAAGAAATTAACATGCGGTTTTTTTTAGGAGCTCCTGCTCTTGAAAAGCACTCGGTTTACAAACATGTATTATCTTAACTACTGAAAGCAATTTAAGAGGAGCCACAAGTGACTTGAATAAAGTTCCTTTGAAATGAGAATACAAGTCAATAAAAAAAAAAATGGAAGATGTGTGAATAAATAACAAAATTAAGCTCTGTTCTCCCCTTTATCTTTTTTAAGAACACAGAGGCACATAGCAATGCAGCATTTCTGACCTGTATCCATTCCTCAGCAGGCGCTAAGTGTTTTAGACTTCCAGTTTTCAAAGGATTTTTATCGCGGAGTTTTATTCTAGCACAGATATAAATCCATCCTGAGTTGGTGTTGATTGATTGATGACCATCAGCGGTAAGTAGCTGTCATCCTAAGGTTTTCCGAGATGCCAGTGAACTCTTGACAGGTTAAATAGTTGTTCCTAATTTCCCGTGGGCCTCCATTGGGAATTGCCTATGGTAGCTGGGGGACCAAGGAGACCTAGGTTTCAGTGAGGCCAGACAGAGTTCTGAGTCTCTGATAAATGAGGGCCTGGGCTCCAGGCCTTAGTGTCTCTACAAATAGAAGCAATCAAGTTAAAGCCCCAGAAAAGACTGATCCGAGAGCACCGGAGTGTCTGAGGCCTTCAGGACCCATCACACAGTCAGAAGCGTGACAAGCAAAGTGCTGGGATAGTTTCATCTGTAGTGATAGCTCTTTAATTTCTCCTGAGATATTCTAAGTGCTGGTTGGAGTATTTTCTTTTTCCCTCTAAGTTCCTTGAAACTTATCTTTCATGTTTTTTCGAACATACGAAGGTAGAACATTTTCAGACATTTCCCCCTCTCTGTTGTGATGAAGCCTAATGAGTTTCCCACAGCAATGCTTTTATACTTCTTTATGGATGTGAAAACATCACCCTCATTCTCTGGTGCCATCTTTATGTCACTGAACCTTCACAATAATGCATTTTCTTACATGGAAAAAAATAACCTATGACTGTCTGAGGGCTCCTGCTCTTGAACTATACTTGGTTTACAAACACATAGTTATTTTAACTACAGAAAATAATTTAAGAGTAGCCACAAGTGGCTTAGAAAGACTTCAATTTCCTGGCTTGTCTTTTTATAAAAGTGCATGTTGTGAAGATGTAAAACTTGAATGGAATGTTTTCTAAGTTTAAAAAAAAAAAATGTATTACGGTCAGGAAGCTAGTTGAATGTTTCTTTAAAAGTGATTTACCCAATGTAGAGGTTGATTAGAGTAATAGGTTAAAGGCCCAAAGATAGTTCAGAAAGGATGTAGGACTTCTATAAATCACTTTCTCTCCCTTTCATAGTAACTCTATATGTATAGGGATAAATAAATGTTTTCTTTTTCTAAAAATAAATAAATATACTGAAGCGTTAAAGTATTGTATTTACACTTCTACTTTCCATAGAGCAATTCCTTTTCAACGTAAGATGCTATAACTCTTGTAAATATGGGTGCCGTACTTTATAAATTCAAAACATTTTCCATGCAGATCTTTAATCTCTAGCACAGTGCTTCATGTGAATTTTAAATGCTGTAATTAAATGAATCTTACAAAAAAAGTCTCTGTAAACATTATTCCTTGCCTGAGATAGAAATTATCTAAAACTTAAAAAAAAAAGTCTCTTCTTGTTTCTTTGTCTATTTCTGTAGAACATCTTTTCTGAGGAGGCTGGTGTTATGGTTATGGAAAACATATGCCCTTGGAATTGCTGGGTGCCTGATGGTAGGATCTGTATCTAAATTGTGAAAGATGACACAAACAAGACCAAGGGGAATAAGTACAAATATGATCCAAATTTTTCTTTAGAGATAGAAAGAATTTTATAAAACTGCCTGAGTCTAAACTTGTATTTCAAGGGTCTTCCAGAAAATTCAAAAAAAAAAAAAAAAAAAAAAGCATTCTGGCTTATAGATCCTTGGCACTAAGAGGAAATATTTTTGTGCACAGCTTCAGGCATTATGCATCTTATTTCCTGCTGTCATAAAAAGTAGACCTTTTTTGAACAGGTCTGAGCAGAAAGACTGCGGTAACTTTCACACTTGAATCTCACGTGAGAGTTTTTAAGACTTTAAAAATGACTTATATCTTTAAATTTTCGCATAAGAAATATGGTGTCTGTAAGGGAGACCCCAGAGTAGTTGCTGGGCTCAGCAGTGGGTGGTCACACAGTGGTCACACTGGGGCATGAGGTGGCACTTTTCTAGCTTTGCTTAGAAGAGTAAATATCCGCTTTAATAGCAAAAGCATACGTGTTTGCTAAAATTGATTGACACACGGTAGAGGAGCCTATATACTTGAAGTAAATATTAGGGTAGAAGTACATAGCTAGGGGAAAGGTCTAAATTTAGTCTTGAATTCATTGCTCTTAGGTGTGTGGTGTTTGAAATAATTTTAGATGGACTACTTTTTGATAAGCACATTGGGTTCAGGATGACTACAAAGTGCTGTTTTAGGTGCACGGTAATTAAGATGAGTCATGGGTATTATTTCTAGTTCATTGGGGTTGTCAATGCAGCAATTACCAAGCAATTGATTAACAAACCTAAGACGGTTCACTACTAATGCAATATGAACAGCCTCCCTAGAAATAGATTAGTACATGGATCTCTGAGGGTAAACCTTGGTACTGAGTATGGAAGTTCTAACAGAAGGATAGGGTGGAGAGTAGCAGAAAGAATGAGTAAATAGTGTGACTAAATGTTCCAATTTAGAGACACTGGAGGGTCAGTTACGCAATATAAGACTTTCCAGTGCTGGTCTGAGTTGCTGTAGTGTATATATAGCTTTCAAACCTTATTTTTTAATCAGTGTTATATATTGAATTGTGTACTCTAGAATTCTAGTAACCTCCAGTGCCTCAAAATATGACCTAATTTGGAAATGGTTTTTGAAGTTGTAATTAAAATAAGGTGCATAGTTGTGTCAGGTGAACCCACCGGAGAGTGTCTTGTGAAGATTGGCACTCTGTTATCACAAGGTAAGAAACCTCCCAGGGCTGGGAGAGAGACATGGGCAGCTCCTTCAAACCAGCACTGGAATCCCTGTAACCAATTGACCCTTCAATGTGTATAAATTGGGCCATTTATTCACACAATTCAATCATCCTTCCTACTATGTACCATTTTTTCTTCTCTTCAAACTTCCAATACCCAGTTCCAAGGCTTTAGAGGGAGTGTGATTACGAATTTCTGTTGTGCTAAAGTCCCTCTGTTTGTAGCAAGCACCTTGTTACAGCAGCCCTGGTAAACTAATACAGCCATGGAATCTTTATTTAAATGCAGTCCTTTCCAGAAGTCATCAAGCAGATTGCTCTTTGAAGATCAAATTGGGGGAAGAAGAGTGAGGGGCTTAGGTACCAACATCAGGTGAATGTATGGTCATCTTCCCTCGGCTCCCTCTCCTGACTTAGGTCTAAAAAGATACCTGAGGGGTTTTCAAATTACTGTTTAACTCATAGGTCTTGCTGTTCATCCTAACTAGTCTTGCTATTCATCCTAACTAGCAATATTTCCCTCTCCAATCAAGGGGTTCTTTCATAGTCATCTCGACTTATCTGTTCTTGCTCCTACCATATTGTCTGCTCTTTCTAAATGGTTATTTTTTTATCTGATAATATCTTTATTTACCCCAATCAAACAGCATTCTCTGAATAAAGTCTTCTATAACTACTACAAGCGTCATTGCCTTTTCTTTCTTCTGAATCCTTTCAAAACGTGTAGGACACACCAACAGTTCTCACCAGACCCTGCTCATTCCATTTCCTCATGGAACACGCGGCATTCTGGAGTAGTACTGCCCTCCACGTGGGTCACTAACAGGATCTTTGAATTAATTAACTATTGGTGCCATGGCAAGTTACACATTTGACATTTTAGAGCAATAGGTGTATATCTCATGGTTCCAGAGGTCAGAAGTCTGGGCTGGCTATACTATATTCTCTGCGGTAGGTCTCAAAGCTGAAATCAAGGTATTGGTTAATGGGGCTCTTATTAGGAGGCTTAGAGAAGAATCTGCTTCCAAACTCATCCAGTGTTTTGGGAGGTCTGATTTCATGAAGTTGTAGGAATAAGGGTAACCCTTTACTTCAATTGTGGTCCATTCTCAGCTCTCGGAGGCCTTTTACCGGTCCTTATGTATGGGCCCTGCATCTCAGCACCAACAAAGGCACTGCGAATCCTTCCCACATTTGTGATCTTTCACTTGTCCTGCTGCTTCTCTCTGCTGACAACCAAAGAAATTCTTTGCTTTCAGCACTCAAAGGATTAGATTGGCCCTACTCTTATAATCTCTAAAGTCATTAACCTTAATGACATCTGAAAAATTGCTTTTGCTAAATTCAGTTTTCAGGGATTATGGTTTTGGATGCCTTTGGTAGGCCTTTCTTTCCAGTATCTACCATGGTCTGTCAAAGCAAAATCCATGTGTAATGTTTTGTTTTTCATTCCTTCCCCCTCTGAACCATGCCACCTATCCCTAGAACAGCAGTAGGGTCTCTCTCAGTACCTTTAGTTGTTGATTGATAAATCAAATGAGCAATAATTGATGAGGCACAGTTTTGTGGTTTTGAACTTGTGGTTATTGATCTTAATTATATTTGGGAAGATTGTTTTGTTAATTGAATATAAGTTGGTTTGTAAGTACGAGAGGTATACAGACCAGCAAGTGATGGATATAATCTAGAAAAGAGAGTTGTTTGTGTAACTCTGCGATTATTGTGGGAATGGAGAATAAAGAAGTGCTGTTCTTCTGAGATGTAGACAGGGCACCTGGATGCTATTGTCAGAGTAGTTGGTCCCTTATTCATGTGTCTGGCACAAAATCTCAATAATACTTTTGAATGAGTACAACACATGAATTTTCTTAATTCATAATACAAAGTGAGTTCAAAAGATGAAACCTCAATTCTGAAGACTGAACTATGCATTGCTGTTTGTGTTCTTAAGAATAAATGAAAGAAAATTTCCAATTATCTTGGATTTCCCCTACCAGCCCAGGGCAGGAAAAAATCTGCAGAAAGAAGTTCACTTTATTCATATTTGCTCACATTACCTGTTTCTATAGCTGCATTCATAAATATACCAAGATTAAAGAACACAATGATAGCAAATATACTCAGCATTTGCCTTAAACAGATTCCAGTGAATATCTCCCTAACCAAGAAAAAATAGAACGGAAGAAACAGAACCCATTAAGTATCCAAAAGGACAACTAAATGATTTCTGCTTAGTTTGTTATATATGGGTCAATAAATCTTCCTCTCTCTGTCTACCTATTCCTTCTTTAATTTTGAAGCACATCTCTCCTTTAGTTGAATTGCATAACATCTTTTATATATTGTAGCAACCATATTACTATCATCCCTCAGTGTTTTGTGAGGTAAGGAATTAACTAGCTCTACCTTCATTTATGTGGGTGATTTTAAAGGCAAATGGAGAATCACTTTCCCAATTGGAAAATACCTGTACTCATTGAATTACCTTTTCTTTAATGAAAAAAATTAACTTGAATAACCATTTCCATATTGGTAGTGTTGTTTACAGCTGTACCATAGACAATGTAAGCTCTTTGTTTCTCTTCTATGTGTTTTCTTTTATACACTGTGACAATGTTCCTCAAAGTGGGAATCAAATCCAAAGCCATCAATATTTGAACCACAAAAGATTGTCATTAAATATGAAGATTTCCGGCCACAACTACATTTTCTGAATCATTTTCTTTGGCAGTTTATCTTGAAAAGAAAAATACCCAAATCCTTAAAATACAAACTAAAACTCCGCCAATAAAAGTATGAAAATAATATGGGGTTGCTCTCTTATAATAAATACTCAATAAAATTAGCTAAGTATAGAGCCTCTTGTTCCTTTTGTAATCTGTCAAACCCATACAAATGGGAGCCCTTTCCTCTGTTATCAATGTTTGTATGTAGAAATACTCTGTCTTAACAGGCTAACCTTTTCATAGGCAATGGGTATGCCCACAGAAGGTCTAGCAAGTGCATCTCTATTACTGCACAATATAAATTATTGTGCTTGAGGTTTGATGGTTATAAGCAAATACAATATAATTTTGTAGGTCTTCTCTTTACCTAAAGCCCAATTTGATGGATGAGACATACATATATTCAAAAGCAATAAAACTTGATAGATTCCAGATGTCAGGTGTGTACAGTAGCTATTGAAAATATTTGAGGTGATAAGAAATTATAGCAAGTTGCAGAATGGCAGGAATAGGAGAGGAACTAGGTTCTGATAGATATATTCAAAATAAGGCAAGAGGAACAGTGTGATACAGAGTTAGAAAAGAAAATTCAAATGGGAGATATAGGTGAACACATCCGGAGTGGAGAGTTTATATAAGGGAATTATAAATTAAGTTTGGGAAGAAGCCAGCTTGAGATGAATTTATGAATTATCTTGCATGCCAATTTTAAACAGTCTGAATTGTGTTCATTGGGGAATAGGAAATCACTGAATATGGAGAAAGTATTGATTAGGGCTTTATGATGAATGGTGGGTATAGGACAGTGAGAATCAGAGGTGAGAATATAGGTTAGAAACCTAAACAACTATCTAGGTCACAAATTAAAGTGTGAAGCACAGCTGTAGAGATGGGAATGGTAAGAATACATAGATACAGGTACTGCTTTGGAAGAAGAACCAAGATCCAGGATGTTAGTGCCATCTTTGCTTGTGTTAGGGCAAAGAAATGGCAATTTGAGTCTGGAAACAATGTTATGATAAAGGCATACATAATCTTTAAGATTCTATATACACTTTAATTTATTCATTTCATCAACACCTACTTTGGGGCCAACTGGAAGATGGTATGTGCTATGTTAAGTCCTGGAGATAGAAAACAAACAACAAACAAGAAAGACATGTTTTCTTTTAAGGAGCTTCCAGAATCACAGAGAACCCAGAAACTTGGGCCAAAAATGATAAGAAATCAAAAACTGATGCTGAGCTTACAAGTCTGAATACCTAGGAGTAAGCAATCCTATTAATCATAGGAGGGAGCATCACAGGGGCAGTAGCCCAGAAAGAAGGCAAGTTGACTTTTTCACTTGAATTAAGGTTGCGCACAGCAGCCAGGATTCCAACAGGAAGCAGACATCACATTTGAAATAGGATGGTTCAGCAAAGTTCCACTAACTAGGGGTTATTTACAAAGGTGTGGAAATAGGGAAAGGACAAGAGAACAGCCCAGAGGCTGGGAACTTTGTAGCAGTTGAGCTGTGATGAGCCTAGCTGAAGAGTCACATAGGAAACATGTTCTCCTGTAGGAAACAGGGAACAACTATTGGCATCTGAAGAGAATAAGTTTTTGTATTAGTCAGGGTTCTCCATAGAAACAGAGCCAACAAGATTGTTTGTGGGGTGGGGGGAGGAAAGAGATCAACTTAAGGAAATGGCACTTGTAGTTGTGGAAGCGTGGTAAACCCAAGATCCGAGGGTCTGAGAGATAGGCTGGAGACCAGAGGAAGAATTTGTTGGATACCAAAGGCAATCACCTGGCAGAATTTTCTTTTCTTGGGAAATCAATTGTTATACAAGGTCTACTCAGAGTCTGCTGGCTTAAATGTTGATCTCAACTGTGAAGTAGCTCCACAGAAACATCTAGAGTAATTGTTGATTAAATATCTGGGTACTATGGTTTCGCCAAGTTGACACACAAAATTAACCACCACAGTCTTGTAGCGCGGGCCACCTGGAGAGGAGAAGGGACTTTAGGTAGAGGGATATAAATACACTAGAAGTAACTTTTCAGCTGTGCTGTGGTTCTCCAAGTGGGGGCCTGACTAGCAGTATTCAAGCGTTAGTCAGCTTTACATCACTGTGACAAAATACCTGAGAAAAGCACATTAAAGGGGAGAAGATTAATTTGGACTCATGATTTCAGAGGTTTTAATCCATGGTCACTTGACTGTTGATCCTGGGCCTTGCGTGAAGCAGAGACATCATTGGTAAAAGGGTCCGTCAGAAGAAAGCTGCTCACTTCACGGCAGCCAGGGAGCAGAGAAAGAAATACGAAGGTACTGGGGACGTACGATACAGACTGTCTACCATGACCATCTTCCCCCAACTAGGCCCTGTCCCCTCCACTAATGAGCATAGAGCCCTCATGGTCTATTCATTTCCCCCTCAAATCCCAATTCTGAACATGACTGCATTAGGAGCCCAGCCTTCAATGATGAGCCTTTGGGGGTCATTATAGATTCAAACCATGGCAGTCAGCATCACTGAGAAACTGATGGAAATGTGGCTTCTCAGCCCCCCCAAGCCCCACTGAATCAGGAGTACTCACTCCACCAGGACTGTGGCCCAGCCATATGGCCATAGGCCCAGGTCTGTGTGAATTTTGCGTGTACCATAAAGTTTGAGAAGCATTGAGTGAGATGAGTAGATAATCCAGTCTCCGTCTCTCTTCCATTTGACTTCCTGATTGACCTACTTGTGGGCCAGACCTCTTAAGAAAGGCAAAGACACAGCCCCTCTAATGCAGGGCCATAAAGATTCGCTTCTCAGTGCTGGGATAAGGAGTAGAGAAGAAATCTAGGAGGTAGATGCAAGATATGCTGCCCCTGTATTAAGGAATGTGCAATTTACCTAGGATTGAACGTGAGCCCCATGGGCAGAGAGGAGGTGGCATTGCCAAAGTGGAGACCTCAAGAGGACAGACAGGTGGTCCAAGTATAGATGCCAAGTGTGATGTAAGTGTACACCGCGATATGGAGGCTTCCCGGCAAAGCAGCATGGAAGTGGCGGAAGCCATCCTGTGATTTGTCTTCTAGGATCACATTTCATCTGGAGCTTCCACTGTTGCTCTGAACTGGCTTTTTGCCTGGTCAAGACTGTTAAGTCAGAGTTTTTAATTTCCTGAACAGATGACTCCCTTTGACTTTTTGGTCTGGCATGTAAAGCATCTTAGCTCCCCTCTCAGCTCTGACACATGGTCTGTCTGCCTTTGTGGTTCTCCTCAGAGAATTCAACTATGACTTGATGGCAGCCAAGCTCTTATCAAAGTATTGCCTGAGACATCTGGTCTTTCACAAGGATGTCTAATGGACAAGTGATTTTTTTTTTTTTGCCATGACCTTTAAGTTTTATCACCATGATGAATTATATGTGATCTCAGACCCTCATGGAAATGATTGTCCCGAGCTGACATTTGTGTTATGCCTTCAGATTACATGGGTGGCAAAAACAGTACCACTAATTAATGAGGAATTTTTTTTCCCACCTCATTTATTGATTTTTCCAAACAACAACCTTACTGGACAACACACCAGTGCTCTGTACCAGAGATGCTTTTAAGACATGGATACTGTCTGTAAGTTGTCCACACTCTGGTGCATGAATTGGAAACTTGAGCAGGTACAGTGTAAGTGCTATGAGTGGAAGACAGGAGAAAGAGGTACAGAAGGTCCCTATTGGTGATGGGTTGATGGTTAATTTTTTGGTAAAGCTACATGAATTCAGTAGAAACTAAGTTTTGACTCTGGGTTTTTTTCTGGGCTAGTATGCAGTGTAATACTATCTCAATGCTGAGCCATGGCAGTGATTTGCACCTCCTGGTCAGATCCATGATTACAAGGGATAATGACCAAAACTCTACAGCACACTGTGTTGCTAAGCTAGTAGTCTCCGTGGATGAAGAGCATTAAATGCATTTTCAATTTACATTGTGCTATGGTTTGGACAAGTGTCCCACAAAGGCCCACGTGTTCTAGGTTTGGTCCTTAGCTCATGGTGCTCTTGTGAGGTGGTGGAACTTTTAGGAGGTGGGGCCTAGTAGAAGGAAGGTCATTGAGGGTGTGTGTCCTTGAAGGGGATATTGGGACCCCAGCTTCTCCACTTCCTCTCTCTTTCTACTCTGTGGTTACCATGACATAAGCAGCTTTATTCTCTCATGTGTTTCCTGCTGTAGTGTGCTATCTTGCCCCAGGCCCCAAAACAGTGGGGCTGAACTGAGACCATGAGCCAAAATAAACCTTCCCTCTCTGCAAGTTGATTTATCTCAAGTATGTATCACAGTGAAAGGAAGCTGTCTAATACATGTTGTTTTCAATTTATGGTGGGTTTATAGGGATATCGTTTTGTAAGCTGAGTGCTTTTACTCAGGAGTGATAGAGCTTTGAGGGGGAGCTCTTTCTAGTGAGCTTTAGGGTTCACAAGTAGACAAAGGGATGGTGATCTTCTGGGAGGAAAGGGATTTTAGGACCAGGACAGAGAGCAGTGGCCATGGATAGCTAAAGAGGGGACTGGAGCCACTGGAGGACATAGGAGGCCAAGAGTTTTATACTGTTTTTACCCTGGAGTTAGAATTCCATCTTTCAGGTATAAGGGGCACATTAAGGGTTTATGAGCCCTGGATTAACATGACTAGATTTGAGTAGAGCAGGTTTGATATGTTTGAAGCTGTCAAACCTTAGTTTTATAAACTTAAAAAAAATCTGTACTTTTTACTTTATAAAGCAGTTTTAGGGTTACAAAAAAATTGAACAGAAAGTACAGAGTTCCCATATTATCAGCTCTGCCTGTATCACCAGCACAATCCCCCTGTTGTTAATATCTTGCAGCTGTATGTTACAGCTGTTAGAACAGATGAACCAGTTTCAATTGCTACATTGTTACTAACTAAACCCATGGTTTATATTAGGGCTGTCATTCTTGGGACACAGTTGACAAATGTGCAATGTCATATGTCCATATTATGATATAATACAGAATCCTTTGCAAATTGGCTTTTTTCCCCCTACTTAGCAATACTTATGTACATAAGGTTATTCTATGGTTTTTCATGGCTTAATAAAGCTTTTCTTTATACTGCTGAGTAATATTCCATCATTTGGACATCTGTTCATTCATTTATCTATTGAAGACTGATAGATTTTTTTATTAAATCTATATTTAATTTTATAAGAAACTTCCAAACTCTTTCTAAATTGTCTGATTTTTATAGGCCCACCAGCAGTGAATGGGAGCTCATGTAGCTTTACATCATCACCAGTATCTGTTTTTGTTCTTTAGTTTGTGTGTGTGTGTGAGCTATTTTAATAGGTATGTTAAAATATTTCTTTGTTTTAGTTTCTAATTCTCTAATGACATAATGTTGAGCATCTTTCTGTATGTTTAGTTGCCATCTGTGTATTTTCTTCAGTGAGTTGTCTTTTCATATGTCCCAATTTTTAACTGTTATTTTTAATTGTTGATTTAAGAGTTCTTTTTATATTGTGAATACTTATCCTTCATCAAGTAAGATTTTTCTAGTCAATGACTTTTCATTAATAGTGTCTTTTTCTTTGCAAAATACAAGTTTTTGATTTTACCCCACTCCAACTTACCATTATTTTTTCTTTCATGAATCATGCTTTGTGCATTGGGTCTGAAAACTTTTCACCAAACCGAGTTTGCTTACATCTGCTTTTATCTTTTTAAGTTTTTTTTTTGTTGTTGTTACTGAAGTATAGTGTACACAAATATACACATACTAGTAAAGCTTATTGTGATTTTACAAATTGAACCTGTAAATGAGCACCCAAACCAAAAAAACATAACATTAACTTTATCCATAACATCCATCTCTAGGCACCCAACCAAATCCCTGTGGTGAAAACCTACCAACATAGATATTTGCCTGTTTTAGTTAGTGTAAATTGAGATCATATACAGTATGTGCTATTCTCACTAAACATCATTGGTGAGATTCCTCTACATTGTTTGGCATATCTGTAGCTTGCTCACTCTTTGTTATGTGCTGTTTGTGTTTCAGTATACCATAATTCATTTATGTTGATGAGCATTTGGGTTGGTTCCAGTTTGGGAATCTTGAAAATAATGTTGCCAGTACATGTCTTTAGAGGAGCCTGTGTACATATGGGGTAAACATATGCACCTATCGTAGAATTGCTGGGTTACAGGTGTTGCATACATTCATCTTCACTAGATAATGCCAGATGGTTTTCCAAAGTGGTACCAATTTAAAATCCCATCAGCCAACCAATTTACTTAAAAAATTTAAAGTGTGATTTCTTGCTAAATAATGATGTTCTAGGAAAACATGAAATAGGCAAAATGTTGATGAAGTCTTCTTCATCAGAGAGAAAAGGAGTCAGTAACTCATTTTGCAAACAAGAGTTAAAGAAGAGGGTGGGAGGCCATGTATGATATGAAACTCAGCCCTGGATCAAGTTAGAACCGTGGAAGTCCTGAATCATCATTAATATACTTGATTCCTGAAGTACATGAAGAAGTCCTCAGAGTTTCCATTAAGCTAGCAGTTGATTCACTCTTTCTGTCCAAAGTTATCAAAGACTAAACAACTGATTGAAAAATCGCACTAACAGGTGACATCTGTTTGGGGGGTGAACACAGGGCATAAATGATATGAGCATGCCAAATACCCCACCATCAGTCTGAAAGGGAGGTTAACATAGGACAGATCATTTATACATTCAACAATAGGGACCAAAAGTAGAATGGTTTAGAAAAATAGTCCTAAAGTAGAGTGTCATTGACTAGATTGTAATCCTCAGCACAGGAAGCGTTGTCTTATTCTGAATAGAAAGGTAGCATCTCTTGAGTGTCTGGCACAAAATAAGTTATTACTAAATAGTCAGTGAATGAATTAATGAATGAAAATGCTGTGATGTATACAGATTAAGAAAAGACATAAATATTTTAATGGGCAAGATCATCAAGGAAAACTATTGTATAAAACATTCAGGTGTCATTGTAGACTAAAAGATAAGAGCCAATAATGGGTCAGAGGTGGGTATTTGCTGTCTGCTATGTGTCATTCAACAGGTAAATTGAAGGACTCTCAATAAAGAAGAGCTGTGGGTTTGTGGTGGTAGGGGGGTAGGACTTGATGTCTAAGTAAGAAGGCAACACAGATCATTAAGATTTAGTAGTAAGTAATGAACTTTAACATTAGTCAAATTGTTTGTATAGTTTTATAGTTTATTATAATTACCACTTTTAAAGAGAATTGTGAATATAGAGAAATGTAATAAAAATTAGAAAAAAAATGTATGACAAGCCACATGAGTACATCATACTGCTTACTAAGAGTCTGTGTATATATCTGGTAGAGTGTCTGTTAACAATAGCCTAAATCCTGACTAATTATTATTTCCTGGAATAAAACATTTTCTGAAGAGTTTTGAGATTGTTTCTTTAATTCATAGAAGTCTAAACAATAAGACATGGAATTAAGGCACACAATGTTTTGCTCAAGCCTAAGGAAAACCTTATGATTACCAGAACATTGAAGTGTTGAAGTAGAATGAGACTATCGGTACTTTTTGTGGAGACCATCAAGAAATGCAGAGACAGTGATCAGTTCTGAGCAATTGCTATGGGCTGATTGTTTGTGTCCTCTCGAAATTCCTTTGTTGAAACCCTACTTTCTAGTGCTGTGGTATTTGGAGATAGGGCCTTGTGGAGATAAGTGGGTCTTGAGGAGGCAAACATTATGATGGGATTGGTGTCCTTATCAGAAGAGTTGTGAGGGAACTTGCTTTCTCTTTCCACCATGTGAGGCTGCTCCAAGAAGGCATTCATCTGCAAACCAGGAAGAGGTCTTCTAGGAGCTGAAATTAGCAGACACCTGGATCTTGAACTTCCAGTCCTCTAGTCCTGTAAGAAATAAATCTCTTGTGGTTTAAGTCAGTGATTTTTTTTTTTTTTTTGGTTATAGAAGCTTGAACAAAATCAGCAATTGAAGTGTTTCACTGCTTGTTAACAGTGACCTGGATAAGGTGGTTACTATGGCTCCTCAATGCCATTTTCACTTGAAGAAGCAAAAGTAATGTAAAAATTAAACACTTAGAGTGTGAAACACATAAGTTGAATTGAGGATATGCTGACAACATTTAATTAAATAACAAACTCTTTAAAGGCACTAATGGAAGATTTTTTAAAAGATGACTGTTACATTTGCATAAGCACTCAATGTGAAGCTGTGCAGTATACTGGCTTTCAGATGGGTTATCAGCCAATAAAAGTTGATATGATACAGTGGAAATGACTTCCACATTGCCCATAACCCTCTAAGCCATTGGCTTTTGCAAGCAACTGAGGCTTCTCTGCAAACTCCAGAACACCACTTTCAGAGGCAAATTCTATCACCCTGATAGCATTTTCTAGTTTTATTTGATCTTGAAAAACATTTCATTATGTTTAATTTAGGGAAATGAGATTTCTTTAATTACTATCAGTAGCAGCTATTAGAGGCTCAATTACATTTGCAAATTCATTTTTAAAAGCTTTATAGTTTTCAGATAAAAATTTCAAGATCTAACTGCACCCATTAAAAGTTACTGTTCTTCCCTTTGGTGCCCATACTTCGAAGAGAGAAGACATGTTTTATAGTACAAAATAAATAATGCTGGAAGCTGAGGATTAGCCTAAATAAAGCTTAGAATCACTCACTTGAATAAATTAAATATTCTATCAAATAAATTGGTTCATTAAACATGCTTATGGATTTCGGTTTTGGGGGGTTTCACATACACTAAGCTCTACAGTGTGAAAGGTCAGGATATACCCATAAGGTAGAAGCTGCTTTCTAGCTGGGAATGCAGATCTGTCTATCCTTCTGCATGCCTACCCTAGCTTAGAGTCCCACAGAATTACACCACACCACTATTGCATGTGGAGCCATATCTGCAAAAGAAGTCATAAAAGGGGGTCCGGGTGACCTCCAGTTTATTAGTGAACTGAATTCTATGAGATGTTTCACAAGTGACTCCAATTCTATGTGCTCTTGAACTTCTTGTTCACTTAATTAAACACTTATTAGCAGTAAGAAACTTCTTTTCAACCTGGATGTTGTCCTTGTTCTCACTCAAAATAGCATTAATAGGTTATTTTTCCCTCTTAGGGATTATTAAAATTAAAACTTACACATTGAGGTCTGAAGAACATCTGTGCTGAGATGCCCATGACATGCCTTTAGCCTCCTCACTCTTGAGCAGGATGTATTTCACCTGCAGCATCTAGAAAAACATCTGTGCAAAATCGGCATTTAGTAAATGCTGGATGATGTGATGATTGCTCAACTCTCCTCATATTAGAAGCAGTCATTGCTGCATTGCTATGACCAGACCAGGGTTTGTCTGTCCACTTGGTGGCAATTTTGAGCTATGCCATAGAGAAGCCTTCTTGGAATAAGAAATAGAAAACATCTTTTGGAAAACTTTGGGGTTGGTTCATTGACTTGCTTTGCTGTAATGCAAAACCATCTCTCTTCGCAGGAAATATGAACTGCTGCTAATAAAAATTGTAAATGCCTTTGTTGTTGTTTGTCATAGATAAACACATGCAGGTTCAAATGATTTAAAAATCATTGTTACTGAGTTCTTGCTAATAAACCTGAAGCCAAGAGCATGCCAAAACTTATTTAAGGTGCATGCACTCGAGGACTTGTTTTTCTTGTTCATTGAATTTTAAAGTGTTTTCTTTTTTTTCTTCTCAACTTGCTTTCATTTTGACGAAAGCCACTAAATGTCTATTGATGGAAAACAAGGGTTAAGCACTTTAGGAATTTAGTGTGTGAGTAGGTTAGTATTGGAGGGAGAGAGTTAAATATGGTGTTGGTTGATGCCAATCTTACATGTGTGGCTGCCTTACATTCTCCACAGATTCCTGCTATTAAGAGAGTAAATCATGATAAACAAATAATTGGAAGGTAAATGTTCATAAAAAGCCAGGAAAGTGTATTAAAGGCCCAAATTAGAACATGTCCTCTGTTTAGGATCTAAAGCTATAGCTTCTTTAAAAAAAATACACTGATGTTTAAAGTGGTTCTGGAACAGTAGCATCATGAAACAAAGTTGTCAACTTACCCTTTGTTCCCACCCCTTTTTACATAGCTATTGCTATCTAATAGCTTCAGGGCTAGAGAAAGTGGAAAAATGAACAGGAGCAGCATGGCTGGTGCTGTGAAACAGCAATAAGGGACAAAGGCATATTAATTGTTATTCTCAGAAAGCTTATGATTCAATAGCTGTCTAATTTAATAAAGTCCTGTTACAGTGGAATGATTCAGCTGTAAGAAGCTTGTAAATATTGTAATAAGCACTGGAGCCGATGTGATCTTTTTTTAATTCTTGGAGGTGGTAGTTTTTTCATGCTGTCCACTCTCAGGAAAGCTGCAATGTGCTGCAGAGTTGTTTGTCAATGCCGGGGTTTATTTTCGTAAGAAAGCATTGATTACAGAAGTGAAAAACATTTAGTTTAACAGCAATCAATGAGTAGCAGACAAAAGGACATCTGAAGTTTTGAAGTCTTTGAAATATGAACTAAATGCCCCATGTGGGGAATTATTGGTAAAAAGCATGACCCAAGGGCCATACAGAGTCAAGATTGCAAACTTGTGCTTCCTCTCCTAAGCTAGCTCGACTGTTACAACATTCGAGAACACTGAATTAGTGGAGATGCAGGAAAATTAGCTTATTTGCACACAGTAAAAATAAAACTTTTGGTGTCGACATGAGATAGTATATTTTTCTACTACAAAAACCTATAATCTATACACTGGAGGATTTTAGACTCTAAGTTGTTTATTTTAAATGAGTAGTTAAGCTTAATTTTTACAGCATCTGAGAAAACACGATAGGAAATTATTTAAAGATGCAACATCTGTCAACATTAAATCTTGTAGGCTTATGGAGAGTATTCCAACCACAAAACAAAATGTCAGTCTGTCTCATTGTATTAGCCAACTTTGCATCATTATAATGAAATGCCTGATATAGACTACTTATGAGATAAAGAGAGGTTTATTTAAGCTCATAGTTCTGGAGGTTCAAATCCAAGGTCTGGTGGCTGCATTGGGTTTGGACCTCTGATGAGGGTAGCACATCAGGACAGGGTGGCAGGTCAGAGTGAGCACGGACATCTGGAGCCAGGAAATAGAGTCCCTTCTGGTGGGATCCTATAATTCCTCAGAGGGCTCGCCTCCAAGGATCTGAGGATCTTGAATTAGGCTCCACCTCTGAGAGATCCATAACACCTCCATAGTAATACCCTGGGGACCAAGCCTATAACACATGGGCCTTTGGGGACGGTCAGCATTCAAACCACAGAAGTGACTGAGGGATCATTTTCTGTACATATTCAGAATCATGTTATGTGTAAGGGCCCGGCGAACGTCGGAGGAAGAGACCACCAAGTGACCAACTCATGCAATAGCAAAAGGGGTTTATTGAGGATCCAATCCAGCGCGCTGGGGCTCTGTGCTCACTCAAGAAGGGAGAGCAGCCCAGAGCCCCGGGCAGGGGTCGAGCCGTGCTCAAGTATACTTTTTGGGGAGGGTGGGGGCTTTGCATACATCACAGTCTCCTTTAACGAATCATCATACACCGTGGGAAAATCAAACAACAATTCTTAGACATGATTAGTTCATTCATTGGCGGGAACAGATTGGGCGGGGGTGATTGGTCACTCCTAAGCGGGGTACACATTCAAACTGATTGGTTTTGGGCCCTGAATGCCTACGTGCCAGGCTACACAGGGTCCTAGGTTATTGAACAACCAGAGGGTCAGGAGGAATATTTACTGGGCAGTTCGGGTATTGTCCTAACAGCTACAGGAATTTCAGGTTTTGGGGGTAGCAGAGGAACTTAACAATACCTGGTCCTTTACTTTTTAACTCAGGCCTTGCAGCTTAGAAACTTTACAATGCCCGGTCTTTTACACTTTAACTTCAATTTCTTTTACCCTTACATATGTTGATATTAGTTTTTTTATTTATTTATTTTTCAGTTGTATATGGACATAATAACTTTCTATTTATTTATTTATTTATTTATTTATTATTATGTAGTACTGAGGATGGAACCCAGTGCCTCACACATGCTAGGCAAGAGCCCTGCCACCCAGTCACAACCCCAGCCCTCATGTTGATATTAGTATGATCTGAAGTGGGCCCTTTGTGAGTTGTTGAACTTAAGTGGTTTGAATAGCCTCTAACCTTAACCTACCTTGGCAGCAAGTGGTTTCAGAGCCTACTACTCTCCGTCCCGCAGAGGGCAACTGTTCCTAATAGAATAAGAAGAGATCCTGACTAATGGCTCAACACCAAAGGGTAAAATCTAATTCCACGTAGAACACAGAACTGTTGCTTTTGTACAAAGATGAAATCACATGGGGGATTAAAAAAAAATTGTTCTTAGCACACAGACAAGCACAGATATTACATGATTTCTAGAATTGCTGAAAGGGTCACCCTTTCTGGAAAGCACTAACTTAATTTTTTTTTTCATTGTTGACAGTGACTACAAAATTCCATTAAATTTAAGAGAAGATGTATTAACATTTGTTTCTCGACAGCAAGAAGATAATTCCGCAATACCGTGGCTTCTGGGGAATTTATGAATTTTGGATAAAACATAAAATATCACTTCCTGGAAAACAATGAGAGCCAATTCCTTTTTTGTGAGACATTCATTATAAATTGTGATTAGGGGGTCCATAAAATGTGGCCTGGCTGTCCTCCTCTCTGCCCATTAGCATGGGCGGTTTTGTTGGAGCATACACTCCCATTCATTCAAGGTGTCCTCTGTGTCCATTTTTATGTTAGAAGGGTGCAGTTGGCTAGTTGCAACAGAGATTACTCCTGCACAACACAAATTGCCTGAAGTATTTACCAACTGATCCCTCACAACCCCTACTCTACCAGTCATATCCTGCCACCTAATTGTCACATATGTGCTAAACTTAGTGTAACACCATTATAATATTCTTAATGGTAAAGATCATCTGTCTGTCTGCCTGCCTCTCTTTCTTTTAAGACTTTCTCCTAGATATTTTAGACCCCATAATCACTAACTGGGAGGAGAGATACTTAATATTTCAGAAATACTTAAATATTTTATTTCAACAATTGAAGTAAAAGTTTTCTAGACAAGGAAAGAAAATCCTTCATGTGTACAAAGGGAAGCCACCAAGGTTTAGGTCCCGGACTCAGATTGCTTACATTCAAACCCTGGCTCTGCAGCTTCCTGACTGTGACCTTAGTTTCACAATATCATAAAAAAAAAGTTGAGCTGGAAAGAGTGTCTACTATACAGGGTTGTAAAGATTCAGTAGAAACTGTACTACATGAAAAGCACTTAGAATTCAGGATCCATCAGTATTATCATTATTTGTGATGCTGGAAATAGTCATGCTTTTAGCCGTTTTATTTTATTCATTAACATACTTTGTCTTGGAATAATTTTCATAACTTTTCCATGAATAAAAAGGTGCACTTTAAATGGATATAGGTGTTTCCATTTCTTACTTACTCATCAGTGGGATTACTGGCACTATGTGTAGTTTGGTCTTAATGTCAGTGGTAACACGTGTGTTGAGTGGATGAATCCTTTCTACTACACACACACAAAAAATAAAAAGCCAGACCCCATATGGCGTGAAAGTAGAGTTTCTATTTATTTAACAACTATCTGTGAGACTGAGGCAGGAAGATCACAAGGTCAAGCCCAGCCTTAGGATTTAGTGAGGTCCTGAGAAAATTAGACCTTATCTCAAAATAAAAACTAAAAAGGGCTGGAGTTGTATCTCAGTTGTAAAGCAACACTGGGTTTAATCCCCAATGCCAAAACAAAAAATGACCCACAAAACTGTTTGTAAGTAGTGTTTGATTTACTGGAACCTTGGTCACATGTAGATCCCTTTTAATTCCTCCTGACTTCAGCAGTGAGAAATACTAAGCATTGGTTCTTGATGGTAGTTGACTCTCACTCATTGGAACCATCTTATTTGTACATGTTAACTCTGATGCTTTGGTCATAAATCCTGGGAGTCCTGTATAAAAACATAGCTTTGTGGAACAATATGCCATTTTTTATATATAAAAGTGAAGGAGCCATATTTCATAACATTCA
Source organism: Callospermophilus lateralis (assembly GCF_048772815.1). Lineage (NCBI taxonomy): Eukaryota > Metazoa > Chordata > Mammalia > Rodentia > Sciuridae > Callospermophilus > Callospermophilus lateralis. Next base: position 107,693,336 of record NC_135313.1, on the reverse strand, counting down.
AGGCCTGCCCAAAACTTAGTTTTCAGTACTATTATCTCCTGAAAGGGAAAAATTTTCTAGAAGGGCTTTTAAAGACTAAAATATAATGATTAAAAATGTTTTATGATGTTGCCAATCACTTTTCTATCATTAGGCAGAGGTTTAATTTTGAGCTTATATATAAAAGTGTATATTGCAAAAGAAAATGATTTAGAAATGTAGATGAAAGTTTTACATAAAATCTTATAGGTTCAAATACCAAATTCCACCAGCTCTTGATAATTTGTTGGTTTTGGAACTGTCTGGAAAGTGAATCTTGAAAGAGGATGTTTGATCTCGTGTATGAACAGCTGCAGAGACTTAGGATGGGCTGGATCACCCTGGATAAATTAGAACCTTCTTGGACCTATTTGCCCTTGGTGGTCTAAAGCACCTTTGCAAGTGTGAAATCTTCAATTTCCCTTTGATTGTAAGCCCTCTAGGAAAGGAAAGACAGTCAGGTGTCCATGTGAAAAAACAACTGTGCCTCTGTTTAAGTCTGGGGAAAGCCTTCCAGAGAGACTTCTACATGAGAGGGGTTGAAAGTTTATCCATGAGTTGGAACTAGGGAGAATCCAGGAGATTATAAAAAGGCCCCTGAGAACACAATTTGACACTCAGCATACACATTAAGAGCCTGTAGTTTTGAGGTAGGTGTTTCCACTTGATCTGTTTCGTTCCCAGCTACGTGATAGACACAATTTCTGTTACTGGTAACAATAGCCCCTGTTGTCCTCTTCTCTTGTGTGTATATTTGTACATATGGACCATGTTTTCCATTTGCTTCCACTTGAGAGTACCACCACTCAGAAACTGAGATGATGTACTGTAAGGCATTTGTGTGATTAACCAAGGGTTAAGTGGACTTTTAAAAGAGCCACTCAGATGGTCTTTAAGAATACACATTTTCCATTTCAAAAGATTAACTGTGCTCATTCAGCTCATTTATAGGTCTTTAATGATTTCCTCATAAAAATGATATTTCTGTTTAAGCTTACCTCTCAGAAATAATACAAACTAGCCATTCAATATGCAATATTTTCAGTTTCTCCTAACTTTGGTCATTGTGTGAAATGAAATACTAAAGCATTCAACCAAAGCTTGTGATTCGTTCCACATTGCTCTTTTAAGTATTCTAGCTGACCTTTTAATGGCATGTGGAAGCTTGCATTTGCTAACAAGGAGAAGGCAAACTACTAAAAGCCATGTTTAAAAATTTTCAGGTTCCTAATATATTTTAATATCATAAAATAATAGGAGTTAGTCTTACAAAAACCAGTCCAGTAGTTCCCAAGACTTTGTTTAAAGAAAATTTCCACAATGAAGTAAGAATTATGAAGCCATCTAGTATGTTTTTATTCAAGAAGAATAAAAAGTATTGTGACAAGACAAGGGGGAATAAAGGGGAGGGAGGGAGGATGCATTAGACGTACCTTTCACATGCTCATATGTGAATTCACAACCAACGTAAATCCACATCGTGTACAACCACAAGAATGGAATCAAAATTGGAATGGGTTGTACTCCATGTATGTATAGTATGTCAAAATACACTCTACTGTCATGTACATCTAAAAACAACAAATAAAAAAAGTATTATGAAAATTAATACTAATTACTATGATACTGGAAGCCATTTCTCTGGCAGACTTAAAAGCTCCACTAGTACCTTGTATAGTCAGTTGTTGACATTATAATTATTCTCTTATTTTAGAAGAGTGGATAATTATCATAGCAAATACTCTTAATTTTTCATACATATAATTATACCTATCACTGGAGAAAGACAGAAATATAAGGATTTCAGCTACAAGAATAAAAAGTATTATTAGTCTAAATTTTTTTTTTTTACAATTTTAGAAAATCTCGTAGGAAGAACAAATAGAACAGTAAAATGTACCATCCTAATACAATTACAAATGCTTTTTAAACGAACGACTATAAATCCTCTTAGAAATGAAATCTTTGATTTCATAGTCAATGAATGAAAGTGTCTAAGCAAATAAGAAACTTGAATATGAAGTTGGAACTGCAGTCTGTGGGTTGTGGGGACAAGGCAATGGTAAAGGGAGAGAAAATGATGGAGTGAAATGTATGATTGGAGATTCAGATCCAAAGAAAAATTCCATCACATTATTTTATCATCGGGATTATGATTTAAAAAAGACTGCTATTGATAGAAATTTTGCACACCTAGAGATGGCTACCAACTAAGGAAAAAGGAGTTGGAGGGCAAAAGGTCAGCTAAACTCAACAGGTATTTATTGCATACTTCAGGACTGCTGGACAATATGTAAATATTCCATGGTGCTTCCTTACTATGTACAAGTCCTAATCCCCATTTTAAAAAAAGTATGCTTCCTGGGGAGGTGGGGAAAAGTAATTTTATATGAAATGTTTAGCAAAGGATATGACATCATGCAACTTTCAGAAAAGCTAAGTTGATTATTAAGAACATAAATGAATGAGATAAACCAATTATTAGGTGGGCAGTACATAAAAGAGACATGGTATTGAGAAGGCAAAGTGTTAATCATCATAGTAAATATACCTGAAGTTCGAGACTGGCGTATAGAAAGGGAAAATAAAAGATCATTGAGTCCTCTGTAAAAAGAAATAGAAATACATCGCTTCACATTTGAAATGGAAACTAAATTAGTTAGAGGATCCATTCATTTTTCTTTGGTCATTTTGGGGTACAGATAGAAAAGTAACAGTGAAAGCCGAAGAGGCACAGAACAATCTAGGGTCACTCTAAAAGTGTGTAGGTGGTGCAGGGTACAGAATTGGAAGTAAAAATTGCTAAAAACTGAAATATCGCCCCTTCCTTATTTAGAATATACTGCATTCCCAGAAAACAATACTTAAAAGAGTTCAATCAAATATGAAGGCACTTAAAAGAAATTGATTTCAGAGAACCCTCAAGAGGATAGAATAATTAATAGCTATTGTTAATTGTAATCAATTGACATGACAACAGAGAAAGATCTGTGACCAGCAGAGAAGAATGAGTCCATTGACCTCTTATAAAAGGACCCATTGGTCAAGTAAATGAAGCGGTTTTCTAAGTCAAGTTGAGAATCGGGCCTTTTGACCAAATAAACTCAAGGGGAAAGATCAGCATAAGGAAAAGAGTGTGTCTGCATTAGACAGCAGACTCCTGATACCAGGCTTGCCACCCACCTGGCTTATTACTCAGTGTCTTGCCTGCCTTGGTGGTCCCTGAGATCATCAGATATTCAAAGCCTTGGCATGAAATGGTGTTCTGAGATGCTGGTTCAAATCAGAAAGTCAGTGAGCCGGAAAGCCCTGTGGAAGGGCCTTTTCCAACTCAAGGAACCATTGCTAATAAATGGCAGTAATAAAAGACACAGTCAGCTCAGTCCTCTTAACAGTAGTCTCACTTCTGGAGCCCACATCCAGTAAGAACAACCTTAGTCAGATGGCATTTAGATTAGGTCATTCTCCTTCAAATCTACAGAGAGCTCTAATTATTAAGGAATCAAATTTAAACTGATGTGTCTGGGATCTGTTTCACCACTTCCCCTCCCAATTGTACAATGTGCAGTGTCATCATTTTAACTTCACCTGGCTTGCTTTACACCAGCCAAGAAAACCATACTCTTAGTTAGCCTCTTAAATCTCTAGCTTCACTCACCCAATTTTCCAAAACTGGGGTGTTAGTCATCTTCATTGGTATCAAGTGAAATTTATGTTCTGACTGATCCCCAATATATGTTCACACCTACACAGCATCTTGTAGATATCGTTTTATCTCCTTATTTCTTTAACACTATTAGTAATCAGGCTTTTCTTGATATGGCTGTGGCTAACTTCAGGGCCACATACAATGTGAGATTTGGAAGGGACCTTAGTATTTTAGAAGAAGGTCCAGAGAGAGTAAGTATATTTTACAAGGTGAGATAGCAAGCTGATGGGTAAACCAAAATGACAGGCCAGATGACTAGCCTTATGCCTCCACCGCAGAAACCATGACTGTGAAAATGAAGACATTTATACTGGTAAAAAATAGGTCAATATGTAAATTTCCTCCTGATCTTTTTTCAACTCTATGATGACATCAGAACCCAGAGTGCATTACTTTATGTTTTGGATGTGATATTGTCATTTCATTCTTCATTGTTAGCCTTAGTTGATAAATCATTAAGATCACTGACTGCATGCTAAAAAAAAAAAGCTTTCTTTTTGTTGGATCTCATAATCTGTTGTAGATTTTCCTATCATATCTTTACAATACATACCATCCTTGACATGCCAAATTATCTTACCTTGGCGTTCTTTATAACCCACCCTGAAAATATTATTCCCATTATGTTCATATCTGTACCCCAATGCTAACTAATAAATACCCAACTAAACTTTGCCTAAGAAAATGGAGTCCTTTGTGGTGATTCACCGTGGCACTCTTCCTGGTAGAGGTCCCACATACCATTGAAGACATTGAGAGTCATCCAAGTGCCCACTTGTTTTCTTTCCCCTTGAAATTCCCATTCCCACCTCCACCCCTTGTCCTCCTCTTTGTCTCTTTCACCCTTTTCTCCTTCCTCTCACTTTTTATTTTTACACCAAGCTCTGCATCTTTTTTTAAGTTAGACTAAATCTTTGTCTCTCTCGGGTGATGTTATCAGCACTGCGGATATAGATGCTGGCCTGTTTCTATCCTAGCATCTCAAAATCTGATTTTGATTCTTCTGTTGCAGCCAACAGTACAGGCTTTAAAAAAAATCAATTTTTAAGTTCCTTATCTGTTTCTCTGCTTCTAAGATGACTGAATCTTTCATAACTAATGGGGATATTAAATTCAGAGGGCTTTATGGGAAAAATACATTGCAATTTGTGTAAAAACCAAAAATGAGGCTGCAATTAGATGAAATAACTACAGCTTAATTGAGATCCATTTTATGTTGATTTGATAGAACTTAGTTACTGTAGAGTTTTTTAATTAAAAACTAGTTTTTGTGAAAACAATTAGTCTAATTTTTCTGCTGATGTGTGTAGTTTGTAGTATTTTAAAGAAAAAAAAATCAGTTGTCAATTTTAGATTCTCCAGTAGCCAAGAGAATTGAAAGGGTTATTTTGGGTCTCAGTATTTTTAGACTGTCTCGACTATTTCATATATATATTAGATGTTGATCAGTGAGAACATGGAGAGACATACCTGTGAGTTTTTGGACACTAATTAATAAGCAGATTGGACTAGATCTAGAAGTTCTGAATTGATGATTTCTTCTTTGCTTTATATTTGTATCATTAACTCAAATGTGTTTATCTTTTCTAGTAGGCCATGTGATTTTGAATTCCAGTTGCATAATATATAGCTTGTTTCCCAGTTCCCACATGTTTTGAATGAGCTCATATATTTTTCCATTAATACTCAGAAATATCATTTAATCCCTATGGCCTTCTCTTATGACCTCTGTTCATTTTTCACTATGTTTAAGGTCTTCTCATTATCCAGGGTTTTTTTTTTCATTTAAAACTTTTTATTTCTAATTTGATATATATATGACAGCAGAATGCATTACAGTTCATATTATGCATACAGAGCACAATTTTCATATCTCTAGTTGTATACAAAGTATATTCACACCATTTGTGTCTTCATACATGTACTTAGGATAATGATATCTTTCTCATTTCACCATCTTTTTTATGCCTATGCCTCTTCCCCTACCCTTTTGCCCTATCTAGAGTTCATCTAATCCTCCCATGCACCCCCTCCCAACCCCATTACTAATCAGCCTCCTTATATCAGAGAAAACATTCAGCATTTGTTTTTTTTAAGTGGGGGAGGGGATTGGCTAACTTCACTTAACATTATATTCTCCAATTCTATTCATTTACCTGCAAATGCCATGATTTTATTCTCCTTTATTGCTGAGTAATATTCCATTGTGTATATATGCCACATTTTTTTTTATCCATTCATCTACTGAAGGGTACCTTCAATTTAGGTATTGTGAATTGTGCTACTATAAACATTGATGTGGCTGTGTCCCTGTAGTATGCTGTTTTCAAGTCCTTTGGGTATAGTCCGAGGAGAGGGATAGCTGCGTCAAATGGTGGCTCCATTCCCAGCTTTCCAAGGAATCTCCATATTGCTTTCCATATTGGCTGTGCCAGTTTGCAGTCCCACCAGCAATGTATGAGTGTGCCTTTTCCCCCACATCCTCACCAACACTTCCTGTTGTTTGTATTCTCAATAGCTGCCATTCTGACTGGAGTGAGATAAAATCTTAGAGTAGTTCTGATTTGCATTTCTCTAATTGCTAGAGATATTGAATATTTCTTCACATATTTGTTGATTGATTATATATCCTCTTCTGAGAGGTGCCTGTTCAGTTCCTTGGCACATTTATTGACCGGCTATTTATTTATTTATTTTTTAGTGTTTAATTTTTTGAGCTCTTTATATACCCTAGAGATTAGTGCTCTATCTGATGTGCAAGGGGTAAAAATTTGCTACCATGCTGTAGGCTCTCTCTTCACCTCACTGATTGTTTCTTTTGCTGAGAAGAAGCTTTTTAGTTTGAATCCATTCCATTTCGTGATTCTTGATTTTACTTTCTATACTATAGAAGTCTTATTAAGGAAGTTGGGGGGCTGGGGATGTGGCTCAAGCGGTAGCACATTCGCCTGGCATGCGTGGGGTGCTGGGTTCGATCCTCAGTACCATATAAAAATAAAAAAATAAAGATGTTGTGTCCGCCAAGAACTAAAAAATAAATATTGAAAAATCATATATCTCTCTCTCTCTCTTAAAAAAAAAAAAAAAGGAAGTTGAGGCCTAATCTGCCATGATGGAGATTTGAACCTTTGTAATATATATACACAGTGTCTCTAGTTTAATTCCTAGGTCCTTGATCCACTTTGACTTGAGTTTTGTGTATGGTGAGAGAGAGGGATTTAATTTCATTTTGTTGCTTATGGATTTCCAGTTTTCCCAGCACCATTTGGAAGAGGCTATCATTTCTCTAATGTATGTTTTTGGCACCTTTGTCTAATATAAGGTAACTGTAATTATGTGGGTTAGTCTCTGTGTCCTCTATTCTGTATCACTGGTCTACCAGTCTATTTCGGTGGCAATACCATGCTGTTTTTGTTACTATTTCCTGTAATATAGTTTAAGGTCTGGTATAGTGATGCCACCTGCTTCACTCTTCTTGCTAAGGATTGCTTTAGCTATTCTGGGTCTCTTATTTTTCCAGATGAATTTCATGACAGCTTTTTCTATTTTCATGAGGAATGTCATTGGGATTTTGATTGGAATTACATTAAATCTGTATAGTGCTTTTGGTAGAATGGTCTTTTTGACAATATTAATTCTCCCTATCTAAGAACAAGGTAGATCTTTTCATCTTCTAAGGTCTTCTTTAATTTCTTTCTTTAGCATTCTGTAGTTTTCATTGTAGAGGTCTTTCACCTCTTTCATTAGGTTGATTCCCAAGTATTTTATTTTTTTGAGGCTATTGTAAATGGGTTAGTTTTCCTCGTTTCTCAGAGGATTTGCCACTGATATACAGAAATGCCTTTGATTTATGGATGTTGATTTTGTATCCTGTTACTTTGGTGAGTTTATTTACTAGTTCTAAAAGTTTTCTGGTGGAATTTTTTGGGTCTTCTAGGTATAGAATCATATCGTCAGCAAATAGTGCTAATTTGAGTTCTTCTTTTTCTATCTATATCCCTTTAATTTCTTTTGTCTAATTGCTCTTACCAGTATTTCAAGAACTATGTAAAATAAAAATGATGAAAGAGGGCATTCTTGTCTGGTTCTAGTTTTTAGAGGGAATGCTTTTAATTTTTATCCATTTAGAATAAGGTTGACCTGGGGCTTAGCAAAGGGAGCTTTTATGATATTGAGATATGTTTCTGTTGTCCCTAGTTCCTCTAGTGTTTTGAACATGAAGGGGTGCTGTATTTTGTTGAATTCTTTTTCTTTCATCTATTGAGATGATTATATGATTCTTATCTTTAAGGCTATTGATGTGATGAATTACATTTGTTGATTTCCCTATGTTGAACCACCCTTGTATCCCTGGGACAAACCCCACTTGATTGTGGTGCATTATCTTTTGATATGTTTTTGTATTTGGTTTGGCAGAATATTATTGAGAATTTTTGCATCTATGTTCGTTAGAGATATTGATATGAAGATTTCTTTCTTTGATGTGTTTTTATCTGGTTTTGGAATCAGGGTGATATTGGCCTCATTACATGAGTTTGGAAGTGCTCCCTCTTTTTCTATTTTCTGAAATAATTTGAAGAGTATTGGTATTAGTTCTTCATTATAGGTCTTGTAGAACTCAGCTGTGTATTCATCTGATCCTGGGCTTTTCTTGGTTGGTAGGCTTCTGATGGCATCTTATATTTCCTTGCTTGAAATTGATATGCTTAAATTGTGTATATTATCCTGATTCAATTTGGGCAAATCATATAACTCTAGAAATTTGTCGATGCCTTCGATATTTTCTATTTTATTGGAGTACAGGTTTTCAAAATAATTTCTAATTATCTTCTGTATTTCTGTAGTGACTGTTGTGATACTTCCTTTTTCATCATGAATGTTAGTAATTTGATTTTTCTCTCTCCTTTGTTAGCATGGCTAAGGGTTTGACAATTGTATTTATTTTTTTGAAGAGCCAACTTTTTGTTTTGTCAATTTTTTCAAGTGTTTGTTTTTGTTTCAATTTCATTGATTTCAGCTCTGATTTTAATTATTTCCTTTCTTCTACTGTTTTTGGTGATAATTTTTTCTTCATTTTCTAGGGCTTTGAGATGTAATGTTAGGTCATTTATTTGTTGACTTTTTCTTCTTTTAAGAAATGAACTCCATGCAATCAACTTTCCTCTTAGTACTGCCTTCATAGTGTCCCGGAGATTTTGATATGTTGTATCAGTGTTCTCATTTACCTCTAAGAGTTTTTAAATTTCTTTTTTGATATCTTTTGCAAATAATTGTTCATTCAGTAGCATATTATTTAGTCTCCAGGTGTTGGAGTAGTTTTTATTTTTTATTTTATCATTGATTTCTAATTTCACTTAATTGTGATCTTGTAGAATGCAGGTATAACTCTACTTTTTTGTATTAAGAGTTGCTCTGTGCTGTAATACATGGTCTATTTTAGAGAAGGATCCATGTGCTGCTGAGAAGAAAGTGTCTTCTCTCATTGAAGGATGAAATATTATGTATGTCTGTTAAGTCTAGGTTATTGATTGCATTATTGAGTTATATATATATATATATATATATATATATATATATATATATATATATATATATATTGTTGTTGGTCAGCTTTTGTTGGAAGATCTATCCAGTGCTGAAAAAGGTGTGTTAAAGTCACCCTGAATTATTGTGTTGTGGTCTATTGGACTCTTGAACTTGAGAAGGTTTTTTCTTTTTTCTTTTCTTTTCTTTCTTTCTTTCTTTCTTTTATTTTATTTATTTATTTATTTATTTATTTTGATGAACATGGATGCTCCATTGTTTTGGGGCATATAAATTTATAATTGCTATGTCTTGTTGGTATATGGTTTCCTTGAGCAGTGCGAAATGTCCTTCTTTATTCCTTTTCATTAACTTTAGCTTAAAGTCTAATTTATTTGATATGAGGATGGAAACCCCTGGTTGCTTCTGCATTCCATGTGAGTGATATGATTTTTTCCAACTTTTTACTTTCAGTCTGTGTATATCTTTTCCTATGAGATGAGTCTCTTTGAGGCAGCATATTGTTGGGTCTTTTTTTTTTTTCCGTTTTTTTCATCCATTAGGCTAGCCAATGTCTATTGACTGGTGAATTTAGGCCATTAACATTCAGGGTTATTATTGAGACATGATTTGTATTCCCAGCCATTTTTATTACTTAACTTGACTTGGATTCTCCTTTGCTTAGTTTTTCCTTTAGTGTAATACCTCCCTCTGATGATTTTCATTGTTGTCTTTCATTTCCTCTTCATAGAATATTTTGCCAAGGATGTTCTGTAGTACAAATTTTCTATCTGTAAATTCTTTTAATTTTTATTTATCATGGAAAGTTTTTATTGCATCATTAAATCTAAAGCTTAATTTTGCTGAATACAAGATTCTTGGTTGGCATCCATTTTCTTTCAAAGATTGATATATGTTATTCCAGGATATTCTAGCTTTCAGGGTCTGGGTTGAAAAAAAAAACACTTGCACATAATTTGTTTCCCCTATATGTAATCTCATTCCTTTCTCTCATGGCTTTTAATATTCTCTCCTTATTCTGTATATTAGACATTTTCATTATAATATGCCTTGATGTGGATCTGTTGTGGTTTTGTAAATTTGGTGTCCTATTATAAGCCTCTTGAATTTGGTTTTCCAATCCTTTCTTCATGTTTGGAAAAATTTTCTGATATTATGTCATTGAATAGATTTTTTATTCCTTTGGTTTAGAACTCTATACTTCCTCTATCCCAATAACTCTTAAATTTGATCTTTTTATGATATCCCATATTTCTTGAATGTTCTGCTCATGACTTCTTACCATTTTCACTGTGGGTTCTACATTCTTTTCAAGATTATATATTTTGTCTTTATTGTCTGAGTTCCTGTCTTTCAAGTGGTCTAATCTGTTGGTGTTGATTTCAGTTGAACTTTTAATTTAGTTTATTGCTTCTTTCATTTCAAAAATTTCTGTTTGGTTTTTCTTTAGAACCTCTATCTCCATATTGGAGTAATCTTTTGCTTTCTGTATTTGTTTATATAGATTTTGTCGAAATGATCTTTTGATGCCTGTATTTGCTCTCTTATACCATTCTTTAATTCACAGAACATTTTAATTATGTACATCCTACACTCCTTCTGTCATTTCATCTGCTGTGCTGGCCATGGATTCTAATAATGTGTTATCTTGATTTATTGGGGGCACTTTCTTCCCTTGTCTTTTCACGTTGATTGTGTGTCTTCCCTTCTAGCACTATGGATCCAAGGTGTTACCATTTTTACCTTACAGGCTTATAGTTCCCCTGTAGGGTTCCAGTACCTCTCCTTTGAGGGTTAGGACAATGTGAACAGATTCCAATATAAACAAAATATCACCTAAAAACAAATAGTTGCTAATAGACATTTACAGTTTGGTCACAATGTACAGAAATGGTGAATTCATTTATTATCTACAATATAATCAGTAGGTTTATAAAGGGTTTATAGTGTCTGATGGTGGACAAAGAACTCGGGGTGAGGTATAGGAAGATATGCTGAAGAGGGAGCAGGTGAGGATATAGAGTTGTTATATCTTAGGAAGTGTGAAAGAGAAATCTAAAGAAGAAAGTCAGCAGCAGGAGAATAGAGAGGACATAATTTTGAGTAGACAAGTAAGAGGGAAGACAGTAGAGTACACAAAACAAACACACACATATATATTTTAAGAAATATAAAAAATGTTAAATTAGTAAAACTTGGAAAAAAGAAAAAATAACAACAACAACAAAAAAGAAAATAAACAACACAACTGTAATATACTATTCAGTTGTCTCAGACCTCAGTATCCTAATTCATGGAAAGTACTTGGTTTCACATATTTTGGGGATGTGAAGGCTGGAGAACAAAGAGGGAGAAGAAACAAAAAAAATCTCAAAAGAAGAAACAAGGGTTGTTTTGGTTGGAGATCAATATCTTTTCTGCTTCCTTTTTTTTTTTTTATCTAATTGGTGGGGTCGTTTGTTGTTAGCTGGTATCTCTGCCCACAGGATGGTGAAGGTAACCAGGGAGGGAGGGTTTTTCCTGGATAGAGAGCACCTGGAAATGGGGTCTGGCACCAGTCAGTCCCTGAAGGGAGACTGCACCTCAGGGATCTCTTTTGGGGCCTGCTCCTGTGATGTGATTGCCTGGTCTTATCTCCTTATCTCACCTGAAGACCTCCCAGTTCCTGGTCTCTGTTGGTCTCTAATCTATATAATTCTCACCCTTTCCTTTACTGCTTCCTAATAAGGGACCTTTCTCTCTGGGGCCCTTATGTGTGGCACTTTGGGTGCCCTCCGCACCTGCCCTGCTGACAGCTGTTTTTTGTTGTTGTTGTTGTTGTTGGGCGGGCATTGTGCCAAGTTAGCAGCTGCTGGAGAGAGGGTGCAGTTAGAAACTGGGAATCTGTCCAGCCAGAGTTCCAAACTGGGAGTTGCCCTTACTAAAGATGGTGATGAAGGTGATCCAAGATGGAGGTGTTTGCTTTCAGCGATGAGCTGTTGGGTTGGGTGGGGGGAGCCGGGCGATGGTGTTGGACGATGAGTTCAGAGACTGGGTCTGTGGCATGCATCATGTGGCTGTGGCTGTCTAGAGAGCCTGTGTGTAGTTCCCGGGTGTAGGCGGACTATCTCCTTTGCTGCAGAGTCCCAATATGGAGGTGATGGGGGTGCCCTAGGTTGGTTGACGGGGGTCCACACAGGAGTGGCGGCTGGGGATCCTATGTATGGGTAGCCGCCAGGTGTCCTGTGTGGGAGCTGCATCCAGGATTTCTGCTCAGATGGGTGGCCGAATGTTCTGTGGGAGGGCTGATGCTGGTGGTCCCTCTCAGGCATCAGGTAGTCCTGCATGGGCGAATAGTTGGGAGACCTACTCTGATGCTGAGTCCTGGAACCCTGCATGGTCACGGTGGCTGTGATTCCTGTGCGGAAGCAGGAATACCCCTCACAGAGAAGCAGTATTCTCACTTGTTGAGTCCCAAGTCATGGAGCGGCACAGAATGCTGCCTCCCTCTGGCCCGCCACCTTGGATCGGCCTACCCAGGGTTATTACTGTTTCTCCTATGATTCTTTGATCTACAGTATTAGTCATCACAAGTATTATGATTAGGAGTTTTGCAACTTGAACACATTTCAAGAATTTTTTAATAAAAGAAACTGTGAAGACTATTCTGTATGTCATCACACATCTCTCAAGCATCAGGTCACTGCAGAACACACACGGAGAAAACTATTGCTTCCTTGTATTCATTAAGCAGGAGTCACAGAGGTGTGCCTTGGGCAGATGTGGGTGGGGCCTGTCCTGTAATGGTGGAAATTTTACTTAACAAGGTAGCCATGGATGGTGGAGCTAGAATTTGCACACCAAGTAAAGAAAATTCCTGCCTTTCAATCTTTTTTTTTTTTTTTTTTTTTTAACTTTGCCAATATTACCACCCACTGATGTAATGAGAGTCACCAAATATAATTAGACTTAGGATAGAGGTACAGATTGACTTTTTATATTTGAAATCAAGTGTTCATATTTTAATTTCTCCCTGAGGGTTTGGCACACCATACATCAGACCATCTGTTTGAAATTATACTTCATAATGGGGTTAAAACAATTTCTTTTAAGAAAGGTCAAATAAAGAGTTGTATACATTGTAGATGGGATCCATAATAATTAGCTTCTTTATTCTCATATTAAAATTTACATTAATATTGTAGGAAAGACATTTTAAAGTATGATATGAATTGAAACACATTTTTAATTTTTTAAAAGATGTATCACTAGAATATTTCTCTAACATGTAATGATCATTAAAGACTAAAATTCCTAGAGAATTTATCAAAATTAGCTGAACTATGTTAGACAATATAAACTATATCATTACATTTATTTTTTGTGCAAATTTTATTTTGCACTAAACTTTCAATTTTTAATCTTAAAATTTTTATTATAGACAATTCAATATAAGGGTGCAGTGCATTTTTATTTCTGATCTACCACGTTTTGAAACACAGTCATGAATTCTCTGCCAAGGGTGAGCCAGACAAATGTTCTTTATCTGTTTTAAAGTATAATTAAAAGTATTGATTCCCAAACTATTGCATTCATATAAGGGTTAAAATATATCATAATTATTCATTTAGTATGAAATATAGGAAGCTAATTCTATTAATTAAAATCAAAATACTAATTTTACATTAATAGGAAACAACCATATTAATTTATTTTAGGACTTTCAAGCTTTTAAAATACATATTATTTTGCTATTTCCTCACAGTATCACTATGAATGCAGCTTGGGCCATTTCACTCTTCTCAATGTGTAGAAAGGAATTGGCTTAAAAGAGAAAAGTGTTACATGGCCTGTCTAAAACCACTTTGTTTTAGAAGCTGGTAGAGTTCACCAGTTTCTATTTAAATATTTCCTCATTCTGTAGTTAGCGGCTAGATTCTGTTCTTTTTTCACACAGTAGTCACAATGAAGTTTGCAAAAATCTTAATCAGATCCTATCACTCACGTACTTAAGCCTTGGTACCAAGTGACCATTTTTTTTTTTTTTCAGGAGATAGTCCCAAATCCTTCATAGGATGGTGGTGGTCCACCAGTGTCCAGCCTCTGCTGTTTCCACCTTTATCACATGCTGTGGCTGTTCCTTGCTCACCAGGCTTTAGCTACATGGGGCTTCTCTTTGTTCTTGGCATGTGTGGCAAAGGACTCTGCCCTTGCTGCCCACTCTGCCTGGCATGCTGATCCTTTACCTTCACCCAGCAGCACTGAGTGATCACAGAGGTTTTGGTGTTAATGCTACTCACTCAAAGAAACCTTCCTCTAATCCACCACACCACAACAGTTTCTCTTGCTTCAACAAACCTTTAATTACTCATCAGTTGAAAATGACATGTTTCCCTTTGCAGTAGTTTCTTTGGCACCTGCCACTGCTCTGTTAGTCTTTTGGATTCAGAATCACGCCTCTTTGGTTCATTGCTACCCTCCAGAGCTGGTCAAGTGTTTGGCACATAGTAGCAGCTCAGGGAACACGTAAGTTCTAAGAGAATGAATGAATCCATTTGGTGGTACATAGTTCTTTTCCCCTTTATTAAATGAGGGAATTATCAGAATTTTCTCCTTCCTGGGAATGTGCATATAGAAATGACTTCTGATACTTGAATGATTTAGGCAATTGTTAAAACATTAGTAGAACAGTTTAAAAAAAAAATAAAATTAAGTGAGTTAGAAGCTAGAATCTCCTCCCTTTGAGGTTTAATTAGAGAATAGCTTAATTAGCATGAGTTAATGCAAGCTCTGTTGCTGTGTGAGGGCTATGATTTATAAACAAAGACTTGGACTTAAGGTATGATTTGCAGAACAAAGACTTGGACTTAAGATATCCTTTGGTTTATATGTTTGATTCTTTGTGCTTCATTCAACTCTTTGCTTGTCCTTGGATAGGGAAAGTGCTTTGGAATTCTGCTCTTGATTCTAATTTTTTTTTTCTCTATCATGATGTACAGTCTGCCCAGCTATAACATGACATATATATTTCTAAAAATCACTGCGCTCTGCAAAACCACACAATAGAAACCATAAGGCGGGGAATGTGACTAGGAATGCAATACTAAAAATTTTGTCAGTGACACCTTAAAAAAAAAAAGAACCTAATAAAAATGGTAGTGGAGTTTTCCATGTGTTAAATGGTTAAGAAATGCATAAATACTGCAATGAATTTGACATTTCACCTTGAAAAAGACCTACAGTTGACTTGTGGGTGTGGGCGTCAAAAGCCATGCAGCTGCTAAGTTATCATAAAGTGAGCACAGAATGATTGTGGCTCATGATGTGCACAGTGGACTGAGGTCTGTTTGAAACGTGTGTATTTTGTGTATTTCTATGCAACTTGGGTCAGCAGGGTACAATATTTTTCTCATGAATGAAGTTGAACAGAAGCAAATGTGAGATTTGTGTCATGCTCAAGTTGTTCCCTGATTTATCAATTGCACTGGAACAAATTTGTACTCTTAAGAGAAGTATAACAGCAGATCTGACTCAAGTGAGTCCACAAAGAAAAGAATGTTGATTGTGTGTAGTAACTGAGTATTTTTATTGGTAAAAAATGTATATAATGTAAAATTCACCATTTTAGCCATTTGTACCAAGTTAGCCTAGTTCTTTTCTAAGACCAACATTTTTTTCCTTTTTCAAAGCTTTCAGAATATCACATTCTAAAGTGTCAGTATAAAATTTTGATTTTTTTTTTCGATGTTGATAAAAGTAACTGATTTGGGAGTTAAAAATTGATTAAGGACTTAACAAAAATGATTGCTTCACAATTGATGAGTGAATGTTTCCAATAATACTATTAGGTCATGTGCTAAAAGTATGAAGTGCATTTGCGCTTACGACCTAGTCATCATCTTCAACAGATGTTTATCCAGCTGGAAAATTATGACAAATGTATATGGAAAATAACAACAGAATAACGTTAAGGGTGTTAAGTATAGTAGGCGCTATTGGAATCCAAGGAAGGGAGAGAGTGATGGTCTAGTGAGGAAGAATTCCAGAAGGTGTGGCTATAGCTGAGCCTTAGAGAGGCCCTTGGCTTCCAATGGAGACCTTAGAGAGTATTTGAAGCAGAAGCGAGGACATGGTCAAAGGTGCAGAGGAAGGGGGATGTGTAGGCATTTTTAGAGGATAATGATTTATTTCTAGATGAGACTCTGCTTTTTCTTCAGGACAAATTCCCCCTCATAAGTTAGAACTAAAGAAAATTCATCTTTTGTGTCACTTCCTATGAGTACGCCCCATGTGATGGATCGTATTTAACCCTGAGTAATCCATGAGACAGAGTAATAGAATTTGATTAATGGCAACATAGAAGTCTCTGCTTCTCTTCTTTCCTGTTAGTAATTTATGTTCCTCATAATAAAACTATGCATCTTTGGTTTTTATCATAGAATTACATATTTGTATAGAAAGTGCTCAATTTAGTAGCAGCAATAAGTACGGCATGCTTAAAAATGGCAACAAGAATAACAGAATCCAAACAAAACAAAAAGAGAATAGCTAAATCAGTTTTAAAAGGAGGATCTAAGCCCTTGCAGAACCAACTACTCTGAGTCAGTCTGTCTTTTGATCCATAGTCTCCCATTGGTAAAATGATCTACTTATCTAGAATTATAAAAACAGTGGGTGATTCGGCTTATTTTTATCTCTGAAAACCTCATATGGCAAAATTAAAACTCATTCATTATCTTGTAAACTTCAAGGTTTTTGTCCTTTTATGAAAACAGTAATATAAAAAATATGGCAAAGATTGAGAACATGAAATAATTTTGAATAGGTATAATGCTCCTATTAATTACTATCTGAATTACTTTGCTTTTGATAATATTTTGGAGTCATCATTCTTCATAGAAAGCAACTTGGTTTAGGGGAAATCATAAAATTTTGGAATCAAATCATCCACTACTCAAAATCTGTTACCTTTTGGTCTCTGTGAAGTTGGATACATCATTTACATATCACTGATCCTTGGTTCCCTCGTTTATAACAATAGATAAATAACAGAATCTATTTCATGGGGTTGTCACTGGGATGAAATTAACACACATGACACTCACGCTAGCATTTAGGGACCAACAGCTATTACTAGTTATTTTTTTTTTTGTCCTAAATTCATTTTTGAAAGTTCTTCCCTGTGTCTTTCACAGCATGAGAAGCTGATACATGAACTGGAAGAGGAGAGACACTTGCGTCTTCAAAGTGAGAAGCGGTTGATGGAGGTGACCCTTGAGTCAGAGCGCAACAGAGTTCAGATGCGCGGTCTGCAGCGGCAGTTCTCCAGGTACTGTTCTTGACTGAGAGGTGTCCCTTCGTGCACCCTTGGGTTAGGTTTTCATTGCTCAAGCTGCTTTTCTAACAATTTAGATTTTCTATTTTGACTAAGCCATCCTATGACATCTGGGCCAATTTTCTGAAACTTTTCACTTACCCTTGAAGTAGTCTCGGCTATATTGACACTGGTCACCTGCTTTTTGCCCCAGTGGCTTCTCAAAAGGTCTTTTGTGAGTATGCGTTGTCTTTGGGACCTATGACCATGTCCAGTGTCAGATCAGTCAGAGAAATGAGATTGTGCTTGTCATCCCAGCCCTAGTAGGTGAGTGTGGATCTAATCATTCAGGAAAAAACTCATTTAGGGCTGTTATAGCTCAGTGGTGGAGCGCTTTCCTAGTATGTGTGAGGCACTGGGTTCAGTCCTCAGCACCACATAAAAATAAATAAAAGAAAGTAAAGATATTATATCCATCTAAAATTAAAACAAAAAGTTTTAAAAAGAAAAAAAACCTTATTTATATATGCTAAAGAAAACAAAGCAAAATAAAACAATGCATTCCTTTTTTTTTTTTTTTGAAAACAATATATTCCTTTCTTTTAAAAAGATGTAACTAGCTGAGAGCGATGGCACACAAGGATCGAAAGTTCAGATCCAGCCTCAGCCACATAGTGAGGCCCTAAGCAGCTCTGTGAGACCCTGTCTCTAAATAAAATATAAAAAAGGGCTAGGAATGTGGCTCAGTGGTTGAGCGCATCTGGTTTAAAGTCCTGGAATCAAAACTTAAAAAAAAAAAAAAAAAGATATAACTAAAATTTGAAGGGAGGAATCTGAAAAAGGAACTGTTTTTAGATTTGATTCTGGCATAGTTAGAATCTTTCAACTGCATTTATAGTTAATATGGGGCCAGATGACAGTTCAATCCATTATGTTAAAATCTATTCAGTTACATGGGGAAAAAAAAATAAAACTTGTACATTTATATTCCTTAGACCAGATACAGGGCCCCTGTGAGGGACAATATGCTTTCATTTCTATTTTTCACCATTTATAAAACAAGGGAAATAATTTGTTTCACTTCTCCAACATGAACTTATCCCAAGAAGTATCATGTTTGGGCAGCTGCTTTACAAGGCTTTGCCGGTGAACTGTTAGGGATCTTGCCTTTAACTTGTCACTGGGATTTGTATGATTATAGATCAGTGTTTGATGCTATAGATTACTCATTATGAAGTTATATACTGGTAGTTTAAGTTTTTCACATGTTGCAGAGAGATCAAATTTCAGCCTTCAGGTTATTTACCTCACTGTGTCTGATAGGTGATTGCTGTGACTATGGTTTAGGGGCTTCTTAAGGAACAAAGCAGGAAGAGTGGATGACTTCTCTGTGTTCAGGATCATAAGTGAACGCCCTGATAAGCTATGCAAGATCATGATGGTACACAGGTGCTGTAGAAATGCACCAATCGATACTGTAACAAATCTACACTCCATCGCTCTCAGGCTGTTACTGACACTACTTTATATCCTCAGTTTTTCTTCCATTTGATGGGAATGCTCATCATTGTCCCAACTGGAAATAATAGACTCCCCCCAAACCAACTTTAAAAGAAGTATCATTTTTTAGATACTTGCCATTTTAATGATACAGGAAAGGAGGAGGCAGATCTTGCTTTTTTTTTTCAGTATCTAATTGAGATGTCTCTATATTCAAGCTATTGATTTCCATGATGTGAGACACATGGCACAGTGAATTATTTTCATGTGATGCCGGGTCATCTGCTGTACATCAAATGACAATCCTGTACAGATTTGAATGATAGAAGAGCAAGATTGTATCCTAAGCTGAAAGAAAAGATAATTATATGTATGATAAATAGTGGTTGATTCTACATACTGCTTTTGTGAGGATTTTTTTCCCAGTATAATCAGTTTCCTTATGTAAACCTTCATTGAAACTGAAAAGTTCAAGTCCAATTACAGCTATACAACTAATATAGATCAGTGAAAGATGGAGGGGGATAAGCATAAATAAGAGATACGATAATTACACTATAATTTGGGGAGATCTAATGAACCACATCTGATAGCCTTTCATAGTTTAAATTTTGGTTTCTAAGATATTTCTACTAATGGTTATTTAAATAATCCTGTTAATTTAAGTCTTTATAAAATTTTCAGTATTACAGAATATGCCCTCCGACATGTTTAGCATTTAAATGTTCATATAATTTATATAATCCAAACTATTACATTGAATTAAAAATCTTATATTCATAATTTTATCACTTTTACTCTGGGTTGATCAGTTCATTTGGTATGGGGTTATTATTTGGGATGCAGACATAATTTGTTCATGAGCTGAGGTTTCCTTTTAAGATTGTTCATAATCTCCTATCCCAAAGAATGTGGCATGGCTTACAATAAAAGGTAGATTTACAGGAAGGCTGGAAAAATAAGAACAGAAAATAAAGATCACAAAAGGAGAATGTCAAGTAGGCATAGTCACATAGCCCAACAAGTTTTCTGAGAATGAATGGCTAACATGTTGCAAAGGAAAACACAGGAGGTATGTAATTGTTATATCATGGTCAAAGGCTACTGTTTCCTAAATAGAGGAACACTATCTATGGAAATAAGTTCATAATAGAATGTATCAGATAGGGCTCTTCATAGGAGACATTGATGGATACAATAGACATTGGTTCAAGATGATGAAAATTAGGATAATTCTTAAGAATGCTACTACTTCCACTATGTCACTTAAGTCTGAAAAGTTAAACAGTTTATGAATTTTGTAATACATGAAGTAAGAATATTGGGTTTATGTCTGAAGGATCACTTGAAATAAGAACTTTTCTATTGCCCAGTTCTCTTAAGTCAACCACTGTATGTACTTTCTATTTTTCTTTTTCTATAGAGCAATAAGATACAGATGCCTGAGTTTGGTTGTACGAAGGGTTTCTTGGTATATTTGATAGCATAATAAATAGGGGAGCCTTTAATATAGCACTTAAGGGCTTCCAATTTCAGCTTCAGAGATAATATGAGGCAATGGAGAAGGAACTGAATAAAAAGTTAGATACTGAACAGTTAGGAGCATGTGGGAGATGGTGTTCTTCAGATGCCAGGATGAGTGATTGAAGAAAGCCAGTCTAGGTTCTGGTTTATGAAATTTCAGCTGTGTGCTAGGCCTGATGGCTTGAAGACACACAGCAAACCTGAACATTTGTGATTATCTGTATTAATGAGTAATAGGATCACTTAGGATAAAAATACTAAAGGTGTTTGAGTGAGCGGTTCCCTTTATATCACCATCAAACTTCCATCCATGATGCCTTCCTCCCTCTTGACCTCTGATTAGGGTATGATGAACAGCAATGGTCCAAACTTTGGACAATGAAAAGAAAAAGAATATGCAATCAGAAACCACATAATCAGCTCTAAACTCCTAAGTCAGAAATTCCCTGCATGGAGAGGGTTGCAGACAAATATAACAAACTTCTTTTGACCATTTATATTCCTTAATGTAAATGCAGAGAAGGAAAAAAAAATAGATACTTTCAAATTAAGCCCTCCCCACGGTTGACAGAACCCTTTTAATAAGGGGGTATCTGAGGCAGGTGGTGGTGTCATTAGGGCCTTCTCTTGCTGCTGTTGTTATTTGGTGATATAAATTAAAGATGCTTTCCAGATGTGATCGTGATTGCTTAACCACTGTCTGGAGGAATACATGGCTGGGCATATTTTATGAGGGATTCGTTTTGTAATCATCTGTAATTCCATAACTCTCTTCCCACCCTGAATGCTTGTTGGAATTGTGCTTGTGTTGCCTGCCAGCTTAGTGGTGTAGACTGAAGCTATGTCACTGCCTTCTGGTCTGCGTCAAGAAAGAATAGTTTAGCCCAAGCCTCTTTATTCCATTGGAGTTAATGAACTGTTTGCACAACAGCTAGATTCATTGGGAGGAGCATGTTCAGGAACATCACCTCCAAGTTGGGTGGGATTTGTTGACTTGTAATAATAGCTATTTAAAAAAAATAGGCTTGTGAAGACCTAAGCATTTCTACAAGTACTGATTTTATATAAACCATATACATAATCATATGTACAACACCATATTATAACATAACTGTAAGTGAGAAAAATTTTGTCCAGTCTCAGGACAGCCAGATTTCAGACTTGTTAATGGATTATGCTGATACATGAATAGTCAGATGAAATTAATGACTGACACATTTGAAGCTTTAAATTAGAATTGTTCTGGCAGATACGCCACCTGGCTGCCACACTTGAGAAACCCTCTTTGGTTAGCAAACTGTATCACATTCGAAGTTTCAGGAACTCTTTATATTCCTAAATGTAAATGCAGAGAAGAAAAAAAATAATAGATACTTTCAAATTAAGCCCTCCCCACTGTCTACAGGGCCCTTTTAATAAAGGGTACCTGAGGCAGGTGGTGGTGTCTTTAGAGCCGTTTATACACCAGGCATTGTACATCTAAGCAATGGGAGCAATTAGGTTTTGTCATTCTTAATTATCCAGAATAGTTAAAAATCAACCAAGTCCATTCCAGGCTTTCCCCAGGATTTCTCTGCCCCTATTCTGCCCTTCCCCCTGGTGCTGTGATCTGCTGCCTTGGAGCTGTCTCTTTGCCTACTGTAATAGGGATTCTCCTGTCATAGTTGATTGCTATGCTTAAGTGCAGTCTGCTGCCTGCTGAACTTCAAGGAGCCATAAACGGGAATGGTTTCACCACTTGACTTGTTTGCTGGTTGCTGTTCACATTATGGGCTCTCAGAGACTTTATGAAATCCTAGGGTTCATATTCTGCTGCCCATTCTGAAGCTGTAGGCACCTGGCATAGAAGTGAGTGTGAAAGAGGATAATATGCCCTTAAATGTGCTACCCACGTACTCCATTCTGCCTCTATATCTGTCTGGCACATTAAAAGAACATTTTCTCTGCATCTTTAGAAGGAGTGAAATACAACAAGATGAAAAAAGCTGTCAATTGACCTTTGGACAATCAACAGCTCTTCTGTTCCTCTTCTACATTTTTTCCCATCTCAGACCGTTCATCAACTTTAACTCATATCTGTGGCTGGCTCTCCTGAGTGCCTTGTTCCTCCTGATGAATATAGAGGGCAATTTTCTATTGATTTGGAGTTGCTATTTCCACACCATCAGCAATATTTCTGGCTGAGGCTTTTCATAAAAACGGGGGCCCTCTCATCTGCCACTCTGTGTAAACCTACCAGGTTCAAAATGGCAAAGCAGTGTTGGTCCAAGGATGGAGTTCCTTCAAATTACAACAGATGAAAAAAAATATTTTAAATGCATATTTAAAGATGCCTGTTTAGCATGACACAGATCATGTTTTGATGTCAGCAGTGTATATCTCAGTGATCTAGCATGTAAGCTCTCACTTGAGCAAACGGGGGAGGGGTGAAACCAACTATGTGCAGAACTAGAAAAAAAAAGCTATTTTCAGCTCCCTGGGTAACTACTGACTTACTGAATATGGAACATTCCTTTATTCCTTTGTGTTTCTGTTTATGCCTTAAAAGTGTTGACATAGTCACACATTTCTTCTTAAATTCCTGTTAAGAGCTACTTGTTGTTGAGCACACAACATAGAAGTTGTATCAACTATTATTCATTCCTGATAAGACACACGATATTGATACATATTGGAGTTTCCATTTCATTTCAAGGGGCTGTGTTCTGTTCAGTGGCTTGTGTAGGGCCTCATTTTACTCCCACTTGTATGTAGCTTAATAACTCTGGTTAAGTAATTTGACCCTTCTGGGTCTCAATTTGTTCATTTGTAAAACGAGGAAATTGGATTGCATTATAGTTTTATAATGCTTTTAATGCTCTTTTGAAGACAGCACCTTAGAAAATGAAATGCTTTTGTTTATTGGGTGAAATAATAATTACACAGTGATAGCCAGGTCTCGGAAGTTTCTGACAACGGGCTTTCATGTGAGTGTTGGAGTAGGCTAGCTGTCATCACAGTGTCACGCTGTAGGGCTGATGGACCATGTCTGTTTTGGTTACTTGACTGTGGAGAAGTCAAGATTAGAAAACTGCCAAGACCAGATGAAAAATTTCTTTTGAGGACAGCCAAAATTAAATTCTAAGGAACTTTATTGGCAAAGGAAGTTAAGATGTTCTACAGTGAACATGATTGTTATCGCTCTTGGCTCTGATGTTGTCTCTTTTAGGATTTATTTGAACAGGTTTTGGGGGAAAAACCCTCAACAGAGAGAACTTAGTAATAATCATAATTGTTTTCACTTCTAAATAATTTCTTTGAATAAAGACATCATAAAAACACCAGTGATGTGGTCTCTTTAGTACATACATTTTCAGGGACTAATGTGTCTATGTCCACCCCAATACATTTTTAAGAGAGGAAGTCTGGGATATGGAAGAATATTTTTCTCTTTTACAACTGGAAACTAAGTTTATTCCTGCTCGATAATAAAAGCTTATTTTCTTGGTCAGGTTTATAGAAAGATCGGTTTTTTACAGTGTACAATTCGGTAAGTTTTGAAAAGCATATACTCTCATGTAACTACCACCATAATCAAAACACTGGACTATCTCCATGTTCCTGATAAGTTCCCTACCTATATCCCAATCCCCTGGCAAGGACTAATCTGAATTCTCTGACTATAGATTTGTCTTTTCCAGAAAGACTTGTTCTTTCACTTAATGTGATTCTTTTGAGAAGCCTACATGATGTTCCACACATCAATGATTCATTCATCCTTATTGCTGAGTAATATATTCCTTATACAGATAATACTGTTTGTTTATCCATTCAATGGTAGATGAGAAGTTGGGTTTCCTACAGTTTGGAGAGAGTATTATTAAAGTTGGTATAAATATTTACACCTGGATCTTATAGGGTGTTGCCTTGTCTCTTGGGCAAATAGCTAGAATGGAATTATTGAGCTGTATAGTAAGCATTAGCTTCACTTTATAAGAAACTGCCAAATAGTCTTCCAAAATAGCTGTGCCATGTTGCTTTCCCATCAGCAAATCTCTATTTGTTGCACATTAATAGATATTTCTTGAAAAAAACATACATATACAAAACTACTCAAAAACTTCTTAGTTTAATGAATCATTCTTAGGTGAATACCCTTGTAACCAACACTAGGTCAAGAAAGAAAACTGTCAACCTCCCAAGATCCCTCCAGGTGAGCCTTCCCAATCTTATCATTCACCCAATAAATAACTTTAAAACAATAACCTCCCTGTTTCTTTAGTAGATTCATAATATACGTGTATCCTCAGATACTTTGATTTAAACTTGCCTATTTGTTTTAGAAGATGAATGTATCTTTTAAGTTTCTTTGAGCCTATAAGTTACTCTCCTTTTCTTTGGAATTTACCTGTTGAAGAACAAAGATCATTTGACTTGTAGCATTCCTGAAGTCTAAATTTTATTCTTTTAACTGTTCAGTGTGTTTCTATGACCTTATGTTTTCTGCAAATTTTCAGGTATTTTCATACATTGCTCCTAATGAGTACTTAAATAGTTAAAGGTTGTTTCTATCCAAGCAGTAAAGAACATCTCTCTCCCTCTCCAGTACCTCTCTGACATTGCTGTCAAAGACCTTTGCCATGGTAGGCATTCAGTAAATATTTGTTGGTTGCAGAATGAATGAATGAATGAATGAATGAATGAATGAATGCAGGAATGAGTGTCTTTCCTGGAGTAGAAAGCACAAGGAAGGATTTTATGAATAGTGTGTTTATGATAGAAATTTGCTTCCAAGGGAGATTGTAGAAAGGCCATTTCTGGGGATCTTTAAAACTTTGATAATAGTCATCATTCTTAGAGTTATAAACCATGATGGCCTGGGAGGATGAAGACCTGATTTCCCATTCCTGGGCTTCTATGAGAGAGTGCTCACCTATAAAAGATGAGTTGTCTATTTCAGAATACTCTTTTGCAGAATTCTTTTCTGCAGGGCACTAAATGGAATTTGGTGCATTGAAAGTTTACTTCCCATAGGGTGAAGTTTACTTTCAGAGAGTGTTTTATGACCCTCTGATAACATTGCTCTATGGTTGCATATGGGTCAAGTGCAAAAGCAGCAGTCCCAGGAGTATAGATTATTGTTCTGATGACCTTGCTGGTCTATAGACAGTGCATTCAATGAGAAGCACTTCCACAGAGCACGTCTCTCAGTGCTGACTACAAAACTCTTGTAACTATTCTTTAAGATCCTTTGTTTAACTTGTGAAAAATAATTCAGTTAAGATTGTCTTTGTTTATAAATGTCTACATCTGTTACTAACCAACAGCCTCCAGCTTTTAAGAATGTTTACTGAGAACAAAGTAGGGAATTAGCTATGCTGAAGCTATGGTGTTCTGACAGAAGAAATGTCTTGTAGTTTTCACTAAATTGTGTTTCAAAATTATCTTCACATTTCTCTCAACCAAAGGTTTTCACCTGTCAGGCATAATAGTAGCAAGAGGCAGGATGCTTTTTTCTTAAGATAGAAATATGAATTTCTTTCACATATTTAATTCCTAAAACCAGTTAAAGGTGTTACATTTTCTAATAAGCATTTAATTAATATTGATATCAACCTGGCTACAGAAATGATGACTGTACTTTACACATCATTTATTTGTCATTGTTTCTAAAACCATCCTCTATATTATTTCATTTGATTCTTACTCTAGCTTAATACATGGTAGGGAGAACATATTGTATCATACATCTAGTAAAAACAGAATACAGACTTAAAAATGAAGTCACATACTTTTGGACCTGGCTAAAAGGATTCTGACCTAGAACTCAGGAGTTCTGACTTCTGGTGAAACAATCCTGTACCCTCATTCACTCATTTTGTACTTTATAATCCATGATAGATATTGCATCTTAAATGAAGCACTTGTCTTCTGCACAGAATTTAGCCTTGAATTGCAGATTTATATGCTCTGTCGCTGATATTTTAAATTTGATTATTCTCACCCACTGAGATTATACTCAAGCAAAATGTAGGCCAAAGGTATAAATGAAATTATATCCAATTAACAGGAAAATTTGGGGACCAACATTTTCCCATGTCAAAGTTCATAAGATGATATAATATTTTTTGTCTATAGTGCCTCAGTTATGGTCTCTACTTTTTTAGTATAACTTTACATGGCATTACCAAACCACCTGTGCAGATAATTGACTCAGTGTTTCTAAACACCTAGGCTACCATCAAGACTGTTGCATTTATTTCAAGAACTGCATAGCCATTGGATTTAGTTAAGATTGGACAACTTTACTTTTCCCTGTTGGTTCAGACAGTATGTATCAGCCAACAAATAAACAACAGATACACCACATTCACTATCTATCTCCCTAATGCCTTTTACAATACTCTGCTTTCTCACTTAATTTCTATGCTTACTTTAATCACATAATTATCTGTTTTCTTTCTTTTTTGGCTAGCATTCTGGACCTGAATATTGTGTTTCTTTCCCTTGCATAATGAGAGCTGCTTATGCGTTTAGTCTAGTACTTAGTAAGTACTTAGCTAATGGTAAAATAAAAGAATGAAGTACTATTTCAGATGGACTTCTTTGCTGGTCAAATTTACCAATTAATAAGCTCTCACTCTGGATGGCATTTGGCTAACCTGTACCCTTGTGTTAAGCTAAATAATTTTTGTATTTTTATTTTTCCTTTATTCAGTTTAAAATAAAGTTTCCATTAGAAAATATTGCTGCATTAAATTTTTATGCAGACACCACTGAAATCAAAGTATGACCATCGGAGAAAAGACAAAGTTGATTTGGTTCTTTGTTCAGCAAGGTAAGGAACACAGAAATAAGTTATGACCCCTGTTCCTAAGGATCTTATTTTTTTATAAAAAAAAAGGAAAAGAAAAAGAAGAAGAAACATAAAAATTATTATTAGATATAATTAAATGTGTTCTATGAGACTTGGAGTTAAAAATTTATTTAAGAAACTCTGTGAGCCACTGAGGGATCATTTGAGATGAGTATTGAAGCCTGTGCAGGTGAGGAAGACTGCAGAGAGAACTGAAGCAATATGTGTGACATAATGTAAGCACAGCACAAAGTGGGTCCTTAAGGAGAGAGGATGCAGTGTGTATTGATGGAGCTCAATCCTTCAGAGGCTGTATCTGGGCAACCTTAGACTTCTGGACAGGGTCTGCATCATTCTGTTGCATCCTGGATGTGAAAGAATGCCCAGCCAACTTGTGGTGTTGGTCTTATGAATATCTCAATCAAACAAGTCAGTCTTACCCTGAACTATTTTCTGAGGCCCAGCAGTCACCATTGATGTCAGAAACACTTTAAGAACTGATTTTGACTCCCTCTGCAATTCACATTATGGTCAAAAGAGTCCCCAGTGAAGCAGCAATATATTAGTATACTTCCAATATGTATGACACACATAATGCTTACAAGTCTATTGCTTTTTCATAAACAAGCACCAAGCCTCATGATATGTTATCAGGAAATGTCCTACAGGTCTTTCTAATAGATTTGAATGGCTTCAGGTTCTGCAGACCTAGACTTTCTCTGTAGACTTTCTTGAGTAAAGAATTGAGTAGTGAAGTAGTATTGCTCTAATTATATCCTGGATGAACATGAAGCCCAGTTCAGGAAAGTCCAGGCCCTTAGAGGTTACACTGATGGTAAGAACACCTACCACTTAATACAATCTGGGGAGGAGAAGGGCTCAGTCTAAATGTGTGAGGAGAGAGCTCTTAGATGTGAAAAGCCAGCAACTTGTGTCTTCCATAGTGACCTTTAGGCATAAGACCACAGGAAATTTGAATTGTTATCTAATTTACTTTTATTAACATTTAAGAAAACTTTATTATGTGCCAGGTAACAGGAATATAGTGGTGACATGAAATGGATGTATGTCCCTTCCTCATGGGGGAACTATAATAATATTACATGTAATTTATTCTGCTAATAACCCATCATGAAAGAGGTTCTTAGAATCTCTCATTTACAGATGAGGAAGCTGAGACCCTTATGGTTCAACGGACTTGTCCTCCTTCATATAACTTGAAGGTATATAGCTGGTGTTGGAACTCAGTCTGAGACTTAACCATTACTGTATATCAACTCCTATTGTATATTTGTTGGGTTTAAATCATGTGCCAGTTTCTTTTTTGCATGTTGAAAACATGTGATATCATTGCTTACAATACTCTGAGGATATACTAACATGTATTTTATCAATAAAAAATAAGATTAAACAATTTGAGAAAGGTCACATAACCCATTAAATTGGTCAAATCAGGATTTAACTCAGGTCTGCCCGTTCCTTCAGATATATTCACATTCTATTGTATACTACAAAAATTAATGCATTATCCTGAAAATTCTGTGTTTGCTTGAGTGTAGTCTTTATTGTGGGATCAAGTATTAGTGTTTTAAATATATGCTATTATAGTAGAGTTTTTATTTCAGTGTCTTTGAAAAACTGTAAGTGCATCTATTATTACTTGAAATATGTTCTTTGTGATTGATGAATTCTCTCATTTTGCCTAAGAAACAAGAAGTTATTTTCAACATAGTTTCAACTCTATAACATGAAATTTCAAATTAATTAAATTCAAATATCACTATGCCTTTTTCCAGAATTACTTGATTAATGAACTCTTAACAATTAGAGATATTGATCTTCAGCTGGATTTGGAGTGAATATTAGATGTTAATATAGTGATTTATGGAGTTTATCCTCTATATAACACTGGTCTGCAAAGATATTGAGTTTTTTTTTTTCCTTTTTAAAAGTACTTTAATCAGTACTTTCTCCTTATTTTCATATACAATAAAATTTAGAATTTTCCATAAAACAAGAAAGTATCAGCTTGGAAAAAGTATATATTTATTGTGCTCTATTTTACCCAAGAAGGGAGTGGGATTTGTGATGGGGTAGATGTGTGTATATACATACACAAAAATATGGAATGAGATATTTTTGGAAGGATAAAGTAAAAACCTTAAAATAATCGTTACCTATAAATAGAAAAAAGCAAGATGATGAAAATAGAAGCTTTTTCTGAATAAGTATTCTTTGAGGATTTGACTATTAGAAATATACACATGTTTAATATAACTGAAACTTAACAATTAATTTTTGAAAATTGATGGCAAATTTAGTTGATGGCAAATCTACACAGAGAAAGATCATTTGAAGTGATGTAAAATATTAAATGTTCGCACATTCACAAATGGGTGTGATAAGAGACAAAAAGATGAAGGAAAAATGTAATTGTTTTTAGTAGTGGTATTTTTGAGGGAGTATTGAGTATCATTACCTGAGACTATTGTTCAAAGGACTCGAGGTCCAATTGGAAAAGCCTTCTACCATTAAAAATGGCTCACCTTATACTTGAAGAATACTACCTGTACTGAACGTGATAGCATATTAAATATTTTCATTCATGGTGATACAGAACCACCCAGGGGGGGAAAAAAAAAACTTTAGCTCATGCTTGAAGACCATCTTATTACCAATGAGTAGAGCATTGTTATGCTTCGGCAATGAGATGTGTCCTCCAAAAGCTCATGTTTGAGACAATGCAAGAAGGTTCAGAGATGAAATGATTAGCATGTGAGACTTTTTAACCTAATCAGTGGGTTAGTTCACTGATTAACTGAGTGGTAACTATAGGCAGGTATGGTGGGTCTGGAGGAAATAGCTCACTGCGGGTATCCCTTGGGGTTAATGTTTGGTCATTGCTTAGAGAAGCTCCCTCTCTCTGTTTCCTGGTTGCTATGATCCGAGTTCCTTTCCTCTGCCAAGATGTTTTCCTAATCTTAAGCCCAGAGCTATGGAGTCAGCTGGCCAAAAAGGGAACCTCGAAAATGTGAGCCAAAATAAACTTTTCCTCAACTATATTGTTGCTGTTGGGTCTTTTAGTCAAAGCAATGAAAAAGTGGTGATGATGGAAAAGTTTCTTTGTACCAGATATTTTAGCTAGTAAATGAAAAAAAAGTGATATAATCAGAATATATTAAGATATAGTTTATGACTCCAAATGAGAGAATGTGTCTAGTCAATGATCATCAGTGGTTGCTAAAATAATATAAGGAAACATTTTGCATTGTGTTTCTCTTGATGGAAATAGCCTGTACTATTTATTAAGTCATCTTGTCAAAAACTGAACCTGAATCTAATCGAGCCTGTAGATCTAATGATCAATATATAGGAAACATGGTGAGAATATTTCTGCTGAATCCATACGATGGGCAATTCTCAGGACAAACAATCTGTTTTCTTTGCCAATTAGTTGCAAGGAAGTAAAAAGGGCTGGGGAAAAATCTATATTTGAAGAAGCATCTCAAGAGACATGATGTCAACTTTATATGGATTCTGATTTGAATAGACTATACAAAAAAATTTTAAAAAAGAGTACATCTGAGACAAGTTGAATATGTATCATGTTTATAACATTTGTGTACTAACTGAACATTTTATGTGATTTAAGTTTTTAAGTGTGGTAATATATGGTTATATTTTAAATATTTATACTCACATAAATATGGCATAAATGGTATGTTTCTGTGATTTGCTTTAAACCTGAGGTAAGGGTCATGGGTAATGTTGATGCATGATTAGCCACAAGTAGGTTATATTTAGCCTAAGTGATAAATATGAGCATTTCTTATACTACAACCTCTCCTTTTCTTTAGATGTTTGTAATAGTATATAAAAAAGAGAATTTTTTTTTTTTAAAAAAGAGAATTTTTTTTTTTAAAGTCTTAGGAACTCGCTATTTTCTTGTAGATTATTTGTCATAATCTTAGTTTTGCTAAAGAAATGAATACAACATAATAAAATTTCACTTATTTCTAAGTCTACATTTGCTAAAATTTATTCTGATTCAGCTTCATCCTAACGTTTATGGAGCCAGGGCTAGATTTTGTGAGTGGTGGCCCACATTCCAACATGTCTTCATGTGCAAGTGTCATAAATCAAGCCAGCACATTGCCACATAAAACATGTTCTCCCTTAGCTTAAAGAAAAAACTTCATGTCCTGGTAGATAAACTGAGTTCAAGGTTCACACGCCTCTTGTGGTGATCCCACAGCAACCAGTTTTTAGCTTAGCCTATAGCCCAATTCTTGTTTGGTTCCCTTTCTTTCCTGAACTCAGATGCATCTTCTCATACCACCAAAGTACACATGTACAGAAACCCCAGATTCCCCATCTGTATCTTGTTTTTACCCCCATATGCTTCCACTCTTTGGATACCTCCTTGAACCTTTGCTGAACACATAGCCTAGGCAGGATTTGCAAGCAGGCTCAGGGCTGTTTTGGAGGAAGTTTATGGTTCAGTGTATCCAGAGTCTCACAAAAGAGAGAGATATGTATGGGCTGATCCACTTGATGCTTTGGAGTCCTCCCCTGGTGGGATGGAGCGGCTAGAGGAAGCCAAGAGTAGAATTCACTACATCTTAGAGCTCAGATCTTGGCATTTTGTGCCTGGGTTCAAGAGACCTACAGTGCTATTGGGTTAAAAATCTATAGGTTTTAAAAAAAACAACACTTAATTCTGTTCACCAGATTTGACATTTTTAATTGCTTTTGATATGTGGGTTTTGCAAATGTTAACACTGGGGCAGGTAGAAATACAAACTGAACTTTAGTTTTTTATAAAAACATAATTTGCTCTCAAGATATTTTTAGCAACTTCAGAGAACTTGGCTGCCCATGCATTTGTCACATTGATGCCAGCTCAAAACGCATTCAAGAAAAAAAAAAATGTTAAAAATTTAATTCTCTAAATTATTCTTCAGTGAAGAGAAAATTCTTGTTTGAGCAGTACCCAAGGTAGAGACGCTGTACAACATTAATGCTACCACGAGAAGCGAGAGACACAGTGGTCTGACAAGTTGATGGGAAATCTCCCAGAACAGGAAGTACAATCCCACAGAGCAGCTGGAAACAGAATTCAGCCAGGAGAAGGGCTCGGGTTGCCCTCTGGCTTATCATCCGGGGACAAATTTTAATCCATCCATTTGCAGGAAGTTCACAGTGGACTCTGCAAACATCTGGCCCTGGGTCATCTCTAATAGAAACAAGACAATCAGTTATAGGACAGTCTGTTCCAACATGGTGACCTTGGGCTCCATTTAGTGGCATCTGGACATTTGTAGGAAGCAAATTATAGTGTAGTCCTGACAATAATTTTATATTAAACCGAATGGCTGGTACTCATCTGTCTACACAAAGGCATGGAAGGGATTAAAATACTTCTGAGTCTCGCTGCAGATGGTGATGCCATTCTTGGGTGGGGTGGCTGACAGTTTCAACTGAAAGCTAACATCAGAAGTACAGCTACTCATTACACCGTGGATGGGCTCCTTCACCAGATATTTATGCTGAATTTTATGATGCACCAGTCATTTTTGCAGACACTCTGTGCCCCGGCATAGGTGTGGGCATACATGTTTGGACCTTTAGTTCACCAGCAGAACAAACAGCATCATACCTGTCTTGAAGATGCGTGAATATACTCAGAGAGCTAAGATCCTAAGACCGGTTTGAACTCTCATTTAATATCTCATATGTTTTCGAACTTCAAAAATTTCATGCTGTTTTTACAGGTTGTGCTTCCCTGATCCTCCCTTTTCCACCTGTGGGGACTTTTGCCTCTCTCACAGCTGGACTGGTTTCAGTGTCCTCTCATATATTCCTTTAATTCTCTTACAATCTGAGTATCTATTGTCAGGGTTCCACAACTCATACTCTCCTAAGTTCCTCTTTTCTTGAAGCTAGACTGCCATTTGATCTTCCACTTATTAGTGGAAGACCATTTTGCACCATGGTTGTTCTTTTATGATTTTCCTTTAAGCATCCTATTGACCACATGTTCATCCCAGCTTGACATGAATGAGGCTCTTGAGTGAAATTTGAACCAAAAAATAGCAGGGCCAAATTTGCTTTGGGCTGTGCCACAGTGATAGGGACCTTACTTATCTCCATGGTGCTATGGTTTGGGTGTCTGTGAAAGGCCTATGCATTCAAAGTTTAATCCCCAGCCAGTGGTGCTATTGGGAAGTGGTGGAAACATTAAGAGGTAGGTCACAGGGAGTGCCCTTGAAGGGATGGATCATAGGATCCCAGCCATTTCGTCTTTCACTTATCAGCCACCATGAGGTAAGTAGATCTTTGATCTATGATACACTTCCCAGTTGCCATGATGCTCTGCCTTACCACAGGCTCAAAAGCAGTGAGGCCAATCCACCATGGACAAAACCTCTAAAACTGTGAGCCAAGATGAACTTTTCCTCTTTATGAGTCAGTTATCTCAAGTATTTTATTATAGTAATGGAAAGTTGACTAAGAATTATGGTAGAGGAATATGAGGGAGGTGGTGGTCATAGGTGCATTTGTAAAGCTATTTGTAGCGTGTTCTCCAATCTGTGCAAATTTCACATAACACATAAAGATTCTAGGCCACACTGTCTAGATTTAGCCCACAGTGTCAGTGGGCTGATCTTGCTCAATGGTTGATCTATGGGGACCTGCTCTGTTCCCCTGAACTATGTGAATCTTATACTTCTTTTGTATCTTCTTTCACTCTGGGACACATTTGGTAACCAATATTTGCTGGTTGAGCCAGATGCATAACCCATAATCCTAGCGATTTGACAGGCCGAGGCTAGAAGATCTCACATTTTAAGGTTAAACTGGATTACTTAGTGGGGCCCTGTCTCAAAATAAAAAATAAAAAAATAGTCATGGAATTGATGTAAATCAATGGTAGAGTGCCCCTGGGTTAAATATCCAGTACCTCCCCCCACATTCAAAGTATTTCCTGGTTGGTCAGTTAAACATACAGTGGCAGTGACAAGGTGTGGTTTTAGCCAAGATAGCCAAGCCTTAGTGAGGTGCTTCTTGGGACAGGTATATGGGCAGGTGATTCTGTGTGGTGATCTTTTAAAGAGCTCTTTGCCTACAGCAATAATTCTGAGTTAAATAAAAGTAGAGAGTGGTAGGATCAGGCCTTGTTCTTCTTCTTTTCTTTCAGTGTGTGCTATGAATTAAATTGTGTCTCCCCCAGATTTACATGTTGGAACTCTAATCTCTCAGGTGACTATAAGGTTCTGTAGGATGATAATTAAAGTTAAAGGAGGTCCTAAGTGCCGGGCATGGTCTGATAGGACTTGTTCCCTTGTAACAAGAGGAAGAAGTACCAGAATGTCCTCTCTCTCCCCAAGTGCACACAGAAGAAATGCTGTGTGAATTCATGGTGTTGAATTGCCATATGCAAGTAGGAAGAGAGACCCCATGAGACCCCCAACCCTGTCTGAACCTTCCACACCAACATGTTGCTTCTGTTGTCCTCTTGTCTGTTGCCTTATCCAGGACCATGGACAGTGTCAGACCCTTAGACCTGAGTCCTTCCTACTTATCTATGACCCGCTGAGTGTAAATAATTTATCAACTTTGATTATTTTAGAAATAATTCCATATCAACTTTCTAAAGGAAGTCATCTGAAAACTCTACTATTTTATTAGCAACAAATAGCTGGAGGCATTTTTTTTTAATGAGTCAAGAATCAGGATACTACCATTGCTGAGAACTATGGCAGAAACCTACAAAATACAACAAGTTAGTGGATGAGAAAATTTAAGTGTGTGATAGACTGGCTCATGGACACATCCTGCAAGGCTGTTGGGGGATGAGGAATGATCAGAATTCCTAGTTATTGCAAGGCAGGCAGACAATGAGTAATGTGCTTTGCTCTTTGATCACATTTCTCCTTTTCCTCTGAAGACTTTTTGTATGAAGTCCAAGGAAATGAATAATTTGTGCCAGCTAACAGCAAAATCAGAATAATTTATTTGCTTGAATGCCTGTGTTTCTGCATGTTCTTGTGGTAACTTGGTGCAACAATTTAGTTTATGTCACTGTTACTTTTTATGAGCTTCAATTTGGAACTTTCCCTACTAGTATGGGATGGAAGTGTTTTAATACTTGGTTTTACTTTTTTAAAATTCATCCATTTATTTGTTTGGTTTTACTTTTTTCAGGAAAATATGATCCTATTAAGAATGGTTAATTGAAATCAAATTTTGGTAAATATATAATCTGCTTAACCACTTGTATTGAAGAGAATGCTTTATTTGAAAATACCTTTAAAAAAAGTTTGAATATTTTTAGTACTATACAAGGTATGCTAAAATAAAAAAAAATAGATTTTTTAAATCCTAAGAAAGGCCTTTAACTAAATAAAAATAAATCTGTATCATGAATTTATTACCAAGTAGTTGTCTACTTCCTGTATCCATGGGCCTAGACTATCAGACACTTTTAGTTGGTCTGTTTACACTTGCTAGCACATGGGAGATAAATTCTTATAACTTTCTTTGCAGAAAGCATTACTGATGTAATTGAGAGTTGTGGATTCCTTCATTTATTACTGATGATAATTTATAACATTATGAGTTTCAGTAGCATATATTATTTCCAAAGTACTTGAAGAATCTTGTTTCGATAAGTCCTATAGCACACATCACTGATCTGAGTTTAAAGAAATGATTATAAAACTCAGAAATATTACAGCCAAGAAAATTATATCTTAATTCTATGAAGCACTTTTATCCTGCAATGCTCAGGGAACTTCCATTGTTTAGATTAACATCTGTGTAATTTGAGGTCTTTGCTATGGTAGTGGACATTTATGCAATCCCATGAAGAGCTTGGTGGAATGGCTTTTTTTTTTTAATAAATCAATGTGAGAGTCAGATGTGGACCTTGGCAAGATATGAAAGAATTGAAAAAGAGGATGAGTATAGAGTTGATAAAACTCACAGATCATTTCTTTACAATAGCCAAGATAAGCAAGTAACCAACATGTCTATTGAGAAAGGAATGAATAAAGGGAAATGTGATATATATATATATATATATATATATATATATATATATATATATATATATATATAAAATGAAATATTATCAATCATTAAAGAAGGAAATTCTTCCATTTGTGACAACATGGATGAACCTGGAGGACCTCATACTAAGTGAGATAACCACACACAGTTAGACAAATTCTGAATGATCTCACTTGATGATCACACATAGTAAGACAAATTCTGTATGATCTCACTTGTATGTATACTCTGAAATAGTTGAACTCATAGAAGCCCAGAGTATAATTGGTAGTTTGTAGGGGCTGGAGAAATGGGGAGATGTTGGTGGAAGGATATAGTTTTAGTTATACAAGATGAGTAAGTTATGAAAATCTGTTTAACAGCATGGTCCATGCTTAATTTAAAAAATCCATAGGCTATAACATAACTTCCCTCAAATAGTAAGAACATTTTTATATAAGGGAGGGTTAATAGGATTCAA
This sequence comes from Callospermophilus lateralis, assembly GCF_048772815.1. Taxonomy (NCBI): domain Eukaryota; kingdom Metazoa; phylum Chordata; class Mammalia; order Rodentia; family Sciuridae; genus Callospermophilus; species Callospermophilus lateralis. The sequence continues at coordinate 107,656,378 of NC_135313.1, read as the reverse complement.
CACAGCAAGAGTTGGAACTCCCCATTTTTCTTGCTCCCTTCTAGTTGATTGGAATAACTCTAATCTGTTAGTGATTGTGTTTTATCTAGATCATAAAGAATAGCGAAATACTTGTATGTACACGGAAGGCTAATTTAAAAGAGAGGTATTATGTGCTGGCATATACAAGAAGAATCCTGTCCTCTAGTCTTCCCTTCTATCATTCAATGCTTGCAAAGCCTTTTGGAAATTCCTGTTGTCCTTGCAGATATTTCTGAGTGTCTACTCTGTGCAATTTTCAGACTCCCTTGATTAGGACAGACATGAAGGAGAATTGTGCACACTGTCTAGTTAGTTAGAAATCAAACTCATGGATGCCAGAAAACAGGAAGCTGAGATGATATTCAGGTTAATTTAGCAGAGTTATTAAATACCCATCATCTTCTCTAAAGTCGATGGTTGAAGAAAAGGGAGCCTGAATTTCAGCATGAGAGATTTAGGTTGGAAGTAATATAACTCTGTCCTAATAGTAAGGGTGGTTAAACAGCTTAGAAAACATTGCGAACAGATGCATTTTTTAAAAAAATGACAAGAGAGATTAAATCATTTTCTTGCTTAGGGTCAGGGAGATAGACTAGATAATGTTTAAAGGTTATCTTCTACCTTATAAGAATATGTCTTCTACGTGGGCAAAAATAAGAAGATGGTAAAATGATTACCAACAAAACCATTAGATGAGGCTCTACCTTATCTTTTAAAGCTGTATTTCTCCTACTAGACTTGAGCTTGCCTAAGGCTTTATCTATTTATATCCATGTCCAGGAACTATGGCTTGGGACCCAAGTCCTGGTGGGTGCTCAGTAACTGCCTGGGGGTGTTCATCATGGGCTGGCCAGTGTGACTGACCCGGAGGGCACTCAGGGCATTTTCCCCACTCCACACAGATGTGACACTATTTTATAAAAGTCTGAATATGAAAACTCAGCTAGTGAACATAAGGATTGACTAACATTAAATTAAGATGTTATTTACATTTTGTGCCGCTGTATTGCAAAACCCCTTTCAAATAGTGAGCTCTTCTGATACTTTTAATTGCAAAACCCCTTTAAATAGTGAGCTCCTCTGCTACTTTGGAACTAGAATTCAAATTTCCAGTTTGTAATTTCTTCTTTATCCTATAGTTTTCCTCTAATACAATTTTTATGCAAGGCAGAATGCATGCGTAGACTCCTTTCTAATAGACTCCTTTCTAATAGACTCCTTTCTAATGTTATCTAAAGATAGACTCCTTTCTAATGTTCAACCACAGTTGTGATCCAAAGACCCTATTGGGGACCAACTAGGATATAAAGGTTAGATGATGACAGGGAAGTTGTGGAAGCTGGCTATGGTTGCACCTTCCCTGCAGGATTTGTAGAACCTGCTGTGGAGTACAGAGTGTTTGATGTAGCTTTACTTGCAGGTAGCGAGAGCCTTTGTATGACCCCAGCTGACCTAGTGTTTTGGGAGCTTTATTGATTTTAAAATGACATTTTACAACTCTGTACTATTAAATTCAGGCAGAAGTGGGGTAGATTAAAAATTCCTCTGAAATACGGGTAAGTTTACAAGAGAGTGATGTTCAAAAAGAAAGGAGATGTCATACATTGGAAACCCCATCACTGGTTTTCACTGGTCTTCATTTTGGTTTTAGCTTCATGAATAAGAAGGTGAGTAACCTTCAATAATTCTCTCTAATGTCTTAGGGTCTAGTTCTTCTCTCCTAAAATAAACTATTAGTCTCATTCTCACTGTAACACTTTATGAGCCAATAAACATTTTTGAACTTCTGAAGCAGCTGTTTTCACTATTCTGTTCCCTGTTTCTATAGTCCAATCTAACTATATTTTTAAAAACTGCTATTTTTACAGTCACACAAGTTCTGCCTCACCACTTCTCAACAGCCTTTCAGAAGAAGAAAGTCATTACTTAAAAGTGACTGAACTCCAGTATCACTCTTCACATGTTTTCTAAAACAGGGTGAACTTTACTCAGTATCTGCATGAAAGCATTTGTCTCCCCTCTGGAGAGGGGTAAGAGAGCACTAACAAATAGGCCCCCAAATAATTGTCCACTGAGCAGGTGCTTTTAGTTCCGGTGCCTAATAAGAAAGATGGAAGGGTGATCTCTTATCAGTTGTTCCTAAAAGTTATTCCCTGGTATAGCCCACACTTAATGCTTTTCTTTTCAATACAATTAGCTTTGTGTAGTTTTCATTAAATAAAATAGTAAAAGGAGGAGTGGAAAGCTGCAAGAGAGTGGGAAGAGTAAGCCATAAGGAGAGAGGATAGGTGGGAAGAGCACATATGGTAACATTCAGATCTGAATGAGCAGGATTTGTTTTATTTTCATGCCTGTGGAAGCTCAATATGTGACCATGTTGGAAGGAAGAGTAACCCACTAAAACCTTTAGGCCTAGAACCTAAGCTGGTAGTTTAAATATAGCAACCACAAAAAATTTATTAAAAAAGATGTTAATACTTTCTTCATTTTCTTTCCTTTATTTCTTTCTGCACTTATTTTTGTAGCACTGGGGATCACTCCCAGGTCCTTATACATGCACAAGTGAGCTCTCAACCATTGAGCCACATTGCCAGCTTCAGTTCCTTTGTTCCTTTGCTCTTCACCTACCAGGGCATGTGTAGAAGGCCATTTGTAATTACTGGATTTAATCATGGAAACCAGCCTGTCCTCTTAGAGTTTGGGCTCATCATTTTCAGCATGGTGGAATGCGAAGTGGACCAGCTGTGTGTGGTTCAGTTATTTGAACGGAGGACTGACTTACAAATGCAAGTAAAATGACAAAAGCAAATGGGATACAGTTTTTAGAGTCAGGTGGCCTAGAGGAACATAAAGAGTTCAGACAAATAGAGGGAAGAAATGATCTTCCATGAAATGAGAAAATCAGGTGGGTAAATTTGAATGAAAATTGATATTTTATCCTCTGATAGATGAGAACCCTTATAGTTTCCCAAACTAAGACCAGGGGGAATTGCATTATTACATCAGTGTATTTATTGTCTTTCTAAAATGTCTAGAAAATAAAAAAGTAATATCCCTTAGCAAATCAAGGATGGAATAAAATAATTCTAATCATCTCTGTTCACTAGTTTGAATGTTAAGAACAAAGAATAAGTCCTATGAGGAAATATGTGTTTGCGTACAATTCTTATTGAGGCAATAAGTATTTTAGGTGTGATTGCTAAGAAAAGAGTTGGAAGATATCTATAAAAATAAGAGGGACTAAAAGTTCATAAAGTAGACAATACAAGCGAACAGAGTATCATTTTCTTAAAACACGAGGTTAAATAGTAGTTGCGTGTGCCCTCGAGACAGGAGAGAAATACCCTTGGGGAGAAGGGTGACTTATGAGGGAGAGAAAGTGTGAGGCAAGCACGTGACAGGAAGACTGTGACATCCTTAATAGCTCCTCGGCTTCAGCCTTCACTACAAAGGTTAATAGTCAAAGGATGCTAATACAGCAACAGTTAATGAGCAAGTGAGTGAGTTCACATCTGGAGGAAGCAGGTTAAGGCTCACTTCAATAATTGAATGTGTTGAAATCATTGAGGTCTGATGAAATTCACTTAAGAGTCCTAAAGGAAACAACTGAAGGAGCACCTGGGGGAGCAAAAGTATCTTTGAGTACTTAGGAAGGATGCATGTGGAAGAAAGAGGGTAAGTCTGTTATTGCATGAAAAGATAAATGCATGAAAGGGCACAGGAAAGGGTAGGTTGGTACAGAAATATGAAAGGTCATGGGCTCATGCCCTGAGGGAATTAACAGGAAAAAAGAAAAGAAATGAGATCTAAATGGAAATTATGCCCAGTGTACCACTGCCTTCTGCAAACCACTGATGTGAGTGATAGTTCTGTATCCAGGTTTTATACAACATTCTGAAGCCAACATCTCAGCTGTCTTAACAAATTTGTTTGCTCAGGATAAGGTAACCAACCTCATATTTGGAAACTCAGATCTCCTTTTTCTAGCAATGAAATTCTAGTGTCACCAGTAACACCTGCAGTTTTACCATTTTGGGGTACATGGTCAAAGATGTGAAGCTGAGCATTTGGCAAAAATTGGGTTTCCAGCAGTTTATCCAGTCTAGTGAATTTTGGGGCACATCTCTGCGTTGTGTTCAGTGTCTGACTAGAGGTGGGGCTGGAGCTCTGTGCCTGTGTTATTTGTTAGTTAAGAAGAAATTGCACTTATCTGTAGTTTTTTTTCCATTTTTAAAATGATTTTGTTTTAAGTCAGGAAGGTAAGAATCTTGTATCTGCTTGGCAGGGTCAACTTTTAGCCAGAAATACTGAATGGTTGTTCCTAAGGTCACAGGCAGTTGAAGAGAATGACTATAGTGTATGGTAAAACACAGAAGTCACTTGACCATTTTAATTCACTGTGAAAAGTACTATGATTCTCTAAGAGGTTGGAAATGTTTCACTTTTTCTAACCTTATTTAGTATTCATTTGAGTGAATTATAATGAAGACTTTTGTTTTCTGGGAAATTGTGAGAAAGAGGAGGAGTCAAAACACCATCACCACCTGAAATAACAGCTTGCATTTAAATAGGAAACCAGCATCCAGAATGGGCTTTTATTTCTTAATTCTCATAATGACTAAAGAGTTTGGCACTGTTGAGTTTGTGAACAGGGAAACTTAACCTTCCATTTTATGGAATCTGCCCAAGGTTTCACCTTGAGCAAGTATTTTCAAGCCCAGGCAGTATAAATCCAAAAGCCTTCATTCTGAGCTACTACCCTACTTAGCTTTTAGGGAATAATATTCAAAAAATAGTCATAAAAGAAAATGGTGAAAAATGAAGGTAGAGCTTTTGAAGATGAAGATAACTTATACTGCTCATTCATGTGGAAAAGTGATGGAAGGAAAACATAATAACCAACAAATATGTAAAAATATGTAATGAGATTGCTAAAGGGGGAGCTATCAATCATTCTCACTGGGGAAAATGAAAAGAAATGAGCTTTTAGTTCTATAGAAATAGGGCAAAGTAGCAGACATGACTCAATATCAAAATATCAGAGCTCATCCAAACTCATCATTTTTCACATGGGATGATTGAGACTTAAGGAGGGAAGGTGACATTTCTGAAGTCACTTCTTGAGTTTGTCACATTGTTAGAACTTGAATCCAGTTCTCTGGGAACTCAGTCCCAAGTTGGTACCATTTCAGACTCCTGGGATTGTTAACATAAAGGATCCAGGAGACCACTGTGTTTTCATATTGTCAGACCCACCCATCAAACATGATCCAATTAGTGATGTCCCATCAAGCAGTGTGACCAAGAAGGTGTTGATAAGGTAGCTGTGGGAGATGCATTAACGCACCTGGACGTTGGAATCAAGATGCCTAGGAAAGAGCTGAATGATCCTAGATGAATATCAATATGCAAAATATTTGCCAGAAATTGATCAACAAAAGGAAAAACAATGCATACCTTCCTTTTTTCCTTCTCACATGCTTTTACCTCTGTTATTTCCTTGAACTAAGGAGCCTTTGGAAATTAAAAAAAAAAAAGAGAGATTTGCTTGATTCTTTCATAATGATCTCATGCTTCTACTATAATTATTGAATTCTTTGCTGAGTTTTGGTAAAATCTTTTAAGATCTCATTTTTTTTCCCTAGACTTCTCCTTCCTCTGGCCCAACAAGCTCCTATATCTCCCAAGTGTATGTTCAGAATCCATCTATGCTTTGAGAAGCCTGGCTGCTTGGCTTTTAGTGATTGAGTCATATGCTACAGATGGTGCCAGCTTCATCATATTCTGCATTCACACATCCCATGAGACATCTTTACTTGTAGCACAACCATCTTCCCTGCTGAGCTCAAACACAGGCCACCATGTGAGACATGAAGCCTCAGTGGAACTATTTTTCAGTTACATCCAGAAACATCTTTTGATATTAGGAGCTACCGCTCTACATGCCTCAGACTTCACTTTTAGTATATCTTTTTCTTGAATTAAAAACAGTAAGTTTATTTTTGTAAACCACCAATTGTTTCTAATATATAACCAAAAACTTCAATAAAATGTAAAAAGAGGTAGTTGTAATTTCATATCTATACTGGAAAAAATTATGGTGAAGAAGTATTTTGAGCTAAAACTATTTTTTGAAACCACAGAAAAGAGTTCATTGGAACTGCTGAAATAGACGTAATACTCCTAATTTGATCAGAAGAGGAATGAAATTTGGGAACAGAATTTATATGGAATTTAAAATAAGCAAGATGCTTTTGCTACAAGTAATAAGAAATCTTAATCCTATTGCTATGGTCCAATTTCACTCTTTTAATTTGAGTGTCCACACTTCACAAATAAAGGGTGAGTAGAAATCATGCAATACCAACCAGAACTCTGTACTGCTCCTATCTGAGGTCAACCTGAGTTCTGCTTTTTGCTTGTATATCTTTAAATATGTTCCTTTACCGAACTTCAGTTTCATCATATATAAAATGGAGCAGCTACATATGGTTATTGGGTGGATTAAGTAAAATAATGGATATGGTGTATGTACTTCAGGTTAACAAATAATCTCAATAAAATTGAAATGCTTATATATAACGATCAGGTAAGAACCAATAGCTAGGGCCGGGGTTGTAGCTCACAGATAAAGTGCCTACCTAGCATGTGTGAGATACTGGGTTCAATTCTTAGCACCACATATAAATAAATAAAATAAAGGTCCTTTGAAACTAAAAAAAGAAAAAGAAAAAGAAACAGCAGCTTATATTATAATTAGTTTGTTGAAATGGCTAATCCACACTACCTCATTCATGAAATTACAGATCATAATTTGCTCTTTTCCCAGTGTCTCCCCAATGGGAGGGACTTTTAGATTACTTGATATTCTAAATTACTCTAAAGAGATTATAGACATCTGCCTATGTGCCATCAGGAATATTTCTCCATCCATGCATGAATTCGTCTCCGGAAAATATCAAAGTGCACTTCAGAGTGGAAGTGGAATCCACAGCTATATTCTTCTTTTAAATTTTTTTATTTGTTCTTTGTAGTTATACATCATAATAGAGTGTGTTTTGACATGTTTATACAAACACGGAATATATCTTATTCTAATTAGGATCCCAGTCTTGTGAATGTACATAATGTTGAGTGAGATTCACTGTGGTGTATTCATATAAGTGTATAGGAAAGTTATGTCAGATTCATCCCGCCGTCTTCCCTATTCTTACCCCACTCCTTGACCTTCATTCCCCTTTGTCTAATCCAATGAACTTCTATTCTTCCCCTCCCACCTCGTTTTGTGTGTTAGTATCCACGTTTCAGATAGAACACTCAACCTTTTTGGGGGTAGGGGGAGTTTGGCATATTGCACTTAGCATGATGGTTTACAGATCCTTCCATTTACCAGAAAATGTCATGAAGTCCTTCTTCTTTGTGAATGAGTTATTCCATTATATCTGTATAGCATATTTTCTTAATTCATTCATTTGTTGAAAGGCACCAAGGTTGCTTCCATTGTTTAGCTTTTGTGAGTTGAGCTGCTATTGGCCTTGGGTTTGATGCATTTAGTTTTTACTATGTTGGGTTGAGTTCCTATTATCTCTAGATTTTCTAGTGTTTTAAACATGAATAGATGTTGTATTTGGTCAGTTATTTTTCTTCGTGTGTTGAGATAATCATATCATTCTTGTCTTTAAATATATTTATATAGTAAACTACATTTATTGATTTCTGTATATTAAATCAAACTTGCACCCTTGGGATGAAACCTACTTGATAATGGTACACTATCTTTTTAATGTGTTTTTGTATGCAATTTGCCAGTATTTTATTAAGAATTTTTGCATCTGTTCATCAGGAATATTGTTCTGAAGTTTTCTTTCCTTGATGTGTCTTTATCTGGTTTGGGTATCTGTGTGATACTAGCTTCATAGAATGAGTTGGAAGGGTTCCCTCCTTTTCTATTTCATGGAATAATTTGAGGAGGATTGCTATTTGTTCTTCTTTTAATGTCTAGTAGAACTTGGCTGGGAATCCATCAGGTCCTGGGCTTTTCTTTGTTGGTAAGCTTTTGATGGCATCTTCAATTTCATTTCTTGAAATTGATGTGTTTAGATTTTCTGTGTCCTCCTGGTTTAATTAGGTTAGATCACATTTCTCTAGAAATTTGTCAGTATCTTCAAGATTTTCTAATTTATTGGAGTATAAATTTTTAATATAATTTTTTTAATTATCTTATGTATTTCAGCAGTGTCTGTGGTATTTCCCTTTTCATTATCGATTTTAATAATTTGAGGTTTTTTCCTCTTTTTTGGTTAATTTGGCTATGAATTAATTTTATTTTTACAAAGAACCAAGTTTTTCTTTCATAGATTTTTGAATTTTTTGTTTTAATTTCAATGGTTTGGGATCTGATTTTATTTACTTTTTCTGTGTTCTACTTCTTTTAGTGTTGGTTTGTTCCTCTTTTTCCAGAGTCTTGACATATAATGTTTGGTTATTTTTTGATAACTTTCTGTTCTTACAATGAATGAGCTCAATACCATGAGCTTTCCTCTTAGAACTGCCTTTTTAGTGTCCCAGAGATGGTATATTGTACCTATATTCTCATTTACCTCTCTCTATTTTTTTTATTTCATACCTAATATTTTCTGCTATCCATTCATCATAGAATAGTGTATTATTTACTCTCCATGTGTTAGAGCAGACTCTATTTTTCATCTTATGATTGATATCTAATTTTATTTCATTATTATCTGATAAGATGCAAGGTGTTATTTCTACTTTTTGTATTTGTTATGAGTTGCATTGTTGTCTAAGATATGGTCTGTTTTAGAAAATGATCCATGTGCTGCTGAGAAGAAAGTGTATTCAGTCATTGATGGATGAAATGTTCTATATATGTCTGGTAAGCCTAATTTATTAACTGCATTTTCTTAGTTCTATATATTCTTTTTTTTCATTATTGTCTGAAAGATCTATCGAGTGATGAGAGACACGGGTTAAAGTCATCAAATATTATCGTATTGTGTTCTATTTGATTCTTGGTATTGAATAGTTTATTTGATGTAGAAGCTCCATTGTGTTGGGCATAAATATTTGCAATTGTTATTTCTTCTGTTGTACAATTCCCTTAAATAGTATGAAATGATCTTGTTTGTCTCTTATTTCTTCTGATTAACGTTGGCTTGAAATCCACTTTATCTGATATGAGGATAGAAACCCCTGATTCATGTGAATGATATCTTTTTTTCCCCATCCTTTAACCAGCAGTCTCAGGATATCTTTGTGTATGAGGTGAGTCTCCTGGAACAGCATATTTTTGGGTCTTGTGTTTAAATCTAATCTGCCAGCCAGTATCTTTTAACTGATGAGTTTAGGCCACTTACATTCAATTTTATTATTGAGAAATGATTTTTATTCTCTGTCTTTTTATTTCTAATTTTTAATTTTTATTAGTTTCTCCTTTGACTATTCTTCTGATAGCTTTCAATTTTATTTTTTACTTCTTCTTAAAACACTTTTTGAGTATGATTTGTAGGGCAGGCTTTCTAGTTGTGATTTCTTTTAACTTTTGTTTATTATGGAAGGTTTTTATTTTACCTTTAAATCTGAAGCTTAATTTTGCTGGGTATAGTATTCTTGGTTGGCATTCATTTTCTTTCAGAACTCGGTATATATTATTCTAAGACTTCCTAGCTTTTAGGATCTGTGTTGAGAAATCAGCTGCAATTCAAATTGGTTTACCTCTACATATGACCTGTCATTTTTTTCTAAGTCTTTGAAATTCTATATTTATTCTGTAGGTTACGTATTTTCATAATAATGTGCCTTGGTATGGCTCTGTTGAAATTTTGTATATTTGGAGTCATTTATACCTCTTGTATTTGCTTTTCCATATCACTCTTTAAAAAAATTTTTTTAGTTGTTGATAAAACTTTATTTTTATTTATTTATATATGTTGCTGAGAATTGAAGCCAGTTCCTCACTCATGCTAGGTAGGTAGCTCTACCACTTAGCTACAACTTCATCCCTATGATTTCCCATATAATTCTTAACATTTGGTAAATTTTCTGATATCATTTCATTGAATAGATTGTGCATTCCTTTATTTTATATTTCAGAGCCTTCTTGTATCCCAATACCTTTTCATGGTATCCTATATTCATTGAAATCTTTATTTCTGGTCTTTTAACATCTTTTCTCCATGGTCACCTTTATTTTTAGGATCATATATTTTGTCTTTGTTAACTGAAACTCTGATTTCCAAGTAGTGTATTCTGCTGGTGATGCTTCCATTGAATTTTTAATTTGGTTTATTGATTCCTTCATTTCACAGATTTTTTCACTTGGATCTTTATCAGTATATCTATCTCTTTATTGAACTGATCTTCTACTTTCTGTATTTTCTCTCTGATTTCACTCCTTACATTATCTTTTACCTTGCAGATCAGTTTAATTATGATGTTTCTAAATTCATTCTCTGATATTTCCTCCATTGTGGAATCAATATGAATCTGAGGTGGCAGAGCTTATACCCTCAGTGTCTACCCTCTATAGTGTCTCTGAAGGTTTCTAGTACCTCACAGTTTAGAGATTGACAAACAGTAACAATAATCAATTCAAACAATATTCAGCATTAACCTAAATACTTAGTTCCTGTAAGGATGTCTACATGTTATTTGGCACAATAAACAGAAATACTATGGTAATTAATTGCCAATAGAGAACAAAAACAAAACCAAAAACCCCCAGAAAGGTTGCCAAATGGTTTGCTATTTCAAAAGGTGAACGAACAAGGAGAATACAGAAGAGATGTAGGATGTAAAGATGAGGAGGGAGGAGGAGAGAAAGCAGAAATAAAAAGTGAAATAAAGAGTGAAAGAAAAAAAAAGTAGAATTTGGCTGTTAGCAAAAGGCAAGAGAGAATGAGAATCAAGAGAAATAGATGAGTGAAAAACAATATAAAATAAATGCAAAATTACTAATCAATAACCCTAGCCCTCAAAAATAGTCATGAAAAATAATTACCCTCAAAAAATGCTAGAAATGAAAAAAGTAAGGCAAATATGTTTAGGTATAAATGTCCATGAACCATTTAACATTCAAACAATAGAGAGAGAGAGAGAGAGAGAGAAAGAGAGAGAGAGAGAGAGAGAATATGAAAATAGAGAACAATAAAAAAGTACTTGATAAAATTAAAGAATTGTTTGTTTCTGTTGAGTGGTTAAAATTTTTCAATGATGTGATATATTGGTTGTCTCTTCCCAGTGTCTTTCCATTTTTTCACTTGGTATATATTGTGGTAGTAGATTAAGGGCTGTCAAGTTCTTCCTCTTTTTGTGTTGCTCCTCAAGTTGCCAGTTGAAGTTAAAAAAGTCTTGGGTTCTCTTCTGGGCAGTAGGAGGGGTGGGGTAGGTTAGGCAATGTTGTCTGCTCCCCTGTTCTGTAGAATTCTGTGAGGGGAGTTCCCTAAGACAGAGCTCCTAAAGGCAGGGTTTAGGTTTAGTACCACCCTGGTGCATTGTCAAATGGTGATTGATTTGAAGATTTTAAATTAGCTCACCGCTGGGAGTCTGCACCCTAGGAATCTTCCCTGGGTTCCAGGGGTGGTGTGGAGGAGTCAATCCTTTGCTCCCTCTGCCATTCCTGGATCCTGCCCTTCCTAGCCTTCTGGACTCAGTCCCCAAGCACACACACTCATTCCCACCTGCCCAGTCAAATTCCCAGCCCACCTTCAATAGTCTTATAACTGCAGGACTCAAAGGGTATGATTTCTTAGGTCTGACCATCTCTTGTTCCTTTGGGTAAAACACTCTCTGTACCTGAATTTCTCTTGGTTTTCTAGTCACACTGTGAATCATATGGTGGGCTCTGTTTGGTCTGGTTTTTGGATCCAGCACAGATTCTAAGTCTATAGATTCTAAAGCAGGGGTTCATCAACTTCTGCACAGGGTCAGAATAAATGCTTTAGCATTTACATTTAGTACCCAGGGGAAGACTCCTAGGGAGCAGACTCCCAGAAGTGAGCTAAATGCTCTTTGGGCTGTATGGTAATTATCATAGCTACTTTGTCTTTGCATCACAAAAGTAGCCATAGAAAACAGGTAACAAAAGAGCAATATGTTGTACAAGCAGATAGCAGTACTTATTTGGCTTGCAAACCGTGGTTGGCCAACCCCTAAGCTAGGGAATTAGGTTAAATTGAGGATGGGGTGAGAGTAAAGAGTGATTGTTAAAGGGAAAAGATGAAATATATCTTAAAGAAGCATGGGGTAACAACCAGCAGAATTCTGGAAGCCTGATCAAGTGAAAAGAGTTTCCTAGGGCCGAGGGGTGGGGGGAAAGACTACCTGATTCTTTTTTAGAAATTTTAGAGAATATTAAATAGATATTCAACATATGATCTATGTTTTTAGAGGTTATAGTTGACTTGGAACAAATATAGGAAATACCAACCAGTTAGTTAGTGGTAGTGACCCCCCAAATAGTTACTCAATTGTCTTTCCATTGTATACTTTAGTTTCTGAGAATATTGAGACAAGGTTTCTAACCAGTGATAAACACACGAGGAAACAAATTAGCATTATTCTGAAAAGTTTAAAATGTTTTCTCAGTATCTCATTTATTTCTTTTATATTATATTAAACTTAAAAATCAAACTTAAAAATGTTAAATCCAAGTGCTGAAGACAAATTCCAAGGAGATCATTATGTAAATCAAAGATGGATTTAAAATTTGAAATTGTGCCTCCTTTAGTATAAATATAAAGCTCTTTTTCTGTGTATGATTCCTCTAATAGCTTGAAGATTTTATTCATTTACAAAATTACTCTTGAGGCTAATAGTAGCTAGTTCTAAGAATCACAATATTTTGTCCAATATTGTATTTATCTTAGTAACTAATATTCAATAGTTCTAAAAAAGTTGGAAAAAAAGAAATCATTTTTCCGTTAAGTGTTTATTTAATGCCCATTTTCAGGTACATGATTATTTTTCCAAGATACTGCCACATCTGAGTCTGATAAATTGCTACCATGTTTTCTCCTGGGAAATGTTTGCAAGCACTTTATAACAGAACCATCTTCCATAAACAATTAAGCACAATTTATGATTGTGCATTTTGTATTTTTTTAAAGCCTTCAAAAAAATATCCTTGACAATCTACTCCTTCAAAAGTGATAGTCTTTCTTTTCTCTAGTTTACCACAGTAGGTAGTCTGAATTGCACAAATTATTGTAGGAGGGAAATATTATGAATATTTTAATTATTATTACATGGCTATATTGTTTCAATATAACTAGGGTGTTAAACACATCATCTGCTATTAGTTATTTGATGTGGATAGTTCAACTAAGTGGGTTTTTAACAATCCTAATGTTTACTCACTACTAAGTTGACCTGTTAAGGAATATTTGTCTCTGAATTTTACTCAGTAACCATTGACAATAAGTTTAATTGGAAAGTTTTCTTGAAACATAACTCTAAAATTGTAGAAAAATGTCAACACTTTAGAATAAGTGGTTAATCATTTTAATTCTCTTGATACTCAGTGCAGTATCATTAATCACTATAGAGTCATTTGATCCTAACATGGATGTAATATCCAATTCTGCAGCAATTTGCTGCAATTTAGCAACAATTACTGTCCACTTATTATAAAGTGATGCCAAAAACCCTAATGCAATTATTTTAATGCATTTTGGTGACATTGTCCAATAACATTCAAGTTTGTAGTTGTTGCAGAAACTTTAGATTGATGTGTCTGATTAAAAGCACATTACTTTGGAAATACTTTTACTTGAGGTGTTTATGCTGTATATTTTGTTTATAACAGAGAAGGCGTTCTCAATTTAGTTTTTGTAATAGTTCTCATTTGCTTCCCTGCTTTCCTTGAAAAAAGTTGTGTGTGTGTGTGTGTGTGTGTGTGTGTGTGTGTTGTGTATTTAGTTTGGAGAAAACAAATTGTAATGTTTTCTGAACATACACAACTTTTGAGGAGGGCATAGTAGAAAGATTTTCAAAGGCCAGTGACTTCTTGTGACTTGTAACATGGAACTATTTCAGTGGGACAAGGGAGCTGGGCTGCTTTCCTGGGAAATAGGGCTGACCCCTGTACTCATCAGGAGTCTCCAAAAAAAAAAAAAAAAAAAACAATCTCTGAGGATAAGTACCCCAGCAAGTTAGCTAGTCTCCATGTGCCTCAAATAATATGTTCTTTAATCTTTATTTCACAGCAACTGCTATTCAGTTATGGTAAATTGGGTTCACTCTTTGCTCCTTCTTTGTGTGGTCACATACATGTGGCCATGTTGTTAAGTAGGAGTCATTCATTGCTGTATCCTTTCTGCCTTGAATGTGTTCTCTTTCTCTTTTTTTTTTTTTCCCCAGAGGCTCTTCACTTGCTTTTGTAGCCACCCACCAAATATTCAGGGAACTTGCATTTTCTTACTTTCCTCTGTGAATCTTTTATTTTATTTTTTTTAAGTAAAAGATTTGTTAATTAAGTAGATTAAGTGAATGAATGACATGTAACACTTGATTTTTTTCCCCCCTTAGGAGACTTGCATTTTGACATAGGCTAACATTATAAACCAAAGAAACTAAAGTATGAAGAAATAACTTCACAAATCTTTGAAAAGATAGAAATGTTGCCAGTTGATCATCTGGATTTCCAGAAACGTTGAAATCAAATAGCACCCATGAAAACTTCTATAAGAACTAAATTGTAAACCACAGTAGTTTGAAAAAGAGGTTCATGTGGGCCTCACACGAGTCCAGAAATAGACAATCAGGGTTTGTGTGGTGCTAACCTCAGCATACTACTACTGTCTCAGCGTTCAAGGCTGTTGCTCCCATGCCCCATCTCCTGTCATTTGGAAGGAGAAAGGGTCTCCTATGCCTGAAATCAGAAGCAATAAGGATCACTTCACATTCCATGAGTTCAGACTTAGTTATAAGGCCATTCCTGGCTCCAAAAGAGGTGACGAATGTGATCAGGTGTCCAGCTTGCCTTCTGTTACTACAGAAGAGGACTAAAACTGATATTGGGGTATAAGTTCAATCTGCCTCACCTATATACTACATAGATTATAAAATCATTCCTCGATAAATATGTTTAAAGTATTGAACTATTCCGCTTCCCATGATATTGGCACATGGATAGATAATATTTTCCATGGAGCAAGATATCTTTTAACTTATACAGACTCCTAGGCTGGCTTTGAGATCTCTCATCACCATCATCTACTCTATTCCAGTTTGACTTCCAACATTAAATGTGGTCTACTTAGGAAACAAATTCAACAATATAAATTTAACTGTTCCAAATATGGGTAGCCATATTTGTCTTTCTTAAAATAGTCACCTGCTATATTTAAGAGTCAAACAAAGAAGACCTTGTGGTCATAGTCATCAGGAATTTTACATCAGATTTGTCAACACTTCTTGATAATTTTTTTTTTTTTGTACCAGGGATTGAACTCAGGGGCCCTTAACTACTGAGCCACATCCTAGCCCATTTTATTTATTTGAGACAGGGTCTCACTAAGTTGCTGAGGCTGGCTTAGTAATAATTTTTACTATAATGGAATTCTAGGAATATATAAATCACGAATCTAAGATTATTTTATATTTTGATAGAGTACATATACCAATTTTTGCTCCTTCTATTAGATAGTAAAGCAACATCTGTTAACGTTTAAGGTGTTTGTGACCCCAAATTTCTTCTGCCTACTGCAGGATGGTAACATGGAGTACCACCCCCAAAATGTGTGCTTACCGAAAGGCAGATGAAGGAATATTTGCAACAGTTTGTTAGTATGGTTGAATTTCATGATACTCCTGATATTTGACCAATCTTGACTAGTAGCAATGACAGTTTCATGCAATTTTGTTTAACAATTATAATACACATTTGTTTATCAGTAGAAGAATGGATAAACAAGAATGTTCATGATTTATTTGGGATAGATATAGATATATGATATGTAATGATTCTATTTTTACATAATAAACTACCCCAAAACTCTGACAAACAAAACTTCCCAAATAATAATGATTAATATTTCTCACAATTCTTTGATCTGTATGGGCTTCACCAAGTGGCTCTTCACCTCTCCATATTCACCTGAGATTGTTTGGAGTGGGGACTAACTACAACCCCTTCTCCTCCATGTGATCTCTTATCCTTCAGTAATTTAATTTTCTATTCTTGTTCCATGAATCCCATAGGGGCAAAAACAGAGGCTTCAAGGTCTTTCAAGACTTGAATTCAGAGTTGAGGGATGTTATTTCCACAATATCTTATTAGTGAAAACAAGTCACAGGCCAGCCCATAGTTGAGAATTGGGGAAGTAACTTGAGGACAGCACATTTTTAGAGTGAAGGGAGGAGTTGTTGGCCAACATCTTTGGAAATGTTTTACCACACATACACTGGAATAGTATTGATAAGTTAAAATAAGAGTTAATTTGCATAAATTTATAAAAATTATTTTATTTTTGGTGTGCTGGTGGTTGAATCAAGGGTCTTATTCCTACTGGCCAAGCATTCTATTACTGAGCTATGTCCATAGAAAAGACATATTCTTGAATGAAATAGATTATAGGATGATATTTGGTATTAAATTTCTATTGCTGTGTAAGAAATCACCACAAATTTAGGGCTCTAAAACACTGATTTATTATCCCACAGTTTTGTAGATCGTAAGTCTGAGTAGGCTCGGCTGGGTTCTTTATATAGTGTCTCCAAAGGCTCAAATCAAGGTGTTAGCCTGTCTGGTTTTTATCTGCGTCTAGGCTCATTAAAATTGTTTACAGAATTCACTACATTATGAATATAACACTGAAGTCCCCACTTCCTGACTGGCTATGCAAAGAAGTCACATGTAACTTTTAGGAACCACCTGTATCCTTTGGCATATGGTTGCTTCCATTTTCAAAACCAGCAATGGTGCATCACATTCTTCTCATGCTTTGAATCTCATCTCTCTGACTTTCCATCAGCTAATACTTGAAGAAAATGCTGCTTTAAAAGGCATGTGTGATTGGTTTTGGTCCATTTGGATAATATCTCTTGTTATTAACCCAGAAGCAAAACATTAATAACCTTAATTATATTTGCAAAATTCTTTCTGACACATGACATGATCAGAGTGTGATATCTCATTAAATTCACAGTTCCGAGGATTAAGCAGGAGTTGTAGGGGATTATTTTAGGATCTTGCCTACCACAATGTGAATACACACAGGAAAATACTTTAAATGACACTAGAGGGTGAGTATTCTGTACCCCAAATACTTGGGGCCAGAAGTGTTTCGGATTTCAGACTTTTGGATTTTAAAGTATTTGAATGCAAAAAATAACATGTCTTAGGGAAAAGTCCCATGATTAAACAGAGCATTAATTTCCATTTCATATATGCCTTGCATGTATAGCCTGAAAGGAATTTTGTGTAATATTTTCCACATGCCTCTGTTTTGACTATGACTTATCATATGAGGATAGGTGTTGAATTTTAAACTTTTGACTTCATGTTGCTACTCAAAATCTGGATTTTGGAGCATTAGAATTTTGTATTGAAGGGTTCAACCCATGCTAAATCAGTAAGAGTAATTATCTCTGGGGAGTAGACTGAAATTTAGAAGCCAGGGGGGCATTGAACATGGGAAATTTTTGTTCCTGTATCAATATAATAAGAAAGTAATAAAAAATATAAAAAATAGAATTTGAGGGGTCAAGCACACCAGCTCCTGGTTTTGTCTAGAATCAATCATGCCCCCACTGACAAAGTGGTTGGTTCCTCCTCTCTCTCTTTCTCTCTTTCTTTCTGTGATGTCATCTTTCTTTCTTCTTTATTTACTTTTCAGTACTGAGGACTGAACACAGGGCACTCTACCATTGAGCTATATTCTGGCCTTTTTGCCTTTTATTTTGTGACAGAGTCTCACTAAGTTGCCCAGACTGGCCTAGAACTTGTGATCTTCTTATCTCAGTCTGCCAGTTTACTGGAATTATAGGCATGCACTAGCACACCAGCTTCTGCTGTCTTCTATGTGCCTGCCCCCAGTGTCATTGACCATCACTGTGCTGACGTTTTGTCCAGAGCCACTATTTAATAATTGGTACATTTATAGCCAAATAACTGTTACATTAAATACTTCCACATTGGTTGGCAAATGACCACTGTCTAAAACCCCAACTGTCCTATAACCCAAGTGTCCTTCTATCCCTCCATGTCTTTGCACAGCCTGCTCTTCCCTGAGATCCTCATACCTTTGCAAACTAGGAAGTAAAGCCCTGACACCTTCTTTGGCAGGGACCCTCCAAAGTAAAGGCCAGTGTCTTCTCTTTCTTATTGGATAGTGTTTCTCATCCTTAGTAGTTACATATCATAAACTTTGCTCCTTGCTTAGTCTTGGTTTTAGAAGTATGAATTCATAAGGTGGCATATTTCACATGCATCTTTATCTTCTTCCTTTATGAAAAAGTAAATGAGCAAGAATCCTAACTATTTTCTTTGCAAACCCTAACTGTGATTGGTGTGTGCCATGTCCACTTTGACTACTGTACAGAAACCACTGCAGAGAAACATTTGGCAGGAGGGAAGCATGTGCTGCATTTCCATTAGGGATAAAGTTTCTCTATTATTGAGAAGAGGTTGGACACATCATTAGATGCCATAATGTCTAATTATAAAAACCTTGTGGAAGGAAGGACTTGTTCTCTGTCTCCATAGTAAGCAGCATAATGTTTTACTGACTTTGGGCTTTGCTTAAAAATTACTTCTGGCATCAAGTTTTGTAAGTAGGAATAGAGGCAAATTTAGGCACCAATACATACTGCTTAAGTACTGCTGTTTCCAAAATGGAGTGTTTTTTGTATTGAATGATAATATATGGTGCAAAACTGCTGAATAACCTGCAAAGAAAATTGTCTTCTATATATGGAATATAATTTTATGGTTTGTTGAAACCCTACTATGCCACTTTTTTATTAAACTATTATTCATTTCTAAACTTCACTAATGGCAGTATTAGCAATAGTTATAGATAGTCTTTCTGAACAGTTACCACATCCAGGATACTGGTGAAATAAGCATTTAATATGCAGCATGTAATTTAGTTTTCCCAACTCTAACAGGAAATGATTATTTTTTCCATTATACAGATGAGGAACCCAGAGCACAGATAAGTCTCTTAATAAATTAACCAAGGTTATATAACTAGGAAGAGATGGAAAATCTAAAGAAAAAACATATAGACCCCCAAAAGTTTGTGGTGTCCGAGCCCTTCTATGCAGTGCTGCTTTTCTCAGATTATGCTAGTTTGCACTCTTCTCCTAGAGTCTGCTGTACTGCTGAGTGTGCCATCTAATTGGCCAGTGGCTGCAAATGGTTGTTCTAAATGGGGTCCCTGAAGCAAATCCCAGTGAAGCAACTCATTATAAGAAAGATGGGCAAAACCATAAACATACCAGTGGATTACTGGCTGCATTATTTTCCTAGGATTGCTATAACAAATTGAGTGTCTTACAACAATGGAAATTTATTCCCTCCCAGTTTTGGAGGGTAGAAGTCGTAACTCAAGGCGTTGCTTCTTCCTAGCCTCTGGTGTTGGCAGCTGCCTTGGCTTATACTTGCATCACTCTCCAGGTTCTGTCTCCCTCATCACAAGGCCATCTTCCCTCTGTGTGTAACTCCATGTGTCTAAACTGCCTTCTATTTATTAAGGCACAAATCACTGGATTTCAGCTCATGCTAATCCAATGAGACCTCATCTTAAGTTGACTGTATCTGCAAGATTCCTGTTTCCAAATAAGTTCAAATTATCTTTTCTGGGTAGACACGAATTTGTCAGGGAGACACAATTTAAGCCAGTATGAACCATGAACTGATTATGTTCAAACACTAAGTACTGACTCAGGTTGGGCAGGGAGATCATTAAAACAGGATTTTTAGTTCAATCTGTACAATCTATTCATTAAACGTTGCTTTATTCTGCAAAAAAATCATCACTGCTCCTGTGAAGCTGGGGGAGAAACATTTTTTAAACCAAAATATCTCTAAATAGGTCTATGTAAATGTTCATTCATAAAATATTTATTTTAAAACTTCTATGTACTGGATGCCATACCAAGTCCTAGGAAAACAAGTGAGGGAATATACCCATAGTCCCTTCTCTGGAGGAGTTTGCATTCTACTGGGGAAACCAATATTAGTCAGAGTTACAGGAGTAAATTTTTATTTTTCAAATGAAATGATTGCTCTGCAGAGTGAGAAAATAGTTCTATTCCTGCTTATGTAAAGGTGACTCTCTCACCCAGACACTTCCTAGCAAAAAAAATTGCCCCTGGTTTTATTGGATAATCATGTATGTACAAATCAATGTCTAGACTAATGGTTTTGGAGGCCCAGAAGTTCAAAATCAAAGTGTCTGCAGAGTTGTACTCCCTCTGGCTCCATTCCTTCTCTCCTAGAGCTTTGGTGGCTGCCAACAATCTCTGCCTCCATAATGATGTTGCTGCAACTGCTTCGTCTCTGTTTCAACTTCTCTTCTGTTTGTCTCAAGTCTGTCTCCACTTTCTCTTATAAGGATGGTCATTGGATATAGAGCCCACTTAGACTATCCCGGATCACCTCTTCTCAGGATTCTTAACCTAATCACAACTGTGGAGAGCCTTTCTCTAAATAAGGTGACACATATAAGTCCTAGGGATTGGGTTTCTTTTTGTGGGAATGTGTGAAGGGTCATTTTCAGACTGGTCAACCCCAGTCTGATCTGGGGTTGGTTGGTTCATTGTGTCACAGCATGATAGCATGGCACCTTGAAAGACACCACAGACAATTCAAAGCTAGGGGAGAGAACTAAAAGGCTAACTGTCATGAAATTTTTGGTTCTTCACAGAAACATTCCATTAAGCAATGGTGTTGATTAGGAAATCAATGCCCATTAAGGATATTTTAAAAACTTATTAGGGTTTTTGTTATTCCAGTAATCATGCACATACAATTGGCTTTTAATATATAAGAATCAAGAAAGCCAGATGTCCTTTATCATATGGTAAAGACTTCCTCAAGTAAAAATTTCTCTACAAATGAGTGTCCAGACTCTACACCCATATTAAACCCATTTTATGTATAAACAAAAAATATGTTTTGCATAATTGTAATGTGCATGTGTTTCCCTAGAATGCAACTGTTCGTAAACTGAGGGCATATTTTTTTTAAGTTCAGAGCTGAAGAGATTTTTTTAAATGATTTTAGAACACTCTGCTACCCACCAGAGCATCATGTATACCCTCCAAGTCAACAGGAAACACTCCTGTTTTGCCATTTGTACATACTTGCAGTTGTCACATACAAAAATGTAACTGAGGGATTAGAGACTGATTAACACAGAATCAAGTGTTATTAAATTAGTGGATACATCTAGATCTCAATAGACCTTGTTAAATGCTTTTATACAACTTATTTTAGATGCATTTCTCATTTTTTACCATGATGTACATGTATGTTTCTATATATGTGCATATGTATGAGTATGTGTATTCTTATTTTGCGTGAAACATTTCACTAGACCTATGGTAGGATATCTATCATGTGAAAGTTACTTATTAAGTTAGGATATCTAGATAGTTACTTATTAAAAAGAAAATCGCTTTAGATTTCTTGCATTTTTCCATGTTACCATGATTCTATCCTGAGAGGTTATCACACAACCAGTTTCTGGCTTCTCAAATTACTCTTTCACATTTCTGTTCATCTTTTATTTCTTGTCTCCTACTAAAGACTGCTTCTCCCAAAGCCTTTTGAGTACTAAAGACTTCAGCAGGTGGTGGGATTTTAAGAAGAGACATATTTTCCATGGCATTTATCACTATCCTGTAGCATGTCATACTTAAAGGATAATTTTGACACATATATATAAGATTTGGGTCATTGATGAGAACATCATGCTTCCTCACGTCTCCACTTTGACAGTCTGTAATTTGTCTCTGCTTGTTCTTTGTACTTCATTTGAGGTAGCTTTCCTCTATTTTTTTTAATATTCAACTAAAACTGATCTTTTATTGTTCACCCAAACATTAGTTTTTGTTTTAATGGCAGCTTCTACCTTTTTTTTTTATTCCCATACTTCTTACATGGAACTTACAAAAATTCCTTATCTTCTTTTAAATCTGAAATTATTTATTATAATTGCAGGTATAAGCATTTGCTTAATTGATTCCATAGTCTAGGATAGCCTTTTTTAGAGCATAGTATTTTATTACAAATTACTTTCCTTTTATTTCTCCTTTGTATTACATTTGGGTTACTTTATTGATTTTTTTTCTTGAAGTAATGCTATAAGTAAATTATATTATCTGTTAATTTCATTTCAGGATAGTAAAGGGAACATTACATAATATTTGTTATAAAATGGAACCTTGTGTCTGATAGAATTAAAACCACTATCATAAATAATAAGATACCTCTGCATCATAAGCAACCAGAGAAAGGAGAAGTTGTGCTCCGTTTGTGTACAATGGGTTGAAATGCATTCTGCTGTCATGTATAAGTAACTAGAACAAGTAAAATAAACAAAATAAGTAATCATATACAATTTAAAATGTGAGACTATACATGTATTAAGTCAAAGGCAGAGTGATGAGTGGTTAGAGAAGGGGAGATATGATAGGAAAGCTACCAGGACATTTAAGAGTGGGCAAGGACAATGTGGGTACTCTTTGGTGCCAGAGAGAGACCTTGAGGTTTACTTGGGGAAAAAAAAAAGAAAGAAAGAAAGAAAGAAATACTAGGAGTCGTGGGCAGAAAGAGCAATTCTGCTCTGTGTCTGGGAGACAAATGAGGCAAGGCTTGAAGTGGGAGAATGACCAAATGCTGGGATCTGTAGAAATGCTCAAAGGACGTCTGCACAACTGTGAATGAAGTGTCTCTTTGTCCAGGTCTGTGTTTACGCTAAGCCATGGACTGTAATTATCTTCATTTGGGACTGTATTTGGAATTTTAAGGGTCAAATACTTAAAGCTTCCACATCATAGCAGTGCAAGGAATCTACAGTTAGCCTTTAAATTGGGAATAAAATAAAGCAGCAGGAATTTCATACAAATAAACAAATAGAAGTGAGCTATGGATAGCGAGATGGGAAAGAAGAAGAAGTATGTTAAGGGAGGTTACGCTGCAGAAAAATAGAGCCCTAGCAACCTGTATCCCAATTTACAAGTATGTATTTACTTATTTCCTAAAGTACTTGGTCTCTCTTCCACTGGAATGACAAAAATGACCATACCTGTTTTATTCAAAATACAAACCAATGGCACAGTACTTGGAATGGAGTGGTATGAATAATTATTTATTGACAAAAGAAATGAAGAAATAACTTGACTAGGTGCTTTTGAGCATCTCCATTAGACATCTGTGCTTTACCATTCTAGATTTTAATGATCTATTACTGCAAGAATTATTAATATACAAAACAATAAGATTAGTTTCAGTTATATGGTATTTCCATTGTAAAATGTTTGAAGAGCTATTAACAGCAGAGATGTGCATGATGACCCATTATCAAAATAAATGGCTAGCAAATTTTTAAGACAGAAACATTTAGGGAAAATGGGGAAGCACATAGTAGAGTCCATATCCTGTAAGAATACAGATTAGATCATTAAGAAGCAACACATTTCATCCACTTAACAGTGTTTGCATACAGGGAAGCCTATTAATTGAACGACAGTGTGGAAAACACTGATATACCATCTCATTCCATCAGAGGATTACTTCCTCTGCCTTTATCAATAAATTCTACCTTGAATTCTGAGGATTGATCAAAACAGAGAAACAGTGATTCTTCAGACTGTTATTTTCAGTCTTTGTATTACTTTGTCCCTAGATTTGTGAATTTCACTAGTAACTTAGTTTTGATATGGAGTGACCAGTGGCAGGGTGTTGTCACACATCAAATCTGAATTCATTTATAAAAATAAATGAAAATAAATAGGCTGAAAAGTTCCAGTAACCTCTCTTGGTATCAGAAGGAAGACAAAATGGAACTGTATTTTAGATAAAATACAATTTGTCCATTCAGACTTTTAATTAAACTCAGAGATTAATAGATCTCAAAATGAGGTATTTTAATGAATTGTATGACCGAGAATTCTCTTTGGTTTTATCTTTTACACTTTCTGCTCTTTAAGTCACTATTCAGATATTTTTTAACTAGCTCATTATGTCAACATGATGGCATTATCATTATTTGGAAAACACGTTCCTATATTTCAAATGGTGCATGGAAATACAACCCATTTTCCTCTGGATTCTCTCTGAGTTCCTTTTTGCCCCCAATGCACTGTAACTTTCAGCAAATTTGTTTTCTTCTTCAGTAACCATTACCCAGGCTGATACACACATGAAAAATTGGTAAAACACATCATGGTAAAACAGGTGTTATCTCTCCAATAGTATTTTTTTTAAAGGGGGGGGGGAGGGAGGGAGGGAGGGAGAGAGAGAGAGAACTTTTGATATTTATTTTTCAGTTTTTTTTTTTTTGGCGGACACAACATCTTTGTTTTGTATGTGGTGCTGAGGATCGAACCGGGCCGCACACATGCCAGGTAAGCGCGCTACTGCTTGAGCCACATCCCCAGCCCTCTCTAATAGAATTTTTAAGAAGAAAGCTAAAACTAAGCAAAACTATATCAGTAATGGATCTCAAATTATTTCAATATGATGTTTTACTTGACTTCAGAGAGAAAATGGAATAGACATGGAAAGCGTGTAAAACCAATCATTTATCTATAGATACTTCCTCCACTAAACAAAAATTTCTCAAAAAATGAGAGTTCACTTTGCATACAATGACAAAGAGCCAGAAAGGTTTTCAGTAGACATTTTAGTATCACTTCTATAATTTGGTGATGAAGACCTTGTGGCAGAGCTGTGAAGTGGTAGATCTAGAATCACAAAGTTAGCAATTCACTAAGAACTGCTGAAGGTTCTAGTAGCAGAACTAGATTGATATTAATCATACAATTTTTTTGAGTGCTTACTGGTTGTTTCATATTGGTAGGAAATCTACTTAGGGGCATGCTGGGGACACTTGTTACCAATAGAGTACCACTCCTGGACTCTTTCACTCTTCAGCATCTACCCCTCCCTGGGGAAGTGGTGACATCTGGTTCTAGTGTGGTTGTGGGGCTGATTCTCATCTTCCCTCTGCTGTGCAGGAGGGGTTCTGTCCCCATAGGAGAGGCCTGTAGTTGATCAGGGGTGGATAAATAAACCTTTTGGCCTAAGGGCTGAGACACATGCCCATAACAGCTTCATCAGTGAGAAAGAAATTGCATCATAACTTGCAACTCCACTTTTTGTGATTTCCATTGCCTGTGAATTTTGTGATTTCATGTACTGAAAATAATAAATGTAGAATTCCAGGAATGAAAAGTTCATAAATTTTAAATTTCAAGTTTTGAGTGGTGTGATGAAATCTTATGCCATCCTGCTCTATCCTGCTGGGGATGTGAATTATCCCTTTGTGTAGTGTATCCAAGCTGGATAGCCTTCCTGCCCATTAGTCACTTGGTAGCCATCTCAATGATCCTATTGAATATTGGGGTATTACAGTTCTTGTGTTCAAGTAACCCTTATTTTACTTAATAATTGTCTCATAATACAAGAGTGGTCTGCAGAGGAGGCACCAGGGCATTGAATACAGAAGATTAATTTTGGTTCTATGTGGCAATGCTTCAGGGCATATTGGATAAACAATATATAGGGATTGGTACTATCCTTGTTTTCAGGCATATCCTGGGAGTTTGGAATATGTCCCTTACCGATAAGACAGAAATACTGTATTTGATTTGCATTTACTTTATGTATTTTCAATTGATTTCAAGATCAGACAAGCTGCTTCTCTTTATACCACCCAAAACTTTAACAGCATGAAAAATATATAAACATTCCCTAAATCAACCCTACATCACCTAGAGATAAGCAATGTTGAAAACCTTGTGTTTTCTTTTTGTGTGTACATATGTGTTTCGGTATGGTTAGGCATGTGTAGTCATACTGATTATAAAGATTCCACTTTCTATTTTCACTTATTTTTTTCTTAAAGGCAATGGCGTTAGATTATGGCTGCTTTTCACTTCTCTGCTAAATGCTGCATCATCTCTAAAATTTTGCTGAAAGTAGTAGTTGTCTGATACTCATTAAGACTCTGATATCCCTTTGAGGTTTCTCAACAGTACAGTGTTTCAGCACTTGCCTCATCTGGAGCAAGTATCACTGTGACCTCTATCAGATAGCTCTCACATTAAGATCCTAATCTAAGGGTGCATGAACTATAGCCTGCAGGCCAAATATGCCCTCTCCAATATCCCTACACTGCCTGTTTTTATGTGACAAACTAGCTAAAAACAGTTTTTACTTTTTTTTAAAAGAGTTACTGTTTAGGAAAATACATAAAAATACATAAAAACTTTGTCAACCCATATAATTAATCAAGGGTAGATTGGTATTTATTATGAATATTAAATTATCCCTCTACTTAAGAAGATAAAGTATATCAACATGGAAAATGCTTAGAATCTTGTGAGTGGAGCATATTAACCAATGCTTGAGTTTATCAGCTGAGTGTATGGGTCTTGTGTGAGTGATGCTAAGATCATGGTGGTGGCTGTAGTTAAGAGTTGGCTATCAAGGATGGAAGACTCCCTATGTAATTTATTTCAGTTGAAGGGTAGGGATGAGATTGATCTTTTGGAAGCAAAGCTCACAGACACCACTTAGAAATGTTTCAGGCTTATATAGCAAGAATAAGATTGATAGCCTAGTGAAGATTCTGTTAAGGATTCACTGGTGGAACCCCACATAGTCTTGAATCTACCCCAATAATTGTGTGTTATCCATGTTTTACAAATGGGGAAATTGAGATTCTGTGGGTTTCAGCAATGTGCTCTAGGTCACACAACTAGAAAATGAATGATGTGAGAAGAGATCTGACTCTGTCCACTGGTGTTTTGTATGTACCGTGTGCATGTGTAAATATTCCTGTGATGCTATTACACTCAGTTGTGGCAGCAGGTTTCACAGTAAAAATATATGCCATTCACTCTGGTTGTGTTTCAATTCTCTTTACTATGCCATTTATGCCCATTCCCAGGCATGTGCCTGCTTTCCTTTGATGCTTTCCTGTCCCCTCACTTCCATTTTCATACCCAGACACCCAGGATGACACGCTGGTTCCCAAATGCACTGTTTTAGTATTAGTTTTTGTTTTCCTTTCCAAGCATGAGTTGTGTAATTGAATGCGTCTCTCTGTGTCAGGGAGGCCCCCTACTGAATTTGCCCAGAAACTCTTAATCATCTCAATTGTCACATCCTTTTCCATGTTGCTTCTGACCCCCTCCAGGCAGTTTCTTAAGATCCTTTGAACTCACCAGAGTTATTCTTTTATATATTTATATTCTGTTAGGGGGAATAAAAAGGTCTTGACCTTTTTTTTTTTCCTTAGCTGACTTCGGATCCCTAAAAGCAAGATCAAGGACCAGTGCCAGTTCTTCAGCACCAAGCACAGATCCTGACACATGATAGGCTTTCCTTAGAAGATGATGTTTCTGTGAATGAGGAAAGACATGAACAAAGAATGCACAAGAGTATTGCTTTCACGCACTCACGTACAGTGCTTAGATGTAACAACCCCACAGAATTCAGGCATTCTATGGTCACCAGGACCTGATACCTTCCTATTTGCTAAGGAATATAATGCATGCTGATCCATTGCTTTTAACTTGGGTTTACAGACAATTTGGGATCATTTCTAAGGATGAGGACCCTAACTAAGATTTTACCATAGTATCAGGGTTTTTTTTTTTTTTTTTCCAACTGTGAGGTTTGGTGATATCAACACCATTTACTGTTGTACTGATATCTTCTCCTCAAGCCCCAGTCTGCTCCCTGGTGACTCCAGTTCTGTTGCTATCCATGGTCTGGACAGGTCAGTGCTGGACAAGCTCCTGAATGGATCTAACCTTTAATTTAGCCATGTAGGTCATAAAATGGCTTCTAACCCAATGCTTTGTTTCCCAGAATATTTGAGGTTCTTTTACCTTCATGTGAATATTTTTGTCTGATTTAATAAGCAAGTGACTCTAGGAAGAAAGTCCTTTTTTTTTTTTTTGTGGTTGAATCTCAGCAACTATCAGACAACTATTAAAACATTGTCGACTATTTTGTTTGTTTGTTTGTTTGTTTGTTTGTTTGACACCATTCACAGGATCCTGAAGGCTCAGAGACTTATGGAGTATTCTGAAGCAAAGTGCTGAAGGTGCTCTTCCTGAGCCGTATTGTCACTGTGACATCTATCGCAATTCTCTGTATTTGTTGGCTTCTGGGGAGGATTGATGGCCCGGAGCAGCATGCAACATTTGCATGATAACTCAGTGCAGCTTAACCCAAATAACCATTGCATCATTTTCAATTTTCATAAACTGTAATCCATAATGGCTCCCGAAGCACTGACTGTTTTCTCTCCACTACATATCATGCATTTTTAACTGTCTATAATTATACAATTAAACAGTAAGCCACTGGGACTCACAGGAGTCATTAGCTGAAAATGTTTCAACTTCCATAACCTGGCACCAGGGACAGTTATTGCCTGAGGAGATGGCAAGTCTACCCATCTAGGTGCCCCCAAATCAGGCTATTCTTCCACTAGGGGTGGCCTTCCCACTTGGTCTTGCATGTGATAGAAGGGAGCAAGAAAGATGGAAACTATAGCACCATCCCAGGAAATGGGTACAAGGTTCCCAGGTCATGGGTACAAGGTTTCCAGGTCAGGAGCAGATAGAGGGAGAAAGTTGGGCCTCTCTCCTGCATTCCCTTCCTCCCTACCTTTCAATGTTCTTTTAATGAAAAAGTACCAGAAGTGTCCTTCTTTGGTACCTTCAGTAGGCTTTGACTGTTTTATTTGTTCTACAAAAAGCCTGATTTTAGTCTAGTACATGTTATTTCTATGATTCAAAGTGAACACAGTAGTTACTCAGTATTTGTAGGGAATTAGCTCCAGAACCCCCTACAGATCCCAAGATCTTTGGATGTCAGGTCTGTTACATAAAATTATATAGTGTTTTCACCTAACCTACACACATTCCCTTCAGATTTTAATAATCATCTCCAGATTACTTAGAATGCCTAATACAAAGTAAAAACTGTGTCAACAGTTGTTGTACTCGATTGTTTAGGGAATAATAGTAGAAAAAGTCTGTAGATGTTCAATGAACTATAATTTTTTTTCCCCTGAGCATTTTTGAACTCTTGTTGATTGTAACTCAGGTACATGGAGGGATAGGTGAATTATCTTAACACATCACACAGGTCAGAAGTGGGTCAACACAAAGACAATGGACTGAAACATGATCTAATCCTGGACTAGGTGTGTTGAGAATTAACACTGACCACATTTGCATTAGGATCCAAAATTCTGCAGTGGCATTTTTCATGCATTTATTGACTAAGCTTCCCTTCATTTTAAACTGCTAGAAATGTTCTCTCTGCATTTGACATTTTCAAAGATGTCATTTCCTTATCCTGTACTTGAACATAAGGCACTGAGAAAGAGAATATATTTAATGTGTGATTATTTCTGCTTACATGTTGTGTGTACGAGTGTTTTCCAATAACTATAAGTTGAATGATAATGACCATAGCATAAACATATCTTATGTTACATGTTTTTAAAAAGCATTTTAAATTTAAAAATTTAAAACAATGATTTTACAGTAGCATCTACATTCATTTGGATGAAAAGAAAGTATAACCTCAAGAGGTCCATTTCTATCCTATGAAGCAAATAACTCAAGAGTGACTGACAAGGGAAGAAATAGTGTGATTGACAACAAGCCAACATGTTAGAATATGGAGACTTTTGTCCTAAAATAAATAAATAAATAAAGCCATATTGCTTAGGTGTCACATGCACCAAGCTGATATGGAGATTTTGCTGAGGTATATTTTTAGTCTTAGACAGGTGGGTGGGACATTCATAAATTTCATGGTGGTCTGGCTTTTCAGAGATTCCTGCTGCTGTTATCTGAATGTCACCAAATGATCTGGGTTCTGTAATTCTGAAAAAAAGTTACTGATGGGAAAGTGTTTTTTCTTTTTTCAGGGATGTTAACCTTTCAGTTTAAAACGCAAAGCGTGGGGAGAGAGCACAGTTCGTTTTTGCTGGAGAACAATTTTAACCTGATGGGTGGCTTCGATCAGAGGTGTCATATGTACAGCAAAACTAGTGGGAGACTAGTAACATGTTGTTTAGTGACCTCTAAAATTAGTGATTTTTAAAGTCAGCTAAAAGGTTTATGTGACTGAGGTTTATTCCTCAGTCATGGGACTAGAAAATAAGCAGATACTGTATTTTTGGCAGCTTAGGCAAAATGCATTGTTAGGGAACTTTGCAAATATTAAGTGATAGTGATTGGCTTGCCTGTGCTTTTGTGTATCCAATGTTTTTCTAGTCTCTGTTATTTTTCATTTTAGTTTTGAATTAGCATTCAGGTGTTTGGAAAACTAAAAGCCCGATTAGAGTTAGAAGGGAGGGGATGAAAGATGATATGAGCTATAGGGAGAAACGTTGCTTTCAAAATAGTTTTTCCTTGAGTAAAAAAATACATATATATTTTAGGGTTCTTTAAAATAGAAAATGAATGTCTTTGAAATGCATGGGTATGTTTTACTTTTCTGCCCTCCCACATAACACCCTTCTTTTGATGCACTGGGTCCACCTACATTCTAGGTGGAGTCCTACCTAATGAGTCCATACAATGCAGAGTCCCACTCTTGTTTTTACTGATGCTGTTGATTCTAGAACAATCTGTTCATTCTTCTTTGTCAACCCAAGCTTTGCTTTTTACTTATAACCTAGTTCAAATTCTGGCTCTCAGTGAACATTTTCCATTTTTCCAATCCCACCATTTCCTCCCTTCTCTAGAATCCTTCAGTACTTGTGAAGTGCATTGTGAAACTGGCTCCTAATGCTGCAGTTTCTTGTTTTTCCTCTTGTTCACATGTCTATTTGCTTTGTCATCACAATTATATTTAAACTTCCTTGAGAGCAGGCATCATGCCTCTTGGTGTCCAATAAATGCTGTTGGCTGATTTATTAGTTTCATTAAAAACAACAAATGCTCATTTAAAGAGGCTGACAAACATTTTGGTAAGAGGTCAGATAAGTGTTTTAAATTTGTGGACATGGTATCTGTTTCAACTATTCAACTCTGCCACTGTAGCACAAAAGTAACTATAGACAATTTGTAAGCAAATGATGTGACTGTGTTCCCCTGAGAGTTTATTTACAAAATGGGCAGAAACCCCTACAGACCCATTACTTTAAAAAATGGGCAGAACCCCTTACAGATTCAGTACTTTAAAATGAGGGATTGGAAAAATCTCTAATTTTAAAGTACGAGAAATACACTCTCTTAGAGGATTTCATTTAACTTTACAGGAACTAACTTTGGACAGAGCTGGCATCTGTGACATGGATCACATTCACCAGTTTAAGGAAAGAACATCATAGCAGCGTGTCCCTGATAAATTCCTCAAATATTCCCACTGACATTTTAATGGTTAAGTGATGTTTGTGCCGTTGTTTAGAAGTAGTATTTATTCTAGATACTGTCAGGAATATTAATTGGCTCAATGTTTTGGGAGATATTTTAGCATTATATATTATATATGTATAGTCTTGTATCTCTTCTGGAAAGTATGCTGAAGAAATCATTATTTATTTGTATATATTTGCCAACAGCCTA
This sequence comes from Callospermophilus lateralis, assembly GCF_048772815.1. NCBI lineage: Eukaryota > Metazoa > Chordata > Mammalia > Rodentia > Sciuridae > Callospermophilus > Callospermophilus lateralis. The sequence continues at coordinate 107,624,557 of NC_135313.1, read as the reverse complement.
CAGTGAATGGTGCTAGGTGTCAAGTCTCTATGAAATCGAGCAAAGACTGAAATATAGTCTATCAATTACAACATTGTTTATCACTCAAGAAAAAATCAGTAACATATCTTGTGTTTGGCAATAGGGAACAGTTGAACTCTGTATACCTACAGGATGGAATATTACATAACTATTATTAATTACATTGCATAAGAATTTTAATTATATGGATAGCTATTCAAATGTAATAGTAAGTGAAAAGTAGATTCAAATCTATTTATGAAAATTCTTCAGAAGACTTTAAATGTGTAACTATATAGAGATAAAAGAACATGATGATAATATTGACCAAATTATTAATAATGATTTTGAAATTTCCAATGATGGATTTCTCAAAGATCTTTTCTATCATTTTGTGTCTGTATTTCATTTTCTAGAATAATCATGTATTATTTGTAAAAGCAAAAAAAAAATCCTAGGAGATATTTTTAATTATGCAAAATTACTAACAATAAAGCATTGTCTCCATGAAAAGAAGTTTAGGATCACATTCTGCTGGGCAAAACAAGAAATTCTTATTTTAGCAAAATTGCTTCTAAGTTGGCTATAAATGATATATGTCCTTCTATCTTTACCCACATTCAACTATTAACATTTTTCTATCAATCTATTCAGGTTGATATATATTCTAGAGAATTATATCTTTTCCAGTTAATTTTGTCTTTCTAAGGGTTAACCAGAAAAATCTTTTGTTTCAATCCTGCTCAATCCCTAAGTCCCCTTTGCTGCTGTGGTCCATCTGGTCTTATGAATATAATTGAATCTCCCTTTGATGATTCAGTGTGTTGCAGGACCTCGGGGCTGTAATGCTGACCATCAATTATCATTGTATAGGACAAAAGATATAGATGTGGAAGATACAGAATATTGAGCTGAATGTGAAATGATTCCAGGATAGCCTCTGGAAATTGCTTTGCTGAATAAATCCCTGTTGTCAGTGAGTTTTTGTTGTGTGTCTTTTTTCATCTAAAAACTTACTTAGTTCAGGGAAAGAAAAAAGAAATAATGAAGTGATTTCAACTTTCTAGTTAATAAGAGCCTTGCAACCCAAGGTTATCATTTCATATTTTCCATCTCTTTTTTCAACCCATATAAAATAAGGAAAGCATGATATTTCTATCCTGTCATCTCTGTGCCTTCCATGAACTCAAAGTATCTAAGCTTATACATACAAACTGAATCAGACCAAGGCCAAGAGACACAAAACATTATTGTGCTTTGTAGGCCCCAATCCTCACCCAGTGGAGTCAGTTTGAAGTGCAGGATCAGGCCTATTTAAGGAGAAGAGAAATTATAAAAGTGAGTCAGTACTCTGAATGAGAGGCATAGGTGGGTAAGAGGCCTGTCTCCATCCCTTAGTCCCCATAAATCTGGGCTATCAAACTCTCACACGGCTTTGTTTCTCTCCAGTTCTTAGCACTGCCTCCTTCACACCAGTGCCCTCTCAGCAACTCACCAACCAATAGCAGATAGCATGGGGGAATTGCACCACTCAAAGCTGGCTCTGAAAAGAACCATGCAGCTGTAGATTTTAAAATGTTCCAGTAGGTATCAAAAATTGGAGCTCATATTCAGCTCCCTTTTCCTGAGGAGTGTGAAATAACTGGATTTATAGTTTTGCTGAGGCACTGATTTCCCTTAGCATTCAGAGAACCCAGAGGTGCTCAGGCCAGGTCCTAAGCATCCTCTTCCAGTTATGCCATTGTAGAATGCCAGTATCTTCCTTTCTTCTGCAATGTAATTAATAGTAGTTATGTAATATTCCATCCTGTAGGTATACAGAGTTCAACTGTTCCCTATTGCCAAACACAAGATATGTTACTGATTTTTTTCTTGAGTGATAAACAATGTTGTAATTGATAGACTGTATTTCAGTCTTTGCTCACTTTTGTAGAGACTTGACACCTAGCACCATTCACTGTAGGCTGTTGGCAAATATATACGAATAAATAATGATTTCTTCAGCATACTTTCCAGAAGAGATACAAGACTATACATATATGATATGTATCATAAACACTGATCACGGTTCCTAAGAGGTCATTTAATAATATTTCAAACTGCAAGATAAGATACCCCACAAAGTTCAGGCTCAAATATATGTGAGACTCAGTGCTCTCTCTAGTCCAAGACCCACCATGTTATTTTGCAATTGGGGATCCTGCTCCCCCCATTGCCGGAGGTGGGAGCAGAATGAGAGGTTCTCATCTCACTCTCACTTAAGTCTTCTTGACAGCAGCTGAAAACACACAAATGCAGGTAATGAGCTTTGGGTTTTCCTTTATTTAACATAAAAGCATCTTATAATGGATGAGTTGGAAAACGCCTCACCCTGCAAGTCAAGGAAACTAGATTCCTGTTCTGTTTCTGATTTTTGGATGAGTCTCTCTCGTCTTCATAAAGATGCCTCTGAATGGCAGGATGAAAACATTGAGAATTCTAAAATATGCCAAAGCTTTTCTAGGGTAGCAGAAGTTTTAATAGCTGGTTAGCAACAGAGCTGAGCCTGTGAGAGAGAGCTTTTTTCCTTCTAATTTTGCTTTTCTGTATTTTCTACACCATTGTGTTTGGAAGGACACACTTACCTTAAGAGAAAACACTTGTCCTGTCATCGGGGCTTGTTTTTGTGTTGGCAGGAAACAAATGCTGAAAAGATGTAGGTAGTGAGAAGTCTCCTTTTCTAGCTTCTACCCACAAGAGAGTCTTTGAGAAGAGTCACCATCTGGAACATGTGAAGTTGTGAATTGACCTTTCTGCTAGCATCCAAGCTTCTGAAAAAGGGTCAGCAAGCAAAATCCTCACGTGGAGAGGGGAGGATCAGCCTGAAAATGTATGCTATACTGCTTCTCTTTCCTGGCTCCACAAGGAGAAGGAGAAGCATCCATGTTTGGTTCCAGTTGAACTTCGCTCAAACACATAAATCTTGGAATCTGACATCAATCATTAGGATTCTATAATTTTGAGCAACGGAGTGCCTGTTAGTATGTGTTTAATTTGTCATAACAGTTGTATCACACTGCCATTCAGAGACATCACAAATATAACTCTAGTTTTATAAATATATAAGTGTAATTCATTGCTTTCTCTTTTCTTTTTTTATGTTGAATTTCTTTTCTAAACTAAAATTTTCTGAGAAGCCAGTACCAGATTTTTGGCTAGTTTTCTAAAGAAGCTGTTTTTCTACTCAAGAGGTATTTTCTCCTAACTTTAAGAGAAGCCCTGCAATTGTTAAGAATGGCAATGTGTGTAGCTTTTAAAAGTGAATTTCTCATCTTCCTTTGCAGAAAGGAAGGGTCAGTGAAATATAGGGTGGAATTTTCTAATGGAGCTTCCAGGAAGGTTTTCGATGACATTTTGTTGGCTGATAGACCCTTGTGCTTTCTCCACCTCCTCTTCCTCTTTCACTTTCTTATATGTGGACCTGATGGCTGGAACACTAGCCAACTTCCCTTAAGTAGGAGCAACCTTAAGGAGGGCAGCACTTATACTGTAAGGTTCACTGAACAGACCAAGAGTGTAGGTCTGAGACACTGAGGATATCATGTCTCCACGGCTATGTCAGTAGTTCAGAAGCCCTGGACTGTCAAGTCCTTAATTGAATGCAAACAATTCTGTAATTCATGTACATTATTGTTACAGTCTTTGTTACAAGTAGCCAAACACTGTCTAATTACAGACAGAATTGTAGCATTAAGCCTTAAAACAAAATGTTTATTTTCCGATACGTATGATTGATCATGTGATTGTAAAAACTAGTTTGTAAAAACGTCCCAGCTTTGGATTTTATAGTATGTATCATTCATAGAAGTAAAGGAAGGAGCAAAAATGCTAAGTGGGTTTTTAAATTTGTTTTTTAAATTTAGAGGCACAATATTTTTTTATCACAGAATTCTATAGTAATAAATATATAATGTTTTGTACACACTACAAAAAAAAAAAAACCACAGAAAAATTCCATCACTACAAGATAAACTTTATCCAAATTTCTTTTTATTAGGGTTTACCTGGTATATATATTTCCATCTGTTTGCCTTAAACTTTTTATGCCATTATATTTAAAGTAGTACCAGAAGACAACGATGAGGTTTCGTGTTTGCTATCTCATTTGACAGTCTGTCTTTCATTGATATGATTAGATGATTTATTTTAATGTAATTATAGACATACTTGGATTGATAGCTTCCATTATAATTTTGGTTTTCTGTTTGTCTCCTCTGTTTTGGTTTCTATATTGTTCTCTCTCCTTTGCCTTTCTCTCTTTCTTTTGGATTCTTTTAATTTTTAAAATTAATGTTATTTTTGAATGTTTCTTTGTATACACTTTATTAGTGATGTCTCTAAAGATTAGAAGTTGCATACCTGATTTTTTCATAAAATTTTGGAGTTAATATTTTACTGTTTAAGTAGAACATAGAAGTCTTCAACTAGGTAGGTCATTTACCCCCCTTATGCTGTAAAATGTTGTTGAGTACTTTATCCAATAATGTGATATACTTTTTGCTTTCAGTAGTCAAGCATGTTTTTCAAGAACTTAAAAAGAGAAAAAATAATACATTTACTCAGATGGTTATCACTTCTGTTCTGTTCCTTCATTTCTGAAATTCCAATTTTTCTCTGTAGTATCTTTTTCTGAAGCATTTCTTTAGCATGTCTTTCAGTACAGGGATGTTGTCAGATTTCTTCATTTGAGAATGTGTTTATTATTTACCTTTATTTCTAAAAGATATTTTCACTGAACATAGAATTCTATGTTGATAGTTCTTTTCTTTCATCTCTTTAAAAACAGTACTGCAGTATAATTTAACCTTTGTGGTTTCTGATCAAAAATCTGCAATTACTTAAATTGTTAAATCAATTCTTTAATTATTGATATGTAAAGTATTGTTTCCCTCTAGCTGATTGCGAGATTTATTTTTCAGCCATTTAATTTTGATATATCTACATATGGCTTTCTTTTATTTTACTTTGTTGTTATTGCTTGATGTTTGCTGAGCATCCTAAATGTGAATTTTTATCTTTTATCATATTTTGGAAATACACAGCCATTATTTAACTTTTTTTTCTGTTTCCATGTTTTTTTTATCCTCTTTTTCTGTGTCTTTAGTGACACCAGCATTAGACCTTTGAATACTGCCTCACAGGTCTCTGAGGCTATGTTCTTCTCCTTCCTTGCTGTTTGAATTGAGTAATTTCTATTGACCAGTATGCACATTTATTGTTTTCCTTCCCATTCATTGACTTTTCTGATTTGAATTCATACAGTGATTTTTTATTTATCATATTTTAGTTGTAGCATTGCCACTTTTATATGATTTCTTAATTCACTGAAAAATTTTGTCTTTCCATTCAAGAGTATTCATCCTTACTTCATGGAGTATATTTGCATGAACTGATTTAAATGCTTTGGTTTGGCTAATAATTCTAACATCTATATCATCTCATGAAATGTTTTAGTTCATTGTTTTTTTTTCCCTTGGGAATTGTTAAAATTTTCTTCATATTTTTATGTATGCTGAGTAATTTTGGATTACTAGATTGTAGTCTCAATCTTTTGATGATTATGTAATGAGACTCTGTGCTCTGTTAAAAATGCCTTTTTTTTTTTTTTTATAAACGTTGATTCTTTTGTTTTAGTAGTCATCTGATTAGCTCTAAAACATATATCCCATCTTCCAGGCTATGAGTTCTGGTTCCAAGGTTAATTTAGCTCTCAAAGCTTTTGTAGTACTAACTGGCCAGAGTTTTACATATCTGAATGCTTGTTGTCACATTAGCAGTGATTCCTCTTCACTGGGCTTTCTTGACTCCTTGCATGGAGGAAAGGAGAGAAACACACACACACACACACACACACACACACACACACAGAGAAATAAGTTTTCCCTATCCAAACTCCCAACCACAAAGGACCCATTTCCTTGTCCCCCTTTCTGGCTAAAAAAGTAATGGTTTCTCTTGGCTTTCTGCCTATGACAGCTCTTTTTAAAAAACTAACTATCCTAAAGTTAAGACAGGAAATTTATGAGGAACCAAGAAGTAGCAATTCACTGTCTCCTGAGTCATTCTTTAAGTTCTGACCTTGCCCCAATCCCCTGCCATATATATATATATATATATATATATATATATATATATATATATATATATATATATGTATTCCTTTCAGAGTTCTCAAATAGTTGCTATATGTAGTCTATTTAAGTTTTGTTTGTTGGGCTGGGGATGTGACTCAAGCAGTAGCGCGCTTGCCTGGCATGCTTACGGCCCGGGTTCAATCTTCAGCACCACATACAAACAAAGATGTTAGTCTGCCGAAAACTGAAAAATAAATATTAAAAATTAAAAAAAGTTTTGTTTGTAATAATTAGTAGAATAGAGTGTGCTTATTCTATCTCATTTAAAATTAGAAGCCCTAGTGGATTTTTAAAAATTATATTTTGAGGCTTCTTTTCACATTTCTATGGTCAGACTTGATGATAATTCATAAAATACTATGGACATAATTGTTCTTGAACAGTATTTGATAGTTTAATTTTTGAACTATATTTAATTTGTTTTCACAAACATTTTCATTTGATTATGGTTGCTATACTGGATTATTATTGTGATGTTTTTAATTATAAACTGCTTGTGAACAGGGACATGGCTTATGTGGTTATCACATCCTATCTCCTAGAACAGTCTCAGCATATAGTTACTTAATAAATATTAGACGGAAAGGGAAGATGGCCGCGAAGGGAGTGCAGTAACTCCGAGTACTGCGTCACTGTGAGGGAAAATGATGAGTTAGAACGGCTAAAAGCTATCTGGTTAGGAATTTCCAGCAAAATTGGGGTGCTCCAAAACCTAGTGGAAGGATTTTCATCGCACGAGGATCAGCTTCAGGGGCTCAAAAGCGAGCGATTTGTCCGTACGGAGCGCTTATTGTTCGGCAGATCGCCCTGCGGCTGGAGTCTGCGGAGCGCACTGGGAAACGACGGGCTGGTGGCGCAGAGATACAGCGATGCTGATTCTGCGGGCTCCTGCCAGCTAGGCATTTGCTGAGCTCGGAGCTGAATTCTGGGTTGGAGACGGGGAAGGAAACGGTCCAGTTCGGTTCTCCACACCGGTCAGACCACGGAGGAAGCCAGCGGCCACCATCTTGGAGAGCTGACGTCACCATCCTTGTTTTTGACTGATTGCAGCTCTTTCAGCTATAGAACAGGTAATTTCAGGCTGACAATTGTCTGCGTCTCGCAGACAAATTGCTCAGACTTAGTGCTAAATAACACGCGGAAACTGCTTCTTGGAGCCTGCTCTTATCAGAACACGCACCGAGCCCGGAGCGGCGGAGCTCCGGCTACCGGAGCTGCTCTGGCCCAGGGCTATAGAACCCGCGGAAACTGCTTCTTGGAGCCTGCTCCTGTCGGAGCATGCACCAAGTCCGGAGAGGCCGAATTCTGGCTCCCGGAACTGCTCTGGCCCAGGGATAAAGAACCCGCGGAAACTGTCTCTCGGTCCGGGTCCTGCTGAATACTGTGAAGGCCAGAGGGGCGGAGCAGAGCCGCCGCCAGAGCCCGGAACAGGCCTAGCGACCTGCCGGCGTGGTGTCGCGTCGCCCCGGCTAGAGCAGGGGCCGAACAGAGCCGCCGCCAGAGCCCGGAACAGGCACAGCGACCCGCCGGTGTGGTGTCGCGTCGCTCCGGCTAGAGCAGGGGCCGAACAGAGCCGCTGCCAGAGCCCGGAATAGGCCCAGCGACCCGCCGGCGTGGTTGTCAAGAATCCCCAATTGGAGTAGGGGGAAAGCAGATCCTCCACCCGCGTCCGCAAGGTAGGCAGGCCTGTGACAGTGTGGCAGAATAGCCCCAGCGGCCTGCCGGCGTGGTAGACACGTCACACCACTTGGGGGAGGGGCAGAGCAGAGCCTTTCCCCGAGCCTGGATCAGGCCCAGCGGCCCGCCAGCGTGGCAGTCACATCACTCCATTTGGAGTAGGGGCAGAGCAGAGCCGCAGCCCGCGCCCAGAACAGGCACAGCGACCTGCCGGGGTGGTAGTCACGACAACCCAATTGGAGAAGGGGCAGAGCAGAGCCGCCGCCCACGCCTGCAAGGTAGTCAGATCCACGACTAACTGGTGGAACAGGCCCAGGGGTTCACGGACGTGGTGACGTGGTAGACACGTCACACCAATAGGAGGAAGGGCAGAGCAGAGCCGCTGCCCGCGCCTCCAAGGTAGGCAGACCTGCGACCGACCGGCAGAACAGTCCCAGCGGCCCACCAGCGTGGTAGACAGATCACCCCAATTGGAGGAGGAGCAGAGCTGCCGCCCGCCCCTGCAAGGGAGACTTTTCAACTATACAAGAGCAATATAAATATATAGGGGGAAAAATTTCAAAAACACAATAGTTTCACTAAGCAGAAAGAAACACGAGCAATATGAAAAGACAAGGAAAGAAAGGACCACAAGCAATGCAGGTCAACTCAACTTTAGAAGAGGTTATAGCTGCAGCAGATGGAATGTCAGATAAAGAATTCAGGATATACATGCTGCAAATGATCTGGAGTCTCAAGGAAGACATTAGACAGCAAAATCAGACAATGAAAGATCATTTCGACCACTTCGACAATGTATTACATAAACAAATCCAAGAAGCAAAAGATCAACTATACAGGGAGATAGAGGTAATAAAAAACAAACAAACAGAAATCCTAGAAATGCAAGAAGCAATAAACCAACTTAAAAACTCAATTGAGAATACTACCAGCAGAGTAGAACACTTAGAAGATAGAACATCAGACAATGAAGACAAAGTATTTCAACTTGAAAAGAACATAGATAGCTCAGCAAAACTGTTAAGAAACCATGAGCAGAACATCCAAGAAATATGGGATAATATAAAGAGACCAAACTTAAGAGTCATTGGGATACAGGAAGGTATAGAGGTCCAAACCAAAGGAATGAACCACCTATTCAATGAAATAATACGAGAAAACTTCCCAGACTTGAAGAATGAGACAGAATCCCAAATCCTAGAAGCATACAGGACGCCGAATGTGCAAAATCATAAGAGATCCACACCTAGACACATTATAATGAAGATGCCCAACATACAGAATAAGGAGAGAATTTTAAAAGCTACAAGAGAAAGGAAGCAGATTACATTTAGGGGTAAACCAATCAGGATAACAGCTGATCTTTCAACACAGACTCTGAAAGCTAGAAGATCCTGGAATCACATATTTCAAAAACTGAAAGAAAATGGGTTCCAACCAAGAATCATGTATCCAGCGAAATTAAGCTTCAGGATGGAAGATGAAATTAAAACCTTCCACGATAAACAAAAGTTAAAAGAATTTGCAGCTAGAAAACCATGTCTTCAAAACATCCTCGGCAAAACATTACAGGAAGAGGAAATGGAAAATAACAATGAATACCAACAGTGGGAGGTAGGACAGTAAAGGGGGGGAAAATAATCAAAAAAGGAAAACAAACCATGTTTAGTAACATAAATAAACAATTATGGCTGGAAGAACAACCCATATCTCAATAATAACCCTAAATGTTAATGGCTTAAACTCACCAATCAAGAGACACAGACTAGTAGAATGGATCACAAAACAAGACCCAACAATATGCTGCCTACAGGAGACGAATTTGATAGGAAAAGACATACATAGACTGAAGGTGAAAGGTTGGGAAAAATCATATCACTCATATGGACTTAGGAAACAAGCAGGAGTGTCCATACTCATATCAAATAAAATAGATTTCAAGCCAAAGTTAATCAAAAGGGATAAAGAGGGACACTACATACTGCTCAAGGGAACCATACACCAACAAGACATAACTATCATAAATATATATGCCCCAAACAATGGTGCAGCTATGTTCATCAAACAAACTCTTCTTAAGTTTAAGAGTCTAATAGACCAACATACAATAATCATGGGAGACTTCAACACACCTCTCTCACCACTAGACAGATCTTCCAAACAAAAGTTGAATAAGGAAACTATAGAACTCAATAACACAATTAATAACCTAGACTTAATTGATATATATAGAATATACCACCCAACATCAAGCAGTTACACTTTTTTCTCAGCAGCACATGGATCCTTCTCAAAAATAGATCATATATTATGTCACAGGGCAACTCTTAGACAATATAAAGGAGTGGAGATAATACCATGCATCTTATCTGATCATAATGGAATGAAACTGAAAATCAACGATAAAAGAAGGAAGGAAAAAACATGCATCACTTGGAGAATGAACAATTGGTTACTAAATGATCAATGGGTTATAGAAGACATCAAGGAGGAAATTAAAAAATTCTTAGAGATAAATGAAAGCACAGACACAACATATCAGAATCTATGGGACACATTAAAAGCAGTTCTAAGAGGAAAATTCATTGCTTGGAGTTCATTCCTTAAAAAAAGAAAAAACCAACAAATAAATGATCTCATATTCCATCTCAAAATCCTAGAAAAAGAAGAGCAAAACAACAGCAAAAGAAGTAGAAGGCAAGAAATTATTAAAATCAGAGCTGAAATTAATGAAATCGAAACAAAAGAAACAATTGAAAAGATTGACAAAACTAAAAGTTGGTTCTTTGAAAAAATAAATAAAATCGACAGACGCTTAGCCATGCTAACGAAGAGAAGAAGAGAGAGAAATCAAATTACTAGCATACGGGATGAAAAAGGCAATATCACAACAGACACTTCAGAAATACAGAAGATAATCAGAAACTATTTTGAATCCTTATACTCCAATAAAATAGAAGATAGTGAAGGCATCGATAAATTTCTTAAGTCATATGACCTGCCCAGATTAAGGCAGGAGGATATAGACAACCTAAACAGACCAATATCAATTGAGGAAATAGAAGAAACCATCAAAAGACTACCAACTAAGAAAAGCCCAGGACCGGATGGGTATACAGCAGAGTTTTACAAAACCTTTAAAGAGGAACTAACACCAATACTTTTCAAGCTATTTCAGGAAATAGAAAAAGAGGGAGAACTTCCAAATTCTTTCTACGAGGCCAACATCACCCTGATTCCTAAACCAGACAAAGACACTTCAAAGAAAGAAAACTACAGACCAATATCTCTAATGAACCTAGATGCAAAAATCCTCAATAAAATTTTGGCAAATCGGATTCAAAAACATATCAAAAAAATTGTGCACCATGATCAAGTAGGATTCATCCCTGGGATGCAAGGCTGGTTCAATATACGGAAATCAATTAATGTTATTCACCACATCAATAGACTTAAAAATAAGAACCATATGATCATCTCGATAGATGCAGAAAAAGCATTCGACAAAGTACAGCATCCCTTTATGTTCAAAACGCTAGAAAAACTAGGGATAACAGGAACTTACCTCAACATTGTAAAAGCAATCTATGCTAAACCTCAGGCTAGCATCATTCTGAATGGAGAAAAATTGAAGGCATTCCCTCTAAAATCTGGAACAAGACAGGGATGCCCTCTCTCACCACTTCTGTTCAACATAGTTATCGAATCACTGGCCAGAGCAATTAGACAGACGAAAGAAATTAAAGGCATAAAAATAGGAAAAGAAGAACTTAAATTATCACTATTTGCAGATGACATGATTCTATACCTAGCAGACCCAAAAGGGTCTACAAAGAAACTATTAGAGCTAATAAATGAATTCAGTAAAGTGGCAGGATATAAAATCAACACACATAAATCAAAGGCATTCCTGTATATCAGCAACAAATCCTCTGAAATGGAAATGAGGACAACCACTCCATTCACAATATCCCCCCAAAAAATAAAATACTTAGGAATCAACCTAACAAAAGAGGTGAAAGACTTATACAATGAAAACTACAGAACCCTAAAGAGAGAAATAGAAGAGGATCTTAGAAGATGGAAAAATATACCCTGTTCATGGATAGGCAGAACTAACATCATCAAAATGACAATATTACCAAAAGTTCTCTATAGGTTTAATGCAATACCAATCAAAATCCCAATGGCATTTCTTATAGAAATAGAGAAAGTAATCATGAAATTCATATGAAAAAATAAAAGACCCAGAATAGCAAAAACAATGCTAAGCAGGAAGGGTGAATCAGGCGGTATAGCGATACCAGACTTCAAACTATACTACAGAGCAATAGTAACAAAAACAGCATGGTACTGGTACCAAAACAGGCGGGTGGACCAATGGTACAGAATAGAGGACACAGAAACCAACCCACAAAACTACAACTATCTTATATTTGATAAAGGGGCTAAAAGCATGCAATGGAGGACGGATAGCATCTTCAACAAATGGTGCTGGGAAAACTGGAAATCCATATGCAACAAAATGAAACTGAATCCCTTTCTCTCGCCATGCACTAAAGTTAACTCAAAATGGATCAAGGAGCTTGATATCAAATCAGAGACACGGCGTCTGATAGAAGAAAAAGTCGGCTACGATCTACATACTGTGGGGTCGGGCTCCAAATTCCTCAATAGGACACCCATAGCACAACAGTTAATAACTAGAATCAACAAATGGGACTTACTCAAACTAAAAAGTTTTTTCTCAGCAAAAGAAACAACAAGAGAGGTAAATAGGGAGCCTACATCCTGGGAACAAATCTTTACTCCTCACACTTCAGATAGAGCCCTAATATCCAGAGTATACAAAGAACTCAAAAAATTAGACAACAAGATAACAAATAACCCAATCAACAAATGGGCCAAAGACATGAACAGACACTTCTCAGAGGAGGACATACAATCAATCAACAAGTACATGAAAAAATGCTCACCATCCCTAGCAGTCAGAGAAATGCAAATCAAAACCACCCTAAGATACCATCTCACTCCAGTAAGATTGGCAGCCATTAGGAAGTCAAACAACAACAAGTGCTGGCGAGGATGTGGGGAAAAGGGTACACTTGTTCATTGTTGGTGGGACTGCAAATTGGTGCAGCCAATCTGGAAAGCAGTATGGAGATTTCTTGGAAAGTTGGGAATGGAACCACCATTTGACCCAACTATTCCCCTTCTCGGTCTATTCCCTAAAGACCTAAATAGAGCATGCTACAGGGACACTGCTACATCGATGTTCATAGCAGCACAGTTCACAATAGCAAGACTGTGGAACCAACCTAGATGCCCTTCAATAGACGAATGGATAAAAAAAATGTGGCATTTATACACAATGGAATATTACTCTGCATTAAGAAATGACAAAATCATAGAATTTGGAGGGAAATGGATGGCATTAGAGCAGATTATGCTGAGTGAAGCCAGCCAATCCCTAAAAAACAAATGCCAAATGTCTTCTTTGATATAAGGAGAGTAACTAAGAACAGAGTAGGGACGAAGAGCATGAGAAGAAGATTAACATTAAACAGGGACGAGAGGTGGGAGGGAAAGGGAGGGAGAAGGGAAATTGCATGGAAATGGAAGGAGACCCTCAGGGTTATACAAAATTACATACAAGAGGTAACGAGGGGAAAGGGAAAAATAATACAAGGGGGAGATATGAACTGCAGTAGAGTGGGTAGAGAGAGAAGAGGGGAGGGGAGGGGAGGGGAGGGGGGTAGTAACGGATAGGAAAGGCAGCAGAATACAACAGACCCTAGTATGGCAATATATAAATCAATGGAAGTGTAACTGATGTGATTCTGCAATTTGTAAACGGAGTAAAAATGGGAGTTCATAACCCACTTGAATCAAAGTGTGAAATATGATATATCAAGAACTATGTAATGTTTTGAACAACCAACAATAAAAAAAAACAACAAAAAAAAAACATTAAATAAATAAATAAATAAATAAATAAATAAATATTAGACAGTGAATTAAAAATGGAATTAATTGTACCATAATTAGAAATCCAATAATTTAGAATGACAGGAAATATTAGGATTCTTAAAATAAACTCCATTTAAAGAGTCTCTATTTATAATAATTAATGACATCTTTTCAAGAAAAATACTACATGATGCCCAATGTATTTCATTAAACATAAGTTGTCACTAAAAGCCTAACTGAAATGTTAGCTTTTGAATGACAAATTACAGAATTGTAACGTCAGAGGGGCTGGCACAAACATCCAGTCTCCTCTAGTGAATGTGTATCTGGGCTAGTGGCTGTTACATTATCTGTCAGGAGCACACCTACAAGAAGGTAGCTCAAAAGACTGAGCTTGCATCAGAGTTGCCTGGAGGACTATTGAACTGTGTCTTGGGTCTTATGCTTGAGTTTCTGACTCAGCAATGCTGATGATGCCGCAGTTGCTGGTCCAGGGACACAGTTTGAGGATGACCATTCTAAAGACATTGCTTAGTAGGCATATCACCCCTAGTGAAATTGGGTGAATCTTTTATACCAAATGTGTTTGCTTTGCTTTTCACTCTAGATGCTAATATAATTGTGTATATGTAATCTCATCAGTTGTGTAATATGTAATATCCATGTGGAGGATGGACTTAGGAAAAAGCATAAAATATGGATTCAAACATTTGAATCCTGCTTTTACCAATTTGTTTTTCTTTGCATTTTTATCTCAGAGTCTTTAGTCCCTCATGTGTCTCAGATATAAAATGTAAATAGTGTGTGCATTTTGAAGGGCTGCCCTGAGGATCTACTGAAGGAAAATGTGAGTCCAGTAAGTTTGGAAGCCTTATAAGCATTTGGCTCTGGGCTAGACACTGTAGGTGGAATGGGTGCTCTGCCTACAGTTAGGGATACATTAAGAGGATGCATTGAGATCAGCGTATGGAGGGTACCTGGTCCAGGCTGGAGAGACCAGGCAGTGCTTCCTGGAAATGGTGAGATGTTGGAGGTAAGAGGGAGAAGACTCAGGAGCATGAAAAGAGTCTTGATAAACAGAACAGCTTCTATTTGAGACCATGAACTCTCTATAAAAAGATCAATTACCAGAATAAAATAGACATTATTATTGCTGTATGTATATATGTGACTGCATGACCAATATGATTCTGCAACCTGTACACTCAGAAAAATGAGAAATTACTGATTTAAATGTATGATATGTCAAGATCATTGTACTGTCATGTGTAACTAATTAAAACAAATTAAAAAAAAAGAAACACATAGATGATTAAAAAAAAGTTCCATTACCGACTGACTAACAGAAACAATAACTGACTTGTAAGGATCACTTCCTGTATTCTTCAATATTAGACCCAGTGGCATAGCTGGCAAATAGCAGAGACAGAATGTAAAACTGGCAGGCTGGTGCTGAACCTCTGCTTTTGTCCACTGTGCTACTTCTACAGTAGGATCTCAGGAAATGTTAATTCTCCACCTTTCTCTCCTTTCCAAAGCGTATGGTATCCTGAAATACACTTGTCTTTGTTGCTGACTTTTAAAACTCAGCTATTGTGTCTTGAAGATCATTAGCAAGAGAGTTCAATTCTGTTTTCCACCTAAAATACTAAGGTTCTGAAAGAAAAAAGGCCTGTCAAGGTTCTTATCAGCAGTACTGTCCAGCCTTATGATTTTTCCCTGGCTTCTGTTGAGTGGAATTTGACTAGCACAAGGGTAATGTAAAGACTGACAGTTTCTTCCATAGATTTCACCAGTCCTTCACATTACGGCCACTGTAATTCCATTGTAGTTCTTCTTGCCCTTACTTTTCCTGTTTCTATTTTACCATTATAGCACAAACTTTTTCTACAACTGAAATAGTTGAACTTCTCTATTGCTCCCTGCCAGTCTGACTATAGTTGAAACTTTCTGAAAATGAATCGTCACATTCCTTTACGTCTTTACTGTCCTCTTCTTTCTCATACTTAAAGCTATTTCTTTAGTTTGCCCTGAAGTACTCGATGGATGTGTGATTGACTCTCTGAGAATTATAAATACCTAGGATAAACTTTTCATGTCCCAATGAATTATTAAGAACCATGAAGTATTCCTGGGATAACACAGGCTTTCTTCAGAGCAAGATTTTTAAAAACAAGTTCTGTGTGTGTGTGTATGAAAATATACACATGTAACGTATATTTGATACGTAAAACAAATCAGTATGTATTTTATGGAATAAACTTTTGCTTCTGTATAAATAAGAGGATATGCACGTATTCCCCCATATAGTATATCCTAATGTCTGCATGTAAATGAATTTGGAGGTATTACGTGACTTTCTCGTGGGTTTATCATGCTGAAGACTGGTGTGTCAGTGACTTGAAGAAGACTCATTCATTCATTAAAGGAGTCAGGTGTCCTCTAGAGTTAGAGGGCAAGGGATGGTCCCTAGAGATTTCTGGTAAGGGGCTGAACCTCTTTCAGAATCTAGAACTGAAAAGTTTGTCCGTAGCTATCCTGTAGAAATGATTCAAGAAAAATCTGCTTGGTACCTTCTCTCGGGTATAAACAGATTGATATACAGGTTCCTTTCTTGGGGAGAGGGTACTAAGATTCCATTCTAGCAACCATGACTGTATGAAAATAGATCAGCAGTTTAGGTGGAGAAGCATCTGATGGGCCCGGTGGGCAAGGCTTATTTCATTAGCCATATCATTCCGCTTTAATTTACTTTCTGTCTTTACTTTCCATCCATTATCCTTAAAGGATAATTCTCCTCACAGCCTTGAGGGTTCTAATGCTATTTTTTTTCATTAAGTTAAGGAGATAGTGTTCTCATACCACCTCTTATAAAAGTCACATAGAGATGATATGTTTTTCCTTACACACTGACAAATTCCACACATAAATATTAATTTTAGTATTTGCCAAGTCTAGCGAACTCTAGTTCAGAAAATCATCATACATGCAAATTTATGAATCAATTTCATTTCAAAGATTCCTGTGTCCAAATATGCTTTCCTAGCTGTTGAAATTTTCACCAATAAGTTATCATTTGAGTAATGCAAAATTAAAAGTATCTACTTATTGAACAACGTACACTACAGGATGAATGTAGTATTTGTTTATTGAATGAATCAGTGAAATTATTTATATTTGGGTAATTTATATAATTATGCAGCACTATACATCATCTGTACCATTCTTTCCTTCCTGATTCAGACAGGAAAGGAAATGACTACCTTACCAGCTGTAATAATTTTCTCTAAACTTACCATCTAATGGGGTGGGGAAGAGATTGCAGGTGTTACTGTGACACTATCAGCTTTCTATTCTTTGATAGGAAATTGAAAGACTGGGAAATAAAACTTCAGTATCTGTCTATATTAGGGATGGGTAACCTATTAAGAGGCACAGCCATCAATGCCTTATTCCTTCATCAATTGCCTAATAAAGGAAGTCCTCATAGAATGAAATTAGAGGATTTGATTGGTAAGTGAGAAGGAAAAGTCTGGAATATGGATATTGCCTTCATAATTACATGATTTTTAGTGATGATCTCTGAGTACCCAGAGGAAGTAAATTTGATATCTAAAAGGGGCTTAAAATACCCCAAGGAAGAAAAATATTTAGGAAAGGGGCTTTGAAAGGTACCAAAATAGCAATGACAAATTTTTATTATACAGTGTTTTACATTTGTGAGTTATTCTGTATGTAGGCTGGAAACAGAATAGGAAGGCCCTATTCCTTATAGGAAGGCCCTCAGGCTTCTGATTTTCAGTCTCTCCTTGGAATGGAATCTTGCTTCCCCAAATCAGTATTCCTTACTCCTCAAGTCACAGTTTTATGCCATAGCATCAAAATTTACATGTTTATCCAATTTAGTAAACAAAGGAAAACTATAATCAAGAATCATAGAATTTTGATTTCTAACTTGGCATATCAGTGGTTGAAGATTGCCTTGTTTTACATTTAATTTCCTCCCTAAATGACTTTTTTTGTTGTTGAAATCATAATATATCATTTTGCTAGTTACAAATATGTTAGTTAGTTAAACCCTGAGGAGAGTCTTTCTTGGCTATACGTATTCTAAAATCTTTATGCATGAAGTTAGTTACAAGTATCTTGTGCACTGATAAATTACCAAAAAGCAAAGTTGACCTGTGTTGTGGTCAGCAGACTTCTCATGTGGCTATTCTTTCAGTCCTCACCTGGACAGCAGGTGATTAAGTAATACCTAAAGAGATTATTTTATCATTTCCAGTTTTGTTCATAGTTCTTGAGACATGACGGTTGAATTGCATCTCTAACAGCCCCCAAAGGGATCAGAAACCTATCTATGAAGTGTCTAGATGGAAACCCTTGCTCTGTTTGATTTGGAATCCTCCGATTCAGGCCCACAGCATTGCTCATTACCTTTCATTCACCTTGCTTCATGCCTTCAGAAGTATCTTCAGGCCATGGTTACGTTATTAATGTTCTCATGATCAGAACAACACAGTGACATAAAACAGCGGATCACCCAAAGGCCATGAGCATGCATCTTTTCACATGACAGTTTCTTACTGGCTATGGGGAGAATGCAGGGAGGGCCTTTGTGGCTTTGTCCTGAGGGGACTAAAACCTTGAGATCATGTCCAAGTGACTTCTAGGCACTGGTATGGCCATCTTTCATGTTAAGCTTCTGTCTCAGTTACCTGAGAAGCATCTGTAGTGGATATGGTGGCATGCCATCCAGACCCTCTCCCTTCAGGACTTTGGCTTCTTGCCTCCAGCTCTGTGAGTGTAGATGGAAGAGAGCAGCAGCACTCCCAGCAAATTGCCATCTGGAGAAGAGAGAATCTGTCTTGCCTAACTTCATGGCTCTTCTCAGGCCAGCCAATAAATCACTCAAAATGAGTGTAGAGGCCTAGTCACATCGCCCCGATTTAGAATGATTCTGAAAGACCATTCTAGTTCCAGAGTCCTTTGTATCTGGATCCTGAATTGATCCCAGAAGAAATCTCCCCAGTAAATTCTCTGTTGGTGAATGGCTGTCTCAGAGTCTACAGGTAAGCAAACTACCACAGCTTCTCCACAAAAAAAAAAAAAAAAAAAAAAAAAAGAACCTCAAATGATGTTCTTAATACCATGGGCCTCTTTTGACTCTTTCAACCTATCTAATCCTACCCTTGCTGTCCTCTGGCTGGAACTTACCTATCTACTCCCAGCTGCTAGGAACATAATATTTTCATTGAGTAGATTATCTCCCATGAGAGCTTGAGCTGATGCCGGGGTCTCCCAGTTACCATCCTGTATTCCCTCAGACAACATCTCCTGGAACCAGGCAGGCTGTCAGCTCCTCTGTACACTGCGCAGCTGGCTACCCCCTCAACAGTAGCTCTCAAACCTAAACAGTTGTGTCTACTCCCAACTCAATATGATCCCTGATTCTTTTTGGTTCTTTCCAAGTTTTAGTTTCCTGTATTCCTGAAGGAAGACTGAGAAATGGTGTTTTCTGTTTTAATAAATTTAAGTAACACTAAGGACATCTTGCTTGGAAATTTTGTAGACTATTGAAAATACACAACTGAAGCTGAAGTGAGAGACCAGAAGTCACAGGAAAACATTTACAACATAATGATGATGTTGTACTCTGAAGATTCTATCAAACAGTTCCTGCCAAAATGGCACAGTTTCTTCCATTCTGTTCAAATTTTGGTTATCTCTTCCTTCAGAGTCTCAGGAAAATATTTGAATGATGTAACTTCCAACTTGTATAGTTTAGTTTTGTCCCACCATCCCAGATGTAGAACACCTGTAAAAACTTAAAGTAGTTGTATGTATTATTTTATTGTATAACATATGTGGTGTGTCACATGTAATATATGTAAATTATACTATATTTAAAATATAATAATTATTATAATATTAACTAATATAATTATATATGTGAGCTCTAGATTATGATTTGTAACCTGTTTTAATGTACCTGTATTCATTTTATTGAAACATTAACACAATTGAAAACTTTAGGACTAATGGGTTAAAACTTACTATTGTTAAATCTAAACTAATCTTTCTGGGGAAAATGTTGATACTATTAGAATACTCAATATAAAGAAAAGGTCTTTTATAGTAGAGGTTTACTCTGATTTTCATACTTGATTTCTCTCTTGATTCTTTCCAAGTTCCCATTGACTCATTGTAAGAAATTTTGCAGATGGGATATTGTAATGTTTCTAAGACCAGAATAGATATAAAACATGATTTTACATGTGAGGAAGTGTAAAATATTTCCTTCTTAATTTTATGTGAATTGAGACTGTTCTTACTTGGCATAATGGAATATTTAACATTTAGCATTCCACATTTGCAGTATTTGTCTCTATAAGTGTGTAAGGAGCATGGAGAGTGTGAGGAAAAAGGAGGAAAGAAAAAAAAAGGAATGTGTGTAGGCATGGGTGACTTGTAGCAAATGTTATCTGTCTACTTGGAGTAATCCTATTTAATGAACCACATTGGCACAACCTAAATTATGATTCCGATTCATCTGGTGAATTTTTAATGGATTTGAATTAGATTATGGAATTGTAAGAGGCATTTAAAGGGTAAAAAAAGAAGACAGTTTTATGGGTAGGAAGAAAGAAGAACACTTATTAAAAACAAAAGGAAAGATGATTATGAGTCTATTTCACATGTGAGTTTTCCTAACATGAATCATAATTTTCAATAGCTTCTACAGTTAGGTAATTAAGCCTCTAATTTGTCTTTCACTGTATTGATGTACCAAAGCTCTAGATTTCCTTTGTTTTATTCTTACTAAAATTACTAGACATCAATTATGCTTCCTTCTGTTCTAATTATCTTAATGACTCATCTGAGGGGAAAATAGAGCTATATGTATACGTACATATGTATCAGCATGTATACACACTCATACATGCCCCTTTCTTAAAATTTTATTCAAACACTTGACATTGTGACATAAATCATGCCTAGAACTAGCAGTTCACAATAGGATGAGTGGGACAGGAATCAAATTATAGTATCTTCATGAATTGTAGATTTCAGTGGTGTAAACAATTTTGAGTGAAACATTCATTGTGTCACAGTCACTGGTGTACAAATGAAGCCCCAGGACTATGGCAGCTTTGGGGAGCCCAATGGCTCAATGATTTGACCAAGGTCAGAAGGCCACCAGTGCAGTTGAATTGTTGCCTATCCTACTGCCCTGCTAAAAATCTTTCTGCCATACCTTCCTTCCTCTAAATTAAAATTTTATATCTCTCCATATGCTAAACGAACTTATAAAACCAACTTATAAAATGTGGTTATAAAACCACATTTTGTTAAAGAAGAAAAATACAGAAATAGCTTGTTTTTCACAGCTGTTTTTGCCATTTGAGCTTTTAAAAATTACATGTGTGGCTGTTAGATTTTAGAATTATGAGCTTTTTCCTTTCTACTTACTCTGGTGGGAAGAAATGGGAGAACCTTCTTCTAACAACTTTTACAAAATCAACATTTTAATCAAGAGAATGAGGCTAAATGACTCTCTTCACAATCCTGATAATTTTTATCCAGTTTGTTGCTGCTCAGAGAAGGTATTGCTTCCAAAGCCTCCTGGAACACTGTGATTTTAGTCAGATGCTGGGAAGAATGCTTATGGTCATATATCCTCACATAGACTCCATTCATTTCAGTAAAACTTTTAAATTCCAATAGAATTTGAAATGAAAGAACAAATTTTATGGATGTAGTTACTAAGGGCTGGGTTCAGAGATGGATTAGAAGGCAAACTGTCTTTCGTAAACAATACAGAGTTTGGATTGCAATCACAGTCATTTTCATTTTTTTTTCCAGCATCTAAGTATTCCTCATGCAAAGCATATTCCAACTGGAGCAGTGATGGACAGTAACATTTATTTTTATGTGAGCAGTAATCTAAAACTTCCTCCCTTACCAGACTTTCTTAGGGTTTTTACAACATCTGTAATAGTTCTGTGAGTTCATCTTTTCCTTGAAATTGTTTTGCTGCAGTAAAAGAAAACTCTTTAACAGTTTTCCTTAATCGGTTTTCTTCAGTTGTATCATCATGTGAAAGTGGCATTATTTGCTAGAAGCAAATTTGGCTTTCTGTTCAGCATTCTTTCTGGCATGTATGTGATTTTTATATTGTTAGAAGACCCCTTTAGAAAGATTTCTTTTCATGGGTGTAGCTGTAATGAAACAAAACACTGTGCTTAAGATATCTCTGTACTTATCCAGTTGTAATTACTGTTTCTTCTGGGGGGCATAACTTTGAATATCAACTTGATAAAGCATTGCAAATTACTTTACATCCTGTTGGGTTCCCTGGTGATGTTTTATTTATAGTCATATAGCTAGTGATGAAAACCCTGATCACACACAGACTGTATGAAGAAGAGCATTTGTTATTGTTTAGTATCTTCTTCCTTTTCCCCTTTCCTCAGTTTATCTGTGTGGAGGGAAATCAGATGGAATTCTTGGTCACAGAGTCCTCACTGAGATTGGGCCTGATTTGTGTGGCTCTTGTGGCCAGAGAAGGAAGTTTCCATGGCTTCAGCACTATGGACAGTCCCCAAAGGAGCTAAGAACTGATTGGGTGTTTCCCTTTCCTTACTTACAGTCTGTTCCAGAGCAGACCTTGAAGTTACCCACCCCAACCCCCTCCTCATTCACACATGTCCGCAGTTTCCCTCACATTAAAATATATTAGATATTTTAATTTCCCCTACTTTCAGACAAATGGAAAATATATCTTGGGCAGGAGAGAAAAAAGTTGATGGTAACTCAACTTTTTTTCAGATAACACTAAATGTAAAAAGAGAGTAATGACTAGGGAGAAAGTGAAGCTTCTGAGGCCTTCCTTGGTAAATGTGAGTTAAAGGGCTGAAAACAGCCTACTGATGATGGTTGTGCATTCTAAAACAAAGAGGCCAGCAAGTGATGGGAGAAAAAAAAATTTGTGATGGGTTTTCCCTTGTGCAAGTCACAGAGTTCCTCAGCTCTTTGTCACATAAAAGCTTGAAAGGAAACTCCTATTCAGTTATCAGAAATTGCTTCCCCTTGATTTATGATCTGGCCAGGCCCTCCTTGGTAAGCTCTTTGAACTCTTCCTACCAGAAAAAGAGAAACTGCAGATGGATCCGGCATATATATAAATGCATGTTGACAGTGTATATATAACTTCACACAGCTCGGAGATAATAAATTGAGTGTCCTGTCAATGCAAGCTGAATAAACACATTTGTTGTAAATGATCTGACAATAGAATTATTGATTACAGATCCAAAGTTTGACATTTGGTATCATGTCCCCATTTCATTTCTAAGGAAGGGTGTGACTCTTGGTCCTTTCTATAGGGGCAGTTAAGCAACATCTCTGGCAGCTCAGTGCCTTCCTGCTGTGATTAATTAATCTGAAGTCACTCAGATCTCTGACTTGTGTGGATTGCATTAACCTTACTTTGCTTCTCTGCAGCAAAATGTGTAGCTACTGCCTCCATGTGATCTACTTACTTTGAAGTAAGAAAAGGAGAGCAGTGAGGAGAGACTGGACCAATTACAATGTGTCTCATACATCCAAATCCTTACTCTGTTATTTAGACATAAATACACTGAGAATATAGCCTCATTATATTTTTTTCCCGGTATGAGTCAATTTATGGGTGCTTTTTAGTGAATTTTCTCTGGTTTTGTAAAGATTTGCATGTAAACCTTGGTAAGCAAATGAACTATAAACATTGATTCACCAAGAAAAGTATTTTCCAGAGCATTTTAGTTAATCCAACTTTATCAAGCATTCATCTCACCAGAAATAAAATTAAATGTGTACCATCTTTTAAATATATTTTTAAATCTATAGCCCTGCTGTTAAAGTTATGGCAAGCCATCCACCAGCTCACATGCTTAAAGAGGATTGGAGTAATTTAATGAATTTCTACCTGCAGGATTTGCTTTGTTGTTTTCACAATTTACAAGTAGCTCAATTGGAGGACATAGAAGTGTTTACTTCTTCAAAATGATGCTGAATCTTCATATTTCAAGTTGTGTTTTCTACTTTTCTCTCTGGTACTTCAGCATAGACCTTTACTATTCTTTTGAAAATACCATTCAGTACCTACTGCAAATCTGCATGTTTAACTTAACTGACCTGCTATATGTTGCCAAATAATACTGCCTCATCTCTTGCGCAACAAAAGGTATATTTTTCTTTTCTTGTTGTCTATATAGAACTCAAAATATGACTAAGGGCAAACAATTGGCCTTTTTGGTTTTCTAGAAGTTGAAACTGTACCCTCAATTTACTTTTAAAGGTTTTGCCCTATCCATGACAACTCTTTATAGATGCATGATGTCTAGGGCTCTGTTTTTTTAGACATAAATACGCTGAGAATATAGCCTCATTATATTTTTTCCCAGTGTGAGTCAATTTATGTCTAGTCTTGTTCTGTCTTTAGGATTATTATGCATTGTCTTTAACCTTCATCAGAGGAGGTTCAGGCAACAGAAGCACAGATTTTAGGGATATTTTGCATGGCATGTGTTATGGTTTAGATATTAGATATCCTCCAAAAGTTCATGTGTGAGACAACGTATGAGAGTTTAGAGGTGAAATGATTAGGTTATGAGAGCTTTAACCTAATCAATACATTAATCCCCTAATAGGATCAACTGGTAATATAAGCAGGTAGGGTGTGACGAGGAATTGGGTCATTGGGGGCATACCTTTTGAGTATATATTTTCTACCTGGTGAATGGAGTCTGTCTGTCTGTCTGTCTCTCTCTCTCTCTCTCTCTCTCTCTCTCTCTCTCTCCCTCTCTCCCTCTCTCTCTCCCTCTCTCTCCTTCCTGAGCCACTTTCCTCTACTACAACCTTCTACCATGATATTATCTTGAACCTCAAGGAATGGAGACTGCCGCCTATGGACTAAAACCTCTGGAACTGTGAGCCTCAAATAAACTTCTTCTCTAGAATTGCTCTTATCAGGTCTTTTAGTTACAGTGGTGAAAAAAACTAACTGAAACAGCAGGCATGACTTCAGGTATATTTGTTAGTTGAATATGCCAAAGAATCAGGGAGCATGCTGCACTGTCAGTTCTAAGTGAAACTTAATGTTCTGGAGGACAGAGAAACTTAATGTTCAGGGGATTGTGTGTGCTTGACCTAAGACAGCATAGCCAAAGTGACCCAGTGGCCACCAGGAACTAATGGCAAATGTTCAGTCCTATAGGAAGTTCATCAAGAGTTATGAATAGGCTCACTGTCTTCTGAGAACTTGTCCCTGTCTCCGCCTCCCCCCCACCCCGCCCCTTACTGTCATTTTCTTGAACAAATACAAAGTTCTATGAGTTAGGGAAGAATGAGTCATTTCTCTGAGTCTCAATTTTCTTTATAGGGAAATGGAGACAAAAATATTCCCTTTTAAGAAATCTTTATGGATTAAATGAGATAATGTATATGAAAACCTCACCTCTGGTGCCTGGCAAAGTGCCTAGACACATTGGTTAAATGGTAATCAAATTCAATGTAAAATCTAATTTTTCTGCATTCTATTAGTGAAGCAATTTTTTTAAAAAATAATTTTATTTAGTACTTTGTCATTCATGGACATATACACTGTTTCTGCTTTTCCCTTTTGCAGTGATTATAGATGCAGCTCTCCTATTTAGTTGCAAATTCACAGGCAAGAGTGTCGGCAATCCCATGGTTTGCTAAGAATGTATCATCATGGGGTTTATGAACAGTCTTCAAAAAACTACAGCCAGCAAGAGGGAAGGGAGGAAAGAAGCCTGGATGCACTTGGAAGTCCATAGAAATATGTATGCCACACACACACACACACACACACACACACACACACAAAGATATTCAGAAGAATGCCCGGTATGCTGCCTGCTAATAAATCTTCAGATCTGTCTTTCAAGAAGAGAGATGATTCTTCATCCTAGTGCACATCATGGGCAGAGCTTATATTCTTTACTACTGTGTGCCCGTTTATCTTCACAACACATAAGAAAGGAAAATTGGTCCACATTTGAAATCTCCATTCAATTTCACTACTTCAGAGTTTTGATGGCTTTTAAATAAAAAAGGGGAAATGATCAGATTTGGCAATGAAGTGGATTTCAGAGACAGCCAGAAAACAAGAGGGAAGATAGTCTCTTGTAGTCCATGAAATGTATATATGGACATGCAGCTATAAAATATATTGATCAATCTAGTCCATGAAAATGTATATGTGGACATGCAGCTGTAAAATATATGGACACTGAACACTTGTACTTCAGTGATGTTTATACTTGATAATTCTGGAATTTTGCATGTGCTAATTTTTTTTGTTTTGCTTTTTGTTTCTTTGGTTTTGCTTTCCAGTAACCCGTCATGGGATAGGTGTATTCTCTGTGGCTCCTTCTGAAAGTGATTTTCTCAAAAAGCCTGTCCATAAAAATTTGGTATTTTCCTTTTCTAGAGTACACTCATTACTTGCTACTTTTGTGTGCAACATTTAGAGTTATGAAAGAAAGGAATTTGTCATTGTATATGTAGGCTGTTAGAATCTTATCAGAAGCTTTACTTTTTAATATCATAGGATTATGTGTAAATCTGTATCAACTCTTGGGATGATTTTCTAAGTCCCACTGAAGGCTTAGAAAGAGTGATTGTGCTTCATTATCTATTGATATTGGGTAAACTTAATCCTGGCTTCCTGTTTTGTGTTCTGAGAATGTAGAGTTCTCTAGCTACACTCTCTGCCTTCCTCCTAGTCACCTGATTAATTTAGCTGATTTCATTGGTAAGAGAAGCTGCATACGTTTGATTAAAGTCAAACAATTATTGCTGATATTTTTCATCTTTGGAGTCACAGATCTCAAAGCACTTGGCAAAAATTTTCAAACAAATTTTCCTGAAAGATCTTTCAGATGTTGCTTTCAACTGGGTAGGGTTGTGGCTCAGCAGTAGAATGCTAGCCTAGTATGTGTGGGGTCTTTGGTTCCATCCTCAGCACCACATATAAATAAATTAAAGGTACTGTGTCCACAAAAAAAATAAATAAATAAATATTTTTTTTAAAAGTTTCTATCAAAGTGCATACCTGCCTGATGTCTGTAGGAATATTCCAGAGAAATATTTTATCCTTGGCATTGATAATATTTATTAATAAGTAAAATTAAAAAAAATGAAAGAAGTCCACATAGTCATTTGCTGCCCTGATCTTCTTTAACACAATCCCTGAGTCTAGATTTTTTTTTAAATATTTGGTAATTGGTAAAGATCTTCACAAATATAGGAACAGAAAAGACAAACACTTTAAGATGTAACAGTTGAGAGAAGCAAATCAGTTTCCTGTTATTTTTACCCAGCCCTTAAATATTTTTAGAAAAGGGAATTTTGAATTGATCTATCAACAATTTTTGTTATAAGTCATCACATTCTGGGTATGATGAAGAGGTGTAGAAAAATATGGGAACGTGGGATTATGTTATGAGACAATTTAAAACGAACATATGATGGCTTATAAGCAGCACTGAATTGTACCAATAGGGATGATGAGTGTTGGAATTTAGGGAGGAAAAAACAGCCTTCAGGGAAGTTTTCATGAAGAAGCCAGAAATGAGCTGGCTACTATGGGACAGAGACATCCTGAGTAGATTTGAAAAAATTGAAAACAAAATGAAGTAGGAAAAAATTCCAATTGAGAGGTCAATGAGACAGTGGTATAGATACAATGATCACATCAGACAGAACAATCATGTGATTCTCCTACCTAGAATACAGGTTGTAGAATGATGTGGGAGATTGAAGAGTGAACTGGTTGAGTAGGAAAAAAAAAAAGGGGGAGAGGAAGGACAGATGGAAAGATGGTCATCACTCTCTTATAATAGTCTTCCAATAACTGTTGCAAGTAATTTAAAGAAGAAAGCATTTATTCTCATAATTAACACTCATGATGAAATAAACACCCTCTAACAGAGGCAAACACACCTCAAGAGCAGCCTAGGCCAGATGGAAAATTCAGAGATCTCTCCAAAAAGACCAGTTGTATTTTTTAATTCCTCACGAAACGGACAGGTACCATTGCTGGGAGTGATGTTTTCCCGCAGCTCTGCATCTGGCTACTATAATGAGACTCGGAGAGAATAACTGGAAGATAGACTAAATAATGCAGTAAATGTCACCCAACATTCTCATTCCATCCTCTGGTGTGCAATGCAGAGCTTCAACTGACAGCAGCTATTATGTCTCTTTTATTTTGGCATTAATTTTGTTTGAGTCAAGATAAAATGGCAACTTTCTTTTATAATATTTTAATAAACTGGTACCATACAGCATACCATCCTTTAGCCTTTTCATTGTGGTTGACTTAACTCCATTCCATACTTTGAAATAGAAACAAATGGTTTCGGGTTATTATTTAAAACTAGACTCAGCTCTCTGTTCTTAGCTCCTACCTATTCAAGTAAAAGCAAAGATGTTCAGAAATGACTTTCAGGATGCAAATCAGTAGAGACAACTAAAAGGTTTTATGCAGAAATATTTAGATTTGTTATTTCACTTGGTTGCTTTGTAGCGATTTCACCAGCTTTTTCATTTTGTGGAAGGGAATAATATTGTCTACTTGCTTACAGGCCAAAGGGCTACTGAATGTCAATGCACGATTTTACTGAATGTCAACTCATGATTTTGCTGAAAAATGAATAATGGTAGCTTCTAGGGTATCTAATTTCTGAGAGTCCTAACCTGAATTGATGAGAGCAAAAGTACATCTTTTTACTTTTAAGAATGCTGTGCTTTCTAGGGGTAGCTTTCCTTGATGCACCATTTTCATTTCTAACCTCACTAAAAATCCTTTAAATTGTCTTTACTACAAGTGGATCAATTTCAAAACTCAAATTCCTTGGCCACGTTCTGACTTTTGCATCTACCATTAGGACATTGGCCAGCTTGCCATGCCATAAGTTCTAGGTGTCATGCCTTATGCTCACACTGTTCCTTGGAGTGCAAGTCTGTTAATGGGCACCAGGTTGGCATGTCCTAGTGCTACCTGAACCCAGCAGAAATGTCTCTGTTTAACTTAGTGTTTTGATAAC
This sequence comes from Callospermophilus lateralis, assembly GCF_048772815.1. Lineage (NCBI taxonomy): Eukaryota > Metazoa > Chordata > Mammalia > Rodentia > Sciuridae > Callospermophilus > Callospermophilus lateralis. The sequence continues at coordinate 107,595,618 of NC_135313.1, read as the reverse complement.
ATCTCCATCAGCAGTCAACTTATAATCTGTCCTAGAACATCATATCTTTAACCCTTAGCATAATTAGCCCTATTCTGCAGTTGTTTCTGTTCATGTTCTCTCTCTTCTGGTGTGAATAATATATCACTGAATTCCTGCTACCTCAGTGAACAAGATAGGATCTCAATATTTATGGAAGGAATAATTGGGTTTCTGAGTGAATATTTTGGACAAAGTATTTTAGAATTAGTTTATGATTAAATGCTGCCTACATTTTTTTGCCAACTCAGATACTTTTACCCTTAACTTTTATATCCAACCTCTGACTTGTCTTTTCTTTCTCCTTTGACATTGACAAGCAGAATATAATTCTGATACATAAGCTACCTTTACCTATCTCATGTTGCATTCATCTATTTACCTTGCATGGTCCACTTGAATTTTAATTTCTAATGGCAATTAATAAGAAATTTGGGGGCTTACATTATATACTTTTTCATTTACTGGGCTGCATGCTATGTGTTTTATGAAATGCTTTCACAGTATTTTCTTTTGCTGTTTGAATAGATTACTTATGAATTAGGAGAAGGGAGAATTAAAGGACTTACAGTGCAGCACAGCAAAGAAGTGTTTCCTTAGTAACTAAAACCAAAGTTATGTAAAGACTCTAGGAACTGGAGCTTACTTAGAAATCTTACCCTGCAAGCAACTTAGACTTGAAAAACTAAAATGGAAATTGGCCGAACAGAGTTCAAATCATAAGTGAAACAGATTATACTGGTGCTGATTTGCATGGCCATGTGTGACACAGATTCATTTAGAGAATAAAGAAATTCAACTGTTGACTTTTTTAAAGGTCACTTAACAAAATTATTTCATTAAAAGTTTGTTCCTGAAGTGACGCTGTATTTCACAAGGATATTTTAAATTATAAAATCGAGAGTATGAAAGTAGAATAAGGGTTAGGATAGTTAGCAAGTAGGTAGCAAGCACCTTCCTAGAATACTACTAGTTAATATTTGTTGCTTCAAGCAAGAGTTTGATTTTCTGGAGAATCTTGTATGAAACCAGACCAGAAATCACCAACTGTCAGCCAGGACGGCAACACCTCCTTCTTTACAGAGGTAAAATGTAAATGATTTGTATACAATGTATGCTCCAGTTTCCAGTTGTGTTCCCCATCAGCTACTTTTCCTCCAATACACATTTTTGGAAATGTGGGAAAGCAACCATTTGTCCCTGTACCCATTGCCCAGCATCTACTTTGGAGTCAGAATGCTGTTAGTGTACATTGTCTCCAGACCGACTGGGATGAGTTCAGGTACATGATGTCTGTGGTTTCCTAATTTTGCTACAGTGGAATGCTAAGAAAAAGGTATGGGGTGGTGGCTGAATGATCTATTTATTTTGTCATTTATGGAAAGTGAAGACAAGATTTTCTGAGCCTATGACTTATAAACCTAGAAATTCAATGTGCACTGCTGATGAACAGTTGTGAGAAATGTTTTTTTTTTTTTTCCCACAAACTTTGTAAAACAGGTAACTAGTTGCACAGGAAAAGTGCAGTTCTGTTTTTCATTAAACCCATTTTAGTTTAATCCTTGATGGTTTGTAAGCTTTCAGCAAAAGTTTACTGTAAAAAGTCCATGTGTGAGTTTGGGTGCTCCATTTAATCTCAGGACCTTTCTTTTTCTCTCCTACAAGTTGAGAGTATTGAATCAGGTCATCCCATTTTTTTTATTCAATCTCTCACTCATTTATTTTCATGCATAAATCATTGCATTCATACAAAAAGCTTACCTTTTCAGCCCTATGCTCAAAAATTTTTTGATGGTAACTTAGAAGAGAGACATTTGAATTCTTTTCAATGCAATTAAATAACCTCTAGGGTAGTAAATGTTTGTATTCTTTTAAATATTCTCAGTGCAGTATAAAATAACACAGTTAACAGTTTTGTCATGGACTTTAATCCACACATCCTCTGTTGATAACTTCAGGTCCTGGGAGTGAGGTCTGGCTGTGGATGTGGGGTGGGCATGCTGCCCACTCAAGGACTTGGGAGCCAACACCTGTTTTAATTTTTATCGGTTGAGGCTTAGAACTCTTCCAACCCACTCGTCTTTCTTTCATCTTCTTCACTAACAAACTTTTGAATAAAGGTTTACCTGGTAAAAGTAATTTAAGACCTTTTGGCCATCACTCACTCTCTGGTATTAAATATACAAAAATTGTTCTGATTGTAACACAGCCAGCATCCTTTAAAGTAAGGTTGTTAGTGCTGCTTAATTAAAGAAATAGAGTTTAATTAGTTAAAGAATAAGTTTAACCTCAGATCAGCTTTCGTCTCAGAGGACCACACAGAGGGAATAATTAGGAAGTTGTTTTTTATTTCTCTCCTCAAAGTCTCAAGTCATTTTTTTTTTCCAATAGAGTAGGAGAAAACATCTGATCTTAAGCAACCCAGACTCTTGACAAGATTAACTAAGAAAAAAAATCCATTAATCTGATTACTTTACCTTTGGAGTATTAAAGGATTCAAATTCCCAAGGTCCTCTAAATTTTAATGATTTCACTAGCATCTCCATCTGAGAATCTCAAAGAATTTCACAAATGCATTCAGTCGCACATAGACTTCAAAGTGAGCACTTTTATCCCTATTTCTTTTTGGTGATAAAATCGAGAAGAAGAAAGGTTAACAAGTATTTTCAACCATCAAAGGCTGTTGGGTGATAAATGAAGAATATAGGTGACCTTTTGTTCAGTTCATCACTCAAATAGTTAGTCAACATTTTGCAAAATTGTTTTAAACCAATTCCCTTGAGTAAATATGTCTGAATCTTAAGGGACATATATTGATATAGAAATGTAGAAAAATATGCCCAGACTAATGTTTCAGAAAATAAATAGCAGCATAGATAATGTGTTCTGAATACAATTTCGTGTATTATGTTCTGGGCTGAACTGAGAAAATGGAGAAAATTTTGTCATGTCGTTTCCAGATAGATTTAGTACAAAGTATCTTATCATCTTTGTGTGGTTTTCATTTTACAAATAGGAAAGATTACTTTCTATTAGCTGGTGGAATGCAGGTTTCAACTTGTGCAAAGGTTGCTCATTTATTTTTCTCCTACCTAAATAAACTCTCCAACATAAAACCATCTTTCTTTTTCCCTCACTTGGATATTTTTCTTATTCCTTCAATTTTCAAAGATGTTGCCTTCTCCCTAGAACTTTCTTCACTGTTTTCTCCTTCCTGTCCACTAGAACTTCAGCACATAATCAATTAACAATCTCTAAGCCACGTGCTGGGAAGAATCCTCAAGAACTAGGTGGGATATCATTTCTCCATCAAGTGGTTTACAGTCCCAGGGAAGTAATAGAGAACATTAGAGAAGCTATAGGAAACCTGTAAGATGTTGAATTGTGACTTACTGAAAGAGCAAAGTGTGGCCAGAGAAGAAAAGACCCTCAGTATAGGTGCTGGTCACCTCTCCCCAGTAGCTGAAGACTTACTGTGTTTTATCATATTGGATTAAGTTGAAAGTATCTGCTTCTGAATATTTTTTCCCTTTTCTGTTAAACATTCCATTGTTCCCAATTTGGGGCCAGGTTCATGCCTGTGCATCTTTTGTTTTTGGCATTAGCCCCGGGGACTGGGCATGGTAGTTGTTCAGGTTTCCTTGAGTTAAAACACTGAAATATGACTACGGATGTTGGTTAATTGATCAATGCATGCCAGAATCCTGGAGCTACAACTGTTAGGGTTGGTGGTGGAGAAAAGGGAAAAGAAAGCCCTAGATAGGGTACACCATGTGGATTTGTTTCTACAGAAATTGAGATAAATGGGTCTTTTCTACCACTTCAACTCCATGACCGCTGATTGTGTAGGTACATTGCAGAAAATTTACTGTGGTCAAATTCTTTTCTTTTCCTTTTTGAGGTTCTGCTGATAGAATCCAGGGCCTTGCACATCCTAAGCAAGTTCACTACCACAGAGTTACATCCACATTCTCTTCAAATTTTTATTTTCAAATAGGGTCTTTCCAAGTTGCCTGTGCTGGGCTCAAGCTTGCAATCCACCTGCTTCAGTTTCCTTGAGATTAGAGGTGTGTGTCACTTCACCTGTCTGTGTCCAAACTCTTCAGAGTTCTTTTCACTGGATAGTGAGAATGTTCTCCCCAGGGCAGAGAACACATGGAAACCATCCAAGTGAAAACCCCCACTTTAGTGTTTCACAATGAAATACAGAGATTCACTTTGTTCATAGAATAATAGTTAATTTGGTGAGGACTCCTTCCTCTACATTACCAACACTGAGAAGTCTGATCCCCTTTCATACTTTAGTTGATAATGGACGTTTCACCTTTCTAATTGTCATAAATGTATAGAAATAAGGTTCAGGAAAAAAACAAAAACAAAAAACATGACATTTGAGATAAGAAAGGCAGAGCTGTCTGGCGCCTGCCATTTAATGACCTCCATTGCTTTAAACATTGCTAATTACCTTGAAAATGGAGTGATGATTCCAAATCTGCAGGTTGTTGTAATAACAAGCTAAAGCAACATATATTAAAATCATTATAGAGGGCTGGGGTTGTGGCTCAGTGGTAGAGCACTTGCCTAGCATGTGTGAGACCCAGGGTTCGATCCTCAGCACCACATAAAAATAAATAAAATATTGTGTCCTGCTAAAAAATAAATATTTTAAAAATTATTATAGATATTGAAATCCTTTTGTAAAGATGATAATTGATATCATAATGATCCCCCCTTATCCTCAGGGGATAAAGTCCAATGAAGGCTTAGATAGTATACGTACTATACTTTTTGTATATATACCTAATATAATAAAGTTTAATTTGCAAATTAGGCACAGAAAGGGATTATAAAAATATCTAATAATGAAATAGGACAATTATAGCTATATGCTGTAATAAAAGTTATGTGTTTGTGGTCTCCTTGTGATGATGTGGGATGATACAGTGCCTAGAGAGATGAATGACACGTGTGTGATGTAGGCTCACTTGAATATAAGCAATACCACAACAATCAGCCTGATAATGGAGAATAAGTGACTGACCAGTGGGCTGGTGGTATCGACTGTGTGGATATGCTGGACAAAGGGGAGATTTACATAATTTACATACCGTAGGGGAGGTAACAGAATGGTGGGAAATTTCAGCATGCTACTCAGAGCAGCCCACAATCTAAAATTTCTCTGTAATATTTTAGAACTGTGGTTGACAGTGGTAACTGCACTTTCACTGAAGAAAGTGAAACCTCTGAGCTTCTGTCTTCTCTTTCAACCAAGTGTCTGCATGAAGTGCTAAAATGTCAATAGTAGAGGAAAGCAGCTTTGGTAGAATGTGACAATGAGATCAACAGGTGAAATTTTAATTTGCCTAATCAATCTCATATTGTGCAGAGAATTTTGACATAGGGCAATATTTTATTCTGAAAATTGTCTACCTGTGGTCTTTGTATGATATACATATGTGTTCAGACCAGGGATGACAATTTTTGAAAACTTCAGTTTTTTTTTCAATTAAAAAAATATTCAGTCATATGGAATGAAATAAACAATACTTTTCCCATACATCCATAAATGTACCCCAAATAATTTTATCTGTGTATGTGTGAACAGAATGCCAATCAAAAATAAATAAATAAATAAATAAAGGAGTGAAAAGGAGATCAATAGAAGGGAGGAAAAAGCAGAAGAGGAGGGAGGAGGGAAAGAAAAAAGGGAGGAAGAATAGGGATTGAAATAAATTTCCTTGCGTATATTATTTTGTCACACTGAACCCAAATACTATGTATAATTATAGTGCTCTAAAAATTAAAAGAGTTAAAAAATATATTCAGTCATCAATTATTAGAATCTTATTACTTATGGACTATGTAATGGAAGGTTAACCCTTTTATTTCAAGGTCAACCTTTTGTTTTTCACCTTATGAACTACATGCATAGCACACCTTCACTGTATTCAGCACCTTTAATCATGCCTAAACCTTGTGAGGTTGCTGTTCATGTTAGGATTATATTAATAAGAAAGCAGACTCTGAGAGGCTTAGAAGATATACCCCATGTCTCACCAGCAGTAAATCATATGAGGCTGGTGTTCCCAAATCTAACCCAATGCACTTTTCACTGATATAGTACTGGAAAATTTCATTCTCGATACCTTGGGCAGAAGGCTTGTTCTCCTATTCATCTGACTTGCTGTGAGTTTCATACCCAGATGAAGCCCTGTGGCTGTGGACAGTGTGCAGAGTACATAATATCACACTCTAAAAATATGTGAACCTGAATAAGTAGGCTTTCTAATATCTCACTTTGACAAGCAAACATTTTTACCTTCAGGTATCTTGTGAGATTTTTTTCTACTCATTCACCAGTGTATATACAGACCAAAGTTGTTCTGGCTGTTTTAAAATATGGGACTTTGTTATGTGCACACAGCTTTGAAGATCATTTTTTTTAAAAAAAGAAAGAAAACATAACAAGGCTTGCTGGTACTGTTGGCCTCAGTGAGTATGATTACTGGTTAATCAGAATGGTGAGTGTGAGTGAATGGAGGTTGGAATGAGAATAATTGTACATATTGACTCCCTCTTCCTTTGAAAACAAGCTGGTTCTACCAGCTTAATGAGGTTGTTCTGGAGTGTTTACAAATTTTAAATAATTAAAATTAAATTGAATTGACATTCTTTGTAATTATAACTGCCATTACATCATTATCATCCATGCAACTGGAAGAGGGTGGGAAAGATAAGTTTGGCTAAAAAATCACAATAATATTTTTTACAAAAGATGCCAGATATTTTCAAAAGTTTTTCCTTTTGGTCAAACATGCAAAAATATCTGAAGATTTCATAATGCAGTGGGCAATTTTGTTGTTGTTCCTGATGTTGTTCATTTGTTTTATTTTTTTCAAACACATTTAAATTGGATTGGGTTCATAGGAAGATTTTTAAGGAGCATCATCAATCTTGAGCACTTTAATGAATATAAATGCACATGAGAAAGCAAGTTCATGGTTTGGGGTTGAGCAGGCACCAGGTTCTTTCAGGTTAGGGGCAGGAATTGCTCAGACCCTGTCTATAAAGCGGTTTTTGAAAAGTACCTGACACAGCACCATTTATAATGTGGTCCTCCATAAAGGACTTTGGGACTAGAAAAACACAAAGCTTTTTGTTCACATAGGAGGCATGATAAGTAGCCTGCAGGATGAGGGCAGGATACAATTTGCAATCATCATAGAAGCTGAGGTAGCCAGAAAGAAATGCAATTGAATTTACTGAGGAGATGTGTAGAATACTGCCTTTTAAGTAGGTTTCTTTGGCCAAAGAGGGAACAAGGGCAAGTCATTCTGGAAACTTTCCTTGGCATGATTTATTTTAATAAGCGAGCCTATCATTTTACTTGCATCGTAGAAATGGAGCAGACAGATGGACAGGAAGGTACAAGGAATGTTAAAATGCACTATCACCAACAGAAGAAGATCCTATTTTCCAAATCCCTTTCTTCTCTTTTGAAAAAACAAAAAACTCATACAGATATTTCTCTTTCTAGAAATTCCTTCTTTTTGTAACATTATATAAATAATCTGAAATATTTTGTCTCTTGCCCAATATGCTTTCTAAAGGGCTAGATAGTTTCTGAAGTGAAATTCCCTACTTCATTGGAGAGACTTTACTTTTGAGTCACTTCTTTAAGAACCTTAAACTGTTTTAAAATTTTGTTTTCTAAAATATTAAAATATGCTAGATGTTTTTGGTTTTAGATATATTGAAAAATTGAATATTTCTGTTCATATTATATCAATACAAATTCACTCTCATCTGCTCAGCACCCAGAAGAAGTAGAATATTACAAATAGAATTATTGCCATTCTTGCATTTCTGTTTGATTCTTTTTCTTCCAGACTCAAAATAAACCTAATTTTAAATTTGGTGTCTACTAATCCAATTTCTATCTATCTATGCGCATATATATATATATATATATATATATATATATATATATATATATATATATATATATATATCCCAAGTTCTTTTATAATATTGTTTTTTGTTCATGAAACATTATTGAAGTGGTGAGATGTTAAATGTATTCTATTTATATTTCTTTTTCCATTGTTTTTATCTCAGCATTTTGTTTGAATAGTTTATCCATGTTGGTAGTACTCTTTTTCTGTGCTATGTATCTCTTTGTGATTCTTACAAACAGGGATGCTATGAACTTTCTTGATCATGTTTCCTTGAGTACATAAAGCAGGGCTTCTCAGGGCCATATAAACAGGAGGGAAATGACTGCATTGTTTGTTATGCTCATCCAGAACTTAACTACTTCTTGCCAAATTGCTCTCCAGAATTGTTCCATCAGTCTCTGTTCCTCTAGGAATGTTCCACATCCAACTTTTGATTTTGCCAAACTTAACTTTTTAGTCAATCTTATAGTCATAAAATAATATTCTTCTGTGGTTTTTATTTGAACCTACTCACAATTGGAGCTGTGCATTCTTCTGCACATTTACTAGCTCTTTATATAAAGTACTTTTGCCATGAAGCACCTATTCATGAACTTGGCTCATATTTTCATTTTCATATTTTCTTATTTGCATATGAGATACCACCCCATATTTGGTTATATGAATTGCAAATATTTTCTTTGATTTTGTGGCCTGCCTCTTCAGTATTTTCCCTTACATTTTTTGATGGACAGAGTATCTTATTTTAATGCAGTTGTATTCATCAAAATTCCCTTTCAGTATTTATACATCTCAGGTTCCATTTAAGGAATGATTCTTATCCCAGATTCACAAAAATATTATCATACTCTCTAAATTGATCATTATATGTGGTATGAGGCAAGGGTTTAATTGCCTATGAATAAACAATTTCTTAGTATCATTTGTTGAGTATCTTTTTTCCCATTGATCTGCAATGCCAGTTACTTTGACATAATTTTCAGAGGTCTCTGGATCTATTTCTAAACTCTCTCTTCTATAGTATCTGGATCTTTAATGAGATTTAATATTCCATTTTGGCAGAAACTACTTACTCTGTATATTACTTCAAATGTACTACTATAGATGTTAATGAGTCAAGCCAATCAGAGAAACTTATCATAGAATTCCAAGCTGTGGGCTCAGCATCTAACAAGAATCAGTGCAAGTTAGATGACAGAATATTTTATGAAGTATGAGGTAAAATTTTTGCCCTCAAGAGAGGTGAGAAAAGCAAGGCACAACCTTTACGTGCCCATTGAATTAGCAATCCTATGAGAAGCTTGAGGTAGGAGTTAATCTTTTGGGGCTGTAAGTTAACTCTATACTCAACAGGTAAGTATACTTCCTGACATGTTTGTTTAGCATTGATTTGTACTTTTTAGTTAGCAAATGCTAGACAGAGTGTGATTATGGGATGGTAAACAGTTGTACAAATACTCAGTACTGATTAAACTTGGATAGTTACTGTTTAATTCCTGTTTATGTTACTGCAAAAAGTGTTGTTAGTTCCATAGAAAAGTGTTCTAACTCTTTGTCACAAAAAAATATGTGATATAAAATGTTCAACAGAAGCCAGAATGTTACCTAGGTTCCCTAGGATTCTCTTTCTAATCCTTGTGGAACTCTGGTGGGGAACTCTCCTATGGAGGGCCAGTCTTTCCAAGTGGTTAATGTAGAAGCAGATCCTGAGGTGCTGAGGCCCTAGCCATCAGCCTGGACATCACTTGTGAAATTCTGAAGAAGGTCTTTGGTCTAGGAACATTGTGTCTCTGACTGCTAGCAGTTGTCATATTTAAATAACTTATGTATAATATTTTTAACTTCATTTTTGTTATACTTAATTACCTAAGTAAATGTGTATAATATTGTTTAAACTTCCTTTGAAGCTATTTTATTCAAAAAATAACATTGAAACTAATAGATGCAGTTCTTTAGAATTTTTGACATAGTTGATAATCCTATAAATTTATTTAAATCTACATAAAATCTGCACTCTCTCCAATCCAAATATAGGCATTTAGTTCATAGAGGTAGATTAGATCACCTAGAAAAAAATGATGGTTTTTCACTCATTTACTTAATTGCAGTTAAATTAAATGAATTTAAATTAAATAGTCCAATGATTTATTAATCATTCCAAAGTTGTAGAAGCAGTAAGTTTCATCTGATCCTTAATGTTAATCCTTAAATAATGGAAATCTACAAGCACATATGTGTGCGAGTATGCATTCAAACAAATCATGTAGAATGATTTTCAGAATAAACATATTCCTATTTAAATACTGATTTTTAAATGTTAATGTAAAAGCAAATTTAAAAGAGGTGACAGTTTTTTTCAAAACAACAACATATCAGGTTTGTTTTAAAGAATTATATTTAATTCATTTTTTTACAAATTAATTCTTTGGTTTCACATCAAAATTATTTTATTATTCACACATATTTCTTCTGGAAAAACACTTCAAACCAATTGACCCATAGGCTCAGAAAGAAATCTGCCAGCTGGCTGTCCCTTCTCCTCCCACCCTGGGTACACTTTTCATTATTCATCAAGTAGCCACTCAGTTATGCACCAAGAGTTTCTAAGTGCTGCCTCTTTTTTTCACATGTTGTGCTGGTTGCTTTCTATACCTTACCAGTTCATTGTGTTAGGACTGTTGAATACACATAGGTTTTAAACTTGAAAATTGGTAGAAAAGCACTTTGCTATAAATTAGGTTGTATTATAGTCTCTTTGGTAAGAAAATCTAAATCACATACTTAGACAATAAAGATTATATTTAATTAGCAGATGGTCTTTTGATCATATTGTCAAATATGTCAAAATGGGCAAATCAATGACATGATAATCAATATGTCATTTTCATAGCAATATTACGGTATGCTCTGATACATTTGTCATTCACAGAATTTAAGTTACAAGGAGAATAATATCCAGCTGGAATTTTTGTTAGAAAAATATTTTGGCAAAAACCTAAGTTTTCTCCTTTATTTTGCAAAGAATGTGCATTAGGATATTGTTTATTTCCCTCTTACTCATGAGACTGAAGGTGTTCTATTTAGAAGAGTCAATGTTTGCAGTTTGAATCAATACATAGCACAGGACTTATGCATGTTCACTGCTGAGTACATTGGTTAAATGTTTGATCAAGATGTCCTTTCCTAGGGTGCGTATTACATCTAATGAAATTTTATAGGTATTTCTTTAACAGATAGAGCAGGCAACCTTTTCTAAAATGGAACTTATAAACCTCAACTTAGATAAGAAAGACAATTTCAGTTCATACACCTCAGAATAATGAATACTGTGATGTTACATGCATGTTTCAAAATCTCTCTCTTGCATAAATATCTCATTTAAAGTATCTGTCTATTGAATCCTTGGAGGTGATAGGAAATTATTTGTGATATGAATGTTATTGTCTTAAAGTTAATGCCACAAATGAAAACAACTTGTGAAATTTCTGCCATTAACACTTATCAGAATTTTAACTGAAATAGTCATTGACCATCCTTATTTTCATGAAAATAGATCCTTCCCATTACAGTGTCTGGCATTGTGACACCTTGTGATTTATTGTGGAGAGAGATGTGATTTTTCCCAGTTAGCTAGGTATGTGCAATAGATGTCTTGCTGAACCCTTAGCACTCTTAACACCTAGAGAATTTGCCTTTTCTTTTCCCATCATTACTTCTAATGCAACTCAGTTACAAATACAGTGTTTCCCTTTCAAAATTTCAGTCACCACATGTGAAATTCACAGTTGTAGTCCACTGGTGATCTTGTGAAATGTGCAAAACTCCTAGTGGATATTTTACAAAAGCATCACTATTCTTGGAATGTTACTTTTGCATAAGCTAAGATTTGTCATTGTGCTCAGGCCATCCAAAACCTCTTATCTACTCCAAATTTAAATGAACAGCCCAGAAATTATCCAGGAGAAAATTCAATAACGTTTAATTAATTTTGCAAGCCCCAAAGAAATAGCGAAATTGCATGGAACCAGTAATGTTAATAATGTTGCTAGTATAGCATGAGTCCAATGTCAACTAACCCAACTCCTCACAACCTCCCATTTCAGTATATCTAAATTGACTCCCTTTGGTAAAGAAACTCATTCTTATTGTTGTCTAGTTATACCTGGGAGCCTGAAATGAGATGTCCTTCCAAGTTGACCTTTATATTAGTTTTTTTTTTCAAAAGTTGGCAATATCCTGGGTATATTATTGTTTTTCTGCTCTTTCTTTAAAAAAAATTCCTTCTAGAATCAAATTGGTAGATGTAATAGATTTATTAAATATACTCAAATCACTATCAAAGAATTATGTAATTATCCTAGATTAAAAAGAACAGTTAATTTGGTTGAATAATTTGATTTTTCAGCCTTGTTCATGGCAATGTACTGAGGGTATACACAATGGTGTAGATGAGTTCAAGAATCATCACATCATAGCATAGAATGTGGGAAATGTCACAGAAGTAGGTTAGAAATATTCTAGAGAATCAGGAAGAGTTTTAGGCTGGATATTATCTAGCAGGATTTTATCAGACTATTGAAGGTTGAGCTATCATAGTACACTTTAATTTTCAATTCCATTAAGGTATGCTAGATGTGCTTCTGATTAAAGAGACTTAAATATTTTTCTCTTTGTTTGAAATGCTAATTGTGAGTAAAGGGAATACCAGATTTAAAAGCAGTGTTTGGAAAGAGTAAAATGAAATCAAGAATCTGCCAAATTAAGGATATGTTTAAAATATTGTTGAAATATCTGAACTGATGTGTATGATAGCATCCTCACTTTATGGCATATTAATATGTAATATTTCCCTGTTTTGAACAGATTTTTTTCTGTATAATTCTTATATACTATCTCTCATAGGGCAGTATTTTTCCATGTGGTTCCAGACCACCTGTGATAGAATTGCCTGGGATGTGCTTATCAAATCATAACCTTTGGAAGGACACGCTGGTATCTGAATTTTAACAATGTTACAGTTCTAATGTTTTTAAGTTCAACAAAGATCAGTGGTCTGATCTTTGTGGTCTCAAAATATTTAAATTGTTCAGGAGAATAGTAAAATTGTCTCTCTCTCTCTCTCACTCTCTTTGTGTGTGTGTGTATGGTGTGTGTGTGTGTTTCTGGAGACTGAGCCCAGGGCCTTACATATGCTAGGCAAGTATTATACCACTGAGCTACCTGTGAGCTACATCCCTAGCCCTTTCTATGTTTTATTTATTTATTTAATCTGTTCTTTTTAGATACACATGACATATTATAATTAGTCTAATTAGGACCCCAGTCTTGTGGTTGTACATGATGTGGACTTTTACTCTAGTGTATTCATATATGAACATAGGAAAGTTATATCAGATTCATTCCACTGTCTTTTCCTATTCCCATCCCCCATCCCTTCCCTTTCTTTCCCTTTGTCTCATCTACTGTACTTCTATTCTTTCCTACCCTCCACCCCTTATTGTGTGTTAGTATCCACATATTATAGAGAATATTCTACCTTTGTTATTTTTTTTCCATTTTCATTCTACTGGCTTATTTCACTTAGCATGATAGCCTCTAGATCCATCCACTTGCTGGAAAAGGACATAAAGTCATTTTGTTTAACGCCGAGTAACCTTCTATTGTGAATATATACACCACACTGACATTTTCTTTGTTTTCTTAATGTTTATCCATTAATTTTGAAAAAAAATTATCTAGAAATCATTAATTTACTACATTGGAATTATTTTTGTCTTTTATTTTTCATAAAAAAATGAAAATAGAAGATTGCATAGAATTATTGTTTATTGGGACTACTCACGCTGAACTATGCACACTGAACTTTCTCCTGGTCCTGCATAATTTGTGGCTGACAGTGCTGCTGTTGTTCAGAATCTGCTGGTGGCTGGGCAACCTGGTACCAGAAACCATGTAAATACATCCCCTGCTCTCTCATAACTGTGCCTTATTCAGGGTTCAGCATTTTCTGGAACAGATCTAACCCTAGAAAGGCTGCTGGTATTTTCTTATAGGATTATAACATCAAATAAATGTTTAGTGTGTTTTTATACACTGTTGTGTGTTCCTAATCTCATTCTGTTTGATCCCTTTCATTAGTGTTAACCCTGGCCAGGCTATTAAATGTGCAGCAACAATAATATGGTTTAATTATGGAGGATCTCAAGACTGTTGGACTATTGCCCAATTTCAAGGTCAGGGATTTTGACCCTAAAAGAAATATAAAACCATGTGGATGTGTTGATGGTCATTTATAAATAAATTAAAATAATGTTTTCCTTTTAAAGATGTAGGCTAAAACTAAGCTGGAACAACTTGTCTTGATCTGCTATACAACATGTCAACACACACTATACTCCCTCCAGTACAGAACTATGGAGGTTTTTATTGAAACATTGAATGTACTTGTGAGCAGTATGGTTTCAACTGTATTGACTTGTTTACCACATAAAAGGTAAAGTTATCTAAAAATCTAGCTGAGAAGCCTAAAACTGCAATCAAGCCTTATCCTGTCCATTGCTTTGGGTCCTGCTGGTCCTTGTGAATAGGCTGATGGTAACTGCCAGCTGCTCAGACACTTTCCTCCAGACACCTTTACCTCGTGTTCTTGTCCACTTGAATTCACTGGTGGAAATCATTTGAGGCTTCTCAGTTTTCCCAGAATTCTAATTGCAATCTCTCCTACCTATCCAAATTCCTCACTGAATGGGGGTGGTTCCTGGAGAAGACTTTCCCATGACCTAATAGCCAGAACGTGTGACCATTACTTTACAAAGCAAAAGATTTGATTAAGTTAAAGATCTTGAGAAGAGATGCTTATTCTCGATTTTCAGGTAGTCCCTAAATACAATCACAGGTATCCTTATAAGAGAAACACTGAAAGGAGAAGGCAGTGGGAAAACAGAGCAGAGAAAAAAAAGGCACAGCCGCAAAGCTAAAGAAAACAAAAGAGATGAAAAAGGATAGCCCTGGAGGCAAGGGATTGTGGGCCTATTCATCTTGCTTTTGGGATTTTTGGCCTTCATAACTGTGAGAGAATAAATTTCTGCTTTTTTTTTTTTAATACCACCTAGTTTGTGATCATTTGTTATACCATCCACAGGAACCTAATATACCACTGGACTTGTCTACTTCCTCATTGGTGATAACATTGACTGATACTTATTATCATTCCCTGAACATGGTCATTCACAGGGACCTCTTTCAGACAGTGGAGAAATGCCATCTACTTCCACATGGCATTTTCCAGAGGAACATTTGAAGCTGCTGTTATGATGCCATTTGTATGCCACACCAAAATGTGAAAGCACAGGTTTTATTTTAACTTTTTTTAGCAAATATATATGCAGGTGACCTCCTTCATTCTCAATCTGTGCTGTGGACTGAATATTTGTCTTTCCGTCAAATTCATGTATTGAAGCCCTAATCTTCACTGTACTGGTTGGCATTTGGAAATGGAGCCTTTGTGAGATGATTAAGTTTAGATGAGTTAGCAAGGGTGAAGTGAAGAGGTCATGCAGGTAGAGCCTTCAAAATGTGGTTGGCATCCTTACAAAATGAGCCAGCTGTCTTTTTTTTTTTTTTTTAATTCATTCAAGTGATCCATGCATCCCCTGCCCCTTTAAAAATTTGCAGATATATGTAAAATCTGGGAATGTTTTCTTTAGAGAATTAGGCAATCTTTTGACACAGATTTCCAATTACACTGAGAAGACATGATCAGGAAGAGCTGAAGAGGGGCCGATGACTTCAGATGTTACTGAACCACTTCCCTCGTCTGTCCCTCAACATGGTTTACCTGCCTGACTGTCCCCCAACTGGGTTGACCTGCCCAGCTCCTGCAGGCATTGAGTGTAGGAGTCTGGTCTGGATAATCAGGAATTCAACTGTTCATCCCATACCCTAAAAACAATTATTCCCCTGTGAATATACCAAAATTGGATATTTCTTTATGACTACCCTCAGGTCATTTCCATATCTGAATCCATTCTGATGCTATGATTTGAAGGGAAATTTCTTAGTGATCAAACTTCTTGTTTTCTTCCCTGAAGCCTCATCAATCCCAGAGAGCACTTTTCTACACATGCATACAAAAGAACACATTTCTGAAACACTGCTTTTTTTTATGAAAATTTTATTAAAGCTTAGATTTTATACTCACCAGTCTGATATACACATTCTTCTTTTACTCCACATTGCAAAAAGTACTGTATATACATTGAAAAGGAAATCTTTTATTTAGCAACCACCCTGGTCTCTTGGTTTCTTTAGCCAGTTCCTAATGTATGCTTTCAAAGCTATTTCATGCATTTTTATTTTTTTTAGTGCCGCGGTTTGAACTTAGGGGCATGCAACCACTGAGCCACATCCCCAGACCTATTTTGTATTTTATTTATTTATTTATTTATTAAATTTTATTTTTTATTAGTTGTTCAAAACATTACAAAGGTCTTGACATATCATATTTCATACATTTGATTCAAATGGATTATGAACTCCCATTTTTACTCCTTATACATATTGCAGATTCACATCGGTTACACATCCACTTTTTTACATACTGCCATACTAGTGTATGCTGTATTCTGCTGCCCTTCCTATCCTCTACCATCCTCCCTCCCTTTCCCTCTCCTCCCATCGACTCTGTCTACCCCATCTACTGTAATTCATTTCTCTCTCTTGTTGTTTTTCCCCTTTCCCCTCACTTCCTCTTATATGTAATTTTGTATAACAATGAGGGTCTCCTTCCTTTACCATGCAATTTTCCTTCTCTCTCTCTTTCCCTCCCCTGCTCGTCCCTGTTTAATGGTGATCTTCTTCTCATGCTCTTCCTCCCTATTCTGTTCTTAGTTGCTCTCCTTATATCAAAGATGACATTTGGCATTTTTTTTTAGGGATTGGCTAGATTCACTTAGCATAATCTGCTCTAGTGCCATCCATTTCCCTGCAAATTCCATGATTTTGTCATTTTTTTAGTACAGAGTAATACTCCATTGTATATAAATGCCACATTTTTTTATCCATTCATCTATTGAAGGGCATATGGGTTGGTTCCACAGTCTAGCTATTATGAATTGTGCTGCTATGAACATCGATGTAGCAGTATCCCTATAGTATGCTCTTTTAAGGTCTTTAGGAAATAGTCCAAGAAGGAGAATAGCTGGGTCAAATGGTGGTTCCATTCCCAGCTTTCCAAGGAATCTCCATACTGCTTTCCAAATTGGCCGCACCAATTTGCAGTCCCACCAGAAATGTACAAGTGTACCCTTTTCCCCACATCCTCGCCAGCACTTGTTGTTGTTTGACTTCATAATGGCTGCCAATCTTACTGGAGTGAGATGGTATCTTAGGGTGGTTTTGATTTGCATTTCTCTGACTGCTAGAAATGGTGAGCACTTTTTCACATATTTGTTGATTGATTGTATGTCCTCCTCTGAGAAGTGTCTGTTCAGGTCCTTGGCCCATTTGTTGATTGGGTTATTTGTTATCTTATTGTTTAATTTTTTGAGTTCTTTATATACTCTGGATATTAGGGCTCTATCTGAAGTGTGAGGAGTAAAAATTTGTTCCCAGGATGTAGGCTCCCTATTTACCTCTCTTATTGTTTCTCTTGCTGAGGAAAAAACTCTTTAGTTTAAGTAAGTCCCATTTGTTGATTCTTTTTATTAACTCTTGTGCTATGGGTGTCCTATTAAGGAATTTGGAGCCCGACCCCACAATATGTAGATCGGAGCCAACTTTTTCTTCTATCAGGCGCAGAGTCTCTGATTTGATATCAAGCTCCTTGATCCATTTTGAGTTAACTTTTGTGCATGGCGAGAGAAGGGGATTCAGTTTCATTTTGTTGCATATGGATTTCCAGTTTTCCCAGAACCATTTGTTGAAGATGCTATCCTTCCTCCATTGCATGCTTTTAGCCCCTTTATCAAATATAAGATAGTTGTAACTTTGTGGATTAGTCTCTGTGTCTTCTATTCTGTACCATTGGTCCACCCACCTGTTTTGGTACCAGTACCATGCTGTTTTTGTTACTATTGCTTGTAGTATAGTTTGAAATCTAGTATCGCTATACCTCCTGATTCACACTTCCTGCTTAAAGTTTCTTTTGATATTCTGGGTCTTTTATTTTTCCACATAAATCTCATGATTGCTTTATCTATTTTTACAAGAAATGCCATTGGGATTTTGATTGGCATTGCATTAAACCTATAGAGTACTTTTGGTAATATCGCCATTTTGATGATGTTAGTTCTGCCTATCCATGAACAGGGTATATTTTTCCATCTTCTAAGATCTTCTTCTATTTCTCTCTTTAGGGTTCTGTAGTTTTCATTGTATAAATCTTTCACCTCTTTTGTTAGGTTGATTCCCAAGTATTTTATTTTATTTTTTTTGAGAATATTGTGAATGGAGTGTTTTTCCTCATTTCCATTTCAGAAGTTTTGTCACTGATATACAGGAATGCCTTTGATTTATGCGTGAAACACTGCTTTTTATGCAAGAGGGGAATTTGGTTAACAATCGCTTGCATTGACAGGTTTGTATATTAACTAAGAGGATTTTTCTTGATATGGGAAGTGAATCACAGCAGGGCCTGAGGAATATGTTTTTTTCTAAAGGGGTTAGTTGCATAACTACAAAAAATCATTTCCCACATTTATTTTTAGCAAATGGTTTTCCAAAGTTGATTATAGCTTATTTAGAGCAGGAAAACAAATGGGAGTGGACAGTTAGTGAACATTCTCTGGCACCTTCTGCATTCACTGAACATTTTTTTTTTCCTCTTTATATTTCTTTGCACAGCTTAATGTGTCCTGGGGCAATTGTTAACCTGTGCCATTATGGATAGAACAAGTACCACTCATTAAGGGGCCCTCAGAAATCTATTGTAATAGTTACTTATTGGAATTTGTGTAGTAATCACAGGCTGATTTAAGCCTTACTAGTGTCATAATACGTTAGTTATCATTTGTATTTTAGCTATGGACTATGTTTGAAGACCTATAAAAGCTGGATTAGAACTTCTGTCACTATGTTATTTTCCAGGGTCGCTATGTTTTTTCTTCCCCGAATATACTGTTACCTTTCTCCAAACTGTTTTTAGCTTATAGTATTACTCTGCATCATACAGACTGAGTTCAAATTCTAACTGTCTGGGTAAGTTATTTATCCTCTGTGACCTGTATATGATCATCTACAAATGGGGACAATAATGTCTATTTCAGAACGTTGTGGCAAAAGAAGATGTCATAATGCTTATGACATTCTGAGCAGACTATCTGACATAAAATACCTATCAGCATCATTATTGTAATTAATATTACAGCTACTGATATTGCTTCTTGGAGGGGTATGAAGTTATGTGGTGACCTCAACTCCCTAAAAATCTGCTGAGAATCTAAAATTAAATGAAAAGCATAATTAAAATAATTGCCTCTGTGTACTAAATTGTAAGCACTTCACTTTTGGAAGAATACTGTGATTTTTCACTCAAAATTAGTTGACTTCTATCTTTTTTCTATATGGTTAACCAACTTGGTTATAAAATTTCTACATTCATAGCAATACAGTAGAAGCAATACTGTATAGATAAATATAACTGTTAGATTCAAGAATTGTGAAAACAGTGACCGATAACTGAGGGAACAAGAAAATTATGGTATATACTCAGCAATTAATAGTTATAGTGACTGTT
Organism: Callospermophilus lateralis; assembly: GCF_048772815.1. Lineage (NCBI taxonomy): Eukaryota > Metazoa > Chordata > Mammalia > Rodentia > Sciuridae > Callospermophilus > Callospermophilus lateralis. The sequence continues at coordinate 107,575,908 of NC_135313.1, read as the reverse complement.
CTACTTGATCATGGAAAAGTTAAATTATGTTTGGGTCATACCAAGACAAGTTTAAAGATTGTGTGCTATTTTAGGAAAAATATTAGCAAGCATTTTTTTTTTTTAGTTTGCTTGATTAAATGCCTTTTGGTAGTTACCTGAAAAATAAAAAGTATTTATTTTTATTCCTATAAGAACAAAAAAGGTTAAGAATAGAAATTATCTGCATTATTAGTTTTCATGGGTCCATAAGAAAGTATATTCTTACGTGTGTTAAATAATTCCAGGAATTTTAGTCTGAGATCAGTAAACTTAACACACAACTAGAGAACCCAATTACCTGTGTTCATACCCAAGCTCTTGAGCTAGTCATTTAACATGTGTTAGGTGCTTCATGTACTTATTGAGGAGCATGTGAGAGAAGTAATAACAGCTCTGTATGGAACTTGTTATCATAAAATTATGAGTTAATTCATGCAAAACAGGGTATGGAATATAAGTGCTAACAAATGGTTATAGTTTAGTAACATGTAATCTATAATCATTTAAATTAGGAGTTGTGCTAAGTGAAAAGGAGAGACAAGAGTGTCATTCATGTAGTTTGTGGGTGGGCTATAGTCTGAAATGATGTGTTTGAACTTCCTGTCCATGTATAATAGTCAGGTCACAATAGTTTTCACATCCCAGTCATTTTTCATGCTCCCTAGCTCAAGGAAGAAGTGGGAATGGAGAGGTACTATTATTACTAGAATGGTTACTAGTTATACTTTCCTGTTGCTAAATTTCTTACTCTCCCAAGTGCATTTAGTGTAATTGAAGCAAGTCTCTTATTTCCCTCAACATCATGGTTCACAGCAACCTGAAAGGATGCATTGGAGCAAACTGCCCCAGTGGATGAGGTGGGCAGGACAGAAAAGACAGTCTAGATATGGTTTTAGAAATCCAATTGCACCGTGATTGAACTTTAGGATATATATATATAGAGAGAGAGAGATTCAAAGTGCTGTTATGCAGATAGTATTATCTGAAGAAATATAAACATACAAAAATTGAATACTAAACAAATGAGCAAATGGGGACAATAATGTATACACACACACACACACATATATATATTCATCAAAGGGAATTTATATATATATATATATATATATATATATATATATATATATATATATATTGGGTTTTGTAATCCTGGAAGCATGCAATTTTTTTATGTATTTCTGTATATATATATATATATATATATATATATATATATATATATATATATTCATCAAAGGGAATAATACACTGGACTGCAATGATGACAACTTTGTAGAAAGCTTAGCGTCAAAATAGCAAGGAATTCAAGTTCAGAACCAAGGACAGTTCCCAGGAGGCTTCTGCAATGCACCCCTTCTCAAAGGTAGTTCATCCTTTGAGGCAAGCTCTCCTTTGACCACTGAGTCTGAACCTAGAAGTAAAATCTAATAAATAATAAAGCAAGCTCAAATGAAAGGCACATATTTTCCTCCAAGAAATCTTCATGGTTTTTTCTTGGGGTGTGTGTGTGTGAGAGAGGGTAACAGAGAAACATTTAGGGTAAAAGAAATTAACTTTATGCATTTCTGAACTTTTTCATTATAACTTTCTTGTGGAATACTTCTTCTGTTTCTCATAGCCATGGGAAACTACTGACAGTGAGTCCCTAATAACTTGATATTGTAGTCTTCAGAAGTAAGCTAGAATAGAGGTATTTGACTGTGACTAGAGATGCTTATATTAAGAACATGCATTATTGTCATTGGGCACACCCACAATGACCACCGACCTGAAGCTCAAGAATGAACTTGAGTCTTTTTTTGGCTTCAGTGGAAGTAGCCATAATGGTAATGTGCTAGAAATCCTCTATTCCCATTAATCCCAGGCTAAAGTTACTCTGAATGTTCTGAATTCACTCCTCTTGGTTTTGTCTTTCTCTGGATTTGCTCCTTGCTAACATTTAGCAGAGTGCTGATACCATAATTAACAAAGTGTCAGGCTCCCCTCTGAAACTAACTTCCACTTGCAGCACCCAACAGTGCTATTTTTATAATTCATCAAACCTCTCACAGACACTTATATCACTCAGAAATAAGCAGTTATATCTTGTTAACAAGTCTGTATACTAATTCTTTCTATTATAGATCTATGTTCCATTGAATGGCATGATCTTGGTTTTATAGTCCTGGAAGCGTGCAATGTGGATACTATTGTTTCCAAGAAAAAGAAAAAGAAAGAAAGAAAAAAAAATACTAGATAGCCCAATCCTCCCCCTGCCTAAAAAGCAAATAAATATGGATTATATGGTAGTTAATAGCATTATGTTTTAGGTCTAAGGAAAAATTTAATCACTTTTGGAGATGAAGCACAGAGAACCATTCTCCACAGTAATAGGACAAATTTTCATATAGTTGTTCATTTTAAAATTTTCTTGCTACATCATACTTTAACCTCAATGTTAATGGTAGAAATAAACTGGAGAAAATTAGTTGATAATAAGAATGGTTAATTGAAAGGGTGAAGCTTATTTTCTTCATCCCTTTCTCTGGTGTAGTAATCGAACTAATACACTAGGTATCATCATTCTTTGCAAAACTCCTAAAAGCATAGTCACATATGGTAGACAAGTATGTTATCTTTTCATGAAATCTGTGTCACTTAATCAAATGCATTATCACTCTAGGAAGTTGTACACTGGACCTGTTTGTGACATGGTATGTGGGACACATCTATTAAGTAGCTGTACCAGGCAACAAGAATGAGCTCCAATGTATAAGGAAGCATGTTCTAAAATGTTCCATAATAAATTAACACAACTGGTTTTCATGTAAAGTTGGTAGATAAGAGGAAAAGATTGAGAACACAGATTTCTTAATGAGTGCTAGCAAGGAAGCCACTCAGTTTTGCTACTATATTTCCAAATAGCATATAATGATAGAATGATTATGTTGTAAATCATGTTAATTACTTTCTTCCACAGCTGTTGTTTTCAATATGAGGAAATTATAATTGTTTAAATTAAGTGTATAACTTTCTTCTACATTAGTGTACTAAATACAAGTTAAATGAGGTTTTTAACATCTTTTAAAAATGTTTTGCTCATCCTTAGCGAAAGATAAGTTAACTCTAAATTTTCAGAATTAAATAAAATGCCATAGTTTATGTCTGCTTTGTAAATTCTACTTTTTTAGTGCATGATAAGTACTACCTTTACACCACTATGTGACCTATAAGTAAGCATTCCTTTGGAAGCTTCTATTTTGATGCCTTATGAAAGGGTAAAGATTGTGTGATCCTGTGTGTGTGTGTGTGTGTGTATGAAATTTAATTTTATGTGACATGGTTCAAATATATAGAGTGAGTGACAATGTTCATTAAGTTCTCTTTTTGTGAGAAAATTTTAAGTGTCCTTTGAACTTTCTGAAAAATAGCTTATAATATCTGCGAAGTTAACTCCAAATATGCATTGATGAGTTTCAAAGTATTTAGCCTTCATGCCCTTATATAGTTTATAGTTATATATATATATATGATTGGTTTTGTAATCCTGGAAGCATTATATATATATATATATATTTTCCTATGATTAGTCAGCCTTCATGCCCTTATATAGTTTATAGTCATATCAGTTGGAAGTTGAGACATACATATTTGCCTCAAATATTAAGGCTTTTTATTGAATATATCAAATATAGCGAGTCCTAAATATTAGGAGTACAGGGGAAAGAAGTTTCCCTTTGCTTACTTAAAGGAAAAAAGGAGAAGGGAACAGGATGAAGAAGTGCAAATAAATTAAAATAGGATAAATATAATACATATTTAAAAACAAATTTAAATAGACATTCACAGGTCTAGGAGACAATGTGAAAATGTGCTGGCAGTAGTCAAAATAGGAACACTTTCTAGTCTGAATGGAGAAGGCAAGACCTGTTTTAGCACTTGGGCCTGTACTAGTTGTCTCTTGTTCTATAAAAAATTACAGTGGGTCTCTCCTTTTCTGAGGTTTTGTTCAGATAAGGTTTCAGCTACATGGGTTGAACTGCAGTCTGAAAATATCAAATGGGAAATTCCATAAATAAACAATCGGTACATTTTAAATAACATAATGTTATAATTGCTCCATTGTATTGCTAGTTATTGTTGTTGATTCCCTTATTGTGCCTAATTCATAAATTAAACTTCACCAGAGGCAGGTGTGTGTAGACATAGTTGTTGAGTTTGTTATTATCCAGTGTTTCAGGCATCCACAGAATGCCTTGAAACATATCCCCTGCAGAAAAAGGGAGGACTAGTATACCTCAAAACTTAACCTTAAAACAAAACACACAATTATTGTCACACTGTCTCTGTGGACCTGGAATCCATGCCCAGCTTAGCTGCACCTTCTGCGTTAGGACTTCTCACAGGCCTTTATGAAAGTGTGAGTCTCACCTTGAGGCTCCACTGGGGAGGACTGGCTTCCAAGCTCAGTTGCTTTTGATAGGATTCACTGTTTTGCTGGATGTGGGCCAGTGGAAGTTCTCAGTTCCTTGTCACCTAGACCTCTCCAGCATGGCAGTTTGCTTCATCAAAACCAGCCAGCAGAATAGGCAATACAGAGAGTTTGCTAGTAAGAAAGTCACACCTTTTTTCTTTCTTTTTAATTTTTATTTGTTCTTTTTTAGTTACATGATGGTGGAAATTATTTTGATATAGTTGTGCAAGCTTGGAATATATCTTAGTCTAATTAGGATCTCAGTCCTAGGGATGTACAGGATGGTGAGATTCACTGTGGTGTATTCATATATGTACACAGGAAAGTTATGTCAGATTCATTCAAATCCCTACAGATTTAATGCAATTCCTACTCAAATTCCAATATCATTCCTCATAGAAATAGAAAAAAGCAGTCATGTAATTCATTCAAAAAAAATAAGAGACCGAGAATAGCAAAAACAATCCTTAGAAAAGCAAAGTAGGAGGCATCATAATAGGAGACCTCAAATTATACTACAGAGCTATGTAACAAAAACAGCATGATATTGGCACCAAAACGGGCATGAAGACCAATGGAATAGAATAGAAGTCACAAAGACAAAACCCACACAAATACAGATACCTTATACTAGACAAAGGTGCCTAAAACACACCTTGTTGAAGATAACCTCTTCAAAAAAATGGTGCTAGGAAAACTGGAAATCCATATATAATAAAATGAAATTAGACCCCTATCTCTCATCCTGCACAAAACCCAACTTAAAGTGGATGTGAGACTTAGGTGTTAGACCAGATACCCTATATCTACTAGAAGAAAATGTAGTACATGTCAGTACATGTCAGCTTAGGAAATGAATTCTTAACAAGGCTCCTAAAGCACCAGAAGTAAAACCAATAATCAATAAATGGGATGGTATCAAACTAAAAAGCTTCTTCAGGCAAAAGAATAGTAGCACTTTTTTCTAATGTAATCACAGAAGTGACAACCCATCAAATTTTCTGAGTTATTTTGGTCCGAAGCAAGATACTAGATGTAACTTCTGTTTACAGGGAATATGAATCATATTTACATGAATATCAGGAGGTAATGATCATTGGGGAGGTCTCAGCAGTACTCATAACATTGCCCTTTCTCTTGAATAAGTACTATAATTTTCCTCATGAGTATCATGTGTATGTATTTATGCATATAAAGTGTATAAGCATCTATGTGCCTGTATATGTGCAATATTCATAGAGATATATTGGAATTTTTTTTTTCATCAACACTTTAAGTATAAACCTTCCAACATATATTCACCTCTAGGAAAAATCTGACATAGACAAAGGAATGTCTTCTCTTTTCACTCCTCACTTTGGGGAACCCTTTATTTACTTCTGGGCTTCCTTTGCCTCTAGGTCTATTGCATCCAATTTCTTCTTGCAGTCCTTCAGATTTACTCTTTGCAGGGGAACCCAGCTTTCTAGGTATTGAACAGGCTCATGTTTCTTCCCAATAAAATCTATGCATGCAGTGACCTGTGATTCCTTTGAGGGCAGTGCTTTCTGAAATGTTAAGACACATAATATATTGAAACCATTTTCTCCAGTCATGGTTAACTAATTTGTTCTCCCCAACATAAATAACAGGAGCTAGTCTATATTGTCCGTTTTATTTGGGCTTCTTACTGGATGTGCTAAATGGAGATTAAGTGCGTGCTCCAAGGTGGTTGGGAATTTTAGCATTTCTGTCATCAGTGGAGGCAGAGAGCTGTTGACCTTGTCCCCCAGGATACAATTGGGATGCTTCTCTGTCTCTCTGCTCCACAGGCTCCTCCCTTTCCAACCCTTGCATCCTTATATGTGTTCCTTCCTGTCCTGGGACTGATTATCCTCTCCTCATCAGTTTGGAATCAGCCTTTGTCTTTCATGATGCCACTCTAACTGTGCCTTCTTCTGTGAGGAGGCCCCTCTGGGCAGAACCCCTGCAGCTACCTTCTGTGCAGCCTGCACCTTGTGCATCAGGGAATATAGCTTGAACATGGTGTTTATTTAAAAAAAAAAAAAAATCTATTCTCCCAGGTTTTTAGTCCTCAAAGTACAGAATGCTCTTAATTGGATAAAAAAAAAAAAAAAATCAAAACAAAAACAACACTAAGATAGGCCCCAGCCAGTATCTCTTCTTACAATTCCTCTTGGGTGTGACTGTGACACCCTTCTCCCATGCCAGAATGCCCTGCCTCTCCTTTACCTTTGCTCATTCATGCAGCTCCCTTTGAGTCATAGTGACTCTGGAAAATGTCTCTTTTATAAGCATTTCTTTATTTCTCCTGTCTCATTTCCTGCCTCTGTTTCTGTCCAGGGCACCCACTATCCAAATAAAATGGCCCCTTGTCTCCAGCCAACCACCACAGGACTCAGCTTCCACAGCAAGCACCCTTTTTGTTAGGTAGTTTTCTGCTGCATAACTCTGTTTCTCACGTCTCCATAGGAAAGAGTCCAGACTCTGTAACTTGACACTGAATATTTCGCATGCTGTATTTTTTTTCTTTTTAAAAAACTATTTTTTAGATGTTGATGAACCTTTATTTCATTCTTTTTTTTTTTTACATGCAGTGCTGAGAATCGAACCCAGTGCCTCACACATGCTAGGCAAGCACTCCACCATTGAGCCACAACCCCAGCCCCTAGGCTGTGTTTCCTAGGAGCGCTCCTGCATTTAGGTGAATAAAGAGGTATTCACATAGTGAGTTGTTTTGTTGTTCCAGTGTCTAGAGCAGCACTTCAGTGACAATCAGCTGGAAAGTAACACTTATTGAGTGTTTTTTTTTTTTCATGACAGACACATTTGACAGAAGGTGACACTCATACGCCCACTTTGTGGCTATATAATGCGGACCATGAGCTGGTTTCTTTTTAAGATCAAATTCCCATTAAGTTCCTTTAGCCAAACTCTCTTGATCCTGGATGCCCACAAAAGGTAAACTGGAAAAGAGCCTTAGGGTGGCTGTCTCTCAAACTTTCTTGCTAATTGTTCTGGACCCCAGAGCAGGTGAAAAGACATTTATTAAGCACTTAAGCAACATGAGTGCTTGCTGTGTACTGTTCTAGGTGTTTAATCCTTTAAATCATTTAAATTCATGTCATATCATGCCTCCTCTGAGCTACGGTAAGGGATGAGGTCACTGGACATAGAAATAGGAAACTGAAATAAACGGTGGATATGAAATCTAACAGAACCGTTACCATAGTAAATCACAGTCTTGAAGATAAAGCTGTTCTGGTGCCTTCACTTCAGTCTAGGGAGATTGCTTCTGTGTTACCACTCTCCAAAATATGTGTGTGGGGGGATGGGGTGTACAGAGAAAGGGAGAGCAGAGGAAAGGGAAGGAACTTACCTTATAAAAAGTTCTGGGGCATGTATTAGGATATGTCAGTCAAATGAGTCTGTAGTCTCTTTAAAGGAAGAAGATTTAAAGCGTTGGAAAATATTTTCCCTCAGAATCTGCAGGCAAGAGTACTTTTCTTTGTCAGTACTAATCAAGCACCTTCAGCTATGTTTCCATTCAAAAAAATGAAGGAGAATTACAGTGGTTTGAATAATGGTGATCATGGCATATTTCTTATTTTGAAGTTTGAATAATTCACCTGAACTTAATTGCAAAATGAAATACTGTATTTGTACATAGCCCTCTGGTTCTACATTAGGAATGGAAAAGTAAGGTATATGGCACTTTTAAACCCACACCCTGTGTTGGTTTTAGGAATTTCCATAATGGAATCTGTATTACCCAGGGGTTTCCCAAAGAATGTGAAATGCCAGAAGAATGCATAAGTGCCTCAGAGGTGACCAGGATTAATTTAATGAGAAATGGTTGCCTTCAGAAAACATTAGAAGGGAAAAGAAAAATAACACGAATAGGTTTTGACGGGAGACATTAGCAGATGATTTTATAGAGGTGCGACGGTATTGTCTTTGCACTTTGTTAATAAAAATTCTGCACACACTGTTCATATTATGTTTGTCAGGAAATGATCATATAAATAAAAATAGAAGATTGGTATAGAAAGGCTATAAATATTGAACATGTTTCACAATGCATATCAATCAGTTGACAACGGGGTAGTTTCCTTGCCCTTTACCATTATTCAATGCAAATTTTTGAAATGTAGAAGGCATTATAAATTTGTTATGTCTTTCAATTACACATTAAAAGGTGTTTTCATTTGAGTGGCAATCCATAAATATTGCATTGCCATGTCTTCTAGTTTCCTGTCAAAATACATTTTCCCAGTTAGGCAAGCAGACGTCTGCTCTGTGAAGTTGATCGCCTTTGCTGGGGCCATTAGCTCTGTTCTCTCAGTCATCCTCAGCTATCCTTTGCTGAAGCTTTTAGACACACTTTTAAAAAAAGTAATAGTCCTTCCTTACATGCAATGTCATTAGCAATATGTCCAGACTTGGAAAACCTCCTTTTGTGTCATTCTGATTCATCTTGGAGAGCAGTTAGACCATGATTTGTTCTACAATATTAATACTATTTAATTAAGGATTCCAAAAGACAAAAGTCTTTATATTATTTTTAAATTTACATTGAAACATACTTAATCTCTTGGGGAGACTGCTAAATCCTTTTTTACTACAGAAGACCCATAAAGATTTGTTTCCATCAAATTTTTGTGAAATGTGCCTTCTGTTTGTTTGCCTAACAAGCTTCTGCTACCAAAACAAGTAGGATAGTTTTTTAAAAAATATTTTTTTAGTTGTAGTTGGACATAATATCTTTATTTTATTTATTTATTTTTATGTGATGCTGAGTATCGAACCCAGGGCCTTGCATGTGCTAGGTGAGTGCTCTACGGCTGAGCCACAACCCCAGCCCAGGTAATTACTTTCATCAACCTTTTGTTCATATGTTTTTTTACAGTTTTCCAAAATCTATGTAAATCATCAGACTTGGGTGATAGAAACTCTTACCTTTCACACCCCAAGAGCCTGGGCCTTGAGGTCTTCAACATCGACTGGGCCATTGGGCAATAGCCCTCATTATGTCTGTTTTTGCTGATTGATTTGAGGCCCCTCTGCTTTTACTTTGATCTGCATCTTCCTACATCCAAGGGAAAATTTTGCTCCTTTTTCTTTCTTTCTCCTTCTAATTCTTTTCTCTCTCTTTTCTCCCTTAGTGACCTTGTACAACACCAAATACTCATGGGTACCAAAACCTCCCAGGCTCTTGAGTTCTTCTTTTGTTCCTGCTGCTGAATATCCTTATCTCAATTTTTCCACTGGCAAATCTTCATTTACCTTGCTAGGTAAATGAAGGCTTCACCCCAACATTTTCTGATCAGGAAAATCTCTGAGAAGTACATCTTTTCCCCAGAGCCAGCAAGTCCACTCTCCGCCTTCAGCACATTCCGATTCTCTGCTCTCGTGTGACTTCCAGTGTGCTATTTGTGCTGACACACTTATTCATGCTTCACTAAGCAGTAGCAAGTTGTTTTTGAGTAGCGGCTGGACCTTTTGTCTCGGTGTTCTTGTCATCCACCAATGTTAGAACCCAGTAATTATTGATGGATGATGTTGGATGGAAACAAAGTGTCTGCTCCTTGCCCTGGAAAGGAACCCAGGGTGGGCAATTCACTGCCCTGGTGGAGCTTTACAGTTGAATTAAGAAATTTCAGCATGTGTCCAGAGCTGAAAGAAACCAGTATATGCTAAGCACTACTCAAAGGAGAAGAAAGTTAAAAGACTGTGCCATAGTATAACAAACAATGCAAATCCCTATGATCAAAGAAGGCTCTGTGGAAGAGGTGACATTTAAGCTATTCCTTGAGTTCTGCTGCTTCTTTATCCCTCTTCCTAACAATACCAGAATGATCCAAGAAATGAGGAATCCAAAAGTCCTCCAGAGATAGGCATAGTGCACATACCTGTAATCCCAGTGGCTCAGGAGGCTGAGGCAGGAGGATTGTAAGTTCAAAGACAGCCTCGACAACTTAGAAAGACCCTCTCTCAAAATAAAAATAAAATGGGCTGGGGGCTGGGATTGTGGCTCAGTGATAGAGCACTTGCCTTGAATGTGTGAGGCCCTGGGTTTGATCCTCAACACCACATAAAAAATAAGTAAGTAAATAAATAAAGGTATTGTATTCATCTACAACAACAAGAAGAAGAACAGAGAAAATAGTAAAAAAATTAAAAAAAAAAACAGGCTGAGATTTGGTTCAGTGATTATGTACCCCCATGTTCAATTCCCAATTACCTGCCCCCAAAAGAATAAAAGTCCTCTGGAGAAAAAAAAAAGAGTGCTGTTCTTTTATGTGGTCAAAATCCAGACTTGAATAATTTTTCCTTAAGTTGAAGTAGCTGTGTGTGACCTTAGGCAAGTTACTTGGCTACCTCAACCTGCAGTTTCTTCATCTATCAAATGATGGTTACAACTGAGTTGTTATAAGAAAAAGAGAAGTGTGTAGTTCCATGATAGAGCACTTTCCTAGCACATGTAAGGCCCCAGGTTCAATACATAGCATTGCAAAAAACCAACTGACCAACCAAAATAGAGATAATCTACATAGTATTTGTACCATGATGGTTGATATATATTAAGTGCTCAATAAATGTTAGCCATTAGTACTGCTATTGTTTTTAAACTCTTTATTGTAAAACTTATCTATTTTTAAGTATATTTGTTCATTGTATATATAAAACAAAGTGCTATAAAAACCACTATGCAACAAAAATCTATTTTGATATCTTTATCAAGTTGAACTATCACTTTTGTAGATTAAAGTGATCAAATATCACTGATCTCATGTGATTCAACTTAATACAGGTCGAGTATCTCTTATTTTAAATGTTTGAGACCCAAAGCATTTTATACCTTAGGATATTCTGGTTTGGAAGTATTTACATAGACTTTACTGTTTGGACATCCCTAAGTCAAACATGTGAAATTTGAAATGCCCCCAAGTCCACATTTGGAACATCTGCTTTCAGAGCATTTTGGACTTTAGATTTTCTAATTGGAGATGCTCAACTTGTATGTATTTATCCATCTAGAATTTAGATCTTTCCTATAAATCAGAAAGTCTTGAAGTAGAAAAATTATACATGAGAAAGTTTATGATCTCATGAACCAGTAATTTTAAGCAATAGTCTCTATAAAACTGCCATTTGGCAAAGAGATTTGGACACTCTGCTGAAGTATATCATTGAATACTGAATACATAAGGTTTAAATTGCGTTAAGACCATAGCACACAAATCTCAGTAAGGTTAGCTCCAGTTTGGATCACAAACAAAGTGAACTCAGTCCACTATTTTTCTTATTTTCACAGTTTACTTAACCAAGAATTTAAGACAGTGTGGAGAATGTAACTCAACTAAAATAAGATGATACCTATGTTGTGCCACTGGGACAACACACCTGTTAAGATGCAAACTCTGAGTGCAATGAGCCACGTAGGTGAGGTTAAAAATGCTGCAGGGATCTCTTTGAATATGGGGCTGACAATATTTTAACCTATTCTTAAGAATTTAAGGAATCACTCAGGGAAAAGAAGAGTCACACTTCAGGTTGGAAAATAATGAGAAGCTCATCTGGAGCAATAGAGCAAGGGGCATATAGCAAGAATAAATTCCAGGTAGCCATGGTTGACTGCAGATGGTACATGAAGAGTAAAAAGGGAAAATAAGGCCATAGGAATAAGAAAATACAGAATAGAGCCTCCTTATCTGCAGGGAATATTTTCCAAGAACCCCGGTGAATGCCTGAAACTACAGCTTGTTCAAACCCCATATATGCTGTCTTTTCCTACACATACATGCCTATTATAAGGCATGATTAACAAATTAGGCACAGAAGAGATTTACAACTATAGCTAGTAATAAAGTAGAGCAATTTCTATATTAAAAAATGAGTTACTTGAAAACAAGAACTCTGATACTGCAACAGTTACTGACTAATAACCAAGACAACAGCTATAGGTAGTAGTGTGCCCAGTATGGATATGCTCGATGAAAGGATGAGTCACATTATAGATAGGACAGCATGAGTTTTGCATTTTAATATTTTTGTATCACAGGTACCTAAACCACGGAAAGCAAAGCCATAGATAAGGGGGAAATACTGTATTTCAAATGCCTTGTTACATGATTCAGTCTTTTCCCATGAGCAGGGAGGATGATTCGTGTAAATTTTTTTACAAAGTGATTGAAATGATAATAATAATTGTTAAAGATAACTATAACCTGCTGTTAGGTGAGGATGGTGAAATGACTGCCTACTTAGAACTAGTTAGAGGACTTGTAGACGATCGGAAATAGAGAGTGATCATGGTCAAGGAAAGAGGAAGACATAAAGTAGAAGTATTGGCAATTCTTGGGAAGTGTTGGGATTTGGGTGGAACAGAGGAAACAGTTGAAATGATACTCTGGTCTTTCATCCTGAGAGACTGGAGATGGTAGTATCAGTCAGGAAAATAGACACCTGTTAATATACTTCCAATATCTAGGGATTTAACTCAGGAACATAGGTGCCTGTGAAACAGAAAGAAAAGTTACAGAACAAAATGAGGAGTCCCCCTCTGACTGTCAAGTTCAGGTTGAGCTGTGCTTACCAAAGTTAGACAAACTATGGGAATTGCTCCACCAGAGTCACAGCAGCTCTGAGACTGGGTGATAGGCAGAAGGGTGCAGAGTCTAACCAATGATGTCAAAAACTTATATTGCCCAAGTGCATGTGTTCCCTACCATAGTTCCCATGGGAACAGAAATGTATGCCTCCTTTTGGCCTGTAAAATGTTGCAAGCGCATCTCATTAGGAGGATCTGAATCTTGGCAGTACAGTCTGAGCAAATGCAATGCTCAGCCTTCCTGCTTCTGAGCCAGAGAGGATGGGAAAGCTGCCCAGGGCCCGCAGACAGTATTAGGCCCAATAGGAAGACAAGGGAAGGCAGAGTCCAGGCAAGATGTACTAACTGCTGATTTCAGATAAGCAGAGTATGAGGCTCTGGCCAGACTTGAGTATACGTCCAGGAGGTGACTGGAATGCTAAATGTGGACTTGGAGATTTAGGTTCAGAAATCTGAAGGAGGTAGAAAATGAGGTTGAAGACAAAGAGAGCAAGAGCGGAGGGAGAAGAGAAGGTAGAGGTCTTGGACATGAAGTATGGCTTTCTCTGGTTAAGGAAAAGGGAGATTTCAGTAGGGAACAGAGGGGCATCAGAAGGGAACTTGGGAAGACTGGAGAAGGAAGTCATGAAAAGAAACAAAACTTTGGGTAAGAAGAGCCAGCCAGTGTAGGCAAAACCATATAGAAAAGATCTTTGGTGGGGCTGGGGTGGTGGCTCAGTGGTAGAGTGCTCGCCTAGCATGCATGAGGCACTGGGTTCGATCCTCGGCACCACATAAAAACAAACTAACGTATCCACCTAAAACTAAAGATACATAAATAAATAATTTTTTTTAAAAAAAAAGAAAAGATTTTTGGTGATGGTGACTTCAGGTCTGTGGGTGATAAGAAACACACTGAGCATGGTGATGAGGGTGAAAGATTGGAGTTAGTTGTTATTTTAGTACAGAAAAAATGTGAAAGAAGAACACAAACTATTCTTTAGAACAAGCAGTGGGTAGAAGACAATAAAGAAAGATAGATTTCTATGGGAAAGCAGAGACAAAGGGAAGACTCTATTAGGATAAAGTTGATATTAATTTACTTATTTTCTGATTAAATAAAAAAAGAGTCAATGGAGACAGAAATAAGCACTGAAACAAAAATAAATGAAAGAGTGTAAGAACAAAGTCCAGAAGAGACAGAAAAGGTGGAACTGAGGCGGGGTCCAGCAGTAGCCATGAAGAAGAGGGCTCAGGGATCTCCATATCTGAACTTTTTCTCAGTGACATTGCCACTGAGATGATCATGAACATACTGAGTTCCTCTGGAGCATTTGGCATTGGAGCAAGGATAACAATGTGTTTCAGAGAATGATACTCATGCATTCTGTTCAAATTGAAAATCTGGAAATAAGCACCACCCAAAACACTGCCCATCGTCGCGTATACCAATTCTCACTCTGTATTGAAGCCCTTCCTGCCTCCAGTAGCCCTGCTTATTAGCTGCTGTGCAGTAATGACAGCTCCTATTGCAGGCTATGGCTGCTGTCCATGTTCACCCATAAGAACACTGGCATTTGATTTACTCAACTTTACTAATCAATTTCTTTCTTTTAAAAAAGCTGCAATATCATTTCAGAGCCCCTATTATAGCCTAACAAGATATAGATAATTAAGTCCTGTGGGACCCATGTTCTGACCAGTTAGTGAAGAATGGCCCTCTCCCTCTGCTTCGCAGTCTAAGGAAAGTCTTTGCACTTTACAGTTAAATCTGCTCTTCTTCCAGCACAGTCCTTTGTATGGGAGAGCCAAGATCAACAGGAGGCAAGTCAAATATGCTACTTATTGTTCGGTTTCTAACTTTCATGTAGTATAGGTACTATTGTCTTTACCTAGATTACAATATAAAGTCCCTTGCAGAGGTCTGAAAATTTTCTTAAGTTCATCTAAAGAGAGGGGAAAAAGGATTTTTGATTCTCAGTCTGAAAATCCCAAGGTAGCAAGCTATGGGATAGAAAATAGTTAATGATACATATCATTATCTGTGTGGTGTCATGATTTCTAGCAGTATGATCAACACATTACCTGATCATGCATGGTTTCCATTTTTAAAATCCTATCACTTGCTATCTTACTATTTATCTGTACTCTCCCTTATTTTTTTCTTTTATACTATATTTGAGAATTGTGGGGTTTTTTCTCTACTGCTTTTAAATATAAAAGAGAATTTTATTTTGAAAGTTAGTTTTAGTGTGTAGATTTTTTTCTGCCCTCCCCCCACCAAGTATTTTTGCTGCTTTCTTTATTGTGCCATTGACAATTTCAGAATAAATGGGCACTATATTGGCCTAAAGTCACCGTATTTCCAACATATATTTCATCCGGCAGGAACATGCAATAAAAGTGCTATATAAAAGCTTGTGCTCCACCGTAAAAAAAAAAATACTTGAAGACAATTGACTTTTATTTAATGTCAACCTGCGGTTGGGGAGTTCTGCAGTTATTGGTGCTAATTTTATCATCACAGTTCTTTTTTAGTAACAGATATTCTGATGTAGTTATACTTTATTTCCTCATAGACACCCAAGGTCAAGAAGGACATATTCCAAAGACTAGGGGAAAATCTGAGCATCTCAAAGTGTCAGGGATAAATACACAAGTTCATGGACCATAACGAGACAGTTATGCATGTGTACTCATGTGGGGAGCATTACCTTAGGGCCTCAGTTGACATTGTCTGAGATATAGTTAATAAACTCACATGAAACAGTGGGAATAGCTTCAATGTGTGCTGCCTGGTGGGAAGAGCCTTAAGTAGTTTAGCTAACAATGGATGTATAAAGTTTTGCATTTGATTAAGTTCCCAATGCATGTCTCAAACTAAAATGGAGGGCTCTTACTTTCAGTAGGCATATGGATGACTTTGCACTCACTTAAAGAACATTTCTCATTAAGGAAGCCCATAATAAGCAATTCCAAGTTTACGAACAAGATCATTAGTTATGATTGAAAGTCCCTTTTCCATCAAGCTAAATCCACTCAGTTATCAAAAATGTGCCATATATCTATACCTCCAGAGGGCCTCTCATGACCTTTCAGGCATATTTACCTCCTGGAATCCTTTTCTAGTGCTAATACCACTGAGGGGTAATGGTTTACATCTTACACTTAGCAGTTTTTCTTTATTCATGTTACTAGTTGTAGCCCAAAGCACATTCTAGGCAGTCAAGAGATGATTGCCAACTAACAAAATGGATAAATGAGTGAGGGGATAAATGAGTGAACAAACAAATGAGGAAATAATTATTCGAATTCTAGAAGGTATTATTTGTAAGCTTTTCACCATGGATATTAAAACTAGAGTCATCTCAACGGGCTCTTCTCTCTGCTTTCAGCATCAAATATAGCTTAAATGAGGTAAAATGATATATAACCTCACAAGTGTGGAAGTTCAGGATAAACCAATACTGCACTGTGTGATGTGCATAATAAAAGACCTAAGAGATACATAGGAGTCTAATGAACTTACAGAATTCTCATGAAACTAGAAACCTATAGAGAAAATTGTTCTTCTAATATTGAAGAATGCCAGGTAGTATATGAATAAGTGGTTTAGGAGGACATGAAGGGTTAGAGATTCTCACAGGCTATTGTGCAAGAGCATGCTTATTGAAAAATGTGGCTTCCTGGCTTCTGCTCCCAGAGATCCATTCACTAGGCATCAGGAGGACTTGGGAATCTGGATTCTTAACAAGGAGCCTTCAATGATTTCCCTCGGGGTCCCAGGGAAGATATTGTTCAGTGGACACAGGAGAAACTCATGTGGGCCACAGTTGTCAGGAAAACAGAAGTCTGAGAATGCACAGTATTTAGATAGGTAAGGAGGGAAGCTGAGGAATCTCATTTTTCTCTTGAGTAGCTGGCAGAAAAATCTCCATTCCAATACCAGATGATTATGATGATTGGCAAAAAAAAAAGCACTTTGTGACATTCCAGTGTAATGCATATAACTCTGATGGCTCCTTTTTATGTTTTTCATCTAACATAGAGGCATATTTTTAAATTGACTTCTCTTTCCCTAGCTTTCACTTTAACCTGTTAAATTTTGACAAGTTTTCACACTCCAGAGTTTCCGAGGATCGGGCATGCCAATTAGTGCCAAAACTTCTGCTGTGATATTTTAAACAATGAATAGTGGGTAAAGGATAGTGAAGTGGCAACAAGACTTCCTCTCTAACAACACCATCTAGCAACCACTTCTTCGATTACTAATAAAATTTGGAAGGTTATTAGATTTGTTTGCAAGTCCAGGCTGCTTCTGCATGTTTATAGATATTTGCTATGAAATAGGCTACAAACAAAATATGTCCATCAACTGTCGTACTGAAGACTTGATAGCATATTCTTCATAGCAGTGTAGACTTTGAAGTTGTGATTAAAAATTCCCCAATGAGATGGAACATATCTGCGGACAATTCAGAGAGATCAGAGAGACTAATTGTATAGGTTGGTCATCAATTTGGCATGAATGAAAGAAGGTGATAATCCGTATTGAGCAGGGCAATAAGAGAAGAACCTTGACAGGGCTAGCTGAGCTTCAACCAGAGGGAGCAAATAACACACAATGGAGAAAGGCCAGCAAGAGTGGCACTTCCTTGCCTCACTTGAACTTTGGCCCTTAGTCACTTGGAAGTAACTGTAAAGTCAGAAAGCTGACCAGCTGATCACCATGTGGTAGTTCCATTTGTGCCTTAAATCGTGACCATGCAGATATGGAAGGCATTATATTAGCACAAGTTTCTGATGTTTTTTTCTCCTTGTTGGTTATTCCTGGGATTTGATTTACCAGTTACTTTAGCAGTTGGTTGGACCAACTAACCAGTTCAAGCCAAAGGCTCTTAAACCAAAGTGTCAGCTTTAACAATAGGAAGAGAATACCTCAACAATGTTCTCCAGTTCCTCTTTCTATCCCATGATGATTGTATCATGCCGAGAAGAGGGTACAGGGGGAAACATCTGAGTTATTTCTTTGACAAGAATTTTATTATATTCATTATCCAAAACAAGACAAGTTTCATAATGAAAGGCATGCTGTTAATAATTGTGTTAGAATAATAGACATGAACTGGACAGTCGTAGGAAGTCAGGACACAGAATTACCCTACCTATGGAAGACAACTGACTGCTGAGGTGCTCAGATTTTGTGTCAGTAAGAAACTCAGCTATTAGTTCACCAAGATGTTGAGGTTGTTGATTACTGCAGCACAACCTAGCCTATCCTGACTAACATAGTAGATTAGCCTCCAAACTAATGATTTCCTGAAACTTGGAAATGAATGCATTCCCCTTGTGCTTTCAAAAAAGGCAAAAGAGTTGGTGCCTGCATAAAGGGTTAACTTTTTTGACTGATGCTCCCAAGGAGCTAGTTTTCTGCTCTTCTCACCTAAGGACTAACAGATAATTTATAGTACCTTAGACTTCAAAAGGGACTATTTTATTTATTTATTTGTTTTGTTTTGTAGTTGTAGATGGATGGCATACCTTAATTTTATTTACTTATTTTTATGTGGTACTGAGGATCAAACTAGTGCCTCACTCATGCTAGGCAAGTAAGTGCTCTGCCACTGAGCTACAGCCCTAGCCCCTAAGGACTATTTTTAAAGCCATAATTGATTCAAGTACCAGTTCATACAGAATTTTATATTTTGTTACATTGCATCTTCATAACATCTTGCCCAGTTAAGAAGGACAGACAAGCATGATGTAACCATTTTACAGATAATGAAACTGAGACTTACAAAATGGAAGTGATTCCCCTGAGATACACAGCTGGTAAAAACACCTCCATTAGGATCCGATACCTATACCACTTTAGGGAGTCCAGGGAGTTGAGGTTCTAGTGACCATCAGGAGTTGAGACCCTAACCCCTAGGAGGATTTGGTAACACAACTTTTAAATGTGTGCTTTTGGATTATCATACCTGCTTTCTTAATTGAAATCATTCTGAAATATTTCAGAGCAAAAACATCACCCAAAGCCTATGAATTAAATAGTGAGCCTGGTGAAAAAAATATTTTATTGACATCCATGAGGCTATAGAGGCCACTTCTGAGAATTTTTAAAGCATCTCTTTCCCATGATTGTAACTTCTTGTCCAGAAAATTTAACACTATAATTTGATCCCAAATTAAACCAGTTATATTTTCTTGCCCTTCTTCTGCACTCTCATCAAGTAAATTAACAACAGATTAACAACAGCTACATAGAGTGTTGATTTGGATATTATTCAGATCCAAGGTGACTGCTGGTTTGACCTCTATAAGCTTTAATGACTAAACACCTTGTCAGTGTGCAAGAACAAAAAGAAAAAGAAAAAACTCATTAAGATATAGAAAATAAAAATTCAAAAGTGGGTTTGGAGATAAGAATAGAGTCCAATCTTGTCATTCAATTCTTAATTTTATCTGAATCAAGATTCCAAACAGAGGTGGAAGCAGAATGGAACAGAGGGTGGTCTGTTGGGGTATTCTAGGGAGTATGACCCATCTGATGAGGAGCCAGGTTCAACTGGGGAGAAAGACAAAACTCATGTGAAACAAAGTGAACCTCATTTTTAGTGCCTAAATTACATTTCTAAATTCAAACTTTGAAAAGCATGGCACATATTGAGAGAAGAAATCTCAGTTGTCTAGTTCTCATTCTATTTTTCCTTGGGCAAGGGAAAATTATTAACTTTTCATTTTAAAAAATAAAGAAAATAAGGCTCTAAGTTTTTACATTCGTTTTCTAGAATAGGACACTCTCTAATTAAAGTTTAATGCATATCTTCGTGATATATTAAAATATTTTTATTCCTACAAAATTTGCCAATAAAATGTATGGAGGACCAATAACAAATTGATTTTCTGTTACTTGCCAAGTTCCTCCAACTTTTTAATAGTGAGTTATAAATATCTATCCCCAAATAATACTTTTTATAACAAAAGTATTCACTTTGCAATTCAGAGTTCTTTTTGAGCAGTTTCAGGCTCAAGAGATATTTGTGCATCAGACTATTCAAGAAAATAAAATACATGGAACCCAAGACAGGTCTCTTTGTGGAATGTCATTATTTTTGAAGACTTCTATGAGACATATTACAAGGGTAGTTTGGAGCTGAATGGATGACTTCCTAAGACTGGACATGGGAGACAACATTAGCTTTATTAACTGTTTTGTATTAGTAAAAATATATTATTAATTAGTACATTAACTTAAAATCTAGCTGCATTTAGGGAAATAATTCATTTTGTAGACCTCTGGTGGTTTCTTGGAGTGTCTTCACACTGTTTGACCTGGATAGTTGAATCTTGGGAGGTATGCTTCTCCTCTGTGACATCCACTTGTATACAGGGAGTCTTCTCTCTTCTCCCTCTCTTCCTACCCACAAATGAATGCAACTCTACAAACACGTGCATCCATAAATTTAATTTTGTATTCTGTCACTTTTGAGCAGAACACTTGGGACTCATGTGTTACCATTCAGGTGATTCCCATCCACACTCCATGTGGAAAATGGAACTCATTCTTTGAGTGCATATCTCTACTTCTTTGCCCTCTCTCCGTTGATGCCTCTTCATGCAGTGAGCTCCCCTTGCAGGATCAGTGCAAGTCTGCCTTGGAGAAAATTTATGTCGCTTTCTGCTCACATACAGATGGCCCTGGAGTGAATATGATGCAGTAATTCAAATCGGATGAGCACCTTTCGATCTGTTTATCAATGGTGTTGCATCGCCATGAGTGAATTAGAGTATTGTGGTTTCTGGGCAGTGGTATTATTCTTGCAAAATTTGTGCTGAATTAAAAATATATATCATCTAGGAAAGAAATAAGAAACTCCAGCCCTCCAATATTTATCCAGACTGAGTTTCAGTTCCAATGTAGTTTTCAGTTATCCTCACTGTAGATTTACTGTTCCTAACTATTGCCGTGGGGATAAGCAGCGACTGTGTTAAGAACATCTCGGTCACAACCGACCTGGGGATTGCTCCTGCTTACGTGCTTAAAAGTGCTAGCTTCTAAAGGAGGAAACTCATTTTCTATGGAGGCAAGTTGTGCAGTTGGGCAGAACCCAGTTCAAAACCAGCAAAGTTTCCAGATGAGCAGTTTCCTCTTGGAATTGAAAAATAGTCAGCTTTTCTTTTTAGTCTCTCTTTCTCTCAAGGAAAGCTGTGCGCTGCAATTCAGATGGGAAATAGGATGGGTCGTTGAGGAATGCAATGGAAGTAGAATAGGAAAAATGACACAGAGGACATCAGAGGCAGTGCAAATTATGTTCTTCATTAAGGTAATTCTCCTGTCCTTTCCCCCTGAGCATTAGAGCAACGGACTGTCTGGACAGAGTTCAGTCTTCCAGGAGTATCACAGTGGTAGAGGGTGTCCAGGCTAGGGACTGAATCAAGAACCCTGACTTTGTTAGAGTAAAGTACTAACTATCCAAGCTAATTAGTTGAGTTGAAGCATATGAGCAGTCAATGTTGACCAAGGACCAGGGGCCCTACATCTCAGCCCCATGTGTCATGCCTAGAGACTAGCCCCCTACTTGACCTAGTCCTATTGGCAGTCCTTAATGGTCACTGCTTCTTTCTGACAAGTTATAACTTTCTTTGGTATAGTTGTGTTGGAATTGACAATACAAGGAGTCAGAGGATGAATAAGTGAAAAAAATTGCATGTATTCATTCACCCACGATAGAACTTATCAAGTACCTACTCAGTAGTGGCAGCTGTCCTTAGTCGCTAGGGATAAAATTAAAAAAAAAAAAACAAAAACAAAAAAACAAGGCACAGGCACTGACTTCAAGAAACTCAGAGATCATTAATAAGGTGCTATCACACCGTGACAGAGGAGAGTCAGAGTGTAAAGAAAGCACAAAGGGAGAGGTTTCCTTAGTAAAGAAGAGGTCAAGACTTGGTGAAGTGTTTTCTATGGCATTTGAGTGGACTTGAGAGTGCCCTGTGGGCAGGACATTTGTTTCCATGGATAGCTGGTATTAAATGCTTTGACAAGTATTTATTTGGGCTCCAGGTTATAATAAAAATATATTTTAAAAAACGCTGGAGTCTATCACTGTGCATTAACCTGGATCTAGAAGGATTTTAATCTAATTGAGAGAAAAGGTTGACCAATGCAAATGCAGCATTTTCAAGTAATAAGAGCCCATTGAACAAGATGTCAGCACATGATCATAATGTAGCAGAGATGTTAGCACCTAGTCAAATAAGCACCAAACACCAGAGTGTTTTAAGTTTTCATTTAAAGACTGTTATGGCACAGAAAGAAAAGATTGCAGAGTCAATACCAAGTCAATACCAAGTCTACCATGAGTGGGTATATAACCTCATATAACCTCGAATGAGTTCCCTGTTCTCATTAAACTTCAATTTATGCATTTATTAATAAATGAAATAATATGCATGAAAATACATAAAAATACACATGCAGATAGTATAACTGCCCTTGACTAAGTATACTAAGGATTATGTCATACTGTGTCTGCCATACAGTGGCCATATCACAGTAATATATATTGTTTAAAGATCAATGTGATGTTCTACATTTTCATCATGAATATTTGTGTTTTTCTTTAGTTGTTTTTATGAATTCAAAGAAAATGAAGGAAGGAATACTCAATTTCCATAAAATAGAAATATGCAATAAGACATTGAGAGTATTGAGAGTATTCAGGTCTATAAAATAAGGATTACCCAAATCCCTTTATTCTCCTACCTTTTAACCTGTGAAGAGTCAGGTCTAGATGACTGAGATCATGAAGCATTCCCAGTGTGAACTTAAAATACTTCAATCCCATCATCTACAGCCTTCACCAAAGGATTGGCATTAGAAAAAGAGGGAGACAAGATATCTGAGATGACAGGAGAAGGCACCCCTCTACCAGTGCTGGAGAGAGCTGCAAGAAGCATAAGGGGCAACAGGTGCTTTGGGTGTAGATTATGTGAGGAGAGGAGCAATTACTTCATTGCGTCCCATAGATGATTCTAGAAAAGGATCACTCATTCCTGTGCTGTGGTCCTCCTGAACTTGGGCACAGCCATGTCCATTATACTCCAATATGCTCCTGCAGAAAAGAGACCCTTTCCAGGCTGCACTAGTTCCATGTTGTTAGAAGCAGAAAGGAGACCAAGGGAGCCCACTTTGGAGTCTGTGGTGGTAGGGCAAGTGTTCACAAGCTGAGCAGAGGTCTGGGCACTACAGCTTTCAGCAGCAAAAAAAAAGTTTGTTCCTAAGTGGGTGCAAGGACATCAGAAAAGCAGAAGAAAAAGACTAGGTGTCTTCCCAGCCTTAGAACCTTCAGAGGCAAGGCCAACAACAAAGCTGTCAACAAAGGGATTCCCTCCAGAGACAAAATGATACCACACTCAAGTCCCCTATCTCCGTAGACTATATCCATCCAACTAGCCTTGGATATACTAGGAACCATCTGTGGAAAGATGCAGTGTGCCTTTCTCCTTCTGAGAGAATAAGCATTTTTATCAAAAAGAGAAATGGTCTTTGTATATAAACTTTGTCAATAATTCTTTTTTTAAAAGAGAGAGAGAGAAAAGAGAGAGAGAGAGATTTTTTTAATATTTATTTTTTCAGTTTTCAGTGGACACAACATCTTTATTTTATTTTTATGTGGTGCTGAGGATTGAACCCGGCGCTCCGAGTGCATTACTGCTTGAGCCACAACCCCAGCCCTGTCAATAATTCTTTACAAAAATTATAAAAAAAACACAGGAAATTTGAAATGATTTTACAATGAACCCCCTGTACAAAAGTTACATTCTTCAACTCACTTTCTGTCCATCATTGTCTTGTTTCTGATGCATTTCATAATGAGTTTTAGGTGTCTTGCCACCAAATATTTGAGCATGTGTATCATTAACTAGAATCCTATATTTGTTTGTAGTTCATTTTTTTCCTCTTAAGATAAAATGTGCATACAATGAAATACATAAATCTTAAATGTAACATTGAATGGTTTCTGACAAATGCATACATGTGTGCAGTTCAAACCCCTAGGGAGGTACAGGACATTTACTGTCTTCATGTCTCTCTCCACTTAATCTCTGCTGCATCCAAGGAAATCATGCTTACATTTGCCACCATAGGTTAATTTCACCTGTGCCTGATTAGTACATTTGTAGTTTTACTACATTTAGTGTATCATTTGTACTCTCTTTAACTTGGTATGATATTGTTGAGGTTCTTCCCATGTTTCATGCATGGAAGGACAATTGTTTATTGACTAATTGTCAAAATTATTGACTAAACAATTGATTATTGACTAATATTCCAATATAGGAAATACATACCCTTGATACATGTTGATATATCTGAGTGGTTTTATTTTTTTAAATTTACTTAAACATCTATCATGTTAGGCTAGAGTTATAATTCAATCTAGTACTTGGGACAAAAGTTAATGTTAATCAGCATGTGAAAGATTAAGAAAAGACCACTCTGATTACATATAAAAATAAATGAATGTCATTTCTTTTTGAACATCTAAGCTATAGAGTGCTTAAATCTTTTAACTCTACTGCATGGGCATCCACCGAGAGAGCTCATATT
This sequence comes from Callospermophilus lateralis, assembly GCF_048772815.1. Lineage (NCBI taxonomy): Eukaryota > Metazoa > Chordata > Mammalia > Rodentia > Sciuridae > Callospermophilus > Callospermophilus lateralis. The sequence continues at coordinate 107,551,221 of NC_135313.1, read as the reverse complement.
TCATTATAACAATTTCTTTTCTCCCAGCATATCTGAGAAGAATGCTTGTCTTCATTATGGCCATTAACCTTAGAAGATGAGTACTGTTCTCCACATGGGGTCACGTCATTGTCATGATTTCACAGGGAGGAGGCTGGGGTAAAGCAGAGGCACTGCGGTGACATTAGCCCTTGTCACTCTTTCTAATGTAACCTCAGCCCCTTTCTTTCTGTCATTAAAATGAGGTTCAATCGTGAAACTCATTGCTTAAATTGGCACACTTTTCTCAAAGTGAGAAGATGGGGAGTCAAATACAGTGAAACAGGAGGAAAAGCAATTTGTAAGTCGCAGCAGCAGCTCTTGACAAACTTCATGGTAAGGGAGAATAAAAGACTGTAATGTGTGCTTTTAGCAAAAGCGGATGGGCTGTAGTCTTGCAGCTTCTCACCTGACTAAAAGAATATGAGTGAGACCATTGTTAATTTCATTATTAAATTGCTATTTTCTTAATCATCAAGTACACATTAGAGTCGTTTTTGAAACAATGACTTGGTTTGGTTCAGCCTTCAATTGAAACAGGCTCATCAGCTCCCAGTTTGAGCTAAGAAAAGAGGCTTTTTGTTCTGTTTGTTTTGTTCTATTTCTGTCAAAAAAATGAAATTATGCCCAACTGAGGACTGGATGATAGGAGTCACAAAAGACTACGTCAGTTTAACGTCCTCATTGATTCCTTCAAGTGTCATTAGGGAGACAGAGGGCTGGATCTTGGGAGGAAGGGATGTGGGAAAGCTCAGTTTTTCCGATTAGAATGGCCAGCCCCTCAGGTGCCTCAGAGTCATGTTTTCTAACACAACTATCATTATTGAGTCAAGATCTTCAGGGTCTAAGTCACAGTCTGTGATTATGGGGGATAATGCCCCTGATGCTATCAGGTCCTATATGATTAGGTGTTTTCTTGGGGTTCAGGGAATTATTATGTTTAAACATTTCCTTCCAGAAGGACTGTTCTTTGGTGTCCATTGAGTCCCTGACAATGAGACGTTAGGGGCAACACAATGACGAGTGCCCTGTCATCTGCACTTGAAAGGGGGACACTAGCAAAGGTGGAGGGACCCCTGTCAGCAGGGAGAGAGCTGAATTATGGTAGCTCATTGCTCACTAATCCTGCTCTTGAGAGATTTTTGAATTGTTACTTTTCTTATACAATATTATCTAATGTCCTATTTCTCTCATTTTAAATTAGCACTCCTATAGTTTTTGCTTCCCTCCAAGGAAATACTATATTAAAAATTATTCATTAACTAATGTGTACCAGAATAAATGTGATTCATTTTTAATAAAAATTCCTGCATTTTTACCTTTTTGACCTGAAGCATGCTGTTTGCATAGGCATTTGACTTATTTTCCTCTGGCTTGCCTGAAAGTTGACTTTAAAAAAGGAAGTTCACTTCATGTGCATTAAAACTTATTGCATCTCACTAGGTGTCAATTTGTTCTATATGTTTTTAGTTAAAACAGTGACTTGACCAATATTTAGGAAAAAGAGGACTGAGTCTCCACTAGGGAGTATGACAACCGGTTGATTAAGGTTAGTGTTTAAGGATAATTGACACCTCGTAGCATTTAGAAATAAACAATCCAATGTGGGAAAGGGAGGCTGTAGGTATGCCATGTGCTCACTGGTAATGCCAACCCTCATATCAGTTATCAAAATAATGAAATGAAGCAACATGTCATTGGGCATCAAATGCCATTGGACAATTCTTCATGGCCTCTGATTTTCAAGCAAATAGAGGTTTGCTAGATGAAAATGAAAAGAAGATGTTGCCAGGGAATAAATAATGTTATATTCTCACAAGATTTGAAACATTGTTTCTGTGACCCGATTGATAAAGGTTATAAAAAAGGCACTACAGCTTGATTATTTCACCAAGGTTTGGGGTGGGTCCCCTATCCTCTATTCCAAGCTGTAGGTCAGAGATGAAACTGGTTTTAATTCACATAAGGCAGAGCCAGAAAAGTGTTCACAGTGTTACTTAGAGTTCTAAACTGCTTAAGGTTAACAACTTCCTATCCATCCCTACTTTTTTTCTTTTGTAAAATTATAAATCTTAGAAGAATTGGGAAAGGTGAATAGGTATTTTTCTTTTTGATCCAGCATCTTATGCATGGAGCTTCTAACTTCAGCAATAATTCTGCAAGATAAGCACTGAGACAAAATTATATTTTAACTTAGTAAAGAAGGTGGCATAGTTTTATTTTAACTGACTTCTAACTACTGGGCCACATTTAGTCTGGGTTGTTTACAAATGAACAAACTCAGGATCAAAACAAGGAATTCAGCTTCTGTGCTCAAGTGAGAAGAAAGTAGGCTGCAGTCCTGCATCGCTTGATGGGGACACATTCTGAAGAAGGCATCCTTAGGTGATTTCGTCATGGTGTCAACATCATAGAGTATATCACACAAACTAAAACAGCTAGCTGATAAGATCTTAGGAGACCAGCATCATATAGGCAGTCTGCTGTTCACCAAAACATCACTGACACCATCAATGCAGCATATGACTATAATAAACATTGGAAACCCAGAGGAGTATTTTCTGAACAGCCATGAGCTGGCAGATTAGGCAAGTTGAAGAACCGTTATTATTACTGTCTTTGATAATGAAATATTTGGCAAATGTCATGGAAAATCTACTACCACTCAAGAGGTTGTACATATAAAATGAAATCTTTCATTATTTATAGTGATTTCCCAAATGTCCATGAGATCAAGTAGAAAGAGACCGCTGTTAACAGTTTAATACTAACTCTCTATCCAACTCACTATGATTCCTTCAGTTAGCTATCTAACCTTCCTGTGTCTCAGCTTTCTCATCTGCCAAATAGATATAATGATATTTTAAAAGTATATGAGTATATATTATAAAAGAATATATACATGTACTTAAAATTTGTACCTTAATTCATTTTATGAAAATGAATTTAAAAGGTTATATATATATATGCTTTTAAAATACCATTATATATAATTTACATTGAATGGATTGCACACATATATGTATGTATTACATACATATTTATATATGTACAAATACATATTTATGTACTTATGTTCATACATATTTATATTCATATTTATATATGTTTATACATATTTATATATGTACATATTTATATGGATAAATGATTAATAGATGAGAGTTCTCTGGCAAGTTAAAAGTATCATTCAATTTTGAGTTATTATTAATAATGTAAGACTTGTGGAAATATAGGGAACAGCCTCTGCTTGCCCAGCTGGTGGTGGGAAGTAGTGTACAAATATGAGGTCACAAATCATTTTTTAAACACTGATAGTCAATGTCTGCTATCATCTGCAAAGCCTGAATGGGCCCTGGTACCATCCCCTGAGAAGGCAGCATTTCCTCAATAACTCATCCAGGTTTGGATGTACCAGTTTATTCACAGTTTCTTTACTCTGCTGTTAAATAATTAAAAGCCAAATGTTAGCAAGACTAGCATTTGGACCTAGTCTGTCCTGGTTACTGTAATAACCTGTCCCCCAGAGGGGATTTACATAGGCCTTCTAGAGAGCCCTTAGTTTGTCACACTGGAAGTCCTTAGTAAGAGGGAGAAGTTGAACCATCCTGCTTTTCTCCACAACTGTCTTATACTGGTGTCCTATTGAGTCACAAAAACATACATTTCAGGTTGGGACTAGGAAAGAAAACCAACTCAGGTCCAGGGCAAGAATGCACAGTGCTCAGCTTGCTGAGTTCTGGCATTTGAATCCTTATGGAGAGGCCCAAGGACCAAGGCCTTCCAGCAGTCTTAATACACTTGGTGAATGCCTGGCACAGAGTAAATACTTCCTCTTTTTAAAATGAATTGATGAATGTGAACTATTTATTCATAATGGGGGGACATATAGCGGAATATGACAGTCTTATATTGAATGTTGTTATTTACTCCAGAAGATGAAATATGAGTATAGGAAATACTTGACTATTTAAATAAAGTTTTTTAGGTGATCAAATAAATGATTTAATGCATAGGCAAAAGAATCCAGACAATTTAAGAGATATCTTAGGAAGTGGTACTTGAGGGAGATTTGGAAAGAATGTTTGGGATATGGGAAGATGAAAGGAAGTTGCCATTCCAGTACTAGTAATGGCATAAGCAAATGTCTAGAAATGCAAACAGGTATTACTTTGGAGCCCTGGGAGGTTAGTATTTAAAACAAAACAGGGCGTGACACATTGTGATGTAACCTATGGAAATATTCATAAATGTGTACAAAATTGTATATGAAAAGATGTTGATTGTCTGAATTAGCAAAAATCGTGAAGCAATTTAAATTCCATCAGTAGGAAATGTCTAAATAACCACTGGTACATTAACACCATCAAATACGCTAGGAAATAGTTGAGAAGAATGAAGCATGTCTTTGTGTGCTGACATACAAAGGCCACCAAGGAAAGACTTGACAGTGTATTAATGGAGAGAATGCATTTATGTAATACCTGTTAACTTTGAAAATTGATTTTAAAAAAAATCAAAGTGGTGCTTCAGGAAGATTAATGTGATGGCATTGTGCTGAATTAAAAGGGAGTGATTAGAAGTGAAGAGAAATGTTCAGGAGACGTGTGCAGGAGCGCAGATGTCCACCGCCAAGGGTGGAGACCTAGCTAGTAAAGAGAAAAAGAACCCAGAGATGTATATTCTGATGAATGATTATGAAGGACTTCATGACAGATTTTAAGTGAGAGGATAAAGAAGAGAGAACAATTATTCTCTGGCCTAATTGTAGGAAATACACCCTGAAAAGTGATTTCTACTAACTGGGACAGATTGGTGCTAATAGGAAACCTTAAAGAAATGTTTCATGTTTTTGTTTCACAGGATGGAAGAAACAGTACGAAATCTATTGCAGAATCAAGGACCTCCAGAGCAGAAGAGAGAAGAACCTGTTAACATAATGACCTATCAGGTACACCATGTTTCTGACTCTTGGCTGTGTATCAGTCGGCTTGTTTCTCTTGCTGATAGCCATGTAGTCACCTCTGGTTTGAGGGATTAAATGCATGTTTAGTTGTCATTTTTTTTTCCCCTTAAACTCCTACTTTGAAACAGATCACAAGATTTGATTGTAGTAAGATGCAAAAATATAGTGAAACAGGGAGACTTATAAAGGCAGGGCATTGCCCTGTGGTCAGGGTCATGAGAGAGGTATCTGCAACGTTCTCCGGGAACACAGGAGAAGCAGTGGCTCATCCTGTCTGAGGAGCTGAGGAGTGCTCACCAGAGGTGTGACATTTGAGGTGACTTTGAAGAGGAGAGAATGAGGGGAAGGGCATTCTTGATCATGGGGAACCTAGACTAAGGTACTAGGTAGCCTCTTGACAGCAAGACCCTGAGGTTACGTTCAGAGTAACTGCATAATGGCTTGGTGAGATATAGAATTTGATGATGAGACCAAGGGTAAAAACACCATGGTAAGTTCTGGATCTATATGGTGTGACCAGGAATCTGGCCCTTCACCTAGCAGTGTGGAGTCTAAAGAGGTCCAGAGAGTAAGGGTTCATTTAAGTAACAAGTCAATATCTTCTCTTGATGGTCGTTATCCCATAGTCCTTTGACACTAGCCAGGTGGCCAGGTTAGCGAGCAGGACATATAATTTGAATATGGCACCCATTGGATGATGAGGCGTGTGCAGGGTGGAAAAGGGAAGTACAACAGAAATAGCACAGGGACTCTGTATGGATAGCTGCTGGATTTTTTATCGGAGATCACTTAAAATCACAAATAGAGGCCTGACGTTCACTATACAATCATATATGGCAAGCTAAAAAAGCTAATGAAGGTAAGGAATTGGGCAGACATTTGAGATGACCACTGGAAAGCCCTAGATTTTTACTAGTAAAAATCAAGTGGGTTTGGGGAGACAAGCACAGAAAGCCATCTCTTGAGGATAATTTTCCATGAATTATCTGAATTCATGAGTTCAGAGTTCTGCAACCCAGTGTATTATGAAGAGGAGAGGGAATGGGATCTGATAATAAAAATCAAGGTACCATGCAGGGTTGTGAGACTGTGGCCTACTTAGATGGAAGGAGGCTGTGCTTAAATAGTTGACTCTTGAAACACACATGGGGCGATTCTACAAAGATGAGAACAACTCTTCTCCATCTCCAGTGAACACAGTGCAAGGAGTTGACTTGAGATATCTCAGAGGAAATTAAAATTAGCTCCATAAAGACAACAGAAAGTTCACTAGATCCTATTCCTAGCAGGGAAATCTTTTGAGGTGGATAAGAAGGGGTTATAAACAGAAAGCTCCTATTGTTCAGGGAATGTGTTCCTGAATTTTGTGGTCTTCACAAAATTATCCAGCTTTTCCTTTAAGATGGTCACCTAAATTTAGGAAATTTAAGTCCTACTAATCTGAATTATTCCTAGGTATTGTATTTGCTTGGATAGGATGGTGAGTTACAGGAAAAAAAGTGGAACTTGACTGAACATTGGCTAGTTCTGTTCAACCTAAAGGAATCATGAATCTGAAACAGGTCATTTTCTCCCCTCACAGGTAACACCAGGCTCCATTAAAACTAAACAATACCACATTTCACTTAGGCTTTTTTTTTTTTTTTAATTTTCTCACTGTGCATTTCTTACCCAGATTCTTATTTCCTTTAGGTTATTGCCTCCCCAATCTCTCTTCCCATTATTAACCAAGTGTGTATTGGAGACTCTTATCATTATCAGAATTCACTTTGTGAAACTGGAAACTAGTTTGAAAATAGATACACTAATAAAACTGTGTTTTGAAAATATTCCCTCTCCAAAATTCAGTCTGTTGGTTTGGGGAAAGGAGCTCTTCCCTCTAGAGAGAAGACAAGTTATTAAATGCTACACAAAGGGAATGTTGCAGTCATTGTTCTAATTGGTTATAGGTTCCTTGTCTGTAAAGTAGGAGAGGGACATGGGTTACATGACCTGTAGAGGTCATTTGTACATTCAACAAATATTTTTTTTAAATTTGTAAGACATGTGAGGCACAACCTGGTGCTCTTGGAATTCAGGAAATGAGCACAAAGAGAAGGGAAAGGTGGCTGGGCAGCACTGAGCCCCAGGGAGGTCCCCTTCATCTCTCAAATTCATTGAATTATTATCATAATAGCAGAGTAATAGTTATCTGTGTGTGGGCCCATGATTTGTATGCATGAAGGGAGGCTGTGTTTTGTTCAAGGAGTATGTTCCTGAAGATCTCATGTGTTCTTTGATAATTTATGTCTTGTGTCATTCAACATGAATCCTCTTAAAGATGGTGGGTGTTTCTGTTCAGCAATCAAAGCATTCCCATCGTGTTGCCATCAGGGATTTATAGTTTACCAACCTTTCCATTGTGCAGTTCTTGACTTTTATTTTCATTTGGAGAATTTGCATGATTTCAAGTTTTATGCATGAAGTGGTAGTGAATATTTTGTGGCCATGATTTCCAGATTGCCTCATTCGGAGCCCAATCAAAAGTTACTCCACTTCAGTTCAATCAGTCCCCACAATTTTCGGTGGGAGATCCTGACCCTATTCTGATTTTACAGGTATGGACATGTGGCTCCGGAAGCAGTGAGCACTTGCCTGAGGGTGCACAGCTAGGAAGTAGCATAGAAAGAATGGGAACCCTGCTCAATCTGACTCCACAGCTCCTACACTCAGAAATTCTAGAGAAATTAAATGATAGGGCCCAAATTACCCCATGATGATTATTCAAAATGGGACCTGAACTGGGCCTGCCTGCTTTCTGCTTATAACCCCTTCATCCCTCCATCACCCATTCATTCACTCGGTCTCTCATTCAAATGACAGTTGTTCATTTATCTTCTTATGGAATTATGTTAGTTTCTTCTAGCTGCTATAACAAACTTACTGACTTAACATGGATTTGTTCCCTTTTAATTCTGGAAATCAAAAATCTTCAAGCAAGGTGTTGTTGGCAGGGCTACATTCTTTCTGGAGGCTTTCAGAGGAGAATCATTTTGTGCCCTTCACAAAATCTACCATTCCTTGGATTCCATCTTCAAAGCAAATCGCTTGTCTCTGCTTTGTCATCACATTTTATTTTCCCAATTTTGCTTCCCTCTTCTAAGGATCCTATAACTACAGTGAGTTCAATTGGGTAATCCAAGTTCCTTATCTCAAGATTCTTGAATCCCATCTGCTCAGGAGTTTGAGGCAGAAGAATCTAAAACTCTAGGTCAAACTGTGCAATATTAACTGAAAAGAAGGGCTGGATATGCAGCTCAGTGGTAGAGTATCTGCTCAGCATGTGTGAGACCCTGGGTTCAGTCTCTAGTACTGAGATCCAAACAAAACTGCAGAGCCTTTGGCCATGTAAGGTCCCATTTTATCAGGTTTTAGGAATTGAGATAAACATCTTTGGGGAGGAAGGCATTTTTCCCTTTGCCACACTTGGTCATGCTTACTAGCCTAACAATGCCCAGCAGACATGAAGCTAAATTCTGGAGATTCAAAGATGCCTAACTTAGGCTCAATTTATATGTTACTGCAGATCAGGAAAAGGAGAAAATAATCGCATACCTTCAATGGTGTGAGAGAAGCCAGAATAGAAGCTTGCACAGGTTCTGAGCAAGGAGCATGCGCCATTGGGCCTACTGTACTATTCTCCCTGGAGACTCTACCACCTGCTTTGGACTCATTTTTAATAACCAGTTTTCCTTTTGGGTTGTCTCTTAAAATGGACATGAGAGTCATGAGCTTCGTCATGAGTCCCATGGTCTCCATTTCTCAAACCATTTCATGTCCCTGGTGTTTTAGGATAGAGTCTATCTGTCAGGTCACATATATTTGATGCTATAGTTTGCAAAGCACTGATACAAAATAGATCTCCTTTGTTTGCTCCAGTGGCCTCTAAAATAGATTTTGTCATGCTCATCTTAGGACGAGGCTCGTAGAGGTCTGTTTGAACTCTGGCAGATGCTAAGTGCTAGAACTAGAAAGAAGTCACAAATTCTCCTAGAGGAGATATAGAGAATTAGCTTGAACAATATCTGTGGAATATTTTTATGGCAGCAGGATAAAAAGTGGACACAGTTTAAAATCCCAGGTCACAAAGTCACTATTTCAAAATTAAAAAATAGAAAAACAAAACAAAGTAAGAAAAAAATAAGTAAAAGTAAACTGAGATAAGTTAATAATCCACAAAAATGTTGAGTCTCATTTTCCCTGTGGGAGAGACAGCTGTCTGAATAATAGAGACATTATCATTATATTTAGGGCAGGTGCTGTGTGCACCTAGGACACGCTTGTCTCATTAGGGGAAAATATAAGACCTGGAAAGATTGTCTTTAGAAGAGTCCAAGTTAGAATCATTCCCTTCTGCTCTGTTTGGTTTTTCAGCTCATTCTCTCTAGGTGTTTTAGGGTTTCTTATGTGTCATATATTCTTACCACACATATTACCATTTTATTGAATTAAGGAAATTTATGTTAGGAAAAAATTCACAATTACACATGAGAGAGGGTCGTTAAAGACTAATGAAATAGAGCAGCTGAAAAAAAAAAACAATTCTTGAAGAAAGAAGAAAAGAAAATAGAGCAGCTGATTGGAGGGAGATGTCATTCTTCCAGTTTCCTCTGTCCTCATGTATACACAGAGCCAGGCTATGTGAGATGTGAATAGTCATAACTTTAAGAGGGAGCTCCCCTAGTATAGGCCCTTTTGTGTCTCTATACAGCTACCTTCTGTGGTTCTTCATCGTAGCTGATGTACTTACACTTGTTTCTACTTTTATTTATGGAAGATGAATTGAATCACATTAGTTAACTCATTTAAGGAAAAAAAAAATACGTGTAAGTAGAAATAACAAGTGGAGGAAAAAGTCCCACATGTGCAGACAGCTTTTGCCATTAATAAGACTTCTGAATTCATACAGTCACTTGAATTCTCTGGTTACTTGTTTTTTGTATTTTTAAAAGAAGAGATTTTTAAACGAAACTATGGAGCACAAATTCTAAATTCCTATTGTCATCAATAAAAAAGAGTTAAAGTAAGCATCGTACTCTTTTAAGAAGGAAATAAGCATAGAGAGGGTTTTCCTTATTTTTGACAGAAAAGGAAACCGAGGTACACAGAAAGGCTAAATTACTTGTCCAAAGTTACACATTACCAGGGTTATGTCACTTGAGCTCTTCTGTACCCTTTTAATTGGCAGAATAGGCTGCTTTTAAAAAATGTAGTGCAGAGGGGCTGGGGTTGTGGCTCAGTGGTAGAGTGCTCGCCTAGCATGGGTAAGACAATGGGTTCTACCCTCAGCACCACATAAAAATAAATAAATAAAGGTATTGTGTCCAACTACAACCAAAAAAATATTTAAAACAATTGTAGTGCAGAAATTTTGTCAAGAGACGCGGTGGGTGATTTTCACAGTGAAATGCACAGAGAAACAGACATAACTGATCAGCCGAATTACAGTGTTGTCCAAGTTTGTGTTCACCTCTTTACCATCTTGGAGAGCCCTGAACTTTGTTTTCTGAGTCCAGCCTCAGTGTTTCCAAAGATGATCTAGGCTCAGTCATTGATCCCTCTGTCTGTATCTAAAGCAATATGGTATTTTACCACGTTACTTCTATTTGAAGTGTCATAAATAAACATCAAAATTACTCTTTCCTTAAATAGTTCTTTGGAAGAATCATCAAATATGAGTAAGCATTCATAAACAGACCTTTTCTACTTACCCTAAAACCTATCAGTCATCAAATATGTACATATTTGTTTCCTCTTAGGGAACCCAGCACACAACATGGTCTGGGACCTTCCTCATTAATGGTTTTCCAAGACCAGCCTAGGAAAGATGCTAATTTTTCACAAATTGTTACTCTTATCTGAGGTTCTGGGGATTTTTTTTTTTTTTTTTTTTTACTTTATGCTTCACTTCCTTCTTTCCTTGTAATGATTTAAGTATACTTCAAGCAAGTCCAAAAATGCAACAGAATGAGAAGGTTGACAAATTATATAATTAAACACTCAACTACAAAAAATACCTTTTCTAGGAAAGCCCTAACTTCTAACATAATTGTAGTTTTTTTTTTTTCTATGAACACGCATAAACACAAAAAGAAACTGAAGTGTTTTGTGATTTTCAGTAGCCAGAAAGTTCCTGTCTGATTTCTAGTTCTTCCTAGCCCTGGCTGAATCTCAGAATCACCTGAGGCACTTCTAACAGAATCAGCTAATTGGGCACTTCTTAAATCTGCTGAGTTGAAATGACGAGGGTTGGAATTCTGCTTGGTTTTGTTGTTTACAACTTTGATGGATCATTTTGAGTCCTCTGCTCCATAGATCTGTTCGGAGAATCAGTGAGGCACTTCAGCACTCATTCTTTCCACCATTGCTTTCCCCTTCATCTTGTAAAGGAGGAAATGAAATTGAAGTGAAGTTCAGAGCCCAAGTGCACTGACAGTTAATTAGCCAAGAGAAGTGAACTGCTTAAAGAAGTTGACTGTAATTCATACAAGTTATTTAGAAAGTGTTTGCTCTCTTTTATTTCCTCCTTTTTTTTTTTAACACAAACAAAATATAGCAAACAAATGCAAAGACACAGATCGACAGTAAATGGAGTGAGTATGTGCATACCAGATGGAAGAATGATCTGAAGTTCTGTTTGTTGATAGAGTGGCTGAGTGTTGGCACAGTTATTCTAAAATTACATTACACAATGGGGATATGGAATATTTTTATTGAGTACTTTTGTTTATTTTTGTGGCCTGTAATCCCAGGAAGTCTCAAGTGTTTTTGATTCTGCCTGAAGAAATTTGGACTTCTTTCCTTTAAATTGCTATGAACTTTGAATAGCTGCTGAAGTGGATTATGGTGGTAAAGGGAGTATTTCTATTGTTTGTTGGTTTTAAAGGACTGAAACCATTCCTAAGGAAGCATTTTTTTTCTTTATTCCAGTGTGTTTTATTTTAAGTAATATCTTCTGTTCATATAATGCATTCAGATAAACAAGGTAGGATTTTGTAAAGCCAAAGTACATGCTTAGATTCAGGGCATCCAAAAGTATTGCTTTTCATTCCTTTTCTTTTTGTAATTATTCTACAAGATGACTTTTATGTTTTCACATCCTAGAGTATTTTAGAACTTTTCAAAAACAGTCTCATGTGGGAGCACCTACTTGTTGGCACATTAACCAAAGAGAATATTTGCCTCATAATTCCAAAGTCATTCTAAATACTTTTAAAGGAATAGAGCAGTTTTAAATAATATCACTGAGAGTTTCCATAATTACCAATAAGGTTCTCAAGAGCTTAGCATCCCTGGTTTAATAGATTCAGACTCTATTTTTTATTTGCAATTTTCTGCCTAAATTCTGTGTTCAGTTATGAATACTTTACCTTTTAGGTAGTTTGACCTGGTACTGAATTTTTGCCAAATAAAAGTAGAATACAATCTCTCTGTTAAAAGCACTATAACCTATGAGTACAATGATCCCTGGAAAACCAGCTTCTCTTCTTAAATGTTATTGCTCCATGGACGCTCTATTTTCCTGGTTCCTCTCTGCAGAAGACCAAACTTTATTTTGAATACACAGTATCCATTTCAGGTCAGAAGGTTCTGCAGGCAGGATTCAAAAGATATTGACCTTCAGTAAGTGTGTGACTTAGGTAAATACCTTGGACACTTCTGATTATTAAACAGTCATATCAGTTATTTATTTCTTTCATGAAAAGAATGAATTTGAACAGAGAAAAATCACGGTTTCAATCTTGAACTTTGACTTTACTTTCTTAACTCACTAGAGGCTAAAACATTTTGACTCTTAAAAAGAATTTTCTTTTTTTAGGACTTGGCTTATTAATGCTTTAGGAAATGGTTATGAAACAGTCTGGGAGAATGTGTACTTTTTAAAGATGAGGAAATAGTTCAAAAGGAAGTAGAAAGTGTCTTCTGAAGGAAAAAAAAAAAACAATGATTTCATTACTGAGATCTCTTCTACACAGTAGCCTCTCGGCTATATGATCCTTATTGATTTTGTCTGCACAGTGAGCATAGGTGGCAATGAAGAGAAATGGTCAGGTGTAGGGAGAGAGGAAAGTGGTCTAATCTTCCTTGTCTGATGTCTGCATTGAAGACATTGCAAGTTTGGGGTGTTTATTGGTTCCACCAAACCCAGAGGAGGTAGAGCACCACAGGTTTTGCAGCTTATAGAAGATGGTCATCTGCCCAGAAAATATCTTTCCAGGACCCAAACATAACAGAAGGGTTTGGGCTGGGATAGGACTTTTCACCTACCTGGTCTCCAACACAGAGCAAATCCACAGTGTCTCTAGCACCTGAACCTGGCTCTTGACATGTTTTAAAGTTTCCCCAGGTTATTTGAATATGTGTCTATGATTGTGCATCATCCAAATTCATGACCTTGAAGATCTTTTCTCCCTAGCTCATCTCTATGAGGAGGGTCCAAGGAGAAAAATTTATAAGGAGGTTTGACTTACAGGGTATAAGGGAATTTAGCTGGTTAATGGAAATTCAATGATTGTTTCTTTTTCCATTAGTAATTTTGCTTTTGCTTGGAAGGGAATGTTTACTTAATCCTAAAACATTTAATACATTTGCCAGCTGAGCCACCATCCCCAAGTGAAGGGTTTGGTCACAACCCCAGCCTTCCACTCACTGGGCTTTGTCATGTCCTTGGGCCCTGAAAGTATGGAGATACAGAGAAGTCTATGAAACTTGCATCCCCTCTACCCAGATCAGTTGGTCAGCCATTCATTCAAATATAGATACAAGCAGCACTCAGTATGTCTTCTTTTCCCTATGTAAGAACTAATGTAGATTTACACAGGGGAAAACACAGTCTGATCAAAGAGAAGTAGTAGAGCATTTTAAAAGAATGCATGTTCTTCTCCTCTATAATGGGTACAATGAGGAAAAAGGAAAAGGTGATCATTTTCCAAGGGCTTCCTCAGGCATGATTTCATGTCATAATGAGAGAGAATTCTTGAAAACATGCACAGCACATTTAAAGCCTTCAGAAAGCAGTGGCTATCATCATTGCTATTCAACTAGCCCTATCTGCTGATCTGTTTTTTTTTTTTTTTCCTTTCACATGGACAAATTCTCCCCTTTACCATTTCCCATCTTGCCTTACCTCTGGATACAACCACACAGTAGCTTTTTAAAAAAAAAAAATTTTTTTTTGAAGCTTCAGAATTGGAGGAAGTGATGAAACTATGAGAAATATACACCCTCAGAAGTGACTAAGCTGGGGTCGGATTCCTAGGCAGGACTGGTCTGTTTGGTGCTGTCCTCTCCTTTTGCATAGTCTGTCTTCCCCACAGCCTGTCTACCTGCATTTTCCCACTTAGACATATTTCTCTGAAATCCATTCATTTAGGCACCATTCCAAGAAAACGCTATAACAAATATTTTAGAGAGGGCAATTTATACATAAGTGTGGAATGGTTTAATCTGAAGGTTTTTCTCCATCTACTCATCTCAGGAAGTGGGAATTTAGGACATGATTTTCTGAGGGGAGGGAGGGAGGAGAATAATTTTCCTAAAGTAATTTAGGAGCTTGAAATCTTCCATGTTGATTAATTCTGGGAGAGACTTCACCCCTGGGTGAGCTATTAGGAATTAGCATAGGTTTTCAGAAGTGAGAACAAAACCAGAAAATGCAAATTATAACCATCATTTGAATGGTTTACCGAGGGCCATATGCATACAAAATTGCTGTTCCTCTTTGTTCTGCTTCTCTCATACTCTCATAATCCAGTCCTGAGGCTTGTACTATCTAAACAAAGGTGGAAGACCTGATCTGCTATCTCAGTGCCATTTACTATATTTCTTCTGTGGGGTACACTGAGTGTTGAACCAAGTTCAAAAGAACTTTTGGAATAAGCCTCTTGAATTAAGTCTTAATAATGGCTTGTATTCTGTTAAATGAACAGTCAAGGATCTCATTCAGGTTGATTCCATTGTTTTATAAATAGATCAAAATATATGGTTTTCCAAATATATTCCATTTGTTCCTTTCACCCTAATAAATTTTTGTTCTATACTAAATTCATAAATTAGCATAATAAACCCATTCCTCCTCATTAAGGCAAAGCTTATCCCTTAGTCTGAATTGGTAAGCTTCTGCCTTAATTAAAAGTGATGATCTGAAAATAATTTCATTGCAAGTAATCTACAGTCTTTTTTATTGCATTTACAAAATAATTTGTAAACATATCCTTAAGATATAAATGTGGTTTTATTTCTCTGGAGTCACTATATTTAATTTTTCTAACCATACTGTTATTGTATTTTTCTTCTTTATTCATTTTTATTACTTCTTTTCTTCTAAACATTTGAACATTACCTCAGGGGGATCAGTAGTGAAAACTGGCACAAAAATAATTAATGTATATTTTACAGTTTACAAGGACTTTCACAGCACCATCTCATTTGATCCTCACCTTAATCTTTTAAAATAGTAAGGGCAGGAAGTTTAAGTTCACCTCACAGGTGAAATGAATATGGCTGTAGTACACTTAACCTTTTTTTTTTTTTTTTGATACCGGGGATATTGAACCCAGAGCCTTACACATTCCTGCTACAACCGAGCTATGTCCAACCCTTTTTATTTTATTTTGGGACCAGGTCTCATTAAATTGCCCAGTCTGGCCTCAAATTTGTGATCCTCCTGCACAGCCCCCTGAGTGACTGGGATTATAGATATGTGTCAGCATGCCTGGCTAGGACTTAATCTTTTGAGTCCAAGTCCATAGTCTTATAGGATTGGCATGAATTATGTTCTATAACAGTAGAGCTCAACTGTGAGATTCATTTGGGGAGTTTTACATATTGCTGATATCCTGGTCACACCCCAGGTATTCTGATTTAATTGGTAAACTAGGTGGGGAGAATTTTTAGAAGCTTCACTGGCCAGTTCTAATAGAAAGCCTGGGATGAGAACCAGTGCACATCAGGGCATTCAATTCAGCAGTATATTTTTTCTCACTATTGCTAAATTTTTCCATGACTGGATCTTATTTATATTTCACCTAGAGAAGGTAGTTGAAAAGTTGGTAGTTGAAAGACAATGGAATTCAGATATAAGGGAAGGTTCTTTGGCGCTGTGGATATACTGATGAGAGATGGCAGAGGATTATGGGTACTCTGAGAGATAGCAGAGTACTGTGGGTACTTTAGGGAGAGACAGAAGAGGATTATTATGGATAATACGGATATTCTGATGAGCAGAAGAAGAGAATTGTGGGTAAGCTTAAAGCCTTCAAAAGACCAACAGCCTGGGTTCACATCCTGCTGAGCCTCTGATGTTTGGAGGAGTCAATTAACCTCTCAGAGCTCTGTGATTTCACTCTCAGCTATGTACAACTACTGCTAAGAATGTTGTGAACATGGAACAGATAGTTCAGGAAACACTCAAGAAAATGACTGGAGCATGGGTTGGGCCTCGTTCAGACATCCCAGACAGATTAGGCGAGAACCAGTGGAGACACATGAGAAAGCAGAAGTGTTGGAGAAAAACTCTACAGTTAGGAGGTCCTACCTACTAGAAATGGAAAGTCATTTTATTTGCAATAGTAGGAATAAATTGTGGACTTATTTTTTAAAAAGGAGGGTGGGAGGAGGATTCTAAATTTGCCTTAGGGTTAACTGGGCTTGAGACCTATTTTCTTTTTCAGAATTCAAATGATTACCAAGTGTTTGGTAATCAAATGATCACCAAGTCTTACCAAACTAAGACTTTTTCCTTGACATTCCGAGAGGCTCTGAAAATACAATGTAAGCTTGGCAGAAACCATGGGCAGCCAGGTCCCAGCACTGATCCCCACAGCCAACTCCTCTCATGCCAACAAGTTCAAAACCTTCTACATAGAGCTTAGTTTCCAGAGCAGCCTGAGCTATAATTGCTTTTGATGCTTCTCTCCATGTCTGGACTAGTCTTTGGCACACAAAGCCTTCTGAGTTTGATGGAGGGAAAGAGAGACTACGAAAACTGAACAGCATTTTTCCTATATAGCAGAAGTTAGAGCCAGAATGGTTCAGGGTTATTGTTGGCAGGTAATCATCCTTTTCTCTTGGAGAGCAGGGCGATTTTGAAGGCCTTGAATAATCTCATGTTTCCTGCGGTAGCCAAGACCACAAGTCATGTTTACCAACTATTTATTGTCACCTTGATGTGCACATGGTGGCCAGCATCCGTCTGTGGTTTTCTAAGGAAAAAGTTGAAGGAGTGAACAGGATGATCAGCAAGTCTTAGGTGCTCAGAGGGAGTAGATTGTAAGACAGGTGAATTGATGCCAAGTTAACTGACGTTGACTGGCAAGTTATCTCCAATCTCTAACCAATACATTTCACCTGTGAAGAAATGATGTCCCAGATTACTAAATAGCTTTACCAGAGTCACACTTCCCATGAATGGCAGACCTGGATCTGGGATTTAGCATATTATAGTTTTATACCAGCCTATTCCCTGTTGCAATAAAAGGCGTATCTAGTTGCGTGGAACTCAAATGACCATTAGTGAAATCTAGAAGATGGTTTTAGTCAACTTTTTCATTGCTGTAACCAAAAGACCTGAAAATAGCAATTTTAGATGAAGAACAGCTTACTTGGGGGGCTTATGGTCTCAGAGGTCTCAGTCCATAGACAGTTGCTTTGTTCCTCTGGACTTCAGGTGAGGCAGAACATCATGGTAGAAGAGTCTGGCAAAGGAAAGGACCTCAGGACATCACATTAGGAGGTAGAGAGTCTAAGCTTATCTCATAAAATATATTCCCCAAAGGCACTCCCCC
Source organism: Callospermophilus lateralis (assembly GCF_048772815.1). Lineage (NCBI taxonomy): Eukaryota > Metazoa > Chordata > Mammalia > Rodentia > Sciuridae > Callospermophilus > Callospermophilus lateralis. Next base: position 107,533,413 of record NC_135313.1, on the reverse strand, counting down.
AGAGATGCACCTCCTCCAGCCACACCCTTCCTGCCCACAGTCACAACTCATTAATCCCTATCAGGGGATTAACACACTTATTAGGTTAAGGCCTTCATAACCCAATCATTTCACTTCTAAACTTTTCTTACATTGTCTCATACATGAACCTTTGGGGGGAATACCTAATATTGAAACCATAATCAAGTATGTTGGAAGAATTCTTCTGGGAGAACCATTTGTCCTGGGAACCACAACTTGCTCCATTCTTTATTATTTAAATGCACAGAGATTTTGCATGAAGAAGAAATCAGTTACCCAAGTTTCAGATACACTTTCATATTAATGTTTCATGTACATATTCTGACTTCTGTAATTGTTTTTTTAGGATCATACTTATTTCCTGCTAATTTGTCTACATTTCCTTCGCTCTCTTACTAGGATGAATCATCTGGCAGGTTTATGGCTGTCTTCACCAAGCAGCTCTTTGCATCTCTACTCCCACTGGGACTGTGAGTGGCTTGTCAGGATGTACATCCCACTCTATGACAAAGAAGTGCTTCACATGATAGTTTCCTGCAATTTCCAGGGGTTAAGGATAAAAATAATAGTTTTAACGTCAAAAAGCACACCAGGACAATATCACTAGCAAAATTTTCTTCGGTAAAATTCCTCTAATAGCAAGTCCTAGTCTCTTCCCAGAGTTTTGCCTGACTAGCGAGCAGGTGTTATGTAAATTGTACTAGAAGAAATGTAATATTCTTGCTGTAAGTCCCATTTAGGAGCAAATGGGCAAGGTTTCTTTCCTTTCTGACATAAGTCCCAAGATAATTAACTAGATAATTCATCTCTGACTTTCAAAAAATACAACTGATATACCTCATTAGAGCTGTTCTTTCAGTAACCCCTGGAAGGAGGAAGGTGGGAGGAATAGAGTACCTTGATTGGGAGTGGACCTCTGAGTCTCCAAAAATTTCCAGGGTATCTTAGGATACATAACTTCATGGCTTAGAAGTTGTAACACTGCTTTGTGAGATGACTGTGGTAGAGGATATCAGTTAAAGGATAAGCATGCAAAATCTCATGCTAAGAGAGGAAATCAATTTAATATTGTTTTTATCTTTTGTGTAAATGTTCAATTGGTCTTTTGCTTTATGTCTATGATGGTCAACTACTTGTTTACCAAAAATGTCTGGTGAAAACATTTAGGAATATTTAAGTGGTTGAGTATTATTACACTTACAGTGTTATCAGAGGTAAAGGCAGGTGGCATGATTGCTCAATCAACATCAGCATATTAATCAACATTGGAGTTTTATTGAATGCCTCTGTGTTGTGCAAGGTGTGATGATAAGGGTGTGATATCAAAAACATTAATCCTGCTCTTAAAATTCTTAGATTATAATTGTGACTGGTGAATTGCCTGTAGTATCTGTTTACTGGGGTTTTTTTTTTTAGTATTTGACTGTTTTTTTCTCCTTATCAACTATTTGTTATTAATTATATTCCTTAATTTATGATGTTTATGATGAGATTATGCTCCTATAAACCAATTGTGGATGGAAAATAGTTTAAGGGCTGGGATTGTGGCTCAGAGGTAAAGTGTTCGCCTAGCATGCATGAGACACTGGGTTCGAACTTCAGCACCACATAAAGTAAAATAAAAACATTGTGTCTACCTATGACTACTAAATAAATAAATAAAAAGAAAATAGTTTAAGATTAAATTGTATTTAATACACCTACCTTACTAAACATTACAAATTAGCTTTGCCTGCCTTAAAAGTGCTCAGATCCCACCTACAGTTGGGCAAGAACAATTAACATGAAGCGTGTTTTGTAATAAATTACATAACCGTATCATGTAATTCATTGAATAGCTGTATCCCCAAAATACTAATGACACAGTATACTGTAGCATATCAGCTGTTTTCTCTGTCACCAGCCTGTTGCTCAAAGTCACAAGACAGAGTCCTGCCACATATCACTAGCTCAAGAAAATATTAAAATTTGAAGTATATTTTCTATTAAATGCTTACTAATTTTGCTCCATTGAGAAGTCAAAAAAAATCACTCGTTAGAAAATTCTAAGTTGAGGACCATCTGTCTGTATTATTAGGATCTTTACTATTGTATTCAAGTTCTTAAATAATTCTTAGTAGAGGAAGTCACCTCCCAGTAAGTTAATTTTAACAAACTCAGAAGATATATAAATATTTCTTTGCCAGCAATTGCTGCACATACACAAAAGATATTGTATTGACCATGTTTTCTGAAACAAAAATTTGGACATGTTAGTTATCTGACAATGTGTATTCATGGGGGCAGTGAGATAGAATCTTATTTACTTTTTAAGATACTTAATTGATAATTTTTTTAGTATTTATAGTATGCAACATGACATTTTGGTATATGTATACATTGCATAATCGCTAAATTGAGCTAATTAACATGTATGTCCTCATATGTTTATTTTTGTTTTTTCCTGTGGTGAAAATACTTAAAATTACATCTGAGCCATCTTCAAGTATATAATACAATTGTATTAATTACAGTCAACATGTTGTACAGAAGATCTCTTGAACTCATTTTTCCTATTTCACTGAAATGTATTTGTTGACCAGTGTCTTCCCAACACCCATACTTTGCTCCCTACCAGCCCAGAGAACTACCATTCTACCATCTGACTCTGATCCTATGATTTCATCTTTTTTAGATTCCACATATAAGTGAGATCATGCGGTATTTATCCTTCTGTGACTGGCTTGTTTTATTTAATATAATGTCCTCCAGGCTCATCTATTTGGAACCAAATGGATAGAAAATTTTAATGTTTAAATTTATTTTAAATTAAATTCTGCCCAGGATTCTCAGACATATGGCTTCTCTTGGTATGTACAAAAGATGGCAGTCACTTAGCCAGCCCACCTACTATTAACAAGTCAATGACTGTATTGGCAGTTCATTCTGGGATGGCCATTGCTCCCCCAGCTCCACTTCCATCTGGAAGCTCTGGTTTCCCTACCCTGTGACAATAATTGGGTTGGGGAGTGACTGAATTTGAATTGCAAAATTTGACATTGAATTATGAGTTCTTATTTTGTTTTGCTTTGTTTTTTTACTGACCCCCAAGCATTTAGGTGTAGCCATTAAGCAATCTATTTGCAATTCCTCATCTGCATGGCATTCTTACTTATACTCAGACAGCTATCTATGAATTCCAAGGTCCTAATTTCTTTTGCTAATCATAGAATTCAGATACCTGGAGCATACCTTTAATGAAAATGATGGCTGACTTTTCCATATCATTCTATTTCCCAGCAGAGTTTCCGTTTATGTAAAATACCTTTAGAATTGAACCTTTTTTTTTTTAAGGAAATAAATGTTACTGATAGATGGAGCAGGCAATAAAAGCATCATCTGAAAATTTATTAGTGTAACTGCATGGATCTGTTCAATATGGAAGACGGTTGGCAATATTGAGGAGTGTTTTGAGTGAAGAGTAATGTGGAGTAGATGTGAATTGATATGCCAGTGGTTGTGGGTTCATATCAGAGACATAAAGAAAACACTTTGTTCTCTTATCCATCATACACATTTAATCTTGGAGATTTTACTGTGTGCTTAGTTCACTTTGTAAGTCAAATCCAGGGATGAAAAAGAAGAGTTTTATATGTTTTGCTTGACAGAAGTAATGTTAAACTGTGAACAAATTGGGATGTTCTTTTAAAATCCTGTGATTTATCTGACGCAATTTTTCCCCCGTTTAAAATTTAGTATGCTAGTGCTGAACAAAAGCTGCTAGTGATCCCTAGGAATGGGAATGTTGTTATGGTATTTGCTGAAGTGCTATCTAAATTGACAATATATTCTGTGCACCCTCCCCACCACCAGAAAACAAATGAGTAAATAAATCACAGAAGCTGAAGGCACCAGGGCACACTGGAGTAGCTGTCAGCCTTTGGCTGGCCTCTCTACATCTCCATTTACCTTGCACTATGGTGTGTTTGTTTTGAACTAATTGGTTTATCATTTACTATGGAAATGGTAGTGGTTTTTTTAAAAAATCACACAGCTGGTTAGTGGCAGAGCTAATAAGGAATGCAGACTTCTTGTTTCTACTTGATCTAAGATTTACTAAAAATGTGGATGTATCCCAACCCTGGAGGAGAACACACTTTCAGATGAAATTGAGTTGGCATTTGGTGGACTTCTAATATTTATTATTTCTCTGTTCTGTCAAATGAGAACCAATGTTGGTCTACTGATAGTCATCAGTAGAGTCCAGACATGGTATTTCAGATAAAATCACTAACTCTGTAGAGAAAAAGCCTGGGAACCTAGGAGAGATGCTGCCTGGCAGAACCATGGTTCATTGCTGGATAAAGATTGTAGAATCTCAGATGGAATTACCATTGAGGATAGTTCTGCACATGCGTAGGAAAGTCTAAGAGAGGTCACTGAGTCTGTGGAAAGAGCATGACATTTGAAATCAGAACTGTAATTAAATTCTGGCTCTGACTCCTATTATTAAACAGGTACCTTAACATCCTATCAAACCTATTTCCTTGTGTGTAAAGGAGATCCAGAATATTTGCCCTACATCTTGTAGTTGAGAGTATATAAAATTGTACATTTGAGTTCACTTGGCTTAACTCTGACATGTTATACAAATATTAGATGCTATTTATTATCTTTTGTGTTCCAGAAAGAACATTTCATGCTAACACCACCCCAATCTTTGTCTTATGTGATTGGTCCTAAATTATATCTTTTCATATTTTTTACTATGAAGTATTAAGTGGATTTAACACATGGTTGGGTATTCAAAATGAAAAAAATACAGTTCTGATTTCTACAAATGACTAATCCTAAAGTTGGATGTTCTTTCTTTAATGTTATTTGTTTTTAATTTTATATTTATTTTTCCATATTTTATCGGTGCATTACAATTATACATAATAGTAGATGGTTTTTCAGATCCCCATAATTTCGTTTTTCCAATTTCAAGTTAAAAAATTACAAGTACTTGAGGGTATTTTGGTGTTATTCTGCCACAGTGCTAAGAGATAAGGATGGTCACTATCAGAAAAATAATGAATGGGTTAGAACAGAGGATAACTATTATTGCTGTCAGCAAACATGCATAGGTTTTTTGTCCACCATCTACATTTAAAGAAATAATAAAAAATAAAAAGCTGAGTTGAATTTGCTTTATTTTTCTAAAGCCTTGCTACTAAGGCATACTTGGAATTATTTCTCTCATAAGCAAATTGTCCCACAGAGGGCTCATGTTGAGGATGATTTCTTGAGAGCATTAGTTTTATCTTCCACTGAACTCTCACTGAATGTTTCTCCCCAGACTGTTCATTTATACAGGCAGAAGAAGGGGTATGCTAACTGCAAAGGTTGGGCTAAGTGATTTTTATCTTAGGATCCAAGAAAAGTACACAGGAAAAAAATGTTTCTTTAAAGAGAGAGAGAAAAGTTCACTTCTGGAAAAAAAAGTACAAAATTTTATCATGCAGAGAATCTTCTAGGCATATCTAATCTAAATGATATTATATATTTAAAATACCCAATCTTCAGCAGCTTTTTAAGTATCTGTTCTCCCAAGATGAGTTTTTACAGATAACTGAAATCAGAGAGGTTTAAATCCAGAGAAGACCTTGGAGTTATCCTGTGTTCCTGCATTTTATAGATGGAGAGTTTGAAGACCAGAAAAGTTATGTGATAACTAAAAAATCACACAGTTGGCTAGTGGCAGAGCTAATAAGGAATGCAGACTTCTTGTTTCTACTTGATCTAAGATTTATTAAAAATGTGGATGTATCCCAACCCTGGAGGAGAACACACTTTCAGTGTGTTGGCATTTGAGTTGGCATTTGATGGACTTCTAATATTTACTATTTCTCTGTTCTATCAAATGAAAACCAATACTGGTCTGAATGTGATCCACCACTTTTTCCTCTACCTTAATTTGGGTTTCTTCAATTATCCCCACATCCTTGGGCTCACATAGACCTAATAAAGGGTAGTGAGGGTGAGGGTGTTCAGATTTCTCTCTTTACTTTTCCTGAGAGACAAACTATAAGCCCTCTGTGGCAACCAGTTTGGTACTTTTCTGCCTCATTTGGTACACTGATGGGCATATTTCTCCTTATTAAATGAAAACACATAAGAGAGCAAGAAAACATCTTTTATAAATTCAGAAGGCTTTTCAAACAAGGGAGTAGTAGACATATGTTTCCTTCCTGATTTAGTTAGCTTCTTTGTCACTATGACCAAAAGACCTAACAAGAACAATTAGAGGAGAAAAAATTTATTCGGAGCTCATGGTTTTAGAGGTCTCAGTCCATACATGTCCAATTTCATTGCTCTGTGCACAAAGTGAGGCAAAACACCATGGCAGAAGTGTGTGGTGGAGGAAAGTAGCTCAGAACAGGCAATAAGGAAGCAGAGATAGAGAGCTTTGCTCACCAGTGTCAAAATATAAATCAAAGGGACACCCCCAGTGACCTACCTCCTCCAGCCACAACCTATCTGCCTGCAATTACCATTAATTGGATGCAATTAATTCATATTAGTGAAGTAATGCAGAGATTCAGTTACAAGTCTCACAATCGAATCCTTTCACCTGTGGAAGTTCTGCATTGTTCTACATGAGAGATTTTGGTGGACAACTCATATCTAAATCATAACACCTCTCACGTTGGTAATGTAGAACCTCCCTCTCAGAATCAGCATTGCTTGCTCTAGAAGTCACTGAAAATAGTTACAGTCTATTAATGTCTTCTGCTTCCATGAAAAGGAACAATCATAGCATAACAGAGTCTCAGAACTCAAATAGTAATTTCCCCGGGGTGTCTCGTCACACTAACATAGAGTAGTTTTTCTATTACACCGGCCAACACATGACATCTAAAACTAAAGTAGAATTTAGCAGGTAGCAAGCTATGGGTAAATATGTCTGTTTGGATTACACCTGCTGTCCCAGTGTATTATTAATAGTTACCCCTCTTTTTACTCTCCAGTGGGCATTGGTTTGTATGATTAATTATCTGTTCATTTTGCAAATTAATAATAGAAATTAAATCAAATGTGTAACTTCAAAAGCTTATCTAAGTGAAAGTGATTTATGTTCTCTTCTGGGGCATCTTTGTGCAAAGGCTCTTAAACTTCAGTATGAATGAGCATTACCTCCTGGCCTCACTCCCAGATATTGTGACTCACTCGGACCATAGTGTGCCAAGGAACGTGCATTTTAACAAACTGCGATTTTCTTCTCCTTCCCCTCCCTCCACTGAGTCTTATGCCAGTGATTGTCAGCCCACTCTGAGAAACAGCGAGCCGAGGAAATGTTTTTGTCATTGTTAGAGGAGCTGCATACTAAAGAATCAGAATTACAGGATGACTTACAAACTATGGCATTTCACCTTGTGAGACTCTCATTTTAATCATAGTTCAGATGATTAGACTCTTGCAGTAGCACCCAGTTTTCCCCACATCTATGTTAACTTTCCTCAAGTCCTTATTTCCTACTGTACCAGGGAGCTGTTTCAAACACAAATCTGACCATTCCAACCCCACCACTACCTCCTCCACCACACTGAAAAATAGTGACTTCCTAATCAATAACTTCCCATTTACTTAAATCTCCTTGGCACATGGCCTGGCCCCACCTGCCCATCAAGCCTCGTCTTCCTCCCCCACTACACTGACCTTTGTGACTTCCTTAGTTGCCTCAGTTGTATTACCCCCTTTCCAATGCTTGACCTCCCCCTTTCCATCTCAAGGTTATTCCCTGATTTGATCATCTCCCCCTGGGCCTTTAGAAAACCTTTCCTGACCTCCTTTCTATATCCTCCTATAACTGCTTCTTTAAGCCCCTAGAAACTTCTCATAGCACATAATATACTATTATTTTACATGTGCTTGTGACATTTTTCTCAATAACTATCACCTTCCACAAGAACAAGGGTCATGAGAGCTTTTACACCCTGTGTCCCTAGCATCTTCTCCAGGGCCTAGAACATAGAATCTGCTCAGCAAATATTTATTGAATGGCTAAATTAATTGAAGTACAGTGACCTCGTGAAAGATTTATTGAGCCCTACTCTGTGTTGGGTCAGCGGAAGCTTGTGAGCTCAAGGTGAGTACGACACATTTACACATCTTAGGGAACAGTGTTATGATCACTTTCTCATGATTTTTTAAAGCCCCCTGACTTACGGAAGAGACAGCAGCTGGCTGTCAGTGAAGGGCTCTGCTGCCTGCTTCTTGAACCAACGGAGCTCCCTGGACTGTCATCTGAGGGGAACTGAAACAACCCAGAGCTTTGTGTTGATTGATATTATTTTACATAGGCCTGATGATGCTGAATGCTTGGGAACAAAAGACAGGCACTCCCCCAAAGGTGAATCATTACCTTGGTGACCACTTAGAGAAACTTATAGCCCTAAGGATTGCTTTATGTACCGACAAGGCAAAATTTGATTTAAATCCTTCAGTGCTAACTGAGCTCCTAAATCTTTAGCTTCCTGAGTACTGGCTGGAATTTGTTGAGGCAAACAAGCTTATGGTTTCCACCACGAATGAAATATGTGGGGAGTGAAAGTTGTCTGTGTGGCAGCCTCACTTTTGTAGAATTCACTGCTGATTAAACTCCATAAAAATGAAAACAGGTCACCTCTGGAATCAACTTATTCTCTTCACAGTTTGGCATCCTCAGAAATGGACTTGCCTTATTTTTCTGGTTCATCTCTTGAAGGTTCATAAGAGAATGTATTTTATTTAGAAGTATATTTTTCTCACTTCTGTGTTGTGTGCTCTCTTTTCTCTCTCTCTCTCTCTCTCTCTCTCTCTCTCTCTCTCTCTCTCTCTCTCTTTTTCTCACACACCAGTTATCTCTCAGGTATTACATTGGCAAAGAAATTAAAAATCCTGATATTGTCTCTGATTGGCATAGGCAGTTTACACTTAGATAAAACAAGACTCTTGATTTTTACAAATCTTGTCATGCTTTATGAATGGAAAATAAATTCAACAGCTACCTGAAACTGACAGGTTGTGGTCTGCCGCTTGGGCATAGCCATGATTCTCTCAGATCTTTCTCTATTACCTCTTTCCTGATACTTGTTTCACACTTTTCTTCTTCTACTTCCAACCTATAGTTTTCTTTTTTGACACTCTTGCTCATTCTCACATTACACTCTAATCCTCTCATTGGTAAATAATTAAGGAGACAAGTAGAGAAAGGACTTCCGAAGAGGAAATAGACTTTGAGGTCTGAAGTAGCACATGGGTAGGATATGACTTTCCGCCCTGGGTGGTGACATACCAGAGCAGGCCTGAAGCCTCCTCTCTGTCTTTAATCTCATGCACAGTTCTGATGCCATTCCTGCAACCATTCTGATTGCTCCCTTGGCTTCCGGCTGCCAGTATTTGTCAGAAGGCATGATTGTGTTAGAAATATACAAACCTTTCTGCCTACAGCAGCCTAGAAATGCTGGCAGTGAGCATCCTAAGAGTTGGCCTCAATCACTGGATTTCAAGGGGATGGTGCACAAGTCACCCACCTTCCTCCTGCCTGGGATGGGATAATTCTGAGATGTGTGGTTTGCACTTTCTTTAATTTCCCATGGGTTTTGGCTTCAGTCACTTAGTAACATGCTCTCTTACCTTTAGTGAATCTCTTATTTACTTCTTTACTAGCATTTACCGCATTTCTCAAATAAACTACTTGCAGGTAAGTCCTTATTTTCTCTAGACCCATGTGGGATGCTACCTAATAATTTAGAAATGCTAATGGAGACGTTGAGTTGTATGGAATATTTGGCAGGAACTGCATTTTTAAAACCTTGATTCTTCTGCCAGTTTTCCTTCCTTGTCTGCTGTCATGGCTTTGAAGATCTCATCCTATGATCCCGCCTTTGCTGCCATCTTTGGTGCTCACCATTCTGTTTATTTCTTCACATGGCTCCATTTCTCTCTCTTATAGAAGGTTCCTGTTTGCCTCTAAAGTACCCTTCAGCTACAGTTCTTTATATTATCTTCTCTTTCCTGCCAAACTTTCAAATAAGCCTTTGAGAAAATTGCCACAATTTTCTTCTCCCTTTTCACTTTTTGCTTAATCATAGACAATTTGGACACCATTGTCACCCTTCAGTCAGACAGCTCTCAAGGCCCCCCTAACCACCTTCTTATTTCAAAACATAGAGGTCCTCTTTTTGTTCTCTTGTCATTTCTATTACCATTGAGCGTACTGATAACATTTCCCTTTTGAAAATTATCTTGAGTGAGTGAATGTTTAGAATCTTAACAATAAAGGGAGATTTAGTCCACACTGGCACTTTACAGTGGGGGAAACTGAGACCTAAAAAGTTCAAATGATTTGCCCAGCGAGGTCCAGAAATGTAAAAGCTGCACATTGATCATCCGTGACAGATTCAGATCTGCCATGTGAACTGTTTGCAATTAATCCAGAACCCAAACCTTTCAAATATTCCTAGGTTTTATTCCTTCCTACATAAAGGCCTCCCAGGGGGTCCCTCCACAGTCATTCTCCATTGCAGCAGTTAGGATGGTATTTCTAAAGTGTAAATCAGAGCCTACCTCTCCCCTGCTTAGTCTCCAGTTCTTCTTTTCTGCACTGAGAATAAAATCCAGGAGTTTGGATTTTATTTCGGTGCTTTGTAAGATCCTCCTTGGTCCAGCAGTCTTTCCAATCTTAATTACTGTGCATCCACCTCTTGCAATCATTCTGCTGCCCAACACAGACCCTCCCCTTGCCTGCAAGGTGAGCCTCGCCCTCCCTGGGGCACTTGCTTTGCTGCTCCTATGGTTGGAATGCTTCTCTCTCTGGCCAGTCACCACTGTTTCCTCTCTTCCTGTGGTTCTCATTCAGCTCCAAAGGCCTCATGCTCAAAGAGTCTTAATCTGATGTCACCATACCTAGCATTGTCCCTAACCATCCCACTGCCCAAGACAGTATTCTGTTTTATTTTTTTCATAGCATTTATCACTAGTCACAGTTTTGTTACTTATAAATGGTTTGGAGTTTGTCATGCTTTCCAACCTTAGAGTATACTTTCCTGCAATGGAGGGACTTTATTTTGTCTTTCATATCTGTCACACCTAGATCACCAAATGACCAATAATCAGTGCTCCGTAAATTTTTGTTAGATGAATAAATAAATTAATGAATGATGTCTAAATCTCCTGTCTCATTTCCAGGAATCCTCACCCTCTTTTACTCTCTATTATTCACTTACTCTTTCAAAATCTTTTCTCCACTATAATCAAAATGGATGCCTCCTGAATCAATGAGGAAAACACTCCTGACCACGTGTTACCTTTTCAGTTTTCTCATTGGCCAAACTCCCACCTTATGCCTAACTACTCAGATTTTATCTCTGTTAAAGTATAACTCACATTTCATTTCCATGAAACCAGATCTCACAGCCCTCATTGATCATCCCTTCTTAAAATGATGTACAATGACCCTTGTATTTTAGGGATTCTGAATTCTCCTATAGGATTTATACTAACTTGAATTATATCTTCAAGTTTCATAGAATATGTAAGTTGTACCTAGTTACGTTAAATGTGTGTGTGTGTGTGTGTGTGTGTGTGTGTTGCACGTAGTAGATCCTCATTTTGTGTCGGTCCTATGGTAGCAAATTTATCTATTCACTAAAATTTATTTGCAACCCCAAAAATTAATATTTGTGGAGCTTTCATGGTTGTTCACAGACATGTAGACAGGTACTTCCCTGCTGGAGTGGAACATGCTACCCTCTGCCTTCTTGCTTCAGTTCTGATACAATAAGAAAGTGTGCTGTTTGCAGTCTACTTAGCACCATGTTTTTTGCATTATAAGCTTTTTTTTGGTGATGTTGCTGTTTAAAATTGCCCCTAAGCCTTTGGGCATGGTGGCACATGCCTATAATCCAGTGGCTAGGGAGGTGGAGGCAGGAGGATCTTGAGTTCAAAGCCAGCCTCAGCAAGAGCGAGGTGCTAAGCAACTCAGTGAGACCCTGTCTCTAAATAAAATACAAAATAGGGCTGGGGATGTGGCTCAGTAGTCAAGTGCCCCCAAATTCAATCTCTGGTTACCCCCCACCTCCCCCAAAAATGCCCCCAAGCATAGTGGTGAATGCTGCCAAGTGCTCCTAAGCACAAGAAGGCTGTGAAGTGGAAACAGGTATAAGGTATTCAGGTGTAAGTCATTGTCCTGTTGGCTGTTTCCATGATAAGGAGACAACAATATCAAACAAGCTGTCTTGAAACCAGAACACACAGGCAGTGAGGTTATGTGTTGCTTGGCTGGTAGAAGTGTTTTGACCAGAGGCCCGTAGGAACCAAACGCTATGTTTCCCCTGGGAGCAATATTTGCAAATTCAGTGTTCATGGCAATTCGTGGAATTTAACTACAGTAATAATGAGAATTGACTATATATGTATATGTACATTGACATTAGTCTTATTTAGGAGACAAGGAAATAAAGACTTATTGAAATTAAGTAGTTTACCCAAGATCATTTGCCAAGCTGCTAAATAGTATATCTGAAATCTGGGCTGTGAGATTCCAAAGTCTATTGGGTTTCCTTTTACCAAACCAGTGTTTTTTTTTTTGTTTTAATTAGGTTCAGAGTCCTGGTTATTACAGGGTATCATGGACGTGTGCATATAAAATACGAGTTGAGTTTGCTGAGAGAAGAATGAAAAACCATCTTTCACACTGAGTAGACAAAAGTATTTTTTTAAAGTTTTATTTATAGTCCCACGTTAGTGAGCAGATAACTGACTCCCAATCTTAAAAGAGAAGTAAAAGAACCTCTTTGTTTCAAAGTTGAGTTGTTAATAATATGCACAAGCTTCGTCTTCTTTATCATGGAAATGAAATTCTGACTAGTAGCCAAATCTTAAATAATCAAAGCTATAAGAATACTACTATAACCTAGAATTATTTCCTGCCACATGGGTCTAAGGCCCTTGCTTAGCATCTGGATGGCCATGGTAAGTGACAAAAGCTCCATTTTGAGGAAAAAGTTTTGCTTTCTTGCCCAAGGGCGTTTCTGAGAAAGGCTCACCACTCCCTCATACCAACCCAACCCTGCATTAGGACCCTCTGGGCTCTGATTCCTGAACCTCCCCCCTAAAAATCCCAGAAACCCAAGCCTGTTTTGCCTCCCTCTCTTATAGAGAGATGACCTTTATTTGTCAGCTCTGACAAATAAACTCTGGTATGTATCCTTGCCTGGTCTCTGTCTTTCAATGTGTGCATACCTTCAACCTTTCTGGCACTTACCTGAGCTGATTCACACATGCTGTGAAAGTGAGCACACTTGCATGTTGTATGTATGTGGTCAGAGACACAGGCCAGACTTTATAAAAGACTTTTGCCTCCTTAACTGTGTATATACTTACATGCAGATATGACAGGAGAAATTATATTATCAAACCTACCCAAAACACATGCACATGGATCAACTTACTGGCTTTGTGATCTGCACTGTTTCATATGTGTATGTGTGTATACACATGTATATATCCACATGCACACACACATTTATACATATGTACATATGCACATGTACATGTGTGTTGAGACTTTTTTTTTTTTTACAAACTTCATAATATATTTTTGAAAATATTTGTCGAACCTTCAAAGCACCTTGGTGAACACAGTTTGAACAGCCATTTCTTACCCACATCCCCACCAGTAGCTGTTTCTTTCTGAGTAGATAGTCTGCAGATCTTACTGGTAAGAATCATATCTTTTTTTAACTTATGTATTACAAATGATCTTAGCTTAGTACTAAATATAAAGAAGTCTCTCACCATTGGTAATCCACTGCACCCCAGATGGTTGGCAACCAACTATATCGTAGCAAAGATTTCTGCAGAGTGAGTTTAGATGTAAATAATGTGATGAAATGATTTCACTTGATTGTGTGGAACAAGGGCCTTGATGTATCACAGAGTGGATCAGATTTTGTTCCTATGGTATTCTCTTGACATTTCTTTTTTCCTCAAAAACCAGAACCACACAGGAGTCTCAAATTAACACTTCTCAACTTTGAAAAAAAGCTGCCAGAGACAAGGTTGGGTGAGGAGTTTCCCACAGGGAAGCAAGACCAGATAACAACATTTTATGTCTTCCCCAAGGCTACACTATAATTCCCAAAGTGTTAGAGAAGGGGCTAAGGGGTCCTTCAAAGCTATGTCATTAGAAAGCTGAAGGGACTAATGGGTTTTAGCTTGGAATCCTGAACTCACGGTTTAAATATTTTATGATTGTTTGCTTTTCCTTTAATTAGATGGCTGCATGTCCAGAGACTTTAAATATCCTATTTTTAAGAAGCTAAACTTTTCACATCTCGAGGCATCAAGGTTGATGTATTTTTCCTGGTTTAAAGAACAGCTGAATTCCATTGTGCAGATAAAAATGGATTAACTGCACGATACCACCTCAGGCTTTACTGGCTCTGTCACTTCTCCAACTGGGCAGAGACTTTTGCCTCTAGAGGTGATGACCCAATGGTTTTGTCCTGCCTGAGTTAGTAAAAACATCCACTGTGTTTATAAGCACCACTCAAGAGTTTGTTTAGCCACATCTTCCCTACCCCGACCCCAGAAAGAATACAAAAGCAATAGAGATTCCAAACTTTTCAGCTTTATTTTCCACTCCTTATTTTCCCAGTGGAGATTATTGAAAACAATCATTCTTTCTTGTTGCAGGAAAAGCCATCGGAGGAAGAGAGAAAACACAAGGAAGCTTTGGATGATCTTCACATGGTGGTAGATGAGGATTCAAGGAGTGAAAACAGCAGTACAGATGAGGGCAAAGAAAAGACGAAATTGCTGTTGGAAAGATTGAAAGCTTTAGAGGTAAGAAATGGAACCATTCCTACATGTTTAAAGAAGAATAACAGTGTTCTGCTTTTATTGGCACTGATTCTAACTGAGTATAAATCTTCCTCTCTCAGTTCTCCCAGACTGATATAACTGAGTGTCTACCACTGAGATTCTTTTGTCAATGATGAACAAAAAATTAAGATTTGCAGCATTGAAAGGGTCTTGACACAGTGGCTGTGACTTTATTGCCTTAGAAAGAGGATGTAGGACAATAATTCACTTTGAAATCATTTCAGACCTCAAACTGGATCAATTCCTAAAATTACAAGCTCTTTGATACAGGAGGCTAGGTGAAGCTTCACATCATTTTCCTTATACCAGATGAAATGAATGAATGAGTGAATGAACAAGCAAAATACTTTAGAGTATGTAAAGAAGATTGTAAAAAGGTTGTGTGTGTAAATATATGTATGTGTATATATATACACATAAATATATATATGCATACATTTGTACATGTATTATATATACAATGTATATATAAAGAACATATATAAATTTTAAAAAAGTAAAAGCATTTTTCCAAATAAAACCATGCATAAAAGTTCAATTTGTTTGTGCAGCATATAAAAAGTAGAGTTGAAGCCAGGATAAAGGGTCTTTAAGGAGATTTTTGGAGCACTATAGTCCACCAAAATACTGTTTGAAAAACACAGGGTTATTACTTAGTGGCATTTGACATCATATCAAGTGTTAATTCCTGAATTTTCAAAGCAGTATCAAAGAACACTCTAGCTGCAAGTTATTGATTGAGATTATATGTTCTAAAAAATTCAATAAAGCTGCCTTCTTTCTTAAGAGTTTACTTCCCTCTTTTCCATATATTTATAAGGGGTTTTTACCCATCATCATCTAAAATCAGTCCTACTATAAGCTCTACAGAATCCTGCAAACTTTCATGATATGAATAAACAGAAATGGAAGAGAGATCTTATTTTCTATACTTGGTTTCTAACCCACCACATGGTCACTAGTGAGCATGTCCTTTTTATTCTTAGCACATGTTCAGCACAATGGTTAAGATAATGGACTTTGGGGGCTAGGGATGTGGCTCAAGCAGTAGCGCACTCGCCTGGCATGCGTGGGACGCTGGGTTCGATCCTCAGTACCACATAAAAATAAAATAAAGATGTTGTGTCCACCAAAAACTAAAAAATACATAAATAAATATTTAAAAATTCTCTCTCTTAAAAAAAATGATAATGGACTTTGGAGCAAGATGCTCAGGGTTTTGTTTGAATACTTGTTCTATACTTTTTTTGCTTTTAAAACCTTCAAATTCACATATTCTCTCTGTGTTTCCTCAATTGTAGAAATGAGGATAATAATAGCAACTCAATTTACAGAAAAGTAACAAGGATCAAATAAGTTATTTATACAATGATTTTCTTAGCTTGGTCTCTTCTGTCCATCTAACTCAAGGCTGCTACCTCTTCCTAAGTCATTTTCCCCTATTTCTCTGAGTTCAATGATCAATACAAAAACTATGAATGAAAAAAAAAAATCAGCTATTGCACACCAGCATGAGTGAAACAGATAGGTGAGCAACTGATATTAGACACAGAGCAAAAGGGAATCCAACTGAGGGAAACTCCAAGAGCTCCCAGGTGTGAAAGACCAGGAATCGCCTGTCTCCCAAGGGGGTCTCATGCTTTTGTCATTTTTAAAGATAGTGTTAAAGATAGGCAGGCCTTCTTGAGGGGAACTGAAGTTTCTGTTTGAGAGTTGGGAGAAAATTTACTTACAACTATCTTCAGTCTGAATTAACTAGGTTCAACAACAGGAGTGAGTTGATATGACGTGTACTTAAATTGTTTAGTTTTTATTTATGATTACAGTGAACATTGTTCTCAGTTCATCTTATTGTCAGAGACAACTTTGTGAAGGACATTTGGTCTAATCAAGCTAAGAGGTATTTAAAAAATGTCTTTGGCAGCAAATGTTCCATAAAGTTCAGAGTGAAAAAGAAGCCATATTTTTTCCTTCCTCAGAGAGCTTTACACTTTCAGCAACAACTCTTTCATCCACCATTAGTTGGATGCAATACTTGATATATTTAAGTGCCATTTGGACCCATGATTTTAGTTTACAAACTATTTTATTTCCTAAATTAATTTTCTTTAATCCAACTATCATTACTTGTTTCCTAAAATTCTTTGTTTAATATTAAGTTAACTCTGTTTTTGCCCCTGTATCTCCCTACATTATACTTGACAATTCTTTCATTTTTATTACATGAAATCTTTTTATTGTATGTGACCCAATTTTCATATGAATTTCACATGCTACTTAATTAGATTTTTAAAGAATTTGCTACATATGCTTAGTGTGTAGGATCCTCTGCATAGGTTAAAATTTGTTGTGAGAAAATAGAGAACTCATTTTGACAGACTGTGATTAGAGCTGGTCACAGACCCCCATGTGGATTCGTGCACTTCCACAAAATGCTCCTCTGAAAGATTGCAGGGAAATTAACCACCATAATGCATCAAAATCACTTTGGCAAGATTTGATATTGTACAGCAAGATTTTAGAAAAACAAGGGATATTTTGTACCGGTATATCTTTGAAAAAAAAAACATGCATATATCTTCATCTCTGAGCTGCTGGTATTGTAGGAAGCAGCAAAGAATGATTTTCAGGGTGATGGAAAGCAGTCTTCTTTTATTCCTGCTCCCCAAACAGGTCCCAAGAAAGTATGGAAAAGGAGTTACAGAGTCTACGTCTAATATTGTGCTCTTGATTAATATGACAGTAATATCAAAATATTAAATACAAATTTTTAAACACTTAAATTGTAAATTTTATTTGAAAATCTCCTGACTTTGAGAATCAAATAAATATTTTCCAGGTACCTCTTACCCCGACCTCAGGATTTCTGCCTCTTGTCATCATTTCCTATTCACTTTTGATATAATCTCTCATCTTCTGTGTCAGCACCAACATCCTATGAAACAATACAGCCTTTGCTGGAATTTTCTAAAACCCAGCCCCAGAGAGGAGATGGGGCTATGGCAGCACATCTTTAGGTAGCTCCACTTCTACTCAGTCCTTTGGCTACAGCACCTTCCTCAGCAGCCCCTTTCTTTTCAATTCCCAGCCCCAGGACATAGGACTTGGCTAGAGCTTTCCCACGGGCTTCCCTGTTCCACAGCCAACTTCCCCCTTGTCTGCTATGCAGATTTCTAGACCTCAGCACTTCACCTCGTGAGTCTATTCCATGCCATGCCCAGGCTCATCAAGGTATTCTAGCAAATCAGGTGTTTACCTTCCTAAAGAGAACTCTAGGTCCTGTATCCAAAATAACACATACACACACACACACACACACACACACACACACACACACACACTTTATTTCTCTGCTTGGTGTCTCACTTTTGGCCATATTTATCTGTCCTGGGGAGGAAGAGTGGACTGTTTTACCTCTTAGTTCAGACTGCTTCTGATTTTTGTTTAGGTTCCTGAGGTCTGGCAGAGGAACCATTTGTTGAATTTTTTTTTTTTTTATTGGTTGTTCAAAACATTACAAAGCTCTTGACATATCATATTTCATACATTAGATTCAGGTGGGTTATGAACTCCCATTTTTACCCCAAATACAGATTGCAGAATCACATCGGTTACACATCCACATTTTTACATAATGCCCTATTCGTAACTGTTGTATTCTGCTACCTTTCCTATCCTCTACTATCCCCCCTCCCTTCCCCTCCCATCTTCTCCCTCTACCCCATCTACTGTAATTCATTTCTCTCCTTGTTTATTTTCCCATTTCCCTCACAACCTCTTATATGTAATTTTGTATAACAATGAGGGTCTCCCTCCATTTCCATGCAATTTCCCTTTTCTCTCCCTTTCCCTCCCACCTCATGTCTCTGTTTAATGTTAATCTTTTCTTCCTGCTCTTCTGCCCTGCTCTGTTCTTAGTTGCTCTCATTATATCAAAGAAGACATTTGGTATTTGTTTTTTAGGGATTGGCTAGCTTCACTAAGCATATATGCCGTACAGCCATGTTGGTGATCCAGAGTCCACTCGCTCCTTCCCTTTACCTTCTCCATGCCCAGACGTGTTTCATGAAAGTTCAGGTTTTCGTGGCTACCATTACAGGGACTGCTTACTTGGCTTAGGAAAAGGCTCACCATTTTCAGCAGCACTGCATTGTCACAGTTCTCTTCTGAAAGGGACGGCTCCTCTCTCACACCCCACTCTATTACATTGGTGAGAGATCTTTCCAGACATGCCCTCCAGGATCCACAGGCTGAATTTGGAGACTTCCCGGGGCATTCCTCCTGGGCATTCACCTCAGGGCCTGCATTTGCTCCTGGAATGTTCCTGGCAATACATGATTTGCTTGTCTCCAGAGCTTCCTCCCGAAAGCCCCAACAGCCCTTCCTCCCCACTTAGAGACGGACTTTAGAGCTGACCCCAAATCAAGCTGGACCTTCCTTTTGCAACTCCTTTTACAACTCCTGTAGCATCTCTGATTTCCAAGTGCCAGCTCGGGGGAAGAACAGCCTGAGGTCACCTGAGATTTCTGAGCTTCCCAGTAAGTGCAATAGCATCAAGGTCAGAAGAACTCACCCTCTTACAGGAATGATTTGGGATTTTTTGCAGTAAAATATGATAATAAATATATTAAGGTAAATAATAGCTTTTTATTCTCAAGTATTCCTTTCCATGAAAGGATGACAATTAAAGTGCTAAGCATAAGCTTTTTTTTTAATCAGCAATTCCTATTTAAGTTTAGGTAATTCAAAATAATTGAACCTCGGTGAACTTCACAATTATATACAAAACTCCTAGTCAATAGATATATACTTTCTATGGGTACACAGAATACCATCTGTGGGCCAAACGCTGTTCTAGGCACTGGGTTAGACAGGAAGCACATAATTTTTAAAAAATCATGAATTGATAAAGAGATAAATGCTTCTAAATGAAAAAAAAAATAGGTGATATAGTGGCAGAAGGAGTACAAGATGGGAGTGAGAGCGGCATGTGCCTACCTAAGAAGTCTTGACATCAGGCCCAGAGCTATATGAAGACCTGGAAGATCACCATTCTAGAAAGATGCAGTGGCTGGTGTGGAATCCCGACTCCAAGATGTTAGCAAGCTTGGCAAGTTAGAGGAACAGAAATAAGAACTGTGTCCCGGGATGTCAGATTCAGGATCAGAACAGGGGAAAGATGTGAGTTTAGAGGGGTAGATGAGGGCCATACCCTGTAAGAAACTATAGGCCATAGCCACATAAAAGCAACTGGAAATAATTATGAGTTCAAAGAGAAGCCATTAGAGATGTTTGACCCAGGTAGTTACATGCTGTGGCTTGTTTTTTTTTTTTTTTGTTTTTTTTTTAAATGTCCATGCTCTTTTTTGTAGGGCAATTATGGGACAGGGGTAGAGTTAGAGACCAGGCAGGAGGGGATTCATTTTTTAAGATTCCAAATGGAAGTTTTTAATTTCACTGGGTCAGAGTGGGTGCCTAGGATCCATGAAAAATAATACTAATAATATGTTCATAATATCATTGGACAAGAAGACTAGTGGAGAATAATAATGACCATGTTTGCAAATTGTTATACAGGGTTTCCTATGTCCCAAGCACTTTTCTAATTACTGTATTTTCATTATATGTATTATTTCAATCTTAATAACAACCCTGTGAAGTGGGGTAGTTATGGTTACTATCATCCTCATTTTATCATCCTCATTTTACGAATGAAGGAATTGAGCCCCAGAAAGGTTGGCTCTCTCCCCAAGGTGACATAGTATGTGAGAGAATAAGAATCTAATATGTGATTGTATGGCTCCACCATGCTAAGTTGGCAATAAATGGTCAAATAAGAATGTATTTTAGAAGGAAAACCTATAGGAATTACTGATAGATTGAATGTGGAATATAAGGGAAAGTGAAAAATCAAAAGTGACTTCTAGTTTGGGGCCTTTGCAACTAAGAATGAAGTTGTGCCAAACTCCTGAGAGAGTCAAATCTTGAAGGACAAGTGACTT
Source organism: Callospermophilus lateralis (assembly GCF_048772815.1). Classification (NCBI taxonomy): domain Eukaryota; kingdom Metazoa; phylum Chordata; class Mammalia; order Rodentia; family Sciuridae; genus Callospermophilus; species Callospermophilus lateralis. The sequence goes on along the minus strand of NC_135313.1, from coordinate 107,512,498 downwards.
AGGGAAGTGCATGTATAATCATGAGTTTATTTTGTCCATGAGATGCCTATTAAACATTTAGGTGATGGTACTCGATAGCCTGATGGATATACAAGGTGGAGGTCAGGGCTAGAGATACGGATTTGAGAGTCATCAGCATATAGATGGCATTCCATGTTGTGGGACCAAATAAGGTCATACAAGAAGTACGTGTAGCTATGGACAAGAAGAGGGTAAAGGGGAAAGCCCTGGGGTACACCTTTAATAGATGTCTCACAGAACTAAAGAGTCTGAAAATGAGCCTGGGAAAGAGTAGCTGGTGAGAGAGGAGGAAAAGAGAAAGTGAGCTGTCGGGAAAGCCTAAAAAGAAAGGGTTTCAAGGACAACCTTAAGAGAATAAGGGAGATGAAGCACAGATTTCATTGTTAGCTTTGGGTCTTAATAAAAATTCGTGATCTTCATAATTGTAGTTTTTATTAGAGGAGTAGGAAGGAAAAGATGTGAAGACAGCAGGTATGAATGGTTCTCTTGAGAGGTTTTCCTCTGAAGTGGGGTATATGTGGAGAGCCAAACCTGACAGAGACAGGGTACCAGATGAGCTCTTTAGACAACTGATATTAGACATGTTGGCATGCTCATGATGGGGGTGGTTCAGTGGAAAGGGCAGAGGGATGACACAAAGAGAGAACTATAAGTGTAGGTGTGAGATCTGCAAGCAGGCAAGAGGGATATAACCAGGCCAGAAACAGAGCTTTTAAAAATCCAGACACCTAAAATACAACTGAGGGAATTCCAGCTTTCTAAGCCAATGATGGAAACTAAACATGCATGTTCTGTTAAAGCCCCGGCAGTGATTCAAATGTATAGCCACGAGTGAGAAGCACCAATACAGCTTTGTTTTAGTTCGTATTATGTTGCTATACCATGATACCTGTGGATGAGTCACTTTTTAAAACAAAGAAGCTTATTTAGCTCAGAAATCTAAGAGCTGGTAGATTCAAACATCATAATATCAGCATTCTGGTGAGGGTCCTCCTGGCTATGTCACAACATGGTGGAGAAGCAGAAAGAAAATTAGCCAAGGGAAGAAAGGATCACACCAAGACAGCCAGCAAGAGACCAGAGAGGGGTCAGGCTCCTAGGAAAGCAGCATTGATCAGTACATAAGAATGGAGCCCCATGACCTAGTGACTTTCCTCTAGACATCACCTATTAAAGGTTCTACCACCTCAGAATCACTAGATTGCCGACCAGGTTTCCAGCACATGAACCTCTGGGGGACAAACCATAGTCAAATAATTGCAAGATTTTTGAGTGATGTTTAAAGCTATTGAAACAACTTAAGTTCATTTCAGTACCAAATCCAACAAGCTTTCCTGGGTCTTAATACCATTTTAATATACTTTTCTCTGTCCCTGTGTGCTTCAGTAGGACCCTCCCTAAATGTTTAAACTTATATTCAGAAGCCCTTCCCACATGTGTGCAATGCCAGGGAACTGTTAAGCCTAGGTAAAACTGGTAATCAGAAATTCTTAGAAATGGCTTCTTATCTGCATTTGATGGCTCCTAGACGTGGCCATGACATGGACATACCCAGGTGTAGCTTTGCTTCTTGCTAGTGAGAAGACAAATCTAATTTTCTAGCATTCTTGATTGGCTTTAAGTTCTTACCTTGTTCTTCCTCTTACTTTTATCTTCTGCTTTCCTATGACAATGGAAAAAGCAATTACAAAGTTATAAATCAGCCTGCCAGTGGTAGTCTCAATAGAAACCCATGACTGTTTGCTTCTAAACTTTAGGTTCTATGACAGTTTGCTGACAGGTAACTCCCGACATCCCTTCTTTTTTTTTTTTTTTTTTTTTAATTGATTTTATTTTTTTAAATACATGACAGCGGAATGCATTGCAATTCTTATTACACATATAGAGCACAATTTTTCATATCTTTGTATATAAACTATGTTCATGCCAATTCATGTCTTTATACTTGTAGTTTGTTTTTTGCATTAAAATTCTTATTACACATATATACCACAATTTTTCATATCTCTGTACATAAAGTAGGTTGACAACCAATTCATATCTTCATACATGTACTTTGGATAATGATGTCCATCACATTCCACCATCATTGCTAATCCCCTGACTCCTCCTCTTCCCTCCTCCCCTCTTCCCTATCTAGAATTCATCTATTCATCCCATGTTCCCCCTCCCTACCCCACTATGAGTCAGCCTCCTTATATCAGGTAAAACATTTGGCATTTGTTTTTTTGGGAGGGGGAGATTGGCTAACTTCACTTAGCATTATCTTCTCCAACACCATCCTTCTTCAACCCCGTCCTTCTCCAACACCATCCTTCTTCAACCCCGTCCTTCTCCAACACCATCCTTCTCCAACACCAACCTGCAAACGCCATGATTTTATTCTCTTTTATTGCTGAGTAAAATTCCATTGTGTATATAAACCACATTTTTTTTATCTACTTATCCACTGATGAGCATCTAGGTTGGCTCCACAGTTTAGCTATTGTGAATTGTCCTGCTATAAACATTGATGTGGCTGTGTCCCTGTAGTATGCAATTTTTAAGTCCTTTGGGTATAGTCCTTCTTAAGGTATCTGATACATATTTTTCTCCTGATTAATTTGCATGCTATGGTGAGTCACCTAGCAACAACATTCAGGTAGGATTAGAGATAAAATTTATCCTTGATAAAAGGGCTTCAAGTTCTGGGGGTGGGGGGGGAGGTGGCATAAATCCAAAGTCTATGTCAACCTATGACTTTATACTATAATTTTATGATTTGTCAAACTAGTAAATAGTCACATTATGGACAATTACAAAAATATAAGAAATAAATTGTAAATTATATTCAGCTTTCCATATCCACTGATTCTACATCCACAGATTTAACCAACTGAGGGCTTAAACACTGAAAAGACAAATTAAACACCAGTATTGAACACGCACATACTTTTTTTCTTGTTATCCCCTGAACAATAATTTACAGCATCAAATTACATAGATTTACATTTTTTAGGTATTATAAGTAATCTAGAAATGATTTAAAGTATGCAGAAGGATACACATAGGTTCTATACAAATACCATACCATTTTATACGAGGACCTTGAGCACCATGGACTTTGGTATTTCCAGATAGTCCTAGAATCAATCCCTATTGAATACTGTGGGATAACTATGCACCAATTAGAAATGGTCGACTATTGATATTTTGACATGTTTCCAGTCTTTTGTTTTTGTTTTACATAAGCAAATTGAGAAGTCATAAAATATCATCAGATAAAGTTTCATAGCTTGCTCTTTCAGGTAATGTATCAAAATCATTTCCTATGTTATTCAATATCCCTCAAAAGTATGATGTAATGGCTATGTAGAAATTTATCGGTTAGATGCCTAGTACCACTTATTTAATCCCCTTCTATTGGTTGCTTAGGTTACTGACACTTTTTCACTATTATAATGTCATTACAATATCATGTAATGACATTATATAATATGGTCACAACATTATATTATAATGGTTCATAAGTCTGTATACACATACATTTTATAAAATAATTTAAATGTAGCCTTCTTTTAAAACAGTCATGCAAGTAGTCAGATTTCCATTTTAGGAATCAATGCTCTGCAAAATCAAGAATCTCAGAAATGATTCTGATGAGGAGCAGCAAAGTTAGGGGGAAAACACCCAACCTACACCTTTTAAAGGGCTGTATGGGATAAAACAAAAGAAAGGTCCATAGGCTGCTGAAGTCATTTCAAAGATCTACATTCTTGGAAAAACTTGCCAATGCGGGCAATTCTGCTCTTGTTTCAAGGTACTCTATTTGTAATCACCCTTAGAATTGCAAGTTATAAAAGTGCTGCTCAAACTGATGAGCAAAGGAAAAGCAGTGATGTAACTAGAAACTCCAGTGGATCAATGAAGGAAAGTATGGGTTATACATGTATGGAGGCTTTGCCATCACTCAGCTATGTGTGCTTCTGAACTGGTGTCATTCGCAGGCAAGTTTTCTCCATGTGATGGCCCAGTTGGCAGTGAATCAGTAGCACCAGGGGAAAGCTCATTTCCCTTCCCTATTAGTTCCATCATAGCTTCTACAAGTTAGAGAGGCATTTCAAAGCCTGGCTTTGGTCATCTGTCACTTCTTGTTCATCAGAGGCTGCAACATCTCAATCCATCAATTGCATGATTTGGTGAAGCTCTTATGTTTTAGTTATTTAAATGTGAGATATTATCTCCCGTTTTTCTGTAGTATGTCTTCTTTCCTTTTATCTTACTTTTCTCTCTTGCCATACCCAGTTTTCACCCCTTCTTCTCTCCCTTCTTTGGCATTTGTAGGCCTGGGCTCCTGCTAGATGCTGCAATTACAGCATCTGTGATCCACAGAGCATTTTATCTACCCTTGAAACACTCACACTGTTGAAAGGAAAACAAAAATGTACCAATTAAAATAATAAAAGTAATGCTCATTAAAATTAAAGAACAGAAAATGCATTTCCAAACTTAAGGATAAAACCAAAGTAGAAATAGTGAACTGAATTCTTTTTAGAGAAAGCAAGGAGATAAGTAGGTGACATTTGAACTGTGTATGAGTCTTCAAGGTATCATGCTGGTTTCCTAGGAAATTGGTAAGGGGAAGGATAGAGGAAATTTCCTCTGCAAAAGAAGCAAACAAACAAGCAAATCAAAACAAACAAACAAACACTTTCTGAAGCAGTTTCAAGTAGGCAGCAGGATGAATATGGACCAATGGGGTTATCTATAGCCAGAGATAAGACTGAGAGATGTGACTTGTCCTACATGTTCACATGCATGGAGCTATCCATCTATCCATTGCATAATTAGAGCTGAGAGTGCTTATTTTTAAAATCATGGAGTTGTCCAATCAAACTCTAATCTGTTTAGAGGTTTTCTTAACTAACAACTCCTGGAATCTCCACAGTACCCTCAAGCTGCAGCTCTTCATGGTACATAAGCCCTTCTTCAGAGCATGAAAGAACACGCCCAAAGAAACATGCCAAGTGGTAGTGCAAATAGCCCTGTAGGGTGGAGAAAATATTTATGCCGTTAAAGCTCTTGCACCACCAACTTTGGGAGGAACTACTTTGGCATGTAAAAAAAAATATGCACCCCATAAATTGAAGTTGTACCCATCACCAAAAGCTTCTGATTGGTGCTCATCCCCCTCAACCCCCCGGCTATTGATGTGAGGGAGCTGAACTCGTCTGCAATTTAGGTTTTCCAATAACAGGCAGCTGAAGAGTCCTCCTACCTTGGGTTTTGTTAGTGTCTACATTGCTGTTTTACAGCAGCCCTCTTGGCCTTCCAACTCCTGGAAGCTTGTTCAATCAAGACATGACCTTTTATCAGTTACGACCAACTGCTGAGGGAAAGAAAAAAAATTCTCAGTGTGAGGCAGGCCAAGGTGTTAGGGGATCTATGGCTGCATTGCCTTCCTGGGGCCAGATCTGGAGAAAGCTTGTTAGAAATACTTCAGATATTAGGAAAGCCAATATGTCAAGAACTAATCTGCATAAATATGTCTCTGTGCCAGGCTCAGATTTGTGTGGGAGCTTGTAAGAAAACTCCAGATCTTAGAGAAGGCCAATGCATCCAGGACTAATCTCCATAAATATTCTAAGAGCTATCAAAGAAGAAAAATGAACCATGGGGCCAACATTAATTGTGCCCAGAGATAATTAGAACAAAGTGTTGTTAATTGTGTGTTGGTTTAATGTGATGTAGCCGTGGCCTTGTTTTTTTCATGGAGGGTATAAATTTTGATGTCAGAAACCGAAAGCTGGCTGGCGTGATTAATCAAAAGGCCTCAGTTTGCTTAGTTACAGCCAATTAGGCATTTTAAATCCTTACTCTACAAAGTCTGATGAAGCCCAGTATATAGTGAGTATATATTTGGATAACAAAACCCCAATTCTTGGTTCCTCTTGTCCAGTGGGTGTCTGGATTGTCCCAGATGCAGTGCTTTGAAGTAACCTACCTAAGTGTGATGAAGAAATATTACAGGATCTGTGATTCAAAAAGCAGCATGATTGATGAGCAGTCCCATGTACAAAACTGCAACATCCTATTAATGCCTAATAGTTTATCAGAAGGAAATGTTACATATCCCTGGGGAAAAACAGCACAGTATATGGAGAATGGGGATCAGAAAAAAATGTCTTGTTAAATAATAATAATAAACTTTAAAAAAAAGAAAGTAGGGCTTTACATGCAGGGTCCATGACAATCGCCCTAAAATGATACAATGCTATAGAAATCCACTGAGTCTGATTGTTGATGGCAGCTGCCTGAGGGCCATGTGACTGATTGGCATTCAAATCAGCTCCAACCCTGGGGTCTCACTGCTTAGGGAGTGGGGAAATATACAGTCTTACTTTATAACCAAGGCAGTATGACCCAAGTACTATAATGGACCAGGGATTTGAAGATTTGGATGTGGGAGGAGAGATTATAAACACAAGCTGTTGTGATGTTGGAATCTCTACAGTATTAGTTTTGGTAATTAGTCCTGTTTCAGAACTATCTAAAACACATCTTTGTTTTTATTTGTGAATTGAGCTTATTAAATGTAAGTGTCCTCAGCTTGCTCAGTGGCATTCTGCTTTTCTAATTAGAACCCGGTTGGTTAGTCAAAGTCCATGGAGACTGGAGTTCAGTGGTCACAAATACTCAGCTCTTACAGTAGAGGAGACTCTTCTAGAAAGCATGCTCCACTGTGATTTGAATGAGGTCACTGCTGGTAATATGTACCTGTGTTTATTTTGAAAGAATAGCATCCCAGCCTAGCAACATGAGGAAGATACACTTTGCAGACTGTAACAAAGAACATGAGCAGTTTGGACAATTTGAATCTCTTCTCGCCAGGCAAAGTCTTTTCTTCACTTTGGTCTAATTTATAATCATGTCCACAAGAATTTTCTCAGAAACATCAAAGCCACCTTTTCTTTTTGTATGACATCATTATTGTTTTTTTTTTTTTTTTGCTTTTTTAGGTGCCCAGGGCCAAAGTCAAATTGGTTTTGGTAATCTCATAAAATACTCACATGACCATGAATTCATTTAGAGGAGATTGTTCCCATACAGTGAAGTAACTTAAGGGAGGTAACTCTGTAGGCAGTTCCAGATTAAAATGAGAAGTAACTGCAGGCATGAAGCATATGATGGGTTCCTCAGAAATCCAAATAACCAAAGATGTTCCTGCAGTTTATTTTATGAGAGATGCATATGAAAAAACAAATCGGTTTCCCCCATCCCTCCAAAACAGTATCTAGGTATTTCCTGGAATTACTAAATTTTTGAGAGAAGACCCCATCTATGGTCTTACCTCATCCTCATTGTCCAAAAACTGATCCCAAGGGACTCATTGCCAGGGCATGAGAGCTTCATGGATCATCACAGAGAATCTAAACCATGTTCATTATCACTGAATTATTTTAATAGATTTAATAATATATTATTACTATTACTAGTTTTATTATTAATAATTATTAAAATAGTTTTAGTAATCATATATGGAATATCATAATGATATGAGTTAAATAATATTGAAAGCTTTTGATGCCAGACTGATATAAATTTGGTAAAGTCAACAGGTGATACATTTTTGGAGAAAAAAATATGAAAAGATGCTTATTTGATAATCTTATGTGAATCTTAAACTAGCAAACTAGCTCACAATCATGGAAAAAGAGTTTTCCAAAAAAAAAATTTATAAGGGGAATCTAAGAGTAAATGTATGATGAACAGATTAAAGTTTGGTATCTTAAAAAAACAAAACAAAACAAAACAAAAACGAATTCCTTTATCTTATCCTGGTACAAAATGACCATTTTCAAAAGGCTAAAAAAATTGTTCTTTGCTCTTCCTTCTCTTTCCTTATCCTCATCCCTATACTTTTACATTCTCCTTCACTTTTTACACACACACACACACACACACACACGGACCACCCACACAGTATTTGGAAGTATAAGTAAGAGCTCCTTAGTGAGTTATAGAGATGGCTTGGGGACTATGATTTTTTTTTTAAAAGAGAGAGAGAGAGAGAGAGAGAGAGAGAGAGAGAGAGAGAGAGAATTTTTTAATATTTATTTTTTAGTTTTCAGTGAACACAACATCTTTATTTTATTTTCATGTGGTGCTGAGGATCGAACCCAGTGCCGCGCGCATACCAGGTGAGCGTGCTACTGCTTGAGCCACATCCCCAGCCCTGGGGACTATGTTTTAAAATGCAGGATTCATTCTCATTTGGGTATGGAAGATCAAAAGATCTGGAGTTAACTTCTGTTGTACTCATGGATTCCAAGGGGCAGGGCATATGGTGATCCTCCAGAATCAGTTCAGTAGCATAAGAAGGACAGGGACATGGTAGACAAGGGTCTTTAATGTAATTAATATGGGGAGAAGCAGAGGCAGAGTTAGAGAGTTTAGGATTGGCAGTTGGAATGATCTCTGGGGCATAGGAGCTGGTACCTTTGTGGTCCTGTTTTTGTGACACCTGGCCTTAGGACAATTGGTGCAGACAGATCTTGGTCCCTCTTTTGGTAGCCCCACAGGGAGCTGGTTAGGGACAAGGGTTTTTGACTTGTTGACTTGCATTTGAAAGAGGCATCCAGGAGTGGATTGATCACTATCTATTAGCTGTTGACCATGGAAAGGGCAGCTTCTTCCAAGAAGGCTCCAATTGGCAAAGCATCAGGATATGGAAAATAAATGGCCCAGTGAATGCAGACCTTAAGACTTGAGTGACATTTTGTAGATTTCTGGATGCTTTTTCATCCCTGGCCCAGGGGTTTCACTTGGTCACCAGCTTCTTTGCTGCTGCTTGTCAGGGTGTGTGTTCATGTGGGAGGGGAGTTGAGTCTTGTCTCCCTTGCCATCTTTCTTTTTATGGATTTTTCCAGATCTTGTGACTTCTGAGCTGGGATAATCGATCTTCAGTGTGGCATGGGCCATTTGATCCATTTGAGATTTCCTTTCTTTCCAGGTCATGAATTGACCACAATGAATTAAGTGATTACTGTATGATAATCTTGTGGAGTTTCAGGCCCTAGACTTGATTTATTTGTGCTCAGGGGCTGCTACCCCTACTCCTACCACCCCTACCAAAGTGAAGGTGTGGGCAGAAGGCAGGATAAGGGCCCTGTGTGGTAGCTGGGTCTGCTGTCATTTCAGAAGGCCAAGTGTTAGTTGGGCAAGATTCCCCTCTGTATCTGGGCCTTTCCTGGAGAGTTATTCCCTGCATCTCTCCACACAGCCTCTCCCTTGAGGCTGTCCAAAGAGCTTGTTGCTATTTGCCACAAGACCTCCTCCTTCACTCGGGTTTGGTCCCCAAACCTTTGCTCAAAGTGGCTGATTTGTTTTCTCTTACTGCTTCTTAGGCTGTCAGTGCTGCTGTTAACTCTGCCCCCCCACCCCCTGCCAATATGTCTTTGCTTACTGGGGTCTGAGCTTCAGGGAGTCTTTAAAGCAATCCTCTGCTCTCTCAGCAGGAAGTGGTCCCTCTTAACTTCTCTCTGCAGCTATTTGGGTTCCTGCTGCCAAATGCTGTCTGCATTTAACCAGCTGAGAGGAATGAACTACAAACCTAGGTATTATCATACTTGTCCCCCAAACCAACCGCTCATAAGGGGGCCTACTTTTTCTTTTGAAGCACTACTTGCACCTGCATCAGGGGACATACAGAGAATGGGTACCTAGGTAGAAAACAGCAAATGAAGTGGATTCAGTAACAATGATATAAAAACAACCAAGTCATTATTACAGTCTAACTTAATCTATGTCAGGCTACAAAACCTTCTCATAGTTTCCTCTCTTCCCTGTATTCCCTTGGGCTCTCACTCAGAAGATCCCTCGAAGAACGCTAAGAAATTGATTCAGACAAGGATTTGTGAAGCCCCTATCTGTCTCAGGTCAGGGGCTGGTGTAAGTTTTGCCAGTGAGTGTGTGTGTCACAGCACTGGGGCTAATTTCATAGCAGAAATATATACTAATCCATCCTGAAGAATAAGAAACAATTTCTGCACGACTGTATGAGCATCCTGGGGAAGGTGACAACTGAGACCAGTGAAGGAACTGTGTATAACTGTATAGTAAAATCTCTCCAGATGGGATTTTGTGAATTCCCTATTTCCTTTATCTCTGGGAGTTACGTTCTAAAAGAAAGCAAGTGTCCTGTTATCCCTGACAATAAAGTAGGCTCCTGAAGGGCAAAGACAGGGAGTCACAATTTCACCTTCAAATTCCAATCCTACAGAGCTCACTGAATTGAAATCTAGCATTTGTTTAAACTTCCCAGGCAGTGAATGCTGCATATGAATACAAAGGTTTAAAACAAGTAGAGGGGCCCTGCTGAAGTGATGATAGCTGAGATATGGTTGTAGAACTAATCCATTTTCCATTCTTCAGCTGCAGGGAATTCTGTACTATCTGCCGAAGGAATCTTTTTATTTTAAAATTATACTTTATTATTAACACTGATAAACCAAACATGACAAAGCCTAGGACAGACTCACCTCTTTTGCGTCATTTCCAGTTTTCATTTACTCTACTATCAGTACAATACAAATTAGCATATCTTATTTCAAGATCAGCATTGCTGTGCAATGCCATTTAATGACTTTCAGGCAGAGTTAACTACAGGATGCCTTTTAAATTCTTTTTTAGTATCCAAGATAAGAACTTTAAAAAAAAAAAGCCCAATATTAACAGCCTCAAAGTTGATAATTCTCCTTAGTTTTATTTTTATTTGATTTGTAGTCACAGCATATTTGATTTTCTTTAAGCATTGACACCTGTGTTTTGATTCATACTGAGAATATGATAAATAAGAAACCATTCAGGTTCCTCTGAATAGAAGTACCATATCCCATGAGACTGAATTTTTTTATTATGTGTAGGAAATATCACTTAATATATTTCATCCATTTTGATTACACATTTTGTAACTTTTACTTTTCAAAAAAATAAGTCCTGTGATAATTTGGCTACACATATGAACTTCTGAAAGTGATAAAACACTCATGAAGTAGAGTTACCACCTCACTTTTTTGTTTTCATTTACTTATTAGCTTATCAATAGAGAAATTAGAGACTTTGGGGGGATGCGACAGGGCAGCGAGAGTACAGGCAATGCCATAGGAGAGATAGATGGTGTTTTGAGGGCAGCTTTGTCCTCTGTAGGGTCATTATAAATTCCTGAGACCAGTACAACCTTATCATTACCCAGGACCATGGAATGAAATCCAGGAGTTCACCTGGAGATGGCTCTGTATGCACTACCTGTTGCCTCTTTTCCCCTGGGTACCTTAGAAGGTCACCTGCCTTGGCCTTTCTGGAGAACAGCCTGTTTTCTAAAGAAGATCTTGCTGAGGATTTCATCCCCAGCTCCTCTTGCAATTCCCTCTGCCCACATTGGGATAACCACCAATGACAGCAAACTGCTTACTTCCCAAAGTAGTCCATAGTCCATATAGAGTGGAGAGGTTGAGAAGTTAGCAGATAGCCTAAGTTGGAATTCAGGCCACTTCAATTACCAGATAATGTGTCCTTGGAAAAGTTGCTCAAGCTCTCCAAGGTGTAGTTGCTATATTTGAATGCAAATAGTAATATACCTAACACAGGGTTGTTAGCAGGCTGTAATGAGGTAATGATTTTAAAAATTCTCAGCGTAGAAGTTGGCACAAGATGAGGTCTTCATAAAATGTTAGCTAAAATTTTATTTAGCTGTCATCCATCTTTGAAGGACTCTCATCTTTTAGAATTGCTTCTCTATGCTTCTCTGAAGTGTCTCCCAGGAGTTCCACCCACAAGTGCTAGTTCTGTCTCCTAAAGCTGCATAGAACAATGTAATGTCTTATCCCCTGATGATCTGTCTGATCCAGAGACAAATTCTCACATCCTTTCTGAAACTTCTGTCCTTTGGGCCGAATCACCAGTTTCTTCTATTGCTTTGTATGATGTGGTTCAATCCCTTCACCTTCCTAATTGATTGTATTTCTCCATAGGAATTGTGACTGTGGCATCTGGCCAATTTTCCACCTGAACAGTGAATAGCAGAGCAAAATCTCATCCCTCTGCACATGTTGTACTGCACGTAAAGGGGGTCAGGTGTGTGGTAACGCTTCACTCATGCTGAGGCTATATACTTGTGTCTACAACCCCGAACTCTCACTAGCATGTTCTAATGCCACCTTTCCCCACTTGGTTCTTACGTAGTTGTTTTTGCTCTCGTGCAGGGCCATGTGTAGACTCCAGCTGAGTTGTATCTGGTCAGATGGATTCCATATTAACATCTTGCTCCAGGCTCTTGGGGTCTTTCTGGGTTCTTGTCCAACAACCCATATGCTCTCTACCCTGCTCTGTGTCATCTGTAGATGTGTTGCAAAGGTTTCCATTGGGAAAATGAGGAATTTCATGGCAACTGTTTTTAACAGGCAAATTAACTCCTCCAACAAGAAACTGTCCTTTTCTGAGCTCATTTCCCTCCTTTGTATAAGGAAAGATTTGGACAGATGGTCTGTAAAATTTCTCTAGCTATCTACATACATGTTATCACACCTCCTCTCTGTATAGAAATAAATATCTCTGTTGCAAATTGTGATTTATAGCCTCAAAGCTAACATTGGCATGAATGTACCTTTAAAGTGTAGATTTTTCTTTTGATGTAGTATGCTGAAATGGATTATATTTAAATTGATATCCAAAGAGGATATTTTACATGTGTCTTATAATAAGGTTTCTCTCATAATCCAGTTTTAATTGTTAAAAAATGAAAGGTTCTTCATCAGCGGTTAAATGTTAAGTGGGAAGATAAGGGGCACCGCAGTGGTTTGTTAATAGACAAGACCAATTTGGGCAAGTCTAGAGAAGGATAGGAAGATGTCAGTGTTTGGCATTGTAGATTTGAGTTCATACCCTACTTGATCTTCTAGTCCAAGAATATCTTACACAAAGAACTGTATTAATAATATCAATTATGAAAATTATCCAGGCACAATGGTCCACACATATAATCCCAACTACTTGGGAGACTGAGTTGGCAAAATTGCAAGTTTGAGGCTAGCCTAGACAATTTAGCAAAATCTGTCTTTAAAAAAAAAAAAATGGTGGTATGGGGTTAGGGGTGTAGCTCAGTGGTACAGCGCCCCTGAGTTAATCTTCGGCACTGCAAAAAAAAATTATGACAAAGTAATAAGGTGTGGTACCCAGAGATCACTAGATTCTTTGAATTATACTCAATTTAATGACTTCCGGCTGATTAATGTTGTTTTACCAAACTGTTCAGTTGCTTTTTCTGAGAGGTATGGGTCCCATTGGCAGGTAGAAATCATTTCCCTTCCATTAGGCAACGGTAACAAGGCACTGGGCAATTTGCAGTATGCTTGATTACTTTAGCCTGGTGAACTTCCCAGCAGGGCAACATTGACGGCTGATTTTTGTTTGATGTAGCAGAATGCCTGATGGTTATGTCATCCATTCAAAATTAAGGTTGATTGGTTTCCATAATGAATTATTTTAATCAATGTTTGCCCAGATTGCTTTAACTCTATTATTTCCCATCCACCTTTAAAGCACATCATTATGTTTATGTCCAGAATTTCCAGATCTAAATTATGCCTATAGCTCAGAAAATATGAATCTATGCTTTAAATCAGAGGCACCAAATGAAGGGTCAAAAATTACACCAAAATGCAAAACATTCTTTTTTAAATCAAAGTGTCTCTTAAACTGTGGTCATGGGCCAGCAGCATCAGGATCACCTGGGAACTTATTAGAAATGCAAAGTCTAAGGCTCCACTAAAACTCACTGACTGAATCATAAACTCAGGGGACATAAGTGTGACCAGCACTGGGTCTTTTAACAAGTCTTCCAGGTGATTCTAATGCCTATTACAGTTTGAGAATCATTGGTCTAAATTTTTATATGTAATTAGCACTAATAATTTTTTCGTGTTTAATGTTGATTGAAGATTCTGAATCCAAATTGAATACAGATGGCTAATTAAACAACTTCTTTTTCTTCTCTATTGATTATGATGTTTTTTATCAAAACCTATTCATAATCACCATAGATACTCAATGTCAAATATGATTCAGCACATATAAAGTCACTTGTTGATTTGCCAAAATAAAATATTTATTTGCAAAAATCGAATAGTTATAGCTGCTTAATCCAGAATTTGCTCCTATTTCGGCAAAGGGGGAAGATGACACATTCTCAGAACAGTGATAAATGATCACAGACGACATTACTACCTGATAAAGAACTATAATAGTTTTATATTTACGAAACTATATATGAACTTATATTTGAGTACCCTTTGCTGGGCAATTGCAGAAATATCAGTCAGTGGTCTTTTGTTTGAAAGATACAGAAAATTGGCTCAAAATAGCTTAAAAGGAGATAACCAAATCTATTGACTGGGGTAAATGAAAATTCCAGTAGTATAGGTATTAAGTCTCAGGAATTGTGGGACCCAGCTTTGAGGCAATATGACCAGGAATCACCTTACTATATTCTCAGCTATTATTCTTCCTGAGTTGTTTCATTCTAAGGATCTCTCTAAATGGTAGTGAGAAGGGTCATGGGGAGCATCGGATTTCTGGGCTACTTGCTTAATAGCAAGTAGCACAGATTGTTAGCTAGAATGAAGTATGTCTTTCCAGCTAACAATCCTGGGCTTGCTCATATTGGTTAAGTTTGGAGGCTTTGGTATCATGCTGATTGTCCAGCATGGGCCATTGCACACTACTGGCCTTGGGAGGTAGATCAGCTCCCCCTAAACTGGTATGGATCATAAGTGAGGAAAGAGTGGTCCACAGAGGAAAATCAGGATGAGATGCCTGGAGATTATGGAATGGATCCAAGGCAGATAAAAACAACAGGAGTTGCGGTACTAACAGACAATAACAGGAGTCCTCCCACCCCGCCCCACCCTGAAGTGAATTCTCTAGCAGATATAATTGGTTTTGTATCAGAAATAGCCATTTAATTTAAGGAGAAAGAGTTCTTTATTGTATATTAGCCACCATGTATTTGAGGATTTGCTCTCCTCCTGACCAATGGCTTTGCCAAACTTGACTGTCTCTAACTTCTTATAGTTATGACAACTTGGTTTTCAGTATTTTTTCAGTCACCTTCATATATCTATGAAAGAATAAAATGAGTCAATGTAAGAAGAAAATATCTAAAAATTTTAATTAATACATTAATGTGATTAAATTAATTTCTATCATTATAGATGTGTTTACCGATATAAAAGTCATATAAATATAGTTTATGATAGAATTATAAAATAAATGAGAATGAAGAGGAAAAATTTCACTCAAACTTAACCCCTCTGCCGAGGCACAACATTAACATGTTGGTTTTGTTTCTTCTTGTATATTTTCCTATATGCTTCTTTTTCTTAATTATAGCAAGATGGCAATATTATACACTCAGAATGAGTAAAAATTTCTACTTTTAAAAATTTAACATTTCATTGAGAATCCACTGCAATAATACATACAGTGATACATAGCTATCATTTGAAAGGCCAGGTAATATCTTGTCAATGATATTCTATTGTATTACCCTATTTTTGGATATTTACCTTATTGATTATTTATCAGTGTTATTCATTTTTTATATTACTTCCTACTCCTAGAAGATATTTAACTAATGACAAGTATTTATAGGTCATAAACCCACATCTTTATGGTTGATTTATGTGAAAGTCTAGGTGTGTAGCACTATTGACCATGTTTGTTGACCATAGCTATGGTCCAGAGTTTCCTGAGCACTGAACCAGACCATAAGCTCTGTCTTTGGGACTATTCTAGTCTTGACTTCATTTTGTTCTCTCTCCATGATTAATTCTATAGGATTTTGCCTGATACATTAGCTCCATACTAAGAAAAATGGGCCCTTATGTGAATTGGGCCAGTAGAACCCTTTGCAGGGTGATGCAGGGCGGGGGTGGGGGAATACCAAAGCAGGAGCCAAAAATCCATAGAGGGACCAGAAAAGTTTTCTGTCTCCCAGCTACCCTGCCCACACTACTATCATCACCTCCATTATTGAAAGGAGCTTGTTATAAATGAAAGAAAGCTGATTTCAGTCTACAGAAAAGCTGAAATTGCTGCAGTTTTGACTTCGCTCATTCAGTCTTAATTCATGAGTCGTAGTTCTATTACTTGTGCATGAATGAGACTCAATAAAATTTTCAATAAACTGCATTATAATAGTTGTAGTTATCTATTCTGTGGAATGCTCAACCCAGGCTTCCAATTATAGTGTACTACCCTCTCATCTTTTCTAATTTATAATGTCAAGATACGTTTAGTTTTAACAAATTAAACGGTAGGGAGAAGACTTGGGATCAAAAGCTAAGTGTTTAAGTGGTTTTAAAAGGTCATTTTTCCACATCATCACTGTTAAACAAAAGAGGGAGCTGGTAAAAATTTTTCCCTTATTATATGTTACCATTCATTAAAGGACATGATGATTTCATAACTGAAAATGTGAAAATTAAAACAGAATATGTACAAGTATGTAATTCCCCTGCCTCCCACCCTAGTTTAAGTAAAAACTTCTGAAAACAGGAATTTTTCAAAAATGTGAATGTCACAGCTATTCTTGGAGGAAGTGAGAAGGAGAAAGGGAGTACCATGCTCTGATCCTAAGAGACATCAATTCTGTTCCCCTTCGCCTCTTACACAAACCCTCATCCTGGCGTCATTTCTCTCTCACTCCTTTTTCATCTCCTTATCTCCTTCTCACTTTCCTCCCTCCTCTTTCTTTACCTATCCCTCCATATCTCTTTCTTCCTTTGCCCTCTCACTCTCCAGTAACATTTTTCTAGACTGTCATCCCCTGACCTGTAGAAGGGTTCCTCAGCACTCTGAAAGAAGGCCATTTGACTTCCATGTGCCTGGAGAACTGAGACTTTAACCAGGCAGGATCCTCTTAACCTGGAGAAGAGCCTTAGTGTGAGATTCTATGACAAATGAGTAGCCAGTGAGGCAGAGAGTGCAGGTCTCCCCAAAACGCTCACTGTTGAGGTCCTTCACCTTTCATGGGTCATAGAACTGTTGTTTTTTTTTTAACCTTTTACATCATAAATTGTACTTATTAATGGGGTTCAGTATGATATTTTCATACACTTGAACCGTGTGCACTGATGAAATTCAACTTTCCTTTATCCATAGCCCCCATTCCCTTTCTAACCTCTATTAATCGGGTTGACGCTTTTTTAGCTTCCACATATGAGAGAGAACATGCAAAACTTGTCTTTCTATGCCTGCCTTATTTTATCAAGACTGTATCATAAAGTTCGCCAGTTGTATCCATTTTGCTGCAAATGATAGATTTCATTCTTCTTTGTAATTGTGTATGTGTACCAAATTTTCTTTATCTATTCACCATTCGTGGACACCTAGGCTGATTTTTTTTATCTTAGCTCTTGTGAATAGTGCTAAAATAAACCTAAGAATGCAGGTGTCTGATTTGATTTCCCCTGGATATATACCCAGAAGTGGGATTTGTTGGATCATATGTTGGATGTTTAGTTTTATTAGGAACTTCCATAATTTTCTCCATAATGTCTGTACTAATTTATATTTCTGTCAATGGTATAAGTGTTACTCTTTGCATTCTTGCCAGGATATATGTGTGTGTGTGTGTGTATACATATATATATATAAAATGTATATAATATCTCAGATATATATAATATTTATTTCAGAGATTTATATAATATATAATATATTATAAATATAATATATAAATATGTATGATATATAATATAGATATAACATTATACATGTAAAATCTCAGAAGTTTTACCAAAAGCCAACCAGTCATGGGTTTTCTTTATTGGGGGACTTTTTATTACTGATTCAATATTGTTATTTATCATTTGTCTTCAGTTTATGTCCTCATGTTCACTTTGGGGAGTTATATATATCCAGAATTTTGTCAATTTCTTCAAAGTTTTCCACATATTTAGCATACAGATAACTTATAACAACCACTAATGATCCTATTGTATTTCTTTGATATTACTTGTAGTGTCTCCTTTTTCATTTATGATTTTATTATTTTGGTATTCTCTCTTTTTATAGTCTAGGTAAAGGTTTGTTGATTTTGCTTTTCTTTTTTTAGAACAACAACTCTTTATTTCATTGATATTTTGTATTGTTTTTTAGTCTCTATGTCATTAATTTCTTCTAAGATCTTTCTTATTTCTTTCCTTCTACTAATTTTGGATTTGGTTCATTTTTTTTATTTTCTCTGTCCTCGAGATACATCATTAGGTTGTATATATGAAATATTTTTGATGTAGGAACATAAACTTCCCTCTTAGTTCTGCTTTTATTATATACCTTGAGTTTTGGTACATTATTTTCCATTTGTTTTGAGAAATATTTTAAATTTCTCTTTTGATTTCCTTGATAATACATTGTTCTTTCAAAAGTTTGTTGTTCAGTCTTCATCTATTTCTAAAATTCTTTTGTTGTTGATCTCTAGTTTTATTCCACTGTGATCATAAAAAACATAGGTATGGTTTCACTTTTTTTTTAATTTCTTAAGACTTGTTTTGTGTGCTAATGTATGGTCTATTCTAGAGAAAGTTCTCTGAGCTGATGAAAAGAATGTGTATTCTGCAGCTGTTGGATGGAATATTGTTAATATTAAGTCCATTTAATCTAGAGTAAAGTTTAACTCTGATGATCCTTTGTGATTGTTTTGACTGGATAAGTGGGTTATTGAAGTCCCTCACTATTATTGTATTAGTCTCTGCCTCTTAGTTTAGGTCTAGTAGTGTTTGTTTTATAAAATTGGGTGTATCTATGTTAGGTGCATATAGGTATACAGTATTATTTCTTGTTGAGTTGATTCCTTGATCATTATATAATAACCTTCTCTATTTTCACAATCATTATATAATAACCTTTTTATTTTCACATTTTTTCTATTTTCACATTTTTTGTTATAAAGTCCATTTTATCAGACATAAGCACAACTGTTCCTAATCGCTTTATTTTATATTAATTAGGAATATTATTTTCCTTTTTTAATCCACTCAACATTTTGAAATTGTAATCTGCTCACATTCCAGGTTATTACTAATAGTTAAGGACTTACTCTTGTCATTTTGTTGATATTCTTCTAATTATTTTGAGTTTTCTGTATTCTATTTTATATTTCATTCATTTTTTTTCAGCTTGATAGACTATTGAACTGATAATGTTTAATTCTTTTCTATTCCTGTTTTGAATATCCACTCATTTAGTGGAATTAGACAAAGAGACAACTGAAAGTATATAATTATTCCAGGTCTCCTCAGTATCCTTTGTGGGTGAAGCAGCAGTGGGAACCCTGGTGTTCTCTTCCCAACTTGTCAGCAATGGCTACCTAACTATGGACAGTGGGTGGTAACTGCAAGAACCACATGGGCACCTGCCTTCAGTCCTGGCTCTAGTATAAGTCCACACTCTTGGTCTCAGAGAGCAAGTGCCCTGTTCTCATGGTTCATCAGGACAGCATCCTCCATTCCCCTCTGTCACAACAGTCATTCTCTACAGTGAAGGGCACCTAGCAGGCTTGTGTCACTGTCACTCATTGAGTTAAGTTGGGTTTTTGAAACAGATACCCCCACACCAGTGCAATGGAATGTCTGGGGGTGCCCAGAGATGGGAAAATTCAACCTTGGTTTTCTTTAGAGTAGCCAAAATTCTGAAAATAGCTCACTTTCCAAGGTGATTTCTAGCTATAGCACTTTGGATGTTCACTGGGAGATACTGTAAGATCTTTTTCCAAAGTCAGACTACTATGCAGATATCAGATTACTTATCTAAATAAGCTACTACAAGTTTGTGAAGACTAAAACATTCCACTTGCTAGGATTGTCAACATCCTTGCTGATAGAATTTGCTTGGACTCTCTTTTTCACCCTTATACCCTACAAAGGAGGATCCCTACCCTACCCTAGCCAGCTATGGAGTCCAGGTCTAAGATGCCTGGGTGCTTTGTTTTTCATTCCATGCTGTCATTCCAAGTCTCTGGATCTTATAAGGTCCCAGTCTCTCTCTTATAGATCTCTAGTGTTCTTTCAGGGTCACTCACCTTAAAATATAGCCATACAGCTGTTACTTGAATTCTTTGTGGAACAGCAGGTGAGTACTTGGCACCTCCATTCAGCCTTCCTTGGCTCATTGATTTTATACTTTGAATATATAATAAAAGCCTTGGATTCTCTTGCCCAAAATTACACTTGTGTATACATGCAATATTTCTTAGATAATTTAATGGGATCTAGAATTTCTGAGTCTGTCCATAAATCCCATTAGAGTCAGAAGCCCTGCGTACCCTCATGTGTCTGTTCTCTACTGTTGCTCTTGATTCCAAGATGTCTCATCTTGGTGGATTATTGGGAAGGAAAGTTATTGGGAGGGAAACAAGACTTTCCCTGCACACTTCAATTTATGTTGCCAACCACCTGCATAGACCTACAAGGATGGAGAAGCAGGTAGCTTTCAAAATGTTTGGTATGTAATCCATTTACTGAAAGGAGAAGATAATTTAAAAGCTTAGAAAATGGAATATTGTAGTCTAGCCAATAATGAAACAGCAAGAAACCCTGAATCTTACCAACACATGATGGATTAAATGGTTTATATGATGGTTTACATAGTTTACATGTGTAGTCTAATCTAGTCCATGGTATATCAGTTGAATAATTCAGACCACTATTGATTTGCAAAGATTCTTAGTTATCTCACATAGTATTATCACGAAGGAAGAATTCTTTCTCCAAACTTCAGTTCTCTTGCCTATGTAACATCAAGCAAAATTAACATTTGGTGTTCCTAAGTGTCATCAAATATTATATAAATGGTCCTAAATCCCAGCATATACATTTTGGAACGTGAACTCTGAGAATGTAAAGCAATATAAAGGGTTACATTCAAGGAGTAAGTGGTTCTTTGAGTAAGGTTTACAAAAGTAAGATTTTTTTTCAAATTTCCCTTCTCAGTAAGAAGTGCTAAGTCAATAATATATTACTCTGCAATTCTCTCTCTCAACTAAAAGTTAAAGATGTTTTTCCTTCTCAAGAAAAGTTATTAAGATGGAACCTGGTTTGAATTTTTAATACTTAAATCTAATATTTATATAATTGTATAAAGCTTATTATCAGAAATAAAGCATACTTCAACTGCATAAAAATTAAAATATTGTATACTGCCTAAATTTCTCGGTCATATATTTGAAAGTATTCTACTTCTAGCAGCACACTATGATTCCTTAGTAGCTCTTAATTGTTTTCAGAAAAAAAAATGTGAACATAATACAATTCCATGCTTTATTTTTAGACATATTTTAGTAATGCTGTTTAGTGATCCAGGTGGGCTCCTATCTTCTCAAATTTTGGAAATCATTATCATTCTGATAAGTCAAAGTCAAGACAGAGATGCCTACTACCATGCTACTACTAGTTCCCAGATGTAGTAATTGGGATTTAAAAAAAAAAAAAAAACAATGAAAGGAAAAGACAGTGCAATCACTTTCTAGAACATCCAGCAGACTAAACTGACAAAGTATTTAAAATAAGAAGAGTTTAGCAAAGTGACCAAATATGAGGTCAACATCCTAAAATCAATAGCATTTTGCTTAAGATGTGCCATGATTTATGGCTAGATAATGAGTTAATTCCTAAAGAAATAGATCCAGCTGAGGCACTGTATTCAGGTTTTGCCTAAGCAATCTACACTTTGTAAGTGAATACAGTTAATAAGAACGAGCATGTGCTTTCGGTGTTACTTCATTCTGAGAGGTGAGAAGTTTGTTTTGACTTGGTCTCTTAATATGTGTGTTTTACAAAATTGAATAAAACTATAAATATGAAAGATATTAGGGTGGATTATTACTAACTAGTATAGTCCTCTACTACTTTAGTCAGCTTTTCATCACTGTGTGACCAAAATGCATGGCAAGAATAACTTATAGGAGGAAAGGTTTATTTTGGATCATGGTTCAGAGTATTCCATGGTCAGCCAGCTCCATTGCTCTGGGCCTGAGGAAAGGCAGGACATCATGGTCAAAGGGCATGTGGATGAACATTTCTGCATGTGGCAGGCATGAGTCAAAAAGGGAGAGAGGAAAGGGTGTCAGGGACAACATAAACTCTTGCAGGGCATGCCCCAATGACCTGCTTCCTCCAACTAGGTCCCACCTCCCAAGTGTCCATTCTGCTATCAGTGGATTAATACATTTGATGGATTAATTAGTTGATCATTATCCCATCAAATGGATTAATCCACTGATATGGTCAGAGCCCTCATGATCCAATCATTGCCTAGAAGCCCCACTTCTAAATCTTGCTGCATCGAGGATCATGATTCAACATAGGAGTTTTGAGGGACATTCCAGATCCAAACCATAATACCATCCATGGACTTTCTTTCCCAGACTCTAAAATTTATGGATGTTCAAGTACCTTATATAAAATGGCAGTGTCTTTGCACATAACCTACGTTACCCTTTAAAGTCAATATTTTAATATGAGTGAACAGAGTCATATAGGTTTTCATATTTTTTAAATGAAGCAGTAAAGATTTCATGGTTTGTTTGTAATAAATTCAATTGAATGTTCCTTGTGAGTACCCTCAGATCTATTTACCATTTTCAAAGTCTTCCTAACAACTGGCACCCTTGCCTCTTGGTAGGCCAACTGTGTTCACATTTTTATGTCTGAGAAGAGAACTGTAAATGCCTGATCATTTGCATTTCTTCAGGGGCAGCCCTCAACCAGTGACTGACAGGAGGGAGTACCAGCTCCTTTGACTATGAGGAACTGATCTCCACTGATCCCCAAAGGGACTTTGCTTAACAGTATACCCTGGGCTTCCTCCCTTAACTGTTCCTACTTCTCTTCTCACATAATATTTTTCCTGAGAACACTTCCTTGCTTTCACACAAATCCTCATCCCATTATCTGCTTCTGAAGAACCCAATATAACCAATATCCTTTTGATACTTATGTATTTTAAGGGGGAAAAGTAGAAACTATAAAGAGATAAAAGAAAGAAAAAATACTCCAGATCAGACCATTCAGAGATGATCAGTATGATCATATAAGCATCGATCATTTTTTTCCATGTATTTTCTTCCAAATTTTCAAAACTGGGATCATACCAGAACAATGTTTTTCTCCATTTCTGAGGATCATATCTTGATATTCTCCTATGTAATGATTCTCAGCCATGGAATTCCAGGTGATTGGTTAGTGATGGAGAAAGAGCTAGTGTTGAAATGAACATGTAACTCACCACCTTGGTACATCCAGAGAGAATGAGAGACCTTTATTATAGTCTGTGTCTGGCACAGAAATATTATCATTCAGAAGTTACCCACAGGAAATTCACTGTATGATGTTACATGGATTCAATAAATGTGCTATAATTTATCTAACCATTCATTCCCTTGTTATTTCAGATTTTCGTTGTTTCCATTACTGTCTTTTAAACAAATGATATAGAATATGTTCCAAAAATTATTTAAGGTAGTTTACCTCACTCTTCTGCCTGAATTCTCATTCGCTGTTAATGGCATCACCTTTTACCAGATGTCCCAAAATTGAAACCTCTTGTCTGATTCTTATTCTCTTGCCATCTCATAAGTGTGTTGCCTGACAATTGAAGATCCTATGAACTCATCTTCAACTTCATTGCCAAGCAAGGACCATTATCCTCTTATGCCCAGGTGACAGTAACAGCCACCTCCACCTAGCTCCTCCTCCTTTGCGGCAGGTGTCATTCTGCCACCACAGTTAACATTCAAAAAGCCCCTGTGCTCACCTGCCACCTGCTGTATTTCAGCCTAACCTCCCACCTTTCCTTCCATGTGACAGACTTGACCCTGAACACACTTTTTTTTTTCACCTCTCTTTGCTTTGACTCCTGCAATTTTCTTTCCCTGCAAAAGACTTGCTGCCATTCACTCATCAAAAATATATTCCTTCTTCAGAAGTCGGCTCTGATTCCTCACTTCTCCTATAGAGGCAACGTGTTATAGAGGTATAATAGAAATTAGGATGTACTACCTGCAAGAATCAGAAAACTAAAACTGCCATGCATCTGAAAAGAGTCTGAAAATAGATTGGGCATCTGTCATTTTGGGGAAGGCTGCCTGTATCTTTCTGTGCAATGTTATTAGCTTCACCCTTTCCATGTGTTAGGATCATTCATAAAATCCCTCCAGGTAGGTAGGGACACGGTTTTAGTCAATCCAAGCTGCACATTCACTTAATGTGAATCACCTAAAGTAATTCTCACAGGACTCCCTGAAAAATATGGCAAAGCCATTACTTTACAAAAGTCCCCAGAGAGCATTTATTTTATGAAACAATTCTTATAGCCAGAGAAAACCCGTGTAATTATTGGCTTATCCATGGGAAAAACTTACCCAATTACTGTTATAAGGTGTTTGGAATAGCCCTAACTAGATAGCCTTAATAAGACAAATTAGAGTAAGTAACCTTGAAGAGGGATCAGTACAGACAAATCCCATGACTTCCATGTACTCACCTCTGTATGATGAAATGGGTGATGTGACCAGGGGATTCTTCACATTTGAGTGAATCAAGGGCTTTAGAGATGGTTTATCATATCAGGTGTGATTCCTTGCTCACAGGTCTTAGAGACCATGATCTTTGTTTGGAACTAAGTAAATGTACAATGAATGCACATGCTCTATTAAATTGAGGAAAAAAGTAACTCAAGATTTATTGCTATAATTCTCTTTAACTTTGATTTCCAAAGCTCAGTTTGGGGACATTATTTAACTTTAAAGAGCACCTTTTTGCTGGGCACGGTAGTGCAAACCTGTAATCCCAGTGGCTAGGGAAGCTAAGGCAGAAGGATCACAAGTTCAAAGCCAGCTTCAGCAATGGTGAGGTGCTAAGCAACTCAATGAGACCCTGTCTCTAAATAACATAGAAAATGGAGCTTGGGATGTGGCTCAGTGGTTGAGTGCCCCAGAGTTCAATTCCTGGTACCAAAAAATAAATAAAATAAAATAAATAAAGAGCATATTTTCATTGTAGCAATATTTTTTATTTATTTTATTTTTTTATTTGTCAAGTTCTCCATTGCTTCTGGTAGTTTCTGCCTGCCATTGTCAGAGGGACCTAATTCTTGTCCATAAGTGTATCTAGTTTCTGTTATGATGTAGATATTGTTTCCAGGGGTAAATAGACCAACAGCTTATGCTTAAAAGTTTTAATGGCTTTTCTAATTTCACAGTTAAAATTGCAGCAAATCTCAATATACTATATTTGAAATACTCGTTTCAAAGATCTCGAAAGCAAGATCCTAAAGAAGAGGCCAGTCTTCCAGGGCAAAAAGCCCCTCTCATGCTAATAAGCCAAATGAATAGACAGTCGGCTGATGCTCTCGACAATTTATCCTACTCTTTGGAGATTGTGCAATGAATGTCTCCAGTAAAATTAGAGCTATTGTTGTAGCTCTTATTTTTTTCTTCTGAAAATACAATTCTTTTCTGAAAATACATTTATGATTCAAAATTCCCTGGCTTTTAGGTACAATCATCATAATGAGGTTGGACTCCACATGTATATGTAAATCCTAAATACCTTTTTTCTATCTCTAAATTATGGTGACAAAAAAAGCAACTCATACATTTTGATCAGATCAAAGTTATTCTTTTGGGTTGAAGAATTTTAATTGGGATCACAGCCATATTGAAGGCATTTTGCCATTGCTTTTTGTGATTTTTTTCAAAAGAATAAATATTACCTTTCTTTAGATACAATTAAAGACAGTTATCATTAATCCCAGAGAAACACAATGTGTGGTCATTTTTACCTACACTTGGAAAATAATTCACTTGGGTTCCTACCTCATATTGGATCTCTAGAGTAAATTAACAGGATTCATTTAATTCCATTCCCCTTTTACTGAGCCCTCCCCAAATGTCAGATGCCATGCTGGGTACCAGGAATTGATCAGTGGATGAGATATAGTCCCTGCCTTCTATCACCGTCTAAAGAGAGGGTGGTGTATAGCACATGTGTAGTGCAGAACAGTTTATGTGTAACAGAAGAATTTTGGCAAAATGTAGCTGTAAGATGATTCATTTTAGGGTTGAGAGGTAGAACAAGAATGCAATAAGGAAAGCCTTATCTAAAGTAATGAGCTGGAATCATACTTGTTTACTATTCACCCTCTCAGATCTCTTTTAATACCTCATCAAGAAATGGGCCCTAACAGGCTCCTAAGAGTAAATTATAGTAACTTCCTAAGGATGGTTGTGTGGCCTTCTTTTTTGCTATGCTTTGTTATTTATTTTACTTTTTTATTTAGTTTAATTGAGGATTGAACACTGGGGTGCTTTGCCACTGAGATACATACCCAGGGTCTTTCTAAGTTTCTGAGGCTAGCCTCAAACTTGCAAGCCTCCTGCCTCAGCACCCTGAGTCACTGGGATTACTGGTGTGTGATACTTGCCTGGCTACCACGTGTCCTTTAGGAAATGAGTTCTAAGATGTATACCCAGGAGTATCATAATATATGTAGCATAGCATACACCCCCCTTCTTAGTAAAATATACTACTTCCTAGCACAAGCTCAGATGCAAGAAAAGCAGCTACTACAACTATTGATGTTATGATATCCACCTTCCTAGCAATTTCTACCTTTCCAAGCATAGAGTCTTCTTACTTTTGCTAGTGAGTGTCAATAGGACCAATTTACTTTCTAGCCATTGTCTCAGTTTAGTTTTGACCAAATTCTGAAGGTCATTGACTTGAATTCTGGCCTGAAATATGGTCAGATCCTACTCTTACTGGACTGATTTTCCAATTTAAAAAAAAAAATATTTTCATTTTGCCATGTTTCCCTGTTTTGAAGCTGATGCCTGCCTCTTGGTTCTTTAACTCATGAAGTAACTTCTGCTAAAAGATAGTGAAGACAAAGCTAAATGATGAAGATCCCTCCAGATCAGAAACTTTTTGAATACCTACCAAAAAAATATAGATTTTAAAACATCCAGGCCCCCCAAAAAAATACCAAAGAGTGTCACAAACCAACCAGTTCTTTTGATTTTTAGGATGAATTGGATTATATTTACAAAATAAATTGAAATAGATGATTACCATTGAGGAACTGACTAAAACTTGCCTATCCATTGCATGCACAGAGAACCCTAAGAGAAAGCCAGAAGTGACTGCAGGGATCCCATACATCAATACCATCAAATCTTTCTTATACACTAAATACACAATTTTGTTTTAAAAATATTTCTGGATATTTTAAGATTAAAACATTACTTAAAAGCATTATCAAATCATCATAGCTTTCTATCATATTTTTTTTCAACCAACTTATAGCAAAAGCAGCAGCAGTACATTCTTTGTGGATATCCCCAATCTCTCTCTCTCTCTCTCTCTCTCTCTCTCTCTCTGTGTGTGTGTGTGTGTGTGTGTGTGTGTGTGTGTGGAGAGAGGGAGGGAGGGAGAAGAGATGCTAATGGGGTCTTCACACTTAGAGAGCAGTGATTTTTGATGTGGGGTGTCATTGACAAGGAATTGTAAGGAAGTCAAATACACGGTTGCAGATCTTATTACCTGATTTTATTGTACATAGCAACCTTCCTCCAAAGACCTATAACAGTATTCTCGGAACTTAATAACACTACGGAATTATGAACTTTTATAGCTTGATGAGAACATGCAGATCATTTTATGAATGAAGAAGTTAGCATGAACTATCCAGAACTGTGCCTCCAGTTATTGGTGAAATCCGGGCCAGAACTGAAGCTTCTTTGGCTGCATTATCACTGGCTAATTCCCTGTTTTTCTGTTGTGAATGTTTAGCAAAGGCAAAGTAGCCAAGGTAGGGAAACTACATGATGTGGTTTATTTGGAACCATGAGGTGGTATATAAGAGCATAGATTCTAGAGCTACGGTGCTTGAGTTTAATTCTTGATTTTTTTTTACCTACTAGCAAGTTATTTAGTCTAAATAGGAGCACAGAGGGAAATAAAACAAGAGTGCCTGTATCTTTGGGTTGTTGGTAGGATGAGTCTACAGCAATGGGACCTATAATTAACACGTGCTGTATACCTGCTGACTTTCTGCCATTGTCCTCATGATCATCTTTATCTGTCACTTCTAAATCCCTACGTCATTTGTATGGGTCAGGAGTCTAAAAAGAAACAGCACCCATAGGAATTTAGAAGAGGAGACTTATAATGGGAACTGGCTCACAAGAGTATGGATACTGGGCTTCACATGTTCTTCCTTCTGCAAGCAGGATAACCAAGAAAACTGATGATGTGATTAATTCAAATCCAAAGGCCTGAGACTGGGGCGATCACTGGATTAAGTCCTAGAATCTGAAGGTTTGGGAACCAGGAGTGCCGATATCCAAGGGCAGGAGAAGACAGACCTCCCAGCTCAAAAAGAGAGAACTTGCCTTTCCTTTGCCTTTCTTTATATTCATTGGCCTCTCAGGGAATTAGACTGATTGAATGCTCATCTCCTCTTGAAATACTCTTGCAGATGCACAAGAAGTAAGCTGGTTTTCCAGCTCTCTCGATGTCCCTCAAGTCAGTCAAGTTGACACAAGAAATTAACCATCACACATTTCCAAAACCTCTTGGGGCCCCTTTGATCTTTCCCTCACAGATCTGCAGAATCTACTAGCCAAGAGATTGCAGATAACCTTGCCAGGGTTGTCCTGGTTAATGCAATGTCCATACCAGTCAAAGTTCAACTAGAGAAGCAGACCCAGTATTGGCTTATGCAATTGTGGAGGCTGGTTAAGCAGTCTCTGTTAGGCTATTTTAGGCTGGAGTTTGAAGTCTGCAGAGAAAGACATCAGACAGGAAAGATTACATGCAGGCTGTCACCTTCAGGTATTAGCAGGACCCCCATGAGGATGAACTGGATCTTGCATCCTTACCTCTGCTTTTGGTAATGAGGGTATCCTGCAGAAGATGATGCCCTTTGTCACAGAACAAAGCACACATGCCTGTCTCATGAGTCAGAAAAGATAAAGGAGGGTACAGGGGAAGGTATGACAATTGTAGGTCCAGAAGCTGCTTCATACCAAGGTGAATGTGAATCAGCAGATTCAGAGCAATATTTGTGAACTACAAAAGAGCTGTTGAGTGGTTCTTCCTCTTCCAGATCTCTCAAGATTTTTCTTTGTGGCTCATTCTGATCTGAAACATATCACAAAGGGAATCACCAAGTGAACATACCACAAGTCCATCACAACAACTAACGGTAGGAAAAGGAAGCGGAGCCAGAGAGGACAAAAATGAGAGCCATCAGGAGGAAATGAGGTAGATAACATTGAGCTTGACAGACCCCAGCACTGCAGGGGGGCATCTTTTGAGAACCACATGACAAAGTTCCACAGAACCTCAATATGCCTGCTTCCAGACCTCAGAGACCCTGGAGGACTGTGCTCTACTAAACAAAGATGGTGGCCTTGGGTGTTTTCCTCAGAGATGCCTTCCCTTGGCTCCAATATTTCAAATGGTTCTCCTAAGCATCATAATTTTGGAATTTTTTTTTTTTTCAAAATGTGCCTCCAAAATCCTTTTCAGAGTTTTAAATATGAACAATTAAAATAAACCTTGCATTTTAATTTTTATTTATTCTTTTTACCTTTCGTAATAGCTTAAGTAACACACCAGTAAAACAAAATCAATAACATCTGCGTAGAGAGTCAGAGATTTAATCGTAAACTCTGATAATGCTCTGTATCAAACAGCCATAGGTCAGGTAGAACAAGAGGAATGTTGTCTGTGTTTTTCTTCCTTTGCCTGTGTCTTAGTTTGGGCCTCTATAATAGACAACTGAAGTCTGGGTGACTTAAACAACCACCCAGAACTTACTATTCTAGGGGCCTGGGATTCCACCATCAAGGTGCTTGTAACAGGTTCATCATTGGATGAAGGCCTACAACATGGCTACCTTCTTGTGGCATCCTCACATGGCAGAAATAGACCTTGTTCGCTTTCTCTTCTTACAAGGATGATAATCCCATCACAGGTCTCCAATTTCATGACTTCATCTAAACCAGATTACCTCCCAGTAGCCCTACCTCCAAATACTATAACATTGGGTATTAGGACTTTGATTCATGAAATTATGCAGAGGACATAGACATTGAGTCTGGAGCAGCCTCATTTTGAATTTCTCTTTTCCCCCTAAGATTGAGTGCCTTGTGAGAGCTTCAGAACCATCTGTTATCAGTTATCTATTGTTTTGCTCATGGCTTACAACAGCAGCTATTTTATTTGCTCATAATTCTGAGGTGAACAGCTTTGCCTGGCTGATTCCAATACTGCTCTTGCTAAGGCTCATCATGTGACTACAGTCATCCAGCAGCTTGTTCAGGGTGGCCTCAGTCACGTGTGTGAAGGCTGGGGTTGGAAACTGGCTGTTCCGGTCTCATCTGTGATGGATCACTCTCTGCTACAAAGGTATTTTCACTCTCTGGTAGACTTGGCCAACCTCTTCACATGGTGATCTGAGAGGGTGAGAGGAAAAGCTCCCAGACCTTGTCTGACTCCTAGGCTTGAAACTCCCATGATATCCCCTTGGCTCCATTGTGTTAGTTGAAGATGGTCACAAGACCAGGCTATATCTAGAGAGTTGGGAAAACTAATTCTTACATCTTGACAAGAAGAATGGTAAATCCACCTTCCAAAGGAAAATACATAGATGGGAAAATATTATTTTATTATTTTAATTTATCATACCTTCTGAGCCAGGAAATCACTGGTGGATTGTTTAAGAGGAATAGTGTGAGTTTGGGAATAATTTCTCTCAAGGAATTGTCACTTGCTCATTTTCCTTTTTAAGAGATGATCACTTTTATTTTTTGCAATGCGCGTGTCAAAAATAGCTTATTGCTTTTTTTATTTCCCAAATAAAATGTGCCCCGTAAGATAAGGGTCTAACTGCTGGAGCATATCAACTTGGTCTTGGACATTGAAATCTATACCTAAACCTGATGGTCTGGTTTTATCTGTTCTCCTTCCCCCTACCCTAACTGTGCCACGTGACCATTTAGGAAATCCCATTTAATTTATGTTAGTCGTGTGTACAAATACCTGTATGAACCCTACAGGGGAAAGGAAATTCCTCTGGTAACTCATTTGTCTTTCTGGACGGTAAAAGGAGATGAAACTTTAATGAGGTTTTAGATGTTAACATGACTGCCTTGTTCCTCCCTTTGCCCACTTGAGTTTTCCAGCAAGTAATAAATAATTACAAAGCAACTTACAAGATAGGTGTATATGTCAGAACTATTATGTATCTTTTGGCTTGTCCCAAATGATTAAAAAAAAAAAAATAGAAATTTCAAATCTAGCAAGTTCTCAAACCAGATCTTGGTTAGGAAAACCCCATCAATTAAAGAGCAGTATTAATTAGTAAAGGTGTAAAGAATCATTCAGTAGGCATTTTATTTTAATTTAGCCATACACTTATATAATAACACTTGCATGGGCCAGTCATTGATCCAAATGCTTCATGAATAATTCACCAAACCTTCACAATGACCCTATGAAATGGTATTACTATACCTGTTACACAGATGGATGTACTAAGGCACAGAGAGATCAAGTAACTTATTCCAAGGTCCGTTGGTTAACCTGTGGTAAAATTAAAATTGGACTCCCAGGCAGGCTGAGCTCTCAATCTGTGCATCCTGCTGCTCCCCACTGTGTTCAAAAGTCTCATGCAAAGCATTATTCATAGTGTTTGGAGAAGTGTAGGGAAGGGTAAGAAACTTGGCTTCCACTTGAAGAGATAGAGGAATTTTAACATGTGCTCTAGTTTTAATCCTAAATATTCCCCATGGGCTCATGTATCAGACGCCTGGTCACTAGGAAGGCACTGTTTGGAGGTGGTGACACCTCTAAGAAGTCAGGCCTGATAAGGGGTGTGTAGGTCATTGAAAGTGTGCCCTTAAAGGGAACAGTGGGACCCTGGCCACTTCCCTTCTCCCCTTTGTTTCCTGGCCATGAGGTGAACAGATTCTTTGTTTCTGGGTGGGATTTTTTTTAGCATTTTTTATTTTTTTTATTATTTTTTTTTTTAAAGAGAGAGGGACAGAGAATTTTTTAATATTCATTTTTAGTTTTCGGTGGATACAACATTTTTTTTATGTGAAAACATCAGAAATTTATTAGTTGCTCAAAACATTACATTGATCTTGACATATCATATATCATACATTTGATTCAAATGGGGTATGAATTCTTATTTTTCCCACATTTACAGATTGCAGGATCACATTGGTTATACAGCCACATTTATACATACTGCCATACTAGTGTCTGTTGTATTCTGCTGCCCTTCCTATCCTCTTCCTATCCCCCCCTCCCCTCCCATTACCTCTTTCTACCCCGTCTACCTTAACTCATTTCTCTCTCTCTCTTTTTCCCTTCCCCCTCACATCCTCTTATATGTATTTTTGTATAACAATGAGGGTCTCCTTCCATCTTCCTTGCAATTCCCCCTCTCTCTTCCATTCCCTCCCACCTCTCATCCCTGTTTAATGGTAATCTTCTTCTCATGCTCTTCCTCCCTGCTCTGTTTTGAGTCGCCCCGCCTTATATCAAAGAAGACATCCAGCATTTGTTTTTTAGGGATTGGCTAACTTCACTTAGCATAATCTGCTCTAATGCCAAGGTGAACAGTTTTGCTCTGCTACATACTTTTATCCTAATGTGCAGGCTTCTAGACTAGAGGCTACAAACAATGGTCTCATCAGATCATGGACTAGAACCTCCAAAACCATGAAGTAAAAATAAACCTTTTATCTTTATAAAGTGATGATATCAGAGATTTGTTGCAGTGAGGGAAAGCTGACTGACAGTACACGTGAAACTGGAAAACAATTATAAGTTAATGTTCAGGAAACCATGGAAAGAGCAGAAGTAAGAACTTGTCTTGATGAACCCCCATGACTAACTTCTTTGAAATAAATCCCAATTCTTTAAAGATTAGTAAATACTTTAATTAAAAAAAAAAAAGATAACCCCTAGTAGTCAGGAAATCTTGATTTTAGAACTTTTTATCCCCTACTTGACTGTGTCACTGTTGGCAAAGTCACTATCTCACCTGTAAAAGATGACCTTCAGACTAAAATTAATTATCCCCTAAAAGTAGCAAACAGCTATCATGTACAGATATAACCAGTCTCTGTGGGAACACAAGGTGCAAACCATACAATTCTGAATCAAAAGATGCCTTCTTTTTCCTGCCTTGTTTGTGTTGAATCTCCATTTTCTCCCTTAACTTAAAAAGGTCTGTCCTGATCTCCTTTACATTATTAAATCTCTAATGGAAATATTTTTTTAAGTATTTTTTAATGTTAATTCTTCTCTTCAAGGAAGACCTCTCTCGTTCCTGTGCCATTTGATGTGATTTAGCCTGGGTTTTACAGTCTCTTCAGTCACTCTGGTTAATACTCAAATAATCACTAAGATTAGTCAAAATAAAATCCCTGATGTATATGTAAGGCTTTGAGATTAGTTATCATTTAAACCTTTATAATCTAATCCATGCCAAGGGATTAACCTGGACTAGCTGTTAAGAATTGTACCAATTATGTCTGCTTGTATTTTATTGATTCA
Organism: Callospermophilus lateralis; assembly: GCF_048772815.1. NCBI lineage: Eukaryota > Metazoa > Chordata > Mammalia > Rodentia > Sciuridae > Callospermophilus > Callospermophilus lateralis. The sequence goes on along the minus strand of NC_135313.1, from coordinate 107,478,800 downwards.
TGTTGGCAAGAGAAAATTTCATATAATTTTAAAAGAATTAATAATATTTTAGAGTTTGCCATGCTGCTTTTCAAAGCAGTTCATTGAATAATCATGATTCCAAATACAACACAAATGGAGACCTCTCAGTAACATTTTATATTTTCTTAATCGTTAGATTGTGAGTCTTTTTATTTAAATATAAAGTTATTCTCTCTCTGCTCATTGCAACAAAACTTCCATCTACTACAGAGTCTTGTTGAGATATGGGAACTATTTTATAAGCCCAGTGTGCAACATAAGAAAAATGAGTCCATTTTTGATGGCCATTCCAGTTATAGAAAAAGGAGTCTTTTCCCTGGGTGAAATAATGACTGATTTCTGGTTATGCAAAATGTCTCCTACATAGTATGGCATTTTCAGGGCTGCAAAAGCTTCTATCTAGAAGTAGCAGTTGAAGTGTGGGTGGGTCACCTGCTGAAAAGGGTCAGCCCTGGGCACCGTGATCACTTGGCTTTGAGACCCCACTGAGCAGATAGTATATTTCAGTAACCAGTTTGGGGGACAGCCACTCATTTTCTGTCGTGTGGCTCCTTAATCGCTTCTGAGCCTACCTGGGCTCATATCCAGTTTTTAATCTTCTCGACCCTAGCTACATCTAGCCAGGGGAGGACAAACATATATATTTTATGTTCACAAAAGATGCTTTTGGGGGGCAGTGAAAATTATTCCTTTAATTTTTCACTTCTTGACAATCCTTTTTTATTTTTATCATAACTTTGGTTGTAAGTCTGTTATCTTTTCAGTCAAATAAAAATTTAAAACTATTAGATTTTCTAATAGTACCCTTAAAGATTTGATGTTAAAGCAAAGCTGGTTTTTTGTTTTTTGTTTGTTTTCATCGAATCCTTAGCATCCAGTTGGTGGTGTGCATCCTTTCTGTCTTTTTTTTTTTTTTAGGTCTTCTTATCTTTTCATTTCGTATACATAACCTATTAGATGATGATCAGTCTGTCTCAATTAGAGGGAAAGAAAACATTCCCAGTTTGTGATACTGCAGAATTAGTACCATTAAGAAATGGTGTACACTTTAGTGAGAAATAGGGTATAAATAAGGCAATGAAAATTCTTTATGATGTTAAGCCAGCAATTTGCCCTGTTCATGACCCCTTGCAAGCAGGCTGCTTTGCAATCTGAAGGCTCACTGAGTGAGCTGTAGCACAATTGATCCCAGGTATATAAGACACAGCACACTAGCTCCTTCATTGATTTATTCCTGGCCTATTCTCCACATTACCCCATTTAGCTGATCAATTAATCTCTGATATAACTCATGAGCAGCTGTTGAAAATAATGCAGTGGGTGATATTTCCTCAGCAGCATCCATGATGGAGTTCCTTGTACGTATCTAAGCAAAGAGACATTCATTCTCATGTATGGCCAGGGAGCCTTCTCAATGAGAATAATCTGTGAGGAGTGGATTGCTAAGAGCATTGTAAAGGCAAGGACTCTGCCACCCACCACCCCAGTGCATGAGAGAGATGCTCCCAAAATGTTTGTGGGTTGAATGAAGAAAATGCAGTTTTGTTTGCTATCATGGCACAGTAGCTTAAATCAACGGATTGGCATCACTCTATTTCTCACACCTGAAATTCTGAAATTTTACTTATGATTATTGAAAATAATGCAGTGGGTGATATTTCCTCAGCAACATCCATGATGGAGTTCCTTGTACGTATCAAACAAAATACGTTGTTATGAAATATAAAAGTCCATGGACCGGAAGTCAGAAAGAACTGGAATGAATGGTGGCAGATTAGAAAACAGGAGAGCTTTGGTATCAGACCGATACGTGTTCAAATCCCAGCTCCTCTGTCTTATGGAGTTGTATGACTTTCAATGTTCCTCAACTTCTCTTTATTTCTATTTCCACATTTGGAAAATCAGATAATAATGCCCACTTCCTTGGGGCTCTTGTGAGGGTTAAATGATATAATGCATACAATATGAAAGCACAGAGGCATGAAACAGCCTGCTATGTTTGGAACACTACAAGTAGTTCAATTTAGCTGAAGCCCGGGGTGCCCGTGGGAGACATGTAGGAGATGAAACCAAAGAGAGAAGGAACAGCTAGGTCATCAAGAGCCTTGGGTGCCAAGCTAATGGGTTTGAACTTCATACTGAAACCTTTAGGGTATCATCAAAGTATTTTAAGCAGGAGAGAGGAATTGCACGATCAAATTTGCATTTTATGACCTTGACTCTGGCAAAACAACACTGGATTGGAAAAGGCCGGCTCTTAACCTTTCCAGGTACTTCCCCAAGTCACTCCTACACCAACTCTCTGGTCTCTCAAAACTATATAGATAGAATGGACCATGGTTCCTTGGCCTCTAGGATTTTCATTGATCCATTCCTTCTTCCTAGAAGATACTCTTTCCGCCTAGTGTATGTATCAGTGAGAAGTTTTTTAGTTTGAAATGGCAGAAAAACCCATATGATCTGGCTACATCTCCAGATCTACATCTTGGATTTTCAGTCCATGTCAGTGAAAAGTGAGTCCTGTATTAGATTGCGTAGAGTCACGGACTCTGAAACAATCAGGGAGGCCAGAGCTGTGTCAGTCTCACCTGAAAGGTATGGGGAGAGTGGATATCATATTGAATCAGCTCCAACCCAACTACAAGAAAGAGACTGGTGGAGTAGGGGAAGAGGTTCATAGAAAATTAGGGCACTTTTCCCAGAAGTCAAGGAAGGGATGTGTTCCAGGAAACATAGATCTCTGCTGTACTTGAACAATACCTGCTTTTGTCCCTCAAAGCCATCATGGAATGACACTTCCTCTAGGGGACCACCTATGAGTAACCAAGACTAGTTTATACACCCCTCCTGTGTGTGCCTGTCACATCACTTCATCATCATGGAGATGCAAGAGCTGTTGACCCAAAATCGTCCTCTGACACACCATGAGAGGAGGGGCTCTGGCTTATTTACCTGCATATTTTAAACACCTATTTAGAAACTTGTCAAACATTTGTGTGTAGGGATGCCATGTTAAACTAACTTGGAATTTGAGAAACCGGGTTATAATAAAGGAAGAAACCAATGATTCTTTGCAGTGGGACACATGTTTGAGAACTGTTAGAAGTGGGTAATAGACAAGATGTGGGACCTTGATTGAGAAGATGTCTCTACCCTTGAGATGAAGGATTATACCTGGTTTCTGACTCCTGCACTATAAGAGAGGTTGGGGAGACAGATAAAGCGTTCAGTTTCATACATAAGGTTCTTCTGGAATTTACTTTGGGGATTCTTCAATCTCAGTGGCATGGTAGTGCTAGATAAAGCCTTGTGAGAGGATCAGAGTCAGGGGCGTGATTAAGAAGGAAAAAGTCCTTTCTGGGAGTCTAGCTATATATTTTGGTAAAGTCCTTCTAACTAATGCAGGACTTTGTACCTTGGGATCCACACTAGTGAGCTGGAAGTGAAAGATATTTGATCATAGCATGATATATCAAGGCCTAAATGCCACAAGGCAGATCAGGAACTCAATCAATTGGGATCACCAATGTAATACAATTTTAAATAAGGAAAATTAAAAAAAAGTGCCTTCCCAAGCTAATGAAGGGTAGAAAGATCCAGCCCTCAATGAACAACTCAGTTCTTCCTTACCAAAGAATAGTCATTAGTCAGCTCTCAGTGGAACATACTGGGTGGACCCTAGAACCTTGATTTGTGCTATGGAAAATCAATATATTGCACCTCCAGGCAAGTATTGATTTTTTTTTTAAAGAATTTCCCTTTTACCCCACCCCATATTTTTCTTTGAAAATCCATAAACAAAAGAAGGTCTTTTATTTTATGTGCCTTTTTGTATTGTGCTATATAACTCATTGGTAGTACTGAATTCCCAGTAAAGGAAGGAGAATAATTGAGAATGTTTCTGGAAAAGGAAAGCAAAATGGGAAGTAGGCAACTTATCTGAGGTGGGTCCGATTATTCCTGCCTTTGGTAGCTAAGGTTGGAGACATAGCAAGATGTGTGGCCTCTCTCTGGAACTTTACTTCATGCTGTCAATGGAGCTGCATGGAAAATAGATTAGACTCAACATCTTCCAGTTTGAGGCAAATTTCTATATTTCTCTGAACCCCTAGATTTCCTTAGAGTTGATACATGAGAGAATGTACACTATTATCTGCTTAATATCATGTTTTCTTTCTTCCCTCCCTTTATTTCCTTTCTTCTCATTTTCCAATACATTTTTCTTTGCTTCTCTTTCCTTTCTTCTATCCTCATGTCTTCCTTGCTTCCTCTCAGATCCAGTCAGATTTCCTTAATGTCTACTCTATGTGTTTTCAGAAGCTGTTCCATCCTCCCCCTGTTGATTTGCAGCTAATGCTGTGGATGTAATCTGATGATTAGTGTTTACATTAAGTTCCTGGCCGGATGGCAGTTAGCCAGTTTGTGTGATGTGTGTTCAGAGATTCCCTGCCAGTGGCAGTTTCTGCCCACCCCTCTCTCCAGGTGCCCAGACTCCAACGGGGCCCTGAGTGCTGCTGTGCAGAGCACATATTCAAAGCAGGGTGGACAGACACATCTCTACCAGGGGTTCCACTCCTCTGTGTCCTTCAATACGTACTGTGAACTGCATTATAACCTTCAGCGTCTCAATGGCATGGTAGTAACTGATGAATCTAGATGAAGTAAACCGTGTCCTGGAGGACTCTCGTTGTAAGTGCATTTCTCTCTCCCCCAGACCAAGAAGGCTATATCAACAGTTCAACCTCACACATAAATGGCCTTCTTCTTTCGTCACTGCAAATCCACTTTGCCATGTGAATTGTCACATTCACTAAATTGATATAAAAGAATCTGGACAATTTCTATTCCGCACCTCTGACTTAGGGGCATTAGCCTATTAAATTAAATCATTAAAGAAGAAGTTAATCGAGACCATTCAGGACTCAGCATGGTTCTGACTCCCTGGAATGTGGAGTATCCTTGTTTTATTTGATACCATATGCTTGCAAACATGAGAACGTCTCTTGAGTTTCCATCCTGATACTTGGTGATACACAAACCTTTCACTAGAGGAAATCTTCCAGCACAATGTTGTGATTCACGGACCAAAGTCTAAGGAACAATTTCTTTTCATTGTTACTTTTAAACTTTGAATCTTTAGAAAGTGTTGTTATTTATATTATTCTGGCCTTTGAATCAACTTGTATTTTATTGTCCCTTTCTTTCATGTTTTAGAATTTGGGAGAAATGCAAAGTTTTAGGGAGGGATCAAAAATGTTTCAATGTTGTACTTTTATAATATCATTGTCATTATCATTATCAATGTCATCATGTTACCATCATTATCATTATTAGCATTACATTTTAATTGGAGGAGAAATGATCCAATAAATGTATTCTATTAATATACAACTACTGGCTGTGAGAAAAACAATATCATATTATAAAATATATACTGACTATGCCATGACAGACATAAAACATATTTTTTTAAAAGAATTCTTTTATGACAAGAAAGAAACCGATGAAATCTCCAAGAAACAGGTCATTCTGAAATACCTAAGGGTAGATCTTTTATGGGAGTTCTTAAATATCTGATATCTTCTGTGGAGGAAATAAAATGAAATTGCTTTGAGTACTACCTTTCAGAAATAAACCAGCCTTTCCTTGTGACTGAACCATCAGGAGGAAAATGGTACCAGTTCTTTCTGAGCTCATTGCAATGTTGGTATATAGTATATTAAAGGAATCTGATTTATAGTGATGAGTTATTAAGGAGAAATTGAAAGTTTCCCAACCCAGGGGTTTTTACATGCAAAATTTAAGGAGCCAATTATAGTCCATTAGTTTAAAAGGTAAACTTATTAAATCCTTCATGATAAAATAGCTATTTCTGATTTTATGATAAAATTTAAAAGGCAGGGATGGCATTTTAAGACTTGCTATAATACACTTCTTGGCTCCCCTTGCAGCCAGTGGTAGCTAGTGTTTAATGTGATGATTTAAGGATGATTTAAATTGGTTCTCCTGCAGAGGGGGAGGAGGATCCCTAAAGAAACTAATTTTTGTGAAATGATGTCTGTGGGATTTAGGGTTAAGTGACAGAGTGATTGGAGATTATGGAACCTAAAGACATTTTAGGAGTAAAAACTACAGGTCTGCATCTCTGATGGACTCAATAAAGAGCCTGCAAGGTAGGTAGGTGAGCCCTGTGTCTGCAGGTGACCAGGGTTCTCCTGCAACCCTGACTCATCAGCTCTAGAGCCAATCAGGTCAAAATTGTGAGTTAATATTCTGTCCTATATGTAGTTTATGTTTATTCTTTAGTTTGTTCAACAACAAAAAATGATCATGAAATTATGAATTTTTAAAAAAAATATTTATTTTTTAGGTGTAGATGGACACAACACAATGCCTTTATTTTTATGTGGTGCTGAGGATCAAACCCGGGTCCCGCCCCATGCTAGGCGAGCACTCTACTGCTGAGCTATAATCCCAGCCCCTGAAATTATGAATTTTAAGATAGAAAATATGTCTTTACAAAAACATTGTCATGTTTTTATATCATTAGGAAACCTACCCAGTTGGTTAAAGGATGAGTTGCGACTTACCATCCTGGCAGCGGAGAGACCCCAGGAACTGAGCCTGAACTAGCATGTCAGTGCTCTTTGCTGCGGATCATCCTGATCCACAATATCAGTGTAAATATGATGAACAGCCAAATGCATGGATCTTACAAATGAGTTGTCCAAGATACCTTGTTTATTTAGAAAGCCATTTTCTAAAATCTTGAGGAAGTAAGGAAGATCACTGTTAAGTCCATTACTGCCAGACTCAAGAGTAGCTTACGAATCTGACTGAGGTGAAGGCAGATAGATAGAAGACAGACTATCCATTTTTGGTTCTACTTGGCTTCCTCATCTGATAACAGGAATAGGAGAGTGTTCTACCTGTAACTCCATCCTATTTCGCAGGATAGCTATGAGGCTTAGCCAAAGCGTACCAAGAGCCGGGAAGGATACCCTGCATGCAGGCACAGGGAGACCATTTCGCTAACATTGCTGCTGTTTCCAAGTCTGCTCCACTCTCGTGGTCCCATAAATCTTACCTCAGGAAATCAAGATCTAAAAATGGAATATTTCAGTTTGATTTATCTAAGAAGGAGGCCACATCCTATGCTATACCCGGGCTACAAATTGGTGTTACCCCGACCTCTCCAAAGAAATAAAAAGATGAAATAAGATACAGATCATGTCTTTGAGGAAATTCCATTTTCCATCTCCTGAAAAGCACCAAAGATGATTTCAAATGGGGCCTAGAAATCAAGTAGGAAAATTTAGCAGCCAGTGCTACATATAAAACTGTACTTTTGGTCCTAAGTCAACCTACTAACTTTCACATTTTTACATATTGCTTAATTTTATAATAATAAAAGCTGTAGAAAAAAATGAAAGAGTACAGAATTTAAATATCCTTTTACCCAATTACCCAGAAATAGCACTCTTAGCAACATCTAGACTTCCAGTCATTTTTTTTTTTTACTATGCATGTTCTATTTAATGGGATCCTACAGTACTTGCTATTTTGTAACAAGATGTTTAATAATGTCACAGTGGAGCTTTTCCCATTATAATTTGTGTTTTACCTTACCACCATAATAGTGGTGCAACAATGGCCGTAGCTCCACCACCCCCCATACAAAAGTACAGTCTATAAGTCTCTGTTATTCACCCAGTTTATACCCTATGTCACTCTCAAAAGTGACCATGTTCAACCAAGAGTTCTATGGTCACCCTGTAAAGTTTACTCCCAAACCTCACTCACCCATCTGCCTCAGGGTTACAATTATGTCTCATTAAGAATTCCAATGTTGTTGGCTCTTGTCCCTCATTTGCCATCACCATCTGACACAGAAGCTCAGTTCATTTCTCCCTGCAACAAATTGCTCCTCAATTAATTCACAGATGGTTCATATATATGTTCGTGAAAACATCTTCTCTTCTTCTGTTTTTTAAACTTTCATTTGATTCTATTCTATTCTGAAACTTTCAGTTGGCCATGCCCCCCAACACACATGCACCCTGATTGAAATCAACATAGGAAAGCACCCTCTCTCTGGTATTGCTGCTCTAAGTGCCCACCCAGGGATCCTAGTTCCCCGCCAGTAGGCTGTGTTCTGGTGGGAATTTCTAAACTTCTCATCCTGAGCGTTCCCCTTGCTTTATTCCAAGTACTTAGCTCCTGTTACTTTGCCATCTCACTATTTCTCACAGGAAGAAAAATGATGGCAACACACCTTTCCCACTTAGGTCCCAAAGTGGAATTCTGGTGCCTAGACCAGTAGTTCCCAGTTCTGTCTGAAGGCAGCCCCATACACTTCAGCCTGCTATCCCTTCTCTATAGGAATAGGATTCCTTTCCCATGGATATAAATTCAGGCAAAGAACACTGGGGCAGTTCTGGCCACAAGTCCAGGGGACCCGTCAGATTCTGATCACATGTACAGTGCAGCAGTGAGCACCCGTCTGCCCACACCTTTTGACCACATCTCTAATTGTCATTTAAAGTGCATCCTTATGTGTCTCTTAGAAGAGTAGAAACTGTGCAACAGGCCTTTCCCTCTTTCTCTCTCTCTTTTAACCATAGCTTTACTTCACGTCAGGTTAAGTTCTGGCTGTGACTCATATCACCACTGTGGATGCTCAGGCTAGGAACTAATGATCTTTCTAGGGCATCCTCCTTCTGGAATTGATATTTTTATCCAGTGGCTCTGGAAAGCATTTACTTTTCATGGGCCCACCAGAATCACAGAACTATCACTTCTTTATTGCAATAACATTTATGGATGGAGAAATGCACAGCTCTTAGAGCTCTGAATAGCTTCCGTGGTCTTAGAATTCAAGGGTCCCTTCACCAAGCTGTGAAGCACAACCATGTTGCATTCACTAGAAAACTGTGCTTTCCTGGCCCTGCTCTTGACATTTAGGTCATGGAAGGTCTACGGTGAGCTGCTATGCATGCATGGGTGAGGAGAGGGTTTTTTAAACTTTCAGTTGATTTTAACTTTGTTCTCTTTGATGTATGGCAGCTGGGGAGTAGAGAGGTGGCACAGATGGATTACATCTTCCACGTAGGGTCAACCCTGCAGCTCAGTTTTCACCACCACCAGTGCAAGGCATGTTGGTAGCTCCTCTAGGAACCAGTAGGAGAAGAGAACCAACTTGAATTTTCAATGAGCACATTCTGGCATAAAACATGGGCACCCTATATAAAAAGAGCTCTTACATGCACAATAACAATTTATAACTTCATTTAGTCTTGTCAAAAGAAAAAAATTACCTTCGATGACTGATGGTGCTATGAGTTTACATTTTAAAAGTGGTATTAGTCCACAAGAATATTTGCAAGTGTGGGCCAAAGAGAAAACAGAATTATTTCAACAATTAAGTACCCCCCCATACACATCCACAAGCACACAAAAAAAGTCAGTTGTAATTCCCAACATTTCTTCTCCCATCTGACTTATATTTTACACGTCATTATTTTTCTAAAAATTTTCTCATAAAAGACTATATAATGAGTTATATTAACATAAAATTATTACTGTTTTGAAGCACACAGGAAAGTTTTATATTAATTTTAAAAAAGAGAGAGAGAGAGACATTTCTATGCTTTTCTTTCCTGCATGAAAATTAGGCTTTTTAAATTTTATTAAAAAGTTTCTTTTCACAAATATGTTTCAGCCTCCTAGATTTTAAAGAACATAATGGACAGCTAGTATTCACACAGATGTACTATTTGAAAGGAATTGGGCTTACTGCTGTTATTCAGTGCTGCATTTTCATGTGTAGGAATTGATGTATGCCAAGAAAAAAAGGCAATTAAGGCTCTTATGCTTACTTTTCAAGGTGTATTAAACTGGTGCGAGTTTTAACTATATGTTTACTTTAAGAATCTTAAAACGACCCCTTGGGAAATATTACCGACTGAGCCTGTTGGGCTGAAAGAAGCAGTAGATTCATTTTCATAAATAAATCTGAATTTCCATTATTTTTCAAATTTACTTGTAGATTGAAGAAGAGGATAAGTATGCTAATAGAGAATAGAGAGAATGGAAAATTATGAGAACTTTCTCTTTGCAGTCAGTACCAGCCCTGTTCTTTGTGGGTATTTCCAAACACAGATATATTAAAAATTGAAGCCTTGTTTATTCAAATATTCATTCAACAAATGTTTGTTGTATAAGGCACTGTCTCAGTATTTTGGTGAGCAGCAAATCCACAAGACCCAGTTGAAAACCTTCCTAAGCTTACAAACCATCCCTGAAAATATCACTCATATGTGTAGGGTAAAACATGATTACTTTACAGGTCAGGTAGTCACCAAAATTAAAATGGCAGCTTAGGTTTATTGAGTTAAATATGTAGCAGACATATACCAAGCCTTTTCAGCTCTTATTCACTCTTCATAAAACCTTATTAGTAGCTGTTCTTATTGTTTCCAGTTAATACATGAGGAATGAAGACACAGAGAGGTTAAACATCTGACCCAAGGTACAGCTAATAAATAACAAAATCACCCAGGTTCCACGGGGCTCTAAATTGCACTTTCTTAGAGACTATGTGGCCAAATATCGTTAGAATCAGTATTCATATTACATTTATTAAAATTGTTAAACCCTATTTGCAGGCTAAGTTTGCACGATTCCCTGAAGTGACGGTGTTATGTAGGCACCTGGTATGTAGTGAGTGGTCAGCAAGGAGATCTGTCTCCATTAATGACTCAGCTACCATGGAGAGGGCATCACCCAGCTCCAATCTTAAATCTAGGTAAGAAGTAACAGTCACCTACTCAAGGAAAGCCTATCACATTATTAGGTTATTAAAAACTGAGACTTTTTCATTGTTCTCTAGGGATAAAATTCAAGTTTGTAAGTGAACTGGAAACTTGTGAAGTGGCATTAAAAAAATCACTTCTCTACAGTTGCAGAACACATAGCAAGAGGGATGAGCTCTAACATTAGAGCCACACTGTCTGGGGTAAGGGATGATTAATCTCATCTGACTTGAAAGGAACCATCGATAGAGGCAGAAGATGGGATTTCAGCTGTAGGGCTCCAGCTGAGAATTTCAGGCTCCCGAATGCAGACCAACTGATAAGTTCTTGACTTGTCCTGAAAATATTTTCCCATCTCTGAAAGCAGAGGGAACAGGAGGGGCTCAGCTATTGTGCACTTAATTCTGAGCACCTGGACAGACCTGATTTGTGATTTAGAAGGGAAAGAAAACTTATAGAGGCAAATCAGCATAAAAGGAACACTAGGAAGCAGAACAGTCGTTATATATGTGCACCCTACCTAGTCATTAGAAATCAGACATCAAAATATTCACCAAGAAAGCAACTAAAGTCCTGAACATATTTTCTGAAAGAGAACATAGTATATAAAGGATTGAAGACTCTAAAACTGTAATCTATTTATATATTCTGAAAAACTGATCAAAAGATTTGTTCTTGACTTGAATCCTTTGTCTTATTCTTTGTGTCAATCAGCTTGCCATCACTGTAACAAAGTACCTGAAATAATCAACTTACAAAGAGAAAAGAGTTATTTTAGTTTTCATTTTGGAGTTCATATCCATGATCAGGCAAACTCATTGCTTTTAATTTGATGGGGGTGCCTGACGGAAATGGCAGAAAGTATGATAGAGCAAAACTCCTTGCATTATGTCCAGGAAGTAGAAGAGAGAAAAAGGACCAGGGGTCCCTTCATCCCCTTGGGAAGCATGAGGGATGAGCTATAACACATCTGAGGCCCTTCTCCTGATGGTTCACAGCGCCTCCCAACAGCACCACTCTAGGGACCGGGCTTTAACATGAGGAACTTCCCAACTACAGTACTCTCCTACTTGCATGTTTGATTGAGATGGGATTACATGTCAAGTCTAGGACATGTTGCATTTCTTCCCTCTGGATCCTTTGATGCCTTTCCTAAAGGCCACTGTGCCAAACACAGAGCTTGGCTGAGTTGCAGGCTGATCAGGCCCTATTGCACGTCCCTAGGCTTGCCTGTTTCTGTCACTACCACATAGTTACCTCAGGCCAGGATCTGGCTTTAGACAAAGGATTTGAGAACTAGGCCTCTGATGAATAGGTAACTATGGTACCCTTTCCCATCCTGGCTCTTTTTACAATTACCTGGAACAGCTCTGTTTAAAAGTTTTTGCAAACATCCCCAGCTCATCCAGATAGATGTTATGGTCATGCCTTGACCTCCAGCAAAGAGCAGTGACTGGCCAGCATTCAGGCAGCTTGGGAGGCATGAGAGGGCCTACTGATTCGCAGTCCCACATTTTGCAAGCAGGAGGAGTTGGGGAAGTTCAGCAGATGCATATCTTAAGATCACAGGAGACCATAAAACTTCTTACCTTTTTGCTACAGAGACAATTCTCCATTCTTTGATGGCAATGGTACCTTTCTGTACTTACTGAGTCCACTTAGGACAGTATGTGGAAGATGCAAACACAAGCCTCTTGAAACACCATAGTACAAAAGGAAGGTCCTAATAAGCTACTTAAGAAAAATATTATATGGGGAGTTCACCAACACAATCTGATTTTTAAAGGACGTGGAATTTAGCTTAAGGAAGGATTATTAACTAATAAAGGAGAGGTACAAATTTTAAACAATAGCATCATGAAATATAAATGTCAATAATGAATCAGAATTTACCCAAAAGTTAGTATATCAACCAAACTTACTTTTTTAAAAAATGAATTGTAATCTAGTAGAATGGTTGATAATAGGGGTTATTGGTATCATAAGCACCTGTGTATGAATAATGGTTCCTCAGTTCCTTAACCCCTCTGTGAGCTTTCTTACCCATAAAATGGGAATGATTGGAGTGCTTCCATTATAGGGTCATTGTGAATATTAACTGGGCTGCTCTGTAGTAAGTGTGTAACAAGGCCGAACACATAGAGACAGTGCTTTTAGAAAGGTTGCTGCTATTACTTCTTGTTCTAAGAAGAAAAAGCATGTATGATTTCTCAACCACATGGAGATTTCTGTAACATAATGAAATGGCAGCATTGGCGGCATCAGGAACAGTAGGTGGCAAAGTTCATCACCACCTGCTTTCTGTCTGCAGTTCCTATAAAGGATTCCTCACACTGGAAAGGGAGGGGTAATTATCCTGAGGGGTGAATTGATGCCCATGCTGGTGAGGAGACAGAATACAAGCAGTTAGCTGCTCCAGATGAGTCCTCCCCCAGTCCAGGTAACTTACATTCTAAGTACTGATGTTATTCCAGAGCCATTGTTGACGGTCCCCAAGATAATGGAACAGAGAAGTTAAGCTGCAAGACCAAAAGTGGAAAGATAACAGTCTTCATTTTTATAAAGGAAAAAAAAAAATTCTGAAAAGCATAGCACAGGAGGATTGAGATTGTTGCCTGGGAAATTTCTAGAAAAGAGCAAATGAGAAAAGATATTATATCATTAAGATAGAGCACAGGGCTGGGATTGTGGCTCAGCAGTAAAGCGCTTGCTTAGCACGGGCAGGACCTGGGTTTGATTCTCAGCACCACATAAAAATAAAGACATTGTGTTGTGTCCATCTACAGAGTAGATTTCTCTCTCTCTCTCTCTCTCTCTCTCTCTCTCTCTCTCTCTCTCTCTCCTTTAAAAAAAAAGATAGAGTACAGGCTTGCTTAAAAATAGATATTTTGTTTTAAATGGATTTTAACAGAACCATTAGTCACACAATTGTCTTAACTTGGTCATATCCAATAGAACATCTGATTACCTAATTTGTGATACTTCTCAGAGAGGATGAAGAACCGGGTTGGCTAGTCTTCCAGTTGCTAGATTCCTGACCATTGCACACAGATAAAAAAACAAACAAACAAACAAACAAAAAACAGATTTCCAGAATTTTGCCACATGGCTCCATCATTTAAAACTATGTTATTCACTGTATTTTATCAGTGACATGAAGGTAAGAAGTCAAGCTTTTACCATAGAGATAATTCAAGCTGGAAAGGGAGAATAATTGGGATTTTGTCAGTCAGAATTCTAAATATCCTGTCATCTCTTAATATCCTGGAACAGTGATAAAATGGAACAGAAATAAATGTCAGTTTCAACATTTGGGCTTAAATGTCAATTTATGAAATTAAGAGACTTAAGATCAATTAGCATTAAAAGAAAAACTTGGGAGAGTAGTTGAGAATAAGTGTAGCATGAGTTAAGAGTGTGCTAAATGCTAAGACAGAGGATATTCAATAAAAGGATAATGTTCTTTCCAAAGAACATGATTAGCCCTGTCACACTTGGCCCGTTCAGAGCACATCTTAAAGGATTTGGTTCTGGGTACTTCCATTTCAAGAAGGAAACAGAGGACCAGCATGCCTATTTAAAAGGGCAACCAAGATAGTGATAGACCCAAAAAAAGCATTTTGTAGGAAGAGATGGCATGAACTCGGGTCACAGAACTTAATCTGGGAAAATAAAAATCAAGAAGATATAATTTATGTCTCCAAAAAAAATGTAGAGAAATTTTGAAAGGAACCACATATAGATATAATTAGTATAGCTTTGAAAGGCAAAAGGAAGTTAATGGGAAAGGTTATAGGGATTGAAATCTAACCCAAAGAAAGACTTTATCACTGTTAAATGTGTCCAAAAATAGAAAGAGCTGTTCACTGAAGCTTAGAAACTTTTAAACATAAAAGCATTCATTAAATAAATCTCCATTGAGTATAAGACTGTATAAAGAATGATTACATTAAATTAGGTGTTTAGATATCTCTAAAGTGTTTTCCAGTGGTAATAGCCCCAACTGAGAGGTAGTGGTAGGGTCCCTTACTCAAGTGCACATGCATTTGATGGCTTCAGACATGTGTCATTGCTTTTTCTTCCAACCAGAGCAAAATGTGAACCTGAGTCTCCAACACAGACTAGGTCATATTGATGTGGAAGTTCATATTGCACCTGCCAAGTGAAGAATCAGGTGAAATTGTCATAGTCTATATTCAACCCCAGAGATGCCTAATTTTTCTTAGAGGGTAATTGCTCAGAAATGAGGATGGACTCCAAAGTTTTTCTTAGATATTTTTCTGTTTCTTCATGTTGTTCTTAATATTTTGTCACTATTCATAAGTTTAAAAAAATAATATTTATATCTATTTCCTTGTTAATAGTGCTAACCTAGAAGGAGCACAGCATGTGTGCTAGGCAATATACCAAATTCTTGAAAAGCATTTAATCCTCTTGAAAACTGCAGGAAGTATACACCATTATCCCAGTTTTACTGATAAGGAAACTAAGTTGCAGAAGTTTAAAAACTTCTTCAAGTTGCTAATAAATGGTAGTTGAGATTGGAATGACCTCAGATCCTCACACATGAACCATAGCACTCTATGAATATAAGTCTTGGAGTATATAGTGTAGCTGTGGTTAAAGGCAATTAATGCTTTGAAGTAAAAGAGATTTGTGTTCTTAACTTAGCCCTGATTTACTGACTCTCTGATCATAAGTAAATTCTTCAACCTCATTGAGCATCACTTTTCTCCTCCAGGAAGTAGAGCCCAAGTTATAATAATATCTGCATATCGTGTGTCATTGTGACCAAAACACCTGACAGGAACAACTTAGAGGAAGAAAAGTTTATTTTGACTTATGGTTTCAGAGGTTCAGTCCATGATGAGCAGATGCCATTGCTCTGGGCCAAGGTGAGAAAGCACCTCATGGCAGATGGTCGTGGTGGAAGATCCTTGCTCTACTCATGAGGGCCAGGAAGCAAGGTAGGGCCAGGGAGCCCAAGGAAGGCACCCTTCCAGGGCACATCCACCTGCTCTAGTCATGGGCCCTTGCCAACAGTTACCTCTCAGTCCATTCAAACTAGGACTGATTAGGTTACAGCTCTTATAACCATTTTACCTCTGAACATCCCTGCATTAACACAGGAGCTTTGAGGGGGAGACCTCATATCTAAACCATAACACATGGCATTGCCTAGTCGATTAAATTAAATAATGCATGTGAGTTGTTTAGTACAATCTCTGGCACATGGTAAGTTACCCAAAAAGATTTTTAATAGTGTTATTAACAGTGTCTATTAATTAGAGTCTATTAATGGTGTACTAATAAATAAGTATCTATTAATAAGTGTAAATAAGGCTATTGATAGTGTTATTAATAGTATCTATTATATGCCAGTTGATTCAGTTGCTTGTGATTGTAAGAACCTTCCCCTTTGGATTTGACAGTTCTGATCTAGGTAATTCTGCTTACCAAAATGTTAGGATGAGGCTAAGTTCCCTGTGTTTCTGCTCTTGCATAGTTTAAATATTCTTTTGTAATTTCAATAACTATGATTTTGATTTTGTTATAACAGTCACAATGGTAGTACATGGTATAAATTCAGGAAATACGCTTCAAAACAGTAAATTATTCAAGTTAAGAAAGAAATTTCTTTTGTGCCCTGAATACCTTTCATATATAATTTTGAACATTGTGTGGAAGGGCAATGATTTACTGCACCACCACCCCCAAACTCCTGAGATCAACTGCCATCAGTTTCCTTGCCTTCTCTCTCCATCATCAGATCAGCATCCTTCTGTTACTTCTTGAGCTTAAGCTAAAATATTGAATTTGGTCTTGTTTCTGATGTTTGCTGACCTCTTTCAGCTCCCTTCCCCTGGAACCCTATGTCTGGGAAAGTTGAAAGCTCAGTTACTTCCTCCTTTGGTTTGGGGCAGGCAGTAAATCATTGAGCTCTAACTTTCTTTGAGCTATTTCAAATGGGCCTCGGAGTCTCCACTGATACCCCCGAGAAAATTCCCTTGTATCAGCAGTAAACTTCTCACATCTTTTTCATACATATGCAGTATTGTAAGTCTCAACATCCAAACCACATTTTCTGTAGAAGTACAAGGTCCATATTACCTTTATGTGGTGGTAACAACAATCCCAAACCCTTCAAGCCTCTTTACAGTACAATCCCTCATCTGGAAAAGAGCCATCTGCTTCTACAGTTTCATTGACTCTTCCATTAACAGCTAATTTGTCCTTCTTCTAGTTAAATTGGAATTCAGTCTCTCTTGTCAGATGGTCTATGGAAAAATAAGTATTTGCTAATTTTCTTGCTCTCCTAGCTATTCTAGACCTGAGAAAAGATGGACAAATACTAGAATCTAGTGGAGAGAAACCAAACTTCACTCTGGAAAAATGATAGGTCACAAGTTTTTCAGTCAATTGTAAACCAATTCCTGTTTAGAACTCTAGGAAAATTAGAACCAAAAGTATACTTCCTTTATGGTACAAAGAAAAAAAAATCCTCATTTGGTCACTGTCACCAGTATAACTTTCAATGGTTAAAGCTGCTGTCAAGAGTTCTGGTATCTGCAATCATCATATTTAGTTCTAACATTGTTTTAGAAATTTTGCCACAATTCTTCCTTCACATAAGAATCAGAAACAAAACCCTGTCTATTGAAAAAAAATAACTATTTGCAAGTGACATTGTATACAGTACAAAGCTGAGAAAATCAACTGGAGGAAAACATTAGAATTAATAAAAGAATATAGGGAAGCAGTCAGGTATGAGTACACAAAAATCGGTAGTTTCCTACATATGAGGAATACTGCTTGAAAAAATAATTGGGGGAAATCCAGTATATAATTGTAATGAAGATGATAAAATACTGTTTAAAGAAAAGTACAAAACCCATTTAAACAAAACTATAAAAATCACTGAGAGAAATAAAACAGAATTTAATAAAGAGACATACCATGTTCCTGGATGAGAAGGGCAAATGCTGCAAAACTGCTATTTCTTCCTAAAATAATTTAAAGGTTAAATTAATTTTTTTACAAGGGAAAAATCGATTGGATTAAAGGAGTGCTAAGGGAAGGACTTAAGATGCTTTCATAGGTCATATAGAAAAGAGAATCCAGGCTAAGAAATGTTTAGGGAAAAATAAATAGAGAGAGAGCGAGAGAGAGAGAGAAACCAATGCCACCTTGCCCTATCATAATTAAAATGGTATGAACTTAAAGTAATTAAATTCATGCAGTTATGATTCTGGATAAGAGAGATAAAATATAATAAGTCATCCTGCAGTATATCTTCCTATATTTAGGCGTTTCCTAGTTATCATTGAGATATGGTGTTGTAACCAGAAGGCAGATCTGCTGCCATAAATGCTCTAAGACAGTCATAATGCTATTCAGAAAGAAAATAAGATAGGATGTATACCTGACAGCATAACATAATATAAACCCCAGATGCATTAGAAAGGTAAATGCACACACACAAAAATAGACAGTTGAAACATTATTAGACTTGAAGAAAACAAAAGTGACTATTTAATTGCTCTCTGGTGGGAAAGGGATTTTCTGATTATAAAACCAATGAAGGAAATCACAAAGGAAAAGGAAGATTGATTTGACTTTATAAAAATTTAAAAGTCATAAACATAAAAATATCACAGATAAAATTAAAGGAAAACAGAAAACATACCAGAACTAAAACTTTTAATATATGAAGATTCAACATAAATTCATATCAGAAAATTTGTGACAGAAGACTGGGCAAAAGACATGAAGAGACAATTTGCAGAATAGAAAATACCTTAGTTAATAAGCACGGGGGTGGGGGGGCGGGAAATGTAGCCCCCTGTGCAATCAAAGAAATAAAAAGTGAAATAACAAAAGGGGATATTTTGTGTACAAAATCGGTAAAATGTTCAGATGGTAGTAATTGGTGCTTGAGAAGGCCAATGACACATGGGCACTCCTGGGAAATGAAAATCGATGTAGCCTTTCCAAAAGGCAAAATGCTAGTGTGGATCCAGAGTGTCTGCAGGTTTCAATGAGAAGGAACTAATTCTAGTTGCAGGACTCCATCCCCAAAAATACTCCCTGACTTAAAATTAGAGTTATATACAAGTACAGTATTCCCAACATTAATTTTAATAGCAAAAATGAGAAATGGTTGAGTAATGGGTCAGAGAGCCCCCAAATATAATCTTATGCATTTTTGTTACCCAATAATTTTTAATGGTGTGGAAAAATAATCCACTCTTATAGTAAGTGAAAAAAATCATCACCCAATAAACTTGAATAAAATATGCATATTTTATTCCCCTAGCAGGTGATATTAATGATGGCTACCTACAGGTTGTGTTATTTTCAGCAACTCTGGCTTTCTTCATCCTTTTGTTTATTTCTCGAGTTTCCTCCAATAAACTCTTATTAATTTTAAAACAGTTAAAATATGAAGTTCATCTTTCCCGAGTAGCCTTCTCTACCTAATTTGTTTGTTATTCTCAAAACCCTCCAAAAGCTAAACATTGCTCACATGAATGTAGATATTGTAAACATCTATTTCTCCTCTCTACAAGAGGAAAATGATAGGTGTATAATGTATTTACCTCAAAAGATACGGTGATAATGAATAGAAATAGCATTGAAAACATGATTTGGAAAAGAAAAATGTAATAAAAATGTGATGAGTTGAAGTCTGCCAACATACTTCTCAAGTGAACACATTTAATAATTTTCAGTAACTATCCAACACGGGCCTGTGCCTCAGATTAAATGACAATGCCTATAAAGAATTAGTTAATAAAATGTAAAAGTACATGCACCTCTAGAATGGTGCTATCCAGTAGAATTTTCCACACTGTTGAAATGTCTCAGTCTGTGCTGTCCTATATGGCAGTCATTTAGCCCAATATGGCTGTTGGCCATTTGAAATGTGGCTGGTGTAGCTGAGGAAATGAATTTTGAGGACTTATTTTAGTTAATTCCTAAATAGCCACACATGGCCAGTGGCTATAGCTCTACAATACAGCATGGCCTTGAACTCGTCTTTTGTTCAGTGCTCGCCCCGTAGCATACCCATGTGAGCCTCACAATAACCTATGATCATGACATTCCTTTTATCCCCATTTTAAAGATTGGGAAACTGAGTGATAAAGAGAGCGCTAGTGACCCACCCAAAGCAAGAGGGCCGATAAACTGTGGAATCAGAATTCAAACCCATGTAGGCATTCTGACTCTACGCTGCCTCCTATCCATAGCACTGGGCAGGCACCTGGTTCTCCCATGTAAGAGGAGGTGACAAACTTCATGAAAAGTCAGGGAACTTTAGGGGTGAGCAATCTATAGACTGTGTGTTTGCAAACCCCCTCTGCCTGGGTTGTATGTCCCCTTCATATGACCAGACCCAGGACCCCACTGAGCCCATCCAGCAGGAGGGCAATTTCTCATTGAGAACTCAGGAAGGGCCCAGAAGGCTCCACCTTTTGTGAAGTTGTTGATTTGCTCTTGAATCCAGTCCTTCACACTGCTAATTCTCCTGTAGTCAGGAACCCAGGCTGCACACAAGTGAGAAGGCGAATTTGCTGAGTATATTTGAAATACTCCGTCAGCTATTAATGTACTCTACAAGATGTGACAAATGAGTGTCTCTGTAAATCAATAACCCTTTCTTTGGAGGGACTAATGGTTTTATGTGGACAGCAAGCAGCGCTGTGGAAACCTGCACTCGTGTTTCCTGTCAGTGTTTTTAAAGTTCACTGTCATAACTCTGTTCCCCTTGACCTTTATCAGTGATACTTACCAGAGGTTTGCATTGCTCATTGAGCTCTAACTGGACCTCCCTCCTATCAGCCTTCTTTTCCCCTTTTCTCCATGTCATAAATGCTTCCTCTATGCCTCCTGCTCTCTTGGATGGCTCATTTTTGAGCCATGTTGTGATTGCTCTTTGAATGACAATTGACTTTCTCAGATTTAAGAATACTTTATTCTACTGCACACAAATACAGATTAAACACAGGTTTATTTTGATTGTTGTGCTTCAAAACCAGGTTTATTATAGTCCTGATTGCCAGTAATAGTTGGTTATGTATATGGATGTTGGTAAATGGAAAATCCAATCTGAACAAAAGTTCAGGGATCCTTAAAAGCTATGGAACCCATAGCCCCAGTGCTCGTAGAAATAGAAGCTTTGGTTTTTAGAAGCAAAATGCATGCCAACTAGAGGTTTAAACAAGTCTTATCTGTGCTCTCAAACATTTGAAGATGATGTAATATGATAGCTGAAAATCTGGGACTAGCATTTGTACATTTCAACCAGCCTCTTCAAGTTCCCGATGTATATTTATATGCAATTAAAGCACAAAGCAACTCTGCTCTTTGTTCTTTGAAAGAAATTTTGCATATAGTTCTGTCCCAGTTGTCCCCAGATCTTCATTTTTAAAAGACAGCAATTCTAGGACAGCTTTAAAAATGTGGGAAGTCTAGTATTTAATAAGGTATTTTAAGTATATTTCCATAGCAAATATATTCTGTTGACAAAGTTCTGTTTCACATAACGTGTTGTTTACTTAATGATTTTCCACCCAGAGGTGAAGCATTTAAGCAGGGATTGCATTTTGGGTATTATTTTTCTAATTAGCATCTAAATGTGGGACTCTGTAAATAGAGTTCAACCTTAATGTGAACAGTGTTTCCCCGGGTTAAAGAGACAGTTCAAGTCTGTGAGGCGCTAGCCACCATTGCGCTGCAGCAGTTGTCTGATTAATTACAATGGTGTGAACTTGGTCATGTTTTCAAGATGATGTCCCCTCCAGAGCAATTGACTAGATAATTGTGCTGCCATGGGACCTAAGTGGAACTCAGAAGGTGTGAGACCTGAGCCTGGAGCTGTCTCAACCTGTCGCCACTTACTTTATCAAAGGGAACATGCTCTAGAAAGATTATCTCATCCAGTAATTGGACAAATTCTACCACCTTGTAGGAGAAAATTAAGATCTACTTAATACTCAGTCTGCCAGAGGAGGAGATCTCAGTGATCAGTGTAATGGGTAGAAGAGAAGAAAAACAAAAAGTAGAGGTCTAGTTTTGTTGATTATAAAATAGAGACCGCATATAACGAAATTGAGATCTCTTCCAGCTGTTATTTTTATGTCTAAGAAGGAAAAAAGGAAATTGAGTGGCTGGAGGTATAGTCATTGATTTTTTTCCTGCGGGCTGCAGTTACTTTCATCTATAAAATTCTGAGAGTGGATTTGATAGCCCAATCCCTTCAAACTCTAAAAATTTAGAAAAGGCATTCATGAAGTTGAAAGTACCATGCAAGTATCTGACATCATTGTTGGGCATGTGGATATATGAATATGTGCATATATATATGTATGTTTGTGTATGTATATGTATCCCTTCCAGAGGACATTGTAGCAATGTCTAGAGATATCTTTGATGTCAAAATGAAGCAAGGACAATGCTATTGTTATATAGTGGATAGAGGCCAGAGACGCTGCTGAACATTCCCCAGTGCATAGAACAGCCTCCCAAACTAGTCATGTGACAGAAAATGTCACTAGTGCTGAGGTTGAGAAGCCCTGGTTTATATGTATGTGCAGGCCTGTTAAGCACACACCGTTACTGCACATACACACCCTTATTATAGAGAAGGGCTCTTTGTATTTAATCTGTTCTAACCAGATCAACAAGACATTGTTTTCTCAGCCATCTGTTGAGACATGGAAATAAGCTTTGCTGTTCACAGCCTGACATTTCATCCATGTTTGTCTTAATGAGACTTCATTCTGGTTTGGTTACACTCCTCTCTGCTCAACAGATTGCATCAAAGTCTGGTTTAGAGAAAGGAGGCCAGCTAAACAAGGGTTCTAGTGGGAAGCTGGCTGAATGCCTCATGGACTCAGAGAAGGAAATAAGTGTGTACCATCTATGTTTAGAGTTTTGCAAAGGGATTGTTGAACTCTGAAGTAAGTTAAAGTTTAAGCATCTATGACAGTAGGATTATTTATCTTTGCATACTTATTATATAAATTCATACAAACCTGGGATCTTATACTTTGGAAAAGATTTTGGAAATGATGTGATCCTATGAGATTATGAGGAAAAAAAAAATAAAGCCAAGAGATATTAAGTGACTTGATCAATGTCACACAGTAAGTAAATTCCAGAGCTTGGAACCATATGTTACTGGCTGTTTCCTCTGCCACAACATACTGCTGAAAATGTTTTTAAAACTGCAAAACTACAATGAAAAACGCAGGTCTCTTGCAATCACACTCTTCTTAAATGTAAAATATCTCTAAGTTGTCATCTGGGTATAAAATACCTCCCTCGTTGTGTCACTGGATAAGTACACGGTACGCACCATGACTCAGTATTATCCTGGTAGAATTATGTGTAATTCAAACAGAAAAAAGTCTTTTAATAAAATCGATGGCTGCCAGCTACCCAGCCCACATGTCTGTTATTGCACCTGAACTGAGCGTACGCTGAGGTATTTACTCTTCTTTGATTCTGCCCTCAATAAAGGATCTCACTGTAGCTCCCCTCAACCTGATCATCTCAGGGCCCCAACTGCTTGAGAGTATCTGCCAACTCCCTCCCATTCACCCATGCAAAGCAACCTGGGAAATGTTAGAAGCTAAAATGAGAGGAAATAGGATGGTATATAAATGTGTCTGCTCTCCTCTTTCCCCAAGGCTTCCGAAGCAAATCATGCCCAGTCTTGCCAATTATCTGCAGAAAAGCAGGACATCACCCATCCCCTTTTAGCTCTTGGACTTGCAAACAGGGAATATGGTTTCTACCAGGGGACTCATTTTAACACATTCTTCATGATAGCCCAACAGTTGGAAGTTCAGGATGATATGGGGTTAACTTGAACTACATCTGATTCAGTTAGGTCTGTGTGGGCTGACGAAACCAATAGACCTCTCTCAGCCTCCCATGGCTCATCTGTAAAGTGGGGATAACAACAGTTACCTTCTCCATGGTTTGCTGAAAGAATTACACAGATTAAAGTCCATCAATTTCTGAGCACCGAGTGTAGCACCTAGTAATCATAGTAATTGCAGCACTTGTCAGGGGCTATTGTCTTCATCATTTCCCTAGTCCCCCTGTTCCTCTGTCATAGCCACAGCCATGCTCTATCCCTGGCTTCTGTCTCACACTCGACCTGCACTTCCAGCCCCTGGCTAGAGGTCTCCCAGAGGTTATATCATGCTTCATATACACAAAACTGCCCTGATGGTTATTTTTTCAAAGATATTAGTCTGAGGTTTGCCACCAATGAGGGGTCAGATCTCTCCTGGCTGGATTCTGTACAGGTGTGTCGAATCCTAATGAGGGAATCTGGGGATGCCAAAAGACAGAAACAAGTCAAAGGGTTTTCCATGTCCTTACAGTTTCAGCTCAAAGCAACAAGGAAAAAAAACACATTTTCTCTAACCTTAAGGGTGCTATGTTTCATTGCTGGGGGCTCGGGTAAGGGTGGGGGGTGCAGAGTCATTTTCCTTGGTGCCTGCCCCTGAGATGCTGTGGCTCACTGAGGCTGGAGGCCGATGGGAGAGGGGAGCCTGGCAGAAGGCAGGCTTCTGTGGGTCCCATCCTTCTGGGACCCACACTGCCCACCTGCTGCACCACCTTCCAGGATATCTGTATAATGGGAGAGGAGGCCAGAGATGAAGCTTGATAATTCAATTAAATTGCAAACTCTTTAATCCTATTTTCCTCATAAATTCTGAAGCAAAGGGACAATATCCTCTGCTAAAAAGAATAGAGAGTTTTAGAGTGAGCCATCGGCTTCCCTAAACAAATCAATTTTATGAAAACCAGCAAAGAGTGAAAGACAGGGAAGAGGGGTCATTGTGACTTCATGTGAACCTCACTTAAGAACTAGGCTCCTACATTTATGTGATTTTCTCTCCTCTGTAGGAGTGGGGTGAGGAATCATTACATAGCACAAAATAGGACTTTTCTCTAAAAACCTACAATAGCACTTTATCTCACTTTGCTCCCTATTTCCATTGAAGAGCTTATTGCCCTCTCAGAGACTTGGAATATAAACCTCCATCTCCTCTTTGTTTCTCAGCTCTCCTCATCCAGGTATTGGCCAGGAGCTGAAGGATCTCTTCCAAGTTCTCCCTTAAAAGGAGGCAGTACAGATGTTTTATTTCAGGACAGATTATCCTTCCCTTTTTAGCTTGTTGAGTTAGCTTCTTCAAATACCTATTTGGTTGTGTCCCTTTGCCTCAGCATCTGGCGTCTTCAGCCTGTCTATCTTCATCCTTAATGGTCTCATCTGTTCTCCACCCACAGACCCTATTTTAGTGCCTCTGGGATGCTCTATACACAGAGGCCCTTCCAGAACTTTCTCTGGCCTTGCCTAGTGCTCTGTTACTTATTTGTGGGTGTGAAAATATGTGAGAGAGAAACATGTTTACAGAAAAGGTGTAAAATGTATGTCTGTAGTTATTTATAATTAATCATAAAGCAAAAATGATTAGCTGCTGCCAGATCAAGTGAACATTGTCAGTAGCCTGGAAAAATCCCTCCTATTGTAGCTTCCTTTCTCCCCATAAGAGATTATCATTAATGTGACTTTTATAATAATCATTTCCTTGCTTTATCAAGAAATATAGTTTTATTTCATATCCATATGTGGCTATATATATATATATATATATATGAATATGTACATATGCATATGTGTGTGTTTACTATTAAAATATGCATCCTCTTCCTTTCACTCAATGTTATCATTGCAAGGTTTATTCATTTACACACATGGCTCTCTTTCATGTTTTTTTTCTTTCTATATAATATTCCATCATGAAAATAGAACACAGATTGTACCGCTAATCTTACTGGGTTATTTTCATCTGGGAGGTGGCAATCACAAAGCCACTATGAATATTCCTGGTATATGTGTCCAGATGCTTTGTAGGCTATACCCAGGATTGGCACTGCTGGATCAGAAGCTGTGAGAATCTTCTCCATAGGTAGGTTGATCCCAACTTTCCTGAAAGGTGTCAACTAGTGTATACTCCCACAACAGCTCATGAAGGTTCTTGTGGTTCCCTATGCTCACCAACACTTGCCATAAAAGGTTGTGTCATTTATTCTAATCCAGAGGTTATATGATGCTTTATCTTTGTAGTTTTAATGTGCATTTTAAGTGACTTCCTTTTGGGGGTGAGATGATTTCTACAGCACAAACTCTCAGCTTTTTCTTGTTTCTCTCTTAGTCCCTGTAGTTCAGAGGTCAAGGAGCCCTGCCTACTCCTGGAGAATGTCTCAAACTTTCCCCAATCTGGATTATGTTCTTCTTGGTAGTGTAGGATACTTTTCCTGATTTCTTGGAAATGTCTCAAGCCATTATGTACATTTTGTTCTTCAAAATATTTCATTAAGTCTTTATTAATAAAGATTGTGTAAAGGAAGGAAAAAACCCTATATAACAAAGGATATTTATTGACAAAGAGTCTTAGTCTCTTCATGTATAGAAGGGATGGTACCCAGCTCCATAATGTCTAAGGACCTTCAATTAAATGAGGTAATAAGGTCCATAAATTAATAAATATTATCTTCTGCCAATCAATAAGTTTTTAATACTGCTACTTCTAAAATACCAGATGGCTAATGATATAAATTTCTATACTCAAAAGTGTGATTCAATCTTTACACATTTTTCAATTCAGTGAAATTTCTCTATGAGGCTTCCAAAATCACAAAAGTCACTCTATTCCATCCTAGCTTGAAAGGTATAGATTTGATATCTCTGCAAGCCCCCTTGGGTATAAAATATGTTTACATGTTGTTTTTCACAAAGGCTTTTATAGTACCTGAATTGGTGGCTTCTGTTGTAATTGGAAACCCCTTGTTACATCTTGAACTTAAATTTGTAATATTTAAAATTTTGGAAGTTTTTGGATTGTAGTAAGTATCATTTGGCATTGTCATTAAATGTTTGGCCAATGAAATATAAGGAAATGTTTGTACCACTCTTTAAAAACACACATTGTCAAGCCTAGCAGCCTCTTTTCCCTGAATCAGCACAAGTCTGACTCAAAAAGCACAGTGGGTTGAAGGCTGAATGGATCAATTTTCCTCTTCCAGCAGAGTGAGGGTGAAGAGGTGGTCCGTGTTGTTCACCTTGGCATATGTAGAGACAGGAGGCAACCTCTCGAAGGAGGGAGGAGATGTGCGTACTGACAGCTTCATGGAACCTCACCCTCAATTTTCCAAATCTAATTGTGTCAAGTGGCTTTTTAGGGAGCTCTCACAAACAGGGAGAGGACAGTAAGGGACTGGTATCCTTGCTGAGGACTAGTGTTCACTGAAGGAATAAGTAGGTTCCTAGAAGAAATCTCAAGCAGAATGCAGTCAGGAAACCCTTCGCATTGGCAGATGCAAATGTGCACTTCCACTGTCTGAGACCTGTTCTCAAGTCTGTGATGGAGAGGAGCCATGGTGTGCTGAAGCCAGTGCAGACCAGCCAATGTTACCTTCTCAAGAATGTCATGAGCCGATTGTTAAACACAGCAATTATTATTAAGATATAGAAACTTGCATTTGTACAAAATATACTTCAAAGATAATTCATATAGCCTAGTTATTTTTACGTTTTATGCTTATCTAAGTTCTGCGTCCTAATATAGGAGGAACACAGACATATATGACAGGGTGCTGGAATGTGTCTTCCAAGCACTGCATTTGGTAGTCTAAAATCAGTCCTGGTGGCAGTATTTATATCATGGAAATTGGCAAAGGTTATAAAGCATGGCTTTTCTCTCCCAAAAGGCTGTTTGTTAAACATTTGCCAGTGTGCTACTGGCTAGGAATTTGTCATCTTGCTAAGGTGGGAATGTCAGGAACCCTGACTACTTAGGCTGTTACAAACAAGCTCTTCTCTTCAGGGCCATGTGCCTAGCTGCCCTGTGTCAGTGTCTCAGCAAGCCTTTTTTCTCTCCACCCATGTCAGTCTGTGGGATTTCCCTGGACTCTTTGGTTGTGTTTATAGCACAGGAGCCGGAAGTGGGTAAGAGAATGGTATCAGCAACTGTTGTGATCCATCAGGACACCAAGCATGAGTGTAAATATGAGTACAAACAAGAAGCAGAAACTTGGAAGCGTAAGACAGAAGTGGTCATGTCCCCTAACCAATTATCCTTTCTTTTCATAAATCACAAGTACTGCGTGCATTTCTTTTATGTAAGAAATGCATATGGAAATGTTCAGAGTTACAATAGACTGGGTCCCTTCTATATTTCAAGCACTCTGCAAACAGGGAAGATGTGAGCCATTGTGCAATGTGGTGGTCACTGTGACTAAGGGTATACAGCATTCTATGGGAGCACAGGGCAGGTACCTGGCTCAGATATGCACCATTCCAATAGATGGCTGTTTCGTTTATACAGTTTGGGAAGAACTCTGAATAGTACAAAGCTCTTTTCAGCTATATTAAGGCATTGGAAAAAATTGTCATGAGCAAGTTGTAGGCTTTATAAGAAAGTGATATGATATGATTCCAATGTAAAAATTAAGTGCTGTGTATCCCAGACCACCCCTTGCAAAACTGCCTACTTTCTAATACCTAAAATGCTGTAATTAAAGATTTATTTTCTAATCATCTCTTGGCATGCAAATCCTCTTAGTGCCTTATCACTCCTTTGAATCTGAATGTGAAAGAAAGTGGTACTCTGTCTGAGAGTGGGTTTCTCTATGGGAATTGTTGATAAATAGGCTCCTAGAAGTGGGAGTAAGGAGGTGGGGGAGAAATGAAGAGAAAAGGGTAGGAAAGGGAGGGTGGAGATTAAAGGAGCCAGTGTCTGAAGCTGATCTCTATGTGAAGCTATTTAAAAATGCCCAGTGGAGTAGAGGAAGGAAATTAGGGAAAGGAGGATGGGAGGGGAAGGGTGGGTGATCCACCAGGGACTGAAATGGAATAAAGCAACTTCACGCATACATGATTTTGTCAAAATGAACCCAACTGTTACGTGTAACTGTAATGCACTAATACAAAAAAACAAAACAAAACAAAAACATGCAGTATTCAAGTTTAAAAAAAATTGTCTTTATTTTTAAAAGTGCCCATCCCAAGGACCCTGGCTATACTTCTCTTGTATGAAATCTTCCTTATTCAATAGATTCATTTTTGCCCCTGGCTGAGGCTATCTTCCCTGCTACAGCATGTGAGCTGCCCAGGTATCAGAAGGGATACCTTTGTTTTGCAAAGGATGGAAAGAAGCTTAATGTTCACTGAGCCCATCCACAGCAGGCCAGACTTTGTGTCGATACATTTTCTGTTCAGCATCTCATTCAATCCCAAATGGTGATGGATGTTTATTATCACTCCCTTTTCCCAGAGAGGAACCAAGCAGAGTCCCAGAGATTTGCTTGAGGTAATAAAAGGAGAGGCAGTACCAAGATCCAGATAAACACCTACTTAACTTCAAAGGCTAGCTCTCTTTGTATTATTAAAAAAAAAATTGAAGGATTTTTATGAAATGCACTGTTGCCACCCATCAGATGCTCACAGGTTCCTCCCAGGATTCTTCTTACTACACCTACAGCCCACTAGCTCCATAGGACGATTCCCTTCCTGTACATCCTCACAGGCAAGATAATTTTTGAGTCTGCTTTTTACTAGTATTATTACCTTTTATTATTTTCCCGGTGTAATTTAATATTAAATCATATATTGCCGCAGTCTTGCTGGGCACAAAATCACGAGCCACTCACAGCCTAGTAGATTCAAACAGCAATTCTTTATTCCCAAACTCACACTGGCACTCTACAAGCACGTTCAGGGGAAAAGCCACACCTCCACCAGGCTCTGCATCCCAAAATACTCTCTGAATCCCGGGAGAACTCAACGGGAACTCAAGGAGCGGGAGGGCGCCTGAGGCAGCAGGATATGCCCTATTCCGAGCAGGAATCACCTTAAACCTGGAACCACCCTAAACCCCGATCTGCCCTAAACCCTGATCCGCCCTAAACCCGGATCCACCCTGGTCCTTGAGCAAGGTCACCTTTCACACAATGTCACTGCAAATGACCTGGGTCCAAGGCAAGCCCATTTCCACAATGGAGAGTCCTCCCTCTAAGCAACATGGGGTAGGCTGACAAGGAAATTGCCATGCGTCATTCTTACTTAGCTATGGCTCTCAGCAATATATTTCAGACCACACTCATTTTCCCTTTCTACACACATACACAAATGTGCATGTCCGTGGTGACGTATCTTCTTGCGCCATTTTCCCCCAATAAGGGAAAATGACTTAGGGGGAAAAACAGAGACTATACATAAAATAATACAAAGAAAAGTACAGAATTGTATGGTATGCACCCACTGTTCAGAGAAACGGTGGGAGACTCCTGGGTAGTTCACAGAAATGGTAGCAAGGAAGATAAAGAAGGTGACAGCTGCCTTCATTCTGAGATTGGTCCCTACTGGATATTGGCTCTTAATGTGTGATCCCCAGACTAACCATCACCAGCAGCAGCAACAAGAGCAGCATCACCTGAGAGCTTCTTAGAGGTGTGAATTCCTTCTTGCAACCTGCCTTTAAGTACACTAAATCCAACACCAACTGGGGGTGACGCCCAGCAACCTGTCATCTTACAACCTACCAAGTGACTCAGATGCACACTCAAGTTCGCAAGCCATTGATCTAAAGCTCCATCCAAGAATTCAAATTCTAGAAGTTCACAGAAATTGCCTTATGAAGTGCTTTCTATTCAGCTCTTCAAAATACAACAGATGACAGTGTCCTTAGGGATATTTGGGGAGAACCTCTACTTTGCTTGGAAGGCTGAATCTGAAGTTCCCCAACCACAGACTATGTATGTTGGTATGGCACCAACATCACTGGCTGACTGACTGATCTGAGGTGGGTGCCATAGGACTCTGATTCTTGATTCTCATTATTTTAGAGAAATGTCTTTTTCCTTATCTTGTTCTGACCAGCCTTTGCTGAATTGAAGGGCTTCCAGCAAACTTGGAAGAATCTGTACTGAGAGGGACCAGTTCATGCAGCAGAGAAAGCCATAGGTTGCAACCTTTTTAACTATTGAGAATTAGACTTAATTTTCTCTATGTCTCTTCAGAGGACGCCGTCTTCCCTCTTTTACGCAGCTCTATCCCTGCTTAATTTCTGCCAACTTCATTGATACATTATCATTTTGGTCTCTTTTGTTCATTGAAGTCAAGGTTTCCTCTGCAGTGGGTGTTGACTGGAGCCTAACATTATCTACTTTCACAATAATTTAATAATATTGACACCCATAATTCTAGCTTGGTTGGATGATTTACTTCAAAATTGTAGCTAAATTATAGGTAAGTCAAATGTCATTTTCTTGATGTTTTGTTAAAAGCTACACTACTTTCATCGATTTCAATGAGGACTATTGTTTTGAAAACCTCTTGACTGGGCTGAGTCACCTTCCCAAGGAACATGTTTCCTACTTCATCCAAAGTCAGGTACATTATTTTTTTTTTTTTGCGGGGGGGGGGGGGCGCGGGGAGCACATAGACAAGGTTCCCAGATTCTATTGCATTGTAACTTTCATTGCAAAAATATTAATTTGTTTCCTTTACTAGACTATTTCAATCTTTGTGGTAGCCCTTTCTGTTTTATACTTATTCATGACCACCCACCCAATCCAGCATAGCCCCTAAAGTATACTAAGAAGTGAATAACTGAATGAATGTGCAAAGCATTCATGTTGAAGTGTGTATCCTAAATGTAGTTGTTCCAGCCATCTATGTTATGCAATCAATTACCCTAAATTTCTAAGCCTAAAACAGCCATTTTATTTTTCTCACAATATTGTGTGTTGGAAATACAAGAAGGTCATAGATGGAGAGTTCATGTCCAGTCCATGTGATGTCAGCTGGACTGAAGGACTCATTTCCAAGATGTGCCCTTTACTCTCACTTTGGGTATCCCAGTGCTTCTCTTTACAATACATCTCATCCTGAAGGGCTTCTCCACATAGCTTCATCTTTATACCATCTCAGAACATTCAGATGTCTTACATAGCAGCTCGGGACACCAAGATCTAGATTTCTAAGAGGCCCCAGGTGGGAACTGAAAAACGCAGGTTTTAGCCTTGAAAGTCCAGAGACTGATTGTGTAGCCACATTCTATTGCTTAAGCAAGTCAATAAGTGCAGTCAAGATTCAAGGAGATGAATCTCAAAGTATTTGCAACCATCTGTGATCTATGACAATACTAGGAATAAATTCAAGTAACATTTATAATTGAGGATCAAAACACAAGTGTCCTATACTGCTCAATAGAGCAACATGTAAGTTGTAAATATTCTACCACTTATGACATGTATACACATACTGTTTTGTTGTTGTTGTGTCAACTTGGAAACTGTAGATACTGTAGTAGACAATACAACAAACAATAAAGCAAGTGTGGTCCCCAGACTACCATCACCAGCAGCAACAACAACAACAGCAGCAGCATCACCCGGGAGCTTCTATTCTAAAAGATAACCAGCAGGGAATCTGAATGGATGATAGAGGCAAATTCTTTGTGATGTTTTTCACATTTTTGTATGTCAGAATTTTTAAATTTTGGTATATGTGCTTCATATATAGTTTTGTAGGTGCAGATGTGAGCCAAGCCACAAAAATTGAATAGGATTTAGAAAGGCCAAAGGGAAAAGAGAGACCTTCCTGAAATAGGTAAGAGCTAGGCTTGGCTCAGGAGCTGGCATATGCTAAGGAATGGCAGCTAGATAAGCTCTCGGGAATGAGTCAGGGCAGACTGTAAGAAAAGGAAGGCCTACTGCAGAGCTGCTACTTTATGCAGAGGGAAGTTTTTAGTTTTTATTTATCTATATTTTAATTATTAGTGCACATTAACTGTACAAATTAATGGGTTTTGGTGTGTCATTTAAATACCTTCATATGTTGTACTTTGATCACATCTACCCTCTCTAACCTTATACAGCAAGTTTTTACACAGAAGTATTCTACCTTTGGTCAACTACCTATAGAAAAGGACATATAATGAAAAGTGTAAAAGGATTCTAAACATAATATGCATCTGGAAAAGTAATGTAGAGCAGTGGTTTAAAACCATTAGTTCACTAGATCATTTGTAAACTTGGGTCAGCACATTTATTTACAGAGCAGAACCTCTAAAAACGATAGTTCCTTTTAAATATTAATTCAGACTCCTATACCACAGTAAAACAAAACAATTTGGGTTTTCTCTCTGAGGCTTTTTTGGTTTTAAAAGGACCTGCAAGGATTTTATAGATGAAACCAAAAATATATTTAGATCACCATAATTTGGAGTCTTGGGGAAGCCACTGTGAGCAGGAAATCCTCTAAGCCAGGCACAAAGTCTAGCAAAGGTTTTTGATTGTTATGGACAATGAGACTGAACACAGGGATCCACTGCTACATGTACTTGAATGCCCTAATTGTGCCCTTTGGGTATAGTGATTTAATAGCGCACTTATTCAAAATGTAAAAAGACTTGTGTTGTAATTTTTGTAATTCTCAGTAGCGGTCCTTAGGTGTTTTCCTTTCCTTTCCCTTTCTGCCTTATTCTGCCCCATCTCTTCTTATACAAATATTCACTGTTCCTTTAAATCTCATTTAATTAAGAGGTTTTTCTGGTTTTGTTTTTTTTTCTCTTGTGGTCTCATGTTGGAAGCAGGTTAATCCTGAATCTCTAATAAATGCAAATGGATTAAAGAAAATCATGAGTTCAAGATTGTTTTAACTTCGCTGGCATAATTGTTAATATCTCCACCGTCCCCTGGGATATATAGGATTACATCAATTAAATTGGTCTCTGTAACTGAACACAGTAACCATAAATGTGACTATTGTGTGTTCACCAGCACCCTTTAGGTATTTAATTTGCTTGGCTGTAAGAGATTGTCAGAGCAGTAAACGTGTAGCAAGTAATGTAAACGGTATAATGATGGTAATTATCTGAATGGATCGATTGTTGTGTTATTGCAACGTGATATGAGTAGGAGCAAGATATAGACATCCCGTATAAATTCCCATTTTCAGTTTTATTTCCATGCACATCTTTTCCAAGACATTTAAAGTGAAAATAGCATAAACTGGCATTGCCGTTCTTCTCCATTATCTCCTCCCGTTATCCTTTGTGCTGTTTCCTTACTAATACCAGCACATCCCACCAGAGAAAGCAGCGATTTTATAGAAATCCAAAGAAAGCAGCAATTTTATAGAACTGAAATGCTAGCACTCTCTTCTGCGATTCATGCTATCCAAATATTTGAACTAGAAGTCACTTTGTAGGTTGGTTAGTTTGTTCCCTTCGTTTATTAACTAAAGAGCTGTAAACTCAACCAGGTTAAATAACCTGTTAAAGGTTACACACAGTGGCATTACCTAGTAATCTGCAAGCAAATGGAACTGGAATCTGGAACCTTTCCTCCCACCGGTCCTGGGGGAAGGACTAAGCCATTGTACCAGCTGCCGGTATGGGTTCAGTGGCAAGGGCCAAAAGCAATCCATGCAGAAAATAGCATGGATTAAGGAAAAGCTTTCAGGTTAGTTTGGGTGGAGAAGGAACCATCTAAGTATAACAAGTGCTTAAAAAGTTGCAAGAATCACCCTGAGAGCAGAAGGCCTGGGCTATGTGGCAGATCTGTCCGAGGTGAGAACCGAGGGAACATTGTAGGATCCTACCCGAGGGACTGCCACGATAGAGCCATTGCTGGAACATGGATGCAGACCCAGAGGAACAAGGGACAAGGACAAACCCTGAAGAAGAAATAGAGTGTCCAAGTCTTGGGACTGGAGCTACGAGTAGGTGGAGACAGTCTAACCTTGATCCAGATGGCAGGATTATTATCTTCAGGTGAACTTTTGCCCAATTTCTTCTTAACATTCAGGTTCATTCGCTTTACTCAGATTTGTTGATTAAACTGATTAAAAAACTGGCCTAAATCTGAAACGTCTCATGCCTCTGCCAAAGAAAATATTCAAATCACCAAGAAACATAAAACCACACGAGCCCATGTCTTCTCATTATCAGAACTAGAGAACATACAAATTTCAAATTACTGTAAGTAGAAAAATAAAGATCAGATACCCACAGAACGGCTGTAAGCCTGTGTGCCTGGGGATGATGACAGGAGAAAGAGAGGAAGAAAGGTCACCTAGGATGAGAAAATCCAGTACCACGTGGTCAACACTGATCACAGGTGCCAGGATCAAGTGCTGGCTGTAAGACAGGGCTCAAAAGTGTGCGATCCTCAGGCAGAGTCTCAGGAGTGTCATATGTCTGGGAAGAAGGAGGTAAAGAGCAAAAAACGATGTACAATTTGGAGATGTGGTTGTAAAGGGAAAAAAAGGAAGAAGGGAAATTTCAAATGCTTTAAAAAAGAATAGAAGACCCACCAACCATAATCATACTCCATTGAAGAGGTCAAAACAGGGATAGGGACAAAGGTATAAGAATCCTATGTGAAACATGATTATGTTCTGATAAAACAGGAAAAAATGCAACTAAAGCAGGGTAAGAGAAAGAAGAGTAATTACAGTACAAATGTGATGAAGGAGGGAGTCAAAGGACATGATTTTAACTTGACAATGACAAAGCAAGATTAGAAGAAGGAGGGGAGGTGAAAGTAAAGTATAAGAGTTAAACAGGAATGGGTAGAAGATTGTGGGAAATCTCCTTGACTATGTCTCTCAATGTAGCTTTTATTTTCAGAATCATGTTAATGTTTTACGTGTTCAAAACAACAAAATGAAGTCAAGAAGAGGGGAAATTAAATTTGGATATTGTTGGAAACCAATGAGCCAAACAGAATTTCAAATGAGTAACATAACCATTCTAATGATGAAGGTGGAGAATCAGTCTAGTATCTTCTGAACACAGGGTTTTTATTACATACCTTCTTGCTGAAGAAAAGCAAACAGCAAGCTCTTCTTGGTACTGTTGTTTTTTTTTTTTTTGTTTTTGTTTTTTTTTTGTAGCATAATAGGTTTGTATGCATGGTGGGAACGGACAGCCCAGTAAATGCAATGATATTGGGAGCCCTGGTTCTCACCATACAATCAGGAAGATGCTTATATGAAAAGGGGAAGGCAAGGATGCAGGGAGAATTCTGTGGGCAGAAGGTGAAAGATGTTCTTCCACTGGAAACAACTAGAAGCCGTGCTCCTTCATTGGCAATTGTGTTCACACTCAGATTGTGGCTTTGAAATTTCATTTTTCCAATTCAAATGAAGTAGGATTCCTTGGAGACATGGCCTATTTCAGGAACAGTGCAATGAAAAGGCAAGAATATCTAGAAAGGGTCTAGAATATCTCTCAGTGACAGAAAATAAAGTGTTTTTAAAATAATGGTTACCTGTCAACATGATGGAGTCCAGCTTAAAGGGGCTTGCCTGCCCAAAGCTGGGGCAATTTGAGCACCAAAAGTAATATTGACCATAATGACTTGTGACTGAATAATACATAAATTTTTATGTATACAAACTGACAAACAATACAAATTCCTAAGTGTACTGTAGTCTTCCTTATCCACAGGTTCATTTTCCACAGTTTCAGTTACCCTTCATAGACTGTGGTAGGGAAATATTAAGTAGGAAATTCCATAAATAAATAATTCATACTTTTTAAACCGTTAAAAGTTATGTGATGAAGTCTCACACCACCCTGCCTCAGTAGCAAAAGCCTCCCTTTGTCCAGCATATCCACGCCTTATGTGCTACCCACCCATTGGTCACTTGGTAGCTGTCATGACTGTCAGATCAACAGTTGCAGTAACACAGTGGTTGTTGTGATGTAGCCCTTATATGACTTCATGTGGACCCCAATGTGCAAGAGTAGTGATGCTGGTAATTTTGTTATAGTGTATTGTTACACTTGTTCTATTCTATTCTTAGTGAGTTTATTAATCTCTAACTGTACCTACTTTATAAATTAAAATTTAGCATAGACATTCATACATAGGAAAAACATAGTATATAATAATTCATCATTTAATAACGAGAATGCATTGTGAGAAATGTGTCATTTTACTGTTGTGGAAACAGTACACTTACATAAGCTAAGACATGAATGATGTCACTTCATGATATAACCTATGGGGCCACTGTCATATAGGTGACCCATCATTGACCAAAATATCATTATGCAGTGCAGGCTGTATATAGGTTCAGCACTAACCTCAGTTTTAGGGACCCATTGAAGTTCTTGAAATGTATACCCCACAAGGAGGGTGACTACTGGAGTTAGAAATCACCATTTGCAGCTAAAGTGATAGTTAACTCAGGTAAGAAAAACTTATTGATGGTTGCTAAAATAGGTGAAATCTTGGTGAGCAATAGGATTTTTTTAAGTTTTAAAAGTATTTCTTATGTATTCACTATACTTCTGGAACTGGAATCTAGGGACCTAGTAAATGGAAGCAAGACTTGCCTTCATGGAGCTTACAATCTTTTGATCATATTAAACATTGCTGATTTTTTTTAAATGAAAACAAATATAGAGGGGAAAATACAGAGTCTTTATAAGAGAAAAAGAATATAAATATCATGAACCAGGACCTCTTTCATGGACAGGTCTGTGGGAAACCATGTATGAATCATGGGTTTGTTTGCACCATCATAAGGCAGAGAGGTTGCTTTTCTGGGAACTTCTGGGTGAAATTCCCCCAATGGAGAAAGTCCAGGTCATGCTGGCGCCCTGCCTTAGCTCACAGCCCTAAGTTGAAATGCAGCCACCTGGAGATGGGCATAACCTGCCAAGCCCCAACTTGTTTTCCCTATTTTCATCCTGAAGAAGCTCCTCACTGAATCCTTTTGGTGTGTCTCACTAGAAATAAAGCATTCACAGGCCTTTCCCTTTATTAGGATCAGACTAATAAATAATTCCTTTATTAGGATCAGGTCTCTTTCCTCCTGTCAATGCCCCTGCTTTGAAAAACACACTGTGCTCTCTACACACTGCTCTCTACATACTGCATATATATATATATATATATATATATATATATATATATATATATATATATATATATACACACATATATTTCAAATTTATTTGTTCTGATCATGTTATACATGACGGCAGAATGCTCTTGGATTCATTTTACACAAATGGAGCACAATTTTTCACTTCTCTGGTTGTACACAAAGTAGGGTCATACCATTCATGCCATCATACATGTACCTAAGGTAATGATGTCTGTCTCATTCCACCATCTTTCCTGCAATACGATATTTTTATAACCTCAAAATATCTCCGTCAAAATGGTGATTTTATGGAGGAGAGATTTGGCAGGCTCCACTTTCAGCATGTAATGAAAGTCAACATATCCAGTAATGGAATGCATGGCTCACATTGGACTGATACGATGCATGAGGAAGGACCCAGCATCAAACAGGTCACTGTTCCAGCCATGTGTGCACGAGGACACTTCAGACAATCCCAAATTAAGGGACTTTGTACACAATAACTGACCTCTACTCAGAAAGAAAAGGAGGAGGAAGGAAGGAAAAAAGCAACATGAAAAACATAGGAATTGCTTCCAATTAAAGGATACTGGATGAATGACGACGACATTAGAATACAAAGCATGATTGTGGATAGCATTATAGGCTAGAAAAAAGTGCCATAAAGGACATGTCGGGACAAACGATGAAACTAGAATATGGACTGTGTGTTAGACTGTTGTGCTCTATTAATGTTGTGTTTCCTCAAATCAACACCTAGACTATGATACTGCAAGAGAATGTCTTTGTTATTTAGAAGTACACAGAAGTGTTCAGGGGTAAAGGCTGTCATTTCTGCAACCTATTTTCAAGGTCCAGGGAAAAAATGAAAGGGAAAGAGAATGATATAGCAGAGGTGGCAAAAGGTTAATGATTAGTGAATCTGACAAAATGTGTGTGGGAGTTCTTTATACTGTTCTTGTAAATCATTAAGTTTGGAATTATCATCTCCAAATGTAAAAGAAAATGGATACAGAGAAGTTACAAAAGAAAGACGTTAATCTATGTCCATCTAAAAACACACTGTGCTTTCTACACACTGACTCAGAGCACCACTGCCAAATGCAAGGGAGGGCCGTAGTGAAGAGATGGGTAGAGCTGTTTTCTTGGGAGGTGACTAGGTGATCATTGTCACAGCTCTGGGCAGGGGTGACTTGCACCGTTCAGGGTGCAAACAGGACCACTGCGGCCACACTGGAACCAGGTCCCCAGACATGGAGGGCAACTCTCACGCCACCATTTCACACTCCTTCTAAAAGATATGCTTTTCCAGATCACGTCTCCCCTTCTTGCTCTTCCACGCAGTTCTGTAGTCACCACACTCAGTATTCACGTACCCACGTGGCCCTGAGGAGCATGAAAGCAGTAATTAGAAGAAGAATGGTGGGAAGAGGGAGGCTTAAGCCGAGTTCAAGTCTTGCATTTCTCATTGTCTTTTGATGTTCAAATGTCAGTGAATAACAGTGAAAATAACATGTTTAGTTAGCATTTCAGAACTCGGCTTTTGTTCATGACTTTACCTGAGATTCTTTTCTGTGGCCTCAACAAATATGAGCCTGTGAGATTGTGACAGGTCTTAATGAAGTAGATTAAGGCATTTCTTACATTCACATTTTCCTTGAATGAGATAAACATTGTAATCTTTCTATGGAACACTCTCACATCAAGCCATGGTTTGATTTTTCTACCTGTTTGGAATATCAAATTTTGCATTTCCTAAAATTATAATGTATTTTTGTGAGAGAGTTGATAAGGCAGAAGTCATTCCTGAGATATTTATAATAGTACTTAGAGAGAACTTGTCATAGGTACTTCTAAAAGATTATTTGGGATCCTGAACAGATATATTTAGTAAATGTATTGAATGAGTTGTCACACCACAGAGCATTCCATTGATTCATTTGTGTTATTTTTGTACCTGACTGCAGGCGGAGAATTCAGCCTTGGCTTTGGAAAATGAAAATCAAAGAGAGCAGTATGAGCGATGTCTGGATGAGGTAAGGTGAATAGAGAGGTCCATCATATGGGCTGGTCAGAGCCTCATAATTAGATCTTAGTGTATGCTTGTAACCACCATCCAAAGAACCTTAGCATTTGCTGCTCCAAAGGGAAGTTGTAAACTTGTAAGAAGGAAGATCAGCAGTGTGTGTGTGTGTGTGTGTGTGTGTGTGTGTGTATGTCCATCTCTTTTCCTCTCTTCCCCCGCCTCCATTCTTTTTTTTTTTTCATATTTTTTTTTTAGTTGTAGATGGCTACAGTAGCTTTGTTTTATTTATTTATTTTTTTATGTGTGCTGAGGAGTGAAGCCAGTAGCTCAAGCATGGGAGGCAAGCACTCAACCACTGAGCCACAACACCAGCCCCTTTCCTCCATTCTTATTTACAAATACAGGCATCTGTAAAATTCCTTCTGGTTATTACGTAATATTCTTAGGGCACAGTTGGAGTGTGCTTCCCTGTGTGATCAATTCCTTCTGTCCCATAAGTGTGATCCCTGCCTATGAATGAGAAAAATGACACTGGGGCACACGTTGCATCTGCAATTGGATGCCATCTCTGGAAAAAAAACAAAAAACAAAAAACAAATCCTTGATAGAGTGGGTGGGACGATGTTCACAGTTGGCAGCCAGAGGGAAAAAATCAGTAGATTAAGCACAAGCCAAAAAGAGAAAGGGAAGCGAGGAAGAAAATTTGAGCAGAATGGAAGGAGACAGGGCCACATGCATGAGTAAATTCAATAAATATTATTTGATGATAATAAAGAGATGAAGACAGAGACTTGGGTGTTTGGGTTTGGGGCAGGTAAGGGGGAAGCCAGTAGTGTCCCTCGCCCTGTCCTCCCCTCAGCCTTCCACCTCACTGCCAACCAGTCATCCTGCTGGAGATGCCCTGCTGTGGCTTCCTGCTGGGACAGGCCTTTCCCCTCATTGGAAATATGGCCTCTGAGACTTACTAGTGATTGCTGGCATCACTTAAATGAGAGGGCTTCTTTAGGCATCTGCCCAACATCCTAAAACTCATGAGTGCTCTGGGAGATTCAGTTTGAGATTCATTGAACAGATTTTTGAAAAGCTATCCTTAATTACGTTTCTATTACTCTGCCAGTGGGAATTACCAAAATATTGTCAGTCCTTTTTCTCCCTACTAACAAATAGGAAATACGTTTCCAACAAGTTCCTCTTGATGTTTCTTGCCCATTTCCATCGCCCTCTCTTCAGCCATGCTGTTCTAGTGGCTGATGTGCGAGACTGTAAAGCATGCTTTCTCCCATCCCAGCTATGACACCCACTGTATCACCATATAGTTCTTTAGAGTCTGTCTCTGTCAGTGTACAGGTCACACTTGGGGTTTTCCTGCAGCACTTTTTCTTGGAACGTGATTTCTGGAGGGGCAACATCCACCCCCCAGGGACCTTGTTAGGAATGCCGACTCTGGGGTCCCACTGAGACTCACAGAATCAGACTTGGGGTGAGCCCGTCATCCATGTGTCACCAGACTCTCCAGTTGGTGCTGGTCCCTGCTGCACTGGGAGCCCTGCCTGAGAACAGTCTGATTTGTATTTTTTGCTTATATGCGATTAGAGAACTCCCAAGATGTCCCCAGAAAAAATATTAATATTCAATATTTTCATTGCGTTATATTTCCAGCCAAATACATTGGTTATTAAAACAATATGGTGCTTGTAATTTTCTGCCCTATCAGGAGCAGAATAATCTTTACAATGTCCAGAGTTAAAAAAAATCATGAAAAGTTGGTTGACATAAAAGAAGGCATAAAGGCTCAGGGTCTAGAGAGGCCAGTTCGGCAGCCCTCACCCCTGCTCCCCAGCCTCTTGGTCCAATCAAAGTTTAGGGCAAGAAAGATCAAATAGATCTATGGGTGTTTAAAGGAACAAATAATGCCCTTGGGTCATATGCATTGATCAGCAAAGTTTCACTTTAACCTCCTGCACAGAAATTTCCAATGAGACATTATCTGTACTCAAAAGTCAAATTTATGAGACTCACATCACAGAAACTTTTTATGTGTCACAGTTCTTTCCCAGGTCACCCGTCTCCATCTAAAAAAGCTCACAGTATTTCTCTTTGGAAACCACTGTCTGGTTTCTATGTGTTTCCCATGTCTGTATTCTGAAGGTCTTGTCAGAATTTGTCAGGAGAAACATAAGTTTTTACCCACAAAACCATTTCATAGAGTTTCCACTGTAGGCAGAATTTTCAGAGGGGAAGTCCCTCTGTTCTTAATTGCAAAAATTAACAGTTGCCAAAGAGGTGATTACAACAAAGAACTACCTCTGAGCAATGCAAATGTTTTGTATTCACAAAAACTGGCCCCTGATTACACATGCCAGTTGTTTTGTAACTAATTGCATGAGGTAGACAATCCATTTCTGTGCATTGTAAGAGAATGCTCTCAAAGGGGTAGTTCAATGTAGTAATAATGCCAACTGGAAATTCTTTTCAAGACTTTTTATACTAATTAGACAAACTAACAAGGTAAGGCTCATGTAAGTTATTTCCTTGTTGGTAGGTTTCATAAAACATACTCAGGTGAATAACATGTAAATTTTAATGTTTCTCAATCCTATCTGCATTGATTGTTATTTTCTGGGAAACAGAGAATATGTTGAGGATTTGGGGAAAAACACCAAGAGTCTGAAATTCTTTCTGTGTTTTATACTAAAAGAGGGTGTTTACTCAAAAACAAAGAGACCCACATGCATAGTTACACACAGCTACATATTCCCTGGTTTGATAGGTTTGTGCACACGCCCACAAGTGCACATGCACACACACAAACACACACACACACACACACACACCCCTCACCATCACCTCTACTGCTATCCATCTCATCATTTCCTTGATGGGAAGTACAGAGGTAAAATCAAGGATTCACTTCATTTTTTCTTAGTATTTTAGAGTTCTCATGTTTGAATCTAGTTTATTAGGTTGCCTGTTTGACAGCAGTTCACTGGCTATCGGTGAATTGCTATTTATTCATAATATTGCTTTGGCCATAATTCCATTCAGAACAACTATTCCCATGTACAGAAGTGTAATGGCATGTATACAATAAGTAAAATTATACCTGTTAAGACCACTGCATTTCATTTAGATGGACTGAGTTGTGACCTCCCAACCTTTACTGGGTGTTGACCTCATGCAGGTCCTGGGGGCTCATGGTGCTGCCAAACTAGCAGAAGTAGGAAAATGCAGAATCACAAAGAAAGGGGCCAAGAGAAACTCAGAGAAAATGAGCTGCAAAGGAGACTTCAGGAACAGATGGCTCAGGCACCAGAGGATGGGAGGAGGAGCAGGTGGGTGGGTGGTGAAGGGGACAGAATTGGAGAGGG
The DNA here is from genome assembly GCF_048772815.1 of Callospermophilus lateralis. NCBI lineage: Eukaryota > Metazoa > Chordata > Mammalia > Rodentia > Sciuridae > Callospermophilus > Callospermophilus lateralis. The sequence goes on along the minus strand of NC_135313.1, from coordinate 107,435,594 downwards.
CATCTTCAGCAGAGGAGCTGGATGGAGCCCATGAGGTTGAGTTTCACATGTGGGAAGGCAAGTGGCACACACCCCTGTACATGTTGGCCATGCTTGGGGAGCTTCAGAAGTGCTTCTGGTGAGGCTGCACCCCTGAGATTCTGATCAGATTCTTGCCTGGGGTAGAGTCTTGCCTGGGATAGAGCCTTGAAATTTGAAGCAGTGACCTATGCAGAAGTTTTAGGTTATTCTGAGTTAATAATGCAAAGCTCTGAACCAAAAATAAACGCTACCACCAGGTGTGGTGGTACATGCCTATAACCCCAAAACTCAAGAGGCTGAGACAGGAGGATTACAAGTTTTAGGCCAGCCTCAGCAACTTGGTGTGAGACTGTTTCAAAATAAAAAAAATAAATAATAAAAAAAATGCTGAGATATGGCTTAGTGGTAAAGTGCCCCTGGGTTAAATCCCTAGTGCCAACAATAAATAAACTCTATCCCAGCATTTCTCAAAGTTTGTTCCTAGGACCTTCTGCATCAGAAAGATGAGTGGTAAAATTTCGCATTCTCAGACCTGGGCCAGTTCTTTGCAGACAGTATGCTATGTTGGGAGAGGAAATTTGCAGTATTCAAAAACTTTTCAGGGGATGGAGCTTCTGTCTATGAATTCAGAGCAGCTGCCCTCCCCTTCAGACCCTCAGAGCTGGGCCCCAGTCCATAGAGTCAGAGAGAATGCTGAGGTCAGGTTCTTCTTCAACTTCTGTATTTCAAAGCACAGGAAAGGGCAAGAAAAATGAGACTATTGAATGTCATTCTGAAATAGAAAAAAAATAATAATGCCAGAATATTTTTTAGGCCAACACTCAATAAAGACAGAAGTACATTAAGAACATCTCTCTGCCGTGTCTCTGATCCATATGCTTAGGCTGGATTGTGGAATCATTACCAGGACATTCTCATGCATATCCCACATCTGGCCCCTATATAGTCTTTAAAACCGTGTCTTAGTGGATACAGTCTTGTAGATGGACAAGGATCCTGCTCCTGGCTTTCATGTACTCCCAGCACCCACTTCCTGACAAGGCCATGAAATGCATAGATGATCTTCTTGTCTGCCCACCCTCCAGCCACCTCAAAGCAGCATCCACATCCTATTGACCGTTATGTTTTCAGGACCCAGCATGATTCTTTGCCTGTATTAAGTGCTTACTGCATATTTGTTAAATGGCTAAACGAATGAATGGAGACTAGCAGCAGGAAATTAATTTCCATATTACTTTCCCCCAAATCCCACATACATATTTAGAATAATTTCTTCAGTTATCTCCTCTGAGATGAACAGTCATTTATTATGCAGCAGTCCAAAAGATAATCCAAAGGATCAATCAGATGAAAAAAAAAATAGGAGATCCACTTAAAAGACTGATTTGAATTAGAAGAGACCACATGGGCTTTGGTTTAGGAAGACTCAGGATCAACATTATCAGAGCTCCCTCATCCTGTGGCATGGTGAGGCACGCAGTTACCTCTTCTAGTTTCTCATTTTTATCTTATAGGGCTGTTTTGGTAAATGAATAGTATGGGTGCCTAGTGATTTGTGTGTGTGTGTGTGTGTGTGTGTGTGTGTGTGTATACATATATGTACACACACACACACACACACACATATCCACACACCCCTCACTCACTCAGAAATAATAAAATCTCTTATTTTCAAATCCTTCTTTCTTAGCTGCTTATTTGAAAAGGTGTCAAATTCTCTGAAGTTCAACCCCCCCTGGTTCATGTTCTATATTTATCGAGTGACAACCTCATATCAGGCCTGTCCTAGGTGGTTTCTTGGATGATGGACATCTTCTCATGCAGTTTTCACAATATTAGGGACAGACAGTTCTTCTGTTTTATGGTTGCTCCCCCATCCTCCCACATGTCAGTGTCCCATCAACACAGGCAGTTTTTGAACCCAAGTCTTTCTTTTGATTCTATCCTGATATTCTTCCTTCTTTTCTCCAGCTGCCTCAGTCTAGTAAGCAGAAAATTCCTCCAAAGCATGGTTTCAATGACACGTGCTTTTTCAACCAGTTTTTCAGGTTACCTTGCTGAAATGACAGTTGCTTCACATGATAGAATAACACACCAAAGTATGAAAGCAAGGTACGAAGACTTTTTTGAGTTCTGACTCCCCTGAGTTTCCCCTCCCTCTTCCCTACACTAGAGCCCTGGGCTATCTTCTCAATGTCCTGAGAATTGGCTGAATAAACTCTCTATTGTGACTTCTCATCCAGCCTCATGGATTGTTTTGCAACAAATAATAGATAACTCAGCAGCCCCAACTCCTCCTTCCTCTGCCCCCTTCCAGGAACTGGTCTCCCAGCAGGAGGAAGAGCTAAGTCTTGTGGGGTAGAAGATGAACTGGGTATCTGGGTATCAGAGGAGCTAGCTCATTATTATTATTACTGAGAAGGAAAAAGAATATACTCAGGTGTTCTCCTGGGCTTCTCTATCTCACCTGCAACTCTGCTCCATTTCCTAAGAGTAAAGAGAGGAAGTCTCCACAGAGAGCCTGAGAAGGTTGCAACACAAGCCAGGGGCTTAAGGACTATCAGCTTTGCCCTGCGCGTCCCTCTGGCCCAACCCAGCTGCTATATTTCCTTTCTTTGGAGAGAAAGCTGGCAGGTGACACTGGAAGTTATTTGTTCTCATTAGCTGGGCCTGCTGATGTCTGATTATTTGGAACCCAAGTGCTCAGGGCGTAATGCTAGAGCATTATGTGCAGGGGCTCATTCAGAACATCATCTTGTGAGCCAGTTAGAGGTTGCAGCCACAAACTCCAAACAACTGTTCTATTGATGCATCTGGGAAGCTTAGCTGTTAAAAGCAGAAACAAAACCTAGGAAACTGTCCTTATAGACAGTACAAAGTAAAGAATTAGTGCAACCTGCCTGCTTTTCTGCAAAGAGCCTGTGAGTCCTTTTGGGTAATAGAATCCCATATCTGTAGGTAAAGAAATAATGTATTAGTGTATCTTAGTTCGAACTAATTTTCAGGCAGAGCAAACAATTGTCCAAAGTACACGCCAGAAGGAACTGTGTCAGTCTGTAAGCCTGTGGGGCAACTACTTGGATTGCAAAGATATAACACATTTTCTCCTGTGGGCTGTTACAGTTAGGATATTACTCTATGTCTCCCATTAAATCATGGATAGAGCTATTTTATGTGACCACTGTTACACAGAATGGTTTAAGTGAGACCAGTTTGGAGGAAGAAAAGAAAATATTGATATTCGGCAGTTTTATGAGAATGTAAATCAAATCCAAAGTTTGACACTAAAAAAAAAAAGACTAAATTACTTATGGTGTGAATTAACTTGGCTACATTGTTCCTGATTCAATACATGACTAGCTCCATCCTGCTTTATTTTATTTGCCAACAATAGAATAGTTATGTTGTTTGACTTTAAATTATGAGTTGGAATGAATGTTTAAAAGCTAAAACATTTTCACAGTAATGCTGTTGTCAATTTGTTTGAAGTGAAAATTTTTTGTCACTGTTGTGGTCACCTATGAATGAAAAGTTCAAGGAAGAATGGAGCATCAGCTTTGTTCTTGTACATGGTAATTCTTGGGGAGACTTTTGAACTTGAGCTTCACTCAAATATTAATAAGAATACCTTTTCTCCAAAACCATAGTCAGTTTCAGTGTAGGCCTTTTTTGTTTTACTTAATGTAAACAAGTTAAATTTGGAAAAGCTACCGATGGGCAAAAACAAAACCAAAAAAACCCTCTTGTGCATACAGTTTACTAATAAATCATGGATAATGGGACCCTCATCATTTGCTGCTTGCGGTATGAATGCCTCCTAACCAAACGCTGATGACAGCCTGTGTTTTAATTTTCTCTGAGACTTGCTGGTAGCCAACTGTCATGAAGGATGTGCTATTTTGTCAATATTGAGTCAAAAAACAATTAAGCTCCATGAAAACATTCTTTCTATAATCTGTTCTGCTACACTAGACAGGGAAACAAGCACAAATAGTTTAGCAACACCAAAAATAAATTTGTCACCAAGAAAAAAAAAAAGCCCAGTGTGCTGCATAGTCCTGGGTTGATGTGAGGATTACCATGGCGATCACATATCTGCCATGCTGTGTTACAATTGGGCGTAGTGGTGCATGCCTGGGATTTAGGAGGCCTAGGCAGGAGAATGTCATCCCCATCCTTTTTTGGTTTTGTTCAAGGTCAGCCTGAGCTACTCAGCAAGATCCTGTCTCCAAATAAAAAAAATAAAAAATATCAGGGACGTAGTTCAGTGCTAAAGCACTCCTGGGTTCAATTCCTAGTACTCAAATTCTAAAAATTGTAATTATAATTTCCTGATTCCAGTTACCAGATACCACTATATCCCAGTCATCTAGCTTTGCAAGAAGATTCTTAGAATATTTTTTATTAAATAAATGAAGGAAGAAATTATTGTGAAAAAGTACCTTATATTTAGGATATTTAAATATTCTGACTTGGTTATTAATTCTGAATTAACGAATTCTTATAGTTTACATACTGGCCAAAAAAAAAATCACCACTTGAATACTTTGTCTACCTTAGTTTTACCAGCACTAGCTATGTAGGTACACAGCTTTGTGGTTACTGTGAAGTTTAGTAGGTGATTGGTTTCAAGTGTCTTGAAATCTGCATTCACACACACATATATATAAATGATGAATAGCTATGTGAATAAAATTCCAGATTTTTTTTCTTTCAGTACCAGGTATTAAATTCTGGGGCGCTTAACACTGAGCCACATCCCCATCCCTTTTTAGATTTTATTTAGAGATGGGGTCTCACTAAGCTGCTTAGGGCCTTGCTAAATTGCTGAGCCTGGCTTTGAACTTGCAATCCTCCTGCCTCAGCCTCCAGAAATGCTGGGATTGCAGATGTGCACCACCACACCAGGGCAAATTTCAGATCTTTGAAATCTCTGAGACATGTTACTGGTTTTACATGTGGCCTTGAGGTCAAGCAGTGTCGCCTGCTTTCTTAACCAGTTGCTGAAAAGGACTAGAATTGTCGAGATTTGTTGAGATTGATCAAGACTCACCTCCTTGGGATGGACCCAGCTTTCCTCGCTATCCTCAATTACCTGAAGACACTTAAGATTCTGTTAGTACATCAGAAAGAATCATGTTGGATAGTTTATGGGAAGAAACTCAAAATAATAATGACTTTTATTTTTCTCTCACACAGAAGTTCAGACAGAAACAATGTAGCCCCTTAACGTCATCAGGACCAGGCTTATCCAATTTTTCTACCCAAATACATTAAATATATTACTTCCACTGTCAAGGTAGCTAATGAAGCTCCAGATGTCACTTTCATGTCCCAGACAGAGAAAGGAAAAAGTCCTCTTCTTTTTAGATTTCCTATAAGACCCCCCCAAATAGTCTGCTTTTATATTATTGGCCAAAGTGTTGTTACATGGTGACCCATAGTTACAGGGAGACTGGGAAATGTGGTTGGATTTGCCCAGCACCCCATCCTTGGAGTTTGTTCTGAGAAAGGAGGAAAACATGGGTATTAGAGGAAGGAAGTAACTACCCGGTTCTATTACAGGTGGCAACCACAAGAGGATGGCGTAAGGGGGGATGCAGAGAATCGAGATGTAGAGGAAACAATGTGTTGACCCCAAATGAGGCCATTCAGCTTTCCCTCTTGCAAGTAATTTTAAGCAGCAAAACAGTGGGACAGCAAGGGAATAAGAAGGAGAAGAAAAGGACATTGTAAATCAGCAAAGTATTGCAACTGTGTACAGATAATTAGGATCATGTTTTGTGCACTGTGTCGTTTTTTTTTTTTAGCCTTCTTGGGGGTACTTTACATATGAAAGGGTATTATTTTTTTCCAAATATGAAAATGTGAAAGTCAAGGTATGAATGATCTTTCCAGCTGAACCATTTTAATTAGCAACAAGGTCACCTTCGGAAATAGCAAAATATGACCTGGAAGGATAGGCTTATTATGAAAAGAATCAGGTCTTTTGGAAGTAAAGGGAAAAGATGGAAGTGAGGAGGTAATTAGCCACAGCGGGCTGTGGAGTATCTGTTGGTAAATTACAGTTCATGCGCATAAAGTCTCATTATTATAAACAGCAACTTTTTTTTTCTTTTTTTTTTTTTTTAAAGGTAGCCAACCAAGTTGTTCAAGCTCTGCTCACTCAAAAGGTAGGTCACTTTCCGCCTTGATTTTTTTTTTTTTTTCAAAATGCTTCTGTGAATAGAAATGCAACTCACATTGTCAAACCAAGAAATTGTGATTGATAGATGCAATACATCTCTATTTATTCACTCTGGTTAAATTCATGGGTGTTTTAGATGGCACGTGAAGTGACATCAATGAATTGACCAATAGAATCGTAAAGTACTAACTCTGGGTAAAGCAATAGGAAGCCTTTTGAAAATGAAAGATTTTGATGTACCCAAAGGAGTAGCAGACTCTTTATATTTTTTTTAACTTAGTAAAAATGAACTTAAATATGTGGGAAGATTCTTCCAATTTCTGTGAGATGAACGTCCACTTAGGGACAGCATTCAATGGGGCCTAAAACCCAGCAGAGGCCTTTGAGTTCTGGGAAGTGACTTAACTTCTCTGAGCTTTAGTTCCTCTGTTGTAGGGCAGGGATGACAGTTCCGTACCCCACCCTGGGGTGCTGCATGATCCTACGGATGGGCGGGGTAGAACAGTTCTTTCATGTGTCCATCTGTGGGGAACATGAATAAGGGGTAACCGCTATGCAGCAGGTCTCCTCCTGTTCCCCCACTGTTCTGCCTTCAGACAGCATAAGACCATGTTAATGGAGCAGAGTGGATCAACGCAGGTCATCGTTTGCCCAAATTTGGCTGGTTTGGTGAATTTTACTGAGTGTTTCCCCATATCCCGTGGAGGCTAATTGCTAGGTCCCTCAGATTTTATTAGTTCTGATTTATCTTTCTGTGAAACAGAGACACTTCCTGTGCAGCAAGATATCTCCTATCCTGCAGCACTCTCAGAATGATGTGACTCATGAGAACAACACAGTTGGTGCTCTCCCAATTTTTTTTTTAATTAAAAAGAATTTTATCAGCAATTGACAACTTCTCAGGCACATACCTAAATATTACTTTGATTTTTATACTGTATAGATATTGTGATGTATAGATATTTTGATAACATTTTTGCTAGGCCTCTTTCCCACCCCTTCTGTCGAAGTGTCATGTTTCCTTTTGCAAATAGTTTTGACTGCTTCAGATTTTACTCTAATATTGCCTAATTGAAGAGGTTTGACTACTTTTATAAGGAGAGTTAGACTTAGTTTCCATTGTGACAGATATCCAAAAGAGTTGTGGCTTAAATAAACTAAAATATTATTTCTTTCTTACATGTAAATGCCTATGGAGTCAGTACAGGGCTGGTAGATAGCTCTAACTCCAGGATGTCTCTGGCTTCTATCTTGCTTTTCCATGGGAGATAGCCCCCATTTCTAAAGTCTCCTAATAGCTTAAAATAGCTGTTTTAGCCCCATCATCACACCCACATTTCTGTCAGGAGAATTAAAGTCTCAAGTGTACAAAGATAGTAAAGAGCTTTTATACCAGCTATCTTCTAACGGAAACTTCCAGAAGCTTTCATAGTTCAATGTCCATAATCTTTGAACAGGTCTTAGCCACTAAGCCATACCTAAGGAGGCTGGAGAAGGTGCATCAGATCAGGAAGGCACCTGACCATTTCTGCCACAACATATTTGAATGTCTTTTCTCTTTCAAAGGCTTTATCCCTATTTTCCTCCTGTTGAAAATTATGTTCATTGTATTACAAAATTCTAAGGAATGGAGATATGTTAGTTAGCTTCACGGTGACCAAAATACCTGACAAGAACAAATAAGAAGGACAAGTTTATTTTGGGCTCGTGGTTTCAGACATTCAGTCCAAGGTCAGCATAAAATAGCTGCTTTAGCTCCAGTTATCACACCCACATTTCTGTCAGGAGAATAAAAGTTCGAGGAGTACGAAGATAGTGAAGAGCTTATTTATACCAGCTATCTTTTAAAGGAGACTTCCAGAAGCTTTTGTAGGCAGAACCATCATGGTGGAGGGGAGTAGCAGAGGAAAGCTGTTCCAATCATGGCAGCCAGGAAGGAGAGAGAGAGAGAGAGAGAGAGAGAGAGAGAGAGAGAGAGAGAGAGATTGCTCAAGGAGTTAGGGACAAGATATAATCCCCAAAGTAACATCCCAGTGACCCATTTCCTCCGGCCACACCCTACCTGCCTGCAGTCCCACCCAGTAGTTTATTTAAATGATTAATCCACCAAATGGATTAAGCCAGGAGGTGATGATCCTCATAATCTAATGATTTCACCTCGGAGATTCCTGTGTTATCTAACACATGAGTTTTTCAGGGGACACCTCATATCCAAACCATAACAGAAGAGCTCACTGTTGAAGCTCTGTGTACAGCTGATGGAAGACTTTCCATGCCTGTCTCTTTAATGATACCTTCGGAAAAAGACAAGGAAGTTGTCTTGTACAGTAAAAAGGAAAATGGGACCCTTCAGGTCAGCCACAAAAAAGTAGCTACAAATCCAGGTAATAACTAGTAAACAGATAAATCTACTTTGGTACAGTTAAGCAGTACGACACAGAAAGATGTGCCACTGTGAGACAGCATACCTCAGGGACATCACAAGGCAGGGAGAGATGCTGGGGCTTTTGGAGATTCCAAAAGAATCATGTTCTGCTGAAATGTGTGCCTCCTGGTTTTTATAGGGACTGTAAAATTGCTGCCAAAAAAAAAAAAAAAGACAAAATTTTTCTATTTAATTAAGAGCACAATATAGGAAATAAAATGCATTCCAAATGCAGATGAGAAAACTAATTCTAATGCAGATGTAGTATGCACAGAGTTAAAAGTAGAAATTTTGAGTGATTTATCCAAATTGCACATATGCACAAAAATCTTTGATGTGAAATAATAGGCAAACTGTACTCTTTTAGAATGGATCATTACTTGTGATACACAGGCAAGCCTGCCCTGGCTTCAGCTCTCGTGCAGGAAAATAAGAAAGTATTTTTCACTTTTCACGGCATTATCATGAATTTTTCTGGACCACCATCCTGAATAACAGAGTCCACCAATGTTGATGGAGGAAAAAGCCATTTTATTCCCGCTCACTTATTTTTTTGTTATATGTACATACAGTGTTCTGCTCAAATAATTCAGTTTAATCTCAAATACCTGTGGATTCTTCAGGCACGGTGGCCCATGCCTATCATCCCAGCAACTCAGGAGGCTAAGGCAGGAAGATCCACAGGTTCAAGGCCAGCCTCAGCAATGTAGCAAGAACCTGTCTCAAAATAAAAAAATAGGAAAGGCTGGGAATGTTGTTCAGTAGTTAAATGCCCCTGGGTTCATTCCCCAGTACCAAAGAAAAAGGAAAAACAAACAAACAAACAAAAAAACCTGTGGATTTCCTCAAAAGAACTAACTGTACCCCTTTCAATCAATAACAGTAAAGTGACAGTATAAAGCCCAGTTCAGTTTTATTTATGTCTCTAAATCATGGGTCCAGGTCTACAAGTGACAGTGAAATCAATAATCTAAGCTAAACTCCTGTTTTCATCTGAAATATACTTTATCATCATTAAGTCAGTTACATTTGCTGAAAATGTAACTCCTAGGTTCTTCAATGTTTTATTGCTATTAACATCAGACTTGGAAGAAAAGCATTTTCCCCACAATTAATTTTCCTCCAAATCAACAATCTCATCTTTATCTGCTTGTTAGTAAAGTAACTAAATATTTATATGATGTTTTCTCTTCACCATTATAGAATCAAGCTAGTGTGTGATATAATCAAGCTGTGCAGTTATTCAGATGAAAGCAGAACAATTCTCTAGCTTTAAAGAACTCCAGCATCCTGTATATTTCCCTTGGGGGAAGGGGCAGTTGGACAATGGTCTATGTAAAATCTGGTCCCTAAAGAGGGTCTATTCATATTTATTGGGCTAGTAGTCATATCCAATATCCTACACGGAGCACTTAAAATAGATTATGTTATTTTGTTCTCACTGCAACCCTGTGAGGCAGGAATAAGAAAAAACTTTTCTCAGTGTGCCAATTACTACAGAGTGTCAGAGTCCATACACCCTCTTACCCACTGCACCATTCTGCCTCCATGATCCCATTCATTCATTTACTGTTTTTCCCTAACCATAGGTCAACAGGGAAAGAAAGGGTGCAATGGAAATCAACACCTGGATTGAAATCCAGTGGTTAGTTATGAACACAGAGAATAACAAGTCCATAATCCCATATGCCACAGCACTCACTATGTCCTCTGCATTGTCCTGATTTAGTCACACATTTGTTCTAGAGTCAAGGCCGGCCTCAGCAATGTAGCAAGAACCTGGAAATGTTCAGTGGTTAAATGTCCCTGGGTTCATTCCTCAGTACCAAAGAAAAAGGAAAACATAATACCTTTCAGGCATCTGGTATTGAAGTCTTTGGTTAGTCTAAGGTATGAGCAGCCTTTTCCAGAATGGCATTTCATTTTATAGAAGCCTTAGCACATTTGGCAGAGTGGGAGGTATCAGTGACATCTCCTTGGGATGTGACAAGAAGAGGCTGGTAGACTTGGTGGCCATTAAGATTCAGGAAACTAGCTGGATGCAGGAGTGCAGGCCTGAAGTCCTACCTAGCTATTCAGGAAGCTGAGGCAGGTGGAGAGGTGCTGTCTCAAATTTTTCAAAAGCGTTGAGTGTGTAGCACAGAGCACTTGCCTATCAACATGCGAGAGGCTCTGGGTTCAATCCCCACTGCCAAAAAAAGAGAACTAGAGAACTAAGAGGTTGACACTTGACAAGGCATCCATGAAGTCAGTGAGACATCCCATCTCTTGAAAAGCCCAGTTGTATGCTGTGCCTTGGTTTATCGATGTGAAAGCTGAGGCCTATTTAGAATGATTTACTCTATCAAGGTCATGTGTGTAACAAGGAGCAGAGCCCAGGCCCTCTAATCCCCAGGCATCCCCAATATGGCATATTCCCATGATGGGCATTGCCTTTGAATAGGATACCGTTGTAATACCTTACCTGATAAAGCCGGATTTAAATAGTTTTCAACAAGACTTTTATGAGAAAATCAACATATATCCTCTTTCTAAGCCATCAGCATTTTCTTTCTTTTTAAATTCTGAACTTATTAGATAGAAGTGTAATGCATGGTAGTGGAATTTATTGTGAAATATTCTTACATGCACATAAGCATTTTTAAAAATTGACTTTAGCCTTGAGCCGGTAATGGTCTTACTCCTCATGTGTATAAAGTAACTACACTCCCACAGGCCTGTATAACAGTGGGTCCAGAATCTTCTTTCAGCCCAGGTGCAGGTGAAACTTACCTGGATTACAAGGTAATTGCAGTTGCATTGCCTGTATTTGGGTGAAATTGTGGTTTGGGACCATTAAGATGACAGGGGCCCTTTACATTTGTCTATCATGTTGCTCCCTTCAAGGTCAGCTATCGTCCTTTTGTCTCTATTTCTGTTTGATAGTGACATGTGCATTGAGAAGAGAACAGGCTTGGCTGCTTTCTCAAACCCAGAGACCATTACATTGATCTTAAACATAGTGAAGTCTTTGACATTATTTCCGCACAATAAAATTAACCATCACACTCCCTTTTTATATCAGAAGAGACAGAAGAGATAAGAAGGGATAGCCTTATATTTTTCGGCAAGTTCTACCTGTTGATGTCTGAGATACAGTTAAGGAATGAGCAGGAAAAAAAAAAAAACCAAAAAACCATGTTGTGAGAGGGGACAGATGGTGCAGCCCCCGCCTACTGTCATGATCCCAGACTGTGACATCCAAACAGAGGAGAGTTGTTTGATTTCTAAAGCTTTACTGAGGAGGCTATTTTAGGTCTTGTCTCTGGAAGTGACAGGGTCAGAAGAGTTGCTCCCATACCCAGTCTAAATGTGTCTTCTGCTCCTTTATGTCATCGGATTCCTGTTGTGAGCACAGAGGAAGCAAAGGCAGCCAGCTGCTACCCTTCCAGGTACCACAATGGCAGTCAGAGGTGCTTTTCTCTCTCTGTCCGCTGTGATAGTGCCTATGTGTATGCACACAAACATATGTGTGTGTTTTTGTTATGACTGGGATGTAATGGGATAGTGACGATCTGGCATACCCGTGACCATCTGCAGCATAAAGGAACATAGTAAGAATGTTTAAAACAATACAAACAATTTTTTCCTGTCTGCAAATTTTCAGGCCAGCTCAATTTGTTTCTCGGTGATGTAAGACCAGCATCACATTTCCTTTGTCCCCTCTGCCATATGCTGCGCTGGATGAGCAAAGAGTGATAAACTGAGAGTTCTCAGAATGGATGGGCTGTGTTCCCACTAATGAACTAGAGAACTACTATACTTCGAGTTGAATGAACTACTTTGCCTTAAGTTTACTATTAACGGCTGTTGAAATCTGGCTACTTATATAAAAATTCTCTGTAGAGGATATGGATATTTTCTTATCATTATTTTACTCATTTGAGGACTCTTCTGAGTTTTTCTCAGCTTTACTGCTGAAAATTGCAAGTGCTGTTGTTTTCAGGTCCCCTTTTTTCCTTGCAAATCCACACTTGAATGCTTCTGTTTCCATATCACCACCTACAAATGAAAATGACTGTGTTTTCCTAGCCAATGGGTACTATTAATATTTATCTACCCCACAGTCAAGTTTTATTAATTGCTTAATTAGTAATAGTGAAAACAATTAGTGTTATACGCATGCTAAGAACAAAAATTAGCATAAGTGAAACACAGAGGCTGAATTCTAAAGAAACAAGCAAACATGGCCTTGTGACTTGAGTAGGAAGTAGGTCCTGACAATGGCCTCTGCCAAAGGAATGAGTACCCCGGAGTACAAATGCTCAGTCCTGCTTCTCCCCTTCTGGACCTTGTTCCCAGGTGCATCATTCCAAACATGATTTCAATTTTTTGTCCCTTACATTCTAACAACAAATCATTTGAAAACATCCAATGCATGAACATCACCCATTTAGCTAAAAGGGGGAAGAGAATATAAACTGTGCAGTGAGCCACACATTGAACTCTTTCTTTGCCCCTTTGAAGTAGAATTAACCCTACAGGATACGATGGAGTGTGCTCACGTACAATTTCAGCAATTAGAACTCTCTAGCCTTACAATTAGGTTGATACAAAGTGGTGGATCAGGCCCACCCACCTCTGTGACCACCATCATGCCCTGGGTATCAGAGCTGTCACCTGGTGCTTTCCCTTCCTTGCAAGAGCCTTGACTAAGGCCTGTCACTGCCCCATGGCAGAATACAGACATCCACAAACTAGAAGTGTTGAGAAACTTGAACTCTATTCATCATCATGCCTATCCCTGGAGAATAGAACCACCATTGTCATTGCTTCTAGCAAAGTAATTACAAACATTTATTAAGCTCCTAGTATATATGGTGCTGTGCTAGACGATGGAATGAAAAAGAATGTTAAGAGCAATATGCTTGTGTGGTTGTTTGTTTTGTATCTTGTGCTGGCCTGTTGAAGGAAAGGTCATTTAATTGACAAGAGAAGACTACACCACACACAAAAAAATGGGATTAATACATAAATATTATATGATAAATATCACAGAGGAGACATGGGACTTATGAGAATTCAGGAAAGGGAGCAGTCTTTGGGGGATACCATATGAAGTATCAGAGGGGAAAAAGTTGGAAGTGGACTTCAATCAGCTGGCCAAATATGGTCTGGAAGAAGGAGATGAGAAGAGAAATTGATGGCAGATAGGAGAGGATAGCAGGAATGTATAGAGCTTTCAGGAACCACAAGCAAAAGAGCAGAATACATTTTTTTAAAACATTAGGAAATAGTAAAAAAATCAAGTCTGAAATGTAGAAAAGGATACGCTTTTGAAGGCATTATTCTACTGAGTCTGTCTTGAACCTCATAGGGAAGGTGCAGACAATTAAGCCCACAAATACCTTTATCCCAGATGCCATAGGAAGGCAGTTCCCTGGTGGGGTTCCTAAAGCTCCCCAGTGTCAGCTCCCTACCTGTGAACTGGGGAATACACTATTCAAAAGAGCTACTCTAGCTCCTCTGAAAAGTTGCCCCGGTGGGTTGACTGTATTTCTTCTCTGGCACTGAGACCCAAATGCCCCCAAAAGATATGTAAATCCACTGGCTGGACAAATTGTAAGTGCCTTTTAAAAGCCTTCACTTCAGAGCTACCCCCTTTCCCACTAAATGCTTCGCTGACTCTATTAGCCAAGGCGCCAAGCATCTCAACTCATTTCCACAAATGACATCGAAAGACTCCATCAAAAGTGATAGTTTCTTTAGTTCATCAAATCTCTATTCATTGTGAAAACATTGTTGTCCTTGTGATTTGTGCTTTGTGATTGCTTTCATGAAGACAGTGAAAAGGCAGAATATATAGGTGGAAACTTAAATTGACTTTATATCGCTAAGATTTACCGTCTTCAAAAATAGCATGCTACCTTAATGCACTTCTGATTTCAAGGTGCTTTTTTTTTTTTTAAATTGGCCTTCTCTGCACATAATAATTCCATCAAACAATGGCCTGTGGAAGAAAATGTTGTTTGTGATTTATTTGGGGGGACTTTGAAGAATAAAAATCCTATTTTTTTACTAATGTGTCTGAAATGTATAAAATATGATTATAATATGCAAAGATGTCTTTCCATTATAGACATTTCCCCCCCTTTCAATGTGTTTGTTGTAGGATCTAAGGGAGGAGTGTATAAAGTTGAAAACAAGAGTGTTTGATTTGGAACAACAGAACCGAACACTAAGCATCCTATTCCAACAGCGAGTCCGGCCAACTTCTGATCTGCTCCTGCAGGTATGTGTTTACATGGAAAACAGTCTTTGCTGCTGAAATGCTATTGATAGGAAGTTACTTGATTTCAAAAATCACCAGCATCTCTAGAGGCAAGGCATAGTGTACCAAAATTCCAATCCTTCCCTGTCTCCGGAGATGTCATTAAAGTTGAAAATCTTTTAGATTCTTGACTTTTTTGAAAGCTACATGCAGATAAAGAAATGTACCAACAAAGAATACACAGGTAAAAGAGACAATCCAAGGGTGTCCTCCAGTAAACTAAGTGGAACCATGGAATGAACTTAGGAAATAATTGAGAGCTTTGGGGACTAGTATTAGGAACCATGCCTTCCATGGTAAGCAAGAGAGAGTTTTATGTAATGACAAAGCACATTTCTGTATCTCCAATTCTCCATAATAAAAAATACAACTGGGATTTATTTTTCTATAATCGTTCTCTCTCTTTAGAGTCCCTCTTCACATCACTGCACTTCCTGGATTCTATCTCAGTATTTTTGCAGGTCTTTTAGTTACTCTAACTGAACTCTTTCTTCATTCTCCTCCATAACATGGAAAGTTGAATCCTTTTGAAGTTGTCCCTGACAAAGCACTGAGGAATACACTCCATGGCCGGGAAACACATGAATTGGTAGAGGGAGCTTGCAGGGCCAAGCTTTGCTGTTTCCCATCTTTCTGATCCTATTATTGTGCATGTTTGCTCACACAAGTCCCTCAGAGCTTTTCTCAGAGCTGTTCTGGACTCAGCTGTCAGAGGGTGCACTCACACTTCACAGGCGCCTTGTGCAATTTACAAAGGGCAACCCACAGCTGCTTGGTCAGGTGGCCAAAAGGAAGGCCCTTCTGCACCCTCTGATCATCTAGACTACACTGCCTAGCACTGGAACCAATAGCCATGGAGTGCTATTTAAATTTTTCCTTATAAAATTGACATGAAATTAACTCTATGTTCATATGTCAAACTAGCTACAGTCCAGATATTCAAATTGGACAGTACATGAGTAGAATATTTTCATCATCGTAGAAAGCACTCCTGGACAGTACTTTTCTAAATGGCCCAGACTTTGTAACTAATTTACCCTCCAAATTTTGGCATGAACATCTTACGACTCCTCAGAGAAATAATGGGAAATTGCAATTCATTTCAGAGAAAGAAAGATGTTTGGTAAAGCTGAATATCAAAATGTAATTTGCCCCCCAAATTAAAATAAAACAGCTCTCTGAATTACAAAATAGATCTCATCTCTTAAATTAATTTCCTCTCTGCTTTATCTGTTAGAGCATAATTCATAATTTATGACTCAAAAATTATGGTGGGGGAGAGAGGGAAGTCATTTATCTCTATTCTATTTCCTGGTTCCAATCACAATAAATGTTTGTCATAAGGGATCTTGCATTTGTAAAAAGTCATGTTTCTTTTGCAATCTCATAATCAAGATCCAATATTATAATTACTCTTAACAGCTGTTAAATCTTCACAAAAATTTTCTTGTTTCGCCTGTTTTAACTTAAGGCTTTTCTGGAATATTGTTTAAGGATCTGCAGTCCCTACTTATGAATCATGAATAGTTGATGTGCATAGTAAACACATGTGCTGTAGATATTTAAGCTTTTTAATTGGCTGTCAGGAATTTCTTTAATCCATGTTCAAATGGCAGAGGATGATGTATATCCTTGCAACAAAACTCGGTGTTTATTGATCGGGTATTTTCTGTCAACAAACTTTGTACTCTCTTCTTTAAATAGTTTTCACTTTGAGGAGCCATTCTGGTTTAAATAATATTTATCACAGATAGGCTGTTAACAGTTATGTGAAGAAGAATGATAGAAAGTGGAATGCCTGCCCTCAAACACAAAGCCAGTTTCATCATGGGGACAGGTGAGAGAGAGGAGACTAACCTGAAAATTAAAACCTTTACATTGGTAATGAACTTCTGTATTGATTTCAATTTTCAAAATGATATCTCTAGGAGAATGAGTGATAACAAATTAAATTAAGAAGAACACCTCTCCAGGCATGGTGGTGCATACTTGTAATCCCAGCAACTCTGGAGACTGAGGCAGGAGGATTACACATGCAAGGCCAGCCTCAGCAACTTAGTGAGGCCCTAAACAACTTAGCAAGACCCTATCTCAAAATAAAAGGGACTGGAGGTCCCTCTATTAAAATCACAATTTAAGCTTAGATCCAAAGAATTAATAAGCCAGTACAGCAAATAAAATTTAAAAAGTCATATTCTTACAGGTACTGGGGTCTCTAATTGATCTTATACTGAATCTACTTAGTCAGATTAACCAATACTCAACATTTTTTCCCTCTTACAAATCATACTGAACCATACCTTCAACTTAATGAATGCTGGCAAATTAATGAAAAGCTCTCTACTTAATCATATTTACTTCTCTTACCAATTGGCTTGAATGCCCAACAAGAATGAGTTATGTTTGTATCTCAATTTGTTTATGTGAGGAATACTTGTCATGGTAAACATGTAATTAAGAAATTAATAATTAATTTCATAACACAGTATATAAGCCAATGAACTATGATGCAAAATGAGAATTGTTTCTAAAAAAACAAAGCCAAATATTTCAAAAGTATTTAAAGGCAAGTTACTAAAAAAATCAGTGTTCATGACCAAAATAAATATAGGTATCTGCCTGTCCAAATTTGTTGGATCATACTAAATGTAGAGGGATTCCGCATGCAAACTGCTCTTCCTATGGTTTTAATGGAAACTCTGATAATAGGATCTCTAGGCAAAGAAGTAGCCTTGGCCTTACCAAAAATGTGATTGAAATGCATAGTGCTTACCACATGTCAGTGCTGTTCTTCAACAGTTACAGCATTTGCTAATTTAACTTCTTACAGTCCCATGAGGTAGGACCCTACCTTTGCATTCACTGTGGAGATGGGGACACAGAGAAAAGCTTAGTTACACAGGTGGTATTGCCAGAGTTAGGATTTAAATCTGGAAATCTCATGCAGTCAAGTCCATTCCTTCTTGACAGTCACCTCCATGTTCCCTCTGTGTGGAACATGAATGAGCAAGAGGACCATTTTGATGACTTCCTGCTCTAAGTGACATTTTGATAGACAGAGTGATTGGTCCACCTGTGACCAGGTCATATTGGAAGGTCTTCTGTAGTGCAATCACCATGCAGAGCCTGCTATATTCACATATTTCTGAAATGTTCCTGGTCTGTGGCATCTAACATTTCCCCTCACCTATGTGTTCTGCCTTTGTCTTGTTTTGGACACTGTGTTATCATTGTCCTGATAGGATATTCTTCTCATATTTTCATACTAAGACAGTATTTTTTTTTGGTCTTTCCTTTTTGATCTGATATTTCAAAGGGTCCTACACCCACATCCATAGGCCAAGAGGGAAAGTAAAGAATGTTATAGATCATTTACATAAGCAGTGGAGTGTCTCGCAGCTTAGAACCAAGGTGCAAAAATATACTGTCACTTCTCAGAGTACTTTTTTTCTTTTTGCTAGTGCTTTGTTTTATATTATATTTCAAATGAAATGAGAGAGTTTTTAAATCCTATTCATTTCTCTCCTCCTCTGAATCATTATTTTCAGAGTGTAAATCTGTCCATGAGTCTGATTTGGCAGGACACCCCACACTCAGCCCACCACCTTTTCATAAGCAGTACATCCCCATCTCTGAAATCCAGCCTGTGCTGCCCTGTTGGGGGATCTTTCAGGGTTATGGCGGTCCTCTCTGAACTTTCCCCCAGCTGGAGGTCATGCAGTGTTGGTAGTCCATGCCACAGTCCATGGCCTGTGTGGGATTATGGGATCCTGGCCTCTCGTAACAAGGACAGTCATCCAATGCAACTTAAGTAATTAGGGGTTTCTTGATTACTTTTCATTTCAGCCTGGTAGTAATCTGTTGTAGACCTAGGCTGAGTGTGGCATTTCTTCATTGTCCATAATACATGCTCAGTGTAGTCTTGGTGATGGCTTAATACTTATATAAATTTTTTTTTCTGGAAAATTGGGAGGGGGTTCTAATCCCAATAAGATTATACTTTTCTTGGAGAGAATACCATATATCCACTTATATGTATCTGTGCCAATCCCCTGCACCTGGGAGCCCAATTCATAATGTTTAAATTGTTTTATTCTAATACACACAGGCATTTATACTCTTTGCTGTTGCCACTGTGTAATGAACATCACCACACAGGACTATCTGGATCTAAACAGTCAAGTGAATGGCCAACATGGAGATACCTTTTTAATGATCACTCAGAGAAATTGGAAAATGTTAGACACATTATACAGTTTTTGGTGTGCGTATTTTGTTCAGAAAAGTCTATATATTTGCCTTTTGGGTATTTTCAAATATACATGGTTGAAGTAAGATAAGAGGAGATCATTAAGAGAGCTTTATGATAATTTGGTTTAAGCAGTAGAAGAGAGGCAGGGGAGTGAAAGCGAAGATAAAGGTTGGCTCAGTGATTCATGAGTTCTGACAATGGAGGCTTTTCATTCTGATCCACTAGGTCCTCTCTTGAGCCATAAGCTAAGAAGGAGTCAAGAGATGAGGCAAGAAAATCCACACAAGCTTAGAGCATCTGCCTGGCTTCTCACCTGCTAGGATATATGCTTGCTTTATGAGTTTCTTGAATTGATAAACTCTGCCCCTCACCTGCTCATGTGGCCAACCTGAGAGGTGCCAGCCCTGCCCTGCAAACGTGATATCTAATTTTCAAAGACCCTTGGAGTGACAGGAATAGCAGCTCTGTGTTGCTTCAGGGATGCTGAGGAACACCAGGGTCCAGATGGCAGAATATCCTCAGGCAGTGAATCTGCCATGCTGCGTCATCAGAGGGCTTTGGTGGCTTCATTATGGGCATCGGTCAGACATGAAAACATGGAGAATGTGCAGCAGGGATTCTGTCTCACACACAAAGCACTGGACAGGATATTAACTTGTCAGAGGTGCAGAAAGTGGCCTCTCTGAAAGGTAAGGGACACTTTGAGAGATCACACAGCTCCTGGAGGGTAGGACTTTAGATGATGAGAGGTAACACAAGACACAAATAAGAGCAGTGCAGAAGACGTGAAAGATTCTTCAGGGTTAGGGCAAAAGGGGATTTCCTCCCTCTTCATAATGCTTCCAGGGCTCTCCGTAGACTTGCCTAACCCTCAAGAGCTTCATATTTCTTTTCTTATTTTTTCCCTAACACAAATTCTTTGCTCTAACCAAGCAGAAATACTTTCCCTCCACAGAGCATGACATAGGTTTCCTTTCAACTGTTCCATTTTGTATGTCATTTCTGGGTTCCCAGTGCTACTCCACCCCCACCCTCATTCATAACCCACTGGGAGCACTGGAAGTATGTCAGTGCTGGGGGGCGCTCTGTGCAGAAGCACATGTCCTCAAGAGCCTGTGGTCTCCCAGTAAACATGAAAGTAGAGTAATGTGTCAAAGAGACACCTGGGATGCTACAGGGGTGGGCAAAGATAGGTGGAAGCTTAACTCTGCCTGGATGGGGTTTTGGAGAAGGACCAGCAGGGGAAGCACGCGGCTGGGTGCACAAGGGAATATAAATAAATGCCAGATCTGCACAAAGACTCCAGAGGGTCTGTCTCCTTCCAGTCCTTTTGCTAAATTCATATGTTCTGGAAATGCTTCTAAAATAAGAGCACAGTGCCTTCCCCCCTCCTCCTTCAATCTCCTGGGCACATTCTGCTCACTGTCCCAGCCTACAGTGGTATGTGGATGTTACTTTGTAACAATGCTGCAGTGATTTTTTAATACACGTTTGCTCTTCATTCCAAAATCAGCAGAGAGTTTGTTGTTGTTGTTGTTTTGTTTTGTTTTGTTTTGTTTTTAAACAAGTCCAGTCCCCACATCTTGACTGAATGCTGTGCTATGATCAGCTGAGTATCAGGTGTTCTAGAAGGTGCAGCTGTCTGTTATAAGGAAATCAAGGTATGATTTTTATGATGTTTTTTGTTTGCTTGGACCTTTATTTTCTTGGTGACTCTTGATTTTACTGATCTTTGGATCCTTCTGATACATAATTTGCACAAATGTGACCCTTTTTCAATGTTATGTGAAGTAATGATTGAGTGAACCTGTGAAGAAAATGGGAACACTCGTGTCGGAGGAGGTAGAGGGAGGTGGCTGCACAAATGAAGTGACTTCCAGGGAAGGAAAAGGGGATATAAGTGAAGGCATTGTGTCCACAAGATGAAGAAGGCAGATTTTGAAATATTGTGTTTTTTTACTGAAGTCTGGATGATTAGGGAAAATTATCTCACATTTTAAGTGAGCTCTGGGTTTTTATTGTTGTTTTAGTTGCTTATTCTGTTTTAGTTTTTCCTTTTATCTCTTCCTTTTGGAACACGTGTTCTATCTTACACTTTTGGGTTTCCTATAGCTGTAGGGAATGACATTACGTGGGCATGTCTTTGGCCAGAGGGACACATGTTCCCATATGGTTTCAGGGGTATGAGTTTTGTTTTATATTCGCAGGGGATACTGGGAATTAAACTCAGGGGCACTTTGTGAACACTGAGCCACATCCCCATCCCCATTTTTGTATTTAATTTAGAGACAGGGTCTCACTGAGTTGCTTATTATCCCACTTTCACTGAAGCTGGCTTTGAACTTGTGATCTTCCTGCCTTAGCTTCCCAAGCCACTAGGATTACAGGTGTTATGTTTCCCATCCCAGCCACCCTGTCCCTAAAATTTTAAGTTATTTAATGGAAGGTACCTGACATCCTGTTCTGCAATCAGATAAATCCCAAATATGTATTAATATTTTTCAAGAGCACAAGATTGGGTCCACATAAACCCTCTTCTCACTTCAAACAGTATAAAATCATGTGTCTTAATATCCAGTGTGATGGGGGGGTGGGGGCTGAGCCAGGTGAGGTAATGAGCAAAGGAGGCCATGTGCTCTGTCATCAGCTCCAGCTCACTGTGGCCACATGGGGGATGCTGGTTAGGCAGTGCCATGGCTTTAGAAATTTAAAGCAGCTGGAATTGCAGAATTTTGTGTGTGTATTGTACCCTTCCAATGTTTAATCATTGTCTGACACCTCTTTCTGCTGCTTCATCACACTGAGAAAGCCAGTAAAACCTCTGTGGCCGAGGGGTGGCCTGCAACACGTTTACCTTTCTCTACTCTCATGGGGGTGGGTTTTTAAAGCATGGTGCATGTGCTCTCAACAGTTGGCCACTAGGCTTCCCATTTGGATTCATAACACAGCCAGCAAATATTACTCCATTTACTATTTAACAAAGATTACTTACTTGCGCACATGGCATTCTCAGAGTTCCTGAGGACACAGAGATGATTAACATAGTACCAGACCTAAAGGGGTCACTTTTTTAACCAGGAGACAGATGATACGAATGATTGGAGAGTAGAGTAGTAAATGCAGCAGAAATATCTACCATTGGAAGTCCTCAGAAGAAACAGCAATGAACACTATCTGCTACGTCATAGAAGCCTCCTGGAAGGTGGTGACAGCTAAACGAGACTGTAAAGGAAGAGCAGGAGTTTATAGGGTAGCACGGTTCTGAAAATTTGTGTACTAAACTCAGGACTAAATTTAGTAGTGGGATATATATACATATTCACATTAATCCCAGGTCGTGGCTTTGATTATAGCTATACAATTACAAAGTTGTTTTATCCTGATTCTGTCTTCTTTGGCCTTCCCATGTCCTTCCCAAAACATCAGATTAACTCATTGAGCTCTTCAGAGAAACAGAATCCCCGAGGAGCATCATGCTTGCTGAAATCTGTGTCACTGTGACCTTCAAGAACAATTCTGTCTATCTTTTTTTATTTGAGGAAAAATCTAGTTAGAGAAGTTGATGAAAAACAAAGAAGTCTCTGGGTCTAAGGTTTGTTTTAAGGATTTTAATATTAAATGGAGGTTCAAACCCTGAACATAAATCAACATTATATGGCAATAGACTAAGTGGTTGAAATGTAAATTCAGGAAATTCACCTTGTAGCATACAGCATTTCAGGCCGTGTATTTTTTTTTTCCCATTTTTCAAACACTTAAGAAAACCTGATTAGCCTGGATTTTCTAAATTTTGTGCAGTAAATGTTTATCATAGAAACCTTAAAAGTTCCCCCAGTTTAAAAATTGTTAGTGTTACATTTTCACGAAGTTTGGATAAATGTGAGAATTTGGGGATGCAGGGTACAGAAAGTACTGCAAAAGGAATGGCGATGCTTACCTGGGGATTTCATTATGCAGATTGGAGCATTAATTTCTTGGCACTGCAAGTTGCGGAACGTCCGTTGCTGTCAGTGGATGTCACACCAGGGAAATCTTATTCCCGGCACGAAAAGATTAAGTAACCCAAACTCTGACATGAAAGACCAGTGTTTCCAGGACTGAAAAGTAGTTCTGGCTTTGTTCTTTCGCCTCCTTTTACCGAGAGGGTGCACTTGTCTGAGGGTGGCCCTGGCACCTTTGGGAGCCAATTCCAGGAACCAGGAGGTGATTTGCAATCTGCTGCAGCTCTCCAAGAGACCCTGAGGCAAGTCTTTAACCTGTCAGGCTGCAGTGAAGAAGGCTATCTTCCCAGTCCTCAATCTGGGCTGCATGGGCCAGGTAGGGGAAAGGAGGATGGGGTAGACACCACAGAGACAAAGAGAAGCATGCAGGATGTCTTAGCAAAGCCCACCCAGAAAAGCAGAGAGAAACTCAAGCATGTCACTGAAGCCCTGTGCTGCTTAGAACGGTCAGACCCTTGAGGCAAGTGAATTAGCCCAGGCACACCTAACCTTTGTGCCTGGGCTGCTGCAGTCACTCAGAGATGTGCTAGGACTGGGTCTGTGGTAGCTCCCTAAAGGATCAGCAAGATGGAGATAAATACTCCTATTGCAAGATGCTTTCATATCTCAATGCCACTGATTTGTCATTTTTGCCTGGCTGCAACAGAATAGACAGGACTGGCTCCAAGAGCATAAAGATAGTCTCTATTCTCACTTACTAACGCATACAGAAGCACACACAGGCCCCAGTCAATTTTTCAAAAACCCTGATAGAAACCTTGGGCAAGGGAAAATGTAGGCCATTTTTGTGAGACTGGAAGACCTAGGAAATATTGCCAGTTATTGTGTTTATTAAGTTATCTTCATATACTTGTATTCTTGCTGCCTTTCCTATCTTTAAAGCAGTTTGTGTCCCTTACCTGGGTCAGTTTCTAACAATCAGAGTCAACCTCATGTCTCAAAATCAACGACCAAACTCATGCCTGTTTTTCTGAAAAAAAAAAAAAATCTAAAAGATCATTTACCTAAACTGAGGCTTACTGGAATGAGGGACATTTCCATTTTATGTCGCAGGCCCTTCTGCCACTGTTGACTCTGGTAACCTGAGGCAGGCCACAATGGTGTGTCACCATTACTTCCTCCTGTATGCTGTAGTTGCTAAATCCCTGTCCCCTCCAACCTCCCATAGAAGGACCAGGAGAGAGGACTTCCCTGTAAAGTAACGCAGAGTGAGAGGAGCAAGAGGACCCGTGCAGGGGTCTTTTATGGAGGTAGTCATGTGCCTCTGTCAGCTTAGGATGTGCTATCTCAAAGCTACAAGGTTTATTTCTGAAATTGGGTAGAGTGAGAACTGGTTATAGACTTTTACAAATAGATAACCTTGAAGTTAAATAAAGCTTTGAGGTTGCTTCATACTTCTAGCAGTAGTCAGCTTACTGAATCCTCAAAATAGGCCCATGGGTTTTATTGAGATTTTTACAAGTAGAAGATGAAGGCCCTCCAGGCTGCTGCATCTTAGCCAGGGTTCTGGCGCAAAGCTTTCTGCCTAACGGGCCTACTGCAGGCCCTCATTTCCAGTTGCCACCTGCATTGCTTTTTCCTGGGCCCGCATAGGGAAAGGATATTGCATTTGCTTTCAGAAAAAATCAAGCAATTAAAAGGCATTTAAGCATCCGTTTAGAGTTGGCAGTGTGCTCCACTTTGGACAAATCAAGTTAAATAGGTTTGATCGGTACCCTAATAATCTGAGTTATAGGTAACACCACTGTGGGCATAAGACATATTTACCCGAATAGGGATATGAATCTGATAACTTAGTAACACAATCAAAACACTTGCCCTAGAAACATGTTTATGCCAAGGTGTAATAGAATCATGGCCTTTTACATCTCAACTTTCAAGATCATATGGCCCACTGCCGTCCTCTGTTATCTGACACTCAGATCCAAGGTCACACAGTGTGTTCAGGGCAAAGTGGTGACTAGGATCCAGGAGTCCCGATTCCCAGTATTGTGATATTTCTACTAGGCCATGAAATAATAAGTTTAAAAATTGAAATTTAACTAAATTATTAAGTAACAGAGAGAGAGAACTTATCATGAGAAATGTGCTTGCAGCCCATCAGGCAACATTGGGACATGGTTCATGGTGACTGAACCATGGCTGACTGAACCCACTGAACTCTGAGGAGACAGGCTGCAGAAGACCACAGAGATGGTGCGGGTGGGGGAGAAGCAGCTACTGTGTGCAGAAAGATTACAAAGATCCAAGCAGCCTTGGATTCAAGTCCTCTCCCCACCATAGTTTGATTGGGTGATTTGGGGCAGGTTCCTGAAATTCCTAGAACCCTAATTTCCCATCTGATTAAAGCAATGGAAAGGTACCTAACATGCAGTGACTGTCATATAGCAGGAGTGAACAGATGCTGCAGTTCTCTGCTTTCCTTTCCTGGGAGACTGGTAGCCAGCTTCTGGGTGGCATGGGAACAGGGGAGATATAGCATGTGACTCCATTTTTCAGCAAGGATTTTTTTTTTTTTTTTAGAGATTCTGGCCTGAGAGAAAGAGGTATTAGGACCAAAGTACACTTATTAAATCAATTCCTCTTTGTTCTTGACTTACTATGGGAATTCCCTGGAAATTTTTATTTCTAAGGATGCTGTAGGGATATTTAGCTCTAACTGTGTCTTTATGGGCTTTCAGCTGAACGAATGTTCCAACCAGAATTACGTGTGTGAGGTATGCTGGAGTTGGGTGCGTTGAAAACACTGTGGATGACATTACCGAATCTGGTGGTTAACTTTCAAGGAGTGGGGGTCTGTGGCTAGACAACAGAATCTTTGGAATCCGAGCAAATAAGTTTTTTTTTTTTTACCTACAAACAGGAAATAACAACAACAAAACCTTTGTTACTCCAAGATTTTCAGGAAACTTTGAAGCATCTTAACTTTCCTAATTAAAAGATTCATCCTAAATTAAGATTTAATGCATGCCAGTGATCTGACCACAACTCCTCCTTTTCCATTTTACTCATTCACATGGTATTGAATACATTCTATTTTACATCATTTCCTTCATGAAGGCCCGTTTTCATGTCCTTACTGATTAATGCTATAAATCTAAATACCCGCCTTTATAAATTCAAAGGACAAGTCTCCCTGTAAGAGATTTTTTTCCAGCTTTTATTCTTACGATTGCTTTTTCCTCCCAAATATCTAAATATTAAATGGGAGGAAATAAGGATAATGTATAGGAAACATATTGCTTAATAATAAGATAATCAGAATTTCAAAGTAGAACACATTATACATTTCTTATATGAGATGCATACAGATGTTTTTAAGTACGTTTTGCTCATATTTCATCATTACATTTGATGGTTATTCAAGGCAGGCATTGGGATCCTTGAATTAACGTAAAGATTTCATAATGATATGAGTGCAAAAAGCTATTACCATTAGGGTTGCAGTGGAATTTGCCATAAAAAAACGAGGAAAGCTGAAATGAAAGAGGTAATCTGTAAACGGATGCCTCAGATGCAAAATTGTCTTCTCATTACAATGTTATGTCCATTGCTAAAAAGAAAAAAATAGCTCACTGCATTAATTCCATAGCAAAACAGAATGTTTGAGATGTTCATGTGTGCCCTTTGTGCATCTAGATGGATTACTGCAATTGATTGTTCAGTGAGCTGCCAGACTGTTTATTTTAGTAGCTAAATTTTGCTGCTATTCTCTGACCAGACTACTGAAACACTAAAAACCATGTAAAATTAATTTTATACTTCTCAAAATCAGTCTCCTAGTCCTTATACTAGTTAAGAGGAACCATTAAACCCATTCTGCATGCAGACCTGTTCCTGGCGAACATTGGCACCACCCTTTTTTCTACCAAAAACATGCTCTTTGAAGCCAATCCCCATCAATCTCCAGCCCCAGGCAACCACTGATGTGCTTTCTGTCATCATGGATTAGTTTTTCCTTTTTGAGAGTTTACTATAAATGGAATCTGGCTATTTTGTTCAATATATATTTAATGTACAGTCATATAGTTGTTCATATCAGAAGTTTTTATGTTCTGATTTGTGATGATATACATCATAAGTACTTCCTTGAAGGTGTTCATAGAAAGTGTTCAGTAAGTCACATGACCCAATGTAATAGTTGCATCTGTGTCCCTGTTAAATGCCATCCAGGACTTGTTGGACTTGTGAAGTCCTGCCAATGGGAGGATCCTTGTGTATCTTCCTAGTTAAATTCTATGGAAAATACTACATATGACATTAGCTAGCACATAGGCTTGGAGTTAAATACTCCTGAGATCAAATTCTGTCTTGGTTACCCCTTAATCTCGGAACTTGGGCAAGTAATTTCTTCTTTCTAGATTGGGTTATCTCTTCTGTGACAGGATAAAATAATAGTGATTTCTTGGTTGTGGTGTGTATATTTTGGAGTTAGTTAGCATATGTAAAGTACTTAGTACAATGTGTTGAGTTACCAGTAATAGCTATTTAATTATGTTATCTATTATCATTTTGCCCCATTTTTTCATTTTTTAAATTTTAGTTACTTATATATGATAGCAGAATGCATTACAATTCATATTACACATATAGAGCACAATTTTTCATGTCTCTGGTTGTACACAAAGTACAGTCACACCATTCATGTCTTCCTACATGCACTTAGGGTAATGATGAGCATCTCATTCACCGTCTTTCCTACCCCCATGGCTTCACCCTTCCTTCCCTCCCCTTTTTCCCTTTGCCCTATCTAGAGTTTATCTAATCCTCCCATGTTCCACCACCACATTATGAATCAGCTTCCTTAAATCAGAGAAAGCATTCAGGATTTGTTTTTGGGGGATTGGCTAACTTTATTTAGCATTATATTCTCCAGCTCCGTCCATTTACCTGCAAATGCCATGATTTTATTCTCTTTTAATGCTGAATAATATTCCATTATGTATATATACCACATTTTCTTTGTCCATTCATCTACTGAAGGGCATCTAGTTTCGTTCTACAATTTAGTTATTATTAATTGTGCTGCTTTGATGAGGCTGTTTCCCTATAATATGCTGTTTTTAAGTCCGTTGGGCATAGGCTGAGGAGTAGGATAGCTGGGTAAAATGGTAGTTCCATTCCCAGCTTTCCAAGGATTCTCCATACTGTGTTCAATATTGGCTGTACCAATTTGGAGTCCTACCAGCAAAGTATGAGTCTGCCTTTTTCCTCACATCCTCACCAACCCTTACTGTTGTTTGTATTCTTAATAGCTGCCATTATGACTGGAATGAGATGAAATCTTAGAGTAGTTTGATTTGCATTTCTCTAGTTCAACATTTCTAGAAATGTTCAACATTTTTTTCATATATTTGTTGACTGATTGTATATCTTTTTCTGAGACGTGCTTTTTCAGTTCCTTGGCCCATTTATTGATTGGGTTATTTGTGGTTTTTTTGGTGTTTATCTTTTTGAGTTCTTTACCCTAGAGATTAGTGCTCTGATGTATGAGGGGTAAAAATTTGCTCTCGAGATGTAGGCTCTCTATTCACTTCACTGATTGTTTCTTTTGCTAAGAAGAAGCTTTTTAGTTTAATTCTATCCCATTTATTGATACTTGATTTTAATTCTTGTGCTATAGGAGTCTTATTAAGGAAGTTGGGGCCTAATCTGACATGATGAAGATTAGGACTACTTTTCCTTCCATTAGACGCAGAGTTTCTGGTTTAATTCCTAGGTCCTTGATACACATTGAGTTGAGTTTTATGCATGGTGAGAGATAGGGGTTTAATTTCATTTTGTTGCATATAGATTTCCAGTTTTCCCAGCACCATTTGTTGAAAAGGCTATCTTTTTTCCAATGCATATTTTTGACTCCTTTGTCTAATATAAGATAATTGTGATTTTGTGGGTTAGTCTTTGTGTCTCTATTCTGTACCGATGGTCTACCAGTCTGTTTTGGTGCCAATACCATGCTGTTTTCATTACTATTGCTCTGTAGTATAGTTTAAGGTCTGGTATAGTGATGCCACCTGCTTCACTTTTCCTACTAAGTATTGCTTTAGCTATTCTGGGTCTCTTATTTTTCCAGATGAATTTCATGACTGCTTTTTCTATTTCCATGAGGAATGTCATGGGGATTTTGATTGGAATTGAATTAAATCTGTATAGTACTTTTGGTAGTATGGTCATTTTGACAATATTAATTCTGCCTATCCAAGAACAAGGTAGATCTTTTAATCTTCTAAGGTCTTCTTTAATTTCTTTTTTTTTATCATTTTGTAGTTTTCATTGTAGAGATCATTCACCTCTTTCATTAGGTTGATTCCCAAATTTTTGTTTTCTTTTTTTTTTATTGAGGCTATTGTAAAGGGGGTAGTTTTCCTCATTTCCCTTTCAGAGGATTTGTCACTGATATACAAAAATGCATTTGATTTATGGGTGTTGATTTTGTATCCTTCTACTTTGCTGAATTTATTTACTAGTTCTAGAAGTTTTCTTCTGGAATTTTTTGGGTCTTCTAGGAATAGAATCATATTGTCAGCAAATAGTGCTAATTTGAGTTCTTCTTTCCCTATTTGTATCCTTTTAATTTCTTTTGTCTGTCTACTTGCTCTGGCCAGTGTTTCAAGAACTATGTTAAATAGAAGTGATGAAAGAAGACATCCCTGTCTTGTTTCAGTTGTCAGAGGGGATGCTTTCAATTTTTCTCTATTTAGAATGATGTTGGCCTAGGGCTTAGCATAAACAGCTTTTACAATGTTGAGATATGTCCCTGTTATCCCTAGTTTATCTAGTGTTTTGAACATGAAGTGGTGCTGTATTTTGTCAAATGCTTTTTCCACATCTATTGAGATGATCATATGATTCTTGTCTTAAAGTCTATTGATGTGATGAATTACGTTTATTGATTTCCATACGTTGAACCAACTTTGCATTCCTGGGATGAACCCCACTTGATTGCGGTGCACTATCTTTTTGACATGTTTTTTGTATTGATTTAGCAGAATTTTATTGAGAATATTTGTATCTATGTTCATTAGAGATATTGGTCTGAAGTTTTCTTTCTTTTAGAATCACCCTAATTCCAAAACCAATCTTTGCCTGGTTTGGGAATCAGGGTGGTATTGGCCTCATAGACTGAGGTTGGAAGTGCCCCCTGTTTTTCTATTTCCTGAAATAAATTGAAGAGTATTGGTATTGGTTCTTCTTTAAATGTCTTGTAGAACTCATCAGTATATCTGTCCACTCCTGCGCTTTTCTTGGTTGGTAGGCTTCTGATGGCATCTTCTATTTCATCACTTGAAATTGATCTGTTTAAATTGTGTATATCATCCTGATTCAATTTGGGAAAATCATATGACTCTAGAAATTTGTCAATGTCTTTGATATTTTCTATTTTATTGGAGTACAAATTTTCAAAATAATTTCTAATTATCTTCTGTATTTCTGTAGTGTCTATTTTTATATTTCCTTTTTCATCATGAATGTTAGTAATTTGAGTTTTCTCTCTTCTTCTCTTTGTTAGCATGACTAAGGGTTTGCCAATTTTACTTATTTTTTTCAAAGAACCAACTTTTTGTTTTCTCAATTTTTTCAGTTGTTTCTTTTGTTTCAATTTCATTGATTTCAACTCTGATTTTAATTATTTCCTGTCTTCTATTTCTTTTGCTGTTGATTTGTTCTTCTTTTTCTAGGGCTTTGAGATGTAATGTTGAGTCATTTATTTGTTGACTTTTTCTTCTTTTAAGAAATGAACTCCTTGCAATGAACTTTCCTCTTAGAACTGCCTTCACAATTTCCCAGAGATTTTGATATGTTGTATCTGTGTTCTCATTCACCTTTAAGAATTTTTTAATCTCCTCTGTGATGTCTTTTGCAACCCAATGTTCATTCAGGAGCATATTATTTAGTCTCCAGGTGTTGTAGTAGCTTTTATTTTTTATTTTATCATTGATTTCTAATTTCATTCCACTATGATCTGATAGAATGCTGGGTAGTATCTCTAATTTTTTATATTTGCTAAGAGTTGCTGTGTTCATTTTGCCTGATTTTTATGTTACTTTTGCATCTCTTACAAAACTGAATCACTGTTGGTGTTTACTTTTATTGCCTTCCATTCTTATGCATTTTGGTAATCATCTTAAATCAATCTGTATATACTTTCATTCTGTTATAAATATGATCATATCATAAGTTTAAAAATTATACATTCCACACATATGCATAAAATAATATACAAATTGCTTGATGAATAAGACATTAGATGAGGCACTGTGTGGAACTTTATACACCTTATAAAAGAGGGATAATTAACCTACTGTTATTCTTGTGAACCTCTTAGAAATTGTAATGATCAGTCTAAAAGCTAATTCAGTTCTGCAACTTTCTGGGTGCTAAATTATATGACCTTATACAAGCTAGTAAAATGCTCTAGGTATCTTTAGGTAAAACAGAATTAGCAATAAACCAGAGAATCCTGTGTGTGTGTGTTGCTATAGTTTGATTAATGCTAAGGAAAAATGATGAGTGAGAATCAGGGAGGAGTCACTGAATATTTAGAGTTAGCATGAAATAATATAAAGGAAAGTTACATTTGACACCTAAGTTTAAATCTCAGTTCTAAAACTTTGTATATGAATCCAATAGATCAAATTAAATGCTTATTACTAAAATATAAGGTTTTTGAAAATTTTCTGGAAATTTGAAAACGAGTAAGTTAACCAAAGTAGACTAACAGTAGAACAATATGTGAAAACCAATGAATTTCTTATATATCAGTAAGAACCAGTTGGAAAATGTAATTGAAAAAATATTCCATTTGTAATATAAACAAGAAATACAAGCCATCTAGTAATAAAACATAATAAGGAATGTATAATGTCTAAATGAATGAAACAGAAAATATTTAATAAGAGAAAAATAAGTAAAATATATTGTATATTCATGAAATGAGAAATGTATTATAAAAAAGTTAAGTCAACATAGACAATCTAAAATCCAATGCTTTTCAACCCAAATCCAACAGGATTGTTTTACAAGACTAGTCAAGATGATTATAAAATATACCTGGGGGTTAAAAATATTTTCAAATAGGCAAGAAAGCTTTGAAAATGTATGACTACACAGAAGGGTGGAGTGGAAAAAAATGTAAAGTAAGTTATAGCAATTAACAGAATACAGGTTTGAACCTAGAAGAGATGGATGGAAGAGAGTTCCAAAATTAGGATACTTTTATATGGGAATTTATTTTATGATAAAAGTGTCAATGGGTAATTGTGAATTATGAATAAATGTTTGGGGAACATTTGATGATTCATTTGAAAATAATAAAAATTACTGGAGCCTGCCCCACCATAGAGAAATGTAAATTTTACATGGGTTAGTATTCTCAATGTACAAGAAAAAAAAATAACCAGATAAATAGCAAAAAATGAAGAAGGCTATTTTTTAAATTTTAGTATTTTGGATACTTGGTCAAATAAATTTTTTAAACCAAGTATGCATAAAGAAAATTACTGCTAAGTTGACTGATCCATAATTTTTAAAATTTTGCTTGATCAAATGTTCTATGTACAATAGACAAAAATAGACAATAGACAAGGAGAAAATATTTTACATGTTTAACAGTAAAGGATTATTGTGAGCTGGGGCTGTAGCTCAGTGGGGGAGTGCTTGCCTAGCATGTGTGAGGCACTGGGTTCAATTCTCAGCACCTTGTATAAATGAATAAAATAAAGGTTCATTGACAACTTTACTGTTTTCTGGAAAACAGTAAAGGGTTATGAACTATACTGTATAAGTAATTCCTATTCTTTAGAGTTATGTATTTGTTATGAGTTGGAAAGAATGAAAAGAGAAGACAGGAGAAACAGACAACTGACAGGAGAAGAAACACAAGTAGCCAATAAGTTTATTAAAACATGTTCACCTCACTACTAATTAAAAACACAAGATGCCTCTTTTCATTCAGGAGATTGGAGTAAATAAAACTGTGATGACACTAAGTGCCGTCAAAAGTAGAGGGAAACCATCACACTCACAGCTGTTGGAAATATAAACCTCATACTTTGCTGTTGAGATTATTTGTAAGTACAGCAGGTCTTGAATAGTAATTTCTGGTAAAGGCATCTCCCCCTGAACTGGTATTTCCATATTTCTATGTTTACTCTCTAGAAACTGTCAGTTATGTACAAAGGACAACAGAAGATGTTGTGCACGGTTTATGATAGATTAGTAGAAACAACCTAGATGTTCATCAAAAAACTGTGCTAAACCTGTACATGATGCCATATTTTAACAGGATAAAGTTAAACTATATTTACTTACCAAGAAAGACCTCTAAGATATAGGGAGTGAAGTTTCACAGCAATATAGATAACATGGTATAATTTGTATTGAACGTACTCACACATAAAAGCAAACAAT
The DNA here is from genome assembly GCF_048772815.1 of Callospermophilus lateralis. NCBI lineage: Eukaryota > Metazoa > Chordata > Mammalia > Rodentia > Sciuridae > Callospermophilus > Callospermophilus lateralis. The sequence goes on along the minus strand of NC_135313.1, from coordinate 107,401,988 downwards.
GAATAAGGCAATAAAACATATATGTGCACATACATATGTATGTAGATACATGCATGGAAAATATTCTGAAAAAGTGCATGCCCCCTTCTAATAATAGTGGCTATCTTTAGGGAAAGAAAGAGGGATGGTCAAATAAAACTTCTTCTTGGAGAGTTTGAATTCTTTAAGGTGAGAATATATCCATACATTTTTTATTTGGTGAGGAACACATTATTTAAAATTAAATCAAGTTAATAGTAATGGAAAGAAAACATTATATTTACACAGTGTTCTTAAGATCTTTACTCACGAGGTAGGAGTGATGCAAAGACTAGAGAAACCATTTATTTCAGTGGGGAAAACAGGTGACATCATGTTTTCTTAAAATGTGAGAGGGATATCTATATGATTTATAGCCAAAGAATAATAGGACTTTTAAGTTAATGAAGAAAAATTATTGATTTGGAAAGAGATAAACCAACAAATTTGAGTAAGGTATCTAAAGTAAGATAGAAGAAATAAGATGAAGCATATGGTAAGGAAGGGAAATAGGATCAGAGAGCAATCAAAGCCAAGTTAGAGATTGCTAGGTTAAATAAGAAAATAAAACCCAACGCTAAGTGGTTTATAAATTTAAAAGACTACAAAAACATCAACTTATAGTGATAAAGAAAGGGGAAAAATAGAGGGTGAAGACATCTGATTAATGCAAACATAAAGGAAACAAATGTAGAGGAATTACAACAGGTAAAGCAGAATTAAGTTTAAAAGAATTAAACAGAAAAAAATGAATATTAAGTAATAAAAATCATAAGACATGAATGAAAATTAAGACAAAATTGTATGCACCAGTTAAATGTACAAAGGAAAAACTTAAATGCAAAGTGAACTTAATTTAATAAAAAAAAAAAACCACTGTTACAGAAAGAGGCATCAGAAGACAAAGACAAATTCTTTCAAAATTGAGCAATTTTGATGAACAAATAACAGGTAGGGATATAAATAAGAAATACAATTACTAACTTTGAATAGCTGTATGCAAGACCTTAAGTTGCTTCAAAAGTCATATCCATTATTTTCAAATCTCTGAAACATTTAGAAAAATCAGTTATACCCTAGCTATACAAAAATCCTTAATGAAATTTAAAAAAATTTGTAACTTGTATAGATTAGTTGCCTGATAATAAGCTAATAAATTTATAAACAAATACAAAAAAACCAACAAGTTTTAATACTTACAAATTATAAAATATGTTCTTAGACAAACTTTATATATCCAACAGTACATCAGAAATTTTGACATTAGAAACTATGAAACTATATAAAAAACATACTTCATTTTAAATTCTTTGGGACCTAGCAAAGGCAGAAATTTTACAGGGTAATTAGAACAAATGGAAATCAGACAGCTGCATATGTCTTCAGTATTAGAAACTAAAGAAAAATAATAACATGTCTTAATAGGCAGAAACAAAAAATTAAATGAAAATGTAGGAAAAAATTGAAAACTAAAATTAATAAATCAAATATTTATATACATATGTGTGGGTGGTATGTAAATATGTATGTGTTAATATGTTTATTTCATATATTTTAAAATACCAATAAAACAGTTAAAAATCTTATTTGACAGATAAAGAAAAGATAACTATGTAATAATGAGAAAAAATAGCATATCCACAGATAAAAGAGTAAATAAAAATTTATTACAATAATCAAATTGTCCCCATTATGTTTGAAATACATTATTATGTAGCAAAATATAAACTGACAAAATTCATAGCAGAAGAGGTTGTGAACATGATTAAAGATCTATTAAAAAGATCAGAAGAAGAAATGAGCTTAGGGATAATGATGTCCATCACATTCCACCATCCTTGCTAACCCCCTTCCCTCTCCCTTCTCTCCCCGCCAGCCCTATCTAGTTTCTCTATTCCTGCCATACTCCCCCTCCCTACCCCACTATGAATCAATTATATATAACCTCTTTATATCAGAGAAAACATTTGGCATTTGTTTTGGGGGGACTGGCTAACTTCACTTAGCATTATCTTCTCTAACTCCATCCATTTACCTGCAAATGCCATGATTTTATTCTCTTTGATTGCTGAGTAAAATTCCATTGTGTATATATGCCACATTTTTTTTATCCATTCATCTACTGAAGGGCATCTAGGTTGGTTCCACAGTTTAGCTTTTGTGAATTGTGCCGCTATATACATTGATGTGGCTGTGTCCCTATAGTATGCTGTTTTTATGTGTAATAAGAATTGTAATGCATTCTGCTCTCATTTATTTTAAAAAAATGAATTTAAAAAATTTTTGAAAAAGAAAAAAAAGAAATGAGCTTAGGTTTAAGCTATATGTAGTCTTCTAAAAAGCATACAATACCAATATTATTTAAATTATTTTAGGTCATATTAAAAAATGAAACCCACATAACTTTAATACCAAATCCTGGTTTTAAAAAGTATGCTTATGAAAACCATATACAAATATTACTTATGAATTTATATATATACATTCTAAAGAAGACATTAGCAAATAGAATCAAAATACATTATAACCAGATGAAGTGATTTCAAACAAGTGAGGGTGTTTCAGTATTAGGAAATATACCAACATAATGTAGTATAACATAACTTCTATAAATTAATATAGAAAAAACATATGGCCAAGACAAATGTGCTTAATATGAATTAGAATAACTCAACACATATTGCCAATAAAAACTCTAAGTAATATGGTACAGGTGGAAATCAATTAAATATAATAGAGAATATTCAACAAAAAAGCAAATATTATTTTGCAAACAAAACACACTTCAGTTTTGTTTTAAAAAAAAAGCAGTAATTCCTATTACCATTATTATCCTACATTGCACTGGAGGTTTCAACAAATGTAATAAGGCACAATAATGAAATGACAAGCATAAATTTTTGAGAAGTTGAACTAAACTGTTGCTTTTACTCATAAATCATATTCTTAAAAACTGTCTCAAAAAATATCTATGAGAAATGGTAGACTGGATAGATTAAGGTAAGTATAATAAAACTAACTGTTGTCTATTTTTTCAGTAAGCACCTAGAAATAGAAAACTACTTCCCAGTAAAGACTAAAACTATAATATATCTAGGAAGACACTTACATACAATACAATATACAAAGGTCAGTCCTATGAATAAATTGAACAGCAAGGGCTCCAGGCTGAGATAGTAGCAGAGCCGAAGGCTGGAGTAATAGGTCTGAAAGAGGAAGTTAAACTTAAGTCCACAAGTCCACTATAGGACTCCCTTCCCTATGTCTGTTTTTGTCCAGCTGCCAGAACATATCAAACAGACGTGCACCACCTTGCTCTCACCCCGGGAGAAGGGGTTAGAAGGTTCCTCTCAAAAGTAACTGAGCAGCTTCCAGTGCCTGACATTTGAAGGTTCCCGTATTGGGAAGAGATCAGCTCACCACCCTCTCAATGAAGTCAGTGAGGGAAAGCCCTGCCCATGCCCAGGGGCTTCCAATCAGCTTTTTGAAATATGTTCTTTTTTAACAAATGGATTGTCAAGAATGACCAGGAAGTTGAGGATGAATTTTAAAAATGACAAATGACCAAAACAAACAAATGAGAACAGGTTTGCAGAGAATAACAGAGAGCTAAAGAAAATTGAAAAGAAAAAAAAAAATGGGGAAAAAAATTCTAAATAAATTATTATTATGAGAGGAAAACAGAGAAAATTTAAAACTTCTTGGAAGTTAAAAATGCCACGACCAAAATGAAACACTTGGTAGAAGGATTGGCACATAAAATACAAGTAATACTAGGCCGTTGAGAAAAGATTAGAGGGACCAATCCACAAGTAAGAATAATAAAAACACCCGAAAGAAACCATGAAAGAAATAATCAGATAATTGTGAAGTAAGTACAATGATTCCCCCAAAAAGAAAGTCTTCCGTTTGAAAGGCTCAGTGAGTCCCTAGCCTGATGATGAAGAAACACCCACATCACACACAGCAGGAAGCTTGCAAACACCTGGGGAAAAGAGAGGCATTCTCAGGGATATGAAGTGACAGTTAAAAGGTCCCAAAATAGGAGCGACAAACTTAATGGCGTCAGATTTCTCAGCAGCATGGCATGTTAACAGCAGGATGATGTTGTGTTCAACCTAGTACCAACAACAGAGTGCCAATCATCAAGAAGATAGCACAAGATATTCCCCAGTTCACAGGAAGTCTTGCAAATAAAAGAATCATCCATGTCCCCTTGCTTAGGAGACTACCACCCAGTGCGCTTTAGCAAGCTGATGGGAAGACACAGAATCCAGCTAAGAGAGGCTCTGACACACAAAAAAGACTCAGGATGATGAACGATGGCCTCATAAACCCACAAAATAAGATGCTATGCTGTTGGCCTATAGAGCAGCCAGCCCAGGCAGGGCCCTGGGGAGAAGGCCTTGGAAAAAAGGCAAACAGAACCTTAAAAATAAGTAATTCATGTCAGAGAATCCAGTGTACATCACTCATGGGCGTTTAGAGAGAGAAGGGAAAAGTTTGGGTGTTTAGGGAAAAAATTAAAAGAAACTAGTCCTTGGAGAGCAAGGGATTGTTCATGGAAGAGATCATAAAGCACACTGTTTAGTCAGCTGTGCAATCTGTGGCTGTGATAGTAATGCACCTGCTGTCTGCTTCAACAGTAATTATGAATTACTGTGTTTGAAAGACAGAAGCTGTGGGCAGGAGGTGAAGGCCCGCCCTGGGAGAGCTGTATCTTCATTTACCATGCTGAAAGATGGCAAAAGTTGGAAAGTCAAGAAATAACCGTATAACATGTTACAAAGGATGTTTGAGGGTTGGCATATTGTCATGGTTAAGAGTACACTGCCTCAATTTGAATCCTGGTTCTGCAACTTCCTTGCTGTATGATGTCGAGGGAATGTCTTAACATCATTGTAACTCAGTTGTCCCATTGGTAAAACAGAACAAGAGTCAAATGACTTAATTGATGTACAGGTGCTCCTTGACTTGCAATGGGGTTATATCCTGATTAAACCCATCAATAGTTGAAATAATCTAAACCAAAAGTGCAATTGATATGTTTAACCTATCCAACAACCTAACTTACCCTCGCCTACCTTAAACATGCTTAGAACACTTACATTAATCTATATTTGGGCGAAATCATCTAATACACAACTTATTCTGTAATAAAGTTTTAAATGTCTCACATAATTTGTAGAAAAGATCAAAATGAAAAATTACAGTTTCTACTCTATACATATGGTTTCCTACCATCAAAACGTCTTAAGTCACAACATTGCAAGTCAGGAACTGTCTGTATATTTTTAGAAGTTTCTGGTATGCAGGAATCATAGCCATTGACTATGATTATTTTCTCCAAAACTGAAGCCAAATATCATGGGGATACCTGGTTGTATGATATAGGTCAGGAAGGTAGAGAAAGACAGAAGAGACTTCTCATTTTTACTTCAGTTATAAACCATTTAAACATAGCTAGCTTTTAAAGTTTAATGTATTTTACTTGGATAAAATAAAATTAATTGATGTAAAATTAACTGGCAGCTAAAAATTAAAAGGGAAACTGAGAATAGTCCTATGATGAGTGCAATTTGAATAAAAACTGGAACAAAGAAAATTTAATCAATCCATTTGAAGCAGAAAAGTGAAGAAAATCAACACAGACCTCCCCAACAAAGAAAGAAACTTGAACAAGTTCAGTCTGGGGAAAAAGAGAAAAATGCAGATAAATGATGTTAAGAATTAGAAAATGGTGTGAATTACAGATAAGGAGAGCTTTATACCAACAAAATTGAATGTTTAATGTTCTCAGAAGATAAAAGACAAAAATCCTCTCAGGGGGAGGTAGGAAACTCCAGTGTACCAGTGAATAGAGAAAGTGAGACATCCAAGACCTATCCCTAAGCAAAGCAGCCCACAGTTTTATAAGGGTGCACAAACCATTTTTGACACCTACTTTTTTTTTGTTGTTATTTAAACCATTTCAGTGGGAAACCTTCCTAACAACTTCTAAAAGGCTAGACAAACGCAGATTGTAAAACAGAACACTAGGAGGCCACCGAAATGAAATGTACATCTCTCACTTAGGAGAGACATGGAAAAATTCCAAATTAAACCTGGACTGATATCCTGTGGAACCTTACCTTTCATCTCAAGTCCATCCTTTCCTATGAAACTGTTGTTCTGAGCAACAAAACTGTCACCAGAATGAGTCAGGCCTGTCTCCACTGCCAGCCACAGATAGCTCTTCCAGGGATCCCCAGGGAGTCTCCACTCCAGAGCCTGAAAGATCAGAGAGGGTCTATTTGGCTTCGCTCATCTGTGTCTGTCAGAGCCAATCCACAGACATGTATGAACCTGGCGGAGAAGCAGGACCCGGGGCACTCTCTACCAGGCTTTCAGTTCTAGTTTTTTGTACTCCCAAGGAAGTTCTTTCTCCTCTCTCTCTAGGGCTTTTCTTTTGAACTAACAGTTGTACTTTTCAAAAGGCATACTTAGAGCCAATGAATATACATGGCATCTTAGGTACCCACAGGTGTGTGTGTGTGTGTGCAGGTGAATGAGGACATGAGCCTCACCTTTGTCAATAAAACTTTGTCACATGTTCCAAAGGTTGAAGAAGTAAATAAAAATAAAGGAAAGCAAAACAGAACAAATGGCTTAGTGTCTTATTCACTTGAACAACCCCTCCACTCCCCAGCATCTTTATAGATTTTGATGTCAATTTCTTTCATGCCTGTTAAATTCTGTGGGTCTCTTTATTTTCAAATATGCATTTGACTTCTTCAAACATATGTAACTTTTCTTTCAAATTAGAGCACTTGTGAGTTCAAGGCCTGCCCTCTCACAGCAGGAAAGTTGTGGGAAAGCTGGGAGAAGGTGTTTTAGGGATGCTCAGTCTTGGAACATTGATGTAGTAAGGAGCTGGGATAAAGGGTCCCAGAACTCACCACTGAGCATACTCCTCCCTTCCACACAGTTCCTAGAAAGGTCAATATACTGTGTTTTTTTTTTTTTAATCCAATGATAAGTTGAAAATTACAACAAATTATTACTAAAGAAAAATTTATTCCAGTGATACAAAGATGGTCTTTATTGATTCCATTAATGTAATCCTATAAATTAAAAATAAAGGGAAAAATCCATAAAGTCATCCTAATAACTGCCAGAAATTACATTTTCTTACCTAAAGAGAAAAGGAAATCACAGCAAGCTAGAAGATATGTGGTAACAGTTGTCTATACATTCCTATGGTATCATTTTGAATGGTGAAATGTAGACACATTTATACTAAAATCACAAAAAATACAAATTAATATATATTACTACTATTTCATAATTACTGGTCAATGAAGTAAGAAAAGTTAAGGAATAGTTGGTCTAAATAATGGAAAGAATGACATACATTTGCCTTTATTTCTGAATACTATAATCTGTAAAGTCCAAGGACATTATTAGAAAAATTTTACCATAAGAAAGTTTTCTTATATGTAATATTGAAAAAGAAGTATATTATTTTTATACACAATGATTAACTTGAAAATTTAATAGGAGAAAATGCATTAATAGTGACAATAAATACTATCAAATGCCTATTTAAAAAACCTATTTGAGAGATGTATGAAGCTCATGTGATGCAAACTCTAACATTTTTCTGGACAGTAAGAGGTCTGTACTACAGCATGATACAGTGGCTCTGGAAGGGAAGACTCAACAATACAATAAAGTATCAATTCCCCCAAATTGAGGGGAATTAAAGTTATTTTATGGACTCTGACAAGAACTAAATAAAGGTTTTTGAAACAGCAATAAAGGGGAATTTGTTTTCAGAATAAGTTATAATATTACAACTAAGGCAATATGATACAGGCACAGTAGTAGAAAATGGATGAAAGAGACAAAAGATTTCCTGAAGCCATGTTTAAATGTTTAAATGATTGGTTTATGATAGAGGTATTTTAAATTGGGAGAGGAGATAATAGTCATTAATGAATTTCTTAAAGATAGTCGTAGCTCTTACAACAAAAAAACTAAATTTCAGATGGATTAATGTATTAAATAAAAAATATTTTAGAAGCTGGCATGGTGCACATGTCTGCAATCCCAGTTGTTCAGGAAGCTGAGGCACGAGGGTTGCAAATTTGAAGTCAGCCTGGGCAACATAACAAGACCCAGTCTCAAATAAAATTGTAAGAGGGCTGGGGATATAGCTCAGTGGTAGAGCATATGTGAGGACCTGGCCTAACATGTGAGAAGACCTAGGTTTAATCCCCAGTACTGCAAAAAGTTCATAAATACATCCATCCATACATACATATGTATGGGGGTATATATATATATATATATATATATATATATATATATATATATATATATATATATGTGTGTGTGTGTGTGTGTGTGTGTGTGTGTATGGGGAGGCATCCAGCGCCTCATTAGGGGGTTCTTCTTCCTGTTCAGGAGGCTATAAGCCACCTAAGAAATTTAAAGTCTAGAATAATTAGTGAAGAACAAAAGACAACGATATTTTTAAATGTTGGTGCTCCGTTTAGGTCCAGTCCACACAGGAGCTGGAGCTAGACAATTAGAAAATGGCTCCCATGGTTTCTTTAAGGGGTACATCAAAGGCAGGGATAAGGTTTCAGGGGTAGAGTCTTGCTTCATGTTGTCTTGCAATCAGTAGATTGATGAACAGCTTGACAAGTCATACCCATCTAAGAGGGGCTGTACGGCTGGGTGGTTGTAGCAGGTCACCCTATCTCCAGTGCTATGTGGGACCAGGTTGAACAGAATAGGGCTCACAATGTGTCTGGGAAGTCTTATACTGAGGAAATTTCCACTGGAAGTTCCCAGATACCACATTATCCTGTTCACTAGGCTGTGATGTACAATATAGTCCATGCACAATGGCTCTTGACATATGAGGATTGAAGTATATATATACCCTATCCAACAATTCCATATATATATATATGGAATTGTTGGATAGGGTATTTTTAAGCAAGACACAAATTCTGGAAGCCATAAAGAAAACAACTGATATATTTAAAAGCATCACCAAATCAGTCAACCAAATAAATAACAACTATTCAGAAGATGTCATAGGCAAAATTAAAAGACAGTAGGGGGCTGGGGATATAGCTCAGTTGGTAGAGTGCTTGCTTCACATGCACAAGGCCCTGGGTTCAATCCTCAGCACTACACACACACACACACACAAAAGACAACAGGGAATAAAAAATTCTACAATACATTAACATCCACATATATATGTATATATATGTATATATACATATATATGTGTGTGTGTGTGTGGATATAATATATATATAAATATATTGAAAGAGAGACCCTACAAATCAATAAAGACAAACATCCTCAAAAAACAAATGTTTAAGTATTATATAGAACCAATTCACAAAGGGATAAAAAAAACTAGCAGATATAAGTAAGCAATCAAGTGAGTTATTAAGTATCAAAGAAATTAAAATAAAACCGAAATAAGAACATTGTTGACAAATATTTTGCAATTGTTATCTACTGATTAGAGTGTGAGGGGTAAGTAGTACAGTGTTCTTGGATGCTTATCTGGAAAATTATAATAAAAATTAAGCATGCACATTTTCAGCCCCATAAATGCCAATTCTTGGTGTCTATCCTGCAGACTTACTCACATGTACATGTATAAGCATTAGAATATTTATCACAGAATTATTTATAAGGACAAACAATAATAATAATCAAAATTGTCCTTAATGGCAAAGAGATAAAGAAAAATGGACCTTTCATGTGCTAGAACACCATTCAAGAGGAAAATGAGAAAGATTGATCTATATGTACTAGTAAAAAAAAAAATTCAAAATACTCTATTATGTTAAAAAAATAAAAAAAAACAAGCTATAGAACAATATACATAGTTCTGAGCTATCCATTTATTTTCATGAAAAAAGAATTAGTATTTGCATTAGTAAATTACCTGTATCAGAAATTATCTGGAAGTTTCCACCAAATTAAATAATTTTCTGGGAAGAAAAATGGGACTGATGGAAAGGATAGAAAGAGGGTGCACTGTGAATAAGTCTAAATGTCACTTAACACATTTCAACATTATTTGAAGTTTTATTATAGGAATACTTTTATGTATTACTTGCATAATTTTTTTAAATGTAAAAGACCATTAAATATCACTGATCCTATTCAGATTCTATTGAAAATTACTGCATTTTGTTCTTCTCACATTTGATGATGGATGGTAAATTATAGACCCTGGCTGTCAATCTCAATAAGATGAAGTTGTTTTGTATTTTTTTCCCCTAATATTCAATATTCTGGATATTCTAGTACTTGATAGATGGAGTGAATAGGCTTATCCAGTGCTATTATCTCTGTGGTATGATTTGGAGAGTGACACAAGTCTCCAAAACACCTCTTTTGCTGATCGCCAGAGCTCACATTCCACTAGGGCCCTTTGTCTTTGCAATAAGAGACTGATTACTCAGCTAATTCCTGTCAGTGCTTGTAAGGAGGGAAACTGTAAGTAGTTTTTCATTCCTAGCATCTTAGGATAATTACCAGATGCACCAACCGGTCAATTTAATACTCCTAACCTCTTCCTTTCACCCCTCCAAATTAAAATATAAAGAAAACAGTGGGTTATCCCACTTATGAGACCTTTTTATTCATATTTTTACCTCTGTGTATTGTGTTTAAGAGTGGCTTTAAAAATTGGAAGGGAGTTGGAAAAGGTAATGTGAAAATGACTTTTTCACTAAGGTCTTGAGAAAGGGATAAAGGAAGCTAAAGGAAAGTACAGTAAATTCCCCTTTATCCACAGGGATCTCATTCAAGATGCCCATTGGATGCCTGAAACTGAATAGAACTCAATTCTATACAAACTATGTGTTTTCCCTATACATATACATATATCTATGATAAATTTTAATTTATACACCAGGCACAGTAAGAGATTAACAAAACAATGATAAAATAGAACAATTATAAAAATATACTGTGATAAAAATTTTGTGAATGTGTGTTCTGTCTCTCAAAATATCTTAGCATTCTCAATCTGATTTTTTTTTCTTGAGTACTTTCACATTTTTACTTATAGGAAGTACTTTGTGATTCTTTTTTTTTGAAATATGAAAATGGGTGGCATTTGTACTCTTGCACTTTGGGGCCATTATTTAGTAAACCAAGGAATGCATGAACACTAGCACTTGTCTAGGTGACAACCAAGATAGCCACTGTATTCTAATGGTTAGCATATACAGCAGGGATACACTAGACAGAAGGGTGATTCATGTCCCACATAAGATTTCATCATGCTACACAGAATAACAGGCAATTTAAAACTTATTAATTATTTATTTATGGAATTTTCCATTCAATATTTTCTGACTAATGTTGATCTCAGAAAACTGAAACCACAGATACTGGTTTTACTAATGTCATTAAGGACATTAGAAGGGTCCTTCTGTTTTGAATAGGAGAAAGGAATGAAATGAGTTTATGTAAGGTGAGCAGAAACCTTGGGTTTTATTGGTTGTATTTTTCACTGTCGTGGGAGTTGGAGGATGGGGGAAGTTAAGATCCTCAGTCATGAAATCTGCCAGACCCTGAAAATCTGTGACCCTGAGCACCAGATAGTTTAAAAAAATAAAAAGTTAAAATAAAAAAAAAATATGTGTATATGTGTATGTGTGTATATATATATATGTGTGTGTGTGTGTATGTATGTATGTATGTTGTTCATCAACAGCCACAAAGCAAACCTAACAAATTTATAGTCCTTTTGAAATTATAGAGATTTAATAAAAGTTTCTCACTATAGATGATTCTCACTTGGGTCCCTGCACTCTATCACCATCATCTGAAAACCTATAAAAAATGAAAATATTTCCTTTGCCCATTTATTTATTGAGTTATTTTTTCTTCTTCTTCTTTGGTGTTTTTCGAGTTCTTTATATATCCTGGAGATTGATGCTCTATCTGAGCTGCAGGTGGCAAAGATTTTCTCCCATTATGTAGGCTCTCTTTCAGATTCTCGATTGTTTCCTTTGCTGTGAAGAAGCTTTTTACTTTGATAACATTCCATTTATTGATTCTTGATTTTATTTTTTGCACTTTAGGAGTTTTGTTGAGGAAGTTAGGTCTTAAGTCAACATGATGTACAGTTGGTACTACATTTTCCTCTAGTAGGTCTCTGTTCTAATGCTTAGATCCTAGATCCACTTTGAGTTGAGTTTTGTGCAGGTTTAGAGATAGGGGTTAAATTTCACTCTGCTGCAAATGGATTTCCAGGAGTAAGGTACACTCATACATTGTTGGTTGCACTGCAAATTGGTGCAACCACTATGGAATGCATTATGGAGATTCCTCAGAAAACTTGGAATGGAACCACCATTTGACCCAGTTATCCCACTCCTTAATATACACCCAAAGGATTTAAAATCAGCATACTATAGTGATGCAACCACATTAATGTTTATAGCAGCTGAATTCACAATAGCTAAACTATGGACCCAACCTAGGCGCCCTTCAACAGATGAATGGATAAAAAAAAATGTGGTATATATACACAATGTAATATTACTGAGCCATAAACAAAAATTAAATTACAGAATTTGCCAATTAAATGGATGGAACTGGAGATTATCATGCTAAGTGAAATAAGCCAATCTCAAAAAGCCAAAGGCCAAATGTTCTCTCTGATATGTGGATGCTAACACACAATAGGTGGCAGGGGGACTAGAAGTTCATTGGATTAGACAAAGGGGAATGAAAGGAAGGGGGATGGGAATAGGAAAGACAGTAGAATGAACTGGCCATTACTTTACTATATTCATTCACACACACACACACACACACACACACACACACACACACAACCAGTGAAACTGCACATAATGTACAACCACAGAACGGGAAGTTATACTCCATGTATGTATAATATGTTAAAATACACTCTTCTGTCGTGTATATCTAAAAAGAGCAAATAATAATTTAATTTACATAAAGGATGAAAAATGGGGGCCCATCCAGAACTTCTGATTCAGAATTCTGTTTAGGATTCCCACAATCTTGAGTCTTATCAAGCTTTCCAGGTGATTCTGATGAATACTACATGTGGAATAGGAGCTATAAAATTTTTTTTCAGAATAGGACCAGAGAGTAAATATTTTAGCCCTTGTAGATTGTGCAGTCTCTATCACAGTTTCTCAGTCTCTCATTGTTGGAGAAATGAGATATAGTTAATATGAAAATAAGTGAGTGTGGCTATGTTCCAATAAAATTGTGTTTACAGTTCTGAGGATTTGGCCCCCAGTTCTAGATAATAATAACAGTTACCACTTATTGAGTATCTCATGTGGGGAAGAGCTGATGCTTCTTATAGATTAGCAAATTTATTTCCCCAAATACTGCATGAGATAGGTGTTGTTTCCCCCTCTTCTTGCAAATGAAATAAACTTCAATATTTCCCCAAGGCATACAGTTCGAAGTCTACAATTCAAGCCTTATTTCACTTCAAAGGACATATTGTTTACTTTGATGCTTTAATAAGTGGAAAATAATTGCATTGTACTTGTGTTAGTCAGCTTTTTATCACTGTGACCAAAAAACCTGGTAAAAAAAACTTAGAAGAGGAAAGATTCGTTTTGGCTCACGGTTTTAGAGGTTTCAGTCCATAATCAGCTGGCTCCATTGCTCTGGGCCTGAAGGTAAGGCAGAATACCATGGTGGGAGGGTGTGGCAGAGGACAGCTGTTTAGGTCTTGGCAGCCAGGAAGCAGAGAGAGAGAAAGGAAAAGGGAAAGAGAAAGAGGTGTGGGGAGGAAGAAGCCAGAGAAAAGATAAACCCTTTCAGGCCACACTCAAAATGAAGGATCCGCTCCAACTAGGTCCCACCTACCATTAATGCCATCAAAGGATTAATCTACTGATAAGGTCAGAGCCCTCATGAGCCAATCATTTTCCAACAGCCCATCTTCTGGACACATGAGACTTTGGGGAATGTTCCAGATCCAAACCATAACAATTCTTAATACTAATATTCAATAAGTACAGCTTGGCTGATATTTTCTTTGGTGAGCTGATGTTGTTTTAATCACTATTAAAAGAACACTTATGAGTATTTTCTTCTGGCAACCAGTGGCCCCAGTCTCCCATCTCCCATTTTCTTTGTGTGATACCAAGTCTGTTAGCTCCGGGTTGAGATGACACCAATGGACTTCTGGAAACCAAAGTGAGAAGATAGTTCTGACAGAGTCATGGCCAGACCAAGCCTGCAGGGGCCTTGGGAGGTGATAGGTATAATTGAGTGCTGAAGGTAAGTCTCCCTGGGAAGGCTGTACAGGAAAATACCAATGGCAAACCCCCTACTTCTCAGTTTTGTTGTATGCTGAACCAGTACAGTTACATGTGGTAAGAAGACTGTATCAGGGCTGCCATTTGAGAGAGAGAGAGAGAGGAAGTTATTTCCGGTTTGGAACAAGCACATGCCTCTGAGTATGACCCACAGTAAAAATGACTGTATATTGTGTACTTTCTATGGCCCATATACCACACTAAATGCCTTACCTACATTTTCTCCATTTAACATAAAAATACAAATCAGGAAATATTCCTGTGTGTTAGTCAGCTTTTCGTTGCTGGGACCAAAATGCCTGACAACAACTAAGGATGGAAAAGTTTATTTTTATTTCCTTGACTTCAGAGGTCTCAGTCAGTCCACGGTCAGCCAATTCCTTTGCTCTGGGACTGAGGTGAGGGAAAACTTCATGACAGAGGGTGTGGCAGAGGACAGATGCTCAGCTTACGATAACCAGCAGAAAGTGAGCAATGCGGCATCCGTGACAAAATATAAATCCCAAAGGCATGCTCCCAGTGATCTACTTCTTCCAGCCACATCCTACCTGCCTACAGACACCAGTCCATTAGTCTATTCAAATTATTAATCCATCAAATGGATCAATCTGCTGATAGGTTATAGCTCTCATAATCGACAACCATTTCATCTCTGAATATTGCTGCATTCACATAGGAGTTTTTGGAGACGTCTCATATCCAAGTCAGAACACCCTGTTGTACATAAATATAAATAAGATCACACAGCTGGTGTGATCTCAGCTTGAGTTTGAACAGGAGCCTAACTTCAGAGCCATCACTGTTAGGTAATAGTTCTTCGTTGCTACATAATAGTGCTTCGCCTGCCGACCAACAGCAAGTAGTGGCTCAACCTTGGACCTTGTCAGAGCTTTCAAATACCCAAGTGACAGCTCTGTCAAATCTCAGCAACTCAGCTGGAATCCATTTAAAGCTGTCTATCTTCGAAGCCTTTATTCAAAAACAAGAATTATTAAAAAGAAATTCAAGGCCATGGGACAAGAAAATTCTGTGCACTTTTTAGTGTGATTCTAACTACTATTTATTGAAACATTCTTCATAGCATGAGGATTAAAATCACACACTATGCAGCCAGACTAGGTTTTGAAGTTGAATAAGGTTTTATTTTTAACCTTTCTTTGCCACCATTCTCATCTATACAATAGATCTAATCATATCCACTGCAGAGGGAAATTGTGAGTATAGACATAACACATATGAACTTGGACCAGGCCTGTCACAGACTAAATGCTCAGTCGTTTTTAATATTGTCATTATTTTTATGACTGTACCTTCACACTCTGTCCCCAAAGAATGACCGGTACCTATAACATCATAGTATTTCCCACCTTCACGATGTGGGTCTTCGACTCATGCATAGAAAGAAGCCTCTCTCCTTCTTGTTTTGCATATCAGCACATCTATAGATGTGTATCCACATGCATGTAATATTGCCCCTAAAAACAAACAGTCTCTCTTCCCAGGCCTCCATTCTTGCCTGACCCTTTTGCATATCACCCAACACCCACTGTTGTGTAGATGCAGAGTGTGTTGAACTAAGAGAAACCAAAGTCTACCCTCAACTCTTAGGGAAACACCCACTTTCTATTATCTCAATCATTGGTGTTATTAAGTTGCATTGTTTCCACCTGCCACAAGCATTGCTTATGGGCCCTCAAACCTCACTAATGTATTCTCAAGACCAGTTCTCAAAGAGGCCGAGAGAAAACCCTGGGATGAGCTATTTGGGGCATGTTGTTGGTACATGCAGTGTTTGGGAAGCACTAATGATACTTTGTGGTGGGGGGGCGCAAGGACCCCCTTCTACCAAACTGCCCTGTGCCTTGATACCTCAGTGGTCCCACCAGACTTTCATGTTTATTGATAATTATCTGAGCAGAGAATACAACACCATTTTACATAGAAATGAAATATTTTTGACACAAGTTTAGTATAAGCTGAATTTTCTTTTGACTTCTTCAAGTAAGAATTGAACTGTATTTTATTTATGATTTTGGAAACTCACTGTTTCACCAAAGCACATGGTTGGTTCTAATGGCACTTAGCATATTTGAGTTGCTAGCATCAGAAACCTGTAAGAAAGAATCTGTGTTTGTGGTTATCGCTTCTGTGGTGATTCTGCCACATAAGCATCTGCCTACATTGTGTCCTGTAGGAGAGGGACACCTGAGCATTTCTGTGTCAAAAAAACATACAGTTCTGTTTATAAACAGTTTTTCTTCTCATGTGATTTTTGTGAATTATACTTTTTGAAACTGTTATAAGTCAATGTGTTGGGGATCTCTCAGTATAGTTCCCAGGTTGGATGATTTGATAAGAGGACTCACAGGACTCTGCATAGTCATATGCTTGTACTCATAGCTAAAATTCATCACAGTGAAAGGATTCCAAGCAAAATCAGCAAGGGGAAATAGTGCATAGGGTGAAGTCTAAGGGATCAGCCATGTGCTTCCAAGAATACTCTTCCCGTACAATAGTAATTCCCTCAGCAATGAGCTGGAGCAACTCATGTGAAATGTGGTCTACCAGGGAAGCTCATCAGAGCCCCAGTGCCTAGGTTTTTACTGGGGACTGTTCATATTGGCATCCTCCGCCTAGAACATAACAAAATTCTGGAATTTTAGGAAGAAAGCAGGTTTTAACATGCATCACATTGCACATTGAGTTTAGACAGTTTAAGTCACTCTTAAGGGTGGTGGGAACCTTCCTACAGTCCAGATGTCAGCCAAGTACAAAGCTGAATGAAGGCCTTTCGAGAGAGAGCAGTTAGGCCTGCTGTGTTATTTCTTTTCTGTACAGTAGGTTACACCTGTGAACATCAGTGGTAGACAGTTTAATGATAAATTAAAAGAAATTTGGGCATTAGGTCCCTATAAGGTGAGAACCATCATTAAAGACAAAGCAGCCTCCCCCCACCCCCTCCAGGTAGCCACTGTTGGTTCACTAAAGTCCCAGGCCAAAGGCCTAACTCAGGGTCCAAACAATTCAGGTCTGGCTACTTGCCCCAAAACTCAAACAGAAAAAAGTAATAGTGGAAATTGGAAAGGAATTTTAATCACTATGATCATACGGGCAAGACAGTGTTTCCAGCTCTGTCTTCTGGGTACTGACATGAGCTTTAGAAAGCTTTAGATTTTAAATAGAGAAAGAAATGGAACCACAGACAAGAGGTATATGTAACTAAGCAGGCTTTGTGTCATATTCATACATACACATAACATCATTTGATCAATTATAATAATTTGATAAATTGTCATACATTATAACGTATAATAATAACAATAACAGTAATAATAAAAATTAAGCAGTCTTAGTCAAACTGGGGGCGATCTCCATTTGCTTCTCGGGATGTTTACCTATCAGATCTGTGATCCTGGAAAGAGAGCACTCTGATGCCGGTGAGGTGATTGGTGCTGCTGAGGGGGCAGTCACATGCTAGCGTCATCTGCCTGCAAGGCTTCACTGTTCTTGTGGAGTGTGACACTCCAGGGGTTTGGAACTACATTGTAAAAACTGGCAGTTGAATGTCCCTGCAGATCTTAGCATTACCTTACTTTTATGTTGGTGTCTTCAGCCTTGAAGGAAGTGGATTACCCACCCACTTTAGGTGAACATTCCTTAAATGATTGACATGCCTAGATACAGAAGCTGAGACAGTTTAAGGCCAAGGGGACAGATATAAAATGAAGGCAGAAATGTCAAGCTTTATCCTCTTTTTAATTACCCATTGGGCGTCTACAGGCCCAAGTGAAGAGTCAGTGCTTTCAGCAAAATCAGGCTCTAAGTCCCTACTGTGTTAGCACAGCAAAGAACAAATGAAAGCTGAAACTTATCGTTTTTGTTTTTGTTTTTGTTTTGTTGTTGTTATTGGCTTCCTATTCCCTAAATTAATTTTTTTTTTCACAGCACTAGGAATTGAACTGAGGGCCTTGTGCAAACTAGGCAAGTTCTACTGCTGAGCTACACTCCAGGCCCCCAAATTAAATTTTTAAGTAGCAGTTAAGATCAAAACAAAACAAAACAAACAAACCCCCCAAAAAGCTTCCTTTTCCTACCAACAATCTGTTAATGGGAAGGTAGCAAAAAGAACATTTCTTGTGTATCTGAGCAAACCTGAGGTGTCCTGTTCCCTGCGTTCTTTAACTGTACACTAACTTACTCAGAAATAGTAAGCACTCAATAAATGGCAGTTGCCTCTGCTACACTCACAACACTGTCACATCTTATTCCTTCCATATCAAATCTTAACTTTAATTTTTCTGTTAAGCCTGAAAATCTCATAACCCCAAATTGTTGTTATGAGTTACAAACCATATGATTTTGACTTAAGAAGCAAGTATCATTTCAGCACCAGGGCAAAGCACAAGGCATGCAATACAAGCATAAACACCATTTGGTGTCATCAGGTCATCTCTGCTAGCCCCTTGGTTGATACATGCTATGGAATAAAATACCAGCTCCAGCAGGCTCTTTCTGGGTCTGACATGCATGAACAACAGGTGTTCTGGTTAATTGTTTTCTCATCATGCTGCAAATTTCACACCCCATAACTCCCCAATGAAATACCAAAAGAATACATAAAATTAAATGATTCAAAGACTTAAAGGATTTATGCTACTTTTAAGGTGGGAATCCACTGAAATCTATTAAAGGACCTCTAACTACAACTGTTATATTATTTGTTTAGGGATATGTAAACCTCTAAATATTTACTAAATATGTAATATTTATTTTTGCTTTAAAATGATACTCCAAAAACCACCAAAAACGAGGCATGGTCACTTTCAAGGAAATTAAAGAAATCCACACTTTTGCAAAAGGAAGAGATGGGTTATCTTGTACCTGCTTTTAAATAAGCAATTGAAAGATCCATGCTAAATGTAGCATTATGTAACAATGGTCTTTAGTTTTTCTGTTACTATTTCCAAACTAGCCTTTGCCCTTTGTAAGTGAGAACAAGAGCACAGTTGCTTAGAAGAGACTGCATCAGTAATTGTACTTGTAGTCATTTAGTGTTCCCAGACTTAATGCATTTCCAGGCAGATGCACCCAACTAAAGTCACGTTAAGTGATTTTTAGCACCTAAGTATATTGTGTAAGATTCTTTGTTACCATCTGTTGTGGAACCAACCATTTAGCTGGCATAAATCAACATGCCCTGCCTCTCCCATCCCACAAGAAGGCCAGGGATAGTTAAAATGAAATGCAAGCCACAGTGAAACACGAAACGGCCAGTCAAACAATCACCTCCTTTATATTGAGTTCTACTCATGTTCCCTTTCCTCTCCCATATGACTTGCCCTCTGTTGCAATGCTTTGATACTGGAAGCTTTGGGGTCCTTATGGATAAGCCCTGCCACCGTTGAGTGAATTCCTATTGATTTTGCTGAGGATGTGAAATGCTATATTTATAGATAAAATCAGATACTTAATATAACCAAAGAGGCCACAAATGCTTTAACTCAGTCATCTACCTTTTCCCCACAGCTTCTTTGTCTTCCTCATAAGGGCAGACTCTCCACTCAGGGATGTGGACTATATCATTAACTAGGCTACTCATAAACTATGCCATCCCTCATTATCATGCATTAAATTATCATGGATGGTCATCCTGGAAGTTCATATTAAATTTGGTAGCTTACCTTGAACACGCTATGTTTCATTAGCCACTCATCTATGTAGAGACACAGGAGAGAGGAATAATTTGTCTGTGTCCTGTGGGTAGTACAAGGACAGAGATAACATTATGAATTAAAGTTTGCTTAACCGCACTTGAAGTAGAGAATGTTGGCTTCCGGATATTGCCCCACTGAAATCAGTGTTTGTTCTGAGTTCTCTAATACATGGGCCAGAGACTTCTTTTGTCTCTCAAGTTTGTTCTTATGGCTGACATTCTAGTTAACTCATTGAATCATTCAGGATAAGACAGGTTACACAGTAGTAAGGAATAACCCCATGGTCTCTATGACTTCAAACACAAAGGTTTGTTTCCTGCTCATGCTGCATGTCTTTAGTGAGTCATCAGAGGAGCTCTGCATATCTTACACAGTCAAAAGACCTTCCTGGTGAACCAGTCATCGTATCAAACACTGCCAGCCCCCAGGCCAGGAAAAAGAGCTTGGGGTAGGGTGGGAGGGCATCACATTGTATTTAAAATGTTGTGGTCTAAAGCATTCTACTTGTAATTCTTTGACCAGAACTAGTCATATGGCTGCACCCAATCACAAAGGGTCAGGGAAGTACAAGTGGACATATTCCCAAACAGAGAGAACTAGACATGTTTAACAAGCAGCATTTATGACTATCATACTTGGTCAATACCCTTCTCCCTTCTTTTCTCTACTTCAGAAACTAGAAAACCAAATACATAATTTCCCAACTCTCCTCTGTCCTGTGAGTGTCCACATAGACCTGGTTCTGGCCTACAAAAGCTAAATGTAAATCTGCGTGGGGATCTGTGGGAAAGCTTTTGCTTTCTCAGTCAAGGGTAAGGCACAGTTACTGTTGTTTTTCATTCATATCCCTTCTTCCTACTGGAGAGATGGAGGCAATGCCAGAATGAGCAACAACCATCTTGACATGAGCCACACACAAAAGTTAGGAGAGCTTGAATGATGGGAAGAATTTGGTTCCTTGATGCCATCAGTAAAAATTGTACCAGGTGTGCTGGTTAATTGTTTTCTCATCATGCCGCAAATTTCACACCCCACAACTCCCCAATGAAATACCAAAAGAATACATAAAATTGAATTATTTAATTAAATTAAATACATATAATTATATGAGGAAGAAAACCCTTATAAACTGAAGTCCCTAAGTCTTACTTTCCTTTTTTTTTTCTTTCTGCAATTGAATAGAATCCTTAGGTAATCCTTATTTATTTTGAACTTTTAAATGAAAACATCTCTTCCAAAAGGATGTGTTACCCACAAACACTCATCAAACAATTTAAATGTGATTCAGTGATTTCTCATACCTCACTCATGAACCTCTTCCAAACTACTTTTGCCACTTGTCTTTCTGGCTGATATTTCATGTTAGTTCACTGAACCAGTCAGGATAGGTTGTGTTACAATGCAGTAACACACAATCCTCAAAATGTCAATGACCATCTCTCTCTGTGGACTTCTTGCTATGTGAGAAAAACAAACACCTACATGTTAAATAATGGTACACCTGAAAGCTAAGTGCAATCTTGATATGTACAGTCTTAAACTTGAAAGGAATATTTCTCATTCAAAAAGATGGGTCACCTACAGTCTGTGAATGTTTTCAGATTTTCTTTCGAAGGATTATCTAGAGATCTGATTCTATATAATATTTTCTTAAGGGTTCCCAGTGTATTTTCAATGGTCAATTTCATCTTTTGGAGAAGGAAGAAGCCAAAAAAAATGTCTTTTATAGCATTTTATTTCTCTGTCCTCTTTCAAAATTGGAGAACTTTTTCCAGAAAAAAAAAAAAAACTTTAATAAAAACGTAAAGCTTCCATTCTCTGATAAAAAAAAAAATCATCATGTTTTCAATCTTATTGGGGTTCCTGGAACACTTACAGAATAAAATCTGTTGGAAATAAAATGAAAGGAAGAGACTATAATGTGGTCCTGGATACTTTATAAAGCCTTGAAACTACCGATGAGAATATCTCCTATGCTGAGAATTTTACAGAATGTAATAGAAAGCTTAAGTCTTTCAAAATGCAAAAACACTCTCAAACATAGACTTTAACTTGCTCAACATCAGCCTTGACAAATTCAGCTTCTGTCATGTGAATCAATGAATGCACCTGCTCTCCAGAGCTGGGGACCTTGAGCACCCAAATTGAAGTAGGATGGCAGAAAATCATCTTTATTTTTTTCTCTCTCTCTTACACCTTTCATCCCACCCCCATTTTCTCTTTGAATTCTTAACACATTGAGTGAATAACTTTTAAAAAAATCTAATGAGAAGTCTCTTCAAAAGCACTGTCAAGATTTCTCACTGGTCACCACCTGCTATCCCTGGAAGGACAGCTCTTTGCTTTATGACTATGTATTGATCTCTAATATCTCTCACAAGCCTGTCTCTTCTTTGCCTCCTTCAGGCAAAGGGTGAGAGTTAGATAATGGTATTAATTTTCCAGACATCTGCACAGGTTTTAATGGCCTTTTGAAGTTTGAAAGCAGTTTCTCTGTGAGCCCACCACAGGGCTAAGATGTCATTAAGGTATAGATTGCAACAATACATAACAATCATAGCTGTAGCACTCACCTTGGCAATGAAAAGAAAACTAATTTATTTCAGTGGAGATTCAAATTAACGTAAGTTCCTTATCCAAGCAGGCCTGTGCTTCCAGGTTCTAGAGGTAAATGGCAGGACACTGTCTAGCTGAAATCCACTCACCCTTATTCATCTGGAAAGTCAGCCTAACAATAGAAGGGCCCCCACACTGCTGGCAGCATGAGATGGGAGATTGGGGAGCAGTGAGGTAATTGGGTATGTCACCATTTTTTAGCCATGGACCATCTTTTGTATATCAAAGAAGCCTGTGTTCCCTTTCTCAAAATGATGCTTTTAGATACACAAAACGAAAGACATAGGATTATAAAGGAAACCAATTACAGTTGTCCCTAGGTATTCACAGAGGATTGGTTCTAAGACTCTCCAAAATATATAGATGCTCAAGTTCCTTACATAAAATGGCATAGTATTTCCAAATGACCGAAGCCCATCCTTCTGTGCACTCTAAATCATCTCCACATTATTGATAATACCTAATGCAATCTAAGAACTATGTAAATAGTTGTCAGATTATTTAGTGAACAGTGAAAAAAAATCATTTCTCTGCACACTGAGTAAAAAAGCATGTTTTTCCCAAATATTTTCAATCCATGGTTGGTCAAATTGATGGATGCAGTGGCCACAGATGTGAGGGCCAACTGTATATTGAAGTACAGTTACCAAAATATTTTTTTTTAAAAAAACAAATATGACACAGTAATATATGGGCTTCATTTCTAAAGCATAAAAAAAGCTCAAAGAGGCAGGTTTGATATAGTTTTTAAATGATAATGTGTAAAACAATATTTAGAGATTTTTTTTTTAAATTGTGATGTGACAAAATATCTGTGATTTGTGTTGGAGACAAAGTCTCACAAGTCTATACTTGGTAATTTGATGCCTACATTCATAACTGAAGGATATGCTAAAGCTTTGCTTGAAGTTTAGTAAAGTCAAAGATGCATTTTTCCCCTTCACATTCACAAATGCTCTTGATTGTATACATGACACATGGAATCTCATGTTCAGAACCCCTGAATATATATATCATCGACTCCCCAGAAATCATAGGTCTGTATAGACTCAAGGACAATTATTTGTATCATTTGTATTATACCTCCTAGGAATAGTGTGCGGCTAACCTGTAGAAAATATTTGGATGAATATGATTTATATTTGATATCACTCCTGACCATTTCTTCGTAGAGCATAGACCCTGACTTATGTTCCCAGATTTCAGGGTGGGTCTTATGGAGGCACCACACTGGTCTTTCCTTGGACTTCATAGCATTGGCTGTGGGGCTAGAAGCAGTACTGGAAGATTTATCTCTCTGTCTGCAGAGTTTCCTTATCCAGGTGTTGGTGGCCAAGCCAACCACGTGGATAGTACCTGTTTTAAAATCTGACATCTGAAACTGTCTGAAAAAAAAAGGAAAAATAGTTTCAAGGAGTAAGGTGAACATTTCTCTTAGGATTCAACATCAGTTTTATCATGGAGGATACATTTAAGGGAGAATAAGTTCAAATTAACCTCTATATAAATGTAATTATCAGGGGAATTTAAGACTTGAGAAAAGTAAGATTTAAAGTCAGGAAAACTTCTTTATTTCTTGTAACATACTAGAGGAACTGATTCCACCTGTCCCATTACATAGTGATAAAGCAACTTTTGATAGCAGCAGCCTATGTGATAAAATGATTATGGCAGCAGTGAGAAAGAATCTAATCAAGGAATTGATCTGTAGCTTCCAATTCTGTAAGAGCCAACATCGATCAACATAAATGTCAATAATGAGATCGTATTGAGAACTACCTAATTCCTTCAGGTGATTCTACAGTCTAGTGACAGATTCAAGAAGTAAATGTAAATAGGAATTTAAAACTCTTACAAGCACTCCATTGACCAACAGCAGGCTACAAGGGTACTTTGGTGCTACCTGACATGTTCATTTGGTCCTGGGTAAAACGAATAAGAAAAAAAAAATCATTAAAGAATTTTTATATTGTAAGGTATGTATTACAAGTATCATATCATGACAGTATAACAGCTGTTCTTATACTTAGTAATTATGATTAGACATTGCAGTTCAAGGAGAGAGAGACAGGGGAAAGTGAATGCCTGTCATTTTTATCTATATCTAAGGGGCCATGACTCCACCATGCAGTGGCAAAGAAGAGAAAGAGTTGTGTGGGGGTAGAACTCTTAAGGGTTCATTTGCCATTTCATGCATTTTCAGTGACTGCCCAGGATTTTACTCAGAACTGGTCCTAACTCTGTGTCATGTTAGGGACCATGAGTAGCAATGGAACAGATGACACCAAAATCAGCTTCAGGATCAAGGAAACTGGAGTATTAAGGCATGAGGAGCTGCTGAAGAGTGGTCAGGAACATCAGGTGGGTGGGCACAGAGGGAAGAAGGTAAATACCAGGCACTGGTTCTGTTCCCTTCCACAGGGGCCACCCTGGGAAAGAGGCCAATGGGATGCTTCAGCAGAGGATTCCTCCCATATTTCCTGTCTAGGTAGAAGCATATTCCAGGGCATGAGTAGCCCTCCTGTGGGGGACAAGAAAAGAAACACACTAACAGTGGCAGATCCTTAGAGAAAGCTGCACCTGACGTTCTGACCGAAAAGCAATCATGACTCAGCACTGGCAAAGCTCCCTCCCTGTCCCTTGCTGTTTGTATGGGTCCATCCTCAGCTGGGCATGCTGTACTTGACCTAACACTTCCTGGAATTTGCCATCAAGATGATTCTCATATTAGGAAACTGTTCCAGGTCATACGTTTGGTATATGGTGGCAGGCATACACTTGGCTCTGACATCGATTGAGGATAAACAGACAAAAACAACAACATGACATTGTACTGTTATTGAAAATTTATGCTAAAATTCCAAAGTCCACACTAAGTCCAGTAAGCTCAGCAAAGAACATAACTAGATCCTTCTTTGACTACGGGATAGGATTCACATTCTAATGATAATCCGAGAAAGTCACAGCCAGGGTTGCAATCCCACAGGGACCCAGAAGGGCCCCATCTGATGAAATGCTCTGCTGTCCCCATCTGGAAATTCTTCATATCTTCTTTACAAAGGGCACCCTGCATTGGGTCCCACAAGTTATGTCCTTGGTCCTAAAAATAGCTAACATTTTCAAGCAACTAATAACCTCAAATCCTTTAGCAAATTAAATCCTCATCTCAACCTCATGAATTGAAGAGTACCTTGTCTTAAATTTCAAGTCTTCACTAAATCCCTGGGAGCTACTATTGTTATTATTATCCCTAAAGGAAACCAAAGCTCAAAAGGTGAAGTAACTTGCCCTCAAATGGTGAAGCCACACAAAACTAGGATTTAAATCCGAAATTATACCAGCTGGGGTCACATGATCTCCTGCTTCCCTGGTTGGGGAGTTAAGGGAGAATTGTGAAACCGAGTCCAGGATTTATTCTAAATGTTTAAAAACTAGTTTTGTAGTTATTATTATTCTCTTTGTTTTAAATATGCTAGCTAATTGAGCATTTGTAGCCACCCGACTCTAGTTTTGTTTTTGGATTCCATTAGACTCTAGTTAGTTGAAATGTTTTGGTAGTCCCATGATACGGCCACATCTTGTGCCCCGGACTTTGCTCCACAGGAGAGCTTGGTGACACACTGGTCTGGGTGACATCTGCTGTAACTCAGCCATTGACTTTTCTTAGTAAATGATTCATGTTTTAACGATGACCAAATCTTTATGAACTCAGGTTGGAGGCCATCTTATTCATGGTGTTTTATTTTGTTTTGTGGTACTTGAGATTAAACATACTAGGCAAGCCTGTGACCACAGGCCTACACCCCCAACCCTTTTTAATTTTATTTTGAGACAGGGTCTCACTAAGTTGCCCAGGTTGGCCTCGAACTTGCAATCTTCCTGCCTCAGCCTCCTGAGTAATGGGGATTATGGGTAAGCACTTCTGCATCCGGCTATTATTTCATGAGTTTTTGATCAGTTTATGAAAAGAAATTTACCATCCAAC
The DNA here is from genome assembly GCF_048772815.1 of Callospermophilus lateralis. Taxonomy (NCBI): domain Eukaryota; kingdom Metazoa; phylum Chordata; class Mammalia; order Rodentia; family Sciuridae; genus Callospermophilus; species Callospermophilus lateralis. Next base: position 107,375,301 of record NC_135313.1, on the reverse strand, counting down.
ATAGAACAGCTGAAGGAAACAATAAAAATATATATGTAGTAAATATCTTGAAACACGTGGAATTATTAAACATGGGGCATTTGAGGAGAAATGTTTGTAATCTTCAGTCCACACTCTAAGGAAAAAAGCCTTGTCTTTAAAACCAACTGATTAAAAACCAGTCTTCGAAGCAAACCCTTAATTTTACAATCATAATTACTTTTCGGGAATGTGAATTTCTCGTGGTTGCAAAAACAAGTCTTGGAGCGGTTCTTTTCTCTGTAGTGCTCATTTCTTTGTAATAGTTATTTATAGATCCATAACCAATTCCTTTAAAAAAGAACTCACTTTGGAAATTCTCTGGGGTTGAATGCTGCCCATGATATAAAATGAAAGGAAAGCTCAGGAAAGATTATTGTGCATCTTTGAGGAAAGTTTCCATCAAAGAAAATTTATGAAAATTAATAAATCTTTAGGGATTTGTGAAGACAGAATAATTTTAGGATTATGGTAACTGGCAACTGTCTCAGAAGAAAATGGAGAGATTATGTTATTTATATTTATGCATCGAGTATCTGCTTAATACCTGACAATTTCTACCCTAGGAGATTAGAAATTTCTTTTTCTCCTTTCTTCTTGGTGCTAGTTCACAAATTCACTGTTTACCAAACTCCAGATGTGATTGATGAGGACAAAGTGCTGTGTACGTCTATAGATTCTGAAGCAAGAACAGTGGGAACATTGTTGTGTCTTGTGAAGGATTTGTCTTTTTTCCACTGAATCTTCTGCCACAGTTGTCACTCCCTAATCTGCCATGCAGGTATTTGTAATATCATATCCACATACTTTTCTTTCAGGGGAATCTTTATAGCCCAATCAGTGGAGGATTTGCTGGCGAATCATGTGTGAGTCCAAAGTCTTGCATCATTTCTATCTCAGTTTCTGTTTCGACAGTTTTCCCCTAATATGTCTGGGGAAAAAAAAAAACCTACAAAATTGAAATTTAAGCAGAGAATATATTTGGCAAATAATAGAAAAATAAAAATAAATCCACTTGACTTGATGAATCCTATGTAATAGCTGGAAACTGCTATTTGCCAAGAAATGATTTAACCTAGTGAAATGTATTTTGCAGCTAATCCTTTAATGTCTGTTTTACATATTACCCTTCCCACTGTTAATATTGAGCAATATTGTAAGCTAGTAATTTTATGCCCTATATTTCAAATTGCTATTAGGAAACCACATAAATAACAATTTCCAGCCTGCTTGTTTATAATACCATGAGGCATTTCCTACCTTGGAATAAAGTAACAGTGGATTTTTAAAAACTATTTGGGAACAAAGCTACCAGGAGGCCCTGATGCAGATCTTTAGTAACAAAGTCTAAAAGGCAAACTAAAGTAATAAGTGGAAGCCCTGAGAATGCACAATGTAGTATTATTTGTCAAGGGAAGTGAGACAGTGGTCTTCCATAACATCCGGCCAGAAATTGCTTTTATGTCATACATTTGCACAAATATCGTAAGATGAATGGGACCCCAGTAACTTGTCCTGTTAAAACCAGGACACCCGGCAGTAAGTGCAGATGAGTGCACATCACCAAAGCCATTTTCCTCAATACTCCCATCTTTCTTCTCCCAGCCCCCTGCTGTGAAGTGCTGTAAGAGGGAATCTTGCAGCTTGTGAAGGTCTCAGTGGTTATATAATCTCCCAAACGGAATTTCAATCTGTTCTAATCGTTCCTTTAATAATGTAAGGAATCACCCTTCTTATAAATAATTCTACATCTTCTTTTTCTCCAGAACACCAACAAGGCATTTTTCCCTTCCTTGGAGGTTATCTCCTGGTGTTAAGCGATAATCTTTTGATTTTAATGTCTCCTCTTTGTAGTTACAGAAATAGAACAGGGTCCAGGTTGGTTTCTTTCTTTCTTCTCTCTCTCTCTCTCTCTCTCTCTCTCTCTCTCTCTCTCTCTCTCTCTCTCTCTCTCCTTCTTCTTTTATTTTTATTTTTTGATACCTAATATTTTTATAATTGACACATGAAATTATACATATTTATGGGGTACCTTGTGATATTTTAATACATGTATGCATTGTGCAATGTTCATATAACAGTAAGTATGTCTATCTTCTCCAACATTAATTATTTCTTTGGGTGAGAACATTCAAAATTCTTTTCTTCTTGCTTTTTCAAAATAGTCAACTTGGTATTTCATAGCATACCAGAATTCCTTGTTTCTGTCTAGTGCCCATTGTTCTGAGTATCTGTTGATGATCAGCCTCTCCCTCTGCCTTGGAGTATGGCTTCTTGCCACCCATATGGATAAAATATGGAACCCTTTGGCATCACAGAAAGATCACTGTTACGTCTTCAGAATTAGTGATTGCAAATCTCCAGAATTCTGGCAGTGCTTTGAACAGTTCTAGCAAAGTGTGGACCCTAAATCGGGCCCTATACTACCCCCTTAAGGAGTAAACATAACTTGAATATATAAAAGCTGTATGAATGTCTACTGTGTGTACCTTTCCTCCCAGACACCCTCTGTTATCTCCACTTCAAGATCTTTTCTTTCAGACCGATCAGAGTAATGGAGTGAGGCCCAGCATTGGGGGGAAATGTGAGGTGGACAAAGGAGTAGGGGGGAAGTATGTATTTTAGAGAGTGATGGATTCAAATCCACTTGGACTTGCTCACTATGCTGCTTGACCCAAGTTTCTGTTTCCTGAGACATCTCTCTGACCCTTTCCTCCCTTGAATTTGTCTCTGTGGTCTTGCTGAACTCGTTGCATAAAAATGTCACATTCTCTCTCATCTTTGAACCCTTTCATTGGGCTCTGTCCACCAGGACCTTTCTTTCATTTTTGGTCCCTGCTATGGTCTGAATGTTGTCTACCCAAAATTCAGGTTGAAATCTTGACCCCCGAGGCAATGGTATTACAGGTGCGACTTTGGAAGGTTATTTTTATAATGCAATAATGCCCTTATTTAAAAAAAAAAAAAAGGCCTCAGAGAGCTGCCTTGTCTTTAAGGATGCAGAGAAGGTGCCCTGTGTGAACCCGTACAAAGCCCTTCCCAGTCACTGAATCTGCCAACCCTTGATCTTAGACTTTTTTTTTATCAACAGAACTAAATCTTTGTTTATAATCTACCAATTTGTTGGTATTTTGTTGCAGCAGCTGATCAGAAAAGGCATCTGAGTAATCATTTACCTGAATATTCATTTCTTTTTCTTTTAAAGAGAGAGAGAGAGAGAGAATTTTTTAATATTTATTTTTTAGTTTTCGGTGGACACAACATCTTTATTTTATTTTTATGTGGTGCTGAGGATCAAACCCAGCACCCTGAGCGTGCCAGGTAAGGGCGATACTGCTTGAGCTACACCCCCAGCCCTGAGTCATCATTTCTTATTCATTAGATCTCTTAGCTCTACTAGGCCTTAGCTGTGACTTCTGTAGGAGAAAGTTCTCCAGGAGGCCTTTCAAGGCATACTCCATTGCTGGGGCCTGAGCAGCTTATCCTTCTGTGAGCACCAGGTGAAAGAACTGTGTTCATCCTCCTATCCCAGCATTGAAGTTTGGACAAGATATTAGAGTGACAGAGAATGAGGTGACATAGGGACAACCCTGAAGTCTATGTCCAGGTCTCAATCCTCGGTTTTATGGTATTTAACTCTTCTTCTCCTTCAATTTTCTCATCTGAAAAATGGAGATGATAAATTTTCTACCTTGTGAGGTGATGGTAAGGATTGAATAAGGAAGAAATGAGGTAAACCCCTATCACAGCATGTGGCATGTGATCAGCACTGTGTGAGTATTTGCCACTGTTGGTCTGGGCTTTGGTTTTCAGTTATGCCCAGATTCACACAAAGAATTGCGTTTCCCTGGAAAAGATGCAAAGATCCACGAAGGAAACAACATAAACAATGCCAATCATGATACCAGTGGTGACGATAATGAAATACTAATAAGGAAAGTATTTTTTAATTAGTGAGTGAATTATGTTTGTGTCTAGCAAGGGAGGATAGATTGCATGGGGCAGTATTTATATTCTGTTAAATTCTATGCAATTGTTTGTTGTCTAATTAATTTATATTATTATTTTATGAAATTGTCCATGACAGACCATCATTAACCAGATTTAATTGGATAGAATTAAGGGTATAAAATCTGTGGTCAGACTGAGGTTTAAATACTATTTATGTAACCTTAGGGGAGATTTCTTAGCACTCGATCTCAATTTCTTTATCTGTAAGGTGGGAATGATAAAAATGGTCCTAAACTGTGCAGCTTGAGGATTTCAAAGGATAATATATGTCAAACACATTCTTGGTGGGAATCAGAGCTCAATGAGTGTTCACAGCTATTATTGTTGGGTTATTACGATTATTTCTTTCTCAATTATCTGCCTCTAAAGAGGAATCGAGGCAGGCAAACCGCCAAGGCAGCAGAAGTCTGCTGATAGGAGTGCTCTGAAAGGGAGGGCTCAGCTCTTAAGGCTAAAGGTATCTTCTCCAGGATGAGCCTTGTAAAGGCTCCAGGGAACAGATAGGCTGGACAACCAGGAGGATGTGATAGAAAGCGTGGACCCAGAAGGGAGGAGAAAATCCTAGCTGTACCACTTCCTGGAATATATATAGCCTGTGACTTTGGATCTCTTCCTTAGCTTCTGTCATCTTGGGTTCTTCATCCATAAGAGCAGCTTCTTCTATGGCAGTGTGAAGACTCACAAGATGTACTTAGGAGAGGGGCTCCATGCAGTCTCTCCCCCCCCTTAACCCCTGCAGAGCCAGAGCTAATCATTTCTTCCTAATAAAGGGTACATTAGAAACCAGTGACCATCAGTGAGTCTGAAAAAAATTAAGTAAAATGTCATTTGTTTTTATTCCCCTCTAATCTCTTTAGTTCAGTTAGTGAAGGAAAATTTGTTCCCCCACATATAAAAGGCCAAAAGCTTCTGAAAGTCAGGACTTTTTAAAACTAAAACTGGATTAAAAATGTAAAAACCAGCATAGATAATTTTACAAAACAGCAGGGGCAATTGGAAAGCACTTATTAAAATACCTGTTAAAGTAATTAGGGATAAAAATGGAAATTTCAAGGCACTCCTGTATCTCTTAGATCCCAGAATAGGCTGGGGCTTTGCTGAATCACTTCCTCCCTCAGATCAGATTCATAGAAAAAGACAATAGGGAAGCTGTAGCAGTCCTCAGACTGCAAGCAGGCCTGAATCGCCCTTAGGAAGTGGCTCTCCACCTGCCCACACATTCCACTGGCTTGCCTTGGAATCAACCTACATCTAGTATCTCACTATCCTGTCACTTTGTGGTTATACTGTCCTGAAATATTTCTGATTCTTTTTCGTGTTGTGTAAAGACTTCAGATCAAGAGATTTGGGGGCTTGTCAGTAAAAGCAGTGCACAAAATATTATCTTACTTGTATTTTAGTGTACCATAAGTACATATCAACCCCATCCCTACCCTTATATCACATTACTCTACCATGATTTATTTTGCATGCTCTCCTGTAAGAATTCTGTGTCTTTTCCTCAGTTGTGCATTTGGGTTCATTGATCTCATAAGCTCTGCTGATGGGCATCCTCCGGTCTCTCATCGTTCGTAGTCAGGATCCTGTACACAGTAGATGCTTCATAAGTGCGTCTTGTTGTACTGATTAGAATGGAGGCTCCTGAGGAAAGGTCTGCTGCTTCCACCTTCATCTATCTTCCCACTGGTCCTCCCCCTGCAGGTCCTCAGGGCACTGTTAATTGAACCATGGCAGATAGGACAATAGGAGATACCCCAGTCATCAGCCTAAGCTGTAGAGACCCCACGTAAATATCTTACTCACCAAATGAAATGCCACTCCCTTAGGCAGCCACTGGATAATCAGGTTGTCATGGCAGCAGGGACCCTTGAAGAAGGTTCTGAACACAGCTGTGGAATAATTGTTTTCAAAAGCATTTTATAACCTTGAATTCCAGAGAAGTAGAAAAAGAGTTTGTAGACCCATGTCATTTGCTAAGGCACCATCCAGAGTGGAACAGAATGCACTGGGGCACCTGAAGATTGATATGCACGGCATGTTGAAAGGTTGCCAGGGAGGATGATAATTGCAGCAAGAACTTTTTTGGACAGCTTTAAAAATTAGTTATAAAAAGTTCAGGCTCCGGAGTAAGATCAAATCATGATGCATACAGGTTTTTTGTTTGTTTGTTTGTTTGTTTGTTTTTGTGGTGCTGGAGAACAAACCCTAGGCCTGGTGCTCTTAGGCAAGCACTCTACCTCTGAGCAATATCCTCAGCCCTGCATCTAGTTTTTGAAGGTCTTCTAGAACATTGGAAAGGCTCACTGTTCATGTCCTGTCAGCAGGATGGCTGGATGAGGCTATTGTATTTTATCTTTGTATCTGAAAATGGAAATAATGGCATGATTAATTAAACATCAGCTTTTATCCAAAAAAGATTTTGTCCTGGGCTCAAATTTTTGTGAATCTAAGAAATGACCATACAATACTCAGTTATATAATATGCAGTTATGTAATATTCAATTTTATAATAAATTCTTAATGGATTAGAATGAAACCTATGAAATGTGAACCCGGGAATTTACCACAACTTCTCTTGATGGAGTTTGGAAGGGCTGAGGAAAAAAAATCACATTTCTGAGTATGGCGAAAATTTAAATTTAGTATATATAAGTAAGGCAAAACTTTTAAAATTATTTTTAAGATTGTTTGGTAAGTAAATCTTCCTCAGAGAAATCATATTCATCAGACTGAGCTATTTCAGGAAATTTCCTTGAGCTTTTAGCCATTCTTATACATACCTATGAAAATTGCCCTATCTACCCAGTAGAAGGAAACTTGAAGACGGTTCTGAATATGGCTGTGGAATAACTGTTTTCTCACCTGATTGTGTCTGACTTAGAGCCATATTTAAAGCACTTCTCTTAAGCATACACCAAATCTGCCACAGTTATTTTCTACCCCTGGAAAGAAGATATCCAGAAAGGAAGTCATAAGAAGGTAGCAATATCAAAATATGCTGAGAGGATTTCTTAAGAACCAATTTCAGGTTTGCTTCTCTTGTGATAGAATGAAAAAAAAAAAAATGAAGCACTGGGCTGAGGACCAGCCTAAAACTGAGGTGGAGGAGCAGGAATGGCACCCTAGAAACCTTTCTGGAAGCCCTGAGGTGGGATGAGATCTCTGAATTAGAGATAAGCCAATGTAAAGTTGGAAAAATGCAGTTGGTTCTTTATCCAGTATATCAACCCAGAATCCAGGCTACCACTTATGAAGGAGGTTGATCCCTAAAGAAGTCCAATTCCAAAAATGCAGCCATCCAAGATGGTAGAGAGCAGCAGAGCTCAGCAAGATGGTGGACAGGAACAGGTACAATGTATTCGCCCCACAGGGAGTGACCAAGGATGGTTGCTGGTGTTCCTTCTCTTGGGTCAGGTGCTGAATAACAGTGGCAGGTAGCAAGATTCCAAGCAATTTCTCTATTCCTCTAATTTTTTTACGTTGAAACTTCAGAGTAGAAAACTACCTTCCTGGGGGAGGAACATGTTAAGAATAGAATTCAGGGAATGGGAGGTAAAGAATGTTTAGTGCTAGGTCTTATGGCAATAAGAGACCTTCTCATCTTCACTTATTCCACAAAGAATAAAATGCAGTTCTAATGAATAAAAGGACTGGGGTAAAATTTGGACTATTTATTGTATCCAGCAAGGTTCAGTCAATCGAGGTGATTGAAAGAGATCAAATTAAATTTTCATTCCCATCCCCGCTCCGTTAGTAAACCTAAGGTGCTCATGTTGGTAAAGTGTGCTAGTCAGAGACATGCCATATCTATTCTCACAACTTCCTTTTTGTGCAGATATTTGGCCTTTAGTAGTTAGAGGGAAGAATAATTGCATGCATGATTATGTCGTTAGATTAATTCTCTCAAGAAATCGGAATGAAGGGAGCCACGGTTAAACAATCCTTTTTGTCCTCTCCTTTTGATTCCTAAAGCTGAGCTAATAGCCTCTGAAATCCTCATAAGGACAAATTCACACCTTCCTTTCCAAACTTTAGGAAGCACATTAGCAAACACAAAAACTATTCATTACTCTATTTTATTTGTAATTTCTGAATAGTGCCCCACCTTCTGCAAAATTCTTAGCAGAAGTTCTGTTTTCTAACTTTGCCTTGTACCACTAAATGAGGTCACAATGTCTTCCTGGCCTTCGCAATTACTGTCCTAAAGTTAAGAAATCACTACAGAACTGAGTCAAAACCTAGAGGCAGGACTCTATCAAAGGCAACCAGCCTTCACTGACCCCTGAGAAACTGCTGGATGTGAGCCACAGGGAGAAACAATGGAAAATTCTCATCCTCTGACCAGTTCTAAAAGGCTTGAGCATACCTCAGTCTCCAGTCTCTGCTGTCTTCATTAACTGGAGAGCCACAGGGGACACTCTACCTCTATCCCACCTGATAAAGGACGGTTCATCCTTGGCATAGTCTCTCATGGGGGACATTTCTCTGCCTGGTCTCATTGATAGAGGACTATACAAGAGAACATAGGGCTAACCAACTGAGGGCAAGTTAATCCCCATATATTACTAATCCAACCTGTGGTCTGGGCACCAGCTGCCCTGACATTGTTATGTCTTCAAAACTAAATTTGGCATTTTATCCTGGTATAGAAGGTAGGTCCTCGCTATGACTTGTGATACAGTCTAAGCCTTGGAGAAATGTCCCACCCTTGCTCCTGCATCTAGTGACAGAAAGTAAGCTTGGTTCCCATAAAGTTGAAATCCTCAGTGTAGGAAGTCACCTTGGTCCCCTAACAGCCATATACATGTGTAAATAGGTGTGTGCGCAGATGCACTTATTAACACACAGATGTATGTGAGTATGAACGCAAGTACCTACTAAGTAACTACCTTGTGTGCTGAAAAGTTCTTATCTCAAAGGAAGGAAATATCAGCCAAGTTAGCGTTAGTGATAACAAACAAACTCCAAATGAATCATGGCTGATTTATTCCTCATATAAAGTCCAAAAGAGGTATTTCTGGTCCTAGTGTAATTGTCATCCAGTTGGTGATTCACGAGTCCAAATTCTCTTCCCCAGGTTTGCTTCCTGTTGGACATGTAGCCTCTACAGTTACTGTACTGAGTTCACTGCATTGAGCCAATGGAAAAGAATAGAGCGCAGAGAAACATATGTAGGATGTTCCTGGACCAAGGGGAAAGGGCAGACATGACTTTTGCCCACACTCCGTGGGCTAGAACTAACCATAGCCATCCTTTACTGAAAAAGAGGCTAGGAGAAAAGACCAGCTGTGTGTCAGTGTTTGCTTCAGGGACAAAGTGAAAACAGAGGACTTGGCCTGTATTCTCATGGAGCTGATAACCCATGGGAAAGCAGAACCTATAACAGGAGCAGTTCAGTATTGGTACACTAGATAAAGGACCTGAGGGAGAGAGCAATGTAATCCATCAGGGGAGAGAACCCGCCCTGCATTAGTGAGGATAGGTAACCTTCCAGGTAGGGTTTTAATGTAGTTTTGAATCCTGGGCAGGTTTTCTTTTAGGTAGACAAGAGCTGGGATAGTGTCCAATGGAAATATGAATGAAAGCATCAACTCAGAAGGGAGAGGGGCACATTCCTGATTCAATGGAACCAGTCAGATAGGAAGGGAGAATAAGACTGTTGCCCTCAAAGGAAGCATTTGAAGAAAGTATTTCTCACTGGTTTGAAGATATGGGAGGCTAGGAGTCTATTTCTGAGGCCAAACTCAGTTACTAAGACCAAGTAACAGGTAATTCAATGTCAGTTTTACACCTTTATTGAGTGGTCTTGCTGTCTTTCACATCTAAAGCAAAACACAACCATATCCAGAATTTTTTCTGGATTTTAAGGCTAAACATTTGAAGTTTAAAGCTGTTCAGGTAAGAGATTTTATCCAGATGGACTCCAACAGGGAATATGAAGTATGGCTGAATGTGAGATGGAGAATTTGCCCTCTAAGCAGGAGGACTCCTCTGAAAGGGTCATGCCTTCTCTCTCCCCTTCTGACAGTGACTTGAATTGTCCACATAAACGTTCTACTCTTGTTTTTCAAGATCAGAATTAAGCTCAGATTATATCATGGTTTCACAAAAGTGGTTTTATCACCCACATATACATCGACAATTTTCTTTGAGATTTTACTTTCCTGAGTTGGTTTTTGTTTACCTTACATGCATGGATGCTGTAACAGCAAATGATTAAATCCTAACCTCTAAGAAACTACCTACCACGCACTCTCAACTAGGACGATAACTTGCAGTAAGGCTACATGGGTTCCTATATATCACCTCTTCTTGCTATGACTGTGTGCCTGTCCTTGGATGGTGAATTAAGCAGCCATTTCCATCCTTCTGTAATAGGTGAGGGATCTCACACAGAGAGGTTCAATTACATTCCTGAGAACCCGTGAAACCTGTGCTTTAACAGGGCTGGAACTCAAGTGCCCTGATCTCTTGCTCCAGGACCTCCTCCATCTCCATGAAGACTTTACTGATTTCAAGGCAGGGACTGAGCAGTTGGATAAAAACCAGTGACGTGTAACATCATTTAGGAAAGGAGGTTTTTACCCGCACATATTCATGCAGTCAGTGAAAGGGTGACATCACATATTTTAGAAAAAGGAGTGAAGTACAATCATGAACTGAATAAGAAGTCAGATATCTATACAGGACTCTTCCTCCAAATCACATGATATACCACTCAAAATCATCATTTCTTTTGTTGAATGTCATTTCCCATAACTACTTCTACTGTTTGCATATTGATAAATGTATTCTTGGGTCTTAAAACATTATAATTATTCTGGCACTCTCTCAATGTTTAAAACCTATATACAGATAGGGATAATCTAACGACATCATTTTTCCTTTATAGACTGTGATGAGCATTTATTGGGTACTTACTGAGTATAATATACTGTGTCAGGTCCTGGGAATTAAATGGTGAGAGAAATTCTATCTTTGTCCCCAGGAAACTCAGAATCTAGAGAGAACCTAAGGATTATAAAAACTGTTCAGAAACAAAGTCAGTCTTCTATTTACCTATTGAGGTTTTATCTTCATTAGAAAAATTGAATTTTCAAAGCAACAGGCAGCCAGATTTGGATTTATTCCTTTTTTTTTTTTTTTTTTTTACATAATGATTAGACACTTTTAGTGTCTGAAGTCACAAAAGTTGTAACCAAGACAAACCAGGGTACAAGTACCACTTTTAAAATGTCACGGGTCTAGTAGAAACATTAGAGGATAAATCATGGGTTTTATTGTATTTGCAATTAAACTGATCAAATTTAATGTCCACAGAAAAGTCTTAGTAATTAGTATAAAGATTAATATAGTGAAATGTCCCTGTTTTAGCAGGCCTTCCAAGAAAAACTGAAATAAAGAATTCAGTATATAATCGAATAGCACGTAAATATTAATGCACAAAATCCTCTGAGTCCCCAGATCCCTGATGCAATTATTTTCTATTCACATTAATTGTTTCTAACAGATGACGCTAATGACTTTGAGTTAAAATGTGTCCAAGGGAAGATTTCACAAGATCAGTGCTGTTCAGAAATAAGGTCATTTTCGTAATTATTTGCTTAGATTTTAACCACCACTGAACATCTTTAGGTTAACTTGATGACTGAGCTTTTTTTAATATGAATATCAGAAGTTATTTTCACACTTGTCAGTAACTATATTGGGAATATTCACATATTTCCTACTAATCTTTCAATTACAACTTATTTTTCCCACTATCTATTTCCCAAGGCAGATGGAAAACTGTAACATGTATGATTATTGTTTACAAAATGCAATTTGCATATGTGCATATATGTTGAACACCTAATAAACTGGAATAAACATGTTTGAATTAGGGCATGTATTCTCTTTTTTTTCCATATTTTTTTAATTGGTTGTTCAAAACATTACAAAGCTCTTGACATATCATATTTCATACATTAGATTCAAGTGGGTTATGAGGGCATGTATTCTCTAATTCAGAAATGTCACTTCTTTTGAGACTTAGTTGTCCAAGGCAGGATTTTAAAACAAACACTTAAATGATGGCTATTCCATTTTCCTGCTTGGCTTCTCCTAGAAACTTCACTCACGCATCTTGGATCTTTCATCTGGAGATTTGCTCTCAGAGGTGGGAAGGAGCCGAAGTCTGACGCAGTCACGAACCGATGTTGAGCTACACGTGAGTCCCCCAGTTGCCTTCAGAGGACTTGTTCAGGTTGTTATTTTCCTTCCATCAAATATGATGTCACAAACTGAACCATAAAGTGCATCCTTGAAGCATTGTCAGGCAGATAAAAAGACCTTCCTTTCTTGTGTTCTCTGAAATTCAATATCATGTCCCCCAGCTGATATAGTAAGCAGAAAGTGTCACTCTAGGCAAAAATGTCATAAATCTTGGCTTTGTCCCCAAGATACCTTTTTGGGTATTGATTACATCTCAAAGTCTCTGAGAAATGGTCAAGGAGCTTTTTATTAAAGCCCATGTCCCATATTATTCATCCTACTTTTATGATATATTATGTATGAACTTTTAAAAATTCATGGGCTGTGCATTTTTTTTTTTCCTTTAGCTAAGGTTCGCTTTGTGCTTATTTGGCAAAACTTTAACCAGCATGGCTTTTAAATCCCATTGACATAAAAAGAGTAACTTGAAAAAAACATATAACAGTTGTATAAATACATAATGAAAAATGTTAGGCTTAAATAAATTACTTGAACATTGTGGATCACTGGATTTTACTTTATGATTTGTTAGTTGTATACAGGATATTCTATATCAAAGGTAAACATTCTCAAGTTAAATTGAAATTAGATTTCAGTGGAATGCAGTCACTTTAAACTTCTATAAAGACCGAATGGCATCCCATCTATAATATGTCCTTAAGATCAGGGACTTTTTAAAGTATGCAATTCTTATTCAAGAAACTCTTGGCTTCAGTTTCTTTATTTTTTAAGTAAAATTGTAGATTTCATATGGCATTTCTCACAGCAAGGATATAAAAATATACGAGTCATTCAAGGTAGTAATCTAAAATGCACATTGAAAAAAATACAGTTTGAATAGGGAAAACAGGGTGAATTTTGCCAATGAAATAAACATAATTAAGATAATGTTGCAGTGGAAACCAATATGCATTTTCTGACAAAGAAGAATTTTAGTGATAATTATTATCTATTGACAGCCATGCTCTGTGGGATTCTAATGTTCTGTGTATCCCGGAGAGTTCTGCTGTCAGGGGCCATTCTCAGTATTACAGCAAAATGGGTGGGACTTGGGTCTGGCATCACAATGCTATGTTGGCCGAGTAATCCTTTACAAGATATTAAAATCTGAGTACGCCAGATTTCCCATTTAGAAAATGTGGGTAATGATATTTCTTTTTTATTTCAGAGAATTACAGCAAGGATTACATGAGATAATACATGAAATGTGTGTAGCATAGTACCTGCTAATAACATTGGGACCATCAGAAGATCTCTGTTGCTTTTACCCTTTTCTGTTCTCCTTTAACATGTGGCACTATGTCACAGCCACAGGAAAACATGGCAGAGGTAGAAACAATGAGCAAGAAGGTCATCTACTAGTACATTTTTCCAAAAACTCCTATGGTGATCCCTGAGACCAAGTGCACCCACGTTGGTTATTGCCCAGTACAGTTATATTATCACTTGTGTGCCAGGTATCAGATAATGATGGGATGCCAGGAAGTTTCAAACAGGGTCCTGTAGGCAGATTGTGAACTTATCGTTTAGTTGAAGAGGCAAGACACACATGTGTATCTTTTTATAAAAGCAGCAGCACCTACAAGTTCCTATGCCAGAAGCAGTTCCATCTTCATTATTATCGTATGCAGTCAATGCTTTTGACACCTCTTTGCCCAATCCCTCTCACCCACCTGCCACACATAACATTGACTGCCCTTCCTCTATCACATCTGGGCACTCAAGTTTAAGGCCAAGAGACCCCAGAGTTCATTCTCACTCCAGCCCATCTTCCAAGTCATATTAATGCAGCCTCTTTGCAGGAGGTACTCATATGGGTTACAACTGGTCAAGGGGGCCAATGCATTAAGAATCCTGAGAATTGAGTTAAGTTGTAAAAACAGGTATAATTTGGTAGGTGTAGTGGTAAGGGATAGGTAGGAAATGATATACAAGCCCCAGTACTTTGGGAAAAGGCAGGATGTAAACTGTCACTAAAAGCCAAGCAGAGTGTAAAAAGGCCAGTGGAGCTTAGTTCCAGGTCACCTGGCGAAAGACAGTCACAAAAGCCCTCTCTGTAAAGGAGACATAGTTACCAGCAGAGGCAGCCCTAGCTGCCTACCTCTTCCCGGATTACTCAGACAACACAATGTGAGAGAACAGGCTGGAAGAACTGGATGGCACACAAGCAGAGGTGGAGTCTGGTGGGGTGTTTCTGAATATTTGCTCAGGGAACATTCTAGATGTCTGTGATGGCTGAGGCTTAGCTTCCAGGTGCTCCAGCCAGACATAGCCATTGGTCGTAGGCAGCTGAGATCCAAATATGAACTCCCCTTAACCAAGTTACATCTGGCAACAAACAAGGGTATAAACCAATAGATATTGTTGAAATCTGGGTTTTTAAGACAAATTTCTCCTTTCATTGATGTTTAGAGTCACATTTCAGGGGAAGGGGACTAGGGTAATAAAAGTTCTTGGCATTTTTAGATCACTTAGAGAAATTGTTATGCGGCAAAAAAAAAATAAAGTATTGATAGCAAAGCAGATAAAATCTAACATTATTAAGTATTATGGATATTGATTCGAGAGCAAATTAAACATGCCCCGTGCACTTATGCAGGGGCTCAGCATTACCACAAGCACCCTCACATTCTCATTACCTTCTTCCCTGCGTGGTGTTTCGTCACCGTCAGTGGGAATTGCATTTGGAAAGCAGTGATAAGTACTGGGGTACCAGAGGCACCCAGAAAGTGTCAGTAAATCACATAAGTAAGAGGCAAGAGATGCCAAGACAGATAGCACCCCATCAAAGAGTTCCTGAAACGAAGCTTTATATAGATAGGAGACTGGAATTAGATGGTAGTAGAGAGATTTTATTCTCAGTGGTCTGGGTACTAATTTAATTTAGCCTGTCTGGTTTGTAGAACTTCATTTGTTATGAAAGGGGCAGTAATGTGGCTGTCAAGATGTGCTTGGATGTTCACAGTTTATTGGTCACCCTTGCTTTATGCAGACCACTAGCATTCCAACAGCCTGGGCCTTCTGCATAGGACCCAGATCTGTTTGATGTGTGCATTACTGCCATTTGGACAGCCAACTAGATACAAAAAGTCTTATATTTTACATTGTAGACTTGGAATACATAAGTTTGTTGTCCCCTGTTCATGGCTTATTAAAAGATGGCACCGATAAACTGGGGGCATTTGACAGCTTATTTAAAAGAATTTTGTCAGAGCCAGACAGGACCTTGGGAGTAATCTAGTAAAGCTGCAAATGAGGACAGTAAGGTCCATGGAAGTTTATTTTTTGTGTTTCTCAAGATCACATATTTAGTGACATTTTGTAGCCTGATCCAGACACTAGACTAGCAGTCTAGTGCTCAGGCTCTTGAACCCTATAGCCAAGGACACTACTCTGTCTCCTTCCATTTGTAGCACTCAAGTCATGACATTGTTGTCATTTGGGGATTTTGTTTTGTGGTGCTGGGAAAGGAACCTGTGGTGTCACACATGCTAGGCAAGCACTCTACCTCTTGGCTGTACAAGCAGCCCTTGAGTCATATTTTTTTTTTTACATGCTTGTTTTTTATTTATTCTTTTTCAGTCTTACATGACAGTAGAATTCATTTAAACATTGAAATGGGGTTGAATAAACTAGATATTTTTACCAAAGCATATGTGACAAAAATGTAAATTTTATCATATAAGCTAGTATAACTTGTTCATCAAATTTTTTTTATTAGTTGCTCAAAACATTACAATGACCTTGAGTCATATTTTGATGTTGATCTTATTTTCTAACCTGTAAGAAAGGATAAAAGAAACCACCATCATAGTACTTTTGATTATGATGAACTTGCAATAATTGAGCAGCAATTATAGGCCAGGTGCCGTGCTATGTGCTTCATATCTAGTAACTCATCGACTCCTTTCAATAATCCTTTAGGGTAGGCACTACTGTCATTATTCCCTTTCTAAAGGAGAACATGGCCAGAAAAGCTAATTAACTTCCCTGTTGCCACACAGTAAACACAGTGCCTGTAGTCTGCTGGGCTCCTAAGTCTGTGCGTCTGACCATTCACTATGAGGTTCAGTTGGTACTCACTCTTCCCTAAGCAGGCACTTGCTCAGAACTTTCTTGCCTTTTCAGGAATACCAACTGAATGCAAGATCAGGAACTTCTGCCCTGAAGTGCACTGGCTTGGGGGCTGTCATCCCTGGTCACCTCTGTCCTCGAAACAGCTGCAGTAGCAGTGAACTGTCCCTTTCCAGCACCTGCAGTGAATACTCCAGTGGCTCCTCTTACACATGGCATGATAGCAAGAACCTCAGGAAAAGGGTAAGGCTCCTTTCCAGGCATTTTTAGCATCTGAGTGAACCAGATCCTCTGCTGGTAGGATGTGGTCACGGAGGCGGAGAGTGGGAGGGAGGGGTAAGAGGGAAATGACCATTTGCTGAGTACCTGCTCATGGTTTATGCTGACCTCCACTAATCAGTGCTATGGCTCATCAAATATGATTTCACTATCAACTGGAAGGCAGCATACTGGGGAATGTACTGTGGTGAACCACAGGGACCCTGCCTTCAGTGAAAGTAGGTCCATTCCTATTTATGTGCCAAGATGCTTAGACAATGCTTCCCATTAGAAGGATAGCCATCCACCTGCACAGCGGGCTCACACATCTAAAGATCCCTTCATGCTTTGACCAAACTTCTTTGCACACTGGTGCAAGCCAAGAATTTTGAAAGAGCTGTTTTAGCAGTTCCCTAGAGTGGAAGGAAAGCAGAATACGTGAGAATGGGAACCTTGAATCAGAATATTTGAAAGTCATTTTTTCTACCATTTGGGTAAATTTAGTTTATGCTTTCAGCAGTTTAGAAACCAGGAAAATTCCATAACTCCCAGAAAATATTGGTGACGGAGCAGCTTTGTCATCTTCTGAACAAGAACTCCAAAAAAGATTTCAAGCTTGCATTTAAAGCCTATTCCCTAGGACTCAGACGTCTAATGCAAAGTGGAGAGCCTACTGCATTATCAGAATTGCTCCCTCTGAGGAGCAATTCAGAGTTCTGAATAATGACTGCCAGGGGCCTGGCTCCTCAGAGACCAGGAACATGGCCAGAGAGGTTTCCTCGCTTTGTCCCTGAGCGTTGTGCTGACTCCCATGGCCCCATATTCTGCTCATTTCATTCTGGCACCACTTAGCTGTCCTTCCCAGAGCCTTTTACTTTCTTTTTAAAAATTTTTGACTGAATTCTTTGAATTAGAGCAGCCCTGGATGTTCTAAGGCAATCTCTCCCCTGGGAAGAAGGGAAGGAAAGCTCTGAAGACATGGCACAGACACTGGGTGGCGTGCACTCGTGGTCATGGAATCCCTGTGCACTTGAGGAACTTTGGGAGTTTTTACCTGGTGCCAGGTGCTCATTTATATCAACTTGCATAATAAAATTAAATGCTATGAATTTGAATGTATAATATTAACTTAAATAAAATATATGACTAAGAGCTCTTTTTGAACTCAAGAGCATTTTTTTTTATACTGTTTTATGTCCAAACAGAAAGGAAGCCTGAATGAAATGCACCAGCATGTCCTACATGGAGTAACTTGGCTCTAATTAAAGAATTATTATCATTTATCTCGAATTTTTTAGGCACTTCCCAAGTATCATTTAATGCTTGCAATAGCCTGTGAAGTACATCTTCCTGTTCTCCCCATTCTACAGATAAGGAAACTGAGTAACAGATGAGAAGTTAAGTAACTGGCCCAAGATCTCATGGCCAGTACATGGCAGAACTGGGCAATTGGTTCCAGAACCTTCACTCTTAATGGTTCTGCTTTCCTGGGTCTTGTTGAGTCAGCCTAATACATGATGGTGTTGTGCCCAGTGTTGGGATGGATTTATTCCCAGTAAGACCAACAATGTCCTTTATAAAATAATAAATGAAATTATAATCCTGATGTCCAGGTAAGGAGTGGAAAACAAGTATAGGAATTGTGACCCCTACCTCCGCAGCAGCGTCCTGAAGCCATCCACAACTGCTCCAGAGGGCAACTCTCCTGCAACTTTGCCCAGCCGAGAAGGCATCCACCTGTGGGAAATACCAGCACCTCCCAGTCCCCTCAGCCACAGGGAACTCATGCTTTTATTTTTGCTCCCAAGTTTCAAGATGGGTTAGACTGTTTTTCAAGTTGTTAAATGCCACGACCTCCTATGGAAAATGGTGGAGGAAGGTGACCAATCTCATTTGAAGTTTTACAGCCGCCAACCTTGGGGCAAGGTGAAGTGCAGCACGGGCAGACTCTACAGGGGCAGAGAGGAGGAGGGTCAGCAGAGGCCATGCGTACCTTCTGTGGAGGTAGACACATCTGCTTCATCCAAGCTCTTGCAGGGCATTTTTGCCTGGTTTCTCTGCTTTCCTGTCAATGTGACTATCGGGATCATAGAAATTCTTAGAAATCTAAGCTGAGGCGGACTGTACCTGGGTGGTCTATAATACTCAGACTCACTGAGGGGATTGCTTCTGATTTCCAAAGGAGCTTTAAATGGCAAAGAGGAAGAGCAGGGAAAAAGGGATGCCATCACCAAATAACATTTATTCCCAGCAACTTCTAACACCAAGGAATTTTTCAAAAGAAAATATGTAATTTGACTTAAAAGCAAATAAATGTGTGTGTGTTATGGATAGCAAGGATAATTGTCATGGAAATTCCTTGGATAAAAGCAAATGTTCACAGGTTACTTAAAAGCCCAGATCCCAGTGTAAGTTTCTGACACTTTTTCAATCTCTGCACATGAGCACATACTTAAACACTCAGCATGGCGGAGAACAGCTGGTATAGCCAAGACTGGTTCGGAGTGCTCTTCTGAAACTACCACATTTAGCTGTTGAAGTTACTTGCCATTAATTAGGTAACCTTTTATAAAAAGTCATCAGATTATCCTTTACATCCTACTCATTTCCCTGGGTGCTGGCTTGTAATTTAAACTGCAAGTTCTATTCAAGAAATTAGTGCACAAGTAACTTGTGATTTCTGTTAGGACACTGTCTAATGCAGAAGGGAGACTAGAAGCCAAGTTTGACTTTGTAGAATAGCATCAAGATTAGGAACACAGCCTGGAGAGCTGGACACATCCCCTCCAGCCACCTTTGAACTGAGGTAAAATGGACAGTGCTGTAGAAAGTGCCAGGGAAAACAGAATCCAAACCCTTGCTCCAGCTCTTCATATCTCTGTAAGTTGCAAC
The DNA here is from genome assembly GCF_048772815.1 of Callospermophilus lateralis. NCBI lineage: Eukaryota > Metazoa > Chordata > Mammalia > Rodentia > Sciuridae > Callospermophilus > Callospermophilus lateralis. Next base: position 107,355,795 of record NC_135313.1, on the reverse strand, counting down.
GGACCAGTTTTGAATCTGTTTTCTCCATAGTAAAATGAGAAGGATAATGTCTCCCTATGGTAATGTTCCGATGATGCAAAGTACTGTGAACGTGGTCAGTATACAGCAGGTGCTCAGTAAATGTTAGTCCCTTCCTTTTGCCCTTCCATTTTTTTATAGGCAATGGTGTGAAAAATGTGAATGTGTGGAATGCAATCTTTTTCCTGTGACATTTCCAAAACAGGTTCCCAAAACTAAGGCTGACATTTGAGGAAGTATGAAGGGCAAGAAATTGACATTTGTAAGTTAGTAGAAGAATAATTACTATGGGGTTCTAATAGAAAATGCCCAGGTCGTATAAGTAAGCATATATGTAAAGGCATGAATGTATACATAATAATTTAGAAACATTTTATTGATGTTCATGAAGTCAAAGAACTATCAAATGTTAGAATGGAGAGAACATGTAGACAGGGAGCTGCTTACTTTTCTGGTTTACCCTCTCCACATGCCATCGGCACTCTACAGGAAGGCCCTATTATCTTCTGGGTATTTCCCTAAGTGCTCCTTGAACATACCTCCCTGACTCAGGTATTTCCCCATTCCATTTCTTCAACTTGGAAAGCCTTTTCCCCACTTGTAGCCTGAGGCAAGTCTATTTGTCTTTCAAGAGCTAGGTGTGTTTTTTAAAAAATATCTTTCCTATATTCCTTTCAAGATTTTTCCAAACAGGCCTTTGGGCTCCCTCTTCTGAATCTATAATACCCACCCCATTTACAGGTCTCATTTTCTCCTGTGACATACACTTAATTGTAGCTAACTCCCCTCTCCTCTGCTGAGTTTTCTGCTCCCCCAAGGTAGAGATCTTACCTTCTATTCCTTTATTTCAGGGTGCTACTGTAGCACAGGATCTGGCAAAATCAATGTTGACTACATAGTTAACATTGCATAAACTACATTTATATGTGAATCCTTATTAACCAATAGCACAAATTAAGCCTAACAATGGGTTTTTCCTTTTATATATTTGTGATCTACACGGTTCAATTGTTTCTGATATCTGCTTTTCTTTTCCTAGCAATCAACACAAAACTGGGATAAAAGGCTAAGTATCGATTCTTCACTCCCAAGTGGCTTTGCTAGTTCTGCAGATGAACTACCTCCCACTCGGATCAAGGAGAGTCATATTTTGGAAGGGCTAAGGAAGCTACAGAAACGCAAAGTGTTACTTGAACCCCCGTCAGTGATAACCAAATGGGGTTATAAAGATTGCATGAACTCAAATGAAGGAATATATTCTCCAGGAATTAAAAGTGGCAGCCTTAAGGAATATCCTTCCAGCAAACTACCTGGTGTGGGGAGCCCTGGCGGGGAGCTCCACAAGACATTTGTTTATGATACAGATCCTCAGGAGGATGCCGATGAAGACTCATCCTCTTTAGCATTGCTGCAAACAGTTCCAAATGAAGGCTGCAGGCTGCACAGCAGTAAGTTAACCCACAGTGTTTCTGATAGTCTATTTGGCTGGGAGCCCGATGGAAAACACTTTTCAGAAGACATGTCCTCAGTTTACCCCAGGGAAAAGCCTGAAAAGCTGTCTCATTGTGCCAGCAACTACCCGTTGGACAGGAAGCTGTGCCCAAGTGTGCAGGTACCTCAGGTGCAGAGGGAGAGGGATCCGCACAACCAAGGCCACAGTCACAGGGCTCTCAATCTCCAGCTCTCAGACACTGATGACAACGAAACCCTAGATGAGTTACGCATCGAGAGCAGTGATGAGAAAAGCCCCTCGGACTTGTCATTGACTGCCGACACCGACAAGTCCACTGAGAACCTGGACATCCTCATAGGCTTCGGAAAGTCTGAACTTGAGTCGCCTAAAGAGGAAAACACAGTGCCCACCTACCTAGAGACGAGGCCAAAGACATTGGGCTTTATTAAGCAGCAAAGGGTTGTAAAAAGGACCTCTTCCGAAGAACGTGTCACGGTGATACTTGATGCGGAAGACGGTGAACCCGTTGAGTTCAGCTCTCACCAGACGGGAGTTGTCACTGTTGCCACAAATGAAATCTCCATCAACACGGCCTCTGCTGGGCCGAAGGCCGAACACGCCGAACTTTCACCTCAGGGAATCGCTCATCTACAGCCAGGAGCAGCTGCGGCGGCGGCGAGAGATTCTGCCTTCTTAAAAGGATCTGAAGAGGGAAGTGAGAAAAACATTCCAAAGGATGACGTGGATGATGTTCCTCTGGTGACCACAGACTCCTTCAGCCTCCAGTCAGTAACGCAAAATGCCCCGCGACAAAAACTGACCAAGCCAACACACAATATGTCATGCCAGAGTGATTCAAGGTCGGGGGCATCTGTAGGTCTCTATCGAAAGCAAAGTGTGACAAAAATACCTGCCAGAGGCAAGTCTTCACCTCAGAAATCAAAAATAATAGAGCCCGAAGCTTCCGCGCTAGATTCCCCCTCTGGCCTAGTGACCCTTGAGAAATCATCGGCCTTACTTCCTGGGAAACTCTCCCGGTTCATGAAGACTGAGAGCCCAGGGCCCTTCTGTTCTGATGCACAAACAGAATCGCACATTCCAAAACACCCTCTCCAACTTCCCCATGGCCCCAAAATGTCCAGCAGGAAGGACTCGGTCCAGTGCTCCAAGAGTCAGACTCCAGGATTGCGGTGGAGGCCCCTTGCGGAGCCTCATGAGAACGGAGACCCTCCTACAAGGGACCAACATTGTGACTCAGAGCCAGACATGGGAATGACGTCTCCTTCCCCGCCCCCTCCTCCAGGCAGGTCAGTTTCCCTCCTGGTCAGGTCCAGTTATGACTATCTGCCGCCACCTTCATCTGCCACATCTGAAACCAGAGTCCCCAGTGACACAGCAAGGACAGTATTCAAGGCCCCTCTGCTGAAAGCAACCTTTGCTCCTGTCATTTCTTCTAATCATGCCACAACAGAAGTGCAGAGGAAGAAACCTTCCGTGGCTTTCAAACAGCCTGTCTTCACCCATGCTCCACCCTCCACAGAAACCACGATTCCCACCAGATGCCCTGCTCACATCCCCACTAGCTCTTTTGCCCTGATGTCTCCAGGGCCTCCAAAGTTCTCTCCAAAGAGAGGTGTCCCCAAAACCTCTCCTCACCAAACACTTGGGACCATCCACACAGACACAGGGTTAAGGACATCCAAGAATTGTCCTTCCATCCGTGAGCCAGTGGAGATAGCCTCCAAAAGTGTATCTCCAGGAAGAAAAGGACAAGTGAACGACAGTGTCCTCGCATCCCCCAAGCCTTCCTCCTTAGGGGCCAATGAGTCACCCTCGTCTCAGGTTAACAGTTCCTCTTCCTCCTTCAAAAGCCATAGTGCCCCATCTGGTTGTCATAATGCTCATGAGAAAGGACCGAAAACTCGGCTCCCGGTGGGACTCAGAGTTCTCATGAAGTCTCCCCAGTTGCTCAGGAAAAGTTCCACAGTGCCAGGAAAACATGAAAAAGACAGTTTAAATGAAGCCTCCAGAAGTTCTGTGGCCGTGGGCGAGTCTAGACCCGAGGACTCCAGGCATCCAGCCAGGCTTGAGACCGCGGGGAATAAAGGAACCACCTCTCCACTGGGTTCACAAGGGCCAGACAGTTTAGCGGAAGGACTTCCCCTGGAAACAGCACTGCCAGAATCATTGGAAAATAGCATCCCTGGGGCTGATGGAAAAGATGGAGTGGAAAACAGATCAGTGAAAAGATCTCTTTCTTCCAGCAAACCACACCTAAAACCTGCTCTAGGCATGAATGGTGCCAAAGCCCGAAGCCAGAGCTTCAGTGCCCACTCAGGAGACAAACCCTCTACTCCCCCCATGGAAGGTTCAGGCAAAATCCGAACTCAGATTATTACCAACACTGCGGAGAGAGGCAATTCTCTTACCAGGCAGAATGCCTCTACCGAAAGCTCTCCTCCCAAGACCTCTTCTGCTCCCACATCTGAGAGTCCCCCCAGTGCTGGAAAACCCCTGGGATACTCCTTCTCCCGGCAATGCTCCCAAGGGAGCACAGGCAGTTCCGGTAGCCAGCATGGGAGCCCAAGCAAGTTGCCCCTGAGGATCCCCCCAAAACCTGAAGGGATCCCCACCCCACCTGGAATGGAACACCAGCGGGCCTTTGCCCAGATAGAATGCCCCGGCCTGACTGTACCTGGGGAACCAAGCAGTGACCACTGCAGGTGCCTACCCACCCCAGCAGATTGCCCTCAAGCCTTGATGGCCCCAGGGAGGACACAGCCTCCAAACAATTTGGAAACAAGCAGGGCATCCAAGCTAGAAACTTCTGGAAGGCATCCAGATGCCTCTAAAACTGAGACTGGTGCTGTGAGCCCAGAAGCCCCCCTCTCACCCACAATTGAAGAAAAGGTCATGTTGTGCATTCAGGAAAACGTGGAAAAGGGCCAAGTGCAGACAAAGTCCACCTCTGTGGAAGCAAAGCCAAAGCCAGGGCCTTCTTTTGCCAGCTGGTTTGGTTTTCGGAAGAGCAGACTTCCAGCTCTCAGTAGCCGGAAAATGGATGTGTCCAAAACCAAAGTGGAAAAGAAAGATGCAAAAGTCTTGGGATTTGGAAACAAACAACTAAAATCGGAAAGAAAAAAAGAAAAGAAAAAGTCTGAACTGCAGTACGAAATAGAAAATGAGCTCAACAGGGGCAACACGTCGGAAGACAGTCCTGAGGCTGGTTTGCAAAGCAAAAATAACCTGAAAACATCACCAGACATTTACAACCAAATGAAGTTGGAACCAAGAAACAGACCCATCCCTGTTACGTGTTCAGCAAAAGACAACTTTATGACAGAACTCTTAAACAGGTAACTCACGGGGACAGTGAACAGCAATGTAGAGGACAGGCCTCCCCCCTCTTAGGGAGAGCTCTTTGCTTCCCACACATCAGATGCCAGTCAAACACAGTTTTCACAAAAGCAGAAACACTTAGAAGCAGTCTTACTATACATTAGCCGGAATTTAAACAATGAAATAAAAGTGAGCAATAAAATGATAATTTAGTCCACGATACTTTGTTAACCAAGCCAATGGTCTTTGAAATTAAAGAATGGTAAGTTTTATCAAGGTTGATAGAAATTCAACCTATACTAGGAACCATGAATGTACCCACATGGCATGAAATGGAAGAAAATTACACATACATTTTATAGTATGCAGATTTCATTGATTGTACTGAGCAAATGTATACTTAGAAACTTTCCAGACATAATTACTTTTTCCTGCCGACCTTAAGCCAGAATGTATTTATCAGTCACTTTTTGGTGGTTTTTATTTTGCCCCTCCACAAAGCATCATAAAAATTTAAAAAGTAGATTATTATAGCATCTACATTGACACACTCCTGGCATATTAGTCACTCAAGGCTAGTGAGTAACATTTACCATTCAAAGGCCTAAAGACAAAGAGCTGCATGGAGTTAGTTTAGACATCAAAGGATTGGGGGAGGGAGAGTGATTGAAGAGGAGCAATGTAATTTATCAGAGGAATCACTTTCTACCTGCAGAGTTGATAAGAAAGGAGCTCAACAGACAGAGAGTGGATCAAAGAATGTTTCCTGCAGGAACATGTTAAAGGGCAGTTCCCAGGGCTCCTGTCTCATCAGCTCTATCAGCACTCAAGGAAGCCACAAGAAAAATGTCAAAACCAAAGCAGATGTGGTAACACCCAGAGACTCCCTGGTAAGTACACCACCATGCTGACCATAAGGTGCTTCCTTTAGAGATGGTCTGGCTGGATTCTTTCTACCCCCTTGCTAATAATGCATGGTTAGAGACTGCAAGGGACAGAGAAAATGAAAAAGATTTTTTAAAAACAGAAAAATTCTGGTGATCAATGTTGCAGGGAGAGAGCAGCTGGACCACAAGTAGGAACAGCTCCCTCCAGGAATGCTGTTTTTCTCACTCCTACTTTCAGAACAATGGTATGATGGAAGCTCAGTGTGGCCAAATTGTGCCACCCAGCATCACTTTCAAATTATACCTTGTGCCGGAAATTAGTTCTGATGACTTCCAACACCAACCACAAAAAAGGAGTGAGCATGGTTTTAGAAATAAATGTATTGAACAATTTAAGAGAGTGTTGGCTACTTGAATGGTTTGATTTAAACAGTGTTCATACTTTGTGAAAATTGTCTGTACCCAGTTCATTCTACTTGGACAGAAAGCATTAAGACTAAGAATTATATTTTTGGAACTTGGAGCCTTATCATTTAGTCTTTCAGTGATGAGGTCCAAGACTTGGGGAGTACTCCTCCTTTAAAATATAAATAAAAGGACACTTTTATATTTCCCTAAGACATCATATTTTTATTTTAAAGTCACCTTAAATTGAATTTATTCTCTTTACATTCTTTATATGCTTGTATAATTGACTTGATGTGTTCATTGTTCCATTTAATAAGTTTTAAAGCACTGACACCAAAAAAATTCTTTACAGAATTACCTTATCTATATTTTTTCATACTCTAATAAAAAAATTATAAAATATCATACCTGCTACCATTTTCTGAGGAAAAACTTGAAATATGAAGTGATTATATACTTTTTCTGGTAGAGTTCTATAGTAGAAATATTCTAAAAGTAATCATGGCTGGCATTATTAGTTATTCATTCTTACTTATAATTATTTATTAATGTTTAGCATTCCTTTGAGTTTCACAGACATAGTGAGATTTGAGACAAGTGCACATTTAAATTTTTTGCAGTCAGATACATTTTGAATTCAAAGGGCTGTAGGGTCTTTCAAATTGTCTGAAATCATATGTGGACTCTATGTTTTTTGCAAAAGTTGTTTCTTTTTCCCTCCATTTCCACTCTTGGCGGCTGCCTGTGGTATTGTTCCTTCTTTGAAAACGTAAAGATGTCCCCTGCATTATAAAGCCACAAATTATAAGCATATCTAAGGCTGCCCTTGTACTGTCACTGAAAGGAACGAGAGAATGAACGTGTGGAAACGTGCAATATGCCAGAAATTCAATCCAGCTGATGGAAAACTCTGATAGCCCAGCCAGAGCCCCTTATCAGAGGCACTCCATTTAACTATGCCCCATTTAATATGGCTCTGACAGCTTAGGGTATATCTTCACTGTACAGAAGTACCAAAAAAAACAAAAAACCCTGTGTTTGGCTTTTACAATCCCATTTTTACTTTCTTATTACTTCCTAATGCTACAGTAATTTGCCAAGCTTTTCCCCTCTGTTCTGCAATCTTTCACAGAGTAGTAGAAAAGGTCCTTTGCTCTTTCCAGAATATCTGCAAGAAGCACTCTTATTATTTTCTGTGAAATACAAAGATTCCCTAACCACCCTGAATATACACTCAATAGGGATATGCTAATTTTTCTAGTTAGCTGCAAGAGGAAATTAGTCATGCTGAGAAGCTTTTTCATACAGAAGAACATTATCAACCTGGAAAGATGACCAACTAGTCCATTTAAAAAAAAAATGTAAAATGCAGTGGTTTTTTGTTGTTGTATCTCCGTAATCATCAGTGTGGATTGGGCTAAAATTACTAATTTCAGAAACAACATTGCTAATGTCTCTTTTGGGACTAGTACAAGAGTCGCTGTGAAAACCCATTTGTTATATATTATCAGTGTATATAGAAAAAAGATTAGATGCAAAACTCTGATACCTTAGTACATTGATATGCCTACCCATGAACCTCAGAGTTCAAAGATTTTTTTCCCCATTAGGGCTCAAGGTAAATTTGCTCTTTTGCTTATTTTACAGTGTGTTATAATATTTTTTCTTACAGTGGTTCTTTTGAATATATAATAACTATAAATATGTATTACATATCATACTTTTTTTCCTGAGTGAAATCATTCCAAAACCTTTGACATAATGTATCACCATTCCTTGCCCTTTCTTCCCCTTTTAAAACTAAGATATTTAGTCATGAGAGTTCTAAGACATTTTGATTATTTTAATGTAGTTATAAAAGATTATTCCCATATACATGTGTGTATACATATATGCAAAATCCCTTTTTTGTAGCAAACCAGTCAGTTCAGTAGTAACTGCATATCCCTCTTTATTATTATTAAAACACATTCTAAAACATGTGCAAAAGTCCCAGTAGTGCTTTGCTGAATTAAATCTTCTTCTCTTTTCAGAACCTTAATTAGAGGCTTACATCCCCATTTCTGCCATCATTTATAGACCACTTTGCTCTAATTTTTGCGTAATTTAGAGCAAGGGGCCATGTTCTTTGAACTTAAAATGATTTTATATCATTTAAATGAAAGAAGGGGGAAAGGCATCCCCTAGAAAGACTGCCTCAGCATTAAGTCAGTGAGTCAGATTGAGATGCACTCTGCTTGCTGAGAGTTCTAAGTTCCTTTTTCCTGTGCATTGAGATAATTTTCTGAAATGAGAAGTCTCAAAGGAAGACAGCTCCAGGCTCCTATTTAACACCACTGGACAAAAATAAAAATTGTTAACAAAGTTAACGAGATCATACACCTTCATCATGCACAGGAGGGAAATGGCCATTTTACCAAGTATTTTAATTTAAATTATGGGTATTTTCTTCACCGAAGTATCACATAGTCTGAAAAAAATCACATATGCTAATAAAAAATCATCTAATTCTATCCCATTAAAATGGGACTCTGGTGATGAAGCAGCAGCAAATAGTACAATAATTACACAAATTGTTATCATCTTAAGTTTTTCAAAAATGTCCTAATTTCAATATCCATAATTGAATGATTCTGTTCTAAATGCTGTTTTGATGCTAATAAGAAGCATGCCTATGTTGTCCTCCTCTTACAAAGTTTTCTAAATGACTAACTTTTCCAAAGGTCATGCCTTTTAGTTTTCCCTCCCAGGATTGCTCCCTGTCTGTCATAGATTCATTATGTGCTTTTCCTATTAAATAAGCTTTAAGGTAACCAAAAAAAAAAAAGTTTTCCTGGGAAGTCATTAGCATTAGAGTGACCCAGAGAAGAAATATGTGAACATATATGGATACTTCTTCCAAATGAAGAGTGTCCCCAGTACAGGGTTCAATGATGAAATCATCTACATGTGTGAATCAGTGGTGAATATTGTCTTCCACTTTCCTCTGTGCCTTCTGTGTGCTCATTTCTTCCTGTCCTTCCTAGTGGTAGGAGTTGGATGCACTGAAATGTGACAGGTCACTTATTACTAGCTCATGTTCAGAGCCGTTCTTGTCTATAATGACAGAGCCCTAAAACTGGACAAGCATTAGAGATGCATCTTTAGAAGGTGCCCAGAGTTCTGACAGTGCACCCCAACAGCACCTAGTTGTTAGTTATGAGCCACCTGCTACTTCTCTTCAAATGGAGAGTACTGGAATTATTTGTCCTGAGATAGCAGTGACTGAGAAATTCTAGATTTCTACCTACCAGTCTTTTCCCAGCCAAACACTTGCCAGCTTCTTGGTTTAGTGGCCACTCTCATTCTTCCTAGGGCTCTGCCAGGAGAGGTTGTTCTGCTACTGCCTGTCTTTGGCAAAATTCTTAATTTGGACCTGGCAGCCCCTTATCCCTGTAGTTTCCCATAACCTAGCAGCTACATGATCAGGAATGAAAATTCAATTTGTTCCTATGAGAAATAAAATTAGCAAGGGGAATCTGCTGCCAAAATAAATTATGCCCCTCATTTGCATAGCCAAATGGATTTAAAAAATTATTCACTACTTAGCATTGAAATCTGTTTGTGTGGATAATTAGAGCTGAGGAGTTTGCCATTCTAGGGCATTCCCCTATTTCCATTCCTTTTCTAGTGCTTCATCTGTCCCTTTCAAATTTAAAAATTTTCCCCTATCCGTCATCCTCCCATCCTGAATCAAGTACTGGGACCTTGTCTATAAGGCCTGTTTCTTGGATGAATCGTAGAAGTCACACTTAGCATTTGCTCTTAAGTGCATAAAGTCCTAGAAAGACCGGATAAAGAAGCAAAAGGTAGGACTCCATGATAGCTTATGATTTCTTTCTTAAATGATAACTTGGACAAAGGTGGTAGTGAAGTTCCACAGAAGGGTTAGAGAACAGTAGGGCAGGGAGGCAGAGCAGTTTCATACACACACACCCAGAGAGAGAGGGGGGGGGGAGAGAATCTTCGCTACTCTTAAAATAAATCTTTATGATTAATGAATACTTGGAATATTGCCTCCATATTTAACTACCCTACCCTAAGAAAGAAATCATAGTTTAGAGGTCTCTTTTAGTCAGCTCTTTTGCTTCTGTGACTAAAGGATCCAACCAAAACAATTGTAGAGGAGGAAATTCTTATATAGAGGCTCACAGTTTCAAAATTCTCAGTCCATATTCAACCAGTTCCATACTGACAGAAGAGTATGGCAGAGGAAAGCAGCACACATGATGATCAGAAAGCAGACAGAGAGACTGTACTCTCCAAATATAAAATATATACCTCATACCCACACCCCCAATGAACCACTTCCTCCAGCCACACCCTACCTACCTCCAGGTACTATTCAGTCAATCCCATTTGATAATTTAAGGCTACAACCCAGTGATTTATCCTCCAAATCTTCTTTCATAGTCTCACATGTGAACTTTTGGAGAATGCCTTATATCCACACCATAACAGGGACAGTCTGAGAAGGGTGATCATACCAATATAGGGAACTTTGAAAAAATGGATTTATAGCAATGAATAGGGTTCAGAAGTACCATCCTAAAAGTAAAACCCTGCGTGACTTTGAACAGATCACTAACCCTCTCCAAGCCTGATATCCTTTATAAGGTGTGAAACTTTTTCTAATTTCTTGATTCTTTAGTTTGAATTTCACAGGCTGACAGAAATGATGGTTCACTCACATTCCAACAGTTTAGGAGGGTACCCTTGCGAGTTTAAAATGGGCAAATTTAGAATAACCCCAAAGAAATACTGTTTTACATTAACAGGTGGGGAGTGTATATGGAACAGATGGCTATAAGAGCTGGAATGAACTAAAGATATAGGTTTCCTTGATGTGTCTATCCATAAATGAGGGTAGAAAGTGCTCAATGGACTCTAAATGGAAAGTTAAGTTGGTTGAAGGGTCCCTTTCTTTCTGGGTTTTGAGTAGCCTTGCCATAAATATATTGCTGAGCACAGTGAAACTTGGAAGGCAAATCAGCAGCTTCACTCCTGCTCAGAGGGCTTTTTCCTTTCTATCTTCCTTAAATGCACATTCTTAGAAGCAGCTGCCTGAAGCCTTTGCTCCCTTCATTCTTTCTTCCCTAACATTCTTCCTGTGGAGGTGCCCACAGAGCAAGTGAGGAAGCGCGGTCTCCAGATGCTGAACCTGCCAGGGTGGCGGTAATGTCTACCTCGCCTCCTGCCTTTGTCACCTTCTGGCTATCAGCGTGGTACAGATTACGCACCAATTGCATTCTTCTATTGAAACTGCAGTCATAAAATGTAAATAATTGGTCTTTTCCCATTAAGTGTGAAAAATAGGAGATAAGAAGTAGAAAGCTAAATCTAGTTCAAGGTCAGTATGCAACCATATGGCTTTCTATATTGCAAGTGTAAAATAATGGTTTCCTCGTATTCCACTTGAGCCCCTGAGCAAATCTACTGACAGCCTCTAACGTATGTGCCCGAGCAGGACCCCCATTGCATTGAACAGCTCATATCATCATCGTCATTATTATTGGCTGCTCAAGTGACTAGCTAGAATGTATTTTAAAAGAGCTATGGAGGGTCACTGCAGCAAAGACCTCAGCTATCTTCATATTGAGGTCAAATCTATAGAGGCAGAGTCAAATGGAAATTGGAGAAAAGCAAAGTTTCCCCACCTGAGCATAAATCTGGAGCTTGCCTTGCTGTGTTTGAATCTCAGCTCTATCACTTGGACCATCACTCACCCTCTCTGTAATAGTAGAACCTGCCCCTGGTGTAACCGGGAAGATGATGAGATATGTGTAAAGACTCTATGCAGCCCCCACCACCACTGTATGCAGGTGTCTCCATATTGGCTGGCATCCACAATACCCCGGTCTCTGAGATGGGAATTGGAGGACTTGGGTCTTCATGCGAGTGTCGCCACACACTACGTGTGTGCCAACTTTAAGGAAATTTCCTGGACCTCAGACTTCTCTCTCTGTAAAACACTGAGACTCCATGAGTTTCTCTCCAGGATTCTATTTGAGGTTATGTGATCCAGGGTCTAGGTGTTCCGGCTGAGATATAAGGGGAATGTTTTAATGTAAGAAGTCTATAAAAGTCTTGCTGCTTCAGTTCACAGCACATATCACTGTCACCTCACTTCATTATGGAAAGAATGAAAAATAAAATAATTTTATTAGAAAGTTACGTTCCGGGAAAGTGTCAGGAGATCTAAGTATATTTCTTTATTTTTATTAATATAACCTATGATGTAAGTCTCCCACTCTGGAGGAATTATACCTCTTTATATTTTAACTTTCCCTAACAGCCCTGAATTACTGATTTTATATTATATTAAAAACCAAAACTCTTATCTCTAAAATCCTGTGCAGAATCGGGTAACCTGTACATCCTTTCTTCTAAAGTTAGGGTTTGATTTCTGAAAAAAAAAATGTTCTTATAATTAAAAGTCTTAATAAAGCCAGATGATAAAGTGAGGGAAAGTGGAATGATAGAAAAAAAAATTGATGTATATTTTTGAATATATCATTGTTCTGAGGATTGCAAAGATCTATTTAATACAATGAATAAAAACTTTCAGTATTTTCTTGTTTCTGCAGATAAAAGAGGCAAGCAAAAACTTACAAGAAGATGAAGAAGATACAATTGCAGATTCCGCATTTCAGAGCCACAACCTCGGTAAAAAATTCGTGTCTTGCTTCATCTTTAACTGTGAGATATTTTCCATCTGGGACTTTCTTTCAGACGTGGGACATTCCTAGTGACTGTGTCTCATGCCTGCCTCCATCAGGACTGAGCATGGTCATCTTTATCTCTTAGACATTAGACATTATTGCAAAACAAGTGGGTCAAAGCACACCTGTGGAGAAAACAGGTCCTCCTTGCAAAACAAGCCAATTCAAACCGATGAAAAGGGAGTATTTCTCAATATAAAACAAAAGTGACACTGGCTGTAAATAATTTCTTTCTCAGGAGAAACAACTCTGAATGAACCCAGTGTCTATAACTTGCTCAAGAAGCAACTGAATGCAAGTATCTATTATTTAGAAATGTAAGGTGGTGGCTTTCTTAAATTGAAAAATTTTTTAAATTTCATGTTTTACATATAGAACCAAATAGAATTGCAAAATCTTCAACTCATTTTCTTCATCCTTTCTGGTTAGAACCCTGAATATGGACAGACCTGTCTCTGTGTTAAGTTCAACTTGTCAGCTATTTCATAAAATTGTGCATAACACCAGATAGAAAGGAATTAGGGTTCCCAGCACAAAGGGACTGAGCTATTTTCAGCTGAGAAGGAACCATGATGGAAGAGTTATTGGTGACTGTGATCCTTGTCAGGAGATTGAAGAAGTGCTAATTTAACAGCTCCAGGCCACCGTGGATCCTTGTAGAATTAGTTGTTCCTTAGGCTCGAAAATGGCTGTGAATGTGAGCATGCTATGGGGTGATGGGATTATTACTCCAAATCACATTTGGATATAGCAGAGAGCATTGAATTTCATGTTCCAGGACAAGACAGCCATACAGATCGCTGGTTCCTGGTGTAATCATGTGTCTATTGCTCTTATGTTTTCACTGCAGTGTCTGTCAGCTCTTGGTTTCCCACAGCTCTTGGTGGGTACACTTTGGGCTGATTTGCCAGCATACCCAGCCATCTTCTGCAAACTATAATTTACAATTTATCTCAGAGAGTTGTTGTACCCCCTCCGTTTAATGAGACTGGCACACCATTATTTTTCTTTTCAGTTGTGATTGGGAATACAAAAGTCTTAACAAACAACTGAATGAATGTAGTGTGAATAAGATTCTATTTCCAAAAAGACATCATTTATTATAGTTGTCAATGTGAAATGCTTAAATTGGTATCAGTTCTCTATAGTTAGCTAATATGCAAGTTAAATATTGTTTAACAGCCTTCAAACAGGATGCTATGTAAAGACCCGCTGAATCATCATTTTCCAATAGTGAAATGTTCTTGGCTTATAAAATAGCATATATAAATTAGAGGCTGAATTTTTGTTCAAGATAACAATAGTAATCTAAATGTTTTTAGTAGACTAGTAATCCTTTAGATCTGCACTGTTAGACATGACAGCCATTAGCCACATGTGACTATTTCAGCTTAAATTAATTAAAGCAAGATAAAATTAAAAATTCACTAAAAAATGAAAGAATTAAATAAAAAGTAAATATAAAGATTCAGTTTCTCAGTCACACTCGCCATACTCTCAAGTGTTCTGTGGCCACATATTTTGTATGTTCTGTATGGACATTTCCTTCATCATGGAAGTAAACTTGCACCATCTCTATGACAGTGAATTGACTTTGTCTTCAGATCACTGTACACTTATCTCTTCAAAGTCATAGAAAGTCTATAAGATGCAATGACCACAAATAAACCAACAAACAAACCTGGCAAAGCATTACTTATAAATAATTAGATCGTTTAAACATGCTTACATAATTACAAGTCTCAAGAAGAGAGATGTGTAGCAGCTCAGCAATATTATCAAAAGCCTGACCATTGTACCTGTCTCCTCAACCATCATTCCGTGTTGGCTTTTTTCTGCATGCTTGTTGCTCCTGGTTGAAAATTAATTCCCTCCACTCCTGACATCCCATTCACATTTGAGACACAAAACATAAGGAAGAGCAAACTCTCCTCAGAATCCCCCCCACCCCCGTCAATGGATTCTATCTTACGTATCATTAGTGAGAAATAGATCATCCAGTTACTCCTAGCTCCAAAAGATGCTTGGAAAGTAAGTATGGCACTCTAGCATTTTTTTTTTTTTCATGAAGTAGCAAGGGGTGGAGGATTGAGACTACCTCTGGGGCTAGATCACCAATAGGATCACCGCATACCTCTTACAAAGCTCCTCCATTTTAAGACTAAATAAGACTCACTGAAGTCAAGTGGTTGTCTCCATTCCCCAGGAAAGGCTAAGAATATATATTTTGCACCCTGACAAAAGTGTTTTTCCTTTTATCCAACCAGTGTTTATATATATGCTTATAATATTCTATAACCATTGAAAATATAGCATTTTCAATGATAGCACCTGAGCAAATTGAAGTATGCTCTTCTTCCAGTTAAATATCAACCAATATCTTTGACAGAAGAATAGTGAAGAGGGCTGGGGTTGTGGCTCAGTGGTAGAGCGCTTGCCTAGCATGTGTGAGGCACTGGGTTGAATTCTCAGTGCCACATATAAAGGTCCATAAACATCTAAAAAAAAATTTTTAAAGAGAATAGTGAAGAAAGTTGTGAATCTAAATGTTTGCATTTCTATGGTTGGGGTAATAATATTAGTTTAATCAAACATTATGGGTGTATAAGACAAGATATTAAGTAAGCATATTCTATGTTAAAATTCAAGGTTTGTAAAATGAATAAAATAGTGCCACTAGATTTTTTTTCCTTTAAAATTGTCCTACTAAGTGTCAGACTTCCATGTTAATAAGCAACTAACAAATGACCAGCCTAACCTAATGGAATTATTAACAGAAATGATCACAACCACCATACTTCTAAATTTTGTTTACTGCTACTTAACTATAGTAGTTTCACTCTGTATATTCTACTATTTATTTACTAAGATGAAATGACAAATAGTACCTTAAATACCATTGTCCCATATGTAAAACTTCAGCTAGTGTTAAACATCAAAAATAATTCCATTAGTGGAGACAAGGGATTTGGAAATTCTTATAAACAGGATAAAATATAATTTAAGGAATTTAAGGAAGAAGCCAAGCAGAATCCAATGGTATCTACAAAAACAAGTATACAAGGGAGACTCGTGAAGTGAAGTGTACATATTATTTTCCAAAACTGAAAAGAGTTAAAAGAACAATCTACCCAGTTGTCCAGTGAGTAAATTTCCAGTGCTCCATGGTTGAATGAGGCCTCTGTGCTCCTCCTCATTGATGGAGTATACTCCTAATCTCTTCTGCAGGAGCCAATGGGAGGGTTCCTGCCACCACATTGTAGCATGACAAAGGACATGGTCCAGCTCAAATGATCTGGCTTTCCTTGGATAGCTCTGTGAACTGCCTTGGAGTTCTCCCTTCTACCATAGAAACTGATGATACTACCTCCCAGGGATCCTCCCCCTCCAATCTGTTGTCCACCTTCCATTCCTCCCCAGCTGGCCTCTCTTGCTGGCAGCTAATGTATCATGCAGGAGGGTAATAGGTGCTTAACAAGTACCTTTGGGTGACTTAACAGCATAAGCCAATTCATTTCCATTTTTCCAGAGTCTTTTCTTGCCTCATTCCTTGTTTTTTCCTAGACTTTAGCTAGCTAATATGGTAAACTAACTCAAGTCACTATAGTAACAAATTAAGCCAGTATCTTTTCAGGTCATGCATTTGCATTGTAGCAAGTAATCAGGTAAAGTTTTACCTCTAGTTAAGTGGAATTCTTGGAGCTATAAGTTTCAGGCACTCAGAGTGTTCATTTGAGCACATTATGGGGTGAGGAAGAAAGGGCAGGATCAAGACTACCTCAGATAATGAACAGCACAAGCTGGAGAAAGAGATCTTTTTTTTTTTTTTTTTTAAATAATCCTAGTTCTGCCTTAAGGCTGGAAATGAAATGAGACAAAGCTATGTTGAGCCAAATAGAGGAGCTATGAGATTCCATGAACGAAGACTGTTTTACCTAACACATAGACCTTGTTCCTGTCAACTTTTATCATCCATCCATAAAGCATCTAATCTTCAGTAGTATTGTGCCTGGTCTGCACTTAGGTGGAGGCAGAAGGAATAAAAGAGTCACAGGGTGTAGAGTTGTTATTGTTGAAGAATTGCTATGCCAGATTCAAATGAAGGTCTGCACATGTAGCAGCTTCTTCCCCCAGAAGAACAGAACAGTCCTGGTGCCAGAGCAGGTATAGCTGTAGCTGTTTCTTTGGTCAGGGGAGAAGGACAGTCTCCCAGACTCTTGAATCAAGTGCTTCACTTACTAGAGAAAGAAACCTGACCTTGGCACTCACCTCATTTGAACCCACTTCATTGTTTCAGAGTCCTGATAGAAAAACAAATGTGTTTTTAAACACATTCTTTTTAAACCTAAGTCTGAATTATCCTGTTAGTAACAATTGTATTAGATTTAGGCAGGAGCTCAGAGCTCCAGTGGTTTAAATAAGAATAAAAATGTCTTGCTGTTAGGCATGAAACTCCAGAGGGAGGTGGCCTAGGCTAATAAAAGGGTGCCAGACTCCTCCAGTCTTGTCCTAAGTGATAGGATTTCATCCACAAAGGAAAGAGAAATGGCCAAAGGAAACAGCTTGAAAATACCAACAGCAAACTCCAAAGGGGGAGCTGTTCCTCAGATGGATTCCATTCCTCATGTGATTTCAATCTCAAGTGTCCCCTCAGGCTCTACAATGTCCATTCTTGTGTCCACTGTCCAACTGGTAGGAAAGAAGAAGGGATGGTGAAGGACGCAGTCCATCTATTTAAGAATACTTCCCATTAGTTGTACATCCTTTCTGCTAACATCTCATTGACTTTAAGTTGGTCCCATAGCATGGGAAGCACTGTTCCAGGCAGACAATCATATGTCCAACAAGAAATAAAGATTTCTTTAACTCTGAACAAAGGAGAAAATGGAAATTAGAGGACATCTCGCATCTAGCCTGTTGCCCACCCCACTAATATTATCTTTTCCAACCTCAGCTGATCTGTGCTAAGGGAACACAAATTATCACTGTCATTTAAGAAAGTCATAGGAAAATTGGAGAGTTATTGTGAAAGATGCAGTTGATTTCAGTGACTTATGCTTTGTTGCTATTTTGCATAATCTGTGCTTGTATTGCTCTCTGTTTGGACAGTTAACCTTGAGGAACTTTTGGAGAAAATGTATTGAACTTGGATTAATTTCCCACCACCATATTTATGAAAAAATACATAATCAGTCACCAACAAAATACACAGAGATTCAAATAAATCTCTTATGGAATACAAAGCATCTAGAATTTTCCTTTCTCTAAAATTAAAGCTATTGGGACAGGAGGGCTCTAGTACCATAGCTGCCAATGAGTTGAAATTTTTGATAATTTGTGTTTTATTTCAAGAATATTACTAATTTTCTCCAAAGAGAAAATTTGAAGAAAATTTAGAAATTTAATGTAGAGGAATGGTATTTATATTTTAAATAAAATTAAGTCAGATCCTAGAAAGTTGACCAGACTTTCATAGCTTTCTGAGAGGAAGGATGATTATGAATAGTGTGCCAACTTAGACTTAATCATGGAAAGAGTGAGCTACTGATGATCTATGCAAAATATGGGTGGGAAACAGAAATGTTCTTAGTTACTGCTTGGATGGTACAGATTCTTTCAACCTCTGAAGACTGGCAACACATTGGAAATTACCTAAATAATAATGCTTATGGATGGAGAATTGGATGGTATGGTTTTACATGATTCTAATCCCATATTAATACTTAGCAGGGTGATTTTAGCCTTGTATTTCTGTACTTACAAAATGATACCTAAGAGGCACTGTAAGTAGTAGCTTAGACAAGGATACTTTCACTGTGGCTGCACTGAACTCACCTATTTAAAACTGACTTTGGGTAACAAACTCCAAAGGGAGAGATTTATATCTGGCAAAGGCAGAATGAACTGTAGACTCATGTTAGCTTCATGTCTGGTCTATATGACCCATGAAAACCGGACCATCCTTTTGACTAAGGACTGTAAATAATATAGGATTGTTCATCCATTGAGTATCGGCTGTGTAGCAAACCCTGTGACCCTCCTTCTTTCTCATTCCATCATGGCTTGTTTTCTGGGTTGACCATCTGTCCACTTGCTCTTACGTGTACCTTCCTCTCACTATGAGAGACTCACCAGATAAAGCTTTGGTGGAGATCTATGTGTTTGTGAGCATACTGAATCCCACTTGTTTACTCTCTCCATGTTTTTTTCCAGTGGACAGAGAATTGTATACTTAGAGTGTTGAAAGTATGACTTTTTTCTTACTATAAAATATTTAGTTGTATAGATTGCACCAGGAAGCTAAATTCTATTTTATTCAATAAGACTATATTGTGTATTTTCTGCAAGTCATTCCCTGCATCAGATACTGGGGATACTAAGATAAATAAGACAATATCTTTCCTCTACAACTCCAGTCCAGTAGGTAAACAGAAGAACAGATAATTTGCATACAGTGTGATCATTGATAAGATAGAGGTGTTCTCTGCATACATATAAGGCAATAGGGTACAACCCAGCTATAGATGGAGTTGAGAGCATTGATTTTTATCTGTTGGTAAGAGAGATGTCCTAAAAGAGAGAAATGTTCTTCAAATTAAGAGAGATACTGTGAGCAAAGGTCTGGAGATAGGTTCCTAGCATCTTATCAGGGAGGGCAATTGGTAAGAGACCAGCTTATGTAGAGTAGAGGACAGATTTTGAGGATGAAGTAAAGACAGAGTTGGGTTCATGGGATGGGACCAGGTGGTGGAGACCTTGAAAGCCAAACCCAGATTTTTGAACTTACAGACAACACATGGACTTTGGAAAGTTTTAAATAATGACCATGATAAAAGGTACCTATCCTATCACTATGATGCCCACATTTTGGCATTTAAAATAAAAACACATTTTCACTTAGCTTTGGGCCAACCAAATTGTGTAGGCACCTTCATCCTCATGAATACCATTCCTCATCAGTGCTGTGCTTGGATAAATAGAGTTATTCATTTGTGTAAAAGGATGAGAAACTGGCAATATTTATGAATTTCCAAAAGGCTCCCTGCTCCAAAAGCACCCATGCCAGCCTACCAGGACATGTTTGACAGCCACCAATTGGTGACTGCATTGAATAGAAAGTTCTCTAGTCACTTGTCATGATGCATATGGTCTCTGGAAAAACTCATGCTAAGCATCGCTGGCTGATTGCAGTGGTGAACTAATACCCCAAAAGAATGAGCTATGGGGCAGATACATTTTCCTGCCTGGGAATTCAGAAGTACAAGAAGGAAGGATTTGACATTTAGGAAAGGTAAGGATGGCATGCTGCAAATCAGGAAGTTGAGCTGCCAGGGGCAGAGGCAGACCTACAGTCCTAGGGAGTACCATGAATTAACCCAAGTGCCCGAAGGGGAAGGGCCCATTGAAAAGGTAATGGATGGGACACATTAAGTTCTTCCTTTTTTCCACATTTTCCCAAGGCTTATTTCTCTGAAGTACAAAGCTGAAGAAACTGAACTAGTTATATAGAGAGAGATCTTTTTTTTTTTTTTTTTGGTACAGTTCCCTCAATTTCCTATGGACAATTAATTCATTTAAGAATGTGTCTATGACTATGGCATAATAAGGCATAGGTGAGGGTCAAAACAAGGTCAATGTCAATGGCCTCACATAAGAACCCTGAAAGCTACTCAGGTGACAGAAAATTCTGGAAGAATTAAGATAATGCTATATATTATATACTATCAATTCTTTTTTAAAGAATTTTTTTAGCTGTAGATGGACACAATATCTTTATTTATTTCTCTTTATGTTGTGCTGAGGATCTGACCCAGTACCTTACGTATGCGAAGCAAATGCTCTACCACTGAGCCACAACCCCAGCCCCACTATTGATTCTTTATTAAGAGATTTCTGTGTGGTGGGCACTGACCTAAGTATTTTATGTCTGCTCCTTATTTTATCCTCACACCAACATAGATATGACATACTGCAGATGAAGAAATGGATGAACTTAAAGGTCATGCACCCTGCTTAGCAGCACGACTGGTATGTAATATAGTCATCATTCAAATCCAGATTTATCAGTTGAGGTAAAACAAAGTAAATAAGAATTCTTAATGATGACTAAATATTTTGGAAGATCACTGTTCTGGTCCCAGAGACCAAGGATCCTTTAATTAGAGTATTTGTCCAGAAGTCAAAGAAGGACTCAAAGAAGTCCCTGGGTCAGTGACTGATCCAGGCAGGTTTTGTAGTTCACGTGGGTAAATCAGAGAAGTGATGGGAATTTTTTATATAACTTTGTTTTATTTCTTTATTTTTATGTTTTGCTGAGGATCGAACCCAGGGCCTCGCACGTGCTAGGTTAGGGCTCTACCGCCAAGCCACAACCTCAGCCCCTGATGGGAATTTTGAGGAATGGAAAGATCATGACCCATCCTAGGGAAGTAACTCCAGTTATTATCCCAGAAGATTGCTAACCCAATGTCGCCAAGTCTTTATGTTTTCACCAGAAGCTTCAAATCTAGGTTTTTATATGAAATATGGTTCATTAGAAAATGTGGGCTCAGGTCTTTAAAAATTTTTTTTAAATCTTCAGAGACTTCCATTTGTCTGGCCATAAGCCAAATTAGAATTTCAATATTTTTGTACAGAATGCTACACCTAAAAGTATAGATTTCAATATAAAATCTGCACATTTCCTCAAATGTATGACTGAGCTGCAAGCAAGGAATTCATCAGAGGCTAGGAAGAAAGGCTTAGTTCATAGGGGAAAGAGAGTGCTTTAGCCAGCATTTGTTTAGGGACTCTGTGCTAATCTCTGGTGAGCTGGAGCTAGGGTGACCGGCTGTCCCAGTTTGCCTGGGATTTTGTTGGTTTTAGCATTGAAAATTCTTATATCCTGGGAAACCCTCAAAACTAGACATACTGGAACAGGTGGTCACACTTTATGGAGCCTTGAATTAAGGGGATAAACTGTTGACAGATTGAAAGCAGAAGGCCCAAGGAAAGTGAGATGTTAGATCAAAGAGACCTGCTTTCTACCTGCAGCATAAAGTTGGATTCCCAAGGGCAGTCGCTACAAACCCACCCTGCAGAGGAAGGCTTTGAAGATAAGAACCTGACTAAGCCTTAACTCAGTCTTAGCTCTAGCTGGGAAAAAAAGAAAAGGAAAACTTCTCCTCTGCAGACTCTGAATCATTAGCTCAGGGACCTAATTCACTTTCTTTGTGTCTCCTAAATCTCCCAGCTTGATATTTTAAAATAGTCCCACTAATGCTTTTAATACTCCAGGGAAGAAAGTGAAGGAGGAATAGATGAAACAAAAATAGCAAAATATTAATATTTTTAAAGTCGGACAATGGGCATCTGAGGATCTATCACACTTTTGGAGTGTATTTGAAATTTGTCATAATGAAGTTTTTTTAAAAAAAAATGTAGACTAAAGTTGATAGTATTTCCTAGAGAATGGCAGAATCCAACTCAAACGCTCTCTTTAGGCACCCACTCTAAACTTTACATACAAATAAGGTTCCAAGGACAATTGACTCAATTAAAAAAAAAATCACTACAATATGAGAGGGGAAAATGGCTCATTAGTTCATTAGTGATACTCAGAAAAAAAGAAAAAAAAATAATTTATAGAAAGAATCCTGCAAAGACTACAGAATTTGAAATTATCCAGTAGAGAATATAAAAATATTAGTATATCAAAAGAAATAAAAATGGAAAATGAAAGTTAAAGGAACAAACAAATGAGCAGTTGGATTCGAAAAAAGGCACAATAGAACTTCAAAAAAAGTAGGAATTGGTTAGATAATGTTTATCACAACTGAAGAGATAATTGCTGATAAGAGTTGAAAAATTACACAAAATGCGTCATAGACAAACAATGTGAGAAACAGGAAAGAATCAGAGACACCTGAAGGACAAGATAATGCAACCCACATGCATTTAATTGCAGCTCCAGAAGAAGAGAATAGAATGAACAGGGCAGAACTAGCATTAAAATAGATGACAACTGAGATGTTTGCAGAATTGAATAAAGTTACCAACCCTCAAATTCAGGAAGCCAAATTAGTTCTAAGCAAGATAAAATAAATCTACACGAAGGCAAATCTTAATGCAGAACACCAGGAATAAATGAAAGATATTTAAACATAAGTAAAATACAGATTACCTAGTAAAGGATGACAGTTCAAATGGCAATGAACTTTTCTATGGCTACAATGAATGCCAGAAAACAATGGAATTGGATATTCAGTGTGCTGAGATACATTAATTATCAGTCTAGAAATGAATACTCAGAAAAACTATGCCTCAAAAACCAGAGTAGACAGGTATATTTTCCTAAGCTAAAACAAAACAAAACGGAGTTTTCTATCATAACATCCTTGCTACAGTGATTTCTAACAAATGGACATGGGTTAGGAGAAAAGCGATCCCAGAAAGGACTGATATTGAAGAACTAACGAGTAAAGTTATAAGCATTTTACATAACAATAAAAGTTATATGAATCCGTACACACATATACAAATATCTTTTACTAAAATATGTCAGAGTCCACCAGGATTCACTTCATGTATCTATTAACTTTGGCATGATTGAAAAAAAAAATGTATTAGCTTGAGAGGAACAAGATGCTGGAAGGATAGATCAGGTGATGGCTGTAGCAAATTGTGGAGATGAAAATTGAATTGTTTAATGACACGTGCAGCTGAGAAGAGAGCAGGGAAAGCAGTCTTGGGAACAGGATGCTCTTGGCTTGAACAAATCCTTAAACAAGAGATATGCTCAAGAGAAGGAGAATGGGCTACACAGAAAGGGAGACTATCAGTTTGCAGTAAATCTATTACAACACAGAACTGATCTGGATACTCTTTTTAATGAGTCATAGACATGCAGGCATAGCTGACTGCTTCTAAAGAGAAGTCCTCATTTTTTTTAAATTGGTAGCGCCTGAGAAAATAACTTATCAATGTCAGTCTTAATTTCTTTCATCAGCCCATTGATAGAATGTGAGAAGAGTCATTTAGCCATCATCTTATCGCTGGTACAGTGTTGGCTGCACTCATTTTGCACACAATCAGATAAAAGATGTTTGCTTTATCTTTGCTTTCACACCCTGGTACAGCTAAAAGCTTTTCAGGAAGGGGACAGAATGAGCTGAGAGGTTGCCGGGTTATGAAACATTGTCACAGCCTAGCCAGAAGCACTGAATCAATTTCCAATATGTTTCTTGCGTAGCTAAAACCTATACTCTGGAGATGTTATTGTTTGATTATAAAAGCAGAAGGAATTTCAAGAGAGACTTTCATGCCACCATGATAAACAGTCTCTGCCTGTAACTCGATTGTGTCAACTCCCAAACGGAAGGAAAATCTACTTTAAGGTGACTTTCTGCCCATTTGAAACTCAGCCTTGTGTTCCACCTTGAGAGCCCTTTTGGAAGGAATCAAGTGCAAGTGTGTATTTGGGACAGGAATCAGTTATCTTGCTTCCAGGCAAAGTGGTACATTCCAAAGACACTCTTTCCTCTGTTGACCTAGTCATCAGAATGCTTTCCTAATGTCAAAAGTATTTGTGCATTATTCTGCTGTTAATAAGTATTTTTTTTAAAAAATCAATCACTTTCCTACATAAACATAATTTCTTTTTTTTGAGAGACAGAGAGAGAGAATATGAGAATTTTTTAATATTTATTTTTCAGTTTTTAGTGGACACAACATCTTTATTTTATTTTATGTGGTGCAGAGGTTCGAACCCAGTGCCCCGCGCATGCCAGGCAAGCATGCTACCGCTTGAGCTACATCCCCAGTAGTACTTTAAAGTACTACTTCACATATTCTAAGTTACAATTGAATCCGATTTTAAAGGAGAAAAGTGGCAAAGAGGAGGCAATGGTAATGAATGTTGGCAGTCAAGAGGAGACTGAAATTTTGGATGCTATGACTTGGTGCAAAAAGTTTCATCTCTCTGTGTTCTCTGTCTGTTCAGCCATAGAGGGAGGAAAATTTGTTCCAGAAACAAACTATTGCTTCTGATAATCTTTGAGGTAACAAGTTTCTACCTGAACTTCAGACTGTCCACAACCATCCATGTCGATTGAGTTCCCATGTCCCATGAGTCTGTGAGAGGAGTGTTTCAGTTAACAGGTTCTGAATACACAAGTTGCAAAGCTGAACCAGCAGTCTCTGGGCAGAACTTAGACTTTGTGCATAGCAGTCACGTGACCACCACTTGTTTGCCTAGAGCTGTGCATTTTGGAGAGTGCTTCCACTGATTCCCTTGACAGGCTCATAGCCAGGGTGTTACATATGCAGACAGAGGCCCTGAGCAAGTTCCTGAACCTCTTTGAGCCTTCATCTCCTCATCTGCCAAATGGAGATAATAGTAATATTTGAAGTCACATTGAAGGGAGCATTAAGTGTACTTGTGCATGTGAGCACTTGAAACTACTCCAGGTATGAGCAAGAACACAACTGTTGGTCTTCATTGTTGTAGTTATTAAAGACTATCGAATGTATAGGTTACTCTAGGTGTTATCTCTCTGAATGGTGAGGAAGATAAGGCATGAAGAAGTGTCCTTGTCTTGTTCATAATTCATCCTAGGTGATGACAAGAGTCCTATGGAAGACTAGACTGCCTTATAACAGAAGAACTTAGTCTTGGAAGCTCCTACTCATAAACCTCACACATAGATAAAAAGGCCTAGGATGGCCTTCTGTTCCCAGCAAGTCCTCAAGCATCACATTCCCCACACTCTGAAATGCACCTGAACCGTCACCACCAGTCATCTGAGCATCTTACCTGATCCTTTCTGCCTTCATCCTCTTCCTCCCAAACTGTCTCATGTCCTAATGTTTTGCCCATTTGAAAAGTTCTAGTGTGCACAAAGGAACTTGTAAAAAAAAAAAAAAAAAAAACTAAGCTGCTCCACAGCGAGGGGTGAGTCGCTTTCATTATCCAGTGCTCAAACCTCAAAGCACAGCCACAAACCAACTTCAGTTCAGTTACTAAATATTTATTAGGTATTGACTTCATTCCAGGCATTGTGCTAAACCTTTGGGGTATGAAAATGGAGACTCCATAGGCTGTGGATTTGTTGAGCTTATCTGATCTGATTCTGAACCAGAATCCTTGTTTACATCTTTTTCTTAAATTTACTTGAAGATTGCATCACGCTAATCTCTCGCCTTGATATTAAATTCTACATAAAGGTCAATTTGCCTGGCCTGTTCTTTAAAATTTTCCTTAGGCATTACCAAAAATGACTTGATGACTATAAAGAATCCTATTGTTGTAGATGATCAAGAACTTACTTTCCTTCGTAGTTCCTAAATTATGTGAACTTATCCTTCTTGGCATGCTGGCAGAGACAAATAATTTCTTTAAAACAGATGGCATGCAGAGCCATTGTTTAAATGTCAGCTCTGCTGCTGTTTATTGCCCTACTTATCCAGGGAGATATTTGCATGCTGGATTCACCTGAGCAATTGGTCTGCAGTGCAGAGGAACTAGGAAGCTTATTTGGGCGTTATTTTCTAATCAAGCCCCTTCAATATTCCCATTAGGTTTGGGAATGACAGGTGCTATACCCGTGACTTTATTTTTGATGACTATTAAACTTGTGTGCATTATTGTTTTATTTTGATAAAATAGTAGGACTGGCTTGTTGAATTATTTTCAAGAATATAATATTTGGCAGTGGAATAGTTTGGAGTTTCCCAATAGATCCTGTGACAAGAATTCAAGGGCAAGTTAATTATCAAGAAGTACAGGAAAGACCAATAGGGGACAGACGTCAGGCAGAGAAGGGAAACCATCAGTAAAAGTTAAAGGCACATTGTTATCACACCAGCTCCTCCAGGGCCAGCTACATAATTTGCACAGCCCAGTGCAAAACAAAATGCAGGGTCTCTTGTTCAAAAGTTATTAAGAACTTCAAGACCAATACAAGGTGGGAAGGAAAAGAAAAGTGAGAGAGGATTCCATGAAAATAGAATCTCTTCTGAGAGATCAATGGAGTTGGGGAAGGGGACTGTGGAGTAGGGAAGACAGATAGGAAGGGGGAAGAGTGGTGGAATAAATCTGCCCCAACTTTCCAATGTACATATATGAATATGCAAAAGGAACGAATTTTTAAAAAAATGAATAGAAGAAAGATCAGTAGAATAGAGGAACGGAAATGGAAAGGAGGAGGACAGGGAAGTACTGGAGACCGAATTAGAGCAAATTATGTTTCATACTTGTATAATCATGTCAAAGTGAACCATGACATTATGTATAACTGAATAAAGTGGTTTTAAAAAAGAAAACAGAACAGAATTTTGATACAGAGACAGCACTGGACAGGGTCCTGTGGGACTGCCCAGCTCACGCACATATCACTAGCCCTGGTTACTTCCATGAGAGACAGAAGTTTAGCCTTCAGCTTCGGGTATATAGAACCCAGGTCTCAGAGTTTTCCCACCTGAGGAGTGGGGGACCTGGGTATCACCAGCTCCCACTGTGACTGCTGCAGAGCTGCTCCTGGGGCTGATAGTGTTGAGCAAAGAGACGGTGGTTCCTGGAAATTAGAAATGTTCAAGTAGGAAGGTCCACTTGAGTAAGGCAGTACCAGCAGACTCCCAAATATTATGATCCTAAATGACCTATTTCTCCCATCTGAGCTTCATTTGCCTCTTCTGGGAAACGGACTTAGAATTATTCTCAGTCTATTTCCACAAGATTTGAGGCACCTGCATCCATATCATACTGGGAAAGGAGTTTTAAAATAATTTCATTTCTAAGGAATAGGGATCTCCCACAAAGCTTCGGGAGGAGTGAGTGGTATTACCAGGTTCACTTTTACTGAGTTTGGAACACCCTTCTTCATGTGCTTATTTGAAGAAGATATAAAAATGGTTTGAACTAGAAAATGATTTCCCCTCATTTTAGCTCTTTAATCATTTCTGTTTGCCATAAACATCAGCTCCTTAATTACTGTTATTTTATGTTGTGGTTAATTTATATTATGGTTAATTCAGCTTGAATAAGTCATGGGGTACCCAGGTGTTTGATCAAACACTGTTCTGGGTGTTTCTGTAAGGGTATTTTGGCATGAGATTGTCATTATTATTATTATTATTTACCAGAGATTGAACTCAGGAGCACTTAACCACTGAGCCACATCCCCTTTTTATTTTGAGACAGGGTCTCACTAAGTTCCTTAGGGCCTCACTAAGTTGCTAAGACTGGCTTTGAACTTGAGTTCCTTTTGCCTCAGCCTCCTGAGCCACTGGGATTTCAGGTGTGCACCATCACATCCTGCTACTACACAAACTTTAAAATTGATAGACCGAGGAAAGAAGCTTGTTGTCCTTAATGTGGTAGATTTTTATACAATCAGGCAAAGACCAAAATTGAATTTTAAAAAAGCTGACAACCACCCCACCTCACTCCTATCACTACCACTAGTCTGGAAAGAGAGTTCTTCTTCCTGCCTGCCTGACTTCTAAGTGGGACATGATATTTTTCCTGTTTTTGAACTGATTCAGGTTTTTCCTAGGTCTGGAGCGTGTTGACCTTTGGTCTGGAGCTCTACATTGGCCCTCCTAGGCCTCCAGCTTGCGGACTCACCCTGCAGATCTTGGGACTTGTCAGCCTTCATAATCATGGGAGCTAATTCCTTATAAGATACACTCATACGTATCTTCAGTTGGTTCTCTTCCTCTGGAGAATGTCAACTAACACAATTAGGTGTAATTAAATTTTAACAGAATGATTAGGATATCAACTATAGGAGTTGAATTGCTGTCAGCAGCCCAGGTTTGCTTGTCTAGACCCAGGAAAACTGAGCCAGTAAACTTACATCCTATAAACTGGGAAGGGGTGGGGAGAGACTGTAGATGCCCCAATTCCACCCACATTTTCACCTTTTATGTAAAACACTGGAGTAGGCGGCACTAATGAAACCTACTTATGAAAAAGTCTCTCCTTTAGCCCTCTGGTTTCATGAAAGCAAACAAAGGTAGACATTTTTTACTTAGAATAGGTCTGAGTTCAAAACACATCTCAGTATCTGTGAGACATGAACTTCCTCACAGAGGTGCGTGACTTTTGTAGACATACTCACTTCACGCCAAGGGGACCAAAGATGCTGGAGACCTGGTGTGGGGGAAGGACGTTAGACCCTGGAAATCCGCTTGCCTGCACTCAGCATATTTATTCATTATGCAGTAATAGATCCCTATTAGGGAGAATTTGTGGTTTAAAGCGGAGCTCCTCTAAGGGCAAAAATGTGACTTCAGGCATGCATGAGATGCTCCTGCTAAAATCACTGGAAGTTGCTTTCTATGTAGTTAATTGTACTGACTGGTCAGAATCTGAATGCCAATTAGAGCACTGTGCAGCTCACATGTTGTCCTGCACTTGAAGGAGATGGGGCTACAGAGAATCCCAGATTAAATATCCTTCCTTCTCATAAACCAGCATGTCTAGGATTCCATGGGTGGGGTGCTGAATTTGCCCCAGATCTTCCTTTATAAATATGAATTGTACAGGATTTTGTGATGAAATTACCATAATGAAGGAGACTCTACTCTTCAGGGAGTATTGCGGTTTGGATGTGAGTAGTCCCCAAAAGCCTATGTGTGAGACAATGCAAGAAGATCCTGAGAGTCTTCATCCAATCAGTGAATTGTTTCTTGTTGGGATTAACAGGGTGGTGATTGGAGGCAGGTGGGGTGTGACTGGAGGAAGTGTTAATTGGGGGTATGGTCATGGGGTATATATTTTGTTTCTGGAGAGTGGAGTCTCTGCTTCCCAATGATGTGAGCTGCTTCCCTCTGCCACACTCTTCCACCACGCTGTTGTGCCTCATTTCCAGCCCCCAGGAATGGAGCTTACTGTCTGTGGACTGAGACCTCTGAAATCATGAGCCCTCAAACTTTCCCTCCCCTATAATTATTCCGGTCAGATTCTTTAGTTACTATATTGAAAAAGCTGACTAAAAAACGGAGTAAAGAAACATTCCCACTGGACATCAACTCTACATGAGAGAGCAATGTATTGGAGTCACACGCACATACCTGTCTCTGCATTAATTACATAGGGATGCTTGAATCCAGACAGATTTTGAACCTTAACTCTGCCAAATTCTGTGCCCTGGTATGATTGGATCCTTGGACGAGGAGTGGGTAGAGGCCATGGGGCACCTACATAGCTTCAGTTAGCCATATCCGTTAGTGAGCTTGTACTTAGAAGGATCATGAAATGTTTCCAGGGCAGCATTCTGCAGGCATTCAGAACAGAACCTGAAATGAATTTTTCAGAAACACGTGGGCTTGACTGGGCTGGGCAGGTCACATTGGAGTTTCTCCTTTACCTTTGTAATTAAGCAGGTTTTGCTGTCGAAACTCTGACAGGTTCCATTCCACTGCCTTCCTCAGGACCCCAGAGAGGAACTTTGGCCTCTTCTTCCCACTCCTCATTCTGCTCCCTCCTTAATTTCTTCCAAGTCTGTGTGGAGGCTGGAGGATGGGGCTTCCCATGTATCCTGAGACTTACTTGACACATTTCTCAGCATGTTCATCCTGAAGTTCACTTAGCTGCTTTTGTCTTCCTACTTAATCCACCTTCCCACTTAGAGTTTAAACATTAAACACTACCCAATTAGAGTTTTCCTTTATGCTTCCCCAGATCCCCATCCTCCTCACATTGGCTACTCTCTTACTCTCTTCTCCATGCTCTAACTTTGCCTCCTAATTTTAGGACCCGCCTCTCACCCCCACACTTTATTCCCAATTCTTCACCTTTGGAAAAACCAGTCATTTCTGTGGCTCCTTTCATCTCTTTCTTCCAGTCTCCATAAAATATGATGCTTTCTAAAGAATCAGTAGCATGTTTGATATTATTCAACATTCAATGTCAGTGTCATCTTGTTGGAAAGCCACGTTCATATTATGACAGTTGCCCTAGATGTACCAACACATATTTTTGATAACATCTTTTGAATTTTTATATATTGACCTTGGATCAAAATAGTGTAGCTTCTCATCACATTTTCTGTCAAGTCCTGTTTTTTTTTTTTTTCCTAAGTACCAAACGAAGGCTCAAAATACATAAGATTCAAACTTCGAATGCAGGATCATAAGTGCTAAACTAATTTCTGAGCCTTCACGTCTTTCATACACCTTCCCTAGCCTCTCAGGAATCAAAACAATGCACCATAGAGAGAACTGAATCTGAAACCACTGTACCTAGTTTTCAGTTAATTTGGCCCCTGGGTTGATGAATCTTTATTTTAAATCTTTGCCTCAGTTTCTGCATCTGTTCATTGGTCATACTAATTTCTGCCTTCCCCAGATCAGAGCATGGTGGTTGGGAGAGTCAAAGGGAGAGAAGGTTACAGCAAGATATTTTGAATATAAAATAGTTCAAAAGAGCAAGGGACTCCTTTATACAGCCTCTGAGCTCTGCTGGATACCGAAGTCACAGTCATTTGCTATCTGGTTTTCACTATTTCCACTCCTACCAAAACCCTAGTTGGAATGCTACCCTTTTTAGCCAAGCAAGTAGTGGAGGGGGTTTTTTTCCCTCCCTATGTCCTTTCTTTTATAAATCTTTTAAAGAAAAAAAAATTCTACCTCTGTGATACTCTTGTTCTAAAGATCCCAAAGACCAGAACCTAGGCCTAATGTAAGAATAGAAGCAGATGGTGAAAGGCCAAAGTCATGGGGTATGGCTTGAGTGTGTGGATGGTAGATAGGGAAAGACAATTTGAAAATGACCGTCTTTCTGAATATGAGATGATTTTAGAAAGTGAGATTGAAAAGGAAGAAAAGTACAAAGGGTACGTCAAACCAAATAGGTTTTAAGGTGCATCAGACTATTTATTTTAAATGATAGCTATAAAATCTCATTAGAAAGGAAGTGCTGGGGGAAAAAAAGAAAGGATTCTGACTTGGTTATAAAATGGTTCACCAGCATTCATAATGGAGTGCAATTGAATTAGAGAAAAAAAAATAGAATAAATACCACAGGAGAAAACCTAGAAGATGAATATATTCTCAGCAACATCCTGGAATTTGGTCTAGAGAGGAAGAGCAAGTAAGGTTGTAGTAGTTGCAGAGTAATGGAAGAGGCCTGAGCTTGGTATTAGGAGACTTGGCTTTAAATCTTGGCTTCTGGGCGTGTTCTGCTATCCCTAGGAGACATGTATTCTCTGGGCTTTTGTTTTCTTATTTGTAAAATGGAGATGATTCCTGAAACAGTATCGCTGTAAATTTCACTGAAGTAATGACTAAGAAAGATCATAGCAGGCATTATGATTGATCTCCCTATCAACATTCATTTCCACTCCAGGCATGAAACCTGATTCATGCCCCTGTGGCCATCTTCCCTGACAGTGATTGGTTCAGAAACCTAGCCTGGGCCAGTCTGCAAATGGCATTCTCCAGGTGACCTGAGTTGGTCCAGGAATGAGTTTATGACCTATGTGGCAAATTTTCAGGGAATAGGGTGGCTGGAGGTTTAGAGAGAGTTACCGGAAGAGTCAGCTCCTTTCTCCCTCTAGACTTGGGAGTGTACATCTGATGGTGTGGAGATGTCACAGCTGAAGATCAAACTGGGTCAGAGTGAAGAAAACTAAAGGAAAATAGAGGCAGAGACCCTACAGGAAGGGAGCCCAGAATCTGGCTATAATTCTGCAAATACCACTTCTTACTGTTTAGTACCTGACCTTCCGGCAGGAACAGCCTTAGTGATTCAGTATGCTTGGTAAACTGAATGCAGAAGGCAGTACAGCAACTATGCAGCGATCAAGCTTTCCAGTTTTGAGTTTTTATAAAGGCTTCAGTCAAAAGCCTGCTTTTCCTTCTTACAACTAAAAGCCTATAGAACAGTTATTAACTTCCTTAAAACTTAGTTCCCTACTGTATAAAATGTGTCATTACATACTGCATAATGACATAATGCAAGTGAAGCACTTGCCCTGTAGTGAGCAATCAGAAAATGTTGTTATTCTGTAGAAATTTGTTGAAGGTCAAATGCATTTGCCCAGAGCATATGTAGGTTGCCTATAGGGTCATGACTTAAAGGCTGTGATCCTTAAGGGTCTTCTCTGTGGAGGAGGACCTAGGACACACAACAACCAGGGAACTTCCAACCTAGAGGAATGCCATGCTACATCCCTGGCACATTCTTTGATACTGAGGATCCCCAACCATCATAGATCATTTTCTGTTGCTATAACAGAACACCTGAGGCTGAGTAATGTCTAAAGAGAAGAAATTATTTCACTTACATTTTTGCAGACTGAAAGTCCAACATCATGTAGCCCCATTGATTATAGGCCTTTGGATCACATTGAAATATGGTAGAGAGCCTCATGTTAGGACCACATGGGAGAAGGAGGAAACACGGTATTCAAGGAATAGTATTGCTCTTTTTATGACAATTCACTCTCAAGGGAACTAGCAGGTGCCCCATGAGAGCTACACTGATCTCTTCCAAAGGCAGGACACTCCATGACCTAACCACTTTCAATTAGGCCCCCACCTTGTAAAGGGCCCACCACCTCCACACTACCACACTGGGAACCTACCTTTCAGCTCTCAAACCAAGCACCAACCCAATGGGGAGGTTGATGAGCACAGAGAATGTGAGTTTGGGAGTCATGCTGGCAGTCTGGCAAGTGACCATCTTCCCTTCCCAGAGCTCTGCTTTCCTCCCCTGTAAAAGAAGAATTGTGTTAGCTGCTTTCCAAGATTACTGAAAGCATGAAAAAGTACGCAAGAAGTCCCCTCTGTGGGCTTCCTGGGACTGGGGTAGAGAAATTACCCCAGTCTCACTCCCCCTGAGTCCTGAAGACCCTGGCCAACGCCTCTTTCAGATGCCTCTGAGGATAGCTCAGTACATACCTGGGGAAGATACGGTTCTCTCCGTTTCCCCTGTGTTCAACCAGAGTTTCACTTTTAGATGTCTGTAAGTCTGTATTGGCAGCCTGGCCATATGATATTTAAGTGCACAAATATCAAGGTGTAATTTACAGACACAAGAATTCACTCTTTTTTAAGTGTACAGTTCAGTGATAGATGTTTACAGTTGTGTAACCACTGCTACAATCAAGATGTAGAGTATTTTCATCTCCCCCAAATGGTCTTGTATGCCCCTTTATGGATAATCCTTTCCCAGCACCACTAGTTCCAGGGAACCACTGATCTGCTATCTATCACTATAGTGTTCCTTTGCCACAATTTTATGATATTTTGGATGTGTCCTCTTTTAATAAACATAATGATTTCCAGAACCACACATGTTTGGTGTGTATCAGTAGGATGCTTGGTTTTCTTGAAAATTAGTATTTCATTGGGTGGTTACACCACATTTTATTTATCTATTTACTAACAGAAAATTTGCTTGTTTTCAGTTTGGGCTATCATGCATAAAGCCCCTAAAACACTTGGGTATAAATCTTTGATGGATATATATGTCATTTTAACTCTGGTGTGTTATTACTGAGTTGCTTGATGTGTATGTATTTCAATTTTGTATTAAACTGCCAAAATGTTTTCCAATGTAATTTTACCATTTTTTATTCTTATCAGTAATGCATGAGATTTCCACCTGCTCTACATCCTCACCACCACTTAGTATTGTTAGTCTCTTTAATTTTAGCCATTTTTATGGAAGTGTGTATATCATTGTGGTTTTAATTTGCATCCTCCAATGACTAATTATGTTGGCTATATATTCTGGTATTGTTTTTCATCCATGTATCCTCTTTGGTGATACATGTCTTCAAATTTTCTGTTCAATTTTATGTTGAATTGCTCAGCCTCTAATTACTGAGTTTCAAATGTTCTTTTTATTCAGACTCAAGCCCCTATTAGATATCCTTTTGCCATTTTCCTCTCAGCATTTTCTTGCACTTTAATTTTTCTTAACTGTCTTCGAAGACAAAAGCTTTTAATTTTGATCATGTCTAATTTATCATTTTTCCTTTTTATGATTTGTGTTTTGTGCTCTTGCCTATTCCAAGGTCGCGGAGGAAAAGAAAACTCTTCAATGCTTTCTTCTAAAAGTTTTCTGATGCTGGCTTTTATATTCATGTCTATGCGTTAATTTTTTGTATACAGAGTGAGGGTCATTCTTGCAGTTTCCAGTCCCTTTTATCGAAACACTATCTTTTCTCTGTTAAATTACCTTGTCATCTTTATCAAAAAAACAACCTACAAAATATGTGTGATGCACTCTCTGGAATGTTTGTTTTGTTCAACTCATCTATATGCAAATCCTTACCCAATACTTCACTGTCTACATTATTGTAGAACTTAGGTAGTATCAGTTCTCTGACCTGATTTTACATTTTAAAGAATGTTTGCATTTCCAAATAATTTTAGGATCACATCAGTGTCTGTAGAAAATCAAACAGTGTTTTGGTTAGGATTATATTGAATCTATAGATAAATTTGGAGAGTTGGCATCTGAACAATATTGAGTCTTCTGATTCATGAAGTTGGCAAATATCTCCACTTAACGTCAGTATTTTAAAATTTCTCTCTGCAGTACTTTGTACTTCTTGCTGAACAGGCTTTACCTATATTTTAGAAGGTATATCAATATTTCATTTTTTAAATGCTGTTAGGAATGATACTGTATTTTAATTGCCAATTATTTATTTCTAATATGTAGTAATATAGTTAACTTTTATATGTTAACCTTGTTTCACATGATTTGGTAGAATTTCACAATGTTTTGGTAGAATCCTTAGTATTTTCTATGTATACAAATATATATTCATGTTATTTTCAAATAAAGAGAGTTACACTTCTCTCTAATCTCTATAGTTCTTTCTAATCTCTGTACTTCTCCATTACTTCTTTCCTTGCCTTAGTGCCCTGGGTAGGACCTCCAGTACGGTGCTCAAAACAAGTGGTGAGAATGCATATCCTTCATAGTTTCCCAATCTTTTGCTCTCTTCTCATTGTGTAATGATGTTTTCTCCATGTTCATTATAGATGTCTTTCTTTAGATTGAGGAAGTACCTTTCTGTTCCTCCTTTGCTGAGAGTTTCTTCTTTGTTCATCGTGAATGGATATGGAGGCTTGTCAAATGTTTTTTCTTCGTCTCTCTTTTTTTTTAACTTTTAAAATTTATTTTATTAGTTTAGTTTTTTATGTGGTGCTAAGGATCGAACCCAGTGCCTCATGTCTCACATGTGCTAGGAAAGTGCTCCACCACTGAGCCACAACCCCAACCCTTTTCTTCATCTCTTATTTGATTTTTTTTCTTTCAATATCAATTGAGTTTTGAAACTAAACAGACCTCATATTGCTTGGATAAACACAATTAGTAAAGATTATTTTCTCCTTTCCCATGTTGCTAGAATTGATTTACTAATATTTTATTAAATACATTGCATACCCTTGATGAGAGATATTAATCTATTGTTGTTTCTATTTTACGATGTCTTTGGGTTCGATATCACCATCATGTGGATATTAAAAAATGATATGGAAAATGTTCTCTCCTGTTTTCTGAGAGAGTTTATAAAGAATTGATAATTTTTTCTTATATTTCATAGGATTTAATTGTGAAAACACCTTGGCCTATAATATTTTGAGAAAATATTTTTAACTTGAAATTCAGTTGCCTTAATTGATATAGGATCATTTTGTTTGTTTCTTGAGTCAGTTTTGGTAGTTGTGACTCTCAAAGAATATTTCCACTTTATTTAATTTGTTATGATACACAGTATGATTTTATATACATATAATTTTATATCACATGTATGATTCATATGATAAATGATAAATTCATAGACATTATCTGTTACTGAGTAAGAATGCCCCCTTATTCATTTCTAATATTGATAATTCTGTGTTCTTTTTCTCTGTCAATCTGTTTTGAACTTTGCTAGTCATATTGATACTGTCAAATATGTAGTTCTTTGCTTTATTGATTTAAATTTTGTTTTATAAATTGCTACATTTATTTTTTATTTCTTCTTAGCTTGTGTTTAATGTACTCCAATTTTTTCTAGTTTCTTAAGATGAAATATTAGAATATTTATTTTAGATAGACCCATAGTATTTGTGCTATAAAAATTTTAAAGCAATCGTAATTGTGTTTTCATGTTCATTCACTTCAAAATATAGTCTCATTTTCCTTTTAGTGTATAAAATATGCATAATAGTCTCAATTTTCAAATTTATGCAGACATCTTTCTTCTGCTGATTTCTCTTTTGAGTCTGTGATGATCAGAGAAAAGTTTTGCATGATTTTAATCATTCTAAATTTGTTAAGGCTTGTTGTATGATGAAGGAATTGATCTGTTTTGAGGAATTTATATCCAAAAGAACATATATTCTGCCCTTAATGGAAAAATTGCTATGTAAAATTTAAGAGGGTCAAAGTTGTTTATTTAATTGTTCAGATATTCTGTACTTTGTGATTGTCCGTGTGTTCTAGTACAGAGAGAAAACTTGTAATTTTAATTATTGATTTATCTTTCTCTCTTCAATTGTCAGTTTTTGCTTCATATATTTTGGAGTTCCATTGTCATAAATACACATATTTAGGATTATCTTGACTTCTTGATGAATTTAACATGTTTTCTTCATCCTTGGTCATATTTCTTTCTTTCCAGAGCTCTACATGCTTTGATGTTAGCAATACCAACTCCAGGTTTCTTTTGATTAGCATCTGCATGCCCTATCTTCTTCTGTTCTTCTATTTTGCATACATTTAGCCTTATATTTAAAATGAATTTCTTGTCAACAGCATATGAATAGGTCTTTCTTTTAGGTCATTTAAACAGTATATTTATCTACATGGTTGGGTTTAAACCTATCACCTTATTATTTTCTGTCTGTCCCATCTTTTCTTTGCATATTTTACTTTTTTCTGCACTTTTTGAATTTATTTTATTCCATTTTATTTTCACGTGTAACTTATTAGCTCTTCTTCTTTGGTTTTGGCTTTAGTGAGTGACCTAATATTTAAATACAATTTTATTGCATCTTTGTCAGGTCTATATTAAATAAAATAGTATGAATTGCTTTTATATAATCTCTGCCATCCTTTCTGCTATTTTTATATATTTTACTTCCACATGTTTGAAGCTTCATAATAAATATATTTTATACTCATCATATATTACTATTTCCAGTGCCTTTATTCTTTTGTATATATCCAGATTATTACTTGGTATTCAACTTTCATTAGCTATGAGATTTGCTCTAATATTTCTTACACTAAAAATCTTATGGAAATGAGTTATGCAGTCTTTCTTGCCTGTAAAGTATTTATTTTGCCTTAGGATTTAAAATTAATTGGAAAGTTGAGTAATCATAATTAATTTTTAAAACATTGACAGGCTCCCCCTCTTTAGCATCCTATCCGTGTTAATCCACTGTCTTCTGGCCTACATAGTTTCTGATAAAAACTCTAGGGTCAATTTCGTCTCTTTTTCTTTATAAAGTGTCTTAATCAGTTGCTTTTAAGATTTTATCAATGATGTTCAGCCATTTGATTATCATGTATTTCAGTGTGTTTTTCCCCCTGCTGAGTCTGTTTTATATTGAATTTATAATTTGATAAAATTTGATAACATTTTTATTATAATTTCCCCATATTTTTCTCTTGTCTCTACTTCTGGGGCTCCAAATATACATATTCAGGTACTAAATGTCAACTCCCAGGTCGTCAGTGTTCTTGTTCTTTTATGTCTTTTATTTTCTGTGTGCTTTATCTTGGTAGTTTATATTGTTTTATTTTCAGATTCACTGATTTTTATTCCTATTGCGTCTACTATTTCTGTGAATTAATTACTTACCCTTACAATGTATTTTTCAATTAAAGGTGTCTTTCCTTCCTATAATATTCATTTGGGTATTTTTATTATTTTTAATGTCTCCTAATTATGTTAAACTTTCACTTTACGTCTCTGAATTTTTATGTCTAGAATAATCACTTTCAAGTCCTTATTTATTAAATTCACTACCTTTCTCATTTCTTTTTTATGTTTCTACTTATTAACTTTTCTCTTGGATATGAATCCTAATTTTCTGCTCTTTTGCACACCTGATGATTTTTTATTGGTTTCTTCAGATTGTAAATTTTTGATCATTGGATGTTAGATTTTTGTTGTCTTCCTGTGAAAATGGTCGAACTCTGTTCTGGAGTACATTTAAGGTATGTGCATGTTGGTTTTAGTTTTCAAGACATGCTCTTAAGTTTTATTTTAGGGAAGCCTTTATTATGGGTATAATTTAGCTTCACTATTAAAGCTTGGCCCTTCTTAGAATTATACCCTCTGGTGCTTCTATCAAAAGGCCAAACCTCTCCAGATACTGGAAACTTCCATTATTTTAAGTTTTATAAGCTCCAGAAATTACTCAACCTACTACTTCATAGTAATTATTTCTTCAGTCTCATGAATTTCTTCTCATGTATGTGCAAGTCAGTACTCAGCCAAAGACTAGAAGAAAACCTCTGCTGGTAGCTTTTCTCTCTTGTAAACTCTCCTGCAGTTTCTAGCTGATTTTGTCCCTCCTCCTTAAAAAACCTGTATTACCTCTTCAATCTAGCAAGTCCTCCAAGCTCTGTTGGTGTTCCTTCTCCTTGTGGTTCAGTCCGGAAACCATTTTCTAGGTAGTTGTCTGGAGAAATTATGAGGCTCATCTCATTTTTTTCACTTTATTCTGTGCTGTCTAGTGTCCAGTGTCTGAAAACAATGTCACTCCTGTGTGTGTGTGTGTGTTTCTGTATCAGTTTAAACCTTCATCAACAGAAGCAAAATCTACATAACGTTTACCCATGTCTACATCCCCTGGCTTGTGGGGTCTCATTACTTCTTCTGTTTTCCTGGAGAGACAAGCTTCAATGATATCATTGAAAAGAGGGCAGCGTCTTAAATGGAAAGATAGATTCATCTTAACTCCAGCCTTATCTTCACCCATATTTCAACTACTATCACATAAAAGAAAAATAAATGATCCTTGAGTATTCACTTAACACAATTAAAATCCTTACCAATAAGTAAGGCTTGTTAAAATGAATAGTTTTTTTCAAAAGCTAAGGGGTATGAAGAATTCAGCTTTATTCCTTTCTCTGCATATAATTCAAAAAGTAATTAATGCTGATTAAATACAGAAGCAAATGGAGAAAAACATAGTTGAACTTTAAATTTTTATCTTTCTGAAGCCTTTTATTAAGTGTCTATAATTTTAGTAATATAAGCAAACTGAAATAGTTTATAGCCTTAGAGCCTAAAGTTTGTAATTCAAGAAAGTGAGGGTAATAATAATATATATGGTTCTTTAGCTCCTGTGCTTTCATAACTATCTTTAATGATATTTTCATCAGTTTTTACATTGGTAAGTCTCAATATCCCCCATGCTTCCCTGTTTTTATGTTCTTCTTGCCAAATAAAACTGTTTTAAATCTCTTCCTACAGCATCTTACCCCAAATTTATTTTCTTTTCCTCTGTGTCTTATCAAAGTAGATGTCATCCAGGCAGGTGAGATGGAGAGTAGAGGCAGTTGTCCATATAATCCTGCAAGTCTGATATGGAGTAAAAGAGATTTGGAGAAACAGAATTACCCATAATAGCCATCAGTGTCTATCAGATTCACCAGATAATTGCTCAACTTTTCACTTCATTTTATCAGGACAGCAAGAGACAGAGTGAATTTGTGAGAGAGTAGATAATTGAACAGAGACAAGGATAACCTTTTAGGAAAGATATGCTTTACCTTCTCCAAGGGAAAATCATGATTTACTAATTTGGGAATATGATCTGGGCATATAATGACTATGAACAAAGCAGAATTGGTAAAAATCATTTGTTTAGTCCTTTAAAATGCCTTGCATAAGTACCAGACTAAAAATGGATTAAAAGAAAGTACAAATAAATAGCTAAGTTATAATTAGACTGTGAGAGAAAGTTGGGGATTGAGTAATTTTGTTATGGATGGAAAATGGACAAGGAAAACAGGGGAAAAAGGGGAGGGAGAAGTTGGCATTTCTTCAGCTGGAAAAGTGATGATCAAGGATTGGGACGGGGATCATTATGGCTTCACTTTTTTTTTTCTTTTTGTACTTTGGAAGATTTTTCTAATAAAATCAACTTTACACACAATTGATTTTTCTATTTGAAAAAATGTCAAGCTAAGAGGACCACACTTGATCTATGAATAGAAAGTGGGTCAGTGGTAGTCATTGCTTTGTGGGCAGTTGAGAGGGGTCTACACTGTGTTGTCATGAACAAGGACTTTGGGATGGAGTGATGACTCCCAAGCCAGGACCCAGGAGTCTGGGTCCAAGTCTGTTCCGAGGTCAGCTGACAAGTCCCACAAATGCTGTTCATTAGCCTGTAGTGGGTCACATTATGTCATTAAAAATATCATGTAGGTCCAACCATTGTTTCAAGATAAGCACAGTATCATAGCAACCAGAAAGGAGTTATGTGAAAACCTATTTTTTTTTAATCTGAAGTTTTGAGAATACAGAGATAATTATTAAAATTTGTAAAACTGAGTTGGGTTGGGTAGTTACTTAGCAGATCTCTGAAAGCCAGATCCAGAATTATCCCCAAAATCTAAAAGAGGTTATGTTAGTGTCAGTGACCAGAAGGAGCACAACTTAAGGGATTTTTTTCCTGAGGAGTGATACCAGTTATATATGTACATAAATTCAAAAAAGATTTCTGTATATGCCTTGTCTATGTGGGTATTTGAAGCACATTTCTGACCTTTTGTCGTTTATATCCTTGAGTCACATCCTACCACAATAACTTATGTGAGGCTACTATCAGGCCAAGAATATCAGGTTCACTGGTTACCAGCCTGAGTTGCCACTTATGTTATATTATTCTTAAAATTTGTCCTTCTTATTTAAAAAGGAATTTCATGATCCACTTTTTTAAAAAATTATTTTTTCTATTCATGTCCTACAATTTTTTTAGTATTCATTCCCTATGTAATAGGGTGACAGATTACCAACATCCAGACAGCCTTTATGCAGAAGAGAGTACAAGGGATTGTAAAACAAATTTATATTCTCCTATTATGTTTTTCAAATCTCAGAGAGCTCAAATCCAGTTTGAACTTAGAGGCTGAGTGTTCTCCTGCATTCCAACGCTACCCGATTGAATTTAACCTTCCAGAAGTTCATCTTAATGCCACAGCCAAAAGTGACTCAATGGTTGTGAATAAATAAACCCATATAGTCATTTTTGATGACTTTGACAAAACTATGGGTAAACTTAGAATAACCTACATTTAATTGATGTGGCTTTGGCAAGAGCCTTGGTTGTTTTTAGCTTGTTTCAGCCATGCAGATGAAGAGAAGGATGTGCAAATAAAGAGATCTGTTTTCCCATCTGTGGTTTAAGTTTCCATTGCCAATACCACATGTAGCTTAAAGATGTTTATGAACCTGGAAAGAACTCCTACAAAGCCTTATTTACATGACCACTTGCATTACAGGAAAGTGTTCTTGTTAATAAATGGTATGAGGATTACACACCCACCTGTCGCTCTTTCTGGCTCATAAATTGTGTTGGGTCTTCTTTGCCTGTTTAGCTGAAGTTTTTACAGATACAATGGAAGTTCTCAAAGTACAGAACAGTTTGAGTTTCAAAGTTTTATGTTTTCCTAGAGCCTGGGAGGGTTGAATAAAGAAAAAAGTAGATTACTAAAGTAATTTGTTTGAATTTCTCAGTGGCTAGATCATTGCACAGAAGCAAGTATGGGTTAAAGATTCCTAATTTTAAAATCCAAAATCCAAAATGCTCTAAAACTTTCTGAAGACTGAATTGGTGCTCCAAGAGTTTCAGATTATAGAGGATTTAAGTTTTGGGATTTTTAAGTTAGGAATACTCAACCTGTAAAGTCTGTGCAAATATTCCAGACATCAAAAATGAAAACTCCAAAACCTGAAATACTTCTCCTCCCAAAAATTTCAGAACATCCTAAGTAAGATTTTAGAGCAAACGTTCTGGATGTCCCTAACTAAAAAAATCATGTTTTATTAACTTGGAAGTCTTCTTTAATCATTTCCTAAGTCTGAAAACAAGGTTTCACTAGTAAACATCATTTGTTTTTTCAAATGCATGTCAGAATGACTGCTTCAAAGTGGACATCTCAAGAAAATGGACTGCCTTGTTTTCATATATGAGACGGCTTGCAACCAACTCCACATGCTTTGCTCAGATTTGTTAATTGTCCTTTAACACTTCTGATGAACTCATTCTTGAGGAAATGGTTCCAAAGATTATCACTTAGAAAATAATCAATATGATTGCTTAGTGAAATGTACCCAGGTGCTGCAGCATAAAACTGCACAGATGATATTTCAGTTTGTCTTAGACACCACCCTTTGTGCATTACATATCTAAGGTGCCCTCACTT
This sequence comes from Callospermophilus lateralis, assembly GCF_048772815.1. Classification (NCBI taxonomy): domain Eukaryota; kingdom Metazoa; phylum Chordata; class Mammalia; order Rodentia; family Sciuridae; genus Callospermophilus; species Callospermophilus lateralis. The sequence continues at coordinate 107,312,544 of NC_135313.1, read as the reverse complement.
CTCTCTGACAACCACTTATGAAAATCTTCCAGGCACCTGCCTTATAATGAGTACTCTGCTGGGCCTCTTCAAAAAATGAACAATTATGATATGAATCAAAAATCCCATGTTGCAGAACCAGCAGGTGACCAAGCAGGTCTGCATGCTTAGTCACCCTAACTCCAAAGCCTTCTCATTTCATTCTTTTCAATACTTGGAGTTCATTTAGAACTCAAATCAGGTTTTCTTAAGGCTATCCTGTGACAATTTTCTTTGGAAATAAACATTAATAATATCAAGAGGTTTGGTCTACAAATTCAAATGGTTCAAGATTTTTTCAAGGTGAGAACTTGATACACTTGAATCTAGAGAAGAAAAATCTGAGGAATGAATAAGTGACAATCCCCAAGCACCCAAAAACATTGCTAATTCACATTCCCCTCACTTGGAAATTTATATTAGCAGAAAATAATGGTGGAAATCAGCTTTTTCCTTTACAGCTATTTATAAAGGTAATGTTGTCATGTGCAGGAATATAGAATCAAACATGTTTAGAAGAAGCTTGGTCAACCTAATAAAGAGAAAATTTTGTTTTAAAAGGAAGAAACTCAGTGTTCTGTGTGAATACATACAGAAAGTTATTGAGAAATCTACTCAGTACAAATGGCTGCCAGGAACTCGACTCTGTCAGACCTTAGTTTTAACGCTACTGTGGGTGCTGGGATTAAACAGGAAGCCAGCATTCCACCTGGCATCTACAGTACCTGAGGACAAAGGCATAGTCATGGTGCCTCGGTGGCTTTCACTAAACCTGGGACCTTCAATCCCAGTGACACTGTGAGGTGAGCAAAGAATGAGGGACACTAAGACAGCATTCCACTGGCTGCTCTTTGTCTTGGTCACCCATTTTTCTTCTAAGGACTTGAAGATGTAAAGAAATCAGTCTTTTAAATATTCAGTCATTCTCAATGATCTTATCCCCCTGACCATCTGAATTAATGATGTCCGACTGTATGTGAAGAATAGCTACAGAGAAGAAGGAAATCAGCTGTTTTATTCGATTGCTAGAGTCAGAACAAAAAGAAACAAATTTAGATTTCACAAGAAAATATTTACATTCATTGACCATAAGGGAGACTGCTATAGAAATCAGCTGATTTTCATCCACCTCTTCACCGATTACACGTCAACAAGGGCTAACTATAACTATGCAGTAGGCACTGTGCTGACCCTAGTGATGGAAAATGAATCAGACTGTCTCCATTAGCCTGGGGTATATAATGACCATACTACAGAATAAATGTAATAATGGCTTCAGGAACAGACTTATGTGAGAGTACGGAGAAGATGAACAAAATCCAGTTCTGCCCCCCGGGGCACATACTGTTCAATAACACTTATTTTGAGAACTACGACTTCCTGAAGATTAATAATGTTCCTCATATAAGTGCTGTGTGGGGTTAATTATGTGCTTTGTTTCTGGTCCTCCAAGCATCCATATGATGACTATAGTGTGATCTAATTTTCAGATGATGAAACTACAGCCAGTAACAGAGGCACCTGGGTACAGGAAGTAATTGGGTAACGCTGAACAAGATGAGCAGGGATCTTATATCTACCATGCCACCTAGGTTAACCCATTATGTCCCATTGTCTCATTTATGGAAGAGCTAAACACCCTAAATTGAGGTACAGATGAACCTTTGGTAACTTTGAAATAAATATATTTTTAGAGTTCTATTCTTTTGAGAAAATAAATAGTTGAATGATGAGTGATAATGTTAATATTAATAATATTATTAATGATAATAAATTATGCAATACGCTCTAGATTATTATTTTGAACCCTTTTTAGATGAATTTATGCCAAATTAATTAGAAAATTCACAGAACTAAAAGCTAATGACTTAGTAGGTCAACACTATAAAAATCCCCAGGGGAAAATTTTCTACAAGATTTCTTCTCCACCACCAAACCAGAATCTCATTTGACTGCTTGCCCCTAGGCTGCTCATTGCCCTTTCAGATATAGTCACTTACCACATTAAGTCTGATGCCAGATGATATTTCTAATCTGAGGTGTTTTAATGTTCTTCTCCCCCAAAAAGGAGGGTTTTATACAAACCGTATTGCTGCTAAGAGACTCAAAGATATCTTTCTTCTTGTGTGCCATATACTTGCAAGGTAATGTATTCAGGGTATCATTAAAAGGAGACCTAAATCCATTCTGTAAGTAAAAGATTCCTTATTCTGCTGCTGATATGCCCTGAGTGGGTCCTAGGTTGGTTAAGGTGGGAAACACTCAAGTGACCGGTGGTGTGGAGGCCTGGGGTATTTTCCTCAGCAGCCATGTATTTTCTGTGTGCCGTGACTTTAAAAACAATGGGATGCAGTGCCCTACATCATCGCATGAAATGTTGGGAGGTTGGTGGTGGTGATAAAGTGTGAGAATTTACCCTGAGAGACCAACAGAAGGCAAATAGGAAAAGGGGAATAGGTGAGAGGGCTGGAGAAGGTCAGGGATGTAATTGATGACCTTGGGAGAATGAAGCCCTCTGATACATCAGATGACCCAACCCTGGAACTCATTAGCAAGGCCCTGTTGGCAGCCTCCCCGAGCCACAAATGTGAACTCAATACTTGTCAAGAGCAAGACCAAGTCAACTCATTGAAGATGCAAGGCAGGCTTGGCACTATGAACTTGGTTCTTACGACAGCCGTTTAATTATTTTGTGAGTTCTTATAATTCTCTGAGAAAAATAACTGGCCTCAGAAGTATAGTATCCAACACTTTTTCGGTTGCTATATTTTTATGAACTGCAAGAAACTAATAGTGCTTTACAGAAACTACATAAAGGTGGTGTCAGCATTTTCAGTACAAACTCCCATTTCCCAAGGTGTATGCGTTCTGCAGGAATTTGCTTGAGGGTGAAACTTGGCATATGTCTGAGCCCCTGACTGTCCACACCTCATTTCAGAGGTACTTACAAATGAGTCCTTCATATTCTCTACATTTGGCATCTGGAATTTTTAGAAATTAAAAAAAATGGCCTTAATAGCAGGTGGTTTCTGGACTTAATGTCAGTGCATACAATTTTTAGAAAACTAATAATGTTCAGAAATTCCAAAAGTCCTGGCTTATAGATTCTGGTATGACAATATTGCATGTTAAAGGGAAAAGAAATTTAAAAATTTAAGATGATGCCAGAAAAATGTTGGTGTTTTCAGAACTTAGACTTCCTTCACCACTTTCTCTACCCCAAATCTTTCACTTGCCCTATTTCATGCAACTACATCCTGGCTTTGTGTTAGAGACCAGGCAAGCACATGTAGGCTTTGGGAGTGGGGCCTCTTCTCAGATCACTAGAAAGGGAACCAAGAGCCTACCTTTGTTTCTTGAATCTTCACTGAAGGGACTGGGTTAGTGCTATTCAAGACACAAAGAACAGGGAAGAGAGAGGCAAAGCCCAAGAAAACACTGCCCTTGGAAGTGATGCCCACATAAAGCTGGAAAACAAAATAAATTCTCAAAACAACAGAGGCATGGAAGTCTAAGAATCCAATGCAAGAGCGTGGAAGAAAGAGCTACTAAGCAATCGTGGTTCTCAGGAGCAAGATAGATGAAGATGCACAGTCATCCTGCAGAGAGACAGTTGAGCAGATGCTGGGCATGATAGCAGTGGACCTCAACCTCAGGACAGGGCCCGGGAACCAAGCTGGAATTCCAGGCCAGAATCAGGTCCAGAGCAGAAGCTGGTGCCTTGCATAGAAGCATGGGACAGTGCTGTCAGCCTTCTTGTCACATGGCTGCCTAAGTGGCTATGAACTGGGAAGCCCCCACTTTGAGGTCTACCTACACTTTGGGGACAATCAGGTTAGCTTGTTGGTTAAAAGCATGGTCTTTATAATCAACAAGTGTAGATTCAAGTCAGGTCCTTTATAGTATCTGGCCTTGAATGAGTTACTTACCTTCTTTGAGCTCTGATTCTTCATTTGCAAATGGCAATAATAGTTCTTATTTATAGTAAGAATATGAGTATACAAAAAAATAAAAACAAGTGAACTCCTGATAGTTGTGATAAATAGCTATACTTTGGATGGCCCATCTTCATGAAAAGAAAAGCGCCTCTAGTGTCCCAGCCTGCTGAGCACTGTGTTTCAGGGGTGGTGGTCCTGATGATATTGGGAGTAATTATTAGGACAAGCAGCCTGGAATACAAACGTTCCAGCATCTCAGTTCTTGTTTTCTATGAGTCTTTACTTCTGATCCCCCCAAAACTGGATCAGTTTTCATAAAGATCCACTTACTTCTGTGTGAATTCTAAGATTAAAGACTCTCAGAATTCTCCCAAATACAACACATAGACATGCTAAATCTGAAGTGTTGCGTATCAACACTTAAATTAAGAAAAAGCACCAAAGTCTGAAGAACAGAGTCTTTAAAAAAAAAAAAAAAAGACTATTTTGACAATATCTTCTCCTGCAAACAGCTGATCATTTCTCACAAAGGCCAGTCTGTAACAGGGAAGTCCTCCTAATTGAGGAGAGAACGAATAGACAACATAATGAATAATCTGTAAAACTGGTTGAAAGTAAAGCTGACCAGATAGAAGCCATGAAATGAATAGGGCTGAGAATCGGTCTTTATGATCCTGGTGAAGAAAACCACCTTTCAGATCCTAACTGTATGAGTCAGAGACACTGCAGCCCAAGACGACACTCTGCAACCCGATGGGATATGAAGTGGTTAAGTGGCAGCACACTAGAGAAAATGGTGTCTGAGTCTTCCTACTACGTATCCCTGTGGAGATGGAAGCCTCTCCTTCAATGGGGACTTCATCTTCTTAGTACTTCCCAAACCAAGCACCAAACCCTCCTAGAACCCAGAAAAGGTACCCCTTCTTTGTCTTTACCTTGGTTTGGGGAAATTCCCTAAATTCTACTACTCACAGTGAAGAGGTTTATTGTTGTTTACCCACAGTGAAGAGGTTTTGAGAAAAAGGGTGGAGAAATGGGCACATAAGTTTGAATACTCATTGCCAAGCCTTGAGTATGATTGTTTATGAAAGATACTTAAGGATAAGCTATTTATCTCACAGATATCTACTATCATGTAATAAATGTACTAAGCCTTTTGTATATATCTTTTATTGTTTCACACATCTGGTTATTCTACAGTGTGTTAGCTAAGCATCATTCTAGATTCTAGGGATTTATTAGCGAACATATTTTAATACTCATAGCAACCCCATAAGGAACCTGAAATCCCAAGAGGTTAAGGCAAAAATTCACACTATCTGTTATTGGCAGAATCAACATCACAAGCCACTGTTCCATAAAGTACCAAAGAAATTGTAGCTATTGAGCTTTTAATACAAAGATTATATAGTAATCTATTTTATTCCCCACCAGGCCTATTACAGTGCTGAGTTAGACCTCTTATTCAGTACTAGACTTAGAAGATGAAACTAAGGAAGTTTCACTCCAAGATTTTAGTGTATACACGAAAATACTCTGGATGACAATGAGATTTTTGGAAGCTGATTCATTGGCTTGGATAAACCATATTTCTGTTTCAGAAATTCAATATGTGATAATTTTTTGAGAAATTTTATATGAAAATGTTTGAAGATGAAACATATTTAACAGAATACATCACATATGTGTAGAATCAACTTAATTTGCTGTAGAGAATAGTGGGATCCTTGGGGTGGCAAGGCACCCCAAGGGTACTATTGAGTTTTGTCACTGCCTTCAGTGACAATGAAAAACAGAAAGTGGAGGTATTGTCTTCTCTGTGAGACTTCAAGTGGCCATTTGTTGGAATAAAGCCCTCTGGGTGGGTGATGTTATGATGGGTAAGGTCCCTTTGGAATGACCCTTGTGGCATGCCAATCACTTGTTCTCACAGTCCAATCAAAAGGCCAGAGATTGTGTCAGCTGCCGAATGGTGGATAATTCATGCAAGACATACATAATTACCTTTGTTAGGACACCACTTCAGTTTGTTATAGGTGCTCACTTCTCGTTTTATTTCAGTGAATAAATTTTACCTAACTGAAGTCACATAATTCCCCAATTCAAATAAGGGTAATCAAAACTAATCGTTGACCTCTGATGGCTGTTGCTTTTCTATTATACCTCTAGAGAACGATCTAGGGCAAGTGTGCATGTGACAATCACTGCCTATACCAGCTGGCCTTCTTGCCTCATTTTGTGAGGGGAATAATTTCATGTTCAATGAAAGGTCTGTTTCCGGCACCTTCCCTGGAAATCTGCCATACCGATTCCAAATGTTTATCATTTTTCTTATTAAGTCTTTCTCTTAGGTGTCCACCGGATGGTACCCAAATGCCAGTCATCTTTTTATCCTTTCCCGTGAGCTTTCTCTAAACCTCTCTTTCTCTGTCTCAGAATCAAACTGTCAGATGAGAACCTTGGACAGTGGAATTGGAACCTTCCCACTCCCAGAGTCAGGAAATCGCTCGATGGGACGGTACATATGCCCACCAGACTCTCCGGAGGAGATCGACCCCCTCCTGTCTCTCCAGCCAGCTCCTTCCACAGCTTCTTCCATCAGAGCCCAAACCCTAGAACGCGAAGTGCCTTCCTCCGCGGACAGCCAGTGCTCCACAAAGACTGCCATCGTTCATTCCATATCCGACCCCATCATGACAGCCAGGGGCATGCGACCTCAGAGTCGCCTTCCCAAACCAGCCTCCTCAGGTATAATGCCAATTTCCTTTCCAGTGAGAAATTTCCCACCCACAGAAAGGCACTTTCTGACAAAAATGGAGAATTGCCTCCCCTGGAGACTAGAAAATCAATGACCTGTGCTCTGTGGAAAGGGGGATTTGTGAAACCCTGCGTGTCCTCCACCAAAAAAGTAAAACTGTGTATGAGATATTATCAACACATGGGTATTATGTTAAGGAGTGCACACACATAAAAGGAGACAACCATGTAAGCACCAGTATATGAATACATAAATTGATTAAGGAAAAACACCATACAACATACTGGTGAGATTTTTATCCTGTAAAACTTAACTGTGAATATAGGCCAATTTAGACCGAAGACATAAATGTAGCTGAAATGTTGTTTGCCCTCTAACCAGAAACCATATGTCTTCCGATGTATTCCTAGCCTGTTCACATATATTTATATGTTGAACTATAAAAGACTTAGTTTGATACATCAGCAATAGATTGTGTATTAACTGCAGAGGAAAGCAGCCAGCCTTCCCATCGAGAAGTACTATTCTTCGTTGCAGTCAATTGAAATAAGTTTTTATGATTAAAGGCAGGACCAGGCTAAGGGTCAAAGTTTTTTCATTGTTCTCTCAAGATTAAAAATATTTATTGCCGGCCTGGGTGACACTAAATAATTTTTAATGTGCATGGCTTGTGTGGCTCTGATGACATGCATAAGCATGTGAAGTAGAACTCTGAATCGAACCCTTTCATTTACAATGAGATGATTAGAAAGGAGCTGCAGGTTGGGATCATACTATGGGTTTCTGAGAAATTAGAAGACTTTTAATTAAACATCTTTGAAGGAATGTGTTGAGCTATTCCATGGCTGAGTTCTTCCTTCTTGCAGTAATACCAACTGCCAGGGACGTTTCATCACAGACTTCTACCCGTTCCAAGCCAAGGCTACGATGTTTAAAGGCTGTAATGCATATTATTTTTGAAATAAGTGCATTGTTAATTAATGACACCGCCTCCAGAGACTCAGGGGCGAAATCTTAGTTATAGATTATGTGCTTTATGCCTGAATAGTCACATGTGTGACCTCAATTCAGCAGCGGGCTGCTGAGTAGACGCCATGATTAAACACTGTCATTATAACAAATTGAATAGAAACCGCAAGCCTTGAATTGCTTCATAAGAAGGGGATAGGACGGAGATTGTTCTGATCTCGCTGCTAATATTCACTGCACCAGGTTTCTAAGGTTTGTATCTTAATTAAATTGTCACGAAGAGTTGTAAAAAAGTAGTATATGGTAGAGAGCAAGGTGAACACACACACAGCAGGATATTTTGGGGTCGCCCGTCCTAAAGTTTCCTGCCCATTGCGTGACAACTGTGATCCACAGGCAGGGCTGGCTTTCCAGTGGCTCTTTTCTCAGTGGCCGTTTGTTATTCCGGTGAAAAATTAGGGAGTGGCATGCTAGATGGGGACAAAAAGGAAAATGGGATTAGAGCTGCTTCTGAGCAGTCACTTCCTGTTTAACCAATACATTTGGATTGGTTTTTCTCTTCTCCCCATATTGAAAATGGAAGTAACTGTACCAATCTCACAGTGCTGATGAAAACACAATTACTTTGCTTCTCCTCACAAGCAAAATGCTGTGGAAAGGCTGTCACAGCACGTCCTGCTGATAATCGTTGAGGCTGGAGGATAATAAAAGCGGTTCTCCTTTCTGGCATGACAAAGGAATACACTCCGCAGGTTAATCTGCTGTGATGGGTAATGGAGAAACCTCTTAAAATCATTCTCTGCTAATTACACCCTTGCTACTCAAAGTGTGGTCCATGGACCAGCATCATTGGCAACACCAGGGAGCTCATCAGAAATGTAGATGCTCAGAATCTACCCTCCACCTACCGAATCAGCACCTGCGACTTAACAAAAACTCCACTAATGGGTGTGCACATTAAACCCATTAAAACTTGAGAAGTACTGTCCTGATAGATCTTTAAGGGCCTCTGAGCAAAGTTTCCTAGACCACATTGTTCAAAATGACCTTAGAAGGTATTCTAAGGAAATAAGAGTTCCCTGCTCAATTACATTTGGGCAAGGCTGCAAATTTGAATCCTTTCTTTGAAAGCTGTGACAATACCCATTAGTACAGTGAAGGCTCTGAAAAGTTCTCCAAAAAAAAAAAAAAAAAAAAAAAATCTGTTATTTGATTAATAGGATTATTTAAGGGATAAGCTCAATGTCTCCCAAATGTTTTGTCTGCTGAACCTTTTTAATATGAAAAATCTCCACGTTCTATTGAAAAAATGAGTCCAAGGACAGCTTCTCTTAAGGTCTCCAAGGTGAGCATTCTCCATGGATTATGTACACATAATTAGGCAGATATTCTGGGTGGCACAAACTTGTAGAAGAATGGCAGGAAACCCAGACTTCACTGTATCTAGACCTTTTTATTATGTCTGAATGTCTGTCTTCTCTCCCTAAACTTGTAAAAGGTTGATGAAAGCTGGCTTGTGACTTAATATGCTTTTTCTCATTTAGGAAGAAGCAGTTTCCAAAAGCAGAACGAAGCAGGGCCAACACCTCAGACTTGCTCATCATTCAAATACGCTGAAGACACCATGGCAGGCCAGCCACTTCCAAGCTGGGGCGGTGAGGATGCTGCCGCTGAGACCCAGGTAAGGGGGCGGCTGAGGGAAGGGTGCCTTCCACCATGTGAAAATTGAACTCCTTAAGCACTTTAGTGATAGATGTAATTTTAGATCAAATTTGCAGTTAGCTTATTGAGTATAAACCAAGATCCAAGGCTCAGCCATTTCCCTGAACACCATGGGTTCTTGATATACCTTCATTCTGAAGAATTCAAGGTGGCATCTGATGTGCACCCAGATTCTTGAGATATGCATGCTCACCCTTGGTCTGACATTGGGGAAATAAGCATTCACTCTCCTAAGCTACCGGGGCATCATTATCTTGGTAGTTACTTTGACCTTCACCTTGTTTCTATAAAAGGGGAAAGAAGATATAATTGTGTTCCTTTTGGGGATTAAGAAACCAAATTTTGGAGTGGTCAAATAACTTGGCAGGGTCGGCGAGACCTGTGTTTCTCCAGTGCCCGTCATTTTTGACATGTCTTCTTCATTCACCAGAGGTGGGAGATCCAGGCCTCCTAACGTGTGATTGGACCCAGGGGCATTCTTCCCATAGGGGTTGCTTGGTATTCTCTCCTGTTCACCCTTTCAAATGGTTACTTTGACCATGTCCAGCCTGTTCACTGTATCTCAGCTGTGGCGGGTCCACCGTAGGGTCCTTAGTAGTGCCTGGCAGTGAGAAGGGTGGAGAAAGAACTTATGGATCAATTACCAGAGCTTCCCAGCCCTTCCTTGGCCTTCCCACTTCTGCTGCCTTTGGCTCTCCCAATGAAGAGAATGCTCCAGCATCAAAAGAATCCTGCTCTATTGTTGCTGGAGTTTCTTCCCAGCTATGATAAGGAACTGCCAAGATTTGCCCACATCTGAGATCTCCCACCCCCAGGGTAGCTGAGCCTTCCTTTAGTCTGGAGCACCTTGGTATGGGAATAAGAGATGGACAAGTAGGGGGAGGAGATCTTCTAGACTCACTTAAGTCTAGAAGACCACCAACTCCAGAGACATGCTGGACAGGCTTGGGGTCCAAGGGAAAGTCAGTGTGGACTCGAGGCTGGAACTGGGCCCTCTGGATTTCTTGTGTAGGTATCCGAATGGCTGATTCCATAGGAATGGGCTGTAGGAGGCAAAAGTAAAGCTGTTGTGTTCCAGTATGCCTGGAGGTTAAACACAAAACTGCTGGGGCTCCTAAAGTTTACCTGCCTTTTGGTGGTGGAAGAAAGGGCTCCTGAAACAGTGGTTCTCAAGCTGGAGCTGATCAGAATCACCTGGAGGGCTGCAAGTCCCGCTGCCCCCACCTGTGTCCGGCATCTGATTTGATAGGTGTGAAGTGAGGCTCAGACATTTCTCACACATTTCCCAGGTTCTGCTTCTGCTATTGCCGGTCCACAGAACGCACTTTGCGAAGCATTGCTATCACTGTGGTCACAAAGGACTCTGTGCTTGCTTTGGGGATGGGAAAATTGAGAATAGCATAAAAGATACTTAGAGTTGGAGGGGGAGACCAGTCCAGAGCCAACAATTTGATCGCAATGGCAAAGGGGTTTGAGTAATTCCAAGAAAGTAAAAATAAAGTTACTGAGTGCAGGACCAGAGGGGGCCTCTGCCCTTTATATGTCATGGCCAGGCACTGCTCACACAGTGTGCACATCTCAGAGTCCCCTTCCTCTTGTCCTGCATTTGCTTTGCCCACTGGCAATCCTGCTTTGACAAGACTCACCACTCTGGTTTGGAGGGAACTTAGAACCCTGCTTCCCTGACTGCCAGGTAGGGAAAGTAAGAATCAAGATTTGGCTTTATATGCCCAGTACCTAGCTCAGTGCCTGGTTCAGTTAGTGTTTGTTGAATGAAGGAATGAAGGAATGTCTCCTCTTATCCAGAAAGTATTCCTGGAGTCCTTTCGGAACTCTAGATACAGGGTCCCCTGGGAACCATAGCTTGTCATCATTCATGGACATCATACTGTCAGATGACCAATATGTCCAGTAGTGAGCTCTGCACCCCTTGAACTTAGCACATGGATTGGCCTAGGGTAGGCACTTAATGAAAACCTGTTGAATGAGAGATAAATGAGTAAATGAATGAAGGAATATAAGAAATAAATGAATGCTTGAATTTATAACCCCGGCTGAGAGAACTTACATCCCAAAATGTACTATTGTAGTTCCTAACCAAGAGATATTCTCTCAAACAAACACTTTAGGGACCCATTCCATGAATCTGTATCTGAACTGTCTCCAGAATAGGTGAGAAATGATAGGCTCTAATGAAGCAGTCTACAAACAAAAGAGGGTCCCTAATAACCATGACTCAACCCACTGCAATTGCAATACTGGATCCAGCATTCCACTTGTGTGCATAAAGAAAAAAACAAAACAAAAACTATTCCTACAGTATCAACCACTCCAGCAACTGCCGAACACAGTATCATTGCCACACCACTGACATCCTGGGGGACCATGCTGTGTGCTCTTGAGTGGGTGAATGAGTAAATGAATGAGTAAATTAGATTGAGTCCCTTAAATCTAAACTATCTATGGGTCGGAATAGAGAATTATATAGAGTAAGCACTTGCTTTCCTTCCTGAAGGTTACCTTCCTTTTGGGGGATGGAATAAAGTTATAAATTAGGCAAACATTTATTCTTTGGTTCCCAGGGTTCGTGTTTTTCATACTTTCTGATACTTAAACACCCATGATGAGATTGGTTAACTAAATAAGCTATTAGACTTGAAACAGCAGCTCCTAATAGGCACTTGAGAAAAATAAGATCCTACAGAGAAGTGTACAAAATTCAGAGTGAGTGACCACAGGGACCTGCCTAAACCAAGGACAGTGGCAGAGTGCCTTGCATGGCTTCATTATTGCAGGCCCACTTCTCCTGCCCTGGTAATTGAATAGATTGCACCAGCTCCATGGGAACCAGGAAAACCAGCAAACCTGAATCGTTCTTGGGTGGAGGTTGGGCTGGACCATGAGAACCTGTCTCACATCCTCAACAGATGTTTTGCCCCAGTTTGATTTGTGTGAGTCATCTCACCAGTTTCACATTACTCATTTAGGACAAGGTACCCAGAAGGTACACATACTCTGTCAGCAGTAGCAGTTTAGTGATGATGACCCAGACTATGAAAATAATGTTTCGACCTGCAAAGGGAAAATTTAGGGAGGGTGGTGCAGAGCGCCATCCAGCTAACACACCCGAGCACCCCAGACATGCAGGTTCCTCTCTTTGGGGAGCTGCAGACTATGCCTTTCACTATGCTCAGCCCCACACACCTTGATTTTACATTTCAGCTCCACGTCTCTCTCCAGATCTAATTTTCTGTTATGTACAGAAGATTGTCTGTGTGCATCAATTTGTTTCCTGGTATAATCTTCATGACATTGAGGTGCAGCCTGTAAGGATTTTTTTTCCAGATAGGGTACCTCTAAAACAGTTTCCAAGTGAGTTATCTCAATAATGAAGGAACGACTATAAAGATAACTTTGTTCTTAATTACATACTTTGGCAAGTTGAATCATCCAGTGAGCCATGGATGAAGTTTCTCAGTCTCTTGCTAACATCATACTGTGGAGCTCCAGAATTGTCAGCTGGGCCATTATGAACAGGTCTGGTTGTGAAGTTCAAGCACCCTCTCTGTCTATTTTCTTTGAGTTAAAACTGGCAGTAGAAAAATCACTATCCCTCCACATTTAAAAATGTATATATTCAGATGGCATTGTCTTATACATAAAAAGACAGATGATCCCCTAACACAAATGTGGTCTTGAGTTTGCTTTTCTTCTAATTTCTGCTGGATTGTCAGATATATTTTAATGATGCAATGAAAAATCATTCTTTCCCTATTAATCAACTTTTGCTCAAATACTAATTTGAAGATTATATAATGAAATCATGATTTTCTTTTTTAAAACAAGACTGATTTGTTGCTTTAGGGGAAAACATAATCTAGCAACCCTGTGTCTTTCCAATTTTTAGAGACTGTTGGCATTTGTAATGTGGGGGTGGGGGTAAAGACTGACATATAAGAATAGCCCATTGTTTTATTTAGTTAGTTAGTTATTTCAGTTCAACAGAATGGAACTTTTTATTAAAGCACGTGAGAGTGTTTAAAAAATTAATAGGAAATACTTGTGTTTGAATAACACAAAATCACTTGTCTGTATAACTCAGGCTAGGCCAGAATAAATATACATTCCTAGATGTTGCATATTTTTTTTTGTGTGTGTGATTTTTTTTTAATTTTATTTTTTAATTTATTCTAATTAGCTATACACGACAGTAGAAGGCATTTTTGAAACAATATATACAAATGGAGCACAACTTCTCCTTCCTCTGGCTGAGCCTGGTGCAGAGTCACTCCAGTAGTGTAATCATACATGTATATAGGGTAATAATATCTGTCTCATTCTACTGTCCTTCCCATCCCCACACCCCTACTCCTCCTCTCACCCCAAAGTTCCTTCCTTCTTCCCCACCCCACTCCCAATATGGATTCGTATCTGCCTATCAAAGAAAACATTTGGCCTTTTGTTTTTTGGGGTTTGACTTATTTCGCTTACCAAGATATTCTTCAGCTCTGTCCATTTACCTGCAAATACCATAATTTCATTCTTCTTTAAGGCTGAGTAATATCCCACTGTGTGTATGTACCACATTTTCTTTATCCATTCATCTGTTGAAGTATCTCATTGTTCTAATCTCCCACTTTGTTCCTTGTTTCTTATAAGTCATCAGAGAAACAGAACCACTGGTTGAATCACACAAAGAGTTAACATCTTAGTCTGTTCCTTATTGCGATAACAAAATACCGACGGCTGGGTAATTCATAAAGAAAAAAAAAAAAAGTTTACTTACCTCATAGTTCTGAAGTCCAGGAGCATGGCACCAGAATGCTTCTTAGTGAAGGCCTCATAGTAGAAGCAGAAGGGTAACAGGCATGGGCGTAAGAGAGAGAGGTGATAAAGGAGCTGATTCACTTTGTAACAATCTGTTCTCGTGAGAACTAATCCATTCCCTCAAGAACTAAAGATCCCTTGGGACACCAATGCCCCTTAAAGGCCCCTACCCACTCTCAACCCTGTTACATTGGCACCAAGCTTCAACGTGGGTTTTGGTGGGGACCAACCATATTCAAACCAGAGCCTTTACCAGAAAGAAGGTGGTAATAGTCCTGAAATTTTAGTCATTCATCCCGTAGTTGGCTTTCTGCGGCTCATCAGTGCCCTTCCAGTGGTCACAGATGAAGGGCAGGGGACTTCACCGTTACAGGATTTCTCTGTGGAGGCACCTAGGACCATATCAGCTTCCACTCCAGACTCCCCTTGAGCCCGTTGTGCCCCACAGTGAATAACCTCCCCACCCCTCCGCTGCCCAGTCAAGAAAGATTTTTTTCCAGATCCTTCCAGCCCTAATTCATTCATTGTTGACCAAATATTTGTTGAAGGCCTCCTGAGGCCAGCTTTCCAGAGGTGAGTAAATGGACAAAGATCCCTGCCAGACAGTAGTCAATAGATGTAACAAATAGTATGTGCATACAGTTTGTTCAGAGGAGAAAAGTGCAATGGAAAAGACAGAGTAAAGCAGAGGGAGGGGTCACAGGAGAGCTGAGGTTGGGGAGGTGCTAACGCTACAGTGGGAGTATCAGAGCAGGCATCCGTGAGATGTGACTTTGGAGCAGGGCCCATGGAAGAGAATCGGTGAGCCAGGAGGGTGTCTGAAAAAAAGCCTTCCCATGGGAGGGACAGCCAGTGCCCAAGCCGGCAGCAGAAGCAGGGGACAGTTGTGGCTGTTGCAGGCAGAACAAGCCAGTCAACAGACAAGATGCATTCAGATGGGTCAGGGGTCCAGAAGTCATGGACTTTTCTGGTCTGGGAGATACACACAAGAACTCCGGACATCTTTGAGCACAACAATGGTGTGACCTGAGATGTTTGAAAAGGATCCCTCTGCCATATTGTGGAGACTGAAGAAGTAAGATCAACTAAGGGGGTGGTGATAATTGTCCAGGCAGGAGATTTTAATGACTTGGACCAGGCTTGGTGCACTCCCTGAAGTGAGAGCAGCTGACTGATAGAGCTCACTGCAGTGATGGAAACGCTCTGTGTCTGCAGTGGCTGCTATATACATGAAACGTCACCCCTGGGAATAAGAAACTGGGGGCGGGTATTTAATTTCTCTACAGTTGTTTTAAGAGTTCCTATTTGAACCATTTCTTATTGCTCTCTCTTTAGTTTTTTTTTTTATTTTAATTTAATTTAAATATAAATAATAATCTAGTTTCATTTAAATATAAATAGTCATACGGAGCTCATTGCACAGGGCCTGAACACAGCCTGATTCCTGATTTAAATAAGAATCCAGCAGGATTGAGTGTTGGAGTGGAGGTGGCAGCAGAAGAACAGGTGAATCAAGAATGACTCCCAGGATTGGATCCGGGACGGTCCAGAGTTACCAGAGACTAACATAGAGAAGGCTGAGGCTAGGGGTTGGAAGCTGATGCGGACTTCCATTTAGACGACACAAGTTCCAGGTGCTGTGAAGTTCCAGGAGGTGGTGAGTGGCAGTTGACCGGTGAGTCTGGATTTGAGCAAACCAGATCAGGCTGGACACGTGAAGGGAGATAGAGCAGGAGCAGCAAGGAGGGAGGAGAGCCAGGGGAGTGTAGTGTCTCAGAAGCCAAGTGAAGGAAAAGCAGTCAGCCTTCCATAACCACAGGTTCTGCATCCACAGATTCAACCAACCATGGATTGAAAATATTTGGAAAAGATCACGTCTGTACTGAACACATAACAGACTTTTCCCTCTTGTTATTCCCTGAACAGTACTGTGTAACAACTATTTACATAGCATTTACATTGTATTATGTATTATAAATCAACTAGAGATTTAAAGTATACAGGAGGATGTGCATAGGTTATAACCAAATACTGTGCCATTTATATAAAGGTCTTAAGCATCCACTAGGGGTCTTGGAATCAATCCCCAGCAGATACCGAGGGACTACTTTATGTCAAGGAGTTGCATGATTCTGTATTATCCTTGTTTCTAAAAAAGAGGGACACAGTCATTAAATTTGATCCTGTCTCTCAATCTAGCAGTAGTGTTCCAGTAGATGTGGACAAAAGAAATAGAAATAAAGGATACTGGATGCGCTGAAGGCAATTTGAAAATGTCCTAGGTAAGGATTCAGATCACAACAAACTCTGAGTTCAACGAGAGAGTACATGGGTCTGATATAGCTTACCTGAGGGTTTGGATTTTAACATGGCTTGTTAAAATGAGCCATGCAGAGCCATAAAGAGGCAGCATTAGGTTCTGACTATGGGTCCAGGTCAATGGAGAACACTCTTCTTGAACTACTTTTAATTTCTCTGCAAAATGAAGTGAATTTCCAGCCTGAATTTTTTTCTCTATGTATTCACTTTATTTATCCTGTTGTCTTCAACCACAGCACCCTCACTCTTGAGAGGAGCAGGCTTATTTCATTCTAGTACTTTAACTTCTGGGCAAATATCACTTCCTGGGAGAAGGTACTGAGGTCCTATAAGCCGCACAGCTAGCAAGACAATCCTGCCCTCCACCATGGTACTTGACCTCTGCTTTTAAAAATGTGCTTGTGGCTGGAGACCTGTCATTTACACACCCAGACAAGCCAGGCCCATCACCCTGGCTGATACTGGTGCTGCCAGGAAGGGAGAAGGTTGTGTGCAGACAGCTAGCACAGCTGTAGGTATATGCTAGCTTCTTACAAACCCTAGGAAGAGATACTCAGGGTGGACGCAGCATCAACTTTCCAAATGCTGACAAAGGTGGTATAAAAATAAAAAAATAAATAAAAATAACTGAAAAAAGAAATGAGTATGTGCCTTGAGAGGCCGGTGGAGATTTCATTCCACCAAGTCAGTAGTTGCTTGCTTTCGTCACGTGGGCCTAGGAAAGTGAGAATTGTTATCGTAACTCTGGCTCTTTAAGTAACAAAGGTTTACGATGGAAGTCTTCACTCTGCAGGGTGGAATTTGCCACTAGACCCTGAAGCCTTACTGGATGTGGTCCACTACAGTTGTGCTTTCCGGAACACCCCCTTTCTTCTTGGTTCTCTGAAACTCTCCTTGGGCAGGGGGAGGACCTTTGGTAGTGGCAGTCGGTCCTCCTCAGTGACCTGAACCCTCTGACCACCCCCTTCCATAAAAGCCTCCTCAGTCCCTGACCACTCTCCCTGCCAGTCACAGTGTGGCTTGGGGGCTGTCCCTTAAAGACAGAGAGGTTTGTGGCCCCATGTTCTGTTCCCTGGCTTCCCATTGCTTCTTTGCTTTACACTAAATGTGGCAAAAGAAACCTACTTTCCAGAACCCTGCCTGTGGGCTCATCAAACACCAAAGTAAGTGGACCTCTTCGCTTTCAAGGTTAGTTTCTCTAGCTTGATTTTTAGAAATGCTTAAAGAGTCCAAGTTGTTTAGCGCAGAGTCAGCTCAGGAGTGGGTGGGTGGCCCAGCAGGTGAGGGAGTAGACAGAAGCAATTTGGTGGCTTTGTCACCGCAGAGCTACCCGCTCTGATTTGCCAAGCTGGTAAAACAGATATTCGTGCCCCTTTCCTGCAGGCAAGGCCTTGGAGAAAGCACAGAGGGGACAGAGGAGGGAAGCGAAAGGAGAGAGCAAACCAGGAACTGAATGTAGGCAGAAGGGAGGACCCTTGAAGCCCTGAATCCAGTCCCTGGATGAAGGGAGCAGGGAGGGGAATCTCACCCCTGGCTGAGCCCCCTGGGTCGGGCTGGTGAAGACAAACTTATAGATCAACTTCTCCACCCAAACAAGGGCTAAGAAGGGTGGCAGGGGTAGATAATGGGTAGGAGGGTTATCATGAGTTTTCTAGGGTAGGAGTGCACTTTTCTTAAGATGAAGAAACACCTTCCTTTGATCTTTATGTGGCCTCTTTCCCATCTGGGTCCAAAGTGATTGGAAGCAAGATGGTGTTGGTGGGTAGAAATTCCAGTAGGGTAAAGTGTTACACAAGGGCATGGAAAGGAGTCTGGGGGTGAATAGTGAGCCAACATGGCACTCACTGTGACCGAAACCAGTTTGCCTGGTTCTGTTCTGCATCCCGATTTGCAGCAGTGGCAGAGGGTCAGGATGGCTGTGTGGTGGGTTCGGTGGGTACCTTATCTGAAGTGAGCGCTGTTAAAATGGATTGTTTCTTCTCATAGACTGATAGGATATTTGCCTGGTGACCAAACCTCCCTCTGCTCCTTGCCCTAGTCATCCATTGCCCGGCTCAACTCCCTCAAGTGTGTCACCTACACTGCCACCCAAGTACCTTGCTGAAATGCAAAACCCCATCATGTTGTTCCTTTGCTTAAAACCCTTCAATGGTTCTTCATCGCTCACAAAGTCTAGTCTTCCATCTGTATACTTCCTTTCAACTTCATCAATTTCCTACATTTTTAATGTACAGCAAGTGACAACCAGGTTTTATTGTTTGTTTTTGGTGGTTTTTTTCCCCCAGATTTAAGAGTAGATCCCTGGTACCTTGGTTTGCCTCTTAGAATTAGCAGCAAGACAATATAGAGCTGAATCCCCACTTTTGCATAAAAAAAATTGTTCATTTAGGTGGACTGCTTGGTTAAGTATATTTTCTTTGCTGTTTCAATGGAATCTATTGTATGTTTATTCTTCACTGGATTCACTTATACTCTTAATACTGCACATAATTGAATCATTCAAATTCTAGTCTGTTGAAGTCAATGTACCTACTTCTACTGACAAGTCTATTGTTAAAGGCCAGCTGTCTTTCCACTTAAATTTTTCACATTCATTCGTCATGAGAAGCTTATAAAGAGACATTTTGTCTTGATTTCACAGATGAGAAAACCAAGTGCCATCAAGCTATCAGTAACTTAATCAAAGTTCACAGAGTTAAATTTACTTAATGGAATCTAAAAGGATTTAGGTGCCTGTGACATTTCAGGAAAAAAAATAATAAAACAGTGTCTTATGTCACATCAGCAAACCTTGTGCAACATCTGAAGCCCAATAAAACCTGTTTATTGAATAAATAAATGTCTGGCTCATAAGCCATATTCACTGACACTAATTTAAGGTGTACTTTGTAATGCTGAGTCTTTGTGATGTAGAATTTTAACTTGCTCTTTCATGTTGAGTCTTCACGGAGGCTGTTTGAGGTATATCAGAATTATTTTGTTTTATTTCAGTAGCCCTGTGGCTCTTGGCTTGATTCTCTTAGACTCTGCCCCAATTTTGGAATTATTGTCCTAGAGAACCACTCTTATTCACTAATATTTATCATACTCCTGAGTTGAAGAGGAGAAATAGAGGTTGAAAACAATTCTGGTATTCCTTCTTTGAGGGTCTGCAGGTAGAACTGGTTTGTAGGTTAAGAGAATCGGAAGAACGAGAAAAAGCTAGAAGAGACTTGACTTCCAAACTAGTTTATTTGGTTTATTCATCAACTACTATGCTTGGCCATTGCTAGACACTGGGGTGGAGGGACAGATTAATAAGACAGTCCCACTCCCCAGTTTCTCATGGGCAGACATACAGACAAGAGAGGAGATAATCAAGAACCATTAAGCATGATTGCTCATGACCATACTGTTGGCTGCTCTGAGTGAGGAACCAGAATTCCTAGTGCTTTGTGGCTCTCATAAAATTACTTCTCCAAGGCAAACCCCAAAAGGATCTACAGCTCACCACAATATGGGGCTCCCTTTCAAGAGGGCCCTCTTCCTAAAGCCTCAAACTCTCCCAATGCTGTGGTCAGGTGAGATTCGCAAAGCTTTGCAGCTGGGGTCCCACGGCCGCCTGATGATGCTCTCTAATCAAGCCCCAATTTCCAGAACAAGAAGTACATTTTCTTCCTTTGAAGGTAATTACACTCAACAAATTACAAAGAGCCAGGGCAGTTGAGTTAAAAACAATTGGTTTTGCAGTAATTAGAAAAACGCAAGGAAATGATGACTGTGGAACAATATTGAAAGGGACGCTGAGGGATGGCGGCTCCAGCTCCTGGTTAATTCTTCAGCTTGAATATTTAGAGATCCTCAACTAATTATGCAGAGATGATGAATTTTAAAAATGCTGCCATCCTGCTTTCTCAAGGCCAAGGACTCTGGCTATTAATAGAGCAATCAGATTTTGCTATATTAGAGAGAATTCACACAAAGTTGTATCTATTTTAAAGTGTTCATCTGGCACATTACTTAAAGTTGACAAATCTCCGTAATGTGCAAAATCAGCATTGGGTTCAACTAAATCCAAACTCATTATAATCACTCTGAGTCCCCCGCCCTACTCTCCCTCCCAGATAAATCTATTGTTTAAAATGGACACTACAGGTAAGAGTTATCTTGAGTCCTTCCTGAAATTTCTCTTCTTTGGGGTCACTTTTAAGATTGGCTTTATTTTTGACAAGCCCACCCCAGATGGAGGTGAATGGGCATATGCACTGGAACACAAGGGATTTGTCTCCAAGCACTAAACTTTTCTGGATGACAAATGGAAAGTATTGACCATGACAAGCAGGCTGCTCTGAGACTCTTGCTGGGAACCAGGGTCTCAAATTCCTCTGTCACCGTTTATCCATCATCAGAAAATCCACAGCCCATTCGGCTGTTCACATTGGATTTGCACTGTGCTGAGGTTCAGGGATCCTAGTGGGGAGAAGTGTCATGCATAATAGCCATAGAAACAGGAACCCAAGTAACTTCTCAAAACCACGTGGTCAAAAGCTAAGCATCAGAAAGAACCCACTGTGCCCTCCGACAGGCTTGAAAGGGGAGGCTGCAATGTGACCTGCATTTAATTATTTAAACTGCATATTGTGAGGCCCCTAAGAAAGCAAATGTCATGATGGACAGAATGAGTTTACCCTCCTGTCGAAAGAGCAGTGTGCCGTGGCGAGGCCGTCGCTCAATTAAATTGGACTGCGGGATACAGAGGAGATGGAGGCTAAGCCTGGGGACCCTAATGAGACATTTTGGAGGGAAGAGATGCCCCCCTCAGAGTTTGTCACCCTTTGATGGATGTTCTCCCCCACTCCTTTGCATAGCACCCGCCCATGTTAAACACCCCTCAAATTCAAACATCTTGCAGCCCAAAACATTTAAAAAGGAGCTTGCAAATGGAATTTTAAAGTAAAAAGCAAATCCTTGGTTGATGTGGAATAGGTGGTGGGGAGGGGGGCAGCAAATGATATTTAATGTCATGCAAATTAGCAGTCTTTGACTGCCAGAGCTGAAAGAAAACGAAGCAATGGATCTAAAACCAAAGAAGTAAGTAACAAATAGGTTGCTGTTTCATTTGTGAAAATGTGTGTCTCCCTCAACTGCCTGTTGGGAAGCAAAATGAAGTATAACTTGGTAGGGGGTGGCCAAGAATGTTTTCCAAGGACCCTGATATTTATGCAGCACCATATGCATGTTTGAGGATGACTTTTTTTGTAAAGACACACCTCAATCTGAATATATATCAAGAGTTCACACTTGATCAGCAAGCCCATGTGATTGTGCCCCCTCCCCAGAAGACATTTTGGCAGTATCTTGAGATGTTTTGGGTTGTCACAGCTCTGAGGGAGCAGGGACTACTCTCTGGTGTGTGGAACCCAGGGATGCTGCCAAACATCTTCCAATGCATAGGACAGCCCCCAACAGCAAACAGTAATCTGGTACAAAATGTCAATAGTGACAAGAAGAAGCCAAGAAAAGGTTAACCTTTGGGTATCGGAAATGTTCATTAAGACGGAGAAGTTGTCAAATGTTTGTGTCAAAATATGACAGCAACCACAGACCTCTGCATGCCCAGCAGGTGCACCAGGCCCTGCTCAGCTATCTAAATTGGTGGTTAAGATGTGCTTCCTCCAAAAGGCTTTGACAAGGAAGTTCATGCTCCTGTCTGGCCTTGCAGACTTGGCTGTTGATCCCATTTGTTCCTGGTGCCTTTGTCAGAAGGTGTTAGGAAGGTGCCGCCTGTCAAGTGATAACAGAGCACAGCCTATTTGAGATTTCTGCACATTAAGTCCCTTATTAGTATTTCAGTTCTGTCTTTCTTAGAGAACATGTGCCCCGAGGAGGCAGAAATCCTTTATAGACTTGAAAGTTACCTGAGGACAGTTAATCCGCACACTGCTCTGGTAAGGCAGGTAAATTGCAATTAGATGAAAAATGGAGGAAAAACAACATAGTCAACAGGTGTTTGGGTTTCCTTGGGGACCAAAGAGTTTCATATTTGGCTTAAAAGCACATAGTGACATTTGGAAAGAGTCCCTTGCCAGAAATGTTCTCACTGATGGTTAAGACAAGGAAGATTAACAATAATCTCAGGAATAAAATACAGGGGTAAATAAAAGGAGCTATCTTGAAGAACTGGGGGAGGTGGGTAAAGAATGAGTTCAGTGTTCAAAAACAATCTTTCTAGACATTGTACTGCACAAATGAAGAAAGCAATGTGCAAACCTTGAGGTGTTGAGGGAAAGGAGACGGATACATTCTCATTTCTATAAAGTGCCTGGTTCTGAGACGTTAAGGACCAAGAAAGAGAGCATTTGAAGCGCTGTCTCATGCCAACTGCCCCTCTTGAACTAGCCCAAAGCCTGGAAACATACATACACTTAATACAAACAGCAGAGCAATGAAGCTCAAGGGAAAATAGGGTGGCTTCCCAGCCAGCAACCAGGAGTTTTGCCAAGAAAAATTCCAAGCATTATTTGGGAACCCAGAACCCAAAAGCCATGGACCACTTGGCTGTGTATTAGAAATAGCCATAACTGGGAGTTAGGACCCCTGTTTCTAGCTCTGTGCCATTAATTGGAGCTGTGATCCTGGATAAGAAATACTGGCCATTCTGAGCATTAGTTCCATCTGCCACAAAACCCACCTTGCTACCTCCTCACAGGATGTCTCACCTGTGACAACTGATGTGACAGGACTTTCAACCTGCAGTGGGCTAGGAAATGTGGATATGATTATATTCAATAGGCCCAGAAAAGGAAAATTTTATGAAATACAAGATTTAGGATGTCAGGGTAAGGGAAGGGGGAACATAGGGACTTTTTAATGTGTAGGCCAAAATAATATGAAGCTAACACTCAAAAAAAAAAAAGGTAAACTTTCCTCATAAATTAACCACATCTGTACAGTTTCATTAAAGGAAATATCTGTAGTTGAAATTCATTCTAAGTGAGAAAGAACTGATTTAGGGTTCCCGGAAACAAGCCAAGCAGCAATTTTTCTTCCTGTTTATTGACTTACAATAGATGGCAATATCCCAAACTATCACTCATTGTTCCCAGATACAGCTACGTGGGAACCTGAAATGCAGTAAGGCTAGATTGCGAAGTGGGTCCATTTTAATTAGGCAGGAGCTTTCTTATAAATCAACTTACCTTTTGAGGAATTCAGTTAGAGAAGGAGATATTATTCTACCGGTGTTGGTCAGCTTTTTCTCCACAGTGACCAAAAGACCTCACAAGCACAGTTTTCAAGAAGGAAACTTTGATTTGGAGCTCCTGGTTTCAGGGGTCTTAGTCCATAGACAGCCAACTCCGTTGCTCTGGGCCCAAAATGAGGCAGAACTTCATGGCAGAAGGGCATGGCAGAGGAAAGCAGCTCAAGACATGGCCACTAGGAAGCAAAAAGAGAGCTCCCCTCATCACAGACAAAATACATACCCATGACCACCTCCTCCAGCCACATCCTACATTTACCACCCAGTTAATCCCTATCAGTAGATAAATGTGCTGATTAGATCAAAATTCTCCTAACCCAGTCTTTTCCCCTCTAAAATTTTCTTGCGCTGTCTCACACATGAGCTTTTGAAGGACACACGTCATATGTAAACTATACCACTTCCCATTGGCCAGCCTGGCTCTTGACCTCATGTAGACTGAGGTTAGTGGCTAAGCCCCCAGTTTTACCCTGTTGGTTTGCTTCTGTTAAGAACCTCCCCATTTATTAGTTCTAGTAGTTTTTTTGTAGACCCTTTTGGGTCTTCTAGGTATAGAATCATGTCATCCGCAAACAGTGATAATTTAAGTTCTTCTTTTCCTATTTTTATGCCTTTAATTTCTTTCATCTGTCTAATTGCTCTGGGAGTTCATAATCCACTTGAATCTAACGTATGAAATATGATATGTCAAGAGCTTTGTAATGTTTTGAACAACCAATAAAAAAAAAAAAAGAACCTCCCCATGCCAGAAGCATAATAGGGAGCCTTTCTTCTTCCACCCCTGACTTTTTTGTTTGAAGAATCTCCTTCTTATCTCGGTTTATTTAGCCCTTCCTCTTTTGTGCTGTAAATGCACCCTTGACCCTTTTCATCTGTGATGTTCCTTCCCCTAGTTTCCACCAGATGCCTTCCTGAGTCTTTATGTCAGTTTTTTCACTGCTTTGACCAAAAGACCTGAGAACAACTAGAGGAGGAAAAGTTTACTTTGGAGCTCACAGTTCTAGAGGTCTCCATCCATAGACGGCCAGCTCCATTCCTTGGTGTCTGAGATGTAGACAGAAAATCATGGCAGTAGTGTGTGGTACAGGAAAGCAGCTGGGGACAGGACATCAGGAAGCAGAGAGAGAGAGATTCTGTTTACAGGGACAAATATATATATATATACATCAAAGGCACATGGCCAGTGACCTACCTCCCCCCGCCATACCCTACCTGCCTATAGTTACCTCCCAGTTAATCCTTATCAGAGGATGAATGCATTGATTAGATTAAAGCTCTCATAACCCAGTCATTTCACCTCTAAACTTTCTTACATTGTCTTACATGTGAGCTTTTGGGGGACACCACATATCTAACCTATCACGGAGTTATATTAAGATATTTTAGAAGGTTAGGCTACAGTATCAATATTCTAGGAAAGCCCTGAAGCTATGCTGACTAAGAGTTCCTTGCACTACAGTGCCCTGGGAAAACTTTGCAATGTTGGGAAGAACCCAGGTACCCAACCTGTCAACTTGTCATCTTGGATCATAACATACCTTGGTGATTTTGAACAAATGTCTTCCTTCCCATCTTTGGGCCTGTGCTAGGCTGGATATATTCAGGTTGCCCCAGGTTTGATGTTCTATCACTCTGAGAACAAGTGCTGCAATCAGGAGAAACTCAAGCTTCATGCTTCAGTATTCGGCAGACTTTGCTATTTGAGAGGTTGCTAGAATTTTCCTCAAGGACCATTTTTAACTGATTTTACTGTTTTGAGCTCAGATGTTTCTCCCCTTTCTCTGTGTCACCGACTCCATATAGAAAACCATTTTTATTGGTTTCTTGTTGGTTATTCCAGGCTTTCTCTGTACAAACCAAAAAATGCAAATATATATATCGCTTACACAAGAAGAAACATACTGTACACACTGTCCTGCTTCTTGTTTTATTTTGCCTTCTTCCACGTAATAAATCCTGGAGAGCATTCCATGCCAGCATGTATGAGTCCTCCCTGTTATTTTTTACAGCTGTATTGTGTAGCTATACCACATTTAACTTAACTGCTCTTTTATGGTTATCTGTGAAGTAGATTCCCAGCAGTTGCACTGTAGAAGCACCTTCAGAAGAGTTGTACCATTTCACATCACCTGCAGTGACTGACATATGTGGGACCCTATGTCTCAACGAATTTAATAGCAAACTTTACCTTCTGTCAATCTGACATAGGAGAATCAATTTTCTAGTGTGGTTTAGACTTGATTCATCTTATTTAGAGTGAGGTTGAGAATTTTTGTGCAAGTCTGTTTAAAGCTCACTCATACTCCTAACTCTGTGAGCCATCTGTGTTGTGACCTTGTTGAATTTTCAACTGGGTTATTAGTCTTTGTCATTCCCAATTTCTATAAAGCTCTTTGAAAATTGGTGAGGGTTTTCCTTTGTTTGTGATACCAGTTATTAATATTTTCCCTGTTTAGTATTTACTTGTGACATCATTTGTGGTGTTCTTTGCTGTGTCAATTTTATTTTTATAATGGTCATACTCATCAATTTATTTTTACTGAAAAGAACTTCCCTAATACAAAGTTATTTCAAAACAAAAAATCTTCATGTTTCTCATAGTTTCTATTTGTTTTTTGTTTTTTCCTATCCAGTTATCATAAGTTACTTTAATATTGAAAAGAAGGTACCAATGGGTAATGAAATATTTCTTTTAGAGCCAGCTGTGAAAGGGGTAATTTGGTAATTCGGTAAAATGAAGAGATCATATATTTTTTTTTAATGGCAATGATTTAACTGGCTAACCTGAGAATTTCACTCCCATATTCTGGAGTTTGCTATGTCATTTCACCATAAGGTATAATTAATAAAAAAGCCACCTGAGGCCCATGTTCAGGTAAAGGAAGGTGCTTTGCTGGCAGTGGTCTCTATTCATGGAGAGTCAGGGATTCTCCCCCTGTCCAGTTACTTTTGAAAGAGTCATATTGCAGACCTGATGATAAGCAAGGGAAGGAAGGGACATATACAAGAGAAAGATCTGAGCACATTTAGACGGATTGAAAGCTCTTCTCCGTCATGATTATGGGTAGACTCAGTGAGTACTTGTTGGGGACTCACCATGGATTACCACCAAGCTAAATGCAGTTGGGAACAGAGACAAGAAAGCATGAAATACACTACTGCCCTCACAGAGCTTATTGGCTAGTTGTAGAGAGAAGGCACAATGTTGGGAAGAACCCAGGTACCCAACCTGTCATCTTGTTAGTTAAATAGTCACTCACACTATCAGTAGCATGTAAGTTCTCCTTATGATTTGGCTATGAACTGTCCCCCCAATTCTCCTGCTTTAGCTGGAATGTGAAGAGTTGGAATGATCAAAACTGTAACCTAATCCCTGTTTGAATGGACTAACTATAGGCGGGGGGGGGGGGGGGGGGGGGGGGGGGGGGGGGTATGACTGAAGGAGGTGGGTCAGTGGGGATGTGTTCTGGAACAATTCATCTTCCCTGTGGTCCCTTCCCCTCTCCCTCTGTTTCCTGGCTGTCAGGAATGGAGCAATGTCCCTTCACCATGCCCTTCTGCCATTTTGTTTTGCCTCACCTTGAGTCAACCAATGATGGAATGACCTTCTAAAACTGTGAGCCCCGAATGAACTTTTCCTCCTCTAAGTTTTTCTTGTCGGGTACTTGGATCACAACAACAAACAGCTGACTAACACAGTCCCCCCAAATACAATACAGAGCCTCTTTCCACCAATGCCCTCTTGTCCTCTGCTGTAACTCCTTCTCTGTGATCTTACATCATGGACTGTCTCATTTATATCATGGGGTCCTGTTTTCCCACGTCAGACAGGGGCTTAAAATAGATCATCTCAAAGTCACAACTCAAGATACAGGTTGATGCCCCTCTTGGATCCCACAGAACTTCCATTTTACCCTGACTATCAAATTGTTATAATTCTCACCTGCCCCTTCCTTAATACTAGAGTGTGACATTTCATACTAAATCGCAAGCATAGGGCAAGCACTTAATGTTTTTTGAGAGGCTGGATGAGAAAACTGTTTATGACTACTGCGTGACAATTCTGAGCAAAGGGAGAAAAACATAATCAAGGTTTCTTCCTAGAGGGGGCTTCTTTTTTTTATTTTCATTTATTTATTTATTTAGAAAAATGAAAAAGGTTTACTGCTTTGTTAGCAAAGAAGAAATACAGGGGACCCCTATCCCAGAGGCTGTGATTACGCTCATCAGCAGGCTTTTAAAGAGCTGATTCAAAGGCTACATTCCACATGTTCTCTGTTGGAGTTTAATTCACTTGTTAATTTGAAAGAGAGTCATTTCTAAGATCTTCAGGTACCATCCCCATAGTACAGATATTTTGTTCCTATGGTTAGTGTGTACTCAAGGACAGATAAATCTGCCTAAAATAGGGAAGAAAGGTAATCCTGTTTCCTCTGAGATTAGGGAGGGGAGAGATTTGGGAGGAGTAGGGAGGAGAGAGGAAGAGAAAGAAACATGTCCATTTGAAATATAAGTTGTGGCAGAGCAGCAAGGGCTACATTCAAAGCACAAAGCAGACCACTGTTATATTTCCCCACTGTGGGAAAAAAAAAAAAAAATGGACGACTATATCTCCAAACTGATTCCTGCTTAAGAGGGCAAAGTTGGGGGAAGTAACCCAAAGTCCTTGTTCTATCAGGTGGGGCATGGACAGTTAAGAGTTTTCAGCATCAGAGCAGTCCAGATGTCCACAATGGCAGATGGCAGGTGATTGGACAAGGTATATATAGGGCAGGGATCATGCTTAGCCAACAAGACAGCAAAGATTACTTTTTTGTCAATAATTATCACAAAAGCAATTTAATATTTCAGTCAGTCTCTGAAAACCATGAAGACAATAATTCATAATAATATCAGTGAAAAACAGATCAAGTTCATCAACATAGGAGGTTAGGAAGATTTGTAGGTCTAGGAGATCAGGCTCAAAATAACTCAGGACAAACTTACAACTCTGGAGCCCTTGTAATCATTATTATTAGGCACTCTCACCCAAGAACCCTTCCTTAATAGCCTCCAGCTTTTCCTTCTTTTGGTAGGGCTGACACAGTGTACATCTTAAGTTACATTTTAAAAAACTGTTTTCCTTTTAAATGTCCATGTAGGACTGTGCTTAGGCTATACTCTTCTGCCGGGTGTTTAAGACCAAGTTGGTCAAAACTGATCTTGTTCCTATCTAATCTTAACAGCTGAGATTCCTCAGAGATCACTCTTGGGACATGTGCAAAGTCTCTTGGCTTCTTTAGTTTTACCAGTAGTGCCATCTGCCTGCGTGGGTCAAGGTCTGCTTGACTATATGTGGCTTCTCTTGGAAGCCTCAGGGACATTTCCCTCTCCAATGATCCTCCTCTTTGCAGAATGTGCAGTGATTGGCTTCCTGTTCTCTAGGGACCTCTTAATCTCTCTGACCAGCATATCAAGTGACTCACTGGAGTTACATGGCCCAGAGAGGGGTCCCATTGTTCTCTGGGTCCTAGGTGACTTTTAGTGGACAAAGGCCAAAATATTGGCTGTTTTTTTCCTTGGCCATTTTACTTCCTTGACTTTGGTCTCCAAGTTTTTTTGGTTTTAAATATCTGGCAGGCCACTGCACTAGTCTTAAAGTGGGAATAACAGATAACTTAAGTATCTGTAATTTTACAGTTACCCCTTTCATTTAATTGGGATCAGTATTCACACTATAAGTCAGCATTATAGCCTGTCTGTCCTACATCTGATGGCTTGTTAACTCAAATAAACTCAGGTTGTTTTATTAGAAGCAGTACCTCTGCAAAACACTAACTGGTAACAGTTACAAAGTTTACAAGGAAAAATACAAAATGAAATTAACAGAGCAAAAACATATTCAATTTGTGTAACAGCTATGAACCACGTAAAATGATTTTTATAATCTAAACCTTTACTTAGTTGTGTATTATATCCCGTCTTTGAGATCAAAGTAATCTTTAGAACAACTTCCAATCTTTTGAACACAACTCTAAAAGAGCTCAAATCTAGCTTATTTTGGAGCCATGCTAACATGGAGTAAGGTGGGAGGCAGAGCCTTATCTCAGGTAAGGCAACTATCTTGACATATAATACAATACAGTATCACATCTAAAACATGAATCAAATAAAGGCCAAGAGAGCTTTTAACCTTCTTTTTGTGAAAAAAAAATGACAAAATGCTTTTAAGTTTTACAATGTCATTTGTAAACAGATCAGGCATATATATATATATTTTTTATGTGGTGCTGAGGATCGAGCCCAGTGCCTCACATGTGCGAGGCAAGTGTTCTGCCACTGAGCTACAACCCCAGCCCCAGGCTCTTTTTGTTACCTTCCAAAAATACATTTAAATTCCTATTCTAGTGTGAGAAGTAACACAAAATTGTATATATAACTTATTGACAACAGGTCACTTTATCCAGCTATAAAACATCAAATGACATGAATAAATACCAACCAAATTATTATTTTTATACATATCTGAGACTGTTACTATAGATAATTTTAGTATGAAGAACACCAACTTGATAAGGTGCTCTCCCCTAAGCTTTACACATTTTAACTTTTAAAGTAAGTTTAACTTTTAAAGTACAATGTAGAACCCATAATGTATGATAACAATCATCATAGGTCTGCATGAGTTAGCAGTACTAGCAAAAATCAAAGGATAGCCTTAAATTGCTTATACACTTAGGAAACAGGGTTAATGATGAGAAATGGACTTAGTCAAATAGAACAGATATAGGACAGATCTTCAAATGATAGTGTAGCCCTTCTGTCAAATACCATGTATAGAAGAGAACACTTATTGGTTATCTTGCTGGTAAACTTACACAAACTTTCATTTTATAAACTTTTACATAACACTTTGACAACGCATATAGACAGGTATAGTTCTCAGATGCATACGTATACCATATATTAAGGTGTCACATATATTGACACATATATTGAGGGTGTCACACACATATATTGAGGGTGCCAACTATATTGTTATAACCTAAAATAAGTTGTTTATTTAACCAGTTACAAAGTAATTATTTAAAAGATTTTTAAAACAAGTACAAACCCTAATTCCTTTTAGACTTAGTTTCCCTAAGTAATAAACCCTAACGGAAGAAATTTGTCTTGATAGATGAGAGGATAAATGTTTCTGACTTTACTTCATATCAGTACATTAAAATTCAATAACTGTGATTGACCATCCTAATTATAGATAATTTAATCACAAACACAAATGTTTTTAGATTTGCCTTCTTCAAACTTTCTGCAATTTACTTAGACATTCACAACTTGCTTACATCCTTAGTTTTGTCCTCTTTAATCTTGGACTTTAGTACAAGAATATTACTTTACCAAACAAAATACTTTCTCATCGGAAACATTTCTTTTATCTTCTAATTTTTCATACTAAAAAATTGTAACTTTCTTTTATTTTTTCTAGTTTTGGACCCTTTTTATGAATATTATCTGTGCATTTAACTACACAACACATTTCATCCCAGGATAGGGTTGGACAATCCAGCATATACAACAGTTGGGCCTTAATCTTTTTTCTCCCAGTGTTCTGCCAGCATTCAAGGGGTTGAGTCACAGCATATTTTGAGCCTGCCCTGTCTCCATTATGATTATCACAATGCCATCAACTTTAAGTAAATTCCCCACTGTTAATTGTACCCAGAGGCTCCTTTGGAGCCTTTTTTCTTATACTAAGTCATATTGATATGCAATGGAGGAGGCCCTTCCCATCCTTTTCTTTAGGCTTCCTTGAAAACCATTTGCAGAGGCTGCTTACAAAACACAGGTTGGCCTTAGTTCCTGTCTTTGTTTTTCTGGGTGCAGTTATTTATTCTGCCAGTCTCCTCAGCCATTTAGTTTGATGGGATATTGTTATAGCAAGAATTGCTTTGCACCCATGATGAATATCCCCTTGTGCAAATGGGGTGTCCTGTCAGATCTTAAAAGGAGAAACTGTTCTTGTCCCTAGGTCATAAACTGGCAGTGCTGGGTACTGCCTCACCCTTTGTGGCCAGCAGCCTTCACCTGCCAGGGACAAAAGGGGCTGGAAGGCAGGGCAGAGAGGCAAGGTTCTCTTTGGTCAGTTTTTTTATAGCCCAGGCAGGTTTTCTGGGATTTTTTCCCCCCAGTTAGGGATGGTGTCCTTGACCCACAGTAAAATGATATGCAGCTGCCTGGGGCCAGGCTGAGAAACAGTGCTTAGAGTGTCAGCCCTGGGTTTAAAAGATTTAAATCTTTTTAAACCCTTTCTTGTGTTGTCCTGATATCCTGCATACCAAAGGCAGTGCCTTTTGGCACCTTCAAATTAGTTCCTCACTGTTCAAACCTCTTACCATGCCACTGGATAAATGCCTGTACATACAGAATCTCTTTCATATACTTTACCCCTGACAGACCACCTTCAATTTCAAGATTGTTTTTTTTTCTGGATTATTATGCATTCAAAAGCCAGATTGTGTTACAGTATACCATCTTTCTCTTAGACAGGCTCATACCTATAGGTGGCCCATTCAAACAAGATCTCTGCTCAAGAGACTACCAGTAAGATCAATGCTGTCTTACAGGGCCAGTAACAGAAAAAAACACAGGCAGACAAGAGAAGACCACTGAAACCATGGCTGACAGATAGAAACCTTTAAAATAGACCTGCATGCACACACTTCTTCCACTTACTTTACCTTTGAGAGACCAGCTCCAACTGCGAGATTGTATAATAATCCAGAAAGCTATTCAAATGCCAAATCGTTACAGTAAAACATTGTCTTAGACAAGCTTATATCTATAGGTGGCTCTTTCTTCAATTTACTTTGCCTCTGAAAGACCAACTCCAATTGCAAGATTGTACAAAAAAGAAACACAGAGAGACAACCAGAGAGGAGCCCCTACACCATGGCTGATAGACAGGAACCTTTAAAATGAACAGCCAAAATCTTTCCCAGGAGACACTACCTATAGGATCAAGGCAGTATAGGCCATATCTTAAAAGGAGCAGGCAGTAACAGATACAAACCACACAGACAACCAGAGGGAATTCCCAAACCCAAGGCCAACAAATAGATGAGTACCTAGAATAGACTAGAAGGGAGTAAACACCCCTAGATTCTTGAGTCCCACTTTACCATGACTCCTACACCAGTGGAACTACAGATGTCCTCACAGAGAGGGACTGGATGTTCCCATGAAGAGGAACCAGACATATGGAATCAGGGGTCGTGGTGTGTACATTGGGGGCTTACCAGATGGCCAAGGGTGCTGCGACTTATATTGAGTTCTGATTTCCTTTTTCTCAAAATGGACCATGGTGGAGCAACTTGTAGTATTCAGAGAGAGAAAGTTGGAGTTCCCCAAAGCAAAAGGAGCTTCAGCATTGCTGAGACAGTCCCTCAGTCCCTCCCTTTACTCACAGGAACAGCTTCTCTGGTTCCACCTGAGGCACACTCACACCATTTCTTAACTCCCCAGCAATTGGCTGTCAACAAGTTTGTTTTATAAGAGAAATTCAAACCATGAACACAATTCCAGCATTGCGATCTACCTGTATGTGTCACTGAGTTTTAGGAGCAAGTGGAGACCCAGGATAGAGCACAGATGTTGAACAGGCTGGGACACACAGTCACTGACCACAGGATCTATCCTGAAGCTTGAGGAGGTCCTACAGTCATTGCTCAACAGAAACACCAGACTCAACTCTTTATTTTTAATTCTTCTATTTCTCATGACTGAGGGCATTTGTACCAGAAGAAAGCTTAGAACTTACCCTGTCTACCTCCCTCCTCACTGGAATGTTTTGTTTGGTATCTTAGTTTCATAATTCCTGGCACTCAGTGGGTATTAATATGGTAGATGGATTCATGAATGAATGAATCCCACTCACCCTATCTTTACTCAGCCTCAGCTTGATCTTACCCCATTGGCAGGTAATTATGGAACTCCCCATTTTACATGTTAGCCAGTTCCATTGGGAAAAAAATCTAGTCATGAACACTTTCATATTTTCTCATTTATTTTTCCTATACTCTTTTGTGCGGGAAGAGAAGGAAGGGCCTGTCTGTCATTTGGATTGCACAGAATTACACAGTTGGAAAAAAAATAGAGTAATTAGAGATTATGGATAAAGACTACTCTCAGCATATACTCAGGAGAACAACATGAAATTCCAAATACTCTTTGATACATAGCTCATTGTTTGCTGAGATTGTGAATGAATGAATGAGATAACCAGATACAATGGAGATATTCATGGAGGCTTTGGAGCCAAACTTGAATTAATGCCCATAGTATAATATCACTAAGTCTCTCTGTGCCTCAGATTCTCACCCTTCACTTGATGATGATACCTAGCTGCAGGATTTTTAATGAGACAATATATGCAATGTGCCTTTTTGAAAAACGCCCTTGCAGTGCTCTTGTTGTTATTATTATAATAGAATTTACCAAGAAATGATGATCGAGGTATAGCTTTGATGGGGTGCAGTGACCAAAGCCTGGAAAAAAGAAATCAACACAGACATTTTTCTGAAACCTAAAAGACAGTAGCAGAAGATTTTCAAAGAGTGAAGGAAGGTACATGGATGGATAGGGGATCCATCTTCTAGGACCTCCTGGATTCACCCTTGAGTTTCCTGAAAAACAACACTAAACAACCATGTTTCTAGCCATTCAAGCAGCACACAGAGTCTTTGTTCTGCCCACTGCTGCATTGCCAGTGCCTGACCACCTGTGTCCAGCAAATGAAAGGCGTTGGTCCCAAAATAAATAATTCACTTCATTTAGAACTCAGCTGGATTTTCAGAGCAAGATGTTAACAAGTATTTCTGGTATCTTTCTCAAATGTGAAAAAAAGGAATTTAAAGCAACCTGTCATTTTAGTCCCATAAAATGTCTCTTCAGTTATCCTTAGAGTACAGAGTTCACTCACATAATACATCCAAATTACAAATGTTATTCAGTACAATGCCAGTTGGATCACAAGATGAATGAAATTGTAAGTTAAAACAGCTCTTTAAGTTTTGTGTTTGTTGAAGAAGAAAAAAAATAAAATGAGTTCAATTTCTTGGTTCTAAAGCAAGATGATATTTAGCCTGTGTAATAATAGCCTTGGATTTACAGCAAACTGTGTCAATTACACTCACCCTTCTTTAAACTGACTGCTAAAATGTGCTGTGCTGCTTAACATTATATTTTTAAAAGAACATTATATTTTAAAAAGAACTTGATTATGATTTGGGGGAAGGGAGGGGCATTCCAGAACCTTCTACCTGGGGTCTAAGGACACCTGATTTTAGAGTTACACTTAAGAGAAAGGTTAGTATGAGTTTCTGTGAAAGGAATGCATGCTCCTAGGAGAAAGAAACTCTAATTGGTGTTGAAGTTGTGATGATAAGCATTCTTGCCCTGTTGCTGCTTTTAAACAGAATACTTCCAAAGTTTTTCCATTTAGGATGATAGTGATATTTAGAAACTTTTTTTTTTTTGTTATTTACTTTGTTTGTTTTCTATTTTTTTTTCTTTTTGGTAGACTAACCTTATTAGATTAGGGAAGTTGTTGTTTAATCTCCTTTAACTATAGGTTTTTCTAATCATGTACTCATGTGAAATTTTATCAGAAGTTATTTATACATCTATTGGAGTGATTACATATGTGGCTTTTGCCTTTAATGTCTTAATGAAGTGGAAGCTATTTATATATTTCAAAAATTAAACTAGACTTGCATCCTTGAGTTAAAACCAGTCTTATTATAAGATATGTGGTCTCTGTTGCATTTGTAGTTACATCTTCTTTTTACTAATAATATTATTTTTTTTTCAAAGTCATTCTTCCTAGTGGTTGGCCAACTTTGTAAGTCTTTTGTAGAAACTAAATTTTAATTTTTCTGAAGCTATTATCTCTCCACCCCCACCTTATTGATTTCTTATTATTATCTTTCCCTTCTTACAACTTTTTTTGGGGGAGATATGTTGTCTTATTATTCTTTTAGCCACTTCAGAAAGAAACAGTTGTTTATTTTTTGTGTGTGTTTCTATGTTTTTTATTGGCTGTCTTTCTTTTTAGGGCCTAAGTATTCTGACTTTGTCATTTTTTAATCAGAATTAAATTTACTTTTTAACTGTTAATGTAAAAACACAAAAAATGCCCATATTAATGACGTACTACATAATATTTTGATACATGTATACATATCTATTGTCTCAAACATCATTTCAGATTTTAAAATTCATATGTGAATCTAAACTTATATATCATTTATATATTATATATCATATAATTTAAATCCTTTCCTCAAGCTTTTAAAAATGCGTGTGGGGATTTCTAAAATGTTTTCTTCCTCTTTTATTTCACTTGTTTCTCCCTTTTGGAATAGATGTTATTCCAAAGAAAAACCAAAATAGTTTATAAAAAAAAAGGTACTAAAATAACAGGAAATTTTTCCAAGGGGATTGGATATAAGAACAATTCCCAAAATATCATTGAATTTCTATATGACAGTAAGAATAAATTATAAATATAATTTTTAAAAGTCCTTCTGGGCTGATAATGTAGCTCAGCATACATGCAGCACTGGGTTGAATCCCCAATGCCAAAAATAAATAAATAAATAAAAATCATCCTTCTAACCTGAGGAAAGAAGAAAGTTTCTTAAACCAGGTGCAAAAATCACTAAAATTACTTGAAAATACTATTTGAAAATTACTTGAATTGGTTCATCAGTGGACACTCTAGACAAAATTAAAAGCTGAAATACAAACTGAAAAATGAGAATGGCATCACATATAGCCAACAGATTACAAAATTTATTTGTAAATGTAAACTTATATAATTTGCATATTATTAAATGAACATATATAAAATTATAGATTCATATGACAATATGTTAATAGGAAATAAAAGCCAAAGACTTAAGAAGGCTTTCAAAGACTTGAAAACTAATATAGGCAATAAATACATCACCGGTAAGAGATGCTCAACTAGATTGGTAATCAGGAAAAATTTTATGAAGACAGCATTGAGATACCATTTATATCTATGTGAGAAAAATTTTAAAGTCTGATAATATCTTGTGTTAAAGAGAACACAAATTCTACGAGCTCTTTTGCATTTCTTTGGAAAGAATACATTGTCAGAATCACCTTGGAAAAGAATTTGGCCTTGTCTTGCAAATATGATCACTGTATTATGCTCCTTTTTATACTATACCACTCTTGGCAATATGACTTTAAGATGTTCTAGCACATGGGTACCAGGAGGCTTGACTACAGTATCTAGTATCTACATCCAACAGTTTCTGTAAAAGCAAAAACATATGGCAACCTCCCAGAATGTTCATTGTCAGGATAATAGGAAAATAAATTGTTTTATATATATATAATATACACACACACACACACACACACACATAGAGTAACATATTATGTGACAGTGAAAAGAAGCACAACATGGACCTCTGTGGAATTATCTTTGTAACATGATGGATGATGTATACAGCACATCCCAGATAATCATATAGTATTGATACTCTTTTTATCATTAACAAGCAGATTAAACAGCATATTGTCTATACAAACTAAGTGATAAAGAGAAAAAAGAAGAAAAAAACAAGAAATGGTAACTTTGGAATTTATCATAGAGGTTACTTTTAAAACCTCTATTGTAACATGGGCTACAGGAACTCTAGATAGGCAAATGTGAGCAATTAAAAAATATTCTTGTTCTTGCCTTAGGTGATAGTTCCACAATAATTTACTCTATTGTTTTAAACAACATTAGTGGAAAAGGGCCATTTTAGTACACTGATAGTAAGTTATCATGATTATTAAGTTGTGATTAATCTATTTCTAAGAATCTAAAAAACATGATTTCAAAGTTTCTATATGACAGTGACTCTAAGGAGAAAGGTGTACATTAACAAATTGCATAATTTTAGACTTCTGTAACCCCAAGAATTTCTAAGTATTGCATTTATTATGCATGAAAAATAAGTTTCATCTGCCTCCCATTTCTGCCCTTTTTCTACCTTCAGTGATTCAAGAGTGGACTCTTCATCTCTACGAAGTGCCATACTCCTTTTACTAACAGGAGTTACAAGCCATATTAGTGTTTCCCTGAGACAGAATCAATAGGAT
This sequence comes from Callospermophilus lateralis, assembly GCF_048772815.1. NCBI lineage: Eukaryota > Metazoa > Chordata > Mammalia > Rodentia > Sciuridae > Callospermophilus > Callospermophilus lateralis. The sequence goes on along the minus strand of NC_135313.1, from coordinate 107,274,590 downwards.
GGATACAAGGATAATTAATGAAAGGGAAATTATTAGGCAAATTGGCTCACATGATTGTGGAGCCTGAATAGCCCCACAACAGGTCATCTACAGGCTGGAGAAACAGGGAAGACATCAACATAGCTGAGCACAAGTCCAAAGGCTTCAGAACCAGGGAAGCCAAGGGTGTAACAGTCAGAGGCCATGGGCCCAAGGACTTGGTGGCTCACTGGTTCAAATCCCATAGTCCAAAGACCAAGGACCAAGAGTTCTGATGTCTAAGAGGAGGATAAGAAGGATGTTCCAACTCCAAGAAAGTGCAAATTCAACTTTCCCTTGCCTCTCTGTTCTATGTAAGTCTTCAGCTGATTTGGAGGTGCTCTTCCATATTGGGGGCACATATTTCTTACTCGGTCCACTGACCCAGTTTCCAGTTCCTTCCTCACATCCTCACAGATATGTCCAGAAATAATGTTTTACCAGGTATTTGTATATACCTTAATTTGTCAAGTCACACCTAAAATTAACCATCACCCAAGTGATATATTCTTATAGGCTTTTTAGGCCAGAGTCACTGCCAGAGTATTATGCAGAGTTGTCATAATACCATTTCTTTCATCCTTCCTTCTCTTGTCTTTCCTTCTTCTTCAGTGGTCTTTTTTTTTTTTTTTTGGTTTGGTTTGGTTTGGTTTAATTATCAAAAGCCAACCCAGAGAAACTTAGCTGAAGGTTAGAGGGGAGGAATTAAAACTTTATGAAATATAAACTCTGATTATTCAGATGAGAAAAAACCCAAGCTCAGTCAGTCAGTTACATAGCTGGGACCAAACCCAAATCTCCCTGGTCCCCACATCTAGTCTCCTTTTATTGGCAGAACTGAGAAGATGGTTCTAGACAATAAGTTTTATATTCAGACAGTGCTCTGTTAACTCAAGGGCTTCCTCTAGTCCTTTTTCTTTAACATGGGCCCTTAGAGGAAGACAGACTTAATCCCAGGGGAGTGAAATTGTTCATGGCTATATCAGAAGAGAGGGCAGACAGAGGGAGTTCATGAGCTCTCCCAACACTTCCTTCATTCAGGCAAAAGAATTATTTTTAAAAAATGTGTGCATGGGCTGGGGTTGGGGCTCAGGATGGGTAGCACACTTGCTTAGCATGTGTGAGGCACTGGGTTCAAGTCTCAGCACCACATATAAATAAATAAAATAAAGGTCTATCCACAACTAAAAAAATTTTTTTAAAGTGTGCATATATGTACATGTGTATATATAAAACAATATTTTATATGTATATATTCATATAACTATATTGTATATATGGTTACATATGTCTACTCATGTATATAACATATGTTTATTAAATATTTATTAATACATCCATACATATACACATAAAAGTGCACTAAAGGAGAAATAATATCAACTGGATACTAGAATAAGCTCTTCCAGGCAGAAGACCTACGTTGTGGACACAACTGTGCCACTCCATGACAATGAGAAATCACTACTTTTTTCCGTGCCCTGATGTTCTTAGTTTTAAAACTGAAGTGTTGTGCTAGTTGAATTCTAAGGCTTTTTTTCAGCTTTCGGAAGCCCTGTGCTAAAATGTGGGCATCATCTATTTTATTTTATTATTTATTTATTTGGTATTAGGGATTGAACCCAGGGGCACTTAACCACCGAGCCAAATCCCCAACCCTTTTTTTGATTCACTAAGTTGGTTAGGGCCTTGCTAAGTTGCTGAGGCTGCCTTTGAACTTGAGATCCTTCTGTCTCAGATTCTTGAGCCACTGGGATTACCAGCATGTGCCACAGCACCCAGGCCACATCGTCTATTTGAAAGTCAAGCTGATGGGCCCTCCCTTTTCTTTCTCCTTCACTATTTGTCTCACTTCTCCCAGTATTTGCCATGTAGACATGAACATTTCCCATTTCAGAATTTCATACCACCTGCCTTTGCATAGCAATTTACATTCTAAACTTGACTGTTAAATGTAGATTATGATTATGAAAGAACTTTCAAGGTGAAAAGAAAGATTAAATATATCAAAGGATACGGATAGGTCAAGTCACACAAGAACTGAGAATTAACCTTTGAATAATATAGAGGTCATTAGAGATCTTGACAGGAGGCTTATCAGCAGAATGATAGGTGTGATGTCTGATTAGAGAGGACTCAAGAGAGAGTAAGAAGAGAAATTGGAGATAGTAAGTATGTATAAATCTTTCAAGGATTTTTTTTTCTATAAAAGGGTGCAGATAAATGGGGTCACTGGAGACAGTTTTTTAAAGATGAGAGAAATCATCGCGCATTATGTGCTGATGGCAATAATTCAGTAGAGAGAGAAAAAACTGATGATGTAAGAGATTTGTACAAGTAGAGGGGCTATCTGTGGATAGGAACATGATGTTCACCCACAGTGACCAAAGGGCAAGAGAATTAATGGGCAGATGCTGTGAGATATGGATAGAACCTTCTCAAAATTCTCTCCTGATTTCTCCTGTTTACTTAGGGAAATATAAAGCAAGATCATGGAGTAAGTTCTGAGAAGGAAACATTGCAGTTTTGAAGAGAGAAGAGAGTGTGTGAAATGGTCTAGGATAGAGGCAGAGGTAATGGACTAGAGAAATTTATCAGGATCTAATCAACTTAAAGTCAGTAATTGTGAATCTGATGAAACTAATGAGCATGGTCCCCTACTTACCCAATTCCACTTCAGTAGCGTCAATGAAAAGTAGGTAGAGTGTTGGACTTCACAAAGTTAGGTTTTTGTTAGGTGTCACAAAACAAAGAAAAGAACAATGGAGTTGAGGGTGTTTAAGAGGAAATTATTATGTTAGTGAACCATAAAGACAAAAGTGAATAAGAATGGAAGTGTGAGCATAAGGTATATGAGTAAATAAAACATTTGTAGAATCAATTGGTGGTAGATTCCAAACAAAGGATTATTGAGTTGAATTATATTCAACTCAATATATAGAGAAAGTAAGGGAGTAAGCCAGGGTGTACTCACAGCAGAGTGAGAAGTTTGAAATTGGGGTTCTAGAGGAGTTGCCCTTGTGACTGGTGGGTGTGGGTGGAGGACAAGATCTGTAGACAAGGGATCATAGCCTGCATGTCCATCTGCAGGGACACTGAAATCATGAAGATTTGTAACTAGAGTTACATTGGAGAGTAGGAGAGTAAACCACAAGCTAAACTCTTCAATGAATCAGGAAGAATGACCAAGAGTTCTGTAGGTGATTATAACGGAAGGGTAATGATGGCCATCAGGGACCATGAATTCCAATCCTGGGGAATAAGGAGGGAAAAGAGAACACCTACTCCACCTCCAGGCTCAGTAATACGAAGGATGAAGGAGAAAAATTAGTCACCACTGAGAGGAATCCAGGGGAAGCCACATCCTCAGGGAGAATCAGATTTTGGTTAGAATTAGATGAAAAGTACATTCAGAAAAAAAAAATTGAAGCTATGGAAAAATTTTCTGTTAATTCACCTTCAGTTGCAGGAGAACAAGGACTAGAAAAGTATGGAGTATCCCGTATCCAGTCCCAAAGGAGAATGAGAATCCAAGGAATAATGAATGCCCCCTGAGTCTCAAGTTTCTTATGGTTACTGATATAAACATATATCATAGACTTAATGAGATTCATTCTGAGCTCTCAAGGAAAACAGTGGACAACCCAATAGTGAGAATATCGGAGGGTAGCCAGGAGGGTAGGTCCTTAGAAGCATGTGTACTTGGGGCCCCCCACCCCTTCAATTTTGCTATTGATGATGTGAAACTCAAGGCAGGAGCATTCTCATCTGAAGTATTTTGTGCACCTTGGTCTCCCATCTCTCTCCTACCAGAAAGGAATGGATGTTAGTGAAGGATGGTCTTACTAGGAGCATGCAGAGTTTCTCAGAAGATGTAGAGATCAAAGAAGGGACAGCCTTACCATGCATGGTGGCAAAATTCTTGAAAAATCAGGTATCAACTCTATCTGAATGATCCCTTACAGAGTAGAGGTGAATGAATAGATTTGATTTCCTTCCATTGGAGTATTAAAAGAGTAGAAAGATAGATGACATGAATTGAATCTGCTGCCTCATGTATCATTTGGCATATAGATTAGCCTTACCTTAGACTCCAAAATATAATGCCTCAATCAAGATGGAATCTCTGTCCCTCTCAAATATGGTCCTGAGCTAGAAAGATGCTTCCTGGATGGCATTGTTTCATGAGGTTATTCAGATACTCAGATTTCTTTATTGGCTGCTTCATTATCTACTGGGATATTATCTTCATCACTAGCCAAAGACACCTCAGCCATATTCCAGGTTCCATGAAGGAAGAAAGAGGAAATGGAGAACAAAGCTCTTCATTTTATGATTGACCTTGACAGACACACAGCATTTCACTCATGTCCATTGGTCAGAACTTAATCACATGCACGTATAAATTCTTGGGCAGCTGGGAAATATGGTCTGTAGCTGGGAGTTCAGTGACCCAATTAAACCTCAGAAAAATTCAAATAGTAAAATGAAAAATGGGGTACTAGATAACAGGTGACAGTGACAAATTGTCTTTGTCACAGATATGACCACATGTGAATAAGGAGTGACTTTAAATAATAACCACTAAATTTCTAACTAATATATCAGGACTACAAATTAGTGCTAGGTATTATACATTTGTGTCAGAAATGATTAACTTGCTCAAAATACTATTAAGGATTCAAAGATAATGAAGTTTTTAAAGAAAACACACACAAATATAGAATCTTAGTCATATAGTTTATTTCCTTATGTTTTACTTATCTTGGTACCCCCAAAATGTATTAAAATAGTTACACAAGATAAGTGCTCAATAAATATTCATTAAATGAATGACAGAATGATTCACTCATTCAGTTGGTCTATCATGTCCAGCTAATTCAATTGACTGAGAAGGAAAATGAACCTGTTATTCAGTATGATTTCCATATTCCCTTAAAGGGAATAGATATTTATCCATTAGGGGTGACTTTGGCTTTTAGAATACCTCTAATATCATTGGGTAGTACATGTGTTGTATGTAGACAATAATACAAATTTTGGTCAAGAAAAAAAAACTGTGAATGGAAGTTAAGGAGGTTGATAAATTTATTCTGAAAATAACATCAAAAGAATTTACAAAATGAATTATTAGAATAACTTTGTATATATCCCAAAGTGTCCTGTTTAAAAAGAACAATATTTGAGTATATAGAAATTTTACTATGGCAATTATTTTTTTTATTTTCACCACATTGTAGATACTCTAATGATAGTAAAAAAAACTTTCATTTTCAAATGTTGACAGACTCATATTATGAATCCTGAAAATTGTTCTGTAAAACAGTGATTCCTATCCCGTGGTTCTTAGACACAGGAAGGAAGAGGTAGGAGGTTGTCTTGAAATTTAAGGGCACAGAGGAGGCAGTGGGGTTGGTAGTGATGGTGGTGATAGGACAGGAAATGTGATTCAGAAAATACCAAGACCTAGAAATCAGTAAAAATCCCATAAATGATGTAAACAAACTATAATCACCCCAACCCCTGCCCCCCTACATGTGTGTGAGTCTTGGGGACTATAGGGATTCTGCATGCCGAGTCTTCAAGGGAGGTCACTGTATGTCTGAAGATCTCTTCGCCTTCTCTAGATTGATCTACTTATGGCTTGTTAGTCTTGTTTCTTCTGCCCTACCCTCCCCTTTCCTAAGGGCAACTAATCACCTAAAATGTCTTTCCGTTACCCGGGAGTGGGGAGAAGAAGCTGGAGTTTCCTTAAATATACAGGTCCTAGGATCCAAGAATGCTGCCAGAGAGCAGCTATCCTGCCCCATTGCTAAATTGACACCAGGTGGGAAGTCACTGGACGCAGCATTCATTCCACTCCACCCAATGCCTATTCATATAGTTTTTCCCTTTGGCACAGAAAAACTGTTAATGATTACCCATCCTCATATGGATGGAAGTATATTTATTCTCCCAAATGAAAAGACACATTCTTTTATCCCCTGCAACTTTCACATTCTATGCAGTTCACTTAATCGGAGAACATTCGAGGCCATTTGTCAAAAAGTCTGACAGATGTAGCCATTGTGAATCACACCACCGCACAAAGAACAGTCATCCCTGTGTCATTTGTCTTCATATATTTCTCATTCCTTTAACTTTCAAAATGAAAATTTAGGTTATATTCCAGGTTCCCTCCAGTTGCTTCTGGGAACCCAGAACTGTCCTTTAACCTCACCAATTTTATCTTTGGGATCAAAGAAAAGTGCTTTGAATAATCAAATTATGCAGGAAGCAATCTGTAGAAGTAGCATTTTTTTTCTAAGTACAGAAACACTATTTGTTTTTCTTCCCCTGTATTAGCTCTTTGAAAACGAAATCCAAATCTTAATCACTTTGCCCCATGTCTACTGTCTCTGTATATGTGTCTGGCATATCTTTAGGGACATGCTGAATATTTGTCTAGCATGTTTAGATTTAAAATTATAGCATACTATTCCTGAGCTATCACTCAGAAAACAGAAAAAGGGACTTCCCGGCAGCCGCAGCTGGTAGAATGGAAAGAGCAAGACCTGATGTTTTGTTTTGCAGTTAATTAGCTGCAAGAGTTTTGCTAAAAGACATCTTCTCTGGTTCTTTTTCTCATCTGGAAAAGTCAATTGGATTAGATCAGAGATTTGCAAACCTTTTTAAACATAAAAAAGTTTTTTTAAAAGCAAAATATTATAAAGAGACCAAGTAAGTGAAATGAACAAACTGTAGGATAGAGTCAGATGTCACCCTGCTGCCTTACCCCTGGTCACTCTGGTGGCATCTGTAGGATTCCAGTGAAAACATTTCTCACCCTTGTCTAGACTTTAGAATCTCTCCCGAGGGGTTACCAGATTCAGCAAATAAAAATATAGGGGTCCCACTTAAATTAAAATTTCAGATAAAGGAAGAATAATTTTAGTGTAAGTATATATCCCAGTTATTTGGACATTTTATACACACACACTGTATTGTATTTAATGTAAACACATTATATTTATATACACATACATACATACATACACTATATACACATATATAGTATATGTATGCACACATACATATATATGTATATATATACACACATACATATATAAATACACATATATACACTAATAGATCCTTATTCAGTTGACATTACAACTAAATTCTAGACCAGGTAAATCATATATTCTGGGTTGGGTATCCCCATTAATATTGTTTAAAACCCTCCAGTAGATTCCAGTGTGAAGGCAGAGAAGAGACCCACCATTTCAACTCCTGAAAAACAATTTAAAAACTGAAATTCTTGGAAAAACAATTTAAAAACTGAAATGGACCATCTCAAAAACTATATAGTAATTATGTGCAATATGATGTTTTGAAGTGAATATACATCATAGCATGTTAAAGCTAGCTAATTAACCAGTGCATTATCTCACATAGTTGTAATTTTTGTGGTAAGAACATGTATCCACACTCTTTGCATTTTTCAAAAATACAATATGTCTTCATTAACTACAATCACTGTGCCATATGGTAGATCTCTTGAACTTATTCCTCCTATCTAACAATAACTTATGTCCTCTGACCAACATCTCTCAAATCCCTTTTCTCTGGTAACCACCATTCTATCTTCTTCTATGAGGTCAACTTTTTTCCACGTATGAGTAAGATCATAAAGTATTTGAGAAAGAGCATTGCTTATTCATTGCCTGGCCAGCATCTCACCTTGAACATAGTTTTAGATCAATAAATGTTTATTTGCAGACTACAGTCACTAGTATCACCACAAAAGAGGGAGATAAGTTCATCTTAATCCATGTCCAGAAAAGCCATGATCTCTAGCTTAAAGCCTGAATGCATTAACCCTACCCAAACTGGGCGATGTGCTATACTGAGTATACTTTGTGCACTTAAAACTGGGATCTCCATCACTGCTGGGTCCCAAAAAGAGAAGAGTGCAGAATAGAGAATTGAGCTGCTGAGAAGGCCTGAGTCCTGTTTCGGGCTTGCTCATCCTCATTATGTGCTTCAGTGTCTTCGATAGAACAGGGAAAGTAAGAGAGAATAGCTGATTGTACTTCTAGAATGTGGCAAGCAATCCCTTTGTATGCATTATAATTAAACTGCATAGACATGATTCTCAAATTTCAGTGTGTATCAGAATTACCTGGGTGCCTTGTTAAATGTGTAGATTGCTGGTCCTGAAGCCAGAGTTTCTGGTTTCCAGAGTCTGGAAGGAGGCCTGAGAATTTGTATTTCTACCAAATTCCCAGGTAATGCTGCTGGTGCTGGTTTGGGGCTCACACATTGAGAACTACTGCTTTACAGCCATCCCATATTATTCCTCTTGGCAAATACAATAAAATTGAGACTCAGAAAAGTTAAATGACTCATCCAAAGTCATGTAGTAAACATTCATGCTCTATACTGTCAAGTGTATCTGCCTTTTGGGCCCAAAAGAGTATTTCAAGGACTATGGCAAGTAGTAAAGTTTTACAATTATACTATTTTGATTTTTAAGAATAAAAAAAAAACAAATTTGTTATTTTTTAAGCAAGAAAAGATGAGCACTTGTTTCTATTTGATGGGGTTCTGAAATGTGGGAATTCTACCCATCTGATTGGTTGACAAAAGAGTTCCATACCACTGAATTACAGCTGAAGCTGTTTTGTCCTTTGGAATTTATTGTCACTTCATAAAGACATGGTCTGCAGAACCCATTAGCATGTTCTTGCCAGTGAATGGCTCAGGAATAAGGAGTGAGCTCTCGATATGCGGGGTTTGAAATACAGGCTAATAAAAGGCACAAAATGACAATTTACTCATGAAAGTTTGAAGCCACTGTTCATATTTTCCACATTTTAACAAGGTGACAGAAAACCAAACCTACACAGCTATGATTAATCTATTCTAAAAGAGGGAAAGTGAAAGTTTGATGGGAAGAAAAACGTTTTACCTAACAGCTAATTTGAAAACCAAAAAGACTTTCTTTTTCTCCTGTTGGCTTGGAAACAGACATTTCTCTGTATCTTGATTTTTTTTTTTTTTTTACCTTCCCAAAGGATTTCAACTTTTATTTAAATGAAAAGTCATTTCCCAGTTTTCGAAAGCCTGGAAAACAGATCATTTCAAAATGAAAAAAAAATGGCATCATATCTACAATTAACTCCTTTCAGGACATGGGGAGAAAGACAGGACCTTAAACTCACCCAAAGGAGTCTCTAGAAAGGTCACAGAGGCTTCACAGAGAAAGAATGATACCATTTTTCTTTCTATTTGTGCTAGTGATCCAGGAGGTAGTTTCATTTCTTGAGGAAACAGGGTTTCAGAATAGGAAATATGATCTAAAATGACATCTCAGAGGGTTCTGACTCTTAACTAAAAAGACAACAAGGATAACTTGAACACTTTATTACAACTATGAAATTTAAATGTATGCAGTGTAAAAACATGATGTAAAACTCAAGTAGCATGTCTGGTGCTTGGTTTTGAACTTGCCCCCATGCATCTAAAGGGCACATCCTGACACGTGACCCCAGTGACCAACTCCTCCAAGACTGCTGCTCAAAACACTATTGTTAGAAGCCCAGGATGCGAGATTACCAGCCACCTGGAGTCTGCCTGGATGGTTAGTGCACTCAATGAGTAGCCGACTGCAAGTTTAGAAATATTTGTTCTTAAGTTTTGATTTTTGTTTTTTCTCTCTACATTTGTGGCCAGTGAACACAGTCATTGAACTCTGCTAATAATCACAGTGAAATGACCATGGACTGTGGAATCGGACAGTGGGACATCCTCTCTTTACATAAATTCCTTCACTCTGCTGTGCTTCTCACCCCTGTGATGGGCACAGGAGAATCTACCTCCACAAGCTGTGGAAGCTGAAAAGCAGGTGATGGATACTCAGCCCTATTATAGAACCTTGAACATGGGAAGCATTAAATAAACAGTTTTGTAATTACTCCCTCCACACAAGCCAATTAGATTTTAATAATGATAGCATTAGCTACTTATAAAAACCAGAATATCCTAATGGTTTCTTTGGGTGTGAGCTCTTGGTCGTAAGGAAGTCTGGTCTCCATACCAAAGATATAGAAATCATAAAATTTACCCTCCTGCGGGGGTCCTGATGGCCTTATTTTTCCATAAAAAGCTAGAGTGTTTGATTTTCTCAGGCTATGTCCATGTAAACACATACTTGCTACTTTAAAATAAATGTATGCACCATCACATTTGTTGCAAATTAATTTCACTGAGTGCTGAATTAAAAAAAAAAAAAAACACAGGATTTATTAGCTTGGGTTGGTTGAAGCCAAAATACTCAAATGAAATTTAACTGCTGGTGTAGGTGATATTCTGAAACATATTTAATCTTCCCTGGGAACGCAAATTCAACAAAGCTAGGAAGAAGGGTATACATCTCTGAAATGAGATGCTTTTAAAGGTTTTTAGAATTAAAAGAAGTAAAAAATAATAGATCACCAGGGAAGATGTAAGATGGTGTGGTATGTGGAAGGTTAAAAATGGCCAATTGGAGAAATGCAGATATGCATTATGATGACCCAGGTGGAGGTGAAAGGAATGACAAAAAGTGTTCTGTTCCCTGTTTCAAGTATAGGCACAAGTTTTCATTTTAAGGCCCCAGATATTAAAGTCTTACTTTCTGAATTTAATCCTGCCTTTGCCCCAAAGGTCAGAGTATGCAACCAATAGGATTAAGACTAGCACATTTCTTCTCAAAAGAGACAATTGCAGTGAGGATTTCTCATGAGCTATCATTGATTTAGGGATTATGGGACACACAAGGTGGCAGCCTTGGCCAGGAATTAAGCAAAGGATAAATATCAGAAGGTCACTTCTCCCATAAAGATACTATGAGTACTGACATTTCTTGCCTCCCCAAGTTGTCATTCCATTGTTAAAGCAGGTGTCTCTCTGACAGATCTTCCAGGGCAGAGATGCTGCTGTTCTGAAGCATTGGGCTCTTTGCTAAGAAAATAACAAATGGCTTTTCTATTTGGAGAAGAGACTTCTTCCTTCATATAAGCCTGGGCTTGACAGATAAGAATCAACAACCTTTTTCAGAACTGCTTGCTATCGACTGAACGTTTGCATCCCCACTCCAGGATATTTATGATGGCATTAGGGGGTGAGGCCTTTTGGGGAACTGATTAGGTTCTGAGGGTGGAGCCCTTATAAATGGGATTAGTGCCCTTTTAAAAAAGACCTGCCAAACTCTTTCACTCCTTTCACCCTGCAAGGACACAGTGAGAAAAGGACATCTATGAACCAATAAGGGGTCCCTCACCAGGTACAAATCAAAAGTACCTTGCCCTTACACTTCCAAAACTGTAAAAAAAAAAAAATAAATTTATATTATTTCTAAGCCACCCAATGTATGACATTTTGTTAAAGCAACCAGAACAGACCAAGACAAGAATTATGACAGAGACTGGGGGATGATGAGTGAGCTCAGCCTTCACCCCAATTTTTCCCCCAATTTAATTTTATCACCCAATAATAAAGAACCATTCACATTTGCTTGGCTTTAGAGAAGTTATTAAAATGAAGAGTTGGTCCTGTGCTGTTCGTTATGCCAGATGGCTCCCCCGTTGGCATGAGTTTAACTGAGTCTAACTCACTCCCTTGTTTAGATGTCATCTCTAAGCAAGAAAAAAAGGATGTTAGCCATTTATAGCCACAGCCCACCAGGTGTATTTCCCTAGCATATAGTGGGGAGAAATGCCAGCTGGCAGTATCCTGGGCCTAACTCCAGCATTTTCACAATTTCACTAGGTAATTGAATTTGAATTTATTTTCAAAGAAAAGAAAACCTGGAGACTAAAATTTTTTTAAAGAGTTTTGAGCCAAGGCACATTTGCAAGAAAATGTTGATTACAATCTTCCTACCGCTGGTGGGGGGGGGAGGCAAACAGGGGGAACAGAGCAGCACATTAGCACAGCCAGTGGGCTAATACACACAGCAGAAGAAACTCCTCGTGAAATGTTGTATTCCACTGCTTCCCGAGACTCTAAATATAACTTCATTTCCTTCCTGATTACTTTTCCTTTTCAAATGAAGTATTTTTTTTTATTTTACAGAATTCATGTAATCATAATTTCAAATGGCAGAATTTAACAAAAATTTATATCTTCAAGTATCTCATTTTTAAGTTCAATAAAGAAAAGAGGCTGAAAATTAAAAAATAAATAAATAAATAAACCAAAACTTTGTGTTTTTCCCCGTCATTAAAAAAAAAGGTACGAATAATATAATTATACAGCGTGTAACTCTAGTGTCTTAAAGTGCCTTCTGTTAATGCCAGTAGGTATTCTGGAGATTATCTGTACGAGATTCTTAGTGCTACTCTAATGAAGTGCAAAAACAGAGAGGCTTACCATGTGAAGTAATCTTTTACATTTCTGGCAGCTGGAAGTCTGCACGCAGATGCTGGCAGGGCCATGCTTGTTCTCCTAGCTTCTGGTAGTTGCTGGCAATCCTGGGTGTTCCTTGGCATGCAATACTGCCCGACTCTGTCTCTGATCTGTCATCACTTGTCTGACTTCTCTCCGTGAGTCTATGTCTTACCAAGGCAAGTCTCCCCTGCGTCTGAGTGTCTTCCTGTCATCTTCCTCCGTGCATCTCTGGTTGTCTCTTGCCCTCTTTCTACAATGACATCAGTTACGGTGCATTGAGGACACACCTGCTCTGGTCTGGTTCTTCTTTAGTGGCATCTTAAATTATTTCTCCAAAGAGCCTATTTCCAAATAAATCACATTCACAGGTATCAGGGGCTAAGAACTTCAACAAATCTTTGTAGAAGATCCAAATTCAACCCACAAGACTAAGCCAAAAAAGCAGAGCATGGGAAGATAGAAGAATGAATATGACTTTTAACTTCAGCAGGAAGAAAGCAGCTTTGACCTGTTGAGTTCTTGGAATATTGTCAACATTATATGCCTTTGACAAGTGAACACTCCTAGCTGTAATTTGTGGCCAAAAGTACTTGTTAGGACAATAACCCTGGACATTGCAGACACATATTTTTCTAGATTATATTTAATTACAAACAAGCAAACCAAAAGACTTCATCTATAAACTATTTAGTCCATTTTGGCACACTGAAAATTTTAAAGTAGTAGTTCCATATCCCTTGAAAGTCCTCTAAACATAGGTAACAAGAAACAGTGCCTGAAAAGGGGTGTCAGGGATGATTTCAGGGTGCACGCCTATAATCCCAGCAGCTCTGGAGACTGAGGCAGGAGGATCTTGGAGTTCAAAGTCAGCCTCAGCAACAGTGAGGCACTAAGATCCTGTCTCTAAACAAAATACAAAATAGGACTGGAGATGTGGCTCATGGTCGAGTGCCCCTGAGTTCAATCCATGGTACCCATGCAAAAAACAAAATAAAAAACAAACAAAAATAAAAAACAGGGGAATATAAGCATGCTCCTTCTCACTGGTGACAGTCCACTTTTTAACAGCTTGTGACAAAACTACCAAGCAACTTCCTGCTTTGCAGTGGGTTTTCATTGTAAACACATGTATTGGTTTAATTAGGAAAGTGCTTATATTGTTTGTTCTTATTCTAATACAACTAATTAGTTCTTGCTATTCCTTGTTTTACAGTGTGATATAGGTTTATCATTTATTGTTCATTGTTTCAAGGCTATTTGTACAGTTCTTACTATTTAATAGGCATCATTATAGACATTGTAGATAGAGCTAGTTAGAAAAGAAAGTCCTTGCCTTTGTGGATTTCGTATTTTATATAAACATAATAAAGAAGATGTCATACAGTCAGCCTCTATATCTGTGGTTCCACATCTGGAAATTCAAACAACTATGGTCAAAAATTGAAAAAAAATTTACATCGGCACTGAACACAGAGACTTTTTTTTATCATTATTCCCTAAAAATGCAGTGTAACAACTATTTACATAGCATTTACACTGTGTAAGATATCGCAAGTAATCTGGAAATGATTTAAAGTATACATGGGATATGCATCGGTTATGGGCAAATACTGCACTATTTTATACAAGGGAGACTTGAGCATCCACCAATTTTGGTATATACAAGGCAGTCCTGGAACCCATTCCTGTGGGTACTGAGGGATGACTCCATGATGTCAAGTAATGAAGTATGATATTTAAAAATCAAGCAGAGCAAGTAGATGGGAAATAACTAGGGCACCACTGTGGAGAGAGGGCCTCTGAATGTCTCTCTGAAGAGGGGGAATTTGAACAGAGCTTTCAAAGAGGTGAAACATTGCAATGTGACTGTCTGAAGGAGGAGGCAGAGAGTTTCACAAGTACAAGGACCCAAAGAAGAGGCATGCTTGATGTGTCCCTGGAGCATTATGGCTGGAGCAGAGTGATAGCAAGGAAAGAGACAGATGGAGAAGAATCCAGGATCCAGAGACATAGGATATTGTAGACTGTGGGAAGAACTTTAGCTTCATTCTCAGCAAAGGAAAAGCATGGGAGGATTTGAATAAAGGAGTGATGTGAGCCAATTAACAGTTTCTGTGGTGATTTCTGTATGGAGAACAGGCTATTAGAAAGCAAGAGTGGAAGCAGAGCTAGGGTATCATTGTGGTCACCCCGCCAAGAAATGATAGGGGCAAAAAAATCCAATGGTGAAGACTCACTGGATTTAGGTCATATTTTGGAAGTAAAGTAGAGAGAATTCGTTGGTTGTATTGGTCAGGATGGGCACTCTAGGTAAGGGGCTTGGCTCACGCTGCCTCTACTATGCAGAAGTCATTGGTTTGTTGAAGACCCTGTTCATACCTGGCACTTATGTGGCAACTTCCCTTTCCCAGGCCCTAGAGGCACAGGTTATCAATCATTCTGAACAGGGATACAGTCTTAGAAGACTTCTTAACACAGCAATTCAGACAACCCCTGCCTACAGGTCACACTTGAGATGACAGCTATCCGACATCCTTGCTTAGGATTTATATGCATGTAAGCATATATATTAGGCCTATTTTTATATCATTAACATATAGTTATACATACCCTTTGCTAACAGGGTAGGCATAACTCTTAGGATACGCAGTTAATGTTAGATCTATATGTTACTGTCAGGATGTGGAAACTTGAAGTCACCTTGGGGTCCTCTCTTTCTCCCACACCTCCCATCCTCTAGTCTTCTGGTAAATGCCTGTTTGTTCTCAGAGTCATTCTTCTCCTCTCTCTTGCTTTCCTTGGCATCAGAGGAGCTACATTTCCTAGGTTCCCTTTCCTTCTGGCTCCTGGTGAGGCTCAGCCAATAGGCAGCAATCAGAGAAGCCTAGACAGCAGGAAGAGGGGAGAACACAGGCATTTGTGTGTTCTGTGATGCTCCTGGTGGCAGGTGTTTCCTCTCTACTTTCTATCTGTCCAGGTCGCCCCTTCCACCTAGGGTTTCAGCTCCCATTGAGGAATCCAGCTTTGGGGCTCTAATGTTACTTTTGCCATTGTCACCCATCCTAGGGGTCGTTGTGGCTTCCTGCCTCTATTAATCTGTGGATCAAGACTGTCCCGTTTAGTGTCTTAGCTGTTCCACTATTTGAGTAAGTGATTCCTTGTATTAAATTCCCTCTACTGAAAGACCTAAAATCGTGAGCCGATCCCCTCTCCTAGAGTGAGGGGTCTTTTGTTTTCCTAAAGATAATGGAGTCTACCATGACTCTTCTATGGGGGAAAAAAAAAAAGCATGATTAAACTGAAATTCATTGAAAATAAGTATCTTTTCATTCCTTTTCCTCTCCCAGGAGTTTGAAGAAAGCCTGTCCTGGTGTCACTTCATCCAAGTGGTTTATTTCCACTCTACTGATGAGTACATGTGGTAACACATGAGCTCTGTTCCTTGTAACCTTTTTGTTTTTCTGCAGATTAACTCAAGAAGTTCCTCTCTGAGGGCCGGATCTTTGAGCTGACAGTCTATTGTGAGGTTAGAGTGTGGGGTTGTGTTCACCCCAATATAGTGTGACATCACCCAGTAATTATGACCCCATGACCTTTCTGGTTATTTCTGTGTGCCCTGAAGTCATCACTGGTTGGTACCCAGCCCAGTGGTGGCCCCATGGCTAGTGAAGATCTGAGATGTTCTATGTCTTGGGCAAGACTTTATTCTGCTGAGGAATTCAGCCAAACAGGCTTTGAGGAGCAAAGTTGAGGATTTCTTTGGAAAGAAGCCTTTAAAACAAAGTCAAGTGCTTCCCCATTCAAGAGCCAAACCATGGGTTTTCTTATCTGTATCTCCCCCAAAAGTGATTGTTCTCTGCTGCAAATATCCACGCTATGGCAAGCTAAGAGCCCTGGTCCCCACCTCCTCATTTATCTTTCCCTTGTTTTTACTCTTATAAGGATTCTTTCATTCCCCCCAAAATGGAAATGGAGAGATTAAATTTAATACCACTGTCGATGCCTCTGGTGCATATTAATTTTCAGTTTAACTAATTCAGATAGCAATTTATGTGGCTATTACCTTAAAATAAGATATTTTATATTTCTTATTTTTTAATCTCCAGTAGAATAACAAGTTATTTTATTATTCAAATAAGGCTCACTTCCTGCTGTTTTCAATACGATTTTTAATAAATATGTAAATTCTAAAATTAATTTACAGCATCCATTGGGAGGCATGATTTTTGAAATGACAAAAATTTGATGGATTGTAAAATTATCCCCCTTAAAATCATTAGTCATAGTGAGCAGAGTGTACCAACCTCTTATAATTTTACAGCTTTTTCTTCATCTTATCTTCTGTGAGGGACGCTCTTAAAATTGATTATAAAATGGTATATTTCTTAGGCCATAATTCATTCACAGATTAATTAGATTTTTAGTTAATATCCCATCATGGTGTGGGATGGGAGCCAATGGTGTTTTGTAATGGTTGAATGTTGCAGGAGAGAAGCCCTGATTGCTGTTCCCAAGTGACTAAAGCTACCAGCGCTAATCACTAATCACATTCCGACCACATAAAGTGTAAAATCCTTCACTACATTTTTTTTCTAGATGGCTCACAGCAAGAGCTCTTTATTGGCCCAGACCAACAGACGAAAATTTACTCACACATTCTTGTAAGAAGTGATTTTTTTTTCCTTGCTCAAAATGAAATTTCTGTAGCTATCCTCTGAAAGCATCAGGAAAGGAGAGAGAGAGAGAGTGTGTGTGTGTGTGTGTGTGTGTGCGCGCGCGCGCGCGCGCGCGCGCGCGCGCATGCGCATGCAAGTGCCCATGCTTAGCATCATCGGACTTGTTGTTATCCTAGTCACTTTCCAATGGGAACAGCCTTTGGATTAGTTTCATGGGTTTAAGTCATCTTCTGGTAGCACCCAACACGAATATTTAAGGTGAGTCTTGCCAGTAACTTCTTTAACACTGATTTAAAGAAAAGTATTTTTCCCAATCGCTTATGAGAACTGTAGATATACATGGCAAAGGAATCATAGGCACTGAATCCTGCAATGAGAAACACCAGCCCACTCATATTTAACTGAGTGAAACTCTAGGTTTTCACCGAGTTGAAGAAAAGACAATAATCCCCCTTCCATACTCAATCCTGTGTCAGTTCTGATGTGTGAAAAATTGCTACCTGTTACGTGAGTCTTCTTCTGTGCATTTCTCTGTACACCTAAGGAAACAGCCCAGGCCACAGAACCCCCCAGGTGACCAGGGTTTCACTCAGTCCTCTACCCAGGGGCTGGACCCCACTAAAGTCACACCAGGCCTCTCTGAATCTCTCTCATATGCTTTAAGGGCATCAGCATTGTTCAAGTTCTCCCCAGTATTTCCAAATCTTCATTTCAGGGCAGTTTCCCATTTCATTCTATTCACAGTAAAGATATTTTGTTTTTGTGTTTTTCCATTATATAAAACTACTTGGATCTTTTAAAGACCCCACTGATACAGTCTAGCTTCCCACTGCTAAATCCCAGGTATTGTGTCTTAATGCCTACCTGGCTGGGTCTTTGTACTTCTGATTATTTCAAGGGGCTTGGTTCATGACAACTGAAATGCCCCTTGAAAGTAGTATATTTATCAAATTTTTCTGAAATTTAAATTCTGCTTTCCTTTCTATTTACCAAGGAAGAGATCGTCTCCATTTTCTAAACAAAAGGAAACTTAAATGTCCTCCGGTGATTAGACACTAACTGCCCCCTCTGGAAAATAAATGAAAATTCTCCACCAGAGAGCGCAGCATCTGTCCTTGGAACTCAGTCACTTTCAGAGGCTTTAAAAAGATGTTATAGAGGTGAAAGGTACAGTTATAGGCCAACAGATAACCAGAGAATAAATTTAATGACTCTCCTTCCTTTATTCCACTAGTATTTATTGACTCCTTGTGTGCCAGGCATGTCCTGGGCACAGGGGACACAGAGATAAATAGGCTTATGGTCCCTATGTGTGAGACTGGGCCATGGCAACTCATGCACATGATAAAGGCCACTGGTACCTCAGTACTGAAGGGAAAAGAGGACAGTTACCAAGGCTCCTGGCCAGAAAATGATTCAGAGATTTCCTTCCACCTAAGTCTCCAGAAAGGAAGGGGTGTTGGTCATCCCAAAAGGTAGGGAGAACATTTTAAAGAGAGGAAGGTGTGGGAACCAGGACACCGAGACACTAAGTGCCTTGTTGGGCTCAAAATCCAACCTGTTGCCATCCCAGGTGGCTAAGTAAATAATGGGCCATCTGCATGCCACTGACTGATGTCAAGATGTTTCTGAGAAGTTACAATGTTATCTGCAACTATCTGGATCATTTGTGTCCTGATTACTTTTGAGATTGCTCTTTTACCCTTGCCCTGTGCTGTCATTGGTGCCATTTGGTTGAGCCCATTAATTCCTGAGCTTGCTAGGAAATAGTGAATTTTTCTTCCTCCCCTCCAACTCCTCTACCCCTTTCCTTTGAGGACCCCATATCTTCCAGTTGTCTTTCTGTTTCATTACTGGGAAGGATCTTATACCTTCTTCTATAATTAGAATCTATATTTTCTGCTGCCCACAGACAGTATAAGATATATGGGCCAGAGCCATAAAAGGATGGACAGATGACTTGCTGTGGGAAATCAGCTCTGTTCTCCCATGCAACTCCAAAGCACTTAAATCGTGAGAAGATTGCTATTTTAACAGTAGAGTCTCTCTACTTTATAAAACCTTGCTTTCATGGGAGAGCAGCAGAAGAAAGGATCCTTTCTCCCCCTATCTGCCACCTGGTGGGGAGAAGAAAATATAGGGAAAAGAGAACATCCATTACCATTCATCTTGGATGTAATTTGGAACCATATTTTTCTAGATTGTTGAGAAAGGTCCTTAACCAGAGCTTCCTTTCCTTTAATTTGCTCATGAGTCAAGAGGTTGAAAATGTGCCCCGCCTGCCACCAGAGAAACATCGCTTTCTCACACTGCTGGGCGAAGGCCTTAGGTGGCTGCCCCCAGAGACCTGTTGAATGGGGCCACTGGTCACTCACAAACACATGAGCTGCTCTGTTTCACTTGGAGCATGCGACTGCCCAGCCTGAGATGAACCGATGGATGCTTTTGCAAACATTTCCTCTCTGTGCAATTTTTTGCTTGAGGCAAGAAAAAGAGACCTTCTCATTATTTATCTTGAGCGTTTGATAGGCCTCCTTTGAGAAGGTCATTGTCTGCTACAGCAAAATAATCATAGGATTTCTGGATAAGCTGGCAAGAGAAAAATGATTCATTATTTCAAGAATTATTTTGCTTTCAGTCCCCAAAATGGATGAAGGCTTCTAACAATATGTAAGAGAGAGCACACGGCTTAACTTATTATATGAGAGGTTACACTTTAAAGGGAAAAGAAGTTCAAACATTACATTTTTAGCTCCACTGTAATATAACAAGGGTCAAGGCGCTCCGATGGTTACCCCGTGGTCCTCTGGATGATATTGTGCATCTCCCTTTGCAAGAGGAGACCTGCCTGCCCTTCTTCCCTTCTCATCCATGTGGCCTAATGAGATTAGAATGATTTTTTTTTTTTCGTTCAAGTAGCAGCCCCTCCCTCTAGTCCCTTTGGAATATCAGAAGGGGTAGCATATTTGTTCATCTTTAGTGACAGCCTGTCCATACAGTGCTGCTTGTCATTTCTCAAAATATCATGCATCTTCACAGCATATACATTTTACTGATTCAGAGAGATTGGGAGGTGGATTACTGCTTAACTTCCATGAACATCATCATGAAATATACCAAGAGACTCTTTATAGCTGGAATATCACACATGGTACCAAGATACTTATTGTGTCAGGTTATTTTTGCAATAAAGTTTGTTTGGCCTAAATGTAAGCCAGACACTCTGAAGCACTTTGCCTGAGAAAGGTATAGAATTTTAAAGTGGAAACTGGAGAGGCTGGACGATCAATATGACCTTGACTACTTACATGCCAAATGACTTATGGAAATAATGTAAAGACCCTGTGAACTCTTTTGCCTGACAGAAGGGTTTTAAATAATATTTTAAGAAAATCAAAAGCAAACATCCCCTGGACCTTCTTTACAGATTAGATCTGAAATGAAAGACCCTGAGTTACACAATTAACTATTGATTTTGTTGATCCATATTTAATTCTCCCAGCAATTGAGTTGTGTTTACACAGCCATGTGGGGCAGACATACTTCACTGGGAGCAAGATGCCTTTCACTTTTACATTAATTTAAAAATTAAATTGTTCTGTGCATGTGAGACAAAGAATAGTTTATTTTTATGGTTGCGGGTAGCTGACTTAAACCTCATAAAGTGGCAGTAAGCCAACTGAGGTGGTTCATGAAGAGATTACCCTTGATAATGCAATCCTCCGTTTGCTGAATAAATATACAGCAATTTCCCCTTTGCCACAGTTTTGCTTTCCATAGTTTTAGTTTACCCATGGCCAATTATAGTCCAAAACTATTAGATGAAAAATTCCAGAAATAAACAATTCAGAAGTTGTACATGGCACATTATTCTGAGAAGTGTGATGAAATCTCCTGCTGTCTTACTCTGTTCTGCCTATGCTGTGAACCATCTCTTTGTCCAGTGTATTCACATTGTATAGACTACCCATCCGTGAGTCACTTAGCCATCTAGGCTGTCAAATTGACTCTTATGGTATTGAAGTGCTTCTGCTCAATTAATTGAAGTAAGGCCTCACTCGCACAGAATACCCACACCATTCGCTTCATCTGGAAGGCATCATCTCATCTTACAGCATTGAGGACAGTGCAGTAAGATATTTTAAGAAGGTATTCAAATAACTTTTATTGCAGTATTTTATGATAATTGTTCCATTTTGGTATTGTTAACTTTTTACTCTGCCTAATTTATAAATTAAGCTTTATCACAGGTGTGAATGTATAGGAAAATGACAGTATATATAGTATTCAGTGCAATCTGTGGTTTTAGGCATCTGTTAGGGGCCTTGGAACTTATCTACCACAGATAAGAAGACTACTGTATTTCAGCTGGCAGAGAGACTAAAAAGCATCTGCATGCTAGCTGGTACTAGAATTTTGAACTAAGGCAACCATAATTTAATCTTTCTACAGTTTAATTTCTTGATTTGATACACCCAGTATTATTTGTAGGTTTATCACTTGAAGAGTCAATCTTGTTGCTGCCTCTAAGAATGTCATCAGTGTGATATTTATAATCTCACTTAGAAGCACTGAGACACACACCAAGTTTCCCCTGCCTGAAGGGGATAGATAGGATCTCGACTTAAGCAAATTGCCTAGGCTGGCTGAGGGCAGATGAGATAATTCTTGCTGGCTGCAGGAAGCATTCAAGGAAAGAGTCTATCCAATGTGTGCACCATCCATCATGGTTTTTCTATTTTCAGTAATATTTTGCCCCTGATGAGCTTATTTTATTAGCTATCTCCTATATTTCCAGAAAGTGATGACAGCTGGAGTTTCACCCAAGCACTGGCCAATCCCACCTGGAGGGACCCAGAGCAGCAGTGCCCAACCTGGGGGCTGTGGGATATGACTTTATGTATCTCCAGTAAGATATACACTAATCTAAGAGGCATCCTGGTTCTTGGTGCTAACCTGGAATATAGAAGACCTATCACAGCTAGTGTGTCCAGGGTCACAGAGCAGCCATTATTATAAATCAGGTGAAAGTGTGAAATCTTATTGTGTCTCTTCATCATGGAAACACATATATTAAAGAACACATTGCCAAGTCTATGAACTCTAGAAAAAAAAATGATGTTGTGAAAACAGGTCTAGCAATGGCATTTTTGAGACTCTAAGATGTTCAAGACACAGTGTCAGAGGAAGAAAACAGAATAAAGTCCATAGCATGTCTTCAGGAAGCTTGAATTTATTTGAGAAGAACAGCATTGATAGAAAAAGAGTCTGTACATGGGGATGGGGTTGTACCTCAGTGGTAAAGTGCTTGCCTAGCATGGGTGAGGCCCTGGGTTCAATTCTCAGCAACACCTAAAAATAAATAAATAAAGGTTAATTTTTTTTAAAAAAGAGTCTGTACAGTACAGGGGATATGCGCTCAGTATCAAATGAGTAACTTGACCATTTGGGTCAGGAATTCATAGAAAGGAAGACGAGATGAGCTATTAACATAGAAGCAGAACCAGCACATAACAAAAAAGAATGAGGCTTTAAAATCTGGTTACTATTAACCACATTAAGAAATTAGGGAAAAGAGAAAAAATTCCATGTGGAATTTAGGAAGTAACTAAACCCAGAAAGATTAACAAAGTCAAGTTAACCTATGGAAAACATGTACCTGAATATTACAGAGTGAATATCCAAAGAAGCTTGAGCAAGTCTCTGGAGTTATTTTGAAAATAGGATTGAAGATGGACACATAACTTTGAGTTGGATGGGATAATTGTGTTACTCAAAATCAGATCAAACAGCTGGCTACATAGACTGTTCTTGTAAATCAGTGAGGTAATTTTCAGATCACCTTGTGATCTATCTGAAGCTTTGTTCTATATGTAACTCGTATTGAAGAATCCTTGTACATTTCATGTGAGCAATAACTTTGCCTCATCGTCCCTATTTTGATAGTCATTAAAGTCCTTGTCCAGAGTTGAAATGTTGATTGCCACTGTCATATTGTGGTAGAGCAAGGGATGGAATCTAGCATCGAGGCAGATTCCATCAGCACTCTCCCAACTAGCAGGTCTCCTCATCTATCAGCCCCAGTACCATTCTGGGTACTGACAAGAGCTTCTTTCAATTGCTGCATAAACTGGAGTGCAGCAATTCTAAATTGAATGTTTCTGAGTCTTTAAAACAATTCCCCATCAAAGAATCTTCTCTTTAGATCAAGGACCAATAGTTGAGGTCAATTCTGTATTGCCCCTGCTCTCAGGATTTAATATGACAAAGAATTTTATCCAAAGGAAAAACTGCAGCTCTTGAACTGAAACCTGAATTGCAGTAGGAGATGGATGGTTCATGAAAGAGGAAATCCAACATCCTTAACATCCATGAAAGTCATTGTGCCCTGGGTGAACCTTTCTGAGTTCACAGTCCCATTCAATTCCATGACTGTTGTAAAATCCCTAAGAGATTGGATGCTGTGATGCAATATGGCTCCTAAATGGTCTACCAAATTCTGTTGGAAATAACTCCAAGTTTTCCATTTCTTTATTTAATGAATAGCATAGAATGTGTTCCCTTGCTTTGGCACTCATAGCATGCCCCATAAAACAAGCGTAGCACTTTGAGATATAATTTTATGATATCTACCATTTTGATGATATTGGAGATTTTCCTTTGGAGAAACTTCCATTAAAAAAATATACTGTAACATTTTTTTTTTTTAATTCTCTGATTCAAGAAAAAATGTTATTTTCTTTTCTCATAAGAACAGTCCGAAATATATCTGTCCAAAGTGAAGACATAGTTATATGCTGTTAGAATACACAGATGTTCCCTTGCTATATTTTTTTCTAACAAAGTTTGTAGGCTTTTTATGTTACAAATGCATCAACATCTAAATAAGACATGGCGCAGTTTACTGGGCAGAGAGATGTCATATTTAAGGCATAAAATGATGGAAAGGATAATCAAGGAGGAAAAAGTTTATCAATCTTTGAAGTGAGGCAAGTGGCATATATATTTATTGTTATTCATAATGGTGCCTTTAAATTAAAGACAGAACAGCTTGATGTTCTCATTCTCTTCAGGTGGAATCATTAGCCTGACACCAAAATGAACAAATTCAGATGTTCCCAGCTCAGGACTTGCTCAATTCTCAACCCTAAATAAAAGGTCCAGTTAATATTACTGTGATTGAAAAAGAAAAAGGAACCTAACAACACAAAGCTGCAACACAGAGTAGCTTCTCATTAGTTAAGCCACTCCCACAAACTGATAAGATGAGCTGGTTTGTTTGCCCCATTTCCAGGCCACCATAAAGTAGTGCTGATTTCCCATTCAGATAAAATTGGCCAATACATATCAAATCTGTTGCATTGCTAAAGGTGATAGACCTATATTTTAAATTAGATTTGTGGATCTGTCCACCACTTGAAAAAAAAAAAATCTAAGTTTTCAAATGGGCGTTTCTAATGAGAGCACTAAGGTCAGAATTTTCAGAAATCTCAAATGTCCTTTTATGTTCATATAACAATTTTACCATAATTTATCTTATGCCTGTATTCTTCCCAAATATCTTTCTCTTTGCCATAAGCAAAATTCGTGATTTTCTTTGTACTTCCTTTTTCTCCCCCACTGAGGGACATGGCCCCGTATCTTCTCCAATTTTTCACAAATGGAAGCATTTCTCATCTCTTTGATAAAATGGCTTCTCTTCCCTTTGGTCCTTTTGATCTGGGCATTGTTTATCTCTGAAGCACATTTTTCTCCTTTCCACAAGGTGTACTGTTTTCAAGCAATCCTAAGCTTCCTACTGACCTCTCTCTGCTTTCTTTCTTCTTTCTTTTTTCTTTTTTTCTTTTCTCAGAAAGTAAATTCATTTTTCCCCCCTGGGTTCAGGGGTGCTGGCAGAAGTCATTGAAAGCCGTTGATCATGGTAAAGGACCGCAGTATAGTTAATATAGCCATAAAAGCACATCTCAGCTGAAAATTACTCTTTCACCTAATACAACCAGTTTGTCCCAGAGATACTGAAGAATCTCTAAGATCCCAGTACAGAAGCAGAGTGTCCCCACATGCCACATCACATCTCACTGCATGCAGGTGGGTGGAGAGACTGGTTCTCTATTACAATGCATTGCATTAATTTTTCAGAAGGGCAAGTGAAGAGTAATGTGTCCAGTTGAGGTAATAGGAGGAACTGAACACCAAGAGAAAGTAATTATCCAAGTTGGAATTTGACCAGGTTAAGAGGGTTAACACCACAACCCTTGAGAAAAATGTAGAGGGGTCCCTAGTGCTCACCAAAGGTCATTCTATTTTCATGTCTCATCCAGAAAGTAGCTCTGCCAGGAGTGCTGTAAGAGGTGGCATTAGGAAAGAAATTAAATAGTGCCTTTGAGAAGAGAGAGAAATGATTTCAGCAGCATCTTTTCCCTTGGGGTTGACCTGCCCTCAGCAAATGTCACTTAACATTGACTTGGAGCTGTGCATAATCTTTGACTAAGAGACCCTGGATTAAAAAACCTCCTCCCTATCCCCACAACAAGAGTAAAACACAAAACTCTGCCCCAAATCCATCTTCCCAATGACCAAGATTTGCTCATGAGAAAAGTGCTGGGGTAAATCATTCCTTCAACTTCAACCCAAAGCCCTGCATGAGACAGACTGTCTCCTCTGATGTATTTGCTTTCCAATGGAAGCATTCCTGTCTTCCACATTTGTTGAATCACCTCCTCCTAAGTTTTTGTCCAAGGAACAGCTTCTCTGCTCAATCCAAATCACTGCACTACCCAAATTTTCCTACATCTTCTTGGTCCTAATGCACTTATGACTATTTGGTTAAAATGCACAGTGAATGGGGCTGGGGATGTGGCTCAATCAGTAGCACGCTCACCTGGCATGCGCGGGGCACTAGGTTCGATCCTTAGCACCACATAAAAATAAAAATGTTGTGCCCACTGAAAACTAAAAAATAAATACTAAAAAAAAAAATGGACAGTGAACCTAATGAGAGATGTTGGATGGTGGTAGGGGACACACTGTGGTGACACATCTTCCCAATTTGGGGAGCTCCCGGTGATAACACACCACACTTTGTATGCCTGGTTCTCCCTATTCACTTCTCCTCTTGGGGTTGGCGTGGAGTGAATTACAAGTTTAATTAGCAAGTGCAGGAAGAGAACCAGCAATGCAAACCCACCTCTGGATCTTCCCACTTCCCTCTGGAGTCATGGCTGACTCTCAGAAGCACACAATCTCTTCTGTTCCTTTGTGCTATAGGTTTTATACACTAATTCCCCAGTCCAGGGCTGCTAGCTACTAAGTTTGTCCATTTCTTACCACAGTGTTAGGAAACCCACTTCTTTGCAGATAGAAACTTTTTCCTCCAGTCGCAGATTTCTTAGTGATAAAGCTGGCATTTTAGCCTCCTGTCAATGTTTTTGTTTAGTTTTCAAATCACCGAGATCTAAGGTGGGGAAAAGGATGTTAGGGTTGATTATTGTGTCACCTCAAATTCCAATAATAGATGCAAAGAAGACACCCAATTAAGAATATTTTAGAGTCACAGAGCTTTACAGAGTGGGAAGAATTTTTTTTTTTTAAAAGAAAGAAACTTTAATGTAAAGAAACTGAGAGTCAGAGGGGTTACACAGCTAATTAGCACAGTGCTGGGAATTGCACACTAATTTCCAAATACCTGTTGTAATCTGTAATGATTAAGATCCCAAGTTCTATAGTCAGAATGCTTCTGCTTAAATCCTGACTTATATTAGCCATGTGTATGTGGAGAGTGTTTAGACTACTCTATCTATATTTTCTCATTCATATAATAGGGATGATATAGCACTGTCTCATGGCTGCTGTAAGGATTAAATGAGATAATTCACGTGTGACATTCACCCCAGTACTTCATAAATATGGCTCTTTCCAACCATGTGTTTTCTTAAATTGATTGGCATTAAATCTTCATAGCATTAGAGAATTTAAGAATCATCTTAAATTCTGTTTGCACTTGTTTGGACTAAGAACTCTAGTCATTGGGTGATAACTGGATTTGAATTTTTCAAGTAGATTTGAATCTCTTCCTGACATTTGACAGTAGATATACTAACCAGCATTTTCAAGATGTAATCAACAAATGGAAAGTTATTTGAAATAATGAAAGAGTAGGCTTCATCATAGAATAATAATTGATTGCACTAGTTCATAAATTCACTTTCTTTTTTCCCTATGGGAACACATGTATCTCTTTGAAGCTGACACCATCATGTATGTCACGTATGTATGTGTGTGTGTGTGTGTGTATGTGTGTGCGCATGCCAGTTTGTCAACTGTGTTATCATTTCATGTATTATCCACATATTCCTGTGGCACGGGCTTTTATCTCCACCTAATGGACCCTTCCTACTGTTAGAATATTACTCAAAGCAGAATCACTGTTCCATGATTATTGTTGGCTGTAAAATATATATATATATTATGCATTTCTATGCAAAAAATCAGGAAACTAAGTTTTCAGGTCTTATTTCATGTGAACTTTAATTTGGGTGAATCACAGATTCCATAAATATCCCATGTAAAGTACAGCTGACTCAAGCCTCCTCACCTTCCAGGCTGATGTAAGAGCATGGTGAGATCATAGATGGGAAAGCAGTTTGAAAATAAAAGGTATTTATCACCTGGATACTGGGCTGATACTTCCCTGAGTCTGTTAGTCTCTTACAGTGGACATTTCTATTTCTGTCTTTACAGTGAGTTTGTCCAATACAGAATCTAAAAGGGTAAAAAGATAGACTGTCTTTCTGTACACTAATTCTGAGGTAGACTGCAGAGTGGCGTACAAAGGCATAATAGATAATAACTTATCGAAGTGTCCTCCTTTCTTCCTTACTGTATATCTTAAATTTATGTACCCTTCAAAAACTTTCCAAGATCACCCTCTTCCATGAAACTTCCTCTTAAAATCAAATCCACCAGGTTATTTGCACAAAGCTGGCCACCTAGTAAATTCAATTGATTGACTGACTGTTTGACAACAAGGAATTAAATTAGTTAAGATATAATTCTCAAGAGATTTCTGGAGAAATGTCACTATCTGTCTCTTGCTTGGATTATCACTAATAATTCCATGGTTACATTAAAGACAGGAAAATATTTTAAGAATATATGAGACTATTTATTTTAAACTTGAAAATATGTTCTCATCTTGCCTGCTTAGCCCTTTTTATATACCCAAGTGCAAAAAGGAAAAAAAATAATAAAGCCCTACTAAAAAGTCATTCATACAACTGTTGCCACCTATAGGTGACAAATGTAGTATATTAATTTAGCGTAATTCTGATGAAGCACAATATGTGAAGGAAAGGGTATGTTTTATGGAACCTACATAGTCATTGTCTAACACCAATCTTCACTGGGTTTCTCCTTATTGCTGTTCTGTAATTCTTATTTCTGATGCTCTCTTTAGAGATACTGTTGATTAATACTCATTAGGTACTTTTCCAAGATAAAAGTTAAGAGGTTGGGCTCAGCCAGCAGACTGCCTTGGTCCAAATCCAAACTCTGCTAGGTACTGCAACAGAACCTTAAACAAGTTACTTAACTTTCTCAAGCTTTATCATCAAATGGAAATACTAAAGGCACCCACCCAGAGAAGTGATGTGAGAATGAAAGCGGATCATCCCTGCAATGTGCTTAGCAAAGTGCCTGCACTCAGATCTGCTCAGTTAAATGGTAACATTACCAGGATTCCTTGACAAAGCACCCTTCTCATGCAGGTGCTGCAAACTGAAGCACACAACTTTGTTACTGTTTGCCAGAGAAATCATAAACAAATCACTGTTTGAATTCAGCCCCTCCACTGATTGATTGATTGATTGATTAAATGTAACTTTTGCAGTGCTGGAGATTGAACCCAGGACCTTCTGCACACTAGGCAAGTGCTCTACTATTGAGCCACATCCCCAGCCCCCATAATCCCTCTTAATATTTAAATTTAAATATTACATGACCTCAAAAGTTTAAAAATTCCTGACATCTGACAAGACAGTGTTGAGGCTGGTTCAGTCTGCTTTGAAAAGGAGGCAGAGAAATAAGAAGCTTTAGTGCTATTCTTCTTGGCTGGCAGCACCAGTGGAGAAACCCAAGTCAGCACTAGAGATTTCTGATGCTAAAGGAAGACTCCACTGAGAAACTACTAACAAATTAACACTGGGTGAGCTAGGCCTTAATGAAGACAGTGAGGATGGGGTGGGATGTAGGACATCATAAAAAAAAAAAAATCCTCAATTCAGAAACTCAGACAATTTAAGGGTCACAATTTACCATGCATACTGGGTCTTTTCGGGGAGTGGTGGGTGGGTGAGGAGTACTGGGGATTGAACCCAGAACTTTACCACTGAGCTACATCCCAGCCCTTTTTATTTTTTATTTTGAGATAGGGTCTTACTAATTTGCTTAGGCCTTCACTACTTTGCTGAGGTCCAAACTTGTGGTCCTCCTGCCTCAGCCTCCTACATCACTGGGATTACAGGCCTGAGTCACTGCACCCAACTATATTGATTTTTGTTGTTTTGTCTTAATATGAGCTGATAGTTGAAAAGCAGGGAATTTTTGTGTGATGTATATACATAATAAAATTTTATGCAATTATAAATAAGAAATTCTATTTTCGCGGGAAAATGGATGGAATGTAAGAACGTTAAGCAAAATAAGAAACCTAGATTCAGAATCTAGTCAAGGGCTACATGTTTTTTCCTTGTATGTGGAAGATAGAAAAAAAAGGGGGAAAGTGGAGGGATTTCATGAAATTGGTTCTTAATCTTAGTATGTATCAGTATCACTCTGTGAACTTGTTAAAAACAGATTGCAGGGTCTCAGGAGTTTCAGGTGCAGTAGGTCTGAGTGGGGACCAAAAATCTGCATTTTCAATAAGTTCCTTGTGATGCTGCTCTGCTGCTAGCCTGTGGACCACACTAAGAACCACTATTTAGAATAAGAACTGCATCTCACATTTATGGAGCAACTTGTTTGTCAGGGCCTTAGGGTGCTCTAAGATGGCCTTTGATGCTGAAATACAGGTATACCTTACCACCACTTACACCTGAAGAAAGAGCATACATGCACTCACACAGGGGGCAAAGACTAAGCTGACACTGGAGCTCAGGCCCGCCTGCCTCCAGGACCTCAATTATTCCCTCTGGGACACAACTTTATTCAGCTGTGTATCCTCAGCACTAAAATCTTCCTTCCATCTGCCTTGTGGTAACTTCTCCAGTGTTTGTTGAATGCATTTGAGATGCAAATAGACCAAACCAAAAAAGAAAAGCCCAAGAAAAATGCTTTGTTTCTTGAATGAGAAAAAGGAATAAGACATCTGGTGAGGAGAAAATTTCATTGAATGCTCTTTATTTACATAAAGGGATATGTACATTTACACTTTGGTAAAGGTAGGTAAGCATTTACTCTCTCCAAAGCATTTTCTACTCTCCATGTATTTTTAATATTGTGTTATATAATCCTTTGCAAAAATGCCTAAAAAAAAAAAAAAAAATCACACGGTACCAAAAAGGGGCTCTTGCATGGAGTTATTTCTCATTATGGAATCACTTTTCTGTAATCAGCTAGGAATCCATTGCTCAGCCCTCCTATGGTTTCAAGGTAGCCATTTGAGGTTGAAAATTAGCTCCAGGAGTAATACTTCTGCACGATAATAATATAATGAAATAAGCAGTAATTCCAGGGTGATTTTCAAATATTTCCAGTAGAATTACACCATTTCCCATAGTAGAGAAGCTCTGCCTGCACCTTGGGACACCAAATCTATCTACTTTCACCCCTCCCCCGACCCCCGCTGGCTTTTTTTTTTTTTCCTTTTCTGTTAAATATTTAGTTGTGAGAATCCATAGGCTTTGGCTCTATTTGCCTCTATCAAAACTTAATTTCCTCGTTGCACCTTTATAATCCAATAACTGTAAGTGGCATGGGGTATAATGGGAAGCAGAACTGACTATGTCAGAGATGGTTCACCATGTTATTCAAAGATCTGGGTAACAAAAATGAATACTGGGGCTAAACAAGCCCAGTATTTTGTCCTTTTATTTCTACCACACCGTAATGCTATGGTGTGGTGGAAATAAAAAGAGTAGATAAGGCACCCAGACTGAAATTCAAATTCTATCACTTGGTGGGCAACCTTGGGCAAGTAGTTCTTTCACTCTGAGCCTTGCTTTCCTCATCTGTAAAACTGTCCAAGACTTTTAGGTATAGACAAAGGAGAGGGATAGCTGGGTCAAAACATCAGTGTTTACAGCAGCACAATTCACAATAGCTAATCTGTGGAACAAACCTAGATGCCCTTCAATAGATGAATGGATAAAAAAAAATGCTATATAAACACAATGAAATATTACTCAGCAATAAAAGAGAATAAAATTATGGCATTTGCAGGTAAGTGGATGGAATTAGAGAAGATAATGCTAAGTGAAGTTAGCCAATCCCAAAAAACCAAATGCTAAATGTTTTCTCTGATATAAGGAGGCTGATTCATAGTGGAGTAGGGAGGGGGAGCATGGGAGGAATAGAGGAACTCTAGATTGGGCAGAGGGGTGGGAGGGGAAGGGAGGGGACATGGGGTTAGCAATGATGGCAGAATGTGATGGACATTATTATACAAAGCATATGTATGAAGACACAAATTGTGTGAATATACTTTGTATACAACCAGAGATATGAAAAACTGTGCTCTATGTGTGTAAAATAATTGTGATGCATTCCCCTATCATATATAAATAAAAAATTAATTAATAAAAAAATGAGCAAATAAACTGAAATATCTTCACTCATAAAAAAATTAAAAATAAAAATAAATAAAATCATCCAAGAGGTACAAGGTTACAATTAGGAGGAATAAGTTCTGATATTAAAATGCACAGAAGAGTGAGAATAGTTAACAACATTGTATTTTTCAAATGACTAAAAGAGAGGATTGAATTCTTTGACATCAAAGAAATGATTTGTGTTTGACATGATGAATGTGGTAAATACCCTGATTTCATCTTTACACATCCTACACACACATAAATACACACAAACACACATACCACACATATCTCAATGTACCCTCTATATATTATCATTATTAAGTGTCAATTAAAAGTAAAATAAGACTTAAAAATATATACATGGATCAAAAAATTAAGTAAAATGAGATGTTTAACTTTGCAGGTTTGTGAAAAGGCTGTTAGAGAAAACCTCTTGTTTTTTACCTAGTGGATACTTAATAAATGGTAACTATTGTCATCTCTAAGCACCTGTCCCTGCTTTCTCCTTGTGTTTTTCCTGAAAGAGGAAGAGAAGATGAGAAATGTTTTAGAGGTGTTAAAACCTCCATTCGTATTATTTTTTGCATCTGTGCCTCAGTTGATTTCAGCAGTCACTTGAGCAATTGAACATACTCATGTTTATAGGGCTTACCTAGATGATACTGAGTGTGACTGCAGTGTTTTATAAAGTCCTAGAGGGTATTAATAACATCCTGTAGATATCCCAGTATAAACTACTATAACTAGAATGTTTTGGAAGGGAGTGTTACTGAACTGCAGACCTGTTAACCTGCATTTTACACCTTTGGGCATTCTGAAATCTTCATATCTTTAGTCCTATCAAGAGACAAACAGCAAACACAACAGTGCTTCTGACAAGTTTAATATGTGCTTAACTTTTATGACAATTGAAGGGATTTATGCTTTTATATTGCAAATTACTGTAACTTCTGGCTGAAACTCAATCCTTATCCATATTTAGAAAAAGGATAACTAATATTTAGCAAGAAAATAGAGGAGTTTGAAACTTTGTTTAAGAAAACTTAGGTACTTTACCTGAACAGATTTCAAATGGATCCATTTAAAATGAAATTAAATGACACTTAACTGGTTTTGCAAGTTGGGGCCTATTTATCTCAGTAAAATGATTAAAGTCTTGATTTATCCCTAAAATTAGCTTTATTGTTACACTTAATTATGCTGGGAAATTGTTAAAGACTTGTAGTCTCTCTCTATCCCTTTAAACTACACTTTATGCAGCTAATAATTGAATATTGGACGGGATAACTTGATTTTCCAAAGAAATATGTTTCTAATATTTTTCTCTTTTTATTGCAGAAATTGAAACAAGTTGAAGAAACAAAAGAAGATTCTGAGAATAGATTATCTAAAATTTCCCTGGAGTCATTCAATAAATTTAACAGCAATACCGTGATTTTATTAGAAAAAGAGAACTCTCTGAACAAGGTTGAAGGACAAAAGGAAGAAAAAGAAAAAAATGAAGAGGCATCTTTAAGTAGCTCAGATAGACCTGGGGTAGATAATTTGGAATCTTTGAGTGATTCTTTATATGATAGCTTCTCTTCTTGTGCAAGTCAAGGTTCAAATGATGTATAAAGGACTTTTCCCCTCTTAGTGACAGCTGGGAATAGTGCACTTAAGGAAATGGGGCGGGGGTGGGAGATATAGAGATAACCATAAACTATAGCAACTCCAGAGTCTACCTTGTCACATTCACAGCAGGCGACCCAGCAGAGCATATGTCTCTGGTAGGGCAATAAAGAACAACTCCATTTATTGTGTTTCAAGAGGATTAAAAAGTAAACACGATACAGACTTCTTAATTTTGCACTTTTTTCGTATACTTGTACAGAAGTTGTAAATGTTTTGGAAGA
Organism: Callospermophilus lateralis; assembly: GCF_048772815.1. NCBI lineage: Eukaryota > Metazoa > Chordata > Mammalia > Rodentia > Sciuridae > Callospermophilus > Callospermophilus lateralis. The sequence continues at coordinate 107,240,777 of NC_135313.1, read as the reverse complement.
GAAATTATATTTGTAGGAGGAAAAATGATAGCAATAAATGGAATCAGTGCCATGCTCTTGAATTGATGTACTAAGTCTTAGAAGTGGATGATAATATATATATTTTTTAAAATTTCGACTAAAGATTTTGTGAAGTTCATTGTTCTAGTCCTCAAATTATTTGTGGGTACACCTAAAACAAGGCCTATGGAAAAAAAAAACAGAGGGATCATGGTAATCTCTATCTTACAATATCATTTTGATAGAAATTTTAATTCTACCATCATTTCAAAAGTATTGCCAGAGAGATTCAAGTCATAGGGATAAGTGTAATTCTGCCTTTCCTGAAAAATAAAGTGTGACACTGAATCTAGTAGCAATCTAACCCTAATTCCAATAGCAGGTTTCCCTCCAAACATTTCCTTACATCCTCTTCTACTCAGTGCTTCTCTCTGATTCTGAGTAGTATTTGCTGATCTTATCTTCTTGCTCTTTTTATTAAAATCTGAGTACTCTCAAAATGAAAGCAAATTCCTATTTGCCATGTTCACTTTTTAAAACATAAAATGGTTGGTGCTATAAAAAATTCTTACTTTTAATATTCTTTTTTTTCTACAAAGACTGTTTATATGTAAGGATAAATTCTATTTTAAAGGTTATGTGTATTTTTTCTAGATGTGAACTATTTATAATTGCTTTTGTACAGGAGCTTGTAAACTAGGCATAATAGAAATATTTTTAGGATCTATATGGTTACTTTAGCACACACTTGTTTCTTTAAAGGATATTGTATGATCAGTGTTATTTTGTTAATTTGTGCAATTTGTTATATTTGAATTTTGTTACCTTTAATGAAAATTATGTAAAGTGCCCTTGTCTTTCAGACTTTTAAAAATCCCTTTGTTTCATTTCTGAATAAAAGTCCTATCACAATTGCACACTCTGAAAGCTGGAAAGAACTTGTTCTAGGACCCTTTGGCACAATCAGTTATTTCAATCCTGACTAACACGCGTTCCAAGGGTGGATTCCCCGAAGGAATAAATAAACTGGCCCTTTTGCTCCCGTGATAGCAATTCAGCCAATTGTAAGATCAGAGTCTGCAGACAGGCGAGTAATGGTCAAAACGTTTCAGTCTCCCAGAGGGGTTAACCAACTAGAAATGAAAGGAAGAGGGGGGCAAAGGGAAAGAAGGGCCCTGAGGCAGATACGGAACGATCTCTGCAGAAGAATTACAAGAAAGTCATTTATGCCCATTTCCAGACCCGCTCTGCTGGCAGGATGGGGAAATAAATGATCTGAGTCCTAGCCTGAGCGCTTCCCCCAAGACGTAGCAGGAGGAGAAGAGGGGCAAAGCTTCAGAGGGTATCTCCACAGAAAAGGATGCTCCCTAAGGATTGGGGATAAAGGAGTGGGAACCAGCGGGATTCGGGGCGGCGCGGGGCGGGGTGGAGGGGGGTGTTGCACCATGAGCTGAGGGCAGGAAAGCGGGGCTCCGGCACCACCTGCTGCAAAGCTCGACAAGGAAGGCGAAAAATAGCACCGTGGCGCCCGGGAATACACAAGGTGGGTCGTTTGGCATTGACCAAAAGAGAAATGGCTGGGGCTCGGGCGGGGGATCCGGAGGTCAAGCCCTGGGTAGAGAGGGTGTCTTACCGAATATATACTAATAATTCGTGGTTTTGCGGAGCAGAATGAAGCTGCCTGGCCTTCCGGAGGGAGAGGATGGAAGAGAGAAATCCTCTTCTTCACTCTGATTTGCTTTCTGGTGGTATGGATCTCAATAGTTGTCCCCGAGGCAGCCTTCCCCTGGATTAGGGGACTCGGGCAGTGTCAAGGCACCCTCCGGCTGTGCGTGCAGGTGAGCCGGGAGAGTGCTGCTGGAGGGCAATCGCGCCTGTCACTGCAGGGTCCTCACCACACTCCCACCCATATGGCGGAAGAAGAACGGTAATGAGAATCCAGGAGGGGCTTCTCGGAGGAAAAGGGAGCGATACGAAACGGGACGCCCCAGGGATTCTGTAGATGTGCAACTTTGCGGGGTACAGGAGAATATTCACCTCCCCAGCCGAGGCCAGTCGCCCCGGGCGGCGGTGACATCGGTGCTCTGGCTGAGTGGTCCAGAACCAGTTGCTGGCTTAGTGGTTATTAGCCAGCGGAGCACAGGACGCGGGAGGTCCAGCCCAGGACACTGTCTTCTAACCCTCACCACCTAGGTCCCACAGTCCGCGGTGCGCAGGTCCCCGCGGCACCTGCTGCTCCCTCCTCACGGGTCCCCCTCCTCCGGTCTCCCAGCCTCTGAAAACTAGGGTCCTTCTCAAATCCTAGGCTACCCTTTCCCAGGAACGCGCGGAGGCGGGAGAAAAGGAAGGAGGTGGGGACACAGACGGTCCCAGCCTTCCCCTCCCGCCACCCCCACCCCAACTCGGCAGCCGTCACGTGGTGCCTGGAGTGGGTGGAGGGGAGAAAAAGGCGAGACTTTTTTGGGTGCTCTGGATCGCCAGTAGTTCTTCAGCTTCAGCCGCCAACTCCACAGGCGCCGCTCTCGGCTCGGGAGCGCTAGCAAGAGGAGTCCGGGACCCGCAGCTAGGAGCCCCTGCGCGGGCGATGCGGGCGCCGCGGGCGACACCTGCGGCTCCTCTCGGCGGCAGCAGTCGCCAAGGCGGCAGCAGCAAGGGCCCCAGAAGCTTCAGCAGCCACAGCCACTGCGGCCCGGGCAGCCTCCGCTGCGGTCGCCGCCTCTGATGTGCGCCTGCCCGCTTCCGGCCCCGCGTCTCCGGGAGGATGTGGGTCCTCGGCATCGCGACAACTTTTTGCGGATTGTTCTTGCTTCCAGGTAAGAGAATGAAGAGGAAAGCAGCCCGGTTAGTCGCGGACACCTCATCGACCCTCTGGTCTCTTCGCCCCCCATGTGCCCAGCTACGGGCCAGCGTTGCTCTGGGGATGCCCAGCGGGAGTTTAGCGGTGGCGACTGGTGCCTAGAGGCGCTAGACTGGGAAAGTCGCCAAGTCCCGCGCCTGGGGAGGAGAGCCCCGGAGCGGCGGATTTGCGCGACTCCCAGCTGCAGCTGCTCGGGCAGCTCTGTGCGGGAGAAGCTGGGCTAGGAAAGAAGGAGGGTCAGAACAGTGCTGGGTGCCTATAAGAAGGTGAGGGGACTGCATCCCCCCGAACCCCACCAAGTTGCCAAGCGTTTCTGGCAACCCGTGGGAGTGGCGCCGCCGACAGGTGAGCAGCGCCCCGCGGCAGCCTGCTACCCGGCGGCGCCGGGGCTGGGTTGTTACATTCCGAGCAATATCAATGTGGGGCTAGAAGGGGACACACAGGGGCAGAGGGAGCGCTGGCAATTAGGTTTAGACAGAAGGTCCTAGAGCCAAAGAGAGCAACCAGCTGAAGCAATGATAGATGCAGATGTCTGGCTTCCTCTTCGCTTAACAGCTCCCGACTGAGCTCTTCAGAGCTGGGACCCCGACTGCAGACCGTAAGCCAATGCTTACCCAGAAAATCAGCGTCCGGAAAGAGCTGCGGGGTCGTGGTCCCGGAAGCGCGCTCAAAGGCGCAACGCAGGTTGCCTTCTACCAGCTGCAGCCGCCTCCGCCGCGGAGAGAACAGTCCCGGAGAAGGGACCCAGGACTTAGGGCGCTGTAACACTTGGCGTCCAGCGACTCCTCCCGGGTTCCGGGGTTGGAGCGCAGGAAGCCTTGGAGCCACAGTACAGGAACGCTGACTTCAAATAAATAAATAAATAAATAAATATAACTGAAAAGGCGTCTGCGAATGCAATCATGAATGGTGCCAAAATAGTAATTAAGTAATTTGTAACCAATTAGCAATTAGGCAAATCCTCTGGCATAGACTGGAGCTGAATCTCATCTCTAGAACTACCTCGCAGTCCGGTTTGTACCCCGCCCTCCTCCTTTCAACTTCTTGGGCAAAGGACCCAAGTAGTGTTGGATGCACTCTTTGTGTCTAGAGCAGGGATCTAAGGGTCGCAGGTAGCGTTACACTTTATCCTGGGAGAACCTGGGTACCCGCGCCACCCACTGCCGACTTCAGCTACACCTGTGAAGACACCAGATCCGCAAGCATCCTAAACCCTGGAACTGACAGCTCTGTGGGGCAGGAGGGGGTCGTGGGGTCTGGGGTGGACCCAGTGTGGGTCTGTTGTGAACTCCATTGCATCTGTTCTGCAGGCTTTGCGCTACAAATCCAGTGCTACCAGTGCGAAGAATTCCAGCTGAACAACGACTGCTCCTCCCCTGAGTTCATCGTGAATTGCACGGTGAATGTTCAAGACATGTGTCAAAAAGAAGTGATGGAGCAAAGTGCTGGTAAGAGCCCGGGTGAGACGCTCCCTCCGCCCTTCAGCCTGTTGTGGGAGGTGGGAGGGGGCATTAAATTACAGGGGAAAAAAGGACTGACTTTGATTTAATGCATAAGCACACACACTGGTTATCACAGATTTACTTTTACAATGCTGGGAAAATAAAGAGTTCCAAGTTACTTTAATCTCATTAGAGTTAATTACCAGGGCTTCTCCCCAAGGGACTTGGGAGGAGAAGTGCATTTAAATCAGTGGCTCTCCTCTTTTTATTTACTCCCCACACCTCCCCATGCTAAAAGCAGATCAGAGGGTGGAAAATATATGAATAACCAGCCTCTGCTTGGGAAACTAGACAGTAGTCTGTGAGGGATGTCAGCCTGAAATATGGAGCTAGTTGAGGTTCCCAGAGGTCAGTGCTTGAAAAATGTGTTTTGTCAGAGAACCACACCATATTTCTTTGAAGAACACTATAGGATCTTTATTTAATTTTAGAAGTAATGCATCAAATTCCAGGCACAAATTTCTAAGATCTTTCAAAGGAATATGCCCAGCCCCACTGGTGCAACTGCTAGTTGGCTGAGTAAGGGGCCTGGGCATTATGGAAGGGAAGAAGTGGGTAGGACTCCCGAGCATGCCCCCTAATAGTCTTTTCTAAACCCAAGTCCCCCAAAATGTAACTCAAATTTTAAGAAAATATTTGGAATTCTTGCTTCACTTCCAAGGTCAAACCCATAAGAGAGACATTGCCAGCTAAAAGCTATTGAAAAAAAAGGGAAATACCATCATGTGATTAATGATATAGAATAAAAAGGAGCTCTGCCCCTGTTTTGTTCAGCAAACTGCCCACAGAGCCCCACAAAGTGATTAGAACTATTATGTGATTCCCTTAACCCACTGGTAAATCATTACAAGAATGGTAGTTTTAAAACCACCACTTTGGGAAAGTTTCCTCTCAATAAGGGCCTGAAAATGTCTTGTTGCCATTGTTATTTGGGTAGTACGCCTGCTAGCTCCCTGCAGCCCAGCTCATCACTGTTCTGTGACATGGTGTGTGTGTGTGTGTGTGTGTGTGTGTGTGTGTGTGTGGTTTTACATGCCGTTCCTTATAGGTCTTTACTGGCCAGGGTATGGATTCTTTCTACAAAAATCACTCTTCTGGGAAGGCTGAGACTTAATTGCTCTCAAGAATAACTTGTCCCAAGAAAAGCAGCAAGCATTATTTTCACATAGGATTGGGGGGCTATTAAAAAGGCAGAACAAAACAGAACTTAGTGGTGATTCTCTAGCTAAGACTGTGGATAATTTTTACAAATGACTTCTTTGGTACTTGTGTTTCATTCCTACATTTTACCTGAGCCCCAAATTTCTAGTCCTTCTACCAGAAGAATTGTTGTGGTTTTAGTTTAATCACTGAAAACACTTTATTATTACTTCCAAATTATTATTTCCAAGTATTTCCAGCTTTCTACCTTAAAGTAGGTAGAGTCAGACAAAATGGGGAGGTACTATGGACACATGAAGAACTTTTCAGCATCCATGAGGCCTCTGTTTACCTAAGCATTGTGTTTTATAACCTGGGATATATTTGAGAAAATGATATGAACTGAATTCAAGGTAACTTTTTTTTTCCCTGAGAAACACTTCTTCCCTCTGTGTTTCTAAGATGAACACCACACATTCCATTTTCAAAGTGCTGTTTTTTGTTTTTGTTTTTGTTTACCTTGCTTCATTCTCTTCTCCAAACCATACTATGAAAAGGCAGAGTGGGCATTATAAACTCCCATTGTATCCAAAGAAAACTTCAACACAGAGTCACCAAGTGCCTGGCCTGAGGTTGCTTGCTTTTAATAACCCAAGATGGGTGTCTTATCTACAAACCAGGTTTCTCTAGCCACAGGTTATGGGCCAATAGAATAAGTCCATCTCAGTTGTGAAGTTTGGAAAGCAGGAACAGTTAATAAACACAAAGGAACAAAAACAGCTATGAGGGAAAAGTACTAGGTCCAGGTATGCAGAAGGAATTGTGAGCCTAAATTAGTAAAAGTTAGCCAAATCCACTTGCTTCTGCATCAGAGAGCATTGCCTGGGGGCTCATACTCCCAAGGCACTTTGATGTTTATTGCCATATGATTATTAGAGACCTGTTAAATTTTTTTGTCAAGGAGGATGAAAAAAAAACCTAAAACCTCAATTGTTAAATGACAACAATGTAGCATAAGCATCACTGTAACAAGACCTAACTTTTGTTGTACCCTATGTATTTGGCTCTTTCCCTACCATTTTACATATCGAAGTTCATGAAATCTGGTAGTCCTCTTTTGAGAACTGTTTCCCCATATTACAATCAGCCAGCATTTAATTTTATTGTGTGGTCAACTTCTCCACTCAGAGAAAGAAAATAATGCTATTACATGATACTATTAGGAATAAAAATCAGAATTAAGGCCCTGAGGTTCTTGCCTTAGAGTTGAAAGGACTCGTTAAGGGTGTAATATTGACATCTTCCTGGAGTTTTATTCAACTCCACATGGATACCCCCTCCCCTCACAACCGAAAGCTCATTTCATAGTCCATGATATATCTGGCCATTGATCTTTTATAAGCTCCCCAAGTGATCCTGGAGTAGTCTAATTGAGAATTGCTCACATTTTTGTGTTGTAGAGGAACAGAGAAAAACTCCACAAAAGTTAGATGTCTGATCCAAGCCCACCACTCTTACCTGTTAGTAAAGGTACTTGAAACCTGTTTCCCAAGATAAAACCTTTGCTATAATACCTCCTACCAGCCTCTTATATAGTAAAACGAACTGTGTGTTTGCCTGAAAAGATAACAAGTCAATTTCTAAGGACTAAGGCAATTATTATCAAGTTGACCTGATGGCCTGGGTAGACAGGCACAAAGGGGATGTGGAAAGAACATGAAAACCAACCTGTAGGACTGTTAAAATTTGAGTGCTGTGTGGCCTCACATTTTTCATAGACATCGAAAAACTAGGACTTTAAATGGACTAAGAAATTTTAATGAACTAAACCAGTCTGACATTAAGGAATAATGAAAGGCATGCTCTCTCCAAAAACTACCAACAGTGCAATATGCCCAGGACTTCAGTTAGTCCTTTCTGGATTAAGTCTGCAAACTCAGCTCTTATGAACTTTAAGTCGGGTACATTTAATTTTCAATTGGGAAATACATTTAAAATTAACCTTTACCTATCCCCCAGAGTGGCATTCCTATTAGGTGCTGAGATTATTTGCCATTGCTCTCTTTCTCCTTGGTCATTTGCAGAATAATAAGGCTTAGGCTATGGGGAAGAGAAGGTTTGCTTCAGCTTCTTTCATTGTTCTTACTAATTGATATTTAAATGTTTGCATAACTAATGACATGTGCTGTCACCAGCTCTGCAGTTAATGGGTTAGTGTCTATATACCAGCACCCTTGATAAGGACACTTCTTTTGCTCTTGTTTATCATTGCATTCCATAAAATATTTCAAATATTGATTTTCATTTCAGAATGGAAGCCTCCCCCACCTTCCAGCATGAATTTTTAAACCAGGGTATAAAGAATGTGAATTTGCATTTGTTTGACAGTGCAATCTTGTAATTAGAGTTTTTCCTCTTGACTAGATACAGTGAAAGGGGCATAATTTAATTTTTATAGACTAGCCAATTTCTGCCCTTAGTAAAATATAGCTCTGTCAGTGAGCAAAATGTTACAGGTTCTCCCAAACCTTATTTAAAAGTTAAATGCAGTATATTGAGAGAAAGTTCATGGTCTGAATCAGTAACCTAATCGATCTCTTCACCCATCCTTTGCAACAAGCATTAATCTATTTGTCTGTTTTGCAATACAAGAGTTACTGATTTACATGCCATGTTGCATCTACATTATAGCTGTATAAGTAAAGGCTATTTTCCTTTGGATTAGTCAGTTGCTCATTAAGTTGGGCAAGGATGGCTCTAGGTTTTGAGTAGTTTAATTTCATGATCTAAAGGGATAGCAAGAGGACTAGATGTTCATAGAACAATCATCACCCACTCTTAGAAGACAAAAATGAAAAGGTAATCACAGCCAATGTTTTCTCAAGTGTAGCTCTGCTTAATTTTACCAAGATTTAAACTCATAGGCTCTAGTTTGTCTTTGGCGTTGGCTTGGCAGGAAGGACACCCAGTTCTGCTCATCAATCTCATACCACTGTCCCTTTATCCTGGATTCTTTTATTTAAGATTGCACATGCATTTGAGCACACACACACACACACACACACACACACACACACAACAGTACGGGTCTGTATGAGTTTATTTTTTTAATATTTTTGCCTATGTATATTTGTATATGCCCAAATATACACACACATGTAATCCTTGTAAGAAAAATATTGTCTTTCTTTGTAAATGTTCAGATTACAAATTATTTAACCCATGCTATGTTGTAGGCACAAAAGATATTGTCTAACTTTTTTTTTCCCTGCAGCATTTTATTTTTATTTATTTATTTATTTATTTATTTTTTAGGTATACCAGTGATATTAGCTAATCTGGTATCTTTCACCTGCCCCATATCTTCCTTCCTCCTGCCAGGCCTCTCTATTATCTCCCTTTTAGATATCCCACCTATAGTCCTTAACTTTTTTTACCTTCAAACCCGTTTTGAATTGATCAGATGGATTATGGTATATGTTCTACAAATAAAGTAAAAAACAGAAATGTAAAACTAACCATCATTTAACTTTGGAAAAGGAAACTTCAACAGGTTAAAAAAAAAAAACTTGAAAATAAAAGGAATTCCAATGTCAAGAAAGATATCCACGTATATTAACAGCATCCTTGCTGTTCAATGTCCACTTCAATAAAGTTATGAATTACACAGGAAGAAATTCTGTGCCATGAATGTCGATGTCACTCGTCCTTGCCTTTCTAGACACTAAAAGAACACCCTTCTCTTCAGGGCAAGACATTTTGCCAATCAGCTTGCTCACTTAGTTCTCCAGGTGCATCCATCTCTTTAATGTGGCAGGCAGAGCTGGCTTGGGAGGAAGTGTTTGGAGGGGTAATATCACATGCCTTTAGTCCCTGGACTCACAGTAAGTGAAGCATTTGTTTATGTTAACTTTCCAGCTGAACAAGCAGCCATGCTGACCTCCCATCTCCACAGATGAAACGTTTTAAGATTGATCCGACTTTCCCATAACGCTAATTCCTCCTGCTACGATTTCATGAAAGCTTCCGTCATTGATGGTTTTCCTAATGAGTTTAAACAGAGAGGCTTCAAAGCTGCTTTTTTTTTCCCCCAAGTGGAAATGAGACGAAGTATGAAAACAAAACACACCATTTCCTTTGAACTTTGAAAAGGAAATCGGCTTGCTTTATATACTCCTGAAACCAAAAAAAAAAAAAAAAAAAAAAAAAAAAAAAAAAAAAATTCTAACTTGCTCTCTTTCTCTTCCATCCTTCTCCTTCCCTTCCTTCCTCCCTCTCTCTGCCTCTCTTCCTCTTTTTTTTTTTTTTTTCCTTTCTGGTAGAATGACTGAGTTAGTTCTAATGCCCAAACCAGACAAATGTTTCTTAGCACACTATGTAGAAGGGCTCAGCACCTCAACTTTTGTTTTTCACCCATCAATTGGAAAGGGCACTTAGCTCCACAAGGAGAGAAAGCACCTGTGCTCCAGCCTTTCCATACTCAGATAACTTTGAGGTACTTATGTCTAGGAGCTTACCTTCTTCCCCTGGAAAATGTAGAAACAGCCTTCCTATTTTCTTATGACATACAGCAGGATAATGAAAAATGCAGTCAGTTTAACCAACTTAAAGAAATTGGTCCTCCAAATGGAAAGGTGCCTGGATTCCAAGGGAAGTTGCCTCATCCATTCTCCATATCTACCTTGGCTGGATGGTCCAGATATCCCAGCATTAGCTACATTGCATACTGTTTCCTCATTTCTCAGATTGAGGGAGTACTCAAAATTAGCCTTTCATTCCTTACAATGGCAACCTCATCGTTAGTCTGAAAAACTCCCAGTGTGATCATATCTCCACTGGATAGACATACACATGTCCCTCAATATGCTCAAGATCACACTGCCAATAGAACTGAAATTCTAGTGACTTTCTGTCCTCCAGGGTGTCTCCAACCACTGTGGTACCATTTTCCAATTTTTTTTCTTTGAGTTTTTAAAAACAATCTTTGTTGAGATATATTTTACCTACTATAAAACTCACCCTTAAAAAGTGTACAGTTCTGTGGGTTTTAGTACATTCAGAGTTGCTTAACTTGAGCCACTATCTAATTCCAAGACATTTGATTGACTTAAAAAGAAACCTTATAGCCATTACCAATCAATCGCTCCTATTTTCCCCTCCTCCCAGCCCCTGGAAACCATGAATCTAATTTCTCTTGAAATGGATTTCCCTATTCTGGACATTTCATAGAAATGAAGTCATGCTATATGTGGCTTTTGTGACTGGCTTTTTTTGCTTTGGATAATATTTTCATGGCTCATTCATGTCATTTCTGATTATGAAATAATCTCTCCTCTTACCGGTGCAGGTGTCTGAAGAGGTATCTCTAGTCTGGCAGATCTTTAAATGAGCTGGGTGGGATGAGGTGGGATGGGACATGGTGGCGATCACTAGAACTTCATTAGCTAACATTGGCCAATTTGCTGCATTGAAATAAAAACCTGTGCCAAGAGCAAGTCATTCCAGTGAGCTGTGGGACAAAGGAATTCATGTTCCTCCAACAACCGGTTTGTGCTGAGCATTGGAAGATCCATTCATTGAATAGTCAATCTATTTTCCCTTTAGGAGATCTTGATTTGGCTTAGATTAACCACAAGAATCATTAGACACATGGATGTGTAGTCCTGATGCCTGATGCTCTTGTCAGCAATTCCACCTGCCGGTTTCCACACCTGGCCCCACCCACAGGTCATAGCCCTGAAGCACCATGCCTTTAAGAGCCTAGAAGGACCTTAACCTCTCATGTCTCCACTTTCATTCCATAGATGACTTCACTGTGGTGCAGTTTTCTTTCCTGAAGGTGTGATCATCTTGATTTCTTTCCAGCCTCAGCCTACCTGCATTTAGTAATCTCTCAGTTAATCCCTACCAGGGGATTAATTCACTAACTGGGTTAAGACTCTCAACCCAGTCATTTCTCCTCTGAACCTTCTTGCATTGTCTTACATGTGAGCTTTCAGGGGACACCTCACATTTAAACCATAACTACTTATTTCCTCTTGAAGACTAAGCTGGTTTCTCCCTTGTTGTTTTCATTGTATATTTGGGTGTAGGGGTATAATTGCCATTGGGAGACAATGCATTTTCTCCCTTGGGCAAACTGCAAGAGGCCATATCTATAACTTAGAAGCTTCTATCAAATCTGGGATGAATGAACCTATGAGTAAAACAAAAATTGTGATCTATGCCATTAATTCTTTCTAGATGAGATAAACTTTGGACCATGGCTACATTGTGATTCAGAAACTGTTTTCATAGACCAGAGCTGTAGGGCATGTTCTCTTATTAATAAATTGCTTCCAAATTTCTGATGGCCTCCAACACTACAAAGCAAAGCAGGAGATGGACTGAATTAAGTGTTTTAGTTAAGGTGCAACCTTTGAGAGTTTGTAATAAATTGCTTTTTTTAAAAGGATGCGTTAAAATAGAATAGAGCAGCAATGGTTCAAGACGTTGATTTCAAGGGTTTTATGACTTTGCAAACCATGAGCAGGACTCACATGCGAAAGTGATAAAGTGTTGTATTATTTTAAGGAAGTTGTGATACTTGGTCCAGCGCATTTCATTTCTCACTGGACATGGACAATAGCTTTTTATGTTTTTCTATTTCTTGGACTTGTTCATAAGCGTGGTGGAATGACTAGAGACAGTGCCAGAGGCGGGTGGTGCCAGGCGTGCGGCTCTGAGCCTGCCGTAGTCGAGTGCGCTGCACACGGGATGAATACGAATGTGCACAGCAGTTGACAATGCTGTCCACTGAGACTTCTTCAAAGAGCCATCAGTGAAGCAGTTGTATTAAGTGATACCAGGCACTAGGTTTTATGCATGCTTTCACTGCTTATGCAAAATCTAGCGAACCACTTGGGTCTCTGGTAACTTAAGAAAACCTGTTCCAAATCACAAGAAACTAGGCAGGGTGATTAGTTTTCCACCAGTTAAGACATTCAAACTGGGAGTGTGAAGGGGCTCAGCTACACAAGGAGATTCTGTGGAGAGTTTCAGAGTCTTCAGAGGGAAAGGCGATGGGTGGGAGCTGTACCTGGAGACAGATGAGTTAGCTAACTTCCTCTGAAAGTCTGGACAACTTCCTATTCAGCCTGTCACTGGCTGGTGGAAGGGAAAGAAATACAAAGCAAATCAGAAGCAGCTGTTTGGCATAAGAGTAGGTTAAGATGGGGAGAACAAACCAACCCCTGTGGAACCTGAGTCCATATGAAAAAAAAAAACCAGCTAGGGGCCCTGCTCACCTGCACCCTGTTGGGAAGCATCTCTAACAGTTCCTAGAGTGGTGACAGGGAACTTAATAGAAGGATGTGCCAACAAGTGCATCTTGGTTCAGTGTTCTCCAACCAGCAATTTGCCTAGTGTCAAATCCTTTTTGCATTTTTAGGGTATATTTTTATAACCAAATTGAAGTATGTCTCCGTTCACTAGGGCCTGTTGGTGGTCTTCATTTCTGTACATGGGCTCCTGAAAGGATACTTGCTGTCCAAGCATTTTTAAATATTATACCAGAAACAAAGGCATTCAAATCTTTAACATAAGAAAAAAATAGAGATAAGTGGAATCCATCTTTGCTTTTTTTAGTTAAGATGGAAATAACTGACGAATGCCTCTGTCCTTTAAGAAATCTGAAATATATTCCACACCCAGGATTTTCAAATTTGTCAGATTGCTTTGAAGGATGACCTGGCTTCACTTTGAGTACGAACGTTTTCAGGAAATGAAGACGTGTGTGGGTACACATACTCTACAGCCAAGTTAACTTGCAGGTCAAGGCAGTTGGGGGACCAGATCAACACCAGCCAATCTTATCACCAGGAACTCTTACACCAATGTCAACCCTGATCATGAACTCCATTGGGAAGAAACAACCCCTGCCCTCATATAATATATTCTTCATTCCAAACCTGTGCCTCCTAGTCCTCTGCCATACGAGAGATACGCACTGAAAATACCTCCGCAAGACTCATGCAATTCAGACTTTCAACTTGGGGATGTACTACTTTCAAACCATTTAGTTGAAGCAAATTAGACACAAAAGAAAGAAAAAAAATTTTTTATTCTCCTGCTATTTTACCCTTATACTATTTCACCAGTCTCCAAGAATCCAACTAATTGTTTGTATTCTTTCTTCCTTTATTTTGTGTGCAGTACCGGGGGTGCTTAACCACTGAACCACATCCTCAGCCCTTTTTTATTTTGAGACAAGGTCTTGCTAAGTTGCTTAGGGCCTCACTACATTGCTGAGGTTGGCTTTGAACCTACAATCCTCCTGCCCCGGCCTCCCAGAGGTCCTGAGACAGGTGTGTACCACTGTGCCTAGCTAATTATTTTTAGTCCTGCCCTTTTTATAGAATATTATTAGTTATAATTGTCATGATACTGACAAAGCCTGAGTACTATCTATTCTAAGGGCTACAATAGCCCCTAGATATCCAGAAACACTTCAGTCTATACCCTCCATTATAGAAAAATCAACCAGCGCTTGCTATCACCAAGTCCACTTCCTTCTTTATTTTTTTCATTTGAAAGGGTTTTTTTTTTTTTGAGGGGAGGGGGGTGTATCAGGAATTGAACTCAGGGGCACTCAACCACTGAGCCAAATCCCCAGCCCTATTTTGTATTTTTTATTTAGAGACAGGGTATCACCAAGTTGCTTAGCACCTTGCCATTGCTGAGGCTGGCTTTGAACTCACGATCCTACTGTCTCAGCCTCCCAAGCTGCTGAGATTACAGGCATGCACCACCATACCCAGCTTTCACTTCTATTTTTGCCTATATCCTGGATCTTGCTTCCTCTGTAATTGAAGAATGCTTTTGACTGTAACAGGGGCTTAAACCATGAAGACATTTATTAGTTAGCTAAGGGGATAGTCTATAAGAAGTGGGCATTAGGGTCACTTCCATAGCACAGTGATGTCATCAAGACCCAGAATTTCTCCATTTTCCTGCTCACTTTGACAAGCATGGTGTGCTTTGTACTGAAGCTGAAAGGCACAAAGCTGACCACTATGTTCCATCTGAAGAGACGAGACGGCACTAGGGAACTTTTGTCTTCACCTTTGCCTTTTAATGAGAAAACAGAAGCTTTCCAAAAGTATTCCAAGAGAATTTTGCTTATTTCTTCTCAGATCATTATCTCAAGGCCACTAGAAGCTTTAAGATTGGGGATTGGAGGGTTAACTGTCAGTGCCTGCCAAATCACCTTTTAAGACATTCATGCACAGTTGAAAAAAATTGGGTCACAGTGCCTCCAGGGACCCCAGGAGACAGGACATGGATAATTTCCTCTCCCAAATTTATTTGCTGTTTTGCCTAAATTGAACACTGAAATGCATAGTCAAAGGACCTTAATCCTGATTATGGCCGCATTTTAGAAAGGAAGAAAACACGTATATATACACGTAATGTCCTGAAATTTAGCACAAACTATGCGTGACTTTCTAGAAATCTCATTTCCCTAAGTGTCGTGATATAAACTTATAACTAAGTTTTAGTTTGACACTATTTCCTGAAGAGGAAATGTTCATGGTGACAAATGTAGGGTTGCTTTGGGTTAAATGTTTAGATGTTCTTGGTTCATTCCATCTGAATAGAGTCCCTCATGCCACCAAGGACTCTATTTTTCCTTTGGGTAAATCTGTTTGCAAGATATTGATTAGGAATCTTTGGACCCCACTCTGTTAATGTAATCATTTGAGAAAAATAATCAGAAGAACATCAAGGTCAAAAATGCAAGCTCATGTCAGACATGGTGCACACACCTGTAATCCCAGTGGCTGGGGCAGGAGGAGCACAAGTTCAAGACCAGTCTTAGCATCTTAGCAAGACCCTGTTTCAAAAAAGGGGGGGGTGGGGCTGGGGATGTGGCTCAGTGGTTAAGTGCCCCTGGATTCAATCCTAATACCAAAAGAAAATATTTTAAAAAGGGGGGAAAAAGCCTAGTTTTACTATAGTTTTTTAAAGGGCACTGTAATATTGAGATAATAAGTCATAAATGTCTGGAGAACAAAGACACCAGCCAAGGAAAAAAATAGGTGACAGCACAGAAACCTTCTGGGTCAGAGAGTTATAAACAAGCAGAGAAATCCAGATTAAATGCAAGAGTAAAGTAAAACTAACAATTGGCATCATACATTATGGGTTGGTTGTTTGCTTCCTATAATTAAGTTGGCATCAGTGGTTAACAGCCTTGAAAATTAAACTCAAAAACAATAACAACAACAAAAAAACTTCTGAAAAGGGTAATCAGAGTCTTCTGTATAATGAACTTAGCACACCCAGTTACAAGGAAAAAGAATGCGATCTTGGGGTAGCTTGTTTCCTGTCTATTTGGTTGTTAGGACTGTTTTAATATACGTGTTTATTTTTATTCTTAGGGGTCATTGCAGCCCCAGGATGCTAGTCTCAATTTCCAGTTCCACCTGCTAGGCAAAGATGGGCCAATGGGCCAGCATCAGTATGGATGTGCAGTGCAAAGCTTGGCAATATTTATTTATTTTTTTTTTTTGGCCTTTCTAAAATGAATTGTTAGCATTCTTGTTTGGTTCCTATGGCCATCTGCAGCTCAAATGGAGGGGGACTTCTTTGGCCTTTCAGTTTTTTTACATCCATGGCAAAGGAAAAGCACTTAAGAGCCAGCCCACAAAATTGTCCAGAAAAGAACTACCTTCCAGGTCTCCTCTCTTTATGCCTGATAACCAGTGTCCATCATGGCAATAACAAGGCAAAAAGATAGATAAGCCTCCTCTTCCTGAGTTTTTGTCATTAGAATGCAAAGAATGTCAAATTTTCTTCCATGGTATTCTCTAAAGGGAAAAAAAAAATACTTGGGAAAAGATCGAAGATCTTTTTCCTTGCCATTTCTTTCAATGCTCAGTCGAAACGGATATAGTTCATTCCAATTACCCTTTCCCAAGCATATTTCTTTGAGGAGCTCTTCCTAGTCCTGCACAGAATATTTATTGGGATGTGATCATAACAATGGTACAGTAAGTGCTGGGTATTTTTCAAGTAAAGACAGATTAATCTCACTCCCAGACAGGCATTTATAAAGTAACAGTTTACCATAGAAGTTGGACTTTAAGCTGTATTGCATATGGAGCAAAAAGTAATGGACTTTTAAAGGCTCTGTTTAGAAATTCCCATCTTTGTACCAGCAAAGAGAGCAGAAGCAAAGTAACCTTCTAGAAAATTTAAATGCATGATGTTCCATAAAGGGAGAAAATGAGGCTTTTATGCCTCTATTTTAATTGACCATTGGGACAGAGGTTAAAATGAGAAAACTAGAAAAATAACTCTCAAAGGCTCACAGGTTGTTATAGAATTGTCATCCCAAACTCTTTGGATGGTCTAAAGTCACACTGTGAAATCCTGTCAGTCCCAATGCAGGTAAGGGATGCTCAATACCCCTAGCAAAAATAGTGTTAAATGGCCATTGTTTGATTCTCAAATTCCAGGGGCTATATGGAGTAGATTAGTTTAGATGATGCTTCCTAATCCCCCAGAGAATATTAATTTCTAAAACACTATGCAAACTGGGACATATGTAACTTATTGGGGTCTAATGATAATTCAAAAATTGTCAGACTTCTTTTTCATTCAGGCTTTGGTGAAATTGAGAAATAAACTAAAGAACAATGCAAATGCAGCCAAAAATATCACTGTTATAACCAAGAAAGACTAAGATGGAGGGAATAGCTTTGGAGTGAGAAATTGGTTTTTGAATTAGCATCTTCAAATTAGCTGGTCTGCCCAGTCACAGATAAGGCCAGATAGGGGAAACATCTTGCCCTGAGGAGCAGAGCAGAATATCTCTTGAATATGAATCAGTAATTCTAAAGAAGGGAAAAGTATGGGAGGAACAACATGTTCAGTAAAGTCTACCCAAAAGTAGCAAAGAGATGTGTTACTCCACCTACATTGGGGAAGAGAAAATAAAGATGGAGGGAGGTCAGGAGTTACACTAATTTAGTTCGCTTCGTATGGAAGGAAACATCGATACCAAGGGAGAAACATCCCCCAAGTAATCTTCCCTAAAACCCAACATGCTGAACCCAACATGCATTTTGACGAGGATGTTCAGAAGTGATATGCCCTTCTCATGCCATCTTATCACCCAAGCCCTTTGGGGCAAGAATAAAATAGTTAAATCACGTGTTTTTTTTACCTACACATGGATATATACACTCCACTGGTCATCAACATGGGCAGTAATGAACCATTCTTTGTGACAGCATTTGTTAGGATATGTGTAACACAGAGCATATAAATTTGTCCCTCACCTGGACCAATGACTTTCAAAAAAAGTCTCTTTTATTTTGAAATGATTTGAAACTTACAGAAAAGTTGCAGAAATGGTGTGGTTTCTGCATACCCTTCATCAAGCTTCTATGAATGTTAACAATGTGTATTATCAGTATTTCAATGATCAAAACTAAGAAAATAGCACTGTCATGTTACTATTAAGGAAACCATGCTTCCTGCTAGGATTTCCCCAGTTTTTTCTTTACTGGTCTAGGGTCCCACATTGCACTTCATTGTCATGTCTCCTCCTTCTCCTCTAATCTTGAACGTTTCTTCAATCTTTCCTTGTCTTTCATGATCTTGACATTTTTTAAAGAGAACTAATCAGGGTTTTTTGTTTTGTTTTTTTTTTTGTTTGTTTTTGTGTACTAACCAACCCTCAATTTAGGTTTGTCAGATGCTTTACCCTGGTCAGTCTATTAGTCAGGGTTCTCTAGAGGAACAGAATCAACAGGAAGTATAATATATAAAAGTGATTTATTAGGTTGGCTTACAGACTACAATGGTCCACAATGGCCATCTGCAGTCTGGAAAGCTGGAAGTACCAGTAGCTATGGAGTCTAAGGGACTGAAGCCTCAGAACCAAGAGGGATCAATGGTTCTACCCTTGTATGAGAAAGAAGGCTTCTGGAAACTCCCTGGAGAATCACTGGCAGAGCCCACTTTGGAAGAGTGAAGGAGCGAGAGTCTGACATCCTCAGATGATCAAAGCAGCCATCAAGAACCCCTTCATGAAGAATCAAGCTCGCATCTGCTGCTGCTTCCTTGTTCCCAACTTTTATTCCATCCAAGCCATTATCCTATTGAATGGTGCTGCCCCACTTAGGGAGAGTCTTCATGTCAGCTGTCTATCCCACATGTCAATCATTCCTAGACACACCTTCACGGACACACCCAGAAGCCCCTTAATCATCAGCATCTCTTAATCCAATTAAGTTGATAATTCAAATTAGCCCTTACAGTCAGACTGAGGCTTTTGCATTTTTGACAAGGATACTCAGAAGTGATGTGCCCTTCTCATGCCATCTCATCAAAGGGTACTTGCTATTAGTATATCTTATTACTGGTGATGTTAACTTGATTATTTAATTCAAATGATGTCTGCTGGGTTTCTCCATTGTAAATAAATAATAAAAAATAACTTGAGGGGATCCAACATGGCGGCCGGCGAGGAAGCTGCACTTTCAATATCTCCACATTAACGGGATCAGAAACACCAATTAAAACAGCTACATTCTACCTACTGAGGATCTTCTAGCAAAATTCCGTTGAAAGGAGACCTGCCGAGAATTAGTAAGTTTATTAGACGTGACAGTTTGCCCCAGACAAGTGAAACTTGACTGGCAGCGCGGGCTCAGAGTCCAATCCCGCGGCCACCCGCCGCTTCTGCAAGCGGCAGGCGGCCCAGAGCAGCGCGGCAGAAGGGTCCCCGCCCAGCCAGCAGACAGCGCCCGCCATCCCGGCTACCCTGGCGGCCCTGCTTTCGCTCGGCGAACAGCCACCCCACCCGGCTGGTTCTTAGCCACGCCGCTGCAGCCACCCGGCTTTACAAGCACCCCCGGCGGCCCTGCTCGGCGAGAAGGGTCCCCGCCCTGCTGGCAGACAGCTCCCGCCATTCCGCTCTTGTTCTGCAAGCAGCCACCCCGCCCGCTTGGTTCTTAGCCACGAGGCTGCAGCCGCCCGGCTTTACAAGCGCCCCCGGCGACCCTGCTCGGCGAGAAGGGTCCCCGCCCTGCCGGCAGACAGCTCCCGCCATTCCGCTCTTGTTCGGCAAGCAGCCACCCCGCCCGCTTGGTTCTTAGCCACGAGGCTGCAGCCGCCCGGCTTTACAAGCGCCCCCGGCGACCCTGCTCGGCGAGAAGGGTCCCTGCCCGGCCAACAGACAGTTTCCGCCATCCCGGCTACCCTGCCGGTCCCGCTCTTGCCCTGCAAACAGCCACCCCGCCTGCCTGGGTCTTAGACACGCGGCGGCAGCCACCCGGCTTTACAAGCGCCCCCGGCGACCCTGCTCAGCGAGAAGGGTCCCCGCCCTGCCGGCAGACAGCTCTCGCCATTCCGCTCTTGTTCTGCAAACAGCCACCCCGCCCGCTTGGTTCTTAGCCACGAGGCTGCAGCCGCCCGGCTTTACAAGCGCCCCCGGCGACCCTGCTCGGCGAGAAGGGTCCCCGCCCTGCCGGCAGACAGTTTCCGCCATCCCGGCTACCCTGCCGGTCCCGCTCTTGCCCTGCAAACAGCCACCCCGCCCGCCTGGGTCTTAGACACGCGGCGGCAGCCGCCCGGCTTTACAAGCGCCCCCAGCGGCCCTGCTCGTCGAGAAGGGTCCCTGCCCGGCCGGCAGACAGCTCCCACCATCCCGGCACTCCTGGCGGCCTGCCCGCTCTGCGAAGGGTTACCCCACCCGGCTCTTAGCCACGCGGGCGCCATCTGCCTGGCGCTGAGGGAGCCCCCGGCGGCCCAGCGCAGCCAGAAGGGTCCCCGCCTGGCCCGACAGAAGGCACGTGCCCTTCCGGCTCTGCTAACGGCCCTGCCCACCCAGGAAAGGGCTCCCCACCTTGAGAGGATGGGAAGGAAATCTAACCAAGCCTCTATGAATTAGCGAACTGGGATCTAAAACCAGAGATTATATCAGACCAGAGACAAGCCAGTTCCACCTCTCCCTTCGGTCACTCCTGCAAGGAGCCAGGGGCCCGCCATAGCAGAGAGGGGAAGTCACCAAAGATCGGCCAAAGAGATTCCTTCCCAGCGGACTCTAAATTAGCAGGAGCGGCGAGGGAGCCGGACAGAGCTGGCGGGAACCGTGGCAGCGGCACGGGAACCGGCGGGAGCTGAGGCGGCGCTGACGCAGGAGCCGGCGGGAGCCGCGCGGCGCGGGTCTCCCAGCTACAGCACCCACCAGTGCTGACGACTGAGGTCTCTTGCACCAGATACGGGGACGTGGCTACCAGAAGAAAGAAACGCGATCAGTATGAAAAGACAAGGAAAGAAAGGACCACAAGCAATGCAGGTCAACTCAACTTTAGAAGAGGTAATATCTGCAGCAGATGGAATGTCAGATAAAGAATTCAGGATATACATGCTTCAGATGATCTGGAGTCTCAAAGAAGACATTAGACAGCAAAATCAGACAATGAAAGACCACTTCGACCACTTCGACAATAAATTACACAAACAAATCCAAGAAGCAAAAGATCAATTATACAGGGAGATAGAGGTTATAAAAAACAAACAAACAGAAATCCTGGAAATGCAGGAAACAATAAACCAACTTAAAAACTCAATTGAGAATACTACCAGCAGAGTAGAACACTTAGAAGATAGAACATCAGACAATGAAGACAAAGTATTTCAACTGGAGAAGAACATAGACAGCTCAGCAAAGCTGTTAAGAAACCATGAGCAGAACATTCAAGAAATATGGGATAACATAAAGAGACCCAACTTAAGGGTCATGGGGATACAGGAAGGTATTGAGGTCCAAACCAAAGGAATGACCAATCTATTCAACGAAATAATACGAGAAAACTTCCCAGACTTGAAGAATGAGACAGAATCCCAAATCCTAGAAGCCTACAGGACGCCGAATGTGCAAAATCATAAGAGAGCCACACCTAGACACATTATAATGAAGATGCCCAACATACAGAATAAGGAGAGAATTTTAAAAGCTACAAGAGAAAGGAAGCAGATTACATTTAGGGGTAAACCAATCAGGATAACAGCTGATCTTTCAACACAGACTCTGAAAGCTAGAAGATCCTGGAATAACATATTTCAAACGTTGAAAGAAAAGGGGTTCCAACCAAGAATTGTGTATCCCGCGAAATTAAGCTTCAGGATGGAAGATGAAATTAAAACCTTTCATGATAAACAAAAGTTAAAAGAATTTGCAGCTAGAAAACCAGCTCTTCAAAACATCCTCGGCAAAATATTACAGGAAGAGGAAATGGAAAATATCAATGAAAACCAACAGCGGGAGGTAGTACAGTAAAGGTGGGGGGGAATAATCAAAGAGGAAAACAAACCATGTTTAGTAACATAAATAAACAAATATGGCTGGAAGAACAAACCATATCTCAATAATAACTCTAAATGTTAATGGCTTAAACTCACCAATTAAGAGACACAGGCTAGCAGAATGGATCACTAAACAAGACCCAACAATATGCTGCCTTCAGGAGACACATCTGATAGGAAAAGACATACATAGACTGAAGGTGAAAGGTTGGGAAAAATCATATCACTCATATGGACTTCGCAAACAAGCAGGAGTGTCCATACTCATTTCAAATAAAATAGATTTCAAGCCAAAGTTAATCAAAAGGGATGAAGAGGGACACTACATACTTCTCAAGGGAACCATACACCAACAAGACATAACAATCATAAATATATATGCCCCAAACAATGGTGCAGCTATGTTCATCAAACAAACTCTTCTCAAGTTCAAGAGTCTAATAGACCACCATACAATAATCATGGGAGACTTCAACACACCTCTCTCACCACTGGACAGATCTTCCAAACAAAAGTTGAATAAGGAAACTATAGAGCTCAATAACACAATTAATAACCTAGACTTAATTGACATATATAGAATATACCACCCAACATCAAGCAGTTACACTTTTTTCTCAGCAGCACATGGATCCTTCTCAAAAATAGATCATATATTATGTCACAGGGCAACTCTTAGACAATATAAAGGAGTAGAGATAATACCATGCATATTATCTGATCATAATGGAATGAAATTGAAAATCAACGATAAAAGAAGTAAGGAAAAATCATGCATCACTTGGAGAATGAACAATAGGTTACTGAATGATCAATGGGTTATAGAAGACATCAAGGAGGAAATTAAAAAATTCTTAGAGATAAATGAAAACACAGACACAACATATCGGAATCTATGGGACACATTGAAAGCAGTTCTAAGAGGAAAATTTATTGCTTGGAGTTCATTCCTTAAAAAAAGAAAAAACCAACAAATAAATGATCTAATACTTCAACTCAAAATCCTAGAAAAAGAAGAGCAAAACAACAGCAAAAGAAGTAGAAGACAAGAAATAATTAAAATCAGAGCTGAAATTAATGAAATCGAAACGAAAGAAACAATTGAAAAAATTGACAAAACTAAAAGTTGGTTCTTTGAAAAAATAAATAAAATCGACAGACCCTTAGCCACGCTAACAAAGAGAAGAAGAGAGAGAACTCAAATTACCAGCATACGGGATGAAAAAGGCAATATCACAACAGACACTTCAGAAATACAGAAGATTATCAGAAATTATTTTGAATCCTTATACTCCAATAAAATAGAAGATAGTGAAGGCATCGATAAATTTCTTAAGTCATATGATTTGCCCAGATTGAGCCAGGAGGATATTGACAACCTAAACAGACCAATATCAATTGAGGAAATAGAAGATACCATCAAAAGACTACCAACTAAGAAAAGCCCAGGACCGGATGGGTATACAGCAGAGTTTTTCAAAACCTTTAAAGAGGAATTAACACCAATACTTTTCAAGCTATTTAAGGAAATAGAAAAAGAGGGAGAACTTCCAAATTCATTCTATGAGGCCAACATCACCCTGATTCCTAAACCAGACAAAGACACTTCAAAGAAAGAAAACTACAGACCAATATCTCTAATGAACCTAGATGCAAAAATCCTCAATAAACTTCTGGCGAACCGGATACAAAAACATATCAAAAAAATTGTGCACCATGATCAGGTAGGATTTATCCCTGGGATGCAAGGTTGGTTCAATATACGGAAATCAATAAATGTTATTCACCACATCAACAGGCTTAAAAATAAGAACCATATGGTCATCTCGATAGATGCGGAAAAAGCATTCGACAAAGTACAGCATCCCTTTATGTTCAAAACTCTAGAAAAACTAGGGATAACAGGAACATACCTCAACATTGTAAAAGCAATCTATGCTAAGCCTCAGGCTAGCATCATTCTGAATGGAGAAAAACTGAAGGCGTTCCCTCTAAAATCTGGAACAAGACAGGGATGCCCTCTCTCACCACTTCTGTTCAACATAGTTCTCGAATCACTGGCCAGAGCAATTAGACAGACGAAAGAAATTAAAGGCATAAAAATAGGAAAAGAAGAACTCAAATTATCACTATTTGCAGATGACATGATTCTATACCTAGCAGACCCAAAAGGGTCTACAAAGAAACTATTAGAGCTAATAAATGAATTCAGCAAAGTGGCAGGCTATAAGATCAACACGCATAAATCAAAGGCATTCCTGTATATCAGCAACAAATCCTCTGAAATGGAAATGAGGACAACCACCCCATTCACAATATCCTCAAAGAAAATAAAATACTTGGGAATCAACCTAACAAAAGAGGTGAAAGACTTATACAATGAAAACTACAGAACCCTAAAGAGAGAAATAGAAGAAGATCTTAGAAGATGGAAAAATATACCCTGTTCATGGATAGGTAGAAGTAACATCATCAAAATGGCGATATTACCAAAAGTTCTCTATAGGTTTAATGCAATGCCAATCAAAATCCCAACGGCATTTCTTGTAGAAATAGAGAAAGCAATCATGAAATTCATATGGAAAAATAAAAGACCCAGAATAGCAAAAACAATTCTAAGCAGGAAATGTGAATCAGGCGGTATAGCTATACCAGACTTCAAACTATACTACAGAGCAATAGTAACAAAAACAGCATGGTACTGGTACCAAAACAGGCAGGTGGACCAATGGTACAGAATAGAGGACACAGAAACCAATCCACAAAACTACAACTATCTTATATTTGACAAAGGGGCTAAAAGCATGAAATGGAAGAAGGATAGCATCTTCAACAAATGGTGTTGGGAAAACTGGAAATCCATATGCAACATGAAACTGAATCCCTTTCTCTCGCCATGCACAAAAGTTAACTCAAAGTGGATCAAGGAACTTAATATCAAATCAGAGACATGGCGTCTGATAGAAGAAAAAGTTGGCTATGATCTACATACTGTGGGGTCGGGCTCCAAATTCCTCAATAGGACACCCATAGCACAACAGTTAATAACTAGAATCAACAAATGGGACTTACTAAAACTAAAAAGTTTTTTCTCAGCAAAAGAAACAATAAGAGAGGTGAATAGGGAGCCTACGTCCTGGGAACAAATCTTTACTCCTCACACTTCAGACAGAGCCCTAATATCCAGAATATACAAAGAACTAAAAAAATTAGACAATGAGATAACGAATAACCCAATCAACAAATGGGCCAAGGACCTGAACAGAAATTTCTCAGAGGAGGACATACAATCAATCAACAAGTATATGAAAAAATGCTCACCATCTCTAGCAGTCAGAGAAATGCAAATCAAAACCACCCTAAGATACCATCTCACTCCAGTAAGATTGGCAGCCATTAGGAAGTCAAACAGCAACAAGTGCTGGCGAGGATGTGGAGAAAAGGGTACTCTTGTACATTGCTGGTGGGACTGCAAATTGGTGCGGCCAATTTGGAAAGCAGTATGGAGATTTCTTGGAAAGCTCGGAATGGAACCACCATTTGATCCAGCTATTCCACTACTCGGTCTATTCCCTAAAGACCTAAAAAGAGCACACTATAGGGACACTGCTACATCCATGTTCATAGCAGCACAATTCACAATAGCAAGACTGTGGAACCAACCTAGATGCCCTTCAATAGACGAATGGATAAAAAAAATGTGGCATTTATACACAATGGAGTATTACTCTGCATTAAGAAATGACAAAATCATAGAATTTGGAGGGAAATGGATGGCATTAGAGCAGATTATGCTAAGTGAAGCTAGCCAATCCCTAAAAACAAATGCCAAATGTCTTCTTTGATATAAGGAGAGTTACTAAGAACAGAGTAGGGAAGAAGAGCATGAGAAGAAGATTAACATTAAACAGGGATGAGAGGTGGGAGGGAAAGGGAGAGAGAAGGGAAATTGCATGTAAATGGAAGGAGACCCTCAGGGCTATACAAAATTACATACAAGAGGAAGTGAGGGGAAAGGAGGGAAAATATAAGGGGGAGAAATGAATTACAGTAGAGGGGGTAGAGAAAGAAGAGGGGAGGGGAGGGGGGAGGGGGGATAGCGGAGGATGGGAAAGGCAGCAGAATACAACAGACTCCAGAATGGCAATATGTAAATCAATGTGCAACTGATGTGATTCTGCAATCTGTATATGGGGTAAAAATGGGAGTTCATATCCCACTTGAATCAAAGTGTGAATTATGATATATCAAAAACTATGTAATGTTTTGAACAACCTACAATAAAAATCAATTAAAAAAAAAATAAAATAAAATAAAATTTGAGTCCAGCAAAAAAAAAAAAAAAAAAAAAAAAAAAAAAAAATAACTTGAGGTCTTCCCTTTACAATTAATAAATAACTTGAGGGAGAAAATTTGAAACTATACAAATATCCTGTTTCTCCTCAAACTATGCCCAATAATTTCAGTATTGATTATTCCTATAGTGTTCTAATCTTAATTTCTATTTACCTCATTTATTTTATATTTATTCATTGGAATTCTTCTGTAAAGAAGAGATGTCTCCTTCTTTCCATGTATTTATTCAACCATTTATATTGGTATGAACTTATGTACATTCACTTCATTCAATGTCTTATAATACAATATTATGATTATTTATTTTATTGCTCAAATTGCTCCAGCTCTGTCCACAGGGTAGTTGACCCCATGACCATTCAACATGCCCTTTAATTTTTTGAACATGTCTTTTTTTGGCATAGATATTACAGGCTCATCTCAAATTTCCCCTCCCCAACTTTGCCTATTACTTTTCCCCAGTAGCTGTTTCTTTTTAATTAAAAACAAATGAACAAACAAACCTCAACCAAGGAAGCTGATCTTTCTTAGTCACAGGCTATTGGCTGGCACAATCAAAGGTGCTCTCTAAAGACTGTCTTCTTATTTCTTGCCATTTTACTCTGTTAGGTAGTTTCCTTGCTCTTTTAAAAGGGTAAACTAAAGCTCATAGAAGTCAAGTGCATTACTCAGAAAAGTAGCCCACGGAGAATTCGAGCCCAGGTTTGTTGAATTCCAATAGAGTTCATATTCTTTCCACTGGGTAAGGAATTATTTCAGAAGTAAAATGAAATAGGAACATGATGTGGTTCAGTTTCCTCAACTCCCTCTTATAGATGAGGAAACCGAGACCAATGCAGGAGAAGATCAAGACTTCTGGAAGCCCAGGAATTTGATGGGAGAAGTTAATGGAAGACTCTGCTCTTCAGGGAATTTAGCTCAGAATTTCTTTACATTCCAACACTGTCAGTAATCCTTCCCATTTTGTTTTCACTGATAAAACTATTGACAGCTTCAGTTCATTATTGAAACATCCAGTGCTTACTTTAGAACAAAATATCATTGCCTGGTGGGTTGCCAGCAACCATAGCTGGGATTTTTGAGGCAGAATAGTTATTTTGACAAGTCAAGAAATAATGCATCAAGGAATGCACTGAACAATAGTCCCCTTTACCACCAAATACCTTTTTAGTAAGTAACATAGCTGTTTCAGCTCCAGATTATCTCTTCAACAGTATAAATTCACCTGAAAATAGTTTTTTTCTAAAAGAAACAAACTTATTAATTATTATTTTTTTTTACTTCTCATTGTCAAGTGTGATGTTTTTAAGGAGACTTAGAAAGCCATAAAATTCCTTAAAGTGCATCAAAAAAAATTCCAGCTAAGCCCAGTTGGGGAGAAAGTTACCACACCTACTATATGTGGCACATTAAAAAATTCTTCTATTCTGAAAAGTAGAAGAGAGAACAATGGAGCCCAACCCTCTGGAACCAGCAGGGTTACAATGAGGACATTACAGAAAACAAGGCATGCTGGAACTTTTGTGTTAGACCTCCTTAACTGACGCAGCTTCTGAATCATACTAGAAAGGACTAGACAGGAAGTCAAAAAGAGAAAGACAGGTGCACTGATCAGAACCTCAGGGGAGGCTCTGCACAGGTTTTCCTGCAGGATTTTGGTTTAAAATAGAATAGCACCATAAGACATCTAAATGCTAGTTTTACTCAACAGGCCTGCATCCGGGCCATGCTGGGAACAGCCTTCAGGTCGTGACTCCAACTTTGCCTTTCTTTTTCCTTCTCCCCTGTAGCCACTGCTCTGCATTCCTGTGGATTCTGAACCAACTGCAGGGTTTGGACCTGCTCTGAAGAGCAGGCTGCTGCAGAGACAGTTCAATGAAAATACATTTTAAAATAAGAGAAGATTCTATAAACACTGTAAAACTTGCAAAGACCTTTGATAGGGTAGCCTTTGAGTAGACACACATGGAACTCAGAGAGACCTTTTTTGAGTCTATCCCAAAGCAAATGTTCCAAACTGTTGGTGGCTTCCCTCATATAACTGCAGAAGAAAGACTGAGTGGAAGGGGCAGTTTTTATAATGTAACAGTGATAGGATTTTGATAGAATAGAACGAAGGTCAGCAAACTATGGCACTCAGGTCAAATCCAGCCCATTACCTATGTTATGAACTGAATCACATCCTCCCCAAAATTCATATGTTGCAGCCCTGGTCCCCAGTGTAATGCTATTTGGAGAATGAGCCTTTGAGAGGCAATGACGAGGTCATGAGGGTAGGGCCCTGGTCTGATGGGATTATTGTCCTTATAAGATAGACAAAAAGGTGCCTTAGCGCTCTCTCTTTTGGCACGTGCGCATTCACACATGAATGCTCACACAAAGTCACGTGAAAACACAGAGCGAAGGCAGCTAGTTATCAACCAGGAGGAAAGCGTTCACCAGAACTGATTTTCTCTGCATCTTGATCTTGAACTACTAGTCTCCAGAACTGGGAAAGCATAAATTTATTTTAAGCCACACAAACTGAGATATTTTGTTCTGGCAGTCCTAACAGAAAACTATAGCCTGTTTCGGTAAGTAGTTTTATTGCAACCCACCAAGTCTATTTGCTCCCACCAGAATATCGGAATACAGTAGCCTTGACAGAATATCCTTTGACCTGCAGAGGTCAAAATTTTTATTATCTAGCCCTTCACAGAAAAGCATGTCATCCCCTGGAATTGAAACTGTATGCAGTGTGAATTTTAATATCCCAGGAGGACATCACAGGGCTAAAGGGAAGAAACCACCTTAGTAAGCAGTTGCCAAATTAGCACTCACCTGATCCTCACCTGGGCCGCAGGAGTGGCCCAGATTCCTCACCTGGCTGCTTATTGATATATAGTGAGGGTGCATACCAACAGTTGAAGTCCTTGAAAGGCAGGTGCCTGCGGGGAAGCCTATCCTGCAGTGAGCTATAGGGCAGGTCAGCCATAACAATGGGGTAGAAAGGAAATGACTGACGAAGTGCCAACCTGGACAATAATGAAGAAGGAACTGCCTCCCCTCTTTCTCCATGGCTGCAGCTCCTTGGGGTGTTGGAGGCTTCCTGTTGTTCTTCCCTGCAACAGAGGGGAAGCCAGGTCGAAATGCAGAATGCAGTCTTTGCTCTGAGTGAGAAGACTTCTTGGAAAAGTTAAAATGTGATTTACAGTCTATGAACTTTTGGTATCTCAAAGAATTAATTTGGAAAGTTAGTTCAACTGTGTCAGAATTACCTGTCGGTTCTGGGAGTTTGCATATTTGAGGAATGCCCAGGTAATTCTACATGTGAATGTCTGAGAGGCAGCACCATTTGAACCCCTCTAGCGTGGTGGAGTTCTAGCACTGCTCTTATCAGGAACTGGGAATACCTTCTGGTCATCCCCCCTGGTGAAATACTAAATACTTGGCAAAGCGCCTTTGGTAAAGGAAGATTTGGGCCAAAGGGATAACACCATGTCAGTGTTCAGTTCATTAAAGAAACATATGACCGTCTGCTGCCAGTCAGATCAACCTTCAGGCTTCTGGATCAGACTGCCAGCCTAAGAAAGATATTCCAATTCTCGTTAATGTGAAATTCCAAAGCTGAGACTCCTCTTGAGCTCAGCTGGTTCTCAGAAGGGTGTTACAGTTGCTTTTTATTCTGCCCACTCCAGTTGTGGCGACCCAGCTGTATTAGGAGCAAGTAAAAAGAACTAGACTCAAACAAAGAGAAAACACCATCTTTCTTCTTCCCCCTTTGTAATCAATAATTCAACCATGTAAAGCAAGCCCGATGCCTGACAGAGTGCTCACTGCAAAGGAGACAGGGGCCATCCAGCATCCACATCAACTTCTAAACCCTCTAGCTTGTTCTCTTGCTCCTTCTGCACCATTTCCTGGTTTGCCTTTGGTCATCCTCCATCTCAAAGCAAAACCAACGTGTCTGCTGAGATGTGGCCCAAATAGGATCCAGGAGGAAAAGAGCTAGGGCGGGGGGGGGGGGGGGGGGGGTGGGGGGTGGGGGGGGGTGGGGGGGGTGGGGATAGAAGGCAATAATTGTAAATGTAAATGTTAAGTAAATCAATCAGTGATTGTTGAAATCACTGTCCCCTCTGGGTTAAGCACCCTGGGGTATGTAAATGCAAGAGCTAGCCACTTGAAAGAATTAAAGGCATAAGTCAGAAAATGTCTCCTGGGCAGAGATGATGATAATAACAACTGCAGCAGCAAACACCTACTTTGTGTCCAGCACTTTTCTAAAAACCTTACACATAATAAATAGTTCATTTAACTTGGAGGGATCATTTCTGATGTTTGTAAAACAGGAGAGACATACCATGGTGGGAAAATGTATTTGAGCATCTACTTGGTTGCATTTCAGTTTAAATAAATACATTAAATTCCAGAGGATCCAGTCCCTTTTTCCTTAGTTCCATATTCTACCTTTTCAGCATAAATTCCTCCATAGTCCAATTTCATAGGTCCCGTGGAACCGGTACAATTGCTACAATAGAATGAACTCCCCTGGAACTAACCACAGTATTTCATTTACCCTTTCCTTCATTCCTTGGCATGCCCCTTATTCACAGCCTAAATAAGGCAGATTAATAGAAATGAGTTCCTTGGGGAGAACCATGTGTGGTAATTTTGAAGCAAGCATGCATAGCCACCCATCTAAATCCAAGAACCCCCAGGAGGCCATCACCTCTCTAAAGACTTAAAGAGGATTAAAGTTTTAAATGCTGGGTGTCTTGATTAATTTGGTGATAGCGGGTGGTGTGTTGCATGAACAAACATCTGGTCTGCAGATTAAACCTGTGAGAAATGACTTGGCATTGATGGGATACATCTCTGCACCCCTACGGGGCAGAGCAACAGGAGCAAGTCCAAGCTGGTATTAGCCCAGCCAAATTTGATAGACAGCCCTTCATCAACCAGCCAAGCCTGCTGGCCGTGGGTCTGAATCTCCATTACCAAGATCAGAGCCTCTCACAGCTCTGCTTGTGTCAACCTACACCTGGAGACTTGTTTTACTTCATGTAACCTTGCTACTCAGTCCCCACCAACCGAGGAATAAAAACTCCCGCCACAATTTGTCAGAAACACACACACGGCCATGGGAACTCCAGACTCCCTTTAGATTATCCTCCTCCTCCCTTTCATTCACTCATTTCTTCTTTGGATAAATACCATTGAGTCATTATGTGCCAGGTACCATTCTAATTGCTAGGGCTTACATTCTACTAATAAAAATATTCCAATAAAGTGTCTTAAAATATTAGAAGTGATTAAGAGAAAAATCAAATGGGAGTTGGGGTTATAGGAAGCATCCCTCAGCTCTTTGGGGAAATCTCCAGGCATCTTGCTCCTGCTCTTAGTCATTACTTTCTCCTGCCCTAACCCAGCAGTAGTGGGTGACAGGTTAGTCGTAAATGTTCAGAGGAACCCACCTGTGGCCAGCTGCAGCCACAGTGCTACTGAATTCAGGCTGAGCCATGGTGCCCTTCACCAAACCCATCTAATGTTGTAGGGAAGCCTCATTTGAGAGGCTGGGATGCATTCTGGCTACTGTGATATGGACCGATCTGTCACCCCAGTTGCCACATGCCACTGCTGGGTTCACTAAGTCTTAGAGATTGCCGTAAGGAAACTCACTGGGTTTATAGTCATCAATTCTATTAATTTGTAATTTACGGATGCAATCTACCTATGAATATATTCTTACTGTAAATCATTCAGATATCAAAAATGGTTCTTGACTATTACCCATCCCTAAAAGGACTATGCTGTTTAATACATAGTTTTCTGGACCTCTTGCTCTGATTTTGCTTTGAAATATAGGCTCACACACTCAGATATATACACACATCCCCCTACCCAAATTGCCAGAAAGGGTATGATGTTGCTTTGTGTTTTGTTTTGTTTTGTTACATAAATGGTATATTTGAATGTCATTTGGAACTTCATTTTTCTATTCAGTGAGAACTTTCCAGATCAGAATAGAACTCCACAATTTCCTTTTCACTGTTGTTTAACATTTCATGGTATAAATGTACCTTTTTCCTGTTAAGTATGTGAAAGTGTGTTTTGTCTTGAAGAGTAAATGCTGAGGAATGGAACTATTGGATGTATTTTAAATTATTATTGGGCTGGAGGTTTAGCTCAGTGCAGAGTTCATGCTTAGCATGAACAAAGTGCTGAGTTCAATCCCCAGCACCATATAAAAAATATAGTGTATTTTATACATTGTTTCAATATGCTGATATATGTACTCCCATCACCAGTCCTTGAGAAGGCCCTGGGGGCTTTCACTCACAAAACTTCCTCCCTCAGGCCCAGCTCTGAACTCATGGAGGCTGGACTAAAGAAAAAACAAAAAGACATACACAAGTCACCTTGCTCTGTGACCCCAAGACTCGGGCTTTAGGGCACTCTGAGAGTGTGTTCTTTCCCAGGAGCCTCTGGTGCACACAGCTAGAAGACCCTGTACTACACTGGGAAAGAGAATTCATATGATTAAATTGCTTACAGGTTGTTGTTTATTTTAAAAGGTCATTTTTTAAAAAGGTACTTTATCTCTATGGTCCTGATTTTAAGTAGTAATTAAAGTTAACAGGTGTGTGTGTGTGTGTGTGTGTGTGTGTGTGTGTTTACCCCTACTCTATGGTTACCCAGTACCACTCCTCAGAGACAGCCATTATTATCTTTTTATTGTGTATTCTTTCAGAAATATGTATATGCAAGTAAAATATGCATGTATGTGTATACTTTCACCATTTTCCCCCAAATGGATACATATTTTTGCATAGCAATGTAATAGAAGGCTTAAGAATGTAGATTCCAAAGCCTGCTTCCTGTGTTCAAATCCCAGCTCTACCACATGTTACCTTTATGGCCCCTAAGCAATTAAATGCCACCTACCTCAGTTTCTCCATTTGCAAAGTGGGGATTATTGCTAAAGTTATAAAAAGAATAAATGGGTTAATATTAAGACTGTATCTAGAACACAGTAAGAAGCATAAATTTATTTGTTAGATAGTTAAAAAAAAAAGAACAAAATAAGGAAGATAGCAAGGAACTGTCCAGTTGCACTTTGCTTTTAACAAAATATCTGAGTTTATTCCTCCTTCTTTTACAACAGGGTGAAATCCTTTGTGTGAATAAGACACTGGGTGTTTTCCAGCCTCCCTGGTTAAGGGTAGAGTGATCATCCGTTCTTTTTCTTCTCAAAACCACTCTGATGAATAACCTGGTTTATGCACGTGTGTGAATGTCTGCTGAATAAATTCATCAAAGTAGAATTGCTGGGTCAAAGAGTATGTGCATCCCATAATGTTGATAGATGTCGCCTCTTCACCTTTGCGGCATTTACAGCTGTTTACCCTTGTGAACAACAGTGTGGGAAAGGGCCTGTTTCCCAGACCCCTGAAAACAGTGCTAACGAGCTTTTTGATCTTTACCCAAGTGATAAATAAGAATTGTATCTCCATGTGTTGTAATTTGCATGTCTCTTTATGATGAATGAGAGTGTGTATCTTTTCCTGTTCCAAAGCTCTGTGTCCTTGTCTGCAAACTGTCCCTTTGCTTTCTCCGTCTTATAAATATGTTATTATTTATTTATTCCTCACTGACTTATTACTTCTTATTCATTCCTTACAGATTTCTAGGACCTTTTACATATTAAGGAAGTTTGCTCTTCGTGATTTGAATGACAGTTACTCTCCCTGTCTTTTCACTTTTGTTTAGGGAATTTACCAGACAGATATATTAAAAATTGTTTTTCTGGTCTAATTTATCAATCCTTTCTGTAATGGTTTTTGGGGGTTGTATCATAGAATAGCCTATATACTACTCTTCCATGATAAAAGAATTGCATACAATTCCAAAGGATCTTTTAGTACTTTTATGGTCTTATTTTTTTCCCAACATTTAAATCTGAGATCCACCTGGCCTTTGTCATGATAAGCATATGAGGGGTAGAACTTGTCATTGTTCTGTATTCCTATCTGCCCTTCCACTTAGTGACATATTCCCTTTCAACTAGACTCATCAGACTCATCTCCACCCTTTTTGCTTTAGATTCCCTCCAGTGGCTTTCTACGCACACCCCACTATCCCTGGCTTCCATATGCCAAAGCCTAATGGCATTTTCTTTAAGCTCCCTGGCAGCTGTGTGATATCTTGTCACCTACTTCTTCTAGAACAATCCTTAATATTCCCCAAGACCACTCCTGTTTGTCCTCGGACTTCCTCTTCATTTCCAGGTGCTTGCTGAAGATAGAGTTCACTCTGAATGCTCACCTTTCTTTATGTGAAGCCCTGGGAGAGGGCGCTTTGCAGATTCCAAATGATCAACCTCTCTGCCCCAGCCTCCCTACAAAGCAGCATCCTACTTCTCAAAGGCACCATGTCATCTCTACTAAGCTCATTTCAATCAAGAACGTGAGCAAAACACATTTCTGTTTTCTCAAAATCCTTTTTAATCTGAAATTCCCCATTCCTCCTGCTACAATATTTCCTACCTCTTTCTTCTACCACTGCCACAGTTTAGTTTTAGGGTACTTTTTCATTGTTGTTTATGAATATCTCCATCACCAGCATCTACATACCTGTGCACTGGCCTTTCGTGAAGTTAGAGACCTCTTTTTTTTTACCCATGATAAAGGTTTATATGAAGAACAATATGTAACTGCTCCACATAAGCCAACTCCACTCCTGACCCTCCCTATACACCTTCCTCCCCAATTTCTTTCTTTCTTTTTTTTTACATTTTTTGTTTCTATTTGGTTATATATAACATTAGAGTTTATTTTGACATAATTTAAAAAGCATGGAATATAATCTACTCAAATTCAGTTCCCGGTATTTCTCCCTTTTTCTTTTCTCCTCCCTCTTTGTTCCCTTCCCTTTATTCTACCGATCTTTCTGCTTTTTGCTTTTAGATTATTTTTTTCTCTTTTTGGTCAGTGTCTTTTGGATATACATAATGTGAGATTCACTGTGATATATTTATGTACATACATAGGAAAGTTAGGTTAGATTCATTCCTCTTCTTCCCTTCTCTCTTCTCCCCCAATCCCGCCAGTTCCCTTCATCTAGCCCATAGATCTTCCTTCTTTTTTTGAATAAATTCCTCCCTCTTTTCCCTTTTTCTCTCCCCCTTATTTCCTTACTTTAGATGAGTTTCCACATATCAGAGAAAACATTTGACCTTTGGCTTTGTGAGGCTGACTTATTTTCCTTAGCTTGATAGTCTCCAGTTCCATCCATTTACCAGCAAATGCCATTATTAGAAACCTCTTTAGTCACATCCAGTCTCACCCAGAGCATCTCTAGCTATAGTTTCCAGACTAGGACTTCCACTTTGCTTTCAGACTCATGGTCCTGGCTCACACACAATACACTGTCTGCCAGCAGACCCCTTTCTCTCTCTTTCTTCATCTTAGAACCCAGGAAATCCCTCTCTTTTCATGGAGTGCTCACCCTCCTCCTTCAGAAAGCCTTTTTGTGGTATTAGTATCAGTTCATGAGTCACCAACTTAAGAGCTTGCTTCTGGCCACAGATCTACCCTCCTCGTAACATCTCTTGTGAAGATCAATTGTTTCTGGTTAAAGACATGAGGGTCTTATCGGATGTACAGATTTTGGCTTTGCTGGTTCTTCTCTCCATAACCTCATGTTCTCTTTAACCTATCCTGTCACTGACCCATAACCCTACAAAGTTCTGCTCAAAAATTAACCTCCAGCAATGTCACTAAGTAAAAAATGCAAATTGAAGAATGGCACATTGGGTGTGACACCATGGACACATGTGCGCACGCACATTCTATTTCTCCATAGATACCGTATGTAAATATGCAGAAGTAGGCATTAAAAAGTGGGACACCAAACACAATGTCAGTATGCCTCAAAAGTGACTGTGGAGGCCTTAGGTTCAGCAATGGTGGTCAGGAGCCACTTTTTTTTTTTTTTTTTTTTTTAACCTTAGCCTGTTTGAACTTTGCTACAGTGAAAAATATATTCAGTCAAAAAATATATTTTAAATTCTTTAAAATTCATTTAAATGGTAGAAGTTCACTGTAGCTGAACTGTGCTTTTAGAATTTTAGAATAAAAAGTCAGTAAAACTTAAATTTCCTAAAAAAGGGGGGGACATGAATAGAAAATGTAGAGAATACTTGAAGCATATTCCTTAGAAATCAAACAATGCCTCCCACACATACACAAACACACATCCTCTGTACATGGGCTTCATAGTGCTAGAGCAGTTACCTTCCAGGATTTTCTAAAAGTGTTAGAAAATCAGTCCTTACAAACATGTAGTTATAGGAAAAAAATGACATAAAATTGCATGTTTTAAGGCAATTCTAAAGCATTTCTTTACCTCCCACTTTTAAGTTTTAGGCAGTTTGATTCTTTACTATTTCTACACTCCCAAAGTGGCAGTTCTCATGGAGGAGGGAGCCCATGCCCAAACTATACCTGCGGGAAGTTAGTAGGAAAAGAGACCCTGCTACTGGTGGGATGTGCCGAGCGGCCAACAGGCTGAGACCATTCACTTCCAAGTCCAGCATCAGAATTAAACATTATCTGTCAAAAAAGGTAATTCATATAAAATAACCACACATACCCCAAACTGTCTTCCTAATAAAGTCATGCCTTGCCCCCCGCCACCACCCCCCCAAACTCCACCATTTTCACGGCTATTTGGCTGTCTACTGTGCTGGCAACAGACAGCCAGAATTCCAGGTTCAAACCCCAGCTGTTCCACTTTCTACTTGTGTGACCTCAGGCAAGTTGCTATACCGTTGGCTACTGGCCCTCAGGCCCCTGATCTGTACAGTGAGGTGGGTCATGGGAACCTCTGTTGGAGGTCTGCTCTTGGTATATGTTAGTCAGCTTTCCATTATGTAGCAACAAAGATGATGAACTGAGATCATCAGCTTAGGCAAAGGAAAGGTTTATTTTGGATAACAGTTGTGGAGGTTGCAGACAACAGTTATGGGCCAATGGATGACAAAGCAACAAATCATGGTAGGGGGCATGTGTAGGAGCCCCATCTCATAGCCTGGAAGGAAAGAAGAGGGAGGAAGAGGCTGAAGTTCACAATCCCCCTTGAGGGCATGCCCTGGATGACCCAAGACCTCTTTCTTACAAGGCCCCGTTTCTTAAAAGTTTCCACTACTTCCTTGTAGTGCCTTGTTAGGAAACAAGTCTTTACCATGGGGGCCTCTGACTGATGCTTCAGATTCAAACTATAGCACGGTAGTGAATGAACTAGGATATTGAAGCCATCCGAATAGTGTCTGGAATCCAGGAAAGCCCTTAGATAAACTTATTATTTAATATGAGTGGACTTTTGGCTTTCAGAAGTCAAATGATTATCTAGGACACCCTAATTTGATGACTGCGGTGCAACTGGACAGAGCACATATGTTCCTTCAGTCAAGCCCTCCAGTCTTCTCAGGAAGCTCTTTTTTTATGCCCAGGTGGCATGCATTATTGAATGCCAGCTTTTTGATGCCAACTTGGCAAATGACCATTTATCCTAAGGGCAGAGCTTCTTCCTCCCTGAGGATGAAGTTTTCCTGGGCACACTGTCAGCCAGGCCACCTCTCCATCAAATCCCATGGACCATCACCTCTGGGAAAAATCAGGCCTGTGCCGTAGGGACTGGATTTTTATATTCCTTTTTGGGATTGGGGTTTTAGTCAAAGAATTCTAGGATATAATAAATACACAGTTGAGAGCCAACTCTCTTTGGTCACCGATAAAGTAGTAACAGCTGTGTGTGGTCCTCCTGGCATGAGATATTTTGAACCAAAAAAGTAAATAAAAATCTTTGTGTTGAGTACAAAGTATGAACACTAGCTTTAAAAAACAGGCTTTGATTTTTAACAGCTTTTTATTCACTGGTGTTGGCATCTAAAATACCTTTTGGAACAATTTTGTCAAAAGTAGTGAAATAATGATTGCCTCTTTCACCATAGGTCTTGTGTATTTGGGGAATTCAGTGAAATAACCCTTGGCCCCACCAAGACTCTGGGCTGTGGGAGGAGTAAGGAGGAGCCTCCATTTGAATTTAGGCTCAAAGGGATAACTGTCCTTTGGCCAACACCTTAACCCAGCTCCTTTGGGTCTGTGTTGCAGGGATCATGTACCGCAAGTCGTGTGCATCGTCAGCGGCCTGTCTCATTGCCTCCGCCGGGTACCAGTCCTTCTGCTCCCCGGGGAAGCTGAACTCAGTGTGCATCAGCTGCTGCAACACCCCTCTTTGCAACGGGCCGAGGCCCAAGAAAAGAGGCAGTTCTGCTTCGGCCCTCAGGCCGGGGCTCCCCACCACCATCCTGCTCCTCAAATTAGCCCTCTTCTTGGCACACTGCTGAAGCTGACAGAGATGCCATGGCTACCTGCATTGTTCTTCTGGCCCTCGCTCTTCCACCTCCCCCACCTCTTCTGAGTGTCCTTTTATTCTGGGTAGAGAGGGGTGTCTGTTCTCTTGTCGTTCATTTGCAAATAATGAAAGAGCTCCCTGTAAAACACTTTTGTAAGCTCTGAATAAATTCAGTCGGACTGAATTTTCAATGTGTACTCAAGGGAGGGAGTGGAGCAGAAGTGCTGCACCCGGGGTTCATGTTAACCAGCAAGGCAAGGCTGGCAGAATCAGCCTTTAGAAGCCGCTAAGGTGGGCATCTGCCTTCCCACGGCCGCTAGCTTCCATTCTGTCCCTGATGGGGCACAGTTTATTTTGTGACTTGCTTTCGTGGGGGAAGGGCCAGTTCCCACTCAAGGTTTCCTGGTTTGACATTTCACACTTCATGCTCCTGAAAACCATTCTCGACAGCAGAATTGTCTGGTTTCGTCTCTGAGTTGGGCTGTGGTGACTCCTGACTCAGTTGCTGGGGATTAGACTCAGACTCGGGCTTGGCCTCACTTTGAAAAGTGCTTAAGAAAACCTTGTTAGTTCTCCTTGCAGAAGAATTGCGCTGGGAAGCCAAGAAGATGAGCGGGCTGCGGGCGGAGCGGGCGCTGTCGGTGGTGGAGCGTCCGTGGGCGCGCAGGCGCTTCTCCTGGTTGGCATGCTCAAGTGTCAGGTGGCAGCGCAGCACCTGCCCAAACACCCTGCGGAACTGTTGCGAGGACACGTTGTACAGAAGCGGGTTGACCACCGAACTGAGGTAGAAGAAGGTGTCGGAGAAGGGTAGGAGGATCATGTATGCCTGGAAGTAGGACCTGGTCCAGTTATCCTTGGGCTTGGCTGCAGCCATGATCCTTCGAATCTGGTTTGGCATCCAGCATACTGCTAATGTCACAACGATCAGCCCTGAGGAGGACAGAGAAAGAGAGAGGAAGAGGGGGGAAAAACAGCATGAGAAC
Source organism: Callospermophilus lateralis (assembly GCF_048772815.1). Classification (NCBI taxonomy): domain Eukaryota; kingdom Metazoa; phylum Chordata; class Mammalia; order Rodentia; family Sciuridae; genus Callospermophilus; species Callospermophilus lateralis. The sequence goes on along the minus strand of NC_135313.1, from coordinate 107,201,181 downwards.
AAAAATAAATACAAATAAATAAATAAACAAACATAAAATATTTAGCCCCTTGGTTCTGTGCTTACTGACCAGGAAATGGTACCAATTTTTCAATGTTGTGCTTGACAGCTTCTTTTGCCACTAGCAAAAGAGAATTTAACGCTGCTTCAAGCTCGGGGGAGTTGGCTGTGTTAAAGACCATTAAATGCTTTAGACAGTGTATTTATACCTGTTGATGCCTGTTAATTTCAAGAATGTTTTCATTGTTGCTTGTGTATCCAGGAAACATTTCATGTTGTCCATAAATCTGATTTTTGCCTTTTTGTTTTAAAGCAACAGATGTCTGCATACTGTATAGCCATCTTAGATGAAATGATATTTGTATTTTAAAAGAAGGTCTGCACAAAGAAGACCCAGTGATGTTTTCAAGTCAAGTGGAAGGAATTTTTCTCTAATGAAGAAGCATATTTAGCAACACCGATTTTGCATTCAATTCCCAAGGAAGCAAAATCGGGGATAGTCAGTCACTGAGAATGCTTTTTTGGACAAATATGTGCTAGCTATGCACACCTATAATTATGATGCTCACATCTGCAACAGCACCTCTGCTTCTTTTCAAACACTTTTAGATAAATCACCTCTTCCACCTTCATGTGGGAAACATTCTCCAAAAACAAAACAATATATATATATATATATATATATATATATATATATATATATATATTCAACTTTTTTTAAGTTCAACCAGGAACGTGCTCACTGACTTTGTAGCTCAGTGTCAGCAGCCCAGAATTCATCGGGCCCTAGCAAAGGGACACCCTTCAGTGGCCCCTGTGTGGATCAAATGTTGGCTGCATGAACATCTGTTTGCATGTCCACATGCCTGCATAGGAGTTATGTAATCATTGCTATCTATGATTCTGACAGATACAGAGATGCTGTATAGAACACAAACAACTAAAATTTGCCGTTATCATGAGAGTTGATCTACAGTGATAAAACAAAACAAGAGGAAGATCAGAGAATCTTTTCTAGAGAACTTAAGAGCACAGAACATAAGTTCCCATGTAGAGAGCTGATATCTTAAAGTAGTATTTACATTTTCAGGAATGCTTCCTCCCTCTTCTAAATTGGAGTCATAAGAAAAATCCATTCACATTTTCAAACCTTCTGATTTTCTAGGGGAGTGATGGTCAGCAGTGATTACTTCTTGCCTATGATTGATAGCAAATACTATTAATAAATGTTCCAGGAAAATAGCCATGTGCCCATGCCCTGCCTGACCATACTGCACACACTTGCCTGACCGTCCCTTGCACTGAAATAACTACCCTAAGGACAAGTCCTCCACAAAGCCTGTCTATCAGCAACACGGGCCTAGAAAACTCAGCTCTCTTGTTAATTTCCAAGTGTTCTCCCTGTTCGACCTCAGCCTAGCTTTGAAATATAAACCAATTTGCTTATTTCTTCTCTTTGAATTTGCTACCCTGAGAACAGTCAGTAAATCTAAAAATAAAATAGGCAAAGAAACATATTGATCTGATGAAAAGGCAAAAAAAAAAAAAAAAGTACCATCTTAAGTCAAGAGTATATTCTGAATCACCTAGTTACAGCTGCTAGGTGAGAACAAAAAGTCAACATTTTTCTGATTTAAAAAAAAAAAAAAAAAAAAAAAAAAACACTTGCATAAGAAACAGGGAGGTTTTTTCATGACCTTGAGGAGCATGGATGCTTCTAGCCACCTGTGCTATCACACATTAGTTCTTGAGTTTCTGCTCCTTGTTTTCATCCCATGCAGTTCTGAGTGAGTAGTTCCTTCCATCTCATTGTGAGGGAGCTAGGAAGCTTCCCATACCCAGGGAAGCTATGTATCTTCACAAAGTTTTACAATTTTTTTTTCTCTTTCCTGTCATTGTATTTCACAAAACAACTACATGTTATTTCTGAGAATTGGAAATTGAGTTCATGGTTTTAGATATGTGAGATGCTACCCTGTGGGAGGTTGTTCTTCTGGTGGCAGAATCTAGGAAGGAGGTGAGAAGCACCTTGTCCTTACCAGGGACTGAACATTGCACAGCTTTTAAAATCAACAGGCAAGAACCAGGAGAAAGAAGGCAGGGAGTGGGGAGGTGGGCAAGGGGGACGAAGTTAAAAAAAAATGCTTCTCTTCTTCCCTGTTTGTTTCTCCTTTTCTTGATCTTTTGCTCACACAACCCTTATTCTGTTAGCTTCCCATATGCACTTGTCTGGTCTCAGCTATCCTTGACAAATCACCCCATCAAAAGAAGCAGAGTTGAGTAAAATGCAAGACCTAGCATCCAGGCAGGAGAAAAGGAACAGGGGCAGATCAAGTGCTGTATCTTGCTTTGCAGTTTTAGCTGGGATAAAATTCTTGCCCTGAAATTGAAATGAGTTAGTAAGTGGGGAAAGAGCTCAGTCTGAATAAGTAGCAGAAAATAGGGAACCAGATCAGAGATTCTCAATGATAAGAAAAAGAAAGGAGAATTCATCTTTCTGGGGATAGAAATAGGTAGACGTGACAGCAAGTACAAACCTGAAGATCAAGCCACACAAGGATCTGAATTAGAAATGAACCAGAATTTTAAAATTATGCATCTGACAGGTCTTGAGATACAACCAGGAATAATGCTGAATAGTTACTGAGTTTTCTCCATGCCGGTTTCTGTACTGAACACTCTACTTATTTGTTATGTGTTTCTCCTGACATCAACCTGGTGAATTCTGACCAGGGAGGTCAAAACAGCAATTCATTTAACAAATGAGAAAGTTTAGGCTCAGAGGAGGTCAGCTGCCCAAATGTTATAGCCAGGACATGGGCTTGCCAGGTTCCAAAATCCACGATATCTATTTTTCTCTCAAAACACAATATTGTCAGCTTGAAAACTACAGAAGTAAAGCCAAAAAGTAAACCTTTACTAGATTCTACCATGTAAAATGAACATAGAGCTGCTCTGCCCACTGAAAATATATAATGTAAGCCATAATATTTGACTTAAAAATTTCAAGTAATCACATTCAAAAAGTAAAGGTACCTGAAATCAATTTTAATAATGTCCCCTAATTAAATGCACACTTAATTGAATTTTACATGTAATTTCAACATGTAATCAATATAAAAATTATTGATGAGATGTTTTTATATTCATTTTTCATACTATGCTTACAAAACTCAGTGTGACTTTTATTTTCATCATACATCTTAATGGGGTCCAGACGCATATGGCTAGTGACTCCTGTACGGACAGTAAAAATGAAAATAATCCTTCCTAGCCCCTCCCCAAGGTGTCAAGCCTCCCCATTTCATCTTTTTCCCATTCCCCTAAATGCAGATTTCCTGGCCATATATATAAGTTTTGTCTAACCACAGAAGCTCCAAGGAATCTCCTATGTAGCCTTTATTTGCAATAATGTATATATTCTTGGTTTATCAAGTCTTCTCATATAAAGCTGTCCATAGAAGAGAGCTCCAAATTATTTAAAGTCTAATTCTGAAAATACAAAGATTTAATTTTCATTTCTCACACTAAACTTTGCCTAACCATTCTGAAATTGTGCCAGCTACCTGGCAGAACTGTTAGAATATACTTTCCCCACCTCAACTGGAGGTGGGAAAAAATGACTGGTGCCTTTCTTTCTGTGTTTTGAAAGATAATTTTGTTCTAGAGAAAATGGAGCATTGGGCACTCAGGTGCAGTCAATGACAAATGTGAGACATGTACCCAAGGATGATGTAATAGAGGTTAGCCTCTCCAGAAAAGAAAGCCAAACTAGTCCCCTTGTAAAATTTGTCATTTTAATAATGACAGGTAATTGCTCACTTTTGCATTTGAAGAAAAAAAATGTTCATTATTTGAGATGAAACACTGTTGAGAATAAATACCATGCCCAAAGGTAACTTTTTATTCTGACTATTTGCAATTGATTCAACTCTAGTTCCAGTTACTCTGTAGCTAAGACAAAGCTTTAAAGTCTTATTCATGCCTTAATAGAGAGTATTAAAGATTTGACTAAATTTATGTTTGACTGCAATCATTTGGATATGTATATTACACTCGGAAAAAAATCTATAATGCTTTGGTCTGTGTAGTGTAATATGCAACTCACTGTTAAATAACATTAGTGTGAATTTGAATGAAGATCTGTGATCTGAACTCACTCATGTAAAGCAGGTAAACTGTTTTAACTAAATTATTGATAGATCTGCATTACGTTCCAGACAACCTTGCATACTGAGTTATGAAATACCTTCGTATTTTATCTGTTTTCTTCCACAAACAGTACTTTCATTTTTCCTCTTTGATCACTACACTAAAATGACAAGAGCCATTTGATGATGACACAGATTCATCCTCAGCAGAGTGATGTTGTTTAAAAAACAGAGGGAAGCAGACATCCAACAACATCCTGCATGGTAGCCTGACATTTCAACAGCATTTGAGTCAGCCTGCTTGGTTTAATTTTCAGAAGTGCCTGAGGTTCTGCAGTCTGGGACATAGCATCCCTGATATATCTGATGCTGTGCTTTGTTTTCTCCCCTCTAAACTTTAAAGAGAAGGTAACTATTTATGTGTTCCCCAGAATTTTTCTTAAAGACTCAGAGAATGGAAGAGTAGGAAGAGAACTTACAGAGGAGGAAATCTGAGGCCAAGGAATTTACCCAAGACCTCCATGGGTCAGGGAAGCAGAATTCCTTTACCCTGCAATGCTGATCCCAACACTGGACACTAGCCCAGGTTGCCAAGTGAGGCTATTGTTTTTTTACTATAGTTCCTCCCATTCCCCATTTTAGGCTCAAGTGCTGAGCAGGCACAGCATGGGATGCAGAGAGGCAGGTCTACGCAACATCTCCTCTCAATATCTTAATTCAGCTTTAGAACTAGGTCCTCACAAAATAGGCATTTGGAAAAATTCTGAAGTACATGTGCCCCTCTCAAAGGATAAAGCCCCAGTCCAAGGTAGTTGGAGAGTGTTTAAAAAGCAAAAAGTGACTTTAGGTCATGACCTGGTACCCTGGCTACAAGGATTTCACCTATCTATCCATCCATCCATTCATATCCATTAATTGACCTATCATTCATCCACTCATCAGTCCATTTTTACCTATCATCTATCTTCTACCTATCCTTTCATCCATGTGTCTATTTTAAAGAAGTATCTACTAAAAATAGCTCATTTAGCTAAGCAGAAAAGATCTGAAAACTTGATCTCTCCTTCAATAAAGGTAGCTTGTGTGATTTAAATAAATCCCAAAGATTTGCTTTTATACCTGGTATTGGAGTCACAGTTCACTAAAATATAAGAGCTTTGAGGGGACAATGGGGACAAAGAGGATGATTTGAGATTTCTGTGATGATTACGGCTGCTCTTTCCTTTTCCTGCCTATTTCTACCCATATTTTCCAGTTCTATCTAACTCTGGTTATAATTAATAGGAATTAAACCCTCCCTTTGGACTTTATTGACTCAGAAAATATCTTTTAATTGGCTGTGGTCTATTATAGACCTTGTCCTAGGTAAAGATGGTATGAAGCTGAGGAGAGCAAGGCAGCTGCAGCAGGTTTGCTAAGGACCATGAGAACAATCTTACTTAGCCAAGCAATGTGCTGACCTTTCCCCAGAAGGAGAGTAAGAACTGGAAAGGGCAAAGACACAGCATAGCATGGGACAGAGGGATGTGATGGCACCCTATCTCTTGAGAGCTGCCCTGCTCAAGGTGGCTGCGGCAAAATCATGGGCGGAGACGATGGGAAACTAGCATGGTTAGAGAACACTCCATCAGGGTTTGTGGACAATAAATTAACTTGCATATAGTAGGGTGAGAAACATCTGCTGTCAACTGACATTTAAATAGCAATTGCCAGTGGAAAGTAAGCATATGGTTAGTTGAATGAAGAGCCAGGAAAAGAGAAATACGTTCAATAAAAGGTTTTAATGCTTTCTCAATTTATACATTAGTGTTTGCCAATCTGCTTCTGCAAACCAGTTGAGACCTTGATCTCACTCACTGACCTTGTCTGACCCAAGAAACCCAATAGAGCACCAACCTAGACTTAGATTCTAATCTCTTAAGACCGTGGTTCTTTTTCAAAGAGGGGTCCCTGCAACAGCAGTATCAGCACCACTTGGGAACATAACTAGAAATGCAAACTTTCAGGCCCCAACCCAGAGGTACACAATTAGAGACTCTGGGAGTGGAGTTTCTGTGATCAGGAGTGAACAAGTTCTCCAGACGATTCTGGTGCTTGCTCCAGCTGGAGAAAACAGTCTAATAAGAGAAGCATAAATTGAGGTGAAGCCCGTGTCAGTGAACATGGGCCCAATCACTGTCTCCTGCTTGCCTTTGGAGAATCATACTTTAAAATGTATCTGTGGTCTGAACTGACAATAATTAAGAACTGCCTCCCTCTGGTTCCTCTTCCTGATGACCACCCTGCTAGGTCCTCTCCTTTCTGAGAAGTCAGCTCTCCTTTTTGGTCCTGTTTCAATTCTTCTTTCTCCCTCTGTACCCTTTCCTTCTATCTTCTCATTTCTCCCCATTCCTTTTCTCTTTCACCTCCATGGGTCTCTCTTTTTACATGTTTCTCCAGTATGTTAAGCAATGGCAACTCCCTTTCTCTCTTATCTGCTTTCCCTCCCTTTCCACTCCTCCATCTTTTCCAAGAACCACAAAGCAAGCTACAGGCAACCTTGTCAGCTCATACCTCTCCTTTTCCATTATTTTTCTCAGATGGGCTTGAGAAGATGACTGAATCAGCTGCAGAATAGCCAGCAGCTGGATGCCAGGGAGTGCTTCACACTCATTGCTAATCTTGCCAAAGTAAAGTAGAGAGGCTATAGATTCAGCTCAAATGGGATGTAGCTAGACATGAACTGAGGTGCACTCACCACTGAGAGCCCCCTCTAGGTCCCATGTCTTCTGACTCTGCTAAGATTTTCTTGGACAACTTGCAGTGACCCCTCAGCTTAGTGACCCTTGTCTAAACAAATCTGCCTCCTTGTCCTCTTTCTTATTGAGAAATTTTCTTTAGGAGAAGCTAGAAGAGCTGTGGGGGTTTGGTTTCCAAAGAAGGGCACAGGCCACAGCTTTAAAATGATGTAAATGCCACAGATGGCTGCTTCTGTCTACAAAGACAGATGGTTTGATGTCCCATCCTTGCCCCAGCAATTTGATGGAGCCCAGGAACAAACTCTCTCCTCGGTGTGACTCCATCCACCATGTGGAGGCCAGAGACCTCTGAAATGTGGCACACAAGCAGATTTCAAATGGCCTACAATTTGCTAAGCATTACATCCATCTCATTTTGCTCTACAAGCTTCAGTACAAGAAGAAAACTATAAATCGCTACAGTAACAAATATATATTTCTAAAATAAGCCCTCCTGTCTGGGAGCTGTATGACAACCACTTGCACTCAAAGTAAATAGCATTTAGGGTCGTCATTGTGGTTTAGTGCCTATGTTCCTTTATGATGCATGGAAAATGAACAACTGGAATCCATTAAATAAATATTTTTCTATGTGGATCTCAACTGTCTGTGGCTGGTGTGACTTTCTATGCAAACACCCTGCTCTAAATGCTCTGATAGTAAAACCCTCAAGTGTGGTATAGCTAGATAGGCCCATAGCTATTTCTCAGCATGGCAGGTGAAGCCACAGGCTTCTTACCTATGGCACACAGTATGGCAGTGGGTGGTGGTAACAGGGACATGATGCACCTCAAATCTTCCAGGTAGCTGTGAACCATGCAATAGGGAAAGTCCTAGCTGGGGCCTCTCCCACCACCCAGCACTAGGCGTACCAGGTTAACACTGATTAACAGCTGAAAGTCTGCACTTTCTAATAGAATTTAATTCCTTGTGTTAGAGAATATTAGAGAATTAAAATCATAGAAACCTGGTAGTGAAAAGACCTGAGATTAGTGCATAGTGGTGAGCCAGCAAAATTCCTAGAGATAGGGGATAAGGTGGCCAAATTCGCACAGCCCAGGAGTCCAAACATAGAGTCTCTCTGTCTAGTGATGTTTGCCCTCTGCATGCTCCCAGAGCAAGCCATGTTGCAGAAGTAGCCTCTGCATTTCAAGAGTGTCAAGATAAGTTTGTTCCTGCAGATTCTACTCCCTCATCATCTTTTTTCCTGAGGTTCTCATTGGGCCTGAGAGAATCAGTGATAAATGTCTATGACTGAGGCAGAGGAACCCTTCCTTTCTAGATGGGTGAGGTCCCCTGAAAGACCAGGCAAGAGCACAGAGTCAGAACTTCCTTCCTGGAGGTCTCTTCTGCAGCCCAGGAGAGGGAACCAGTCTCTTAAAGGTGGGGTATAGGAGGTATTGTTGACTTATATTATCCAAAAGATAAAGCAAGACAGCAGCTACCACTTCATGCTACTGCTTTGGAAATAGCAATAAGAATTAAAGGTGGCTTCTTCCTTCCCTTTTCTAAATATGGGTGCATTAAACAGCCAGTTTGTGAATTTATTTCTCACAGTTCTGGAAGCTGAATGTCCAAGATCAAGGTACTAGAAGATTCAATGCCTGGTGCAGGATCTCTGAGAGAAAGAGGAGAGATGGAAAGAGAGAGAAAGAGATCTTATAAGGCCACCAGTGCTATTGGATTAGGTTTCCACCCTTATGATCTCATCTAACCTTAATTATCCACATCCAAAATAGGGTCATATTTTGTGTTAAGGTTTCAACCTACAAATTGGGGGAAAACACAATTCATAGTATGGGGTATCACACCCCTACCGATTTCTGTACACCAGTCTCCATGACGTTACACCATCCAGTCTCTCTGGTCTCAGGCCTCTGCACATGCTGATTCTCTACCTGGACCACACCCTCCTCATCTGTTCTTCCTCATTCTCTTTTTCTTTCTCCCTCCTGTCAGCCCCAGCTGCCCATTCTTTATCCAGCTCTTAGTCTGGAAGTTTCTGTTTATTATTGCCTCTGGAAATCCTTCCTTGTCTACACAAGTCTACCACAAGTTCTCTACTATGAGTTCAATAAGACCCCTCTCCCGACTCATCCTCATAGCACTACAGTTTAAACTAGACCATACACTCTATGAGGGCAGAACTCTGTCTTCACTGTTGTAGTCTCAGCACATTGCACTGTAGCTGAGCAATAATAAACTCCTCATTCAAGCAAGATCAGAACCCCTAGACAAAGAAGGAGGACTGGCGGGGGGATTCGAGAGTCTTGGACTGTGACAACTGCTTTCAGGGACTAGCAGTTTTAGACTTAAGCCCCCTCTGGACTGACTGACGCTGACTTCTTTCCTTGATGCTCTCCACTAGGGATCTATGAGATAGATTACAAATTAAGGTCACTGAGTGAAAAAGAATATAGAAAACCACATTTACCAAAGAGAGGTGTTGGAAGACATTCATCTGTCCCAAATACTTTATCTTGAGTGCCCTATAAATCACAGTCTCCCATGCAGATACTCCAGGTTTTTGTCAGAGAAGTTGCAAGCAAAGACCAATAGAGAGAATTGAGCTGTTCTCCAAAGAGAGATGAAGAGGAAATACCCAGAAGAGCACCCAGTGAAGGCACTGTGTCTATATTCTATACTGTGTGACTTCACAAGAATTAAATCTGACAACTATAGTCACCCAATTTCCCTCTGGGCACAATTAGATTATCATGGATGAGGATCTGAAACTTGAAGATAGACAGGTTGACTCCTCTTCTGCCTCCTGAGTGTCACAATATCTGAAGAAAGTATTCCCTTGTCACCTCAGACTTTGCCTCCACTTGATCTGGGCACCTTTACCAGCAAAGGCACACTCAGTTTCACTCTGCAAAGCTCTGGGTTCTCATCTGCAAGATGGAGATAACACCAGTGCTGGGAGGGTTGAACGACAGATGAAGGCACAGTGCTAAGAAAAGTGCTGGCTGCCAGATAAGAGCCTTTGATGGTTAAGACTACCTTCTCCTCCATGATCATTTCCATCTCTCAAACAACCAATGCCACTAGAACCAGCACCTCCATCATCATCTTTATCTCCACCTTGATTTCTACAACAATCACCATGACATCATCATTATCACCTCCACTACTGCTACATCATCATCACCCATCCATCACCTCATCCTTTATCATCGCCACAATCACTACCTCACCACCAACATGCCCAGAGGTCAGAGATTCAGGGAAAGGCTGACCAACACCAGAAGATGTCAGATTTCAACCAATCCCAACCTCACAGATAAAAGCCAGAAAAATGAGGTGCCTTTCCCAGGTTTATCTTACTAATCAACAGCAGAGAGGGGACCCCAAGTTCTTTCTACTACCTGAAAATGGAATTCTCACCACTCTGCCCTAAGACCTTGCGTCAGCTATCCATCCACAACACACACATACATATAGGTATTCTGAGTTTAAAGAATGAGAAGTGGAAGGATGTAAAAAGGATGAAATTAATAGAAGGTAGAATTGCAAGAAGAGGGAAAAGTTCCATCTCCCAGGAAGCCCTGAGCCCTTAGCCCTTCCTGAACCCTCCATCCTCACTCAGCTCCTCCCCAGGAGGGATATGACAAGGGACAAGAACACACCAAAACTGTCTGGTCACCTGGTTAATTGTGCAAGAAAGCCTCTACTCCAGGGACCTCATTTCTTGCTTCTTTCCCTCATCCTTTCCTCCCACTGTACAATGAAGGGGGCAAGTATGGGATTTGGAGTCAACATGGGTTTGGATCTCAGCCCCTTTACTTTTATTAGTTGTGTGACTATGGGCTCATATCTCTTTGGAATGGGCAAAATTATAGTATCCTTTTTATTCCTGCAAGAAAAGCTAAAGGAGATGAACACATGTCAAGCACTGAGCTTAATAGCCATTGATGAATGGAAGCTTGTGCCACTTATTATACAGTCTAACCACCTGCCCCAGGATAGAGATAACTAACACACAGCTAAAATTAACATAGTGCATCTGTATCACAGACACTCTTCTAAGTGCTTAACTTACACTTGCTTAAGCTCTACAAGATGTCCTCTACTTAATTCCATTGCTATTAAACAATTAAGAAAGCTGAGATATGGGTCAGTTAAATGACCTATAAAACTCACTACAGCTGGCAAACAGCAGTGCCTGAAGTTTGACCCAGGGCACCTGGTTCAGAATCCATGTGCTCAAATGCACTGCCCCAGCCGACCCTCATCTGCTGAGAAGCACCTCAGGAGATCAAAGATCAAATGCTTGCTGAGTCTCCAATGCAAACTAAAATAATTCAATTCGAATGGCCACAAGTTCAGAAATGAATTTCTTTATGGTGAAGAACAGAATCTCAGCTGTCAAGAAATAAAGATCTCCTCTAATGCATCTCAATGACAAAGAAAGGTATTGTCAAGAAAGTGCCCTTTTACATCTAATGTGAATCCAGTAAACTTTTCTGTTACTAAGAGAGATGCTTGATGGAATCAAAAGAAGCAAACTAACTTTGAATAGGAATCTAGCAGGCTAGACCATTGCAGATTGTCTGCTTTTGATTAGGTTTCTTTTATGGCAGGCAAGAACACCCATCCCACCCCTCCTCCCGTGCTCAGGAGAACTTCCTAGGAAGACAATTTTCCTATGAAAATGTATTTAAATTCTAAAACTGAAGACTGTTTTCACCCATCCCAGGCTGACTCAGCCCCTCCCCCTAAATGCAATCTGGAAATCACTTTTCAAAGTAAATTAGAAAATGAGTCCAGTTCTCTGTTATCTGTTTATCTCATGTAAGTTAGCAATGAAATTCTTGGAAGAATCTACAGCTGAATGCCAGGACCAGAAGCAAACAATGAAATCAGCTGATCTGAGAGATACCAAAAGAGGTGCACCGTGAGCTGGGCTCATCCTGTGTTTGATTTAGCGTTCAGGGTCCCAGCTGAAATCAGTAAAGCTCTGAGGAAGTTTGAGGAGATGGTATCAGGCTTCTGAGATAGTGTTCTGTAGGAGAATGATCAGATGAGGATGCCTTCCCATTAATGATTTGAAAATGAAATGACTGTTGCATGACATGATAAGAATAAATCTCTCCTGGTGGGTTTTTCTTTTGATGGGGTAACAAACTTTGAAGAAATAAAAGTCTCACAGGTTTGGGAACATTAAGTATAATTTCTCTCATCCAAAGGCAGCAGTGTCAGAGATGAGCATTATTATACATAATGAGTACAGTACAGTGCAACAGAAAAAAAAAAATCCTGCTCAATTTTTAAAGCTCGTTCTCATCTATTTCCTTATTTGCTGTCTCTTCACCTGATCGCCAAGTGGCAAGCACCTCAGGTACTGTCCTCAGCTCTCTACTTCTCACTCCCTCTTGATAGGCACCTCTGGTTTGAAATACTATGTCTAGGGTTAGAAAATCCCCCAAATCAATGTCCCTAGCCTCTGTAGACATCCATAGCCAGGATCCCACGGCCAACTCTCTACCCAGTGTCATGGCTTGGATAGGTTGGATGGTCCATAATGAGACAATACATACGGAATTAATGACCAGCCCCCCCACTCAAAGCTGTTCTCCATCCACTAATGACAATCAGAATAGCCTCTTCCACCACACATTGAGTTTCCCCTCGCTGGAAACCTGAAAATCCCTCCTGTTCTACTTCCTCCTCCCTCACTCTCACACCCACTCAATCCCTAAACCTGTCATTATACATCCAACATCTGTTCTTCTCACTGTCCCCACTGCCACCACTCTAAAAGAGGCACCATTAGTTCCTATCTGGACCTGCGGATCTCCCCCTCACCGCACTCAATCCTGATAGTCACACATGCTCAAGCAATTCTCTGCATAAGCTGAGATCATGGTAAGCCACAAAACAGTTCATGTCCCCTGCCTTTGCTAAAAACACTCCAGTGACTTATTATTAACTTCAGCATAAAGCCCCCAATCCCTCACAAGCCCCACAACATCTGACCCAGTTCATGTCTCATGTCTCCATGCACCACCCTCCTATTTAGTGACTCTGCATCAGACTCCAAACCTTTCTTGGTTTTCTGGAGCCACAACTCCCTCCAGCCCCAGGACTCTTCCCCAGCCAGACTCTTTCCTCACTTATATCCTTATTCATTTTTCAACATAAATGAAAAGCTGCCTGAGACCTCCTGGTTGGGTCTTCCTGTTACAAACTCCTGTACTTCTTGCCCATGCTGTGTGCATTTGAACATAATTTAGTTGGAGCTTGTGTTGTTTATGTCCGTCTCTCTGTCATGAGCTGCATGCGGGTTAGGAGGTGGACCTGTCCTGTTGTGTGCCTGGATTGCCTGGCACAGCACTGGACACATGGTGGGGACACAATGCATTCGAAAACTGTTAACTTCATTCTGCCAACTGAGCAGAGAAAGTAGAAGCAGTAGAAACTCTTATCCTTATGTTGCTAATGGAAAGAGGGAGATGCACTACATGAGCCAAACTGGTTCAGGATACCAAAAAATAAATAAATAAATAAATAAAAAATAAATAAGTGGAAGAAAGCATAAAATTTAAACCTTCTAATTAAAGGTGTTCTCCAAGTTTGTCACCCCCAGCATCGTGTCTCTTTGTAAGTTAAGAAATCCTCTTCCAGAAATCCAATCCCTCAGCTGCTGAACCTATGTTTGGGGCCAGGCTATGTGGACAATGACCAAACAGACTCCATTTACCCTGAGACTCCATGTCATGGAAGAAAAACTCTTCTCCCGTGAGAAAACTCAGCCTCTGCCATTCTGATCCTGCTTAGCACACCCTGCTTAGAAACACATCTGTTTTTCTTATACAATGTAAAATAGTTCTCTTTTTGGTTCACATTTTTCTTGGGCAATGTAACCTGTCAGAGAAGGATTGTCTCGATGTTAGTAACCATTCTTTAACTTGTACTCAACTAGGATCATTTGGACCCACTTCCCCTTCTGCTTATGATTTTAGATCTCATGATGCTTGTTTATGGTTTTAAATCATAGCAACAGCCACTTGTCATTAATGTGCTTTTGAATTATAAAGGTTCTGCTCTAACCTTTGGAGGGTATCGAAGGATGTATACTTGCAGCCTGCCCCTTGGCCTGCCAGCTGGTGAATAAAGATGGTTCTGTCCCTTGCTTTAAGATTGACTCCGTGACTTATTGCCATCTCACCTGGAAGTTGGCTTACAGAGTGAGGCAAGCCTAGAAATTTTTCCAGCCTTTGTCCTTAAAGACCTAAGTGGCTATGGAACAGCACATTAAAGTCACTGAAACTTGGGGTTTGGGACCTGGAATGATCTCAAAGATAACAGATGAGTTTCCTCACCTGTATAATAAGGGACAATCTTAGCTATCTGAGGCCTTTTATAGCTATAAAATTCTGGTTGTTTAACTGGTACTACAGGATCCTCATCTAAAAATTATGGGTTGGCCAGCACAGTGGTGAATGTCTGTAATTCCAGCAACTCTGAAGGCTGAGGTAGGAGGAATTCAAGTTGGAGGTCAGCCTCAGCATCTTAGAGGGACCCTATCTCAAAATATAAAATAATAATAATAAAAAAAAGGACTGGAGATATAGCTCAGTGGTAAAGCACTCCTGAGCTCATTCTCCATTTTCAAAAAAGTAAAATTAGATTAAAAAGTAAATAAAAATTATGGGCCTGTATGAATCACATTTTACAGGGGGCATTACACAAAATTAGACAGTATATTTATGAATTTTAGAATTTCCAGTCACTCAGACTCAAGGGATTATAATAATTCATTTATGTAATTTCTCAGTGGTTGAATTGCCTTGTCTTTCTACACAGTGTGGCCCATGGAATCTCCTGAGAACTTGTTAGATAGGCATAATCTCAGACCTCTCCCTAGACCTGGTGATCGTAATCTGCATTTTAACAAGATACCAGTAGACATGGTGCCTACACCAGAGCCCAAGTGTTTTAGCATCACTTCCAGGCCCTTCATGAGCTACCTGTTGTCTGTATTCCAAACCTTCCCACCAATCCTCATGTAATCCCAGTGCTCACTCTAACTTTTCAAAAAGGCTCACAATTCTGGGATGCTCTATATCTCTACCTGAAGTAGATTATAGAAGACTCCAACCAGCTCCAGTATCCTCTCCTCTGGGAAGAGCTCCCTGACTTTTAAATGTAAAAGGACCTTCCCGGACCTCCTCTTTTCTTCCATAACAGTGTCCCTGCCTGGCTCACTGTGAGCACCTGGAGAGCAAGACTCATGTCCCAACCACCAACTCATGACTCGTATAGCCCAGTAGGGCTTTCAATATGTGCTTATTAGAAGTATGAAAGAATATTGAATCTCTTTGAAATATGTGCCACTGTCCCATCCTCCTGGATTTCAGATTAAACCAGAATCTACTGTATTCATACATGCATGTCCCCCCCTGCCACACACACACATATAAACACATACACCATGGTACTTAAAACCGGATACACCTTTTCCACCTCCACCCCAGAAAGATATGCATAGAAAACAGTGGCTTCAGATTATTCTAGAACCTGGACAGAGATAGGACAGGAGGGCAAAGGGGTAGCTCAGTGATACCTCTGGGAGGCTACCTCCTGGCCATCAATGGTAGGAAGCAGGACTCCTGCTAACTCCTGCCAAGGCTTTGCTTGACATCACACTAGAATCTGAAGAGCTATCGTTGTGAATATCTGTAATTCCAGCAACTCTGTGGCATTCTGAACCAAGTCTGAGACACACTGGGAAAAGATGCAGGAGTCTAAACAGTTCCTGTAGGCAAAGGAGTACAACCAGAAAAGTCAAACTGGGAGGCAGATGGTGGTAAAAGCCTGTGGGCATCAGGAAAGTTTCAGAAACCTTGGCACTCCACTGGGAATAAGTGCTTGCATAACAAGGTACTTAGGGGTGGTGGCCATCAGCAGGAGCAAGATCAAGATGTTGTGTGTATGTATGTGTGTGTGTGTGTGTGTGTGTGTGTGTGTGTAGTGGACACACACTCTCTGAGTTGCATTTGAGGTAGGAAATGAAGGCAACATTCAAGGCACTAGAAGAAGAATGAGGGGCATGGGGGACCAGGTTGGCTTGGTGCATGTTGGAAATAAGCATGATCAGAAGCCTGGGTGTACACTCCAGTTAGAATAGCAGTGATCAATAGCACAAACAACAATCAATCCTAGCAGGGATGCAGGGGAAAGGAACTCTTACACACTGTTTGTGGGAATGTAAATTGGTACAGACACTATGGAAATCAGTTTGGAGGTTCCTCAAAAAGCTAAAAATAGAACTACCATATGATCCAGCTATATTACTCCTGAGTATCTGTCCAAAAGAATTAAAGGCAGCAGACTTTAGAGACACATGTATACCCATGTTTTCACAGCATAATTCACAATAGGCAACTTATGGAATCAACTGAGATATCCATCAACAGATGAATGGATAAAGAAAATATGGTGTATATACACAATAAAGTTTTATTCAACCATAAAGATGAAGGAAATCATGTCATTTGTAGGAAAATGGATGGAACTGGAGACCATAATTTTGAGAGAAAAAAAGTCAAACTCAGAGAGAAACATATTATATGTTTTCTCTCATATGTGCAACCTGGAGGGATAAAAAGGGATGCCTTTGCCATGAGAGAGAGTAGAGGGAGAACATTAGGGTAGAGGGAGGGGATCAGGAAGAGGGAGGGCATTCTGGGGAGTAAAAATAACCAAATTAATTTCATGTATATGTAAATATGCAACAATGAAACCCACCATCTGTATCATTGATATGCACCAATAATTGGAGAAAAAGAGGAAGCAGCAGCAGCAGCCCAGTGTGTAACTCCAGAGCCACCCTAGGAAGCGATCTTGCTGTCTGTATCAACACAGGCACAACCAGGCTCCATCTCTCACCTGATCACAGATGGGCCACCACAGGCCTTGGAGAAGTCAAGACATACCCACCCCTGGCCATGCCATCACTGAGGAAAGGGAGGCCCAGAATAGGTGAGAGATTCATCCAAAGTTGTTCGGAAGGGCAGCTGCAAGGAAAGGAGCAGGATCCAGGTCAGACCTTTTCCCTTGCCCTTGGCCAGGGCTCTCTTTCAACTCGGATGTCTATGATTCATGCTACTCTGTACACTGATGCTCCAGTTTTGAAGGTAACACTAGCAGTGAGTGGGGATTTAAAATCATGACCCCAACTGAACCCCCTCACTGACTAGCACTTGACCCTGAGGAGCGAGTTATCAATCTCTTTTCTCAATTTCATTGACTGTGGAATGGGAAAATTAATATCTTCCCTGCAGGATGAATGGAATACAAAGTGAGAATTTATGTCAATACTTGGTATATTAGTACTCACTACATGTTATTTTCTTTCCTTTCTGCTTTCTGGAATCCTGAGTATGAGGGAAAGACAAAGAAGTATCTTTGCTACCATCCCACCTCAAGCATGCTTTTAAGATCCTGTGGTACTCAGGTGGTAAGGAAGACATCAGTTTTTGCACCTGCCTTCAATGAATCCTCCCTTCCTCTGCTAAGAACATCCTGATAATCCTCTATTATCGATGACTCATTGGGGATTGGCTCCACTCTCTACCCCGCAAAAGTGCTGCTATGGTGAAACAGTGGACAAGCAGAACCACAGTGGTCAGTTCCACCCATGATAAACATGGGACCCAAATCAGGCCACCCAGGGCCAGCCCTCAGACATGGTTGCAAATCCCAGGAAGAAATCATCAATTGGAATCGCTAAACAGGGTAAATGCAAGCCTATAAACACTTGACTATGACTTCCAGCATGACAGAGCATTCCCTGAAGGGTCTCCTTTATCAATACAAAGAGAGAGGAAGGGAAGAGAAAGCAAGAAAGAGATTATGATTTCAAATATTATCTGAGCCTGGATCCTTCCAATCCTAAAATAAGTTCTACCTGTAGACTTTTCAATTACATGAGCTAATACACTTTGCCATTTCTTTTCCTTTTTCCCCCCAACTTGAATACCATTTTTTTTTACTTACAACCACCAGTATCCCAATTACAGAGATGACTTATTTAGTGATGGGCAAATTAGATTCTTCAGCCCCCTAAGGTGACATCACTCAGTCTCTCCAGCATAACATGAACCCTTCCGCCTGCCAATAAACATTTGCTTTGGCCCATCTGAAGTAAGAGGAAGATAGAAGGATAGCTGTTCTCCCTGACTCATACCACTGGGACTTTTTATTTGAAGCCCAATTTCTCCCCTTTCTCTTTATTGACAACAGAAATCCAATCCTTTCCTTTCACAGGAAATCTATGCTTATTTACTGTTTCCTGTTGCAAAACAACAGCTATCTTCTTTTTCTTCTTCCCTCTTGCAAGATATTGTTGAATTTAGAACTTAGAGTTGGCAGGGATGTCAGGGGACACACTTGTGAAACCTTATTATTTGACCAGTGAGAAAGCAGACAGTTAGCAGGGAGCCAGCACCATTAGTATCTGAGTCTTCTGACTTCCAGGCCAGGGCCTTCCCTCCACCCCTAACGCTTAAACAGATATCAAGGCATATCAATGACCTTGCACATGGTCAAGGTTTTTATGCACTGATGTAAATATTGAATACTTATCAAAATTCCTTTAAAGAGAGCATGGTAGCCTTGTATTCCAGTCCCAGCTCTGTACCAACCAGCTGTGTGACCTTTGGGATGCCATTTAACCGTAACAGGCTTGTTTTTTTAATTAATAAAATTAGGTGGCTGGACTTAAAGGATCATAAAATGTCAGAAGTAAAATGAACCTAATACAAATCGTGGACAGGGAGAAAGCTGAGTGCTCAGTCAGTGTCACATGGGGATAAAAATTCATCCCAGTCCTGCACTCTGAAGGCGAACACCTTCAAAAGATGCAGGAATGGAAGGCATTGAGAGCCCTGTAGAGCTGTGCTCTGAAAACACGATTCTTCTTTCATTCTTACTCCTATTATTTCCCCTCTTTTATTTTCAAAATTGTCCAGCATCAACAGAGGACTCATAGAATATGGAAAGCATTCCCACATAACACCAAGAAAAAGGCAGACAGTCCAGAAAGGGAAAAATAGACAAAAGACTTGAAAGGGCACTTCGCAAAAGAGAGTGTCCAAATGACCAATACCCAAATGCAAAGATGACTCTGACCGTAAGTTATCACAGAAATGCACATAGTGAGATATTGAATGCTTAAAATAAAAAGAGGAAATATAAGAATATCAAACAACGGGAATTCCCCTACACTGCTTAGTGGGAGTGTGTAATTTGGCCCAACTCTATTGAAAAAACTACTCGGCAGTGTTTACTAAAGCTACACATGTGCAAAGCCCATGACCCAGTGATTCCATTTCTAGGTAAACATCAATATCAATTCATAAAATCTGTGCACCTAAAGACACATACAAGAACATCCACAGCAAACTACCTACAATAGTACCAATGGAAACTATACAAAAGTTCCTCAGTGGCTGGATGCAAAGATTAATTATGGAATAGTCACACAATGGAACATTATACACTGTATAAAGCAGGGAGAGGGGCAGAATACAATTGTACCCAACAGCAGGGTGAATCTCCCAGTGTTGAGTGAAGAAGGCAGACTCACAAGACTGCATATTACATGGTTTTTAATATACAAAATACAAAAACAGGATAAGCTAATGTATGGTGTTAAGACTTAGAATAATGATCACTTTTGGGGGCATGGGGAAAAAAGACTTAGGAGGTTTCTGGGGTAATAGTAATACTCTGCTTCTCAATTTGGTTATGTGAGTGTGTTCAAGCTATAAACATGTAGTTGTTCACTTTTTGTATGCACACTGTATAATTAAAGGGTTCAATAAAAAGTTCAAATATGTTTTTAGGAAAATTTCCAGGGTAGACAATAGACGCTACAATCACTATCATAGGCTGCACTGTGTTCACCACCACCACCTTCAATTTGTCTGTTGAAGCTCGAACCCCCAGTACCTCAGAAGTTGACTATTTGGAGGGAGGTTCTTTTTTTTTTTTTCTTTTTTAAACATTTATTTAGTTGTACATGAACACACAGTATCTTTATTTATTTTTATGTGGTGCTGAGGATTGAACCCAGTACCTCACATATGTGAGGAAAGCACTTTACCACTGAGCTACAGCCTCAGCTCCTGGAGGGAGGTTCTTTAAATAAAAAGAGGTAATTTAGATAAAAGGAGATGATTTAGGGTGGGCTCTAATCCCCTATGACTGGTGTCCTTGTAAGAAGAGGAGATTAAGACCCAGAGACACACAGAAGGAAGATATGAAGACAAAGAAAGAAGAGGGTCATCTACAAGCCAAGGACAGCAGCCTCAGAGGAACCTAAACCTCCAACACCTTGATCTTGAATTTCCAGCTTCCCAATTGTGACAAACTAAATTTCTGTTGTTTAAAACACTCAGTCAATCACAGAAGTCCTAGAAAATTGGTATAATCACCCTGGTTATTCTTTGCTTCTTCTTATACAGGCCAGTGAGACATCAATTAGGCTGTTCCCTGGGAGGCAGAAGAGTCTTAGGCTGCCATGGTAGAGGTGAAGGGAATGGTAAGGGGTGTGGGGGTTGCTCCTCTATCTGAGCATCAGCAGCTAGGTTGCTTCTGGCTTCTCTGTCATTCCAGAACTTTCCCTGACTGTAAAGCCAAGAAGTAAGTGCTGATCCCAAGGCAATTTTGCTGACTTTTCCATCTCAAAGGAATTGCAACATACAGGACCTTGGGATTTTTGCTTAAACAAACTGAAATTTTTTAGTGTTAGACAAGATCACTTCCATCCAGCTTTTCTCTTCTGCAAAGAGGAAGAAAGAAATGTCCACATAAGTTAAGAAAACTTAGCCAAAGTCACACAGCTAGTTAGTGGCAGAGCTGGAACTAAATCAGAACCTTTATGCTCCAATTTCCAGACCAAGGCTCTGTGTTCTGAGCTAATTTGCCTTCTGCTTTTTGGAGGGCCACAGGGAGAAGGTGTGGAGAGAATAGCTTAGCTTTATAAACTTTTAAGTTTGTCCCTGACTTTGTGGTGGCACCTACACAACTTTCCTGTCCACCCCACCCTTACCCTCTTCCTCCTCCTACCCTCCTCTCCTTATTTTTCTTCCATGCTCACCTCCAGCCTTCAGATTTTCCTTTAAGGTATCTGGAGCCTGGAGTCCAAGGCACCAGATTTGTCCACCTGTATGGCTTTTAAAACATCACTGAAAAATTCTGCACTGGGGTTTCTTCTGCCCAACAGATAATACCTGCTGCCTCTCTGGATGATTGAGAAGCCTCTTAAGAGTCTCTCCCCAGCCCAGGAATCCTCCCCTTTCCTTTCAGCAGGGGAATGGGGTGAGGTCAAGAGAGCATGAGCAGAGTCAGGTGGAGGAGTGGCCTCTCCTTGCGTATCCTTTCCATTATTAGCCTGAGTCTGTGATGGGACCTATCTATCAACACCTGGCACCCCAGCACCCCATGGACCACAGCTGGAAACAGACAAAATGCCTTCTTACTAAGAATGAGGAAACCAAAGGTTGCAGTGGATTGACTTGTCCAAGGTCCCCCTTAGGGCTTTACAATTTTAATCCTCACAATAACTTTGGAAGGTGGGCATCATTCAATGCACTTAATAGATGAAAATTAGAGGCCACCAAAGATACCAGCTACCAGGCTGCAGCTAGGGTTTGATCTGGGGTGGGGGGCGGTCTTTCTGCCTCTGCCATACTACCCCTTCTGCAGCACTCATACTGTTCCTACTTAGACCTCAAAATGGCAACTTGGCAAATATTAGAGTAGGTGGGCATTCTAGCATGTGCTCAAGGTTGAAGGTGATAGAGACACCTCTAACTCTGTAAGGCACTGGCTATCCTACAAAGAGACGGCATTGCAGATGGCAGGAAATGCTTCCCCCTAATGACTCAACTGGAAAACAAAGTGAAGCAGTGCTTAGTCTAAGTTGAATGGTGCTGCTAACGCTCTCCACGTGGTCTGCTCAGACCACAGGCCTGGCAGCCCTGGACACCAGGCACAGCGAGCTGTAAGCTTTAAGTCATGGTCATCTGCAGCATTGCTGGAGATGCTTTTTTTACCCCCTGTAACCTGTCCTTTGGGAGACGCTTCAGTAATGAGCTAAGGGAATTCACCTGAGTACAGCCAGCTCTGGACAGGAGGCAGGAACTAGGAAACCTTCCATTGCAGCTGGGAAAGGGCCTTGGGGGCTGGAGCCAATGCCAGACAAACAGCTGCAGCCAAAAAAAAAAAAAACCATCCGAGTGGAAGAGACACAGAGTAGATCTTTCCAGATTCCTCTGGAAAGCAGACACATCAAAAACGGGAAGGTCACAATGGGCCCCACTGGATGAAGGAGAGAGAAAAGAAAAAAGTGGTAGAGGAAAGTATTTGGGCAACCTTGGCCCCAAGAGATACTGGGGGGCATGCAGGGAAGGTACCCTGCAGAAGCAAGAACCCTCATTCCACGGTTTTCCTGTCTATGCAGAACACCTGATCTGTTCATGGTGGAAGGAGATTCTGAACCAAGATGTGAGTCGTGGGCACTGCAGGGCAGTGTTTGCATTGAGCCTGAGGACTGTGTGGTCTCTGAGCTTCTAGGACCAACTCAGTAAGGAACCATTTGACATTTAATTATCTTTTATGCAAATAAAAATATCTTAGGGAGTTGGTGACAAACACAGATTTCCAGACCTCATCCCTCAGGAATCTGCATTCTGCATGGGTGTATCTCAACTGACTGACACAAGTGGACAGACCGCACACATGAAGCCCCAGAGGCCTAACCAAGGAGTTGAGCATGTGGACACCAATGGATTTATTAGATTACCATCAGGAAGGGCAAAGCTGCACAAGGTGGAGGTGGGGGCCTGAAGGCAGGCCAGGCTTCATTCAGAGAGTTTGGGCAGGACTGTGGCAGTGCTGAAGCCTGGCTCTGTGTGTAGGTACTGAGGGGAAAGCAGGGGAGATGCCTTTGACAAAGGTCACTAAGTCCTAAGGACTGATGATCACATAGGGAGGCTCTGAGACCAAATCCCCTAACTTGCAGGCAAGTGCAGAAAAGGCAGGTCTAACATGCATCAATCATATAGTGACCTTCCCTTCCTAGTGTCACTCCATCAGACACAGACACAGAACACAAACATCCTACGTAACAACCTCCCATGTACCTCCCACTCTAGGGAGAAGCCTGCTGCCCTGCTGCCCGCAGAAATGGAGCACAACCTGAAAGAACAGGGTTGGAATCTGAGCTCCCTCTGATTTCTTGGCCTCTCTATGCCTGTCTCTATATAAACAAGATCTGATGTTGTCTGAAACAAGGGTTATGCCCTTGAAAGATGGAAGAGAGGAATATAGTTCTCCCTTTCCTCCTGGGACTGCACAGTGGTGCCATAGCCAGTAAGTGGCACAGGTGTGTGGACAAGCCAGCCAGGGACATATGAAGCCGGCAGTAGGGCCATTAACTGCGCCTGCTTAATCTTGCACTGAATTTCTCAGCCATCTCCTTCCTACCCCCCTACCCCCACCCATGGTCCTGAAGTGGCTGCTACCTTCAGTGGCTGCCAAGAACTCAAAACAAATTTAGCTCTGGACCCAGCAAACGAGAGGATGAATGTGTGCCGGGTAGTGACCTTGTGTAGAACCCACTTCAGGAACCCCACCTACTGGAAGATGCCTGGGCTGGGTATAGCTGCCAAGGCCTCTAAACAGAGGTTAACTACACTCAGGCTGCCAGGCTGCTAGTGGCCTAAACCCCAGTCACGGCACCTGCAGACTCTGGGAGCAGGCCGGCAGTCTTCAGCAGGTTTCTTTCCCAAACCAAAGAGACAAGCAAGAATTGTTCCCCTTTGACTCCCACATTATTCTCCTAGGGCTGTCCTTGCCCCTAGCCTTGCTCCCACCTTCGAAATGCCAGCGGTTCCCCTTGAGACCTCCCCAAGCCCAGGGTCAGTATTAGAGCATTAAGTGAAGCTGGCGAGGTGTTGCAGGGGGATGCTAAACAGGATGGTGGCAGGATGGGAGACGACAAGAAAACCCAGGTGTCTGCTCACATAGGAAGTGGGCTCCGTGTGCCCCTGACACATGGATGTGACCCCTACCCAGCCCCGCCTCCCATTCTCCAGTGGCAGCTTTGATTCCCCAAGGTTCCTTGGCAACTACACAAGAAAAGGCTGTGTACTTAACACTTCTTTACTCTTTGTCCCCATTTAGTCATAATAGAAGCCGTGTTCTCAATCTATTGTCACATTTATGATCGAGAAAGCCCTAATTCCCTGCAATAATCTTAAGTGACAATTCAAGGCTAAATGTACTTTAATGTTTTTGTAATGCTTCTGAAGCAACATCTCGAAATTATAATATAGCTCCGGAAATTACTAGTCAAAGTGAAAGAGGGAATGAGCAACTTGAAAAAATGAAATGAAAATCTAGCAAATTGATACAAGGCTGAAATGATGAGGTTCAGTAAGTTTCAGTGATGCAAGTGGGAGAATGCTGGGGTGACGCCTGTCAAGTGGCCAGATGGCCTGGTCAGTGAAACAGACATTTATTTCATGAAATGTCTTCTTTTCCAACCTTCCCTGTTAATCAGCCAAAATCTGGAGCCCTGAAAAAATGAAGCCAGCTTTCTTTGGCTGGAGACCACTGAAACTATGAGTCCCCCAAATAAACTGTTCCTCCTCTACAATTGTTCTGGTTGGGTCTTTTAGTCACAACAGAAAAAAAAAAATCTGATTTCAGAACCCTCCAGACCATGAAGAGTTTTAGAGAAGGACTATAGCAAGAAGAGTAGAGGGAAGTCAAGGTAAATTGGGCCAAAGAGTGACTGCTTTCTGCTCCCAGAGGTGATTCTCTTAATTCCATCTATTTTGGTGAATGCTCTCTCTGGACCATTGTCTCCTTTATTCCCAGCATTACTCATGAGTATCAGATAAGGACAGGCTTAAAGAGGTTAAGGACTTATGTAAAGTAAACTGTGTGGCTTGTGTTTGAAGTCAAGTCTAAGTTCAAAGCTTATGATCTTAATCTGAATTTTTAAAAAGTACTTAAGTATAAAGAAGATTTGGACAAATAATAATATCCAGATAACAAATGAAAAGATGTGCTAGGAAAAACATTTTCTACACATATGACAAATACCTAATTTACCCAATTAAAAGTTCTTTTTCCTCCATCACCTCTATACCTGAATCTCATTAATATTTCATAGGAAAGAACCAAAGCAATGCCCACTCCAATTCACAAAAGACATGAACAGACAATATTAATGACAATAAACATGTAAAAAATTAATTTTACTAATACACAGAATAAATATATATCAAGACAACAATTAAATCTCACTTTTTACCTCTCACAATGGCAAAAGCTTTTTAAAGATTGGTAATATACAATATTAATGATGTTCAGGTATAGAAGTGATGGAGAAACTCTCCCACTCAGCATTTAAAGAGAAAAACCTGATCATCCTCCTTGAAGGCAACTTTGTAATGGCCTCAAACCCACAGGTGCATGCCATTAGCACCAGGAACTCTATCCCTAAGTCTCTAAGTCATGAAAACCTATTCAAATATGCAAGAATTTCAGTATAAGGAAGTTCACTGCCAGGAAATATTAATACAACTCAAATACCCATCAGCAGAGGATACTTAATAATTATAGTACATCCCCATATAGCTGTTAAAACAAATGAGTGAGCTCAGTGTTCACTAAAACAGACCCAAGACTACATTACACATTAAGTAGAAAAAAAAGGAATCCACAAAACATATGTATCATTTGTACCATTGGAAAAACCAATGTGTCTACAGATGGATGTGTGCCTGTGTATTTGTAACTGTATATAAACCTCTGGAAGAAAGTCATCACACCCAAGAGTAGATACCTCTGAGATAAGTGGGAGAAGGAAAGGGAGTTTAAATTTCTACTTTATATACTTCTATTTGCTTTGATTTTTCCAACATAGTTTATTGAAAAAGGAGCTCTCTCTCTGGGAGAGTGATTTACACCACAGTGCCATTGTAACTCTGCAAAGAATCACTGGAGCAAGCCCAGTCTTTGCCCTTCAGGAGCTGAAACAGGACCTCATATAGAGAAGAACATCCTATTTGAATAGGTTTTTATGACTTAGAGACTTAGGGATAGAGTAGCAGAAGATCCTACAAAACCAGATGGAGGAAGACCCATGGCAGAACAAGAGAGAACCATTATCACTTTACAGGGGATAAAGGAGGACAGTCATTGGCTAAAGAAAGTTTCTTAATGAGGTCATGGGCCTTGAGGAGAAAATGGGATTTTTCTGATGGGAATGGCACAAAAGTGTACCTAGGAGAAGGAAAGATGAGCAGGGCAATGAGAGAATACAGAACAGCACTGGTCTAGGTGCACTAGAAGAGTGAGCCCATACAGAGTTAGCCAGAACTGACAGTCCCAGTGCAGAAGGAGGCAGCTCAGAGCAGAGAGGAGATGCAGACAGATGCAGAGAGAAGACTACTGGCTCCCAAAGGAATCCAAAGAGACTCACTCAGCCCAGAACCATCTTCTTCAACGCACATTTAGAGCCAGGATCAGTCTGTGAGCAAGTTCAATTGGAGAGTGAAGCTTCTCCAATTTTCTCTTCACTTAATCTCAAGAATCTCCTCTGTATGTTCCATTCCTCAGTGCCTAGGTGTTTGGTCACTCTCACCCCTTGTGTTCCCTCACACTCAATACTGTCATGGAAAAAGTCAATGACTTTACCCTGCTTGGTGGCAGATGTCCTAAGGGCAGCTCAATGCTGGGAAGTCAGACAAACCTGTGCCAAATCCTGCGTTCTGTCTCTTCCTGGTTGGACAAAGGACAACCTCTCCTAGCCCCAGTTTTCTCATCTGCAAAACTGAGATAAACAGGAAGCTCACAGGCTTGTTGGGAGGACAGTAAATAATAATTGAGAATGGTCCTGGCTCACAACCCTGAATATATCAAACTCTGAATACACAGTAGCTCTTCTACAAGGGAGGGGTGTTAGAGGGGTGTCAGTAGAAAGACAATAGGGATAGGAAGGTTTGCAAGAGGAAGAGGAACTTTCTACATTCCTGTGAATCCACCATGATTATTTAATCTGTGTTGAAGGATCATCTGTCTACCACATTTGTGTCAAAATCAGGGGTTGTGGGTAGCAGGTGGGTAGTGTGATAAGCTAGGTTCCTAGTGCACAAAATTTAAAGACACTTCATTCCCAGGGTCATGCAAGTGCAAGGTCTGTGAGCGCTCTCTAAATTTCAGAGTGCCTGACTTGCTTTACCTGAGTCTTGGCCCAGATGGAAACAGTGGCTTAGAAATGAAACTCTATGAAGCAGAATTTCAATGAAATAGAGAGACTGATATAGAGAGAAACAAGAAAACTATTCCCGTGCCTGGAAAGACGTATGTGTTTAAGGGTGGGAGGAGAAGGGACCTGAGTGCAACTACAATTAATGACTTACTCTCCCTGGGATAAGAACTTTTATTTAAAAGGCCCAGATCTCACCTGCTAATTGGCCTGACCCCTTTCCCTGCTGATTTTCAAGTTGGCTAGCATTAACGCACCCCAGGCCCCTCTCCAACAAAGCACAACTCTGTCGGGAGCTGCCCTACTGCCTGGCCCATCTCGGCAGGATGGAACTGAGTTTTTAGTTAGGAAGGCAACGTGCAGTGGTGCCTTCCAGAAAGGCATGCAAGTTGAACATAACACCAAAGCAGAGGCAGCCCTCCAGGTGAGGCTGAGGAAGGCAGGAGTCACCTTTCTGTTGCACATGCAGGATTCTAGAGAAGCACCCCGCAGAGCTCCCTTCTGTTTTCAAATATGCAATATTTGCAGGACGGTGGGTTATGAGCTCATGGCTGTTATCATAATTCCTGATGACCAGATCATGGAAAATAGATCTTTCCCAAATTCTTATCAGGTCTTTGCAGATAAGGTTTGATTGGTAGGGTATGAAAAATTAAAAATGCTCCTCTTATCTTTTGAAACAGCAAAGTAACCAATATATAAGGGGAGCAGGGTAGAATGGATGGCAAATGAACAGAATCAGGAAGGGATGAGATGCATGGGTCCAGGGAGGAGTCCTCAGATAGAATGCAAACTTTAATTCTGAGGAAAAAAAATGTTAAAATTTAAAAATATAAATAATAATGTGATCTTGATTTTTGGGGGAAAAAAAAGAATATGAGTTTTATTGGAGCTCCTGGAGCGTAAGATGACTCTTCAAGAAAACCACCTAGGATCTTGTAATTCAGCATGAATAGAGAGAGATGCTAGCAAAAGTGACAAGAGAAGCTTCTGGACAAAGAAAAATTCAAAACAAAACCAAGGCATTAGTCTTAGCTTTAGGCTTATAATTCTGCAGTATGTGTATGCTTATATTACTACTCAATTCATTCTGTATGGACCTGAGATTTTATAGCAAGGATCCCTCATCCTTCACTTATTCATTCACACTTTCACTCTCATGCCTTTGCTATCTCTCTGTAGATATGTGTTCCAACCTCAGTGCATGTTGAACACTGGTATACAACCATGAAGGAGAAGATGTTTGCCCTTAAGAGCATCATAGTCCAGTAGAAAAGAAAAATAGCTAGACAACTTAAATAGAACCTGATAGTAATGAGGACTATGCCTCAACATCTAGATGAGGAGGTCAAGGATGAAGACAATAAGCTAGCATTTATTAAGTACTTGTGGCATATTCTTCACTGCATTAAGTCATGTTCATACAGCAATGATCATTGAAGAGTATCTGCTCCTGAAGGGCTTACAGTTTAGCATGGGAGATAAATGTATAACAAGCAATTTTGTCTTAATGCTGTGTTGTTTCAGCTTAATGTTGTGTTAATCACTTCAGGTGAGGGATAGTTTTTATTGTAACACTGAGTCTCAGAAAAGTGAAGGAAATCTTCCTGAAGAAGGAGAAGTTTAAACTGAGAGTTGAAGGATGAGTGCATTTTGCCTAAACAAGATGAAGGCACAAGCAGGTTTCTGGGAAGATATAGCATCACATAAAAAAAAGAGAATATTTTTTCAAAACAAAAAAATTACAAACATGTTTATTATTCTTGCAAAGTGCATATCTGGAGGATGTGAGATTAGCACAAGAGTAGACAAACTAACCAAAGCTGGAGAGTACAGCCAATGCAACAAGACAAGAAAAAGGAGCAAAATTTTCAATGAAGAAGAAAGATAAACTCTCATTTTTCACATGATTTTATAGAAGAAAATCAAAAAGCATCTATGGAGACACTGTTAAAATTAATAATTACATTTATAAAAGTCTTTGGATACAAAGTCAATTTTAGGATGCCAAAATTCACAATGGCATTTAAAAGTATCAAATATTTAGCAATATCTAAAAATGGTGAGCTAGACATTAACACTGAAAACTATAGAAAACTAATAAGATAAAAAAATTAGAAACCTAAATAAAAAGAGATATGCCATATTCATAAGAAACTCAATGGAAAAATTTAAACTCTCTCCACATTAAGTCGATGAAAATTCCAACAGTTATTTTATAGACATCTCCAAGCTGATTCTAAATTTTACACAAATGTAAATAACTAAGAATTATCAAAGTAATCTTGAAGATGAGGAAAAAATAGGACTTCTGCTACATATTATGATCTATTCTAAAGGTATAATAATTAGCATTATGGGGCTGGGGATGTGGCTCAAGCCATAGCGTGCTCACCTGTCATTCGAGGGGCACTGGGGTCAATCCTCAACATCACATAAAAATAAAAAATAAAGATATTGTGTCCACCTAAAACTAAAAAATAAATATTTAAAAAATGATTAGCAGGATGTGAGATTAGCACAAGAGTAGACAAACTAACCAATGAGCCAAGAGATCCAGAAATATTCCTACACAGGATACCTGATTTATGACAAAGTAACATTTCAGAGCAAAAGGTAAAGAGTAAACTTTTCAATATATGGTGCTCGATCGATTGTATCTTCAATTAGCAGAAATAAATGTGTGCCTAGCCTGAAAACATGCAAAAACCAGTTCTAGAAGGAATGCAGATTTAAGTGTGAAAGATAGCTTTTAGAAGGAAGCATAGTAGAGAAGAGAACCTTACTGCCTTGGAGTAAGCAGTGATTTCTTTGCAGGAACTGATTAAAACAGGCCCTGATTAAAACCACAGGGTCATAAAATTAAAATGCATCTCTCAGGTCATCAAAAACCAAATCAATCAAGGCTGGGGAGGGGTGTGTGAGAGCAGGTCAAAGGAGCAGAAAACATTCAGGGAAGAGATATAAGGGTCCCCCCTCCAGAGGAGAGATGTGTGGGTCCTGGGGGAGTTCTGAGGTGGAGAGCAAACTTTAATTGGATTCTAGCAAGGAAGGAAAGCCATGGAAGGTGAAAAGGACAAAGATGTTTGGGTCTTGCTTCTTGGAGCAAAGAATTATCTGACTTGAACTCCTAGAGCCTAACATGGTGATTTAGGAAAGTCAGTTCATGGCATTGCAATGTAGGATGAATGGAGAGTAACACGAGAAGCACTATGAGCAGGACAGGCTTCTGGGCAAAGAGGAATGCACGCTGAACTCTCACACTTGCTTGCCTTTAGGCTTAAAATTCTTCAATATAAGTATGCATGTAGATGAGAAGCTCAGTTTTGGTCCTGGGGGCATCCAATTGATTTTGCATAATAAAGTCTAATGCCTCAAATTAAACACTTTGCTAATTACCCTTGAGTAAGGGAAATATAAGATGTTTACTACTTGTAGATGCCCCCAGAAGGAAATCACATTACAACAAATGCAAGTAAATTTCGATACTTTACACTGTATAATTTGGGTTCCAGAGGCTGAGGAGACAGAGATATGGGCGTTCCAAGGGTGCAGTAGCATTTTCAGGTAAAGTTTCTGGGGGGAGAGATGCCTTGAGTGAGCCATGTCTTAGAGGAAGCTCCTGTTTTGTACGTAGTATTCTATTGACAAAGCCACCTTCAGAACCCTTTCCTAGGTCATAGCAACTTCAAGAGATGAATGGAGCTGCTTAATTGAATTAAGCTGGGGGTATGCAAATTGCTTAGACTCTCTCCATTGTTCTGGGGCCTACTGATTTCTCACCTAAACTTGCACTTGGTCTGTCACTTGAAAATAAAAACTGAATCAAGCGATAGATGCTTCTTGAGGACAGTAATGGGAAAGTGTGCATAACTTGAGTTACCTTCACATGTCAACCAGGTCATTAATCTTCACCACCTGGCATGGTGAGGCATCTTTGGCAGCCAAGTAAGAGGCCTAATAATTCTAGAAGCCAGGCTTTCTGCAGCCCTTGTGGTTGCAAGGAAAGAAAAATTGTGTCATGCAGCGGTTGGTAGGCAAGCTGGAAGTGACAGGTTTCCCTGTATCCTGTTTTCCCATAGGGAATTAGAAGGGGTACTTAGCCTTGATCCAGAACACTAAGAAGTTGGGTGTTTCAAAATCCTACAGACCATGCTGTGATGTGGCACAGATAGCTAACTATCCCACAGGGAGACTATTTCTCAGCCTCCCGGGAAAGCAGATGAGGTTATGTGATCCAGTCAATAAAAGGAAGGCAGAAATGATTGTACCCCCTTCAATCCTAGCCCTGGAAATCTCCGGTACTTTTAAGTCCATACCCTTTCCTCTTCCACTGTCCTGATTCAGACAGCTTGGTGATTTGGAAGCCATGTATTGACTGTGGCAGACCCCTGGTGTGAAATGATCTTAGATCTCTGAGTCATTATTTGGGAAGTAACTCCCACGTTGGATTTTACAGGAGTAAGAAAGAATCTTCTACCACAACGTGTGATACATTCTGGAGTTGTTAAGCAGTCAGTGTTATCTTAATTGATACAGATTGTTCCTGTGTGATGACTATGCCTGGGAATCTTGGGTGATTTGACAGTGGTAGTAATGGAGCCTGGGTCATTCTGAACCAATTAGCACAAAACCAAAATGTAATAATATTAATCATAAACTTTAGGTAGCATATAAATATGCATAGTGGGTTGTTAGCCAAAAGGGTGTTTAAACTGAGTCTCAGTACCAGAAAGAACTGGGGGTGTGGGGAGCCTTGCAGAACAAGGACACAGGGTTTGAACTAGATTACAAAGCTAGAAGATTAGTTGCCTGGCGTACAGTGTATAGCCAGGGGTGATGCTGCATAGGTACCCCAGAACAAGGACACCAGGAAAGTGCCTGCAAGACTAGGCTGGCAGGTGCAACCCTCCCTCCTGTTGGGATGGTAGGCAGGGAGGGCTGGGACTCAACAGACTTGCTTTGAGTGTGTCAGTGGCAGAGCAGATAGATGGTACACAGGTGGCAGAGTAGTGATAGAGCCTCAGATAGAAGGGGCTACAGTGAATCTGACCAGGGATGAGAAGGGGCAGTTAAACTCACCCTGAGAAGCCCAGAGCCCGCTAGCCTTCCATGCATCAGAAGCTCCTCCTGCTGGCGGGTGACTGTCGGGAGGGGAGGGGAGAAGCTGCATCCTTGCCTGAAAAGCCATCTATGATAGTGACTAGGAACATTGATTTGGTGTTCTCTAATTCCATCCACCTACCAGCAAATGCCATGATTTCTTTGTGTCTGAGTAAAACTCCCTGTGTATATACACCACATTTTTCTTTATTCATTCATCTGTTGACAGGCACCGGACTGGTTCCATAACTTGGCTATTGTTGTTAATTGTACTGCTATAAACTTTGATGTGCCTGTATCTAGCACACTACAGTATGCTGATTTTAGCTCTTTTGAATAAAATCATTCTAAGTGACATTAGCCAGATTCAGAAAGTCAAGAATTGAATGTTTTATTTGTGGAAGCTAGACCAAAATAAGGTGGGGGGGGAAGTGGGAGATGGGAGGTCCCATGAAAATAGAAGGGAGATCAGTGGAGTAGAGGAAGGGGATTGAGGAAAAGGGAGGAGGGATGGGAAAAGGGAGGAGCAGTGGAATAAATTGACTAAATTATGCTATGTATATAAATGCATCTACCACAATGAATTTCACCTATATATATATACACACACACATATGTATGCTTTACATATATATGTATATATAACTAATTTTTTAAAACTATAATATAAATAAATAGAAGGGAGACCAGTGGAGTAGTGAAAGGGGAACAGATGGAGGGAGCAGGGGAAGGAAAGAAGTAGTACTGTGGACTGAAGTAGAGCAAATTATATTTTATATATGTATGATTATTTCATTATGAATCCCAATATTATGTATATATAATGCACTAATAAAAACAAAAGAGATATCCCTGTTAAGGTGAAGGATAACTTGTTGCACCTGGTCCCTACCCCCCCGAAAAAGAACATTGATTGGGGAATTCAACTAGACTCAGATTCCAAACCCAGTTGTGCCCTGTTGTTCTTAGCTGTGAGATATTGTACTTTACGTCTCTGAGCTTCAGCTTTCTCCACCCATGACAATTGGATTAATACCATCCTTCTCAAATACCGCATGAGTTAATATATGTGAAGCACATATTGCAATGTCTGGCACAGAGTAAGTGCTCAGTAAATAGCTGCTCTTAGTATTCTGACCAATATTAAGGGAGAGCAGCTGGCCTGACAAGAGTAGAAGGAGACACAACTGACAATAGAGAAAAATGAACCTACTTTCCCCCTTGCAACCCCACTCCTACCCCCCAGCAGGATATTGTACATCCATTCTCTCTCTCTGAGCTTACCTCAAGTCCATTATCTGCTGTCACATGCCCTCCCACCTCTGAGCATCAAATAAAGCACCGCAGGCACTTTTGTTTCATGTCACACACTGGAAAACGTCCTCCCTCACCAATCTTAAACGTCACTCTTTACCCCTATTTATTTACTTGTTTATCCGTCTATTTATTTATTTCTTTGGCGGGTCCATTTGGTCCTGTGATGCTGCTGGGTCTTCTGAAATACTGCTGAGAGATCAATCGTGAAATCCCAGCTCTGCACCGAGCCCTCGGTAATGAGCTACTTCATGCCAGGAAAATGCCATCTCAAGTGCTCATCGATTCCGCCTGCCCTGCTCCCGTACCCGCCCCAGCTTCGCAGCGGAGGAGCTAATGGTACTTAAAGGTGAGCTGACCCCAGATGCTCTCCGAGCACCAGAAGGGCCCCCCTGGGCAGCAGAAAGGGCTGAGAAATGAATACATGCAGTGTCTGTGGCCACTCTGGCAGCATCCCGGGTGCAGCGGCTGTGTTTCAGTTCTGTGGGGTTCCCAGGAGCGGGGGCATCTGTACCTGCTTAGCAGTGGCCAGCTTGCCAGCCTGCGACAGACCACTCAGCAGGGCAGCATTTGAACTATAAACAGTCATTTGACAGATGACAGGATTTTCTAGAGCTGAGTCAGAAAGAAAACAGTGGGGCTGAGACCTACAGAGGAGAAATCCTCACAGTGAGAAGCTGACAAAATTGGGCCTGGAAATGACAGGAAGCCAGGGGATGTGTGTTCAGAAGTCATGTGTAGGGGGCTCTCTTTATGACACCCGGGAATTGTGCGTGGACTGAATCTGTTCAACAATTTAATCATCCTATCTATCTGGTGCCTCCAACATGCTCGATTCTGCTGCCCACTCCCTTAGAAATTGATTCCAAGGAGCAGCTGTTTTATTATGTTTGTTGTTGTTGTTGTTATTTTACTTTCAGTGTAATTACAACAAATGCTGAAAATCAAACTGAACAAATGCGTCATTGTCAGCTATGTTTTTTTTTTTTTTCTTTATAGATGATGGGCATTTTCTTTTTCTTTTTTTTTTTTTTTAATTTTTAAAAATTTGACACCTAAATTGCTGATGTTTCAGTCGGGGGAGAAAGAATATTTAATTGCATGGCACTGTATATCATATTTTCTCTCTCCAGAGGTTTCATTATAGGCCTGAAACCAGAGAATTACTCTGCCACCTCTTGCCTTCTCTTCCAGCTATTTCTGGGTTTTAATAATTATTCATTAATTGCACACTATGATAAGATCCTCACTGTTTTGAAACATTCTCCCTCTGGCCTCCATACTATTAAAGACCCTGATTGCCTGCCAAGAGCGTAAAATTAAAAATCAAAGCACTACCTCTGAAAGGTTTAATACGTGCCATATTGAAAGAGTTTTTGCAGCTTACAGCCATTTTATTGCATCAGCAGCTCAAGGGAAAGTGCAGCTCTATGTTGAAATTGTTCTCCTTTGAAGCATAAGTCAACAGGACCGGCATTGGGGGAATTTTTCTCACAGCTGTTACCTCCTTTGGATGAGTTCTTGTTCCCCTAGATAAAATTTGCCTCTTGCTGATGTCAGACCTCCAGGATAACATTAGACTGCAGGAGAGAATCTCCCTCAAGGTTCTCTAAATTATAGACAAGCATTAGTTTAAAAGGGCGAATCCCACTCAGACTGGCCCCTGAGGCCATTAGAAGTGGAATCCCAGACATTTTCCTGCAAAGCCTACAGCTACCCCATCTATTCTCCCCCTTTAACTCTGGACTTCATACCCCTTAAGGGAAGAGCAAGAGACTGATGTTCTGATCAACCCAGTGAACTTTATATGGTATAGGACAAAGGAATGAATAGAGAAGCTTAGCCAAGGACAGGAAAAGGACAAGCCAGAATTTCTTTAAAACAAAACAAAACCAAAAAACATCTTGCAAATTTTGCAATTACTGTCACCCACTGAAATATACAGCCCAGAGCAAACTAATACTTGAGATACAAAATGATACCCAAATTATCTTTTCATATGGTTGCTCACTGCTTCCTTTTCACCATGGAAATGCTCTAATTCACATCACCCCCCAGCCTTTCAAAAAGTTTCCTAGACTAGAGAGTTAGTGGGGAAAATACACACTGAGACCAGAGCTAAGACGGTTCCCAGTTCTACTGCCTGGGAAAGGAAGGCAGTGGCAGGTTCCTCGGTATCTGGAATCCTCCAGTGCACTCACTTCCACCCTTTGCTCATAAGCAGACTCAAGAAAGAAAGCTGCGGCTCTCAGGAATAACTTGGTGGTTGGTGAAACATCATCATTTTGGATAGCCAGAGGGGAGAGGAGGATAGAATAATCTGGATTATAAGAATGGAGAGGGAGAACAGGAAATGGGGCACCTGCTGAACATTTTTTTATTAAATCTGAACTGCTCAAAGCTTCCATTGCTCCCTCAACCAATAAAACCTCACAAACTGGCTCCACACAAACTCTCCCCTGGCCCACATGAATCTCACTGGGCTCAAAGAGGATCTGCTGACTAACAGTACCCCATGTCTGCATTTGGAAAGTCCTGAGTGGTAAGCATACACTTGCTGGCACCTGAACGCTGTCAAAACCTGTAAAAATGCTCTATTTCACTAGTCTGTTGCTTTCTAACAAACCATTCCAAAACTCAGCAGCTTAAAGCCAAAACCATGTTAATATGTCTCATGATTCTGCGGATGGACTGGGCTTGCCTGCATGGTTCTTATTCATATAATGGCAGCTGCGGCTGCTCCTCTCACAGATGGGATAGTCTGGAATGTTCCAGATGTCTCCCTTTTGTGTCTTGTACCTTGGTTGGGATGGTTCAAAGTCTGATCTCAGCTGGGGTGCTGGGATGGTGGGACATTGTCTCTTCATCTCCATGGAGTCCAAAGACTGTTCCTCTCCACGAAACCACATGGTCTGTCTGGGAGTGTGTCCAGATGTCCAGATGTTTTATATGGTTTCTTAGGACTCCCCCAAAACCACAAAAGTGTAAATAAACTGCGAGGCCTTTTTAAGGCTTAAGTCCAAGACTGACAAGATGTCATTTCTGCTTCATTCTATTGGGTAAAGAGTGTCAATAGCCCGATGCAGATTTGTAAGGAAGTAACCAACTATGTAGCACCATTAAAACTCTGAGCCATCAATGTAATGTGAAAATATCTCATGTGAATATATAACAATGAATCCCACTATCATGTGACATTATAATGTACCAATAAAAAAGTTTGAAAAAAAAAAAAGACTATCTTTGGTTTTATTACCTAGGATCATAAGGAGAGAAAACACTAAATTTCAGTTAAAAGTTAATGAAAAAAATAGTTTTAAAGTTTCATCCAAGTTTTTGACTCCCCTGAATTCAACCCTATAGCTACTGTGGTTCAGAGGACCCCGGATTGAGGACCCTTGAGTTGAGAGCTGAAGGCACTCCTAATAGAATATTGGCACAGCTGACCACAGACTGAGAAAGCGCATCATCCATGCAGTCTAGTCCAGGGTTACAAACTCAAGTGCATTTATAGGTCAGGTGCCTGGGGGGAGGTATTGGCATTTCTTCCCAAGGAGTAAGACAATAGGGAGCTTCAGCTTGAGGTTGAGTGAGGCAGACAGTGCCTGCTCCATCTACAGCACATGGCTTCCCTCTGCTGTCCCTCATCACCAGAGGGAAGCTCCTGGTTGTCATTTGGCCAATGCATTAAGAAAAGGCCACAGAAGTGAGCAAAAGGCAGGCATCCAAGGCCACAAAGACAGGCTCTAGAGAACCCAGGTTTCTGGGCTGTGACTGGAGGTGAGTTCCAGGATCACAACCCTATCAGCTCCCATTTCTAATGACTTTGACATTGCCAAAGTCACTCCTTGTATACTGTCTCCATTAACAGCCACCTTGCAAGAGAAAGAGGCACTCATCCCTGACAAGGACCGGTAGAAAGCACTCCTGATTGCTTCCCCTGTATCCGCTGCCCAGACCATCCATAAAGCAAATAACTCATTACTTGACTTTTTCTCCCAAACATCCTTTTTCAAGGCCTAAGATTATGGCTCAGTTCAAGAAACATGCACTGTCATCTACTCCAGAAGAATTTACGGCCTTTGTTCCCACCCCTCCTAACCTGGCAACCCCCATGTTTGGATTCTACCTGCTGGGGCTTTGTCTCCGTAGAATTATAAAATGTGCCTCACCCCTTCCACTGTCCTGATTGTCACCTTCTTCTAACCTCTGTGCCTTACAGCACTAACCTCATGCTCCCTTACCATCTTCTCACTGTTAAGTGGCTTTCATCTCCTTCTCAAATATATATGGCTTTAAAAAGAATTCCTGGTCCCTAAGGACGAGCTGTGCATTCAAAAGTTAGGACTTCAGAAATGGTGGCACGCAGGTATCATGTAACACAAGTTCCTTCCTGGTTGTCAGAAATTGTTACCATATACAATGTTTTAAATCTGACTTTGATCAAGGACTTGGGGATGGCTGGACATTGAGTTAAACATTGGGTATATTAAATTTCAGTTCACCCTCACCACAGTATAAAGATAAGTAATATTTAAAAGTTCATCTTACAAGTGAAGAAACGGAGGCACAGAGAGGTTCAATAACTCACAGAGCTATTGATTGCACCCAACCAGGCATTCATCCTTCATTTGTAGGATTAGAACATTTCTCACTCTGTGTCATACTATGATCTTTATTTTGCAGTGCCTTGGCCAGGTTGGGAGCAGAAGCTCATAGAGGAAATAGCAGGTTATAACCAAGACCCTCCTTCTGGATGGTTCTTCCTTAACCCCTCCAACCTAGGCCCCTCCCTGTTTGGGGGTGAGACTTTGTATTCCCAGGCAGGAGAGGCCACAGCTGGGCCAACCTTCCCTGGCTTCAGGTGGCAAGCCTGCTAAATAAAAGTGACAGCCAAGCCCATGAATATGTTTGTAAGAAGACAACTCAGCATCTCAATTTAACTCGAACAAAATTCAATTTCACCTGGAGTACAACTCTCCCTTTGGCCTCTGCTACCCTGCCCTGATGTCTCTGTTATTTAAATGTGTGCAGATGGAAGTGTCCACTGCTCAGTTGGCTGAATGCCCTGTACGAATTCCTAATGTAGAGCAAGGTACCGCTGGATTCATTAATTCCCATGGCCAAATACCATCCATCCTCACCATGAGCACTTGATGGAAGATATATTTTAAAATCCACCCAGAACAGATGAGAAGATCAGCCTATCGGTTTCCTATGGGCATCTACCTCCTTTTGCTATCTGCCCCATGACATTTCCCTGGGTCAGTGAGAAGAAGAAAAGACCTGGAGTAAAGGGACACACTTGGGTTCCCTGCATCTTTCTAGACAGCAGAGATGCCTTTGGAACTTCTGATGAGATGATCGTCTCAACTATGCCAAGAAGAATTGGGCCTCTGGCCAGACCACTGGGTCAGGCTAATGTCCCTGGAACATAGTTATGACCTCACCTATGGCTTTGCTCATGGCCTTCATCCTTGTCTGGGATGTCCTTTCACCCCCTCCTACTCCACCCAACCCAAGTCCTCTTCATTTGCCTCTTTCTGATGCCACCGTCTTCCTAAATCCATGTCACAAGACCCTTATCATCATGAACAAACAGTCTGGTGGTGAAGAGCACAGGCTACCTGGGATTCTATCCCAGCTCTACCGTTTACAATTGTGTGACCTTGGGGGCGCTTGTTTCCTAAGTGCTTACTGTACCTCAATTTTCCCAACAGTAAAATGAGGCAAATAGTACCCACATTCAGTACGCTATAAAGATTAAAGAGATAACACTGTGAAGTGCTCAGTATGGCAGCTGACACCTGGTATGCACTCATTATTAATTATTATTATTATATAGATTCATTTCTTGCTCTCCATACTCTATCCCTCTACGTCTCTTCAGCTTCAGCCACATTAAGCTGTTCCCCATTTTCCAACCACCGTGCATGTTTATATGTCTTTTCTCCTTATGGTTTCCTTTGCCTAAAATCCTCTCCTGCTGTTTCTCACCAAGCAAACTCCTACTCATCCGCAACGTCCAATTCAAATGTCGTTTCCTCTGGGAGGTCTTCCTTAAGCAGCCCGGAGAGAATGACTTGGCCCCTTCTCTATGCCTTCATAGAAACTTTATATATGTCCTTGTACATAAAAGGCACTTACCCCTCTGCTTTATGGTTAGTTGTTTAAACGTATATCTCTGCCCTCAGACTACAGACCTCTCAAGAGACAAGTCGTATTCATCTTTATGTCTACAGCACCAAACTCGGAGCTAGACACTGGGTTTAATTGGATCCTTCTGTGTAGGGGTTGCATTCTCTCCCCAGGACTGTTGGCTCAGCTTCTTGTGATTCAAGGCCACTGTCTTTTATGTCTTCATAGCTCAGAACTCAAAGGATTTTTTTTTTTTTGAAGGGGGTGATAATGAATGCCCTCAACAACCATAGTTTCTGAATGCAGTTCTTAGAGTTACAGTGGTTCAAATGAAGAAATCACCTTTCTTTCTTTCCTTTTTTTAAATCAGTCTAGCGAGGCCGATGGAACATCTATCATGTGTCTGGATATGGACTGCCTGCTGCGGAAAGAGAAGGAGCGAGTGTGACAAATGGTGACACCGGCGCCCTCATCAAGTGGTGCGAGCCAGAGGACGGTGTCTCCACCTGACTGTCTCACATGGGCTGTTATTGGACACAGACACAAAACAGCCTGAGACTCTGAGCAAAAAGTAGAGTTCCACATGCTACAAAGTTAATGTGGTGGAGAGAGAATGGATGCAAATGCAGAGCATGGCTTGTTTACAAAAAAGTTCCAGAAGTTGGCCAGTCCCAGGCAAGATTGAAAAGTACACAAACCTACAGAGTCAGCACACACATACACATGTCCACATACACACACACACACACACTAGTGTGCATAGATCTTTCTCTGTCCCTCCCCATCCCCATGCCTAACACTCTGCCATCTTTATAGTACACTATTTAAAAATCACACCTAAATACCACAGTGGCATGAAGCTGTACCCTTGACTGCTTGGGAGGCTAGAATCATAAAAAAGTCTGTTGAAGAATGTCAACATTTCCAGCTTTTGATGAATAGGTCCTGACTTCAGTAGATTTCAAGAACATATTTCAAACACACATGCCTGGGCTGGCTAGAGTTCTTGCCTCCCCTTATGTGAGGCACTGGGTTCAATCCTCAGCACCACGTATAAATAAATAAATTACATAAAGGTCCATTGACAACTAAAAAAGTATTTTTAAAAAATGAGAAAAAAAATCCACACATGACCACAAATGAGCACCTTTTGATAGGACTTGTGCTGAGCCAAAACAATAGGAGACTCCAAGGTGTAGATAAGTGTGGATGGCCCCTGCCTGGGGAGACTCGGCTGTGAAGCAGACAGCCCAAGTGAATGGACAGCATTATTGAATAGACACACTCAGTGCCTAAGAGGAAACTTTTCCCCATACCTCAACCATGGGCAGGGATGTGGTATATTAAGAGTAACTTCAAATGCCCCCTCTTTGAGGAGGTCACCTCTAGGACATACCTCACCTGTCAAGGAGAATTGCAGCTGCATTCCAACCTCAATGCATCCCCTTGACTAGAGCCACTGGCAGGGCCCAAGTTACACAAGCACATGCGATGGTCTTGCAGCCCCCAACACACTGGAGACCTTCACAACCCACTCATTACTCCTATGTTTGAACACTGGAAGACACAGCCCCTGATTCTTCCCCCTATGAATAATAAGCTCACTTGCATATCTCAGTGACAAAATAGCAAAGCAAGAAGGGACCTTGGAAACCATCTAAAACAGCTTCCTTATTGTTCCTCCCTTCAGTTATGGACACTAAGCTCCCCAAAGAGTGCATCCCTTTGCTCCCAGTTTACTTTGTGGCTCTGGGACTGGAATCCAAGCAGTCCAAAAAGGCGGCATTGACCCCATTCAGAGAAAATCCCTCCCCACACTCTAGGCATCCCTTCTATTCATTGCCTAAGGCCTCAAAGCTGTTGCATAAGGATACAATGCAGCCCTCCACATCCCGAAAAACATTAAAACAAACATTCCACCGTTTTCTTATAGTGGCAGTAGAAGTATCATGGCATATCAAAGGAAAACATTACTTTTTCAAAAGCTTTATTTTTATAAGTCCAATGGGGAGTAAAATCTGTACCCTCCCTTGGAAGCCTGTTAAAAATGCAGTCCTCTCAAGTCTGGCATCCCCACAGCAACAGGAGTCTCTTCCAAACCCCCTGGAATTTAGGCCTTAAGAACTGGACGCATGGAGCGCTCCCCTGCCTTCACACAAGCCATCTTACACAGCCATGATGATGACATGGGGATCACCCCTCAGCCTTCCTGCTGCCTCATCACATGACCTTAATGTTTGCATGTTTCCCACCATATCCTTTTCCAACTGCTAGTCCTCATGTCCTTCTACCTCATATCCAGACACTACTCAAGAGCCTAACCCAAGCCAGCTGTGTTCTCAGTGCTTTGAGGACTGGTTTTTGTTAGATGTCCCTGGATCCCTGCATAAGTACGATGCTGCTTATGAAATCACAAGGCCCTGGACGATGGAGCTCTGAAGGGTATGCTCTGGTTTGAATGCCCCCGCCCAACTCATGATGAAATGTAAACCCCACCGTGAGGTATCAAGAGGGTGGAAACTTCATCTGACTATGGAATTGGGAGGTGGGGCATTTGAGAACTGGGGTTAAATGAAGCCATAAAAGTGCAGCTTTGATCCAATAGGACTGATTTTTTAGGAGCAAATGTCTCTTGAGCTTTCTGAACTGGAAAGAAGGCCTTCACCAGATGGGGTCTGATCTTTGCTTCTCCAGGCTTCAGAACGATGAGTTGAAGATCTTTATTCTTTATATATTACTCAGTCGGTGGCATTCAGGTATGACAACAGAAGATTGGCAGGGATTTCCAGAGGCTAGCAGGGATCCACATTCCCCTACAGAGCCTGTCTGGCCTTCCCACCTGTGTGAGAGGTCATTTTTGTCTGCATTGTGCAAAATTTTGTGCTTCTGCGTAACTTCCAAGCTCCCTGTTAGATCTGGATGCTGGTGAATCTTTCTAGCCAGCTTCTCACCTTACAGAGGAGCACTCTGGTCTTTCCCTGTTCCACCCATTGAGGGGCAGTAAAGCTAAATCCTTTGGAGCGCTAGAACTCAGTTGTCCTGGTCTCTTAGTGTGTTTTCCACCATATCTGTGCCCTTTTCCTAATTCATGTTAGAATTAGGAATCTTTTAAAAAGTAGAAAAAAAAACCCATAAAAATTAAAAAGATAAAAACAAAACATCAAAAAGGAATTGTTTAATAAACAAAAACAAATTCATTCCAGATCAACTATATCAGAAACTTTGGGGGTGGGGCAGGGTCATCATTATGTATTTTTTTAAAAAATCCCCTTAATGATTCCAAAGTTT
Source organism: Callospermophilus lateralis (assembly GCF_048772815.1). NCBI lineage: Eukaryota > Metazoa > Chordata > Mammalia > Rodentia > Sciuridae > Callospermophilus > Callospermophilus lateralis. The sequence goes on along the minus strand of NC_135313.1, from coordinate 107,158,115 downwards.
AGCCACAATTTAGAGCCAATAGGCTTCTCCAAGCCAACTTCAGACAAAACTAATTGAATGAATACCTGCAAATGTCTTAAAACTAAGACATCAAACCAATTTGTATGCATCAGCCAATGACTAGATATTAAATAGAGATAAGGTTAAAATTCTGCAAGGATAGTGAATTCCCAGGAGCTGCCACCATCTCACCCTCCTACCTTTGAATTGGAGATTGAGGTGTTACTAAGGGTTGCTAGCGGATCAGCTGAATTCTGCTTGACTGTGCTGGTTTAGTACCCTCAGCACAGAATGACAAAGTCAAAGACACCAAGGCTGGTCCCTGTGCACAGGTACTGGGCTTTGGGTATGGGGTTGGGAGCCCCTGTGAGACTGCCATGGAGCAGACAGATTCCTCTACCTAGACTCTGACTTTAAGGACATTTTCACTAGTGGGTCAATAGTCATTCGAGGTACCCATCCATGTAACCTAGTAGAGAATTTTCCACGATTTTTATATTACTTTTTGGGCTTGGATTTCCCTAGCAGATACTCTTCAGGTGATCCATAAATGGTTCATGAACATACATCTAATGGGGAAACTACACATCAAGTTTCTATCCCTGTATAGTGCCTAGCAAGGTCCATACACTCAGAATAGTATTAATTCATCAGCCAGGATTTGCAAGAATGATTCTCGCTCCACTGCTTCATTCTCTACCTGACAAGTGCTAATGATTTCAGAGTCCGCTGAGCAAAAGCTTAATTTCCTTTTGGAGAGTCCTCAAAGTGAAGCAAAAATCTTTACTTTCTGCCCTTTGAGAAGACGGTTGAGTAAGGGCCTCCTCTGAGCACCAGCTGCCCAGTGCACCTTCTCAACATTCCCAACACAGGGAATGAGCCCATGAAATTCAGAGCCAGGGAGAAGCTCAGAAGAAAGGGTCCATGAGAGTGCAGGTGTAAGAGCCAAAGCTGTTCTTACTGCCCAAGGATGAGAAGCTGATATTCTGGAAGGGTAATGAAAGCAGAGCTGCCTACATCTAGGTGAAGTTACACCCTTCCATGCATCCTGATCTCAACCCATGTCAGCTTTCTATTCGGGTGTCCAGAAACCAGAGACTGGGATCCCTGGCTGTCCTCCTGTTGTCTGGGCATTTAGGTCTAGAATTAGGAAAGGCCAAGAGTTACAGAGTCCTTCAAGTCCTATCTCTTCTCTTGTTCTGACGAAAGCCTGGTCCCATCTCTCCTTCATTTATGACTTGAGTGCTGAATGACCTTGAAAGAAGGGCATTGACCACGGGACCAAGAATGGGAACTGGCACAAAGGGAAATTCTTTCCACCAAAAGCAAGATTGAAGCATTGCATTCAAACTACCTAGAGATAACCATTGTAAGCCATAGCGATACAACACTAGCTTTGCACAACAGATGTTTTCTAATAAGAAGGTCCTCAAGGTCTGGGTTGTGCCTGGGAGTCCCTTGGGAACTTTTTAAATATACATACACTGAGTTCCATTCCCAAAGACCCAGATTTCATCAAACAGGGTTCATTTTGGTCATTAAAATATTTTCAAAGCTTCTCGGGTGATATAATGTTCCTAGACAAAGCTGAGAAGCACTGAAGCAAAGGGACACTGGAAAAGCAGAGGTAGAGACTACAAGAGAGGTGAAGAGAATTAAAATAAAGCCTGAAGAGAGAAGCGGCCGGAGAGATTTATACTGGGATTAAAGTGAAAGAAGGAGGAATAAAGAAAGAAGCAGAAAGAGACCATGGAGCAAGAAGGAGAGCAGCCGGGAAAAGGGACCAGCCCTGATGGAGATCACACAGATGGCTGGGGGACAGGGGAGGGGCATGGCTATGAAAACAAAAAGAGAGCAAACAATTCAGAATAGATCCAGATGGCAGAGAAAGAGAAATGAATGGTATTTACTGAGAGCTTACGGTCTGCCAGACCCACTGCACTGGGGGGTGCTTCTTGAAACAAAAAAGAGGAGGCAAAGAAAAGAGGAGGACCCCAAAGGCTCATGTGTTAAAGGTTTAGTGCCCAGCCTGGGATGCTCTTAGGAAGTCTTGGAGTATTGAGGAGGTGAGGTCTGGGGGGGGCGGGGGGCTGAGTAGGTCATTGGGAGGGGTGACCTCAAAGGGGATTGTGGGACCCTGGTCTCTTCCTCTTTCTCTTTTTTTACCTGGTCATGAGGTGAACAGGTTTCCTCAACCCCCCACACAAACTCCTGTCATGATATGTCACCACAGACCCCAAGCAATTGAACCAATCTGGCATGAACCGAAAGGTCCAAAACTGTGAGCCCCAAATAAACCTTTCCTCTTTGTAAGTTGACTCTCTCTCAGGTATTTATTGCAGAAATGGAAAAGATAACTAACACAAAGAGTAAGGAAAATCAAGCCCTTACACACAGGCAGCAGAGGGAAAAGGAAGGGAATTTTCCTGTAAAAGCCAAGACACTTGAGTGAACACAGGCAACCTGTTCCGGAGAGCCCAGTCAACAGCACTTTGTAGCCAATTTAAATAAAATTTCAATGAGGGCAATAAAACCCAGGTTTTTCATTAAGCTCAAGTTGGTCTTTTTCCTTCCGCATGCAATTAGTTCCTAGCATCCTAAAGATGTTCTTTCTTGTGGTGTGCTTGCTGGGGAACAGATCAGCTTGGAGAGCGAGCAGGGCTCCCATGACCTAAGAGGAATTGCTTCTTCACTGGGGGGGGGGGGGGGCGCGGGAAGATCTGGCTGCTTCAGAAAGCTCTGAGTTTGCTGAGGCTCCCTAAAATGAGTTCTTCTTTGCTCTGAAAACAAAGAAGAAGGGACTGCCAAGGGAGCCCAAGAGCACAGTTATAATTAAAGTTTCTTTAGCATTTTCATTTGAAACCTGTTTTAGCAGTTTAGACCTCAGCAGTAAAACTAGAGCTGTGGCACTGGTTCTCATGGTCCAGAGTCTCAGTAGGAGAGAAGCCCAAGAAAGTGGATTTGGCCACAGCAGAACATTTCACGTTGTGACCGCTGGGCCATGAGGAGGGGTACATGCTTCTGGATACCAAACTGGCTCCAATCTCCCTTCACACAAAGAACTATTCCATAAAAGTGGAATGAGTCATCCTTGTTACCTGAAGGAAAGGATTTGATTCCACAATTAGCAGGAGATACACTTTGAGTCATTTCAGTGGGCGGGTGAGCTTCTCCACCTTCCTCCATGCAGCGAGGAAGTGATCCAGGACAGCCACCTGCAACTTCAAAGACAAAGGGAACTCCTCTGCCCACTGGAAAGAACCAAAGATAGAACTCTGGGAATTTTAGCTTCAGTGGGCTGTGAATTAACTGCACAGATCTATGCTATCGGTATTACCACCCAGTGGCCGGTCCTGATACCATTGAGATAAAAAAGAAAAAGTCAGTGCACCTCTGAATACCCAAGACCACCACTCTTTATATAGCCTTCTCTATGGCCATGCAATAGGCCAAGTATTCCAAGTGCTTTACAAATATTAAATTTTTTAATCCTCAAATCAACCCTATGGAGGTAAGTACTATAAAATTTGTTTTATAGATGAGCACACCAAAGCAAAGGGTGGTGGTAAAGTAGCTCTCCCAAGAGAGAAAGTGGCAGATTTGGAATAAAACCTATCCTGACACTCTGACCCCAGGGTCAACCTTTCTGTTCTACCTTTAAAACCCCAGTCCTCTTGGCCTTATTTTTTTTTTTTTTTTTTTTTTTTTGCTGTCCTCTCCTGTACCCTCTCTCACTCCCTTCCTGCAGCATAAAGTTGAAGACTGAAGTTAGTTTAGGTTATTTAGGACCCAAAATACTCTGAACCCAGAGCAAAGTGCTTGGTTAGGTTTGGATAGGAGGCAGGCAAGGGATTTAAATTATCTGAATAACTGTTTAAATTCACTACTATTAAATATTTAGTGAACATTTACTATATGCCAATTTCTATGCCCAGAGGGAAAGAAAAGATATACTCGCTGGAGCCAAGGGATATCAGTTCTACACTACTCTAAGATCCCTTGACATCCCTAGCATAAAAATTTTACTATCTAATAGGAGGCAAGATACATACAACCAGGGACAGTTATACACACACACACACACACACACACACACACACACACAACCAAGAGCAATACAAGACTCTTTTCAGATTTAGATATCACTTCAGCCCAAAAGGACCTGAGAGATCATGAAATTCAATATTTCTACAGGCCAACTGAAGGCAGCATGGGCGAGTGTGAAGTGTTCCTATAATGCAGTAAGTGGCAAGTCATCTTCTGAGTGCCAGGATGGAAAGATTCACCCCTGCTGGCTGTCATGAGTCATTCCTGTTAGAGTCAACCCAGATCACCGTAAAGATGGGACTGAGTAGTTTGTCACCACTCAGACTTTCAATCAAGGGGAGCTGGATCCTATCGCAGAGGCTTGGTGGGAGGCCTCACTTTCAAGGTGATGCTGGGGTTGACCAGGAAGGGAATGGTCGGATGCAAAGACAGAGCTCCCCCCAAAGCCAGGCAGACAGCATGTTCCTCCTCCAGAGTCATAAGATCCTGGGACTTGAACCCCCCCCCCAAAAAAAAATATCCAACCAAAATTATTTTTTAGGTGTAGATGGACACCACAACACAATGCCTTTATTTCTATGTGGTGCTGAGGATCAAACCCGGGTCCCGCCCATGGTAGGCGAGCACTCTACCTCTGAGCCACAATCCTAGCCCCTGTTTCCTGTGGTTTTAATTCTCTAACCAAGACCTGGCCCTGAACACCAGATGTGTGATTCGTTTGCCTACTTGCATCTCTACTTAGATCACTAAAGATCAAACAGTACATTCCAAAACACCTCCTGGTATCCCACCCCTAAGCCTGCTTTTCCTTTCCCCATCACAGTTAACCCTGCCCTTCCCTGTTCAACTCAAAACTTGGGCGTTCTCCTGTGTGTAATAGAGAAGGTCTAGCCTTTGTCCCCAGCTCCTGGGGGTTAACCGATAAAGCCTTGGAATCTGGGAAGTGAAAGGTATATCTTGATTTTCACATTGGCTCTCTCAAACCATGCTCGATGATTTATGCCGAAGAGCTGATTTTTGATGGGTCCCTAGAAAATTTTGCTAACATGATAACTTGGAATGGGTCTGGTCATACCAGAAAAAAAAAAAAAACAGCCATGTGATTAGAAGATTAGGATTTTTGTGCCAGCCTGTACTCCATGGGGGAGACTGAGTCACATGGGAAAGGATCCAATATATCATGTCTATGTAATGAAACCCCACTAAGCACTCTGGATACTAAAGCTCAGGTGAGCTTCCCTGGTTGGCAATACACTGAGTATTATCACGCACTGGGGTCAGGAGGGCAAGGCACCCCTGAGGATGAAAGCTTTTCCTTTGAAACCCTCAGTCTTCACCCTTCATACCTCCTCTAATTTATATCCGTTTGCCACCATAGAAATATAATCATCAGTAAGTTCCATGAATCTTTCTAGCAAACTGTCAAACCCAAGAATGGTCATGGAACTCCCAAATTTGAACTCCCAGAAGTTAAAGTGGTCCTGAAGACCCTTGACTTTGTAGCTGTCACTTGGTATGGCCATAATCTTGTGGAGGACCACACCCTTAATCTATAAAAGTCTAACTGCACTCCAGACGCCTGGATACCTCTATTTCTCTTGCATTCCACATCTGATCTTCCAGGAAATTCTGATGATTTCAATTTTACAATATCTCCAGAATCTGCTCACTTCCCACCATCTCCACTGCTTTTACCCTAGCCCGGGCTACAAACCTCTCACCCTGGATTACTGCACTAGATTTCTAACCATCCTCCTTGCTTCCACTCTGGCCCCTTTATCTCCACTCTTCTGAGCACAGCGTCCAGAGTGATCTTTGTAAAGCCTCAGTCAGATCAGATCAGTCCCTCCCCAGCTCAAATCAGTGGCTGTCATCCAACTCCAAGAAACATATCACATCTTTACAGTGGCTCCCCAAGATCTAGGTCTCCCATAACCACCACCACCATTTTCTCTAACATTCTTTCCCACTACCTCTTCCTCCATGGCCCTGCCCAGTCACACTGACCTCACCTAGCCTACCAGGTGAGCCCCCATCCTAGGGCCTTCACACTGCCCAGGCCTTTACCTAGAATGCTCTTCTACTAGATATCCTCATGTCCCATGACTAATGTAAATCTTTGTTCAAATGTCACTGCCCCAGTGACCCCTAGCTGAACACCTTCTTTAAAATTTCACTCCCATGCTTTATTTTTCTCTTTAGTACCAATTTTCATTTAGCATGCTCTATGTGTAGTATTTGTTTGTTTTCTCATCACCCCCACCAACTAGGCAATAAACTCCATGATAACAAAGATTTTTGTTTATTTTGCTCTCAATGTGCAGAATACCATTTGGCATATAATGGACCCCTAACAAACATTTATTACACAAATGAATGAGTTCCTGTTGACCAAGTAAACTTATGAATATGATTTAAGCTCTCCTTCATTGCTGTAAGAATGTGAAATGGCACAGGCACTCCAAAAGGCAGTTGGATTATAAAATAAGAACTGGTTGGAGATATATGTATATATCATGTGACCCAGAAATCCCGCTCCTTAGCTGTTTGCTCACATGAAGTGAAAGCTATATCCACATAAATGCTTATACATGATTGTTACTAGCAGTCTTATACACAATTCTCCCAAATTGGAAGCAATCAAGATGGCCCCTCCTGCACCATGCTTATCCATTGTGAAGATGTTGAGGCGTGGATACATACACTAGAATCTATGTAAGGTATGTTCCTCATTCTGCAGTATCATAAATTATTGACTTAGCAATTGAGTCTTTATACATTTCTCTCTAGGTGGTTGGTGTGAGTCTATCCCTAAAGGACAGACCCACCCTCACTGTGCTGGCCATAAAGACAAGGGCAGTACTTGACTTAGATGTCATCATCATGACAAGTTTCACTTTCTGCAGTCTCTTGGCCTTCTTTGGCAGTTCCTTAACACACAGCACATGGCCCTGCCGTCCCAATGCAACGCATTTACCTGGCTTCAATAAATGATTAGTAGGCCACAAAGGGTCATTGGTCCTGCCTGATCCGCTTTTCATTTTATCCATGGGTAACAGGGACTGAGCACTTGTCTTCAGTCACTTAGCCAATCAGAGGCACTCTTCCAAGGGCCTCGCCATTGTGTGTGCATGTTCACATTTTTGCACACATGTACCTTCAACCTTATTTATTCTGTTTTCTCCTTCTGTCTAAACCTCGTGCTCTCATTCTTAGTCCTCAGATTTTTCTTCTTAATGAGAAATAAACCTACTAGCTAGAAAATGCTAGCAACAAAACCCAAAGATTGGCCAGTCTATGGTTTGTTTAAAGTCTGCCTTTCAGCATTTTGCTTTGGACTTTCTCTTCCTCAATAGCTTCATGTTTGTCCCTTGTTTTTGACTAAACTCCCTCCCATGTCAAATGATAAATAGTAAAGTCAATTTGTTGTTTAGTTCTACTATTTAAAAAAAAAAAAGGAATTAGAGAAGTTTAATTTCTACAAAAGCATTTTTGTGGTTTGAATTAATTTTAAACAGAGGTAGCACACCCACAGGGGTTTCTGAGAAATAAAATTAAGGTACATCTGTCCCTTTCTCCTACATATTAAATCACAATGCCTTCCCTACCTTCTTACTTCCTTTAATAAAACTCATCACTGAGACAGAGCTGCCCCATGTCCTGGAGCAGTAGGGAGTAAAGGAAGACATTCCTTCAAGTTAAGTGTAATTTTAATCTTTATGTGTGTCACACTTAGAGCAATGGGACACCTTTTATTTGGAAAATACTGACAGCTTGAGCTGAAATTTTTAAAAACCAAACAGGAATTTGGTAATGCTCTTCAAGTGAGAAAAGCAAAAGGGAAGGCCCCACCAACTCACTTGGTCTAGGAATAGAGGCCATTCATTGCTCATGGGCTCTTTTGCACACACAGCCCTGATTTTCTTTGATGTGCCTGGTACACAGGCGATCTCAGCTTGGGATAAGATATCTAAGCTGGAACTCAAAGACGAGCACGGTGCCTATTAGTTCAAATGAAATTAGCTTAGAGGATATGAAAATTTTATCAGATACGCAAAATTAATTGGAATTACATCTCTGCCTAGAAGATAATGCACATGGAATAAAAGATCCACTGCAATGTGACAATTAAATTCTCATTATGTATCCAGTCCCCAGTGATCCATGGGAGACTTGGGTGGGGGTGGAAGGGGAGGCCAGAGCCTCTTGGCTCAGCAGCAAATTTGAAGGAAACATGGTTGCCAGGTAACCACTCAGTAACCAAGGAGGCAGAGGGACACTCAGGGGACACTTTCCAGAAAGGCCACCTCCAGGTTTTTGTTGAAGACATGCTTTTCATGATGCCTTACCTGGACCTACTAACACAATAATCACTGGAAAAATTGGAGAGAAAAAAACTCTTGGTCAGTCAATTTGTTTATGCTTATACAATTCAAGTAACTAATCTGATGAGTTTTAGAGAAATAAATCAAATTTATCAATCAGGTGCTTAGGCAATATACAGGGTCTAAGTGACAGCTATTCTTATAGCTGGAGAACAATTGGGCAGTTTTTGCCCTTGGGTCCTTCCTGGTTGATTCTACCTTCCCACTTAAGACTAAGTGTATTTTTCAAAAGTTGCTGCATCTCCCATTTCAACCCGAGCATGGCAGCACATGCCTATAATCCCAGCAACTCAGGTGGTTGAGGCAGGAGGATCACAAGTTCAAGGACAATCTCACCAATTGAGTGAGAATCTGTCTCAAAATATTAAAAAATAAAAAGGGCTGGGGATGTGGCTAAGTGGTAAACTGCCCTGGGTTCAATCTTTAGTACCTAAAAATAAAATAATAGTAAGAGTAATAATGAATCTTCCATTCCACATACTCTTCTACAATGTAACTTTGTCACACCTACATCTAGAGATAAAGTCCAACCCTCCTCTTCTTAGTGTGAGTGGGCTTGGGATTGCTGCTACCTCTGGCATATGGCACTGGGGACACTGTGTGATCTCTAGGGTCAGATCATAAGAGGCTATGTATTTCTGATCTTGTTCACTGAAACATTCAAATGTAGATTCCTGGATATCATTCAATGTTGGAGGCTCTTAAGCTAACTCCCCTGAGGCCAACATCCTATGAGAAAGCCAAGTGAAAAACAGTCTCATTTCTTCTCTTTCAGGCATCCCAGCAGCCAAAGCCCCTGACACGTGAGTAAAGGAGCCCCCAAATAATTGTAGCCATCAAGTCACCCTGTAGCCTCCATATTTTCTAAGCTAAGGTCCCAAACATCAAGGAACTGAAGTAAGTCATTCTCATCAAGCCCTGTCCTGACCCACAGAAACCATGAGCATAATAACTTGGTTTTAAACCAGTAAGAGTTGGGGTTGATTGTCTTATAGCAAAAGGATGTAGATGGGGCTGCACCAGTTTCCAAAGTCCTTTAATCCATAAATTGCTGGACACTGTTGTTGAACACTGCCATCTTCTCCCTACACAATTGTCCTCACCTCTTCCTCTCTTCTCCATCTCTCCTACCTTCAAGTTATTTCCATAGACTAAACCTTGAAGCCTTCAATAGGATGCCTGTTAAGGTCTGTAAACAAGTCAGATTGGCACCTGTTATTTTGCCAGAGAAATGTTAGAGTCTGTAAACAAGTCTGCATGGTGCCTGGCAAAATGCCAGAGGGAATGGTTTGTGAAGTAACAAAAGCAAGCCATTAAGTGTGGAGATTCCTTACTGGTTGACTGCTGTATCTATTTTATGCTAATTAGATAAGCTGTGTAAAATGTATAAATATTGCTCAGATCCTACAATAAATGGCTCGTATTCCTGCTGCATCAATGTACACAAGTTATTCGTCACCCCCCCCACCGCAGATGGTGGCCCGTTATGGGGAGCCCCAGGACACTCCGGGGTAAGTGACGAAAAAAGCTGCCCGTCCATAGATAGGACGGGAGCAATCTGCTCCTCCCTAGGCAGATAGGGCGAGAGGAAAAATGGCCATTTCGAGAAAATGGAGAAGATTGATGCAGTATGTTTGTGTCTTGTTTTGTCTTGAAATGTTGTATTGTCTTTGTGATGAAAATATGGAAGGGGTGAGAAGTAAATTGATAAGGGAAAAAGGCACCCCAGTGGAACCAAGAATAGTTAGGGCATGTGTTGATAAAAGCCCAGAAACTCTAGTCAGAAAGAAAAAGAAAGTTCAGAAGAAGAAGGATTATCAGGAAAAAAGTTGCAGCAAAAGGCTATTACTGAATACTTTTCGATACCGGAGGGTGCGTGAATCGACAAGGCGGCTACCACCTGCCCAAGCCAATCATGGCGCAGCAAGAATTTTCCAAGCGGCAGTTGCTGGCTCTTCCCTGCCCCCCTGCCCGGGGGAGCAGAACGCCACTGTGAGCCCAAATCTAGACCTGACCTGGAGGCACAGTCTCACAGGCTTTTGCTCCCTGTGCCCGGAAGCAGTTTGAGTCTGGGACTCTCCTCAAGGCCATCTGGGGCTGCCCGGGATGCTACAGCCGGCAGAAGATGCTACTGGCGTCCCTGAAATTTGATCATTTCCAAGGCCAGTAACTACAATGGGTCTCCCACACCTGGAGGCTGATGAGTAATGAGTACTATTAAGGCTTATTTCAAATGTAAAAAACCTTGAGATAATGTACTAAATTGTTCCAAAGGTTGTTTTCTTAGTGAAATGCTACAGGATTTTCTTTAGCCATCCGGAGTTCCTGCCTTCGTCCCAGGGCCGGTGAAAACAAAGGTGAAAGACTTTACAGTGTTGCTAAGAACCAGAGGAAACTTCGGCTGAGAACGGAGGAGACTTGGGAGCTATTGCTGTTTCTGCTGCTACAACTTAAGCTAGCTGCCTGCAGAACTTACCTGGACTGTGATTTACCTGGACTGTGAGTTAATCTATTGAGACACTGCTTTATCTGGACTGAAACAACAAACTATAATCTACAACAAATTGTAACTCGATATCTTTGCTAATGGTGTCATTGCTGGTATAATTTTTCCAAGGGCTTCTTGCATGGAGCCATCAATTAGCTTGGAATTGTAACATTTTGTATCCTCCCTTTCTGTTTCTAGCAGGTTATTTATGGTGTTTCTGTAAAAAACACTATGGTCGTTATTTAAATTAAACAAAAGGGGGAAATGTTAAGGTCTGTAAACAAGTCAGATTGGCACCTGTTATTTTGCCAGAGAAATGTTAGAGTCTGTAAACAAGTCTGCATGGTGCCTGGCAAAATGCCAGAGGGAGTGGTTTGTGAAGTAACAAAAGCAAGCCATTAAGTGTGGAGATTCCTTACTGGTTGACTGCTGTATCTATTTTATGCTAATTAGATAAGCTGTGTAAAATGTATAAATATCGCTCAGATCCTACAATAAACGGCTCCTATTTCTGCTGCATCAACCTACACAAGTTATTCGTCACCCCCCCCCCATTATTCTGCTGCAGCTGGACTGCGGCAGATGCCAAGATCCCATACTTCAGGAGCTACACTCAAAGCCCTAAGTAAGAGACCCCAGCACCATTAGTGTGAAACTCATACACCTTAAGAAAACTGGCTTTCATTCATTCCTCTTGACATGCATAATAATCTGCTTTCCATTTTCTATCACCAGGAAGGACACAACATGGCCAGGAAAAGATAATTTATGTTAACATTTGATAAACCTAAATAGAAAAGCAAATGATAACCTTAATTTTTCAAGTACTTTACTATAATTCAAAGCCAAATGATACAAAATTTTATACTTTTATAAAGGACCTTAATCCTAATACTTATCCCACTCCAAGAGGCAGCTGTTTTGTAACAATGTCCTATTTATTTACCTACTATGTAATTAGCTAAAAATAAATAAATAAATGACCAAAGAGCCACAGGTTTCTGTAGGTCAGGACAGGCCTCAAGGTTCTAGAACCTTGCTTTCTATGTCTTTATTTGGAGGCATTTAAATTTTTTAAATAAAATATTTTTAAATAAATATTTATTTATTTAGTCCACTGTCTGCCGGTATAGAGCTGATGAAGAACCACAATGATAACCATGGATTAGAATTTCATGGGTCCATCCTAGCCTGTCCTCAACTGAACTTATAACCACAGTCCCCATGGAGGACTTTAAAGTGTTTTAACCAGGGAAAGAGGGTACATATCTCCAGTCTTTTAATGGTGCCAACCCGAAAACCAGATTCAATGTGCAAATTCTTAACAATTTAAAATCCCAAATTTTAAAATCCCACTTTCCATTGCAAACCGTTTAGGATGTCCTTTCCTGACGAGCATTAACTAGAAAGAATAAAACGAACCACTCATCCTTAAAAAGCTGGGAATATTGCTGAGAGTCATTTGAAGCCAGGTAGAAAGGAAAAACAAATCAAAAGTCACATACAAGTGACACAAATCTCCGATTTCAGCCGTTACCATATTTAGTTGAAAACCCAGCATTCTGTGCCAACAAGCAATAAATGTCTGAATAAATCCCTCCAGAACATCTCCAATTGTAAGCTTGAAGGCTATTGCCTTCTGGTTTAAATATGGTGATGTTTGCAGGTTTGCTATGGAAACAATCTGACTGATCTCTAGCCAGGAAGGCAGGGGACAAGACGAGCCCTCTAAATTGTTTAATTCCACATAGGATTTCCAGGAAGTTTCCTAAGGTTGCTTCTGAGAGTGAATCCTCAGGGGTGCCACATAAAACAACAGACCTTATAGGTGGTATGACAAGTTTCTCCTAAAGAAGGATGTTAGGACTAGGACCCAAGGAGCCTTCAGTTAGCCAGCAAGCCTTTCCAAATTCAGAGGCTGAGCGCTCCTGTCACGGGAAGGTTCTACAAAGAGCTCCCTGAAAAACGCAAGGCGCAGGGTCTGTGAGCTGCGGTGGCGCCTTGGGGATCAGGAACACACTGCTCTCCTCTATAAATTCTGTCTATAAATGTGGCAAGTGGATGGCTTTATATTTTTGTTTCTTCCTCCCCTCTTTTTTTTTTTTTTTTTTTTTAAATGTTGGAAGGAGACACCACAGATATTTTACTGTCTTGAGGAACACCAAATGTTCCAACATTAGTGTTATTAACATGTATTAGCTCCAGGGCTTAGTTTTTCTCAGCGGCTACTCCTGCATTCCCGCCAGCCCCAGCAGCCCTGAAACAGAAAACACCAACGGGCAAGTTAATGAACTTTCTTCAGCGGAATTGGTCACTCCAAGAGAGGCATTATAAAAACCACGGAGAAGCCTGATTGCTGGCTGTTGATTTTTCCCTTCTTTGTCCAACCCTTGCCCAACTAAAACACTTAAGGCAACCCGAGAGCTCCCGCCCACTGATCGTAGGAATGCAGACCCAACCACGTCCGGAAATGAGTTTCCCAGTCTGATTCGGCTGGTTGGAGACAGTCAATTAGAAAACGCCCGGGTCTCAGCTGACCTGCACAGCGCAGCCTTCACCCCACGCCGCGCGGTTAACCCAGCTCCACCAAGAAGCACGCGGGGCTGGCAACAACCGCCGCGTGCAGAGGGTCCCCACCCAGTGTCACTTGGATCCTGTGGGAGGAGGGGGAGGAAAAAGATAGTGCCAGAGCCTGTGGAGCAGGCGAGGCGAGGCGTTTGGGTTCACGGAATGCAACCTCGCGACCGCCCCACCCCCACCCCCGGGGAGAAAGCAGATTTTCCGCGAATTCGGAGAATGAACGCGCCAGTGCAACCCACATCATCACCTGAAGCGTCCGCAGGGAAATAAATCCTTGTGTTCTGTTGACCGTAGGTTGAGAAGAAGATAGAGGGACCCTTGGGAGCTGGAGGTGATTCTCTTCCCAGGGCCCCGGAGGAGCCTCCAAAAATTCCTAGAGGGGAGCAGCTGAAATGGGTGGTTGGGGCACCTGGCTGGTGGCCGGGGATCCCCCAGAGCCTAGTTAATTGTGTTTCAAGAGAGCCCCAAAGTTGCCGGGAAGTAGTCCGGGTGAGGATTGTTATCCTACATCCGATCAGTGGCATACCTCTTGTAAGTGTCACTTATTAATTCATTTACACAGGAGCTCCTGATATGTTAAAGAATGCTGAAATACCAAACCAGTACCAAGATATTGTCTATTTTTGTGTTGTGTCCTCTGCCTTCTTTGCTCACCCCCTGGGCCCTGATGGTGAGGGACAGGTCTTCCTGGACCTAACCAATAGCCCTTCCCTGCCCGGAAACAGGTTGATGGAAGAGGTTTTGAGATCCGTCGAAATCAGTCTCCATATATTCTCTCTCCCACTGTTAAAAGTCCCTAAACATGAATTTGCAGATTATCAAAGTGAATGTAGTTTCAGATTAAGAGGATTATTCCTCTATGGGGGGAGCCAATGCTGGTGATCATGTTATAGGCATTCCGTTTTTCTACCAAATTGCTTCTAAAAGCCTCATTTGCATTGGAGCAGTATGCTTTTCACAACAGGGTGTTTTTACTTAGAAGCTTCTAGAAGTAGGTGAGTCCCTCCCACGCTCTTTTACTTTTCTTTGTGAAATGTAACCTTGTTTTCTTGAGAAAGAACTAGAGACTTACCCAGCCCTTCCTTCTAGAGGCAACCCTGCTTGCCAGTGCTGGGCACAGAATCTTCTCTTTCCCTAACTCCCCTCTAGGTAACTCCCAGGCTTCTTCCTAGGGAGAAAACCCTGGGGAGTGTCTGTGCCTTCTCTTATCTTCATTCACAAAGTTCCTCTTGCTACACGACATTTAGTGGCTCCCACTTGGGGGAAGTTGCTTCAGCAGTATTTCTCATATTTATCTCATAATTGGCCAACTGCTTTCTGAGGTCTGTTGCCTTAGAGAGGAACTGCTCAGATCCCGGAGAGCGTGGCTTCCCTCCAGCACTGCACACATAAAGTCTATTTTCTGGATTGATCGAAGCTTTTTTGCCCTGGGACCTCAATCAGGCCACTCTGTCTCTTTTGCCCCAGAGTCCATCTCTCTACATCTATGTCCCATCTTATTAAAGTGCAGCCCTTCCTTCAGAAGACACCAAAATTCATCTCCTCTGCTGAAGTTTGGATTTGAAAGGATCCACAAAGGCCCATGTGTTGAAGGTCTGGTTGCCAGCCTCTGGCATTACTGAGAGGTGGTGGAATCTCTAGGACGTGGGGACCCTGTGGAAGGACTGGGGGGCATACTGTTGAAACAGATATTGGGATCCAGACCCCTTCACCTTTTTTTCACTTCTTACACTCACTTCTTACTTCTCACTCCTCTGCCATGCACTCCCACCATGATGTACTGTATGTCCCAGGCCCAGAGCAAAAAAAAAAAAAAAAAAAAAAAAAAAAAAACAAGTCACCATGGACTGACACCTCTAAAATTCTGAGCTGGAATTAACCTTTTCCTTCAGGAGGTTGATTGTTTTGTTATTTTGTTGCAGTGTCAGAAAGCTGACTAACATAAGACCCCTGGAGTAGATTGACCTCAGTTGGCAGATTAGTAAGTGTTCTTATAACAGTGTTTTTTTTTTTTACTAGATTAACCATGCTCAATTTGGGGGGAGTTGGCAATACTTCTTTTTGAGGAGTGTATGTATATGTTGGGAGGATCTCATGTAGGAAGAAGTGTTTGCTAGCAGAAAAATCTAGAAGCTTTAATTAAAACATTGTGTCCAACAAGTAAATATATTTCAAGTTATTACTCAGTAAGCAAACTGTGGCATATCTGAACTACAGCTCATGAAACACTATGTACTGTTTGTGAAGAATGCTTATTCTTGGGGCTGGGGTTGTGGCTCAGTGGTAGAACACTTGCCTAGCACGTGCGAGTCCCTGGGTTCAATCCTCAGCACCATATAAAAATAAAGATATTGTGTCCAACTACAACTAAATATATATATATATATATATATATATATATATATATATATATATATATATAGATAGAATGCTTATTCTCTATTCAATTTGTTTGTTTGTTTCAGTTCTTATTGTGAATCACTCAATCTATTTTTGCAATTCAGCAACGGGCTGCAGCCCACAGTTTGAAAACTAAAAGAGTATTTAGTGAGGTAATGAGAGAGGTGTGGGAAGGAATAAGACTGGTCAAGGGACCTGGTGTAGCGAGGAAGAGCAGAGAAGCCCTGTCTTCATATCCCCTGTGGGGAAATCCCAGCCAACTGGGAGCCCTACCCCTCAGAGATATTCCCTCAACTTGACCTTCACCACTGCTGGTAACCCTCCTTGACTACAGGAGGCTCCAACAGTAGGGAGAGTGGCCAATTCCTGCCACTTGCTCTACGTTGTTCATCTCCAGCTCTAACCTAACCAGGAGAAAGGAGCCAGCAAATGCTCATCTGGTCTCCTCCAAATATGGCTTAGAGAGGCATCACATAGATTGGAAATAAAACCTGCCTGAAAGACTAGCTGCAAATCATTTAAGAATTACTTTATCCAAGTTCTTCTCTCATGTAACCATAAACAGAAACAGCAGCTCACCAGGATCTTCAACATCACAGTCTCTGTTTCTCTGGAAAATTATTGATAATCTATTGCACAGTCTGTTACCTGCAAGTGTCCCACCCCCAAAGCAGTACCTGGCAATCTGGAGTGATTGTGTAGAGTCAAATCAGGCTTCTTCTCCCCACCCAGCACCTGTAGCTTTGACTCACAACCAGACATGGCCACCTGCAGATGATATGTAAGAGGCCCTGAGGACAGATGCCTGGCCACATCCCCAGCACACCTGTCACTTAATCACCCTGCTCAGATGTCTGCCAGGTGACTCTAGCAGCAGCAGGGGAAGCCAATCAGCAGTGTGTCTTTCAACCACAGAGCCATCTGCCTTAACTAGTTTGAATTCTTTTGTTTTGTTTTTAACAGCTGCAGCAAACAACACCATCGTCATATAAAAACTCAGTAAAGTGGAGTTCTTGCCACACACATTATTGTTTAGATAACTAGTCACAAAATGAATCACTTCCACTGAAAGATGGGCCCTGAGAGTACCTTACTTCATTAGCCACTTAATAAAGGATTCTCAATGGGAATAATTCCTTCCCTAAAGAGGGCAGCAGTGAAAGTCAGTTTGGTTTCTTTAAATATCCCCCCTCCCCTTCCAATTTGTCTTGAGAGTCAATTTGTCTTGCCTGGGGACCTAAGGCCCTCACTCCTATTGACTCAAATTGCATTTCTCCAGAAACTCCAGTGCTTGGACTAAGTCAGTGTCCACCTGACATTTGAGTCTAGATTCTTGATATTTGATATGGAGAGCAATAGAAAGAAGCAGGGAAATGTGCATGAGAAAAGATAATAGGGTCACCAGCCAGAGGGAATGGATTTTGTTCCCAAGAAATTTTTAAAAGCATCTATAAGAACTTGCAGGGCTATCAGATATATTCTGGAATTCCTGGATCTATTAGGTGTTTTGCCAAATTTTACCAAGATCATTCTCCCTGCCCAGCCCCCCAAATCACTACCTCTTCCTCAACAATCCTATGAAGACTCCCAGCTGAGTATTGCACAAAAGGAAGCAAATGCCTAATAGAGGACTGAAGGGTTTCCTGCCAACTGGCCTTTCTTGCTCTGGCTTCCTGTTCTTTGGTTAATCAAAATGATTTTAACAAAATAAACCCCACAGAGACAGTCACTGCAAAACTAAGATATTCCATGAGTTTTCATAAAATTTGCTCTGCTCAGAGTTCTTCCCCAACATCTCCAGCCATTTGGCACCTTCATTACCAATGACACAGTAATGCTATTGGGTTATTTCTTCCTTAATCTTCCTACTATTTTAAAGGAGAAGTCAGTTTTGCTGTGAATTTTCAATGAATTAAGCAAAAGGAATAATTACAAAGCTGGATTTGAATACTACCCAGTGCATTAGTTTCTGTTGAATACCTGGTTTGGGATATAGTTGGAGCTCTCTATGACTAAAAAGCACACTTATTGCACCATAGCTAGTAAATATGATGAAGTAGTAAATAACAGTGTGTAAATAAGCATACTTTCAGTTTCTAAAGACAGCAATTCTCATACATGATCAGAAACATGATTTGATAAAGTCAATTGGTTACTCCCTGCCACCTGCACTTTCTAAATGTCCTTACGACTGACAGAGGACATTTGAGTCAACTGAAAAAAAAAAGGAGGGGGGGCGGGTTTCTTTCATGATAAAAACCTCAAGTCTAGAAGTAAAACCAATCTCTCGATCATTAATGCAGTCCTTTTCTCCAACAGACAATAACAACAAACATTTAGTGACTTACTTCCTCCCTCAAACGATCCTAGGATGTTTCATTCCCATTTGATAGGCCAAGAAACTACTTATACTTTATATAAGCTATATAAGTAATATGTGTAACCAGGATTCTAAGTCCAAAATTTGCCTTTACAGTCCATATACATAATATTTTTGCTAACACCCCTCTTATAGAAGTCACAATATCCAGAAATTCCAGGTTTCAACAAAAGTCTTTTTTTTTTTAAACTTAAAATGAATAAAGCTAACGTTTCAGTAAAAGACTAAAATTGCTGGCAATTCGCAGCCAGTTGTTTCAATATCACAATCTTTTTGAGGCTTCACAGAGAATTCATTACTTCATTCCCATAATGGAATTTTGAATGTAAACATTTAAGAATAATCAAGAAAGAAAATGTGTGTGCTTCATGCTGATGATTTCTTTATTTAAGGATAAATCAGAGGAGGAAATTATATAATTTTTCAACAGATTCCAAAAATGTTGGCTCAGAAATACAATAGAAACTCAATTTTCAGTCAACTAAATCTGTCAGGCCTCTCCTAATATGGTTAAAATGTCAGCCCAACATAGCTACCAGTAGCAAAATATGTGAAGCAAAAACTTGGTAGAACTGAGAGAAGAAATAGATAAACCCACATATAGTTAGGACTTTAAAACCCCTCTCTAAACAATTAATAGAACAACTAGACAGAAAATCAGTAAAGATATAAAAGAACTTAACAACACCATTAGCCAACAGGATCTAATCAAGATTTATAAAACAGTTCACCCAATAGCAAAAAAAAAAAAAAAAAAAAAAAAGAAAAGAAAAGAAAGAAAGAAAAAAGAAATAAAATCTTATCAAACTTTAACAAATTGCAAGTATATAGAATGTTTCTCTGATGACCATGAAATCACACTAGGAATCAGTAATAGAAAGACAACGGAAAACACTCAAAATACTTGAAATGAAACTGCACACTTCTAAATGATCTATGAATTAGAGAGGATAATGCAAGAGGAATTTAAAAATATAATGACTGATCTCAAGAAAAATGGAGATATCAAAGTTTGTGGAACAGCTGAAGAGTGCTGAAAGGAAAGATTTGTAGCATTCAAAACATATATTTAGAAAAGAAGAGAAGCTAAAATCAGTAGTCCAAGTTTTCATGTCAAGATCTTAAAAGAAATAAAAATTTAAAATAAACCCAACAAAAACAAGAGAAAGAAAATAATATAGGACAGAGAGAAAATGAATTAAAAACAGAAATACAAAAGAAAAGAAAAAGAAACAGAGCTATTTATGTCAAAGTATCAGTGAGCTTGAAGAATTTCTATTAAGACTAACAAAGGAAAAAAAATAATAAAGGGAAGACACAAATTACCAATATCAGCAATGAAATAGGTAATGTTGCTACAGACCTCATAGACATCAAAAGAATGCAAAGATCAAAATTCGAGCAACCCTACACAACATATTTAACAACTTGGCTGAAATAATCCTATTTCTCAAGAAACACAAAGAACCACCACTTGTCCAGGAGGAAATAGATGATTTAAATAGCCTTGTAACTTGTAATTAAGTAAATGTTTAATTTAAAAAACTTGCCAAAAATAAATAAATTAATTTAAGCTCAGAGCATTTCAAAAAGTCTACACAATATTTAATTAAAAAAAAATTAATAGCAATTTTAAAAGAAAAAAAGGAACATTTACTCATTAATTTTTTGTTGCTAGTGTTACTCTAATACCAAAATCAAAGTCATTAACACCATGTTAAAAAAAAAAGGGAAGAAGAAAACTAAAAATAACATTGGCCATGTTTATAGATATAAAGATATCTAACAGAATATTAGCAAATTCAGCAATATATTAAAATAATTATACACCATGGTGAGTTGAAAGTAAAAGTTTATTTCAAGAATGCAAAGCTGATTCAATATGTGAACATCAGCCAATATGGTCCATCATATCAACAAGCTAAAGAAGAAAAACCACATGATCTTGTCAACTGATGTAGAAAAATGTATATGAAAAATTTCCATACCCATCCATGATTTAAAAAAAAAAACTCTTAGAAAAATAGATATATAAGAAAATTTCCTTAACTTCTTTAAGGGAATCTAAAGTTAACATTACACTAAATGAAGAAAGACTTAATGCTTTCCCTTTAAAGTTGAGAACCCAGGAAAGATAGTTCATTTTCACCATTCTTATACAACATAGTGCTGGAAGTTCTAGTCAGAGCAATAATCAAGGAATAGAAATTAAAAACAAATATTAGAAATTAAGAAGTACATTTGTCTCTATTTGAAAATGGCATGATTACTTATATAGAAAATTCCAAGGTAACTACAAAGAAAGAAATACAGAAATAATGAGTTTAGCAAGTTCACAAGATAAAAGGTCAATACATAAAAATTTATTATGTTTCTACATACTAATAATGAGAATGTGAAAATCAAAATTCAAAAGACAATCCCACTTAAAATCACTTAAAGAAACTAAATATTGGAATATAAATCTAACAAAATGTATGAGTCTTATATGTTAAAAATTACAAAATGCTCTTTAATAAAAATAAACAAATCTTATAGCTACTAAAAAACACTACACAATGCTGATGAGAAAAATCAAAGGTTTAAATAAATGGAGAAACACACCATATTTATGAATATAAAGACTGAACACAATATAGATGCCAATTTTCCTTGAATTGTTATACATACTTAAGGCAACTCTTCTCATAATTCCTGTAAGAGTTTTTGTTTATGGAGACAAAGTTATTCTAATATTTATATGGAAAATCAGAGGAACTAGAATATTTAAAGCACTCTTGAAAAATAAGAATAATGTGGGAGGAATTAATCTACTTTATTTTGAGATTATGTAGCTATATAATCAAGAATGTGGTATTCTCAGAGGTATAGCTCACACAGATGAATACAATGGAATGGAGAAAACAGAAATACACTGACACATATGTACAGAACTGATTTTTGACAAAGGTGCAAAATCAATTCAATGGAGAAAAAACTAACCTTTCAGCAAATGATATTGGAGCAATTGGATATTATAAAGCCAAACAACAACTGATAAAATAAAAAATAAAAAGCCTTGGCCTAAGTCTCACACCATATAAAAATTAACTAAAAATGGATGAAAGACTTAAATATAAAATGTAAAATTACAAAATGTTAGGGAAAAATAGCATAATATTTTGGGGACAGAGAACTAAGCTTGGCCTTGTCACCAAAGGCAGAATCTGTAATAAAAAAAAATTGATAATTTGCATTTCATTAAAACTTTGGCTCTATGAGTATCCCTGTTGAAAGGATGGGAAAAAAAGCAAGAAGTTTGGAGAAAATGTTTTCAAACCATATATCCAATAAAGGACTAACATCTGAAATATATAAATAACTAAAAACCCAACAGTAAATAACCAAAAAATTCAATTTAGAAAATGGGCAAAACATTGCAAGTCTATTATTTAAAAACATTGCATGGGCTGTTATTTGAAAATGTTACAGGCTGGGTGACTTACAAACGATAGAAGTATACTTCTCATAGTCCTAGAAGCTGGGAAGAATGAGATCAGGGTGCTAGTGAGGGACTCATTCCTAATTCATAGAAGGCTGTTTCTCACTGTGTCCTCAACATGGCAGAGGGAGCTCTGTTGTGTCTCCTTTATAAGGCCACCAATCCCATTCATGAAGCCTCTACCTTGATGACCTAAAATTCTCACTTCCTAATACATTATCTTGGAGGTTAAGATTTCCACATATGAATATTGAAAGAATACAAACATTTGGACCATAACAGGCTGGAAAATACATTTCACCGAAGATAGGTAGAAAACAAATACAAAAGGTTCAATGTCATTAGCACTAGGGAAATGCAAATAAAACCACAATAAGATGTCAAAAAATGCCTGTCAGAATATTTAAAATAAAAATGTGACAGCCACCAAATCCTGGTGAGGATGCAGGAAACTGAATCACTCATACATTGCTAATGTGACTGTCAAATGGCGTGATCACTCTGGAAAACAGTTGGACACTTTCTTTAAAAATTAAACATGCCACTACATCTGACCCAAGAAATTAAACATGCCACTACATCTGACCCAAGAAATGCACCTTTGAGTATTTATCCCAGAGAAAGGAAAACCCACATTGACACGAACACTCGTATTTAAGTTTATAGCAGCTTTATTCATAATAGCTCCAAACCAGAAACAACCCAGATGTCCTTCAGTGGGTGCATGGTTAAAGAAACTATGAAGTATCACATAATAGAATATTATTCAGCAATAGAAAGGGACATACTCTTGATAAACATAGTGGTCTGGATAAAGAGCCAGAGAGTTATGCTGAGTGTGTGTGTTGCAGGGTGGATTTTAAAAGGTCACATACTGTATGATTCTATTATATGACACTTTTGAAATAACAACACTACACAAATAAAGAATAGTTTGTGGTCTCTAGAAGTTAAGGATGAGGAGATCAGGGTGGGATGCTAGTGGAATCCTCATGGTAATAAAAATGCTCTATGTTTTAACTGTATCAATGTCAATATTCTAGTTGTGATATTTTATTATAATTTTGAAAGATATTGTTACTGAGAGGAACTGAGTAAATGGTGTAAGGGATCTCTGTTATTTCTTATAATTCCACACAAATTTATGTTTACTTAAAATGCTTAATTAAAAAGCACAAAGGAAGAAAACGTGTGTTTAAGTGATGGCAAGGTAGAGGAGAAATTTTAAGCATAAAATCAATGGAAAAAATTATTAAATAAAAAACCTGATGGATCTCCTTGTAAAACACTTAATACTTTTTCATATGTGAAAATGAACTATCACAAATTATTTAATGGGATACTATATTGCCATACAAAGAATAAGGAAGCACTTTTATGTATGGATATGAAATTGAACTCCAAAATATAAGATAAAATTGCAGAGAGGAGTATAAATATAACTTTATCATGTGTGTAAAAAGGAAAATGAAGAATATAGAAACTAATTTATAAATATGTAATATATAGAAGGAAGCCTACATATGCATGCAAGAAATTGGTAACTACAGATTCTTTCAGCAGGATAATTCAGTAACAGGAAAGAAAGATAGGAGAGAAGACAATAATTTATTCTTTTAGTATTTGTCAAAATTTGAACAGTGTTAATGTAATACCACATTCAAATGATAAATTATTATTTATCAGATAACACTAGAAAAAAACAGTTATGTTTTTAAAAAACAAAAGTTTTAAGTACAAAGAACAAAAAAGTTAGTAATAAATCTAATAGATATTGTATTGTCCTTAATATATAAAGATTTCCTGTTAATCATTTGGTGATATACAATGAGTTCCTGTTGATCATTAAGAAAAATGTGCAATGAACATAGACAATTTTTAAAAGCTACCATACAAATGACTAATAAACATGCAAAATGATATTTATTCTTATTATAATTAAAGATGTGAATTAAAAAGAGGTAATTTCACCTATCAAATTGGCAACAAATTTTAAAATGAATTCTGGTAAGAATGAATAAACAAAACTCTACCTTGCCTCAAGAATGTAAGCTGGAATATTTTAAAATGACAAGACATTGGAAACAATCAAAACGACCAAGGAGACAGAAGTGTTTAAATATAGTATGGGAGATTATTGCCTTGGAATATTACATAGACATTTATAATGATTTTGGAATGCACTGGTTTACAATGTTTATCATGTAATAAATAGCAACATATAAAACTGAATATATAAAAATATGGCAATTAAAGTTGTAGAGTTTTCTAGCTTTGACTTTCTTGATTGTAGAAAGCAGATACATATTTTGAAAAATAATTAAAATTTGGTGTTTAATTATTTAATTAATTATTTGCTGGGGCTCCAAAGTTATCAGATGGTCGTTCAAGAGGTTTTCTTACTCTATGTGGTTTTCTCTCCGCCAGTAGACTTTTTCTTTTCTTTTCTTTGCATTACCTCCTTCAGTGGCAGCTAAGACTCGAATTCAATTAGTTTTAGAACATCCTCTTAACCCAGCTCAGATTCTTGGATATGGAATCTTTTCCTTGCCTATTGAGCTTGTCAATCAATCCATCAAATGGGAGGGACCCAGGAGGCCAGATCTCAAAGTTAAAGGAAGAGCAAAAAAACAATTTACCACCCAGGAATTGCTTCCACTTTGGCTCTCACGTCTGCCTCAATGGAAAGTGGCAAGTGATTCTGATTACCTTCTTGTCACTTTGACTGCCAGGGGCACTGTCTGCCAGCCTTGCTGTGAGCTTGGCACTCTGTCCTTGTGCAAGTGTACCATTTGAAAATGCCTAACCCTCCCTCTGGTCCCCCTCTCTCCACATCACTCTGAAACCTTCCTGATTGCTTTTCTTATTTGGGAATCCAAAGTGTCGCTCAACAAAAGGAGAAATAAGCAATGAATTGGGGGATTGCCAAAACCTCCCTGGTCAGCTACAGCAACAGAAGGAGGGAGAAATGGAGGCTTTTGAAGGTCTTCCAGAATCTTTGAAAATAATCATATTTTCCAAGTTTCCCAATATAACTTGTCTCTGAGCCTTGACTTCCTACTTGGAAATCTCAGGTCTATGTCTGGCCATTCCTAAAGGGGGCTAAGAGCTGGAGCAGTAACCTGACAAGTTGGATGGTAGGGGAGTGAGGACTGGACATTCAGCTAGTGGCCATTGGGAAAGGGAGTCATTGTTTCTTTTCTACATGGGACACTAATTTGGGCTTGATCAGCATTATTTCTTCTTGCAACAGAACCTTCACCTTCCATTGGCAGAACTCACTTCTTCTGACACCACCTCTACAGATGGGCATGTGACACACTCCTGGTCAATGACCGCATCCCATTTCCTTGGCCAACATAAATTCAGGGTTGGGTAGATAACCCAAGGAAGACAAATCACAATCAATTCAAATGATTTATTTCCTAGGACCAGGGGGAAGAAGTTCTATTTACTTGGGATGGATACCTGGCAGAGTACAAGACCATGGATACCACTTAGGGAAGGACTTGAGAGTGATCCTCCTGTCAACATGAGGGATCATCTGGACTCAGCCAGACCTGAAGTCCTACAACTTTTGTTTTCATAATTCAATGAGGACCTCCTTCCTTATAAAATGTAATCCAGAATGAGTTTCTCATCTCTTCCAACCCAAGGAGTTCTGATTTAGAAACACATAGGTAAAACAACCAGCCTATGAGGAGAGCCTGGTGCTCCACCTTATCTGCGCAGACAGGCCCTGGGGAGTAGGAAGAAAAGAAGACTAGATCCCGTGCTGGGGATGTACTCCTCATCTGCAAATTCCTCAATAACTTTTCCCAAAGTGCTCTAGAGAAGGGACTTAAAATTAATAGGAGGGTGAAAACCAGGTGCTGGAATAGGTAGCCAGCAGGGCTTTGGAGTCTGATTACTGATCAGAGAACACCAGCCAAGAAGAAACAAAGTGAGCCTAATTTGGAAGAGCCAAGGTCACCTGCTGCCCTGTAAGGCAGATCGGTAGAGGGAGGTGTCCCCAGGTAGCCAGGAAGGCTCTAGGTATGTCATGCAGGAGAGGCACCCCACAGGAGCCTGAGGAGGAGAGGCTATGTAACAGAACACCACAGACTTGCTCCACGGTGCCCTCCCATCACACCTAAGAGCTCATGGTGCTTTTTTTGGGGGGTTGGCCAGCTTAGCCTCATCCTCAAGGCACAGCTGGAATCCTCTCCACCCTCCCTATGAGTTTGCTGGCTATTCCAGGACTCATAGATCTTCTCATCTGGGCTCCACTAGCATTTAGCATCTGTGCCACCATTTAGCATTTAATTATACAGACTTGCACTGAATGTTTGCTTTTTATGGGGTTAGTTTAATATCCTCCAAGAGAATGGAAGTTGATGACAACCAGGCCTGCTCCCGTGGCTTTGGAGCTGTCCACACTCCTGACTGACACCCCCACAGAACCCTGCCTAGGCCTCCAGCAACACCCTCCGCCCACTCCATAAGATCCCACTTCTGCTTCCCAGCCTGAGTTTACAGTCACTTCCAAGGACAAGGGTAATGAAACTTCAATTAAGACGCCCAACTGTTTGATTTTAATTGCCCATTCCGTCTATCTGCATATTTTTACAGAGTAGTTTTCTTTTCAAGGAAAGATCTTCATTCTAGGACCTGGCGATGGATTTTTTTAACCCCTGATTTTCTAGTCTTAGATATTGCAGAAGAGGGCTAGGTTTGCAGAATGTTTAAAAGTCATTTTTTTTAAGCCCGATTACAACCAGAATTATCAAGCTTTCACTGCAGAGTGATTTTAATTTACTATCCTGGGTTTGGATGCCATGTCAAAATATGGCCCTTTTATGAACAGACAATGTAAAGAAATCTCTCCTCCTCAGCCATAGATTAAGACCAAATTGTCCTAGGAGAATCAGAGAATAGCTCAAATTTTGAATCCAAGAAGACAAGCTTTGTTTAACCATTTCTTAATAAGAAAATAAACCAGAGACCTGGGGAATAGAATAGATGTCAATGTGGAAAAAAGGAAGTTTAAAGTACTAAATTAATACTATTTGGGCAAAATATATTCATTCATCAACAAATGTGTGTATGTGTTATTTTAGTTTTATATTTTAAATGTTATTAATTTTAATTTTGACTATAATTATTAACTTATGTCAATTGTACCTATTAATGGATTTTCCCCAAGAGATTTCCATACATGCATATATAGTGCTTTGTACTATTCTACCCTTCCCTCACCCAAATCCTTTCCCTTTCCCATTGGTCACTCTCCTACTCAGATCCTCATTTTTTTTTTAAGCAAATATTTTTGAATTTCCACTCAAGAAGCTCACAGTAATCCATGAAGCAGAAGCCCTGTCTATGCTGCCTGCTATAAATGCTCCCTATGATTACCACTAGGCCCTGGGGAAAAAAAAAAATAGCTCCTGTCCCCAAGAAAGCTACAGGAAGTGTTAAGGAACTCAGCCAAGATGAAAGCTCTTTCAAAAGTGGCCCAGGATGGTATTCCAGAGCCATACCTGCCACTAGGCCCATGCTACTTAAGGAAGATCTGGGGTTTGGTCACAAGGTGATCACTGTGCCCTTGAGTAAGTGAGTTTCAGGGATGGAGTGAGAAAAGAAAGTTCACTGTCATGGGCAGGGAAGGGGTGGTGGTGTGGGAGGGAGTGGTGAGTCTGGATGACTTAGGGAGGAAAGTGGAGGTGAGGACACGAATAGTGGAGGGGTTCCGTCTTTTCTCTTAAGATAGGATAAACCTGAATATGTTTTTAAACACGGGTGAAAAAGAGTAATCTATGAGAAAGCAACTGAAGGTTTGGGGGAGAAAAGATGGTCCATAGGTAATACAGCAAGACTCCCAGACGGGTGGGAGGGGAAATATTGGGTCTAACTATGGAATAGATATAGAGATCTTAGTGGATGGAAGAATAAAACAAGAATGACAGAAACAAGCAAGGCAGTCTCCTGGGAGGGGTGGAAGTGAATGTGAAGCAGAGATCAAACCCAATGGAGAGGATGGGGTCTGAGCAATGGTGGGAGCAGTGAGAGGTGAGAGGACGTTTCCCAATGGGGACAGATGTGACGGAAGTGGCAAAGACCAGGACAACTGGAGCCTAGATGAAGGTAGAGGTACAAAAGGAGGAAGATAAAAGGACCACAGACATGGAGGAAGAAGGAAAAGGCTGCAGGCGGTCATCATGAGGGTAGCCCAAGTGAGGCTCCTAGAGCCAAGTGGAGACTTTGAGCTGATGTTCACCCCAAGACCTGCAGTAAGGGAAGGTGGCATCCTGGAGTGTGCAGTACTCTGAATCTAAGGGACACCAGACTCCAGCATCATCCTCAAAGCTGGGGGACCCCATGCCTGATAGGCTACCCAGCCCTCTCCTCATCACAGCTCCTGTTGCATGTGGGAGGCAGCCCCGGGGAATGTGTGAGCCCACATCTCAGACACAGCCTTTGCACAACCAGCCCCAGGCAGCTGCGGACTCCATGCGTCTATCAATTCAACAGCTAGATGAGCTGGAAATGGAGCTCAGTCAGTTTCACTGGGCCCAGTCTTAGTACAGACTTGGCCAATCATGCTGAAATTATTTGAATAAATTCCCAGCAAAGAAACCAAGGAAAAATGTGTTCAGGTTTTCTAAACTATTAGAGTACTAGTCATTCCTACAAGAACCCACCATCTCTCTTCTCATTCTTTCCAATTATTTTACCTCTTGTTCATTGCAGCATAAGGAAAGTAGACAAATCAAAAAGCTTACAGTATGCCAGATACTACAAAATTCATTAAATGGCACTACAGGAAAAAAAAAAAAACAAACATGGAGGTAGATGCCAGTCCCATTGTATGGATGATAAAACCAAGGCTCACAGAGTTTAACTGACTCAATTCACACAGCAATTAGAATTCAAGTCTGAATCTGACTCCTCCAAGATTTGCACTGTCTTCCTTCACTGCAAAAAAGAACCAGTAGCAGACAAACCCTGACCAACAAGGTCACTGACTCTTGGTGACTCATTTGTGGTGGGTAGATGGCTTCACCAGAATTTGCAGAGCTTTGCATCTAGTTGGAGATGCTGTACAATGGCTGCTTGTAGGACATGTTCTAGAAGGCCTCTTTGAAAACCTCCAACCTGGGACCCTGTTATGCTACTGGCCCACCCTCTTGCTGTAAGGCTGGGTAGAACAGGCAGCCCTTCAAGGAAAGAAGTCCTGAGCATTGGATCTTCCCATTTTAACTGACTCAGCAGCTTGATGTTAGGAACCTGCTTTCTTTTTGCATTCTGCAATCCACATCAGAGAAATCTGACCTCTAGTGTATCCACTTAGAGTCAAAAGACAGCTGCAGTGGCTCCAAGTATCACATCCTCACCCAACAACTTCAAAGACCATGAATGGGAAAAAAAAGAAATTCCTTCCTAAAGAGAGAAACTATTCCTGAATCTTCTTCCTCCCTCCTCCCTACATCCTCACCTCTCATTGGTCAGAATGGCATCATGGGCCCAATCCTAAATCAGTCTTTAGCAAAGGGAAGTGAAATGCCATCATTTTCCTAGTCCAATGATCCTGGTTACACATTACAGTCACCTTGGAGCTTTCAACACCTATTTTAGATCAGTGAAATCAGAATTTCTAAGGGTGAATCCCAAGGATCAGTAATTTAAAAAGAATTTCTCATGGGAAGCCAGAGTGGAAAACCACTGTTGGACTAATCAAGTTTCACCACCTGATGCTGGGCCAGATGCCTGAAGAAATGTCAGGTTCTGCCAACAAAGAAGGCCAGCAAAGATAGGTACCAGTAGGTCAGCTGTTGTGGTTGTCATAGCTGGTCCCATTAGCAGGACTCTGAAGGAACATAAGATAGGAAAGTGTTCAGGGACAGTGAAGGGCACTGGAGGGAAAACCCATTATAGTGTGGCCAGAGAATGTATATCTGGGAGGATACCACAAGGTGCAGAGCCCAAGCCTTTATCCCAAGCCTTCAGTAACTCTCATATCACAATACATCCTGTATCCCATCCACACCATAGGACAGAGTTTGATACCCAAACAACATTGCAAAAGTTTGGCCAATCCTAAATTGAGTGTTTCACAGTAGCTAATAGAGAAGAATTTGAATGTCCCAATAAGTTATATGTTTTGAAGAAGTTATATGTTTTGGATAGTAGATGTGTCCCTTACCATTATCCAATCACTACTTTGGAGGAGAGAATGGTGGGGTGGGCAATGAAAGAGCAGCCCTGGAAAGATACTTATGGACAGGTGAAAAAAACACCGAAAACAAATGCTATCAGCTTTGAGATTTTTCTGTGGCCTAATGCTGCTTCTGGTGTCCTAGGAAATTTACCCAAACATGTGTGCTCATAAAGAATCTAAATGGGACCAATACCTCTGCAGGCTCACAAGGGAGAATCCACAGAAAGGCTGCAGCATAAGAGATGTTTCTCTATGGGAGTTTTCCCACCTCTCTTCTCAATATTTCTCATTAACAAATGTCAGTGGTTCTCAGCCTCAGCTGAATACTGGAATCAACAAGGAATCTTCTAAAACACTCCTGATAACCTGGCTGGCCCTCATACCATGAAATCAGAATCTCTGGGGCTAATAATAGGCATCAATATTTTTTATATTAATATACTTTTTAATTGACACAAAGTAAGTGCACATATTTATGGGATATAGAGTGTGGCATTGCAATATATGTATACAATAAGTAGTGATTGGATAATGGTAAGTGGCACATCTACTATCCAAAACATATAACTTCTTGTATTGGGACATTCAAATTCTTCTCTATTAGCTACTGTGAAATACTCAACTAATTGTTGTCAACCATAGTTATCCTACTGTACTACAGACCATTAGAAGTTATTCCTCCTATCCAACTGTTCTTTTTAAGTGTCTGCTCTCCATCTCTCCTTTTGCACCCCTTCCTGGCTCCAATAACCACTATTCTGTTCTCTACTTCTTTGAGATTAACTTTAGCTTCCACATGTGAGATCATGCAGTATGTCTTTCTGTAAGCATCGAAAGTTTTTAAAGCTTCCTAGGTGTAGCCAAAACTAAGAACCACTGTCTCATGTTCAAGATCACACTAAACCCATGAGTACTCTCATTTAAAAAAGAAATCATGTAATGAGAATTCTTGTCCTTAAATCATAGTTTTGGGAGAGTATACCCCTTATGTGTTACATTTGTATACCAGGTGGGGAGGGGTGCCACCTGAATCTTCCAGACAACACAGATGACCTTTTTCAAGATGGTACTGCTATCTACCAACCTCACAGAAGGCACAGAGAGAAAAGAAGGGCAGAAGGGTGAGGGAGTCGGCAGAGGGAGGGTTACAGAAAATACCATTGTCTCCTCACTGCCTACCCAGGGCAGGGAATAGACTCAGTTTGGATATCTGATAACAGGGAAATACAAAGAGAAAATTAACCTGAACACAGGATGAAAGGAGAAGGGAGGGAAATCCATTAGCAATGACCCAGAAACTTACAATAATTGTATTCATTAGCCATATCCGATTATTGTTTTCAATGTCACTCTGCATGTTTCCAGGGATGGATGGCCACCCATAGAGTCAACTGGTGTCACACAGGCGTCCAGGGACTTGGGTGCATTTACAATTGCTTAGTTGTTGGCACAAGCGGCAGCACCCTCAGTGTCACAGGGCTTAAGCGGCAAACTAGCGCTACCACTTTCCCTCCAGCAGCCTTTCAGAGGAGACTCCCACCTCAGCTACGTTAGTCCAGCCAACAGGACAAATATGTTCCGGACAGTTGGGTTTCTCATTCATTCATGACAATGGACAGCTGTGGAAGTGTTCCAACACTTTGCTGTGCATTACAGTCACCAGGGAGCTTTCACAAATCCTGATGTGGATACCAGGCTACTTCCTATCCAATTACAAGAGTATCCTAGGTTGGGACCCAGGCACCCATTACTTCCTGAAGTTCCCCTGGTGATTTCAATGTGCAGCCAAATTTGAGAACCAATAAGCTAGAGGAGCCATCCTCAACCCAAGCTACCTGTTAGAACAATCGGGGTCTTTTTAAAAATGCCAGGACCCCACTCCCAGACATCCTTATCTAATTGTTCTGTCTGCCCAAGCAGGCCTGGGCATTGGGATTTTTAAAGTCCCCTGGTGGTATTCTAAAATGCAGCCAGTGTCAAGAAAGACCAAGCCGGAGGGCAGCAACGGATCACAACCAGGCAGTGGTCGCCTTTATCTTAACCCGGTGGTTCTCAGACATTAGTGGAGATCATAGTTTCAGGGGACTTGAGAAGAATAGGAAGGTCCAGATATGTCCTGCCTTGATGAGCTGGGGGTCCTCACCTGCTTTACTAGCTCTCCAGGTGAGCCTTCTACTCACCCATCCTCATTAGGCGGAGGGAGGCATGGGCTGATTTTATACTTGAGCAGTTTCTCATGCCCTGAGCTTTCATAAACTGGATGCTTATTACAAATACTCAAGGGAAATATATATTTAAAAGAATACTGTGGCAGATAGGTTTTTAGTGAATTCATTTGTAAATATAATCACCGCCTTTCAACTTGGGTTCTGAAATAGTAAAACTTTGTAGAGTTTGTGTTTTACCTTCCTATAGTCCAAAGTTGTTTTGTTTTGCTTTGGTTTTGGTACCAGAGATTGGACTCAGGGGCTATTAACCTCTGAACCCCAACTCCAGCCCTTTTTATTTTTTTTTATTTTGAGGCAGTTCTCAGTAAGTTGGTTAGAGCCTTACTAAATTGTTGAGGCTGGCTTTGAATTCGTGATACTCCTACTTCAGTCTCCAGAGGCACTGGGATTGAATTATCGTTTTTTTAGATCAGTTCAGTCTTAACCTCATCTCTGGAATGAGAGTGAACACTGACACTTAGCAGAGTAGGATTCATTTTATAGCCCTGGGGGCAGAGAATAGGACCCTATTCTGTGTAGCAGAAAGCACGGCTTTACCAGTCTTTCATGGAATAGATAACTGCTTCTTTCTAGGGAAATATTTTCATTTGTATTATGTTTGGACTTGTATAAAGCTTAGCAAGTCCTTGCAACATTTACTTTGGATTTAAATCTTTTCCCCTAACAATTCAATGATCTTTTAACTCTCCTTTTGTTTTACTGCACAAACTGGTTGTGAAATTACAGATTTTGAAGGAGATGGGTTATTCATTTATTCATTCTACATATTTTAAGTGCTTACCGTGTGCTTGACTTTGGTGCTATGTAAAATAGAAGATGGTTCCTGCCATTGATTGGCTCATTCTGAGGTTGGAAGTAGCACTATATGCTGGGATGTTCACAGAAAGAATATTTAACCTACTCAAGGTTGCCCTGAAGGCTTTCTGTAAGTAATAGTACCTAAATAGGATCTGAAGGAATAGGGAAGTAGACTTGGCTAGGGATACAGTAGGGCATAACTTGCATTCTGGTGGAGGAATGAGTCTCTGCAAATGTAAAAAGCATGGAGAAAGCCTGAAAGGCAGCTCAGAAAGGCCAGAGTACACTGCCCTTGATGGTCCCACAAAACCCAAGCCTGGAGAATTAGACAGGGCTAATCATAAAATGTCTCCTATAATATGCCAAAAGGCTTGTGTAATTCACCAAATAATTTTTTTTTCCAAGAGAAATAAGAGTGATTGAAGGATTCTGAGCAGGGGATCAAACATAATCCAATTAGAGTTTTAAGAAAACCACTTTAGTGGCAGCATGGAGGATGGATTTGAGGAAGAGAAGATTAAAGCAGTGGCTCTTAACCTTGGTTGCATGTGGGAGTCACCTGAGCTTTGAAAAAAAACGCACAAGCACTGGGTCCCGCCTTCCAAAATTCTAATATAGTTGCTTTGGGGCTTGTCCTGGGCAGTTTGGACAAGACATCCTTCATGGTTAATATGTTAATCTGAATGGGACAGGAGTGCTAGTATTCTGAGTCTGTGAGAGTGTGCCTGAATTTGGATTCCTAGACTGAGCAAAGCAGATGGCCCTCTTCAATATGGAAGGTCCTCACCCAGGCCATGGAAAATCTGATCAGAACAAAAAGGCTAAGTGGGAACTCCTCCTGGCCTGACTGAGGTAGGACACTGGTCTTTTTTTGGTCTTGAGACCAGGACTGAAACATCAACGCTTAGTGGGTGTCAGGCCTGGTGGCTTTCAGATTGAAACGTACACCATCAGCCCTCCTGATCCTCACAGGTCCTGGACTTGGGCTGGAACAACCATCAACTCTCCTGGGTCCAGTTTCAGAATGGGGGGCTTAGTCTGCACAACCACATGAACCATTTCCTTATACTAAGTGACACACACACACACACACACACACACACCACACACACACGCCGTTGATGTTGTTCTCTGGGAATTCCTGACTAATCCATCCTCCAGGCAACTCTCCTGTATGGTCAGGGTTGAAAGTCACAGGCATCTTCAGAGTGGTCAGGTAGAGGTAAAGGCAGCACAGCCCACCTTCCAGATCTGCATCTAAGGACTCAACTATCAGTGAATTTTAAATACTTGGGGGGGGGGGAATTGCCTGTGTACTGAACATGCACAGACCTTTCTGTCATTATTCCCTAAGTAATATAGTACAATAACTATTTATACAGAATTTTCATTGTGACAGTAATCTAGAGATGATTTAAAGTATATGGGAGAATGTGTGTAGGTTATATGCAAATGTCAATCCATCGTATATAAGGAACCGGAGTGTCTGCAGATAATGCTATCTGCACAGGGGTCCTGAAATTTACCCCCACCCATGGATATGCAGAGAAAACTGTAATCTAGGTAACTAAATGAAGGTGTCCAATGCAGTAAGCAGCTATTGGGGGCAGAGCACAGGCCCATTGTTGATGGCCAGAAGGCAAGGAGAAGAGTCAAAAAAAAAAAAAAAAAAAAACAACTCCCTAGTTTGAAGTTTGTGAGAAGGGAAGGTGGGAATAAAATTCACCTAGAATGGGATCAGAAGAAAAAGTAGGTTTGGAAGAGGAAAAATCGGTTTTAAGAATGTGAGACACCAGCGTAGATATGACCAATAAGGAGATGAGCAGAAGATGATTGGACCATATAGAACGATGGTCCACATCCCAGGTATGGGTGATATGCCTAAGGGAAAATGTTTAGGGTTAGAAGAGGATTATAGAGTTGAGACCAGAACTCTGGGAAATGTTAGCTGTAAAGATCAGACCAAGGAAGAGGAATCAGGAAGAGTCTAAGATAGAAGGGCCAAAGAGAATCTGGAGAGCCATGGGGAGGTGGAATTTTGCAGCACTGGCAATTAGCATTGTACAGTGCTATAAAGGACAAATTAGACCAGGACTGAAATCCTGCACTGGCCACCAGGTAGCCACAGCTAACTTCAGATGAACTCTTTCAGAAACGTGGGAAGACAGAAGTCTGATGGCGGTAGGTTACTAGAAGAGATGAGAAGAGGTAAAGAAACTGCAAATGTCGGGTTGCTCTTTGAAATAAACAGGCTGTACCAGGAGGATGAAAGGCCAGGCAGTAGCTAGGAGGGGATCCAGGATCAAGGCCAGTTTCTCAGTAGGGTGGCTGTAAGATACTGGGGCACTGAGCAGGTTTCTGGAGGAAAAGAGCTAGGGAAGGGAAGAGCCCCAAGCTATATGGAAGAGGAGAGTGTTGGGTGCACTGAGAACCTGCAGGAGGCCAGAGGGAAAAGGAGATGCCTTCCAAAGCAGGGCAGAAGATTTAGATAGGTGTCAGGAAGAACATCATAGTGGTGGGCTGTGGGAAGGAGATTTGAGGCAAGTAGTAAAAACGTAATATCACTGCCACTGGGATGTTGAGAAGGAGCTAGCTTGCTAATAATGACCACAGGTATTTCTGAGAGCCCAACAGAGACTGAAAGCAACTCAGATGTTATTGCCAAGTGAGGACAGCTAAAATCTATCAGGGCACAATAATCAGGTAACAAGCCCTGACCCCCAGTGCCCTCAGCTTCCTCCATCCACACAACTTTTACTCCTACATGCCCTGATTCAAAGACTCTGAAGACAATAGCAGACTAAAGGCAGCAGTCTAGGCATCACCCTGGAACTAATCAGAAATGAATGTATTATCCCAGATCTCATTCTACATGAATGTAGACTCTGAATGAGATTTCATGTATCAAAGTCCCCAGGCAATAGGAGTTCACGTTATCACTGGAGAACAAATTCTCTGGCCTTCTCCAACTATTTGTTGCCTTCTGAGTATGCCATGGGATGTGTGTGTTGTCCACTCTCTGGAACCCTGGTCTCTCTTTTCTAGCCAATTCTACTCCGTCAAGACTCTGTGTCAGGGTTGCCTCCTCTCTGACTCCCACAGTCCTACTGAGAAGAACCATTTTCCGGGTGCTGAATGTGTTTCCATAAACTTCATCTGGGCACTGTGGTGGACTCTTGTGTTCATTCAGGAGGAGAAATGATTAAGAGAACCGTATCCTAATTCATAGATTAATCCATTTGATAGATTAAATATTTGAGAGGACTTTTGTACAGGATGATAACTACAGGCAGATAGGGTGTAGTTGGAGGTCACTGGATTTTGTATTTTATTCCTAGAGACTGGCTTTCTCTGCTTCCCAGGGGGTATGATCTGAGCATCTTTCCTTCCCCATGACCTTCCACCATGATGTTCTTCCTGACTTGGACCCAGAACAATGGAGTTGGCCAACCATGAGCACAAAATAAACTTTTCCTACTTTAAGCTGTTCTTGCCAGGTATTTTGGTTGCAGTGATGAAAAGCCAACTAACACAGGCACCACCATGTTGCTTTCATTTATCCTCAGCACCCAACACAGCCCAGGTGAAGTTACAGTTCTGGAAGTTGTCCACATAGTCAGTGAATGAAACCCAGGATCCCCATTCTCAGCCCAGTGCCCTAACTAAAGTGTTAAGACCATCTTCTACATAGGGAAAATCATGCCAGTTTTAAAAACAGAAGTGCCACAATTTAAGGCCAAGCCCCTTACCTTACAGTTGACTGATATTACCCCATAATTTGGGAAAACACTATATGTGTTCATCAAAAATATGCTTTCTAAAAATAAAAAAAAATATGTATTCTGAAAATTCAAAAAGCTGTAGTTTATTGAAATCACTTTATGTTCTACATAAAGTTCATATCTCAGTTCTGACCTTGGACAGCTCTTTTCCCAAATGGCTATAAAGAAATGCCACATCAGAACTTCATTAATTGTGTAATTTTCCAAGTGTGGAAACTCTCTTTTTCTTTTCTTTTCTTCTTCTTCTTCTTCTTCTTCTTCTTCTTCTTCTCCTTCTCCTTCTCCTTCTCCTTCTCCTTCTCCTTCTCCTTCTCCTTCTCCTTCTCCTTCTCCTTCTTCTTCTTCTTCTTTTTCTTTTTTTTTTTTTTTGTACCAGAGATTGAACTCAGGGGCATTCAACCACTGAACCACATCCCCAGCCCTATTTTGTATTTTATTTAGAGACAGAGTCTCACTGAGTTGCTTAGTAACTCGCTTTTTGCTGGGGCTGGCTTTGAACTTGTGATCCTTCTGCCTCAGTTCCCTGAGCCTCTAGGATTACAGGCATGCATCACTGCATCCGGCTGAAACTCTCTATTCTGAATATGAAACAGGTTTTCTAATAGAGCAAGGAGGATTACAACCATCTTTTTCTTAATCTGTAAACTTCTGGGTATGAAAACCCAGTTCTTTGCCTTTTTTCTATCTTTTGGGGGACCTGGCATAGAGCTTGTGCTGAATAAATCTGTTTTTGATTGAATGAAAAGGAGTTATTCTCCCTCCTCTACCTATCAAAGTGACTGAGCCAAGAAGGCTGTGTTAACTGGGCATCTGTTGAGTACCTGGTACATGTTTATGTCCTCCCTCCAGATATGCCCCCATCATTTGGAATTGTCCCTTGCCAACATGGATGATCACTAATGCTTAAGACCTGTTGTATTATTAAATAAGTCAGGAACTCAGGAGCCTCAGAGAGCAAGGAAAGAGCAGATAAATCTACCCCATTGAATCTCACACTCATCATTTTGTTAATCAGGTTAGGCCTGGAAGAAATAGCTTTTTTTCAATATTTCCAGAAATTCTGATATTGAAAATTCTTTCCCCACTGCCTCCAGTTCATTAAGGCCTGTCTGCCAGTTGCATTTTTGTGGGAAATGATCTATCTCTATGTCACTAATGTTGCCTTGAAAATGGCAAAAATTTCGAAATAGAAAAACAAACCAAACATGCATTTTCAAAAAAAGAAGAAGGAGGAGGAGGAGGAGGAGGAGGAGGAGGAGGAGGAGGAGGAGGAGGAGGAGGAGGAGAAGGAGAAGGAGAAGGAGAAGGAGAAGGAGAAGGAGAAGGAGAAGGAGAAGGAGAAGGAGAAGAAGAAGAGACTCAGAGTCATGGGGCTTTTATGCATCTGGAAGAAGTATGTGGACCCCTTCAACCAAATAAGAGTGTGAAAGGCAGGGGAGCAGCACATGTCCTCTCCCCACAAGGCCCTAACCGGAACTTCCCACATATTATGTCACTGAATCTTCACAAGAGACCCTCAGAAAAGGTATTGGTCGCCTCATTTTACAGACCAGGTAACTGAGGATTGGAGACACCAAGAAAACTACCTAGAATGTTAGAAATAGTTAGACTTTTAAGAATTAAGTGATGAAAAGCCATAGGTCACATTCTGTCCACCTTAAAAGCTATGCTTTCAAGACAACAAAACCTACACTAGATTGGAATGAGTACTGTTTTTCTAAGAACATATCTGTGTTAACCAGTTTTTCATTGCTATGACCAAAATATCGACATAAACAACTTACAGGAGAAAAATATTGTTTTGGCTGATGGTTTCAGAGATCTCAATCCATGGTCAGCTGGCTCTCTTACTGTGGGTCTGAGGTAAGGCAGAACATCATGGTGGAAGGGACTGGTGGAGGAAAGATGCTCAGCTCACGGAAACTACGAAGAAGAGATGGGGATAGGACAGGCCAGGGACAAGAAATACCCACCTAATTCTTCCATTTATGACCCACTGCCTATAGTTCCTACCACCGCCCAATAGTCAATTCAGTTATCAATGGATTAATCCACTGATGAGCTCAGAGCCCTCATGATCATTGAACCACTTCCCAAAACCTTCACCTCTGAACATCACTGCGTTGGGGTCAACCCTTTAGCGCATGACCCTTTGAGGAACATTTCAGATCCTAACCACAATAACGTCCTTTGGAACTTGGCACATAGTTGGTTCTTAATAAATGCATTTATATAATGCAAAAGAAGCATTATGAGCTATCCTGAAAGGCTTTACTACCAGAAGTCTTATTTCCCTGGTCTCTCATGGTCATTGAAATTCTCAAGTTACCCACTCTATGGAATTAAGCCAACTAAAGCACTTCATTAGAATGCCTATGTTTTCTGTCATGTAGGGAATTCCAAATGAGAACCCATTAAATGTTTATTAATGGTTTATTTTACCCAAGGCTCTATGGTAGATGCTGTGGAAAACATTAAAAAAAAAAGTGCCCTCAACAAACTTACAAGTTAAAGAGTAATTCAGGATTTAAACAATAGTTCAAGGTGGCAAATAGAAGGGTTGTCACCAGTCCTCTATAATTCACCTCTACAAGCTGAGTTGCCGAACGAATTTTCTACCCAATTCTATAGGTACTAAGACATGAATTCCTTACTGAATACCTTAGTAGCTTC
This sequence comes from Callospermophilus lateralis, assembly GCF_048772815.1. Taxonomy (NCBI): domain Eukaryota; kingdom Metazoa; phylum Chordata; class Mammalia; order Rodentia; family Sciuridae; genus Callospermophilus; species Callospermophilus lateralis. The sequence continues at coordinate 107,118,676 of NC_135313.1, read as the reverse complement.
AAATATGAATTTCAGTAAAGTATTTCCTGTCACCCGAGGAAAGAAGCCTTGATGTTTTTAAAGAGAGATGTCTCTCTGAGATTGCACTCATTAGAATGGAAGACTGGAGATGTTATCAAGATTGGCTGTGTGAGGTGGGGATGGCTTAAGGAGTATGTATGGAGGAGGAAGATTTAGAAAGAAAAGTCTTAGTTTGGATTCACATATGCCATGTAGACTTGTCTGAGTAATCACATCCTATTACTTTAGCTGCCTTAGAAAGTCTCAAACACTCTAGACAGGAAGAAAATCAAGCCTGCACTTTAACAGCCTTTGTTTCATGTACAGAGAACTGGCAACTGGAATCATCCAGACACCCTCCTGGTCACAGTTTTCTCAGAATCACACATGACAAGTTAAAAATTTGCTTAGAACCAGTGGTGTGCTACATGGGGGCTGGTGTGTACTAGCTACAGAGAGACAACTGTGAAATGGAATTTTTGCAAGATAGTTGTTAAACTGTTGGTAACTAGCCATGGTGGAAGCATTTACACTGTGGAAATTGGCAAAAATTACAAATCAAAGCTTTTTACAGACAATCCCCAATTTATGACAGTTTGACTTAAGGATTTTTTAATCTTATGATTGTGTGAAAGCAATACAAATTCTGTACAAACTGAACTTCAAATTTTGAATTCAAATCTTTTCCTGGGCTAGTGGTGTACTGTAGGATACTATCTCATGATAGTGGGTAGGACAGAAAGCCATGGCTCTCAATCGGCCATACAATCAGGAGGAGAAACAACTGATACTCTGCAGTGTGCTGAGTTGCTAAACTACGATGTTCAGTAGGCTAGGTGTAGTCAATGCATTTTTGACTCACAATGTTTTCAACTTATAAAAACTTTATTAGTAGGCTGGGGATATAGCTCAATTGGTAGAGTGCTTGCCTTGCATCATGCACAAGAGTCTGGGTTCAATGCCCAGCACCACACACACACACAAAAAAGTTTATTACTAAAAACTCTACTGTAAGTTGAAGGGCACCTATATTTTTTGGAGAGCTAGTTGGCCAGCACCCCACTAATTAGAGCTGTCTATGTCCTATCTTCTCTCTGATTGATACACTTACAAAAATTCTATCATTCTGTGAGTCTCAAGTTTAAAATGATATGGTTAATGAATTTTATAATTTGGGTGTTCACCTCTAAGAAGTCAAGGATGTTTTTTCAAAGAGCCACTAAGCTCTCTAAATAAATTAGAGTAAGTGTTCCCAGAGTATAACCCTGGATCATATCCCTCCTCCTCCTCCCCCACCTTCCCCTCCCGCTCCTCCTTCTCCTCCTCCTCCTCCTCCTCTTTCTTCTTCCTTCTTTATCATCAACAACATCATATGGGTACTTGTTAGGAATGCAAAGTCTCCCACTCCACCCCAGATCTATGGAACCAGCAATGCTAGGGAGGGGGCTCTAGCAATTTATGGTTTAGCAAGCTTTCCAGGTGAGACATTGACTTATAAAACTTCATTCCAAATTGGAAAGTAATAAAACTTTTGCTCTCTACCATTTATATGCTGTGTGCACATTTCACATACTTTTATAATAAAGCATTGGGTACCTTATAGTGCCATTGTGTCTAAGTTCCATGTAATAGCCTTAAAAATGGCCTCTGGGAGTAAACCCTAACATTCATTCCTTTATTTAGTCTCCTCCCACTTTGAGTCATGGGTAATCTTTGTGACCAACAGAGTACTCAGAAATGTTAATCAGTGACTTCTGAAGTTAAGACATAAAAAGCATCACAGCTTCTGCTGTTCTCTTAGGACAATTGCTTTGGGGGACACAGTCAACATGATATGAGAACAGTTAAGCAGGCCTACAGAAATGTCCATGTGACTAGAACAGACATACCAATAGCCAGCCCCAACTTGCCAGCCATGCAAGTGTACCATCTTGGAAATGAGTCCTCCAGCCCCACTTTAGCTTTCAAATGACTACTGTCCTGCAAAACTTACTTTCTCCTCCCTCCCTTCCTTCCTTCCTTCCTTCCTTCCTTCCTTCCTTCCTTCCCCCCTCCCAGTCCCTCTCTCTCTTCCCTGGGTACTGAACCCAGAAGTACTATGCCACTGAGCTGTATCCCCAGCCCTTTTAATTTTTACTTGGAGAGAGGGTTTTACTAAGTGGCCAAACCTGGCCTTAAACTTGGGATTCTCCTGCCTCAACCTCTCATGTTGCTGGGATTATAGTTGTGCATTAGTCCCTGACTGACTTTTGACTGCAACTGCATGACAGGTCCAGAGCTTCTTGCTTTCCTGATCCCCAGAAACTCTGAGAGTTAAGACACTAAGTTTGGGGTAATTTGTTTCACATCCATAAATAACAAATCCACTCTACCAAAAGTGGATGAAGATAAATGTGGCAGCCATGCCTGGGAGTTTGAATGACACATAGATATTTGAAACATATTTTTTACAACAAAAGGTTGCTGCTTATGTGGAAGATACATATGCACTAAAAGTAAAAATTTTTGATAGGAGCTGGCTTCTAATTTGTAGTTCCCCTGTCTCAGCCTCCCAAGTCACTGGGATTACAGGCATTCACCACAAACTAAGTTAAAAAAAAATTTAAAAGCATTACTTATTGTTGACTAAGAAATAATGCAAGTCTAGAAAAAAAAATGCTCATGCAGAATATTTGAGAAATGAACTGTGCTGCAAAGTCAAGTTTTCCTTTCCCCTTTAAACCCGAACAAGCTTTTAATCCGTTCCCTTTCTAAATGTTCTACTATATACTTAGATTTTTCAGCACAACAAATAGGAAATGCTCATTGCTGATGAGATAGGGCTGCTGTGGTGAAACCTAGTCTATATTGGGCACTGAGGATGTCATTGTAGCTGTCAGTTGGGGTCCAGGGCTGCATGTTAGTGATGGCCCTCAGCATGTCTGGGCAGCTTAAATGACAAGACCAACCCTTGGATTCAGGAGTCTACATACACCTCTTCATTTATTCCTTACAAACTCATGTTCATGCCTTTTTCCTGGTGTGAAAATTACAACTTGGCACAGATGAGTGAGGTTACCCAGGTGACAAAGGTTGGACTACAACTGATTCCAAGCCATGCTTTACAGAATCTAGCATATAGCCTTCAGGGAATTTTTCCTTTCCTCAGAAAGCCCTTTGCCTTGCATATCATAAACAAAATCACTGAGCAAAATCCAAAAGGTACCCAAGTCATACTTCCCAGTCAGCCACCAATAGCTTTCTTCTCTGGAGGTCACTATGTTACTATGGCTTCCAGGTTTTTGTGTGTCTGCCTCTCTCTCTTTCTCTCTCTCTCTCTCTCTCTCTTTCTCTCTCTCTCCACATGCATGTGTGTGCGCATACACACACACACACACACACACACACACACACACCCCATATACATATATCCATAGATACACATACCCCCCATTGGTTCATAGACAAGCTTTCATATTATGAGATTTAAAGACCTGTCAATATTTACTTTTAGAAAACTTATAAAATTTCTCCTTTTGACCTAAGTTTAGAAGTTGAGCTACAGTGTAGGGTAAAATGTGTCCCAGGCATTTATTGTATTCCACAGGTTGCACCCTATAATGTCTGCCAATTAAAATGTCTTTTTTAGCTTCAGATAAGCCTTTGGTTCTGAAATAATCTTCCATTAAAGACATAAAAAGATTATAAATCAGACACTAAAAAAAAAAAAAAGAAAGAAATATTCCACTGCCCATCTTTGCATTGAACTTGTGCTCTAAATGTATCACATATATGTGAGGGATACTGACAGTTTGTGGGTAACAGGGAGCACTGAGAGCTACTTTTAGAGCTGCCCACTTTTCCTTTAATGTTAGAAATCTCTGATTATGAGCCTGGCCCTGTGAAAGGGATGATGTTCGGTGTAAGCCAATTAAGGCCATCTTTTCTCCTCTTTTTCCAACTTCTATATATCATGGTTTAACTCTGGTAAATAAGATCTAAATGGAAGATTCCTTGGGCATTTCTGGGAAAGCATTTTTTTTCTCCTTATAACAAGAAAGATACAGCTGGCTCCCCCCCCTTCTTCTTTCTTCGTGCATCAAATGCAGACATGATGTCTGAAACTATAGCACTCATCTATGACCATGAGAGAATAGTCAAGAAAACCACACGTCAAACTTGACATGAAGCTGCTGAAATAAAGACAAAGTATCTTATATCCAACTTCATATTATATCAGAAACAATAATTTGAGCATCTTTGATTAGGTTTTTTTTTTTTTTTGGCTTCTTGTTGCTAAAACCATCCCTAAATAATACTAATGGTGATGCATTGCAACCACAAAGCTTAGAGCAACAGAACATATAATTTTTGCTCTTCCTCCACATAAACCAAAGGAAACATCTACAGCAGACCTTTTGATCTACCTTTCCAAAAATCACATCTTTCCCAAATCACACATGGTAAATCTAGGGTAAAGTTTGCCCCAATTCACCAAAGTAGTACAGTTTAATTGGCACTATAACAAATATTACAGTTAGAAATGCATTTTGGTATAATGGAGCAATTATATATCACTGTGACCAAAATACTTGATAAGATTAACTTAGAAGTGCTGGGGTTGTGGCTCAGCGGCAGAACGCTCGCCTAGCATGTGCAAGGCCCTGGGTTCGATCCTCAGCACCACATATAAATGAATAAATAAAATAAAGGCATTAAAAAAAAGAATAACTTAGAAGAGGAAAAATTTATTTTGGTTCATAGTTGCAGAAGTCTCAGTCTATGGTTGGACAATTTCATTGTTCCAGGCTAGAGGTGAGACATGACATTATGGTTGAAGGGCATGGCAGAGGAAAGTTCACGACAGCCAGGAAGCAGTAAGAACAAAGGAGGAGCCAGGAACAAAATATAATTCCCAAGGACATATCTCCAGTGACCTATTTCTATAGCCACACCCCACCTGCCTCCAGTTACCACTTAGTAGTCTTTTCAACTTATTAATCCATCAAATGGATTAATCCACTGATTGGGTTACAGGTCTCATAACTTAAACACTTCACTTCCTGCATTAACATAGGAGCTTTTAAGCAACATTTCACATCCAAATGATAAGAGTGCCCAGATGAAGTCTATGGAAACACATTCAAGGAAGCAAATGCTTCATTTCACCTCTAAACATTCCTGCGTTGTCTATCATGTGAGCTTATGGGGGACATCTCATATTCAAACTATAATGCTGCATTGAGCACTAATATTACCACTATTCTTCTATGGGTTTCATTTTCTTATTTATAAGATGAAGAATTTATGTGGCATAACTCCTGTGGTCCCTTCAGATCTGATATTTTATGTACACTGTGAACTAAAATAAACTATTTTTAAAACTATCAAAATTTCTGTTTCCTCCTAATTTGCTGGCTACGTTCCAACCACTGTAGTTGACATTCTAATTCTTTGGGTAAGTTTGAAAGGACAAATCCACGAGAATCTGCTCGCAAAATAGATCTCGTCTTTTCAAAGTACATTGGAACAAATGCAGTGGCGGCCTCATACTGTGGAAATGACAGCTGCAACACAGGATCCAAGTGTGTTTCCCAGGAGTGAGTTTCTTCCATCACACAGAGCTGTTTCCCAGCCCAAAGACTCAGGCCTGCCATCTTACAGAATTGCTGAACCATGATGGACCGATTCAACTTCTCCCTGTACTCATTCTTTCCATGTTCGCTAGCTATCCATTTTCTCCTTTTAAAATTAGCATGATATTTTTTTGTGCTTCTGTCCTTGATCTTTCACTTAAGGGAAATTAAACTATCTACAATAGATGGCTCTCTCAGTACTTAACTTTATTATGCTGCTTGCATATTCATTATTGTCCAGGCTGCCATTTAGCTTACCTTGTTTTGTGCTGTGTGGTGAATTCTGAACTAGACAACTCAGCTGAATAATTTGATGGGCTTTCAGGAGAAAACCCTAATATCTCCCCTTTTTTTCTTTTCCCCAACACACACAGAACCATACACATTCACAAAGTCAGTCAAAGGCACTGCACTGAGATGCTGGCATTGTGCCAGGCGTAGCTTGAGTTCTGGGTAGTTAAAAATAAAAGGGGTCCTTCTTGACCTTGGAATCCTATGATCAAGTAAAGAACATAGATAACTGGATTAATATTGTACTATGGGGTTATAAGTGTAGCCCCTGATGTATACATATGACACTATAAGTCCATCCTGACCCCACACCTGGAGGCTGCCTTGGTCCTTCTCCCAGGTATTCCAGGTACCCATAGAAGGGGCCTAGAAATCAGGTGCATAAGTAAAGTCTTAGTCTCTAGGATGGCAGTATTGGGAAATGCTACATAGCTTTAAGAGATGGATGTCTAGTGGAAGGTCCTTAGGTTATTGACAACACTCCTCCTGATCTCTTTATAGTCTCTCTGCTTAATTTTGAGATGTTCCATTTGCTCCTATAGATATGTAGACATTCACTGCCCTCACCAGAGGTCAACTAAACGGAGGCATCTAATCTTGGATTTTGAACCTCCAAAACTAAATTAAACAACCTTTTCTTAGGTATTTTATTATAGTGACACAAGACAGCTTCACATACAGCCAAAAGGGCATGTTTATAAATATATATATGCTTTTTAGATTCACAATACCATGGATTCTGGAAATAGGAAATCCAGATCATGAAGACCTGGCCATGCTTTAGAAGTTTCTAAATGAACTGTGTAGAGGATGAGTTTTCTCAGACTTCTGGGGATGGGGCTAGCGCTACCAAAAGCCTTGCGGTCAGAAAAGAGCAAGTCCAAATACAGTGAACAGTCTAGGTATGGGGTTGGGGCTGGGTATCCATAAGGAACCAGCACCTTGTTCTCAAGGCTGCCTGTTCCCTCTAGGACAATGGGTCCCTCCTACAGCTCTGACAGAAAAATGAAACAATGGGACCACAGAGAAAAAAAACTCTCAAATGATGGAAGAATTAGAAATAAGCCCCTGGCAGAAGAAAGAAAAGGGAAAGGAGAAGAAGAGAAAATGAGGGACGAAGTGCATTCTTTCTGAGATATAAAGAGCTGTCAGAAAAAAAGAGATGTCCTCTTCCTTGTTGTTGAAAAAACAAAAATGATTTCTGAGGTCACCTAGTACCCCAGGAAAACCACCCCAACAATGACTGAAAGAAGTTGTGTGTTCTGCAAATTCCATCATAAAATCAAGGACATGTTAAATGAACACGGTTACAGCACTCCAACCACTCCAATACTGATAATTGCTTCTCCTCCTCCTTTTTAAATTTAAAAATCAGGCTTTGAATTTGTTAAAAAAACACATACACACAAAGGTCAATAAATCAAGCAGAATAACTCATTTGGGCCATTTTACAATAGATACTCCCTCTTGCCAAACAAATTCGACAAGCTTGATCCATTTTCTAGTTCATAAAAAGTATTTTTTTTATTCTGGACATTTTGAAGAATACAAAAAGTAGATAGAATAGTACAGTAAAGCCCATATTCTCATTGTCCTGATTCAACAAAATAGCTAACAAAATTAGTGTTATTCTGTGGGATTAAATATCCTCAACTGTCTAGATCACAATTGGTTTGCTCAAATCAGTATCCAAACACAGATCCTGCATTGTATTTGTGTGTTGTGCCTGAATTTCTGAATTTTCTGAATTCTTAGGCCTTTGACTGTTGCAGTAACCTACACAGAACAGTCACATTCTAGATTTACCTCTTTGTGGTGTCATTTCCCTTGTTCTTCTGTTCCCTCTATTTCTAGAAAATGGAACTTAGCTCTTCAATTTGACTAATTTCAGTTTGACAAGAACTCTTCTGAGGTGGTGCTCAATGGTTCATATTTCAGGAGAACCACAGAACTATTTCACTCCTAGTGATGCTATCATTAATCAGTGGGTTCAGGAGATAACAGCTTGATCTCTTGCTATGACAAAGTTCCCATCAACTATGGGTTTCATCTATGGATAATCATTGCTTATCAAAAATTTCACCAAGGCTTACAAACTTGTGATTTTTTCTAATTCTACTGTTCTTCCACGTTAATTTAGACATCCCCTCTTTCTTCATATATTTTGGCTTTAATGAGGAAAAAATGTGCCCAAGTATGTATTAATGAAAGTGGTTGATGATACTGAAGGAATTAAGGAGCATATCTCAGCTAATACTAGAGATGTTGGCTTAGGAGACAATGGTAATTTGAAGATGGAGGCAAAACAAAAAAGTCTGAGATCAAAATATAAAAGAGGCATTTTTAGAATGGGGGCCATAGGCCTGGGGGCCCAGCAGATTTGAACACTGTTCTGTATGGTCTGGGGCTGTAAGTCCTGACAAGCATGTGGCTTCATAGAAGAAAAAAACATATAAAAGCAAGATAGGGAAAAGGGAGGGAGGAAGAAGGAATATCAGGCATGTGAGGAAAGTAAGTGAAATTTGGAGACATTAGGGCATCTGCTGTCAAAGTGGATGGGAGAATTCAAATCTACATGCTTCTAGAAGGCCTGAAAGTTGAGAGTCTGTTAAGTGGGAGATCCAAAGGCATCCTGACTCCACTTATTGGGCCTAGAAGGGAAAACCAGTACAAGCCCCACCTACCACCTTTGTCCATGGAGAAGCCCAGGGGCCACTAATGCTGGACAGCAAGTCTGCAAGGTACCTGCTGTAGCCATCCCTCCTGTGCCAGACTGCTCCTGACCCAGACTTTCTTTATTTCTCCTTCAGAGAAAACACACCCATTTTTCTCCATTCCCTACACAAACCTACCTGGAGAGAAAACGGATACCATGTTTGCTTACACTATTGTCACCTAATTAGTTACCTGCTTTTGGAGGACTAGGAAGTCTGTGCAGATAAGCTGTTCCGGTTAACACTGTGTGGTAATTAGAATTTCCTGCTATAAAATGAATTTCTGATCACACTGCCACTCTTGAGCCAGGCAATGTGTAAAGGCAGGAAAGGGGCAACTTCTAAAAGAAGTCACAAAACCATGCTGGGAGCTGCCTGTTCAGCTCAGATATTTAAATGACAGGGGAAAAGGATGAAAAGAGATACATGCAAGTCAGGATAACTTTATAAAATAGGTCTAAGGCCTGTAAGAATTTCCTCCAGATAAAAGCCCCCAAATCATTAAGTCTTATGAAAAATAAAGCCAACAAAAGAAGGTCTATAAGTGATATTTGCAGGAATAGAATAAAAGGACTGACACACTGTAGAGAGCATGCAACTTGGCAGATAGCATAAAATAAATTTTGAAGTCCCAATGGGGCTTTTATTTCTTCTACAAAAAGGAGAGTTTTTTCTCAAAAAAAAAAAAAAAACATAATTAGCCAATAAACATATGAAAAAAAAAAGTTCAACATCCTTAGCAATCTGGAAAATGCAAATCAAAACTGCACTAAGATTTTATCTCACTCCAGTCAGAATGGCAATGATCAAGAATATGAACAAGAATAAATGCTGGTGAGGTTGTGGGGGAAAGTGTATACTTGTGCATTGTTGGTGGAACTGCAAACGAGTACAACAACTCTGGAAAGCCGTATGGAGATGCCTCAAAGAACAAGGGATGGAATCACCATGTGACCCAGCTCTCCACTACCTGGTATTTTCCCCAAAGATCTAAAATTGGCATACTATAGCAACACAGCTTCACCCATGTTTATAGCAGCACAATTCACAATAGCTAAATCATGGAATCAACCCATGTACCTGTCAACAGATTAATGGATTAAGAAACTGTGAAATATATATTGTGAAATAAATGGAGTTATATTCAGCCATAAAAAAAAGAGAAATTATGGCATTTTCCAGTAAATGGATGGAAATGGAGAATATCATGCTAAATGAAATAAGCTAAACTCAGAAACTCAAAGGTCGAGTGTTTTCTCTCGTAACAGAAGTTAGAGTAAAGTAAAGAAAGAGAGAGGGAAGGATAGGATAACATATAGAACCAATCAAATACAAATTGTAGACGAGCAAAAGGAAGTCAAGTAGAGTAGAGGAAGGAGAATGGGAGAGGAGGGGAGGATGGGAGGGAACAGGGGGAGGAAGAAGGGAGATCATGAACCGAATTCAATTTGCATGCATGTAGGAGTTTGTTAGGATGAACTCAACTATAATGTATAACTATAAAGTTCTAATAAAAGAGATAGATAGAGAGAGAGAGTCTTCAAATTGGGCAATGCAGAGCCAATATCCTAGAAACAACTGAAGACCACAACAAGTCAGGAGATGTAAGAAATCAACAAGCTGCCCCAAGGCACTTACTTCTGGGTGGAGGAGGAATGCTCAAGAAAACTTGAGAGAGTCTGTTAGTAATCCCTATGGTCCCTGAAGAAGCCAGGAGACCAGAGTGGAGCAAATCCTGCTTTCTATTAAGAGGAAAAGGCTGATTTCAGAATGTGTAGGCAGTTCATTCTGATTTAAAACTTCATTAGAAATGTAAATGCATTATGCAACAGGTTGTTTGTGAGCATCACAAAAAGACACACTGATGGCTTCTGTCAAAATAGATTAACAATAAAGAAGTCATGTTCTGGTGTATAATACATGAGATTCTTAGGGCGATTGTCTTAGAATTTCTTAATTGAGAAAATTAACCCTGGTCAAAGTAAGATGATGCAGTAACCAGGCAAGGATTCAATCTTGTTGCCTTTCATAGTGTGAGATAGTAAAATGGCCACTGAGACTCATAAGGAAAGCTCCTTTTGTATTTGGAGGGATGGAGCTTGGGGAGCAAATGCACAGCCTTAACCAAAGGAGCAAACTCCGCTCAACACCCATCACGTGACATACTCCAGGCACCAAAGATGAAGTAGACTTTGCCCTGGATCTAGAGATACCACAGGATGAGCTCTCACCAGTAGACATCATAGAACCCTGTGTGTTCATGTCTGTGTGACAGCATGAGTTACTCCGAAAGGCGGGGCTCCAGCTCCTGCCCAGAAGAAGCTTCTGGCTGAGCTAGAGATGACAAGGTACATTCGTCATGAAGAGGACTTTATCTGCTCTGAATCTAGGTCAGTTGGGGGGAGAGCATTTGATTTGAAGATAATGATACAGGGAAAAAGTCTGAACACATCATGCTCATGGGAGAGTGTAAAGAACAGTTCTCCAGAATGAAGGATTGAGGCTCACCCCTTCATTTGTTCATTCATTCAGTCACTGATTAACATGCTGTCCTAGACTCTGGCATAGTGAGGGCTGAGAGAGTCTCAGCCTCTGGCCTCATTGAGCTCACACTGTAACTGAGGACATGGAGAAAACAAATACAGAACCCATGCTGTTGTTTTCTGTATTATTTTTTGAATACAAAATATTCGATATGTACACAGACAAGTATTTCCTAAATAAACATATGAGGCACTCATTGAAAGCCGGAGAACTCACTAGTTAACCTAAGACTACATTTACATCCACTTATGTGAAGGTTCATTATAATTAGGATGAATGCATGCATGCAGGAGAGAGAGAGAGAGAGAGAGAGAGAGAGAGAGAGAGAGAGAATACAACAGTGATTCAGAGGGGACCTGCCCCATTCTGGGAGAGGGGAATTAGAGGAAGGTTTTCCAAGTAAGTCTGTTAAGAAATGAGAATGTATAGTCAGGCAGGAACTTTGAATGACAGGCATAGGATTTAGATTTGCACAATGCTAGGATTAGTAGCAACAATAACAATAATAATGGCAAACAGTTACATGTCCTAGGGACTTACTGTGTAACCTGCTAAACACTGTGCATATCTATTTGAACTTTGCAACCTCCTGTAAAGCAGATCTTGCTTGCCTTATTTTGCAACTGAGGAAACTAAAATTCAGCAAGGTTGAGTGATATATGCAAGGTCACAGAGCTGGTAAATTGAGAGCTGACATGTGGCAAGATGGGGCAAGAAATGAGAAAAATTACATTTGCTGGCTTAGCAGAGTTATATTCCTTTCACTTGACTATTTTCTAAATGATGTACTTCCAAATACATATTTATTCACTAAGTCTATCCATTAAGCATCTAATATGGGGCACTACTATGAGCTCAGAGAAGATGGTCTAACTCCCCAGGCAGATAGGCCTTTAGCTAAATTTATAGCCAATTAGTGTTGGGAACCAATAGCATTTCCTCCTATGGAAAGTTGAGTTAGTTTTTCATCAAAATATTATTTAATGGCAAGACCCCAAGTGGAATGTTCCAGAAGACCTTTAGCAATTGTGCACTGCCTGTTATTTAAACTAAAAACAATGCGGTGAAAAATTGCACTTCAGTACGAGCTGCACCAAACAGAATTGGCCGGCTGAAAAGGAGACATGATGATTGAAATATTTTCCAGACTATTACATCCTTGAAGGGTTTAAACAGTGAGGAGAAAGACAGGGAAGGGGAGGAGGATGATTTAGGGTGGTTCATTTAAGAACAACAGGATTAAATTAACCTTGAGGAGGGGGGTAAGGGGGGGAGGGTGGCTGGGAAAAACATTATGCAAGATGCAAGAAGCTTCCCGAAGGAGAAGTGATCTGGGCTGCAAAATTTTCCAGCCCAGCAAAGCAGGCAAAGCCATCTATCATTAAAGTCATTTACAAGCAAACTTGACAAATTGCTGAGAAAATATACGATGGGCCACATTCCTAAACAGTGTTAGCAATGGACAAACTGAAGAGATCTTTTCTGCCTCTAATTTGGGAAAAGCTGACAATTTTTGGACATTGGTTTTCTTGCATTTTTGGAGCCTCCTTTCCTCCACTTTAAAATGGATATTAAGAAATAAATTCCCCACTGTGATTTGCAGGTGTCATATCAATTATAGCTGTAATATAATTTTAATCCAGGGAAAGATATGGATTGCCTTACAATTTTTAAGTCTACTAACTGAACTATCATATTAATATGGTTGACTTCTTAATCCTAGTTTACTTATAATTTTCAATCAGGCTGCAGAAATTCTAAATTGCACAAGGCAGCTGAAAGATTAAAAAAAAAAAATTCCAGAATTAAAACCCAGCAGACCTAAACATTTATTGACTTCTCAGCATATTGAGAAAAATCAAAAAGTGTGCCTGTGGGGGAAAGGGTGGGTATGACAGTTCCAGCTTTGTCAGGCCTGAAAATCTTCTATAAATCTCCTCAGCTATCTTCAGTACTTTGCTATTTCAGAGACATCTCCAAGTTCCAGATCCACATGACCAGAATTAATGTCTGTGCATTGCTGCCCCCTGCTGGATGCTCAGAACCCATTTTGTCTGGGGTCCAAGGAAATTCCATTTGCAAATTTCAATTACTTTTCAATTCCCTTTCCTTACATCTCTCCATTCCCTGACAGCTTTCCCTTCCCCCAAAGGACTCTGGTAGGAGACAGTTCCATCTGAGCTAATGGGCAAACATTCCTTACAATGCAATTAGTGGGCTTCCTCATACAATAACCCAGTGAACCTCCTATCAAGCATGGCTGGCCAGAGGCGGTGGAAAATATGAAACATGTCATTTTGCTGTTCCATGTAACACTTTATGAAAACACTCGGTTGAATTAAGATTAATTCAGGCACCAGTGATTTCTCTTCTTAGAGGATCCAGGGGTAGCCAAAATGTAGCCAGCCCTTTCTTTCCTTTCTCCCTTTCATTGATATTTGTATATGCCTCCTTCTTGCCTATAAGGTTGCTACATCCTGGAATCCCACCCACCTCAAATGTCATTAAAGATCAATGTTTTGCCCAAGTTCCAGAACTTTTAAAATGACAACAAATCATGAAGGTTCCAGCATTCATTGAGGACTGGTGGGATTGTACTGGGTCTTTATTTTTATAGGTAGATGCCTGGAATATGACATGCTTCAGAAGGAGTGGAGGAAAGGAAGAAAGTGATTTCAGTCAAGATGATCACATCTCCACTGTGCCAGGTAGTAGAAATCCAGGCCACCATCCTTAGCCAGCTTACAATTCAGTGGTCAGGTCATAGGATCTCATCCACAGAGCTTTGGTCTCAAAGCTATTCTTAACAAAATCCATCCAGGGATTTCACCTGCATGTCTTGCTCAAAGCTTCTTTGCCTGACCCCGGATCTGTCCAGTCTCTACCCTCACCACATTGAATCCCTACTTGATGGTGTGCCCTTGCAGGTTTCTTGCAATAAACCAGTGATTCTCACAATTCAGTGGGGACCTTAGGCCCTAAGCCAGACCTGCTGGACTACAGACTATAAGGTGGAACCCAGCTACTTATGTTTAATAAGCCCTTGGAGTTATTCTAAGGCACACTCAAAAACTATTGCTATAAATTTCTTCCATTATTCTCCACACACCCAACTGCCAACCAAAAATGTCTCTTGCCTAGGTTGCGTTAAGTGCTCATCGGAAAAAAAAAAAATTATGAAGTCTGATAAACTGTTCTTCATACCAATTACTGATGCTGAGGGATTATTCATCCTTGGAGGCCTAGGTTGAATGTGAAAGCTCTTGGGAAATTGGCTCCTCACCTGCCAGGCTCTAGTCAGAAAAAAAAAAAAAATGTTATCACTCTCTCTGGTCAGAAGGACTCTATCACTCTCTGCCTCTGTGGGGTTCCCTAAAGGTTACAACAGTCCTCACACAGCCTCGTGACATCCCTTAGGAGCTTGTTAGCAATGCATAAACTCAGGCCCCACCCCAAACTGGTTGATCTGAATCTGCATTTAAGAAAGGTGTTTGGTTGGCCCTAGGTGATTGAAGGTAGAGAAGACGCATCAGAGTCAGATGCTTTCGGCTTGTTAATTGCATGTGCGTACACACACACACACACACACACACACAGGCACACCAGGGATTGTGAGATAGTTTTAGGACAGTCTGTCTTATTCAGTTCTGGGTCTTTGGGATCTGAAACAGAACCAGATATATTCAATTTCAGTATTAATAAGGGTTTGATGAGTAAATAATGAGAGTGAACAAAGGATTTTTTTTTTTTAAACTAGGGATGTTTGAAAATTAGAAGGACAAAATCCAGGAATAAAAGTCTAATAGTGTGTTTTCAAGCACCATGATACTCAATAGAACCTGCAAGTTTATGGATGGGGGCCCTTAAATCACATCACAGTCCCAATTATAAGTGACGTTTATTCAGCATTTGTAAAGCAGCTGCCAAGCATCCACTGCCTGCCTGCTTTCTCACCCACACTGGAAAGGGAGTGAACAGCTGTCAGCTTAACAAGTGACTCTGGTGTGGAACCCAGAGAAGTCCAAAGAGAGGGAGTCAGGGAATGACAGTCTTGAAAAACAGGCAGTGCCGTGTCACAGAGGAGGGGCAAACATGCAGAGAGGTGAAGTGACCACTGTCCCCCATCTAGTCTTGCTGGACTGGCAGATAAGGGACCGGAGCTAAAATTTTGGACTATGCTGTTTTAAATGTCAGTATTGTGCCAAGACTTACCACAGATTCCTCTTCTATATTTGCTGCCCCACCACCACCTCCATATTAATGAGGATGTTCATATGATGGCTAAGACCTAATCTATAATGAGGTAACAGGGACTTAAGCAAAATTGGTTCCTGTTTCTCTTGTAAAAGTCCTAGCAGACAGGTGATACAGGGATTAAAGTGACTCTGCTCCCTGTGGTCACCCGGCTTCACCATCCTCAGGATGTCATTTCACGCACATGGTGAAAACTGGGCCTCCACCCCCAAGCTGGGGTTCCAGCCCTGAGAATGCATAATGAGGAGACAGGGAAGCATCAAACACGCTTTTAAGAGTGGGACTTGAACTGCTCACATCTCTTCTGCCCACGTCAGCATGGCTAGAACTCAGACACTTGCCTCGTGGAGCTGCAAGGAAGGCTGGGAGGGCAATCTCTACCTAGGTGGATTTGTGCCCACCTCAAACAAAGAGGATTCTTTCTTTCTTTTTTTTTTATTGATTTTTTTTAAAAAAAATAAATGGCAGCAGAATGCACTAATAATTCTTATTACACGTATACAGCACAAATTTTCATATCTCTGTATATAAAATATGTTAACACCAATTCGTGTCTTCATACATGTACTTTGGATAATGATGTCCATCACATTCCACCATCCTTGCTAATCCCCTTCCCCCTCCCTCCCCTCTTCCCTATCTAGAATTCATCTATTCCTCCCATGCTCCCCCTCCCTTCCCTGCTATAAGTCAACCTCCTTATATCAGAGAAAACATTAGGCATTTGTTTTTTTTGGGGGGGGGTGAGATTGGCTCACTTCACTTAACATTATCTTCTCCAACGCCATCCATTTACCTGTAGATGGCATGATTTTGTTCTCTTTTATTGGTGAGTAAAATTCCGTTGTGTATATATGACACATTTTTTTTAATTCTTTCTTTTTTAGAAAGAAGGAAGGGAGAATCGAGGTTGACGTTGACGGACCGTCCCTACTCAAGCTTGTACATTAGGTGAAGTCCCTGGGAGCTTGGTGGCCGGAGGAATTTGGTGTTATAATGGAGAACAAAGTCTCCACAGGAAAACAGGGCATGTAGGAAAAGGATGAAGAGGGAGGACACCAGACCAGTACAACTCACTGGTCCTTGTATGAACAGCTACTGGTGACCCTTCGTATCAGTGGGTTTCGCATTTGTAAATTCAACCAATCACGGATTGAAATAATTAGGGGAGGGAAAGGTATCTATATTGAACACGAGGACTTCATTTTCCTTGTCATTATTCTGTATGCAAAGCATTACAAAACTATTTACATAATATTTACACTGTTAAGAATTTTCAGTATAGAGATGATTCGAAGTACATGTGATAATATGTGTAGGTTCTAGGCAAATACTGTACCACTTCAGGTGCAGAACTAGAGCTTCCTTAGATTTTGGTATTTGTGAGGGGGTCTAGAACCAATCCTCTGTGGATACTGAGGGATTGCTTTCTGAGCTTTGCAGCCTCGGCAAACACAACCCTACACACACACACACACACACACACACACACACACACACACATACACACACACACAAAAACATACTCAGAACACAGACTTGCAGATCTTCTCTACACACGGGGCGGAGTCTTCCTTTGTGGTGACAAGATGACCTTGTTACTCAGCTTCTCCCTCATCAATTCTCTTCAGGCTAACCTGGGCCCTGATTTCCTCCCTGACTACAGAATTCCCATTCTAGCCTCCTCCTCTTAGAGACTACCAAGACCCAGGATTCCCATTACCTTTTTCCTAAGGAGCCATTCCACAGCCAAGGCTGAACCTCTCAGACCTCCAACTTGTGTGAGGAATAACTGTTTAAGCTCATTCCCTGGAATGTCAGTGGAAGAACCAGGGCCCACAGAGGCAGCTGATGCCCATTGACGGGGAGACAAGATAAATCAAGGTAATTTCTGAAGCATCACAGAACAATTGCACCACGTCTGTCATGATAGGTTTCACTTGAGGTCGCTTCCCAGGCAGCCACCCATTTGGCCCTCCCAACATGCACATGCCCTGCTGAAACCAAGTCTAGCACTGTCCGCTTCCTCACTGGCTGGGCATCCCCTGCACAACCTTAGGGAAGACATGATGCTTCTGCAATCTCTGACCACCCCTGGTCTTCTCCTCACACATCTCTGTCCACGTTTCTTTCTTCGCCTCCCCAGGATTGATGAGAAGCTCTACTTGATCTTGATCTTGCATTTTTCATAGATGGTTCATAGAAGAAATGGAAATCAAGATTCAGAGAAGTTAAAGAATTTGCCCAACATCTCACATGATAGTTACTGGTAGATTTGGGATGAGGAGCCAAGCTTGTTCATGCCCACCTATCATGGCAAACTTTCTGTCCTACTATGGTGTTGGGAAGAGGGGTCTGTGAAAGGTGATTGGGTTTTAAGGGCAGGCCCCTCATTAGTGGGCTGAGTGCTCTTATAAAAGACTCTAAAGAGTTGCCTTCAAATGCAGAGTTACTGAATCTGTGAATTTCATGGCAGACCTTGGACCATAAGTCAGCTTGTCAAGAGTTGGACAAGCCCTCAGAAATTTATGTCAGTCATTCACCAGTGACTCCTCATATGGATGATTTGCTGATGGGAACAGTCCATCCATTTCAACCAGACCAGCCTTGTCCTCATCTTCTAAATAATATTAGGCGAATTGGCATCTTGGTTTGGAATAACAAATTCCAGTGTTTTTCCATTTCCTCCATCATTTTTCATTCCTTCTTGCTGTACATTTTTAACTGCATTAGGACAACAGTTTGTACATGTTACGTGATTTGCAGTTTGTCCTTCAGAAACACTTTGGTGTCAAATGATTCATCTCTTGCATAATTGCAATATTCATCATTGTTTTGTCATCCTTTGATACCTTTATATTCTTAAAGACAATAAAAATTGAGCAACTGAAAAATAAATAAATAAATAAAATAAAGAGCTGCCTTATCCCCTCTGCCATGTGACCATGAAACATGGCATGAACCAGAAGTTGGTCCCAATCAGAACTGAACTGCAAGTAGCTGAACCTCAAATTTCTAGCCTCCAGGACTGTGAGAAACAAATTTCCGTGGCTTATACAAGCCCACCACTCTGTGGTATTCTGTTGTGGCAACTGGAATAGACCGACACCTCTCTGAGGAATGATATTACTATTCTCTCTATTTTGCTAATCAGGTGACAGAAGTCAGGATAGAAAAGGAAATTTTCCAACTGTTTCTGGGCATGTCAATCAATGAGATTAAAAAGTCCCAACCCCTATGCCCACATCTCACCCCAAATCACCCTGCCCGCCTCTGCCTCTTTTCTTCAGGGGTCACTCACATTCGTCAGTACATACAACAGACTGGCCTGCTTCATTTTCCTTCAGTTTCTAGTTGTCAATAAGAAAGAAGAATTAGTAGATAATAGGAAACCATAGAATATCCAAAATGTGCTTCTTTTGCCCAGGGAATTCAGGATATGATTTTATTTTGGCCTGGGCTTATTACAGGCAAAGGCCCTGTATCCTTACCTGACCCTGGTTCCCAGAGGAAAAGGAAGGATTAGAGACCAAGCAGTGGGGCAGAAGGATCAACCTAGTGAAGCCACCAAGCTGATAATCCACAGGGAACCCTGGGTGTTGGCTGCCAGTGTGGGAGTACTACCAGTCAGATTGATCCCGGGTTTTATAGAGACTCTTTTCCTTTGACAGCTCATCTGGAGGAAAGAATCTAGCCCCAATCCAATTTCAATTTCACACTATACTCTGGAGCTAAAGGATGTGGGCGGATGCCCTGGTCGGTGGTCAGCCAGGATACTGGCAGCTCTCAGGAGGCATTTCACAGTGATGGCGGCAAGATTGCCCGTAATAGCACACTTACAGCTGATAGGCAGCAGCTGAGATAAAATGACAAACCTGCAAGCCCAGCAGCCAGGCAAGGGCTGTTTTAACACTCTGAAATAAAAATGATCCTTGGCAGGCTTGTCCCTCCCTTCCCTTCCCCTTGTGCCTCTAGCCAAGTTTCTAAAAGCTTGTTCTAGTGTCCTTCTCACAAACATCACAGTCCCTGAGGTCCACCTGGCAGATGGGGCTCCAGCAGGAGTCAGGCAATGATAATGTTCTAGGAAGCAGGGAAGTCGGGGAGCTGACCAAGATGCTCAGGGCCAGAGGTGCCCCTGGGGACCCCTGGAAGATGGCAGCTCCAGAACTGTGAGAGGCTCATGCTGCTGTCCTGTTCCCACAGCTGGCTCTGCAGAGCCCCTGTCTCGGCTTTGGTGGGCCTTATCAAGTGGGAAAATTCTAAGCTTATATTTTGTAGTGGAAGGGAAGTTTTCTGCCATGTAGGAGGAGTTTTCAGACCTGTAGGTATATACAAGAAGTTTGGGGGAGGGAAGTACAAGAGGTTTAGGGGTTTCAGGTTGAAGAGGTAATATTTGGGTGATGGAGGTACAGGAAGATTGAGAGGGCACTTAACCAGTTTGGGAGATAAATAGACAGAGTAGGTTTCGAGTGAGGGTATATACATGGATTATCTTGTTCCTCCTAACACTAACTCCCTACTTTCTCTGCTCATACATACATGGGGAAAAAAACACAAAAACAACAAATATATATTATAGATAGATAGATAGACATAGATAGAATATATATGTTTAATATATATTCATAATATATATACATATACAACAAAAAATATATGTGTGTGTATATATATGTGTGTGTGTATATCATATATACGACTTGTTTGGAGCTCTGTAGTCCCTTAAGTTTCCTCCATCATAATTCTCTGGACTGGACTTAGAGAGTCCTCCACAGGGACTGCAGACTGCACTAGCCAAAGCAGCCCCAGCGTCCCCCTTCCACACATACTCCTGTGGTGCATTCTTGCTACACCCCCTTCATAAGGAGGGGCTCTATTCTCCACACCCCAGAATCTGGGATGGCTCTGTGACTGCTTTGATGAACAGAATATGAGAAGCAGAAGCTCCAGCCATGCTAGCCGTGGATCAAAGAGGAATCACCCAGCCAGGTGCTCCCCAAATTCCTGAGATCCCAAATTATGATCAAAACAAAATGGTTGCTTAAAGCAACTACTTGGGATCGAGCCTAGTCTGTTATTACTAAGTAATGAAAACAACTCTTCTAGTCCCAAATATTTTCCCTAAATCTAACACATCAGTTTGAAAACCCTCCATCAGTCAACCACGTGGGTTGAAGCTCAAAACCTTGCTGAGTGTAAACAGCATCTAGAGATGGGAAGCCTAGAGCTTATCCACCCACTAGGATAGGAGCACAGTCATGTAGACCCTTGGGACCTAGCCATGCCCTGAGCAAAGGGGACATTTTCCCTATACCATGATATGGGGAAATAGAAGAGAGTCCAGAGCATGTGGGTGCTGAGCGGGGAGAGCAACTTTGCATATTAATGCCTGGAGGGTGGTGGAACCATTCAGTAAGACCTAGAGGATGCCTGCAGGGTCTGAGCATCTGCCTTCCCTGGCTGAATAGTGTGTCTAAGTTGAAGAAAAACATTCTGGATTGAATAAAGGATCCCTGTGGACTTCAGCTACACACTCTGCCTGCACTTCAAAGACCCCTGGAGGAAGGAAACTATTGGCTGGCAGCCCATAGGAATAAAACCTGCGAGGAGGTAGAATGGACAGGAGAGGGTCCCTCCCTGCTATGATCTCCGCAAGTCCTCAATCCTCAGGGCTAAAATTCTTATGGTCAATTGTTCTCAAGAATTCAGAATTCCCTGGATGTTAGAAAGGTAATACAGTGTATCTACTGTATGCTACAAAACATCTCCCACAAGGTCTAGGAAGAATCCTAGAACTCCTTCCCACCCCACACACACATACTCATTTCTGCAGCAAAACAAATACCTTTTCACTCAATAGGATAAACACCACTAATACCCTCACATCTGATTGGTCCAGATTTGGCTGATAAATATATTTTCCAGAACTTTTGGGGGGGGGGTCCTGTGTCTTTGGACCTGTTTTGTTCATTGTCGGTCAGTTTTCCCAGGAAGGCCATTTGTCAAGGTGTCGTTGAAAAGGTTACTTCCAAGCCGGATGCTGGGATATGTTTGATGTCTACTTTCTTGGATCATTTATCTCCGAGGTTCCCAGAGAGTGAACCTCCTCCCCCTTGGATGCCATCAATTCTCCCCATCTGGCTGCAGTTCAGGTAATGAAGGATCAGTATGAGGGGACATATGTTTCTGGTCACACACATGCACTGTGCCTCCCCAACTATCTTGAGGATCATGTCTGGGGCCTCTCTGTGCCTCCGTGAGCTGTTGAAACTGTTCTTGGCATATGCAACCCTCTGACCACTAAAGGGAGGATCCATTTCTCCATCTTGTAGTAAGGTGGGACAGAAAAAAAAAAAATCACGGTATTTGTAATTCCACTTGCTTCTCAAACTAGGACATGTGGTATACTTTAAAAGATGAATCTTTTAAAGAATGGGGATTCATTCTGTCCTTAGGCAGCTGGGATACGTGCATGCTTCACAGTGAACGATGAGGAAAACCAGGAAGCACTAGTGAGCATAAACAATCCCTAGCCTAAGCTTATTTATAGTACCCTTTGCATCATGACCCCGTATCGCTGTCACACCACGAGCTCCCAACATCTCTAAGGAAGACATTATTACCTCCATTTTACAGAGGAGGACATTGAGTTTGTCAGGATCCCACACTCAGTCAATAGCCAAGCTGAGACTCCAAACCATGCTCTGAATTAATCCTGTGCTCCAAATGCAGGAATTTAGAAGTTACCTCCAACTAGAGGTGGGAGTGGGGAGGACTGAAGAAGTTTGAGAAATGCAGGAAAGAAAATCTAGGGAGCTGTATGGAAGTCGAGGCATTTGAGCCACTGCCTGAAAGCAAGGAAAGTTCAAGCAATGCTGAATGGGCAGCTGATGGGTACAGGCCATTTGGGTCATGGCATCCGTGAAGGCAAATGTAGAAAGACAGGAGAGCACCAGTTTCCACTGGGAATTGTCAGTGCTCCATCTGGGCTTCAGTGCAGCTTGTATTAAGTGATTTATAGAAGAAATTGCCCTAAGTGTGGATCGAAGGAAGAAAAGGAAAGGAGACTGTGATAGTATCACTAAAAACAAATGAATGTGGCAATGATTTAACATGTGTCAATTCTGGGGCTGGGGTTGTGGCTCAGTGGTAGAGCCACAACTTGCCTAGCATGTGTGAGGCACTGGGTTTGATCCTAAGTACCACATAAAAATAAATAAATAAAATAAATGTCTATCAACAACTAAAAAAAAATTTTTTTCAAAGTGTGCCAATTCTGAGTACATGTTATATGATTCTCTGTTCCTTCTTTTTTTTTTTTTTTTTTTTTTTTTTTGTAATTCAACTGATGGGCACTAGATTTTGGATGTTTTTTTCCCATTCCAGGTTAGAGACATTGGATTTATTCTGTGGGTGTCTTGGGAAGGGAACATTTTATTTGGGAGAGACCCAGTCACAGCTGTGCTCAGGAACAAAGATTTTCTGGCAAAGTAGAGCACAGACACTATACAGATGGGCAGTCAGCCACTACCCCTGTGTACCAGCTTCAGCCAGCGATGATATGAGACCCAGTTACAGCTGATCAACAGCAGAGTGCAGGGTGTAGCTTGTCCCAACTCCTGGCAATTCAGATGTCAGAGACAGCTGGATGGGAGGATGGGATCTTGCCCCACTGCAGATTAATGTCACCATCACTGCTAGGCTGGAAGTTAAGCACAGGTGTCCCAAGCTTACCAATAAGAAATCTCAACTGTGACAGGTGACCCGTGATTACCACGTTCAGTTAAAGCCTCTTTCCAGGACTGATGGATTGGTGAAGAAAGTATGGCGCTAGCTGGACACTAACCATGGAAACGGCATGGCCTACTCAGTTCCCCTCTTCTCAGGTGCTCTCAGAGTGCTGTTGGATCCAAGTAACCACCACACCAGCTGCCACAGTTTCAAAGGTGACAGCTTTCTCTACCACGGTGGCTCTCAACTTGAGCATGCATCAGAATCACTAGAAGGTGCTAAAAATACAGATTTCTGAGCTCTGATCCTAGTTTCTCATTCAGCACGTCTCGGGCAGGATCTGATCATTTACATTTCTCAAAAGTTCCCAGACGATGCTGTGCTGCCTAATCTGCGATCACTCTGAGAATTCCTGCGGATCATGGTCCCAACTCCTCCCTCAGGTACCAGGCCCTCAGCATGCTCTACACTGAATCTCCACAATGCCCCTTCCACATAAGATCAAGGTGACAACTAAATTGCCCAAGGTTACACAAGTATTGAGGAGCAGGGTTAGGACTGAGCTCTCTTCTACTTGTTCCCTAAATCCACAACTGATGGCTGCTAGAATTTTCATGGGTCCAAGCTGACTGAATAATACCAGGACATTGTATTTCATAATGTTAACTATCTGAACTCAATTTAATGGGTTGCTCATTTTTTTTTCTAAGATAGGCCACTTATATTTTAAGGAGTTAAAACATTTTTATGAAATGATGATAGCAAGAGATGGAAAATTTTCTTCAACTTTTTTTATTTTTACAATCTTCATCATTGGCAAAAAAAAAAAAAAAAAAAAAAAATAGGTGAAGACCTAAGTTTGATCCCTTCTCTCTTTTTAAAATTTCTGGTCTGAAAAATTTTTCTGGTGACAATTACTGCCACGTTGCCTCCAAAACCTATAGGCATCTGTATTCTACAGAGTAAGGATAGCTCAGAGTGATTTGTCATTCGGACAGATGGCAGCAGAGAAGCAATGACAGGTTCTTTAGAGGGTGTGGTCCTGTATGGGATGGCTCCTTCCCCCTAGGGAAGCTGGGAGCCACATGCCAAAGCCCAGGGAAGCATTTACTGTCATGGAAGCTATGATGCTGAGAATAAGAAAGGTAGTAAAGAAGATCCGCATCAAGGCAGCTTCCTGCTACTTGCATTCATTTCTATTCTCAGGCAGTCACTAGAGTCAAAGGGAGTGGGCTGGTGTCCCCATGTGGAGGCCCCTGAGTGAAACAGAGGGAGGCTCTGCTTCCTGGCCCAAATGTCACAGAAATAAATGGTGGTTTCCACTCATCTGAGAAGGCAGCATGTGCTGGGTCTAAATAGGTGGGCCCTGGCCACTCAATGCCTGGGACCCACTCTTGCACTCCTCCATATTGGTTGTGTAGCATTAGGCCAGCTCAGCTACTGAGCATCTGTCTCTCTCTCTGGCTTAGTACACTTCTCCATTAAATCAGAATTATAGTACCTGATTCCTAAAGTGGTTGTAAAGATTAAATGTGTCGATATATTTAAAGCAATGATTCGAATGATGTGGTGTCTTGATTTGTTTGTGGTACTTTCTCCCCTTATCTTTTCAGGTTGTTCGTGTGTCTTCCTTTCCAGCTCTGTGGGTCTGGGGTGTTATTGTTTTTACCCTATAGGTTTGCAGTGCTCTTGTAGGGTTCCAAGATCCCTCAACACCTCTCACAGAGACTAAGTTTGGATCCCGGCTTCTGTTGTTACTTAGTACTCTACAATCACTCATTAAACAAACATTTTTTGAGGTCCACCACCTTCTAAAGGGGGCTCTATGGAGACAGAGATGGATAGGACGAAGTCTTGCCTCTACAGAACCTCTAGCAGAGAAATAAAGGAGCAATTTCATTAGAGAGGAAGAAGTATGTTTGTAGAAGCACACAGGTTAACATGGGAGCCTGGAGGGAGGCACAGGTAAGGATGGATGTATTGATGCTTTGGATCATAACACAAAGGGCCCAGGCTGGCCTCCAGACAGACAGGAACTCTGAATCCCACGTGAACATGGTAAAAGGATGAGAAAGCGGATTGCTATGCCACATTTGTGGTCACATTTACACCACAACGATTCACTTATAACAAAGGAAAGGGGAGGAAAAGCTGTAACTATTCCCAGCTTGAATTATAAAATGAATGAATAATTTCAGTAGGTTCTTCAATTATTTCAGAGGGAGGAGAGAGAACCCTTTAGAGACACACACAGAATAAGAAACCCCATCCAATGAATGAAGACACAGTACATTAAAAACGGAGATTAAGATTTGAAGAGCAAAACAATTGAATTCACAAGTTTTTTTTTTATTACTATACAAATTGCTAATCAGTATCCAGTGTCATGTTAGCTAATTTGTTCAATAGGAGCAAAAGAAACAAAGGAAAAATGAAAAAAAAAGGATCCCAGAGACCGAGATGAGGCAAACAGCCTGGTGAAATCAATTGTGTCTGAAATGTTAGAATGTCCTGGGCACTGTCTTTAGGAGATGCAGGGAACTGTGCTGAGGATTTTTATCCTGGATCGAGAGCCATGGAGCTGAGGAGAGCCCACCTCGATGGTGTGAGTTAGAAGCAAATGAGCAGCACAAACCAAAGTGACAAGGCCCCTTTTCTTGTGGAGTGTGCATTCTACTAGCTGACACAGCCCACAAACAAATGAACAATAACCCAGAGAATTTCAGAGAGGAAAATAAAATGAGATTTACAGGAAGACTGAAAAGCAGTGTGAAGGCCATCTGTCCACCCAGTATCCATCTCTTTCCATCTTTCCTTACAGAACCTGGAGTTTGCTGGGGTAACGTTTCCCGGACTCCTTACAACTGGTGGTGCCCGAGCCACAGTACCCATGTGACTGAGGTGCAAGCAGTTTGCTAGGTGACCAACCAGGAAATAGTCTCAGTATGCTGTTCCTCTGCCCTTGGCCCTTTACTTTCCGCCCCCATTCCTGTTTAAAGGACAAAGTCATCTTGTGACCATGAAGATGAGATGCTAAAACAATGACAGCAAAGCAACAAAACAGACACTGATAAATAAGATCGTGATTCACTGTACCAACCTTGAATGGCCCATTGCCTGGCTTCTTGTTAGATGGGGAAAAAAAAGAACCCCCAGTCTTGTTTAAGTCACTGTTCCTTGAATTTGCTTCTACTCACAATGTATTACAGTTCTTAGCTGAAAGAGGTCACTGTCTCTGGCCCTTTCCTCTGTATTTCTTTCCCATTAGAGTCTGTAAGCAATCCAGACATGCTTGCAGGGAAGACACGGCTGGACACACTTAGTCCAGGTGAATCTGATTCTCTCACTTGCTGCTAAAAACATTTCAATGTCTCCCAAAGCCATAAGAAGAGACATTACATTCTTGACCTCTTGGGCATTATGTCTCCAATCACCTCCTCCCTTTAACAAACACTACAAGTCTTAAGGAGTCCAGAGACCTCATCAAAACTGAGCCAACCAATACAGATTCACAGTTATGCATGGTATGTAGAGTAGGTAGTCTGGTCTCCATGTAAAGAAAGGATCTTTAAAGCAGATACTGGGTGGATGAGTCAACCTCATCACCAGTTCTGTCTTGAGGGAGAAAGTGCCTGGGTTGATCCTCCCTGGGAGCTGACTGAGAGGCCATGCTTCACATGTCAATCAAAAGGAAAGACAGTTCCCTGACTCCCAGAAACCTCTGCCTCACTGGCCCAATCCCTCAGCAGACATCCAAGGCAAACACTGAGCATTGGTCACTAACTTGGCATGGAGACTCAAAAATGCATGGCAAGTGGGTGCACAGACAAGCATTAAGACTGACACGTTTATATGCTGAAATGACACGTTTATAATGCTGAAAGAATTATAGCACTGAAGAGCAAATGTAGATAAAACTGTGTGGGATGGAGTGCATGAGACTTGGACATGGCTTCCTGGAGGAGGTGGAGCCGAAGCAGAGATTGATAAAGGAAGTGAACCAAAATTTGGCAAGGAAGAAGCCAGAGGAGTGGGAAGGGAGAAATCATTTTTTAGAGGGATGTGGGGCTGCAGAGTTGAAGGAGCATAAATTATAAGTCAGGAGGGAGGATGAAGAGACAAAGGGGAGGGAAGGAATCAGCAGGGGCCAGATCATAGGACAGCTTATATACCCCTGTTATGAAAAATACAGTCTCTGATCCAAGGGTAATGGGGAGCCATTGAAGTATACTTAGCAATGTGTGATGGGAAACCATTTGCATTTTAGACAGATCTCTCTGATGGCGGATGGAGCTGGAACTAAGAAACCAGTCAAAAACCTTGTAGCTCTGAGAGGAAAGAGGGCGGAAAGAGCAATGGTGAGATTGTGGCAGGCTGAAGACTGTTAGAGAGGCATCAGTGGGCCTCATGGTCTGGCCAGCAGCCTAAAATGTAGCTAGCTATAAACATCCCTAGGCAGGAAACTGAGTGGCTTTCCTCCCTCCTCCTCCTAGCATCCCATTTCATTAGTGTGTGAGGGTCTCCAAGTGATGAAAGCCCCCAAACTCCAGGCTCACATTACATGTCTCCTAGTTTGCAGTAATCAAGTTCAGTGACAAATGGAGTCCTGGTGTTATGCCTCAGAATTCCTATTAAACTTTTATAATATTAAACAATTAAAATATTCTCCTAGATTTAAGTCTGCACTTTCTTCAGGAACAGTGCCAGTGAGATAAAATACTCTGCAGCTTCTTATTCCCCAAGCATATATTTGACAATATGCTTCGTGCTCTGTTTGATATCAAAGCAACAGCACTAGTTGGAAGTCAAGCTTCCAGAAACAAATTTTTAAGTGCACTTTTCACAGCAACAAATAATAGTAATAATAATAAAAAACAACCTTCCTTTTTATGAGGCCACAATTGGTGAAGCCAAGCTCTGATAATGAGGAAATGGGATATTTATGAGAATCTGTTCTACCTTTATTAGTGGGAAAGGCGGGGATGGTGACAGGAACTGGAGCCAATTCATAGACACTGTAAATTTGCCAATGACTTGCAAGACTAACTATAAAATTTAAAATGTAGGTTTTGCATGCTCTTTATGGCCATTGAGCATACAAAGCCGATGGTCACTGCTACAATTAAGATATAAGGTGTCCCTCAAAATCTCATGTGAGACAATGCAAGAATTTTCAGAGGTGAAATGATTAGATCTAATCAGTGGATTTATCCACTGATAGGGATTAACTGGGTGGTTGGTGTCTATAAGCAGATAGGGTATAGCTGGAGGAGGTAGGTCATTAGGGGTATGCCTTTGAGGTTTATATTTTGTCCCTGGTGAACAGAGCTCTCTCTGCTTCCTGGTTGCCACGTCCTGAGTTGCTTTTCTCTACCACACCTTTCTGCCATGGTGTTCTGCATGACCTGAGGCCCAGGGCTATAGAGTTGGTCATGTATAGACTGAGACCTCTGAAACAGTGAGTCAAATAAACTTCCTCCTCTAATTGTTCTTGTCAGGTCTTTTGATCACAGCGGACTAAAACAGTCACCTACCCCCAACCTACTCAAAGACAGAAGTAAAACTTTATTATAATTGAAGGAATTTAGTCTAGAGTTGACTTGTCCCACATGGTACCACCAGCCACATGTGGCTATTATTCATTTGAAATGAGACTAGACTGAATTGAGATGTGTTATAAATGTAAGGTACATGTTAGATTTTGAAGACTTAGTGCCAAAAAACAGCATAAACTATTGTGTTGATATTTTCATATTGTTTAGACATGAGAAGACTGAGGCAGAAGGATCAAAGGCTCAAGACCCAGTCTTTGCAACTTAGCAAGATCATGTTTCAAAATTAAAAAAAATTCTGAAGGACTGGGGGGATATAGCTCAATGGCATAGCACCCGTGAGTACCATTCCCAGAACTGAAAAAAAAAATGACTTTGGAATAATAATAGTTTGGATATATTGAGTTATATAAAACATATCAAAGTCAATGTCACCTATTTCTGTTTAATTTTTCAATGTGGCTACTAGAAGGTTTTAAATGACACAGGTGGTTTGAATTATATTTGTACCAGTGATCTGGTCTGCAGAATTCATTCAAAAGGCAGTTGTCAGGGATCAGTTAGCAGAAGAAGACTGTCTCTGCAGACCTCTAACAATTCATTAGATGTTGGCCCACCAGAGGACGCAGCTGTCATGAAGCCGGAGAATAGGGCGGGTGAGACAACCCTCAAGGTCCCTCCTCACCAGGTCTCAACCATGCATTATCTGGCAGTGCATGGAGGTTCATCAAGTTGAAGGAAATAAAATTCAATAACAATTTTTATAGCGAGCTGATTTTGCTGTTGCTCATTAGTGGTTGTGAGCTAAATTAATTTGAGCTTGATTGTCCCTTAATTGGAGTGGGACATAAATCCAGCTGAATGTGCTATTACAAATGACACCTTGATCCTGCACAATCTCACACATCTGCATTTACAACATTCTGCATGAGAGGGGAAACCCTAGCTTTCAATAATTATCCTAAATGTAATGATTATTGACCAAGAACATTATAATAAATGGTTTAATGTGCTAGGTCATAATATATTTTTTTCAGTAAAGACATGGATCAAGTCTTCATTAAGATAATATGTTAAAGCCTGATTATTATGACTCAGGAAATTACTGATTATTATTAAAGTGAAGAATATGAGCCATTTATGCCAGTACAGTTATAGTGCAATGATAATTTACCGTTTCCCTCAGAAAGAAAAAAAAAAAGCCCCCCATTGATAAGTCAGTGATGTCAACGGTTTCCATAAACTCCCATGTTTCTGACTTTCTTCAACTAAAGTTTTACCCATAAGTGTTCAACAGATTCTTGTTCTAAGAAAAGAGAGAGACATAAGGAGTAAAGGGCATTAAGACACATTCTTATTTCCGACTCGCCATCTGTGCACAGTGAACAGGTCATCCCATGCCTGAATTTTACCAACTCTTTCAAGAGTTAAAAGCATTGATTTGTAAAACAGAGTGTGTTTAAAGGTAGAAACTGCCTGCAAATTGGGAGAAGAATAATACGATTTGCCTCAACCGCGAAGCAAAAGAATGTATTCGTGTTTAAGCATTTCCTTTGAGCTGAGCCATTTTCTCTCCTCTCTTCGAACAGGAGGGCAATGATTCAGATGAGATAGATTTGGCTGGAATGAGAAGGATCAGATTCTATTTTATGAAATCAATTTTGTCATGATGGAGGAGAACTCCAGTCACATGCTACGCTGGGCACTAGATAAAGGGAATTCAACCAAAATGCTCCCCTGGAATTAAGGGACTTAGAGGACAACTTTGAGACATACATTCCCAGGCATGCAATTTTTAAAGACATAGCCAAGTTTCCCTCCCCTGACTCCTTCACTGTTCCTTCCCACCACCAGCCTCTCCACATCCCAAAAGGTAGTTATTTTATTAGGGTTCTGTTTTTTCTTTTAGAGTTTTTTCTTTCATGACCCATGGAAGTATATATTTTTCCTCTCCTTTTTCCTTTCTTTCTTTTTTTTTTTTTTCCACAAAAGTAGCCAGATCAGACACAATGCGGAGAGTGGGACTTTGATTTTTTCATCTATATTTTGGAGATTTCTGCATTTCAATACAAAGAATATCTGCATTTGTTATAAGCTGCTTCATTTCATCTCATTATACAATTATAAATTAACCAGGTCCTACAGAGGGATACTGCATGATGTTTCATGTTTTGCTATTAATTTATAATAATAATATAGGGACTTTAAGCTAGTACTGGCATCACCCATACGAAGTTATCTTCCTTCCTTCCTTTGGTCCATTCTGCCTTTCTTCCCACTTCCCCTTTTCCCTCTCATCCACCCCCTTCCCTCTCCCTTCTCTTTCTTTCATTCCCACAAACATTCCCTGAGTGTCAGCCCCTCAATCCCAGCATATGCACATTTCAGTATCGAGATCTGTAGAAATGGTCGATGATGCTGAGGATTTCAATCCCCTGAAAACCCACTGGGCAAGAGGTGACCATAGAAGTCAGCCTCCATGGGCTGACCAGGACCCAGGAGGTAGAAACAAAGTGTAGGGATGACAAATGAATAGGTTTTCTTTACTTATTGCAAGGGTTGTGACTGAGTTCCTGTATCCAAAGACAAATCACATGCACATTTACTTAATGCAAGTTTTACATGTCATGGGAATGTTCAGAAATGAAGACCTAAATTCCCAGGAAAGCTAGGTGCTGTGGCACACACCTGTAATTTCACTGACTTGAGTGGCTAAAGTAGGAGGATCGCAAGTTCCAGGTGACTATGAGTAACTTAGTGAGATCCTCAGCAATTTAGCAAGACCCCAAAGCAAAAAAAAAAAAAAAAAAAAAAAAAATTTAAAGGACTGGGAATGTAGCTCAGTGGTAAAGTGCTCCTGGTCTCAATCCCTAGTACACACACACACACACACACACACACAAAATCCTAGAGAAAACTATGAATTTTTATGAAAAATTGTCAGAAATATGATTGTAAAACAGAAGAGTATAAACAAATGGTGATAAACTGGGGGAAGCTTAGCAAGACCTATTTATTCAGATCCTTCTTGTCCCTCTGTGTGACATTTCTTTTCTCCCTATAGGGACAGGACACTTGTCACATGAGGGTCTCCAGGAGAGAAGGAAGTAAGAAGATCAAAGAGTGACCTTTGTAGGTTTAATGGTCTGCCTCAGGAAAGAAGGGGTGAGAAGAATTGTAGCTTCCATGGTCCATTTCAGGAGAGAGGGAGTAGGGGGGAAGAAACTGCTGCTGTGATCTTCTCAATTTCCTTTGGCTTAAAATACTTAAAAATGTCAAGGGACCATATTTGGGGTATCATATACCAATCCCCAGCAAAAGTGAAATGTGGGACAGGTACCTGGGAAGAACCAGTGGGAGGGAGTCAACTGTCAAATATTCAAAAAATACTTATTTATTAAGTGAATACTGTTTGCCAGGCATTGTTTCATCTGCTGAGGACACAGCAATGAATAAGGAAGTCCCAGCCCTGGTAGCTTACATTCTAGTTGGAAACGTGGTCAGTTAATAAGTCCATAAGAGATTGGCTATGTGTTGGTAAGTCAGAAGCTCATATTTGCTCATAGCCACAGCCCACAGGTAGTCACTGTGGCCAGGTGAGAGGCCAGAGGAGTAGCAGGTAGAGACCATGCACCACTTTTCACCAGTGACTTGCCAGAGTCACATGGCAATTACCACCAGATTCACCAGAACTGGCCCAAGAACTGAATGAACTTTATAGGGGGTGAGAATCACCACCACTAGCTACTAGTTAGGGAATGTAGGTTTTCTGGAAATATATTACTATGTTTCTCCCTTTGCATTTCCTCAAAGAAAATGTCTTCAAAATCCATCAGAAGTAACTATTGTGCCTAGAAGGACGACTGATGTGATAAATCTGGAGGATTAAGATTATTATAAAGAGAGAAAAAAAAGGAGTTCTTTGGGTTTTTGTTACCAAAATGGCATAAAAAGACATTAGTCTTGACTGCCAGACATTG
Source organism: Callospermophilus lateralis (assembly GCF_048772815.1). Classification (NCBI taxonomy): domain Eukaryota; kingdom Metazoa; phylum Chordata; class Mammalia; order Rodentia; family Sciuridae; genus Callospermophilus; species Callospermophilus lateralis. The sequence continues at coordinate 107,085,995 of NC_135313.1, read as the reverse complement.
TTAAGTAACAAAAGACTTAATTTTTTTTTTCTATGGCATTTATTTAATATGTCCAGAGATGCAATCACAGTGTCATCCACAGAGTAGTGGGTGCCCCTCCACCTGTGCTGGCTAGCCTCTGAGCAAAGTTGCTGTGGAGCAAAAGAAGATGCTTCTGGGAGCCTACAAAGCCTAAATATTCGGGCGGGTGCCAAAGACCTGGGAACTCTGCCTTAAGAAGAGGCGGGGTAGGAGACATGGAGACAAAGTCAGCTTGATGTGGATGAGCCTACAACCACCCAGATCACCCTCTGCTCCAGATGTACAGGAGGAGAACCTCAGCCAATGGGTCCAAGTTAGTCCATAAGCAAGGATGGGGTCTGGGCAGCAGGAGAGGTAGCCAGGAACAGACTCTAGAGTTCTGACATGCCACTATAAGGGGACATGGAGGAAGAGGACAAAGGAAAAAAGACAAAGACGTCAAGATCAGAAGCCATGGTCTGGGACAGAGATTCAGAAGCAGATCCCATTGTGAACAGGCTGACCTAGCACCGACTCTCGCCACTGGAAATGGAAGCTGCCTCCCGTGCCACAGGCCAGTAAGGAATCCCCAGAGGTATCTTGGGCAAAAAGGGAAGGTGGACCACACGTCACCCAAAGAATCTCTTTAAATCAGTCACAACAGAGAACTTTGATTTAATTGAATACTCAAATTGAAAGGAAACTCGCAACCTGGAGAAGACAAAGATGCTAATTGACAAAATTTAGTTTCCCAACTATCCAGAAAGGAAAGAAAAAATAGCAGAGAAATTAATCTACATTTTTTAAACATACCTCAGTATAACGTATGTAGTAACCAGAATCCTCAGATTGCTTCCATTAATCCCTTCCCTCCCTGTATGCACAAGCTGTTCTTTATATGGAGAGGCAGAACCCAGGGGCCCTCGACTCTGCACTAACCTTAGGGGCTTACTTGACCAATGCAGCAGAAGCATTAGCATCTGACTTTCAATGCTTGGTCCTAAGAAGTTCCTCAACTTCTGTCTGGGGGTTGGGCTGCTCACTCCTGGATGCTTTCTTCTTAGAGTCCAACCACATGCCCCATGGAAGCCACATCTAGGTGCAGCCAATGTGATCCAGCCATCTTGGACAGACCAACCCACTGTGCCCTAAGCTGAGCAGCCCCAAATGACTCGCTGGAGTGGCACTGTCCCGCAGAGCCCAGCAACTCACAAAATCATGACAGATAACAAAATGGAGTTGTCACTATGTTTTGGGGGGTGCTTGTTAGGCATCAATAAAAAGTAAGAACATTAACTGACAAATCTAAGTTTCCCAGACACCCACAAGGATAAAGAATAATAAGTACATAGATAGATAGATAGATGATAGATAGATAGATAGATAGATGCATACACGCATGGTTGCATATCTATGTCTGTTAGCTTTCTGTCACTGTAACAAAGACCTGAGATAAATCCACTTATTAGGAGGAAAAAAAATATTTGGGCTCATGGTTTTATCATTCCGTGGTTACATGGCCCCTTTGTCTTTGGGCCTGTGGTGAGACAGTACCTCTTGGCAGAAGTGTGAGTTAGAGGCCTCTGCACCTCACTGCAGCTGGGAACCAAAGAGAAAGATAAGGAAGAGGTGGGGTCCCAATCTCTTCTTCAAGGGCATGCCCCTAATGGCCCAACTTCCTTCCACTAGATTTCGCCCTCTAAAAATCCCACCACCTCCCAACAGCACCAGGCTGGCAAGCAAGCCTTCAGCATGAGAACTTGAGGGACAGTCAAGATCCAAACTGTAACAGTATGTGTGTGTATTAGAGAGTGGCAGAAGGCCAGCATCCAGGCGTAATAGAGGTGGCAGGCATGGACGTATGAGTGTGCTCTGGGTAATTACAGTCATGCCCAGCAGGACCCCACATACAGCAATAGTCCCTTAATAATGCTGCTGGAAGATTTGTATTTCCTAGTGACATCACAGCTGTAGTCGCATGGTAGCATTACTCACGGTTTTGTGGAGGTGCTGCATAAACAGACCTCTTGCACTGTCAGCCGTATAAAGTGCAGTACCTGCAAATATGTGCAGCACATAATACTGGAAAAAATGATAAGAAGTGATTATGTTACTGGCGATTGTATTTATGATGCTGTACTTTTAATCATCACTTTCAGGTATATGCCTATTTATAAAAATGAAAGTTTACTGAAAAGTAGTATGCCCTGTTACTCTGAAGCAGCCCCATACAGCTTGTGTCCATCACGTCTTGATTGCAACAACAGGCCACGTCCAGTGATTGACCTGTACTGCTTTGGTTTGTGTAAGTACACTCTATGATGTTCATACCATAATGAAATCATTTAATGACACATTTCTCAGAATATGTTTCCATTATTAAGCACTGTGTGACTGTATTCTAAGCCAGGCGCTAGTATGTACTTTATATTCATAACTTCACTCAATCTTCACAACAACTTTAATAGGGTGAAAGCTATTGTTAACCCCTTAGTACAGATGAGGCCAGAAAGACTCAGAGAGGTAGGTAACTTGCCTAAGGTTACACAGCTGCTAAAGGGCAGAGAAGGGATTCCCTTGATTCCAAAGCTAAGGTCTCCATTCTCTTCCCTGCCTGAAGTAGTTCCACAAAGACAAATCATAATCACCAACCACAGCCAGACGATATCTCATGGACAGGACTAGGAGAGTTAAGAGGCCATTAGAGAGTGCCAAGGAAAAGGAGGCGAGGCCCTACGCCAGTGTTTTGGGGAACCCTTACTTCTCAATGAGTATCTCTTCTAGAATCTTTTAAATCTTCCCTACTGCTGGCTTCGAATATTGTGCTGAACCAACCCCAGTTAATCTGGCCTTGTTCTCCCAGCAAATGGATCAGTATTTCCCTTAATGATCTGCATGCCTTAGATTGACTTACAGTTTAGCAGCTCTTGTGAAATTTACAGGTACAGAACCACACAGGCAAGAATGAAGAAATATATCATCACCCTGAGTCACATGCTTCATCCTAGGCAGACAGAGGACCAATTTACGGCTTGACACCCTGGAGAGAGGTAAAAGGGAGCCCTCGGGTGAATACAGGACCAGTTCCTTACATATGCAAGGACAGGTGCTTGTTTGGGGATAGGGGACTCAAGATAAGGAAAAATAATGACACTACATACCATGAGAAGTTCACCATGAATCCTGTGCTTTGTGATAAGCACATAGCAGATGGTTCAACATATGGAGTCTATAGGTAGACTATTGCTGGTAGTCTGCGTTTTGAGTGATCTTTTAGTTTGGACTACAATACCTCAGTTTCCTCATCTGTAAAATGGAGATGACATTCATGATGATCCTGTTCATGGAGTAGTCAGGAGGATAAACAGCTGATACTAAGAAATCCTTCATCAGTGATGCCTGGCATGTACTGAGCACTAAATAAGTATTTGCTGCTGTTTTCCAAGACAGCAATTGGGCCCCTTTCTTAACATGCTACTTCAGGAAAAATTAATCACCATTCTCTGAATAGCCAATCCACAAGCTTGTCAGAGGATCCCAGAGCCCTCTCCCAGCTCTACATCTTTTGACCCATGCACCCTACTCAGAATAATAATCTTTCCAGTTGCTTTCAGAATTTTAAAAGGTTTTGTCATTTTTGTTTAGAATCTCCTATAGAACTGATTTTTAAGCTTAAGATTTTCATGCAGGACGGTATAGTATTAAACAGTGAATTAGAAATTTATTTCTAATTGTAATTAGCAATATTCATGATACATAGTTAATTTTTTACTTATTTCCATTTAGTAAGTAATGCACACAGTCTAATTTCCTTGAGATTAATTGTATGAGAAAAACACAATTTGTTGACAATGAATTCCAACAGTGTTATAACTTATCAGATGTGTTTAGAGGAGTGAAAATATATTGAAATGCAGATTGAAGTTTATGTTTTGGTACATCAGAAACAAACCAACCTGACTTTTTCCACATGATGCTAGGAGTTCTTTCAACACATACCTTAAAAGTAAGCTCAGTAATTTTTATAATTTCAGAGTTTTCCTATTAGATGATGAGATAAAAGGATTATGGTTTAGGCTCTACCACTCCCCCCACCCCCACCAGCCTTTTTTAGCATTTCTCTGCAAATAACACATTTTGGATGAAGAAACCCATTATTCCAAATAAATGAAAAGACAAATTGGTCAGAATCATCTAGTTTCTCTTTTTGACATTGGCTTTTGGACTCTGGGAACTACCCTGATGAACTGTGTACCCAGGGCAAGAAAATGAATGGGGTGTGAATTGAGGTAAAGATCCCTCGGAGTCATGGTTGAAGAATTATGCTCCTTGTTCATTTCCTACATTGCCACATCAGTGTTCCTTTACCCATTTCATCAGCTCTATTATGGTAATAAACAAAATAAAACCAAGAACACAAAGAACTAAACTCTACATGGCTGTTGAAACCGTAGGGCAGTCTCTGGGTGGTGGGCTGACCCAGTTCTCTCCCCTTTCTTGCTTACAATTCTCGGGAATGACGATGATGTGCTGGGAAGGCAATGTTCTGAGATACTGAGGGACTGGCTGGAACAGCACAGCCTCTATTCCAGGCCCAGCCCACCCCCAGAAACAGGATGTTCCTCCACAGCTTAGCCCAGTGAGTCTGCCAGTCTCCAGGGTATCAGGCGGAGACCTGGAGGTGAAAGAGGATACATCCTCCTATTGAATGAAACATGGTGAAATCGGGGGGTAGAATCAGTTTTCTGCTCAGTAGTTTCTAGCTCCAGCCTCCTCCTTGCACAGTAGGATCACTTTGAATTTCTGTGAAGCCTGTCCCTCTGTGTCTGCCTCTCTTTCTCTTGGGAGATTAAGGAACCTGTGGGTTTAATGAGTAGTCCAAGCACCCAGAATTCTGCATCCTAAATGCCCTGGGCCTCCTGGTCTAAGCAAGAGACTTGGGGACAGTGGGAACATAAGGTTGTGGTGGGCTTCACTCTATGACCGGTCCTCCCTTGTCAGCATTTCTGTTGGTAAAATGGTCTTATGTTATCAATCTGAACCAGAAGCCTTCAGCTCATGTTCCAGCCACTGATAGCAGATGACAGCCCCCATGTGCTCATCACCCTCTGTGACAAGTGACTGCTAAGTGCTCTAAACAGTAGCTGATTAGAGATATGATTTTTAGTGAACTTAACAAGCGGAAAAAAAAAAAAAAATCTCCTCTGGCTGGAGGGTCCCAATTAAATGCTTAGAAATATTTACTGTCCAAATGGGTGGCTTCCAGTCTTGGCAGAGGAAATCTGCATTCTCTCATTAGGAAAATTGTTTAGACCCTGAACATTCAGTCTTCAATTCTCAGAAGGCTATGGGGACTCAGACAAGAACTCAGAAGAATTCTGTTTGGCCAAAAAGCACACTGTACATGATTTTTGCAGAGCACAGAGGAAAGGAGCAGAGTGTCTTTCATAGCCCAGTGATAAGTCTCTGGAGTGAGACTGTTTTGTGGCTGACCTTTGTCCCTGGCTCCTGGGAGGGAGTCTCTATAGCCCTGGAATTCCCCCAAGTAACAGGAGAGTCTTTGTTCTTCAAGGTGGGCCCCTCAGACCCACCTTACTAAGGAAGTAGCTCTTAATGGATCCCTATATGGTTTCAGAATTGGGGCTGGCCATGCCAGAAAGACCAACCCGGGGGTTAGAGAGTTGAGTCACTGAGTCTTCTGTTATCAATCTGAACCACCAACCTTGGGAAAGAAATTGGAAGTGAGAGATTGAGTTGTATCAAGTGGCAGATGATTCACTCAATCCTGCCTACCTAATGAAGCCCCAATAAAAATGCGGTATAACAAATCTCACTGGAGATCCCAGGTGTGTTGTGTGGGGGAGGGTGACATGATCTAAGGGCATGGAAGCTTTGTGATTGGGACAGTCTCAGATATCACCTGTGCTTCTCTTCTTTATAAGAAAGCTGGAATCATAAACAGTGCTTTCCTATGTTCTGTGGGCTGTTCTAGTAACACCTAAATTATACTGACAATTGTTCAGAGGTGCAGGCTGCCTGGGGCGCCCCTCCCCCCAACCTTATGGCTGGATCTGGAGCAAGGTCAGCTCTGTGGGGGACTGTGCCTTTAACTTGTGAAATTTGACCTAATTCCAGGAAGCAAGAGAATCAATCACACACAAACTGCTGGAGTTCAAACCCTGACCCTGGGGCTGTGAGCTATTCCATCTATTGGGGCAAGTTCTTATCCTATCCAATCCGTACCCAGTACCAATACCTAAATAAAGAAGAAAACTCATATGACATGCTCAGACCAGTACTGACAGCAGGAGTCCTTCATAAATGTCCCCATTACTACTGAGAACTATGCACTCCCAGCTCCTGCCCTTGTCCTTCTGAAGGCCTTTGCTCTCTTTTAAGGTCTTCTCCAACATGGAATTCTCTAGACTGCCCTATATCTTTGCTCATTCACTGAGCACTGCCTGATATGACTCCTTGGTTATTTTTATGCAAAGAAGAGTATTTCCTATTTACATTCTTGTTTATTAGCATTTCATATGGAAACAGCTGGGCAGATGTTCACCATGTTTGAAGACATGTTGGAATGATCTGACTCCAATAGAAAAGGCAATGTACTCAAAATCTTCTTTGGGGTATCACCAGAACACCCCACTGCTTTTCTTCTGCACCAAGAAAACATTATCCTAAACACTCCAAAAAATGAACTCAGAATTTTTAGCTACGTTAAAACTTTGTGGGTGTGACAGGGAGCACCAAATGTTCATTGATTCTTGTAAGTCATTACTTTTTAATTCTGCTTTATGGTGGAAACACAAAATATGTCACACAAAATGCTATTAGCAAGAGCCAAAATTGAGATGGGTGGGTGCTTTCTACATCAGTTTGAGAAGCATCTCTGTATGGGAAAGACAGACTTCTCTGAGGTGAATAAAGGGTGCTCCCACCAAGAGTGTTTCATAGCTAGCCAGGATAGATGTTCTCTCTTGAGGACTGTAAGCCCAAAGAACATTTGAACATCCCCCAAACAGGCCAGCAGCATCCAGAACTTCTGGATCTTCGGGCCAAGAAGCTGAGTAACAAATGACTTTTTGAAACATCTTGCTGTCTTTCACAAGTAATGGAAATTAAATTTCCTTAGGAGAATTTTGTTGCCAATCAGGAGATAATTAAATGCATATTTAGATACCCAGGCAAGAGGAAACAAATGATGGCTTTAGACTCCCAGTTGCTAAAGAATCATATGTCAGTGTACTATAAAAACCTGGACACAATCCTAGGCCCTGTACTGTTAGCATAGTGGAAGCATGAACCCAGAGTGACACTGAGCCATGATGATGTTGGGTTAGACTCACTATTAGGACTGGAATCCAGGTGGTTCTCCACATACAGCTGTGAGTCTCAGCAGGGCATGGTTTGCAGGATTGAACATATTCACTGAATACTGTTGATCCCTTCAAACCACTCTCTTCTCTTTTAGACATTCACATACAGGATCTGTTTCTCCATAACCATCAGGAAGTCATTAGGGGAGACTCTCCAAATACAGGGGATAGATGTGTTTGAGCTCCTTCTCCTTGGGCAGATTCCAGGTGAGTTGGAGCAGGGATCTGTCCATATGCTCTCCAGACTACGTGTTATAAGTAGGGTGTTAGGAAGAGCTTTGTTCCAAAGTGGGAGGTAATGATGACTCTTAAATGATTACGGCAATTATGTACAAGTCCTATTTGAGCCAACATCTGCCTTTTTATTCTTTTCATAATAATACATGGACAAGAGAGGTGTTCTGATTTGGATCTGGAATGTTCCGGAAAAGCTCATGTGTTGGAAGCATGGTCCCCAGTACAGTAAGGTTCAGAGGTGGGGCTTTTAGACAATAATTAGGGTTCTGACCTCATTAGTGGATTCATCCAACTGCTGTATTAATCCACTGATAGCTGAATAAATGGACCACTGGGCAGTAACTGGAGGCAAGTGGGGCATGGCTGGAAGAGGGGGGCTTCTTGAGGTGTGGCCTTGAACTATCTCTGTCTCTAGCTCCTCACACTCTCTCTGCTTCCCAGCTATCATGAGCTGAGCATCTTTCTTCAGTCACGATGTTGTGTCTCAACCTCAGGCCCAGAACAAAGGAGTAGCCCAGCCATGGACTGAGACCTCTGAAACCATAAGCACAAAAGAAAAATTTCCTCCTTTAAGTTGTTTGTGTCAGGTATTTTGGTCACAGTGACAAAAAGCTGACTAACACAAAAGATAAAAAAAAAAAAGGGGGGGGGGAGTCCAGAAACAGATCCTCTGCTGTTCATTTGGGCTGGCTTAAGAGTTCTTCCTGAAGCTTCTGAAAGTCACAAGAGATCTTAACATTCTCTTCCAGGTGTCCACACCTTTATTCTGTTGGCCTCCCCCACCTAAACAAAACCCACTCTTCCTCTCACGTTCAATCTTCACATGGGCCAATGAGGGTAAGTGAGGATGGGGAATGTCTTAGAGGGAGGGTGAGGAGGACGCATGGTAACCTTGGGGAAATCAAGACAATTTTCCCCTTACTTGAGGGTGCCCATTTTAGTGACTCCCTATTGGCTCTTTGGGATTCACATACAAATGACATGTAGATCACCTTGTTCAGCTGGCCACACGGACCTCAGGATGTGTTCCTCTGAAAAGTCCTGGGACCACTGGCTTAAAAGTCCAGCTTTGAAAGAGACACACAAATAAGGATGTCACCAGATAATTGTTCCTGTCAGGATGGCAAATTTTCACTGTGGCTGCATAAATATGGAAGAAAAATTTAGAAACCAAACAGATATTTTAAAAATCAGTGCAATCAGCTTCTTTCCCTTCTTGCCTTTGACATTGTCCTGTGCTGTTCCACACTCAAGGAACCTGCATATTACTCTGACACCATGGAGCTGTCAGACCTCCCTAAATCAATTCATCAAGGCTGCTAATGGCTCCTGGCACCGGGTGTGCGGGCCATATTGCTGCGATTCAGGAGCCCCGGCAGCCCAACGACACAGGACAAAGTGGAGCTGATGAGAACTCGCATCGAATTTGCATATATTTGCACAGCATGTCAGAAATACTTCTAATCTCAAACAGACCCTGAGCTGAGGTGAACTGGAGAGAAAGCAAAAAGGTTTGGTAGAGGAGATGATGGAGCTTGGCCAGTACCTAAAATCTCTTTTGCAAATGAGATCTACACTTCCATTCTAATCACCTTGCTGGGCGATTACTAGTTTAAAAAAAAAAAAAAATTATCACTGGGTTATTTTTTTCAGGCTGCCACCTCATTTTAAGGTGACCGAATTTTTTTTTTTTTTCCACTGTGTGCTTCATTTAGCAGCCAAGGGAGTTCTGATGAACAGATTTTCCTGCTGGAGGCTAACGTGTCTTCACATGCCTGAGTAAATAACAAGTAATTATTGGTTCCATATAGGAAATTTACAATACTCTCCTCTGTTATTAACCTGTCGAGCAGGAATGATCAGCAAACCCGCTGAGCCAGACCTTCCCCTTGTTTTCTGAAACCAAGGGGCATAAACCAAAATGTTTCGAGAGGGGAGAAAAGAAAGGCAAGCGAAACGGCGTCCGGACTCTGCACACCATCTGCACTTGCATAGATCACTAATGGGGAATAATTATATCGCTCCTGCAGCCCAATAGCTTCGAGTCTCTGGAAGCGAGGCTGGTTTCCCAGGCCTTCCCAGCGGCTGTTGTCTGGCAGGAGTGAAAATTGGAAGTCCGGAACCTCAATGGCTCATTAAAAGAACCTTGAAAAAGAGACTTGCTCTTTGAATCTTAAAGACGGTAATGGGTAACCCAGCAGGCTGAACAGAGAAAGCTTTTCCTTGTCCCTAAATTAATTTTCAGTGGCTAGAGACCCAAGAGGAGCAGAGCCTTTAAAGGTGAGACTCAAGAAGGGGAGGGAGGGGGAGGAGAGGAAGAAAATACATGCTCTAGCCAGATACTGATAAAACTTCTCCAAGTCTGCTCCTGGGGAGAAGCACTCACCAGCTGCTCCCTGGCAGGAAATTTAAAACTGTCAAGAAGTTCCATTTATTGCTGGCTGATGAGTCTGCAAGGAAGGGATGCTTCGTGTGCTTTAGAATTTCAATCCAGCCATTCCTCTCTGCTGCCGAGGTCAGCGAAGAAGGCAGATCAAAATGGGTGGAATGACCACACTTATCCGAAAAGTTTGGCCAGAAAAGGCAGGTGAAGCAAACGAGCAAGGTAGAACAGGCTTCATCACGTTCTGACCTTGGCAAAGATCCCCCTCCACCGGGGACATCCACACTGAGTTCCATAAACGGACAGCCAATAGCTAGCATCTCCTCTCCAGCAAAGGTTAACCCGGATGTCCAGCCACTCACCCCTTAACTACTGCCACTCTCAACTCTTTGACAAACATAATGTGCACTTGCTCTCCTAAGATCCTAAATCTTTTCCAAGACGGAATTCATCCCAAGTCCTCCCTGAGGCCTTCTAGAACATGCCAATACATATGATAATCTCTCTTTTCTTGATACCCCGTCGTACATCCCTACCAGAACCACCCATGATGACACAAACTCCTGTATGTCCTTGTTAAAACATTCTCTTCCAAGTGTCCAATTTGTCTCTAACAAGGCTGAAATCTCTGGAAACCTCCCAGGACTGTGGATCACATACCATCTCTCCCATACTCTTGGGGTACCCCCTTTACCTATTTCACTTTCCTGAAGTCCCCAAAACCAATTCCATACAACATTTTCCCATTTACCATCCTATCTTTCGCATGATTAATGTAGACCTTCACTTGGTTCCAAAAAGCATTTGAAGAAACTTGGAATAATGCGTTAGGGATAAGAAAAATAAATGGAAGGAAATGAGGAAATCAGGTGAGGATAGATAAGCTGAAGTTAGGGAAATGTGGAATGAATTCACACAAAAAGATGTGCCTACGTGTTTTATCACCTGCTACAAATGGGATGCCAACCTGGCTTAGTTTCTTGTGACCAAAACCATAGAAAGAAACATAAAACGAGGCCCCTGTGATAGAAGCAATTCTACTGTTCAGGAAAGGCCCTGTCATGCCTGGGATGAAGCCTAATGAAAGTTTCTCCTCTGGATTCCATACTGGGAGCCCTGGGTGTTAGACTGATACAGTGAGCAACAGAAATCAATGCCCATGTGACAACAAGCATCTTTTCATAGCGAGAAAAACAAGATAGAATAGAGGCCTGCCTTCATGGATCTTGGATTTTACTAGAGGAGAGGTGGGCAAAAATATACTCATGTCACACTGGTTTACTGGAGAGACTAGAGATGTAGCTGATATAGAGTATACAGAAGGAAATGTCCCTCAGAGGGATGCATAAGTCAGGTAAAGACTTGGGTTATTTTTGTAACATCCTCTGGTCTGGTCAGTGAATCTAAAAGCTACTTCAGGAAAGGCATGATCAAATCTCTTGAAAGAATTCCCTATATCCTCCACTGCTTCCAACTTGCCTCCTGCTCCTCTCCCTCCAAAGAAACAACATGAGCCAGGGGACCATGGCCAGGTTGCCACTAGAAACGTTTCCAGTCCTTAATGGACTGGCACTGATGCATGTATTTCTATGGATTGTTCCCTACCTGGAATTCCTTCCTTCTTTCATTTCATCAGCACCAACACCAACACCCCACACCATTTGTTCCTGGTTTTCCTCCTCCCTCTCCACTCCTTTCTCCGTTAGTTCTATAGCCTGATCTTTAAATCGCTTCTTGAATGGCAATCTTCTCTGGGATGCTGAGCCCTCTGCTCATCTCATTCAACAATCTCTCTTTGTGATTCAGCACACCTGAGATCCCTGCAAATGACTCCCATGTCCACTTAACTAAGTCTCTACCACTCTGCTCAAACGGAGGCCTGTAAAGCCCCCTGCCTTCTGGAGAACTCCACACGGCTATCTCATAGGTAAATCCCACTCAACACACTCCAGATTTTTCCTTTCCAATTCATGTCTCTCCCACATTCCCGATGCTCCTGTGGCCACCACCTACCTGCCAAATCAGAAACTTGGGACTCATCCTCCACTCCTCTTTCTTCTCTCATACCCAGTCCCGTTCATTCCACCTTCTACATATACCTCTTATTGGCTACTTTTTCTCCATACCTACTGATAAAAGTTAGTAATCAATGTTTGTTGAGCACTTATGTGCCAGACACTGTCCTAAGTGCTCTAGACTTTACACATACGTGTTGTATAAACCTTTCAAGACTGGACAGAGTCAGTGTCATCAGTATCTGCATGTCACAGGAGAAGGAATGGAAGCACAGAGAAGTTGTGTGGCTAATCCCAGGTATCACAGCAAGGAAATGTGAAGGGAGGATTCAAATCCAGGCAGTTTCTGACTTTGGAGTCCACATACCACTGATGCCTCTGACTCCTTTTCACTCCAGTTGCTACAAATGTTTCCTAATTAATCTTCTTGCCTACAGCCCTGCCCCTTCTCTCCATTGCTGCCCCTCAGTGGTTTCTATTGAGAAACTCAAATCTGATCTGAGCACCCTTTGCTTAAAACTCTTCCATGCTTTCCTCTATGCTGGCAGCATAAAATTCAAGCTCTTGGTCATTTCACGCCACCAACCCAAACCTCCTCGTCCACCTGCGCCTACACCGTGGGAAACTGTGCCAAGATTTCTGGGCAACACAAAATGTGGTTCCAGTCATTAAGAAGGTGTTGAAAAAAGTGAGCAAGTGAGATTTACAAATGAAGAGTCAAACTCAAGAATTTAGCCTGAGATTACAATTTAAAGAAAGAGGACGCAGGCTGTATAACTTAATGGTAAAGAGAGCAGACTTTCGAGCCAGATTTTTAATAGACACAGACTTGTCTCTCCAACAAGAATTTTTTTTTTTTTTTTTCATCCCGAGCTAGGCGCTTGTGAATGATCAGTTCAATCCTGGTATAGTTTGAAAGATACTTTAATATTCCCGTACTGTTCCAGTTCAATACTTTTAGAAAATGAATAGTCTTGGTTCTGGTTCAAACTGGCTTACGAGGTGTTGCTGTTTTGAAAAGTCCTTGCTTCAGTGCTCAGCTCTGTGAGGGGGAGAAAAGATTAATTTGGGGCTCAGCTTGGTTCAAGGTTCACAAATTAGAGCAGTTCCTTCCATTTGTGGGTCACACTTGGGCTGATGCCCCAGCTATAAATTCAGCTCCAGTTGATGTGGTCTTTCCCTCCATGGGGCCCACGCAGCTCCCTTGGCCCTCACACAGTTATCACGACCTCCCTCCAATGGCAGATATCTATACACAGCAGTGCCTTAGGGTAGCCTGACTCGGGGTCTAAGGTTAGGGCAGTTTTTCCTTGGCTGAGGGCGGCTGTAGGAAGGAAACTCACCTATTCCCTAGAAATGCTCACTCCCTCGCCTCATACAAGCTATGCTCATCTCACCTGGGCTCCAAGGCCTCCCATGGTCATCCCTAAATTGGCCTCCATTCTGCTTCCCATATTCATATCCCCATCCCTTTCCCCCTGCTTTGCTCTTCTTTATGGCATTGATTAGCAAATGGCATCCTTGCAATACTGATTTGTTATTTTCCCAACTAGACTGTCAGTGCTACAAGATCGGGGATTCTTATTCATCTTTTTCATTATTATATCCCACCCCCATTTACTGTCTAGAATATAGTGGAAGTTCATTCAATATATATTAAATACTGAATGAAACATCTGTTAGTTAGCTTTCTGTTGCTATGACAAAAATAACTGAGACAAGCATCTTATAAGGAGGAAAGGTGTATTTCGGCACATGGCTTCAGAGGTTTCTGGTCAGTCACTTGGCTTGGTTGCTTTGGGCTTGTGTTGGCATAATACCTCATGATACCAGAGATGTGTAGTGGAGGAGACCAGTTCACCTCATGGCAGCTGGAAAGCAAAGAGAGAGGGAAGAAGGGGCAAAGGTCCTAATATCCCCTCCAAGGACACACCCCCAGTGACCTAACTTCCTTCCACTAGGCCTCACCTCCACCACCTCCTAGTAGTGCCACAGGCTGGGGATCAAGCCTTCAATACACGGGCCTCTGGGGAACATTAAAATCCAAACTATAGCACTCCCTTGGTGTAAATACAGAGCAAATGGCTAAAGATATCTCAAGAAAAGCAGGATGTGGCCTAACACCTGTATTTCCTTACATTGTCAAGGATCTCTCATCCTTAGTGGGTTTTCTCCTTCTACTGTATTCCCTTCCTCCCCCCCTTCCTTTCCATCTTACGCTGTCTTCAAACACTAGTACAAAGAAAAGTATATGTGCATTAATGCGCTGCCTCCTTCCCTTCCAAACTTCTTCCGCCCCCCCCCCCTCATTAGAGATGAGTTTCTTTTGCTCTGTTAAGCAGAAAGGCCGCTGTGCTCCAAATGAGCTGGGCTCTTGGCAGAACAAGGCAGTCTTCTGCATACTTGCACAGGAGGCAGGGAGAAGAGAGGCAAGCAGGGAGATAGAAGCCAGGTACCCAGAGGGCCACAGGGGGAGGCGCACAGCTCACCACGATGCTCACAGGGGACTCGGCAGAGCTGACCCATTTCCTACAAGCTTCTGGGCCTGCGTCCAAAGCCCACTGTGGGTTTGAGCCCATCCTCCTCTCGGAAGTAGCTTTTCAGTGACTAGTTAAGGATTACAATTTGCATTTACATCAAAAATAATAAAGTATGTAGCCCTCCAAACTTGGCGACTTTTTGGCACTGCAGTGCATCAATAGAAGAAAAAGGAAAGGATTAGAATAAAGATTTGGTCTACCTAATATCAATACTCTATTTAATTGGTCCAACAAATGTGTCCCTCCCCGTCCTTGTCCCCATCCCTAGTCACACATATCTTTTTCTCCTTCCCAGGACATACCGTCCACAGTGATTGTCCCAAGTCAAGTCCATGGAGCTGTCTAAGGGCTCATTGAAAAGTTCTCTGGGCAAAGAATAGAGTCCCATAATCAAAAAAGTCCAGGAGAAAGAAGTAATCAAACTTATGTGTCTACCATTGAGTCTCCCTGCTGGTTAATATGGAAAGCAAATAGGACCTTAAAATGGGCTGATTTTTAGAAAGCTACACACAGTTGTAATCCAAATACTTTTATTATTTTTGTCTTCAGGATTGTACTTTCTCTGGGATATGTCTAGGAATAGACTTTCAAATTTGGTCTTCTTGAGAACTAATGTACTTCCCGAACCTACTTATTAATCTCATTAGTTTGGGAAAGTTTCAATCACTATTTCTTTGAGCACTGTCTCTTTCCCAGTATTCTCTTTTGTTCCTATGAAATGATCACTAGGTATCTGTAGACCTTCCCATTCTGTCGTCCTTGTAATTTCTCTTCCATGTTTTCATCTCTTTGCCTCTATGAACTGCTTTATGAATATTTTCCTTAGATTCATTCCAATTTACTAATTTATTTTTAATTTGTGTCTAACTGGTTGTTGCATCTATTAAATTTTTACTTAAAAGAGTTTGACTATTCTAATTTTCATTTCTAACATTTTGTTATGATTTGAATCTGGGGTGTATCCTGGACACTCATGTGTTGAATGTCTGGTTCCCCAGTGCAGCAATGTCTAGAGGTATGGCTTTTGGGAAGTTAATTGAATCATGAGGACTTTGACCTCATCAGTGGATTAATAATGTGAGGGCATTATTGGGAACTGTAGGAAGTGGGATCTGGCTAAAGGAAGTAGGTCACCGGGGATATGCATTTGGAGGCCCTGGGTCCCTTTCTCCCTGAGCAGCTGTCCTCCACGAGGACCTTCCACCACAAGGTTCTTTCTGTCTCAACTCAGGCTGAAAGTAATAGAGCCAGATGAGCATCGACTGAAACTCCTAAAACAGGGAGCCAAAACGAATCTTTCCCCTTCTATGTTTTTTTTTTTTTTTCTCATGTATTTGTTTCAGGGACAAAAAGCTTTGACACAAATTTTAATTTTGTTCTTTGTCAAATCATTCTGACCACTCAAAATATTATGTTCCTCTCTTATTTTCAAAGTTTCCTTATTTTTAAAAACATATTAAACCTAATTATAATCTGTGTTTTCTAATGCCAAATGTCTGTTGTTTTTCAGGCTCTCGTTATTAGTGCTTTGTTTCCACGTGTGGTTTTATAAATATTCACCCAAATTATAAACTCGTTTTCCCCCCAAACTTAATCAGTGCAAATTGCTCGATGCCTGAGTTACAGATGAGTTCCTCTACAGAAGACATGTTTCCTTCTCCCTGGAGAATCAGGCACAACCAACCTGGACTTTACATTAAGACTCAACCTTCCAGGGGTTTCTTGGACCACCCATACAGTGTGAATTTAAGCTGCAAAACTAGGTACAGGTGTATAGACTCTTATGGGAAAATCAATCTCTTCCATTCTTAGAACCCAGGTTTAGACAGACAGTTTTGTCATTCTCTGAAGTTTATGACTTCTCAGCCTTACTCTGAGTAATTTGGGGTCCTAACCATGTGGTTTGAGATAGTGGACTCTCTAAATAGACTTCCCATTTTGGAAAAACCAACTGGACTTCCTAGATATCTGTAGACCTTCCCATATGGAACTTCTTCATCTCTTTCTTATGACTGTACAAACCAATGGTCAAGTTCACCTAAACTGAGTTTCTTTACTTTTTGCCAACTCCTTGTGCCTTTTTCAATGATATTAAGTAGCTTAACCGGCATTTTTCACTTCTTTTAAGCATGAAAAATGTTATGAGGGTTTCTTATCTGCCAAACAACTAGATATAAAAGACTCAGAATTCCCTTTACCATGCAACCCCAGGTATATATTAGCATCTTTCAGTGGGCACAGGCATGTTCTTTGGACACTGGTCTTTAGTGTTAGCCATGTGTCTACATGTCTATATCTTTTTTTTTTCAAGAAAAAGGAAAAAGAAGTTTTATTGCTTTGCGAGCAAAGGAGAAACACAGGGGATTTCTGTCCCAATGACTGTAATTCTGCCTATCAGCAGGAACAAGGGGCTTTTAAAGAGGTGACTCAAAGGCTATATTTCATGTGTTCTCTGTGGAGTTGCAATTCACTTGTTAATTTGGGAGACAGTCATTTTTGAGGTCTTCAGGCACTGTCCACAAAGTTCTCAAAGTAGGTACCCAGGGACAGATAAGTCTGTGTAGGATGGGGAAGAAAGGTAATTCTATTTCCCAGAGATTAGGGAGGCAAAGATTAGGGAGGAGCAGGGAGAGAGGAAGAGAAAGAAACATATCCATATTAAAAATAAGTTGCAATGGCAGAGCAGCAAGGGCTATATTCAAACCATAAAGTGAACCACTGTTATATTTCTCCACTGTCAATTTCTACATTTCATTTCTATAAAATGGGCGAGGACTGCTCTGATGCTGGATGCCCTTAACTGTCCACACCCTAACTGATAAGGAACAAGGACTTTGGGTTACTTCCCCCAACTTTGTCCCCTTTCAGCAGAAAGCAGTTTGGAGATGTCATTGCCACATGTCCATATCTAGTGCAACACATCAGTGACAATGTGAAGGTGAACTGCACTAAAACATAAACTTTAAGCTTCAGAAACTTGTCTACACAAGACTGAATTTGGATCATTTCAGGCAGGATCCAGGGTCTGCATTATATTATACACTCAGTTCCATGGGGTTAAGCATATGAGGTTGAGTGGAGACCTCCCCATCCAGACCAGGGTAAACTCCTATGCTATAATCCTTCAGCCAATAAGAGGGAAACTGGCATACTATTTGAATTCCCAAGAGGGAATATTCCCATTTACTTCCAATCAGACAGAGAGGTTGATTTTTTTACTAGGGCCTGCTCTCTGAATGTAGGCATCCCTAAGGCTGGTGCCCTGTGCTCTGGGACAGAATGCAATGCCAAAATACTCAGCATAAATCTGGATGCAGTTTAAAACATTTGATGATATCCAATGTAGGTGCAGACTGAAGAGGAACTGCATACTGGGGTAGAATGATGCCCTCAATGGTTGAGGGTTAAACATCTTTGTAAGTGACAGGACTAGCCTGTTATCAGGGTCTGGAATAACACTAAAAGACTGGCATTAACACTGTAATTAGGAGATCAGCATTGTCAATCACAAGAACTGGAGTTAGACTTCATTCAGGAAATGAAGGGGTACTGCAGCACTCCATAATCCCATGGAAGTGAAAGCAACCTACAGGGCTGCCCGCACTCCCCAACTTTGTGCCTTGCACCAACCCGTCACTGATGAGACAAAATGAACGTGATAAGATGTGGGCCAGAACCCGTGGTACGCATGGATGTGAACTGACCTTGTGTTCAACTGCTCCAACTGGCCCAACACTAATTATCTTTCCTAAATATACATCACTGAACAACAACAACAACAAAAAAATACCAATAACAATAGTAATTGATATATCCTGCCTGTGACTTCTGTGTCCAGTATTTGTCTGAACATTTCTAATCTTCATGACAATGCTTTGTGGTGATATTATTTTCTCCATTTTCTAGGAAAAAAAAAAAAAACCTGAGTCACAAAGTGCTTAGAAACACTCTCAAGGTTATACAGCCAGTGCATGGCAGATATTTGAACATGGGTAATCAGGCTCTTGAATCTGTACTTTCCATTGCTTGGGTATATTGCAATGCACTGTGCAATATTATTGCAGTACTAAATGTTGTAAGATTACCTTGTATGTTAGTTTAAATAGTCACTAAACACACTTTAAGTACTTCCTTTTATAGAAATTGGCATTGTTATAAACTATTTTGGCTCCATCTGATTTGTAAACTACTAGTAAAGAATTAAGGTTAATAAAATCAGGAGCCTTGAAAATGTAGCTTCATGGGTACCAAAAAAACTGTTAATAATCTGGTATCAGATTGTTTATTGTTTCCATTGCTTTTATGTAGGAATGTAGATCAATAGCTAGTGCAATCTCCAAAGATGGGCGCCATAATTACCCTCTTCTCAGGGCCTCTTCCAACAACACCTAGAGTTTATTTTCCCCTCCCTTTGAATCTGGGCTGGCTTTTTACTTGCTTTGGTCCATATAATTTGGTAGCAGTGATGCTTTACCAGTTCAAATTCTATTAAACCCAAGAAATTTCACTTTTGTGCTCTTTGAAGCCAGCTACCCTCTAGGAAACCCAACCAGGCTTACTCCACCATGCGGTGAGGTAGGCCAAGCTTGTCATGTGGAGAAGACTCAGGGAGGTGCTCCAAGGAACCTCCATCCTAGCCCTGCTGCTCCCTAACTTCATCCCAGAGGCACCACAATGGGGCACAAAAAAAACACCAAGTAAGCCCTGCCCAGACTATAAAATCAAGAGGAATAGGCAGTGGGCGGCGACCCGCCACCCCAGACATGGCGGCTCCGCTGGGTGGGATGTTCTCGGGGCAGCCGCCGGGCCCTCCACAACCCCCGCCGGGACTCCCGGGCCAGGCTTCGCTTCTTCAGGCAGCGCCTGGCGCGCCGAGGACTTCTAGCAGCACCTTGGTGGACGAGCTGGAGTCGAGTCAGGATTATGTCAATGGCACCGATCAGGAAGAAATTCGAACTGGTGTTGATCAGTGTATCCAGAAGTTTCTGGATATTGCAAGACAGACAGAATGCTTTTTTCTACAAAAAAGATTGCAGTTGTCTGTTCAGAAACCTGAGCAAGTTATCAAAGAGGACGTCTCAGAACTAAGGAATGAGTTGCAGCGGAAAGATGCGCTGGTGCAGAAGCACTTGACAAAGCTGAGGCATTGGCAGCAGGTGCTGGAGGACATCAATGTGCAGCACAAAAAGCCAGCTGAGGTCCCTCAGGGCTCCTTGGCCTACCTGGAGCAGGCATCTGCCAACATCCCTGCGCCTATGAAGCAGACCTGAGAGAGGTCTGGCCTACAAGATAGCCTCCTGCAGACAGTTCCTCCAGACCTCTCTGTGTGGACGTGGCATTTTAGAACAGCTATTTGCTAGAGAATGAGTTGGTGTTAATTTTATCTCCACCTAAAAATTTCCCCAATTTTTATGAGCTGTTAATTACTTAGTACTTTATAAAGTGCTTGGTAGACAAAGTGAGGTTTTGTTTTGTTTGTTTTGTCTGTAGCAAAGTTTAGACTATTAGTTTTCCACAGATTTTATTTTCTTGGCTTTTTGCTTGTTTTTAAAATTTTAGGTAGATTATATATAGTCCCCCCCCCCCCAGTTGTTAGTTTGTTATGATCTGAGGGGGAAAATTAAAGTACTCCTAGAATGAGGGGAGAAGGAATTTGGTTTTTGGTTTTTTATGATTACTACATATCCATGGTAGTAGAGAAAAATACGTAAATTTGCTATCTCAAGACTTTGAACTACCTCAAGAAGAGGAATCTAATGCTACATTTGTAATGCTTCCATAGCAGTACAGAGTGCAGATATTTTGTAAATATGTCAGAAAAAAAAGGTTCAAGTATGCTAGATTAGCAGAGATCCTTAAGTTGATGCTGCCTTTTGTTTGGGTGAGTGTATGTGTTGTGCGGTGTTTGCTGTGTTGAGGGAGCTGTGTTGGGAGCACGACATGCTGGGGGCCTCGTAGTAATGAACCAGTGTGAGTAACAGCAGACTCAGTCTCCCTAGCGTGACAGCTGGGACACAAGTGATGGACAAGGGGTCAAAGCTTGGTCTGATTCTTTTTCTTTTGAGTTTTGTTTTGTTTGCTTGTGTTTTTATTTTACTTTTTGGAGAAAAGGCAGTTTACATGAAGGAAGGTTCTTGTTCAGTGGATTTGATTCCAAGAGCCTAGGGCTTTGGGGTGGAGGTGACCTGCAGAGTGATCCCCAGCTCCTTCACCTCCACAGAGAGCATGTGGATCCTCTGTGGGGAAGGTATTTTGCCCTCTTGTCAGAAGAGGTTTTCTATTCTCTGTTTTACGCAACTCTTAGATTATCTCTCTCAGCCAGTACAAACACTCCTCTGTTTTCTGAATAGTCAGTAGGTCTGTGGCTGTGTCTTGGTTCATTTTGTCCTTTCCAACCCTGAAGATCCCTCCCCATGCGCCTCGATATCCACTCATGTTCCTGGTGTGGCCTGGATGCCACCTGGTCCACAAAGCCTCCACTCCATTCCAGGGAACAGGGCTTTTATTCCTTCCACTGTCTTGTGGGTTAGTGAATGGTATCTTTTTTGTGCCCCTTGCTGCATTGTAGGCTTATGGGAAATGGGTATTACTCCCCTGGAATATACAGGAACATGTATTTTGTACTCACTTTATGTATACATATTACTCATTTTGTTTGTGACCTGTGAGGATATACTTGGCTTGTGGACCTATGACCTGTGATGACTAGCCTGAGGCCAGCGTATCATACTCCCCTTGGTTGGTGTGTATAAGTCAAAACTTAAAAGTTATGTTTTATTCTTAGGGTTTTAACCTGGTCATCTCATGCCAGATAGAAGCTCTGATTGGCAGCTTTAGGTTTCTTGATTAAAAACCTAAATAAATCCCCAGTGTGATGGCACATACCTGTAATCCCAGTGGCTCAGGAGGCTGAGGCAGGAGGATTGCAAGTTCAAAGCCAGCCTCAACAAAAGCCAGGTGCTAAGCAATTCAGTGAGGTCCTGTCTCTAAACAAAATACAAAAATAGGGCTGGGGATGTGGGTTGAATGCCCCTGAGTTCAATCCTTGGTATCCCCCCCCCACATCCCCCACAAAATAAACTAAGTTTGAGGCAGTCTTTCAATGATAAAAGTGTTTTTGGTGAAAAGATCAGAAACTATTCTACTTGGTGCTTAATGAAAATGTTTTGAATGAATGTAAATACAAGTTACTGTCATTTCTTTATATTAATTCAGAAGTTATCCGTCAAATAAATAATGATTTTCCAATTAAAAAAAAGAGGAATAACAACAGATCATGGTTGTTTTAAGGCCCTAATTTTTAGAGTAGTCTGATACCCAGAAAAAAGGTAATTAAAATATGCAGAAAGCCATCTATGAGATACATGAAGACCTTCTCTCAGCATGGTAGCCAGGGAGCCAGAGGCCTGGCATCAGGAACTTTCTGTGGCTCTCCCAGGGATTGCACAATGCATGTGACCTTTCCCTCCACTCTGCTAGGAAGTTTCCTCATAGTAGTTCTGGAGATGGGCATAGTCCATTAGGACAGCCCACCTTTAACTTTTTTGGAGAAAAACATTCTATAGAATCTCTTTGATGTTTCTTGATATAAATAAAGCAGGCACGGGCTCCATTTTGTCTAGAAGCTCGATCTGTCTGATCACTTTGCTCGTCCTGCCCCAGCTTTTGAAACTACTTTCTGTGTTCTGTGGTTTCTCACCATCTTACTTCCCTTAGCTTTTATTTCTCAGCCAGCTGATTCCACCAAGGGGAATCCCATTCCCACTGCCCGCACAAGGCGTGGGCAGGAGAAATACATTGTTCAATGGGGTAATCTCTAGCTCAGCTTGTCAAATCTGTTATAAGATTGTTGGACATAAAGAAAGTTGATAGCTCAAATAAAGGAAGGAGAGTTAAAAATCAAGATGTTGTTCTTTGTTTAGATCCCACATAGATCACTTAATAAAATTATAGTTAAATAAAAAGTATAGAAATAATGCCATGCAAAAAAGAGCCCACCCACTTCAGAACTAAGTCCTGTAGCCTCTAAAGCTACCTGCCTGCCCCCAACAACCACCATGCAGCACTGTGCAAGCCCAGGATGGAGCCCCAGGACTTTGGCTATCTTTCACTGGGGGCGGGGGGCGGGGGCGGTCTTACTGAATGACTGGCATTCTCCTTCCCTGTGATCTGTCAGTCACGGGAAGGAGAATACCAGTCATTCAGCGAGACCCCCCCAACATTTCACCCCCAAAATCCTGGTGACTTTTATAAGAAAAGGTTCTGTAATCTAGGGAAAGGTAGGTCAGGGGACTCTTGTTAAAGGAGGAGTGCAGATACCACAACCAGAGACATGTCAAGTATAAAACCCTAGAGACACCGAGATGAGAAGAGGGAAATAAAAATCCTTGAATCCTTCAGGCGGAGAAAGGGGAAATCTCATAAAAAGAGGAAGTGAACCAATATGCAGAGAAAGGGAAATAAGTCAAATACCAAGATCTAATCGGGTAACTGCTTGGCCACAAAGACAGGCAAATGGGCAAGCAAAGGAGCTGAGCACTGAGCCCCACCTGGGAGGCTGACCCACTGTTTAGCAGACATCAACAACATTGAGAGCAGGGTCTGCATGTCATGGTTCGCTCCAGAGGGACATTCAGCTGTGCCCTTGCTGCTCTGTGTGTCCACACTGTGGGTTTCAATCAGGCAATCTCTCTTGGACTAGCAGTTTTAATTACAGCTTTAATCTGAAATTTAGTGCTTGCTGACAAGGTCAGGAGGAAGCCTAGGAGGGGGATCAGGAGCTGAGGCAGGATCTCTGCTGTGAGTGTTGTGTTCTTATCCAAGGTTAAGGAAATGGGGTTGGAACTGCCTCCAAAGAGAACCTGGTTTGCATTTGACTACTTTCCTTAAACTTTGCTCCATTTCAGAGTCCTATTTCAACCATTTTGTGCACATCATAATTCAGTGGTTCATTTTTTTAAGAGAGAGAAAGAGAAAGAAAGAGAATTTTAATATTTATTATTTAGTTTTCGGCAGACACAACATCTCTGTTTGTATGTGGTGCTGAGGATCGAACCCGGGCCGCACGCGTGCCAGGCGAGCACGCTACCGCTTGAGCCACATCCCCAGCCCTCAGTGGTGCATTTTTAACAAAATATTTGATTTGATAATGACTGTCAGTAAGGGAAAATTTTCTATGAGAGATATTCCATTAAGATTCAGTAAGACAGACAAAGTTATATTACTCCTCACACAGATCTATTTCTACTACCACCAAATATTTTAATTGATGCTCTGCTTCAACATCTTCAACCTGTTGCTAAGTGTGTGTCTAAAAAATGCTGACTTGTGATTGTCAAGGGCATGTCTAGATGATTTTCATTTTGTTGACATCTGTTCTGTCTGCTCACCATTATTTTCTAATATTCTGATCTCAAAGGAGCAGGGAATTTCAATTTGTCCTTTAACAGGTGAAAAACTCAACTCTTCAGGGAAGGGAGCCAAACCATGAGCCCAGCACTTTCTTTTCCAACTGTCTTTGCCTCTTTGTTAGACGACTAAAGAATCCACAAGAAAGTTGTTGTATGCTAAGCAAACTGTAAGGAAATTCAGGTGGACTCTAAATTTGCATGAGCTTCCCAAGATTATGAAGAAAGAACTATGGTCAACAATTCTCCAGCATACAGAGGTCAGGACCATGGGCTCCCTTGTGTCAATCTCTCTTCTTCTTCATCTTCAATGATTGCATAAAATGAAGGAATCCAGAACACAGAGGTGATTACAGAAAAAGATAGGAAATATCTTACAGATAGGAAATTGGAAGTTGAAGATGCACTCCCCTGGGTGTGAATCCAGTTCAGCTCCTTACTGGCTGTATGTACTTACTCAACATCCCTGAACCTCCATTCTGTCATCAGTTAAATAATTTTCATTTGTAGAGTTGGTTTAAGAAGTAAATACTTTGTTGAAAATGTTCAGCACTCAGTAGATGGAACTATCACTATTGTGATATTAATGACTAACATCAAGGTCATGATGGTTTACAATCAAATATCTGTAAGATTATAACCTCTTTATTCTCAGATGCCACCAATGTTCTCTACAATTTCTTCCTTCTTTCTTCCCTCCCTCCACTCCTGAATACTCATATCCTACAATATATAGGTGTATTTTTCTACTTGGTAAAGATCACAATGACTTTGAACAAAGTCAACAGGAAGCACATATTTAGAAACATACAATTATATTTAGTGGACTGATTAGCATTGACTAAAGTTAAAGTCTCCTTATTACATTTCTGAAGGGCAATTTAGTGATGTGCATCAAAAGTCTTTAAACACATACAGTAGTCCCTCTCCCTATCTACAATTTGACTTTCCACAATTTCAGATATTCATGGTCAAACAGTCTAAAACAATTAAATGGAAAGTTACAAAAATAAATAATCTATAAGTTTAAAATTACACAGCACTCTGAGTAACATGATAAAATCTTGCACCACTCCACTCTGTCCAACCTGAATCGTCCAGGGTATCCATGCTATACGTACTACTTGCCCATTAGCACTTAGTAGCCATCTTGGTTATTAGATCAATCATCACATATCACAGTGCTTATATTCAAGCAACCCTTCTTTTACTTTATAATGGCCCCAAGGCACAAGAGTAATGATGTTAGTAATTTGGATATGCCAAAGGAAGCAATCTATTAAGCACTGTATATGTTTAGGGTTCAGATATCCACAGGCTATCTTGGAACATATCCCCTGTGAATAAGGGGGACAGATGTATGCCATTTAAAATGAATATTCTATTTTTAAGGGTTTTGTGTTAAGGAAATAATAGTAGATATGCCCAAAAATTAAGTTATAAGATTGTTTTCACAGTTTTTCCTAATGACTATGATAACCATATTCTTTATTGTTCAAACTGGGATACCTTTAAGATTAAAAGCAATGCTATTGTTAATCATTAAACAAGGGTAAAACAAGTATAAAACCAAGAGTACAAAATAGAAACAATTTAGTCATAGTGCCATGTACACCTGATAATTGAAAAAAAAATTCAGATTGCAAACTAATATACATAGTACAAGCCTTTAAACAAACACACACACATACACACACACACCCACACACACACACACACACACACACACTCACCTGCATAGACAAGCCTCCACCCCCACAATATTGAAGGACAGATGACAATGTTAATAGTGGTGTATTCCTGTGTGGTAAGAATATGGGCCATTTTTATTCATCTGTATTTTATAAAATTTCTATAATGAATATGTATTGCATTTACAATTTCAAAAACTATTATTTACAATTTTTTACAGAGTCAAGCATTATTTTAGGAAACTCGTCTCAGAATGTAATCTGTTCTCCAAAGCCTAAGGTGAATTTCCTAAGTACTTGAGCCTTTCAGGGCTGAAATATTTATGCAATGTGTTAAACAAAGCTCAACCTCACTTTCGCAACCGTATGCCTACAAATATCAGTGATACAAATTCTTTCTGACATAGGTGACACAATAAAGACCATAAAATGGCATCCTATTACAGTCCCAAATGCTGGCCTTTGAAAATGTCCCCAAGTGTTTCTTTCACCTCCTGGTACTGCAAATATTAAAAAGACACTTTGCAATACTCAAGTGGGTGATTATTTGGTAGACCAATCCATGCCCAGCGAAAACAAGGCTACTTCATTGCTCTTCTTCCCCATCCTTGACAGAATTCTCTTGACTGTGTGAAAGCACAGATTTGAAATTACACAGCTACTACTGCCAGCACTCTGGGAATCTTGAGGTGGTGACCTTATAAAGCACGGACATGAATACATTTGTAAATCTCTGGTCCCTGCGAAATGTCTAAATAAAGAAATAAGCTCATACCTCTGAAGCTGCTCCAGCTTAAATGAATAAGTGCCATGTTCAAAAGAGCATGGTGTCCATTTGACCTTCTTGGAAATTAAGTTTCTAATGAAAAAGGATGGGAAATCTGTGTTTAAGGAGTAAGAAAGAGCATTTTTCAGTCAAGGAAGCTTCACAACGCCCTGAGTTTCACAGCTACTCCTGAAGAACATTTAACCCCAAATGGAAAGATGATGTGGAAGAATTCACATGAGATCTGTGTTCCCAAACGGACAGCCCACCTTCAATTTGAAAAGATAGGAGTGAACCATTGAGGGAGGCCAAAGAAGTAACTGAAGGTCATGGGAGCATGTGAGAAAATGTGAAGCCAACAAAGAAGAACTTCTGGAAGACCTTAGCACACAGCACACCTTGACCAACTCCAGCACAACTAGCCACAGCTGCAGTCAGAAATAACCCCAAATTCAATTCCTTATCTCTTCGCATAAGTCACTCACCCTGAGAGAGGCTCCATCATTTTTTCATTAGCACACACATTAGAGACTTCCGAACTGTCTTTGACTCCTACTCTCCCTATCCAGTGTCCCGCGGAGGTCAAATCTTGCTAATTTTGCCTTGATAACTCTTATTTCTATTTTTTGTCCCTATCCTCGTTACCTCTCACCAGGCCTAAGCCAACAACCTCCAAACTGATTTCCCACTTCCTCTCTCTTCAACACAACTCACACCACACTGCAGCCTCTGTATTTATTGGATTATTATAGTTATAGTAAAAAAATAAATAAAATTTATTCAGCCATTTTTTAAGTGTACGATTCAATAGTGTTAAGTATACCCACATCGTTATGAAATAGCTCTCTTGGAATTTTTCCATGTTGCAAATTCGAAAACTTCTATCCATTAAATAACAATTCCCTTCCTCTCTTCCCCACCCAGTACCTGGAAAGTACCTTTCTATTTTCTGTTTCTATGAATTTGAATACTTTAGATACCTTATATACGTGGAATCACTCAGTTTTTATCTTTTTTTAGTATTTACTTTTTAGTTTTAGGTGGACACAATATCTTTATTTATTTATTTTTTTTTTATGTGGTGCTGAGGATAGAACCCTGTGCCTCATGCATGCTAGGCGAGCGCTCTACCACTGAGATGCATCCCGAGCCCTTCAGTTTTTACCTTTTTTGCAAATAGATTATTTTACTTAGCAGAATATCTTCAAGGTTCATTCATGTTGTAGCATATGATGGGATTTCCTTTTAGAGGGGCTGGTACTCAATAATATTCCATTGTTTGCATGCATGTGTGTGTGTGTGTGTGTGTGTGTGTGTGTACACACACTATATTTTGTTTATCCATCCATCTCTTGGCTCCTGACATAACACTGCTATGAATATGGGTATACAAATATCTCTTTGAGTGCTTGCTTTCAATTCTTTTGTAACTACATCCCCTAAAGTAAGATTGCTAGATCCTATGGTAATTTTAAGCTTTTGAAGAGCCTCCTATCTATTTTCCATAGTGTTTTTTTTTTTTTTTTGAAACCTCCTATTTTCCATAGTGGCTAGACCATTTCATATGCCCACAACCAACAGTGTGCCAGGATTACAATTGCTCCATGTCTTTGCTAATACTTGCTATTTTTCAGGTTTTTTGTTTGTTGTTATAGTAGCCACCTGAATGGGTATGAGGTGGTGTATCATTGTGGTTTTGATTGGAGTTTTTCTGATGATTAGTAATGTCAAGCATTATATCTAGAGTCTTGTTCCCGCTGTCTAGTCAAGCCCCTTCCCCTGCTTAGGAGCTCACCTAAGAAATAAAGTCTAAACCCATTCACAACCTTCAGACCACATAACATCCATTTGTTTCGTACTATCTCTTTCCACAAATCTTCCACACCAGTCCAATTAAGTGCTTCATCTTCCTTCAAACAAATCTGAAGCTTTCTTTTCCTCTTGCAAATATTTACAGTTCAAATCCATCTCCCTTAAGTGGAGTGCTTTGTTTTCACAGTCAGAAGTCTATATTCTTTCAACACTCACTGCTTGCTTTTATGGTATGTATCACATTTACCTTTTCTATACCAATTTATTCTCAGATCTCATCTCACTATTGAACAAGAAGTTCCTTCAGGCCATAGAATCAGCTCTGTTCAATCATTTATCTCCCACAGTGCCTGGAACACTGTAAGCCTTTAATACATAGTTATTGAATAAAGGACTCAAAAAATTTAATGTGTAATCTGTTGGCTGAGACCATCAAAATGTCTACAATTTCAAATCAACAATACTATTCTCTGTTTTATGTATTGGGGAAGAGGGTAGAGTGGGGAAAGAAGTTTTTTGGTTTTGTCTGATTTTTAGGCATCCAGACTCCTCTTAATTCCCTTGAACACGTTATTTAACTTCTAACTTAAAAAATAAATTGAATGCCAAGTAGAGCCCACATCTAGTAATTGAATAGCCGGCTATTGTATTTACCCTCCTAGTGGCTACAAGCTGACATTTAAATACTCCTCTTCCCTTTCCAAATATTAACCACGTGCGGCTGGTCGCTTGGGTTCTGAAACAACATTTGATGAAGCACATTTCAAATACAATTCTGGAAAAATATTCAATTACTTCATTTTCATTTTACTCACTAAATGGTAGCTTCCCTCCCAAGTTCAATTAAACTCTCTTGAAATTAGAATTCACAAGAACGCATTTCATTTAGATTTACTGGAAGATGTCAGACACCAGTTAATTGGCCTTGAAGCTGCACAGCCATGAGGTCCCTCCTGACTGAGCTGTCCATCTTTGACATGTAGCTGTTCTTGTTAGATAGCATTGATTGGGCAGCTCATCCAGTATTTGGGGCCAACCAATAGCTATACAACACTCTGACAAATAAATCCGATGTAGATTTTAAATTACTTGTGGGCGCCCTTCAGAGAGCTTCAGCTTGGGTCTAGGATGGTCTGTGTTCTATGTTCTGAAACTTATAATTCACTTGAATAATTGTATATTTTTTGCCAGATAATTCAACAAACATTTATCAAGAACCTACCCTGTGCCAGGCGCTATGTCAGACACTTCATTTATTCAGCAAGTTATTAATTCCTTCTGTGTGCCAGGAATTTGGCCAGGGATTGGGAGATATAACTCCTCCCCTCAAGGAATCCAGCAAATGTTTTAGGCTTGTGCCTGGCTGTCTGTGAAAACACAACATTCAGTGCTTTGTGGTTTTTTTAAGAGTCACTGTAATGCTGAGTTCCAATTAATTCCGATTTTTTTCCAGAACAGTCAAATTTCAAATAGTTGATCGTACAGCCAATTAGGTGTGAGACTGTCTCAATTATTCATATGGTAAGCGTAAAGGGGATAGAATAAACTGCCTCAAATTCTTGGAAAGTTATGGTCTTCATTTCAAGTTTGTAGATTGCTGGGGTTAACTCTGCTTGCGAAATCATGATATCAAATGTCTTTCCAAAGAGTGAGACCACTGGTATTTACCAAGTAGCCATTATGTGATCAATTCTTTGTGAGACAAGAAGGAACATGAAAGCAGAAAGGTAATTCATACTCATTAATGACCCGCACTGCATTATACATGGTATTTTCTTTTAAATCAGGGATGTGCAAAGGCTAGATATTTTAGCTTTTACAGATCTTTGTATATTGTCAGTTATGTAGTCTCTGTAGATGCTAAAGAAAAATAGCCAATTTTCAGTGAATGTCTATGACTATGCTCCAAAAACCTTTATTACATAAAGGGGTGGAAGGCTGGATCTGGCCCTGTGACCACACTTGGCCACATCATCTCTCCTCTGCTCCTCTAAATCCTCCACATAAAAAGCCCTTCCCTCTGCCTGTCCTTCAAAGTCCTGATCACGTACCTTCTCTTCCTCTTTTGATTCAAATTTGGGAAGTCTCTGAATAAATGACAACTAGCTTTTCTACAGCAATTTGAAACTTTTCAAAACCTTTTCTCTCTGACAGCAATCTTCTAAAACAAGTAATGCAGGAATTATTATTGCTCCTGGGTTCATGAGAAACTGATGGGATAACATCTTGAGAACTGGGGATGGTTAGTGTCAGAGGCAGAGGATCAGCAGGAACCCCAGAGGCTGCATTTCTTCCCACCCTGGCTGGAGGTAGATGCTGTGGAGTCTTGAATCTCACTTTCCTAGAGGTGCCTGGTGAGGTTGGCAGCAATGCCTGGGGAGAGATGGACAGTGAATGCCTGTATGGAAAGGATTTAGCAATTCACCCACTCTCTTCTTTCCCACAAGTGACTATTCAAAGGCATAACAGCCTGTCCTCTATGGCTGAGAGACAGGCTACTTTATATTTGTGTATGGTCACTTTATATTGTGACCATCTTGACCAAGCATCATCTGCTTTCCCTCCATCACTATCTCACTTCTTCCTCCCTGCCCGGCCCCATTCTTGGTGCCTGGGATTATAGCTCTCAATAAACATTAAGACATACACTTTGCCTTAGTCTTTGTTTTCTAAGGAGTTTGAAGTAGAAGGCTTGGGACCAGGAGACCCTCAGCATAAGATTTTGGAGCTTTGGAAACGCTCAGTATAAAACTGTGGAAAAGGCCAGAAAGCAGTCCTTGATATCCAGGGGCAAGTTGGACATAATTACCGTAATGTGCAGTGAGGCTGGAGTAGCATTTGGAACCCCTTAACCAACAGAAATCTATGGTGAAGGGTAATGAATCATGGTGTAAGATAGATCCACAGCTGACTAAAGTGTTGCTTGACTTGTATAATCAAAAATAAATACACACACACACACACACACACACACACACACACATCATGGTAAGCAGAAGATTGACATCAGTTACCATAAAGGGAAGTCATAATCCCCTCATCCAGTTTCCAGATTGTCAGTTCACAGACTCAAAGCTCCATACTCAAAGTATGGATTAGCAAAGCCCTACAATTCTCTTGATGTATAGACCATTACTTCCTATAATAGGATCTGTATATCCCTGTTCAAATGGTGGTAAATTCTGGCACTGGTTATTGGTCTGGAGACCATAAGAGGTAGTGGAAGAAAGATTGGGGTGATGTCTAGGTCTCTTTGAGCAAGAATTCTACACCACCAATACTAGAAAACATACTTCTGATTCTTGCCCCAAAGAGACTAGAAAACATTTTCCATGGTAACTTAGCTTTTGAGAAAGGAGAAAACCTAGACATTTTAAGAACTGTTGAGTAAATGGCCTGAGCTAACACTAACACCAAAAGCCCTGAAAATGTAACCATGCTTTTCCAGTTAGAGTGAAAACATGCTGAAGCACAGCTGTAGCCCAAGTCACAGGTGCCTACTGAGTCCACTGGGCCACACCATGGTTAGTTCCTCAGTGACTTGATGGGTAATTGGAATAGTTACACTTAGCAATGAGCAGAACCCTCATTTGTTCCCTGACTGTAGAATAGGAATCATTATGGTAATAAGAGCCAGATAAAATTGCCTCCTTTTCTGCAAAAATGATAAATTATATGCAATACTGCATTGCCGAAGGAACTAAAAAGATTAGTGTCACAACCAGAAACCTGAAAGAGGCAGGGATAGTAGTCCACATCCCATTTCTTAATTCACTTGAGTGTCCTTTGCAGAAACCAGATGGATCCTAGGCTGCTGTGAATAGTCAAGTGGTAGTCGCAATGTCAACTGATAAATTAGACATAACAATATCTTTCCTGAAGCAGATCAACATGGACTCTGGCATTTAGCTACTAAGGTGAAAAATATGCTTTTTAAAAAATACCTATTATAGCAATGGGATAAAAATCAATTTTCCTTTCCATGGCAAAGACTACAATATACTCTCACTGCAATGTATCTGTGGCTACATTCACTCTCCTGTCATAATGTAGCCCTCAGGGAACTTGATTTTTTAACATTTTACAGAACATCATACTGTTCCATTACCTTGATGATATCGTACTAATTGCACTGGGGAGTAGGAAGTAATTTAGATTCTTTATTTTAAAAAAGGAGACAAAATCCTTAAATACTTAGAACCTGACAAGTCTTTTACATTTTAGAGGTTCCAATGACTTGTGGAATGGTGGACACCCCTCTAAAGTAAAGACATTTTTGCATCTTGAACATTAACTACTACAAAGAAGATAGTACTTGTTGGAGTTCTTTGAATTTTAAAGCAATAATTAGCACACTATGAGAAACTCTCACAAATATATTTCACTGGTGGCTCAGGAGGCAGCCAGAGAAAGAGAGGAACCTACAGAAGGTTCAGATGGTGGTGAAATTGCCCTGCCATTTGATCTGTACATTACAGCAAATCCAAGGAGAAGGATGCCAGGCAAGCTACATAGGAGATTTGCAGTGCAGACCTAAAGAATTCTCTGCAGTAAAGAATGATTCTGTTTGAAAAATAGCTTCTTATGTGTTATTATGTTCTAGCTGAATGTAACATCGGACATTGAAACCCCTAATGACCATGTGACCTGAGCTGTCCATCATGAGCTAAGCTTTACAAAATCCATACAGTTATAAGGCCAAATTGGTCTAGTAGCAATTCACTGCATGATTAAAGTACTACATCTGTACTAGACTCCAGCAGATGATCAAGAGCAAGTTTTTTAAAAAAAATCTACAGTTAAGTCATGTATTTCTGTGATACCAAACCATTTTTTTCCCCCACAAACCTTATGCATGACCTCCCATTTCCTAAAATCACCTGATGGGGGAAGAATGGACTTAGGCCTAGTTCACAGGTGAGTCATAAGAAATGTGGGCACTGGAGATAGACTGCTGCTATATTACAGCCTCACTCAAGAATGCCCTCACAGGAAGCAAATGTGCAAGCAAACAGTCATACCTGTGGTACAGAGAGGAACATGGAGTGATAAATGGATTGGCCGAGGTCCTGAGCTGGGAGGGACAAAACTGAAGGTCAGTCACCAGGAACCTTGATAAACATATAATAGTGACCACAAAGCTGGAAAACTTTGCACCGCACATTAGTACCCACAAGAGAGAATCTGCTACAAATAAAGTCCTCAACAACCAAGTTAGACAAGATGATGGCTATTAGCAGGTTTCTCTCCTCAACCCTCGGGACTTGCCCAGGGAATGGAAGCTATACACAGACCCCAAATTATGGGCCCCTTTTTGCTAAGGCTTGTCAATCTATTTTCATTGTTAGATGGTCAATATTTCAGCCACACACACTGATTTCTTAGTCCTCTGTTTGGCACTCTTCCTTATGAAGACCCACCTGATGGCCGGTTGATTTCGCTGTGCCCCTTTCTCATTGAAAGAAACATCAGTTCATCCTCACTGACAGAAACATACTAGACTATGAGCTTGTCTGCCCTGCTTCTAATGCTTCTGTCAGAAATTTAGAGCAAAGTCTTATAAAATGCCTCCTCTATTGAGAGTCATCCAGATAACATTGTCTCCCATCAAGGGATTCATTTTATTGCAAAGGAAGTACAGCAATGACCTGGGGCTAACTACTCTTTGCCATCGTCAGAGCCAGTCTGCCTGAAAGAATGGTACAGCAGCCTGCTGAAAGTTCAGTTTAGGGCTCAACTCGTGGCTGGGGGGGGGGGGGGCGGGAGATGGGGGGAGGGGAACAACATTGACTGGGAGCTAATTTCAAGATGTGCTGCAGAGATTGAACTGATGGCTAATAGGTGACACCATGCTCCCAACCGCCAGAGTAAACTGACCCAGGAACCAAGTGGAGGAGGAAGGAGAGGCCCCACTCCCATGATCCACTTGTAGAATTTGTGCTTTCTCTTCCCACAATGCTTGGGCTTGACCATGTTCCAAGGGTGGGGGGGGGGGAGTCACAATCACCAGTGGATACAGTAAAGCTTCTACAGAGCTTGAATCTACAACTACCACCTGATCATTTTAGGCCCTCGTGTTACTAGGTCAGTTAGCAAAGAAAGGACTTTGTGTGGGTCAGCTTTTCCTATGAATGCTAGGAGATGGGAAGTTGCCAACAAAGAAATGTTCTCCCTTTCCTCTTCTATACTGATGAACTATGGCAATTTCAAAGTGATTCACTATGTTTTATCCAGAGACCCTTCATATCAACAGAAAACTGGGTCTATTTTTCTTGTGATGCTGTGGCAAACTTGAAACAGATGCCTTTGTTTCTACTTGACCTCCTTCTCAGCCTCACTTCTTTCCCCCACCCAGTACTCTGCTTTGGGAATACAATGCTCAATAAAGCATCAGCATGTAAGGAAACCCAACTAGGTGAGACATCTACACGGTACTTTCTTGCCGAGAGGCAGTGGAAAGGAGCTGCATTTCAAGTCAAGCTGAATGCCCAAAGGATAAGCCGTGGATTGATTGAGCTTTATACAAAGAGCTTATACAGAGACCTCAGACAAATTAAAGCCCAGCGGGCCCACACTAACAGCTCAGAAATCCAGAGGGGAGAAACTGGTCCCCTGTTACCTTGGTGACAGGTGCACTGAGTGTCAGGTGAGAGTTAGGAGGTCATGAGCTGGCTTATCATTTAAGATCCTGGCCAAATGCAGTTGGCAGCTCTTCTCAGAAGGTTTGCTTTGCCTTATCTGTCTGCCCTTCCTGAGTTGGGAGTGATATCCCTTCTCTTGGCTCTCACATATGCTTCCTTTATTCCTGGTTCATTCATTTGCTTCATAATTCTAGGTTTGTCTATTTGCACGGCTGTCTCATATCACTTCATTGCTTAGCCACTGCCATGTCTCCCATTTGACTTAAAATAGAAGCCGGTGTCCTAGCAATGGCCAATAGGGCATTTATCACCCATCTCCAACCCCATCTCTCTGACCTCTCCTCCTTGCCTACTCTGTCCCTATCCTCTCATGCTTTTTGGTTCCCTAACATCCAGGCCTCCCAGCTACTTTAGGAAGTGCCAGCCCCCAATGTGGTCCATCTGCCTCGAACGACCTTCCATTGAATGTCTTCATTGCTAACTCTCTCACCTCCTCAAGACTTTGTTTTGATGTCACCTCACTGAGAACCCAGCTTAACAAACTTCCCTCTTTAACCCATACACCTGTCTACCTTTGTCCCCACCCCCCACAGCACTCCCAGACTCACATGGATGACATCGTTCACCTCTGCTCTGCAGAAATGCTGGTGCCACCACTAACTAGGAAAATATTGTGTCACTTATTAGCCATCAGTTCAATCTCTGCAGTACATCTTGAAATTAGCTTCCAGTCAATGTTATTCCTCAATGTTATTCCTCAAACTCTGGAACAAATACAGACTGGAGGAGGCCATATCCACTCATTATTACAGCCCACACCATAGGAAGGTCAGTCTGCTGACTGTGCTAAGAAGCTACACCCTCTCAGGTAGCCACTGCTTGCCTTCACCCATCTTCCAGCATAGGTACCCATACCCCTGTCCTATCTCATCACTTTCCAATATTTACGTGCACTCTGTCTGTGGCCAGCTTTGCCTCAGTAGTTCCCACCTGTTGATATTTTCTTATGCTCAGAACTTTGGGAGCCATAGCTACCGGTAGAGAGAGATTAAAGAGGGACAGTTGAATCTGGCTGCCTCTCCTCCCATCCACATGTAAGCAGGGCTTTTCTCTAGTAGGAGTCAGAGAAGTTTCCATTAACAGTGACAGGCCCTGCAGATGTTTCAACAGCAGAACCAGCTACTGGATTCAGACTGTCCCAGTGAGAGCAAAGTCTGCTGAAGTCGCTTTCTGGATGGTGAAACCACTCCCATTAGTTAATTGTCTCTGCCTCCTTCTCCTTGCCTGCATAACCAGAGGGTCATTTACCTGCACACACTCCCTGTCTCATTAAAGCCAAAGGAAGCATAGGCCTCAACCTCTTCGCCTGTTTCTAAAACGTGTTATTTGTGATTCAATTCCACATGGCCTGCAGAGGCAATAAAGGGCAAAGGGAATTACCCTATAATGTATTCCAAAAGTGCTCCCTGCACACCCTCACTCCCGAGGATAACAATTTGCCAATATAACCTTTAATTAAATGAACAGAAATCATGCAGACCCCATGGTGTAGGAAGTCACTAAATAGAAGAAAATTATGTATGAGTTGCCCCCAGCTGCTCATTTCAGCTTGAATAGGTTCTGTCTGTAGGAATTTAAAGTGCTCTAAGCTAAAAATGAGAGGCAGTTCTTCCCTCTATCAGCCCTGCGGATGGAGGGGTCTGTCCACACCCACTGGCATGAGACGAGACGCCACCTAGAGTCCATGCACAGGGAACAAAAAGAGCAGCTAGCAGAGAGCTGAGCCACTGCCAGACCCAGGGGTAGGCTCCAAGGCCTTTGCATCACCTGAACAACTTCCCAGCGAGGCAGACTCTTGTCCTCAATTCAGAATCGCTGCCTAGGCAGCAAAGGTCACTGTCAAATCTCAAGGGCAGCATTCCCTGGTTGGAAGCCAGCAACATTGTGGGCAAAAGTTAACCGTCTCCTGCAATCCTGAAATGACCACCTGTGTGACAGCATATCTCACCTCAGGTGGAGGAAAGCCAAGGACAGTCCTTTCTCTCACCCATCTCCTCCTTTCTATTGACACTGCCCTACTCTCTGCCTTCATTAAGACCCGAATGACTACTGCCAGACAGAGCCCCAACCTGTCCCACCCTCAACTTACAACCTTCCCCCTACTGCTTCACATACATGCTATGGCCACAACACCAGTCTCAATTCTGAGTTCTTTTTTCTGCTCAAAATCTACTTGGATCCACCCAAAGGATAGGACCCAACCTCTGTGCTTCATGTTCCAGACGTCACTATCATGACACTCACTCACACACCTGGCCTCAACCACGACGGAACTGTTCCTGAACCTGTCACCTCTGTGTCTTTGTTCACAAAGTGCCCCCTGAATACAGTGTCCCCACCCGCACCATTTTCGTATTTGTAAATTTCAGATGCAGCTTGCGGACCAGGCCTAGTTCCATCCCTGCCGGGAAGTCTTCCCTCGCTGGGTTA
This sequence comes from Callospermophilus lateralis, assembly GCF_048772815.1. Taxonomy (NCBI): domain Eukaryota; kingdom Metazoa; phylum Chordata; class Mammalia; order Rodentia; family Sciuridae; genus Callospermophilus; species Callospermophilus lateralis. The sequence continues at coordinate 107,048,631 of NC_135313.1, read as the reverse complement.
CTCAGATCTTTCCTTCTCACAGCTTCTCTCACGTTGTACAGGCACTTTTCCTCCTGGTCTAGAAGGCAAAAGGTTTGAGGATAGGAACCTATTCACTGTTGCATTTGGGTCTTATTTATATACTTCCAGCACAGGTACTTGATAAATACTGATTAATTTTTGGAGATGGTTTATTTTTGTGGGACTTGCCAAGGGATCAGCTTTATATAGCAGAGAAAGAATCTCCAATCCTGCCACCCATCAGAAAATGGTAGGGGACAGGGCTTTTAAGGAGACTTTCCCAATAGCTCAGGCTTCAAGAAATTAGAGTTAAACCACAAAGCTCTAGAGGGAGGGTGAGAAAGGAGTGGAATTTAACAGTTGAATTTTATTAACTCAGGGCTACTGGATACATAATCTAATTTCTCCTGGGAAATTCTCTGAGGCTTAAGAGAAAAATGGAAGCAGATTCACTCTAAAAGTGTATGAAGAGTTAATCAATGTAGATACAGCCTGACCCTTGGGTCCTAGTTTCATTCCAGTTTCCTCCAAGAAAACTTCCTAACTGTTCTGGGCCACTGTATTCCCTGCTTTTGGCTGACTTTACTATCATACAGCTCAATGCTACATTATACATCACCTTTATTATCCATTAGAGTTTCATGGGCAGTAACTGTAGCTGACCAACTTGACTATGGAGAGATTACATCTGGAGCTTCTGCATGTCCCACAGGGGCCCGTGTCCTGCTAAGTATATGGCTGTGCTCAATATCTACCTGTAGAATGATGGACTCCTTTTAAGCTTCTCATAAAGACTGAGACACTGTAATGACTCCACTTGGCTCCAAAAGGGGTTGGAGAAAATTTCTTGTGATATTTGTTATTGCTCAATATTTCTTCTAAGTCTTCAACTGAGAGTATCGCTGTCAATTAGTAAACATGTATAAGCACCATTTTTGGCAGATACTTTCCAAGGTGTTAAAAGATATAAGACATAAGGTGATTGGGTGGCTTCGTCATTCAGGAGGAATTCGTTCCTGATGCCCATGTGATAAAGAACTTCTACATCCTGAACTATATAAAAGTCAGGATGTGCAGGCTCAAGGAAGCTATTGAAACGTCAGGTGCTACCTGGGTGTAAATGTCACCCTGTGCTCTGGATATTTTCATTGAAAAAGAAAAAACAACCCAGAAATCTTCTACCAATCCTCCATCTAAAATTATACAGTCTTGAAGAGAATACCAGCAGGCACCCAGCAACTAATTTGCACACAGTAGGAGTTCTTGCTTGGCTCCCTCAGTGTGTTGAGTTCTTGAAAAGGGCTCAGGCTGTCAGCCTGGGGGTTATGCTGCCCTCTTCATACTTTACCCTGCAGGAGAGGAGCAGCCAGAAGCCTCACACTCCAGGGATTTTCTAGTAGACACCACAGAACTCAGTTGACCCTGACTCCATAAAGGGGCCCCAGAGCTACCAAGCATGCTGAAGCCCTTCCTGACCTTTCCAACAAAGTACATTTCATTATTAGCTGTAAGGGAAACAAAAACCAAATTGCAAGGAAAATAAATTGGGAAAAAAAGGACAATCCTGTGGAAAGAATTTTTTTCCCTCTTCTTCTTTTTCTTTTTCCTCTTCTTTTTTTTTAATCTTTTGGTAGTGACCCTGCTATGACAAAATAATTCTGATAAAAAATCAATTCAAATTATAATTGCTGAAAAATTGAGAAACTATTTGAGGTGCATTACCTATGTCTGTGACAAATAGTTTTTTAGTCACTCAGCTAAGAAATGGACCCTTCCAAGTCCCCGTTGATGTTAACGTACAATGACCTCTCAGAGAGATCCAAGGTCGGGGGTATGTTAAGCACAGGCCACCCAGAAAGGCTCAGATCAAGAGACAGACTATAAGCATGATGATGAAATAGGCTTTAAGATTTAAGCTTTTTTTTTAAGATTCTTTTTTCTCATTATAAAAGAAATACTTGTTCATCACAGAAACAACAAAGTGCATATAAACAAAAATAAAAACATACCAGGTAGCATTCCACCACCTGAAACAGACTCCAGTTTAAGAAGCCCTGACTTTATGCTAATGATAGTTTAGATGCATTATATATACTGCCTAACAATACTTGCACAATGGCTACTGAGTTTATGGACATTAAGAAAAATCATGGGAGTTAGTTAATCTTCCTGAGGTCATATAATGGAAAGCAAGAAAAGGAATCTATCGTTGTTAAATTCCAAATCCTATTCTCTTCATTTTATACAACTCTCTCCCTCTTCTGAAGCAGGAAGTAGGTCTCCTTCAAGAGCTATGACTACCCTAGAATGTTGGACAGATTCCACCTCAAACATGACAAGGGAGATTCTGAGGCCTCTACCTTGCCACCCAGGGACTCCCCAGGGAAGAGTGATGATTGTAACAAAGAACTGGGTGGTAGCTGTCAATGAAGACGTACACACAGCTACATCTTTACAAGTTAGCACAACAGGTTAGAGAAGGGCTCGGAGAGTCATGGAGAAGTTACACTCCTTGGCTGACTTGACCTCCATCTTAGTTACACATTGCAGGAAACTCAGGGACTCCCAAGGACTGGGTGATGGATGTCACCCGATTTAGGAGCAGAGAACAAGACAACTCTTCAAATACAGTTCCAGGAACATATCCTACAGATTTGTTCCAGGTGACTGCCCACATCTGGTCAGAACATCAACGCTTCCTTCATGGATTTTTTTTTTTTTTTTTTTTTTTTGCTTCGTTTCTGTCTTAATTGATGCCTTCTCGCTGAGTGAAAGATGCTGTTTCTAAAGGTTACAGAAGGAACCAATCATTTTTACATATTCCAAATCACCACCTACTTATACTACCAATTAAATGAACTGCATTCACAAATCCTGCTAAGAAGCAAGTCCAATTCTGCTAATAAGCAGCAAGCTAAATCATCTTTTGGAAACACTGGTTTATAGCCACCAAGTCTGCTAGAACCTCCTGGCTTCAGGGAGGTAAGACATCATTTCTGGTAACTTTCTGGTCCTGCCGCATGTCACCTGAGAAGTGGCTCCCATCTTCTTAGAAAACCAAAAGTGTAAGAGGATAAGATTAATAATGCCAAGATCCTCAAGATCACTCCTACATTTGGATATTGCTGGAATAATTCACAGGACTGACTACAGTTATACTCTGGGCAACAACTTATTACATCACTGTTGGAAGAATATATGGCCAGATCATATGAGGAAAAGACACAGGTAGTGTCTGGGGAGATCCGAGCACAGGCTTCCTTCTGCCCTCTCCTTCCATGAGAGACCACATATAGCCCTTCTTTCCTGAGCAATAATATGCAGCAATATGCATGAGATGGTTTTGCCCAGAGAAGCTAATTAGAGACTTCCTACCAGAGATTTTTATTGGGAGCTAATCACATGAACACCCTTTAAAAATTCTAGATGCCCTGAAGGAAAGCAAGGGTTCAGCATAAAAACATGGTTATGCACAAATAGTCCAGTCACATTGAACCATTCTCATCATTTAGGGAACAGCGGAACCCTCCTGAGATGAAGTTTCTAAGTGCCAGCCAAGGACCAACCCTGAAAGCAATCCTTTCTAAGGGTAATACCCTCAAGCCTGCAATACCTAACTTGCAACACACAATTAACACTGAGAGCCTTGTCTGTAAGTAGGTGGTCTCAACAGAGGGGAAGAAAATAATCCAATGGGTGGCATGACCCTGGGCATGCCATTCCTCATGATACACTCAAAGAGAATTTCTTCAGCTTTCTTAACCACAATTTCAATAACAAGAACTCTGCGATTTTCAATTTAACCTCTATCTTGTGGCTGGAATCCCGGTTGGCCTTGTGGCTTCCTTTGACTAATAGAATGTGGCACACATGACTCTGTGTGAGTTCCAGGACCCAGGACTGAAAAGGACTTGTACTGGCATCTGCTGAAACCACCACACAAGGAGCCGGAAGAAACCAGGGTATGGGAGTTTTCAGCCCCACCAACTTCCAGACGCACAAGGGAGCCAATCAAGAACCATCCATCCCATCCTGCCCATCTCGCTGTTTAGTGAGACCAACAGAGGAATTAATGGGCAACCCACAGGACCATGAGAAATATCCCACTGTTTCAAGTTACTAAACTTGGGCCTGTTTTCCTTTCACCTCATTTCTTGGCACTGCTGCATAGTGTATTTTTTACAAATGAGTTTATTTACTAGTTTATTCTGTAAGTTTTATTTTCACTTCCCAAGGTGGGTCTTTCTCGGCTTCTGTCTTTCTCTATCCACTTTCCTAACCCTAGTCCAAAGTTGATGCACAAACTGGATTAATCATCAGGACCCTCCTTGGCTAGAGAGAAGAAAGTTTGGGAGGGGGGGCAGTTCTCAGAGAAGACAAAAAAAAATTAGACTATATAGAAGACACTATTAATAAACCTTATGCTTAACATCAAACAGAGAGAGCAAACAGAAACTCTGGCCCTCCAAGAACCTCAGACCAACCCATGATAAAAGAGAACCCCATGCTGCCTCCTCCCAGCGTCTTGCATGGCCCCCTGGAGGATCCCCTTTTCATTTCCTCTTATTCCTTCTGAGCACTCGGGGCCAGTCGTAAATATCTTTCCGCTCATTTCTTGCCCATCCTCTGTCAGCCCATTTCCACACTCTCAGCCTTAGCTTCTAAGTTGTTTGTTGGTCTCTGTTTCAGTCAGCTTTTACATTGCTGTGACCAAAATACCTGAAAAGAACAACTTAGAGAAGGGAAAGTTTATTTAGGTTTCATGATTTCAAAAATACCAGTCCACGGATAGCCGACTACATCATTCTAGGCCAGGGTGAGATGCCTGTCATGGGGGAAGGGCCCAGCAGAGGAAAGATGCTCAGTTCATGGCAGAGAGAGAGAGAGAGGGAAGATGAATCCATCCACGGCAAGGCCCCATGACCCACCTCCTCCAGCCATGCCCCACCCGCCATTGAAATGAGGATGGACTAATTAGGTTACAGCTCCCATAATCCAATCATTTTACCTCTGAATGTTACTGCATTAACACAGGAGATGGGGGGGGGAATGCCTCATATCCAAATCATAACTGTTTCATTCTCTGATGGATTCTGTCACCTAGAACCAGGCTAGTTCAAGGCAGGGGTTCTTAAATAAGGTATTGATTGAAGAGAAGAACACATGAATGAATAGATGAATGAATGGATGGACAAAGCACTTTTTTTTTTTGTATGTTAGTCTGGTTATTCTAGCCTTGGAGGAGGAATAGGAAGAAAGACTGAAGAGAGCAGAATAACATTATTAGAGACTCACAGGTTAAAAATAATAATAATAATAGTACTTACATAGGATGTACGAGACACTGGTTTGGTGTTTTACATGCATTAAATCTTTGCTCTACACAAAAACTCTGGAAGTATGTTGCTTTATTACCATCATCTCCATTTAACAAATGAGGACAACAAGGCATAGCACAGGGGAGTGATTTGCTTCGTGTTCTCCAGGTAGTACCTGGCAAAACCTGCCCCTGGACCCAGGCCTGCCAACTTATAGAGTCTATGCTATTAACGATCCCATGACACAGCCTCTCCAAGACAAGCCAGCAAAGACTGGGGCATTAAAACCAAAGGTAAGAGGGAAGAGTTAGAGAAAATGCGGGGACAGAGAGGAAGAGGAAGCAGTTTTTCTCACTATGGTAGAAAGCCTAAAATTAACGCTCACCATCAGGAGCAGCCTTGACATCTGGTGAAATCAGGAGGGCTTCAAAAGACTGGGCAATTAGTTATGCTCCCCAATCGGCTCCTACAGGTAAAGCCCCAGTACAAACAACCCTCCTCATCAAAGGGACCAAGTGCATTCCTGCTTGTCCCCGAGTGGTGGGTTTCAGTCCCATGCTAGCCTACAAACTTACTCAAACAAGCCGTATCTATTCTCCTGCAAGAACCAAGCAAACCCACTCACCCTCTTGATCCTTCAAAGCCTGCCTTTAGCTGCTCCCACAGTTGTCTGCTCCGCTCCTGAGTGCAGCCCCCACATGATCCTGGAGGCTGGCCAGTGTCCTCCTTACCCAGGATGTGAGTAGGTGATGAATAAACTACTGACAGTCTCATTTGGTCTTGGTGTAGGGTACTGTGTGTTCAGCCATTCTATAACTCTAGGACAAGAATCCTTCCTTCACCAACAGGAAGACTAAAATGAGATGAATTAGAGAAGAAAACAGTAGCTGAAATTGTGATGTCTTATTTCCTTGTGTCTTGACCCCAGCCAGCCTGAAAATGGCTTGTGCTATCAGGTGACATACTAATGTAGAAAGGGCCAGAAAAAAAGTCTGAGGTCCCACTAACTTATTTGGGGCTTCCACTAACATGGTTCCCAGTATCCCAAATCAAGCAGCTCAGGGTGACTGTCACTGGGACAATGTCTACCAGGAAAGCTTGGATGCACGGTGCTTAACAGTGAATTAATACAATAAAATGAATACCATTTTAGTAAGTGCTTCATGATTAAGCTCTTTGCAAATATCCCACTGCCACTAAAGTGGTTATGGGGGAAATTACTTCTGACAAAAAGCTACATAAAAACAGCAAGCAAAGAAATTGTATGTACAATAAGGTTTTCACTTGATTTTTTTAAAAAAGCTAAATGTATGAGGAAAATTACTAAGAAGCTACAGACTAAAATGATTATAGCAGTTGAGTTAGTCAGCTGAGATTATTTTAAATGTTTCTTGCTCTTCCTAGTTTCCAAATTTTCTGAACTGCGACATGTTACTTTCAAACTTGAAAATACACTCAATAACATTTTTAAGTAAGCTCCTCTTCAGCAGGAATTAACATTGGAACAATTTCTTACATGCCATTGCCTCTAGCAGAATGCTAGGAGTCCAGAAAGCACTAGGAAACAGCTACTGTTGGTGGCCGAGCAGGAGCCAACCCTGTGACACACTGGGAAGGGATGATGAAGTCGGAGCCAGAGATGGGGGCTCCAGCCTGTGCTGTCAGGAGCCACTTTGTAATTACAGGCGAGCCACTTCATTTATCAGCATCTCATTTTCCTCATCTGTAGAATGAGAATACTACCCATGAGGGTCCTACATTATTATTCTCAGGCAAGAGTCATCAAAGGAGCCAGATGGCTTTGGAATGTTCTTGGCAGGATCCACATTCACATCCTCTCTGCTCCGCATACATCCCAGCTCCCACTACCAAAATGAGACATTCAGGCCAAGTCCCTCAAACATTCCCTCCCCGTTTCCAGTTCACTCTTCTACCAGGGATGGAAAGTCCTGGACAGCTTATTCGGTGCCATGAATTCCAGGATGTGCCTGGTGGCCTGTTCTCAGCTTTGCTGATCCAAAAACACAGAGGCCCAACCCAGAACGATCCACTTCCTAGAGTTGGATGTGCTCTGTAGTCATCCCATATGGGGGTCACTGTATAGATGCCTTATTGATAATGAATGAAATTAAAAAGACTAGCATTTCATCAACAGAAAATTTAAAGGTAAGGTGAAAAAAGAGAGAGAGAAAAATCTTTGGCAGAGTTTTCAAATCCATCATGTTTTTAAGTATGCCTTCCCAGAAACGGGAAATTAACCTTTCTCTCCTCTTTTTGTTCTTTCCTATTTAGAGAATCAATGGTTTGTTCCAATGAGTCTCCCACTGACTGAGGTCAAAGGGACTGCTCTGGTTTGAATTACCATTTTAGCTTCTCCAGCCCTTTATCTTGTTGAAACATCTCAGCTTGAGCCCTGACTAGCTCATTGATTGGTTTCAAATGCACATTTCCATTCTACTCCAATGGCTTCTTTTTCTCTAAAATATAAAGTCTTCTCCCGCACCCTGCCTAGCCCAGACCCAGAGCCCAACTCTAGCATAAACTGACCTTCAAATGAGCCAAATCCACCCATCAGAGAAATTGCACCTCTGTGGTTTGTGGGTTATCATATAAAGGGCAAGATCAGACAGCAAGGTCAGGAGAAACACACAAGATATGACCTTGAATGAGTCTGTGCTTGTTTTCCACAGCTACCGCACAGGCACTGGACTAAATCAATGTTCTTTGGGAGTCTGGAAGTGAGGGTGAAGATGGAGAAATAGACTCCTAGGAGGTTATACTAGGATTGCATGGTTGTTTATTATTATTATTATTATTATTATTATTATTTTATCAAACTATCAGTCTTAGTCTTCTTTCTCTCTTTGTTAACAAAAAAATACCTGAGACAATCAACTTATAAAGAGAAAGGGTTTATTTTGGCTCACAGTTGTGGAGTCTGCAGCCCATGATTGCTTGGCTCGTTGCTTTGGGCCTACGTCAAGGCAGCACATCCTAATGGGAGTGAATGGCCAACAAAACCGCTCACCTCCTGGCCAGGAAGCAGGAAGAGAAAGGAAAGGACTAGAGGCCCAGTATCCCTTTTGAAGGCACTCCGCCAGTGAACTAAGGATCTTCCACAAGTTCCTCTTAAAGGTTCTGCCACTATGGGACCAAGTCTTTAACACATGGGCCTTTGGTGCACATTTACCCTACAATCTACCCTACAATCCTAGGTTTTGAAATTCTTCTATTTAAGGGAGTGTGTTGATGGCAGGGAAACTTATGGGAGTCACTGGCCTGGTAAGTCCTTCTTCCTTTTTCTGACATTCAAGAATGGGACTGTAGGGGCTGGGGATGTGGCTCAAGCGGTAGCGTGCTCACCACATGCGTGCGGCCCGGGTTCGATCCTCAGCACCACATACAAACAAAGATGTTGTGTCCACCAAAAAAAACTAAAAAAATAAATAAATAAATATTAAAAAATTCTCTCTCTCTCTCTCTCTCTCTCTCTCTCTGCCTCTCTCCCTCTCTCTGCCTCTCTCCCTCTTTCTTAAAAAAAAAAAGAAAGAAAAAAAAGAATGGGACTGTAGGGTATGGGCTATGGGAATATGATCATACAAATGATTCCATGGAGGAGTGCTGTTTTAGTAGAAGTTCTGATCTACATAATCCTCGGAACAAGTAAAAGTTGAAGTCCTTTCTAATGACTTTGCCAATGTCATATAAGGAAAGTACTTACTCACAGTTCTTTACTAGATATAGTATATGTGTTACAACATCTTCACAATTGAGTATCCTACATATATAATACATGACAAGTACTCAGCTATCTAACTCAGTAAGCAGAATGTCCAGGAAGTGAGTACACAAACTCGGAAATGAAGAGGGGCAACTAAAATATTCCAAATATTATAGAAAATTCTAAGAATGAGGAAATAATCCACAAGCATAGTGTCTACAACGCAGAATAATTTGTGCTAGTATCAGAAGGGATGTAGAGTGCTCCTGTCCCAAATGCCCTTTGATTTAGTCAAGATGTTGCAATCAGGGCAGTGCATGCTATGCCCAGTGTGGACGTGAGTACAGTGGAGATTCAGAAGTTGATGGTCAGCATAAAGCCTTTGGGGAACAAGGAATCTGACCTCACTTGGAGATGATCAGATAGAGAAAAAGCTGCCTCTTAGGGAACTGGAAGTATGGAGAAAAACAGTTAATGAAGAAAAAGACTGTTCAGAATGGGCTGAGGTTTTCCTATTTGAATGTCATAGCACACAATTGACTTCCATTCTTCCCTTTTTAGCAGTAACCCCGAAACAGGAGATACAAACACAAACTCTACCCGGGATGAACCCAGGAGACATAGAAATGTAGGCAAGGACACCCAAAATAGTGGAGCCTAGAGGGCTGTTGTTTTCAGGAGCGAGAAAGGTATATTCTAAGGTGAGGAGTTGACCCCAAGGTATAGAATCAAAATCCCCTGTCTGCAATTAGTGGTGACAGATTGAAAAATGCTGTCAGCAATCCCCCTACACCCAGCTTTGTTCTGTGAAGCAGAGATGGGTTGAATGAGGAACAACACAGGGCATACGTTCAAAAAGCGGACTTTGCACATAATTGAGGAGGACAGACTTTTGACATTATGAATAGCTCTACAATTGCTTTTTCATTGGCTGGATAAAGGCAGAGTCTAAAGGGACTCACACAAAACACTGGAACAATTGTCTCTTCCCTAAACAAACCTCCACAAATAACTGGTCTGAGGGGGAAAGTTCAACTAAGTCATACAAAAGGAATGAGTACAAGTTCCATTAAAAAAATAATAATAATAAGGAAAAGAATGAAAAAATTAACATCAAACAAAGAATGTTTATAAGAGAAATATTAGCTTGGAGCAGACCCACAAAAAAAGTGACTAAATACTTTGCCTTGAATTTTTTTAAAACTTAATGAAGCAATCACAAACACACAGAAAGACCACACAGATTTATGAAAAGCTCATGTGGTAAGACAGAAGAACTTGAAACATGAGTTACTGGAAATCTGGGAATAAATGAGATTTCTTAACATCATAGAGAAATAAAGGTAAAACTTAAAATCATTATAAAGAAAACTGAGAATGCAGGACACAACAGACATAGGATAAATGAGGAAAAAATGAAATGGAAATAAGTGAAAAACCCGATGGAGAGAAAATGACAGGTAAGGAAGATTGGCACAAGGAATAAAATATTTAAATATATTATTCAATAAACATTCTCAGAAATAAAAGAAGTCATGAACATATTGAAGGAAAAACTAACAAACATGATTTGGTACATTTAAGAGTCTTTGAAAATAACAATGAAACAGACATTATTATTACTGTGGGTATATATGTGACTGCATGACCAATTTGATTCTGCAACCTCTACACTCAGAAAAATAAGAAATTATATCCCATCTGATTCAAATGTATGATATATCAAAGTCAGTGTACTGTCATGTATAACTAATTAAAACAAATTTAAAAAAAAAAATAAAAGAACAAATGAATCTTTGGGCCCTTGCACATCCCTCACTTATGATGGGGAAGCAAGGAGTTGGCCTCAGATTGTACCATTATTTCAGTTAGTATTAGAATACCTTTGCATCTAGTCCTCAGGAAACAAAGTATGACTCAAGAATTTTATACCCAACGAAAATATTGATCTTTATAACAATAACAAACCAACATTTTTAAGCATATGAGAACTTAAGGCATTTTTTTTTCCATCTTAAAAAACTATTAAAGGATATCTTCTAATCTACCCAAGACAAAAATGGAAAACACTAGCCAAGGCTTAGTGAGGAAGACTGAATCTGTTGAAATGTAGCACTGAGGCTAAAATAAGTTGGGGCTTATTATTAAAAATAGGCTGGCTAGGCACGGTGGCACACGCCTGTAATCCCAGGGGCTCAGGAGGCTGAGGCAAGAGGATTGCAAGCTCAAAGCCAGCCTCAGCAATTTAAGAAGGCCTTTAAGAAACTTGGTGAGACTCTGTCTCAAAATTAAAAATGAAAAAAAAAAAAAAGGCTGGGGAATGTGGCTCAGTGCTTAAGTGCCCCCTGAGTTCAATTTCTGGTACCAAAAACAAAAACAACAACATCAAAAATACCAGGCTGTGTTATAAATTCTGTCAGTCTACCACTACTATAACTGACAGCGAAAAGAGGGAGGAGTAAGAAGCTACTGTCTTCAGTTATCTTCCATAGCTAGGAGGTCAAAAGTACCATTAGAAGTTGATAATACGTTTACTTAATAGCACAAAAGTAAGTCTTAGGAAAAATGGCATAACCAACTGAAATGATAGAAGATGAGAAGAAAAGAAAGGAGAAGAAGAAAATACTAAGAAAAGGTTAATCTGCCACGTTTTCCCCTGTCTCATAGAATCACCCCTCACCAAGCTGCTAGGAGCCCAAACACTAATAACTTTTACCCACCCGTTCATTCATTCAGTCAACAGTATTTATTAAGCTTCTAAAGGGAGACAGGCATCTTCTCAAGGCACTGACAACAGAACTGGGAGCAAAATGATAAAGGTCCCTCTGCCCCACGAAGTTCACACTTAATGGGGGAGACATACAGGACTTGAAACTAATAACGAAAATATCAAGCCACATAGTGGTAAGTATGATGAAGAAAGCTAAAATTGAGCGGGGAGAGACGGTAATGAACGGCTGGGAGTGAAAAGATATCAGAGGCCAGAACGAAAATAGAGACTTCTGAGTAGGAAAGGGAAAAAGCATTTCATGTGGATGGAACATCAAGGGCAGACTCAGAGACAGGTAAGAAGCTGGCAATGCTTCATGCTATTCAAGCTCAGGATGTAGGCATCCTGCTTCTCTCCCCGGATGTGGAGTAGTCCACTCACCTCTGAACATTTGAACCCTCCTCCCCTCTCTCCCAACCCCACACCCACCCTTGCCCCAGTGCTGCCCACAGCACCACCCTGACAAACAACACCTGGGTCCCTTTCACCTCTTTTCTCGGCTTCTCAGATCAAGCCACCGGAGCAGGTCATGATCACACCAGCCCTTTTCCTTGGGCCCCTACCTGCAATCTGGACTGAAAATCAGAAACAATTAAGTACGTATGGCAAATGATCAGGAAAGCTTAGGCGTTTTCACTAAAATGATTCCAGAGTCTTTTATAAGCAAAGAAGAAATGAAATCCAGCAGTCTGTGGGATTTGTTTGAAACCTGGGAATTGTAGATACCAATTAAAAGGAAATGGTGTTATTAATATTGTGCTAGCTCAGCAGCCTAACACTGGAAAGGAAGAAGTTCAGATGCCATATAGAAAGCCTTCTTGTCTCTTCTCCAACGGTGCTCATTCAATGCCCATTCCCTAGGCACCTACCACCAGTCAGCCACCTGGCTGGGGCCTCAGAGAGTATAGACAAAGGGAGCAGGGAAGGAAGAAGTAACAAGTATGGGGAGGCTGCCATGTGCCCGGCACTATGCCAGGTACTTAGGCTTTCCCGCCAAGCTTTCAAATCCCAGGCATAGATAATGACAGTAAGGCAGGTTTTTAAAAAAGGACAATCAAAAGAGTTAATGTTGTCAAAATTACAGGCATCACTGTAAATTCCTATAGTGAACTATCCATTGCCAAGTATGCACCAGCAAAAAAGATGGGAGTTTACCCCACTCACCTCTGATTCAATGAAGCACAAATATAAAAGGGTCCAGCAGAAGGCACAATGTGGGCGATCACCTGCTTTGCATCAAGTGTGTGCTGGTGGGCAGTAGAGGCCCCAGCCCACACAGCTACCATCGAGAGATGCAGGTTCTGCATCCAGACATGCCAGATAGTTTTGCTCCAGCACACTCATGCAAACCTCAGCCCCAGAAGGTGTCCATGGGGCCCTCCTAAACCATGCTGGGGCCTGGGCAGTGAGCAAAGGGGTGAGAGAAGCTCAACAGCTTCACACCACATGGCCACCTCTGTACTAAATTCTACTGTTCATCTCTCTGCCTCACCTTTTCTAGTTTTCAAGTTATCTGACTCAGCCCACCCACTTCTGCCCTAAAGGTTTTGAATGGCCTTTTAAAAGATTATACCAGGGTATGTTACAAGATTTAGGGAAGAAAGAGAGGTAGGGGATATGGCAAAGTGGGGTGGGGGGGGGGGTGGGTACAGGAGAGAAAAAGAAGTGAGCACATGGGGCCTGCAGGAGATGAGAGAAAAGAATTCCTCCGTGCCTTTCTATTCCAGGTGGAAGGCAGACAGGAAATGATAATAAATGCCAATCATCTAGGCCTGCTGAAAAACACTTTAAAAAATATCAGTGCTTCATTAAAAACACACTTGCTCTCAGTTCAATTGAGGAACAAAGATGATGAGAATTGAAGTGGAAGGTTTTTGAAAAGTAAAAACAACAAAAAGGACTGATGAGCATCCCTCCACCCTGATAACCAAATGAAAATTCAGCAGCTCCATGAAGAGAATGAGCAGCAAGGCCAGAGATCTTGTTGGGTGGGAGGTGATTTGCAGAAACCTTGCTGAGTGTCCATAGCAGTTCCAGCTACATTTGAAGGCTCCGCTGCTATTACTCAAAAACTCCATCGTTTATTTTGACTATTCTCCACTGCTCAACTCTGGCTACGAGCAGAGGATTTAATACCATCTGCAGTGGTATGGGTAAAGCTGCAGTTTGCAAACAGGCTGCAGGAGTTTGCAGAGAGCTAGCTGAGAAAGGCAAAATTATTTTTTTTTCCTGAAATTTGCATTCCCCACATCTAAGTGACCCTCGCCCTTTCACCCAGGAAGGTACTGAAAAGGTATTTGGGGCTGCACTTTGTGGACAGAGGGGGAGAAAATCAATTTCAGATTCTCTCAGTGAGCTCTGGCTTCATGACTATAGAATGGAACAATTCTTGCGGTATACTTTTAGGTGAGTTAGTGGCAGTTGGCAAGAAATGGGTGTGTTGCAGTTTTCTGACTCAATGAGACGTGAAACAAAGCATGCCAAAGTTGTTAGACAGTTTTATCTGGTGGGTCTCTGTATTAGTGAATATTCCCTGAAGGATAAATGTCAAGAAAAAGATGTGACCCAGGAAAAGAGAAGAACTGTGTCACTGAATTGAGGCACTGTCTGGTATCAGTTGTGAGTTACAACAGACAAAAAGGCCCTCAAGTGCATCTGGCAAACCCCAGGGGTCAGCACCTAGCAACCAGTCACCAAACCTTACCTCACCCACAAAATACATTTTTCACAGACAGAAGAAGGCTTCTTTACTTCTGCACATGCCTGAACAAGAATTAAGATTCCCAAACAAAATTTAAGAGAAATATATTCTAGTAGATGGGGTAGAGAGAGAAGATGGGAGGGGAGGGGAGGAAAGGGGGAATAGGAAGGGGATAGGAAAGGCAGCAAAATACAACAGACACTAGTATGGCAGTATGTATAAACGTGGATGTGTAACCAATGTGAATCTGCAATCTGTACATGTGGTAAAAACGGGAGTTCATAACCCACTTGAATTAAATGTATGAAATATGATATGTCAAGAGCATTGTAATGTTTTGAACAAACAATTAAAAAAAAGAAATATATTCCTGATTTTTATCCGTTAGCCATAGATTACCTTCTGTTTGGCTATTAAGTGAGAATTCAAACTATCCACCCTAGAAGCAGCTTGCTGGCTACCTTCAATTGACTTTACCACTCCATTATCATCAGCAGCACAATCTTGCTATTCCAGGACGCACTTGGTCATTCATTATAAGAACTTTACACATATATGGTGCGTCATTACATCGTATATAACCAGAGAAATGAAAAGTTGTGCTGCAATTTTGAACAATGAGTCAAAATGCATTCTGCTGTCATATATACATAATTAGAATTAATTAATTAATTAATTTTTAAAAAATAAATTTAAAAGGAAAAAGAACTTCCTGAAGGATTCATCAGCTTTTCCCCAGAAAGCACTGTTAAATAGACAACATTTGCCCTAAACTTCTTGGATCCCTCACCTCAAAAATTCTTGCCTTGCTGTTCTGACAAATATTAAACTCATACATCCTCTACCCACCCTGATCCAGTCCCTCCCCTCCCCCAATAAAAGCTCTAGATCTGCCTTAAACCAAGTTCCCAATTCTTGACAAAAATCCAACCATGCCTTCCCAGGCTCTAAGACAGCAAAGTGGTATATTACCTTAGGGCAGCATCCCACAGGCTGTTATGTTGATGATGTTTGGAAAGCAGGCATTGGACAAAAGGAAGCAAATGGTTAACCACTGTCAAAATGTCAAACCCTACTCAGATAGATAACCTCATTCTTTATTTATTTATTTGTTAATTTTTAAATTTGGAGGAGGTGGTACTGGGACACCCAGGAGCACTCTACCAATGAACTACACCCCAGACCTTTTTCTAATTTTTAAAATTTTTTAATGGTGCTTGATAAGTATGTACAATATGAGATTCATTATGCGATATCCCTACATGCACATAACATAATTTGATCCATCTCATTTCCTTTTACTTCTCTTCCCCCTCTCCCTGATCGGCTTGCTCTCATTTCCCTTTTACAGATATTATGATAATTATCTAAATATAATTACATATGTGTCTGTGTATATATGTATATAAGTATGGTGATTTCATTTGGACATGGCAAAATTTGATAGATTTCATTCCCAGTGTTTCCCCATGTTCTCCTCTCTCCCTCTCAATCCCCCTTCCTCTACTCTACTGGTCTACCTTCTATTTTAATAACATTTCCCCTTTTTAAATTATTGTTCCCTCCCTCTCTAGCTTCCACGTGTGAGAGAAAACATTCAATTCTCGACTTTCTCAGTCTAGTTTATTTCACTTAGCTTAATGTTCTCCAGTTCCATCCATTTACCCACAAATGATATAATTTCATTCTTCTTTATGGCTGAGTAAAATTCCATTGTGTATATACACCACATTTTCTTTATCCATTCCTCTGTTGATGGGCATGTTGGCTGGTTCCATAACTTGACTATTGTGAATTGAGCTGCTATAAACATTGATATAAAGCCAAACATAGACTTTTTACTCTGACATTCTATCGATTTTTTTCAATAAATTCTTCTCCATTGCTCCAATTCTGCAAAAATATTTGGGAACACCTGTAATGTGTTCAGTTAAGGCTCTAAAAGAAGTAAGCTGTCCTCGAACAGTTTGCTCTCTGAGCAGGCATGTGAAACACATTCATAATTATTCATGCACACACTCATAGTCATTCACATATTCATAATTATGATCATACCAATCTTTTGGGAAATTTATGAACCAGGACTATGGTCAGCCTAGCTGCTAAGGATCTCCATAAGCACAAAATTGAGATGCAGGCTTTGGTAAAAATGCCAGTCAAGAATGGAGAAAAAGCAAGTCCTGGTACAAGTCAGCTGGGAGCTAGCTATCTGTTGATCAGTGTGCCCAGCCACTGTGAATCCTGCCTGCCTGGTTGTGTTACCTCTAGGCACATATTGTGTCACCTCTAGTACACACTACCAGTTCTGAGAGAGTGCCCAGAGGGAATTCTAAAACCTCAGGAAGCTGGCCCATTTAAATGTCCATGGCCCATGAGAAGGTGTCCTAGTCTGCTCTGTGTTGCTGTAATAGAATATCTGATACTGGATAATATACTCAGAAAAGAGGTTTATTTGGATTAGGATTCTGGTGGCCTCAAACAGCATGGCACTGATGTCTAGCAAGAGTCATCTGCCTGTACCATAACATGGCAGTGACATCACACGCTGGGAGAGCAGGAAAGAATGGCTTGCGTGGAAGAGGCTCAACCTGTAGGGTACTGTGCTCATAACACCTTACTCTCGGGAGCACTGATCTAGTCCCACAGAAGGAAGAACAAGGACAATCTCCTGTAAGAAAAGCATTAATTCCTCTTAAACACCTTGTTATGGTTTAGGTTTAGACTATCTCCCCAAAACCTCAAGTGTTGAAAGCAGGGTTCCCAGTGCAGTGAGTTTCAGAGGTGGAACTTTTAGGCAATGAATGGATATTGAGGACTCTGATCTCATCAGTGAATCAATCCATTTGATTAATTTCATCAAATGGGTTAATCCATTGATAGAAAATTAGACTACCAGCAGGTGCAACCATCCTGGAGGAAGCAGGTTACTAGGGGCATGCACTGGAAAAGTATATCTTCAGAGTTTAAATCTCCAAAGACCAATACTCACACGAAGAAGGGATCCTGTTGGAGGCACTGAGAGAAAAATGACAACAGAGATCAAGATTGACAACCAGAAGTTGCAGTTTTGAGTCGTAGAGATAGAAACTGCCCAGGTGCTGGGGAATTCAAGGATCTTCAAGTTCAGATACCAGGGTATGCAGCAAGGGCCACCAACAAGAGTGGCAGCTATCATCACAAAGAATAAGACCAATTTCATAAGAAGGGAGGTGAAGGGGACCAAAGGTAAATTTTCATAAGAAGAAATGAAGTTTCCCATGACAATCATTTAAATACAAACCAACAAACCTTTTCTCCTTCCCATCTGGTCCAGTTTATCAATGGTTGTTCGTTTCTGTTATTCACACAGCTAATAATTTAATTGTTGTTCCTTTTGACACTATTTATTTATCTTGGATTTTTATTTTTTTAATTGATTTTTAAAATAAATAAATAAATAAATGACAGTGGAGTGCATGACAATTCTTATTACACAAATACAGCATAATTTTTCATATCTCTGGTTGTATATAAAGTATGTTCACACCAATTTGTGTCTTCAGACATGTACTTTGGATAATGATGTCCATCACATTTCACCATCCTTGCAATTATTTTATGTGCTGGTGGGCACCTCTGGCAACTTTGCAAAAATAGTTGAATTCAGATCTTAAAGAGTGAAAATTGAAACTGATTCTCATGGTCCCCCCAAGCACACATGCATGTGCAATAATAAAGAAAATTTCTGAAGCATTAAGAAAAATTCAAACAAAATGTCAGCAAGGAAGCTCTACTGAAAATGTTAACCCAGCTCCTCTATGTGCCATTCAGACTTGGTTTCTATTCCTAAAGATCTCTTAACTCCTTGTTATTGTATAATTTTACCTCTGTCTCCTAACAATCGTAAAGGCCTAGAGAAAGACTCGCTGTTTAACAGATCTTTATCTTTGTATGGGCAGAGTCTGCTGTGCCCAGGACTTGGGAGGTGATTGTAAATAATTAATGATGACCAGAGGGATAGGACAGTGGCAAAGGCTCAGGTACAGAGAGCAGCTGGGAGGTTACTGCAACAGGCCCACTACTTGGATTCCGCTCATGAATGATTTACCACCATAGCTGCAAAATTCAGCACCTCTCTCGCTAGGCAGTACTTTATCTGTTTCATGCTTTCACCTTGTCTGCCCAACACTATCTTAAGTCCCTGGGGACCAGGTCTGGGTTATTTCTGTCCTTACATATGGAACATATGTTCAGGCCCTAATCATATTGCTTTGCCTCTCTATCTCTGTACCATGACACATGCTGTCTCTGAATACCAAAAAAAGGTCTTCCCCCATCCCATCTGTTCTACCCAACTCCATCTCCATCTCTGCCCCTACTCCACCTCCACCCTCCCATTCCACCTCCATCCTGCTCTCTCCTCCACTCCATTTCATCCCTCCCCTTTATTGCCCCTGATCCCACCTCTATTCACTCCTACATATACTCCATCCCTGCCTTCAGTCCACCTTCATTCATTCCTCTCACCTTCCCCTCACTCCTTTCAAACTTAGCCTTGCCATAATCTCCTCTGCGAAGCTTTCGAGGACCCAGGCCAAGGCACAAGATCCTATTTCTGGAAAAATTCTAGCATCACTCAGCTGTAAGTTCCAAGAGGCAGAGATGTTTACCTGCTTTATTTCTCCTGTATTCCAATAATGCCTAGCAGAATGCCTGGTACACAACAGAAACTCCATAAACCCTTGCTGAATGAGTGAACGCTTCCACCACACATTGCCTCAGCTCTATCTTAGCACTTTTGCTCTGACTTGTAACATCTGGTTCATGTGTCTGCGTATTCTGTTGCATCACAGAAAACAGAAGATGGAGACCATTTCGTAAAGAATTTGTGCCTCTGAGGCCCAACTTGTGCCAGCCACATAGTAGATCCTCATCAGCTGGGTGAATGAAAAGGTGACTACCATGTGTTATCACTTTTCTGGGCATTTAGTAGAGGTTCCCAATAAAAATGTATGCACTGCTCCAGTCTAGAGAGCTCTATACCAATTAAGAGAAATTTTAAAATATGACTTGCAAATCTGCTTTAATCCACTAAATAACTGAGTAATAATCATAAGCTTATTATTTGAAGAGTTACTCTTGTGTTCTCTGATGATTCATACCCCTACATGCCACCTCCTTAGTCAAAACAACCATCCTGCCTCCTGGATTGCCGGCCCTCCTATAGGCTTTTCTGTGCTGATCTCTGTAACAGAATGAATGCCCACAGCAGTTGACTAGGCCAGACAAACCTGTTTCCTCCCAAAGTTTCCCCTTGACCAACGACCTTCACTTCTCATCAGTGCAGGGTCTGTCCTTGACCAGCACCTGGTACAAATACCAGCAGTGTCTACCTTTTACCCAAATGTGTTTCTAGAAGTCAGGTCATCATTTCCTCAGGGGAACAGGGTTGTATTGGAGAGTTATATTTCAAGGTTGTTCTCCAAGAACAAATTAGTGAAAAATAAATCACAAGTATGACCAGAAATTTGTCATAGAAGAAAAGACACAACAATCAATCTCTGTATACAGTTTAAAGGCCTCGTAAAACAATGAAAGAAAAAACTAGAAAGCAAGCATAAATGTTCTATGTCAACTATAGAGGGGCTCCATAGGCCACCTTGAGTCTATTGTGTCATAAAATTAGGCCTAAAATAAATACGATGACTCTAATATATGTATTAGTCAGTTAACCTTTTCATTAACAAATCATGTTGTTTGCCTAGTAGGGATTTTAAGGAGTGATTTGGATGCCACAGCAATAATAAAAACTCCAAGCTGTCTAAGAGGCATAAAGCAGTCTCTTGGTTTTCAAATTTTCACGAAACAAAAAAGGGATTTAAAATTATCTCATTTCATCATTCAACTCTAAAAATGAAAATTATGGGCCCATGGAAAAATAACATAACATTTAAAACAAAAAAATCAGAATATATATGAATATATATGTGTGTATATATGTTCATATGTAAAATATGTTATGTGTATATATGAATATATGAGTATATGCAATATATGCATATATATTAATGTTGACTAGAAATATGCAATTGTGTATGTATAAGTTAATATGTGTTAGGGTTTGAATATGGATCTTCTCCATCAAAATTCACTTTGGGGCTTTGTCCCAATATAATGGTGATGAGAAGTACTGAGTCCTTTATGAGGGGATTAGGTCTTCAAGAGGGATTCATGCTTTCTCATGGGAGTGAGTTCTTGATTTCTTGACACTTGATTGGTTAAAGAACAAGTGTGTTGTTACAAAGTAACACTTGCCCTTGCACGTGCCCTTCCTTTTTTTTTTTTTAGATTTTTTTTATTTGTTCTAATTAGCTATACATGATGCTAGAATGCATTTTGATACTCATACATAAATGGAGTATAACTTCTCATTCTTCTGGTTGTACATGGTGTAGAATCACACCAGTCATGTAATCATATATGCACACAGAGTGATAATGTCTGATTCATTCTACTATCCTTCCTACCTTTTTAATCCCTTCCCTCCCTTCACTCCCCTCTACCTAATCCAAAGTACCTCTAATTTTCCCTATCCCCCACCCCTTATTATGAATTAGCATCTGCATATCAGAGAAAACATTTAGCCTTTGGTTTTGGGGGATTGGCTTATTTCGTTTAGTATGATATTCTCCAGTTCCATTCATTTACCAGCAAATGCCATAATTTATTTTTCCTTAAGGTTGAGTGACATTCCATTGTGTATATTTTCCATCCATAATAAGATGCAGCATGAGGACTTCACCAGATGTAGTCACCTAATTTTGAACTTCCTTTTTTTTTTAATAAATTACCCAGTCTCGTGTATCCTGTTACAGCAAGAGGAAATGAAGCATGACAATATGTATTAATAAAAATAACTGTAATAATGAATCATGAAAAATATTAAAGAACGGTTTTATAATTTTTAAAAACTGTAATATTGCTGTCTTGTTTTAAAGGGGGTATGGGAGAGATGGTGGGAGAGCAGGAGTCAGTAGATGGACCTAACTGGCTTTCAGTTAGGAGTGTTAAAGGGATGTGTCACCTACTCAAAGATTTCTTTTCTTTAATGAGGACTGACGCAGTATTTTCCACTGGATCCTCACCAGTGTTCTCGGGTTATTCTAACCTGGTAGAGCCACTGCTGCTATGAACACATCAAAACTGAAGGAACCAGGAGATACCATCCTTCATTGCACTTGTGGAGGACAGCTCTGGGCACTTACCAGTAGGTGACCTTGGAAATTACAAGGCTATTATCACGGAACTTTCAAAAGCAACTGCAACACACCTTCACTCTAAATTCTGCAAGTATGTATCAAAACTCTAGCAAATATGAAGTTAGAAGCCTATTTAGATCACAGTGGAATCTACTAACCCCATAGACGTAATTTACAGAATTCAACCACTAGCTAATGAAATGAGAAAAGTTCAGTGGACGATACTAACTTGGAATTGTACAAAGATTAAGAATGAAAACCCATAAATATTTCAAAGTTACGAATCAACCTGATGAATTATTCAATAAAATGTGTTCTATCCTCTTTCTCTGAAAAATACACTTTAATATTAACAAACTTTAAACACGTGTATTTAATGAATGTGTGGTCTAGTGGTAGAGTCTACATTTGCCTAGCATGCATGAGGCCCTGGGTTACATCCTCAGCACCACAAACATTAAATAAATAAATAAATAAATAGTATGTATATGACTAAAAGTTGTAAAATACCAAAGATTAATGACTTTACCAATTATTGTATGTCTCTGGCTGTTCTGTGAATGCTCCAAAAATGTCTAATGAGTGATATGATAAAAATAGAAATAATTCTCAAGTTATTATATACATTTCATTACATCTATTTTCTTGCCTTCATTTTAGCAAAATTGCTATTAGTGTTATTAAAATCAAGAATTTTAATACTGTGTGTATTCTATTGATCATCGTGAAAACAGAATCAAATTTCTGCATAAAATTTGAACATATTTTATCAAAATTCAAATGGTAGTATAATTTAAATTATAAATTAAAGTAAAAACTTATAAACAGGTAATTTACTTGTAAATTTATAAAGTAAAATTTAAATTATAAGACATGTAAATATTAAAATTTTCTATGAAAATTAAAAGACAAATTACTAATATTGCATATGAAAATTTAAATCAGGGTTATTTAAATACAGTTGATTTTCACTTGTAATTCAATCTAAATTAAATCTTCTTAAATAGGTTTTAAATAAGGTTATCCTTCCAGAAGCAGTAGCACATGCCTGCAATCTTGGCAGCTCAGGAGGCTGAGGCAGGAGGATCACAAGTTCAAAACCAGCCTCAGCAACATAACACGGCCCTAAGCAAGTTCATGAGAACCTGCCTCAAAATTAAAGACAAAATTAACAGGACTGAGTGTGGTTCAGAGGGTAAGCAGTTAAGTGCCCCTGGGTTCAATCCCTGGTATCGAATATATATGTATACATATGTACACATACATTCATATGTGTGTGTGTGTGTGTGTGTGTGTGTATTTCAAGGTTATCCTTAATTACAGTAATCAATGCCTAGTCTTATAAATAATCAGTATTACCTAATATGACATTTTTAATATTGAAAAATACTCTTTAGTTGTCATGTGCAACTGTTGGGGAACCAGGAGAACCTCTGAAACACAAATTGCATCAAAAAAGAGAAGGAAGAACATGGCACTTGGCACTCTGGAGAAACCATACTCCGTTACACAGGAATCTATTGCATCTGTGCTATGTGCGAGGAGGAATTTGATGAGTTAATGTTATTTTCCTCTTACCTAAGCACTTCTGCCACCCAAATCTTCCCTGTTCTCCACAGCCATGTCTGATGCTGCCATTTGCAGTGGCACAAACCAAAAGCCTTCATGGCACTCAGACACGCCCACTTTCTGTTTCATGGACAGACCAGAGATGTTGGGAAGTATTTCACTGGGACCTCTCCTGTTGCTGACTGCAATCAGGAAAGTGGATGTTTAGAGTATGGGTCATGAACCTGTCTGAAAGGCAAAGCATCTGTGTCCTCTTGTTGAGTGTGTGTGTGTGTGTGTGTGTGTGTGTGTGAGAGAGAGAGAGAGAGAGAGAGAGAGAGAGAGAGATGCACGGTCCTCTAAAGCACAACTCAAAGGTTGGGGCCGTTATACCCAGAAATAAGAATCCAACTGCAGGACCCTATGTCACTCAGGTAGGGAGTGAGTTTGTGATGGGATCTAGAATCTACAATTGTCTCCCTGGGTTCATTGGAATCACCATGTGCTTCTAAGAGGGTGATCAGTTACCACTCTGAATGCAATTTTAGTATCTCAAGATTCACATATTCTTATTTCTTAGAGCCAACTGCTTCACCTGCTTTCCAACTGAACAATCACATCATTTGTTCCAACAGGGAAGGAAAAGTGGCTGGGTGGGACTGACTGAGTAGGTAATTTGGTCTGTGGTATGAGATTTCTAAGGGATTTTCAAAGGCAATTGTGACTCGACAGGCTTTTGGCTTCTATGCCGACTTTAGAGCCTGGTTCCTAAATAAGAGATGATTCCACCATGAGCGAGTAGGAATAATGGGAATCGAAGCAAAATCGTCTCAAACAGCAGGTAAATTCAAGGCCTGAGTCAGAGCACATGGTAAGATGTTCCTTAAAGTCTCCTTCCAGAGCCAAGGCTTGGCAAGCCTGAATCTTCAATCTCAAGGGCACAGAAAATTTCTTTCCAGAGGGTAATTGATACCCTCCCATCAGTCCAAGTCACACATAATCTTAAATTAGTTTAAACAATGTGCTTTCCTCCCAATGCCTAACATAATAGCTGAATTGAAGAAATGGAGGCTTGGACTCAATGTCACTATTTCAGCACATTAGTTGCTCCATTCATTAGTGCCCTTCTAGAGCCACTCCAATGCACAATAACAGCCTATGCAAATTTCACTGCACTGCTTTGTCAAGGACAGCTGTCTCCCTGACTTGAAGGCCAGTCACTGTCTTAGTCTTCCAGGTATTCTCAGCTTCTTCCATGGTAGGTGTTCAGTACATATTTGTTATCTGAAAAAAAAGGCATGCATGCTTGGGAAGAACGTCTGCTTTGGAAGATGAATCCAGTTTCGAAACCAAAAGTTTATAAACTCACATTTGGAATGCAACATCTTTGTAAACAGAGAACTATCTGTCCTGACCACAGTACCTCACAAGGCTTTGCCTCCCAGTGACTGGTATACATTTCTCATTTCCTGTTCTGGAAGCTGAGATCTAACAGACACTCTAAGATCATTTGCAGAAAGAATGAAGAAATAAGGAATAGATAGAGTCATTTCAGTTCATATAGGCTTTATCTGGGGGCAGGGCTAGAGCAAAGAAGCCAAGAGCCACCAGCCCCTTCCACAGCCGTGACACCATACATTCTGAAGGAGCAACAGCCCAATAAAACAGGTGAAGTGCCACTGTGCTCTTCCGTCTTCCACCAGAGGATGTCTGTGCTATACATGAGGATGACATCACCAAGCCCCAGGCTTTAAATAGTCATTTCTGTTGTTAGGCCCTTTCCCACAAAGACAAACAGCAGAGAAGAATGTGTCCTTCAGGAGGACGGAAGGAGAACAGGCCAGAGGGAATGTCAGTCTGAAACACTTATTCCCCTGGTGCTTCTCAGAGACACAGGGCACATGTGTCTCTCATGTCCCTCCTGGTGCCAGATGCAGCTGAGCCACTTCAGCCTCTTTCGAGTTTCTTTTTAGTGATGGTGCTTCCGTTAATATCCAAACTCAGTGATTGAGAAAGTTTCAAACCAGCATTCCCTCTAAAGGAGTCTGGCAATCTCACCGTGAATTCCTTCCTTCGTCAATGACCCTGATGGCATTGGTGGTTCCGTTGGGTTAACAAGTGGATCTCATTCCCATTTCCACCAGCCCATCAATCCAACTTGGCATTTATTTTTCCGCTCCTGGAACTCAATTTCATGTCAAGGGTACTTCCAGTTGCTCTTCCCTTTTTTTTTTTTTTTTTCTATCAACCATGTCAATTTCTAAGAAGCTATCCTTGTGGGTCACAGCCCTGGGAAGGGAGAAAGGGAGATTGGAAGCCAGCAATACAGCTCCAGAGCATGACTTCTCCATTCACCATCTTCTTGCCCTAGACTGGTGGGAAATCACAGCTCAGACTACTGTGGGCCAAGGTCAAAGGGGTGGTGCTCCTCAAAACTTTCTGCCACAACAAAGTTCACTGAAATGAACCACTGACAGAAAACTGTCACTGGCCCTTAGTTTCAATGTCTCTTCCAGCGGCAGTAACAGCAAGAAAGGACACAATCCTATATAGAAGACTGGGGTTTATGCCTGTGATGAGGACAGGGGGACTCTCAGATGTTTTCTCAGATGTTTCTCCAGAAATCTGCCTGAGGGTCAGGGCGTTGCCTGCTATCCACAAAACATTTGTGGCAGGTGTCCAGGAGTCACAAAATGACCGAGTAGGATGGGGATGGGTCAGTGCCATGTTTTGGTTGGCACCACAAACTGACCACGCATCTTCAGCTCAACTCCTTTGTAGACCCATGTGTGGAGCAGTCTGATGCAGCCCTGCAGGAAGGTGGGACCCTCATGGATTAACTGGAGACAGCAGGAGCTGCTGAGTGGCATTCAAATTCTTTACAAAATAAGCAAAGGAGCCCAAGGCCAAGAAAACAAAGCTTTTCATGGTCCCCACTCACTAGCCCCTAAGCCTCTATGTTGTGAAACCTGGTTGGTGACTCAAAAAAAAAAAAAGGGGGGGGGGTAGACACTCCGTTTTCCATCAGATTTTTTTTAAAAATCACTTCTCTCTTCAGAATCCTCTAAACCTGTATTGGAATGGAGCCATTCAGGAATGAGCCCCTGCAGAATGATTTGAAGCAAATTCAAGTATTTCTCTCACAACTATTCTTGTCCTGGAAGGCATTCAGTTGTGATGTTCCTCAAACTTTCTGTTCTCCGTGGGAGTGGTAGCTTTTTGCTATGTGGAAAAAGATAAGAACAATCTCAACCCTATCCGAAGACACCTAATTTTCTTGTAACTAAAGTCCCACCATTGTCAAGGGGAGCCTTGTCTGAGCCACCTGCACAGGATGGCTCTGTATTTTCAATAGAGCTGTTACAATAATCTGGCCTTCACAACCACTTGCCCAGAGCCTCGTGGTATATGGCCTCAGCGATGTCTGAAAGGCTATTTCTACCACCCCAAAACCTTTATTAAGAGCATCACATTAGCCTGTCATCAAGATACTGTTACTACAAAATAAATAAATAAATAAAAAGTAGCCAGTCACCTTTGTTTTTTCTTGATTTTTAAAATAACTGAGGGTCTTGGCTACATTGTGATTTTTCCAGTTTTATATGCTTATTTAGATCAAATTTCACATTTTCACATTGCATGTTTATTACAAATGGCCAGGTGGAGCATGATGAGAAATCATGTTTGCTACTTGGCCTCCTGAGTTATTTATTTTAGAGAAATGGAGAGCTGCATCATGAGGGGATAGTCTGATGAATGTTATTATAAATGGCACCAGTGCCACAGCCTAGCATTTTGGCATTTGGCACTAATCATCGATGTGACACATTTCAAAAGAATTAAACATATTCGTGCTCCGTGCTACATGTTAATGTGCTACCAGAGTCGAGGGGAGGATTCCTGACAGCCACATAGAGAAGGAAATAAACAGTCCTGTGCATCTTTCATTCTCTCCAGTGCGCAGGCTCTGTATGCCCGTAGGGTATGACAGAAGGCGGGGAGAATGACAGAAGGATGATGATCCAGAACTAAGCAAGGCTGTCCACCTGAAACAAGGGGGTGCTTTGGGACATACGGCTCTGGCACCTGGGCTTCACCTCTAAAATATTTTCTTTAAAGGGCCAGATAGAAAATACCCTTAGGCTTTCTGGGACCACATAGCCACAGTCTACAGATTCCTCTTTTTCTTTTCCCTACAACAGTTTTAAGAATGTACAAGCCATTCTTCCAATACCCTGCAGATATCGAGTATAGACATAGGTCTTGCCCATGTGTACCTTGCTGCTCCTGACCTAGGGGCATTAGGTGGTTGTCTGCCATTGACCCCAGACCTCCTGAGCACGTAAAGCCCATGATTCAGCTCTGAATCCTCCTGTCTGAGTCAGAGCTGTGACCTGGTGACACAAGCATGGTTCATACGTGAGTGGCTGGACATTGAATATTGGTCTCCACCCCTGAGTGCAACCACAGTCCTTCTGGAAAGGAACTGAAAATGCCCTTCCAGATTAAATTCAGTCTTAATTCCTCCAGGAAGTCCTCTATGACTGCTGGATCACACCCAGCCCTTCCCAGAACGTCCACTCACTGCTGCTCCTATTCCTGAGCATGCCAGACCCTGGGTACATGGCAATACTGTTATCGACAGCATGACCTCTAACTACTCACCTCCTCATAACACTTTAAGGCTCACCCAACGCTTTCTCCAGCATTGTCTCCACAGGCGCTAAGAGGTATTTATTAACCACCTTGTGAGAACTGCTTGAACTTTTATATTGCAACACAATATACACATGTGTACATGTGCAGCAAACACAGGTGTCCATATTCGCCCATGGTCACAAATAGAAAACAAACGGGACTTGAGCCGGGGCCATCTAGTTCCAAAATCAATGCTCCTTATAACACTCTCCTACTCCCAGTTCTTTCACATGTCTGCCTGCCTTCCCTAGTGTTTGGCAATTTCCTTGCCATCAAAGGTCACACTTTGGGCTTCTCTATAGGCTTCCCTGACAGAGCTTAATAAATAGGGTCCTATTCACAGTGGCTGCTCACTAAATACCTGTGCTGACCTGAGGTGCGAGCCTAGGAATGTAGACTAATAGACCCCCAAATGCCACTCAGTGCAAAGCAGGAGAGAGGGGAGAGGCAGCTGCTGTCTCCCCACAACAGGGTTGCCCCAGAGGGTGGAACTTGTAAGCAGAACCTGCCCACACTTCCAGCCACCTCCCATACCTTCCCCAACCACACCTCCCTTTGTCTCTCTTCCCAAGCTTATCCCAGGAACAGCCAAGGAAGAATACGTTAAAGTGCAAAATTTTTCAAACTCTGGGCCAAGACTGACATATTTTACTAATAAAATGAATAGGGTAGAAAATATCAGAATGCATTTCACATTCTAAGGTAAGCATGGGTGAATATTGTTCAATGACACCTGTGTTTGCTGCACATGTATATGTGTATATTGTGTTGCAATATAAAAGTTCAAGCAGTTCTCACAAGGTGGTTAATAAATACCTCAAGCTCTGCAAACAGCCTGCCTGGGTTCAAATATACCTCTAATTCTTAGTTGCTGGGCAGATTTCTTAAACTCTCTGTGCTTCAATTTGTTTGTCTCTAAAATGCCATAAATAATGGCACTCAACTCATAGGATTTTGTGCAAGTTCAATGAAGATCCCACATAACAAATACTAAAAAGAAATGTTAGGTACCATAATTAATGCTCACATTCATCCACATAATACCACTGCAAGATGAGGAGATGCTTCTGTTATCCCTCTTTGACTGATGGAAACCGAGGCAGAGAGCCATGTACCAGGCACAACAGCCAAACCAGCACGGAGAGTTTCCAGTCCCTTCTCTACCCACCAGACAGCAACGTCCCACATCCCTGAATTTTCTTTCAGCCCAAGAGCTCTTTACTAAGCTGAACATAATTGCAAATATTACCTGCTACCCACATTCCACAGCTATGTGTGATAAGGATTGATGGGATACTGTCTGCAGAGTGCTCAGAGCACCTCACAGACAAGTGCAATATAAATCCAGAATGTCATTTTAACATTCTCATTATTATCATTAAAATTGGAAAAACGGGGAGAACATGATTTTCAGTGCCTCGAGTTTTAATGGGCATCAGGAATGTGGGTTCTGGGAACAATTGGTTACCGCAACACCTACATCTTAGATGAACTTGCGTGACATAAGTAATGTCTAAGCCATCAACTGTTTATTTCATGATGAAAGTCATCTTTCCCTCCCCGGGGCAGAGTTGTTCTTTTTTTTTTTTTTTTTTTTTTTTGTATTTTGGGAAATAAAGCTTGGCTTGATGACAGTCTTCCAAAAATTTATTTTGATTTATTGATTGCCATGGCCAATAATGCCTTGGCCTTACAGGTATGTGCAGAAAACATCAACACGATCATTTATCAAAAGCTCCCACCCAAAAGGGCTGCCAGGGCCTGGAGCTGCTCTTGCTCTTCCAGTAACTTGTCACAGGATAAAGGTCAGGGGCAAACAATCTAGAGATACAGGGACCTCAAGGATCCTCTAAGCCTACACTTTTCCATTAGAGATGAGCACATGGCTAGGACCATCTGAATGTGGCCCAGAGGCTCCTCAAAGCCATCATGAATCACCTTTCCTGGGCTGTCACTTGTACTTTCCAAAAAGAAACGTCAAACTTTTTTACATTGCATCAGGGAATCACATAATAGAATTAAATGCAAATACCCATGCGTCTTTACAGCTCATCAGAGATTTCACAGACTTTCTTCTCTAGGCCATGCTTAGGGCTAGAACCCAGACCCCCTTTGGAGGTTATTTGTAAGAGGACTTCTAAGGCAAACCTTTCAGGCTCACTTCCTCCACGCTTCAAGAAGGAAACAGGCTCTGATGTGCCCAAGGTGGTAAAGTCAGTGGCCCAGCAAAGACTAGACCCAAGTTTTCTTGAGCCCTCAACCAGAATTCTTTCTCTAATAACAAGGTCACTATAGAAAACTAGCACTTACTGGGGATCTTCTACAGGAAACCTCTGTATACTTCCCATTGAGTGTCAAACCAACCTTTGCTGTATCTAACAGAAGATCTGAACTGAAAAGGAATTTTTAGAAAATTGGTAGAAAGGGGATTGGAACATATGTTCCTTTTGTACTGTTCCACAGTGTCTCTTTGTAGGTCAGGAGACTATGCTCATGTATCACATTAAATTTATACTTTCTAGTATTCCTTTGACACCTGTAGCAGTCTGAAAAATATTCCTTCAATGTATCAGGCCCTAAAACCTAAACTGTAAATGTTACCTTATGAGGAGGAAAGTTATATTTTTTGCAGAACTGATTAAGATAAAGATCTTAAGGTAAAGAGATGACCTTGGATTATCAGAGTGGGCCTTAAATTGCATCAGATGTACTCACAGAAGAGGGAAATTTTACACACACAAACACAGGATGTTATGGTATGAATGTTTGTGTCTCTCCCCCACTCCCAAATTCGTATGCTGGAAACCTAGTACATAATGTGAAGGTACTTGATGTGACACTTGAAGGTAAATATTCCACGAAGCTGGAGCCCTTTCATGCATCCATTTTCTGCTGCTATAACAAAATACCTGAAGTTGGATAATTACAAAGAAAAGAGGTTTACTTAACTCACAGTTTTGGAGGCTTAAAGTCCAAGGTTGGGCAGTCCCATCTGTTTGACTACTGGTGAGCGCCCACTTGACTACATCACAGGATGGAAGATGGCATCAAAGTGGAAGATATGCTAGAGGGAGAGATCCCATGGGCAAGACAGAAGCCAGAATGCCAGAAGAGGTCAGTCTTGCTCTTTTTATAACATCCCACTCTACAGAAAGTAATTTACTCTAAGAAACCAGTATTAATCCCTTTGGAGGTCAATGCTCCAAATACCTTATTTTCTCCCCCATGCCCCTCCTTTTAAGAGGTCCACCACTTCTCATGTCATCACACTGGGGACCAAGCTTCTGGTACATGAATCTTTGGGGAGCATACTCAAACCATATCCAAGCCCTCAAGAATGGGATTAATAGCCTCAGAGGACTGTCTGTCTCTTCTACCAAGTAGGAATACAGCAAGAAGTCAGCAGTCAGCAACATGGAAGCGTGCCTTCGCCAAACACCAAACCTACCAGCGCCTTGATCTTAGATGTCCCAGCCACCAGAATTGTGAGAGTAAATTTTTGTTGTTTATAAGCAGCCTCTTATAAAGGTAGTGCAAAAACTTTTCACTAGGACAGAGGAGATGACATGAGTAGAGCAGGGAAAGATTCAAAGATGTGTAGAATGATACAACCACAAGCCAAAGAATGACAGCAGCCACCAGAAATTGGAAATGTCAAAGAATGGATTCTTTCCTAGAGCTGCCAGAGGTTTTTAGACTCGCTATCCTCTTCATTTGGGCCCACATAACTGATTTCTGACTTCTGATTTCCAGAACTGTGAGAGAATGAATTTCTATTTTAAATCATCAAGTGTGGGATGATTTGTTATAGCAGCTACAAGAAACCCACACGCCACCCTTGCCATCACTCACACCACTTAAGATGCAGCACTTACATACTGAGGCCCTGTCCACTGAATGTGAAACCCACACATGTGGTACTCTCTCTGATATCTGCAGGCATGGTAGCTCACACCAGGTGAGGCTTGCCTGGAGAATGGCGACTCCCATTTAGGAAACTCCACCAAAGGAAGTGATCATGAGGTGAGCAGCTTGCTCACCTCTGGACTCGCAAGGAGAGAAAAATAGTTACTACCACAGTGGTTGAATCGAGTTGATACAGAAAGCAAAGATCAGCACCCCAATGTGAAACTAAAACATTTTCCAAAGAAAACTTTTCACAAATTACTAGTTTTTTCTTTCTTGAATAACTTTTTTTGTACATCTAGAAGGCAATCAATGCATCTCATGTTTCCTATTTTCTATGGTACATATCCTTGATATTAAAGGTGGAATTTTATATCTGAACAAGGAATCTCGGCTTAAGGCCAATGCCTCATTGAGACAGAATTGGAAAGTCCCCAAGAGAAAAAAGCTGCTATCCAAAAGCAGAGGGTACATCTGACCCTGAGGCATAGCTAGAGAGCTTTGTTTTCCAGGTCAAGGTTCAAAGTCGGTCTGATTTTGTGTTGATGAAAAAAAATACAATCTGATACCCAATCAGTGACCTAACAGAATGACTCAGGGTCCCAGGCAGGAGACACACCCTGTGGATTTAACATTAACCATCTCCTGGCGGCAGCATTTTGGAGGCAGGAGGCCCTGGGCCTTGTCCCTCTCTGTCCCCTTGCTCACACACTGAGATGATCTGACTCCTGGGAAATGTCACCCAGGATTCAGCAAGGATGAAGGAAAAGTACAGAGAAATAACCACTGTTAAATTGAATCAAGTTTGACCTAAAGCTGCCTCCATACATCTTTTAATATTTGCCTAAAGTTGCTTCATACACAATGAACTGTAACCTAACAATGTGTAAACAGACTGTAACTGACCCTAGTACCAAGACGCTAGGTCTCAGCCATTCTCAGCAGCCACAGGCAGTCAACCAATCAAGCTAGCTCTGTGCCCTCATTTCCGCTTTCTGCCCATAACTACTTCCAGATCATATTGCAAGAAGTACATTCTGAACCATTTTTGGTCCATCTCACTGCCCGATTCTAGAAGTGCAAATGAAGCCAATTAAAATCTTTCCAAGATCTGTTGTAAAATTTTCTCTTTTAACACTACACAGAGAAGAGAGTCTGGAAAAGTCTGCAGAGAGCAAAGAAGAGACTCAAGGATGATGAGACTCCTCATCACAGACCAAGTGGGACAAGGCCCCTGCAGGGGGCGTCTGTTATTTGTGACTCTTGGCTCTGTAACTGGCTCTTCTAGGTATAGCTTCGTTCTCCTTCGGGACCACGCCTCTCAGAGCATGCAGTATTGAGGGCATGTCCACTACCTGCCCTAATCTCAGCATCACTGGGATGGATGAGCAACCCCAGCCAGTCCAAGAAGTGCTCATCCATGGCAATTTGAACCTAAATGGAGTGACCTCAAAGATGGAAAAATGGAAGAAGATGATACCTCCTTGATGGTGCAGCCCAAGCCAGCTGTCTACAAATGCCTGCTGCCTAGATCCTTGAACAATCTGGTACTTTAGATTTTCCTTGAACTATTCCTTATACTTCCAAGAAATTTCTATTTTATTTATCCAATTCAGGATTGGTTTGGTGGTGTGTAGTTTAAAAATCCTAATAGAGCCACCAACTTCAAGGTCTCCACAGCCAGGCTCAGGTTCCTGCCTCCTCATCACTCTCTGCCACACATTATAATCACCTGCAAGCTTGAATAGTACCAATGCCCAGGGCCCTTTGGCCCAAGAATTTGATGTAAATGGGCTGGAGGAAGGCACTGTTCAACACTCCACAGCAACTGGACTATGTAGCAAGTCTACCCCCTTTCATGATCCTTCACAGTCAAGCCTGCCCACTTACGGTCCCCAGAACCCAAGGCCATTCCGCACGAAACCCCTCACATTGTCTCTGCCTTCCTGCAACACACACCATGGTTGCATCAGTCTGTTTGCACTGCATTCAGGAGTGCCACTGCTCTTCTTGAAAGCCTTATGTGGGTCCCTATTGCCTCCAACAGGTAGTCTCTTCTTTAGCCTAGCTTATCGACTTCCTGTATATTTGACTCAATAGACTTTCTAAACTAAATCCACCATTCACTGCTCCCTTCCAGGTCCCTGCCAAGGATCTATTGCCTGTTATCTGGACATACAGAGTTCTTAGTGCAAACAACAAAGCCCATTCCAGTTTCTACTAGAAATGAAGCTATTATTATTTTATATAATCCCTAGGAGAGCCAGAGAATCTGATAGGCAGCCAGGGATCATATCAGTTTATCCCACCAAAATATACCAGTTCAATGTTACTGCCAACATCTGGCCTGGGTTCCCACCCTTAGTTCTCCCTCTCTTCGCTCTCTGTCAGTGCTGTTTGTCACACATTGGTCCTATCCCCCAGGAGTCTCCATGAAGCTCCTTCTCATCATTCTCTTCCAAATGACTCTCTCATGTTGCATAGGTGACTGGCCCAGCCAAGGTCACACACTGCCTGCAAGGAAGGCTGGGAGAGCAAGTTTCTGACCATCATCCTGGGGAAGCAGAACTCAAAAAGAGGGAATTCTCCAGACCTAGGAAGTACAAAATAGGTGATAGGTAGCTGAAAAGCCAGACAAACGTCCACCAGACTTGGCATCACGCTTTCTTCTCTTCAAGTACCACCTGGCACATGACCTCCTTTAAGGGGCCATCTTTCTGCTCAGGGAAAGAACATGGACCTTGGAACATGTCAGATCCCAATTCAAATCCCCATGGTCGATGACTTTAGGCAACTCCACAAAGGGAGGATAATGACACCCTCCGGAGAGTGATGTTAGGAAGAATGGACGTGAAACACAGAGACTGGCCCTTCGACTGGCCCCCATGCTCTGGCTTACTGTGGCCCAGCATCAGATAGCAGAGGCACTTCCAATGAAGGGCTAAATGCCTCATTTCCTGGGCACCTCACACCTTGCAAAGTTTGATAAAACGCAAGGAAGAGGAAATCCCCACCCTCATCACAACGTTACTGAGATGAAAATGCTCGCCACCTTGCAAATGGGGCGTTGGAGCGGGATTTTAAGTTTCTATTTAAAAATAAAGCAATGGAAAGTTTCTTGTACCTAACGGCATGGTAGGGCAAATTCCCTCCTGTTGCAACTCCACAGAAAACACTTATCAGCTCGAGTGAGTTTACTCCTTCCCACTTCATCCTTTCCTAGTCTTTTTCAGGTGAAAAATTCCCTCCAGGTATTGCAGAGCAGGGCTTCTCCCCCTTCAACACTGCGGCCCAGAGTTCCCATGGATCTGCTCAGAATGCAGATTCTGATTCAAATTTATAAGTTCCCAGGCGATGCTGCCAGTCCATGGGCTACACTATGAATTGATCAAGCTGTAGGCGACACCTCTAGAGTGAAGTCTGATTAACCACTCTATTAAAAATCTGGAGCCAAGAACTAGCTTGCTTCGCAGTCACCATCCTCTACTCTTCCTTAAGTGAAAATGTTAAGCTTCGAGTAGGCTCCACCTCAATACTCTTATGCCCCAGTGGAGAAATATTAAAACTCCTTGAAAGGGGAAAATAGCTTCTTCTTCCTCTCTTCAGTCCAAAGGGTATTATGCACATCCTAAGTTTTATAAATATTTGGTAAATGAGCCTTCAGATGAAATATAAAGATCTGCCTAAGTGATTAGAATATGGTAAAGTCAATCATCTAGGCAGGATTCCTGGAAGAAGTGGGCTTGCAAGAAATTCAACAAAGCTCAAGAAGAGAGAGCAGCTGGCTTCTGCACAGATTTCCTTCATTCTCTGGACAGTAATGTTCAATCACCAAGGTGACCCATTCACCACCACCTCTGTCAAGACAAACTAGAACTTGAAAAGCAATAACACATCAGCCTTCTTTTAAATATAGAAAATATGCCGCTGTCATTTCAGCATGATATTTAATTTTTCAGAATGGCAGCATACACAAAGCAGACCCACAAATCTCCCCAAAAACAGTGTTTCTGCTGAATACATCATGTCTTCCAAAGAATTATAATAGACAAAGCCAAATGTGACATATAAAGCCAAACGACTTGTGTTCAAACACCATATGTGGAGAGTCTTATTTCTAAGGTACAGTGGATGTTTTTTCCCCACTTCATTAGAGAAAGGAGATGGCTTATCTCTCCAAGTGCAATGAGCCTCATCATTCCCTACTGGGCCCGACTCCCATTTCTGCATGTCTTTGGTTTCGTAGCCAGTTAGACATTTAACAAGTACAATAACAACTGAATGCTTCAGTCTTTCCTCTTGATCTCTGTCTGTCAGATCCAGGTAACACCACCCTCTCCAACAATACAGCCACCCTTGAGATGTGTAAGACAGTGGGATGAAGATGTCTCAACAGCCCTCTGCCTGCCAGAATGGATCCTACACACAGTTATTGCAAACAGGGAATTCTGTCAAGTTTTTAAGTTGGCAGGAGCCTTAAAGTTAGAAAATGGTAAAGTTTGTTAGTCCAAGACATCGCTCTTATTCCAACCAGCTTTCAGCTCTGGGGTTGGCTATCTCTCCTCACTGCTTTTTCCGTTGGAAGCTAAAGAAAGAAGGATATAGTCTTGTGGTGAGGGAGACTTCTGGAAGCAGCAAAGCTATCCACACAGAAATGCACTTACAGAGCATTTATTCAGCACCTACTAAGTGCCAGACTATGAAGAGGAAGAACAGCCAAAGCAGTGATAATTACGAGAACATTCCGATATCATTTTTTTTTTTAGTTTGATGAATAACATACCCAGGAATCTAAAAAAAAAAAAATGCAGCTGGTGGGACTCATATCTGCAAATATGGAATTCATATGAGTTTAAAAGTCCTGTGAGTGGTCCATGGTGTCCTGGACTGTGGTAAACTTCTAGATCACCAAGTACTGAGCAGGTGATCTGTAGATGGTTGGTGAACTTGTGTCTGGCCCAAACAGACAGTTCTTAGGTGGTAAGACTCTTTAAAGAGACGCTTCTAGAGATTGGATCTGTCTTAAAAGACCTAAGTAAGGCAAGACACGTGTTCACTTGGAAGCCCATAAACAAAGTTCAGTGAATTTTTATTTTCTGCTGCTACATAACATATCATCATGAACTTAGTAGCTTAAAACTTATTAATTAGAGCACAGCATGGCTGGGATCCCTGCTCAAGGTCTCAAGGCGCAGGCCTGGCTGAGTTATTTTCCAGAGGCCCCAAGGAAAAAACCCACCTTTGAGTTCACCCCGGTTCTTATTCTCTTGCAGGTTCTCGCCTCCTAAAGGTTATCTGCACCCACTGCCATGTGGTTCTTTCTAGCTTCAGAGCTAGAGCAACAAGAAATTTCTTCCTTATGAAATGCCTCTCAAGCTTTGACCCTCTGAGGAACAGGTGACTTGGTCAAACCCACACAGGAAATCTCCCTATTTTAAGGTCAACGGATTCAGGACCCTAATTACTTCTGCAAAATCCATTCACTCTAACACCCAGGTTAGGGTTTGATTGAATAACTGGGAGAAGGCATGTGTATCCAGGATCAGGAATCCTGGGAACCATCTCAGAATTCTGCCTATTACAGGGAAATAGAGGAGAGGTAGGGAGAGCTGACATCACCTCCTGAGCACCATTGTTGAGGGGGTCTCCTTCCCTTCCAGGAGCAGTACCCACTGTCATGGAATGTCAATCAACCTATGAAGAAGCAATAATGAGTATCCAAGGTCTCTGATCTCAGGAGAATCCAGATATAGTCAGGGGATACAAGTGCCCCCCTCTAAGGAATATCTCAGATGGCTCATCATGTGCAGGAAGATCATTATAGGCTGGAGTTGTCCCAGAAGCTCCAAGGAAGAAGTAGGGGTTTGACACTGTCATTGAAGAATGGATAGTCCATTGCACAACAGAGAATCATTTAGTCCTACTGTAACCTACCAGTGCTCCTTGGAGATACCTGCCAACCAGTGCCCAAGCTATGCTGGGGCAGTATGAGCTTGTGTGCTGGGAAAGCGTGAGGCACTAAAGGGAAAGGAGGGCTGTGGCAGCAGCAAGACTTGGGAAATCTAGAAGCCAGCAAACTGGACCAATGGCAAGAAGGACTCACTGATACCAGCTGCTTTACCAAGACTGTGTCCCAATGAAGGGTTGTCACCCTTTTTATTCCAGGAATACTCTCAGCCCTATATTTTTTCCCAAGTTGCAATAAACAAATACCATCACCCAGGGGGAGAACTATAGTACAGGTTCAATGGTGCTTTCTTTGCTGTTTAAAAACCTTCCACAGCTTCCAAGGCTAAATTTCAAACTCCTTAGCTATGGTCTCCTGGCTGACTGAGACTAAACTGACTGATCTAGCCAACCATGCTGGGCTCCTGGCACATTAAAGGGAGACCTATGGAGTTTACAATCCCTTTTCACCCTTCACAAAATCTGGCTTTTAAGATAATTGCCCAGGTAAAGAGGTCAAGAAACCCACACTCTGTTTAAAAAAACTGGATCCAGGATACCTCTATAGCAGGCAGTACCTATGTTTTCCTCCCGAGCAGTAAGCCTCAGGGCTCAGCCTGAAGAGAGATGGCTACAAGCAAATTTGCACTTTCAGGGAGAAATAAAAACACACCGGTCTAAAATTTTCAAAATGCTACCCCCACTACATTCTCTCTCCATTACCCTGAGGTACTCACCCCCTCGTTGGCAAATGGTAAAATGCCTGTTAAAATATAATGTCTAGACTTGTATTATTGCACGAGCATCTTTTTAAACAGAATTTAACAAGGACTATTAAACACCACCCTAACCTTCATTTCATGGCTACTCCTGTCAGATACACATGATGAAAGCTTATATTAAGGAGTCGATCAACACAGACAGTTCATTTACTCAGGGGAGAGAAAATCTTAAGTGTTGTGCATGGTGGCCTGACTTTTTGAGGCCTCATAGGAAACAGATCCTTTTCAAAGAGAGCTTCTTCGGGCTCAGACTAACCAGAACATTTTTTAAGGAATGATACACTTCCATAGGAATGCATGTCCAAGGGAAAATAGAACTTTGCTTTCCAAATCCAAGTGAGACTTGCTCACCTATTTTTCAATCAACAAACATTTATTGGTCATCTGCTATGTGCCAGGCGCTATGCCAGGAAGGAGGCACAGTGTTGAGCAAAATTAGAGATAATTCCTGCCCTCAGGGAAGGAGAAGGAAAACAGATGTCAGTCATATTATTACACAACTAGATGTAAAATTACAACTGTTCCAAGGGAGTTGTAATGAAATCAAAGAATGAACCAAATTTCCCAGAGGAGATCTTGGAGGATGAGAAAGAGATTAAACTTGGTAAAGTGGGTGGGGTTGGGGACAGGCAGAGAGCATGAAGTGTGACAGAAAAAAACATTTCAGGCAGAGAAAAAGAACAGGTACCATTTTTCAAAGAAAATGATGGGGACCAATGGGGTCAGAGCAATTTAGGGGTATTGTAGGCTCAAAGTCCAGGGAACAGGTCATGGTGTCCAGATGAACAGGCATGCTAATGAATGGGATCTGAGGTTCCAAGATTCTCTTCCTCAGAAACTGCGTCTCTCCAACAGAGAACTGAAATCTTTGAGACAGCCTAATTATACAAATAAAGCCCCATTAATAAATTCATATGTCAAAGCCTTAAAAGCCCTTGTGACTATAATTGGAGATGGGGTCTGTAGGAGGTAATTAGGGTTAAATGAGGTCCTAACCCGACAGATTGGTATACCTCTAAGGAAAGGGAGAGACACCCTGAGTGTGCATGCACAGAGGAAAAATCATGTGAGTAACAGGGCCACAGGCAAACCGGAGAGAGAGGCTCAGGAGAACCAACCTCGCCCAGCTCCTTGATCCCAGATTTCCAGCCTCCAGAACTGTGAGGAAATAAATGCCTGTTGCTTAGGCTCCCCAGTTTGCGGTTTGTTGTTACGGCAACCGGAGAGAACTAATACAAGGGGGAGACAGGCAGCCGGCAAGGAGAGGCTTTTGTTGAGCGTTTTCTGGCCTGTGTTTGACCTGAGAGCCACTGATTGGCTTTAACTTGTTGGGGTGACAGATTGGTCACCAATGAGGTCCAGCGGCTGGGACGTGAAGAACAGCCCTGACAAGGGCAAGAGTAGATGCAGGTTCTTCCAGGGATGGCAGACCAAGTCAAGAACCCTCCCTAGACATGGGGCTATCCAGAAACAAAGTAGAAAGGGTGCAAGCTCTTTGAAAGTGCTTGTCAAGAAAAGTGCCCACCATCAAAGGTGGCTCAGGGAGGCTGGTCAATAGCCTCCATTGACAGGAACGTACAGCAGTGATGATGGCCAGCCTTCTCTCCCGTGCTCAGTGAGCATCCGAGGAGCAGAGGGGAACGTCCATTGGGTCAGGGAGGTGAGAGAAGGAAAAGGAAATGAAAGTTAATAGGGTCATTCAAGTGGAAGATCAGGGGACCTGATTCAGCAGCTCAGGACAAAGCTTCTGGACTCCCTTCAATACTCTGCCCCTGTGCTGTCTCAACTTCCAGATCGTTTTTATTTCAAGCAGTTTTTAGCATTTATCAGCTGAATGTTTTCTCAGCTAAGGCCTCTGCTGCCTGGATGTACTTTGGCAGCCCCCACGAGGCATCCAACTAGGACAGATGAACAGGCTTGCTAATGAATGGGTTCTGGGATTCCAATATTCCCTTCTTCGGGAACTAGATGCATCTCTCCAACAGAGAAATGAAATGTTTGAGACAGTCTGATGATCCAAATAAGCAGCATTATTATATTTGTCTGCCAGGCTGATCACAGGACATTTGCAATTTATGACAGATATCCCAAATAGAAAAATGAACATGAAATATCATTTATTACAGGCGCATCTAGATCAATAAGGGGAAAAAAGAATGCAGACAATAATATGAATATTTGAGGCAAAAACTTTTCCTGATATATTCAAACATTTGAATCAAACACTATCTTGCACTAAAAAGTTACTAATTTAATTCTTGAGATAGTTCCCTGAGAGATTGGGTTGATATATCTTTTTACACCACTGAAAAAGACTTTGGTAGGAAAATTAGTGGTGAAAACAAGATTGTAAGACCACTGTTTAAGCTAGTCAAGAAAACAACCATTAAAAAAATTCTCATGGCACTTCAGAAGAATTTGAAGGCAATGATTCTCATATAATCCTTGATATACACTGGATAGAACACAGGGATTGATTCCTTAGCTAATTATATTTTTCGGTTAAGGCCTGCACACGGGTGCTGAATTTCATAAAGTCAATGAAGAGGGAGCTGAAAAGACACATGAATCAACTGCCAAGTCACTGACAAATGAAGGCCTATCTGAGTTAGACCAGGTAATTTTGGAACAATAGAAAATTGACAAGGACGATCCCAGGACAGGTGCTTCAGTGAAGATGATTTAAATAGCAAAAATTAAGAGAAGCCCTGGGAGAAAGCATTCTTTATAATCTTTCTGAGAAAATCGAACACAAAGGCTATCATGTACTTGCACCCGAAAAAATCACGCCCTTCAAAAAGCCACACTTGATTCGTTCTGAATAGTTATAAGAATTAACCTACACTTGTAATTATGAGCTATATTTATAATATACAAGGTGAGTTTCTTCTCATAATTTTCACTTTCAAATCCCAATCGACTCTGTTTTCACATGAGATTTTGAAGTCAATTTTAAGGGAACTAACTTTAAGGATTTTTTTCAGGTCCCCAGATGAAGAGGGTAACAGTCAGGGTTCTCTCTTCTGTCTTCTCTCTCTCTCTCTCTCTCTCTCTCTCTCTCTCTCTCTCTCCCCCCCTCATCCATCTCTCATCCCCTCCTTTGGTTTGGCTTCTAAATTGGGGTCTGAAAACCCAGAGGATGTGACTCTGATCTCCTCCTCTCTGTTTCCAGGAATATCTAAACATATGTCAATCTTATTTTTAGAGTAGTTCATGAAAGCAGCAACTCTCACCTTTTTTCCAGAGAAGCCCATAAGATGACCATCTTTTAAGATATTCTCCCATGAGCAGCCCAAGTTGGTGTGCAATCTCTACCACTAGATGTAATTTCTTCCGTTTTCCTCTGACTCAGAAGACCAAATCAGAATGTAAAAAAGTGCAATTACTGTGGAGTCTTCAGTCTTCCAGAATGTTCCTTTAATTTTCTAACTTCATGATTATCTGTAAAAATCTTTTCTTCATGAAAAAATCTTTTCTTCTATTAAAAGCCAGTCACTGCCCTATATGAGGTCACTTCATGCTCTTGAAGTTACAAATTAAAACTGTATCTTCAACCACTCTGTTGTTTGACTTTGAATGGGTAACATTTGACCAGGAAACCATGTGTCCAAGGACCTGGGTGCCATATGTATTTGAGAATCATTCCAAGGGAAAGTTCAGAAAAATAAGAAGGGAAATTCTAGGAAAGCCTTCCTTGAAAGGAAACCTCACTTTGCACATGCTCAACATCCAAGGGGCAAAAGAGCCCTATGCACTGGTTCCTTTTCCTCAGAAGAGGCAGAAAGCCAGACCAGCAACTTCTGTTCTGATGCTGGACAAGTATCACCATGGCCACATTAGCAGTGACCTTGTAAGGGGAGATAAGCCTGGTGCTGATTTCTCACTGAGCTAACAAGAGACAAGAAGAGAACTCACGCTTCCAGGAATGTGCACTTTTGAATCATTATTTTTTCTTCTGCAAATTGCTTGAGACTTCAGCGGCATCCCAGCACTTTTTCCCTCTCCCAGAGTTCGCAATTTGTTTTCATTATTTATCAGTCCAGCATCTCAACTCAACTGAGGCACAATGGCAAAAGATGCAGAAAGGATAATTAATGTTTTCTACATGGACTTCCTCATCCTGGGTAGATTTATGAATTTCATTTCCATTATGCAGAAGTTAGGATTTTTAACCATGAGGGAGGAAGAAAACCCTTAATTGTTTTTCTATTGCCTCAAGAGCTCCAAAGACATCTTGTGCTATGTCGTCATTTACACTTCACACTAAATTCAAAATACGTTTGAAATGAGCAAATATTAGTTTTGATTTGACCCATCTGTTAAATGAAATACTAAAAAAGACTGCTAAATCACTATATTAAACTCAGCGATTTGTAAACAATTTGTATGTTCATTTGTTCTGGGTTAAAAATGCCCCAAAGCACAAGTTTTATGAAACCCACAGAGTAAATTGCATTGTATTAATCTGATGGAAGCGGGCCATGATTTCTTCCTCTTCACTCCATTAATTTATTTCCTAACTTGAGTTAATTAGTGAGGTCCCTATTTTTAAAAGCTCTTTGAAATTCATTGGGGGAAGGGGACATTTTCAAGAACTGCTTTGAAAACCTACTGCTGAGGAATTGGGCTAAATATAAAAGATAAATTCCCCCCAAGATATTACCACACATGGAGCACCTTACTGCCCTTCAACAATCTTTATGCTGGCCACACAGAGGATGATTAATATACAGTTGTCATAAGAGAGAGGGAAAGAGGTAGAAGTAAAGAAGAAGAGCGCCCTGAGATCAAACTCTTTCCTGGCCATTACTAACCGGAGGGGATGATCCCCATGAACCTATCCATCTCCAAATGAAAGTCTGTGGCATTCTGGTTTTATGCTAGCCAGTGGAGACTGACTTTAACTTGGAACACCCAATGAGGAAAGAACTCACTGACATCTATTCAAAGAAACAAAAAAATAAAGATTGGCCAAATAGAGAAAAAAGGTAAATCCATTCATTTTTCCCCCCCTTTGGTCAAAGTAGCCAGGATTCCCAAGTTAGACTGGGAGGGGGGAAAAGAAAGGAAAATTCATTCACATTAATGTATAAATTATAGCCAACAGCTTAAGATATGCCTAAGAGGATATGGAGAAAGAGAGGACTGGCCTTTTAACAAATGTTCAAGTTTTAAGCAAGTGTGATGTCCATTCCTTCATGTTTTGGACAGCAGCCAGTGGGCAACAAAGATGGAGCAGGATCTTATCTGCCAGGACTCCCTACTCCAGCTTCCCGTGAGGCTGGCCAGAGCAAGAGCAACTCCACCATCTACCCTAGGTAGCACCTTTGTTGTTGAAGCCTTAGTTCATTTTCCCTCTGCCAAGTGCCTGTGAAAGTC
The DNA here is from genome assembly GCF_048772815.1 of Callospermophilus lateralis. Classification (NCBI taxonomy): domain Eukaryota; kingdom Metazoa; phylum Chordata; class Mammalia; order Rodentia; family Sciuridae; genus Callospermophilus; species Callospermophilus lateralis. The sequence continues at coordinate 107,004,624 of NC_135313.1, read as the reverse complement.
ATGGCCAGACACTCATTTTCCTGCCCCAAGGTGTATAGGGAGGAGAATTTTGGTGCTGTACAAGAAGATTTTGATCCGTCTTCTGTAAGCCACAAATTCCTCCTCTATAAAATGGAAACATAAATCACCCAGCACAGCCCCTGAGGCAGAGTTGGCATCCAAAAACTGCAGGCCTCCCCCCTCTCATTTTGCACACTTAGATTAAAATCAAATCAGCCCTTCACCGATACACCAGAAGCCAGGAGCTAGGCTGACACAAAACCTATCTGCCGTCCAATATTCTGCCCTGTCTAACCCCTGATCCTGGAACCAGTCACTCAAGTTTCCCACACCAAAACAAACAGCACCATGATTTATCCCCTCTCCCGCCACCACAATGCAAAGTGGAAAAGGGAGAAGGAAGAAACATTTGCAGTATCAACTCCCTCTTGACTCACACACACCCAAAGCTGTTTTTCTTGTTTTTTCTTTAAAAAAAAATTTTTTTTAAACCCTTCACTCACACACTTCACATGTCCTGGGTTAAAAACTCAAGTCTCCCAAGTTTAGCAATGAAGCCCCTTTTCTGAAGACTTTAGGGCCTCACAGACCACGGGCTCCTTTGAAATACCCCCATTAAACCCAGAGAAGCCCTCAATATTTTAAATCCTGTATCACAACAAAGTTGGGAAAACAAACAGCTTTCTCTGCATGGGAATTGGGTACTTTGGGAAATCCGTCAAGTCCCAGGAATCTGCAAAGCTGCAATTTCTAAATCAGACAAGAGGCCATGCAGTCTTGCTCTGTTTCTTGGCTCTGGTAAGAAATGATGCACTGCCTCAAAAACCCAGGCTCCTGGGCAGGGCATGTCTGAGAACTCCAGTTGTTTTTTGTTGTTGTTGTTGTTGTTTGTTTTGGTAAAAAAAAAAAAAAAAAAAAAAAGTAGAAGATCACTCCAGGGGGAATAAAATAGCAGCCTGTTTTCTCCAGAGGAGGAGAAGAGTGGGAACAAAATCTAATTGCCTAAGAAAGGCTCTTCAGGATAGAGACAGATAGATAAAGGGCTCCCTTGATCTCTGCAGAACTTGGCCTTTGCAAAGGACTTTCACCTCTGCATTACCTAATTTATCCTTCTTATTTCCCAGTAGTTTTATGTCTATTTTACCCAAGATATTCTGTGACTTGCCCAATGTCACAGAAATTGTGTCCCAGACCTTCTTACCCCAGTTTAGTGTTCTTTTCATCATAACCCACCACAAATTCCCAAAACAGAGAGAAGAATCATCCAAAGACACAGATCAATATCAATGCCCTAATTCTGCTCTGACTTCAGCCTCAACGAACTTAAATTTAGACTTTTAGGGCAAGACTTCTCAACAAGAGGACCATAGGAAATGGTTCAGGTGAAGGTGGGGTGCTGCTCCCAGATCGCCCTCCACATTGACTCACTCAGGAAGATGATAGTCTGCCTCCTGGCAGTCCGACTCTCCTCACTCTCTGACTTTCTCATCTGCAGCTGTTGCCCGGTCCCAGCCAGCGTGCCCTGCTTGCTCCTCTGGAGCACCTTCATCATGTTCCAGCACATGAAGGCCACGGAGACCAGGACCAAGAGATAGACGACGAAGGCACCAAAGATGCTGGACTGGAACACGGTCCAGCGGCTGGAGAGGTTGGTACAGATGGACATGTTGGAGGACTCAGGGTGCTCGTGGTGGCGGGTTCGAGAACGGTTGCAACTGAGACCCCGGTGACTGGGCACATTCACCAGAGGGTACTCGACACCCATGGCAAAAAGCAAGGGCAACGCTACCAGGGCAGAGGTGACCCAGACAAAGGCAATCAGCAGTTTCACCTGGCAGGGCCCAGAAACGGCCTTATACCTGAAGGGATGACAGATGGCAACATAGCGCTCAAAGCTGAGCGTCAGCACATGTAGCAGCGTGGCATAGCTGCAAGTCTCAAAGAGGAAAGTGTGAAGCTTACAGGACAAGGAGTAGCTGGGTGTGGTCAGGGGGTTCCAGATGATGCTGTAAAACTCCATGGGCATGCCAATGAGGAAGACCAAGATGTCTGAGCAAGCCAAACTCACCATGTGGTCTGTCACCTCCTTCTGCAAGTAGCCCTTCTTCTGCAGGACCTGGGTAACCCGAATGGTGACGCTATTCCCCAGGATTCCTACCACAAAGATGATCAGGTACACCAGGAAGAGGGTGATTTTGATCCAGGTGGCCACCTCAAAAGCTGGGACATGGCTGTGATCAATGACCTTGGAGCAGTCATTGCTGGAGCTACTGGATGAAGCCATTAAGAAGAGAGTCACGCTGCCAGATTCAAAAGCTTCTCCAGCTTTCTTTTCTTCTCCCAGCAGAGCCCAGAGTTCTTTGGCTGCAACTCCCAAGTGGACGCCGGACTTTCTCTCACTTGAGTTCACTTGACCAAAAACAGAACTCGGTATTTCGGCGCTTTCATGAAAGCTTCCTGGAGCAGACCAACCTAGGAGAGGCTGGTGGAGCCTGGGGGTGGGGTTTTGAGATGAGTGTGCCCGAGTGACGGGGGAGGAGGAGGAAGGAGTTTCTACTCTCCCAACCCGGCTGAGACAGACACCCGCAGCCCCTGGCGCTCCCGCCCTGCCCTTCTTTGCAGTGGGCCCTCCCTTTGCTGCAGCCCTCCTGTCCCCCTCCAGCTTCCTGGCATTCGCCCTGACCCGCCCTCGGAGAGCACCCTTTCTGGGGTTGCTGGAGGCAGGAGGCGGGGAAGTCAGTGATCAAACATTAACCACGGTCAATCGTGCTCAGCGGCCCGGCTGCAGATCTAGGCCAGCCACCGGGTTTGACTCAACACACAGGCATCGTCTCCGGAAGACGATGGCCCCACCTCCGCTGTCACCCACGCCACGCGGCCACTGCTTAACCCCCACTTGGGGTCTGCCCTGATGTGCATTCCAGGGAGGTGCAGCCCCAGGGAAGCTGGAGTGCGCTCACTGGGGACTTTGAGATAGACAGACGTCCCCCTCGCCCGCCCCGTCCCCACTCGCATAGCAGTCCCGGTCCCTTCAAATGTTAGGTCTTGGCGGTGGCTGGCCCTGGACACCTGCTGCCGGCCGGGCCGCCCTGGAGGAGCCAGCAAGCGCTTGCTCCTTGGTGCCCTGCCTTTGGGGCACTCAGGGTGTTTGCAGGGAATGGCTGGAGTGTGACCTGCCTGGAGCAGAATTGGTCCTGCCGCCCCTTCCGGCTGAGGGAACCGAACCCCGAAAAGCGTGGGCGCGGGGGTCCCTCCTTTCGGTTTCACTCCACCATACAGACTGCTCTCTCCACAGCTGCTGCAAATCTTTAACTGGGAACATGCATAGGGATGAGGATGGCACAATCCACTGGGATGCTCTGAGTGGAGGGAGTTATGCCCAAAACATCAGGAACAGCAGGAGCAGGCTAATGTGGGAATGTCGGGACAGGGCCACTGCCATAGGAAAACTACATTAAGGGTCATGACATTTTTCCTCTTTGGAGAAAGGAAAATCTCTAATGTTTTTTCACCTATTAATTCTAAAATCAGAGGATTGGGAGATGGGGAAGAGGAGAGGGAGACAATCTCGTATGCATTGTAGGACAGACACTTAAATACCTAGGGCCAAAACTTCTCCAGACTTTGCTGAAAGGGTGGGGGGTGCTCTAAGTCATGAACCACCAGCTTGAATACAGTAAACTAACCCCCTTTCCAACACAGGCCCTGTGCTGAAACATCCTTATATTATCAGAGTGGCTACCCTGGTCCTATCATTTTAAAGAGGAGGGACCTGGGGTACCTAAAGGATAGCTAGGTGCTTTCCCAAGATCATAAAAGAGGGTGTGAGAGCAAGATTTCACCTCTATGCAGAATCTTGAAAGAAGGACAGAAGGGTTAGGGTTAGGGTTAGGGTTAGGGTTAGGGTTAGTCAAACACAGAGGAGCAAAGAACAGAAGAGTGGTTACCAGAGGCAGGAAGGGGAAAAAAACAGGAACCCACAGGTCAAGGGTACAAAGTTACAAAGTAAAAGATGAATAAATCCAGCAATCTAATGTACAGCTGGAGGACCATGGTTAATAACATTGTAATGTACATTGAAATTTTGCTAAGAGAATAGATTTTAGCCCCCACACACATACCCTGTCACTCTGGAAGATGGCAGATTGAATTTGCTTGACTACAGTAATCATTTCACTGTGTGTGTGTGTGTGTGTGTGTGCATGCGCACGTGTGTGTGTGTGTGTGTGTGTGTAAAAATCCTATGTAGCACATCTTAAAAATACTCAGTTTTTTAAAAAGTGAGAGAAAGACTTGAAATTAACCTGGATCTGACCCTTGAACCCACTTCTTAACTCCTCACAGAAGGGAACCCTATAAGTATAGCAGGTGCTCAGGAAATGTATCCTGAATGACACACACAGAAATAGGGAGTCTGTTTTCTGAACCTGGACCCACAGTTCATGACCTTGGGGATTACTTGTTCTAGGGAGGGAAGGCTATATGGCCACCAGATCTCTATAATTAGCTTCTTATGTGGCCACAGTGTTTTCTGTCTCTCTATATACTTGTTCTCTCTGTTAAATTACAAGCTCCAAAGCCAAGGAATGTATCTTCTTCCTCTCTCACAGCTCTCCATAGCACCCTAAATAATAGGTTTTGCTAGAGGCCTCCCCATCCCCCGTGTGTGCTATTTGACCTCCTTTCTAGCAAAGAAACTCCTAACTCATTTCCTTATTGGTACATGTTTTTAGCTAAAGGATCTCAATGACATTCTACCTGTCCTGAAAAACTCACAGGATAACATGATGGGGGTAGACAGGACCCTTGGGACTTTCCTAACTCCAGACTAGAATCCTGAGTGGGCTCCTCTGCAAAAGCCTCTGGTTGCTTGATGCTCCAGAGAAACTAAGAAAAAGGTGATCTAGGTCAGACCTAAAAACTTCCCTACCCTCAACACACACACACACACACACACACACACTTGTGCCCACACATCCCACATCCCTGCTTCTAACCACCTCTTTCTTCTCAAAACTATAAACAAGTTAGGGCTCTTTCAAGTATCCCCCCCGCCCAGCCATAGATCTGTCCTTTCAAATTCTCCTTAGTCTTTTTCTGAGCCCCTATTATGCATCATGCACATTCATATAATTCATTTCTTTCCATCCTCACAAAGCTGCAAGGTGTATATTATTGCCCCCATTTTATAGATGAGGAAATTCAGAGGTGGGGGGTTAAATGACCTGCCAGAAAGGTGAAGAGGCAGGATTCAAACTCGTGCCTATCTGGCACACCATGGTTCGATCTCTGTGCACGACAAGACTGTGCCAGGTGGAAGAACATCATTTTGGGGAAAGACAGTGTTTTCTGTCACCAGCCCTGATGCTGTTCGTTTCCCCAACTGCAGTAAGTCCATCATCCTGTAATATATTTGATAATCCCAATTTGTTCAGCTCAGACAAGATTCCCATTACTGTCCAATTCTTTTCATCAGTTTTTTTTTTTTCCTCCCAAAGTGTGAACACAGATTACAAATTCATGGCCAAACGGTGAGAATCAAGCCAATTAACATTCGTCCCTTATAACAGAGATGGAAAAATACATTTTGAACAAAGGCCCAGGAGAATTAAATTTTCATTTCACCTTTGCTTTTCCCAAGACCAATTAAAAACTGTTTAATGTGCTCTTATTGTTGATAAGACTGGCATGGCACCTGGCCTGGGTCTGTGTAATCTAGATTTTTTTTTATTAGTTTATTGCATAGAGAGAAAAAGTAATCAAAAATGAGAAGTAAGTATACTTTAGTTACCTTTTCATCTCAATTCAACTCAAGGTCACTCTACTCTGGGGCCTACACAAATTTATATTCATATTCTACACATTCTAGATGACCTTTGGGGTCACATAGCCTAGTAGCTTTCATGAGTTTTTTTAAAATACTGAATCTCATTTTTAAAATATAATCTTATATTGGTACCCAAAGAAAATACACACACACACACACACACACACACACGCACACACATATTTATAAAAAATTTTTTATTTATAAAAAAATATATATTGTTTCTTTTTAAATTTAAATGTATTTTGTATGCTCAAATTGATAACATTAACTCATCTGAAATTAACTAACAATTTATACTCTGATTAATACCTTTATTTACAAAGATTCGTGGTAAAAATCATAAGGATCATATTTTAAGCTGCAAAGAAAAAGTAACACATTTTCAAAAATTATGAACAGTGCAGATACCTTATTTATAATGCAATACAACTAAAAATCAACATCAAAACCGTAAGGCTGAAACATAAAATTCTACCATGTCAAAAAAAAAGAATTTTAAATCTGTAGAACAATTCTCAGTCGAAGAGAAAACCCAAATCAAAATTACAGACTATCTAGAGAAACAGCACAAAAATAATACATATCCAAACCTATGGAAATAGCTACAGGAACCCCTGAGGGGAAAACTCACAGTCTTAAATGTTTCTAATAGACAAGGGAGAATAAAAATAAATGAAGTCATAAAAGGATCAAAATTAAGGAAGACAATAAGAAGGGATTAACAAAGATGAAAGTGATCATGAAGAAATGAGATAGTAGAACGAGTACATAAACTCAAAAGTCCCACTTTCTTGTCTAAATCAGAACTTTTTAAGTCCTACTTTTTAAAAGTGGGACTTACCGTTTTCCTTAGGTGCCATCAAAATCAGTTCCAGGTGGGCAGCCTGCGCTCCACCCACCCTCATCAGAGGAGACAAGTGCTATGGTTCGTATCTTAAATGTTCCCCAAAGGCCTGTGTGTTCAATCTAGGTCCCCAGCCTGTGGTGCTATTTGGAGGTGGGGAGCCTCTTGGAAGAAAGCTAGGTCACTGGAGAGATATACCTTTCAAGGGAACAGTGGGACCTGGGCCTTTCCTCTCTGTTTTCCTGGCCACCGGGAGGTGACAGTCTTCTCTGCCATGTGCTCCCACCATGACGTACTGTGCTACTGAGGCAAGATGGAAAAGCAGAAAAGAGACAAAGGGATGAACAAGAAAGCTATATAACTTTTATGTGAAAGTCTTATGCCAATGTTCCTCATACCTTCAGTCCCCAAGCCCGTTCTCTCTCCCAGACCTGTCACTCTCAAATTTCTGGGAAGTCTACACGTCTTCATTTAAAGTTACTATAAATTCACCCACTTGTGAAAATTTCTCTGTTCACTATGAATTAACCCACTGATAGATATATTTTTAGGATAGATTGAGCAAAGGGAGATATGAAACCTGTAACCTAGGGTACTTTCCAATGTTATCTATTGATCAGATGACGGAGAAGACGTCATGCTAAGGATCCTGAGAACTGTCAGAACAACGTAAGCCATCTTGTGATCATCAAACGGCTGTCATGCCCACCCACTTTCCCATGCATACCCCAAGTTTCCCTTGAAGTACCCAAGACCCCAAAAGCCTGTCTCACTCTCAAGACAGTCCACATTCTCCCTTGAATGTATACTCCTTGCTTTTCTAAATAAGCCTCTGTGTGTCAATATCTGATGCATGCTTAAATCCTTTTCTGGCACACACACTAAGGATCCCGTCATAATGAGTTAAAGTCCTCTCTCTAGGACCTCCTCAGAATTTCTCCAGTGACACCACCACAACCCCAAAGCAATAGGACCAAGTAACTAGGGATTGAAACTTCTGGAATTGTGAACCAAAATACATTTCGTCTTCTTGTAAGTTGATTTGTCTCAGGTATTTGGTCACAGTGACAAAAAGCTACTAACAAACTAAATTTACAAAGTAGTGCGGTAAGCCCCAGGGTCACCTAGACTTGCTGTCTGGAAGCACTTGCTGACCATGTAGCTAGGAGAGGACTCCAAGTAGATCACAGTCACCTTGCTACATTGAGGGACACAGACTGGCGTTTAGGAGGCTAAACTGTTCAACTTCTTAGCACAGAGTACTGGAAGGGAAGAAGCTGTCCAGAAAAAGAGTGCCACATGTCTATGCAAAGGTCTCTTAAATCTTCAGCTGAATGCCAAGTGGACATTCAGAAGTTATGCTGCAAAAGCTAAGCAAATCCTTGAAGGTAACACTCAAACCAGATCCAAACACATGAACCTTGAGAGTATGGAGTGTGACCCTCAAGGGTTCATAAACCAAGAAAAGATAATTAGTGAGAGGGCTGTGGGCCTAACAATTCCCCAAAGTCACAGAGAGCTGGGAGACACTGAAGTCTAAACCAACAAGAGTGAAGAGACTTCATTGAACCAACTCTGAAAGCGCCAGATCTTAATAGTAGGACTAAGCTGACCATAGAGCGAAGGCTACGCTAGACCTGCCCTCACAAAGATACTGAGCTGAGCCAGCTAATATGGCACAGGTGGCTAGGAAATTCGTGAAATATGAGTCGTCCAAACTGGGATGTGCAATAAGAATACAATGAACACCAGATTCTGAAGAATTTACGTGAAAAAGAAATTAAGTTAGCCACACAGTTTTTACATATTGGTTTCATGTTAAATGACATGCTTGGCTAAAATGGACTAAATAACATGATGAAAAACAATTTCACCTTTTAAATGTGGTTCCTATAATATTTTAAATGAGATGTAGCTGGCTCTTGTGACACCTAAAAGCTAACTGAAAAGGTTGATGAACTTCATTTCATAAAAACAAAAAAGCTCTTCAAGGCAAGAAACAAATAAACAGACATAAATAACTACAGAAAATACATGTAGTTGATAATCACACCATGATGGGTAATATCCATAACACACTCAAAGTGGATAAAAATATACACTTCTTGATAAAACTGATCAAGCATCCATTTTTATAAAATTCATTAAGAAAAAAAGAAATAGGTCAAAGAGATAAACAGGCACTTCATAAAAAAGGAAATCCAGATGGATAATAACAATGAAAAGCTACCCAACCTCTTTAAGCAGTGAGGGAAACGCAAATTAAAACCACAATTAAATATAACCGCATTCCTGACAGATTGGTTAATGATTAAAGATGATCAATACCATTTGTCCATGACGGTGTGGTATTATGGTGACTCTCACGCATTGTGGATGGAGACCAAGAGTGGCAGTGTGTTTGGTAAAGTTAGGTAGAAACGTACTCCACGGCCAGAGACCACTCTCCCAGTTATGGCTGTACAGCTCCTGTCATCAGAATTCACATGACAGAAAGCTTATAGCAACACTGTCAGTCAGTGATTACCACAATCTGAAAAACACCCAAATGTCCATCTACATGAAAGTAGGTTAATAAATGCAGCATAGTCACATAAAGACCTTACATACCCCGTGAAAATGAATACACTTCTGCTACAAAGACTAATATGGTAAAACTTTAGAACTATAATGATATGTTGAAATAAGCAAGACACAAAAGTCCACTTACATAACATTTAAAAACAGACGAAACATAATATTGCCGTGTGTGTGTGTGTTTATTTATTTATATGCACACACACACACACACACACACACACACATATATATATATACACACACATATAGGTTTATACACACATACACATATACACAAATATGTATTCCAATATTATTGTTTGATCTATTTTTAAATATTATGTAAGTGGACTTTGTATCTTGCTTCTTTTATGCATTATATATATTCTATATATTTTATTTTATATATATATATATATATATATATATATATATATATATATATATATATATTTTTTTTTTTTTTTTTTGGTATATATGAATCCTTGAGGGTAACACTCAAACCAGATCCAAACACATGGACCTTGAGAGTATGGAGTGTGACCCTCAAGGGTTCATGTGTTGAGAGCTTGGTTCTGAGTGTGGTAGTGCTACTGGGACCCTTAAGAGGTGGGACCTAGTAAAATGTCCTTAGGTCTTTGGAGGAGCTGCTCTCAGAGATTAAGGCAGCTCTCATTACACTCCTGAAGAGTCAAGAAGGTGTAGAGTGAACCTCACTCCTAAATCAGTCTCTGGCTTGCAATCTTGCCATGTGATCTCTTGCTCCAGTACCTGCTCCCACCTTGATAACATCCACTGTTAGGCCTTCACCAGAGGTTGAATTAATGGGCATGCCCAATCTTAGACTTTCAGCCTCCAAAACTGTAAGGAATATAAACCTCTTTTCTTTATAAAGTTATCTTGCCTCAGGTATTTCATCATAGTAATAAAAATAAACTAACAAATGGATAAGGGAGAGAAAGGAGAGGTGGTAATAAGGGGCTAGGGAATCAGATTGACCAAATCATGTGCATGTATAAATATGGCATAATGAATTCCACTATTGTACATAATTATAATGCAGCAATAAAAAATTAAACTAAGACACATTAGGTTATATGAGAATATATATCATATATAACATAAAAGTATAAATTTTATATATAATACATAATGCATGTAATATATATTACATGAGATATTTATATTATATTTATATGTAGTATATTTTTTGCAATTGTATTTATTTATTTAAAAGCAAACATATAATTTCCATGAAAGGAAAGGGGTCACCTCTATGAGTCAGGATGGTGTGTGACCTGTAAATTGCCCAGTGGGTCAGGATTAGAGACTTCTAAGTGCTAACAATATTCTATTTTAACACCTGGGTAGTAGTTATATGGTAGCAATTATATGATGCTTCATGATTCCTTATTATGCAGTTATTTTGTCTTATGAACTTTATATATGCTATATTTCATATTATTATAAAACAAAAAAATTAAAAACAAAGAATATCTATGTAGCTTGTTGGACCCGCTGAATCAAACTTGCTTTTCACTCAGTGGGATGACAGGACTGTAGCCAGGCACTTTTTCAGGGACAGTAGAAGGAGCACATCCCACCCTAACCCTAACCCTAACCTACTATGTTACAGACCCTAGGCTCCTTCTATCCTCACACTAGTCCTTCCAGATGAGTGGTCCTTGGCCAGGAGCTGGTCACATTCCATGCAGTGCTCCCTGGCAACATGAGGGTAGGAGCAATGACAAGTTGGACCCCCAAAGCCTCAACAGTGTAACCTGAAGACTTTGTCCTTCCTTCCTTCACCCCTGGAGTGTCACCTTAGCAGGCAGCCTGAGGATACAGCTTCCTGAGCAACAAGAACAAGGCCAAGGAACATCCTGTGGAAAATGGCACACCTTCATGGACGCTTCCAGCTTCACCAATTCAGTGTGTGGATGGTCCTTCCTGGGCACGGATGCAATGCTGAACCCCTTCGATTCTCAGCTGAGCCCTAGCCCAAAACCTCCACTTTTTTTTTTTCCTCAGGGAATCATGTTCTCTTTCAAATAAAAATTTTACATAGTAGTTTCCCATTTTTTTCTCCATCTAGAAAATGGGACTTAAAACAAAAAAAAAAGGGGAAATTATCCTACCAGTTCAGGTAAGGCACAGTTGACAAGTTATAGTTTCTATTCAACATGTATCTTTTTTCTCCCTTTGACCTGGCTATATTGAGCTCATTGAAAAGCTAGAAGCCACTCTGTTTCCTATTAGATGCTCCATCTCACCCTGAGAGCAGAATGGCCATTAAGCCCAGGGACAGCCAGGGGGAGACAAGCACCTGTGTGTGTGCTCCTTTCTGCTGCTTCCTGTTCTGTATATTTGCAAAACTGCCCCAGGTCAGCACCGCCAGGAACCACCTCCTACCTGGACGGCCTCCAGTTACGTGCCCTGCACACTGCATATGGCACGCTTAGAGGGTAGGGAAACAGCAGCGCCTACCCGTCTGCTCTTCAGCGTCCCCATCCTAACCCTAGGTCTTTTTTTCCTTCATCTTCAAATACTTCAAGCAACTATCTTTTCTCACTTAGCACTATTTTCCCAACCCATTTGGGAAGAAACCCCATATATCCAACAATCCAAATTTTAGCCTTAATGAAAATTGCAGTCATATCTTCTAGTAGTACATGGTCCACCACATCTTGCTATGTGAACCTACACAAATCAGTTCAGGAATAATCTTCTATCCATTGGCTGACTCTGCTGAGCACACGGAAGCAGGAGGATTAAGAGGACACACTGGGAAGCCAGATCTCCTGGTTTGAATCTGGGCTCTGCCACTCACTTAGCTTCTTTGCACTTTAGTGTTTCATCTATAAACAGAAGATAACAATAGGATTCATTTCCTGCTCTTATTTTGAGGATTAAACAATTTTGCATAAAAAAAGTGCCTGGAATACAGTATATGTGTATATCTATACTAGGTCTTTTCACAGGGGCAATATAGCTCAGTAGGTAAAAGCATGTTCTCTGGATCCAAACTGCCTGGATTTGAGTCTGCTTATCCCAGTTATGGAACCATAGGTAGGTTTCTTAATCTCTCAGTGCCTCACGTTCCTCATCTGCAAATTTGAGGATTAACAACAGTCCCCAACTCAGAGAGTAGTTTTCAGGACCAAATGGCATAACAGACAAAGCTCCCAGGACAGTGCCAGTCACACAGAAAGTGCCAGGCAAGAGATAATTGTCACTGATGTCGTGTCCACTGTCACCTCATCCTAGTTAAGTCATTGTGGTTGGCTAGTATCAAAAAGATAAGAGAAGCTGAGCTTGATGCAACATACCTAGAATTCCAGTTAAGACCAAGACAGGTGAGTCGCAAGTTCAGGGCCATCCTGGGCAATTTAGCAAAACCCTGTCTCAAAATATAATTTAAAAATAAAGGGGGTTGGAGATGTAACTCAATGCAATGCTCTGTGTTAAAAAAAAAAGTCCTGGAGGGGGGGGAAGATTACAAATGTTGCTAAGGGTATGGAGGGAAGGCAACACTCTCACACTGTTGGTCAAAATGTAAATTAGTACAGCCACTATGGAAAACAGTATGGAGGTTTCTCAAACAAGTGAAAATAGAGCTACCATATGACACCACAATCCTTCTGTTGGATACATATACAAAGGAAAGGCAATCAGCACATTGTAGAAATACCCATGCCTCAATGATCACTGTAGCATGATTCACAACAGCAAAAATATGAAAAGAGCCTGTGTCCATTGACAGATGAGTAGAAAAAGAAAATGTGGTACACAATGCATTATTATTTTGCATTACAAAAGAAGACACTGCCATCGGCAACGATATGGGTGTGAACCTAAGGATGTTGTGCTAAGTGAAATAATCCAGACACAGAAAGAAAAATACTGCAGGGTTTCACTTACATGTGGAATCTTTAAAAAGTTGAAAACAGAAAGTAGAAGGATGTTCCCAGGAGGGAGATAACATAGGAGAAATAGGTCAGAGAACACAAAGTTGTAGTTAAGTAGGACAAATAGACCTATAGATCTAATGTACATCAGGAGGACTAGAGTTCAGAGCTAAGAGTATTACAGAGAATTTTAAAAGTAGATCTCACATGCTGTCACCATATACACCAAAATAGGTGACTATGGAGCATGGTAGAAACGCTGATTTGCTTGACTGTAGTTGTCATTTCATTAGGTAGATGCTTACCAAAGCATTGTTGCACACCTTAAATATATACAATTTTAAAAGAAAAATTTTTTAAAATGACAAATTAATGTCTCTTTGCCTGTTAGCTGCAGCAACTGCTACAGACACTTACAAAAAAGAGACAAAATTCTAGTCTCTGAAAATTGGGGATGCGTGTATGACACGTAGGCAATCTTTATAATAACCAGATATTTCATCCAGAACTCCCTGTTTTCAAACTGCACTACGCAGAATTTACTGAACAACAGGGACTCTACAGTTTCCAACTTTATCTTCAGTAAAAATGAGCTTTGAGTTGTTTGCAGAGTTGTGGCAATGAAGTGGCAACAGGCCAGGTTAAATACATGGCTTGTGGCCTTATAATACTTTTTTTTTTGTAAGTGCCAAATGAAAAGGCTACTCTAAGAGGGATTGCAAGTGTGACCTTAGTTGCATTAGCATCTGTGTGGGCTGGTGGAGTTAATCAGCCTGTTTGACACTTCAGAACAAGCAACAGCACCCCTACCTCACAGACTCCCCATCTCAGTGCAAGCTTCATTGCGAAAATCCTTTGGTGCATTGAAAAAAAAAAAAAACAACCAAACAAGCAAACATAAAACACACCAACTTTAGAACTGAAGTCAGCTACTCAAAGCCATTTCTTTATTTTCTTTTAAGTTCAGGCAGACCCTATCCTACGAACATATACTTAATACTGGCCACACCAATTGTCATAGCTGTCAGGTCTTTGTTGTCTTTGCCACTATGAAGATTTGCCACTAGGAAACTACTAGTTGGGTTCAAAAGTACAGAAACAAACAAACAACAACAAAAAGCTTAGATAGCTGTCTCAAGCTGATGTCTACCTTCCTCCCTTAGCTTACATAACAGATGAAATGGGGATTTGTGGGTCCAGCCAGGCTCTGCGATTCTATGGAATAGCATGCGTTATGAGTTCCAGACCTTTGAACACAGACCACTTCAGGCTGGGAACCAAAGGAGGGATTTTGTATTATTTATAATAATATCTTTCCCTACTCTTAAAACCATCTTTTCCCCATTGGAAGGATGTTGATGTTTACAGTTTGACAAATATGAGAAAGAGCAAACTCTCGCATGATTCCTTCCAATGACTGCTTTGTGGCCATAAACAAAGTCTTCACTGTTGCAAACAGAGAAGTCAACAAAGAATGGGGGACAAATACTCGTCCAAAACTCAGTAGCAGCTCCTCTCTACCTTTGTCTCGGAAAAATAATCAAAGCTAATTATGTCCTAATCTCTAATGTTTAACAAGCTGGAAGAAGACCTTGCAAAAAAAGAACAAAGAACAAGGCTTTGAATGGAAGCAACTAGTGGCTTGGAGTCCTTGACTATGAAAATGGTGTTCAGTCTGGGTCCAGGTTTCCTTGACAGATGGAATCGGCACTAAGTGTCACATGTTCTGCAAGAATCAACATTGTAGATTTGGCCTCTTCTTTGAGCTATTGGGCAATAAGCCCAGAGTCAGTCCAGATGAGCTCTTGACAACTTTGATACTCAATATTGTTACTAGTATATCCCACGATGGGCCACCTTGTTATCACCTGCTCAGGTGTGCTAGAACATGTGGTTTGTGCCAGCTGAGAGACAAGTAAGAAGCCTGTCTGATCTGGTCTGATTTGTCATCACTATTGGATTTGGAAGGCAGACACTTAGATTTCATGTGCTGAGGACATGAAAGCAAAGCCCCAGCAATTTAGGATGATTGATAATAAAAAGGAGAGGGAGAGAGAAAGAGATCCCTATGACATGATTGTTGCTGCTATTAGTCTCACAGCCTTACTGGAGATAATGAACCCACACATGGAAAACTCTGAGGGATAATCAGCAACTAGTACAGTAATTGCTCCGGGTGATGGGAAAATAAACTCTTTAGTACAACTTTCAATATCCCTTCAGACCTGACTTCACCCAAGTTTCCAATATTCCCAACCTTACATCTACCATGTATAGTGGACTATATTTTCATAGCTTTGTGAGAGATGGAAATTGCCAAACTCATGTGGTCCTGCAGTGATAGAGATGGCATCAAATTATACCCACCCTTCAAACCCATTGTACTTCCTCTAGAACATTTTACTTTCACATCCCAAACCACACTCATTTATCCCAATAATGAGATATTTAGCAATGTCCTGAAGTAGCCCCATACCATGAGAGCTCATTGTGCACATGTCTTCCCAACTCTGAATTCAGCGACTTTATGTTAGTTGCTTGAAATTGATCACACAGTATTTACACCACAGAAATTGGAAAAGGCTACACCGGGGATCCCCCAAGTCTTTTCTTCTTGAAGATCTGGTTTTTAAACATTGAGCATCACTCTCTGGAAATATCTCTCACCCAGTATCCATGAGGGGTTAATTTCTGAAGTGGATGATAGGATGTCAAAAAAAATGGATCTTGTAAGTATTAGAATAGATAAAAGGGAGGACTTTAAATGTCCTCACTACACAGAAATGATAAATATTTGAAGTGATGGATATGCTAATTAGCTTCATTTGATCATTCCAGAATGTATATATGTATTAAAACATCATGTTGTACCCTATAAATACATGCAATTATTATTTGTCAAAAAGAAAATGAAACTTTAAAAAATGGATCTTCTGGGAATAAAGCGCTAAGAAAATAATTGGATGCATTGGAGAAAGGATGATAAGGACTTCCTAAACCACACAGGGCATTGCTGGCTGTGAGTCACTTGGCTCAGCTATGGACAACTTGCTGGCTGCTGAATTCTCTTCTTCTTTACTTTTATTTTTTTTTTTTAATTTTATGAAGAATGTTGCAAAACTTTTACATGCCTGCCAAGGTGGTTAGCAGATAAGCTTAAGCAACCCCAGGGGCTTCTGTAGTCAGGGACTGGGGAGGTAGCTATTTGCTGCCTCCTGGTCTTTGGCCACCAGAGCCAGAGATGAGGGAATAAACCCACATCCCTGCTCAGTTCTCACTTGCCACTGAGAAAGAGCTGCTTCACTCTTATACCTACAACACAGATATGAAGTTTCACCTTGAAGAAGTGGCCTATTATAGAAAATGATCACATTTTCTGGCCATGATGGGTTAAATTGTGCACCCCCCATATGTTGAAACACACTTGAATTGGAAATGGGATCTTTGCAGATAATAATCAAGGTAACATAAGATCTTTAGGGTGGAACTTGATTCTAGGTGATTATTCAATAAGAATAAAAGAAGATAGCCGGGCTTGGTGGCGCATGCCTTTAATCCCAGCAGCTTGGAAAACTGAAGCAGGAGAATTGCAAGTTTGAGGTCAATCTCAGCAATTTAGTGAGGCCCTCAGCAACTTATCAAGACCTTGTCTCAAAATTTTAAAAAGTGGTGGTGGGGTGTCTGGGGATGTGGCTCAGTTCTTAAGTACCACTGGGTTCAAACCTATTAGAGAGAGAGAGAGAGAGAGAGAGAGAGACAGACAGACAGATATACAGAGACAGAGAGAGAGAGAGAGAGAGAGAGACAGACAGATATACAGAGATAGAGAGAGAGAGAGCGCTCCAGTGACAATCATGACCAGAAAGACTATAAAGACTATGTGAAGACAGACACATTGGGAGAACACCAATTAAACCTCATTTATGAAGACAGGTAGTGGGGAAAACAACAGACAACAAAGCTAAAAAAAAAACCCAGGCAGTAGGCTGCATCTGGCCCATGGGCTATCTCTTGCCAACTTCTGGCCAAGATTCTCCCCCCTAGAGATGCCGGCTTATTTTCCCAGTACCTCCTCATAGGTGAGCTGTGACTGCCAGTTCTCAGATGAGCCCTTCTCCAGCTCAGTTGAAGAGAGCTGCTTCACCCAAGGTCAAACCTGATCTTGAAGGCAACCCATATCCGATGACTGGTGGCGCCTTGACTAGGGACAGTTCTAAAGGGCTCTCCTCACTCCCGTTGAGAACAGCTGAATGCTTTGTTGTGATCACATCACAGTTCAGCCTCTCCCTCTGCCAGTTCTGTCTTCTTCATTGCCCACCAGGTGCTGACCCAAGGATACGCCCCATAAACTCATGCCTGGAATCCAGGGCCTACGTGAGGACACTCAAAAGGAGAAGGAAAGTAGAAGATGGAAAACAAGTGACAGAATAATTCATAAGAACATCTCAGAATAAGAAGAGGTCAAATAAATACTAGAAGAGATAATGAAGAAAACATCTCTGCTCCGACACCAATGGGGTGGCCGACACTTCAATTCTGGCCCTAAATACCAATTCTGGAATTAAAGACCCCTTGAGTAAAGACTACCCCATTTCAGATGCATGCAACAAGTCTCAGGGGTCCCTAGGTCACCCACACTTTCAACACGGTGGCTACAAATTTCAGAGTGCCGCAGCATCCTCAGGTTCAGTCCTTTGCTGTCATGATTCACAGACCCAGGAAGGCATTTGTGTTACTCAGCTCTCCATTGTTGTGACAAAACGCCTGAGATGATCAATTTAAAAGAAGGAAAGGTTTATTTTGGCTAGTGGGTTTTGGAGGTTTCAGTCCATGCTCACTTGGCTCTGTCGTTTCTGATCCTGTGGCAAGGCAGAATGTCATGGCAGAGAGTGCATGGTGGAGCAAAGCTGCTCACCTCGGGGCAGCAGGGAAGCAGGAAAGCGCACTTGTTATAATAAAGCCCCTCTCCCCAAACCCATTAAGCCATGTGACCATGACCGGATTAATCCATCTATGAGGTCAGGACCCTCATGATCCCACTTCCTCCCAAACTGCCCACCTCTGGACACTGCTGCTTTGGGGACCACATCCTCAAAACATAATTTTTTTTTTGGGGGGGGGACATTTAAGATCCAAACAGTGTTATACTTATGATCGGAATTTTATTATAAAAAATACAGATCATCAATGAAAAGATGCATCAAATGAGGTCTGACAGGGCCCCAAACCAACTTTCGATGGCCTCTGCTCACAGAATCAGAGCGTGTCAGCTTTCTGCTTATTAACCTGCTCACCAACCAGGAAGCCCCCCTGAGCTTGGCACCTGGGTTTCTATTAGGTTTCATTACCTAAGCATGATTGATGAAATCACGGATTGAATTCAATCTCCCGCCACCTCTCCTCTTCCTGGAAATCAAGCTGACTCAAAATCCCAACCCTCCAAAGACATGCGTAGTCTTTCTGGTGGACAGCTTCTCTCTTGAAAATACTATGGATGCACTAGGAGTCGCAGAAATACCACAATTTTTGGAAGTTCCATGCAGTAACCCAGACGAAGACCAGCCAAATGTTTATTATTCAGCAGTCACTTAGACCTACTAGAGAGAAATTTAAATGGTAAAGAGGATGCTACCTGCAAAGAGTACCTTGAACCATAGTTTCTATCAACATCACTAGAGGAAAAGACTTTTTAAGTAATATTTTTTAAATGTGCAAAGAAAATAATTCACACCTTAGAATTTTCTGTATTTACATGAATAAGCGTTCAAATAAAAATTTGAGAAAAAAATAGCTCTATGCCATATTATCACATATGTTGATTTTTAGAATACCATTGCTATCAAAATACAGGGGTTGTGGGTACAACTCTACGTTAGAATGCATGCATAGCATGCATTACAGGGTAATGACTTCAATCCCAAGAATAAAAACAAGGAAAAAGATGCAGAACTATTGCAACACCACAAACTTCTCCCTCATGCTCTCCCTTATAGTTACACCTGCTCTTCTCTGACTCACAATTCCTAATCCCTTGCAATGATCAATATGTTCTCTCTCTCGATTTTGTCTCGTTGAGAATGTTATATATGGAATTATACATATGTGACCTTTTAAGTTGTTTTTTTTTAAAACTCAGCACAATTGCTTTGACATTCATTCAAATTTTTGTGCATATCAATAGTTCATTCCTTTTCATTTCTGAGTAGTATTCCATAATAGGGCTGCACCACAGTTAGTTTGCTCATTTACCTATTAAAATAAATTTTGGTCACTCCCAGTTTGGGGCCACCACAAATAAAACTGCTCTGAATACTTTTGTATAGGTTTTTATGTGGACACATATTTTCATTTACTTGAGGAGTACAATTACAGTACTTGAGGAATATAATTATGTAAATGTGTGTTTAGTTTTAGAAGAAACTACTGAACTATATTCCAGAGTAACTCTGCCGTTTTACTTGCTCACCTGCCAACATGAAAGATCCAATATTTCCATACATATCCTCGCTAAAATTTGGTATTGTCACTATTTTTTATTTTGGCTACCCTCTTAGTAGTATAGTTGTAACTCATCGTGGTCCTAATTTGCATTTCCTAGTGACATTGGACATCTTTCTATGTGCTTATTTGTCATTCGTATACCCACTTTGGTATAATGTCTTCTCGTGTCTTTTGCTTGTTTTCTAATTGCATTTAAAATTTTTTTATCTAGTTAAAACTCCATTTATGTTGAGACCCCAGTGAAAATAGTCTCAGACATCCTAGGCCTGAATAGACTTATCATTTAAAACTCCCTTTATAAAGACTCTTGGAAGAAGGTGTTTCAACAAGAAGAAAAAATAAATTCAAAAACATGCTACAAGGTACATGGCAATGGAGGAAGAATGTAACTTAACTAGGTTTATCACTGAGTAAAACTGCAAAAAGCAAAAGAATTAATGTATCCTTCGCATTGTGGAACTTCAATTCTAGAGGCGAAGGAGGTTGGAGTTGAGGAAGATGCAGGGGAAGGATTGTAGACTTGGATGTGGAACTCCCAGGGACTGGGTTTAGATCCCACATGCTCTTGTTTACCAGCTGGGCCATGCAAGGGCCTAGTGCAGTGCCTGGAGCACAGAATCCACTAAAACACACACAATATTCTCAACGTTGTGGACATCCGAGTAAATGGAGTTTCAATGTTGCTGTCATTTGAATGCGTCTCCCAAAGCAGCTGCGTTGGAACCTTAATTCCTGATACAGCAGTGTTTAGGTCACAAGCTCTTCACCCTCACGAATAGATTAAGGCCATCTCTGGGATCCAGATTGGTTCTCATGGGAGTGGCTTTGTTATAAAAGTGAGCCTTTCACACAGGCTCTTGTCCTCTTGGCATGTGATGCCCTTGGCCATATTACGACACAAAGACCCTCACCTGAGGCTTCCACTGAGCCCTTGGACTTCCCAGCCTCCAGAACCATAAGTTCAATGACTTATTTTCTTTATAAAGGCCCAGTGTGGTATTTTGTCCTAGAGCAAGACCACTCTGACCTAGCAACAGAAAACAGACTTAAGACGTACCTGTACAGGAGGGTAACAGGTTTGTCTTCATTTTAATCCACTGGCGCACCCATCCTTTCCATCCTTCCACCCCATTTAGTTACCCCAGTAACAAAGAGATCTGCCCACGCTGCAGAGAATCGTAAAACATGGAGAAGGGGGTGAGAATCATCTGTTTCCAGTGCTTAATCAAGGAGACTTCCTGCAGCCACTAAAAGCTGATTGGTATTAAAGACTGGAGGAGAAGAATCTGGCAAAGAATGCTCACTGCAGATGGTGCTAGGTGTTAACACACATTCTCATTTCCCTTCCCTACAATCCTCTCGGTTCTATGCTTAACCTCTCTGCAGGGCATATGGATGAATGAAGAAGAGCTGGAGAGTAATTAATTGAAGTTTTCTGATAAGCCCAGTTTCCTTGCCCGTGAGCAAGCACTTACAACAAAAGGCCTACCTTTAAAAAGACTGAAGTTTTATCTTACCAGCTACTAGGAAAAAAATTTATTGAAGGCTTCTGATAAATATAAAAAATGTCTGTGAAATGGTTTTGGACAAACAAGGACAAGAATTCCTGGGGAGTACCTAGCTTGGGCTGTGTAAAGTGAGCCTCTCTTCATGACTAAGGAGTGACACCCCAATGCTTGATGAGGAGGCTATTTCCTGGCCATCTGAAGGGCCAGCTGTTGAAGGAGACCATTTTCTACAGCAGCCTCAGCTCAACACACAAACACCTCTATCTTTAGGCCTTATCTCCCCACTTATTTTACCTTTCTCTTGAATTGTTCCCAGTTAGTGAAGTCCCCTCATTGGATGTTCTCTTCAAAAGGCCATTGGTCGCTGAAGTGGGGACATCTTGGGATTGTCGTGAGTATGTCACAACGTAGCCGGGAGCCTGGAAAAGTGCACAGTTCTGGAGCAAGACCACTCTGGATTTGAAACCTGGCTCACAACCACTGTGATCTCAGTTTTCTCATACATGAAAGAGTAGTAATAGCTGCCTCAGCGAGAGAATGGGAGAATTCAATGAGATAAAGTATAGGATGCACAATAGTGGGCACAAAAATATAATGCTTATTAAATAATGGCTCTCTTATCTCCTGAAAAATGACAATGACTCCTGAGGACAAGGAGGAGATTTGAGTCATACTTAGAAGACCCCTGAAACAGACAGATCAGACATGGCGCCTGTCACAGCCGACATTTAAACATAATCGAGGTCTTCAGTGACACAGCTGAGTGATTCTATGTGCATGGGTGAGTAGCCATTGAATAGACTGGGTGGACACCACTCACTCCTTAGCCTTGGCCATTGACCGTGATTGCAGGAACAATCACGAGCCAAGTCATGACATTAGCTTCTTAGAATCTGAACCATGTTTCTAGAGTAGGAAATGAGGCCCAGGGAGAAGAGATTAGGGATGCCAAGTAACAGAGACCTAGTGAGCCACCAAAGAAATGCCAAATCCACCCTGAAGGACAGATGCCGTTGCTGGAGCCACTCTGTTTCTTGACTGGTTTCCCAGGTCCAGTAACAGCCCAAGGTTTTGGAGCAACAGGCCCTTTTCTCTAAGTTGGTTTGAATCAGTCTGTTCCAGAGAAAACTTGCAAATATTCTGTAACATTACCTCAACGAAAGGGAATATACAGTTTGCCCTCCTCTTTAAAAGAAATGAGTGTGTGTGCTTAGTGAGTAGTCACTATCTGCAGAGGCACATGAATAGAATGACCAGGGAATGTGTAGGACATCCATAGGAGACATACATCAGTGCAATAATAACACGATCCACTTATATAAATGTGTAGTGAGTATTTGTCAGGTTGTGATCTGACACAGGACACATATCTCCTTTCTAGTTTTTGGACTCCCTTTTGGTGAGTCTTGCTTATGGACAAGGCATAACCGGTCAAAACTGAGAGATCAACTCTCTTCCTACCTCTCGCACATGACCTTAGCTCAGCCAATACAGGACCCCAAAAGGATTCTGAATCTCTAAAACTGACAGATACATTAAAAGATACCATTGCATTAGCTTGGCAGTGGTAGCCCTAGATAGCTGTGGCAATGGCATTAAGTGCCATGGGAAGGTTACCTAGGGGAGTGGGAGGCCAAGAGCAGTGGGGTGTCCAGTGGGTGTGTTCAGGAGCAACAGGGTGTACATCAGAATTATTTCTGCTACCCATCTTCCCTTGGTCTTTCTCTTGGCACTCTGTCGATTCTATGACTTCCAACCATTCTTAACCCACAAATTCCATTTATACCTAACCCATTCAAAGTTGATTTCTGATGCTTACAACCAAGATCTTTAGTTGATAGTTGTTGCAAGAAAAACATGCCATCCGCCTGGATAGAAGATTCTGGAACAAGTGAGACTTTAACTGGTTTTTGTGTGCCTAAATTTTGCCCCATAAATCAAAACAATAGACTGACTGGTTAATGAGACGTAACCTGAGATGCTGAGGGTTCTAACCAGAGATGCTCTAAAGTCTCCCCAAATCCCGCTATAGTAGACGCTGTGCTTTGCCACCAGTTCCCTTTTAGAACCAGGCACCCACTTCCCAGTTGCCAGGAGTGTTGGCTGCTGGTGGATCATCACAACTCTCTCAGCAAAGGAGTTTCTACACCCATGGCTCTGTCCCCTCCAAGGGGAGGATTTGCAGCCGATATTTAGTCATTGCCTCTCTTGGAATCAACAATAAAACACTGTCCCAACCTCAGAGTTCTGCAGAATCAGCTGAGTCCTTGGATGTCACAGCACCATACTTCAGCTTCTCTCCCTCCCTAATTCTCCCTCCTTTCTCCCTGTTTCATTCTCCCAGTGGCTTTTGTTCCTCATACACATCTCCATCATACTGCATTTTCCAGAAAATCCAACGTGGAACACTTGACTACTGTTATGCTTGGGATCTTAAATGTCCCACAAGGCCTGTGTGTCAAAGTGTTAGTCCCCAGAATTTTGTCACAGTGATAGAAAGCTGACTAACATGCCCACCCACCCCATCCCAGGAACCAACCCCCCTCTCCTTGAACAAGCAGAGTGTGACTCTCGTCCACTGCTCTGACACAGTGGGGCTAGTGACCCAGCTGCCCTTTCAGGCAGTTGCTCTGGACAGCTTACTGACCGTACCCTGGACCTAAAGCTGGCACCACAGCTCCTCACAGTTGGAAGTAGACTGTTCTAGATAAACAAAGACTGAGACTAATTCTGTTCTAAACCTTTGGAATGAAGTTCTAACACCTATCACACACATATTCCTGGTGCTAAATCAAGTTCTTATGTGTTATAACATTTTCTTGTTGAGATAATTGTTCTTCTTGGGGTAATTACTCTATTCACACACATAGTAAAAACAGACACTATAGTTATAATATCTGTAGCTATCATATTAATGGATGCTTTAGAGACATTGTCTCTAAACATTTAATGATTCTGTATTTTTTTTGTTTTGTTACTCTGAAATATTTTTAAATTGATTTTATTATTTTTCATAAATACACGACAACAGTGGAATGTATTACAATCCTTATTATACATACATAGCACAATTTTTCATATCTCTGTATATAAGGTATGTTCAGATCAATTTATGCCATTATACATGTATTTTTTGCATTAAAATTCTTTTTTTTATTAGTTGCTCATGACAATACAATGATCTTGACATATCATACATTGGGTATGATTCTGTATTATTTTACTTTTATTTTTTCTAGTGGTGGGCTGGTAAACAGAGTCAAAAAAAAAAAAAAAGAAAGCCCTTATGTATAACATTTGCCAATGTTTGTGGCATAAAGAAGACTCACAACATGACTAATTTCAACCCATCTATGTGATTTCATTGAAACCACCAATTTGATGTCACCAAAAGTGGATCTGGAAGAGTCTAACCATCAGCTGGTGTAAGCCAGCTCCAACACCCCGTTATTTATTTTCCTATGGCCGATGGTGTATCAAAGGCTCAAAAGTCACATTGAGATGGTTTCATTGGAAGAATGTGAAACCATAACTATCTTACCTTTAAAAATAGGGAAAATTAACATCTGACATAAAAAGAGGTCTGGAGACATGGCACTTCCAAGAGTGGCTAATGTCACTTTTCACATTCATCTTTGAAACAAAGATTCTTCCCATCCTTCTATGCTGCATCTCAGAGCCAGCTGAGCTCCCCTAATGGCCACACATGACTGTCTCAGTTCCCAGCATGGATGACAACATCCAATAGGCAGAAATAGTTTTATCTTTTTTATCAAGAAGAAAATCAATACAGATTTTTATGTAAGTTCACAGGACTCCAGGAACACACATACTGCTCTCAGGTACAGATGGAATTTTCATTCTGCACAGAAAGGAAAATTTTCTTTTTTTGCATAGTGTCTTCACCCATGTTCCCTGACCTTGCAGCAGTATCCTAAACATCCCTGGATCTGAGGCACATAGAGACTCATGGTATGCAGGGATAAGGAGACCTCACAATTGTCCTGTTTTTGTCACTGACCTGCCACACGACTTCTCTCTCATTTGTTTAATGCAGAGATTAGATCAGTTAAATTATTTATGATATTTTGTTTTTATGTTTAAACCCATCCTAGAATCTTAAAAAAGTTATCTCCAGATAATGGAAAATAAAATAATGTGTGCAACATACATAGCCTAGCTTCAAAAATGTACCAAATTTAACTTCCTTTCTCTCCCTATACATTGGTAATCCTCTCCTGGATCTGTAGAATTTCTACTAAAAAAAAAAAAAAAGCATATAAACACTGCATCAAAACATGAGAAAGAGACTGGGGATATAGCTCAGTTGGTAGAGTGCTAGGCTAGCATGCATAAGGCCCTGGGTTCAATCCCCAGCACCACCAAAAATCAAATGAACACACACACACACACACACACACACACACACACACACGGACTTTCCCAAAAGCATATGTAACCTGTTACTAAGGGAAAACTGCTTTTGAAAGGAGTGGGTGGGCAAGCTGCAGAGTAAACCTCTATGTTGCCACTGACACTATTCGCTCCCCTAACTTTGTTTATCTGCTGGTCATCATTGTTAAGCGAGTCCCAGGGCATTCGGTTGCTTACTTTGCTCCTAAAGATAGGAATAAAGGCTCTGATTTGATGTGACAGGATTGCATTGTGCCATGGGGCAAGTTTGCCATTCTTGGCCCTTCTCAACTCCCACAAAGCTTTGTGGCAATTTGTCTCATCAGTAAATTCCACCCCGTCCTGTTTTTTACTGTGGACTGTCTACTTATCTGTCACCAATTCCCTGGCAGGCCTTATTCCTGGCAGTTCCAAGGGAGACAACACTTGACAACTGAATGCAAAAAGTCACTTTTATAGCCAAGGGCTCTGGGATTGAGGCGCTGGAGACAGTGTGGAGATAAACAGGTCTCTGACTGCCAACAGGCATTGCCAAGCACCCACTATAAATTATATTTAAGATTTTCAATCACCATAGTAAGTAATGTTATGCCCATAACATAAGAATGGAGGCTCAAGGATCTTCCATGTTTGCCCAAGTTCAGCTTGCTAACCCAGGATTGGATTCAGGGCTGCCCCATGGTGGAAATCTCTGCTGCTTTCTAAATTTAACCCTAGGACAGGACCTTGAAAGAAAAGATGAGGCTAGAGAGACTTGGGTGTCATGAGCCAAGAGAAAATTGGTAAACCCTAGAACACACGAGCTTTCTTAGGGTGGTCCAGGGAGAAGAGCAAGAGTCCAAAGGCTAAAGGTCAGAATTGATCTGTTAGGGGAAGAAGGATGTGTAGAACACAGAGATTAGAGAACCAGGAGAGAAGAGTTAGGTTCCCTCTTTTCAGTTTTTCAATTGGGTAGAACAACTTGTCCACTATCCACCAAACAGCTTCACTCAGTGCTTGTTTCATGGGCTTCCAAAGGCCCAGGCAGGTAAGCAAAACCAAATGCTGTGGCTGATAAGAGGCAAGAGGTAAAAGTGGGGAAAGTGGAAAACTCAGGTCTGTCAACAAGGGCAGCTCTCAGGGCCTGCTGACCCCCGCCAGATCTTACAGTTTGTTTTAGAAGGACGTGAAATTTTCAGTTTTATGTTTTTTTCAATAAAACATAAACAGCCTGGAAGCAGCCTGTAGGTCATCAGTTTTCCTATTCTACCCCAAAAGGCCAGAGTATTCCTAACGCAAAAAAATATTAACACTAGTCCCAAAGTTGCCCAGGTTCTGGGGTGTCCCAGAGCCCGAAGCTAGGTATTTATTTTTCATTTTTTAAGTTAGGGTTAAAAAATCATGTATTATTTCTCACATAATCTGATTTGGCAAAGCAGAATTTGTAGTGAAAGTGATTAGTATTAAATCTCACCAATGAGGAGGGAAAAGTCAAAGGTAATCT
Organism: Callospermophilus lateralis; assembly: GCF_048772815.1. Classification (NCBI taxonomy): domain Eukaryota; kingdom Metazoa; phylum Chordata; class Mammalia; order Rodentia; family Sciuridae; genus Callospermophilus; species Callospermophilus lateralis. The sequence continues at coordinate 106,977,578 of NC_135313.1, read as the reverse complement.
CCGGTTGTAGGTTGAAGCCAAAGACTGGAAACAAGGTGTTTTGAATGACTTTGCAGACAAGGAGTTTGGCAGGAAGACTCGAACACGGGTAGCAGTTGTATCACGTACAAGGCAGGCAGTAAGGGGAGTCTGAGTTTTTCTCCCCACTTTCTCCCTTAATAGGTACATGTTGGGCCAAATAACAACTAACTGCTCTTTGAACTATTCAGAGAGCTAGTGTCAAAAACACTAAAACAAAACAAAATAAACAAAAAACAGACAAAATAAACAAACCCTCATCTAAAGACAGTCACCACTTAATCAACCATGGGAGAACTGGCTGTCTTGAGGTTACCTGAGGGAGCTTTCCACTGGTATCCATATGTTTATGGGCTACCATTGTCCTCCATCAGCCAAGAAGTACAAGAAAAATCAATTAGAGGTGAATCTGCTGGAACCTTCCTGCCCGTGTGCCTGTGCTCCTGCACATTTCTCCAGGTCATGCTTACAGTGTGGTTTAGAGGGGAAGGTAGGTCTGCACTCCCTGTATTCAAATGGATCACCTGCATGAGGTTCTTCCTGCCTACCTACCTCCACAACTAGCATGCTATGGCCATTTGAGTCCCATCTGTAGTCTCAGTCTTCTAATGTCCATACTCTAGGATTTGACATCACATTACCCCTGTGGCCGGTCTGACCCTCAACCTTTGTTTTGCCTTGGTTCTCAAACCTGTGACATTTAAAGTCTGCCTGGACTTTGAGAGCTGCCTCCATTGGCACTCTGGGGCCGTGGTCCACCCGTGTGTGCTGCGATGCCTGGGTGCCTTTGGAACATCTTCTCTTCAGCTCCTCTCCCATAACATGATGTGCACCACTCACTGCCTGTTCCCCATAGGCTCGGCTTGACCTTGGAGCACTCTCACATCACATTTTGAAAAACAGGACGTCAGAACATAAGAATAGAGAGAGATCATGCCAGCCCCACAAGCACTCAGGAGAGGAAGCCCAAGAAAGGACTAATATTATCAAAAAGGAAGAATCATTCAGCCTGAAGATAGAGAGTGGGAAAAAGAGACAGGTAGGCAACCATAATTTCTCTTATCTAAAACATTCATTCCTGTTTGACCTTTGGAACCAAAAGTCAGGCTCCCTCCGGCAGAGGTTTGTGAAGCACCAACTGGGTACAAGGTAAGGTGATTGGAGCCAAGAACAGAGACAACCAAGACACAGCACAGCCCCTGCCTACAGAGAACTCCAAGGAACGGGGAAGACAAAGACAACACCAAGTGCCATCACCATGTTAGGAGAGGCCCTGCTGCCTGCAACTGCTGTGGATGAGAGATGAGGGAGGAGCCTGGAATTTGGAAGCCAGGGGCCAGCATTAATGAGGTGAACGAGGCACATCCAATGCAGCCAATGTGTACAAATTATCAAGCACGTGTGGGAAAGAACCTGGACTCAGATTCATAGGGGTTAAGGCTTGACGTTCGGCCCTGCCCTTTGTTTTCCACACAACCTTTAGCAAATATCGTATCCAGCTCATTTCCTGGTCTATGAACAAGGGTTTTTAAAAGTCTGCCGTAGCCACTTCTTTACAAGGTGGTAATAAGCACCAAATGACATTCCAAATGAGAAAGCACTGTTAAATGTGGAGTTGCCTACCTTTATTGTCATTTCTGAGCTAGGATTCCACATCCAACACACACCAGGGTGGCCAAGTCAGCTTTGCCCAGGACTTTCCTGGCTGCAGCAGTGACAGTCCCAGATCCCAAGCACCTCTTCAGACTCAGACAAATCAGGACAGTTGACTAGTCTGGCACGTATTCTGACCACAGGAGCTGTGAAGTCCCTGCTGACCATAAAATTGTTTTTAAATTTCCTAAGGTGTATAATTCAGTGTTTCTTTTTTTCAGTATATTCACAAAATTGTGCATCCTTCATAACTACCTAATTCCAGAATATTCTCACCACCCCCAGACCAACTCATTTTCAGCTTACAATTTCAACTCATTTTCAACTCACAATTCTCCCGTACACCCATTCTATCTCTGTGGAAATATGTATGTTGGATATATGTGAAACCAAACAATATGTGGCCATTTTGTCTACTTCTTTCACTTAACGTAACGTGTACAATGCTCATTCATATCATAACATACATCATCGGTACTTCCATTCATTTTTTTTTTAAATTTTGTATCCTAATTCATTATATATGACAGCAGAATGCATTACAATTCATATTACACATATAAAGCACAATTTTTCATACCTCTGGTTGTATACCAAGTATATTCACACCGTTCGTGTCTTCATACATGTACTTAGGATAATTATGCCCATCTCATTCCACCATCTCTCTTATCCCCCTGCCCCCTCCCTTCTCCTCCCTCCCCTTTGCTCTATCTAGAGTTTGTCTACTCTTCCCATGCTCCCCCTCCCAACCCCACTATGAATCAGCCACCTTATATCAGAGAAAACATTCAGCATTTGGTTTTGGGGGATTGGCTAACTTCACTTAGCATTATATTCTCCAACTCCATCCATTTACCTGTAAATGCCATAATTTTATTCTCTTTTATTGCTGAGTAGTATTCCATTGTGTGTGTGTGTTTGTGTGTGTGTGTGTGTGTGTGTTTGTATCACATTTTCTTTTTTTTTTTTTTAAAGAGAGAGAGAGATAGAGGGAGAGAGAATTTTTTAAGATTTATTTTTTAGTTTTCGGCAGACACAACATCTTTGTTTTTGTATGTGGTGCTGAGGATCAAACCCGGGCCGCACACATGCCAGGCGAGCGCGCTACCACTTGAGCCACATCCCCAGCCCCTATCACATTTTCTTTATCCATTTATCCATGAAGGGCATCTAGGTTGGTTCCACAGTTTAGCTATTGTGAATTGTGCTGCAATAAACATTGATGTGGCTGTGTCCCCGTAGTATGCTGTTTTAAAGTTCTTTGGGTATAGACTGAGGAGTGGGCCATTCAATTTTCAGTGAATAATACTCCATTTTATGGATGTATTTCATTTTATTTATATATTTATCAGTTAAGAACATCTAAGTTTTTACCATTTTTTGTAATTGCAAACAGTGCTACTTTGAACATTCGTGTACAAGTATTGGTGTGAACATATGCTTTCATTTCTCTTAGGCAGATCACTGGGAGTGGAGTTGCTAAGTCAAATAGTTATGCTACATGGTTAATTTTGGGAAAAAACACCAAATAGCTGCAACAAGTTGCATCCCACCAGCAATGTGTGATGGTTCCATTTCTCCACAGTCTCTCCAATATTTGTTATCATCTTTCTCCTTGATTAGAGTCATTCTGGTGTGTGGGAATTGGTACCTCATTTGTGGTTTCAAAATGAATTTCCCTGACAGCAAATGATGTGGAACAATTTTCATGCCCTTATTTGATCACGACATTGTAATTCCAAAAGAAATGGTACCTCATTGTCCCAAGTCTCCTTAGTATGGACATAGTTCTGTCAAGTTTTCTACTTCTGGACAGAGAAAGAGAAGAGTCACAGTCCAGGTCTTGCCATCACTAGAGGAAAGTTCAAATTATTTTTTTTTAAATATTTTTTAATTATAGTTGGACACAATACCTTTATTTTATTTATTTATTCTTATGTGATGTTAAGGATCCAACCCAGGGCCTCGCACGTACTAGGCGAGCACTCTACCGCTGAGCCACAACCCTAGCTCCCAAAGTCCAAATTCTTTTGTGGCATCCTTCACTATTACTCTGTGATTTGCTTTTACATTCTCAATTCTTTTTATCCCTACATGAACTCTCCACTCCAACTGAGATGATCTATTTTTTGTCCCCTGAAATACATCGTTCATAATTCCCTTTGGATCAGTAGCTGAAGGAGATCTCAGTTCATAAACTTGAAAGTGTTAGAAATGTCACATCTTCCCATTTTCTATTAATCAGCAAATTCTACTTGATGACTTTCCTGAGAGGCTGGTGAGAAATCTTGCCTCAGTCACTCTGAGGGCTCTGCCCCATCCTGGAACGATGTCAGAGTTCCGGGGTCTTACACATTATAAAAACATAGTAGCAAGGTTTGGAGGGTGGGTATGATTTAGATTAGCCCTAAGAGTGCTTCTGTTCTGACACTTATGGCCCCTTTAATTCTGGTAGCTCTTCCAAGAATGCCAGAGTCATTTCAGTCTTCCTGAGCCTTGAAGTTGCTGAAGCAGACCAGGTATCCCCACCAAAGAGACCCCCTACTGTCCAGAGCAGCAAATGAATCATTGCTTTGAAGTCTAAAGCCTGGAACAGTGAGACTTCTGCTTCTGGGAATCTTTTCTGAAGGACACGCCCATTTGCAGGTGACCTGGCTACCCACAGTTTGCAGAAATTGCGGGGTGTGATTTTCTATTTTCTTCCATTTGACTTTTTTTTTTTCCAAGGATTCAGCAGAATATGAGAGAGAAGTCAAAAAGCAATCTGAGATATCTGTACCATGCTAACTCAAAATTCTTCCTTCTACCCAGGCTCAGTGGCTCACACCTGTATGCTCAGGAGGCAAAGACAGGAGGATCTCAAATTCAAAGCCAGCCCAAGCAAATTGGTGAGGTCCTAAACAACTTAGCATGACCCTGTCACAAAAACAAAAACAAGAATAATGGGCCAGGAATGTGGCTCAGCGGTTAAGTGCCCCTGGGTTCAATCCCTGGTATAAAAAAAAAAAAAAAGAAAAAATCTTCCTTCCAGTTACCGTATGATCCAATAATTCCATTCCTTAATACATAGTAAGAGAAATAAAAACATGTCCACACAAAAACTTGTACTAAATGTCCATAGCATCTTATTGACCTTATTGATAACAGCCCCAAAAGTCTAGAACTCAAATTGATCATCCAATTAACTAACAATTGGTAGCACATTTATAATACTAGAATATTATAATTACATGTGGAACATACCTCAGCCAGGAAAAGAATGAAGTACTGCTATAACATGAGCGAGCCTTGAAATTTTATGATAAATGAAAGATGCCAGACAAAAAATGTCAAGTTGTCCAATTCCACTCTTGTGAGATGTCCAGAATATGCAAATCCTTAAAGACAAAAAGTAGATTAGTGTTTCTTTAGGGCTAAAGAATTAGGGAGATAGGAAGGTGATGGATAAAGGATACTATTGTATCTTTTGGGGGTTGATGGGAATTTTTCCAAATTTCATTGTGGTGATGGTTACACATTCTGTGTAAATATAAAATATTACTGGGTTTGTACACTATACATAGGCAAATAGTTTAGCTATTGTTTAAGCTATTATCTGCTTGCCTCATGGTCATTAGACACAGTTAGATTGCTTATTGGCTTCCTTAGGATGAGTATCTTCCCATAAATTTCCTCAATCTTTTGGCAAATGAAACAAATGGACTTTCCAAGTTTATATACCCTGGTATTTATGAATTTGAAACAGGAATACCACTTAGGTTGCCCTCAAGGATCTGTGCTACAAGTGCTTGTTGATAAGGGTCCTATGAAGCAGCATTTCAACTCTAGCCCTAGTTTGAAAAGAAATTAGTAACTAGCAATCTTAAATTTTGCTTCTTCTTTAGTTCTGAGGATACTGATAATCGAGAATATTTTCCAAGGATGCCTATCACCAGCCTCAATCCATTTCTTCACCTGTATCTCATTCAGGACTGAGAATGACACAGATGTGCCAAATAGACTTCTTTCCCTGCATCCTTATGTGTAGAATCCATGAGCTGGTTCTATGCTGTAACCCTCTAGGTCTAATTAATTTTTTGTGATACTTCATTTCTTTGTGTTACATTTACAACAATGGGCATGAATCAAGTGTTAATAGGGAAAGTTTAATATTATTATCATTACCATTACTGGCCATATTTCCAGTAGGAAATCTATTTTCCAATCAAGATGGAGAAATGGAAAGATGAAGGAAGGTTGTAAGAGATGCCCCTTTGATCACCACCAGAAATAATACTGATCTTACAAAAGAAGCAGAAGAATGGGATCTCTGAAGCCAAACCCTGGGGCAAGAGTGGCTCTGTGTCAGAGGCCAATTGTATAACTTACTAAAGCATTCAGCCAGCCGACATTCTTAAAAGGAAACTAGAAGGAAGTGAAATGGAGTAAACCAATTTTGTGGAATCCATTGCTACAGATCTAGTAGTTCAGTCTGCACTGTGAACAAATGATCAGATCAGAACTAAAAAACAAGGCTGTCTCTCCTCCAACACAATCAACCCACCCCTCCCTGGAGCAAAGGATATAAAATGGCATCAAGTCAAGATTTCAGCCAAGAGAAGAAACTAACCGGGCTACAGCTGGTCACCAAGTTGGAATAGAGTAGTTCTCACATTTTCTTTGAGCAAGAGCTATCTTGCATGTGATGAAAGCAGAGTTTATCTGTACCCAGAGAAACCCAAGCCAGAACTTTAGAGAGCTCCAAATAACATCAGAGATGTAGGACAGGCACAGGGGAAAGTGAGGTACAGAAAAAGGAGAGTGATCGACAGAAACCAGGAACTTCAACCACTGGTATAGTCAGGAGTATGTCTTCTAGAAGGTTCATGCCAGCCCAACAGTCAAAATCAAAGAAGGCCAGCTAAAGGTGGGGCATCTGGAAGAAAAGAAGTCAGGCTGTGAGACATTTCTCCACAGCTCTGCATCCATGGGTGGATGCAGGGAGGCCAGAACTGCCTTGGTGTTTCTAGGGCTCTGAATTTCCCACCACAGCTGTAGGTATGGCTGCAAGAAGCAAATCAGGTTGGCTTTCACTGTGGGTGTTTAGTCTGATCCTTAACAGTTTGCAACAGCCTCACATGATGGTAGAGTTACCAACCTCGTGGCTCTCAGTCCCAGGTTCTGAGAACCATTTGAAGATGTGACATTCATGTGGCTTCCTCTTGATTTTAGGTGACCTCTCTGTGATTCTCTCCAAGCCAGAATTTAATTTCAGCATAGAAACTCACCCCTTAGCACTCTTGTTGATAGGGAAATGAAACACACAGGATACAAGATCATTTATGTCATTTTTCCCCCCATGAAAACAAACACATTGTATTTTAAGAGTTTACAGGCTTCAGGCTCATACTCACAAAATGTATTGGCAGTCCAATAGTGGACTGTAAAAGCAATAGTGGACTGTCCAGTAAAAGCTAACTGGACAGGTCGATCCAGGAAGAATGTGACCCATTCACCCAGGTAGTTGAGTGAATGTCAGAGATACAGGATGTAGGCAACTTGCAGAAACTAAAGGGATAGGACAAGGCCAGCCAAGCAGGAACACTGCTATGAAAAGCTAGTGTTCGGGGAACCTGTGTCAGGACTGGTCCTTGCTTTGCCCTGAGAATTGGATGTGCCTCCCGCTGTGGGGCCAAGAGCAGCTCACCCTGTGGTGAGCAAAGTAACAGCTTCTGGCAGACAACCAACAGCAACCCCCCTGGAGCTCCAGCTCCAGACCCTTGGAGGTGAGGAAGTCACAGACATCTTTAGCCATGGCCTTACAACCCATGCTGTGACCCAATTCAATTCGTGTGCCTCTTGTTGAGTGCAAAGCTAATAAGTACAGCCAGGGGTTTAAGTTTTGGAGAACAGGCTTATTTCTTACAGCAAGTGAGGAAAGTACTGGAGTCAATTTGCTAAGCAGTGTTCTCCCGAACAAAGCAAGCAGGGGCCTTTATTGGGGAGGCTTGGACATATTCATACAGTGAGGATCCATCATCAGATGGAGAGGCGGGCACATTCCTGAGCACAGAATTTAGTCCTCGTAAATCTCTCCAAAGAACCTGAGCCAAAACAAAAAGCAAAACAACTCTGAGGAGGCATTAACACTTTCAAAGGGTCAGCAGCTCACCCACAGCCCCTCTACCTCTATGAGAACCTACCTATATAGGGGCCAGCACGTGGGCCAAGGCAGATATGACTTAACCCAGATGGAGGACTCTGGATTTGAAGCGCTCCTCAGGAGATGAGGCTTCTGTGGTCTTCACTACTCTCATTCCCAATACCTAATGTGTAATCCTCCAGTTTCCTTACAAGGTCACCTTGAATTATTCTGTCCTAAAATAGCTGAAGATTAGTGACAAAAACCCTCTCCTTGACCAAATTTTAGTTAGGCTCCTAAACCTTCTTAACTAGGTCTCCACCTCAACTTTCTGTTGTCTGTCCTTTGTAAGGCCCCAGGTTACCAGGAATCCTGCTCGGTCCTTCCCCACTCTTGAGACCTGATCAAATTCCCTATCCTCTATCCTGAGCGTCTAAGTTCTCCACCTACCTTTAGCAAGAATCCTCCTACTTCTGATGTCTCCTCTTGGTAACTGTCCATCCACTGACCCCTTTATTCTGCTCCCTGGCTATCACCTCCAGCTCTTAGCTGTATTTGGAGTTGAGTTCAACATCTCTCTCTCTCTCTCTCTCTCTCTGTTGCAATAGTTGACTGACATTATAAGAATCTCAAATAAATTCTTCCTTACTGTTTCACCCAGTGTCCAGTGAATATTTTTTCTTCTACAGCAACTCTCATTATATTCTTTTTTTAAAGTGCTCCTCCTTAAACACAGGTAGTGGCCCCATACCTGCTTTGTCTTCCATTTAAATCATCTAATGACCACCACACTTCACACAGACCTCCTTACCCAAAATTTTCATTCAGTCTCCTTTGTATGAAGATTTGATGGTTTTGCTGATTAATGCAAATGGCACAAAGTACCCTGAGAATTTCATTTGGAAGTTAAGTGGAAAAGCCAATTGTGTATTATGTATTTGAAATTACTTTCATTGGAATGCCTTGGAATGGAATTATCAAGCCTTTCTTTAATTAATTTGGTACAGAAGTTTATTGTGAGGCACTTCTGGGTTAATGCCCAGGCTCTGATAAGAGAGGTGAAGGCTGCGGGCTGCCGTTCGAGGGCTTGAAAGTCTAGGCTTTTACAGTCTGGAGAAGTCTCCCACCCTGTGCCTGTTCCCTGGCAACTCACAAATGGGCTCAATTGCAGGTGGACTTAAAAAGGAAGGCCCACGGATGGCTTTCTCCTTCTGTGCTCATCATTTATAAATGAGACTATTATGCAGGTAAGTTGAATATGAATGGCATTGGGCTTTGTTAACCTGCTACAGGAGTGGGAAATTTCAGAAAAGTAACTGAATAAATAAAATGAAATAGACTCAATAATGTGAAAATTTCACTCTTAAGGGGCGGGGGTGGGGAACATACTTGGGTTTGGAAAAAACCATTTTCTTTTTCAAAAGCAAAAAATGTTCACCTCCTTGCAGAGAAGACATTAATCACGCTGACAACCCTAATTCCACTGCCCTGAACTTTCCAGACTTTCCCAGAGCACAACACAGATGTAGAACCCAGCCACGGTGGGCCAGGGCTTGAGCAGTGCCACCAAAACCGTAGCACAGGTCCTACTTCCTTTAAATACACTCCAAAATTTTCAAGGTTTGCCTCAAAATATACTTTCCATTGTGGAGAATTTTTCACAATACTCCCCCAAAAAAGAATATTTTAGCATATCCTTTGCTTTAAAAAAGGTTTCCCCCTATTTTTATAGCTAATACTTATTTTATTTTGCATTTCACTTCCAAGTTTTTGTTTAAATCAAAATACTAAAAAAAAAAAATCTTCAAATGAACTTTGACTATAACTCTCTGATCTAAATTTGGTGGAAATGGAGTACTTTGGGATGCTGAGCCTGAGAGGGAGTTCAGAGGACATCTAGTCACAGGTTTTCCAAGGTGTTAGCTGGGATTGCTGTCTTCTCATCAAGGCTGATGTGGACATAACAAAAAAAAAATCTCTTTGGGCAAATCTGGAGAGGAGACCCTAGAGCTAGCACCCTGCCCTTTATGTCCTTAGTCTCTACTGAGATAGGCAGCTCAAGAGAGAAGCTATGTGGAAGATCAAAATACACTACCTCAATATGATTGCAGGAGACCAGAATATGCCATCCTATAATATGCCTCTCTCACACAGAGACAATTCTGAGCTGATTAGTTTGAGACACTGTAGACACAGGAGTAGATCTGAAAACAGATTACAGGTTACTTTCTTGTAAGGTAAATTTTTATCTATAAAGGAAATCTCCACGAGTAAGAGTGTCTCCCCTCTGTACCACGATAAAGGATGACAACAAATCACTGGAAATGCTCATCAATGGAGAAGGCACTGATGAACCTGCAGAACAAATCTCATCCTTGCTCATTGTGCTGTTCTGAGATACCTCCCAGAAATCTCATTCCCCACATCCTTCTTTTTTGTTTGTTTTTATCTCAGCAGACAACAGTAATGAAGCCTGAACTCAAAGTCATGTCTTTGAGGCTCAGTGGTAGAGTGCTTGCCTTCCTGGTAAAATATGAGAGTGTGAGGCCCTAGCTTTGTTTCCCAAACAGAAAAAAAAAAAAAAAAGTATCTTTGAGATATACAGTCATCCCTCAGTATCTCTCAGTATCCACAGGGTCCAGGATATAGGACACAAAAATCTGTGGATGTTCAGAACCCACAGATATGAGGAGTGACCATGCATTTTCCCCTGTACATTGTATACATATTAATAAACATCTGGGTTTTTTCTCCTGTTAATCGGTTTGTTTTGTTTTGTCACAGAAATATGTCATAAGAGCTCAGGTAGAAGAAAAATTAATTCCTCTGGAGTTTCAAACCATTGATTCAGCCCAGGAATTTGTAAGTTTTTCTGTAATGGGCAGATGGAAAATAGTTTAGAATTTGCAGGCCAAGAGGCAAAATTGAGGCTACTATGTAGGTACTGATTAAGACATTTAAAATGCAGCCCTTCACAAATGTAAAAATCTTTCTTAATTGATGGATCATATAAAAAGAAATGGAATAAAAAGATAAAGTCTGATTCCCTTTATGAGGTACCTACGCAGGTTAAAATCGTAAAGAAAGTAGAATAATGGTTGCCAGGAGCTGAGAAGAGTGGGAAGCAAAGAGCTGTTTGTTGTTCAATGTACAGAGTTTCAGTTTTGGAAGATGAAAAGGGTTCCAGAGGTAGATGGTGGTGGTGGCCGTACAAAAACATGAATGTGCTTAAACCAGTGAATTTGATGCTGGAACTTCATTAAGATGTTAAACTTTATGTCATGTGTATTTTATAACCTAAAAACAAAAATGTTTTTAAAAATGTTTTTTATATTTAAAATATGCAGGTGGAGGGCCACATTTGCAGTTGTCTGTAGCTTGTCAATTCCTAATCGAGTCCCACTAGGCTTATTGAGACCCACATCTGTTTCCTAAAATGATGAAGGAACTAAACATTCAGATTGAGATGAAGCCTTCATGATAGGGAATAAAATAATCATTCTCAGGCTGGGGTTGCACTCAGTGGTAGAGCGCTCGCCTAGCATGTGCGAGGCCCTGGGTTTGATCCTTAGCACCACATAAAAATAAACAAATAAAATAAAGATATTGTATCCAATTACGACTAAAAAATATTTTTAAATTAAAAAAAATCATTCTCACCTACTCACAAAACATTCATTCACAAAACATTCAAACAGCTGTGATTGTGTAGACAGAAGGTCACTCTTAGGTTACAAAATAAAGTGGGAGCAAAGCCTTCCTGAGCTACACCCTAGATCCCACTTTCCTCCGCCTTGCCTCTTCTTCCTTTCTTCCTCTGAGTAGTTTCACATTCCTTCACTTTCCTCCCGCTTGGCCCTGCCGATTGTTTGATTGTTTGGGCTGTGGTTCTCTGCAGGGGAGATGACCACCCAGGCCAAAGATGCTGCTTGCCTTTGGCTTGGATCAAATGCCCATCTTGGAAATCATTTAGGGCTCTATACATTGCTGTTCGTGTCCTCTCCTCTGTCAGTATTTCAGTGTGGCACCATGATACAAATAAAGAAAAGCAAAATAAAAAGTGACCCTTTGTTGCAAGCTTTTGGGCAGGGTCCTATTGCAGGCACTTTAAATATATTGTTTCTAATTCTTCCAACACTTTTTTTTTACAAGACCCTGGAGTGAGCTTGGGTTATTTAATCCTCATGGATTTGGATCCCAATATCAGCTGCGTTCAATCTTTCCTATGGGAACTTGGTAATGACTTAGCTTCACTGAGACTTAGTTTCCACATAAAATATAGAGATAATATTAAGTAATCCACAAGGATTAAAATAATAAATATGAATCAAGTGCTTAACATGGTGCCTATCATTGCACAAGCAGTGGGTGCTGAGGAAATATAAATTTCCCCCTTTCTAAAATAGAAGGAGAACATGAGCGATGTCAATCATGGTATGTAGGGAACTGGGCATGATCAGTCAGGAAGCAGATCAGAGTTGTGTGGGTGGGACATGGTGAATGATGAAGTGGTATGAAAGGTGGTATACAGAAGTTCACGTTCCCTCTGAATGTTTGATAAATTTAGTCTATGAAACAAGCTGACAGTAGACAGATTAACAGAAGAAAAAAAAAAGCAAGCAAAATCCATTATATGACCAGCACGGGAATCACACACAGCATGAATTTCAAAGAAAGAACCAACCAGATGGTTGATGTTAAATAGCATTTGGAACTACAGAAAGAATAGGTGCTTGAGGCTTGAGTACTAAGGGAAGGTGATGACAGGTTATGGGAAGGTGAGGGGAATAAAATGTACTGAGACTCTTATTGTCTCATGCAATAAGACAGACAATAATGCAGGTAGTCTCCTGGTGGTATGGTTTGGATCTGTAATATCCCTCGGAGGCTCATGTGTTGGAGGTTTAATCCTTAAAACAGCAATGCTCAGAGGTGGAACTCTTTGGAATAATTCAGTCACAAGGGCTCTGACCTCATCAATGTGTCAATCCATTGACGGGCCCATAACTGATTGGGAGGTGGTAGATGTTTTAAGAGGTGAGATCTCGCTGAAGGGAGAGGGTCCTTGGCAGCAAGCACTTGGGAGACTATATCTTGTCCTGACCCCCTTTCTCCCCCTGCACCCTGACCTCTCTCTCCTCTCTCTCTCTCTCCCGACTTCTCCCCCTCCGCTCCTTTACTCTTTTCTCCTCTCCAGCCTTCATGAGATGAACAGTTTTGCTTCACCAAGCTCTTTCACCATGAAGTACTGCTTTATCACAGGCCCAGAATCATTGAAACCAGCCCACCATGGACTGAATACTCTGAAACCATAAGCCAAAGTAAATCTTATCTCTCCCTTAAGATTATTCTCTTAGCTATTTTGTCACAGCAATGAAAAGCTGACTGACACACCCAGGTAACCGTCATCAGAAGATCACCTGTGGTCATCTCCTCCTGGGGGCCAGGTGTCAGATTCCTCATCTCTTCTCCCTGTGAAAAGATTATTGCTAGGTAGAAAAGGGAAGCTCAAGAAGAACACTCCTCCCCATAGCCACTGTTTACTTGACTAATGTGGACTGATGTGAATTTCTTTTTACAAAAGGACAGCTTTTCAGAGCCATTCTGTGTCTGTAGAGGTCTGTAGTTTTTCTGAATCACCAATTCGGAATATGTCAATGAAGCCTATTTGGGGTGGGATGTTTTCTCTTCCACCGTGGGGACAACTCTCTTTTCTGTTTTTTTTTTCCTCAATTCAAGATCTTAGCTGAGGTCTTGAAGTCTCCTCTCACTAGATCTGGAGGTGGGGAGGCACAATACCTTGATTCTGGCAGTGTGTGTCAGCAAGCATAAAACAGAGGAGTTTAGCAACTATCGACGGCTCTGGTGATGTCCTTAAGGCAAGAAGAGTTGTTTTGAAGAATTTCAGGGTCCTTAAGCATCTACCTTCTTTGGCAATGAAGACCAGAGAGGAACCCCTTGGAGATAAAAGCTGTTTCCCCCACATTCTGTCAGGAAGCCCATCTGCACTTTTAAAATCCAGGATAACAGTGGCTGTTTCCTGCTTTAGCTCAGGTTGGAAACACTTCTGCTGTTCAAGCTTCTGAGAGATCAGGGAGTCCCTCTAATCCAGATACAGAGACCAGCACGTCTGGACTCTTCCAGGGTCCTTACTTAGATTATCAGTCCCCACAGGTAAAACTAACACATCCTAGGTGGAGGTTTCCAGGAAAGGGATGTGTCTTAGGCTAACTGAACAAGAGGATATTCTTTTAAGAGTTGTCTGAGAATATTCTAAGTCAAGAAGAAGCCAGAATTTCCACAGAATCAAACATTAACCTGAAAGTTGATAGGTGGGAAGCCTTCTGGTTGTAAGGAAGGAGAAACCACTTGAACCAGCTAAAATTGAAATCATCTGTTTCATTTTTATTTTAAATTAAGATTTGTGGCATGCCATAGAACCCAGAGGTAGAATATCCAGCTGGACCTCAAAGCAATAAAAAAAATTACAAGCTGGAAAATCCCAATAACTTAGCATTAATCATTGCTGCAACATGATGCATGACACAGCAACAGCAACAAAACCTTGTGGGCATAGAGCAAAAAGCCTTCTCTTCTCACACCTCTGCAGGTTGTCTGGGGCAGCTGTGATCTTGGACAGCTGTCTCCTGGCTGCCTGGAGGTCAGTTATTATGGGATTATGACGGTTGAATCAGCTCTGCTGCAGACCATGAGTCTGCAGTCTGATTCATGTCTCTGATTCTTGGAGAAGCTGATAAGCAGACCACGATCTTCTCATGGTGCAAGACAATAAATGGAAACACGAGGCCTCTCCACGTCTGGGCTTGGGATTACCCCACCATCACAGGCAGGCACATTCCATCAGCTCAGACCAAAGTCAGGGGGTGATCAAATATGCTCCACCTTTTGTGATTAAGAACAAGCTTACATGGTGTAGCAGATGCCAGATACTCTATCTGGATGCCCTTCAGTCCCCCTCACCACCAGTTCTATGCGCCCATCGCTTAGCTTTCCTGTGCTTTGCTTCTTATGGCCAGCACACTACCTTCTCCAGTGACTATCCTTGAACTACTAAGAAATGTTCTAGTTTGAAACTCCAGCTTCTTTGCCCTGAGGCAGGATAAAGTGTGGGAGAAACTTACACTTCAGATCTCCCCATAGAATCAGAATGAGGCCGGGACCTCATTTGAAATGACATCCCTGTTGGCTTCCTCCCCTTCTCCAATGCCTCCTGAGAATGCTTCATAAACAACTTACATGAGAATCCCATCTCAGGGTTTGCTTTTGGTGAATCTGGCACAAGAAGAGAGAGTGCGGATAAGGAGGAAGTAAAGGACCAGGCTGCTATCCAATCCACAGGTGGGATCTAGTTCTGTCTCTAGGGCAGTTCTTCTTTCACCTTCTCTCTGTAAATAGACATTCTCTGAAACATTCTGTCTTTTGTTGTCCACTAATTTTAACCTGCCTCTGGCTCTGCCTTGCCATGTGTAAACCTAGGAAAAGTCCAATTTTCTGAACAGCTCACCTTGAAACCTCAACCCACTTTGTAATAGCAAATCAGTCCTAAGTGCCTATTCTTGCTTCCCCTAATAAGCTTCATTGTTATCTGGTTAGATGTAAAAATTCTTTGTTAAAAATTCACATATGAAGTCTTGCTTCCCTCACAGGGTCAGTGCAGGACCTCCTAACTGTGTACTTCACAGCTGATAACAGCGGAGTCCTCCAGCCACTGCCCTTAACTGAGTGAACGTCACCTGTTGAGAGCCACAGTCGAAGGGGCCCAGCAAACTTCCAGCTGCCAGCTGATGATTGGCTCACAGCAGCCCCAGCAAACTTCTAGCTGCCAACTGATTGGCTCCTCTGTGGTGATGCTCATTGGGCTGTTTCCCCCGCCCTTTCAGACCACGGAGCTGCTCATTGGGGGACTTTTTTGGCTCCGCCCACGCGACCCAGCCAATCGGCCTCAAGAGCAGGGGGAGGTTGAGAGGCTTGTGGGAAGCCGGTGGTGGCAGTTGGGCTCTGAGGGTTTTCCTGAGGAGCTGTGTGGTGCGGGTGTGTGTTCTAAAAATAAAGTTCATTTCTTTTGACAAGTGGCTCCTGAATTGTGCCCAGCCAGACTGCGGCAGTCACCCACTGGGTTCTGAGGACCCCTTTTCTCCTTGCTGAGCTATGACACTAAGAAGCTCAGCTCCTCAAGGCTCCTCTGGGACCCTGGAGGGGTGGCAACAGATTTGCCCTGCTTTGATCTGACTCCAGTATTACGGAGTATCTGTCTTTGGAGTTGATGAGGACAAATTTAAGGAAAATTTAAGTTTTAGGCAAGAATGCCTCTCTATTAAGCCCCTAGCCATTGATTCTCTCCCTGACACTGACCTTGGCAACAGAATTTCTTACAGCAACTGAATTCTCAGTGCTCTAAACCCCAAGTCCTAGGAAGGAGTTCTGATTCACCCCACTTGGACCAAGATATCAGCCTTAGTCTAATCATGGCAAGCGGAAATGGGGCTGAGTCACATAAGACTGCCTTGGTCCATGCCAGGGCTCAAGCTGAAGCTGATTCTTTCAGGAGGGTTGTGGGTGGGGAGAAATGATCAGTGTTTCCCGAGCAACCAATACCAACTGCCAAGAAGGAAGCAGCGACTCCTCTGCAGTAGGCCCTGTTCTCCTCTCACCCCACCCACCTCCATCCCATACTCATGCCATTGCTTCAATACTCCGCTCTGCTCCTTCCTGCCTATATCCTTAGTTCAACTAACAAATTGGGTTTTTTTTCCTGACAACAGACTCATGAAAATACCTGCCTCCAAGGCTACTTTTAAGCCCAGTGCCTGACACGTGGTAACACTGGTTGCAGTTGAAGGTGTGCCTAGGGGACAGAACCAAGGTAAATTCACTGTCCAAACATGTCATTAAGGACACAGATTTTCTTCTTCACCTTCCACTCAGGAGCTTATTACCTCGTGATAGCAAAATGACTGCCAAAGGCCCAGGTACCGTGACCTCAAACAAACTCATCCAAGAGAGAAAGGAAGGGTGGTTAAGAAGAGCTTTCCTCGTTTGTTTCTCTTCTGTAATTAGAAGAATTTTTTTTTTTTCCCAGAGCACCGTAGGACACGGGACTTCAATGCTAAATCCAAGGCAAACCTGGGTTGGTCACCTACTTAATGTCAGAATTGGGTCACCTGGATACTCCTACTAAAAAGGAGGCCAGGATACAGAATATGGGATACTGCTTCTTGTGGGTGGCAGAGTCTTTCAGCAGGAAAAAGAGGGACAGGAATAGTTGCTGGATAAGAGGACAGCAGCCTGCCATACAGGTATGTCTCCTTTCTTCTTCTTTCTAAGAAAATCCCAATTTTTGTCAGGAACCCACCCTTGACTACATGACTAAGCCAATCATAGCAGTCTTATTTCTGCTTCCTTTACCTGTGACTAAAAATGGCCAGGTGATATAATCTGGACAAAGATGCATGAGGCTTCCTTTCAAGTCAGGGCATGGTTTCTTGAAAATTCTTACAGAAATGTATTTTCAGTCTTAAAACAGACTCAAGAAAAAAAAAATATCATATGGCTCAGAAACCGCACTTGTGGATATATATCCCAAAGAATTGAAAGCAGGGTCTCCAAGATACTTACACACTAATGTCCTAGTGGCATTATTCCCAACAGCCAGAGTGGAAGTGACACAAGCATCCATTGATGGAGGAAGGGATAAACAAAATGTGATACATACATATAATAGAATATTATTCAGCCTTTAAAAGGGAGGGAATTCTTTTTTAATTATTTTTTTTTTTAGTTAAACAGTAGAAACTATTTTGATATATTTATACAAGCATTGAATGTATCTTATTTTAATTACAATCCCATTCTTGTGGTTATACATGATGGGGAGTTACACTGGTTGTGTATTCATGTATGAACATAGGAAAGTGATGTCTGATTCATTCTACTGTCTTTCCTACCTCCCTCCTTCCTCCCTTCCCTTCATTCTCCTTTGTCTAATACAATAAACTTCTATTCTTTCCCTGCTCCACCTTATTATGGGTTAGTGTCCACACATCAGAGAAAGCATTCAAACTTTGGTTGTTTGGGGATTAGCTGATTTCACTTAGCAAGATAGTCTCCAGATCCATTTACCAGAGAATTCATTCTTCTTTATGGCTGAATACTGTTCCACTCTATATGTATGCCACATTTTCTTTATCCATTCATCTGTTGATGACCATCTAGGTTGGTTCCACAGCTTAGCTATTGTGAACTGTGCTGCTATAAACATTGATGTGTCTGTGTCACTGTAGTATGCTGATTTTAACTCCTTTGGATATGTACTTAGGAGTGGGATAACAGAGTCAAATGGTGGTTCCACTAAAAGGGAGGAAATTCTGATTCATGCTACCCCGTGGATGAACCTTGGGGTCATTATGCTACATAAAATAAGCCAGAAAACAGAAAGACAAATAATGTATGATTCCACTTAGATGAGGTACCTAGTGTAATCAAATTCATATTCTATGAATGGTGGTTGCCAGGGGCTGGGGAGGAAGTGGGTAATAGGAAGTATTATGGTTTGAATATTTGTGTCCCTCTGAAATTCATGTTGAAACTTAATCTCAATGCAATATTATTAAGTGCCAGGGCCTTCGGGAGGTAATTAGGTCATGAAGCCTCTGCACTCATGAATGGGATTAACACCCATATAGAAGGGCTTGAGGGAACAAGTTTATCCATTAATCCCTTTTCCCTCCCACCATGTGAGGATACAGCATTTGACCTCTCCAGAGGGTACAGCGAGAAGGCACCATTTTAAAAGCAGAGAGTGAGCTTTTACCAGACACTGCATCTTGAATTTTCCAGCATCCAGAAAGATGGGAGATAAATTTCCATTATTTATAAGTTATCTAATCAAACTTATATTGTTATAGCGT
The DNA here is from genome assembly GCF_048772815.1 of Callospermophilus lateralis. Lineage (NCBI taxonomy): Eukaryota > Metazoa > Chordata > Mammalia > Rodentia > Sciuridae > Callospermophilus > Callospermophilus lateralis. The sequence goes on along the minus strand of NC_135313.1, from coordinate 106,958,855 downwards.
GGAAGGTAATAAGATGGGGACTCATTGTCTGATGGGTACAGAGTTTCTGTTTTACCAGATGAAGATAGGTAGTGATGGTGTTTGCATAGCAACGTGAATGTCCTATGTCCCTGCACTGTACTCTTAAAAAGTAGTTAAGGTGGTGGATTTTGTGTCATGTGTTTTATACCACAACTAGAAAACGCTGGGGGATGGAGGAATTGCTCAAGGAAGAGAAGAACCTGGATTTCATTACATGACGTGGTGGCACTTTGACTCTATAGCCGTTATGAGATGATGAGGGAGTCTCACCTGGAGCCAAGACAAGGCTAAGATGATAAAGTGAGAATGCATAGAGACCCTGGTCCTTAAAGATGTCACTGAGCTGCTGACTTTTGCAGGCTGTAGCCCCCCTACCATCACCCCTTTTATTGTTTAACTGTTTATTTGTAGGGGAAGCAGCCTGGCTGACACAGCATTCACATGTGATTGCTATGATTACTTTGATCTTCTGTATGAGCTATTCTACCTGTCCCCTGTGTCTTCTGATTCCACGCTGTTACCTGAACTTTGGACACCTGCTTTCCCTGGCGTAATCTATGACCTCATCTGAAGACCTGGCCTTTGACCTGCTGCCTGCCATTGTGCACAGGAAAGTCATAGCTACTGTCTCTTCTTCTCCTTCTGGAACATTAGTTCTGCTTCCTTGCTACAAAAACCCTTCCATGTAGGGGTCTTTTGACATATTTGTGGGCACATGATGCAAGCCTAACCCAACCAATGCCCTTTCTAGGGCCTGGACTGAAACTGTCAGAGAAGAGGGTCTCACCTCCTTGTGTTTCCAGGAGTGTGCATCATGTAAGCCAGGAGCTGCTAGAGACTACTGGCACACCCTGGCCTATCAGCCTCAACTGCCACATACTGGATCCTGTCAGCTTCTGTCACCCCAGACCAAATAATGGTGTCCCTTGATGATGGAATCTGTAGAATTTACCCTCCCATAAACCTGACCCAATAAGAACCATGCTAGAAGCCCTCATCCCACTAGAAAGTAGAAGCAGGAAATATTACTTGGGTTAGTCAGTTTTCCTCTGCTATGACAAAATACCTGGGATAATCAACTTAAAAGAAAATAAAACATTTACTTTGGCTGACAGTTTCAGAGATTTTGGTCTAGGTTGTTTTGCACTATTGTTTGGGGGCTTGTAAAGACTCAGTGCATCATGACAGAAGTGCATGTCAGGAAGCAGAGAGAAGGGAGGGGCCCAGGTCTCAATATCACCTTTCAGGGCACAGTCCCAGTGACCTAACTTCCTTCCATTAGGTCCCACCTCCTAAGAGTTCCACTACATCCCAATAATCCCAGCATTTGGAAACTAATTCTGCAATGTTTGAGCCTTTGAGGGACATTAGGATACAAACCATAGCACTCTGCATTTATGTAAATATGCCAGGGACAGTTGGGGTGGAGGGTGCCGAGCATCAACCTCTGTCATCTCTTAGAGATGGAGTTTCTGTTGGTCGTTTTTTTTTTTTGGGGGGGGGGGGGCAAGGATTGAACTCAGGGGTACTCAACCCTTTTGAGCCACATCCCCAGCCCTTTTTTTGTATTTTATTTAGAGACAGGGTCTCACTGAGTTGCTTAGTGCCTCCTTGTTTTTGAGGCTGGCTTTGAACTCATCCTCCTCCTGCCTCAGCCTCACAAGCCACTGGGATTACAAGCGGGCATCACCATGACTGGCCCCTGTTTGTCTTCTTTGGAGATGGAAGGCCAGCACTAGACTTCAGACACTTTGCAGGGAGGTTCAAGGCTTTTATCTGGTTCCTGTGCATCATTCTTTCCCAGAGTAATAACTTAATCTCTGGTATTCATTCTCAAATAGATTCTACAGAATCATCTAGAAGACAGAAAAAAGTTGCTGACATTCCACACTGCCCCAGTCATCCTATTCTTCGCCTCTTAGTCACCAGTCCAGACTAGAGTCAGTCTTGAAACTGACAAACCCAACCCAGCTTCCAGGCCTCCCAGTGAGAGCCCTCCCAAAATGCCTCAGGGATATTGCAACTGTGCACCCTTTAGAGCAAACAATGAAAGGAGGATTAATTTTTACTTGAAGCTTTGCACTTGCCATAAAAGTTCCCTAAAGAATTACTCGTCTCATGTTGAGAATACCTGTGAGCTCAGGAAGAGATTTCACACTTGGCTGAGATTCATTTATCAGTTCCATTAAAATCAGCAGAGCCATTTTCTAACCCTGTTGATTCCATCTTCTGAGAAATGAGAGGATTAAAAAAAAAAAAAAGAAAGAAAAGAAAAAAACACCCCAAACTGGAGATAAAGTAAGACATACCTACTTTTCATAAAGTCTCCTCCCTAGTGACCCTTGTGCCAATTCAAGTCCTGCAAGAGATTTCGTTGGAGGAAATGCCCATGAGGAGGGAGCAGGTGTAGCTGGGGGACGACTTCAGCCCACCATCGGGGGTGAGGGCTATGGACGGACAGGGGGGCTAGTGCTGAAGGAGCTAATTGAGAGGGAAAGGGGGGCTAGTGTTGAAGGAGCCTCAGCCAGGCTGAGCAGACAAGTGCCCTGCAATGGTCAGGAATGGCTGGAATCTCACTCCAGCCGTGCTCAGTATTTACTGGGAGCAGCCGAGGAAAGCATGGCCTCTGTGGTTTATCCCGAGGTGCATCACCTCTTCTCCTTGCAGTAGTTTCTCTTGCAGGGAGGTGGCAGTGGCACAACCCTTGGCCTCCTCAGCACCCTCCATACCCTCCTCTGCCTCCCAAATCCCACTTCATCTGCTGCTCTGGCCCTCATCTTAATAACCATTTCAATAAATGCTACTTAGGCAAGGGAATACAGAAGAACCACTATGATTCATTTATTCATCCTTAATCAAGCACCCATCTACCATGTGGAGACACAAGGACAATTTAGATTTATCGTGCAAGAAACTCAAAGCCGAGGCCAGGGGTTCCCAAAAATTGGCTGCATATGGAAACCAGCTGGGAGTGTTAAAACTGGGGTCAGAAGGCTGCACCCTGCAGAGTCCCCAGTTTTTGTGTGACCCACCAATGGATTATATGCTTTTAAAAGGTTGAAAAACTAAAAAGAAGAACATTTCATAACTTGAAAATTATATGGAATTTTAATTTCAGCATCATACATGAAGTTCTATGGGAACATGGCCATGCTCAGTCCATTATCTATCACTTGTTTTCTTTGATTTGAGTCAAATAGAGAAGAATCTGTTCTCCAGAAAATAGCTGTGAATGAAGTTCTGTGGTAGAGTGCTTGCCTACCTAGCATGTGCAAGGCCCTGGGTTCAATCCACAGCACTGAAAAGAAAAGAAGAAGAAAAAAGAAAGGAAGAAAGGAAGGAAGGATGCACCATATGAAAATCCAATATCACACAAAGTCAGAGTAAATGGTAAGTGGTGCTGGAGGGAGGCGTGGTCAATGCAAGCCCTTTACTTTTTTCTAAGTTCCCAAAAAATTTCAGGCTAAGTCCACTTTGAACCCTTTAACATTCCCTTCCTCCCATAATTGCTTCGTGCTCCTCTCGGTCCCTCAGCAAATTCTTTCTCTACTCTCCATTGCAGTGAGCGTTTGCTTGGTGACAGTGTGTGGAAAACCCTCTCCACAGAAAACTAGTCTCTGTTTTTACTTCAGGGATAATCCTATGCTGTTCCCTTTACTAGTTCCAGTAATGAAACTTCACAATCATAACAAGAACCAGCAAGTGAGAGATTTCCAGAGTCTGATGTGACTTTTTAAAGATAGTGCTGAGGTATAATATAAAAATCCATGTTTGACATATGAATATGGGAAATTGGACACATTTATAGAATCTGCCAGCATCAAGAAAGCTGGAGGGGTTGGTCTTCTTGAGGACTTCAGTGTCTTATTGTTGGAAACATGAAATAAAATATTAAGTCTTAGGATGTCTCCTTTTTAAAAATCTGTTTTAGGGATTGGGAAGGGAACAGGACAAGGGGAGCGGGTCAAAGAAAGGTGGATGAATGTGATCAGCATATCTCTATACTGACAGTTTGGGGTTTTTTCCCCAAGAATTCTAGGAGGTGGATGTATTACCTTCATTTTATGAAAAAACAAGGAGCAGAGAGGTGAAGTAACTTGTTCACAGATAGATGGGATGAGTGGCCACAGAGCAGAGACACTTTACTACACCATCTCCCACAAGCCATCTGTCACTAGCATTCAGAGAAAGGGATGACACCCTGGGGCATCAGGGAATGTTTCATAAGTTGTGAATGAAGAAATATTTGTTTGCAGGCTTTGGATGGTCATGAATTAGTGGGGGGGGGATAGCATTTATAATAAAAGGAAAAGCATTAAAATGATCTTTCTTGTTTCTTTTGGGCCTTTTGCTTTTGTTGTTTGTACTGTTTTGTTTGCAGGTGGAATCCCTCTTTCTAGTGCCCATAACAATGCTTTGCTCATAGTAGGCACTTTTTATTCTGTTTAGGTGACAAACCAGGCATGACCGCATGTATTGGTAGCCTGAGCTGCTTGGGAAGCTAAGGCCAGAGAATCACTTGATTCCAGGAGTTCAAGACCAGCCTGGAAAATATAGTGAAGCTACATCTCTAAATAAATAAATGAATTTAATTTTTGATGGATGGTAGTGCCAGCATGGACAGAAGTATACTGAAGAGGTACACAGGTTCACTGGTAACAGCTTGAGAACTGTATCCTTCTAAGCCTAAAGCCAGCTATTCCTCTGGTCTTTCCAGTTACTTGAGCCAGTGCATTTCTTCTTTGTAGTTAAGATAGATTGAGCTTAGTATTTTGTCACTTGCCACTAAAAGAATACAGCCTAAAAGCAACTATTTATGAATGGGGATATCTCACCCCAGAGCCTTTAGCAGCAACCAAAAATCCTCTTTCCTTCCTGCTGGCCCCACCTTCCCTGGAATTGGTTCCAGACCAAAAAAAAAAAAAAATTGCTTTAAGCATGGCAAAGAGAAAACATCAGGAATTCCTAGGACATCCTAGCTACTGCTAGGAAGACAGCAAGCACACTATGCCCCCTCCCAACCTTAGGTTTGTCTGAGGGGGTCTTCTTGCCAGCCATGTCTCCAAATCAAGCAGACTCAAGCAGGCACATCCTGGGGAGCAGCTGCAAAGTTGTTCGTGCAAATGCCTAATTTGGAATCTAGATTATTTCTTACATAAATGAAAGGAAAAGATACGTCCTCTGGGATTATTTCCAGATGCACTCAAGAGAAAAAACATTTGATGGATTATGTTGAAAAAAGTAATTGGCATGGAGAACCCACAACCTTTTTAATGCTTTGGTCTCAAAAGTGTTTTCCCAGATTGTAGCATCAACAAAACCTAGAAACTTGCTAGAAATGCAAATTTTTGACCCTAGCAATCTCTGTCTTAACAAACCCTCTGGGTGATTTGAAGTCCATTTTAATGAGTTTGAGAGCTATATCAAAAGAGGATTGTGGTTTACTTCATTCCATCTGTAAAAGCGCTTTTGGTCCATGAAGTTCTGTGATTTAAAGTGATCTAATTCTGCATCAAAAAAATCCAGGGCTGGGGTTGTGGCTCAGAGGTAGAGCACTCACCTAGCATGCGTGAAGCACTCACTGGGTTCCATCCTCAGAACCACATAAAAATAAAATAAAGGTATTATGTCCACCTATAAATTATATATATATATATATATATATATATATTTTAAATCCCAAAACAAAAATGTTATTATATTCCAAAGAAGTAAGTGATAAGGAGTACAGTACATGCCCCCCTTTGCAACTCTCAATTAATTCCAATATTGTTGAACGTTAACAGGAGCAGCTCTGGAAATGGGATGGGAGGTAAATTTCTGAACATGTCTTTCTATTTGCAGCTTCTGAAGCAGGACTATCAACCATTCATATTGTAGGCTAATGAAAGACCCCTCCCACTGATGAAAGGATCATTCAGAAACCCAAGAGTACATGGCCAAGAGAAAGAATATTCTTCTTCCAGTAGGCTGTAGAAGAGATGAGATCTGGATAGAAAAGGAGATGAAAGGATGTGAGAATGGGTAGGGGTTTTTCAAGTTTAAAGTTGAGGAAATTTGCATTTTTAATTCCTATCTTTTCATTTCAGCATTAGCCCTCAGCCCCTCAGTGGAAGAGCCTGTGGAAGGGAAATGTAAACCAGGATAGCACAGAGATTGCTAAGCTAAACGCAATGATGGAGTCCAATTCAAGGTCTCTGTGACCTTAAGGGAAGGAAATGCCAGGATTCCCAGAACAAGCTATACTGGCTTTCTAGCTTCACTGCCACCTCCCACCAATGCTTCTGGCCTTGCTGTGATTTTTTTCCTTACTGATCTTTCTGAATGGAACAAAAAGTGACCCTCCCATTCTCATTCTGCTCTCTGACTTTCTAGGAATATGCCAAGGTTTGCTATGGGGACCACAAAAAATAAATTCGTTCTCTTTGCCTCTAAGCAGTGGAAGGAAAAGGCAAAAGTAGATTGTTAACTGTGTGGGCACCTTATGACTGTGTGACTTTGCACAAAAAAAACAAGTGGAAATCTAACAGGAAAAAGGAAAATAATATGTGCTTGAAATGCCTTTCTGAAAAATAAACTAAGCTTTAGGGTAAAAGGGGACGTGTTTTATTGAGCCCCACATTCCAGTCAGTTTTCATCATTCCAAACCCACCTAAATACCCCTGGGTTATCTGTTAACAAAGCTTGTTGATCAATGATACATATGGATCACCTCAGCTGCGCTGGCTGGACCTGGCTTCAGATGGATATAAAGTTGATGTGGGCAAGCCCGTTACTTCCAGAAGATGCAGCCCACAGGCTCCTCAGGGGCATCATGGGAAGGGAACACTGCAGTCCCCTCTTAATCAGAGTTGGACAGCACCCTCACTCGCAGACCCATTCCTCAACACAGTCAAGTTCTTCACCTCCCCTAAATTCTCTTAGTCCTCTCTCTGCATCTACAGGGGGCTTGTTCCAGGAACCCGAAGGATATGAAAAACCTGCAGGTGCTCAAGTTCCTTCTATAAAGTGGTGTAAAATTTGTATGTCCTCCTATATACATGGTTTGTTTTGATAGTACTAGGAATCATATCCAGGGCCTGGTGCCGGCTAGGCAAGCTCTCTACTACTGAGCCACATCTCCAAGTCTTTTTAATTTAATTTAATTTAATTTTGAGACAAGGTCTTGCTCAGTTGCCCAAGCTGACTTGAACTTGCAGTTCTCCTGCCTCAACCTCCTGGGCAGCTGGCATTACAGGAGGGCACCACAAACCCCGGACTATAGGCTTTAAGTCATCTCTAGATGACTTACAATACTGAATACAATGCAAACAGTTGTTACATGTTATTGTTAGGGAATCAGGACAAGAAAGGAAAACTGTTCATGTTAAGTACAAATGCAATTTGTTCAACATTTTCCATCCACTGTGGTTGAATCCACAGATGCAGAATCCACAGATTCGGACGACTGACTGTACTGTGCACATATAGAAAGATATTGCCAATTGCCATCTCACAGTCCTTGAAGCTCAGCTAGCTACCTTCCAAATATGCACTGCCATTGACATTATCTGCACCACCACACTCATTTTTCCTCTGACTTCCTATTCAAATGGCTCACTCTCCCACCTGGGAAGAGGCAGATCTCCCTACAGTATTCCCAGGTCTTTCTGCTAAAAGTGCAACTCCAAACAGTGCAAGATCAGCCTTGGGTGTTGCCTTCATAGAAAGGCTGGGCTGGAGCTAGGTTCACTGGCCCAGGCACATCCTGCCAAAGTGCAAGTGTCCTTGGAGCAGGGCGCTAGCCATCTATCCCCAAACACCTCATTGCCTGGTGGTAGGGCTACTGAATCCTTTGGCTCCTCCCAGCTTCCACCACATCTTAAAACTTCTAGAACAGACTCCAGAGATACTCTTTTCACCAGGTATTCAAGAATTCAAAACACTCAGACTCCAAAGTTGAACTTAATTAAAGAAAAAAAAAAGAGGAAGAGAAAAACAAACATAGATGAATAAGGAAGGAAAGATTTCAGCTTTTGCTACCACTGACTTACATACAAATAAAGATGACCTGATTTCCAGACCTTGTGGATTATAGTCACAATTTACCTTCTGCCCAGATTCTGCCTCAAGAGTGGTACAAAAAGAAGTGGGAGAGAGAATGTCACCAAACACTCCTCCTGTTCCCTCTGCCAGCATGTCTGGAGGAAGGGGCTGTGTCCAGATGGCTATGGCAGGCAGCAGAGCTGGCAGGTATTGGAAGGCATTGCCGAGAGGCCATTCAATTGCCCCAAGCAGATCCTTGCCTGAGCTGGCAACTGCAGCCACTCAGTTCCCTATCACACTGTCATCAATCATGAACTTGGAAAAACTTTCAGAGCTAGAGTTTATTATCAGCTCTTAATGAAAATACATGAGTTTCATAGAACAGTCTGAAAAGTACAGAGGATCTGAATGCAAAATGGCAAAACTGCTGGATTAGGTGCAAGGGCCAAGTGATCACCTGATTATAGCTGGGAGCAGAGTGAGGAAAAAAGCTACCTGTCACAATTGCCACACAGGGAATGCTGGCTCCTCTGCAGCTCTAGCAGAGGATGGGAGTAGCCTATTGTGGAAAGTATTCAGAGGCTTTGCTCAAATAAAAGTAATAAAATTCAGTAAGCTTCTGTATTGAATGCTTAGCAGACTGGGGGGTTGGGGGTGCTCTGCAAATCCAATTTTATTCACTCCTCACATCAATCCCATTTTACAACTGGAAACTACAACTCAGAGAAATTAGTAACTTAGTTGGGATTCATTAGAATTTAAACCCAGGTCTGTTTGGTCTAAAGTCTAAGCTCTTAAGTAGGGATTAGCAAACTTTTTTTTGTAAAGGGTCAGATAATAAATATTTTAGGCTTCATGGACATATATGGCCTGTACCTTTATTTCTTGTTGTCTTGGTTTTTGTTTTTGCAATTATTTAAAAATATAAAAACCGCAGGGCATGGCAGCACACACCTATAATGCCAGCTACTTGGGAGGCTGAGGCAGGAGGATCACAAGTGCAAGGCCAGCCTGAACAAATTAGTAAGAACTTGTCTTAAAATTTATAAAGGCTGGAAATGTGGCTCAGTGGTAGAACACTTGCTTGGTCCTTGGTTTCCACCCCCAGCATCACATACGTGCATACACACACACACACACACACACACACACACAGTTAAAAAGTAAAAATCATTCTTAGTTTTCTGGAAGAACAGAAACTGACCACCAGATAGATGTGGCCCATAGACTATAGCTTGCTTACCCCTGTTCTTAATTGTCAGACCACATGTGGCACCTAAATTATGATACTGGACAGTTCTCTCTCTGTCACAGATGAGTCCTTGAAATGGTTTACAAAATAAGCACAAAATGCAAAATTGGAAAATGGGAGGATGTTGTTAATTTCCCAGCACTCTGGAAATTTTATGTAACTCAAACAAACATTACAATGGAATTACATTCGGGGGATGGAAGAATGGGTGGGGAGAAGGTGGAGTGATAGGAACCAGGAAGAATGACCATGAGGTAAGTCTTTGCCTTTCCTAACAGGAAGTCAATAGATAATAGCTCAGACTGAAAAATATCGAGAAATTGCAAAAGAGGCATGTTGTGTAGAGGTTCAGTTGTAGCTACCAGAAGAATCAACTAAAATAGTTGAAATGGTTGCCTTAGAGCAGGAAATGGTAGAGGAAGCACCAAGGATGCCAAGGATGGCATTGTTTATGATAAATCTTGTGGAACTATTAGACTATGATTACATGTACTTAAATAAAATAAAACCCAATTTTAAAAATTAACTGGAAGAGAGATGATAGATGATTCAATAAGTAGTGTTGTAGCAATAGAAGAGATGTTTTAATTATCTACAGTCTTCTCTTACAACATCATATAAATTAGCTCAGAGGCTATTGGTAAATAAAGAGATTCATTCAATGTAATGTGGAAATGATGGTCATATTCATTGTTTCCCAGCAAGTTAGTTTTGCAATCAAGTAATAAGAGCATCTGACCACAATGTACACAATCTGCAAAGGAATATAACTCTGTTTGTACTGCCACATTTTTCTCTTGGCTGAGTTTGGTAACATGCTCATGGTGAAACTTCTCCAGCCTCAGTACATGTTCATTATTGTTCTACTTCACAGCCTCTGCCTTTTCTTACTCCCCCAACCAATGTGCTGTGCTCATTTTATTTCACTGTTAGGTAGAGGCCTATATTTGTTGTAATATATCATTATTTATTAGGCATTTAAACTGTCTTTTAAAAGTGCTAGTAGCTTTATTAGGACTCTTACCATCCTTTAGTGCTTTGGTTACAAAGTAGCTTAAGTTTCGAGTGGTCTTCCCTTAACTTTAATGTGTGTTACTTTGCAGAATATAAGGGTTCTCAGGAAAATTTTACCACATTATAATAGAAAGTCTTACACCAACTTAATATTGTATACAATTCATTTAAATTCTAAACATTCTATGAAAAGCTGAATTTTTTTAAAGCAGTGCTTTTTAAGATATTGTGGTAGCAGAATTCTACCAGAATGACTCCCACTTGGGGTTTACAAGTCATGTATAATCTCCCCTTGAGCATGGGCAAGACCTGCCAATGTGATGAATATCACTGCTATGATGATATGTTAGATGGAAAAGGCAAGGAGGCTTTTCAGATGTAATGAAGATTGACAATTAGGAACTTTGAGTTAATCAAAAGGGAAATTACCCTGGGTGGGCTTGACCTAATCATGTGAGCCCTTAGAAGACCTAGAAGTCAAAGATACTCCTGCTGGCATGATAAAGCAAGCCACCAAGAGTTCCATGGCTGCAAAGAAATGAACACTGCCACAGAAGCTCAGAGGAGGGCCTCAGGCCTCACATGAAACCCTAGCCCCAGCTAACTTCTGATTGCAACAAAGACCCTGCTAAGCCATGCCCAGGCACTATAAATGATAAATATATATATTGTTTTATCTGCTAAATTCTTGGTAATCTACCATGCATCGATAGAAAACTAATACAGAAATTAATTATTTTTATTCTACTTTCTTTAAATTACCTTAATTTAAAGGTAATGTTTTCTAAAGCAGGCACAGAACCCAGCATCTATAAAGGAGAATTTTGATTATAACATAAAAATCATTATGAATATCATTAGACACCAATAACGTGGAACAAAAGATTTACAACACATTTACTTAATCACAGAAGAAGTGGATCTGGTTACTGAATAGAGAAAAGCAGCCTCTTCCAAAATATGATCAACCAGTGTATGTACAATCTACAGCACGCATGGTAAGCACGGGGCAAGCCATGGAGGATGTTCAAAACATGGAGACTTTCTTGACATCCTGATGGAGATGCTGGGACAAAGATGGGTTCCCAGTGTTGCCAATTCAAAGTTGAAACTTTAAATGCTTTTTTCCATGAAAGCAATGACTCAGTAGTCTACTGAATCTATAGATGACTGGTATCTCTGCAAGCTGGCGAGAAAGAATTCCCCTCCATCCTCTAACAGGATTCCTATATGAGTGAAAGGAAGACATTTCTGACAAAGGAGAAGACACTGGAGCTGCACTGCCATTCGACTTTTCTAAAATTCAGTAATATCTAGATTCACTGGAATGTTCGTGATAGTGACCCTCAGTTAACTGGAGGCCTAGCATTATTTTTGATAGGAAGAGAAAGAGATAGATCACCGAAATACAAAATCCAATATCTAACTTTGATTGTTTAAAATGTGCCTCTTCCAATAAAAGTCCTAGGGAGAGTATGCATTCATCCTAGTTTTCATTTCTGTTTACAACGACAGCCTGAATAGAAATATAGAACGACCAAGACAATGACCCTGGACGTCTGGACAAATTTGATCAGTAAAAATTAACTTCTGCTCCATGGATTGTATTTTGAAGGGAGGACACCAGACAAAAACATGTTGGAAAGATTTTGTAACAACCAACAACTGGAACAATTTTAGCACAATTAAGTTGTCTTTAAGAAATGCACCTAACCTTAGAGGATGATATTTAGGAGTGAACAGTCACGATTCCCACACAGTTCACTATATAATGCCAGAGGGAGAGGCAGAATCTTGCATTCCTGAGAGATCCTGGATAGCACACTGAAGTTGGGACCATTCCACATGTCGAATAAAAAGAAGGTAATTACCCAAATAATTTAGCCTTTTTTGAAACCTCTCAGCTGAAATAACCAGATAATTACAAATGGCTTATTTTGTATTCTGGGCATATTTTAGGTCATGTTTGAATTATTCATATGAATTCTCCCATTGTTCATTTAGGTTTTCTTGTGTGAAACTACTCCAAGACTAAGGAGAAAGCATGTTGGCAATGGTGTCCTGGATCACAGATCAAGGCTCCAGAGTTAGAGGGAAATCTCAGCCAACTGAACGACCAGAGACATCTTCATTTGAAGACCAGGCAGGTTAAATGTAAGTCTTTCTGGCCCTGTTGGGGGCACTGCTTTTTAGAGCCCAATCAAGAAATTATTGGAATTCTGTTGAATGCCTCAAGTCCAGCACTTTGCAGCACACAGGGCAATAATCACACTCAATTACAGCCTAGCATGTGGTTTCTGGCACATCAAAATTTCCCTGCATCAAACTAATCTTCAAGGAAAAGAAGAGCCTGTTTTGGCACTCTTCCACATTGCTAAATATCAATCCCTAATTTAGTCTCCAGAGGGCTCCCAACATTTCAGATCTGTCGACAGCTGCCATGACATCCCAGAGCTAACATATGAACTGATGGTATTGATATTTCCAGGGAACTTCAAGACCCAGCCTGAGTCTGGGATAAACAAAGGATTCTCACTGCCCCCATCTTATAGAAATGGATCCCTGATGAAGTAACATCATGAAAAAATAAATCAGAAGCAAAGCTCGGGGCGACCAAACAGAAAACAGCCCACTTTTGGGGGTGGATGCATTTTGATTTTAAGGTTTCAGCCAAGCCTGCTCATTTGTCTCTTCTTACAAGCACATACTCACCAGCTGTTTCGAAAAAGAATATGTGAAGCCAAGCCAAACAACACAAAACAAGCCCAGGAGCAGCAAGGCAGCAGATGCAGTGGCATGTGCTACCAACCCAAAGGTGGCATTCCAGGTAAGCCAGTTTCTTCCTGTCTGTGACTCTGGCACAGAAGATGTATTCCCAAGGCTGGAGGCTGAGATGCATTTTAAGAATCTGTTCATGCTCTGTGATACTAAAATATGTCAAAAACATTGGTTTCTTGGGTTCCATTGTTTAAAATGTATTCATACTCACATATTTCAAGGGATTCCAATTAGGACTTATTATCTAGGAGACTTCAAACTAACTTGAGAAAGCAAGATGCGGCCAGATGTAGCAGAATCTGCTGTAGAGTAGAGGGGAGAGGGATGATAGCATGCTTGCTAAGAAATTGGCACAAAGTAAATTACAGATATGACCAGCAGTATATAAAGAAATAACTATTAATGTTTACAATAGTAAGAGAGGAAAATTTATCTCTATAAAATGGTCATAAATAAACCTAATATACTGATTAAACAATGAGCCCCCATGTTCCATAAAATATTTCGTAGCACATAATAACCCTATTATAAATGTTATATAAAATTAATATGTGAGCTTTAAGCATTCAACTTTTTATATGCCTCTGTTAAATTAAGAAGCAATTGGAGGACCAATTTAGATGTCTCAAGATCAGAAAAAAAAAAAAAAGATGTCAGCTTTTGAGTATCTAAACAAATCTTACCTTTCTCCCATAAATCATTTAGTAGCAGAGACATTCAAAATTATCCTAGAAATTACACAACCTATTGAAAAATACATCCTGTACTTGTAGTTCCACCACTCACGGCTAGGTTTTGCACATCAGCATGGGAAACTCAGGGGTTCAGAAAAGCTCAAAGGGAAGTCTAAATTTATGAGCAGGATTTGAGTACAAAATAATTCCAGGCTGAAAGATCAACACTTCTCGTGTTGTTTGTAAAATGAGGTATGCCTTCAATACATCGGCTGTTGCAATTGGTTAGCAGGTGAGAGATTTCATGTGAGGAGACTCCTGAAGACCTTTTCTTCAAACCCTAAAAATGATGCAGTTAGTAAATCTGGCTCAGATAGCCAAGAAACTCTTCTGTGAAAAGCATCTGAACAAAACTTGCTAATTTGAAGGGGCCAAAGAGCAGCTGCAAAGATGCAGGGGCAAGGAGGCATTATCTTATAGATAGTAACCTTGGACACATGTGATCGGACTTCCAATGTTCTTGCAAATATGTTTTCCAAGGGAAACTGTGACTCTGAGTGGGTCAGACAGTCTCCGGGAAAGAATGGTGCTAAGTAATATGGATAATTTTAACCTCAGGGAAAACTGACAGTTGTTCAAATGGGTCTGAAGTTCTTTCTTCACCTCTTTCCCTGCTCCCTCAAAAGTCATTCCCTCTCCTGACTTGTCTACATTCCAACCTTCACCCATGCAGAGATCCCGTTCTCACCTTCTCCCATCAAAATTTAACTGCCTATTTTCCCCTCCTTTGGGGGACCAATTCCCACCTAGGAAAGGAGGACCAGCTAAGGTGCTAATTGTGCTCAACAGGATATTTTTAGCAAGCATCATTTGCATTTTAATAGAAGCCTTTGTGGCTTTGATACAAAGGTTTATTGTGAGGCCTTCTTGACACTTTAAAGAGATAAATGGTACCCCTGGCATTTACCTCAAGGTCGTTTTCCTAGGTGCTCCTTAAATGTTTTGTTCCCAACACTTCCAGAAGACTGCCTTCACCAGTGGCTCTGAGTACTTCCCCAGATTTTTATGTGTCACCCCCTTGCATGTACATCCTGGCCACAGGATGAATTCCTCTTGAGAGTCCTAGTAGAGCTCTTTATTCTATCTGTGGTAGGCCCTTCCCAGAGCAGCTGAGCTCAACATATCCCTCTGCTACTACCCAGCACAATTTCAGTCACGGAGAGAGGGTAACTAAAAATTATGAAAAAAAAAAGGCAGGAAGATTAATAGTTCACATCTTACACTCTCATGCAAACTCATACTATGCCCAGAATCAACAAATTCTTCACAAGACACCTTCCCACCTGCAGCATGAACAGATGCTCCTCAGTCTCCCCAGGGACAGTGGGATGTGATCATTTTCATACCTGAGTCTTCCCAGCTCTATGCATTCTCTTGCTCATTCAAGAATTTCAATTCTCAGTTTTTCTCCTCTATTCCACATATACTTGGGAATCCCCCAGGTGGGTTTTATATGTGCCAAGAGCGATCGGAGTTTCCTCTTACCATACGTCTGTGTCATGGGAAGCACCATTCTGTAGCCCTGTTCCTCTGCAGAAAGGCTTGCCCTTGACATCTGCCCCAGGCAAGGGGCAGAGCTGTGCCACTAAGAGCTCAATTGTGTCTATTGGGAAGGAAAACCCACTTAATTATTGTATCCAGTTTAATCTACCTAGTAAGGATCTACAGCACCCTAAATATAATCGGTTCTAGGATTCTGTGTGTTGGAACTATCAGACCTCTCACAGATTTTGTTTTCCCAAGAGGTTTTTTAGAGTAGGTACCAGGATGTTATCTGTGAAGTGAAGGAGACCAGAACATTTCACCTTAAAATATTCCCGTTTGGCATGTTGATTTTTGAGGTGAAGGCAATTGAGAAAACAGCAGATGTAGGAAGAGATCTCTGCCCTCCCTCTTTCTGCCCAAAAGGAGGGCATAAATTTCCTGTTCAAAGAGGTGTCATCCCAGAACCATGAAAAAGAAAGTTCTTATCACTGGAAATGGGGAATCAACCTGAGATGACTCACACAAGCAAACCTTATTAAAACAACCCTTATCTTCCATTAATTTCCCCCACATATTTCTGAGTCACTTTCCCTTGTGTGCCACCTCTACAAGTCCAAATCCCTTTCCTTTGTTTAGTCACTTATCCACAATTTATTGTTCTTTGTTACAATGGTATATAAGTCCCCAAGTCTTACAGCTTCCTTGGGCTTTTCATTTATTTTCTATGGAGTCTCCATGCCACTTAAAAGTATTAACATCAAATAAATTAATATGCTTTTCTCCTGTTAATGTGTGTTTTTTTTCTTTTTTAGCTTAATTCACAGGCACTCGTCACATAGCATAAATGGGTTGAAGAAAAGCTTTTTCCTCTGCTACAAAACTCTACTCCCATACTATTATCCAGCTCTGGTAAAAAATATGGCTTGCCATGCTTGATCCCTTATTTCTATGAATCATTGACCCTCACTGAATCTAATCTTCCATCAGACCTCCCTCTCGAACATTGAGGACTTTGCTGTGCAAGCAATCCTCCACAGAGAACTTTTCTGAAAAGGATGACTCCATTTCTATAAAGGGATGTCCAATTTCTAAAGACACTTTATTTAGAGATGTTGGTCCAGGCCAGTGGTATATTGGAGCCCCCTGGAGCTCACATTCATGTACAGAGATGGGCATTGGAATGGTTGTCAATGATGCTTTGTAAAGCCTTTTTTTTTTTTAACCAAACCTGAGGTTGGTCTCAGGTTGTTCTCTTATAACAGCCAAAAGAGGATTTCATCCCTAGTTGGAGGGACCACAGCGGTACTTCAACGGAGCCAGAGATTAAGAGCATTAGATTCATGCACAACCAGAGAAGTGAAAAATTCTGCTCCATTTGTGTACAATGAATTGAAGAGTTTCTAATCATGTATATCTGATTAGAACTAATAGATAGATAGATAGATAATCAATTAGGGGGGAAGTGATCTTAGGGAGAAAAGATTATCTAGAGAGCACTTTGTTGCTAAGGCTGAATGCAGAAGGTCTTCAGAGGCAATGATTGAGTGTTGACAGTCATAGGGCTGTGCAGTTCTGATGCTTGTAAGGACCAGGAAAATATCCCTGAGCTATCCAGTGGTGGGATTCTGGAATTCCACATCTGGAGACGACACTACCAGAAACTAGGACCAGGGAAAAAGCTGTTCTGGTCATCTTCATCCTCCATGCATGCTTCCACATAGGTCATATAGAGCAAGTCATATAGACTGTCAAGGTGACATTTCCAATGTCAGAAGGAGCTATGTCTGGGGTCCCAACACAGTGAGAAAAGGATCAAGAGCTGGCCAAGACATGACTGGACATGTTATGGTCTAAAATAAACAATATAGTTTTATAAGAGATAAGTCATAGATTATTAATAAGTCATATTGATAAGTCATAGGCTGCTAGGTTTCTGTTCGCAACTAAAAGTTCAGGGGTCACTCCAAGTAAACTGGGCTGACTGGGCTGCGCAAAATAACCACACAAGAGACACAAATACCTTTTTCTTTGGGGTCACTATGATGGCTCCTCTGACCTTAAAGGTTCGAAGGAAGAGAGAGAGAGCACTCATTGACCCTTTTTATTGAGGAGAAGCTATTCAAATGAGTCAAGGGGTCAGCTTTCAGGGGGCTGAGTCCAGCTTCATGATGTCCACTGTCAGCAGGCTGACTGACATCTAGGGAGGCCACACCCAAGGGCACAGTAAGAGAAGGGGACTCACACATGGCACTTCCATGGAACATTCTATCCTAAACAGGGCAAGGGGTTATATTGCAAAGGAACAGGTGAGCATAGCTCCATCCATGGGGCTATAGCAAGACATGCCTGTGCATGAAGACCCTAGAAGAGGGGGGCAATCTAGCAGCATGGGTGCCTGACGCCACATCACCCAGCAGGGGAGTTAACTCAGTCATGTGCGAGGTTGGTCTCCCACAATAGGCTATAGACTAATAGACATAAATCAACAGAAAATAATAAAAATAAAAGTTAATGTTAAGATACTTAAATATGCTTTAAGCTTTAAGATAGAAATAGCAAAACAGCAGTATAAACATATAGCCTTGTATAGTACATAGACATAAGACTTAAAGATGTTAGTGTTAAGGTATAGATAATAAAAGTTATACATGAGTGTATGGGCCCATAGATTAACTATAGTTAATCTTAATATAGGCAAGTATTAAGATGATATAGGTTAAGTTACAAGATAGAAATAATTAAGACATATTAAGGGAAAAATTGTTGTAAGCCAACATAAGTAAGCATGGCTAAACTGACGCCATTGCTATTCCTCTAGGCAAGAGCCATTTCTGGGAAATCAGCATCTGAGCTGTCGTTCCCAAAACAGTTGTGTTTTCTATACTTTGTACCTTGCAAATGTACTAAAACCCAAATTGTACACCCACCTTAGGGGCCTTTAGTTCTTCTTAGGGGCTCTTAAGTTCTGCTAACTACTGTTTTAGCTTCTGTGATTGGCTAGATTTCATGCAACGGACTTCCCAAGGCTTGTGGTTTTCGCCCTAAAATGATAAAGATATCGAGGAGGAGAGTGCTATTCTCCTACAGAGCTTCAGTCTCTAACGGTGGGTGACAGTCCCTGGCCAGGTAAAGAAAGCT
The DNA here is from genome assembly GCF_048772815.1 of Callospermophilus lateralis. Taxonomy (NCBI): domain Eukaryota; kingdom Metazoa; phylum Chordata; class Mammalia; order Rodentia; family Sciuridae; genus Callospermophilus; species Callospermophilus lateralis. The sequence goes on along the minus strand of NC_135313.1, from coordinate 106,940,408 downwards.
CTCTGATTTGAATTCAGACTAGGGTGTTTTCTGAAACAGCTCCTCATAACAGATGGAGACAAGATGTTGGTTATCACTCAATGAGGAGGCTGCCCAATCTATACCATAGCATGTGATTCCTGGCATCACCTAATGTATAAAAATATAACCCAGGGATAGAGTTCTGAGACAAAGGGCAAAAGATCTGGCAAAACACCACATCCTATTTACCTACAAGTTTAAAGTCCAGGTGAGGTTAATGGAGAATTTTGCAGCTACTGTGAAAAAATATACTAGGGAAAAAAGAGAAATAACAATTCTCTGCACACTTTTGGAAGCTATATTCTCCTGAAATCTTGGTTGTAAGGAATGTAACTCAGATTGTCTTTAAAAGGGAGGGAAAAAAGTAACTTGAAAGCACAGAATCCATATCTGTGCTTTAAAGCAAAATGAGATCCAAGGACTCAATGTTTTCTGGAACATCAACATTGCTGTTCTACCTTTCTCTCTATTGCCTTCATTTCCAGGCCAAACTCCTCTCCGCTCCTGGGGAATAAAGACGACCATTAGTTGCTCCAGGAGTATATAGTCTGTAGTTTAAAAATGTCCAGGTTTGTAACATTAAGACACTCTTCAATAGTTCAAGCAAACACTCAGGCCTGGATTACAATTGGTACAGCCTGGTCATGTGCTCATCTCTGGGACAATCACTGCTCTTATAAGGACATGCGCTATGATAGGCTAAGTCTGAGCCAGGATTGCTCTCTGAAGCCTGCAGCAGAGTGAGGAGAACTCGGTTTTTATTTGCCGGTGTTGAGAGAGTGCAGGCTGGGTATGATCACCAAGGGAAAACTGATGCAGTTACCCCAAGAAGGAATGCTAGAATCAGGCGCTGTGGCGCAGGCCTGTAATCCCAGAGGCTCAGGAGGCTAAGAAGACAGGAGGATCACGAGTTCAAAGCCAGCCTCAGCAATGGCCAGGCACTAAGCAACTCAGTGAGACCCTGTCCCTAAATAAAATACAAAATAGGGCTGGGGATGTGGCTCAGTGGCCAAGTGCCCTGGGTTCAATCCCCACCCCCCCTGACCCCCCCCACCCCCACAGAAAAACAAAAGAATAAAAAAGGAAGAAATGCTAGATAAGGGAAACAAAATGTCACATACCGTGACTTTGGAAGCTTCTCCTTCTATAAAATTACATCCCATGTAACTGCTAGAGCTCTGAAGATAGGGGTAGGTTTGAGTCTTAATGGCTTCTTACTTTGAGCTTGACAGATGGTTTCACTCCCGTCAGTTTTCTCATCATGAAATGGGGACATATGGGGAGTGTGAAATGAGACAAAAGTAAATATTCACTCAATGTTAGATTCTAATAATCCCTTTTCCCAATTTATACCACCCCCCAATAAGCTGATTGAAGCTGACTAAGCTGAGTGAAGATAAAGCTCTTATCTTTTTCTTCATGGCTGTTTTCCCATTCCTCCTAAACAGTAAGCAAACTCCTTTGCAACTGGCTGGGTGCCAATATTTTGTTGAATAAATGAAGACAAAAATTTATCTGATGAATTCATACTTTTCAGATATTTGTTTCCAAGCCCAAGCAAATTTCTTTCTCTTTGCCTGCAAGCATTTTTGTTCTGCCTTTTCCAATCAGAATAAGAACCAGAGAATCGTCCGAGAAGGGCAATAGCTGAGTCAAATGGTGGTTCCATTCCCAGCTTTCCCAGGAATCTCCATACTGCTTTCCATATTGGCTGCACCAATTGGAAGTCCCACCAGCAATGTATAAGAGTACCCTTTTCCCCACATCCTCACCAGCACTTGTTGTTGTTTGACTTCATAATGGCTGCCAATCTTACTGGAGTGAGATGGTATCTTAGGGTGGTTTTGATTTGCATTTCTCTGACTGCTAGAGATGGTGAGCATTTTTTCATGTACTTGTTGATTGATTGTATGTCCTCCTCTGAGAAGTGTCTGTTCAGGTCTTTGGCCCATTTGTTGATTGGGTTATTTGTTTTCTTATTGTTTAATTTTTTGAGATCTTTGTATATTCTGGATATTAGGGGTCTATCTGAAGTGTGAGGAGTAAACATTTGTTCCCATGATGTAGGCTCCCTGTTTACCTCTCTTATTGTTTCTCTTGCTGAGAAAAAACTTTTTAGTTTAAGTAAGTCCCATTTGTTGATTCTAGTTATTAACTCTTGTGCTATGGGTGTCCTATTAAGAAATTTGGAGCCTGACCCCACAATATGTAGATCGGAGCCAACCTTTTCTTCTATCAGACGCATAGTCTCTGATTTGATATCAAGGTCCTTGATCCATTTTGAGTTAACTTTTGTGCATGGCGAGAGAAAGGGATTCAGTTTCATTTTGTTGCATATGGATTTCCAGTTTTCCCAGCACCATTTGTTGAAGATGCTATCCTTCCTCCATTGCATGCTTTTAGCCCCTTTATCGAATATAAGATAGTTGTAATTTTGTGGATTGGTCTCTGTGTCCTCTATTCTATACCATTGGTCCACCTGCCTGTTTTGGTACCAGTACCATGCTGTTTTTGTTACTATTGCTTTGTAGTACAGTTTGAAATCTAGTATCGCTACACCTCCTGATTCACACTTCCTGCTTAGAATTGTTTTTGCTATTCTGGGTCTTTTATTTTTCCATATGAATTTCATGATTGCTTTATCTATTTCTATAAGAAATGCCGTTGGGATTTTGATTGGCATTGCATTGAACCTATAGAGAACTTTTGGTAATATCGCCATTTTGATGATGTTAGTTCTGCCTATCCATGAACAGGGTATATTTTTCCATCTTCTAAGATCTTCTTCTATTTCTCTCTTTAGGGTTCTGTAGTTTTCATTGTATAAAGCGTACTACAGGGATACTGCCACATTGATGTTCATAGCAGCACAATTCACAATAACTAGACTGTGGAACCAACCCCGATGCCCCTCAATAGATGAATGGATTAAAAAAATGTGGCATTTATACACAACGAAGTACTACGCAGCACTAAAAAATGACAAAATCATGGAATTTGCAGGGAAATGGATGGCATTAGAGCAGATTATGCTAAGTGAAGCTAGCCAATCCCTAAAAAACAAATGCCAAATGTCTTCTTTGATATAATGAGAGCAACCAAGAGCAGAGCAGGGAGAAAGAGCAGGAGGAAAAGATTAACATTAAATAGAGTCATGAGGTGGGAGGGAAAGGGAGAGAAAAGGGAAATTGCATGGAAATGGAAGGAGACCCTCATTGATATACAAAATTACATATAAGAGAATTTGAGGGTGAGGGAAAAAAATAAGGAGAGAAATGAATTACAGTAGATGGGGTAGAGAGAGAAGATGGGAGGGGATGGGAGGGGGGATAGTAGAGGATAGGAAAGGTAGCAGAATACAACAGTTACTATTATGGCATTATGTAAAAATGTGGATGTGTAACCGATGTGATTCTGCAATCTTTGTAATGTTTTGAATAACCAATAAAAAATAAATAAATAACAAAAAACAAACAAACAAAAAAAAAAAGAACCAGAATCTAGTGTGTCTCAACTTTGGATCCCATTGCCTAGTTTAATTCCTAGCACTTAGCACAGTGCATGTTGCTAAATAAAAAAGATTGCCTAGTCCAAATCTCTCTCCTTACAGATGTTGTCACAGAGGCCCAGAGAAGTTAAACAATCTGCCCAAAGCCCCAAACTTTGTTGAGCCAATACTTCTAGATCCAATTTATTATTTATTTATTTGCCAGGGATTGAACCCAGGAATGCTTATCCACTAAGCCACATCCTCAGTCCTTTTTAGATATTTTATTTTGAGAAGATCTTGTAAGTTGCTTAGGGCCTCACTAAATTGCTGAGGCTGGGTTTGAACTTGCCACTATGCCCAGCTGACCATCACTCTTTCTTCTACATTGCAACATCAGGACTGTAGTCTGGCTCTCTCATGCTGCCATGTGTGAATAATCACATTGTCATAAATAAAGGGAGATTCTTGGTCCTCTAACAGGGAAGGGTCATCTTTAATATGGACATTTACCAATATAAGAACAAGTTCCAAATGATTGTTCAAGGATCGTTTACTTGTTCTATCCTACATTAAAAAAAAAAAAAAAGCATTTTGATATTTTCCCGTTACAACCTTTCCTTTTTTCCAAGAGCTCAGGCAGGGCTCAGACATTCTACCCATTTCCAACACATGCACACCCAGGACCAATCTAATGATGGTCAAGCCAGGTGCTTCATTTGGGTTGGAGACTGAATGCTTAAAGCCTACAACTATAAAATGTTCATCTCTGCACAATATCCCATTCCTTCTACCATCCAAAGGAAGAAGCTTCGGTGAGTACAAGCCAGACTCTCCCTTTCCCTGACTGTCGCTAAACCCAATTTTCCAAAGCCCAGTTGACATCTATTAAAACAAAATATGGAGTGAGGAGGGGAAGAATAGAAATTCAGTTAATTAGACAAAGGGGAATGAAGAGAAGGGAGGAAAATAGAAAAAAGAAAGAAAGTGGAATGAATCTGACATAATTTTCCTATGTACATATAGGAATACACCACAGTGAATCCCACTATCATGTACATCCACAAGAATGGGGTCCTAATTAGAATAAGATATATTCCATATTTGTATGATTATATCAAAATGGTTTCTACAGACATGTATAACAAAAAAGAACCAATAAAAAACAGGATATATCAAGAATACATGCAAGATCACTTGAACATTATTCTTTCTGGAGACCTGGAAAAGACATTCCTTACACCCATTTATTTATTCAACAAACATTTTATCGGCTACTCTGTGCCAGGCACCAAGCAAATAAATGAATTACAAAGAATGTATCTGCTGGCTGAGGCATCTATGTGTAATACAACAACAGCATTTGTTCCAAAATCCCTGAAGTAGAGCATTCTCATTTACCAATGCTCCCAACCACCCAGACACAAACACCAATATTTAACCCAAAGAAATGTTTTATAGAGCATGTCACTAATAGCTTTTTAATTAATAGCTTTTTAATTAAGAATGAAGGGGTCTTTTCAAGGTAAACTTAATCTTTTGACCATCCAGAAGACGCTTTTCTTAAAAGTAAAATATTAGAACAGCAGGTGTCTTTGGGCTGCTATATAATATTATCAAAAAGAAGATTGACAAGTGATGTGTCCACTTAATACCAGGAGGAAAGCCTGCATTTAAATTTAAAGTGTGCTGCTGGGCTGGGGATGTGGATCAAGTGGTAGCGCACTCGCCTGGCATGCGTGTGGCCCGGGTTCGATCCTCAGCACCACATACAAACAAAGATGTTGTGTCTGCTGAAAACTAAAAAAATAAATATTAAAAAAAAAATTCTCTCTCTCTTTAAAATAAATAAATAAATAAAGTGTGCTGAATATTTTGATGTGAGAAGGAAGCAAAGCATGTAGGATTCCATCAAAAATCCCTTTTGCAGGAGCTCAGAAGAGCAATTTTCTCTAGGACTCAGGTGCACAGCAAATATACCTCAATGAATTAACTTGGCTGTGCTTAAGCTATTCTGCTTACATTCTCGTATGTAATTAATGCATTCATTTTGCAAGTTTAATAACCCTAACTTGTTAGTTAGTATCAGCTGGGCTTCTGGAATGTTCCTTAGCATTCCAAATTTCCTTCCTTGCAAATCATAAGAAAATTGCCCTTTTAGTTTATAAAAAGACTTCTTGGCTTTTCATTTACCTAAATATCTAATTTCAAGTGAGGAAACTGAGGCCCAGAGTGATTTGCCCAAGAGCACACAGCTGATTATTGCTAGAGCCACGACTCTTAACTCCAAATTGAGAATTACACTTAAAGAAGCCCATTAAATAACTGTATTCCTTGAAATTTCCATCAGAGTCTACCAATTATTAAGGGTCTATTATATACCAGGTACTTTACATATATATATTTTTTCTTTTAATCTTCACATAAAACCTCCAAGATAGGGGTCAGTAATGGATGCTATTAAAGTGTTTAAATAACACCATTATGTAGCACTTAGGGTGTACTGAGTACATCCTTCATATTATCTCCAATTTTCACAAAAACCCTGGAAGGTATCATTATCTTTGTTTCACAGATGAAAAGAGTTGGGTCTCTGAGGATGAAGCAACTTTCTAAGGTCACACAGATAGAACACGACTGGGGCTGAATCCAGATGACAAAGACTTTGTGCTACCCTTACAGTGCCACTGAGGTAGGTAGCAGTTCATGCCATTTCAGCCTAAATAAACAGCATCGAAGACTTCCCCACTTGATGGGCCTACTGGGCACCACAGAAACATCCCACTGCATAAGGTAGCAAACTCCAATGACAGTGCAACTAGTGAAAGTCAACTGATGCTTCCAGGAAGGATTGAGCTCTCTGCTTAAGATGCTGGGTGAGATGACCTTGCAGTCCGGTCTATTAGGGCCTTATCTTTGAAGTTAGGAATTTAACCCTAGCATTTCCTTTAGGAGCGGCTGGTGCCTTAAAAATAAGTTCATATTAGCCATGCCACAAAATAATATCATATAATTGTAATGATATGATACTGATAATTACCATCTACTGAGTATATGTCATATATAATGTGTTCTATATAATGTCTCTATGTATTATAGAGATAGACCTACCTGCCTGAAAAACAAAATTTGTTTTCTATTCAGAACATATCCTCACGTTGAATAATGGTACTTAAGAGATTTCTTGACGAACAAAGAATTGTTACAGGAGGAGATAAGGCCCTATCTTTTTCTATAGTGATCTACTAAATATCCTCTAGTCATTGCTATAAAAATAACTTGCCAAAAGTTAGTTTTTCTTTCATAAAAGTTATTGACTTAGTCTGATCAGGCTTCTCTATAAAACCAAGTGTCTCATAAGCAACAGAAATTTATTTCTCACAATCGTGGAGGCTGGGTACCCAAGGTCAAGACATTGGCACATTTGGTATCTGGAGAAAGCATGCTTCATAGACAGCTGCCTTTTCACTGTCTTCACGAGGTGGAAGGGATGGGGAATCTTTCTGGAGTCATTTTATAAGGGCACTAATCACATTTTTTTTTAAAAAAGTCCTACATTGTTATTAAATATGCCAATACCAAGAGAGCAGAAAAAACTAAAATCAAAATGTTGGACTAACATAAAAAAATATTATGTCATTTTCAGGAAAATGGAGATCATTATGCTAAGCAAAATAAGCCAAACTCCAGAAGGTCAAGGGTTGTATGTTTTCTTTAATATGTGTAAGCTAAAAAGGAAAAGGGAAAAGAAAGCAGGTAGAGGGGTCTTTTTAAAAGCAAAGGAAGATCAATAGAGGAAAGGGACCAGGGGTGCGAGGAGAGGACAGAGGAGGGAAGTGCTGGGGAGTGATAGCCAAATTTCATTGTTAGTGCATGTACTAATATGTAATAACAAATTGTACCATCGTTTACAACTATTAGTACCAATAAAAATGTGGAGAAAAAAATAAAATAAAGTGAGATAAGGATGTGGCTAATGGTACAGCATCCTTGGGTTCAATCTCAGTACTGCTAAATAAATGAATAAATAAGTAAAAAGTAAAAAAAAATGCTGTGCTGAGATCAGACACAGGAAAGGATGTTGACAGGATTAAAAGTCAAGTATATAGAGTCATAAGTGCCCCAAATTCAGACAACACAATCACAAGTATCTGTTTAAACATTTCTAATTTCTGAGAAGTTTTCCACATTTAACGTCATTGATAAGATACAGGTTCATCCAGCTTATCTTGGGATTGTGAGGTGATTCATTTTATTTTGATGACTTATGCACCATATTCTTCCACAGATGCATGAACATCCCCACACACATACAAACAACATTAGTCTCATCAAAAAAATATATACACAAAAAGGCTAAGATTAGGTATGGATTCAACTAAAATTTGTTTTAAAAATCACCTGTTTATTTGGGTAAAAGATTAAATCAAATCCCTACCTCAAACTATATGCAAAACTTAAACTTTAGAAGGATGAATAATTTAAATAGAGAAAAATATACGCGTCAGAGCTGGTACTCCAACTTACGATGGGCTGAAAATGTTGACAAATCTTCTACCCACACAAAATGGTATAAAAATATAAAATTGTGAAAACAACAATTTTAGGAGTGCAAGTCAATTGAAAGCAAACAATGAACTGGAAAGTGTTTATTAATGGAAATGAATTCAAACCTCATATAACAACAAAAGGAGTATGAGCTCTTACTACTCACCCCACCTCAGTTAGCAAGGTTTACAACTAGGAAAGAGCTATGAAAATCATCAGCCTTGCAGTCAGACAGACAAACTTTATTTGGGGTAGAGAGTAAAAGCCCTCACTAGTGGTGTTGTCAGTTAAAGTAGCAATGTTAGTACAAAAATTATGGGGGAAACTTGTAGCAGTCATCCTGAGGTTCTGATCTTATTTGGGGCAAGAGGAGATCAGCCATAACTTTATGGGGCGATCCTAAAACTGAGACAGCCTGGGAAGGCTAGGTAAGGTCTCCACACATCCTTGGTTGTTAAGAGAAACTAGAAACACATGCAAGGAGACTCAAAAGAACCTGATGCCACACATGCACACACACACACACACACACACACACACTCACACACTTTCATTCCCGTACACACATTCACACCCATATTCACATGTGTTTACACCCACACACACTCTCAAGAATTCACACTCACACCCATAAACTCACACTCAATCACAATAATGCACACTTACACTTACACATATGCTTACACTGCACACCCTCAGACATGTACATACTTACATACTTACTCATGCTTGCATGCTTACAAACTTGCACACTTGCATACTCTCACACCCATACTTACACATTTGCATTTGCACAATCACCATGCACTTACATACTCATAGGTATTTCCACACTCATGCACTTACACATGTACAAACTTACACACTAACATGCTTACATGCCCAGACACACTCATATGCACTATTACACTTACACACATGATCACATACTTACACTCACACATAAGCACCTAAATATTCACACAATTATAGTTGTGTGCACTTACATCTTAGCATATTCACACACAGCTATACATACCTATATGCTCACACTCACATACTTGCACACTCACACACCAAGCACATACTCATCATACACATACTCTCATTCATAATCACACACATTTACATTTATTCACACATTTGAATACTTACACATTTATACTTATACACAGCTGCACATTTAGACATTTACATAGCACATTCACACATGCTTACACACTCTACATTATTGCACTTATACACTCACATACTTGCACACTCAAATACTTATGTGCTTGCATACTCACATGCTTGCACAATTGTACATGCTTGCACACTTACCCATTAACAATGCTTACATGCTTTGCATAGTTGCATGCTTACATGCTCACATATTTATACACTAATATACAATCATGCATTTGCATTACACACTTTTACACTTACACTGCATACACACTTGCACACTTAGTTATTTCCACATATAGTTACATACTCCCTTGCACACTTCCTGCTGATGTATTACATACTTACACATTCATAAAATTCACATACTTACACACTCTTACATAGTTGCATGCATACACTCATACACACACTTACATGCTTACACAGCAACACACTTGCTCAGCTGCATATCTACAGACTTTCACACATTTACATTTACACACTCATAGTGCATACCTATGTACTCATACATTCTTGCACACTTACACTCAACATATGTTCATACTTACGCAGTTACATGATGTTTGCATGTTTGTATACTGGCACACTTACATACCAGAAGTCATACATTCTTGCACATTTACATACTTACATGCTTATGCACTTGCATAGTAACACACTTATACTTACACACTCATATGCGCGTAACTACAAATTTACACACATGTTCACACTCATCCATGCTTGCGCTTATAAACTTTCATCCTTACATTTCATACTTATACACCCATACACACTCACACACTTACATACCTACATGCTTATGCACATATACTTGCACACATGCTTGCACACTTACACAATTTGCCCAGACTCACACATGCACTTGCTCACACTTGCAAACTTGCACTTATACACTCACATACTTGCACACATACTGTACACTCAGTTACACACATTCATACTCTTACACCATGTACACTCACACTCATAAGGATACACACATATAAATGCATATGCACTCACACATATACACATAAACACTCACACTCATTCACAATCATTCACATACACTCACACATTCATACTCACTCCTATACACACATTCACACTTATTAACACTCTCTCAAACCATATGCACTCACACACATATGTACACACAAACACACACACACACACAAAGAAATCCCAGCTATTTGGGAGATTGAGGCAGGAGGATTGCAAGTTCAAGACAAGCTTCAGAAACTAAGAGAGACCCTGTCTTGAAGTAAAAATTTAAAAAAAGAACTAGGGATGAAGTTCAGTGATAAAATCACTCCTGGGTTCAATCCCCAGGGTTCCCCCCAAATTAATAAGGATACAGAATCTTGAATAACTTATCAAAAAACCTTATCTAACAAGAAGAATCCTCTCACAATAGCAAAGCATGCAATCTGCTCAAGTCCACATGGAACATTTTCAAGATCCTATGCTTAATCACAAAATGAGTCTCAATAAACTTTAAGTACTGAAGTCCTATGAGGTATGTTCTCCAAACATGATAGAACTAAATTGGAAATCAATCAGAAAGAAATTTGGGAAAACTTCAAATACTTAAGATATATACCTCTAAATTACCATTGGTCAAAAAAGAAATCTTAGGTTAATTAGAAAATATTTCAAACCCAGTGAAAGCAAAGCCAAATATATTAAAAGGTTTGAATGGAGCTAGTGCTTAGGAGAAAATTTAAGTTTTAAATGCTTACATTAGAAGGAAGGAAGATCTATAATTAATAATCTAGGCTTGAGCTTCAAGAAGGTAGAAAAAGAAGGGCAAATCAAACCCAGAATATGGAAAAAAACTGCTATAAATCAGAATGAAAGTCAATAAAAGAAACTGAGAAAGAGTTAAAATTGAAGTTGATTATTTGAAAATATGAGTAAAATTGGTATGATATACATTAGACTGACTTAGAAATAACACGTGAATTACCAAAATCAGAAAAGAAAGTGGAGTATAACTTCTGACCCTATAGAAATTGAAAGGATTTTCTGAGGATATAATGAACAAGTTTATCACAGCCAATTAAACAGCATAAATGAACAGATATTTATGAAGACAAAAATGTCCAAAACTGATCCAATATGAAATATAAAATCTGAAAAGACCTACAATAAATAAGAATTGAATTAGTAATTAAAAATCTCCTGCAAGGAAAAGCCCAGGTTCTGATAGTTTCACTGGTAAGTTTTATCAAATATTTAAGAAAGAAAAATGGACAATCCTATATAAACTCATTCAGAAAATAGGTGTATTTGTTTTCTAAGGCTGCCATAACAGAGTTCCACAAACTTGCTTAAACAACATAATTTTTTGAATCATGGCTATGGAGGCTAGAAGTCCAAGAACAACATACCAGAGGGTTGGTTTTCCTTCTGAGGGGTATGAGGGAAGAGTGTGTTCTTTGTCTCTTTCTTTGACTTATAGAAGACCATCTTCTGCTTGGGCCTTCACATTGTCTTCCTTCTGTAGTTTTTGTGTCCAGATTTCACCTTTTTATGAGACACTGGTCATATTGTATTAGGGTCCATCCCAGTGACCTCATTTTAACTTAAGTACTCTAGGAAGGCTCAATCTATAGATAAGTTCACATTTTATGATACCACAACTTAGCATTTCAATATATGAATTCAGTCCACAATAGTAGGTGAGGAGGAAACACTTTCCAACTCATTTTTATGAGACCAGTATTATTACCCAGATACTAAAGCAAGACAAAGTCTTGAGAAGTAAAGCATAGACCAATATCCCTCATGAAAATAGATGCAAAAATGTTTTAAAAAATAATATTAGCAAATTGAATATGTAAATATATTTTTAAAGTTATACACCATGACCAGTTGGGCATTACCTCAGGAAAGTTAGGTTTTCCTTAACATCTGAAAATAATATTTTTTCTACCATATTAATAGAATAAAGCATAAAAGTCACTTGTTTTTTCTCAAGCAGATATAGAAAAAGTATTTGGCAAAATCCAAGTCATTAATGATGAAAAAAAAAAAAAAGAAAGAAAAAACTCTCCACAAAGTGGAAAAAAAAAAAAACAGAACTTCTTCAACCTTACAAAGAGCTTCTTCAAAGAAATCTACCACTATGTTGTTCTTATTGATAAAAGACTAAAACCTTTTCCCTTAAAATCAGGAACAAGACAAGTCTACATTTTCACCACTTCTAATGAAACTCTTACTAAAGGTTCTAGACAGAAATTGGCTAGGGAAAATAAATAAATAAAAGGTATCCACACTGGGTAGGAAGAAATAAAACTGTCCTATTTCATAGATGTATGTAGATAATTTGATAGCATCTACCAAAAAAAATCTAGAATTAATTTATGGAGGTTGAAAGACAGAAGCAAAAATTAATTGTGTTTCTATATGTGAGCAATAAACAATCTAAATATGAAATTAAGAAAAATCTGCTCAAAATACCAATAAAAATAATTTAAAACTTAGTAAAATATTAACAAAAAATATATAAGATGCATACCCGGAGAACTTCAAAACAATTTTTTTTAAAGATCTTATTGAGTGCAGAAACATACCATATTCATAAGTTGGAAAACTCGATATTATTGAGCTATAGAACCAGGAAAGTTCTCCCTTCTACACCTTCATGAGACTCACACATAAACAGATGCAGTGATGGCAAATGACAAACTCTTAGAAACCTGGGCAACAAATTGACCACATCTGTAGTATTTTCCAATTGATCAAGATAGAAAACTTTGTAGCTTTTGTCCTTTAGCCTAATTCATTAAAATAGATATATTTACAATAAGAAGCACCAAGAAATGTTTTGGTTTTATTTTGGTTTTGCTATTTTATGTTATTCTGTATTGTCTTTTTAAGTATATCATGCATTACAATAGCTCCGTCTTGTCTATGGAGAATATATTCCAAGACTCACAATAGGTACCTGAAACCAAAGACAGTGCTAAAACTTATATATACTTTTTTTCCAAACATATATAGCCATGACAAAGTTTAATTTATTAATTAGGCACAGTAAGAGGGTAAAAATAATAACCAATAATAAAACAGAATAATAACAATATACTGTAATAAAATTGCCAACATCACTACTTTTGTGCCTTGGGGCTGTTATTAAATAAAATAAGGGTTGCCTGAATACAGGCACTATCATGACAGTCAATTTAATAACTGACTTTACTGAGTGACTAATGGATGAGTAGTATATACAGTGTGGATACACTGAACAAAGAAATGATTCATGTCTCAGGTGGGACATAGCTGGACATAATGAGATTTTATTATGCTTCTGAGAATCGTATTCCATTTAAACTTTATGAATTATTTACTTCTGTAATTTTCCACTTAAAATTCTTAGACTGTGGTTGACTCTGAAAACCTCAGAAAACCAAAACCATGGGTAAGAGAGAACTCTGTAACATTGAAACAATATTTTTATACTATCTTTTATATTACTTTTTGTCATATAGACAAAATCTTGTTTCTCACCTCTTTTCCTCCTCATGGATAAAACTTAGTAGTTCCCTGGTGTTCTTAAGGAAGAAATTTTGAAGAAAATAAGAGAAATCACATATTTTGGAAAAATATGTGAAAATGAAGAGAGAAGAGTAGAAAAGAAAATATGAAGGTCTGAGGAAGGGAGAGAATACAAAAAGAAATACATAGAAAAAATAAAAAGCCCGAGATGGGGAATTTTATTTGGGTCTTATTTGAAAATTCCTAGGCCTAGGCCTGCTTCCCTTTCCTCTCCCTATGCAGAGCCCATCCTTGTTTGTTGGGAGAGCAACAACTGCCTGTTTCCTGTTATCTTTCCCCCTGGAGAGCAGGCACACATAGTACCAGTGGTATAGGGCTGGGGTGGGTAGGGAAGTTGGATCTGGGGCAAGGACAAGAAGGGCTGCTCAAGTTAATAGTCATCAAAAACTCAGTTTTCAATGGTCAGGAAGCTTCTGAAGTAGATTTTTTTTTTTTTTTTTTTTTTTTTTTGCTAAAAAGGACATTACTGAGACAAACCCTTATTTGGGTGGTAGTAGTGTGTCAATGTTAACTTCTCAATTGTAATAGTTATATAAGAGAAGGCCTCTCTTTGTAGACAATACTAAATTATTTGGAGCAATAAAGAATCGTGAGAAACTTACTATCAAGTGGTGCAGGGGGGAAAGTTCTTTTTATTGTATTTTCACCTTTTCTATAAAATTAAAGTGTTTCAAAAGTGTTTAGAAGCTGTATGTTGATGGGTAGGATAGCTTGATGTTTGCTTTTGGTTTATGGGTGAGGTTAGTAGGACCAAATGGAAGGGAACAGAAGAGGGAGGGAGGTAACACGTGTTTCTCATAGGACTCTAAGTTACATAAGACTAGAAGTCACCCTGTTTGCTTTGTAAAATGTAAACAAAAGCATTACACTTGTGTGCTGTAATAATGTGCTCTTCTCATCCCAGCTAACAGCAGGATTCTCATAATCAAACCAAATAAGCCCAGTGGATGTCACTAGGAAAGTCTGCTTCTACGAAGAAGAGGTAATTTAAGTAATTAGCCAGTCTTTATGGCCCTGATCATCTCCCAGGCTCAGCAGGATAGGAAGGAGCACATGGCTGTTGTGCAAGAAGAGCTATTCTTCATTTTACACTCTCACCTCCTCGCTCATACTCTCAAACTGTGCCCAGAGAGGAGGCTTGCTCTGAGTGCCCCTCAGTGTTCCACACAGGGACAGGTTGGTGGATGGGCCAAACAGAACATGCCCTTAAGGTTTTGTCTCACTTAGAGTTTTGGTTTTTGGATTATTAGTGAAGATAGCTTCACAGATTTTCCAGGTTATAAAAGCAATCTGTGCTTGTTTTTAAAACAAATCCAAACAAATAAGAATAGCTAGAAAATAGAAAGTTAAAATTATTCATTATTTTCCCTATCAGAGAGACCTATAGCTTGTACTTCAGTATACTATCCTTCAAGTTCATATAATTATTAATAAAAAAATACAGTTAAAAAAAACAAGCTGCACTATACCCCATACCTGTATTTCCTCTGACTCTATCATGAGCATCTTGGCATGTTAATAAGTCATAGTATCATACCATAAAGAAGACTTTGGCTAGAAAACTCAACAGGAGAATTGGCAAAAGCCTTCACCAGTCTTTTGTAGGGAATGCTCAAACAACATTACAAGAAAGCTCAACTTCATTAGTCATAAAGGAAATTCAAATCATAACCATAACGTAACACTACTATATACCTGCCAGAATTGCTGAAATGAAAGAGACAGATGAAACCACCTGGTGGCAAGGATTCACATGTCTGGGGGGCAGGTGAACTAGTACACCACTTTGGAAAACTAGTAATATCTATTAAAAGTTAAACATATATTTTTATAGTTCACAAGTTCAACTCCCCACTTTATCTGCAGTTTTACTTTCTCAGGTTTCAGTTACCTATAGTTAACATGGTCTAAAAATATTAAATGGAAAATTCCAGAAAAAAAATCAAAAATTTTAAATTTCTCACTGTTCCAAGTAGCAGGATGGAATCTCATATTGCTGTCTTGTCCCAACTGGGAAGTGATTCTTCTCTTTGACTAGCATATCCACACTGAACATATTACCTGCCATCTTGTTTACCTGATCAACCATCACTGTAACTCATTGCTTGTCTTGAAGTAACACTTATTTTACTTAATAATTGGCCCAAAGCACAATGGCAATGATGCTAGCAATTCAGATATACCAAAAACAAACCAGAGTGCTTTCTTTAGCGAACAGTGTAATAAGATATTGGGGGGGAGGTGTCAATATTCATATGAATTTTATTACACTGCATCATTATAATTGTTCATTTTACTGTTATTGTTAATATCTTACTGTTTCTAAATTTACAAATTAAGATATATATATATATATATATATATATATATATATATATATATATATATATCTCCATGGTAAAGCTTAAACATATATATGTTAAAACATAGTTTATATATGGTTTGGTACTATCTTCAGTTTCAGGCATGCACTGGAGGCCTTGGAACTTATTTCTGCAGATAAAAGATCTGCTGTACATAGCTCATAGAAATGCATGTACAAGTATACTAGGGAATAGGGAATAGGTATAAGAACATCCATTCATAATGGCATCCAACTGGGAACAACTAGATGTCCATCTATGGTAGAATGGATAAATCAATTATGATATGTCTGTAATGGGTAATGAATAATGAGAATAATTCAGTAATGAGAATGAATAGATTACAACTTTGCATAATGACATGGATGATGCTCACAATCATAACTGAGGAAAAGAAGCCAGCCACAAAAGAGTACACACTGTGCAATTTCATTTATATAAATATAAAGAACAATGAAATATGAAACAACCTCTGGTGAAAAGGGTCAAGACACAGGTTACCTTTTGCTGGGAAAAGGGACTGGTAAGGGCACATGGGTTTTTTGAGATATGGTGAATTTCTCTTCTTGTGGATGCTGGATACATGCATGTCTTCACTAAGCAACAGTTGATCAAGCTGAACACTTAGTATCTGCATATTTTTCTGTATATAACATGTCAATAAACACACCATGCAACATAGTGCTACTAATAAAATTAAAGAGATCAATTTTTCAAAGCCTAGAATCTATAGGATTGTATTTGGGTATTTTTCTCACAATCAAATTGTAGGTGTTTCTTTTTTTCTTTTCTTTTCTTTAATGGTACTGGGGATTGAACCCAGGAATACTCTACCACTGAGTTACATACCCAGCCCATTTTATTTTTCATTTTGAGGTAGGGTCTTGCTAAATTGCCTAGTCTGGCCTTGAACTTGCTATCCTCCTACCTCAGTCTCCCAAGTAGTTAGGATTTTAGGCATGCACAACCACAATTCCTAATTTTTAAAATTCCTTATTTTTAAGAAAAGCAAACAAAATAAAAACCTTATATCCAAAAACAAAAATAAACCTTATATCCAAACTGCATACAATATTAGTGGGATTTCACATTTTAACCCTTTTCAACTATTTTAACTCATCTCCACCTGTCCCCTCTCAAAAAACAGTGCTTTACTAGATAATGAAGTACATCCCCAGTCCTTGGCCCCAAAGGATTGGAACCACAGTTCTTCCTAGGAGGTACATGGAATCCCTGAACTCATATGTGTCTAGACCAGCACAAACTAGACTGTTGTTAATTGTACCTGTTGATAACATTAAGAGCTGAGCAATTCATTTTACAGATGCTAAAATTGTCACTACTAAGGACTCATAGCCAGTTTCTCCCCAGGAATTATTCATGGCAAAAAGAAACTGACTGCTCAAAGTCACATTCCTTCCCTAGAGCAGTCCACATCTCATAAGTGGAATGTAGAGGGATACAAAGGCCAGCCCCCTGCCTCAATAGGGATGGCTTTGAAGGTCCCTCTCTGCTCCAGGGTGCCCTATTATTTGGCTGAAGCTTCTGTTGTATCTGCAGCAGTTCAAACTACAGTTCAAATTCCCCCTACACTCAGTCCTTCTTTCCCTACTTCCACCCAGATATTGCATCTGAGAATACTCCTCATAAATTTTAGGCACACAAATCTCCATTTCAAAATGTGTTTTACTAGGAGACCTAAGACATTCACTTATGAGAAAGAATTCAAAATACTTGTTGCATAATTCAGGCCAACATTGTCCAGGGTAGGCTTTCTGGAAAAGGTGAATCTTTAACATCACTAAGAAACTATGATTTTGGAAAAGGCGACATAAAGATGACCAGATGAGGAACCAATAGGAGTGTCTAAAGTTAGAAGCAGAGGTCAGGAAAGTAACTTAGGGACCATTACAAAGGTTGGCCTAAGTAAAGCCAGATGGCTTTACTGGGAAATAGACATATAGATTGTATACCAATTAGCGACAGCTGGCGGGAAGGACACAGCATAAAGTTGGTTTTAATAGAACAATGACTGGTGATTTTCCAATAAGTGACTGACAAAGATAAAGCTGTTTGGGGAAAAAAATGAGGTACCAGACTGGTTGCAGGTGACATTAAAAGACCAACATGACAGATGTGGCCACATTGTGGGGACAGATACAGTGTGCTCAGATTACAAATAGTTCACAGACAAAAAACCATCTTTCTGTACCCCAAAGGCCATTAGGAGAAAGGGGAATTAGACTTGTTCAATGGGAAACATGGAGCTCTTAAGGAAGAAACTATCAGTGAAATGCAAGGAACTGTGTTCAACCAGAGCTACCCAACAATGAAGTGGACTTCTTTTTGGCAAGATATGCTCAGATCCTTGGAGATTTTAATCAAGAGGCTATGTTTTATCTTATCAAAGAGGAACCCATCAATGAATGGAAGGTTAAACTAGTTTAATTCCCCTTTAGTCTGCAAAATCGAAAAAAAAAAGAGCTTAACTCTACTGAGAAAGAACTGGCTACATTTAATGTCTTCTAGAAACATGAGTGAAGAAACGCTTTCAAGTTGCCTGTAAGTTTTCAACCTCAGAGGATGGAATGCATTTGGTCAATTGACCCAATGGGAATGTTTGATGTTAGGGCATTTTTTTAAAGCAGAAGGCTTGGTTCTACTTTCAGTTGAAGAGAAAATGGTGCATGAGTTGTCTTGTGCAAACAAGATAGGAGCAAAAAAGTGGGGCTATGTGTTTCACTTCCATCTGAAGCTCATTCCTATTTTTTCAAAATGGAGTTCTCTACTACTTAAAGCCACTTTATAGTGGCTCTCCTTTACTTCCCAGCTCCTGCACTCCCAGAGAAGAAAGGGGATTCATACCAGCAGCAAACTAAGACCTCAAAAATTCCTGCCAAATGACTACACGAGGGGACACAGTGAGACACAGGGTTTCAGCCAGAAAAACATCAACATCTCTGGGCTTAGCTAGAGGATGTTTCTTTAAGCTTCTACTTACAATTGAACACATGCTCAATCTTCTGAAGCATGAGTTGAGAATTTTGTTGAGAATTTTGCTGTGACTCAGTTTGTCTTAGAGTCTGTCCATTGGAAGACAAATTTTTTTTCTCGAATTAGAAAAAGACTTTGTGGCATTGTATTATAGTTATAGCATATTTATTTTTACTTTAGTTCTAAAATGCTTCCCTCTTTTTGCTGGAGTTCTTTTTTTTTTTTTTTTTCTGGAGTTCTTTTTCAAGTTCAATTTTGTTACACCTGATATTCTTTTCTCTCCTGCTTCCCCAACCCCTTCTCTAAGGACTATGATTCTTCATGGTTTCCTATTTATGGAGTAGATATTTTTGGTTCATACTAGGAGGAGGATAAAATCAGAAGGAATTTGGCTCTTCTCCTTCATCACACTGTGTACCTCCATCTTTCATATGTACAACATTTGTTCCCAGAATGCCAAATCCATTGGCAGTCTGTGTCAGACTTGCAGGTGAGCCCAGGTCTTCTGGTGAAGCATACATTGAGAAAGTTCAACATTCCCATGGCAACCGTTGGGGGGTTGTTAGGTTTTGGGCTGCACACTCATATTTCTGGGACCACTTTTGCTGGTGTTGCGTGCTAATAACCACAAGAGTCAAAAAGGGAAAAATTAATGTTCTGTGGAGAATTTTACATTCAGGAGGAAAGTGTTCTTTCAGCAAAGACAGGCTACAGCCACATCTGTTTTAGAAAAGGGTTGAAGGGAAAAGAATGTCAAAAGACAACTCAAAAATGTTTTAAAGACAAGGACTCCAGCCATAAGAATGGATCATCAATAAGGTTTTCATCTCTCTCATTTCTCCAAACTAAAAGACAGATGTGAATTTTCTAGGGAACCATATTCTTTTCAAGGACACCTACATCCTATTTCCTAGGAAAGGAATGTTAAGAACTTTAGTGTCAAAGCCTTACTAGTAAAGGAATAAAACTATGTATTCATTCAGGCTTTTGTCCCTCAAAGGAGAAGGCTTCTAGAACAGCCTCTCCTTTAGACTATAGGATGTGGAAACTTTCCTGTGTGATGTTTGCTCATTACTGTGTGAATGAGACCAGGGCCATTAGTTCAGAGCCCTGTGCACCGTCTGCTGCTCTGCTCCAAGGCCACAGATCACACCTCTAACCTCCACCAGCACTGCTGAATGTATTTGATGTATTAGTAGCCACAAAAAAACCAGGTAATATAGCGTGTTAGTAGTCATGAGATAACCAGGTAAAGCTATCTTATCCTCTTCTTCCTTTATTTTTCTGCAAAAGGTTCTTTTTAAATTTTAATGCATATCTATGCAACTGTTTGGTGATACATTTCTGTTTAAAAAACAGTAAATCAAATGTGAACTGGAACAACTCTCCCTTACTTGCCTCATGCATCCAGTGCCTTGCTCTCCTTATGGCAACCTACAAATTCTTGCAGAGCTTCTTTACATATATGCTGTGGTTTGAATATGATTTGACCCATGCTGAGGCTTATTTCCTCAGTTTGACAAGTTGGGTTGCAGGGCAAGTTTGGAGGCATTTAGATCATGGGGCAGAGTTCTCATGAATGGATTGATGCTATTCTCATAGGAGACTAGATTAATTACCAAGAGCAGGTCATCATAAAGAAAGTCACCCCTTTTGTTTCATCTCTTCTGCACACACGATCTTGTTCTTCTGCTTTTCTGTTATGTATGGAGGAGCCCAACAACCTTAGTAGAGGGCAAGGAAGTGCTGGCACCAAACCCTTGAACTTTCCAGCCTCCAGAACTGAAAGCTGAAAAAGTCTCTTTTCTTCATCAATCTCCTCGTTTCAGGCTCTCTATTATAGCAACAGAAAAAGGACAAAGATCAGTAGAGGAGAGGAAACAGGGGTTGCCGGGGGTACTGGAATATGATAGTAGCCAAATTATATTGTTATATCATGTGCATGTATGAATATGTAACAAAAAAATCCCATCATTATGTACAACTAAAATGCACCAATAAAAAAAAGGGGGTGGGGGGAGATATCTTGCTCCCGCCCCAAGTACTAAGACACATGTATATAAGAAATGGGCATATACAGAGACAAATACTATATAACCTTGTTTATACATGGAATATAAGTAAGTCAGATTCATTGAAATAGAGTAGAATGAGAGCTATCAGAAGCTGGGGGAAGGCTAAAAAGGGAAAGGAGAACAAAGTTTCAGTGAGATAGAAGAAAAAAGTCCCATGTTGTACTGCACAACACAGTGACTAAGTTAATAAAATAGCTTAAAAATGTTCTTACCACAAAGAAATGCTAAATTTTTAAGGTGATGAATCTCCTAATTGACCTGATTTGATCATTCCACAATGTGTAAGGTATCAAAACATTACATTGTACCCTATAAATATATATAGTTATTAATGATTTAAAATGAACTTTAAGAAATAAGCATATAGATTTTTATTATTCCAAATATTTGACATAATTCTGTTCTAAACCTTGATTTATTTCATTGAACAACTTTTTAAAATTTGAGAGTATCATAATTTAGCTCTTGAATATCTGCCATAAGTCCCAGGGTGGTGCTATTGGCAGGTAATGGAACCTTTAAGAAGTGGCACCTAGTGGGAGATCCTTAGGTAACTGAGGGTGCTCAGCACTTAGCATCTCTACTAGAGGCCCAATGACATGGGGTCTACTCCATGATCTGGAACCTCTAAAACTGTAAGCCAAACATAAACCTTTCTTTTCTTTTCTTTTCTTTTTTTTTAGTTGTAGTTGTCAATACCTTTTATTTTATTTATTTATTTTTATGTGGTGCTGAGGATCAAACTCAGGGCCTCGCATGTGCTAGGCAATCACTCTACCACTGAGTCATAACCGCAGTCCAAAACCTTTCTTTTTATAAATTAAATATCTTGCACATTCTACTCTAGTAATAAAAAGGTGACACATAGGGATTTCCAAATCAACACAGAGAACTTCATTCTATTTTCACAGCCTTATAAGTATTCCATTTATTCTATAATTTACTTAACATAAATTGAGGGACATTTGGATTGTTTGCAATTCTTTATTATTATATATTTTTAAAAGAATGCCATGATGAGATTGATAAAATTATGTTCATGGAAAAATATGACATAATAAATCTCACTATTTAATGCACTATTTAAAGAAGAGATGTAAAAAAGAAAGCTACAATGAATAAATTTATATATATATATATATATATATATATATATATATATATATATATATATATCTCCTTTGCATGTATCTGTAGGATACATTCCTAGCAGTGGAAATGGGAAAGATAATGAATTTGTACTAGATATTAGCAAACTGACTTTCATAGAGTTTGTCTTATTTCTTTATACTTTACATCATGAAAGTTTAAAAAAGATGTATTCTTATCCCACACCATATAAAAAATTAATTCAAAACAAAACAATGACCTAAAAGAGCCAAACCGTAAAACTCTTAGAAGCATATACAGGAGTAAATCTTCACGATCTTACATTTGGATTTCTAGATATAAAACCAAAAGCACAAGCAACAAGAGGAAAGAAATAATCAAATGAACTTCATCAAAATTTAAAACTTTTATTCAAAGAACATTAGCAAAAGAAAGTGAAGAAACAACCAAGGACAGGAGAATGTACTTACCGCTACATCTACTCAGGGTCTAGTATTATTTTGTCTTTTTTCTTTGATTATGTATTTCTGGCATCTGTTAATCACAGGGCTAAATTAGCAGCCAAAATGCACCTCTCCTGCAACTCAGCTTGCCTGGAATTCTTTCATATGCAGACTGGCCAATCCAACTATGTCTGTGCCACCACCTTCTTATTTAACTCTCATACACTAAGCCAATATTGACCCTGCCCTAAATCATGCCAAGGTCAGATGTCAGACAACTAGAGACCACCACTATAACCCAAGCCGAGTATAATTATTCAAACTAGCCTGTACTATGTACTTCCTTTGTTCTGATTTTTCCCTTCCTGCAGAAGCCCCACTAAAGGCTCTGGCTTATGGTGGTGTGTCTCTTGACCATCCTGCTATTCCCCCTCTGGCCCTGTGTGTTATGGTATGTTCCCTCCTCCTTCTTTCTATGGCATTGGCCTCTTTGTGTCACTTAGTCACCTCTATAAATTAAAATCCCACAGGTACAAAGGAAACAAGTATCTAGAATATATAAAGAATTACAACTCAACAACAAAATGACAACTCATTTTAGGAATGACCAAAGAGCTTGAACAGACATTTCCCCAAGAAAGACATACAAATGCCCAACTGCATAGTACAAAGATGCTTGGCATCATTAATCAGCAGGGAAATGCAAACCCAAACCACAAGGAAGCAAAACTATGTGAATGTAGTTAGACTAATCTTACACTTAAAAATGGTTTAAAGAGTAAATTTTATGTGATGCATATTTTACCATGGGGGGGAGTGTTTAAAAAACCTTATATTAGTCTGGTTCTCCAGAGAAACTGAACCAATAAGATCTCTTTGCTTGTTTATTTACTATGAGGTCTTGATTGGTTCATATGATTATGGAGGCTAAGTCCCCTAATGAGTCAATCTGCAAGCTGGAGATCCAGGAGCTCGTGAAGTTCAAAGGTGTGAGAGCAAAGAACTGATGGTGTAGATTCCAGTCTATGTCTGAAGCCTAAGAGTGCTGAGGGCAGAAGATTCATGTCTCAGTTCAAGTAGTCAGACAGTTAGTTCAACCATCCTCTGCCTCTTTGTCCTATTTGAGCCTTCAACAGATTGATGATACCCACCCACAATGGGGAGGGCCATCTGCTTCACCAATTCAAATGCTAATCTCTTCTGGAAACACCCTCACAGACCCACCAGAAATAGCATTTAATCAACTTTCTATGTATCCAATGACCTAGTCAAGTGGATGCATAAAATTAACCATTATAAGCACAGATCATAAACATAAAAAAATCACAATGAAATACCATTTTAACCTACTAGGATGCTACAATGACTAATAAGCACAAATACATATACACATAGAGAGGAAAAAAAACAATATAACAATTGTTGGTGAGATGTGGAGGAACTGGAACACTGGAACAATGCTGGTGGAGATTTAAAATGGTGCAGCTGCTGTAGGAAGCAGCAAAGCAGTTCATCAAAATATTAAACAGAATTACAACCTGACTTAGCAATTCTACTCTGAGGGGTGTGTGTGCATGCACACGTGTGTGTGTGTGTATGTGTATGCATGTGCACACACGCTTCCTGTGTATCTCCAAGAGAAATGAAAACATATATCCAAAAATGTGTATGCAAATATTCACAGCAGCACTATTCAAAATATCTAAAAGGGGGAAACAACCCAAATGTCTATTCACTGACAAATAGATAAATAAATGTGATAGATCATACAATAGAATATTATTCAGCCACAAAAAAGGAATGTACATTACAACATAGAAGAACCTTGAAAACATTATACTAAGAAGCCAAAGAAACGCATATTATATGGTTCCATTTACAGGAAATGTTTATAATGGGCTAGCAGATAGAGGTTGAAAGTAGATTTGTAGCTGCTTAGGCTGGGCACAATGAGAGGATTGCAAAGGTAACAATGAAAGGATACAGGGCTTCTTTAGGGATGACTGAAAAAGTTCTAAAATTGACTATGGTGATGGTCGCCCAACTCCAGGGATATACTAAAAACAATAGGATTATACACTTTAAATGGGTGAACTGTACAGGGAATGAACTATATTGTACAGGGAATGAACTATATCTCAATGAAGTTGCTGCAAAACAAATATAATCTCATTACTAAGGAATGCAAGCCTGGGGGTGCCAGGGAATCAATGGTAGAACAACTCAAGAGCCTACCAAATGATGAGCAATTATCACAGTCCACCATGTCCAGGGCATTCTCTGAAAATGTTCCATGTTAAACGCTGTGAATCAGAGCACATCATTAGCCATTTGTTAATTTTAGACCAGTAAAAATGCTCCAGCCACCATATTCACTTGATTCATCACCTGGCTTTTCTCCATATTGAAATGAACTCTATAATGAAAGAAATGTGGTACTCTTGAGACAAAGAATTCTACATAGCAGATTACCCAAAGGTAATTTAAAATAGTTCTAGGAATGCATCAACAAGTTACATGATTAGTGGATCAAGCATGCAGGTACAGGAGGGAGGGCAATGCTCAAAGGTCATTCATCATCCAAAAATCATTGAAAAGCACAATTCACTTACTTTCTGTTGTTAGCTGAGTCTTTTGACTGACCTCATAAAAAGAGAACAAATCAATACATAAAAGACTCATTGGCAAAAGACATGCACATACAGTTCATGGAAGAAAAAAATGTAAAAATAGATTTAAATATGAAAAAGTATCCATTCTCCTACAAGAAAGATACAAGTTAAAATACCCCAAAACATCCATGTTTTCCCTGTCAGAATGACACAATTAAAAAACATAGTGGTACACACCTGTATACCAGCTATTGGGAGGCTGAGTCAAGAAGATTGAAAGTTTAAGGCCTGCCTGGGCAACTTAGCTAGACCCTGACTCAAAATTAAAAATAAAAGGGCTAGGGGTGAGGCTCAGTGATAGAGCACCCTGGGTTCAATCCCCAATACAAAAAAAAAAAAAAAAAAAAAGCTTACTTATATTGTGGGTTTTCACAGGTGATAAGAAGACTCTCGGGCATTATTGGTACAAAAGTAATACAGCACAGTCTCTCTAGAAGTCAGTTGGGCAGCATCTAACAATCTCCATACCTTGGATGTAGCAACTCCCCTTCCAGGAGTTATGTTAGAAATGCATTTTTCTCTTTTCTGGGTCTTTTCTCCCTCCATCCTATTCTCTACTCTATGCCTCAAGTGAAGTCAATAAATGGGTAATAATTCCCTTAAACTCTGTGAAATTAATTTCTTTTTGACTACAGGAATTGGCAGTTCAAAAAAAAACCTAGACGCCTTAATAATTAAAGAGAAACCTTAAAACTTCATTCTATGAAGGTTCACAGCCATAAAAATAATAAATGAAGCACCCAAAATACTGCACTGTAGGTCGGGTTAATAATAATCCTGTTCCTATTCCATCTGGGAGCCCGTCAGGATGTGTGCTACCTTAGCGCCCCCTGCTGGCCAAAGGTAAAAAAAAAACAAATAGAAATTTTTAGTGACTTTGGATAGCTACTCTAAAACCATTGCATTTTCTCCTACTTGTATTTGCATTTCCTGCTTACTGCCTCTCCTCTCCTTAAACTCTCAACTCATCGAATAGGCTTGCCTCCTACCTTTCAGGAAAGATCAAAATCTGATAATCTTAATTTTAACTCTGATAATTTGCTCTTCAATACCTTGTTGTTTGGCTATTGGTGTCACATCCTTCCTATTTCAGTAACTTCAGTTCTCTCTGTTCTCCTCTTCCCATTTATCCATTTGCTTCCACACTGGCCACTTATTAGGTGCTTAAACTGCACCTAGCTTTGCATATACACACAACCTGCTGCTCCTTCACCCACAACCCCCATCTGACCTGCCCCCTATTCCTTAATCCAGGGTTTCTTAAAGCAACATCTGTGGATCATCTGCATACTATCTACCTGACTGCTTACTGA
Source organism: Callospermophilus lateralis (assembly GCF_048772815.1). Lineage (NCBI taxonomy): Eukaryota > Metazoa > Chordata > Mammalia > Rodentia > Sciuridae > Callospermophilus > Callospermophilus lateralis. The sequence continues at coordinate 106,913,688 of NC_135313.1, read as the reverse complement.
AAAATACAGATATGTTGATCCCCTGAACAAGACCTTCTAGAATTCTGAAACCTACATTTCTAACAAGTCACAGAGAATTCCTGTATAAGCGCGCGCGTGCGCACACACACACACACACACACACACACAGGGAGGATATAAAATACTTGATTTGTTTCATAATGTTTAGAAATTTGCCATAGCTTGTAACCATCTAAAAAACAGTGAAAAGAACTCAGGCTGGTTCTCAAGGTTTTTGGTACATTCTTCAAGGTATTTGCTGCCCTTTCCTATAAGAGAATTGATTGTATTTCCCTTCCCCATTAATGGTAGACTTGGCCAAGTGACGGGCTTTGGCCAATGGAACAATAGCTATCACTTTCCAGAGGACACTGTAAGAATGCTTACATAGTTTTGACATATTTTTTTGTCCCTCAGTCAAAATTGATCACATCCCAGGTAGGGGTTGCTTCTTCAGCCTGGGCTCAGAACAAAATGTTGTGGAGCAGAGTTACAGGCTGACCAAAAGGGAAATGCAATGTATGGGAGAAATAAGCTTGTGGTATTGTTGGGATTTGGACAACCTGAGCTTGTGTAGGGTGACACAAAGTACTTCATACTTTGCTTTTCTAATGTTAACCATTGCTGGTTCCAACTCCAGAATAGACTGCTTGCTTGTTTCCACTAAAATTCCTGTGACTCTAAGCACTTGTTTACTATTTTCTCCTGCCTACCAACATCACCTCTCAAAATTTGACCTCAACCTTCAAAGTCCATCTCAATGTCACTTTCTGCATAAAGCCTTTCCTCTTCCTTTGATGGGGAGGAGCATCCTTTCCTATTAACCCTCTATAATGGCAACTACTATAACCCATTTATTTTCACTGTTTTATGTATCTTTCATATCCCATACTCCCTGCACCCAAAGTTCATGAACTCCTTGAGATGAACTATCTTATTCATCAATGTATTCCCTGAAGCTTTGCAAATGGTATCCATGAAAAATATTTGTTAAATTAAATTAGCATTCTCAATGAGAGAACTGCTGTTTAATATATTTATGATGCTTTTAAGGTAGATTTTAAAGAACATTTAACATACTCAATGAGGAAGCAAAATTAAGATGCTGGGAGAATTATTTCTAATAGCAAAGATTCCTACTGAATGAAACATAGCTCAGAATTAAATGAATCTCTCCCCCCTCCCTTTTCCTTCTTCCCCATGCATATATTCCCAGTCATCTGCAAAAAATAAGCACCTCTTGATCTTCAGCTCTTTCTTTCCCTTAGTACGTCTAAAAGGTCTTTCCCTTAGTACGTCTAAAAGGTTTGAAAGCCAACTTTCACCAAGGAAAAACTATGTCACATTTATCCTAAGTTACTGCTTCTATTGTGACAGTTCATATGCTAAGAGCAATGATTTTTCTAATTATGGTCCAAACTAGCTAAGGTACATTCTTATATCTAGGAAAATGTACTTCCCCATTTATAATTAAAATTCAACAAAATATAATATCAATTTCAAAAGACTTAGTAACTCCCAACAGCAAAGTGCTGCCCCTACAAATTCTTGTAACAAGTGGAGTCCTTATTCTCTGGGACAAGCAGCTACGTCTTCTCTTCTCCCACTTCTATTAACCCAGCACCCTTTGAGACATTTTAGCCCTAATAGCAAAGCTGCTCCAGGTTTTTCTGAATCTAACTTAAAAAGGATAGGAGACATTATTTTTGAACTGCTTGTCGATAATGTGCTATGTGATGTTTTTCTACAAGCTAAAGGTGAAGATATTTCCTATATATTAGGGACATAAAATTACTTGCCAGACCACTTCTAATCTGCCACCTGTGTCAAGGAAACACATTATCTATTCAGCTTCTTCATTATCTCAGAAGAAACATTTCTTCTACCAAAAACTCAAAATGACACAAAAATTAACATAAAGATTCCTGATCTTTCCTCAGTATTTTCTAAACCATATTCTGTGGAATGGCAATATCTATAGATAGATGTTTAGCAAAAAGGCAAACCCTTGGTATTTAATATATTTGAGGTTGTTAGACCTCACCTTCTTTAAAATTTCCTCATCCTCTTAAAAATCACCTTTATATACACAAAATAATGTTTAATATGCAAAGCTAAAGTGAAACGGGAACATGTAAATACATCTCCAACTTATTCAACCACAAAATCAACTTTTGCTTTGTTTTGTAATACCCATTAATTTAATCTCCTGGGACACTAGCATTGAGAACTTGAAATGATAAATAACTTCATGTAGGCTAAGCACAGATTGTCCATCTAAAATGAGTGTAAAGGAAAAAAATGCCAGTACAGTGGCACATACCTATAATCCCAGCGGTTTGGGAGGACAGAAGGATTGCAAATTCAAAGCTAGCGAGGTGCTAAGCAACTGAGACCCTGTCTCTAAATAACAGGGATGTGGCTCAGTGATTAAGTGCCCCTGAGTTCAATCCCCAGTACCCTCCCAAAATGATCTGAGATCAAAACTCAGGTTATAAGATATACAAGTATGGGCTGGGGATATGACTCAAGCGGTAGCGTGCTCGCCGGGCATGCACGGGGCACTGGGTTCAATCCTCAGCACCACATAAAAAATAAAATAAAGATGTTGTGTCCACTGAAAACTAAAAAATAAATATTAAAAAATTCTCTCTCTAAAAAAAAATATATATATATATACATACACACACAAGTACACTCAAAACTTGAGTGGTTTGTAAATATTAAACAATGATCAAATCACATAATATTTCTTTAAGGACTCATCATCTTCATTCTGGGATGATATTAGATACTCAGAGATGGTATAATTGGCTATTTGTTTTAACAAAAGCATGGTGACCTGCTGCATTTTTGTTTGAAGGTACAATGTGCCTGTTAAGAATTTTTCTGAATCTTTGTAAAAGCAGTTAATCATTACATATTTTAGATGTCCTCAGCTTTTGGGATGATTTGGGTCTATTTGGCTAGATTTGATTCTAGATGTCCTTAATGCCAATTGAAAACTAAAAACTTGCCATGGCTTGTAACGATCTAAAGAACTAAGTGCAAAAGACTTGTGCTGGTTTTCAGGGTTTTGGTGCGTTGTTCAAGGTATTTGCTGCCCTTTCTTAAAAGAGAATTGATTGTATTTCCCTTCCCCATTGCTTGATTTTTGTTACCTGACAATAACTGATGTTATAAAGCCTTTGGTGGAAGAATTTGGGCCAAGAGCAGGCAGGAGCGACCTTATCTTCATTTCCACCCTCAGTAACCTACTTATTATTGTATAAAGTCAGCTCCAGGGGAAAAGAGGGCTCATAACATTGATCAAAACACCTAGAGTTACTGGCCTGTTGCTTCCTTTATGGAAGTACACAAATATAGTATCAAGACGCTAGATTGAGTGTGAGAAAACAAATTTTGGTAGTGGCCTAATTGTCAAGAAACTGTACATATGATACTCATATAATTTATCGTCTAAACTGTGACACTTCTAAAAGTGAAGGGGGGGCACTTTTGCTTGCCCTAATATCTCTTTTAATGATTACACCAGGACAAGGGCAGAAAAAAAAAATGTAAACTGAGACTGTCCTTAGCAAACTAGCTCATGGCATTACCCTAGTTTTGCCACAAGATGTTCTCCAGAGCTGCTTCTAGTGGTTAAAGAATAATGCTATGATCAGAGAACTAGCTTTAAATTTTTGTCTTTTTTTTCTAATATTTATTTTTTAGTTATTGGCGGACACAACATCTTTGTTTGTATGTAGTGCTGAGAATCGAACCCAGGCCGCACGCATGCCACGCCAGCGCGCTACCGCTTAAGCCACATCCCTAGTCCCAAATTTTTATCTTTAAACCCTACACATTAGGGTTGACAAATGTTTAGCAAAAAGGCAAACCCTTGGTATTAAATATATTTGAGGTTGTTAGATCTCACCTTTAAGATGCATTTTAAAAATAATTAGTGGATAAAGAAATTTCAAATAATAAAAACAAGGATTTGAGACCACTATTTCCTTAAGATTTTTATTTTCTTTCTTTCATGACTCTTTTAAGAAAGAAGTCATTAAGAAATCATTCTTATTTCCTCATTCCCAACACTTCCTTGCATACATTATCTCAAATGCTTTTCCTCCTTTTCAGTTCTAAAAAATATTTTTCTGTTCCATAGACTTTTGGTTTTAAAGAGGTGATACCATCCTTCATAATTCCCTAGTCCAGTTTGTGGGGAGAAGGCAAATAAAAAGGAGGGAGGTGGGGAATAAACAGAAGAGGAGGAGGAACAGAAATGAAAAGTAGATGTCCAGATTAGGAAATTTCCCTTAATTCTACTTTCTGGAGTGCATTTGAAATGGACAAAATCAATCTTAGTTCTAGAATATTCCTTGCACTGTGACATCTTTACAAGCTGTGATTCTTTTATTTAATGGTTGTCTTTACAATATGGTTCCCCAGTGCAAGCTAGACATAGCCTGGGCCAGTTCTGGACCTGCTTCACCTGCAATCATCTCCTGGTCCACTCTACCTCAGGGAAGTTGATACTACAAGGCTCCTGTGCCAGCTGGCTTCCAGGCAGACCCTGCAAATGGGAACCAGGGAATAAAGAAAAACCAGAATAGTTCTTCCTCTCCTCTTTCCCCAAAGGTTCCTGCTCTCACTGCTGTGGAGCCTCTACTTGCGGGCAACACTGGTCTTAGGCTTTCTGAACTCTTCTTCCCCTTGCTCCACCAGCCCAACAGCACTGGCTTTCTGCTAATATTTATTTGAGTACTGTTAGTCCTTTGCTTGTCCTAATATCTTTCAATAACTAAGCCATCAATTTTGTTTTAAATTCCCTATGTTCAAAACACAAGTTGGTTTTTTCCCCCTTCGTGGAAACCTAACTGCTATAATAATCAATAAGAAGGTGAGTTATACCAACTCTGGAGGAAAAACTCACTGAAAGGGCCTCATCATGAGATGGAACGTATATCTCCTACATGGAACATTTCCAAGAGTAATTTACTTATTCAAAAGCTTCACCTTTTATGTTAGCTTTGGACCTTAACATGCATAAAATGCAACTAACTGCATTTAACATTTGGTTTATCAAAGCTGAAGATGCACTCCTCAGAAGATCTACTTTATCAAACACCTGAGAGACATCTTAAAGGCATTAATAAATGAATTCAGCAAAGTAGCAGGATATAAACTAAATACCCATAAATCAATGCATTTCTATATATCAGTGATCAATCCTCTGCAAGAGAAATTAGGAAAACTACCCCATTCACAATAGTCTCAAAAAAGAAAACAACTTGGGGATCAATTTAACAAAAGAGGTGAAAGACCTCCACAATACAAACTATAGTACACTAAAGAAGGAAATTGAGGAATACCTTAGAATATGGAAAGATCTCCCATGCTCTTGGATAGGAAAATTAATATTGTCAAAATGGTCATACTACCCAAAGTGCTATACAGATTCAATGAGATTCCAATTGAAATCCCAACATCATTCTTTATAGAAATACAAAAAGCAATCATGAAATTCATTTTCAAAAATAAGAGACCCAGAATAGTCAAAGCAATCCTTAGTAAGAAAAGTGAAGCAGAAGGCATCACAATACAAGACCTTAAACTATACTAAAAAGCTATAGTAACAAAAACAGCATAGTATTGGCACCAAAGTAGACATGTAGACCCATGGTACAGAATAGAAGACACAGAGACCAACCCATATAAATACACTTATTTCATACCAGACAAAGGCACCAAAACATACACTGGAGAAAGGACAGCCTCTTCAACAAATGGTGCTAGGAAAATTGGAAATCCACATGCAGCAAAATGAAAATAAACCTGTATCTCTCACCATGCACAAAACTCAACTCAAAGTAGATCAAGGACCTAGGAATTAGACCAGAGACCCTGCATCTATTAGAGGAAAAAGTAGGCCCAAATCTTCATCATGTCAGATTAGGCCCCCACTTCCTTAACAAGACACCTAAAGTGCAAGAAATAAAATTAAGAGTCAATAAATGGCATGAGTTCAAACTTATAAGTTTCTTCTCAGCAAAAGAAACAATCAATGAGGTGAAGAGACAACCTACATTTTGACAACAAATTTTGGCCACACGCACATCAGATAGAACACTACTCTCTGGGATATATAAAAAACTCAAAAAACTTAACATCAAAAAAACAAACAACCCAGTCAATAAATGGGCTAAGGAGCTGAAAAGAAACTTCTCAGAAGAAGATACGTGGTCGATCAACAAATACATGAAAAAATGTTCAACATCTCTAGCAATTAGAGAAATGCAAATCAAAACTACACTAAGATTTCATCTCACTCCAGTCAGAATGGCAGTTATCAAGAATACAAACAATAAGTGTTAGCAAGGATGTGGGGGAAAAGGTACACTCATACATTGCTGGTGGTGCAACCACAAATTGGTGCAACCACTCTGGAAAGCAGTATGGAGATTCCTCAGAAAACTTGGAAAGAAAGTATCATTTGACCTAGCTATCCCACTCCTCAGTCTATACCCAAAGGACTTAAAATCAGCGTACTATAGTGACACAGCCACATCAATGTGCAGTTCAATTCACAATACCTAAACTGTGTAAACAACCTAGATGCCCTTCAATAGATGGATAAAAAAAATGGTGATATATACACAATGAAATATTGCTCAGCATTAAAAGAGAATAAAATTAGGGCATTTGAAGGTAAATGGATGGAATTGAAGACTATTATGCTAAACGAAGTAAGTCAATCCCCAAAAAAACAAAAGCTGAATGTTCTCTCTGAAAAGTGGATATTGATCCATAATGGGGTAGGGTGGGGAGTGGGAAAAATGGAAGAACTGTGATTGGGTAAAGGGCGGAGAGGAGGAGGGCATGGGGGCTAGAAAGATGGTAGAATGAGATGGACATCATTACCCTAGGTACATGAATGACTGCACATATGGTGCGATGCTATATCGTGTACAACCAGAGAAATGAAAAGTTGTACTGCAATCGTGTACAATTAATCAAAATGCATTCTCCTGTCATATATACCTAATTAGAATAAATAAATAATTTTTAGAAAAAGATTAAATTGAAATGTTTTAATACAAGGAAACTTTCGAAGTCAAATTACTTGTTTGCACAAGTCTGAAGTTTTTGCATACTTTTACTGAGATAGAAAATAGGATAAAATATACAACTGATTTTGTACAAATAATGTATTAAAATAACTTATATTTCACATTTGGCTATTCATAGTCTATAAAATAATGTTTCCCATACTATACATATAAAAATAAGCAATACTTCAAATTGCATCCCAAACCAGGACAGTTTTGGCCCTAAATCAGAAGCTAACTAATAAAATTTAGTAGCAATTACAATTAATTTTTAAAAATTGTTTAAATTTTAAATCCCCCAGAATCTGAAAATATTCATCTTATTAAGTAGATGAGGAATAAAATTGTTTTATCACAAAATTGAGGCTAAAAACCTGCATTAAATTACTCACACCAAGGCAATAAATATCTCAAACACTGTTTTATCATAAACATTTCATCTTTCTAAAGTACTCTTTCATTACCTCTGGTCTTTTGGGTCTGGTAATTGAGCTGACTTGAATTCTGTACTAACCATCACCATTCCTGGGAGTATTCACATATAGCCATTGATTACTCAATATAGACCTATCAGGTAAAATTTATGTGACAACTTGACCAGAATGATGCATTCTTGTCTTATATGAATCACAGTATGCTAACATTTGACAAATTCAGCTTTAATTTATTCATCAAAGAGGATTAAAAATGTACTAAAAAATCCAAGATGTTTCCTACATTAAAGTCTTCAAAAGATTTATGACTACAAATAAATGCACACTAGGTCCCACACAAGTATTGTTATCTAACTTCTATTACTAATTTTAAGACTCATCTCAGATTAAAACTTTTGCCCTACATTGAATTCTGGAATTTCTAAATTTTTTGGCATGATTAGATATTTCACATTATGCTAATAAAGAGAATAAGCATTTTAATGTCTACATTAATTGTAGACTCTGTTTACTTAGATTAAAAAATATATATTCCAAATGTAATTGCAGGGTTCAATGTGTGGGGAAAGCCTTCCATTCAAGTCATTGGTACTCTTTCTGCAAACACCCAGCTGTCTGTACTTCAAGGAGACCATTCTGGATGCATATAAATACTGAAGTTCCATGTCTTCAGACCTCAATCTTACATATGCTTTTCACTGTGTATGCTCTTTACCATCTTTACAGTAGAGCAGACCTGGGGAAAAGCAAAAGGAGCCTGATGGTGATTATTTTCACTTTGTAAAGAAATAGAATTAAAAGATGAGGAAATCTAGTAGTATTTAAGCCTGGTAGTCTTAGTACTCATGATTTTTAAGATTATAAATTAAAAATAGTGAATACCTTAATGGTGATTTTTAAATAAAACACTGGAAAATGATGCTATATTAAATCGTTAGCTTGGATTTGCTTCACATTCAGTATTTCCAATTTTGCATTCTGATATTTTCTTAGGCTAGCGATCTGCAGTATAACTATCTTGATCCTGGGCAGCAGCAGCAAAACCACAGTTCCCAGTCAGCGATGCAGGGTAAACTGATGATCTGACCCTTGATTTTATGCTAAAAAATCAAGCAGTGAAGAAAACCACATATTGTGAACATGCATTAGGTCACTAGGATACCACACACCAAAGAGTCTAATAAAGCCAATAACTCTAAGTTTGCCTATGTACCTGATACATTCAGCTTCCATAAAACTGTGGTGGATTCAAACTGTACTCAAATATTTCTTAAATATACTGCCTTATAAATCAGACTAAAAACTTTTTATCGTCTAGATGTTCTAATAAAAGAAAAAAAAAACAATGATCTCTATTATTACCACTCTGTATAAAGCACTAAACACACATAGGTTTGGAATCACAGAATGTTACAGCTGAGAGAAACCTTGTAAGATATTGACTTTAGCTCCTCACTTTACAGCGGAGGATAGTAAAGGAAGACTGACCAAAGTAGTCGGCATTTTTCAAGTACCCAGCTATGCTGGGTTGAGCATTTTTTCACTTTTCACAATTCTAGGCAGGTAACATTAACATGAATCTCACAGCTAAGAAATGTAGGTCTACTGTTTTAAATAATTTCCCCCAAATAAGTTTGCTAATAGGGAAGAGAAGGAATCCAACTAATACTCTCCTGCAGAGTAACAACTCACAAGAATGTGACCTTGGGAATGAGGCATCACCTGGACACTTGTCAGCAATGCAAATTCCCAGGCACAACCTCAGTAAAACTAAACCATCAACTCCAGGGTGACCCTAGGAATCTGTTGAACAAGATTGCCAAGTGATGTGCTGATACAAGCTTAAATTTGGGAGTTTGCTGTCTCCCTGAAGTTTTATTTGGAACATGCTTATTAAAATAAAGACAGTCCCCAACTTAACGTGACTGGACTTAACAACTTTTAGATTTTATGACAGTGGGAAAGCAATACACATTCAGTATTTCCAATTTTGCATTCTGATATTTTCTCAGGCTTGCTACCTGCAGTATAACTATCTTGATCCTGGGCAGCAGCAGCAAAACCACAGTTCCCAATCAGCGATGCAGGGTAAACTGATGATCTGCAATGTAACATGCTACTAAGCTATGAAGTTTAACAGGTTAGACATATTAAATACATTTTCAACTTAGTATCAAATTATGACAGGCTTATTGGAAATAACACCATCATAAGTCAAGGAATGCCTGTATATCATAACACTACTACAAAGGTCAAAAGAATTTAATGGGTTATGCTTTATTCCCAAATAATTAAGACAATCATAACATTCAATACAGTTTTGCTTTGGATCCTACATGGTATAACTAATTGACATTGGATTTTTTCATAAGAAAAATTAATATAAGAGCTATTCCAAGTAAGCAAATACTGGTAGTAAAAATCTAAAGCACTATTTTCACCTGGGGTCCAAAAATAAGACTCTTGGAACAGAAATTTTCTGCCTGCCTTGCAAGGATCCACTGAAATTAATAGATACTTTCACATGACTGACTTTATTATTACTTACCAAATTAAAACTAGGCACAGGAAAACCAAGTAGAAAAATACTGAATGCTTAGCACGCAAGGATCTAATGAAAGTTAATAAAAGTAGCTCTTAAGAAAGAAACCACATACTAAATTAAAAACTAAAAATTTCATGAAATGACTTGTTTAAAAGTTCCAGTTTGGAAGTTTTACTTTTCTAAAAAATGCATGAAGAAAATGTTGTCTTCAAAGTGCTTCCCTGCCCCAAACCCCTAACTCAAAAATAAAAATCCCATTTTTGTCATTACAAATTAAAAATGGTCTCACTGGAGATGTTGCCATGCACATTAATATTTCAGCAAATATGCCTAACCAGAATTTTAATAACTTTTCATATGTAACTTTTCCCTAAAGATAGGTCACTAATTTCATTATTTGGCATCTAAGGGTTAATAATACATATTGAGTATAGGAAAGTATTATTTTCAAAACGTAGTAACATTAAAATGGTAGTTTTTAAGATATATAAACCACAAAGTTTTAGGTACTCAAAAATGAATGAAAATGCAGTAATCAAATATGAGTTAAAGGTAAAATAAATGCTCAAATTATTAGACAATCTTTACTCCTGATAGCAAAACAGAAAAAGCTCCATATTAAAATGCACACTTTCAAAAGTCATTTGTTTCTAATTTATAATGAACCTCTCTGTTCTATTTATTAAAGGCTCTGGAGATCTAAAGGAAAATATGCTGTGTGCAAACCACAAATAGCACACCCATGGAACATGGTATTATTAATTATTGTCCGAGCAAATAAGGCTGATAGTATAAAAAATGACAGATATTGTCTAAAAATTTCCAGTCTATGTAAAAAAAAAAGTACCACAGTTTATCTAAATGGAATTCTAAGAACATGAAAGACATTAAAATAGAAGTCTAACTTCAAATTCTGTAAACTGAATATCTCATAAATGGTATATCACCATTTTAAAAAAATAGCAGACAATATGTTAGTCTGCAAATGTCAGATAATAGTCATCTCATACTTTTGCAAATTATTCCTGAAATATCCTTATAATATTCCAAAAGGAGAATAGGGAGAAATGAAGCAAGATTATAACAACTAGTATTGCTTAAAATGAAATAACATTTGCTAATAGATTGTGGGAAAATAGTATTTTCTAATTGATTGCACCTTTATCCTTCTTTAAAGACATTTTATTTCTTCAACCAGCACACTAAGGATTAGTGCCTTACAAGAAAACCTGGTTTCCCAAAGGGTCATACCTTGCAACCCCAAATTGGCTTTGCATGATTGATTTTAAAGCAGGCATTAACATTCTTCTTGAAAGGAGCTGTATACCTTTGAGAACATTCACATTTAACCTTGTGAGCTCACTTTTACAGAGCTTCACCTACAGAAACAATGCAATCAGCTGCCAGGGGGAAAATCAGTTTAATGTAAGGAATTAATTTAGTCAGGCTGACAGAAGCCAACATCTCAATTAAAAAATCAAAGTTTATTTAAAGGAATAAATATAGGTGCATTACACACACCTAATGTCCTTTCTAAGCTTTAAAAGCATTCATCTAAATACGTTTAAAGTTGCCTCATTCTTCAGTTTTGTTCTACTCGAGATGCTGATGTTCATCTAATAGAAAGTCTTTGAAGAAAAAATTCACTTCCTTCAATCAAGGTCATAATTTGAAACATTATGCAATAATGAAACTTAAATTATATATAGGAAGAAAAATAGAAGACTGAAAGCAAGGTATCAGAATTCTCTTTAGATTTCAGAAAAATATGATCATGAGTCAATACTGTTCTGAAAGAGGAAGGCCATTAGCAGTTTCTTGAAAGGGACTTCTCCCAACCATGCTTTTGAGCATGTAAAGCAGGCACTGTGATTACTGCCTAGTTTCTAATAATCCACAGAATGGATTTTTTTCCTTCTTTTTTTTTTTAAAGAGAGGATCTAGTTATGCTCCCCAGAATGGCCCCAAACTCCTCGGCCCCAATGATCCTCCTGCTTCAGTCTGTGCAATAGCTAAACTACCAGGCATGCACCATAGCACCAGACTTCCAGCATTTGACTTCTTGAAAAGAGAAATGGTAAATACAAAGATGCAAAAAGAAAGTCCTCAACTGCTTACTTCCCATGGCTACAGTATTCAAAATCAACAATCATCCAGATAGATAAAACTTGAGAGAAAAGGTAATAGGTGGGTGAGTAATGCAGAAGTAATTCATATGTCAGCTAACCAAAGAAGGTCTTCCATAAAAAACAAGCAGCCTAGTGGAAGAAACCCTGCTGAAAATTTGTCCACTCAGCATGTTAACTAAGGCTCACTAACCAGTTCCATTCTAAGTAATAACACATTATATGGATGAAATGAATAGCAAAAAATACTAAATTCAACCTCTTTTCCTACCAGTTATAGAGTATTTTAAATTTTCAGTATGTTCTTCACTGTCTCTACTATTTTACCTTATAAATTGCTCAATCTTTGTGAACAAACACCAAAAACAGAAAACTAGATACTACCTAAATAATATATAAATTATATTATTATCTAAATAATAAATTTCAACCAAAATTAGTCTTCGCTAATTGAATTATTTCAGCAAGTTATTTTTAAAAGAAAATTCCTTAGAAGTCCACATTTCTTTTATGGACATTCTTAAATATGCTAGCTATTAAGCTAAATAGGTCAAAAGTCAACATTATTTTTACCTAAAGAATTATTTGTAGGCACCAAGTGAGAAGACAGCTGCTTTTAAATTTAATACCAGAGCAACCTTTTACAATAATATATAAGTTCTCAGGACTAAACAGAATCTAAAACTTCACACAAAGCAATTTAAGAATGTGAATAGGATAAACTGAAGCTGAATCCTGCAAAAGGAATTTTTTAAAATCAGATTCATTAAGAAATTCAGAAGACAACTAATTTAAACTATTCTCACAAAACTTGAAAAGGGAATGAATCATAATTTAAAAATCTACGAATTCTGGGACATATCTTTACTGATAGCAAATAAGAGTCCATGAGCAGATATACAAGAAGCACATGTAACACCTAAATTTAAGATTTGCTATTAGGAATATCTTAATTTTATCTTGGAACAGAAAAAATTCAAATGTAATTTTTTAAAGTGCAATCCCATATTGCCTTCCTTTATTGATACTTTAACCATTAAAAATTTAGGGGACTGGGGATGTGGCTCAGTGGTTAAACACTTCAAGGGTTCACTCCCTTGTACCCCACCCCAAAAAATTAGGAAAACAATTATTTAGTTCTACAGTAGTTTGACCCATTTATAATGTGAAAAAATATGAAATCATTTGATACAACTGTAATACACAAATATATATAAACATTTTATTTTAATAATACTTTTTATCACTTCAATTTAAATCATTCCATTATGAAAATTTCTTAATTGAAGAGAATATTTCTTTAAAACTCTAAATTAAACAGAGCTTTATCGATGAAATTTACAGCAATACAGCCTTTAGAAATACATAATTCTTCATTTTACAATATTTCTCCTTTAAAAATTTGTCATGGTTTGTCACATTTTTAAAATACAAGGCACCTAATGCTATGAAAGAATAATACAGTATATGTAGTGTAAGTGTACCAGATCTTTTCTCAAACATTTATTCTCTTTAAAGTTCCACCAAATTTGCATGAACATGGTTGTTACATAAATTAAACATATTTTTTTTCTGTGTAGTTAATTTGCAATATTCTACAAAACTGAAAATTACAATCCGTACCTATTACAGACAGCTTAATTTAGCATTTTATCTGTCAAAAGCATTGCTCTACATACATACGTGATTTCTTGGAAACGTTTTCATAATATAGTCTAGCACTGAACAAATATGTGAAAACCAAGTCTTGAGAACATTAGGATTTTATTCCTTGATTAGTTCAAATGATTTCATCAACTGAATTCCTTGAAATATGTAAGGCAGGTGGGTCCTTTAGATGGACTATGGACTGGAACTTCCTATAATTGTAGTGATATGTACACAGCTACATAGTAAAGTACTTCATTATGAAAATGAAGAAAACAGACATAAGGAAAATATATTTTAGAGTTTCAAAGAACTGAAACTGTTATTTTTCAGACTAGGCACTGAAACATTTTTCTACAAAAACTTGCCAGAGATTGTCTCTTCGCTGCATAATTTTCCATCATCAAGCTAAAAATAAAGCAAAACAAAAAAAAAAGCAGAGGTGATTAGATTACTAATTTTCACAGTTTTCATGTTCTATAGTTTATATTTTTTAAAGCATAAAATTATCTTAACATTGAAATACATTTCATATGGATATATACTGAATACTTAAACCCAATTAAGAACTAAGGAAAAAAAAAGTTCTATAGCAATGTCAAAGACTGAGAGCCAATATTACCTAAAGATTGTGTATTAGCAGTTTTATTGCTAGTATACTCCATTACCCCTATAGAGACAGACTCCTGCCAAACTGTTCAATTCGAATGCACTCTATCTTTAGTTTTTACTCTCTCCCTTTTATCCAGCTCTCATTCCCAAAAACTACTGAAATACTGCCTGGGTGGAGGTGGGTTTGAATGTGAGCATGGGAGTAATACACAACATAGCAGAGAAGGCTAATGCATAAATTATGGCATTAAAAAGCTTTAAAGAAGCTGGACATGATGGTACATGCCTGTTATCCCAGCAACCTGAGAGGCCGAAGCAGGAGGAATGCAAGTTCAAGGCCAGACTCAGCATTTTAGTGAGGCCCTAAGCAACTTAGTGAGACCCTATCTCAAAATGAAAAATAAAAATGGCTGGAGATGTAGCTCAGGGGTAAAGCATCCCTGGGTTGAATCCCCAGTAACAAAAACAAAAACAAACTTTTAAAAACAATTGTGTTTCTGGTGGCAATTTTTAATTTGAAAATGGCAAATAAACATAATATTTAGTCCCATTTTTCCCCCCGGAACCTTATTAAATAGACAACAACAGATTTTTTTTAAAAGGAATAACCCACCTGGAAAAATAAAGAACTAAGAGGCAACAAAATAGCAGCCACTCTTAGCTAGCAATGAAGAAATACAAACAGGTATTTCTGTAAGGAGGGGTGAAGAAGCAACTGAAAACAGGAATATTGGTACAATGTCAGAAAAAAATAATAGTTAAGCACTCAGGTGCCCTGCCCCTAATGTTTAGAGCTGATCTAGTACCTCTTCTATATCCCAAGAGAAGATTCACGGTTTATTCTCTAAAGAGTAGTAAGAAAGGGACTCTACATGGCTCAGTTATAATTAACATTTATTTAGTCAAAAAAATATATAAACATTGAATATAGATCTATCTGAAATTATTTAACAACTATACAGAGATGATGGGAAGGTAGGAAAGATATGTGATTGGGATGTAGGCATGTGGAGCAGAGATTGGCATCCACTGTAGTGAAAAAGTCAAATGAAGATGCCTAAAACTGAAAAATCAAACGGAAGTATAAAAATGATAAGTAGAGATGCAGACAGGCAAATACCAAAAAAATCAGCTAAGTTTAAAGTGATTTCCTCAGAGTGGGAAAAGAATGAAAGCAGGAGGGCAAGACAGGGCTTTTGTTTTATAGTCTTGTAAAATTTTTACTCAAATTATATACATGTATAGCCATCACAGCAATAAAAACTAGGTTAAAAAACAACCCACCAAAGAGAAACACAAAACCAAGATTAGATTTAGATTACATGCAAATTTACCCTGAAGATAATGAAATGTAAGCTTTAGGACCAAAGAGAATGCTAGAAATTGACAGAAGTTGTACCATGTTTTAAGAAAACTGGGAGGGAAAACCCAGTTGCAATCAGGAAACATTTCAATAAAAATTGCCTAATGATAACTCAGAAGAACCTGAATCTCCAGAATTCTAGTAATTTACCATCTTCTCTTATTCTAAACACTTTTTTAATCTGCCAAAAAAATGTTGAATTCGCAAATCACTAAATATCATCTACTCTTTCTGCTCTCTAAAAAATGTAAGATAATATTTCTTAAAAATTTTTAAATCTTTTAAAATTTTGAAAATGATGTCTCTAAAACATTGCAAAGTGAAAAGGCACGCACAGAGCATCAGGATTCATAATGTGCCAGTTAAAAAAACCACACACACAAATGCATACAGAAAAGACTGAATATTTACTCAAGTATTACATATTTTCTTACTTTTATAATCAGAAAAAATATTTTTTCTAAAGCATATCATTAAATACAACAACCCATAACATAATTATAAATAAGAATTAAAATTTAGTAATCACTAATCTGAGTTGGGCACTACTGTACAAACTTAGAATTTACCAAGTATTTAGGGAAAATGTTATAAAGGTAATTCTATTGTAACACCACTTACAAATAAAATAACTGAGGCACAAAGGGACCAAGAACTTTGCACAGGGTCACACAGTCAGGAACATGGTAAAGATGGTATTATAACCCAGGCATTCAACTCCAGAGGATATACTGCTTTTATATGTTGTATTGCCTCTCAAACACTAATTACAGAAAATCAATTCTGTGTATACTACAAGAATAAGAACCTTATTCAACACCAATATTCACTCACATACAAACCTGGACTACAGACAACAACAGCTAACTAGCTCCATCCTCCTGAGAGACACCGTGCATAGGAATGAGACTCTCACACTGTTCACTGTCTTCTGGAACTCTTAATAAAAGAAAGCAACAGTTAAGGAAAGCTTCAGAGATGAACAGAAACCTTAAAAATTATCTATTCCACCGACTAAGACTGTGAAGTCAGAATGCAAGTCAGTGGCAGAAGCAAGACTAAGGTAAGATTCTTCAACAATTTACCCCATGTTTTTATAATAAAATGTAAAGTGTCCTTTCTTTAAAAAGAAAGAAAATTTGAGGGCTGGGGTTGTGGCTCAACGGTACAGCACTCGCCTGGTGTGTACGAGGCCCTAGGTTCGATTCTCAGCACCACATAAAAATAAATAAATAAAGGCACTGTGTACAACTAACAGAAATAAATATTTTAAAAAAAGAAAGAAAAAATTTGAAGCAACACTAATATATTCTATTATGAATTATGCTCAAATCAACAAAAATTCATCACAGAAGAACAATGAGCATTTTGGTTTTACCTGTGATTCAGAACTTTTTTTTTCAAAAATAGCAATGAAGAAACTATCTTATCACCTAAAGGATCTGAATAAATATTTTATTTTTTAAAGCAATTTTTAAAAAATTTTTCTTAGTTATACATGGACACAATATCTTTGTTTATTTATTTTTATGTGGTGCTGAGGATCAAACCCAGTGCCTCAAATGAACAAGGCAAGTACTCTGCCACTAAGCCACAACCTCAGCCCAATATTTTATTTTTTTTTGACATAACACACGAATAACATCTTTCAAATATTCCCTGCAAAATCTCTAAAGTGCAGGTCAGCATATGATTCTTAATTTACTTAGCAAACATTATTTTTAAAGTTATATAGGAACTAAACCTACCTCTGAATTCGATGTTTTCTACATATAAAGGCAAAAATTCTTCTGATTCCTACCATTACAGGATCCCAGTTATTATAATGACATAGAAGAGTTGCAATAAAAAATGAAAAAAACACAGGGATAGCGCCTGCAAAAAATAACCAAGAAAACTGCACCTAAAAATAAGTAGAGGAGAAAAAAGTTAAAAAAAAACACAAAAAAACTCAATTTTCTTTTCTATTTTTTTTACATTTATTATTTATTTATATGTGGTGCTGAGAAACAAACCCAGTGCCTCACACATGCTAGTCAAGTGCTCTCCACTGAGCCACAACTCCAGCCCCAAAACTCAATTTTCATTAAAGCAATTTCTCCCTTTAACATGTTTTCCATTTGTGAATACTAGCAGGAAAAAGTTAAAATACTTCAAAGATAACACTAAGCCTTGAAAATACATTAAGTATATCATTATTAAATATAAAAATTTAGGACTTCAATTTATTATTCCATTTGCCTAAATTACCAAAACCAATACTTCTTGCTTGGAAAATGTGCCAAAGAAAAATCAAGAAGGCATACTTATGACTTATTAGGCACTGTATATCAAGAGTAGTACTATTTATAAGTAAAACTTATGTCTTGCATACTACATTGCTCATTTCTTTATTACTGATTATTATCCATTCTCAAGTAGATTCCTCCCCCGAGTTTCTGAAGTCATCATCATAAAGTCACAATTTTTAAAAATGTTATATTTTTTGCCATTGTGTTACATGACAGCTCTTAAAACTACTAAAACCAAATAAAACCCTAATCACAAATTTTAAAAACCTTTTATTAACAATTTTCAATAAGTTCTTGCAAATGAAAAAAGTTCAAAAATAAAATAACGACCAAAGAAAGACAATATATAGGAATATTTTGACTAAGAATGTTAGCCAGAAAAGACAAGCATCAAGAGAAGCCTCAGAAGTGAAGAACTCTCTGATGTCACCAAGTGTGATCTTCTAATCCATCATTCATCAGTATTGTCAAGAAAACTAAAAATTATGAGATGCCACAAATTTACCAAAAGGAAAGAAAAAACTCATTATTCCTTTTCACTAATTTACCTTTACCATCTAGACTTACAAGGTATCAAAAATGATTTTCAAAGAAGCCTATACTGATTAACTACTGAGAGTTAAGAACAGCACACTGGTCCTTTGTTTTAAAAATAATGATGAAAATAGTAACTCCTATCTTTAAAATAGGGAAGAAAAACTGTTTGCCCTTTTTGAGAGTTAAAAAATAAAATAAAAAAAGCTTACAATCAAAGGCAACACTCCCTCTGGTAGAAAACATACACTATTCCATTTAATGGCAACATTAGTCAGACACAAAGGGGTTTTGTGAGAATTTTTTGTGAAATACTCAACAATGCATAAAGTAATCACTTGGAAATTTTTTAATACCCTATATATATGATACCAACTCATAGGGGTCCAGTCAGCCAAACACCACCCAAGAAAGAGTAGTCATTAAGAGAAATTAAAATGTCTTCATTTTGTTGCTAAATTATAACATTTTCTTGTAACATTTACCACAATATTTAATAATTAAGAAACATCAGCAAAGAATTGTTTTTTAAGAAGGTATACTTCACGGAAAATATTCTGCCTTTATCCCCCAAACTGTACAAATACCTCAAGAAAAATAATCAAAACCCATAGACATATACTTTTATTTCTTAGTATTTGGGAGTTAAAAAGCTTACAAATACTGGACTGCAGATAAGTATTTCCACTCCATCTTTCAGCATTAGGCAAAGGCACACCTCTTTCTTCCTCTTGTCACTGGGAACACTAGCAAAACCTCTCCCTTCTAGACTGCTGGTAGAGACACCCTAAATTCTTTCTACTGAGAAGTTATCATTGCCAGTATTTATCATTGGAATTCCTGCTCCAGACCAGGATTTCATAGAAAAGGAAAGGGACACTCGACTTGCTGAGTTGAACATTCGCTGAGAAACCACATTACTCATGTGCTGCTCATTTTTATGGTAGTATTATCATAGTGTTGGGGAAAGTCCGGAAACCAAAATACTACTATTTATGTGATTAAATGTATACTCTATTCCATATACCACTAACTTACACTTATCTGGAACATAATCAATTAAAAAACTGAAAAATTACACATAAAGATATTACCCTTGACTTAGAAATTTAGAAAATAATTAAAAAGTTGAAAATAGAAATGTACTATTTCTTTAGTACATTTTATATTTTCATTTAGTAAAGCACCTGGGGAGAGAAGGTGTCAAGTAATATTTTATGTTTGCATCCTAATTTAGAGACATCCTTTAACTCTTATTAGGTTTGTTTCAATAACATATCTAAAATATCTCATAATTTGCCTTACCTTTTGCATACACATGTCAGCTATTATGGATAGAGGTATTGTAAGACTTAGTGCAAGTGTGCCTATCAATGATGAGGTAAGAAAGCAGCCCCTAAAAAGAAAGAAGACATACATTTCTATATGAAAACTATAAAAGAAAAACACTGAAGAAAGATTTTTCTATCCTATAATATAGGCTTGAGAGATCAGGACCAAAAATAAAAGATTAGGATGGACTGAAACGCAAAAAATAATGAAGTTTTTAAGATGAATCCAAAGTTTACCTTCAAATATTAAAAATATAAATATAAATAAATAATAAGTAGAAAATAAATATAAGCATAAAATTATACTTACATATATATACTTTTAAATTAAAGATAAGTATAAAAATTAAAAGCACTTTAAGCTATTTTCAAGATTTGCTTACAGATAATATTCAACCTTGTATGTACAAGGCTATCACTTTGAGAAAGTATTATTATAAATATCAGTATAAGCTGGACAATTAGTTCCTACTTATGAGAGGGAACACAAATACTAATGTTCCCACTAGTGTTCATACTAATCACGAGCTGCTCTGTAAAAAGAGGGTTCAGGGTCAGATGAGTAATTATCATTTCTTAAAATTAGCACATACTTTTTGATATTTACCATGCAAAGAATTATTTTTTAAAATGACTTCATTAAAAAACTTATTTAACTTAATCTAGTTTTTCTTTATTTAGCTAATGTTTGAATCCTTTTGTCATCTATTAATATTTCAGATTTAAAAAACAGCATTTAAAATGCATGTAATGAAAGAACAATGAACTAGTAAATGAATTCTGCTATCGAAGAGTTTTAGATAAGAAAAGAGTACATAAATTACTAGACAACAAACTAAATTTTTAAGTACCACACAAAAAGGAGTGAGTATGGAATATTATCAACAAAACAGCTATTTCCTTAACTGGGCAGAGGTGGAGGTAGAGTGTAGACAGAGTGCTAAAGAAGACTTCATGGAAAACGCTACTTTTGTTGGAGTCTTCTGCAAGGGAAAACTAGCCAGCAGTTTCACTTGTGTGTAATAAAAGTAATTTTGGAATTTAAATATAATTTATATTTCTTTTAAAATTCCTTTTGGACAGAAACAGGACAAACTATAAAACTGTATTTGAAAGGTCTAACAAACTCTATAATACTGTGTTCAAACTTACTGTAAGCCAGTTATCACATATCAACATATTAACTAACGTCAAATATTCAAATATATTAAAATGTCAACATCTCAATTCAAAAATTATGGTATGCCTATCGAACTTACTCATATAAAAGATCTTAAGAATAAATAAAACAAAAAAGCTTAAGAACAAAACAGATACTTCAAAGTCTCTTAAGTAAAGCAACATCCTCTATATTCTCACAATTCATAAATTCATACTTGGCACACACATCTCCTAAGTTTGGATGCCCATTAAATAATGATTACTTTCATTTGCATAACATTCTGAATACTTTTACAAATTTAGAACATTCCTATTCATTCATTTACATATCTGAACATTCATTATTCTACAAGCATTTTTAAGCTCCTTTTATGTTTAAGACACTACTCTTTGCAGTGGGCACCAAGAAGTTAAAAATTAAAGTCCATGATATAACGGAGCTAATACATTCAATTATTACAAGTATGTGTGGGAGAAAGGTGCACAGGAGGGACTACAGGAAGACAGAAGAAAAATAAATACTTAAACTATCTAAAAGTCAATAAAAATAACTAACATAGGAGAATAAATAGTACATACCACAACCACAGGAACTCAGAAAGAACTGTTCCAATAAGGCCATTAATAATAATGCACATTAATACTACTTTATTTGGAAACTCGAAGTCCTCAAATCCAGTATAATGAAGTAAAAAGAAACCTGGCCACAGGAGCAGCAAATTAAACAGACCTACGAAACCTAAGTATGTTAAAAAAAAAAAAAAAGACAAAAGTTAAAATTGTGATTTGTATCAATTTTCCAAACTCTATACTCTAAAATTTAAAAAGATTAGAATTTGTACAAAGGATTCCAATAGGTTTCTGTAACTACAACTCTGTTAGCTGTTGTTTTTTATTTCTTGCTCCTCCCTCCCTTCCTTCCTTCCTTTTTTCATTTTTGGTACTGGGGATCAAACCCAGGGGCTTTACAATCCTTCTCATTTTTTCTTTTGAGATGGTCTCACTAAATTGCTGAAGTAAGCCTTGAACTGCAATTGCAACCCCTCTGCCTCAGCCTCCCAAGTCACTGTAAGTACAGGTGTACACCACCATGCCCATCTTACTGGATTGTTTTTAAGTCAATTTTGTGAATGAGCAATACTAGATTAAGCTATTCAAACAACTGGTGATCACCACCTGTGAAGTTCAATGATTCACATTGTAAGGGAGCAACTACTATGGAATAAATCACTAAGACAATTAAAAACAAAGGGTTGTTAACCTTAATAATATAATATCCTAGAACTTAAAAGAAATAACTGGGAGGGATATGTGTGTGTGTGTGTGTGTGTGTGTGTGTGTGTGTGTATTCAACTTAAATTGATCATAAGGAATCAGATGGTTTGCTCTCTGATTCAAGTTGCACTTACTTTTTAAGCACCTGTGCTATACTAGGAATAATGGTGGAAAGTTCTGAAGAACAAAAAATTATTTGTTCCTGCCTTCCCACTAGTTGGTGAGACAACACATATATGGCAAATAGCTATTCAACATGGGAAATAAGTACAGACTGACCACTTAGAAGAAAAAGTTATGCTATATAACAGTTAAAAGTTTGTGCTCCATAATCTGACCACCCCACTCTGGCATTTGCTAGTAATGTAAATCCTATGCAAGATGAGGAGAACCCTTTCTGAAGCCTTTGTTTTCCAATCTATAAATATGAAATAATAATATATTGCTGAGAAGATAAAGCAAAATGCTTGCTTGCCATATAGTAGGTACTTAATAAACTTAGCTATTATTATTATAGAAATTACATTTATATAAAACAATGTACATGTGAACATTAAGATTATAAAGAAAAAACTTCCCTTTTCCATCCAAAACACAAAAGTAAAATCTTAAATAAACATTTAAAGCAAACAGTCTCACAGTTGACTGTATTCTTACCAAAAAACATTGGAATATCCAGCTTATCTTCTCTGTCTACTTTTCTCTTAATCATAACAATATAAACAGCATAAAGCATGGCTCCAACAAGAGACCAAATGGAACCTATAAAAAAAACAATGTAATTATTTAAAATACCCATTCATTCCATTAACTAATTCCATATACACTTATTTAAAATTGAATAATGTGGGAATACAAAAATGAAAATATATGGTATAACTCATCCCATCCATGTCCTCTAATAGAACATGAAGGTATCATGTAAGCAAATAATGCAAAAGCATTCACTTCAATGAACTAACCACTTATGTGTTAATAATAAATTTCATATTAGTAACATTTCATTTTAATTTTGAAATGCATACTTTGTTTCCCTACATAAACAATTTGAACACTTTACTGCTCAACTTAACAAATGCTTCTACCCTAAGCTATAGCTTAATATAGTTTTTCTCAACCCATGTATCATTTTTAATATATATTCCACTATCATGCCCATTTTCAAGGTTCTGTTAAAGTCCCACCTATTCCACAAGGCATCCTCCCACTGCTCTGCTGAATTTCCAACCTGTTTGTCTTCTGTTTTAGAGAATTTAACAATTAAATATTTAACAATTAATTTAACAATTAAATATTTTGCTATCTAGTCGTTTTATTTTCATAATCTTATATTCTATTTCAAATCAAGAACAGCTCAAACACTATAAACACACAATTTATAAATGTTCCAAAATGCCATCCATTAACATTAAACAGAGACGAGTGGGGTGGGAGAGAGGGAGAGAGAAGGGAAACTGTATGGAAATGGAAGGAGACCCTCATTGTTACACAAAATTACATATAAGAGTTTGTGAGGGGAAAGGGGAAAAAAAAAAAAAAACAAGGGAGAGAATTAAACAACAGCAGATGGGGTAGAGAGGGAAGATGAGAGGGAAGGAGACGGGGGATAGTAGGGGATAGGAAAGGTAACAGAATACAACAGTCATTAATATGGTATTATGTAAAAATGTGGATGTGTAACCGATGTGATTCTGCAACTTGTATTTGGGGTAAAAATGGGAGTTCATAACCCACTTGAATCAAATGTATGGAAGATGAAAAAATAAATAAATAAATAAATAAATAAAAATAAAAGTGTAGGTTATGACTCACCATTAAAAAAAAAAAAAAAATGTTCCAAAATACCTAATTCAATGTGGAGCACACAGTATGTGCATAATAAATAGTGGGTCTCTTCTTTAACTCACTCTTGAAAAATTAAGCTTTTAAAAACAACTAAATGATGTGCTTCTGTCAACTGACCACTCAGTACTTTAATCAATTATTCAAAAGGCCAATGTATTATTAAATCTATTTCAAAATTAGTTTCAAACCTTTTTTTAAGCAATGGGAAAAAGACCTGTCAACAAAATCTTGGAACATACAAACACAACACATGTATTGCCTCAGGTACTAAAGAAGTTTCAGAGAGAGAGAGGTGAAGCAGTACAAGGCACACACAGTTCACAGAGTAATAGCCAGGAACAGTTTGGAAAACATTGCTCTATTCAATAAATTTCAAATATTGAAGGAAACCATTAAGCTGGGTTCTGATAAACCTTTGTTTTTATTAACTCTAGGCAAAGGATCAAAAACGAAGTGTTCACCAGGGAGTAACTTTCAGGCAAGGACCAACAGTGAGTAAATTAGTGGGTGAAAGTATGATAGCATGGACTCACAGTATCTCCTCATAAGATGCTTATTCCCTACAAAGGGAACAATTAATAACTATACATTGGAGCACCCTATCAGACACCACCTTAAAATTAGTATACTAATAATGGGCAAAATCAACATCATGTGTCATCACACAAAATACACAGATCAGATCAGGTAACAATATTATGGTCATGATATTCTTACCAAAAATCACACAAACTCAATTCAACCACAAGGAACTACCAAACAAACACATACTGAAGGACATAGTTCAAAACAACTGAACAGTACCCTTCAAAAGTGTCAAGGTCATGAAAGATAAAAAGGTTGTAGTACAGTTTCAGATTAAAGGAAACTAAGGAGCTATCACAAGTAAATGCAACAAATGATCCTGGATCAAAAGAACATTAATGGAAAAAAATGAGTAAATTTAAAATGGATCTATAGAGTAGATAAAAGTATTATAATCACTGAACTTTTGTAACTGTGGTATATTTATATAAGTTGTTAATATCTGGAGAATTTGGATGAAGGTTATATAAGAATTGTGTGAACTATTTTTGTATTTTGCTATTTCCAAAGGAAAATATTAAAAAGGAGGATGCATGTGTGTGCATGCATGACAATAAGCATAAAACTTACTTTTTTTACTATAACAGAGAATCAAGTCAGGAACTTACCTATTGTATCTCTTCCAGCAGATTTTTCAGACCCTGACAGGTTTACCAGAACAACACCGCCAATGCTATGAGAATAAGAGACATAAGCGATGAACAAAATAATATACTCCTTAAGAGACTAATCATAAAGATACAAATGATTTACAAGTGATCATGACTAATCTCAACTCTGGATAAAAGTGTCAAAGAATTTAGTGATTAAAAGCTAACAATACATCAGAATAGTATAAACCAAAAATTGTACTATAAAATGCCTAATATTGCCCTATAAGGAAGATATTACTATTGCCATTCCCATTTTACATGAGAAAAAAGAGAGATGAAATAACTCGACCAATATCACACAGCTGAGAATGAAACACAGGCAACCCAGTGTGACTATTTTTCAATTACAGAAAAATAAACTAAATTGTCATCTCTGATCATCTTTGTTTTTGAAGGTATAAATAAATTAAACCCAAATAAATACAGTAATGGCACTATTATTGTTTACTAGTAAAACCTAAATTAACAGTAAGCTATCCTTTCATATGTAAATAGTTCCATTAATCCCATTATTTTTTTAAATTTTTGTTTTAATTAGTTATACATGACAGTAGAATGCATTTATGTACTTTGATATTCATACATAGATGGGATATAATTTCTCATTTTTCTGAGTGTACATGTTGCAGATATTTGTTCTTTTTAGTTATATGTGACAGTAGAATATATTTTGACACATTTATACAAATATTAATTAGGATCCCCGTCTCATGGTTATACATGATGTGGAGATTTACTGTGGTATATTCATATATGTGATTTTAATAGATAAAAATAAGACTATATTATTTTTAATTTATATATGACAGTGGAATGCATTACAATTTTTATTACACACATACAGCACAATTTTTCATATCTCTGGTTGTATATATAGTATATTCACACCAATTTGTGTCTTCATACCTGTACTCTGGATAATAATGATCATCACATTCCACCATCATTAATAACCTCATGCCCCCTCCCTTTCCCTCCAACCCTCTACCCTATCTAGTGTTAGTCTATTCCTCCCATGCACCTGCTCCCTATCCCATTATGAATCAGCCTCCTTATATCAAAGAAAACATTCAGCATTTGGTTTTTTGGGATTGGCTAACTTCACTTAGCATTATCTAGAAGTTTTAATTCATTTAATCCTCATAATACTATGAGACAAATTCTATTACCATCATCCCCAATTTAATGATGAAGAAATAGGCAAAGAGGTTAAAAAAAAAAAAAAAAAAAAAAAACTTGCCCAAGATCTCAAAATTAGTAATGATGAAGATGGAACTGATTGGATTATAAATGGTGAAATGAGATTTCTTGGCTCATCAGAAGATTTCCTTCAAGTCTACTGTTCTGTCAAATTATTCTCATAACCTCAGAAAGTCAATCTCATTAAAACCAGTTCAAAAACAAAGTGTTAAACAATGTTTAATACAGTGTTTGTAAGAACATATAATATACAAAATATTTCTAAGTATCAACTTATCTAGACAACATGTCAAGCAAACTCTCTTTAGGGACAGAAAATATATATTTTAGACTTGTGAGCCATATGCTTTCTGTTAGAACTCATCTCGGCTGCTGTGGCCCTAAATCAATCATAGACAGTAAGCAAATAAATGAGAACGGCTGTGTTCCAATACAACTTCATTTATTAGCAAATAATGGCAGGGCTGGGGATGAAGCTCAGTAGTAAACTGCTTGCCTAGCATGTGCAAATCCCTGGTTTAGGTCCTCAGCACCACAAAAGCAAAAACTATAACTGGCAGATAGTCTACCTTAGTTTGCCAGTCTCTATTCTAGACCTAAATTTTTTAAAAATATTTTTTTTAGTTGTAGATGGACACAATACCTTTACTTATTTATCTTTATGTGGTGCTGAGGATCGAACCCAAGGCCTCACACATGCTAGGCAAGCGCTGTACCATGGAGCCACAACCCCAACTCCATTTCTAGACCTATTTTATTGAAAAGGAGTAACAGATTGTAAAAATACTTTCAAGTTCAACATTTCATATTCATCCCTTCCATTATTGAACCTTTCTTTATTAAGTAGTGCTAAAAAAATTTAGAAATTAGTACATAGTTGAAATAAAATTTAATAAAACCTCATTTACTTCCCCAATACAAATACATTGTATTTGCCCAAAATAAAAACATGCTTGGTTAAAACACTTGCCAACTATGCAAAAGAATAAATTCCTGATGACTATAAAGTCTAAATGGCAAGCTAGTTGAGTCAACCAGACTACTCAATGAAACTACCACAGTCAACTTTCCTTTATATTTAAAGAAAAACTCAGGGTTAGGGTTGTAGCTCAAAGGCAAAGTACTTGCCTAGTACATGTGAGGCACTGGGTTAGATTCTCAGCACCACATACAAATAAATAAATAAAAGGTATTGTGTCCACCTACAACTAAAAAGATATTTAAAAAGAAAAACACATAGCAAGAACTACCAGTCTTATGTGATTGCCAACTATCAATCTGTAAGACAGTCACTTTCTTTACATTGCCAAATATTAAAACAAGGTTGAAAAGCAGGTAATATTTTCATGATTTTCTCAAGTGGGAAACCCTCTCAAAGTTTAAGAGAACTGCTCAAGGGCAAATAACAGAGCTCTGATTCAATCCCAGCTCTGACAGATTTGAAGTAATGGCACTACTTTTGCCATTAAATCATTCTGCTACCTTCTTTGCTTTCTAATTTTCTCTCACAAAAATAATAACTTTATCAAATCAACAAATCTTTTTTAAGTAAAGAGTATGAGCAAAGCTCAGTGCTAGGGCTTTGGTGACACAAAGAAGTATAAAACAAGACTTCAGCCTTCAAAGGTTTACAATTCAGAAGGGAAGACAAAAGAAACATACAAAGAATTAAATAAAGATTTAAGTATAGTTACTGACAATACTCCTGCAGTGCAGTAATAAAGAATTTCCAAATGAATTATATAGAAAGTAAGTAAGAAATCACTGAAACAATTAGAAAGGACAAAATGTTAGATTTCCAGAAGCAGGAGGAGAAATCTAAGGAGCCAAAACATAAAAGGGCACTTGCCTTAGGAAAATGAAACAGATACTTGGGAAGATATAATGACTACATTGGCACCTTAAGTTAAATGTGAATCTCAACATAATACTTAGTAAGTCTGCAATTATATGAATGGAAACCAATACTGTTTGGGGATGCTTCCCTCTGGTTACTCTACCCAGGAAGATTTGGAAAACTGCTCTAGCATGTGATATGGGGTAGCAAAAAGTCCATTTAAACCTCCTTTATCCTCCTCTCTCTTTGCCTGTGTTGCTGTGTAAAGTAAACTATCCTGTATCACAAACAAAAATATTTTCAACATCACATTTTTAAACAGAGTAAACTAACTTACACTTATTCTTACCTTAAAATGACAGCTAATAGTTTAGAGAGAGTAAATCTATCTCCACTGTTACTTGGAAACACTGCAGCAAGGATTAAGGTAAAAAGTCCTATGGGGAGAAAAGGACCAAAAAAAAGTAAATGAACTTAAATACTGTCAACATTATGTAACAGGAGGTACATTGTTTAAACAAGTAAACCAGGTTTTTTGTGTGTGTGATATTTAAATAACTAAGAATGAGATCTGCAGTTACCTAGGCTAAAAATGTTTCAAGACAATAAAATAGCCTCTAAACAAAACCGTGTTTATTTCAACAACAGAAACCAAGAATAGTCCTATTTCTTTTTCCTTTTTCTTTCATCCCCTCTACCCCTGTACTAGGGATTAAATCCAGGGGTGCTTTACCACTGAGCTACATCCCTAGCCCATTTGTTTTTTATTTTGAGACAGGATCTTTCTAAGTAAACTTGTGATTCTCCTGCCTCAGCCTCCCAAGTAGCTAGAATTACAGACATGATCCATGTGCCTGGCTATTTTTATGCTAATAAAAGAGTTAAATTGAACATTCAAAGCCACATATTGTGAACCTCATCATAATTGAGCCTGTGTACTGAAGTTATTTTTACAGCTTCAAAAATACTTCTTTTATCTCCTAGATTTGGAAGGTGGTTTAATTTTAAAAATAAAACACCTACCATAGTACAAATTACAGTTCTGAAATAAGCAATTACATTTAGCCAAAGATTCCAGAAAAAGATCCTTGAAGGGAAATGTACAGGATAAAACACCTACAATATGAAGAGCCAGCCTATAAAACTTTTAATATACTTCTGCATAAAAAAAAAAAACAGCAAAGTATTTGAAGAAATATAAATAGCCCAAAACTAAGGAAGGAAACTACAAATATTAAGGAGTTATAATATACTAATGTACATTAGAACTAATGAAATAACAAGATAGAAATATATACACACATATATATCATATATATATTCAATATATATTCAATTTATAATACAAATTTCTTACCAGAAGTTGAAGATAAAATATTAACTATAGCAACTTGTGTGTCTGAAAGTGCTTCTTGGTATGACAAATTTGCCAAAAACCACTAAAGAAAAAGAAAAAGTGAAATCTAATGAGAGACATGCTTCTATCTGTCGTTACAATTTACAGTTCCCTTTTTTTCTCCTCCTCAAAACTGTTACTATAAGAGGTTTTTAGAAGCCACTTTGTATAATAATGAAAAATCACAGACCCCCAAAAAGGGACAAAAATGTATAATAAGTAGGGGAACTTGGATGTAGCTCAGTGGTAAAATGCTTGCCTGAAAGCCCTGAGCTCAATCCCCAGGTTCAAAAAAAAAAAAAAAAAAAAAAAAGAAAGATACAAAAACCCAATCACCCCCTATCCAATTTCCCTTATAAATTAACAAAAGTTAGAAAAAAATTAGTATTCAGTTTTTAATATGAGGAAAAAATTGAGTATTGTCAACTTTAAAAACTTGTTTTACTCAAGTACAGTCAGCAATCTAAGTTTATCTAAATCAAATTTGAATTTGGGAAAATTCTCAAACATTAAAGTATATACAGATGAAAAACATAATGAAAACTCTAATAAATTTGATGATGCCCATGGTGATGGATGGAAACAGCTAGACAGCTAAACTGATACATAAGAGGCTATATTTACTTTGGAAAATTAAAAATATACTATGAAAACTGTCATTGGCTAATTGTGACTGTTTCTCTGATTCTCCATTTAGCAGAACCCAAAAAGCTCTTGTAACTTTGTATACAGTGAAGGAAGTTTTCTAACTATGAGGACTTTTCATTTTTCTTTCCTTTGCACATCTGTGTTTAGGATACCCTTACATTCCCAAACATGTGTCTGCTTTGAGTTTAGGAATGAGAAATAGGGCTGGGGATGTGGCTCAAGCGATAGCACGCTCGCCTGGCATGCATGCGGCCCGGGTTCGATCCTCAGCACCACATACAAAGATGCTTGTGTCCGCCGAGGACTGGAGAATAAATATTAAAAAAAATTCTCTCTCTAAAAAAAAAAGGAATGAGAAATAACACGTCCTTTTGATGAACCCTAGGGTGTGTATATATCCAAAGTTCATCTACTTTCACTGATAATTTTTTTTTTTTTTTTTTTTTTGCGGAGGTGGGGGGTGAGTAGACATTTTTTTTAACTATTTTAAACAATGCTACTATGAATATTCTAGGACATACCATTTTGTACCAATGTGTGTGAGTGTGACAAAAGTACATTCTAAGATGTTGATTGCCCAATCAACTAACTAAAGCAAAGTAAATGCTAGTCTGTTTCCAGTAAGTTACTTACATAGACTGACTGGAAGAATTACTCCACCAAAGAACTTGCCTCTATTTAGGGAGAGACATCTTTTGAATTATCTCAGGACTTGCAGTGAAATAAGTAGCAAAATTATTAGTATTTTCACTTCAAAGCACCAGAGATACGTAATTTTAGGCACCAAAAGGTACAAATGATTGAGAGTGCAGTAGTCTGCATTTGATCTATACTGTGCTGAAAGCTAAAGCCAAAGTGAAACTGTGCAAAGTGGTTCTAATTTGTAATCCTGGCTTCTTGGATAATTTCACTCGATTATCTAAATAAGAAAATGAGTACCAACTGGTAAGGTGTGAAATATCAAACATACATGAAAATAGGAGCTACAATCTGCGTATAGTTGAAATGCTAGAAAAGAGGCAGAGTCTGCCCTTAATTATCTATTGGAGATTTTCTGCAAGAACATCTGCTTATAGGATGATAATTAGTTTTCCTGACCCACTTCTCTTATTACCTTAATACTTAAATATTGTACTCATTACCCAACCAATCTCACTGGCTCCTACAAATGCAAAGTAGGGAAATAACAAATCCCTAAGATGGCAGGCATTCAAAGATCTTAAGAATTCTTCACTAACTACAAACTCCTTCCAGAAAGACCTTCCTATTCCCTCTCAAGTCCAAGACACCCTCATCACACAAAAAAAGACACATCTCCACTATCCTCCAATAAAAAATTTCCATACAATAATAATCATATTATTATTCCAGAACTGAAGAAAATATCTTACTAATAATTGTAGCAAATAATTTATATATTCATTATTTCATGAATAGTAATTAATTTTTGTTTTTTGTTTATCTAAGAAAATTTGCTTTAATAAGATAAGTACAAGCCTTTATTCCCTTTGAAATCTTACTTATTTCAATGTAAAAGATAAGCATATTACATGGAAAATAGTATTTTTTTTTCCTTGTGATACTGTGGATAAAACAAAAAAGTTACAACAGTAATTCATTTTTAAATAATCTGAAAGGATAATAATTATCTTAATTGTCTTTTAAAAGCTACTTGACAAAAATTGTACTCAAAGTATACATGATGATTTGGTAAATACATGTTGTTTACTGATTACCAATTAATTAGCATCACTACCCATCGTTAGCATGGTGTGTGTATGTGTGTGTGTAAATGATCTTGACACTTAAAATTTGCTCGTATCAAATTGCAAGTAAACAATACAGTATTATTATCTATAATCACTAGGCTGTACATTAGAATTCCAGAACTTATTTATCTTATAATTAAAAGTTTTTACCCCTTGACCAATATCTCCTTATTTCCCTCTTATCCAGTTCCTTACAACCACCATTCTACTTTCTGCTTTTCTGAGTTCAAATTTTTTAGAGTTCACTTATAAGAGAGATCAAATGTATCTGTTTTTCTGTGCCTGGCTTATTGCACTTAGCAATGTCCTCCAGGTTCATCCATGTTGCAAATGATGGTATGCCCTCCTTTTTTGTGAATGAAAAATATTACATTGTGTTTGTGTGTGTGTGTACACACACAAACACACTTATATTTGATATATAGAGCTACATATATTACACACACATACACATTTTCTTTATCCATTCTTCAATGGACACTTAGGTTTTCCCATTATCTTAGCTGATGTGAATATGGAGGTATTACAAGGAACATGGAGGTATAGATCTCTTCAAGATACAGATTTCATTTCCTTTGGATATATAACAGGAGATAGTCTTGATAAAGTCAATATAACCTAAATAATATTTTACAGAAAAAAAAATAGTACCATTAAGTCCTAATAAGACAAAAGATATTCAAAGAAAATGGAAAAATGTACCAATATTTTGACCTGTTTTGTCCAATAAATTAGACATAAGCCACAGGTGACTATTGAGCAACTGAAATTGGCTAGTCTGAACTGAAACGTATTTGGGATATAATACACACTAGTTTTAGAAAATAGTAGTAATACAAAAAATATAAACTATCTCATTGATAATTTTTATCTTGATAACACATTGAAATATTTCATATATAGTGCATGAAATTAAAATGTAGCATTAAAATTAACACCTCTAGGTTTTGGGGGTTTTTTAATTTTTTAAAAAATTTTGTTTCCTAAAAAATTTAAAGTTATTTATGTGGCCAGCATTTGAGGCTCATGTTATATTTCTACTGAACAGCATTGCTCTTGATCTTATCTAGGCTTATCATTCTATCAATTCAGGTTTCCAAAAAGCCATATACCTGGACTATATTATTCTGACTTCCTATAGAAATGCCTTTACTAAAGAACAACATGTATTTCAGGTTGATTTTTTTTTTAATGTAGTTAAGATGGGAGTATCCCAAGTGTCTACTGACAGAAGAATGAATAAAATGTGGTACAGCTATACAATGGAATAGTAATCATCCTTCAAAAGAAATTCTGACATATGGTACAATATGGATGAACTTAAAGGACATTATTTTAAGTGAAATAAAGCAGTCAAATACTGACAAATACTGTATGATTCCACTCATGACAGATATTTGAACTAGTCAGATTCATTGAAATGGAAAGCACAATGGTAATTGCTAGAGATAGGAATGTAGGAATGAAGAGGTATTATTTAATAAATAGAGTTCCAGTTTTATAATTAAACAAAAAGTTCTATAGATGGATGTTACACAAAAATGTGAATATATGTAATATCACTAACATTTAAAATGGTTCAAATGATAAGCTTAAAATTATATTTTACTATAATTTTTTTAAAATTCTTTAAAAAGGGTATTATCTGCACATATCTCTAAACCTGCTGTACAGAATAGTGATGATACATAAGAACAGTGGTAATACATTACATAATAGTATAATATGTAAGAATTTACATATTACAATAGTCTCTTCTTATTCATGGTTTCACTCTCCAGTTTTAATTACTAGTGGTGAACCACAGTCCAAAAATATTAAATGGAGAATTGTAGAATGAACAATTCATAAGTTTTAAATAACTTTTATTTAAAGTGTATCTTTGTAATTGTCCTATTTTATTATTGTTGTTGTTAACTTCCTACTGTGCTTATTTTATTTTATGAATTATACTATCAAACGTATGTATGTAGGGAAAAAAAACAGTACACATAGTGTTATACTCTCCATGGCTTCAGACCACTAGGGGTCTTGGAACCTATCATCACAGTACATTTCTCTCCATGTTTAATGTTAAGACAAAGTTTGCTTTATCCAAGGAAGGTAAATCTTTTCTTTTATGAGACAATAAGCTGTGTTTAACTCAAAGATTTTCCTTTTTACCATACTGTCACTTTGCCTACACTATGCCCACCTTAAGTAGCATTAAACTAAAGTTATTAATATAACATCCTACTCCACAGCCAGCTCCTACCCCTAGTACATATTTAACTGGCTCTTATCTTTGTACCTTTGTTTTAACTTTTATCTTATAAATGCTTTTATCACACATCACCTAAGGTCTCCTTGGAAGGGAAACAAATAATTAATAAATTTTAGTCTGCCTTACAGTTATTTAAAACAAGCAAACAGAAATCATAACTAATAACATAACCCCAAAATATAAGCCTTGGAATTATTTTTATTACATATGTAATTAGCAGATTACAATTCTCAAAGATTTTCCTTTGATTATGCAGCAGAATAATTTAATCAAGATATCACTTAAGTTGAAGTTATTTGGCCAGGGAATGGACAAAAATGGGCTACTGAGTGGAATCAGGATGCAAAATTAGGAAATAACAATCATTTCAATTATACTTACATTGGCACACACTAGTGCTTTACAATGCTCAGTATAAATCTTGAATCGTAAAAGCTCAGATTAAACAACCTTGGATTCAAATACTTTCAATGATATGTATATACAAAGTAGCCCTGAAATTAATTTTTTTAATTCTATACTTTGGAGTTCTCACTCAGACAAGTCTCTAATCCTAGTTGAGCCCAAAATAATAATACTTTAGTTATTACATCATTATTCTATATGAAATCTTAAGTACAATTTTCAGTTTCTATATTAAAATAATATACTATAAATGATACTACCAAAATTCTATAGAAATATTCACTACCAGTACTTGCTGAAATAATACTGACAGCACTTAACATCAATTTAAAGTAAAACTGCAGAAATCTGAAAAAAAATCAACGCATATAATAAACCCTTATCTGGATGTTTACTCAACAGCCCTAATATACATCACAGTGTAAAATAATTCTATTCATATTTCTGACCCTAAAACAATGGAAAGACATTCTAAGGAACTTCCCAAACTGTTCATATACACATATATATGTATATGTATATGAACAGATATAATATTATAGGGTTTATTGACTTTCCAATTCTTTGAAGTGTGACTAACATTTACTAACTTTGATATTCTACTTCCCCGATGCTGTTAGCTGCTTAAAGTGACAGTCTAATAGCGTTATACTTCAACACTACATTGTTGGTATATATACCATCTAAAAAATTAAGTGCCAAATATATAATAAAGAAAAGACCTACCACAAAGCAAAAAAAAAAGCTAATTTTTGCTACTTGAGTTGCAGTCAGTTTCCCCACAGTTTTCAATATGGATTCTTGTTCTTTCACAGTAGGATACGACATGCGAGACAACTTTGCTTCTAATGCATGGCTTGATGGGAGCTGTCGAATCTCCATAATATTGCTAAACCTTACCCGAGACTTTTTGGGAGCTTAAAAAGAAATCATAGTACAAAATCATTAAATGTATCCTTTCGTCCAACAAAAGCCAGTTTTAGTTTTTAATAATAAACACATATTATTTAGTTCATTTATAATCAGAGTAAGATAAAGAAAAGCAGTTATATTATTACCTTGAGTAGTTTTGTTTACTCAAGAGTTAACAGGAACAAATGATTTTATCTATAAAATGTTTTTAAAAATTTTAAATGAGACCAACATTCAAAGTTTCTGCATTTAAATACTGACAAATCAAGTATCTGATAAAGGACTTGTGTCTAGAATAGATAAAGAATTTTCACAACTCAATAACAAAAAGACAAAATATGGGCAAAGTATTTGAATACAGATTTCTCCAATGAAACACATATCCAGTGAAATCCAATAAGGATTTCGGTCACAATGAAACACCACTCATATTCATTAGGCACAGAATAAGAAAGAGAAATAACTACATCTGGCAAGGATTCGGAGAAAGCAAAACACTTATACAAAGCTTATAGGAATGTAAATGGCACAGCCACTCTGGAAAACGGTTCATCAAAGTGTAAATCAGAGCTACCATTTGACCTGGCAATCATATATATCCAAGATAAATGAAAACTTATCTAGCAAAAAATACAAAGCCACCTTGTACACAAATGCTCACAGTTCATTATAGCCAAAAGGTTGAAAGAATCCAATGTCCATCAACTAAAGAATGGATAAACAAACTACAGTATAAACATATAGGTGGAATGTTATTCCACCATTAAAAATGAAGCACTAAGAGGTTACAAATGAAAACATGAACAAGAATATTATGCCAAGTGAAAGAAACCAGCCACAAAAGGCCACATATTATATGATTCCATTTATATAAAATGTCTAGAATAGACAAATCCAGAGACAGAAAGTAAAATTGTGGTTGGCTATGGTTGAGGAGATAGGTGTTAGGGTTTATGGCTAAAAGGTACAAACTCTCTTTACAGGTGATAAAAAAAAATCTAAAATTGACTGTTGTTGTTTGTTCAATTAGTGATGTGAATATGCTAAAAATTCCTTAACTGTATAGTTTAAATGCATGAATTATATGATACATAAATTATATTTCAATAGAGTCATTATAAATATAAAAAATAGTTTCTGCATTTGTATACATACACAACCACCTGGTTCAGGATTTTAGTATGATTACTATTTTAGCATTTATAGTAAAACTTTATTTAAATTTTCTCAGGAATATTCAACTTATAAGAATTACTTTCCTAGACAAGTATGCAGAATATTTCTCTCTATATAGATTAATTGCTTGCAAAGGAATTTATGGATAAATATTGTATATTTCATTAAAACTGACATTTTTTATTTAGTAAGTTCACAGAACCGGAAAAAACTACTATTATTTACTAGTAGGGTCTTTTGGGGCATGTTGGAAAGAAAATTATTCATGTTTTATTACATACTTTGATGAAATCATAGAGATTTATGGTATTTGGAAATTATTTCCAACTGAATTAATATAAAATCTATCCTGTATCAGATTCATGATCCAATCAAACTTTCAGAAGACTACAGGCCTAGTCAATCCACAAAATCACTAAATTCTGGGATGGCTTTAATGAAGCAAAATTTTCATCCATTCTCAGTCATAAAATTCTAAGTTTTACTCACTCTTTTCAGGATCAATATTTGTGCTCTCAGGTTTTTCACTTGGAAGATCATGAAATTTCACAGGAACATATAAAGGTTCACTCTGGGAAGTAAAATAAACAGAAACAAATATAAACATAAATAAAAGCTAATATATTAGCTAAATACAAATGGGTGGTACAACAGACCCAGATACCATTGAAAACATAGCTGCAATCAGTAGGTTTATATGGCATGACTTTGCCAAAATTCAAGTCAAAAATTTAAAACCAGTCCACACAGGTACAATGACAGGAAAGAATCAGTTTTAAAGTTTAGAAATGTAAACTTTGGCACAGTAAGACAACTAAATGTCATAAAAATGTCATAAATGACATAAAAGGAAACCTCTGTCTCAGCTAACACATTATCTTCTGTCTCTGCATTCATACTTTTAAAAAATACACATTGAATGCCAGATGCAATGACATAGACTTGTAGTCCCAATAACATAGGAGGCTGACGCAAGAGGACAGCTTAAGCCCAGGAGTTTGGGAACAGCCTGGGCAACATACACAATACCTTGTCTCCCAGGAAGAAAAAAAAAATACTGTCATACTGTGCTTCTACTTGTGAGACACTGTTCTAAGCCCTGGAGATAAGGATGAGAAAAGACAAAGTCTCCTCTTCAATGATCATATATTCTAAAGGGGAAGGTAGACAATGAACAGATAATCAAATATACCATATGTATTTATATTTGCCTGATTGTTTTAGGTGATTCTAAATGTCCATTATTTTTAGGTGATTCTAAATGCCTCAACTGTTTTGGCAAATGTTCTTCAGATGGTCTATATTTAAAACACAATTCCCCACTAGGCTGTTTCTTAAACATTAGTAGATTTTAAAATTTTCTTTAATTTTTCTTTTAACTCTTGGTATAGAAATCTTATAATAAAGCATATTCAGTAAATGAAGAGACAATATGGTGTGGAAATAGACATAATCTTTTTGTTATATTGAACTTTTCATTTTTAACATTTGGCCTAAAGCAATCTGACATACTTATCTTAGAGATAATAGCAAGAATTAATGTAAGAGTAGTTAAAAAAACAAGGCTGCCATCTCAACTCCACCTTTTGTACTGAAAAAGTAAATAATATTAAACTATCCAGTCAATGCTTAAGATCCCAGAGAAAAGAAATGGCATTTTCTCCAAACTTCATAAACTCTTAATAGTACCTAATAACCTACTCAGCATGCACCAAGGGTACCAAAAAACAAAAAGATTGTACTGTCAATGAGGTCACCAAGACAAAGAGTACTTCACAAATAGGTATTACATTTTAGAGTGACTTTAAAATTTTTCTCACATTTGAAAAGGAGTACTGTCAAAAAGGCATTTAAAAGAGATGCTTTAGAGACGGTCTGAAAAGAATGGACTTTAACATATTCTCTTCAATTATATTATAAATAGTTAACATAAGCCATATTTTCAGAACCTAGAACATGTGCGTCACACCTATCAGGTACTTTAAAAAAAAATTGTGGAATAAATGAATAAACAATTTGCTTATATAGGCTCAATGTCAAGCAAAAAAAAATATGTTCCCAAATGATGATAACAGTGAGCACGAAGTTGAAAAGTTTGTAAGAAACAAAGGATTGTCCTTTATTATTTTCACTCTTTAACTAATATTCCTTTCCCCTCTCTCTTTAGAGGTAGCTTATCTGTAGGCCCTAGGTCTCCCTGGAAAGAAAGTACCAAATTACAACTCTCATAGAGGGCACCCAATATTGAGCTATGTCTCCTAATATAGCTGTGGTGCTATCAGAGCTGTTGAGTCTTCCTGCCACACTAAATGAGAAAAGCCACACTTACCAAAGAACTATTCATAGTAGTATCTGTTGTGCAAGCAGCAAAGTAACCTTCAGCATCCGCAAACTAAATACAGATAACAAGACATAAAATTCAATTAAACTCACAGCTCAAACAAATTGAACCAAAAATTCAAAATAAACCTATAAGAATATAACTATTATTAATATTAACAGCAGCAAATGCCAAGTATTCAACCCTGCAGGGGAGGTATTACATTTTCTCTTTATGATAAAATAGAGGTTAAGAGATTTCATCTAAGTAGCAGGGTAAGGATTAAAACCCAAGTTAGAGGGTTAGGGACATGGTTCAGTGATATAGCACTTGCCTAGCATGTGCTAAGATCTGGTTTCAATTTTCAATATCATCAATAAAAAAAAAAAAAGGAAAGAAAAAAATTTAAAAACCCAAGTTAGTTGTCTAATGTTAAAGTTTATACCTTTTTCACAAAACTATTATACTATTTCAAGAAGGGAAAGGATGAGTGGGTCAGTTTTAAGCAGACAGTAATAACACAGTATTGTTAGAGAAAACGTTTGACCTTATGGATTCACTGAATGCATCTCAGGGACTGGAACACACTTTGAAAATCACTGTTCTAATGTGGCATTTGGTAACTAAGGCAAGTAAGTTGTGGCTGGAGGAAGCGAATCACTGGGGGCATGCCTTTGAGGTATATATTTGATGAGCTGAGTTTGGTCTTTCTTTCTCCTTCTTGGTGCAATGTCCTGAGCCACTTTCCTCCTCCATACTCTTCTGCCATGATGTTCTGCCACACCTTGAGCCCCAAAGAATGGAGCCAGCCTTCTATCAACTGAGACCTCTGAAACCCTGAACCTACAAATAAACTTTTCCTCCACTAATTGTTCATGTCAGGTCTTTTGGTCACAGCAATGAAAAAACAAACTAAAACACAGTGTTAATTTCATTTCACCCCCTCAACAGATACCCTTTCAGTATCTCTGAAAGTCCCAAAAGGTTAAGTAACTTGCCCAAGATCACACTACTAACTAGAACATGACAAAACACAATTCAAACATAAGAGACCAAGCTCTTAATCAATTTTTTTTTTAATGGAGTGAAAATAGAAACATGGGCAAAACATAGAAACCAAACAAACAAAAGAATTCTACTATCCAACAAATATGTGAAAAGGTAACCCAAAACATGCAGATTAAACAATACATTATTTCAACATATCATATTGCTCAGATTTTAGTAAGGGTTAAATATCATACATTGCTAAGGAAAATATGAATTGATGCAAACATTGCAGATGGTAATTTAACAATAAGAATTAAGAGCTTTAAAAATGGCATTACTCTTATCCAGCATTATACTCTCAGAAATTTATTCCAATAATTGTAGATTTGTATAGGATATTCCTACTTACTATATAAAAGCAAAAGTGGGAAAAATATGTTAAGAATGAAATAAAAGAGGAAAAGTAATAAATTTTACTTATTTGCCTGGAAATCTTCATGACTCATAAATAAAATACAACCAGATAAGAAAATGATAAAAACTAAGTCAATTTCTTTTATACAGAATTTGTAATATAATACACATAAGTATATAACTATAGATAAAATCAAATATTTACAGCGATCTTGGGATGGTGGAATTATAAATAGACTATTCTTATTCTTGTTACTATAATTTATCTTCAACAATACACATTTATAACTGTTACAATTATAAATACTTAACAAAAAATGTTCTAGTAATACTAAATCATATAGTTTTTCATCATATACTATTAAATGGAAACGGTAAGTTACAAAATAGGCCAAAAACTGTACAATTCCATTTTTATAAAAAATAAAATGGAAAAGAAAGATTGGATACATGTGCCAAAATACTGTCAGTAGTTATTCTTGAATGATAGAATATACTACATTGTATATGCATTTCTATAAGCATATGCATTGGTTTTCCAAAATAAGTAATATACATTCAAATTTTTGTACATTAAATTTTATGTTTGACAAAATTAGGTTTTTCTTTTATTCTACCATTACCCACTTACCAAACTTAAAATATGAATGACCTTAAAGAAAAAATAGACCCTTCTCCAACAAATAAAATTTAAAACTTACAAATGCAGAATGCTTTCCTCGAAATCCTCTTGTGCACTGTTGCCTCCATGGCTTCCAAATAATAAAGCCCAAAAGATACAAAACGAACATAGATGTTTTTGCAAAGGTGCTGAAGAATGGTTTGTTGTACTGAGTAAAAACATACTGCAGAAGAAAAAGTTACATAGACAACTATGAGATGACCTTAAACTCTACTACTCATCACAATAAATAAAACCATTATATGATTTTTATCTCTTTAGATAAAACCAGATAAGAAAATGATAAAAACTAAGAACTTTAGAAGTTCACTTGGATGGGAAAAGCCAAAAGGAATTATAAAAATATTTCATATTCATTTCTGAATATTGCATTTGCTTTACCTATAAGGGATAACATTGCTAAAAAAAGTAGCAACAGCATTCAAAAAAAGCTTTTTCAACATCCACTAACAACCTATTAGGCAAAGGACTAAATAGGGGCTAAAGAAAAATTTAAAAAGCTTTCTTGCCCTTTAGGAGTTTACAATCTAATAGAGAAGACACATTGTGGGAGGCCATCCTCCCACGTGATTTGGGTTACTTCCCTGGCTGGGTGAGAGGTGCTTAGGCACAGGGTGTAAGAGTTTTCCCCACCCTTCTCAGGTCCAGGGCTTGTCGGTGCAGAGGCATGTCTGGCCACTACCCTGAAGACCCAATCATCGCCCCTGCCCCCCTTAATCTTCATTGGATGGGATTTTCCCCAGAATTTTTTGTTCCCTAATGAAAGTCCACTCCCTGGCGTGTTCTCTCTCTTGCTAGCCTCGCTACCACAATAGGTGGCTGAAGGCTGGTAGCTAGGAGGAGCCGTCCTAGAGCTGGTTTAAAGGTAATTAGAGTTTTGTCTCTTTAATTCAAAACTCCCTTAGAATTTTGTCTCTTTAATTCAAAACTCCCTGGAGGTTTCTCACATCTAGAACCTTCATTCATGAAGCCGGCGCGGGTCGCGGGCTAAAACACATATACAAAGAAAATGCAGTATAATGTACAAAGTACAATGATAGAAGTTCAGGATGCCATGAAAGCACCAAAAAGAGAAAGAATAGGAAGGTTATAGAAGTTTTTTGAGAGACTCTTCCTGAGCTGTGCGTGAAGGACTGAAGAAGAGTCAGCCCAGAGGAAACAACATGAAATCATCAACGAAGAACAGTATATGAAGAAAAGTACATAAAGTTTAGTATTATTAGGTGCCTATACAAAAACCTATAATCTTCCTTTGAATTAGAAATATCAGTATAAACTTACCATTTTGTCTTCAAGGGGAAAAATAATCCTAGTTATATGCACTGAAAAGGCATAGAAAAAGATGACAAACCAGGAGGAATAAGAAACTCTAGGCCATTTTGCACTAAAGAAACATGGTTCCTATAGGCAATGACCAAATTCAGGTATGAGGCAGGAAATGAATCTGAAGTATCTTGTGTCAAAAAGCAAACAGGTTAAGTGTTGGTGAGGATGTTGCGGGAAAGGCACACTCATACATTGCTGGTGGGACTGCAAATGCGTGCAGCAGTATGGAGATTCCTTGGAAAATCGGTAATGGAACCTCTGTTTGACCCAGCTATCCCACTCCTCAGTCTATACCCAAAGGACTTAAAAACAGCATACTACAGGGACACAGCCACATCAATGTTTATGGCAGCACAATTCACAATAGCTTAACTGTAGAACCAACCCTGCTTCCCTTCAGTTGATGAATGGATAAAGAAAATGTGGTATACATACACAATGGAATACTCTTCAGCATTAAGAGAATAAAATCATGGCATTTGCAAGTAAATGGATGGAGTTGGAGAATATAATCCTAAGTTAGCCATCCCAAAAAACCAAATGCCATATGTTTTCTCTGATGAAGATTGATAATGGGATTGGTGGACAGCAGAGGAGGATTAGACAAGCTCTAGATAGAGCAAAGGGGAAAAAGGGGAAGGGTGGAGGCATAGGGGTATAAAAAACGGTAGAATGAGATGGAAGTTATTACCCTAAGTACATGTACGAAGACACAAATGGTGTGACTCTAATTTGAGTACAACCAGAGATATGAAAAATTGTGCTCTGTGTGTATAATATGAATTGTAATTTATTCTGCTATCATATATACAAATTAGAATAAAAAATAAATAAATAGGACCATTCCTGGGTCATAGTAAAAGCATCCCAGAGCCAACCCAAAAGGGTTCCCACTTGTCAATAGGACAGTTTAGCTTTAAAAGAAGTTTAACTAAAATACTTTGAAATACATGTCAAATATATAAAATACATAAAAATCTATGAGCTTGTAATGATGCCAAAAAATTCTCAATTGTTACTACCAGAAGTAGTTAAGGTAATTCTACTCTAAAATAAACAAAGGCAGAAAAAAATCAAGATTTACCCAATCTTTTGTGTATAAACCATGCTTAAGGATAATTATTAGTTTTGGAAAAATTGTACTTAAAGAATTCCAACTAATAAATACAGAAGAAATGGTCCTTAGAAAGATCATTATTTTGCAACCCAATGAAATACTCTTATCAGGGCAATAGTCATATGTTTATTCAATCATCACCTAAATTTTAATGAATAATTTTATAGCACATAAATCTAAATAACTCAATATGAGACCTGCAGTCATTATGTGCCTAACTCAGTATTTATGGACCTTTGTTTGTGATGTTTTAAGAAGTATCCAGTTCTTTCCTGAAAACTCAACCTAAATCAAGACCTTACAACTAACTACCATCTTACCTGTGTCATAAAAGGGAAACAAGAAAAAATGTAATTACCTCCACAAGGAGGCAATCAACAAAATCAAGATGTATATTTTATAGGAAAATTGATCCAGCTTCTCCAACAAACCAATGGCATAAGAAAAAAAATTAAAAAGAGGAGATACACTTGAGAAATAAGTGACTTAAATGACAGGACAAAAGCAACATGTGGTCTTTGTTTAGATTCTAAACACCTAAAAAAAAGAAATCCTTGACACAGCTGAAAATAAATTGAATATAAACTAGATATCTGGTGATTCTAAGGAATTATTGTTAATTTTGTTAGATATGTTAATGATATAGTGATTGTAGGGTTTTTTTAAATTTATTTTTTAGTTGGACACAATTCCTTTATTTATTTATTTATATGTGGTGCTGAGGATCGAACCCAGGGCCTCGCACGTGATAGGCAAACATTCTATCGCTGAGCCACAACCCCAGC
Organism: Callospermophilus lateralis; assembly: GCF_048772815.1. Lineage (NCBI taxonomy): Eukaryota > Metazoa > Chordata > Mammalia > Rodentia > Sciuridae > Callospermophilus > Callospermophilus lateralis. The sequence continues at coordinate 106,868,949 of NC_135313.1, read as the reverse complement.
CCCAAATGATTGTATTTTTTAAAAAATAAAAGTCGTTTTTCCTTTTGAGGGAAACAGAAAAAAAGTTATACAGCTGGAATTTACTTTTAAATACTCTAAGCAGCCAGGTATGCTGGGACATTCCTGTAATCCCAGTGAATTGGGAGGCTGAGGCAGGAAGATTGTAAATTCAAGGACAGCCTGGGCAACTTAGCAAGATCGTCTCTCAAATGAATAAAAAGTTATGGGTATAGCTTAGCACTCCTGGGTTCCATCCCGAATACCACAAAGAACAACAAAAAAAGTACTCAAGGAAAAGTTTTGAGCAGGATTGATAAGCTCAGAAAAATTTCGGAAGGTAAATGATAGATGCACAGAAATTTTTTATACCACTCTATCTACTTTGCGAGTTTGAACTTTTCCATAATGAAAAGACTGGTTTTCTTTTTGAAATACACAATTTATCTGAAAAGTATGATAAGCTTATCTGGTTGAAGAATTAAGATATATTGCATGTGCTCTTGGATAAGAAAATTATAAAATCTTATTAAAACAGTTTGCTTTTTTTTTAAAAAAAAAAAAGGGGGTGTTCTGGCTTTATTGAGGTATAATTGACAAAAAGTAATGATACACATATTTTTATCAGAGCTTTCCAGTTATATATAGTAGTTTGGTTCATCCCGACAAACTCATACATAAATGGAAATAAATCTATTTCAGTTCATAATCCTCCCTTTTCCCACCCCTTTTTCTTCCAATCCTCCTTCCCTACTCCCATTCCCCTTCCTCTACTAGCTTTCTTTCACTTGCCTTTTAATTTATATTTGACTATTAATTTATATTTGGTTCTTCATATTATCCTATCCTTCCCTCCCCCTCTCCTTTATTTTACTCTAGCTTCCACATATAAGAGAAAACATTTAATCTTTGAGTTTCTGAATTCAGCTAATTCCACTTAACATGATATTCTCCATTTCCATCCATTTATTGGTAAATGCCATACTTTCATTCTTTTTTATGGCTAAGTAGAACTCCATTGATATATATGCCACAATTTGTTAATCCATTTATCTACTGACAGGCATCCGGTTGATTCCAAAATTTAGCTATTTTGACTTGTGCTGCTATAAACATTGATATGGTGCATGGCTATCGTATGCCAATTTTAGATCTTTGGAGAAAATAGCAAGGAGTAGGATAGCTGGGTCATATGGTGGTTCCATCCCTAGTTTTTTTGAGGAATCTCCATGCTGCTTTCCAGAGTAGTTGTGCTAGCTGCAGTCCCACCAACAATGTACAAGTTTAACTCCCCCCCCCCCCCCCCCCCCGCAAACCTCACCAACATTTATTGTTATGTGTATTCTTGATCATTGCCATTCTGACTAGAGTGAGTTAAAATCTTAGTGTAGTTTTGATTTGCATTTCCCTGATTGCTAGAGGTGTTGAATGAAAAAATAATTATATTTACTGTGTACAATATGGTGTTTTGATACATGCATACATTGTGAAATTACTACCAAAACAAGTTGGTTGGGGTTTTCTAACATTGTTTAGATACAAGTTGCTAAACTGGTGCTCTTTTGTCCTAAATAAAATAATTTACTTGAAACTATAAAACTTAATAGCTAGGTTTAATTCTCTGTCAACATTAGATTTCTTTGAGGTAAAATTACAGAATGTTAATCTAAAAGAAGATTATAGAAAAGTTTTAAAGTGAAAAACAAATGGCCTGTTGTATTCCTAAGCCTGATTCCAGAAAGGCTAAAAATTATTTATTCACAGGATAGAATGCCAGGGTCAACTATTCACCTTTAGTTATGATGTGAGAAGATGTGCCCCTTTTGACATTTAAATTCATTTTATAAATACTCATTTCCTCTTTTATATTTGATGTAAGTTGAAATGGAGTTTATTCTAAAAATAAAAAGTTGCAGTTTTTTTTATAGGGATTATTAACCAGACAGAATTATGCTTACAAGTAAAAAGAAAAACTAACTATGAACTCACAATACATTATGACCAACAACAGGCCATCAACAAACACAAAATTTAACTGAAGGTAATCATTGAATACTATTACTTCATATAATGTTTGTATCAGCAAATATGTTAATGTAAATGTACCCAGGCATGCGCATAAGTGACCTGTACATGAAAAGTCTGATCACTTTTATTCATTTGTCCAAAATTATATGTGTGTATGTGTATGTGTGTGTGTGTGCCCACACACAAGCGTGCATACAAGCACATGCAATTGTGATGCTAGGAATTGAATCCAGGGCCCCAAACATGCTAAGCAAGTACTCTGCCACTGAGTTACACTCCAGCCTAAAAGTGGTCTTACTTTCTATTAAATGCTGAAAGATTGCTTTGTATCCTGAACAGTTATTCACTACAAAATAATATTAATAGAGAAAGAAGTTGAATTTGGAAGGGAAAAAAAAAACAACAAAATCACCTGCATATATTAAAATATATATATATATATATTCTCTCCTTTTATGTAACCCTCCCTACAATACACAAGAAAACTGTAAGACAACAAAGAACACGATTTCAGTTATAACTTGAAATGACACTAATCCAGTATTAAAGAAAACATAATAATTTGATATTTAAAATACTGTTTTAATAAGCATGAACTAGTAATGCCTAAAAGTACTTTTTTTTTTTTTTTTAACATTAACACTTTTACTATAACATCATTCCTAGAGAAAAGGTACATACCGAAGTAAGTTCCGAGGAAGCAACCCATATCACATCAACAAGCAGGAGAATAACAATCCCCAGAGCCATTCGCCTTCGCTGAGTAAAGCCACTGTTCTGGGAATTCATTCGGTTCATGATAAATACACACACCATTTGCAATCTGTTTTTTTGAAAATATACATCTAATTAGAAATGACTTCCAAAAAAAGAAGAAAAAAAAATGACTTCCAAAAGAAACCATATTAAAAAAATGAGAAAAGGAATGTAATAGAAACATCTAACACTTGTTAACTAATGTTCAGTATGAAAGTGATACAGCATACAAAAAGTGTAGAATTTACCTGGTTTTAATGGCCTCTCTTAGATTCTCAAAAGCAAAGCCTGAAAACTTGGCAGCTCTCAGTCTAAAAGGAGGTGAAGAACTCAGGGCACCTAAAAACCACAAATTGCTTATGAAAACACTGACAACTCAAGAATCATCACCTTTTTACTCACCTTCAAATTGAAAGAAAAGGAAAGAAAAATACCAAAAATGTGTTAAATACAAACGATACTTTTCTCTAGACTTTCATGTAATCCATTTTACAGTTCAAATTAATACTCAGATTAGTGTATGACATAGTGGGAAAGAAATATTTAAGAATAGTTAACTACTGAAAAATAGATTCTGAGAGTTTCACAGATAACAGAACTCCCACTGTCTTCTCCCTCCAGAGGAATCTACCCCAGGGACAGTGTGTAGACACGTGCCCTTGCCTAAGTGTTTTCTTCTGTCCCCGATCTCCAGCGAAATTTGGTTATTTAAGAGGAAGTGATTTGCTGTGGGTCTTGCAGGAACCTTTCCGCTCAGCGCCCATGGTGAAGGAAAAGGAGCCCCATGGTCCCCCACCTACCCTGTCACTACATCTAGTTATTTCGGATCGCCACAGCGATTTACGAGGAGGGTGGGGAAACAGCTGTTAAAAGGAATCCTCCTCTTTCAGAGTTGGTGGGTAGCGGGTGACGCCTCCTCAGGAAGCGTGGTCAATCTGAGGCGTCCATCACCAGCAGCTTCCCCTATTGCCAGTCTAGACCCTGCTCCGACGCCCATCAGCCTCCGGCGCTCCCGGTCCCCAGAGACCGCTGCCACTGCGGCCCGGAGGCGGGGCAGTTCGAGAGCACTTGGTTCCGGCATTGGTCCCAGGTGACTTCGGGCCTTTCCCTGCCTGCTTACCTGGCCTTCCTGCCCCGCGATGGCGTCCTGGCGGCACCATGAGCGGACCCGGCCCGGCCCTGCCGCCGCCTAGCGCCACGGCCGCGGCCTCAGACTCAGAGGGTCGTCTCGGCGCCAGACATCGCGCCGCGCAGGAGGCAGAGCCTCTGAAGCAGCCGTGCCCCTCAGGGCGAGGCCGTCGATGCCACTCAACTCCGCGCGGCCCAAGCGGGCGGGGAGTGAGGAAAGCTAAGGGACAGCGTAGGCAGAGATGGCTGCAGATGCCCGGAGCTCGGCCTGGCCCCGGCCCCGCCCCCGGCAGGCCAGCCCAGCGGCCCCGCCCCCTGCGATGGCGGCGGCGCATAGGTTACGTCACGTCGGCGCGACGACGGACCGCGGCGGGGCGCGTCTCCACGGTGACTCGGCGGCGGGTTGTGGAGTTCTGCCAGCAATGGGGAACCCAGCAAGAAGACGCGCCAGTGAAGGGAGGAGATAGGAGGGTAGAAGGTGGGAGCCGGGGCCGGTGGCTGGGGAAGTGTGAAGGGTTTAGGAAATGACTGAGGGTTTAAGCCCGCCCTGGCAGCTCCTTTTCTTAAGAGGGCAGGAAACTTAAAATATCCTTTCTGGAGAAGACAGAAGCAAAGTTGGCTTGGGGTTCCTTTGGATTCTTGGAGCCTTTTGTATGTGAACTAGATCCTAACTCCTGGAGTTTCAAGGTGTGCCCTTGGGCAAGCTCCTTATTATCCTGGCCTTTATCTAAAAACTGGAGAGAGACAGAGTGTGTGCGCGCCCTCCGCGACCATGCACAATACCACACGTGTTTACAAACGTAAAGGATTAACCTCATGATGCATAGTAAGAACTTCACAAATGTTAGTCTTATTAAAGTTTTTTAAATACCTTAAATATCCAGTAAGAAAGGAGGCTTGGCCAGCATCCTGATTTGTATTTAGAAAACAAAAACGAGACTTAAGGGTTCTGTAATTTAACTGAAAATGTCTACTACAAGTGCATTTTTAACATTTTAATCAGATAATGCAGAGTAAATAAATCTTATTGTTCGTGTATGAAATTATATACATACTCTATGTATGTAGCATACTCTGGTATGTATAATTATATGCATGCTCTAGTGACAATATCAATGAAGTTTTGTGTTGGTTTAATCAGTTTCTAATTAAAAGCATGAAGCACCTCTAATAAATCATTCAGAAATTTATTTTGCAGAGTAGAAAAACTATAACCATCTACTTGAGATTATTGGGAAAAATTTGTTTGCAAAGTATTCCAAAATTAGATTATTTTTCTTAACATTCTTTAGGATATCAGGCTCATAATATGCATAAGAATTTTTTATGCTACATGTATGATGTATAGTCTGAAAAAAAAAATAGTGTTAGGAATATCTCTCAGGATCTAAGAGTCCTAAAAACTGGGTTCTAATTCTTAATATGACCACAGGTTGTTATGTAATCTTGAAGATTATCAACATTCTATTGTGCCTCAGTGTCTCCATAAATAAATATGGGCCTCTTACTTCAAATAATGCAAGCAATAGTATTTTGTGTGTAAGTTACCATTATTGCCATGTATTTCCAAAGTATCTGCTAAAGGTCAGTGATACCAATATTTGTATGTTGGATAAAATATTTCTAGGTAGACTGATTTCAAGTAGTTTCAAAACTTATTTTAATTCTTGTATTAATGTTTTTTCCCTGGGTTCCGTGAAGGAAGTTCCATGGAAGTATTCTGTTAAAATAGGCTCTGGTATGGTTTCTGTGTTGGGGTACCAACATGACATTTTTCTCATTTCTCTCACAAAGGCTAAGTCCTCAGTTACCTCAAATTTTGTTCTTGAAATTGCTGTCTGATCTGATAAAGTCAGCTCTCCCCACCCCGTCCCCCAAGAACTGGGGATCCAGTTCAGGTTCTTGAACATGCTAGACAAGCACTCTACTGTCTGGCTAGTTTCCCAGACTAGTATTGAACTGGGTTCTACAAGAGTAAGGACTTTTATTCTCCACTTTATATGTGTGTATGTACATATACATACATATATGTATATGTATAGGTACATATGCACATATGTGTGTATATACACAGCATCTATAACTGTCTTTTACAGAATTGGCAGTCAATATTTTTGAACTTGAACATCCTGTTGTCTCTTGCCCTTTTCATTGTATCTAATTCCTTTCCCAAATCTCCATTTCTTTTAGATTGGTAGCAGTTTTACTATTCTCATAGACTTTATCTTTTATTTTGATTAATTTTCTTTTTACTCTTCAAAGTTAATCATTCCTCAGGTCCTTTTGAAATCCCTATTGTCTCTTAAAATTCATCATATTATAAGTCTGACACATTAAAAACCACAACCTGAAATGCAGTCTAGAGAATGTAGCTTCCCTAGTAAAGTACATATGCCACAATATGAATAGAAAAATCAATATGTGTGTGTATACAGGTTAGTCATTAACTAGTATACCACTCTTAAATAAGACGACGATTTAAATTCAAGCCCTTGTAAAATTGCAAATGACTACATCCTGAATCTTTGGGGTCTCTAAGTTAATAGTTGGAACCAACTATAATAATTATGTGAATTCCAAATATGGAAATAAATGAACATCCAAATGAGAATAAGCAAAGAATACGTACAGTCAGTCTGTATTTGTGGGTTCCATGTTCATGGATTCAACCAACCATAGATGGAAAGTATCAACAAAAAAGTCACATCTGTACTGAACACATAAAGACTTTTTCTTGTCATCATTCCCTGAATAAACATAACTACTTACATAGCATTTAATTTGTATTAGGTATTATAAATAATCTAGCAGTTATTTCAAGTATATGGGAGGACATATGTAGGTTTTATGCAAGTACTGCACCCTTTTATATATGGGGTCTTGAGCATCCTTAAAATTTGGAATCCAGGGGTTCTTCAGACCAATTCTAGAGATACCAAAGGATGACTTGGATCTGCAGTTTGCCAATACAGACAACCACCATCACTTGTGTTTGGCAGTAACTCAAAGGCAAGCAGAGCAATGTAAAAACTATAGTGGACTAAAGGAAAAAGATTCAGGTACCAAGTCCTGTTCATTTATAATAGGTTATAAATGAACTGGTTAGTGCACAGGTCGTAGGTCAGAGTTCTATTTTTATATGTGCTTGATCCATTGTTTGCATATTTGGTCTCTTGCAAGAGTAAAACATATGTCATATTCTCTGCAACACCTACCCAAATGCTGGAAACATAGTTGGTTTGATAAATATTTGTTGACTTGATTTGCTTCTAAGACATGGTTAAATGGATTAAGGTTCACAATTTTAAAAAATACATGTGTAAAAGACTTCTTTTAAATTTGAAACTTCATTTTATGGAGTAAATTATATGCTATGGTACAAATCATAAACTTGGGAGGTTCTGAGATATCTAAGGTTAAGTTTAGTGTTATAATATGCAATTAAACTCTATAGATTTAGAGGGCAAGTTGGAAGGGCAAGATAGCAGCAGATATTTAAATAAAAGTTCCATAGAATAGGCATTGATTCCCCTGTTGACTCATTGTCATGTTTTGAGTGCATGAACCAGAGTTCTAAGGACATAATGTCATTCTGTAGGTATAGACAGGAAAGATTTCAGAAAAGAAGTGGAATCTGACCTTGATTTAAATACAGGAGAGGAAATTTTTTTTTCTTGGTTAAAAAAAAAAAAAATTGTGACCAAGAGAAAAAGGTGTATCCAGAGATAGGTTATAAAACTGGTTTGACAGAGAACAGTTATGTATGTAGTGAAGTAATGAGAAATAAGACAGGTTAGGTGAGTTTTAGAGAAATGGAAACTAAGCAAGCGAGTTCAGACTTCTAATTCATATTGCAGTCAGAAAGCTCAGGGATTTTAGGTAAGAGAAACACTTTTGGACAAATGCTCTACTACTAACCTATACCCCCAGCTAAAGAGAAATAAAGTAAACCAGTTATTATTAGTTATCTGCCCAATGTCTACCAGTGTAGTGTTGTAGGAGTACCCATGGGGCCTGCCCTCAAATTGTGTTATAGATAAAACAGATCATGTAATTAGGCCAAGTATTTGCTAAGCTAGGAGATACTGAATCTAAATGCCTTTCATAGTATCCTCTTAGCACTCTGTATCATGCAGAACACTAAATTGGTGGATGTTTTGAAAATGGTCACTGGAGAATCACGTTCTTTTATATCTTAATATTGAAGGCATAGTGTTAAGAAATTGGGTAAGAAAGTAAAAGGCACATATGTTTGACTCCTGAACAATTTAAAATAGCATTGCCCCGTGTCTACCTTTTGCCTTAAAACCACTGACCAAGTTCTCTTCAGCTGAGAGGCCCATGTGAGCAAAGAAGAACATAGTACTAAGGAGCTCATTTACAGCCACACCTATTTCCCAGCATGTTCTATTCCTCCTCAGCTTCTTACTTGTTCACTTACCTCCCATGTACTCTGCTCCTGATATCTGATAATGCTTGCCCAGGACAACCTTGTCTCTCTTTTCTCATTTGCATCAATCAACACCTGAGCTCTTATCTTCTTCTAGTTGCCAAGTGAAAAACCTGGCCAGAGCTGGATAGTCCCTGGAACCCTTCCCAACCCCATGTGACAAATGTACAGCCTAGATTTGCTTCTCAAAAAAGAACATCTAAACAAAAGTAACTAACCAGCCATATATGTAGCAAGTTGTTATATGTGACTATTCCTGTTGTCTCCTCATTTGAGCAGACCTCCCCCACCCCCAAAACAAAGAAAAAAACAATAGATGGCAAAGATAGTCGTGGTCTAAGGTGGGGTGTTATAAAATCCAGGTGAGATTTATAAAGGGGGTATTTCAACCCAGTGTTATCATCAGGACAACATTCATGTCCAGGCTGTATGTAAACTAGGAATCTATAAAGGGATTTGAAAAGATGGAAGAGAGGATTTTTTTAAAACAGTCATCTGGTGACCTGAATAGCCACCTCAAAAGAACATTCAAAGATATTGGCTTATATTCTCCGAAGTGTATGTTGAGTATGTGTTTGCTGAGGTACATCCCCAGTCCCTCTACAGTCTTCTTCAGTATTGTCATAACATGGCAGCTTGCTGGCTTCTTCCAGAATAAGAAGTATAAGAGGGAGAGCAAAAAGGAAATCACAGTGTCTCTTTTGACCTAGCCTCAGAAATCACACCATCACTTTCCCCATATTGTATTTATTAAAAGTAAGTCACCAAGTCTAGCCCACATACAATAGCAGAGAGATTAGGCTCCACCTTTTATTGGGAAAAGCATAGACATGCCTGAATAAACAAAAAACAAATCTAATAGCTGAGTCTGAGTGTGACAGGATCTGGGAGCCTATAGGAAGCTTGCTTCTTTGACAGCAAATTAAGGAAAGGGAACACTGATGGGAATGATCTGTATACTTCAAGCAGAACAAATCAAGATGACTTTCTTATAGGACAGAAATGGATCCCATGGAAAGAAGCCATATTGGATTTCTTCACATGGATTTTATTCAGTAAGGGATGCCTACAGAGATATAATACTTCTAATAGAGAACTACTTGAAAAATTTGTAAGTGGTCAGGGAAACAAGACCTACATTTCCCAGCAGAAATAGGTCTGCATTGGAATATAACATATCTCTCAGCAGAAGCATTCATGAGAACATAGGTTGTTATTCAGTATTCTGGTAAAGGTTTTAACAACCAGATCTCCAGGTAAAAAGCCCAAATTTTTAGTATGTCTGATTTCTGTGGTGTGATTTCATGGTTCCCAACTCCCACCAAGGCCTACTCCAAATTACCAATATGACATCACTAAACATGGAGTTGGAAAAAAGTTGTACAATAGGACACCATAATAGAGTATTTCTATCATGCATACATAAAAAATATAAGTAAGCGCAAGAATACAGATAATGGTATACAATAGTTAAATAACTGGGAGGTAATAAGTACTTACTACCTTTGTGTTTAATATATTTATCTAATTATAAGTTTACATGTAACTTAATTTTTAGTGACTTACCAGCCACCTTATTCCTGATAATTTAACAACCAGTGTTTGTGAGTCAGTACAGGAAGATTCTGTCATACAACTGTACCATTCCCAGAAGGCACGAAAGCCGGATCACAATCAGACCAGTCTATCAAGTAATGCTTTTCTCCTTATTATGTGGCTTACTTCCTCTACTTTGTTTCCTACCCATGGAAGTAGCAGACATAGACTAGTGAATGGGGGAAAGGAAATAGAAGAAGACTTGGAATAAAGAAATCAAGCCATGTATGCTTATTATCCGAGCAACTCGGGAGGCTGAAGTAGGAAAATCTCAAATTCATGGTCAGCCTCAGCAGTTTAGTGAGACCCTCAGAGACTTAGTGATGGTATGTTTCAAAACATAAACATGACTGGGGATGTGGCTCAGTAGCAAAGCACCCCTGGGTTTAATCCCCAGTTTAAAAAAAAAAAAAAATGTGAGCTAAGTTCAACCGCAGGTTTTCAGGCCTGAAAAAGACCTAAACTGGCAGAGAGGTGAAGTTTAATGGAAGAAGTGTTGTAAGACCATAAGACTAAAATGGACTTTCTGATATTTAAAGTACCCAGTAAAGCAAAGCAACAGGCCTACTCTTTTATCTCAGGACTATAAACAACAAGTAAGTGTTTAGGGGGAAAGTTGGGAAACAAAAACATGATTTTCTGTTTGTGTCCTACAAAGTCCCGTTCATTCAAGAACATATACTAAGCCAGGTTTGGTGGTGCATACCTATAATCCAGACTTGGCAGGCTGAGGCAGAAGGATTGCAAGTTTAAGGCCAGGTTCGGCAACTTAATGAGACCCTGTCTCAAATAAATACATAAGTTAAAAGGGCTTGTAATGTAGCTTAGTGGTATAGCACTCAAGCACTGCAAAACAAAACCAAAAAAAACACCCTGATTCTATATTTCTGTGAGAATTTTCTCTGACGTGTATCCTGAGAATGTGTTTGCTGAGGTACACCCCAGCCTCTCCACAGTCTTCTTGAGTATTGTCATGACATGGCAGCTTGCTGGCTTCTCCCAGAACAAGAAATATCAGAGGGAAAGCAAAAAGTAAATCACAGTGTCTCTTTTGACATAGCCTCAGAAATCACACCATCACTTTCCCCATATTGTATTTATTAAAAGTAAGTCACCAAGTCTAGCCCACATACAATAGCAGAGAGATTGGGCTCTGAAACATAATGGCTTAAAAATACTATTTCATAATTTATGTGGGTCAGGAATTTTGGGCTTAGTGTAGTGGTTCTTGCTCAAGGTCTCTTTATGAGGTTGAAGTCAAAGAATACTGGGCCTGCTGTCATCTGAAGACTTGACTGAGGTTTTAGGATCCAATTCAAAGAGAATGCTCACTTGGCTATCAGCGGAAGGACTAGTTCCTTGCAGATTGTTGGCAAGAGGCCTCAGGGCCTTAGCAGCTCTCCATATAGGCCTTTCTACAGGACATTTTTGTTCTTTGTGTTTTGTTTTTGGTAATAGGGATAAAAGCTCAGGCCAACCATATGCTAAGATGGGTTCTATCACTGAGCTACACCATCAGGGCCTCCACAGACTTCTTGAGTATCCTCATGACATGGCAGCTTTCTGCCTTCTCCCAGGACAAAAAGTATAAGAGGGAGAGCAGAGAAGAAGCCACAGTGTCCTTATAATCTAGCCTCAGAAGTCACGCCATCACTTTCCCCAGAGGAAACCACAGTGTCCTTATGACCTAGCCTCAGAAGTCACACCATCACTTTCTCCATATTCCGTTTGTAAGAAGTAAGTCACTTAGTCCACATACAACAGGAGGGAGATTAGGCTGCACCTTTTGTAGAGAAATATGTCAAATTTATGGACATATTTTCACCACAAACAGTATGCATACATAAACAAATACACATGCATTAGCCTTAGTTCAGTTATCTCAAATCAAGATGTGTCTCTGCGAATCTGTTATACTTTCTTGTGAACTTTGTCATCTCGACAGGGATGGAATTCTAGCTTGAGTCTAAGAGGCATTCAGAATTATCTGGGAATGGTTGGCAAACTGATACCTGATAGCACATGAAGATTGAGATTTGTCTTCATATTGAAGACTAGTAACAAAGAAAGGAGTACTTCCTTTGAAAATCCTGTAAGAAATTGAGGAGGAAAGCAACCCAAATGTCCACTAATTGATGAACGAATCAACAAATTGAGGTATGTATATAAAATGAAATATTATTCAAGAATATTACACAAAGGAATGAAGTACTGATATATGCTACAATGTGGGTGTATCTCAAAAACATTAGGCTAAGTTGAAGCCAGACATAAAAAAGTCACATATTCTATACTTCTATTTACATAAAATATCCAGGATAGGTAAATCCATATAAACAACATAATTTAGTGACTTACAGTTAATGCAGAAAGGGAGCATGGGCAGGGGATGAGGTGGCAACTGCTTAGTGGGGATGAGGTTTCCTTTTGGAAGTGACTAAAATGTTTTGGAATTAAATGGAAGTGGTAGTTTCACAACATTATGAATGTACTAAATGTCACCAAAGTGCCCTTCATGTAATGGTTAATTTTATGTTTTGTGATTTTAAACTTAAGAATAAAACTTAATGAAATAATTGTTAAAAAGAGAGAAAGCTTATATGTGAGTACAGTTGAGGAGTATCTAGGGACTCCAGAAATAATTAAAGAAGGATAGGAAATTTTTTGAGGGACAAGATCCAATATCATGTGTGCATGCCAGTTGGAGTATAACCAGTGAAAGTAAGGTATAACTACTACTATGAATGTGTACCCACTTGAAAGCTTGAGCAAATCCAGGCTGATGGAGAGCACCTAAATTTTGCCCTTACTATTGGCTGTTCTTGCTTTGTAGTGCATGTCACAGAAATTCTATTTGTCCAGGCCCCAGTGGACTTGTGAAAACCAATTGTCAGGTAGAGGCAGATTTATGGTTTGGAGCCATGGAAAAGCCCCTCTCTCCTTTGGTAAAATTAGTACCTTCATAAAAGACTGAACAAAATAATCCTAGGAACTCTAAGGAAAAAGGTACAATTTATACTTGACCTTGCAGTTCTCCATGTGGACTTCTGACCACTTATTTGCCTGTTTTACTCTCAAGAGTGTTGACAAGTACAAGAAAAAAACCATCTCACCTCTCTTCCTCACCCAAACCATGTGAGAATGCTTCCTAGGAAGTGATTTTGCTGAAGGGGGCTTGCTCCTGTGGTTAGAGTACCATAGAAATTTGAAAATGTTGAGAGAACTTTCCTTCAGGAAAGTTCAAGGAACTGGTTTTGCCCCTGAAACTCATCAAAAGACATGGTCATAATCAAGTTCATTCAGTGTCTTAGACTTGAGAGGAAGTTATGGAAGTGGACAGATTGAAATCGATTTTTAAAATGGTATTAACTAATGAACAGAATGTGGAATTAACATGGAGACTATTAAATATCATCTCAAACAATCTGCATACCTGTACTGTTTTAAAGAGTACCAGTAATGTGAACATATTTATTGGGTAAGTAAAACTTGTTGAGGATCTAGAAACATAGGAACAAAAAAATAAGTATAGAACAGTATCATCAAATTCTACTGTATGCGTCACTTTAATACTCATTACAGAATATTACAGAGAAAATAGGTGGTCAACTATACCAGGATGGAGGCAGGAGAATAATAGAATAAGAGTGGCTGCTGCACACTCAAAATGAAATTAGTTGAGAACTAAATAATGATGGGATATGCCCCCCAAAACTGCCTTGACTTGCAAAATGTAGGAGAGTTGAAAATATCTTCAACTTGCCCCCTAAGGAATACCTTTATACCTCTGGGATTCCTTTTCCTTTTTCTTTTTAAAACAGTTAGCTATTGTATATGTGGATATTATTATATGGATAAGCTATAAATTTTTATTAGTTATTGATGGAACTTTATTTATTTAATTGCTTATATGTGGTGCTGAGAATCGAACCCAGTGCTTCACGCATGCTAGGCAGGTGCCCTACCACTGAGCCACAACTCCAGCCCAAGCTATATTTTAAAAAGTAAATATTGCAAAATCTAAAAGACCTAAGTATTGCTTCTCCATCTAAAGTGCTCTTTATTGTGTTTTCAAGGTATTTGAATTCAATTAAGATATAAAATTATACTACAGAGCTATAATAACAAAACCAGCATGGTATTGGCACCAAAACAGACATGAAGACCAATGGTACAGAATAAAAGACACAGAGACAAACCCCCATAAATACAGTTCTTTCATACTAGACAAAGGTGCCATAAACATACATTGGAAGAAAGATAGCCTCTTCAACAAATGATGCTGGGAAAACTGCAAATCCATATATAGCAGAATGAAATTGAACCTCTATCCCTCACCCTGCACAAAACTCAAATTAAAGTGGATCAAAGACCTAAATTAGACAAAAGACCCTGTGACTACTAGAAGAAATTGTAGGCCCAACTTTCCATTATGTCAGCTTAGGCACCAACTTCCAAAGCACAAGAAATAAAAATCAAGAATCAATGATATCTAACTAAAAGAAAACACTCAAAAGCATGAAGAGAGAGCCTACAGAATGGGAGAAAATCAGTGAGAACTGCACCTCAGATAGAGCATTAATCTCTAGGATATATATAGAGAACTCAAAAAAATTAACACACACACACACACACACAAATAACCCCATCAATAAATGGGCAAAGAACTGAACAGGCATTTCACAGAAGGAGAAATAAGAATGGTCAACAAATACATTTAAAAAAAAAAAAAGTTCCATCTTGCTCCTGTCCAAATGACAATTATCAAGAATACAAGCAACAATAAGTATTGAGAAGGATGTAGGGGGAAAGGTACACTCATACATTGCTAGTGGGACTGCAAATTGGTGCAACAACTCTGGAAAGCAGTATGGAGATTGCTCAGAAAACTTGGAATGGAAACACCATTTGACCCAAATGTTATCCCCCTCCTCAGCATATGCCAAAAAGACTTAAAACCAGTATAATATAGTGAAGTAGCCACATCAATGTTTATAGCAGCTCAGTTCATAACATCTAAGCTATGGAACCAAACTAGGTGCCCTTCAACAGATGAATGGGTAAAGAAAATGTGGCATATATACACAATGGAATATTACTCTGCCATAAAAAGGAATGGTTTCATGACTTTTGCTTATAAATGGATGGCTCTGGAGCCTATCATGCTAAGTGAAGTAAGCCAATCCCCAAAACCAAAGATCAAATGTTCTCTCTAGTATGCAGATGCTAACACACAATAAGGGAGGGAGGGAAGAATAGAAGTTCACTAGACTAGACAAAGGGGACTGAAGGGATGGGAGAGGGATGGGAATAGGAAAGACAGCATAAGTTGGACATATCTTTCCTATGTTCCTATATGAATACACCACCAGTGAAGTGAAACTCCGTATCATGTAGAACCACAAGAATGGGATCCTAATTAGAATAAGTTATACTCCATTTGTGTATAGTATGTCAAAATACTCTCTACTGTCATGCATATTTAAAATATTAATAATAAAATAAAATAAGTACTTTCAAAATTAGGAATCTGTGAGTGGTCAGAAGACCAGGCAACAAAAATCTCTCAGAGAGTCCTCATTTTAGAATGACTTTAAATTCAGCTTCTTCTACCAGAAATTTGCCTCATTAGTCT
This sequence comes from Callospermophilus lateralis, assembly GCF_048772815.1. Lineage (NCBI taxonomy): Eukaryota > Metazoa > Chordata > Mammalia > Rodentia > Sciuridae > Callospermophilus > Callospermophilus lateralis. Next base: position 106,853,359 of record NC_135313.1, on the reverse strand, counting down.
ATTCTTGGAGCAGCTGTTATCACTGAATTAATATAATTTTTTGAGGTCACTATAAGAGAAGGACATATGAAATAGAAAAACTGGAAAAGTACATTTAGAGTCCACCAAACTTAGCATTAATATTTAGCAAATGTTAAGGTAATATTTTTTCAAATACTTTATTTTTAAAGCAGTTTTAGGTTCATGGCAAACATGTTTTAGTCAGCTTTCTCGCTGCTGTGACTAAAAGATCTGGCCAGAACAACTATAGAAGAGGAAGAGTTTATTTGAGGGCTCACAGTTTCAGAGGACTTATTCCATAGAAGACTGGATCCATTCCTGAGAGCTAAAGGTGAGGCTGAACATTATCATCATCGTGGGAGAGGGTGGCAGAGGGGAGCAGCCCACATCATGGTGATCAAGAAGCAGAGAGAGACTCCACTTGCCAGGTATAAATATATACCCAAACCACACCCCAATTCCCACTTCCTCTAGCCACACCCTACCACTTCAGTTAATCCTATCAGGGGTTAAACTCACTGATTAAGCTAAAGCTATAACAATTATTTCTCCTCCAAACCTTCTTGCATTTTCTCACACATGAGATTTTGGGAATACCAAATTTAAATCATAACAAAACCCAAGTGAAAGACCAAAGTTCCCATGTGACCCTTACTACTCCTGCCCCACTCCCACAAGGGCCTATCCCATGATAACATCCCACACCATGTCAAGATAGAATTTTTTATTTTTTCCTAAAATTTGTAATTTTAGGAAAAAAAGTTTCACAACTCCCTTGTCTGACAAAAGTAAACAAATTAAGCTATTATTTTTCATATTGTGAATTAGTTGCAACTCAGACAGGGTCTCTGATAGTTTAGCATGACTGAGCCCTCAACATTCTTCACAGAGCAAGACAATCACTCCACCAGTGGCACTAAGGCCAGCTCCTTTGAATACCCACATGAGTTTTCACTTATAGGATGTCAGTTGCTGTCATCCCACCATCTTCCCTGCCAGACTTATACTGTCAATTATCTTTTTCCTTAAATGGAAAGAATAAACTCTCTGAAGCTAGTTGCATGGCATACTGATATATCTATGCTTTATAATTGGTCAACTGGGTTTTCAAACTTTAACTGAAATGCAGTTTCATTATAAATATTACATGGGCCAATCCAACCCATCTTCATTCAATCCCTGGGACAATTTCTAGTGGATACAAATCACTGAAAATATAGTAGGTGTAGTAAGCAAGTTAGAAATTTCATGTTTTGATTCATTAGTTCTTTATCAAGTACCTACTGTGTGCCAGATACAGTGCTTGACATACAATAAGTAAATCAGAAATCACCTTTGTCTCTGAGGAGCTCAGACTAATGTGGTGGTCCTCAGAGGACATTTAGCTATATCTGGAGATATTTGGTTGCCATAACAAGAAAGAAAGGTGCTACTGACATCTAGCAGTAGTGTGGAGTGGAGGATGCAAACATCCTACAATACATAAGACAGTTCCCACAACAAAGCATTATCCACTATCAATAGTGTCAAGGCTGAGATACCTTGGTCCATGACTGGAATTACAGTATTCACAGATTTATTGAACAATAAACTAAGTCCTCTCTGGAGGAATTCACTTACTAGAAACTCTCATTTAAAGTTAAATGCTTGAGGTCAATATAAACATATCAAAATTACAAATCGAAACAGGTTAGCCAATGTCAGAAAAATGAAAAAAAAAATAAGCAGCTGGTTTTGCTTACAGTAATGCTTTTCAGGTTTTAGTACCATGATTCCCAATCTAAGGGCCACCATAGAATTATATGGAGAATTTTAAAAACTTTTGGTGACCAGGTTACACCAAAAGTTCTAGAAAAGAAGAGCAACTCTGTGCTCAACACAGAGCCAGAAGCTAATTGTGACCCTACAGTATCTGCCTGTCTGCCTGCCTTTCTTCCTTCCTTCCTTCCTTCCATCCTTTCCCTCTCTCAATTCCTTGAGTATTTATACCTGATTTTACATTTGTCTATGTTTACCCTGGAGCTATAACCTAGTAATTTCATAAATGGAAATATTGTTTTTTTTTTAAGAGATGATACAGGGCTGGGGATGTGGCTCAGGCAGTAACGCACTCGCCTGGCATGCGCGGGGTGCTGGGTTCGATCCTCAGCACCACATAAAATAAAGATGTTGTGTCCACCGAAAACTGAAAAATATCTATTAAAAAGTTCTCTCAAGTTCTCTCTCTCTCTCTCTCACTCTCTCTCTCTCTCTCTCTCTCTGAAAAAAGAAAGAGATGATACAGTAGGAAATTTCATATCTACTTTTTTTTGTCTTCCTCTGGCTTAATATAATGTTAACCACATAACATGTGCTAAATAATTGATACTTAGTGACTTAAATAAGGGATGAAAGACCTCTATCTTAACATAAGACTTCTATATTAACATAGAAACTCAGAAAGGCACAGAGATAGGAAGAGATGAGGAGCATGAAATATGTCACAAAATGACAAGTAAAAACAAGGCAATGGGTCTGAAGGAAAATGCTATAAAGAATACTATAGCTGGGCATGGTGGTGCATGCCTGTAATTCCAGTGGCTCAGGAGGCAGAGGCAGGAAGACCACAAGTTCAAAGCCAGCCTCAGCAACTTAGCAAGGCCCTAAGCAACTTAGCAAGACCCTGTCTCAAAATAAAATATTTAAAAAATGCTGGGGATATGGCTCAGTGGTAAAGAGTCCCTGAGTTCAATCCCTGGTACCAAAACAAACAAACAAAAAATACTATAGACACTGAAAAATAATTACTAAACAAATTCAGTAAATTTGTAAGGTACAAAATCAACATATAAAAATATGTAAAGTTGGCATACACTAAGACATAAGTATCCAAAGCAGCAAACATCAAAAAAAAAAAAAAAAAAAAAAAAAAGATGTCAAGAAAAAAACTCTATTTAAAATAGCTACAAAAAAAATTAGAAATGAATTTAGCTGAGGAGGCTAAAGACCTGTACACTGAAAACAATGAAACATCTATGGGAAAAAAAAAATGAGAAAAACACAAATAAATGGAAAGACATCCCATGTTCATGGAATGGAAGAATGAATATTGTTAAAACATCCACAATAACTAAAACAATATACAGATTCAATAAAATACCTATCAAAATGCCAAGGTCATTTTTCACAGAAATTTAAAAAACAATTTTAAAATTTGTATGAAACTACAGAAGACCCCAGGTAGCCAAAGCAAACTTGAGTGAAACCAACAAAGCTGGAGGTATCACACTACTGACTTTTCATCTCAGCCACACTACCTTCTTGCTTTTGCTCCATCATTCTAGCCTTTCCTATCATAGGTCCTTTGCATCTGCCATTCTTTTCCCTATACTATTTCTGATGCATGTCAATATTATTTCCTCAGGTTTTCCCCAAGCTACTCAATCTAAAATTATTGCCCTTACCTTCCCATCACACACATTTGTTGTGTGTTGTGTGTTTGTGGAAACTGAATCACATTTAAAGACGAGTCAAATGTGTGGACACATGCTATCTGACAGTATTTCTTAAGAAGGCCCCTGCTCCACAAAGCTAGCGTGCAATCAATATGCTGGAGCCAATATTCTCAACTTTTCAGAATTTTGGCTGTCACTTCTTTCTTGTCCTTTTATAGTCTTTTAAAGACCATAAATATGAGGAGAGTAGAGACAGAGAGACAGAGAGGAGAGAGGGAGAGAGAGTTTGAAGGGGATCCATTCACTTTTTGGCTTTGGCTTTACATGTTAGTACACATGGAATTATCTATGATGATAGGAAAACCAACTGTGACAAAAAATATCTTCTCCTTTTCTCCTGAACTATGGCCTCATCTGAAATTCTACCTTTTATTTTATTTTATTTTATTTTTTGCAGGCGGGGGAGTGGATATGGGGGATTGAACTCAGGGGCACTCAACCACTGAGCCACATCCCCAGCCCTATTTTGTATTTTATTTAGAGACAGGGTTTCACTGAGTTGCTCAGTGTCTCGCTGTTGCTGAGGCTGGCTTTGGACTCCCCATCCTCCTGTCTCAGCCTCCCTAGCTACTGGGATTACAGGCATGTGCCACCAAGCCTGGCTGAAATTCTACTCTTAAGGACTAAATTATTAAACCATCTACTTCAAGGTATTAGTTCTTCTTCAATTATTCAGACCACTAACAGGTTTTTAAGGAAGAGTGTTGTTCTCTATCCTCAGTGCCTACCACGTGTCTTACACATAGAGGCACTAAATAAATATTTGTTCAATGAAAAAATAGACTCTCCTCTCTGAATTTGCTACTTCCTTTTCCTTGCTATTCATTTGAATTCCTATTCTGCATATCTTGCATTTATCACACCAAACTCGAATAGTTCTTTTCCAACTTTAATTATACTTCTGGATTTTTTCCAGAAATAAATATGCTAGCTACCGGTTAAGCCCTTGGAAGCTGAGATGAAGGGCACAGATGCTGTCCTGAAATCTAATCTCTTCAGACTAATATTTAAACTTGCCAAGAAACTGATTCCAGCCCATGTGTTCCACAGGTATCTGCCCAACTTCCCAACCAGAAGTGGATGGCATCTATTCCAAAGTGTCTAGCTTTCCTACTAGACTCCATATCATTTTTACCATCTCCTTTATGGATGTTTATGTGTTTCTTGTTCTCACAGAGATGAAACCTATTCTTCAGCATTTGGATCAAGAAATAGCTCCTCCCTAAATCTACCTCTGACTATGCTATCTATGCTAATTCATTTCTCTCTCTCTTTCTCCTCTGAAATCCTTCAGCAATTTAAGTATTAAATAGTACCACTTACTACTTGTTTGAACACATATTATTCTGTGACATAATTGAATTGCTTCTGAATTTATTTATCTCTTCAAAGTAGTACATTTTATTTTTCTCATTTGTTTCTTCTATATTTCATATGGAGTCTAACTAATTGCTTTTTTCCAATGCTAAAATTCAACTAGTACTTATTGAATTGAGTTCAGTAATGAATTAAGTACTCTTGAATACAGGACAGGTGTAGCTATTATCACAAAAGTCTTGTAAAAGCCAAAGATGAAGTCTAGTCCTTGGTATTGAGCAAGATTTCACTCGGAACATCCCTGTTTCAAGAATAAAGAGGAACAACAGGGCAAATCTTAGCAATTACAAAGGAGTTGAGATACTACCATGCATTTTATCTGATCATAATGGAATGAAATTGGAAATCAATAATAAAATGAGAAAGGAAAAATCCTACATCACATGGAGATTAAACAATATGCTACTGAATGAACAAAGGGTTACAGAAGACTTCAAGAGGAAATTAAAAAATTCTTAGAGGTAAACGAAAACTCAGACACAACTTATCGAAATCTCTGGGACACTATGAAAGCAGTACTAAGAGGAAAATTCATTTCATGGAGTTCATTCCTTAAAAGAAAGAAAAGCCAACAAATAAATGACCTCACACTACACCTCAAAGCCTTAGAAAAAGAAGAACAAATCAGCAGCAAATACAGTAGAAGGCAAGAAATAATTAAAATTAGAGCTGAAATCAATGAAATCGAAACAATTGAAAAAATTGACAAAACTAAAAGTTGGTTCTTTGAAAAAATAAATAAGATTGATAGACCACTAGCCACGCTAACAAAGAGAAGAAGAGAGAGAACCCAAATTACTAGCTTACGGGATGAAAAAGGCAACATCACAACAGACAATTCAGAAATACAGAAGATAATTAGAAATTATTTTGAAACCCTATACTCTAATAAAATAGAAGATAGTGAAGGCATCGATAAATTCCTTAAGACATATGAACTACCCAGATTGAGTCAGGAAGATATAAACAACCTAAACAGACCAATATCAAGTGAGGAAATAGAAGAAGCCATCAAAAGACTACCAACCAAGAAAAGCCCAGGACCGGATGGATCTACAGCAGAGTTTTACAAGAACTTTAAAGAAGAACTAATACCAACACTCCACAATCTATTTCAGGAGATAGACAAAGAGGGAGAACTTCCAAATTCATTCTATGAGGCCAATATCACCCTGATTCCCAAACCAGATAAGGACACCTCAAAGAAAGAAAACTACAGACCAATATCCCTAATGAATTTAGATGCAAAAATCCTCCATAAAATTCTGGCAAATCGTATACAAAAACATATCAAAAAGATCGTGCACTACGATCAAGTAGGATTCATCCCTGGGATGCAAGGCTGGTTCAATATACGGAAATCAATAAACGTTATTCACCACATCAATAGACTTAAAGATAAGAACCATATGATCATCTCAATAGAAGCAGAAAAAGCATTCGACAAAGTACAGCATCCCTTTATGTTCAAAACATTAGAAAAACTAGGGATAACAGGAACTTACCTCAAAATTGTAAAAGCTATATATGCAAAGCCTCAGGCTAGCATCATTCTAAATGGAAAAAAACTGAAGGCATTCCCTCTAAATTCTGGAACAAGACAGGGATGCCCTCTCTCACCACTTCTATTCAATATAGTTCTCGAAATACTGGCCAGAGCAATTAGACAGACAAAAGAAATTAAAGGCATTAAGATAGGAAAGGAAGAACTTAAATTATCACTATTTGCGGATGATATGATCCTATACCTAGAAGACACAAAAGGGTCTACAAAGAAACTACTAGAGCTAATAAATGAATTCAGCAAAGTGGCAGGATATAAAATCAACACGCATAAATCAAAGGCATTCCTGTATATCAGCGACAAATCCTCTGAACTGGAAATGAGGAAAACCACTCCATTCTCAATATCCTCAAAAAAAATAAAATACTTGGGAATCAATCTAACAAAAGAGGTGAAAGATTTATACAATGAAAACTACAGAACCCTAAAGAGAGAAATAGAAGAAGATCTTAGAAGATGGAAAAATATACCCTGTTCATGGATAGGCAGAACTAACATCATCAAAATGGCAATATTACCAAAAGTTCTCTATAGGTTCAATGCAATACCAATCAAAATCCCAACGGCATTTCTTGTGGAAATAGATAAAGTAATCATGAAATTCATATGGAAAAATAAAAGACCCAGAATAGCAAAAGCAATTCTAAGCAGGAAGTGTGAATCAGGAAGTGTAGCGATACCAGATTTCAAACTGTACTACAAAGCAATAGTAACAAAAACAGCATGGTACTGGTACCAAAACAGGCGGGTGGACCAATGGTATAGAATAGAGGACACAGAAACCAATCCACAAAATTACAATTATCTTATATTCGATAAAGGGGCTAAAAGCATGCAATGGAGGAAGGATAGTATCTTCAACAAATGGTGCTGGGAAAACTGGAAATCCATATGCAACAAAATGAAACTGAATCCCCTCCTCTTGCCATGCACAAAAGTTAACTCAAAATGGATCAAGGACCTTGATATCAAATCAGAGACTCTGCATCTGATAGAAGAAAAAGTTGGCTCCAATCTACATATTGTGGGGTCGGGCTCCAAATTCCTTAATAGGACACCCATAGCACAAGAGTTAATAACAAGAATCAACAAATGGGACTTACTTAAACTAAAAAGTTTTTTCTCAGCAAGAGAAATAATAAGAGAGGTAAACAGGGAGCCTACATCATGGGAACACATTTTTACTCCTCACAATTCAGATAGAGCCCTAATATCCAGAGTATACAAAGAACTCAAAAAATTAAATAATAAGAAAACAAATAACCCATTAGAGCAGATTATGCTAAGTGAAGCTAGCCAATCCCTAAAAAACAAATGCCAAATGTCTTCTTTGATATAATGAGAGCAACTAAGAACAGAGCAGGGAGGAAGAACAGGAGGAAAAGATTAACATTAAACAGAGTCATGAGGTGGGAGGGAAAGGGAGAGAAAAGGGAAATTGCATGGAAATGGAAGGAGACCCTCATTGTTATACAAAATTACATATAAGAGGTTGTGAGGGGAATGGGAAAAAATTAAGGAGAGAAATGAATTACAGTAGATGGGGTAGAGAGAGAAGATGGGAGGGGAGGGGAGGGGAGGGGAGGGGGATAGTAGAGGATAGGAAAGGTAGCAGAATACAACAGTTACTATTATGGCATTATGTAAAAATGTGGATGTGTAACCGATGTGATTCTGCAATCTTTGTAATGTTTTGAATAACCAATAAAAAAAAGAAAAAGAAATGCCTATACATGTCCACAAAAAAAAAAAAAAAAAAAAAAGAATAAAGAGGAACAAAGGCCAACATGAAATGTGACAGTGAGCTTCTGTCTCTGAAGTCAGCCCTCATCAAATATGGATGGCTTGGGTTTCCTTCTTAAATACATGAAAACATTAGTTAGCCATGGTGGTACACACCTGGAATCCCAGTTACTAGGGAGGCTGAGCCAGGAGGATCACAAGTTTGAGGCCCCCCAGCAACTTAGCAAGACTTAGTAAAACTCTTGTTTAAAAAAGAGCCAGGGGGTCTGGGACAGTGCTGGAAATGTTGCTCAGAGATAGAGCACATACAAAACAAAGATGTTGAGTCCGCCAATAACTAAAAAATAAATATTAAAATTCTCTCTCTCACTCTCTCTTTAAAAAAAAAAAAAATTTATTTTGAGACAGGGTTTCCCTAAATTGCTGAGGTTGGCTTCAAAGGTACAATCTTCCTGCTTCACCTGGGATTATAGGTGTGCACAATTGTGTCCACTAGTTATTAGAATTTTTCGAGCATATTTTTCCTGGTAAAAACATTAATCTTTCAACAACTAAAAGTAAACTCTCTCTAGGTATATTAAAAGATAAATTGTTCCCCTACTGTTGGATCTTTCTATAACATAAAATTAAGTGCTGAATGCTCAATCTCATGCCTAAGACATCCTACCCTTCCTCCCAGAAACAAGCAAGACTTCCAAGATGACTGGTCATATCAAAATAATTCAGGAGGGCTGGGGATGTGGCTCAAGTGGTAACTCGCTTGCCTGGCATGCATGCGGCCCAGGTTCGATCCTCAGCACTACATACAAACAAAGATGCTGTGTCCCCCGAAAATTGAAAAATAAATATTAATAATAATAATAATTCAGGAGCAATTTCACGAACTCACACTAACAATAGATGGGTCAATAATCAGAGTAGTAATTATTTAAGCAATAATCAGAATAGTAATTACAATGGATTTAAATATATCAAATATATATGAAGTTCATAAATTATTTTTAACTCTTTAAAACTAATTGTGAATTTTCTAAAATTCTAAGTTTCAGCTATTTAAAAAAAACAAAAACTGGTTGGCTTCTTTTTATAGAAGTATTCTAGCTAATTAACAGAGGAAGACCAATCATAGTTTTTCACTCTGATAGACTTTGTTACTGTCCCAGTTCTTCACCCCTTCTGGTATAATTTTTCTTTCTGTGAAACATTGCAATACCATCCTTTTGAGCCACTAGTGTTGAGGTGGTTAATTAGGTTAACAAGCAAACTGAAACTCACTGTGACAATACCTACAAGAGGTAAAAGGGAAAGGAACTAGCTCCTTGGTATTTCAATTTTCCTATGAAACAACACTGGATTATGGGTGGATTATGGGTGGATGAATGCAATGCAGACTGAAAATTATCATGTTGCTGAGGATTCTTGAAACAAAAGGCAAAAGGCTCCTGCCTTTTTTTTTTTTTTTTTTTTTTAATGAGTGCAGGTACTGGGAGAAGGGTGGGAGAAACAGGTAAAAGTATGGAATCAAAATGTGTAAAAATGCCTCAGCCAATGCCACCAAGAAGAGAGTTTTGGGGGCTGCACCTGGGAATTACCTTAGCTGAGTAAAGAGAGCTCTGAATGGAGGCCCCTGGGTTAGGAATGTAGACATACATAAGAACATGGCTGGCCTGGAGAGGTTCGAGTCCTTTACTATAACTTCCTTCAGAAATTGCAACACACTGGCAGCTTTCCAATGAGGCCTGTCAGCTAAAGCTTTGCCATGGCCTGTGCTCAGGTCTGAAAGATCACAGGTACGATTTTGGGTCAAGGCTGACTGCTCAGCTCCCCCTGGAGGCAGGATTACCTTACCACCTCTTGACTTTGTTTTTGGCTGTACAATTGCTTTGGCCAAGATGAAGCAAAAGAGATGGTAAATGAAAAAAAAAAAAAATGTTTACTTTGGTATGCTGCTAAGGTTCTTTGATCCTTTCTTACATTGCAACAGCTAACTGACACAATCTCCATTTTGCAACCCTAAATTAGTTGTTGGATTTAGGCAATAATTATCAATGGCTGTTAACACAGAACAAGAGACAACTTGATATGATTACCACCTATGAAACAATCTTGCCAAAAATCCAAGTTGAAACAAATCAAGGCTCTAGATCTAATTACCAATTTACAGGAAAGAGAGGTGAGAATATATGAAACAATACTAAAATCTAGATTATGGAAAACTAAGTACAGTTTCTTAAAACTAGTCTAGTTTCTTAAACAATTTGAAGAAGGGTGAGGAGAAGAGGAAATCAATAAATTAAAACTGACTTAAGAATAATTTAGATCCCAATTAAAACAAAATATTTAAAAAATCGATAAGAAAGATTAGTTGTGATTTTAACACTGGATATTAAATATTTTAGGGAGTTATTGATAATCATTTTAGGAGTGATAATAGTTTTGTGGTTGTTATTCTTTGTATACTGAAACATAATAAAAGTCCCCAAATTTAGTGTCTTAAAACAGTAGCCATTTCATTAAATCTCACAATTTTGTGGACCAGGACTTTGAGGAGGGTCCATATAAGCAATTCTTTGCTTTGTGGAGCACCAACTAAAATCACTTGGTGGTATTCACATAGCAGATGGGCAGATCTAGAAGGCCAAGGATAGCCTTACGTGTCTGGTGCCTTGAAGAGGAAGAATGAATGACTGGGTTCAACTGAGACTTTAGCCGAGAGCACTCGAGAGTTACCTGTTCAATGTGGCACTTTCTGGGCTGTCAGAATTTTTATATGGCAACTCAGAATTCTCGGAGAATGTGTCTTAGAGGCCCAGTGGAAGGTCTTAGAGTCTCTTAAGACCTAACTTTGAAGAGCCATGATGATACAACTCTGTCACATTGTACTAATCAAGCAATTTTCTATGGTGAGCTGAGATTCAACATGAAGGGAATTAGACTTCACTTCCCAGTGACAGGAGTGTGTCAATGGGATGCCATCTACAATTCACCACAGTGGTGATGTTTTTCAAAAGTAGATACCTTCTAGAGGTATGTACCCAAAAGCCTTAGTTAATAGAAAGCTATGTTGTCTGGGATTTATTTGGTGTAGTAAAGGAATAGAGAGTAGACAAAAATATGAAACAGGATTAGTCAATAATTTATCACAGCTAAGGCCAAATGATAGGTACCTGGGGGTTCATCACATTATTCTATTTTCATTATGTTTGACATTTTCCTTTAAAAGTAAGCTACAAAAAATAAATAAATGTTAAATTGTTTTTTATCCAAAAGCTATGTAATGTGAAAGACAAGGTCATCAAAATACTTCTGGCACTATGTATATGGTATGTAATATATGTTTACTGATATTGAACATAGAGAGAACCTAAACAAGTTACTACTATGGATAGATTCTCAGACATTTGGAGGTTGAAGGAAAAAGTTTCATTTCCTCAGATTACCAGCATATATATATATATATATATATATATATATATATATATATATATATATATATATATAATGATGAGCTGATATTATTTGTGATTTTAATGTGTATGTATGTATGTATATTCATTATATGATATATTTTATATATAGATAGAGAGTTTGAATTTACAAACAACTTATATTTCAAATACTGCAGTTACTTCAGTGGCTATTAACTGTTTACTAAAGATTATATAGTACAGACCTCAATTGGGTACTTGGTAGTGTGGTGCAAAAGGTTTTAAAGAATTTTATTAGCCAAATCCTTCCAGGGAAATAGTTAATTTTCAGTTAAAAATTATCATGCTTTAATAACATTTTCCCTTAAGGCACAATACCATTGACTGAATTTTTTCCTTTTTGTTAGACCTGCCACTAACAAAGTTTCTAATTCATGCACAACTCAAATGAATAAATAAAAGCCATAATTGCAAGACATCTGAATTTTCAAGATGTATATAGCATTTTAGTTTTCCCCAATAATGTGTAACCACTTACATTCATATTCACTTTGTCTATTTTTTTATTTTTTTGTACTAAAATAGAACCCAGGTCCTTGCACACACTAGGCAAGCATACTAACATTGAGTTATACACACAGCACTTTTAAAATGTTTAATTTTGAGACAGGCTCAAACTTGTGATCCTCCTGCCTCAAACTCCTGAGTAGCTGGGATTACAGGCACATGTCATCACACCCAGCTGTCACTTATTATTGAAAAATCTGCAATTCTAAATAACCTGACTCTTGTTGCTCTCTTTATGCAACATAGATATAGAGAGATAGGTAGATAGATGGATGGGGAGACTGGTCTACTAACATTTACATTACTAACAATATTACCAAATGTTCTAACTACCAAGTTGGTACTTTCCCTTATTGAGGCTCACAAATTCACACAATACTTGTCAATAGCATTTGGTGAAAACATTTATTACTACAGTACAGTGACTGGGATCCCAAACAGTGTATATGGGGTAGGGGGCAGGCCTTTCCAGCCCTATTTGACAAATTTAGAGTGATTCAGAGAAAGAACAGTTTGGGGAGAAGGCAAATAGCTTTGACATTGGTACCCTATTTGCAAGTATTTATTCTTTTCTCTATCCCAGCACTACCAAACTCCTGCATGCAAGAGTCTCCTTTTCTCCTTTCTACAATGTTTCCACACAATGCTGAAGCAGGAATATTAGAGAACTAATTAGAGTTCAGAGCCATGTGACCTTGAGGAAAATACTTATTCTTTTTGTGCCTTAATTTCATCCTCTATATAATAAAGATTATAACATGTACTACACCAGACTATTAGGACCATCAACTTGTATAATATTCTCTGAAACAACTTTGAAAACCTTATAGTTTTCTGTAAGATTATTAGAAATAGTAGTTTATATACATATTTTTAAAATGTTTTAGGCTGGGGGTGTGGCTGAGTTGTAGAACACATGGTTAGCATGTGTGAAGCCTTGGGTTCAATCCCCAACATCAGGGGGAAGAAAAGGGAGGAGGAGGAGGGGAATAAGGAAGAAGAGGAAGAGGAGGAGGAGAAAATACTACAGATTGAGAATACTACTTCTCAATCTGTAGTATTTTCCACTATTTCTCTTTAAATAATCAGATGCCATCATTTTTAAAATAGAAAAATACTTTTAATTATAAGGACATGGTAGTGAATGCTGGTCACCTACTCAATGTGCACTCTTTCCTTCCATTCCAAGAGAACCAAGATTTTATCCAAATTGGCAATGTGTTCAGCTAAAAGACTCTATTTCCTGTCCCATATTATTACTAGCTTTGATATTATGACTAAGACCAAGATTGTTATGGGTCATTTAGATATCTGGAAGCAAACACCAAAACAATAGGTAATAATTTTTCTCTCTCTCATCACATTGTATCTCTCTGCTAGATTTACTTTTCTATTCAGATACCAAACTTTGTATTCAAAGTGATATCAACTAGCTTTCATATGTGGAAAAATTGGGAGGGTTCATTCACATTGAAGTATTAATGGCTAATAGAATTTTAATGTTCAAAACTCTTTAGGGATGGTTGAATTTAATATAGTGCCCCAATCAGAAGAAGGAAGAAATGAAAAGAACTCAATCTTCATATACCATAACAAAACAGTAATATTTGAAAGTGATAAATGAAGGTACAGTAGTATAAAATGTAATAAGTAAAAGAAATATTCTAAAAGGACCCAGATGACTCCTAGAGAAGCTCTGGGCCCAGCTGGACCTTCATTCCCATTATCCTCCCACTTCCCATGTTTGGATCAGGGCTGCTTCTAGGGCAGTGACCTTTAGTGAGAGAGCTCTCTGTAGTGACTTAGCTAACAGATGTCAATCTTCAATACCTCTAACACCTAGAAGAATGAAATCTGTGTTCCTGGAAAAAAAAAGGTGGGGGGGGGGGTTCCAGGTGAGGAAAGAGATGGATCTTGTAGCAATCAATAGCATCCATTACAAAAATATAAGATTCTCAAAGCAATGCTTTCTTCTCCATTTCTCCTCAAAGAAACCTAACAGAAGCCCTTTAGAAAGGGCTTTCTACCAACCAGGGGAGTGAAACTTTTTGGAAGTGGCTCCTCCAACCCCTAGATTGCCTTTACTGTGCCCCAGATGACATCCTGACCACAACCCCTTAAAAGACCATGAGCCAGCCAGGTGTGGCAGCACAGGCCTGTAACCCCAGCGATTTGGAAGGCTGACACAGGACTGGAAGTGGAGGCCAGCCTCATCAACTTAGTGAGACCCTGTCTCAAAATAAAAAAAATAAAAATAAAAGGTCTGGGGATGTAGCTCCGGGGTAAAGCATCCCAGGTAACAAAAACAAACAAACAAACAAACCACAACAAAACAAAAAACATGAGTCAGAGACTAAGTTATTTTCAAATTCTTGGCCCACAAAAACCATGTGAGTATTTTTTATTATGCCACTAAGTTTTAGGATCATTTGTTTTGCAGCAATAAATAGTTAATACAGGCCTTAATACCTTTAGCTGGAATACTTTGTCTCAAAACTTTCTTCGTGATTCCTGTACTTCTTTTGGACACCTGCTTTATTGTTACCTTACAATATAACCTTCTATGACCACCTGCATAAAATAGCATATCTTCCTCTTTTTAACATCATGTTTGGTCCCCATTTCCCTGGTCTATTTTTCTTTATTGGCATTTATAACAACCTGATATTTATTTGTTTGTTTACTACTATTCCACACTTAAATAAAGACTCCTTGAGAACATGAATTTGTTTTGTTCACTGCTGTATTACCAAGGTTGAGAATGGTGTCTGTCCTCTATTATTCACTTAACAAGTATTTGTTGTTGAGGGAAGAAAGGAAACTAAAAGTTAGTGAAAGACTGGACACAGTGGCACATGCCTATAATACCAGCTGCTCAGGAGGCCAAGGCAAGAGGATCACAAGTTCAAGGCTAGCCTCAGCAATTTAGAGAAGTCCTATGCAACTTAGCGAGATGCTGTCTCAAAACATACTAAAAAGGGCTATAGATATATTCAAATATAGCTAAGTGAGAGCCCCTGGGTTCAAGCCCTGGTTTAAAAAAAAAAAAAAAGGTTGGTGAAGGATCATCATGGAATCATGGGGTAATGCTAAGTATATGAGCCTGAACTTGGCCTTGAACACAACAACATAGTGCTATTGCAGCGGCATATTCCAGCTCTGGTCTACACAATTAAAACAAAGAGAGGGATGTGGAATTTCAGGAGAACAATCAAGGGCTGAAAAAAAGGGAAGGTTAATTAATGAGGGACAGCCAAAAATGCCAAGCCAAAGAGCCTAAGGTTACCTTTCAAAATCAGAAAATATGATTCTAAACAAATCATAACACTAATATGAAAAATCAACAAGCTCAATTATTTCATATCCTTGGATTTCTTCATATAAAACAAAAGGATTTCATGAAATTAATGTATTCTTATTCTGCATTTCTATTTAGTATGAACTACTTATTAATAATTATTGAAAGGCTTTTTTCAAAATAAAGAAGTTTATTTCATCCCATGTGACTTTCAAAACAAGCCTACAGGTTTGCACTTTCAGGAATCCTGCTAAGCAGTTAAGTACAGCTTTGTAGAAGAATCCAATGTGATATTATTGAATGAACAACAAGAACTAGTAACAAAAAGAGGAAGCTATTTTTTGAAATATGTATGGAGTACACCCCTTATACATGTCAACAGCTTCTTTTGTTTAAAGTGCTAGAAATAAACCAGGCGCCATAGTGCCTGCCTGTAATTCCAGCCACTTAGGAGACTGATACAGGAAGATCGAAGGTTTAAAGTCAGCCTCAGCAATTTAGTGAAACTGTTAGCAACCTAGGGAGACATTGTCTCAATTTTTTTTTTTTTTTTTTAAGGGCTGAGGATGTGGCTCACTGGTTAAGTGCCCTTAGGTTCGATGCTTGATACCAAAAAAATTAAAAAATAAAGTGCTAGAAATAGAACATTTTTTGAGGGGAAAAGAATCAGAGGCTGACAATCAGGGCAAGAAAATCATGAGGAATTGTTAACATCTTGGAACATACTTTTGGGTAATGACTTATGTTTTAAGGTTGTTTATCCCTTATGATACACATTAACATATTTACATGATTTTCATTCTGTCTTATCTTTTTCTATCTTACATCATTCCATTTTTTATTACTGTTTTTTCCTTATTCTGACATTCTGACCACTACAAGTTTATTTCACCAAGTTTGCTCATCAGGGGCTGCTCAGCTATTTATTAAAGGTGGGAAAGCAATGATTTGCTTCCTTCTTTAGTAATATTATAATGTTAGCTTTCCAAATGGGTTACATTCTTTTTTTTTTAAGGAATTGGAGATTGAACCTAAGGTCTCATACATGCTAGGCAAGTATTCTACCACTTAACAACCTAAGGTCTCATGCATGTTAGGCAAGTGTACTTAGCAATATTCCTAGCCCCTTTTTAAATTTTGTTTTGAGACAGAATCTCACTAAGTTGCCAAGTGAGATTGAATTTATGATCCTCCTGTCTCAATCTCCCAAGGGGGCTATAGTCTTGTCTTACCTGCTTAACATTTGGGCAGTACACTGTCAAATATTTTCTTATTAGAGCCTTCTTTTAAGGAAGCAAATCCTAATGCCTATTTTGTTGGCTGTTTTATACCTTGTATAACACACTATTGTTACTTGAAAAAAAAATGGTCAATGATAACATAAACATTTAATGAAAACTACAGTTTTTAATGCATACATATATAACTACTGCACAAAATAGCTCAAAACCATGCTTTGAACTTATGTAGTTTCTTCCCTTTGACACTTAAAGTTTTGAAAAAAAGCTAAGCTATATTTTTTTGAGTTCATCACAGTTCAACTTGGGAGACAAAGGGCATACTCAGCGAGACAAGTGAATTGTTCAGGAAAGAATCAGTGTTTTGTCCCTCAAAATTGTGCTCCATTTTTCTAAATCTTCCCATGTAATCAGAATAAGCTGGAACTACTATGTTAGGAGAGAAGCTCTATGAAAATCTCACTGGATCCCCTGAAAGGATATTTCCAGGACTATTTTACTGTCTTCTTGACAAACTACTTAAATTTCATTTAATTTGAAAGGACAAAAAATATAAAGTCATTTATACTTCTATAAGTTGACCTTAAATTGTCAAGCAATGAGTTCTTTTAGAAGAGAACAAAAGGTAACACAACTATAAAACATAAGGACAGCTTCTGAAAAACCAGCCTCTACCTCAGAGCAAAGCCTGTCCAAGGAAGAGACATGACCTTTGTCCTTGGAAAGACCCACAGAGCACTCCTAGGCACATTCCCACCCTGCTAAGTGGTTTATGTACAAATAACAGGAGAGATCTGCTGCGCCAGGTGTCCCTGACTCAGTCAGGCTAGGTGGAGACCCATAGTAACCCCCTAGCAGCCACCAATCAGCATGAGACAGGGAAATACCTGGGATGCCAGATGACCCTCCCAGTAGTTTATGGTGGTTGATAACATGTTGGGAAACCATGTAGTTCAGCACCAACACCCCTTTGGCTTAAACCAATCAGTTCAAATAAATCCCCCTTTTGTAGTAACCAATCACCCTTACCCAACTTGTTCCCACCAGTGAATGTGCTAATCATGTTTTAGAGTTGTTATTTGATTTTCCCAAGGTGTGTGATGATTTGCTAAGAGATGCTATGATGTATGTGGGGGTCCCTGCCTTCTCCAAAGAATTTATAAAACTGCTGTAAACCTGGGCTGGGGGGGCAGTGCTCTCAGCGTCACCAGTTGCTGTATGCTGCGTTGGACCGAGCTTGCTCGCAATAAACACCTCTTTGCTGCTTACATCGATCTTGGGTCTCTGGTAGTCTTTTGGGGGTCCCGAATTCAAGCATAACACTTCTATGGGTATCCCAAGAACTGACCAATGTATCTTTCTGAGTATTATTCTAAGCAGCACAGAAATTTACAAAATGTTGCCAAATGCTGTGTGTATAATTATCTTGCCAAGGCATTTAATATCTATCTTTTCATCATAACATAAATGTCCTGTGTTAAAAAAACTGACCATTTAATATTGAAAAGAAAAGTCTTGCTAAGTATAAAATTGGTACCAAAAAAACCTGTCTTAGATTTGCAAATATGCATGTAGAGAACTTTAATAAAGAATTTAAGTTGTCTTAGCCAGGTATAGTGGTACATACTTCTAATCCCAGTTACTTGTGAGGATCATAAGTTTGAAGCCAACCTGCACAATTTAGCAAGACTTTGTGTCAAAAAAAAAAAAAAAAGAATGGGAATGTGCACAAAGGCAGAATGCTCCTGGGTTTAATCCCCAGTATTACAAAGAAAAAAGGGTGGGGAGAAGTCTGGGGATGTAACTCAGAGAAAGATTGCTTACCTAGCATGCTATTTTAGTTTCAGTGTGTACATGGGAGTATCATTACTAATGACTGCAATTGGCTTCTTCCAATTTAGTGAGTGTTGGGTTTTTATTCCATGAATCTGCTGTATTGTTCTGCCTAGGTTTATTCTTTCTGGCTAAGGTATCAGTTCATCCTGATTACATTCCCATATTCTCTTGCAGCCAGGCTGACCATATGGCTAAGTTCTAGCCAATGGAATGTGGCATTGTGCCTCTGGTATGGTTTCCTCTTTTCTGAACACTCATCACATGGGGACAACATTGGTAAAGAACCAGGAAATACCTAGCCACAAAACTCAAGAGCCTCAATCCCTAAATCACCCCATGGAGAAAAATCAGACCCAGCCAGAAAACTCTCATTTGACAACTATGTGAGCAAAAAATGATTTATTTTACACTTTTAAACCACTGCAAACTTACCTTTTATTTGCTATAGCAACTAGAGATACTCTAATATAGTGACCTAAACTAAGTAGTATTCCACCCTACTGGATGAAACATGTACAAAAAAAAAAAAAAAAAAAAAAACATACACATATACATGCAAATTATATACACAAACACACATCAACACTTTGCTTTTCTCCCCACAACCTTTCTGGATTACAATTTGACAATATATATAAAAACTCTTAATTATGTACTTACCTATGTGTGCTTAATTATGTGATTACCTTTGATTTGTTTCTAGAAATTTATCCCAAGTAGACAATCTCCAGTGAAATGTGCAGCTTTAGGTCCAATGATGTTCAATGTGGGGTTTTTTTGAAAAAATATGTTAGGTAAAAATTGGAGGCAACAAAAATACCCAAGATTAGTGAATGATTTAAATACATTGTGATACTTTTACAATAGAATACTTGAAGTAATTGAAATAAAATTATAGAAGATTAATTTATGACATAGGAAAATGATAATGGTAAAAATATCAAGAGATAATGTAACATGTATAATTTGGCCCAATTATTTTTTAAAAAGTGTGTGTGTATGTGTGTGTGTGTGTGTACCAAAAAAAAATACCTCAAAGACTGAACTGAAATATATCAAAATATTACTGGTCTTTGTATTTAAGTAGTGTGATTAAAGGTGATTTAAAAATTTTGGTGTATTTTCTAAATAGTCTTCAAAAATATATAAATTTTTATAGATACCAATATATAGCAAGGAGGGAGGGAGGAGGTAATCCTGCAGAGTGGACTTTCTCCCATAATATGAAATGAGAACAACAGGTCTCTGTTGGTAGTAGGGAAATGCAGGAAGGAAGTGGTTTATTGAGGAAGTGAAGGGGGTGGGGGTTCACACGAAGAAGGAACCATTCCACATTAAGTTGATTCTAAAGAGAACTGCAGGGGGCACTAACAGAATGCTGAGTATTTTGAATCATCATTTAAAAAAAAAAAAAAAAATCAGTCCCCTCAGAACTCCTGCAGGGATTCTAACCTAACACCCACAGGGTTATTCTGACCCTAAGCACTATTTCACAATACTGCAAAATCCATGCCTGTGTCCAAAAGGCAAAGGTCATTGTGGCAAACATATAGTCTGTGTTTTTAACATCCTCCTCCTCCTAATTCCTGCTTCTTTATCATTCTGTTTCTCTTATTTTATAATAATATTTCATAAGTTCTTTAACACTTGAATTGTCCTAATCCTATCTCTTTTCAAACTGGATACGTGATCTTGAGAAAGTCACTATACCTCTTGGGACTTTGTCTGTTTCCCTTATTCAGTGAAGGAATTGAATCAGGGTCCCCTCCTACTCCAAGGCATGGAGATTCTGTGGATTCTGGAAATTGACCCAAGGTTCTTTCTCCTTCCCTCTGTCTTTCTTCCCTCCCTTCCTCCCTCCCTTACTCCCTCCCTCCATCCTTCTCTAAATACTAGAGAATGTTTGAAGTGCATGTTTAGACGTTGGTTCACTTTTTAATTGAGTTGTCTTTTTTACTATTGAGTTCTAAGAGTTCTTTATATATTCTCAATATATATCCCTTATCTGATATAGGTTATCTTTTTTTTTTTTTTTTACTTTCTTTATGGAGTCCTTTGAAGCACTAAAGTTTTACATTTTTATTAAGTTATTAAGTACATTTTTATTAAGTTTTTCTCTTGTTGTTTGTGATTTAAGCATCTTATCTAAGCACTACTTAATACAAAATCATAAAGATTTGTGACTATTTTACCTCTTACACATTTAAATCTTCAACCATTTTGAGGGCTGGAGACAGAGAGATGGTAGGGGGTCCAACTTCATTCTCTGGAGTTTGGGCATCCAGTTGTCTCAGTACTGTTTGTTGAAAGTCACAGAATTTTTTTATGCTAAGTTTTCTGTTGGTAATACCATGACTTGTATGTTCTCTGTGTTGCTGAGAGCTGAAGTTTCTCTGTGAATTCCCTGAAATCATGTCTACGGTAATGGTTTTTTGTTTTGCTGATTTTTTTTTTTCTCTCTCTCAAACCTCTAGAGAAGATCATGAAACTAACTTAGTGACTCATAACCAGAATATTTTGAAAAATGAAATAGAATACAAAAATATCAGATGTTTCAGCTGTATTTAAGATAGTTAAGATAGACGTTATATTATAGAAACAATGTCAGTTTTGTGTCAGAGTGTGTGCACAGGAGTTTTCTGCTTTCCTAGGAATGCCCATGTTGAATAAACATGAAATCCGAGTTCCAGAGATCAAGAGTTGTCAGTTACCTCACCTTCCACGTTTAGAGCAAACACTCTTGGGCCTCTCACACAGCAGGATCCAACTTGTCCTGTGTCTTTAGCATTTTCAGGTGATAATGAAGATAAGAAAAGGCTGACTCCCAGTGGGGACCTTATCTCTCCTCTGGTACTGGTACTGAACAAGTGAGATTCCAGTGCTACATAGGTAGGCTGAATCTTGGTTGGCTTCTTTGATTTCTGGGGGAAGGGGGGAATCTTGTGAATCCTCTCCCTCTGGGCGAACTCTCCCAATAACAGTGACCCTCCCCTAAGAAAAGCAGCCTTTAAATTACTAAATGAATAATGTGAAATTGTTCAAAATAGATACATAGGTACAAGAATAACTATGTATGTTCCCAAGGAAATATTTAGGACAAAAGAAAGTGCTATTATTTTATGTAATGAGTTATTTTGATAAAATATAAATCAAAAATGTAATCGTTGCTAAAGCTACAGTATACTTCTCAAACCTTAACATTTAGTTAAGAAATATATGCTAATATAGCTGGGTACAATGGTGTACTTCCGTAATCCCAGCTACTCAGGGTGCTGAGGCAAGAGAATAGCAAATTTGAAGCCAACTTGAGCAATTTAGCAAGACCCTGTATCAAAATTTAAAAGAAGCGTAAGCCAAAGGGGAAGGGGGAGGGGAAGGGGAAGAAAAAGGAGGAGGTGGAGGAGCAGAGGAGGAAGAGCTGGAAGAGGAGGAGGAGGAGGAGGAGGGCTGGGGTTATAGCTCAGTGGCAGAGCACTCCTGGATTCAATCCTCAAAATAGCAACAACAAGAAAAAATCGATCCCATTTGGTAAATAAAACCAAAGAGAGTTCTGGAAAAAAAAGAAAGAAATATACTAATGTACAATCTATGGCATGAGGTATAGATCATTTAAATGTATATATCTTAGTATTTCATCAACTAAATCTGTAAGAATCTTGAATCAGAGTTACTCAGAAATGATAACAAAGCATAGGCCATTATCCAAGAACTTGAATCAGAACACAGACTTCAGAGGAGAAAAGACTTTTTAGAAATATTAAGGGACTTGCCCAAGGTTACCTCCTTCACCAGTTGAGGCACCAGTTGAAGCTGAAAGCAGAACCCCACTCTCCAGACTCTCCTTGGTGCTCCTTCTACTTAATTATTCTCTTCTTTCCTTCAATTTTACTGGAAGCTACTTTAATGAAGTTGCAATTATTAATTGATAATTCATTTATTGAAAATAAATTGAATACTTGCTATGTTTCTGGCAGCCTCCTATGAGAAAGTCCCTGCCTTCATCAGGCTCACTTAGTGGGGATGACAGAATGAATTATTAATGAAAGGCAATAATGAAGATCTTGAAAAGATTAGTAATGGAGCATGGCTTTAGGTTTTTGGTTAATAGTTATTTATGAACATGATTACACCTTTATAAACAGAAAATGTATACGGAGTAGAGTATGAAAGTCCCAATTCTAGCTGGACACATGTTGCTTCATTCCAGGTGTTTAACTGCTCCCAAAGATTGAAAAACATTAAAAAGATTTAGTTTCTTGCCTACCCTGGGGCAACTCTTTTTTCCCTGAATTGAAGGATTAAGAGAGGGAAATTACATCATAAGCTATGGAATGCCTCACAGGAGCTGGAGCCAAACTGTCTCTGTGATTAGATTTACTGTGTTTTAAAACTCAAAAAGAAAAAGGGTATGTAAAACAAACAAACAAATAAGCACCTCAGGACACCCTATGCCTCCCAACATTAAAAGAAATTTTATTGGTGCATAATAATTATACATAATAGTGGGATTTGTTGTTGTATATTCATACATGAACACAGTATAATTTGTCATTTTCATTCCCCAGTACTTCCTTTTTCCTCCCTTCCTCCTCCCCCTGGTCCCCTTCCTTTGCTAGTCTCTCTTTTATTTTCATGAGATTCTTCCCTTCTTTTTCTTATTTCTCTCTAGCTCCCCCCATTTTTATTTTATAGTCAATAATATCCTAGAAAGAAGGAAATGCTATTTGGAAGCACAGTTGTTTAAAGAAGTATACACAGCACGCCGTAGAAAAACACTTGGATCCATTTCCATCAGTTGATGTGGAAAAGTTTCAACACCAAAAGAAACAAGCACAAACAAGCAAGCAAACAAAGGTTAAAGTGCTCCTCCAATCCTGAGCCACTACAGAGGAGAGTGACTGTCCCCCACCTCCATGCAGCCAGGCTGCTTTCCTAAAGGCAGGTGAGTGACCTAAGAACTAAGAAGCCAACCAAAGCTTAACCTTGGAAGGTCCTCATCACAGAAGCAGAGAGATTTACCTACCTTTCTGCAAGGCCAACATCACTGAGATTAGTATGGTAAGTATTTTATGCAGAATTGGTTAGCAAAAATCTTGAAATTTACAGAGAAACAAATCTTTACTCTGGTCCTAAATCCAAAGATAATCCCTTGGATACCAGTTACTTAAATTTAATAAGCATTAGATTTTTTATTTGTGGACTGGAAATAAAATTAATAACACCTGCCTCATAGGTGTAATGGATTTGTTGAATATAATTATTCAACAAGGTAACTGGCACAGGAGTAAGCCATCAACAAACTTTTATAATAACTTTTAGCAATCATGTCAGTGGCAAAAATGAAACAGATCCCCATTGGGGCAGCTGAATCATCCCAGCTACTTGAGAACCAGTCTGGAAGGGGCTTCTGAAAAACCTTGCAAAACCCCACACATGCACAATTTCAGGTAGGTTTTTCCCTTAAGAATAGATGTAATATAAGAAATAGTAGGTGCAATGCACATAGACCTAGGCCACCGTATAACATATCTGACACTAAACTTAGTTTTAAATGTAAAATAAACAAATTTTAGTATGATGAAATTACCTTATTTCAACTTGTATGCCTAAAGAGAGACTTTAATAATATTTTTCATCTCTCCCTATTTTAAATTTGCTAATTCAAATTAATGGGAAATGTAACTGTACTGTTTACTCAAAAGCCACTTAATATCAGAGGCATAATAAGAAATGAGGCACAAGGGGTTACATTATAGTATTTCAAGATAAATACTCTAAGAAGAAAACAGTAGAAATTGTAAAGCCAGAAACACTCAGAATTTAAATCATCAGGATTTCTTTTACAGCTGCAAAACCCATAAAAAGATAAATTTATCTGCAAAGAAACCTACAGAGGAATGCAAGATGATGAAAAACCAGTTGCCCCCACCCCTAACTCCCAAGACATTTGTTATGGTGGGAAAGAACACAAAGTCTTGATGGGAAAACCCCTTACCAACTGCCTGGGCAAAAGCCAAATTTCTAATAAAGATTTACAGAAGGGCCTATAGGATTTGAATTCAAGCACTTATGCTACTGCCTCATGGAGGTAGACAAAATTCCTACCTAGGGACCTTGACTCCACATTCCACACTTAGAGCTAGATCTCTAATCATATACTTGTCCAAAGATCTCTGTAGGGCAATAAGGTTTTACTGCCACAATTCTGGTATCAGGAACTGGAAGGGAGAGTTTCGATTTGGCTTTTGATTTTTACTGGAAAGAAGGATTTCTTTCAGCTTAACATTGAGGCTTATATCTTCAGTTATTCCCTTTTGAGCTTTCAAAATAGGATGTGAATGATATATTTAGATGGCAATAAATTATATTCATGGTGTAAGGCCCTGTGAACCTCATAAAATTCAAAACTAGCCTAAATTCTACACAGTTTCTTCCTCCAGAGGAATAAATATAATGCAAGGAATAGCATTCTCACAACATATAAACCTATAATATTGTGTGGCATTTCCTAGAACAAATGTTTGAATACTTAAAAAAATAATAATAAACTGCTATAGCTTGAGTACCCTTTTTTGCTCACCAAAACTCAAGCTGAGGCTTGGTCCCCAATGTGGTGATACTGGGGCCTCTAAGAAGGATTAATGCTTTTCTTGCTAGAGTTGAGTTCTTGCATTGGTGGGACTGGGCTAATCACACCTACAGTTGTTATAAAGTGAGGCCACTCTATGTGCTTCCTCTTCTGCTTCTTCACCATGTTCTAACACAGTCAGGGGGCCTTTACCAGTGCCCTGCTATTGGAACTTTCCAGCTTGACAGAATCATGAGCCAACAAAACCTCTTTCCTTTATGTTTTAACCAGCATCAGGAGTTCTGTTATTGCAGCAACCCAACACAGAGTAAAACAATTTTCCTCTGGGAAGAATTTTAATAACTTAGGGGAAAGTTGCAAAGATAGTATAGAAGAGTCGGACACAGTGGTGCACACCTGTAATTCCACTGGCTCAAGAGGCTGAGGCAAGAGGATTGAGAGTTCAAAGCCAGCCTCAGCAACAGCGAGGTGCTGAGCAACTCAGTGAGACCCTGTCTCTAAATAAAATACAATGTAGGTCTGGGGATATGGCTCAGTGGTTGAGTGCCCCTGAGTTCGATCCCCAATACAAAAAAAAAAAAAATAGCATAGAAAGATTTCATATACTTTTTACACCCAGTTTCTTCTGTTGTTGACATTACCAAGGTACATTTGTCAAAACTTAGAAACCAACATTGGTACTATTAACTGACTGAACTCAAAAGGTTTTGTTTAGATTTCATTAGTTTTTCCACTGTGCCTTTTGTTGTTGTTGTTTTGTTGTTGTTCTTATTGTTTTAGAATCTAATCTAATATTAAGTACTTTTTAATTTGGGGAGGATTCATGTTATTTGAAAAATTATACAAACTAGTAACATTTTTATATCATGCTGTTTCAAATTTGCAAGGTATAAATTGATATGAAATGTACATGTACTTTGTATCCAAAGACTTTCTGTAGGTTTTTAACACAAGAATAGTTGAAGAATTAACCTCCTGCTGTACTCTTAAGCCAGGTGTACTCAAATTGGAATGGTAGGTGAAACAGAGGGGGAGTATTTTGAACTGGGTTTCAGGGGAAGATTTCATTTGAAGAAAATCATAGCAGAGAAAATCCAGGGAAAATATTCAGAATAACATAAGGAATATTTAAAATGAATAAACAATCCCAAAACTGGATATTATCAAGTTTAAAAAAATGTGAAATATTGCTTGGTGAGCACATGTTTTATATAGTTTAAACTTATTGCCGCAAAAAAAAAAAAAAAAAAAAAAAACCAAACACGTACAACTATGTAGTCATCTATATTGTAAAATATCTTTTTTTTTTTTTTATGTTGGAATTGAACCCAGGGGCACTCTTCTGAGCAATATCCCCAGCCTTAGGCCCTTTTCTTTTTTGTTTTGAAATAGGGTTTCACTAATTTGCTGAGGCTGGAGTTGAACTTGTGATCTTCTTGCCTCTGCCTCCCAAGCCATAGGACCAAGCCATGGGACCTACCGGTGTGTGCCACTGCACCTGGCTACAAAATATTCTTTTTTTTTTTTTTTTTTTTTTGCTACAAAATATTCTTGACATGCTATTATTATTATCAAAATACAAAAGCCCTTATAAATCAAGAAGAGTGGATGGAGAGTATAGTCAATTTATGGCTTATGAGCATATGAAAATGTTCAAATTCATTTTCAAGGAAATGCAAACATAGTTTTTTAAAGCTTGAACTGGTGATGATAATGCAGTGTGGATTAATGTTCAAAGAAAATATATCTCATACCTCTCCCATGGTAACAAAACAATGCAGCTTTTAAAAACGATGACATCTATATATGTGTTTCGGTTGTCTATTGCTGATTAATAAACTAATCCAAAATATAATGGATTCCATCCACAGCAACTTTTTATTTCGCACATTCCTGTGAGTCGATGAGGCAGTCTTCTGCTTCATGGGATGTTGGCTGGGGTCACTCATGCAGCTGCACTCAGCTGGGAGCCTAGCTGGGGCTGGAACACTGAAGGCTTCCTTTCTTCTCCACATGGTCTTTCTTTCCATTTGGCCTCTCATCATTCAGGAGTCTTGCCCAAGGATCCTTCATGTCGGCTAGGTTCCAAGAAAGCAAACACGGAAGCTGATAGAACTCTCAAGGACAAGGCCTGGAGGCAATGGATTGCTGGAGCCATTTGTACAGACTCATGAGAGCCAACTGTGCCTGTCTCTTCCCAATTCTGTGGTGAGAGATATCACATGGGTAGCTTGACATAATCCATGGTGGGAGCACTTATACCAAAGATCTTTGCAAATGCTATAAATCAGGGTGTTATGGTTTTGATCTGGAATGTCCTCCAAAAGCCCATGTGTTGAAGACAATACCTCAGTGTTCAGAGGTGGGCTTTTAGAAAATGACTGGTTTGTGATGGCTCTAACCTCATCAGTGGATTAATTCACTGAATGGATTAATAATTTGGACTAAATGGGTGATAATTGTAAGCAGGTAGGGCATGTTAGAAAGATTGGGTCCCTGGGGGAATGTCCTTGGGAACTGACTATATCTTGTTGCTGGGCCCCTTCCTTGTTCTCTCACTGCTTCCTGACTGCCACAAACTGAGCAGCTTTTCACAACCATACCCTTCCTCTGTGATGCTCTGCCTTACTTCGGGCCCAGAGCAATGGAGTAGGCTGAGCATGCATTGAAAACCTCTGAAATGTTAAGCCAAAATAAATCTTTCCACCTCTGAGTTGTTCTTGTCAGGTATTTGGGTCACAGCAACATAAAGCTGACAAACACAGAGGGCTTTTAAATTTTTTTTCATAGAGTTGGTTTTCCAGATCCCTACCGCCTGAAAGCCACGCTGTATTACTTCTGCCGCTCTCTCTCTGTTTGTCCAAGCAAGTCACAACAAGGCCAGTCAGAGTCTGGTGCAGGGGGGTAGAAACAGATTTCATCTCTTGTTTAGAGAAGTGGTAAAGAATTTGTGGCCATTTTTAGTGCACTATCATCAGCCCTCTGGTTGAAATTGTTTATATTCTTTCTACATGCAAAATAATATGTCCCAAGATTTGAACAGTCTTGTCCCATTAAAGTTTCAGGCTTGAAGTCCAATATTTATGATCAATGTCATGTCCAGATGTGGAAGAAGTTCCTCTGGAACTGCTTCTTTTGATCTGGTCACCCATAAACCATTTTCTTTTTTTTTTTTTCCCCCTGTTTTTTAGTACTAGGGATTGAACTCAGGAATGCTGTACCACTGACCTACAACCCGAGCCCTTTTTTTAAATTTTTTATTTTAAGACACAGTCTCACTAAATTGTCCATGCTAGCCTTCAACTTGCGATCCTCCTGTCTCAGCCTCTCAAGTAGCGAGGATTAGGAGCATGAGAGGCCATGCCCAGCCTTGAAGACCAAGTTTTGAGTTGGCTCCTCAATTGTCCACTCTCTTACCCCACACCAGGCATGTAGTGGTGAGAAAGGCACAGAAAAACCATAACAGACACTCCATTCAACCATGGGTGGTCTGTGATAATTCTAAAATCGACTGAATTCATGTTGTCAGACCCTCTGTTCCTGGGTCTGGCAGCCTAGCTAGGGCTGAACTGTCCAAGGAGACTTCTCTGGGGCTTCTCTAGGTGCCCTCTCTTCATTCCAGCAGTCGCAGCTCAAAGTTCTTTATAACATGACTGTTGACTTCCCAAGAGCAAAAAGAGAAACTACCAGGCCTCTTAAAGGTAAACCTGAAACTGAAAGAGCATCACCATATCTAGTGGTACCCATTTTAGTAAATAATCAGACAAGATGCCTCACTAAATTTAATTTCAGAAAACATAACAACATTTTTAGTATGTCTCATTTTTCTGTTTAACTGCCTTCAAGCTTAATTGAAAAAAGGAAAAACTACTATTTTTCTATATTCCTTACATAGTATTTCTGACACCAATGCTGTGGGTTTTTTTCCTCCACACCAACCAATTCCCCAATTATTGGAGAACACCAACCCAGTGTCCTACAATTTAACTCAGTTCTGACACTGACTGCCACAGGTGAATGGCTCAGTCCCAATAAGACTTCCTGCACCAATGTCAAATTTCAGATGCCAATCACAACTGCTGGATCCTCTTATTATCCACAGATTTTGCCTTACTTGGCTGCAAATCAGAGGTTCCCACAACCCTTTCCTTGGTTCAGAAATTTGCTAGAATGGTTCAAAAACACAGAAAAAGTTTACTTAGTATTACTGATTGATTAAAAAAATTAAAGGATACATATAAATGTTGGGATGGAAGAGATTCTAAGGGCAAGATACGAGGTGGGCTTCAGAGTTTCCTGTTCTCTCTGGGTTCATCACTCTCTCAGCACCTCCATGTGTTCATCTACCTGGAAGCTCTCCAAACCCCATGTTTAAGGTTTTATGGAGGTTCCATTACATAGCCAGAGTATGATTAATTAAATCATTGGCCATTGGTGACTGGATTTAATCTCTATATCCTCTCTCCCTGGAGACTAGGGGTGGGGCTCAAAGTCCCCCAGTCCTCTCATCACAAGCCCCATTCTTAGGGACTTTCCAAGACATAAATCATTAATATAAACTCAATTGTGTTGGGAAGGGGATTCTTATGGATAACAAAAGAGGTTCCTTTCACTTCTGTAACTCAGGAATTTCCAAGAATTTTAGGAGTTCTGTGCCAGGAATTGAGGGCAAGACCACATATCTATTTCTTGTTATATTACCATAACACAACTGGGATCAAAGTGGTAGTCCCACTCAGCCTGCTGAGTAGCTGGGACTACTGGTGCATGCCACCTTGCCTGGCTAGGTTAGTGGCTTGTTTTACAAGGAGGAGAGGAGTTCACAGTGGATACCTTTGAACGCTAAAGAAAAGCCTTAAAAATGTGTATCTCACTACAAAATCAGTGTTTCTATTCTAAAAATATAAGCCAAATACAGCATAGGTATGCTCATTAACTGTTTATAATAGTAAAAAATAGGAAATAACCTAGATATAAAAAGAGAATAAATTAATTCAATCACAGAAGTCTATATGATAGTATTATGTAACTGTTAAAAATGATGCAGAGGTAGGCATAATGGCACACGCCATAATCCCAGCAACTCTGGAGGTTGAGGAAGAAGGATCACAAGTTCAAGATCCTGGGGTCAAATACTGCTGGAGTGTTGAGTAAAATGGAGGCAGAAAAGTGGCCACTGCATTTAGTGACAAGGAGGTCACTGACAAACCTTTTAGAGGGTTCAGATATAGGGGGGAAGACAGAAGCTTGCCTGAAATGGATTAAGGAAAGAAAAATAGGTGATGTCGTGGGGAAAGTCATTCATTTGAGATACTTTGCTGTGAAGGAGCAGGAGAATTGGGCAGCAACTGAACAAGAATGGGAAGTCAGGAGAAGTTTTGCTTGCTGATTAAAAAAAAAAAAAAAAAAAGGAAAAAGTTCCCACCAGAGAGGAAATGAATAGATAATATGGGAGAAAAGGGTCTATTTGCAGAAGTGAAATTCTAGAGAAGGTAAAAGGGGATGAGATGCAGAGGACAAGGATCAGCCTCAGCTAGGAGCAGAGGCACTTCCTCCTACACTAACAGGATGATAGACAGGGTGGGTCCTGATTCAGCATGCAGGGGAAATGAAAGAGTACTGTTTTGCTTATGTTTCCCATGAAGCATGAATCGAGGTCATCGATAAGGAGGAGAAGGAAGAAGACATTATTAAAAACATGCTAGAATAATTCTCTGCATATTCTTTATTGCCGCAGCCTGGCTGGCTGGGCAAAATAACGGGGGGGGGGGGTGTGACAAACAACTTGTGTAGATTGATACAGCAGGAATGGGAGCCGTTTATTGTAGGACAGGAGGGGTATTTCTACATTCCACTCAGCTTATCTAATTAACATAAACTAGATACAGCAGTCAACCAATAGGGAATCTCCACACTTAATGACTCCCTGGTTACTTCACAAACCACTCCCTCTGGCATTTTGCTAGGCGCCATCCTGACTTGTTTACAGACTCTAACACTTTATACCTCAGTTTCATTATATTAATTTAAAAATAATACATGCAGGCTGGGGATGTGGCTCAAGCCGTAGCGCGCTTGCTTGGCATGCGTGCGGCCCGGGTTCGATCCTCAGCACCACATACAAAACAAAGATGTTGTGTCCGCTGATAACTAAAAAATAAATATTAAAAAATTCTCTCTCTCTCTCCCTCTCTCTCTCTCTCTCTCTTTTAAAAAAAATAATAATACATGCATGTAACATTCTCACTTACCCAATAAACTATGGTTTCTCAATGCCCTCAACAAGAAACAAAGTGAAGGGGGCGATTGTAAATATCAAGAACAATACTGCATCAACCAGGGTAAATATATAGAAAAATTTCATTTGGCATCCTTAGAGGAATTTAATAATTACATATTAAAATAAGTTGCTTTAGTACATTTTATACTGCTATAACAAAATACCCGAGGCTGAATACTTTATAAAGAAAGGAGGCTTATTTAGCTCAAAGTTGATGAGGCTTATTTAGCTCAAAGATGGTTGAAATTCTAACATCAGACAACCCAATCGATTCGGTCTCTGGTAAGCGTCCTCCTGACTATATCACAATATGGAGGAAAAGTCAAAAGGCTGCATGCATATCTGACTAATTGACTATAAGTGTAATAGTTACTATGAAGGACCCAAGCACATGCGAGGGCCTCCTTTGAGAACTGAGATTCTGCCAAAACAACATTAATTTTTTTTTTAGGGTGATGCCCCCAGTAATCAAATTACTTCCTGCCAGGCCCATCTATTAAAGGTTTTACCACCTCTCATATCACCACACCTGAGACCAACATACAAACCTTTGAGGATTTAAATCATATCCAAACCACAGCACTGGGTTATTCATAATGAATAGAAGTTTATTTCTCACAGTTCTGGGGTCTGGCAAGCCCAATATCAAGGCTTTCTTGCTTCCTTATCACACCATAAAAAGCAAAAGGGAAAGAAGGGCAGAGGATGAAGAAGATGGTAGATGGAGAGAAAGAGAGCAAACAGAGTCTCACTTGGCCTTTTATAAGGGCACAAATCCTGCTGGTATGGGAGGAGCCTCCATGACGTACATGATCTAATCATCCCCCCGACCCCAGTACTAGGGATTGAACCCACAGTTGCTATACCACTGAAGTATACCCCCGGATCTTTTTATTTTGAGACAGGGTCTTATTACATTACCCAGGCTGGCCTCGAATTTATGATTCTCCTGCTTCAGCCTCCTGAATTGTTGGAATTACAGGTGTGTACCAGATGCTGGGCTCTCATCTTCTCTTAAAGGTTCCACCTCTTAATACTGTTATAATGGCAATTAAATTTCAATCAGTTTTGTTCAAGACAAACATTTATTCAATCAGTTTTGAACAAGACAAACATTTATACCATCACATTCATCAATGTCAATGTAGTAATCAAGAAAATTCCTAAGTCATTGATGGAGCAAGGTGTCACAATCTTTTTCAAGTCATACATTATAGAATTAACAGAGACCCAATGCTGTCTATTTTAGTGACGTAACCAATGCAGTAAATTAATTATCTCAATATTAGAAAAAGTACTAAGTACTTTTATCATGACCAAAACAGATTAGATATCAACAAACTCTTACAAGGTCAGTGTGATAAAATGCAATACACTACTGAAAGTAGCATAAATTACATAAAATGACACCAAAAGTTAATACACCTGGGAATATTTTCTCAGAACCTATTAGAAAAAACTGAATTTGAGAAGAGCTTTTGGGTCATCAGTGATTTATATTTAGAATCTTCAAATAATCATAGATCTCAGTACTTTGTTACCAAGAGAAAAATGAAATGGGGTTATCTCCTCTTCTCACTGTTCTTTTTCCTTCTCACTGAACACACTAGAAAACTTTTGTAATAGGGAAGATACCATTTTAAGGCTTAAAAATAGATATATTTACTTTAAGATGGGATTAAGATATATTATGATCATTAAAAAGTAATAATAATATTATTTAAAGTTTTACATAAATTTTTTAAAGAGCAAATATTTATTGAGCATGTATGTATTAAACATTGTTCTTGCTTGTATGCAATATTTCATTTACTTATTTAATTTTTGCAGTTCTGGGAATTAATCCAACAGCCTTCCTTTCACACACTAAGAAAGTGCTCTATCAATGAGCTATATCCTCAGCCTTTTTTTTAATATTTACTTTTTATTTATAGTTGGACACAATACCTTTATTTCATTCATTTATTTTTATGTGGTGCTGAGGATCGAACCCATGGTCTCACACGTGCGAGGTGAGCACTCTATTGCTGAGCCACAACCCCAACCCTGTCCTCAGCCCTTTTAAACTTTATTTTGAGACATGCTCTCATTAAGCTGTTCAGGCTGAGCTTAAATTTGTGATCCTCCTACCTCAGCCTCCTGAGTAGCTGGAATTTACAGGTGTGTGCCACTATACTCAGCTTTGTGTGCATTATTTTAAGTAATCTTCAAAATATCTAAAACACCTTTATAAGGTAGAAGCTATTATCATCTACATTTTGCCAGAGAAGAAACTGTGGTCATCAAATCCAATTTAATTTAAATAATTTAATTTATTTAATAAAAATGAATTCTTACAAATATTGCATAAATTTTCTGTACCAAATATACTACTGTGCTTGGGGGATGCAAAAATGAACAAGGTTTCCGGTTCACATCTCCCTGGAGGAGAGAAGACAAATAGCCAAATTTTATTTCCGTGTTTTGTGAAATGAATAATTACATCTACTTGGAAGATCAAAAAGTTTCCCAAAAGGAAACTTGAAGGATGAGCTTATGTTGGGAAAAAGGTGTATAAAGAAGATCCTAGTCTGACAGAAACTGAGAATTTAGTGCAGCTTATACAGAAGGAAGTGGGAAGTAAAATTGGAGAAATAGGAAGAAGGCAAATTATAGGAATCTTCATGAGGGAGTGAAATTTGGAATGAATTCTATAGCTAACATGTAGCAGCAGAGACTTATACACCAAGCCACATGGCCAACTTTGGTTCAGGAAGATAACTCTAAATCAGATTATGAAGTGAAGGCAAAAGACTAGAAGCTTGGAGAAACCTAGAGAAAGTCAATGTCCAGGCATGAAGAATGAAGGCCAAAAATGAGGTACTTTTTTCATAAAATAAGTAAAGAAACCACATGTATGATGTGTTGCTGAGCAATGATATTAAAATTTGAATTTTAGTTACAAAAAATCAGAATTTGTCACCATCTATCTATAGCCATGGACTGATGCTGATAATTACCAGATGGTATCACTGGGAGATTTGGAACTAACTAAACTACTACAGTTGTTCCTTAGTATCTGAGTAGGATTGGTTCTAGGACCTCTCCCATCTTCAAATCTGCAAATATTCAAATCCCTTATATAAAATGGTATAGAATTTGCATATAACCTGTGTACATCCTCCTATATTCTGTAAATCATCTCTAAATTACTTAAAATATCTAATATAATGTAAATGCTATTAAGTAGTTGTTGTACTGTATTTTTAGAGAATAATGATGAGAAAGTAAATCTGCATGTGTTCAGTACAATTTTTTTTTTTAATATTTCTGATCCACAGATGGTTGAATTGGAGGACATGGAACCCATGCATGTGGAGGACCAACTGTATTGTCAGTGAAAGTAAGCAGAGATGCCACATTTATGATGTGTATCTGAACAAAGATATTAAACTCTGAAATACATACCATTTGACTTTGTCACAACATATCTATAGTTTTAGATTGATGCTGGCAATTATCATATAATATTAATAGAAAATTTTCTCTTCTTTTTCTTTTTTTTTTTTTTTGCCCTGGTCAGGGTCTTGCTGTGTAGTCCCAGATAGCCTTAAATTCCTGAGCCTGAGCTCAGGTGATTCAATTCCCTCAGCTTCCAGAGTAGCTGGAATTACAAGTGTGTGTCACTGTGCCCCACTTGACAGTTTTCAACATCATGATCACCACCACAGCAATCATAACATGCCACCCCAATAAAAAGTACATCCTGACTTCAGGTAGACTTCAAAATGTGAAGGTGTGAAAGGTATGTTTAGAATGCGTGAAAGGGGAGCATACATTAAAAATGTGCCCAAAGTCCAATCACTGCTCCCTAATTCCAGTCCTTCCATCCAGGCCCATGCCAACAGCATTTCTTTCCTGGATTATTACAGGAGCTTCCTTAATGGCTCTCCTGCCTCTACACTTACCATGCCCCCATCCCCTCTCCTAAATCTCTTCTCAAGAAGACAGCAAGAGTCAGATCCTGTCTTCCATCTCTTTGAAATCCTCAGGGGCTACAAGGCCCTGCCGAACCTGAGGTCTCATGATTCTGTCTCCATGATCTCATTTCCTGTCTGCATGACCTCATCTCCTTCCCCTCCCCCTTTGGTCACTACATTCCAGACATGCAGGCTTCCTCCTACACAGGCACACGCCTCCACCCTGGGCAATCTGTGCCTTGGTGCCTTCTGCATCACCTGTGCTTCTCCTGAACATCTGCAGTGTTCAATTCCTGAGACGTGTCACCAAGTGCCACTCTTCTGGTGGGGCCTCCTTCACCTACCTTTGACTACAATTTCTGTAGCATCCCACAGTCAAATTCTCATATCTTTCCTTTCTACCCTCCTTCCTTGCTTCATGTGTTTGTTTTCTTGCTTGTTATCATGTACCGATGACATAGCATATATTTTACTTATATACTTATTGTGCAGAATTTAAGGGAGGAGTCTGCCTGGGTGTTATCTTTCAGATCTGACCAAAGACAATTATAAGGCTTTCTCTGGCAGTTCTCACAAGAGACACTGCCCTCCCTACCCCAGAGTTGATGCCCTTAAGAACTCAGCACATCCACCCACCCCCAACTGCTTGTGCTCTTCACATGGTTACATTCCAAGAACTGCTGCCTTTCTTCCCAGGTTTCTATCTATGGGGCAGATGTCCTTTTTAAATAGCTCTGCTGAGACCTTTTGTGGTAGGAGGAGGAAATTCAAAGATGCTGGTCCTCCCTATGAACCAATATTCACAATTTTCCACCCTGAGCTCTTCTTCCCCCTCTTTCTCATCTTGGGATTCATAAAACTGCCAGAACCTTTTGCCCGAGACTACTGCACCAGTGCTGATCCCTCTGACCTTGTCCACTGTGCCATCCATCTGACTCTTGGGAAATGAATCTGGGAGCTGGTACTTTCTCCACCTTCAGACTATTGCTTATGTGATACAGTGATTAGGTCTCTTTTCAAGAAGAGGCGCGCCCTTGCATTTTTGATTTATTGCTTTCATCACCTACTCTGACAGGTCTCCCTCTCCCAGCTCAGCTGATTTCCTAACATTAGCTTCACATGGGCCTTTGTTTTTTTATTCCTATATCCCAGTAATAAACTTAGAAAAATATCTGATATATGTTAGGAGTACAGTAAATTTTTTCTTTGGACTAAATGTCCTCCTCATTTAAAAATTCCATTATAGATCATTAAACCAAAGAATTATGTGCAATGCCAGGAGAATCATTATAAGATTCAATAGCACCTCATATAAATAAATAAAATGAAGGTCCGTTGACAACTAATATATATTTGAGGACAGTTTAAACACATTGCTCTGAAGAAGATGTTCAAATGACCAATCAGCATGTGAAAGGATGTTCAACATCACTAGAATATATATATATGTATATGTGTATCATATATATATAATTCAAATTTTAGGTAAGTCTGATATTTTATTGCCCATGTCTTAGTCAATTTAATCTGGACTGCTCTTCCAAGTACCATAGACTGGATAGCTTATAAACAGCAGAAATTGACTTCTCATATTTCTATAGTTTAGAAGTCTTAGATCAGGGTGCCAGTATGGTTGGATTTTGATGTGGGTCCTCTTCTGGGCTGCAGACTGGAGAAGGTGATCCACTCTGCCATCTTTCTTCTCTTGAGCCTTCAGATTATATCATCACGTGTTAGAAAACCGGGTGAGCTAGCTCTCTCTACACTCTTTTATAAGGCACTAATCCCAAACAGGAGGGTTCCACCTACACGACCGAATTATATCCCCAAAGCCCCACCTCCTATTACTTGAGGGGTTAAGATCTTAGCAAAGGAGTTGTGGGGGTGGGCACAAACATTCAGTCCCTTATAACCCACAACTTGATTTCTTCTTCAAACCATAGAATTGTAGCCATAGTATATTTTCCTACGTGAAAAAAATAAATAAATAAATAAAATTTTGTTTGAGGTAGCCAAAGTTTTGTTTGGAGAGACACACTGTGAATTCCCATTTCAAAAGAGAAGTGGTAAGATCCCAGTTCGGGTGCCATTTGTCACTAGTGTGCCAACGAAAGGGTGTATACTGATATCTGGTATTCAGATAGCTTTTCCTTAAGGGTTTCAAAATATCAATATAGAGAGGGAAAGCAAACCAGAGAATTCCTGTGAAAACTGGAGACCTCTGGAAAACGGTAAGCTTTCCATCAATTGTCACTGTTACAGTTCAGGAGTTTTACGTGTTGGGAAAGTTTTCCTGCAGTCTGTAAGAGAGAGAAAACAACTACTGACAAACTGGAAAGCTGGTTATCTGTTTTAGGAGGATGTTGGGTAACCCCAAAGTTCCTGCAGTATTGCTTTAGTGGAATTCAGCCCCAAGGAAAGTTCTTAAAGGATGCTTATCAGTTAGCCTCAGGCTGCTTCAACCTCAACTTCTATATTGAGGAAACTCAGTGAAGACTCTGCCTACTATTAATGCATCAATCTCACAAGTGCCATGGCTCCAAGGGCAGCTTCTTCCTGTCCTTCCTTCTGTTGAGTTGGCAAGGGATCATCTGACAACACTTGCGGTAGTCTGCAGTCTGGGCGAGTAAGAAATAAATGAACTCTTACAATGTCCACAACACCGCTGTATACTCTGTCTCCCTTAAGCTGTGCCCAGGTACCTTTAAGCCACCTCTACCCACTTGAAGCTTTCCCCAGTAGGACTCATTCATTACTCACTGTTTCAGGACTTTCCTTACTTCCTCTCCATGATCCAAACTTTTTTTTTTTTTCCCTCAGTGTTCTGAAATGCTTTCTACCAAGCCAATGAACAAAATCACAGGACTTGATGGACAAGAATTGATAGTATTACCTCTCGCAGAAAACACTGTTCCTATTCCTGCCAGCTCCAAGTGCAGCCAACCAAAGTTGTAATGATGGGCAACAGGCCTCTCTTGCTTTCTAACTTGCAGCCCACCGTTGCCCTCATCAACATCTCCTGCTGACTAGCCGCAGGAGGAAAATTGTGTCACATTTTTTGACTGACAAATGAGCGAAGGACCAAGGGCCAGGTTGAAAGACATCCAACCAGTCCAGCAGGAACTCTGAATCTAACTGATTGAATGAAATTGCTGGGTGACAGATTTGGGATCGATTTATCAACTCACTGCAGAGCACATGGCCAGAGGCAAGTCCCACGACAACTGTGTCAGCACATTACTTTATCTCAGAAGTGACAAAGAAGATTTGGTCACAGTGGTGCATGCCTATAAATCCAGCAACTCAAGAGGCTGAAGCAGGGGGATCACAAGTTTGAGGCCAGCTTAGGTAATTTCGAAATAAAAGGTACTGAGAATGTAGTTTAGTGGTAAAGCACCCCTCAGTTCACTGGCCAGAACTGGGGAAAATGAAAGAAGAAGTGATAGAAAAGGAGGATGATCAGGGGAGCTAAAAGTCTATCTACCAAGCAGCTGGAAACTTAGTTCATCTTACATGAGGTGTTTTGGGGTTTTTTTGGTATTTTGTTTTTTTAAACTTAGCTGAAAGAAAGGCAGATTAAGCTCAACTTGGTGGCATATGCCTGTAGTCCCAACTACTGTGTAGGTTGAGGCAAAAGTATCCCCTGAGCTCGTGAGTATGAGACCAGATTGGGAAACAATGCAAGACCCCATCTCAAGAAAACAACAAAAATACAAAAAAGAGGTCAGTTTAAACCCTGAAGAAGATGTACAAATGGCCAATAAGCATGGGAAAGGATGTTCAACATCACTAGTCATCAAGGAAATGCAAGTCAAAATCACAATGAGTTACCACTTCACACCTATTAAGATTCCAAAACAAGTTTTTTTACATATTACTTTTTTAGGTGTAGTTGGACACAATACCTTTATTCAATTTATTTATTAAGTTGTTGATGGACCTTTATTTTATTCATTTATACATGGTGCTGAGAATCGAACTTAGTGTCTCACACATGCCAGGCAAGTGCGCTACCGCTGAGCCACAGCCCCAGCCCCTTAATTGATTTATTTTTATGTGGTGCTGAGGATCGAACCCAAGGCTTCACACATGCTAGGCGAGTGCTCTACCACTGAGCTACAATCCCAAAAAGCAATTTTTTAAGTAGAGAAAATAATGAGTCTTGATGAGGATATGGAGAAATTGGAATCCTCATATACTACTGGTGGGCTTTGGAAAAATAGTCTGGAAGTTTCTCAAGAGGTTATCATCAGATCCAGCATTTCTACGCACAAATACATACTCAAATGAAATGAAAACATTTCTTCACACAAAACCTTTCACAGGAGTATTCATAATACCATTATTCAGAATAGACAAAAAGTGGAAACAATCAAAACGTCTATCGATGAATGAATGAACAAAATGTGGTGTATACATATAATGGAATCTTATTCAGCCACAAGAGGAAATAAAGCATTATATGCTGCAAGGTGGATAAACTTTAAATCTTATGCTAATTCAAGGAAGTTAATCACAAAAGATCACATACTATATGACTCCATTTATATGAAATATCCAGAATAGGCAAATGTAGAGCTAGAAGGTAGGTTAGGTTGGAGGGAGGGAGGAGTTTGTTTTAGGGGTCATAAAAATGCCATAATCTTCTACATTATGATGACAGTTGCAAAACTTTCTGAATAAAAGACATTGATTTGCACACTTTGAGTGAATTATAGATGTGAGTTAAATCTCAATAAAAATGTTAAAAAATGAGGAAAGCCCACCTCATGCCACCCTGTGGAGAGGACGGCCATGCCCACACAGAGACTGTAACCAAGCATGCAGCGGCTCCCCATCTACCAACGCACATGAGGCTCCTCCCTGACCACCTCCTTCTAGAGACACTGCAGCCACCACCATAGCCCTCCCCACGTGGAAACCTCCACCTAGGGAGAACCAAGAGGGCTTGGAGGAAGCTGCCTGCCTGAGCACTGCACGCCACAGCACTGCATCCCCAATAGGCCACCCAACGCCATCACATGGCTTGCCCTTTCAGCCTCATCTCTGAAAGCAGTCCCTCTTGGGACCCCTCCGCCACCATCTTGGGATACCTCTGCTGCTGCCACTGCTGTCTTTAGTTGGGGCAGCTTCCATCTTGGGACACAGGCTGGGGCCTGGAAGCCCAATATCAAGGCACCTACAGATTTGATGAGGGATGTGGCTGCTTCCATCTAGAGACAACAGGCAGGACCTGGAAGAACATCACCAAGGTCCCAGCAGGCCTGGTTACACCAGAAGTATCCCTAGTAGGTGTGCTAATAGCCACCATCATGTTGCAGAGGAGAGCCTCACATGGGGTTGCCTCTTTCTCTTTTCTCTCCTGCTAACAGCCGACTTCTTTTGATTCCTCTTTCACTCTTCCTATGATCTAACACATCCTACCTTGTAAACATCACAGCCTACAACCACCCTTCTATTTTTGTCCACCATTAGAAACTGTAGACTCTTATGCACGTCTACTGTTTATATTGTAGATGATAATTGAACACATCATTTCTTTATATTGTGACAGAGCTTGTAATCATCTAAATAGGAGCCATTTGGTTTAAGGCTGCATATTGTTTGCACTGGGTGCTGTAAATATTGATCTTCCACTTAAAGGCAAGGTATTGGAAACCTGCAGGGACACTATAAGATTATAGGGTAGAAACTGTAATACCTTGGAGCCACACTGCTTATTAAAAATAGCACTTGCTTAAAAATAGCAAGACACACGGATGACATGAAAAAAACAAGGGAAGAAAGTGCCCCAAACAAACCAATATGCTACAATAATAGAAACCATTGACAGCAGAGTAGATGAAATGTCAGAAAAGGAGTTCAGAATATACATAATTAAAATGATCTGTGAAGTAAAGAATGATATAAGGGAGCAAATACAGGCAACAATTGATCACTCTAACAAAGAGATAAGAGAGGAAATACTGGTAGCAAAAGATTACTTCAAGAAAGAGATAGAGATTCTGGGGCAAAAAACAAACAGAAGTCCTTGAAATTAAGGAAACAACTTAAAAACAGCATACTACTAAGTTGTTGATAGACCTTTATTTAATTTATTTATTTATATGTGGTACTGAGAATCAAACTCAGCCACATCAATGTTTATAGTAGCACAATTCACAATAGCTAAACTGTGGAGCCAATCTAGATGTCCTTCAGTGGATGAATGGATTAAAAAAAAGTGGAATTTATACACAATAGAATATTACTCAGCACTAAAAAGAACAAAATCATGACATTTGGATGGCGTTGCAGAATATAATGCTAAGTGAAGTTAGCCAATTCCAAAAAAACAAATGCTGAGTTTTCTCTAATATAAGGGGGGGGTGACTCATAGTGGGGTAGGGAGGGACAGCATGGGAGGATTAGATTAATTCTAAATAGGGAAGAATGGTGAGAGGGAAAGGGAGGGGGAAGGGGGGATTAGCAAGGATGGTGGAATGTGATGGTCATCATTATACAAAATACATGTATGAAAACTTGAATTTGGTACCAACATACCTTATATACAAACAGAAATATGAAATATTGTGGTATATATGTGCATTAAGAATTGTAAAGCAAAAAAAAAGAGTACATGTATAATGGTATAAATTGGCATGAACATACTTTATATACAGAGATATGAAAAATTGTGCTCTATATGTGTAATAAGGATTGTAATGCATTCCACTGTTGTGTATTTAAATAAATAAATAAAATAAATAAATTAAAAAAAAAGAAATTAAGGAAACAATAAACCAAATAAACAATTCAATAGAAAGCATCACCAACTGACAAGATCATTTGGAAGACAGAACTTCAAGCAGTGAAGACAAAATATATAATCTTGAAAATAAAGTTGACCACATAGTGAAGATGGTAAGAAACCATGAACAGAACCTCCAAGAATAATGAGATAATATGAAAAGACAAAATTTAAGATTTATCGGGATAGAGGAAGGCACAGAGATACAAACCAAAGGAATGCACAATCTTTTTAATGAAATAATATGAGAAAATTTCCCAGACCTAAAGAATGAAATGGAAAATCAAATACAAGAGGCTTACAGTACAACAAATGTACAAAATTACACCAGATCCACATCAAGGCACATTATAACGAAAATGCCTAGCATACAGAATAAAGATAGAATTTTTAAAGCTGCAAGAGAAAACTTTCATATTACATATAGGGGAAACGAATTTGGATCTCAGCAGATTTTTCAACCCAGACCCTCAAAGTTTGGAAATCCTGAAACAACATATATCAAGCTCTGAAAGAAAATGGATACCAACCAAGAATCTTATATCCAGCAAAATTAAGCTTCAGATTTGATGATGAAATAAAAACCTTTCATGATAAACAAAAGTTAAAAGAATTTACAATGAGAAAGCCTACAATACAGAACATTTTCGGCAAAATATTCTATTCTGAGGAGGAAATGAAAAACAACAATGAAAACAAGCAAAGGGAGGAACTACACTAAAGGAAAAGCCAATCAAAGGAGAAACTAAGTGAAGTTTAAAACCAAAATGACTGGGAATACAAACCATATTTCAATAATAATCCTGAATGTTAATGGCCTAAACTCCTCAATCAAAAGACACAGAATGATAGACTGGATTAAAAAAAAAAAAAAAGACCCAACAATATGCTGCCTTCAAGGGACTCATCTCATAGGAAAAGACATCAATAGACTGAAGGTGAAAGGATGGGAAAAAACATATTACTCACATGCACTACATAAACAAGCAAGGGTTTCCATGCTCATATCAGATAAAGTGGACTTCAAACCAAAGTTAGTCAGAAGGGATAAAGAAGAACATTGCATACTGCTTAAGGGAATTATACATCAACAACACATAACAATCATAAATATTTATGCCCTAAACAATGGAGCATCTCCGTACTTCAAATAAACTGTTCTCAATTCCAAGAATCAAACAGATCACAACATAATAATACTGGGTGACTTTAACACACCTCTCTCACCACTGCATAGATCTTCCTCCCACAAAAAAAAAAAAAAAAAAAAAAAAAAACCTAAACAAAGAAACTATAGAACTCAGTAATACAATCAACAATTTAAACTTAACAGACCTATATAGAACATTTCATCTATCAATGAGTGAATACCCTTTTTTTAGCAGCATATAAATCCTTCTCTGAAATAGACAATATGTTATGCCACAAAGCAAGTCTTAGCAAATACAAAAGAATAGAGATATTACCCTGCATTCTTTCAGACCATAATGGAATGAAATAAGAAATCAATGATAAAATAAAAAATAGGAGCTACTCCAACATCTAGAAACTAAATAATACACTATTGAATGATGAATGATGAATGAATAACAGAATACAACAGAGGAGAGATAAAAGAAATTTGAAGAGGTAAATGAGAATTCCAATACAACATATCAAAACGTATGCACCATGAAGGCAGTGCTAAAAGGAAAGTTCACTGCATTGAGCTCATTCATTTTTTTTTTAAAGAGAGAGAGAGAAAGAGAGAGAGAGAATTTTTTAATATTTATTTTTTTTTTAGTTTTCGGCGGACACAACATCTTTGTTTGTATGTGGTGCTGAGGATCGAACCCTAGGCCGCACGAATGCCAGGTGAGCGCGCTACTGCTTGAGCCACATCCCCAGCCCGAGCTCATTCATTAAAAGAAT
The DNA here is from genome assembly GCF_048772815.1 of Callospermophilus lateralis. Taxonomy (NCBI): domain Eukaryota; kingdom Metazoa; phylum Chordata; class Mammalia; order Rodentia; family Sciuridae; genus Callospermophilus; species Callospermophilus lateralis. Next base: position 106,809,285 of record NC_135313.1, on the reverse strand, counting down.
AAAAAGTCAACAAATAAACCACCTGACATTACAACTCCAAACCCTAGAAAAAGAAGAACAAATCAACACCAAAAGTAGAATACAGGAAATAGTTAAAATCAGGAATGAAACCAATGAAATTAAAACAAAAAAATTTGAAAAAAGTGACAAAACAAAAAACTGTTTCTTTGAAAAAATAAATAAAAGTGATAAACCCTTAGGCACCCTAACAAAAAGTAGAGAGAAAACTCAAATTACTAAAACTTGTGATGAAAAAGGAAATATCATGACACAGACTATTGAAATACAGCAGATAATTAGAAACTATTTTGAAAATTTATATTCCAATAAAATAGAAAATCTCAAAGACACCAACAAATTTCTAGAGGCATATGATCTTCCCAAACTGAATTGGAAGGACATACACAATTTAAACAGACCAATTTCAAGCAATCAAATAGAAGATGTCATCAAAAGTCTGCCAACCAAGAAAAGCCTGGGACCAGAAGGATTCTCATCCAAGTTCTATAAGACTTTCAAAGAAGAATTAATACCAATACTCCTCAAATTATCCCATAAAATAGAAAAGGAAGAAACCCTTTCAAACTCATTCTATGAGCCTAGTATTACCCTGATACCAAAACCAGTCAAAGACACATCAAGGAAAGACAAATATCATCAGACCAATATTCCTGATAAACATAGAGGCAAAAATTCTCAATAAAATTCTAGCAAATTGCATACAAAAACATATTAAAAAGATAGTGCACCATGATAAAGTGAGGTTCATCCCAGGAATGCAAGGTTGGTTCAACAAACAGAAATCAATAAATGTAATACAACACATCAATAGGCTTAAAAACAAGAATTATATGATTATAGATGCAGAAAAAGCATTCAACAAAATCCAGCATCCTTTCATGTTCAAAACACTAGAAAAACTAAAGATAGTAGGAACATACCTTAACATTGTAAAAGTTATCTATGCTAAATCCAAGATTGGCATCATTCTGAATGGAGAAAAATTGAAAGCATTCCTATAAAAACTGGAACAAGACAGGAATGCCCTCTTTCACCACTTATTATACAACACAGTTCTTGAAACTCTTGCCAGAGTAATTAGACAAATGAAAAAAATTAAAGGGATAAAAGTAGGAAAAGAAGAACTCACACTATCACTATTTGCCAATAAAATGATTCTATATTTAGAGGATCCAAAAAATTCCACCAGAAAACTTCTAGAACTAAAAAAGGAATTCATCAAAGTAATAAGATGTATGTAACACGTTTAAATCAAATGCATTCCTATATAGCAGTGATGAATCCATTGAAAAAGAAATTAGGAAAACTACCCCATTCACAATAGCCTCAAAAAATAAAGTAAAATACTGGGAATAAATCTAACAAAAGAGGTGAAAGACCTCTACAATGAAAACTACAGAACACTAAAGAAAGAAATTGAAGAAGACCTTAGAAGATGTTCTTGGATAGAAAAAAATGGCCAAACTCCCCAAAGTGCTACACAGTTTAATAAAGTTCCAATTGAAATCCCAATGACATTCCTCATAGAAATAGAAAAAGCAATTATGAAATTCATTTGGAAACATAAGAGACCCAGAATAGTTAAAGCAATCTCTAGCAAGAAGAGTGAAACAGAAGGCATCACAATACCAAACCTTAAACTATCCTACAAAGCTATAGTAACAAAAACAACATGGATTTGGCACCAAAATAGACATATAGACCAGTAGTATAGAATAGAAGACACAGAGACAAACCCACATAAATATAGTTACCTCATACTAGACAAATGTGCCAAAAACATACTTTGGAGAAAAGATAGCCTCTTCAACAAATGGTGTTGGGAAAACTGGAAATCCATATGTAGCAAAATGAAATTAAACCCTATCTCTCACCATGAACAAAACTCAACTCAAAGTAGATCAAGGACCTAGAAATGAGACTAAAGACACTGCTCCTAATACAAGAAAAAGTAGGCCCAAATCTTAATCATATTGGATTAGGCTCCAACTTCCTTAACAAGACTCCTAAAGCACAACAAATAAAATCAAGAATCAATAAATGGGATAGATTTAAACTAAAAAGCTTCTTCTTAGCAAAGGAAACAATCAAGAGCATGAAGAGAGAGCCTACAGAGTAGGAGAAAATCTTTACCACACACGCATCAGAGACAGCACTAATCACAAGGATGTATAAAGAACTCAGAAAACTTAACACCCCAAAAACCCAAATAACCCAATCAATAAATGGGCTAAGGAGCTGAACATACACATCTCAGAAGAAGATTATCATCAATCAACAAATACATGAAAAAATGTTCAACGTCCCTAGTAATTAGAGAAATGCAAATCAAAACTACTCTAAGATTTCATATGACTCTAGTCAGCATGGTAGTTATTAAGAATACAAGCAATAATAAGTGCTGGCAAAGATGTGGAGGAAAATATACACTTATTCATAGCAGAGGGAGCTGTGAATTGGTGCAATCACTCTGGAAAGCAGTATGGAAATTCCTTAGAAAACTTGGGATGGAGCCACCATTTGACCCAGCTAACCAAATCCTCAGACTATACCCAAAGGACTTAAAATCAGCATACTACAGTGACTCAGCCACATTAATGTTTATAGCAGCACAATTCACAACAGCTAAATTATGGAACCAACCTAGATGCCCTTCAGTAAATGAATGGATAGGGAAACTTTAATATATATATATATATATATATATATATATATATATATATATATATATATATATACATACAATGGAATATTATTCGGCATTAAAAGAGAATAAAATTAGCATTTGCAGGTAAATGGATGGAGTTGGAGAGTATCATGCTAAGCAAAATAAGTCAATCCCAAAAAACCAAAGGCCAAATATTTTCTCTGATATGTGGATGCTGATCTATAATGGGAGGGGAAGAATGGAGGAACTTTGGATGGGGCAGAGGGAAGTGAGGGGAGGGGACGGGGCATTGCAGTAGGAAATATGGTGGAATAAGAAGCTCATCATTACCCTAGGTACATGTATGATTACATGAATTGTGTGACTCTATACCATGTGCAAACAGAGAAATGAAAAGGTGTGCTCCATTTGTGTACAATGAAGTGCATTCTGCTGTCATGTATAACTAATTAGAACAAATAAAAAATTAAAAAAAATAAGAAGGAAGATAGCTTTTATTTAAATAGTAGATAAAGTCATCCAAGCCTTAAAGAGGAAAAGGCAACCGATATGGTCCTCAAGGCTAGACTCTATGACCAGAAATGAATCTCTTAGTGACATGGCAGTAGTTAAGAGAAGAAGGCAGTGCTTTTGAGAAAAGGCCTTGATGCTGTGGGGACCAGGAAGAGATTATGTTTCCTTCTGTCATTTTAAGAAAGACCTGGAGACCCTGGACTGCATTCACAAATCCACACTACTTCTATATGGTAGTCAGACCCCTGAATTCTCCAAATCAAAGATTTGCCATTCTTCAAAATTAGACACTACCCAGGGAGATGAACTTGTCCTGGGTTTGCCCAGAAATCTTACTAGGTTTTTCCACTGAAAGCCCTGTGTCTTTCTTGGGAATTCCCATAGCACCAGGCAGGGTGGGATGATTACTTACTCTAGGACCACCAGATAAAGCAAATGGACCATGAAAACCAAATGTCTGTATTAATTCTTGTAACCAACAAGCCACAGTGGGCAGAAATTGTACAATCCTTTCACCCCCCCAAATGGACTCCTATCTTCTCCGCTGGCATCCTGGGACTCACTGCTGCCCTTACTCACTGAGGAAGAATGATCTGAATCCAGGAACAATCCATGACAGAACATCACAATTCAGGTTTAGAAGCACCAGAGAACACATCCCACCAGGGGGATTATGTTTTACTCAAATATTAGGGTCTAACTGGAAAGCCACAGAAAAATTTTACAGCATACATAGAATGCTTATCAATAAGCAGCAGCCAAATTTAAAAAAAAAAATTGATTCTAACCTGAAATTTAGAGATTAGAAAATGTTCATTAATGAAGGAGACTTTCAAAATTCTTTGTACTTCTTTGGTTAAAAAATTTCAAAAAGCTTAATCATATCTCTCCTGAAACATGTATTTAATAAAATTTGAAATTTATACCTACACTGCAATCTGATCTATCAGAATGAGCAATATAATATTAAAGGAATGTCATATTATCTACCACAATTAAACTACTTCTGATATCCCACCCCCACTTCCAGTGCTGTGGATCAAATCCAGGGCCTCCTACATGCTAGGCAAGTACTCTACCACAGAACTGCACCTCCAGCCACAGCTATTTCCATTTTCTAAAGAAGAAATAATATCCTTTCACAATAAGCTGCCAAGGTTTAAGAAAATACCATATATGTTTTCTTTTGAGATAAAAACATTAATGTTTTGAGTTTAGGGAACCTCAGAAAAAAATAGTTGTCTGAAAATAGGTCCAAAATACACTTTTCCAGAACTTTTGTTCAACTCCTACATACTAAATTAGAAACTGTAAAATAAATGAACAAATAGTAGTATAAAAGATTTATGCAAAAGAAAGTAAGTTTTATAGCAATACCAATGATGTAGCCCTACCCTGAGGTCTTCTTAGCTTCTGTGTAGTTCATTCAAGTGATGTCTTAGGATTCGTTGAAGCAGACAGACTGTTTGACAAAAGTAAACTATGAAAACTTTTTCTCCAAGATTCATGCAAAGAAAATAATTATGATTTAAGATGCAATGCCAGATTCTTCCTTTTCACATGATGAGCTTGTGGGTTTTTAGCTGTTACACATGAAAAAGTCATTTGACCAAACATAACACAATTTGCTTAATAACTTATAAATCTGTGAAAGGGAGAAAATACATCCTCTCTTCCTTTCTATCTATCCTGAGTTTCTATGAGAGAGAGAGAGAGAGAGAGAGAGACTGTGTATGTGTTTCACAATTGGCAGAGGCCCATGCATTTTATGGCTTTGGAAGTAAAACACATGCTTGTTACTCAAATGATAAATCCCACATGACAGTCATAGGATCAGTTGGTTGTTTTTTCCAAGATGACAGTATATCATGTTTTTCTTCTGGCTTTATACTACTCAGCTTCAGAGGTATCTCATTTTCTCTGCAATATACTTCTTAGTCATGAGCTTACCAACTAAGCTATACCCCCAACCCCTTGGTCATGAGCTTAAAGAGAAGCTCCATACTACTTCTATAATACAACCTAAAATAGGATCCTAGATTTTCAAAAACAACTGGTGTTAAAACCTCTTCAGTTGGTAAATGGAAGAGGCAGCAGTTGAGGAAGGAATGGAAAGAGAATGTTTTCCTGTCATCTGTTACTATAATCCCTGAGGCTGAGATGCCTCTAATCAGGGCCACAGTACCCTTGCTAGAAAATAATGAGCTTCTCTCTTTCCCTTTCACATCCCTCTGTCTCAGTTGTTCACTAGGGACCTTTCCTCCTTTAGATCTGTCCTTAAAACTCAGATGAACCTATGATTGCCTAGATGTAGTTTTATTTGACCCATCTCAGAATTCCGGAAACAGTACAGGATCCTGTTTTCCCTGAAGACTGATGGCTCTGATCTTACCTGGACAGGTGTCATATTGAATGAATTCACTATCTGCAATTGTGATCATTTCTAAAAATAATTTGAGCTGAGATGTAAACTCCTCTAACTTTTATTCTTGGATTCTTTTATTAATTGGATCAACAGCCCATTGTTTCAACCGTGAAAAGGAAAAGTTATTTTTCCCGGGGAAAAGGATTGCATGGGAATACTTTCCTGGGAGTAGTATAGGCGTTATCTGTGAATGGGGAGAAGGAACTGAGCATGCTCAGTTTAGTCCCTTTGCTTTATTTTTCTGTTTCTCTGCCCTACTTTTCCTCAAGAACCTCTCATTCTGGGCCTCTGTGAGAAAAACTTTCCATTTCATGAACTCATCTTAAGGTAGGGAGAATAAAAGTTTGGAATGAGTAGGGTTAATTCAGAACAAAGTTATTAGAAAACCTAATTTTGGCTAATATCTATGCTTTCTTCTCCAATCTGGCCTTTTAACCAAAGGGGTATTTTAGTTAAAATAGAACTAGGTATTTTGTTCTTAAATTATTTGATTCTTATATCTACTTGCCAAGAGGTTTTGAATTTCCCAAGAAGGTTGATAGGGAATTATTATTTCTTTTATAGAAACAAAGAACCCCCTTATCTGATTTGTGTATAGTTTGAATGTATCCCCAAAGGGTTCACTTGTTGAAAGTCTGCTCCTCAATGTGGCAGTAAAAGGTAGGAGCTTTAAGAAGTTGGGCCTGTAGTCTTTAAATACTGGGGAGCTGCCTTCAGAAGATACTAAGAATTTCTCTGGGGACTCCTGAGCTTTCATAAAACTGAGTTGTTACAGTAGCAAGACCAGCACCTTGACCACTCTCTGGCTTCCTGTTTGGCAATGTGATCTCTTGCTCATGCATATGCTTTTGCCATGATGCTATTATGCCCTCACCCGAATCTGAACCAAGGGTCTGTCAGTCCTGAAATTTTAGCCTCTAATATTGTAAACTAAATGAACCTCCTTTTTTTTTTTTTTTAAATATGTAGCCTCTGCAGATATTGTGTTGTAGTGATGAAAAATGGACTAACACATCCCCAAATCTTAGTAGCTAAAACAACAAAGGTTTATTTCTTGCTCATATTACATGTTCGCTGGGGGGTCTGGTCATGTACCTTGACTGTGCTTTGTCACACAGTGGGAGTTAAGAGTTTTAAAAGATCAATTCAAATGCTAGTTCTTCCAAGTAGGACTTTTTCAGAAAATAGAACCAGAAACAATTTTCAGATTTGGATCCTGGGGTATAATTATAAAGACTGTGCAAGAGCAGTGTTTTCAAACTTAACTCTTTGTATTAGGGAGCCATATTTATAATAAACAACAAAAGAAATATCCTCTACAACTGAATAGGCCTTTTCACATCCCCCTGATGTGCTGAGAATTATTTTCCGGAATACTTAATTCAGAGCTTTTCTTTCAGGGTGTTGGCACTTTTGCTTTTTGAATATGAGTTATACTAGACCGACCTCTATTATTTCTGGATTACATGTCAGCGGTGGAAAATGAATTGAGTGCTTTGAGGAGAAAAAAAATCATTACCAGAAAGATGAATAGACCGATTGTGCCGGGTTACTAAAAGTAAAGGCTCTGGAAAGATCATTGGTTTGATTTCCCGGGAAACATATCTTCTTGGATATTCTTCAGAGTTGTGATAAATTCCTCCAGCAGCAGGTGGGAGGTAGGTCTATTGATACCACACGGGTTCTCCTAGTTCTGGGCTTTTGGGACTGACAAGACCCATGCTGACTTCAAAGAAAGGCTTTTCTTTGCTTTTTGGTATTCAAATATAAAAATTTCTTTGAACTCTCAGATTTCAGGCATTTGGGAGTCAAAAGCCAGACAAATTTACATACTTTTTGCTTTGGCCATAGGATGGAGTGCTCTTTCCCCCACATGCACACCAGCAGCAGTATCTATCCATTGGATGGATATGTATTGTTCCCAGTGTGTGCCGAATAGTTCTGTGTGCCTACGATACTATAGTGATCTAGACCGATATAAGCTCTCACCTAGTACAGCTTTCAGTCAGGTAAACAGTTCAGTGTGAGAAATACCACGATGAGAACACACCAGGTGCTCTGGTATCTTAGAGAAGATCAGGGAAGATTTCCTGAAAAAAAGATCTTGCAATTGTGACCTGGGGGATGGTGAGTTGTTTTTTCTTTTTTCTTTTCAGTACTGAGGATCGAACCCAGGAGTGTTCAACCACTGAGCCACATTCCCCAGCCCTTTATATGTATATTTGGACAAGCAAGGGACAAGGCATGGGGTTAAAGGGATAAGCAAGTAAAAATTCATATGGATTGTCTAGAAAAACCTGTCAGGGTGTGGTCTCTCTCCCCATAGAAAGAAGGGATTTTAGAAGGGATGATCAAATTTATGTTTCTGAAGCCTCTTCTGTTACAAGTGGGTTGGGACAAAAACAAGAAACAGAAGGACGAGTGAGGGAGCTATATAGGCTTCCAGGTGAGATGATGGCTGCCTGAAATTGCGTACTCGCAGTGGAATGCATAAGATAGGTAGATTTGAGAAAAGTTTAAGAGGTAGAATTGATAGGACTTGGAGAGAGACATGATATAGATGGTGTGAGAAAGGGAGGAATCTATCACGATACTAAGATCACTCAAGTTTCTCAGAGGTTTGGACATTAGGTTGATAGTGGGGTTGTTTATTGAGACAGAAAACCCAGGTAGAAGAGCAAACTTGAAGGTTAAGCTCTTGAATTCAGCCTGGGACTTGTTGCTTTGAGGTGTGTAGTAGATATGGTTGGTGACTCATTCATATCCCCTTGACCTATTACTGAGGTTTCCTGCAGACAGTTCATGTGTGAAGATGGCTTCCAAATCTCTCTGCCTGAGGTCAGTCATAGACCACTAGACTCAGCTTGGCTTTAGAACAGATGTAGTCAGACCTAGAGTTGCAGGCAGTTAATGCCCCAGGAGTGACCATCAACCCTGAGGAACTGAAAGAGATGAACAAATACCCTAGCTTTCATGTCCAGGGTGTCTCAGAGGGTCTCCAGTGAGATTCAGTCCTCATTACTAACAGTGATGGTCTGCTCACCAACACACTCTTTCTTAGCTTTCCTTATTTTCCTATCTCATTTCTCCTTCCCTTAGAATGCTTCCTGATAACGTCTTTGCACTCAAATTGCAATATCAGGCCAGGCATGGTGTCTCACACTTGTAATTCTAGTAACTCCAGAGGCCGAGGCAGGAGGGTCACAAATTCAAAGGCAGCCTGGGCAACTTAGTGAGACCATGTCTCAGAGTGAAAAATAAAAAGGACTGAGGATGTAGCTCAGTGTCAGAGTGCCCCTGGGTTCTACTCCCCGATACTCCCAAAGGCACGGGGCATTGGGGAGCCATACGAACATGTTTGTGAAACAGCCAAGTGAAGGTCTCAAGGTGAATATAAAGGTCTGAGGCTCAAGAGCAAATATTGGGTCATCAATATATGTTTTCTCCTTGAGGTGGTGGCTGTAGATGATATTTCAAAGAAGTATGTAAAAGAAGAGAGGGGCCTATCATAATAAATACTATCATTTAGGGGTCAGGCAGAGAGACTGTTGACTTTAATGAAACTGAATACAAATATGGAGGTGGAGAAGAAGCAGCAAAGTGTGGGGCCACAAGGTCAAGGGTAAACACAAATATTCCCAAACAGAGGGGTAAATAGTGTCAATGCTGCGTTCTCATAGGTTTGTATGAGAAATGAGAAATAGCCATTGGATTTAGCTACCAGGGAGTAAGTGGTGACTTTTGGCCACACAATTTCCATAGAAGATGAAGGCAAAGTCAAGCACAAAGTTATAAATGAGAAGTGAAAAGGTTTGAGCTGAGAATTTAGACCTTCCTCTTAAGAAATTATACCATGAAGGGACAGAGAATGATAAAACAGTATTTGCAAGTAGATACGGAGAAGAGGAGGGTGGTTTCTGCTACTTGTTTACTCTTTTAACATGAAAGCTATTATGATTTGGATATGAGGTATCCCCCAAAAGGAGGTGAAATGATTGGGTTGTGAGGACTATAACCTACTAAATATATCCTAATTTGAATGGACTAACTGGGTGGTAACTGTTGGCAGGTGGAGTGTTGCTGGGGGCAGTGGGTCAGAGGAGGCATGCCATGGAAGGGTGCATTTTCCCTGTGAAGCCTGGCCCCTCTCTTTCTCTTCAATTCCTGGCTGCCAGGAGGTGAACAGCTTCTCTCTGCCAGACCCTTCTGCCATGATGTCCTGTTGCACCACCAGTCCAAGATGGAGTCGGCTGACCCTGTTGACCACCAGCCCAAGATGGAGTCTGCTAACCATGGACTAAACCTCTAAAACCATGAGTCTAAAATAAGATTTCCTTCCTCTACGTGGTTCTTGTCAGGTATTTTGGTCACAACTACACAAAGTTGACTAATACAGGAGCTTTTGAGCTTTTTAAGTTCTGATAATTCTGATGGTCTTGATTTTGAGTTCCTCTCCATAGATACTGAATAAAGTTTCAGCACTCCTAAATCTTCATCAAATGTAAACTGAGAGTCTCTTGTGTGTCCATTATTGTTTTTGCTGTGGCTGTAGTGGTGAATAACAGTATAATAGGAGAGAGAAACATGGAACTAATAATTTCATGGGTAACATGGTAATCAGGACTATGAAAAGCTATCTGAACAAATACAAAAATGTACTTTGAGGAGATGTAATGTAACTAGGGATACTGGGAAAAAATGCTTTCAAAAAAAGGTGAACTTTGAACTATCAAGGATAATTTTAAAAGTAAGTGAGCAAAGGTAGACAGATATTTGGTGGTGGGCATGGCGGGAGGTTGGGTCAGTATATGAAACCAGCACTTTCAGAATAAAAAAAAACAAACACAAGGCCAGTACAAATAGAGTTCAGTAAATGAAGGGAAGGAGGTCAAGGCACAGAGCTGAAGAATTGACTGTGCTGAGTTCCTGCTCCACCCATGAAACATTCCTAACACCCCTTAATGAGAGTTGACTGTTCCCTTCCCTGAATGCCCAGTTCTCTTTGGGAAGAAAAATTCCTCAGTAACTGAAAATATGGATATGGGTTATGAATACAGATAGTCAGTGCATGTTTCAAATTCTAGTTTTGCCAATTAACTAGTTATAGTGTTTTCAGAAACTTTACTGAATCTATTTCCTCTATATTTGACTAATCCAAGGACCTTATGCATGTCCTCTACAACTGAGATACTTGTGTTTCTTCCTCTATAAATCAGAAATAGTCACTACTTCATGGGGTTGCTATGGATATTAGACAATGTATAATGTAATTTGCTATAATTGACATGTAAAGTCCATCACCAGGCAACATCTGGACTCTACGGGGCAGAAAGCTTTTCCACCTTTGTCTACTGAGCACTTGCTATTTATGTTTATACTTACAAGTATTTTCATATCTATATTATCTTTACTGACATAAATTCTCAGTAGTAAGGTATTAATTTCCTATCACTGTTGTAACAAATTAGCACAAACATAGTCACTTATAGCGACATAAATTTATTATCCTACAGTACTGGGAATCAGAAGTTTGAGTTAGGTCTCACTGGGATAAAAATCAAGGTGTTAGTAGGACCCTTCTGGAGGCTGGAGGAGAATCTGGTTTCTTGCCATCTTCTTTTCCAAGTTCTATTTCCTTGACTCGTGGCCCTTTCCTCCATCTTCAGATTCAGCAGAGTAATATTTTCAAATCTCTTCCTCTTTCTCCTAATTTAAATAATGCTTATGATTATATTGGAGGCACCCAGATAATCCACGATAATATCTTTTTCTTCAAGTCAGCTCATGAGAGATCTTAATTCCATCTGCAAACTTCATTTCCCCTTGCCATGCAACAGATACTGGGGACTTATGGATTCTTTTATGTATTCATAGTTCTATTTTTTTTCTTTTTCTTGGCTGTAGAATTGAACCCAGGACCATGTACATGCTACTACGTAAGTGCTTACTACTGAGGTACCCCCACAGCCCTCAAAGCTCCATTTTAAATACTGTGTTATCATTGTGTTGTATCAAACTCTTCTAGAACTAACATTTACAACTTTTGTGATGTTCTTGTACATAATGCATTGTTGCACAACAAAATATGTCTGGTCTGAAAGCAGCAGTGATGATTTTTATTTTTTTATTCATAATTTATATAAGAAACACAAAACTCAAACTTTCAAACCAAATAGTAAATATATTATGTGGCAAAAAAATAAATATTCATAGGACTTTTCCCCAGTCTTCCTAAAAATTACAAGACAGCAACTTGAAGATCACGAAGAAGCAATAAATATTAAATACCAATGAAAGCAATGGTTACCTAAAGGCTTCCAGAGCATGCAGTAGATTTTTACTAATGAATGATTCTTCTTCAGACAAAGACTGGCTCCTGAAGTTCTTTATTGGCACCATACCTATAAAGCTTTAATGAATTCTGTTCCGCTCTGATCTGGGAGGGAATGCAGAGGTAAGGAATGGATCACAAAGGTGGGCATCCTCCCTATGCATGAGGACTCTGGAGCACAAGCAGGCAGCTTCAACAATCTGCCTGAGCATTCCCTACTGCAAGGTGGCCACCTCACACAGGGGCCCCAGCCCAAAACACACTTCTGTAAGTACCAGTCTGTAAGTAAAGAAGTCAAAGTCATTAACATCTCTATGACAATTCATTTACCAGATGATTGGCAGGTCAGCAAAGGACCGAAGGGAATGGGACTCCAGCCTAGCAGAAAAACAGGATGATTTTACCAAAGATATGTTTCAGGTCACCCAAGGCAGAATAGAGGAACTGAAAACCAAAGGGGACTTAAACAACCATCATGGACCCTTGCACCTCCTTGTGTTCCTATACAAGAAAACGACATTAATGTCCTGTCATATGAAAATATTTGCCATTTCTGAATGTGTGTTAAGCATCAGACCTAATATGAGCTGTATTATATAATTATTGGATTTAATGTTATCACCAGTTCAATGAATTCCTTTTAATGCATACAACTGACAGGGAACTGGGGCCAGAAATATTTGGTTACTTACCTAAGATAACACAGCTGATGTATTTTGGAACTGGGATTCAAATTGAAGACTTCTGGCTCTGGAGCTCTCCCTTCCAACCAGCAAATACCTTGTACAACCTTTTCTGCAGGATGGATGGATGATTCAAACCATCAGCCATTCTTTCCTTATGACAAATGGCTTTTCCTAGGGTTATTGGGAATAAAGTCTAGGACAAAAGCATAAAATAAGCAGGCTTTTCAAAAATACCAGCAGAGAAAATTAAATGAATGATAAGTAGGTGTTTTGCTTCATTCTGTATCTCCAATAAGACAGTTAACTTACGACTGCTTAGGTGCAGGATAGTGGGAATGTGTAATATTTCAAGTCAACAATTACTTATTTAGTGTCATTACCAGGAACAAAGGTGTCCTCTGTTATTTTACAACTTGTCCTCAGAAAGCCTGTTTGACTTGACTTTCCTCTCTACCCTGGAGAGACAAGAAGTTGCTAAGTCACACAGGGAGGAGCATGCATTGGAATTGCTTCCCAGATCTCATGCTGACTTAGGATCCCTGGCTCTTCACTTGCATTGAAATGTCCTCATCCCGGCATATAGGGCATGTGATAATGAACTGAAACAGAGTATGACTGGGTGTGTCATGACAATCTACAATGTGTAGTTGGCTTGTGCTTTTACACAAAGGGGCCCTTACTGGATGTAGCCACTGTATTCCTGTACAGATGATCTGGAATTACTTCCTCATTCTTTCCGAAAGAAGTATGGGAAGGATTGTTATTGTATTGGCAAAGTTATGGCCAAAGCACCAAAACCTGATTGATGCTTGATCTGGAAGAAAAACTTAAATGCTAACATTGTGGACTCCATTTTGTTTTATTTTTTAACTTTTTTTTTTTTTTTTTGACCAGGGATTGAACCCAGGGCTGCTTAACCCCTGAGCAACATCCCCAGCCCTTTGTATTTTTTTAATTTTGGGACAGAGACTCAGTTGCTTAAGGGTTGGTTTTGAACTTGAGATCCTTCTGCCTTTGCCTCCCCAAGTTGCTGAGATTATTGGCATGTGCCCCTGCACCTAACTATTTTTACCTTTTAAAAATATTTTATTTAAAATTATTATATAGTAGATGAATTTCAGTACTGGGGATTGAATCCAGGAATGTTTCACTACTGACTACATCCTCAGCACCAGCACCCCCCCACTTTTTTTTTTTTTTTTTTTTAAAGAGAGAGGGAGGGAGAAAGAGAGAGAATTTTAATATTTATTTTTTTAGTTTTTGGCGGACACAACATCTTTGTTTGTATGTGGTGCTGAGGATGGAACCCGGGCCGCACGCATGCCAGGCGAGCGTGCTACTGCTTGAGCCATATACCCAGCCCAGCACCCCCACATTTTTAAATTTTGAGACAGAGTCTCACTAAATCGTCCAGGCTGGTCTTAAACTTGTGATTCTCCTGCCTCAGCCTCCCCAGTAGATTATAGATGTGTACAATCACACCTGGCTAGATTTGATGTTTTTGATGTACAGTTCTATTAATTTTAATACATGAAAAGTTCATGTAACTACCACCATGAAAAGGATACAGAACAACTCTATCACCTTTCAAAAACTTCCTTGTTCTCACTTTCTAATAGCCCACTCCTAGTCTCTGAAAACCACTGTATTTTCTTCCTCACTATAGTTTTTTCTTTGAAAATATTATATAAATGGAATCTTAAAGCATGTAATCTTTGGAGACTAGCTTCTTTCAATTAGCATAATGCCTTTGTGATTCATCCAAGTTGTTGTGTACCTCAGTGCTTTCTTTTTCCTTTTCTTTTTTTTCTTTTTGATGCTCAGGATTGAACCCAGGGCCTCAGACATGCCAAGTACACACTCTACCACAGAACTACACCCCCAGTCTCAACACTTACTTTCTTTTTCTTGCTAAGTAGTATTTCATGTTATGAATACATCATCACTCTCAATTTCTTGGAAATTAATTTTAAAAATCAAAGTATGATTAATATACCCTATGATTGAATATAGTTTTTCCCCTCTGAAACTCATGTTGAAATTGAATCCCCACTATGAGACAATAAGAGGTAAGACCGGGTGAGCTCTGTTAGAGGAGTTAGTGCTCTGCCTTCACAAATAGATTAATCCATTCATTCAACTGGTGGATTACTGTGTTTCGGATTATACTGAAAGTAGGTCCGCTGTAAAATCCAGTTTGGCTAGTGTGTTATTTGGTTTCGTATCATTGTGACCAAAATATCCAACAAGAACAACTTAGAGGAGGAGATGTTTATTTGGGGCTCAAAGTTTCATATGTTTAGTCCAAGGTTGGCTGAGTCTATTGCCCTGGGCCAAAGGTGAGGCAGAATATCGTGGTAGAAGGGTGTCATGGAGGAATGTTGTTTTGCTCATGTTAGCTGGTAAGCAAAGAGGAAGGGGACATGGGGGAAATAAACATTTCCAAAGCATGATCCCAGTGACCCAATTCCTCCATCCATACCCCACCTGCCTACATTTCCACTCAGTCAATTAGAACTAGGATTAATCCATTAGGTTACAGTGCTCATAATCTAATTATTTCATCTCTGGAAATTTCTGCATCAACATAGGAGCTTTTGGGCAAAAGGCTCCTTCTAAACCAGAACAGCTATGTCTCTCACATTCTTCTTTTGTCTGTGGTCATGTGATGCCATGCACTACCTTGGACTCTCCAAGAAGGCTGTCACCAGATGCAGTCCCTCCACCTTGGACCAGAACTGCTAAGCAAAATAATCTCTTCTCTTTATAATTTTTACCCAATCTTGAGTATAATGTTTATTAGCAACAACAACAACAAAAAAAAAAAAAAAACACAGATTAAGACAACATACCATAAAATTAGTCACTTCATATTAGTTTTGCAAAAAAGAAGAAATGGATCAAACAATAATCCTCATTCCATAAAAAGTTAACATTTAATCTGGAAACAAATTTTTCAGCATGCCATGTTTATCTGACTTTCTCCAGCTTCCTGTCTTGCTGTTATTCTGCCTTTGGAGAGGAAGAAGAAGAAAAAAAGCATATTATTTCTATATTTGGAGAATTGTTCAGTACAAGTTCTTTCTCCATCTGCTTGTACTCATGTTATTAACAAATGTTCACTCCTTTCTGTTGATTTAAGAGGGGCTCTCTAACATTCTAAACAGTCTTCATTCTTACAATTTTTTTCAATAGGTCATATTTGTATA
Organism: Callospermophilus lateralis; assembly: GCF_048772815.1. Taxonomy (NCBI): domain Eukaryota; kingdom Metazoa; phylum Chordata; class Mammalia; order Rodentia; family Sciuridae; genus Callospermophilus; species Callospermophilus lateralis. The sequence goes on along the minus strand of NC_135313.1, from coordinate 106,793,432 downwards.
GTACACAAAATATGAAAACCACAATACTATATGCCAGGGTAACTGAGTCTCCTTCACCTCATCCCATCTCCCTTCTCTGAAGCCAACAATTTTCTCAACAATTCTTATCATTGAATAGGGCTATTCTATGTATTTACAAATATATACACATATCAACGTGCATGTATGTGTTTTGTGTGTGTGTGTGTGTGTGTGTGTGTGTGTGTGTGTGTGTTGGTCAGCTTTTCATAGCTGTTACCAAATACCTGAGGAAAAAACAACTCAAAAGAGGAAAGATTTATTTGGCACATCATTTCAGAACTTTTAGTCCAAGGTTAGCTGGCTTCAATGCTTTTAGGCCTGTAATGAGGCAGAAACATCAGGATGAAAGGGCATGGTAGAGGAAAGCTGTTCACCTCATAGCAGCCAGGAAGCAGACATAGACAAAAAAAGAAAGGGGCAGGGACATGATATAATCTCCAAGAGCAAGCACCATGAAACTCATTCCCTTCAACTAGGTTCTACATCCTACAGTTTTCCACTATCTTTCAACAGTCCATTCGGCTATGAATCCAACAATAGATTAATTCATTGATGAGCTTAGAATGCTCATAATCCAATCACTTCCCCAAAACCCTATCTCTGAACATGGCTGCATTGGGGACCAAGCCTTCAACATATGAGCCATTGAGGGACATTCCAGCTATAAACCATAACAGTATATAAACATACATAGAAACATGCAAACATATGTGACTATGTACATATAAAATAAATAGGTGTATAAAATAAATGCATGTACAACATAAATATGTTTTCCCCATAGGAGGATATATTCTACCTAATACTCTACACTTTACTTTTTTCTCTTAATTTTCCTTTACTTGGAACTGTTTACAGAAAAGAATATTTAGCTTATTGTGTTCATTTTATTCTCTTGTGTGAGTGCATCATATTTTACTTCAAACTGTTCAATAGTAATGGTCATGAATAGTATTTCAAAATTCTGTCCTTATAGTCAGTGAATACTTGCAGCAAATACACACATTCTTAGATCATTTAACACATATGTAAACATCTCTGTAGGCAAAAACTCAACGCAAAAAAGAAAAAAGAAACAAAGAAAATTTAAATAAAAAGAATATGCAAAATACATTTTAGAAATATAGGTATCAAGAATACCTATCATCTTTTAAAGATTACTTGCCATTTATTGAACCTTTACTACATGATAGATATTGAATTAAACAGATTGCTCAGTAATAATAGCTAACATTTATTGGATACCAAATTTGTACCGGGCAAAGAATTAAGTACCTTATATTCACTATCTAATTTAATCTTCATAACAATCCTTCAAAATGATCCATATTATGGAGGAATAAATTGTGATACAGTTGGTTCTTCATATCTATAGGTTCTGCATGCATGGATTCAACCCACAGTGGATGAGACGTGTTTGAAAAAACAGAGTCAATATGAACATATACAGACATTTTCTGGTCATTATTCCCTAAACAATTCAGTATAACAACTATTTACACAGCATTTACATTGTAATAGGCCATCATAAGCAACCTTCGGTGGGAGGGTGTGCATAAGTTACATGTAAATATTGTGCCATTTTATATAAGAGACTTGAGCATCTGCTGGGAGTCCTGGAACCAATCCCTAGCAGATATGACAGCATAGAGAGGCAAAAAGGTTAACACACATCACAGAATTGGTCCTTTTTATCTTTCCTTCCTTTCCCTGCTTTTCTTTTCAATTTACAAAATTTAGACATTCTCATTATGACAAATGAAAATAATTCAGAGAAGAATAAAGTAAAAGTAGAGTGCCCCAGCCTCCCCCAGTGCCCCACTTCAGGGATAACTTCTATTAACAACTGGGTATGCTTATTTCCAGACCATTCGCTCTTGGAACCAAGATTTGAACCCAATCCCTTCTGAATACAAAACGTTTTTTGAGTAATGAATTAACCTTAATTGAGTGATGAACACTCAATATCATCCTCCATGTGCAAACAGCAAAGTTATATAATTACACAGATTCTATAAAGAGAGGTCTTAAAACATTTACCAACCAGAGTATTAACTAAGAAGTTGAAAGAGTTAAAATTTATGAAGTACAGTCCTCTGTTACAAAGGGCCTTTTTCATCATAGCATAAAGAACACAAAATGTTAATTAATTTAAAAATAAAGACAGATGCCAACAACTGACACCTGCAAGTACCTTTATAGCCAATCGCTGACTATAAAAACTGAAATAGTAACAATGTAACTAAGGACAAGTCACTGAATCCAAGAGCAGTCCTGTTGAACAGGAGCTAATCTAGTTGAAATTTTGCTATAGATGGATATTGGAGCCAAGAGTTCCTGATAAAATTCTTATGGCTTTTCATAACCTAGTAGAATTAGATTACCTGTATGGTATTGACCGTATGGTAAGCCAAGGAGGTCATACTCATGACCATGTTGAATATGTCCCATCCTACCCAAGATCTAGAAGAACTGTGACATCTCAATGATAATGACACTGGGACATGAAAACTATTTCCTCAGACCACAGTTGCATTTGGGGGAATGACTCTATTCTTTTTTTTTTTTTTTTTTTTTTTTTGAATGTACTACAATTTTTTTTATTAGTTACACATGATAGTACAATGATCTTGACAATTCATACATTTGAGTCAAATGGGGTATAATTTCTGATTGTACAGGTTGCAGAATCACATTGGTTGTACTACAAATTTTTCATTTCAACATTCAAGAACACTTGAGTTATTTCTTTTTTATCTTTAATTTTTATAGCTTTTTATTGGTACATTATAATTATACATAATAGTGGTATTCATTGTTACATATTCATACATGCATATAACATAATTTGGTTAATTTCATTCCCAGTACCTCCCCCTTTTCCTCCCCTCCACAAACTACATTTTATTTTATTTTTTTTATCAGTTGTTCAAAACATTACAAAGCTCTTGACATATTTCATACATTTGATTCAAGTGGGTTATGAACCCCCATTTTTACCCTGTATACAGATTGCAGAATCACATCTGTTACACATCCACGTTTTTACATACTGCCATACTAGTGTCTGTTGTATTCTGCTGCCTTTCCTATCCCCTACTATCCGCCCCGCCTCTCATCTTCTCTCTCTACCCCATCTACTGTAATTCATTTCTCTCTCTCTTTTTTTTTTCCCTTTCCCCTCACCTCCTCTTATATGTAATTTTGTATAACAATGAGGGTCTCCTTCCATTTCCATGCAATTTCCCTTCTCTTTTCCTTTCCCTCCCACCTCTGTCCCTGTTTAATGTTAATCTTTTTCTCATGCTCTTCCTCCCTGCTCTGTTCTTAGTTGCCCTCCTTATATCAAAGAAGACATTTGGCATTTGTTTTTTAGGGATTGGCTAGCTTCACTTAGCATAATCTGCTCTAATGCCATCCATTTCCCTGCAAATGCCATGATTTTGTCATTTTTTAGTGCTCAGTAAAACATGAAAACTATTTCCTCAGGCCACAGTTGCATTTGGGGGAATGACTCTATTCTTTTTATTTTTTAATTTTTTTTTTTTTTTTTTTTTAGTTATTGACAGACCTTTATTTATTTCACATGGGGCTGAGAATTGAACCCAGTGCCTCACACATGCCAGCCAAGTGTGCTACCGCTGAGCCACAGCCCTGACTATTCTTCATGAGCTGGAAAATGAGGCAAAGAGGAAGACCCAACTATTAAAATCCTCTGCTTTTTTTCTACTTCTATGTGGCCAACAGATTCCACCGGGACCCAGATGTTAGGCCTGTTCACTAATATTGTATTATTCAGTTTTCTGTAACTAATCCTCTTTTTTGTATTGCTCTTGTCTCCTCGTGGCATCAAGGTAATTGAAACTTTGTAAAATAAGCAGCCTGGCTTTGCTCCTCTCTCACTTTATCTTTGTTCTTGAAGTCTCTGAAAACTTTGAATTATTATTTCTTTAATGATTTGTTACTAAACACTGTAAAATTGTCTATACTTTCTATCTTTGTAAGTAGAAAGAAGATTTGGGAAATTCTTCACCAACCTTCATTTCTTTATTGAGTATTGTTGTATTGATTTTTTATTTCTTGACAAACTGATAATTTTTGTTTGTTTTTTTTCTAGAAAATAGTATAGTTCCTTTAAATTTCCAAATGTGTTGCCAAAAAATTTTTATACTATTCATTTATAATATTAAAAATATTTTTCTCTAGCTATGCCAACTTCTTCATTCATCTGTTTCATATTTTTGCTCTCTGTGAATTTCTCTCTCCATAGACTACCCCTTCCCCAAGCCTTTGAGGTGCTGGGGATAGGATGCAGGGTCTCCTGCATGCTAGGCAAAAGCTCTACCACTGATCTACACCCACAGTCCTCGCATATTTTAAGGTTTTATTAGGTTTTTAAAATACCAGCTTTTGGTGTCAATTTTTGTTCTTGTGTATTTCTATTGTTATTTTAACTTTTCCTTCTTTTTCTGAATTCATTCTTTCTTTAGCTTCTTGAATTAAATACTGATGGTCTAATTGGCTTATCTTTAATATTTCATTTTTATGTAAATGAATTTAAAGCTGTATCTTTCTACGTGCCACTTTAGTGGAGGGCTGACAATAGAAACAGATTTCTTGGGTGTAAATATATCACTTCATCCATGACACTGGGAGAATTACTTTATTGCTCTGTGCTTCAGATTCCCCTTATTATTGTTCAGTAAGTTTCTTTTTATTCTTATTAATGTTTTAAATGCCTGATCCATCATTATCTGATAGAAATGTGTTAATTCTCCCAATTCATGGACTACCATTTATATTGTTTTGTTTTCTGAGAGCACACAAATACCCATCCTCCTGATGGGTAGTAAGGACTGAGCATTCCTTATCATAGTGTTTTATCCCTCTTTCATCTTTTTTTTAAGAGACAGGGTCTGCTATGTTTCCAGGCTGATCCCAAATTTCTGTGCTCATGTGATCCTCATACTTCAGATTCCTCAGTACATGGAACTATAGGTATAAGTCAGTTCACCTGGCCCTTTTTATTCTTAATTTTTTTTGCTTTAAATTATCTTTTTCCAATTATTAATATTCTCATGCCAGATTTCTTTTGTCTAGACTCTTCAAAATCACAATGGGAGTAAGATCTTTGTTTATATTTTCCGTATCATTATTTTCAAGGGCACCCAGCTAGTGAATGGCAAAGCCAATTTTATCCATAGGACCCCCCACCTCCAGTCCATCATTCTCTTTTCCTGTCACAATATGTCCCATGGTTCAACTTTTTGCATTATTCAATTTAAGTCATTCTTCACTGTCACTTCATTGTGAGGCCTCTCCCAACAACCAGCCTATAGTAGTTGGTTCCTTTTCTGAATGAATGCTAATGTCCAAAGTGCTTGTTTGGTCCTTAATGTATGCTCCCCTGGTTTGGGCTTGTATATATCCTGCAAGTTCCTTGAATGCTACAATATGGGTTATATCTCTTCTGGTACTCCAGAATGACTTCACTAAAAAGCATTCTGGTTGGGAAGGGAAAGCTAGGGACCTTGTCTTGAAGCTGAATTTCCATAAAGTAACGCTATTTTATTTGCAATGAATGGGGATGGCTGTTAACAACATTTGGGAAGAAGTTAGCTGAAGTCCCTGTATGCCACTTTTTCAGTTTTCACTGACCTGAACTGGCTTGTCCATGATGTGGTGGTTTCCAACAAATAGCTGCTCTTCAAAATCACAATGGAAGTAAGATTTTTGAAAAGTGCCTATTTTCAAATCCTCATTGAGAGCCACTGAGTCAGAATCTCTTAAATAGTTGAGTCTGTGAATATAGTATCTAAAAACCTCTGCCGAGAAATCCAAGTTTGAGACATCTGAGCACCTAGTCAGCAGGTGATAAATGCTTGAATATACAGGGTGGATACCAAGTCTACAAATACAGGCATGCTTTAATTAATATTATACTTTAAGGAAATTATATCACTGATTCTCAGCTTCCATTAGTATAAATAGTTTAGTGTAAATATGTCTATTTAAATCACTGTATAAGTCTTTATATTCTGTTATTCACCATGAAGTTATTGAGATGATAACAACAAACATAATGGCCAACACTCACTGAACACCTAAAACATGCCAAGTGTTTATGCATATTGTCTCCTTTGTTACTTACTAGAATTCTCTGTGTGGCCTTTAATCAGGGTCAATTTATCCATTAGCTTCACTGGGAACAATGCATAGGGTTTAGGATTTAAAGGGCTCACGATCCTTTAGAATCAGAAGAGGGAAAAAGGACTATAATCCTATAATCCTTCCTGAATTAATTATTATATTAGTCTTTATACCAACACAATCATGAAGGCAAAGATGCCTTGGGTTGCCAAAAAGTCATAATGTGGTTTTCACTATAATCATTCCCATTTAACATAAATGAGATGAATTTTTAGCAAAGTTAAAACATAAAACTTGCCCAAAGACCATGCACTTAGGTTATGGAGGAAGTGATTTTTGGGCAAAGATGCTTAGGACACCACCACAACCAAACTATATACTATACAGCATAATAGAGCAGCATAATATAGCAGGGAGTTCATAGTTAAGAAAGCAAGTGTTTTATAATTAGTCAATTAGAAAATACTTCAAGAAAAGAATATAACTAAATGCCTACATTTAAGGGTAAATCTTGCTTATAAGGGACTTGAGGGTTTTATAATTTGGAGAAACTTCTTTAAGAAAAAAGAATGCAAATTAGAGAAATTCAAACAAAATTACTCTAAGATTTCATCTCACTCCAGTGAGAATGGGAATTATCAAGAATACAAGCAACAATAAGTGTTGGTGAGAATGTGGGGGAAAAGGTACACACATACCTTGCTGGTGGGACTGAAAATTGGTACAATAACTCTGAAAATCAGTATGGAGATTACTCAGAAAACTTGGAATGGAACTACCATTTAACCCAGATACCCGACTCCTTGGTTTATACCCAAAGGACTTAAAATCAGCATACTACAGTGAAGCAGCCATTTCAATGTTTATAGCAATTCAATTCACGATAGCTAAACTATGGAACCAACCTAGATGTCCTTCAACAGATGAGTGGAAAAAGAAAATTAGGTGCATATACACAATGGAATATTACTCAGCCTTAAAGAAGAATGAAATTGTGGTATTTTCAGGTAAATGGATGGAGTTCGAGAATATCATGCTAAGTGAAATAAGCCAATCCTAAAAAACTAAAGGCTGAATGTTTTCTCTGATAAGCAGATACTGATCCATAATGGGGAGGGGCTAGGAAAGAACAGAGGAACTTTGGATTGGGCAGAGGGGAGTGAGGGGAGGAGGAATGTGGGGGTAAGAAGGGTGGTGGAATGAGATGGACATTATTACCCTATATACATGTATGATTGCATGACTGGTGTGACTCTGTATCATGTACAGCCAGAGGAAGGAGAAGTTGTGCCCTATTTCTATACAAAGTGTCAAAATGCATTCTGCTGTCCTATAAAACTAATTAGAACAAAATTCTTAAAAAGAAGAAAAAAGGGAAAAAACATGCAAGATTGTAAAAAAAAAAAAAAAATTACATCTTCGGTTTGCAAGGGGGTTGCAGAAGAATCCACAAGTGTGAGCCTCATTCGGTGGTAAATGCATCTCTCCTCAGTATCCTTGAGCCTAAAGAAAGCCAGGGAGGGAGTCAGTGTAAAGCGGGCTATCAGCCAGGATTTAAGGAGGAAAAGGGATTTTGAAGTATAGCTCTGATGTGAGTACCCCGGTGGTGGGGGTGGCCAGTGTGAGTATAATCTTTTCAGGGGCAAGCAGGAAACTCCACCTGCCTGAACCCCACAGTGGTGTTTGTCAGAGGCTGGGTTGGGGACACAGGGAAAGAAGAAAGTGGTGCCCTGCTGGGTCTTAAGTCATTACATAATGAAAGGCACACCAGGTAGAGAAATCCGGTGGCCTCCAGCAGGACTCCGAGGAGGGGCAGGAAGAAGCAAAGGGATCTAATTAAAGGACTAATCTGGGTGCATTTTCATGAGTTCCTGATAAATTATGGGAGGAAGGAAGAGGTTTCTGTTTGTTTGTGTGTCTTTTGTTTTTTAAAGAGACCAAGGGCATTTAAAAAGGCTAGAGAAGAGGGGAACTAGAGTAAGCCAGTCTTGTGAGCCCAAATAATTGACAGAACAGTGTGGAATTGCCAGAAATTGAGAGGCTGGTTAGGCTTGGTTCTAGAGTAGTTAAATGCAACAAAATATTCATGACAGGGAGGCATCCTGAACAAACTTGGCTGCTGGCATTAACCTTGGATGTGTTTTCCTGCATACCAGTGCCCCATCTGAGCCACACATTCTTTCTCAGTTATGTTAACAGCATTAAGAACACTGCAGTCAGGTCTCCCTGTTCTTGCTGACTAGAAACATTTTGCCGTTAATATGGAATGTGTGAAACACCATCATGGGATCAGTTATAATTTAACTCTTCGGTGTTGCTGCTCTCCGACTGCTTCTTCAGATGGGCGGCCAAGAGATCCAGTCACGTGGGAAAGTGAAGGAAGAGAGTGGATTGGGGAAAGTAAAAAGGAGCTAAAGAGAGAAAAAGAGAGAGAGAGAGAGAGAGAGAGAGAGAGAGAGAAGAAAAGAAAGGGATACAGAATTAGAAAGAGGAAGGAATCTCAGAATCATTAAAGAGAATATGTACTGCATTGCTAGGATGGGTCGGGATCTGTTCTAGGCATCACTAAGAAAGAGATGGAGTCACTATTGAAAGTTGTCTAAGTTTCTGAGGTGGATGTTTGGCAAAGTGATGGCCCAGCATTAGGGACAACAGATTTTAAAGACTGGAGAGAGGGATGATACATTCACCTTTAGCCACGTCACAGTTGACAGTCTGAAAATGTAAAGCAGAGACGTCCAGTACACAATTCTGAACATGGGAAGGGAGGTCAAGAGAGAAGTCAGAGCAGGAGAGAGAGGTTTTTACAGTGAATCTATCAGCATTCAGAAAAGAAAATCTTCCCTTGTCTCTGCCACCTCCTGAAAATCATGACCTCCCCAGTGGTCTTTTCTCACTTCCATCCTCTTGCATCCCTTGGCAGCATGTGTTAAAATGACTCAATCCCTCTTTACTGAAAGATGTATCTAAATCATTGTTCGATATATGTTTTTATTGTTACTAATGAAGATGTGGTTAAAGGAGGGAAGGCTTGGCTCTGGGGTGAGAAATCAAGCTTTCCCATTAAGACTCCATTGTGTGAGTTGTTTTATGTGTTATCTTCCAGTAGATTTCTAGACTTCTTCATCCTACATATCTACTACTTTGTGTCCCCTGATCTATTACCCCCCCACACACACACTGGAGCTTATTGGAGTAGGAAAACAGATCATGTTTTCAGGCAGAGAGAATGGAGATATTTCAGAGGCAGGCGGAAGAGTTGACTAGGAACAGCTGACTATATGTACTATCCTGTTTATTTTGACTTTGTGGCATCACAGTGTGTCATTGTCTGGGTTGGCTTTGGATATTGAAGCTGGCCATCCCTAAAAGGCTGAAGGTGAACAGTCTGGAAATATGACTGCCATTACAGAGCAACTGTAACTTATGGAACAACAGCAATGTCCCTGGGCTGTAATTTATCATATGATTAGTAAACAGATCACCACAGTAGCTGGTTATTTAGAAACCTGTATTAAATTTTTGATACAACAGGGGAAGTGATTAATTTGACAAAGATTCGTGAGCACATATATTTCCAGCTTTGAGCTACTACTATCTGGAAAGAAACACTGAAATTTTGAATTACATAGTGTTCACTGCCTTGGCAGATTTTGGTGTGAGACTATGCATGACTACACCTCTCCCACAAGTTTGCACAGGCTTAGGAATTTTCTTATTAAGGTTGCTATTCAATCTGCAACTTAGCAAGGGCATGCAAATGCTTGGGAAGAATATTCTCAGGCATATTAATCTTGACTTATAATTGAATATTCCTTTTCCTGGGTTAGTGCCAAATTACTTTCCCTTTCCTTCTCTGTGTTCCTTAGGAGGAAGGTATTATTTTAAGCCTATTGCAATTAGAGCTGTCTGTCATTGACAAGTTTTAGATCTATCACAAATAAATTATGAGTTAGATTCAATTATGAAGTCATTAACACACTTCATGTAAGTAGAGAATGAAAAGCAAGCTCTGTGTAAAAACAGGAAATCTCACGTACACATCTATCTTCTAGCCTTCGAGAAACTCCACTAAAACTACCAGCAAAGAGATATTTTTAAGGTTGAAATCCAAAATAAATCCAGAGCTATCTAGAAGAGAAGAAACAATTTTGGAAACTGGAAGAACAATGACTACCTGGTGATAGAGTGAGTAGATCTGAAAAAAAAAAAAAAAAAGAATCAGGTTAGGTAGTAGATACAACTAAGAACTCATCTGACTTATAGGATATTCAAAGAATTAGAAACTAATTTCACCGTGTCCCTGTGAAAGTAAGGGTAAAAGGAAAATGAACTAAATCAGGGGTGTTGTGAGGATGTCTACTTTTAGAAGGAATTGAATCCCTAGATTCCTCCCCATATCCATGCAGCATCCCAGAAACTGTTCTTTCCTTAGTTGGCAGAAGAGTGATGGCTTATCTTCAGAATGACAAAAAAAAAAAAAAAAAAAAAAAAAAAGATGTAATGGAAGAATACCAGTGCAACTAAAGGTGAAGGAATTTTACTACAAATAAAGCATGAAGTGAATTCACACTTATTACCAAGATACCACATATGCCACATCTATCTTTTCCTCCTACAGGCCCAGGACATGAAAAGACAGGCCTTCACCCTCTAGGCAGGACACTGGAAGGTATCTTTGGGAAATGTAACTTGTACATGATAAAAAGACCTGACATTGGAAGGATAATGATATTTGAGGTTACTGCATTGAACAGCCCACTCTGATGCTCTCATAATGAAGTGCAGGGCAGACCAGCCTGACTAACATATCCTCAAGAGTTTTCAGTAAATCACTGTTAAATGTTATGAGATACAAAGCCTACAAGATATCAAAAAGGTTTTACCTGAAAGACAGAAAATAAAATAATAACATGTAATGTTAAGGATATAAAGATAAAATAAATGTCAAAAACTTCACAAAAAGAAGCCACTATAACTATGAAACAAGAACAGTATCGATTCATAAATAAACAAAAAGGAAATGTTACATTATGAAAACATTAATGTTTTGGAAATTAAGTACTCAGTAAAATGAAAAATTTCAGCAGAAAGTTCTGAGGATATAAAGTTGAATAATTTTTCCAACAAAAAGAAAAGTGGGGGGTGCTGGGTTTGTGGCTCAGTGGTAGAGTGCTCACCTAGCACGTCTGGGGCACTGAGTTGGATTCTCAGAACCACATAAAAATAAATAAAGGTATTGTGCCCATCTACAACTAAAAAAAAAAAAGGAAAGAAATAAAGACAGAAAGATAGAAAGAAAAGGGGATGGAATATGTATATAAGACAAGTAGGTAACTAGTCAAGAAATTTTAGCATAAAAAATACAGCCCAGAAAACATAGAGAAAATCAAGAAGAGGAGATAATAAATGATCTGACTTTCCAGACTCAAAACTTTCCCAACCGAAAACAATCCCAGGTTAATGTACAACATTGTGAAATTTCAAAGAGAAGATTCTGCAAGATTGTAAAGAGGAAAAAAAATAACATTTAGGTCATATACACAACATTAGCAATTAGGGAGAATAAAAATGTTCTGAAAATTTAGAAAAAAGTTATGACCTAGAGTCATATAACAAGTGGCAATCAAAACTGGATTTAAACAAATTTAATTGATCAGTGGTAATGCCCTTCATTGAACCTGTTTTTTTTTTTTTTTTCAAGCTGACTAATCAATAGTGGGCCCTTGTTTCTGAAAGTCAACCAGCTCTCATCTGAGGATGTTAAAAAAAAAATCAGAATGTAAAATAGTGATTACGAGAGGCTAGGGAAGATGAGGAGAGTTAAGTTATGAGTACCCAAACACAGGTAGATGGAAGTAATATGCTCTGGTGTTCTTTAAAGGTGGCTTTAGTTCATGATAACCTACCATATATTTTATGAATAACTAGACAAGAGGAGCTAAAGTCTCCAAACACAAATTAATAATAAGGAGATGGAAATGTTAATTACCCTGATTTGATCAGTACACGTTGTATATACATGCATTGAAAATATCAAGCTGTACTCTATAAATATGTACAATTACTAGGTGTCAATCAAAAAATTTAAATTTTTTAATTAAATTATTTATTTACTCTAATTTATTACACATGATGGCAGAATGCAATTCATTTTATATTACACATATAGAGCACAATTTTTCAAGTCACTGATTGTACACAAAGTATTTTCACACCATTCTTCATACATGTACTTAGGGTAATGATGTCTAACTCATTCCACCATCATTCCTACCCCATTGCCCCCTCCTTTCCCCTCCCTTCCTTTGCCCTATCTAAAGATCCTCCATTCCTCCCATGCTCCCTACCCATCACCATTATGAGTCAGCATCCTCATATCAAAGAAAACATTCGGCCTTTGGTTTTTAGGGATTGGCTTGCTTCACTTAGTATTATATTCTCCAACTTCATCCATTTACCTGCAAATGCCATGATTTTATTCTCTTTTAATGCTGAGTCATGTTCCATTGTGTATATATACCAAAGTTTCCTTATCCATTTATCTACTGAAGGGCATCTAGGTTGGTTCCATAATTTAGCTATTTTGAATTGTGCTGCTATAAACATCAATATGGCTGTGTCCCTGTAGTATGCTGTTTTTAAGTCTTTTGGGTACAGACTGAGGAGTGAGATAGCTGGGTCAAATGGTGGTCCCATTCCAAGTTTCCCAAGGAATCTTCATACTGCTTTCCAGATTGGTTGCACCAATTTGCAATCCCACCAGCAATGTATGAGTGTGTTTTTTCCCCAACATCCTCGCCAACACTTACTGTTGTTTGTATTCTTGATAGCTGCCATTCTGATTGGAGTGAGATTGAAATCTTAGAGTGAGAAACTGATGTGACTCCATTTTTGAGAAACCAGCCTCTATCACAGAGCAAAGCCTGTCCAAGGAAGGGGGCATGACCCTTGTCCTTGGAAAAACCCACAGAACACTTCTAAGCACATACCCACCCTGCTGAGTTATTTGTAAATAACAGGAGAGACCTGTGACACCAGGTGTCCCTGACTCATTAGGCTAGGTGAGGACCCATAGCAACCCCCTAGCAACCACCAATCAGCATGAGACAGGGAAAATACTGGGGAAGACCCTCCAGTAGTTTATGGTTGTTGATAACATGTGGGGAAACCATGTAGTTTAGCACATACACCCCTCGTGGCCTAAACCAATAAAGTTCAAAGGAATCCCCCTATTGTACTAACCAATCACCCCTACCCAACTTGTTCCCACCAGTGAATGTGCTAATCAATGTTAAGAGTTGTTGTTTGATTTTCCCGTGGTATGGAATGATTTGTTGTGTGATGTTGTGACGAATAGAGTATCCCCCCAAAACCTATAAAATCTCACTGAACAAAGGACCAGGACTCACTCCCTGGGACTGCTGCATCAGGAACGGTTGTGAGTCCAGGCTTGAGCTTGCAATAAAGACTCTTATGTGATTGCATCGGATTCAGCTCTTGGAGGTCTATTGGGGTCCCACGAATCTGGCATTACAGGAGTAGTTTTGATTTGCATTTCTCTAATTGCTAGAGATGCTGAACATTTTTTTCAGATGTTTGTTGATTGATTGTATATCCTCTTCTGAGAAGTGTCTGTTCAGTTCTTTGGCCCATTTATTGATTGGGTTATTTGGTTTTTTTGATGTTAAGATTTTGAGTGCTTTATATATTCTAGAGATTAATGTACTTTCTGATGTACTTGTGGTAAAGATTTGCTCCCATTCTGTTGGCAAAAATTTTTTTAAATTTGAGATGGAAATATTAACTGTCCTGATTTTATCAGTATACACTGTATACACGTTTCAAATTGTCACACTGTACCCAATACATTGATACAATTAAAATAATATTCAATTTTTAAATCATCAGAAAATTAAGAAAGAAAGGAAGGAAAGGAAATCAACCAGCTAGAGATGGACTCACTCCACTAAACACACTTCTGACTGATCAACCAAGTACCTACAACTCCTAAGGTGACGGCAACACACTGAAGCTATTGCAAGTTTACCAGTCCCTGAACTCCATGTTTCCTAGAATCCCTGGAGAGACTCAGCAATTTATTCTGCCCAGAAAGACTGTGCCTGGCCAGCATAGCTCTCCTACAGAAGGCCAAGCAGTAGATGAAGCTTTGTCTTTTTATGTCAGATATTCAGAGGTAGTTTCATCATGATTGCACTAGATTAATTTTTAACTTCATCATTGAAAGCTACAAAGCAAAGAAAAAAGGCTTTCAAATTCTGAAGGAATATAATTAACAAGCTAGAATTTAATACTTAGCCACTGAATCCTATGCTTATAGTCCTTTTCCAGAGTAATAAATCAAAGATCATTATCTGAAATGAGACAGTTAAGAAGTAACATTTCCAGAATGCTGTCCTGGAAAATGGAGACAAATACCAAAACAACCAGGTAAAAGAAATGAAACTGGAGTCTCCAAAGGAAGAAGTGGTAGGTGTGATCGTATGAGAGTTATTTGCTGCTTTTCACAGTAACTGTTGGAGAACTATTTGCTTTTTAAAACTCTGTGCATATTAATTTAGTCAAAAATAAATGCAAAAGAAAAAAATGAAAAGAAAGTGATAAATGTCACTGATCCAGACCAAAGTTCAATAACTTGTCTAATATTAAGTGAAAAACAAGCAAGATGCAAAAAGTAAGCACAGCAAGTTATTATTTGTGTAAATGGAGGGGGGAGTGACAATCATAAATATATGCATGCATAATACCAGAAAGCTCTACTGTGTCTAACTTCCAAAAAATCCTGAATGCAACCATATATCACTCTCCACCACTGGCATCATTAGGAACAACATCCTCTTTTGAGGCCCCTCAAACAGTAGCCTGCCCACTATTTCCCTGTCCTCCCTGCTTTTACCCCTTTGTCTACACAACAATCCAGGTAATCCAGCTAAAAATAAATAAATCACATTGCCCATTCTGATCAAAACCCTTAGAGTTTTCTGGGTTTTTCTCAACACATTCAGTCAAACCAGAGTCCTTAGTAGGATATTCACACCCTCATGTGATCAGGTTCTGACCTCTGTCTCATCTAGTTCCAGTGCATTCTTACTTCAGGGACTTTGCAACTCAGTGCTTTCCCCAGACATCTGTCAGGACTGACCCTCCCTCAGTTCTCTGCTGTAGTGTCATCTTCTCCAAGAGACCTTGCCTAGGCCTCTCTTTGCATTTCCTTCCCCACACACTATCCACCTGTCATTCTCTGTTAACTCACCCGACTTATTAACATTTGCCATTTATGTACATATTAATATTTGCTTGTTTATTGGCTTTCTCACTCCACAGAATGTAAAGTCCCATGAGGGCAGTTAGATTTGTCTACTTCTAATTGCACTTATCCCCAACCCCCTAAAGCAAGGCCTGCCATGCATAGTGACTACTAATAGAATTCTTTTGAATAAATTTGTACATAATGAAAAGTATATTGCTGGGCATGGTGGCACACGTCTGTAATCCCAGCAACTCTGGAGGCTGAGGCAGAAGGATTGTGAGTTCAAACCCAGCTTCAGCAACTTAGCGAGTCCCTAAACAATTCAGTGAGACCCTGACTCTAATAAAAAAAAAAAAAAAAAATTTTTTTTAAAGGTCTGGAGATGTGGCTCAATGGTTAAGCAGCCCTGGGTTCAATCCCTGGTACCCCTCCCCCTCTCCAAAAAATAAAAATAGACACTCTTTTGAAACTTCTTCAAAGAAAGAAATGCTAAGTGAGAGAGTCAAGAGCTTGCTATTTTTCACAGAAAAGAAAAACCAAACTATTCATAGCAGCTGCTTTGGAGAGAGGAACTAGGAACTTGAGTGCCAGTGGTGAGAGAGCAGGAGAGTCTAGACTTTCACTTCTCTAGGTCCTCTGCCTTCAACTCCCATAGCACCCAGGTCTAAGCTGTACACTCCATACTGCTGCACATCCATGAGGATCTGCTAGGGTGCCCAAGGGAAGTGTGAGGACATTTATTTATGTTTACTTTTTTCCTAAAAGAAAAAGACATATATTAATTTATAGATTTTGAATACATGTATATAATTTATAAATTGTGTCCTGGATTGCATGTTTTTTGCAGGCTTGATGACATATGCCTATAATGCCAGCCACTAGGGAGGATGAGGCAGGAGGATTGCAAGTTTGAGGCCAGCTTAAGCAACTTAGCAAAGTCTGCCTCCAAATAAAAATTAAAAAGGCCTTGGGATGTAGCTCAGTGGTACAGCACTTGACTCCCCAGTCTGCGCAGTTCTGAGTTCAAGCCCTAGAACTTCAAAGAAACATCAAAACATGTTTTTAGTTACAAAGGGACACAATTAAAAATTTAGTCTGTAAGTTTAATCACAAACTAATAACCTGTAGCTCTTGTAAATGGCAGATGCATTTGATTTATCTTATATTGTTTTGAAATTATTTGAATCAATATTAAAATCCATAAATTTCACATAAAATTTCAGATTTCTGCCTTTTTAAAAATGCTAGAGGAGTTGGCAATACTGGTCCTGCAATTTGCTGGAGCAAGGGAGTACATGCATGTTTAGAATGTGTCTGTTTGTATGTGTGTTTCTGTGCAGCAAAGTGTTCCAAACAGCTTCCTGTGGGTTGTGGGTTCTCACATTTGACTTACCTCACCCCTTTATCAGCCTGATCTTACAGGCATTTTATTGATGGTCTTTAGTTTAAAGCCATTTTCTGACCCATTTCTCAACCTCAGTCAAATCATATGTACTGATAGCAGTAGAAGGCCTAACATTTGCTAATAATTTACTACTTTAAAAAAATGATTGAATTCAGAGCTACCTCCACGATAATGCTACACTCTCTTCTAATCCTGTTGAATTAGAAACTGAGCTTAATGGGAGAGTATGTACTTGTGAATCACCATCCTTGGGTACAACCTTGTGGAGAGCCACTGATATATAGTTTACACTGTGAACCTTGCTATTCTAACTTTGTAGAGTCCTTGTTTGTACATATGTATGTATAGCCCTACGTATACTTCTTTTAACAAATACATTTTGTACAGTATTTCTGAGTTCCTCAGAGTATCCAGTAGTGAGAATACTAAACTTGCTGGTTGACTGATTAACATCAAAAAGCATATAGCTTATAACTTACATCACTGTGGTTTGCATATAAAATAATAGAGATGGCATAAGAAACAGAGATGTATGCACATACAGTAAAAGCAGGAGGAATGGCTCATTGTTTTTGTTTTCTAGACTGTTCTTAACATCATTTTCTTATTTAATCTTTTTTTTTATATAATATTTATTTTTTAGTTTTCGGCGGACACAACAGCTTTGTTTGTATGTGGTGCTGAGGATCAAACCCGGGCCGCACGCATGCCAGGCAAGCGCACTACCGCGTGAGCCACATCCCCTGCCCTTATTTAATCTTTATAATAGTCATTTGGGCAAAATTTTCCTTTTAATTTTCTATATGAGAAAATGAGGCTTAGAAGAGTGAAACAGTACTCCACAACCATAAAACTACTAAATGGCAAATCAAGAATTAGAAACCTAAGTCTAATTCCAAATTCAATGATCTTTACTAAGCAATAACCCCCTCACTCTCCTCAAATAAATAAATAAATAAATAAATAAAACTCTTGACAAGACATTGACATATCTCCAATAAGATGTTCCGAAATAATGGTTTATTTACCATTGAAAATTAGCTATAAAATCAGTATATTCCATAACAACAAATGGAGATGTTGAAGAAATTTTGGGTCAAATTAACAGAGGGGAAACAACAAAAGTTGTCTCAAGGTAGAATTTAGAACAGGTTTAAACATCTGGCTCAGAAAAGTCAAAATATTAACCTTTTTAGATCTTGATCAAAGGTTAGAAATAACCTTTGAAAATTAAATTAAATTCTAGCCGACTAGAAATTTGTTATCACAAAAAATGGGAATTTGCTTCTTGGCCACAACCTCTATTTGTTGTAGACAAAAAGTAGAGACTGAATTCACTGTAGTTTGCTTTGTTGTTTGTTTAATTTTAAAATATAAAATCAAAACTCCAGTTTCATTCATCCAACAGAAACATTTTCAGCATCACCAAAGGGCACTGTTGCGGTTGTTGTTTTTTTTTTTTTTGGTACTGGGAATTAAACTCAGGGGTACTACGCCACTGAGCCACATCCTCAGTCCTATTTTGTATTTTATTTAGAGATAGGTCTCACTTTGCTTAGCACCTCACTTTTTCTGAGGCTGACTTTGAACTTGAGATCCTCCTGCCTCAACCTCCCAAGCCCGGCTAGGCTCCACTCTTAAGGAGTTTATCTTCTATTAAAGGATCTGAGGAGTCTATATCTGACAGCAAGAAAGCACTAGGTTAAGTCAGGCCTGGAGAGTCCTTTCTTTCAGGCAGAAAATTTTTGACTGATGGCTATAAAAAGAATAACTCTGAGGCAGCAGATTTAAGAGGCTGCTCTATGCCCAGGCTACATACAACATTCTATGTATGCAGCACTCAGAAAAAGAGATGTGGTAACCAAAGTCTTTCACAATGAGATAAGATAAAAGGCTTAAATAAATTTAATCAGAATGATTCTGAACATGATAAGATAAGGGGTTTAAATTACAGGGTGAGGCAGCTGCTAAATAAGAAGTTTTTACAGAGAGATAGATTCCTCCAGCCAAAATAGATTATTTAATTTGTGACAGCTTATTTGCTGGAAAAATATATTAATTAATGATTGTTATGGAGATATATGTAGTGGGTGGGGGACAGTTATAAGAATAGGATCACAGATAAATATCTGTTAAGGTTTGGATATGAGGTGTCCCCCAAAAAACTTATGTGATAGACAATGCAGGAATGTCCAGAGGTAAATGATTATGAGAGCTCAAACCTAATCAATTGATTAATCCATTTGATAGACTGATGATTTGAATGGATTACTGGGTGGTCATCATAGGTAGGCAGGACATGGCTGGAGGAAGTAGGTCACTGGGGTTTGTGCCCTCAGGGATTATATCTGGTTCTGGCGCTCTCTCTCTCTCTCTCTCTCTCTCTCTCTCTCTCTCTCTCTCTCTCTCTCTCTCCTTCAGGGCTGCCATCAAGCTGAGCAGTTTTCTTCTGCCACACCCTTCTACCATGATGTTCTGCCTCACTTAAGGTCTAGAACAATGAAATCAGCTGATTATGGACTGAATCTCTAAAACTGTGAGACCCAAATAAACTTTTTTTCCTCTAAATTGTTCTTGTCAGGTATTTTGATCACAGCGATGAAAAACTGACTAACAAAATCCCCAAGTTGGTGGAGAAATTATTTGTGGGGTGATATAAGGGAAGCTTTTAACTTACTTGATAAAATTTCTGGGTTTTTTTTTTCTAATTGACATATAAATATATTTTCCTTGCAAACATTATAAAATTTATTGGTCAAAATAAAGTTCTCTTGGACCATCTCTCAACTGTCCCCTATACAAATTCCAACACCCTCCCCAACTTATCTTCTCTGGAAATTTTTACAAACACATGTAGCATTTGAGCATGACCCAAAAAGAAAAATAAAGCTTGCAAGAACAACACCATTAACTCCCTTTTATTAAGAGGTTGCTATGTTTGACAGTTTCCATATAAGATACTAAATCACTTAACAAATGTGTTGTGAGCGATTCCTATGTGCCTGAGACTGGGAATATAACAGTGCCCTCAAATTCATTACTGCCTCCAAGCTCCACATGTTTTCTGCCATATGCTGATAAGGAATTCAGATTCAGAAAACTTTCGCAACTCAGACAAGGTTACTTTGAGTTAAGTGGCAGTGCTGGGACTCTAATTCTGGCCTGTCTGTCTTCAGAGCCTAATGCTTCTTCTATAACAACATATGGTTTTCAAACCATTTGTTTTATAGGCAGAAGTTTTTAAAAATTTTAAATGCAAATGAATTAAACGATCACATTGTAGCTCAATGCAGAAAGAAGATAGAAGGAGAGGCACTCTGGTTCCTTAATGGCTATCTGCTAAGATGAATTTGTTTTCAATCAAGAGGACTAGAAGGAAGTATTTATGTGAAAAACCTCAAACATGCAAGTGTGCTATTACTCAACAGCTTTAGGGTCAATAGCCAAACATTAATGCTGGTAAAGATCATTAGGGCACTGGTTTTGGAATCAAGACACCTGGAAATCCACACTAACTCTGCTACTTACTGGTTGAATGACTATGCCTCAGTTTTTCACATCTGTAAGATGGGAATGATAGTGGTAACTTACAGTGGTAGGCAGAATTCCCCCTGCTGGTATACATGCTCATATAATTGTCCCACCCCAGCCAAACTTTAGTGCTGGGCAGCACAACTGGATATGATCATTGTTATGATTAGGATATTAATCAGTTGAGTTGGAGTTAACCAAAAGATGATCCTGGGTGAGTCCAGCCTAATTGCCTAGGAAAAGGTGAAGCTTTGGAGACATACCTGCCTGTGCAGAAGAAATCAAACAGCCCTTGAGAGGAGGAGCCACTTGGCATGAAACAGAGAATGACCTCTTGGAACCTAAGCCATTCTCTGGCTGAAAGTTAGCAAGAAAGTAGGGACCTTGGTCATTGTCTTAGTCTAGCTGGCTGCTATAACAGAATACCTTAGACTGGGTAACTTAAGAACAACAGAAATTTATTGTTAACAGTTCTGGAAAGCTGGAAGTCCAAGATCAAGGAGCCAGGAGAAGCTGGGTGCTGTAGCACAGTCCTGTAATCCCAGCTTTTCAGGAGTTTGAGGCAGGAGGATCACAAGTCTGAAGCCAGCATGGGCAACTCAAAGAGGTCCTGTCTCAAAATAAAACAATAAAAAAGACTAAGGATGTAGCTCAGTGGCAGAGGGCCCCTCAGATAAAATAAACACTGGCTTCTATATATTTTTCCCCAGTAAGGAAGATGAAACCTTGTTCATAGGTCATTGTCTCCACCATGGACCCTGACATGAAGCATTCAGTGAAAAGGGCTCCTGCACAAACTGAGTGATGAGACAGTTTCTCAGATTCATCCAAGTGCTGTCCCCTGAGCAATGCTTTCTCCCTGTTCCAACAATAGAAGGCAGACTTGCAACTTGGGAGTGAGCTGTGCCCCTTACACACCTCGACAATCTAATTGATACCCTTACCTGCTCCCTGACCATTGTCTTATTAAAGACCTTTTCCTGAAGAATCCCTCCTGTTTTTAGTTAGTTTTGCATCACTGTGACCATAATACCCAACAAAAACAACTTAGAGGAGGAAAGTGTATTTGGGGCTCTTGGTTTCAGACATCTCAGTCCATAGATTGTTGACTTCATTTCTCTGGGCCCAAGGTAAGGCAACATATCATGGGAGAAGGGCCCAGCAGAGGAAAGCTAAACCCCTCATAGAAGCAAGGGAGCAGAGAAAGGGGGCAGTGAGAAGCCATGAGTGAGATGCACCCTTTTAGGGCATACCCCTAGTGGCCCACCTTCTCCAGCCACACCCCACCTGCCTATAGTTGCCATGCAGCTAGTCCACTCAAATTAGGATGAACTGGCTAAGTTATAGCTTTCACAATTCAATCATTTTGCTCTGAATATTTATTTCTGCAGAAGCCGGAGTTTTAAGGGGATACCTTGCCTCAGTCCGGCTGCAGCAAAATAAGCTGGAGGGTGACGAACAACTTCCGTAGATTGATACAGCAGGAGTGGAAGCCGTTTATTGTAGGACAGGAGTGGTATTTATATATTCCACACAGCTTATATAATTAACATAAACTAGATACAGCAGTCAACCAATAAGGAATCTCCACACTTAATGGCTCGCTGGCTTTACTTCACAAACCACTCCCTCTGGCATTTTGCCAGGTGCCATCCAGACTTGTTTACAGACTTTAACAATACCTCATTTTAAATCATAAGCCTTATCAGTTATACTGGTAATCTTAGTTGACCCTAATCTCAAACATTTTCCACCGTTGCCCTAATCTTACCTGATTTGGTTACTATGAACCTTATAGAACAGGTACCCCCCCCTTGCCCTCTTCCCCCACCGCCCCAAAAAACCACATTTCTAAGAATTGACTGAAAAAAATTAACTGGTGGCAAATTTTCAGATGGTTTGAATGTGTAGGAAAGTCTAAATTGGGAGAACATTGACTAAAGTATCAAATTTTATACTGAGAATTTATTGCATATGAAGTGCTGTACCAAATATTACAGAATTTCACAGAGGGACATGTGTTTCATCTTCAACTTACCTTATTTGGGAGATAAAACAGAATATAGGAAATTAATAACAAATCCTTCATAACAATTTCATACAGCAAAACAACAGATGCTATGACACATTTGGGCACATGGCTTATTAACAAAGAGTGATAAGAATAATAATTTCTGTACAAGTTCTAGAAGGACCAAATCACCATGAGGCTTTTTGAATCAGGAAACTACCTAGGTCTTTTTTTTTTTTTTTTTTTAATATCTATTTTTTAGTTTTCGGCGGACACAATATCTTTATTTGTATGTGGTTCTGAGGATCGAACCCGGGCCGCACGCATGCCAGGCGAGCACGCTACCACTTGAGCCACATCCCCAGCCAGGAAACTACCTAGGGAAGAAAAACAAATAGATATTAAAGTCCTGATGGTGAGGTTCTAGATGTGACTGTATTTAAAGTTAGGGTGTCTAAAGAGGTAATAAAGTTAAAATGAAGTCATTAGTGTAGCCCTAATTCAAAATGACTGGTGTAATGAGAAGCACAAAGTAGAACACATAAAGAAGATTATGTGAAGATTTAGGGACAAGATGGTCATATACAAGCTAAAGAAAGGTCTCAGAAAAAAAAAATGACCCTGTTGATACCTTGATCTTGGACTTTTAGCCTCCAGAATAGTGAGAAAATAAATTTCTGTTGTTTAAAGTCTGTCATAGCAGCCTTAGCAAACTCATACAGACAGTGTCTGGTGATAGTCCCCTTTGAAATACAGGGAAATGAACTAATTCTATGTGAGAAAGAGAAGGATAAAAATAAGGTAACAGAAAAAGACATGAAGATGAATTTTAGGAAATGATGGAGATTAAGCTAAAATGAACAAGAAAAAGGACACTATTGACAAGATGAAATTTTGCTGAGGAAAGAAACACAAGATTACCTACACCAACAGAACTATCCTTGTCCTGAGATTATAGAGTAGAAAACAATGAACTTAGTGACAAAGTGGCAAGAAAGAAATAGGAGTCTAAGGTGCCTAAGCTTATTGAAGACAGAAGAAAATGGAAAAGGAAAACAACATGTGTAGGAGACCTGCCGCAGTCTGGCTGGGCACAAATCACGAGCCACTCACGGCTTTGTAGATTCAAACAGCAATTCTTTATTCCCGATCTCACACTGGCCGTCTACAAATACGTTCTGGGGAAATCCACGTTCTCTGCCTAAATCGACACCTCCACTGGGCTTCCGTCTCCCAAAAATACTGTCTGAATTCTGTGAGAACTCAAGGGGAACTCAGGCAGCAGGATACACCCCATTCCCAGCAGGAATAACCTTCCTAAACCGGGAACACCCTAAACCCAGATTGTCCTAAACCAGGAATGCCCTAAACCCGGATCCGCCCTGGTGCTTTAGCAAGGTCACCTTACATGCAATGTCACTGCAAAATGTCCTATTTCCACGAGTCCTTCCACTAAGCAACATGGGGTACGCTGGCAAGGAAATTGTCATACCTACTTGGCTAATGGCTCCCAGCAGAGACCAACCTTACACATAACTGAGTCACACTCCCCGGCTGGGTGCTGGGGCACTCAGTCACAGAAATGTGGCAGAGCTTTCCCCACCCTTCTTAGATTCGAGGGTCCGTGTCTTGTGCATGGGTGTGTCTTGCTACAGCCCCATGGGTGGAGCTACATTCACCTGTTCCTTTGTAATATAACCCCTTGCCCTGTTTAGGATAGAATCTTCCATGGAAGTGCCTTGTGTGTGTCCCCTTCTCTTACTATGCCCTTGGGTGTGGCCTACCCAGGTGTCAGTCAACCTGCTGACAGTGGACATCATGAAGACAGACTCAGCCCCCGGAAACTTGATCCCTTGCCTCATTTGAATAGCTTCTCCTCAATAAAAGGGGTCAGTGCGCGTGCCCATGCTCCTGCGTGTGTGTGTGTGTGTGTGTGTGTGTGTGTGTGTGTGTGCGCGCGTGCGCTCTCTCTCTCTCTCTCTCTCTCTCTCTCTCCCTGTGGACCCTTAAGGTCAGAGTAGCTGTCACAGTGACCCCAAAGAAAAAGATATTTGTGTCTCTTATGTGATTATTTTGCGCAGCCCAGTTAGTCCAGTTTTCCTGGAGTGACCCCTGAGCCTTTTAGTCGCAAACAGAAACCCAGCAAACATGGATCCTGAGATTAAAAGAAGTAAAACATTAAGAATCTGAGCATTGGGCTACTGATATTACATGTTCTAGCTCATTTCATATTTCTCAACAATCCTGTGAAGCAGGTTACTATAGTTTAAATCTTTAAGAAATTCAAAAAAAGACTTGAGGAGTGAAAACAAGCATACACATATGAACCAAGTGTTATATGAGTCAGAAACAGATTAGATCATTCATTAGCTGGCATTTTGTTATTCAAATTTAGAGTCACAGTTTATGGGAATCAGAAAGAAAAGAAATGAGGTGTAATTCAAAAAAACAATTATGTGAAAAGAAAGATTGGATTTGGGCATTTACCTTTTAATCCTTTTCTGGATATTTTGGGCCACTAAAGTTGCCATTTTTGCATAAATTAGATCAAGTTAGATTACTTCCCTTTAAAATCAACCAAACTAATCAAACAACTCTTATGAATAGAGGGGGAAAGAGTGAGACAGTCCTTGGCAGCTTTGTTGAGTAGATTTGATATACTTTGCCCAAGGTGTAGCTTATAGACAATCCAATCACCAAATAGCTCCTTATAGGGGAAAATATGAAGCTGAATACCTTATCTGAGAAGGCAGTCACGTTTTATATGACATGTTTTACACGACTTTGCCTACCCTTCCCTAACCTCTAGTTCTCCTACCTTGACTGACTAGAACCAGGAGCATACACATGATCTAACAGTGACCAGTATTTAGATGGGCTTTTGGCCTCTGAGGTGGTTTAGCAAGTTGGCATACTACAGAGACAAGACACTATCTCTTAGAAATTTGAGTAGAACTGACAAAATAATTTGAAGTTTCAAGTTATGAGAAAGAAGAATAATCAATCATGAACAAACAGAAGTCATAGGTAAGTAGAAATGAAAGGATTTCCTCAGAAAGTCAAGAAGTTAATTAGCACAATAGGAATGCTGTGGCACAGACGGAGGCGTGCTGAATCACCTCACTCATGGAATTCTTGACCTGGCCAAGGAAGCAAGAATGACTCACATTAGTGACTGTTTTCTGGATGTTTCTAGTTCCTAAGTGATTTTCAGTGTCCAAGAACCTGATTCAATAGCTTCTCCTCATGTCTCCCTAACTTCCTAAAGTCCTTATTTTCGTGAGTATCCTCACAACATCCCTGCTCCAATCACACAAATAAAGCCTTTTTCTTTGTAGTGAAATTGAAATGATATTAATGAACATCTCATTAATAAATATTGACGAACATTTAACATGAATTATCACCAAGCATTGGGCTACTGATATTACATGTTCTAGCTCATTTCATGCTTTTCAATAATCCTGTGAAGCAGGTGACTATAGTTTGAATCTTTTGATTCCCTCCAATTTCATGTGTTTGAAGCTTAATGCCCAGTGCAACAGCTTTGGAAAGGAAGGGTCTAATGGGAGGATCACAAATGGATCAATATTGTTATAAAATGGCCTGTGGAAGTGGGTTCTCTTTGTTCCTGCTTTTCTGCTATGTGAAGAACAGCATTTCTTCCCTCTGGAGGGTGAAGCGTTCAGGCACCATCTTGGAAGAGGAAATCAGACCTTCTCCAGACACAAACCTGCTTGCACCTTGATCTTGAACTTCCTACCTATAGAACTGTGAGAAATAAATTTTACCCCTTATAAAGTACCTATAGTGTTCTGTTACAGCAGTGCAAAGTGAACTGATACACAGCTACTATCATTCTCATTAGTTTGTAGTTGGAGAAACCTAACTTATAAAAGTCACCTTTCTTGCCCAAGGTCACACATTCTGTGGCCAAACCAGATCTGAAGTAGATCTGTACAGCTTCAGACATCAAACCTGTATTTCCATTTAACTCCCATCTTTTCTTTGGGATCATTTTGAGAGAAAATGGTAGAAGACAACTACGTCAAGTCAAAAACTCAGTAATGTAGTGATCACAATGAACAGAAAAAAAGATTCATCATGAACACTATGTTCTATAAAATGAAATCATCATGCTTCTTGCTGAAACTCCATAAAAGAGAACTTCTAGAAAGTTCCCTCAAAGAAAGAGTAAATGGACATTAATTACTAATTTTAGAAGCAGACTGTGTGCCAAATGTATGTTTTCTTTAAATAAATGTCTAAGGAAAAAAATATATATATTTTTTCCTTTGTTTAATGATGATTGCTTTCCCTAAACTAGTTTTTCTCATAAAGGCCTAAGTTCTGTAACAGTGAATTCTCCTACAGTGGGATTTTTCTGAAACCAAACTTGGATATAGGAGAGAGACTAATTTGCATTTAAAAAAGAGAAATGAAACTGTAGAAATTAAAAAAAATATATGTACAATATTTAGAGAATATTGTGTAGGCATGCATGTGTATTCACAAAGGTAGCATACTAAATTAGTGTTTAAAATAATTAGTTTGACAACTAATTTATTAGAAAAGTAACATTAATCATCTCTAATACCATATAATAAGCTATATTCCAGAAAGATCAAGGACTCAAAAAATTTTTAATAAAAAAGCAAATTGTGGGTGTGGCTTAGTGGTAATGCAAGTTTTTAGTATGTGTGAGACCCTCAGTTAAACACACACACATACACACATACACACATACACACACACACACACACACACACACCTCAAATTGTAAAATTACTAGGAATGAAATTCACAGAAATGATTTTATAATACCCACAGAGTGAAACCCTTTCTCAGAGTAACACAGAAACCCAAATTATAAAGAAAACAGATTAAAATGTGAACAATTATTCATTCTAACATGTATGAGAAAATAAAAAGGATCATAGAACTAGGAGGAAAAATTAGATGTTTGAAGATGATACTTCATACTAATGCTAATAATGCTACTTTTATGATATTACTTAAATTATGAAATTATCACATTACCAAATTTTAGGAAAACAGAAGATAGAAAAAATACCCACATGCTGGGCATGGTGGCATGCACCTGTAATCTCAGCAGCTTGGGAGGCTGAGTCAGGAGGATCGAGAGTTCAAAGCCAACCTCAGCAAAAGCGAGGTGCTAAGCAATTCAGTGAGACCCTGTCTCTAAATAAAATATAAAATAGGGCTGAGGATGTGGCTCAGTGGTCCAGTGCCCCTGAGTTCAATCCCAAGTACTTCCCCACAAAAAAGAAAAAATACCCACAAGTATTAATACAATAATAATAATTATTATTATTTAAAATTTTTTTAGTTGTTGATAGACCTTTATTTTATTTATTTATATGTGGCGTTGAGAATCGAACTCCATGCCTCACCCATGCTAGGCTAGCACTCTACCACAGAGCTACAACCCTAGCCCCGACAATAATTATTATTTTACTTTATTTCCTTACAATCTTTTTAAAGGTATTTTTATGATAGGATATTTCACATAACAAAATTAATTGCTTTAAAGTATAAAATTCAGTGGATTTTAATACATTCACAAGACATGTAACCATCACCACTCTTGAATTCAGAAACATTTTCATCACCCCTCCCTAAAAGACAATGACAACCCATTAGTTACTTTCCATTTCTCCTCCCTTGGCTCCAGACTCTAGTTTCTGTCTGTATGCATTTGTCATAGGCACTTTAAACCCTGACGATTGTAGGAGCCTTACTTACTTCACCCAACAGTCCATCAGAAACAAGTTTTCCATAAAAGAAAAAAATCATCTTCAAATTTAAGTATAAAGAAATCATTTCTAAAATGTTTGCAAATAGCAAAAAATAAGAGGAAGAAAAAAAACAGGAAAGCAATTAAAGGGTAATTTCAGAATACCAATTAAAAGATGAAGAGGTATATAACTTATCATAGTGCATGCAAAATAGCTCAAGAAGTGAAAAATAATTAGGCTGGAGTATTAAAGAGAGGAGTATTTTATTTTCTTGGGTTTAATAGCCTTACTATTGCATTATTGATATATATCTATTTCCTCTCCCCTCCACTGCTGGGGATTGAACCCATAGCCTCATAAATGGTAAGCAATCACTCTACAACTGAGCTACACACTCCCCTTTACATTTTTTTTTTTTTTTTTTTTGTAATCAAATGTAGTTCAGGTCACAGGTGGTGGCACACACTTGTAATCCCAGTGGCTCAGGAGATTAAGGCAGGATCCAGAGTTCACAGTCAGCCTCAGCAACTTAGTGAGGCCCTGTCTCTAAATAAAATATAAAAAAGGGTTGGGGATGTGGCTCAGTGGTTAAGCCCTCTGGATCAATACCTGGTACCAAAAAACAAAAAACAAAACAAAACAAAAAAACCAACAACAAAAATGTAGTTCAGGTTGAAGAGTTTATTGTGGAATGTAAGGATGCTTTGCTGCTACGTTTTGTTTCTACAACATCATTTTGCCTTCCACTAAAACTCTAGAGAAAGTCTAACTTTTTAACAGTTGCATTTTAAAAACTTCTTCTGGGTGGTTACTTCCCTATCTCTAAATAATACAGTCATATTGCCACTTCTTGATTTATCAGACTTTATCTGATCTGTAGACTTCCTTCCTATTCTGTTAGATGAGAGCTTAGTTCTCTTACACCCTCCTCCCTCCCAGGATGGGTGTCTCACTTTTAGTTCCTCTATTGTTTAGGTAACTCACTTTAGTTCTTCTTTGTAACTTCTGTAATTTATCTACCTTTGTATAACTTAACTGTTCTGTTAACTGCAACTTGTCCCCCACAACTCCCCACTTTGTAAAGATTCTCTCTCCTTTCACTTTCAAATTTATCTCATTGCTATTTTTCTGCAAGATTTCAATAGTATATGTAAAATAGTTCAAATGGTCAGCAAAACGCAATAGGAAGTTTTAACAATGAAATCTTTTAAAAATTGTGAAAAAACACAGGCATACACACAGTAGAAATTAACAAAGGAACACATATCCACAGATCACTCAACTTTTTAAATTCTTAATATTATAACATATTTGCTCCTCTTAAATATTTTTAATCCATTAACACTTAGTATATTACAGACTTTCTTTTATTGCAATGTTTATCATTATATTATAGCCTCCCTTGTTAACTCAGTATTTATCGTTCTATCACAAGATTTTATATTTTGGCATACTTTTGCCTACATAAACATGATATATTAACAATGGCATTTTTCAAAACTAAAATGGAAGCCATTGGGAATTGAGAAGCACTAATATTTTTATTATTTATTTATTTATTTATTTATTTTAGCACTAATACTTTTAAATTTGGGGGGTTTTTAAGCTTACTGCAAAGTAAGCAAAAAAAATTTCCTGAAGCATGACTCACAAGGCACAAAGTATACTGTAAAGGGGCAAAGAGAATAATTTTGTGGTTTAAGGGGAATTATGGGACACACCAAAGAAAGGGATTAGGAAAACTGTTTTTAATTCTGCCCCAGGACGGATTTCAGATTGGGCCATCTGTGCAAAAAAGTGAAAGGCTGAAGGTGAGGAGGATATTGTCTTTCAGTTTCCTTGTCACACTGATGAGGGAGCCTGAAGGAGAGAATCAGGGAATGTGACTCAAGGCTCATCTACAGTGCTTAACTGTGCAGATCACACTTCAGAGAAGAAACACACAGGAAGAAGCAACCAGGATTTGTATACTGACCCCACTTGTAGCTTATGCAGAATGTGTGGTCAGGATAAATAACAGAACCAGATGGCTTCTTACATTCAAACACTTGGTGAGGGGAGGGGCAAGAATCACAAAAGAAAGTGCAAAGGTAGAAGATGGGGGGCAAAGGGAAGGAAGCTCAGTGGCATAAACATATAAACCCAAAGGCATCCATTTTCTTTCTTATTAAATAGACTTTATTTTTGAGGTGGGGGCTGTGCTGCGGATGGAACCCAAGGCCTCACTTGTGCTAGGCAAGTGCTTTACATTGAGCTATATTCCCAGCCAGACTTAAATTTTTTACAAGGGATTTTTTTTTAAGTCACTGATAATTCCTATATTGCTGTATAATAATTCTTTTGTTTCTGTATATTCCTTCCCAATTGTATCTGCCCCCCAACTCCACACACACACACACACACACACACACACACACACACAGTGTGGGGGGGGCGCTGGGGAGTACATTTACGATGTTTACTTTTTTTTAATCATAGTGTAATAATACAATTTGGTATGCCACACTTAAAAGTCAACAGTTTCATTGATATAATTCCATTAATTAGTGAATATTACCATTTGATATTGTGGTCATATGCCTACAATTATAAATTATACTGCCATAAGAATAACAAGTATTTTCAGCCTAAATGGGAAGGGGATAACAAGGAAAAATTAGAATATAAAAATTTAAAGAAGAAAAGGTAAACACAAAGGATTTGGAAGTTACCTTTAGGAGCCAGTTGATTTGACAGAATTAGTTCTTATTTCTTGTAAATTACTAGTGTATGTTTTAGCTCTACAGAGGTAGGTAGGCAAATCTGTTCATGGGATTTTTTTCCCCCTTTAAATCTGAAGACATTTATAAATGATAAAAATGCTAGATGATAATCAAAACACATATGTACCTAGAATAAATTAGGCCTAGAGTCATTCATATATATGGTGTTAAAGGAAAAAGGGATGGATGTGACCTGTGCACAAAGACTTATTCTTCAATTTTTTTTTTTTTTTTTTTTTAAGATGGGGGTCTTACAATGTTTCCCAGGCTTGTCTTAAAATCATGCACTCAAACCATTCTCCTACCTTAGCCTCCTCAGTAGCTGGAACTGCAGGCCTGCACCACCACACCCTGGGAAGACTTGCTTATTAATGGGTTGCCGGTTTCTATTATAATTGCAATAATATCCTGTTCTTGTATGATGCATTACAGTTTGAAAAGTGCTTTTGTGGCCTATATAATAGAAGGGACTTGAGGCAAGCTTCCAACAGGGCTGCTCTACTACTCAAGAGTGGGCTTGTAATGATGAATAAGTAAATTTCTGTGACTTAATCTCAGTAGCTGGGAAGGGTGCTTCCTGGAATAGTGCAGAAAATAGTCTTTGTCCTAATCAGGGAACCTTTTCAGGTGACATTACTTGGAACTTTCTTCCTGGTAAAGTAAAGGGAACAGGATAAATCCTTTCTTTTTGGATCAACTTGACCCAGAGACAGTTGAAGAAGGGACAACATTAGAAAGGTTGAGGAAGAGAGCTCCAGCAAATATATTATTAAACAAAAATGCTCCTAAGGGCTAACAAGAGAGCAAGGCTACACATAAACCACCTCTGTTCAGTAAAGACAGAAGCACTTTTCAAAGTGCAAACCTATTTGCAAGTTGCTGAACTGCGTGAAGACTTAAAAGTAGGAACAGGGCTACATGAAAGATTACAACTCTGGACCTCTTTAGTGCTCTATTTTCCAGGGATCCTGGTGCACGTTGCCAAGTCTCAAAATGGTTGATGCAGGCAAACTATAAGACAAGTATGATAAAGAAAATACAGAGTGGAAAATGAAGATGGAAGTCTTGCAAGAGAAGAAAGGAAGGTAGTATTAGAATTCATGTAAAAGGAAGTATACATGCATATACAAATATATGTAGTCACGTAACAATAGGAATATGTTTGTCAGCAAGTAATTTTGTCGTTGTGCAAACATCATAGAATATACTTACACAAACTTAGCTGGTGTATCCTATACACATAGGATACAGATAGGCTATTCCATATCCTATCCACAGATAGGCTATGGAATAGCCACCATCATATACAGCCTATTGTTGACCAAAATGACATTATACAGTTCATGAATGTATAATGGAGAGTGATCCAAGTTTTAGTTTATGCAAAAGAAATCACCATGCGTATCTACAATATATAGCAGAAAAAACAGCTTCAAGCATTTAAGCACTTGAACCTATACTAGAGAAGCAGAAACAAGTTACAAAAGCATAGTATTTCATATACATATATGTATACATAAATTTATTTTATATATACATAAATTCACACACATCCATAAACCTGGGTATAAATAACATATCATAAATACATAATTGTGAAATAAATATTTATGTACAAATTAAAAAGATTAATAAAAATAGAAGAATTAGGATAAATTTGAATTGTCAGTAAACTCCATAATTTGTTTCATTTTCACTACTTGCTAGAACTAACATGAAGGTCCTAATTAACATCAGTATTTCCCCTGTGTGAAGTCTTCTCTTTTATTCCACAGTTAGAATTGACCACTCACCAGAGTACTCCTCTGGAGTACTTTTCATTTTGAGTCTTTTTCAGTATCAATATCATGATATGTTACATAATGTGTTTATCTTTTCCCTTTAGGCATTTTTGTTGTTGTTGTTGTTTATTCTGACAGTACTGGAGATTGAACCCAAGGGCACCCTACCCACTGAGCTAATCCTTCAGCCCTTTTTATATTTTATTTTGAGACAAGTTCTCACAAACTCACCAAATTGGCCTCCAACTTGCAATCCTCCTGCCTCAACCTCTAGGATCACTGGGATTCTAGAGGTGTGCACCGCCACGCCCAGCTCCCATGAGGTGTTGAAGCCCTTAGGATATGGACCATGTTTTACTCATTTTCATTTTTTTTGGCTTCCAAAACAGTTTTGGCCAATGTAAATACTCAGTATAGCTTCTCTGACACTGAATCAGGCCAGTCAGAGAGATTGATTGTCCTGTTGAAGCAACTTATTCCAACCTTGTGACTGTTCTTATAGCTTTGTTCTCTTTTATGCAGAACATCAATAGCTATCATGGCAAGTTCACTGGGGCTTTCTTTTATTTTCTCCCATAGGGGAATAATTGCCATGTCTTCTGCCAAGACTAAGAAATAAGTTCTTTCTGTTTGCTGTTAAAGAAAAATAATGAGTATTAGAGACCTAAGATTGAGACTGAGTGGAAAAGCTTTATTGCCAAGTGGAGAATCTAGCTCAGAAATAGGTAAAAGTCTAGAAAACACTCTGGAATGAGGTTTAGAGAAAAGGGGTATGGTTTTTGTTTTTGTTTTCTATAAGCCAAAGCACTCAAAACTCTCTATCCCATATTTTAGGAAAGTAAAATGCCTCAGTGATGTAAATTGGCTAGCAATGTTTGGGTTTGCTGTTGCATAATTCTGGGGCTAATTGGGGCCATCAGCTGTGCACAGCTGAGGATAACTTGGGATTTTTGGTGTGCAGGTGCCTCTGACTAGCCCAAGTGTGTTGTCTATTTTATTTTCAGAAGGTTGTCTGGTTTTTGGCAGGTGTGGTGGCTGGTCAGAGTTTAGCAGGGCATACAAGGGCCCGGGGTTCAAGAAGTTCCCATTTCTACTTCCATCAAGATGATATAGTCCAGTCCTTATCTCCTAAACTGTGGGTGACTCTTCTTTTCAACAGTCTTCCTTCTGTGAGACATAAAACTCATTCAATGCCCACTCTAAGACAGGAACTCTCCTGCACCTAGAAACTTTATAAGTGAGGACAAGTGGATGTCATCATTTACAGAGGACACCACATAGCTATTAAATGATAAATCCAGGGTTTGAATTCAAGCCTTAGTCTGGCTTTTAAAGTGGTTGATAGCCCCTAATGGCCTTCCACAGCTTCAGTCCACAGTTAATCTCCAACTACCAGTGAATGACAAAGACAGCTTTAACGTAGAAGGCCAGATATTTATCACCACTGAAACTTTTTCTAGATCTTGGGATGTTACTCAGCTGAGTAATTTTGGCAGAATCCAGAGAACTGAGCAATAGCATAAAATGCTCTCTAGTTATAAATAGAGAAAGGGGAAAACTAAAGAGAAAACAGTGAAAGGTTGAGAGTATTGAGGTTTTAAGAAACCAATTATCCATGTCAAACATTTTATTGGTTTTGATAGCAGAAAAAGCAGTACATAAAAACCCATTATATAGAAAATTCCTTTTATGGCTAGAATTCACTGAAATTCAAATAAGGTAATGCATCTGAAAGTATTTTTAAAAGTATAAAGTGCTATACAACTGTGAAGGATTATTTGTATAAGAAGAAAGCTTTTACCAGAAAAACTTCAAACATTGCTATTTTTGCCTCTTTGTTAAGAACTAGAGTGGTTTTGAGAGTTATTCCGTATGGAAGAAACAACTCATGTTTATTTTCTCAGTTTGGCAGGATCAGGTAAAGAGCAAAATTAGACTCCAGAAGAGGAAATTCTCTGAGACTATATGAGGCTCCATAATCCTTCATTGAACTGTGTCCAGGAAAGGGCTGGGTAGGTAGCCCTCTTAAATTTTTTTTTTTTTTTTTTTTTTTTAGAAAGATATATGGCAAACATCAAAGCTGTATAATCTAAATCAAACATTAATAGCATCCCTAGAGATTTTGTGCTTGTGAAATATTTTTTACCCCCCCCAAAAAACAATTTTTATTTCATCTCCTGTAGGTATTCAATCTATTTCCATCTTAGTTCTGTCTGCCCTGGCAAACCCTTCTCCACATTCTCTCATTATTTTTTTCTCTTACATCATATCTCTCCTTGTACTACTTAGGAGAGATGTTTTACTATTCTTTTGTCTAGAACAGTTTCTTTGATTGGTTAAGCTCTCTGATCAAATTCCTTCCCTTGGATGTCTGAACCTTCTTTTATTCTTCCCTTCTCTTTTTTCCCTTACCCCTACCACCTTAGAACTTCAAGTTGCCAGGACATTCCAAATATAGAATATTTTGCTGTTCCTCCCACTAGAGAGCTTAAAATGCTTCTAATTATACTGTTTCCCCAGTTCCTTCCTTTCCTTTGCAATCTACATGTAGCATGGCACTACAGTTTGCTTGACTCTCCTTTGATCTGCCAGGCCATTTTTGTTTTGTTTTTCTCCCTATGTTGTTTAGGCTAGCCTTGAATTCTTAGGCTCAAGCAATCTTCCTACCTCAGCCTCTTGAATAGCTAGGATTACAGACATGCATCATAACACCCAGCTGTCAGGCCATTTTGAGGGAACCCTGACTCACAAGAGTCTGGTTACAAATGGCCTAACACCACATCTGAAACTGCTACTATAGGCCAAGCAAACTGGACACAGAGCTATAGTTCCAAAGGACTTTGCTATTTCAATAGGGCTAGACTGTTAATTCAATTCTTGGTGGAAAAATAAATTTCAGTTTCATATATTTAAAAAAAATGTTAGAAATTAGTAGCAATTAGGAAAATGCTACACTGAGATTTCATTTCATTCATTTCATTCAGTCATCAAGAATATAAAGAAGGGGCTGGAGATGTGGCTCAAGTGGTAGCATGCTGGCCTGGTACTGGGTTAGATTCTCAGCACCACATAAAAAAAAATAAATAAAGATATTGTGTTCACCTAAAACAACAACAACAAAAAAAAAATTAAAAAAAGAATATAAACAATAATAACCCAGGCATGGTGGCACAGGCCTGTAATTCAGTGGCTTTAGAGCCTGAGGGAGGAGGATTGCAAGTTCAAGGCCAGACTCAGCAACTAAATGAGACCTTGTTTCACAATAAAAATAAAAGGACTGGTGATGTAGTTCAGAGGTAAAGCATCTCTTGGTTCAATCCCCAGTATCAAAGAGAGAGAGAGAAGAGGAGAGGAGAAGAGAAGAGAAACAAAGGAAGGAAGGAAAGAAAACAAAAAATGCTGGGAGAAATGTGGAGAAAAGGAATACTCTTCTACACTATTGGTGGATGGTAAATTAGTACAACCACCTATGGAGATCAGTATGGATATTCCTCAGAAGACTAGGCATAGAATCACCATATGATCCAGCAATTACTCTCCTTGGTATTTATCCTAAAGAATTAAAGTCATCACACTATAGTGACATATGCATGCACTTATGTACAATAGTACAAGTCACAATAGCCAAACTATGGAACCAGCCTAGGTGTCTATCAATGGATGAATGTATGAAGAAAATGTGATATACGTATACAATGGAATTTTATTCAGTCATAAAGAAAAATGAAATTATGCCATTTTCAGGAAAATGGATGGAACTTGAGATCATTATGTTTGAGAATTACCTGAGAAGCTGTATTAAGAAAAGAACAGC
This sequence comes from Callospermophilus lateralis, assembly GCF_048772815.1. NCBI lineage: Eukaryota > Metazoa > Chordata > Mammalia > Rodentia > Sciuridae > Callospermophilus > Callospermophilus lateralis. The sequence continues at coordinate 106,756,927 of NC_135313.1, read as the reverse complement.
AAATGTATGTGGCAGGACAGTGTTTTGAACACTAACTATTATTTTCCTCCTCTGTCCCTAGGCTCCTTCCTGTTATTTTTCCCCCTCCCCTCATTCTCACTATTCCAGTGTCTAGTTATTTTCCCTTTATTGCTTTATCGCCTCAAGGAAAGAACAAAAGAAAACACAGATTCCTGATTTTTTTTTTTTTTTGCATGTCAAAATAAACTTTGAAACCATAGCAAAGAAGCATCTCAGAGAAGAGTATTTAGAAAACCCAAAATTAAGATTCTGGAATTTAAAGACAATGCCTTGAAGGGACTCAAAGTTTGTGGAGTATAACAGTAAATCAGAGCCAGATTTCTCTCCTTCCTGAGATTAGACAATTGTCTGGATCCAGGAGAGCCTTAGCAGTTTCAGAAAAGATGGTCTATAAGATAGACCTCCATTGCCTGACAATAAGAAGCACCTGGGGAGAACAAGGAACACCTGGGAAGAACCAGCTGTGGGCCAGAGGCACCACCTAAATATTTTGGATTGTGTGGGAAGTGGTGAGGGGAGAAAATCTCAAGTTAATTGATGTCAAGTTTCTACCATGTGGTGGCATTTTAGAAAAAGAAAGTTATGCATTTGCTTTTTTTTGTGTGTGGTACTGGTTACTGAATCCATGGCTTTCCCACCTGCCAGGCAGGTAAATGCTCTATCATGGAGCCACATCCTCAGTCCTGTTCATCAGATTTCCAGAAAGGGTCTACAGTAAATTTTTCAGGCTGACCTTGAACTTGTGACACTCCTGCCTCAGCCTCCAAAATAGCTAGGATTTCAGGCATGCACCACCATGCTGTGCCTGGATCATGTGTTTATAGTCTGAAATTTATACCTACTACTCAATGAAATCAGAAACTCTAGGTTTAGGTCAAAAGTCTCTTTGCCAACTGCATGTGTCAGTGGGCAGTCTCAGCTTTTTTCCTCATCATTAAAATGAGGACATTAATATTATGTCAATCACAAGACAGACATTTTTTTGTAAGTATAAATGATTTAATATTGGCACTTCATGTGGGTCCACTGATAGTCCACGAGAATAAGGAAAAAAAATATACCAGCAACTGTCATGGGAATAAGGAAAAAAAAAGAATAATATACTAGCAACTGTCCCTGTTATTCATTAAATGCTTAATAAGGACACAGTTTGTAAGAATATAAATATAAGGCTATCCTATATCTTCACGGAGTACTATTTCTTATCTATTTTCCTGACATTTAGTATATTTAAATGTGAGCGTTGTTCTCTAAGTCCTAAAAATAGCTTTTAAAAACCCATGTGTGTATAGATATAGATATATGGATAAAGTTATGTTCCAAGACTGTCAGTTTATGAATAATGAACTGAGACATATAGAAATCCAATCCCTCTGTCCAAGATCAGGGTTTGGATATTAATTATACTTATCTAACATTCCTTGAAGTCTCACATCACAAAAATGAACTGTAAATGTAAATAACCTATTTTACCAGGCAAATAAAGACCCCCCCCCCCACTTTTTTGTCATATGTGCAATAAAAGTCAGGGTGAAGTACACTTCATTATTTGTGGTTCAGTATTTGTGAATACTCCTACTCTAAAATTTATTTGTAACCCCAAATCAATGCCTGCATCACCTTTCAATCTTTTGAGGATATGTGAGGAATAGGAAAAAGTCTGAATTGCTGATCACATGTGTTTATGGCTGAGTATGAACAAGAGTACAGTTTGCCTCCTTGTTTTAGCCTTCACTGTAGATTAGTGTACTTTTTTGATACTTATAGAAGTGCCATATTTTTCGGGTTTTTGTTCTTTTTGATGGTAATTTTGTTGTTTAATGTGGCCCCTAACCATAGTACTAATGCTGTCTAGTGATCTTAACCACCAAAAGGTTTTGATGGGCCTTATGGAGAAAATATATGTTAGATAAGTTTCATTTAGGCATGAATTACAGTGCTATCAGCTGTGATACCAATGTTAATGAATTGATAATATATTTTAAATGAAGCATCTGTAAACAGAAACACAGAAAACAAGACTATGTACTTGATTAATAAAAATGTGACCAGAAGCTTGCAGGAACGTAACCGTGTATGTTCCTTAGCAATAAATGGTTCAGTATGTGCTGATTCAGTATTCAAAGTAACTATAGAATATAACTCCCATGAGGGGCTGGGATTGTGGCTCAGCAGTAGAGCGCTCGCCTAGCACATGTGAGGCCCTGGGTTCGATCCTCAGCATCACATAAGAATGAAATAAAGATAATGTGTCCAACTACAACTAATCAATATAAAAAAAAGTCCAACTACAACTAATCAATATAAAAAAAAGAACATAACTCCCATGAAAAATGAAAAATGACTATATTTTAAGATCATAGCACAAGAAGTCAAGTTTTTTCAAGTTATGCTTTTCAGTTCTTAGGTCCATTTGATTTAAATTTTTCTTAAAGATGGTAATTGTGTTATCATACTCTACATTCTTGAGATTAAAAAAATTAGATACTGTGTGTAAATATGACTCCTAATTGCATTTCTGAAGGACATGGTTTGTGTGGTTTCAATAGTTTGCTTATTTAATAGTTTCTGAATCACTTATGAAATAATACTAATGATGTCAGTAGCTACCATGTTTACATTCCCTTCATGAATAGTTGTCTATTTTGTTAGTGTTAAAGAACAGATTTATGTAGTATTTAATAGAGTATTCTGAGTGTACAGGGTGTGGTGACATGCACCTGTAGTCCCAGCTACCCACGAGGCTGAGGCAAGAGGATGGCTTGTGCCCAGAGGCTTGAGACCAGCCTGGGCAACATGGTGAAATTCCATCTCAAAAAAATAAAGAGCAGGGGTTGGGGGTCTTGCTCAGTGGTAGAGTGTGTGCTTCATGTGTGACATTGGGAGTTCAACTTCCAGCTCAAAAAAAGAGAGAGAGAGAAAATTATGAGTATATATCATCATATGATCAACCTGGAACTGAAATTTATTTTGCAATTAAAAGAAAAGGCAGTTTTATGTTACTTGCAATGACAATCAAGGGTTTCTTAGTAAGTTTTTACTCATAACCCCCAATTTGCTACCATTTATGTTATAGTAAGGAATAAGTACCATTCCTTATGATTTGTTAAAATTCAGACATTTTTAGGAGGGGTGACATATTAAAAATTATGACTTTCATATCATTGCTTTATAGTCTTGTGGACCATTGTATGTCATAAATACACAAAGGCAGCTTTGGTCATTTATATCTCAGTGTGAAGGAGTCCACCATATATTTTCCTGACCATAGATCTGCCAAAGCACATGGTGGAGAAAAGTGGGTAGACGGATATGCAAAAAAAAGGGTTCAGAAATAGTGAGTTTATTTGTATAAATGGCTGGTCATGGACTGAGTTGTGTGCCCCCAAAAGGATGTGATGAAATCCTAACCCCTGTACCTCCAATTGTGAACTTATTTGGAGATAATAGCATATTTACTGAAGAAATCAAGTCAAAAAGAGGTCATTAGGATGGGCACTAATCTAATGTGACTGGCATCCTTATGACAAGGGGATTTTTAAAAAAACATTTTTTATATATTTTGGTTACTTTTATGTGGTGCTGCGGATTGAACCCAGTGCTTCACGCAAGCTAGGCAAGCACTCTACCACTGAGCCACAAGGGCTTTTTTTTTTTTTTTTTTTTTTTTTTTTTGAGACAACTTTTCATTATGTTTCCCAGTTTGGTCTCAAAATCCTGGGTTCATGTAATCCTTGTGCCTTAGACTCCCAAGTGCTGGGACTACAGGTGCATAATACTGCACCTGACTTTCCTAAGGGGAAATTTGAATATGGTATGGACACACCCACAGGAAGAATGATGGGTGAAAATGAAAGCAGAGATGGGTGATACAGTGGCAGTCTATGATCACCAAAGATTGCCAGCCAACCTGCAGAAGCTGGGAAAAAAGCATGGAAAGATTCCCCTTCACAGTCCTGGGAGAGGGCAGATCCCATCTTGAGTTCAGACCTCTAGGCTCTCAAATTGTCAAACAATAAATTTCTGTTGCTTAAGTCATCCAGTTTGTGATACTTTGTTAGAGCAGTCCAAGCAGTCTAACACATGGTCTGTTAGTTGTTAAAGGACAGTTCTATCCCATTTTAACAATATCAGAAAGGATTGGTAGAGAAATTAGACATGATGAACCAAACTCTGCCCCAGGTCATGAAACTGTACCCTCAATCATATATAAAGCATAGGTTTTTTTTTTTTTTTCAACACACAGGTCATTCCTGGGCAATCTAAGCCAGTGAAAACTGTCTTGGACTCTTCCTTATAGCAAACTTAACTTGTTACATGACTTGACTACATTATTTGACTTTTTATATGCCTTTGTGTCATGGAAAGATCAAGTTAATGCAGAGGAAGCAAGAGAGAATTTCTGGTGGGGTCTTAGAAAACCAGCAGTATGGAATGGATTTTTTAACTTATTCTAGTGATGATGACCTTTTTCTTTTGTAAAGGCAACTCCACTTGGTACTACTGGGGCTCAGTGTGGGCATCATTCTTTGTACATTTTATTCCATTTCCACGATTCTTCTACTGAGGGGAGATTGCTAAAGAATGAAGATAAGAAGTAAATGAAAGTGGTTTTAAGTAAAATATAAATGGTTCTGTCTCCTTTGCTCTGTTTTCAATGACATGTTCATTAGTAATGTTATCCCTTCACTAAACATTATGGGATACAAGCCTTGCAATATCTACATTTTGTCATTATGATCATTATTTTGCTCTTTGCCTAACAACTGGCCAGGTACTCTCACCTCCGTATCTGAGATGGGGTCCTTTCAGAAATCAGAGACTACAGCAGGTGTTCAGTTGAGGGCATTTAGTACCAGGAACAAGATACAAAGGTGCTGGAAGAGCTGAAAAGTTAAACCGAGAAAGAAGGGATCATTTCAGATGACAGCAATAATAGCAAGCCTCTACCACCCATCTATAGGGCTGAAGACATCTCTGAAGCATGATTAACAGAATCCTCAGCCATAAATGCAGAGCGAAGTCAGCCTTGTGAAGAAGCTGCCAAAATCAAACTACAGTATGAAGAGGAATAGGTTGGTAGGGATAGGTGAGGGGCATATATTGTTTTCTCCAAGGTTAACTTTTACCTTTCATTGGCTTGATTCCTTTGGGGTATGGGAAATGTGCTTAGAAAATAGAGCTAGCAGGAATCAACTGTATGCTATACAGACAGCATGGAAAGGGCAAAGCATGAATGGATCTGGGAGCACACAGGCAAATGACCAGGCCATTAAGTTAGTTAGTGTGGTATTGGGTCAAAGCAGGTCATAGAAGCCAAAATCAATGGCCTGGCAAGGCCATTGACATGTGGTAACCATGGCACACCTGGGAAGACCTCTGGTTAGACCTGAGTAGATGTTCATAAGCAGCAGTGAGGTCAATCTATGGGACTAACAGGTAATAAGATAAGAGGAAATAAGAGGAAATGGAAAGCTACAGATTTTCAGGATAATTAAGCTATATCAAAGAAAGAAACTGAATGTCAATATACACAGGGAAGTAACAAAGTCAGCAGGCTTTTATATTACTCTTATGTAAAAAATCATAACTAGCCTAAACTGTATGATATGGAAATCCAAAAAAGAACAGAAAAAAGTTTTTTCTTAGTTTTTGCCAATAATCTTGCCATTTTACACTTCTTTTGTGGGGGGATCTAAACTCCCATATCTGCTTAGAAGTAGTAATTTGGAATGGCGGATACTAGCTTTCTTACTTGCCTCTGCCCTTTCTTGTGAGAGGAAATTATAAAGAAAAGTTATAGCTTTTTAAATTTTCTGTTGACTTGAAATCACAATAAATAGGATGTTCCTGTCTGGTACTCAGAGGGCACCTACGTACAAGGAAGTCAAAGATAATGGGGAATAAACAAAGAAGCAATCATTTAATCTATCAATAGGACTGAAACATATACAAAGAGTGATCAACTTAAAAATCTGCCTTACATTTTCTTCCCAATATTATTTTATCATTCATGGTATTGACGGCTTTCGTGCTTGTGTAGCACCATGAGAGTAAACTAGATACTTCAGAAGTGATCATAACACTATTTAAAAATAATCTCTCTGGATCCACACAAGCTTATTTGGATAACTGAATTGAAAATTATTCCTCATCTTTAATTAATTCAGTTGAAGGTTTTAAAAATAATTTCTTTATTAATCAAGCACTTTTTGGTGAAATCTAAATTAAAACCTGTAGGAGATGCCTATTTCACTAATTACACAGTCATCTTGCAGTAATTAATGTTTGGAAGAAATAAATGTATTTTCCTTGCTCTTTTATCTATCACAAAAATGTGCATTTTGGAAAATAATAATGGAAGCATGTAGAATTACAAAAACACAAATTTATATAATTATCACAAAAAAAAAAAATAGGCCAAAGAAGTATTCAGATATAATGGGTCTGTTTTAGTTGTAAGTATTGAGGCAATTAATAAAATACATTCCCTTAAAAATTGTTAATGAGCATTAAATATGTGCAGGAACTAGGCTAGGCATTAAGAACCATTTAAAACATAGTACCTGGCTTCAGGGAGTTATATAAATTAGAGAGAAACCTAACTGCAGAGTGACTATTGGTAGGGATCCATGAGTATTACAAACCAGAGGTCTTCCCAGGTGAGCCATGGTCAGTAAGTCTCCAGCCTCCAGAGTTCCCAGATCTGAGCCTCCAGACCTTGGCTAGCCCAGTCCCAAACGTCAGCCCTGCCCCATGGCAAGCTCCAACTCAGACTCCCACCTTTAGCTAACACCTTGCTGTTGTACACACAGCCACACCTCTGCTTACAACTCCCAGTTCTCAAGGGCACCCTTTACAAACTAGAATCCAGCTTGCTTCACTTCCTACATCAAAGACCTCATCTAGTTCTGTGGATTTCATTTCTCATTTCTCAGAAATGCCTAAACATTCGCCTCCTCCTCAGGGCCCCTCTCCCCACTGTGATGCAGGAGCTCACCACTTCTGATGTGTTCTATCATATGGTCTCTTATCAGGTCTCTCCATCTCCTGCTTTGACCTGCTCCAATGCAACTTTCCACTGGCAAAAGAATTCTCTTTCCAAAATATGTTAATCTCTTTCCCAGTATGCTATGATGGATCCTTATTGCTCCCACACATACGGTGGTTCTCAAACTTGGATGTGCCCAGAATCAATAGGAAAATTTCTTTATTTGATTCTTCCTGAACCAAAATTTCAGAAGTGGGGCCTGGGCAATCTGTATTTTTAACAAGTTCTCCAGATGGCTCTTAACTAGCAGCCTGGTTCTACTTGGGGGACTAGGGTTTTGGAACTACAAGCTGAAGTTCAGATTTAGCACACAGGTTTCATGTGACTCTTTTACTGCATATGCCCTATAACATAGTCAGAGTTGTCACTTCTTTCTTAAAGACCCAGGGCTCTTGCCATTCCATGTGTCATTCTTTCCTGAATTGCCTTTTACCTCCTTTCCCATGATGGAAAGCATTCTGTAAGCTGCCTTTTTGAAGCCTTTCCTCATTTCTCAGCAGAGTCATCTCCTGCTTCTAAAGTACTGTAGGAATCCCTGCTCATGGTGTACTTTAGTTTTTACTTGTCTGTTTTCCTTACTGCACTTTGACTTCTTCCAGGGGTGGGGCTGCAAATTACTCATCTCCTTAATCTAAGTGTCCACCCTGTTTCTGAGTCATAACTGGCACATAACAAATAAATGAATGAATAAATGGATAAATGAATGAGCAGAGTGCTAGTTACACTATGATAAAGAATTGGTTGTATATGAGGTCATTTCTCTTTATGAGCTGAATAATTATATACCTTCCAATAAAATAGTATGAACTATAACTAGCACAAGCTCATCAACATTTGAGATGACACAGAAATCAAAATACACAAATGCTGCTGGAAAAAAGGTAATTACTGCTTTTCCCAGTACTGGATTGATGGACTCATTAAACATTTAGATTAATGCAATGTTTGGCAAATCTCCAATGTTTTTCTTTTTCTTTTTCTTTTGTGTTCATTTATGGGCCAATGATATAATGTAGTACACACATAATACAACATTTTTTTTAAGCCAACCATTTTGTTCTGTACATTTCTGTTTTCTCCTTTTGCAGTATCCTCTTCCTTGGTGTTGGTAATTTGTTTTTTTCTAATGAAGTAAATGGAATTTTTAATAGACCTCTTTTGTTTTTGCTTACCTTACATTCATTGTTTCTCTTTGGGTATAAACAATTATCTTACTTTTGTGACCTCCCTCCCCTTCTTCTGTACTTGTGGTCCTTTTGGTAGGGCTGGTGGTAAGGGTGGGGCTTATGATCTAAGCTTGTCCAACTGGAGTTAGTTTATCAGGAAGGACATCCCATCCAAGTCAGCCAATGAGGGTTAGTCCCTCCATCATTGTTGGGAGCACTGAGAAAGATACTCTCCTTAACATTCCTAAACACAGGTCTAAGACAACATGCCAGATTTGGTAACATCATTGAATTTAATATTTTCCAGAAGTACTGAGTGAAATTTTCAATGTAAGCTTCTACCTTCTATGAAGCGCTGGAGATATATTTAAGTAGAAATATTTCACTAGTTTGTTGTGAGATCTTAAGTCACTTTTCGGTACTCCAGTCTTCTTATTTGCCAAGACAGGGAACTATTATGTCCCATTTGCAAAATTATTATTCCTTGAAATATTCCAGAATATCTAACTGATATTCTATTAGATCAATTAGCTGCTATTTAAGGATCATCACTCCTTGGACATAAATATAGTCATGACACAGGCTGTGCATCAGGGGCTAGGCGCGGGAAAGAAAGGTGGAGAAAATTTGATCAACATCATTTTGGATAAATTCAAAGTAATCAAATAATTTTAATTTATCATATTGTCACTAATAGCTTCTATAATTGGGAGAATTGTTCCAGAAATATTAGAATTGCCACAAGTTGTCAAATTATCAAAAGATGAAAATAAATGTGTCAAAAAAAGTTGCACTCACAATCCATTTCTTCTCATCAGATTGGAACTAATTGCACGGTTTTAGATTCAGATGAGAAGACTGAACATTCTTTAAATATGTATTTTGAAGAGAATAGCAATAGCTGAGACAGAAGTGGGAAAAAAGCAATGAATATTTAAAATATTTAAAAATCCAAGCTGCTATGAAAACAGAACTAGTTTTAATAAGATCAATATGTTGTGTCACACTAAACGAAATGAATATATTGGGCCACATTGTAATCTCAAAGAATTAAGAAAGCATTTCTTTTTATCTTTTATTTTGGCCCTGGGATTTGAACCCAGGGCCACTTTACCACTGAGCTACATCTATAGTCCTTTTAATTTTTACTTTGAACAGGGTCTTGCTAAATTGTTGAGGTTGGCCTTGAACTTGCAATCTTCCTGCCTCAGCCTCTGAGTCCCTTTTATTTAAAAAATAATTAAGAGCTGGGCATGGCGGTGCATGCATATAACCCCAGCAATTTGGGAAGCTGAGGCAGGAAGGTTGCAAGTTTAAGGACAGCCTTAGCAGTTTAGCGAGATCCTATCTCAAAATGAATAATAAAAAAGTACTGAGAATGTAGCTTAGTGGTAAAGTGCACCTAGGCTCAATTCCCAGTACAAAACTGTAGGGGGGAAAAATCAAAGAACCACTTCCTGAAATATTCTCTCTCCAAACCGGCAAGTCAAGGTCACCATATTAATGCATGACTTTCAGTTCATCTACAATTAAAGAAAGTCACTGTAACGTACTGTTTGTGTGTTCCTTCTCAAATCTGATTTTCTAGATTTAGATATTAATACTTATTAGTGGTCTACCCCTGAAACAACACTTGCTTAGAATGAATTATCCTATATTTATATTATGGCATTTGCATTGACTTTTCAGTCTGTGCAAGTTCTCAGCAATTTCCAATGATACTTCATTAGATCTTTTAAGTTACAAAATTAACATATATTCATTTTAATAAGAAAGACAATAACACCTTAACTGTGCTTCCAGGTAGGAAGAAAGGGTGGAGGGCAAAAGCACAATGGCTCTTCGAAGTAAATCAGCCTTCTTTACAGATATATTCTATAGGTTACATCCAGTTACTTATACTTATATCTCATTGGCCATAATTTAACCATGTATCATACCCAGCTATATAGGAGATTTAAGAAATATAGTCTCTTAGCTGGGTACATTGGTACCTAAATAAAATCCCAGCACTAAAGAGAAAGTATAAGTATCATTCTAAACTCTGTAACTGTCTATGTTAAAAAAGATATTTGGAATAGACTGTTAACTGCCCCTCAAGATCTAGTTTTGTTTTCTTCTGATTTAAGAGAAGTCCTGAGAGTTACCTGGTCTTAGTAGCACTTGGAACCAAGGATATATTTCTAAATATTCTGATTTTAAAATAATTCTTTATGGTCAAAATCTTTTCTCTTCAACCTCAATATTTTTATTTCTACAGGATTTACCAAATGGAATTCCTAATTCTAACATATGTTTTTTATATTTTAATAGGTCCTGCTGGAAAACTTTCCACGAGGGTATGATAATTTTACACATTAAGCAATGATTGTTTTTTCCATTTTCCCATACACTTATCAGCCTTGGATAGTTTTTCTCTTTGAATACTTTCTTCTGTAAATAAAAAAAAAAATCTTTGGATAGTATAAATTTAATTGTTTATGTAACCAAATCTTGTCATTAGTGACTATGGGTTTCTTCTTTTACTCAAATTCTTCCTCACCTTGAGCTTATACAAACATTATAAGGACAGCCTTAGCAGTTTAGTGAGATCCTGTCTCAAAATGAAAAATAAAAAAGGACTGGGAATGTAATTAGTGGTAAAGTGCACCTGGGCTACATTTTCTTCTGACACATTTATAGTTTTATTTTTATTTGATTCATTTATTCAATAAATATTTATTGAATACTTTTACTAAATATAAATTCAAATCTCTCCAAATTCTGGTGAGTATATTTTGTAGCTGGGAGAAATAGACAATAAATAAATAAACCAGTAAATAAATAAGACATTTCCCCTAGAGAATTAAAATATGGTGACAGGGGAGAGTGAGGCAGGCCATCTCAGACTGGGTGGCCTGGAAAGGATTCTCTGAGGATGCAATTGACTCAACAATAAGAGATGATGGAGAAGGGGGAGTCCAGGGAGAATATGCAGGTGGGAATCTTCTGGTGTTGTAAACAGCAGCAAAAAGGCATCAAGGAGAAGAGGAGACCCTAGCTAGACTGCAGAGGGAGGTGAGCATCACAACATGGAGGGCTTTGCAGGTCACAACAAGGAAAATAGATTTTATTGTACACTTGAAATCTGGTTTCCTATATGAAATGAGATATATTTGTCTTTAGTGGGTGGGTGTGTGTGTGTGGGGGGGGTCCTTTATTTTCTTTCAAATTGAGTCACATTTTAAGTAACTATTCATTCTTGTAGGAGGGAAGTGACTGGGGTTTTATCCCATAGACTCTCGGCTCATTTCAAACATTATACAGATATTATCATGCTATAATATATTCAATTGAAAATCAAAATATAGTGAATTTTTTTTTATCTTAGTGTCTTAGTCTGTTCAGGCTGCTACAACAAGGTATTTTATTTTATTATTTTATTTTATTTTTTTTGTGGTTCTGGGGATTAAACCCAGGGCCTTGTGCATGGGAGGCAAGCACTCTATCAACTGAGTTATATCCCCAGCCCTACAACAAAGTATTATAGACTTACAAAGAAACAAACAACAACAACTACAACAAACAACACAAATGTATTTCATACAGTTCTGGAGGATGTAAAGTCTAATATCAGAGTGCAGGCAGATTCCATGTCTGGTGAGGTCCTGCTTCCTTGCTCATAAATGGCCATCTTCTCATTGTATCTTCACATGATGAAAAGGGCAATGGAGGCTGATGTGGTGGCACATGCCAGTAATCCCAGCTGCTCAGGAGGCTTGAGGTGTTAGGATAAGTTCAAGGCCAGCCTGGGCAATTTACTGAGACCGGGTCTCAAAATAAAACCTAAGAAGAGACTAGGAGTGGGGGACCTTAGTGGTGGAACACTTCCCTACCTTGTATGGGGCCCTATATTTAAAACTTAGCCTTTTGAAATAAAACAAAACAAAATAAGTAATGGAGATTTTTTTTTTGTGTGTGTGTGTGTGTGTGTGTCCTCTTGCACAATGGTACTAATCTCATTCATATGGAAGAGCCAATAGTGCTCCTTCTCCTAATATCATCACCTTGGAGGTTAGGATCTCAACAGACAAATTTGGCAGAGACACAGATATTCGATCTATAGTACTCAAGGATGTTGCCATCAAATTTCAATTTAAAACCATGGATGGCAGTTTATAAGTCACATATGAAAATCAGCTTTATTTATTGTCACAAAGCTTTTGATAAAAAATCATGGCCCTCATAAATCAATCATTTTATTTATGCTACTTTGACCGAAGAAATTATTCTGACTATTCCAAAAATCAAATCTACTTATAAAGTGTCAAAATCTGCTACCAATGAAAAAGGAATTAAAGGCAGGCAAACATGGAGGGGAGCTTCTAAAATTATTTTGCACAGTGGTTGCTTTAAAAGAGTAAATACACAAGCCCCAAGATAATGTCTATGAAGAGGACAGGTTTTGGAGGTTTAAGTCTGTATGAGTAGGTAATGAACAACAGTCATTACTCTAGAATTAAGCCATATTCCTTCTGATCATTATATAATTTATAATGTTTTTAAAATCAATTCAAGCTTTATAACAACCCTATTGTTTTTCTGTCAATTTTACAGATGAAGAAACAGAGTAAGTGGAAGAGTTCATACTCAAGCCCCTGATTCCCAAATCAGAGTTCTCTGTATACTGTTATTTGTCTAAGATCAGAAAACTTGGGAAGAAAGAAGCCAGGATTCACAGTCCTTCTGTGTTAGTCAGCTTCTTTCTATTATGATCAAAATACCTAATAAGAACAACTTAGAGTATGAAAAGTATATTTTGGGTTCACAATTTCAGAGGTTCAGTCCATGGTGGGCTAACTTCATTGTTCTGGGCCCAAGATGAAGGAGAACATCATGGAGGAAGGGTGTGGTTGAGGAATACTGCTCTGCTCATGGCAGACAGGAAAGACAAAGAGAGACAGAAAGGAAGGGGTCACAGGGAAGATAAATCTTCCAAAGCATACCTCCTGCAACCTACCTCCTCCAGCCATATCCTACCAGCCTACAGCTACCAACCTATGGCTCTCATAACTGAATCATTTAAGCTCCCATATTATACAGGAGACAGACAGTAGCTTTTGGGGGTACCTTGTATCAAAAGCTTAAGTTCAATGCCTGGTCCCCCAAAACTCATGTCCATATCACAATGTAAAACACATTCAGTCCATCTCCAAGAGCTCTCATAGTCTTAAGAGTTTCAGCATTGGCCAAAAGTCCATGTCCAAAGTCTTACCTGAGACTCAAGGCAAATTCCTAGCTATAAGTTCCTATAAAAATGAAAAGTAATTTACAAATACCCAGTATACAATGGCATAGAGTAAATATTCCTATTCTAAAAAGGAGGAACAGGGGCATAAAAAGAAGAGATGGGACTAAAACAAGACCCCAGCTCAGCTGGGCAAATAGGTCCCATGATGCCTCTATAGCATCAGAGACACCTGGCAACAAGATGTGCTCTCCAAAGTGCTTGGGAATCCCACCCCCTTGGCCTTGTTGGTGACAATGCTCATGGTCTCTCTCTTAGCCTGGTTCTCTCCACAACCAACAGCTTTCCTTTGCAGACAGTCTGTGTTGCTGACATTTCTTAATTCTTGGGGTCTCCATTTCAGCTTCAGTTGTACCTTCACAACTCATGCATTTCCCTCAGAGGGGCAGCCCACAGGGATTCCAACCCTTCTGTACCTCCCAGGCTTTCATTTGAAATCTCAGTGGAAGCCTCCATGAACCCCTAAACTTCAGCATAATTCATTCCTGCAAGAGCCAGCACATGTAGATGATACCAAGCTCTGCTACCAGCTTGGGTAGTAAGTAGCTGGGCATCCTTGGACCTTAACTGCAGTGGCCTGAGTGCCTTTGTGACTGAGCATAGTGAAACTACTTCCTAGGCCCCCCTGCATGAGCCACGCCCCATGGTCTTGTTTTAAAGGAGTTTTTTCTTTTATGTCCTTGAATTTGCAATGAATGTGTTCTTGAAAGCATCTTTTCTATTATCTCTGTGTAAAGTGCTTAGCATTTCTTTTATGGTTGTAATCTCCTTAACTACCACATATTCCTTGGTTCTAATTTTACATGTACTTTTTTTTTTCTAAACTGCAATTTTTAAAAATCCTTTCTCTGCTTTCTGCTTCTGATTTTCACAGTAAACCTGGCTAAATGCTGCCAGCAATATCCATGCTACTGCCTGAATGTTACACTGCCTTGAAATTTCTTCCACCATATTAGTTAGCTCATCACCTTTAAATTTAGCCTCAGAGAAAGCTTCAGGACATGGACATAATGTAGACAAGTTCTTTACCAGAATATAACATGAATGGCCCATAGTCCAATTCCTAATAGAATCCTCATTCCCCTCTGAAACCTCAAAAGCATTCTGATCTTCTGATTTCCCACCAGAACCCCCCATTAAACTCTGTTTACAACATTCTAAAGCTTTTCTAGCTTGCATCTCCAAACCTTTCCAAACTCCTCCTGCAAATCAGTTCCAAAGGCTTCTAAAGCACATGGTCAAGTTAGTCACAGAAACAACCCCATTCTTGGTACCAATTTCTGTTTGCCAGCTTTTGGCCACTGTGACCAAAAAACCTGACAAGAACCACAAAGAGGAAGAAAAGTTTATTTTGGGCTGAAGGTTCAGTCCATGGTGGGCCAACTCCATTGTTCTGTGCCTAAGGTGAGGAAGAACATCATGGAAAAAGAGTGTGGTTGATGGGCACTGCTCCATTCTTGGTGATGATTAAGCAGATGTGGTAGGGGTGAGGAGCTGCCAGGAAGATGAAACCTTCCAGGGCATGCTTTCTGTGACATATCTAGCCACATGCCACCTGCCTGTAATTGCCACTCAGTTAGCCCATTCAAACTAGGAGGGACTAACTAGGTTATGGCTCTCATAATTGAATCATTTCACTGCCTGTATTAACACAGGAGGTTTTTTTTTTTTTTTGGTTACTTCATATCTACACCATAATACCCTCCTTCTGAACACTAGGCTGTATAGATATTTTCACTAGTTAATTTGTCTGTTCTTAATCAATGCTCTCCAGGGGTTAGATTGATCTACTAACTTGCAAATAGTCATCCTTGTATTAAGAACATAACTTAATTTAAAAAAAGAATATTTCTTATTTTAGAATAATGAAGATTGAGTGACATGATTTTCTTGGATTATTTTTTAAGATCCAAAGAATTTGCTAAATTGGCTAAAGGCATAGGAATAATCTAAGAATATTATAAGAATAATCTTAGGGTAACTGGTAACTAGTATATTTTTCAAAATGAAAGAATACTGTTGTATTATAACTATGTGTCTGGTCTGGGTTCGTTTCTCAGTTACTTTAAGAAAATAAGATAATCATTTAAACTTTCTGGACTTCTGTATCATTTATAGTTCTTAAATTTCTCAAATAATGAGAACTGGCCAAAGGATATTTATTGCAAGGATCTTGCAAGACTTGCATATGCTTGAAAGGTTGAGAACCAGGCTTGAAAACTTGATAAGAACCAAGCATCCAGTTGACCTGGAAACTGAGGTACTACTAGGGAGCAATGAATGCAGAATAATTAAACAATTTCCTTCAGTCTACCATTGCTTTCCTTTTCACTTCTATCAAGACAACCTCTAAGACACTTAACCCTGACATCCTCTTCTGTGTTTGGAGAGAACAAGAAGAGTGCATATGCAAATAGAATGGTCAGAAATGCTTTGGTCACATGTATATCTGAAGGTCCTGTGCAGCTGAAAAAGACTGGGCCATTACAGTGGGTCAGAGGCTGACCAATTTGGTATGCAGCGAACAGTAAGTAGTAGGAATATTAAGTATGAAAAGTGTTTGGGTAGGCAGAGTATGAGGAACAAGTGTTGGAATCTTCCAAATGCTTTGAGTAGATCCTGTCTTTACAAACACAGAAGAGGCTTGACTATGTGAAAGAAACAGTAATAAAAGGTTTCCTCATGTCTTTGAAGACAACATACAACTAAACCATATATAGCCTCTAAAGTTAAAAGATACAAAATGACAGCCCACAGGTCAAATAAATCCTGCAGACAAGAATGATTTACTGTCTTAGTCTGTTTTGTGCTGCTCTAACATAATAACAGAGACTGAGGGGCTGGGGATGTGGCTCAAGTGGTAGCGCGCTCGCCTGGCATGCGTGCGACCCGGGTTCGATTCTCAGCACCATGTACAAAGATGTTGTGTCCGCCGATAACTAAAAAATAAATATTAAAAAAATTAAAAAAAAAAAATAACAGAGACTGAGTAATTTATAAAGAACAAATTATTTACCATTGTTTTGGAGGATGGAAAGTTCAAGATCAAGTGGCTGGCACCTGGTACAGGATTTCTTGCTATGTCATAACGCAGTGGAAGGCATCATATGGGTGATAAAGCGAAGGAAGCTGGCCAAACTCAACCTTTGAAAGAAACCCACTCCTGAAATAATAGCATTAATCTTTTCATGAGGGTAGTGCCCTCATGGTCTAATCACCTCTTTAAAGTCCCCATTTCCCAATACTGCTGCAAGGGGATTAAATATCTAACACATGAACTTTGGGGCGATACATTTAAGCCATCGTAGTTACCAAAGCAGAAATACAGATTTCAGATTCCTTTTGATGGGGTGCAAAAAACAAAATCTCAAAAGGCAATAGCCTTCTGTTGGGGTGTGGCTTGTCAACATCACCATACCCCTTTTAGGGTCCACTTCACTCATCACTAACATGGATCTAGAAGCACTCAAGTTTCTGACCCTTAATTTAACTACTTCCAGATAACAGTTGAAGGGGAGTGTAGGCTGCTCCCAGTGACTTATTCAAGTTTCTAACCTGTCCCTGGTACCACTTTGGTAAAATCCTTCATTCCTGATTTAACTACTTGTAACTGCAGAAAACAACCATTTATTCTATCTGTGTGAAGCCACAACCATCTGTGAGAGCCAATTTTCCCAAATATACACTTCCCCTAATGACCCCCTAACTACTTGATAATGGAAGTGACAGCAAAGAATTGCCATCTAGTATCTTCTAAAATGTAAGGGGGAAACCAACAATGATTAATATAGAAATAGTCTGCTTGACTTTTCTGAAGAAAACTTCAGAAAAAAGTCTTAAGATTATTTGGTGTGAATAACTGTAGCTATTCTGGACACTAATTGATGTGGATGGTTGCCCCTGAGACTCCTTCACATATATCTATCCCAAAAACGCAATGTATGATTCACTCTGGATTTTGCTGGATCTATTCTCAACAAAGAAGCCACACATTTTCTTGCCTGAACTGTTCTGATGGTTACAAGTTGCTTTTAGGATAAATTTTAAAATGCTTGGAGCATCTACAAATTTCTGCATTGTTTGATTCTTTCTCATATCTCAGGCTTGACTTTCTATTTCATTAAGAAATGAAATGAAATGGCTCCTTCACCTTAACCACTTGGGTCTTTCAATTTCCTTGGCTCCTTCACCTTAACCACTTGGGTCTTTCAATTTATGGAAGCCAAGCTTGTTCTCCCTCAAGTCCTCTGGGAGTGGGGGGGCACTCCCTTTCT
Source organism: Callospermophilus lateralis (assembly GCF_048772815.1). Classification (NCBI taxonomy): domain Eukaryota; kingdom Metazoa; phylum Chordata; class Mammalia; order Rodentia; family Sciuridae; genus Callospermophilus; species Callospermophilus lateralis. The sequence goes on along the minus strand of NC_135313.1, from coordinate 106,739,128 downwards.
TCCCCAACCTTTCCTTTATCTCCTACCATTATTTAGGCCTTAGCTTTTTAATGCCACTTGGTCAGAACAGCTTGTCCTATCTTATATCTCCCTTCCCCTCTCCAACTCCTTGCTCCCATTTTGCACAGGTCTCTTCACTGTTCTCTGTTGCTCTTAAGACAATTTGTCTAACAGGTAAACTCTGAGAACAGAGACCTTATCTATTTCACACCCTAGCCATTTTTCTGGTTAGCACAATCTCTGCTCTAACAGATCAGGTGAACAATATATTTTGCTAAATGAATAAATAAAAAACCTACATTGCATTCCCCAGTCAGCCTAACACCATGATTATGTGATCTGAACTGAATAAAGACCTTTTTTACAAAATGTATTTTTATTTCACTCTCACATTGGCAAACTCAGGAAGGTTTATGAGAAGATCAGCCTGGTGGTAAGATATTAATCTTCCATGTTCCTAAAGTGGGAACTGATGTGCCTCTTAGAAATGCAAATTCTCAGGCCCCACTCCAGACTGACTAATTACAAAACTCTGGGGGAAGTGGCCCAGCAACGTGTCTTAACAAGCCTTCCTGGGGAGTTTGATGCACACTAGTTTGAAAACCATTGCTTTAGGCTGTCCAGTGTGTAACTTAAAAAAATTTTTTTTTTCTTTTTTTCCACCACGGATCTCTGGTATTATCCTAATTGTAGATTCTCACTGTTACAGAGGGGAATCTTTGTCTTTATCCAGAAACCTTGAATAAAAGTCTATTTGTGTAAACTACATGGAATTTGGAGAGGGTCGCCTTTCCTGGGGGTTCGGCCCTGCCCTACCCTCTTGTGAAGCCTACAACCTAAAATAACAAGGAAAAAGTGTAACTGAATAAAACGTCAGAACAAAGGCTGAGGACCAAGGCGAAAGCCTTTGTTCATCTGTTCCCCGACTGCTCACCCGCGTTCTGATATGGCTCTTTCTGCACACAGAGAAGCAACCACTCAAGTTCTAAGAATGGTTACATGCCGCTGACTATGTTTCCAATTAGGCTGTTCTGGAGAAGACATTCGTGGCTGCGGGTAACGTTTCCATTCCTTCCTCAACCTAGCACAAGAGTAACTGAAACTAAGGCGAAGGCTTGAGCCCCAAAAGAGCCTTTGCAGCCTCGGATGGAGAACTGGGAGGTCGGACTGACTACTCCGCCTTAACCCTCCTGGAAAACTCGAAGTGGACTCTGCTAACGACGGGACGGGAGCGGAGGCCGGCGGCTGTACCCCACTGCGCATGCTCTCTCGCCCCTCCCGCTCGGAGCCGGAAGGGGGAGCGCTGGGGGCCTGGGCCTGGCCTGGCCGGGGCGTCGGCACCGGCGGCCATCTTGGCTTCCCGGGGAAAGGCGGCGTGAGGGGAAGAAGTTGTAGGGTGGGGGCAGGAGTGAGGAGGAGGGAAGCGAGAGGGGGGGGGAGGAGGCCGCGGCGGGGCAGGGCGGGGACTGCCTGCCTGCCTGCCTGCCTGCCTGGGTTGCGGAAGTGGTAGCCGCTGACCCAGCCTGCTGCTTTCTTGCTACTGCTTCAGCTTCCCAGCTCCCCCCGGACAGAGAGGGCGGCCGGGCTGTGGATGGTCAGATAGTTCCCATCTCCTGCCGCCAGTCCCTGGCCCCAACCAGCACGGAGCAGACGGCGGCGGCGGCAGCAGCAGGCGAGGAGGAAGATGGCGGGACGGTTGCCGGCCTGTGTGGTGGACTGTGGCACGGGGTAAGGGGGCTGACGGGCTGGGGTGGGGAAACTGAGGCGGAGGAAGGAAAATGGCGAGGGCGGGAGGAGGCCTGGGGATGAATGGTGCGGCGGTACGGCTTGCAAGGAGTGGGGCGGGGGCCAGCGCCTCCCAGGTGTCCAGGCTTGACCCTCGTGGGGCTGGAGCGGGGCGCGCGGGGCCGAGGACCCCCAGGGAGCGGCTTCCTCAGCTCTACCCTTCCCAGCCCTTCCCCCACCGCGGTGGGCTGCGCCGCGCTTGGAGAGGTGGGGCCGCTGCCTCCCGGTGTTCCTCGCCCCGGTGGTGGTCGCCGGGCCCGGCCCACCTGGCTTTCCTTTTCCTCCGCGCCCCTTCCTCCCTGTGGGCTTGGGGATTTAGGGGACCGAGCGCGGAGACTGGCCTGGCAGAGGACCGAGAAAAGAGAAGCGCTTCTTGTAGGTTTTGCAAGATTGCTGTGACAACACTCTGCCCAGGGTGTGGGTGGGGAAAGGGAAGAATCGGGGCTCTGAAAATGGGAACCTAGAATGGGGCTTTCATTTGACCACCCACCTCGTCTTTGCGACTCCACTCCCGGCCAATTCCATCTCCCACTGCGATTTTACCGGGTGAATCAAGTCACATTTTAATTCGAGAGAGAAAGATGTCATGTGTTACTTCTCTTGCTTCAAAAAAGTCCCTCAGTGAGCAAGCGCGCTGCAACTTCCTTAGTTTTGTCAAAGCCGCTTCCTGCTTTCAGTCTTTTATAGCCTTATAAGGTAGTTTTTGGTTTCCAACGTGAACTACATCTTGTTAGAACTTTCAAAATTTAGCAGGTTGCAAAGAGGGTAATTATATGTGCTAGGTATCAATTTATTTTGAACTTAAAAATTTTCGTGTGTGTCACTGGGAGGAAAGGGATAGCCCCCTGTAAAATTAAGTTGCACACATTCATTCAGTCACGGTATCTTGAAGGCAGAAGGAAGGTGTAGAGGAATAAAGGAATGTGTTTAATTTTCAAATTTTTCTTTCTGGTAGATGTCTAGTTTAATAAAGAATAGCTTTAGAGTGGTTGTTCCTTTTCTATTAGAAGATATTTAGAGAGAAGACACGAATAGACTGTCCATATTTTTAATGTTGAATGACATCTTCATGTTAGAAAGTTGGAAGTGGGATGTTTGTGTGAGTTGAACCTATGTTGATTATATCTCTCTAATCCCCAAAGTGCTCCGAATTTTTTAAGGCTGGAGGAAATTGCAAATGGGAACCTAGAATGGGGCTTTCATTTGACCACCCACCTCCTCTTTGCGTCTCCACTCCTGGCCAGTTCCATCTCCCACTCGCCTCACCCCTTTATTACTTGCTGTATTATCCTTATTAAAAGATGGTTTTCCCCTCACTATTCGCTGTAAGTGAAATTTCTCTAATCTTCATTCTCATAACTTTATGTTGGTGTGGCAGTTACTAATATCCTACACTGGCAGAGGGAAACAAATGACTTCTTGCTATTTTCTCTTGGAAGGCACTAGGTAGTTTAGCCTTGGAATTTTTTTTTTTTTTTTTTGGTGAACATTTTATTAAAGTTAATTTCATTTCATACAGTATTTTTCCCTGAAAAGATACTTTTTTTCCCCTTCATTTCTCCCTTCTTAGTATAATTGTTGAATAGTTTTATTTTAGGGTCAGTTTAAAAATTAGATTTCACCTGTGTGAGTAGGACTTCTATGTGTTGTATTAAAGTGATAAATACTGCTACATAATTAATGCTTTAAAAATCACTGATTACCCAAAATATGGTGTAATTATCACCTTGATAGATAAAGTGGTAGCATCATAAGTAGGATGTTACTTTTTTCCCTGTCTTCTTTTTCTTCCTTTTAAGAGTTTTATTTTTTAGTCAATTAGATATCTTATCTATCATAACTGCCGTAAGTTATCTCTTTTCTGAAAGGGCAGTCTTGGATTTAAAACACATACTGAGTGACCATGAGGAATGTGGAGAGGGGTTCAGTTTATACCTTGGATATTTTTGTTTTAATATCTCATTACTACCTTATTATTTTGCTACTTTGTTCTCACAAGGAGAGATTGTTGTGGACAATCATTAGAGAGGAATGAAACTGATTAGGAGTCTCCTGCCCTCACTTTTTACCAACTGTCACAATCTGAAATTCCCTCTTAAGAGTCTCATTCATTTTGTTCTCAAAGGATTTTTTGTTTTTTTCCAAAAATGAAAAGCTCCTGGAGTTACACACCTTTGGGTTTATTTAGCACATAGAGGGTAGTCCCAGAGATTGAACCAGAGGTAAATGTCTCTGACATTAGAGTTTTACATTCCAAAATAGTCTGGTCCCTAAATGCAAACTGTGCAACTGTAGTTTGTGTATTCTTCTATGCTTTAGAGAATACATGCATCTCTCAGGTCTATTTACAGTTACCCACTTAATCTAAGTGAAAAATTAACATAAGTCAGATTGGTCATTTCATTTCTTTGAATAATTTAGGCTAAAGGTGGCCCAAAACATGGCCATCTATTCATATTAAACTTGGTTAGAAAACGTGGAACTTTCAAAACTTTAAATTAGGGATCCTCCATCAAAATTCAGCATAAAAGAACACGTAGGCTCAAGTCATGAAAGATAATACTCATTTTGGAAAGTATTTAGAAAGAATACTTCATATCAATACCAAATCTTTGCACTTTTTTGGTCTGTGTTGGAAAAGCATTGCTGAATAAAATCTGGACACATAGGTTCCCAATGACAGAAATGATTGCTTAAAAATTAAATTATAGGGGCTGTGAGTATAGCTCAGTGGTAGAGTACATATTTAGCATATGTGAGGCCCTGGGTTCAATCCCCGGCACCAAACAAAAACTAAATTACAGTGGTGAAAAAAGCAATTTTTAAAACATCAGAAAAGAAAATTTTTAACGCTCGCAAAAATTTTTACCTTGTTTTGTTTTGCCTGTTGTCACTCAAGTTTCTCCAGTATTCAAGTCAAGTAAGAGAACTCTTTATGTACTTGTATTATGTTGTAGCTTGGTTATAGAGTTTTGGACTATGAATTTCCTTTTCCATTTTATGTCTTTTCTTTATCCCTGATAAACACTGTATTGGCAAATTATTTCCATTGATCATAATAGCAGAGGTTAATAAAGCCTTAATACAGTTTCAGATATATTCAGATGAAGAGTGAATTATAGGATTTCCGTAGTTGACTTAAACTTTTTAGCAGTCTTGAAATGTAAGCGTAAGTATTTTGTTGGAGTTTGTGGATGAAGAGCTTGTTTAATTTATCCTGTGACCACATTTTATAATTTAGTACAAATAAGGATGATCTTGTTTGAGAACAGTAGAAATGAGTGGGGTGGATGCATGTGAAGTTCATGTTTCTTACATGAGTTCTATACATAGTGTTTAATAATAATGCCATTTTCTAGCCATGTTCATAGTTAGAAACAGTCATTGTATCTTGTTAACAAATGCATTTATAGAAATTTTTATTCCTTGATGAGATATGTTTTTCATGCTGTTTGATGTAACAGACATGGTCTTATTGAGAAGTCATATCTTATGTAGCTAAAATCTTTCTCCTTTCCTGTCTAGTTGTCTTTCTTGCTCAACAATTTTGTGTTAAAAACCTATATTCACTTTGGATTGTGTATATATTGTACCTAATGAATCTTCCAGCCCTATTTTTAAATACATTTCAGTTTTTAAGCTTAGAGGGGAAAGGTCCACTAGTGGAGAACCTGGTAGCCAGGCTTTTTATTTATCTTACCTTCCATTTTTGCTTCATTTTCCAAGTGAAAAAATAGAATTAGAGAATTTAAATTACTGTACTGTCATCTAGTTAACAGGTGGTTGGAGGTACTTCTTGCATCTGTTTTGTATTTAGACCCTGTGTTGATTCTTTTACACTAAGGGGATACCTGAACCCATTTTTAGAACTATACATATTGCTTTATTTTTGTTGGTAAATTCTTTTGATTTCTGATTAGAGTGATCTTATAAAATAATCTTAGCCTTTTGAATTTGACAGAATCCTTCTTAATTTTTTTATGAATATGTGAATTCCTAGATTATTTATTTGATATCTTATTAATCTCTAGAAAAGTTTACTTTTTAGGTTTTGTTCCGCAGAAAATAATAATAGCTAGTAGCAAGAGTTATGCCACACACTGTGCTGAATGCTTTATATTATTTCATTACTGTTTTTACATCAACTTGAGAAGTATTATTTCTGTTTTATAGACAAGAAAATTTAGATGTAGAGTAGTTAAGCTACTTGCCTAAGGTATTGTAGCAAATAAAGTAAGAGTGACTTCTGACTTCTTGTTAGAGGATAAGCCTTTGGCAGTTTTGAATCATGTAGATATTTTTGATTTCAAGTCAGGGAATTAATTTATGATGTTATAAAGGCAGGGTGCAATGTTAGTAATTTGAGGATATCTTGTAAAGGTATTAAAAAAGGAATATTGTCAAATTAAGGCTTACTATATACATTGTAGCAGGCCAGGCAGTTTTGGAATTATAATGAAAATGTCTAGTATAGTCTGCCTTCAATAATTTTCATTGCACAAAAATTAAAATCATTAAAAAATTAAATGATGGTAGTAAACTAAAATTAATCAAATATTAGGATACATACTTTTCTATAGTAGTAGCAGTTCCCTCAACTCTAGTTAAGTGATTACGGTCAAGAAGTCAAGAAAGAGTTAGTGAATGTTGAAATTGAGTAATTTTTTTAAAGGATTTGGATAAGTGAATGGAAGGAAAAGCATGTATGGAATGGAAGGAAAAGCATGGCTTGGAAGGGGAGGAGCAGCTGCTGCTTATAGTTCAGCCTTTTCAGTGTGATGTTACACCACTCACCTCTCATATGAATTCTATGTGTAATAACATACTGTAAGTTTAGATTATGTATTATAAAAGGAAACTAACATTCAGTGGGCACCTACTATGTACCAGGTATTATATGTCAGTAAAGCTTTGATGGCAAAAGAGTTGTACTCGATAGCGAATAAAAATCTTCAAGTAGAGGAGTGAATGTTGAATGTAGGGCTTTTAAGAGTATTTCCAGAATGGAATGCAGAAGGATCAAATGTAGAAGAGATTTGGGATGAAGTTATAGGACTTGTTTCATATTAGGAACTCATACCTTCATTGAATGAACAAATGAATGAATGAGAGAACAAAGGGATTAGAAGTATGATTTGAAAATAAACTATGCATCAGAGATACCCCAGCGGCTCAGAATCTGGAGGGTTTAAAAAAATATCCTTTTAAAGAGTTTGCTTAATGATTCTTAAGCAGCCCACTGAGTACTAGCTTTGCAGAAATTCTGCAGTAGGCTATTGGTGTTAAGGAAGAAACAGAAAATATAAAAATCTTGGAAAAGATTGCTTTTATATATTTTTGGGGGGCATTGTTTTGTTTGTTTATGAGTAGCAAAGGCTTTGTAGTCAGCTGTTTCTGAGTTTAAGCTCTGTCACTTACTGGCTGTATGGTTTTGTAAATTTCAGACTTAGCAGGTCTTTTTTTTCCCCATCTAATTTGGAGATCATAGTATTTATCTTACTTTTTTTTCATGGTATAACTGTATGTATAAATATATATATGTGTGTGTGTGTGTGTGTGTGTGTGTGTATGTGTATTTATATTTCAACATAGTGCCTGGCACATAGTAAAAAAACACAATAAATACATCGTAATATTGTAATTATAATCAGTTGGCTCCCTTTTGTTTTGAATTGGAGTTCATAAGGAAAGGAACACAGTGTCTTTGGCTTATTTTCTTATCTCCTGTGTCCTTGGCCTCTCTACCAAATTTCTTTATACCATTGGAATATTTTTGCTAATTTGAGAGATTGGGAAGAAGGTATAGTCAGGACTTGGACATCAATTCTTGAATTGTAAATAGGCATCCATGAAGATTTTAAGATTGTAAGCTTGAGTGATTGGGACAATAAGGGAGTTGGTTTTAAAAAGCTGAGTAAAATTGGAATTTGTTGTTGAATTTGTAATGTTCTACAATTGGAAATGCCTTGAGAAAGTTAAAAATATAGGAATGAAGATGGAGTTTGGGGATTCATCATTATAATTTATAAATTTGAAGCTAACAAAATGAGAATTCAAAGAGAAAAAGAAAAGATTGAATATCATTGTTCCTTCTTTAAAATATCCTGGATGTGTGATTCAGCTTCTTGAGCATCACAATGAGTGAGCACATGTGGCTTGTGGTGAGTCATCAGTATATGCTGTCCATCTCCTATTTCATCCCATTTTCTAAGAGGCAAAATCTTTTCATCAAGAGGAAAGTTCATGGTAGGGATGACTTCCTCTTGTTCAGCATGCTCCATCTCCCCCAACATGTAGAAACAGTTAAATGCTTAAGAGTATAGGCAGATGTGTGGAATGGCTAAAATGTAGCTTCAAGCAATATGTTCCCTGCAACAAAAATCCACTAACTATTAAAAGCATTTGAATGCTCCCCTGTGATTCTGTTGGAACTTACAGCTGTTGTTTCTTCTTCTTTTTTTTTTTCCCCCCAGAGACTACCTATCTGTAATAGCCATAAGCACTATCTGTATTAGCCACAAGAAAAAAGAAGCAAGAGCAAAGCAATTAAGTAATAATAATGCTATAACAATGGGTGCTGTAGCTTACCAAGCACTTAAAATATCCATGAATTATTTAACAATGAAAGATAAGGTGATATTATTGGATTAAAGTTTTAAATTTGGTTCTTTAAAATATGATGATTAATATTACTTTTGTGCTGATTTGTGTGTTGGTTGTTTTATAACTTTGAGGTCCTTTACATCATAAAACAAAAGATAATTGATTTGTATTATAGCAAAATGGTACATAATTTTTTAAGGACCATTTTGTATAATTTTAATAATTTTGTTTTGAAATAATTTTTTCAAAAACTTTTCCCAAACTATTGGTTTAAATTCCAGTTATTTTTACCTATTCCTTGCAACTAAGAAAGGAAGATGTAGTCTCTTATCTTTTATCTTTCTTTCTGCCCACTCCTGACACCTGAGAAGAATATTCATCTGTTCTGATATTGAATAGTCCATCTATAAATATTTTCTCCTTGCTCGAAGTTACTTGCCCTTTGTGAAAATGAAATATTCTTGAGAAAATGGGTCTTTATACCTTCTTTGTATTTAGTGAGAGTAGGTCCCCCCCCCCCCCCCAGGAGGATAAAGTCCTGAAAGGGGAATTAAGTTGTTAAAGATTTTATAGTTTAATATTCGTTTCAGACTGTAAAAATGTAAACTATGTTTTTGTATTGGTCTACAATAGTATTTGCTTATTTGAGTTTTAGAAGGTCTTTTAATTAAATATAATATACTTTTCTTCTGTAAGCATTTTAAAAATTCATTTACTTTGAGAGTGCAAAAATAGTATTTATTGTGTATTTGTGAAACTTCCTTTAGTGAATTAGGGGAAATTCACATAAAATTATAGAGCTGAAAAAAGATTTTTGTGAAATAATTTAATTCACTTCACCTAAAAATGAAACAGGTTCAGAGTTGAGAAATGTCTTTCCAGGACTGTTTCTAGTTATTAACTGATACTCTTGTTGAATTTTCTTAATTTTTTTTATGAATTATACTAGTTGTAAATATCTTAGTAGCTGGACTAACATAATATATGTTTTTAAAATTTTCTTCCTTTTTTTTTTTTTTTTTGGTGATACTAGGGATTGAACCCAGGAGCGCTTTACCATTGAGCTGTATCCATAGCTCCTAAATTGCCTAAGCTGCCCTGAAATTTGTGATCCTCTGCTTCAGTCTCCTGAGTATCTGGGATTACAGTCATGTGCCTCTGTGCTGCCATAGTGTATGTTAAGGTAGTGTTGTTTGAGGCCTGGTAAAAACATGCATCAGACTTCTTTAGTGTTTTGTTAGAGGAATATAGTTTGGCACGAATGAAAAACTAATTATATGGTTTTTAGCATAATATTTTAAATCAAATTTAAAAACTTGGCTTTGAAGACAAATGTTATGCTGTCGGGGTGCCAGGACAGATTACTTTTGTAAAGGGAATGCTTCGTTGATTGATTGATTGATTTGTTTTGTTGGGCTTTGAAATCAGGGGTTTTGCGTGCTAGGCAACTGTTGAGATATTGAGCTATTGAGATATGTATATTTTTTTATTCTTGAAGCAGAGTCTCACTGAGTTGCCTGGACTGGACTCCAATTTTTGATTCTCCTGCCTCAGCCTTCTGAGTAGTTGGACAGGAGATGCCACCAAGCTGGGCGAATGCTTTTTTTAAAAAATATGCTTTGTTAATGTTTCAGAGATTGGTATATTTGGGTTTCATTTATTTAAAGACATTAAGTGGAATATGTAAACTTAGTTATTTCTAGTCCCTCTATAAGTTTTGTTTTAGAAATAAATATTAGCTTTTCAGAATCCCTATGAAGTGGTACCATTATATAATTATCATTTTAAAGATGAGGAAACTGAGGTATTTTTAAGTAGTAGGTCTGTAATTTGAACTCTGAGGTAGTATCCTTACAGAGCTCACTGTTATACTGTCTCTAATTGGGATGTATTATTTTCAACAAGGTTGGTTAAATTATTAGCCCAGTTTTTAAGAATGTTCATTTTAAATGTCCATACTTTAAAAAATAAATATCTTTGCTGCTACATATTTACATAGTTAGTACAAATATGAAATATATAGGGGGTCTTAGTGATTAGTTTATTGATTTGATTAACCTGTATCATCAAATGCAGGCTAGATGATATAGAATTTTTTATTGGCCATTTCAGTACTGTGAAGGGTATGTATTGTATCTAATGTGATAAACTGACATTTGCTGATTAATTCAGGGCAACTTAATTTAGGAAAGATATATTTGGAAGTTATATATGTAACTTCAAAATGAAGACATATCTGAAGCTGCAGTTTGAAAATGAGTAATCTGATGCATTATAAAAAGTCATTTTTCACTATATAAACACAAATGGAAGTAAAAAAATAGAACTTAGATCACTTTGAGAAAGGTAATTTTTCTTTATTAGACTCAGGACTTGATAGTTGGCTCTAAAATAATGATTGTATGGATTAAAGGAAACACATGGGTTATTAGAATTTTTTTCTAAAATAGGATGAAGAAGATTGTTATCACTGGAGTACATGACCTACTTGGATGTGTTTTATCTAAAAAGTACACAGATTTTTAGTGAAAGCTTGTGTGTTTTCTGTTGAAAGTCTTAATAATTTTTTTTTTTGTAATAAAAAAGTAGATGATGGAACAAAGGAGAGTTTTAGAGTCTTCTTTTTTGCCTTTTTGTGGTTAATTTGTTATTCATATAAAAGACTAGTTGGGAATATTATTGCTTCCAATATGCCCTTCAAAGGGAGTGAGAGCTGCTATGTAGATTTTTGGAAATTAATCTTTTAAAAGACATTCTTTCTTAGCATTTACTTCATTACTTGGGACGGAGGGTAAAAGTATTCCTTGATTGCTCTTGTCTTGTTTGTGAATGGCCTGCCTACCATGTTTCGGGATAGTTAAATAAAACAGTACTTTGATTTTTTTTTTTTTTTAAGTGAAGCAGGTTTTAAAATTGATGGGAAAACTATGAGAAGAAATAAGAAAAACGTAACTTGTGGCTATGTGGAAATTTTGGATACAAGTAACACCAGCAAGATTACTGTACTATGATGGGGGCCGGGAAGGGAAAAAGAAATAATTGAAAAAATGTGATGTAATTCAGCCTCCGGAATAGCTGGGATTATAGGCATACACCATCACACCCAGCCAGCCTTTGTGTTATATAGTAGCTAACATAAATATGATAGGTTAGTATCAGTTTCCTTTTATATAGGATGATGTGGTTTTTGTCTCATACCAAGATTTAGTCAGTGGTTTGTCCCTCAGAGTAGAAATGGAATTGGATTTTGGCAGAAAAAAATTATAGGTGGGGATGAGGAAATAAGTTTATTGCTTATTTTTCTTTTTTTTTTTAAAAGATAGAGAGAATTTTAATATTTATTTTTTAGCTTTTGGCGGACACAACATCTTTGTTTGTATGTGTCTTTGTTTGTATGTGGTGCTGAGGATCGAACCCGGGCTGCACGCATGCCAGGCGAGCGTGCTACCACTTGAGCCACCTGCTTATTTTTCTTTATGTTGCCTAAAATTTCATATTTCTGTTTTAATAACTGCTTGATCTGTTGTTAATTGTCAGTTTCAGTTAACATAATTCTTTTCCCAAAGTGTGAAATCTTGTGAGTTTTTAAGTTTTCACCATAAAGAGCAGTTTGTTTTTATTTTGAGGAATAATTGATGATAGGAATAATAAAGGATTTTTCCTTAGGATAAAGGTATAGTAAGTAATTTTGGAATTATGGAATATTTTGTAAAGTAAGGACCTATTTGAAAATGCAATGATATTACAGATTTTTTTCAATAAGCTAGAATTGGAATTTAAAGAATTGAGCTGCACTCATTTTTGTTTTCAGAAGATAATAGGATATCTCTTGTCTATAAATGTATAAAAGTAGGAAGGGAAGAAATAGTTTATGCATCCAGTTTGTTTTGGAAAAATTAGTCTTCAGTAAATATCTAGTAAGTATCAATTATGTAAATGAATACTTTTGGTGGTGCTGAGTAACATAAAGACATATTGGAAATAGTGCCTGCTGTTAGGAAGCTCACATGTATACCTACAATATTAGGCCATATCATAAATGCTCTGAAGGTAAAACTTTTGGAATCCTGGGAAAGGAAATCAGCATTTTCCAGGGAAGATAGAAAAAAGCTTCTTGGTGGAGATAATAATCAAAGCAGATCTTCAGGAATGAATAAAATATTGATAGCTAGAAATAAGATTAATATGCCAATAAAGAGAACAGAGGGAGGAAAGAAAGTGGTGTGGGGAAAGTAAAGGTTGGAGTTGAGGATGCTAGGTGGTTCCTTTGACTGGAATGTTCAATGATACAAGACAGTGACATATTTATAGAACCTGATATATGGTAGGTGCTTAATAAGTGCTTAAGTTGAATTAAATTTGTAAGATATGTTGGAACTGAGGGAGGTTATTGAATTCTGCTCTCACTCTGATTATTTATCTTATAGGCAATGTGAAGACATGATCTGTTGTAGACATAATGAGAGAAGAAACGTACCTTTAGACTTCTTTTTGTTGATTCATGATGATAAGAATAATAGCCAAGTTAATACAGTGTGTATTATATTGCCAGTCATTGTTCTAAATGCTTTACATATGTTAATTCTTCAGATACCTAACCATATGAACTAGGTACTTGTTTTCCCTTATTATAGATGAGAAAACTAGCACAGAGTGTAAATTGCTTGCCACATATCATCTAGCTAGTTTGATAAACTATACTGTCAATTATTTCTCTTGTTTTATTTTGGAAATTACCACTCAAACTTAAAACAAAAGTAAAACATTGATTTTGGAGGTTGATTGATGCTTGAATTTTAATCTAGTTTTACTATTTTTTTTGAAGCAGTTACTTCTCTGAGCCATAGTTGCCCAGTGTTTAAACAGATAGAACATCTGTTTATATAGGTGTTGATGAAGGTTTGAAATAACATGCAACTTACAGCAAAATAATAATCTTAAAATCATTTAATGGTAGCTGTAGTTACAGTTATCACATAGGAATATTGAAAGTAATCACTTCAGTTTTGTGCTGAACATGTGTCAGTTCTGTGCTGAACACTGTAGTATATTCAGAAAATAAAGGCATGATTTTAGACTTGAGGCTTTTAGTTCCAGAGATAAAATTAATATATGTGAAATAATTAAGAATGGCTTATGAGTATTTAATTGGGGAAGTTAATAAGGGCTGTGTTATTTGGGTGGTTTATGAAGGAGATGATCTTGATCAGATCCTTGGAAAACCAATAAATAGGAAATGATAGATAAAAGGGGAAGAAGATTTCACATTATAAGATATGTAAATTAAAAGTGTCATGATAGCAGAAATAATGTCTCTGTTCATTCTCTAATAGCCTCATTCATACTATTTAATAATGCCTAATTAATATTTTATTGATGAATTGAAGTCAGGAAGGAGTTTCATAATATTTGGGTGAGGGTTTAGTTAGGAAATTGCCCTACTTGGGATTGAGATATTTGTTAGGAGCTGTGGGATAAAAGTAGGTTATTTCATTTATACTTATCTTGCCTTATTTTAGAAGAATTTTAAATGGGACAGAATGGTTTGGAAATGAATTTAGGTTGTGTATATTATTAAGAATCATAAAAGTTGAATTTATACAGTATTATTCTGGATTAAGCTTTTTAGTCAATCTTAAACAGCTTTTTTTTGAGATACAATTCACATACTATAAAATTTGCCTTTAAAAGTGTATGATTGAGTGGTTTTTAGTATATTCACAAGACTGTTCAGTCATCTTCACACTACATTTTAGAACATTTTTATCACCCCCCAAAATCCCTCTACCCCTTAACAGTTAATCTTCATTTCCTCTTCTCTCAATCTTTAATAATCAGTAATTTACTTTGTGTGTTTGTGGATTTGCCTATCTGGGACCATTTCATATAAATGAAAGCATACAATTTGTGGCCTTTGTGATGGGCTTCTTTCATGGGGCATATATTGACTGCTTTAATCTATGTCTTTAGTAATGGTAGTTGGCCTGGTGTAGCAGCAGAAGGGTTGGGGAAACATTGCTAAGATTTTTTGAAAGGATAATGATAGGAATGGACTGAAGGTTATAAGGAAGTCTCTAGATAAAGAAAAAATCATAAGGGGAGGAAAATATTTATTGAATACTTAGTGCCATTCACTGTTATTTCTTTGAATTCCAATGATAACCTCATAGTTTTAGTATCATTACTTATGCATTGTGAATTTGTTTATGATCTCATGTCTGCAATCGTAGACTGCGTATGATCACGGGTAGTCAATGGTAGAACAAACATTTCACTTGTTTTTTTGATTCTAAGGTCCATATTATTTGCTACCTGCTTATTTGTTCCCCAGATTTCAAGGTTTAGGCCTGAAAGGACTGGAGGATGTTGGTGCTGACACAGAAGAGTCCAGGTTCTTCCACTCAAGAGTCTTTTTTGTGGCAGATTAAACATTTACTTTAATGCAATGAGAAAATATTAGAGGGAATTTTTAAGCAATTAATATATCTCTTTATAGCTAATATTGTCTTAGTCTACTTGGCAAAATTTCCTGGGAATTAGCTACTATGTTGTGTGTGTGTGTGTGTGTGTGTGTGTCTGTCTGTCTGGCCTGCTGGGGATTGAACCTAGGGCTCCTTGTCTACAAGGCAAATGAGCTACATCCCCAACCATGTTTATATTATGTGTCACAGGGTCTCTAAGTTGCTGAATCTGGTCTCTTACTTTCAGTCTCCCTTCCTGCTCAGCCTCGCTAGTAGCTGGGATTAAAGCCCTGCACCACTGCTTTTTGGAACACTCACTACATTCTTTAACTAAAGTTCTTAATACCAGACTGCCTTTTTGAGTTTCGGTATAATATGAAGAAAAGGGTGGCAAAGCTGAAAGTTAGATATGGAAGTGCATATTGGGATTAATTTAATTAATTGGGACTTTAATTTCATTTAAAATTTGGTAATTGTATCTTTTGCAAAATTTTATATGATCTTTATTTTTGTGATATATCATGATCATATTGGGGTGGAATTCTTTCAACTTCAGTATAGTATTCAATTTTCGAAGATAGGTTGTGCTAAATCATTAAGGTATCTTTCATTCTAGTGCTATTCTTCCCTTTTGTAGGCTATAGTGGCATTTGCTGTATTCCATGTAATAACTTATTTGTGTCTCTTTGATATAATTTTTATTATACCTTGTTATTCCAGTTTATTTTTGATACGGGATTTTTTACAAAAGATTTTATTTCCATTTAGTGATTTAATATTAATAGCAGTCTGCTGCCTTCAAATAATTTATTTGCTGTGAGATATTTTTTGCAAAGCAAAAATATGAACCCTTGTGTTAAGTAAAAGTACCTTGTGGACTATGTGCTTTTAATAAGTAAACATGAATTCTCAGAATTAAAAATAATAATCAATTTTGTTTTGCCAGTGCTTTCTATACTACAGTTGTAACTGGTTTTTCTACTTAAAAACACTTTTTCTGCAAGTGGATTTCTTTTAGAAATATACAATGAATAACATGTCAGTTATTCTTATCAGATTACTGCTTAATACTTTATTTCTTTCATCTCTTTGTTTTTTAAGAGCAAGAGAGCATTATTGATGACTATCTCCAAATCCACTTCCCCCACCCTAGAGTCAATTACTATTGTGACAGACTCACTATTTCTTGGATAAAACTCATTTATCTTTTACTATTCATTTCTGCCAGTTCAGGCCTCTCCTCTTACCTAACCTAATTACATTTCTACTGCTATTCTTTCAGTCATCAAAGCTTTGATAGCTTTAAAAGTGCTTTTGAAATCTCTATATTGCCATCTCTGAGCATTTTCTAAGTCTCACCCCTAGCCAAAATCAGCATTGTATAGTTTTTTTTTCTTCTATTGTTGAAATAGTGCAGAAGCTTTATCTTGATTCTGTAGGGTACAGAGGAACTTTTTTTTTAGTTTAATTTCTCCCAGTTCTTATAAGTTTCATAAAATTTCATAGGATAACTTTGCCTTTTTCAGTTTATGGTGCCTTGTTTTAAGCCATTTAGAAAACAGCACTTTGTTTCTTCCATATAGGGAAGTGTAAAGAAGTAAAATAGGTTCATAATTTGACTTCCTAAATAAGCCCAGTGACATGTTTTATGTTAATGTAAATTTATGTCTATGTATTACATATCTTTAGAATACATAGTGATTGAATGTTGGACTGGTAACTCGGTGGCTAGGTGCTAGTCACATGGTAAGGAAAATTATCCTTTAGTAATATTTTTGTGAATTGTCTTTTAATATTTTCATCATGGGCATTACCCATTCAGAAATTCTTTTAATTAAGAAAAAGTAGTAGTACACCTACATGGTTAGAAAATTTAAAGCAGAATGATGTAAATGTAAAAAGCAAATTTTTTCCTTCCCTGTGAGTTGGCAGTAACTACTATTTACTTTTTCTTGTGTTTTTCTTTTGTAAGAGAAAAACTATTCATGTTCTAGTATTATATAATATTATTGTTATTGATATATTTCCACTTTACACATATATATGTTTCCCTTTTTATAACTGACACCAAAAATTTGATGTGATTATATTTTTGAGATATTTCAAGGTAGCCACAAAATATGATTTCCTGGCATAGAGTAGACATTACACAGCACAGGTAAGTTTGGAAATATCTTTGAGCTATTTTTTGGTGACACAAATGTAATTAAAAGCAATATAAAAATACATACAAGGGGCTGGAATTGTGGCTTTGTGGTAGAGAGCTTGCTTAGCAAGTGTGAGGCACAGTGTTCAATACTCAGCACCACATTAAAAAAAATAAAGGTACTGTGTCCATCTACAACTAAAAAAATTTTTTTTTAAATACACACAAATATAAACCATTTATTAAGGAAGTAGAAAGTTGGAAGGCATTAGACCTTGAGATTTTTGTTGGGGAATCACTATTTAACTTTAAATGTGTCAAATGGAACGATTTTTTTTTTCCTTTTTTCCCTTTTATTTATTTTTTATTGTATATATTTAAGAAGTACAAGATGGTGTTTTGAGTAAGCATACCTTGTGTAATGAATGATTCCCACAAACAAACTAACATACCCATTAGTTGACATTATTACATTTTTGTTTGTGTGGCGAGAACACTTAAGGTCTTTCTACTTTCTTAGCACGTTTCAGGTATGAGTCCATCATTACTAACTAGGCTGTTCCTTAGATCTCTAGTAATTATTCATGTTAATATAAGTGTGACTATTTTAGGTTCCACATATAAAGTAAAAATCTTAATATTTGATTTTCAGTAATTTCAGTATAATGTGCCTGTGATTTTCATTGTATTTATCTGGTTAAGATTTTCTTAAGTCTCTTAAATTCAGAAATCTCTTTTATTAAACTATGAGTTTTCAGGCATCATTTCTTCTTTCTTTTTACTTTTGGGACTAAAATATGTCACTTTTTTTCATTGCCCGCTCAGTCCTGGAGGCCCTCTTCCTTCCCTCTCTTTCAGAATGGATAATTTCTACTGATTTGCCTTCAACTTCATTAGTTCATTCCTCTATCACCTCCATTCTACTGAGAAGGTCATTCAGTGCTTTTTATGTATATGTGTTTGTGTCTGTATACACACACACACACAATATCAGAAATGTGTGTGTGTGTATATATATATATATATGTGTGTGTGTGTTATGTATATATAATGCATATCTATATGTATATACATAAACACATACGTATCTGATACTGCATTTTCCCACCTAAGGAATTTCCATTTGTTTCTTTTATAATTTTGTTTTTTTCTGGTGATGCTTTCTATATTATTAAATATAAGTGTATTTTTCTTTACTTCATTGTAATAGTCATAGTTGATGTCACCACTGTAAAATTCCAACATTTGGGTCATTTTCAGACTGTCTTCTGTTGAAGGTCTTTTCCTGGGAAAATGAGTACATTTTCCTGGTTTTTCACTAGTGGGATAATTTTGATTTATATGAATGAACTACCCTTCTTTATCTGTTCTTTTGTTAATAAACATTTGTTGTGCCGCCACCATTGAATCTTCATGAGGAATGCTGTTGTGAACATAGGTATAACATTGGCATAGCTAGATGTTTTTGTTTTTCTTAGAAATATGCCTAGATGTAGAATTGCTGGTCCAGATGGTGTGTGTTTTCCCATAGTGGCTATAGCATTTTGCATTCTAATTGGCAGTGTGTGAAAGTGCCTTAGTATACTTTTCATTTGCATTTTTTAAATTCACAGAGTGAGCATCTTTTCATTTAATAGCTTTTTATTTCTTTTTCTACAAATGGTGTCTTTTGCCTTAACTTCTTTCTTTATCTCTTCCTTTCCTATTTGGCTCTCATCAACTTCTAAGGTATTTATATAGTAAAGAAATGAACTTTGTTTCTGAGTAAAAATAATTTTTTTCCTGTTGGTCATTTTTTTGGTTATTTTTAGTTTTTTTTTTTAAGGAATTTTTAATTTTCACAAAGTTGTATCTTTTGGAGTTTCTAGTGTTATAGTCTAGAAGCCTCCCCTACTCCTGGGTTAGAAATTATCTCACATTTTCTTTTAAAACTTATGTTTGAGGGCTGGGGGTGTGACTCAGTAGCAGAGAGCCTGCCGCATACGACCTCAGCATCATGTAAAAAATGTATAAACAAAATTAAAAAAAAAAAAACCCTTATATTCACACCAATTTGTGTCTTCATATGTGTACTTAGGATAATAATGTCCATCACATTCTACCATCATTTCTAACCCCATGCCCCTTCTGTTTTCCCTCCCACTCCTCTGTCCTATCTGGAGTCCCGTTTAGCAGTGGTTAAATATACTTAAATTACTGTGTAACAACTAATACTATCATCGATTCCTAGAACCTTTTCATCTTCCCAAAGTGAAACATTAAACAATAATTCTTCCTCCTTTTCATTCACTTCAGGTCCTTGGTAATTGTCATTCTTATGTCTCTGTAAATTTGACTTTTCTACAAACCCCATATAAACGGAATCATATAGTTGTTTGTGAGTAGTTTTTCACTTAATGTCAGCAAGATTCTCCCATGTTACAGATGTGTCAGAATTTCTTTCCTTTTTAAGGCTGAATAATATTCTGTTGGATGTATATATCACATTTTGTTTAGTCATTCCCCTGTTGATGGACACTTGGATTACTTCCACCTTTTTTCTGTTATGAATAATGTTGAGTATGGGTATATAACTAGTTGTTCAAGTTTCTAATTTCAATTATTTGGGTATATACCTAGAAGTGGAATTGGTGTATTATGTGGTAATTCTGTTTTTTGAGGAACCATGACACTGTTTTTCTACAGGGGTAGCATTATTTTACTTTACCAATAAAACATATAGGAGTTCCAATTTCTTCATGTTGTCGCCAACATTTGATACTTTATGTGCTTTTGATAGTAGTCATTCTAGCTAATGTGAAGAGTATCTCATTGTCGTTTTGATTTATATTTCCTTAATTATTAATGATGGGGACCATCTTTTCATTTACTTATTGGTCATTTGTATATTTTCTCTAGAGAAATGGCTGTTCAAGTCCTTGGTTCATTTTTAAAATTGGACTTTTCTCATGAAAAAGAATGAAATTATGTCATTTGCAGGAAAATGGATGGAACTTGAGAACATTATGTTAGGCAAAATAAGCCAAATTCTGAAAGTAAAAGGTCCTATTTTTTCTGATATGTGGATGCTAGAGAGAAAAAGGGAAAAGAAAAGTGGAGATCAGTAGAGCAGAGGAAAGGGACTGGGGGAGGGAGAAGAAGAGGGAAAAGGAAAATACTGGGGAATGTTATTGACCAAATTATATTGTTACATGCTGTGCATGTATAAGTATGTAACAGTGGAAAAAAATAGGTAACAGTGAATGCTATCATTATATATGTGTTCTAATGTACCAATAAAAATATGGGAAAAATAAAACCTAAAAAACTGGGCCTTTTTGTTGAATTATAGTTGTTGTTTATATTAGATATTACTCTTCTTCTGATATATGATCTGCAAATATTTTCTCCTAGTTCATGGTTACCTTTGCACTGTGTTCTTAGAATCTTTGATTTTGATGAAATCAAATTATTCTATTTTTTTCTTACCTTTACTTTTGTCATATTTAAAAAAACAGCCAAATTCAGTGTTATGAAGCTTTCCACTGTTTTCCTTCAAGAGTTTTGTTCATAGTTTTAGCTCTTTCGTTTAGGCCTTTCATCCATTTTGAGTTAATTTTTGTATATGGTGTAAAGATTTAACTTAATTCTTTTGCATTTTCCCTAGCACCTTTCTTGGAAAAGACTGTTTTTTTCTCTTTTGAATAAGTATGGTACACTTGTTAAATCATTTGATGATAAACCTGAGGATTTGTGTCTGGGCTCTGTATTCTGTTCATTAGTGTATATGTTAATTAGTGTTTATGCCCGTTTTGGTTATTGTAGTTTTGTAGAAAGTTTTGAAATCAGAAAGTGGGAAATCTTCAGATTTGTTCTTTTTCAAGATTATTTTGTCTATTTGGGGCTCCTTGAGATTCCACATGAATCATAGGATAAATTTTTATATTTTTCTGGAAAACACTGGTGGATTTTGATGGGAATTACATGAATCTGTAGATTGATATGCGTAAATAGCTTGGTCCCAAATCTGAATTCCGTAAAATGCAATTATGCCGAGATCCAGATGGCAAATTTAAAATTCTAAGCCTTTTAATTCCATTTAAAATCTTAATAGGAGGAAATGAGATCAGAGTATGTATTAGCTATCCAAAGGAAAAGTTTTTACTTAAGACAACTTGGAGGAAAAAAGGGATTGAGGGAAGGAAGAGGGTGTTTTTTTTTTCTGGTGCTGGGGATTGAACCCAGGTTCTTGTGCATGCAAGGCAATCACTCTTACCAGCTGAGCCCGATGAAGAATGAGATTTTAAGTGAATGCCTTTTTATAGATTTGTTGTATAATCTGGTATATATGTCTTCTGAAGTTACTTTAAAAAAAAGATTTTCTGATAGATATTGTCTTCTGAAGTTGCATTCAAAAATGACTTTTTTGGATACTGAGAACTAAAGAGAAAACTTAAGGGCTTTGTAAAAACATGGTGACAGGATTTATGAATTTAAAGTTCTTTTTAGAAAGGTAAGGGTAAAAAAGGTTCACTGTGGCATTTTTTCATATTCTGAAAAATATTATGACTAGGAGAGCAGTCCATATGCATGCCTAGAGAAATACTATGAAAAACATTTAATTGATTTGATGTCTGTTTTCATTAATATAAAAAAATTTAAAACAAGTTTTTAGTTGGAAGTGATTACATTCTTAAATTGCAATTTAAAGAGTTCAAGATACCAGATTCCAATTATGAGACAGACGTTTTTAGTCAGAGAAAAAGTGACAAACTCTTTTACCATCTGCTTGTAAAAAGTTTATTTTTTAATGATGACTGTCAAAATTTTGAGAGTTCATGGAAATATGTTAATTGAGGATAATATGCAGTTATTTCAAGAGTAAAACGTAATAGGTTTTAGGTTAATGGAAGCTAGTTTACTTTTTTTGGCACCATGGATTGAATCCAAGGGCACTTAACCACTAAGCCATATCTCCAGCCCTTTTTAAACTATTTTATTTAGAGACAGGGTCTCCGGAGTTGCTTAGAACCTCAATAAGTTGCTGAGGCTGGCTTTGAACTCCTGATCATCCTGTCTCAGCCTCTGGATCCCTTGGAATTACAGGCTTGTGCCACTGTGCCTGGCTGTTAGTTTACATTTGGAAGTATTAAAGCTCTTATTTGGAAGTATTAAAAACATTTAGTATTTAATATCTTTCCTATGTTTTCTTTTTCTTTTTTTTAATATTTATTTTTTAATTTTTTAGGTGGACACAATATCTTTATTTTACATTTATGTGGTGCTAAGGATCGAACCCAGTGCCTCATGCATGATAGGCAAGCACTCTACCACTGAACCACAACCCCAACCCTGTTTTGTTTTTCTTATAGTCCTAAAATGTGAAAAAAAAAAAAAAAAAACTATAAATGAAGTTTTATATATTACTATACTTATTACTTAACAAATTACTTAAGACTGTAAAAAGCATTTGGTTTCTGGATCTAACAAACAGAGAAAATCATATTCTAAAAATATGAGGAATGAGTCTGAGAGGCTCAATCATCAAAAATCATACTTTCTCCAGGAGAGAGAGCACAAAAAATAGAAATATCACTTTCTAGAATCACTATTTATTTGCTCAGCAAACTTCAAATTTTTGAAAAATTTTGAGTTTTAAAAATACTGAAAACAAACATGAGTCAAAGTTCAGAGAATAAATGTGTGTTGTAAGTATTTAAAATCAGAATAGGACTATAGAAATTACAGAAGAATGTTAATGTTCATCAAAAAATACTTAATGCTCACATACCTAAAAAGATAAGGAGGATTTAAGTTTTTTAAAAAAATGGGCAGATGAGAGGTAAAGAGCCTAGGAAAATACAAAAGAACTGCAGAGTAGAGTCAAAAAGGACAAGCTTGGATAACATATTCTCAAATTTGACCTGGGCACACAAAAAATAGTAATATTAAAAGAGCACTTTCAAATAAACTGGAGGGGATAGGGTATAGCTACATAAAGTTTGCTTTAAAACTTTATTTATAGTTTTTTTTTCATATTTTATGACTGTAAGAAAAACAAAATATAAATTAGGGAAGATATTGAATACTAAATATTTTTAATACTTCCAAATAAGAGCTTTTCAAATGTAAACTAGTAGCCAGGCACAGTGGCACAAGCCTGTAATCCCATGGGCTCCAGAGGCTGAGACAGGATGATCAGGAGTTCAAAGCCAGCTTCAGCAATTTATTGAGGTTCTAAGCAACTCCAGAGACCCTGTCTCTAAATAAAATATTTTAAAAAGGGCTGGAGATATGGCTCAGTGGTTAAGTGCTCTTGGGTTTCCCTCTTAATTCTTAAGAATGGGTGAAAATATTATTCTATGGTCACCATCAAATTAACAGTCTGTAAAATCAGCATGTACAGACTTTACAAAGTTTTTTCTTTGGGGATATTATTTAAGTTTTAAACCCAAGGTAATAGAAATATTAGTTAATGTATGATACGTAGTTAATATTTCGTAGTTGTTTCCTGAGATTGGAAAATCACTTTTCTCTTATTTATAATACATTAGAAATAATTAAATGAAGCACGATATATCCATACAGTTAAATTCTGTATGCATTTTTAAAATTTTGAGTTTTAAGGAAGAGCATATTTGTTTTGATTATGCTCACTCCAGGGAATTTGAATTGGACTAGGAATATGTTGATCCGATATGGTTAGTTACTTAAATGGAATTTTCTTAAGAGACTTACTACTGTAATATGGTCTCTCAGATATCTTGGTATCATATAACACACATAGCAGTAACAGTTATGCTTGTATATGTGTTTGGCATGTGGTTGAGAGAAGATTTTTATTGAAAGAATGAATGTGTTATAAGTTAAAATGACCAGGACAGACTTCATGGAGGAATCTGGGGGATGTTGTTGTGAAAACTTTTTTAAGAGGGCTCGGAGGGCTCAGTTTAGAGATAATGTGTGCTTTCCCTCTAGAAATCCTATAAAGGAGAACAAAATATCTTTCTAAAAATCACTGCCTAACTTCCCAAATCCTGAAATCGTGCTCTATTTCCTGTAAGATGAATTAAAATTGTTTCTGTTTCTCACAGATTGTTTTATATTAAACAAGCATCTATTTGGGTATCATATATTCAGTTTCATTTTGTTAACTGGGAGCCAAGTATATTGTTAGCCCCACTTCCTGTCATTGCCTCATGGCCTGCACTGTTTTGGGTACTCTTTAAATTTGATCCTGTACTCTTTATTTCAGCTAGGTTACAGCTAATTTTCACGAATTCAGTAGAAACAGATTATTCGTGTCATATCATGATCATTTTTGTGCATTTGAGTAATTTTTCTTGACTTTTAGAACTACTGAAGTGTGAGCTGTTAAATTATGCTGACCTCCATCCATTATAGGAGTTCTGTATTTTCCACACCCGAAGGCTTTGCACTAATAAAAGATTCCGAGTTGGAAGAATAAAACAATATTTGGTAATGAAAGGGTATTACAAATATATCATATAGAAACTATGTATGATCTGAGAATCCTACAGACTGACATTGACTTATGATAATGAGGTAATTCATAGCTGGACATGTTAGTAGGAACCTGTAGTCTCAGCTACAAGGGAGACTGAAGCACAAGGATCAGGAGTTTGAGGCCAGCCTGTGCAAAATAGTTAGATGTTGTCTCAAAATTTAAAAAAATTTGTATCAAAACTACAAGCATTTAAAATTTAAGGTACCTGCATGGCCTTTGTGTGAATGTGAAAGGAATGGAAAAATTGGAGAGAATGGATGGAAGACATAATTACAGTTGATATGTATTGTGTGTACTGTCAGGTGCTATGATAAATGCTTAACTTTTTTCTTTTGTTTAATACTCTGAACAATCTCAAGTTAACTTTTTCTAGTTTTACTGATGAGAGAATCAAGACTCAGGAATTATTATTAAATCATAATTGCATCTATAAGGGTAGAGGCAGGCATCCATTTTGGGAAGTTATGAATATTTTTATATAGAGACAGTTGATAACTGAACCTGAATTTGGCAGGATGAGTAAGGGTTTAGCAGTTGCATTCAAGGTTGGAAGGAAAGCATGTCATATAAGGAGCAGTGTTATTAGGTGGCACAGTGCAGTGAAATAAATTGAACTCTTCAGAAGCTCCCAACAGTTTGTGTGGCTAGAAAATTTAATGTGGTATCTAGGGCAACTGGAAAGATTGTTAGGAATCAAATATTAAAGGGACTTTTTTGTTTCCCTTAAAAAGAAGTTTTGCTTATATTTTATTTATTATAGTACTGGGAATTGAACCCAGGGCCTCACACATGCTAATCAAACACTCTACCACTGGACTACATCTCCAGCCCCTATTAACATTTTTTAATATGGATAGTGAGGAGACTTTGAAGGTTTAGTCAGTAGAGCAATGTCACAGTTTGAACAGTATGTTTGCCCCTCATTTTAGTGGTTATATATACATATATATATATA
Organism: Callospermophilus lateralis; assembly: GCF_048772815.1. NCBI lineage: Eukaryota > Metazoa > Chordata > Mammalia > Rodentia > Sciuridae > Callospermophilus > Callospermophilus lateralis. Next base: position 106,713,671 of record NC_135313.1, on the reverse strand, counting down.
TATTTTTTAAATATATATATTTTTAGTTGTAGTTGGACACAGTATCTTTATTTTATTTATTGTTATGTGGTGCTGAGGATCAAACCCAGTGCCTGGCACATGTTAGGCGAGTGCTTTACCGCTGAGCCACAACCCCAGCCCCTCTTTTTTTAAAAAATTTCTTTTATTGGCGAACTATAATTATATATAATATGAGTGAATAGCATTTATTGTAACATTTGAATGTGCATATAATTTGATCAGTTTCATTCTTTAGTACTCTAATTTTTCTTCTCTCTTTCCCCTGGACCCTTTCTTCAACTTCATTGGGCTCTCTTCTATTTTCATGAACTCTCCCCTCCTTTCCCCTCTTTTTTCTCTCTAGCTTCCACATATGAGAGTAAACCTAAAACCCTTGTGTTTCAGAGTCTAGTTTATTTTGCTTAACATAATACTCTCAACTGGTATTCATTTTCCTGTAAATAATAAAATTTTAATCTTTTTTTATGGTTGAATAAAACTCCATTGTGTATGCCTATGTTCTATTTTTTAAGTCCATTTTTCTATTGACGGACACCTAGGCTGATTCCATATCTTGGTTATAGTGAATTGTTCTGCTATGTAGACATGGGTATGCATGTATCACTAATATACCCCAGGAGTGGTATAGCTGGGTCATGTGGTGATCCCATTCCTAGTCTTTTTGAGGAACTTCCATACTGATTTGCATAGTGATTGTACTAATTCACAACCCCACCAACAGGTGTACTCACACTCAGTTCTTAAACTTCATTGCTCAAGGGGATTTTTCTTTTTATATTAGAAAAAAAAATCTGCAGATATTATTAAAGTGCAATGATATCACAACAATTTACCTTCCCATTATTTAGCAATGAGTTTGAGTATGGAATAATATAGAATATTCTTACTTTTTCTTTAAAGCCTGCTCATGGTGGATAGTTTTCCCCACGTAGCCCCAAAGTATCCAGCTGTTTCTTAAGTAGTCCCCGGTATACTGCTTGTTGTTAATTTATTATGAGAATATAGGCTGCCTGGTGCTATGGCGCATGCCTATAATCCCTGTAGCTCAGGAGGCTGAGGCAGGAGGATCGTGAGTTCAAAGCCAGTCTCAGCAGAAGCAAGGTACTAAGCAACTCAGTGAGACCTGTCTCTAAATAAAATACAAAATAGGGCTAGGGATGTGGTTCAGTGATTGAGTGCCCCTGCGTTCAATTTCTGGTACCAAAAAAGAAGGAGGAGAAGAATATAGGCTGAATCCACTGTGGGCAAAACATTTAAAAATTATATTTATTTTTTGGATTGGAAGAAGAGACCACCATATTAAGTGAAATAAGTCAAACTCAGAAGGTCAAGGGTTATTCATTATGTTTTCTCTCAAATGAGGAAGTTAGAGAGAGGAAAAAGGGAAAGAAAGATGGGGGTAGATCTCCTAAAAATCAAAGGCAGTTTAGTAGAGGAAAGAGACCAAGTGGTGGGAGGCAGGGAGGTGGAGGAAATGCTGGGAGTGATATTGACCAAATTCTATTGTTATATTGTGTGTATATGTGAATATGTAACAACAAATCAACAAATCCTATTATTATGTACAACTATAATGCACCAATAAAAATGTTGAAAAAATAAAAATCCAAAAAAGTATAATTTTTTAGTAGCAACACATTCAAATGGTGTGAGATGCAATAAAAATATTTCTCTCATTGTCACCTACCTATTTCCATTCTCTGGAGACAGCTCAAATTATTGATCTCTCATATATTTTTTCAGGAATGTTTTGTGTCTAGATAATTATGTTTTATATATTCTTTTTTTTTAAAAGAAAGAGTGAGAGAGAGTGAGAAGGAGAGAGAGAGAGAATTTTTTTTTAATATTTATTTTTTTAGTATTTGGCGGACACAACATCTTTGTCTGTATGTGGTGCTGAGGATCGAACCCGGGCCGCATGCATGCCAGGCGAGAGCGCTACCGCTTGAGCCACGTCCCCAGCCCCTGTTTTATATATTCTTACCCTTTCCCTTTTTAAAAATACAAATAGAGCCTACTTAAGACATTGTTCTGTACCTTGCTTTTGTTCAGCTAATACATTTTGGAAATTATTTCATATCAGTACCTAAAAGCTTCCTCCATCTGCTTTTTATAGCTGTGTAATATTCTGTGGAACAATCTCAGCATATATAACTAGTTCTTCTTTTATTGTGCTTTCCAGTCTTGCTGTTCTAAGCAAGATTGTAGCAAATGATCTTCTTGTATATTATTTCACACAGACATGAATATCCCTGTAGAATCAATTTTTAAAAAATATTTATTTTTGATTCTGGGGATTGACACCAGTGGTCCTCTCCCACTGACCTACATATCCAGTCCTCTTTATTTATTTATTTATTTTTGAGGTAAGGTCTTGCAGAGTTGCCCAGGCTGGCCTCAAATTTATGATCCTTCCACCTCAGCCTGTTGAGTCACTGGAATTATAGGCATATACTACTATTTCCAACAGAACTAGTTTCTTGAAATAGAATTTCTTCAAAAGCTGTGGCCATTTGGCCTCAGAGTATATCGCTCAGTGGTAGAGTACATGCCTAGTGTCCTGGCCTTCAGCCTTACCACCCATTCCCCCCATCAAAGAAAACTATGGTCATTTATGATTTTGCAAGCAGAGATGTTAAGTGAACTGCAACTATGGAGTTCTGTGTACTATTTACAATGAAATCTCATTAAATTAACATAATTAAATCAGAGAATTAACATACTTATTAACAATATTAGGGAAACTTTATAAATCTCTTTGTTTTGCAGATATACAAAATTAGGATATGCTGGAAATACAGAACCACAGTTTATCATCCCTTCTTGTAAGTATTTCTTTTAATCCACAAATTAGTTGATTTAAAGATTTCTTAATAAGCAAAGTAAAAGAAGTAATCACTTTTGGCAATCTATAAGATTCAGGTCTTATCCCACTTGAATCAAAGTGTGAAATATGATATATCAAGAACTATGTAATGTTTTGAACAACCTACAATAAAAATTAATTAAAAAAAAAAAAAGCAAAAAAAAAAAAAAAAAGATTCAGCTCTTTAAAAGTATGATTTGCCAGGTTATAAATGTCTTATTTCTGTACCTCTGACTTTTTTATTTCAGCTCTCTGTTTAGTTGTCCGTTTACAAAATCTACTAAATATTTTCTTAAATTAAAAAATGAACAAGCTGATGAGTAAACACTTTCCTGCTTTGAGGAAATCACTGTTACTCTCTGATTATTAAGTGGTACATCTTCTATAATGAATCTGCAAAGACTGTCCTTTGGTTTGCATATTTGATTGTTGTTTTCAGGACTAGTGCTTGTTGACATCCCTGGTGAATGCACATATTTCAGCATAAAGATGGCATCTTACCTTTAGAGATGTCAACCTCAGTTGCTTTCTAATATCCTAAAACTGTACTGTTCTTGTACATTGTCTATGGAACATTTTTGTTCTTCTCTATTTTTGTTTACCTTACTTTTGCTGACTATAAACTATTTTTCAGTAGTTTAAAAAAAATCACATTTGATAGAGCTCTTATTAGCATAGATTGTATCTTGTCTTCATTGAACACACTTTTGTATTTTTCACTTTCAAATAATTCCCATTTTTGTACATTACAGAGTTAGCACTTCTGATTTATTTCTTTTACTGCTATACTAAGACTTTTGCACATCAGATAAGAAAGCTTTTGAGCCATTGCGTGGTGTTGCTAACTCCTAGGCAGTTTAATTTGGGGAGTGCCACTAATTTTCATAGTAATATTTTTATGTTTAAATATCTTTTTTAATATTGTTCTTTTTAATTAGTTCTTTTTAGATATACATGATAGTAGAGTGTATTTTGACATTGTACACACATGGAGTATAATAACTTTCCATTCTTTTGATTGTACATGATGTAGAGTTACACTGGTCATGTATTCATGTATGAATGTAGGAAAGTTATCCATATCATTCTACTGTTTTTCCTATTCCCATTCCTTTCCCTTCCCTTTATCTAATCCAGTTAATTGGTATTGTTCATTTATAAAAACAAGGAAATGGAAAAATGATTATGCAAAGTACTGGAAGCTTACTAAGTCTCAAAAATCAATGAAGTTGAGAATAAGGTAAAATTATATGGCTTACCCCAAACTGGATCATTAGTCTTAATTGCATACCGAACTGTTTTGTCATTGAGTAGTGAGGATATTTTTAAATGTGTGATATTTGAGAAATACACTGTTAAAATTGTCCCTAAAAGGGAAAATGAATTTAGAGCTATATACATATAGATATCTGACTTTTGCACTTACTCTTTTTCTCGTGTAGTTTTCTAGGACTCAATTATGTGAGAGTACTTTTTAAATTTGTGGAGTAGATTTTAGGTGATCAAATAGTTGATTTATATATGCCTAAAGGTTGTAGGTTAGTGGTACTTTTCTGTTTTTTTGTTTTATTCATACCTATTTTTTTGTGTATACTTAAGGATGGCATTGCTTTTCTTTACTTTAATTGAAATATCTTTTTGTATATGTGATCAAAGTTTAAAAGATTTCTATTATATCTAAAATACTACATGATAATAGAAAATAGGGGGGAGATATGAAGAAAAGTTTGTTTTAAAAAAATGCTCCCTGCAGTTTTTTTCTTCTCATTTGTTGTTGGCATTTTTCACTTTTAATTTCTAATTCTTCATCAAGTATATGTGAACTTGGATTATAATTTTATTCAGAATGAAAGTGGATCTTAATGTAGTTTTTAAAAAGATAAAAAATCACACTAATACTTTGAATTTTGGCTTTTACATTTGAGACTTATTTTGCCTCATGAGTGGAAGTTATGATTTCATTGTGGAAAATGATTTCTGTCACAGGTTTCTCATGACCTCTGTGCCTTGTTTTGATAATTTACATATGCTAGGTCATGTTTTGTAATACTTTATAATCAAAGAAGTATAATGTAAAAGCTTATCTTATTTGAAGCAAATGAATTTCTTGACATGTTTAAATAACTTATTTTAAAGGTATTGCTATTAAGGAGTCAGCAAAAGTAGGTGATCAAGCTCAAAGGAGGGTCATGAAAGGTGTTGATGACCTAGACTTCTTCATTGGTGATGAAGCAATAGAAAAACCTACATATGCAACAAAGGTATGTTTCTGTGATTTGTATAAATAAATAACATTTTTCTTTTAAAAATTAGTTCACTGATTATGCCCTTTGGAATTTAACTTTTATTACAGACCTAATACTCTCATCATCTTAACTATAAAAATTTCTATTTTTCCACATTTTTTATTGGTGCATTATAGTTGTACATGTGATGGAATCTGTTGTTACGTATTCATACAGCCACACTATATAACAATATAATTTGACCAGTATCACTCCCCAGCACTTACCACCGCTCCCCCTTTCTGCACCTATGGGTTTCATTTCCTGTACTGATTACCTTTTGATTTTCATGAGATCCCTGTTTCTCTCCACCTTTATTTTCCTTTTTCTCTCTAGTTTTCACATATGAGAGAAAACATGTGACCTTTGACCTTCAGAGTTTGGCTCATTTCATTTAATATAGTGGTCTCAAGTTCCATCCATCTTCCTTCAAATGACATAATTTTATTTTTCTTTATGACTAAATAAAACTCCACTGTGTGTAGTGTGTGTGTATATATACACACACACACACACACACACACATATATATATCGATATATATGTATATATATATATATATATATATATATATATTTGCTTTATTCATTTACTTTATTCATTCATCCACTGAAGGGCACCAAATGACATAATTTTATTTTTCTTTATGACTAAATAAAACTCCACTGTGTGTTGTGTGTGTATATATATATACACAAACTCCACTGTGTGTTGTGTGTGTATATATATATACACACACACACACACACACACACATATATATCGATATATATGTATATATATATATATATATATATTTGCTTTATTCATTTACTTTATTCATTCATCCACTGAAGGGCACTTAGGCTTACTAGTCATGAATTTCTTTAGTTTTTGCATATCTTGGAAAATTTTTTCTTTCTCCTTTGATTTTGAAGGATAGGTTTGCTAGATGTAACCATCTTGGTTGATAGTTATTTTCTCTCAGGACTTGGAACACATTACTCCAAGCCCTCCTGGCTTTAAGAGTTTGTGCAAAGAAAAGAGAATTGATTCTGTTGACTTGCCTCTAAATATGACCTGATGTGGTTTTTTTTTCTTTTTTTTTTTTTTTTGAGACTTTTAAAATTCTATTCTTGTTCTGTATGTTAGGTATTTGTATTATATCATGGAAAAGTTCTTTTTGATCTTATTTTTTTGGAGTTCGGAATGCATCCTGTATGTGGATTTCCATCTTATTTTTTTAAGATTTAGAAAAATTTCTTTTCTTAATTCCCTGAAGAGGTTATCCATTTGATTTACCTGCATCTCACAATCCTCCTCAATTCCAGTGATTCTTAAATTTGGTCTCTTAACGTTGTCCCTGAGTTCTTGTGTATTCTGATAATGGTTACTTATTTTGTTTTCTTTAATGATGTCTGAATGTTCAAGGCTGGCCACTTTGTTTTCTTCTGAGATTTTGTCGTAACTCTCAATTGAACATTGATTTATTTTGTCTTTCATTTTCAGTTAATAAATTTCTTCTTCCCTGTGGCTTCCTTTCCTGATGCTTTAACTCTGCTCTTGTTTCTACCCCACCTCTTACTCTACCCCACAAAAAGGGGAAAATTTTAACCTATTTAATTGGGCAATGTTTACTTTGCTATGCCCACTGGATTTCAGGGTCCTCAATGGATTGGCTTCCTCTCATTTCCACATTGCCACATCTAGAGATATTTCCCTCCTGGTTTTATTTCAGTCTATGCCATTTCTCTCCATTTGGAAGCTTATGTGCCCTGGAAATACTGCTCTGTACTCCCCCGCCCCCCCTTTTTTTAATCTTCCTTTCCTATTCTTTTCTTTCCCTCTTTCTGAATCATAAATTATTTATTATTGTCTTTTTATAATCTTTTTACGAATTTTTGTGACTGATCCTAACGGTTTCTAGATGTAGAACAAATCTAGTAACCCACAAGCTTTTCTTGTGCCTACTCCCACACTTACTACTTCATCCCTTGTAAAAGATAAACACTATTTTGACCACTCTCATCTTTTTCTTTGACATTGATCTTGCCTAATTTTCAGTTTTCCTTTTTTGTACTCTTTTTCTTCCCTTCTCTCATAATTTATTTGTTAATGAACAACTACCTAATGTATCAAAATCTTTGCAGTTTTGCAAAGTGCTGAGAATACTTTAATAAATAAGAAAAATTGCTTTCATGACTTGAAGGTTTTTACAATTTGGTAGAAAGGGAGATATTGAAAAAATTATTACAAGTTTGTGGAGGTTAGGAAAAGGGAAGCCCAGGATGTTGTAGGCACATATTGCAGGAGCAAATAACCTATTTTGGACATTCAGAAAAGCCCTTGAGAAGTAAATTGTTAAGCTGAGGCTTAAAGAGTAAAATAGAAATTTGCTGGGTGAGTTAGGCATCAAAGTCTCTGCCTAAGGGCATATAGGCTAGTATCTGAGAAGGCTGTAAAGTTTAAGGGATACCAAAGCCAAAACTAATTTATGCCTGAAGTGTGGAGAAATAGAAAGAAGTGAGGAGGCTGGACAGGTAGACCAGGAAAGAATGTTGAAATTGTTGTTAGAGTTCACCTTGTGTGCAACATCAATAGGTTTACTAGATGACTAATTATACTAAGTTGTCTTGTTTGGACTTGAGTTTTGGTAATGCTGCTTTTGAGAGCTCTGTGATATTTTTCACTGTTTTTTGGGGGGAGATGGAGTGGGGCTTTACACTTGGTAAGCAAGTGCTATACTACTGAGCTACATTGCTCAGTACATCTACATCTCTCTCCTTTTATTTTTTTTATTTTGACCTAGGCTCACTAAGTCACTCAGGCTGACTTGGAACTTGCCATTTTTCCTGATTCCACTTCCCATATAGTTGAGATAACAGACTTGTAAACTCTACTCCTAAATTGTGACTTAACCTTTTTGAGTTCCATTTAAATTCATGTGGGTAGTGGATATATAATTAGTTATTCATGATTGATGTGAAGGTTAATGAGATAGCATTTATAAAGAAAATTTTATAGCGCTTTGAACAGTGAAGAGAAATTATTTGGGGGAGGTAAGCATGGTTCTGGGGAAGATGAGATAATTGACTTGCACGGTAGCTAATGCAAGGGATGTTAGTGACTTGAACTACAGTGATGACGGTGGGGATAGGAAAAAAATGGAAATGTGTGTGTGTATATCTACCTTAAACTTTCATTATCCAGAACTTAGTAGCTACAAGCAAATTGTTTTCTGTTAACAGTAGTGAAGAAATTATGATAAACTGTGATTTTTATAGGCTTAATTTTAAATTGACTGATTTTTCATTACAAAATATTGAAAAATCTCAAAACTAGTGCAGCAATGTTCCATCTAGATTTAACAGTTTTTAACATTTGATATGCTTCATTTTTTTTTTATTGAACCATCTGAATATACATTATGGCAGTAATTTCTCTAAATTAAGTATCTACCTCCTAAGGATGATCTATATACAGCATCATTAGCATACCTAAGGAACTATATACTAATATCCACTAATGATCTAATATTCCCTGGAGTATTTTTTAGCAATTTCATTAATTTTTTAGTATAATTTTTTGTTTTTATATAATTTTGTTTTAATAATTTTTATATAATTTTGTTTTAATATAATGTGTTTTGTTTTTTGTCTTAAGTGGCCAATTCGCCATGGTATAGTTGAAGATTGGGACTTGATGGAAAGATTTATGGAGCAAGTGATCTTTAAATATTTAAGGGCAGAACCTGAAGACCATTATTTTCTTTTGGTAAGTACAGATTATTCATTTTACTGGTGAAAGTTTTGAAGAAACACTGGGAATATTTATGTCATACCTGTTTCACCAGGACATACTTTATCTATCGTTTGTTAAATTGTCATATCTAAAAGGATTTGTTATAAAACTGTCATGTTTAAGACCATCTAATTACAGGTTCCAGTAGGGTAGTAGTTTGTCCAAAACCAGAGTATAGGCATTTAAGAACTTTTGATAATTAATACGTAATTTTTATGATCGGTCAGTATGTAATGTTGAGAAAAATGTTGGAAACTTGAGGTACTTTCTTTTTTTTCAAAAAAAGTAATAAACCTATGGTCCTTTCCTATTTTAAAAATAGACTGATTATCATTTCCTTGATTCTTCTCAGAAGCAAAAATACAAAATAATTTTTAAACCTTTTTCATTTTATCAAAATGGTAGTTTTTAAGTTCATAGCTTTAAAAAAATCAAATGCTTTTATATGACTTAAAACAAAGAAATAGCACTTTTTCTCTCCCACATCTTTCGCCCCTTGATTTGTATTCCTCAGAGGAAAATACTTTGGTTTTTTAAAAATTTCCCCTGACTGGGCTTGAGCTGTGGTTTAATGGCAGAGCACTTGTCTGGCATGTGTGAGGCACTGAGTGCGATCCTTAGCACCACATAAAAATAAACAAATAAAATAAAGTCATGCTGTCCATCTACAACCACAAAATAAATAAACAAACAAACAAACAAACAAACAAATAAATAAATAAATTAATTAAATAAATAAATGAAATTTAAAAAATTTCCCCTGATAGTTATTTCATTTAAACACATACATTTTTTCTCTTTCTTATTTATTTACTTATTTATTGAAATACTAACTTCCTAGAATTGGATGCATGATGTGGTTTGTTCCACCTTTGGTTTTGATGTTGAATACATCTTTATGTTTATTAAGATATCTAACATGATTGTCAACCTGGAAAGTTTTCTCATGCCCTTTCTTAGTTAATTTTTGCCCCTTATGCTCTAGAGGCAAACTATTTTTTTTTCTTCTAGTTTGAGATTAATTTTGCCTTTATTTGAGTTTCATATAAATGGAATCAGTAAAGATGTGCTCTCTAGTAGAATTTCCTTCCCTCAGCATGTTTCTTGTTTTTGACTATTACAATTTGGCTATTGTGGGCATTCTTTTATAAGTCTTTTTGTTGACATGTTTTCCCTTCTCCTGTGTAAATATGTACATATGGAATTGCCATATCATAGGTCCGGTGCATGTTTTGTAGGATACTCTTTGGACTTTTTCTAAGGAGTTGTACCTTTTAACATACCCACCAACAATATGTTGGTGATCTGATTGCTTCTACATTCTACCTAACATTTGATGTGTCAGTCTTTAATTTTAGCCATTCTTGTGGGTGTATAATGCTTCTCATTTTGGTTTTAATTTGCATTTTTCTGATGACTAATGATGATGACTTTTTCATGTGCTTATTAGCTATTTGCATATTTTCTTTTGTGAGGTTCTCTGATTATATTTTGTTATATAGAAATTTTCTCTTTTGGAGTTTAATTATCTTTGTTTTTAATTTGCTTAATTTTATATATACTAAATAATCTTTAAATTTTTTAATGCAGTTGCATATTTCTTCTATGAATTTAAATAGAACAAGGAGTTTACCTGTTAAAGGCTTTACATATGGAAGAAGTCTACTTGTCTTTTACTTTATAGTGACTTTCAAAACAGAAAAATATTTAATTTGTAATCGAGTTTTGTCATTAATACTTTTGGTAGTTTGGACTCTTTGAATTTAAGGAATCATTCCTTATCTTACAGTGAGAAAGAATTTTTCTGTATTTCTTAAATTTAAAAGTTTTGTTTTTTACATTTAAATGTTTGAGATACTGCAAAGGTTTGGATTGTTAAATCATTTTCGTAAGTATTGGAGGTATACCTAGTGTCAAGCTTGAGAACCATGATGTAAACATGAGGACCATGATTGCCAGTGCTATTCCCAAAATTCTTTCTTGCCTCACAAGGATGTGTTCTGATCTAGACTTAACTTATGAGGTTTCCGAATGTTGTATGCCATCTACATAATTTAAAAAGGAGAACTATGTAAACATCTCTATTTGATACTCTTAATGGTTATGTAACAATATAACATTTTTCCAGGAAGTTCTTCCATTAAGTCCATGGAATCTCAGTTTATTTGCTACAGTTTTAGACAAAACTCCTGTTTTGTTTAAAACATTACTTAGATGGGGATTCTCCCACTAACAAGTACCATGATATTTGTTTGCCTAGAGGTCAGTACTGTGTTAAGATGATTTGATCTGTCCACCTTTACCTTTTCTCTCTTCTTTTTTCTCCCTCATTCCCTTTGTCCCCCCATCTTCTTTCTCAATGTTTAATCTATTTGAGTGAGGTGATAATAGCATTTCAATTTTTTTAAGTGTAAATAGCCATATTATTTTTATATAATATTTTGTTTGAATTTTTTGTAGTTTTCTTTTGGTTTTTGTGTCTTGTACCTATGAGTTTAATGCCTTTTAAGTATTATGTTTGATATAAATCATTTATCATTTTAAAATTATCTATAAATTTATTAGGATAGTCTAATATCATTTCTTCAAAATGTTATCCAATTCAATGTAGACTGAACCTCCACTGAATACTCCAGAAAACAGGGAATATACTGCTGAAATAATGTTTGAGTCCTTCAATGTACCAGGCTTGTACATTGCTGTGCAGGTAATAAATTCTATTTTTTAAGTTTGACTTTTAAATTTTAATCTGGTTTACTCTGCTCCTAAAACATAATTTTTTCTTTTTTTTATGAAAGCTTAAATATAACCTCAGAAGCATACCATAGTTCTCTCCTGAGTTTAATTTATAAACAATATTATAGGAAATGGATCTATTTAGTCAGAAAAGGAGAATTATTAAAGTAAGTAAATTAATGGTCTTTGGATATTTCAAGAGCTTTTATAGAACAGATATAAGGAAACTAATATTTATCCAGCATATCCTCCTATACTTCATACCCAGAACTTTACGATTCACTTATCCTTGTAACGTTGTGTTTATTGTGGCCTTTTTTTTTTTTTTTGTAGGGGCCTATTGAGGATTTAACTTAGGGTCACTTTACCCACTGAAGTACATCCCTAACTCTTTTAAAATCTTATTTTGAGACAGGGTCTTATAAGTTGCTGAGGCTATCCTTAAACTTGTAATCCTCCTGTCTCAGGCTCTGAAGTTGCTTGGGATAGGCATGCATCACTATGCTTGGCCATCATAGTCTTTTTAATTGGTTTACCTTTAGGTATGACTTACTCATTGTGGCCCCCCCCCCCCCCCCGTATCTTGTATATAATAAACACTTGTAATATTTCATCACAAGTTGTTCATTTATCTTTGTTTTATTACCCCTCAGTATTAGGACATTCCTCTTGTTTTTTAATTCTGTAACATATGTAATACCTGACACATCACAAGTGCTTTATATTAATTCATCATCCCTAATAATTATATTTATTTGTGCTCTATTTTTTGTAGAAGCAAAAAACCTAAAACTTTAAGGTAGCTCATTCAGAGTTAAATGCTTGATATGAGCTGAGGTCTGTCTGACTTTACTTTTTCCTGAGATTGAACTTGGAGTTTTTAAAACTCCAGGGTAGATAGTACCAGTAAATGATAATTATTGGCATGATTATTTTGGCTTGGATAGCAAAGCACTTTTTAATTTTAATGCAGCCCATAAAGGTAATAAGCTGCCTTTCATGCTTTATTGCTAAAAGTATTTAAGGAGTTATTTATACTTTATTAGGAACTTTATTGTAAGGCATTCAGTCTTGAGTTGAAGACCTTTTTTAGTTCTTTTAATAATTTTTTAATTTTTGAACTTTTTAAAAAAAGAATCCTTTAAAAATTCTTGTTAGGTAGTTTTTTGTTTGTTTTTCCTGTAAATAATTTTTTAAAAAGAATTGTTGCTATGCCAAGGGCTTGTTTGTTTTAATAGAAAAATGCTATCTTGTCACCTTTGCTTACTATTTCCCCCCTGACATTTTCTTTTATTGGTGAAATATAGTTGTTGTTTGCTTCTTAGAAAATATTGCAGTGGCATTTAAAAAGTATTTGTTACATAGTTCTAAATGTATGCTGCATTTTAAACAAAATCAAAGCTGTTGTTTTTAAGAGCAATACTTACTTACAGCTATTTATTTACTGCTAATTCTGATGGTTGGATGATTGTATCCTTTTTACCATTGTGCTTTGTAACTGGCTAGACCATGTGAATATATTTTAGGTTCTGGTACTTTATTACTATAGTATTTTACATTATTGCTCCTTATGTTTTCACTTTAGGAGAAAAGTTACTTTCACTAAAATTTGTAAATATGCTCCTAAAACAAAAATAAATCTGTAAATTTCTCAATGAATTTTATTTCATAATGCAAAATTTATGTATTTTCTTTCTACAAATTCTACATTTAAAGTTAAATAAAGTTCTCCATTTAACTATTTTTTACTAATAACTCTTATTTTTGTTTTTATTTTTTACCTGTCTTAATGCATTTTGCTTAAGGCTGTTCTTGCCTTAGCTGCATCCTGGACCTCAAGACAAGTAGGAGAACGGACATTGACTGGTACAGTAATAGACAGTGGAGATGGTGTCACTCATGTTATTCCTGTGGTAAGTATATTTAAAAATTGCTGGACAGAATATAAAATAACACATCAAAGCTAAGTTTTGAATTAATATCACTTTTTAAAAACTTTAGGTATCATGCCTTAAATTTTGTTGTAATTATTAAAATTTTGTAATTAGATTACAAAATGTTAGCCCAGTATCAAGGTGTGTGGTAGAGTTAGATTTTTCTGAGGCCTGTCTTCATGACTTAAAAAAAGATACCATTTTTATTTTTATTTTTGTCTTCATATGTCTTTTCCCTTTCATGTATCTGTGTCTTAATCTCTTTTTATAAGGATACAAGTCATATTATTAAAGGAAATGACCCTAATTACTTCAATTTAACTTAATGACTTCTTTAAAGACCCTAAAGGACTTCAACATATGAATTTGAGGTGGTTGGAAGGTAAAATTCAGCCCATAATAACTAATCAGTTATCCCTAAAACAGATTTTGGAAAAATAATTTTTTTCTTATTTTCTCATTTTAATATACTCATTTCTAGTATTCTTTATACCTTTGTGAAGGCCCAGATTTCCATCTATTACTTTTTTCTTCTTCTTAAACTGTGTCCTTTAATATTTCTTTTCCCCCTTTTTGAGGTGGAGCCTTGCTGTGTTTCCCAGGCTGGTCTTGAATTCTGTGCTCAGCTCACATTTGGAAAGTGTTCGTTATTTCTTCACATATTTTTATGTCACCTCTTTTCTGTACTTGCAAGTGCTGTACTTTTGAGCAACATTCCAAGCCCTTCTTCTTCTTCTTCTTCTTCTTCTTTTTTTGTTTTGAAACGGGGTCAATAAGTGCCCAGTGTGTGGCCTCAATCTTGTCATCCTGTTGCCTTAGCCTGTGGCACAGTTATTAAGAATCAGTTTGGTCCTTTCAAGTGTTCTTTTTAAATGACACTATGTCCAGAAGAGGCTTTTGTCTAGGGTTGATTTGTCCCTGTTTTGGAGACAATACCTTTCTGAACACTACTTGATGTCCTATGCTTGGGAATGTCTTTAAGCTCTGGCTAGGGGGGAACCCTGAACTATTCTGGTAATGTGAGTTCTGGAGGCCCTTCTGTCTACTCCTCTTCTTTGTCCTTGATGATTTTCTCACTTGAATATACTGATTAACTAGTCATCTGAAATGGGATACTCCCTTAAGTTCTGTAACATGACTGACAAATGTTAGCCACCTTGGATTCCCCGAACTCAAAATTCTGTATCCCTGACACCATCAAGCTCTGTGTGGGTCTTCCTTTCCCAGACGTTAGCAGAGCATTCACCTTGTTTGTTTCCCTTTTCTTAGTAGGAATCACTACACTATTCTGCTTGTTGTCTAATGTCTGAAAACCTGTATTTAATAGAATGTATTTAATTTTCTATTTTAAGTTGAAAGGATAAATCTGATGCCTAGTATTCTATTAAGACACCCCTTAATGTTCTTTTGTACTGAAATTTAATTTTGTACATTTTGTTATACTTGTGAGTAATATCAGTATATTTGTGCATTTGTTTGTTCTACAGAATTAGCTAATTTAGCACTGTGAGGTTGTGTGAACTGCCTTAGGCTTGTGAATTGAGTGCTTCATCAGGAAAACAGTGGCCACTTAAGTTAATGATCAGTGTTTTGGTGATATAATTCAATATATATATATTTTTTTTTTTTTCTGAATTTATAGAAGATATAAAATGTTTTGATACATGGTTACTGTTTAAACCATGTTGACTCATTTTTTTGTTGTTGTTGGGGAAACTGGGGATTGATTTCAGGGCCACTCAACCACTGAGCCACATCCCCAGCCCTATTTTGTATTTTATTTAGAGACAGGGTCTCCTTGTTTCTGCTGAGGCTGGCTTTGAACCCAAGATCCTCCCGTCTCAGCCTTCCAAGCTGCTGGGATTACAGACATGCACCATGGCTCATGTTGACTCATTTTAATCAGGATTATAAACCACTGTCAATTGAAGAATAAACTTAAGTTATTGGCCGTTTGTACTCATAATTTCTGTGTAGTATTATAAATTCTATGATACAGTGTGATGAATGTAGTTGAGAAATACTGAGATGAAGAATTCTGTGATAAAGCAATTCTTGAGTATGCAAATATATCATCTTGAGAAATTGTTCTTTAATGATGTGTTTTTTAGATTATAATAATTCTCAAGACACTGAAAGTAAACTTGGTATCTTTCCCTCTCATCTAGGCTGAAGGGTATGTGATTGGCAGCTGTATTAAACACATTCCAATCGCAGGACGAGATATAACATATTTTATTCAGCAGCTGTTGAGAGACCGAGAAGTAGGCATCCCTCCAGAGCAATCCCTGGAAACTGCAAAGGCAGTAAAGGTAAACTGTAGTAACAAAAGTGTAATTTGGTTAAAAATTAAAATCACACGTGTGACATTAGCATGAAGGAAATTCTCAGTGAGTAACAACATTTAAAAAAAACTTTTGTCAATTAGTTATGAATGCTGTTAATTATTATCTCTGTATTTCTTGCAAGGAAATTTTTGAGGATTATAAACTCATAGCATATTATTTCCCTATTTCATATTTGAGAGGACTAACAGGATTTTTTTAACCTTTATTTTATTTTTATGTGGTGCTGAGAATTGAACCCAGTTCCTCACACATGCTAGGTGTATGCTCTACCACTGAGCCCCAGCCCCAGCCCCCTAACATAGGATGTTTCAACAAATGACTTTAACATACATTTTTGAGGTCATTCCTTTTATTAAAAATGAGTAATTATTTCACTCTAGAATTATTACGTCTTAATGTATTCATTGAATTCTTCATTTTAATCCTAAACGGTTTTCTGCTATTAAAATAACTTTAATATCATTAATTGGACTATAGTATGAAATACATTGTTTGACTCAAAAGGTATAAAACACAAAAGAAAAATGTGAAGGCTGTATAAGTTATTTTGTTCATTTTCTTTTTACATAATTCTTTATTATATCAATGTTTCATGCATACTATCAAAATACTCAGCATTGCTTTTCAAATTTATTCTTTGCCAATATAATTGAAATTTCAGTCAGTCTGTTATGTTTTGAATACGTAAAAGCAAAACTGGCTTCACAAAAATAACCTCATTTATTTGCCTCTTTTTGTGTGTTTATGGAATTTTCTTTGCTTTTTAAACCTTAGCAATGAAGGTGAATGAAGTACTTCATTATAAAGAAATTACTAAATGGCTTCTAGAAGTCACCCTGAGTTGGTAACCAATATATAAAAAATTACTGTGCACACTGCTGTTTCAACTTTGGAAATTTTTTGATATTAAAATAAAGCAAAACAAAAAAGCTACTAGGGATGGAATTTTATTCCAGGGAAAACTGATGTTTAGTTTGAATGTTTTTTAAGGAACATAATTACCATTTAATTCCTACTTCCATATTTTGGGGAAAGACTTCATATAAGATTATCAAGTTTTCCATCTTTTAAAAAAATTTTTTATTTGTTTTAATTAGTTATACATGACAGTAGAATACATTTATGCACTTGGAAATATCATACATAGATGGGATATAATTTTTCATTTTTCTGAGTGTACATGTTGTAGAATCATATTGGTCATGTAGTCACATATATACATTAAATAATAATGTCTGTTTCATTCTCCTATCTTTTCTATTCCCACATCCCGTCTCCTCCCCTCCCCTCTCATCACTTCTACTTAATCTAAGGTAATGCTATTCTTCCCTAGTGTCCCTCCACTTTATTTTGAATTAGCATCCTCATATTAGAAAAAACATTCAGCCTTTGGTTTGGTAGGATTGGCATATTTTGCTTAGCATGATATTCTCCAACTCCAACCATTTACTGGCAAATGCCATAATTTCACTCTTCTTTAAGTTGAGTAACAATGGACTGAGTAACAGTCCATTGAGTATATATACCACATTTTCTTTATCCATTCATTTATTGAGGGACACATAGGTTGGTTCCATATAATTTACCTATTGTGAATTGGGCTGCTATAAACATTGACGTAGCTGCATTACTGTAGTATACTGATTTTAAAACTTCTAGAACTAATAAATGAATTCATCAAGGTAGCAGGATATAAAATCAACATCCATAAATGAAACACTTTCCTATACATCAGTGATAAATCCACTGAAAGAGAAATTAGGAAAACTACTCCATTCACAATAGCCTCAAAACAGCAACAACAACAAAATACCTGGGAATTAATCTAACAAAAGAGGTGAAAGACCTCTACATTGAAAACTACAGAACATACAAGAAGGAAATTGAAGAAAACCTCAGAAGATGGAAAGATCTCCCATGCTCCTGGATAGGCAGAATTAATACTGTCAAAATGGCCATACTATCAAAAGTGTTATACAGATTTAATGCACTTCCTATTACAATCCTAATGACATTCTTCAAAGAAATAGAAAAAGCAATCAATAAACTTATTTGGAAAAATAAGATACCCAGAATAGCAAAAACAATCCTTAGCAAGAAAAGTGAAGCAGGAAACATCACAATACCAGACCTTAAACTATACTACAGAGCTATAGTAACAAAAATGGCATGGTATTGGCACCAAAATAGACTTGTAGACCAATGATACAGGGTAGAGGAACCAGAGACATAAATATGGTTATCTCATACTAGACAAGGGTGTCATAAACATTCACTGGAGAAAAGATAGCCTCTTTATCAAATGGTGCTGGCAAAATTGGAAATTCATATGTAACAAAATGAAATTAAACCTCTGTCTCTCACCCTGCATAAAAATCAACTCAAAGTGAATCAAAGACTTAGGCATTAGAACAGAGACCCTGCAACTAATAGAAGAAAAAATAGGCCCAAATCTTCACTAGGTTGGCCTAGGATCTGACTTCCTTAACAAAACTCCCGAAGTGCAAGAAGTAAAATCAAGAATCAATAAATGGGATGAATTCAAGTTAAAAAGCTTCTTCTCAACAAAGGAAACAATAATGTGAAGAGAGAGCCTACAGATTGGGAGAAAATCTTTACCACATGCACTCCTGATTAAGCATTAATCTCTAGAATATATAAAGAACTCAAAAAACTTAACACTAAAAAACCAAATAACCCAATCAGTAGATGAGCTAAGGAACTGAATAGACACTTCACAGAAGAAGAAATATAATTGATCAACAAATATATGAAAAAGTGTTCAATATCTCTAGCAATTAGAGAAATGCAAATCAAAACTACTCTAAGATTTCATCTCACTCTTAGTCATCAAGAATACAGGCAGCAATAAATGTTGGCGAGGATGTGGTGAAAAATTACCCTCATACATTGCTGGTTGGACTGCAAATTGGTGCAGCCACTATGGAAAGCAGTATGGAGATTCCATCAACAATGATGTTAGTATTTATGTTGGATAGAATTCTTGATAAGTAAATTATTTTAAATGTATGAATATTATTCAGGATTCTCTAGAGAGAATCAGTAGGATACAGATAATATGAGAGGAGATTTATTAGAGGAATTAGCACACATGATTATGAAAGCTGAGAAGTACCACAACAGGCTATTTGCAAACTGGGTTTGCTTAGATTCTGGTTGTGTGGCTCAGTTCAAATCCAAAGGCATCAGAACCATGGTAGCTGATGGTGTAACTCTAAGTCCAGTCCAAAGGCCTGGAAACCTAGAGGAGCTGCTGATGCAAGTTCCTGGAGTCCAAAGCCTGGTGTCTGATGTCCTCAGGCAATAGAGAAGAGGTGTCCCATCGACACAGGAGAGACAGGAAATTGCCTTTCCTTTGCTTTTAAGTTCTATCTGGGCCTCTTGCCAACTGAATGTTGAACTCCCTCCTAGGCCCCCACAAACACACCTCTCCAAACACACATACCCACTGGGAACAGACCTTCCCTACTCAATTTACCAAGTCACACACCAGTCTTCTGGAAACCTCACATAGATGGATATGAAGAAATAGTACTTTACCCATTCTCTGCTTATCCTTAAATCCAGTCAAGTTGACACACCTAAAATTAACCATCAACGTATAAGGCTAGTAGTCAGGAGTTTGTTAATTGTAAATGAGATGTTTCTGAATTATATTTTTGATGTTTTTGATGTAAACTTTAATAAGACATATAACCAGATATGCAATAATTCAGTCCTGCAGATAATAGCAAAACAGAGTAGTTCATGTTTTCATCGTTTTTTTCTTTATTCATTTACTTAGTACAAAAATCTCGTTTTGTTCCAGTTGGATATTGAGAATCTATAACTAATTTGTATGGTAGCAATTATTAATTATTTTTTTCTTTGAATACTTTGTTTTTCCTTTCTAGAACAGTTGATAATTATTGAAATAGAAAATATTAATGTTTTCAGGAGATAACATTAATATAGTAGTTTGACTCTTTAGCCTTGCAAGTCTTAATTTTGTTTATATATGAAGTCATATTAAATATAGATGAACTGTTTATTTGTATTACACATCTAATATCTTAACAAAATGTTTTTCTATTTCTGCTCCCTAATTTGATTTTCTGAAGTAATTTTTTCATTTGATTCTCATTTATTAATTATATGCCATCCTTGTACTTTCCCTAAAGCAATAGGAAAACTTACTTTTGTTTCTTTATTTGTTTTTTAAGGAACGCTATAGTTACGTCTGCCCAGATTTGGTAAAAGAGTTTAACAAGTATGACACAGATGGATCAAAGTGGATTAAGCAGTATACTGGAATCAATGCTATCTCAAAGAAAGAATTTTCCATTGATGTTGGTTATGAGAGATTCTTGGGACCTGAAATCTTTTTTCATCCAGAGGTAAGGTTTTTTTGGAAGATGGAATTGCTTTGAAATATTCAGCAGAAAATCAACTGGAAGATATTCAGAGAGCATTAATCTCAGAAACTTTGTTTAGAATACTAAAATATAGTGAGTTATATTTTTTGAGAAAAAAATAACTTCTTCTAAAACACATTTGGAAAAAGTAAAACTTTTTTAGTGGCTTATGGGATTCATGGGAGAGCATGGGAAATGAAGAGGCCCTTAAATTATTTGTAATCATTTAAAATGTTGGAAAGATTCTAGAAAACACTGCTTTAAGGTAAAATGACCATTATGCAAAGAATCTTCACTTGACTCTCATGAAGTATTTAGTAGCAAAATAGTCTCTCTCTATGAAATCTTAGCAACATAAAGACTATATTAAGGAAATGAAATAAGTGATTTTAATAATAATAAAATTATTTTAATAATTTAGTACCAGAAATTTAACTTTATTAAAACCACTAATATTGTTACTGTGCTTATTTAGCATGAAGAATAGTTATAATTTTTATTGTCTTAACTTTAATCACTGGGTATTCAAAAATGAAAAAATTATCTTGTACTTATTAAAGTCAAAGAATGATAAATTATTTAGATAGGTATAGTTGCTTTAATGAATGTATGTGTCTTTTGAGGGAATATTGTGATTTAAACATTTAAGTGTGATTTAAACACTTAAAAAATAACTGTTCTTCATGCTGAATAAACACAGTAACAATATTGAGGGGAATATTGAGGAATAGAGAGCATCTAAGTCTGCTTGGGAGATCCAGTTGATTAAGAATGGATATTTGTCAGGCATGTGTGTTAGGAATATGTATTTCTGGCAGAGAAGACAAGCTGAGCAGGAGCCTAGGACATGAAAGAGCTAGATAATAATAATTACAGAGGAACAGAGTGGTAGGAGATGATCCAGATAGCTATTTTGTGGACTAGGTTGTAAATGATGAATACATTCTTCAAGGGAGTTTGCTGAATTCATAGTCAGAAATCTTCAGCATGGAAGTGGCACAGATTAATATACAGTGTTAGGTTACTCTGGCAGCGTTGGGTTAGATGGATTGGAACAGAGGTGTGAATTGTTTTGGAAACCAGTGAGTTTATTGTAGTTTTTCAGATAAATAATGACCATAGGTCAATTAAAGTGAGAAAAGAGGTAATAGTCAATTACAGTGATAAAAGAATAGTCAGTATGACTTAATAATTGCTTATAGATATGAGGGGAGAAAGAATATGAAGAATCTGATTATGAATGAGGTTTATGACTTGAGCAACTAGATGTGCTATCCAAAGAAATTGCGAATGCTGAAAAGGAAGGAGTAGGTGAGGTAGAAACAGATGAATTTATTATACACATCTTTAAAGAGGTTTAAAAATCGAAACTTTAGTTCTAAGGGTTTTGAACTAAAGGTAATTGTCCTGGGGTGAGGATAGACATGAATTTATCACGATGAGGTGGCACAATGGAAGAGATTAGCCAAGGAAAGGTGTAGAGTCAAAGAAGATAAAGAATCTGACCCTAGTGAACCCAGCACTTTATGGATAGGCAGAGTAAGAGGAACCTTCAAAGAACACTGACAGTTACAGAGGGTGATAGTTACAAAAATGAGAGAAGTGAATTATTTTGAGGACGAAGTTTGAATAGTGCTATTTGTTTCCATGAGGGTGATAGTTACAAAAATGAGAGAAGTGAATTATTTTGAGGACGAAGTTTGAATAGTGCTATTTGTTTCCATGAGTTAATATTAGAAGACACTTGTGAAATGCATGTGGGTTTTTCAGCATTCAGGTTATTGGTGATTCTAGAGGAACAGTTTCAATGAAATGGTGTGAGTCAGCTTGGTGCATCTTGAGAGGTAAAGGTTTAGAAGTTAGCATTGTGGACTTTCTGGACTGAACAGAAAGGATAGTAGGTACTGGAAATTAGTAAGAAGTCAGTTGTGAAAATAAGTCTGAGGCTAGTTTTGAATTTTTTTAAAAGGGTTTATTCCAGTGATGGGAGGTAAGGAGTGAATGTGAGTACAGGAAAATGTAGAAGTGACATGGTTAAAAGAGTGGTAGCCAGTTGAGGAATTTTGTCATTTATAGTTCATAGTTTTATTTTTTTCCATGAAGTGGAATCAGGCTGATGTATTGGGAGAAGAGATTGGGCATACAATTGGGGATGATGGAAAATAATAATGTTCATAATCACTTTTTTAGAGAAATTGAGAGGGTGACTGTTGAATGCATATTAATGATAGTAGGACAGTAATTTTTTTTTTTTTTTTACTCACTGTAGTGAGATTTGGTATTCCAAACTTGCAGTCATGTACTAGTTCCTTTCTCTTGGGTCAGTATGGGAACAGAGCAAAAGGACAAGACAGAGTTAATGTTAATAGCACAGAGAATGACAGAGTGAATCTAGAAGGTAGAATTAGAGGTAGTGAAGGATGCAGGCAGGGATTGGAGACCATGATGGACTGGCATATTATAATTATAAATTGGTAGCAAATGAATGAGCTCTAGAATGATAAGGAATTGTGCTCAGACTAGTATACTGGAGCTTTAAGATTTCAGATGACACATTTTCTTTACAGTTTCATAAAAAAATAATTAAAAAGATGTATGCACATAGTTTTAAAGGTCAGGTAACACTGGCAAGTTTAAACCAAAACTGTTTTAAGCTTGTCAAACCCTTTAACTCCTTTATGTTCTACAGAATATTCACTAGTGCTTATTTAACAATTACTCTTGGTAATCACCTCTAGATTTCTAAATACTTACTTGTATTGTTGTTTTTTAATATACCCAGTGTTACTACTAATCTCCTTTTATGTAAGTTAATTTTTATGTAGGTTTTTTTTTTCCCTTCAGCCTGTTCCTTGTGTTAGATTATTGTTGTTTGGTAAATCAATAATTTTATAGTATTTATAATATTATATATCTGACTTTTCACTTTTGAGACAAGTATAAAAATGTGATTCTTTCTCTCTTAAAATTCAGCTCTTCCCAAGTTTTTCCCATATTTCTTATTCCTGTTTATTCATTAATTTTTCATTTATTCCTTGAGGTTGGACTTAACTGCCTAGTTATTATAAATAATAACTGCCTAGTTATTATTAAGTGTATTATTCTACATCCTATGAAAACTACTACTCAATAATTTTTATTTTTGAATTTTCTTAAAAGTCTTACTTGTATGTTTTTTTGTTTTGTTTTGTTTTTTGTATCAGGGATTGAACCCAGGGGTGCTTTACCACTGAGCCACATCCCCAGCCCTTTTTTTATATTTTAGTTAGAGACAGGATCTCACTGAATTGCTTTGGGCTTCACTAAGTTGCTGAGGCTGGCTTTGAGCTTGAGTTCCTTCTGCTTCCGCCTCCCAGGCTGTTGAGATTACAGGTGTGCAACACTGCACTTGGCATGTATGGTATGGTTTCTTATACCTTCAATCCCTGAGCTTTGGAAAGTTCTACAGGTGAATTGTTTCACTTCTTACCACTTTGCCTCTATAGCAACAATTAGGCTGTAACATTCTCTTTTTATCTAAGAAGGATTGAAATTTTTTATTCATTCTTTCTTTGCCTCCTCTTTTGTCTTTGTACATTAACCTTTTCTTTTAATTCTTTTGTTATTTTAGGGGGGGATTCAAGATCAGTGGAAAGATAAACTATATGGAGTTGGAAGTTAGGGCACATTTTCCTATGGGGCACATTTCCCTATTTGAGTGGTTACAATAGAAGTGGATTCAGGGTCACTTGAATCAAGAAAAATTGATTGTGTTATAGTTGAAGTATTGGAAAAAGATACTAAAACCTCAGCTTGAGGTTAGGGATTAAAGAATTGCAGAATGTTCTGAATCAAATTCTCAGAAGAATAGGATTATGACAAGGTAGATAATAGTATAGAAAATAAGAGATAATCTGGGCTTCAAAGGGTGAAGCATTTGAGTGGAATGCTTTTGACAAATGAGCTTTGCTTAATGCCTTGGCTCTTTTTAAAAAAGTTTTAAGATTTAATTTATTTTTTATTGGTACATTATAGTAGTGGGATAGATTGTATTTTTTTTTGTTTTTTGCACATTCATACAAGCAGACAATATACTGACTACGTAAAACCTTGAAACATTAGATATGTAATAAAGTATGTTTGATTGTATCAT
Organism: Callospermophilus lateralis; assembly: GCF_048772815.1. Lineage (NCBI taxonomy): Eukaryota > Metazoa > Chordata > Mammalia > Rodentia > Sciuridae > Callospermophilus > Callospermophilus lateralis. The sequence goes on along the minus strand of NC_135313.1, from coordinate 106,689,154 downwards.
TATTTAGGAATCAGATAGTTAACTGTATTATCATGCTACTAAGGTTTCTTATATCATTTTACCATTAATTTAAATAGCCTGTATCATTTGGTATACATTTTCCCTTCATTAAATTTTTAATAAACTTTAAAGCATTTTATTCTCCATACGTTTACTTTCCTTAAAAGCAGTTTCTTCTGTAAGAAATTTTTTTTAAAAAATATTTTTAGTTGTAGATGGACACAATACCTTTGTTTTATGTGGTACTAAGGATCAAACCCAGTGCCTTGTGCATTCTAGGCAAGTGCTCTACCACTGAGCTACAACCCCAGCCCCTGAAGTTGTTTTTTAAAAATGAGTTATGTGTATGCACATTGTTTAAATAATTAAGCAAATTTTAGCAAAAATTAGGCGTGCTTTACATGTTTCTCCTTTTTTTTTATTCTTAGAAGATTGTTTGGTGATGGCCTATATACTGTGAACTGTTTGATTATATTGCAATTCAAGTACTTTTTAGTTGTTAGTCAGTTTTTATTTGATTTGAAATATCTTCTCAGGCTATTCAGAAGCATAGAGTTTTTTTCATCTGTTTTCTGGAATATATAATATGACCCAGTCTAAAGCTGCTTCTTTCTGTACTTGATACAGAGCCTCATATTCTTTCATCATTGTTCCAGGGATTCCTTTTCTTCTCTCTCGTGGATTCCTTTTTTCTGTATCCTGCGTCTTTTTCATTCATACACTGTACTTTTTTTGAGTGGAGATTCTTTGCCAGTAAGGTTCCTAATAAAGGTGGATGGGAGAGGAAAAATTTTAAGATACCTTACATGTCTTACATGTATTTATTTTGTCCTCATACTTGCTTGATATTGGGGTTAGAATCTTAAATTGGAAATAATTTTCCTTCAGGATTTTGAAGCCATTGGAAGTTAAAAAAAATTCTGATTTCTATGTATAGGACCTATTTTTTAATATTTTTTTCTGCAGATGCTTGTAGGATCTTTGCATTGTACCCTAGCATTTTGAAGGTAATTTCTGCACCTTTACCTACTCAGCCTTTGTGTGAATTTTTCCCCCCTTTCTGGCAGCCATTTTAATTCGGAGCTTCCCCAGCCCAGACTTTTGCTAAATTTTTATGCTACTCTCTTATTTCATGGTTCTCATATCTTCTGGCTTTATGAGGATATTAATCATAGTTTTTTTTTTTAAGTTGCATAGTTTATATTCAAGTTGCCTTTTCTGTATTTCAATTACCATATTTTTTGTGGTAAAGACTTTCACGACACTTACTTAGGAAGGGACTCTAAAGTCTTGACTGGAGACCTGAGCTTTGTAGGTAGGACTTGTTGACTATATAGCCTTTTCTTTAGGGGAATGTCATATGTGTGTTTAACTCTTTGGGGTTCCTAGGGAAGTCTCCTGTCTAGAGTATAAAAGTTGGCAGCCAAATAGGAAAAGAGGGCTTGTAGTGTGTGTGTGTGTGTGTGTGGTTTTGACAGCAGTAGGCTGCATATCTTCACTTAAACCCACCCTCTCTGTTCTCAGACATACTTTCTAAAGGGAAACAGAGTTTTCTTCCCTTTAGAGAACATAATTAAGTTTTCTCCTTGAATGAGGAGGAAGCATTTAATGGGCTTATTTTGAGACCATCTGGAGTTTTATTTAATGATCTCAGAGAGACTTTCAACCAATTTTTGTCCCTGCCTTTTATCTACCACCTCACTTTCCTGGCTACCAGATGCCGTTTGTTCTTTGGAGGAATTTGTGATATAAAATGGCTGATTTCTTGTTTCACATCACTGATGATGTCTCCTTGACTTCTCTTATATATCACTGATGGTTTCCTAAGTGTTTGGAGGATGCGCAACATCTTATACATCTAGCTTACCAAATTTTGTTTCTGTATTTCCTTTTTTTGTTCTGTTTATACTTTTTAGATTTTTGTCTTTTTATAAAGAATTATTTTCACAATTCTTTCAGTAGAGTTTTGGGACAGAAAATCAGATATATATGTTTAGTTCTCTATTTTCCCAGAATAGACCTGTTTTTTTGTATCATATGAACTATGTCACTTCCCAAGTGAGTTTTAAGATTCCTTTTCCTATAGTTTTAGATACTTCTATATTCTAGTTTCCTTGTCACTTATTTGGCATTTTCTTGGGGTTATATGGAAGTACTAGCATTTGAACTGTCCAGGACTTGAATACTGAAGATAAAATTATGAAAAAGTAAGAAATTTATCTTTATTTTGCTAAGTTACTAAAAGCAACTGTTTTAGGAGGAATGGGTTTGGCACTTTGATTTTTCTTTTTTTTTTTTTCTTCTTTGTACCAGGAATTAAACCCAGGGGTGCTTAACCACATCCTCAGCTCTTTTTTAAAAATATTTTTTGAGGCAGGGTCTTGCTAAGTTGCTGAGTCTGGCTTGGAACTTGGTGATCTTCCTGCCTTAGCCTCCCAAGCTGCTGGGATTACAGGTGTGTATCACCATACCTGGCCTGTTTTTTTTTTTTAAAAAAAGGAAATAAGATTTTGAAGCTGTCCCAAGTTTTAAACTTATACATTCTCAGGTGTAGGAAATATTTGGACCACTATGTTTATTTGGTTTGTTCACTATTCCTGACAATTTTTTAGCAAGAAAATGTAATTCTTCTTTAATAGTCTCTTCTGTTCTCCACAGCAATATTTTATAACCTGTCAGGGATGAGTTGAAGGCAGGACTGAGCCCTTTCATTGAAGATGGAAGAAAAGGCCTAAAAATATGTTAGAGACCCTAGGTTTGGCTTATTAAAGTACTGAATAATATGGCAGATAAACTATCTTACAAGAAGGGAAAGAATTCTGGGAAGGTTAATTTGTTTATGTATGTATTTGTTTTACTGTTTTAGGTAAATACTGAAGAGTGTGATGAACAAGGCAATGTGGAGAATTTACAAGTTCAGTATTAATAAATTGAAAAGATAAAAACTTTAAAATGAACAGCACAGAATGTTTTCTGTCAAATTGTTAATATTTTCTTGAATAGTTAATATGCACCAATAAGAAATTTAAAATTTCTTAATAATTTGTTCAGGTTTGGGAGAGAGAAATATTTTTTTTCCTAATATAGCAAATGCCAGGTACTCTGGTTAACATTTCACTATGGGATCATTAAAACATAGTATTTTGAGAACTGAAGGCTCTTTAAGATTTCATAGTCTGAAAGTCAAAAAAGGTGGTCCAAGGTCACAAATGTAATCATGGAAAATAAAATTCTTCTCATGCCATCTAATAATTATCTAAACTGTTCTCTGCTGCATGTGTGCATATCTTTAAATGATATTTAAAGCAAACTGAGTGAACTGTCCTGTACATGTGCTTGTGCACAGATGATTGTGAAAGTTCTTCATGTGTTGATTTTGGAGTTACAAGTAAATTTTAGCAAGTCAGCAAATGAAATATAGAATTTGTAAATAATGAGAATAGACTGTAAATTTATTTCAACCTCTGTTGATGGATTTACAGTTTCCACTTTTGTAAATGAGTCTGCAGTGAAGCTGTTTTTAGGTAATAGTGTTACATGCGTGGGAGTTTCTCCAGGATTTGTTCTAAAGAAGTGCAGTTATATACATTTAAAACTTTATTAGCTATTGCCAAATTGTTTTCCAAAGTGTTTATATTGATGTGTATTCTCTTAACTGTATATAAGAGTTTCTGTTCCTCATTTTTACCATCTTTTGTATGTATGACTTTTTACATGTTTAATATGGTTACAAAATGATACATAACACCATTGTTTTATTTGCATTTCTTCAGAAATCTGTTTTCAACATGTTTATTTGCATCTATTACAGAACAGAATTTATAGTTTCTAAGTCTTTTTTTTTTAAATGGGATTCTTTCTTTTTTGATATTTATAGTAATAATCTTAGCTCTCTCATAAATCCAAATTTACTTATTTTTCAGTTTGCTAATCCAGACTTTACACAACCTATCTCAGAAGTTGTAGATGAAGTGATTCAGAATTGTCCTATTGATGTTAGACGTCCTCTCTACAAGGTCAGTATTTGTAGCAAGTTTGGTATTTAAGGACATTTTTAAATAACTTTAAATTTTCTGTCCATTGTTGAATATTAAATACCTCTCTTGAAATGACTGCACTTGAATTTTAGTAATGTTTACCTTCAGCTCTTTTGTTTAATAAAGGTCATTTATTTGTTTTTCTCCAATAATTTAGAATATTGTCCTCTCTGGAGGGTCAACTATGTTCAGGGACTTTGGACGTCGCTTGCAAAGAGATTTGAAAAGAACTGTAGATGCCAGACTGAAATTGAGTGAAGAATTGAGTGGTGGTAGATTAAAGGTTAGTTTTTTCAATAATGGTGAGAAACTTGAGGGTACTTTGATTATTGTAATGGGTATGGGAAATGCTTACCAACTTTTGCTCTTATTTTGAAAGATAAGAGAAACATGTCTGGTATTGTAATGGATTTAATACTAGAGATTCATGTCCATGATATGATTTGATTGTTTGATTATTTTGGGATATTATCTGTAATTCTGGAAGATATTCTTAATGATATCTTTGAGATAGATGTGTGTGTAGATGTATATATTTTAAAAATATAAGTAATTTCATTATGGATCTACATTTTGTGGTGAGGAGAGCAATGTGGGGATCTGACCCATATATGCTAATTAAGGATATAAGCCATATCCCTGGCCCCAAAGAATTTAAAATATCTTTATAGCCTGTAAAGGAAGCAGGGTTCAAAGAAATGCTCATTTGAGAAGCCAAGCTTACTTTTGCAAACTGACTCTAGTTCCTGCATAGCAAGCTTATAGTTCTCAGTTAAATTGGTGACTCCCCCAAATTTTCTTTGTTACATGTCTTGGACCTTTGGGATTGATGTAAAAAATTCAAAAATAATTTTAAATTCTCAGATGTCTGCTTTCTATATTTCTGAGACAAATATTCAGTAAATATTTTTGTGTTGTCTTTGTTAAATATTGGAGCAAAACATTGATTCAGAGGATAAGTTCCTATATAAAACACACTTATTCTATTTGGAAGATTTCCAAGAATGAAGAGAGTGGTACTCATCTGAGAGTACCACAAACATTACAAATGTCTTAAAAGTAAAATATAACACTCTAGTATTTAGCTTCTTATTAAAAAATTACTTAACAGATGTCTTCAACACCTAAACTTTGGATTATCATAAATAAACTTATCCCTTATAGTGTAGTAAAAAAACAAGTATGTTTTGAGCTTCATCACCATAATGGCATGCTTTTACTGTTTAGACAGTGTGCTCATAAAATAGATTTTTAAAATGTTGACTTTGTTTTTGCATTTCCATCTCAACCAACCAATCCATCCATCTACCTACTCATCCAGCATGCCTTTCCATCTACCCACCTATCTTTCTGTTTCCCCCACCCCCACAAATAAATACACACATACACACACACACACACACACACACACACACGCACGCGTGCGCGCACACACACGTTTGATAAGTTTTACCAGTATATTTTAATTCTCTGCACTGAGAATTTTGCAAATCATGCCGATATGAACAATCTAGATGTAGACATGAAGCAAGTTTCACAAATTGTGTCACTAATTATTGTGCCCTTCCAATGTGCAATAGTTAGTGTTTGTTGTTTTTCATGACCTTAACATTTTTTAAAGAATAGCTTATTTATTTTGTAGAATGTTCCTCAATTTGGGTTTATTTGATGTTTTCCCATGATTTTGGCAATAACTCTTTAAGAGGGGATATTGTATTATTTTTAGTGCATTGTGTCAGTAGACACATGATTTTTTTTGTCCTATGTGTTAAGTTTGGTCATTTTGTTAAAAGTGTGTCTGCCAGGTTTCTAGTATGAAGTTATGAGGTCTGGACGTGACATCTGGTGTGAAGTTATTATTGTTCCTCACTATTTAAAACCCTTTGCGTCCCATTGTTCCAGATGTGAAACACGTATACAAACTTACATTGAACAGCAAATATACGACTTATGGTAACTTTGAAATAATCTTTAAATATTTATTATGTGCACAGAATTGAAAACTTGGCAGTTAATAAGTTAATAATTTTATGGGGAGACACTTTCAGACTATGTAATTATTCTGTTTTGCATCCAGTTTTCAATGACTATTTTTAGCGTCCATTGTGATTCTTTCCTAAATTGTTATTACTGAAGTACTTGCCTCATAGTATATAGAATATATTATTTAACATTAGCCTATATCATTTAACCTTAAATGTACTATATAAAAATAATATTTATACTAAATTCAAGTTACTCCTTATAATCCAGAAAAAAAAATACCTTGAGGATATAGAATATCATTTAACTTTAAATGTATATGGTGTTTCACAAATTCTGTCATTCCTTCTGTTTTTCAGTTCCATTTTGTTATTAGGAGGAGCCCATCCCCACTTGTATGAAGTCTGGATTTCTCTTTTTATTACTATATCATCAGTAGCATTATGGAGTCATTTCGTTAGTTCATTAATGGTGATGTTCAAATTTTCTCTGTTTGGAACAATAGGAACCATTCAAATGACTCTCTTGTCTTTGTGATGTAGCCCCACCAGGTTTTATGCATGTCTGTCCTTTCCTTTGCAAGCAGGATGCTTTAGGTTGATCTTGTGCTTTCTCTTTTCTGGTCCTGAAATCAGCCCTCCCCCAACTCCCACAGGATTCCCTTTTTTAGTGGATAATGTTATTATGAAACCAAATTTGAACGCTGGGGCTGCTCACTGTTACCAAGGTGTCACATCTAGACCTCAGTGACTGAGCTTGTGTGTGTGTTGTGTGTGTGTGTGTGTGTGTGTGTGTGTGTTTTTCCCCATGTGTCCTTCAGTTCCAGAATATCCATGGGTTTATTCTTACTTTCTACTTTTCCACATTTGTAAGACCTTACCCTGATAGTGAAAAACTTAACTCCTATTATCCATAATACATTTTATGTTTTTGCTCAAGTATGGAATACGTATATAATAATTTTCAAATTGTAAATCCATACCATTATGAAACTTATTAGCCTTCTCACTGGAGTTCAATATTTGCTCCCCCCACTGACCCACCTGAGGATATAGAATAAAAATCCTGTATTCACAAGTTACTTGGGTTTGTCACTTCAGTATGATTGTTTTTTAAAAATGACTTGGTTTGTTTCTGTTGTACTTTTTTTTTGCACCAAGAATTACATTCCTTTTAAAGTTTTAGCTTTTTAATTGTAGTTTAGAATTTTACTTTTAACTGGCAGATAAGAATTGGACATATTATGGGGTTCATTGAGGTAATACAGTACAGGTGGGCAATGTGTAAGATCAAATCCATGGAATTAGCATTTCCATCTCTAAAAGTATATATCATTTCTTTGTGTTTGAAGCCTCCAGACTCTTCTACAAGGTGCTTCATAAAATGTATAAGTTGCTGTAAAGGTAGTCTTAAAGTCAGTATTGGTTCACTTACTGAATGTAGGTTGATAAAGACTTATTTGACTTTTACAGAGTCATTTTATTAACCCTGACCATATAATTCTTTTTACAAATATACAACTCAAAACAATAAAATATGATTAATAGTTCAAAAAAATCGTATAAAGTGTATACTATTATTTCCTCTCCATTCATTCTATCCTGTTTTCATCCCTGCCTCTTAAAAGTGTTTTCAACATTCCCCTCTATAAATAATTATTTTTTTCTGGTTTATAACACGTGATGGGCATTTAATATAAATATTATTTTTATAGCACTTATAAGGTTAAATGACAATACAGTAATTCTTTTCTGAATTTTCTATTGAAATGATCTCACTGTGTCTTTTTTAGCCAAAACCTATTGACGTACAAGTTATTACACACCACATGCAGCGATACGCGGTTTGGTTTGGAGGATCAATGCTGGCTTCCACGGTGAGTATGATGAACCTTACTTGTAAATTTTTTTAGATAGAAGAACCCAAGGGGCTGCGGCTGTGGCTCAGTTGGTAGAGTGTGAAGCACTTGTGAAGCCCTGGGTTCAATCCTCAGCACCACATAAAAATAAAATAAAGGTACTGTGTCCATCTACTAAAAAGATGTTAAAAAAAAAAAGAACCCAAGGTACTTATAGAAGAACAAAGCAAATTCCTTTAAGTTTTATCTAAATATAGCAGAAAATTTAAAAAATTGTATACATGTTTACATAGTATTTTTAAAACTGGAAGGCATTTCAGTTTTATGTTCCTGAATTTATTTTTAACTTGCTCGATGTTATTTTAAAGTGAGCATTTTATCTTGTATTTTAAGATTTGTTGGTAGGGGGAGTATTTTAAACCCTTAGTCTTCCAAAGGTCATTGTTTTTTCTTTTCATATATTTAAAAACATTAAAGTAGATATTATGTTTCATTGCTTGGGATGTATGATGTTCAAAATTGAATACAGAGAATTATTAAGAATCCTGTCCCCAAATCAAAATGTCCTTAAAGTGCACTGAAAGTTATTCTAATATCAATTACAGTAAATGTTGATGTTTTGTACTGATAGTACATGGACTATTAAAATGAAGGAGTTTTAATCTGAATTATTGAAGAACTGTACAACTTTGAATTTAAAACCATTTAAAATTTTCTGCCTTAATTTTAGTCATCTTCAGTTATGCCATATGAGCTATTTGGGTTTGTAACTGGCAAAGTAAGTAACACAAAGCATGGAACAGTTTGTCTTTATCATACTTTGAGTGAGAAAGGCAGGATGATCTCGAACTTTTTATAATATGACTAGAAATAGTTTATACTATATAGGCTGATGCTGCTTCTTTAAACTGTTGGTTCAATATAATGTGAGAAAGCTTCAGCAGAACAGACTGGACATTTGAGAATCAACTTTCCGTTCCTCAAAATTTCAAAATCCTTGGAGGAACAAATGTTAGGATGGTGGGGAAACATGGATTTTTTGCCCCTTTTCCATTCTGATACAGATTTATAGCTGATTTTAAATCATGATTTCTAGAATTAATGAACTTGTCAACATTTTAGATTTAACATCTATTTTAAAGCATATTGAAAACTAGTCTATTTTTGATTTTTTAAAAAACATTTTTTGTTTTGTTTTCAGCCTGAGTTCTACCAAGTATGCCACACCAAAAAGGATTATGAAGAAATTGGACCTAGCATTTGTCGTCACAATCCAGTGTTTGGAGTCATGTCGTAATTGGCTTCATAGTTATTGGGGTTAGGGAAGTGGAGAAGAGATAATCTTTCTCATTACCTGTTTTGTCTGGATGGCTGGTTTTGCGGTTTTAAACCTGACTTGAAATAGTAAGACCAAACATGATTATACAGGAATATTTTAATAAGTGTATCAACATGCAGATGTAGAAGAGAGCCAAAATGATTAAGTGTTTTTCTTTAGATTGAATATTTGAATCTTATGTGTAACAAAAAGAAGTGGGTTTTAGTTCTTTCTGTGCCCTGATATTTTGTATATTATTGAATTATCCAAGATTTGATGGGATTTATCGGTATGTAGATAGCTCTATAATGCTTGAATTGTACACTTCCAAGTGTGCAATGCAAGAGCTTGTTTATATTTCATACTTTTTATACTTTGAGGAAAAAAGTCAAAGAAAAACTGTAGTATTTGAGGAACAAACAGTGACCAAGTAAAGGATGAATTCAAAAAGCCTCATAAGACTTGGTATATGCAGGGATTCCAGTTATTATGAATTGTTTCCATACCCTCTTCCCCTTTCTCCCACCAGTGGTTTTCTTTGCAAGTGCTTTTGGAACTAAGAAGCTAGTATCTTGGATTAACTGATGCCTGCTAGTGCTTTCTGATTACTCGCATTCTGTTTCTTGCTTTAAAAGAAAAGTAAAGACAAGGCTGTTGGACCAGTGTTGCAGTTCTCTAGTGTCATTTGTTATTAAAGGAAAAAAAACAAACAATAATTTGATTACCAAAATTGGTATATTTAAAGCCTAATACCATTCTAATAAAGACACAAATTTCTTTTTAATACTTGTTTCAGGCTCTTTAATCTCTTTTTAAGTTAACTAATAAATCTATTTTCTTCAGACCTTTGCAGTAGTTCTTTAAAATCACAACAGTTGGTTAGCAAGCTAACTTTTTTAATGTGCTCTGTACAAATAATTGTGAACTTTTAATATGTTGGATGCTTTCATTTTGATAACTGGATCTCCATTTGATATTTTCATTGTGTAACTCATTTGCAGTTGGTTTTTTTTTTTTTTTTTTGTTAGTGCCAGTCCCTGATATATCATGGAAAGTTAATTTTCTTTGCATTTTAAAATATCTGGATCATGAAGAAAAAGTGATGAAAATAAATTAAAATTGAATTGCCTTTTCTAATGTTTTTTTTCCCCCCACAAGCAGTGTGATTGTACTTGGAGTTTAAATATTTGATACAATTTTTTTTGTTCCTATAGAAATAGTGGGCTTCATTTAAATAATCTATCATGTATATGGTAGAAAATTTCTCGGGAACTTTAAATTTATCATTTATTTGTAAAAAGGATAAAATGGGAGATTTATAATAGTCTTTTTTTTTTTTTTTTTAGAATTTAAGCAGCAATATCAATGAATACTTGAATGCCATTATTCATAAAACACAGGCTTAGAATGCCTCTATCCAAAAGTTAAAGAACATAAAAGTGTTTTTATTGCTTGTATTTAGTATAAAAACAGACTTGGGGAATAGGTGTCAGTTTTTATTTAGAATAAGTCTTGAAACAAATCTTATTAATCATTTCTTTGAATCTTGATTCTTTCAGTGTGGGAGTAAAGGATAGATTATATGTCTTAGAGTAGTTATAATATAATTATTATCAAGGTTTTTTTTTGTTTTACTTGAAAAAATATTTCATGGACATTGTAAAACACTATTGAAATAGTACCAAAGAGTAGATAGTGAAAGTAAGTTTCTTTCCCAACCCAGTCTATCTCATTTTCTTATCATTACATATACTGTTAGGAATGTGTTGTTTTCTTAAAATTTTCTGTGCATGTAGAAATAAACAGCTCTTTTATTTTACACAAATAGGAACTTAATGTGTACTGTGTTCTGCACTTTGCTTTTTCAATAATCTTTTTATACAGAAGAGCATAATAAGCAGTTAAGATTTCATCTTCTGGCCCAGTAAATTATTGTTAGCATTGTCATAAATATTTTTACTTAGAATGGTTAGGTAATTAAGTGGATAAGCTAGAAAGACATGTTTACAAAACCATGTTTTTTAACTCTTTGCTATGAATACATGAAGGTCAAAAAACTTGTCTTTAGGCTTAAATTTATTTGTAGGAACAAGAAAACCCCAATCTGTCTTATTTGTTGTCTCTTTTGCTCTGCTCTTAAGAGGAGTGAGCTACAATATGATAGAAGTTGAGTGTGTGTGTGTGTGTGTGTGTGTGTGTTTTAATATCTTCCCTGTGATTGTATACAATTTTTTCAACTTAATAGAAACTTCAGTTGTGAATTTGTAGAAGTTCATCTAAGATAAACTAAAATCTGTGACACTGACTCAATGTTTAGCAGCATGGACATGGGACATTAAAAAAAGCACCAAACAGGCCAGTGATCAGAATTTTTATTCTGATTCAACTCATTGATGATATAGCTTCTTCAACATTATGTTTTTTAAAACATGGCAGATATACTAGTATCATCTTGGACAAATTCTTTGAACTCCTGAGACTTTATATATAGAAATGTTATTTTGGATTATATTGTAATTTCTATGAGTTGTAAGACTATAACCTAGCTTTTTCCATTGCTTCATTTGTGGTAGTAAAGATGTTATTAATTTCTTCTTTTTGAGTTCCCGGAGTTATGAGCCACTGGGAAATTAAATAGACACTTATTTTCAGACTTGATGCCTGCTTTTTAAAAAAGTAAGCTAAGTTTTACATTTAACCCTTAAACACTAATTAATATGTGACATATCCTGCAGGTAATTACTCTCTTCTGATCTGTCCTTTTTTTCTGATAAGAGATAAAGCAGTTATCTGCTCTCGTTTCCCACTTTGACTTTTTGGTTTGTTTGCAAAGCTATGTAAACAGATCATAACAACTGCTTTTGGAGATATTTTTAGAAATATCTTCAGACATAATGTGACATATAGAGGTAATAGTCCATTATGTCCTTTATTGCTTAATTTCTACACAGAAGTTCTAGAGAATATATACAGATAGGAAATTAATTCTTTCAGATAATCTTGAAGATAGTACTAATTTGTTAAATTATTGAGGAAATTATTTGTATAGTAGTTATTTATTTGTACCATTGTAAATAGTGTTTTTGTTCTTCTTCCTTCTGGGTTAATCTATCAGTAATAAAGTGCAGTATCTTCCTGCTTTTCTTATTAGTCTGATTTTGTCTCCTGTGACCCCTATTTCCTGAACTTTTGTTGTTCATAATTGCTGGTTACCAATACTCTGGTTAGCCATTTGAAGTCTCTTCTTTAACTTTTAGCACCCAGATTTTAACCTCAGGTTGTTTAATGGGTTCTAAATATATTAGCTAGAATATATACAACCTGAAATAAATGCAAATTCCAGGAGTAAAAATATTCCCCCATTCAAATTGAATATATTGTAATGTAAAAGTACTTAGTATATAGTTGACCAATGATAGTTGTTATTAAGAAATTATATAGAACTTTCAGGACTTTCATACCAAGTCCTGAAATATTTTGTTTTTGTATTGGGTCTATATCAAATCTGAGTTAACCTTTATGAAGACTTTTTAGATTTGTTAGAGGTCAGCGAGTAGTTTTTAGACTTAAGAGAAAAAGAATTTCTGCTAATTGTTGATAACTCTTCAATACTCTAAATATTTATCTCTCTCCATGATTTTTTAGAACTTTAATTTCCTTTGGTCTTGATAAATCTTTTTTAAAAAAGTTAAGCCAGGCACGGTGGCATAACCTATAATCTCAGCGGCTTGGGAGGCTGAGGCAGAAGAATCTGGTTCAAAGCTAGCCTCCGCAAAAGTGAGGCGCTAAGCAACTCAGTGACCACCCCCCACCACCCCGCGCGCCCCGCCAAAGTTAAAAATATGTGGTTGTTTGAGGTATTCTTCATGCTACAATCTAGCTTAATGGATGCATTTGATAACTTGGGAACTAAAATTAAATGAAACATATTTGAGTTTAGGATTGTAATAATTTAGTGGTCATAGTACTAAAGGAGGAGTAGGAATAGAAAAATGATTTATGAAAAAGGCAACTTAATCAAATTAGAAGAAACGTATTATTCCTATTTTAATTTAGCAAATGATCATTTTTTACTGTTTTCCAGTTTTCATTATTTTTTAGTGACTAATTTTTATACATTACCTTAAAACTAAAATTTTGAAGCAAAGGTAAGTTAAACTTTTATTAAAACACTAAAACTCAATAGTACTGTCTAATATTTTGCATCAAGTTTTAGGCTTCCAATCCCAGAGGCATTTATTGACTGTTTAATTTTAAACAGTGGGTATAAAGATTGAAGATGAGATGAATAAACATGTGCTCCTGAGCTTAGAGACTAGCGTAATAGAAAAGACACTCTCAGGAATGAGAGATATTTTGCAGATAGGCTTTAAGATATCTTACTAGGCTTAGAATTTCTCTTCATAAAAATGGTGGTGGTAATGGTTGTTTTCAATTAGAAACCCAATTAAGTAAGGTGAAAGTTACAAAGTGGGGCTATGTTTAAAATTAGCATTTTGTGTGCTTATGAAATTTTTACTATTTAGTAGTAATGTTCCTACCCCCAACAGTAGATGAAGAAAGTAAATCTGCTTGCTTTGTTTTCTTAAATGCCTCACATATTACCTGGTATGGAGTAGTACTTCAATTAATGTGCTGGACAGATGAATAAATGAAGCAAATAAATTTTTCATATTGAAACTAAAACTTTCAATTTCCTGAATATACAATTTTTATTTCTTTAAAGTTTCCCTATTTATCAAAAAAGTAAAATTTTACAAATTTTTCTATTCTCTCTTGCCTCAAAACATTGACATTCTACATAAAATAATGAAGGATTATTAGGTCCATAACTTTTCTGAAGTAGATCTATTTTAGTAAATCCTTGTCTAGGAATACAGTTGTTTAGAAATCTCTAGTGGAAATGGTGGCTCTCAATTAGCATTGTACAATGATAATTGAAATGCTCTGAAATTTTTTTTTTTTTTTTTTAATATTTAACATGAACAGTAGAAACGCTACTATTTCCTAGCTCTGGCTTTTATTGATCAATTTTGATTTTTTTTCTTTTTTCTTCTTTTGTTATCCAGATCATTTTAAATCAATTCATTTAAAGATGATGACTCAATTATAAATTTCCAATAAGATTCAATGGTATGGCAGATTGTTAATCTTGGAGTTTTGTTAGAAAGTTTATAATAAAATTGGAACCATAAAGTCTTTTCTTTTTGGAAGTACATGGAATTTTTTTCCCACATAAATTCCTAAGAATTTCACTGTTCAAAGAGTTAGGCAATAAGAAAATCTCAAGACTTTTGTGTATGTGTGTGCTCACGTGTATGCACCATAACACACTGTTGGAATATGTTTGTACATGAGATGACTGTAGTATGTTACAGGGCAGTTTCTGCTGGAAAAGCCTGATGTCTCTTACCGAAGATTTGAAACATGAATATTTTGGTAGACGGAAAAATAGGTAGAAAAGATGTTTTAGGTAGGGAAAAATAAAGTCTGAATAGCAGTTGGAGGAGACACAAGCATTTGAACATAAATTAAAAACAGAATGCAAGATAAGGCTGGAGGCTCTCTCCCCCCCCAAACATTGGTTGAAAGACTTAAAAGTTAAAATGAGGTTTACACAGTTGACACCAACATAGCATTGTAGAATTTTGAGAGTTTCATGGAATACAACTCACATAGTTGGGATTCTCAATATTTTAAGTGACTCGCTGAAGGGACATAAGTAATTGCAGAATAGTACTTACTGGCAATTATTTTTGTTTCATTTATTCTGAATAGCATGTGTTTATTAATTTTTTTCCTCAAAATTGGTTTTGCAACATTTCGTAGTCTCTTTTCCATTCTTTTGAGAGAGCTCATAACATTGTGCTTGATGCTGCTAAAAGGAGGTATCAAGTTACTGGACTAGTTCTAGGCTGAAGTGCTGAACTAATAGCAAAACCTAAGGTGGATGAGTCTGAGATTGAATTGGACCTTATGTGACACTGATCTCAGTATAAAAGGACATTCAGTTAACAGAATAGACAGTAGGACCTCTAATTGCCTGGTCTAGGCTGAGGGGCATATTTGAGTCTCACATTTGGTTATGTATCTTCAAATTGTTGCTGAATTTATGTTCCTCTTTTCATATCTCACTAATACAGAAAGCGTAACTTTCTAGTGAGTAAGTGAGAAATTATAAGTAGGAAAGCATATTTTAGGCTATAAATAAAAATGAAGTTTGTGATGTTAGAAAATACAATGCTTGGAATTTGGCAGAGATGCTCATATAGAGAGCACTTGCCTAGCTAGTGCAAGGCCCTGGGTTTAGTCCTCAGTATTGTGGCAGGGAGGGGAGGAAACCCTGTGGAAATAGAAATCAGAAATAGCAATTTCTGATTCTAACAGGACCATGTAAAAAAATACATGTGTATGTTTGTGTACATATACACATAATTGTCTATACATGCACATTATATATATTACATATAATAACAGGCATGGTTACATCTATTTTTTAAATAGTTTACGTATTTGATACAAATAATCCTGATTACACATCTATTTATAATTGTCTTAAAATTCATCCCTTTCAAGATGATCCTTGGAAAAAATGGATTAGCCTTTTTATGTCTTAATAATCTCAAGATAAAGGACCTGCTAGTGATTTCATGTTCAGATTACATTTTAGTTGTATGACTAGGAATTCACCCACCACTGGAATATCTCAAATACAGTTATTTGGTCTGAGAAGTACTATCTTTTCCTGCTTGTTTCTCTTATAAAATGGAAAGTTGAAACTAAGACATTATTTCTTAGAGCACTGGAAGCATAAATAAAGTAGTTGTACTTTTAAGAAGGAAATGACCTCTTAAGCCCAACTAGGAGGTTTTTCATTCAATTATTAGGATTCTAGTATTAAAGTGACTACTTTCATTTGACCTATTACATAAAAATAACAAGTGACTTTTTTCAGACATTTGACAAGAGGTAGGAATAGCAGCCATCCACTAGATGTCTCTCTCTGCTCTCTTATCCATAGATGAGTATACTTCAGTTAGATTTGCTACAAGCAAAGGCAAATTGGATCTGAATTATGGAAATAAGATTTTCTTTTCTCATTTAAAGGATGCCATTTTAAGCAATATACCCATGACTTCAGTGGAAAAAAAAGTATGTTTCTTATGCTGTAACATTCACAGTGGGATTTATTTATTAGCAGTATCAACTTATAATATATGATAAATGTTCTTGAAGATGCTAGGGATATAATAGTTAATAAACTGATGTTTTTCTTTAATTTTAAAAGGACTTTTAAGCCATAGCAAAATGTTAAAATTTCTAAATGAGAACTGAAGTAATTTGTTGCATATAGAAAGCCAGGAATATAAGGGATTAGATAACATTCTAAGACTTTTTTTATTCTTAAAGTTCTGCTTTTACAGTACTTAATAGTATTTGCTACATACTTCAGTTACTGTAATAATTTTTTTTTTTTTTACAGTACTCAGGATTGAACACAGAGCCTTATGCGTGCTAGACAAGCACTCTACCACTGAGCTATGTCCCCAGCCCTCTACAATTTTTTAAGGTTGGATTTTGTACATTTTCTCTTTAATTATACAGGTAATTGAAAAGGTGAAAACTTAATTGCCAAGTAAATGTAAGACATATTTCTCTTAAATATATTGATACAGTTGCCTTTAATTTATCATACAGATTTGAGACACCCACAAAGTGGGCCACATAGTGTTTCATTGATAATACATAAAAGTTTCTTCCCCAGAAAAGAAAGTCTAGGAACTATTTATGTTTATTTTCATATTTGCAATATGATCTAGAACTACATGAATTTTGTAGTTTATATGTCTCAGATTGACTCCTACATGGTTGCACAGATGTGTTTAGTCAGTGGCTATTTTGTTTTAGCACAGAACTGAGCATTGGAGTCTTAACTCAAGATATTTATTTCTTCCTCTTTGTACTAATAATTTAAATTGGTTAGTTATTTCTGCACAGAAAATTTCAAAGTAACTTTTTTTTCTTAACTGATCAAAGTCGTAAACATAAGTCAGGAACATAAGGGATTAGATGACATTCTAAGACTTTTTTCATCCTTAAAGTTTTGCTTTTACAGTACTTGATAGTATTTGCTACATACTTCAGTTACCGTAATAATTTTTTTTTCTTACAATAAAATTGTATCAGGAACTAACTTGGAATTTATGGTGTGTGAGACAGAAGCATTGTATGCTCTTTGTTTTTTTTTCCCCTTTTTTTTAATTGGTTGTTCAAAACATTACAAAGCTCTTGACATATCATATTTCATGCATTTGATTCAAATGGGTTATGAACTCCCATTTTTACCCCAAATACAGATTGCAGAATCACATCTTGTTGTTTACATCTTTAAGTAGGTTATTTTCTTCCCCAAACAGCTGTCCTGCTTGGTCTCATTATTAAGCTCAGAAGTGAGCCATAATGGCAGAAATGCTTAAACTAACTTCCTTAAGTAAGTGGATGTGGGCCCATATCAGTTTATATAGCAAGCAAAGAAATGAGACAAAGTTACTTTACTCACATAGTGAGCATTTTTTTTCTCCCTTGTGTGTGTGGTTATATTCTCCCAAGGGTGTCTTTATGAAATCTACAAAATGGACTTAAATAGCAGAAGTCTAAAGCTAACACTTAACAAATGTCCTCATCCAAGGCTTTTGTCTGTTTGGGGAATGGCACTTCAGATTCAGATAAAAGCTGTCTGAGGTTAAATGCCAATGAGGGCACTTAACTATTTTCAAAACTGAAATAAATGTTTTTTTTTTTTTTTTCCTGACAGTGCAAAAGTGTTTTAGATAGCCTCACATATTTGGAATGACAACTAACCACCTGTATCTCACATTGTACCAAAAACAAATCTGCCCTCTGACCTCTGGTTTTAAACCTGGTTTTTATTTATTTTCATTTGTTTTGGTACTGGGATTGAATTCAGGGCCACTCCATCACTGAGCCACATTCCCAGTCCTATTTTGTATTTTATTTATTTCTCATTGAGTTGCTTAGCACCTTGTTTATACTGAGGCTGACTTTGAACTCATGATCCTCCTGCCTCAGCCTCCCAATCCTCTGGGATTGAGCTGCTTGGATTACAGGCATGGGCTAAACCCTGGCTTTTAGAGGCAGCTGGTTGTGAATTTGCTCCCAGCCTCAAGTGGGAGCTCCACAAGTAGAGCTCCCACTTGAGGGAAATCAAAAAAGATTTGCATCTAATCTTTTATAGGAGGGTCCTCACTGACATTTGTCATCACTACTGCCTCTATGTGTCTTGTGTATAATTCCTGAGAGAGAAGAGCCTGTTCAGCAGATGTGGCTGATAAATAGACCATGGCAATACTCTTTAAGAATGTGTTTTTTCTAGTAATCTAAATGTTGACTGATGAACTCTTTATTATGATTTGGTGGAGGAAACTGCTTTATCAGATGAGAAGTTTATCCTAGAATTATTAAATGCATAGAAAGACTAGTTCCATGTCTTTCAATCTTGTGAACAACCAGTTTTTGTATTATATATTCTCTGGCTTATACCCACCAGGCCAATGTATAAATAATCCTTGCAGTGTGTTAACATTTTATTATGAGATGAAATAGAAAGTGTTCCTATGACACAAAAGCCCTTTACTTAAGGGGTACTTACGTGGGGTTAAGAATGTTTTCTATTCAAATGGTTTCATTATGTTCTCCATAATGGGTGTGATTGTTTAATGAGAACAGATTTGAGCTCAAATTATTGAACATTATTTGAGCAATAAGAACTCAATAGACTATGCCTTTTAAAGTAATTAATGTACGCCTTAGGGTAGGATAACACAGAAAGAAACACTTAATTGTCACCCTTCATAAAAGCATAATTTGCAAGATGTAGGTTTGAAAGTACCATATTGTTCATGTAACAGGAAAAAAAAAACACAGAAAGCTATCCTTTTGTATAGTGGTCTATTTCCTTTGAAGAATTCCCTTTGTAGGCACAACTTTGTTTAATAAATTTCTGTTGAAATCCTGTTAAAAGAATGTTTCTTCCAGTTGAGGAAGAATGACATGCCTTCAGTTTTGCATCTAAGGAACTTTTTTGTTGTGGCTCCCTGATCTACCACTTGACTTGGCCTAATCCTAGTTTTCTTGGATCCAATATACCTTCTTTGAAGAACTTGAAATATTGCTGTTTCTTGCTTTTTTTTTTTTTTTTTTAATCATCTGTTAACAGTGGGAGATACTATGCTAGACCTTTGTGCTAGACCTGAGATACAGAGTACTTTGTAGTCTATTTTGGATATAACCCTAAGCATTACAAAACAAAATGCAAGGCAGTGTATGTTTCCTTTTGTAATAAAGGTGAGAAAATAAAAATTAGCTGATACTGAGAAAGTGTGAGTCTGTATTGTCTTTCATCAGACAGATAAAATTAGCTGTGAAGTTTTCTGGAAACAGTATTTATCCCAAAGACATGCTACAACTTGCCATAACTCCCTTTGTGTGACTACTGCTTTCTTATTCACTGAGAAACTTTGTTCTTTGTAGACTTGTACATTTTACTTCTGTGAAATTATGTTGGCAGAAACAAAGCAAACCATCCCTTTTTTATGTAGTTCACTTTTGACACTGAGAAGTGGCTCCACTTCCAAAAGAAGTGCAGAGCTTCAGATGAAGGGTTCTCAAACACAACATTTCACATTTACTACTACTAAAATGCTAATTCATTTAAATTTCACCAACCCCTCAAATCTTTCACTTTCTACACTTCTTTCATGTGTAGTTTTCTTTATAGTCATAGGTCAGAAAATTTGATTTTATCATTCTACAGCTTTGCTTCTGGAGGTTTTAGCTGATTGGAGTAGAATAGAAGCATATTCTATATGTAAAGTGCACAGGGTAGAAAAATTGATTTTAACTCAGTATTTATAAACATTCAAGAAGTCAGTTGCATTAATAATTTTTCACTACTTTTAAGTTCATTTGTTATCACAGATATGAAACCAGGAAAAGATTGTTTCCATTTGATAATTCTTAATTTAGCTTTAAATATATACATGTGTATATTTATACAGTATAGCATTTATCCTTGTACTGTATCCTGGTTTTTACTTTTAATGGTTTTCCATGTAGACATTTTTCTTCCACAAAGTATTATCTGTTCCTGGAGGGTAAAGTCCATGCTTCATATTTAACTCAACGTAATTTTTCATCATTTGGGCATACAGTAGCTGTTCAGTAAATACTTTACTCATTGAATCAAAGAAGCTTCTATTTTAGCTATTCCCTTGGGACTTTCCCCAAATTTTAAACTTAACAAATTGTCTGGTATCCTCTTCATAGCAATTGCACCTCTGCCTAATACAGCACAAATTACCCTTAGGCAATGAGGCACTGTGCAGTTGAAGCTTTTTATAGTTTTCATTTGTCTGCAGTCACCTAAATGTCAATGGATAGATAAGATTGTCATAATTTTTGGTAAGTACAAATAAGTTCCCCGTTAATAGTATCATTAGAGATGAAATAGATGCACAGGAATTAAAAGAGGTGATAAACTGTCAGATTGCACTCTTAGGAAATACAGAGTATCATTGCAGTTTGAAAATGTGCAGAAGTAAATAATAATTCCTCTCCAGCCTAATTTATTTTTCCAAACCTTTACATGTTTACATTTGTTCATCTATTACTTTGGCTAGTCATGGTGAAATAAACCATTAATTAACAATAACTCAGGAAAACCATTGAAAATCAATAGATCTGAATATGGACACAGAAAAAGCAGCTTCCATTTACTAAATGTGCCCTCAAGGTGGGCTGTGTTCTTTTTGTAGAGGGAAATGGGAATCTCTGCCTCTCAAAGGCTAGATCTCTAGCTTTGTCATTCTGTCTCCAGTGATACTGTTCCTTATTTGAAAGTTAGGTATGTAGAGACTGTGCCTGTTTCTAAAATCTATATAAGGAGGGAGTAATAGAGAAGTAGGGAGTATTAGAGAAAGCCTTCTGAGTAGCCAAAAAGGATTTGCTATAGTTCATATACCAAATTTACTCATGTACTTTTTCCATTGTAGGTCTCAGTTTCTGACTGCTTAATATATAGTTCTGAAGCTTTGTCATTTGGAATTTGGCCCCTAAAATTGTCATTATGTTTTGAGCTAATGACACAGGACCTGCCTGTGTTCCTGTCTCCTCTTTTCTCTGGCCTCTGTTTTGATGAACTGGGAGCACCTCCTTGATGTATGCACCTGGGATATTCTATCTTCCACCCTCAACTAACTCATGAAGGAACTAGGGGGCAGTGAACTCCAGTATCCTCTGTTAAATTAATTTCATTCACTGTTTTGTGGTCTAATCGGGTTATTTATGTTGCAGTCTCAAGTCATTTCAGAATTGTCTCTTACCACAAACTCTGCTTCAATTGGGCTTTTCTAGCAACTGGGACCAAGACCAGCAGGACTTGGCCTCTTTCCCCTCCTTTCTCCCCACTCCACCATCAGGGACAAAAGGTTGGGGAGTTGCTGCCAATCTGACTTTTAATCCTGTAGTTTTATTATGGCCAGATTGGTGTAAGGTAGGCCCTGCTGACAACAGAGCCAGCCTAGGCTCCCATAATGATGGTGAACCCACCAGAGAGGACCTGCTTGCAGGCATTGGACCCACAGTTCTCAGAGGCATATATAGCTCACTCTTGCTTTGGCAGCCCCATAGGCCTGCAAACCTTCACGTTCTCTACCTTTCATGTCCCCAGCTTTGAGGCTGAAAGATTCAGACATCTCAAACATCAGGGAATAGTCTTAGAGTTCCCCAACCTGGGTAGAAGTTTGGGTACAATCTGAATACTTCCCTTTGTCTCTGGAATAAGAGCAAAACCACATTCTGGAGAAGAAAAATCTTTATGAGGTGGTGATACTTCTTCCCTTTGTTGCTGTCTTTGTCAACCTCCTTCCCCTGTCTAGACTCATTGTTTTATAGGTCACCATCTCTATTAGCTAGCTTTTTTTCCCCCCATTATTATAATGAAATACCTAAAGCAGGCTATGTATGATGGAAAACTTTTATTTACCTCATGGTTCTGGAGATTCAAAGGCCTGGTGCTGGCATCAGCTTGACTTTGGGGAAGACCTCATTGTGGACAGCAAGTTGCACATGAAAGACAAATCACAAGTAGGAAGCCAGGAGAGACTGCATAAGTTCAAATTGCTCTTCTTGTAACAACCCTGATGTGAGAAATAACTCAGGGGTCCCAGGAGAACTAATTCCTTTCAAGATCACGCCCTCATGGACCCAAGGACCTTTTCAAGATCTGCTACCTCCACACTACCACACTAAGGACAAGACTCCAATATGGACACTCATAGGACAAACCACAACTCTATCTTATATGTCTGCTGAAGGAGGTCCTGACCTAGATGTCTTCAGGATGGTATTTCTCCTGACTGGGCCTCTTTCTACATCTACTTTGAAGTCTTGCCTGCTCAGATCCTTCTGTGAATGAGTATAATTTTCAGGACTAGAGATGTTGACAGGAAGAAACTGAATGTGCTGTATTAAATTAAAAATAAACTTTCTAGTCCTGATCTTAAGTCTTGGTTTTGATCATTTTTCCATGAAAAGATTAAATTCTACTCCATGAATAGGTTTTTAAAAAATAGTGAATAAAAATATATTTAAAGGAGTGTATCCAGAAAATGAGGCTGCCAAATGAGAGAAGGTACTACATATTGAGTACCTAATGTGTGCTAAGTAATGTTATAGACACTTTTATATTAAATTGTAAATGAAGAATTACTCATTCCATTTATAGAGAAGAAAATTGAAGTTACCAAGAGGAAAGACTTGATTAATGTTTTAGAGTGTGTGAGTTAGATCCTTTAGGATGCAAGTTACAGAAAAGTCAAATTCAAATGGATTAATTAGTTACATAAGAATGTCGTTTCACATTAAAGTAGTTTATCGGTAGGTAGTTACAGGATTAATTAATTTAGTGATTAATTAATCGTGGGAGGCCCAGTTTTCCCCATCTTTCTGAGGCTCTCCGCTCTGTTGGGTAACAGACATTTAAAGACAGTGGTAACTGGCTTGGGTCTCATACCTAGATACAATGAAATGCAGAAGTTACATCTGTTCTTCGGTGGTCCTTTATAGGAGAAAAGAAACAATCCTACAAGCCTTCCAGAAGCATCCTCACATCTCAGTAGCTAGAATTGCACACATGTCCTTCCTAGGTTGAATAGGTCAAAAAATTTTTCTTAGAGACCATGTGAAAAAGCAGGGTCACTTGAAACAAAACTGATTCTCTGCGAGAGGTAGGCGAGGTACATGCTCACACAGTCAGCAATGGCTGCTACACACAGCTGGGAATCAAACCTGTCTGTCTCATCCCAAAGTCTAGTTTTGTCCTGCCTCTTCTCCAGGCTCACATGTGTGTGGGGGTTGACAGTGTGTGGCTATTATGAAAAACATGGCTAGAACAAATCCCAACTTTTGGAATATTAACATTTAAAATTGTATTTGGGTGAAGTAAGTATTAGTTTGTTCACTTTAAGTGAACATGGGCCAAATGGTGTGTGGAGCCAGTATGGTCTTGAAGAATATGATTTCCCAGCAACAGGAGAAGTATTTAAAACAATTCCTTCTGTCTGGGGCCAGTAGTGTTTTTTAAGTAGTGTACCTCTCCCTCCCTCATTGAGGAGTGGTGGCTAGTGAGTTTGGAAGGGCAGACAGAAGAGGACCTTGAATTTCAGGTTAAGGTATAGATTTTCATTGAAAGTATTAACCAGGGAAAGACCCAACACAAACTATGACTAGAAAGATAAACTTGTCAGAAATGGGTAGGAAGAATTGTTTGGGAGAAAAATGACATTGTTTACCTTTGTGTGGTAGGTGACTCAAGTCAACCAAGTCTGGTGTGCAATAAATGCCTATTTCTTTATTCAGGATAAGTTTCAAGTTCCAGTCTAGTGGGCTCATGGGAAATTCAGTCTTAACATTAGTTGGTACTTCTGCCTTCCCACGGATATTCCCACATCTGAGAAGATTACTAGGTGCCCGGGAGGCTTGGGATGAACCCCTAATCTCCACTCTGTCCTGGTTGCCAATAACATCTTTGAACCCTGTGGCCTCCTGTGGTTTAGAGCATAGGACATTTGGGGAGGCTGGGTCCATTTTCCCAAAACATTGTACAGCCCTCTCCTCAGAACTGATATGACCTACTGACAGTGCTGTCCTTAGTGTCACTCCAGGATTTTTCCCTTTACTCCCAGTCTCTAACCTCTATTTAATCTTTGTATTTAGCAACATTTATAGATCTTATGTGTAGAGTTTGGTTTGTTTTGAGAAATGGAATATTCACGTAAGCATACTCTAATCAAGAGAAAAAACATTCCCATTGCTCCAGAAAGTTCACCTGCGTTCCTTCTAGCTAACTCTCTTCCTACCCCAAGAAAGCCTCTCTTCTTGGTTGTAGCTCAGTAAATTTATTTGCCATTTCTAGAATTTCATAGTGAGATCACTTAGAATACATTCACATCCTCCTCCTTTTACTCAGCATTGCATATGTAAGACTTATCCATATTGTACAAACCTATAGTTCAATTTTGTTTAGTATTAACTTTTTGTTGTTGAATGGTATTCCACTTATTTTAAAGTCTGTCTTTTTCCTCCTTCCTTTACTTCAACTGTATCCTTTCTCTCCTCTTGTTGCTCTCAAAGACACTAAGTGTCTTTTCTTCCATAAAAACCAGGAAGCCTTTTTCTGAAGCCAACAATGCACAGGATTCTTGTCTCAATTCATGGAAAAGAAGAGGGAAAAGTCAACACGAAATACACAAGCTAAGTTAGCCTGCTACGCAGTCATTCTGAAAAAAGATCAGAGGACCTAAATTAGAGTGGAGCATGGACACAGGGAGGCAATGAGAAAGCTAATGCACAGGTGGCATTGATGTGGTTTACTATGTAGATGGACCTGGGTAAAGAAGAGGCAGGGCAATGATGAGTTGTTTAGATTGGTTGGTGATGGAGGAGACTGGGGTGAGTAGCTGAAGGAGAACGGAACATGATGAATTCACCTTGGTACCTATTGCTTTTGAGGGATGTAGGAAAGAGAACAATGGAGATATTCAATATGCAGGTGGAAATAGAGACCACTAGCTTAATAATATCTTTAGAACTGAAGTGAAGATTAACAGTAATACCTGAAGGGTGAATGTTGAGATATTGGGAAAGGAAAGAAAGGTAAAAGAAGGAAATAAGCCAAGGACAGGGATATTGGAGAATGCCATGTGGGGTGCAAGCAAGAAAGAATGGGAGAGGAAAATAGGAAAAAGGTGGTCACCCCATTAAGGTGAGAACCACAGGCAGTGGGGTATCTTGGGAATCAGAAGAGCAAAGGATGTTTTAAAAAAAAACTGGTAGAAATGATACGGCTGCAGAGTTGACAGATGAAGACTGAATAAAAGGTCGTTACATTTTCCAAGTGAAGATCACTGGTTGCTTTGAGTGATCAACTTTGGAAGGAAAATGGGAACTAAAGTAGATTCCAAGGAGTTGTGCAGAAAGAGAGTGATGAGACAGATCTAATTATTGTAACTTACTGTTCTCAAGAAATATGTATGGCAAGAAGGAAAGGAAGAATCCTGTGGTAATGTGAAGGTTAAGGGAAGGGTTTGAGAACAGATTGCTAGGCTGTTTACCTGAGAAACCATGAGGGTGCCTGTGAGCCCAGGCCTAGAGGTGAGGGGGTGGTTTTGACTTAAGTGCCCAGAAGAGAACAGAGTTGGTGGGATGGAAAGTGAAAGAGGAGCCACTCAACTTAGGAAGAAATAAAGGATCAGTTCTCTTCTAGAAAATCAATAGAACAGGAGAGTGGGTGAGGCAGCCCAGGGTGAGGGGCTCTAGTTGATTGATATCTAGCTCTAGCTGTCCTCAGCATGATCCAGGCTCCTCAACAGACTTAAAAATATTAGCACAGGGGGATTAAGTGTAGGACCTCCTTCATGATAGACAAATGCTGTACCACTGAGCTACATCCCCTAGCACTACGAGATTTTTTTTTTCTATATTTAGTTGGAATGTGTGTGGTTTACAAAATATTGCATTTAGGATCCAGAAGTCTGGACTTTGAAACAATATATTTAGACAGGAGGCCTTTACCAACTGCTCAAGGCTAGATGTTAGAGATGAGTCCTCTTCCCCCACCAAGAGTCAATCTGTAACTACTCTATTGTATATGTGGCAAATGGCAGCAAGCCCTAGGTTAGGAACCAAACTAGGATGTGTTAACAAGAGACACTGGGCACATGTCCTTTGATCTGATTAATCAGGGACTGCATAGGGCATTAACAATTGAGAATAGCATTGGCTGGCTTGGTTGGCAAGGCGAAAGTGGGAAATGCCAGACTTTGAGTTTAGCAGCACTTCTTGTTCACATTCATTTCCAGAATTATATCTCTAGCACAAAAGGGGCTCCCAGCAGATTGAATTGGCTTTGCAATTGACATGATGCTTGTGAACATACAGTTTGCAGAGACTAGAAATACCCTATGCTTCTTGAGTGCACATCAGTTGGGAGGCAGTGATGCCATGATGTGTTTTTACCTGACCTTCACAATCCTGGCTGTGTTGTGGAGGACTGAAGTTGCTAGAAATCTGACTACCTCTTTTTTTTTTTTTTTTTTTTTTGTGGTGCTGGGGATTGAACCGAGGACCTCGTGCATGGTAGGCAAGTGCTTTAACACTAAACCACACCCCCAGCCCTTTATATTTTGTTGTGAGACAAGTTCTCACTAAATTTTCAGGCTGGCCTTGAACTGAGATCCTCCTGCCTCAGCTTTCCAAGTAGCTGGGATGACAGATGTGTGCCACCACATCTGGCTCTGAGTACTTCTTCAAGTGATGCGTGTTCATCAGCTTTTTGCTTCTGTGACCAAAGTACCTGACGAGCAATTTAGAGGAGAAAAAACTTATTTCAGACTCCTGTTTCTGAGGTCTCAGTCCGTGATTCGCTATTCTCTTGCTGTGAGCCTGTGGTGAGGTAGAACATCATAGCATAAAAATGTGGCAGAGGAAGGGAGCCAGGAAGGAGGAGGAGAGAGGGGGCGAGGGAGGGAGAGAGATACAGAGAGACAGAGAGATGAACAGAGGAATCAAGGACAAGATATTGTTCAAGGCAATACCCCAGTGACCAATTTCTTCAAGTCATGCCCCACCTGCTTACAGTTACCACCCAGTAACCTATTCAAATTATTTATCTATCAAACAGATTGATCTGCTGATGAGGTTCCAGCTGGCTTCATGTAATCCTCTCATCTCTGAACATTCCTGCATTGCCCAATGTGAACTCTCTGGGGGACATCTCATACCGAAACCATAACAGGATGTTACAGTTTTTGAAAATTATAGCAAATGTTCTCACTATTCCCAGTGCAATAGATCCAAATATATACCAACTGAAACAGATATAAATGTGTTTGCTAAGCTTCTAGGTAGAGGACACTGGTCAAGGGGTCCTACTCATCCACGTTGTGGTGGTCTTAGTCACCATTAAAGGTTTTTATCATTGATGCCTCTAGAAAAAATGTCACTTAGCACATCCCTTCCCATTCCTGTGGGCCTTAAGATATTTGTTGATTCTTCTCTTACCCTGGTCTAACCCAAACTACTTGTAGTCATTAACATGCAAAATAACAATATAATATGTCTAGGATGTTGTCTTCTTTCTGGAAGATTACTGTACTCAACTGTACTCGTTTTTTCTAAATGTTTAATAAGTCTCTAATATTCTATCAATGAAGATTGGGCAGGGATAATTCAGAAACTGGAAGCTGTGACACTTGGGCTCTTTCCAGCTTCAGCCTTCCGTCTCCCCTCCCACTAGTTTTGGTTCTCTTTGGTAAGTGAACTGCCTCTGCCTAGAGTAGGACAGGCACAGCCGGAGCCCCTGGGAGGAGATGTGCTCCAGGCCTTTGGGAACTCACACTCTATGACAGTTGGTGGCCAATTAAACTGGCAATTGAAAATGCCAGTGTTTCTAGGGCCTCTGCTAACGGAGTCTTTCCAGAAGGGTAGGTAGAGTCTGGGAAGGTAGGTAGGTGGAAAGAGGCCCCAAACATTCTGAGCCTGGCATCAATGAGGTTAATAAACTCTTCCTGCACACCTCTGTAGCAGGAGCTGTGCCAGCCCTGGAGGTGCCCACAAAGATGAAAGTGAACCTTGTATCTGATAATCTGGTAAGACTGACAACACACGGAGGGAATCGTTGACAGTCCTAAGCTGGGCAGGAATAGAAGGCATATGAGGGTGATCCCCAAATGACTGCCTTTGAAAACAGTAGAAATATGTGTTGATGAATGGGCCTTGAATGGCCTGCTCAAGATGAGAGAATCATAAACCTGGGGTGAGTAGGGACACTGGGCCTGATCTGGTAATCCCTCCATTTCAAGATGAGGAGTTTGGGGACCCTGCTCAGCAAAGTGATGTGATTTGTCCAAAGTTAAGGCCACTCAGATTCTCAGTGAGCACCAGGATACATGTTAACACTAGCAAAGATTGTCAAGCACTTAACTCTGTTAGCCACTATTCAAAGTGCTGTAAGAGTAATAACCAAACCTCACAGCAAGTTGCTATTTTCATCTCTATGTAATAGATAGAAAAACTGAGACAGAAGGCAAGTGTGCTGCCCCAAGTCACAGAGCCAGTGACTGGTGAAGCTGAGATTCACACAGTCAGTTAAGCTCCAAGGCTTGTGCTTTTAATCTCTAAACTGAGATTTAATCTCTAAACTGAGTCTCTTGAGTCTCTGATTCCTGGTCCAGTGCTGTTTGTCCTTGAATTGGGCATATAAAGGACTGGGGAGACACTGTACTCTCCTGAACAAGATGATGACATGGAGAAGGTGATATTTAAAGATGCTTGGTTTGGTTTCAGTAGTTGAGATGAACTAAAAAAGAAATGGAGAAAAGAGACCAGATAGACAATCATCTCAATTTAGTCATGATGAACCAACCTCTGGACGGCAGCAAGAATGCAGATGATTGGATTGAGTTGGAATGGCTAGTGTTATGGTTTAGATGTGGTGTCCCCCAAAAGCTCACATGTGAGACAATGCAAGAAGGTTTGGAGGAGAAATGATTGGGTTATAGCCTTATCCTAGTCAGTGAAGTAATCCCTGATGAGATTAACTGAGTGGTAACTGGAGGAAGGTGGGGTGTGGCTGGAGGAAGTGATCTGGGGTATATATTTGTACCTGGAGAGTGGAATCTCTGTCTCTCTGCTTTGTGATCATTATGTGAACTGCTTCCCTGTGCACACTCTTCTGCCATGATGTTCAGTCTTACCTCGGGCCCTGAAGAATGAAGCCTGCGGTCTATGGATTGAGACCTCAGGAACCATGAGCCCTCAAATAAACTTTTCTTCCTGTACAGATGTTCTGGTAGGGTTCTTTTAGTCACAGCAGTAAAAATGCTGACTAAAATAGTTAACAACCATTTATCCCATAGTATGAATTTTTCCTGTTGCTTATCCTCAAAGAAAAGAAAAACTTGAACCAAGGATCTGAACAGAGAGAGTAGAAAACAAGAAAGAGAGGAGGAAGTATAGTAAAGTGAAGGGACAAAGGAGCCAAAGTAGAAATGGAACAGATTTTGATGATTTCCTATTCCTTAGCTAGGTTCCAATCTTTTGGGGATGGTTTAATTTACCTTAGGCAAATGTCAGTGTCAATTTCTTATTTAATGAGAGTAAGAAAGAGGAGAAGGAAAAAGATGCCATCTACTGGTGGGAATGAGACCTAAGAAAGTAAAGACCACATTGGGATCCCCACTGATTTTCATTTGAGGACTCTTACAGGGAAAGGTTTGCTACCCTATTGTAGACTCCTGTAAGCAAGAAGTCTTCCAGAGTAGAACTCCTCCTGGTCCAAGGTTATGGCCTTTGTTTGGGAAACCCACAGCCAATGACTGATGCAGAAGGACAAAGACCACGCATGCCTTCACACTTTACATGGACAACTCAGATAGATCCTTAAAACTGCAAAACTCCCTGGGGGCAGGGGAGTGATCAAGGCTCTTGGCCTGCATCATAGCTCAGCTTCTCCCTGGACCCACTCCTGCTCATGTCCCTCTCCTCCAGTATACATCCCCAAAATACTTAGTAAACATCCCACCTGCTAACCTCTGCTGAGAGTCCCCTTCCCAGGTCTCCTGATTGTGGAGATCCTCCCTGGCTCAGTTCTCTCTCATTCCACTGACCTTGTGACTCTTGCATGGTGGTGGGGGGAGTGCCTCCTTTTCCACCACCATGCACTTCTTCCCCAAACCTATGCATCATGAAAGATAATCCTTCCTGTTGAGAAACTTGGCTCTTTGTTGCCGCAGAGGTTCAGCTCTCTCCCTTGATAGAACCTTCAAAAGGGCTTGGAGCAGGTTGGTTTATCTCACTTTTGATTTTAGAAATTTATATAGAGCATGAAGTTGCTTGAATTTTTTATTAGAAGTTTTTTTTTTTAATTTCTGTAAGAATTGCCAGCTTAGGCTTCAGAATCTGCAGGTATCTCTCTCTCTCTCTCTCTCTCTCTCTCTCTCTCTTTCTCTCTCTCTGTGTGTGTGTGTGTGTGTTTTAGACTGAGTAACCACAGAACCTGCTACAGTAGTAAAGAAGAATTCCTGTTAAAACACAATGAGTTAAAAAGCATTCTGCATCATGTATAACTAACTACAATCATCATAATAATAAAAATCCCAAACTACAACAAAACAACAAAAAACATAGGATGACTCCTAAAGTCCAAGGGCCAGAATGAGGCCCAAGGACATGGAATGCTCCAGAGCAGAAGTAAAAGCGTCTCTCCAGATCACTCCCTGCTCTAGGCTGGAACCTGCTCTCAGCAGCTCAGACCTGGTTGCTTTCCTGGGCTAATAGCAGAAGGAGCCTGTTCTGCAGAATATGAAGGCTACTGCATAGCAGCTCTAGTTTGAGGTTTCTGAATACTGTTTCCAAATCTCAGGTGAGTGAGGATCTGACTGCCCAGTTTGGGTGAGAAGGCCATTCCTGTTCAACTGACTGTGGGTGTGGGCTTGTCTCACACATATGGAAGATTCTCCTGTTCCCCCTGCTGCTGGGGGTACACAGCCAAGGAGAAAGGGGCTGTGGAAAGCTGAGGAGGTGATCCTCATAAAACATCCACAACATGTGTGATGTCTGTGGGGAGTCAGTGTGCCTGAGGTATGATTAGATTTCTCAAGAGTCAACTTTTAAAGATAAATTTCCTATTATAGTTTAGATATTAGGTGTCCCCCAAAATATCAAGTGTGACACAATGTAAGAAAGTTCAGAGTTCATGATTGGGTTATGAGAGCTTCAATCTAATCAGTGCATTAATTCCCTGATAGGGATTAGCATTGTGGTAACTGTAGGCCGGTAGGGTGTGGCTGCAGAAGGTTGGTCATTTGGGCATGTCTTAGTGGTTTATATTTTGTCCTTGGAGAGTGGAGCTGTCTTTCTCTACTTCCTAATGCCATGTCCTGAGCCACTTTCATCCACCACCCTCTTCTGCCATGATTTTCTACCTCAACTCAGGTCCCAAAGAATGGATTTGGCCATCTATGGACTGAAACCCATGAAACCGTGAGCCCCGGCATAAATGACACCTCCTATAATTGTTCTTGTTAGGTCTTTTGATCACACCAGTGAAAAAGCTGACTAAAAAAATTTCCATAGACATAGAAGAATAAGAATTTTGTTTGCGGGGGAAGAGTGAAAAGCCATTTAAATATCAACTGGGAAACAGATTCTACTCAATGCTTCTCATTGGTTAAGAATAACTGTTGGTGGGTAGGCTCACACTCAACAATTTTTTTTTTAAATTGACAAATCATAGTTGCCCATATTTAAGGGGCACAGTGTGATAGTTCAATACATGTACACAATGTGTAATGATCAAATCAGGATAATTATCATTTCCATCTTTTTAAACATTTATCACTTTTTTTTTTTTGTTTTGGGAGCCTACAAACTTTTCCTGTAGATCTTTATAAAATACATTTGGAAGCTAAAAATAGAGCCACATATTTCAGAGAATCAGCCTGCCTTGAATCCCAAACTCTCATTTCATCTTAGGGTAACATTTCCATTGGCATCTGATAGGCAAGCTGCCCTCGATGGATGCTCATTCCCAAAATGCCAGACGTGAGCAGTTTCACAAATATCCACCAGATGGTACCTTCCCACCAGGAATCAAGTTTTAGGTTGCGTGAATCCAAATTGGTTTCCCACACATTATAGAATTTGATGCCTGCCCTGGTTACAATCAAAGAAGAAAGCTGCTCAGAAAAAAAAAAAAAAAAACCCAAAGGAAAACCTATAATGTTTTTATTCTTCAGAATATGAAAGAACTCAGAGGGTCCTTTTTGTGCTGGGGGGTCACGTGTAGAGGGGAGGATAGAATCATAGAAAAGGGTGGGTGTGAGGGAGACTGTGCCGTCAGCCCCTGAGAGAGATTCTTTATAAAAGTCCTCAATGACTATTGGGTCTTATGACACTTGCTGTCCATTACCTTCTGACTCTGCACAGACTGGCTGGCATTCTATGAAATTATAGCCACTTACCCTGTAAAACAAAGCCTTTGTTGGAGACACTTCCTGGTTTGTCCCGCTCTTTGGGATTCTAAGCCCTAAGCCATAACTTCCCAGTTGCTTAGACTTCTTGAACTGAGGGAGTAGCCAATGATGACTGTCTGGTGACCATGTTGTCCTGATTAGACTGGTACTTTCCTGTCTTGAGAAGTGAAAGTAAAACCTGGATGGTTGGTTGGTCGGTCGTCCTGGTTTACTGAAATGTACACACCCAGAGACAATACTAGATCCTTCTATAAGTTCAATGAGCTGGGCAGTTGAGGTGGTGCAATTCTGTTTTCAAATTTTTAATCATCATATTACTAATATATTCTTACGAAACCCCTTGCCCCATTTCCCCAGCAAAGCACGGGAAAAGTAAAGGCAAAGAGGTCTTTGAGTTTCAGAAGTTTAGGACTTAACAAAAGTAAAGTCCATGACAAATCATAATTGCACATATTTAAGGGAGAACATGTTGCAAATAAATCAAATCAAACTTTCCAAGGTTGAGAGACAGAACAGAATGGTGGTATGGTTAGTGAAAGATGGGTTGCTGGAGAGCCACTCAGCAAAGGGTTCTTTGCTTTGCCTTCAGCCATGTTTCTTTTAGGAGGGGTGGATTTGTGGGTTCTGGGACTCCTGTGCTGTGTAGAACACAGAAGGAGTAAAGATATCAGGTAGGAGAAGGCTGCTCCATTGTCTGAGAGGAGAGAGACAGAGGTCCAGGTGGCTTCCTGAGGCACCGAACCAGCTAGGAAAATCTGTAAGTTCTCAGGGGGATCTCAGTGTCTGGGTTGAAGAGTGCCCTACCAAATTCATGCCTACCTGGAACCTCAGAATGTGGCGGGATAAGGAAATAGGGTCTTTGCAGATATAATTGAGATAAAATGAGACCATTCTTTATTAGGGTGGTCTTTAATCCAGTAGCTGGTCTCCTTATAAGAAAGAAATCTGACCGCAGAGCCATGTGGGAGAAGGCCATGTGGAGATGGAGGTGGAGATCGGTGTGATGCTGCCACAAGTCAAGGCACACCAAGACTTTCCAGCAACTACCAGAAGCTAGAAGAGGCAAGAGCCTTCTAGCTTAGAGTATTGGAGCTCTGCTATCACTGTGGCTTCAGATTTCCAGCCCCCAGAACTGTGAGAGGTATGTTTCTGTTATTTCAAGCCTCTCTGTGTGTGGTTCTTTGTTAATGCAGCTGAGGAATATCACATAGACAGGGACGAGGATCGGGGGTGGCGAGCAGTGGTTGTGAGTCACACCTGGAAATCAGGTGGGGAGAGAGATCTGTAGACTCCAGTGCAGAGAATGGACCGCTGAGGGCTGCATAGACCCCTCCTACAGCAGCAATCCTGGGCTTAGAACAGAAAATGAGCAAGATGAGAGGAAAATTTTCATTTTTGCACACTTGAGTTTGTGGAATAAAATCAAATGCTAAATAAACATCCTCTGGATTAATTTTCTGAATAGGAAAGGCTGTTATCCATATTTGCTGGTTAGGTTGCTGAGGCATAAAGTCACCCAAGCCATCAAGGGGTCCATTGTGACGCTCAGTCCCAGCTCCACTTGCTCTCTCAGCCCTGCCTTTTGGCATGGTTTCTGAAACATGGCTGATATTTTGGCCATGTTGAATGACCCTTGTGCCCTGGACACAGCCTGTGCTTTCTACTTAGGACCTTAGAGCAGAACATCTTTGCCAAACAGTCCCCTCATTCTTTACTTTTCCCTGTCAAAACCCTACCTCATATTCTAGGTCTAGCTCATGGAGCCTTCACAAGTTTCCCAAAGCCTCTGTTACTCTTCTTCAACTTTGGAATTTTGGGCACATTTGTCAGAGCTCTTTGAGGGCAGCTGCTACCTCTTGTCCTTCTTCATGTTCCCATAATGCTGGCATGGAGCCCCTGTGGCAGGTCTCAGCACAGGCCTATTGATTTGTATGCTATTATCATTGCTGAAATTACTACTGGACTTCACAATGCTTTTTCAGACAGTGCCCCTTTGGTTTATGACCAAAGCAAGCCCTTTAGGATTTGCATTAGCCCTCTTACCTGGGCTGCACTATTCTTTAATAGACAGAAGGCTCTTTGTCATCAGGACCTGAAAGTCACAGTGTTGTGAGGAAGATCTGTGACTTTCCAGAAGGACGAAGGAAGAATAAGCAATTGGAGCTGCTCTGAGGACTTTGTCTGCCTACATTGAGACTGTCCCCTGCTACACTTTCTAATAGAGCAGAGTGGGGTCTTCAAGCCCTGCCATGCAGGATTTCAACACCTGCTGACTGCTTCCTCTTTGGTATCTTCCTCTGTCTGCTGATGCCTGAGAGCCCTGGAGCTGGCCACACAGACCTGTATTCTAAAATCAGAGATAAGACTTGGAAGGCAAATGTTCCTGAGACAGGAAAGGAGCCATCAAATTCTCACTGATGTGTAAGCTGCTCATAGCAGAGTCTTTTCTTTCCTGAGAATAAGTTTCAACCAGGTGGAGTTGGCTGGGCAGGGAGAAAGCAGAAGGACCCTGAGTTCACCAGTTGACCAAGGTGTGGGGGTGAGGAAGGAGCAGTGGGTGGCAGGACAGGAAAACCTGGGGACCAGAGGTGAAGGCCATCTGCTCTCCTGCCTGATTCTGACATCCTAGGATAACAGGTCTTTGAATTTTGATTCACAAACCGAAAAAAGTAATTTTCTAAAAACATTTTGGAACACCAGGATGTTGCCATTATTTATTTGACCATATAAGAACATTAATAATAAACAAAAACAGACCTCTACCATATATAGTCTCCTTCATTCATAAAAGAAAGGATGTTTTGATGACAAAAAAGCAGGGATAACAATTTCTGAATAGAGGATATTCCTTTATACTGGAGGAATATGATTTTATGAGGAGAAAATGACTACTTCGTCCACTGTCTCTGTTTGCTGTGGCCCCATGAAAATGCTTGCAGAAATTGTAATCCCTGCATCACCTGGTTTGGGGCATCACCCTCTCCTGGGAACCTAAAGCTCAGACCAGTTTGTAGTTCAAGGCACCGTGCTGCCCCCTACTGGCCCAAAGAACTTGCTGTTGCTGATAAAAGCTCCCACATTCTGCATACACTGAATACTCACTCACCTGGAGCTAAGACCGAGCTTTCCTCTAACAGACATTTCAAACAGAAGTTAGCAAAACGTTTGTGTTTTTTTTTTTTTTTTTGTGTGTGTGTGTGTCAAAATCTCTGTTCCTTCAACTCCCTACCCAAGCGCTTTCATTTCACTCTATAGTCACTGCTTGCCAGAGGCTCTGAGTTGGGTGTTTTGAATGTACTTAGTCCCCTAGTCTCAGAGAAGTCCTGCTAACTTGGGTCAGGCTGGCGACCTAGCACTTTATCTCCATCCTTGCAGGGAAGCCTGGATTGTAGACCCAGACAAAGCTGGAAAATGACCCAAGAACCATATATGGCCAAGGTGTTTCCCCAGGGTTGGGCCTGGGCATTTGCAGTTCTTTTTATTTTAGTTATCTACCACTGCCTAACTGGTCCAAAACTAAGGGACTTAAAGCAAAAGTTATTTTATTATTCTCTTTCATGGTCCTACAGGGATTGGCTGGATTGAAACATAAGAAACCAATTAACATTTTAAGAGAACTCATGAACACAAGAGCCTACAGCTGGGGTGAAAGAGACTGTGCCTGTTTGAGATGTAAAACTACCTTAGGCCCCCAACCTTCTGTAGGTCGAAGCCATGATCAGAGCTCTGCTCAGTCCCCCAAGGAGAACATGTTCTCTCCTTTTAGATATAGTTCAGGCTTAGTGCCATAGGTCAGAGTGGAGTGGGCAGTTTCTCTCCGGGAAAAGAACCAAGGGGGCCTAGTGAGGAATCTTCCCCACTTGCAGGGAATACCCTTTTCCTATAGGTCCTCACAATGTCTGCTTGGAGGGACTTTGAAGTGACTGCTCTGTGCCTCCCAGGCTTCCTTTTCCAAATGGGAGTATTCATTGTATCCCTGACTCCAATTGCATATTGGGTTTATGTGGAAGTGGATGACTTGGTTTTATCATTTCTTAGGTGTCCCCACCCAAAGGAGGTCTCTCCAAAGCTGCTATAGAGATGCTCATGCCTCAGCACAGATCCTGGACTTTGAGCTCAGAGCACTGCCTATACAGACATTTTGGGTGGTCTCTTGGAGAAGAGGTGTGTTCTCTTGTGAGAAGTATAGGTGTGTGCATCAGTTCTCTGTCACTTTAACCAAATTCTGAGATAACCAACTTATAAAGAGAAAAGGTTTATTGTGGCTCACAGTTTTCGAGGTTCTAGTCCAGGATCTGTTTGCCCTGTTGTTTTTGTTTTTAGTTTGTGGTGAGGTAATAACTCTGTGGCTAGAGTGTGTGGCAAAGCAAAAAAAAAAAAAAAAAAAAAAAAAAAAAAAAAAAAATTACCCCCTGTCCAGAAAGCGAAAGAGAGAAAAAGAGGAAAGGACGAACGTCCCCCAATCCCCTTTAAGGGCACCTCCCAATGGCCTAAAGACCTCCCACTAGGGCCCCACATCCTGGAAGCTTCACTACCTCCTAGTAGCACCCCTGGGGGAGCAAGTCCTTACCTTTGGGGGACCCTTAAGAGTCAAATGATAGCAGGACTGTGTATTTGCTGACTAGAAAACAGGCTATGGTGGGTTATTTTCATGGTCACTAAACACTGTGGAACCCTCCTCTACAGGGCATCTCCCTGTGGAGGGAGGATTCTGTATTAAGCCCTGTTGAATTCAATGTGACTATTCGACTTGCTTTAACCAGCCACACATGAGTGTAAGTGACAGGTGTCCCCTCTGACAGAAGAATTAAGAATCCTTCCATTCGCTCTTCCTCTGCCAAGACAACTGGCAATGTTCTCTCTAGAAGCTGCTTCCTCAGAGATCCTGGAGTGATGGTGATGTGGAGCAAAACCACAGCTGCCCACAGTGAATGCAGCATTTGAAAAATTAGGCTTTTGTTGTTGTAAGTCCCGAGGTGTTAATGATGAACACAAAGGTCTTGGGGACCCTGACAAGGTGTGGGTCCTTCTTGCACACAAGCTATTGCCTGCAAAAGGACACAGTCTGTTCAGTTGCTCAGTTTTCTGTCCTCCTGAGAAGACTGATCCCCCTTCACCTTTCAACAGGCTTGCCATCTGGAAAGCCTTCATAACAGAGTGCATTTGGTGGGGAAGCCATCTCCAGGTAGCCTCCAATCCACCGTAGACATCTCTGTGAAGCAGGCACTGGGAGGAATATTTCCATTTTAGGGTTAAAGCAAACAAACAAACAACCCAAAAAACAAAGCTGGCTGAACACAGCCTGATATTTTGTGGTGGTGAAAAGTTAGGGGATCCTCACATCCAACCTGTTGGAATTTTTTGTTTTCTTGGGAACCTTTCACCCTTGGTTTCCTCATTACATAATGAAAACATTGGAATTAAAACTGGAAGATGAGAGGATGGCCCAGGTGGTATCCACAGTCTATTCTACGAGAAAGCAGAACTGAGGCTCAGGAATTGAGGTAGATGAAAGATATCCATAAAGTCTTTGCTATTCTTTCCAATGAACAGTGACATTTGACTCCTCTCCTCTTGAATCTGGACCAGTCTCAAGGACTTGCTTGATCGATAGAATATGGTAGAAGGGATGTGGCACAATTTCTCCCCACCTCACTCTCTTCCTCTTCATCTCCTTCTTCTTTTTCATCAGGGATTGAACCCAGGTGTGCTCAAACACTGAGCCACATCCTCAGCCCTTTTTATTTTTTATTTTGTGACAGGGTCTTACTAATTTTCTTATAGACTCACTAAGTTGCTGAAGCTGGCTTTGAACTTGTGATCCTCCTGCCTCAGCCTCCCAAGCCATTGGAATTATAGGCATGCGCCACTGCACCTGGCATGTTACATGACTTCTAAGCCTAGGTCTTTATTGTGAAGAAGTATTACATACAGGGAAGCAAGCAGGGGCTAGGGAGAGGGAAGGGGAAGGAGAGGTACTGGGGTCTGAACTAGAACAAGTTATATTCCTTACATGTATAATTATATCAAAATGATTCCACTGTCATGTATAATTAAAAAGAACCAATAAAAAAAAGAGTCCTTCTTTGGCCTCTTGGAATACTCTCTTGAAACCCCAACTTCCTGTGAAGTCTGACTACCCCAAGACCACCATGTTGGCATTGTTATGGGTAGGTGCTCGAGTTGACAGCTCCAGTTGAACCTAGACCTTAAGCCATTCTTTCCCTTGAAATTTGAGTGAAGCTGGTTTGGACCCTTGAGTCCATCCCATTCCTATCTAAACACCACAGACTGACCTCAGCTGATACCATGTGGAAATGAATCACTTCCCAGCTAATCTGTGCCAAATTCCTGACCTGCAAATTCATGAGATATAATAAGATGATTGTTGTCTTAAACCACTGAAATAATGGAAGAGGTACGTAGACTGTTAGCATTTATGGGTGTCTGCTTTTTCTTTTCCCCTTTCCCATTGCATGACTGAATGCTCCAATTAGATTTCATGAGTGAGGAACTCTGATTAGTCTGGGATATTCATCTTAGATAGGAAAAAAAACTCATTTTTTTTTTTCAACAGGGTTTGGGCTATACTGCAGGTACAGTCATGTTCTTAGCGTAAATTTAACAAGTAATAAAACCAGTGTTTAGTGAGCACCTTCACTGTGTGGCAGGAGAGGGAGGACTGGGTTGGATGATCATGTGAAAGGATTCTTTATAAATGAGACAGATCACCATTGCTTAACATTTGCTCTCACAGCCTTCATTACTTTGTTTCTTAGAGTTACTCTGTGAGGTAGGTATTATATCCATTGCACAGACAAATGTATTGGGGCTAGGTCACATAAACAGAGTCAGAGATAAGATTTAATCCTGGTTTTATTCAGCAGTCAACCACAACCTTACAGTCTAAAGAGATAGACACAAACCTTCATTTGGCTTGGGAAGACTGAGGACCTGGGGAATACAGTAGTATTGTTACTGTGCTCCCTTTAAACATGAATTCTCTGGCCAGTGGACGCCAGCTTGGCCTTCCAGACTCTCTGGATTCCAGGCTAGAAGCAGGCTAAGTAAGTGTCTTTATTATTGTTGGTTCAGGGAGAGGAAAAAAGTTTCCATATCTGCATTGCTATCTCTTGTATATTCTCAGAGAAGCAAGCCTTTGGTCACCTACTTGTTTTGCTCCTGGCAGAAGGGTGGAGGCTATGAAGTGGTCAATTAGTGGTCTCAGAGGTAGTGGACCCAGAGGGCTGTGTTGGTGTCATGTACTTTGGGACTCCTCCTGTGCAAACATCCATCTCTATTGTCAGGCATAGATCACCAAGATAGTTCCATCTTTGCCACAGAGCATGGGAAACCAGAGAAACAGTAACTATTCTAGGATTCTAAATTACTCAGCAGACCATTCCTGACTCGTCCTGAATCTCTCCAGGCTGCCTGGATGGCAGCATGCAAGTCAGTACCCACTGGCAGCAGGGGAATCTGTGAAGAGGATCAGTTGGAGCATTAAATATTTACAAATGGAACAAGGACCCTGTGTGACTTGGATAAAGAGAAGTCCAAATGGAGTCAGAAACTGTAAGTTGAAGTCACTCTGGAGATTAAGTATTTATGAAGCACTTTGTACCCACAAAATGAATTTCAATCATTTATCATCCAAACTCACAATATCATAGTAACATACAAGTATCTGTGTTATAACTGAGGACCTGAAATAATTGAACTACTGCTTGAAAAAAAAAAGAAAAGAAAAAAGATGTTTTCATACACGTGGGTCCTATTTTAATGCTATTATGAATCAAAATCAAGAATTTTAAATAAACACCTGAGTCTCGAGGCAGGCTCATTATTATTTTGCAAACCTATAATTCTCCCCTATGGCCTCTGAAAGTGTTTCTTCTGTCAGCAGGCAGCTTGAAAGGTGAATTCTTTCTGATCAGTCCCCAAGAACTCGTTCTTTTTTATCCTATAACATGTGATTTGCTTTGTGTAGCTGTTTGTGTACTGAAATGATCAGATGATTGTAATATGGTGATTTTGAATATGCATATGTCTGAGAGGATCACACTAACTAGTTTTCATACAGAATTCAAGGTGAAAATTGCTTTGGCAGTGGAAGCTGTTGGTAAAACTGGGGGCTAATTGTGGCTCTTCTAGTCACCAAGAAGCTACAACTACATCTTATGTCTCCTTAGACAGCTTGAATGATCTTCTCCTCAAAGAACCTACTCTAGTTAATCCATCATATTTCTCCAATTGTCCCAAACCTCCCTTCACCTTCATTTTGAATTAGTGATCATAGGACCAAAAATCAATCATTTGGTCCAACCACCTTATTTTACTGATGAGTAAACCTGAATTCTAAAAGGATAAAAGAAGACTTCATTCCAAGCATTTCCAGTTTTCCTTTAATCTGGTGATATTTGGTGTTGTTTAGCACTTATCCATAGCTACACTGAATGCTTTTTATCTGAATCTTCAACATCCCCCAGCATACCTTGCACAGGGCTCATTCATAACGCCAAGATGTCCAGTCACCAGTTAACTGGTA
Source organism: Callospermophilus lateralis (assembly GCF_048772815.1). Classification (NCBI taxonomy): domain Eukaryota; kingdom Metazoa; phylum Chordata; class Mammalia; order Rodentia; family Sciuridae; genus Callospermophilus; species Callospermophilus lateralis. The sequence goes on along the minus strand of NC_135313.1, from coordinate 106,647,798 downwards.
ATATCTGCCTAGATGCTGTGTTGAGGAGGGGTCAGGAAAGCCAATTTCTCATGGCTTGTCCTTGCTAGTGGTCAAGTTTCTCTTCAGATATGACCTCTACTCAAAGGACTTTCACCACTCTAGCTAAAAAACCTTTAGGCATACTTTATTTCCTTTCCTTGCCTAATTGTCTTCCTAGCATTTCTGAAAACTGCAAATTATCTTTCTTATGTATTTACTTATTCTCAATAGAATGGAAGCTCCAAGAGGGCACAGACTTTGTTTATCTTGTTACTTGGAGTGCTTGCTGTGCTTATTAGAGGGCTGACACTTAGGATATGCAACACGTATTTGTGGAATGGGTGACCAAATGTTGTATTTGATTAGTGATGCCTGCCATGGGCAATGGAGGGACAAATCATGGAGTCAATGCCCAGCTTTTGTCTTTGGTCATCATTGGCCAAGTAATCCTGTATACCAAACTGGTTTCTTCTTGACCATCAGTCTGAATCTGGGTCATCATGTGATAACCATTTATTAGGTACTCTGGAAAGAAGAATTTCTCTTAATCATCAATTAACAATCTAGAGAGAGAAGAGCACATTTCCTGTTATCTCCTCTCCTCAGTGTTTTATTTATTGTGAAATTTCTATTATGTAGCACAATGTTTATATAATTTTAAAAAAATTCCCTGCTACTCTGTATTTGCTGTACTACAAGTATACAGTATATGGTACATGGTACACGGTATGAATTGGTGTGATTAACTGAGAATAAGGTGTACAAAGCCATGAGTGAATTTCAGGTAAATATCTGAATTAACCTGTTCTAAAATTGGGTGAGCAGCATCCGTTACCTGAGCCCTCAGTATTGGCTGTTCTCATCCATCCTCTCCTTGAAGTCAATATTTGAAATAGGCTAGTGTGAGGCAGGAGAGTCTTAAGAAAAATAAAAGACCAAAGAGGGATTTAGTACTTATGAATTCATCTCCATTTCTCTTTATCTCTCTCTCTTTTTTTTTAAAGAATTGTGGTATATATGGAAACATTTGTAACAGGTAGAGGTTTTTGGAAAGTGGTTCATTTTTAACCCAATCAATACTGTTGTTTCATGTGAAAAGCAAGATATGATTCAGTGCCCTGATAAATCTGATTTAATATTCTCTAGGACTCTGGGGTTGTATACCATCTATACTCTCTTAAATTTGATGGTGTCAATATGACCTGACATTTAATTATTTGCATAGCCTGTTTAAAATTAAAATAGCAACAGTCTCTGAGTTCTTTTCAGCTTTAATACACTCTGCTTTTAAAAATATATTTTTCATAAATGACTCTGCTGTCTGGCAGGCCATCACATTCTTCAGTTCCTGTAATAAAAGAGGATGGTGCGATTTGGGTGTGAAACACGAAGGAGAGTGCCATGGTTAAACAACAGCGGACGCTGATCAAGTCCATTAATCAAAGTGCCTTTTAAATCTCTACGAGTTGAGAAGTGTGGCATCCAGGGATTTGATTAAAGAGGAAATATAAAATGGCAGCAGAGGCCCCATAGCTGCCTGGGCAGGTCACATCTCAGAGCCCCTGATTAATAGAATGTTGCTTTCAATGGTATTTGTTTTCCCTGGATCATCTTTTAGAACTTTTTTGCTAAGAAATGGTGGATTTGAGTTGAATGCAGTGTCTCCTTCTTGTGGCTATAGGAAAAAACACCAAATCAATACGACAGGAACTTGCAAATCTCTTCAAGCCGGTGTCTAATACCTTTTTCTCTTTGGATTACCCTGCCTCAACTGATTTCCATGGAACAAGTAACTTCACTGGGCCAACATCACTGTCCAGTTTCAATGTTCCATATCCAAGGTCACAGGGATCGCTAAGCACTTCTGAAGCATGTTTTCACCCTCAAGGTAATATCTATTGTCTTTGGTGCCATTTAGTCATTTTTTGGCTTGTTAGTATTGGAATTATATTAATAGGGAAAATACTTATTTAATGTTTATGTACAAACCCAAAATTACATGTCAGAAGAAAGGTGAAAAGACTCCATGCCTGTCCTCTAAGTGATTGTAGTAGGTGGACAGGGAGGTCAAGAAACATCTATCAAAATCTATGAAGTGCCCTGGATGTAACTGGGGCACTTAGAAAAAAATGAAATCTCTGGGGGAGGCATGTGGTGGACAGTGTTCTCAGGGAAAGTTCTTTGTATTTTAAAAATTTTATTGGTGCCTTGTAATTATACATCATAATAGGATATGTTGTTATATTTTCATATATGTACAGAACAATTTAGTCAATTTCATTTCCTAGGGAAGTTCTCCAGTAGCAGAGGAGTTGAGAACCAGGGTGAGTGAAGACACCTGAACTGGGTGGAGGTGACAGAGCAGAGTGCTCAGGAAATGGCAAGTTCAGTGAGAGCGAGGGAAATGCAGGTGTGGAGGTGTAGACAGGCTGTAGGACCCCGTACTAAAGGACAAAGAAAAGCCATCCCAGGATTTCCAGTGGGAGAAATATATCAGAAAGCCAGCTCTCGGGATAGCATGGAGGAAAAGTGGGAGTCAGGAGAGATTTGAGTGAGGGAGAAACCCAGGAGCTGAACCCTAACCTGGGAGAGGAATGGCCAGGGCATGAGCTCACAAGGAAAGTGGAGGAAGGGTGTGTTCAAGAAATCTACAGGACCAGTGCGAGGTCGCCACATCTGGTGACAAAGAGGACTTCAGTTCAGATCAAGGACACTTTTACTTTGGTTTGCTAACAAAACCTCAAAGGAGCAGATGAAATGCCACTGTGAGGAGAGGACAAAGGCCTCCCAGTGCTCTTGTTTCTGGAGGTGTCCCGTATTTCAGAGGTGCTGGCAGTTCACCTAAGTGAGTTGTCTTCTAGGTCAGACAGGCCAAGGACAGTGGGTATTTTGTCCTTGGCCACATCAGTACCTACAGCCCTGACAGCTCCCCTCATGGCAGAATACAGACCTTCACATGAAGGTCTGTATTCTGGGTTTTGAGATTCCGGGTTGAACAATCCCTCCTTCTCTCTCCTGTGCTTCAAGGCCTGAACACTACTCACTTAAAACATTTTTTTAAAAATTTCTTACATACATGACAATAGTGGAATGCATTACATTCATAATTATCCATTCACAGCACAATTTTTCTTAACTCTGTATATAAAGTATGTTCATGCCAAATTATGCCATTATACGTGAACTCTCTTATTTTTTTTTGCATTACATTTCTTAATTCACCTTTATACCACAATTTATCATATCTCTGTTTATATATTAAAACTTTTTTTATTTTTTAAGTTGTGTGTGTGTGTGTGTGTATGTGTGTATGTGTGTGTGTGTAGCAGTATTGGGGACTGAACCCAGGGGCTCCTGAATGCTAGACAAGCATTATAATACTAAGCCACATTCCCAGCCCCTTTAAAGATTTTATTGATTGATTGATTGCAGTACTAGGAGTTGAATCCAGGGACATTTTCCCACCTAACTACATCCCTAGATCCTTTCTTTTTTTGTTTAACGCTTTATTTTGTGACAGGGTCTTGCTAAATTGCTGAGACTGGCCTCAAATTTGTGATCCTCCAGCCTTAGCCCCCTGAGAAGCTGGGATTACAGGCATATGCAACAGTGCCTGGCCTGAACACTTCTTATCTACTCGGTGGTCTTTCTTTGGGTAGAAATGATCAAGGCTTCTGACAACCACTATTGTGTGAAAGGGAAGAATCAAGGCTGTCCCCCAGGCTTTTGGTTCAGGAGAATGGGTGATGGAGATACCATTCATTCACCATAGTGGTAGACACAGAAAGCAGTAGAATTCAAATAGAGAATAAAGGTTAAGGTGTGGTTTTTTTTTTTTTAACTGTTTGTGACACTTGGGAGAGATTTAGAGCTGGAGTGGAGTTTGGGTCTCTCTGGGATGTATAGATTTGAGATTTTAAAAAGGGAATGATGAAAACCATTGATAAATGTAAATGATGAAGAATGTGTAGTGCATCAGGAAACAGTCCTAAAAATTATTTATATCTAATCAGAAAAAAGAGGGGTGTCATGGATGGAAAGTTCATGTGTCTCCCCAGATTCATATGTTGATGTTCATATGTGGTTACTCTAATATGATAGTACTTGGACCTGAAGCCTTTGGGAGGTAATTAGGTCTAGAGTAGGTCATGAGAGTGGGATCCTTCATGATGGGATTAGTGACCTTATACAGGCAGAAGGAGAAAAGAGGAGAGAGAAACCCCTCTCTCCATGTGCATGAACTGAGAAAATGAATTTTGAGAACATGATAAAAGGGCAGCCTTTAGCAATCTAGGGCCTTCGCCAGACACTACATTATCAGGCACCTCGATCTTGGAGTTCTCAGCCTCTAGAACCATGAGAAACAAGTTTCTGTTGTTTCAGTCGCCAGTGTATGGTGTTTCATTGTAATAGCCCAAGCTGACCAAGGGGTCTGTGAAAAGAATGAAAAGACTTATAAGGAGGCTTAGTGGGGAAACAGGGCATAGTGGCTTCATGGAGGTTTAAGAATTAGACTGGTGTAAGAAGAAACAGCCATCTGGCTGTGTTCAGGATCCATATTGAAGGTATCCATTGGACTCCATTGTTCTGTATTAGAATTAAATGCCTGTGTATTCATTAATATGTATATGATATGTTGCATGTTAAGGTGGAATAAATTGATTCAGAGACACTGTAAAAGGAGTTTCTTACTTGATTTCACCCATTCTGATAATAGTTTTATTTTGAGAGTTTTATGTTATATGTCAAACTCTAACTATGATCATAGTTTTGATTAAAATCTTATTGCTTGTTAATATTACAATGGTGGCAACTATTTATTATAGGAAAAAGAAAATTTATATAGGATAAAGAAGAATAAAACATATTTATATCTACCTATATATCATGTATGCATGTATGTATATATGAATCTAAACTCCCTTTTATAATATTAGTGTCCAGAAAAACCAGACCTGAAAAGTTGGACACTTTACAGTATAAGTTTGGTGTATGTCTTACCTCTACACACACAGAAATACACACTCTATTTCTTTCTCATTTATTGAATAATACTCACATACACAAACATACAATAAACATAATAGGATTATATTGCTTTATAACCCGATTTTTCAACCTAGTGAACTCATTCTATGACAATAAATATTTATCCGTAGCATAATTCCCTAATTTTATAACCAATTTTCTATTGTTGGAAATTTAGGTCACTCTTCTAAATAATGTTTTAATGATGATCTTTATTGCCAAAACCAAATTCATATTCTTAATGAGTTCCTTTGGTTAACTTTCTAAAAGTAGAATTATAGGGTCATAAAGCATTCCTATTTTTAAGAGAGCACAGCTAGTGTCCACTTGTTGTTTTGCTTTATTATATGAAAAATGCCAAGAGATGCTTTTAAAGTCAGGATTTGTTGAGAACAAGTCTTATCGAGAACCATCTTATCGGGACCTATATATATAATTTACCATACATGTTTATGTAACATGAATGCTAAAAAAAATGAAGCAAATTCTGATGGCAAAGTTTAGTTCTTTCATATCAAGGAAGTTACTAGAACCCAGAACTAATGGCACCAAGAGACTAGTCTCTCTTACAGACTGTTTCAGGTTTTCTTCTCTTTTACATGCTGAACTTGCCTTTGCTAAAATTTTGGTATTTACTTGTGTATTTATTCAAAGTTCTATCTTAAGATGATGATTTTCATAACTTATATAATCAGAAGATTTTACTGCTTCTGTTCACCTCCTTTTCTGCTGGTGAGAAATGGCTCTTCTGTCTTTCTACATAGAACCTCTGGGCTTCCTGAGGTGGTGAGTACTTCTGGGTACCTTGGTGATGGAGTACCATCTCTTCTGGTGGGCAGAGTTCCAGCAAGGTAGTAGTCCAGAGTGAAATGGGCCATTGACTGAGTAGTTTTGCAGTGTTTCCCATGGAGAGCTCAGCACATTACTGCTTAGCTACATCATTTATTCACACAGAGAATACTTATCAAGGAACCACTATTAGTAGCCTTTGTGAGCTTCTCTGTTCATGTGGGGGGGGGCTTCCATTTTTGTAAGGGAATCAGAGTAAAAAATAATCAAGATAATTTACATTGTTATAAATGTTGTGGTGGCAATAGAATAGTGATAGTGATAGTGATATAATGGGTGTGGTATTGGATTGGGGGAAGGGTGATGTTTAAGCTAAGAATTCAATAATGAAAAGCCAGCCATGGGAAGATCTGAAGCAAGGGTGTTTAATGGTCCCCAAAGGACCATGTTTGGTATATTTGAGCCACAGAAAGAGGGCCAGGGTGGTTGGGGCTTAGTGAGGGCATAGAGGGTGATCAGATATGAGTTGGAAACAGGGAGGGACAGATGATATGAGGTCTTGCAGATCATGATAAGGAAACTGGGTATGTTCAAAATATGTCAAGAAGCACTAGTGTATTTTAAGCAGGATCATAACATGTCTGTTTTATACTTATAAAAATTGTGGGAAAATGAATTTCAAGGTGTCATGGAGATCTCTTTTCATGGAGTCAATAAGGAATATCTAGAAAGAAGAAACACTAAACTGTTAAATTCTTCTGAGCGGTGGAGTATAGTGATGATAGAAAGTCATTCTTGGGAATGATTTAGCAGGATGAAAGCCATTGAAGTCTTGAACAAGTGGGTCTTCTTTGCTGATGTCATGGTGCAAAAATGTTTAGAGCAGGATGAAGAGACAGTGGTGCCCTGGAAAGACACTCTGGGCATGGTGACGGCATGCAGCTAAGCATAGAGGGAAGATGAAAAGGGGAATCATGGGAACCTGTGTACTGAGCAGGGTGGCTTTTGTCCCCTCACCTTTGTCAGCACTGGGTTGCTTGCAGCTATGCCTCTGTGTCAGAGCAGGAGGCTGAAGGACTTGTATCTGGAGATGGTGTCCAGTGTAAGGTAGAACTGTGGGTACTAACCCTGAGGAACCAAACAGAGACGTCACACACACACTTCATGACTGAATGACCTGCTCACCAGTTAGCACACTGCTTTCTTCACACACGGCTTCCACTTATATTTTAGTGTCCTCATTTGAACAGAAACCAATGACAAGCATATGTCTAAAATGTTCTCTACTATGAAATACAGAGACCAAAACAGCAAATAAGGGGGTAGGGTGGGAAAAGGGCCCAGAGAAAACAGGCAGTGTGGACATCAGGTAAACACTTCATGACCCGTAATTAATGTCTTCAGAGACTTCTGAGAGAAAAAAGAAGGTACTATAAAATGGAACATTGAGATAAAAAGAGAGGATTGGAAATTTAAGATAGGATAACATGCTAAAAGGGTTGGTATATAAAGTTGAGAAAAATCTTTATTTATTTATTTATTTTGGTAGTATATAAAGTATATTCACACCAATTCGTGTCTTCATACATCTTCTTTTGATAATGATGTCCATCACATTCTACTGTCCTTGCTAACCCCCTGCCCCCTCCCTTTCCCTCTCACACCTCTGCCCTATCTAGAGTTCATCTATTCCTCCCATGCTCCCCCTCCCTACCCCACTATGAATCAGCCTCCTTATATCAGAGAAAACATTTGGTATTTGTTTTTTTTTTGGATTAGCTAACTTCACTTAGCATTATCTTCTCCAACTCTATCCATTTACCTGCAAATGCTGTGATTTTATTCTCTTTTATTGCTGAGTAATATTCTATTGTGTATATATGCCACATTTTTAAAATCTGTTCATCTTCTGAAGGGCATCTAGGTTGGTTCCACATTTTAGCTATTGTGAATTGTGCTGCAATAAACATTGATGTGGCTGTGTCTCTGTAGCATGCTGTTTTTAAGTCCTTTGGGTATAGACTGAGGAGTGGGCCATTCATTTTTTTTAGTGAATAATACTCCGTTTTATGGATGTATTTCATTTTATTTATATATCAGTTAAGAAAATTTAGATTTTTACCACTTTTTAGTAATTTTGAACAGTGCTACTTTGAACATTTGTGAATGTTATTCAGTTGGATAATTGCCAGACTGTTTACCAAAATGACTGCGTCATATTATATTCCTACCTCGTATAAGGATTCTAAGTTTTCTACATCCTCCATGACATTTGGCTTTAAATGACTTTTTTTAAACCACCAAAATGGTTTTGTATTTGTCATTGTCAACAAGCACAGCTATTACATGACTTTTTATTTTAGCCATTTTATTAGTGTTTTAGTCAGGGTTCTCCAGAAAAACAGTACCAAAATGATATCCTTCTATCTGTCCTATCTATCTATCTATCTATCTATCTATCTATCTAGGATTTATCAGGACAATGCTTACATGATTACAGAGGCTACAAAGTCCCTTAATATGTCAACTGCAAGGTGAAGAAACATGGAAACAAATAGCATGTCTCAGTCCAACTCCAAAGGCCTGAGAAATTGGGGGATCATTAGAGAAAGTCCTGGATTCTGAAGCCAGAGAATTTGGAGAGCTAATGTACAAGACCAAGAGAAGATTCCTGAAGGGTCTAGGCAATCCCTAGTTCTGCCTGAATTGCAATGGATTTGCAATACATTTTTCCCTTTGACCTTCATTATACAGTGTGGTAATATGAAGAGGTAACTTAAGGGCTTACCCACATTACAGACCCTATCTTACCTTGAGCATTTTCTCCTTAGCACTATGGGTCAACTGTCCCAGCCAACATGGTAACTCCCTTCTCAACTTGTTGACTAAGAGGCATGAGGTGTGGCCGTGACAGTCTTATGTTCCAATTCAATGGAATGTTTGTGTCTTCTGGTAGAAGCCTTCTCCCCTTGGAATTAAGAACTCTAGGTTAGTAGAGCATAAAGTTGTGGGAACAGGAAGCAAATATTTTGCTAAAAGGGTCACTAGGGGTAATGGTGAATGATGTCATTCCTATTTGTACCCCTTGATTCCTGGACCTTGAATCCTGATTATGGGAGAAACACTACTGTATATTGGGCTGCTGATCCAGAGCATATGTACCCTGTTGAAGAACCTTGTCTAGCTCTGCAAAGTGTTGTCACCCACTTGGTACTGTAACTATGTCTTCAAAGGGCCAGACCACTATGCTAGTTGTTGGGAGCCATTCTCACACATGACTGGGCGACTCCCGGTTTGGGTCTGAGGTGCTTTGGCTGTGTCGGAGCTTTCCTGGCCCTCTCCTGATGAGAGAACTCGTCCATGTGGGGGTGTGACTGACCACTGACCCCCGGGGGCCCAATCACTGACCCTGACCTTGGAGTGCGGCCCCCCTTCAACCTTCATTGGATGGAATTTTCCCCTGAAATTCTTGTTCCCCAATAAAAGGCTACTCCCTGGCGTGCTCCCTCTCTCTCTGTCTCCTGCTAGCCCTGAGTAATCCTTGCTGCCCTGCCGGGCGGTTAGAGATGGGAACCAGAGTGGGGAGCCGTCTCGGACCTGGTCATAGAAAAAGGTAACTGAGTCTGTGTGTTTATTTCGATCTCTGCTAGCTAACTTTTATGCCAAGAACCTCATTAATGAAACCATTGCGCTGGCCGCATGGTGGAGCTAGTAGGTTACCTGCTTCAGGACGTTGTGAAACAGGATAAGATCAGTGAACCCCCTGAGCAGGAGCCCATTGCCAGGTATTTTTGTCTGTGAGTTCCTGTGACCCTTTTCTCCTGCAAAGGGAAATCTTGGTTGAGGGAAATCCTCTTTGATGGAAACCTTGGTTGAGGGAAATTCTCTTTGACATCAGGATTTTTGGCAAAAATGTAACAGTGGGACTTGGGGTATAGGTGCATATATTGTGGTGACATCACTGAGGTGCTGTATATGGACATATGTGAGGTAGAGCTGTGGGAAAGCTCTGGACCCAGGGTGGGTACAAAAGTAGCTCCTGCTGTGGGAGGGCAGACAGCAATGTGAACTCTAGATAGCTCTCTTATTGGGAAAAATTGGGGGGCAAAAGGGAACCCCTCCCATCTTGACTACTATTTTAGTCAGCTTTTTCACTGCTGTGACTAAAGGATCTGACCTGCACAACTTTAGGGAAGGAAAAGTTTAATTAGCTAAAAGGATGAGGGTGTCCTTGGTGGCAAAATTTGTGGGTGTCTGTTGGTGGCAGCAAGGCATCCTTGGTGGCACCATAGATCTGTTATAGCTGAAGGAAAGGATGATGCAGATAAAATGCTTCCTGTGCTTTCCTATGTGGCCACCCTCAGTTGTTGTGCTCCACTGTGTTGCTTCAGCTTCTGTATTGAACTCTGACACACTCTCAGATGTATATATGTCAGTGGGTATTTGTTAAATATTGTTTGCGAGGAAACACACGCCAGGACCTCCTAGTTCAGCATCTTGTTGATATCACTCTCCACAGAAATAGTTTCTGAGGTCAGAATTTCACATGTGTTCTGACCCCAGAAGTGCTCCTCCCAGTTTCCTTATTCTGCACTCCTCTCCAGCAGAGTAGCCGGTCTACATGGTAGGCTGTATCTTCATTAGGTTCATGAATTTCTTCCTTCTATACACCGACAAACTTCTTTGTTCTTGAGAGTGCCCTTCAGTTTAAACTTCTCCATGCTCTTGCAAAAGAAGCCAGTTCCTTTTGGAAAATACTAGGAATTATCTATTTTATGACCTCTTCTCCCCATAGGCAAAAATCTCTGATGCAGGACTGGGCTTAGGAATAAAGGTGGCTTAGGAAAGATGACACCTCTTTTTCAATGCCCTTTCTATTCTAAGAGCCTGGATTCCTCTCAGTTTGCCTCTCTTAGTGTGGTGCCACTGCCTTGAGTGTCCAGGCAGGAGCTATCAGGATCCAATGTCCTCATAGTGCCTTCTCTAAGGTGGAGCCCCTATTCGGTGTGTGGCAATTGGGGGGCCAAAGGGAACCCCTCCCATCTTGACTACTGTTTTAGTCAGCTTTTTCACTTCTGTGACTAAAGGGTCTGACCTGCACAACTGTAGGGAAGGAAAAGTTTATTTGGGGGCTCCTGGTTTCAGAGGTTTTCTACTTTTCCAATATGCATGGAGGAGTGCAAGACCCTTACCAAAAACTGAGCAGATGCTGGTGCCATGTTTTTAAACTTTGGAACCATGAGCCAAAATAAACTTCTTCCCTTTAAAAATTTCTCAGTCTCAGATGTCCTGTTACAGCAACAGAAAATGTCCCGTTATGGCAACAAGTTGGCTTTGGTGCTAAGGTGCTGAGGGCAGGATAAGAAATGCTGAAATCCTGCCTCATGCTCTTGGTTGCAGTTGTCTGGAGGTGAAATCTCCACATGTCTGAGCTGATGGGCAGGGAGGTCAAAGTAGTTATTTTGGTTCCAATCCCATAGACCCTCACATTTCTTACTGAATTTTGATAATTTTCTTGAATAGATGTTTGTCTTTGGGACCAGTTCCCGAAGTCTTTCATAGACCAAGACTAATTTTAGCAATTCTATTTTAAAAATATGGTGTCCAAGTTTACTATAGTCTTTACCTTCAATCTTTCAGGAGAAAGCATATAGAGGAGTGTGGGGGACTTTATGGTAGTAAGACATGTCACTATGACTTGCATTTCATTAGTAGACAGAAACAATGTGTCTCACTCACCAGTGGAGTGCAGTGATCACCTAATAGAAAAGAAAACTTGGAAATATAGTTAACCATGTGCTTAGTAGTTTCCCCATGTGGGTACTTTTGATTTCCCTTACTTACCTGTCCAATTTTCTACAATGGATCTTTGTTGCTAATGGAATATAAATATAAATTTAAAAATAGAGAAGAGGCAATGAGAAAGTAAGAAAAGTGAATGCGCAGACAGTCTCTTCTAAGGAGTTTGGCTGGTGCCATTCCTGGAGGGGGGAACAAGGAGAAAAGAAGGTAACTAAATATAGGGATTCTGGCAAATTCCTATAAGCTGATAAGAATTTTCCAGGAGAAGGAAAACAATTGATAATAGTCTTTGACTTTGCTCTCCTTAAAGACTATGTAGAATCTCACTTGAGAGAGGAAAATAAAGGGAATGGTTTCAATAGCATGATCACCATGCTATTTATAGGGTAAGGTTCAGGATTTCAATGCTTTCCCTGGAAGATTTATAAGCAGGGGAGGAAAAAAATATAAAACAGCACTTATTATGCTTTACAAAGTATCAAATCATGGAAATTTCCAAAGCTAATTATTGTTGTTTTTCAAAAAATTCCTTTGATATGCTAAGAGTTTTATTTAGGGTCATTAGATACAGAAACCCTTAGGTTGCAAAGAACACAGGAACAACCCACTGATATGCTGATTATGGATGGATTGCTATTTACCAACAGACCTTAACCATGACATATGAAATGAGACCATCATGCAATGGGGCTGCCTTCACAAACTCCCATGGAATTAACTCCAACACTAGACAAACTTTTGAAAAATATTATGACTTTAAAAAAGGAGTTACTATGAGAACATAAGAAGAGAGGAGCTAATTCTCACTGAGGACATTTGGATCAGGTTCAGAGAGAAGGTAGCATTTGAGAACTTTCTGGGCATTTAGTAGGGGTCCTTGGGGGAAGAAATCCTAGTCTGGGAGAGACAATATAGCTGGAAAGCAAAGGACAGGTTATAGGACTTGGCTTGACTGTGGCTGGTTATATTGGTCAGTTCAATGGCATACCTGACACAGGCTACTTAGGAAGTAAAGAGAGGTTTATTTTGGTTCATGATTCTGGAAGTTCAAGTCCAACATTTGTTTGGACCTTTGGTAAGGGCAGCACCTCATGGTGGGAGCATAAGTTAAATGGTCACATGTGGAGACTAGAAACAGAGAGGGAGAGAGAGCAAGAAGAGTAAAGGAAAGTGAGAGTAAGAGAGAGAATGTGAGAGTGGAAGAAAGGGGGAGTATATGCCCTAAATGATCTAAGTCCCTTCCACTTGTCCGGACCTCCTAAAGGTCCATAATATCTTCCAGTACCACCATCCTGGGGACCAAGCATTTTATATGCAACATCTAAACTATACCACTGGTAACCACTGGTAAACATGCAGAAGCATGGTGGAAGGTCAGTCCATTGGGAGAGGTGACAGGACAGCATGGATGGCAGAGGGTCATAAATGCCAGCTTAAGAAGTGTGCGCTTTTTTCTTTCTTTTTTTTTTTTTTTTTCTGACCAGGCTTTAGAAAACCTTATCTAATAAAGCAGTGGTGAGGAAGGGAGAAATTCTGGAAGCTGATTAGAGGAGGTAACTGCCATGTTTTGTTCAGGTGATGAAGATGTTCATTAGTGCTGGCAGAGAGAGATGCCAGAAGATATCGAGACTCCTCTAGAGTGTGAAAGGAGTTTTTGCAACTTCCAGGGAACAAAGTGTGATCACAAGTCTGCAAGGCTCTGTGACCCTTCCCCAGATGGGTACATGAGGTACATGCTATTTTAAGAGCCAACGCATAGATTCCCTCTGTGTGCTGTGCATCCTTACAAACTCTCAAGGGAAACCAGCGCTTCATGTTATTAAAGTTTTACAAGTTGTGGCATAAATTGTTCTTAAAGTGCCAGATGTTCCAACCAATATATCACTAAGAGAATTCTCTGAGATTTGCAATTGTGGAGCTATTGATTTCGTACCTAGCCTTGGATTTTCTGAGCAGAGAGTCTCCTCTGAGGCTGCAAGTTGCTGCCCTGTTCCAACCAATCACCTTGTTCTGACCCGAACAAGTCCAGTTCTTTAGTGGAATGAAGTCATAGGCAAACACCCCAGGTAAACCCCAGAGACCTGTCCTGCCTGCTCTTGTTGGCTGGCGTCTGGTGCTTTTCTCCAAGCACTTGGCTCTACAAATCCATCGCTGGCATCCTTGCTTTCTGCATCATCCAGTCCTTTATCGGTTCATTGCTTCATGTTCGCTTAGTAAGATTTCCCTGATTATTTAGAGGCCAGCTGCTTTACTGTGGGGATCCAGCAGTGAATGCTACAGGCATGCCTGGGGGGTGGGGGATAGGGACAAACAGACTGGCAATTGTCAAACCCTCTGAAAAGTGCTCTGATGCGGGAAACACAGGGGAGGGGTGCTGGAAACTTCTGGAAGGAGGTGACCAGGGAAGAACTTCAGTTCCCTTCCTCTTTCCACCTTCCGTCCCCATCTATCATCATGCACACACCCTGTTAATTTCCTCTATTTTAATAGTCTGCAAAGTCAGTTCTTTCCTTTCCATTATCTTCCTATAAAAGAAGATCTCTAGTAGCCTTTCTGGGAGACAGACTGTTAGAAACAGGCAGGCCCATACATACCAGCTGTGTGACCTCAAGGAAGCTATCCAACTCCTCTAAGTTTCCATTTCTTCAGCTGAAAAACAGGGACAATGCCTTCCTTATAAATACATTATGAAAAACAATTCAGGTGATATTTTTAAAATAGTTCCAGGGATATGTAGCTCAATGATTAAGTGCTCCTGGTTCAATCCTCAGTACCAATAAATAAATACACAAACAGATAAAACAGTCCCAAGCCTGGCATTTAAAAGAAAGAAAAAAAAATCCAGTCTCTTTCCTGGCCTGCAGTCTATCCATTTGCTTAATGTACACTGCTTCTAGTTACTGAATTCAGCTTCCCAAAACTTTCTTATCTCTCCCTTGTTGGAAGACTTTTGGATTCTATAGCTTATAAAAGTATCAATCAGGATTCCTGCAGGAATGACAGAAGGGAATACAAGAAAGGAGCAAGGAGGACCTCGTTCACACAGGCTGTTGGGCATCTGGAAGTTTCCCTGAGGAAACAATTCCTGCGCTATGATCTGAGGGATGTGCAGTAGTCTGCTAGAAAAGAAAGGGAGAAGGGAGAGGGAGATGGGAAGACCATTCCAGATAAAGGCTCTTAGGGAGGAAGCAGCCTGTAGGGCTGAAGTGCTGGAAAAAGGAGGGAGGTGGTGAGGAGAACCAGGGGCCCTTCCGGGACCCAGACCCTGGTAGGCCAAGGGTTTGAATATTCACCACGTATGAAGCAATGAGAGCCATGTGAGTGTTTTAAACTATTACCTGTTGACACATCCATTAACTGACCAAGTGAATGGAGTACACTTGTGGAAAAGGAAAAGAATTGTGGTAGCTGGAGTTCCTGATTTTTCTGATGAGAATTCATTAACACTTTACTGCGGTTTACCATGTTTTGAGACTGCTGCCGATCCAGTTAGTGTCGCTTTTGTTCTTCAGGAACACACAGATGTGACTAGGGAAAAAAAAAAAAAAACAAAAAAACAACCCAACCCTGCTTTTTCCCCAGAGTAAGAAAACTCACTCTCCTTCAGAGACTCAGACAAAGGGGAATTAAGCTCATTTGAACTTGAGCCTGGGGACCAGGATGCTAAGGGAGCCTGTGCAGATTCTTGGGTCTCCATGGAGATAGACAGATTCTGGGAAAGTTTCCTTCTTGGAGAGGAAGGCAGCATTGGCTGCTTCTTTTCTTATGGACACCTCAGAATGCAAAATTCATGAAGCAGCTGTCGATAGATTCTCGTTCATGCCCATTCTGACCTATTCATGGTCCTCCTGTCCAGCTCTGACATTCCAGGGTGTCCAGCTGCCTCCATAAGCAGTGAGTCCTCATCAGTAATGGAAGACACGTGTCGCACAAGCAAGAGCAATGTGTCTGGTTCATCTTTGTATCTCAGGGCCTAGGATAGCACCTTACATAAAGTGGAAGCTCAACACATTTTTAGCAACAAATGTGTGAAGAATGAAAAGGAATCCCAGCCAAGTTCCAGGTGGCCTTCTTCCTTACAGTTGAGAAACAAAACACATAGCCCAGGCTTCTCAAATCTTAAGGGTATATAATTAACCAAAGAACTTGTTAAAGTGCGCCCCCTGAGTCAATAGGCCTGGGGTGCAACTGGGAGTTCTGCATTTTTACCAGCCTTCCAGGTGATGCTCAGGATGCTTGCTGGCCAGGGACTACTCATAGGGCAGCAAAGAAATCAGGGGAGCTGGTGACTAAAGCAGCCAAATTCTTGCAAAGGAAAACAGTTTCTTATAGCATTTTATAAGCTAGTAGACCACCTACACCACTTAAAATTGTGTAAGCTCTAGTTTATATGTGTATGGCCCAGGGCAATTCTAGAATTCTCATTTCTTTTATGTTTATGGGGAATATATGTACATACACACTAACCACATACCTTGAATTATTATCATCTTCACACCAAATAGGTGAGTATTGTGGGCAATTCCAGATAACATGTAATTTCTAATAATTTTATAAATATTTCAAAATTGTTGGAATTTTTTTTGGTCAAAGCTTTATTTATTCAAAAAGCATGTATGAATATCTGCTGTATATGAAGCATTTCTCTGGGTTCTGGAAGGCATTCTTCCTAGTCTTCTTGACCTCCCAATCTTGTGAGTGAAACAGAAATAAAAACGATAACTGCATAACGTAATAAGTAGTCCATACCATTATGATATGGCAGAAATATAACGTAAGCCACAAATTTGAGGTACGAAGATAATTTAAAATTTTCTTGTAGCTATGTAGAAAAAGGTAAAAAAATAAAAACAACAAAAAAAACCCCAAGGGTAATTAATTTTAGTCATCTTTCATTATATTCAAATACTATCCTTTCAACACATAATCAATCTAAAAAGATATTAATAAGATATTTTAGATTTTCAAAAAGCTAACTCATAAAAGCCTAGTGTGTATTTTACCTGGACAGCATATCTTGATTTGGACCAGCCACAATGCTGGTACTGGGGAGCCACACGTGGTCCATACCAACCATATCCAACAGTGCAGAGCCACACAGTGGGGCAGGAGAAGCTGAGGGGTGGGTCAGGGAAAGGAATAACCAACTGCACTTGGTGGGGGTGAGTGAGCCAAGTCTGGAAGGTAGAGAGGGGATTCTGGGATCCGGCTCTGTCACTGGTCCCAAGACACCAGAGTGGTGAGCCAGCGACTGCTCCTGGAAACAGTTGCAAAGGCATGTGTGGCTCTCACAGATGGTGCTCAGGCACAGCTCTGGAGCCCTGTCAGTCCACAATGCCCAGCTTCCCTCTAGCCAGTGCTGGTTGCCTGTTGTGTGAAAAGTGGTGCAGTGTTTAAGGATCTTGTTCTGAATGAGCCCTGAGTCAGGGATGGATCTAAGCCTCAGGGTTCCCTATCACAGAAGGTCACTATCTTCCATGCTGGGGAAGTGCCTTCTGCCTGCTCCTCTCTTGCTTTCTGGAACTGCAGCACTTCTCCTGAGGAGATGCCTTTTTGTAAAGGAATGGGTTGCTCTCAACTGATGATGTCCAATAAGTGCTCCACCCCACCAACTAGAGCAGTGGTCATCACTGAGGATCACTAATTCTGGTCCTGACTCAAGGACCAGATAGATCTTATTCCTCACATAAACCAATGGGAAAGTACTGAGCCCATTTTGCAGAAGGGAAAACTGGGGCAGAGGGAGGTTAAGATACCTAACCAAGGTACAACACATGACAAATGATAGAACTGGGATGGAAGGGCGGGTGTGTGTCTCCAGAGCTCCATGCTTTCTGCACAGCATAGTTCTCTAAACACAAAGATCTTAGCATGACACATTCTGCAGGAGATTTGCATCTTCAACTTTATGGAGTAATCAGCCAGTAGGTGATTGTTTAATACAGATGGGTGGGGAAAACGCCATGCCAGGTGTGTAGGATAGCTCCCTCATTGCTTACGCCCTAGGAAGGATGACCCTGCTTGCTCAGAAGCAGTGAAAGAGCAAACAAACCAACATCAGAATAACAGTAGAAGAAATTTGTGAGGAAGCCTGGATGTGACTAGTTAGTGTTTAAATTCATCAAGGCTTTAACCTTTGTTAGAGGAATGTCAGGCAGCAGCTCGGAAGCGGGCTGAGAGCAAGGTGGGACTTCAAGATTTCCAGAGGTCACACAATTTGCCCCAAATTTAAAGACCTTCTTACTGGTTCCTACTCTTTTCAGTCCAAATATTTGGCTCACAAAGAGAGGATGCCAATGTCCCTGGGTTTCTGTTCTCAGCTATTGCTGTGACTGTCAGGACGTGAGTGTGTCTATCAGGAGAGACTTAGTGTGACATTAAACACAGAGAACCTGGAGGCCTGTTATCTGTTCCAACCCCTCTGAACTTTGCTCTCCTTCTCTGAAATGTGTAGATTGTGACCCAGCTCACAGGGCTATCTTCAGGGTTTAGAAAATGAAACAACACATAAAATGTTCATCAGGGTTGCAGGCCAGTTTATTTTTTCTTTCTTCCTCGACACCAACTGCTCTCATTAACCTTTAGGATCCTCATGAAAAAGAAAAGCTAAAATTAATTTGAGTGGCTTTGCTATGATCATTTCCAAGTAGTTGAAGGTTGGGAATTGGTCTTGATGGAGAAAGGTGGGAAGATCCTGGGGCTGGGATTGTGGCTTAGTGGTAGAGCACTTGCCTAGCATGTGTGAGGCACTGGGTTCGATTCTCAGCACCACATACCAATACATAAATAAAAATTTTAAAAAAAGATCCATATGGCACATGTGATTTGTTGACCATTCAACCGTTTAGTTCTACTCCCCTTTCCCTATAGAGCCTCTTGCTCTAGAGGTCAGATTGCCAAATACCTGCTAGGAGAGCTTGGCAAGCTGGTTCTTTACCATGCATTCTTTATGCCCCCACATACCACTTAACAGATAGTATGTGGACCTCACATATGCTCTGGGCACTGTTTTGGTCACTGAGAGAGATAGACCAAAAGGATAAATAGAAGAATATTAGATACAAATATGCAGAAATGGTAAGATAAATCAAGGACTGGATGGGGGAAGGAGAATTTGAACTATGAATAGGATGGACACAAAGTTGAAGTGTGAGCAAAGGGCGAAGGAGGTGAAGAAACCATGGAGTTATCAAGGAGAAGAGCATGTCAAGGCAAAGGAAACAGCAAGTGTGAAAGCCCAGATGAGGAACCTGCCCCTCCTGTAATAGGACAGTGGGAATCTGGATGGGGTAGAGCACTCTTATAATTCTAGCTATTCCAGAGGCTGAGGCAGGAGAATTCCAAGTTCAAGGTCAGCCTTGGTAATTAAGTGAGACACTGTCTCAAAATAAAATAAAGGGCTGAGAATATAGCTGAGAAGTAGAGCACTTGCCTAGCCTGTCCAATGTCCTGGGCTCAGTTCCAGCCCTGCAAAAAATAAACTAAAATGCAAAAAACAATAACAACAACAAAGATAATGGGAGCCAGACTGACTGGAGTAGAGTGAGCCAGGATGGTGCAAGGGGCAGTGAGGTCAGACAGGAGACAGGAGCTCAGGTCCCACAGGCCTTTGAAGGCCCCCAGGAGTTTGGATTGTATCCTTGAATAATGCCAGGAAGTCATTGGGGGTGCATGGAGCAGAGGAGGCATAGGGTCTGACTTGGACTTTAATGTGCTCACTCTGGTTGCCATATTGAGAAAAGACAGGATGAGGGCATGAGGAAGAAGGGAGATGACAAGCTGGAGCACTGGGATGGGAAGGTGGCTGCTTGGGCCAAGGGTAAAGTGGAGGTAAGTGGATGTCAGCTGGGGGCTTCTGGAGAAGTGTTTGGTAATGGAAAGAGAGAGACCATGTGCATGTGGCCCTTCCTCTCTGACTCTTCTTCATGGCTGTGGGGACTCAACTTGCAGCAGCCATCTTTGGCCAGAAACATGCAGAGATGTTGGCCAGGCATTGTGGAGCCCTGAGTGACCGCCTCTCTGCAGACATCTAGTTTTGTGAATAAACAAATTCCTGCTCAGCAAAGCCCTCTGTGGCTTGCAGATGAATGCTTCATCTTCAGTGAAGTGGTGCTTTCAAAGACTCCTTTCCTCTCTGAATCTCTTCTCCCAGAGCACACCAGCACGGAAGGCCAGAGGCACAGCTGCCCACAGCTTACTCTGAGGAAGCAGAATGTCCCTGTGTGATTGCAGGGGGAAGGGCGCTAAAACATGGTTTCCTAATCCCCACTCATCCAAGCTAATCTTCAAATGGACAAAGTAATCAATTTAAGTAATAAATAGGGCTTATTCTAAGGGCAAATAACTGGCTGGAACAATTCCCCAAACTGTGGTTTCCATTGAATAATTGAAATTATGCAAGGGCATGGAAATTTCTCAACAAATAAAATATGTCTGAAAATCTATTAAAGATATGTCTGCAAAAATCACTTGAAAAAGCCCAACTCAGCAATAAAAAATAAATTACATTTCCGTTCTTGCTGTTGCTCCCTTTGGTAAAGAGCGCATTACTATCCACTTCGTGGACAAATGGAACCAGCACATTTCAGAATAAATGACTCTCCACATTCTAACCACAAGGTTTAGATCATTAAATAATGATTCAACACTGAAAAAGAAGTAGGGGGAAAAAATCCTCACTTAATGTTGCTCAGATAATGTATCTACTGTTTTGTCTTATCCAAAGGGTTTTGGAATCTGAGTTTTCCACCTGTGGTTTTGAGTGACAGACAGCTTTACTCAGGAGACTTTGGGCTGGGGTTGTAGCTCAGGGGTGGGGCTCTTGCCTCACACATATGAGGAACTGGGTTTGATCCCCAACACCACATAAAAATAAATAAAAAATAAATAAAATAAAGGTGTTGTGTCCATCTACAACTAAATATATATACATATATATATGTATATATATTTATTTATGATTTTGGAGCTGCTTTGAACCAACTAGACTAGCCTCATGGGGACCAAAGAGTTCAGGGGAATCACCTATTTCTGTTTTTATCTTATCCTGGGCAACAAGGCTCAGAGGAGAAAGGACCTCCAAAGGCTAAGCTTGAAAGTTGACCAAGGGGATGTTAAGGTTTAAATTATAAATTTAAAGAATTTCTGAGTAAGTTCTTTTCAGTGTGATGGAGGTAATTTCTGGACCTCCTGGGAGCACCCCCCACCCCCTGCTGTACATCCCTGGGGCACTACTTACTCCCATCCTGATTTCTGAAATTCCAGACATTCCAGACATTTATTATTTCATTATAGGCTCCTTAAGTATTTTAAAAATCAGAGTGGATTATTTAATAAAAAGAAAGGAGACAAACTTTATTTTGAAAGAGAGAGATCCAGATTTTTATAGTCAGAAAATCATAAAAATTCATATTAACCACACCACACATGTAAGCTATGTGTAATTTTAAAAATGACATTTGAATTACACATGGAAATTACTGTGGGATGCCAAGATCTTTTTATAGCTTTTTGTGCCTTTAGGACTTAATACAGGCCAGGATAAAATATGAGTTCTCTCAAAAGCCTACAATTTTGTGTTAGTTTCCTGTTGATGTGTAAGAATTTACTAAACATTTAAAAAATGTTTTTAAATTAAATTATTAATTTACTATACATTTAACCACTTAAAATCATACTTGTGGATTAGTGTTGTGGTTTGGGGGAAGTTGCTTCCATTTCTGGGCTTCAAGTTTCTCATCTCTAATGTGCAGTGGGTAATTTAAAAATGATTTCTAAATAAGAGCTTTATCAGCTTAGACTTTCTAAAACTTGGTTTTCAGATCACAGAGGATTCTCTAATTTTAGAATTTTGGCATTAGTTACAAGAAGGATGCTGTGGTTTGGGTTTCACTGAAGTGTGTCCTCCCAAAGGTTCACATACTGAAGGTTTGGTCCTCACAGGGGCATCATTGGGACATGGTGGGGATCTTTATGAGGGACTCTAGTGGAAAGTTCTCAGGTCTTTAGAAGGCATTGAGGGACCCAGTGTCTCACTAGGGATGAGAGATATGGTCACCTGCTCCCACCTGTGCTTCCACTGTGCCATTGACCATGACGTGATGCAGGTGAGAGGGTCCTCACCAGAGCTGATGGCAGAGCTGATGGCAGAGCCGATGCCTGTGTCATGCCATGCCCTTAAATCTCCCAAACTGTAGAGCAAAATAAACCACAGCTTATGTATAAAGTTCTTTATAAAGTTAGTCTGCCTTAGGTATTTTGTCACAGTAACAAAAACTGACCAAGAATAGTTAGAATAACTGGAACTATGTTGAATGTCTATTATCAACAGAGCCCTTGGGTCACCTTGTCTTATGAAGTGAAAAACCAGCCTCTACCTCAGAGCAAAGCCTGTCCAAGGAAGGGACATGACCTTTGTCCTTGGAAAGACCCACAGAGCACTCCTAGGCATATTCCCACCCTGCTAAGTTGTTTATCTACAAATAACAGGAGATATCTGCTGCGCCAGGTGTCCCTGACTCAGTCAGGCTAGGTGGGGACCCATAGCAACCCCCTAGCAGCCACCAATCAGCATGAGACAGGGAAAATACCTGGGATGCCAGATGACCCTTCTAGTAGTTTATGGTGTTGGGAAACCATGTAGTTCAGCAGGAACACCCCCTCTTGGCTTAAACCAATCAGTTCAAACGAATCCCCTCTTGCAGTAACCAATCACCCCTGCCCAACTTGTTCCTGCCAGTGAATGTGCTAATCATGTTTTAGAGTTGCTTTATGATTTTCCCGTGGTGTGTGATGATTTGCTAAGAGATGCTATGATGTATGTGGGGGTCCCTGCCTTCCCCAAAGAGTGTATAAAACTGCTGCAAACCCTGGGCTTGGGAACTCTCAGCATCACCAGTTGCTGTGTGTGCATGCAGAGGACCAAGCTAGCTCGCAATAAACACCTCTTTGCTGTTTACATGGATCTTGGACTCTGGTGGTCTTTTGGGGGTCCTGAATTCGAGCATAACAGAAGGGGAACTTTCAAAAGGTAGTTTACCTCAGAGAAGAAGGAAGGAAAGAGTGACTAAGCTTGTGTTTCCAAAATTATTCCACTCAGGCTCTTATCCTCAACCATCAGAACAGAACTTTCTACCATGCATGTGGGTATAAAAAACTAAAGCCTAAGAGATAATTAGGCATCTTATATTTAAGAGCACAGCAAGTGTGGAAGATCACAGTGCTGCCCAACAATATTTCTGCTGTCTCCCTTGATTATGCTTCCCACTTCCTGAAAGTAAACATTGGATGTGATTTTTTGGGTCAATGAAATGTGAGTAGGGGAGGTGTAGGTCTTCTGGTGGGAGTGTTTGGGAAGTGGTATGTGTTTCTCCATGTTACCTCTTTCCCTTTTGCAGCAATCACAGCAAGAGGCAGTGAAGAGAGTCCTGTGTGGTGATGCACACCTGTAATTCCAATGTCTTGGGAGGCTGAGGTAGGAAGATTGCAAGTTCAAACCAGCCTCATCAATTAGGGAGGCCCTAAGCAACTTAGTGAAACCCTTTCTTAAAAAAAAAGCAAAAAAAAAAAAAGCCGAGGTTTTAACTCAGTGGTTAAGCACCTCTGAGTTCAATCCCTGGTACAAAAACAAAAAACAAAAACAAACAAACAAACAAACAAAAAAACAACAATAACAAAAAACTGTAGGGGCAGGGGGATACTGCAGATGGTGTGAGAACTTGGGGTACAACTAGAAATAAAGAATTGCTTTTTTAAACTTCTAAGAGTTGGGGATTGTTACTTACTACACCATAACCCAGAATATCCCCACTGACTGACACAGCAGGAAGTAGATCACAAAATTTGCAAACGGTAGAGATTGTGAGGTAGAGAAACATCCAATCACTGGCAAAACAACAACAAAAAGCCCTGATAATACACATTTTCAGATGAACTATTCTAATTTTTCTTTTCCTGTTTCCCTCCCAGGCTTGAGAGAGTTGGCAAAATATAAAAAGCAAGCAGAGATCTGAAAGAAATGAAGAATTAGCCTGGATTCATAGATTGAACTGCCAGTCTATGGCCACCTGAGAGTTGAAGTTTGCAAGCTTAGTTTTCTAAAGATCTGCCTTCTACATTATCATATGATGTCTTTTCCTGGTTTACTATTTTAGTTCCATGGCTACCTTCATAGAAAGCATTGGAATTCGGTCATTGAATTAAGTTAACTTGGCATTATTTTGCTTTGCCATTACGTTTGGGCCGGTGTGTTTTGTCCATCTTCTCAAAGAACTTTTCCTGCTACTTCTGATTCAGATTGATTTTTTTTGAATATTCCTCTGAAACTCTTTTGCTGCCATTTCTTTCCTTCCTCAGGAGGAAGATCTGTTACAATCCAAATATCAATCACAAACTCTCAAAGATAGGAATCCCCCTTACGGAAATTGAGTCTGCCCTTTTCTCAAAAACCTCTTCTTCTACAACATCCATTTTCAGACCCCAGAAGAGATGGCATGAAGGTCAAAAGCAGGTAAAAGTAAATTTAGAGAAAAGTCAAATCAAAGAACTAAATAAACTCATTTTCTTTCCTGTTTTTTTCTGTAAAACAAACAAACAAACAAACAAACAAACTATTTTTTAGTTGTCAAAGGATCTTTTATTTATTTATATGTGTTGCTGAGGATCGAACCCAGGGCCTCACATATGCCAGGCAAACGCTCTACCACTGAGCCATGACTCCAGCCTCTTTTTTCCTTTTTTAAAAGATTTAATTTTTGTATGTGTAATATACTCATGTAGTTAAAAATTAGAAAAATGGAAGTGGATGTGTAATATTCGGCCTTACTCCCACACCCATATCCCAACTGCCCAGTTCTAGTCCTCAATATGATTAATTACTTATGTATCATTAAAAATCTCTATATGTTATGCATAAGTATATCTGTGGATAAGGATAAATTTACATCTTTTATATATTCCCCTTCTTTCTTTTATACAACTGGGCCTGTTTTTTTATTGTTACATTCCTTGCTTTTCTCACTTAATGGGTAATCTATTGTAGAGCTATCTGTATCAGTACACAGGGAGCTTCCTCATTCTTTTAAAACCCATTGAGGGTTCATTTAGCCAAATTCCACATTGATAGACACTTACATTGTTTCCAATCTTTGCTTTTGCAAAACTGTGTTGCAATGAATAGTCTTGTCCCTGAATACATTTGCATCTGTGTGAGTTTATCTGTGGCAGTCATTTCTAGGAGTGGAATTGCTGAGTTAGTTTATTAGTTTAAGTGGTGAATTTAGGACATAACTGAGTGAAACCGCAATTTTGTGCTCAAAAACATAAATATTCTCCCAAACCACAGTGGCGGAGACTTGCATGAACACTGGTTCATAGTTCTGAAGTGCTATCACATTGTATATTCATTATTTATTTTGTACCTATTGAATGTCAGATACTGTGTAGGTGTTACATATAAGGAAATAAACAAAATAGGTATCAGTGAAGTCATGGAACAGGAAAGGCAGTGTGATCGTAAATTTTATAGGTCAATTTGACCAGACTCTGGAGACCGGTTGAAACAAACTACTGTAGATATTGCTATAAAGGTATTTTTTGTTTTTTAAAAAAGATGTGATTAGCATCTACAACAAGTTGACTTAAAGTAAATTAGATTATCCACCGTAATAGGGGTGGGCCTCATCCAATCAGTCAAAGTCCTTAAGAACAAAGGTTTCCTGAGGAGAAAGAATTCCCCCTGGAGACTGTAATACAAGACAGGTGTGATAGTAGGTGCTTGTAATCCCAGTGACTCAGGAAGCTGAGGCAGGAGGATTGCAAGTTTGAGACCAGCCTCAACAACTTAGTGAGGTACTAAGCAACATAGTGAGACCCTGTCTCAAAATTTTAAAAAGGCACTGGGTAGGTAGTTCAGTGGTTAAGAAAACTTGGGTATAATCACCTGTACAAAGAGAGAGAGAGAAAAAAAAAAAGACTTCCATATAGTCACCCAGCCTAAGTGTGTTTAACCATACTGTCCTGAAGAATTTGTACATAAGACTTCAACTACAACTCTTACCTGAATTTCCAGCTAGCCAGGCTGCCCCACAAATCACAGGCTTGCCAACCACCACAATCCCATGAGCCAACTCCTTAAAATAAGTTGTTTTCCCTGTGTATACCCATTGGTTGGATTTCCCTGGAAGGCTCCGACTACTGGCAGGAATGATGATCTCCAACCAACAGAGGAGCAAACAGACTTTGAGGGTCCAAGTTTCCTCAGAGCCCAGACTCTATAGCCAATATTTTTACCACTTCCCTGCCTCGCAATATCACTAAAACTCAAAATAGGATATACACCGTGGTATTTCCATTATAGAGTACTAGGCATTTCTATAATACAGTGGCCAAAAGGGTGTTACTGATATTTCAATTCTTTATTCCACTTCTTGTTGAAATGGAAAAGAGGTTAGAGAATTCTTTTTGCCCAGTCACCATCCTGAAAATACTTTCCCTTATCATTCCTGTTTTAATATCATTTCCCAGGGTAGCAGAGGCTGACTTAAAATCTTTGTCTTCCACTTTCATTTTCCTGTTCTTGAAAACCATCTCTTGACACCCGAAAATGCAATTTTCCTTTATTTCCTCTTTTATCCGATACAGAATGTCTACACTGCAGGACAGCCCAAGAGCCGACTTGGAGTTATTCTTTGAATATGAGGTTCCCCCTCAAACTCCGATGTTAATGCAGGAATGTTCAGAGGTAAGATGTTTGGACTGTGAGAGCTGTAACCTCATCCGTCCATCCTAGTTTGAATGGATTGACTAGGGGTAACTGTAGGCAGGTGGGTGTGGCTGGAGGAGGTGGGTCACTGCATGTGTGCCCTGGAAGGTGAACTTTCCCTTCTTCCCCTTGTCCTTCCTCTTTCTGCTTTCTGGCCACCATGAGATGAACAGCCCTCCTCCACCACTGTCCTTCCACCATGATATCCTGCCTCTCTTTGGGCCCAGACTTGCCCAAGCAAAGGGCTGAACCTCTGAAATTCTATGCCAAAATAGACTTTCTCTCCTCTAAGCTGTTTTTATCAGTATGTTTGCTACAGCAATGAAAAGCTGACTAAAACACCTGGCTTGCAGAAATTCTTTCTTTATAGATGCCAGAATGAATAATCACACATACATTTTTGTTGTCCTTGTTTCACAATCATATTTTTGTTCCTATGGAGTATCGAAAATATTTATATAGTAGCTGGGTGCTGTGGAGCATGCCTGTAATCCCAGCTACTCCAGAGGCTGTGACAGGAGGATCGCAAGTTTGAGGGTAGACTTGGTAATTTAATGAGACCATATCTCAAAATAAAAAATAAAAAGGACTGGAGATATAACTAAGTGGAAGAGTATCCCTGGATTCAATTCCTAGTACTACAAAAAGAAAAAAAAAGAATATGTTTGTATATTAAACATGAGGCTCTTAACTTTGTGGTTTTTCCACTGAAAAAATTTTGGGATTGAGCTTGGTAGGAATTCAAGTATATTGGTGTCAGGATGGGGGCATGAGCAGAAGTCTTCCCTTGGTGTATTTATCACTTTGGTAAAATTATGGGACACTAGGATTATTTAGTTGCTGAACCTGTAATAAAGAGGAGCTAGATCAGTTGATCCCTGGGGTATCTGGTTCTGCAAAAGGTGGAATTCTGAGTAATTCTTTCCAGACACTGATTGGAAGAGCATGCTTGGCACCATCTCTTGCCAGAACAAGGCAACACAGCTGGAGAAAACTCTTCTTTCTAACATGACCTTTAATGTAAATGCAAATATTTGGCCCCATGTTGAATCATAAAGTATGTCAAGGATGGCTGATCAGTCTATAACCAGCATGAAACTTTAAAAAGAAGTTCCTTCATGCTGAATCACTTGATGGTCATAGAGTCTTTGATACTTCTCCTTTGATATTATTTTTCCTATGGTGACCACAGCCATTACTCACAATGATGTGGCTTTACCATAGCATATTTTTTCGCACTGCTTGATTGATAGAGAGATTGAAATGCTCACTGTACATCGACTCTTGGGTTCACGTTTTGTTTCAGTGTCACCTTGCACTTTTTATTTTGGTAAGAGCTATATTGAGATAGGATTCACCTATCTCACAATTCTCCCATTAAAATGTATAATAAGTGTTTTTTTTTTAGTATATTCCTAGAGTTGTGCATCCATCACCACAGTCAATTCTAGCATATTCCCATCACCCTAAAATGAAATCCTGTGTCCATGAGCAGTTACTCCCTTTCTCCCATCTCCAACCTCTAGCAATCACTGATCTTACTATCTGTTTTCTATGGATTTGTATATTCTGGGCTTTTCATCCACAGGACGTGATTCCCTGTGGCTTCTTTTACTTGGCATTGCATTTTTAATGTTCATCCATGTTGTACTACCTATCAATGCTTTATTCTCTTTTAGGGATAAGTAATATTCTATCATATGGATATAGCATATTTTGTTTATCCATTCATTTATTGATGGGCCATAGCTTCCCTTTTTTTTTCTCTCTCTATTCCCTTAGTTTAGGTCTGAAAAATTTAATGAACAATGGCAACATTCCCAAAGTAGCAGACAAAGCCCACGGCCATTCCTTTAGCAGAAGCTGTCCGCTGCATTGGTGGAGGGCACCTCAAGCTGTGTTGTGAAGGCCACATGAAAGCTTGTTAAATCTTGGTTGACAGTAGGCCACCTCAGAGACTGCCCAGGCTGGAATTGTGGCTTTAACCCAGCCCTTTCATGCAGCAATGAGCCTCTTCCAAGCCTCAGTGCTCTCATCTTCAAAGTGGGAATTACCCTGGAACCTTTCTGTGGCAGAGACTGCCGGTCAGCTCTCGTTACCACTCTCATTTCCAAAGTAATCTG
The DNA here is from genome assembly GCF_048772815.1 of Callospermophilus lateralis. Lineage (NCBI taxonomy): Eukaryota > Metazoa > Chordata > Mammalia > Rodentia > Sciuridae > Callospermophilus > Callospermophilus lateralis. The sequence goes on along the minus strand of NC_135313.1, from coordinate 106,619,295 downwards.
TAGCCTCATTTTTGGGCTATGCATTTGTCTGCTGAGGTTGGGGATTTCTGCATTTCATTTAGCCCTTCTTTTAGTTAGTTATGGCTATGTTTCTACCTTCTGGCCACTGATATGCAAACCAAAGCATCCTTCAGCAGCTCTTAAGAGCTTTCTTTCAAAAGCATCTGGAAAAATGTCCTGTCCCTTTTTGACTTTTCTCTTCTTCTGTCTCAAATTATGGAAATTGATGCTATAATCTTGGACCATAAGGTCAAAGCTAAGAACACCATAACCACCGAATAGAATCTGGAACCTAAAGGGAGGCTTCAAGCAACAGAACATGGCCTCAGATTCATCAAAGTGGCCAGGTAGTAGGTGGGAATACACAGCGCAGGCCAGAAAGCTTGTGAATCTTGCGAGGTGGTGGCAAAACATCTGGTAAAAACTGTCTTCCTGAGTTTGTTGGGAGTCAGACCAGTGACAATCTGTAGGGTCAGGGTACTGCTAGGAAAATTTCACAATATGGTACACGTTGACTATTTGTTTGACACTACTGATGTAAAACAGATGAACTCTGGACAGGGTCAACAGCCTGTAGGCACTGGTGGAAGGCAGAACCGTTTTGCTGTGGGAAGACCTTTCTGTTGCCTCATGAATTCTAAATGGACATAAAGTTCAGCACTTGGGGGTCAAGCAGGGTCGAAAAGTCCAGTTACCTCTCCACTGCAAAATGAAGCAGCTAGTGGTGACTCTGGAGAGGCAACTTTACCAGAAGATAAGCTTATCAAGCATCTTCTATTAAGAGTCCTCTAGCAAACAGCACCATAAGCACAGTAAAAGACAAATGGCAACAGAGATCAGATTGAGTGTTGCTTTCTCTCTGCAGCCTCCTCAGGTAGCCCTAAGGTGGTCACTATTAAGATGCTCAGGAAGAGAATGGAGCAGAGGCCAACAAATAGCAGACCAGATCAGGACTGGCACCTGGTGAATCTGCTGGGCATATCTGGATGCCTCCTTGTTTTTCTAAGGTTCTGAGTTAAAAAACAGGTAGGGAAAAAATGTGGACATTTGTTTTCTTTCTTATTATGTAAGCACCTATATAATACCATAGATGTTTGCCCTTTATCCCACAAAGCCTAGCATATTTACTGTGTGGCCCTTGTGAGGAAAAGTTTGTTTCCCTTTAGATCACAGTCTTAGGCATAAAGACATTATGTCTTGATAAGATCTGGCACACAGAATGACTACAGGCAAGTAAATAGATAAGAAGCTTAGCAAATTTTGGAGGGAATTTTATGGCTACAACAACTACTATTTTCACCTGAAAAACCCTGTGATTTTCTCACTCCCACAGCAAGGCCCCTAATCCCAATTTATACCAGTAGGAAGGAGTCTGTGTAATCTGGTAGCCTCCAAGGGCACTCTCTGTTCTGGTTTGCATCTGAAATGTCCCCCAAAGGCTGTGTGCTAAAGGCTTGTTTGCCAGGTGGTGGAGCTGTTGGGATGTGGTGTGAACTTCAGGAAGCGGGGGGCCTAGTTGGAAGGAGTAGGCCACATTGAAGGTTTAATTTTGCCCCTGCTCCTTTTCTCTTTCTCTCCCTGTTTCCTGATTGCCTTGAAATTGAGCAGCTTTGTTCCACCATGCACTCTCTGCCATGATGGTCTACCTCACCAAATACCCAGAGCAATGGAGCCAGCTGACCATGGGACTGAAACCTCTGAAACAATGAGTCAAGATAAATTTTCTTCCTTTAAGTTGATTTTCTCTGGTATTCTGTCATAACAACAGAAAGCTGAGCAATCCACTTTCCAAGGCCTCCTTCATTCTTCAAAGGTAACACATAAGGTGCCAGATGGGCTACTGAGCAACTTAACAGCCTGAAGAGGGACTTAAGAATCCTTACCAACTCTTATCAACTGATTGATTTTATCAAATACCACCAGCCAGTGACTGCTATGTGTTTCCCTACTGTCCCTTTGACTAATAGTAGTTTTATTTGCCACTATCAAGTCTTATTCTATCATTGTTTAGTGAGTGAGTGTGTGTGTCCCTTAGTTGATATGCCACTGAGTCACAGGGAGTCACATGTGTTCCTGATGGAGAGATCTGTAGGTGGCATACCGTGAGTGAATCTCTCTAAATGAACCCCAGCACTTGGGGGTCAATCAGAGAAAAAGAGAGAGAGGAGAGAGAGAGAGAGAGAGAGAGAGAGAGAGAGAGAGAGAGAGAGAGAGAGAGAAAGAACACTAAAGCCACATTTTTTTTTCATTTAGACATTTCAAACTGTTTGCATTATATACAAAACACCTATATAACTTCTGTCTTATAAAATAAAAACCATAAGATGAAAAGAACTTCTGCAGTACATTTTTGGCTATGGGCAACATTTATGGGCTCCCTTTAAAAATCTGTAAATGTGCAAGCACGTTTACATTTTAATATACAAACCATAGGGATTTGATCTCACTGGTTAATCACTCTTGGGATAGGGGTAGATTGACAGTAACTTTGTGCTTCTATTATGTTTTTTTAAATTTTTGCTCTTGTACTACTTTAAAATGGAACTCTGTTACTTAGTTTTTCTTCTTTGAGGGATAAATAAATCTCATTAATTAATTGCACAATCATTAGTACTACATTTTATAAATTTAGACATTAGGAAAATAATTCCACCAATCAGGTTACCAACCTAATGTACCCCTTACTGTTGTGGTTACTCCTTTTTAATTTGGATTTGTTAAGTTACAATCAAAATATATGTACTCTTTTCTGTCTTTTTTTTTTCTTGCTGAATAATATGAAAAAGAATCTATGTTTCTAGACAGTCTTTTAAGTTGAGCCTTTCAATGGCTATATCTTGTTCTTTCCACTAGATTCATGTTATAGACATCTATTGCCACCCAATAAACTACTCAGAATTAGTGACCTAAAGCATAATGATTCCTGTATTATTTCTCACAGTGTCTGTATGTCAGGGATTGGGGAAGAACTTCTCTGGTGGTTTAGTTCATGTAATTGCTGCCGTATGGTGGCTGGATCTGGAACAGAGGAGGCTGGGGAAACTGGGGATTGACTGGGCATACCTCTATTTCTATGTAGACTCAGGGCATCTCAGTATAGACTCTTCTCTTGAGCCAATTTGGTCTTCCTCATATCATGGCAGCCTCCGGGTGCTAGCGCTTCTTGGTCTTCCTCACATCATGGCAGCCTCTGGATGCTAGGGCTTCTTCTGTTGTGGTTCAGTGCTGTGGTTTGGATCTGGAACATTCCCTGAAGGCCAATGTACTTAAAGTCTTGGTCACCAATGTAGCAATGTCCAGAAGTGAGAGGTCAGAAAATGATCAGATCATGAAGACTCTAACTTCATCAGTGGATTAATTCATTTGGATTAATACTTTGACCTACTTGGAGGAAGTAGGACACTAGGGACATGCCTCAGAAGGGTTTATCTTATCCCTGGCCTCTTTCTTTCTCTTTTTCTACTTCCCAGCTGCCAGGAGATGAGCAGTCTTCCTTTGTCACACCCTTCTGCCATGATGTTCTGCCTCACTCAGCCCTAAAGCAACAGAGTCAGTCAATCGTGAACTGAAACTGTAAATAAAATAAGTCTTTCTTCTTCTAACTTGTTTTTCACAGGTATTTGTCACAGAAATGAAATCCATTCAGGGCTCCAGCACAAGTATTCTAGCAAGCCAGGCAGAAAGCTGCACTATCTTTTGTGACCTTCACATAGTACTCCTCAGCTCTACCCTCTTGGCTGACTAGTAATCAAGGTCAACCCTGATTTGAGGGTAGGAAATATATGTCAGTGGCAGGGGGATGAAAGACATTGCAAGCGTTTTAACATTGCCACAGTTCCATAACCAGTTTTGTTATTCTTTTATCATTGGATACTTTTTACTTCTATCTTAGGTTATTCAAACAACATTGCTACAACAATTTTCATGTATGTAGGTTTTCCCCTATTTTATATGAAAGTAGTATTGTTAGGTCAAACAATATAATCTGCAACATGTTGTCAAGCAACTTTCCAAAAGAATTGTGTCAATTTAAAATACTGTATGCAAGGTAGGTGACAATATTTTTGATACTAGAAATTTAAATTACCATTAAACTTTTATTTTGTTAACCTATATAAACTGTGTGCCTTAATGTTTAATTTCCATTATTTTTATATCTGGAAAAGTTGTTTTTTATGCTTGATAATTTTACTATCTTATTGTCTTCTGGTTTATCTACAGGGGTCTTAGTATTCATTTCAAATTGCATTAACTTTTTTCTTTTTTTGTACTGGGTACTGGTGATTGAACTCAGGAGTGTTCTATCTTTGAGCTATATCCACAGCCCCCCCCCCCCGCCCCCTTTTGAGACAGCATCACTTATGATTCTCCTGCTTTAGCCTTCCGAGTAGTAACCACCGTACCTGGCTTGTACTAACTTAAAAAAAATATATATATATATGTGTGTGTATATACACACACACACACACACACATACATACACATATATTTATATTTATATATTTAGTTGTAGATGGATACAATGCCTTTATTTTTATGTGGTGCTGAGGATTGAACCCAGGGCCTCACACATGCTAGGCAAGCATTCTATTACTGAGCCTCAGCCCCAGCCCTTGTATTAACTTTTATGTGTTAAAAATATAAATCACTTCTATATTATATTTGTCCAATATATTCTTTTTTTTTTAATGACAATTTTCCTTCTCTAAACTTCCAAGTGGCCTAAACTATCAATTATATGAATATCTCTCTCTATATTTTCATGATTGGAGTTTTACATTTAATTTCTTAATTTATGTAAAATTTTTAAATTATATTAATAAAACATATTAATAAAATATATTAATATTCTTCCTCTAATGTTAATTATCAGGACTATTAATATTTCTACCTTTAACTTCATTGACCCATGATGTCTTTTCACAATATTGAATTATTATTTTAAAGTACATAATTTGGACTACTTATTCCATTTAAATTAAATAGTATTTTTGTTATTGTTTATTATTGATATATGCTTTTTTCTCTTAGATGAATTTTAGAAATTATATTTTTCAAGTTTGAAGATACAAAATTAAGAATATAATGACATTGAAACTTAAAATTTATTTTGGAATATTTGATACTTTTTGCAATATTTAGTTTACAAATACAGATGCACAGTGTATCCACTTATTCTAGCTTCTAAAATATCCTTTATTTTATTGTACCTCTCATATGCCTGCATAATTGATTAAAAAACTGAGTTTCCTTCTCTACTTAAGGTCCACTGCCTATACCAGGAACATACTGGGTCAGGCTCATCAGGAACAAGTCTTTGTATTGGTTTTTATGCAGTCAGATTTCTCTTGAGAAATCTCTTTAGATCTATCTATATCTATATGTGTGTGTATTTGCATTTTATATAAAACACCTGGATAATTTTTGTCTCAAAAAAAATTTTTTTTTCAGTACCAAATGACCAAAATTTTTTATTTGACTAAATTCTGCATCATGCATAAGCAGGACAGTCTCCCCTGTTTATTAGACTTTGGCAATAAAAAAACCAAGCAGCCTTGTACAGGACAGTGAAAATGCCAAGGGTGTCTACAGTCTTACTGTAGGATAAATAGATATATATTTAAAAGGCCTCTCTCCCTTTGGCCATATCAGCTCAGTCCAGATCATTAAATATAGACAAGTTTTTCAAAATCACTTCTTTACTTCTCCAAGGTCTTCAATGCTGTCATCATCCACCTTTTTTATAGTCCTGATATTAGTAGGCAAATAATAGTCAGGGTTGACAAGGTTGAAGGAAGATTTGGAGATTTTATTCATAAGAAAGCGGAGGAAAGGGCTGGGGTAGTAAGTTAGTAATAGTTCCCTTGCCTAGCATGTGCAAAGCCCGAAGGAAGAAAGGAAGGAAGGAAGGAAGGAAGGAAGGAGGGAGGAACGGAGGAAGGTGAGCTGATTGAAGTTCAGAGAACAGTAGCGGCTGTTTAGTCTGCACTGCTGGGTTTCAAGGCACAGTGCAACCCACATCTGTGTTAGGGGCCAATACAGCACATCACAGAAAGCTGCAACAACAAAATATTCCATCTCAAAATTCCTGTCAAGCTTAGAATCCCAGATTCCTTCCCAGTAGTCATCCAAACAGTGACATGGCCTTGATTTCTTCTGTGTGAACTGCAGTCAGCTCATTTCTTGGGATGTCTGGGCTCCAGAAAAGACCCACTTTCTACCCTACCCAAGTATTCCTCCTTTACCTGCAGGACCAGGTCTGAAATGTCTTTGAGAAGAGCCTAAATATTGTCCTTTGCAGTCAGAAATAGGGTTTGAAATGCCTTGGGGAGAGGACTCTTAGATAGTGAAGTGTAAATAACTATAACAGCGCATCCCTTCCTGCTCTCTGCTAGTAGAAGGGCATTCAGAGCCCGAGGAGAGGTGGGTAACAAAGGGGTATGATGACAGGAAAGGGGAACAGAAGGAACCCGGGAAAACAAACACCCATTACTCTAGGTTTGCATTTCCTCCCACCAACTGGGTCTGTAGAGTTGGGGAGGTCTAGAAAGACAAAAGAGAAAATAATGAAGAGTGCAGTGTGTTGTGGTCACCCTTTACCTGCCAGATGGGGGCATGCAGAGGCTTCCCACTGTACAAGCACTAGTTCATATTCTTCAAAACGCAGGTGCATGCCAGCCACACTTCTTCTCCAGCAGGATGACCCTGCGGTGGAGGCATTTGAATTGACAATCAGTTCCAGTAAGTGCTGAGGGGGCTAGGAGCCTCATCCAGGAAAAGGGGAAAAAAGATAAAAGAGCAAGGAAAGAAAAACTGAAGCAGGAGGGAGGATGAAGGGGTGCGTAAAGGGTTCAAAAGTTACCAAATTATCCGTCTGGCTGTGCGGTCACCTCTGCTGTGCATGAAGTACACAGGCTTCACACTCTGTGTCACTACCACAGTCACCCCTGCCAAGGGTCATGCTGAACCCCATACCCCAGCAAGGCCCAAATGAAACTGCATCTTGTTCAATGCAAAATCTCCCCTTTAATGGTTAGGGAACACATACATCACACACCATTAAAACTGCCAGTTTCCATCCCCTTCACACCATTAGTAGAAAATATATATCATTAGAGGAAGTGAGTTACAATGTAAAAATATGGTAATTCAGGCTGTCAAGTCACAATTGACAGTACGTTCAGGAGGCTGCGTTCCTGAGCTGTCTCCAGAGACCTTATATTTAGTGAAAAGACGTTTCCCAGAAAAGTTTTCATAAATATTCTCCATGGGGGGAAAATGTATATTTATCACTTCATATAAAAAGAAATCTAAAGCAAATGTTTTAGAAGCTGATTTCTCAGAAATTTCATGGATATTTTTAATCCATAGCTGGGAGAATTTTTCTTATCAACTTTATAAAGAGCCAGGGAACCCACAATGTTATTAGTAGCATTATCTTTATTTTTGTTCCCTACCCTTGGTCCTCCCTGCAGCCAGGTTCCACACTCCATGTCCTGATTCTTGTATAATGGAGGGTATTAATACTGCTTCCTCTTTCTTGTCTTTCATGATGCTTTGATATCTTGGGCTTTGCTAACCTGGAAGAGGCTGTCCTCCCAGGATTAGCTAATTCTTAGAGAAAATGACTCCCCTCTGAGTGAATCTTTCCTATGCAAACCAGTCAATCCCAAGACCACACCCTCCAACCTTCTCCTTTATCAGACACACTTCAGGCTATTCCCTTTCTAATCTAATCACCCCAGGGAAAGGTATCAGACACCTCAGGACAGCTGCCACACCCCAGGACCCATTGACTTTATTCAAACTAGCCACTCTTGGCTTTGCTTAGCTGCCACCTTGCATCCTCCATTCCATCTTTGGAAACCTACACTAATGGCTCTCACCTATACCTCCTGTTTTTTTCTGCCTCCGGATTGACCCGGTGGTTCCCCTTTTTGTCCCCACCCATGCTGTGGCATGCCTCTTTCTCTTGAGAATAGTGAGTAACAAACTATCTTTTCAATTTCAATCCTTTTCTGATCTGTTGTCCTTGCTAGAGCTGAATAATAGTAATGAAGTCTTTGCTTCAAAACAGAGAGGTAGAGACAGGTTTTGTGAACCCACTCTCTGATGTCTCAGGACAGTAGATTTAAAGATAATCTCCCAGAATGGATATAAATAATCCCAATGGGCCACTGCTTTCTTATATTTGGTCTCAGTTAAAATGAGACTTCTTTATGGTTCAGTGGGTCGTCCTGTCTATTGTCCGAGGAGAACTATACATTGATGACTAGCTTTGGGAATCCAGCAGCCATGGGAGAGAAGTGTAAGAAAAATGAAATTGGAAAGGTTAAAGTTAGATAGGGCAGGACCAGACCAGTGTGGGAAGTTTAGTGAGAAGACTATAAAAAGAACCAGTTTAGGGAAAAAAGGAGAAACATTCACTTCAGGTGGAATGAGGTGGAGAAAATGTAATTTGAGAGAATTCCTCTTAGGCAGAACACCGGGTCCTGATGAATGCCTTGATAAATGTGCTGACAAGTGATAAAAGGGCATTCTGCTCGCCCCTAGAGACACCGAGGTGAGAAATGCTGGAGTTCCTGTGCAGGGGAAGTTCAACAGTGTGTCATGGAAAACAGGCAGCAGGTACTTAATGTGAGTGCACCAGAGGTAAGTGTAAGGGCTCAGCAAGCACAAAGGAGGGGCGTCAGGGAAGCCATTCTCTAATTCTCTAGAACCAGGAGGCATCTGCCCCAAGTAAAGTGAGTCCAGGAGGGAAGTCGTTTTTTTTTTTTTTTTTTTTTTTTTTTTTTTAGAATTTTAGTATTTATTTTTCTTAGTTTTCGGTGGACACAACATCTTTGTTTGTATGTGGTGCTGAGGATCGAACCCGGGCCGCACGCATGCCAGGCGAGCGAGCTACCGCTTGAGCCACATCCCCAGCCCGGGAAGTCGTTTTAAAGAGGGTTCCAAGCAGAGTAGAAAAGAAAATGAGACAGAGAAATGAGAAAGAAGTGAAGGGTCTGATCTTTCCCAAGAGGTACTTTATTGGTTTTCTTTCTTCCATCTTTGATACCCGTGGCTGCCCCGTACATGCCTTGTGACAGGTAGCAACTATGTCAGACACCCCACAGTCGCTCAGACTTTGACTTTGGCCAGGGACGCTTCACTCATATGTGGATCCTAGATGACCCCACCCCACAACCTTTCTAAATGACCCTGCCTCTCTGTAGACACTTCAACTGTCTCCAATCTCATCTGTGAGGAGCCTCCCCACTCTTGACTCCGTAGAAAGTCTGCAGTTAGTTGCCAGGAGGTGGACCATGTGTGAGTCTGCTCTGTTTGCATCTATAAGCCCAGACCCTCATCAGAACAGTTGTTGTGCTGCTTCCCCTCATTCTCCCCTAATAAAACCTCTTCCAGGTGGATTTTATTTTGCCTAATTGTGATTTCTATCTTGAGTAGAGCAGGCTGAGATGGTTATGCTAAGAGTTGGTAACACTGAAGCTGCTGGCAGCCAGGGGATGGTGAAGAACAATTGAGAACAACAGAGTTGACAGGAGCTGCTTTTGTGCCTAAGGAAGAGTTCCAGGGAGCTCCCCAGGGCTTTGGGCTCCTGCTGCCAGGAGAGTAGCGAGGAGAGCTCTTAACACCAAAAAGCGAGAGATTCTGGCATTCAAAGCAGCTAAAACTCAATACCTGCCCTCAACTTTCTGTTCCACAGATCTTTCCTCTCTCTTTACAGTATCCAATCCCCCAGCTCCTTTTTTCCTTACTTGGCTCTAGCTTCCACATATAAGAAAACATTCGATCCTTGGCTTCCTGAGCCTGACTTATTTCACTTCTCATGATGTATTCCAGTTCCATCCATTCACTGGCAAATGTCATAATTTTATTCTTCTCAATTGCTCCCTTCTTCACCCATTTATCAACGTTGGTTTGACTTGGTGGGGTAAGGTTTTACATGGATTTGATTTGTTTTGATCTTACATTTGTTTGTTGGTTGGTATCTTGGATTTTGTTTCTATTATTTATCCCTTCTTCACTCTTTTCCCCCAGCAATAACAAAATTTTTCTCTTTCCTCTTTCTTTCCTTATTTTATTTATTAGGTAATTTTTTACCTCATCCATCTAATTTGACCCTGACCCAAGGAAGTCAGAAGAGTTTGAGGCAGGACCCCAGAGGCTATTACTGACCTGGATGGAAGCAGTGAGAAAGAATAGGAAGTTAGAGAAAGGGTGTAACTCATGACTGTCTTAACCGCAACAACCACCTCAGGGTAATAAAAAAGGCCCCCAGAATTTACCCAACAATATTTGATGCCTGGTTCAAAACCAGTGTTTATATTGTTGGAAGGAAGGGCGCTGAAAGAGGGACTTTCCCAATCACCCAAGGGGACCAGGTGGGCAGTGACCCATCTCAAGCACAAGCTTAATCAGGGTCTCCCAAAAGGAAACACTGGCCTCTGGACTGAGCAAGTCCAAGACAACATCCACATCACACACGGCAGAACCTTGGGTCTTTATTTCCATCTGATATCTTGGGCTTTCATGAGTATTAAACCTTTGTTTCTGTCTAATTTTAAATGTGCTTATGTGCAGGTGTATATTGTATGTTTACATGCATGTTTTTGTTTATTATTTAAATAGTAACAAATTGCCTTAAAAATGAATGAAGACTCACTCATTTATCAAACAAAACATAAGCCCCAAATGATTTTTCAGGTTCCTGTAACTTGGGAAAATTTTTAGGTAGATATGACCTGCTTGATATTGCCAATTGTGTGTTGATTAGCCGTGTGTGTGTGTGTGTATGTATTTAAATTTATGAAGCTATAGCTTCATAACAAATGTGTTACATTCACATGGTATTCAAAAAATGGCTAAATAAAGACTGATTAGCCTTGTCTAAGTCTTCAAAATTCACAATTATTAGGAATGAATAAGTTGGATAAATATAAATGAGATAAATGGTTAAAAAATAAATGTCATTTAATCCTGAACTGTCGACTGGTAAATACACATTCAAAATGTTTTGGGATTCTTAAAATCTGCAAAAAGAATATATTTGGGTAATGTGTAATCCTGTAAGAATACAAAAGGAAGGTAAGCTGTTCTGATAGAGACTGGGAAAAGCATTAAATATTTTACCTTATTGGGAAAAATAATAGTTTCAGAATTTTGTAAAAAATGATTATCAAAATACAAATTTAAGGAAAAAAACTAAGTAGAAAGAAACCAGGAAATACAAAAATATATAAAAAAAGTTATAGACAGGGGATATAGTTTTGATTAAGACGACTGGGGAAAAAGGGGAATGTTTATGGAGAATAAAGGATTTTGTATGATAAGATTTTTGTCCTATGACTTGATAAAGAGTAAGATAAGGGCAAAAATCAAAAGATATAAGCAAGCTGTAGAGGGTCTGAACAAGTCAAAAGGATAAAAATTTGTAAAGGGTAAATCTTATGAAATAGCTATATGTATGTTTGAGCTGGCAATAATTAAGGAAAATTATTTACAGTTTTGAATTCACCAAAAGTCTGATGGTCCTGGCATAATTGTTTTCCTGAAATACTTGTACACACTAAAATAGCTAAGTTGTCTCATTGGTGGTTAAATTCTTGTCAAAATTCTAACCATTGCTGTTCTAAGTCCTTTGACATCACAGTTTTAATTCATCTCTAAAGCATTTATGATCAGAGTCCTGGAAAGGACAAGTACTCTTAAGTGTAGCTTTCCAAAAAACCTAGACTCATTTTATAGAAATTGGGGTTTCTTCAGCAATTGGGAATTGGGATCACTGTAAAGGACTGGATACTAACTGTTTTGGTTTGGATGTGAGTTGTCCCACAAAAGCTCACATCTGAGACAATGCAAGAAGGTTCAGAGAAGAAATGATCAGGTCTTAAGCCAATCAGTGAATTAATTCCCTGATAGGGAATAATTTAGTGGTAACTGGAAGCAGGTAGGGTGTGGTTGGAGGAGGCAGGCATTAGGGGAGTGGCTTTGGGGTATATATTTTGTATCTGGTGAGTGGAGTCTCTCTCTCTCCTCTCTCTCTCCTCTCTCTCTCCTCTCTCTCTCCTCTCTCTCTCCTCTCTCTCTCCTCTCTCTCTCCTCTCTCTCTCTCTCCTCTCTCTCCTCTCTCTCCCTCTCTCTCCCTCTCTCTCCCTCTCTCTCCCTCTCTCTCCCTCTCTCTCCCTCTCTCTCCCTCTCTCTCCCTCTCTCTCCCTCTCTCCTCCCCTCTCTCCTCTCTCTCCTCTCTCTCCTCTCTCTGGATCATCATGTGAGCTGCTTCCTTCCACCACACTCTTCTGCCATGATGTTCAGCCTCCACTCAAGTCCTGTTGAGGAATGGAGCCAGTTGTCTATGACTGAGACCTTTGAAACCTGAGCCCTTAAATAAACTTTTCCTCCTGTAAAATTGTTCCTGTCAGATCTTTTAGTCACAGCAGTGAAAAAAGCTGACTAAAACACTAACCTTTATCTCCAGGAAAGATAGGGTCAAGTTTAACAGTGAACTATTGGCTGTTGCAACTAGTCTGCTGGGTGCTCAACAACCAAAACTTGAAAGATGAATCCAAGAAAGTTAAAAGGGCTAAGACAACAACCAATATTTTGTTCCTCACCTTCCAATGTCATCCAAGATCCAGGGTATGACAGGACCTGTTTAAAAGGACCCTGATACTCTGGTGATTCACCTGTCTTCCAGATCCGGGGATTATGAGAATTGCAGAGGTTAGGAACTAACCATTGCATATCCTGCGAACAGAAGGGTCACTGGAGAGAGGAATGTCTCAGTATTTCAGAAGGAAGCCACATGGTCAGTGAGTCCCTGACTCATCCTGGCAGATGGCATAGTTGGTAGAGGGAAAAAATGATAGGAGACAAAAGACTCCTCATAATGCCTTAAAAGTAATCCCTGAGTAGTGTGGTTGGCCTTAACAGCAGGAAGAAAAAAGGTTAATTTTGGGCCTAATACAAAGCAGGAAATGCAACCAAAGACAAAGGTACTATTATGGGTATGGGGGGGAAAAGTCGAAGAACAATCATATGAACTATTAAAAGGGAAAGACAGCAATCCTCTCATGGCATTTGTGGACACCTTCACAGGGTGCGCTGATGTAGGAATCATTGTAATTATAAAAACCATTATAGAATTTAAGCCTGCTTTAAATCAGGCATTTAGGTAAAGTATACTGAAAGCATTATTCACCAGAAGTGTAAGTAATTTTTGTGTTAAAAAATAAACTTAGAGGTCATTTAATCTTTTAATTTTAGACTCAGAAAGGTTACTTATGTAAAATCATGATGTAGTTGCACAAATAAATTACACGTGAGAAATGGCTGAAAAGGAAAAAAAGGGGCAAGGCTTGACTTGAAGATCTAAGTATTAAACAAAGGTTTCAAGTTAGTTTATAAACAATACAATTAAACAAAAGTTTAAACCAAAGTGAATTAATGGTAGTTCACAGCAAAAAAATAAGTAACACAAGAAGGAAACGAGACAAAAAAAAAATGCTAAACTAGATTAAAAAAACCCAGTTTTAATTTTGCTAACAGTGGTTCTTGGCTGAACTGTAGTGTGCATTAGAATCACCTGAGAATAAAAGCCACCACTAACACCAAATAACAGAAACCTGTGCCTGGACCCTCACAACCCCAGGCCAATTAAAGTAGAACCCTTTGCCAGTGGACCTGGGTTTTTGCTTCAGAAACACCTCCAGTGCTTCAAAAGCTTTGCCAGGCAAGAGCCTCTGATTTAGATGTAAGCCTGTGTAGGAAAGTTGTGAGATATTGAAATGACATTAGGGAAAGGAGGAAAATTTAGAAAAAGAGGGATAGAAATGTCAAGGTCCTGAACTAGTGTGAAGGCTAATAGAAATGGCAAACGTGGGGCTGGGGTTGCAACTCAGTGGTGAAGTGCTTGCCTTGCCCATGTGAGGCACTGGGTTCGATCCTCAGCACCACAAAAAATAAACAGAAAGAAATGAAAAAAGGGTAAAAATAGAATGTGTTGCAGATGGGATATCTGTAGGACTTTGCAATTGCAAATTCATATTTAGGCTTAAGATACAGGAAATAATTAGCAAATGGGAGAATGATAGTTTGGCTGAAAGGAGTGAAATTAACTTTGGCTATGTGGATGGGAGAAACTGTGAATTCTATTGGGATAAGCACTTGGAGAGCAGGTAGGATTGTCAGCAGATTGTTATAAAGGACATGTAGAGTTGAGGAGAGGGTAATAATGAGTTGTGGTCCACATGGGAGTGACACTAGGCTAGGGACAGACCTTGAAAAACTACCAATATTAAGGGGAAGAGGGAGATATACTACCAATAAATAAGAGGTGGTCAAAAACCAAACAGAAACCTAGATGCTGAGTAATTGGTATGTTTTAGAATCTAAAGGAAAAGACTTTCAATATGGAAATTAGTAATAAAATTTTAAAAGCTACAGAGACTCCTGACTAAATTTGGCCAGTGATGTTTAAATAGAATTTAATAAAAATCAGATGGCATGAGATTAGAAAGTAAATGAATAGCAAAGACATGCAGGTAACATTTTTATGCTATTCATTCAAAAATTTTGAGACAATGGAAAAGTAACTAGATATGGGTAATGGATGAGAGGATTAAAAAAAAGGAATAACAGATGTGAGTCCTTTTTGGAGGGAGACAGCAAGAGCAGTTGAGAGATAGATGGGAAGGAGAAGAAGTGGAGAAGAAAAAAGAGTTATGAAATAGGGCAAGGAGTTAAAGGAAAGGGGAGAGGAGAAGGAATGGAGGCTCATTTACCTGCCCCCAAAGCTATGGTTTGGCAGGTACAGAAAGCTTTGTCCTCATATCATAGTATTATTCCTGTTTAATGGTCTTAACTAGATAACAGATGGTATTTGAACTTTGTCCAGTCTCTTTCAGCCCTGTCAACTCCATGGTCATTTTGGGGAGAGAAAAATCCCCACAAAGAATTGGGTAATTGGTGGTAATAAAAAGCAGAGAGAACTAAACTGGACCTGAAAAGGGGTTCTGAGCCCTGTGCCAACTGTCCTAGGCCTGACCTAACTCCCAGTTAGCTCTGTCCACAGGGCACTGAGTCCGGACAACCACCTTTTCACTGGGTTTTGTTCACCTCCTTGCCTTCAGTTCTTCCTCTACTCCCCCCCACCTCTCCTTGTTGCAGTAAAATGTCTGGGCAGTGACTCAAAGTCAACTGCTAGAGAAAGGACTGAAAAAGGGAACCCCTCCCACCATCTCCCATTTCTCATCATGGAATCTGGTAGGGCTCTCCCCTGTATAACCCACAATATAAATGTTTGGTTAGTTCAAAACTTGTGTTATCTGAAAAGAGGGACACAACTTCACGGTCAGGGAAGGAAAAAGCATCTGCGCTTGGGTTCAGCAAGGCAGGCTGTTCATGTGAGTGACTCTTGGGCACTCTCAGATCTACTCTGCAGTTTGTTATCTGAGGATAAGATTAGAAATGAAGATCAAATCAGCCATTTGTGGGAAAGAGAGAGCTTGCATTGGGCATGATTGGACTGGGAACATGGGTGTGTTGTGGTGTGAGTAAGAACACTGACATTGAATTCTTTGGGCTCAGAATCTACTAAGTGCCTGCACTATTAAATGACCCAGTGGTCACAGAGGAGCATGGGCATCTTAATTTTGCTTCCTTTCTATGCCTCTGCTCTATGATTTATAATGATTTTTACATCTAACTCTAGGAATAAACATCTCTCTTCCGTTTTAAGTGGTAGTAGTTTCATGTCAAGTTGATGGTGCTGCCAGGATTCCAGCTGGTACCTTTGAGGGAAGAGTTGGGTCACTATAAACAGTAGCCAGTGAGAGACTTTTTGCTTTTACTAGTGAAGTATAGCTATATATAATTATGGGGTTCGTTTTGACATAATCACACATGCATGGAATATAATTTGCTCCATTTCAGTACCTCCTCATTCCCTCTCCTTTCTCCCTCCCCCATTCCCCTTCATCTATTGGCTTCCCTCTATCTATTTATTGTTTTTATAAATTAGTACCTGATAAGTGTACATAAAGGTGGAATTCATTGTGCACACAGTAAAATTTGGTCAATCTCATTCTGCAGTTCTTCCCCTCTCCTTCTCAATCCCCCTCCTCCATTGCACTGATCTTCGTTTCATTTTCATATAATGCATCCCCTTTTCTCCCCTTGTTTTGCTCTACCTGCACATACGAAAGAAAAATATTTGAACTCTTGACTTTATGAGACTAGCTTTTTTCATTTAACATGATGTTCTCTAGTTCCATTCGTTTTCTGGCAAATGGTGTAATTTCATTCTTCTTTATGGCTCAGTAAAACTCCATTGTGTATATATAGCATATTTTCTTTATCCATTCATCTGTTGATAGGAACCTGGGCTTGTTCTATAATTTGGCCATGGTGAATTATGCTTCTATAAACATTGGTGTGGCTATCACTGAAGTTGCTGATTTTAGTTCTTTTGAATAATTACCAAGGAGTGAGATACCTGGGTGGTTCCATTCCTCGTTTTTCAAGGACTCTCCATTCTGCTTCTCAGAGTGGTTGTACTAATTTGCAGTCCCATTAACAATATATGAGTATACCCTTGCCCCCATATCCTCACCAGTATTTATTATTGTGTTCTTGATGATTGCCATTCTAAATGGAGTGAGATGAAATCTCAGTGTAGTTTTGATTGCATTTCCATGATTGCTAGAGACGTTGAACATTTTTTCATACATTTATCTGTCCTTTGTATTTCTTTTGAGAAATGTCTGTTTAGTTCTTTTGCCCATTTGTTGATTGAGTTATTTGTTTTTTGTTAAGTTTTTTGAGTTCTTTATACATTCTAGTATTAATTCCCTGTCTGAGGAATTGTTGGCAAATATTTTCTCCCATTCTGGAGGCTCTCTTTACACTCTTTTTTCCTCTGCTATGCAAAAGCTTTTTACTTTAATGCTGTCCCACTTTTTGATTCTTGGTTTATGTCTTGAGTTTTCAGGGTCTTATTAAGAAAGTACCAGGGGGGAGAGGGGATAGTAGAGGATAGGAAAGGCAGCAGAATACAACAGACACTAGTATGGCAATATGTAAATCAATGGATGTGCAACTGATGTGATTCTGCAATCTGCATACGGGGTAAAAATGGGAGTTCATATCCCACTTGAATCAAAGTGTGAAATATGATATATCAAGAACTATGTAATGTTTTTAACAACCAACAATAAAAATTAATAAAAAAAACAAACAAAAAGAAAGTACCAATATTGGGCCTACATTCTCTTCTATCAGTTGTAGAGTTTCTGATCTAATTCCTAGGTTTTGATCCACATTGATTCAATTTTCATGCAGGATGAGAGATAGGGTTCCAGTTTGTTCTTCTACATATTCAATTTTCCTAGCACCATTTGTTAAAAAGACTATCTTTTCTCCAACATATATTTTTGGAACCTTGTTGAATATCAGATGTCTATGTGGATTTGTCTCTGTATCTTCTCTCTATTTCATTTGTCTTCATGTTTATTTTGATGCCAATGCCATGTTGTTATGTTACTATAGCTCTGTAATATAGTTTGAGATCTAGTATTGTAATGCCTCCAACATTGCTCCTCTTGCTCAAGATTGCTTTAGTTACTCTGGATCTTTTTTCTTCCAAATAACTTTTTGAATTTTAGGGCTGTTTTTTTTTTCTAGTTCTGTGAAGAGTGTAATTGGCATTTTGATGGGGATTGCATTGAATCTTTGTAATGCTTTTGGTAGTATGGCAATTCTGATAATATTAATTCTGTCTATCCAAAAACATGGGAGGTCTTTCATTTTCTAAGGTCTTCTTAAATTTATTTCTTCCACAAGAATGGAATCCTAATTAGAATAAGATATATGCATCTATTGGAATGATCTATTGGCGCTATGTGCATCTATTGGAATGATCATGTGATTTTGTCCATATATATACAGTATGTCAAAATATACTCTACTGTCATGTATATCTAAAAAGAACAACAAAAAATAATTAAAAAATGTCTTTCTTCAGTGGTCTAAGTTTTCATTATAGAGGTCTTTCATCTCCTTGATTAGATTTATTCCCAAGTATTTTTTTGTTTGTTTGTTTTTTAGGTTTTTGTGAATGAAATAGTTTTTGTGATTTTTGCTCAGCAGATTCATTTTGGAGTATAGAAAAGTGATCGATTTATGTATATTGATCTTGTATCTTTGTACTTTCCTGAATTTACCAGCTCCAGAAGTTTCCTAATGGAGGTTTTTTTTTTTGTTGTTGTTGTTGGAAGGATTTTAGTTGCTGCTTCAATCTCATTATTTGATATTGGTCTATTTAGACTTTAATGTTATCTTGGTTCAATTTTGATAGGTCATATATATATATATATATATATATATATATATATATAATAAATTTATTAATATCTTCTAGGTTTTTTTATCTGTTGGAGTATAAGTTTACAGTTCATGTCATCAGCAAACAGAGATAATTTGACTTCTTCGTTTCTTATTTGTATCACCTTTATTTCCTTCTTTTGCCTGATCGCTCTGGATAGTTTCAAGAACTATAATGAATAAGAGAGGTGAGAGTGGATATTCAATATAAAAGTATTAACATTACCTTTATAATGTTAAGGTAAATTCCTTCTATCCTGGTTTTTCAAGCATTTTTAATATGAGTGGGTGCTTGATTTAGTCAGAGGCTTTATGTGAATCTATTGGAATGATCATGTGATTTTTGTCCATAATTATATTTATATTGTGAATTATATTTATTAGTTTGTATATGCTGAAGCAACATTTTATCCCTGGGATGAAAGCCATCTAGGATGTACTATCTTCTTAATGTGTTTTTGAATGAAGTTTGCTAATATTTTATTAAGGATTTTTGTGTCTATATTTATCTCAAATATAGTTTTGTGATGTTTTTGTAGTTTTCTTTCCTTGATGTATCTTCTGATTTGGCATTGGAGTTATATTGACTTTATAGAGTGAATTCTGGAGTGTCCCTTCCCTTTCTATTTCATGGGATAATTTGAGGAAGATTGGCTATTTCTTCTTTAAACATTTGGTAGAACTTGACTGAGACTCTATCTGGTCCTGGACTCTTCTTTGTTGGAAGGATTTTAATTGCTGCTTCAATCTCATTATTTGATATTGGTCTATTTAGACTTTATTATTCTCTTGGTTCAATTTTGATAGGTCATATATATCTAGACATTTGTTAATATCTTCTAAGTTTTATTATTTATTGGAGTATAAGTTTTCAAAATATTTTCTAATAATCCTCTGGATTTCAGAAGTGTCTATGTTAATATCTCCTTTTTCATCTCTAATTTTGTTGATTTGGATCTCTCTTTATGTGGTTAGTTTAGCTGATAAAGTTTTATCAATCTTATTTATCTTTTAAAAGTAACAACTCTTTGTTGCATTTATCCTTTATGTATTTTTTATTTTAAATTTCATTAATTTTAGCTCTGATCTTAATTATTTCCTGTCTTCTGCTGATTTTAGAATTAGTTCATTCTTCCTTTTTTAGGGCTTGAAGTGTAACATTAGATTATTGTGATCTTTCTCTTTTTTTTATTGTAGGCACTCAATACTATAAATTTTGTTCTTGGGACTTTTTTCATACTGTCCTGGAGACTTTGATATGTTATATCTCTGTTCCCATTAGTTTCTATTTTTTTAAATTTCTTCCATGACTCAATACTCATTTAAAAGTGTATTATTTAATCTCCAGGTTTTAAAATGACCTCTGTCTTTATCTTAGTATTGATTTATGATTTCATTCCATATTATCTGATAGGAAGCAAGGCAATATCTTTTTTTTTTTTTTGGCTATGACTTGCTTTGTGTACTAATGTATGGTCTAATTTAGAGAAGTTTCCAGGTGCAACTGAGAAGAAAGTAAATTCAGTTATTGATGTATGATCTATTTTATAAATAACTGTTAGATCAACTTACTTTTTAGTTCTGAAGAATATTTAGTTTGTGTCTGAATGCCATGTGTATTGGTGAGAGAGGTATGTTGAAATCACCTGGTATTATTGTATTGGGGTCTACTTGAGTCTTTATATTGAAAAAGGTTTGTATAATATATGTAGATGCACCAATATAGGGTCATTAATATTTACAGTCATGATATCTTATTGGATGACTCCTGAACAAGTATGAAGTGACCTTCTTTGTCTCTTCTGGTTAATTTAGGCTTGAATTCTACTTTGTGAGACATAAGAGTAGCTACTTTTGCTTTTTTTAGGTCTTTATTTGTATGGTATACCTTTTCTTTCTTTCCACCTTCATCCTGTGGATTTCTTTGTCTATAAGGTGAGTTTCATGTAAACAACATATGGTTGGGTCTTGTTTTTTGATCTGTTTTGTCAATCTCTCTTTTAATTGGAAAGTTTAGACCATTCACATTCAGTGTTATTATAGAGAGATGATTTTTATTTCCTTCTGTTTTAATTTATTTCTGATGCTTAATTCTCCTTTAATTCTTCTAGCAAGAATCATCCCTATACTGGTTTTCATTTTGTTAAATTTCTTCTGCATGAATTATCTCATTGAGTATGTTTTATAGTGCTGGCTTATTGGCTGTAAATTCTTTAGTTTCTGCTTATCGTGGAAAGTTTATTTAATCATCAATTCTGAAGAATAATTTTGCTGCTATAGCAAGTTTTGTTGGCACCTGTTATCTTTCAGGGCATGGTATATATAATTATAAGTCCTCCTGGTTTTTAGGGTTTGAACTAAAAAATCAATACAAATGCTAACTGACTGACTTCTAAATGTGATTTGTGTTTTTTTTCTTGTGGCTTTTAGAATTATATCCTTGCTATTTATATTAGATATTTGAATTATAATATGACTTGGATAGAATCTTTTCTGATATTGTTTATTTGGGGTTCTAAAGACATCTTGCATTTGAATTTCTGTCTCATTCCTAAAGTTTAAAAAATTTTCTGATATTATTTCATTGAAAAGTTGGTGTATTTCTTTAGTTTGTAGTTTGATGCCTTCATTTATGTCAGTGACTCTTAGATTTGATCTTATAATTGTTATATTATTACAGGTTTCTTGAATATTCTGGTCATGTCTCATCATTTTTTTTTAGTTGTAGATGGACACAATATCTTCATTTATTTATTTTTATGTGGTGCTGAGGATTGAACCCAGTGCCCCACATGTGCGAGGCAGACACTCTACCACTGAGCTACAGCCCCAACCCCTCATCATCTTTTCTTTATTGTTGACTTTATTTTCCAGATTATATACTTTGTCTTTGAGACCTATGAATCTGTCCAGCTCTTTTTTAATATTTATTTTTTTAGTTATAGGTGGAGACAATATTTTATATTTATGTGGTGCTGAGGATCGAACCCAGTGCCTCACACATGCTAGGCGAGCGCTCTTCCTCTGAACCACACCCCAGCCCCAAGAAAAAAATTATTAACAGTGTTCTTCAGCAGTCCAATAATCTATTGTTCTTGGTCAGGTTTTTGAAGTAGGGTGTTTGCATTGCTGGGCTTCCAGTTATTATACAGTTTGTTTATTCTCTGCTCTGATCCAGAGTGGTAATACTTGTTAGGGTAGTCTGTATGTAGAGTTTCACTGAAGAGTTTCATCCCTTCTTTGCTGAACAGCTCTGATATCCCTCTATTTCTGGGAGTCTCAGACTATGTACCAGGTGGAGGAGAGTGGAATGTGTCACCCTATCCACCAACCCTTTCTAGGCTTGGAAGAGATGATTTGGGGATCATCAGATTTGGTCTGAATATAATTGGTCTCAGTGTAAAACCCCACCAGCATCTGTCAGGTTTCCTATCACATAGCTCAGACCACTTGTTTTAAGTGGAAGAGTTCTTCACTCTTTTCATCTTCACGGACTCAATTTGCCAGTGCTGAATTGCTGTTTTGGTTCACTCTTGGGAAGCTACTATTAGCATGTGGCCTCTTCTAAACCACATTATTCTATTCCTCCATGGAATAGATTTCATGAATTAAAAGGATATTAAAAATATGGTTTATTAAGAGTAAGGAAGTTAGGATGTGAAGGCAAAAAGAAAGTTGGAATATTCATAAGTTGAGAGGAGAGAAAATGGAAGCAAGTCTGTGTATGACCTCCATAATGAGGAGGAGGTGAAGAAGTAGAAAAGAGGAACAAGACCTTTTGCTATGAAAGGGAAACGTGAGGAGAGTAAGAGTAAGAAAACAAGTGAATAAATACAGCAGAATAACAGCAAATCCCAATATCAAATGGCAAATCTAAAAACTAAAGAATAAGAAAATAAAAACAAAACCCCTCAAATAAACAAACACCACCTCCCATAAACAAACAAACAAAAAACAAAAATAGATAATGCTAAGTGAAGTGACCCAATCTCCAAAAAACAAAAGCCGAATGTTTTCTCTGATATAAGGTGATTGACTTATAGTGGCGTAGGGAGGGGGAGCATAGTAGGAATAGATGAATTCTAGATAGGGCAGAGGGATGGGAGGGGGAGGGAGGAGACAGGGGTTAGCAATGATGGTGAATGTGATAGACATCATTATCCAAAGTACATGTATGAAGACATGAGTTGGTGTCAACATACTTTATATGCAACCAGAGATATGAAAAATTGTGCTCTATATGTATAATAAGAATTGTAATACATTCTGCTGTCATGTATTTAAAAAATAAAATCAATTAAAAAGACAAAAACAAAAAAAGTTACTACCTCTTAGAAGAACAGAACAAAATAGAAAAAAGTTGGTAAAAGGAAATTATAAAATAAGAAAAAAAACCCTAGAAACATATGTGTATATGTATATACATAAGTCAGCCAGAAGATATAGCCAGAACAACTAAATTATTAATAATAAAACATAAAAAGAAAAACTCTTAACTAAAAATGCTCCCACTCTCCCACTGAGGTACCTGAAGTTGAGTATTTACATACGATTGCAGACTGTCCTCTGTCCCTCACTTCATAGACCATGCACCTCTTAAAGGGAGCCAGGGCTGGGTGATAGTAAACCCAACCTCCTTTTGTGCTATTCCTTACTGTGCCTGCTGCAGTAGATTGGAAGTGTAGTTTGTTGCTAAGCATCTCTGCTCACCAGTATAGGGGAAGGAACTGGAAGTACCATCTGTTAGGATTTTGTCCTGGTGTCTTGGATCACTGTTCTTTCTGGTGGGGCAGAGAACTATTTGGGAAGTTCCAGTTGCTGGAGACTATTCTAAATGGAACTTTGGACCTTTGTTTTGGGTATGTACTCTGGAGCACTTAAATCCTTTCACCCCTCGGGTTGAGTAGATGTCAGTCTGGGCTCAGAGTTCTACTTGTGGGGCCGGATGATAGACCTCTCTGTGTGGAGAGTGCATGTCAGGTTTCCTGTAGCCACCTCACCACCCGAATATGAATTTCCAAGTCTGCATCCCTGAAGGTAATCACACTCAGCTGATCAATTTCCTTTGATCCTTTTCAGTTGGTCATGTATTCCACAGAGCTCCAAAGGAAATCAGGGTGTACTTTCCTTTTCCCAAGTAATTGTGCTTACCTGGACACTTTCCCTGATCTTTTTTGCCTGGACATTCATGCACCATAGGACTCAAATGGAGAGCAGATACCATTCTCCTCTGTATCTCTGTCTTGAATATCTCTAGATACACTCTTCTCTATAACTGTTTTGTCATAATAATTTCTCAGGTACACTTTAGGTCATGCATTAAGCTCTGACTGAGACAGAGTGGAAGTACTTGTCAAGGACTCTGATTTCTGTGGGAACAAGAGTTGGCTGAACTCCTTGATTTGGATCTTCACCTTGGTTATTCACTTAGAAGTTGAGAAACACAGGGCACATTTTGTGTGCCAAGTTTGTCCACTGTATTCCTCTCTCCCTTTGTGTTGTCCCTTGGTTTGCAGTGACAGCACCACTGTTGCTCTGGGCTCAGGTGTATTTCCTTAAATCCTCCCATTCACTACACCAGAGTCTCTGGGCTTCTCTGAATTTCTAACAGACAGTTAATGATTTATAATGTTTTTCTTCTGAAAAATCTCATCATGAAGCTAAATTCATGTTCAAATTCCAAATAGCAGAGCAAGTGGGAAGGGCCTTCTTCCTCTACTCTGCCTTCTTGTGATAGAGAGAAAGAGAGAGAGAGAGAGAGAGAGAGAGAGAGAGAGAGAGAGAGAGAGAGAGAGAGATTTTTATACTTCCGAAGAATCATCGGGTTAAGGCTCCTGGTCAGTAGTAAGAAATTACAGAAAACAGAGACCGTGACCCATGACTCCTTAGGATTAATAAGGTTGAAATCTTCCTGTGGGAAATGAGACAGAAGAGAAGGACCTGATGTTCCCTAGGACTTATTTTAAAATTTTTATTTTTTTCCATCTTTGACATCTGTGGCTACCCCAATCCTTGAGGCTGCTCAGAAAAAAAGTTGGAGATGGATGAGCAGAGTTGTGTAGAGCTCCTAGATTTGGCTGCTGGAAGAGTTGCAGGGAGCTCCCAGTAGCTGCTGGCACTGATGGTGGAAGAACAGCAAAGAAGGCTGCTATCACCAAGTGCTGAGAGCCACTGGCATTTAAAGATCAGAGCTGCTAACATGAAAGGGACTGCACTTTGCCTACTTATGATTTCTAACTGAATTCAGCAAAGAAACCCTAAGCTAATTGGCAATAGAAGTGTATACAAACGGCAATGATATAAAAAAGTTTTCATTCTTAAAAATACAAAATTATGGCAAAAATCATAAAATCATAAAAACCATAGCATAAAATTTACTGGTCTCCCCATTTTTTTTGGAAAAAATGGTGTATTCTCTAGAACTTTCTCATCCTATAAAAATAGGAAAAAAGTGAAACTCTATGCCCATTGAACAATAAGTCCTTATTTCTCCACCCCCATTCTTGACAACACAATTTTACTTTTAGTTTGAGTTTGACTACTTTAGTTACCTTATGTAGTAAAATCATACACGTGTGTGTGTGTGTGTGTGTGTGTGTGTGTGTGTGTGTGTTTATGTGTGATGGTCTATTTCACTTAGGATAAAGTCCTCAAGTTTCATTCCTGTTGTTGCATGTGTCAGAATTTCCTCCCTTTTTGAAAGTAAATAGTATCTCATTGTATTTAGGTACAATAATTTGCTCATACATTCATCCTTCCATTGATGCTTGGGTTGCTTCCACCCCTTGGCTATGAAGAAAGCTGTCATGTGTATGGATGTGCAAATATGTCTTTGAGACCTGTTTTCAATTCTTTTGGATAAATACATTTCTGAATCTTACAGAAGATTTTTATTTTTAAAGATCTTCCTTCTAGTGCTGATGGGATGATGTCAATATAGTGAGCAGGGAGACTTCCTGTGGTGTATAAGCAAGAAATAATGGGTGTTTTATAAGGTGGGAGTAGAAAGAGAAGAGTGGATGGACCCCATGTGTGATGATTACAACGTACTGACTGTTTGAATGGGAGTGGGGAAGGAGGAGGGGTGAGTTCTGGTTTGGATTGCTGCGTGGATCTTGGAGCCTGTCTTGTGATAGAAGAATAGGAGGAAAAGGCGGATTTGATCCTAAGAGTGTTCTGGAAGACACTTCAGGCAGCAGTGGGAGAAACCTGGAGATAAAAAGCCTCAGCTTCCTGGTCTCAGAGCATGGGCTGGGGCAGCCGATGCAGGAGTGAAGAGGAGGGCCCCAATCTGGGAAGGCAGCCATAATCTGCAGGACTGCTTGGTGACCCATTGGTGGTGTGTGTGTCAAAGGCTTGAAGAAGATATGTCACTCATCTTTGATAGAATTTTGATCAGATGGATGGTGACTTAAAACTAAACTGTCTGGAATTTTCATAAATATTTTGCAATTTTTGATGATTTGATCTTATATTACCAGTGGAAGATGTATAGATACCTAGTTGAGAAAACTAAAAATACTAGTTTAGTACTTTTTATGATTAAAGTAAAGTACTTTAAAAATTCTTAATTTTGATTTTCAATCATACCTTAGAACAAGGGGCTGGGCTTCTGGTTCAAATTTAAAAGTTAGTCATCAATATGCACGTGCAAATGAGGGCTTAGAATAAAGTAAAATTTAACCAGGGAAAGCAGAATGAAGGTTTAAGCATAAAAGCTGTTGGAACACCAATATTTTAGGGGTAGGTAAAGGAAAAGAGGCAGGGACGGAGAGGATTAGGAGTGGAACAAAGAAGAAAATAGTGTTGGAGACAAAAAGGAAGAAAAATCAGGGGAAAAGATGAAAGAACAGAACTAGACAGCGATTCCCAATCTCCTCATAAAACAAGGAGACATTGAAGGAACAGCTTATCTGAGATGTGGGTGACCAACTAAATGCTCTAAGATCTAATATGACAAAGTCTGAGACCTGGAGAAACTAGAAGATCTGATACCAGAGTAGAAAATAAGTGCAGAGTTCCCTAAACCTGAACCCAGACCAGGGTGGGGAAAAAGGAGCAGGGGCAACA
This sequence comes from Callospermophilus lateralis, assembly GCF_048772815.1. NCBI lineage: Eukaryota > Metazoa > Chordata > Mammalia > Rodentia > Sciuridae > Callospermophilus > Callospermophilus lateralis. Next base: position 106,592,844 of record NC_135313.1, on the reverse strand, counting down.
GAAAAAGAGACAGATGGAGCAGAAAAGCACATAAGCTCACCTCCGTAAGAACATCTGGGAAAAAAACCATACCAAAATGTGGTAGAAGCAACAGTGTGCCTGAAGCAGATCAAGCAGTTTAAAAACAAATTATGAATAGAATATTGTGCTGGTCTCTGCAGCCATTTTGTAGAGCACACAGCTGACCTGTCACCCTTTAAATTATCATGGCATCTTCCCACCTCCAGATCAACAAATTAGAAATGGAACAAAGAAGAGAATAGTATTGGAGACAAAAAGGAAGAAAAATCAGGGGAAAAATCAGGGTACTCACCAGAGAGAGTATTCCTGCAGTGGTATCTCTTAGAAATCTATCTAGAAAGAACTTACAGAGGGATCCCTACTTGGCTGAAATTTGCTGAAACCCCCTTCCCACACTGTAAACAAGGGAAATGGGGTGTAGCACACCAACCCCAGAAAGTTCAGGCTGAACCAGGCAGAGAAGGAATGCTCTGCGCACCCTCCTATGGAATCCCAGGCAGAGATGGAGAGGTTGCCTGCAACTTGCAGAGACAGGATACAAGACTCAGGTGCAGGCAGAAAGGCAGTTTTGTCTCTAAGCAGAGGAAAGGGAAGCCATCAGGATGCCTGCCGCTGACCACTGACACTTGGGAGAGTCACTGTGGGAAGTTGCCTGAGTCATAAGAAGCACAGAGGGATTGCTCCCCTGAGAGTGGCCACAGTTTGCATGGGACCCATCCTGGAGAGAAGCTGGGTGGATATCCAGCAGCATAGAGGGGCTGTCCCCTGATTCTGGTAGCAGCTGGCAGAAGGCCAGAACTAGAAACTGCCCGAGTCCCAAGAAGCTTAAAGGGAAAGTGTCTGGACTATGATCATGACCGGTGAGAGGTTAATCAAGGGGAAACTTCCTGGGTCCCAGGCAGCAGAAAGCAATGGCAACCCAACCTGACCCATGACCACAATTGAGGGGGTCTAGGCACTGTTTGGACACTGGCTGGACACTCCCTCAGTCAGTCAGCAGAGGGAAGCACCACTCACTATTTGCAACCTTGGGTAGTAGAATATAGAACCTAGGTGAATTAGTCGAATCACCTCACTCAGTAATAAGGCAGTACCCCAATGAGCTGTGTCATCCCAGGAAAATGCTTTTGCTCACAGATTCACCTATGGAAAACCCACAACAGGATCTATATTTGTAGACAGCTACCAGGCTCTATGCCACTTAAAAGAATCCCGTAGAGGGGAAGAGATACACTACACAGTGACGCACAGCAATTACGGTGACAGCCCAGAGTCCTGCATCCTGAACTCTGCCACACAATAGAAACAACAACAGACACAACTCTGCACCCTATGAGAAATCAGCTGCAGGTCCCTGAGCTAACAAAAGGAGAAAAAATTGGTGGGAGGTCCATGGAAACTAAGGGAGTGGCTCCTGTGCCCCAGTACCCCTGGAGGGATCCAAAGCCAAAGAATGATGGACATCTTCTAAATGTTCTAGATTCTAATAAAATATGAACCAAGGTTCAACAAGAACTTTCTTCACCTTGGTATGATTTACTATAAATAAATGTAATGTCAACTTCAGTTATATAGATTGCTCTATCTTGATTGAAGGTTGTAACTCTAATAGTCAATATTGTACCTTCAACCCATTTGAATGTATTTATTCTCATGATTAAAAACATTAATTAGAATCTTTCTATGTTTGCTTAGCTCTGGTTTATTCTTGATTCTCTTACCCACATTCTCCCTCTTACTATACTGCTACGGCCTCAACTCCCACCCATTCATTTTACTTTGATATATTTTTATTTTTATATATTTTCTTTTTTCTCTTTTGCTTAATCTTTCTATTTTCCCTCAACCCTCACATAATGTTAAAACAATTTTACTATATTTATTTAATAATTAATCTTTTGACCTATTCCACTACAACAAGTTTATACCTGGATCAGAGGGATGTTCGTTCTTTTCTTTTAAAATGCTAGAGAAACTAGAGATTGAAGAACTCACCTCAACATTGTAAAAGTTGTAAATGGTAAACCCAAGGCCAACATCATACTGAACAGAGAAAAACTAAAAGCATGTCCTTTGAACATGTCTTTTCATTTATTTACCTTGGTTTTGAATAAACTTATTCTTTGATTTGGACCTGAGAAATCCTAGATTTAACCTTAGATCCTTTTGAGGTTAAAACATATGAGAGGCAATTAGTATTTTGTATTATTATATAGCTGATCGATAATGAAATTAAAATCAATTTGCCATTAATATAAAAAAAAAACAGGAATAAGACAAGAATGCCCATTGTCACCGTTCCTATTCAACATGGTCTTGAAACTCTAGCCAGAGCAATAAGGCAAGAGACAGAGATTAAATAAATATGATAGGAAAATAAGAGTTCAAGTTATCTCTCTATTTGCTAATGATGTGATCCTGTGTTTAGAAGAGCACCCCCCCTCCTCTGGAAAAAAAACAAAACAAAACATAAAAACCTCTATCAGAAGACTTCTAGAACTGAAAAACAAATTTGTTAAAGTAACAGGACACAATCTCAACATACATAAGCCAGTTGCTTTCCTAAACTCCAATAATGAATCTGCTGAAAAAGAAATTAGGACTGACATCATCATGGATCTGTGGTGGCAAGGAACCTTCGTTGATACTGGGTCTCTCTGCCCTCCTGTGGGGGCTCCTTACTTCCCCCCTCTCTAATTCTCCCACACCGCCCCATTTCAGCAGGAAGCAGCCAGAAGAGTCGACGCCCGCTCTCATTTAATAACAAAGAGTGGGGAATGTTGGGAGTCGGCCCAGCTTCAAAGACTAACCTCCCCATCCCCCGAGAAGAGCCATCCAATGGTGAGTCCTGCTGACTCACATGATCTTTACCCACCAATCAGAAAATACCCCATGCTAACTGTCAAACCATTAAACCGTTAAACTGTAAAACCACCCCCAGTCTATAAATAAGCAGAACTGTTCCTCAATGAATGGGCATTTTCTCTGACAGCAAGCCTTGATCATTCTTTCACAGTCCATTTGCAATGACCTCAAAAACAATATATAAAATACCTGAAAATTAATCTAATAAAGGAGGTGGAGGACCTCTACAGTGAAAACTATAGAACATGATAGGAAGAAATTGAAGAACACCTTAGAAGATAGAGAGATCTCCCATGTTCTTGGATAGGCAAAATTAGTATTGTCTAAACAGTCACACTACCAAAAGCAAAAATACAGATTCAATGCAATCTCCATCAAAATATCAATGACATTCTTTATAGAATTAGAAAAAGTGTTATTAAAATTCATTTGGAAAAACAAGAGACCCAGAATAGCCAAAACAATCCTGAGTAAAAAGGGTGATGTTGGCGGTATCACAACACCAGACCTCAAATTATACTACTGAGCTATAGTGACAAAAAGAGCATGGTACTGGCACCAAAACAGGCACGAAGAACATGGAATAGAGGACACAGAGACGAGCCCACATACTTGTGTTAACTGATACTAGACAAAATTGCCAAAAACATATGTTGGAGAAAATAGTCTTTTTTAACAGATGGTGCTGGGAAAACTGGAAATCCACATGTAGAAGATTGAAACTGAATCCCTATTTTTCACCCTGAACAAAAGTCAACTCAAAGTAGCTCAAAGACCTAGGAATTAGACCAGAAACTCTGCCACTGCTAGATGAAAATGTAGGCCCAACACTCCAACATTACAGCACAGGAACTGACTTCCTTAATAAAAGATCCCTGAAGTGCAAGGAATAAAAACAAAAATCAATAAGTGGGATGACATCCAGTTAATAAATCTTCTGCACAGCAAAGGAAACAATTAAGAGCATAAAGTGAGCATCTTCAGAATGGAAAAAGATCTTTGTAACTTGCTCTTCAGATAGAACATTAAACTCCAGAATATACAAAGAACTCAAAAAAAAAAAAACAACAAAAAAACAAAAACTTAACACCAAAACAAATACCACCACCACCATCAACAAAACACCCAGTGAAATAATCTGATTAATAGATGGGCAAAAGAACTCAAAAGACACTTCTCAAAAGAAGAAATACAAATGGTCAACCAATATATAAGAAAAAATGTTTAGCAATAAGGGAAATGTGACTCAAAATCACATTGAGATTTTATTTCACTCCAGTTAGCATGGCAGTTATCAAGAATTCAAATAATAATAAGCACGTTGACAAGGATGTGGAAAAAAAGTGCACTCATATATTAATATTGGGATTGCAAATTAGTGCAACTACTTTAGAAAGCAGTATGGAGATTCTTCAATAATCTAGGAATGGAACCACCATATGACCCAGTTATCCCACCCTTTGGTATATATCCCAAACATCTAAAATCAGCATAGTATAGGGATATAGCCACATCAGTATTTATAGCAGCACAATTTGCAATAGCCAAGCTATGGAACCAACCTAAGTGCCCTTAACTAGATGAAAGGATAAAGAAAATATGGTATTTGTACACAGTAGAATATTACTCAGCCATAAAGAGGAATAAAATTATGGCATTTGCTGATAAATGGATGGAACTGGAGAATATCATAGTAAGTGAAATAAGCCAAACCCCAAAAGTCAAAGATCAAATGTTTTCTTGAATATGCAGGTGGTAGTATAAAATAGAGATAGGGAAGGAGAGAGGAGCAATGTGGGAATTTTACCAAAATAGATCAGTGAAATAAAAGAGAATTGAGGGGGAGGGAAGAGGAACAGGATAAGGGAAAAATAATGAAATGAATCTGATCGAGCCTATGTACAGGAAAACAAGAAAGTGAGGTCATAATAATTGTCTTAAAAATTCCAGAGCATCCAATACCTTGAATGTTCTACATCCAAAATAGTCCAGATAGCAGATGTTTTATCATATCATTTATAAAGCTAGCATTTAAAAATTTATTTATTCTAATTTGTTATGCATATAGAGCAAAATTTTTCATGTCTTGGTACACAAAGTAGAGTCACACCATTCGTGTCTTCATACATGAACTTAGGGTAATGATGTCCATCTCATTCTACCATCTTTCTTATCCTCATACCCCCTAAGAGTTAGCCAGATATATACATATGACAAAAAAGTTTATTACATTTTCTAATGACTAATTGGAACAGAAAATATTGAAAAACAATTCCTTGTCCTCCTCCTCTTCCTTTTTTTTTCTTTTTTTTTTGGACTGGGGATTGAACCTAGTGCTAAGCAAGCACTCTACCAACTGAGCTATAACCCCAGCCTTGGAAAATTTTGATGGGTCTCACTAATTTTATTTCTAGTAAACCAAAATCATGCATAGAGCATATTTATCTATCTCACACATTAATTTAATAAATACCTAGGAGAAATGATCACTTATTTAAAGGCTTTAAAAAAGGAAACCAATAATGAAGCAAAGATTTTGGGGGTTGATGGCCAAATCTGAGCTAAGAGCATGTGAATGGAGCTGATGTGGAAGGGAAGAGTTACCTATCCCCACCTTCAGCTATTGAATAAACCTATATAAGCAGAAAGTTTTCCCCAGGTCCATGGTGCCATACTTCTGTTATACCTCTTTTTTCATTGTGGGGTGGTGTGATTTTTTTGTCCCTGCTTCTAAGCACCCTACAATGCACAGGGAGGCCCTACAACAAAGAGTCACCCAGCTTTATATAGCAAGTGACAGAATTGGGAAATTTCTTTCCTAGACTGTCAGACACACTTGTTCCACACATCTTTTGAAAGCCTCGGGCACTGTGTTTACAGTGAGAACTATCTGCCACCTCACCACTTTCTGGCTCTTTCTAGTTTGTAGTCTGACAGTGGGACCCTCTTTGAAAGTGGGTATTTGAAAGATTCTGAACAACCAGCCCCCCCTTTTTTTTTTCCAACCAACTTGTTCTGTACATTAGTACAGTAATTTTAGAAGCAGTTGTCAGAAAATGCCATAACACATTTAAGGGAAATATATTCAAAGAATTACACAGCTGAACTCAGCAAGATCACTCTCTACTCAGTACTTCCTTCCCAGCTACTGCTGCAAGTCCCCTTTAGAGTCTAGGAGTGAAAACGAGTCTTCTAGTTGTACTGAGTAACTCTTTGAAGTTCTGGTCCTGCTGACATCCAGGCATGTGGGCTCCAGAGCCCTTAAGTTCTTTTCAGCTTAGCTTATCACACAGAGTTTTTTTTTTTTTAATTGAGAGCACTTGCTAATAACTCCATTTCCTAGAAACTAAACAGCATTAATTTCTACTAACAGGTAGCTAAGCTTCTTGATCATTCTACTGATTCCTGTAGGTCCTGTCCGTAGGATTTTTTTCTGCTCCATCAGTGGGATGGAGCCAGAGTAGGAATACAAAATGCTATGTGTTCACACCATCTCTCTTTTTTCTTTTTCTTTCTTTATTAGCATGTATTTTCAGTTGACACATAGTAACTGAACGTATTTAAATTGACACATAGTAACTGTGCATATGGGGTACAAAGTGGCATTGTAGTATATATTCCAATGTGTAAGGATCAAATCAGCATAACTGGCATATCTATCACTTTGGACACATACTTTTCTGCCCTGGGAACATTAAAAAAATCCTATTAGCTATTTTGAAATATTCAATTAATTGTTGTCAACCATAGTTATCCAGCTGTGTGATAGAATATTAGAAGTTTTTTCTCCTCTCTCACTGCAGCCCTGTTCCCCAAAACCATCCTTTTTCCATCCTATCTTCTCCCACACACTTTCCTGGTTCTGGTATCCACTCTTCAACTCTCTATTTCTTTGAGATCAGATTTAGCTTCTGCATATAAGTGAGAATATGTTGTATTTGTCTTTTTGTTCCAGACTTATTTAGGAGTCTAGTTCCAGAGCTGGATTACTGGGTTAGAACATGCTCAATCATCCACTAGCTAGAGAACAAATATGGGCAACTAAGTTTGTATTTCTCTTGATGCTGATTCCTCATTTGTTAATTGAGAATAATAGTATCTTCCTCAAAGATTTGTTCAAGAGTGAAATGGGTACATAGGCATAAAGTGCCAAGAGTAGTGCTGGGCACAGGGCAAGCCTTCAAAATAATGTTGGCATCGTTGGTTATTAGGTATTGTCATAGTTTCCCAGGGCTGCTGTAACAATGTACTGCAAACCAGGTGGCCTAAAATAACAGAAATTCGTTTTGTCATGGTTCTGGAGGCTGGAAGTCCAACAATGAGGTACTGGCCAGGCCACACTCCCTCTGAAGGCTCAAGGGAGAGCCCTGCCCTGCCTCTTCCTGGCTTCTGGTTGGTTGCCTGCAGCACTGGGCATTCCCTAGCTGGTAGCTGCAGCACTCCAGTGTCTACCTCTGTCATCACACGACCTCATCTCTGGGTGTTTCCATATCTCCCTTTCCTTCTGAGCACACCAGTCATTGGATTCAGGGCATGCCCCTGGTCCAGGAGAACCTCATCTTATCTCCTTATATCTGTAAAGACTCTATTTCTGAAGAAGACCATATTCTGAGGTTCTGGAGGGACATGGATTTTTTGGGGGGAGGGATGCTGTTCATCCCATGATAGTACCATGAAAATTAACAAATTCATCTTGATTTGGCAAGTGCTCCTCTTGGTAAGGAAACCTATCAAATTATTTAGCTATTTCAGAGAAATTGAAAGAGCTGGTTCTTTCAAACATGACATGTGATAGCCTGAATACCATCCTATAGAAACAATTTACAAAAAAAAAAAAAAAAAAAAAAAAAAAAAAAAAAAAAAAAAAAAAGAAAGAAAAAAGAAAAAAAATAGTGTTTGATTCAGACTTCCTCCAGAATGAGAACCGACAAGGAGAGATGGGGTGGAAAGAGATGCCTAGAACCCAATCAGTCCTCCACCTGTCCACTTCATGAAGCTAGTTCAGGTAGTGGTATGTTCTATAACGAAAAGATTCACTTTTCTGGTTTGTGGTGTGACCAGGACACTGAGCTCCACAGCACCACAGTGCAGCACTGGAAAGCTCATGAAAGACAATGGTGCCTGCCAACCCTGTTTATGGGCAGAAAAGCAACATGTACATCTCTTTAGGTAGGTGTCCTATCCCCACAAGGCTTCCCACAAGGGAGAGACTGCCAGGAATGTGACGTTTGCTGTGCATGTGCCACCACATACTGCCTGAAGTTTGTGACTGATCTTCTTAGTCCCAGGCACAAGCTGGCATCCTGCTGATTCCTGTTGTGCACAAGTCCCAGGGGATGCTTACCCAGCTAATATCTGAACATAGTCAAATGCACAAAACACCCTTCACTCTCAGAGAATACACCTGAGAACATCTCATTTGGTATCTCTTGATGGTCAAATCTTCTTTATGTACCCACAAATTATCTGGGGATCTTGTGAAAATGCAGAGTCAGATTCAGTGTATCCCAGTTGGCCCCAAGATTTTGCATTTCTCAATAGCTCCTGGATAGTAGTAATGCTGCTTTTTCGTGGAAAGGATAACAGGTAGTGTAACTAGCAAGGCTTTATGCAAAATGCCCTACCCAAGTCATTCTCCAACTTGTCTGCAGCCTGAGAAAGACTACTTGTGGGCTAAAACTTATGGAATCGAAGAATGAGAAATACATTTGTTGTTGGAGAGATGGATCTACATATAGAGGAATGAATGCTAAAGCAGAAATTGGGAAACAGGCACTGGTATTGTATTGATATTTAAGTCCTAACTTTGCTAGGGAGTAGCTATGTGATCTCAGATGCATCCTTTCATGTCTCTATAACTCAGTTTCTGAGCTTGTATAGTCAAATAACTCTCCCTTTAACTATCACTCAAAGTTGGTGAGAATTAACTGAGGTGGTGTGTTTAAAAAAACTCCATGGAAAGTTTAAAGCACTATTAAAAGTAATTTTTTTCTCCCCCCACTTGGGGCTATCTAGAGAATGAAAGACTAGTATTGGTCCAAGTGGGAGGATGCCATGATATTTCGAGTTCCATTTGTAGCTGGGCAAGATGTCATGCACCTGTAATACCAGAGAGTCAGAAGGCTAAGGCAAGAGGATTGCAAGTTCAAGGCCAGTCTCAGCAACTTAGCAAGACTCTGTCTCCAAAAAGAAAAAAGAAATAAGGCTATTCCATTTGTGGTATCCCTATATGTTTCTGATAAATATATCCTTTGGGCTGCTCCACAACAAGAACATGTTTAATCATAAAACTTTTATCAATAATTGCTAGCAGTTCAATATATTTAGCATTTATTCAGCTGTTTGCATGTACAAAGCACTGTCCTTGGGTTATATATGTATTAAGGTAAATAAGTCAGGCCTCTGGACCTCAGTAGTTTAAATCTATATTGACAGATCCATCATGGGCTCAGAGAGTTCAATGTGGAGAATGGATCATGTTCAGTGAGGATGAATGTCTGCCCGTTGCCACTTTGTATCTTGCTGGTCTTCTTCCACTTCCCCATCACTATCACTTGAGTCCTCCTCCCTTTGTTTCAGGAGGTTTTCTGTATACTCTGAGTAACAAGAAGCAGTGTGGATTAGCGGTTAAAGCCAGGGATCTGGAGTAGGACTGCCTGGGTTTGATGCTTAGCTCTGTGTGACCTTAGGCAGTCTGCACCATGGTTTTCTCATCGTGAAATATTTTAATTTCATTGTCAAATCTGAAGCTTAGTTTTGCTGGATACAGTATTCTTGGTTGGAATCCATTATTTTTCAGTGTTTGAAATATGTTGTTCCAGGATCTTCTCGCTTTCAAAGACTGTGATGAAAAATCAGTCGGTAACCTAATTGGTTTACCCCTAAATGTAATCTGCCTCCTTTCTCTCGTAGCTTTTAGTATTCTCTCCTTGTCCTGTATGTTAGCTATCTTCATAATTATGTGTCTTGGAGTTGGTCTATTATGGTTTTGGATGTTTGGGGTCCTGTAAGCTTCCAGGATTTGGCAATCCATTCCATCTTTCATCTCTGGGAAGTTTTCTAGTATTATCTCACTTAGTATGCTATCCATTCCTTTGTACTGATTCTCTGTGCCTTCTTCTATCCCAATGACTCTCAAATTTGGTCTTTTGATGAGATCCCATATCTCTTGTATAGATTGCTCGTGAGATTTCATCATCTTTTCTGTGTTGACTATATTCTTTTCAATTTGATAAACTTTGTCTTCATTATCTGATGTTCTGACTTCTACTTGATCTAGTCTGTTTGTAATATTCTCATTAGTGCTTTTAATCTGATTTACGGTTTCTTGCATTTCTATGATTGCAGCTTGATTTTTTTTTAACACCTCTATCTCCTGATAAAGCTCATTCTTTGCGGATTAAATTTGTGTGGTTAGTTCCTCTTCAAAATATACTTTCAATGCTTGGATTTGCTGTCTCATGTCTTCTCTAATATTCCGTTCCATCTGAATTAGGTATGCCTTGATTTCTTTCCCTGTCCATGTTTCTGATTCTTCTAGGTCCTCCTGTATATTTAGGTTGTCCTCTATTGTTTGTAACCCTTTTTTCCCTTGTTTTTTCATATTGTTCACGTTGCTTTCCAGCTCTGTTTGACTGCTTAGTAACTGCTTTATCCTATACATTTGTTTTGGCTTTGTATATCTCTGTTGTCTCTCTTTTGTGGTGGGAGATTATGCCTAGAAATGATGGGCTTTGTTGTACTTTAAAGCTGATTCATTCAATTCATATAAGGCTTCTAGGTTCTGTATGCATATAATGTTTTGCTGTTTGTTCTTAGGACTATATGTTTAGGTTGGGTGCTCTGGTGGTACGATGGTTAGTATGTCTTGGCTACTTTAGAAGATTGCTCCACTGAAGGTGGATACTACCAGGCAATTGGATCAGGGTATTGGTAGTAGCTAGGTATTTACGAGTCTTATAGACAGCCTCGAGACATTCACCTATTTGCATTTAGACAATTACACGCAATGGAAGATGTAATGCTTGGGATGAGAGTTGGGGGTTAGGGGAATGAAGGTGCTGTTAAAAAAAGAAAAAAGGATAGAGGGAGAGATAGATTAGAGGGGAATGAAAAGAACAACAAAACTTGAAGTGGGATAGAAAGAGAGAGGGAAAAGGGGAGAAAGGAACAGGGAGAGAAGGAGAGAAAAAAAATATCAACAACAGCAACAAACAAAACAAACAAACAAAAATTAAAGTCTTAGAGATCCACCTTCTTCTCTTCCAGTAGGTGGAGCTGTGCCCTCCAAGCGGAGCGTCTGCTCTCTACCTGCTGAGAGCTATCTCTGTAGGGCGTCTCCTGGGGGTCTCTCAGACTTGTCAGTCCAGAGCCATTTCACTTCTCCAGCTCTTAACCCCCTTCCTCCTGTCAGCCTGCCAGCCAGGTCCTGTTCCCCAGAAGTGACTCCCCCGAGGTCTAGTTACACTTGCAGCCCCACCCCGTGTCCCTTTTAAGCCCCAGTGCTGTGGTAAACTGGCGGCTAAGACCTTGGGGTTCACCGCTGGTGATATGGGGGCCTTGGGGTCTGGGATCCCCTCTGCTTCCCTACGGACACGACCCCTGAGAAGTCAATGAGGTTTCCTGGCTGCTTGTATCAGTATGGGGAGTCATGCACCTGCTAAAGTGGATTCTGCTGGGAAGGAATTCCCCCGGCCGAACTCCGATGACGTCACCTCTCTGCTATGGTGGGCCCCAGGCTCCTTGCCGGAGTGTCCGAGGGGAGGGGTGGGACTGGTCCGGCCCGGTTCGCCTCAGCTCCTGGCTTGTGGAGGTTTGGCTAAAGACTTCTTCCTGCCAAGCTGTGTCTCGGCGTCTAGCAGGACCCAGTCACTTTGGCTGCAGGCGGGTGGACGGATCTGCAGCTGTGCCCGCGGTGCGCGGACTGTGGCTGTTGGATTTGGAACTCCGCGTCTCTGGCAGGGTCCCGCTCGTCCGGGTCATACAGACGCTTCAAAAAAATCCTAGTAGCTCCCGGGCGGTCTCTCTTCATTGGAATTTTGCTAGGAGAATCTCCGTTGGTAGAATCCAAGAGTTATCCTTGCGACTTTATGATCCCATCACTGGGAGTGCATTAAAAGCGCAGCCTCTCTGCCTGCCACCATGTTGGATCCCCGGTTTTCTCATCTAGACATTGGAGATGCCATAGTAGTACCTACTGCCAGGGGTTTTGTGAGGATTAAATAAATAGAAGAGAAAACACACACACACACACACACACACACACACACACACACTGCAGTAGGCTCTAGGAATTGGAAAGGGAAGCATGTATAAGGCAATAAGGGTGGATGAGCCTGTTGAGCAATAGTGAGAGTGCAGATGTCTGAGATGATAAGGCCCTGCCCCAGCACCATGAGATGAACAGCTCTTGGGGTTTCCAGCTCTGACTGTGGTAGCTTGAGCTGTAATGAGTAGTTCCAGGTGCCTGCTAACTTGGCCTTCACCTCTGGCTAGGCTCCCCTGCCACTCCCTGTGGGTGGCACATGCCTCCCTGTGGGTGGCGCAGCTCAGGAGGCTGAGGCAGGAGGATCTTGAGCTCAAATCCAGGCTCAGCAAAAGAGAAGCACTAAGCAATTCAGTGAGACCCTGTCTCTAAATAAAATACAAAATAGGGCTGGGGATGTATCTCAGTGATCAAGTGTCCGAGTTCAATCCCCGGCACCAAAAACAAAAAAAGAATATTGGTTCTATCAGTTCAGGGCACTACCCCATAATATCATTTACACTTAATTATCCCCTTAGAGGATCTATGTCCAAATATAGTCACACTGTGTGTGTGTGCGTGTGTGTGTGTGTGTGTGTGTGTGTGTGTGTGCGCGTAGTGAGGGATTCATATGATTTTTGGAGGACATAATTTGGTCCATAACAACATGCATACAGACATTTTCCACAAATTTATTTCTTAGTAAAGGAGTCAAGTATGGAGGGAATCCACCAATAAAGTCTAACCCTCACCAATGAGGAGCAAGGCTTGAATAGATGAACACTACCCCATTACAGTATATTTCTTTTGGAGAAACTAGTTCTCTTTTTCTGACAATTGCCACCCCAGTGCATGGACGTGTCCAATAATTTAAAATGCAACAGACAGAGTCTTGGTTCTTACTCCCTGTCCTATTAGGTGTCTCCCAGGCCCTAGGGTTCATTTGAGGTGTAAACGTCGGGAAAGGACAGAGATTGACTTCTACCTCCTAACAGTGGAGCTCTGATCCTTGCTAAAATTAAGACACCCAGATACACTCTTCTTGTAGAATGAATAGGCACTTTATTTCACCTAAATAATTTAAAGAGGTCACTCAGTGCTTTTTTTCAAACAACCTATTGTTCCAAGCTAGTGTTTCTGCTGCTGGACACAGGACTCTAGAAAGTCAGTCTCTATAGATGGAGAGAGGCCCTGGGGTGTTCAGATGTTCAGCTTTTGTAGGGTAGGAGTTTGCTATTGTGGTTGTGGTGCTATGGGATAGGCTGGGGTGCTTGCATCAGAGCTAGTCGGGTGGGGAATAACATGGGCTTGGCTTAGGTCAGTGGTACCAAGGGGCTTTCCAGAGTCAAGGGGTTATGTCCTTCTGGGATTGGTTTAGGGTTATGGTACCATGGAGTAGGTCACTAGTGTGGTGGGGGGAGTTCTGGTAAGAGGAAGTATAGGAAAGCGAAATTTATAAGATGGCAGTTAACATTTAAGCTGGCTGCTCAGGTGTTAAAGCAATACCCTATACATAGTTACCATTTTCTTTCTTTTTTTTTTCCCAAGTGAAATAAAATTACCCCCCCCCCCTTTTTCTTTCTAATTGAGTTATTATACTTCCAGTTTTTATATGCAGATCTCTTTGCTAGAAGCCAATTCTAGAATATAGGAAGGAAAGACAAGCTCTCTAGAATATAGGGGAATGAAAGACAAGCTTCCTGCTATCGAAAAACTTTCAATAGCTGGAAAGACAAAGCACACATATGTGGAAAGATTAACACAGGACCAGACTGAACAGCACTTTAGGACAATGAGCTGTCTGCATCTACTTCAAAGGGTCAAGGTGAGATTAATGAGTGAAAAAAACGAGGTGGGAGGGATCTAATGACTATTGGTTAAAAGGTTGAATAAATGAATGCAGGATAGCCAATGGGGATAGGGAAAGAGGTTGTTGGAGCCAATGAAAATGAGGCAGGGCAGATGTAGGGGCCAATGGGCTGGGGTATTTTCTGCTCCTGGGAGAAAGCCTTCCAGCACACAGACACCCACAAGGCTGAGCCATAGCTGCAGCTGTCAGCCACTCAAAGATCTCAGTTTGTCCCAGTCTCTGAAGCACTTGAATTACCCATCCATTCACAGTGCTCACGGGCAAGGGAGGATTGGTTCAGTTTTTTTTTTTCTTTCTTCCCACTTTTTGCTTTTCAATTGATAGAGCAGATGGAAATCTTGTTTCTCAATTACCCAGTGTCCCCATTTGCTCTGAGTACATCTGGAAGGAGATTATTTGGATACATTTGCTTTTTAAAAATGGGAGTAAAAACAAGCATGGAGTGTGGGGGGGAGGGTTTTTATCTTTTCTTTCCCCCTGCCTGCTTCATCAATAAAATTTCCCAAGGAAAACAAAGAAATAAACTCTTATGGCATTAAGTCACAGCAGGAACTACTTCTGTTCCATTTCTCTCATCTCAAAATAAACTTAATTTATAAGGACTGGGAGGGTTACAGTGATATTCTGCAATGCAAATAAAACACAGCGTGAACACATACACAGGAAGAAAGTTTTGCGCTGTAAATATACCCGGGGAAGTTCAGAGAGAGACATAAAAACTCAGGGCAGGCTTTAGAAATGATTACTTTGGAAATGAATTGCAATTTTCCATTTTTAAAGGAACATATGTCGCTACAGTTTTCTTTTCCAGGATTGACTAGACGATGGCCTTTAGCCAGTTTTTTACCCTGATTGATTTGGCTGCCTCTATTGGGTTTTAGATGCCCATGACAATGCTGTTCTGGGTATTTTCACTCCCACTTACTTCTCTTTTTCCACCCTGAGCCGTTCAGAGCAATCACCACTGATTGTAAGTCGACCATTTATTTCTTCTTCTTTCTCTTTTTTTAAAAAATATATTTATGTTTTAGTTGTAGGTGGACACAATACCTTTATTTTATTTTTACATGGTGCTGATAATCGAACCCAGTGCCTCACACATGCTAGGTGAGAGCAATCACTGAACCACTGAGCCACAAGCCCAGCCCCTTGGCCATTTATTTCTTTGGCAATTAAAGAGTGTTCTCATCAAGCTCCGTCTGCCTGACCAAGTGAAGCAGGTTCAATCATTATTTTTTCTGAAATTCCTGTTAGAAGGTGAAAGCAAAGATTGAATGATAAAATCTTTTTCTGTCCTTGGTATTAAGTTAGAGATGATATTTGGACAAGGCAGGAATCTAGAACAAGCTCTCAGCAAGCCAGTGAGGAAGAAAGTCTGTCCCAGGCACTTGCTACCTCCTTTTTTTTTTTTTTTTTTTTGCTGATGGCCTTTGCAGAAGGCTCCCCAGGTTCCCATCCCCGTTGTCCTTGTCTCTCTAGTTAAGAGGAAGGCAGTTTTACCACGCACCATGTCCCTGTCCAGGTGTGACACATGAGCTACTGATTTTGAGACTATTTGTATTTGTTAAATAATGCCTGCAAAGGGGTGTCACTTAATTGAAAGGTAGGTTAGTTATGGAATTTCAGGCATAAGTAAATCTTGTATTGGGGAAAATATTGGAGGACATGAAAGTTATCTTGAAACTTAAAAAAGATCTATGTTTCTATCATGTATGAATCTATCCACCATCTTTCATCTCCACAATTTATTGTTTAGCAACACTAGATGGCTATCTACGCTCAGAAATTTATGAGCCTGGCATCTCTTCAGGTGAGGCTAGAGTACTCCAAGATACACTCTGTATATATGTGTTGAAATCTGACCTCTCCCCCATGTGTAAAGAAGGGTCAGGTCATGGGCAAAGTTTGGAAGGAGCAACATTTTTTGTCTATTGCATCCACCCTCCCTTTTAAACAATTCCCCATGTGCTATTTGGGGACACGAGGATGCCTTTTTATTTCCCCTTATATTAAGTTAACTGGGAAATACTAACCATTAGATTATTAAACGTCTTAAATAAAAGTTGTACCCCAAAAGCAAGTGGGGAGAAACTTGCTATTGTATAGTGAAAAGGACACTCAACAACTCCATTTAATTCTTTAAAATCATTTGAATTTATTTTAATTGCATTTTTTTAAATGAAGCTTAGTATTTAATGCAGGGTTCCCCAGTGATCATGGAATGGTTTCTTAGGTGACTTATTCAGGTGGTTGGTCTGTCAGGAGGTAAGAGTAGTCTATCTCCTGGGGTCTTCTTCCTAGGAATTATCATTGGACTTTTTACCATGGGATGTGGTGAACAAGGAGATTAGACTTGTTACCTGTTTGCTTTTTTCTGTCCCTTTTGTCCTTCCTGGTGAAATGATCATTCTTTCTTTCCAGCCTAATGTGAACTCTATATCTGGTACCATCTTAAGAGCTTTGCTTCTATCATCTTATTTAGTCATCAGAACAACTCAAAGATATAGGCTCTATTGTTATCCTGGCCCTATAGGTAACTGGGACACAGAGAGGGTAAGTGACATGCAGAGGGTCACACATCATCTCAGCAGCAGAGTTGGCATGTGAACCAGCCAGTGTCTGCTTCAGAGACCAGGCCATTAACGACTCCACTATTCTGCCCCTCGGCTCCTGCTCTGAGAACTGATTTATGCTTCCCATTCTGCTCCTTCCCACTCTGTCCTATACTGCGGTTACCTCAACTCTGGCCTCCTTCCCAGCACAACACCATGAACTTCCTGAGATTAGAGATTGCCTCTTACATTTGTGTTTGCTTTCCTTATAACATGTTGGTGGTCATAGTGGGTGAACAATAAATGTTTGTTAACTTTATTACAAAATAGCTTTAGAGTAGTTCTCTGGCTATTTGCCAAATATAAAAGAGCATGCTGGTGTAGTCCCTGGCATTCCTTGTCTCTATTGTCAGCTCAAGTGATTGAGAAAGAGGTCAACCTTGGGTCTTTCTCGTCAAACTCTAGTGGGGAACCTTCTGGAATCCAGAGAGAACCCACCAATTTTGATGAGACCAATAGGAAAGGACAAGGGATGAGGCTGTACACCCAGGTGGACTCCTTGGGTTTATTGTCTGTCTTGAATAATCCTAAATTTGATGCACTGCCACAGGTGCAGATAGAATTGGAAATTCTCTGAGTTATGAGACCCTGCAAGCTATCTCCAAGGAAAATGACTGTCTGACCTTGCTGGAAGATCTTCAGGGTGTACACTGATGCAGATTTCCTCAGTCACTTGTCTCTAAATTTTACTCCTTTTCCTCATGAGAAAAATGAGAGTTTTCATCTAAAATTCAATGTAATGTATAAGAGTTAGATTAAAAATAACAGCAGAGCTCATACTTTAAAAGGAACAACAAGAATAGATGTTCCCAGGCACCTAGGATGTGCTAATTTAACACTTTTTCATTGATCTTGGCTCCATGCTTTCTACATCAAAACCAAAAAGTGAAATAAAGTTACATAATTTTCCTTGTCAGATAAAAGAGATTCTACAAAATCTTGATAAATGTTCCTTGGCATTAAGGAATTTATTAAGGATAAAGGTGGAATTTATCCACAAGTGCCTTTAAAGGGAACATTTTGTCATTAGTCAGCAATGCCTTTAAACATGGATGACAGCCCTTTATGGATACTTCTTACAACAGGGCTCTCCCTGGGCACATCTTACCAAAGAATTTTTCATGGGAGTTGGGAGGTTTATGTTATCATAATATGTTTGCTCTATCTAGAGCATATGAGGCTATTCAAAGCATGTTCACAAACATGAATGATCACTCTGGCTCATTTTACGACACCTTTGGAGGTCAGTAGCACAGATATTATTGCTTTAATATTTCATGGTAGACAAGTGGAAGGCCTGAACTGGTACTTGTACCCTGAACTCTTCTCACTGTCCTGTGTTAGGTTCAAGTCATTGGCTCTCTGGAGACAGGGAACAAGCCTAAAGCCACTAGAATATCATGAATTAATTCCATCCATTTGAGTGACTCTTTTAATATTCAGTCTATTGATAATCAAATTATCTAGCAAACACCTACATACTGATTCTTAAGTATATGGAAATTTTGCATTGTTGATCGAAGTGACTGGGGAGACAGGCTTATAATTTTGTTGAGGAAGTAACAAGTTTCAAGTCTCATTCTGACATGAGTCACCCTACATAACAAAATTGACCTTATCTTTAATTATCTTTGAAGGGCCAGGGGTGACTGTCTTCCTCTGGGCTGACTGCAGTTCTGAGACTGCATCTGAGCTTGGCAGAGATCTTTGGTGATAGAGTATTGGGGAAAAACACTGCTGTCACATGTGCCATGTCCTATTTAAATCAGAGAAGGTTAACTTCAGTTACAGAAAGAAAAAAAAAAAGCTACAGATCTCACAAACATTAGCAAAAGTATACAGCATAGACTTGGATGTCTTTAACATTTATTATGAAAAAATTGGGGGCACATGCTACCAGCCAAACATTTAGTTCATCAAAGAAGAATCCTAGTATAATCTCCATGAAAATTCCGACTTCAAATTTAGCTGCATCATTGGAATAGGCCCACTAGGATGAGTTTGCTATAAAGTGTGCTCTTAAGTAGACCATGAAATTACTTTATGGTCAGCCTTGTTTATGAGAAATGTGGAGAAAATGTGCCAAATGAACTATCTGAGCTCTTGTGCAATGAGAAGCGGAGCTTTTCTTTTGGACAATAACCAGGCAACAGGTTCAAGCACTTGCCATACTATTAGCTAACATTTTTTTTTGTTGTTGTTTGTTTGTTTGTTTTGAACTTTGTTGATGTTCCAGACAATGTCCTGAGCACTTTCTAAGTCTTAGGCTATTTATTCTTCATAACATCCCATTCAGGTAAGTACAACCATCATGCCCGTTTTACCAATGAAAATGGCAAGTCATGGTGACTCACCAATTAATTATCTTGGTCAGTGTTACATAGTGGGTAAGTGGAAGAGCCATCAGTACATCTCGGGTGATTCTGCCTGATAGAGTCAAGTGTGAAATAAAGAATGAGGGGGCTTGAAAGATTGATTTTATGTTAGCTGCTTGATGCTCATAAAGCATCTTCTTCATCAAGGATGTCTGACTTGGAGCAGGAGTTAATAACATAGCTGTTATGGGACGATGAAGTTAAGAGACTAATCCTATAAAATGAGCCCACTGTACTAACTCCCCACATGCTTTCTTTGCCAAAAGGTAATCTGCCTGCAGCCTGCCTGGCCTAAGGGGACAGAAAATGTCACATTCCTCAACAAACTGAGGCAGGGGGTGGAAGGCCTGGCAGTCAATGTAGGTAATAAATGATGGGTTTGAGGGAGGATAGAGAGGATGATGGCTGGTTATCAATGGGTTGCTAATAGCTAACCTCTGGGATCACACTCCCAGTTCAATGGGTTGCTAAAACCTGTGGGGATGCATTTCCCAACACAAGCAATTAACCCTGGGCTGATCCTTCCTGCTCTTAGGAAGGACATGAAGGAAAAGAGAAGATGGGGGCCTTGGGGGTCTATAAAAGAGCAAGATATATACCCAGCTCTGGGCCCCTTGTCTCTTGTAGAGAAGTCTGCTACCTCTGTCTCTTTCTTACATAAAACTTGCCTTCTATAATTGGTGTTTCTTGGGTGTTCAATCTTCAACACCGGGGGAATGAGGACTCTATCCTGATCTCCAAGACCAGTATCATAGCCAGTGAGTTTCGGGTGAGAATTTTATAAACCTGACTCTTCATTCTTAGAGTTGAGAGCTGCAGAGTCTGATATTGCTTATTGTGTCTCTTTCCATGACAGTGACTTGAAAACACATTGGTATTTGTGTCACACCAGAAGATTTGCTGCAAGACAGAGCCTGTATGTTTTAGATAGATTCCTCACCCAGTTTCTCAAATATTCAACAAACTGGGGTGCTACTCCCCATGGAAGAGTTTGGGGGAAGGCTGCTGCCAGTTGGGAAATAGCACATGTCTGATACAGCGTGCATCCAGTTCACCTAATGGTCCACTCTACCAGGGCAGCAGCTATTAATTAAATGGGCTGGGAAATGGCTGTGGGAAGCACCATTTAGATCTGGATTTGTTTCTGCCACGGAGCCATCACTCCTTACTCTGATTTTAGCACTAAAAATATCAAATTGGATTTCTGCCCCTTTTTTCCCCAATTGCCACTCTCCTGGAATGGTCCCTAATTACTCCTTTTTCAGGTTGCTGCAATTACCTTCTATATATTCAATACACTTACCCTCTAATTTGTCCAGAGAACTAATAATTAGCTTGTGTAGCACAGATCCTATCCTGTTATCCTCATCTAAAAAGTCTTCAAGAATTTCCAACTTCTTTAAAATCTCACCCTTACCTATTTACTTTTCTTTCCAGTGACTTCTCTCTACACCTTAGGCCCCTCAGCTAAGTTTTGGGTTCCCCCCACTCCTTGCTTTTGCTCACAAAAGTGCCTCTAAACTAGAGTATTTTAATCGTACTCATCTTCTGAGGCTTACCCTATGAATTGTCTCTGTAATGCCTTAATTAGTTAACAGCATTGTCTATATGATGATGCCTTATTCACTATTCTTTGTGGCCAAAGCAATGGGAATATGCTCAAAATTTTATGTGTTTCTGTACTGCATAGGATGATTTGAATTCTAGGAACAGAAACTTCCTTTAGTAAGCTTCAACAATCAAGAGAATTTGTATAAAGATATAGGGGGTACCATAAGCATCAAGGGCAGAGATACAGCCAGACAGCAGGGTGGAAACCAGGGATAACTTCAGATTCTTCTTGGTCCCTGTGTTTGTATATTACCCTATTCTCTATCTTCCTCACAGATCAACTTTTTTCTGTTTCTCTGTTCCACAAGGGGGAAAAAATACCCACCCCTTTAGCCGAAGAATCTGATATGATTTTCAGTCTAATTCTTGATTCCCCAAAGAGTAATGTATGGCCCATCTTAAAGACAATGTCAGCCAGAGGTCTAGTAGGTCATGGCTAGCAAGTGGCATTAACCATACAGACATGGCTGTTGGGGAGTTTCCAAAGAGTTGGAGTCTTGGGCCATTGAGACAGATAAATAATTCCCAGAGTTTCTACCATAGTCTCTATTACTTTGTGAGGAACTCAAGAACACAAATTTTCTTCTTCATTTGTTTCATTTTTTTCTAAACTCATTCCAAGGTCTAAATATGGCTGGTTATATAGTGGTACTCAGTAAAATAAGGCAAGTTTGTTAAGTATGAGGCATTCAGAAGAGTAACAAGTTGCTATATGTTACTCTTATTTTTTTCTCACATTTTCAGTTAAGATTCCAAAGTCTGAGAACAAACCAACTCTTGCCAAGTAGCCACTCTTACAAGATGATGTGCTAGACGAGGCCACCTGGGCAGAGTATGTAAAGAGGCGGTGAGGTTGGTTCTGTCCTCATTAGTCTACCACCCACTTTCGTCAACTCTAGCAGAAAGACTGAAGAGTTGGAAGAAAGGATGTCTTTGGAAAAAGCCAAGAAGGTTCTGTCCACTTCTTTCACCCTCTCCAATACCTCTCCCTGATTTTAGGCCCAATGAAGGGGAAATTCAAGGAAAGTATTCAGGAAAGTCTGGCCACATTCAGAATTAGGGAAACTCAGAGATCAATATTTGATTCTTGACTAAAATAAATAAAGGTTAAGTTTGTGGCTGGCCAACAATTTTGAGGCAGTAAAATCAAGGAAGTGAGCTGAATATCAGCTGATGGTGTGATAAAGAAGCATAGTTTTTGGAAAGATGTGGTCTCGTAGAAGAGAGGTGGCTGACTGGGGGTGCATCCTTTTGGATCCTGTCCAGGAAGATCACGTGAAGCGTTGATACAACCCAGACACGAGTCCCTGGAATCAGAAGTGTGATTCAGATGTGGAAAAATATTGCATGAGGTGACAAAACTGGAGTCAAAAGTGGAAAAGCTCCAGAAGCCAGCAAACACGTGTTAGGAGAGAAGGAGCCCACCTGACATCTGTAGTGGACAGAGGGGTGACCATTGTAACTCCACCATGGCAGATCTCCAAGCCTGAGGTGGGTATCAGATGAGGGAGAAGAGAAGGTTTAATTAGGTAGATGTTTGATATTATATTGCTCTATACTATTGTTATATGTTTATAAGATTGAATTGGACTGATGTTCCAATGACATCTTCACTGGACATTTTTATATCTAAAGGTGACCAAAGAAATGGGAAAATGCTCAAAATTTTATCAAAAATAAGTTATAAAGAATGACTATGTGATCAAGCTTCTGGAAAAAGGTGAGAAAAGATGAAATTGTTTTTTGTTTGTTCCCTATTAAGTGATATTAATTCAATAAAACATTACTGAAGTCCAAAAGAAGAAGAGACCATTGTGGGTGAGGATAATCAGAGAAAGTGTTATGGGATTGGAAGGGCTTGAGCTGTGTCTTAAAAAGCTGGGCTGGATGTAGATAGATGTCTGACCTTGTTCTTTCCTCTGAAGCATTTATTACAAAAACTCATTTTCTGCGCTCATTGGTTCTTGGAAGCTCTGAAGATTCTGACACCAGTCAAATTGAGTTGGAGCAAATGGACTGTGCAAATCTTATGCTATTTACTGACCACTGGACAGAGAGCTTAGCTTGATGAAGGCTTAGCAGTGACAGTTCCCAATGTCACTTGAAAGGCTTACTGTATTGTGAGGTGTTGTGTTAACACCATATTTGTAGAAATTCTGAGGAGAGGACAACACAGCTCTGTTAAATGACTTGGTGTTGATTCAAAGTATCCACATTGTTCGAGCTCAGATGCCTGAAGTTTTGTCTGGTCTAATACACAGACCAGTGAAAAAGACCAACGGAACACAATTCTTCCAAAGAATTTTCAAATTTGATCTCATAAAGGTTGTGTGAGGAAGAGAAGGATGAGAATTGCTTTTCTTATTTTATAAAGAGATTGCAGGACTTGTTCATATTGATACTTTAATAAGTCAGAGTCCATTGATAGAGATTTCATTATATTGGAAGAGAAAGAGGTGTCTGAACTTTACTTCTACCAGGGTGAAAGTCTCTAGGAGAAATGCTACGTGGATTCTTATCTTATTCTTACTCTTATTTACTTCCACCACAACATTTGATAGATTGCAAAAATGGCTACAAATTGTCCCTTTGCTCCCATCTATATCCTTTAGTAGTGCCATTCCACACTGACTTCAGCCTTGAGACTAGCTTTGGTCAATAGGAATTAAGCAAATGACATACAAGTAGAGTTTAAAAAGCATTTGTGTATTGGTCTTTTTCTCATGCTGTGGTTGGAACCCAGAGACTTCAATGTGCATGAGCTCATGTAAACTATATGGACTGAGCCATGTTCTTCCCAAATTTATATGTTGAAGTCCTTTCTTCTAATACTTCCGAATATAACTATGTTTGGAAACATGCCCTTTAAAGAGGTAATTAAAGTCCTTGAATTAGGACCTACTTCTACTAGGGTAGTTCCTAATTCAAGTTCACAGATACACCTAGAAGAAAGACAGGGAGAATGTGACCAGCTATAAACAAAGAGAGAAGTCTCAGCAGAGTAGATTATACCCACGCACACAGGAAAAAAAAAAAAAAAACAAAACTAAGGTACAGGCAGAAGATGGCTATTTACAAGTGAAGAAGAGAGAATTCAGAAGTGCTGGGAGCCATTAACCAAGTAGGTATGACAATTTCCTTGCCAGCGTACCCCATGTTGCTTAGTGGAAGGACTCCTGGAAGGTGACCTTGCTCAAGGACCAGGGCGGATCCAGGTTTAGGGTGTATCCTGCTGGGATTAGGGAGTATCCTGCTCCTTGAGCAAGGTCACCTTCCAGGAGTCCTTCCACTAAGCAACATGGGGTACGCTGGCAAGGAAATTGTCATACCTACTTGGCTAATGGCTCCCAGCACAGAAGGAATCAACCCTACAGACATCTTAAACTCTAGGTTCCGGTCTCTAGAACTAGGAGGAAATAAACTCTGTTGTTTAAGTCCCCCAGTCTGTGGTTCTCAGCTATAGCAGCCAGCCCTAGTGGGCAAATGTACCAGCTTAGCGAATAAATGAAGAGAAGTGAGACATCCTCATCAAAAGCCAGTCAACTGACCCATCCAGCAGCCAGTGAACCTTCCATGTATGAGGAAGCCTATCAGAGAGAAGCCGGGGTCAGTAGGGGAGAGAGCAATACTTTAATACTCCTTTCTTTCCAAGAGAGGCTTGCTGAGCACTGAGGGATTTGCGATTCTCCCTGCTGGGGGGACCCTCTTAACAGGGAAGTGGGATAGTTGCTTTATCAGAAGAAGGAAAAATATACTACATGGAAGCTGGCAAATCTGAAATAGGTGCCAGACATTCAGGAAGACTTGTAGAAAGTTGGCTTCTAAGCACCAGGTGTCCTAAGGCCCCTGGAAACTTGTTCTTTTTCCAGGGGCACTATTGTTCGGGATGCTGAAATGGAGTAGGTATTTTCCCCAGGGAGAAGGGGAATCCATGGTCCCTGCTAGCACCTTGACCAGGAAACCCAGCATGAAGGACTGCTTCATACACAGTTGCTTGTCAGTGGAAATCCAAACAAAATCAAAGAGAAAAGAGAGAAGATTATATTTCAGATTCTCACTGGATTTTCCACTCTAAAAAAAGGCAAGTTCTTATTTTCCTGGATAACAGATGGAGGAACCAAAGATAATGCTGTGGATCAGTGTTACCCCTTGTATATACAAGTGGTTTTTCCCGTTAGTGGGAGAGATTTGTCTGAGCCATTTAATGTTTCTCTCCAAATTTCCATGTAGTTCAGGAGACCACATTTCCTAAAATGACTGCTTGAATTTAGAGGTGCCATCATTGACTGCAGAAGAGAAATAAATGCATTAACTTACATGGGCTCTTACTAATTCACCTTGATCGTACTGTTGATCAATTTAGCTACCTGTATGGGACTCTCAGGGTTCTATCTTTGTGGTTACTGTTCTGTGAGATCTGTGAATTTGGAAAGAAAAAGGAAAAAAAAAAACCCTCATTTTAAAATTTGTTCTAAACTTTAGATTTGGACTTAGACATTGGTGCCCATAAAAATTACTCTTGAACTATTTCTGCTCAAAATTGGCTCACGGAGAAAAAGACTATCACTGTCTCCTCACTCTCCCTCCCTCCCTCCCTCCTTCCCTTCCCCCGCTTATTTCCTTCCTTCCTTCTGTATATTTTAAAGCAGCATAGGAATCAATAGGTAATTCTGACACTTCAAGAGTGGTTCTTCATATAGGTTTCAGTCTGATATCTGCTAGAAATTACCAACATTTCAATTTCATTGGAAGTCTTTTGAAACCTACTTAAAGATAATCTGTCTGAAGCCTTTGATTTGGAAAAGTGGAAAAAGGAAAGAGAAATAACTAGGTTTTTAGAAGTTTTTGAGATCAAAGGATTTGGTTAATCCTTTATGATGTTTGCTCTAAGTTTATAAGTGAGGGTTTGCAAGGTTAGACTCCAGAAGTCATTTCTTGCTGATACTCTGCCACTATCTGAACAGGATTTCCTGAGTTATTATTGCATGGAGCCCACAAGTTCTCTTAGGTTTGGTTAAATTCACTGGTTCTCACCCTGGGTTCCCCATTAGAATCACCTGGGGAGGTTTAACATTTGCAGAGGCTCAGAACCATCCTTACAGAAATGAAATCACATCCCCCCAGGGATGAGACCAGCAATAAGTACTTTTAAAGTTAGGTTATAATGTGCAGTCAGGATTATAAAATATTTAGGCAATTGTTTTCATTAAATTACAAAAAGCACCCCTGCCCAATTATTCTTTGAAAAGTAAGCAAAAGCATTGAAGTAAGCTATTAAGAGCTTACATAAACATTACCTTTGAACAGGATCACAAATCAAATTAGATTGTAAAATGTCAAGAAATCCAAAGATGTGTATACCATTAGGTAGAATTTCAACAGAAAGGTCTATGGTTTTCAGTAAATGCTTGATCATTTCTTTTCTAAAAATCGGATGATTTTTTTTTTCACTCTGGTTTTCTCATATTTGAAAAGGCATTCTTCATTAAAGAACCTTTCTGCTTATAGTCAAAAAGAATTCCTTATTTGTGAATATGCACTCACATTCAAGATCTTCTGATGATGCAAAGTATATGGAGTCTTTTTTTTCCTGCCTTGTGATCAACTTATCCTTTTATTGAATAATGTTGAATATAGTATTGCTGTTGGAGGTTGTGAACTAGCAGCATTGGCACACCTGGGAGACTTAAAAATGAGGAAATCCAGATCTCTACAAGATGCCACATAGTTAATTTGCACTTAAAGTCTGAAAAGCACTGAACTAAAGAAACTCTTTTACTGTGTTTGCATGTCCCTGACACCTGGATTTTACTTGTCTTCCTAGTGCAGGCATGAAAAGAAAAATATTTCTTTTAATACTTTTGTGTGGATTTATAATTCATGCCTTGCTACCTTTATTAAATGGATTCTCAGAGCTCTAAGGTCACTTTCATTTATGTTAATTGCTTATTCATTGAAAGAGGGAGCCATTTTTAGGTGACCTACTACTACTAAAGTAGTCCCAGTGACAACAAAAATTTAAAAATTAAATTGCAACTGGGTTGACAAAAGTTGTTTTAGTCGAGAGTAGAGGCTCTGTTCTGTGCATGATGCTTTAAGGGAAAGTATTTTAATCCATAGTCAAAACTATGTTGATTAATAATGCTGACCTTTGCCTTCCAGCATCAGGTAAGGTTGTAGCCATCGTAAACCTGAATTACCTTTTTTAATAAACAGGAGGTTAAATTGCAATCACTTTGATTTTGCTATGTTTCTTCCTTAGCTTCCTTAGCATTTGATCACATTTGGGGCATTTGATTGATTTGGTGCTGAACTTCAGGAAGTTAAAGATGTCTAGTAAGGAGGGTTCTGTGGAATCATTTTTGTTTCATACTTCAGTTCACGAGAAAGATGATGTGAGGCTTCTGAGAGTAAGCACCTTAGAATTAAGGGGGAGTTCCCAACGACTGTCCAATTCTTTTGTCTCTTGTTAGCACTCCTGCTTATCACAAGGTACAGTAGTCACAATAATAAGATGGGTACTGGGACCACAAGGGAGAGTGAAATATAATGAATGGCCCAGGACTTGTTCACTGGACAGTCTCTGTCCCCCAACTCGTGGTTTTAGACACCATTCAGATTCTGATGACTCTTAAAATACCCGACTCTGCAGCAGTCTAATCTCCTATGCTGCTGTTTTCTAGCCATCTTCACTTGGATGCCTAAAAATGTCTCAGTTGTCACAAGTCCAAAATTCAGCTTCTAATCTCCATGAAACTGCTTCTTCTACATCTTTACCTCTGTCAAAGGCAACTCTGCTCCTCGAGTTGCTTCATCCAAAACCCAGGAGTTATCTTCGACTTCTGTCTTCCCTCTCATCTACTTCGGGCTCATCAGCCCA
Organism: Callospermophilus lateralis; assembly: GCF_048772815.1. Taxonomy (NCBI): domain Eukaryota; kingdom Metazoa; phylum Chordata; class Mammalia; order Rodentia; family Sciuridae; genus Callospermophilus; species Callospermophilus lateralis. Next base: position 106,565,366 of record NC_135313.1, on the reverse strand, counting down.
TCCTGCAGGCTCGCAGGCTCTTCCTTCACAAGATATCCAGGGTCCCGCCACCCACCACGAGCCCCTGCTCTTTCATTGCTGCCTGGTCCACATCATCATCTTTTGCCTTGTATTGGTGCGGCCCCCTTCCCACTTCTTCCAGTGTCCTCCTCCATCCTATTCTCAAATGGTAAATGTCAATCAGACCAAACCACTTCTCTGTTCTTGATCATTTAGAGCCCTTGATAGAGTAAAAGCAAAGGTCAAGGTTCCAGATAACTTTTTCTTTCCTCTTCCTCCTTTGTTGATGTCATCATTGTCATCTCCTCCTCCTCTTCTCAGTCTCCCTCTCCTTCTCCCTCTCCTCCTCCTCTTCTTCCTCTCCCCCAACCCCTTTTTGGTATTGGGGATTGAGCCCACTGAGCTACATATCCATCTCTTTTTCTTGCTTATTTTGAGATAAGGTAACATCACGTTGCTGAGGCTGGCCTCGAACTTGTGATCCTCCTGCCTCAGTGCCCCCCCAGTCGCTGGGATTACAGGTATGACCACCTTTTCAGGTCCCAGGTAACTTTCTGAACTCATCTTCAACTGTTCTCTCAGTTGTTCACTCTTGTGGTAGGTTGGGGTTTCTAGAAGCAGACATTGAGGGAGTTCATTGTACCTGGGCAAGACCAATTGGGGAAGAAAGGAGGTTGAACTGTGAAGTTAGTCCAAGAAAACCTCAGGTAATCTGACAAGGGGCTGGGGGCTGCTATGGCTTACTATTGTTGTCTTCCATCAGGCCAACATAGCTGCACATGAGGAGACTGAGGCCTGGCATTGGCTGCTGTCTGCAGCTGAGGCACCTCATGAAGGAGCTGACCAGGAAAAGCTGTTGCTGGTTGCCTTAGGCAGTAACCTCTGTGTCTACCCCACTCTCCCTCAGTCACAATGGATCTTTTAAATAAATCCAGCCCACGATGATGCCTCAGGGTCTTTGCATTTGCTGGAATGCTCTTCTTGATACTAATCATATGTCTTGCTCCCTCATCTCCTTCAATCCTCTGTTTAAATAGTATTTATGAATGGGTCCTTCCTTCCCCAACCATCCTATTAAAATTGAAGAACTTGATGCAACAATCCTATTCCTAATTCACCTTTCCTTCTTTACTTTTCTCCATAGAATTTATTGCCACCTGAAAGACAGTACACTTCATGTCTAATTTTTTATTATTGTCTTTCTCCAGGTAAAATGTGAGCCCCAAGAAGGTCCCCTCTCATAGTACCACATTTAGTTAAAGGTGTTTCTGGTACCCGTTCCATGCCTTTGGACATGATGTAATTTAGAATTGATGATATTTTGAGATGTTTATATTTCTCCATACAAAATAACAAGTGTCATACTAATGAATGTGTTAATGAGTAATATAGAATTACAAGTCTGAAGGAAATTAATGTTTAAGCTGTTAAGAAAGACAAATGTCCTAGAAGTGCTTATTTAAAATTTCACTTTGATGTGTTGATTAAAAATCATTCTATAAACTAAAGCAAATTTTCCACTCCGCTTGGTAAATGATCTGGGAATCACTCACTGATGTTTTTGTCATTGCTAGAAAGAAATGAAAATGTAGTTAATAATTTAATTTATTTTTTCTTAATCCAGAAAAGTCTTCCCATAATTAGTTCTTTTGTTTTCTTTTATTTTACTAGTTAATTTTGTATGGGGGAGGGGTGTCTCCAGCCTGCAGAGTTAGGAATGGGTTGAGGTGCTTAATGGTGTGAGAGGCTCTTTGTTAAATTGTCTATTTTTTTTCATCTGTTACACATGGATATCAACTGTATTAATTAAATAATTTCATGATTTCTTTCAATATCCCCCTGATTACCCCCCTCCTTTCCTTCCTCTCTGGTCATTCATATTTCTTCCTGATGCTTTCTCCTTAAAAGACTCCAACTATTTTACTCTATCATCCAAATTACTCTTTCTGGGACAAAAAATCCAAATCCAAGTCTAAATATTGGAAAAACTTAGCTTACCATCACCCTGGTTCTGACTGCGAGGTGATTCAGCTTCTCTTCCTTTTCTGTATCTTTCCATCAATAATCCTGGTATTTCTAACATGGCTTTTTTATAAACTTCATCAAGATCTGTTCAATGTTAAAATCTCTTAAGATTTTGTAACTTTCCAATGCTGGCAACACATCCATAATTGAAAAACAAACAAACAAACAAAAACCAGAAACAGAGGCTGCGAAGAACAGAGAGGAATCTAGAGCTTTTTCCATACACCCTCAGAAGATGTTGAGTAATGGGGACATTTACAATGAATAGTAGAGGACCCCGATACCTGTCTGCTGACTGTGGTATAATTTGACAATCACAGGATTATTATTATTATTATTATTATTATTATTATTATTATTATTTGCAGTGCTAGGAATCAAACCCAGGACCTCAGGCATGCCAGGCAAGTGTTCAACATCCCCAGTCCTTAGAATAATTTTTATAGTAAGTGATTTTAGTCTCAATCTAACAGCAATTTATATAACTGCATATATATTTTTGATAGTGTTAGGAGAAACAGAGGCCCTGGCCATATATTTAAGCAATAAGCTTCTGAAAGGTCTTGCTCACTATTGTTCTTCTATATTTTTATAATGCCTGGCACATAAAAGCAGTTAATATCAGCAATTGTAATACTGGGGCAATAGAGCAACACCAACATTGCAATCTTTATTTTATGTAATCCTTAAATATTGTTAATCCCATATAATATAAAAATGTTCAGAATTCAAAAAACACAATATTTAAACCAAACACATAATGATTCTAAGCATGAAAATGTACAGCTATATTATAGAAGATGAGGTAAAAATATAATAAAATATAAAAGATAAAAAGATGTCCATTCTAATTTAAGTTATTAGATAATAAAACCAATGCAGTGAAATAACATAAAAAGAACCAAAGTTATATAGAGTATGAAAACTTCATTTTAAAATTGAAAATTAAATGATTAAAATATTTTTAAGAAGTAACATCTTAAAGGAATCACAAAGTATATTTGTAGTGTCATCAAGTCACTGACAAGTGGGTTTTGTGCAAAGTTCTCCAGCTGATACAATGACCCTACATGAAGAAGGATGTGGAGAGAGAGAATATAGATTAATCCAAATATTTCCTTCTGACTTCTTTCTCTTCAAAGAATTTTTTCCCTTCCTCCAACATGTTGAGATCTTTTTTTCCAATTTTTCCATTTTTAGGAAATGCACTCCTTTTTATTCTTAACAAGCTGTGCTTTTTGTTTCAAAGAAGGCTGCTCCGACTTGTCTCTCTTTTCTTTATTATGCTGTTGGGGTTCAGAAAACCTACATACCAAAGACCAGTATGCTGACATGCTAAGAGGCTTTAAAATCTACCTCAAAAGCCAGGGGTCTCTCTGACTTCCTCCCACTTGTCTCCCTCCAGATCTGGGAAAGGCTTTTTGCAGATTTCTCTCATTTGGCTAAAGTCTGGACCTGCCAAAGAAAAGTTACCTCTGTTCTCTTCCTTTATATTTCATTAGTTAAAATCATGATGCAGCAAGAGACTTCCCACCTGGATAGGCTTTTGGTTTCATAGAAGATCATTCACAAACCACTATCCTCCAGGGCCAACAGAATTTGCCCAGGACCATTGTATGTTCTCCAAGTCCATTGAACTCATCTAAAAATCATGTATATTCCCCTAAAAATTGCCTAAATTCCTCATTCTCCCCCTGATCTATAGAAATTGGGGATATAAGCTTATGAATCATTTAGGTTTAAGGGGTAATCACACTCCTGTGATTTTTCCCCTGTGTACTAACTTTCCCCCTTTTGCACATTATTACATTTATGTGCTTTTTCTTCTAGTTAACCCATCTTTTGTCCATGTGAAACTTCAGGGGATAGAGGGAAATTTCCTTTTGCCCCTAAGGTATCAGTGTAGATGAAGATTCCATTACAAGTAACCTGTATTAATTTCACCACCTTCATGAGCATATTCTATTTACACAGAGCATCTTTGGTCCAAGGAAGGATTATTCTTCTGATGAGTCTGCTTTATTCACTGTACTTTTTTCCCAGTCATAGAGGGAGAGAAGAATACTTCCTAAGTTATGCAAATCCAAATTTTTAACTCTCTATGTAACTTTATAAATATTTTAAAATTAATTTTTAATTTTTAAAATATTTTATCAAAAATACTACTATTTTTGGTGGTAAAGAATAGACATAACAAGTTCCAGATACCTATAGTAATCATTAATCAATGCGTATTTGTTGGATGAATTTCACAAGTGATTTACCATTAGGTAGGACTTTTTCCTCACAAAATATTACTTTTACTTTACAGGGGAGAGGAAAATGGGTTCAAGAATATTAAGAAAGATTCCAAGGGCCAGAAAATATTGCACTTGATGTTCAAAACCAGTTCAGTCTTCTGATTCCAAGGACTTGCTTTTCCTCTGCAGGGAGTGTGACCCTGCAGTAAGTCCCACTGCCTGTGAGGCCAGGCAGGAGTGGGTAGAGGATAGATGAGCACTCTCTTACCAGGCAGTGATTCCAAACCCTTTGAGGAGGAGTCTGGGGGTCCCTTCCCCTGGTATGCATCCTTCATTCCCTCTCTACCCTTCATTCTCTCTGCTTCTATGATGCCAATTTCCTCCAATGCTAAAGACTGGAGCCTTGTCTGTGGCCCCAGAGTTTGAGGCTGAGGACCCAGTCCCTCTGAGATCAATACTGGCCTTTCGGATGTCTCCGGTGAAGCAACAGCAAACTTTTCTTCTGCTGTTATAGCAATGATTCCCTGTGGCCCAACCCCAGTCAGTTATGCCAATAGCTACCCTCACCCCATAACCGATGTGGAGGTGGGAAGAAAAGAAGGAGCGAACCCAGCCAGCCTCACTGAGACCTTCCTGGTGGCAGCTGCTATGCTTTTCTTCCCTCTTGACCCAGGTCCCTGTAGTTGGCTTGTGTGAGTGATGAAACAAGCTCAGAATTTCATCAGCTCACAGCTCTCAGCGGATTATAGGATTTGAATGGGAAGGTGGCAGGTGTCTAATATTGATTATTGTTTTAAGAGAGAATGTTTTCATGTAAGTGATATCTTAGATGATAACAGCTTTGGCCAAACAGGCTGGAAAATCACATTTCATAGGCTGGCTCCTGCGGCTGCATTTATTAGGAGGCAATGCCTGGTGCAGCTCCATGCAATCATTCTTCAATTTGAAGCTGAGTGCCTTTCGTGGGGGAGGAAAAAAAAATCCCTGGGCTCCACAGTTACACATTTTTAAGCCACCTGCCACTTTGAACTATGCCAGAAAGATTTCTCAGTCCAAATGCAAAGCCATATATTTGGGGGTCACATTGCCATCTCATTCACTGTGCTCAGTGTTCCCTTTGTCCCACATATATATATTTTTTAAAATCTTAACTTGTCTGCAAGGTTCTACACATTAAAGTCTCTAATGTCTTCCTCCAATGGAATGTCTCAGATTTTTTTCCTCCCTTACAGAGAAGAATTGGAAGAAATGGGTTCAAGATTCTGAGAAGAAATATGTAGTGTATGGAAATACTTGTGTGTGTGTGGGAACAACAAGGGAGCACACTGAGAGAAAATTTAGCCTGCTTCCCCAATTTGTCAAGGGCCAGTTCTGTTCTGAAGTTGGGAGAACACTTCAGAATGCTCAATGGTTAGTTAGATTTGATCTATTGCCAAGGAGTTTTCCATCTTAATGATGATACCCACCCATTTAACAGATGAAGAAACTGATGCTCAGGGAGCACAAAACAACTTTTAAAAAATGCTTATAACTATATAGAACATAATGGAGTGGAACCAAGCTTATTATTTGGCCATTTCAGTGCTTTTTTTCCATAAAAATATCTTACTCATTTTGCTAAATTTATGTGGTGGTTTGAATGAAATCAATGGCTTCTACAGGTAGGAAAACACAAAAGCCTGAATCAGAATCTTTCAGAATTGAGAATAATGTTTATCACATATTCAGATTTTAAAACTCAGCCCTGGCAGTGTTGGAGCAATTTAATCTTAGGCAATCTTACATTTATGCCATTCTGGGCATAGAACCATTATATTGTGATTTTAACTCTTCCGGCAGAATGTCTTCCTCATCTTGAACTGAAAGCTGAGTTCCTGTCATCTCTTCCAAAGTCCCATGTTCTTCTCTGGAATTGGTGAAAAAAAAAAATCAATTAACCTTCTACTGGGTAACCCTTTAAATTTTTCAGTTATTGTATTCTCTGATTTTCAAATTGAAGGTCCAAGTCCTTTGATTGCTCTTTATCTGAATGTTCTCTGAGCTTGGTCCCCCTTTTCTTGGAAATACTCCAGTTTCCAATAAAGTTTCTGCAGAGTTCATAACTGAAGACAAGGACAGCAGGTGTTGTCCAAACGGCACCCTTACTATCTGTGTGAAGGAGATATGCCAACAGTGCTCTCCCCCTGCTCAAGTAGCATCTCCCTTTCTGCAATTTGAGTGTCTCTCTTGTACATTGAAAAGAAGTCTCCTACAATGTATCGACATGGAATGCTCTGTCACAGAGTCTCTGGGCTCTTTTTCTCCTAGACTGACTCCTGGTGATCAATATATATCCTCCATGGCTCTCCTAAAGAAGCTGCAGAAAAACTGATCCTGCTAAGCATGCTCCTTTCCAGTGTTCAAAAAGCAGTGGTCATCTGGAGGTCAGAGCAGGGGTGGCTGCATGTGGATCCACAGAGAAAATAGTCCCTGGAGGCTGGTCACAGGTTTTTCTATTCTGCTGGTGCCCAGAGTTCTAGGAAGGCTCCTGTCATGTTAAATACTCCAGTTCCTGGGTTTTACCTTCCAACAAATAGAGCTTCAGCCCCAGCCAGAGCGGCTATATGAGGGCAGCTACCAGGCATCTTTCATCTCTATATCATTTTTTCTCTCTCCCCTCAGATTTCTTCCCAATATTCCCTCTCTTTTCTAATTAGAAATAGTAATCTGACTTCAGGATGAAGGAACACAGGGAACAGTAGGGTTTCTTGGCAAGGGGGCAGATGTGTATCTTGAAGGTGAGTTATTTAACTGGGGAGAGAGGATACTGGGAAAGGGTGCTGTCCAGCCTAACAGTACTGAAACTTCAGCTCAGCCAGGCAGATTACAGTGAGTATATTTTTTAAACTATAAAATGATGAAAATCAGAATACCTGTCTCTTAAGTTTATTGGGAAGAATAAATAAACTAGCACATTAAGAACATTGAACAGTGCCTGGTGCATGAGGAATTCTAGGAGTGTGCCATACAACAATGGTGGCAATCAACTTCATTATTGGTACTTTCAAAATAGCAAGTTTTGGGGAAGGAAATCCCAATTGGCATTCTCAAACCCACATTCTTTTGTGGCTATAATAAACATATAAGGATTGCTATAATTTCTAAGACTTTTTTTTCAATTGAGGGTTTCCAGACAATCTTCTATAATTTTCTAGTGTGCTTGTAGGACTGTTTTGCTTCTCCAGAATACATATTCCCTAAATTATACTTCAGTCAAGCTTTGGAAAAATAATAGAATACTCATTTGACTGAATATTGCCATAGATAGAGGGAAGTGGCTATTTCAATTTTTTTCATAGACATTTAAACTTTAATTTTCTGTATTGTTTAAAATTCAAAATTAAGGTAAGAAGGCTATAGATTGAGAAGTTCAAGTACCACATGATTGTTCTGATAATTTTTTTCCTATAGTTTTCTACCAAAAATGTATTTTTAAAGCTTAATTTCTCCTTTTTCCCCTCTCTGACATTTAATCAATTGGCCAGGTTGATTGTCAACATTTTAAAAATACCTTTTTTTAAGTGTATTGAAGGTATACATAGTTGTGGGGTTTATTTTGACATGATACATGCTTGGAGTATAATTTGCTCCATTCAGTCCCTGGACTTCCTCTTTCCCTCCCCTCTCCCACTCCCCTTCCTTTACTCTACTGCTCTTCCTTCTATTTATTTTTTGTTATTTTTTAAGTTAGTGATATATGTAAAGGTGACATTCACTGTGGCATATTCATATATGTACATAACTTAATTTGTCAGTTTCATTTTGCATTTCTTCCTTTTCCCCATCTCTTCTCCCTCACCCTCACTTGATCTTTCTTCAATTTTTATGAGAAAACTTTCACTTATACATTGTTGGTGAGACTGAAAATTAGTATATCCACTTTGGAAAGCAATATGGAGATTCCTTAAAAGACTAGGAATAGAACCACCATATGACCCAGCTATCCCATGCCTTGGTATTTATCCAAAAGAACTAAAATCAGCATACTATAGTGATATGGGCACATTGATGTTTATAGCAGTGCAAATCACTATAGCCAAATTATAAAACCAGCCCAGGAGCCTGTCAACAGATGAGTGGATAAAGAATATGTGGTATATATACATAATGAAGTTTTACTCATTCATAAAGATTATCAACATTTTGAAGAAGATAAGTGGCAAGCTGGAATGTGAATGACTGTTAAGGAATTCCTGTTTTTGTTTTCAAAGCTAAAGCCTCTGGTGGAGCCAAGGGTTATGAAATGTATAGAAGGAAAGAAGTGAAATGAGATTTTCCTCAGGACAAAGAGGGAGAAAGAGAGAAAGGGAGAGAAGAGCTCAGTATATGCTGGAGTATGGAAAACCAGGCTGAATCCCAGGAAGAGAAATAGAAGATGGAAAGACCCAGAGAGAAATAACTGCGGAAAGTGTCAGAACTTCAGGACAGGGAGCCAGGGCAGATGGTTCCTTGTTCCAAGCTACAGTGAACCTCTGGTGCTGAAGGAACCACATGCTGCCTGCATGGACAGGTGACTGATGGTCAGCTTCCTGCCCCATCCTAGGACTAGGGCACAAGTGGGAGTGAGAGACACACTTTGGGAAGTCATGTTAAAGGGATATCCTACTCCCAAACTTGACTGTTTTTGACAGATTAAGAGGATTTATTTTCTATAAGCATATTTAGATTCAAATCTAGGCATGTCTTCTATAGGCTGGTAGAAAATAGAATATTGTATATTTTGTTAATATATACACACAGATAAGTGAGATTATAGTTACACATCTTTTTTACTTAATAATTTATCTCTTTCTTTACGGAACCTCAAATAAATATATTTTATTTATCCTTATCTTTTGTGGCTACACCATATTTCTTAATATGAATGTTTTTAATATTTTATATTTTTAATAGTTTGATGAAACAAGGCATGGGCCCATATAGGCAGGTTGAAAGGCAGGTACTAGGTCCCAGAGAAGGGCCTGGTGAGTCCTTCATAGGCAGGTGGCTCTCGCAGGTGACTCCAGGAGAACTTCCCAAGGGTCCAGCTCTGTTTCAGCCACTGCTGTGAATTTCTCCCACAAACTTTTCCACTAATGGTTCAGAAACAGATGGGAAGGGGGAGCACTGCAGATCCCTCATTGCAGCTGCATCTACTTGGCACAGGGTGCAGGGTTGAAATAGCACATCCTTGCTAACTCCCTGGCTCTGCAGTTTTTGGTTTTTGTGATTAATGCTCAGTGCAAAGGTGAGTAATGGAGCAATTCATTGTAGTAATTCGAGTTATGGAGGATATATAGACTCCTTTGCTCAGCATCCCTTTCTCCAACTCCTGTCACCTAGAAAGAATCATTACATTGAGGAATACGATGCCATCAGCCATGAAACCAAGCAGAGATAGAACTCATGTGCCCCAGATGTCTCTACTCCCTTGCGTTAACTTTTGACTCTTTGAGTCTTTATTCATAGGATGGGAGGATGTCAAGTGGACCCAAAAGGTGGTAAGGAGAGCTCCTGTTGGGGTTTGAATATATGTGTCCCCCCCTAAATTTGTATTGTGACATTCTAACCCAAATGGACAGTATTTGGAGGTGGAAAGTTTGGAAGGTGACTAGGTCATGAAGGCTGAGCCCTCAAGAGTAGGGTTAGTGTCCTTATGAAAGAGGCCCCCATGGCTGGGGAAGTAAATCAGTGGTAGAGCATGTGCTTAGTGTGTGCAATCCCTGCATTCAGTCCCCAGCCGCAAAAGGACAGAGGGAGAGAGGGAGAGAGGGAGGTGGGAGAGAGAGAGGTGGGAGAGAGAGAGAGAGAGAGAGAGAGAGAGAGGGAGGGAGGGAGGGAGGGGGGAGGGAGGAGGGAGGGAAGGGAAAAAGAGGGGAAGATATCTGAGAGGCTCCCCTACCTTCCAGTGTGCAAGGACACAGTGAAAACATGACCACCTAGGAAGTGGGTTCTCATCAAACACCAACACTGCCGGCCCCACGATCTTGGACTTCTGGCCTCAACCCGTCTAAAGTATTTTGTTCTAACATCACAAATGGACTAAGGTAGCTTCTAATGCCTTTTCTTTAGCTCTACATCTTTGGGCTCCTAAGATGATGGGTTGAGCATGAATGACCTGTAACTGCTTCAAAATTAGTTTCACTCTTCTGTGTCATTATAGTCCCAAAGTATTCATTAAGCTCCTGGGAGAAGTTTGGGAGGGAAATCAGGGGGAAGGAACTTGATTGATAGTGGCAGGGGGACCTTCTGCTCTAGTGGGTCCAGGAGACGTGTCTGCTTTCTCATTGTGGGGAGTGGGAGCGGTGAGGGACAGGTGAAACTACAGATGAGGGCCTCGGTACTGCCCTTCTGATTCAAGGACAGAGGCAGAATGTTCATGCATCCAGGGGGTGAGACTGAGAACCTTAACCCAGCCAGCTTTAGAAGCAAATGATAGCCACATGCCTAAGAATTCCCATAACTATATAGGCAGGGGGGAATGTCTTTAGTCTGTATTTCCTTCTCTCACCTGTGGGGTTGTAGTCATGGTGTCAGGTGTTGATATTAGTGGAAATATTTCAACCCTTGTTAGCTGGGTAGGTTCAAGGCCTTGGAGTGCTTTTTAACTGTTTCAAAGTAAGCATGTATATTGTTCATTTTCCACTGCTATAAAAAATATCAAAATCTGGGTACTTATAAAGTAAAAGGCTTACTTATCTCCCAGCTTTGGAGGTTCACGAGCACAGTATCAACATCTGTTTGGCTTTGGTAATTGCTCTCTTGATTACACCACTTGATGGTGGATGGCATCACAGTAGGAGTGAGTGTGAGAGAGAGAACACATGGTAAGATAGGAAGCCAGAAAGCTGGGAGGTGTCCTAACATCCTACTCTTGTGGGAACTCACTGGGGTCTCATGAGAACTAAATTAGTCCCTTCTAAGCGAAACACTCCCATGATCTAAATACCTAACACTAAGCCCCACCTCTCTTAAGTTTCCACACCTGTTCATATGGCCACACTTCCATCTTGGGACCAAGCCTCCAACACATGAGCTCTTTGCGGGTCAAAGCATATCCACACCATAACAATATCTTAAATTAGATATATTAAGTGGCAGTTTGCTGGGGTTGAACAGTATAGTAATCTTTCTTGAAAAAATTCCCAGGGCTGGGGCTTAGCCTGTGCAAGGCCTCAGAGCATGTGGACATACACATATACATACACACACATTCTGCCTTGGTGGAGAAGGTATGCAAAGGAAAGAGAAGAGAGGAACTTTCTCCGTCTGCATTGATTATTTGCATTTTGGTATGTAACTTTCTCCTGAAGTGCTGTGAATATGTGCATGGCTCTGTGTGCTTTTGTGTGAATGATATGCCCATCTAATGACAGCACCTGGTCCCACAGGGATTGTCCACCATATCTGAGTGTCTTACACTTTTGTCTGGTTATGGAACATTCTGGTTAGAAGGGGTTTTAAACTGAGGTGCGGGAGGAGCCCACATTCTAGCTCCTTCCTTCATTCCCCTCTTACATTCAGTGCCAGGGGCTGCCTATGCAAATGGACTCAATATATTGCATTCTGAGCTGAGGTTATTATTCTCAGAAATGTATAAACAACACCATCCACCTCCAAGTAAAAGCAGCATCTGTTACCTTTACAAAGTTCCTGTTTCACTTTATAGCTCCTAAATTTCAGAAAGAAACTTTGTGTGCCATCTCTCTTTCAGCTCCATGCACTGCACCCCTAACTACATGGAGGCTCTCTCTGTCTAGTGGGTCTGATTGAAAATTCGATTCAACTCACTTCAAATATGTATTGAGCACCTTCATGTTGGCAGCAAAGTGGTAAAAGCCATAGGGGATACAAAATAAGTATAAAGTACAGTCTCTGGCTTCAAAAAGTCTGCAGTGCTATCAGGACCAACACGGAGAAGCAACAAGAGACTGGCATGAAAATATGTTGTTTTTGATATTAAGTGTTCCAAAAAAGGAGTTCCTGGTGAAGGCCAGAGTCGTCAGAGCAGAAAGTCTTCTTGGAGGGGCTGGCGGCTGGCACAGGGCTTTGAAGAATCTGGAACATTCCAATGGGTAGCAGAATCACATGCAAAACTTTTCCTATTGTTTCAGATATTTTGTAGAAGCCTTAAGGCTGAGAACAACATGACCTAATTACTGCCACAGCCTAAAGAGCTCACCGAGAAGCTGCCAGCACTAGTCAGGGCTTATAGAGAAGTGGCTAGGACATCCTATGATTCTCACGGCCCTCTTCCTACTTCTGTGCCCGCAACCCCTGGTTCATAAAAGCAGACGATTATAAATGCTTTTTCAATAGTAGGTAGTCTGCCTAGTGAAAGCGGTGAGACATTTCCTCTCCCTTCCTCTCAGAGGAGGGAGCAGATGTTCCCACCTCTTCTAAGAGGAGAGGTTGGCAGGCCACTACTAGGCTTGATAACCGCAGAGCAGTTGAAACCGTAGGTGAGCTAGGAGGGTGTCTCCAGCATGGCGCCTGGTGGGAGAGACTTGGGAGAAGGCATAAGCTAATAGTATGACTGGTACTTACTTCTTGCAGAGATCATTTTTAAGGTGGGTGTCAGTGGGAGCAACCTGTGACGTCAGGGCTGTAGGGTTCTCTGCCTTTCTAACACTTAACCCGCTAGGGTTGGGTCAGTTTCCTGTGGTCCACATGTTCCTGGGCCAACTTGGAGGACAAAGAGGGCAGTCTAGCCAAAGAAGATTCTCAGCCACGGATAGATGTGGGGTACCTGGGGGGTCAAGAGGCAAAGGGAGGGAGGTTACAGGAAGTCATGAGGAATTTGTATGTCTTGGTCCAGTACCAGGTATCAGGGAGGTCCCTGAGGGATCACTTCTGAAACCTTTGTGTACCTAGTGTGGAAAACTTGTCGCAGTGAGTGTGTCATTGGTGAAGAAGAACACCACCAGTCTTCCTCCCTTCATACCTCTTTCTGGACTCTGACCCCTTGAAAGGAAAGGAGACCAAGTTGCAAGAGGTGGATGCTGGGGAGGGGTACAGACACGATCATGCCTTTTTTGTCCAAGTTGCAGGTCAGACTGGACCTGGAGAAGGGAATAGACTCTCTGTTGCATGGGAGGTAGGCTTTTGATTGATGCTGGGAAGGACTTTCCATTTCTAAATGGCCCAGATGAAACTCTTCGTATGAGTCAGAAGGACTGGAAAGCTGTTCTCTTACTTGCTGCATGGAAGGGAAATGCCGCAGAGATCTCCTGAAGGAGCACCAGCTACAGAAACCAGAGGGGACCTGGAAGTGGGGTTTGGGCATATGGAGAAGCAGAGGAGTACCAAGGTGGCATCTCCCTGACGGGGCCCGATGGGAGAGTGGACAGGGCTATCAGGAAGACAGCAGTGAAAGCCTTGAGATGGGATTTCAACGTCTTTTACAGGATAAGTTGCCGAAGTGATTTAAGCAAACAACCAACAAAGGGATACTCCACAGCTTACGCAGACTTCCTGGGAATGGACTCATACTCTTGAAAGCAGCCCCAGAATCCCTATATCCAGGGTCCTGCAGGGCTTCTCACTGACATGGTGCTGGTTGGTTTGTTGCTGCCTCATGAGCGTGAGAGTCTGTCTTCTCGTGCTATTCCCTTTTAGCTGTTGGGAACTGAGAATTAACTGAGGGGACTTTTGGAAGAATGAGCACCTGGCTCCTTTTCTGCACTCATCGCGGGGATGGGGAAGACCTGCTGATCCTGCTCTCGAATACCTGGATTTAAGTCAATTTGCATCCAGACATGGCATTTAAATTTTCTGTTTATGAAACAATCCAGGGGCAAGTAGGAGAGAAGGGGGTTGCTTTTGCTCACAGGGCATTGGGAAGGGCAATCCACCAAGGTTTCCTTAATGGTGGATTTCCAGAGGTCCTTTAACGCTGATCCCTGAGCTGGAAGTTGGTGGGACATATGTGAGCAATCTGTACCACTTTTATTAATATACTTTTTGTCAGTCTGTCTTGCATTTGCTTCTAAAGCATAAGTTGGATCTATACATATGAATGTCAAGAAATATCATATTTTTTGTCAATTAAATTTGTTCTGACTTTTTAGCTTTAGCTTGGCAGAATGTGACAAATCAGAGTTCAGTCTTAATTAGAAGGTCACTGCATTTCAGTATAGCCACACGGAGTTCAGAGCAGAGAGTATGATGGATGATGAAAGGGCCTCTGGTCTATAGATCATCATTATGCTGGCTTAGATTCTTTTGTTTCAAACTGATGTGTCTATTTGGAGGTGAGTATCTTTAGCTGCTTCCATGTCCAGCACTGGCCTGGTGTCTTTGGCTAGTGTTCTCATTAGGTTCTTCTCTTGTTTCGTCTCCCTACCATCCTTGAGCCAATTTCAATACCACAGGGACTACCAAAGCTTGACTCATTTCCAACATATCTTAGAAGGACCTTCCTTCAAGCTCTCTTGAGCTTCCATTTGCCCTCCCTGATTCCACTCCCTTGCTCTTGGACCGTTTAGTCTCATTGCTTCAGTGAGTCATGGATCTTGGAAACAAAACTCTGCACATAGGCAGGAATGTGGTTTCTTGGGTGCTCACCAATGTCTGTTCCCTGTGACACAAAGGCACATGAGAAAAGTCGACACCAGGCTTGGTTCCTTGTCTGTATTTGCTGGAGTGAGAGGAGAGGGAAAATACCTAGAGTTAGAAGTGAGAAGGTACAGATGCATCTGAAGAGATGTCAGAGCATCGAAAGTGAACAAGCTGAGTCACCTCCTAGCAGAGATGCAGCTCATAGTCTCAGCAACCAGGGTGTGAGTGAAGTGGACCATGGAAGGGTCTGCACTGAACACCCCGGTATTTGCTATAGCACATGCTCCCAAGCAACAAGTGTTAGTCCTCAATGCCACTGCCCATCTCTGGATGATTACCATAACAGCTGGGATTGCTTTGCAAACAGGGTAGATCTCAGTTATCTGTATAAGAAATTGTTTTTAACCAGTGTTTAGTTTCAGAGACACAAGAGCTCTAATCTCAGCTACTTTTTTTATGAACATACTGGAACCTCAACTGTAACGTTGGAGGGCATGTGTTTTTAAGTGAATGGTGTTCCTTCCTTCTCCCTAGGACATGTTGGCATCCTAACCCTCCACACCTGTGCTTGTGACCTTATGTGGTAACAGTGAGTTTGCCAATGTAATTAAGAAGTTATCCTGTGCCCTAAGCCAGGTGCACTAAGGACTAGTGTCTTTAAAGAAGACAGAGATACTCAGGGAGAAGAATGCCACGTGATGCCAGAGGTAGAGTTAGTAATTGCAAGCCAAGGAATGTCAAAGTTTGTTGGCAACACCAAACTCTATAAGAAAGGCACAGAATAGATTCTCCCCTAAAGTCTTGAGAAAGTGTTTCCCTGACAATACCTTGATTTCAGACTTCCAGCCTCCAGAACTATGAGACAATAAATCACAGAGTGGTTTAAGTGACTTACTTTGTTACAGCAGCCCTGCCTAACTCATTCAGTCTGTGTCCCACCTTGTAAACACATTCTTTTTTCTCTTTGGTGGTGCTGGAAATTGAACCCAGGTCCTTGTGTATGTGAGGCAAGCACTCTACCAACTGAGCAATATCCCCAGCCCCAACACATTCAAGTAAAAGAGGAAAGGCCTGTGTTTAAGTTTGTCATAGATATTCAAGAGAGGTATCTGAAGTCTTATGGGGGTCCTGGGAGAAAGGGGGAAATGTCTTGCTTAAGTCACACAAGGAAGGGTGGTTTCTTTTGTGGTAAACTCTTTGAGTGTTTGCTCAAACACTCAAAGGGTGGGGGGATTTCTTAACCACAGCCATTATGTGAGAGTAACATTATCAATCTTATTAAAATCCACAAGTGGATCTATTCCTATAGGTAAATCCTAACATGCCTGCTGTGATATAAGGAGAGGATGTCCCAGCCTCATTAGCATGTCCTGACTTGCTTCTCACTCTAGTGATGCCCACCTAGCCCACTCTCCAGTCTACACCTGGCCATTGACTACATCTTTGTTAATGCCATTCCTTCTGCCTGGAACATTCTACCTCCTCTTCCCCTTCCTTAATTTCACTTGTCATTTTATGCCATCTCTCTGAGCTACCCTCATGCCCTCCTCCTAGCCCTCTCATCCGGATCTCATGGAACCCAGCGTCGCTCCCTGCATGGCAGCCCTCCCACTGTACCCAATTCCCATATCAGCGCTCACTTCTGTTGGGCTATAGGCTCATCAAAGATAAGATTCCAGTATGTTCTGATTCTCTAACTTGCTGCAAAGCTCAATGCTGGCTACAGAGCAGTGATAAATAAGTATTTGCTGAGCTAAATAAACTCTGTCTCCTTCAGACACTTCTCTCTGACCCTTTGACATACTTCACGTTATCTCCCCCCACCACTCCCAGAGCTCCTTCACGCCTGTAAACTGAGCCCTAACAGAGAGGTCAGGTCTGTGTTTTCAGGTTTCATTGCTTCTCAATAGAGACATTCTATTTCCAATGTTAGTATTCTAGCCACAGCCAGAAAAAAATGTCCTCTTTCTTTGCATAGGCTAAAAAAAGTATATTTGTTCTCATCATAAAAAGTATCACATACTTATTGCAACAAAGTATAAATAAAATAAAATTTTGAAAAAAAAATAGAAAAAAAAGCAAACTTGAGGAACTTACACAATCATTTGTAATTCTAGAGCCAACCACATATTGATGTTATATCTCTGTACAAAATGAGTATCGTGCTATGCATTCTATTTTGTAACCTGAGTTTGTTCACTTATCATTTCAAGATGAATTTTCCATATTAATAAACACTCATTTGAAAGAGCACAAAAACTATTTTCAAGAATGAGTTTTTTTCAGCGTAGAGACAATTTTAATCTTCTGGTGAACACCCTTCTCCCGTTTTGAGGGCAAACCTGTTGAGCTAAAAATAAAGCATATCACTTTGGAAATGTTAAAAGTATCTCTCATGGAAGGTAATAATGGAGATTGGTGCTAAAAGTAGGAACTAACTAAAGAGTGAAAGGAAGAACATCTAATATAGTACTGTAATTTTTCTTTTCCCTACCAAACATTGTCTTTTAAATGTACTTTAGGTACATTCAAAACTTGAAAGGGTGGGTCTGTGGCTAAAGGAAAAAGACATCTGAGATTTCTCTATTTCCTTCATCATCATCTTTACCATCATCACCGTCACTGCCATCACCTCTACCATCTCCCTTTCTTCTCCTTCTCCTCCTTCCTTATAGCCAGCATTTTAATCATTATCAACTTCACTTAGAGATTTGGGAGTTACATGGGTGCTGAGATACACAAGAGCAGAAGAGACAATTTTAAAAACTAGTGGAATACACTTGGGACTTTTCCTCAAACTATTCTAAACTCCGGGGCTGATCAAATTCTCTGGTGTAGAATTCTGGCCTGTGAGATAGCCCTGGTGCAACAGGTTTCTTTTCTGTTTGGTCAGTTTCTTTCTTTCTTTATTTTTTTTTAATTTCCAAAGCAATGTTAATAAAGAGAAGTCAGAGTATTTTTTTTTAACCAGCCTGCATTTAACTTTACCAAATCTCACACACCTGTTTAATGCTTAAAGGTTGGACTTTCAGACGGAAATCTCACAGGGACCTCCTTGAATTATGTAGACATTTACCTGGCTAGATAATTTATATGATTTTTGAACAGAAATTGTAGAGAATGCATTCCTAATCATTATGTTCAAATTGATGTTTCTATTTTCTTTTTCATAGAGGGAAGTAACCCTGAGAAAGATGTCAGGATACCACAGAGCAGACCCTAAGTAAGAGCACCTGGTGTTTCCAGTGATTGAAATGATATATTAATGAGTTCTCATTTCCAGTGACATTTTACCAGGAGCCAATTAACCATAGTAATTACATCTCTTCCATTGCGTGCTCTGAAATATGAAGTGCATGGGTGTTGGGTTGCTGTGTTTGTGGAACATTTTTTTTTTCCATATGACAACACTTTAAGCTCTAAAACTTTGAGTAATTTATTATGCTTCTTCTGCCTTCTGGGTGTCTCAGCATGAAGGAAAATTTGCAAAGGATGATTTGTATAACCACACAGACACCGGTGCATGCAAATTAACATAACCAAGTACAACTATAGAATATAGTACAACTATTGTATGTGTAAAAAAGTGACACGAAATACAGCAGAAGAGAGGGTACACAAGAACAAGGGAAAAGAGCCAGATACAGTGGCACCTGTCTATAATCCCAAGGACTTGGGAGGCTGAGGCAGGAGGATTGCCAACTTGAGGCCAGCCTCAGCAACTTAGTGAAACCCTGTCTCAAAATGAAAACTAAAAAGGACTAGGGATGTACTTCAGTGATGGAGCACCCATGTGTTCAATACCCGATACAAAACAAAACAACACAAAATAAAACAGAAACAAATAAAAGCAAAACAAAAAAACCAGAACAGAGAAAGGGTTGAAACACAAATTGCTTAGAAAATAAAAGATTGAATAAGAAGTTCTGATTAATTGGCTGTTTTAATCAGCTGTTTCACTGCTGTGACTAAAAGACTTGATAAGAACCATTAGAGGAGAAAAGGTTTATTTGGGGTCTCACTGTTTCAGAGGTCTCAGTCCATAGACAGCCAACTCCATTGCTCTGGGTCTGAGGTGAGGCAGACCATCATAGCAAAAGAGTGTGACAGATAAAAGCAGATTGCAGGCTTGTGCCACCAAGCCTTGCTCCTTTGTATATTTTTAGAAGTGGGAAATTAGGGCGAGGGTTGTGGCTCAGTGGTGGATCGCTTGCCTAGCACATGTGAGGCACTGGATTTGATCCTTAGCGTCACATAAAAATAAATAAAGACACTTTTTAAAAAAGAAGTGGTAAAACAGTCTGAAATTTAATATTGACAGATTTAATGTTATTAAATCTTGAAATGATATACTGAGAACAACACATCATTACTTCTGAGATACCCCATGTCAAAACTACAAGACCTAAATCTACTCATAAGAAAACATCAGACTAACCCAAACTGAAGGATATCCTACAAAATTACCAATTATGATCAGAAGGTAGAGAGATTCACCTCCCATCAAGGCATTAATGCACTGATTAGACTAAACCTTTTATAACCCAGTCAATTCACCTCTAAACTTTCTTGCATTGTCTTACACGGGGGCTCTTGGACAACTCACATCTAAACTATAATACTGGCTCTTCTAGGTAATTGGGTGAGTGCCATTACATAGAAAACTTGTTATTATTACTGTTTCAAAACTTGTAAATCCTCCAAAATGTTAAAGTTTTCTAAAGTAAGTGAAATTTCTATGTTTTACTTTCCTCCCTGTAAAATGGTAATAACAACTCTGCCTGCTTCATACATTTGTTGTGAGGCTAAGTTAATATATGGAAAAGTAGGACGGTACTTGCTATATTGAACATGCTCCTGAAAGGGTAGCTATTATTTTGAATCTACTGAACATAATTGACCTTCTAAAATTTAATATATAGGTGTAAACTTATTTTTTAAAAATAGCATTATTATTTTAGTAAATAATATATCATTGGGCAAAAATTAAAGCAGCACACACCTTAGTACTTTTGAGTTGCTGTAAGAATGCCATAGATTGGGTAATTCATAAATAACATAAATTTATTTCTCATAATTCAGGAGGCTAGGAAACCCAATCCATGATCTACCACTATCAGGTTTGGTGTTTGGTGAGGACATGTGCTCTGATTCACAATTTGGGTCCTCTCACTGGGTCCTCACGTGATGGAAAGGATCACGCATTTGCTGGACCTTTTATAAGAGGATCAATCTTATTCATGAGGGCTCTACCTCATGACCTGGTCACCTCCCTAAATGCTCCTACCTTCTAATATTTTTGTCTTAGGAGTTAGGATTTCTATATGTAAATTCTAAGGGAATGCAAATAAGAAAGATGAAAAAGAAATTGGAACTAGCTTAAATACAACACGTTCAAAGACAGCCACTATTATAACATTTTGGAAAATCTTTTTTTTTCTTTCTTTTTTTATTCTAGTATTTTTATTTATTTGTTTGTTCTAATTTGTTTTACATGATGGCAGAATGAAATTCATTTCATATTACACATATAGAGCACAATTTTTCAAGTCACTGGTTGTACACAAAGTAATTTCACACCATCATGTCTTTATACATGTACTTAGGGTAATGATGTCTAACTCATTTCACCATCATTTCTACTCCCTTGCTGCCTCCCTTCCTCTCCCTCCACTTTGCCCTATCTAAAGTTCCTTCATTCCTCCAATTCTCCCCCTCCATCACCATTATGAGTCAGCATCCTCATATCAAAGAAAACATTCAGTCTTTGGTTTTTTAGGATTGGCTTATTTCACTTAGCACTATATTCTCCAAATGCATCCATTTACCTGCAAATGCCATGATTTTATTCTCTTTTAATGCTGAGTTATGTTCCATTGTGTATATATACCAAAGTTTCCCCACCCATTCATCTACTGAAGGGCATCTAAATTGGTTCCATAATTTAGCTATTGTGAATTGTGCTGCTATAAACATTGATATGGCTGTGTCCCTGCAGTATGCTGTTTTTAAGTCCTTTGGGTTTAAACTGAGGAGTGGGATAGCTGGGTCAAATGGTGGTTCCATTTCAAGGAATCTCCATACTGATTTCCAGATTGGCTGCACCAATTTGCAGTCCCACCATCAATGTATGAGTGTGCCTTTTCCCCCACATCCTCGCCAACGCTTACTGTTGTTTGTATTCCATTCTGACTGGAGTGAGATGAAATCTTAGAGTAGTTTTGATTTGCATTTCTCTAATTGCTAGAGATGTTGAACATTTTTCATATGTTTGTTGATTGATTATATATCCTCTTCTGAGAATTGTCTGTTCAGTTCCTTGGTCCATTTATTGATTGGGTATTTGTTTTTTTGGTGATAAAGTTTTTGAGTGCTTTACATGAACTAGAGATTAGTGTTGTATCTGATGTGCTTGTGGTAAAGATTTGCTCCCATTCTGTAGGTGCTCTATTCACCTTGCTGATGGTTTCTTTTGCTGAGCAGAAGCTTTTTAGTTTGAATCCATCCCATTTATTGATTCTTGATTTTAATTCTTGTGCTATAGGAGTTTTATTAAGGAAGTTGAGGCCTAATCCAACATGACAGAAATTTGGTCCTACGTTTTCTTCCATTAGGCACAAGGTCTCTGGTTTAATTCCTAGGTCCTTGGTCCACTTTGAGTTTTGTACATGGTGAGAGATAGGGGTTTAATTTCATTTTGTTATATGTGGATTTCCAATTTTCCCAGCACCATTTTTTGAATGTTTTTGGCGCCTTTGTCTAATATAAGATAGCTGTAGTTATATGGGTTTGTCTCTGTGTCCTCTATTCTTTACCATTGGTCTATAGGTTGGAAAATCTTTTTAACATCAATTTTTCCATAAATAAATATAAATATATTCACAGAGAGACCTGATTTTTTTTGTAGATTGACACAGTACTTTTATTTTTTTTATGTGGTGCTGAGGAAGGAACCCAGTGTATCATGAATGCTAGGCAAGTGCTCTACCATCAAGCCACAGCCCCAATCCCAGAGAGACCTGATTTTATATCAGATCATAATATGGTCCTTTGTAACTAACTTTTATCACTTACGCAAGAAGTGTGTCCTAGATTTTTTTTGTGTGTGTTTGGTACGAACTCCACCATCATTTAAAATGGCTACATAATATTCTATTGAGTATATGAATCATAACTCATTTAGCCATTCAGTGATGAATATTTAGGTGTCTTTATTATTTATTTTTGCTCTTATAAAATTCCCTAGACATGCTTCATGTTCCATGTATGTATTTACTTCAGCATTGTAAATTCGGAGATATTTAATTTGTGGGTCAAATTATTATACATTTTATATTTTGAATCATGTTTTTGTACAGCTCTTATGAAAAGGTTAACTTAATTTCTACCTCAGAGTAAAATCTGCTAGACTGAGTTAAGGGACTCTTGTCAGGGAGGGAAGATATTCTAAGTGGAAGGAACAGTATGAGAAAAAGTTGGGAGTTGGGAAAATACCTACTATCTTTGGAGAGTTTTCACACTTTTATTAAGCAGGCTCTTTTACACTCAGCGACATCTTATGGAAACTCCTTCATATCGACTCAGACTCATTCTTTTAAAAGGCATGTAGTGGGTGAACCCTAATGTATTCTGTCTTTTCACTGTTCTTAGCCATTTACTTTCTCTTACACCATTTTTTTTTTTTAGGACTATGAACAATGCTGTAACAAACAGTCCTTAAGTTCTGGGGGGTTTTATTGATTTTCTGTGGGATAAATTTCTGGTACTTGGTTTGCTGGGTTGAATTTTAATCTATAGTTTAATCAGTGTTGCTAGATTGCTTTCTAAAAAGGCTGCAACTTTTCACATTTCCTCCTGAAAATACAATTTTGTCTACCTCTCAGCCTGCAGTAGATACAGTACTTCTAAATTTATGCCACTTGATGGGTACAGAATAAATTCAATTTGCATTTGTGTAGTTACCAGTGACTTGGAGACTGTGCATAGGTTTGTGGCCCCCTGGATTTGTTATCCTGTGAATGAGATAAAGGTCTTCATTTCTTCTGCTCATTACTATATTTCAAAAGTTTTAATTTCCTACTTAAAATAATACATGTGCATAGTAAAAAATAAAACAGCACAGAAGCATTTATAACAGAACAATAACCACTTTTCTATCCTAGCCACTCCGAAGGCAAGCAACAGAATTCATACTATTTTATGTAAACAGAAATTTTTTTTTTTCAAGGTAATGGATGGTTTACAGAATTTCTATGTCCTTCAGAAAAGATGTGACAGAGACAAGGATGAATGATTTTGCCAGGAGAAACCCCCAAGCTCCTAATAGAAAAGTCACAGTGGAGCTCTGTGCTGTGATGCAGTGCTGTGGAGTTAGGGGTGGGGTATAGAGAGGCCCTCTCTACCTGGGAGGTCTCAGCAGGTGCCTCCTGCTCACATGGCTCCCACATTCCAAATTTTAAGAGGTTTATCTGCTTGAGTGAAACCAAGAAATGGGCAGCATCTAGCTACAGGAATGTTAGGGGAAATGGAGTTCTTGACTTCCCAGTCTCTGTAGCATTAAGGCACATGGCAAAGGGGCTTGGAGTGAATGTGGGTGAGTTAGTGGCAGTATGTACTATAGCTATATTCTACATCTTCCTCTTTTCTTTCTTCTTTGTGGTAATACCTCCCATATACTATTATAAGAAGGATGTAACTTCCTGAATACTCCTCCTGAGAAAACTTCCTGAGACCCGTCAGAAAACATATTGATTTTTTACTACCCCTTGTATTCAGTCCCTTTGTCTGAGGATTAGAATTCTACATTTAATATAATAATTTTCTACAGAATCTTGAAATCACTGCTTATTGTCTTCTGAATAATGTTGTTATTGGGAACTGATTTTTGTTTCTTGTAGGTGAGGATTTTTTTTTTCTTTTTAATTCTCTTTGGAGGCTCCTCAGTCTTTCATCTTACTATGGTGTCAATAATATTCTGAAGTTGTGTCTTACACTGAATCACATTATTTGCCCTGCTAGAACTCTTAACTGGCCCTCTTAAAAGAAGAGTCGATCTCTCTTCAGTTCAGGAAAATTTTCTTCTTTTATTTTGTTAATTGTTTATGCTCCTTAATTATTTTCCCTCTCAAACTATTGTTCGATGGATGTTGGGCCTTCCGGATTTATCTTCTGTTTCACTCATATTTTCTATCCTTGTTTCTTTACCTGTGATCCTTAGATTTTGTTTTGGTATTTTTTTTAATCCTCCAATGATCGTCTTATTTTCCAACAGCATTTCTTCAATTGCTTCATTTTTATAGCACACTATTTTGTTTTATGAACACAATCACTTTAAAATCTCTGTGAGGATAATTATTAAAATTTTAAAACCAACTCCTCTCCAGCTCCATGTCTCTTTCCTCCGGAATTGGTTGTTTTGTGTGCTCATCTTTATCTTTCCTATCATATGAAAACTGATGGTCCTCCTTAAAGACGGTTAAATTTTGTTGGTGAGTGTTTCTCCAGCTTCATTTCAGGGGCAAACATTTCTTTACTAATTGGTTCTGAGTGCAGAGTATCGAGAAGCTTCTATAGTTGCTAGAGCCTTGTTTCTTTTGCTTCCCTCTCTGTGCCTAGTCACCAAGTGTGGTAGGCAGACTAATGGCCCCCAAAGATGTCCGCACTGTAATCCTGGAACTTGTAGATACAAACTCCTTACAGGACTGAAGGAACTTCAAAATGTGATTAAGGGTCTTGAGATGGGAGATTACCCTAGGTTATCTGGGTGCATCTAATGTAATAATAAAAGGTAGGCAGCAGCCGGGTGCAGTGGCACATGCCTGTAATCCCAGAGGCTTGTGGGTTCAAAACCAGCCTCAGCAACAGCGAGGCACTAAGTAACTCAGTGAGACCCCGTCTTTAGCTAAAATACAAAATAGGGCTGGGGATGTGGCTCAGTGGTTGAGTGTCCCAGAGTTCAGTCCCCAGTACTCCCCCCTCCCCAATAAATAAATAAATAAAAGGAGACATGACGGTTGAAGCAGAGAAAGGCCATAGAATGAGGAATGTGGGAAACTTTAGAAGCTGGTAAAGGCATGGAAGAAATTTTTCTTAGAGCCTCCAAGAGGCATGCAGCTTCTGATTTTAGCTCTGAATCTCATTTTAGACTTCTGAGCTCCAGAACTATAAGATCATAAATTGGTAGTGTTTCAAGCCATTGGATTAGTGGTAATTTGTTACATCAGCAGTAGAAATCTAATACTCATGGAGTAAACTTTACAGACCTGAAAGGAGGATCAGCCCCCACCATGGCAGACTTTTCTCCTTGTACAATCTGGGTTGTGGCTTCCTCTTTCCATTTATGGAAGAGTGTGGCCCCATCCCCCTTTTACCTTCCAGAAGGCTGTAAACTTTTATGATCAGATACAGGTCCATTTCTCCTATTCTTAATGTTGCCATAAGTTTGTTTATTTATTTTGATATGGAGAATTGAATGTAAGGGCACTTTACCACTGAGCATGAGACACAGTCCTTTTTTCATAAATTTTAAATTTTGAGACAGGGTCTTAATAAGTTGCTTAGGGTCTCATTAAATTGCTGAGGCTGGTCCCAAACTTGTGATCCTCCTGCTTCAACCTCCCAAGTCACTGGGATTATAGGTGTGTGTCCCTGTGTCTAGCTCCATGAGTTTATTCTATTTATAAATTTTTAAAATTGTCACATGGTGAATTTTGGGAAGGATGAGAGACTGTCTTCATGTTCCAGAATCGGTGACATTGATGAATACATTGGTTTACAAAATGTTTTTAAAAAGTCTCATTAGTTTAAAGTCACAGCTGTCAAAAACGACCCATCAAAAGTAATTCTGCTCTCCCTCAGCCTCCCTGAAGCCTCAGTTCAGCCCGACATGAGCATTTGTGAGACAGCTGGTAGAGATTAGTGCAGCCTCTACAAAGAGTCCCCCCCCCCCCCCCTTTTTTTTCTCTTAGAAAGATAACTGGAGTGAAACAGCAACCTTGGCCTTATGAGCTCCAATCCACAGAGTCAGTCATGCAGTCATCTGATGCAAATTCCAGGCAAGTATGGTCTTGCTCCAGGCCCCAGGCATGGCCCTGAAATCTTGCAATAAGAAGTCACATTGCTTTTCTCTAGGAATCTTTAGAGGATTAATGGAAGGATGGGCAGGCTGTGTGGGAGCCGGCGTTCCAGAGCCATGACTGCGGGTCAGGGTCTCCTCTGCAGCTATAGTCAGTGACCTGATTTCCTTGGAAAAGCTCATTACCTGATTACTGAGCCCAGCTCTCACATTTCTTCAAGTTCTGAAACTTTTTTGTGTTTCAAGGAGAGAAGCAGTGTACCCAGTAAATTGATGGTATTGGCTTTAAAAGGAGAAACTTGGATTTTCTGTTGCGTGGATACAGTCCACACACAGAACATCTTTACCAGTCATGTTAGAGGCTTGTAAGGTGAAAAGCCATCTCTAATAATTTCATTGTTTGGTTATTGCTACCATTTGTGAAGTAGTAAAAAGTGTCCAGATGGTAGAATCCAGAAGACCCAAGAGTAAAATTCAGCTCTGTTATTTTTCTACCCATGTGATTATAGGTAACTTTCTTAAGCCTCCATTAATCTTTATAATATTTTTTCCCAGTTAAAAAGATGAATATCATCTATAATATAGGCCTTTTGTGAAGATTTTAGAAAATAATAAACATGAAATTGTTATCACATAAATGTTGATTAGTTTTCTTCCCGTTTTCAGAACTAGTAACATACAGTGCTGCATTACTGAGCAACAGGACAGGTTCTGAGAAACGCATTGCTAGCTGATTGCATAGCTGTGTGAACATCATAGAGTGTAGTTGACAAACTTTGGCATAACCTACCACAAGTCTAAGTTGTATTAGGATCTTACTGGATCCCAATATATTACCATATATGTTGTCCCTCATTAACTGACTTGTTGCCGGGTGGTGCATGGCTGGATGCTAGTAAGAATTAATAGTTCTTCTATCCTTTTAATAGCATTTATTTTTTTCTGATACTTTTAAACATGCTTTTAATAGTGCATAATAATGGGGATCATATAATAGTTACTCCTCGTTCCTCAATACTCCCCCCTTCTCTTCTCTCCATCTCCCTCTATCTTACTGGTCTTCCTTTTATTTAATTATTGTTTTTTAAATTGGTGCATTATCATTATACACAGAAGTGCTGTTCATTGTGATGTGTTCATACATGCATGTAGCATAAGTCGTTTGATTTTATGCTCAGTTGCTCCCCTTACCCACTGCTCTTCCATTTTCCTTGATTCCCTTCCTCTACTCCACCATTGTTCTTTATATTTTCATGATACCTCCCATTTTTGTTTCCTATTTTTTCTCTCTAGTTTCTGCAAATGAGAGATAACCTTCAGTCCTTGACTTTCTGAGTCTGACTTATTTCACTTAGCTTAATGTTCACAAGTTCCATCCATTTACCAGAAAATGACATAATTTCATTCTTCTTTATGGCTGAGTAAAACTCCTTATGTATAAATGCCATGTTTTCTTTATCTATTCATTGTCTGATATGATCCTTTTTATAGCCTTTATTTTTTCATATTATGAGCATTATAAATATATGCTTATATAGAGAAATTCAGAAAACATCAAATATTATAAACAAAACTCAGTCTTCCCTCTAGAGAGAACTACTATTAGCATTTCGGTATTCTTTCCCATTGATTAAGCCATGATGGGGCAGCTGTTCATTTTGCATGTACAGCTGTAACCTGCTTTTCTCACTTATTGGTACATTGATACTCATCTTGAGAGAGAATTCCCCTCATCAGTTGTGAGAAGGAACCACATTCTTTGTGTCTAGACTTGGTAGGGCTGGGTACAAGGAAGATTTGACTGGTGGTAGTAGGGAGATAAGCCAGAGCTAGGAGGCACTTTGGCCCCCTAAAGTGTAATGTTTAAAGGGGATGAAATCTGGTAGGTGGATTTTGCAGTTTTTGCTATTATACAAAGTAATTATTTTTGTGTTTTAAGTTGGCATGTTTGAGGTATAAGAGGCTTAGTATAATGGCTTACTCTGACATCCCTGGATTTCATTTTGGACCAAGAGAAGATGAGAGTATCAGGTGAACAGAGAACTCATGCTCACTGAACAGTCTCCTGCCTGATATTTCCTCTGCACCTTGCGGGGCATGCGTCACTGGGATCTGTCATCTGCAACTTCTATGAGATGTAAGCACCAGAGTATTTTTTTTTTTTTTTTTTTACTATCAGAACTCCACCAAGTCTTCTTTGGCACAGGACAAAGTCCCAGTATGTGATTGAAAGCATGGGATTATAGGGCACAGGGTCCAATAACCCAAGGGCAGTTACTAGTTACTAGAAAAAGCCATTTGAGATTATGGTCCCCTTGAGAATCTATAATGGAGCTCAAAGGGCTGTCTGTGGATCCTCTAAAGTTCTGTGTACATATATTTTTCTAGAAAAAGGGTCCAAAGGTTTCATTAGATTTATAAAGGTATTTATGCCCTCTACCTAATTATTAAGAGCCATTGATCTCAAAGAAGGGGTAGAGAATATATTCTTTAGGCAGTCTTCCAGGAAAAATGATTTCTTACCATTGAGCTTTAGATAAAGATCAGGGAATAGAAATTTGAAATTATGTTCTTTGGCAAGAACCTGGAATACAAATATTCAATATCATCAAATAAGGGAAGATCCATATGCTTTATATCTATTATTATAACATTATGTCTCCTCCCTCCCTTTCATCTTTTGACTTTCTATAATCTCTCTCTCTCTCTCTCTCTCTCTCTCTCTCTATATATATATATATATATATATATATATATATATATATATTACCATTTATCTATCTATTTATTTTTTTTGTGTATGTTATGGGAGATTGAAACCCAGGGACTCATGCATAAGAGACAAGTGTTCTATTGAGTATATTCTCAGGATTTTCAAATTTTATTTTGAGATAGTTTCTGACTAAGTTGTCAAGGAGAGCTATGAGCTTGGGATCCTCCTGGGTAGCTGGGATTACAAATGTGTACCACTGCTAAGGTTTTACTTATTAATATTCTTGTTGAGAGACTAATCAGACTTCAGACATATCTGAAAGTAACCAGCAAATAAGTTAATCTTTTCATTACCTTCTCTACCACCCATGCAAAATTGGAATAACTTTTTTATCTCTTAGTATTTTTGTAAGGATTAAATGAGATACCATATTTGATGTAAAGCACTTGGCACAATTCTTGACATATAGTAGATTCTTATTAAATATTTGCAATTTTTGTAATAATAATTACTGACTATAAGTATATTATTGTTCTCAAGCCATTATGTGTTCAAAGGAATTTCTAATACTTTCTCACTCTGGCCAATCTTTCCTGGCACCATGTCATATTTTGAAGAACTGACTGTTAATGAAAAACAAAAAAAGACTAATTTTGTTGGTATAGCTAAAAGGATAGGTTGTTTCATACTGAATTAACAAGTGATTCCTGAATCTTAGTGACTTAAAAAAAACACAGGGATTTATTTTATAATTATACAGCAAGTCTATTATGAAGTGATTATGAGCTCTGCTTATCTGTCTCACCCTGGTTGACGGACCAACCACTATCTTGAATGTTGTACATCACCATATTAGTGGAGAAAAAGAGGCCTGGAATGTCTCCCATTGGCATTTAAATCCTCTAGCTGGGGATGCTGGTGAGATTTCTGATTGCCTCTCATTGGCTAGAAGCAATTACTTGTCCAATTCTGCCCTGTGCCTTGAAGAGAAAACCTCACATATTTGCTAAATTTCTCCATGAATAAAAAATTGATAATCCTGATATATTAGGTCATGTGTAGTAGAGGCTTAGAACGCAGAAGTTATTTGGTCTCTCTCAGATCATACAGCATGGATGAATACATAGAACAACTTCCAGGTAACAAGCTTAAGGCTCTGTGGCCTGTGGTTATATTGTGGGATGTTGCAAAAGGAGAAAGAATTGCATTTTTCCTTTGCTTTTCTTAATCATCTTGATTTGAATTTGGGTTGAGTCTGTCAAGACTGGTGCTGATATGATTACAGAAGGGAAGTCTTTGGGAATAACATTCTTCTCATGGGCCATTTGAAACTGCCTGGGAAGAACCTTTGCCAATGAACACAGAAGGTACCTGGTTAGCATTAACTGGTGGCAATCTCTTTTGAAGGGGGAATGTAGAAGATTTCTTTCCCCTTTTGGTGACCAAAGATATTCTATACAAAGAATTATGAGGTGACAATGTATTGAGATTGAGATAGTGTAGACTGATTTTAATTAGACCCCAATATTTCATGAACTGAGAAGTTTCCATTTTTTTAAGGCATATTTCTTTCTTTCTTTTTAAAGAGAGAGAGACAAAGAGAGAGACAATTTTTTAAATATTTATTTTTAGTTTTCAGTGGACACAACATCTTTATTTTATTTTTATGTGGTGCTGAGGATTGAACCCAGCGTCCCGTACATGCCAGGCAAGCACGCTACCGCTTGAGCCACATCCCCAGCCCAAAGGCATATTTATTTCTTATCTTTTAGGTCTTCATAGTTATTATGTGAATTTGGTAGAGATCTTTTTGTTTTAGAGATGATGATACTGAAACATGAGGATGAAGAAGAAAGAGGAAAGAATACAAGCTATTTAGGACCAGTTGGGAGCCAGGCATCTCTGAGATACTTTCACATGTTACTTCATTTTAGTCTTCTAGTTACTTTGTCAGTCATGTGTTACCATCATATTCTCAAGAGAACTGAGGCTCTGAATGTTGTAAAGGTTGCATTGAAACCCAGCATCCTGTTGGGTCATGTAATCTCCTTTCTCTGCCTCCACCCCAGAAGAGTTGGGGCTGAAGGGGTATTTTTGAAGTAGTGCTGCCTCTATTCATGGTACTTCTCCTTGACACACTCAAGTTGACTAAAATGATTAACTCTTTCTTCATGGTACCTGGTGGAGTTGTTACATAGACTCATAGATGGGCCTGCCTCAAGGGGGCTGATGGTGCTGACATTCTAAACATGACCATGCAGTATTAAAATGAGATAAAAGCATCCCCATGAATCCAGCCTGATACTTAAAAAGTTATTTTTATGTTTTTTTTTTCATTTTATACTGGATTTAATACAGATGACTTTAGTCATTTGTCCAAAACTTCCAAGATATCTGTATGTGAAAAACCAGCCTCTACCTCAGAGCAAAGCCTGTCCAAGGAAGGGACATGACCTTTGTCCTTGGAAAAACCCATAGTGTGCTCCTAGGCACATTCCCACCCTGCTAAGTTGTTTATCTACAGGAGAAATCTGCTGCGCCAGGTGTCCCTGACTCAGTCAGGCTAGGTGGGGACCCATAGCAGCTCCCTAGCAGCCACCAATCAGCATGAGACAGGGAAATACCTGGGATGCCAGACGACCCTCCCAGTAGTTTATGATGTTGGGAAACCATGTAGTTCAGCATGTACACCCCTCTTGGCTTAAACCAATCAGTTCAAACGAATACCCCCTTTGTACTGACCAATCACCCCTAGACAACTTGTTCCCGCCAGTGAATGTGCTAATCATGTTTTAGAGTTGTTATTTGATTTTCCCACGGTGTGTGATGATTTGCTAAAAGAGGCTATGATGTATGTGAAGTCCCTGCCCTCT
Source organism: Callospermophilus lateralis (assembly GCF_048772815.1). Classification (NCBI taxonomy): domain Eukaryota; kingdom Metazoa; phylum Chordata; class Mammalia; order Rodentia; family Sciuridae; genus Callospermophilus; species Callospermophilus lateralis. The sequence goes on along the minus strand of NC_135313.1, from coordinate 106,533,863 downwards.
CCAAAAAATATATAAAAATGCTGCAAACCCTGGGTTCGGGGCCTGTCAGCGTCACCAGTTGCTGTGTGTGCGTGCGGAGGACCGAGCTAGCTCGCAACAAACACCTCTTTGCTGCTTACATCGATCTTGGGTCTCTGGTGGTCTTTTGGGGGTTCTGAATTCGAGCATAACATATGCAAATTAACAGTGAGTCACATTGGGTTCAACACAACAGCATATTTTAACAAACAATATTTATTTAACCAACAATATTTATTTAACCAATACCCATATACACATAAACATCCACACACAGTTCTTAGAACTTTTGGGGATCAGTATATTTCTTCATTACATAGCCTCTTGTTATTTTCAAATTTGATATCTATGTCTTTGATTATTTTCCAGAATCCCCAAAGGTTCATAATACATAGTAATTTGATGTTTTGTTGAAGCATAAATTTGAACCATAGAGTTGTTGAGAAACATAACTTGTGAAGCAATATGATACACTCTGTGAAGTAAATTATGTGACTGGAAGGGAGCTCAGCCCACAATTTAGCCTGTGTATGTCAATCTAGCTATGTTTTGTGCTCTTTATCTCTATATATAAGAATAACAGAGCAAATTATATTCTGCAGTAGCGATCAAGAATTGGTAAATTAAGAAAGGTCTTTAGTTATGTTCCTTCTCATTTTCTTGGGCACCATGTTGGTGGGGGATAATTACCTAGGAATTTTAGTTATGTTTATGCTTTAATTCCAGGACTGACAAACTATGACTGTTAGGCTGAATCCAGCCTACACCCTATCCTTGGGAGTAAGACTTTATTGGAACACAGCCATGCCATTTGTTTACATGTTATCAGTAGATGTGATTTTATGCAGAGTTAAGGAGTGGTGACAAAGAACATCTGGCCAGCAGTCCTCAAATATTTACTGTCTAATGCTTTAGGAACATTTGTAGAGCTCTGCTTTAATCTTATTCTTTAACTTTATTGAGTATTTTATAGCAACTTTGAATAGTTAAGGTAGTAATATGTGTATCTAATCTCTAAATAAATATATATACACTTTAAATTCATTTTAAAAAAATCATTTCCTTATATGGGGATACATTCACAAAAGCTTGAAGACCAGTTTCAGGTCTCACTATTCCTCATAAATGGTTGCTTTTGGTGTGGTGGTTAATGTTACTAAAGGCATACGTCTTCTTTTTTTGTGCAATATTTGTATTTTCATCATGTCAATTCCATGGAGTATGACTGAACTTGAGCCAGGTACTATGGTGCATGCCTATAATCCCGGTGGCTCAGGAGAAGGAGGATCTCAAGATCAAAGCCAGCTTCAGCAACTTAGTGAGGCCCTAAACAACTTAATGAGACCCTGACTCAAAATACAAGATGAAAAAGGGCTGGGGATGTGGCTCAGGGATTAAGTGCTCCTGTGCTCAATCTCTGGTACAAAAAAAAGAACAAATTGCTTGATTACATAGTAAGAGAGAAATTGTGACCAGATCAAATATGAGACCAAGTGAAGAAGAGAGGAGAGGAAAAGGAGAGAGAGACAAGAGAAAAGAGGAAAAGAAGAGTGGAAGAAAGAGAATCAATAAAAACCCACTACCTTGTAACCAGTGGTGCACATGCAGGGCTGGCCTATACTCTAGAGTTAGGCTGGACAATAAAACCAACTCTAATCTGATTGCAATACACAGGTGCCTACAAGGTGTAATTTAAAGCATTTAAGAAGGTCATCCCATAGACCAAAAAAATAAAATAAAAAAAGAAAAAGAAAACAAGTCCTCATTGGGTTTTTTCAAAGTCTAAAGTTCTCTCATTAACCAACTCTTCAGATTATGGAAATTTAAGTCTTCTTTAAAATATATTTGTATTCTGATATTGAAAAGGGCAACACATTAAGCCATAATTAACTCTTTTTGTTAATTATCTCATTGAATGACTTGGTGCTCAGTTGCCTGGATGGGAAGTAGGTAGGAGACGGGGAATACAGAATCAGTCTTTGGTTTTGGAATGAACAGACCAACTGCAGCAATCTCTGCTGCCTCAGGGAGGGCAGAGGCTGCAGAGACACCATGGTGGAGGAAGGCAGACCTATGGGAACCCTTTCCCAGGCAACTGGGATCCCTGGCCCATCTGCAGGGTCCAGTGTGAAAGTGGATGGTTGGAAGTTGTCCCTCCTGCACTTGAAGGTTCATTAGTCAGCGAGGTAATAAGGACTATATATTACCAGGAACCAAGGCCCACTGAGAATTTTTTGCATGTGTATTAATCTCGACAGAGCAAAGCCGTTCCTAGCTTAAAACTAATCTGCATTAATGAACAGCCTCCTCGATTTCCATTTTTATGATGTGTGCAGCTTGGTGATTTGTTTCTCTACTGCTTGCCCTGAGATGGCTGACTGATGAATCACCTTTTCTGAGAAGTTTTGTTGGTGGTGAGTGGCAACATTGACAATGGGTGCAAACCCAAAAACCTGTTCTTATTTCATGAAGATGGTGACGTCATTGCCTTTTAGTTTCCAGAATCATTCCTTTTCTCACACACCTGAGGTTTCTGCTGTGCTGTGTCAGTGGGTGTTGAGCTGATCTCTGAGCTTGGGCTGTGTGCCAGAAGATGCAGCTACTTGGAGCAATTCTGAGACACCCTCACTTTGCAAGCCACACAGGAAAACAGGCAGCAGGACATGACCAAGAGTAGATACTGGTGTTTGGAGTGATCTGAGTAGAAGGGTTTTCAGGACCAGATCCAGAAAGACCATAGACAGGAAAAAGGGAATATGGGGGAGTCAGGGATGGGGAAAAAACAAAGTAGAATGCAGATGGATCACTTTTGAATCTGAAATGTAGGCTTTAAACCTGTGAGCACAATAAATTCCCCCAAAGTGAAGCTACCACTACTACCATTATCATCAAGACCTGTATCATGCTAATTGTTTTACACAGTTTTCTTTATTTTTAATCCTCACAGTAACATTTGGAAGGGAGGGGAGGTAGCACTATTATCCTTTTTCCTTTCTGTTTTTAGAATGAGATATTAATCACAAATGACAAAATTCACTCTTTCAAAAGGAGCATTTCAGTTTATTTACAGAATTGTGCGACTATCACAACTAATTTTTTTGGAGGGGCAAAGTTTTTATTTGGATGTAAATAATTAAAATGAAAATGAATTACAAAAAACAAAATAAGCATCTTTATCATTTAACAATTTAAAAATACTTTTTCAACTTTAAGACCTTCATTCTGCCCTTAGCTTATTATTTCATGTCATTGAGGTAGGGTCATTGAATTTTGGTTTGCAAATTGCAGTGGTATTTATTTTGTTTATTTTATTTTTAATTAATTTTTTATTCATATATAACAGCAGAATGCATTACAATTCTTATTGCACAATTTTTCATATCTCTGGTTGTATACAAAGTATATTTGCCCCAATTCATGTCTTCATACATGTACTTTGGATGATAATGTCATGACATTCCACCATCATTTCTAATCCCATACCCCCTCCCTTCCTCTCCAACCCCTCTGCCCTATCTAGAGTTTGTCTATTCCTCCCGTGCTCCCCCAGCCTACATCACTATGAATCAGCTTCCTTATATCAGAGAAAACATTCGGCATTTGGTTTTTTGGGATTGGCTAACTTCACTTAGCATTTTCTTCTTTAACTCCATCCATTTACCTGCAAATGCCATGATTTTATTCTCTTTTATTACTGAGCAACTATTAACTTCCAGAACATTTTCATCATCTTCCAAAGAAGTTCAATAAATCAACTCATTACTTCGTACCCTATAGCCCTTAGCTACCACTAATGTACTTTTTGTCTCTCTAGATTTGCTGATTCTGAGCATTTCATAAATGTAACCATATGGTACATGGTCTTCTATGATTGGCCCTTTTCATTTAGCCTTTTATTGTAATATTCATCCACTTTGTACCTTGATGCAGTTCATGGCTGATTAACATTCCATTTTATGGATATACCACACTTTATTAATGCATTCATTAGTTGATGGATTTGGGTTGTTTTCCACTTATTGCCTATTGTGAATGATGCTGATATGATCATGCATATGTAAATTTTTGTATAAACACATGTTTTCTGTTCTCTTGGGTATATACTTATGTGAGGAATTGCTGAGTCATATGGTAACTCTATTATATTTTTTTAAAAAATATATTTGGTACAAAAGATTGAACCCAGAGGTGCTTACCCACTAAGCCACATCCCCAGCCCTTTTTTTCTTCTTTCATGAAGCAATTTCTTCATGAAATTGCTTAGGGCCTCACTAAGTTGCTGAAGTTGAGCTCAAACTTGCAATCCTCCTGCCTCAGCCTTCCAAGTTGCTGGAATTACAGTGTGTGCCAAACTTTCCTCGCCATATTTAAATTTTGATAAATTACTAAACTGTTTCCCATAGTGGCTGAACCATTTTGCATGTCTACCAGTGATGTATGAGGATTTGAAATTTTCCATAGCATTGCCAGAACTTTTTTTATTATAGCCATTCTGGTGGATGTGAGGTGGTATATATCATTGTGATATAGACCATAGTTATTAATCATGTTGAACATTTTTTATGTGCTTTTAGGCCATTTTTCTATCTTCTTTGAGGAATTCTATTCAAAATTTCTTGCCAAGTTTTAATTTAATTGTTGTTGAATCATAGTAGTCTTTTATATATTATGGATAGTATACTCTTCTCAGGTATGCCACTTGCAAATATTTTCTCCCATTCTATGGTTTGCATTTCCATTTTCTTTACAGTATCCTTGGAGAACAAAAAATGTTTAATGTTTTAAATCTATTTTCTCTTTCATTGTCGTTGCTTTCAGTGTCATATCAAAAAAATTGTCTAATCCAAGGTCAAGATGTTTTCTTCTCCTATAGTTTCTTCTAGGTGTTTTATAGTTTCAGTGCTTACATTTAGAATGTTGATTCATTTGTGTTAATTTTTCTATATGGTGTATATAAGGTTTTTGCGTATGTTGTGAGGTGGGGGTGGTTCAACTTCAATGTGCATATTCAGAAGTCCTAACTCCCATTTGTTGAAAAGACTATTTTCTTCCCATTGAATTTTCTTGGTACCTTTGATGAAAATCAAATAACCATAAATGTATGCATATATTTTGTGATTCTTAATTTTTTTCATTAATTTATGTGCCTATCATCATGCCAATATCAAGCAGTTTGGCTTGCTATCACTTTGTAGTAAATTTTGAATTTAGGAAGTTCAATTTCTACAAGTCTTGTTTTTTCCCCCACAATTGTTTTGAAAATTCTAGACTCCTTACATCTCTGTATGAATTTTTAAATCAGCTTAATTTCTTCAAAAAAGCACTGAGATTTTGATAGGGCTTGTGTTGAAACTGCAGATCAATTTGGAACATATTAGTATCAGTGATATTATCTATGTCTATGAATTTGGGATGGTTTTAATTTAGTTAGGTGTTCCTCAGTTCTTTTAATAAATTTTATTTTGTAGCAATTTTAGATTTATTGCAAAAGTAAACAAAGTATAGAGTTCTCACATATTCCCTGTGCCCACATGTACACAGCCTCCTCTAACATTAACATCCTGCACAGAATGATGTTTTTGCTACAGTTGATGAAAATCATCGTTGATGCATCATTATCTCCCAATGTCTATAGTTTACCTTAGGGTTTTCTCTTGGTGGTATGCATCGTATGGGTTTTAACAAAAATATAATGATAGGCAAGTTTTTTTATTTGTGGTTCTGGGGCCTAATTCATGATAATTCAGTAATTCTATTACTGAGCTACATTCTTAGCCCTAAGTATAATGATAGGTATCCTACAGAATAATTTCATTGTCCACAAAATCCTTTAGGCTCCTCTGGGCATGGTGGGGCACATTTATAATCACAGTGACTCAGGAGGCTGATGCAGGAGGATCTCAAGTTTCAGACCAGCCTGAGCAACTTAGTAAGATCCTGTCTCAAATAAAAAAATAAAAAAGTGCTGGAAATGCAGCTCAGTGGTAAAGTACCCTGTATTCCATCCCTAGCAACACACACACACACACTCACACTAACACAAGCAAACAAAAACCAAACCAAAAATTCTCTATGCTGTGCCTATTCTTCCCTCCTCCAAACCCCTGGCAACTTAAATTTTTTACGGTCTCCATCATTTTGCCTTTCCAGCAATGTCATATGGTTGGAATTGTATTACATGCAGCCTGATTGACTTCTTTCATTTATTTCATATATTTAAGTTTCTGCCATGTCTTTTGGTTGGTCAGATAGTTCATTGCTTATGTGCTGAATAGAAAGCCATTGTCTGGATACATCACCGTTTACTTGTCCTTCTAATGAAGAATGTCATGGTTGCTTCCAAGTTTGGGCAATTATGAATGAAACTACTATGGAAATCATGTGAAGGTTTTTATGTGGACATTAGCTTTCAGTTCTTTGGGGCAAATGCCAAGGGGAAATATTGCTGGATCAAATAATAAGGATATGTTTGGATTTATAATAAACTATCAAATCATCTTCCCAAGTGGCCGTACCATTTTGAATTTCCCCCAGCAGTCAATGATAATCTTTATTCATCCTTATCTTTTTAAAAAGTTTTTTTTGTTTATTCTTTTTAGTTATACATGGCAATAGGATGTATTTTGACGTATTAAACATACATGGAATATAACTTGCCATTCTTGTAGCTGTATATGATATGGAGTTTCACAGCTGTGTGTGAAAGTAATCTTTACCATTGTTTGGTGCTGACTTAGTTTCAGATTTGGGCCATTCTAATTGGTGTGTAGTGATACTTCTTTGTTGTCTTAATTTGTAATTGTTAATGATGCATGAGGTTGAATATCTTTTCATCTGCTTACTTGCCATCTGCATATCTTTGTAAGATGTCCACTTCTTTTACCCTTTAAAAAAATCAGATTGTTTATTTTCTTATTTTTGAACTTTAATATATATTTTTGTGTGTATTTAGGATAATGATCCTTTATCAGATATGTCCTTGAATATTAGTGGTCAAGTACGGAACAAGGGGAATTGTTCTAGAGTCCTGTGGTCAGGTCTCAGTCTTCTGGTGAGCCTGTGCCTGGAACTATGAACTCCACCAGTTCTTCACAGTCACTGCCCTACTCTAGGAGGTACGAGGCAGCTAGCGGCGGCTGGAACTGGGCGTCTCTCTTTCCCCATGAGGAAAGCTAAAGGAAGCTGGAGATGGGTGCTTTTCCTCCCTGCTGGCAGGTTATGTTATAATTTAACCCCAGAAAGTTAGGCTCTGGTAAAACAGTTTCTCCTGAGGGCAGGGTTATTGAGAAGCATAGAAAGTTCTGGCATATTTCAAAAAGGTTCTTCCCCTCCTTCTCCTGCAGAATCATAAGGAGCTATCATCTATTCACTGTGAGCTCCCGGAGGCAAAACAACTCAAGAGAGTGTGAGTGTTCACTGTGATTGAATCCCCCTGGTGTTCTGAACTCTGAGCAGTCTGCATTGATCTAGCAATTTGCCAATTCTAGCTCAGGGTTTCCTGTACCAGCACTAGCTCCTGTGGAGCTGTGGGTCTCTCAGTTGTGATTCTGTGTGCCAGCCTGTCTGTCTCTCCCATTTTCAAGGCAGCTGTTTGCCTGTGACCTCACTTCCCTGAGGGCATGGTCAATTATTTCAGTTTGTTTAGCTTTTTAACTTGATCTAATGGAATGGCGACTCACATGCCAATCTGGAAGCTGGAAATGTCCTTTAATTTTTTAATAATGTTTTATAGTTTTTTTTATGTGCTAGTTTTGTCATTTTGATTAAATGTATGCTGACTATGATATTCTTTTTGATGCTATTGAAAATGGAAGTTTATTTAAATACGAATGCCATCCCTATTGCCTCCAGCTGTGATGGTTTCTGATGAGAAATCAGCTGTTGACCTTATTGAGGATCCTTTGTTCATGTTGCTTTTCTCTTTCTGCTTTCAAGATTTTTTTCTGATGGCTTTTGACAGTTTGATTATAAGATATCTTGGCATGAATCTTTGAGTTTATTCAAGTTGGAGGTGCTGGAATTCTAGGATATGTGATTGATGCTTTTCATCAAACTTGAAAGGTTTTTCAGCCATTATTTCTTTAAATATTTATTCTGCATTTTTATCTCTCTAGTCTGCTTCTAGAACTCCCACTATGTTTGTTGGCACACTTGCTGGTCTCTCTGAAGTCTTTCTCTTTCTCTCTTTCCTCCCTCCCTCCCTCCCTCCCTCCCTCCCTCCCTCCCTCCCTTCCTTCCTTCCTTCCTTCCTTCCTTCCTTCCTTCCTTCCTTCCTTCCTTCCTTCCTTCCCCTCACACTGGATAATCTCACTGAATCTCTCTCACTGTCACTGATTCTTCTATCTGCTCAAATCTGCTTGTTTTCAGATACCATACTTTTCAATCTAGAATCTCTATTTTGTTCTGTCTTTTAAAAATTTTAGGTTTTGTTGATGTTCTCTATTAGTTCTCATACTCTCCTTTAGTCCTTTAGGCATGGTGCCCTTTATTTCTTTGAAAATATTTTCATTGACTAATTTAGAATATTTGTCAATTAACTTTAATGTTTAGACTTTTTCAGGGACAGTTTCTATTGACTGCTTGTGTGTGTGTGTGTGTGTGTGTGTGTGTGTGTATAGGCCATGCCTTCTTTCTAATTTAATATTAATTTTTAATAGAGAAATAATTATTGCATATATTTATAGGGTACAATACATGTATGCATTGTAGAATAAAAAAAATCAGTGTAATTAACATATCCATGACCTCATCACATACTTATTATTTCTTTGAGGTAACAACATTTAAATTGTACTCTTTCAAGCAATTTTGAAATAAATGTTATTATTAACTATATTTACTTTTTTAATATACTGAATTTGAATCCTTTGGATTTGTACTTTGCTACACAATAGATCATCAAAATTAATTTCCCCATCTAGCTGAAAATTTGTGTTCTTTGACCCCAAATCTCTTTCCCTATGTACTTTCACCCTTCTAACCTCAGGTGACCACTATTCTAGTCTATTTCTATCAATTTGACTCTTTAAGATTCCAAATGTAAGTGAGATCATGCAATATTTGTATTTTTGTGCCTGGCTTTTTTCACACAGCATAATGTCTTCTAGATTCATCCATGTTGTGGAAATGATGTGATTGCATCCCTTTTAAAGGCTGATTGGCATGTCATTGAGCATGTAAGCCATATTAAAAAAAAAGGAATTCATCTATTAATGGGAGCTTATACCTACATGTTGGCTATTGTGTATAGGGCTACAGTAAACACAAGTATACAAACATCTCTTCAATGTACTTTTTTCAATTCCTTTGGAAACAGAATCCGAAGGGTGGTTGCTGGATCATATGATAATTCTATTTTTAGTTTTTGAGGACCTCTATATTGTTTAAAAAATAGGTGTAATAATTCATATTTCCATAACAGTGTACAAGGGTTCCCTTTCCTCCAATCTTACCAATGCTTGTTATCTCTTTTTTTTAAAACTGAAAAAAAGAAGAGATTGTTTTATTGTGACACTTATGACATTGACCCCTTGCTGACAGGAATGACCTAGAGTAATTTTGGCATATTGCACATGCTGCGATGAAGGGTGCACTGGTAATCCTCTGGCTGCTGAGGTGGGTTCCTGGGCTTGTTATCTCTTAATAATAGTGATTTTAACAGGTGTGAAGTAATGTCTCATGATGGTTTTAATTTGCTTTTCTTTATGATTAGTGATATTGAGTATTTAAAAAAAATCTTTTGTCCTTTTGTATTTATTCATTTAAGAAATATCAGTTTTTCTTGTTATTGAGTAATTTGAATTCCATATGTATTTTTGAATATGAACTTTTTATCTGATATGTGATTTGTAAATATTTTCTCCCAATCTGTGTGTTGCCTCATTTTGTTAATTGTGTCCTTTATTGTGCTAAAGTTTTTTAGTTTGATGCAATGCTATTTGTTCATTAAAAAACAAAAACAAAAACAACAACTGTGCTTTTAGGGTCACATGCAAGAAATCATGGCCCAGACCAATGTCATATAACTTTTTAACCTCTGTTTTCTTCTAGCAGTTTTACAGATTCATATCTTACATTTAAGCCTTTAATCTATTTTGAGTTGATTCTTGTATAAAGGGTTAGGTAAGTGTTCAATTTCACTTTTTTTTTTTTAATGTGTTGATAGCCAGCTTCCCAACACCATTTTTTGAGGAGATGATCCTTTCTCCACTGGAGTTTTTGGTACTACTGCAATCCCCCTGCCACAGCCTCCTGCATGGCTTGGGTTACATGCGTGGGCCGCTGAGCCTGTCTAGTTATTTACATTTTTATTTGCAATAATAATAAAAGGGGCTAAAATAAATAAACTAATAAAACTTTAACACATTACTTACTTTACTAATAAAGAGATTACACTGACCTCATATGCTTCTTATCATCATGGTTGCCTGTTCCTCTCCTTTTCATTGACATCAGTAGGGAAGATCTTTGATGTATCTAAGGCTTAACATGGTCTGTGATGGAAAAGCAGTCTATTAACAATTAACACAGAGATGGCCCAAAGCAACTCTGCCACTTAACCATATTGTGTGACAAATATTCTTTGTCACAGAATATGTTTTAGGAGACACAGAAGGGTTGTCACAGAATATGTCTTAGGAGACACAGAAGAGTGGTCGATCAATAGTACTGGGCTACAGTTATATAGGAGTAAGAAGCTTTGGTGTGGTCTGGCACAGCACCGTGAGGATAGATACAATTATGTACTGTATACTTCAAGAAGCAAGAAGAAAGGGTATTGAATGTTTTCATCAAGAAGAAATGATGGGTGATTTAGGTGCTAGATGTGTTTAGCCCGATTTACATATATCCAAATGACACAGGGTGTAGCACAGAGCATGGGGTTGAGTTTCTTGCCTCATGAATTTGAAGAATAAAATCTAGAGACACAGGGTGAGAGCAGAGTAACAGGATTTATTAGAGTAATAGGAAGAAAGCAGAGCTCCCAAAGTGGGAGGGTTCCCAAGAGAAGGGTACTGAAAAGTGGCTATTCTCTAGGAGTTTAGATAGATCTACAGGTTTAAGAAAGTCAGTCCCCTGCCAATCCTGGGTAAGGCACTCAGTGTCCATGAGATATTCATGCAGACTTGGGTCCAATCAAAATATCCATCAGGCATTCTTCCTTCTTTGGAGAGGCAGAGACCTCAGTCATGTGGGTTGTGATTTGAAAATAGTCTTTTTTGTAAGTTACTTAGCAAATATCTGCAGGTGGGGGACATCTCCTTATCCACCCAGCCTTGTCTCTTCTTCCTGATGTCAGTGTACCCCATATCATGGGGTACACTGGGGTACACATTAATGGTACTCCATTAAAAACTGTATAATTTTTATGTTTTTATGAATTACGTGTTGTTTAATGATAGGAATACATGCTGAGAAACACGTTACTAGGTGATTTCATCATTGTGCAAATACCCCTGTGTATACTTCCACAAACGAGGATGAACTGTGATGTCACTAGATAATATAATCTTTATGAGACCACTGTCACATAAGCAGTCTGTCACTGGCTATGGCATATGACTATATAGATACTAAAGTATATGGATATATCTTCATCTATATCGACATCTGTATTATTGACTGCATAGAGCTCTTCTAGCTTGAACAAGAATGTTTTTCTCAGGAAATATGGTTCTATTCCCTACTAAAAGTGAGAAAGAATTTTTTTTTAGCTTCAAGTGGCTGACAACAAGGTTCATGGCCTGAGTCTGGGATTTCTCTCTCTCTCTCTCTCTCTCTCTCTCTCTCTCTCTCTCTCTCACACACACACACACACACACACACACACACACACACACGCCAGGCATAGCTTTGCCCCTTAGTTGCATTGTATCAAAATTACATATAAGTATATATCATCTGCTTTTCAGTTAAAATCTTCTTGCTTGATTTCTGTATTTCTCTTACCGTATCAATACTGAAATATGCAAGATCTCACCAGATTAGGAGAAAATGCAAAAAATTACTCTAATTTAAGAAAATATAAGAGCCTTAAGTACATTAATATGTTTTCCCTGATACATTTAAGAGTACCTGGTTGTGCCTTTTATATGTATGGTGACCACATGATCTGTTATCAAATTGGTACAGTTCTGAGAATTAAAAGGAAAATGACTGATAATTAAGGATATGCAGTAGATAAAAGCTGGGCTGTTATTGGCTGAGGCACATGGTCATGGTACCTACAGGAGAAGATAATCAGATGCATTTTTAATATCCATTTTGTAATTTTACCGGAAAATACATTAGATATTGCACGTGTCTTACTGTACCAACCCCTGCTTTCTAGTGAAATATGCTGGTGGAATTCTCTTCCAGTTTATGCAATTCTGAAGAAAACATCTCAGGAGTGTTTCCAAGTGTTCCTTGCAAGGCAGCCTTGGGTGTGTGTAATGTAATACATGGATTGAAAACTCTACTAAGGTACTCAGGGATGTCCTTTCTAAGGCAGGTAGTTTTTCTGGATCAGGTAACAAGCTAGAATTTCATACCCTTGAAAATTAATAATAACTTGACTCCTGCAGGCCTGGAGTCTGTAACTCATGACTCGTATTTATCTATTAGCACAGATCACAGACAATACCCAACTGGCCAATATGAGGAATTCCAAATTCTCAAGATGAAGTTGGCTCTTTGGCATTAGTGTTTATTTCCTTAAGAAAACTATAATAATTAGGTTTCCCAGCGTGCCACCTTTAAATGAGCTGTTTTATGGACTCCACAGATATCTGCTAGCTCTACTTGGATGAGAAGTTTTTTTTTTGGTGACATGTGAATAAAGACTTCTTTAGCTCCATATTGCTGATGATAAGGCTTATGGTGTGGGGTTGGGGTTTTAGGAAGCCAGAACCAGGCCATGAGGCCTAGAGTGCTGAATTAGTTTCTCACAATTACTATAACAAATGACTACAAAGTTAATGGCTTCAAGCCACATGAATTTACTGTCATATCGTTGTGGAGGTCATACGTCCTAAACTGGTGTCACAGGGCAAATATCAAGGTGTCAGCAGGGCTGCATTCCTTCTGGGGCTCTAGGGCACAAGTGGAATCCTCACCTTTCCCGCCTTTGGGGGCTGCCTGTGTTTCTTGCTCATGACCCTGTTCCTCTATCTTCAAAGCCCGTGGCAGCAGGAGAGTCCTTGTCATGCTGCCATCTGTCTGGATCTCTCTTCCAACTCTTCTTTCTACTTAAAAGAACACTGTGATTCTACTGAACCCACTTGGGTAGTCCAGGTTTGCACCCCCCCCCCCCCATTTCCAGGTCAGCTGATTGGCAACACTAATTCCATCTACAACCTTTATTCCACTTTCCCATGTAAAGTAATGTATTCACACATTTCAGGGATTAGAAAATTGACAGACATCATTGAGGGGCAATTATTCTGCCACAGTTACCCAGGGGCAATAGGTCTTGCCTGAGTATCACATTCTTTTTTTTTTTTTGCCTAGTTTTACTGGTACTGTTCTGGAACTCTCTATGGAACCATCTCTATCTTTTACATCTCCTTGCTTGCTATGCTTGCTGCTTCTCCCCTCAGGCAATAATTTTCCAATAAATTAATAACTACATGAGTCATATAAAAAGATAATCAGCCTGCCAGCTTTAGCAGGAGTAAAAATTAGTGTGCACTGAAGTGACCTCAGCAGGCCTCAGGCAGGGGGGCTGGTCTCAGGGGAAGAATGATGAACATGCAGGAGAATTTTCTAGAGGGAATATCTCGGGATAAATGAAATGACCTCAACTTGTGAAGAAGGGCTGAGAAAAAGGGTAGTTAGAAGGTAGGAAGGTCCTGACCAGGAAATAGAAAATAATTAGTAAGGAGATGATTCTGGAGTCTACTGAGTTACAGTCTAATGATTTTGGACTTGATTTTGGACTTGATGTGTGAACTTGCTGGTTCAGGACAGCAGCACACACACTGGATGTCTGGGGTGCGTGTGATTAAGTAGTGTTCTGGCCAACCTCATCCTGCCTGTGAAGGGGAACTTTAAGGCACTAATATTGTTCTGCCTTTGTCCCCAGGTGTGAAGTGGACAGAGACTGGGTCTGCAGTCCCTCCAAGAACCTGCAAAGCAAGCCACCCTCAGGCCCATCCTCTTTGCAACACCTCAACCAAAGAAATTCCCATCCAGCAACTAATAATCCTTGAAAAACAAATTAAATTTTGACTTCAGTCTTGAGGAAAAGCCAAAGAGGGATTAGCTTCGTTGCACAGAGCCACATTTTCAGTCCCCCCCTTTTATATACTGCCCCTTTCCCGCCCCCGGCCCCCAACTTCCCAGTCAAATGCCCCTTTGGGTCACATAGACTCCTTTGCTTTCTTGACTTTCTTACTCTCTTTTATGTTCCTCTTCAGTTTGATGAAATTCCAGCTGGACTCTTGCTTCTTGATCCAAGAAAGCAAAGCCAGTTTCTTCTTGTAGGTGGCAGGGGAACAGGCTGTGGACACTCATACATAATATGTTCTTCCTGCCACATTTAATTCTTCCAACCTAGAGAGAGAGCAGGGAGGCCAGGACTGGCGGGTACTGCAGGGCCACTGGAGGGCAGTCCCCAGGCGGCTGTGGCCTTCTCTCGGCTAATGGAATCAGTGTTGTGAAGCAGTGAGTCTCCACAGAAGCGAAACCGAAGCCATCACAGATGGCGCTGAAAACAGCAGCAGAATTTTGCTGGGGTTTCATTTAAATGGATGCATTTTACAAATATTGGATTTTTAGTTCACTCCAGAAACAATTAAACCCCATCTCTGATTGTACATATTAAATTATAACAGCGGCGAGGCAAATGAAGAGGTGCTTAGTAGATTTCAGTAAAGAATTAATAGAACAGAAATTGGTAGCGTAAAATGAGTGCCACGTCGATCCAATCTAATGGTGCATTACCCACAGCACCAAAATAGATACAGGAGTCATTGCGCTCAGCTTCCTGAACGCAATGTAGCATCTGATGGCTGAAGGTCTCAGAACTTTGCAAATTACACCTCTAAAGTAATTAAGTCTCTGCCTGGAAGTGGGAGTGGGGGAAGGAAGGAGAAGCCATCTGTAAAATAGAACACAAAGGCTTTTCTTTTCTCTGTTCTTTTAAAAAAGTTGGCAGAAAGGTCTTCTCTCTTTTCCCTGCATGCAATTTTATGAAATTGGCAATTGACCAGCAACATTGGGCTGGTCTTCTTTGGGACCACCATAGATTCCACCTATCCATGGTATTTTTTTCCATCACTCCTTCCAGAAGTTAGTGCCACTTTGACCTAATGAAGCACTAATATCAGCAGGCAAATACTTAAGTACCTTCTTAGTAATCTTAACTTCCCAATCAGGTTTTTGGCTCTGAGAAGATGGGCCATGTTTGATTGATTGATTGATTGAGTTTTTCATTTTCTAAAGCACCCAGCATGGTGTTTTATACCTAATGTGTACCACAAGAAACTTTTAAAGTATTTAACAAGTGGTGCAAGTGATATACCAACCAGTCAGAACAGATGTTAGAGACGAACGCCATGCCTCTGCAAACCTGCAAAATGTCAGCCCTGCAGGGGCGCAGATCATTTATTGACTAATAAGACATACACAGACTATGCCCTATTTATTTTTAGAGCAAAAGGTGTTGCCAATGTGATTAATTTGATTGGAAAGCTATAGTACCTTTATTTTATAAATGAACACACATTTCAGTTAAACATCCTGAAAGACATAGTCACAGATGACACTGAAGTGTTACATGTTAATTACAATGTGATGACACTAGTAGTGACAATGTTATGATTTTTGTGGTCCTTTATACATTTAAAAAAAATGTTTCCATCCACAATTTCATTGTAGTTTCTTAGAAACTTTGAGAGTAATATAGTAGTACTAGTATCCCCATATTACATATAAGGAAACTGATCTTCAGAAAGGTCATGTCCTACGCTTTGTGCCATGCAAACACCCACACATCCATATTCACTGAACAATAAAAAATAACACACATGTATTTCCAGAGAAGAAGGTCCAGAGAGCTGAACTGTCATGGGGTTGTTTAAAAAGAATGACTTTATGACATTCACTGGTAAATGGATGGAACTGGAGACTATTATGCTAAGAGAAATAAGCTAATTCCCCACAACCAAAGGTTGAATGTTCTCTCCGATACATATGCTAACTCCCAATAGGGGGTGGGGGAAGAATAGAAGCTTCAGTGGATTAGACAAAGGGGAATGAAAGGAAGGGAGTGGGGAAAGTGGAATGAACCTGACATAACTTCCCTATGTACACATATGAATACAACATAGTGGATCTTACCATCATATGCATCCACAAGACTGGGATCTTCATTAGAATAAGATGTACCCCATGATTGTATAAATATACCGAAATATACTATAAATTAAAAAGAACAAATAAAAAATATAGACAATGCAACACACTGAAAGCTTGGAGGATGTGCAGAAATACTGAACTTCATCTCAAGTGTATGAAGTTTTTAGCAGAAGTGTATTTAGAGCAGGAACTTTTGAAGTTCTCTGAACATCAGGACTTAGTGTTCTCCATCCCCATCAGCAGGGGATACATCCCAAGACTGCCCCTCATCTGCCTGTGAATACGTGAAACCACAGGTAGTGCCAAACCCCACCTGTGTTTTCCTGTTCATACATATCTAAGACAGAGTTAAACTTATAAATTACACACAGTAAGAGATTAATAGTAATTGATAACAAACTAGAAAAATAATAAAAATATTTTTATATATAAAGTTGCCAGCATCACTACTCTTACACTTTGGAGCCATTATTAAATTAAATCAGGGTTACTCAAACACATGCATTGTGACTCTTCTATGGTTGGTCTGATAATCAGCAGCTAAGTGACGAATGGAGGGGCAGTGCATACAGTGTGGATATGCTGAACAAGGGGAGATTCGTGGGCTGGTGTGGAATGGCATGAGATTTCATCATACTATTCAGAAGAGTATGCAATGTAAAACTATGGGTTGATTGTTTCTGGAATTTGTGTTTTAATATTTTTAGACCATAGTTGACCAGGTTAACTAAAACCCCAGAAAGCAAAACCATGGGTAAAGTGTGTGTGTGTGTTTTATGCATACATTTATACTTACATGCTTGGCTAAAATTTATCTTGGAATCCAACAGTGGATTTTCAGGAGAAAATACCCTGAAACTGTATCCATCATTACTGTTAGTGATTTTCTAGCTACAATGGCAGAGATGTGAAGTTCTCTGAGGAATGAATTCTTGTCTTTTATCAGCTTTTCAAAGAATCCATCATCCAAATAGTGTAATAATTACTCCTTCAAGGAGTGACAATTATTTAACTGAAATGATCAATAGAGTAATATAACTGATTATTAGGATCACCACTGGCGATTAGTAAATTCATAGTGATATGTGAGTTTAGATATTTATTGATTTTTATACTTTCCATGACCTGGGAATATAGTATAATCTTTTTTTGTGTGTGTGTGGGTGTACTGGGGATTGAACTCAGGAACACTCCACCACTGAGCCACACCCCCAGCCTGATTTTTTTTTGTATTTTATTTAGAGACAGGGTCTTACTGAGTTTCTTAGCATCTCGCTTTTGCTGAGACCGTCTTTGAACCCATCATCCTCCTGTCTCAGTCTCCTGAGCCTCTGGGATTATAGGCCTGTGCCACTGCGCCGGTGGGAATGCAGTATAATCTTTTCATGCAGAACTTTTCCATGTTGCTTTTCTATTTCTACTATTTCCTGCTTCTTTCATCTACTTTCCCACAGGGCTAGCTTCACAATCCTTTGCATCTCTAAGTAACTTTCCTCTTCTGACTTAGGGTGTCAGAGAGCTTCAGTGACCCCTCTGGAAAAAAGCCTGTGGCCCACTGTGAGCCTCCTCCTGGGTCAGTGCTATTACCAGGCCCTCTGGCTCTCACCTAATTCTTCCAATCCATCTTATGCCCAAGAGTAGAATTTTTTTTTTTTTTTACTATTTCTTTATAATCTAAGTCATTAATTTATCAAATTATTACCTTATTGGTGACAGTAACATATTGATTGGCTTAGTTTCAAGTGGGAAGTAATAAAGCTTAATGGCCCTCATTTGATTATTCCTTGTTAATAGGTGGGACGGTGTGGGATCATGGAAAAGGCTGAGGATTAGGGCATTTGGGTTTTATTCTGGCTCTACCACACGCCCTCAGTATGGCACCTAACCTCCTCTCACCCTTGCAATGGCCTCAATTGTAAAAGGCCCTTTCTGAAATACCATTCTATGATTCTTTAATAGACCACCTAGGCAGAGAGACCATCATTTTGGAGAGATGTCTTACAAATCAGAGCTATTTTAGAGTTTCCCAAATGCTTGCTCCATCTATCGCTTAATCAGTGGTTTGTAAGAAATCACTGTGATTATCGAAGCACAGGGCACCATTTTTACAGCTTCCATTAAGGAGGGAAGACAGGCTGTGGCTGGGCAGGCCCAATAAATCATTTGTATTGGGAATATATTTGTCAATTTTCCTGCAGATTGTGTAATTATTGCATCATTTCATTTCCAGTACTCATAAGCAGGGATTAGAGCTGACATTTGGTAACTGAAAGTGTGTTCTCTCTTTCACAGCATAGTTAGTAGTAATTGTTAAGAACTGTATTTCTCTCTGAAGGGGTTTCCTCTGTCCACTGCCTCAGCGTTCCTTGGCGTTCACAGGATCTGTGTTGAGTGGGCTCTTTGGAATAGCTAAGACCACCACTGACATCTGCTATAACCTTCGTAGAAGGACCAGGCTACTGTTTGTTCCTGAGAGTGTGTTTAGTCAATATCTGAGATGTCAAGAGACACAGGGGGAAAGCATTTTAAATGTGAAGTTCATTGATGTGTCCCCTTTTCAGATCAGAGGGGAGAGGGATGATGTGTTTTTGGCTTCCTTTCCCCTGATTGCCCACCCCTCACCCACCAGCTCACTCAGGACACGCACTCAGTAAGCCCTCAGGATGGGCAGACCCAGTGCAGATTCACATACTCATCACCATGATCCAAGGGGTGTATATGTGACAGGAGTGTTCCACCCCACTGTTCCCAGACACCTTTCCCCTGGCGTCCACTCCATGGCTTCACACACTGATACTGCACTTGGACAGATTTATTTTCTCATTACTGTTAGTGATTTTCTAGCTACAATGGCATTAGGTTTAATTGACAGTCTCCCCCGTGCTATTTATATCATCCTTGTCATACACACACACAAATGGGCACGTACACTTTCTTCCCTAGAAACAGTCGCAGACATATGTGCACATATACAGTCATCTCTTGGAAGCGAAGGGAAATTGACACGGGACACCCTCCCCACCCCCCGTACCTAAGTCTGCAGGTGGCAGGCCTTTTATATAAAATGGCACATTATTTGCATATAACCTATGCACATTTCCCCTGCATACTTTAAATTATCTCTAGACTCTATATAATTCCTAACATAATGTAAATGCTATGTAAATTGCCTTTACACTCTATTGTTTAAAGGATAATGACAAGAAAAAGCCTATACATGTTCAGTACAGATGCATTTTGTTTTCAAACTGTGGTACGTGAAATCCACAAACATGGAACTTGTGGATACAGAGGGCTGATTGTGTCTCATAGAAGCTCTACTGCGTGCATGTGCATGTCTCTCTCTCTCTCTCTGTCTCTCTCATACACACACACACACACACACACCCTTATTGCAAGTTGAATCCCCTGAAGTTTTAAACAGTTTCATGAGGCTGATGTTGTTTCTGTTCCCTGGGGCATGGCTCCTGCTTGTTCCTAGCCACCCCCCTCCTATCCATTCCTCCAACTTCTTGAATAGCACATCCTCCTTCCTCCATCTTCTGTTTATTCTGCTAAGTAAGCATGGAGGATTGTGAGGCTAAGGGGTTAAGGCCAAATTCTCTGCCTGCATGTGTGCAAAATGTTTAGGCAGAGAGATAAGATTGGACCTGGGACCTGACGGTGGGGTCCTGAGGTTGCTGCTACACTGACCTAAGAATATAACATTTTCCACTCAGAAACTCCAGGTGCTGGGCTGGCCCAGCCACTCAGGGTCGGGTGCAGATCTGGGGATTTATTGAAAAGGACCCTTTGCTGTTCCTTCCACTCTTGCCCTGCCCCTGCCTCTGCAGAAAGGCTCCATGTTGACCCTGCAACGTTGACATGAGATTTCTAATTGTGTGATTTTTAGAGACAGTCACTTCTCCACTGAATGGCTGATGCCAGAAATTCCCTTGAAAGTGAACAAAATCGGATGCCCAATCTCAGTTTTAAAAATAAGAAGGGGGAATGGTCATAACTGTTCACAAATGCTCCTTGCTTCAGCTTCCTTACCTTTGTGTCTCGTCTCTGCAGTTGCCTTCAGGTGCTTTCTTATACATCCAGGAGCACCATGGAGTGGCTCAGAGCAATAGACTAGGGCTAGGGCGAGTGGCCTCATCATTGAGCCACTAGGTGGCCTCTGCCAAACCACCACCCCTCTGTTTTACTTTTCCTACCTGAAAAATGAAGGGATGGTATTGGAAAAAAAACTAAAAGTCCTTCCAGTGCCAACTTTCAGCTATGGGTGTTATGATGAATTGACAATGAAACAGTTTCATGTTTTAATGGGGGTGAGAATGAAATGGGAACACCAAGAAGCATCTGGACCCAGATGAAGGAGAGATGTTGGATTTAAGGTCTCTCCTGCTTACTTGAAATGGGTGAATCATTTTGATGTCCTGAGGTATGTTAGATTGTGTGCAATTGGGCCGTGTTCGCCTTTCCATGGGGATACGGCTGCCAAAGTTTGATGGTGGCAGAGGATCTTGCAAAGGTAAGAAAGGGACAAGGAAAATATGCTGGTTCACAATTTCATTTAGTTTTCTGGCTGCATTAAGTTAGGAGTCATAAGAATTGCAGATATATGACTCCTGTCTAGCGGGATCTCCTAAGCTGTGAGACCCTGGGGAATCTACTTAACCTCTCTGAGCCTTAGATGATTCATGTATAGAGTGGAGATAATGAGTCCTGCCTGGAAGAATGCATGAGGTAGAGTATGCAAAAGCACCAATTATTGAACAGGGCATACAAGAGATACTTCTGGTTGTTGCTCAGATCCTTGACCCAAGATTGCAAATTCCTTGGAGCAGAAAACATGAATGAATAACATTTAGGTCTGTCGGTGCTTGGAAAGCCTTTGCTTTTAAATATTCCTGCTTGCAGGAGGCTTTCTAAAGGTCAGTTCTTCACAGCTTGTTAAGAAAGTTGATTAAATCATCTGTCAGTTTGTGAAGAAAAAAAAAAAAGCAGATGGATTTAAACAGCACCCTCCCTCCCAATTAACATTTTCTTAAAAAAAAAAATCAAGATGTGGCTGTTGGAGCTGCCCGCATTATTATCCAAAGGAGGTCATGGTGGAGGTGCTGGGCTGCAGCTCAGGCTCTGGTGGCTTGCTTCATGCCCAGCTATTAGCCTTGCTTCTGTCACTGTCAGTTACTGGGAAATCCATCATGGCAGTGACTCATAAGGGGGCTTCATTTCCGCTTCCCAAGGAGGAGTGGCAGGGGGCAGATAGCTTCAGGAGGTGAGCAAATTGGATTGATCACTGTCTGCAGACAGGGTGAGATCTTCCATCCCAATCGTGCTGGCAAGACCGCCCAGCTGTCTGATCCACTCAGCAGAAACCCAGAGGGAATGCACAGGGTCAGGCTCCCATATGCTCACCTGGAAGTCTAGCAGCATTTCTGCATGGGTCTTCAGAACCACAAAGAACACCTCCAGTACTATCAAAAAATCCCACAAATATCATAACCAAGTCTCTGGATTATGTGCTTTTCTCTATAAGAGACATATAGGAATTCATCTCTGTGTGCTTGTGGATGTGGAGTCTGATATACATTGAGAGGCCAATTGCTTCATTTATTTTTTCTTTTTGTACTCTCCTTTATGCAGATAACCAGCTCAGCAAAATCACTCCTTTGGGAGACCTACATTGCATGGTAAAAAGAACAAGTGGCTGTTTAGTCCTATGATTCTTTGGTTTTTAAAACATATAGGAGATCCTGAAGGGACTGTTGAGGTGGAAGAAGGCAAGGAAAAATGAATTTGAAAGTAGGGCTGAGAATCCTGGAGAAGCAAGAGAGATCACAGGACTCTTTGCAGAGACCCTGAGCCCACTAGGCTGGCGGACGAAGAGCGAGCTTCGTTGGAGGTGCTGGAGAGCTTGCTAATCCTGATTTGCTCTATGCATTTACTTATTTATTATGGCTGGATGGTCACTTCTGGGGGGCTCTGCTCAGTTCTCTCCTTCCTGAGGCCAACAACATTGGCATCTCTCAGGAACATATGCATCACTTAGTTCTCCTGTTTCTGGCACACAGTGGTTTTAGGAAATATGGAATTTGTCACACTGCCAAGGGAGAATGCTCATTTTCCAGAAGAATCAAGAGGTCTGCCTCTCATAGCACTGAGCATTATTGGGGAGATTAGAACTGAAAAAACTCTTTTAAATTCTTCCAAAGTAGGATTTTGCTTTAAGGTGTAACAAATAATAGGAGTATTACAATGCTTTCTCTGGGTGCTAGCATTTCATTTTTATTTCACTTTTATTGAATATTCAATAAAAGAATATGACACCCTTTCAAATGGTGTTCTTGTAACCTACTGCTATGAAGCTAAATGAAGACAGATAGCACACCGGTGCTATCAGCACAAGAAGCATTAAACTAATTCTCGGACTTATATTTTTCCTGTATCAAGCAGGTCCCAAGCATGCAGCATTAATTGCCCTGGTTCCTGATATTAGCTCAGTAATTTCACTTGCGTATGGCTCCACATTCTACCGTTCAGCACTTGTGTGTTAGAATGTTCGTGAACTTGAATTGGTGCTATTGTAGGCTTTCAATAATACTGTTCCTTTCATTTGTTCCACACAAATATATTGGGAGCCTACTCACTGCCAGACATTGCATTAGGCCCTGGGGATAGAGACGAGGAGGACATGCCACCTTCATTGTCAGTGATTTTGCAGTCTAGCCAGCAAGGCAAGGCAGACAGACTCAGCTCAAATTAGCCTAAGGGTCCTGTCTAAGTTCTATGGCAGAACTGGGCAGAAGGTGAGATGATGGTCATCTAATCCAGGCTTGGGGATGGGGTGGGGAAGACTTCCTAAAGAGAAGTAGGAGCATCCAAAAGAAGTTGGGGGAAGGAACAGACATGCTCCATATGAAGCAATGCTTTTCTCAGGGGCAATGACATGTTCAGAGAAAGGTTCATGGCAGTTGGACATGACTATGTGACTCAGGAACATTTTCCAATTTCAAAACACAGAACCCATCAGTTTTGATGGAGTGATGCGTGCAAGAGACACCTCTATCCCAGTACTGACCTCTCCCAAGTTTATGGAACAGATACTTTCAATTAAATTATACTCTCCTGTTGCATAGGAGTAAAAATTTTCTGAAAAAAATAAACAAAGGTGTGTGCAAAAATGTACTACTTAGCACTTTTGATTAACGATTATATTGTTTTATCTGGAAAGTTACAGAACTTTCCACCCCTGCTCCCATGCCTCCAGGGAAATCCAGCTTTAGGAGTCTCCTCTGTAAGAGTCTCCCCTCCTCCTGCCCTCGCAGTGGTGTCCCGTCAGGGTGCTTGAGCAGTACGTTCTTGCCCTTTTGTTCCTGGTCTAGGACAAGACGGAAGAAAACCTCTGATTTCCTGATGGAACGCTTCCTTGGACCATCAAGTTTCCAAGTGCAAGAATCGCGTTAGCAGAGTATTTTAAATGCAATAGAGTTGTCAGTTAACACCAATATGTTCCTTGAATTTGGCATTTACGAGACCACTGATGAGCTTGGTTCAAGGAGATTCTGAGAAGCCAGATTGAGGTGGGTTAAGAAATGCATGAGGGCTGAGAAAATGGAAATCATTAGTGGGATCCTCTCAGCTGGAGTGTGGATGGTGTAGGGGAGTTGAGAGACGGTGGATACAGGGTTAAATAGGGGTATAGGGAAAACAGTAATAAATAGCTCTGATTCAATACATTGCACCTTTCATGCTCTTACACCTAAAAGCCAATTAAAAAAAAAAAAAACACTGATATATTTCATTTACTTTCAAGTATCCATTGCTCCCAAACAGAAAAACTTCAACATACACCGTGTGTACCTTACAACCAGGAAGAAAATGAGGTTCATGTTTTCTTCCTTCCAAATCATGAAGAGCAACACCCTGGGAAAATCCTTGTTACTGTCATCTTGCAGAAACAGGCTGTTGCTCTGCAAATGGGCATCGTGTTATTACTCGCATTTGCGCTGTCTGTGCACATGCAGAGGCCCTGGGATTCCTATTTCCAGAGTCTGCCTGTCATCTCTTATGGGACCTTCACACATCAGTGGCACCGATTATCTCATGTCACAGCCCATCAGTTGGCTGAACTCCAGAGGAATGTGAAATTGCCTAACAAGCCTCCAGATGTGAAGAGCTCCACATTGGCCCCCTCACCTGGGATGTTCTCCTGTCTCATCTGTTCCCCTAGAGCAGCTGCCACATTCAGCTATTAGACGAAAGCCATTTCTAGTGCCGTGGTTTGGTTATCCCCTCACCCCTTGGATCTCTGACTGGGGTCTTTGTCCCCTTCCTTTAATTCCTGGGTTGAGTTTCATTCAGGAAGTACACCCCTCCTACTACACCCTATTCTGTCTGTCCTCTCACTCTGTAATCTTCCCATCCCCTAAAATTGGCCAATCTGGCAATTTGACAAAATTATTTTAAGCATGGTTTTTAAACTGCGTTCCGAGTGACAGAGTGTCTTTAAAACTTTGGAACCTCAGGTAGAGACATTGAGCACACCTGGGTATATATGGCCAACAATTTTTGCACTCCCTTGATGTACACGTCCTCCCTTGATGCAGGGTCTTTGGTGACCTGCTAGCTGCCAATGGGAATGGCTGTGGTCAAAACTGTCCCCTTGAAAATTTGCTCAATCTATGAAGTGTCTGCACTGTGGTATTTGCAAAGATGAATAAAATTATTGCCTCACCCTTAATAAAAGTGAGGAAAGCAGTAAGGCAGAAGACTATGATTGTATTTGAGTTATATAAATATATATTTTATAAAAAAATGGGGAGTTGGTGACATAGGATCATGAAGGCCGATGTGGTTGGTCTAACTTTTTTGAGGAAGGAGACAGACATTTCCCATATGAAGCAATGCGTTGCTCAGTGGCCCAGAGGCATTTGGAACAGGTGCTTCTTCATCGAGTTTATGTTAGTTATATTTTCTTAATTTCCGTATTTTTGATATGCTAGCCTTGGTAGTCTCATTGACTGGAGAGAGATTTGGATTGCCCCTCTTAGGATGAGCTAATTCTTAGAAAGAACAAAAGGCTCACCACGGTGTATGCTTGCATGTACACACCAACCAATCCAGGGCCACACTCTGAAGTGGCTCCTGTCTGGCTCTTACACTCCAGGAGATGATATTTATCTGCCCTAAGCACCCTGGGACAGGTGTCCGACAACCAGAGGCATCCCTTGTTGTCCCCCAGCCGTTAGCATGATTCTCACTAGCCATTGCTATGCTGTGTCCTCTGCCCTTCCTCACCTTTCCCAAGGGAGACATAGTAAAGGCTGGGCCACATTTTCCCCTCACCCCTTGGATCTCTGACCAAACCTGGTGCTTTCCTAGATGGCGCTGTGTAGTGTGGTGTCCTGGCTCCCTCTTGGGAAATGTAAAGTCAGGCATTAACAAGGAGATTCATTCTGAGAAATGTGTTATTAACTGATTTCATCACTGTGTAAACATTGAAGACTGTACTTACACAAACCAAGGAGGCTATGATGTCATGAGGTCATATAGTCTTATAGAACCACTGTCAAGCACAGCTGGTTTTTGACTGGAATGTCATTACATGGTGCATGACTGTAACACAAATCTTCTTTCAATGGCATTAGTCTCTCTGGCCATCACTGAGTCACTCTTACACATTAAAATCCCAGGGATGCATCTAGAGACAAAAGCGGGATTCGAGGAAGAGGGTGACACACCTAGGACTGGGAAGACCTGGGGTCTTTGGCCATCTGCTTCTCAGGGCTCCTGGGTGTGAGGTGAGTCTTTCTCTCTCTTTGTCATTAAGTTTTTTTTTTTTTAACTAAGATTTGATTTTTATTGGTGGAACAATATTTTAGCCACATACATACCATGCTTTATTTGATAAGCTTCTTGATTTGGATTGCTTTTATTTTTTTCAATCATAAACATTTCTGAGAAAAGAACACTTTTAGATAAAGTGCGAACATCCTTCTTTGCATTAAAAGTATTAAAAGTAAAATTCCTGGATTCAAAGATGCTTTTTTTGGCTGGGAGGTAATGAGTTGAGAAAAGATGTAGCCCCTGAAAAATTCTAAAGGTGTCTTCTATTTTTGGTTTCATGTTTCTTAGTTGTAGAAACCCTGCTTTCCTAGAGAAGATATACAATTTCCACCTTCTTCTCTTCTCCCCAGTCTTACACTGGGCCAATTGCCAGTAGACAATTTTAAATGTTGCACATATTTTAATCTTTATAGTTAAATCAATTGATGTAATACATGGCCACTTCCCGCATGTTAATGGACACAGACAGTAAAGTTGTTTGAGACAGGAGTTCGTCATTGTCACCACAGTTCTTTGAGTGTTTCAGCATGCCTGACACCATGCTTTGTTATAATTGACTAAGTCATCATCCCAGATTGTGCTCTGCTGGGTGAACAGAGAAGGAAGGTGCAACTGTGGTTGAGACCTTGGGAATGTGCAGAAGTAAGAGGAAGCCCAGAATGTGACTCCAACGCAGCAGCAGACCTTTTCTAAAAGCAGAGACACTAGCAACCAACTTCTACATGCAATTGAATATGCCGTCTTCCAACAAATGCACGTTTTAGAGATGGGCCCATGACAGTAAGTTGTTATTACATTTTGGAAGGGCGGTTGTGGCCTGCAACACCTATAGCCACATTTTCTTGATCCTCTTTAATGACACAATATTTATTCCTTGAGAGTAGATTTGCTTATTATCAAATGCTGTTTATCATTAAGAACCTGGTCTGAAGTTCTGGGTCAAAATGAAATGTAACTTCAAAGAAAATTACTACTTTTTCCCTGCTGAAGCTTAAAATGTAACTCTAATGACAGTTCCCAAAGAAAACATTTCTAAAATGTTTTGGGAAATAGCATGATTGACATGAACCCACGGGTTCCCAGATGGATGGCTGGACTCACAAACCTGCAAGTACCTATGTGTTGATGTCGGCAAAGGGCTCAATGGTGCAAACGGAGTATCTACTTGGGAATAGTTTGCTTCTGTTATCAATTTTAGTTAAGTCAGAGAAAGTTTGGGAAGTGTCACAGCCAGCTTTAATCTATCCACCATCCCTGTTTGCCTCTGTAATTAGTGCAGGAGAGCATCTCCCTTTTGGTAAATAACCCAAATAGGGAAATCTAGTGGGCATGATTGCTTGACGTTAGGAGAAGCTGGGTATGCTTAACAAAGCTGTGAATGTTATTTCTAGTTTCAGATCATTGTCTAAGTGAAATGGATACAATTAAGTTTCTCAAGTATCACAGGCATCTTGGAGAAGAAGAATTCATGAGGTACACTGCTGGTTGGACTGCAAATTGGTGCAACCAATCTGGAAAACAGTATGGAGATTCCTTAGAAAACTTGAAATGGAACCACTATTTCACCCACCTATCCCACTCTTTGGTCTATACACAAAGAACTTTAAAATAGCATACTTAAGACAGTGATGCAGCCACTTCGATGTTTCCAGAAGCACAATTCACAATAACTGAACTGTGGAACCAACCTAGATAGATGAATGGATAAAGAAACTGTGGTATATTACTCAGTATTAAAAGAGAATAAAATTACGGCATTTTCAGGTAAATGGATGGAGTTGGAGAATATCATGCTAAGCGAAGTAAGCCAATCCCCCAAAACCAAAGGCCAAATGTTTTCTCTGATATGTGGATGCTGATCCATAATGGGGTGTGTGTGTGTGTGCAGGGGGAGAATGTGGGCCAAGATGAGGAAAAGAAGGGTAGGGGCATGGGGCTATGAAAGATGGTGGAATGAGACAAACATCATTACCCTAGGTACTTGTATGACTGCACATGTGGTGTGACTCTACATCATGTACAACTTGAGAAATGAAAAGTAGTGCTCCATTTGTGTACAGTGAATTGAAAGGTTTTCTTCTATCATGTATACTGATTACAACTAATAAAAATAAATTTAAATAAATAAAATTGGATACTATTAAAAAAAACAGAATTCATGAGGGAAATGGGATGTGCTTTAGGTCTGAGAGCTTGACCTTGGACTGAGTGTGGCTCTTTATGAAGCTATTGCATCATCTTCACTAGATGTATCAGTCAGTGCTTTGCTGTATTGTTACCTGAAAAGTTTGGTTGGATAGTCAAAACAGTCTGGGGAAAGGTCCCAGTCTTGACTATCTTGTGGGATTATTTTAAGCATCAGAGAAGGTAATGCAGATAAAAGACCTCTAAAAAATGTCTTTTGTTTACATTGTCATTACTAGGCTATGAATTATTTCATGGAATACAGTCTTGGAAATGGACTATTAGAATATTAAAAAAACTATTCAAGATTTAGAAAAGGTGCAAACAATTTAACAGAAATCAGATCAATGGTGATTTAGGAGACGGGAATTGGTGACACAGTAGTAGGTGTTATGGAGTAAATTTTGTGCAGACATAAATCCATTCCTTTAGTCTATACCTTCTACTGACTGCTCCTCGCTAGAATGGCTCAGCTCAGCACTTGGATTTAAGGTTGGCCTTGGGGAGGGGAGAAGGGGGTTCCCCAAGGGAATCTCCAGTTTTATTCTTGGGGTCCTTGGGCCAGTTTTGTGACCTCATTGTGTGCATGCCTTCATGGTACATTGCAGGACAGATTGAACTGCAGAAATTTTATGGTGCAGGAAAGAACATAATGAAAGGGGGAACTACGCATTCATAACAAATGTACACTGAGTCCTTACTATAAAATTTAGCACTAAAAGCTGGCACTGCAGATGGGAGCAATAAGCAGGCAAGAAAATCAATGCCAAGGAGAGTGGAGTTTTTGGGCCAATGAAAGTGGATAGGAGAAAGTGTCTTAAATCTATCCATCTCCCTGGCTACTGCCATCCTCCACTCCAAACTCCATTGTTTTAGTCACCTTTGTGTTACTGTGACCAAAAGATCACAAGAAAATTTTAGAAGAGGAAAAGTTGATTTGGGATCATGGTTTTTAGAAGTTCAGATCATGGTCATCCAGCTCCATAGCTCCATAGCTTTGGGCCTGAGGTGAGGCAGAACATTATGGCGCAGAGGAGTGGCACAAAGAGTTAGCTCAGGACATGACAACCAGGAAGCAGAGAGAGAGCTCTGCTCACCAGGGACTAGGAACTCCAAATGCAGAGTCCTTGTCCCTGGAAGGAGCATGGTGACAACAAGGCATGAAAGGAATGACTAACATGTGACTAAGACACAACTTAGGAGAGAGATGGTGCAAGATGAGGTAGAGAGAGGACAGGAACAAGACTGAGCTCACCTTGTGGGTCAGCTTAAAAGTTACCCCAATGGCACACCTGAAGAGACCTATTTTCTCCAGCCATGTCCTACCTGCCTACATTTACCACCTGGTTAAATTATATCAGTGGATTAACCCACCAATTATGCTATATCTCTCATAATCTCATCATTTCACCTCTGAAAATTCTTACATTATCTCACAGATGAGTTTTTGGGTGGCACCTCATATCTAAATCATAACTAACCTTCATCTTCTGCTTGGTCTAAGTCTTCTTACTGATTTGCTAACCGTCACCCTGGCCCCTTCCAGTATATTCTCCTCCCTACATCTGTCTTTAAAACAACCAAGGCTGATCATGACTCCTCCTCTATCTAAAACCCTCTGTCACTTTCCCTTGCTCCTAAAACAAAGACAAAGCACATTAAGTTGACCCTCAAGGTGAGCCCAGGCTTGTTCCTGTCCCCGCTCCAACTTATCTTGCATCATCTCCCTCCCAAGGTGTGTCTCAGCCACATGATGGTCACTGTGCTCCTTCCAGAGACAAGGACTCTGCAGGGGTTCCTTCTGCCTGGAAGACTCATCACAAGTTCAATTTCACACTTCCAGAGAAAAGGATCCCTTCCTCTCAGAGTCCCTCCTAGACCCCCTTGCCTAGGTCAAATCCACAATTGTGGGTGTTCCCTGTGTTACCTTTGAAGCAGGTTTACACGTTCAACTGTGATGTTTGGTTGTGATTCTTTCTGCCATTAAAATGTTAATTCCCCGATGGGAGCTGCCTTATCTAGTTTGAACACTCTGCTCTTTCCAGCACTTGATGATTTACTAGGCTCTTAAAAATATATACTGAATAAGTAAATAGAGTAAACAATGAGAAATAATGAAATGCCACTCTTAGATTGGACTAGAGAAACCTTCTCAAACTCTCCTGACAGGGACATTGGGGAATCTTTAAAGTAACTCATCAATCTGTCTGCGTCTACTTTTCTGCTCCAGGTGAGCAGAAATTCTATTTTCTAACTTTTTTTTTTTTTTTTTTTTTTTAGTTGTAGTTGGACACAATACCTTTATTTTATTTATGTATTTTTATGTGATGCTGAGGCTTAAACCCAGTGCCTTATACGAGCTAAGCAAGCATTCTACCTCTGAGCCATAACCCCAGCCCCTTTATTTTCTAACTTTGAATCTCTATATGTATCAGAGGTCATTGTGAACATGGGATATCCTGAATTTCTTTTATTAAAGCAGCTGAACTTCTGGGTGGAAAAGAGTCTCTTTTAGAAAAACAAATCATGCAGTTTAGATGTTATTCACTTTGACCTGCAAACCGAGAAAATGCTCACAGTCTACTGGACTTACTCAGGGACTGGTTGGTGGTCATTGTTTCCCAAGCTGTTTTTTTTTTTCTCTTTGGCCTTACACATATGATTTTGAAACCAATATGGATAATATAGAGAGAAATTCATGTCCTGCAAGCAGATTTAAGTGCCAAATTAATACAGACCCATCATTGAAGCAGGTTTGAAAATAATCTAGGATTATATTTCTGATAATAACAATATCAGTTTTTAAGAGTCCCAGTAAATAGATTTTGATTTCTTTTGTAATTTTTGAACAACATCCTTAACTTATTACTTATGTGTGATTTATTTGAAGAGATTACTACCAATGTATTAAGGACTCCAAGTTAGAGAACGTTTAATCATCTTCTACCCATGTCATCAATCACCAAGACAGACTGTTTGTGGGAGAGTCTGCCTTTCAATAAACTTTCTGAAGACTGGAAGAGATGTTGGAGGCAGCAGGTTTCAAGTTTGATATGCATTATCAAGTTTCATAAGCATTTGCTGGTACAATTAAATGGTAAGCCACATGCTAATCAAGGGGTGTACGTAGAAATAGTAGAGAGAGAGAGAGAGAGATTTGAAGCAACTTCTTATCAATTGTTCCACAGGCCTGAACTTCATGATATTCTCATACTTTATTCTCAACTTGGTTGCAGATAGATTGCACGTAGCGAGTCCCCCAAGACTGATGGTTTAATGCTATGAAAGCACCCAGCATAGTCCCTGGCTGTTGGAATAATACAAGTTGATCCCAAGTGCTGAGAATTTGAGTCTGATGGCTGCTTCCTATGCCAATTTCCTCGCGCTTCATTTTAGAGGGTTTTCTACCTTGGATATCATACTAAAGTCCTTTTCTCTTATAAATCAATTTCTCTAAAAATGGAAGCTTGCAGATTCGTATCTTTTTCAAAGCTTAACTTTTCTTCTAAAGAATTATGATTTGCTCTGATGAAGGAAGCCTTAAACATACAAAACTAATTGGAGACCGGATTTTGCAGTATTCGCTGAAGTCCAAAGTTTTAAATCATTTTCATAAATTATAGTGGAATGAAGGAAGGGAAATGATGTGAGGGCAGAGATGGTTATTTTTGTGACTTCTTAAAAGAAAAGTGTTTTATTCTTCACAATTACTCATCCTTTAGAAGCAGGACTGATCCTTTATATGGGAAAGGCAACCAATCATGGTGTATGATTTGAAGGGCAAAGAAAAAAAAATCTCTTTTGCACCCCAATCAAGAAATAGCCTTCTGATTGGTCTGCCGCCAGGCCGAGAGTTTTGACTGTGATGACTTGATCTTAAGATAAGAATCTGTTATAAAAATGCAAATACACTCTCCAGCAAAGACAGTCTTTTATATCTACCAGATACTAAGTTTAAAAATAAACATACACAACTTAAAAGTTAGCTAGTCCATTAACTTACTCTAGAGGAGTGCCAGAGAAGGTTCTAGTCCCTATAGTGTATTCAGCTGGATCACGTATGCTTGTGATATTATAGAAATGATTCTTAGATGGATCAGGACATGATCTGAGACTTCATGAGCACTGTCTAGGTGCCTCCGGAGGACTGAGAATGTGTCTCTCCCTCCTGGAACTCCCAACATGGGATACTGTGTAGTCCCTATTACTGACGTACAGCACAGCTACTGGACTCAGTCAACTTGTGTCATTTTTTTTTTTTAATTCATTCATTGCTTTTTCCCTCCTAAACTAGTATTTAAAAATACTTAGCTCCTTTTGTTTCCATACCACATTTATATAAATCAGATAAATGGTTAAAAATCTAGAGCCACAATATAAGGTGTGGCTAGAAAATATCTCGACGATGCCCTTACGTTATTTGCCACGTATGGTAAAGTTCTGTGCTGTATACATGGTTAGTTAACATCTGAGGAAAACTTATCAGGAATCCACTCCTCAGAGCTGGCTTCTGCACGTGCTTCAATGTGCTATTGCCATCTGCACGGGAGAGTATCCGTTGCCTGTGAGATGCTGGAAGAAATTTTTCAGTGGGGGAGTGATCCGTGTTCCAGGAATGTGACTGGGCAGCAAGTATAAAAGTCAGGCAAACCCAGTGACACATCGTTTGTCAAAGAGCCCCCAAATGAAAGATGGCCTCAGCATAGCGGAGCAGAATGGGCTTTCCTCCCTGTGCTTAGGAGAGTGTCAGGAAGGGAGCCTGCCCCCAAAGATAGCAAAGGTTTTGTGTGTCACAGCCTCATAAGTCAGTTAAGATAAAAAGAAACAAGCCAAGGAGAATGTGCTATGCGGGACAAGGCAAATATTCAGTTCTCAGTTCTCAGAAGTGGATGGCTTTAAGATAATGAGAAAACCTGGGGACAATACATTCTGCGGTTTCAAATTTAGTGAGAAAAATGGGCATTTACACACGTCCAGGAGAGGTCATGGTTTTGGGTCTACTCAAAGCACCCTGGCAGAGGTGCGACTGTGGTGGGGACTGCATATCTATGTCTTAACCTCTCATGCTCTCATGCTGCTGGGTTCTGGGTCTGGATCAGCTTGGCTTTGTGCCCTGCTCCCTGCCTGACCCTGCCACCTGGTGTGACAAGAAGGTGAGCAGTTCCTGTCTCTGGAGCATTGCTGGGTGGGCTGCGAATTCCACTTTACATTCTAGAGGCTTGATGGATTGATAGAGATGCAAGGAAATTTAAAGAAAAATCCCCAGCCACACAGAAACAGATTGCAGGATGGATCTTGTGTTTGCTTGCTATATTTGTTTGAGTGGTAGAATTCCATCTAAAACTTTTTTTTGTTATAGCACAGTATGTGGTGGTAATGTATCTACAGGAGCAGGCGTATTTCTAATTGTTGGAGGCTGTTTGTATTTAACAAAAGATCCATATATAGGTTTAGGTCAGTTCATGACCCATCTGTGTAGACAGGAAACTAAGAGACATTGGGTTTAATTGGGGTTGACACTGCCCTTGGACTATTAAAGTCTTTATAGTAACCCTGTAAGATAAGAATCATGACCCCATCTGGTGGATGAAGGAATTGGATAGAGGTTAAGGACTCTTCCACAGTCAGTAGCTGGGTTTAATATTGGAAATAAACAAGTTCTATTCAACATTCTGCAGGACCAGAGACTCTTTCCACCAATAACTCTTATTCTTATGTTCTAGAAGAGGGAATATTCATTCATGAATTCATCTTATAGACTCAAAGGACATGAGGAAGATTATTTTATTTATTTATTTATTTATTTATTTATTTATTTATAATTTTTATTGTTGGTTGTTCAAAACATTACATAGTTCTTGGTATATCATATTTCACATTTTGATTCAAGTGGGTTATGAACTCCCATTTTTACCCCGTATACAGATTACAGAATCACATCGGTTACACATCCACTGATTTACATATTGCCATACTAGTGTCTGTTGTATTCTGCTGCCTTTCCTATCCTCTACTATCCCCCCTCCCCTCCCCTTTCCTCTTCTCTCTCTACCCCATCTACTGTAATTCATTTCTCCCCCTTGCTTTTTTTCCCTTTCCCCTCACTTCCTCTTGTATGTGATTTTGTATAACCCTGAGGGTCTCCTTCCATTTCCATGCAATTTCCCTTCTCTCTCCCTTTCCCTCCCACCTCTTATCCCTGTTTAATGTTAATCTTCTTCTCATACTCTTCCTCCCTACTCTGTTCTTAGTTACTCTCCTTATATCAAAGAAGACATTTGGCATTTGTTTTTTAGGGATTGACTAGCTTAACTTAGCATAATCTGCTCTAATGCCATCCATTTCCCTGCAAATTCTATGATTTTGTCATTTTTTTAATGCAGAGTAATACTCCATTGTGTATAAATGCCACATTTTTTTTATCCATTCGTCTATTGAAGGGCATCTAGGTTGGTTCCACAGTCTTGCTATTGTGAATTGTGCTGCTATGAACATCAATGTAGTAGTGTCCCTGTAGTATGCTCTTTTTAGGTCTTTAGGGAATAGACCGAGAAGGGGAATAGCTGGGTCAAATGGTGGTTTCATTCCCAGCTTTCCAAGAAATCTCCATACTGCTTTCTAAATTGGCCGCACCAATTTGCAGTCCCACCAGCAATGTACAAGTGTACCCTTTTCCCCACACCCTCGCCAGCACTTGTTGTTGTTTGACTTCCTAATGGCTGCCAATCTTACTGGAGTGAGATGGTATCTTAGGGTGGTTTTGATTTGCATTTCTCTGACTGCTAGAGATGGTGAGCATTTTTTCATGTACTTGTTGATTGATTGTATGTCCTCCTCGGAGAAGTGTCTGTTCAGGTCTTTGGCCCATTTGTTGATTGGGTTATTTGTTTTCTTATTGTTTAATTTTTTGAGTTCTTTGTATACTCTGGATATTAGGGCTCTATCTGAAGTGTGAGGAGTAAAGATTTGTTCCCAGGATGTAGGCTCCCTATTTACCTCTCTTATTGTTTCTTTTGCTGAGAAAAAACTTTTTAGTTTGAGTAAGTCCCATTTGTTGATTCTAGTTATAAACTCTTGTGCTATGGGTGTCCTATTGAGGAATTTGGAGTCCGACCCCACAGTAAGATTATTTTAATTTAGTCTTCTTTCTTTTTTTAAAATATTTGCTCACAATGTTAATGATACTATGCTTTATGTTTGGAAGCTGGTAGAGATGTCCACATGTGGCTAAAAATACAATGTATTATTTTGCTATTTATGGTTTGAAAGTTGAGTGCTTTGGGTGGTCTGAATTGTTTGGAGTTTACAAAGCCCTTGCTTCTTTCTTGTTCATTTCCACTGGGTTTGAAATTGAAATTATCCAGAGTAGCAATAGCCTTGAAGTATATTCTGTATTCCATCAAGAAACACAACATGTCCTTTCAAAACTTAATTGAGCAGCACAAAGCTAATTAGCTGTCCGAAGACACGCCATTTAATTCACAATCCAGCATTAATTTGTTCAACACAATGAGCTTATCTTCCATATAAATGCCTTTGCCCTATGGCTTCTTGAGCAGCTGCAATATACAAGAATGACTGATAACTCTTTCATTTAAATGTGGTGGTTGCTTTTTATTTCTTCTTTCTTCATTTGGCCAAGAGAAGGATGAATAGCATGTCAATTGTAATGAAAGTTAAAAAAAAAAATGTGTGTGTGTGTGTGTGTGTGTGTGTGTGTGTGTGTAAAATTTAAAGAAAATAGATGGCTATAAAATCATAGCATATAGTCATTAGAGAATTAACAAGCTGTTAGGGAATGCAGAGATCATTTTGCCCCAGATCTACATTTCCTAGAATAGGAAACTGATGCTCAAAGAAGTTTTAAGTGTTGTCCCAGGTTGTTAAAAAGGATGTTACATAGACATATTACATGCTTTTTATTTCCCTCAAGAATAGGGAATTACCTTACTCTAAAATAAAGGTATTATTGCTTATCTTTGGATAACTTAATAGATAAGCAACTAGGAAACTTAGCGAAGAGACAACCTGTAGAAGGGGAAAGAATATGTGGAAACTGTAACCAGAATATATAAGGAATTAAAAAAAAACTTTACAGCAATGAAAACCACAGCAACAAGTGTCAAGTATCCATTTAAAAAGTGAGCTAGTTATCTAAATAGGCATTTTTTAAAATAAAAAGAAAAACACAAGGGGCTTACCTGTATATGAGAAAATGCTCAACATCACAGGTCATTAGAGAAATGCAAATCAAAACCACAATGAGATATGATTCTACCCTAGGCAGAATGGCTATTATCAAAAAGCAAAAATAACAAATGCTGGTGGGACAATGGAGAAAAAGGACTTCCAAAACACTGCTTTTTGGGAACAAATATATAAGTACAGCCATTAATGGAGAACAGAGTTTGGGGGTTTCTCAAAAACAAAAATAAATCTACCATTTGATCTGGCTCCCCCATTTCTGTGTGTATGTATATATATATATATATATATATATATATATATATATATATATATATATATATATCCAAGGAAGCGAAGTTAGTAAATCACAGAGATATCTGCAATCCCATGTCAAAAGAGCCAAGATGGGACCTACTGTCATCCACTGAGGGGCAAATGGATAATGGAACTGTGGCATATATACACAATGAGGTATTATTGAGCCATAAGAGTTTGAAACCTGTCATTTTAAGCAAAATGGATGGGACTAGAGAACATTAGGTTAGGTGAAATAAACCAGAAACAGAAAGACAAATACTGCATGTTCTCTCCCATATATGGAAGCCAAAAATTACAGTAGAGATTAAGTATCGATTACTAGAGGGTAGGAAGGGAGGAGGAGGTCAGGTAAAGAAAGGTTGAGTAAGAGGAACCAAAATAAAATTAAAAAGGATGAATAAATTCTAGTGTTGTGCAGCATGAGGGTGACTATAGTTCACAATAGCTTATTAATATTTTATGAAGAACTAGAAGAGAGAAGCTTAAAGTCTCTAAATCTAAAGAAGTGATTAGGAGATTGGAATGCTGATTACCTTGATTTGACCATTGTACATTAAATAGATGTATTGAAATATCACACTGAACCCCCGAAATATTTATAGTTATTGCATGCTAAGAGAAAAAAGTAAAATTATCAAATATTCAGTCCAGATTCAAATTTCATCAACTATTATTCATAATGATTCAATATGGATTCATTTTTGAACTTGCATGTGATAGCCCTATAGTCATAGATGAATAGAGTATTATGAGAGAATGAAAAAAATAAGTAGATGCATTCAGATACCAAGAACAGTGGTCCAAAAATGTTCATAGCCAGCATGTGTCTGTCGATGTTCTGGGTTATACTCATGCTTCAAGCCTCAGTGAAACCTTTCTTAGCCTCTAAATCTTTACTAATCCTACTTTCTTAGTACTTTAACCATCATTTGGAACTGATTCTCTGATTCCTTCAATAATCCATTGCTTGTTCATGATGTGTGTGTGTTTGGGATTTTACTTGAGATTTTGACTTTAAAATGCACATCTTTATAACTGGGTATGCTATACATTTAATCCCAGTAACTCAGGAGGCTAAGACAGGAGGATCACAAGTTCAAAAGCCAGCCTCAGCCTTAGTGAGGCCTGAAACAATTTAGCAAGACCCTGTCTCAAAAACCAAAAAGGGCTCGGGATATAGCTCGGTGGTTAAGCACTCTGGGTTCAATCCACAGTACAAAAAAAAAAAAAAATCACATCCTTGTAACATGTGTTGTTATGGTTTAGATTCAGTGTCCCCCAGAAGCTCACATGTGAGACAATGCCAGAAGGTTCGGAGGAGAAATGATTGGGTTATAGTCTAGGTTTAATTAGTAAATTTATCCCTGATGGGATTTAAGTGAATGGTATAACTGGAGCCAGGTGGGCTGTGGCTGGAGGGGGTGGGTCATTGTGGGTGAGCCTTTGGAGTATCTATTTCTATCTGGCAAGTGGAACTCTCTCTCTCTCTGTTTGCTGGTCATCATGTGAGCTGCTTCACTCTGTCACACTCTTCTGCCATGATGTTCTGCCTCACCTTGAGCCCTGAGAAATGGAGACAGTCTTCCAAGGACTGAGACCTCTGAACCGTGATCCCTCAAATAAACTTTCTTCCTCTACAATTATTCTGATTGGATCTTTTAGACACATTGGCAAAAAGTCTGACTAAAACAAGCCTAGTCCAGTTTTTTTTACAAATAAGCTCTTGGCAGAGTCTTTAATGTATGCCTGAGTCTCTTAGTGAGCTTAGCATCTCATATCCATCCATAAGTGGATGCAAAGCTCAGATTCAAAGAAGTGGTGCTTTATGTACCAGCAGAGGTGTGTTTGGCAGAGGAGGTAACACAAACCTGTCTGTGGCACTGCCCATTGAACCTTCATACCCAGCGGCCATCTACGACTCACTGAAGTAAAAAAAAAAAAAAAAAAAAGCTACTTTTTTGTTATTATTATTTAACATATATTTTTATTTATTCTGATTTGTTATACACGATGGCAGAATGCAATTCATTTCGTATTTTACATATAGAGCACAATTTTTCAAGACACTGATTGTACGCAGAATATTTTCACACCATTTGTGTCTTATACATGTACTTAGGGAAGTGATGTCTAACTCATTTCACCATTATTCCTATCCCCTTGCCCCCTCTTTCCCCCTCCCTCCCCTTTGCCCTATCTAAAGTTTCTCCATTCCTGCGATGCTCCCTCCCATCACCATTATGTGTTTGCGTCTTCATATCAAAAAAAAAACCTCTGCTTTTGGTTTTCTAGTGGTCATATTCAGTGGGAAATTCCAAGTCTGTATTTTGCTTCTCATTAGCAGTGGTTTTTCCAATATGACCCTTAAGGCTACATCATGGGGTCTGTATTCCTCTCAAAGTTCAGCAAATCATTAGGCATACAATAAATGCACTGATGGTACTTGTGGAATTGAGCAAACCTTGAGGAAAATTCTTTCCTCTGTGGCCTCCATGGAGTATAACAACCTTCTATGGGTGTGGTCATGTCACAGGTCAGTACTGGCAGGATGAACAGGTATTTAACTGTATCATTTTTGAAAACTGAATTGAAGACCTAGTAGTAAAATTGAGAGCTTGGCTTTGCTTTTTGAAGGTCCTGTTTAAAAATGCATTGGTGATGACATTGACGCTTAATGCCCTCTATCTGTCAGATAAGTGATGCTGTGCTGTGAATCCTAGAGACAACTAACTGCAAAGTTTGAGTTCTTATTCATGTTTTCTGTTCACCACAGGTCAGCTAGCTTCTCCAGTCCACATGTTTTCACTCCAGAACCCTTCATCTAGCACAGCTGCTATATGGAGTATTGTTGCTGTCTGTGCCCAAGAGAAAAAGGCTCTGGAAGGTGTTTTGCTGATAACTAAAGCTCTAGCCTGCAAGTGTCATTTGCTCCTGTGTATAATTGGCTGGGACTGATCAGGTGGTGTGATCCAGCATCAGGAATTCAGGTAGTGCCAGCCTACCCTGGGTCTGAGAAGCAAAGCTGGTTGTACTTGATTAGCAGCAGGAATATCTACTGCACTGGGTGTTAGGTACATCTGCCATGGACTGGTGAGGAATCTATTCCCCAGTCTTCCCTATCTCTGGGTGAGAGGTAATTGTGTCCCAACTATTAGAGCTTTGAAGAATCAGCTTTGACAGTGTTGGAACTGCAGCATCAGAGAACAAAGGCAAGCTGGGTTAGGGCCAAAGCTAGGGCACTGGATCTCTTGGGAGAGCTAGTAGCCAAGAAATGCAGCTAAGCCTCAGATGACAGGCAGGGCATACTGAAGCCTGCCTGTGGTCTCAGTGCATTACAACAGGAGATTCATGTTGAGATCAAATGTAGAGCAGACAAAAGGTGGCTACCCTAAACTGATACTTTATGTTTTCTTGATACATTGTAGTAAATTAACCCAGTTATTTTTACTTACATTAAAAATAAAGTAAGTTAAGGTTTTTAAAAATGTACATTTCAAATAGTTACAGCTGTTTACAGGATTATGTTACTTTACCCCCGAGTGGGGTAGGGATATGAATGTAAATATTTTTAGCCACTGAAATTTGTACATTATTGAAAAATACTAAATTGTTCCCATGGAAGTTACCCTTAGGTTTTTTTTTTTTTTTTTTTTTGTAACTCGAATATTTCATGAATCAAACATAGCCCAGGGTTTCTCCTGTGAATAAAAACTAAAGTGCATCACTTGACCTAACTTGATGTGCCATAGACTAACTGATTGATTTCTTTGGGAACGAAAACATTCCTCAGTACACAATGGAAGTTCAAGTCACGTAAAGAATACCTCTAGTTTCAAGCAGCAGATACTCCAGTTAACTTTATCAGAAAAGTAATTTACTAAAAGGATACTGGCTAGCTCAGAGAAATATTAGAAAAGCTGGAGAAAAAGGTTGGGAAATGCCGCAATACAGATAGCTTTGGACACAGATGTACCAGAAATAAGTCAATTGTCTTTGCAGAGCCCCACTGCTGGGATGACAAAGGTTTCAACAATCATTTTGATCTATCAAGATCCAGAATCCTCAATGATTCCAATGTACGAATCACCAAGATCATTGTAATGTCATGTGTAGCTAATTTAAAAAAAAAAAAAATATCCAGAATCCTGGGAGAGCTTGTCTTATCACCCAAGCTCAGGTCAACAGGGTGCACCTTTATTTATTCCCCCACCAGTGTGGAACACAGTGTGTCCCCAAAAGAAAGCCGACGTGCTGCTGTTACTTTTGGAAAAATTGGAAGGGAACAACAACAGAAGAATGCCAATTCCAGGGAGTGAGTGCTTTAAGGATAAATGACCTAATTTGATTTCACAATTGAAATAACAAGCATACTCTACTTTCTTCAGCTATGTAGATTGAACTGGGGGAGATTATTACTCTCTGCCCAAAGCCTGTTATCTAGCCAGATTTGATTTTTCCAGTTAGTGAGGATGTCTATTGGTCTTTAATTTGACCTTGCTGACACACTTCTGATTAATTTATACGGGTGATGGTAGTATCTAGAAAGCTAAAAAAGTTCCTTGGTTATATAAATGAAAGCTTTTCATAAATATGTAGAGATTAAACTCATTTTTAATGAGCCGATGGAAACAAATGATAACTTGGCCTTTCCTGTGCAAAATTAATGGCAGTTAATCAACATTTAGGCAAATTTGAAGCAGGTTCTAAGTGCAAGGATTTGTTGATTAACATTTTTGTTGTTGTTAAAATTGACATTTTAGACAACAGAGATTCATTTAAATGACTGTTTTCTGGGGACACGGCTGCAGCAGGGTCCTCATTGTTTCCTGGAAACTACAGCTGTGTTGTCTCTGAGATGAATGAGTGAAGAGAACTGTTTCCTGCAAAGGTCCTGGTGGGTGAGTCCGGGAGGCCCTCCCTCTGAGAGTGAACTTCAGATTGAAGGATGACTGATTCTCATGAGCCTTTGGATCAGTGTTCTTCGCTGCTGCTTTGTTTTGTTTTTTTAATAAGATGACAATTTGGAAGAGTTGTTATATTCCGCATGATTTTTTGGTCCACGCCAATCTGCTTTCTCTGCACTCTTATTAGTCGAGCTTTTTAAAAGTTCGTTAACAAGTTAATTTCACTCTGACAGGAA
This sequence comes from Callospermophilus lateralis, assembly GCF_048772815.1. Taxonomy (NCBI): domain Eukaryota; kingdom Metazoa; phylum Chordata; class Mammalia; order Rodentia; family Sciuridae; genus Callospermophilus; species Callospermophilus lateralis. The sequence goes on along the minus strand of NC_135313.1, from coordinate 106,491,838 downwards.
AGATCCACTCTAAGGGACATGAGATTTGTGTAGTCGCTTAGGGCCCTGAGCTCAGGAAGTCTGTACTTGGTTTAATGTTCTGCTGGAAATTTTTAATAATAATTTCTGAATAGGAGTTCTGGCATTTTCATTTTACACTGGGCTCCACACATTATGTAGTTGGTCCTATTAGGAATAGATCAGCAAAACTTAGCTGTGCAATGCGTCCCTTTCATTGTATTTTCTAAATTTATTTTATTTTTTTTTTTCCCTGCAAAGTCCTGCTAAACTTCTGCCAAAGTCTCTCCATTTTCAGAGAGGAGAGTTTAGAGGAGTCCTCTCTTGCTGCCATGGCTAAATTAAATTTGGTCCTCTTGGGTTTCTCCTGGTTCTTAGAGTCCTTAGCCTATATGTGGATATATCACTATTTTTTTAATTTCCAGTAAGACAATGTTGTATTGTTCTGTTTTTTTTTTTTGTTTGTTTGTTTATGGTCATTGTTTAAGGACCATGGAAGTTATGGGAGAAAGAAAAGATTGAAATGAAAGAAAAGCATAAGAAAAGAAAATAGTGAGGAACATAGAACATAGCTTATTCTGTTTGTACCCCTTTAACAGAGTACCTGAGACTGCATAATCTACCAAGAACATAAATTTACTTTGTAGAAGTCTGGAAGTTGGGAAGCCCAAGTTTGATCCAGCAAGGTTGGTGTCTGGTGAAGACTTTGGTATCTCCTTATAAGTGGGTACATTATTGCATTGTTCTCCGGTGACTGCAGAAAGCAGAAGGGCAGAAAAGAGGCCAATCCCCTGAAGAGCCTCTTTATCAGAGTCTTAATTTCATTCATGAGTCCTCATGACCCAATCATATCCCACAAACCCCACCTCTAAGTACCATTGCACTGCAAATTATTTCCACATGAATTATGGAGTGCACACAAACATTCAAACCAGAACAATCCATCTATCTAAATGTTGAGGTCATTATCTAAACAGATTGATAGTAAAACGAAGCTGCAGATTCTTAGGGGCTGGCACAGTGTTTATAGGGCATTCAGGCCCTATTTCTTTTCAACACATGGCAGTTGTTAGACAGTTTCCCAGAGTCTCAGCTATGGGCAATACACTATTGAGGGAGCATGTAGTCGGTGCCTTGGGGTCTTGTGGCGGGCAGACTGGCATCACATCCTGATTCTTCCATCAAGACCAAGTAAAGTAACCTGCCTAAGTCTAATTTTCTTTTCTGGAAAATGGACTTTAATGGAATCATATGACCTTATGCAAATAGAACATTAAACTCAATGTCGTGCATGTGCACATTTTTAATGAATGTCAGCTTTCTTGCTATTTTTTTTTAGTGTGGACTTTCCCCCTCTATTCCCTCCCCTTTTTAATCTAAGCAATGAGACTTTCTCCCCCTTAGCCTTAGACCCTTGCATTCTTCTCCTTGAGACCTCCTTGAAGCTCTGGGAAATGAGGAGAAGGCAACTGCTTCTCCTGCTATTTCTTTGTTTTTATCCCTTAGTTTACCTGACCTCAATGTCTCATCCCTAGTTATTGAGAAACTCATTAAATTTGGTGTAAAGTTCTCTGGAGTCTTAGCCAGGGTTCTGGCTTATTTAGTGAGGAAACTGAAAGTTCAAGGAAAGTTTTTATAAATGTACATGCAACATTAACAGGACTAGCAAAGGGTATTGAGGTAATGCTGAGCCAGCACAGTGGGGAGCTGACCCTAACCTTAGACCTTAAGGGGTGTGAGATGGGGCAGGAGCAGTTACCAGGACAACAGAAGCCTACAAGTATCATGGTGAAGTCCAGCAAGTCCTGGAATAAACATCTGGGACTCTCCTTCTGGTCCTCCAGTTTACTGGGGATGCCCACGTGCTGGGTGTGGTGGTATGCACTTGTCCCTGCTTCTTGGGACCTTGAGGAAGGAGGACCACTTGAGCCCAGGAGTTCAAGGTCCATCTGTGCAACACAGTGAGATTGCTGTCTCAAACCAACCAACCAACCAAACAAACAACAAACACCCTCACCCTCAGGGCAATGAATGGACAGACAGCAAGTGATGGAGGCTGGAGATTCACAAGGGCAAGTGCAAAACGTCTCACACGTGGGAACAGCTTTCCTCTCCCTTGCTACCGTCTTTCTTTATCTGAAACTCACATACATTGTCAACAATAAAGTGTAAGAGGAGAATGAAATCGCAGAATTTTAATTTTAATTGCATTTAAGTGTGTATGTTTTATTTATGCCAGTTTTTTTACTGATGGTCAGAAATTAATATATTTTTTTAATTAAGATACATGTGTGTGGGTGAATATGTGGCCAATGTTTGGTTTCTAAGTTTATGGAAAACAAGAGCAAGAGTGCTGCAGTCTGGCTGGGCACAATTCAGGAGCCACTTGTCAAAATAAACGAACTATTTTTTTAGAACCACACACGCCAAACAAAACAGCTCCTCAGGAAAACCTTCAGAGCCCAACTGCCACCACCGGCTTCCCACAAGCCACTCCCCCAATCACCAGCCTCTCCACCTCCCACAATTCTCCTGCTCTTGAGGCCGATTGGCTGGGTCGTGTGGGCGGAGCCAAAAAGTCCCCCAATGAGCAGCTCCGTGGCCTGAAAGGGCAGGGAAACAGCCCAATGAGCATCACGACAGAGGAGCCAATCAGCTAAATGTTGCTGGGGCCACTGTGAGCCAATCATCAGCTGGCAGTCTGAAAGTTTGCTGGGGCCCCTTCAGCTGTGGCTCTCAACACAAGAGAAAACAAAATGGTCACCACAGCTTCCCAGGAGGCTTCTTGTTCTGTTGACACACATTTCTCTGTTGAGTTGAATTCTAACTGCTTATTGGTTTTTGGGGGCGACCATAGTATGGAAATTTAAAGATCAGAAAGATACACTCTTCCCTCCCTTGTTCCCAGACAAGCTTGTCACTCTTGGGGAATCTCATATCCATTCAGACCCTTCCGGGAGCTGGCTGCAAGGGCCTCTGGGCTTCCTTCCTGAGATGGCTTCATGTGTTCCCCAGAAGCACCCCTAGATATCAGTCCTGCCAGCCCTGCTTTTCTCTGGTGTCTAGAAATGCAGCTGGGATAAAGCATCCCACAGGGCACTGGGCACATTTGTCCTCTCCTTCGGCCAACTCCACTTCTAGACCCCTGTTCTCAGGCTTAGGTCTGCGACCGGTTTCTATCATAGTCCAATAGTGAGCATTTTCTCTTTAGCCAACATCTCTTCAACTTTCATTTTCATTCAAAAAAAAAAAAAATCACTTCCCCAGGAAAGTCTTCCTTGATCTCCCCAAATTCCAAATTAGGCTGAAACCTTGGGATGTGCTGTGGCAGCCCTGGGCATTTCTCTGTATCCACTGTACCTGTAATCACGCTTTTAATGTTCGTCTTTTAAATATTTTGTACTCATAAGGGCAGCATCTGCGTCTGTTTTGTTCTCTGCAGTGTTCCTGCTGTGTGGGTGAACCCCGGTAAGTCAACAGATACTGTAATGGTGCTTGCTTGGCTGATTTTCGTCTTCTGGATTCTAATTGAATTGTCTTAGCTGTGCCCACTCTCCACAAGCAGAATCTTTGTTTTTTTGACTGTATCAAAGTTGCTGCCCTGGATACACCTACTCCCTCCTTTCTGTTTGCTGTTTGAGGGGTGCTGCTCCCTTATCTCACATATAGAGCAGACCCACCCCTCCCCAAGGGCTCCAGTACCTCTGAGCTTAGGTGACTAGTCCTTGGGTCTCATCAGATCTAAAGCTGGCTTGGAAGGCAGAGAGGTCTAGTAGTCCAGAACTACCTTAACCCCCCCAATAAATGGCTCCTACCAGAATTAAGCAGAAGCTTTATTTTACACACTTGCTAGGAGGGGGAAGGAAAATGATTTTCTCCTGGCCAGGTGCAATAACAGAGATGACAAGCTCTCTCTCTTCCTGTTGACACGTTCTAGCCACAGCTCTAAGCTTGACTTGCACACAGCCCAGTAGCTCCCAGTTCCTTTCGTGTGGCATTTTCCCAGAACCATCTATAAATTTTTCAACAAATAGTTTTTATTTATTGAGATTGTTTGCCATAGGTTTTTCTGTGGACTTTTCCAGAACATCTCAACAGGGATGAAGAAAGCTGAGAGCTAGTTTATGAAGAATAAATAGGAAGTTACATTTCTGGGGGAGAATAGCTCTGAAAGGATGCTGTTATGGTTTGGATCTGAAATCTGAAGGCTTTGTCCTTAGCTGCTGGTACTCCTGGGAGGTGTCACAAACTTTAGTAAGTGGGGCCTAGTTGGAGGAAATAGTCACCAGCGGTATGAGGTTGGGGATGTACTTTCTGTTTCCTGGCCACCATGAGGTGAGCAGTTTTTCTCCATCATGTGCTCTCTGCCAAGATGCTCTGCCTCACCACAAACCCACAGCAATGGGGTCAAGCAACTATGGACCGAACTCTCTGAAACCATGAACAAAGTAAATCGTTCCTCCTTCATTGTTTCTCTCAGGTGTTTTGTCACAGCACTGGAAAGCTGACTGACAGACATTGCAGCACTGGCACATAGCATTTCATTCAATTGTTCATTTTCATTCTCTACTCAAGAAGGGACCATCACAGATTCATGCTTAAGAGTGGTTCCTGGTATATAGAAGTTGTTCAGTAAAGACATGTTGACTTAACCTGAATTAAATTTTTAAAAATCAGATATGCTCCTTGATGAAATGCCATTAAGAACCAAAGTTTCTCGTTATATAATAATATTTGCTTTTTCAGGTTTTATTGTCATTCCAGTATTGGGTGTAGAAGGCAGCAGCAAGTGGGTGGGTAAATCCAACCTTTTAAAGTTATGGTTGATTTTGAATCTGGAATAATTTAAGAGGAGGGTAGCATACAGGAAAGCTTAATTTTTCCCTGGAGTCAAGATAAGGTTCTTCCTCTTATAAATTTGTACCTCCCGCATCCTTGTATGTTCTCCCTACTCAAGACAGTGTGATACATGGCCTAATTGTTAGTTTGTAAGCAGTTGTGTGTTTTCTTTCACCTGAAGCATTCTGCCTTTTTCTCTCCATCAATCCATGTCCAGGGACAAGACCCAGCTCAAAGTCTCAATACTCCCCTTGATTCTTTGATTATTTCTTTTCTCCCCTTGTCCCTTCCCTGGCCTTAATGTACTATATTCATTCATAATTTCTAAATATAATCTATGTGGGTAAACATAACATATCTTTGTATGCTCCTTTGTAAGGTTAATTACCTTTTTTAATGTATAAGTGTTTAATTGATTGCTGGTGATGCTGGATATCATTCCTGTTCTCAAGTTGCTGAAACCCCTTCTACGTATTGACTTCCATCTCTTCTACGATGTCTTGCCATCCCTCCCTCATGGACGGAAGGAACCCCCCAATAAAGAGATATCAGGAAGCTACTTTGGACTGGGAACTGTGCTGGAAGCTAGGACATAGCCACCATGGAAATAGTATGAACAATCATGTCTCATCAGAATATGGGAGAAAGCGCATGGAAGTCAAGCCCTTATATTGCTCTTCTCATCTTTTTATGCCCCTAGAAGTTTTAAATCTCTGCTTCAGCTCTCCCCTTTAATTTTTATTTATATAGGAAGCCTTTGGAAGTTCTTTACTGTAAGAAACATCCCCGTTCAGTCCCTTATGCTGTTCCTTTCTCTCTTGGAGGTTGAGTTTGCTGGGAAATTGAGGTTCCTGCCACAGGTGTGTGAGATGGAGTTGGGGCACCCCTCTGGCAGAGGGTAGAAGATGCTTTTCCTGGTATTCCAGGGGACTTAAGCACTGTGTCTCTGGCACAGTGCTTCTCAGATATTTTAACCTTGGGACCGCTTTATACTCCCTTTTTTAAGATAAAAAATTAATTGACAAATAAAAATTGTGTACTTATTGGGTACAACGTGATGTAAAGTATGTATGTGTTGTGGAATAGTGAAATCAAGCTAATTAGTGTATGTATTACCTACTTATCGCTTTCTGTGATGAGAAAATTTAAAATCTGCTTTCTTGGTAATTCTTAAGTGTACAATAAACTACTATTAATTATAGTCACCATATTGTGCAGTAGATCTCCTGAACTCATTCCTCCCATCTAACTGAAACTTTCTATCCTATGACATCTCCCAATGTCCCTCTCTCCACCCCACCCCCAGCCTATGGTGAACAATCTTCTACTCTTTGTTTCTAAGAATTTAGCTTTTCTAGATTCCTTGTTATGATTTGGATAAGAGATGTCCTCCAAAACTCACATGTGAGACACTGCAAGAACATTTAGAGGTGAAACATTCAGATAATAAGAGCCCTAATCTAATCAGTACATTAATCCACTTAAATGAATTAACTGGGTGGTAACTGTATGCAGGTAGGGTTTGGCTGAAGGACACAGTTGACTGGGGATTTTATTCCTGGTGAGAAGAGCTTTCTCTCTCTGGGCCTCCTGGTGACCATACACTGAGCTGCTTTCTTCCACCACACTCTTCTACCCTGGTGTGGTACCTCACCCTGGGCTCAGAGCAATGGACCTGGCCCTCTATAGACTGAGCCCAAAATAAACTTTCCCTCTTATAAAATTCTTTTTGTCAGGTCCTTTGGTCACAGCAATGAAAAGCTGACTGAAACATTCCCAGTAGGAATGAGATCTTATAGTACTGGTCTTTCTGTACCTGATATTTCACTCAGGATAATGTCCTTCAAATTTGTTCATGTTTCTGCCAATGACAGGATCCTCTTATGTTTTTTAAGGCCAAATAGTATTTTGTTATATATACATGCTACGTTTTCTTTATCTATTCATCTATGGATGGAAACTTGGTTTGATTCATATCTTGAGTATAGAGAATATTACTGCAATGGACAAGGGAAGGGGCCCTTTAAGTTTAAGAACCATTAAGGACATTGAAGAATTTTTGCTTATGCATGCTCAATGAGATTTACTGTATTAGAAACTAAAGTGAAAAAAATTAACATCCATTGATTTGCTAATAACAATAAACCCATTACATGTGACATAAAGAACATTTTTTAAAGTAAAAGATAACTGTTTTTGAGACCAAAAAAAAAAAGTGCAAAAAGAATGGCATTATTTTACTTTTGTGGAAATCTCTTTAATATCTGGCTTAATAGAAGGCAGTTGTATTCTCAAATATGCTTCTCTGCAATCAATCTTTTGGAATATGTTTTTTGTGTTTACATTGTATGAAGAAAATCTAGCCTTATAAGAGATGTCATTGGAAATGGAGGAATATTTTAATAGTCTTTCTAATTATGGATGTTCTTCTTTGATATTATATCAAAATTTCTTAAGTACTGATTTCTTAAAGCTTTATTGCAATGTGAATTGTGAAACCATATAAGTTTTTAAATGGCGGTTTTTAAGTTTGTAAATGTTAGCTTTTCATTGCTGTGATGAAACATCTGAGAGAAACAGCTTAAAGAAGGAAAGGTTTATTTTGGCTTATTATTTCAGAGGTTTTAGTCCATCACTGGCTAGTTCCATTGTTTCTGGGATGGTGGTGAGGCAGAACATCATGGCAGAAGGGTGTAGCAGAATTAAGCTGCTCACCTCGTGGGAACCAGGAAGCAGAAAGGAAGAGAGAAGAAGAGTTGGGGACAAGATTCACCTTTCCAGGTCATGCTCCCAGTGGTTTGCTTCCTCCAGCTAGGTCTTACCTCCTGATTTCTACCACCTCCCAATAAAGCAATAAAATTATGAATCCATTAATAGATTTCTACGCTGATAAGGTTAGATTCCTAATGATCCAATCATATTCCCAAACAACCCAACTCTGAACATTACTGTATTGGGGACCAAGTCTTCCAGATCCGAGTCTTTGGGGAACATTGCAGATCTAAACTATACTAGTTGAGAAACCATCGAACTTAGGGTGGTAGATCCAAGTTTTTTTTCCAAAATTCTAATTTTTATTCTAAAGCTCAAATTTAATCATAGGCAAACAAATTGTCAGTTATTTTCCTGGAAGTGTCAGGTTCATTTTGTTTATCTGTAAGAAGGTATTTACTAGAACCCTCCATCTGAAAGTTATTCAGCGTTTGCCATGATTCTTTCAAGAAACGACGTTATTCTGTGAAAAAAGTGCTAGTTCAGCTTACAAATGGTGCAATCACATGCCTGCCTCAGTCCCCTCGACAGTGATTGTACTTTGATATGCAAAGACAATGCAGTGTGCATCATACTTTGCCTTTTGTTACACAGCATAGTTAAAAGGTGGGTAGTATTCATACTTGTGATTTGATAAAATTGATAATGTTTATCACTTCATTATACATATTCAAGTATACTAACATTTTTGTTTTTTCCATATTTTTTGTTGGCATTATAGTTGCACATAATGATGGGCTTCATTGTTACACATTCATACTTGACATTTTTATTTTAATGTGATAGTGGTGGAGGACATGAAGACTAATGGCATAGTGTTGTTGCTTTGAGGTGGACTAAAAAATCAGTAGTTTTATCCACCGTGGCTTTTGGGCAGTCAGGGCAAATGTCAATGCAGTGAAAAGGTAAATAACATCTCAGAATGATTATGAAGATAGATTTGACCTTGAAAACCCCTTGAAAGTGTCCAGTGGTCCCCTGGAGTTGGCTCACATTTTGAGACCAGTGTTATAGGAAAACAATTTATCAGTGTTTACAGGGACGAGAGATTTTTATTGGATCTAGAAAAAAAATCACACTGTGCAACATAGCCTCACTGGGAAAAATACTCTGGATTTTCAGCACCCAACTTATTAAGAAACTTTGAGAATGAACTTGATTTATAGTTGGAAATGGCCTGTGTATTTTGATAGTTTGCATAGTGCACCTGTCTCCTAATTTACATGGTGCTTAGTTCCTTGAAAGGAAATGGTAATTAAAAAACACTTAAAATAAAATTAATTCCTCATAAGAATTAAAGGAAAAGAAAGATGTATTTCAGTCAGACAAAAATCAAATAATGTCATTTTTCCATAATGCATTAATATTTCCAATAAGCTTTTCTCAGAGAGAAAATGGTACCAAAAAAGAGAGATTTATTCACAAAGCAAAAAATAACAAAGATCACTGATGATGTTCAATCAAGCCACCCAGGAAACTAACCTATAGGCATTGTTAATTCTATTCTCCATCTTCATTGTGGGGATTCTTGCAAGTAAAGTTTTTCACATGCTCCCATGATGGCCCATAGCTACTATGTTGTTCAATCTTGGCTGTGTCTCCTAGCCCCCACCACCATATGGAAGGAACATCTGGATATGTGTTAGTTCTCATTTGGAAGTTGGATATTGCCTATGTGATGGTAATGCCCATGTAAGTAGTTTGTGGTGTAAAGATGTCGGATGATAACTACCCAAGTGGAAAACAGAGGTAACTGAAAACACAAAAACTTTTATTGAATTATTGTTTTGTTTTTCTTGTGAGTAAGAAAAACATTTGCTATCAGTTTCATAAAATGAGATCTCATAAGGTTTTAATGGAACATGGAAACATGAGCACTATTTTATCACTATTGATGAGAAAAATGTAATGATGCTTTAGACATTGATTTCTATTGTCTTACACGAAATCGCCATATATCTTATACAGTTATTGACATTTTTTTGTAATTCCTTCCACATAAATGTAATATCCCTTTCTCAATAATAGATGATTTTGAAAATAATTCATCTATAGTAATCCAGTTTTATATTATTAGGAAAGAGTGTATTTGTAATAGATGCACATATGGAAAATGTCTGATTTTCAAGTACACACACAAAAAAATCTAACACCTGAACAAATAAGAAGGCTTTCCCATGTGGGCTTGGGGAGAGGAATGGGAGGGAAGGAGGAGATGGGCAAAACAAGTAAGAAGTCTTATGTAGACTGTTGACAATGTGCCATGAACCAAGAAGTATGCTAAGTAATTAGGGTGAAGAGGAAGATGCAGGATTTCAGCCATCTCCAACTAGTCCCAACTCATTCTAAATGGCTTTCACAATTGTAAAACATGCAGAAAATACCGAAAATCCAATTGCCTCCCCTTTCTTTTTGTCAGAACCTTTAAAAAAATTATTTTATTTGATAAATTTCCACCTATTTACAATGGAAACCGTAATGAGCCCACCCACGCTCATCACTGCTGAGATTCAATAGTAGTCCACATTTTGTCAAACTTGTTTTGTCTTTCCTTTTTTTCTTGCCATCCCATAATGCACTTCCTATCTTATTTTTCTATCCCGAATCCTCCAGTGTGTTTCTCTACAAGTATTATTTCCCTTTTGCAGCATGCGCCGGTAACAGCATTTGGATATGGATAGTGAGTGCCTTTCACTGATTCTTTATCCAGGATCCCCTTATGACTGTTATTTCCCAGAAATGTTTTTATTTAAAAGTAAAATATATACCCATGCTTGCAAACCAAATCCGTTCAGTGACATCTCAGAATACCTTAATAGAACAGCTGACACAGCCCTAGTTAGGCAAGTGGGGACCAGTAGTCAGCCTGCATCATGCTCTAAAAAGAGATGTGTGTTACAGATTTTCCTTCAGTATTCTGGGAACATGTGTCTTCACTCTTCCATTTTCTTCTCCTTTTCCTTCCCCCACCTACTGCTCTACCTGGGGATTGAATCCAGGGGCACTTTACCATTGAGCTATACCTCCTGCCCTTCTTTTCTTTTTATTGATTTTTTTATTGATTTTTTTAAAAAAAATAAACGACAGTGGAATGCATTACAATTCATATTACACATATAGAGCACAATTTTTCATATCTCTGGTTGTTTATCAAGTGTGTTCACACCAATTCGTGTCTTCAAACATGTACTTTGGATAATGATGCCCATCACATTCCACCATCATTGCTGACCCCCTGCCCCCTCCTTTTCCCTCCCACCCCTCTGCCCTATCTAGAGTTCGTCTATTCCTCCCATGCTCCCCCTCCCTACCCCACTATGAGTCAGTCACCTTATATCAGAGAAAACTTTCGGCATTTGTGTTTTAGGGGTTGGCCTTCTTAATTTTTATTTTGAAACAGGGTCTCACGAAGTCTTCCAGGCTGGCCTTGAGAACCTGTGATCCTCCTGACTCAGCTTCCTGAGTTGCTGTGATTACATGTGTAAACCACCATGCCCGGCTTTCTATTTTATTTTTTTGAATTTAAATTAAAACCAACTAGATTCTCACTAGTTTAGTTTAGTATTGTATTCAGTTTTCTAATACTATAACAAAATACCTGAGGCTGGATACCTAACAAAGATGTTTAGTTAGCACGTAGATTTGGAAGCTTAAAGTCCCAGATTGGGTGGCCCCATTGATTTTGGTCTCTGGTGAGGACCCTCAATCCTTCCCCTGCAACACCAAGCTACATCAGAACATAGTTGCTGGCATCATGGTGGGAGCTCCTAAGAGAAGAGATCACGTGTCAAGATAGAAGGCCAAAGAGCAGGAAGAAGTTGGTCATTTTATAACAATCTACCCTTGTGAGAACTAACTGGAGTTCCACCAGAACCATATTAATCCTTTCACAAGGGCAATACTCCCAGTGATCTTATTGCCATCTGATAGGCCCTTCCTCTTAATGGTCCTACCACCTCTTGTATCTCCACATTGGAGACCAAGCTCCCAATACATGAGCCCTTGGGAAACAAAACACACCCAAAGTACAGCAGGCATGCTGTGTGCTGTGCTTCCTATGGCTTCCTGCTCTACAGACTGGGCTAACCCAGTGGCAGTGGCTTGTCCATCTTCCTCCAACCTCTGGGTGTGGAAAAAAGATGTCCCAGCATCCCAGACTTCCTGCTTCCCCCATGTGTGGTAGACAGCTTCTGGTGTCCACCTGGCCGGAGTTACCTGCTGTCCTGCTGCTCAGGGTGGTAGGGGAGAGAGGATGGTCTCGCTGTGGAAGTGCCAGCTTGCTGGAGGTTCTGCACACCACAGGTGCAGTCGGTCACCCTTCTCAGGCTGCACACATGGACACAAATCTCTTTCAGCATCATCTTCATGCTCTGTTCTGAGAGCAGCTCACCATATAGACCCTGTCTCTGAACCCAGGTGAGACTTCCTTTATCTAGAAGTCACTTACTTTCTAGAGCTTTGTTGGCCTTCCCTGTCACTGAGGCTGGGTTGGAAAGGGTCTACTTCAGGTCACCTAACCTCCCTGTCTTGGCGTACCAGGGAGTTAGTATGTAAATTCTTTTCTTTCTAAATATACTTTATACTAAAATTAACATTCTTTCTACAGTGACCATCTTTGTACAGCAGTGTGGTGAAGGAATCATAGGCTGACTGGGTCACAAAACTTTGTTACACCTTACCCCCAGGGTGCTGGTTAGCTACTCATTCTTCCCTAGCCTCAGGTTGTCCCCTCAAAGGGCAGAGTTGAGTTTCTTTTACATTAAAGTGGACAGGTGAACACAAACAAATAAGATAACCCAATGTCTTTCCAGAACAGAAAAAAAAAATAATTAAAAACAATGCAAGGTAGACATTTCTTTCAGTAACTTTACATACACAAGTATGTATTGCCTGGGTAGTGAATTCTTCAGAGATTGATTGGGGCCATCTCTTATTTCTTTGGAAACCCCCAGGGCAGTTCATGATCCAAACCTAATAAACCTTGGTGACTGACTGCCTTGTGGTGAGCTTGTCACCTCTGAAAGCCAATGTAACTCTCTGGTGTCTCAGGTATAATTTTGTTACTTACAATAAATAGCTCACTGCAGATATGTGAAACTCCCTGTTAACCTCTAGGAAGTGGTTGCTAAGCAACCCAGAGGCTGGGTGTGCGGCAGGTTCTGACCTCTGGGCTCCTCTTCTCCATGGGCTTCCTTGTAGCCCTCATGGCTTTCCTGCCATCTCTTAAATCCACTTCTCATCCCTATTTCAGAATCCAGACTGAAATGTTCTCTTCCCTGCAGGACAGATTTGCCTTGCTACATGTCCCTCGAATTAACACATATAATCTAAATGCATTGCCAATTTATTTTAAAATTGAAATTGTGTATATTTAAGGCATAACAGCATAAAATCTTGATATACACATACTCAGTGAACTGATTACTACAGTCACACTAATTAACATATCCATCTCTTCCCAGAGTTACTGTCACTATTTTTTTTTTGTGTGTCGAGAACAGTTAAGATCTACTCTCTTAGAAAATTTCAAGTATTCAAGATTGTATTAGTCCTTATGCTCTAAGTTAGATCTCCAAAACTTATTCATGGTGCATAGATGTAACTTTGTATCTATTGGCCAACATCTCCCTGTTTCCGCTATCTCTCCTCTGTGGTAACCACCATCCTACTCAAGGCTTCTATGAATTTGACTTTTTTAAAGGTATTACATGTAAGAGAAATCACATAGGAATTTTTTTTTCTGTGTCTGGATATCTCAGTTGGCATAATGTTTTCCAGCTGTATCCATGTTGTCACAAGTGGCAGGTTTCCTTCCATTTAAAGGCCAAATAATACTCCTGTGTGTGTGTGTGTGTGTGTGTGTGTGTGTGTGTATCCAACTCTTATTTCTGCTTTTCTAACACTTGAATAAAGATAGAACATATAATCCATGTTTTTTTCTTGTTTCCCCAAACTAGGGATATACTAACATCATGAGAATGGAAGAAATCAGCACTCCTGTGGCCCTTCCTTTACTGGAATTGCTGCAAAAATTCTACCCCCAAATTTTCCAGTGGTGCCAGTGAGTCCCGGGAGGTGTTGCCTATGTGTCTCCAAGTTCTGTGTGGGTTTCTATCTCTACCACTTTTTCCTTTCTTGCTTCAGATGTTAAACTTGCAGGTATCTTATTTGCAGAAGGTCTTGTCAAGGCCTTTCTTTCTTATGCAGGGTTGGTGGGCCTTCATTGTGAGGCTCCTTGTATTCCTGAAAAATTTCCCTAAGGCCCAATTTGTATAACAGGTTTGCATACAGGACGCTTTTTGCTCTCTGTTTTTTAAACAGACATGACTCAATTGAATTTGTATGCTTCAGTCTCAAAATTGTGGTGTATTTGAGTTACTTAGCTCTGGAATGGTGTCATCTTTTCAGAAGTACAATTTTATAACCATATAGTAATATGAAAATGACTCCATTTTTTCTTTTTTATCTTCCTAAGAACATTCATCCGCAGCAGCACCTTTCATATCCTCTTTCCTTGCCTCAGTTTACTTGCATCTCCTGCTGCTTGGAGCTTCTCATTCACCACTTGCTTCTATTACTAGGCTCATCTGCCTTTATTTCCTTTCTTTTTCTTCTTACTTTTATCTGTAGACGGACATAACTTTTTGGGTAAGAGGTGGTCATTCCCTTCATTTCTCCTCCAGGTCTTGTTAGTCTGTGTCCATTTTATTTATTTATTTATTTTTTATTTTTTTTATTTTTTCATCTTCCATACATTTGATTTAAATGAGTTATGCATTTCCATTTTTACCCCAAATACAGATTGCAGAATCACATCAGTTACACATTCACAATGTTTACATAATACCATATTAGTGACTGTTGTATTCTGCTAACTTTCCTATCCCCTACTATCCCCCCTCCCCTCCCCTCTCATCTTCCCTCTCTATCTCATCTGTTGTTGTTCCATTCTCTCCCTTCCCCCCCTTTCCCCTCACAATCTTGTATATGTGATTTCGTATAAAAATGAGGGTGTCCTTCCGTTTCCATGCACTTTCCCTTCTCTCTCCCTTTCCCTCCTATCACTCGTCTCAGTTTAATGTTAATATTTTCCTCATGCTCTTTTCCTCTGTTCAGTTCTTAGTTGCTCTCCTTAAATCAAAGAAGACATTTGGCATTTGTTTTTTAAGGATTGGCTAGCTTCACTTAGTATAATCTGCTCTAATGCCATCCACTTCCCTGAAAATTCAATGATTTTGTCATTTTTTATTGCTGCATAATACTCCATTGTGTATAGATGCCACATTTTTTTTATCCATTCATCTATTGAAGGGCATCTGGGTTGGTTCCACAGTCTGGCTATTGTGAATTGTGCTGCTATGAACATGGATGTGGCAGTATCCCTATAGCATGCTCTTTTAAGGTCCTCAGGGAATAGTCCGAGGAGGGCGATAGCTGGGTCAAATGGTGGTTCCATTCCCAGCTTTCCCAGGAATCTCCATACTGCTTTCCATATTGGCTGCACCCTTTTGCAGTCCCACCAGCAATGTACAAGTGTACCCTTTTCCCCACATCCTCGCCAGCACTTATTGTTGTTTGACTTCCTAATGGCTGCCAATCTTACTGGAGTGAGATGGTATCTTAGGGTGGTTTTGATTTGCATTTCTCTGACTGCTAGAGAAGGTGAGCATTTTTTCATGTACTTATTAATTGACTGTATGTCTTCTTCTGAGAAGTGTCTGTTCAGGTCCTTGGCCCATTTGTTGATTGGGTTATTTGTTATCTTATTGTTTAATTTTTTGAGTTCTTTGTATATTCTGGAAATTAGGGCTCTATCTGAAGTGTGAGGAGTAAAGATTTGTTCCCAGGATGTAGGCTCCCTATTTACTTCTTTTATTGTTTCTCTTGCTGAGAAAAAACTTTTTAGTTTAAGTAAGTCCCATTTGTTTATTCTTGTTATTAACTCTTGGGCTATGGGCGTCCTATTAAGGAATTTGGATCCTGATCCCACAATATGTAGATCGGAGCCAACTTTTTCTTCTATCAGGTGCAGGGTCTCTGCTTTGATATCAAGCTCCTTGATCCATTTTGAGTTAACTTTTGTGCATGGCGAGAGAAAGGGATTCAGTTTCATTTTGTTGCATATGGATTTCCAATTTTCCCAGCACCATTTGTTGAAGATGCTATCCTTCCTCCATTGCATGTTTTTAGCCCCTTTATCAAATATAAGAAATTTGTAATTTTGTGGATTGGTTTCTGTGTCCTCTATTCTGTACCATTGATCCACCTGCCTGTTTTGGTACCAGTACCATGCTGTTTTTGTTACTATTGCTTTGTAGTACAGTTTGAACTCTGGTATCGCTATACCTCCAGATTCGCACTTCCTGCTTAGTATTGTTTTTGCTATTCTGGGTCTTTTGTTATTCCATATGAATTTCATGATTGCTTTATCTATTTCTACAAGAAATGCCATTGGGATTTTGATTGGCATCGCATTAAACCTGTAGAGAAGTTTGGGTAATATCGCCATTTTGATAATGTTAGTTCTGCCTATCCATGAACAGGGTACATTTTTCCATCTTCTAAGATCTTCTTCTATCTCTCTCTTTAGGGTTCTGTAGTTTTCATTGTATAAATCTTTCACCTCTTTTGTTAGGTTTATTCCCAAGTATCTTATTTTCTTTGGGGATATTGTGAATGGGGTGGTTTTCCTCATTTCCATTTCAGAAGTTTTGTTGTTGATATACAGGAATGCCTTTGATTTATGCGTATTGATTTTATATCCTGCCACTTTGCTGAATTCATTTATTAACTCTAGCAGTTTCTTTGTAGACCCTTTTGGGTCTGTTAAGTATATTATCATGTCATCCGCAAATAGCGATAATTTAAGTTCTTCTTTTCCTATTTTTATGCCTTTAATTTCTTTTGTCTGTCTAATTGCTCTGGCTAGTATTTCAAGAACTAAGTTGAATAGAAGTGGTGAAAGAGGGCATCCCTGTCTAGTTCCAGATTTTAGAGGGAATGCCTTCAGTTTTTCTCCATTTAGAATGATGTTAGCCTGAGGCTTAGCATAGATAGCTTTTACAATGTTGAGGTAAGTTCCTGTTATCCCTAGTTTTTCTAGTGTTTTGAACATAAAGGGATGCTGTACTTTGTCAAATGCTTTTTCTGCATCTATCGAGATGATCATATGGTTCTTATCTTTAAGTCTATTGATGTGGTGAATAACATTTATTGATTTCCGTATATTGAACCAGCCTTGCATCCCAGGGATGAATCCTACTTGATCATGGTGCACAATTTTTTTGATATGCTTTTGCATTCGATTCGCCAGGATTTTATTGAGAATTTTTGCATCTAAGTTCATTAGAGATATTGGTCTATAGTTTTCTTTCTTTGAAGTGTCTTTGTCTGGTTTTGGGATCAGGGTTATGTTGGCCTCGTAGAATGAATTTGGAAGAGCTCCTTCTTTTTCTATTTCTTGAAATAGCTTGAAAAGTATTGGTATTAATTCTTCTTTGAAGGTTTTGTAAAATTCTGCTGTATACCCATCCGGTCCTGGGCTTTTCTTAGTTGGTAGTCTTTTGATGGCCTCTTCAATTTCTTCTTTTGTTATTGGTCTGTTTAAATCGTGTGTGTCTTCCTGACTCAATCTGGGCAGGTCATATGACTTAAGAAATTTATCGATATCTTCACTATCTTCTATTTTATTGGAATATAGAGTTTCAAAATACTTTTTAATTATCTTCTGTATTTCTGTAGTGTCTGTTGTGATATTGCCTTTTTCATCCCGTATGTTAGTAATTTGCGTTCTCTCTCTTCTTCTCTTCGTTAGCGTGGCTAAGGGTCTGTCGATCTTATTTATTTTTTCAAAGAACCAACTTTTAGTTTTATCAATTTTTTCAATGGTTTTTTTTGTTTCAATTTCGTTGATTTCCGCTCTGATTTTAATTATTTCTTGTCTTCTGCTATATTTGCTGTTGTTTTGCTCTTCCTTTTCTAAGGTTTTAAGATGTAGTGTGAGTTCATTTATTTGTTGGTTGTTTCTTTTTTTGAGGAATGAACTCCAGGAAATGAATTTCCCTCTTAAAACTGCTTTCATTGTGTCCCATAGATTCCGGTATGTTGTGTCTGTATTGTCGTTTATCTCTAGGAATTTTTTGATTTCCTCCTTTATATCTTCTGTAACCCATTGATCATTCAGTACCATATTGTTCATTTTCCAGGTGATGCAGGATTTTTCCTTCCTTCTTTTATCATTAATTTCCAGCTTCATTCCATTATGGTCAGATATGGTGCATGGTATTATCTCCACACCTTTATATTTACTGAGAGTCGCCCTATGGCATAATATATGGTCTATCTTTGAGTAGGATCCATGTGCTGCTGAGAAGAATGTGTATCCACTTGATGATGGTTGATATATTCTATATATGTCTGTTAAGTCTAGGTTATTGATTACGTTATTAAGTTTTATAGTTTCTTTGTTCAGCTTTTGTCTAGAGGATCTGTCCAATGGCGAGAGTGGTGTGTTGAAGTCCCCCATAATTACTGTGTTGTGGTCTATTTGACTCTTGAACTTGAGGAGAGTTTGTTTTATGAATGTTGCAGCACCATTGTTTGGTGCATATAAATTGATAATTGTTATGTCTTGTTGGTGGATGGTTCCTTTTAACAGTATATAGTGTCCTTCTTTATCCCTTTTGATTACCTTAGGTTTGAAGTTGACTTTATTCGATATGAGAATGGCCACTCCTGCTTGTTTCCGATGGCCATATGAGTGGTATGATTTTTCCCAACCTTTCACCTTCAGTCTGTGAATGTCTTTTTCTATCATATGCGTCTCCTGAAGGCAGCATATTGTTGGATTTGTTTTTTTAATCCAGGTTACTAGCCTATGTCTCTTGATTGGTGAATTTAAGCCATTAACATTTAAGGTTACAATTGAAATATGGTTTGTACTTCCAGTCATGTTTATTTATTTATTTATTTTAGATTGGTTAGTTTTCCCTCTTTGGTTATTTTTCTTCCCCTTTACTGAGATACCTCCCACTGTTAGTTTTGGGCGCTATTTTTCAGTTCCTCTTCTTGTAATATTTTGGTCAAAATGTTTTGCAGTGCTGGTTTTCTGGCTGCAAATTCTTTTAGCTTTTGTTTATCGTGAAATATTTTAATTTCATTGTCAAATCTGAAGCTTAGTTTTGCTGGATACAGTATTCTTGGTTGGCATCCATTATTTTTCAGTGTTTGAAATACGTTGTTCCAGGATCTTCTCGCTTTCAAAGTCTGTGATGAAAAATCAGTCGTTAACCTAATTAGTTTACCCCTAAATGTAATCTGCTTCTTTTCTCTCGTAGCTTTTAGTATTCTCTCCTTGTCCTGTATGTTAGCTATCTTCATGATTATGTGTCTTGGGGTTGGTCTATTATGGTTTTGGATGTTTGGGGTCCTGTAAGCTTCCAGGATTTGGCAATCCATTCCATCTTTCATCTCTGGGAAGTTTTCTAGTATTATCTCCTTTAGTAAGCCATCCATTCCTTTGGACTGATTCTCTGTGCCTTCTTCTATCCCAATGACTCTCAAATTTGGTTTTTTGATAAGATCCCATATCTCTTGGATAGATTGCTCGTGAGATTTCAGCATCTTTTCTGTGTTAACTATATTCTTTTCAAGTTGATAAACTTTGTCTTCATTATCTGATGTTCTGACTTCTACTTGATCTAGTCTGTTTGTAATATTCTCATTAGCGCTTTTAATCTGATTTACGGATTCTTGCATTTCTATGATTACAACTTGATTTTTTTTTAACACCTCTATCTCCTGATAAAGCTCATTCTTTACTGATTGAATTTGTGTGGTTAGTTCCTCTTCAAAATATACTTTCAATGCTTGGATTTGCTGTCTCATGTCTTCTCTAATATTCCGTTCCATCTGAATTAGGTATGCCCTGATTTCTTTCCCTGTCCAAGTTTCTGTTTCTGCTATGTCCTCTTGTACATTTAGATTGTCCTGCATTGTTTGTAACCCTTTTTTCCCTTGTTTTTTCATATTGTTCACGTTGCTATCCAGCTCTGTTTGACTGCTTTGTAACTGCTTTCTCCTATACATTTGTTTTGGCTTTGTATATCTCTGTTGTCTCTCTTTTGTGTTGGGAGATTATGCCTAGAAATGTTGGGCTTTGTTGTGCTTTAAAGCAGATTCATTCAATTCATATAAGGCTTCTAGGTTCTGTATGCATATAATGTTTTGCTGTTTGTTCTTAGGTCTATACGTTTAGGTTAGGTGCTCTGGTGGTACGATGGTTAGTATGTCTTGGCTACTTTAGAAGATTGCTCCACTGAAGGTGGATACTACCAGGCAATTGGATCAGGGTGTTGTTAGTAGCTAGGTATTTGGGAGTCTTATAGACAGCCTCGAGATATTCACCTATTTGCATTTAGACAATTACACGCAATGGAAGATGTAATGCTTGGGATGAGAGTTGGGGGGTAAGGGGATGAAGGTGCTGTTAAAAAGATAAAAGGATGGAGGGAGAGATAGATTAGAGGGGAATGAAAAGAACAATAAAACTTGAAATGGGATAGAAAGAGAGAAAGAGTAGGGGGGAAAGGATCAGGGAGAGAATAAGGTGAGAGAAAAAAAAATATATCGGCAGCATCAACCACAACAACAACAACAACAACAAAAAAAAAAAAATTAAAAAAATACAAATAAAAATAAAAATAAAAAATAAAAAATAAATTAAAGTCTTGGAGATCCTCCTTCTTCTCTTCCAGTAGGTGGAGCTGTGCCCTCCAAGCGGAGCGTCTGCTCTGTACCTGCTGAGAGCTATCTCTGTAGGGCGTCTCCTGGGGGTCTCTCAGACTTGTCAGTCCCGAGCCATTTCAATTCTCCAGCTCTTAACCCCCTTCCTCCTGTCAGCCTGCCAGCCAGGTCCTGTTCCCCAGAAGTGATTCTCCAGAGGTCTAGTTACACTTGCAGCCCCACCGTGTGTCCCTTTTAAGCCCCAGTGCTGTGGTAAACTGGCGGCTAAGACCCTGGCGGTCACCGCTGGTGATATGGGGGCCTTGGGGTCTGGGATCCCCTCTGCTTCCCTACGGACACGACCCCTGAGAAGTCAATGATGTTTCCTGGCTGCCTGTATCAGTATGGGGAGTCACGCACCTGCTAAAGTGGATTCTGCTGGGAAGGAATTCCGCCGGCCGAACTCCGATGACGTCACCTCTCTGCTATGGCGGGCCCCAGGCTCCTTGCCGGAGTGTCCGAGGGGAGGGGTGGGACTGGCCCGGCCCGGTTCGCCTCAGCTCCTGCGTCGTGGGGGCTTGGCTAAAGACTTCTTCCTGCCAAGCTGTGTCTCGGCATCTAGCGGGACCCAGTCACTTTTGCTGCGGGCGGGTGGACTGATCTGCAGCTGTGCCCGCGGTGCGCGGACTGTGGAAGGTGAATCTGGTACTCCGCGTCTAGCGGCAGGGTCCCGCTCGTCCGGGTCACATAGACGTTTTTTTAAAAAATCCTAGTAGCTCCCGGGCGGTCTCTCTTCAATGGAATTTTGCTAGGAGAATCTCCGTTGGAAGGATCCAAGAGTTATCCTTGCAACTTTATGCCCCCATCACTGGGAGTACAGTGAAAGTGCAGCCTCTCTGCCCGCCGCCATGTTGGATCGCCTGTGTCCATTTTAAAATCCTAAAAGATAATGTAACATGGAGTTGGGCAGTTGGGCTCCTTGTCTTGCAAATTCGAGGAATGAAATACACACAAATTCAAGGAATGAAATCCATGGACCCAAGGGTGAGCACAAAGTAACAGAAAGAAAGCAGAGCTCCTGAAGGGGAGGGGCCCCAAGAGAGGATGCCAATGAGTGTCTGTTGTCTAGGGGTTTTGAAAGGCATATCTAATGGCCCCGCACAGGTTGGTGGAGGGATGCCAGCATGGAACGATCAGGCTCTTCAAGCTCTGAGCTTAATAAATCAATCAGAAGTGCACAATCTCAATCTCTCATTTGCAATAATTAAGAGGACAAGTCCAACCTTGTGATTTGACACACCTGTGGGGGAGAGGAAGCATTTTAGGTAGGGATCTGCTTGTGGTTGGCCATTGCTAGGGATAAAAGCAAGGGTAACTAAGGGAGGACTGCTGTGGTGAAGGTGTGAGGAACAAAACAGGTATTCAATTTTTTTGTGTGTGGGGGGTACCAGGTATTGAACTCAGGGCCACTCAAATACTGAGTCACATCCCCAGTCCTATGTGCGTATTTTATTTAGAGACAGGGTCTCGCTGAGTTGCTTAACACATCACTATTGCTGAGGCTGCCTTTGAACTTGTGATCCTCCTGCCTCAGCCTCTTGAGCTGCTGGGATTACAGATGAGCATCACTGCTATTCTAACTTGGAAGAACTCATAAAACAGCTATTCTAACATGGAAGAACTCACTGTGTCTAATGCTGGCAGGGCAGAGTAAGTCACAGGATGTCTTTCAGGCCCAATGTCTGCTTTCAGGTTGTCATGAACCTCCCCTCCTGTCCTCCTGCAAGGCCCTTGTCCTAGGTGTCTATGGAGATCTGTCTTCCTACCTCATAAAGGTGATCTTTTCCTCTGTGGGCAGAGGCTGGAGCAAGGGGGTTGATTTAGTAATGGTAGAATCATCTCTGGTGGGCTGGAGAGGAGAATGTGGCTACGCTTGTGTGAATATGTTTTATTTGACCCCATGGTTTGCATATTGGGACAGAAATATGCAATGGAGGTTAAAGCAAGAGTCTTAGAGTGAGAACTTGACCTTCAGACCTTTCCTCCCTCACATCGGGACTCTGAACAAATGGCTTCAGTTTTCTCATCTCTAAAAGGGGTTTTGGTGAAGTGGAATGAGATAGTTCACATGAAGTGCTTATGGGTTACCATCTTCATTCTCCAGGTTCTGACAATTGCAGCCCAGTTGTTGGGAGGCATTGATGTGGAGTTGGAGGACAGACCTTGCTGCACTTTGACCCCTTCCCTTTGACCACAGATAGACTTCTGTGTCTTGTGCTTCCTCTTCTCCAAGATAAGCTGCCTCTATGATCTTTCATCCCAGACTTTGTGGGCAAGAACTGCAGACTCGCTGGTGCTGAGCCTGGAGAGAATATGGAGTTCCTTTCTCCATTCTGGACTTCTTACTCTAAGTGGGAGAATAATAGCCAGGGAGTTCCAAGTCTAAGATTCTTGTTCAAGGTCTATACTAATTTTAAAAAAAATCACTTTTTCTTTATCAACCAATTCCCAACCTACAAAATTAGTATGTAGAAACAGAACATTTGTAAGTCCTTCTATCTTTAGAAGAATTATAATTCTCATTGTGATGGGAGCCACTGGACATTGATACCACAGGATCACTCATGAACTATCGTTGTAGTGTGTCCTCTTGACGGTGGTTCCGGGAGGTGAGCAGACCCCTGGGGATGGAGATTAGTCATTCTGCACAGATTTGCTCCTCCCTCTGAAGTTCGTCTAATCCCCAGCATATCATCAGAATTGCTCCATGCATACATTTATGATCTATGAATCATGAACCCAGCGTGATAACAGGAAGTTTTTATTAAGTGAGGAATAAAAAGTAATTTGGTGCAAAGCACTCTTTTTTTTTTTTCCTGTTTCAATATTTCTCAGCCTTTGTCAGTTCCACTGGGCAAATAATGTGCTCTGGCTCCCGCCTGCAGCCCACTGGTTTCAGTGCTTTCGCTTTGTCATGGCCACTGAAAGCCGGCCACTGGCGGCTCCTCATTGTGCCTCCGATTGTTACGGTGCCAAGAGTGAATAATGTACAAGTAGAATGTTCTTTCTCCTCCAAATGGTCACAAATGGCCTGCCACCGTATTATAATGTATGTGAGCTTTCCTATAATGGTCAGAAAAGGTGGTTTGAATGTTGCAATCAATACTTTGATAGCTTGTGGCATTTTTCTCTGTTAGAACCCTTTTTTTCAGAAGACATCCTCAAACTCTCAAAATGAATTCTCTACTTCTTCTTACCTACCCAAAGTCCATCCATAGTTTTCTCTTGACAACTCGAGTCTTCCTAAAGCTCTGTTACTCTTAATCTTATGGAATTTGCATTACTATTTATTCTTTCATTCATACATCATTTTTTTTTCTTCCTAAGCCAGACTTGTAAAATCTCTGAGTAGAAATCATACAGCCTATCCTTTGTATGGGGGTAGCTTATAATATAAGAAGCATCCATATAGAAGATCAAGATGATATGTTTTTGTTGTACAACCAATGAAACCTGAAGATTAGCGACTTATATTTATTTTCTTTTCATATGTCTATAGGCAGTCAGGTTTGACTGGGTCAGGATGGCTGTGGTGACATCTTCTCTACATGGCTTTATCCTAGTGATCAGTCTGAGGGGAGAGAGGCTCTTCATCCCCTGATTGTCTTAGGCATGTTCTTCATCCACAAATATTCCATGGCTCACAGCAAGTCATCCACAAATATTCATGGCTCACATGGTTCAGTTGATATAAATGTGGTAGAGAAATTACTCTACCTACTACAGGAGGCACTGCAGAGTTCCCTATTACAGGGACGTGAAGAGAGGAGAACAAAATCCCACCACTCCCAAGAGCTAAATCACTGTTCTTTGAGCTAGAGCAGACCTGGAAGATTATCCACATCATCTCCTTGCCTTCTGGTGTGTGGAATATCAAACTTGTTGTTCGAAGTATGATCCAAACACCAGCAGCATCTGTGTCACCTGGGAGCTCATTAGAAATGCAGAATCTCGGGCCTAACCTCAGACTTGCTGAATCAAGATCTTGGTCTTAAGATAATCTTCAAGTAGTTCATGTGCACATTGAAATTTGAAATAGTCTAAAACAGCATTTCCATAACAGATTTCATGAAAGATTAATAGACATTTCATGGGAAAAAAGGATTCTATAGTTTAGCAAACTTGGGGGTATTTCAAGACTTCTCAAAGCTTTCAACATGCTAATCTGCCCTACAGATTTTTTAGGATGGGAGGTTGTGTTCGTTTCCTAGGGATGGCTTAACAAATGTCCACAAAATGGGTTGCTTTAAAACATGTACATTTATTCTCTCACAGTTCAAGATCAGAAGTCTGAAACAAAGGGGTTTGCAGAGTGGGTTTCTTCTGGAAGCCCTGAGTGAGATTCTGTTCCATGCCTCTCTCTTGGCTCTTGGTGATGCCTGTAATCTCTGGTCTTTTCAGTCTTTGCCTTGATTGTTTGCATGATCTTCTTCCCTATGTGTGTCTCTGGATGTCCTCTCCTCTTCTTATAACAATGTCCCTTCATTGCACTTAACATCTATCCTAATCCAGTATGACCTCTTCTTGTTTATATTTGTGAAGACCCTATTTCCAAATAAGGGCACATTTTGAAATTCGGAGTTTCAGTGGGGTACCATCCTCTCAGTACAGAGGTGGAGGGTTGGGTGTGGAACGCAGCACTCCTCTAACAAAATTGGCCAAGGAACTTTTCTTCCTGGAAGAACTCATAGTATGGATTTGGGGAGATAAGAACCAAACCCACCCTATGCATTTGATTGTGAGTTTTCCTCCCAGAGTTCTCTAAGTATGAAACCCTATGATGCACTTTGTAGCCTGTTCCAAAGTGATCCCAAGCCTCAGCTTTCTTTATTTATCAGCTGAAAATATGTAACCTAAAGCTACATATGGCTCTGAGATGTGTTATTTGACTATCTCAAAAGCTTGCATTGAGAAAGAACCCTGCTTTCATATGAAGGTTTGATTAAATTTTTATCTGGAATGACTGTAATTTTTAAAAAATTACTAGCTCCTCATTCCTTCCCCTCTTCATATGAAAAACTGAATACTGAGAATTCATAGTTAATTCATTCATGAAGCTAATGATCTCTAATATGAATAAAATCAACAACATTAAAGGAAGGTAAATTTGAATATCTAGCCTACAAATTTTATACAAAACAAATAACAGGTTCCCAAATCAAAACAATATTTTTAGAGCACTAAGACATGTTGCTTGAGCATCATTGAAAGTCTTTCTGAACCATTCTTTATGAATCTATGTTGTCTGGGGGAAGCAAAATTTTTGCCACTGAACTATTACCAATGGTTTGTGCATTTTTTTTTTCATTTTCAATAAAAAATTTATTGGTACAACTTTAGCTTGATTCACCAATTTTGAGCAATCACACAGAGAGATCCTGTGTACACACACAAAAAAACTATAGTACAATATCACAGTCAAGATAATGACCTTGAAGCTAGATGAGGTGGTGCATGCCTGTAATCCCAGCAACTTGGGAGGCTGAGGCAGGAGAATTGCAAGTTCAAAGTCAGCTTTAGCAACTTAGTTTAGGCCCTAAGCAACTTAGTGAGAACCTGTTTCAAAATAAAAAAATAAAGAAGGCTGTACATATAGCTCAGTGTATGTGTGTGTGCACATGCGTGTGTATGCATTTAGCTTTATAGAACTTTATATATAGGTAGGTTCCTGAATTTACCACTACAATCAAAATGCAGAACAGCTGCATCACTATAAGGAGCTCTTGTGTTGCCCAACTTCTTGCATGTGTATTTTGAATTTAAATTCTCCCTGCAAATCTTCCTGAGTCATCCATGCTCATGGAAACCTGGAGTTAATTCTGCTTGGAATGAACAGTCTCCTCCTTGAATTGGCTCACTGAAAGTGTCAGTCAGCAATTCCACAACATTGCAAAGTCAAACTGGACAGTGTTGGAGACAAATCTGTGCCCTTGGCCTCCTTAGCATCAGGCATTAACTAACTGAGCTAACTGGCCAGAGATAAGGACTTCATTTCAAATAACAAATTAACAGTTTCCCATAACTCCATTAATGCATGGCTGTGATCCCATGAAATTGCATCTCTGACAAACTGGCTGCACTAAAATTTACTCTATGTAAAATGATTGTGCTAATTACTTTCTCTTTATGCTTTTATAATCGGCTGGCTGGCAATAACATTTGCAATATAGTCATGCACTAATGAGAAAAGCTATCCGATCTCATGCTGCAGGTCATTAGCAAATGGCTTCAGGGGTCAAAGGGTAATTTCCCCCTTTGGTGCTGTTGGAGAGGCTAGTGGAACTAGTGTCTGTTCTTTTCTTTAAAGACTCAGGTGCTAACCAAATCGAGATTGATTAAAGAGTTTGTCAAGGGTGGGCATCTCAACTTTCCTCCTTAAGAAATGGGTCTCTGAAATATTAAGTATCTTTTAGCTCCACATCCTATTTCATATTTCCTCTTTTTCCTCCTCTCACCCTTAACAGGGTGCATATGTGCCTCCACATATGTGTGCACATACATACATGAGACCAAGGCTATTTTTTTAGGTCTTGCTATACTGATGCTTCTCAACAAGATTGGTATTGTCCATGTAGTACTTCACACCTTTGTTGGGTGTGTTTTTGAGATTTCACAATGAAAATGAATTAGGGTCATGGGTGTCAGACATCAGCAATGCCTAGAGTCACGCTGTACACCAATAATCAGTCCTTCCATGAGTCTTTCAAAGGCTCCACGAGCCATGCATACATATTGATGAAAAACCTGATTACAATTGACAAAAACTGGAACCTAACTTCACTACATTAATTTAGCACAAAGTGATTATGCTTGGTTTTAGTAGACACTGACTCTTCCAGAAATATAATTGCTGTGTGAATTGCAAAAAGATCCATGGCATTTTATCTTGTTTTGGAACTGGGGTTGTTCACTGTGTGGGGAATCTCACATCACAATGGTGATGGCCCTTGAGAAATGTTTAGTTGCTAACATAGCATGTCTCTGTCAGTCAGCATTTGGAGCTCTTGCCTACAGAGTAATTTGGGGGTGATTCTGGATGTGGATGAGTGTTGAACATGTCATTCCATCTTCTGGTCTAGTTGTGCCTGAGCCTTGGTGTTTTGAAATATATATGATCTAGCTAGGTGTAAGGGTGCATGCCTGTAATCCCAGCAACTCAGGAGGCCGGAGGCAGGAGAATTGCAAGTTTGGCAACTTAGCAAGACCCTGTCTCAAAGTGAAAATAAAAGGGCTGGGAATATAGCTCAGTGGTAGAGAGCCCTGGGTTTAATTTCTGGTGCTGAAAAAAAAAGAAAAGAGAAATATATATGATCTTTTATAAAGTTACTTTTAAAATTCATTTTTTTATGAATGTGTAGGTAAAGTATGTAGGTAGTACACTGTCATTAACTTTTGTTTCAGCAAGGTAAAAGGGTTTTAAAAATATTTAATATTAGGGCTGGGGTTGTGGCTCAGCGGTAGAACATTGTCTAGCATATGCGAGGTGCTGGGTTTGATTCTCAGCATGACATAAAAAAATAAATAAATAAAATCAAAGTATTGTGTCCAACTACAACTAAAAAAAATTTAATAGTAAAGAAGGTACTGGACTTTCTAGAAGCCACACTACTTCTTTAGAAAGTTACATTAATAATAATGATGATAATAATATTACTATTATTCCCTTAACCTGGACTTTCTCACTTGGGTTCTCTAACAGCTGCCAGACGCCTAGTTTCCTCTCCCTCCCACCTACTTCCCCTAGTGTTTTTATTGAAATGAAAATCTGATCATGTCCCTTGCCTGCTTCCTGGCACTTTATCACCTTCAGGTGTTCTTCACTTGCTATCTTATGCTTTGTAATCTGATGTATTATAATTTTATACATATAAAATTAGTTTTTTGAAAGGGGATCCACAGCCTATTCAGAATTCCAAAGGGATCTGTGGAACAAAAAAGGGTAAGAATCTAGATCAAATTAGACTGTTTGTACTGTCTGAATACCTCAAATGATCTGGCCCTGCCCCTGTCCAGCTGTATCTCTCACTCTCCTTCTCACCCACCCACTCATTACCCCAGCCGAGCACACCTTGTGCGCTACTAGAAACATCCCCACAGCCTTCTGCACATGCAGCTGTAGCTGCTGGAATGCATTCCTATTGCCCTAACTTGCCTGAGTGACAGCTTTTGGGGAAGGTCCCCTCTACCTAATCTATGCTTGGTACAGATTTCAGTCTGAGCTGTTTTTAATAGTGTTTTATAACTTGATTGATGACCTTGTTTCCCCAATAGACATTAAACTCTTTGAGGTCAGAGTTTATACCTTCTAATTCCTGAATCCTCTGTACCTAGCAAAGTGACTGGCATATAGTTATTGGATAGTAAATAGGAGTTAAATGATTGTATAAGTATATTAAATTAGAATTAGGCATAGATGATGGTATGCCACGGAGCCTTGGATGTAAGGTGTGCTGATAGAGACCAGTAAGGGGAGGAAGAGTGAGATTGAAGACTGTAGACTCTGGAAAGCCATAGAAATGCCATTGCAGCCTGGTAATGACAGTCATTTCCACACCTTAAGCTAGTGAATATCTCTTTCCTGACATCCTGATATTCTATCCCTGTCCCTCTGCCCTGCCATCCTTTCCTGCCCATGACTGAATTTGTTCTCTGTTACACTACAGAAAGGTAAGGAGAAGTTGGAAGGAAATATGGAGTCTCTAGAAAGATAACTAAGGCCACATGGTAACTATTTGTGTAATTGTCAAATCTTTAATAATGTTTTTCAATCCAGGAGATGGGAAGAATGGGTTGCTACTGGCAATCAGGGGAGAAACTGGACTTCATTTTCACATCGATATGGGATAAAACCAAGGCAGTGAGGTGAATGGGAGAGGGAAACCTTGGGCTTCCACAAAGTCTTGAAATTGAGGTTTGAGTCAATCTTAACGAGATCTGAATAGGATAAGGAATCATGCCTGACATTTGTGTTAGACAACAAAAGACACACCTAAAATAATATCCTTCAAAATGCATGGTCAGAAGTAAAAGATTTAACTTTCTTTGGCACTTGTCTTTATGCTTGAATGTTTTCACCACTGATGCCTTAAGGAGAAACTCATCAAGAAGACTATCTCCTCCCTGAATTAGTTGGGGTAAGGGGAGGCTGTTCTTATAAAGAGAATCAAGAATTCAGTGATAACACAGGGGAGTTAATTTCTCCGTCATAGGGAAGTTGAATGTGCCAGGTTGCTGAGCAGTTCTATTGTAGAAATCATTCTGAGATTGATAGTCTTTATCTTGTTTCTCTGCATCCTCTTCAAAATACAGAAGATCAAGTAAATATGGTTTCCTGTTCTAGGATGGGGCCCGAGATTCTGCATTTCTAGTTAGATCTCAGGGTAGCAAGGCTAGAAGGCATGGTGTTCTTTGACCTTTGGTCTTACAGCTTGCACAGAGGTGGCAGTGTAGAAGAGACCACGTGCAAGGTTTCAAGGACCAAGCCTGAAAGTGGCACATTGCAGCTCTGCTCATGTTTCACCAGTTAGAAGTTAATTATGTGGCATTACCTGGTGCAAGAGAATCCTGGGAATGTAGACCCCGGGTAGGCAGCTGCATTTGTTATCTTTTTATGGCGGTGACCAAAATATCCAATGAGAACAACATAGAAGAAGAAAAGTTTTGGGGAGCTTATGGTTTCAGAGGGTTCTGTTCATAGTCAGCCAAGTCTATATTTCTGGGCCTGAGATAAGAAAGAACATCATGGCATAAGGGCATAGAAGGGGAAACCTGCTCAGCTGGGAAGAAGAGGGTAGTGGCTAGGGAAAATATAACAATCACAACCCCAGGGCATGCCCCTATTGACCTACTTTTCTCAAACAAGATCCCACCTCTCAGTAGTCCATTCAGCTATCAGTGAATTAATCCAAATGCACTGATGAGGTCAGAGTCCTTATGAACCAAGCAGTTCTTAGAAGCCCCACCTCTGAACCTTGCTACATTGGGGACAATGCTTTGAACCATAAGTTTTGGGGGAACAGTTTAGATCCAAACCATAATAGCAACCATAGTTCCAAGCTTCATTCTATGACTCTTGGAGAAAAGGAAAAGGAATATTAGTGTAGAAGGAGCAGATTCTCTTACTTTGCCAGATCCTGCTTTAGTAGCCTGCTCTGAGTAATCATTACATGGCTCCATTTTCTTAACTATGGTGTTATAATGCACTGGTTATTAGTAATTTATAGAATATGAAAACATATAAATTTGAGAGCATACATAAATATAAGCATGCAAACTTAATTTTTTCTCACAGTAATTTACCTAACAGATGCTGAAATACCTTATCTAAGGAAAATGGGAGGATCAGAGCTAGTGTGCTGGTGTGATGTGTACCAACTTGACCAGCTAAAGGGTGTGCAGAAAGCTGGTAAAATATTATTTCTGGGTGTGTCTGTGGAGACATTTCTGGAGGATATTGGCATTTAAATTAGTGGACTGAGCAACAAGTGTCAACCCTTGCCAATAGAGGTGGGTATCATCGAATCCTCTGAGGGCTGACTTAGTGTTAGAACCAACCAGTGAGGAAGAGTAGGCCAATTCTTTTTCTTTTGTGAGTGGGGACATCCATCAAGCTCCTAGTTCTGGAGACTTCAGTCCTGGAGACTTCAGTCCCTCCATCACCTGCCTATCCAGCTTCTTGGGTCTTCAGCCTTGGACTGAATTATACCACCAGCTTTCTTGGTCTCTGCCTTGCAGAGATCAATTCATGGGACTTCTTCACCTCCATAATCATGCAAAATCAGTTCTGACAGTGAATCTTTCATGTATCTACATATATACTATTGGTCTGTTTATCTAGAGAACTCTAATGCAACAAGCAAAACCATGTATTAACCTCATCATTCATTTGACAAATATTTGAACACTTATCTAAAAGTCACTGTACTTCGTGTTGGGGTGTTGTGTTTACTTATGAACAACATAAGTAGAGGAGGCAGGCTCAAGTTGAAGGGTTTACTTTGTAAACTGAGTTCCAATTCCATCCCTACCACTTGACCTTGGGCAAATTAGTTAACCTCTCTGCCTCATCTGTAAAATGGCATAATGGTGATATTTCATAGATGACTGTGAGGAGTCCCTGAGATCATTTATCAGCCAGTATTATTATTACACGTATTCTCAGGAAGTTTTTGTTCCTCGTGATGCCCATGATGGTTAATCTGGATTGTCAGCTTGATTGGATTGAGAGACACCTAGGATTTAGAGACCTGTTGGTATGTCTCTAAGGGTGTTTCCAGAGACCATGGGCATATGGGATGGCAAACTGAGGGGGAAGAACCACCCTGAATGTGGGTGGTACTCTCCAATAGGCTGAGGACCTGCTGGAACAAAAAGCTGAAGAAGGAGAAAGTCGAGGTAGATACAAGCTCAATTCTTCTTGATCAGGGACATTGGTTGCTGCCGTGATCCTCTGTGAACATTAGACTCCAGATCCTTCACTCTTTCAATGTGCACTCCTATCAGTGATTCTCTAGGGAGTTCTCAGGACTCCCGGTCAGACTGGGGCTGCACATTTTTCCTGCTTGTTCTGGGGTTTCAGTTTCTTGGACTGAGAATCTACTATTTCCTCAGGCTCCCCAGCATCCCCCATTGTGGGATGCCCGGCCTCTGATTCTAAGTCTATTTAATAATGTACTGATCCTGTTGGTCCTGTTCTTCTTGAGAAACCCTGACCAACACAGTGTGTATCCCTGAAGAATATAAATTGGGATTCATTGCTCTATAAACTGGAATTGTAGAGACATGGATCTAAGAAGTTATATGCTTCCCTTTAGGCAAACTGGGAATCAGTTGGCTCTGGCTTGGGGCCCACTCTTACTTTCCATCATTTCCTTGAGGGAGAAATGGTTCTCTTAGTAGGAGCAGGCTATATTTAACCAGCAGCTTTCAACTTTCTTTCTTTGATGAGGTATAAGCATTTTGTCAACCTTTCCACATCACCTCAATTTCATTTCTGATGTTAGAGATTACTCTGTCAACCATGTAATAAGCTTACTAGTAGTAGGTGGTCTTTCATTTCTCCCATATCCCCAAAGAATTTCCTCTTATTTACAGGAATGAAGTGACCTTAACTTGCAGAGGTTTTCATATCCGCTTGAGCTCAAGGATTCTTTATGCTACCTCCTCTCATACTGCGCAGTTCTTATTTAAGAGTTCTGGACAGCACATCTTATGTATTGTGACCCCAGTGATTTAGAATTCTCATTTGGACTGAGGTTACAAAATAAGGCACAGGGTCATTGTAGGTGTCTCTCAAATAGAATGTCTACAAATCATGTGTTAGCTTCCTGGTTGTTTGGTAATTTTCTAATTTTTTTTCTTTCTTTTTTTTAATTTACCTAGAAAATAGGAAAAACTGATGAGGGGATTTAGGAATATGTATATGTGTTGGGCATTGTATTTTATGGACCATACGTTCCTGTGACAATCTGACAGAATTCATGGTGCTCTTCCTCAGAAATATATACATATGCAGCAGCAGATATAACTACAGAAAATTCCAGGAATATTTTCCCCCACAGATCTCTTTATGTCAGTGGACTCCAGGCCAAGAAAATATCAAAATGGACATCCCTGAAAATGCACAGTTAATGGCAAGTGCAATATATATATTTGAGTCAATAATGTTAAAGGTTTTATTTTAAGAAAACAAGTCTCAACATGGATTTTATTGAAGCAACTGTCAACATTTATTTATTTCAGTCATATTTTTAAAGATCCCTTCAAAACCCACTTTTACTGATTGATTATTAGTCAATGTATTTCCCACTTTCCTACTGAGTTCATCTAATTGAATCATCCTGTTGTGTTTGCTGGATCATCTTCTCATCATCCAGGTCTTTAATAAAGTGGCAAAAGCTTTCTTTGTGAAAATTGCTACTCAGAGATCTGTAAGACTGGGCAATTGGATTACTTCTTGCAATTCTCTTTTTATATGTTTTTCCCCCCCACATTCAAAGATGTTAGACAGTAGTTTGACCTCCTGGCTTTGGGGCAAGGGCAGACAGTGGAATTCGCCTGTAGGTTGTTTTCTCTTGGGTTTTGCATTCTGAAAGCTGATACAAGGGAGATATGATTGGGGTAGAGGAGATGAGACAGAGTCGGGGAGATTTTACCAAGAACTAGGGAGGTCTGTATGGCCTTTGGTCCCTCTTACCTGTCAGTACCTGGGAAGAAGACATGCTTAGATGCTGAGGGAAGATGAGGTAGGCTACCTCATCTGTCTTCTGTCAAAGGAGGTTTAGGATACCCTACTACCCACATGAGTTAGAGCTAGATTTTTTTTTTTTTTGGTATTAGGGATTGAGCCCAGGATTGCTTAACAATTGAGCCACATTCCCAACCCTTTTTTTTTTCTTTTTAATTTTGAAACTGTCTCACTAAGTTTCCTAGGGCCTTATTAAATTGCTGAGGCTGATCTCAAACTTGTGATCATCCTGCTCAGTCTCCTGAGTTGCTGGGATTACAGGTATAGGAAACTGCACCTGGTGACAGAGCTGGTCTTGAAGGGACCATGTATGTCAGCAATCACTTTTGGGAATACTAAAGAAGATGCCTTCCAGGAGTTTTTTTTCCTCATGCCTGGGACATACCAGGAGTGAAGGAGGAAACATTTGAATGGTGACCATGATTGAATTTCTTGTCAGAAGAGCCACAGAGGATGTCAGCATCAGACCTACTGTAATTTCAAGAGGATAAAATGCCAGGACAAGTGCTGCACATGCGGCAGCGTGCAGTAAGGTCCATGCCTATGCGGAGATGCAGATGCCGGCCCTGCTTCCATGAGCTCACCGGAAGTGGAGGAATAGGACACAGATGCAGTGATGATAGGCAGAAACGAAGAATTAGGCGAATTTAGAAGACAAAAGAGTATTTTTTTGGAGACAATCAGGAATGTCTCATGGAAGAAAGTTTTTTTTTTTTTTTTTTTTGAGCATACTTTTAAATCTCAGAACAACTGAGATTTGTGAAAAGGAAGATAACTTTCCAAATGAGGGGAATTATGTGAGCAGAAACATAAATATGGGGTACTGTGAAGAATAAAGGGGAAGTTTGATTAAATTGTCAGTTGTGACAAGACCACCCATAGGAATAGTCCTTGGAAAGCAAGGCTGGTTCCACCAAAGACTTAGGAGAACACAGAATGTTGAAATGGAAGGACACAGAGGGGGTCAATATCTTAATGCTTTTGGCCTGGGGTAAGTTTCTTAATCTCTTTGAGGCTGAATTTTCTTACCCATGGGGTGGAAATAATGATATCTTGTAGGGTTGTGCTTAGATTAAGAGCTACCATGAACTGAGCACCATGGTTTCTGTGGCTGGAATATACTGGTGCTTGTTAAAAGTCATTCTTGTTATTATTACTGTTGTGACAACCACAGTACTAGTCAGAGTGCTGTAGTAGAATCTGTGCAAAATACTTTGCTAGTACTAGATAGACTTTACCTCCAAATTTCTACTTCTTTCTTCCTGAACATGTGACTTCCTCAAACTAGGGGTAACCATGTAGCTTGCAATGGACAATAAAATGTGGATGGAAACCATGTTCTACTTTTGTGCAGAGGTATTTTAGTGATGGTGCACAAGTCTCTGGTGGGAACTTCTGGCAGCGTGGTCTCTAAGTGATTATTATGAGCTGAGTTCCCCCTCTTTCATACAGTTCTGGGACACTAGATTTGCTCATCAATCCTGCCCCCACCCAATTAGAAATACCACCTTTATGGTCTCTTTCTAGTGCATCAATTCTATCTTTAAGCAATTCTTTTTATGTGTGTGTATGTGGTGCTGGGGATTGAACCCAGGGCTTTGTGCATGTGAGGCAAGCTACCGACTGAGCTATATCCCCAGCCCTAAGCAATTCTGATTTTAATTTCAAAACTACTGGTTTTATCATTTTTCTCTTTTTTCCTTAGCAATAATCTATTTCTATGTGGTTTCTTATTTTTCAATTGATCTGTCTGTAGCAGAACAATGAAATGTGCATCCCGTTTCACTGGGAAGATGGCTATTAATCCAAACTAAAATGATAATTACAGTAGCAGTAATGGAACGTTCACTATATGGTAGGTATAAGTCAGCCCTTTGTGTGCCAGCTTGTGATTAATCATCACACCATCATGTAAAGGAGATACAGCTGCTATCCCTGCTTGAAAAACTTTAGAGAAATGGAGGCAGAAAGCAGACAACCCAATTAGGAAGGTGGGGAACCAAGATTTAAACCTACAGATTCTGACTCTGGAGCCCTACCTCTAAAAAGCTCCTCATTACTACATTTCTGTAGGGTCCAACTGTTATTTTGCCAAGAGACTCCATTTGTGTAATACCTGCAAGGTATCCTCCCAGGTGTTCTTCAATATAACCAGTCAAATAGCAAATATATTTTGGTTTCTCTCTCTCTCTCTCTCTCTCTCTCTCTCTCTCTCTCTCTCTCTCTCTCATATGCCTTATTTTCTTCCACAGATATTATATTGAGAATCTCCCATGGATTCAGATACAATAACTAATATTTTAAAAATTCCCCCCAAATCATAATCTAGCTTCTCTGGTTTTTATGAAGTCACTACTGAACAGCAGGATTCCAAACACACAGCTGAGTGCTGAGTTATCACACTGGTGCTGCTGAAGTGTGAATGAGCTGGGGAAGGGGAGGTCAGTGTGGCTGGGAGTGAGCAGGGGCGCTTTGGAGATCCGGCCTTGGAGGATGGGTAGGGAGGGATTGGATAGTGCAAGGGAGGGAGGAATCACAACCAGTAATTAAGTAGAATCTGAGATTGATAAATGGATAATTTGAGGAGTTTTTACTGAGAAAGCACAATAGTAGTTAACTCTCAGCATGCAGATGTGCTTCTTAGACCTATGTCTCTGAAATTACTTCTCACCGTATCTTAAAATAACAACAAGGTTTCCAAATTATAGAAGCAGAAATTATAGAAATAGAGCTCAGATTTTTTTATGGGAAAGTATTACTCACAGGGAGTTAAAAGCTTTTATGCTTTATAGATGCTCTTAGGGTTGAAGCAAATCTAGTATTCATTTATAGCCTAACTCATTTTTGCATTGCTGGGAGATTTTGCAAATCTAACCTCAATTCTGCCCTTCCTTGAACTCTGAGAATGCCCCAGGCTGTATTTGTTCATAAAGGTGAATTTCACTTTGAAGAGCAGTTTGATTTAATTTTTGTTTTTTCATGATGCCTATTACTATGTGTGTAAAACTTTCAAGTTGCCAGGGCTCTATTTTCTCCTTCTGTAATAAGGGAACTGTGCATTCATGTGCACTTCTCTGAGTGCCTAGTTCCAATCACAGTCATGCTTTTAGAAAGAAAATGCAGTTGTCATGGGAAACAAAAATCTTTTTTGGGGTTTTCGTCAGGATCCTCCAGCATTTGTTATTTCTTGCAGTTGGCTCTCATGATCCAAGTGTATTTATGAATCATCAACCAGGATCCACTAAGCCCTGCTTTTATTGAGTTTGGAATTGCAAGAGTTCTTGGAACCCATCTGGTCCAATCACTTTGTATTAGAGGTGGGACTCCATGGTCTGGGAAAGGTGCCCATAGCCAGCAGCAACAGAGCTGAGCACCTGCCTCTCTGGCCACCAGTTCTGTCTTTTCCTTGCTCTCTGATGCTTTGTTCTCATGGTGAGATAGGGCTCTGAGAATTGTGGGTGGATTAGTGACTGATTGTTAAAGACTTCCAAGGAAGAGGTATAGGGAGGAGGCAGATTACGTGATCAGGAATGGTTTTTATGTGATTTTTCTGAAAATGGAGTCTTTCCTCTTGATAGGTTCTCAGTAGAGGAGCAGAGTGAGGTTATTAGGACCCATGATCATAACCTTGTATGTAATGATGCATTAATCAACAAACACCTGCTGAGTGTTGACCCTGTTTACAGCCCCCTGCCAGGTGTTGTGACTCATGCTAAAGGGTAGGCCATGGCCCTGAATCAAAAGGATGGTATAATATTTTTGGGAGATGAAATTGAGCAATATGTATATGGAGTTTCAGATACATGATGAATGTGCTATTGGTGTTTCAGAGGAGTTCAGAGGAGATCAGTATAGTTGGGACTGGGGGCAGCTTGGGGATCCTTAAGGAAGGACTTGAGTGATATATATTGACAAACATCTAAAGATAGTAGTAAGGTGCCCCACCCGCCCTAGTCTTCTCTGTCAGTTATCACATCTGTGCATACCCATCTGTGTTCATGATTTTACAGAACATCTCTGTTTCAATTAACTAAATTCCATTTGATCAAATTATGTAATTTATTGTTAAACCAAAAGTGATTTAAAAACTTTTACATACATTTGTATGATTTAAATATGAGATGTCTCCCTAAAGCTCTTGTGTGAGACAGTGCAAAAAAGTTTAGATGTGAAGTGATTAGGTTATGAGACCTTATCTGAATCAGTTTGTTAATCCAATAGTAGTGATTAACTGGGTTGCAACTGTAGGTAGGTAGGTCACTGAGGAGGTGGGTCACTGAGGGCATGCCTTTGGGGTATATATGTTATCTGTAGTGGGGAGAGCTCTCTCTGCATCCTGATTGTCTATGTCCTGAGCTGTATTACTCCTCCACATGATGGAGGAGTAATGATACTGGTAATGATAATGATGGAGGAGTAAAGATAATGCCCTGTGCCTCATCTCAGGCACAGGGCAATAGAGCTGGCCATATATGGATAGACACCTCTGAAACTGTGGGTACCAAATAAATTTTTCTTCCTCTAAAATTGTTCTTGTTAGGCATTTTGGTTATGGCAATGAAAAAAACTGACTAAAACAAATTTGAAAAAAAAATTCTTTGTCAGAGCAAAAGGGACATTTTATTTAGAGAATATGGTTGCAGTCATTTTTTTTGTGCTCAAGCTCTTAAATTCTAATATTTTATATTTTCATAAGACTTTATAGTTTGTAGTGTAATTTCTCAAACACCATTTTAATTGATCATGAAATCAAATTGCCAGGAGGTGGGATAATTTTAATATTCCTCCTTTATAGACGAGAAGGCTGAGACTCAGTGAGCTTCATACCTGAGTGCATAGAACAGAATTTGAAATCAGTCCTCTGAGTTCCAACCCAGGGCTCTTTTTCTCAAATTACTTGGTTAATCAATTTAATTGATACTTTTTTCTTTGGTTCTTATTCTTTCCTGTACCTGAAGATACTGTAAAGGTAAACCAGCCAAATATGGTATGGTCTCCACAGAGATACACAAAGTGAAATTTCTAGTCTACAGTTGTCAGTGAAACTTTTGCAATGACAAGACTTGCTATTAGTTCCAGCCCTGAGTTTTGGTTGGCTTTAGTCTACCACGAATTGATCCTTTTCTGTAACATTCTTTTCAGTTGTACTGAATCCAAGTATGTTTTTCAATTACACATTTTCTGATTCTTTCCCATTTCATTGTTTTTACCCAGGCTCCTAAGAAATTGAAAATCACTCATCACTCTTTTTATTCGTGACAGATGGTAGAATATTTTTATAGTTTTTTTTTAAAAAAACCATCATTGCTACTTTCTGCAAAGGTTGATATTACAGAAATTCGGCATCTAAACTTTAGGAAATTAGCATCACAGAAGAATTGGGTGCATTCTCAGTGTTAGCCAACATCTATGACCTCTCTTAAGGCAATTTTTCCTTTGTGACAAAGTCATAAAACAGTTTTCTTGTTTATTGTTTGAGACCAGTTGAGGGTCATGCTTCAACTTTGTGTACCCTAAACTAGTCACTTGGATATGTGTGTGTGTGTGTGTGTGTGCGCGCGCATGCATGTGTACAGTAGGAGTGAGAAATGATATTGAAGACATGGTCACTATTCTTGAAGAGCACATAGTCTATTTGGGGAGACAGAATTTACTTGCATGAGTGGCATTAGAATTGGTAGTGATTACTTGTGATGCTCAGTTTTATGTGTCAGTTTGATTGGCTAAGGCATGCCAGATTAAACATTGTTTCTGGATATCTGTGAGGGTGTTTCTAGATGAGCTTAGCACTTGGATCATGAACTCAGTAAAGAAGATTGCTCTCCATGATTCGGGGTAGCATCAACCATCTTCTGAGGGTTAGAACAAAGAATAGAACAAAGGGCAGAGGAAGGAGGGATCTATCCCTGTTTTTTTCTGTCTCGTCACTTGAGCTGGAACATTTTATCTCATCTGCTTTCAGACTGGAATTTGCACCATCAGCTGCTTTAGTTCTTATGCCTTTGGACTTGGATTGAATTATACACTGGCTTTACTGAGTCTTTAGCTTGCAGATATCATATTATAGACCTTCTCAGCCTCCTTAATTGTATGAATGAGTTCCTCATAATAAATCATATATGTGTGTGTATTATATATATGTATATATGTTCTATACACATATATAACATAGGAGATAAATACATATTTACCTATACCTATATCGCATATAGATATATATGATATAGATACTTACTATTAGTTTCATTTCTCTGGAGAACACTGACTAATTACACTTCCCTATTAATTTAAGTAGAATTCATTCAATCTTTTAAAATATAATGAGTAAGTCCATTCTGTGTGAAAAAAAAGGCATAAACAAAGATTTTTTTTGTGTGTGTGGCTGCACTCTGGCTGGGGAGATTTCTCATTTACTTTACAAATAATTATGATACAAGGCAATGTAATATGAGGGACTTAAGATAAAAAAATTTTCCAGTGAAGAAAAAAAAAACATTTTTGGAAGCTAATTACAAAGGTCTTGGAAAAGTTCAGATTTGAAAAATATCTTGAAGAGTGGAGAGATTTTTGATAGATACAATTGGATAAAAAGAAAAAACCTGTTGGAAATATAGGAAATTGAGTAAATGAATGAATGAATGAACAGACAGATGCTGGACAAGGTCCATGTGCTCTGAGAGCAATGTAGCTGGGTTAAGGTGTGTGGAGTGAGGAGCTTGGGTGAAGAACAATATCAAAGCTTCCTCTACTGAGGGTTTTCTTTTACCATTCATGTCTTCACCGAAACCAAAAAACTCAGTGACTGCATTTATCATGTTCTATTTTTAAGCAAATGGTTGCACAGTTGAACTAGCTAGTGTGAGGATGGGTTCTGAGGGATTGGTAAAATGATGGGTGCACATTCCCTGTGTTTACACTTTATATTCAAATGGTCACATTAATTTACCTATTTGAAAAAGCTTTCAATAGCCTAGAGACTTTCCTCTTCTTAGCCCAGTAAAAAAGTTTGGTGTGTTAACCTTTACAAGGGCTCCATTCTGATCAGAGAACAGCATGTATGTGAAGCTCAGGTGTTGATACAACCTCTCAGTGCTGGGTGACATCCAGCTGGCACCCTCTAGGATGGCTGTTGATGACCTGTCAATGACTATGCCTGTCAATTACTAGAGATGTCTAACATCACCTTTAAATGTAAGGATAAGTGAAATACTTTGTACTACTCTGGGCCAAAATCACTCATCAGGAAAAAAAAAAAAAGTCATGTTGGTGATATGTCATGATTAGTGCTCTGTCAATACACTGAATGGGAATAATTTTTATTAAAATCCCAATTATTCAAAGGGTAACCGTATTAGAAGTTCACAGTGGTAAAATTATGTCTCTTTCTTCAACAATGGAAGCAGGTTTAAAGTGGTTACTAGGATAATGTGACTAAGGTGAGGATAATAGGTTGAAACAGGCACATGATGTATTGTAGGCCCTGGACTGAGTTCAAATCCTGACTTTGCCATTTGTTAGCCAGGTGACCTTGGGCACTTTTCTTAACTGTTGTGTGAAATGAATGTGACCAGTGCATGCGTTTCTTAAGATTGTTCTGAGGATTCAGTAATGTAATGTATGAAAAGCCCTTGGGACAGATTCTGATATATAACAAGAAATAATAAACACTAGTAAATATCCCATCATTATGACTATATTTATTTGGAATGAAACTAGGAGGTACATTGTTCTACAATGAATGCATATAAATGAGAATTAGTGAACACTTGTTTCCTAGTTATACTACCACAGGATTCTGAATGTACAGGAAGATCTTGGCTACCAAAGTAGAGTTACATTTTTATGGAAATTTCCCAACTAAAAGTAAAGAGTTGTCTTTGAACTGCACCCTCTGTCCTCTACTTCTCATGACAGATGAGTTATTTTAATGCTCTTAAACTTTCAGCAAAGCATCAAGGAATCATCCCCTAAATGTGGAAGAGAGTCTTCCCACCTCAAAGGAAGGGCACTGCAATGCTTTCTGACATCCTGATGTGACATGGAATGCTGAGGTGTCTGATGCAGGACACCCAGACCTCTGATCACAGAGTAAACTACAGGGCTAAGTATCTAGAAGCTAAGTCTTGTGGACACAGGTGAAGGAAGCCGTCAACTTTCCCTGAGTGTATTAGAGTGTAGCCAGTCTTCTTGGAAGCCAGGTGATAAGGATTCAGATGAATTCCCAGTAAACTCAACTTAATATTTCTCCTGGAAGGATGGACCTCTTAGGCCGAGGGAATCAATGTGCACAGGCTCTGAGGTCTGGCTTGCTTAGGAGCCATGGGGAGATCTGGGCAGTGGAGCATAGGTGAAGATTCAAGAGGAGATAATTGAGAGTAAAAAAAATAGAGTAAAAAAATAGGCTCAAAAAACTTGAGACAGTTTCAGGAATACTGTTTATTAAATATTAGTTGAACACCTGCTATACATCAAGAACTGCTTCAGTAATTAAGATGGTCACAACCTTCCATGTTCATTGAGCTTATGTGATGCGGAGGACCTTGACTATCTGGCTAAGCAGTTTGTGTTTTATTCTGTAGGGGAGTAATGGAGGTGTATTAAGTGATGCAATGAAATGATCAGAAAGGCGTTTTGGAAGATCACTGTGATAGAGAGGCAGCCAATGGGAGCCTCATTGTCTAGAAAGCCACTCCAGAAGTCTGCATAAGAGAAGGCTTAAGTGTTAATGATGCAAAGCATAGACATTTAGAAAGTAGAATTGGTGGGATCTGATAACCAACTTTAAGTAGGTGGTAAGGTAGAAGGAGAAGGAGAAGTCAATTCTCAGAATTTAGTCCTGGACAACTGGAAACAAACAGTGATGCAGGAAACTTCTAGAAGTCAGCTGTCCTATCCACAGTCAAGTTGTGCCAGGGCAGTAGAGTATACTGCAGGCATGTCAAAGAAAGTGCCCAGAGATAGCATGGGAGACATATGGTGTATCTGGGAAAGCTTACAAGATATCCGTGCCTGCTCCAAGAAGAGTTCAGTGGTGATAGGTTGACAGATATCACCTCTGTCCCTCTTGGTACTTTGTAAAGTGGTGCCTCCTCTTCCTCCTGGTGTTTTGTCTAATGGAAGCCAGCTGGATGAGTGATAAGTTCCTTTCCTCATTTTCTTAATTCCACACCTGTCCCCATTCAGTGGGGTTTTATATGTTAGGCTTTAGAAGCAGGGATATCATCAATATTAGTTTTCTTGATTTGCTTGTCTGACCAGCATCCCAAGGAGTAACTGTCCTGTTGTACATGCTAGAAAGTAATTTCCTATAGAAAACACTAACTTGCATAACAGCAATCCTTTAAGATAATATGTATCTGGTCTTTCCAGCCCAGAGTTGCTCTCACTGTTCCCTTAATTTGGCTAGGTTTTAGGAAAAGAAAGGGGTTATTCAGGGACATGGTGTCTTACTGTCCCCTTTTGCTTTGGAGATGATAAACCAACACAGAGCTGCGTGAAAAAATTTGTACCCATTAATGCTTTCTGTGTTTAAATAACTTGCACGGTACTTAACCCAGTTTAGATACTCAATACCTGTTAGTAGAGGGCAAGATAATGTCATTTCATATTGATTAAAGTATGGCAGTTCCAGCTGGATCAAGGACAAAATCTACATGGCATACCATAATATTCAAGAAGGAAAAGTGTGGCTAGAAGAGAAATTGAAGACATGGCTACTGTTCACAAATGGTACACAATCTAGTTGGAGAGATACAATATATCTTTTTGCACATGGCATTGAACTCAATGGTCACAACTCTATTCCCTTGGGTAGAATTCAGTGTATCAAAAAATGATGAATAAAGTCTTTCCATGTTAAAAAAAACCAAACTATGGCTATGCTTAATCTTTACAGGAACTCAACATATAGCAATTCACAACCCTTTGTTGTATATCAGAATCATGTAGAGGGTAGATCAAAGCAGATTGTTGGACATCACTCACAGGGGTTCAGATCCAGGTGCTGTTGGACTAAACCTGAGATTTTATATCTCTAACAAGTTTCCAGAGGAAGCTGCTGCTATTCCTTTGGGGTCCCCATTTTGAGAACCACTTCTCCACACTCTGATGCATTTTGCAACCATCTGGTAGGCTTTTAAAATTCTGAATGCTGAGATGTCTCTTTCATCTAGTCTACCACAATCTCAGAGGGTGGAGCCCAGGCATCAGCAGTGTCTACAACTTCTTGGGTGATTCCAATCTGCCCCGATTGGAGAATCAGTTCTCCAATCCTTTGCTTCTCCTACTCCCATGAGCGCAGCTCATCTGGGGTTTTGGCTAAAATGCAGATTCTGACGCCGTAGGTCTGAGGTGGAGCTGAGCTTCTGCATTTCTTTCTTTTTTACTTCCTGAGGTATGATTTACATACAAGAAAGGGCACCATTTTTAAGTGAACAGTTTGATGTGTTTTGACAAATGTGTATATG
Source organism: Callospermophilus lateralis (assembly GCF_048772815.1). Lineage (NCBI taxonomy): Eukaryota > Metazoa > Chordata > Mammalia > Rodentia > Sciuridae > Callospermophilus > Callospermophilus lateralis. The sequence continues at coordinate 106,447,735 of NC_135313.1, read as the reverse complement.
TCTACGCACAACACAATCAAGATATAGAACATTTCATTACACTACAAAGTTTCCTCATGTCCCTTTATGGCCATTTCTGACCTCCCAGCCCCAGGAAATTGCTAATCTGCTCTCTGTCACTCTAGATTAATCTTGCCTGTTTTAGAATTTCACACAAATGGAATCATACACTATGTATTCTTTGATGTCTGCCTTCTTGCTCACTCAATAGAGAGCCTGTATTTCTAATAAGATCTTAGGTTTGTAGACCACACATTTTTCCAAAGCAGGTATTTAAGGATTTAAGAATCTTTGATTTATAGCATTTAGCCCAGAGACTTAAGCATGATTGATACTTATTAAATAGATGTACTGAAGTGATTTTTAATTTTTAACTTCTAATATCAAATATTTAGCATCAGAGTCTACAAAGACTAGAAGTTCTTTAGGGGAATAAATCAGTTACAGTCTGTCCCATGCAGGAGATCCTTGGGACAAAAGCAGGGAGATGAGTATTTCAGAAAGGCTAGGAGTGGGTGCAGCAAGGCTGCTGATTAGGAGATAAGATTTGGGGGTCTCCAAGGTAAAGCAAAGACTCTGTACCCCAACCTGAGCTCGGGTTTTTACTACTTTTCACTTTTATGCTTCCATATCCAAATGATAAGGTGCTTCTTTTCTTGGCTTTGACAATTTTGGGGAATTGCAAAGCTCAGGAGAAGGTAAGATAAGATGCCTGCAACTGCATTTTAGAAAAATGATGTGTAATATCCACTTTATGACATCTAAATGAGGTCTTTTTTAGCTCTTTCCCAGGGTCGTGCCCACTCTAACTTTAATACACCCAAATGCTCATACTCATCTTTCATTATGTCACCAAACTTAAAGAATACTTTGTTTGTTTTTATCTATCATGTCCCTTGTTAGATGCGAGTATATTTTATATTTCTTATTAAATGGCAACAGTTATTTCTGAAGGCTGATAATTTATAGCTTCACTACTAGGAAAAAAGTGAAGGGGTTGGTGGGAGAAATAAACCTTTTGTTTTATTATGCTCTGGGAACTGATTATGGGCATAAAAAAATAAAACAACTCATACATCCACCAGAGCTTATTGTATTATCAGGTAATTCACCTGCCTCTCTGATAAATAGGACTCCGTAGAACAGTTAATAAAAGCCTGAGAGTTATTTGGTGCAGAAATACAACAGTATAAAGTTGCTTGAGTTCAATCTACTCTGATTTTTTTTTTTTCATCGTAAGAAAGGGCTTGAAATTCCAACAGTAATTGAAGGTAGTAATTGAAGTAAGTGAAGTGCTTTCCTTGTCTTTAGAACAGAGGGAGGACATTTCATGTTTTGCATGGACTTTTTCAGGAAATCTAAGTCCCAGGAGTTGGAGATTTTTGCAAACACATAGAAATATCAATGCACCACAAATCACACTTGAGTTTTTATTAAGTTTTTCCATACGTGCTCTCTTGAATTCTAACAATTGTTCGTCTCCTGACTAGCAATTCTAGTCAACAACTTGCTACAAACACCTTCCTGGGATTCATCTCTGGGGTTTTTTTTTTGTGTGTGTGTGTGTGTATAAACCTGGTGCATTTTCCTCTTCTAGGCTTTTCTAGTCTTTGGTTCTGTTTTTTTTTTTTTTTTTTTTTCTCCCTTTATCATTTATTTATAGCCCAAACAAGGTTCATTTTAAGGTAATTATTTCTTTCTTGCTGATTATTTTTTCCTTCTTTTTGATCTTGTGGTTTATATCAGAACAGTTTCCCAGCAGGAAAAAATGGTAACTGTTGCTTTAATCACGAAAGGAGAAATAATGAAATTTTAATTTGCAGTTCAAACACACGTACGGAAATGCCAACTGGATCTTGTGAAAACGAGGCCTTAGCAGAGAAGGGTACTCTGTGCCTTTTCAAAGGGCAGCCAGAGATGGGACTTCTGCAAGAGTGCCACTGTCAGCATTCTACTCTCAGGGTGAAAGCAAAGTTCCTTGAAGCCTTATGGTATTTAAACACTCAATTCAATTCTTGAGTCAAATTCTCATTTTGATAATTTTGTCATCAGCCTGGAGTTCAGTCGGGGCAGAGGTGACAACCGATTTGTAGAGTTCCATCATTTGCAGAAATGCCTAGTTGCACAGAGAGCCCTATCCAGGGATCTCATTTGGTTTCAGAAGGTTTGTAACTCTGATAAGTCATTTATTTTCTTTGGGCCTCCTTTTCTATGAGGTCATTTATTTTCTTGGCAAATAATGATTTGGTATTAGCACTGTCTTAGCCTGTCCTTTGTGCCTAGAAAGGATGCCAGGGCCCAGAGTATAGTGTCTCTGGGTGAGAAGAGTGATGGTTCTGGAAAGAGCCATAAAGAAGTGCAAGGTTGGAGAGAAGTCCTGCATATAAAAAGGTGATTGTAGGGGTCAGAATGAACACAATTATTCCTAAGCTGAAGAGGAAGTAGCTATGGAGGAATTGGTGGTCTTTTCAAAGCCATTAGCATAATTATGAGTTTTTAAAATTCAATCAGATGGAGTAGGATTCCTGGACATTTTCCTTATCTGTAAAACATAGCACTGTGTTGGCATCTCACTTGCAAGGGCTGAAAAGTCTAATGATACCAAGTATTGGTGACACTACGGAACAAGACAAATCCTTAGACACTGCTGGAAAAATATAAATGAGTACAGCCTTTTATGTTTGCAGGACTAGTCTTATACTCATGCATTCTGCATCCCCCTGCCTTCTCACTTATAATTATCAAGAATAATTGTAGAATGTTCTGGGAATGCAATACCCTGAGGCAAGGAAGAATGGGCAAAAGAGCCTGGTCAGTGTTCCTGTCCCTCTTTTTCGCCCAGGGAGTAATCTTTCCCTATGGTAAGTTTACCAGTGCATCCACTCTGGAACTTTCCTGGGCTGTAGGGAAATCCATGAATCCTAGGCTCCTCCCTTGCTGCCTATCTGTGAGTAATAAAGTTTTTCCATGTAATTTGTGTGAATGTTCTGTCCTCAGAGACTCATGTTAGTGATGCAGCAATTGGCATCCTGTGATCTTGCTTTGCAATGTTATGGAATGAAGCTGTAAATACACATGACTTAAGACTGCTAATTCCACTTCTAGAGAAGCTCCTAAGCATGAGTGCTAGGAACTTCTTTATGAACACTCTCTTCATGTCTTACCCTACCCCATTCCTTTTCTCTAGTCCTACTGATTTCCCTTGGATTTTCATGAGATGCCACCCACCTTTCTTTATCTTTTTCTTCTCTATCTTCTACATATGAAAGAAAACATATGACCCTTGATCAGGGTTTGACTTATTTCACTCAACATAATGTTCTCAAGTTCTATGCATTTTCCTCAAAAATTTTTTTTAAAGATAAACTATTTTTTCCCTTTTGGGGGGTTTTTAATTAATTACACATGACAGCAGAATGCATTTCAACTTGTTATACACAAATGAAGCACAACTTCTCATTTCTCTGGTTGTACATGATGCAGAGTCACAGTGTTTGTGCAATCATACACGTACATAAGGTAATAATGTCCATCTCATTCCACCACCCTTCCCACTCCAACATCCCCCTCCCCTCACTCTTCTCTGCCCAATCCAAAGTACCTCCATTCTTCCCCAGCCCCTCCCATTATGGATCAGCATCTACATATCAGAGAAAACATTTGGCCTCTGTTTTTTGGGGATTGGCTTATGTAACTTAGCATAATATTCTCCAACTCCATCCATTTACCTGCAAAGGCCATAATTTCATTCTTCTTTAAGGATGAGTAATACTCCATTGTGTACATATACCAGTTTCTTTATCCATTCATCTGTTGAAGGGCATCTAGGTTGGTTCCATAGTTAACTATTATGAATTAAGCTGCTATAAACATTGACGTGGCTGCATCACTGTAGTATGCTGATTTTAAGTCTTTTGGGTGTAAACCGAGGAGTGGGATAGCTGGGTCAAATGGTGGTTCCATTCCAAGTTTTCTAAGGAATCTCCATACTTCTTTCCAGAATGACATAATTTCATTCTTCTTTATGGTTGAATAAAACTTCATTGTGTATATATATCACATTTTAAAAAATCTGCTGATAGACACCAAGGCTGGTAGTTTGGCTACAGAGTATTGTTCTGCTCTAAACATGAGAATGAATGCATCACGACAGAATACTGACTTTAATTCTTTAGGATAAATACTGAGGAGTAAGTGGGTCATATGATGGTTCCCTGCCTAGTCTTTTGAGGAACGTTTATACTGAGATCCATAGTGGTTGTACCAATTTATAATCATAATGAAAGTGTGAAAGTGTTGCTTTATTTCCATATCCTCTCCAGCATTTATTATTTGTGTTCTTGATGACTGCCATTCTGATTGGTGTGAGATGAAATCTCAGTGTTGTTTTGATTTGCATTTCCCTAATTGCTGGAGATGTTAAACATTTTTTCATATATTTCTTGGTCATTTGTATTTCTTCTTTTAACAAGTATCTGTTTAATTCATTTGGCTATTTATTAATTGGGTTATTTGTTTTTTGTTGTTAGGTTTTTCCTTTTTATGTTCTAGATTTTAATATTTTAATATTAATATCTAGATATTAATGTTCTGTCAGAAGAGTAGCTGGCAAAAAAATTCTCCCATTCTGTAGATTCTCTCTTCACATTATTAATTGCTTTGCTGTGCAGAAGTCTTTTTAACTTGATATCATCCTATTTGTTAACTCTTGACATTCCTTAACAAAGGTGCCAAAAACATTCACTGGAGGAAAGATAGCGTTTTTAGCAAATGGTGCTGGGGCAACTTATTATGAGTATGTAGAAGAATGACACTAGACCCTTATCTTTCACCCTGCAGAAAATCAACACAAAATGAATCAAAGAATTCTAGGAATTAAAATAGAAATTATGCCACTCCTAGAAGAAAATTTAGAGTCAACGATCCAGCTTACAGGCACAAGATACAACTTTCCAATGGGACCCCTCAAGCCCTGGACATAGTCTTTACATCTTAGGTATGTTTTAATTGTCTTCTGTAGGTTTGATATGCTAACATTTTGGAAGAGACACTGGTGACTGCCTCTATGTGTATAGATAGGCATGTGTATTTGTATGTAAAATGTTGTTGAGGAACTGAAGAAATTGCGTGGCCTCAGGGTCATTATTACAGATATTTATGCTTTTGAATAAGAAGAAAGATAGAGAGACAGCTTGTACTGAAAATGGGATTGAAGACACTCGGACTTAAAACATCCTATGGAATTTTTTTTTTTAACATCAATATTTTCGATTTTCCTTTTTTTTTTTTTTTTTGCCATTTCACCCTGAAATAGAGAGATTCCAGCCGGTCTGGTGCTATAGTGTGGATCCAAAATATTCCTCAAGGACTCACGTATTAAAGACATGATCCCAAGTGTGTGGTGCTATAGAGAGGTGGTGGAACTTTAAGAGATGGAAGGAAGTTAAGTCTGTGAGGTTATCCCCCTGAAGGGAATATTCACTCTTCAGCCCCTTTCTCTCTCTACTTCCTGGACACTGTGAGGTGAGTAGCTTCCTTTACCCAACACTCCCACCATGATGTACCTGGCTCCCCACAGGACTCAAGTGACTGGGTCAATCTGTCATGGACTGAAACCTCTAAAACTGTGGACCAAAACCAAACCATTCCTTTTTTAAGCTGAATTATCTTGGGTATTTGTTATAGCGACAGTAAGATGACTAGCACACCTAGATAACAGTGAACCCTAAGGTTAGATTAGTAGAATATTAGTATCTTGTAAGTAGAAAAACACAAATTTATTTTTTTTGTTCAAACTGGCCTACTTCTGAAAGTGAAATGTGGCCCTATTAATAGTAATATTGGGAGGAAACATAAAGCAGGACCATCTATGGTACAAAGGTTGTATGACCACTTTACTTGGGACCGCCTTGGAAGTCACATTGACTTAATCCACATGAGGGAGTGGTTCTCTTTAATCCAACAAGAAGAATGATCTTAAAAAAAAAAAAAAAGGTAGAAAGAAGAGCTCCTAAAGGATGCTTCTTGTTTTTCTCCTCCACTTGCTCCAGAATGATCAGTTTTGATGCTCATTGTCACCATTTTGTCTAGGCTACCTGTAAGAGTATCCTGGAACCCTTCTAACAGTTCCACTTAACAGAAGAATATTGCCTCACAGATCTGGATACTGCAAATGCAGAGTCAAGGTGTTGGCTGGGCCATGCTCCCTCAGAAACTACTAAGTGAGGATCCTTAGTTACCTCTTCCTGCTTCCCCTAGCCCCTGGCATTCCTTGGCTTGAGGCGGCCTCATTCCAATCTCTGCCTCTGCCTTTAACCAACTGTATTTCTGTGTGTCTCTATTTTCACATGGAGTGTCCCTCTTCTTACGAGGATGCTAGTTCACATGGAACCAGGACCACCCTAATTATGTTCTATGTTGTTATGTATGGAAAGATGCTGTTTCTAAATAAGTAGGTGGTGAAGGTGTCAACAAACTTCTTTGAAGGGACCACAATTCAACTCAGAAAACTGCCCTTTTTGAACAAAAGCTTTTTTTTTTTTTTTCCTTTGGCCCATTGATTTGTAGCACAGTTCAGATGAGCTAATATTTCAAAAGGAACCTTTGTGAAATTCAAATGGGAAAATAACAACATCATTTCCAATGGCTATTTCCAATAAAAGCAGCAGAGAGTTCTTTGTGTCAAGATAATCAGATTATCAGGGATAATGTCAGGGATGCTTGCTGTATTCTCCCCACCTGAGATTCTCGTCTCTTTCATAGATAAGACCTGTGGGAGCCATCTTGTTTTCCTAAGACTAGAAGCTGTTGTTCTTTGATAGATCTCCCTGTTCACAGTCAAATCCCAATTCCCCCAAACTAATCCCTTTTCCTCTTTCAAGTGGTCTTTTCCAACAAAACATATCACACTGAGTTCTGTGGGAGGAATCTGTCTAGGTTACCATTAATGGGTTCACATATACATAAAGGGAATGATCTTGCTTTTTCCTGACGTAGGTTATAAGCATGGTTCCTTCTGGAGATTTCTGAGATAATACACTAATTATTTTTCTTCATTTTCCTCCAAATCCCCACAGGGGAAAGTTTATATTATAATATTACAGACAGACCCCCTTTTATTTGATAAATTGGGACTAGTAGTTGTAATAAAAAATAAGATAGATTATAAAACTGCTACATACAATTAAAAAATATTTTTTTAGTCATAGGTGTCCCTTTATTTTTTATTTATTTATATGTGGTGTTGAGGATTGAATCCAGTGCCTCACACGTGCCTAGGTAAGTGCTCTACCACTGAGCCATAACCCCAGCCCCACATACATACATTTTTAGGAGTGTCCCTCTTCTTACTAGGATGCTAGTCACATGGACTAGGACCACTAATTATGTTATATGTTGTTATGTATGGAAAGATGCTGTTTCTAAATAAATGCATTTTTAGAATAAGCATATCAGTGCATATTAATTTAATAAAATATAGAATTTACACTATTTATAAGAGAACTTATTTTTCTAGTGTGGTTCAATAATTTTAAAAATGGTTATAATATTAATTCAGGTTTTTTAATCAAAAAAGTTAATTTGTGTATCTTTTTTTTACTATGTTAATAGTATTTGCAGTCTTGATGCCATATCTCTTACTCCCATTCTTCTTCCTCAACTTTATTTATTTGTTTATGTCATGAGTGACATAATTTATGAATCATTCATGATTCTCTTTCCTATATATAATCTCCAGTAATCTATTTATTGTTTGTTGTTTTCCTTCAATATGTCACAAATCTGGTGGACTATTCAGAGTAAATGGATATTTTATATATTTTTCTTTTTTTGGTACTGGGGATTGAACCTAGGGCCTTGTGCATGCATGCAGGCAAGTGCTTTACCACTGAGTTACATCCCCAACCTCCCAACCCCTTTTTTAAAGAACATAAAAATTACCTATGATTTACAATGACACTTTTAATTATGACAATTTTTTTTTTTTTTTTTTGTAGCGGGGATTGAATTCAGTGACACTTGACTACTGAGCCACATTCTAGCCCTATTTTATATTTTATTTAAGGTCTCACTGAGTTGCTTAGCACCTTCCTTTTGCTGAGGCTGGCTTTTGAAATCGCTATCCTTCTGCCTCAGCCTTCCCAGCTGCTGGGATTACAGGTGTGCATCACTGTGCCCAGCGACAATTATTTTGACAGATGAATGATCTTTCGGTTTGATAGTCATAGCTTTGTTGACTGGAGTTGTTTTTTACATTTATCATACCCATATTGTGTTTTTCATTACTTACATTTTGGATTACAAAGTGGATCTAGAGTTAACATTGTGTAATATATTTTTCTAGTTTTAATAATGCATAACAGGTAAGCTACTATCTGGGAGGAAGCTGGATGAAGGGTACATGGGGTACTTTGTATTATTTTTACAAATTCTTGTGGGTCAAACAATTTAAAATAGAAATTAGAAAGTGTATCTGAAACATGGAGACCCATGTGAAGACATTCAAGTGTAGTATTCTTCTGAATTTTTATCCATTTTACACTGAAACCTTTATAGTTGTCATACCCAAGCCTATTCCAACAGTTTTTAGAACCTACCTCACATTTATTTAATTGTAAAGATTCATAGAAACATTTTACTAAATTTCTGAGAAACAATTTTATTTTCCCATCCACTATAGCAAAGTAATAAGTAATAATAAATAATAAGGCTATTAATACAGTCTTAAGCACAACTGGTCTCTCTCTCTCTCTCTCTCTCTCTCTCTATATATATATATATATATATATATATATATATATATATATATATTTTTTTTTTTTTTTTTCTATATATAATAACCAAGTGGAACTGGCCTCTCTTATATGCTATTGCTGGCTGAAGGAACCCAGGGAGACTAGAGAGTGTACTTTATCTAGCGGCTTCTTACCTGTGAGATGGTTAAGAGAACTTGTACTACACACGTGCACAATCTCTCAGTAGCCATTCTCTCACACTCACTGTTCTCACAAGTGAGAAAATGAAGGCCCAGAGAGTTTTAGTGACTTCACAAAAGCATGAAGGCAGTGCTGAAGTCACAACACATTTTTCTAGTCTCCGTCTTCATGAGCTTTTCTGTTTTGGTATCACAGGATCTGATTGTTAAGGTCCTGGCTGAGAAATCCAACAGGAAGTGTGGGACTCTTTGATCATATTATATTTGTAGTCTGGGTAACAAGACTGATTTTAGCTTGAGGAAATTTGTAAAGTATATATTTTTTTTTCACCAAAAGACATGCTCGTTCTTGCTTGATCTTAAAAACGTTATTCAAGTTTGAAAGCTTAGACATTATAGGAAACTCTTCTCATCACACTGAAAAAGAATTTTAAGCAGTTCTGATGTCCGTTGGGCCTCCACATCAATTACTCTGGTCTCCTTTCTCGTGAACATTAAGCTTCTCTTGCAGAGATGAATTACTTCTTGTGAGGTTTTGCTTCAGTAGGATTTACACTGCTGCTCTCCCAAGGCTGACAACTTTCCCTTTCTGAGAATTCCCAGGAAGAAGAGTGATGGTGCAGGGAATGGGTAAAAACTGGGAAATATGCATCAAAAAAGTAACAGGAAATACTTGGGTTTGAAAAATGAGATCTTCCCATCTTTCAGGGGGATTTTGTAAAAGCCAATAATGTTTAACCAAAACCCAAACCAAACCCCCCACAACAATATAAGGACATTTTACCAACAATAGCAAGTACACATCTTCCTGACTATTTTTAACATTGCCCTGAGCAGTTGGCACAAGGATCAACCAAAAGAGAAAAATCCAGCCCATGGTCTACATGGTTAGACAATTTGAATGGAGGGCGGTTTTTCAAGTTTTTAACCCTTTTTTACAATAAACAAGCTTGCTATCTGGCAAAAATAATTCTGGCACACTGTAGTTTAAACAAAAATTAAAGGCTCTCCCAATCTCTGCCAACCCTTGCTGGTGCTGAGGTTCACTGGGAGTGAGAATCTCTAGGGACTTTAGTATAAAGCCATTCTCAATTATATTTCTTCAGAGAACTTTTTGAAATCATTCAACATGTCTTCAAATTAATATTGAAAGAGATTAGTGTAGGAAGTCCTGATTTTTCTTTTCTTTTTTTAAAATGTTTTTTTTCCCCTTCTGACCATATTCTTTAAATTGATGTCTGAAACAGAGAAAGGGACAGATACTTTGAAAATTATTTTTACTGTTAGCACTTCAGTGTCATTCACAGAAGGAAGTAATTGCTCACTGGCCCAAATGCAGCCACCACTTTGAGAATCTGCTTTCTGCATGATTTCTGGTTAATTAGACACTACAGTTAATTTGATGTGCTGATTCATCAGTCTAATATTTTCTTTTCTAAAAATTACTTCTCAGAAGTATTTTTATACTCAGAGCCTCAGTCTCACCTTGTAACTTATTTTAAAAATGGTGTTGTACATATTTTTGTCAGAGTCTTTTATGAAGAGATAATAAGAGTGTGTCCTAATAGAATTGGGCTGGAATGGGAAGAAAAATCCCTTTATATAATACTACTCTTGGGGGATAGTAATTAGAAATATATTGTCTATTAGGTATTATTGCTAAGGTTATATTTGGCAGAGTGGAGGTGGAATTGGAGGCTGTAGTTTGACAGTCTCTATCATAATAGCGAATAAGATAAAAAGATAATCCTACATTTGCTTTGGATATGTCAGTTCCCATGATTGCAGAGAGTTGCGTATAATCATGTTATATCATTGCTGGCATTTTAAATCTCTCATGGTTCAGGTGGAATAGCGGGAATAGCAAAATCGATAAATAGTTTGGTTAAATAGTCGACCCTCAATGTGATGTTGATTGCTTGAAAAAAATTAATATGTGATAAAGAACCAGACATGCTCTGGTACCCCGGAAGGGTCTTTGCCTAAATTGGGAAAGTTCATTTGAAAAACTGCTGGTTCCACAAGGACAGACTTGACATGCACTGAGAAAGGTGGTTTTAATTAAAGCTGTGATGCTTCATCATCTGAACTTTGTTTATTGCTTCATGGATCTGATTTATGGAGAGCAGGGGATGAATAAATTCTTAAATGTGAGACTCTGGTTGAAAAAATTAGAGAGAAAATTAATTTTAAAGTGTAACCAGAAGCATAAATATATTTCTTCTGTCTGGAACCAAAATATCAACTTGGTTTCTGCATACGAAGAAGCCAAGGCTGTTGCCACATCATGCCGACAGATCTGCTTTTCTGACAGCACGACACTAAAACAGCTGGAAGACAGGCTAAGTTGTAAGCATTTCCAGATGACTCTGTCCATATATATCACATGAAAACCCTAGAACTAAAATTAGCACTCACCTAACATCATAAACAATATTATCGTTCTCATAGCTTTTAGCAAAGCTTGACCCATCTGATTTCCTGTAATGTTTAAAACTCGAAACTCGCTGGGATTTATTAAAAGTTGACTGCTTGCTTATAGCCTATGCCTAGACACTAAGTCTCAAGCAAAATAATTTATACATGTCAATTATGTAAAGAAAGTCAATTCTGTAGGCTACAACCCAGAAAAAATTATTGGTATTATGTGTATATTTGTGTGTGTGTGTGTGTGTGTGTGTGTGTTGTGTGTTGTGTGTTGTGTATGTGTGTGTGAGTGTGAGTGAGGTAAACGAAGGATAAAAGTCAAGATACAGGGTCCCTTCCAGCAGAGACTGGCTTCTGGGATTTGTCTCAACTTAAGACTCTTTGGTGTTAGAAGAAATAGTACTCATCACTGAGGTATTCTGTTCCAAACTTCAGAATTCTCCCGGGTCTCCAAAGTGCTTAAAAATGGATTCTCAAGAATCCTAAGGGAAATTCTGTTAAGGTGTCTTTCTTCCCAGCTGCACTGGTAAGTCTTCAAGGTAAGAATGATGTCTTCATCAGCTCCATGCATTCAGTGATGAATGTGCTACTGTAGGTGCTCAATAAACATTTGTTGCATGAGGGGATGAATGAATTTCTGGGTGCCAGAATAATGGTCTGTGGGTTCCATGAGATAAATACTGCCTTCCCCACGAACCCTAGAGGGTGGTGCTTCTTAAATCATATGGTGGTTAGTGTGGTCCCTGAGGTACCTGCATCTCAAACATTTGGAGACTTTCTGAAAACATATTCCTACTGAAACAAACTCTGAAGTTGAGCTTCAGAACCCTGCATTTTCTGCAAATTCCCAGGTGACCCTCATACTCTGGGTCCTTAGGCATCTCTACTTCCCATCTTCATGCAAAAATAACATCTTCGCATCTTAAGATCACACCGATTTCACTGATGAAACTCTTTGCAGAATCATCTTTCTGAGTGTTAAATTCCCTGTGTTTTCTGCCACCAGGTGAGGAGCAGACAGTGATGGTGGGGCTGCCATGTCCTTCAACTGAAAATCTTCAGCAGGTAAGATCTGTGATTGAATTCTACAGGCCAAATATATGGCTTCTGCTTTAACACAAAACAATTCCAAACAGTTTAAAATGAAACAACTTTTATCTTTTAAAATTTTTGATGTATTTAACATTACAAATGACAGTCTCTGGCACATAGGAGTGTTTTCCCCCAATGGTTCTATTTCTTTTTTGTCAAAGTAATACAAATATACGATTAAAAAACAAGCAAGAAGAGCTCAAAATGGAAAGAGTGCCTATTCTGTCTCTCACAGTGTTATCTAGAGACAATTTCTTTTGAGTTATTTCCTCTTTTGGGTCTGATGGTTACTTCTATTGGTTAAGATGTATTTATCTACAACTAATAGAAAACTCCCCAAAGTAACTTCAACAATTAGTTATCTATTATCTTACTTCAAAAGAAGACTGCATATGGCTTGTTGTAGGCTTTGTTCAACTGCTGAAGAATTTTAAAAAAATAATCCAATCTCTTTTTAGTTCCCATTTTTTCTATGCTTACTTCACTTTTTTATTCCATTCTTGTATATATGTCCAAGTTAAGAAGAAGGACAAAGAAGTCTTATATCTGAGACTCTTCTTGGAGGACCCGTAGTGGGGCAACTTTTACGTCTTTACATTTTTTTTTTAATTAAAAGCTGCCTCTCCAATAGGACTTAAGTACAGAAAAGGGGGAGACATAGTTAGTGTGGTAATGTCTATATAACAGTCCAATTTTTCCATTGATCAATTCATTTCTTCTCTTTAGAGATATGTCCTCTTGGACTTTTTCTAATGGTGGTTGGTATTTCTATTGGTGATGTCGTATCAGGTATCAAAGTATGCTCAAAAGGTAGGGCAGGGTGTGAGTGTGTGTGTGTGTGTGTGTGTGTGTGTGTGTGTGTGTGTGTGTACGCGCGTGCACATGTAAAGAACTGGGCAACATGGATTGCTGGCTAATACAGTGACTGATAAGCAGAGTTTCAGTTAGTGTTCCTTCTTTGAGAACTCTTTTCCATGTCTTTTTCCTTATTGACTCAGGGTCTGGAAATTCTGTTGGCTTTTATGGAGCAGATGGGTTCTTTCTTTTGGTTACAGCTTTCTGCTTCTTCTGAGCTTCCCCAACTGAAGATTTCCCTCCTTTTCCTTTTTGAAAATTTGTTGACATCTCTTGTTTGCTGATGGTTTCATCTTATTCTTTTTATGTTTGTTTTTAACTCTGTCACTTTCACTTTATTGGAGCCTAAGAGTAAGGTGACATGAAAGCTTTTCTGCTTTCATTTTGAACTCAGAATTCTGCTTGAACTCTTTTGAATCATAATCATCCTTTCCTTTTCTCACAGTAGATATGGGAAAAAAATTTCCTCTTCCTATATTTGTAAATTTCCAGTTATTATAACAAAATGCCAGAGGCTAGGTAATGCAGAAGGAAAAAGTTTTATTTAGCTGCAGTTTTGGAGAATCAAGAGTATGGTGCCAACATATGCTCAGTTCTGGTGAGGACCTCATATTGAATGGCATCACAATGGCAGGAATGTGTGTGGCAGGGAGAGATCACATGATGAGACAGGAAGCCAAAGAATTGGGAGGGACCAGGCTTGTTTTATAAGAACACTCTCAAGAATGAATTTCATGAGAACTACCTTCTGAGGACAATGTCCCCAGTGACCCAGCTACCACTCATTAGACCCCACCTCTTAAATGTGCCACCATCTCAACAGCACCACACTGAGGACCAAGCTTCCAACCCACAGACTTTTGGGAGATAAACTCAAATCATAGCTAAGCTATTGTGTGGTTCCTTTCATAGACCCAATTTTCTTAACTTTATTTTATTTTATTTATTTTTGAGAGAGAGAGAGAGAGAGAGAGAGAGAGAGAGAGAGAGAGAATTTTTTTTTAATATTTATTTTTTAGTATTCGGCGGACACAACATCTTTGTTTTGTATGTGGTACTGAGGATCGAACCCGGGCCGCACGCATGCCAGGCGAGCGCGCTACCACTTGAGCCACATCTCCAGCCCTTAACTTTATTTTAAGAATAACTTACATTTGTAAGGCATAATTGTAATCTGGTTATTTATCTACTAGAAATTTTCTTTTTTTTTAAAAAAAAGAGAGAGAGAGAGAGAGAGAGAGAGAGAATTTTTTAATACTTATTTTTTAGTTTTCGGTGGACACAACATCTTTATTTTATTTTTATGTGATGCTGAGGATCGAACCCAGCGCCCCACGCATGCCAGGCGAGTGCGCTACCGCTTGAGCCACATCCCCAGCCCCTAGAAATTTCCTTTAATTATTTGTTTTTAGTTCTTTTTTCCCCCTCAACTTGAGAGCAGTGATTGTTTATTAACTGATCAGATTACCCAAATTTCCATGGTCTGGTAGACACATGAGCTCTTCCTTCTAATAAGCCTGCTGACCTGGTCTTCCCTGTGGCCAGTGTCTCCACCTTCTACCAAAGGAGTGGTCTTTTACTTTATTCTACCATGTGGAGAAGATGATTTGAAGGTTCCTAGGAAGTTATCTTTTTCATTGAGGCATTTCCAACAGGATAGGTCCTGTGAATCAAATCTTTCATGCAAATGGTGATATATTTACCAAGAGGGGAAGCAAAGTATCGTCTGTCAAGGCAAAGTACTTATTGATTTTGCCCCAGCCGTGTTTATAGATTAGTTCACTTACTGACTTCAGGTTTGGACACCCCCATGCAATATATGGTTTCACAGTTGCCACACCATGAGCATCATAAGTGCTCACCGAATAAGTTAATGGCTGCATTCAAATCTCCTCCTTGACCAGTTTCATTAGCAAAGGTGCCACTGAAGATCTGGCAAAGGCAAAGAAGCTGTAGCTATTTCAGTGCTTTGGGCTCACAGCACTGATACCTCTGATCCTGATGACACTGTTGCCAGCTTTTCTTGCCATCTTAGCCATCCCGATCTCAGTTTTGTATATCTGCCTACACACCTGGTGACAGCTCTTCCATAGATTAGCTTCTTTCTTGCCTTTTGAAGCTCCTTTTGAAGAAGTTTCTTTGTACGATGCTTGATCTTCAGCTCTGCAAAATTCATTGACTTTTTAATAGGATTTCTGGCATGACAGCAAAGTTCTTTTTCTGGTCTTGGCACCCTCCATGGTTCCAACCATTAAAGAGCTTCTGTTGTGTTCTTAATAATCACTCTGCTCTCAGCAAACCCAATTGCTCGTCTTGTCCCCACCATCCCTTGCTGTCTGATGACTCAGTGTTCTGTCCCATGTGCTCTCATGGGCACTCCCACCCTGCTCGACAATCTCAGCTCCCAGATCCCTGTTGGGTAGCCCTACATCCATTAAAGACCTGTGAAGTTCCATTTTATTGGGGGAATTTGTCTTCGCTCCTCTATGAATACATGACCGGCGGCTTGTATTATATAGCCTTGTGTCATGTTTTTAAAAAATTGCTTATCTGTTTCCCTCCTGACTCGTTGTGCACCCAGTGAGGATGGGGACTCTGTCTCTTACTACTCCTCACTCGGATCTGCCACACTGTGAGTGTCATCATTGCTCACCGAATAAGTTAATGGCTGCATTCAAATCTCCTTCTTGACCAGTTTCATCTCTGCTCAGACAGAAGACAGTTTATCAAGGAAAGAGAACATGCCTTAGCATTTTCATAAGCTCTGCTTCTGAGTTGCAGGAAAAGACCCCCAGAGGTAACACAACCGCCTCCCCATTGCCTTCGTCACCTCCTGGTGATGTCGCTCCATCACTGCTGTCATTTCCCTGGCCTTAACCTTTACTGGGAAAACACAAGGTAACCCCTATCAATCTTTAGCTCCTTTATTTAATCTATCTGCACTGGTCACATTTGCTTATTAAAGTACAGAAAGAATAATGAGCTTTTTATGGGTCTTAGAGTCATGGAAATGTTGAGCTTCATGGCACCTTAGAAATTAACTAGAATGAACATTTCATCATGGATCAGGAAACTCTGTGTGACCCAGGAGAAAGAACAGACATCCCAGGGTCATGCAGTGAGTCTGGGATAGAACTAGAATTAACCCCTGGTCTCCAGATACAGACTTGGTGCTTTTTCTCGTTTGTGCAAAAAAAGCATTTACTCACACAATCAATCAATCAATCAATCCATCAATCTCTCTTTCTCTCTCTCTTTCTCCCCACCCCCTGCTCTTTCTTTCTTCCCAGAGGGTTTTCCAGTTATAGAACTCTTTTAAATGAAGGAGTTCATTTAGCTGCTTTAAATGGAGGAAATTGAATGAAAGTTTATTTAGTGCTAAGATATTTCATCTTAGAAATATCTTTGAATTTTTTCATGTCTTAATGTACTCTAACAGATCTCTCTAAAAAGGCGTAAAGTTAGGAATGCTAATGAGAAGATTCTTCTTTATATAGGACTGTTACAAGTACTGAAGGTCATCTGGCAACCTTGGCTACTTCCCACTAAATCCCTAGGTATGGTGACAAACTCTGCCCCATGCCAGTTTACTTTTCAAAATGCCCTTAATGGAGATATTATGGTCTCCTGGAGAATCACTCTGTGATCCTGGGAGCATCTTCACCTATTCCATCCTGTCTTCCTCACCCCGACTGTAACCCCTAGTGACAATTGATCTGTTTATCATTTCTGTAGTTCTGTCTCCTGTTTAATGTCATATAAATAGAACCATAAAGTATGTATGTTTTCAGAATGGCTCCAGAGCAAATGTGGCCCCTGTGTAATGATGCATGAGACCAAGAGCCCATAGTGCAGTGCTCAGAGCTTGGAAGAGCCAACCTAGCAGCTTACCTGCTAAGTGCTTGGCACATACTGCTTATATATATGTTGCAAGATCTGACTCAAACTTGATTGTTCTTCCTTCCTTCTCTCTCTCTCTCTCTCTCTCTCTCTCTCGCTCTCTCTCCTTCCTTCTCTCTCTCTCTCTCTCTCTCTCTCTCTTTCCTTCCTTCTCTCTCTCTCATTGTACATGTAGACATTTAATTTTTTCAGCACCATTTAATGAATACATTGTCCTTTCTTTGTTAAACTGCCTCTTTGTAAAACTCAATTGTCCATACCCACAGTGGTCTAGTTCTTTTTTATTTTTTTCGTACCAGGGATCAAACTCAGAGGCACTCAACCACTGAGCCACATCCCTAGCCCTATTTTCTATTTTATTAGAGACAGGGTCTCACTGAGTTGCTTAGTGCCTCACTAAATTGCTGAGGCTTAACCCGTGATCCTCCTGCCTCTGCCTACCCAGCCACTGGGATTACAAGGCATGCACGACCACACCCACCTCACAATGGTCTAATTCTCGACTATTCTATTTCCCTGAACCCTCGGAAAAGCCAGAGGCAAATCTTTATGCTAATATTATAGTTTCAGTTTCTGAAGTTTTTACAATAAATCATGAAATCGGGTGGCATTAGCCTTTCAACTTCATTTTTTTTTCTGTATCCCTTTTAGTGTTTTACCCATTGATTATTAATTGGCACAAAGTTTCACCTAAACCAAGCACCTTTTGTAGACAGAAAGCATGTTTTATTCATTTTTTAAAGTGTAAACTAGACATGTCACATTTTTTCTCCACCAGGCAATGGCCTCCTACCACACTCACAAAAGTACTAGATCCTAGAGTGACTTTTCGGCACAGGCAAAGACTTGGGTTTTTTCTCTCTTGAATTTCTACCATGCCCCAGCCATGCTGGGCTCCCATCCGGCTACTTGACACACCAAGCACATTTCCATCTCAGGAACTAAGTGCTAAGATAGTTCATCTTAGAAATATATTACTTCTCCCTCTCATTTTCCCTTCTCTGATTTTTTTTTCTCCCCAGAAGACTTCTTATTGTATACTCATCCATTGCTTTGACGATTATTTCTTGCATTAGATAGTTTATTTCCCTTCATGATGTAAAAACTTTGGTCTGGTTTTTTTTTTTTTTTCGGTGTAATTCAGCATTTGGAGCTGTGGTTTATGCATAGTGAATGATTAAAAGTTAAGTCTTTGTGACACCTTCCTTTGTAACACCTGTTGGATAGCCGGGAGTACAGAAAAGAGCTGACACAGCACGCCTGACTACTGCCCTTAGAAGGGCCCTTGGCTGGCATGTGGGAATGTGGATCTGAGGAGGGTCCCCACCATTCCCAGAACTCAAACAGTGGCTCATTGTGGCTAATCTGTTTGTACAATCAATATTTTTATGCTGAACATTTTCCTTCTTGCTGGGAGTTTGGGATTTTGGTACACTCTAGGTGGAAAGTTGCCTATGTGACCATTCCCTGAAAACAAAGCCCCTGGGCACTACATCTCTGATGACTTCTCTGCTAGACAGCATTTCACACGTGTTGTCACAATGTGATGCTGGAAGAATTAGGCACATCTGTATGAATCTCAAGAGGAGAAGAGTCTTGGAAGCTTGTTGAGAGCCACAGCCGAAGGGGCCCCAGCAAACTTCCAGCTGCCAGCAAACTTCCAGACTGCCGGCTGATGATTGGCTCACAGCGGCCCCAGCAACATCTAGCTGATTGGCTCCTCTGCGGTGGTGATGCTCATTGGAGATGCTCATTGAGCTGTTTCCCTGCCCTTTCAGACTACCAGCTGATGATTGGCTCACAGTGGCCCCAGCAACATCTAGCAACATCTAGCTGATTGGCTCCTCTGCAGTGATGCTCATTGGGCTGTTTCCCTGCCCTTTCAGACCACGGAGCTGCTCATTGGGGGACTTTTTTGGCTCCGCCCATGCGACCCAGCCAATCGGCCTCAAGAGCAGGAGGATTGTGGAAGGTGGAGAGGCTGGTGGGTGAGAGTGTGGCTTGTAGGAAGCCGGTGGTGGCAGTTGGGCTCTGAGGGTTTTTTCCTGAGGAGCTGTTTTGTTTGGCGTGTGTGGTTCTAAAAATAAAGTTAGTTTCTTTTGACAAGTGGCTCCTGAATTGTGCCCAGCTAGACTGCGGCAGAAGCTTGTACTGGTTTCCTTTAGACCTCACCCTGTGCCCTTTTTTGTTTGCTGCTTTGACTTTGCCTCCTTTCACTGTAACTAACCCTGGCCATGAACTTGACTCTGTGCTGAGTGCAGAGAAGGCCTTCTAGTCAATTGCTGAAGCTGGGAGTGGACTTAGAGACCAAAAGTTTTCTTTCATATTTTTAATGAAAAGCAGTTAGCATTAAGAAAAATTTCCAGGATGGGACAGGGACTGGGATTCAGGTTTGTATTCACCACAAGGGGTCACGAATGCAAGTCTGAGATGATCTAGGAGAGTTTGCCTGGAACCAAAGTAGAGGTGGACATTCAGGGGCAGCAGTGTGGTGAGCAAGGATGCCAGGTTCCATAGCTCACTTCCTCTGCTTAGTGGCTGTATGATTGTTTGATATAAAATGAGGACAATAGCAGTGATTCCTTTAGAGTATTTTAAAAAGATAGCTTTCCATGGGAGTTATTATTCAGGAGCACTGTTTGCAAAGCATTTATGAAGTAACTTGCAAGCTGGGCTCTACCGTCTTTGAGTAGTGAGTACACTGTGGGCTCTGTGTCTTTGTACATCTATCACACATAGTACCCCCAATAACAACAAGACCTCCATATGGTTTCATATGGGAACTTAGGGAACCAATTGGCCAGAGGGGAAGGAGCAGATGTGGAGGCAGCAACTTAATTTGTAGGTACCATTTCAGATAAACAGAAGTCTGGGTCTTTGGGGCATCTAAACCATTCCAGGATCAAGTCTAGTGATTCATTTCTTCTCTTCTAGTTCCCAGTATGAGTTCCTTCTGAGTTCTAGGAATGTGCTGTATCTTCTCCCTTCTATATAAACTCAAATTTCCATATATAAAATCTTCATATGGGATCATTTAGTTTTCAGCCTTGCAGGAAGAATTGGAAGGGCAGGATCTTTGGGATGATGTAGCTGGATCCAGGAAGCAAGCGTCTCAATAAGATGGCCTGGAGCCAGGGCTTCTTGGTCTCTCCAAAATTTTTCTGCATGGTACTGAGCAATGGGTCGATCTCCATGTCTTCTGCTTATGTTCTGATGACTAAGGCAGCCTTGTGTTGAGATGCCCTCAGATACAATAATCCCAGATCACGTAGTGACTGCATGGATACCACATGTTCTCAAAAGCTTCCTAGGCCAGAATGAGATTTGTGTAAGTAAAAAGTAAAGTTTTGAGGCATGAAGTCATTTGCTGCCCAGCATTACCTACCTTAGTCTGATGAATACTTGTTTTGCTTTATCTGTCCTCTTCCCTACACTTTTGCTTCATTCCAACCTCTAAATCATGCCAACTACTGTACTATCATTCAGTTGCCAATTTTGAGGCAGTTTTCCATGAACCACTTTTTCATCAAGAGGCAAGGAAGAAATTTTGTTTCGGGGGAAGATAGAAGTCACCTTCTATTTATTTAGGATTAAAAACTTTCTAAAATCATAAACTATATTCCTAAGAATGACTGAGTGAGTACTTAACTAATCTGCAAAGCATTTCTACTCCTTTGAGTCAGGCCGAGTCCCCAGGAATGTCACTTTGCTAAAGAAGACAGCTCTCTCTGCCATTTGCCCATATTACTGACTCATCCATCATCTGTCCTCGTTATCCTCCCATCAGCCATCCAAAGTGGGGAAG
The DNA here is from genome assembly GCF_048772815.1 of Callospermophilus lateralis. Classification (NCBI taxonomy): domain Eukaryota; kingdom Metazoa; phylum Chordata; class Mammalia; order Rodentia; family Sciuridae; genus Callospermophilus; species Callospermophilus lateralis. The sequence goes on along the minus strand of NC_135313.1, from coordinate 106,426,721 downwards.
AGTACCATCACCAAATTCTGTTCCTCTATTTTAATGTCTTTTTTTTCTTAGCCCATTTTTCAGAGAGCTCCTTTTCAAATGCTAACAATCATAGATTAGCTTTAATAGCCTCTCTCATTAATTGTCTGACCAGAGTAAAAATATGTCTCGGGAGACAGATTTTACTTCCACACGCCTCTGATAATGTCAAGGTACCTGTGCAGTATCTCTAGGACTGAGGCCGACCCCAGAATACAAATTGCTCTTTCCAAAGTATTTGACTCAGCTCTTAGAGTCACTGCAATGTTGGTATGTCAATTTTGACATTTCAGTTAGTAGGCACTGCACTTTTTCTTTAAAATAAGGTAAGGAATTATTAATGGCATATAAGAGGAGATACAGAAATTCTAAGCAATGTCATTTACATTTATTCTATCAAAAGGGTGAGCAACAATTCCTCATACAAGGTTTACATGCCCTTCTTCTAAGGGTAAAAGCAGAGATGGTAGTAACACTATTAAACTAGATGATGCCTTAAGATCCTGTTTACTTTAAGAACACTATTGCATTTCAGAGATAAGAGTATCATTTCAGATAAATTCTTCATACATGAGGAAATCAAATGCTATTGGGCTTAGCAACTGTCATGGTGAGGTGAGTCCAGAATCCCTGTTTTATTCAACATTTAGTAATTTTTGATTGCCTACAATGTGCCAGGCTGGGGCTACAACTGTGGAAAACGTAGAGTTCCTGACCACATGGATCTCATGCTTAATTATTCATTCCTATCCCATTTTATATTGCAACAATTTTGTTGAAAATGGCTTCACTTCGAGATCATTTTTAATTCTGAGCTGCAAGAGTGGCCTAATATCTTTCCCACCCTGATATGATTACCTTAAAATAATCACTACTTTATGCTAAGCATTGCCCTTCACCAGGTCTTATTTATCAGTGCAACAGCCCATGGGAGAGGGGCTTAACCCCTTGCTGCTAACTGGTTTATCTTGTCATTTTTACAAGTGGGAAAACTCAGGCTTAAAGAGCTTAAATTGCATGTAGAGAACACAGAAGAAGTAAATTAGTGAGTTGGGATTCCAATGTACATCTGACTGATTTCAAAGCCATCAACCATCTTCTCTTCAAGCTACTTCAATATTCTAATTCTGTACATACCTGAGGAATTCTTTCTAGAAAATCATACATAGAGAATCTAGTTCTTTTCTTAAATTCTTTCGTTTCCAGTGCCCTTTCCTTTATTATTCTGATGAATTTTGGTCCAGTGAAATGTTAGGTGTGTTAAATCCTCAGAAGATAGAAAAGGATGGTTACAAGGTGAGAAAGGTCAGGGCAATCTCCTAATATTACAAGTCTAAGATTCCAAATCTGTGAGTAAGAGGTTGACCAAAAGGTCAGAGTATTTGTCTGAGAACTGCCCTTAGTGAGTGGATTCTAAATGGCACAACGAGGCTTGTTGCTATGACACCAAATGATTCCATATTCAGTGCAATGGAATCCCCATTTGTGTTCTTAAAAAATTAAAGCAGTTTTATGGATATTAAATGTTTAAGTGGCTCCAGCAGCTAGAAAGAAAAATCACCTTATGAATAAAACAGACCAATGCCTGATTGCTTGCACGGAAAGTATTTGAAAAACGTGTTTGCGGAGTATGGAGCTTGGCAGATTTTGTTTTATGGTGTGCAGTGATAGGAGGAAATGGATGAATGAATATATAAATGATTGTAGGCAAACTACAGAATGTAAAAATTGTGGGAGAGAAATTAAATTTACTACAACACGTTTTTTCCTGAGCACTTATTATAAGCTCAGCAACATGCAGGGCTTACTGAAGCATGCAAAAACAGCCCCTGGTACTGTGTTGACTTCATTTTTCCTTCTTTCATTGATGAGATATCTACAATGACACTACGTATTTAGCTATGTACCAAATAAACTTCAAGATCTCAGTGTTTTCACATGGAAGGTTTTATAAAAACCGGTTTTGTTGAGGAATAATTTTATATAGAGTAAAACTTACCTGTTTTAAATGAACAGTTCAATGAGCTTTGCTAAACATTTACAGCTAAGTATCTGCCACCACAATCAAGGCGCTGAATGTTTCCATTACTCCAGAGAGTTCCCTAGGAGCTCTTCTTTTGAGTTCCTTCTGTCCACTCTGTTAACAATCACTGCTCTGATTTTTGTTCCTATGGTTTTACCTTTTTCAGAATATTAGATTAATGGAATCATCCAGTTTATATATTTTCTGTGTCTGCTCTCTTTTGCCTAGCATAATTCATTTTGGGATTCATCTGTGGCTTGGTCTATATCAATAGTACATTCCTTTTTATTTTGGAATAATTATATTCTGCAGTATGGATATGCTACATTATGTTTACTCATCTACTACTAGTTAATGAACATTGGGGTTGTTTGTGGGTTTTTAAGTCTTATGAAACTATAAATAGTTTCGGATAGATCTTTGTGTTGATAATAGAATACACTTTCCTTACTTAGGTAATCATTCAGTATAGTTTTTTCCAAGTAGATAGATGAATTGTTTCCCTACATGGTAACTTGGGGATCAAGGCATTTTTATTTTCTAGTGTCCTAATGGCCTATATTCTTAGACCTTGGGTTATTTATTTTTTTTTTTTTCAAACTGTGACAAACAAATGAACAAACAAACAACAACCCTGACAAGAACAACTTAGAGGAAGGAATGTTTGTTTTGGCTCATGGTTTCAGAGAGTCAGTCCATAGTTGGCTGATTCCATAGCTCTGGACTGGAGGTGAGGCAGGACATGATGGTGGAAGGGTGTGGTGGAGGAGCACTTCTCTGTTCCTGGCAGCCAGGAAGCAGAGAGAGAAAGGAGAAGGGACTGCAGGGGAGACAAACCCTTCCAGGGCATACTCTTAGAGACCCACCTCCTTCAGCCATGCCCCTTACTACCCAGTGAGTCCATTCAAACTATAATGAACATATTAGATTTCAACTCTCATAATCTAACCATTTCACCTCTGAGTATTCCTGTATTAACACAGGAGCTTTGGGGGGACACCTCAGATCTAAATCATAACAATGCTCTTTATTTCCAGATGTTAAAGGGGAAAGAGACCTGCTTCAAATACTCCATCCCAAGCAGGGACATACATCACTGCTGCTTATATCCTCCTGGTAAGCACCAGACATGTGGTCAGCAAGATTCAAGGGGGCTGGGAAATCAATCCCATAGCAACTCTATACCAGGCACAAAGGTTCACGGATTTTTTAGTGGATGAATATCTATTGATAACACAATTTACTTGTTTAGCAAATATTTGTTGAGAGCCTGTCAAATATCAAGCACTGTGTGAGGTGCTGCAGATAAAGTCATTACACACACACACGCACACACACACACACGCACACACACACACAATACACAAACATACACAAAGAAAAACAAGTCCAAACTATAAACATCAGTTTTTAGTAGCTTGAATTTACAGTCTGGGTAGATTTAAAGGACGTGCAGTATGTTTCTACAGCCAGGAAATAAGTAAATAGGAATTCAACTGCCATATAGAAGAATAGGGGATGGTATAAGCATAAAAATTATAAAATGACAGATGATTGCAAGTAGATCAGAGAAACCTTCCTGGAGGAGGTAAGATTTCATCTGGGTTTCTAAGGTTGTTAAAATTGTTGGTAGGTGGATGGGGATGGAGTGGGAACTTCAAAATAGATAAATGATTGGAAAAAGGGAAAGGGAATGAAAGAAGCAATATGCCATCTGTAGTCCTTGCTTGAGGGTGTGTAAAGAAATTTACCTGACTTCTCAGCTTTGCTAAGGTGCCCACAAGCTGACCTTAAGGCCAAAATACAAAGCTCATTTAAATTGCTTTCAAAGGAAGCTCTATTCATTCTACTGTTTCAATGGCTGCTGCTCTGTTTTATTGATGGTGATTGATGCTTTAAAATGTGGAATTGAGTACCCCATGGTGGTAAAGTTTTTCATAAATTGAATAAGTAGTGCGTGGCCTAGTGGGTGTTTTCTAAATATTAATAGAGCTGAATAAATTAAGATAGTGGGAAGAAAGTTGCTTTTCTTCCTTTTGCAGAACAGTTTGGAGAAAGGTCATGCTGATTGCAAGTAAAACCATTGCTGTTTAAATGTAGAGATCTAGGAATACAGTTGATATAATATGTCATTATATTAGTCCATAGTTAGTGAGGGGGAAAAGAAAGCTCTGATACATGCTTAGGGCAGGACAGATTTCATCCAGGAAATTGATGCTTTCAAAATGATTCAAATCAGCAACGCTAGAGCCATCGCAGTAGCTGTGATTTGCTTCTATTGCAGCTAGAACTGCTGCCCCTATGACACAAGAAAGTAATGAAAAGAGGAACCCAGCAGTCAGCCACCACTTGACTTGCCTGTTGCTGCAGCCCTGTTTACCCCTCAAATTTGCTTGGGCTTAGATTGCTCACATAGCCTCAATTTCACTCATATTCCTATGTCTAACAGACTTTAAGAACTACAGGTTTTAGTCTTCTAGACTCTGTGATTTAGGAAATCCCAAAACATAGTGGGGTAGTAATTGTAGTTATGGCCAGTTATCATCTTTGTTTTTCTGGTTTCCTCACTTGTCTTTGTCTCTCTTTCTGGCACTCAGAGTAACATTTTAATACAAAAAAATGCCACATAAAAAAGATACTGAAGTCGTTATTGTAAATATGTGAGTTTTTGTATTCCTTTTGATTATGAGTTTTCATGAGAGTAACATTGTCAGACTGTCAGAACTTCTACATCCGGACACACCAGCCTTATCATTGGGTCAACTGTGCTCCTCCCACATCTTTGATGCATCTTCCCCAAATGATTTTCAATCAGTCATCTATGAGGTCTAGATATTTTACTAAAGTTTTCATTGTACAATGGGGAAGAGACTTCGGATTATATCCTACCTAACGAAATTGCTGAGGTGAGGTCACTCTATCTTCCTGTTGGAAGTTTCTCTTCCTGCCGACTTCCTGCCTTCCCAGGAGTTCTAAGAAATCATCTGTAGTGTGTCAAGGAATTTAGCTACCATCCTCAGCTTACCTATAAATACCACTCAGCAAAATAAGAACTGGGTAGTTAGCAGAACTGTCACTATCAATTGTTCCTCAAGTATGGCCTCTTGGCAGGAAGGTGGGCCCATAATGGAGTGAGGTTTCTTTTCAACTTGCACCATAAATGGCTTTTTAGAGTACTCACCTGACAAAAGAGCATGTTTTTACAGGAAAATTCTATTTCTTAAAAGAAAGGTTTATTTCCTTTATTGCAGTTATTATGTTTTCTTTTTTTTTTTTAAGAACAAAAGACTGATAGGCATCATGATAGGAAAGTTACCACAAATTTTAATAGTATACAAGAAATAATGATTGTACAAAATAAAGATTTTTAAATTGTGCATTAATTTACCAGAACCCTACATAATAACGGAACTATGATTTAATTGACATACTATGACATATTTCTATACTAATAACTAGATAGATAACATTGTGTAGATATCATATGAAGGATTAACTTGCTCAACACCAAAAAACTGTTAAATTCAAGGATTTTTCTCCTTCTGTTTCTTCTAAGTCAATTCTAGACCCACACAGTTCAATTCCGTTAAATGAGTAATTACATGATGATGATGGTAGGACCCTTTGTTAAATTAAGAGTTTCAAGTACAGTAGAAGAACCTCAAACTAAGTGCAGGGTCCTTCTTTTGAGGGTCCCTCTGTGATAATGCAGCTCTCATGCTGTGAAGCTGGCCTTGGGTGTAGGCTTCTGTGACAGCTGCTGTAGCAGATCCTGCAGGTGTAAACAGCAATAAACTGTCATCATCCTTCTGCAAGGGGAGCTTTCAGTTGGGGGGGGGGATTTTTCTGCTGGAATTACCTGTAGAGTCAGCATCATATTCTTTTGAATATCTTCAGAGACACCAGTTCTTTTTTTTTGAACCATAAGATTTCTGGAAAGAGCCAAACTCACTGTGCTATCATAACTTTACAAGACAATCTAAGCAATTACTAACTGAGCCCTTGGAACAAAACAAAGTGTGACCATAAAGAAGAAAGTTTGATTTTCTTAGGAGACCCTTGACTTAAAGATTCTAAAAGTACCAGAAGCTACCAGTTACTCAGAAGGGACAGTCTATACCGAAAGCAGAGCTGATTTGGTCTTTGCTAGTCAGCAACAGAAATATCAGTTTCTGTTGCCTTAACATCATGCTTTCTTTGCTTGGTAGATTTTTATCCTGATATTTTCCCTTTTAAAGACTATTTGCCCCTTTGCACTATGAGCTTTCATAACCAAGATTCACCAGAAACTGGTAATGTTGAAAATAAGCATGGGCTCAGGAAAAAGAACAAAACAAAACAATAAATGCATGATTCTTGTGAAATGATAAAGTGACAGAGTGGGTAGCATCTTTTGAAGTTGTTATGCTTTGTATGTGAGGTGTCCCCCAAAAGCTCACGTGTGAGACAACACAAGAGGATTCAGAGGAGACATGATTAAGTTGCAAGAGCCTTAAATTAATCAGTGAATTAATCCCTAGTGGGATTAACTGAGCAGTAACTAGAGGCAGGTGGGTGTGACTAGAGGAGATGGGGCACTGGGGCGTGGCTTTGGGGTCTATATTTGTATTTGGCAAGTGGACTCTCTCTCTCTGCTGCCTGATCACCATGTGAGCAGCTTCCCTCTACCACACTCTACTGCCATGATGTTCAGCCTCCACTCAAGCCCAGAGGAATGGAGCGGGCTGTCTATGAACTGAGACCTCTGAAACCATGAGCCCCCAAATAAACTCTTCCTCTTCTAAAGTGGTTCTGGTCAGGTCCGTAAATCACCGAACAGCGAAAAAGCTGACTAAAACAGAAATTTCCTGGGCTGGGCTGGGCTTTTGAGTCTGTCTCACTGATGAGTTTGTGGGGATCACATGAGAAAGTGTTAATGTGCCTTGTAAAGTGGAGAACTAGAGAAATATAAGGAATTATATAGCCTATTCTCATTTTGCAGGGAGCAAAACTCATCTCTCTGGGCCTGATCATCTGTCTTCTGATTCTCTTTGTTCCTCAAGGTCAAGCTGTTTTTGGTTGGGTCCCTCTCAACAACCAAGGCTGGGGCTTTTAGTTATAACCCAGCCGCTATCTTCTCACCACTACAGTAGCAGGGCCCTGTTTATTTTCTGGGTGATGAATTGGACCTGCCTAATCCCTTGGCTTCACCACTTTCTTTCCTTGAGTTAAAGGCTGGATGACTTACATTTATAGATTGGGTCAGCTATGAACGAGGTGTGAGCTGGGAAATGAAATGAAGAATGGACTCAGTTACTCTAAAGTTTATTTTCCCTACCAGGAACAGGAGAACTGTTTCTCTAAATAGGTAGGCTTGGGCAGCTGCCAATTTTAATCATCTTTTGACATAAGGTCTGTCTATAAATGCCCAGAATCTGAATCCCATGCCAGCTTGGAAATCCCAAAATAATTACCATCACTCTACTTATGAGATGTGCATGCTTTTTTAGTAAACACTTTGGTTAAAGCAGGTTGTGGACTGAAGACTACATTTTTTTTTTCTGTTTACCTTCTGGACATTTAAGTGCATGTGTGCACATACTTGCGTGTGTGCATATCTGTGTTTGCATGCACACATACATACACACACACACACACACACACACGGCTCTGATATTCCTATTATTGGGAAATATGCTATTGTTCCGTCAGTTAAAAGGAAAGAAAAATACCTCCTCACCATTGTGTCATTGCTGTTAAGAATTCAGGATTGAAATTTCTGAGGTGGAAATGCAGTGTAAACGGACTCACTCTTAACAGTTTGAGAATTTTATTTCTTAAAGAATAAAATCTAGTCTGCAGTAAGTCTTGCCATCAGTTTGCAGGCTTCTCCCCAAAGAGTCCTTACACTGGAAAGTCACAATTCTATAGCTTGAACCGATGCTTTAGAGTTTTAAAAATAGGATTTAGTTGGTTTTTAAATTTCTCATCTTTGTTGTGAAGGATTCAAATAACGCCAACTTGGAAATCTTGGCTTTGAGGATTTTATTCTTAATAGAAAACAACTGGCTGAATGATCTCCCTTCTCCCCCCGCCCCCTAAATAACCTGATTTCTCAGACAATCTCTAGAGTTTTATTTCCCTTTGATTTCCTTTACCACTTTCTATCTTATCTCTCTGGATAATCAAATCCCCATAAATGTAAAAGCCTTCTCCTTTGAAGTTGCTGCCATTTGGAACATGACAGGCTTCTTATCTCTATTCCCTGAGCTGCTCCCTCAGTTCATGCCAAGCCTGGATTGAAACGAATCTTTTCTTCTTCTCTGTTATGACCCAAGACTGAAGTTAACCTTGCATAATTTTGGGGATATGATGTTTGCATATATTTCACTTGAACTTGCTCATTTCTCTGGGCAGCACTAACAACCTCACCGATAAGGCTTTTGAATCAATCAGTCAATCAGATATATTCACTTAGCTGCTGATTTGTGTAAAGTGGGAACTAAATCACATATCAGATTCATGTGGGGTTCCTGGGAAAGATTTGCATTTGAGGACATGCAACCCTAGGACTTTGCGATGCTGCCCTAGGGCAAGGGGGGTTGTTTGGTATTTTGCCTCCTTTCTGTGCAGACCCTGAACTTTGCCTTTGTTGTGACAACTTCACCCAATATGACATTTGCTGGTGATTGGCTCCCTTCCCTGTACTTCCAGCTTCCTTTTATCTTTGTATATTCAGCAACTAGCAAAGTGTATGGCATTCAATTCGCCCCTGAATGATTGATGGAACGATTGTGCATTCAGATATTCTTCAAGGTCCATTTTCCCCAGTTTTGAGCTAATACTCCTTATTTAGAATCCTGCTAAATTCTAGTGAGGCATAATTCCTGTCAGCTGTTAAATTTGTGATTTTGTCTCTGTTCCAGAAGAAGGTGCCAGAGATTTCCCCGGCATTGCCTTAGGTAGAGTTGTTCCATAACAACTGTCTTTCCCACCCCAGGCTCAACAGACTTACATTTGGCATTGTATTCTTCGCTGGGGAAATCAAGCGCTGTGCACTGGATGATCTGAATTGTTGTGGATGCCATGGTTCAAGGTTAGTAGGATACGGATCTTGAGAAAGATGGGGCAAGGGAAGAGGAGTGATTGGAGTGGCGCTTCTTACCATGGCAGATTCCTGAGGCCTTCTGGTGTCTGAGCCTGCTTCGTAACCCAGGAGTGGCTGTCTGTCTGGAGGGGGGGACAGTAGTGCAATAACAGTATCACCCTTCAGGTGAAATGGAGACCTTGTCCCCCTGGTCCTCTTGCTATGTTCCTGGGGAACAATACCTTTGGGCTGTAGTTAGGGTCTTATTTGTGCCTGTTCTTTAAAGATGGTATCTGCCATCATCCTCGGGCCATTTTTTTCTATGCATGTGGTTTAGTACTGACGTGCAGAAATCCCTCCCGTTACTAAGTTGTGGGTTCTGTTTTCTCATTGCTTTCCTCAACTTATTTGAAGAAGCTTCTCACTGGTTTCATGTTCCACCTATCACTTTGGGACTGGGGGTTTAAACCTTCTGTTGTGTGGGTGGAGTGAGGAATAATGGTGAATTTTGAGCTAGAGGGAGACATGGTAAGCATAAATACAATCACCTCAAATCAACGGTATGGAGAGGCTTTATTTCCTTTGCTGCAGCAGAATGAAGTGACATATGAAGATGTAAACTGAACAGGCTCTGGATGCTTCTAGTGGGGAACATCTTCCTTTAGTGCCTGGCACTGCTGATTCTCCTTCTGGAAGTGTTTGTGGCCCGGTGTCTACTCTCAGTCCCTCAGTATTTTCCACCTTTCTTATTTCTTTTATTGTCTCATGTGCTCACAAGAAAGAGTATGATACTTGTTGCTGTCTGTTGACTGAGGAAACTTTAAACTGACATGTCTTTATCAGGGTACATGTATTTAAGTAAGAACAAGACCCATACACCAAAAAAGCATTAGAGTTCAAAAAATGAATTCAAAGTCTTGAACAGAGTGTCCTATGACACAGGAGTTATTAAACACTTTTGGTTTTCCTGAAATTTGGGAAATCACGTATTCTGCCAAACCAGTCTGGACTATCACTGGCCGTAACTCTTTTGTTTAAAGTTCTTGTTGACATTAAAATACGTTTACAGGAGTTTTAAGTATCCCCCATGATGCTAACTTCCAAAAGAAAGAATGAGTCTTGAAGTAGATCTTTCTAGAAATGGAAGCCACACATCTCTCATACTTTATATCACTGTTCCTAGGGGATGGAGTGAAAACTGGGGAGGTCACCAATACTGCAGTCTGGTGTTAATGTTTGAACTCAACTTGAGGCCATGGAAATCCATGCTGGCTCTGGGGCAGAGAAAATGAATGGCTGCTGCTGGCTTATATTTGGATCTTCTGAGATTAGGGACACTAAGGTGGTACAGTGGAAAGCGGAGGAGATTACAAAGAAATCATTAGTTTGCTGCCTCAAGAAGACCTTTATTATCTCCTGGCCTACTTCTTATAAAAGCTCTGCTTCTCCATGCTTTTGAACTGCCTCCCTAGTTGGGGTGTGTGGGAGACACACCAGCCTGCATAGAAACCTGAGTCACTTCTTAGCCAATTGAAAAGGTCATATCAGAGGCAGGAAGCGGAATCATATACAGATGTGCATGGCATACAGATTTACTGGTTCAACATAACAAATTTATTATCTCCTAGTTTGTACAATACGATTTGGTCAAGGATTAGCTTAAACCTCTGCTCAGGCATTCAAGGGACTTTTAAAATATTTTCAGGGACTACACAGTCTTATCAAAAGGATCAGGATCCTTTTCCAGTCTCACTGGTTATTGAAAGAATTCAATTTCTTACAGCTGGTTGATTCAAGTCCTCTTGCTCCTTAAAGGATAGTAAGGGAATCTCTTAACTTCAGGGAGGTTTCTGATCTATCTTTTAAGAGACTCACCTGATTGGGATAAGCCCACCTAGGAAAATTTCCCCTTTTGATTAACTTACAAAGATTAATTATACCTGCAAAATTCTTTCTATATATAATATAGCATAATCACAGAGTGATGCTCCATCATATTCACAGTTCCTACTCATACTCAAGAGGAGATTGTAGAAGATGTACATGTCTGGGAAAGATGGCAGTCTTTAGGCTCATCTTAGAACTGTGTCCACCAAATCAGAAAAAAACAGCATGGTCCTGGGGTTCAGCATGGTCCTGGGGTTCCACTCTTGCCTTTGGACTCTCTTATCTGTCAAGTAATTTTGACATCTGGTACCCCATCTGTCCAATGGGAATAATAATGCCCACTGTGCAGTCTGACTGTTCAGGTTTGAAGTGATGTGTGTAAAGATCTTAATGGTGCCAGCCACCCGGTGAATCATCCATAAGCATTGATACTGTTTTAAGCAAGGAAGACATTGGTCTTGGCCAAGAGAGGTGATGTGTGAAGCACCAGTAATGCTGATATATTACAAGCCTAAATATTGCAGGAGAACTTTTGAAGGATGTTAGAATGTTGAGCAACATAAGAAAGTCCATATTAAAGGTAGAAATTTGTCCAAGAATAAGTGGGCAGTTTTGCACTTATTTCTGTTTCCAAATAATTTGAGTGTAAACCACAAAAATCAAACAAGATGTAAAAGTCCTGCCTAGGTTGTACATCTGAGTATAGTGGTACACGGGATGAAAGTGATTTTCATATTTTTGTGATACAGTTTACTTTTTATGTCTAAAAGTAATATATGCAAATTATAGAATTTGGGAACTACATATAAATAGGACAGCCACTATTAACACCTTGTTTGTTCCCTTCTAGTCTTTTCTCCTTACTTGCAAAGTTTATATAATATTATTGTTTTTTTTAAATTGTAGGGATCTACAGTTGAGGATTCTTATTTAATATTAGATCCTAGGAAATTTTATCTTTTTTGGGGGGGCAACTTTCAAATTTTAACCATATTTTAAATGGCTGAAGCCTTTAGGGGTTGGAATTTTGCATTAATTTGTTTGATTATTTGATTAATGTCTCTCCTCATCAGCTAGAATGTAAGTCCCATAGGGATTGCATTTTGTGGGTGTGCTGTAATTTACTTTGCACTCTATTGTTGTTGAACATTATTTTATTATTATAAATGAAGCTGCAGTGAGTACTGCACATAAATCATTTTCCATGTGTACATTGTTTGCTTCTTTCCAGTGTGGAGTGCAAATAGCATGTTCCATTTCTCAAAACACAATGCAGGAGTACTCTCCCATGAATAGTAGGAGAAATTTTAGAAGACCAAATTTTTTTTTGGAGGAGCAAGTTAGTAACCTTCTTCCTATAGGTATTAAAAAATATACAAGTGTGAATAATATTTTTGAGAGGAGTAGTCCAGTCTTATTGATTTGTCTTGGTTTTTTGATAAGAAAGATGGCATACTAGTTGTTCATTACTAACTGACTTTAGCAGGTGAAGCTGCAAAAGATAATCTACAAAATTATCCTGTTTCCTTTCTGACCCCAAAGTTCTTGGGAGGCAGTTTAACCTACTAGAGATATTTTATGATGAGACTAGTGACTAGAATTCTAAAAATGGACCAAGCTCCCTTACATTAATCTCTAAAACCTGTGTATATAATGCTGCATGAGCTTGAATACAATTCCTCTCCCCCCAAAAATGTCTAGATGAGAACCTAGCATGGTCAACAACTTGATTTAAGCCTTGTGATTCCCTGAGCAGAGAACTGAGCCAGGCTGTGCTATTATTTGACCTATTGAATTTTAAGCTAATAAATGGGTGTCATTTTAAACTGCTCAGTTTGTGGCAATTTGCTACATGGCAATAGGAAAAAAAAATGGAAACTACAAGTTTTTCCCCTAATGTTAAACCTCATGAAGCAGGCTCTCAGAAGCATAAATTCTTTTAGCTATTAGGTCTGTATCAAAATTGTCCATGAATCTAGTTCCCAGTTAATTCTTGGAGCTCTGCAGTATAATTAATCATTCCTGTTCCTTTCTTAAGGCATCTCCAATTATTAAATACAAAGATTTTTAGATTTTTCAATCTTCTTTCATCCCTGGAGGTACAACAACAAAACCAACAGGAAGTGTTTGAAACCAGACTTTTGAATGACTCTGTTAATAATCGCTATTGAGCCAGGATTGGTGGTACATGCCTGTAATCCCCGTGGCTCTGGAGGCTGAGGCAGGAGGATTGGGAGTTCAAAGCCAGCCTCAGCAAAACCTAGGTGCTAAGCAACTCAGTGAGACCTTGTGTTTATACAAAATATAAAATAGGGCTGGGGATGTGGCTCAGTGCCTGAGTGCTCCTGAATTCAATCCTGGGTACCCCAAAAGGAAAAAAAAATGAAAGACTATTGAAGTAGATGTATACAAACTCCTGTAGATTACAGCTATAAAATCTGCATAAAGTAAAGCAGAAAAATATTCAGAAGCAGAGATAAGCTAGAAGGGAATTTGATCTACCAAAAAAGAAAGAGAAAGGGCTGGGGATGTGGTTCAAGCAGTAGCGTGCTTGCCTGGCATGCGTGCTGCCCGGGTTCGATCCTCAGCACCACATACAAACAAAGATGTTGTGTCCACCGAAAACTAAAAAGTAAATATTAAAAAAATTCTCTCTCTCTAAAAAAAAAAAAAAAAAAAGAAAAGAAAAGAAACCAACAAAAAACAAAACCAAAGTTGTACAACAGAAAGAACAGGAAGGGCTAAAAGTTGTGCACTTGAGGTTTGCCAAGGGCACTGCCCATCTCACATAGTTGGGGATTTGGAAAACAGTGGTATTTTTCTTCAAAACCATAGAGGCTAAATGCATTAGAGTCTAAAGCAATGGAATTGGAGCTTTTAAAAAGAAATCGTGACAGGGCAAGGTCCACAGAAGAAATGAGATCCAAATTTAGAGCATAACCTGCTAGAATCTGTTGACAGCTAACTAAACTAAGCATGTCCTGGGGGACACTTTTAGGAGACAGGACATAAAGGAAGGCAGCAACTAGAGATCAATCTGTTCTTGAGAGATAAATTATGGAGAATCAGATCTGTGAGTTTAATGCTTTTCTTAATTCACATTTTTCAACCATGCACACTTTGTGGCAGAAACACTAACGGGTCAGAGAACAGAGTCCAAGGCTAGAAATTGGAGCAAAGAAATAAATCGGAGCTTAGAAACAAAGAAATGGCAGAGGGATGGGCTACATTAGTACCCAAATTCATGACTTACCACCACATTTGATAGGCACAAGGGAGATGTATGAGGTCCAGATTTAAATAGCTGTAATGGGAAGGCATGAGAACAGGAAAGAAGTGTAAGAATCGTATACTATGGGAAAAATATCTGCAGTTACTTTTTTTTTGAGAGGTTGCTTGGATTTTACTGAAAATGAAATATGGGGACATTGGGGAACATTGAGCAAGGCATGGCATCATCTGATTTACCTTTTTTAAAATTATTTTTTATTTTTAAATGTTTATTTTTCCTTTTAGACGTACATGACAGTAGAGTGCATTTTGACATATTATAAATACATGGAATATAATTTATCCTGATTAGGATCCCATTCTTGTGGTTGCATATGATGTGGAGTTTCACTGGTCATATAGTTTTCAGGCAACTTAGCTGCCTAACAACAAAAATCAATTTTCATGAGAACATGGCAGAATATAATGTTACTACAATGTACTATCTATGATGTCCAGTTTTCAACCAAAAACTACTATTTAAAACTGGGTGCAGTGGCATGTGCCTATAATCCCAGCAACTTGGGAGGCTGAGGCAGGGAGGACAAGTTCAAAGTCAGCCTCAGCAAATGTGTTCTCGAAATGTGATCCCTCAGCAACTTAGTGAGGCCTTAAGCAACTCAGCAGGACCCTGTCTCTAAATAAAATATTAAAAAAGGCTGGGGATGTGGCTCAGTGGTTAAGTGCTCCTGGGTTTAATCCCTGCCTCTGTTTACTTCTTTATAAAACTTAAATCATCTTCTTTTTCTATTTCTTTATATTTTTGCATCTTTTAAATTATAACTATTAGTGCATATTAATTCTATAGAACAATGGTTTTCTTTCTTTCTTTTCTTTTCTTTTTTTTTTTTTTTGGTGCTGGGGATTGAACTCAGGGCCTGTGCGTGTGAGGCAAGCACTCTACCAACTGAGCTATATCCCCAACCTCTAGAACAATGGGTTTCTTTGTGACTTTTCATACTCATGCATATAATGTACTTTTATCATATCCACCCTTCCTATTACCATCTCTTAACATCTCTCTTCCCTTACCCTGGTCTTCTCACCTTCCCTAATAGTTCTTATTTTCTATTTTCTTATCATCTTTTCCCCCTTACATTATACATATAGGAGAAAACATAAATCATGTGTTCTGATAGAAATTAAATTAATACAATGTAGAAATAAGATGAGTATAATACATAAATATACATATAATGTATATGTATACACATAGATGCATATATGTGTAATATTAGTTGGAATTGTGGAATGTTATGATATGGGTTTTAAAGATTTTTAAAAAATTGAATTAATATATTGCCAACATTCAACTTAGGAAATTGATTTAATTTAATGTTGTAATCTGAATTTCAATGGTTCTGGTAATTAATTTCTTGAGTCTGAGGTCATAATCTCTTTGTCAAGCAAGACACCACCCTCTGTATATTTAGAAAAGGAGAAGGTCTCTGCTGTTTACTGTACAGAATGTACCAGCCTGCACAGGGTAACCTCAATTGAAAGTAGCCTTGATTTTTTAGCTTCTAGAACCTTCTCATGGCATTTTCCTCTCAGTAGAGTTTTTCCTTTTTCTTTATCCTCAGCAACATGAACTCTTTTAGCTGCATGTATGATCCTCTTATTCCACACACACCTGACTAAATTACATGTCCTTGAGATTATGAAGAGTTTCTCCTCTATGGTAATTGTACTTATGGGGGTAGATATTAAATAGGTAAAGTATGAAGTATTTATTCATTGGGGTTATTTCATAATCTTTTTAGGAGCAAAGTGAATATTAGTTAATACCTCTTGCAAATAATGGCCTTTCCATATGGCAGCACCAGTCCCCATTACAGCATTCTTGGCATTGCATACCCAGGACCTGAAAAGGTATGGATGCTATCAGACTTCACCATCTTTTCTCATTTCTTGTCTCTGAAGATGTTAGGCTTATTTATATGTGGTTGGATTCTCTACTCAAGTCCCTGCTGAGAATGCTTCCATTCTTTATCCCTCTCATTTTCCTAAATCCCTTTGTCTCTAGCTCCCCTCTGTGACTGCGACATGGGCCACCAGGTGCTTAGGGAAGAAGTGTTTTTTTCTTATCATCCAAGGACTATTAATCTTTTTCTCTGTGAACGATGCTTTCTTTCTCTTCTAAACCTTCTCATTTGTACACACGTAACTACTAATTTCACATAAAGGGGCTCTGTAATCTGCTTTCTTCCCAAAATGTGTAAGCAAAAACTAGCAAGTGCCGTGAAAAAAATGAAATTCATCAAGAATGATAAGAAACCATGGTTCCCAGTAGCTATCTCCTGCCTTGGTGATAAGATGAACATGAATCAAAGAAATAGGGAGCATGCAATTAGAAAATAGATGTGTCCTCCCTGTTACACAGAATCTTAAAGAAATGGAAGTGTTGACCTGAGTTTAGAATTATCTTCAAGGTTTTCTTCTCATTTCTTTTTTATTGGAGTCTTTTAGGAGAACTGTTAATGTGATTGTAAATAGTTGTCATAATACTATTAGAATTCCCCTGCCAAATGTGTTCTCTAAATGTGATCCCTCCTTCACCTTCCCACTTGGACTCAGGGTTATACTTCAACTTTCTCCTTGAATTCCCACATCTCAGTCCAACACAACTCACCCCTTGATGCTTGGAGGGAAGACAGCCAGGAAATAATGATCCTGCCAGGCACAAGCCAGCTGGCTGATGAACCCGGATGTCAATAGAAGGACACTTACCCAGGAGACCTGACCTGTGCTTAGAATTTAACTCCCTGCTCCCTGGGCTTAAAAGTGGCTTTTGTCTGTACTCTAGGAGTGGGCAGAATAACAATAACTAACCTGTGCAAAATGATGGATGAACTGCATATGGAAAGGTTCGTGAGTAAAAGAGAAACTTAATTAAAAGTGAAGGTGCTGTATTTCAAGGATGAAGAAAGAATTCTAAAGCATCTCAGTATTAAAACAATAACAGTCTACTAACCAACAGTAAAAAACAGATATCTAAAGAGAAAAAGGAGAATCTGGATGGATCTCTGACTCCTTTGAAGTGTAGATGCCAGAAGATAATGAAACAGCAATTACAATAGTTCATTGGAAGAGGTTATGCCCCCCATTCTATCCTCAGCCAAATTGTCATTCTTCTGAAAGCAGCAAAAAGGGATGCATGGGTTAGGACTACAGCATGTTTTTGCGTGCTTTTTAGAAACGAAACTAGTTCAAGAGGAAAGTGCCTAAATGAATCAATTGAAATAAATGAAAATGTACAATGAAACAAAGACAAAAGGAGGAAAGGGTTAATAAAAACTAAAGCACAATTTTATAAATCAGGAAACAGAAAAGAGTAAAACTGATAATTTAATCCTCAGAGTTTACTTTGTAAAAAACAAATGATGTAGATAAAATACTATATAATTTAACCATATTTAAAGATATGCAGAATTAGCATTGATGAATATAAGCAATTTAAATCAATTATACAAAGATACTTTGTAAAATTCTAGGCTGATTAATACTTAAGGTTTATTCAGAATATATGTATGTATTTTGCAAAATTACCATAGTTGGTGTACAGTGAAATAGAAGACATCAGTAACCTTAAAACAAATCAAAAGTTGCCTCAAGAAAGGTATCTGCCTAAATGGCTTCACAAGTATTTGATGGTCCTCCAAGGGAGAGATGAAAGTTTCTGGTATCATTTCCACTTAACAAAGCACAGATAAAGAAACCCCTTGCAATAGTTTAAAGTAAAGCTGGTGACTACAACTTGAAAGGATGGCATGAAATTTAACAAAAAATAAATAAACAAAAGAATAAGCCACTAAGTTTTCATTTATATATGAAGTAAAGATCTCAAATAATATATCAGAAAATCAAATCCAGCAGCATATTCAATGAATAATTCATCATGACTAAGTAGGATTTATTCTAGGAAAGGAAGTATGGTACTTTATTAATAAAAATCATGATATTAACAGGTTTAAGGGAAAACATTACTTTTATAGTCTTCAAATGTGCATTTTATAAAATTTGGCTTTATGTTTTAAAACGTGTCTTAGTTCTTTAGATTAAACTGCGAATCAATCTCCAGAGGCCACCAACTTCCAGCTAAAGAAAAATACACTACATTGGATGAGGTTTGACAAAATAAAACAATACCTACTGTCATCTCTACTATTTAACATGGTTTTGGAGATCCTAGTTTATTCAAATGAAAATTAAAACTAGAACAGATAAAAGAGTCATGAACATCAGAAAAGATGAAGTGAGTTTATTATTTATAGGAGATGAAATGATACAAAAGGGAAAACCTAATACAAACATCTCAAATCAGCTATTAGAAATATTAGCAGAAGTTCAAAAAGGTTTCAATAGTTGTTTTTTTTTAATTTGTTTATTTGTTTTAAAACTTTTCTATTTGTTCAATGGTTGTTTTACTATATAAACGATAGTCCATCATCATAGAATAAATTGAAAAACAAGTTGCATCATAGTAGTTCCCCAAAGAACCTGGGGAAATGCTTAACAGGTCCTGAAGTTCTAAGCCGATTCCACTAACTAACCCAAACTTGCATCCTTTTCTGTCAAACTGAGAGAATGATATCTCTCATGGGCTTTTATGAGGACAAAATGAGACAATGTATCCAAGATGCTCAATGAAATGCAGGCATATAGATTACTATTAGAAAATTCTGAAACTTCACTGCCACTTGTAAACAATCCATTTTAATCAACTGAACAAATCTGTATGCATTTGTAGTATTTTCTCTGTGGTTTTGTTTTTAAAAGAGAAAAATTAAAAATATATGTCAAAATAGATACTGGATAATACATTATGATACATCTAAGTGATGTGATATTTGCTTTCATTTCAAAATACAACATGATAGTAGATTCACTGAAGATTGTCACAATACACCCAATAAAAGAATAAGCAAAAATAGAATTCATGATCGTATTTTAGTGATAAAGTCTCTATATAGACATAAGTATTTAACTGCAAAGATAAAATTGTAAAGTCGTATATTCAAATATTAGTAATCTTTCTCTATGGGTTGCAAGACTTCAGACCATTAATTTTTTTTTGTTTTATTATTAAGATTTTTCAATAATTCTATAACAAATAATAATTCTTTGCATTGGTAAATAAGATAAAGATTGCTGGAGGGCCTCTTGCACACTGAATTAAATTCCACCCCCATAGGCCCCAACCCATCTTTTACAGTTGTCAATGTCTTTAGTCAAGATTGCTCTCACTT
Organism: Callospermophilus lateralis; assembly: GCF_048772815.1. NCBI lineage: Eukaryota > Metazoa > Chordata > Mammalia > Rodentia > Sciuridae > Callospermophilus > Callospermophilus lateralis. Next base: position 106,407,208 of record NC_135313.1, on the reverse strand, counting down.
GGGACCATTCCATCTCTCGTGTGGCTTGTACATCTCAGCTCTCATCATTCATTCAACACAAACTGATGGAGTATCAAGGTACTTAGTGTGAGCCATTGGCAGGGGGTGCTTGAGGGATCCAGTGAATGACATCACTCTGGGTTCTGCACCAACTGAGAAGTGAGATAAAAGAGAGAGCAGATGGAGAAGCAAACTTTTAATGTGTTTGCCAACTTCTTCCTCTTGAACAGCTCCGTTGGAGTCTGAAGAGCAGGCTGGCTTCCCTGAGTCATTTCCACTCTCCAACCTCATCCAGAAGGAGAGGGATGGAAAGAGTCCACATCTTCTATGCAAGAGCATGGCTTGTGCTAGCTCCTCCCATTTTAGAACTGTAGATAATGGGTCTCTCCAGATAACTTTTCTGCCTCCCTTGAAGAACAGTGAGGAAGAGGAGTAGAAAGAAATCAGGGGTATGAGTCTAAAATGCTTTTCTTTCTTAGGAATAAGAATACCAGGGATGTGGACATCTTCCCTAAGTATGTGATCATAGTCTCAAGGAAGTTAACCCTTAGCTTCATCCCCCCATTCCTCATCAGTGTACTTTGGGGTATCTTTTGAGACCCCTGGTGGGCAGTACATGTTTTAACACTGAGTAGCGAGTGCTGAATGGGGCAGAAGTGTATATTAATTAAATTAATTCTGAGGCCACTCTATGCCCAAAGCTGAACATTCATTCACAGTTCTATTTCCCATTCCAAATGATGTCTAGCCATATTTTCCAATATAACCCACCAGAGATACTACAATAAAATTAAATGACAACATTAAGATACTCTCAATAATAAAATGTCAAGAACACAGAGATGCCCCAAATTGAATATAAACCCCCTCTCATTATCAAATTCCTGGGGAGAAATTAGTCCAAAAATTAAATTGCTTTGCAAGTTCAAGAGCAAAGGAATTAAAGTCAGAAATAGAATGGGTTTGCCCTTGTGAATTAAAAGTCTAACAGAATAAAAGTTCTCCCCTATTTCCTATTTTGTACTCTTTTAGCCAAAAGTGGCCTTTTGGGTGGAATTGAGGTTCTCTCATAAGCTTTCTCTGGAATGATTATGATCTCCTCAGGAACTCAGAAGATGAGTTAGTATAATGCTTATCTCTGAGCCTTGCTTTTAAGACTCCAAAGTTACTAAGGCCCTAATAAGTATAAGTACTGACCCAAACTGCATCACATTTAGAAAGCATGCCAATCCCTGGCCCTAACAGTGATTATTCCAGGCCAAGCTTTGTTTCCAGAACATAGTAAGTACCTTGTGTCGTCCAAGTCCTTGGCAGGAATTCAGTGGTTCTAAAGAGGTTGACCACAAGTCCCAATTTCTCTAGATAGTTCCAGTGTCCCAAAGTTGTGTTTGATGACATCCAAATTTCACTCTCAAAAGTGCTATATTTGGAAAATAAATTATGAGATTATCCTATTGAGTAAGGAAATATAACTTGAGATTTATCAGAAAAACACTCAACTTATGCTGGTTTTCTGGAGTTTACTACCTATAAGTTAAACTCAGCTGGGAGAAAATGTTTAAGCAGAGGTTAATTTGGGTAATAAATTTTTACTGTGTCCTGCGGTGAAGAATCTAGCTATTTCTGTCATGTCTTCTCCCAGGTTGGAAAGATTGCTACTTGCTCATTCTGGTAGATCTCATCTCTCAGTCTTATTCAGGATTTATTCCCCACTTTGGTCCTTCTCTTCACTTTTAAATATTCTTTTTCCTTTTGTAGTACAAGTGCTGAGGATTAACAGTATAAACTTAGAACCTTAGTAATGATGATGTGATGGAATCTGACTTACCTACATTTCAAAGGGGCAGATATTGATTGTTTCATAAGATCTAAATGATCTATATTGGGAATAATTATTCTGTATTATTGACTTTTTGTGTTACTTGTGACTATGTAAGGAAATTTTGACTGGCATTGTTGAAGGAAAGCTGTAGCAATTGAACTGAACCTGCTAAAGGCTTAATAAATACCTTCAGCCTTATCTTGTTAGGTCTGTATGGCCAGCATGTGTGAAGATTGTGTTTTGAGCCAGGGCTTCGATAAGTGCCTTACCTGTACCCTGACTGCTATCGTTACTAAGGCTGAACATTTCACACTACTGCTTTCCTGAAGCAAAGTCCTCCTGCATTTTTGCTAAGATCTTTGCTAGATTAAAATCTTGTTTCTGCAGCTATGCCCCTTCCCAAAATAGTCCTCATCTATGGACCAAACTTCCATAAGCTGCAGGTACCCAGCATGGTGGAAAGCCCAAGGACCTAGTAGAGGTGACTTCATGAAAATGCAAATGCTTAGCGGTATTCTGGTAAACACTTAACAGCTAGCTCCCTGGAGAATGAGAAAACCAAGCAAACCTGATTTTTAGGGTTTGCTAAGTTCTGTGTGGCTAATTTTACTTTATGCTTTTTTTGTGTCCTAGCTCTAAATCTTTGTCTAACTCAAGGTAACAAATACTTACATAGTCTATTTTAGATTGTTTTCTTCTTTCTTTTCTTTTGGACATTTAGCTTTATTCAAACACCATTTGTTGAAAAGGACCATCTTTTAAAAATTTATTTATTTATTTATTTATTTATTTATTTATTTTAACCAATGACTTGTCAAAAATCAATCACCTTTATAGCTATGGTCTACTTTTGGACACACAATTTTGTTACATTTACCTATATGTTTATCCTTATGCCAATATATGTTGACATAGTCAATATTGAAATCAAGTAGTATGAGTCCTTCAAATTTGTTCTCTTTCAAAACAGTTTAGTTTCCTCTAGGTCTTTTATTTTCCTACATAAATTTGCCATCTACTTGTCTTTATTCCTATTTTGTTCATGTTTCAAGGCCACCTGCTCAATCCCAGAAGTTTGAAGTTGAATCTCATCTTCTTTTAAACCTCTGGACAAGGTCTGGTCTTATGATTTATTGTCTAGAGGAAAGTAATTGTGAACACCTGTTCTCCATAGGCAGAAACAGGAAAAGGAAGAACTGGTTTGTAAGTCTAAAAATAACTTGGAATTAGGCAGATTTTCACAAAGCCCTGGGCCAGTCCAGCTTCTTCCACTCCCAGAGAAGAGAGAAATACATTTTGTTCCAAAAAGATAGAGAGGAAGAGGCTCAGCTAGGAATGCTCTTTTGCCATTTTCCTCAATACTCCTTAAGAACAGATACATGGGTGGAAAGACCACAAAAATATATGATAATGTAGCTGTCACTCCATGTAAGAACTTGTAGTTCTTCATGGAAGTACATATGGGGAGCAAAGAAGTTACACTCTCCCCACCAAGGACAACTTAACGCATTCGCATCAAGTGGGCAACTGTATTTCCCATTGCCTTGTGCACATGGGAATTTAGAACTTGTTCTTTTGCATCTCACATTTCCTTCTCTTCCTACTCTCAAAAGAGACTCTTTTTCATGGGGACATGTTTTAAGAAACACATGAAAGCAGTCGTGGTTTATTACAGACACTGCAGATAATTTTATTCCATCTGCATTCAGCTGACTTCTTTGTAAGTCATTACCACAAAGAGAAGTTCCATGATTTAAGGAGGGAGTTGACTTATGTATTTATTTTAAAATAAAGCCTCGCTGTAACATAGCTAAAAAATACCAAGATTCATTGATTTTTGAACAAATATGCTAACTTCCTCTCCGCCCCCCCCCCCCCAAATAGTAATGTAGGCTTGTCATCTTTTCCCAAATCAGTTTCACTTAACAAAACACAGCCCTTCCCCCAAACATCTTCCCTGGTTATTTCTGTTTTTTTTTTTTTTTTTTTTTTTTTTGATGGGTGCTTGACTTGTTTCCACTGAGGCTCAATCATTGCTCTGTGAAGAGGTCGAATCCTGGGCCACGCTTGCCACCCCTGAGTGCTCCATGACCCATCTTCAGGGCTCAGGGTGTGCCATAGGAGAGGGACAAGGTTTTCCCCAAACTTTGTCTTCTTGTCCCCCGATGCAGCCTTTCTTTGGTAGGTTTGCCAACATTTTTTTTTTTGCTTTATTTTTGTAATGCAGGTCTTTCCATTTCAGAAGCTACCTCTCTTTCATAAAAGCTCTTGACAAATTCTTTTCTGATCCCCTCAACAGACGCCCTAATGGACATGAACTGTTTTCTTCAGAACCAGCCCGTCAGTGTCTAAAATGTCTCAGTCTTGGATGAGACACTCTGCTTTAGTAAATTTCCTTCTCTTCCTACTCTCAAAATAGAAAGACGAATGGACTTGGAAGTGTGTAGATTCGTCAACGGTTGAGTTTTCTACAGCAACTTAACCCTAACAAGGGCTGTTCCACAAGGCATTTGTATTTCAAGCCTATCACAAATTGAAATGCAATTTCATTTCATGTTCTTATATTTTTAAGTGGTCCATGCATATAGATATCTGCAAAAAAGCCCTGGAAAAGTCTCATTCCCTGATGATTTAGGTGTTAGCTTCAACTTCTTACTGCATCTGAGGAATTTTGGTTGCCTCAGGGATAGGGGGTGAAAAAGGTAAAATATAAAATTTTGGGAGGTTATTATAGGTTATTATAGGTTAAGAAATGACAGTCCATGATGGGGTTAGACACTTAGCTAAACTCTTTTACATTCAATTTTTCCTTTCTTGTTTTTTTTCTCCACAGAGCTTATTGCTTCCTCAAGCAACACTATGTTAAATTGATTTATTCTTTTTGTTTGTTCTCTCACTAGAATACAAGCTCCATGTGGTCAGAGATTATTATCTTGTAAATTTCCTGCTATATCACTAATTCCTACTTCATGGAAATTACTCCAGAGATATTTATTACCTTAGTAAATCTCTTATTCCCTTCAGTGAGTAGTATAGTTATTTATACATAAGAAAAATAATAGGAGCTTAGATAGGCTTTATAATTTGTCCAGTGTCATTGTAAAGCCAAAAATGGAAGCCACAGTTAAATTCTTGAGTCCATGGTTGAACCACTTGTCTATGCTGCCTCCTGTCTCTTTCAGTCCTGACAATAATACATTGGTGAAACAGATTCCACATGTGTTAGTCAGCTATCCATCACTGTGACAAAATACCTGAGAATATCAACTGAAAAGGAGGAAGGGTTCATTTTGGCTCATGGTTTCAGTCCATGGTCATGTGGCATTGCTGCCTTTGGGCTTACAGCCAGGCAGTACATTATTATGGTACATTTGTGTGGTGGAGAAAGCTGTGCACCTTATGGCCACTTGGAAGAAAAGGGTGAAAGGAAGAGACAGGGGTTCCCTTTAAGGGCATTTCACCCATTAAACCCCACCTCCCTAAAGATTCTACCACTTTCCAATAGTGCCACCAGAGGGGGGCCAAGACTTTAAAACATGTTTCAGAGACATTCGAGATCCAAACCATTACACCACTTTCACTTTATATATGAGAACATTGAAGCCCAGAGAAGTCAAGTATCCTGATACAGATACGGAAGACAGGTGCTGAACTCATATTTTTCTTTTTAACTCCAGAGTCCACGTACTCTTCCCTGTACCTTGGCACATTGACAGCAATTAAAAATGAGTATGATTATACATTTTGGGCTCAAGTTATGATGATGCAGAGAATAAAAAAAACCACTCATATTTGGCAGAAACCACAAGCCAAATGTGGTGCAAATTGAAGATATGAGGTCCTCACGTGTCATGACTCAGAATGCAGATCTCCTGGGTGTCCACCTCTTGCCACATAGAGTCTCTCTGGTAAGGAAGGCCGGTGTAAGCCCTGTGTGTATGTTCACCACCTCTTGCAGCAGAAATATACCTTCTTCTCTCCAGTTAGTGCCACTAAAGACAGATTTGTTTGCTGTCTACTTACCGAGGTGATAAGTCACTGATCCGAGTCCCGCTGGGAAGACTGTGCATTAACCAGTCAGAGTTGTGAAGGGTGCCATAAAAATGATGAGGAAAGCCACCCAGGGCCCTCACAGTGCCCTGAAGGCACTAAGGATGAGCGCTCAGCATTCCTTTTCTGTGCTATTGTAGTTGCAGAGATAAATATCAAGTGCTGCTGAAATCCACCTGTTCAGATTCCAGCAGACACCAGCTCTTTAGGGAATCATGGTGCTTAAGAAGTTAATAATGTTTAGAAATCTCTGGGCCTGTCAGAATAATGAATGCAGCTAATAAACATTCTAATTAGTTAACCTGGAGAAGAATCTTTGCCCTTGTAGAGTGGACATTTTCATATTATCCTGAATGTAAACATTACCTTATCATAGACGGCTGTTTAAATGTTACTCTATATCTTTTTCTTGGGTTTAGACACCGTTATTGACCATGCAAAAAAGCAGCCGAAAAGGACTTAATAAAAAGTGACAGCAGGCAGCTCTCTCTGCCGGCAGAGATTAAGCGCTTAGCTCTTGGCATTTCAATTACCTAAAACTAATGGAATAAATATTTTACAATATTATTGCCTTTTGGGGGGTAAAGCACTCAAAAGAAAAAAATATACATGAAATGGAATTCTGTTCTTTTCTTAATGAAATAATTGAAAATGGATTTAGTATCTGCATGTGATCATTAAAAAAAATAAGAGAGACTACAACTAGTATCAGTGTGAAGAGATCAGGACGTAATTTCTTGTATGCATGGCCTTCGCTGCTGTCATTTTTGCCTCCAGCATAATTTTAAAATAATGCCCTCTAACTATATCCATAAAACCATTTTAGCTGAGCTCAGACGATTTTATGATGGCATAAATTTATTAGGGTAATTTTTTTTTTTTAACATGAGGGTAGTCAAGAATTTCCATCCTCAGAGAATATTGTATTTGGGTGTCATGGGGTTGAGAGAATATAAAGTTGACTTTTTTTAATCGGCTCCCAGTGATCCTGGCATGTGCTTTTTTTTTTTTTTTTTTTTTTTTTTTTTGGTCCCTTGGCTTATGGAAGATAGGAAACACAAATAAGCCAACTGCTGCCTGGAGAGTATGCTTTTTCAATGCAATGATACTTTTCTTATTTTTGAAATGATACTTTTTCTCAATACATGGGAACCCATGTATTGAGAAAGGTGATAATGGTTCTTCTCTATTGGTATAAAATACTAGAGTCCAAAGATAAATCACACGTTGCAAATTTCATTGTTTGATGTTGGGGGATAGGGGAATTGTCTATTTTCCCTTTAGGTATATCGTCATTTTCACTAAAATTAATAAAAATAATGTTAAAACTGAATGTGTAAAGAGTTGGCATGCTTCATAATGTAACATGATGTCTGACATTAGGAAATAGCAATTGTTTATGGAATTTATGATATTGTGTATATGTGTGTAAGTAGGGAATATTTTATGATGGGATTAATTAAAAAATGCCCTTCATCTTTGTAAAGCTCTCTTTCCCTAATCAATTGACCTGCCTTCTGCACATAATATTCTCAGGAGACACCCTGACAGAGGCATGCATTTTACAGGATTTTAATATTTGTTGTATCAGTGATAATAGCACATAATTTGTTTATTGAAATGCATCTATGTATGTGGGAAAATATTTCAAAAGAAAGCACTTGCCATTTTACCTGTTTGGTTTCTTTTTTTTAATGGAGAATTTATATATACTGGCAAATCTATACAGAATGAGATATCTTTGAAATTAATTATCTAAAAAGACTGCTTGAGCTCTTAGGAAAAATACATACTTGAACAAAGAAAAGGATTTGTTGGACACTGAAAAGCTGAGCAAAAAATATTCTTGCCAAAAGATATATTAAATTTTGGAAGTAATAATATTACTTAATGTAATAATATCATGCAATTTTCATCTACAGATTAGAAAAATTAATATGTGGCCTAAATTAAGGAATCACCTAAGACCACTTGCCCAGAATAAATACCAGAATCCAGACCTTAACTACCTAGAAATTTAATCTGTCAGCATGTCTTGAATTTGCTTCCTAAGTCTGTCCAGTTTTCTGTGACTCCATTTCTGTGACCTAACCAAAACTGCCATTGTCTCTCTCCTAAGTCACTAAGAGAAATGATGTTAGCTGTCCCTCTACTCGAATTACTTCTCAGTGCAATAATCAAAGTGTTCAGTCAGAGATGTATATCCAATCCTCAAGTCCCCTGCTCAGACTACAGTGGCTTCCCATTACTCCAAAAATTAAAACAAACCCCCTTCATTCTTCAAGTCCCTTCCTGCTATTTCCAACCACCTCATCCCTCTCCTTGCTCTCAAGCCATTCCGGCTGCCTTGTTCCTTCTTCCTGTGGTCTCCTCCTTTAGACCTTCAGAATGTCAGGCTCTCTCACTTTTTTGTATTTCCAGTCCAAGGCCATCTCCTCTCAGAGCTCTTCCTGACACAAAATTATCAGTTTTCTTCGCAGAACTTTTCAATGTCTGATAATTTATTTATTGACTCATTTATTGTCACGCTTTCCCTCCTATAGGTGATCTCTGCCAAAAAGCAAGACTCTTACCTCTTTTATTCACTATTGTATGCTCAGTTCCTAGAACAACACCTGGAACTCTTTGGTTCTCGATGTGTGTTCATTTATTGAGTGAATGAATGAATGAATGAAAGACCTAAAAGTTATTTTAGAAATTTTGGGATTTTTTTTTGCTACTCCAGTACTGTATAACCCATTCCTAACATATGTAATTAGAATATGCTCTTTTCTTTGACATGTTGATCTGAATGCTTAATTGTGAAACATTTTTATTCAATTTAGAGTGGCTAATTACAAAATAAATGAGAATGATGTTAGAATTTCTTGTGATATTTAGGCTGAATAACATTTTTATTTTTAGTGACATGATGAAAAGATTTCTTCTAAAGGCGTCCTGGCTGGCAATTACCCTATGAACGGGGTACTCTTCATATGTTTTATTTCAGAGCTTCACATTGGACTTCATGATCATTCTTGGGAGTCATGGGTTATTATCCTCATTCACTGACTGATTGATAGGCTCCTAACTGTGGTCAAGATTCAGGCCCAACACCCACCTAAGGTGTGGATTTGTTCCCTAGTTTATTATTTTTCTCTTCTCTCTATTTATAACCTAAGTATATAGGCTCAGAGGTTACTGTTTTCTTTTTCTTTTTTTTTTCAAGATTCCTTCTTTTCTCCACTGACTTAAAGTGGTAAATACTCAATATTCTTAGGCCATTTTCTAGATTTAGTTTTATTTCATTTACCTGTCAAGTTCTCTATTCTTCCAGTACCACATGGTTTGGTTACTAATAGTTTACTATGTTTTGTCTTTAAATTTTTTAATTTTTTTTTTAGTTGCCAGTGGATTTTTTACTTTATTTCTTTATTTATATGTGGTGCTAAGGATCAAACCCAGAGCCTCACACATGCCAGGCAAGTGCTCTACCACTGAGCCACCACCCCAGTCCCAGTTTACCTCTTTTATTAATAGCAAGGTCAAGGTCAAGGAAATCTTCCTATGACTTCCTACCTACTCTTTTCTCAAGGCTTCAAAATTCTTGCTTGTTTCCAGCAGTATCTCTCACAAGTGTTTACAACTTGAGGCAGCAGGCAACTTTTTTTTTTTTTTTAAGAGAGAGGGAGAGAGAGAGAATTTTTTTTTTAATATTTATTTTTTAGTTCTCCGCGTACACAACATCTTTGTTTGTATGTGGTGCTGAGGATTGAACCCGGGCCGCACGCGTGCCAGGAGAGCGAGCTACCACTTGAGCCACATTCCCAGCCCCAGCAGGCAACTTTTCTAATGGTTAATGCTTCTCACAGGTTGGAGAGTCCTAAAAACTAAATGTCTGTCTCTTCAGACATTCCAGGAAGTCTGTACTGTATGGCAGAAACAGACTCTGGAAAGAATGAAAGAAAAAGAGTTCTGCTGTATAAGAAGTTTTCCATAAGGTCTGTTTGGATGAAGCATTTGATGAATAAAAAAAGATGATACTCTTGAAACAAGATTGAATTATGTCTATGAAAAGTCTAAAGACAGTGTTAAAATTGTGGAAGTGTTTTTTATTGAAAATTTCCTGGTGAGTCTCATTGCAACAAATGTTTTTATTAACAGCAACTATTGACATCACAATGTCTCCTTAACATTTTCCTCCAAAGGATTTAAAATCAGCACACTACAGTGACACAATCATATCAATGTTTATAGCAGCTCAATTCACAATGGCTAAGCTATGGAACCAACTGAGGTGCCCTTCAACATGGATGAAGAAATGTGTTGTATATGCATAAGTGAGTATTACTCAACCATAAAGAAGTATGGCATGATGACATTTGCAAGTAAATGGATGGATTTGGAAACTATCATGCTAAGAGAAATAAGCCAGTCCCCAAAACTAAAGATTGAATGTTTTTGTTGATATGTGGACAGTAACCCACAGAAGGTGGGGAAGAGGGGAAGAATAGTTAGACAAAGGGGAAGAGAAGATTAGACAAAGGGGAATGAAGGGAAGGGGAGGGAGGATAGGAAAAGGAAAGAAAGTGAAATGAATCTGTAAAAATTTTCCTGTGGACTTATATGAATATACCATTGTGAATCTCACTATCAAGTACATCCATAAGAATGAGGTACTAATTAGAATAAGATATATTCCAGGCTTGTATAATTACATTAAAATGAATTCTACTGTCATGTATAACTAAAAAGAGCCAATTAAAATTCTTTGCAATATATATATATATATATATATATATATATATATATATATATATATATATATAAATTTCTGCCCAAATTTCCTGGGTAAGAAATGTTCTTTCTGCGGCTGGCTTTTGTTGTGCATGATTGGACTATGGCTTTACTTGGGTATCTTCTACATCACTGCATGTCAACTATCTTCTCCTTTCCTTAGTTTATTTCATACCTCTGAGTCTCATAGAATGTGTTAAAATTCATGGAATATTTTCAAAGGATTTGCTGCTATTAAAACATGGGAAACTATTAGTAACCAAACCATGTGGTACTGGAAGGAAGAATAGAGAATTCTAGAAAATGGCCTAAGAATATTGAGTATTTTCCACTTTAAGTCAGTGGAGAAAAGAGGGAATCTTGAATAAGGTTGGAGAAAGTGCTAGACATTAAAAAATATTGGAGGCCTTAAAATTATGCTTAAATGTAAAATTCGTACTATATAAATACTACATAAAACTATGGGTTTGTAGTTATTTGTAGGGCTGAGGAAGGCCTTTTAAAGTGTAACACCCCAGGTAGAAGCCACAAAAGAAAAGACTGACAGATTTGAATATGTAACAAGATAAACTTTCACATACAAAAATGTCTATAAAAAAGGCTTAAGGAATGAAAAAAGTGAGGAAATATTGGTGGTAGTGTAGTCAGGATTAATATCTCTAAAATGTTTCCTAAAAATTCTTGCAAAGCATTGAGAAAAAGATGAATATCCCCATAGGGAAAATATGAAAAGAATATAAGCAGGTAATTCAAAAATAGGATAAATAAAAATGGCCAATAAACATGAAAACACATTTAACATTCTAGATATTTTACAAAAAAAATCATTTTTTTCCTCATGTGTTAGATTTGCATATAATGGAACTATCAATGCAATGTATAAATAAAAGAGAAATGTACACTCTCATATCCTGACGGTAGGATACAGATTAGTAGGAGTATTTCTCAAGAGGTATTTAGTAGAAGGCACAAAAAAGAAACTTTGTATCCTTTTGACTGTAGCAATTCAACATCTAGGAAATTGTCTCAAGGAAATAATAAGCCATCTGTCAAAAGATAAATGTTAAATAATGATAGTTACAGAATTGCTTCTAATATTGGAAAAGAAAATAAGGAGATTCAAGTTCAATGTCCATTAATAGGAATAGACTAAAATATTAATGACTCATATTTATTTAAAAGTAGTATACATCCTTTGATAAGGATATCCATCTTCATTAATTGACACAGAAAACCACAATATATCATTGAATGAAAAAATTGACTGCCCAATGGCCTGTATAGTATGATACCAATTATTTAAAAGTGAATAACCAATAAAAAAAGGAATTGAAAAAAAAATTAAAATAAAAGTATGTATATGTAAATTTGGGTAGTTAACATAAGCCATTTTATGCACTTGTTCAAAATAAGGAGTCATATCTACTTTTAGATTCTCAAACTACAAGGTCCAAATCTAGATTGCCTCTCACCTTTTCTTCTTCCTAAGGCCCCTTCTCCCATGAGGTCCATGATAGGTCTCAGCAAGTTACCAAAATGCTGTTTATGTTTCTGGAGTTTGTTTAGACTATTTTAGGCTCACAGCTGGGGCCAAGTCTCAGGTGTGTTCCCTTGATGCTGGAGACTGCTACAAATACTAATTAAAGTTATTTCCTTTGAAGAAGGTCATCAGTCACCTGGCTCAAAACTTGGAAATTGCAGCTTCATTCGGTTTGATATGGCCAGATGCACAGCTGAAGCAGATCAAAAAGGTCTGAGTGGCATGACCTGGTATGAACTTCCTGTTCTGAACACTGATCCTGACCTGAGAACATATTCCCTCAAGAAAGAACCAAAGATCCTCCAATGAATGAAGGAAGAATATTCCCCCTGATGCAGTTTTGCACACCTCTCATGATGGACGTGCAATCTTGATACTTCAGCTTAGTAGGCTGTGCTGCTCCTATATCCCTGGCCCAGCCTCGGCTGTTTTCCCAAGGAGTAGTCCAGGTATAGTGGATTCCAGTGTCCACCAATCATAGACCTTAGTGCTTGGAAATGCCCACTGGCCTTGCCTTTCTCTACCCCTAGGGAGACTTTTTTTTTTTTTTTTAAATAGTAGTCTTTTGAATCAAACTAGATCTACTCAGCAAGTTTCTGTATCTTCCAATATTAATGAAAAGGGTTGAGCTGTTAAAGTTCTCCTTAAGAAAGTTTCTAATACTTCATTTGTAGCATTCTTCTTTACATAGACATACTCAAACCCAGAGTACCAGTAGTATGTTTAGCAAAGAATAAATTAAAACTAATGCTTTTCTTAGCACCTACCACCTCCACTAGGGGAGAAGAGGTGTTGAGGATAGAGAGAATGGGAGTTATTCAGGGATACATTTTTCACCAAAATTTCAATCATTTAATTCTAGGTGATAAGATTTTGGTGATTTGTTTATAGATTTTTCTAGATTTTAGCTTAAAAAGGAAGCATGGAATATTTTAAAAATAAGATAGATATTTATTTCTGGGGAAAATGAGTTTCCCAAATCTCTTCATGCAAATTTTTGCTACAATAGCTGCAATCCAATGTTTTTAGGCCCTAGTTAACCCACATGTAAAAGGGAAGGGTATGATTACTTATTTTTAGATGAAAAAAAAAAGTTCTCTTGTTTTCCTAAGAAAAATGATTCACAGTGGTATAAATATAGTAAGAAATTCAGAGATTGAATTTGGTTCATGGAGGAGGTAGCAGAGGTCTGGAGAAAGTATCAGTTAAGACCATCCCTCATCCTCTGATACCTGCTCCTCATTGAGTTACACAGCATTCGACCATTTTCTTGCCTGTGTTTTTACTTTTATTTTTTTCATATTAAAAACAAGAAGTTTTTAAGATTGTCTCTAAGGTCTATCTCTGCTTTAAAATCAATGACCTTTGAAAAAAATTGACTTAGAAGGCACCTAAGACAACCACTGGGAATATGTTGGTGCAGCTAACTCTATTGACTTAAATGATCATAGTCAGTCAGAGCTACTTCAGAATAAGATCTCTTATTTACCAGTGGCAGAGATTTATTTCCTTTAATTGTCCAGCTCAAAGGCATTGATAAAAATGAGGGTCAGTTCCTCACTCTCCAAGACAGCTCTCACTTCCCTCCCACATCTATTTTAGACTGAGCGCAGGTACCTCTGATTTTATTGCTGTCTTGGAATTCATTTGTAAAGCACATTTGACCAAAGTTTCTTTAAAAAACTCTGTGGCCCTTTCAGCAACCATTAGCTTGTTCTCTTTGCTTACCTTGTCCTTTGTACCCTCATGACCTGAGATCAGATTTGACTGAGATGGTTTGATTTGTCTGGTTCCCTCTCTCTGTTTCCCTCATCTTTCCATCCTGGACTTTCTTTCCATGACTATTTATTGGGGGAATGTTATGGGTTGGATGTGCGGTATCCCCCCAAAAGCTCACTTGTGAGACAATGCAAGAAGTTTTAAAGAGAAATGATTGGGTTATGGAAGCCTTAACCCAATCAGTGAATTAATCACCTGATGGGATTAGTTGAGTGGTAACTGAAGGCAGGTGGGGGGTGCGGCTGGAGGAGGTGGGGCATTGGGGGTGTGGCTTTGGGGTATATATTTATATCTGACAAGCGGAGATCTCTCTACTTCTGGATCATCCTGTGAGCTGCCTCCCTCCCTCACACTCTTCTGCCATGATGTTCTGCCTCACCTCAAGCTCTGAGTAATGGAGGCTGCTGTCTATGGACTGAGACCTCTGAAACTGTAAGACCTTAAATACATTTTTCTTCCTCTACAGTTGTTCTGTTGAGGTCCTTTAGTCACAGCAGAGAAAAAGCTGACTAAAACAGGGCTCTGTACTTTTCAACGAAGTTATTTAAACCCTGTCTTGTATTATTAATAGATTTCCCTCTAACCTACATATCATTATATGTTAAAGCGTGCTGTTTAACTCTTATAAAGCAAGAGCTCTGAGAAATCTCCACAGGAGTGTCAGGATTGGAACTCAGAAGTCAGGCTCCAGAAAAAGAAGCAGGAGCATTGCTTGACAGGTAGTCATCCCACCCCAATTCAGAGGCAGTTGCTGTGGTCTGATGTTTGTGTCCTTGTCTTTCCCCATATTCCTATTTTGAAATCCCAACCCCCAAGGTGATGTTATTAAGAGGGAGGCCTTTTGGGAGACATTGAAGTCGTGAGGGTGAAGTCCTCATGGATGGGATTACTGCCCTCATAAAAGAAACCTCAGAGAAATCTCTTGCTCCTTCTGCCATACGAGGACACAGCAAGGACAGTTAGTTACCTGTGAACCAGGAAGTGGTTCCTCACCAGTTATCAAACCTGATGGCGCTTTGATCTTGAACTTCTCAGTCTTCAGTACTTTGAGAAATAAATTTCTGTGGTTTATAAGCCTCCCAATTGATTGTGTTATTAGGAATGCCTGATCAGACTTAGACGATGAGTAAATTTAGGAACCATCCCGTGATCTCTCCTCTTTCCTCTCCTTCTTTCTTCTTGTAAGTAACTTATTAACTTAAAATTTTAAATAAATTCAGAATGACTAGAAAAAAAAAAAAAAAACGTGAAGTACTCCTCAGAGGATCCTCCATCATTACTTATAATAGCTAACATTTTGTTATGTCTTGCTGACCATTTTTCTCTGTATGTTATAAAAACATATAAATTCATATAGAATTTTTCTTTTTTGCATTAAAGTTGATTATATATATATGTAAATTAATACATATAAGTTTATATATAAAATATATAGACATGAATTTTACAACTTTTGAAAACTAGTAATTCTTGAGATTTTTGACAAGTAGATATTCTTTTCAATATAACCACGAGATTAGAGATTATCTTCAATTACTTTGCTATTAATAGCTTTTCCCCTTTTCAGTAATTTTTTTTAAATTTAAAAATAAAAATAATACTAGAGACTGGAGTTGTGGCTCAGTGGTAGAGCACTTGCCTAGCAAATTTGAGGCCCTGGGTTCTAAGCACCACATATGAATAAAGGTCCATTGACTATATATATATATATATATATATATATATATATATATATATATATATATATATAAATGGTGTAACAAATGTTCTTTAAACCCATGTGAAAGTGGTTTGTTTTGTTTTGTTATTTGCATTCATGCTGGGTTTAATTCATGTACTCTGTCAAACTTGTTTGGTTGTTTTCTTCTGCTGGGTGCAAATTGTGACCTTCCAAGAAGATAATGTGTCTCGAGCTATGTTCCTATAGGCCCCAGAGGGGAGCCTTGATCAATGCCAAACAGCAGACATAGGAAACTGGTGAATAAATTATTCTCCCTCCCCCTGACAGGCTACTGCCAGATGTAGTGCTTCCATATGCCCTCGCAGGAGATGGTCTGCATGATTGAGCAACCAGGTGTATTTTCTGGTAAGGCTGCGGTCAAATTTATAACACATCACTTTGTCTTTGCTTTCCCTCCATGTCTTGTCTTCTTGTTTTCCTATAATCTGGCATCTTTGGGATCACATCGTGGGACCCCCCTGTCCCTGTCAACAACTTTACATGCAAATTTTGTCTCAGATTTTGTTTTAAAAAATTTAGGCTAAGAAAAAGGTATATTTTTAAAAAGAGAATTATTAGGTCATAGTCTATAAGAGCTTGTGCTTTTAGTCAGATATATCCAGTTGCACTGTATGGGTAGTTTTACTTTCATTTTAATAATTATTAACATTTTCATGTAAGAAGAACTGTGTTATTATGCTTATCATCTATTTTAAAATATAGATTGAACATCCCTACTCTGAAAATCCAAAATTCAAAATGCTCCAAAATCTTTCTGAATTCTAACATGACACTACTCTGGAAAACCCCACACTATGTGTTATGCTTTAGATATTAGGTGTGCCCCCAAAGCTCATGTGTGAGATGATGCAAGAAAGTTCAGAGATGAAATGATTGAGTTATAAGAGGTTTAACTTAATCAATCTATGAATCCCTTGATAGGGATAAACTTGGTGGTAACTGTAGGCATGCAGGGTGTGGTTGGAAGAGGTGAGCCACTGAGGGTGTGTCTTTGGGGTATATATTTGTCCATGGTGAGGTATATATTTGTCCATGATGTTCTGCCTTATCTTGGGCCCTAAGGAATGGAGTAGGCTATCTATGGACTGAGCCTCTGAAACTGTGAGCCCCAAAGTAAACTTTCACCCCCTCTGTATTGTTCTTGTCAGATCTCTTGATCTCCCAGCAGCAAAAAAACTGATTGAAATCCTATGAAACTTAGTTTCATGTACAAAATTATTAAAAAATATTATATGAAATTATTTTCTGGTGTTGTATATAAGGTACATGTAAAACAGGTAAATCTCATGTTTAGATTTGCATCTCATCCCTAAGATATTTCATTATGTATATACAAATATTTCAAAATCTAAAAACTGAAACCTGAAACACATTTGGTTCCAAGCGTTTGGATTTAGGGACACTCAACCTGTTATGTGTTGTTACATTATGAGCACTCAGAGGCCATAAATAACTTCTCAGTGTATGTTTCACGAAACCTGTTAAGTAATGAGTTCCAGTGCTTTAATTTTGTAGCTAAATAAAACAAATCCTGAATTAGTTCTTTATTCTTCTCTCAATGACACTATAAACCAGTTACTGCTCTCCATAGAATCCATCTTTCAGAAAATATGAAGTCACTCAAAAGAGCATCATTAGGACACTGTACATTTTTGTTGTCAAAAAAATTTTATAGGGCATAAACGTTCATAACTTTATGATGGGGAGATAACTCAATTAGCCTTTCATTCTCATATTGTCACACTGTTCAGAGGATAGAAGAAATTAGAGAAGGTTTCTCATCTTAATGTTTCAGGATACAGAAGGTGTAGGCAAGGTGAGGAGTGGTTAGAGTCTGGAATAAACAGGATCTCTCAAAACTTAGGAAACTGAGTCTGATCTCTATCTTGTTAACTCATCCTGATGCAGAGTACCATCACCAGCAGTCCTAATTTAAACCCACATTTGTAGGTACTGTTGACCTCCTGGGAACAGTGACCATGTAACTCATTCCACTGCATCTTTTTATTTATATTTATTTTTATAAAGTATCTAATAAGATTTAATTACAATTTCAAAAAGTTAAACTGGGATTCCAGATTTAAGTAATTTTGAGTTTATGTTTTGATATTCATTACTTAAAATATGTATTTTGTCTTTTCTATTTAATAAACAATTTTTAACATTTTAAGGAAAATGAAATTAATGTCATCTTTCAAGTAGGCTAACAGGGTCTGGGAATCCCTTTATGAATATATTTTCAAATGGGTGTGTGTCATTCAGAATGCTCCATTTTCTGGGAGAATGTTGGGAACCTGAGATAGTTCGTAGTCATGGACTAGAATCTACTCTGTGAGTTGCTGGGTCAGGCACGTGCTTACATAAACTTGTCTTCCATGAGTTTGCCATTCATATGGAAATGATTCCTAAAAAAGTTCTCTGTTGAACCATTAATGAAGGATCCTTTTATATATTCTTCTCCATTCATTGGCTGCTCTTATGAGTAGGCTGTACTCTCTGGACCCTGGGGCTTAGTTATGCAGTGAGCAGTAGGAAGAACCTCAATTTCTCTAGAGATTCTCCAAGTGAGATGCTTGCATGATCATATCCCTAGTTAGATAAGGAATGTCAAGACAGTAGGTATTAAAATAGGTGGACATATGAGAATGATGCTTTCATTTTATTTTTGCTTAAACTGGCAAAATTGATTATATGGTGCATTGGTTAACTCCTGAAGTCAGTGTGCTCAGCCAACCATGAGTGTGAGGGTCTCAGCACAGATGTGAGAGGAGGGGAAATTTTTAATGAAGTGGAAATGCTTCCGCCATGCCTGTAGTTGCCAGTGAGCCAGATACACCTGTGCTGTCTTGGAATGAAGTCTGCATGGGTTTACAGAATGGAACCTTCATTTGAATTCTAACTAGATTAAAGACACTGATGAAGCCAGGCCAGTTTTATCCTGTAATCAGTAAAATTGGGACTCTCTTTTGCGGTCACCTACTGGTGCACAGTGCTTTGCAATGCTTTATTGAAGAGGAGAAGGCAGTATTTATCTAGCTGCTAACATCCTGGAAACCAGGTTTTCAATCCAGAGCATTGCCACTTCTCAAATTGCAGCAAGCCAGGTCATATAACAAAGGAGATAAAACTACATACACATAGCACCCTTTCCATAATCTAGCATGTTTTAATTGGCTTCTAGTTTCTGAAATAAACAGAATCATTGCAATAAAATAGTAATAACATTTTTAAAATTTTATTTTATTTTCTAAATAATTAATGCACATGGTTATGGGGAATAGAAAAGTATGGAGGGTCTTACAATGGCAAACAGCATTCTTCTTTGAGGTATCAGGACCTGCGACATATCATAAATAATTATATATATATATTATATAACTTGGATATGTATATTTTCAATGTTGTATTTTAGGAAATCTAATGAATCAAAGTTGGCTGCTAGTTGATGCTTATGTGTGTGGGTAAGGTCTCTGTCTATATCTCTTCAAATCTGAGTGGTTTCTGTGACTGTTCTGAATATGGCAGAGGAGATTCTGTGCCAGTTTTAGGGTTCAAGCTTTTAGAGACTATGAGTTTCCACTTCCTGTCCCTTGTAATATTCACTGGTGGAAACCAGTTGCTATACTGTGAGAAAACCCAATTATCCCAGTGGAAAGGCTCATATAAACATCACCATCAACAAAGTTCATTGGCTGTAGCCATAGGAGTGAGCTGTCTTGCGGCACATGAACTTGCTTAGCTAAGGCCACATGGAGAGGAATACAGCTGCTTAGCTAAGCCTGTGCAAATTCCTGACCCACAAAATTGTGTGGTAATTTGGGGTAATTTTTTATGTAGCAATGTATAGCAAAATGATATAAAGACAGAGTACAGAGCTTGTAGACATACAAGTCCAACTTTCAAATTCTGGCTCCAACATTTAATAGCTATATGGCATTAAGGACTGCTACTGTGCTCTTCTCAGCCTTAAGGAATAGTTTCCTAATGTATAATGATATATTCCTTAAAGACTATGGTAGGAGTTAGAAACAAAATGTGTAGTATAATTATCACATTTTATAAAATAAAATTCCTCAATACAGAAGAGTTAATTAATTAATTAATTAATTTTTATTTGTTTTAATTAGTTACACATGACAGTACAATGATCTTGACATATCATATTTGAATCAGATGGGGTATAATTTCTCATTTTTCTGAGTGTACAGGTTGCAGAATCACATTGGTCATACAGTCACATATATAAATACAGCAATAATAATGTCTATTTTATTCTGCTATCCTTCCTATCCCCCCTTCTCCTCCCCTCCCCTCCCATCACTTCTCTCTACCCAATCTAATGTGACACACTATTTTTCCCCCCACATCGTCATACATGTAATCTGTATAACGATGAGGATCTCCTTCCATCTTCCGTGCAATTCCTCTTCTCCCTCCTTTTCCCTGCCACCTCTCTTCCGTATTCAGTGGTAATCTTCTTCTAATGTCTATTCATCAGTTAACCCACTTCTGCCTTCCTTCTTCCTGTGTAGGTTTTCCAGACCAGAGTATTGCTGAAGGGAATACCCTTTTTGAAAATCAATTTATCAGAGTGATTCAAAACTTTAAAACGTTTATATGTCTTTCATCAAGTAATTCTATTTTATAATGCTTTTTAAAAAATATTCCTGAATAGTGACCATAAAACATCTATCCATGCAAAAACATGCTTATATAGTTTCTTGATCTCTATGTGAAAGATCTTTCAAAGTGCATCACCATGTCTTATGGATACACAAGTTAAGGTTTTGGGTGGCAATGGATGGACCTACCTCAAAGGTAACCCCAACGTAATTAGAAAACATCAACCATAATTGGGAAGATCAAATACAAATAAAAGAATTCAAGGAGGAAGCATAACTTTTGAGAAGTGCCTTTTCTTTTAATCAAATATTTACTGAATAACAACAAAATACTAACTCTGGGTAAGATCTGGGAGAACAGAGATGGCACCATAGCTTTAAAACTTTTCTAGAGTGTCTAACAAGTGACTGCTCTGGGCAGAGTTGATCCTACTTCTCTTTTATGTAGATGTCTTTATCATAATGCCTTCATTATTAGTCTGCCTTATGATACCTCCATTTTCCCAGTCAAGGCATTTTGGTGCTCTATGTAAGCACCACCTCCTCCAGGAAGTCTTCCTTGGATCTGTGCTACCTGATTTCTTATTTTTAGGTATTCCATAGTGTTGATTTCTTATAGCACTTAACTATCTTCTGTGGTTGCTCTGTGGAGCTAGTTTTCCTTTTAAATATTTATTTACTAATTCCACAACTAGATGAAACATTTCTCATCAGTGCATAACAAACATTTTTTTTAAAAATACACCAATAGAATACCTTAGAACTGTGTTCAAATGAAGATTCTGATTCAGTAGTTTGGGGAGCAAAAACAGATTTTTCAGTTAACAATCTTCCAGATGATGTCACTGCTTTTGGACTCCAAACTACTCCTTGAAAAGCAAGTAGCAAGGTTTTAGAGGCAGAAGCCATCATGCCACTTTTTCTCTAGCATCTTGGACAGTGACTTGAACATAGACTTTTTTTTTTTTTCAACAAATGTTCCTGTTAGTAAGGTGTAAGGGAAAGAATACAGATCTTAGAATGATGCTGACCTAGGTTACAATATCAGTTTCACCACTACATGATCTGAATGATTGCTAACATTTTATTCATCCCAGGGTTTTTTTTTTTTAAGTCAAAATTAAATTATTCCATTTAGAGCACTTGGCATAGTGGTCATATATGACAAGCAACTGACAAATGAAAGATACTTCCTGTTAATAGCATTGGAGGAAATCTATACTTTTCCAGTCTCAAAAAGATTTATTCAGTGGAGCTGGTCTTGATAATGTGCAGCAAACATCCTAATGGGAAAGAAGGTACTAGCAGAAGCTTTGGCTTGACTTTTAAAGATTATTGCATGTCTATTTAATCAAGTCTAACATACATACCAAGATAGATAGAGGAAAAAAATCATGCCACATAAAGGTGCCAAGTGTAGCTACATGTTGCTTCTAGTCTTTGACAATATAAAGCTGCCTGGGAGGCAATTAAAGCTGATCAATAATATCAAAGGAGTCAGCAGTGTCACTCTTTCTGTTACAGTGGTTCCTACCCAAGCTGTTTGGCAGCGATAGTGTCTAGGTATTCTCCAGATAAAGCATAGGCGAAGACCCTCATTACGATAACTCAGGGGGCAAGCACAGTGAGGGCTGCTATGAAGCATTCAGTGCTCAAGTAAATTGCACTGGAAACAGTGCTTCATGTTGAGGAAAGCCTCCTGTTCCTCCTGAATCAGCTCCCCTTGTCTATGGACAGAAAAGGGGTTTCAGTATCTCCCTGAGTTGAGTGGTTTGCATTTCAAATGGGAGAGATTAGCCATTTTTTTTTCCCGTATAGATTACATTTCAGAGCAGCAAAATAATTGGTGATGGGAAGTTATTATCTTTTTAAAAGAAGCATAGCTAATAAATGAGAAGAAAAATGATAGAAACAGAAAGCCACATTTGTAGACTTTAATGGGTCTAGGTGATGGTCATCAATAGTTGCTAAAACTATTAGATAAGTAACATTAGATGTGAAAATTTAGATAGATGGGTTAGGCTGACATGACCTGAATTCACTAATTAATCTTTTCATCTCTAAAGGAGAGACAAACAAGATTTTATTTTTCTTTTGATATAAGGCAATAGAGACATACAGAAACACTAAGTGTTAAAAAGAAGTATCCAGTATCTAATAAATCTTCTAATCTCACTCCCAGTTTACAGAAATAGGGAGATGTTCATGTTAAATGACATCACAGTGCTTTATTGATGTAAAACCAAATGTTCTACAAGGTTGTTCCATACACCCACAATACTATTCCCTACATCCACAATACTGTTAGATTTTCTTGTCACATTTGTCCTAAACTATGTAAATAGCACAAAAAAATTAGAGGCTTATTATACATATACTCCAGATGCATTCTGTAGATCTTGATTGTATTCTAATTGAAATAAATTAACTTTAAAGATATTTTGAATAATGAGGAAACATTCAATTTGGACTAGTTATTAAGATGCTATAGTAGAAATATCATTAATTTCATGATATATCCATTGAAGTCAAATTTTATTAAAAGTCCTTATGTGTTGAGATCTGACATATTTATTGTTAAAAAGAGTCTCCTGTACTGGGAATCAGTAACATGGAAATTCAAAGAAGTAAAATACTTCGTCTTTAACAAAAATTATCATGTTTGGAAATTAATGGAAAAGCAAGAATAAATAAAAACCCATGCATTAGTATAACTATTTGTGGGAGCAATTCACATTATGTAACAAAATCAAGGTTGTGTCTTTTTTACCTCAGGAAATCTTTTCTCCTGTTTCTGTGAGAGCTGATTCAGCTTGGATAGACAACTCTGCCTTGTACTGTAAGTCTGGCTGGATTTGGTTTATCATAACCGTTTAGGTATTTCTCTCTTTTAGTTTTTTTTTTAAATAAACTTTATGTTTTACAGTACTTTTAGACTTACAAGAGCAGTACTAGGAATTCCTATGTACCCCCCCCCCCGCTCCCATTTAGTATAAATAATGAACCAGTGTTGATACACTGCTGTTAACTGGTGTGCATAGTTTATCCAGACTTCCTTAGGTTTTACCTCTTGTTTATTTGCTATTGCAAGATGCCATCTTACATCTGATTGTCATGTCTCATTAAGCTTTTGGCTGTGACAGTTTTTTAGACTTTCTTTGTTTTCAGTGACCTTGACAGTTTTGAGGAGTATTGACTAGGTGTTTTTGAGGAAGCTCTTCTATTGAAAATTTTCTGATTTTTTTTTTTAAATCATAATTATATATATATATATTTTTTTTGCCTCAATGGATATTTTATTTTTTTATTATTATTTTTTTTATAAATTTATTTATTTATTTTTTCATCTTCCATACATTTGATTCAAATGAGTTATGCATTTCCATTTTTACCCCAAATACAGATTGCAGAATCACATCAGTTACACATTCACAATGTTTACATAATACCATATTAGTACAACAGTCACTAATTATATATTTGTGTGCAGAAGATCACAGAAATAAGTGTGATTTTCATCAAATGATATCAAGTGTACGTAACTATATCAATATGACTTATGACTGATTTTATGGTCATTTTCCCTGGTTGAAGTGTTTGTCAGTTTTCTTCATTGTAAACTCACTCTTTTCTCCTATTTTTTATACTCTAGCTTTTTCCATTTGGTACACTCAGCACCCAGCTGAGTATGGACTTCGGCTTTTCTTCCTTTAGGATAGAGCACCTCCATAATTTGAGATTCTTCTGCATGGAATATTTGTCTCTCTTCTTTCATTTCATGTATTAATCTATTCAGTCATTCACTTATATTAATATAGATTTATGGATTCGATTTATGTATCATGCTACAACTCAAAAGTACATGATTTCATTATTTATATTGCTCTAATTTTGTATGTTGGAAGTTCTTTCATTTGCCTTTTGTCCCTGTGACATACCTTCATTAGTGTATGTGTGTGTGTGGTTTTTTTAAGTATTTCCTTGCTTCCTAGACTGCAAAATGCTGCAGGCTCATCTTGTATTTTTTTTCCTGACCTAGTCCTAGAATCAACCATTTCACCAAGAATCTATTTTTATATGGAAAATAGGATTAGAAACTACGATCTGTTTGCTAAGCGTGCTCATTGCTACTGTGGTGCAATTCCTTGTAGGCTCTGTCAAGTTGTCAAGAAGTATGTGTGGGCTGGGGATGTGGCTCAAGTGGTAACGTGCTCACCTGGCATGTGTGGGGTGCTGGGTTCGATCCTTAGCACCACATAAAAATAAAATAAAGATGTTGTGTCCACCAAAAACTAAAAAAAAAATATTAAAAAATTCTCTCTCTCTCTCTCTCTCTCTCTCTTTAAGAAAAGAAGTATGTGTGCATCCTAATTCATAGTTATATATATAATTATAAATATCCTATAAATAATGAACTGCACGTATAGTATATTAAATTAAACATGGGTTTGTACTAATGTCTCCAACTCCATAGCATTACCACATGGATCAAGTAAGCTAGTTCCCCTTGCTTGTCTATAACCTCTCACTTTAAAGTGACACCCATTACCCACCTTCCATTTATTTACCTGTTCATTTTCAATATATATGTATACCAGTATTGAAATTATTAACCCATACCTCAGAGCAAACACTTTTATCAATCATAATGCAGAGTTTATGTTCTTCTGTGCTGTTCTTTCTGTATTTAGATTCCACTCATTTTCAAACCTACTTAGGCCAACACAGCCCCTCTAACCTGCTTCACTGAGATTGTTCCATACATCCACAATACTGTTAGATTCTCTTGTCACACTCTACATCCTTTCTTAAGATTCCTTAGTATCCTAAATAATTTTTCAAAATCTGCATATATTAAGTTTCATCTTTGTTTTGTAAAGTTCTTTGAGTTTTGATAAATGTATAATTTACCATCGCTACAGTATCATACAAACTAGTTTTATGAGAATAAAAATTCCCTGTGTTTATTTCTTTCCCTCCCTCTGAACCCCTTGCAACCACTGAATTTTTACTGTCTCTGTAGTATCACCCTTTCCAGAATATCACGTAACTAGAATCTTACAGAATGCAGTATTTTCAGTTTGCAGAATTTCTTTCACTTAACAGTAGGACTTTAAGTTTCCTCCATATTTTTTTTAATAGTTTGATGATTTGTTTCTTTTTATCAATAAATATTAATTCTTTGTATGATGTATCATAAGTCTATTCATTTACCTATTGAATGACATATTTGCTGCTTCTAGTTTGGGTTGATTATGAATTAAAGTGCTATAAACCTTTGTGTGGATATTTTTTTCTGTAGACAAAAGTTTTCACCTCATTTAATTTCACCTCATTTGTATGGTGGGACTGTTCTGTCTATGAAAAACACTGCCTGACTGTCTTTCCAAAGTGGCTATGACACTATATTTTACATTCCCTTTAGCTAGGGAAGAGAGAAAAAGTTCTCGGTCGTGGGGTCTACAGGGCAAAGTGGATTACCTCCTAAAGTGGAAGGTTTCTCAGGTGAGCACAACACACAGGAGGTAGAAGAGAACCTGGCCCTCATTACTGAGCTTCTATAGTCACAGAAAACAGCAGGTGAGACATAAATCAGACCCAGGCAAGTAGAGAGCTGATTCTGATTCTGAAGGTAAGGAAGAAGTGAGCAAACCAAAGAAGAAGAAGAAGAGGGAAAAAAAGAGTTAGCAAATCCACAGGGCTTTACCTTGAGTTTGGAGCTGCATGGATTATTGGAGCTACAGACTCCAGCCCAGAGCTCCTGTTCCTGATAAAATGGAAAAACTCTGATGAGGCTGAATTGCTCCCTGCCAAGGAGGACAATGTCAAGTGCCCACAGGTTGTCATATCCTTCTGTGAGAAAAGGCTGACCTGGCATTCCTACCCCTCAGAGGGTGATGACAAAAACCATGACAAGAATTAACTCTCCTGAGTACCAGCCTCTGACTGTGGGTTTAAGTGAGAAGGGAAGGAATTCGACTTGTCTTGACACCATAAAGGTGGTATGAGAAGACATCCTTTGAAGAGCCAGTCTGGTTTCTGTGCCTGCAGCAGCCCCAGTGCTGTAAAGCCATTCCAAGCTGTGTAGTTTGCACACCTGCCCCAGTAGAGGGGAAGGGCATGTTTCAAGGCAATCCATTCTGTACTTTACTGAGGAAGGCAAAGGGCCTTCTATGAAGGACAAAATTTGAAGACTTGGGTGTGTGGGAAGGCAAAAAAGGTACTGTTGATCTTCAAAGAGTGTTCCCTACAACTCATAGCCTTCCAACCCACAGTGTTAATTCTGCCTTTTTACAGCACAGTATGTGTGTAGTTTTTGGCTATTACTGGTGTATTATTTGAAAGTGGAAGGTGCAGGGAGGGGATGAATGGAGACAAGTAGGATCATTTTTATTAAAATTTAGGGCCTGATTGGGAAAACGGTGAAACAATGGAAATAACAGATAACTAATGGATCTCCCGTGCTCTTGGATAGGCAAAATGAATATTGTCAAAATGGCCATACTTCCCAAAGTGCTATACAGATTCGATACCAATTTAAATCCCAATGTCATTACTCATAGAAAAGGCAATCATGAAATTCATTTGGAAAAATAAGAGACCCAGAATAGCCAAAGCAATACTTAGCAAGAAGAGTGAAGCAGGAGGCATCACAATATCAGCTATACTATAAAGTTATAGTAACAAAAATGACATGGTACTGGCACCAAAATTGACTTGTAGACCAATGGTACAGAATAGAAGACACACAGACAAACCCACATAAATACAGTTATCTCATTCTAGACAAGGATGCCAATAACATACAGTGGAGAAAAGACAGCCTCTTCAACAAATGTTGCTGGGAGAACTGGAAATCCATATGCAGCAAAATGAAAATAAACCCCTATCTCTCACCATGCACAAAACTCAACTCAAAGTGGATCAAGAGACCACTGGGCCTAACAGAGACCCTGGGCCTAACAGAAGATAAAGTAGGCCCAAATATTCACCATGATGGATTAGACCCTGACTTCCTTAATAAGACTTCGAAAGCACAAGACATAAAATCAAGAATTAATAAATGAGATGGACTCAAACTAAAAAGCTTCTTCTCAGCAAAAGAAACAATCAATGAGGTGAAGAGACAGCCTACATTTTGAGAGCAAATTTTTGCCATACAATGTCAGAGCACTAATCTCCAGGATGTGTAAAGAACTCAAAAAGGTCTTAAATTATTCTATATCCACAATATTTTATCTTTTTTAAAAAAATCTTCACTTAAACCATAAAGGAGGACTGAAAGACAGAGTCCATTTAAAAGCTGTGAATTCCTGAAACCCGACTAAGCCAGTTCCTAAGTTACCAAAGCTGCCATTCCAGAGATAGAAACTGAGACGGGAAGGTCTTTTATTGGTGAGTACACATGGGCAGACCATTCTATCTTTTGTCAGTATTAGACAGTTTCTTTTCCAGTTATGAATTTATAAATAAAATCAGGTTGTCTATCTAAGCCACAGTCTGAAGTCCTAGGGTAAGAGCCAATAGGGGATATAGGAGATAAAGAGTAGGGAAAGAGGAGGGCCTATTCTCTTGGGATGAAAACTGTTGGAGCCTCTGCTTTTTTAACTTTGAACTCTGAAACCTTTAGTGGCAGGGTTCGGTCACTGAAAGCACAAGTTTTATGAAGTCAATTCAAGGGTAGTTTTCACATTGGGGCATGGTTCACTTTAAACACACACACACAGAATTTTTTTGAAGAAAAAAAATCTTACAAATTAATTGATTTCCAAAATGATGTCTTGAATCATGAAATCTGAAAGTTCTTGATATCATCTAGACCTTCATCTAGAGGTACAGTCTAAAATCTTTGGGGGCATCCATTAGATTTCTGTGAAATTTTTTTTTCAATGTGAACGTCATACACACTGTCAGTTTTTGTCTTAATAAAACTATAGATTTATATAAAATTATCTATTCTGCTAGGTTTGTAGAGAAATCTCATGACTGTTTTAATTCCCAGTTCCTAATGACGAAAGATATTCAGAATCTTTTTATGTATATGCATGTCATCTCTATATCTTCTTTGTTGAGGTGTCTGATTCTTTTACTCATTTTAAAATTGAGTTGATTAGTTTCTTATTGAGTTTAAGAATTATTTGTGTAGTTTGACTACAAAGTCTTTCTCAGATACGTGGTTTACTAATATTTTCTCCCAGTGTATGGCTTGTCTTTCAGTCTCTTAACATTCACTCATTTTTACTATTGGGTTTAAAGATGATAAATGTTCAGCTACTTGCTATTCTTCCAATAGTAAGAGCAGAGCCAAGAGTTACATCCAAACTTGGGCTCATGCTAGAAACCCCTGATTAGGTTCCATCTGCTAATATTCTATTGAGCCATGAACGTTCCATGGTTAAGTTCTGCATTAACAAACTGAGGTAATATGTAGAAATGGGGAAGAATGAATACTCTGTTTTTTTTTCTTTTTTCTTTTCTTTTTTTTTTAACTAGGGATTTAACCCAGGGATGCTTAACACTGAGCCATATGCCCAGCCCTTTTTATTTATTTATTTTAAAATTTTGAGGCAGGGTCTTGTTAAGTTTCTTAGGGTCTCACTAAGTTGCTAAGGCTTGCCTTACTCTTGCGATCTTCCTGCCTCAGCCTCCCAATTCCCTGATTACAGGTGTGCACCATGATGTTCTGCTGAATACTTCCTAACAATAATATAATCTGCAAACCATCCATAAACCTACAATGGCTTTCTATTATCTTATTCTGTGGTCTATTTAGTGTTGTACAATTCTTCAATCTCCTGGAAGATCCTAATCTTAGAAAACAATCAAAATTTTGGGTTTTTTTTTGCATTATTTTAATCCCAGATGTTGTGCACAGTGCTCAATGGTATATAAATAAGAACTCACCCAACATGTTACTCCTTCAGTTAAGTTCATTAAAAAAAGTTAGCTTCTCCTCACTTTCTTTTCAAAGTTTATAACATGTAATTATGTTCTGTAACAATTTTCACAGTTGTGTAACAACTTTAATATATTGGTTGCTTACTGCCAGTTGTCTTTAATCATGACTTTTCCAATTATCCATTGTTTATCAAAATTATAAGTAATTTTATAACAGTGGTTCAGTCTTTGTATATTTGAAAATATTTTCTAGTTCTTTATATTTGAACAACAACCTGTTGATTGTAGTTTTTCACACTGTCTTGACCTGTTAAACTTTGTAGAGATCATTTAATCATCATTATTGTTGTTGTGGTTATTGTTAATATTCTTCTCATTTTCTATTTCAAAAATTAAAAATTTACAGAAAATTTGATTGTCCTTCAAATTCTAGTACATTCTTCAAAGAAAACCAACGTATCAGTGTGTGGTTTATCACTTAAGACCGTTTTATATGTCATATGCACATATATAATTCCATTTCTTCTAGCATTGAATACTACTATGGAATGCTGAGAAATATTTGACTTTTGAACAGAACAATTTTTTTTGTCCATTAAAGAAAGATTTCTCCTTCTTTTAATTTTTTTGCTATCCATTACATATATTATACATTATATATTATATAATAAATGTATATTACATATTAAATAAGGGAAACCCTTCTTTAATCCTTGAAGTTGGGTAACATCTTTAAAAGTATGTATCTCAGGATGAAGGTATAGCTCAGTGGTAGAGTGTTTGCTTATCATACGTAATTCCCAGAGTGTTAGCCCTGGCACCTCAAAAAAGGTATATATCCCACTGTCAATCATTTGATAGAATTTTCTGGGCATATTAACACAATAATGAAAGAGAAAATGTTAGGAAATATGGTAGAAAAAAAATTTCTTGAAAGAAAATATTCACACCAATTTTTAGTTCAGAAAATGTTTCTTTTACTAGATCTTTGAATACTTTTCTTCTATTTGGATTTCTTTCTTTTTTACTTTAAAAATACCTATTACATGTACATCATATCTCCTTCTGTTTTGCGTATGTCACTTTCCATAATTATCATGAATTATTTCTTCAATTTTATTTTTCTCTATTCACTTGTTGACAGCCTGTCCACAGTGTCCCTGGCTGTGTTCAGCAGAGTCAAATGTTCTACTTTTTACTGCTTATAATTTGTTGTTCTTTTCCTTAATTGTTTTATTATACACTCTATGTCTTTACTGAGATCTGTCAGTTTGGTTTTGATTTTTTTTTTGCTATACATTATATATTTTTTGATTCAGGTAGCTATACTGTGATTTCAAAGGGGTTCTATTTTATAATCTCATATATAATTTACATGTGATCATAAACGAGCCTTTAAAATGTTTTCCTTTCTGGTATCTTGAAGAATATTCTTCATATGCTTTTCGTTTGTTGCATTATTTTCCTTCATTCTTAAAATTCTAGACTGAATCCTAATAATCTGTTATAAATTATATTTGTATAGGCCCATTTTGGGGCTATATGTCTTCTAGAAACCATATGATAAAGAGGTAAGGAAATCCACGTGTCTTCGCAATAAGGGGGAAGGTATAGAAGTTCATTGGGTTAGACAAAGAGAAATGAAAGGAAGCGGGGGTGGGGGGGCGGATAGGAAAGACAGTAGAATAAATTGAATATAACTTTCCTATGCTCATATATGACTACATGACCAGTGTAACTCCACGTCATGTACAACCACAATGGGAAGTTATATTCCATGTATATATAATATTCAAAATATATTCTACTGTCATGTATAACTAAAAAGAACAAATAAAATAAATCAAGGTGTTGTGTTTCCAAACACCTTCTAACCATCTGTGCCCCAAGTGGTCTCTGCTCTGTGCTCTGCTCTTTCCCTCTGAGAGTGTAGGGAATCTCTGTGCCAAGTATAGATGCTTCTTGATTTATGCCAGAGTTACATCCTGATAAATCCCTTGTAGGTTAAAAACATCCTTAAGTCAAAATCCCATTGGATACATCCAGGCTTCCTACTTTCACACATGAGCAACATGGAGCCCTATAGAGTAACAGTTGTCTACCCTTGTGAGGGCTCACTGCCTGGCCCTGCCCACCCTGACATCACTAGCCTGGGAAAAGATCAAAATTCACAATCCAAAGTACAATTTGGACGGGGATTCACTTTTGTACCATTGTAAAGCCCAAAGAGTAGAAGTCAAATTGTGGTTCAGCCAAGGAGTGTTTCATTTTCTGTTTCCTATGGAGACTGTGTGGAAACATGGAAAGTGTCCTTTATTACCCACGGGGAACCCTGTGTCTGGATTGTAATTTGGCTTTTCAGAGTCTTCTACTTCTCTCAACCGCCTGTGGTAAAGAATCCCCAGGCCAGGCTCCTTGTCACTCAGTTAGTGGAGGACTCCTGACTTGGAAGGGAAAAGAAACCAAAGGCAAAGTATTAATGGCATAAATCCCATCTGATTCAAATGTATGATATGTCAAGACCACTGTACTGTCATGTGTAACTAAATAAAACAAATAAAAAATAAAATAAAATTATTCACAACCAAAAAACCCACAATATTGATTGCTTCATCCAGAAAGATTATTTTGTATTTCTAGGCCCAAATATCAGAATGGTATTGAGCTTCCTTAAACCAAATTTTCCTCATCTGGAAAAGCAGTGTGTCAAATTGGGTAATGAGTAAAGTCCATTAGGGATCTAAAATTTTCAGATTTTACGAAAAAGGATGGGAATAATGTCATTGATGTCATGACATTAAAACTGAATTATATGAGCAATGTCAGATTACCCCAGGGCCTCTGTCTCACACCTCTAATTGGTACATACTCCTAGAAATCACACAGATGTCCTTTTAGGGAGTGCCTAAAACAGAGGGAAAGGGGACAGGGAAGATGTAGAAGCAAGGTAATTTGTCTATTACAAATTCTTGAAATATAAAAATATGAAGATACTTAGGTATTCCTGGAGTTGGAGAAATAAGTAGGAGGTTTCGCCTACAAGTCCAATCTCTTTAAATATCTGGAGAGACTCCAAATTGCCTGGAAAAAAAAGTATCAAGACCACTTTCTTAACCCGCTTTGGTTTTATAAGCATCATAATTAGGGCAAGGAGTGAATCATGAGGAGCTGCGCAAGGTCAGATCCATCACAAAAGCAGGAGAAGTTTATCCCCCAGTTCTTGCAAAAACCATAGCATCAGACTGAGGCCTTCTCTCCATAGAGAATTCATTTACTCCTTTAGTCAGAATTCTCATTCAAAGGTTTTAAAAGCAAAATAAAACAAAACAATAACAAACCCTTGATACTTGTGATACATTTGCTTCATAGCCTTTATTATCTTAGTTTTGTACTCTCTCCAACCATCTGAATGGGCTGACCAATATTTCATCATTTAGGAGAAGGGGTCTCTGAAGCACAGAAAGGTTGCATGACTTGCCTAATATCATGCATCAGTCTTTCACAGAGCATAAGGGCATAAGTTTCCTGACCCAACTACAGTTTCTCCTGCCTGCTCACCATGTGGCTTTGCTAGTTCATTTACACAGGTGGCTCAAGGAAAAAAACATATAAGTTTTTATATGTGTATTAGCACCTGTGTAGGTGCTAATAGAGAGTAGGTACCTAGTAAATGGTAGAGATTCTTTTAGTTTCAGCCACTCTTTTTAGGCCTTGTGTGGTAGAATTTTTCTCAGTTATCCCTGCAAAGAGGAATTAACCAGGCCCTATATTTGGAAAAATGTAGGCTATGGTGTCTGCAAAAATTTGCAACTGAAACTAGGAAAACTAACTCCATTGTCATTTTGACAACTTTTTCTTTTAGGCTTCATTTATTCCTATTTCATTAATGCTTAAGTCAAATATATTCAAACAAGATATGCATATTTGCATTAACATTAGTGATATTTGTTAAGCTTTATCTTCCTTAAATAAATGAGCAGACTCCAGTTGTCATTGTGTATTGCTTGAACTTACACATATTTTTCAATCAGCTTCTAGTCATGCCTTCTCTGTGTACAGGGCACATTTTTTTCTTTTTCCTCAATTATTTTACATTGGCTTTGAGGCTCAGGGGTCACAACACTATTGCAAGATTAATTTTGCTCCTCTATTATGCTGGAGTTTTTGCAAAATTAACTGTGCTATTTCTTTACCAGTAATGTCCTCTGATGAACATTTTATTTTTTCCTCAATCTTCATGTGGTTGGTTTTCCTTGATATTTTATGGTACTTTTGCAAATAGCAAGAGCCTCTGCCCCATGGAGCACTGTGCCTTTGTATGTAATGCAGATGTCAGCCAAGAAAGCTTTTCCTGCTAACCACAACTCTATTCTCTCTAAGAGCACAGAAAATGCCCAGTTCTCATGCCTGCAAGATGGGAGAGAGACTTCTCTGACTTCCACAAAGCCACACACTAGAAACTATAATAGTATGAGCACAGAGGACGGGACTCAATTACATCCCACCATCATGAAGATGTGTGAACAAGCCAATTGAGTTTTCTGCTCTTCTGTGACTAGAAAGAACTACATGGGTTTCCTATTCTCCAAAGAGCACAGAGCTAGCTCTTGAATATTCAATATAGAATTTCCTCTGGCAGCCCTAAGGACTGTGCAGCTGTTTTTCTAAGGTGGGCAAAAGTTTAGCAACAAGAAAAAAAAAGCACATTGAAGGATTGACAGGTGCAGGTGCATGTAAGGGAGAGGAGAAAATGGAATAGCACTAACTACCACTCATGGTGCTGTAACAATATTATCTCTTTAATTGTCATGATCCCCTGTAATGGGGTTTTTGTGCTAATCTGTAAATAATACTCCTGAAACTCAAAGGGGTTAAAAAGCCAAATAAAAATATTTGTTGAATCAATGATCAATGAATAAATGTTATACAAATAATAAAAGAAAGTAACGAAGGAAGAACCCATTATATGAAGGTAAATATACCCAGTGGCAATGGGAAGAATTAGCAGACTGGGTGTTCAATAAGCAAGCTGTTTTTTCTTGAGTGACTCAAGAAAGGTGAGGACAGGATGTGTACCTAGTTTCCCATGGTTCTCTGTAGGTTCTAATCTTTGGACAAAATCTTGAGCACATGGCTCTGTCCTTTCTACCTCCAGCTCCGTCCCTATTTTGCCATCTCTGGGAAGCTCGCAGAAAATTTAAATTTTACCTCATTTAAAAATTAAACGAGGTACTTGACATCATCTAATTGTGACATAATCTTGTGTATAATCTTGTCCAAGAACAATAGACAGCCATGAAGGTCCTAAAAGATTTCTTTCTGGTACACTGAGAAGCAAGATAAGTCAAAGAATCAAGAGCTTTAGGGTTAGACAACAAATGTGGGCTTCAAATGTAAATGATACTATGTGTGCCTGGCAGTCCTGCTCATGAACTCTTATTTCCTTTTCAAGCCCTGTTTCTCCTAAATCTTGTGGTTTTCCAAATTGTGCTATTAGCAAATCCCACATCCCCTTTGAAATGATTTGGTTTCTGCACTCAAAAACTTCTACTATTGTGATGGTCTGCAGGGCAAGCTGCTGAGAAAGCTTTCTTCCCTGCGAATTAAATGCTCTTAGGCAGGAAGAAAGAGTGTGAGAGAGACCGGTTGTACCTAGTTGAAAGCGGGCAGGTATCTCCAGCATCCATATCAAAGCCTTCGGTGCCCATGGTGACATTAATAATAAATGAAGAGTTTCTTGCAGGCTTTCAATTCAGCAACATTGCTTTTCCTGTGGTTAGGTCAGTTCTAGTGTGTTTAGCTCTAGGATTTCAGGCATCTCCTGCCAAATGAATGCAAAAAGAATTAGCAGCATGCAATCCTTTTCTCACCATAAGTGATCTCTTCACCTAAGAAAATAGTGCTTTTCAAGTGCCTTTTGGTTATGAAAATCTTTATGAGGATTATTGACTTGAGGCTGGAGTGGTCCGGAGTCCTCTTCTGATATCGAGCTAGGACTGACTGGGCCACAGATATTGGGAGGGTCACTCCAGTTTGGACCACAAGTGAGATTGCCTGGGCTTCGCCTCTTGGCAATAGCAGGGGACCATTGTAAAAGCAATTCCCTCTCCTTCCTATTTCCTGTGCGTGCAGGCCCAGTGTTAGCTTTCTTTTGATAGTGGTGCAGATATCTTCTAACTGTTCTGGCTTCCTCTCCCTCACTGCTCCAATTTAGCAAGCCAAGGTGAGCTTTTAAAGAAATGCTAAGTCAGTTCACTAGGAGTTTGAAACCTTCCATGGCTTTCAATTTCACTTGGTTTAAAAATCCTAATCCTGCCATGGCTCATGGAGCCCTGCCCTATCCCAGTTGTCCTGTTGATTGTTGTCCTGCTCCTTTGCTGGACTCCTATCAGATCCCCAGGTCTGCAGAAGCCCCTCTGCTGTTATAGCCTCTGCACAGAATGATTGCTCCTTGCTGCTTTCACTCCCTTCATTCCTCTCTGTGTCTGTCTCACCTCCATTAATTCTCCAGCTCACAGTTTAAAGGTGGTTCCCTAGAAAGTCTTCCCTGCTTCTAAAATAAGTATAACTGCACGTCTTGCTTCTTGTATTTCCCTTCATAACACTTAAGACAGAATCTGTTTGTCTGTGTATATTTTATACGTGATGATTTTCTAAAAGTCTCCCTTCTCACCAATTTATAATCTTGGTTAAATAAGAACTAAGTCTGTTTTATACAGCGCTATATCCTTAGCACCTAATGGCGTACTTGACACATAAGAGGTGCTATAAATATTTACTGAATCAATAAAAAACTGGCTTCTTATGTCATATGTCAAGTCAATTTACCTTTCTTTCTTTTTTTTTTTTTGTTACCAGGGATTGAACTCAGGGGCGCTCGACTACTGAACCACATCCCCATCTCTATTTTTGTATTGTATTTAGAGACAGGGTCTCACTGAGTTGTTTAGCACCTTGCTATTGCTGAGGCTGGCTTTGAACTCTTGATCCTCCTGTATCAGTCTCCTGAGTTGCTGGGATTACAGGTGTGCACCACTGCGCCTGGCTCTACCTTCATTTTTAAACCACAGTATGGATACCTAGTCAGCCCAAGAATCAATGGGTGCATCCTTGTTGGGTCATTGTGCTATTTCAAGACAAGATAATTCTCATTCTCTCTCTCGTTTATTCTATAAGAAGACCTAACTCCAAATTTTGCAAAAACTGTTTTTTTAATATTATATTTTATTTTACTTTGATAATAAGACAACATGAGATCTATTTTCTTAACAAAATACCTGATAAGAACAACTCAGAGGAGGGAAAGTTTATTTTTGCTCCCAAGTTCGTAGGTTTGGTCCATGGTGGGCCCATCCATTGCTCTGGGCCCAGGTGAGGCAGAACATCAGGGGAGAAGGGAGGGGTGGAGGGAAGTCACCCACCTGCATGGCAGCCAGGAAGTAGTAGAGGCAGGTTAAGGGGACACAGAGGAGATAGCCCATTCCAGGGCACATACCCAGTGACCTGTCTCCTTCAGCCATCCCCTACTGGCTTACAGTTACCACTCAGTCAGTTCATTCAAAGTAGAATGGACTGATGAAGTTGTAGCTCTCGTAATCTAATCTTTACATCTCTGAATATCCCTGTATTAACACAGGAAATTTGGGAGGATACCTTAGTTCCAAACCATAATAGATAAACAAAACAAATGACTGTTGCCTATAGATATAATGCATAGCAGATCTTTAGAAGACATTCGTCTTGCTAGAATAAGACTTTATGCCTATCTATTAATGACTCCTCATTTTCTTCCCTC
This sequence comes from Callospermophilus lateralis, assembly GCF_048772815.1. Classification (NCBI taxonomy): domain Eukaryota; kingdom Metazoa; phylum Chordata; class Mammalia; order Rodentia; family Sciuridae; genus Callospermophilus; species Callospermophilus lateralis. Next base: position 106,370,185 of record NC_135313.1, on the reverse strand, counting down.
ATCAGGTCATGGTAACCAACATTCCACTCTTGGGTTCTATGAATTTGGATCGTTTAAATACCTCAGATATATAGACTCGTATAGTATTTGTCTTTCTGTCATTGCCTTATTTTACTTAACCTAAAGACTGACTTTTTACTTACTTTTAACCTAACATAAAGGTTCATCTAGGTTGTCTTATATGGCAGGATTTCTTTCTTTTCAATGTAATAGTATTCCATTATATTGCTATGGTTTAGATGTGGTATGTTCCTCAAGAGTTCATATATTAGAAGCTTGTTCCCCATTGTGATGAGGTGGGAGGTGAAGGGACCTTAAAAAAGGGCTTTGGGGGGCTGGGGATGTGGCTCAAGCGGTAGCGCGCATGCGTGCGGCCCGGGTTTGATCCTCAGCACCACATACAAAGATGTTGTGTCCACCGGAAACTAACTAACTAACTAACTAACTAAATAAATAAATAAAAGGGGCTTTGGGGGCATTTCTCTTAGAAAGGATTAAGTTAGTTTTTATGGGACCCTATCAGTTAATTTTCAAAAGAATGTTGTTATAAAAGAAGCAAGTCTGCCCTCTCTACTCCAATTTCTTTTCTGCTCTTATGATCTCTCCTGATACTCTGGTGTCATTGCCCGTGAAGCAGTGCAGTCAAGGGGACTCTCACCAATAAATTTATTTTCTTTATAAATTTACTGAGTTTCAGATAATTTGTTACACTAATGGAAATCCAATGAAAACAATGTATATGTACCTTGGTTTCTTTATCCATTTATTTGGCAATGAACAATTAGGTTGTTTCTATATCTTACAGGTAGTGAACAGCACTATTATGAACATAGAGAACTGATATCTCTTTGAGATCCTGATTTTAATTCTTTTGGATAAATAACCACAGATGGGGTTTGTAAAAATCTGTATTGTCTTATCTTTGACTCCCTACCCTTCTCACTCGATATTTTCTCTGTAGAGGAGTCCAATTACATTTATTCCTGAACTATTTTATTCACAAGAACTACAATATGATTAATGCTCATATCACTTATTTACTGATTTTGTGGCAAAGAATTTTCATCACCTTAATGCATGATGAAGTGAAGGACAAGACAACAATACAGAAACTTCTAGGATGCTAGTTCAATTTCTTTTCCCTTTTTTAAAAAGCAAAACAAAACAAAATAACAATCTTCAACTTCTCATTAATAAGTGTTATGTGCCTGATAGAAAGTAAGTGCTCTGGCTCATCTGATGGCATTTTCTATCAGTATAAACAAAATATCAGTGAAAGGATGAGCCAGTTTAAAAAAAATAAATATTTATTGGTTTGGTCATTAGAGTTTTAAGCTATTGAACTGAAGCCACATGTTCTTTGAACAAAAATTTGAAAGTAGGGGATGATCAGAAATTCTCACAAGACCAGAACTTGAAACACTGATGTTTATAGTTCCTCTTATCTGTCCAAGGTAGGACAGAGAGCAGTGGCTCTAGATTTTCTGAAGATGTGTGCAGTGTGACCAGCTAGCAGGCCTTGGAAAACCTTCTTAGGTCCTTTTCCTATTTATTGAAAAGTAGATCATTCCTGAGTTTTGCTTTGCGAACCAAACTTTATGACTCTTGCAATGCATATATAATGGAATGCCTCCGTCCCTGTTTGTTCGGGGGGAGGGGGTTCAGTATACATTGCATTGAAAACCAACCAACTCAATGTCAACACCACCCAAAAAGAAATTATACTGAAAAAAAATTAATTTTTTTCTTTCTGCTCCTCATTTAATCTATATGGGAAAGGAGTTGGGATTGTTAGAGGAAAATAGAAATTGTTCATTGTAGTCAATAACCTGGGTGGCATCCTGTTAGGAAGCAGGCTTAGTTGGAGAGATTGATTACACACATCATGACCATGCTAGTGTTGCAAAGCACAGTTTTGTACCTTGTTTTCCCTAGACACACACACACACACACACACACACACACACAATCCCAGTTCAATTAAAACACAGCACAGAATTCTCCTGGTGTCTAAAAGTCCATCATAAAATTTTACTGCTTGGGGGAAAGTGAAATTTCTTGGTAGTTATTCTGGTTGGAAATAGACTCCCTTAAAAAAAAATCATAGAGTGTGAAGATGTTGGTGAGACTAGAGGATCAGAAGGAAGGAGAAAGGGAGATAAAGCAAGACTCATTCATGACCTATTTGGAATAGGAGGGATGGGGCAACAAGCAAAAAAAAAAAAAAAAAAAAGGATGATGTAGTGAATCACAAATCCTCTTCCTATCTCAGCTCAACTAAAGACACCTGCCTGAATGCAGCTGGGGGAAAAAAAAATCCCCCCAAATGAAAACAACATTATCCTTTGTAATACTCTAGGCAACCAACAATAGAGAAAAAGATATTTCAAATGTTGGGTAACTGAGTGGTTGATTTAGCAGACAGCTTTATATATAATTGTGCCACACATTTCATGTGGAATTTACTTAGCAAAATAGTAATTCCCATCAAGTCCAAGGAATTCATCGACCATGTATGAGACTTTCAAAGCATGGAGAGAGACACAGAAGGAGCAGGGAGACACATCTAGATGCTCAGAGCATGCAAGGGCACCTGTCTCCATGTGGCATTCTCTGACTAGAAAGAAACAATTTGGGAAGGGAAGGTATGGTCATGATGGAGGAGCAAAGGCAAAGGGGGAAGTTTCACGAGTTGTTCCCTTCCCGTCGGTCTTTCTGCTTTTACTTCTATGAATATTTACAGAAAATTACAGTCCTGCTCTGTATTTTGAGAGAGGATGTAAATCTACTGGCTCTGAGCTTGTCACAGCCGCCATTTGCCACTGCCAACCACCTATGGATTTCCTATGAGCAGGGTTCATTCATTGTGAAAATGAGATAATTGAAACAATCTATCTGCTTCAGGCTGCTGGCTTCAGGGGTGATGCTTACCCGTTGCCATGACAAGTAATTTTCAGAGAGAGATTTTAGCCACCATAACTCACTGAACAATATGTTGTTGCCCTGCTTTGTTTTTCAGAAAGAGAAGAACTTTATTTTTTTTCCCCCAAAGTGAAATTCTTTCTTTCTTTATCTATATTGGATTCTGGAGATGATAAAGCAACCTAATAATTAGTCTTCTAGCCAGCACCCCCTCTTCTGCATATGATCATCTCTCTTTGAGCCCAAAGAAGATACAATGAAAGTGTGCAGTCTTGCCAGTGGTGGTTGGCTGTGCTCTTCAGTCATACCTTCTGGACCAAGGGACATTGATTTTTTTTTTTTCTGCAGATCTTGAAGGGATTAAGTCAGAGCGGGTGGAAATCTATACCTCCTGTTGGTTCACAAGTTTTGCATGTGGTATCCCTTTAGGAGGGAGACACAATTTTAAGAGTGGCACAGGTTTGAAATAATCTACCTCTGAATTTTGTACAATTAGACATAGTCGGCAAAGGAGCTCCGTATTAACTGGGATCCCAACTGCTTTGGTCTCTGCATTGTCCCCTATGTCTGGAAGGTTCGTGTCCCGTCAGATGCACTCAAGAAATATTTATCAAACAAGTAAATGAATGAGAAGTGACTGTCTTCCCATTTCAGTTTGGTCACATTGGCTTGTTGTGTCCTTCCCCTTCTCCTTCTCATCCAAAGCTGCTGTTACAATTCTGTTAAAGCAGCATTTCCTGAAGCACAAGTCCCTGAGACCTGCATGGAAAGAGGGTTGTAAGCTCCTGTGAGTTTGGGATGTGGTGCACGCTCAATTCTGTCCTTGGTGATTGAAAGTACCCACTGGGATACTAAAGGCTCTTCCTCCAATAATTAACAAATCTGATTAACCGTGAGTCCTAATCTTTATGAATTCATTTCATTGTATTTCATTTGCTAAATATTCGTAAAATATCTACAGTGTGCCAGAAAATGGTCAGGAACATGCATGAAAAATCACCTAAATATCTCTGCCCTGTGGAAAAGACAGAGTCCACAAATAAATAAGTAAAAATTTAACCTATTAAATGATGATAATGGCAATGGAGAAACATAAAGAAGAAAGAAGAAATCTGATGGAAGTTGCCAGTTCAGGTCGAATGGTGGGTGTCTACCATGGAAATGATGCTGGTGCAGAGACTGAAAGGAGGTGAGGTGGGGTGCCAGCCGGGGGAACAGTGTTCCAGACAGGGAAAGCAGCAGGTGTAATGACTAAGAAAGGAGCATGCGTGGAGTGTGAGAGGAAACAAGGATGGCCAGGGTTGCAGGGTAGGTCAAGGATGAGAAAAGCTGGAGGAGCAAGATCAGGGAGGTGACAGGGATCAGAGAAGGGACCAGGTAGTATACTAAGGTCATACTTAAGCACAAATGCATGTAACAGTTAAAGGCTGTGCATTGAAATGCCCACTAAAAGATGGCGCTCCTGCTCAGAATCCTGCCTGTTCTCCTAAAATCAGTCACTCAATTAGAGAGGGGTGGGATTGATTTTCTGATCTTTAAAATGGGAAATATTTCTTTCCTTTCAAAGATATTTGATGGATGAAATAAAAAGTAGCTATAGTGACAGGCATATGGTTACTGCCGAACAAATGTTCAATCTCTGCCTTCTTTTTCATTTTCACTTGATCTCCCACAAACCCTTGTCCAAAACCTTAATGGACAAAATGCAGTAGATTTCACTCATCAAAAAGCTAAGGAACAACTAAAAGTTTCTGCATCAGGAATAAAAGAGCAGAAACTTCAGAGTTCAAGGTTTTGAGCTGTCAATAAGCCATCATTGTATTGCAGAACCAACCTTAGTGGAGCCAAGGAGCAGTGGAGATGGTACTTCTTGTTTCTTGAGAGATTTCATGGGATAGTGAATGTAGGAGTTTTCTTGGGGAAATGTAGGAAGATAACTAGACATTTTTGACATGCCATGTTGAGTAGAAGCAAATGCCCTGACCAGAAATGTGAGGATACAGTTGTTCCCCCTTATCAATGGTTTTGCTTCCTGGGATTTTAGTTACCAGTGGTCAATTGTGATCCAGAAATATTACATGAAAAATTAGAGAAATAAATAATTCATAAGTTCTAAGTTACATACCATTCTAAGTAGCATGATGAAATCTTGTGCCAGTCTACCTAGGACACAAATCATCCCTCTGTCCAATATATCCACAGTGTGTACACTACCTACCCATTAGTCACTTAGTAGCTATATAGTTTGTCAGTTAGACCATCATGGTATTGCAGTACTTGTGTTCATGTAGCACTTTTTTACTTAGCGGTGACCCTAAACTATACAGTGGCCCAAACTATAAAGTGCTTCCTTTTAGTGAAAAGGTGAAAGTTTATCATAGGTAGGCATGTATAGGGGAAAAGGTAGTAAGTATATAGAGGGTTTGGTCCTATCCTAGGTTTCAGGTATATCACTGCTATGAATAAAGGAAGATAATCTATGTATATTCTAAAACCAAAAACTGACAACCTTATGTAAAAATTAGTGTTTATATGGGATTTTCTCCTTTTTTATGTCATAACCAACACACAGTATTATTAGGATCTGTCAATCCAATGTTTATGAAAATGAATCTCATTAATATTTTACTTTGTATTTTTCCAATTATTTGTCATTGAACATTTTGTCATCTATTTGTAGGAAACTGATGTTTTAATTCTTTGGCATTTATTGAGGTTACTTATATGTCTGGTCTTATTTCCTGCATATAATGTTTTCATTTATTTTACTGTTGTGGTATTGATAGTAATTTTTACTGTTGTCAGACTTTTGGTATTACAAGCAATGTTTCATGTCATCTTGTATATGTTTAGGAATATTTGTTGGATAAATTCCTAGGAGTAAAATTGCTATATCAAAAGTATGTGTGTTTAGAATAATTTATAGGAAATATATTTTAATTTATCCTCCAGTAGGTAATAGATAATGTCATAGTTTTTAAAGGATCAGAGGATAAATTGTATAAATTAAATCTTTTGTTAACTTCTTTACTTCTAGTTATGCAATTCTACAAGTATTGTGACCAGTTTGCAAGGAATCTTTCAGAAATATTCCATGCATATATAAACAAATATGTGCATAAGAGAATTCCTTTTATATAGGTGAATTTGTGTTTTCTTTTGTACTGTAGTTTTTACAAAGGGTGTAACTCTTGCCAGGACACCAAATAAAATGAAGACACTAGACTTTGGTGTGAACATTTCTGATAGGAACATATTTCTTTATTGTCTTCTCATTAGTCTCAGCCATATACTGTCATCATGTTGGATGTTATCAATTAAATGATTGCTGCTTTAATTTCAGAATGATTAACACTTCACTCTGGAGAAGAGTCTGGCTATCCTACCCAAGTACAGGGTCGTACATTGTTCCTGGCTTCAACCTGGTTTGGTTGCTCACTGAATTTGGTATATGGCAATTATACTGGGATCTCCTTACACCATCATCTTTTGAATTTTTTTTTTTGATTCTCCTTTGTGTTTAATTTCCTGTTGTGTTTCAAAGTATGTTATATCTTGGCTTCCTTTCTCATTTTAGTGAAAAGTATTTTCTAACAAAGTATAGTATGGGTAGTAAATAGCTTAGGATCTTAATAGCTAAAAAACATATTCAATCCATTTTTTGTTCCTGATTGATAGTTTAGCTGGGTATTCAATTCTACCCCTAGGAATGTTTTTCTTTAGAATTTTTAAAAAAAATGTTTACTTTTTTAGGTGTATATGGACACAACACAATGCCTTTATTTTTATATGGTGCTGAGGATCGAACCGGGGTACCGCCCAAGTGCTCTACCGCTGAGCCATAATCCCAGCCCCTTTCTTTAGAATTTTAAAAGCACTGATATAGCTTCGACTGCTGCTTTTGAGAAATCTGAAGACCCTTTTCTTTCTGCCTTCAAGTGTTTTAAGACCTTGAGTGTCTTCAATAATTTGTATCTCCACAGTATCATAGCTTGTTTTATAATTCATTTTGCTACATTGTTGTGATATTTTAAAATCTGACTTCTGTCCTTTAGTTTTGGAAATTTTTTCTTCAACATTTATTCATGATTCTTCTTTGTTGGTTTTTGTCTTCTAGACACTCTTGTGATGGAATTTGTTCTACAGTACTGGACCTTCCTATTCTGTATATTTTCTTTCTTATTTCATCTCTTTATACTCTGTTTTCTGGAAAAATTTTCAAGTTCATATTATATTTATTTATAAACTTTATATTTCTGCTGTCATACTTTTAATTTCTAAGATGTATTATAATGTGTTCTCTGAATTTTATTTCTTATCCTGGATTTTTTGCATTTGCTTTAGAATTAACCATTATACTTTCTTTTATTCTCTTCATAGAAAAAAATGATCCAGATTTCTACTTATTGGAGGGGATTGGAGGGGTGGAATTACTGAATCACATGGAACTGAGGAGGATATCTAGAGGTATGATTACTTTTGAACTGATTTTTATCAAATCTTTATTTTAAGTGACCCCTCCTCCTTCACTGCCAATTCCTTAACTATCTAGTGTTCTCAGTTCCTGGTACTTTTGAGGATTATCTGGCATGAATTAGATTGATTCTTTACTTTCTTTACTTTTCACTTAAAGTTATTGTTTTTTTTTTTAATCAATTTTCTTTGTAGATTCCACGATACTTTTGCATGCTTGGAATCTGTTTTTGTTCTATTCTTATTGTAGTTTTATACCTTTTGTAATTTGTTTTAACTTTAGAGGGCCTTGGAGAGCATGATATGACTGAATGTTTGTCCCTTTAACCCCCAAATTTGTATGTTGCAACCCTAACCTCCAAAGTGATGGTTTTTGACTAGGTGAGGCCTTTGGAAATTAGTTAGATTTATATGGGGTCATTAGGTTGTGGTCTATGTGACTCCATTTGACCCTTCATAGGAAAAGTTTGCCAATCCCTAAAATCAAATAATTTCAGAGGAAGGTAAGAATATCAAAAAAAAAAAAAAAAAAAGAAAGAAAATGGGAATTAACATAATGAGTAGAAAGCGAAAAATTATGACAGAATTACTGTCCTTTTAAGGGGAGGAATATCAACCAGGACCAGGACTTGCTCTTTCTACTGTGTGAGCACACTACTGGCCGTCTGCAGGCCAGGAAGAGGTTCTCTGCCAGGAACTGACTGTGCCAGCACCTTGATCTTGGACTTCCCAGGCTCACAGTCTTCCCAGAACTGTGAGAAATGATCTTTATTGGTTAAATGACCTAGTCAGTGGTGTTTTCTTACAGCAGTCTGAGTTGATTAATACATGGATACACAATTACATTTGTGTTCTTAATTCACCATTTAGCTAGAAAATTCTTTGACTGATTGACTTTTTCAGGAGTAAGAATCAAGGAAGGTCCACACCATGAAGAAGTGTGGAGGGAGAAAGCTAAAGTATGGGTAGGGTAGAGTATCCTTGCCAGTCTGAGGGAGGCATGATGATCCATTCTATCTTTTGGGGAAGGGATCACAGCAATTGGACTCATTGAAGATAAGCTTTGCTAAGGTCAGTCTTTGATTTGTTAGAATTCCTGAGTCCAGGCACTGCTCACCACATTTAGTTCACTTAGAAGGACAGGTGTTTTCCGTCACAATGATGCACCAAAGAAGACTCCATTCCATTTTTAAGGGGGATTGTCTAAATTAAAATGGTTTTGTAGAGGCTGTAAGCTGGTCATTAAGTGCTCATCATGTAATCTCACAGCTCCCTGTGGCATATTTTTAACTACTGTACTTGCAGATGACCTTTTACAAAAGTAAATTGCATATAAGGGGTTGTATGTGTCACATTTAATAATGCTTCAGGGACATTAGGAGGAAAGCAACAGTTACTATTTGGTGATAGCATCTCCATTATTAACTTACAGGTCAGTTGCTGAGCTTAGAATTCGGTTCAAGAACAGATGTTTCCTCAAGCTTTAAAAATTAATCCCAATCATCCAAACCACCTTTACCAAATTAAGGGGGAGACAGAAAAACAAGGTCGGCAAAGAAAAACGCTTGGACTAAGAAAATCTCATCAGCTCCCTTAAAATATATATTGATAAATTGTTCACATTTATGAAATGGACTGGGTTAGAAGGGAATCCTAGGTGTAAATGAGTTGGCTCTCTTCTAGTGTGCTTAGCTTATCTCATATGCAGTTGCTCATATAAAATATCATCTGCATATTTACTTGTGAAAGATCCTTCAAAAAGTTCTTTTTTTTTAACAATGGAAAAGAGTGAAAATTCTTCAATTTGGTAATCAAAACTCTATGATAATAAACTTCCCAATATGATACTCTTCCTCTCCAAAAACTCCTTACTTCTAGATATTTCTATCTAGAGAGAGGTTTGTTTTTTCCTTTGCCTTCTAGTGCATTATGTTCATTCCCAATTTCTTGCTTTTGTTCTGGTATTCTGAATTCCTCCAGAGTTACTCACTCTATCACAGGAACTGGCAAACTTTATTCTGTGAGGGTTCAGGTAGAATAGATTCAGTTTTATGGACCATATGGTCTCTGCCACCAAAACTCAATACAATTCTGCTGTTGTTGCATGAAAGACCATAGATGGTATCCCCATGCTGTTATAGGTACTGACCACTGCTTCAGTCTTCTTAGTCTTGTTGCTCCATCACTGGTAATCCCAAGCCCCATGTTCTCCATGAGACTATCCCCTCTATAATTTCCTTTCAGGTCTCTGAATATCCCACCCTTTTGTCTTATAATGTTGCTGAGTCCCAATTTGGCTAGAGAATGCTGCCTTTTTGTGGGGGGAGGGGACGAGGTTATTTTTTCTCTATTTCCCGCGTTCATGTCAGAAGCTGCGTAACTGTAACTGAAGGCCTTTGCTTTTGATCATCTGTTTCCAATCATCTTCTCTACAGTATTTTCTTCACCACATTAGGATGCTTGGATAGGACAACCTGAGTTAAACCAGAGGAAATTTAAGCACTCCCGTCACTGTCCAAAATACATTATTTTAGATTCTCAGTTGAAATTCTTCAGTTCTCAGTTCAGTTCTCATATTGGACATGGAGAGACACAGAAATAGTCTCCTAGAAGCTTGCCAAGAACGATGCTGGGATCAAGTCAGGAATGGAGATGGAGAAACCCAGTTAAATACTTGTATCTTCCTCTCATCTTCCACAATTAAACAACAAAACAAATATAAAATATGTAAGAATGTCTTCACTGAATCTGTTTTTGAAATTGAACCTTCCTTCTGCTCTTTCTTTTGTCACCTGTGTGATAAAATGCTTGAATTGATGAATCAGGAGAGACTAATGGTAAGTTGGATAAATTTGGTCAGACCTGGATTCTTCACAATCCTGAACTTCTCATAAAATACTTAGGCTAATATTTATTTGTTTTGGTTCTTACAGCAAAAAAATATCCTGAGTGCTAGGACTCAGTGACAAGTATATTTATGTTTGCTGGGTGAGATCATTGGTGTGAGTGATTATTGCTCGGGAACCTTACCTTTACATTTTTCCACTTAGCAAACTCTCTAGATAGTATATAAGAACTTACAGAAAATAAATTTCCATTGAGACATACACTCCCATGAGATTTAAAAAAACATGGGTATAAACATATGAGAGTCAAAATGATTTATTCATCATTTTAGCTATTAGATAAGATGTGAATATAAAATTGGCAAATTAAATGAGATTGATATCTCATCTGGTTAGTAACATAGTATTAATAGCTGAGTTGAAACCATTAATTATTTTTACACCCCATATGACTAGTTCTTGTTTATAAGATGGCCTCTAAGGGAAGGAAATGCGAGCAATCCATTACCAACAGGCAGAGGTGCTGTGACTTTTTAAGCACCCAGTAGAGTCTACGAGCCACATTAACACCTGATTAGGAGAGTTTCGGGTCATCATTAAAGTCACTGAGACAGGGTGTGCTCTACAAGAAAGACAGCTTGTTATAATAATCGTTAGAACAATGCATAAAAAAATCCCTCATCTGACTTCCTCTTGGGTGTTTTCTATCAAAACTCCCACTGCTGCCTCCCTTCTTATCATATCATTACTCAGAAAATGATTGTAGTGTGACTTGAGGTGAAGCCTTTTGAATTTTCATTAAAAGAAAAAAAATCATTATGAAAGGAAAAAATCATTATATTTGCAGTAATATCTCTCTCACTTTTTTTTTTAATTAGAAAAGGATCTCAATAATTAGGGAAAAAATGGACTGGTTTTATCACACTGGGATTTCAATATTATATTACATCAGAACCATATGGAATTACCATTTTTGATGGTCAAAAAAGAGTTGAATATTAGCAATTTCCAATGTTCCAACTTAATAACAAGAGCTATTAGTCATTGATCTTTTGGTTAATGTGTTAGAGACTCTTCCATGTAAAAATCTATATTTTATTATTAATCCTCATAAAAGTTATATGAGTATTGGTAGTAGATCTCCACAGTCCCTATGCCACCAACATTACCAAAGCCACCTCATGTGGACATTCAAGGTCTAGCCTTGATTCCACTCCCTAGCCTAGACTTTCTATCAGTTGTCTCTCATAAGCTCTGGGTTATTTTGTCATCATACCACCTAAGAAGTAGGCTTGGTTATCATCCCACAGTCATGACACCCAGGGAAAGGAAAGCTCAGGGAATTAGAAAGGGAGAGATTTGTAACATAAATGAAGCAGAATTTGAGCCTAGGTCATCTTGGTTACAAATCTTTAGCTCCTTAAAATATGTCATAATATCTCTATGCTTTCTGATTCAATTGCCCAGTATAAATCACTATGAAGGAAACCTAACACATGTCAAATTTCATGAAGTACCTTGTTCATATAGTCATATGAGACCAATAGAGATGGCTGTTCTGTTTTTATCCTCAGGTAATGTCAAAGATGGAATCAATCTCAGAAACTACTGGAACAAGTGGTTCTCAAATGTTAGTGTGTTTCAGTGTTCCTGGGAGAATTTTCTATAAGTATCCATAATCACTCCCCTCATAGATTCTGAATCTAAGTCTAAGATGATTCCATAGGTTCGTGTTTCAATAAACACCTCAGGTGAGGCAGGCAAAAAACATCAGGACAAACCTAGGAGAAATGTTAATTAGTACAACTTCTCTGTTTTGTAGTTAAAGGAAAGTCATTTCAGAGATGTGAAGTTACTTACTTCTCAGCAAGTCTCATCGATGCTGGAAATAGAATTTGGGTCTTTGTACTCCTAATCGAGTGAAATGATTTCTGAACTTTAGCTACAGACCACAGAAACACATAAGTGCACTAAGAATTATTATAGATTAAATAAATGTCATGCACAGAATTTATCAATATGGGCATGAATGCTTTTTATGCTAATCAATTTATTTAAAAGCACAACTTAATTCATAGTAGTGTTTTAATTATACATCTTCTCCATCGTCAGTCTGCAGAATTTTCAATGTTAAATTAGAGTCCTTACATTTGAACAGAGCCACAGGCCAATCCAGGGTCCTTCTACTAGCTTTCACAGCTACTACATCCTTTTTATTGACTCAAAGTGAGCTGTGATTAAGCTACCACTTGCCAGCTTGCCTATAGCAGCTGGGCGTATTAGAAATAAGTCCAGGCCTAAATGCAATCCAACTGCAGATTGGATAAATCTTGTAATGATATCTTGAATAGACAGAAGTCACTATTTCTGGACTAGCTTGGGTTGGAAATTCAGGTATTTAAAGTAAACATAAACCATCTTTTCTATAGAAATGGATCAAAGACAGACCTGATCTTGGATCCCTTAAAGGATGCTATGTGTTTGCAAAGGTCTTGGAATTACTCAATTAAATGCATACTGGGGTGATGCTGTAGCAGTCTCTTTTATATAGTCAATGGGCACACTGCACAAGAAGCTCCAGATCAGGGATGTGGTGAGGGAACAGATGAATATAATAAATCCCTCACACACATACACCAATACCATGTGCATGGCAAGTGTGAACTCCTTGAATTTGGCAAAATGTTCACACCATGTGTGTGCACAGATCCACAAAGATTTATAGACTTGGGAGTTCACACCTTCATTTGAGAGCATACTGTGCTCCCTCCATATAAATTTTCATATCTCAGTTCAAAAATAAATTTGGGGAATGAAGGGAAGGCAGGGTGGATGGGAATAGGAAAGACCGTAGAATGAATCAGACATAACTTTTCTATGTTCATATATAAATACATGACCCGTGAAACTCCACCTCATGTACAACCACAAGAATGAGATCCTAATTAGAATAAGTCATACTCGGTGTGTGTATAATATGTTAAAATACACTCTACTCTCATGTATATCTAAAAAGAACAATTAAAAATGTAAAAACAAATTAAAAAAATTTTTGCACCCTTTAACTGTGGTTGTTGGTGTCTTTCCATCAATCATGCCCACATGCTTTAGGTTTCACCAGGTAGGAGACAATAAACAGGAGGGAATAATGAGAAAAAAAAGAACAGTAATAATGATGGTGATTTGGATATGTCATCTCTGCTAATTTCTTCAAATCTCTTGAACCCAACACAAGTCCTAAGAAGTCTGCTGGTGCCCCAAAGCATCCTTTGCTGTAGCCAGTTCTTTGATTCTCTTATCTGTTTAGTTTTTGATTCTCCATACTTTGCCCTCTTGATGTCATTTTGTTTTTCAACATTCTGTTTCTTAGTCTATTTGGTGGACATATATTATTTAGGCTTCTAGGCTGCTAATCCTTCCAGAAACCCCTAATCCTCTTGTGAGGAACTGCATGCCTCCCACCCCTCCGTGGAGAGCAGTGTAGATCACTAGTTACTTCCTTGGCATCCCTTCCCGGCCTCAGCTGGCTGACTGTGCCCAGAGCTACTAAGGTCAGTCTTCATCTCATGCTGATATCTTCAATTCCCTCCAACCAATGCTTCAACACAGCATAATGAGTTTTGAGGTATAATCAGAAAGAAAAATTGCAGGTGCTCACAAATCAACTTGGACATGGTTTCATGCAGAAATGTGCCTTTTCAATTCCAATCTGTTAGATTTCCTGGCAAATCAATTACTTCTTAGGAAATTAGGAACTCAATTCTGGTGGGATCTCAGAAATGATTCAAGGACAAATTGCTTGAAAGCCTGAACTAACCATTCACACGAACTATATCCCCAAACTCTCATTCAGAAATGTCATGTTACCTACTTTACAAAAATCCTTCTGAGGTGTTTATCACTTTGATTACTTGTAGTCACCAATATGAAGAATTAAAATATATTATTGTGTTCAGCCTAATTTTGTCAACCTTGTTCCTAAAACTCTATTTCCCTTTGATGTTTGTGTGTATTTTGGTGTATTTCCTAAGTCTTTTGATGTTTTCTGGCCCTGTCTCTTCTTTCCTTATGTAACTATCTGAACAGAAAAAAAAAATACCTACTTTATACTAAAGTATATTGAGGACAAATGACTTACTCAGGTATCAGGAAATTATTATAAAATAAGATAATGATAATCATAAATAGCTCAGGTCAAATACTCTTGAAGGGATTATAAGACATTCTGATTTTTAATGACCTGAAATTATTATAAGTTTAATACTTGTAATTTTTAATACTTATAACGCTTATATTAATTGATACTTTTTCTAAAACTGCATGATAGCATGATTACTTGATTTACTGCATACATCATAGATAGGCCCTTTAGAAAGCAAAACCATACATTGAAAAAAGTGAATTAGATAGTTTGCAAGTATGGAAATAAAGAAACATTTACATGGCTGGAAATAGCTACAGAGCTTATGTCTGAGATAGGAAAGAATTTTTTTTGAGAACAAGTCTTTGAAATACACTATGAAGCTAGAGAGGAAAGATGTCAGATTCTCTTGAATATTTGGACTTAGATATAAATGGACTTATCTAAATGTAGGGAAAATTGTTTTGAAAGCTGAAAAGACATTAGGAACTTTTACCCTCCACCCCTATGGGAATACCTTGTGCAGTGAAAGATGTATCTGCACCCAAATTGTGTTTGGTGTGGAAGGAACTTGAAGACTGAAGGACAAACTTGGTTCTACCCTGATTATTAATAAGGCCATCACACTTTTATGGATTCAAGCCTGGTGTCCCCAGGTCAGAAGGAATTGCATTTATGTGATGAGAGATTATCTGGATGAGGGGAGGACCACATGGCAGTCTATGGTTTTCTGCTGTATTTGAATTAAATGTAAAAAATGCATGTTTGTTATTTCTAGGGTATCACATTGACTCTAGGTGATTCAGATGCAGCTGAAGAGTCCCCAAGTACCAGTGGACTCCCATAATACATTATGTCTTGACTTAAGGTAACACATAAAGCAATGAGGAACATCAGGTGAGCTTCAAAAATGACCAAACTGGGCGACTGACATCATGAAGGGGGCAACAGAAAGCCCTGGCTCTCTGTTGTCTTAGTTTAAATTATCATTCCACATTCTCTGGGTCCTTAAATGCTATTTCGTCTCCTTTGATGATGAATTAAAGTATTTCAATAGGAAGCAAAAATAGAAATATTTTGAAGCGTCTCATGGAAGAAAAAAAAAACACATATAATTTCGAGTTTAGAAGGAAAAAAAAGAGGAGAAACACATTGATTAGGCCCCAAGCACAGGCTAGGAAGCAATCTGTGTGCTCAGATGCTCAGAGCAATTCTTATATTTAATTCTCATACCACCTCCACCAGCTTCATGTTATTATCCTCATTTTGCTGATGAGCCGAAGGTCAGAGCAGTTTTTCCAAAGTCACAGAGCTAATAACCATTCAAGAAGACCCTTCACCACTTACTACCTCTGTCTGATAAAGCACAGAATTAAGTTAAACTCCCAGCTCAAGCTCAAGTGGTTCAGCCAGTTGAGAGTCTCAGTTTTCTCTCCAAAACAAACACATTGTTTTTTTTCACAGCCAAATCGGCCTTGTGTTTACAACTCAGGAGTTAGTCCTCAATATTTGTGTGGTTCCAAGCACATTATTTGTGTAGGTGGCACACTCCACAGGACAAAGCTTCCAGTGAGCTCACACTCCTGTAGTCTAGTCCTCTTGATGGACTATTTATGGGGTCCTGGTTCCCTGTCTAGCTTTCTCCACTTTCTCATTGCCTGATATACAACTGCCCTAAGTCTCTATCCAAAGGTTCATAATATCTTGAGCCTTGTTTAAGAACCTTCAGTGTGTGACTGTTACCCATAAATGTCTCAGTAATTTTGTAGTCTATGCTTGAAAACCTCCAGAAAAGAATTCCCTTTGGAAGGTAAGACCATTTATGTTTGAGCACTCGGACCTTTAGAGATTGCTTATTTATATTGATTATAAATTCTTTTGCCTACCTACAGTTTTTACCTATTTTTCTAACTCAGAGAAATAATTTTTCCCCTGCAAAGGCTCATAAGAAGTAGGTGAGAGAGTTAATTTCTATTCCTTACTATTGCAAATGAGAACTTGGAATTGAGGAATGTTCCAAGGCTCAGAGTAACATTTATTCATCTAACCATCCACTCATCCACCCATCCATCCATCTATCCATCTATCAATTTAAAACATACTTTTAGAGTATCTAAAGGTACAGACATGGTTCAAATCACTTAAGATATATCTGTGGACAGAGTCCATGAGAAAAGTGTTTAATACTTATTTCATAAGAAAACCAATAGATTTTAAACACAGTTGTCTTTTTTACCATTGAGTCATCTCTAGGCTTAATATACATCCATTTCTTTCCAAATACAAAATGGCATCCCTTATATCGAGCTTCATTAGAATATAAGTACCCAAGAGCATGGGCCATTTTTATTACATCCCCAATGCTGAATGCATAGATACATTCAATAAATAGCTTTAAAACAATAAGACTGCATCATGCTTATTTCAGGATATTTTCTAATTTGGGCTAGAATTTGAATGGAATCTCTTTGAGCAGGAATATATACACTTCCTGTATAAAATAGAATCAGGGAATGAAAATCAATTTACATTAACTGGGAAGAGATTCATCACAAGGTATTGTTTTAGAGAAACAAACAAGCAAAGTGTCCACTCTCTAGCAGGGCAAAGGTAGGCATCACGAGAAAAGCTAAGCTGAGACAGCTATAGGCAAATCAGAGATCCTGGAACCAGTGAAAATGAGGACTGTAACACATCTAAAAGAGTTGCAGATACCTGGAGCTTTAGGTTTTTTGTTCAAGTGAAGGATTTCTCAGAAGGGCAAAGCCCATAATAAGTGATTTTTATTATTATCAGCACCATATCTTTATTTTGTTGTTGTTTAGTCTGGAGGATTGAACCCAGGAATGCTTTACCACTGAGCTACATCCACAACCCTTTTTTATATTGGGGCAGTGTCTCACTAAGATACCCAGGCTGGCTGGGAACTTGTGATCCTTGTGCCTCAGCTTCCCGAGCTGCTGGGATTACAGGCTGTGCTACCACGCCAGCTTATCTTGATGCTCTTATCAGCAGTGCTTACAATTTTTCTATGTCTACTTTTTTTCTAATAAATATTTATACTTTACCTTTGAAGTCCTAGCATTTTGTGCTGATGCCAATTATTTGTCCATTTACTCTTGTACTGTCTTCTGACATCTCAAGGAATATTGTTTGTTATGTATTTTTGGGTGTTTTCCTTTACTTGCATGCATTCTTTGTTTTTTTAATCAAGGTGAACTTATTATTTTTTTTTTTTTGTAAGAAGTACAAAGTCTTTCATTTCTTTATGTTACTCAGAGAGTCACAAGAATGCCATCATATTAGATGGCACTGGGAAAAAGTGCTGTGACTGATAGACCCACAGGTTTGTAATGGTTTAAACGCTGTAGAAGCCTGCATCTTACTCATTTAATCAAGGCTTGGGATTCTGTTCGCAAACACCTGTTCCCCACAGATAGATTCAGGGCCAGCTTCTTTCAACATATGTTGTTTTTTTTTTCTTCCCAATATTTTGTTGTCATCTCTATCAAGCTTGCAGAAGCAAAAGCGCCTAGAGGACCCACATCTCATTCTTGAAAAACATGGCTTATAAACGTGAACATCATTTCCAGTCAGTGCTATTGGAGATGAATCATGTGGCTCACCAGAAGGGGATGGGGATGTAGATCTATCCTGGACAGCCACCTCCTTGACATAGGTCTATACTCTGGAAGTCAAAATAGATTTTTATGGACAACTATGTGTTTCTGCTATGCACAAAGTGGGGTTTAACAAATATTTGTTGATGTATTTATATCAGCAGTAAAGATTAAATTGCTTATATTTCTCCTTGGAACAGTGCTATTTAACATCTCAGAAATTTGAGAAAGTTCCGTAATGGTGTGCACTAGATTATGTATTTCTTCAACAACAATTTGAAAGATTGCTGATGTTTATCTAGGGAGATGTGAAGCAATTTAATATTATTAATTGCTAACAAACGGATAAGATTTACACGAATTGTCAAAGCTTAAAGCTCCAAATAATCATTCCTCACACAAGAAAATTTATTATGCCATTATGCTTATTTCTATCAGGGTTCCTATAGTGCAATCACTGTTCGCTATTAAATTTTTATTGCACATTTAATTTATCTTTCCCTTTAGTGAGGAAAACGTATTAGAGAATTCATTTGACACTTGTATCATCTCCCCTTCTCTTTTTCTCACCACTTCATGCTCCCCTTGAAATAGATAGGAATATATTTGTATCTTGGTATTAATTATACAGGAGCTGAAGAGAACAATGCTTGCTGCTGCCTGAAGGGAATTATCAAGCCAGAATTAGCTTTATGGAGAACCAAGTGGACTTCCATTATAAACATCCATTTTCAGGGCTTTACAAAGAATTCTGGAAAAAAAAAAAGTTCATTTATAAGCTGAAGCTTGCTTTTCATCGATTAAAATAGAATGCAATTTTGGTTTCCAAATACTAAAGGCAGACTGCTTGTTAAAAGTTGGGGCTGGGGACTATTTAGTTTGAAAAGTGTTAAATTGAAAATGAAGTTTTATGTTTCTAAAGGTCTACCTTTTATGTGCAAAGCCTAACAAACTTGTTCTCCATTCCTCTGCCTGCTCCAAAAGTCATACATAGTTGAATCAAAAGGAAAACAATGATGCAGGATCAAAAAAAGCACCTTTTCTGTCACTGATGTCTTTTATTAAAGGGGCCACATTCTATGAAACCCTGTTAGCTCTGTGGAAGTGCTATTTTGATTTTCACAAAGACGTCTAGCTCTTGGGCCTAATTCACTGAGGCAGAAGTCAGATCGTATTATTGATTCATCTGAAGATTTCGTCTCTTGCAGGATTTGATAATACACCACAACTATTTTTCCTCACATTAAATAACTACCAAAGTTTTGCTTGTATATCGGGTAAGAGAGTAAGCTGACTAAATAGCAGTGATCCTATTTCTTGTGCCAAAGTGAGGTTATATATATATATATATTTCCTTTGACTTAACAGTGAGGCCTGCATGTTTGGTCTGCAGAAATCAGGAGGGAGTATATGGAAGTCCAACCTTTGCCAGGAAGAATATTTGAATCCTTCAAAGAGTGCTGGTTATTGCTTTAATAAGCTCTCATTCCTCACTCCAGTGGGAGCCCATTTCCCCTTGATCACACCTGAAGGTATTTAATCTACATATTTGCCAATGACTGTATTTTTCTGTTTCTTTTTCTCTTAGACCTTGACATTAATGTCCTGGAGGACAATACAGTTAGTTCTCCAGAATAAGTAGGAATTAAATTAGACACTTATGGGCTTTGATAGTGGACTGTAGCTTGCGGCTTGACGTTTTTCAAAGAAAATTTTCCATCTGTTCATTAACCTGGCTATCACAGCTAGTTGAGGAAGACAGAGAACCTCCACAAAACTGAACTGCTTTCCCAATCAACTTTGAGGACGTTGCTTTGGAACTTCCTAAGTTGTATTCACCGTGGCACATCATCCAGCATGGATTTGTTATGATCCTGGCGTCTCTTGAACCTATCTCTCTGAAGTTTTCCTGCCAGCCTCTGAAATATCAGTGGAACAAACCCTTCCCTCTGTTGCTGATTGTCAGGGTAGAATGTCAGGGCTCTGTAGTCAGCCTAAAAAGGCTGCATCTCTCTTCAGGTGCCAAGCATCAGCCAATGCTTAGTAGGTGTGCAATAAACGTGTTTTTAAATACATTCACTAACTTGTTCCAAAGACATAGAAAAGCCTTCTTTTAACCCCTTTTCTTGAATCAATTCCCAAGTTCCCTCCTCTGAGATTTTCCCAAGTCATATAGATACAACCTCCCATACCCCTAAATTAGTCTTAGAAACATTGTTCACTGGTTGTAAGTAAGTGAAGCCTACTTCAGCTAGATCAAAGTAAAGGAGGTGGTTGGAACAGGTTTGTTTAAGAATAGCACAGGCTGTATAGGGACAGGAAGTAGCAAGTCAGTTATGGTAACTGTGCCTCAATCTTTCATGGAATTATAGGGACTTCCTTAGCCTTTGTCTATATGTTTTTTTTTTTTTCATTTTCTTGGTATTTCCTTGAAGAGCAACTCTTTCCTTCTTAAGCACACTCTTTCTGCTTCTCAATTAATTTAACTTGCAAATAACTTTGTGTTAATGGTATTGACTCTCCACGAATGGCTCCATCACATTCTGTCCACGGTGTTTAGTTTGACATCCTCGTGTTCAGGTCCTTAAATCAGGCAATGCCATGAAATATGTCTCCTGCCCACTGACAGCCTTCTGTAGTCAGAACCTGTCAGTTAGTTAGTATTCTGAAATCTTTTAAGTGTCATTTACTAGGGACAGGTGACTTTATTACATAAATTAAAATAAATTAATGGTTTCATAACTTGAGAATTTATGAAAGAAAAATAACAAGAACGGCAAGAAAAACAATAAAAAGTTATGCCAAATGTTTTCAGGTAGAAATGAAATAAAGCTTTGGGTCTTTTCTTCTCTGTTTCTCATGTTTCTGAGATTTTTTTTTTTTACGTAAAATCTCATTCATATTCTGAATTTAAATTATCTCTATAATTTGTATAATAGAGAATTATTTCTCCGTCTTTGCTAAATAAAAATTGAACAAGTACTTAAAGACCATTAGTTTGAAAGGCTATTGAATGATAGCCCCTCCCAGGGTACCCACCTTTCATGCTGACCAGTTACACGTAGCAGCACAAAGAGCAAGTTTGACCTCAATTGTTATCTCCATGAGCTATGTTTAGGAACTCCATCAGCCTCCTAAGTGCATTTAACCATGGCTGCCCTGGAATGCTGGCTGAGGCTATCCTCTGGTCAAGAGAAGTCTTGGATGGAAGAGCATCTGTCAAGACAAATGGCAGGAGATTGTGCAGACAGCTGTGCACTAACCCTTGTCTCTGCCAGGATAACAATGGCACCACCTACAGCCTCAGAGCAAGAGGGATTCATGGACCTGATAGGAGGGTGATCCTTTACCGGTTTGTTCTGGTTTTTAGTTTGATTTCCTCCCAGTAAACTACTTCCCTAAAGAGTCACATAATGCCATTTTGATTTGGTTTGCAGCATTAATTTAAAAACATGTTTAATGGTCCAGGAATGTTTAATTGCATTGATTTTTATTTATTTATTTGCTTCCTTTGTAGCTGCTGGTCACTGCAGGCCTTGAGGTGGTCAAAGCCTTGCTTCAGGCTGGAGCCCTGATGTCTCCTCCATGCTGTTCCCTATCTGCCGTTTCTGCCCACATAACATTGTGCTTGTGGACATCTTCTAATTCAGGACCACTGCCTGCTGTCAGTGTGGAGTTAATGTATGTGGTAGGAGGGGAGGTGGCAGCCCCTCTAGGCAAGCTGTTTTCCTTGCTAACTCATTGTCCGCCTTGTGGGGTCAGACTCCTCTAATCCCCAGGGCTGTGACTCTCCAGGCGGGACTGTCTTAATGCATAAACGATGGGTTGCACTGTTTGGAAATTCCTGGCTGAAGCTGCTGTCAAATACACTGAGAGCAACTGTTGTCTTTGGAGAGTGGGCGAGCCAAAGGTTCACCTTTGAAGCTGTGTGCTTTCCTTTCCAGATTTGCTGTTGTTTGCTATATTAGTGTTGACAGAACATGGCCATAGAACCTTCTCCTCTTCTGACTTCCTGAATTCTGTCCAAGGCTACCTGAGCTCTGTTCCCTGGCAGCTGTTCAGACTCAGAGAATCTTGGTGTTCTCTTTGATTTTTCCCTCTCTCCAGACTTCCAACCCCCAGCCACTTTCTGCCCAGCACTACTTTCTAGACAACATTTTTCCTCCTTAGTCAAAACCTTCTTTCTTCCTTGCAATGAGTGAGAAATCACACTAGAGAGCCAGTAAAAGGAAATTTTTATGTAAATAAGAAAACCTTGGCACTGAAATCAGAGTGTGACTCTGAAATGAGGCTTTTTATCTAAGGGAAGAGGGTCAAACCATTTTCACCTTTAGTCCTGGACTGATTTGTCTCTCTGATAATGTGCTTGGTGATTTCTCAAGGTGCTACTCCTGGGTACAGAAGTTCTTACCACATGTAATTCCTCCAAAGCTGAAGGTTTCGGATGGGAAGTTGTATATGGAAAAATAAAATTAAACAGACAACAGAAAAGAGGCTCATGGGATACAAATCCCAGCTACTCTACAAGGTTCATTTGATCTCATCTTCTCCATGACACCTTTGTTTACTGTTCCAAGTGTCACACCCTGATACTTCTGTAAAATGCATGAATCCTACAACTGTACAAGTAAATATGTGACTTCAATTTATACAACTTTGGATCTTTTTTTTTTAAGTTTTAAAAATCATAACTTTTCCCTCTTAAATTGGGTTGGAAATATCTCTGGGGAAGAGACCTTATTTTCCCTGGCAAAAACTTAAATCTGATATACATTGGATGTTGCTGTGACTAAAAGACATGACAACAACCATTTTAGAGGAGGAAAAGTTTATTTTGGGGCTCAAGGTTTTAGAGGTCTTGGTCCATAGATAGCCAACTCGATTTCTCTGGGCTTGAGGTGAGACAGAACAATATGTGGAGAAAAAAAGCAGCTCATATGGTGATCAGAAAGCATAGAAAGACTCTGCATAACAGATACAAAATATATATCCCAAAAGGCACACCTGCAGGGATCCACCTCTTCCAGCCACACCCTGCCTGCCTTCAGTTAATCTCAGCAGGATTGGGTTAAGACTGTCATATAAAGCTTTTGGGGGACATTTAACATCAAAACCATCACAGTGGATTTTGAGCAGTTGTTCATGGATTCAAAACAAATTCTAAAGCAAACATGAGAAAAAGCATATTAGTGGAGGTAGTGTTATTGATGTTGTTATATGTGGAGCATTATTAATTTATTTATGCTTCCAAATCATTCCAGAAAGTGATTTGTGACAACTTATCTCTACCTGTCTTTCTATCTACCTAAATACAGAGGGAAATATTTTTAAAATAATGCTGAAGAAATGGCAGCAAAGGGAAAATGAAATCAGGAAAATAGGATAAATAGAGAAATTTGATAACACATAATGAATATCAGAAGACATTATCAATTGTGGAAAATGAACCTCAAATTTTCTTGTAAATTTACCAGCAACCACAACAAAGGGGAAATACAATCTGCTGGGAAAAAAATATGGTGCTTATAAAAAGAAAACTAAGCAAAAGCAGGAAAGCCTGCTATTTCTGTTTCTGAGATCTTAATGACTCACCACTTAAAAGCTACCTACCAGTCAGGATTCCTGAGAAAACACACTGATAAGGTGGACAGCCTCATTGCCAACATTTTCTAAAAGAGGTAAGTTTTCCAGAGCATTCCTCAGGGCATACTAGTGGCCCACAGACCAACAGTTGTAGTTCTGCAAGGTTTAAAACTGTACATCATGCAGTATATCATGCATTCTCTTGAAATAAGAATGCAGAAGTGCTATGTTGTTTGTATATCAATAAGCATCAGCAATCAAGCCAGTGGAGAGAAATACAATAACATCACCAATGCTATGGACTGATCTTGAATTTTTACATCATAATTACTGCGTGTCTCAGGAGAAGATCATAAAATCTCCTCCAAATATATAAGTAAACATATAGATAGGAGAAAGCATCTTTTTTTGAAAAAATTGAAAAGTAATTTATGATGCAAAGATTCAAGACCATGTTTTCCATAATAGCAAATGAGTAAAACAGGGTCAAATCTTATCAATAAGTACTCATCTAAAATCTCAAGGGAAAAACATTAAGAGTAGAAAATACTTAAAGGTCTCTGTGAATCCCCATTTAAGAAATAGAATTAGGAGTCTTATATCTTTTGTGTTGATAATGTCTTGGCCATGGCAGTGCCATTGGTGACCAAACCTCTCAACACAGGGAGTAGGGTGCGGTGCTATGGAGAAAAATCCCAGGACATGGAGAATGCTGGCTGAAATATGATAGGCTATCACAAATAAGAAATTTGCTAAAGAGAAGGGAGGATGGGCCTGATGACAGGAGAGAGGGCGAAAAGGAAGAAGGGAGAGAAGGAGAGAAGACAGAGAAAATATGAAGGAAAGAAGTTTTAAAGAGACAATAGGGAGCTGTGGCTGTGGCTCAGCAGTAGAGCGCTTGCCTAGCACATGCGAGGCCCTGGGTTTGATCCTCAGCACCACATAAAAATAAAAAAAAATAAAATAAAGGTATTGTTTCCAACTACAACTATTAAAAATTAAAAAAAGAGAGAGAGACAATAGGCAAGAAAAAAACATCTATTTGTAAGCCTTGGATGGTGGTCAACAACTTGAGTGTCATGGCAGAAAGCTATAGAGAATTAAAAACCTTACTTATCCCAAAAAGGAGGCGAAGAGAAAAGGGGGGGGCTTTTTTCTTTCCCCTCTTCATCAGTCTTCTTTCCTTCTCATGATATCTCCTTGTGGATTTGATGGTAGAATGGTACAGGGGTCCTGGACGACAGGCCTGAAGCAAAGGAGTACAGGAGAGAAGAGTTTTCGTTCCAGAGCAGAGATCAAGACCCTAAGAAGATGGTTGCCTGTGGTATTCTAAACTCTGATAAGTGATTCTAAACTCTGATAAATGGATTTTTCTTTTTTATTTTCTTTCCCTCCCTCCTTCGCTCTCCCTCTCCCTCCCCACCCCCCTCTATCTATCTCTATCTCTCTCTTTCTTTAATTTTCTTTTTTTGGTAAGAAACAGTTGAAATAATTTTCACGATGGTTGTACCATTTTACATTTCCATCAATATATGGGTAATACCTTTACACCTTGTTCTTACACTCATTAAATGTCATCGCTATTTTATGTTGTAGCCATTTTGATAATTCTATAGTGATATCTCCTTGTGGATTTGATTCACATTCAAGACATGTCTAATGATAACTTGTTATGAACTTATTTTCCATTGTATATTCTTTGCTGTAAAACACCTATATTCAGTCTATTTTCTGATTTTTTTATTGCTGTTTTTGTTTTGTTTTATTTTGTTTTTTGTTCAAGTGTTGAGAGCTGTTTCTATATCCTAATTCTTTTTTTAGATATGCAAATTAGAAATATTTTCTCCCACTTCATAGATTGTCTTTTCATTCTCTGCAAAAGTTTATTTATTTTTTAAAAATAAAATCCAATTTATCTCTTCTTCCTTTTATGGATTATGCTTTTGAGTCAAGTCTAATAACCAGTTTTAAATCCTCAACAGCCTGAAGATTTTCTCCTACTATTTGGCTATGAGTAGGGAGAATGGACATCTTTGCCTTATTTACAGTCTAAGTGGGGAAGGAATTCACTCTTTTATCATTATATGGAATACTATTTGTAGGTTTTCAGTAGATGCTCCTTACAAAATTGAGGAAATTTCTCTTTCCTTTTTTCTTTTTTATTCATCAATAGGTGTTGAATTTTGTCAAATACCTTTACTCTAGAAGTTGATGTAATTTTGTTATTTTTCTTCTTTAGCCTGTTATATGGTTTATTATACTAACTTTCAAATATTAAATAGTTCATACATCTTTGGACTAAACAGCAGTTATGGTATATAATTCACTTTTTATGTTACTGAATTCCATTTGTAAATATTTTGTTGAAATTTTTTTGCATCTAGATTTATAAGGGAATCTGTCTTCAGCTTTATTTGTTAAATTCTTTTCACAGAGGAAGAGATTAAAAATCAAACACTACTTCTGGAGCCCAGAGAACCTGGTCCCAGACCGTTGTCTGTTCTTCAGGCCCATTCACCTCTTCAAGAATCATTGACAACCGCTCTAAATTATCCCCCACCCTGCATTTCTTTCTGCCCTTAAGGAAGGGTATGTAAGTTTCCAAATCTCATCTGGTTATTGGGTACTCACCTTCCTGTACTGCCTTTTCATGTAAATATATTTGTTAGGCTTTTCTCCTGCCAGTCTATCCATTGCCAATTTATTTCAGTAGATTCAAATATCCAGCCTTCAGAAAGAAAAGCTAAGCTCCCTCTATTTCATGAGGCTCCCATTCACACATGGTCATTAATAAACTTGTATGCCTTTTCTCCTGTTAATCTGTCAATACCCTGTATATATCAGCAGATTTAAAAGACAAACCTTTAGAGACAGGAGGGAGAAATTCCTTTCACTCTTTCGTGGAATCAGAGTGTTACTGGCTTGCTTACGCTTTTCCTTGCGATTTGGCTAGGGTTCTTTTTTCCCCCTCTTGTGCAAATATCTTCAGCTATAAGAAGATATCTGGGAATCTGGGGTATAAAGAAAGAATAAAGAAAAAGCAGGGATCTAACCACTGTGATGTTTCTCAAATTCAAAGGTCCCAATGCAGTCTGCCTTATTCTGTCTACCTGTGTGTGTCTTCTTATGTTGTTTTATATAAAATACCTGGGGATTTTAATGAGACTACTAGGGAAAAGTATTTCTATTCTATCTTTCTGGAATTCCAAGTGCTCTGTGATATTTATGAGGTGTTTGTCAATAGCAGGAGCTAAATAGTGTGGCTGGATCGTTTATTAGAACATTAACTTCTCTCTCTCTCATATTTCTTTTTCTTCTTTATTTCAATCTGATTTTCTTTGTGTTAGATCACTGAGGTTCTAACAGCCTTTATATTTTATGAGTGGACCGTTGTGATAGGTTTGGGGCAGGACCTAGAGAAGAGTTTTTCTGGAATTCATAAGATTATTGACAAAGGACTGGAGCATGATTAGAATGGAGTTTGACCCAAGAGTCACATTTTTTAAGTAACAGATTTATTTATTGGATAATGGTAGTTGGGGAAAATGACTTTGTCTTGACTTCTCATTTTTTTTTAATAACTGCCAATTTTTTCCTCCTTGGATTTTAGTTTTTCATGTCAGACTCTCTAAATTTTTTGAAAATGTTTTTTCTCTTGTTTTAAAAAAATTTAAAATATTAGTAGTTTTAAATGAATATCACCTGTGGTGCTGTTAGTTGGAAGAGATAATTTTTTATTTCATTATTATAATTCAAAATTAGTTTATTAACCCAAAGCTCTCAGATTATTAGAAATATC
The DNA here is from genome assembly GCF_048772815.1 of Callospermophilus lateralis. Classification (NCBI taxonomy): domain Eukaryota; kingdom Metazoa; phylum Chordata; class Mammalia; order Rodentia; family Sciuridae; genus Callospermophilus; species Callospermophilus lateralis. The sequence goes on along the minus strand of NC_135313.1, from coordinate 106,342,801 downwards.
AGAAAAAAGGATAAAGTCTATGGGCTGGTAATAGAGGGGCTTTAATACATCTTGAAGAGTTTTTTCAGTGGAACAGACAAAATTATGTAAGGGATCACTGATGTGAAGAGTCATGAAAGCAGCTTGTACTTTTGTGTGTTTGTATTCTAATTTGTACTGTCAGTTTTAAAATATTGGTTAATTATTTAAAATTTTTAGATAAATTGTGTATGTTCACATGGAAAACATACAAAGGTACAAATAAGAAAATGTAAAACAGAAAACCAAATAACTTTATGAACAGAGGAAAAAAAAAACAATGTGAACATTAATGCCACCCCTTCATATTTTTAAAGCTCCATGTATGTGTACATACCCTTGTATTTTGCAGTATGATTTCTGCAAAATTGGCATGTGTATTCATAAATTTCTTTATCACCTAACAGTTTGTGAAAGTTCTTTGAAAAACTTTTAATGCCATCTTACATTTTTTTTTTAAAGAGAGAGAGAGAGAGAGAGAAGAGAGAGAATATATATATATATATATAATATATATATAAATATATATATATATAATATATATATTATATATATATATATATTTATATATAAATTATATATAAATATATATATATATATATATATATATATATATTTTTTTTTTTTGGTAGATGGACACAACACAATGCCTTTATTTATTTGTTTATTTTATGTGGTGCTGAGAATCGAAACTGGGTCCCTGTGCATGCTAGGCAAGCACTCTACTGCTGAGCCACAATCCCAGCCCCACAATTTACATCTTATTGGCAGGAAAGTTGTGCCATTTTGCAAACTCATTAAGACTTCCGGTGCTTGCTTATGCACCTTCCAGCATTGAGTAGTATTTTTCAGTTTTGCTTTAAAATTTTATACTAAAACATGTAAATATAACTACTGCCTTTTGAATATGCTTTGTAAATCATTACTGAGGTGGGAAACATATTAGCCAATTACATTTCTACTTTTGTGATTTAGTTTTACATCTATTTTCTACTGGACTTTTAATATTTTTAATCTTATGATTTTTAAAAAAAACATGTATTTATTGAGGGCACCAAATCTTTGCCATATTTGTTACAAATATGTTGTTGTTTATTACCTTATTTCTAAGGTTGTTTTAAAATTTTAATATTAAAGAATTTAAGCAGCTTAAATCCCTTTACCTTTGTATTCTCATTAACTTCTACTATGATTGGAAAATGCATAGATCTGATAAATAGCATCTGACTTTATTCTACATTTAAATTGTTGTAATGTTTATATCAAATTCTTATCCATCTAGATAGGGTATAAAATAAGATCTAGTGTTATTTTTCCAATTACTAAGCAATTGCTGTTATTTGTAAATAATATTTTCCTTCCATATTTGTTTGAGATGCCACAGTTGAAACTTGCTAAATTCATACTGGCTAAATATAACTGGCTGTTTCTCAGTTTTTATATTTCTTCTCTCCATCTATGTTAACAAAGAACAATCTCAAATGTAGCATTTTAATTGTATTTTTTATATTAATGGGTGGTACTTGGAGTCTCCCCCTATTTTAATTTTCATGTTATACTGACCTTTCTTGGATGTCTGCTTTTCCAGATGAACTTTAAAAATTACTTTCTCCATTCTCCTACTCCTCCATATAAAACAAAACAAAAATTAAAGCAAGCATATAAGCAAACAACACCCACCAGGATTTATTTAGGATAGTTGCACCCTCATTCAGAGGAATTAGTTGACATTGTGATATAGTCATTCTTCACATCAAAAACTATGAGGAGAAGGGGGCAGATGATAATACACAGCAGTTTTTTGGTCACTTGGAATCTCTCCCATGGTTCAGCTCTCAAACCTGAATTGACAGGTACCTGGAATGGACCTGTCCCTCAGGAAGAGACTCACATGAAATGTGCTTAGAAATTGAATATATACAATGAGAAGGCGAGCAGATTGATTCACAAAGAGAAATAAATGAGGGGAAACAGGACACTCATGTGCTGTAATTAGAATATCATCTCCCTGTTTGCTTGAAGGGGAAGAAACACATGAGCAGAAGATGGCTTTGTGAGCCTGGAGTCAGAACAGAGGATTTGAGTTATGTAATTTAAATACAGAACATACTCAGGCTACATCAGTCTTATAAAGTAAAACTACTCCAAAATGCTAAGAGAAGGAGTTGGGTTTTTTTTCTTCCATTTTTGTTTTTCTGTATGCACTGTATTTCCTGTGTTTTGTTTTCCTTTATGCATTAGAAAAATATCATCCTAATTTATGCCTTATTTTTGAATTTTGCTTTACTTAAAAATATACTTAGGCTTCTAGTTCAGGATACTGTATTGAAAGCCCATGCTTTTCTTCCCTCTTTTCTGCCACCTGCATTAAAATTATTGTAAAGAACAAAACAGGCATAGGTCAAAGAGGGCAGCAAAGAGGTTCTCATCTACTTATGAGAGAGCTTAGTAAATAGCTGGAAAACAGAAAACAAATGAAAAATCTTATCATAAAGTGAAGAAAGAGCCAGAGTAAACACATGCAGTCTTGTCGGAAAGCATCTGTTCTTTCCACAAATGGGCCAGGTTTGGATATTTGGGAGGCAGAGAGTAGGTAAGATGCGGCCTGATAATGAGGGGCTTGGAAGTCAGTCCAGATTCTAAAATTGGCATCCTTTGTTCACAACTGGTATTCTGGGGGAGGCGAACCTGGTGTTTTTCCAGGAGACATTTTTTTTTTTTTTTCAGGAAAGGAACTAGAGGGATGAAAAAATCTCACTCTTACTATAAAGTCCTGTGACTGTGTCGTGGTGTGTGTTGATGCACTGATTCCTTATCTTCGAGCACTCAATAGGTGAAAGAGGAAAGCCTGAAGGTCAAAGGGGATGGGACTTCAGGAGGTCCTGTGATATAGATAAATTCTCTTTTGCAGGGAAGGGTAAATAAATAATATCAAATATCGAAGAGTTAAGCAACAAAAGAAAAAGCATTATAATTCAAAATATATGTTAAATTATATAGAAAAACCAAGTATTCAAAAATTGGTCTTTGATATTGAGATTGGAAAGCACTGGAAAGTGACAGGATATTGACTTCTAAGAAAACCTTCCTGGAGTTCTTGACTTTTGAAATATGCATATGAGCATTGGGAAGTAAAACAAATAAAAACTTTTAACTTGCCAAAAAATTTATAAAGAATAAACAAACCAATGTCAAAAGAAGACATTTTCCACTTACATTTCTCTAATTTTTAAAACTTTAAAGATGAACTACCTTTTGGATGGGGATTATCTAGCAAAATATCTGACACATTGGTAAATGCTTAAAAAGTATTTGTTGAATAAATGAAACCACTAGCACGTCTTTCTTTTTCATTTACATACTTCTTGCTTTTTCTTTCAAAAAACTTTAGACACTTTAGATCTAGATGATGATGATGATGATGATTACTTTTTAAAATATCTTATAACTTACTTCAGTAACTATAGCCAATTCTTTTAAAAATCATCATAATAAAAAAAACACAGCTTCCTCATTCTTGAGTGCTTTCTTTTAAATAATTTTCCCACTGACTGGTCTATACCTTTGAGTACTTTTCTCAGAAAAGATATTTAAATATCAGACTTTTTGAGCACTTAAATATCTGAAAATAACAATAAGCAGCTTTTCCACACAAATGACCAGTGAATGAATACAGTAATCTTTAGTTAAGTTTTCATTAGCTTTTGACCTAAAATTTACACTAGGGGATTGGAGGGTCTCCTCCTCCTCCTCATCTTCCTCCTCCTCCTCCTCCTCCTTCTTTCTTTTTTTGCAGGTTGTGAAAATATAGTCTGAGTTTGCTAGAATCTGATTCCTTTGTGATCCAACTTCTGATCCAACTGTTAGTATCTGTAGGGTCCTTTCTTTTGACCTAAAATTAAAACATATCTCAGAAAGCTTATTTTCATTAAATTTTACAAATTCTTTGTTTCGCCAAAGTGAGTTAGAATAAATCCATAATGGAATATCATTCATGTGAATATGAGAGGTTTTCAGAAGCACTTGGAGTAAAGAATGAGTATATTAAATGAAGGAATATACTCCATAGATATATCTATGTTATATTACTGTGACTTGTTAATGGGCTAATTTTCTTTAGCTTAACTCCATTCAAGAAACCAACATACAGAGAATGGCTATGATTTCTAATTCCATGAAATATGTTCAAGGTCTGCCAAAGAATGTCAGCAAATAAAAGAGAAAAAGAACTCATCTACAGTTCCACAGGACTATGCCTAGATGAATATTTTTAGTCTGTGCACTGCTAGTATTCTTGGTACTTTATCAGTATGTTCCTGCCTCTCACCAAGTCAAAAATAAATTCAACAAAGGCAGAGACAATAACCACTAATTGTCTGCATCCCACATAGTGGGATACATAGAAGATGATCAATTAATTTTGATTGACAGATGTGCTAATCATTTACTTGAATGAGTAATCTTGCAAAGTGTCCCAGCTTGAACTTAAGCTATATTTACCTATAATTCAGGCATGTTTTGAAATGTTATGTGGAGAGATAAGCTGAGCTTTCTAGGTATCTTTACTTTTGAAGCTCCTAGGACTTTCCTAGTCAGTGTAGTTTGGGGACCAGCAATATTGAGGTCTCCTGGGAGCTTGCTAAGTGATGTAGAATCTCAGTTCCCCTCATGGTTGACTGATTAGAAACTTTCTATTTTTACATTTTGAGAAACAATATATTCAAATATTCCTGCACCAGATGCAGATAAAGAAAAAGGTTGAAGCATGTACAGAGGTATTGTCAGGGGGGAACTCTGGACACCCTCTGGCTCTGTTCTCATGGTTTGGGTATGATTAGCTTAATAAAACAACTGGTGGAAATTAAAATCTGTATGGGCTTTGAGTTCAGCATTCTCCTGCAGCTTTGGTGCATGCAGCTTTGGCAACTGCAGACGACAGCTCTGGAGTGCTTGGCAGGGCTGGGATGTCCTTAACACTGGCACTGGTGGGCTTGCTGGCATCTGCACTGGCATCATCTGAATAACTGCTACTCTTGACTTTGCAGCAATAAGAGGCTTTAACCCAGCAAGCCAGAGAGGAGAGAGGAAAAGTACTGTTGGTCTCCTGCTGCCAAGAGATCTAGTTTTTGGAGTAGTCTCACTCCTACCAAAAATATTAAATGGAGCCATCTGATGGCTGTCACCAAATTGCTTTCATCTACATCCATCTTTCCTTCATCTTTAATGTCTATATTCTCATTCCACGATGTCTTGCTTTCTGAAGGATCACATGTAACTATGTATATTTATTACTTATCCCCTATTCTCTTTTGTTTTTGATGGTTCTTTTAATACTGGCACTTCCTAATGAACCTTTTAAATAGAGTCAAATATTTGTCTTATTAAAAAATGTAACTCCTTGGACTCCACCTTACTGTAGGTACACATCTTTTTTAAAGATACACTTAAAAAGTTGTTCACAAACAGTGCTTTGATTTATTTATCTTCCATTTATTTTATTATCATAGTTTTTAAAATCTGTGAAACATAAAGGCCAAAAACTTCCATGAAAAACATGTGTATAGTTTAACCTGTAGTTAAAAGATTAACGCAAGTTTAAACACCACCTGTCTCAAGAAATAGAACATTACCAATGGCTGACAACAATGAAATCTGTACTTCAAAATAGGTAGTAGGAAGGACTTTTGAATATTCTTAATACAAAGAAATGATAAATGTTTAAGGTGAAATGCCAATTACCCTGAACTGTTCATTAAACATTGTATCTATCTATCTATCTATCTATCTATCTATAACATAATTATATGTATTATATTTATATTACACATTATATAGATATATATCACTCTGTACCATTTTATATATATATGTATACACACATATCAAACTGCTATGTGTCAACTAAAACTTAAAAATATATTGAAATAAAACAATATATTCAAAGGAACTTTTGTAAAAAGAAAGAAATAGAACATTACTACCAATCCAAAGGCCCCTAAGCATCTCTTGTGTAATTATCTCCTTCCTCCTTAGGTAACTTTCTCATGTTTATGATAATGGTATCTTTATAGTTTTATTATTTATATATATATACATGACAGAACAATATGGCCTAATTTTTTTGTTTGTTTTTCAGTTTTAGAGAAAACAATCCCCCTCCCCTCTCTCTCTTCCTCTATTCCGTGTTTGGGAGATTTATCCATTATGTTGAATGCACCTATAGTTTGTTGTCTCTGCCGTGTAGTATTCTGTGCATGAATATACTGCAATTCATTTATCCATTCTACTCCAAATGGACATTTGCATTGTTTGCACCTTATAGCTATATGGACATTGTTTGTATTAATGTGCTTATACAAGTAACCTGATATATATGCAAGAGTTTCTATAGGTATATTTCTGGAAATGGAATTACTAGATAACAGTTCACATGTTTTTAATTGGACAGATAATACCAAATGTCTTCCATTCCATCAATTATGTTTAGTGTTTTCCTTTTTCAGAAATCCTTACAAAGATTTGGTTTGGCTAGATTTTTCACCTTTTCCCTTACTGTGATATCTAATGGTAATGAATGTGCAATGACATTTTATTCTAGTTTAAACTTTCATTTTCCTAATTATTAATGAGATTAGCATGGGTGTGTGTGTGTGTGTGTGTATATATATATAATTTAGAATTCTTTCATGAATGACAATTCAACTCACTTGCCCATTAAAAAATGAACTACCTATTACTTAATAATTTTTAGAAATTCTTTATGTATCTTGAACACTTTCTTTTTCAGTTCTTTTTGCTGAAAATACTTTCTATTAACCTGAACTTCTCTTTTTACATTATCTTTATGGTGACCAGATGAACATGAGTTCTTCATTTTAATATAGTTGAAATTTTAAAACAATTAGAAAAAGTCAGTAACATGTCTTCCTTTACAGATAATACTTGTGTCTTTAAAAAAAATGTTTTACCCAGAACTTCGGAGTTCTGAGCTTATATAATTTTTATACTTTTACCTTTCATACTTGAGGTATTTAATCTGCCTGGATTTGGTGGCCAAGTATGAAGTGAGGAAAGATTCTAATTTGATTTCTTTTTGTGTACATGTCCTATTGTCTAAGAACTATTTATTGTAATGTCTGCCATTTTCAACTTATCTGTAATGCCATCTCTGTCATATATCAAGCATCCATTATGGATAAGTCTCTCTCTGCTCTTTATTCCATTGCTGTATTTGTCAATGAATATTTTATTGCTATAGTTTAAATATAAACATAATGTACAATAAAGGAAGCCTTCCCAATCCATTTTTCTTCTTTGAGAATGTCTTAGCTATTCTTGTTCCTTATTTCCATATAAACTTTAGAATATGTCTTTCAAGTTTCATAGATGTAATCTTGATAGGATATCATATGGTATTACCTCAAACATATAAATCAGTTTGAATTAGATTGACATTTTAATTTTGTTTCAATCTAAAATTATATTTCTACATTCACTTGCTACATTGCAGTGAAGTTTAAATATATATATGTAAATTCATAAACAATAAAATTTACATATGTATTATTTGTTGAGATACTGCACATATATTTTTATATTTGCTTCTGATTTCTGGCTATGAGAATATTACTAGTGGCATTTTCAAAATTTACAACTCTATTTTCTATTTGCTCTGAGATTTTGAAAAATGAGCTGTTTTCAAAAATTGATTTTGTATTAAGCAATATTATTAAACTCACACATTATTTTTAATCATCTATAGATTAGTTTTAGATTTCTACATACACTATTAGTTCTGCATGTAGATAAAGTTTTAATTTTTAAAAATCCTTATAAACTTTATTCCTTTTTCTTATCTTACTGCATTGGTTTAAGTCTCCAATTCAATGCCCAACTAAATACTGACATTAAGAATCCTTGTTTTTTTTTTTCTGGTGAAAATTCAAATATTTTAAATATCATGTTTGGTCAATTGTTTTGTATATGCTTTTTACAAGAATTAAGAAAGCTCCTTTCCAAAACTGGTTTTCAAGGTTTACCTTTTCATTTTATATATATATATATATATATATATATATATATATATATATATATATATATATATAATTTTATTGAGCCTTTATTCTAAGACATCTGAGATGACTACTCTTTTAAAATCTGTTTAAGTAGTAAGTATATTAATTAATTTCCTAATGTTAATATGTTACTTAAGACATTTACAGGCATTCTAATGAGTATAATATTTGCAACATTTCTTCTTCTTAAACTATCCTTGTTATGTTTTCATATCAAATCTCTGCTGGCCCCATACGAGTTGCGAAGTATTCTGCCATTTTCTATATGTACTTTTCTGTACTTTATATATAATGCTTATATATTTAAAGCAATATTTGGTAAATTGCATATTAAAGTCATTTGAGCTTTGAGGGTTTTTTGTGGAAAAATTTATAAGTTATTGACTCATGCACTTTAATATGTCTGTAGTGCAATTGAAATTTTCAAATAGCTCTTGATTTTTTGGGTAAGTTTCATATTTTAGACTGAATTTATTTGCTATAAAATTATTGTCATAAGGTTGATTTTTATATCTTTTAGTTATTCATTTAATGTCTCCACATTTGTGATGATATTCCCTTCCTTATCATTTGTATTAAGTAATTATTCTTTAGTCTGTTGAGAACTATTTATCATCTCTATTGAAAGTTTGTTTCCTTCAGTGATTTCTAGTCATAATTTTGCAGTGAGATGTTCTGCACTTTTTCTGATTTTTTGAAATAATTTGTGTTGGATTCTTTCAACACAGACACTGAGGTAAATTTGTGATGCAAAATGAGAGAAAGGAGGATTAAGGGACAGGGAGAAACTAAACATTATGAAGACCCTATAATTCTCAACCAACTTGTTGGGGAGTTTTGATAAAAACTTGGCTTGTTGGAGTAGTTCTTCATTGGATTTTTTTCAGTACTGACTGGCACTTTTAAACCCCTTCTTTGCTCAGTATTAGGTACAGGCTGCCTCAAGAAGAGAATTGTCCTGGGGTAACAAGTTTTCTGCAGCTGAGGTGCACCATGAAGGAGCTGATAGACAAATATCATCTGCTGGGTGCACTACCCACACCTGTGCAACAAGTCCTTCTCTAAGGACAGATCTGCATCAGAGGGATGGTGGTATGGTTTGTATTATGAGGGCTCCAACCTCATAAGTGAATTAATCCATTGATGATTGAATGGACTACTAGGAAGTTGAACTTAGTTGGAGGAAGTAGGTGATAGAGGCATGTCCTGGAAGAGTTTGACTTCTTTCAGGCCCCTTCCCCTCTCTCTAATTCTTAGTTGCGGTGAGCTGAGCAGCTTGCCTCTTCCATGCCCTTTGGCTGTCATCTTCTGACTCATCTCAGGCCTGGAGTGAAGGAGCCAGTCATCCATGGACTGAATGCTCAGAAACCATGAACCAAAATAAATCTTTCCTCTTCTACATTGTTCTTAAAAGGTGTTTTAACCGCAGCAACAAAAGGATGACTAACACAGATGCTCATTAATTTGTACGCATCTTTGACTTCTAATATATACACCATTTATAAATATCCCCTCTAATGTCTAGTTTATTTGTGTTCCATAGTTTTGTGATATAGTATTTTTGTTACTATTTGGAACACAATTAAAAATACTTTATCATTATAATTTTTTTTCTTTGATGCATAGGTATAATTCAAAATATTTTTCTTCATTTCCAAACTATAAAGCATTTTCTAGTCATATTTTTGTTACTGGTATTAGTTTAATTGCAGTATGATTTTAAATACGATTTTCATCATTTAATTCCCTTGAACTCTGTTCAGACTTGCTTTATGTTCCAATATATGATCGTCTTTGTAAGTGATACTCTTAAAAAGAACATTCCTTCCATAGTTAGGTGTTCCTATTTACCAGGACATAAAAAGGCATTCTAACCATCAGAAATATAATCAGACTACTATGCTAGCAGACTACCATGGACTTTTTCCTGTAGTACCTTCCTTTAAATTATAAATATTGGGGCTGGGTGTGTTGCTCTGTGGTAGAGGCTTGACCCCCATGCTTGAGGCCCTGGGTTTCATCCCAGCACTACAATAAGATAAACTAAACAAATTTTAAAATACAAATATCCTTTGGAGTGTTGAGTCACTAATGCCAAACACTTGGAAATGGGAATGAGTTCTGTAACTGAGGGAATGGCATTTGTGGTAAAGAAAAAGGAGATGCCTGTTGGAGTCTATTGATATTTGGGAAACTGAAGTTCAATGAGTTTAAAGGGATTGCCAAGATTTGAACTCACGGTGTCTGATATTGGATTCTATTCTTCTAATTGATTCAGGTCAGTTCCCCTGATACCCTAGTTTGGTCACAACATTGTAGTTTTAGATTCCTAGATCTATAAAGGTCTGACATAATAGACATTTGATAAATGATAGCAGATTCAATTATATTTGGATTTTTGAAAATTATTCGTTAAATTCTTAGCAAATAACAATTATGCATAGAGCATTATACGACGAGTCCATGATTACATTATGAGCTCAAGAAATAGAAAGATAATGGAAACACAATCTCTTAATCCTGAGGGACTTCAATCTATCTTCTATTAGTTGGGGAGAGCGATATTTTTACACACATTGCAAAGCCATGAAGGGAAGGAGGGCTGGCCCTGGTATTAGTCACCTTTAAGTCTACCCTAAAATAGGGCACACTTAAAATCATGATATGGCATTCTAAATTTCTCTCAGAGTAACTGACCCTAGAGAGTTCTATTGCAGTGTGGGGAGAGGAGAGGAAATATAGGGACCTATTTTAAATTGCTCTCGTGATGGGAAGATTGATTCTAGAAGATGATGAATGTATGAAAATTTAAATACACAGTCTGAAAGAGGTACCATTTTTGTAGTGGTTCCTTGAACTGGTAGATCAAAATTCCATTAATGGAACTTAAAAATTGGAGGGAGTCTATCCTAGGGGAGAGCAGGATCTCTCTGTGAGAGACCCATTTAGCCATTTATGAAGAGCAAGGATGGGTTTTCTGAAATTTTGATTTAGGGACACTGAGCATAAACTCAGCATTTTTTCTTGACTGCTTTCCAATTTTTGCTCTTGGTTGCATCATTGTTCTTTATTGACTGTTTTATAAACTCCCATCACCTCAGCTTGGTTAAGGCAAACAGACTTTAATCCTGGCAGAGCTGATAAGGACTATTAAACCCTGAGCCTACTTTCTGAGACTGATTATATGGCTGCTCTCCTGGAACATCATATGCATGTTATGGGTTCTGCTGTCACTTGTTCTGGTCAGACTGTATTAGGATAGCCAATATGACCTAATGTCCCCACTCAAATTTGTGTTTTTTGGTGTTTCTTTGATTCTGAAAAAGAAAATCTAACTCGATCCTTTCAGGGTGGATTTGTGAAGTGGCTCTGAGGGTAAGGAAAGGGTAGAGGTAAATTAAACTTTTCTTTATCCTTCACTTATAAATAATTATTTCCTTCTTTGTGGTCCTGCATTGCTCTATTTGTGATTTTCCCTTTCTTTTTTGTTATGATTGCTTCAAAATAGTCTGATATGATCTGCATTATGTCTAATTATTTGTTAGTGCCCAGAATACATTAGCTGGGCACTAACAAATAATTAACTGTTTTTATTGAACCAATATTACTAATTCTAATTTCAGCCCATGTTTTTGAAATTCCTTTCACCTAGTATAAAGTATCATTAGTAGTAGATTGCACTGATCACAGGATTAATTATAAGGTCCAGGGTTGGTCAATCATAAAGCACCATTATGTTGGTCTGAGTGATTGGCTCCTTGGTAAAATAATGACCTTAAAGTAGCCAATCACAGATCCTCTCTGGGAGTTTTTATACTTACTAGAGGATAGATAGCCTTATTTTCTCCTTGTAGTGGGAGAGAATGTGATTACATATCTTATTATGATTATGTCCCTTAATTTATGGAAGGGTCTAATGGAATTAGGCAAAAAATATAGCTTCAATCCAAGGGTGAGATAGAGACTGAGAATCTGTATTCATCATATGCTATTTTAATTCCTGGTTGCAGTCTTTCTTGCAGCTAAATTCATTTTGTTCCTTCAAACATAATTGCTAGATTAATTTTTTATTTTAAACTTAAAGTACAATACATGTTTAATGGGTAAGGGTAAAAATTTTTCTTCTCATTTTCTTTCTTGCTGTAATTCCAAATGCTAAGACAATGTGTGCCATGCAGAAGATAGCTAATTAATATTTAATGCGAATTCACAACTTCATAAACAGAGTATGAATGTTTTTCCAATTATTTTACAAGATTCTCGAGTGAAAAAACTCAGGCGGGGTGTTACCATAGACTTGGAAATTGAAGTTAATTTGTGAGGCTGTGATGAAAGTATGTAATTATTCCAAAGATATTTTATTTTAAAACATAATACACAGGAAAGTATATAAAACCAAACAAGTAGTATCATGGAACTGAAACTTATGAACCACCATGCAGGCTGAGAAAGCAGTGCTGTCAGCATTCTAGAAGCTTCCTATATGTTCCTTCTGAAACAGATCCTCTCTAACTGCCAGAGGTAACCATTATGCTAAATTTTATGACAATTGGTTCATTGCTTTGCTTTGTAATTTCAATAGCAAATTATACACATCTGTTGACATTAATGTTTAGATAAACACTTTGTGAACTTAATATAAATTTACAGAATGCATATATTCTTTTGTGTCATATTTATCACTCCATATTATATTTATGCAATTCAGACAAGTTGATGGACCTTGCTTTAGTGTATATTAATTGTGTTTATCAATAGAGCATATTTTGTTGCTTGAACAATCTTTCTGTAGGTTTTGATTATAAAGCTCTGCTGAGATTAAAGTTTTGTACATGCACACAGAGCATGTCTAGTTTGAACTTCAGCTGATAATGCTTTATATTTTCACCAATACTAGGCTTTCTCAGATTTTTATTTCATTAAATTGGATTGATGTATGTAGTTGTATCTCACTGGAATAGTGTTCATTTGCATTTCCCAGAATTCTAAAGAAATTTGCCTGATTTTATTTATTGACCACTTGGATTTTTTTTTTGATGTTGTTGTTTTGTTTTTGTAAAATATGTAATCAACTCTTTGGCCCACTCTTTTTTACTTATTTGTTTTTTCCTTATCAATTTGTAGCTCTGTGTTTATTCTGGATACAAGTTTTTTGAATAGTGATTATATGGTTAAAAATATGTTCTCACATTCTTTGGCTTTTGTTTACATTTTATGTGTTAATAAATGTAAGTTCCTTATTTTATTGTTGTCAAGTAGATAAATATCATTCATTATGCATAATATTTTTGTGCCTTTTATGACCTAATCACCAAAGTGACACACTATCATTTTTACCACATTTGATTTATTAGAAGCAGTCACTAAGTAGAGAATGCAATTAAGGGGAGAGAAATTAGGCTCTAGTTTCCCTGGAAGGAATTCCAAGGAACCTGTAGAACATTTTTAAAATTATCACATGTAATGAAATCAGGAGAAAGTTTTGGAGAAATGGACCAGAATGCATGTAAAGGAAAGAAGGTTCAAACTGAGAGAATGAAATTGTAGATGATGGAAACAGGAGAGATTGGAGTAGATATATTTTAGCTTTCCTAGGTATTATCCTTTACGTTTCTGCCCCAGAGTTTGAAGAAGTGTGCCTAGCGGAGATATACACATAGCTAGTGTTTATGAGAATTTCTCTATTGGCTAATTTGTTGTAACAACTGTGTCCACAGGCCCCACTCAAATTTCTATGGTAGTTCTTCCAGTTGATCTCATTAGTTAAAAATATTTGTCATTATTCCCTAAATATAAAATTTAGAGTCTGATCTTCGTCAATATGCTAAGTCAAGAAGTTAATTTCAGATCACTGAAATTTGACTACAGGCAAGAAGATTAGAAATCCCTGATACTCTGCCTTTTGACATCTAATACCCTCCAAACTTACTCTCCTGTTTGTTCCTCTTGAAAATGAGCCATCTTATTTTCCTATGCACATTCTGTCTGTCATATCCAAAGAGATTTGTCAAATTTATTCTTGATGCAGACTTATTCTTAATAGCTTCATAGAAAATTATTACATGTACTTATTTTTTTTGCATTTTAATATTATATTTTGGAGATATACAGCTTTAATCTAAAATGATTACTTTTTTATGTGTAGGCGAACATAGTGTCCATTCATTCATATACTTGCTCATGTCCAAATAGGTGGGACAGAAGCCATTAAAAGTAATGAGTGATTCTATTGACAGGCAAGTATTTCTTCGTCTAACTGTATTCAGATTGGCATGCTAGACACATTTGCCCTTGAGTTTATCCAGACCCAAACCAGCAGTATGTTGGCTGTGCACTTGTGTGTTTTTGCAGCCTGTGACTTTCCTTTTCTTCCCAATTAGCCACCTCTCTAATCAATTTAATCCATCTCTGACAGCAAGCCATATTTTCCTACCTTGTTGATGAGCATGTCATGTGGAACAGAGTCAGAAGCCTCCCTGAAGTCAAAATATATTATGTCTGTCCCTTCCTCCCTGAATACAAGGTCTGCCACTCTGCCAGAGGAGGCAATTGAATTGGTCTAACATGATTTGTTGGTCACAAAGTCAAGCTGCTTATTACCCATCATTCTGAGCTCTTCCATGTGCTTGCAAATTGATTAGGCATCTTGACTTGTGGTTAATGCACTTTTTGTCATTGTTTAGATTCTAGGACACTCCAATCCAATCTTGGGCTCCTGTGAGAATGTAATGTATTTACCATCTACTCCCCTTTCTTGAAAGATAAGGAGATGTTTGCTTTAATGGTTTAGGAAAATCCCAAAGAGAAAAAGGGATGCTTCAAAGGAGTCCTAAAATACCACATCAATGGTCTAGATTTTGTATCACAAGTTAAAAGAAATTTTCTGCTCTTATCAACTGGAAAGACAACAATATTTATTAAGTCCCTGCTATGTGAAAGGCATTGTGCTGCTTGGTGGTGTGAGATGTATTAAGATATTCAAAAATTATCTCAAATCATGGAAAATAATTGACAACAACATATTGTACACTGAATAAAGAAAACAAAAAATAGTATAATTTTTAGTAGGTTAGACATTATTGGACATTACATTTTTTTTTCTGTGCCTGAGTTTTTAGCTAACTTACTTTCAATTTACAAAGGCATATTTGTACATTTATTTTGAATTGACTACATCTTACATTTTCACTCATTCTTTAATTCCTATGACATCAAAATTTTTAGTGGTAATGTGAATTTATTTTTATTTGTATTCTCATTTTCTTCATGTGTGTTTCCTGTTGTTTTCTTTCTTTCTCTTTTTCCTCTTTATCAGCTTTCGTCTTGTGCCATTTAAGGTCTTGTAGGTATGATCTTCCAAAGATAAGGGACATTTACCTTATTCTTAATTCTAGGGTCTTTTGGAAACTGTCATTGTCATTATTCCCATAAAGGATTTGTAAAAACAAAATAAAAATATAATTCTTTAAATTTATAAGTTTATTGATAAAATCATGCTTATAACATTTGCACGTTATGAAAGAATAGTTAAAACAATGAGCATAAACTATCCAATGGCCACTTTTTGGACAAATCTATTAAAAATACAATTTAGAATTAGAGTAATGAGTTAAAATATTCCAGGAAAAAATTGGAACGCTGTCATTATACTCAGCTATTATCAACCACTTATGAACTAAACGTCCTGACTAAACTTTAAGGACATATCTTTTATATTTCTTATTGATAGTGTTTCTTCCATTAAAAGTTCCTAAGTATTAACAGTTGAACAAATAGATATCAGAAATTAGGGAACTATTGTTTATTTTATTAACAATATTAATAGTATTATAGCTATATAGGAAATTATTAGTTTTGGGGAAAATACTTAGGGATAAAGTGACATGACATATGAAAATTCCTTTGAATGGTTTTGCCAATAGAGATTACATACATACATGCATAAACAATCATACAGGTATATTCACATACATAGAACATGTATGAAGTCTTCAATCTTGGGCCAGATGCAACTCTTGGAAAGCTTTCCCTCTCCTTGCCACTTCTGATCATTGTGTCATTTCTTGGCTTTATAATACCACCCCCATCTCTTTTATTGTTTCCTCCTATGTCCCAACAGTTTTTCTTACAAATCAATGAGTTTGCCTACTGCTACTGGGTCTAATTAATTTTCCTAGTGTATCAAAGGAGGATCTAAATAACGCATCAGGTGGTCCAGTCAGTGTTTTGAGCCACACATTGCCCTTGCATTTTATCTTCACCTAGCAGCCAAATCAAAAGGGAAAGCTGGCAACCAGGGAAGCCTCTGTGTCTGTATCTAGACCTCCCATCCATCCACGCTCCTCTTCTGCTGCTCTCCTCTTACACATGTGGGTGTGACAATGAATATTTAGTAAGCATCATGTACAACCACGAGAATGGGAAGTTATACTCCATATATGTATATTATGTCAAAATGTACATTTTAGATATATATTGTCATGTTTATCTAAAATGAATAAATAAATAATAAATCTTAAGAAAAGAATATTTGGTAAGCATATTAATAAAAAATGTCAACATATGCATTCTCTAGGCAGACAGGTGACCCTTCAGACAAGTCTATTGAAACTGTAACTTAAATATTTAAAATTCTGCCCGATGATCCTTTTTACTAGAGCCATCTTATAAAAGGCTTTTGTGAAAAAGGTTTATTTTCTCCAACCACAAAGGGACAAAAAAAAAACATTCTAAAAGAGACAATGAGACAAATGTGACTCTTTTCTTGGTATGAACAACCTTTCTCTGAAGGTAAAGGGTTAAAGTAGATCTAGTAACTTTACAATTTCATTTCAATAAAGCAAAATCAATCTGCAAGATGTATACCGTTGAAACCCAAGCAAGCTTCAGCATCGTGTAATTGCACACAAGTGTCTGTGAAGAAAGAATGCAGATCAATAATTGATTTTCTCTCATTTAAATTTTTTATTCTCTGTCGGTCAGAATACAGAGAGACTAGAGAGAGTGAAGACCTTTTAAAACTCCCTACTTATTTGAAGTGTGCAATAGATGAATAAAAGCAAGTTTCTTCCAAACATAGTTCTCTTACTCTCTCATTTTTAAATCTGTGTGTGCAAAGAATATAGAGCCTCAGTTTTTGAAGTACCTTAAAAACAACTATAAAAAGGATCAAGTTCAAGTTCATGTTAATAAGGGGATGTATAGGCGAGGGAGCAAATTAGCTGCAGAAGCATATGAAATATACTTTTTTTCTGATTCTCATTCATTCATTCATTCAAAAATTTGAAGCAGCTTTGATGTGTGACACTTTAGAGGTGTTTTATTTGACTTTCCATATTTAGAACTCCTACCTTGTGGCCATCTTCTCCTCAGGTACTAGGAGGCTTCCACTCTGGGAAAACTGGACCTTTCTGTTATTGGGCAAGAAATCTTAAACAATAGAGGGTATTGGATACAATATTTTTGCTGATGGATCCTTGTTTTGTCTTTTGATGCCGCTATAAGGAATAGCTACCAAGGGAGATGATATCTGGTAGAAAAATGGTTTTCAAATGGGTTCTCTCACTAACAAGCTCAGCCTCACATGAAAACTGGTTATGGATACAATTATCAGGCCTCTTTCCAGAGATATTGAATTACAAATTTGGGGTGAGACCCAGTAGCCCATATCTGAATATGACTCCAGGTGATTCTGAAACTTGCTAATCTTTAAACATGCCCACCTCATCTATCCCTTTTATGAGAAAATGAGTCTGCGTCTAGGTGGCTTCTAGAACTGCCTGAAACTTGCCTTTGAACAAGGTATGGATTGAATGCATTAAAAAAAAAAAACAACCTCAAAAATCGATTCTATTTTTGAAAACATTCTAAGTCAGATCTGCCAAATTCAGTTTGAGAAGCAGCAAAACTGATTGATTAAATCAGAGAATTTGGCAGAGAGAGTAATTTTGTCATTTTTTATTTGTAAGTTAAAGCAAAGGGACCTTTTCTGATTATTAGCAGCAGCAAGAAACAAAAGTCACTATAAGGGAAAACTCAAAATAAGCACAAAAATATGGTTGTGAGTGTTTGTTTCTATCTTTTCCTTTATTCCTTCTTCCAAAACATATCATTTCTTTTTGATGTCTTAAACATTGGAGAAAATCTATCCCTGGTGCTCTCAGATCCAATTAGGATCAGGAAAAGTAACTACTGGAAGGATTCTGAGATTGACACAAATCTACCCTTGTAACTCTGCACATGAGGAAATGGTCTTAAAGTAGATCAATGAGCCATCCTCATGGAATTTACGGTCAAATATAGCCAGTTAGCCCCAGATTCTGGACTCAGAAACCGCCTCTGGATTTCTAATCATCCATACTTCTACATCCATATGAGGCTGCCTTTCTCTTCTTGTTACCATGGAAGCCACCAAAATAGAGTGGCATAATAAAGAACTGTCAGATTTGGAATAGCTCATGGTTGTGAACATGGTTTGGCACATTGTGGTGAAAATGTGAGACTAAAAAAATAAATAAAATCATAAAATAAGACACAGATACACATTGTTCACCTCTCTGCTAATTTATTTATTTATTCATTCATTTATTCATTCGTTCATTCATTCAATCTCTGTGTTCAGTAATTTATTTAATGGTCATTTTCTTGGGACCCATCATATGCTCTGTTTCAGGCACTGAGTGTTATATCGTGTTGAAGTCCATGTCTATGAAGGAAGGAATGGACTGTGCATCCTTCATAAACTTTGTAGTGATTGGTGTATTGTATTAAAAATGTGAACATTAATATTTATTTGAAGAGTCAGTGCAGGTAGATCAAGATTTTATAGTAAGTGTCCCTTCCCCATCAGAGGTAGGAAGAGCTGCCTTAATTGAGAAAACTATCAGCAGAGCCAACAGGACTGGAAAGTAACATGGATGAAGTGCAAATCTGAACATGGGAGTAGAGCAGGTGATTTTTAGCCTAAAAATCATGAACACCAGCTTCCAGTTAAAAAGAACGAATGGGGCATTTGGGTGGCATGAATGATGATGGAGTTATTCTTTAACATTACAAAAATTGTTGGCTGAATTCTCTCTCAGGCTTAATTAACCCTTTGGAAGTGCACATCTTTTTTTTCTCTCATGGTCTGCCCTAATTAGATCCATGTAGGTAGATCATGGAGAACAAATTAAAATGTTCACAGGACCAGACAGGTAAAACAAGTGAGTGAAGCAGGAATAGATACATCTTCTTATACTGAGCAGCTGGAGAAAGTTTTCCTATAAATATTATGATAGAAACTCAGCCCAGTTTCTATATATTATGACTTTTTTTCAAGATAAGTCAGTATTACTTTTGAACAGATAAATGGATAAAGAAAATGTAATATATAATATTATATATGATCATTGAATACTATTCAGTCTTGAAAAGAAAAGGGAAAGGAAATTCTATCATTTGTGACAACCTGGATAAGTCTGGAAGACATTAAATTAAGTGAAATAAACCAGGCATAGAAAGACAAATACAGCCTGATGCACTTATACATGGAATCTAAAATAGTAGGACATGTAGAAACAGAGAGTACAGGAGTGGTTACTGGAAGCTTGCAGTAGGAAGAAATGGAAAGAGGCTAGTGACAGTTTATAGTTCCTGTTAGACAGGAAGAATGTTTTAATGATCTATTACACAGCGTAGTGATTATAGTTCATAATAATGTGTTGCATTCTTTAAAGTTACTAAAAATGTGGATTTTAAATATCTTCATAACAAAAATATAGTGAGTAGGTGAGGTATAAATAAGTTAACCACAATATATATGTATATCAGAACATATTGTATCCATAAATATATACAACGTGCATTTGTCCCTTAAAAATTATAAAGGAAAACTAACAAGACAGATTCCACGCGAAACCACCTTAAATAGTCTCCAATTTATGAAACACTATTTCTCCAGTCATACAAAATATGGCAGCAGTCTTTGGATTTGGACTTCAGTTTGGAGATTTGGACCTGAAGCTTCAGTTTAGCTTAGTGAATTTCAAGTCTGTCCAGGAAGCAGGATTTTAGAAGAGTACCTGGATATATGGTGTGAAATTGTGTGGTATTTCCCAGATACTGTAGCCAGCCCCTGACTTTCCTGACAGCAAACAATGTATCACTAACTGGATATTGCACCAGGTCTGATTTGCAAAATTTATGTCCAGTGGGCCTCCTGTTAGGGAATTTGATTTGGCATATGTCTCTTCCCAAACTTCAAATTGTGTTGTCATCCAGACAATGTAATAATCATACCCAAGATGTCCCTAAATGCTACTAAAAATGTGACTATCCACAGAGGTTTGGATACAAATGCTAAGCCTATTGTGATGGATTGGAAATATTCACCATTTCTCATCCTGATAATAAAATGAAACAGTTGTGCATTATGAAAGTGCTTGTATGGAATTCAAGCCCAGCATCGTGTCATCTCTCCATGAAACCTCATATAGTGGGGCCTTCTGCAGCCTCAAAATTTGTGTGGAAATCAGAGCAGGGGAATTAATATGCATTGCTCCTCTATTATGCATTTGTGATTTTGGGTTAGGCAGAGTATAAAAAACAATAGTCTTCTGCTTCACAAAAGGATCATTGTATTTTCTCTAGAATGACATTTCTCAAATAGATTAAAAGGTTATCAGGCATGAAATAAATTTTTTGTTACTACCTAGTACCTGCATGCACATGTGTGCACACACTCATGCCCCTCCCCCCTGACACACACTTAAAAATAATTTCAGGGGACAGTAGTTACTCTTACTACATGAAAGCACTGTGGCACTGTATTTTTTAATATTTTCATATCTCTTCTAGACTGGACTAGCCTAAACATTCCATTTTGTTACATTAATAAATTGCAAAAAATGTTACAGTTCACCAAAGAGTTATATCTCAAAATTTCTAAGTTGCTGTTCTCAAATATGTCAGTGTTTATATTGATCCTTGCTTGATCTAACTGCCCAGTTCAATGATAGACAAATCCTAAAATTCCCTGTAACAAAAAGCAGAAGAAGAAAGAGGAATACTGCAAAATAGAGGAAAGAGAAATTAAGAGAGAGATACAGAAAAAAAAAATTTCAGCAAAACCAAGGGATGGTTCCAATGCTTTAGTCTTGCACTTACTCTGATATCTACTGTTAACATGTATCCTGTGGCTGCAAAGACTATGATTAAAGTGAGTGACATGCCTAAGGTGCGACATTTAAGGAAGCTCTCATGATTTGTCCAAAGAAAAAACCGTAACCCATAAAATATATGAATAAAGCTGGGAATTTGTAATTGAGCAAGAACCAGGACAAAAAAAAATGAAATGAAATTCCACTGTGCAAAAATGATAGAGTATAAGTAATTTCTGCAGTATTACAATAAATGTGAGTGACTTAGGGGCAGAATGTTATACTGGCATTTGGTGTGCATAAAGAGGTACTATCTGGTTTTTCGAAATCTTGAGAGCCTAAATCATATTGTGATTCATCTAGCTTTTTGTGAGATTTCCTATGACTAGATCAGTCCCAGATAATGCTGATATTGTTGTTGATGATGATAATAAATACATTAGCACTTACAGTGATGGGCCCTGCACTGAGTGCTTTGAATGCTTTAGGTCATTTAATTAGCTTGTATCTTTATTCTTCCTTCTTCACTTAGCTGGACGAGTCTTCCCTCATAGGCAGATAGTTCTCCTCCCCCTTAGTCCTGTGGACTCCCCAACCAAGCCTCTCTGTACCTGCCTTTGCCAAGTGCTCAGTGAGGGATGGTTGATGAGGACAAAGCGGGTGGTACCAAGACCATTTTTGCTCTGTTCATTTTCAATGACTCTATATCACTTTCCAAGGCACAGTAGAGAAATAAAAATCCAGGGCTGTAGGCTAAAATTTCCAAAATGTTTCAGAATAACTAGTGTGGATTATTTATAAGCATCAAAACATAATCAAGTCATTACTTCTCACTCTTCAGTTGCAGCTTATAAAACATTCTTTCTGTTGTTTCCAGAATTGGCTTAGACTCCTGCTTCTCCTGTTTTTCTACCTCTACCACTACCTTCTCTCCTTCCTTCCCTCCCTTCTTCCTTCCTTCTTTTCTTGCTGTTCTTTTCTTTTTTCTCTTGTCTCCATTTTGTGCTTGTTCCTTCTGATCTCTCTGATCTCCAAATGTTAGTATGCCCCACATTGTTTGCAGACCTCCATTATTTTACTACCTAGGATGACTTAGCTATATCCCATCTTTATGCTTATAGCTCCCAATTTGTGTTTCAACCTAGAATTTTCCCCTGAATGCAGGAACTATTTACTTGTATCTACACTAAGAAGTCCCAAGGACATTATGCAGAAATGAGTAAATAGTGAGCCTAAGACAGGTGACCATAGTAAGGTCAGCTTGCAAGGTTGGCCCCCTTGGCAGTCCATCTGGGAACTTGGCCCTTGAAGTGTTCCTAGTCGACACTTAACAGATGAAAGTTTCTCTCTGTGTCTACATTATTTGAACATTGTGGTATACTCTGAACTCTTGCTTTCTGCCACGGGATCTGGGATTTGGGGACATGCAGGCAGAAGTTGTCGCCTATAACAGTGTTGGACACTGCATCTCTAATGAACTTCTCTAGTACACAACATTGTGAACATACTGCCACAACCTGCTGTTGAAGGGATCAGGTCTGTCCTGTGTGTTTCCACTGGAAAGGACTCTTGGAAACTTGCATCCACCTTGTTCCAGACCTTACTCCATGTGCCTTTTCCTTGTTGATTTGCTTTGTGTCCTTTGTTATGAATACAATTATATGCAACATTCAGTGGGTTCTTTCAGTGAATCTAAGAAACAGTCGTGGGGAACCTCTGACAGTCATTTTATTGCTAAATATTCAAAACTGAGCTCTTTTTTTAAATCAATCATTCAAATAAAAACAACAAAATAAAACAAGCAAGCAAAAACCAATGATTCTTCCTATGGCTCTTTTATACTAATTCCCATAAAATTCCATTCCTATAAAATTCCATTACCCAGACAAAAAAATCTGGTATCATCTTTGACATCTCTCTCTATTGTGACTTATAATCATGGGTTCTAGATTCTGTATACAGGTTGAATGTCCCTCATATAAAATGCTTGGGATTAGAAGAGTTTGGGATTTGGGAATTTTTTTTAAGATTTGGGGATATTTTCATATCCATAATGAGATATCTTAGGATGGGACTCAAATCTAAACCCAAAGTTCATTTGTATTTTATATGCACCATAGACATTTACCATGAGAATAATCTTATACAATATTTTTTTTTTCTACAACTGCTTTTTCACTGTGATTTGTCCCATGAAGTCAGGGGTGGAGATTTCCACTTGTGGAGTCACGTAGGCAGGCACTCTTTTTTTTTTTTTTTTTTTTTTTTCTGATTTGGGAACATTTTGGATTTCAGATTTTCAGATTAGGTATGACTGACCTGCATAACTAGAATTCAACTCGTTTTCACCATCCTCCCTGGAACTTCTCTAGTCCATGTTGTTACTTAACCACGTCTCCTGATTACTTAAGCTATTCTCAACAGCCTGTTATTAAAGCCGTCAGGAAATTATTTTAAAAGGGTAGCAGATTATGTCACTCTTGTGCCCATAGGGCCACCAGTGATTTCTCATGGCATTTCTGAGTAGAAATAAATTCCCACTCTCTTCTGTCTGATCTGGACTCCTTTACCCCTTCATCTCCACACTTGATGCTCTCTCTTCAGGACAAGATCTCTCCAGCCATGGCCCCCTGAAAACCAGGCAGGCTTCATACTGGGGATCTTTAAATTATTGTTCCCTCTGCTTGAAATGTTCTCCCCTAAACTAAAAGCTGTCTCTTTTATTTGAATATCATATTTTTCAGTGAGAACTTTCCAGGCTTTTCTATCTAAAAGTTAACCCTCACCCAATAGTTCTTAATCCTTGGCTCTTTTTACTATCTAACGCTTTGTTATGTACTACATTTTGTCCCTCGTCCAATTTTATGTGTTGAAGCTGTAGTGCCCAATGTAATTATTTGGAGATAAGGCCTTTAAAGGTATAGTAAGGTTAAAGAGGTCATAAGGGTTGGGTTCTTAATTCAATGTGACTGTTGTTATAAGAAGAGGATGAGATAGCAATAGTGCACATGCACAGAGAAAAGGCCACATGTGGACCTAGCAAGAAGCAGCCAGGGAGAAATAGGGAGAGTGGTCTCAGGAGAAACCAACCTTCCCAGCTGCGTAATCTTGTATTTCCAATCTTCAGAACCCTGAGAAAATAAATTCCTATTGTTTAAATCACCCAGTCAGTGGAATTTACATATACTAATTGTTTTAATTAGTATTAAATTAATACATATACTAATTGTTTTAATTATTTATTTTGCAAAACGTCTGTTTTTTTCATTAGAATGTAATTTTTTTTCCATTTTTTAAAATTTTTATTTTTATTTTAGTTTGTTATATATGAGAGCAGAACGCATTACAACTCATATTATACATATGGAGCACAGTTTTTCATATCTCTGATTGTACACAAATGGAGTCACACCATTTGTGCCTTCATACATGCACTTAGGGTAATGTTGTCCATCTCATTCCACCATCTTTCCCATGCCACTCCCTTTCCCTCCGTTCTCTTTTCCCTGTTGCCTATCTAGAGTTCATATAATCCTCCCATGCTACCCTCCATCCACGTTATGAATCAGCATCTTTAAATAAGAGAAAACATTTGGCATTTGGTTATTTGGGATTGGCTAACTTCATTTAGCATTATCTTCTCCAACTGCATCCATTTACCTGCAAATTCCATGATTTTATTCTCTTTTAATGCTACATAATATTTCATTGTGTATATATATTCCATATTTTCTTTATCCATTCATCTACTGAAGGGCATCTAGGTTGGTTCTACAGTTTAACTATTGTGAATTGTGCTGCTATGAACATTGATGTGGCTGCATCCCTGTAGTATGCTGTTTTTAAGTCCTTAAACATAGACCAAGAAGTGGGATAGCTGGGTCAAATGGTGGTTCCATTCCCAGTTTCCCAAGGAATGAATCTTCATACTGCTTTCCATATTGGCTGCACCAATTTGCAGTCTCACCAGCAATGTATGAGTGTGCCTTTTCCCCACATCCTCACCAACACTTATTGTTGTTTGTATTCTTAATAGCTGCCATTCTGACTGAAGTAAGATGATTTTAGGGAGGCATTTTTATCTTTTTGTTCACCCTTAGAATTCTCAATACCTATCAGGTGCCTTATAGATAATGAAGAACAATTCATATT
The DNA here is from genome assembly GCF_048772815.1 of Callospermophilus lateralis. Taxonomy (NCBI): domain Eukaryota; kingdom Metazoa; phylum Chordata; class Mammalia; order Rodentia; family Sciuridae; genus Callospermophilus; species Callospermophilus lateralis. Next base: position 106,317,417 of record NC_135313.1, on the reverse strand, counting down.
TGTTGCATGAAAAACAAATGGGCGAGAAATCACTCTTGGTCTATACTGCTGTTCTTTGTGACCCTGCATTATTGTGGTAGATTGACTGTGAACGTGGATCAATTCTTCACCCTTCTCTGGGCATGCCTTTCATAATTTGTGTAGCTCTTTTTATCTAAAGGTGGAGTCTATTTCTTTAGCCTGTGAATCTGAATTGCCTTTATCAGTAAAATATTGAAGCCATGTTAGTGTGCCAGTTCTGGACTTAGGTTTCTAGAGGCTTTGCCTGCTTCTGTTCTCTTACTTAGAACTCTTGTCTTTGTGGTGAATGCCAGGACAGTTTGCTGAGGATGAATGACCATGTGGAAGAGAGACAAATCATCCTAGATGAGAACATTCTAGTCCCTAGCTGACCTGCTAGCCTATCACATGTGAGCCTAGATTACAGTATCCAAGCTTAGCTGAGACTATCAGACTACTAGAGCTGACCCAGAGATTGGTGGGCAAAAATAAATATTATCTTATTCCAAAAAGGTTTTGCAGTTTTAGCTATTGTGGAATTATTGTGTTAGTTGATCACTGTATCTGTCAGCGACCCCAAGAAGTATTTTGTGCTTCAGAGATGTTGTCTCTCTCTGATACACAGCCTAACTTAAAGGAAAGTTTATGGACTCTGGAATAAGATCAAATTGGGCTCAAATCTGCACTATCACTTATGTGTGACCTAGTGTAATTTATTTATCCATTTGACCTTTGCCATTTGACTTTCTCATTACTAAAGATAACCACTCACAGAACTTCTGTGATGCTTTAAAGGAAAATCATGTCAAGTAGCAACTAGGGATATTGATCTAAAAATATTTTCAACTTCCCCTAATAATTATTTTTTCACAGAACCATTCATAAATTGTTTGAAATGCTTGTAGAAAATATTTACAATTTCTCTTATTGGACCTATAGACCTAGTGTATTTGAATTGACCGTTCACAGCTGTGCTTTCTTTAAGTTAATTTAACTGATATCCTTCACCTTTAAGGGGTGATCTTGGACTATCAAAGACAGCTGATAATCCATAATTTAGTGACCCAATTCATTTTAATTCCATTTGGACCCTTCATAATATTATTGACTTAGAACAAAGACCTTTTTGGGTCTATTTCTGAATGAAAGAAACTTAATTTTACATAACAACATAGAGAAAATTAGCATGTCATGATTTAGTGCCTCACACCAGGAATATGACCAAGATATTCCCAGCATGCAATGGTTACCTCCGATAAGTCCTCCTAAAATATAGGCTTCAAAATGTAAGGACAGAGGTTCTTGAACTGTCCATTCAAAGTCCTACAAATTAGACTGAGAATTACTTAGGCAGCTATTTTTTAAAATAATTATTCTTTATTTTATGCAGCCTCTTCAATAAAAGTCTGAGAAGCAGGTTAAATTTGATACAATGTCTTAGGCACTAGATTTCATTTAGAGAAATACATGTAAAAAGGAAAACGTTTTTTAAAAAAATTATTTTAAACAGGAATTTAGCCTAAGAATTGCTTTCAGGTGAAAGCATTCTATAACTGACATCATTTTTAAGTGCTCTGTATTGATTAAACACTTTAGCTGGATTTGTAAGTCTGATCAGAAAATATAAGTTGTAAATCACAATGTGATTTTTTTTCCTTGGATCCCACTCTCTTTTGGGTCAGATGATGATTTCTGATAAGATTCTGGAAAATAAAATCTATTTGATTGGTAATGTTCTCTCCTATAAAAAGCTTAACAAACAATTTTGTTAAAATGCACGGACACAGATTCATTGATACCTTGTTTTCTCAAGAATACAATTGATTTCCCTCATATTAATCATCTCTTCAATAAATCATCACTCTGGTAGTCCAGTCATTAAAGTGATTTCTAATCAGACACTTGTTCATCCAGAGTTATAAACTGCCACTTTAGAGAGAAGAAAATGTTTAAGATAAATATTCCTTATTTGAAAGGGATTTGATTTCTTCTTTACATTTTAGTAGAAGAATATAAAGCAAGGACTCTAAAGCAGTTTGCACATTTCCACGGTATTACTTGTTACATTTTTGTTTCACATTCAGATAAAACCAAATATGCACCTATAAAACCCATGGGTTTTGTATAACAGGAACATTCAGCATTTGGAATACAACACCAAATTTTACTGTGGCAATGAGGACGCTAATGGTGTGGTACTCTGTTCTCCAGGCCAAGTGGGCAATTGGGAAGAACTGATTTGTTGATGCACACAGAAAACTATTTTGTATGATGATACTTGATACCAGAATTTCATGTTAATTTGCACTTTTTTTTCTATCATCTGGGTTTAGATTTTTATAGGTCACTACTTTGAGGTAGACTGAAGATGAGAACACATTAGCTACTATCATAAAGGTTAATAATTTATTAAATAAAAGCACCATCCAAAGATGAGGCATGCAGTTGAAAGATGGAATTCATCCTTCCAAGTTTCCTATGCTCAGGCAAAGTGGGAAGCCTCTAGTTATGCAGCTAAACAATAAAATTAGCAAGAGGCCCCAGGTGTTCTTATTCCCCAGACTGGTGTTCTTTCTTCTAAATTAAAGGAATAGTGCTTTCTTGCTGGCGGGTAGTTTGGGGCAAGGATGCTCCCCAGTGGAGGAGGGGATATGTGGGCAGAGGAGAGCCTCTAGGAAGTCTCATCCTCACTGCTCCAAGACCACCCACATTTCTGCTCCAGGGTTGTATGCTTAGAGAGAACATCAAAGCTGGGCTTGATCAATAGAATAGAGAGCTAAAAGTTCTGTAGAGCTTTGGCAACCCAAGGGAGGTACAAAGGGAGGAAGGCTTGCAAGCTAATGAAAATTTAATTTCATTCCTGACATCTTACCACATAGTAGTCACAGGCTTCTTTGTAGCCCATCCACAAACTCCAAACATATGTCATATAATTGTAAAACCCAGAGCACATCTCTAACTACACACCAGGCAGCACTTTCCCAAACTTAAGTTTTCTATGGTAAAATATTCTCCATTGATATAGATTAGTCTGACCCTCAGCAATTCTCATTCCCAGTATCAGATCCAAGTATTGGCATCTATTGCTAATCAGCAGAAATGAATTTAGGTATGTGTCATGAATAACCAGTAAGTAAAGGGATTATATAAAAGGTAGTCCTCTTTTTATCAGAGGGAGAGGAAGTAGATGGTATAAGTCGGGTGGCATAGTGAAAGAAGTCTTCATCCACATCAGGAACTGCCATAATTTAATAATCATTATGAAAATAACATATACTGAAAGTTAAAATAAGTCAAATGTGTATATAATAAAAATGAATATTCCTCTCACCCCACATTCCAGCTAAAAACAGCATCTACTTTTTTGGGCATCCTTCACCAAATTTTTCATATAAATTCTACCTATCCATCTCTCCATATAGTTTTTTCATAAGCCAAATGGGAACTTATTATTCTCATGTTTTTGCACCTCAGCTCAAAGCCTGATGAGTAGAAAACACTCACTGATAGTATCCTTTATTATTCCTTGGGATTTTAGCTGTGTCTGTTGCTAATTCTTTCTGTTCTCCATTCTAACACAGAAGTCAGGTTGGGCATTGTGTAACTTCTCTCTCAGCCGCTGCCTGTCACTTCTGGTAATCACAGCATGTGACCCTTCAACAGAGTGGACTCAGACATGAGCTAAGGCAGTGGTCTCAGGCCTGACTACACTTTAAAGTCACCTGGGGTGCATTTACAAACTATTGATGCCTGGGTCCTGACCCAGACTAATTAAATTAGAATTTCTTGAGGGTAGGTCCCAGGCATAGCTGGTCTTTTAAAGCTCCCCAGCTGGTAATAACATGAAGCCAGAGTTAAGAACCACTGGTCCAGGGCTGGGGATGTGGCTCAAGTGGTAGCGCGCTTGCCTGGCATGCGTGTGGCCCCGGGTTCGATTCTCAGCACCACGTACAAAGATGTTGTGTCTGCCGATAACTAAAAAATAAATATCAAAAAATTCTCTCTCTCTCTCTCTCCCTCTCTCTCTCTCTCTCTCTCTCCTCTCACTCTCTCTTAAAAAAAAAAAAAAAAAAAAAAAAACACTGGTCCAGAGTTTCAGCTTGTCAGGACCACTTTGGATCTCAATTCTGTAATATGATGTTTTAGCTCTTGCCTTGGATTACACTTAAATTTTATAAGCTTGCTTCCTGATTTCTTCATTCACATTGGTGGTAAAACATCTGTTAATTGTTCATTTTTTGTGGTTTATTTTGTGAGTAATTCAATTCAGGTTCTTTTTTTTCTCTCTAAAATAAAAAAATAAAAAAAAGATACTGACAAATTGAAATGGGGGGGTGGGTAATTTCATTCTGTGCAACCGAGACTTTAGGTATCAAGAAAATAATATGACCCCAGTTGACCATTCTACATACATGGCTGTGACATCAATTTCAGTAATACTCATTCATCTTGATCTGTCTTTTGCACATGCTGGAAATTTTTAGGCAACATTTCCATCTTTCTACTTTTTGATTTTATTATATATATGCTTGTAAGAGCATCACCCAGTTCTGTAGATAAATTAATAAAATCTTCACCAGGACTTTGGATCATTGGTCACTTTTTAAAATAGTGGATTCACTTATAGCATAGATTATTTACATTACACCAGGCAGATTTCCATGAGCATAGCTGTTGAAATTGAGTTAAAAGTGTTTAGTTATCAGGGAGCATAATTGACAAAATTATAATATGATATTGCGTGCATGTATGAATAAGTAACAAATCTCACTATTATATGTATATATACAGGTTTTTCCAGTATATAATTATAATGTACGAATAAACCATTAAGAAGTATTTAGCATGTTTTTGCCACTTCTTTAAAGAGAGTGGGAAGAGTTGCTGCTGGTAGGTCTCGCCTGCATCCTGCGCAGGTGATGGAAATGGGAGTTCTCCTCGGTGGAATGGGTTGGATGAGAAATAAAAACTAAGAAAAATAGAACAATGAAAAAAATCACAAGACACAGAAAGTGGGGGCAGTACGAGCAAGCAGATCAGATGGATTGAGCTTCTATACTCTGGCAAAATGGAGTCCCCCCAACTTGCTTTATTAATATAGGGGGATATCAAAGGCAAGGATAAAGTTTCAAGGGTCGATTCTTGCTTCCTGGTATCTTGCAGTGAGCAGGTTGATTGACATGTTGGCAGGTCACACCCATTTCAGGTGCTGTGTGGGATCTCTGGCAGAGCTTGAGGGAGAAGTTCACTTGCATTAGGTGATCAATCCTTGTGGGGGTGCCACGTGAGGTTCCCAATGCAAGACTTATCCCCTCATTAGTCTACTATGGGCAACATAGTCCATCCATGGAGAGCTCCTAACAGGTAGGAGTACCATATCAATGGTATCAGGCTTCATATCTTCTCTACCCTAACCCAATGGTGGAGTCTTGAGATTAAGTGGAACATGTCTCCAAGTTTACTATATATTGTTTCTAAAAGATGCCATTTGGCAGCATGTGAGTGTTTAAAAGAGGTTTTTCTAGCTGGGTGGTAATCATTCCTAGTGGTAGAGGAATTACTAAAATACCTGTCCATGCAGTGTCATGACCTCTTTTGGATGGATTGAAGGGAAAGGTAAGTGTGGCAGAGGAAAATTGAACAAGGTCTTACAAGTTAGCAACAGATGGATTTTTTTTTCCTTTCCAAAATAATAATTCATAGGATACCGTTGGACATACATATTTTCCCATTTCTTTACTCTCAAATGATTTGCAATCAAAAGGTCACTTTTATTGGTTGAAAAATAGTTCTCATCAAATCAATATACTTTTTTTTTGTTGTTACCAGGTATTGAACTCAGGGGCATTCTACCACTGAGCCAAATCCTCAGCCCTATTCTGTATTTTATTTAGAGACAAGGTTTCACTGAGTTGCTTAGGGCCTCGCTTTTGCTGAGGCTGGCTTTGAACTTGTGATACTACTGTCTAAGCCTCATGAGCCACTGAGATTACAGGCGTGTGCCACCCTGCCTGGTTCAACATACCATTTTTATAAGCATTTTGCAAAGTCTCTTTACTAAAATATAAATGTGTTTACATATCTATCTTTATCTATCTATATATATACATATTTATATCCATATCTGTCATATATATATATATATATATATATATATATGTAAATTTACTAAGTCCCTTTAAAAGAATCACTATAAAGACCTAAATGTATTATAAAAAAACAATAAAAGGAAAATAATCTATAATGAAATAATTACGCATTTCAACATGTAAACTCTCATACATGCTCAAGAATAAGACTCTGGTACACATTTAAATAGTAATTTCAACACAAAAAACCTTTGTGCATGTGGCAGCTACAGCTGCAAACTCATATGGGTATGTTGGTGTTATTACAAACCCAAAGACTGAGGGTGATGTTTCCACTTCCTGATGAACTGAATAACTCTTGATATTTGAAAATTAAATGGAGTATAGACTTACTGCGATTTATGTAAAAGTTGGATTTCAGAAATAAAATAAGTGAATTTTAAATCCTTGCAAACATGCTACTGTTTATGGGCAAATAGCATCTAAGTGCAGGTGCTGAAAATTAAGTGTGTATGTTTATCAAATGGTTAAAAAATATCCCCATAGCTAATAACACCAAGTGAGGATATGATGCAATCAAAGTCTTATGTGCTGTTGATGGGCATAGAAATTGGTAAGATCATTTTAGAAAAATTCATGGCAAGGTTCACTAAAGCTGAATACATCCCTGTTCTTTGGTGTAGCAGTTCTACTCCTAGAAATATATACTCAGTAGAAAACACAGGATATATATATATATATGTATATATATATATATATATATATATATATATATATATATATATAAAATGCAAAATTGTGTGTAGAAATTTTATACCATCTCAAAATGAAAACAAGTAAATGAGTCTATCACTGTTAAGAATGGTAATTTACAGTATACTTATACAATAGAATAAGCAATAGCAATGAAAACGGACATAGCAAAGCTATTTGCAATAACATGGATAAACCTCACAGATAAAATGTTAAGAAAAGACAATCATAAATGATTACAATAAATGATTCCATTAAAAAGTTTAAAAGGCAAAACTAATCTGTAGTAAACCATCAGAATGGTTAATTCTAGTGGGGAGGAAGGATTGAGCAACACAAGGGAGTTTTCTGAGATTGTGTCCATGTTCTATAGAATGTTTTAGGTGGTGGTTACACATATGTTTTTATTTGTAAAAAAATATATTTGGTTATGCAATTAAATAATATATTTTTCTTCCAAAAATTTACTAAAACATAACAGGATTCACTTATATGAATTTCTCATGAACATTCTTTTAAGAGTAGTAATATGCATAGATTGTAAGATTTCTAGTACTCATGGTTCCTGTTTACTAAATTCCTATAATATTTTAACTAAAATGTTTGCACAAAATTTGAAACAGTATCCTAGGAGGCAAACTTCCTATTCTGAGAACCACTAATTTTGAGATACAGTCTAAGCACAGTTTCTTGAACTTCATTAATTTCTGTACCATATGAATTGTTATTTTCTTAATATTTTAATTTGACCTTTGTTTTTAACTTGAATAAACATATTCTAATAGAAAATTTTATGTAAGTAGAAAATCATATTTGATGTATATAAGTAGTAAACATAAAAACAACAAAAATGACAATTATAGCACAGTAGTGTGGCCTGCAGAACCTTTTAGCTTACCACTTGATTTCTTTTGATTAGACTGGGCCAACATTAGAATGAGGTTAATAGCAGAAGAGCATCAAACTTAAAAATTGACAGGAACAAAATTTTAAAACCAGTTGTGATAATTCCCACTACAGGGCTCCTTCATTTATAATTTGTTATGATTTGTTATATGGATGGTGAGCTAGTGCAGTTTCATACCTCCTAGTTTTCCCTGAGTCTCTCATAATGATTAAAAGATGATCTACACTGATATCTGTTCCTATGTGAATAGACTTATACTTTCCCCAGATTTGAAGCAAATGGTTTGAGTATTTTCCAAAGAACGAACCAATATGGGATTAATTTTGTAGTTAAAGTAAGGGATAGGCATTATATTTTTCCTGGGTTTGTAGTGAGTGAGTGAACTCTGTGGATGAGGAATGAGTGATCTAGACTTAACTATGTCTAGTAACAAAGCAGTTCTAGCAAATGCTAGGAAAATCAATACAAACAAACAAGAATCTCTAGTTATGTACTGATTTTACTAATAAAACAAATTTTAAAAAAAACCCTTCACAGGGACAAAGATATGTGACTGCATATAACATGGATTTCCTCTCGATTTAAGAGATTGTACATCAACATTGCACTTAATTAAATATTATATAGTCCTTCACATGGGCATCACCCAAAGGATCACACACATTACCAGAACATGTGTAATACTTTTAACGTATTGGAAAGCATGGTTGCAGGAAGAATGGTGCAAGTTCTCAAACATAAGGGAGAAATTACTTCAATATTAAGTAAAACTAGATGTGTTTCTAGTTGTTAAATTTTTTATTTGTTCTAATTAGTTATACATAACAGAAGAATGTATTTCCACTTATTGTACACAAATGGAGCACGACTTTTCATTTCTCTGGCTGTGCATGATGCAGAGTCATACTGTTCATGCAATCATATACGAACATAGGGTAATAGTATCCATCTCATTCCACCATCCTTCCCACACCCACATCACCTCCCTCCCCTCAATTCCTTCTGCCCAATACAGAGTTTCTCCATTCTTCCCTAGCCCCCCATCTCATTATGGATCCGCATTCACATATCAGAGAAAATATCCGGCCTTTGGCTTTTTGGGATTGGCTTATTTTGCTTAGCATGATATTCTCCAGTTCTATCCATTTACCTGCAAATGCCATAATTTCATCTTATTTAAGCCTGAGTAATATTCCATTGTGTATATATACCATAGTTTCTTTATCCATTCATCTGTTAAGGGAATCTAGTTTGATTCCATAGTTTAGCTATTGTGAATTGAGCTGCTATAAACATTGATTTGAATGCATCGCTGTAGTATGCTGATGTTAAGCCCTTTGGGTATAAACTGAGGAGTAGGATAACTAGGTCAAATGATGGTTCCATTCCAAGTTTTCTAAGGAATCTCCATACTGCTTTCCATTGTGGTTTCTCCAATTTGCAGTCCTACCAGCAATGTTTGAGTGTAACTCAAGTCCTAGCCAACTCTTATTATTGTTTGTATTCTCGATAACTGCCATTCTAACTGGAGTGAGATGAAATCTTAGTTCAGTTCCTTAACCCGTTTATTGACTGGGTTATTTCTTTTTTTGATGTTAAGTTTTTTTGCGTTCTTTATATATCTTGGAGGTTAGTGCTCTGGTGGGAGTATGGTAAAGATTTTCTCCCATTCTGTAGGCTCTCATTTCATGTTATTGATTGTTTCCTTTGCTGAGAAAAAGTTTTTTAGTTTGAATCCATCCCATTTATTGATTCTTGAATTTATTTCTTGTACTTTAAGAGTAGTGTTAAGTGAGTCAAATCCTAAGCCGACATGATATAGATTTGGACCTACTTTTTCATCTATTAGGTGCAAGATGTCTGATCTAATTCCTAGGTCCTTGATCTACTTTGAGTTGAGTTTTGTCCAGAGTGAAAGAGAGGGGTCTAATTACATTTCGTTATGTGTAGATTTCCAAGTTTCCCAACACCATCTGTTGAAGAGGCTATCTTTTCTCCAATGTATGTTTTCAGGGCTTTTGTCTAATATGAGATAACTATATTCATGTGGGTTTGTCTTTATGTCTTCTATTCTGTACCATTGGTCCACATATCTATTTTGGTGCCAATATCATGCAGTTTTGTTACTATGGCTCTGTTGTATAGTTTAAGGTCTGATATTGTGATGTCACCTGCTTTACTCTTCTTGCTAAGGATTGCTTTGGCTATTCTGGATCTCTTATTTTTCCAAACAAGTTTCATGATTGCTTTTTCTTGTTCTGTGAAGAATGACATTGGGGTTTTAATTGGAACTATATTAAATCTATATAACACTTTTGTTAGTATAACCATTTCAACATTATTCATTCTACCTATCCAAGAACGCAGGAGATCTTCCCATCTTCTAAGATCTTCTTCAATTTCTTTCTTTAGTGTTCTTTAGTTTTTTATTGTAGAGGTCTTTAACCTCTTTTGTTAGTGTAATTTACAATTTTTTTTCTTTTTTTTTTTGAAGCTATTGTGAATGGGGCAGTTTTCCTAATTTCTCTTTTAGATGATTCATCCTTGATGTATAGAAATGCATTTAATTTATGGGTGTTGATTTTATATCCAGCTACTTTGCTGAATTTATTTATTAGTTCTAGAAATTTCCTTCTGAAATTTTTTGGATCCTTTAAATAAAGAATCATGTCATCAGCAAATAGTGATGCTTTGAGTTATTTTCCTATTTGCATCTCCTTAATTTCTTTTGTCTGTCTAATTGCTCTGGCTGGACTATGTTGAATAGAAGTTGTGAAAGAGGGCATTAATATCTTGCTCCAGTTTTTAGCAGGAATTCTTTAAATTTTTCTCCATTTAGAATGATGTTGACCTTGGGATTAGTGTAGATAGCTTTTACAATATTGAGGTATGTATTATCCCTAGTTTTTCTAGTGTTTTGACATGAAGGGGTGCTATATTTTGTCAAATTCTTTTTCTGCATCGATTGAGATGATCATATGATTTTAGTCTTTAAGTCTATTGATGTGATGAATTACATTTTTTGACTTCCATTGCATCCCTGGGATGAATCCTACTTGATCATGGTGCACCATCTTCTAAATATGTTTTTGTATGCAATTTGACAGAGTTTTAATGAGGATTTTTAAATCTATGTTCATCTGGGATACTAATCTGAAGTTTTCTTTCCTTGATATATCTTTGGTTTTGGTATCAGAGTGATACTAGCCTCGTAGAATAAGTATGGAAGGGTTCCCTCCTTTTAAATGTCATGGAATAATTTGAGGAGTATTGGTGTTAGTTCTTCTTTGAAGGTCTTTTAGAACTTGGCTGAGAATCTGTCTGGGCCTGGGATTTTCTTTATTGGTAGGCTTTTTGATGGCATTTAATATTTTGTTGCTCAAAAATGATCTGTTTAAATTGTGTATGTCCTCCTGATTCAGTTTGAGTACATCATATTTCTCTAGAAATTTCTTGATGTTTTTGATATTTTCTATTTTATTTTGAGTATAAGTGTGCTGCTGAGAAGAAAGTATATTTGCTGAATGATGGATGAAATATTTTATATATGTCTGTTAAGTCTTAATTATTGATTGTGTTATTTACTTCTATAGTTTCTTTGTTTACTTTTTGTTTGGAAGATCTATCCAGTGGTGAGAAAGGTGTGTTAAAGTCACCCATTATTATTGTGTTGTGGTCTATTTGATTCTTGAAATTGAGAAGAGTTTGTTTGATGTACATAGAAGCTTCATTGTTTGGGGCATGAATATTTATGATTGTTGTGTCATGTTGACACGTAATTCCCTTAAGCATACGAAATGTTTTTCTTTACCCCTTCTGACTAACTTTGATTTGAAGTCTGCTTTATCTGATATGAGGATGGAAACCCCTGATTGTTTACGTGGTCTATGCCAGTGATATGGTTTTTCCCATCCTTTCATCTTCAGTCTGTGGATAGCTTTTCCTATGAGTCTCTCTCTCTTTTTTTTTAATTTTTGGAATTATTTTATTAACTGAGATTGGGGCTCAGAACACAATATTCCAAAGAACGGCACATTGGCGTGTCCTATGGGTCTCTTGAAGACAGCATATTGTTGCGTCTTTTTAAAAACCTAATCTGCCAGTCTATGTCTTTTGATTGATGAATTTAGGCCATTTACGTTCAGGGTTATTATTGAGAAATGATTTATATTACTGGTCATTTTGTTTTATTTTTGATTTTTAACTTGACTTGGTTTCTTCCTTGATTGGCTTTTCCTTTAGTGCAGTTCTTCCCTTTGCTGATTTTCATTTTTAAAAATTTTCTCCCTAATGAAATATTTTGCTGAGAATGTTCTGTAGTGCAGGCTTTCTAGTTATAAATTCTTTTAAATTTTGTTTATCATGGAAGGTTTTCCTTTCATCATCAAATCTGAAACTTAATTTTGCTGGATATAAGATTCTTGGTTGGCAACCATTTTCATTCAGAACTTGGTATATGTTGTTCCAGGACCTCCTACCTTTGAGTGTCTGGGTTGAGAAATGTGCTGATATCTGAAATGGTTTTCCCATATATGTAACCTGATACTTTTCTCCATCAGCCTTTAAAATTCTATCCTTATTCTGTATGCTAGGCATTTTCATTATACTGTGCCTTGCTGTGGTTCTATTGTAATTTTACATTTGGAGTCCTTTAAGCCTCTCGTATTTGATTTTCCATCTTATTTCTTAAATTCAGGAAATTTTTCTGATATTATTTCATTGAAAAGATTGTGCATTTCTTTGGTCTGTATTTATGTGCCTTCCTCTATTCCAATAAATCTTAAATTTAGTCTTTTCATGTTATCCCATAATTCTTGGAAGTTCTGTTCATGGTTTCTTACCATCTTCACTCAAAGTTATTTTCAAGATTATATATTTCATCTTTGTTGCCTGAGGTTATTCCAAGTAATCTAGTCTGTTGGTAATACTTTCAATTGAATTTTTAATTTGGTTTATTGTTTCCTTCATTTCAAGGATTTCTCTTTAGTTTCCCCCCCCTCCCAGAATTTCTGTTTGGTTTTTTATCTGTTTATTTAAGTGATCTTTTCCTATATGTATTTGTTCTCTTATATTATCCTTTACTTCACAGATCAGTTTAATTATATATATTCTAAACTCATTATCTGACCTTTTTTTCTACTCTGTTGTCAGTGAACTCTATTATTATAAGCATCTTGGTTTGTTTGGGGAACTTTCTTCCCGTGTTTTTTTCATGTTGTTCATGTGTCTTCCCCTCTAGCAGTGCAGATCCAAGGTATTAGTTTCTACCCTATAGATTTATTGTGCTGCTATAGGTTTCTAATACTTTACCCTTAAGAGGAAGATAAATTTTAACAGTACCCAATACAAATAATATGCAGCTTTAAATCAAATAATTCCTATTAAGATGTTTTCAGTTTTGTTGTGATAAACTGAAATGATGTATTCAATTGTTTTCTACAGTATAAACAATAGGTTTGCAAAGGGTCTACAATTTCTAATGGTAGACAAAGAGAGAACAGGAGTGGTGTAGGAGGTGACATTTATGAGGTAGAGGGAGAAGATAGAAGTATTAGATCATAGAAGGAGTGAAAGAGGAACCAAGAGAAGTTGGCTGTGAGCAGGAAAAAAGAGAGCAGAAGAATCCAGGGACACTTAAGTGAGAGGAAAATATATAGAAAGGATAAAAAAGAAATAAAGAAAAAGCAAAAATGAAATAAAAATAATAAGAAAATAAAATAAGAAAAATAAGGAAAAGAACAAAATATAAAAATAAAAGAATATACAATAAAACCGTAACATACTATTCAGACATCCCAGTCCTCAATAGTCTGATGCATGAAAAGAACTTGGTTTCAAAAATGGTGGGGATGTGATAGCGGGAAAAGAAAAGAAAAAAAAAATCTCAAAGGAATATTGAACAATTGTTTCTATTGGAGTTCAAAAGTTTCTGTTTCCCTTTTTATCTGATAGGTGGGGTTATCTAGAATTTGCTGCTATCTCCACCCTCAGGAAGGTGAGCATTACTAGGATGGAAGGGTTAGTCTTGGAGATGGAATGCCTGGAAGCAGGGTATAGCAATTGCTTGTCTTTGTTTAAAGAGTGCACCCTAGGAATCTCCGTTGGAGTCCACTCCTATGATGTAGGAGCCTGATCTTAGCCCCTTAAATCAATTGTAGACCCCACAATTCCTAGTTTCTGATTTAGTCTCTGAAATCAATCTCTCCTGCACCTACCCTTTCAACTTCCCAATTAGGCACCTCCCTTTCCAGAGGTCCTGAGGGCTGAGTTCTGGGACCTGTGCACCTGTCATGGAGAGCTGTTATGTATTGGGCAGATGAGGATCAGGCATTGAGATCTGTGGGCTGGCCACATAGCTGCAAGTGCTGAGCTGAGTTTATGGCTAGGAAGGGATTGGGGACTGAGGATTGTGGAACCAGAGGGCCCTGTTTATTACCAAATCAGTGGGACCAGAGAACTGGTTGATGCTGGATTGGGGAGGGAGTTGGGGTCCTGGGTGGTATCGAGTCACAGCTAGTGCCAGCAACTAGAGTTGGCCCTGGAAACTCAGTGTGTGCCACACTGTTTGGTTGGGCAAGCAGAGAGCAAGATGCCCTCACACCCTCTTCCAATATACCAGCCCTGTGCAAGGCTCTTTCTTGCTTCTGCAGCAACATGATGGATATTAGCATACCTAGCAGGAGACCTCAGTTGTTACCAAGCCTGCAGGCATGTTGATGTTGGGCTTCTAGACCCTGGCTGGTATCCCAAGATGAAAGCGGCCTCTCCCTAGATGGTGGCAGCAGTGGTACCTTGACAGTGGCGGCCTCTACCTAGATGGTGGCAGTAGTACCTGTAGGTATGGCTCGTGTCCCCGATGAAGGCTGCTCCAACTCAAGATGGTGATGTTGGTAGCGGAGGTAACCCAAGATGGTGGTGGAGGTCTTCCAAGATGGAGGCCACAGCTTTCAGAAACAGGGCAGTGAGGGCAGGCTTTGAGTTGATGGTGGGTGGCCATGTTTGGAGATACAGCCCTGTGGTGGGTGGTGCTGTGGAAGGTGGCTGCCTCCAGGCCCTGTTTGGTGTCCCAAAATGGAGGCTACAATGTCAAGGTGGCTATGGCGGTGGTGTGGTGATCCAAGATGGAGGAGGCCACCTCGAGAGATGAGGCAGCAGCAGCAGATGGCTCTGTGATGGGTGGCTGCATTGGTAGATGGGGAACCTGCTGCATGGTCGGTCTGTGCTATGCAGTTGGTCTGTCGTTGTAGTTTTGAAGGTCAAAAATGATCAACTATTGGCAATGTTTTCACATGATTCATTGTTAAGTGTTAAAATATCTAATTGCTCCCCATCTTACATTAGTAAAACATTATACTGAAAATGAATGTGAGCAACAAGGGCCAGGTAAAGCTCAGTCTAGAGGGTGAGACAAATCCAAGGTAAAACTACGGGTAATTTTAAGAGTCCCAGTATTTGCATCTTATATGCTAATATTAATGTTTATTGCTGCGCTATCTAGTAAATACTTTCATTTGGATGAAATGGAAAAGAGATGAGGGAGAGAGTCTGTCTTGGAAGTTGGATAAACTCAAGATATCTGAAGTTGAATCTGGAGGGGGACAGAATAAGGTTGCTCAGAAAAGAAATATAGGTGCTGGCTTTTTAAACTTGGGGTTGAATGGATTCAAAAAGATAAAAAGATAGTTTGTATTTTGAG
Organism: Callospermophilus lateralis; assembly: GCF_048772815.1. Classification (NCBI taxonomy): domain Eukaryota; kingdom Metazoa; phylum Chordata; class Mammalia; order Rodentia; family Sciuridae; genus Callospermophilus; species Callospermophilus lateralis. The sequence goes on along the minus strand of NC_135313.1, from coordinate 106,301,972 downwards.
AGTGGTATGGGACCAAGGAATCCTGAGTTTACATTGAAGAAGTCTGTAAACTGTTCAAAACTTAATGTCATCATCAGGTCTTCAGACTCTACAATTAGAGAAAGCAGAAGGAAGCTCTCCAATGTCTTAAGAGGGGCCCAATATTCCCTTCATATGAAATGAACAAGAATAATGGAAAATTAAGTGGCTCTTACAGACATAGAGCCAAGAACTTCAGATGAATCCCATTCAAGCGTCATTTTCCAGGCCTAGGGTTCAACATGATTTCAGAATTGCTATGGACTTGTGATTCTAGGTGACCTTGATTATCTTTCCTGTATAAGATTTTTAATTTTAATTATTAGCTCCTTTCTTAGTGTCATCTGCTGGGTGCCTGAGGAGCATGTAACAGTTTTTGTTTTCTTTTGCTGCTTAGTTATAGGTTTTCAGATCAAAAGGAGGAGCCATATCTTGAAGAAACTACAGATAACTTCAAGAGTCCCACCCAGTACTTGCAACTTATATGATAATATTATAAGACTTTTATGATTCTATTTTTTTCCAGGGGACAATGAATTAAATCTGGTGACAAGGGGAAATATATAACTCAGAGAATAATCTGTCATAGACTGTATATATTTATTAATTGCCTACTTCTCTTCCTGTGAGAGGACTACCTATTCTGTTCCTTTGGAGGAGTCTGAGTCATATGGTGTCCTTTAAGAACCAGTAAATTGATGTTTTTTTTTTTTTTTTTTTCCAGCTGCTGCATGAATAGCATATCCCGGATGGAGACAGCTCCTTAAGCCCGAGTCTTGAAATGAAGAAGGCCTAAGCAAAGCTGCAGTCAAGTCTCATCTGACACGTAACCTGAGCAGGAGATAAACTTTTGCTGTTGTAAGCTATTGATATTTTAGGGCTGCATGTTCTCCAGCATAATGTGGTGAAAACACATTTATCCTGTCGTGGGGCTTAATTTAATGTCTGATATCCATTATTTCCGTTACCTCCATATTCAAAGGGAAGGATTTGCTACAGTTATTCATCTTTTTACTCTCTTGGGTTTCAGACTTACTTGGGTATATGCTTAATCTTACCGTTTCCAGACTCCTAAACTAACAGCAGTTTGAAGTGGGATTAACTCTGGGAGTGGAACACTAGACAGAAACATGATAATATTATATTAATATTTTTTCTCATGTGAGAATAAATTCCAATAAAATCCTGACTCAATTACCTAAAAATTCTTGTGCAAGGGTCCAAAGCCACTGAAGTAGTCATCTGAGGGTATAGTCTTGAGTTACTGCATATCACCGTCAAGAGGTGGAGGTGATATTGACAGTAGTACCATATTTTAGTGTTTGGCTTGCTGCTTTTAATCACTTTTATCTTACATTTGGGTTGTCTTGTTTTACAGAATGACTTTCACTACTCTCCTCTATGAGCTAATGAGGCTGATATACCACTTTCTGTGTCCTGAGGTAACTGCAATTGATACATATTTGACCTCAATTGACCTTTATTAAGGCAGAAGGTCTCTGCTCCACACCGAATCCCAAAGCTGTTCAGGATAAGATGGTAACTTTGTAACTCTGCTCTTGGGAAATTATCATCTGCCTTTTTAGAGTATTTTATTGCAGAAAAAATATAGTCATATATGTTTTTTTCCCATCACTCATTTTCTATTCTTTCAGTTTAAATTGTTATTTTTTTTTTCTTTAAAGCTATTGTTTTCTGTTTGCTTCTTCATGCCTTAAAATAAAATTGTAGCAGAGTCTATTCAAGAATTCTTGGATGTTAAGAGCAAAACTTTTTGTGTACCATTTTTTGAATGAGGAAAAAAGAAAACACAACTATAATGTGTCTCAAAAATAGGAGTTTACTATGCTATTTGAATGTGTGTGTGTGTGTGTGTGTGTGTGTGTGTGTGTGTGTGGGTATCTTAAATGGTGATGGTGAAAACTGTCACAGTCAGGTGCCCTGACACACATCTGACTTGGGAGGCTGAGGCAGGAGGCCTGAAAATCTGAGGCTAGTCTCAGCAACTTAGCCAACCCCTCAGCAACTGATGACACCTGTTTCAAAATAAAAAAATAAAAATAAAAATAAAAAGGACTGGGGATGTATCTCAACGATAGAGAGCTTCAGGATTCAACTCCCAGTAACAAAAGTAATAGAAAACAAGAAAGTAAGAAAGAAAACAAGAATAGAGTCACACAACTTCAGCTTCCCCAGGCCTACTGCGGGGTCCTCTGTTAGCTAAGAGCATGTCCTGATGACAACTTTTCCCTTACATACAAGGAAATTGTGCTCAACACAAGGAAATATCCGTATGAGATCAGCCTAGAGTTATCTCTGTTTTCAGCTGTGTCTTTTGATGATTTAAAAGAAATCGCTTGGGAACAGGAATTATTCAGGCTAAACATAAGCTTATCCAGTGTGCCCAGACCATCTTCAGGAGCATCAGAGAAGCTGTAGTCACAACTGCCAAAGATTTCCGAGGACGACAAAGAAAACCTAATGAGTTTGTAAGTGCAAGGCAGTGTTTAATGTTCGAAATGCTGCTGGGAGTACATTGCTACTTTTATTTTTATAAGAGTTCAGCAACTCTTGCTGGGAATTTCTCAAATAACCTTTCCTTGGTTCCATTTTATTTTGTTTTTCTCAGACCTTGAATTGTCAGCCACCCAGCATGAAATGTAGTGTTTTTTTTTTTTTTTATCCTTTTTTTCTTTCTTTCTTTTTTTTTTTGTAAAACACTTTACAGGAAATATACCCATTCTGAACATTTCTGAAGAAAATGACCTCTTAGCTACAGAATTGCAAAGACATTTGTGTTAAAGAAGTGCTCTTTTCTCCTGGAGGCAATTTTGTATATTTTGATTTATGCCCTTGACATGTTTTAAAGGTTAAGAAAGGTAGTTTTGCTTCTATAGTTAAAGGAGCTGCTTCCTAGGATACAGCTTGCTTAATGTTTAATATCCCACAATAATTAGAAAAGCAGGCCTTGGAAAAGGAACAAGTTTGGTTTTTGTAGTAAGTGTATCAGACAGAGCTGCTGGTGGCACCAATATGGTATGGTTTAGGGAAATTGAGGCAGTTTTAAGGGAGGGAAAGAGCAGACGGAAGAAGTGCTTAAAAAATCTAATCATTTCTCTTACAACCCTCTCCCTGTAGGACCGAGTATCTTGTTTGACACTCAGGAGATGTAGACTAAGGATGCATTCCCTGAGCTACAGCTATATCGGGAATTTACACTGATTGTGCAAATGAGAACTGAAAGCCAGAAGAACAAAAGAGCTTAAATGAAAGTATTGCTCTTGGGTTTTAGTTCTCTGAAATTTTGAAAATAAATGATGTGTTCAGTCGGATCAATATTGTTTAAGTTCTAACTTCCATTCTGCTGACTCTGGGTCGAGTTGTGAAGGTGTGGAGATGTGGAAGGAGAGCACCAGGCTCCACTTTGGAACCTCAGGCCAGTGCACATTAGGAAGCTGTGTCTCCCACCTGCCCAGCCCTTTCTGAACCTCCATTCCCAAGCTGCACAATGAAGGTATTAGACCAGATAGATAGCTTTAGGAGGCCTTTCTGTGATACTTTTCAGTTTGTTTCCCCATGTTCCTTCCCTTCCAGTTGTCTTGTCCTCTAGAATTTTCTAGATGTCCTGCCTTCTCATATTGGGAGGAACAGATCTCATGAATAGAATTTAATAGGCTATTTTCCAAAGATGCTTGATTATTTTTTTCATTGTTGTATATTTTAATTCTTTAAATATACTTTAATTGCTTTTAACATCATAAAATTTTGTCATTATTTTATGACAATAATCTCCTATTTGATTTATTTACACTATCATCACTTCTTTGGTCTTTTTTCCTTATATTTCAAATTGATAATCTGTGATCATTTCTTCTGCCTGATGTCTGTGCTTCTTTACATGTTCCTTTAGTTAGCCTCAGACACAAATTTTACTTTACCTTTTGTTTTTAAAAAAATAAATTTGCCTTCTTTTTGAGTAATAGTTTTGGATATAATAATCTTGATTTATAGTTTTTCTTTTAGGATGTTTGTATACTGTCTACCATTGTGGTGCTTTAGGTACTTATGAACATGGATGCCACTTCTTGGTGAATAGTGCCATTTTTTTTCTAGCTTCTCTCTCTCTCTCTCTCTCTCTCTCTCTCTCTCTCTCTCTCTCTCTCCTCCCCTCTCCCCCCTTCTCTCTCTCTGTTGAGAGCCATAGCCGAAGGGGCCCCAGCAAACTTCCAGCTGCCAGCTGATGATTGGCTCACAGAGGCCCCAGCAAACTTCTAGCTGCCAACTGATTGGCTCCTCTGCGGTGATGCTCATTGGACTGTTTCCCCGCCCTTTCAGACCACAGAGCTGCTCATTGGGGGACTTTTTTTGGCTCTACCCATGCGACCCAGCCAATCAGCCTCAAAAGCAGGAGGAGTGGGGGAGGTTGAGAGGCTTGTGGGAAGCCGGTGGTGGCAGTTGGGCTCTGAGGTTTTTCCTGAGGAGCGGTGTGGTGTGGTGTGTGTGGTTCTAAAAATAAAGTTTGTTTCTTTTGACAAGTGGCTCCTGAATTGTGCCCAGCCAGACTTCAGCACTCTCTCTCTCTCTCTCTCTCTCTCTCACACACACACACACACACTTTTCTCTCTTCATCTCAATCTGCATTTTTATGAAGTGTGTTTAAATTTAAATTTTATTTATACTTATTGAGCATCATTGAATTTCTTGGAATTGTTGAGGGTTATTTTTCATCAATTCTAAACATTCCGACTCTTGTTTCTTCAACTATTTCTCTGCTTTAATTTGAAAATTTTATTCTTTGAGAAAAAAGTTTTCATTCTGTTATTTGTGTCCCTTAGAATATTTTGTCATGGTTTCTCTCTTTTGTGTTCAATTCTGGGTAATTAGTCCTAATATGCTTTTTCTTTATTCAGTTGTCTTCTTTTTTTTTTTAATTTTTATTATTGGTTGTGTAACTGATGTGATTCTGCAATCTGTATACGGGGTAAAAATGGGAGTTCATATCCCACTTGAATCAAAGTGTGAAATATGATATATCAAGAACTATGTAATGTTCAGTTGTCTTCTTTTAGGCAAAACTGCCATTACACCATTAATAGGAATTGAGCTATAGATAGTAAAAGTTGGTTGATGGTGTTCTCTTTGAGAATTCATTTTTTCTTTAGATTTGATCTTTCTTGCAAACAGAGCGGATATTTTGGAGAAGTTCCTTCGGAATCAAACTTCTAACACAGTAGGGCTCTTTGGGATCCCAGTTTTACTGAGATTGGATTGTTCCACTGGGAATAATTTCATAGGCAGAGCTGAGGCTTTGTTCTGCATGACAAAAACTGAGGTTCAGATTCACCATGTTGGAAAAGAATCCTCAGGACAAAACAATTTCATGATTCCATTTCCCTTTCTTGGTTCTTTTTTTTCCTTAGGTTTTAGTCTTTTTTTTTTTTTAAGATAATATCTGAAGTCAACACTTTAAAGTATACATATATAAATATTCAACTATGCATATATATTTATAGTTATAGTTTGTGGTTTTGCATTGTATTTTTAATTTTTTTGTAGTTATAGATGGGCAGAATGCTTTTATTTTATTTATTTATATTTATGTGGTGCTGAAGATTGAACCCAGTGCCTTATGCATGCTAGGCAAGTGCTAAGCCACTGAGCTACAGTCCCATCCCATTGTATTGTATCTTTTGCTTTTAGTTATTTTTAGAAAAGGGTTATCAAAGATATCAAGCTATTTTCTTCCCAAAATTTTTTCTCTCATGAGTATTTTGTGACTAAAATTCCTACTACTAAAATTCCCTACTAAAATTCTTCATGCCACAATAGGCTGACTTTACCCATTTCTACACCAGTTTCCACCTTCTATTTCTGATTCCAGGGTTCAGCCCTAAGCCCACAGAGCACTTTTCCATCTGCCTCTGCTTCCCAGGGAATTGAGTATAATTCCAGGGTTTTGAATACGATTCATATGTTAAAAGCTTCCAAATTTCTAATTATGGGCAGACCTTCACTGATCCCCAAATATATTTCTTTCCATGAAACACATTTATTTGAGCATTTATTGTTTGTATCTCAAATTCAGATGTTTAAAACAGAACTCTGAATTTATTCCAATTTTGTTTCTTCTCTTGAATTCTCCGTCTTTGAAAACAATGACACAATTCTAGAGTTGCTTAGCCCTAAACCAATGAGTCAGTTTTGATTTAAACATACTGCTTCTAAACCCATCAGCAAATCCCTTTGCTTCATCTCTCAGATAAATCTGAAATTTTATCACTTACACCACACCCACTCCTAACACCTTAGTCCAAATTATGGTGATCTCCACTGCAAATTCTGCCAAGACTTTCTCAGCTTTCTTTGATGGCATAGCTCCTTCCTCACCATTGCTATTCTTTCTACAGGAGCAGAGTTACTTTTAATAATATAAATGAGATTGTGTTTCTCTCCTATTTATATCCTTAAATGACTTGCCATGTCACTCAGAAAAAAAATTGCCCATAAAAATATGTCAGTTCAACCACTAAATATCTTTCAAAACTCCGATCAAGTTACATAATTTCTCCCTTCCTAGTTTTTCATATTTTTAAAGTAATTGTAATAATAGTAACCACTCTCTGAGACTAAATGAACTTATGAATTTTAAGCAATTACAAAAGTCTCTGGAATATAGTAAGTGTTCTATTGTTAAAGGCCATTATTATTATCTAAAGATTTATAGCACATTTATTTATCTGTTTATTTCAGTGTAGGACCTTAATGGACAGGGGCTCATGTGGTCATTTTGTTCATTGTTCTCACTGTTAGATTCGTCGTATGGCACGCTGCAGGTGCTCACTCAAAACCCAGTGCCTGGATGAATCAATTCATCCACTCATTTTCATTACACACACATTGACTGTATCTGCTGAGGGCCACACATTGTGAGGCCTTTTGGAATTACAAAGATAAGCATATCTCCATCTCTGCATAATGGGGCTAAATTTTTTATGGGAAGACAATGGAGTACATATGTAATTGTAGCGCAATGTTTAAGTGCTGCCTTAGGAGAAATCACTGATAATTCCTGAAAACTAGTGGCACAGAACAGAGAAATGTTTTGAACAGAAGTCCTTGAGACATCATTTTTAACTTAAACCTGATATTCAGGTTTCTGGAAGTGATCCTGAGTATATTATAGTGAGAGGTAGAAACTTTGTTTAGTAGCTCTCTTAGATTTTTATCAAATGTCTATAATGCAGGGCAGGTGAATTTGTAAATCAACAGGCATAAGACTATTCCACAGAAACTAATGATTTGGACAAAATAGCCTGCAACAAAACAAATTGCTGTATTAAGAGTGGTTGTATTGCCCTCCACAGAATCATGATTATAGATGGCCATTGCTTTGGGTTAGGATAAAGCACTTCCAGTTAAGCACAGCCCTACAGAGACAGAGCAATATCCCTGAGAGAGTTTTCTTTAAGGACAGAGAAACTTACTGCACTTCCAACAGAAGGATCTTGAAAAATATTTTAAGAGAAAGCAAAGCTTCATGATGTGAAGAAACAAGTCAGAATATTGAATGAAATGTTTAAAATCTAGCTTCTCTGTTTCACAGCCCCATGATGGTGGGTAAGATCTATGAGTATCTTATTTTAAAATGGGTATATTATGATATTCAGGAATGTACATAAAATATGTGGTATATAATAGGCTTTCATAGTCATTACCATTCATTTGTATTATGCAATAAATGGTATATTAAATATGTAAATTATACGCAAATTTATTATTATTTACTAGCAACTTTTTTTCCCTATTTTTATTATTGTTGATAATTTCTGCTTTACATGCTAGGAGCTCTGGCTTTCTTAGTAATCAGCAGCTCAGGTGGGGCCAGAGTAGCAGCATTGCCTTGATTATGTTCAGGTTAATATTTTGCTGCCTGTATGATTTTCTGTGAATGGACTTCAGGAGTCAGGGGAAAATTTCATAATTTGAAAAATTCTGTCCTGGAGCTTTGAAATGCTGACACAAGGGCAATGACCTCCTTTCCCCCTCCCGGGGCATTATCGATAAGGCTGAGACGCCACATATGTACTGTGAATCCTTCCTTGCTCTCTCCTCCACATTTGTCACTCTACCATCTCCCCTGCACCCACTTTGGACAAAATTAATCTTTTTCATCCCTACATAATATAGTCTGACTACATTGCTTACTTTATGCAAACAAAGATGTTATTTTTTTTTAAAAATAAAGTGCCTGTAGCTATTAAAAGTTTTATAAAGTGAAAAAAGGGTAAAATAGGTGAAATAATAGGTGGTACATTCCAAATTAGTCTTCAAGATATTTAAAGGTTGAAACTATATTGAAAGAACCTGGGAACATTCTGGGATCATTGGGTTTAAATAATCATCTTGAGAATCTTTCCTATGGTCTGACTTAGATAACTGGGATTGGAAGAGGCTGGAGGCTTCATGAAGATGCCTGGTAGCATGAGGTTAGTGCCAGCTGAGAAAAAAAGGAGGGGTTATGGTTTGGATATGAGGTATCCCCCAAAAGCTCATATGTGAGGCAATGCAAGAAAGTTCAGAGGAGAAAAGATTGGATTTGTGACATTCTTAACCTGATCAGAAAATTAATCCCTGATGGGATTAATGAGTGGGGACTAGAGGCCTGTGGGGTGTGGCTGGAGAAAGTGGTTAATTGGGGGTGTGGCTATGTGTATATATTTTGTATCGGGGTGTGGGGGGAAGTCTCTCTCTCTCTTCTTCTTGGTCACCATGATGTGAGCTGCTTCCCTCTGCAACACACTCCACCATGATGTTCAGCCTCACCTTGAGCCTTGAGGAATGGAGCCAGCCTTGTATGGACTAAGACCTCTGAAATCGTGTGCCCTGAATTGAACTTTTTCTCCTCTAGTTGTTCTGGTTAGATCCTTTAGTCACAGTAGCAAAAAAAAAAAAAAAAAAAAAAAAAAACTAATTAAAACAGGAGGGAATTAAGCAGGAAGGAGAAGGCCATAACAGAAGACAAACATCATTAATCGCAGGCTTGAATAAGGACCTTTATACTAAACACACATTTACAGTCTTAATTCTGTAATATCTTCAAGAAATATTGTTATTTTTATATCATAACTTGTTGGAATATTTTATGCACATAAAAATGTGGTTTTAGATGGAAAAATCCCAAAGCATTTAAGACTCGAATGCAAGACAGCATATGATGCCAATGAATTCATTTTGTAAATAGATGCTTATAGTGAATTATAAGTAATTATAAAGTAATTATGTAAATATCAAGTGACAGTGAGTTAATATGGCACATATTTATAAGGAGCAAATTATTGTTGTTGAGCTTTTTACACTACCAATGTTAATTACCAAAGACTGTATTAGAGTTTGAGTAAAAAGCTTTACTAACTCAGGCCTGAGGATATCAGAAGCAAGTAAAAATGTCAATGTGCAAGCCATTAGTTTTAGATATATGATATTTTCTTGATTTATTAACCTTTCCTAAAAGGTAAATTAGGCTAGTCCAGAATAGCTTGCTCTTCATGAGCAAATGCTGGTGCCCAGTGATAGTTGTTTTTTTCTGGCAGAAATTTGGCAGGAATCATCAGCTGTCGCATTAAACTGTCCCCCCAACACCTATAGTGACATTTCTCAATTATGAATACTGAATTACAATTACCCATCTATGGGTAAGTGCCAATTCTCATTATTCCATGTTTCTTAAAGTTCACTAATATTTGCCTTATGATAAGTTTTGAATATTATTTTAGTGTCCTAGGATATACTTGTGAGCTTGCACACCTTTAGAACAACTAGCTGCTTTTAACACTGTTGAACTTGACAGAATTTTGCCCACTAATCTAATATGTTGTCAGTCTGGCATTTGAGATCTCTCAGTCCTTTATAACTAAACTTGTTATTCCTTTATTGTTTTTACCATGATCCCTAAATCTCAAGGATTTATGCATTAAGGGGATACATTCAAATTTGTGAACTATTTAGCATTATCTGATAAAACCCTCCACAATGAGCAGCAAAGGTACTATAGGAGGGCAGGTATACAACTCATCCCTGGGTAAGGGAAATATACTTAACCAGGAAGCTTGTTTTAATTAAGCAAATGTGTTAGCAGATGTGCCTATGTGCTAACAGAGAAGGTTGAAGAACTCCAGCCAAAAGCAGATTTATCCTAATTTCCATAATCCATTTTGTTTTCTTCTCTCTGTATCTGGGCTTTTATAAAGCAAGCGAGAATTGATAATTGAGATCCAATTGAAACATGAATAGCAGTTTGGAGCTAACCAGGTGAGAAGTTAAAGAAAGCTGTGTTCTGGCCAGTGAAATTGCATATGTGAACAAAGTAAAGCCCCACGTGCGAATGCCATTTTGCACTGGAGGCATTAAAAGGTATATTATTGTGCTCAGGCTGCAATGACAAAATGACAAACGACTGGGTGACTTAACAGAAATTTATTTTCTCGCAGTTTGGAAGCGTGGAAGTATGAGATCAGTATGCCAATGTGATCCTAGTGAAGGTTTGCAGATGTCAGTCTTTGTTTTGTGCACTCGCACAAGGGTGAGCTAGAGAGAGGTGTTTGTTCTATAAGGGCACTAATCCCATTATGAGGACCCTGCACTCAAAATCTTTATCTAACCTTAATTATCTCCAAAGGTGCCATCTCCAAACATTATCCTCTTGGTGAGTAGGGCCTCAATATAGGAATTTTGGAGACGCACAAGCATTCAGTTCATAACCAAGGCCTAACAGCCCAGTTCAGACAGCAGGGAAGAGTGATGTGAGAGGAAGCTGAAGATCTGGTGTAACTGAGGGATTTTCCAGAAGAGTGCTAATGGAAGAACCTGGGACGGGGAAGCCAAGATACATCCAGGTTGAGATGGGCAGTGTGTAAAATACCAGGGGGCTTAGCTTTTGTTCAAAAGTGTTTGTATGCATGAAGCCCCCAAGCAGAGGTCTCATTTGCAAATGATCATTCTGTAGGTAGCACAAAGGATGGGTAAGGGGGAAGAGGTGCAGGACAGAGGACACCAAGGACTAGGACGTTCACCAGGGGGCAATTGAAAAAGTCCAGAAGAAAGACAGCAGGAGCCTACACCATGATAGAGAGAAATATGGGGGCTTTGACTTGTGGGGCTATGGAAAATTCTGTCTATTCAAGGGAAATGTCTGCAATTCTTAGTCTAAAATGGGTGGGGATTTAAAAAAAAATAGGACTATGGTGCTTCTCTTTATCACTGCTGTTATTTGCACAATATTTTCATTTTACCTCCCAAGTTCCTCTGTTCATTCACGATGGCCCGCAGGCAAATAGCAGCAGTCCAGTCTTCTCCTTCAATGTGGAAGTCCATCTCCCACTGAGATCTTCACTTCCAAAGTTATGACCTTTTAAGGCATAATTATATCAGAGACCTGGACTGGGCCATATTAAATAGATGGCCAAGGACTGTTGAATGTTAGTATCTATTACAATCAGAAAGTGATCCAAATAAAGTGAGTGTAAAAGTGTCCAGGCTCAGGTACAACAAGGCAGTAGGTCACTTTATTCTCAGACCAGTGCCTGCTGAAACTCCAAGTTGGGCTCTCCTGCAGGTGAGGGCAGCTGGGAAGTGCCTGGAGCATGCTGAGACCATTACAGGACAGGATCCTGAGTTTGATGACCAGTCTGGTTATCCCACAAAGAGAGGAGTTGGTACTTTTATTGAAAAGAAGACTTTCTTTCTCGAAAGGACTAGCCATAAGAATATTACACTGCTTCCTCTTAGGTCTCAATAAAAGAGTGCCAAATGGGGGGTTGTATGAGAAGCAGAGGAGCAAATGAGTCAAAAGTCAGACTGGGATATAATCTCCTAGTAACCAGATAGTCCTGAGGAAAGGGGATCAGTGCCATGGGAGAGCGGAGCCTTTTAAAATCTATAAAAAGATAGATATGAATTTTTTAAAAAGTAGATTTTATTCTGGAAAGAATTAAAAATGTCATATGCATACATTAAATAACTTAATCTTCTGTTATCTTTATAATTTGTAATTCTATCTTTATAATTTTTCATCTTTCCCTATGCTGACACTCTGCTTTTTATATGTGCTATAAAGGATATATCATTTTCTATGTGTGTGTGTGTATGTATGAATTTGTGTGTATATACACACCCCAAAGGCCTGTGCTAACATAAAAGACACAAGGGCCCAGAATTCAATCCTCGGATCTGTCTCAGTGCCAAGTACCAGGTGTCAGAAAATTAGGGACATGCCTAGATGTGGGGTGCAAGATGAGCCAAGTAAGTGACTTAGGATGGAGGCAATGCATGAGGTACAGGGTCAGTGGTCTTTTCTTGTTGAGGTTGGGCATGTGGAGAGGGGGCTGGGCTTGCTATCTAAAGACACAGGGTGTGTTCAGACAATATTCACAATTTGCCATGGGTTTGTCAACAATAAATGAATATCCAAGACAGTCATCCTCAAAGTGTAGTCTCTGGACCAGTAGAATCGTTATCACTGGAAGCTTGTTAGAAATGTAAATGATTTAGACCTCTCCCTGTACCTACTAAACCAGAGACTGGGGTGGGAAGACTTAGTGATCCATTTTAACAAGCTCTCCTTATCAAAGTCAATGTGGATGAGAGAGACTGTATGTGTGTGTGAGTGAGACCATTACAGGACAGAATCCCGAGTTTGATACTAGTCTGGTTGTCCCACAAAGAGAAGAGTTGGTACTTTTATTTAAAAGAAGACTTTCTTTCTTGAATGAAATGATTAGTCCTCTCCCTGTATATACTAAATGTAAATGTAAATGTGCGTGTGCACTTGCACATGCTTGAAGCATCAAAGGGGAGAAAGATGTGTAGAGGCTGGGAAGAGTTAAGATAAATTTTGCTTTAAGCAAAGTCTTTCTCCTCTAGGTTTAGGTGACTTGCACTTCTCTTCTGAACCCATGAAGGGAGAAAGAAGACATAGTAAGAATCTTAGCCCAACAGTCTTGAGGTTATTAAACTAGTGTGATAGATTACCTTCCTAAGAAGTTATCAAGAGGATGCTTACTTTGTTTTCCTATCACTTTCCTAACACAAGTTAAACAATATGAAACATCCTGCTACATTGATATAGATGAAACTCAGCTCAAACACCACTGATTAGTATAATCACCTTGGATATGGAGGCCATAGAATTCTTAGGGGAAGAATACCTTTCAAGTCTTCTCAGCCAAGGAAACCCAATAGCTCTTAACTCTTTCCCCTTTTCCCTATCCAAGCTGTTTAAATAGCTCATGGGGGTTAAGCAAAATTTTTCAAAGTAGTATTTGAATAACATTAACTTGGAATATTTTCTTTCAGCCCCCAAAGATTTAATTTTTAAAAATGCTGCTTGATCATTAGCACAATTGGTGTCCTCATTAATAATCTGAGCTGACAACATTCATGTCCTGGTTACCTCTGTGCTCTGCTATTTACAAGCTGGTCACAAGGAGTTCTTGCAAGTCATTGCATAATAATCAATTTGCTTTGCTTTCCTTCTGGATTCATTAAATTGTCTTTGAGGATGCGCATTAAGCATGCATTTCTCATCAACTAAGTGGTTCAAAATGAGAGCCTTTGAACACTTCTAATTAGCTGTGTAAAGTTTAGAACAAAGTTAACAGAGACCCCAAAAGACACTAGTTTGGAGTTCCAGGCCATGGATTGCTAGTTGCTAAGTAATGCAAAATCATGGATGCAGTTTTCTTCTTTCCCCCCAACCCCCTGAAGATCTCTTTGAAAGACCAAGATAAAAGGAAGTGCATTATTTACAGCAGTTGTCACATTTGTGACTAATAATTGTTATTTAGGTTACCTCACTTGCATAAGAAATGCATTGCTTCTCTTAGAGTGGTGGTTAAGTTTTGCAAGCCCTGTGGCACTTTCAGAGATGGGATGTCTAAAATGTAAGAAAGATTGTTACAGTACTTTAGGAAAGGGAAACATTTTTTTTTTTTTGTCCTGGGAGGAGTGCAATTCTACAACTTACTCTTTTCCTACTACAGGGATGGAAGGGCTTTTGCCAGAACACCTGTGAAGTGTTTGAGGGAGGTACTGAGAAAGCAAATGATCTTTCAGAAGTGTCCTCTTAGAATAGTGGTCACCAACCTTGCATGTACATTGGAATCACTTGCAGAACTTTGGACAGATGCTCAGCTGAACCCCACCTCAGACCAATTAAATAAAAAATTCCTGTTGATGTAGCTAAGGCATAGTTAAAAGGTTATTCTGATGATTTTAATGAGTGGCCAAGTTTGGTAATTATTGACTTACAATCTAGCAGTCATTACTTTCTGTTCACCAAAGAACTTGTGTCTCTTTGGGATAATGGAATACTCCTACCTATTTCTTCATTTATAGTAGGAAGTGAAGTATTCATAAGTAGACAACCTCTCTGATATATACCTTTTTTTTTTGGAGCATTAGCACAGATCATCCAAAAGTCATTTGTGTGTCATTTGATTGCATTATTAATTTTTTTTAAAAGCACCCAGTTGCACTTTAGATAAATGTTAAAATTAGTTGGCAGTGAAAATAATTCAATAAATATTCACTGGCTGAGCATAGAGATGCACATTTTGTGGAATGAAGGTCACTAACCTTGAAACAGACCTTCAAAACATAAAGCATATAGTTGAGAGTCGACTCGAATTAAGATATAAGTGTCTTGAGCTCCATAGATTTGCCTTAGCATCTTCAGCTTCCAGACTGTGGATGTTGAACAACTGTTGAGAGGTAAGTTGGTGATGCTGGAACATAGCATGTGAAGGCTCCCAGTGACTTTCAGGCTCCCAGTGACCTCAGATACCATTTACAAGTCAAGTGTAGTAAACTACACTTTTCTATAAACTTAATTGCCTGAGTGGAATGAGAAGGAAGATAAAATCATCCATATAAGATCTTTGTATAATATAAATGGAAAACAGTATTAATTTAGGAGCTGCAAATTGGCAGCTGTATTGTTTTTGGGGTGAGGGGCAGCTTAGTGCTTTCAAACCTTAAGCCTGTGACATTCTTTGTAAAAGCACTGTGGAACAAGGGCCAAGAAGTTGATTTGGTATTTTTCTAACTCTCTTGGCTAAATTGGTCTTATGGGAAACATGTTCCCTAGCACACTTTTCTCTTAGCTGGATAGATCAAGTGACATCTCCTTGCTGTATCTTCTCTCCAAATTTATCAGGTGAATCTGTCAAGACAAAGACACATTTACCACAAATAAATATTTGAAGGCATGTTTTATTGTGTCACACAGTTAAATATCACTTGATTTCTCCTTTAGGTTACAAACTCCATGTATACAAGTACCACTTATACTTCTTTTATACTTTCTTAATTAAATACAATACAGTATTAGACATACCATGAAGGTTAAACACATGCAAAGGGAAAATGGTGCTATTGAACCACATGTGCAGGTTTGTGTGTATATCAGAGACAGAAATGCACATTGTAAATACAGATGCCATATCCAAATATGCATATGCATACATGCACACCTGCATGTATATATAAGGGGGTTGAGTGGAAAAACTGACAATATTTTTAGTATGTTATGAATGTGATTGATGCTCTGAGCACATCACCAAGTGCAGAAACAGGACCAGTTTAACAAGTAACAAAGAAGAGTGTGGATGTTCTAACTGAATCAGATGCCCCGAATTCACATACTGACTGCCAGATGGGAGATGAGTGCCCTGAACTAACATCTGGTAATGAATATTAAATAAAGAGTGAAAACAAAAGTTAGTAAAGGCATTTTTCTCTCCTTGCTTTAGGCCTTGGTTCAAACTAATTTCCTTGTGTCCTCTATTGCTTCTTATGATGTAGGATTTTATTTTCTGGGGAATTGCAGACTCTCTAGAAGAGCATATTAAACGATTATTCTTATCACTGTAGGCTGCTCTTTGACAGGTACACTCAGAGACTAAAGAGAAACACCTTTCCCTGGAGGAATTGGAAAATAAGGAGAAAGAATACAAGATATAATTCTAATGTGGTACAGTCCAGCCACACTAGAAAAAGGTGATGAATAATTCAGGAGGAAATAAAGTGCAAATTTGGAACCTTTTGTGAGCATACCAGCAATCTTAGAAAAGGAGATAAGTAGACTTAGAGAAGAATTTAGCTGGCTCTTTGGAAGTTGACTTGGATTCAGTATTATTTTTATCTTAGTAGTTGGCCTGGCTCCAGCCCAGCCTGAGCATGACGGAAGGATGGGGTGTGGGGAAAGTGATCACATGGGACCAGACACAGTGACCTAAAGTAGCACAAAGCACCTATCTATCTTTCTGCAATGATAGGGGGATTTCTAGTTTCTGTCTCTTTCTTGGTCATGGTGGATTTTACCTAATGACCTCAGGCATCTTTTGATAGGATCACACCCTGGACTCTCAGAGTAGTCTTGGGCTGACAGATAAATTTAAATTTAGATAAAGTAGAAAACATGGAGAATCTCATGAAAATAAAAGGGAGATCAGTAGTGTTAGGGGAAAGGGAGTAGTGGGAGGGAGGAAGGGAGGGAAAGGGGAAATATTAGGAACGATATTGGCCAAATTATATTGTCATACTGTGCTCATGTATGACTATGTAACAACAAATCCCACCATTATGTACAATTATAATGCACCAATAAAAATACAGAAAAAACACAAAGCAGAGAATACAATAGCTATATAACTCCTATATTGGATTTTGACTCTGCTTGTTCTATAATGCTTTAATGTTCTGGTAGAGTCCTGACTTGTCATTCTAGGTCAATGGGATGGGCATGAATCTTTTTGTCTTAACTCTGGATTGGAAAACCTTTTCCACCAGAGAGATCCAATTAGTATCCTCTTCAGCTTTAATATATCTTATTTTATCTTTTCCTAGCCAGCACTATTCCAATATTTACTCTACATGATAGCATTTCTTCTTTCATCTTTCTTCCCAGACTCAGCATCCTGTGTGAATCTCAGGCTATTTTCCTCTCCTGGATTTCTTTTCCTTGGTGAAAGTTTGTCATGCCCTTCCTTCATCTTCATCTGGGCAGACTGGAATCATTTGGCGGTTGTCTAGGAACTCGGTCATTCAGAATGTTGGAGGTCTAGCGGATTTGATGCCTGCATTCTTGAATCTGTCTCTATGAGCAAATTGAAAAAGTCACTTCCAATATCTGGCATTCAGAAATCACTGTCACTCTGGTCCACATTTTAGCTACCCCAAAATGTGCAGTTTGAAAAGAAATTCTTTCTTTCTTAAATATTCATTTTTTAGCTATAGTCGGACACAATACCTTTATTTTATTTATTCATTTTTATGTGGTGCTGAGGATTGAACCCAGGGTCTTGCCTGTGCGAGGCCAGCGCTCTACTGCTGAACCACAACCCCAGCCCCTGAAAAGACATTCTTTCAAAATGCTTTTCCGTGAAATTATGTACTGAAGTGGTATTCATTTAATACAAATGAAGGCGATCCGCAAGCATTCCAACACTTCCTGGTGATCCCGTTTCTGTATGAAATATGTTTCCTAACTTTGAACAAGAGTGTTGTAGGTGCAAAAAAAAGAGCATACAGGTTGTCTTCTTATGTGGAATCACAATGAGAGAGGGAGGGAGGGAAAGAGGGAGGGAGAGAGAAAACTAAGATAGAAAAACAAGAATATTAAAATTTAAAGAAGCAGCAAAAACAAATGTAGTCTGCTTGTGTCTCAGAGGAAGATGTGTATACAAAAAAACTTTTTTTGGTTGTTAAGTTGCTATGTTTTGTTGTATATGTTCTCTTGCTATTATGGTTTTAGAGACACTGTTTTCTTACAGGTTGTTTTCTGAAAGCTCATTCATAAATTGGATTTTGATGTTGGGTGAATATAACAATGTTATAAATAACATTGGGTTCTCTGACCTATCCAAATGTACCTATTGGCCAAACAGAGTAGGTGAATGTTATTTGTAACATAGCAACATCTTTCATTTTTTTCTGGAAAGAGTTCATTTAATTTAAATAAAATCGGAAAATAAACATAGACCTTTAAAACATCAGAAAGAACTTTCAGGGTCTTTGAGGATCTTAGAAGTTAAGGACAGTTTTGCTATTATTATGGTTTCCTATTATTATGGTTCCTCTTTTTGTGATCTAGTATTTCTCTGCTACTTTTATTTTTATAAAATATGATTAAGAACACTTCTTAATTTATGGGTGGAAATGAAGATGTAGGAAGAAAAGGAGATTGAATTGGAAAGTAGATTATCTATAATAATTTCAGTGTTGAAAAAAAGGATTAAAAAGAATAAGAATAGGTATGTGAGAAAAGATATTGCAGTTGTAAGTTACACAATGAGAAGGGAAGTATTGTTGAATTCTCATAATACTTTTAAAATTTTGTTGTTGTTATTATTATTGTGGTGATTGACTCCAGTGGCTCACTCATACAGGAAACTTCTCTACCCACATGCTACACACCAGCCTTTTTAGCACTATTTTAGAAATAAATAAAATGCTTTCTCACTGTCTCTAATGTTTTAAATTTGTTCCCCAAATAAATATTAGTGTTTTTATTTTTCACACTGCTATTCATTTATAACTAAATAATAATATTTTGACCAAAATCTTAAGGGTCAAAGGACAATTGTAATTTTTAAAGTTTGCTTAGTATCAGCTTTCACAGTCATTTTTATGGTCCTGGACTATTGCGCAAAGTCAAAGTGTTATGGTTTGGTTGTGGTATCCTCCAAAAGCTCACGTGTGAGACCATGCAAGAAGGTTTGGAGGAAAAATGACTGGGTAATATCCTTAACCTAATTACTGAATTCACCCCTGATGGGATTAACTATTTAGTAACTATAGTCAGGTGGGGTGTAGCTGGAGGAAGTGGTTAATTGGGGGCATGGCTATAGGGTGTATATTTTGTATCTGGGGAATGGAGGCTCCTCTCTGCTTCCTGATCTACTTGTGAGTTGCTTACCTTTGTCACACTCTTCTATCATGATATTCTGCCACCCTCAAGTCCCAAGAAATGGATCCGGCCTTCTAGGGACTAAGACCTCTGAAACCATGAGCCCTCTAATATACTTTTCCTGCCCTATAATTGTTCTGATTGGGTCTTTTAGTCACAGCAGCAAAAAAAGCTGACTAAAGCCAAAGGTATGCTTTTTTTTTCTCATTAAAGGAAAAGGAGACATTGATAAGATTTTGTATTGTTCACAAATGAGATGATAATATGGGTCCGTGACAGTTTGTTTGATAGCATCGAGTAACCTGGGAACCCATGCATATGTAAATTAAACCAACTTCTTAATGACTTAGAATCACAGGCACTTATATTGGAAAAGGTTATCTGGTCACCATTTGCAGAAGATGATAGGGACCCACATAGTTGCAAGTGAAATGACTCATCTGCAATCACATTGCTTGTTAGTGACAGAAGGTTAAAAAGAGCTGACTCTTGATCTATTCCTTACTTCATTAAAAACAAACCAGGGTGCATCCTTTACAATACCGACATGGAAGAAGTTTTCTGATGTGTTGGAGGCAGAGCTACCTGTTCAGTACCTGACTCTTGTCGGCATAAATAACGTCTCTATTGAAAAAGAGAGGCTCCTAGTGAGTCCTCCTGTTTCCTTATAATACTTTAGTTTGTTTTCTACCAATCTATTAACCTGCCTGAGAAGAACATTTGAAGTAGGGCTAGATTTCCTTTGACATTATTAAATCAAGACCTTTTCCAAAGTAATTTCTTAAGTGTTATTTAGGTTTTCCCACTAGATACAGACCTGCTGATGACTATGCTATTCACCTACTAATGCCTGAGCTTTTCTTTTTTCGATTACCTATTTGGTTTGTGTATTTTATGTTTTGGTATCATACGTGTCTTTTCATTTTTATTTTCTTACTAGAGCCAAGAAGATAGACAAGGATGAATGACTCGTGATCTTTCTAGCTTGAAATTGTTGTCCTTTTTTGTTTCTTTGTGGAATTTGAATAATTCAAGTTGTATAGCGGCATGAATAAGGGTTGGTTATACAAAATTGGAGTTTGAAGTTTTTGAAATTCTGTAACAAATCATATGTGGCTATTTGTCTTGAAATTTGTCTTGAATTCAATAATACAGTTTAATAAGCATACTTCATAGTATCCTATTTTGCCCTTTATTGTATGCTTGACTATCTGAAATCATGTTATTTGTAATGACCGTTTACTTCTGCTTTTATTTTGTCTTTAACATCTAAGCTCTAGTCTTACCTATCTTGTTCATTGGGTCCTAGGCAAATGCTTCAGTTATAGTAAATCATCCAGATACATTTATTGGATAACAGTTAATAACAAGAAAAGCATAACTAAAAATAAATAGAAATAAAATTAAAAACATAATGCAAGCAAATACTAATTAACAATTAGAATATAAGGACTATGTTAGGAATTGGGGGTTACAACAGTGAGTAAGACACAAAGTCCTTGAACTGAAGAAGCCCCCATCTGGTCAGAGGCAGGAGGCACATGTGGATGGAAATGAATGAAAAGCAGTAACAGGTGAAACCAAGTGGGGTGATAAGAGAACAATGGAAACACAGTAGGGACTTTAATTCTCATTCTCTTTGGGAAAGGGCGATTCTGATCAGGTCTGACCTCAGTTTTAAAGGAGCATCACTGGCTCACTAAGCAGATAAGGGAGGAAGGACAAGGAATGGGAGCTCCCCAGAGAGGAAATAACAAGGGCAAAGACAAAAATATAAAGGAATAAGACATTTTTTTCTGGAACTGCCAGGACCCTATGGTATGGCTGAGGCATAAATAGGTGAGAAGTGGGACCTGGCAATCACAGCGACCAAGGCAAAGGCAGAGTCAGATCGTGAAAAAACAAGTCACGGAATCAGCTAATCTTTTTCCAGTTTCTTCCCTTCGGAGACATGCTACAAGTATTAGGGTCTTAAAGAGGCATAAGACATGGATTTTGTAACTAACACTGGGTTAGATTTGTGATGAAGTTAAAAATGGTACAAGTTAGCATGCTCTAAGTATCAAATGGTCTTATCTCCACCATTTTGCTTATTCTGTTCCTTCTATTTCTCTGCCTCACAAATCCTACTTCCCTTCAAGACTCAGCTGGCCCCTTTCCGTCTTCTGGAAGCCTCTGTCACCTCCCAGAATGGCTGACCCACCTCTACTCCTGTAGAAATAGAGAAAGCAATCATGAAATTCATATGGAAAAATAAAAGACCCAGAATAGCAAAAACAATGCTAAGCAGGAAGTGTGAATCAGGTGGTATAGCAATACCAGACTTACCACCTGATTCACACTTCCTGGGAACAAATTTTTACTCCTCACACTTCAGATAGAGCCCTACTATCCAGAGTATATAAAGAACTCAAAAAATTAAACAATAAGAAAACAAATAACCCAATCAACAAATGGGCCAAGGACCTGAACAGACACTTCTCAGAGGAGGACATACAATCAATCAACAAGTACATGAAAAAATGCTCACCATCTCTAGCAGTCAGAGAAATGCAAATCAAAACCACCCTAAGATACCATCTCACTCCAGTAAGATTGGCAGCCATTAAGAAGTCAAACAACAACAAGTGCTGGCGAGGATGTGGGGAAAAGGGTTCACTTGTACATTGCTGGTGGGACTGAAAATTGGTGCGGCCAATTTGGAAAGCAGTATGGAGATTCCTGGGAAAGCTGGGAATGGAATCACCATTTGACCCAGCTATTGCCCTTCTCGGACTATTCCCTGAAGACCTTAAAAGAGCGTACTACAAGGATACTGCCACATCGATGTTCATAGCAGCACAATTCACAATAACAAGACTGTGGAACCAACCTAGATGCCCTTCAATAGACGAATGGATAAAAAAAATGTGGCATTTATACACAATGGAGTATTACTCTGCATTAAAAAATGACAAAATCATAGAATTTGCAGGAAAATGGATGGCATTAGAGCAGATTATGCTAAGTGAAGCTAGCCAATCCCTTAAAAACAAATGCCAAATGTCTTCTTTGATATAAGGAGAGTAACTAAGAACAGAGTAGGGATGAAGAGCATGAGAAGAAGATTAACATTAAACAGGGATGAGAGGTGGGAGGGAAAGGGAGAGAGAAGGGAAATTGCATGTAAATGGAAGGAGACCCTCAGGGTTATACAAAATTACATACAAGAGGAAGTGAGGAGAAAGGGAAAAAATACAAGGGTGAGAAATGAATTACAGTAGAGGGGGTAGAGAGAGAAGAGGGGAGGGGAGGGGGGAGGGGGGATAGTAGAGGATAGGAAAGGCAGCAGAATACAACAGACACTAGTATGGCAATATGTAAATCAATGGATGTGCAACTGATGTGATTCTGCAATCTGTATACGGGGTAAAAATGGTAGTTCATATCCCACTTGAATCAAAGTGTGAAATATGATATATCAAGAACTATGTAATGTTTTGAACAACCAACAATAAAAATTAAAAAAAAATACACCATAATAAGCATGTTCTTTCTCATTGGCTAGGAATACTTCCTATCACAATGTAGGATAACGTTAAATATTAAAATGCGGCCCGGGTTCGATCCTACAAACAAAGATGTTGTGTCTGCTAAAAACTAAATAATAAATATTAAAATTCTCTCTCTCTCTCTTTAAAAAAATAAAATAATAAATATTAAAAGGTTTCATGATAATTTGCTCAATATATATTCTCCTTTTAGTTTAGAAAAACAAGGGGGTTAAATGGTGTTTGACATCAAACTGGATATTTGATATATTTGCTACCTATTGCTATTATAAGAATACCACAAACTAGTGTCTGAAGACAGCACAAACTCTTATCCTTACAGAGAAAGGTTGTGAGCTATCTGAGGGTAAAGACTAGAGAGGAAAAAGTAGAGAAGAAAGAATATAAAAGAATTTCTTTTTATAAAACTCTGAGCAGATATATTGGTTGGAAAAATTTGTGTTCTCATGAACTCAGACTTTCACTAAAACAGCAGTGTTGTGGGGTGAAAATGTGACATGTGCAATTGTATCGCTTTGTTTCCCTTTGTGGTTGGTTGAGCCCTAGTTCTGTTGGGGTTATAGCAAATGTTAACAAATAAAGCTCATCCCAATTTAGCAACTGAGACTTTATGAGTCCTTTGTCTTATTGGAGTGTGGTGAGGTAGGGAAAGGCAGTCAGCAAAGGTTTGTCAAGGGCTTAACAGGTCAAAACACTAGCAATTTTTGACCATCATCTTCCCTCTTACTCCAGTTTTCAGAAGAGTAACTGACAAATGCCCACTTCATTTCCAATAAGTCTGATCAAGAGAGGCACATGTAAATCAAAGCCTGTAGCACCAGGGTAAATGTTACGGATTGTGCCCTCATCACTCAAGCCTTTGCTGAGGAAGAGACTGGATTGTTCAGAAAACTGAGTCTCTTAAGAACTCAAGGTTACTATAATAATCAGTCACAATACCATCACAGAACACTCATTCTTTCTTTTTTCAAGTCCCAGCTAGAACATTGCAATAGTTTTCAGCACTTCTCCCTGCCCCTGGAGTCACTCCTTTTAGTAATCAGACTGTGTTCTCTACCCTATAAATAGAATTGTGTCCTGCCTCATCTTAATATCACCTAGAGGCTCCCTTCTGCCTTTGGGGTAAAGTCTAAACATTTGATCAATGGTTCCCATGAATTATTAACCTTATTAACCTCAACTCCTTATTCCCCACTGTCCACAATCTACTTAAAATCGTACAGACTGTCAAATACCACCACTCACTCAACAAATAACCACTGGGCATCTGCTTGGTGCCTTTGCTTGGACTGCATGATTTGGATGGAATTCCTTCAACAAGTAAAAATTTGAAACCTACTGTGTGCCTTCTCCTATCCTCGCCAATGCTGTGGAATAACTGGGTCTTGCTTACCTGCTAGAAGAAGACCACTGTGGCCAGGGTGTTGCCCAATCCTGACTTAGCCAGGCTATGCCTGATGGGTGAAAAGGCTCTAATTGGAGCATTAATTCTAGGAGCAACCAGGATGGGGGAGACTGGCCTTTAGAGTGCAGATGGTTTGTGTAATTGCACCTGATCTGGCTTTACTACTCCTGGTCCTGTCCTCAGCCTCTAGATCCCTAGGCACATTTTCTTTCCTTTGTCTTCTTTCACACATTGAGAAGATTTAATTTTTTTGGACACTTAAACCCAGAATATCTGATTTCACCCTAATTTCTAAACAATGAGAGAAATTTCACACTTTTAAGGGTACCTCATTATTCCGAATCTCTCTGCATCCTCCTCTGAAGTAAGATATTACTTTTAATTAAGTTAATTAGTTTATATTTTAACAGATACATAAAAACTTAAAAATCGTACATATTCATATGGTACCATGTGATGTTTCAATATAAATATACATTGGACAATATTTAAGTTAGGTTAAACATATCCATCTCCTTAGACACCTACCATTTCTTCATGGTAAACATACCCTGCCGCAGCCCGGCTGGCTGGGCAAAATAACCGGGGGGTGACGAATAACTTGTGTACGTTGATGCAACAGGAATCGGAGCCGTTTATTGTAGGATAACAGAGGTATTTATACATTTTGCACAGCTTATCTTAATTAGCATAAACTAGATACAGCAGTCAACCAATCAGGAATCTCCACACTTAATGGCTCGCTTTTGTTACTTTACAAACCACTCCCTCTGACATTTTGCCAGGTGCCATCCAGACTTGTTTACAGACTCTAACAATACCCAATATCCTTTTCTGGCCTTCTGAGACATAGAGTACCTAGTTGTCATCTACAGTGACCCTACTGTTAAATACTGTACCAGAGCTTCTTAATCCTAACTGTAACTTGGTATCCTTAGAATATTTAGAGTCTGGAATAGAACACAATTGCTCACCTAAGGGTGGTTTCATTATAACTTCAAGGTTTTATTCTAGCACTGTCCTTTCTTGAACAAAGGGAATATATTGCTCAACTTGGGTGATATGAGCTTCATAAGTCATCAACTGGGCCAGATAGAGGCTACAGCATTAGTGTTTGGCAGGACATATTGGTTTAGTCTGCAACTTATTCTGATGGTTTGTACTGGTGTTAATCTCAGGATGGAATTTCTTTGACATTTCTATAATTCCTTTTTTCTTTGTGTCTATTCATTTATCTAATGTCCCTAGACTTAGCAGCCTTTTAGTAGGTGTGAGTTGCCCCTGCATCTTAGCAGCTCATCTGGTAATTGGCATGTGCGAAGGCAGGTGTTAGGCTTAGATGGATATTTTTTTGTTGTTGTTCCCGTTAGGCAGGTGCTAGATAAACTGGCAGGCTGAGGTCTTTGCTTTGAGTATTATCCTCCATTAAGAACGGTGAGGGTCCTTTTCATTTCTGAGCTTCTCTAGGTATAATTGAAGGTGAGCAATCCTCTGTCAATCAAAAGGCAAGGAATCTCTTGAGCTTCTTTACTTAGGTGCCCTCTCGGCAGGATTGGGAGCCAAATCAACTCCTCTTTGGGTACTGAAGATGTTTATAAGTAGGTGTCTTTTTTATTTTTTTCCCGTCTCTTTGCCCTTGGGCATCTCCTTTGTAATCATAAGCTTGATATTTCTTTGGGGACTCACCTGACTCAGTTTTGATTGATGGAGATAAAGGCATGCTGAACTCCACACCTAATCCACACACACACTACACCATTCAAAAGCACGTGTGTGGCACTAGACACCACCCTCCCTCAAACACTTGATGTTTATGTCACTGGATAATTTCTTCTAATCAAAATTTGCTGCTGAATCTTGACACAGGGCTCTAGAGTTTCTTAAATACCTGACTTGAGATTTACTTGCTCTGAGAATGACTAAAGCTAGCAGTTTATAAAAGTCAGCTAAGGATGGCAGGGGATACCAACATTCCTAAGAACAGATATACTTAAATGGCCAGCCAGATTAATGTAGTATGTATAGCTATGGATTATAAAGATTCTCTTTGGTTATGAATAATTTAAAGCATTTCCTAGAACTTTGAGGTAGATTTTTGGCCCAAGCCATTGCAATATAACTTTTATGAGTCTTCTTCCATGTGCAAAAAAAAAAAAAAAAAAGGTTGATTTTTATCCTCAAAAGACCACAGGCTTACAGCAAAAACTGTTTTCTTACAGAATGTAGCTGAATTTCCTGTCTACGGCCTACCATATGGACAGCATTAGATAGGTTTTACATAAATCTCTATTTCTCATAATGGAAGTTGATTTTTGGCCTTGGGGATTTCTGACAAACCCAGCATCATCTGTTTATACCATTCTTCTGAATAGAACCGGTGGACTTGAGCTGTTTGGTTTTGTAATGAGTTGCAGGTGTTGAGAAGAACTGGCAGGGCTCTTCTTAATTGCTTGTCACACAGCTAATCTGATGAGGGGGACATTGGTGCCAGAGAGATGTGTTTTAAATGGTGGGCAGCTTGCAGTTTTCACACCCATGAGTGAAGGCAGATTCTTGTGTTAAGAAGTTTGTAGATGAAAAGGGTAAAGATTCCTCTCATTTTTAACAAATAGTTTTAAGTACATTAATTGGGGTGGGGTGAGTTGCTTAACTTTTGAGAATATGATGAGAATAAGAATGTCAGATTTCAAGGAACTTAGGCTTTGGTATTAGAGAATCAGAGGTAAGAATCCTAGTTTATCCTCATTAGCTGTGTGCCTTTGAGAAATGTATTCAAGTTTTGTGAGTCTCAGTTTCCTCGTTAATAAAATGGGAGTAGAGAGGTCTAATCTTTCAGGATTTTTTAGAGCTGATATAACTATAGCATATAGTGTGGGAGAGGTCAGTGTTTCTCAAAGTGTGGGTCTGGACCAGCAGCATCAGTATCACCAGGGAGTGGACTGGAAACACGCTTTTGATTTCCTTCTATCTCTTTCCACACTTGCTGAAAGGGAAACTATGTGGTCCAGCAATCTGGTTTAACAAGATCTCCAGGTAATTGTTTGGAAGCTAAAATCTGAAAATCTGCTGGATGTAGACCTTCAAGAAAATGATTGTTAAAATGAATAAAAGGAGTCAGTATTCAAATGTTAAGTAAATACAAGAAGTTTGAAGTCAAAGTATGGTCCCCAGCAGGACTGAAAAGAGTTGATGAATTAGAAAGAGAAGATAACACCCATCCCACATGGAGTATGGCCTGAATTCTACACAAATTGTTGAGTTCTTGGTAGCGTAGTCTTTTTAGCTCTATTTGGGATGGTAATCACAAGTGATCTTGTGAACACCATTCCCCTTGTTGACTCCTGTGTTGAAATCTCATTTTCTTTTCTTCATATTTGATTACTCTCTTGTCTTTTTAGTCTTTGGGGAACAATATTTTTTTCAAATATTCAAACTTAAATTTGAAACATGTGAAATTTAAACATTGACTTTTATAATAAATAAAGCTTATAAAGTCCTATTGAATATAATGCAAAGTATTTTATATTATGATAGAGAATTATTATTGTATAATAATTATACATAATAAGTCTAACCTTGTTTTCAATGCTTTCTGAATATATAACCCTGTTTCCAATGTGAGGATTCTGAATATGAGAAGTTATAAAATGATAAAACTTTTCAATATGAATAACAATAACCATATTTAAATAGCTTTTTACAGATTCCAAGATATCTTTATGTATATTCACTCAATCTGACGCCTGCCCACAGCAGAAGGAAAAAAAAAGTGTCATGAGTTCAGCATTCTTCAGTGTTTTGAGGATATGGCTTTATAAATGTTCAGAGCCACGAATATCAGCTAACACTGTGGGATGCTGTGCCATTGCAAGACCAGGGTCCACAGTGCTGGTGAGGATAGGAATGACACATACCATCTGCCCAGGCTCAGCCAGAGAGAATTGCTTCTACAGTCAGCTGGGGTGCCATCCACAACTCCTGGAAAAGCTCCAACCCTGTAATTATGTTCTGCCTCTCAAAATCGGGCTTCGCCTTTCTAATTGAATAATGCTCCATTTCATCATGCTCATTTTGGATACTTTCTCCTTTCATTTCAAGAGTTTTAAATAGCAGACATCCATCACAACCCAGAGAGGAGGTATGTGAGGCCTAGCAGATCTCCAGAATTAGGTTCTGCCCCTGGTGGCAACTCTCAGCAATCAGGCCAAGAGTCTCCACAGGGTTTCTCTAGGACCTTCTCCGCGATGCCTATCATCACCAGCTTCTCCAGTGCAAGTAACCAGGGCATGTGGGCTTGAAAAGAAGCACCCACCTAGGGGACCTGCTTCCTGATTAGGAAGGAAGCAACTCCTTTGCCAGACTTGCTTTGCAATTTCATTTCAGAAACCTCATTTAGTTCTTTAGCTGTTTTAAGCTACATTTCTGAAAGAAGAATCTCTATTATTGAGGAAAGTTTTCAGTTGACTCTCAAATGTTGCCTTTGGGTGTTATCCCTTCACAGTTGCTGTGGAAAGATGCAAAAGAAAGAGCAGATTTAGTTTCCATCACTCACTCCATTAATAACTCCTATGTACTTACTATATCCAAGGCAGCGGAGAACATGTAACTATGGATTATATCTAGACTTTGTCTATAAGGAACAAGGAATAGAAGAATAGGTTCTGTTTACTAGTCTGATGACAAGTCTTCCCTAAATCCACATCCTCCATGATATGAAATCAATGCAGAGGTCAAGAATCTCAGGTGGTTTAGAGTCAAGGAAGAGATTATAAAAATAAACCTTAACGATAGACCTACTTCAACTGAGTGTATTACTGTTGGGATAGTTTCTCTGAAGAACTGACTCTTTAAAAGACATTTCAAACTGAATGTGTTCCCATAAAAAGACAAATGTCCCAAATTTTAAAAGCACATAAATTGTAAGTGCAGGGCAGCTGCATAAAGTGTGAGGGTTGTCCACATACAACCCTTGGGGGTGTCATTCACATAGACTAAGGTGTGTCCTGTCATGTGCAATCTGCACAGATGTATGAGGTGGCTGTGTTGGAATCCTTGTGAAAAAATACACAAATGAATTTTCTTTGAAAAGATGATTTATACCTGTTAATTTAACTGCTCACATTTTAGGATTTACTTGTAGCTAAGTAAGATTTCTGGGTTTGTTGTTGTTTGTTTATTTTTGTTGTTGCCAAATCAAATTATAGAAAAATCTTCTGAATATGATTTGAAAATTTTTTCCTACTCTCAACTTTCCAATAAAATGCCTAATCCATACTTTTAGTAACAATCTCAGCCCCATTACTTTGGTAGAGATTCCAATGGGCAAAACTACTGGGGCTTTCTATCCTCAATAAATGCTCATGATATTTTATAAACTTCTTTTCTCACAACAAAATCTATTCTGTTTTCTCCTCTACTCTGCTTGATAACCAAAAAGCTGGTTCACTGATGGACTTTATAAGTATCCCAGATAATGTGAACAAATAGCATCCTAGTCCTCAAACTGAATTTTAGCAAAAGCAATTTTCCTTCATGTTTGTCTTCTGACGTTCCATCCATCCATATCTGGAATACTCCTAACCTGATGTTCATAGGGCCACCTCTTGGTACACAACTCCATGTCTGTTTCACTCCTTCATAATCCTTTGGAGTGCAGGTTGAATAAAGGTATAGGTTAGGGAAAAGAGGCCCTTCCATGGTTGTCAATGAGGATGGCCTTTTGGAATCAAGGATCCTGTGGAGAGGAGAGAAGGTGAAGTTGAGATAGTCCAAGGCCGATGTGGGTAGCATGACACTGCAGGTGGCTCGATGTATTCTCCAGAAAGGTGCAGAATGTCTCTTTGTGACTCCAATTTCAAAACATGACTTTTCCCTCAGATATGTGCGCACACTCTTTTTTTTTTAACAAGGATATTAAATTTTATTGTGTATCTGAAATACTAAAACCCAACTCCATCTTCCCCATTGAAACAATCACACAACTCTCATTTCCAAAAGAGACAGTTCTTTGTCTAAACCCCCTAAGAGAGAGAAATCATTTTCTGAATGCCCCATAATTTGTACAGCCTCCTTTTTTAGTGGAATTCCATTTCCCTATTATTATGTAGAAAATAGCAGCTCCTGTCCTACCTGGTTGGTCCAGAGAGCAGTTTCTCAGAACAAGTCTAAGCTTATTGTTTCACTAGAGTTTAATCTCATAGGGTGGGAGTGAAGGATAACAGGATGATACAGGGCTGAGGTTAGTGTCAAAGCCTCCAGGAGATGACAGTACTTAACATGAAATCCAATGCTCCTTTTCAGGAGATAAATGGAGTCTTAGGATCATCTACAGGGGTGTAAAAGAAGGGAGGATTTATCTGCTGGCTTCTATACTCCACTAATAACAGTTTGTCCCACAGGGAGTTAATTTTTCCAAGCTCAGGTTGCACATGCATGGATACTAGGTGGGACTCTTGTTAGGAACCTCAAGGTAGGGGGCAAGCATGGCACAGTGTGAGCGAGAGTCCCCACTGAACCTCTGCCTGGGTGAAACGGTGGAATTCATATAGCAGTTAGGCAAGTAGAATTTAAGTAGTTCACCAAGAGGTGAACAAATAGCACCCTAGTCCTAACAGATAAGTTTCTTTTCTTAATTTCTTTCATTTCTCAATCTGTATCTTCTTGGACATGAGACAAATTAGAAATTCATTGTATACTATATGAAAACTATTCTCTCTCTCTCTCTCTCTTTCTCTCTCTCTCTCTCTCTCTCTCTCTCTCTCTCTCTCTCTCTCTCTCTTCTCTCTCTCTCTCACACACACACAACCTGTCTCCCAAATACTACCAGATGGGTTAAAGTCAGCCCTCTGTATCTACGGGTTTTGGACCCATGAATTCAACCAACCATGAATTGAAAATATTTGAAAAAAATTGTACCCAACATATGTAGACTTTTATTATTTTCATCATCCTCTAAATAATACAATGTAACAACTATTTGCATTGCATTTGCATTATATTCAGTACTGTAAGCAACCTAGTGATGATTTACAGTACATGGATGAACCTAGGTGATATGCAAAGGCTGGGCCATTTTACATAGGGACTTGAGTATCCATGGATCTTGGTGTCTGCAGGAATCCTGGAATGAATTGTCCACAGATAGTAAGGGACAACTGTATATGAAAATAATCATTCTCTAGCCAAGTTCTATTCCATAAATAAACCACTTTTTAAACATTGTTAAATAAAAAAATGATTTCACTGTTTTCTTTTGAAAATGGCACACTGTGATTGTTTAAAATTCAAACAACAATGAAAAGTATAACAGTTAAAAAAATTACTTAAAATTCCTAGCACTGAGAAATAATCATTAACAGCAGGTAGAATAGTTTTCTAGACAACACCTCAAATATAAGAATGGGGACAGGAAAATATATACATGAATAGGTGATAGAAAATAGATAAAATTTGATTAAAATGGGATAAGCTTACTTTTTATTATACATTTTTCTTATTCTACAAAATAAAAAAAACTCTGGAAATCCATTGGAAAGGCTTATACAAATTCAGATCTTTGGTTTTGAACCTCAGGAGATATATTTGTCTTTAATAATGTAAGATACATTTCTAAATTAAAAACAAAGCAAAATGTAGAAAGAATTTGCAGTGATTATATTTTCTAAATGTTTCAATTAACAATCTACAATGAAAAATAGAGAAATTAACACTACCATTTTTTTCACCTTCTTTCTGTCTCACTAGTTTTGGATATTATATTACTATTTTTTACAAATTCAGGGTTTATAACAATTACAGTTTGTTCAGTGACCAAATTCCCAGAGGTATGTAATTCTCCTTCACTTAATTGAATTCAGTGTCGGGCCATTCTGCAATGCCTTCCCTACTCCTGCTCACATTATTTTTATTATCCCTCAGTTGGCTGGATTTTAGTATCAAAATGGCTTTTAGGAGTTACATTCTCTGAGTTCTTGCATGTTAAGAACATCTGTTTGTTGCCTTTGTGTTTCGAGAGCACCTTGTTATGTACGTTGCCCTTGTCCCTCAGATCTCTGTAGACACATCATGGACTTCTGAGTCAGCTGTTGAACTCTGAGTACAGCTTCTCACATTAGCTTTTGATTGATTGGTTTTTTTTTTTTTTTGGTGTGTGTGTGTGTGTGTGTGTGTGTGTGTGTGTGAGATGTCTTCCTTTTTCTCTAAAGAAGTCTTCTTGGACACTTTTTTTATCTGAGCTATTTTGTATTTGAGAGTGTCTTTAAAATTGTGGTGATAATTGTTCCCACAAAACACAATAGCTTTGCCCTTAAGTAAAAGCCATTTCATTCTTCTATGGTAGCAACTTCCTTCACTGATTTCCAGAAACTGTGTGGCTACTACCTCCTTCTTAAAATGATCCTGCACGGACCATTCCATCTTCACCATTTTATCAAAGTAGTTGAAACTTGGAGAGGATGATAATTCTGAGGGTCATATACACACAAGTGGTAGGGTCAAGAGTTATGCACACGTCTGCGTCTTTATAGTGCCCCCTCTCTCTTCTCCCAAATATAGAGCATCTGGACACAGGGTAAGAGTGAGGTGTGGGCAGTGTGGTAGAGAAGAAAGATATGAAAGATGATTTTTTTTTCCTTTTGAATTCTATCACCACACATGTAAAACAAAGTATCTCTAAGACACTAAAGTCAAAAGTAAAAAATGCCAATGAAATTGGACAATACTTCTTAGCTCTAAGCTCTGTTGGGAAATTTCTTTTAATTTTGACAGTTTCTTTTAATTCTAATGGCTGAGAATTATGTGTTTTGCCTTTTCATGTTACCATAAAAATATATTCTGCTTAGAAAAATTAAAGGCATTACATCAAGATCTGTACTCTTATGTCAGTGCAATTATCTCGAGTCATATTTAATAGCAACTTGGTATCTGTAGCTGTGACTCTCCTTTGGGGTTGGTATTTAAAATATTTCTTAAGCCTGATAAATTCTTGTGATTCTACACCTGACAAAATCGGTGATCTTCAACCAGATGGCAAAGCAGTTAGCATGTTTGAGCACGGTTTAGAATAGCTAGAATAATAATCGTGTTTACACACACATGAGATCTGGCTTATGAGAATTAATGGTTCATATAGCACAAGTGGGATACATAACCCTAGTCAATGTCCATCATTTCATTACTTATACTTTCAAAGAAAAGCATAGTAAAGATATTAAATTATAGGATATACAAAATGTAGAAGGATTTCTTGAATATAGAAATGTGTAAAGTTGTATATGTTATATATCCTCAGTCCCCATTCCACACATACAGAGAGGGGTGCCTGGACACTCAGGATGAGTTTGAAAGCAACCTGACAGTGACTGGTGTTCTCTCCCTCCCTGTTTGTCCCCCAGAAGTGCCCACTCTCTATTACCTCTTGGCATGTCATCAGTTGGTGGCACTAATGTTTTGACTGATTAACTTCTTACCAGCCTCCCCCATAGACCATGACTCTGGAGGTAACCGTGTATTCCCTCTGCCTGTGTGGTTTTTGGCACGTAATAGACATTCGATAGATATTTTTAAACTGATATGTTTCCTCTAAGTCTTGTCTTCTGAAATGAATTATCAACTGCTAAAGGACAGAGTTCCCAGTTTTTACTCTGAATGGTTTATCATGCCCAGTGGTACTGAGGGGGCAGGAGGATCTCGGGGATGACTTGCTGTATTGAATTGAATTAAACCAAACAGAATGACCTTTGTATGGCTCCCTACTCCTGGCTCGGTATTTTAATCGTATTTTTATGGCCTTTTATCAACTCTACTTTAATTTTTTTTTTTTTTTTTGTGGGGGAGAGGCTTAACCAGAGATTGAACTCAAGAGCAACCAGCCACTAAGCCACCTCCCCAGCCCTACTTTGTATTTTATTTAGAGACAGGGTCTCACTGAGTTGCTTAGCACCTTTCTTTTGCTGAGGCTGGCATTGAACTTGCAATCCTCCTGCCTCAAATTCCCAAACAGCTTAACTTTTTTTCCCCCTACATCTGGCTGCCTCTCAATATTTTGTACTCTCTGAGAGAAGTGTTTCTACCTCAATCCTTCTTTAAATATTTTTTTTTCACATGGTAAATAACACATAAGGTAAAACCAAGATTCTATCAATGACTGCCATTCCAGGCAGCTTACTGTGGTCTTTACAGATGCTAATTCAGTTAATCCTCACAAATCTTATGAAGTTGGTAATTTAGTCTTCATCTTATAGTTAAAGACACTGAAACTCAGAGATTGTTTGTTCATGATCATGTAATCTGGCAAAGGCCAAAGCAGAGATGGGAGCAGGATCTAATTCCAAATTCTTTATTCATTCTTCCACTGGATTTATCACTTTTACATTATTTAAATTGGCAATGAATGGGGGACAGTCGTAGTCACCAACACGTGAAGTTCTTTTGTCTACCCCACAATGAAGTCTGAATTTTTAGTTCTCAAAATGAAATAATTTTTTACTGCAGGCTTCTTGGAATAACTTGGGCTATCTTCCCTTGAAAGTCAAATGGCCTTTGACTAAGAGAAATAGCTGAACTAAGAGGTAGCTGCACTCCACAGGTAGCAGAAGGACCTCATTGCAGTCCCTGATAACTTTCAGTGGAGGGTTAGGGAGCAGCTCAGCTGCCTAGGTAAATGGATTGTCATAAGACTCCTGGGCTTCAAGAGTTTCAAGGAAATAGTGCCCCAGGGAGGGAGGAGGGGTAGCCAGACACCAGTGTGTCAAGTGACAGATTCTAGGTCATGGGGAAAAAAAATATCTACCCAATTATATTATGTTCATGTAAAAATATACCACAATGAACCATAAATATAATATGTATAATTATAATGCGCCAATTAATAATAATAATAGGAAGATCAGTTGAGCAAGCAGAGGAGCAGATCAGGGGGAGGGAGGAGAAAAGAGAAAGAAAATATTGGGAAATGAGATTAATCAAATGGTGTACATATTTATATATGGCATAATGAATCCCACTATTATGTATAATTATAATGTACCTATAAAATTTTAAATGTTTGAAAAATAAATGGACAATACATTTTTAAAATCAGTCTTTAAATTTGGTGAATGTTATAGACACTAAAGGTCAGTTTCCAGAACCTTAATTTGTGTGTGTGGTGTGTGTGTGTATGTGTGTTTGTGTGTGTCTGTGTGTATGTATGTGTGTTTGTACATGATTCCTAAAATTTGTCTACCTGAGAATTTGCCTGTGATTAAAGCAGTGCTTTGTTCTAGGAGTTCAAGGGCTCCATGCTGCCATCAGCTTGGTTATGAGGACCTTGTGGTGAGTGTCATTGCAATGACAGGAGAGTGCTGAGGAGGCAGAGACCACATGGCCTGAAAGCAAGCCAGAGAGAGAAGTGGAACTGACTCAGGGATCCTAGAAAGGAAGTTCATCTTTTCTGAGGGCAGCACCCCCAAGGAATATGAACCTCCCCAAAGGCTCCACCTCTTACAACTTCTACCGCTTAAACACCAGCACACCCAAAACCAAGCCTCCAACATGTGAAACCCTGGGGAACACACGCAAACCTTCTCCAAAACACATGCACATCAACAGGATGTCACAGGAATCTTCCAAGGCATCTACGGGGAAGGCGCTGTTGGTACAGAAGAAACGGAAAATACTCAGGGCTTTTTAGTTTTACATGTATTAATTTTGTGTTAAGGTTGATCTATGTCAGAAGGAGGGAATTTGGGGGCTGAATTAGAATTCTGATTTCACATGTGTGGTATGTATATCTCTGTATACACACATGGATAGTGGCAGTAATTATAATATTCCCTTAGTGATATTTTTCTCTTTTTCCCATCAACTGTTGTCAAAGAATGTATTCATTTTAAGGAAGAATCCTATAGAAGCAAAGATCAGGGATAAATACTAAGAAACACTACACAGGAAAACTATCTTTCTTCCATTTTTAAGAAGTAAGCATTTCTTTTCAGCTAGCATTAATACTTATTTCAATGCCCTGTAATGTGCTGTAAGGAGAAAACATTTTCCAACAGCCATACAATTAGTCCTTTTCAATAATTTTGAATGTATTCTAGAATAAAAGCAAATTCACATTATAGTCAAAGAAGTTAACCAATTAAAAATTACGTTTCATGTAATTTATTTCATGTATGGTGTCATGTAAAGGCTCCAAACTTATTTGTAATCAAATTACATTTATCCCAATTGCAGACATTCCTGATTTGGTTTAAATGTCATCTTCTATTCATTTGATACTAATTTTCCTGCTAGGTGTTTAGACTTACTAGTTTTTTTTAAAATCATAACATTTGTTTCAAATTAATCTATTTTTCAAAAATATGATCTGTACTCAGTAGTTGTCTATGATATTCCTTTAGTCACATATTTTTGTACTGAAAAATTATAGTCTTATTTGTAGATTGATATGAAAATAAGACTGGCTTAGTCAACTAAGTTATACATTAGCTTATCTAATATAACAAGGGCATTAATTTATATCCATGAAATGACTGAACCAAGTGAGCAGGGCCAAGGTCGACATGAAAACACTATAATACTTAGGGCATTTGACAGTATAAAAATTTTACCAAAAATATTGTTTGCAAAAGATTAAATGCAATTAATAAGATGTCAGTTTGCCCAAAACTTTCTGAGAATATAAGTTCACATAAGTGCCTTTAAGTGAAATAATATAAGGTATGAATAAAAAGTCTTGGTAAAATGAGGTAACATAGGTTGAATAGCAAATCCTTTTGTGAATCAGGTGGTGTTTGTCTTCAACAGGGATAGAGTAAGATATTAAAATTTCCTCTTATAGGGTAGTTGGGTTAATTAGCAAAAGGAAAGATATTGGCTGTGTTTGTACCTTGAGTTTGCAGAGCAGGAGTTATTCAATTAATTACAGAAACATATCATTGAATTATGAGTCAATCCATTGACTTTGTGGAGTAACTGTTTTCTAAATATTTAGGAGTACTGGTACCTAGAACATGCCTACTTTGTATATTTAAGACCACATCTTTTAAATCATTAACTCCAAAAATGTGTTGAGTGCTCCTCACATAAATGTAGTTTTAGACACTGCCAATGTCGCATTGCACAAGTCAGATACAGCCTCAGTCCTCAGCAACTTGCCATGTAGTGGGAAAGTTAGTGAAAAGAAAAAAATAAATAATGTGATTTAAGATTGTGGGATTTTCTGGGTAAGGATGATGGGGTTATTTTAGAATGGATGGAGAAGGAAATGAAGGACTGAGTCAATCCTTCTATGACATAAAGTCGCAGCCAACGAGAGACTCTGGGTGAAGAGAAGGGCACGCAGATGTCTGTGAGGTACCAATGAGCTCGGATTCTGAGTCGGCCCTGCAGCTTAGGTCATGAGAGCTCCCCGCCACACATAAACTGACTGGGACTCTACAGACCATGAACTTTCTGAGTTACATAGCTTGTCTGTGCATTCGGCAAGAAATCTTATTTCTACAATCCCCACTACTTCCATATGCTCCAACTGGAAATTCTCCCCCCTCTTCTCTTTTGTCAGCTCTCCAAATTGGGCGTAAAATAAAGATTCTGTTTGGGTGTGGTGATCCATAGTTGTAATCTCAGGATTCGGGAGGCTAAGGTAGGGAGATTATAAGTTTGAAGTAGCCCTTAGCAACTTAATGGGACTCTGTCTCAAAATAAAATATAACAAGGGCTGGGGATGTGGCTCAGTGGTAGAGCACCCCTGGGTTCAACACCCTCCAGTACAACAAAATTTTTAAATTTTTTTTTGTTTTTGTCTGATTCTCAAGTAATAAATGTCTATTGTGAATGTGTTGATGGAAAACGAAAGAGAAAAGGCACAATCAAGCATGAAAGCTTTGAAGAAAATAATGGGTTATATGTTGAAAAATACTGAGTATATAAAATATGAGAAGGCAAAAACATTGATGTAATAAAGCACTATGAACAGTCATGGAAATTTCTTCCTTTATTTTTAATATTTTTAAAATATACATAGGTATACATTTACACATATACAAAAAACAAGGAGTGCAATTTATCCCTTTAATTTCAGTCTAATATGTCAGTCAAGCAATCAGTCTACTTCTGTCTACCTATAACCATACACAACAACAGATAAGCTATGGACTAACCTCGTGCTAACACAGGAAGGACAGGTGTCTTGGACTGCTTCAGGGATCAGAACTAATACATTTACTCTGTACGCCTTTGCTTAGGTTAAAGCACTGTGGAAAGTATTAATGTATTAATGTAATAAATAATTAAACATCTATTATCCTATTAATATTAGAATATTAGAAGAGATCGCTTGAATGCACCATATGCCACCAAATCCATATGTAGATGGATATAGTGGCTTATTTACCCATTCATATTAGTCAGTTGGAGCAACCCTGCTGATATACCTTTGAGTTGTTCTATGGTCATTGAATATGAACAATTATAAAGAGTGGAAAGACTTGAGAAAGTGTGAGATAGAAAGCCTTTATTTTCTCTTATGCATCTTCCTGTTTCCCTAGGAAGATTATCCATGTCTTCCTTTTTGTCTTCTTGCGTTTATTTTTGGCACAAATGCCTTATTACATTAGAAGTAAAAGTGAGTTTCCTACCTAAGAAGCAGATATGGGAAATGTAAAATGTCTGAACTTTTTAAACATCCAGCTAGATTAGTCCTAGTTTGAGAGAACGCAAACTAATTCAACCTCACTCATGCTTTGGGAAAGTATTTCCCTTTTCCTGTGATAATACAAGAATCCAAAGCTTACTGGAGCCAGGTGGAAGGATTCTGTCATGATGCCCACTCTTGTAAATGCCCATTTCCACAACCTTTGGGGACTTCTCAAAGGCTTATCGCTCCGTTCCCAGGTAGACAACTCCAGCTTCTTGGTGCTGGTGTGGACCTATAAATCTTTCACCAGGATTCTTAGTTTATGGTTTCATTATCCTCCCCCAGTTTCCCTCTTCTGGTGACAAAGGTGCTAAGTATTAATCACAAAAAATTTCTAACCTCAAGTCCTTGTTCTTTTCTGTGGTCTTCAGATCTCTCTTTACTCTTCAAACTCCAGACTGACTCTTTCTCAGTAGTTCTAGACTCTTAAAGAAAAATGTGGGTTAAAAAGAATGCTCAATTGCCCTCTAACTTTTGCTTTCGTTGCAGGCACAGAAGTTAAGTGCCACTTTTGAAGTCTAGAACAGTAATAATATGGAAGCAGGTCTTCCAACTTAATCTCCTGAGAAAACACTGAAGTAAAAAAAAAAAATCTAGCAGTTTTGCTTACAGGTCTTTGCCATTGTGCAATAATAGAAGCCCTCTAGCTCCAGGTATCTCAAACTAACAGGATTTGGTGCATTCATTTAAGCATTAGGTGAATCAATAAATGTATTCATTATTAATTCTGGCTTAGAAATACAATAAAGCAAAAAATAATGTAATTTATAAGTCCACGAGCAAAAATTTTGGTATCAAAATCCAATACTGGGACACATGTTATTTTCCTCCCTCTTTCAAGAGACTGGATAGTAAACCAAACCTTTGTACATTAGTATTTTGATTGGGTATGTTTTGGGAAGATGAAGGAATTGAAAGTCTGAAAAAAAGGCACAAAATATCTGGTCACTGATGTTTTCCCTTGAGAAAGATCTTGCAAGAAGAAATATTTCGTCTTCTGTATTGACACGTCTCACACATTTGAGAACTTACTGGTTGTAAATTGTGGTTTTACCACAAGGCAAACCAAGACCTCATGGTGGGCTAGCAAGGAAGAAGCAGCAGCAACAGCAGCAACAACATGTGGCCTGAGAGGAATCTTCAGTGCTTTGTGTCAAGGGTGGTCAGCAATCCAAGTCAGTGTTTAGCCTGACAGAGCTAAGTGTGGATTTGGGTTCACGTCAGTCAGAATGCTGAGTAAGCTACTCTGAGGGGTGGAGGATAGAGGCAGGAATTTCTAGTGGGGACAAGGATCAGTTGAATTATTTTAAATTGCAGAAGGTAATTTTATAGAAGGGATTATTTTTAAGTAAATTCTAATATTCAATTTATTGATTTTTTAAGATTCAAAAGCCAGATTTAAAATAAACCTTTAGCTGGTATGGTGATGTATGCCTACAATCCCGGTGACTTGGGAGGCTAAGCTGGAGGATAGAAAGTTTGAGGCCAGCCTCAGCAACCTGTCTCAAAATAAAAAAATAAAGGGCTGGGGATATAGTTCAGTGGTAATGTGTCCTTGAGTTCAATCCTCAGTACAGCAAAAATAAACAACAAACAAAACTTCAAAGTCTACATATAACTTTTCACCTTGTTTGAATGTATAGCAAACATTTGAGTGGCATGTTTTCCTTCT
This sequence comes from Callospermophilus lateralis, assembly GCF_048772815.1. Lineage (NCBI taxonomy): Eukaryota > Metazoa > Chordata > Mammalia > Rodentia > Sciuridae > Callospermophilus > Callospermophilus lateralis. The sequence goes on along the minus strand of NC_135313.1, from coordinate 106,261,682 downwards.
CTTTTGTAATTCTGGCAGGAGCATTAAAATGGAAAGCAAGAGGGAAGTGCAGAGTCACATACATAGGACTTAATAAAGGATAGCAAACCATCCCTGAGACCCTTGTCCTCACTGCTTCATCAATCCACATAAAAGGAGGAAAGAATATGGGGAAAGATAGTTTGGAGGGATTCAGAGATGTTTGGAGTCTTTGAAAGTTTTTCCACCCCTCTATTTACCCACTTGAGGAAGGCGCTCAAAGAGTCCACTCAGACACCGAAGGTACCTGACATCTTTTTCTAGCTGGAATTGAATCAGTGCAGAAAGTTCACTACATGGTATGTGGTGAGAAATATTTAGAGAAAATCTAACATATATAACCTGATGGTTTGGATGAATTCTGAAGGATAGAAGGTGAGTTGTAAGAATGCACAATGTCAAATAAAAGAGAGGGTAGGATTAGGGAAGCTTCCCCTTGCACAGTTTGGAGTAACAGGCAGGAATTAACGAAATTCCCCTTGCAAAATGAATGCTCTGACACAAACTTTGCTGAAGTCAAAATGATAGACTTTCTACACAAGAAAGTTGCATGCAGAGGAAAGCCAGAATTCTGCCCTCCTGCTGAGGTTGAAGGTAACTTGCTTTACAACCTAATTTTATTTAGATATTGCTTTTATTGGCTGGATTCTGCATCCTCCATCCCACAAAAAAACTACATGATTCTATGACCATTCTTTCTGACAGGGTTCCCAAAGAAAGCTGTAATATAGTTTAAGAAGCCCTTCAGTTTGAAGGAGAATCTTAGTCCAGCTGCTGATGAGAAGGGACCAACTCAGACAAGAGCGTGAGAAGAAGCAGGTCACAAATCTGGTGTGATGGTTAATCTGGATTATCGTTTGATTGCATTGGGAAATGCTTGGGATTAAATGAATTCTGGGTGTGTCTGTGAGGGTGTATCCAGAAAAGATTGGCATATGGAATGACAAACTGAGGAGGGAAGCCTGCCTTGAATGTCAGGTGACTCTCTGACCAATAGACTCAGGGCCTGAAGGGAACAAAAATTGGAAGAAGGAGAAAGCCTTAGTGGATACAAATTCTTTCTTTTTTTCTTTCTTTCTTTTTTTGTGATCAGGTGCTTCTATTGTGACTGCAAGCCCTTGAAGACTTTGGACTTCTACTCCTTTACTTTTTCAGTGTGGACTCTTACCAGTGACTTTTCAGGGAGCTTCCAGGACTTCAGCCCCAGACTGGGGCTGCATCATTGGTTCCTCTTGTTCTGAGGCTTCCAGATTATTGGACGGAGCATCTACTGGGTTTTCTGGCTCTGCAGGGTGCAGATAGCCATTATGGGACTATTCAGATCCTGACTGTGTGAGTCAAATCTAATATATCTCCTTCAAGGAGTAAAAGATTAGACCTGAGGCTTTGGGATAAAGATGAACGAAGGAAAGTTCAGCCTTCGAGACTTAACTTTCTCTTCCTTCTCCTCATCCAAGCCCACTTCCAATGCTATTCTCTTAATACAATGGTTTCCAATTTCAATTTTTTGGAAGTATTTGGTACAGCAATGATTTTATTAGTTTTTTTTAAACAGATTGATGTGATTCATAAAGAGCCATATCAACTATTTTTCGGTTTAATGATAAAAATGTGGTTGTTGGAATAAGTATATGCCCCTGTGGGTATGACCTATAAATAATCAAAACATGGTTGGATTCTTATTGGATGTGAGTGGAGTGTGCTCTGATTATTCTGAATATCATATCAGTGATGAAAATCGCAGCTGTGTAAGCTGAGGTGACCACTTATGACAAATGATTTTGCTTTGTATGATAATAGCACATAGATACTTCTTGTTTAAAAAATTGATTATATCCACTTCAACAGATTCTGTCCTAATTTTTTTTTCCTCTAGAAAGGTGAAAAATATGTGTCCATGTATGTCATGTAGCTTATGACAAACTACAATTATGTGAGTAATGTTTGGATGATTTTAAATGCAAGAGAATGCTCTGCTCTCATGTTATAGTTGGGAGTGGGAGAAGGGAGATGGAAATATTTCTCAATGTCTGTGATGGTTCTGTGCTATTTATAGGTACTAAAGCACTTTTATATTAAGAAGGTCTGGGTTGTCACCAGGTTTAGTGTAAGTATGGTTGGGGAATAAGGATTCTTGTTTTTAGTAGCTATATAGAGAGTTTTTTACTAACAAAGAAATAAGAAAAATTTCACACTGTATGAAATGACTGGGCTGGGTCTTTTAAATATTGCCAAGCATAACTGAGATCTGGTCAATGTCTGGATACAGTTGACCTATTTGCTGAAATTCCTGTCCTGGCAGCCTATAAAGGTTGTAAATATTGGATATAAACTGGAGACCTACAGAATGTGAGAAAATATTTGTTAGTCTCTGACAGATGTTTATTGTCTAGAATATATGAAAATCTCAAAAATCTTTACACCAAAAAATCAAATAACCCAATTAATAATTAGGCAAATGTGTTAACACTTTTCCAAAGAAGAAATACAAATGGCCAACAATTATATGAAAAAAAAATATTCAACATCATTAGCAAGCAGGGAAATGAAGATCAAAACTACACTGAGATTTCACCTCATACCAGTCAGAATGTCAGTCATTAAGAATATAAAGAATAGCCGGGCATGGTGGCACATGCCTGTAATCCCAGCCACTTGGGAGCTTGAGGCAGGAGGATCACAAGTTTGATTTCACTCTTAGCAACTTAGCAAGGTCCTGTCTAAAATAAAAAAATATAAGAAAGGTTTGGGGATGTTGATGTGGCTCAGTGGTTAAGTGCCCTTGGGTTTAATACCCAGTACAAAAAAAATGAAGAATACAAATAATAATTGCAATAATAATAATAAAGTCTTAATGCTGGAGAGGAAGTAGAAAAAAAGGAAAACTTTTACACTGTAGTGGGGATTATAAATTAGTACAATCTTTATGGAAATCAATATGGAGTTTCTTGAAAAGATGAGGCATGAAACTAGCTTATGACCTAGCTATAACACTCCTCAGTATTTATCCTAAAGACTTAGGGTCATCTTACTAGAGTGATATATGCATACCCATGTTTCTAGCAGCACAATTCTCAATAGCTAATCTTTGGAACCAGCCTAGGTGTCCATTATGGATGAATGGATAAATAAAATGGTATAAATACACAATGGAATTTTATTCAGCCATAAAGAAAGATGAAACTTTGTCATTTTCAGGAAAATGGATGGGACTAGGGACCATTATGTTTAGGAAAATAAGTCAGATTTTGAAGATAATGGTCCATATGTTTTCTCTCATATTTAGAAGCTAGAGAGGAAGAAGATAGGAGAAGTGTGTGGGGATTCCCATGAAAATCAGAGGGAGATCTGTAGAGAAAAGGGACCAAGGAATGGGTGGTGATGACCAAATTATATTTGTTGTGTGCATGTACAAATAAATAACAAATTCCATCATTATGTACAACTATAATGTACCAATTAAAAATGTGGAAAAAATAATTAGAACAAGCAGATAGAATTATTGATTGAACAAGTGACACAGTGGATAAAATTATAAAAGCATTAGAATTATGAAGCTCTAGCCTGAATTCATTGCTTCCTTCAGCACTACTAGAAGATTGGTTTCCTGTCCCGAGAGAAGATGATGAAAGTGAGAAGCTGATCTACTGTAAGCCCTATGCTTACAATCTCTTTAACCTGACTTGCCTCCTTGTAGGCCCCATCTCCAGTCATTTCCACTTGGGGATTAGGGCTTCAATATATGAATTTGGGGGAACACAAAATAAAATAATCCCTACAGGATCAAATCGAAGGGTTGTTATAATTCTAAAATAGAAGATATTATTTTATTCTAGGCTCAAAGACTATCTTTTTTTTTTCCTAGCCTGAATCACAAACTATAGGTAGGTTCTGAGATACTTAGTAAGGTGTTAAAGATTTTCATGAGTGATATTGATTGCATAGAATCTTGTGTTGCTTTTAGGTGTTGAGATTTTGTTAAACTTAAAGCTATTGTGTTAAACAGGAATGTTTTCAACTGCAAAATATGAAAAACCCAATTAGTGCTACCATTAAAAACCCAAAGACATATTCGCCACACACAAGAAGAGTGACATTATCAGTTCAACACAGGTAGGTATAGTGATGACTGGAGGGACTCAGGCTTCTCCCATGTTTCTATCCCACCACCCTTAGTGTACTGGCATTTATGCTTATATATGTGTTCTTTCATGGGCACTAGAAGATGTCACATCTCCAGACCTAATGACTGCATTTCGGACTAAAGAACAGTTTGATCCAACAGCTTTCTGCTTATATCCCAGATATTCCCCCCACACCAAGCTTTTACGTCCTTAATAACAGAGTCAGGCAAAGGGAAGGAGATTAAAAGTGAAGGTTGCTTTAGCCAAGCTATAGTGTTGACCCATTGCCATTCTAAGAATAAATATTATATAAGCAATTATTAGATCACACAATATATAATGAATTATTAATATTTCTCATGTCCCAAATAAAGTAATATGAGAGCTGGTGGTTTTAAATTGTTCTTGCTTTTAACCTAATTTTTCTTAGATTCAGCCCAGTTTCCTCCAAACCTTGGTCTATGGCTCTGTAAAAACATGGCAGACTGAATTATGCTCAGGCATAGAAATGAAGTTTTATCTTGCAGGCCAAGTGTAGTCAGTCAGAAGGGCTGCCAACACTGCTGTGTAGAAATGGATTCTGAAGATGCTCTGAGGCCTGGCAGGAAAGTAGGCCTTTATGTTTGGCTCAAGGGAAAATGAAGAAAATATTTGCCTGTAGACTGAGTGTCCATTCTCACATTTCCTGTAAAATTTAATTATAATGTAAATACCTCCCTGGAAAGTGCACTAATTTTCCTAATTTCTCATGTAATTCTTTTAACACCAATATTTATGAAAAAAGGGAAACTTATGCTTTTGCTAAGTAAAATCATTTCAGTTGGAAAGCTCTAATGTTACAGAAAGAAAAACCAGGTTGACAGTCAGCTACTCATGTTATTTTTTTTTTTTGAGATTAAGAAATTCAAAGAGGGGTATCATCATAAATTGTATAGTCTGCCAAAGTAATGTTCAAAAAAGAGACAACTTCCATATTAATTATGTTGTAGTTGATACTATCATTCTCAAAAACAGTTATCAGTCAAAGTAAAACTTTGTACCCAGAATAGCAACCTTAAATTTCTTTACCTGAAAATATTTTTGTTCAAAATTGTCTATTTATAAAATGAAGTCAAATTTCCTTGCATGGGGAATTACTTTGGTTACCATTAACAAGATACCACAGACTGGTGTGGCTTAAACCACAGAAAATTATATTCTTTCCATTCTGAAGACTATAAAGTTCAAGATCAAGGTGCCAGCAAAGTGGGTTTATCCTAAGACCTTTTTTTTAAAAAAAAATTAATTTGTTTTAATTAGTTATACATGATAATAGAATGCATTTATGTACATTGATATACCATACATTGATGGGATATAATTTCATTTTTCTGAGTGTACATGTTGCAGAATTATATTGGTCATGTAGTCACATACGTACATAAAGTAATAATGTCTGTTTCATTCTATCTTTCCTATCCCCACATCCCATCCCCTCCTCTCACTTCCCTCTACCTAATCTAAGGTAACACTATCCTTCTTTAGTGCCCAAAGATCTCTTTTCTTGGTTTGCACAGGAGACCTCCACAAATGCATGTCTTATATGCTCATGTGACCTGTTTGTGAGTACAGGAAGGAAGAGAGAGAGAAAGAAGGCTTTTCGTTGTTATTAAGGGGAAACTAATTCAGTTGCATCAGGGCCCCACCCTTACAATCTCTTTAACCTGACTTGACCCCTTTAGGCCCCATCTCCAATCATTGCCACTTGGGGATTAGGGCCTCAATATATGCATTTGGGGGAACACAAAATAATCCCTACCGGGTCAAATCATAAGAGTAGTTCTAATTCTAAAACAGAAGATTTTATTTTATTCTAGGCTCAAAGACTATCTTTTTTACTAACCTGAATCACAAATTAGGATGCTTACTAGCCCTAGAAATCTCATCTTTAGGAAGATTTGTCAGGAAGCATGAAAAGCAAGCCCAAACACACTTCCAGCAGAGTTCGATTTTTTTTGGTCAGAATTTTTCAACTTGAGAGTTCACCAGGAATGATAAGTACCAGTAGTTCAAAGGTTAAGTTATTTTCTGTCACATAAACTTTAATCAGTTTTATGATTTTTAATTCTTGTTTTAATTAGATATCAGAGAATATTGAAAAATTCTATCTCTAATGAGCTTTTTTTTTTTTTTCTCCACTCCTTTCTGAAAGAGATGACTTAAGCTATATGGCTTGCCAAGTAAATTTCATCTTTGGATCAAGGAAATTCTGAGATATTTAATAGAATATTTAAAATCAAGGGCATAAATAAGCCCCACATTGATAAACTTATCACTATGATTTAGCAAAAAGATACTGGAGTAGAATCTTAGAAAGATAAAACAAAATGGTTTCATTTCTGATTGTCACAAGTGACAAGTCTCTTGCAATAAATCCCAAGAGAAGAATGACTAGTAAAATTTTGATGAGGGCCCTTGGATTGGAAGTCAGAACATGTGAGCTTGAATCCATCGCCAATATTTGTTAGCTGTGTGATTTCAGCAAAAGTGCATAACCTTTCTAAGTCCCAATTTCCTTAGCCTGCAAAATGAGACTACTAATTTTTTTATTTGTCGTCTTTAGATATACATGATAGTAGGGTGTATTTTGACATATTATACGTACATGAGGTGCTACCCATTATAATCTTAACCCCATTCTTGTGGTTGAGCGTGTGGAGTTAGACTGGTTGTATGTTTACATTTGAGTATAGTAAAGTCATCTCTAATTCATTCTCTTTCCTATTCCCATTCCTCCCTACCTTTCCCTTCATTCCTCTTTGTCTATTCCAATTAACTCCTATACTTCCCCTCCCTTCCCTCCCTTGTTATGGGCTGGCACTCATGTATCAGAACATTTGACCTTTGGTGTTGGCTTATTTTGCTTAGCATGATATTCTCCAGTTTCATCCATTTACTGGCAAGTGCCATTATTTCATTCTTCTTTATAGTTGAGTGATATTCAACTGTTTGTATATACCATGTTTTCCTTATCCATTCATCTGTTGACGGGAATCTAGGTTGGTTCCATAGTTTGGCTATTGTGAACTGAACTGCTATAAACATTCATGTGGCTGCGTCACTGTAGCATGCCAATTTTAAGTCCTTTGGGTATAGACCGAGGAATGGGATAACTGGGTAAAATGGTGGTTCCATTCCAAGTTTTCTGAGGAATCTCCATACAGCTTTCCAGAGTGGTTGCACCAATTTGCAGTCCTACCAGCAATCTGTGAGTGAACCTTCTTCCCCACATCCTCGCCAACGTTTATTGTTACTTGTGTTCTTGATAATTGTCATTCTGACTACTGTGAGATGGAATCTTGGTGTAGTTTATTTTTGTTTTAATTTGAGTACTGGAGATTGAACTCAGGGGTACTCAGCCACTGAGCCACATTCCCATCCGTATTTTGTATTTTATTTAGAGACAGGGTTTCATTGAGTTGCTTAGTGCCTCACTTTTGCGGAGGCTGGATTTAAACTCATGATCCTCCTGCCTCAGCTTCCCAAGCCATGGGGATTACAGGTATGGAGCCACTGTGCCTGGCCTCAGTGTAGTTTTAATTTGCATTTCTCTAATTTCTAGAGGTGTTGAACATTTTTTTCATATATTTTTTGAATATTCACAATTTTTCTTCTTTGAAATGCCTGTTCAGTTCCTTTGCCCATTTATTGATTGGGTAATTTGAGTTTTTTGGTGTAAAGTTTTTTGAGTTCTTTGTATATCCTGGAGATTAATGCTCTATCAGAGTTATAGCTGGTAAAGATTTTCTACCATTTTGTAGGCTCTCTGTTCATGTTCTTGATTGTTTTCTTTGCTTGAAGAAGCTTTTTAGTTTGATGCCATCTCATTTATTGATTCTGGGTTTTATTTCTTGTGCTTTAGGGGTCTTATTGAGAAAGTCTGTTCCTGAACTAATATGATGGATAGTTGGGCCTATTTTTTCTTCAAGTGTGTGCAGGGTCTCTGCTCTAATGCCAAGGTCCTTGATCCACACTGATTTGATTTTTGTGCAGGGTGAGATATAGGGGTTCAATTTCAACCCACTACATATGGATTTCCAGTTTTCACGGCACCAATTATTGAAGAGGCTATCTTTTGCCCAATGTATGTTTATGGCATCTTGGTCTACAATGAGATAACTGTATTTATGTGGGTATGTCTCTGTGTCTTCTATTCTGTTCCGTTGGTCTTCAAGTCTTTTCTTGTGCTAATACCATGCTGTTTTTGTTACTGTAGCTCTGTAGTATAATTTAAGGTCTGGTATTTTGATGCTTTCTCCATTCCTTTTTTTTTGCTAAGGATTGCTTTGGCTCTTCTGGGCTCTTAATTTTTTTCAAATGAATATCATGACTGCTTTTCTATTCCTATGCAGAATATCATTGGAGTTTTAATGGGAGTTGTGTTAAATCTGAATAGCACATCATAAATAAAGACACCCACAGACTGAAGGTAAAAGGATGGGGAAAAAATGTCATTCACATGGATCTCATAAATAAGCAGGGGTTTCTATCCTCATATCAGATAACGTAGACTTCAAACCAAAGTTAATGATACTACTTAAGGGAATTCTACATCAACAAGACATAATAATCATAAATATTTATTCCCCAAATAGTGGAGCACCTACATACATCAAACAAATCCTCTCAATTTTAAGAATCAAATAGACCACGACACAATAATACTGAGTGACTTTAACATGCCTCTCTTATCACTAGATAAATCCTCCAAACAAAAACTAAATAAAGAAGCTATAGAACTATTGATTACAATCAATAATTTAGACTTAACAGACAGATATAGAATATTTTATCCACGAAGGCCTGCATATACTTTCTTCTCAGTGGCACATGGATCCTTCTCTAAAATAGACCACCATTGTAGGCCAAAAAGCAACTCTTAACACATACAAAAAAAAATAGAGATAATAACCTTGCATTCTAGAACATCATAGTGAAATGAAATTAGAAATCAATGATAAAATAAAAAATAGAAGCTACTCTAACACCTGAATAGTAAATAAAATGCTATTGAATGATCAATGGATAGTAGAAGAAATCAGTGATGAAATACAAAAATACTTAGAGGTAGATGAGAATCACAACATAACTTATCAAAATCTCTGGGACACTATGAAGGCAATTCTAACAGGAAAGTTCATTGTACTGAGCATATTCTTTAAAATAATAGTAGAAAGTCATCAAATAGAGAATATAACATTACATCAAAGCCCTAGAAAAAGAACAAGTCAACACTAAAAGCAGGAAACAATTAAAATCAGAGATGAAATCAAGAAATTGAAACAACAAGAAAGCATTTAAAAAATGGACAAAACAAAAAGTTGGTTCTTTGGGAGTACTAATTTCTATTTAAATGCACATGTTTGTGAGTTTCACTTTGAGTATAACTAAATTTAGAGTTGGGTCAACTCTTTTATTGGTATGGAATAAATTTACACAAGGTGATAAGTTGTGTGTGTGTGTGTGTGTGTGTGTGTGTGTGTGTGTGTGTGTGTATGTATTCAAACTTGTGGCTGCAACTCCAGCATATTTTTAATTTGTGATTAAGTAAATAGGCATTCAAATTTTGTCTGTTGGATATTATCACAGACAAGTGACTTTTCACCTAGTTTCCTGATTTCTAATATTCAGAATTTGCTCTGAGTTATCGTTTAGCATTTACAGAATATGATATTTTATTTTCAGGATAGGGTACAAATCCTCAGTTCTTAGGGATGTCAGGAAGGAGCAGGAAGTGGCAATCTCATCTTCTATAAGGCATAGTTACTAATGGATAAGCCACTAACACTACAGAAGGGTGGGCAACGGTTTTCTTTGGTCAAAATAACAAAAGTAGTATGTATTTGTCAGAACAAAGTTTAACCAACCCAGTCTTACGCAGAATTTTAGCAAATAAAATAAACTCTTTTCCTCCGTCCCCCATGCCCTCTACACACTTGGGTGATGGAATTGATAAATACAGGTTTTCTTTAATGAATTATACCAGATAGTAGGTATGGTTATGTTTTTTTTTATTGGTTTTTCAAAACATTACAAAACTCATGACATATCATCTTTCATACATTTGACTCAAGTGGGTTATGAATTCCCATTTTTACCCCAAATACAAATTGCAGAATCACATCGGTTACACATTCACATTTTTACAAAATGGCATATTAGTGACTGTTGTATTCTGCTACCTTTCCTATCCCCTACTATCCCCCCTCCCTTCCCCTCCCATCTTCCCTCTCTACCTCATCTGCTGTTGTTCAATTCTCTCCCTTGTCTCCCCCACCTTTCCCCTCACAACCTCTTATATGTAATTTTGTGTAACATTGAGGGTCTCCTACCATTTCCATACGATTTCCCTTCTCTCTCCCTTTCTCTCCCCCGACTCGTCTATGTTTAACGTTAATCTTTTCCTCATGCTCTTCCTCCCTGTTCTGTTCTTAGTTGCTCTCTTTATATCAAAGAAGACATTTGGCATTTGTTTTTTAAGGATTGGCTAGCTTCGCTTAGCATAATCTGCTCTAATGCCATCCATTTCCCTGCAAATTCCATGATTTTGTCATTTTTTAGTGCTGCGTAATACTCCATTGTGTATAAATGCCACATTTTTTTTATCCATTCATCTATTGAAGGGCATCTAGGTTGGTTCCACAGTCTAGCTATTGTGAATTGTGCTGCTATGATCATTGATGTGACAGTATCCTATGGTTATAATTTATAAAGAAGAAAACATGGGGAAGGTCCCCAAAGAATGACTCTATAATGTGCAATTTGTGATAATGTGAAATTGACAGGAAGCTGATCTTTCCATATCTAGAATTTCTCCTCCTGATGCATTGCAATTACTCCACATAAATGGCCATCTTCTCCACATCTGTCCTGTCTTGGAAATGATCAGGAGAGTTGGATCTGCTTCCTCCTTTCTAAGCCAAATCTGACATAAATAACAATACTGTTTAGGTGATCAATATGGTGGGATGGGCACTTTCAGGATTGGGCATTGGGCATAGTTACTGAAACAGAGCTGAGGTGTGGTACAGGAAAACATCTGGGGTATAAAAAAAATCCATTGTTTCATTATTTTCACACATGTTGCTTCTCTTAGCAGGAAGTTTCCTCGTCCTTTATGTTATTGTTACAGCTTGCCTGAAACTTAGTAGGAAAATTTTATATTCCTTTATTATCAGAATCTGGAGGAAGTTAGATTTTTAGTGTTTTCAATGTGATGTTTTGTGCCTCCTCTATCTCCTTCCGTTCCCTTTGGTCATCTGGGCAGGTGGTCACTGAGATTAGAAATGGAAAACTGGGGATGAGTATGCATGACTTGTATTACTCAATAGATTAACTTTTAAACATCTTTTAGGCATTGTTTCTATAAACCATACTGTGTCCTAGAAGATACAATGTTTTAAAACCTCATCAGGTCTGATATTGCTTCCAAATTTATTCTTGTGAGTTCACGTTCATTATTTCAACCAAAATTTCTGCCACTCTCCATAAAAGGCTATGTAGGGCAATTCTTAGTAAGGGGTAGTGCGAGGATAAGTCCATGCCAGCACTGGACATGCTGCTGACCCTCTAGAGAAGTCCCTATCCCCATCATACCTGGTGTCCTTAGCTCTCCTCACTCTAGCCCATCATGACCACCTTATCAAGGAGGGGAAAAAATCAGAAGTTTTGTCTCAGTCTCTTTGGTCTCCTCTAACAAAATACCATAGAGAGGGTGGCTCAGATGCAGCAGAAACCTGTTTCATAGTCTTCTGGAGCCTGGGTAATGCAAGATCAAAGCTCCAGTGGATGCAGTATTCAGTGGGAGCTCACTTCTTTGTTCATAGATCATGGTCTTCTCAGTGTGTCCTCACAGTGTAGAGGGCTGAAGGAGTTCTCTGGGGTCCCTTTATAAAGACTCCCTGATCATTCCTCAGAAACCCCACCTCTAAGTATTCTATGAGGATCAGATTTCAACATACGAATTTGATTAGACATGAGTTTCAGTCTGCAGAAGATTATATGGTATCAAAACACTTCAGCTTCTGTAAGAAGAAATTAAATGAACTGTATACTGCTGGGAAGTTCAGTTTTTTGAGAAAGAACAGCAAAAAGGAAAGCAAAGAGCAGACTCCACATAGATCAGAGCAATTCTGTATCGGTTTGGGGAAGGACAGCGCTGATACTCAGCCAATATGTTCCATACCAAGTTTTCTAATATTGAAATGCTTTCATTTTCCCATGGCTTTACCTCTGGGGATTACACGTGTCTAGGCAGGAAGAAATGCTAGGGTAATAATACCTAGTTGGTGCTAGACAGAGAATGGGAAGAGACGTTAAACACACTGTTACCTGTTTTGCTATTTTATTCTTCGGAGAAGAAGAAATTCCAGCATCTGAGCTGGGAGGATAAGAACAAGAGAACTTAAGAGAGAAAATTCCAGAGACTGAGGGGGAGGAGGAGGAAGCAGATAGCTCCTGTGCTTACTGGGGTTAGAGGAACTTCTATGGTAGAGGGACCTCTACTGTTAGAGGCAGTGCAGGAATTAATTGTGGGTTAAAATTCTTCTGAAATATTTAGCCAAGCTCAGTCTGCAACATGTCTGTGTTTGTTAGATGAATTGCAAATGTTGACTACAACCAATATTGTTCAAAAGTTTGTAATGCTTTAGCAATACTAGTGAAATAGCTATAGTTCCCAACTGGTGCTTGCTCACTGATAAAAGACAACACATCCAAAGCACCAGCATTTGATACCTCAAAGGAAACAAACTGCAAGTTACCTGTGGAGGTAACTGGCCCACTGCCTCCACCAGGTAAGCTGATCTTCAAGTTAAGCTCTTTATCAGAGTCTTAGAAATTCCTCATGCTTCAAAAGTAGTGCTGCTGTGTTTTTCCTGATACTTAGGTCTCATTTCTGAATTGCTTCTCAATATCATGGGTCCCCAAAGGACATTCTCTCTCTTTTTTTTTTCATTCAACAAATATTTATCGACCTTCTATTAGTTGTCAGTCCCCAGATAATGATGAGAAATAGGCAATTTAGGGAAGCTCATTATGGTTTGCTCTTGACTGATGGAAAAGACGGAGTCATTGGGAGGGTGTTGGTACCAGGCAGATCCAGGTTTCAGAATTGACTCCAGTCTTTAGTAGCTCCAGTGTTTACTTGTCCTCAGGCAAATTTTCTCTGAGTTTCAGTTTCTTCATTTGCAAGATGAGAATTCTAGCCAATCCCTCAAAAACAAATGCCAAATGTCTTCTTTGATATAAGGAGAGTAACTAAGAACAGAGTAGGGACGAAGAGCATGAGAAAAAGATTAACATTAAACAGGGATGAGAGGTGGAAGGGAAAGGGAAAGAGAAGGGAAATTGCATGTAAATGGAAGGAGACCCTCAGGGGTATACAAAATTACATACAAGAGGAAGTGAGGGGAAAGGAGGAAAAATATAAGGGGGGAGAAATGAATTACAGTAGAGGGGGTAGAGAGAGAAGAGGGGAGGGGAGGGGGGAGGGGGGATAGTAGAGGATAGGAAAGGCAGCAGAATACAACAGACACCAGAATGGCAATATGTAAATCAATGGTTGTGCAACTGATGTGATTCTGCAATCTGTATATGGGGTAAAAATTGGAGTTCATATCCCACTTGAATCAAAGTGTGAAATATAATATATCAAGAACTATGTAATGTTTTGAACAACCTACAATAAAAATTAATTTAAAAAAAAGAGATCAATTTCTCATTCAAAAAAAAAAAAGATGAGAACGTTTTTTACTTGATAAATTTTGTATTATTAGAAGAATAAACAACATCTATAAAGTGCTCGGAGGAAGAACGATTCATAGTTGTTTAGCATAAGTATCTACTTCCTTTCCTCCTGTCTTGAAAGAATCCACATCTGGACATCAATGGGGTCATCAACTTTTACGTCATTTATCTTGGTCATAGAGAGGTTCAAAGGCTAGAAATCACATTTATTGTTCCTTCAAGATCTCAATTACCCTGTGATCTGAACAAATTCTCATGGGCTGGGACTGGGGCTTGGGATTGACTGGTAAACCTGGAGATGAGGAAGTAAAGAAATACCAATAGCCTGGGCACGTTGAGAGACAGAGAGACGGAGAGATGGAGAGAGAGACAGACGGGGAGAGAGAGAGGGAGAGAGAGAGGGGGAGGGAGGGGAAGTATCTTCCAACTTTGTCTTTTTTCCTTGGTGTTATTCAATCCTTGTGGGCTCACTGGAGTTGTCTGGTAGGCATTTATTATTGATATCAGGGCTGTTCTTTTCACTTTGCAGTTTCCAGTGACACAGAACAGCTGAAAATCTGATCGCAACATACCGTTTCAAGTTCACTTAATGTCCTCTGTCTCCTAGGCCCCATAAATAAAGAATCAGTGTTTGGAGAGTGATTTCGGGTCCCCCTCCATCTTCAGTGACCGTAAGGATGGAAAAGCTGAACTGCAGGGTCTGTGTCATGCTGCAGACTTTGTCCCGAAAGATCATGAATCTCAGGCCTCCCTTAGTTCTGGCTGGGTATCAGGCCCAGAGTTTAACCACCATTCACTCTTGAGCCTTAATTATCACACTGCTATGTGGATAAAGACAAAGCCTTAGAGAAGTCACAGCCTTTTCCCTGTGACTTGTGTTTGAGAAGACTTCATCTGTCAGACACATGATAATTGTTTAAAGCCTTTTACACTTACTAAGGTTTAGTCTGCATACACCACGGGAAGCATCTCAGTTGACTCCTTGTTTATTTTCTAGCGCATTTGATATAGTTGTTTAGAAATCTTCTTCACAGACAGAAAACTTTATAAGACAAATTTGACATTGTTACTGATATTTCAATAATATCCTGCTTGAAATTCTTTATTGACTCGTGACATCTAAGTCATTCATAAAAATGATATACAGATTAGAAAACGGAGGTTGAGAAGCCAACTAAATGTGGAAGAAAAAAAAACTTAGTGGAAAGATGTGTACTCCTGAATTGGCTCTGTTGTCAACTGCTAGAACCACCTTGGGCAAGTCCCTTGCCATCTCTGAACTTCCTCTTGCTCACTGGTAAGTGAGAGATGTACTAGTGGCTAATTAGACACCTCCAGAGCAATGACCCCATACCCTTTTTCTTTTCCCCCAAACCAGTGGTTCTCAAATGTTTTGGTGTCAGGGACATTTATACTTAAAAAAAAAAAAAACCCACAAAATTTGGGGATTCAAAAAAAAACCCTTTTGTTGATATGGATCATATCTATTCATGCTGCTTGTACTGGAATTAAAACTGAGAACATTTTTGAAGTATTTATTAATTCATTTAAATTACAGTGATCTGCTTTTTATGTTTTAAAGCATTTAACTTAATGCTTCTAAAAACATTGTATTTTTTTTAATGAAAAGTGAGTATAGTGTCCAAAAGAGAAACTTTTTTTTTTTTATGTGTCTTAAGAGAAAAACACATGGGGGCTGAGGTTGCGGCTCATGTGTGAGCCTAGCATGTGTGAGGTGCTGGGTTCAATCCTTAACACCACATAAAAATTAAAAAAAATAAAATAAAGGTATTCTGTCCAACAACAACTAAAAATATATTTTTTTTAAAAAAGAAAAAACACATGGGTCTTTGTTTCTATTCTAGATTCTGTTGCTTTCATTAAAGTGCATGAAGAAAATGGACCTCCCAATAAATTTTAGTTGGAGAAACCAGGAATATGTTATAGCCCTAACAGATATTTGTGGTTCTTTTTTTTTAGATCCCAAACTCAACTAAAAGTAGTTTCTTAAAAGTTATTTGTGATATGGGATCTGACCAATTTACTCTTCACAATGAAAAGTTTATTGATATTTGTCAGTTTTATTGATTTTTTTTAAACATCAGGTATTAGCCATTTGGAAAACACTGGTTTAGTTACTAATTTATATCTTCTGTTTTAACTATAAAACATCAAAAATACATTTGTTAATATCACAGCCAATCTTATTGTATTGAAAAGATGTTAAGATCACATGATAACACATTTCCCATGTTTGAATTTTGTCTTGGAACTTCCAATTTTATCATTGGCAGTAGTTATTATCAATCATTTCCTTTAGAGTGAGAGTCTCCCTTGGTTCATTGTAAAGACTATATCTGTCAAATATTCAAGTGTGAATTACCACAGTTGTTTTGTCAGTTGTTCTTTCAAGCAAATATTAAAAAGGAGTTCATTGACTGACAACTTAATTGCACAACTATTGTTGATTATTAATAGAAGTGCTTTATATACTGCTTCATCAAGAATTATCTTTTGATGAACATATCTACAGAAACATTGTAAGGAAGAATATGTGGGAAGTAAATATTTTGTAATTTGCATGTCTAAAGATATCGTTATCCTATCTTCCTACTTGATTGCTAGTTTGGCTAGTTATAGAATATTTTGTTAGAAGTATTTTCCCTTAAATATGTTATCTCATGCAGACTGCCAATTTCCAGAATTACTGTTCAGAAACAAATGGCTAGTATGATTTCTTATTTTTCATACTAACTGTCTTAGTTTTTCATTGCTGTGACAAAATTCCTGGGAATATCAACTTAAAAAGAGGAAATATTTATTTATTCTCTTATTGTTGTTGAACCTGTGAAGAATCAATGCATCATGGTGATAAGTATATGGCAGAAGTAACTGCTCACCCTCTGAGGTTTGGGAAGCAAAGACGAAGAAAAGAAGAGTCCAGAAGAGTCTCAAGATTCCTTTCAAGGACATGCCCCCAATAACCTAACTTTATTTGACCATGCACCACCTTCTAAAGTGTTCACCACCTCCCAGTAGTGCCACAAGCTGGTGACCAATCTTACAACACATGGGCCTTTAGAGGACATACCATAGTAATAACACTTTGATTTTTTCCCCAAGAAAACTTTTGATATCTTTGTATCTAGTATTTTAAAATTTCAGTGCTGTGACTCATTAAAGTTCTCTTTTTATTTTTATATTGGGTACTAAGTAGGCATTGTCGATTAAAAAAAAATCCGGCCCTTTTTTTCCTAGAAAATATTAGGAATTACTTGGTTAATCATTTCTTTCTTCCTGTTTTTTGTTCTCTTTCTTTCAAAAGCTAGCATTTGAATATAGGGCAGGGCTACTATATCTAAGTCTTCTCATTTTCTTCATTTTTTTTGTCTCTTTTTATTTTATTCAATCCCTGGGACTGACCCAAAAGAGTTTAAACACTGAGCCATATCCTAGTCATTTTAAAAAAATTTTATTTTGAGATATTTTCTTTCTAAGTTGCTTAAAGCCTTGTTAAATTGCTAAGGCTGGCTTTGAACTTCCAATCCTCCTACCCCAGCCTCCCAAGCTAGTGGGATTACAGGAGTACACCACCACACCCAGCTCTGTCTCTTTAAAGAAACTCTTATCTATATTCCCTCAACTTCCTATTGCATCTATTTAAAAAAAAATCTGATATAATGTTTTTATTACTAGAACTTTCTTTTCAATAATTTTTTTTTATTTTTAAAATAATAGTTATTTTTCACACTTATAATATCTTCTTATTACTCTTAAAGAGTTTCTTTAAAATTTTTTTCTACCTTCATTGTTCTTGGTTCTTTCAGTTTAGTTGCTTTTCTGTTTTATTGGTCTCTTTCTTACAGTTGCAGAATTTCTTCAAATATCTAATTCTCAGGTTTCTGCTCATGATGTAAAATAAAAGCTCAAAATGTTATTGAGGCTTCAGGGTACATCAGCAGGGCTTGTGGACTTCCATCTTCCCATAGGGTTTGATCAGGGTGGGCTTTGAGCGTCCCTTAATGTCAGTGTCTTTGGGCTTTTTCTTTGAGCAGATTCTTCTGATCTCTTGTCTGGAAAATATGGGTCTGCTACCAGGGTTCTGGGAATAAAGCAAAGAGAAAACCAAGGAGTGGTCAGCATCTTCCATACGCATCTGGGTACTTCACTCATTGTTTTTAGAAGAGTGTCCAGGTTCTCAGATGAGCCTTGTGTTCCCTTGTGTTCTCTATTCCATACATTTTCCAGAGACGCCTAGATACCATGTGGTTAAGGGCCCTGGGGACCTAGTTTTTCTTAAACCCCTTTAAACCAATTATCATTTTGCTGTTTATAAACACTCTTCACTCGCAGTTCTGAAGGTGTATGGCACTTTCACTTTCTGGACCTGTTTAGGATTCTGCATTCCAAATATGGTTGTTTCCCAGTTTCTCATGGTACCAGCCGAAGCATCCACTGCTTTTCGTCTGCTAAATTATTTCATACTCATTATTCAGTTTTTCAACAGTTGATTGTTATTGAATCTTTTTTAAAATTTCACTAATGGGGATGGAACTCAGGGCATTGCACGTGCTAGGCCTGTGCTGTACCACTCAGTTGCACAGCAAGCTGTGCTATCAAATCTTGTCTTCTACTTTCCATCCTTATCAATTTATATCTTAAAAAAATCCAAGTCTATTTGTCTAGTAGGTTTTTGGGAGCGATCAAAATTAAATGTGTGCATTCAATTTGCTCTCTTTTTTTTTTTTTTCTAAATTTGCCCTTTCCTACATTTTAAAAGTGAACTGAATGCTTTAAGTGTAGACATTCTGTGTCATTGGTAATAGCTGAGTAAGAACTTTGGAACTTTAGTGTAATCTTTCACCCACGCAATTCAGGTTACTGACTCTTTATCAAGTTGATCTTGATATTTTTACCAAGGCAACTCTTTAATGCTACTCCTGTGGAACCTCTTCAGGTTGACTTTTTTTTTTTTTTTTCCTCTAGAAAATATTTACATCTATTATTGGGCCACTTGTGTTCAATTCTCTTTTGTAGCTGTTTCAGTCTCTCACTATTCCTCTCTAGTCCAAACCCATGCCCCTTTCTCTCCGCAGACTATATCTTACTCAGCATGGAATCTGTTTATGTGCTTCAGATTCTCATGCTGATGCCTAGGCAGATTTGCAACTGACTTCCTTTCTAGTCTCCAAGAGAAAGAAAGCTTCCTCACAATGACTGATTATACTGACAATAATCTTAATCTCATCACTGTATATGTTCTTTGAAAGTTGCAGAATTATTTTTCTACCTTTTCTCTCTCTCTCTCTCTCTCTCTCTCTCTCTTTATTGTCAGGGGGCGGTACTGGGGATTAACTCAGGGTCACTCAACCACTGAGCTACATCCGTAGCCCTATTTTATATTTTATTAAGAGACAAGGTCTCACTGAGTTGTTTAGCACCTTACTTTTGCTGAGGCTGGATTTGAACTTGCAGTCCTCCTGCCTTAGCCTCCTGAGCCACTGGAATTACAGGTTTGCACCACTGCACCCAGCTCTCTCTGCTTTTCAACTGGGTGAATTCCCACGTCTCATTCTTGATTACCCAATGAAAGCTTCATGTCACTTCTGAAGCCTTCTTTGGCTACATACCCTCAGAGATAGCTGCATCATATTTGACATTGCCAGTTAAATTGTCTTTCTCATAATTGAATGTGTGCTCAATGAAGAGAAGGAATATGTAACTCACTTTTGTACTGCTAGTGCCTAGCATGTTGCTTAGAATGTAGTATTTAAAATGTTCACTCAGTTAACAAATGAATGCTTTAATTGGACTTTGAGCTGAAAACTTGGGGTTCAACCAAAATCCCTTAATGGGAAAACATATATAGAATATCCTCATTCTAAACCACTGCATCAATTAAATCTTATGAGTTCAAGAAGAAAAAAAAAACCCCACTAATATTGAACTGGTTTCATTTAGAATACAGTAACTTTTCATATGGTACAAGCAAAAATGCTGTATAAGAACTCATATCTTGGTTTTGTAAAGTTCAGAATGAAACACGATTTCCTTCATGTTTCTGCCTCCTTGGTTACTGATACTCCAGATGCTGTGTGTTTTACTAAAAGGTTCTAAAGCTCAGAAGCATATCTGCTGTTTGGTTACTTTTCTGACTCTGATGTATTTGTTTCAGGGGAGAGAACAGGGATTTAATAATATTTTTAGAGAAAAGAAAAATTAAGTAATTTATATAGACTTCATGTATTGACAGCAATAATAACTTTCACACACACACACACACACATACACAATTTCACACATATGGTACTATTACCTTTTCTAAGCCAATTCTTTCCTTTTTATAGCTAAGTTTCTTCAGAGTGGTTTATATACCCTGTGTCTATTTGCTTGCCTTTTATTTAGTTCGTTGAAATCTGATTATTTCTTCTACTATTCCACCAAAACCGCTCTAAGCAAGGCTAAGTATGGCTTATTCACTGAAAAACTCAATGAACAAAACTCATTTGATGATTTAATTAATCAGTTAATATCACTTGCAATTATTGATCTCATGTACATAGCACATGGTAATTGTTGCACAGTGTAGAAAGAATTTTGTACTGCAATCTTATCCTTCAACAAACTTACATGCAAGCTAATAGTCATACAAACAATACAGGAGTGTTACAAAAAAAAAAAACAAAATATAATTAGTACCATAAAAGAGGCAAAGATCAAATCTGGAGAAACAAATGTAACTTTAATTGGGAAAAGAAGAATAAAATTGAAGAAGGACACATCATTTTATTTTATGCTTTTGTCTTTTTTTTCAGGGATTGGCATACAGTAGGCAAGTGTTCTACCCCTAAGCTGTACCCCCAACTCAGAAGTAATATTTCAGAAAAGGATTAAAGGATGTATAATGATTAGGGACAGCAGGAAAGTAATAATATGAGCACTTTCTTGAGATATTTTTTGCTTGAATTTTATTTTAGGTTTCTTTTAGCTTTGATTTTAGGGTTCTTCTGGAATGAAGCAATAAAGGGTTTGGAAAAGGAGATATTTATAATTTGGGTCATTTACTTGGTGTCTCCCAAATATAAAAAACTTTTAATTTGTTAATGCGTTTCCTTGGACATTTTTTTAATATTCCAGAACACTTGTTCTGTGACCATAATCTCATTAGAATAGAATACAGTTTGCTAACGTGCATTTTGCTGCTTTATATGGGACAGAAAATACCTGCATGACACCTCTTCAGGGCTGCAAAGGTAGAAGTCCGTACCTGAGATGGGCACTGTCTGCAGCTGAAGGCTGTTTCTACTGGGAGAGGGAGGAACTGAGTCCTGGATAACATTGGCTCTGCGTTCCACTGTTTGGGAAAAGTGGAGTATGCAGTGGGATTTAGGTCTGGATGCCTGCCCCAACTCCCTAAATAATTTTAATTTTATTGGTACCATCTATTATCAATCTTAAACTTGAACTCCTTACAGGTCATAAATGTTGGGACAACACTCAGAACAGGAAGGAATGAGAACAGGAGGAATGGGTGACCAGGGAGCTATAGCAAAGTTCCTAATAGTCAGATTCTGGAGCTTTGAAATAGTATAGGGTGACTTGGGGGACTACTGTCACTAATAGCTGAAGGAGATGAAGTAGTCTGTTCCTGGGTGACCGGGGAACTATAGTGCAATGGATTTTATGTGTACATTCAGTCTTCACAGTGATTTATGACAGTGGCTACAGAGAGAATTTATTGAAGGCATTTGTCAGGGATTACAGAGTAGATTGTTATGCTTACTTGAAGAGTTACCACCAATGTTTATTCTGTGTGTTCATGGAAACATCTGTACATGGAACTGGACATTCTAAGCCACTTTGAGGGGTCCTGTTTGGAGAATTACTTGTAACTGGAGAAATAAGGAGTGCTCCAAAAATTCCTCATGAGAAAATCATGTACATCTATTTTTTTTTTATAAACTTAGGGTTTGGATCACATTTTAAACTAAAAACTTTGCAAAGAGAATTATTCTACAAAACCAAAATGTCACCGTTAAATAGGAAAACATAAGAGTGACTGACATTAGTGGAGCTGACATCATGGCTTTTCATTGGTATGGAACTCCATTTTGTAAGAGATAATTTCTGAGACGCTTGCATTTTTGTTCTGGTTGATGAGGAGAGGGAGTGAAACCTCTCAGAAACTTCTGTCTTTATGATCTGTGACAGTCATGTACCCCAAGGTTCATTTGCATCACACAAAGTTTGTATCTAGTGTACTTGGAAGCAAGTAGTTCTCAGATTAGGAGCAAATTGTAGTGAAAGGTCAGCCAAATGTTCAGTCTGAAGTGTTTGTGTTAACCATTAGGATATGAAACAAGGGACGGAGAGTAGGCAAAGTCAAGAAGGCAAATGCAATACAGAGGGATGCAAAGAGAAATAATGAGTGTTGTTCTGTTCTTTTTGGATATAGAAATTGGGAAGCAGTTTGAGAGCCAGACTGACATAGACTAGATGATAATTTCTCCTGTTTGTTGATTTTAATCCTTGCTCTCACATTTTATGTGGCTTAATGCAATACTTCATGACTTTGGAAGAATAATAAAACACTTGGTTATTTAAATGGAAAGATATTTATGACATGGCTTGCTTAATCACTACCTTCATAATTCCTTCAACACGTGGTTTGGTTGGAAACTCATGGGACGTAATTCTAGAGAGGTGGCTTTCAGATAATGAGTCACACGGCCAATGACCACATAAAATAAAAGTGTGTTCATAATACCACCTTTGAGCACTTTCGGGCAGTCCTTGAAATGATTCCTATTGATAGGATGAAAAATACGAGTTTCACTTTATTTTTGCATTTGTTGAGCTATAATGCTTATCTGTATGAAGAATCTGTCTTTTGTTTATATAACATAGAGATTAAGTTTATTAAGATTAAGTTTATGGATCCTGAATGTATTCAGACTTGCCTACTCTGCTAATTATGAAAGCCCCTGGCTTTTGCAGAACTAAACATAACAGCAGTAGAAAACTTCACATATTGAGCTCACATTCAACTGTGATATTTTCCTCCCTACAAGGATTGTTATAGGTCTGTGTTGTACTCCTGAAGAATCCAGGAAAACCTGTCATAAAAGCCCTATTGGAATAGAACACATGGGAGATGGAAGTTCTATCTTATATATACACCTGCAAAGCTTGTGAGCTTGTCATAGGCTATAGAGCCTCAGACATAAGCATGCTGGCATCTTGAGTCTGGATGGCAGAGATTGGTATGTGGCTCTGCAGTATGGAAAAGAGCAGCTAGAGGACTGTAGAGGCATTGGGACTAGTTACTGATACCCTGAATGAGCTTCTCTTTGGGCTGAGTGTTGCCATGAGACTGACTTTGGTCAAGGGAACATAAGTAGAAGTGACATGTGACATTGCTGGGCAGAAACCTCCAAGTGATGGTACACTTTGTCATGTTTTCTTCCCTCTGCCATGTTAATTATGGAAGCTTATATCAAGACATGGCTTCTGTTTGCCTGGGTTCCCTACAACTGGAAGAATTCCTCCTATGCCCTGCCAAACCAGTGTTGGCATACATCATAACAAGAAAGAAATCATCACTATTTTAAGACAATGATAATTTGAGATTATATGTTATTGTAGCACCACTTTTCCTGTCTTGATTAATCCAAGTAGTTTCCAAAAAAGATCAATTTTTGAAGAGAGCAAAGGCCAGAATCAGGCCAAAGACTTCTATTTGAGTGCACTCGGGGAACACTCTGAAGCAGAACAGATATCAGAACTAGAGATCATTCACTGAAAATGAGTCAGCATGCAGGAGTTGGGGAAAGGTCTTAAGGTCCAAATCAAAGAAACTGACAATTGAAATCACCTTGCATTTCTAGCAAGCCATGCAATTGATTTAGTGGATAGGTCAAACAGAAGACTAGGATACACACAGTGGTGTTAAGATGAGGTATTGATCTCCCTATGGTCATGCAGGGATTTGGAGTTTTGTTTTTTTTTTTTTTTTTTTTTGTATTTTTGTTTTTTGTGGTGGGCTCCAAAAACAGTCCAACATCCTTTCAAATATTCCTATTGACAAGGGACCTGGCCTTGACTAAGCTTGAAGTTTATAGTTTATCATTTTGACTAGTTGGTTAGAGCTTGCTAAAGCAGATGGGACCTGAAACAAAGAAAGTGCTATTGGCAATAGGGTTTGACATAATTTTTAATGGGACATTTCCATTAAGCCAATTCTAGGTTTTTACTTCCCAGATAAAGTAATAGCTGTTTAAGAAGCATTATAGGTAATTTTCTGAAATTATTAGTTATTTTACTTCTTTTTTTATAAAGGATACAAGGAACTCCTATTTTTCCAGAAGCTGTGGAACCTACAACATATTTTTATTTGATTATCACTAGTGTTGATTAAATTCGAAATTGTTCTTTGGGATTGAATTGCCTTGATTTTCTTATTATGATTCACTGTGTAGTTATTCCTGAGTAGACTTTTTTAACAAGTCTACCATGTGATACACTGTGATGTAATTTTGCAGCTGTTTTCACACTAAACATATAAGCCCAGAGTATCCCAATTAGAAGAAATGTATATGAATTATCCCTTATGAAATAGTAACTGTAATTTTCTAGGTTTTGACTAATGATTATTTTTATCTGTATCATCTTTCAGTTTTATATTCCAATTAAATGTATTAAGGCAGAAGATTTTATAAAATTATACAAAATCTATACATTTTTTGAATAGAAATGTTTTAACATCTCTATATTTTCATTTCCTTGATTTATGTAATTTATGATAATGTAACAGAAAAGAAAACAAAATCCAAAATGAGACTTAGGTAATACACTGTCCTCTGAAAATTGATTTTCTTTAGGACTTAAAGATTGGTAGAATGATAGACTTGGGAAAGGTGGATAGGTATAAAATATGTACCCTTTTTATGTGAATTTTCTCTATTTTCAAAATTCAAATCTGGAAAGGAATTCCAGATGGACTCTTCATACTTACCTATATCTGGTAGTTCCAATATGTTTCTTGCATCCAAAAGCCATTCAGATGGGGATGGGACATTGTTCTGAAGACTTGTAGAGAACAGATGAAGTTTCATGTGGCCACAGTTATTGTGGTCCAGTCACCCTCATCCTCATTGTTGTGGGTATATAAATGTTGGATCTCTCACTGAGTCCAATTAAGATTCCCTGGGGTATTGATGGTTCCTTCCACAGTTTACTGTTCTCTGATGTAAATGCAGAACTCTGAACTTTTTTGTACTCTACTAATCTGCCTTCCCCTTCCTGTTTGAACTAGCTAGATCATTTAGTTTGGAGGTTCCACAGATATTTATTTCCAAGTACTACATAAGAGAGAGGACCTAAGCCATTCCCATGGGTGCATTCCTCTCTTCAGAAATTATCAAACTGATAACTAAATGTCGAAATGCTCATGGGTTTGCTCACTGGGCCATAGACTTTGTATTTTTAATTTTTACTTCATTGATTTCTTTCTTTCTCATTATTATTTCCTCCTTTTCTATATTACATGGGTTTATTTTATCGTGATTTTTCTAACTCCCTTGAGATGAATATTTAACTTATAAATTATTAAACGTATGCCTTCTGCATTTCAAATATACATCCTTAAATATGTACATTTCCCTCTAAATATTGTTTTTGGCTCATACTATAAATTTGATATGTTGTTTTCATTATTGTGGAATGCGAAATGTTTGGAATCATCTAATATAAATTCCTTTTTTATTTATAGCTTATTTAAAGCAGCATAGTACAATAAAAAACTACAAATGCTAGCATTATTATTATTTTTTTTATTTAAACTGCTAAACTTTGAAACAGAAGATCTGTTGGTCCTAAGGTACCCTGGCTATGCTCCAAGTGATGCCTGACACTCTCCACTAGGTCTCGAACGTGACCTTTTGCTTGGATCTTCTTTGTTTCATCTCATTACTCATGTTTTTTTTTTATTTCTCTAATACTCTTGCCATTAATCTTTGTGACTTCAGACATTCTCATATTCATTCACAGACTATTTTGCCAGAATATTTAGATCCCTTTTCTGTTTCAGAAGAGGTACTATTGCACAAAATGATGTTTGAGGTTAATTATTTCACCAAAATCATTTTTTGAAACTTCTCACATTAAAATTTATCTTTGACAGTCTTGGCCTAATCATAAAGGTTCATGCTATTGACTCTTATAAGCTTTGCATTTCATTAACTGCATCTATTTCCAATGAGCAAAAAAATGTTGGTTTTCAAAAATACATGAGATATACACATTCAGTCTAGGAAATCTCAAATATTTTGTAATACAGACTGGAAAATAATGTTCTTAATTTATTCAAGCCAACTGGATCTCTTATCAAACCTGGATGTATCTAGCCTAATTGGTACTGATGTGATTATGCGTTTTGATGTGGAAACCTTATTCATAAATGTTTATGATTTATTTTTCCATAAGTGCCATTTGGAAAATTGGACTAACATGAGCTAACTACTATTTTGTCCCATACAATCAGAAAATGTGACCTTAAGTAGAAAGACTATTTAAAAAAAAAGGAATACATAAATTGTGTTCTTGCTTTGGTGCACCACTCGGGAACTACAATAATTATTGTATTTAAAACTTTTTATATACTTTCAGTTTTCCTTGACTTGAAGAAATGATTAGCTTCTTACCTGACAATTACAGTGAAATTCCTTAAATATCCATAGAGACTGTCAGTCTTTCACCATACAGATGTAAAACCTCTAAACCTTAAAACAAGCAACAGGTAGTTTTCAAGCATTTACTGGTTTCTATTTTCAACACTTCCCAGGAAGAAATAAAATTTAGTATCTGAATGAGAATGAATTATAGTAAAAAAAAATCAGAGTGAAAGAATGAGACAAGGTTGTTTTGCACTGCAAAAAAAGTATATGGTATAATCTGATGGAACTGGAACCACAGTTATTGCGAGTGTCCCTTTAAACTGTAGGACTGCAGTTGATCTCTGTATGTTTTCTGGTATTCATCCCTTTGAAAGGAGAATGAGAGCTAAGATCATTGGCTGTACTGTGAAGCTGTCACATCTCAGTACTGAAAAGATACAGTGCAAGTGAATTTAAACAGTCTTTGGCTTTCTGTTCTTACATTGCCAAGAGCTTTGAGAAGGATGAACCAAGTGAAGGCTTTATTTAGGGCTAAGTGAGATTCAGATCCCTCCAATCTGACAGCGTTTCAGCCTCCGGAGTGAGGAAGCAGCAGAAACAGAAGCAGCAGAAGCAACAGCAGTAGCAGCAGCAACAGCAGCAGCCCCTGCTGAAGTCCAATAGAGGAGACTTGATCTCTAGTTTATCCTGGAACTCCACCTGGGATCGTGCACTGTCCAGGGTCCTGAAACATGAATCAAACTGCCAGCGTCTCCCATCACATCAAGTGTCAACCCTCAAAAACAATCAAGGTAGGACCTGGTTTTTGTCTCTGCTCTCTGCTTCTGCACGTGCCTTCATTCATCTACCTCACAGCTGGGTGTTTGTGTGGCAGGACACTGACAGTGGAGATACCTAGTTGGTTTGAGTTGGATCTCAGGAAAGTGTTAGGCTCTGTTTGCATGTGTTCGTGGACCAAAGAGTAGTTTCCACTGAATCATTCTATATCCTGATGACTTTGGCTTTTGTTTTGACTGAGAATTGATTACTGGTCTTTTTTAGAAATAAACTTTAAGAGTTGCTAGTTCATGTCAGTTTTCTTTAATGGAACTGGTGAAGAATTTGCAAACTACTTGAAACAGATAAACTTAAATTGACTACAAATTTGATAACTGCACTTTATGGTCATATGGATTTAGATCATTTATCTTTCCAAAGAAAAGCATCTCCCTCATTGTGAGCATTGAACTAGTGTTATACTAAAGTGACTTCAGTGAGACAGTGTAAAAGTTATAGAGCATACAACCACATGTTCTTATGTATACCATCATATAGCTCAAAGTCAGCGAAATGACTTGAGACATTCTTTATTTCCAAAGCTTGTTAAAAGTTTGTGATTTTCTGACAAATCACAAATCATGGTCAAAAGTAAAATTCTCAAAATTTCATTTTTGTCTGTTCCAAGTGATATTTTAAGTGATATTTATGTCACTTCTTTTGCATAATTTTATTTAGGATACTTTTAATTTTAAGCAGCCTCATAAATGGTCATGCTTATAATCAGGGATTTGCTCTATATTTCCATCAGTCTGAACTGGATTATATTTTGTATGTGATTACTTTTCATCTTGAGCCATAGTAATGCATTCCTCTGAAACTCATTCATGAAGAAAACCGATAACCTGATGTGTCATCTTCAGTTATCTCTCATTAACATGCAAGTGCATACCTTTTATTAAGATGCCAGAATTTAAGAAGCTTGAATTTTGGGGTTTACAATACTATCTGGTTTATATCTCTGGCCCTTGACAATATTGTATAGATTGTAATTACAAAAATAATCTAATTTTCAGCAACATTTCTTTCTTCTGAACTTTCCTACCTTAAGTCAGAGACTTTCAATGATAAATAAACCAAAAGCTAAACATTTTACTCCATTCATCTGCAATTATTTTTAAAAGCAATGAGGTCAGCAGAATATATCTAACAAATTATAATTAAACTCCCATCATATATAAACATAGGAAGTTAGTTGAAATCACATGAAGTCCAAATTCAGAAATGTACATCTTCTCTAATGGCAAAAGCAGAATCTTTTTCAGCATTGGATTCTCTGTACTGCATCCAAGTTTAGAAATAAATGTTGAGCTTTAGGAATTAAATTGTTTTCTGCATGTCAGAGTTCCACATACATCAATTATATAAGCATACCATCACTGAACAATGCAAAAATAGTTAATATATGGCATTCCATATTGTGATGTACAAATTCTATTTGAAAATATGTGTTGTAGTTTAAAGTGAGATAGAATTACAGATTGTCCATCTACCTTTGTCTAGAAAACCATAAATGACCAGTGGCTTTCTGTTTAAGTGTTTGAGGTCACAGGAATCAAGCATTTTTATTTGCCCTATTCTTTATTGGGTAAGCACAAATGAATGCTACTTTCTGGGACTTAAAATCACTTTTCTTATTAGTGCTCTGGAATTGACTGCTCTCAGACAAACTGTGGAGCAAAAAAGAAATGTTTCTAGTATAAGGGTTTTGCATCATCTTGCTGATCTTGCAGATGCTGGTTTTTTATTCTAACTGCAGCCATTGAATTGAAATGAAAGGCATCATAAAAATTGGACAATCCACCACTTAGCAATGTGTTATATTAATGGCTTAATGAAAGAATCTTGAATCAAAGCTCTGGGTGATTTGGTTAATTGTACAAGTTAAGTTCTTTTGTGCACCCCCCACATTGCCCTGGGGAGCTAAGGATGCTTGTGATGTTCGTAAAGTATGTAGAGTTGCAAGCATTGAACTATTAAGGGAGTAATTACTTGAGTATTTTCCAATTTGCAACAGTAAAAAGGGATGAGTGGAAAAGCTCTCTTACTTCAAATTATGTTCTCAATTATGAAACATTTATGGCTTTTGGAATTTATACTAAAAATGGCTATCTATATTTAGGTAATGCATTAGCCTATGAGCAAAATGCAATAACAACCTAAAGAAAAACCCTATGATGAGAGGCTTTTGGAAAACTATGGTACATCAGGGTTTTAAAGACTCTGAACTTTTGGAGTCTAAGGTTCAAGCATGGCTGTTTAGAGTTATTTTTTCCATAATTGTTAATGTTACTATCTGACAATTTAAAATAAATCCCTCTCATGGAATTTGATTGGCCTGAAGATAATGATAACTCACTATAGGACTCTGGAATACTCAGGTACTTGAAAACTGGCATATTGCTCCATTTTAGAAACTCTAAGTCCTTCAGGGCTTTTTACACATAGCTCAGTGTAATAAACCTCTAGGGAGAATTCCCAACCTGTCACTGTAGTAAATGCTGGCTGTTTCTTCTCTTGATGGTATAACTACTACTAAAAAAGAATGCAATAGGAATGGATAAAAGTGAATTGCATATGCTGAAAAACCTGTAGAAGGAGCAAGTGTGTGTGTGTGTGTGTGTGTGTGTGTGTGTGTGTGGTGTTTGTGTATCCCACTTGAATTTTAAAAAGTGATGAAATTTGCAGTTCTCATATTTAGTAGTGGTTGCCACTGTGGTCCTAGTAGTGTCAATCTGGAGAAGGAGTGATGGAGAAAAGTCATAATGGAATGATTGGCAACATTATTTGCTTTGCTTGGTGTTTGATTTTGTCATTCTGGCCATTCTTTAGTTCAACTAGTTTCTGAATCAATTTTTCTGATGGACTTCAGCTGGTATCTTCCTATAGTCAAAACTTATAAGAGAGAAGAGAACAGAAGAAGTAAAATAAAGGTACCAAGCCTGTTCTCAGATCACTTTGGATGGATGCTAAATGCAGTTCTCTCATGAAACCCCCTCCAAATTCAGAGCTTATAAAGTTTTTTCCTGAAATGATTATAAACCTTATAAGGAGTGGGGAGGGAATCTTTCAGTCTGAAATCTATAATGGAAAATTTTAGGGACTATCTGGGAATGTCAAATACGTATATAATTTAATCTTGGCATTATTGTAAACTTTTTCAAGAATTTTCTCCCCCCTTGGGGAACAAACTTGCTTTTGTCTTTACTGTCTTGGCTTCTCTTGGTTATACTGAAAATAAATTAAATCTTCCAGCCAAATCTTTGTTTCGCTCCCACTCCCCCCCACCCCAGTGGAATTACTTATTTAGAACTTCGCCCCTAAGATGTACAGAGAATATAAAAAAATTCTTTCATATTTTAATATAAGTCTAGTATCCCAGTGTGTCTAAGGAAGTAGAAGAAAATTTTCATTTTATTGTTTTGAAATTATAAATAGTGAGTGAATTATCTGGAGTCAGTGATTCCTAGGTCAGGAATCATATATATTGTATCATATATATTGTATCTTGCTCATCATCTTGAGCTGACAATTTTTTTTCGTGACAATTTCAACTGAATTTTATGTAGCAATGTTGATGAGTCAATATGCTAATAAAGTAATAAAGACTCCATCCCACACACTCTTGCTATAGGAAATAAGAGAAATTAAATGGATAGAATTACTATACTGTATCCCATAATTTTTTTTTACAAATACTATATCAAAAGTGTAAATAAAATTATAAAAATAGTTGGGTCAAAGAGAATGAAATCTTTCAGAATTATTTTCTGATTAATCTGTAGATTTGAGGATAGGGTGGTTGGGCAATAATTTCTTCATTTAACAAATTGGTGATTTGGAGCATGACACTGGTGAATTGGCATGGTGAGACTGGCTTGAAATTGCACTATGGCATCTCACTGGTTGTTAATTCTATGCCCTTAACCTAAGGGATGGGCACCTCATCTGATTTTTATATGATAATGAGCTAATATTGCAGTTTAGTCTCTAAGAGTATGTCGTAATTATATATGCAAGTGATAGCCACAAGAGTTTATCAATGCAAGGAGTACATAAGAAAAAGATTATCTTTTTATACATGTCATATCATACATATGCAAAATGTATGATTCTCCCATGCTTCCTATTACTTCAATTTCTAAGTGCAAAGATTGTAATGTATAATATTTCTATATGGTACTGTGTCTTATTCTTTTTGATTCCTAATCCTAAGGACTTTAGGCATGGGGGAAAAAAAAGAAACTTCCTTCAAGTGTGACCACAATACAGACTCAGACATGCACCAAAGAAAAAGTTACTGTTAAAATTCTATAGTTACCAAGGACATCAGTGAACTCTGCAGTTCCATTCAGCAAAGTAAAGATTTTCCTTCAGTCTTAGGAGAAGGGGCTGCTCTTCTAAGTGTTGATAGAGGAAACAAAGAGAGAGGACTTATAAACAATTAAGGATGAAGAATATTTTATTTGTATGACAATTTTTTATATCTTTTAGAAATGTTCTACATCTTTTTAATTATTCTCACATAGTTTCTTCATATGCTTGAGGCAGAATCACAGTCTATTTTAGACTTAAGCATGAAGGGAACCAGAAGTTAGAAATTCTGCTAATGACAAATTTATAGTCATTTACAATTTTCATTTATGGCTAAGGTTTTAAACCTTTAAATGATTATAGGACAATTTTATTTCAAAGGGCTATAAAGTCAACTGTTTTTTTAAAGGAAGCATTAAAGATCTTTTCTTTTTAAAAAAGAAGGACAATGTAAAATAATTGAACAATTCTATGTTTTATTAGCTTTTCTCTCAATAGGTAATTTCTTTTTTTGACTTTTATAATATTTCACAATCATTTCTGAAGAAGTGTTGTCATATAGTGTGTTGTTGGGTAAATTTAGAAGATTTTTTAAAGTATCCAATATCACTTAATTTTCTCTTTGGAAAAGTAATGTATTAATGATTTTTCTCTAAACTCACATTTTGGTCAGTTACTGAAGACTTTGTTGCTAATAAAATGCCTGTCAATGAAAAGGCAGGATGGGTCTGCAAATGAAGCATGGGATAAAGAAACTAAGGCAGTGGTTCTGGAAATATGTTCCCTGGACCAACAGTGTCAATATTTCCTGGTTACTCATGAGAAATGCAAATAATTCGTCTCTATCTATACCTACAGAATCAGAAACT
The DNA here is from genome assembly GCF_048772815.1 of Callospermophilus lateralis. Lineage (NCBI taxonomy): Eukaryota > Metazoa > Chordata > Mammalia > Rodentia > Sciuridae > Callospermophilus > Callospermophilus lateralis. The sequence goes on along the minus strand of NC_135313.1, from coordinate 106,229,081 downwards.
CTGAAGGTGGGACCTTGCAACCTAATTTAATAAGCCTTCCAGGTGATTCTGATACACAGTGGCATTTCAGTACCACTGAGCTGAAGGTTGACCAAATAAGACAGGATCTGTGCTTGTTCTACATGTACGATTTGTCCACAACTGGGTATCACAGATGTGAACACCTGAAAACCTGCATCTGTGAGAGCAAAGAAGACCTCATTAGGTCTTTTGTCCTCCACAAGGATTACCTGACACAAAGCTTTTCATATATGAGACATTGAATATATATATATATATATATATATATATATATATATATATATATATGTTAATTGTTAAATTAACAAATTCTATTAGTTCTAAGAGGAGTTAAGGGAATTTTAATGCCTTATTCAACAGGTAACTGTTTTGGAAGCCACACCTTGTGTTTTAAGTTCATAGCAAATTTTTCAAATAAGTATATTAACATTTTGTTTGTCATTCAATAGTTTTATTCTCTATCTTGGATTGAAGCCATTTGGCAATCAGCACCTTTGGGTGCCTTGGGAATTTCAGAATGCAAGTTTCATCTAAACTCGTCAAAACAATAGCATGCAGGAAGATCACCACAGCCTTTCTTTTCTTCCTGAATGTTCTTTGACCCTTAAGTATATGCTGGATTGGTAGGACATAATTGGCAGCAGTACACCACAGGAACAAAATTAATTATCATTAGCAACAAACCTGACCTCCCATGGACACACGGCATGGTGTTTCATTAGCAGAACTAGATTTAAACTTGGTGATAAGCAACAAAACAAAGAAAACTTACCTTCTAAATAGGCTTATTTGTTTGAGAATTTTCGTAGCACTTTGTTGTTTTTGCTTGTTTTATAGTTACTGTTGAGAACTAAAATTAAATGTGCACAAACTATTTGACTTCATGCAAACAAAGTACAGGCAGATTGATTGTTTTTCCCCTGGAGAGGCATCCCTAAGTTGAATTTTCACTCCCCTGTACTATAGTGAATCATATGAGCTTGGGGGAAGACAATTAACCCTGATAAGTCATTTCTTCCCCCTAACAGAAGGGCAATAAACTTAAATTATATCCCCAAACAAAAATGCTATGTAAGAGCTTTGTATTATAATTTGTTCCAGTGGCAATTTTTAAGGGATATGACATTTTCATAGAGAGGTGGATGGTGAGAATCAATTTTTATGACATAAAAGCTTAGAATTTTATTTGCAATTATTATTAACTATAATGATGATCAAAACTCATTTTGAAGTTTCTGGAGAGCTGAAAAGAATCTTCTGATATTGTAACATCTGTAAGATTTCATCATGGACCTGTACCAAGACGGTAGAGGGAAGAAGGAAATTGGATTCAAATGCCATCTAAAGAACTTATTAATCCAATAAAAAACACAATTACTGATCCCAGTGCTGTGCTACCAAAATGTTAAATACCTGGTTAGGTTCTTGGATGGTACATGTGTTTGAATTGAGAAGTTTTATCGTGGGATGGATAAAGTTTTTGGACTGCTTGTCTGCTTATGAATTTTGTCTGTTCTGCTTCTTTTTCCTTCTCGTGGAATCTCCCACACAATGGTTCTTTTATCAAACACCTACTCTCTGACATTAAGTCTCATGTAGAATTTTTGGGGGGAGGATTCTCATACTCTTTGTGATATAGTTAAGTTCTCACCTAATCACCTATGCTCTTAACTAATTTCTGTATTTCCTTAATAATAATTGAGCTTCTGAGTTAGAATTCTATTTATTTCCATGGATGTCTCACACTAGTTCATGAGAATTCTTCAAGAACTCTTTTACTTTCGCTAATTCCAGTGTCCATCCCAATACCTGGTGCATATCAGGTGCTTCATTAATATTCTTTGAACATAAGAACAAAGAAGACATAAACAAAACCAAACATCTTACTTTGAAATATGTACATAACATTTGGAGAAATGAAAAAGCATGTCAGAATTTGTGACAATAGATATCTATTCCTCTTAAGGATGAATATCTTCAGTGTATTTAAGAAAATGTTTTGCATTATGAGTATCTTTCTATATCATAGTTGAAGGAAGCCTTGTATCCAAATACAGATGAACTCTATTTTGTTTTGGAGGTTGAATTAGTATGGCAGACTCCAGTTGTTGTTGGTTTGAATGGATATAGCTTTGCAAGGGGACTATTTACTAACACTTTGGTGTAGAGGCTCTTTCTCATTGGAAACCTTAATTTCTAAGATCAATCACTGCTGCTAGACTGCAAAACACTACTTCTCACAAGTCTGGTTTCTAGGATTTTGCCCTAAGAAAAATGGATTCCATTATATTTTGATGGAAAGTAAATAGCACGAAAGTATTTATTGTCTTTAATAGGTGGGTTCTTTACTTGAATATTTTTTGAGACAAAAGAATTAGGGCTGAAAGATTATGCAAGGAGGCATTCTTTGATCAGGGAAGGGCAAATATGGCAATTTTTCCCCATTATATAAATCCTTTGAAAGAAATAAAATCAAGTGAAAGTTAAGTTCCAGAACTGTTGACTTTGGTCAACTGGTAAGCATAATGTAGTGTGATGGATAGAGCCTTAGATTTGCTCTTTCATTGTTTTAGTTATTCAAGATTTAGTAAAAGAGCATTAGAACCTGAGTAGGGTAGTAATTCAGAGCAAGGTCTAGCATATAAGTTAATACAGTTACAATATCAAGTGCAAAGTGGGTAAATACAAGCTTTTAGGGAGGAAGCATTCTCCTAAGCCCAGGACACAACCTCACATAGAAATTAGGTTGGTAAAAAGAGGGGAAGAATATATTCCAGGCAGAGAAAACAAGCGGAAGAAAACAAGAAGAGGCAGCACTGCACTCACTGGTCACAAGAGCAGGTAATAGCTGAGACTGACTGGATTGTAGAGTGCAAGCAATTAGGAGGTCTGAGAAAGGAGGGTTCATGAACATGTGGGGAGGCTGGATTTTGTGTTATCTCTCAGAATTTGACTGCACCGAGTATACCATTAGTGAAACGCCACATCATGTAAGAATGGGATCCTAATTAGAATAAGTTACATTCTATGCATCAAAATATACTCTGTCATGTATATCTAACAAAAATTAAGAAGATTAATTAATTAAATAATTTTACTGTATTCAGAGGACAAATCTTATGGGCAAATATTGTAAATCCAGATCTTGAGATCTAAATTGGGGCCCATGTTGGTGACCTTGGAAGCCCTCTGGAAGTTTATGACTTCAGGTAGAAAGTGAACATGGTAACATACTCCTGGTCCATCCTTCAGAATTAACTGAATCTAAGATGTTTTAATCCAGATAGGCTTTGCTGGTGGTAAATTTTATTAAGAACAAAAGGTTTGCTCATTAGCTTGATTTAGAAAGATACCACCCACTTTCCTGAATGCTAATAATAGCTTAATAGCTGGTCTTTAAAGGCTTTGATTTAATGATAACTTTTTAATCCTGAAGAGTCTTTTTTGACTAATGTCAATCACTTAGCAGTACTAAAATTCTCCTCTTTAATATTTTCAGATAACATACAGATAACCATTTTCTTGGACATTGGTTGCCGATTTGTCATTTCTGCAATACGTAAAAATACTTGAATGGTGTCTCTGAGCGGCATCAGATTTAAGCATAAAGAATACCTGGAGATTTCAGGTGTGGAAATGCAGACGTTCTTTCCTAGTTGTATGGTTTACCTAAGCCATGTGTTGTCTTTAATAAAATTGTCATGGGTACTTTTTTGAAGGATCTTCCTTAATGGCTCACATCATTTTCCAGAGGATACAGCAAATATTAAAATGCATTTGGTATGTTGTAAGTCTACAACCTACAACCATGAAATTTTAGATGGTTTTTAGAGATAGGCTAGCCAAGACTTGTTTTTTAGACAAGAAATCTGAGAATTAGAAAGGGAAAATGGGTGATGAGAGAGTTTCTCTATCCATCTCCCCGCCCCCCCCACCACAGCAACTACAATCTTATGTCTTTATGTCTGCATCTAGATCTGCATTATGTAAGATTATCTCATAACACTTAATGTGGCTATGAGATTTATGTTCTTACCTCTCTATCCTTCACCCTTCAAAGGATCATAGCCTTTTGAGATTTAGAATAAAGAACATGCAAATTTTAGTAATTGAGATATTGTTTGCTAGAAGCATCAGAAAATAACCTAAAATTCCAAATGAATTGATTAAAAGAAAAAGAAAAAATAATAATTTCAGAAAATGGATGATCCCTTGGTAGAAACCTCCAGAGTCCAGTTAATTCAGTGCCTAAATTTATGACCTAGGTTGGAGGGACCTTGAATTTTTCTACTTTGTCTCAGACAAAGCTTTTGTCATGGTGACTACATGGTTGTTTTCATTTCAAAATTGATGAAATGAAAGCATTCAACATGACATGATAAATGACAACGTCCAGTAGATAAAAAGAAGTTTCTTCCTTTGGGTTTCTTTTTTAAGAAAGCTTTCCCCACCACACAATTTCCCTCAACTCTCATTGGCTAGAATGAAGTCCTACAACTCCTTGTCCAAGTGTTTGATGATACATGTGGTTATGTGGAGCAAGCAGAGAAGCTGGTTATACAACTAAATTTGGGATTGTTTTAGACATCATCAGGGAGATTCAGTGGTTTAGAGGTAGATAACAAAAGATATGTTCAGTATTCACCACAGAAATCGGAAAAGAAGATTTCAGAATGTGATGGACATGTGGTGTCCATAATGGGAAAGTTAGGCAATGCCATGGTCTAAGTAAGCACTGTTTCAACAAAAGTGTGATAAACCAAGATGCAATATTGTCTCTGATTGCTTCACAGCAAAGACTTCTATCACTTTTGAATAAAAGGGCAGGAAGAGGAGAGACTTGACTGTTTTGTATTAAGTGACTCAGTATACAATCAATTTTGCATTGTATTTTTTTTTAATTGCGCATCATTGAATTATGATCTGTGGAATATGAAGGAAAATAATGATGATATTCATCTTTGAATTTTAAGGGTTACTCAGATCTGTCACAGAGACCTCCTTTCTAGATTCTTGGAGTCCTTAAGCCTTCAGAAGCATTTCAAACCAGATGCCTCATGGTTAAGACATAACATGAAGACTATGGTAAGATGAAACTATTAACTGAAGTGAGCATTGCTGGTGCACAGAGCAAATTCTTCCTTCTCCCCAAAGAAGGGCCTTGCAGGGGAATTTGTGGCGGGACAATAAGACATATGGGGCCACACTCAAAATGACTTAGAGGGCTTAGGACCTTTAGTTTGTGACTTCTGGATGTATGATGCCAATAAATCCCATAGATTTAATTTCCCTACATTAAACACCAACAGATTTAGGACTCCCACCTAGACCTCTTGCTTGACCTCTATTCTCATATCCACACTTTACTTGACATTGTCCCTTGAATGTCTAATAGGCACCACAAACTTAATACTTTAAAATCAGAACTTCTCATCTTTGCTGCCTACCCTCTCTTACCTAACTTTTAAAAACGTTACCATCATCCTTTACTCATGTAAGCCAAAGACCTAAGGTTCATCTTCTCTTCTCTTCTTATTAGTTCATTTTAGTCATACATAATATTAGGGTTAATTTTGACATACTTATACAAGCATGGAATATAATTTGCTCTAATTTAGTCCCAAGTATCTCTTTCCCTTCTCTCCTTTCTCTTCCCTTACCTCTACTATACTGATCTTTCTGCTACTTATTTATTGCTTTATAAATCAGTGCCTTGTAGATATACAAGAAGGTGAGATTCTCTGTGGTTTATTCATATATGCACACATAAAAGTTAGGTTTAGATTAATTCTACCATTCTTCCCTTTTCCCATCCTTCCTACCTCTCTTCAAGCCCCTTTCTCTCTTCCACTGATCGTTCGTCTATTTTCCAATCCCCCTTCCTTCCTTCCTTCCTTCCTTCCTTCCTTCCTTCCTTCCTTCCTTCCTTCCTTCCTTCCTTCTTTCCTTTAATTCTTCTTATTTTGGTCTAGGTTCTGCGTATCAGAGAAAACATTCAAACTTTGACTTTCTTGTCTTGTTTATTTCACTTAGCATGATGCTCCCCCATTTCATCCATTTACAGGCAAATGCCTTAATTTTATTCTTCCTGGTGGACCCAAGTATTCCACTCCTGATACATATCTGAAAGATCTAAAATCAGCCTGCTATAGGAGTGCAACCACATCAATGTTTATGGTAGCACGATTTACAATAGTCAAGCTATGAAACAAGCTTCAATGCCTATGAACATATGAATGGATAAATAAAATGTATTATATATACACAATGAAGTATTACTCAGAATCTCTTCTTTTTAGTCCACCATCCAATTCATCAATGAGTGCCTTCCAGTTACCTTCTAATTACTTCTCCAGTCTAACCACGTCTCTCCACCTCTACCAGCAGCACCTAAACTCCTTGTCCTGTAACATCCCACCTGAATTATGGCAAAAACATCAGTGGACTCTTGGATTCCAGTGGACTTTCACTACAAGAAAATCCCAACTTGCCCTCTGAGTGATGCGCTTAAAATGTTATTCTAATTATTTTGCACACCTAGTTTAAACCTTTACTTTTAGAAAACAACCCAAGATCTTTAGTTTTACCCTGACAACTATGTATCATTTGGCTCTTGTTCTTCCTTCTGCCCACGTTGCATATCATTCTTCCCCCTAATTACTATTCTCCAAACAAGCTTGCTTTCTCTCTGAGTATAAAACAAACCCAGGTATTTGCCATACCATGTTCTTTGTGCTTGATACTTTCATTACCTGGGGATTTTTTTTTCATGGCAATTTCCATAATATTTTTCTAGTTCTAATTTTTTATTGTTCTGATGGATTCTGCCTAAGTTTTGGTCACAGTTATGTCAGTTTTGCAAAACCCAATAAACATAGGTCGGCATTTTGCTGATACTGCTGCTAGACTCTAAGTCATACAGAAGATGGAGCATTTTTATTCATCTGAAAAACTTTTATCTCTATTTGCTATACTCACCATCAGAACCCCTGTAGAAGAGCATTTTATTTTATAAAAGATGCTTTTGGCTTTTACTTTTCCAGTATTATTCCTGTAACTATGATAATTCAACAAATATTTGTTGAAGTATAAGAGAGATAAGTTGCACAAAGCAGGGTACCAAGACATGAGTCTTAGGCAATCTTTAAAAAGTTGACAGTGTGGCTTGTTTTTCCTTCTTCCTAGGATGAATGAGGAGGACCAATAGGCTGTTGTTGACCATCGCGTGTGGGCAGTTTAATGACCAAGGTACACAGAATGTGTTCAGGAGATCAGAGAAGGGACACCTTATCCAACTTGTAGATAGGAGTTTGAATCTTTGAACTGAGACTTGAAGGGCAAGTAATAGTAAGCTTGTTGAAGAGTGGGGAAAGAAGACCATGCTGCAGGTGGTGGGGTGTATGAGGCAAGCAGACCAGGGAGCTGACCACCACCATCCCTGTTGCCATGGTGACTGATTTCATCCTCACCACTGTGAAGTTCACTGATGATGACACACACACATATCTCTAGGAACTTTGATGGGGTATCTCTAAATCCTACAATGATTTAGTAAGCAAGTAATCACTCTTTTCTTATTTTGTAAGTGATATGGTAAGGCGTGGAGCCAGATAAGTTTGCTATAAAACTCAAATGGATAGCTCACATTCCTGCCTCCTCTTGAGTTTTCTCTGCTTTCTCATGCTCCCACCAGCTCTGCGGAACTAGTCACTGTTACTCTGGATCCCGGAATGTAAGTAGACCATTCCTCCATAGGAATGTCCCTCCTTTTTTTCCTGCCTGGTAGATACTGCTCCTTACTTTGGCCCTAGTTCACTGAGAATTGACCACCTCTCTGAAGCTATTCCTGTTCCCTGTTCTTTCTTTCCCAGACCTAGGAACACTGCTTCTTTGTGCATTATTGCATCTGCAACACACCACTACTTTTATGTTCATTTACATATTTTCCCCTCTCCCTTCACCCTGTTCTCTTCACTATTCGTCTTCCACTGCATGTCATTCCATAGCCAGACTGCAAGCTCCTTGAGGTAAAGGCAGTCTCTCATTGCTCATTGCAGCTTTGGTGTCTAGTGCTATAACAGACATGGAGTGCATGGTCAACAGGGGCTTGCTGAAAAACGGAAGGAGTAAGTTAAAGCCTTGCAAAGTGGAGAAGCAATAGTCTCCAGCATAGTCTTCAGAATATTAATATTTCATTGTACTTGATACATAATCACACAGCTCTCATTCTTGCAGATGTCACTAAGAGAAATGAAACCAAATTATTTTTTTTCACAGGATTTTATTTGGTTTGTGTGTGTGTATGTGTGCACTCAAGACCACAGGGGAGATGAAAGTTGGTTTTTTGAAATGTAAATATAGCTGTAACTTATTGCTAAGTTGTTTCATTAGTGTCTGGCTGAAAAGATTTTAGAGTTATTTCAAGTGTGGAGGAGTATTTTTTTTTCCTTAAGAATAGAAACTTTCCATAATAAGAAAAAATATCTTTTGAGCACCTACCCGGTGCCAAAAATTCTTATATCCACAAACTTACTTTTTTTTTTTTTTATTTAATGCCACTTCCCTGCAAGGCAAGTAGTGGGAGCCAGAATGTTCAACAACTGATCTTGTTCAAGCCTCAGCATTTAGTATCTCATTTAATATTTGATGTCAGACAGTATTTTTATTTTACCAAAAATGCTAAAGGCTTAATTTTCTGAATTAAGGAAGAAATACAATTGAACATCCTACCCAGTTCTTCCTTGACTGTCCCGTGTACAAGCCCCTTCTTTCAAACCCCATGGCGATTTTGCTGAAGGATGATATCCAAATTGAGTCTTTTCTTCTAAAGTACATAGGCATTTGACTACCAGGCCTTCCTTCTATCCTGACAGACTTATCTTTTGAAAGCCTCTCGTTTTCACAATCATCACGCCACTTAGGTTTTTAGTCATCTGTCCCTAATGAAGACTATATGAGGAAGCCATCCTAGAGATATCTGAACTAGAAACTCAGAGCTGAATGGGGCAGAGGAAACAATGCAGAACCCTTCAAAATGCATCCTGTATGAATATCAAGTAGCACATCACAAGATAAGTTAATGTCCACGGAATAGCCTAGGTTTGGCCAGAGGTGAATAGTCAGGAGCAAGGACAAGTTTACACAATCTGGACCAAGAGAGATTTTAAGTTCATATGTTTCATTGTACTTGATACATGACTTTGTGAATATTAGGGGCCCAAGCAAAGGACTCTCTAGAATCAGAGTAAACTTGTAAAAAAAATAGCAAGGACAACAGAAATGTGTATAGTATTCAAGTATTTGCAAAACATTCTAGATAGTTTCTTATTGAATGTCAACTGCAATCATGTAAAACACACATAATTTTTAGGGTATGATGAAAGGAAGAAGGAACTATGTAGAACTGGAGTTAAAAAAATAGCAGTATGTAATGAAGTACACATTTACCACAGAGTTTTATAAATTGAAATTGATTTTGGAAAGACAAAATTCATTAAGAAGGTGGTTATGATTATCTTGACAAAATATCTGGGACATTTAAAGTATTGGGTTGCATTTTTCCTAGTCCATACAGTAGGGCAGAAGAGATAGATTATGTCCTGGAGATCACTGGAGTATATAGTAAGTCAGAGGCAGAGTCCAAGTCAAGACATCATGAAACAAGGTAGCAGCAAATTCTGTATCACAGAGCAGGATTCCTGTTATTGGCCGCTACCATTATAGAGACCAAGTTTTTCTAATTGTACTAGGAGAAAGCCATTGACCATGTTGAAAAAAAAAACAGTTAAAATGAGTGGAACTATCCATGCCAGATCAAGTTCTAGCTTTGGAAAGGATTTGAGAAAAAGTTTGAAATGAGTTTGTGAAAAATAGACCAAGAGTAAGGTCTGAGAGGTTTGGGTATACAAACAAGAACTCAGTTAAGTCTTCATGTTCAGAAGATGTCAGATATTTTGTGTTGTTCTACCTTAAGATTTTCTGTAACCTTTTGGCTTCATTTTAACTCAGGATTTATCCACCTTGGCACCATGGAGATACTGGACCAGATCATTGTTTATTTATTTATTAGGGCTGTTCTGTAAATTATAGGAAGTTCAGCAGCAACGTTGGTCCCTTCAGTCAGTAGCCTCCTTCCCTGGTATGGCACCGAAGGCCCTCCAGACTTTGCTAATTATGATCTGGGGAGCAGAATTACCCCTTCATTTCTGTTGTTGCAGATGAGGAAAGCCTTGTACTAGAAGTGAGTGTGGGCCATTCTGTGTAGGTCCTGGTTTTGGGGAATTGAAAGCCATGGTGGCAGTCCATCCTTGGGTTTTTCTGACCCTGAATGTGGTCAAGCCACCCAAAAGATATTCAGCAAATTCATCATCCAGTATTTATAGATAGAAGAATTTAGAGACAGGAATCTGTTCACATATCACGTGGGAGAATTAATACTTGAAACCCAGTCATAGCATTCCAAACTGTGTGTCTTTTTTTTCAACAATAAGAAGTTTTTATCCTATGCTTTGCAAAGTGCCAAGACTTAGGGCTTCAGGGAGTGACAAAGCAGATGGGGCCTTTGGGCCCTCCTGCATTTCAGACCATCCTTACTCCTGCCATGGTCAGAGCAGCACATCCTATGCTAATGAAAGGGAATGTTCCTATTGCAATAATATCAGATCAAATCCTCTGCATCAGACCTTTATGCCTGTTTGGAGTTACTGAAAACAGGTCTGCACTAACCCAGAAATGAGCTCAACAATGTTCCTTGCGTTCTGTTGCACATTTTTTTTTCCAAGGGTAATGTGGTCTGAGGCTGCAGGGGAATAGTATGCTTTCAAATTTCCAAGGTAGAAAGATAAAAGAACTGGGACTCAAAAAGGCCCTCTCATCATCCATTCCTGGTCTCTTTCCAATAAAAAAAGTCATCTTCTTGCCTCTATATTTCACTCTTCCAGGCTACCCAGAGCTCTTCTGCCAGAGCTGCTTTTTGGCAGAATCTTACCAAATCGCACCCTGTTCTTGAGGATATGAATTTTCATCCCAAAAGTGTCTTGCTTGGCAATCTTCAAATGGTATATTAATTCAGGAATTTCTAACGCTAACCTTTTGAATAAAATAGGAAAATATCTCAGGGCTGGAGAAACACAACTATACCACTCATATTTCCTATTTGCCTGTCATGATATCTGAATTTCTACATTTTGAAATTTCCTTTTCTAAACAAAGAGCTTGACTTCCCCTAGTTATCATGTTCTTAAAAGCAGATGAAGTTAAAAATTTTGACACATGAATTTTCAGCCAAAGACAAACCAGCTATTTCAGGACTTAATATTACATGCTTGTTAACAATGTGCACTTTAGATTCAACCTGCCTCAGTTCGTATTCCAACTCGCCCCTTTTGCAAAGGTTTTAAAATCTTTCTGAATTTCAAGATGAGGTAATGATGCTATCTTTATTAGAACCATGGGAATTATATGACATGATACATGTCAACCATTTAAAAATACTCTATAAAAATCAGCCATCTCCATTGTTATTAGTACTTTATTCATAAGGGTTATTATGCATACAAACTACAAATTAAAGAGATCATTGATAAAAATGAGTGCAATATTGAAGGTTATCTTATCAATTTCACAATCATTTCTGAGATACCAGAGAACAAGGGTTATAATGAATAGATCAACAAAAATATAACTACAGCAATGAAAAAATGATACAAAAAAGATTATAAAGTACTAAATCCCTATGATAAGAATCAAATTTTTACTGTAATAAGCCAGTAGAATCCATATATTAGACCTTTAAAAATGCAGTTTACCATTCTCCCTATTATAAATTCAGTATTAAGTGGATTTCTAGGCTTCTAATGGAATTTCTGCTTCCTTGTTTGCCTGTTATTTCCAGGGGACAAAAGATGTCTGAAAGAGTGAAATTTGGCATATGCGTTAGAGAGAACTTCACAAAAGAAGTGTGAATATCACTGAAAGTTATATCAGGCATTTGATGCTTTGGAAATGAAAGTAGTTTTATAAAAATGGCATCATTAACATATTTATTGAAATAAGTATCTTTTGATCAAAACATTTTATTATTTTTCTTTTAAAAAATGTTAGTGCATTTTAATTGCACAGAATAATGGGTTTCATTGTGGCATATTTGTACATGCATATTACATATTTTGATCCTATCTACCTCTTTTACCCTCCCTTACTCTGCCTGCTCCCTCCCCAGATTCCTTTCTTCTTCTCTGAGAGTCTCCCTGCTTCTTTTATGTTGCCTTCACCCCTCGCCCCAGGAGATTCCACATATGGGGGTGGGAACACAGCATACTTATTTTCTTAATCTGGATTTAGAGAATAATGCAGGCAAAGTGCTACTAATTAGTGATTGAGTAAATTCTAGAAACATTAAAGTATAGCACAGAACAAGCTTAATGAATATTTGCATAATGAGTATCAAAGGCATTTGTTTCTTACTCATTACTGTCTTAGTTTGTTTTCTCCTGCTATAACAGGATACCATAGGCTAATTTATAAAGTAAAGAGATACATTTGGCTTATAATTCTGGAGGCCAGGAAGTCCAAGAGCATTGAGCTAGCTAGCACCTGGCAGGAGCCTTTGTGCTGCGTTACAATCTAGGGGAAGGCAAGTGAGCATGCTCAAGACAGAAAGAGGGCAAACTCATGCTTTTATCAGGAGTCCACTCCTGCAATAATGTCAGTCCACTTTTGAGGGCAGAGCTCTATGGCCTAAGCCACTCCTCAAGGCCCCAGGTCCCCACACTGTTACGGTGGCAATCAAACCTCAACATGAGTTTTGAAAAGATGTTCAAACTATAGCATTTGCTATAGCTATGTCCAGCATATAGCTATGTCTTACTGTTGCTGTGGCCTTTTCTGTTAGCCAGCTGGACATTGTCGTGTGGCATGTAACATGCACTGCTGGGTGAGGTAACCAGTTATCTGGCTGCTATTCCAAGGTAGATTCTACTCCGATGACTTAAACTGGTACCACCACATCACTCCTTATATCAGTGGGCAGTGCATGTTATATGCTGTATGCTAATGTCAGGAGTCAGAAGCATGTGACTGTCTAGATAGAACCATGCATGGTCTACTCACAGAGACTAGTGTCCAAAAATTCTGTAAAACCTGGGAAAATCAATTTTTTTCCTTTCCTCTCCTCTGGAATTTCCCCATTTTGTGAAACCATTGCAGTCCATTTGAATTATCTCTTCTATATTACAAAATGCCTTAGAATAAGCTGTATTTTATTCCAAAAGGATAAAAGCAATTTCAATTAAATAGCAATGGATATTCATCCAGCACATAAGGTAGTATTGCCATTTCTATATTCCATTTATACTATTAAATTTTTGTTAATATTCATTTTCTTGTTTTATATTAGTTCATATACTGTTACTGTAATGGAGCCTTTCTGTTTTTCTTAAGTAATATTAAAAATAGTTGCATCTTACTCTCATGATGACTTACCCCTGCCATTGATTACTGGGCAAGATGCTTGGCGGTCCTAGGCTCTGTAGTGAGATGTTGGTGATGAACACAAAATGAACACAAAGTGGAGAGGGTATAGAGGCATTAGAGATGTTCTCATCTGAAACCCTCTTGCAGCTATTTACTGAGGTCTAGATAAGGAAAATGTCTTCTCTTTTATTCTTCAGATGATAATCAATGATAGGGTAGAATGATAACAACTAGATATGAAAACCAATGGAGTGCTTTATTTTCTGAAAATTATTCCATTGCAACCAAATGTATTTGGGATGGCTCATTTATATTTTCATTTTTAATTCTAAGAGCATACATTCTGAAATGTCTGCTTTAAAAAAATCATTTAGAGACTTACAAACAAAAATGTTCAAGGCTTAATTCTTTTTTTTAGCTTCAGTATATTACGGACTTGTTACAGTTTATACATATCTTACATATAACTTAAGATAAGTTGAGACATTTAGGATTTAACTAAACCACTCTCCCTACAGGAAAAACTCATTTTCTAAACTCCAGTAATTCTGCCTATATAATGATATAGATGTGCCTATTATAACTGCATAGTTAAAAAAAAAAAAGTCTTGTCGAGCAAATTCAAAATTTAAATGGGATAACACAGGTGTACCTTAAACTATTAATTAAACTTCTTCAAGATTTCATTTTATGAAAAATGTAGAAAATCATACATTTCTCTTACCTAGATTTTTAGGTAATAATTTTCTCATAGATCCTTCTTTTTGTACTGTACTCGCTGTAGCTTAATTTGTGTTACTTTCTGTACATGAAACTAATAAAGATGCATATTTTTCAAAAGACATCAGCCTTTCACTAATTCAGAATGCCTATTGCTTTAATTAGTGCAAATTAGTGATTATGTTTCTCTCCAAACAAAATGCATCCTTACGTCAATTAAATGAGAGTTTTTTTGATGAAATGTTCCCTAACAGAGAATAAGTAATTGAGATGTAATTGTTTGTAGATGAAAAATAACTGCCACTTTCAAGGCAAATGTGAGTTTAATGCAGATGATTTCCATGATTATGATGTGTTTTATACTGCTTTTTATACCACTGTTTTGGAAGCATTCATAGTACCAGTTGAGGCAAAAGCATCTTAATGTTTGTTTTAGTGCTTGGCAACAAATACAGTCTATAAAATATGTAGTAGTTAATATTAAAAGCTCATGCCAGAGTGTAACATAAAGAGTTTATTCAATCTCTTTAAAGGCATCAATTTAAAGCTTCATCTGAATGAGTCCTCACTTAGCATTTGAGCTTTTAGGATTTTCAGCAAGTGAGCGCTGGTGCAGCTAGGAAGCAGATCTTCCCACTACCCGGTTCTTGGGTAGGCACAGCCCCAAACTCTTAATAAGCTTCCTCACTCCTTCTTTTAAGAGGACCCAGTATTGGGCATCTTTGGTGTACACAGGGTTTACTGAATGATCAAGTCACATTTAATGATGTTTCTTTTGAGCCCTCTTTATGGGAGAGAGTAATGAAGAAAGGTGCCTAGCTTAGGAATTCTCACTCAGTCGCATTGGTTAACCAGGGGAGTGTGATTTTGTATATCATGGTTGTGTTCTTTAAAGGTTACCTTTACCTAGGATTTGGTTACTTGCCTCCCTCAACCAACTGATCTCTCCTGCATACCCCCTAATTTCAATAATGATCAGATTTCTTTCAAAAGTTAGATGCTACAATTACTTATCAGGGTGTACAGAGAGAATCTAGAATTTTTAAAGAAAGTTATGGCAAGATGATTCTTACTGGTGCAGAGGACATGTTCATGGTGAGACAAATATTTTCATTTTGATCAGACACCTAACCTTTAAAGCCATCTAGACTTTGACACATTATTCAAACATTCTAGGGCTCAGTCTGTTCTCTTCTGTAAATTAGAGGATTGGAAACAATATATGGATGTTGGTACACATTGAGTATGATAGAAGATAGCTTCAATGTTTAGCTATAATAATAGGAGGGGACAAAGGAGGAGAAGGAGAGACAGAGGGAGGCGATTGGGGCACAGAGGGCTGTGTGCTGGTGAGGAGTCTGGAGAAACCCACCACCTCACCATGGGGCCTGGACTACCTGACACATTGAGGGTCCTCCTGAAGGATCAAGAAGAAGTACTGTGAAATTCCACAAACCCATCATGTCATGTCACCCCGTGACAGTGCACTGATGACAAAGTATTTGATCAGAATGATCACACCAGAAGAGACGGAATTTTGTTAGAATAGAATGTTTGCTGAACTACTAGGTAATCATCTTTTATTTTGAATACATATTTAACTTTAGAATAATTTTACATTTGCAAAGAAGTTATGCTAGTTGATTTCCATACATCCCCAAAGTTTCCACATTTGACTCTGATGTAGTACATTGGTCCCAACTAAGGAATAAACACGGAGACCTTGCTGTTGACTAAATTCCACCCTTGATTTGATCTATTAGTTCTTCTCTAAGGTCCTTTTCTGTCCTGGGATCCTGCCCATTAGACCATGTGCCATTCTAGTCATTATATTTCTTAAGACTCCTCTCAACAGTGATGGTTTTTCGGCTTTCCTTGTTTGTGATGGCTTTGACAGTTTGACAAGTACTGGTCAGTTATTTTAGAAAATGTCTTACACATTGTATTTATCTATGTCTTTCTCATAGGTAAATTTGGATTTGGGATTTGTAGAGGAAAACCTCGAAAGTGATTTGCTATTCAATTCACACTGTGACAGGGGTATACGTTATCAACATGGCATTAGTGATGACAATGTTAATCTTGATCACCAGGCTAAGATAGCATTTCAGGATTTTTCTCAGAAAAAAAATGTGCTTTTCTACCTGCTTTCCACATCATACTCTTTGGTAGCAAGTTACTACGTATAGCCTACGAATATGTGGGAGGAGTTATTTTCCATCTCCCAGAGGGAGGGAGATATCTATGAATTATTTGATTTTTTTTCTATGCAGAGAGTTGTCTCTTCTACACTCCCCCATTTTATTATATATCTAATCATTTATTTCTACCACCATAAATTCAGGGATATTTATTTCAAATATTAGATTATAATCCGATACTGTTTTATTTATTTTGTTGCTCATATTGTCCTTTTATCAGCCACTAGGAGCTCTGTCAAGTTAGCTCCTGTGTCCATTTGGTACACCCTTATCATGTCTGTTTTAGAACATTGTCTTGCTTTCTGACATTATAAAATGTTCCAGGCTTATCTTCTGAATGCCCCGCTCTGGCCTTAGAACCAATCATTTCCCCAAAGGTCCTGGTTCCTTTTACCAGAAAATGGTTTTTGAAACCCAACTCTGGGTGTTGGGTGTGCTGCTGATCATAGGGTTGCCCTCCCAGCTGGCAGAACCAGAGAATGTGTGATATGAATATACACATAGCTATGATTATTTTACATATTTCAATTTGTATCTATACTAAGAATTTAAACATGAGTTCATATTTTTCTTAACAACTCTTATAATGTACCATATTTATCTTTCTAGCTTTCTCCTCTGCTTGTCTGTAACCTCTCATCCAACAGTGAGAAATCTGGTTGCTCTCATTGGTCACCCATTTCCTTACTTTGTCTATCCAGGCAATACATACATGTAGAGTGGTTTCAGAGCTGTTGACTTACAATCCCTCGAGAAGCAACCTTACTAACTATAGTACAGTGCTTTTGTAAATTTACTTTTGTCATTAGTCTTAAATTGCCCAGTTATTTGCAAAGTTACTTGTGTGAACACTTCTTTAATTCACCCTTCATGAGATTATTTTGTGCACGTCATAAGTTAGACTCTTGTCAAAGTATTCATTTCATCTGGAGACCTGCCAATCTACTTGTTATTTTTTTTAATTTGCATACATTAAGATTCACTCATTGTTCTGTAAAGTTCTATGAGTTTGACAAATACAGAGTGTCATGTATTCACCACTATAATATCACGTAGAATCCTTTCACTACCCTGAAGAAAATCCTCTGTGCTCTACCTCATCAACAGTACCCATCCCCAAGCCTCTTGCAATCTTTAATCAGTTTTCTGTTTCTATATTTTTGCTTTTCCTAAGATGTCACATGAATAGAATCATGAAGTATTGTCTTCTTCAGTCAAGCTTCTTTCACTTTGTAATATACATTTAAGATCCATTCACATTGTACCATGCATCAATAGCTCATTCCATTTCAATGCTGAGTAATATTCATTGTGAATGTATCAGTTTATTTATCCATTTACCTTTTGAAGAATATCTTGGTTGGTTATGAATAAAACTGTTAGAAACATTTCTTTCAGGATTTTGCATAGACATAAATTTAAATCAGGTAAATACCTTGGATTATAACTGATTAGGTAAATGGTGAGACTATATTTAACTTCATACAAAATTGAAAAAAAAAATCCCAACTTGGCTATACCATTTTGCAATCTGACTGGCAATAATGAGAATGGTTCACAAGCAGTATTGACATTATGAGTTATTTTGAGATTTCAGATATTTTAATAGACATGGAGTGGTATTTTGTTACTTTAATTTGTAATTTCTTAATGATGTTGATTATCTCTTCACATACTTATTACCTATCTGTAATCTTTTTGGGTGAAGATTCTGATCAATTTTCTCACTGTTGATTTTTCTGAGTTGTTTTATTTTTCAGATTTAAGTATTTTAGGGTCATTTGCTGAGTTGCCACAGTTTGGCCAATGGTAGATTTCACATACAATGCTGCCCACAAGATTATAATGGAGCTAAAAAAATTCTTAAAGCCAAATGAGGTGTGGATCACATAATATCATAGCACAATGAGTTACTCAGGTGTTTGTGGTGATGAGATGGTATAAACAAACCTACTGTGCTTTCAGCCATATAAAAGTATAACACACACAATTGTATATAGTATGTAATATTTAATAATGCTGTTTTTATTTGTGTATTTACTATTTTATATATTGTTAGAGTACAATCCTTCTGCTTATGAAAAAAATAGTTAACTGTAAAACAGCCTCATTCAGGTCTTTTAGGAGGTTTCCAAAGGTAGGCATCATCATCATAGGAGATGAGAGCTCTATTCATGTTATTGCACCTGAAGAATTTCCACTGGGGCAAGATGTAAAAGTGGAAGGGAGTGATATTGATAATTCCAATCCTGTATAGGTCTAGGCTAATGCATTTTCTGGCTTAGTTTTAAGCCATCTGTTTCATTGTAAAAATAAAATAAACTAGAAAAAGAATACAGAATAAAGATATAAAGGAAGGAAATGTTTTCCTACAGTTGTGCATGTTTTTGTTTGAAGCCAAGTGTTTTTACAAAGGTATCAAAAAGTTAGAAAATTTAAAGTTCTATAAAGTAAAAATGGTATAGTAAGCTAAGTTTAATTTCTTATCAAGGAATGAAAAACATTTAGTATAATTTAGCATAACCTAAGTGCACAATGTTTGTACAGTAATGTCCTAGGCCTTCTTCCCATTCACTCCACATTCACTTACTGACTCATCCAGAGCAACTTCCTGTCCCACATGCAACATTCATAGCAAATACCCTGTACAGGTATACCATTTTATAAAAATATTTTACATACTACTTTTATTATCTTTTTACATATGGGTGTTTTTATACACATAGATCATTGTGTGACAAATGCCCACTGGATTTAGTGAGAGTTCATAGCCAGGAGAGTAGGTTTACCATATAGCCAAGGAGTGCAACAGACATCATTTAGGCTTGTATAAGTAAACTCTACCATAGTCACGCAGTCATGAAATCACCCAAGACACATTTCTCAGAAGGCATCACCATTATTAATAGATGCATGACTGCATATTTAATTTGCAAATATTTTCTCCCATTCTTTGTCTATTCTTTTCATTCTCTTAATAGTGTCCTTTTCAGAGCATGTACTTTAAATTTATTTTATTTTTTTCCTTTTTAAAATCCATGACTGTGTTCTCTATTATACAGAACATTTCCACATATTTTAGAGAAAGTCTTATTAATTATTATTACTCTAAATAATTGTCCATTACACTTCATTTAAATGAACAGCTATATGTGGACTGACATAGCTTATAATCTTAGTTTTTTCTTCTGCATAAAGTGACAGCTGTGTCTGTCAGAAGTGCTACATGGAGCATCTCTAAGCCTATAAACACTAGGGCAGAAGGCACAGATTGGAGGAAACCAACTTTTTTGTAAATAGAGCACAATATTCCTCGACATTGGACTCAGGGACTAAGTTCAAATTCTGATCTTAACATTGTCTGATTGGGTAGATGCAGGAAAGTCGCTTAACTTTTCTTAATTTTGGCTTCCTCGCCTATAACGTGAGGGCAGCAGCAATCACCTGTCATAAGGTGCTATTAGAAGGACACATTGAAAACACTCATCTCAGGGACTGTCATGGTGCAAGCTCTCTGCAACTGTTAGTGCACATTGTTTTTTCTCTCCCTTGTGTTCCACATCTTTTTTTTTTTTGCAGCCTCTCCTGATTTTCCCTGGGAGGGGTCCTTACTTGGCTGCAAGTTTTCATCCTTTATTTCTATTAAAACTCAAGATGTTCCACTTTGAAGAGCTTCTCTATTTTTTTCTACACTACCAATTGCTCATCCTCTTCTGAAGATGGTTTCCCTGCTCCAAGTCAGTGGCTGTTCTAGAGCTTCTTAATGTGGAGATCACAGTTTGTGAGCAGGTGAGGGGAGCATCTTTCAACAACAGCGCACCTGCAAAGTTGTCTTTCTCTTACTGCCCATTTCCAGCCCGTCACTATACTTGTGAGTTTGACTACAAAAAGATCTTTTCAAGCAGCCTACCCTGTGACTGTACAGAAATATTTAATATTATTAGGATGATTATAGCTGGGGTGCAGCTCAGTGGTAGAGTGCTCACTTAGAACCAGTGGGGGCCTGGGCTTGATTCTCAACCCCAAAAACATAAAGAAAGAAGGCATTTTCTCTCCTAAATCCCAATGGGACTTTTCTAGACCTGACAAATTTGTAAAATTTGTTTGAGAATTTCTAAGAAATGTATCAAAGCATTCTATAAAGCAGAACTAAAGTTATCTGTTATTGACATCTCTTTTTTTTTTTTAGTTGTCGATGGATATTTATTTATTTATTTATATGTGGTGTCGAGAATTGAGCCCAGTGCCTCACTTGTGCTAGGCAAGCATTTTACCACTGAGCTACAACCCAAGCCTGATATGTATTTTTACCAATAGAAAATAATAGAGAACATGATAACCATATATATATATATGGTTATCATGTATGTATGTGTGTGTGTACATACATATATATGTGTGTTGATATATATATATATATCAACACACATATATATGTATGTACACACACACATACATACTCATATGTGTAAGTACATTATCATGGTAGTACTTCAATCATCAGGGTTAGGATAGACTGCATTGAAAAGTCTGTATTATGTAATAGCTATGAGTCAGACCCTGGGAAAAGACTTCCTGGTTTGAGTCCTGGCTCTGTTTGTTATTTTTTGGCAATATGACCTGAGACAGGTCATTTAATTTTGTGGAGAATTACCTCAGATTCTTTTGTGATAAATAGGAAAACAAAAGTATCTACCTGAAAAAGTTGTTGCACTGGGATTAAATGAATTAATATGGGTAAGGAGTTCAGAATAGACCCTGGCTCTGCCAGTAAATATGAATAATGATAATAATAATCATCATTATTATTCATAGTATAGATCTTAAGCAACTATATATCCATATTGAAAAATAACCCTCTCGTGCCTAGTTTAGAGCCCTACTACACTGATGATTGCCCACCCAGGGCTTAATTCTTATGATATGGATTCATTTGGGCTTTCTAGAATAGACAGTTTTAAACTCTGTAATGAAAATAGTAAGTAGAAAAGGACTCTCCAAGGGATGGCCTTTTTAACACATTATCCAAAACCTGGATGGTGAACTCCATTGCAGCAGGTCAATCAATGAAGTCGAGCAGGTAGAACATGTGGTGAAGACAGGCCTCCCAGTCCATTTAAGACGATAACTGCTTTTTCAGCACCACCTGCTTGTTGCTATGCAGAGACAAACGTGAGTTCACACTTTTTTTTTTAACTTTTATTTTGTTTATTTAGTTTTATTTTGTGTTGGGGATCAAACCCAGGGCCTCACACATGCTAGGCGAGTGCCCTACCGCTAAGCTGCAGCCCCAGCCCAGAGTGCACACTTTTTAAGAAAATGTAAATTTGAATTTTCATACAAAATTTTCTGATTTCTACATGTTGACAAATAGTTCAAGTTTTCAACATTTAAGGGCCAAACAAAATCTTCCTGCAGATCACAATTGGTTCATATTGTCTCTTTGCCATTTGAAGCTAGAATCTCCATCAGGCTACCCTACCCTGTCATGTGTATGTCCCTATTGTCCTTGTCTAGTGTTGTCTAGAGAATAAGGGCTTAGTACTTTCTTTTTGGTGGTATCAATTTGATTTTAATCCTGAGTCTTTCTGATTCCAATCAATGTTTTGAATCATTAATAATAGCTCCACTTTTTAGCCATTAATTTAAATATAGGATACTGTTAGGGATTCTACATATTCCCCTCTGACTGTTGCAAAAATCTTTCAGATTATTTTCTCACCTTATAGATGGGAAAACTAAGAGGTTAGGTTATTTTTTTTAAAGGTTCACAGCTAGTGATCCCAATAGACACAATACCACATTGTCTCTTTTGAGGGAGTGAGAGGTCAGAATTAAGAACAAGAAACCCAGATCTCTCCAGATTCCAACCTTATCCTGGCATTGGGAACCTGGAGTGTTGACCACATTTATTAGAAAACCTTTTCCTAGGACCACTGCATGGGATGACCTTGTCAGGCTCACAGCTTAGAATGCAGAAAATATATGAAAAAAAAAAAATTAAGTCTTCCACTTACAAACGGGTAGCTAGCTATCCAAACGTTCATTTGTAAATCAGTTGTTTGGAACCCAGAATTCATTTTTCTGCAGAAACAGTTACAAATGGTATTTATGTTTCCCCTGAGGCTCGTCCACAAAAAACTATTTAGACTTAATGTATCTGAAAGAGTGTACATTTGCCATGAAAGTGTGTAGAAAATAGAACCCTTGTAATCCTAGTAATTAAATAAAAGAAAAAAAAGTAAAATCGAAAAAGAACTTTGAAATGCATCTTGAATGCTGATTTGAAAGAAAGGAGATTTTTCCCAGAAGAGAATATAAAACTTTAAAAGTAATTTTGTAGGGATTTTAAAGTGGGTCTCTGGATACTTTCAAAGCATTTGGGAAATTAATGGAATCATGTCCTGATTTCATTTCATGACTTCTAGATTTTCTTTAACATAATCTCTTCTTAATTAATATTATTTCTGGTGTCTTCTTTTGAGGAAGAGGAAAGATATGAAAGGGTGGAAAAAAATACATTGAGACGTATTTCCTAAAGTTTTTTTTTTTTTTTTTTTTTTTTTTTTTTTGCAGAAGTTGAGAGAGATAACACGTAAAAGAAAATTAAAGATCATGTCTGTTTCCACAACTGTGGAAGAAGTGTGAACTGCAAGTAACTGTGAACTATGAACAGTGGTTAGAGAAAATCAAAATGCTTTATTCCTCTTGGGAGAGGCAAAACAGTGCTGGTTACAGAGGTCTTTTCTCTGAAAAATCCCATCGTACAAAGTGTTTGGATCGTCCTTCCTGGTAGATGTAGGATTGGCCCAAGTGTGAGATGTAAAGTGCAAAACAGTGTTCAAAGGCACTAGATGTCTAGAATTCTGAGTATCTGTTAAAAAAGAGGGGCTTTACCCTCAAGTAAAAGTTGATGCCACATCTTAGTGCCTAGGTTTGACCACCCATCTAGTTCAACTTTCAGCCAGGAAGGTGAAAGGTGTATTTCAAATAACCAGATAGTTGAACTGGAATTTGAGAAAGGACAAACATCTCCTGGCTCTTGCACAGTGTATTTGGAAACAGTGTAAAAAGATAGTTGGACAGAGCAAAGGCTCTTCCTGCGCAACAGAGCTGTCCTCGGAAATGGGGGAGATAATGACAACTGGAATAGGGAGGTGGTTATGGCCATAGGACAAAAAGAAACCAGAGGGAGAAAACCAGAGACAGGTAAGACTAAACCAACGGGTACCATGACGTGAGGTGGGCAGAAACAGTATTTGCCTTTGCCATTCTTTCAGCAGGGAGATGGTGTCTCACAACTGGCTCTCCCTGTTAACAAGTCTGCCTGGGTTAATTGGCCAGTCAGACTGAAGTTCACCACTCTGAACTAACACCCAAAGCTTTGCTGTGCTGCCCTTGTGCCCTGCATCTCTATAATAGGGAAGGTTTAACCCAGCTATTTAGTGTTTCTTAATGGCTTGAATTTGAGACTTTGGTCCTCAGTAGGATTCATTATTATAATTTCCAGTAATAATAAAAAGAATCAAATGTTCCTTGTCTTTAAAGGATTATGTTCTTTTGGGCAAGTGGTATTAAAATAAAATGTATCTTAATGTTATTATTTTCTCATTTAGAGTTGCAGTTTCAAATTACCTTTTTAACCTGTGGGAATCTTAGTTTCAAATTACCTTTTTAACCTGTGTGTGTATGTATATATATAAATATATATATATATATATATATATATATATATATATATATACACATATTTGTTATTGCTATACAATATATATTATATATAGTATATATACATAAAATACATATACATTTATGTTATTGCTTTTGACAATTAAAATGAAGTGTTTATAAACTTGCAAGATTAGGATTCTAGCAATAGTCAGAGGAAATTGTATTTTATATGGGAAATATGGAAAATTTTGTGTTAGAGAGTCATAGTTTGATTAAGACAGCTAATTATCTTGATCTAAAGGATACCAGGTAGTAGGATATCTAGAATCTGAGGCTTCTAATCTCCTTGAGTCTGTTATTATCGATTCTACTCTGATCATTACTACAAGTTTGCAAAGTATTTAGTCATCTTTCTCTGAAAACATTGTTTGTTAAAGTGAAGTTAGTCTATATTTTGTGTCTTATTTTAGGTGCACCCAGATGAAGGTAGCATGTGCAGAACAGTGCTAAGGAAGACCAATGGTCTGAGGCACAATATCAATCTTCCTTTGACCTGTGCTGTCCCAGGTTGATTCTTCTCTAACATTTTAATGTACCACAAAAGCCAGGGTAGAATTATTAAGCAATTAAAACAGCTTTTAAAATACATGCTCATCTTTTTCTGTCATATGGAATTCCTATATAAACTTATGGTACTTGAGAAATGCTAATCCTTTATTAAGTGTCATGACTATAGAGATAAATCTTTGGGGCATGGGAATTGACAAGCAGTATTCTGTTAGTAACTGCAATCTCATTTTCTCCATAATTCTTTGTTGATGAATTCTTGTCCATGTGGTTAACCTCTTCACTCTGTGTTCTCTAGCAATTCACTCTGCAAATGCTGGCTTTAGCCACAAATATATTATCCTTTCTTTCTCCAATTAAATCATGAATTCCTTTAAATAATATTTACATTCATATATTTTCCTTTTCCTACAGGAACATAAGCTAGAACATATTATATACATAAGAAATATAAAAGTGAAGGTAAAATACAAGAAGTATTTTTACTTGTTATATATTGCTTTCTTTTCTAGTTGTTTTACATGTAAGTCTCAACTTTCACCAATTAGATTGTAGGTACCACATTGGTGGAGTCTTGTTTTTCAGTAATGGTGCAAATGTTTGGTACCTGATTACTGTTGAATATCTTGTAGGAGCAGAGTAGCTTCTCAAAAATTGTTGTCAGTCAAATATGGTGGGGAATAGAAGAGAAATAGAAAGGCAAGATGTTTTGCATTAATCTGCAACATTTAAAACCCATATCTGCATTTCACAGTCTAACTATATATGTTCTTTTTTGGCATATTGTAACTTGGTAAATACATAAGGATAATACTAATATTTGACCAAGAGTCATAAAGATATGATGCCGGCAATATCTTCTAGTTGCTGAGCAAATGCTATAAAGTCAAAAAGGGAAGTAGATTAACTTTGAGAGATTTTGGATATGTGTATGCCTATTATGTATTTATTTATTGCTAAGTCAGAAGACCATTTGCTTCCTTTGAGAAGTCTAACCTTTGTTAGAGGATTAGAAGCAAATTCCAGCATTGCTCTGCTACAAGGAAGATCCCTAGACAATAAAATAGAGCTGGTGACAAAATTGAACAACTCCTTAGAATTTCGCCCTCACAAGACTCCTACAACTTTCTCTTTATTTTATTTTTAAGACCCAATAGAAATAAACAGGGATGGTGGATTATTTTGTGGAAGAGAAACAGTATAATTGTTTTTAAATAAATTTATTTAATACATAAATATAAAACCTTGAACTATAAACTACCAGAAGAAGCATATATGAAATATTGGAGATATATATATATATGACATTGGAATGGGCAAGAGTCTTATATTTTTAATTTATTTTATTATTTTTAACAATATCCCCAAACCCAGGTGACACCAGCAAAAATAGACAAATGGGACTGCATTTGTCTATTTTAAATTTGGTTTTAAATTTGGTCATTAGTGAATGTAGTATGTCTAGATATGAATGAAAGAATCATTTTTTTTCAAAAATTAAACAAGAGTCCCACAAAGAATAAGAATAAAATGATGTAGGTTGTAAATCAGAGACGAGAGTTTCATATCTATTTCACTGCCTCCTGTGTCCCCTCTTCTCTACTTAAATGGGCTCACACAGCCTATCCTTTGCCAGGCTCTCAATTCATTGCAGGCTCAGCAGGCATATTTCAAGGTCAGAGAGGCTGAACTCGGGTGGTTCAGCAGGTGAGAAAAGAACTAGGTATCCAATGATGAGTGGAATTTATAACGGCCAGGATAGGAATCCTGTTAGTCAAACCAAAAAGGGTTTGTAGATCAGGATTCATAGGACCTGGAAGGTGTCACAGCATCAAAGATGAGGATGGAGAAAGACAAGCAAAGCCAGACCTGCGCATGACAGAACAGCCATATTTCATTCAACAATCGGTGTTGCAATAGGGTAGAGGCATGATAAAAAGTCTGTGGCTGTACATTATGTGGTGTGCTAGAGGAAAGACATGGAGGGTGCTGAGGAGACATCTGCCCAGGTGACTAGGCCATCTGGGTTTGCTAACTAGTGCTGCTCCCTAGGAAGGAACTTCTTGCATCTTTATGCTGTAAGGTAGAGGACCAAGATAGAGCAAGTTGTTCCCAAAGTTAGACCCTTATTAATCTGCAGGGCCTGGGAACGAGAGCTATCTCCTTGGCTCTTTTCATTTCAAAGAGATGGTTCTTAGGTCCTTGAGGAGACAGTTCTGGGCAGTAAGAAGATTTATGTCTCAGAGGGTCAGAGACAAGATTTATAATTGCAAGCTTCCTAAAGTAATCGCCCTGAGAAGGGGACTCAAGAGTCTACTGACCTATTATCAGACTTTGTCTAGAACAAACAGTAAATTCTCCTGGTAGCATTGAGCTTGCTCAGACAGGCATTTTCAGGTGGGCTGTGGGAAAAAGATGAAAAACCAGTCATTGCCACCCTGTCCTTATATTGGTTGTAAACTGCTTCCCAGTCCTGTGTCTATCATGTTGTCTTAGGAGAGTCATAGCCAGGAAGGCATGGTTCCTTTTATCTTTCCCAATTTCTAGCCACTTCCCAGAAGAAGCAAGGAAACTTAGTGGTGATAGAGACCTTTAGCTAGGAAAACCTCTGTTTTATTTTATTAGCCTGTGATATAGTCTAGCATTGTGGAAGAAGGCAAAGAGAAATGCCAAAGCTACCTTAAAAATAAGCTGATGCAAAACACATAGGATTCAGATTTTTCTCAGAAATATTCTGTTTTTAATACCCTTCTTAGTTGCTGTTCCTGTCCCATAGCAACCACATCCCATAGTAGGTGATTCCAACTCCCAGAGTGACTCAGCAGTGTCCTTTGTACATGCAGGTTGGGAGAGATGGAAGGTACCACTCTCAGAAACAGTATATAGCAATCTGGGTTGATTCTTGGGTGGTATGTACCTTGCTCTCTGCCAAGTGTATTGATTTTTTTTTTCCTACTTTCGACTTCTTATTCATCCAGAAGTCTTCTGCATTAGGTCTAGACAGACTTTCCCCACTTCCTTTCATCTGTGGCAAATGACAGTGAGAAATAGAAGTCATTTAAGGATATGATTAAAAAAAAAAAGAAGTGTGACATGAAGCAGATGGTTGCTACTGCTATTATAATTACATATTTATATACATGATGACTAATCAAACTCCAATGGTCAATAATAATGACTCCTGTGGGGAAGAAGGCTTATATTTGAAACCAGAACAGTTTCTACCTTTTGGACAAACTGTATTTGGCTAATGAAAGTTTAAGAAGATTATTTGTGGTTTTACTGTTTAAAATTGTTTTTCTAATTAAAAAAAAAAACATATTAACAGTTTAACAGCCCAAACAAAAACAATGGAAAAACATAAAATCACATTTTTTTTTCTCAATCTTTACATCAACAAAACCTTGGGCAGCCACACAGGCTCCTCTTCTGGTTCCTGGTCAGGTCAACCTTATACCCAGTAAGGATTACAGGATAAACAGTACCTGATACTAGAAGTGTGGAAATAAGATTTTACTGGTGTTTATGTCCTCCATTTGTGTCTCAGAGAACTGAGTGGATGAAGGGCTCTAACAAGCCCAGGAAGAACCCTTAAAAAAGGGGTACCCTAAACCCCAATATTGAGATTCTCAAAAGAGAGGGAAAAAATCAATATTTCCCTCCATCTTGGAGAGTTTTCTCTTCTGTAAAGAGAGGAAGATCACTCTAAGGTGGGAAAGACTAAAATAAATACTATCTTTAGTACAGGGGCACAATTTTGACTTTGATGGAAGAAAAATGGTCCCACTGCTAAGTAGCTTTGTCCTTAGAAGGGGGGCCACCTAGTACAATTTAGCACAAACATGCCTCATTATTTTCCTGGTTTCTCTATTATACTGCCTGATTTTTGGAGTGTTTCACTATTACATCCTTTAGGTTATCTTTCCTGGCACAGAAACATTTAATAGTTATTAAATGAATGAATGAATGAGGTTAATGTACAATTTTACTGATATCCAACTTCTATAAATCAGGCCTCGTTACTGATCCATGGTAGTTGTATTTATACCCCCATTGTTATTGGTTTCGTATCCAAAATTAAAATGCTTAATTAATTTCTTTTTTTCAAAAATGTTCTTTAGTTTTGGTTAATCAGCCTGGTCTTTCCTTTCCCCTCCCCCTCCTCCCACTTCCCCTTCCCCCATTTCCCCTCTACCCCATCATTTTCCATCTTCCTGTCTCTCTCTTGCTCTGTTCTGCTGTCTTCTCAGGTATTGTACATCACAGTCATCTGGGATAAATGTTAAATGCAGATTTCAGGGCCCATCCCAATTTCCTGGGGTAGGGTTCTGAGGATCTACATATATTAATGACCCTGCAGATGATTTTAGTGCCCTCTTCAGGATGTCCAAGTTTGAGAACCAATTAATTAATCTGTTTAAAAATTCACAGTTTGTATGCTGTCCGTCTGAAAAGGAGAGGTATCATGCCATAACTTTATTTATTTATTTTTTTTAACAACTTCTCCTCTCAAGAAGATTGTAAAATAACAAAAGGGAAGAAGAGGAGAGTCAGGGTGATAAGGTGGATGGATCAATATGAACTCTGTTTTCTTGTGAGGGTAACTCGATAGTGACTATGCAGTGCAGTTGGAGAGAATTGATTTTGTTCAAAGAAGTTTTCCTGTTCCTCTGAGTCCTCAGTGTGTGTTTTATTTTATTTTTTCCCTTGGTCTTCTTGCAGTATTTTGTTTCATGAATCATCAGAGACATTTAAAAGGGCTCGGGGTTTTCTGAGCATATGAAGACTTAAGAACTTTAAATCTCTTGGGTGGAAATAGTTTCCAGTGAATTGTGTGTTCTTTTGATATAAGACATGGTACCCCAACCAGAAATGGAGTCTCCCATTTCTGTCTATTGTTTTGAAGTCAGGATATTATCAGGTTCTTGATGTACTTTTCTAATCATGGATTTCATTACCTAATGTGTATTTAATAAATTTCTATTCATTTTTCATTCTTAAGTACAGAACACTAAAGGAAGGATATTGTAATCACAGATGCTATCAGGCTAAATTATTTTTAATTAGCTGGGTATTGTTATAAAGAATACTGTGTGATATCCCTATCTTCAAGAACAAAGTAGGCTTGAAAAAATGCACATGAAATTAAAAGTAGCTGGCAGAAGCGCCAATTGATCTATTTCCTCTCTTCTAATAATATGATGGGTCTCATAATTTTCATGGGGATTGTACACTAGACACCAGAGAGGCCCAAAGGCCTAAAAAGAAATTAAAGTAGATGTTGGCTTTTCTCTGAAAACAATGAAATTCATATTCTTCATCAAACCCACTAGAAAACAACTGTTTTCATCTTTATGTTTACATGAGTATTAAATTGTATGTGCTGGTCCCTTGGTCCCTGCAGATTCACACATGAAATTGTGTGTGTGTGTGTGTGTGTGTGTGTGTGTGTGTGTGAAGAAGGACCTCATCTGTGGGACTGGTGATGGGTGGGTAGATATTGTTTTCAGTTTTTAATCAAAATATAACAATCATACAGAAAAGGGTAGGTAAGTATACAACAAACTCTAGATACATGCCCACACTTGTGTGACAAGAACCTCAGAAAGCCATCCTTAATGTCCATTTTCAGAGGCTACTCCTCAAAAAAGAAAACCATTACACTGACTTCTACCACCACAGGTTAATTTTCTCTCTGCTTCTTTAAATAGATAGAATCCTATGGAATATATTCTTTGCATCTGACTTCTTTAACAAATAAGGTTGGTGCAACCTATGTATATTTTGGATTGTAATTATGGTTTGTTTAATTTCACTTGTCTATAGTATTGCATTTTATAAAATGTTACACTATACATATCTATGTATTCTTTCTATTATTGATGGATAATTGAATAACATCTAAATTTAGGCAAATAAAAATGTTGCTGGTGCTCAACTCATTTGGTGAGGCTAGTATTACTCCGATAACAAATCAGGCAAAGACAGTATGGAAAATAAAATTATAGATCAATATATCTCAAGAACTTAGGCTTAAAATATATTTCACAAAATATTAGCCAATTGAATAAAAATGTATGATAATAATGCGGTATGACCATGTGATAATTATTCCAGCCATGAATATCTAGTTGAACAATTTGAAAATCAGTTAATATAATCCAAAATATCAACAAGTTAAAGAAAATCGTGTGAGCCTATCAATTGATTTTGGAAAAAAAAAATTAACAAAATCTAATTCTCATTGATTGCAAACACTATCCAGAAGTTAAAATTAAAGTATATTAGTAAGTTGTCCATCACAAAATACTAATTTCTGATGACATTTTGATTAAATTATAAAAAGAGAAGATTAATTTTAGGTTTTGGTTTTAGGGGTCGATGCCTATAATTATGTGGACCCTTAGCTTTGAGACCTCTGGGGGGTGTTGGAGAGCAATGATAGGAGATAGTGACAGAGAAAAATGCTCACATTTTGGTCAACAAGCAAAAGAAAGAAAAATTTACTGGGATTGCACAGTTCGCTTCAGAGGTATACTCTCAGTGACCTAAGAATGTTCACAAGACTCTTCCTTCTAAAGTCCCACAATATCTCCTGTAGTGCTACCCTGGGGACCAGGCTTTAATACATGGACCTATGGGGAACATTCTACATCCAAACTAGTAAAGAGTAATTATCTCAGTTTTGTCAGGAACATATAGAAAAAGCCTACAACTAACACTGTACACAATGATGAAAGACTTGATGCTTCCCCTATAAGACTGGAAAATAAGCAAGGATATTAATTTTTCACACTTTTTTTTCAGTGTAATATTGGGAGTTCTAGATACTGCTCTAAGGCACAGTCAAATAAATAAAGACAGATGGAAGGAGAAGACAATACAAATTGGAGAAATAAAATTATTCTTATTTACAAACTATGTGAGTACTTACACAGAAAATCTTAAATAGGCTAAAAAGAAACTTGAATAGGTGAGTTCAACAAAACAATAAGAGGTGAGACTCATGCAAAATCAATTTCTGTACACTAATTTTGGACATGTACAAATCAAAATAAAAACCACCAGGCCATTTAAATTGCTTCAAAGAAAATGGTACATTTAGGTGTATACTTAAGAAAACACGTGCAGTGTATATATGCGAAAATTGCAAAATGCTGATGAAAGAAATCATATAGAAAAGTAAATAAATGGAAATAAATTATATGTTCATGGATGGAAAGACTCAAATACTAAAGATGTCAGTTATCCTCTGGGCTTTGTTTTGTTTGATACATAGCCAAGTTTATTCTAAAATTCATACAGAAAGCCATATTCCTGGATTACCTAAAACAATCTTGAAAGAAAAGAATAAAATGTGAGGGAATATTATTATCTATATAAATTATCCTGCATAGCTACAAAAATTAGAACTGTATGATACTTATATAATAGTTAGACACATAGATCAAAAGCCTAACTAGACTAAAAACAGAACTATAAAGGAGCAAAAGTAACTCGGTTCAGAAAAGATAGGCTTTGGATGATACTTGAATGTCTATAAGCAAAAGAGAATCCTATGTCTAAATTTCTCACATTTTATAAACATTAACTCAAAATGGACCATGAACTTAAATAAACAACATGTAAATATAAAGCCTTTAGAGAAAAAAATCTTCAGAACTTAGGGTGAAGGGAAGGATTCTACATTTTGACATCAAAACATGATCCAAAAAACAGACAAATGACAAACTTGACCTCATTAAGAAAAAAAGAAAGTTGGAAAAACTATTTACCACATATCTCAAGAAGCAGTAATCTCCAGTATGTATTTTGAACTGTCTAACCTCAAAGATTAAAAAATAAATAAATAAATTTCATATGGGCAAAAGGCATGACAATGCATTTCACCCAGGAGTGTGGGTGAATGGGTAGTTTTGCTGATCTGCATGAAGTTCTGCATATTTCACCTACATTTATTTTCATTTAAAGAGAGTTCTAGAGGCATGGCTGTGCCAAGAAAATGAAAACAGCCCAAGATGATATTACCCAAATATTTCTATTGTGAATGAATCTTTTTTATTGTTATTTCTTTTTTTGTTGTTTATAAGTTTCAAATAGAGATTATTAGAGAGCTTTATTTTGTCAGAGGTTGCTTACTGTCCAATGCACATTCTGTTCTTTATATAATTACTGGTAGGTGTCTTATTACCTCTGATCTTATGGCCTGGAAAAATAAACCTCCTGCTTAATAACCTGGATCCACAATAACTTCATTCACTGGGTTCTTCCTTGTAAGCAAAACCCATAACATCTGTACATCTGTGGCCATTCAAGATTGATTTTTTTTTTCAATTTAGTCTGACAACTTAGAAAGTGAAAACAAGTTAATGAAACAAATTATTGTGCTTGTGGGTCAATTAAAGAATATATTAGGCTGGTTTTCAAATTTTCAGATAGCTGTTTAGTAATCATGACCAAATAGTTGGTTAAATGAGCCAAGTGAAATTTTAACAGAATCAATTTAATAGTTTATTGGCACCAGAGTCACTCCAAACCCCCAAATTTTAACTGGAAGAGATGAGAGCCTTTGACAGGGTCAGTATCAGTTAACTTGCTTTTTTCTCTGCTTCATCAGAATCTTGAATTTGGTGAGGGAGTAAAAGATAAAGCAGGGATGAGTTTGTTTCTGTGAAAAAGGAGAGACCTCAGTGCACATTGATTCAATAAGATTTTCCTCCTCTGCCATGCAGACACTTTGGAAATGTTCAGTGACCCTCACATTCAGCTGCCACTTTGAAACAACTGCCACAAAGTCTTCATGAATAACAAACTAATTGCACTCTTTTTTATCCTAAAAGAACACGATGGTAACCAGTAGCCACATGAATCCCTAAGATGTTTCTTGGACAATGGGCAGTCTCTTTTCAGAACAGTCTACACTTGAAGTAATTACAACCTGTGTTGAACTTCAAGGACCTTATCACATGCAACAACTGTCAAAAAGAAATACTGTTGACTAAACTATTGAAGGATGCTGTGCAATTTCTTTGGGTCATCAAGAAGAGATACACTTGGGGCCGCTGGATTTTGTTGGAAACCATCATGGCTGCCCATGCAATTCCATCCTTCCAGGTTTTGCAAACTTGAGGACCATTCCCAGGCTCTGTTACTCATCACACACTGTTTATTTTATGAGACTCGTGTTTTTAAAATCTGAATCTCTTTTTCTGTTGGAAAATCTGAATATTCATGCAAGCAACAGGCTGTGGTTCTATACTGCAGAATTATCTTAATTTCAGCAGAAGCACCTTTGTTTTGTCACACTCCCTGTCAGGACCTGTTGGCCTTGGGGCAATTCTCTCATTTACATTAACTGCACAGCCCTCACAGACTTTTTTTTGGTGGGGGGGTGGGTACTGGAGATTGAACTCAGGGGTGTTCAACCATGCTGCGCCACCTCCCCAGCCCTATTTTGTATTTTATTTAGAGACAGGGTCTCACTGAGTTGCTTAATGCCTCGCTTTTGCTGAGGCTGGCTTTGAGCTTTTGATCCTCCTGCCTCAGCCTCCCAAGCCGATGGGATTACAGGTCTGTACCACCGTACCTAGCTAGCCCTTGTAGACGTTTGAGTATGAGTGGTTTGTGTCACATTGCCTTATGACCAAGGCAAATACACCCAGGATCATAGCATAGCAGAATGTGGGGGAGAGACTCCACGTTTGCAGTCTATTGCCCCCAAAATGCCCTGGAGAGGCTGTGAGCCTGCCCAATTCCTAGCCCCAGTGCACGGCCAGGATCTCACTTGAAGTGTCCCCAAATTCTTTTGACTTTCCTGACTTTCTCTCAACTAATTTAAACTTGTAATTAGATCTATGTGAGTTCGTGTTTAGAATCATTCAGTCAAAAAAATCTGAGCAGAAGGGGAAACTGAGGTTTAGAAAATCTGTGGACTGTCTTGAGTTTACTGAGTTCTGAGTGAAGAAGCTATTTGGGTAATAAGATTTATAGTTTGTGAGTCATTTCCTACAGATTATTTTAATTTTTGAGTTCTTTCATAGCAGCAGGTAAGAATTTAAACTTTCTTTTATTTGCTGCAAAGTTTAGCCCCAGCACCTTGGTAGGAAATGTGGGTTCCAAGGTCTAGCAGCTGTGGCATCATCTGGGAGCTTGTTAGAAGTACACAACTGGTCTCGATGCAGAACTCCTCAATCAGAATCAATATTTAACAATATCCCTAGGTGATTCGTATAATGCTCATTAGTCTTTAAAAGGCACTGGCTTACACAGAATACTTGAATGAATAAATAACATAGTATAAAAAAGAACACAAAACAACTTAGCTAACAGTTGGAGTGTCTCTAGTGAAGGCATTCTGTGGAGCTTCTTCCTTGCTTCAAAAGTCATGTGAGTTTTCTGTTTGATTCTTTGCATTTTTCTTTAGATTTTGTTTAAAGAGAGGTTTTCAAAGTTTGAACAAAACAAAACACCTTCATTGTTTTACTAGCAAAAAATGAGAAAATAGAGGAATAAGGTTGTATTAGCTATACAGCTCTGTAGAGTAGGTTGGTAAATTTGAATGGCTTTGACAGGCACATTGAGAGGCACAGGCTGGCCACAAATCTGACTGGAGTTGTAACTTGAACCCTAAAGAGTTTGCATTGTTCTGGTTATCAAAAGGCAAAACAGCAATGAATTTAGTTATAGATCGAATTGGCTTTTAGTCACCATTCATGAATCTGAACACCTTGCATTCTGAAAAATAGAATGTGAACTCTGACAGGGCAACACAAAACAATGGGTGGGAATAGAAAATAGAACAACTACAAAGCTGGCTGGTTAATGTCAGATGCTTGCTTTGTTTATTTATTTAGGTAAAGGTTAAAGGAGAAAGACCTTCTTTACTATCCTGACTGTTGTAGATTGAAATCTCCTGTTTTTATAATTGAAAACTAGTCTACTTGCTTCCTTAAAATTTCAGTGTGATTAAGTGACATTTAGTGCCAGTGACTCCATTTTGGTCTGGTCTAGTGTGTTGGAGCCTAGTGAAGGAACTCAGTTGAAAACAAGGTCTCCATATTTTTCTTTCAGAGGTTGCTATCATGACTTTCTTAGGATACCTGGGCTCTCCTCTCTTCCTTCTTCTTTAGTTCCCTCTCCTGTTTCCTCCTTCTTTTCTTCCCCTTTGCCTTATTCAGGTGTGTTGTCCTGTTGTACAATTCTAAACTGGAATCTCTAAACCCCATGTGCCTGACCCATGAGCTGATTCTGATAAACTGAGAATACCTGGGAGTCCAGCAAGTGAGAGCACATATGTTCTAGTGTAAGAGATGGGAAACCATCCCGAGATGAGAACATCTTATTCAGATGCCACTCTGCGCAGAAGGATTGGGGCGAGGGTATTTTCTACTATCCCATTCCATGATAACCACACACATATAACTCAAGTTGAAAAGGTGGCTTACATTTTCCATTCTCTGATATAATTTAAGAGAACATTGAACTGAACAAAAGATTCCTTAGTGCCACATTTAGCCATCAGATTAGACATGGAAGGAACAGAAGCTTGGTTGCTATTTGTTTCTAAAAGTTTGGTTGCTAAGGTCCTCTGGAAACCAAGGATCATTATATTGCCATTATGGGTAGATCAGATTGACCAGGCCAAATTCTCCAACAGAAAATATATTTTTTAGCTGTGATATTGATAGATGACAGCATTATACAAACACTCTACTCCAATTTTTCAATGCTATTTGGGGATAGCCATATAGGTCATATTGGAAAAAAATTACATTTTTTTCCCTCAAGGACAAGAAAAATAAAATTCAAGGTTTTAGGTAAAATGTTGAATTGGTATAATATATCCACAAAAAATTTTAAAAATATTTTAATATTCTTTCATTGAACATGTTTTATATTGGGTGTTTAAACTTGAAATAATTACAAATAACTTTTGAATAAGACAACTTCATGGACATCTCTTCCAATTCTTCATCAACACAGATAATATTAAATATAAGGAAGGTAGATATCACTTTTATCTCCATTTAACTACAATGCCTTAAGGAGTTGTAGCTTTCCAAATCTAATGATTTTGATTTGTTCTTTTCTTCTAAGTGAAAACATAATGGTGAAAATATTTGTGATCAGGCATGCATATGGCTTTCTTAACAATTTTCACATCAAGTTTTTCAAAATATGGATGATACTTTTCCTCAAACACATGCCAATATTATCCTATTAGTGTTAATAATTCTCCAGGATTCAAATAAAATGCCAATTACACACCACTCATGAATTATTTCAGGTTGAAATGGTGATAATCCGCTAACTTCTTCCAAGTTGAATTTCTATGTTGAATCTATAAACCTTTTCAGTAAATATTAACATAATATTACACAGTTCTCACAATTGGGGGCTAAGTTCATCCCA
The DNA here is from genome assembly GCF_048772815.1 of Callospermophilus lateralis. NCBI lineage: Eukaryota > Metazoa > Chordata > Mammalia > Rodentia > Sciuridae > Callospermophilus > Callospermophilus lateralis. Next base: position 106,192,017 of record NC_135313.1, on the reverse strand, counting down.
CTGCCTCAAAATGTAATAAGTAATTTGATTTTTGAAACCAAAAATCAAAAGCAGTTTAGATGTTGTGATAATGATATGAATGCTCTTATTACTAGTTTCTTGAGCTCTGCATAATACTATTGTAAAAAAGAAAATCTTGTAGAAAACCATTATTTCATAATTTTCCCTTGTTCACACTTAAAATTTAAATATTTTCCTGTAGTAGATTTTTTGATTAAAAACAAGTTATTTATGATGATTTGTTTAATAACATTCCATAAACAAACAAATAAATTTTGAAGAAAATTAGAAGTATCAGGGTACACAAATAAAAATTTTGAGTAATTCCCATGTTACCTAATTAATCATGTTAGCTTCTTTTGTGGTGGATTCTTTCTTTGTCTTTTAAATCTGTTAACTTCAGCTTTTATCAAAAACAATCCAATTGTGGTGGGAAAATGTATGTCAAGTAAAAATTACATCTCTTTAAGTATTAAGTTCTTAAGAGAGATGGTGATCTTTACAACTTCAAAAAATTGATTTTCTGGTTTTGGGACTATTAATTCTCATTTTATTTAACAATTTTAAAAAAATTGAAGCTTTATAAAATGCGGTTTTAAATTCCAAAGGCCTATAGTTTCTTTAATAAATCTGTTTAAGCAAGATAGACTCAATTATGTTTATTAAAATAAAAATTTGCATTAATAGTAATTATTATGAAAGTCTTTCAAGCAGATTTTGGCTAATTTTAAACATCAGAAGTTGATGCAATATAAATAAGTCTATGGGTTTCAAACTAGAAAATTAACATTAGTTATCATTTTTCTTATTAGGTACTGATATTTAAAAGATAACAATAACACAAGATTTTTTAGCTTAGTAGAGATATCATTAAAATAACAACATTAAAATGAAAGAACATGAAATAACCTGTACATACTAGAATACAGAAGAGATTTATTGTTGATAAATAAATTACAGATGAGTTGTGGTGATTCAGTAGGAAAATGCTATGTGTTATGCTGTATGATTTTTCATCTGCTGACATAATCCTTGCCTAATTCAGAAAATTACCAACAAATAGTTCAGACATGACTCTAGCTACTCAAATTTCTGATGATTGCAAAAATGACTTTAATGCCTTTTTACTTTACCAATTTTACAGCCATCAATATGTCATTGGTCGCACATTGTCCGAGTAACTCTGGCATAGTGACAGGTTAGGAGTGTGGACTGCCTGGGTTTTAAGTCAGGCTCCATGGCTTGCTTGGCAGGGGGATGTCTGGAAAGGTACTGTGGCTTCTGTTTCCTCACCCATGAATGATGGTAACAGCAATGCTGTTTTAGGCTGACAGGAGGATTGAGTTAGAGTATGTTTCCCTCTTGAATAATATCTAACAGAGAATAAGCACACAATTACTTATTTTGTTACTATTACTGCATATATAAAGGAAGCCCATGGTCAAATGATACATTTCAAATGATACATTGAAAATCAATCCACTTTCTTATTATAGAATTTTCATAACAGACTTCCAGTACACATGGTTAATCTCTCTGTGGGGGTAGAAATAGGTATGGCAGGTAGTAATTTTTAAATTTATATAACCTATTCACACCCAAGGACCTTACATGGACACTGCTTTTCAGAGTACAATTTGGAAAATACCAACTTAGTGACATTCTTGGGTCTATAATAGCCTCCACAATATTCTATCAATAGGCAAGTCCTTCCCAAAGTCCACTCCCAGCCCTGGCTTGCATCCTGGAACCACAGCCTCATGCTTGGTGTCAAGGCTGATTTAGCAGATGGTAGAGCTGATAGAAATACAATAAACACTTTTCTTGATCATGCTAACTAATTTTAAATCATCTAACACTTTAAATGAGTCCCAGGTTTTTCTTGGTTCCATGAAGACCATTGCCAGAGAGAACATTTGGAGCATTTGTTCCCTCAGACATCCTTTGGATTACATGTGAATATTTCCATCCTATTTGAATCTGTTTTCAAAATAAAGTGTGATCAGAAGCTGCCTTCGGTGTTTGACCAGAGTCCAAATCCCCTCAGAAGACTTTGTGAAATGTCATCCATGCCCAGATTCCTGTGGAATTTATCATGTCCCTGCTGTATCTGTCTCCTTGCACCTTTATTCCTTAAATGTCCAGGTCATATTTTTTTTTCTCTCTCCAGGAATGAGTGTAACCACTACTAAACACAGCAACAACCTTTCTGAGGACCTGCCTATGGATGCACAGCCAGGGGCCAAGTTCAGCTTTTTAATAGCCTTAGCCCATTATATGAACATCAAAAGCTTCCCAAGCACAGAAAATACCAGTGAGCTGCATTCCCAGCCTCTTTCTTTCTTTTTTATTTTGAGATAGGGTCTCACTAAATTGTCAAGGCTAACCATGAACTGGGTATTTTCTTGCCTTAACCTCCCAAGGCGCTGAGATCACAGGTGTGAGCCACGGTGCCTGACTTTAGTTGTAAATTCTTAATTATATTACCCATGCTGTCAATTTAAGAGTATTGAATGAAAGTGAATAGAATTCTGAAAGAAAACAAGCATCAAGCTAGCCTTATAATTAACATAAAGTATTTACTGAGTGCCCACCATGTCCTGGCAAGCTTAGTTTAGCATTTTGTCCTTTTTATTTTCTTACATTAATTTATACTGGGAATGCTTTCTGGCATTTCAAGACATTTCCATACCAAGGAAACCAATTATACCTCATGTACTTCTCTGTATGAAATTGCTTCCATTTAAAATGTTTTTTTTTTTATTCTCACGTACCAAGATCAGAACATTAGTTAAAATCTTAAAAATTCTGCATTATTTAAACTCTGGAAAATATAAAATATGTTGGAGGAATAAAAAAAAATCACATTTTTTTTACTTAAGATTTTCTTTCATAACTTGTTCTGTGAAATATCACTAATAGCTCAACTTATTCCAATATGTAATTTATGTCACCATCCTCTGAATGGTAGATGTTTCATATGTTCCAAGGTTTTACTATTATAACTAAGCTTGGAATGGATATGTTTGCATATATAAAAATCAAAGTCCATGGTTATTTTATTTCTTTACATTTTCACAAAAGAAGGAAAATGTTTATTCTTTATATATAGGTTTAACAGCCAAACTTGACTGTCTAGTTTATTTCATAAATCTTCTATGCCGCATCAGAAGTACTATATTTCTTGCATCTTAATAGAAGTCATTCATTTCCCCTGATAACTTACTTCAAATTTTCTCACCAAATATGGCATTTTCTTAGCAAAGTTTTAGCTATTTTGTTGAGAAGATTTCACCCACTAAAGAATGAAAAAGTACATATTTTCAAGATAAATGCATGTCAGCTAAGTTCTGGAGGAATTAATTTTCAGATATTTAATTCCAGAACTTAATTAAAACACCTTGGAAGGCAGATTTAATGAATATTTTCAGATGGGGTATTTAAAAGACAAAAAGGATTTTCCAAAGAACTGATGAACATATTTATCTTTTACTTCAGTGTTTTTTTTTTCTGAATGCATTTTGTGTTTATTGAAAACAATTGTAAAACCTAAAAAAAAAAAAAAAAAAAATAGGTAGAAAGAAAAAAAAAAGGAAATATGCTAATGGCTGCTAAGAAAGATTCTCAGGCAATCTCTTCTGGCAGACACACCAACGTGAACAACTATTCAAACACCAAGATGTCTTCCCAAGAGTGAGGAAATCAGGCGAGAGACCATAGTGCCTGCTTTTATATTTGAAAATGAAAGATACATGGCAGAAAGCAGAAAGGGAAGAGTTCCTGTGTCACCCCTCCTAGTAGCCCTGCTTGTAGGAAGGACAGAGAATTAAGCCCTGGCCTCAAACCAGAAATCAATACCAGGCCCAATGTGGTGAAAACCAGTGCTGGGCAGAGGCCCAAGAACTTTACTATTAGGATAATATCTGCAATCTGAGCCACTGGAACTGCCAGATGACTGGCTACCTTCACTGCCCCTCATGTGTTGGATGGCAGAGCAGTGAGCAAGATTTCAGACTCTCGGGAGCAGGGCACAAAAGCATAGGGCTTTAACTCAGAGTTTGTTGCCAGGACCACTGAGGTAAAACCAAGTACCCAGTACAACCTGATGGCCTCACATATAGGCTGTAGCTCATAGATCCTCTTCAGGTGGAGATCTGTGTACCTGTGGGACAGACCAGATATTTTTTTTTTTTTTTTTTTTTGAGAGAGAGAGAGAGAGAGAGAGAGAGAGAGAGAGAGAGAGAGAGAATTTTTTTAATATTTATTTTTTTTTTTTAGTTTTTCAGTGGACACAACATCTTTATTTGTATGTAGTGCTGAGGATCGAACCCAGCGCCCCACGCATGCCAGGCGAGCGCGCTACAGCTTGAGCCACATCCCCAGCCCCAGACAAGATTTTTAGTCACCTTTAGTTCTGGCCTTGGAGTGCTCCTGGAGAACACCTACCTCTGCCTCCCATGACTATACTTGAGATTGATACATGACCAAGCTTATCATCAGCCTTGGTAGCCAAGGGACTCTCCCCACCCAACCTTAGGCAGTACAGTTATTGCCAGGCAGAGACTTGTGTCCCATTGGGCACACTTAGGTTTTAATTTGCATCACCACTAGCTACAGGTGGGCCCCAATGCTCCCCTAAGACTACACAGGTCCTTGTGGCTGTGAGACTCAGTATGCCTCAGCCCAGGTGGCAAAGCATCTGCCTTTACCAACTGTAGGCAACATAGTATGGTGCAAGAACCCATTTGCTGAGAGTAAGAAAGTAAGCCCAAGACTTGGCCCTGGAACTTAGTTCTGGTAGAACCTACTGGGTGGATTCTAATGGTCCCCATTCCCAGGTCTACCTGTGGATCAAATTATTGGAATAGCTCTAGAGTGAGGGTAAAACACATATATCCTATATATCAGACTTTTATTCTAGGTAGCATCATCTGTGGCTAGCTACAGTGGTCTTGGGCCATCATTCTACTTCCACCGTAGGTTGCCCAGCAAAAGAAGTATGGGCCTTAGTCCTAACTCAAAATTTTTTTGGCCTTGTTGAGTTGTGAGCCAGGGTATTACATGGATTGGTGGATTTGGTAACTACAGGTATGACATAGCTACCTGGTATTGATCTATCTATTCACAGTGATTCTACCCAGACAGAATCCTAAAGTGTCTCACCACAGGCCAGTAACTGTGGATAAGTCATCTCATCCTAGTCTCACCTCAGTATGAGGCTTGTAGGGACAGGCTACCCATTATACGTACTCTTCTCTTTTTTTCTTAAAAAGACATCAACATAGTACTTGGGACAAGCCTGGGCTAAGATGGCCCTTTCGTACTGAAACAGTGAGAACAAACCAACAGGAAAACCTGGGTGCCATCTCATACTGAAAAAGAGGAAGAGATTATAGGCTCAGAGAAAATAATCAACCTGCTTAAAATTTCTGGAAAGGCAGACACACACACACAAAAATCAGATTAGGAAGATTGGAATAAACATGTATCTTTCAATGCCCAGACCAGGGGCACACACCAACAAGCATTAAGAGCTTTCAGGGAAGCATCATTTTACTTAGTACTTAAAACAGGGTTCTAGAAACTGACCAGCCAATAATCAATATAGAAGAACACTCAGAGAATTTTAAACAGTTATTTTAAGGAAACTCAATGAACTTGAAGAAATCACAGGATTACTCTGGAAAGAAATTTAACAAAGATATGGAAACATTGGCAAAACCACCCAGATATTCTTGTGTGGAAAGAAAAAAAAAGTGAAATGAAAAATGTAATAGAAGGCATCAATAGCAGGATAGATCAAACTTAAGAAAGAATCAATGGGCTCAAATTCAAATTACTTGAAAATACACAGTTGGAGAAGATATAAGAATGAGGAAGGGTTATAAGATCTTGGGGACAGAATTTAAAGAACAATTATTTGTGTTATTGAGGTTTATAAAAAAAAAAAACTTGAGAATGCCAAAAGAGCAAAAAGTTTATTCAAAGAAATGAGAAGTATGAAGGTACAAGAGGGTCAAAGGGTGCTAATAAATTTAATTCAACTGAGTCTACCCCAAGTTCTCACTGTTGAAAGATGAAGTTCTCAAGATTGATTAAAAGATAAATAACACATAAGGGCATCCCAATTCGTCTGACAGCAGACTTCTCAAAGAAATCTTAAATGCCAGGAGAGAGTGGCGTGAGATTTTCACAGCACTACAGGAAGAAAACAAAGCAAACAAATCAACAAAACACTTTCATCTAAGACTACCACACTCAGCAAAGTTATCCTTTAGAAATGAGGAGGGGGTAAAGACTTTCCCAGACAAACAAAAACTGAAAGAACATAACTCTATTAGACTTGTTCCACAGGAAATAGTTGAAATTCAAAGAAATAAACATTGATAAGTAAGAAGAAAACAGGAAGGGATTTAAAAAAACTTGACTGTTAAGAGTAAGGCCAGTCTTACCCAGACAGCAGAACAGATAAAGAAACAACAATAAAAGAAAGAGAGAGAGAGAGAGAGAGAGAGAGAGAGAGAGAGAGAGAGAGAGAGAGAGATATGAAAGAGAGAGAGAGAACTACAGGCCAATATCCTTGATGAACATAGATTCAAAAATCCATTTAAAAAGCTAGCAAACCCCAAATCCAGCAATTCATTATAAAAATTATTACCATGATCAAGAAGGATTTATATCAGAAATGAAAAGATGTACAATATATAGAAATTACTGAGCATGAATCTTCACATCAGTAGAATGAAGGCAATTTACACAAAGGTATTTGATAAAACTCAATTCTTTCATGATTAAAAACACTGAACAACTTAGTATATAAGGAATGCACCCTGACATAATAATGACCATTTATAATAAGTCAACTGCTAGTATTATACTGAATGGAGAAAAGCTGAAAGCTTTCTAAGATCCAGAACAAGATAAATCCTGCTTTCATCATACAATTCAACATAGTGCTGGAAGTCCTAGCCAGAGACATTAGGAAGAAAAAGAAATAAAGGGAATCCAAGTCAAAAAAGAAGTCAAGTTGTCACTGTTTGCAGATGGCATGATCTAATATACTGAAAACTCCTCCAAAAAAATGATCAGAAATAATAAATGTGTTCAGCAAACTTGTGGGATACAAAACCAGCATGCAAAAGTCTATCAGAAATAGAAATCAAGAAAATTAACCCCACTTACAATTAATAAAAATGAACAAATAATACCTAGGAAATAAATACTTCTATAGTGAAAATTATAAAACATTGATGAAAAAAATGAAAGAAGACACAAAATAATTGAATAACATCCTATGCTGATGATTGCAAAAATCAATGTTGTTGTCTATAATAACCCAAATAATTTACAGATTAGTGCAAACCCTATCTAAATACCAATGGTATTTTTTCACAGCACTATAAAACCAATTTAAAAATTTATATTAGATTACAAAACCTTCAAATAGCCAAAGTCATTTTGAGGAAAAATAAATCAAGAGGCATTATGTTGCCTGACTTCAAAATATACTACAATGCTGTAGAGATGGAAATGGCATGATATTGGCCTAAGAACAGACACATAGAGCAATGAAACAGAATAGAGAACCTAGTAGGAAACCTGTGCATGTACAGCCAACTAGGTTTTTACAAAGGTTTTTACAAATACACGTTGGAAAAAGAATAATCTCTTCAACAAGTGGTGGAGGAAAAATTGAGTATCCACATGCAGAAGATTGAAACTAGAACCCTCGCTCTCATCAGTTGTAAAATTCAACTCAAAATGAATTAAAAGCTTAAATGTAAGACCTGAAAGTATGAACTCTAGAAAAAAACACATAGGGAAAATGCCTGGGATATTGGGATAGGCAAGAATTTTTTTAAACAAGACCCCAGAGTCACAGGAAATAAAAACAGAAATAGAAAAATGAAGTTACATAAAACTAAAGAGCTTTTGGTACACCAAAGGATATAGTCAACAAAGTTGCAGAGCCAGCCTACATAATGAGAGAACATATTTTGAAATGTATACATCTGACAAGAGGTTTACATTCCCAAATACATAAAGAACTACAAAAACTCAATAGCGAAACAAATAACTTACAATTTAAAAATGAGCAATAGCTCATAATAGATGTTTTTTAAAAAACACATACAAATTATCAACAGGTACATGAAAAAATGTTCAACATCACTAATCATCAGGGAAATATCACCTTTCCCCCCAGTAAGAATGGCTAATATCAAAAAGACCAAAGATAACAAGTTCTGGCTAGTATTTTGAGAAAGGGAATACTTGCACGCTGTTGACAGGATGTAAATTAGTACAGCCATTATGGAAAACAGTATGGAGGCTCTTCCAAACCATAAATATAGAACAACCATATGATCTAGCAATCCCACTACTGTGTATATATCCAAAGGAAATGAAATCAGTATGTCAAAGAGACATCTGCCCTGCCATATGTATTGAAACACTATTCACAATAGCCAAAAAATGGAAAAAAGCTGTGTGTCCATCAACTGATAAATGGATAAAGAAAGTGTAGTACATATATACAATGTGACACTATTTAGCCATAAAAAAGAGAATCCTGTCATTTGTGACAACATGGATGAAAGTGGAGATTATTATATTAATAATACAATCCAGGCACGGAATGACATGCACTATATGGTTTTACTTACATGTGAGATCCAAAAATGTTGATATCATAGAAGCTAAGATTAGAGTGGTGGTTACCAGAGACTGGGGATAGTAGCGGGTAGTGGGGAGGGATAGGGAAAGGTACTAAATTACAGTTAGGAGCTAGAAGCATGGAATATGATAGCACAGTGTGGTGACAACAGATGATAACAATGGGTTATGCATTTTAAAATGCTAGAGGAAAGGATTTTGGAAGTTTTTACCACTAACAAATAATAAATGTTTGTTTAACCTGATTTAAACATTATGTAAGTATACACATTTCAAATATTACATGGTACTTTGATCAAGAAAGAATCAGTATCCCTTTGCAAGGTACTTGATATAGTTTTATCAGGTACTTGATATAGTTTTCTATATTTTACCACTGTCCTAATTAAGTGACATCAGTTGAATGTATTTGTACTAACTAGCTGGGCATGGTGGCCCACACTTTTAATCCAAGTGGCTTGGGAGACTGAGGCAGGAGGATCAAGAGTTCAAATCCAGCCTCAGCAAAAGCGAGGCACTAAGCAATTCAGTGAGACACTGTCTCTAAATAAAACACAAAATAGGGCTTGGGATGTGGCTCAGTGTTTGAATGCCCCTGAGTTCAATCACCAGTACCAAAAAAAAAAAAAAAGGAGATTCTTTTTGTAATAACTAGATTGGTTTGTATATGCTTACCCAAAATATTATTGTTACATATCTCATTAACATATGATTTATTCAATGATTCTTTTCTTCAGGAAGAATTATCATTATATGAATTTCCTTATTCTATGTAGTGATACATTGTATAATTTTATCCTCAAAACTAATTTTCCACTTTAAAACACCTTCATGAAATGTTAAAACCCCCTAGTGAAGACAGCTAAATGAGATGTTAAGGTTAGGTTATGAATGATCAACTGACCAAAGTGTCTTAATACTCTTTTAATTGAAAAACCAGTAACCACAGAGAGACAGATAGGTAGAAGCACAGACATGGGCTACTGAAAAATGAAATCTATGCAGCAGGCACCATCTAGGATTGAAAATATTTTGATCTCAGGGGATAAGGCAAATGAAGTTCATATGCACAAGCTGATATTTTGAAGAAACTTCTAGGAGCAACTCCTTTGCATTTCAACAAATTTCTTCTTTAAGTAAAAAATTAACGATGCCATAAATATAACTTAAATCAGGTCTCTTTCCAAGTGCAATTAGTTATTTTAATATTATGAAATTGTATGTTGTTACTAGCATGTCAGCAGCTACAAAAGCAGCAGCTGCTTTGAACACACTGGGGTGTGGCTCTGCATTGGGATACAGCTACAAAAACTGCAACTTGAGATAGAAAAAGACTCCTCTCTTTGAAAATATGCTATTTGTCATTCAACAAATATTTGCTGAGTGTCTATAATGTGTGCAGGTGCCATGCTAACCACTGGATGTAAGAGCAGCACATGCGCAGTCCTGGTTCTCCGGGGCTTAAGTTCTAGTACTCTAAAATACTATAAGAAATTTTAGTCAGTTACTGCTCTCCAAGTAAGGGGACCTGAAAATAATGCATAGCACAGAGTGACCAGATGGGAAGTAAGTGGACAGAAAGGTATGGGGGTAACTAAGTGCAGTAATTGGGCAGGTGCAATCTAGACATTTCTTGCCTGGATTAATCCTGACTCTTCTCTTTCCTTGATCGAATAATTTAAGTTTCTGTCTCTGCAGTGAAATGGGGTTGACAATACAACAAATTGCACAGAGATGTTAACATTAAATATGTCTGAGAATTGGCACATAGATTGGCCTGTTGTGGGCATTCAATAAATGATGTCTAATGTGATGGCAGTGATAATGGCAGTAATATCGATACTTTGAATAAAGATTTCTGTGCAACTGCTCAGGGATAAGAATTCTACAGAAGATGTTCAGTATATGGAGAGGAGAGGAGTTCTTCATAGACTTGGAATAATGTGAGTGCTATTAATACAAGTTGCAAATTGGATGCTTCTGCTATAAAATCCTGGGTTATTGTAGGCATGGTATCCCACTTAGGAAAACTTTTTAACCAATTATAGGATACAGTAGCAGGTATGAGGAAAATATAAAGATCAGGAAAGAGCCAGAGTACCAGGAGTTATCTAGATTGATCTTGGGTGTAGGTGAATAATGGGAAGTAAGCCGGGACCGGGAGGTAAGGAAAGTGAATGAGTTACAGTGGTTCCAAAAAAAAAAAAAAAAAGACTCAGAATTCAGAATGGTTTTCCCAGAAGGGGATATAACACAGGATGTAAGATAAGAAGTGGTCTTACTTTAATGCTGGTAGGAACTGGTAAGAGGAAATGGAGGCCCAGAGAGAAAAAGGGATTTTCTCAAATCTCTCAACCAACAAGTTCAGAAATCTCATATAGGATTCAGTGAGATTTATCAGAATGAGGAATGGAATGCAATAAACTAGCAGAAGACAATCTTAATAATTCTGACTTAGAAAGATTAGAGGATTCACTTTATTACTATAAGAAAATTGAACGTGGGAAATGAGTTCTAATGAAAGAATGATAGTTTCAACTCTTGTTTGGATTGAGAACATCACTGGGTAGTAATTGCTGAGAGGTTAAGAGGTCATGCTGAAGTATGTCCTATGAATCAGAATAAAGATAAACACACTTTAAGCAAATAGAGGTCAACAAAAAATAGTTAAATCCATGTGGTGGACATAACACTGAATCAGGCATCAAAAGACCTCAATCCCTGTGAATATCATGCTTTTTCTCTACCTCAATTTCCTTACCTGTAAGAACAACCTAAATAAGTATTTCCATTTATACTTCTATGGAACATAGTTTAATAGTCCATATTATTAAGTTCTTCATTTTAAGTTCTTCATATTAGTAAAGGTATGCAGTAAGAACTTAAGATAGTGGCAGATAAATGTAGACAGGAATACAAAAATAAATAACATGTTGGTGGTTAATAACAGAATTCTCAAACCAGACTGCCTGGGTTCAAGACTGGGTCTGTGTGCAATCTGATCCTGAGCAAATTACTTCAATTCTTAAGCCTCAGTTTCCTTATCTGAAAACTGGTAATAGTATTATCTATCTTGTGTTTTGGAGAGGACTAAATAAGCTAATATGTATAAAGCTGGGTATAAAGCAGCCTAACACACAGGGAGTGCAGAATTACTGCTAAGCTTCATTGAAGGGATGGAACTAATTTGAGCTGAGTATTAAAGAGAGAGAAGTCTGAAAAGATATCCCAGGCAAAGGAAATGACGTATGAGAAGAAAGAGTTGAGACCAAGTTTGACATTTGTGGGTGGGGATAGTCATGTCATTTTCTAAATTTTTTTTTCTTGGGAAAAAAAAACAGGACAAATGATGAAGAACACTAATTTCCAGTACAGAGATTTCTTCTAGAAAGATCAGGGTAATCATAGCTACTGAACACTTGATGCCTAGCTCTGTGAAGAAGACTAATGGAAAATGGTTAGGGATCCTCAAGAGGGAATTCCATAGCAAACATGGCCTCTGGGTAAGAAATCAAATAGCTATATTCTGAGTGAAAAAAAAAAAAAAATATATATATATATATATATATATATATATATATATATTCACACACACAAACACACATATGTACACACACACACACACACACACATATATATATATATATATATATACACACAAACATACATATATAATTACACACACACATATAGATAGATAGGTAGATATATGCATAGAGAGAGAGAGAGCTAATTTGATCAGGGTTCTCTGTAAGAGTAAGGCGAAAGATAATGAGTGTTCTCAGAAAACAGTAGTTCTCATATTCGTGCAAAACATTTACTTGTAAAGGAATGGGCCAGAGTTTGGGCCACACAAAAGAAAGCTTTCTCAAGGATTTTTATTTTTTTTAATTTAAAACAGAGAGAGTTGCTACTGGGGTCACTGGAAAGAGTTGGTTTTGTAGTAAAATGGTGTGATGTGGAGAAGTTTTCCATCTTGGCTTTTATGAAATATTGGAAGTCTTTAGAAACTTTCATCTTCAATCAAATGGTACCCAGGTAATTTGGAAAATAAACTGGTAATATTAATTTATTTTATTTTTTAAAAAATTTCAGCTTTGTTCAACAGGAACCATAGAAATACTTTTAAAGTCCATTTGTGAAAATTCTTCATGGGTTATTATTCATATGCCTTTCTGTAAATTTGTATTGCCTAAAAGATGTTGCCCTGTAAAGCCATGTCATCTGAACACATCTTGAACCGGTGCTACGTAATTTTACTTTGACATTTGTTAATTTAGAACTCTTTAAAGAGAACCTGCGAGAATTCAACTACCTTCACCTCAGCTTATCTACCTTTGCCTTTGCCACCCCGGTTGATTAAAGTTTTCTTTTATGTTGTAAGGGTCCAAATATTGGATTCTGTAAATATTGCTCTACTTCTGGGAAACCATGTGTAAGTACTTTTAAACGTGTAATTTTTCCTCCATTATCTCGTTTCTCTCTTTACTGACCATCATCTTAAGAAGTGCCATCTGTGAAAATCTAATGCCTAGGAAGTCTCAAGCTAGGAAAAAGATAATGAATCTGAACATATCACAATTTGATAACTAAGATAGAGAATGTTCTTTTATAAGAACTTGCAAAGGAAGGTTTTATCTTCTTTAAAATGTCAAAAGAATCCACTTGGCTTCAGGTATTAACATTGGATGTCAAAATGATAGGCTGTTAAAAGATGGAGTTGTAAACTGATATCTAGGGAACATTTAGTAAATTGGCAGCCGGGGGATAAACAGAACATAAGCTTCTTAGGTGTCGAGATATACTAGACATTGTTGGATGAAGTGGATAGAGCTGTCCTTCTCATGGATTTTCTATTATCTGGGAAGCAAACCCTGACTATATAAAATATATATGTATAAATAAGAAAATAAACAAGTTATATATATATATATATATAAAAGCATGTGCGTGCACACACACACACACACACACACACACACTCTCTCTCTCTCTCTCTCTCTACTTGTAAGTAGTTTCACTTTTTCTTCTCTCTCCAACCTTCCTGTTACCCTTTGGTAACTTCTTCCCCATTTCTGGCAAGATTTATCTTTATTTCCCTTTTACTCTTCAGGGAAAATAAAAAAACCATTTTTTTTTTTTACCATAACACAGGAATATTATTCCTGGCAATTGTTAAACAAGTATTGGAGGGCTCTGAGATTTCACAGAGCTACTAATGGAAGGAAGCAGCTAAGGTGATGGTGCTTAGAAGTTTTGGGGTAATTAAGACCAAGATGACAGGAGGAGGGGCCACTGTAGCTGGAGTTCAGATATTTGCCCAGTGGAGCTTTGTTCAGCTGGTGGCACTGTACCAGAAGTTATAAGAATGGACACTGCAGAATGGGATCCTAGAACTCTATTAAAGAGGGTATGCCGTAGTCCTTTGAGGCTTCTGTAACAAAATACTTCAGAGTGTGTAGTTTAAAAGTAACAGAAATTTATTTCTCACCATTATGGTTGGGAAGTTCAAGATCAGTATATTAACATTTTTAGCGTCTGTAAGGACCACTTTCCTGGTTCACAGATGGCCATCTTCTCACTGTATCACATGGAGGAAGGGGCCAGGGATATATCCTTGAGCCTGCTTAATAAGACCTTGCTGCCCGTGTAGAATAAAAGCTTTATCATCCTGCAGAACTATTTCTTTGCAGATTACTTAAAATTTTCTTGTATGAGACCCAGTGTGTGCCAATGCTCTATCTCTATAAGATTTTATATTGCTAATTCAAGCTTCCGTTGGTGCTCCTACAATCCCATGGTTTTTGAATGGCTAACTTCCAATCAGAATGTATGATGCATTGGTTGTCACCTCTCCAATTGGCCCCTCTCTTTTTTGCTGAATTTTGAAAATATTACAGTTCCCTCTATGTTTCAGAAGTCTTCTCTCATTTCTATCATTGCATAAATCTTTCCACTTCTGCAAAATATGGAGAGATACTGAAAACAGAGACTATGCCATGGCTACTGCCGAATTTCTAAAAACATATCTAGGAACAATCAAAATTGGTTGATTCCATTGACTGAATTATAGGGTGTAGAAAAAAATCCTGATTGATTCTTAATTTTAAAATTACTCTGTTCAACAAATAGCAGTAGAAGTTTTACTGAATTAGCTCTACATTTATTCATATGACAAAATATGATTACAACAAGGATGTTGTAGTATTAAAACATTTATATAACAATTTTTATAATTATGCCCTTCTTAATTTGGAGGGTTAAGTCTTGGAAAATCCTGATATAATGCTAATGTGGAAGCAATCTATCAGCTCATATTAACTCCATATTTCTGCTAAAATTGTTATAGAAACAAGATTTAAGCCTAATCAACCTAACATTAAGAACTAAAACCTGTACACAATGCCACACTGCTTTTGTTCAATGCCTGGTACCTTAAAAACAAAGTATTGATTGGCATGCAGGAGCCCGGAAAATCAGAAAAAATAAGAGATGAGAGTAAGGGAAAGGAAAGTATATTTAATACACGAGCAAACACAAACCTTAAATCTGAGACATTCTTATCTTTGGAGTATTCTGAAGGAAAGAATCCCAGGACAGGTAATTTGGTTGGGAGGAAGGTCAAGACAGGAATCCAACTGGTTCAGAAGTTATTCATGGGGTAATGTCAGTACCTAAGGGCAGCAAGGGACAAGAATGACTGCCTTAGATTTGAGATCCACAGAAAGGAAACTAGAAGCATTTCATAGCTCCAACCAGGAGGCTGGCCTTGGCATCTGCCTTAGGTTAAAAACTATATTTACAAAATGAATTCATTTGTAATTTAACTTACAAATGAATGACATAGCATCTTTAGCTTTTTGTTAGGAAGAATTATGCAGTACACAGTCCCTCCTTGTTCATGAAGGTTTTTATATTCCAAGACCCTAATGGACTCCTGAAACCAAATTGTATGTATAACATGGTCTTTCCTATGCCTATATACCTAAGATAAAGTTTAACTTACAAACTAGACACAGAAATGAACAACATAACCAATAATAAAGTAGAATAATTATAATAATATTCTATCAAAATGTGGTATTTAAAACTTAAGAATTATTTCCGGAATTTTCTATTTAATATTTTCAGATCATGGTTGACTGTGAATAAATAAAACTATGGAAAGAAAAACATAGGGAGTTCTATAAGGGTGGGTGTCTCTAAACACAGAAAAATCTGAGTTTCTTCCTTGGCTCTACTATTTACTAACCATGTGAACTTCTTAGAACACTCCCTTGCCTCAATTAGTTTGTCCTAAAGTAAAGATAATAATGGCATTTACATCCGAAGATTATTGTGACTATCTGGGAAATAATGTAGGTGAAACACTTGTCAAAAAAGTAAAGGGGGGCTGGGGTTGTGGCTCCCTGGCAGAGCACTTGCCTAGTACTGTGAGGTGCTGGGTTCTAAAAGATAAATAAAGATATTGTGTCCATCTGCAACCAAAAATAGAAAAAAAAGAGTAATGGCAAGTGTTTAATAATTCTAGTTATTTATCCTATTGTTATGAATCTAGTTCTTTCAAATAAATGTTCCAGCCTTTATTTATTGACTAACAATGATATATGTTTTAAAGCTTTTGAAGGATTCCTAATCCTCAGTAATATGAACATCTGTTTCCTGAGATCTGGAAAATAATCAGCATTTTTTTTCAAAGCTGCTAAAACCCCACCATGTTCTAAATGACCTTTATCAATTACTCCCATAGTCTAGGGAGGCGGGGGAGTGACTTGAAGGTGAAATACCCCGTTAGCAATCCCCCAGGTGAATGGAAAATTTAAAATAATATTCTAATGATTCATTGTACATTACTACGCCCCATTAGGTGCCCACATTACATCTTGGGGCACAATCAATATCTGTCATCTTGCTTATGGCTTTGGTGCTAGAGCGGTTCAATTTCATTTTGTAACTCTCTTGCTCATGAAGCTGTATCTCAGGTGTCATATGATAAAATATTACTCAGAAGTACATATTCACTCCTAGAGCATAGTGGGAAATAATTGATGAAGAAGGTGTCTTTCCATCTGGTCAAACACCATTAAAATGAAGATAAGACCTGTAAGAGAAAAAAGTGAGACCAACATCCTATGAAACTTCATGGATCCATGTCAGATGTGTGCATGCACGCGCGTGTGTGTGTGTGTGTGTGTGTGTGTGTTTTCTGTATTTGAGAGATTTCCTTTACAAGCATTTTTTCCAATATTCAAACTGGATTCCTTTCCATGAATTCTCAGTATGGATAAGACTAGCTCATGAACAAATCTCTTCTATAAAGGGTGGTACAGGTAACAGTATGACATGTCTCTTTTGTTAAAAACTAAAAAATTATTCAGATTTTAGGCTATGGTAATACTTAAAAAAAGAGAGAGAGAATCTAAAGAAGCCATGAGTAAGGAAAAACCAGTCATATTTCTAAACAAAACTTATGAGTTAGTTAAATAACTTATATTTTGCATTGCTTTCTTTCAAAATTGAAATAGCAACTATGTGTCCCCTCTTTTGCTCATGTAAGTATGTCATGGGGGAACACAGGAACACACACCAATCAGAACCTCTTTCCACACAGTCTATCCAGTGGAGAGTCATGGAGTTAATAGATGCGGCTCTCAGAATCCCAGCATCCCAGGAGGATTAAACCCATCATTTGGTGACTCATGTGTTAGTGTGAATTTTTAAAAATGTTAAATGTGTGAATTCTTTCCAAATTGAGATCAGACAGAAATGTGTATTCTGCTTAAGTGAGAGGAAACTGAACGCCATGCGGATTTTGGAACACTATGGAAAAGGAGAGCCAGGGTCTTTGCCAGAGCGTGGTGTTATAGATAGAAGACTATGTGGAAATTTGAGTGGGTGAGTGTGTGTGTGCCTGTGAAATAGAAAAAGGCCAAAGAAGGCCGTGGAGATGGATGGGCAAGAGCTTCAAAGATGAACTTAAATTGGATGGCTCCTTTGCTCAAGCTGTTGGCAGCAGCTCCCTTTGCAAGAACAGCAAAATCGTCAGTTGTGCGCTGCTGTCTCCCCCTTGCTCAAGTGCTACTGACTTGCCTAACTTTAAAAATAAGGGGCATGTGCAGCTAGAACATCTGGTGACATGTGCTTTGGGATCAAACATACTGATTGTAACGGTAGTTCTTTTCAACAATGGAACCTGTTTGTCCTAAAAAAAAAAAAAAAAAGACTGAAAAAGTGGCTTCATTTGATGTTTAATATCTAATTATGAAATTAATAATATACTTTGTAACCTCAGGGGCCAGTTTGGGAAGTTTTGGTTACATTAATTCATATTTTTCTGAAAGGTTGAACATTTCAAATGCCTTGATATTGATGTATTCATGATATTTTGGAGGTAGAAATTTTTGAATTTTTAGTGTACTGAAGTGAGACTAATTCTAGAGAAAATACACAGATATGGAGGTAAATGCCCTGAGTTTGGGCAGAAGAGGTGACTGAAAACCAGAGAATGATCATAACACCACAGCTCCTAGACTGTTCCATTACAGTGGTGTGGGGCAGGAAGGGAAGTGGAATGGATGCAGAAAAGACAAGTCAAAGCATGAATTCTCATTGGGAGTGTGTCAAAATGCTGCAGGTGTTGGGGTGAGCTTGTTATTTTTCTTTTAATGCCAGATTTTTGTCATACTTCTGTATCATGAATATGAGGCACTGAAAGGACTTTGTTTTTGTTCTGATTATTCATCAGATCCTATTTTTATATAGCTCGAGGAGACTGTAAAATACCGCTTGTGTATTTTAGAATGCCTATGAGGGAGGAAATGAGAAGCCGTGAAAAGTTTACCTTGCTTGTTGGAATAGGTGTTTTACCCAAGTGTAGTGAAGTAAATGTTCTGTTTTCTTGGTCAGTAGTCACAAAATCACAGGCACGACTCTGTCCCCACTGACACAGAAATTGGTCACTGTCTTCTTGCAACTTGGCCCAGTGTTCTTTTCTTGGGTGAATTTCCCCAATTCTCATTTCAGGCCTGAAGTTTACAGTGTTGTTAAAAACGTACAGGATTGGTCCATGGCCTTGTATTTATTTTCCTTTCCTTTGTCACTTCCTATTTCCAACCCATCCTGTAGGTTGCTATGAGATAAATTTTCTTTAAACACTACTTTGGGTAGTGTTTAAGCAATGGCTTGTTGAAGAACCTAACCAATTTTCTAGTGCACTTGTGTGCAGTCCACATACTCCTGCGGGATTTCCAGTTTTGGAACCCCTGGTCTCACTTTAATTTCTCGCTTCTCCCTAACATAAAAGCATGGCTCCGCTCTGATGAGGGGCTTTTCCTCATGTCTTTTCCGATCTTCATGAAACTCCTAGGCTGCTGCCTTTTCCAAGAGGATTTGCTCCACCCTCCTTCCTCTTTCTTCTTAAAACGTATGGAGCTTTAAACTCTACCTCAGTTTCCACCTACATAGTCACAAATTAGCAAACACTTATTGCGACTTGACAGTGTGCCCGCCACTGCTCTATACATGTCAGGAATATTATGTGGCTTAATGTTTGCATCACTCTGTGAAAAAGGAAAAAATAAATTCTCTATCCTCTCAGAGTCTCTGGATGCACCTAACAATTAAAGTGACACAGGAGAGATTGAGAAGAAAAATGCATAGAATTTTGACAGAATTTTTACATGTCCATAGGAATTCTAACCAAAACAAAACAACAACAACAAAAAAATGAAGACAGGAAAAAGTGAATAGAACAGACAGCTCCTACACCTTTTAGACAAAGAAATGGTACATATAAGAACAAATGACAAGAATGGCGGGGTGGATTAGAGGTTGCAAATTGTAGGGAAGTGACTGAAAGGTATACTGGGGAAATCTAAGGGAAGATAAGGATTATTTTAATAAGTTTGTCTGTATAGATTCAACTCAGGGTGAATTCATGGTCTCTGATGATAAAGATGTTTGTTTTTTTTTCCTGGTACAGGTGGGCACCTTTCTCATAGGAAATTGTGTGTATTATTTTTGGTGTCAAAGGGGAGACCAGAGAGTCATTTCTGTATCTTGCTGTTTCTCAAGTCTGTGGTTCAAAATAATATGCCATGGGCTGGGGATGTGGCTCAAGCAGTAGCACGCTCGCCTGGCATGCATGGGGCGCTGGGTTTGATCCTCAGCACCACATAAAAATGAAATAAAGATGTTGTGTCCACTGAAAACTAACTAAATATATATATATATATATATTAAAACTCTCTCTCTCTCTCTCTCTCTCTCTCTCTCTCTCTCTCTCTTAAAAAAAATAACATACCAAAGTCACATCATTTTGAGTAGAAGGTCCTCAACTCCTTTAAGTCTTTCTTTTTTAAGAGAAAGAGAGAATTTTTTAATATTTATTTTTTAGTTTTCGGTGGACACAACATCTTTATTTATTATTTTTATGTGGTGCTGAGGATTGAACCCAGCACTCCGCGCATGCCAGGCAAGCACGCTACCGCTTGAGCCACATCCCCAGCCCCAAGTCTTGTAAGGTAATTCCACATTTCCATTTATACAGTGAGGATACTGAGGCACAGTGGAGAAACTTGTCTGAGAAACATGGCTACTACGCCACCCATGGACTGTACCCTGTTCGGTCTGCTGTGGTGCTTTTCTGCCTCTCTGCAGCCTCCTAACCTCAAGGTCTTCACCCAAGACTCCTCACACTGATTTCCTCCATAAATGAACTGATGTGCTAGTTTTATTCAAAACCATATAATCAATTGTTCCATTGTGTGTATTTCATCTATGTTAATGGTATGCTGAGCATTTATGTAGCAAGATATCTTGAAATGCTTTCCAGACCTCATTTTACATTCTTTCCAAAATGCCGGGAACTCATTGAATACCTTGTTGTAAATAATGCTGAAGTAACTCTTCCCCTCTCCTATTCTGTAAATAATTGTTCCGATTATTGTAATTCACTCTGACAGTGTCAACCACATACCTCACATCTAATGACACACTAAAAGGTGTTTTAAATTCCTGTATGTGAACTACAAAATGACCTTTGCTGAAAGTTGATTAGCTTTCTGCAGTGGTTTATGGCTCTCAATTATTGTTTTAATTTGATGTTTTTCTAAGACCATCTTTTCATGCATTCTTTCTCATGGAAGCATAAACAATCAAGAAAGTCACATCATTTGTAGTACATGTACCCATAGGTACAGTTGTAGTCAACATAGTAGGAGAACATTATTCAACTACCTTAGATTCTTCCTAGTGGACACCAAAAAACATATGCTTCTGAAAACACACAGATTGAGTTAAGAACTCAATTTCACTGTGTCTTAGCTGACCTTTCTTTCTTTTGACCACCATGATGATCAGAACTTGAGGACAGTCTGGATTTAATGTCAGATTCATTCTCAAAGCATGGCTGCTGGAAATAAATGCTGGTGAGTCAGACAGACCTGATTTTGAATTCTAGCTTTGCCATGGACTAGCTGGGTGGTACTTTCAAGAAATTGAGCATCTCTGAACAACTACTTCTTAATGTCTAAAATGGGGATAATAACACCTAATCTGCAGGGTTGTTGTGAGAATTGAATTCAGTAATGCACATGAAGAAATTACTTAGCATACTTTGTGCCATATGGTAATTGCTCAATAAAAGTTTTATTAGTAGTAATCATATATCCATAAACATAGTAATTGATAAATGCTGACTCACCTTAAAAGAGACATATAAAATTTAGAGATGGTCTTTTTTTCTCTTCCCTTTCTCCTTTTCTTCCTCTCTCTTTCCCCTCCTTCCCTTCTTCTTTTTTAAAAAATAGCTTTGTTAAAGAGTAATTTAAATGTAATAAAATTGACCCATTTTAATGGATTTGACAAATTTAATAGTTTTTTAATTGTCTGCAATCAGGTAACATCCACCACAATGAAGATATAAAATAATGCCATCACCTTAAAATATTTTTCTTGTCCATTTGCATTAAAATCCATCCTCCCCATTTCTATCCCCAGGTGACCACATATCTTTCTTTTTTTTTGTCCGTGCAGTTTTGCTATTTCAAGAATTCTGATATAAATGGAACTACACAATATGCAGCCCTTTGCTCTAGATTTCTTTCACTTAGCATAATGTTTATGAGATTCAATCATGTTGTTATGTGTAATAATATTCTTGTTCCTTAATGTTGCTGTGTAGGTTTCCATAGTGTGAATATATTACATTCATCTACCCATTCCTAGTTGACTGGAATTGGGTTGTTGCAGTCTCTGTTTTCATGAGTACTATTTCTAGAAGCATTTGATTGCAAAGCTTTGTGTCACTCTTCATCATAGGGCTTAGTGTGACCACGGAAAGGAGGCTGGTTCGTAACGGAAAGCATAGTCCTTCATGCTTAAATCTGAACATCATGACTCTATCTTTGCCTTCAGTGCTGATGATAATAGTAATGAAGCTGGAACATCCCTTTGTCTGGCCTGTTCATGCTCCCTTCTCAGGGAGGCTCAGCCCACATCCCACAGGGCCTCAAGTTACATTGTCCCCATCCCAGCCATGGCTCCCTGGACTCAGGAAGAAACTTGGCTCAAACTGAGCCAAATGGATTTTCTTTTTTGAGAATGTGAAGTTCAGAAACAAGCACTTTGTTTAATTGATTATGTGTGCTTGAAATAGAGGTGAGGTGGACTTGGCTAGGATAGGCAATTCAGGTCAAATACCGAAACAGCTGATGCAGCAGAAAACTCCAGAACTTGAGGACAGTCTGGTTTTAATGTCAGATTCATTCTCAAAACATGGATGCTGGAAATAAATGCTGGAGAGTCAGGGCAAGAAGATGGGGAGAGAGTGGCCAAGAGGGAGAGAGAAATGTAGCAGAGAAACAATGAAACACAGAAATAAGAGACTAGCTGACAAGACGTTCCTCCCTCTCTGGTCTCCAAGATGCCAGATGATCTTTGCATTGGGGGTTTTGCCAAAGGCCATGACAGCTCTCCAGTGAACTCTCTCTCTTTGGTTTAAACCAAGCTCAATGGGTCTTTTCCCCCTGGTAGTTCTAATAATCCCCGATTGAGACAAATTATAATTATTATGGAGATTTACTAAGGTCTTTCTGTACCAAATACTTTAATAACTTCTTTATCGCTCTCTTAAATTGTACTACCCCCCAACAACTCTATGATGAGGGATTTTTCCTTTGAGAAAGTGAATTGAGTTTGATACAATTAAATAATTTGTACAAGGTCACAAGAGTTGAAGAGAAACAGACCTAGAACCTCAACTCTTGAAAGTCCCAGTTGGAAGGATTACTCCCAACCTGATTCCTTGGTGAATGAAATGTCAATGAAAGAAATCTCATTTTACCCCCAAATGGAAAACAATCCTTGAATTCATACAGGACACAAATAGATCCTAAAGAACCACAACGATCTTAAGGAAAAAGAGTAAAGCAGAAGCATCACAATCTCTGATTCCAAAACATACTTTAAAGCAATTGTAATCAAACCAGCAAAGTATTGGCATGAAAAAGACACATCATCCAATGGAACAAGAGTGAAAACCCTGAAATAAACCCATACATTTGCAACTAATTGAATCTGTAGAAAAATGAAATTAGAGCCTTATTTTAAACCCTACGTAAAAACAATTTGAAATTGATTTTAAAAGACTTAAACATGAGATATGCAACTGTACAACTATTAGAGGACAATACAAGAGAAAAGTTGTACTACATTGATCTGGGAAACAATTTCTTGGATATGACCCCAAAAGCATAAACAACGAAAGAAAAATTAGGCAAATGGGATGGCATGAAACCAAGGAGTTTCTGCACAGCAAGGGAAACAATCACCAGACTAAAGAGGCAATGTAAAGAAAGGAAGAAAACATTAGCAAACTACAGCTCTGAGAGGGAATTAATACCCAAAATATGTAAGAAACCCAAACAACTCAACAACAAGAAAAAAATGACTCAATTTTAAAAACTGGCAGAGCCCTGGAACAAGCATTTGTCTAAAGAAGACGTTTAAATGGTTAATGAGTACAAGAAAAAGTGCTCACCATCACTTTCATTTGCACCAGAGAAATGCAAATGAAAACACATATCATCAGGCCCAAATGACATTTACCAAAAAGATGAAAGGTAGCAAATATTAGAATGTAGAAAAAATATTATTTTTTCTTTGGTACTGGGGGTTGAAACCAAAGGCACTTAACCACTGAGCCACATCCTCAGCCCTTTTCTATTTTATTTAGAGACAGGGTCTCACTATGTTGCTTAGGGCCTCACTAAATTGCTGAGGCTGACCTTGAGCTTGAGATCCTCCTGCCTCAGCCTCCTGAGCTGCTGGGATTAGGGCTTGTGTCACTGCAGCCAGAAAAAAAAATGACATTTTTATGAACTGAAAGTGACTATGTAAATTAGTATAGCCATTATGGAAAACAATATGGTGGCTATTCAAAAAACTAAAAATAGAACTACTACATGACCCAGTGTAATGGTTTAGATATGCAGGTATTCCCCAATAAGTGCATGTGATAGACAATGCAGGAATGTTCAGAGCTGAAAGGATTAGACTATGAGAGCTATAAACTAAATAGTGGATTAACCCATGTGATGGATTGAAAGTTTAAATGGATTATGGGGTAGCAATTTCAGGGAGGTAGCTGGAGAAAGTAAGTCCTTGGGGTTATACCTTTGGGGTTTATATTTTATCCCTGACTCCTCAGTTTCTCTCTTTGCTTTCTGTTTCCCCAGCTGATCAGCATTCCTCTGTCATGTCCCTCTACCTTCATGTACTATCTCAACTTATCTAGGAGTGGTAGAGTCCTCTGACCATGAACGGAAGCTCAGAAACAGAGAGCCCAAATTAACTTTCCTAGCTTTCTCCAGTAATTTGGCCACAGTGACATAAAGCTGACTTGCATGCCCATGAATCCCACTCATGGTTGTATATGCAAAGGAAATAAAATCAATACATCAAAGGGATATCTGCATTTCCATGTTCACTGCAGCTTTATGCATAATAGCACAGAGATAAAAACAACTGAACTGACCATCAATGGATTAAAAAAATAAGGAAAATTTGGTACACATCACAATGTGATACCATGCAGTCTTAAAAAGGAGAACCTGTCAATTACAAGAACATGAATGAATCTGGTGGACATTATACCTAGTGTAATAAGTGGAAAAAGAGAAATACCACATGATCTCACTTTTATGTGAAATTTAATAAAGTTGAACTCATAGAAGTACAGAGTAGACCGTTGGTTACCAGAGGCTAGATGGAGGGAGGAGGGAGAGAATGGGGAGCTGCTGATCAAAGGGTACAGAGTTTTAGATAGACAAGAGGAATAGATTTTAAGACCTATTGCACTGCAGGGTAACTATGGTCAATAATAATGTAATATGTATTTCAAAATAATGAAGAGAGTAAATTTTAAATGTCTAACTACAAAAAAAAATGGTAGATGATCAAGGTGATGGATAAATAGCTTGTTCTAATCAAGCCATATTGTGGACATATGTCAAAACATCACATTGGACACCATAAATTTTTATAATTATGATTTGTCAAAAACAATGTTAATGATACATTTCTGAAATCAAATAAAAAATTATAACAAATAAGAGACAGACAGAAGAAATGGCCCAGGGGTCTGTACCTCCCCCAGCTTAGCATCTTGGATCCCCGACATTTCTATGTAAGGGAGAGAAGGAGGGATTAGGTATTGAAAGATTATACTTATATGGACTCCATTTTTTGGTGAAAATATAGATTATTTGCTGATAATAGGGGTAATATGATAGTGTAGATGGTTTGAAAAAGCCATTTGTAAATACTATGGGATTCTAATTGAGGAACAATAAGCATGTGTGAACATCCAAGGACTGTATTTCATATGTATGAAATTTATAAATCTAACCATCTCCCTTGCATGTTTACTTGTTTTTTTTTTATTTCATGAAAGGAACACATGACTTTTAATAAATCTAAAATCTGTGTTTTTTCTCCCTCTTGTGAGTGAATAGGGTGGAAGGGCTTCATGGATACAATGAAATGTAAGAAACACAGCAAGACGGATAAGAGCATGAGGAGAAGATGGGAGGGCTAGGGAGTTAGGAGGGACACTCAGAGGTCATAGTCATTCCTCTGGCCTGGTGGGCTTCAAAAGCATTTCTGGGGTGCGCAGAGTACACATTTTAGTCACACTATGAGGTTTTGAGTGCACTCACTGCCCCTAAGTCTTTGACCTTTGGTTTCTTCATTTGAGATGAGGACAATAGTCCCAGGCTAGTTGTAAATGCTAAATGACTAACAGAAGTGAAACACTAAGATTGTTGACACATAGCAGGTGCCCAGTAAATATGAGGTACCTTATCACCACTTCTTACTGCTCTTTGAGACATCATTAGTTCTTAAACTATTCATTTTTAGGATTTTCTCTGACCTGGATAATCAAAGAGATTTCCAGTGGTGAATATCATTTTATGTCCTGTAATAGAATTACTATTCTGCTCTCACAACCAAATTTAAATAAAAAAAAAATTCTAGAGACTTTATTGTCATTATTGATTTAAATTTTGAAAGCCTCCTTTTTGGGGAACATTGGGGAACAAAATCCCAAGGCCTCTCACATGCTAGGCAAGCATTCTATCACTGAGCTATGTCTCCAGTCCTCAAAGTGTTTTCTTAGTTGCAGGCGTCAAAGAGCTTGAATATGTGGTTTAAAGCATTGGACACAAAGTGTATCACAGCTTTCTAGAGTTCAAGGACCTGGGTATCCCTTAATCATGAGGCTTAATGAAGGGACCATTCTGTGGAAGACAGAGGAGGTGAGAGTGGGGACTAATGACCATCTTATCTTATACCAAACATAAATAAAGATGGAGCGATAGCTACAGATAAATAGATACGGATTTAGAGAAATAGAGCGATATAAATACGTATGTGGGTATATTTCTGATCCATAATACTTTGCAATCTGTATATAAAAAAAATAGCTGATTGCTTTCTGTATTTAGCCTTGACCATTCTTGTGTGCAAAGAGATTTTATAAAATCAATGTGACTCCAAGAAAGCATTAGCAGGACCTTGGACCTTGATGAAGACAAGCTTGCAGAATGTAGTAAAAAGTTCCATAATTGGGCCCTAAAATGTTTCTGTGCTAAAGACAAATACAACTGTCAGAACAGGCTTTTGACATTTGCCCATTTATTCCCGTACCAAAATGAGTAATTTAAAAACAGTTTGAAAGAAACGACTGGCTATTTTTGAACGAAGTCTTGTGAAAGTAGAACAGAAAAAGAAAAACCAACAAAGTGTATGTAAATGTGTGTAGTTGATTTCAGGGAAGCCCAAATAAACGCTGGAGTTTGACATTTCCCAGGACTTCAGTTCAGAGCTGAATCCCTCTCAATATAATTGAACTCAACTATTGATATAAATGTTGTCTAATGATCAGCACTAAGTAGAGACAAGCAAGATTAGCCACCATCAGCTCTTAACACATTGGCTTCCAAACCTTACAACAATTCTTACAAACTTCTCCTGTGAGTGTTTTTCCATAAGGTTTTTTT
Organism: Callospermophilus lateralis; assembly: GCF_048772815.1. Lineage (NCBI taxonomy): Eukaryota > Metazoa > Chordata > Mammalia > Rodentia > Sciuridae > Callospermophilus > Callospermophilus lateralis. The sequence goes on along the minus strand of NC_135313.1, from coordinate 106,164,778 downwards.
TTTCCATAAAGTTAGTTCATCCTGAACTAACAAGAGCCATCCTAGGCATCCCTGGTCTCACCCCAGCACCGATAGCTTCCTCCAGGCAAACATCATCTACCAGCTTCAAATTGCTTCTTGCCCTGTGTTTTTTCCACATGATAACTTTTCCATACCTTTTATCCCTTGCTAGAAAATTTTCTATCCCAGAGTCTAATCTAAAAGTTCCAATCAAAACTATGATCCATAGAGATCTCCAGGCACCTGTGGAGATGAAACTCATAATTAAAGAGATGGCCGTCTTTCAATGTATCCATGATATAGGGTGGTTCTTATTTGGGCAAAAGCATAGAGACAAGCAAATAGCACCATGAGACTGTTCCTGGCTTTTCTAAAGCACAACCCAGAGGATCTCATCATGAATAAGTGAACATAGATGTTAGCTTTATAACCTGGGAAGAGTGTCAGGCTTGTTATTTCCGGGTTTTTCCCACCTTGCTAAGTCCATCTGATTTCCTTCTGCTTCAACATTCTGAGTTCTTAGTGTTCTTAAAATAAACACTCCTCCCCTACCATCTCTACACTCACTATAGGACTTAGTGACTTGTAAGTGTCCATTTGTCTCCCTGACTTGGTTCCACTGAAATTGCACCTTCAATTTTCATCTGCCCTGTGGGAACCCTGAGTGTCCATCAGACAATCTGACAAGATGCACAATTCAATGGCCTTCATTTTCTCATTTGAAAAACTGGGAAAATTGTTATAAGGATTAATTGTGATGCTACACAGAAAAGTGCTGAACATAGTCCCTGGTGGGCAGCAGGCACAGGAAAATAAATAGTCTTTCCTTTTTCAACATAATGCCATGCACATAAACATGTATCTTACCTTTAATTCTCATCAGTTAGCCAGAGTGTTTTCCTTAATGAACTACTAGCAAAGCAGGAGTGTTTTTAGAATTGGACTGTGAGTTTTGAAGGGATATGCAAACTTTCCAGGTGCCAGCAGCAAGCCAGTACAGATGTCCTTAGTAAGGGGTCCGGGATGCTAGATAGCATTCCTCACTGAGGACTACCTGCAACTCTGACCAGCCTTAAATTCAATTGTGGGGAGCAAGTTAGAGATGGGCATTGTGTGCAGTGAGGAAAGTTAGCGGGATCAAGGAACTGCTGCATGTCACTGCTGCTGGTGTCTTTTAGAGTGGACAAGAAGGGGTACGAAGAGAAGAAGGTGAAGGAGAGAGGGAAAGGGAAGGAGAAGTCCTCCAAGGAGAAGAGAAGAAGGAAATGTCAGAAGGAGGAGGGAGGAGGGAGGTAAAAGAAAAGGAGAAGGAGAAAGAAGGAAAAAGAGGACGAGAGGAGGAGACGTCTTACATAATTTACAACTCCTCTTTTTCACAGTGAAATTATTAATTTTCATTTTTATGTGAAATGATCTTTGTTACTCCATTTCTACTCCCACTTCACCTTGTCTTTTTATATTAAGTTCTCTCAGTTTTGTAATAAAAAATGTCATTTGCTAAACAAAACATATCTTAATCATAAAATCTTTCAAAGAGAGAGGGGGAGGGGAGAGAATATAAATGAAGGAAAAAAAATAAAAGAAAGAAATAGACCCAAGAAGAGCTTTTGAATTCTATAAAAAATGATTTAACTGTGCTATTCTTGCTTCTGTATTTTAGGAAAAGGCATGATTTTGTCCTTTGAGCTACATAAAAGCATATTTTTTATGTCAAGAATACCTTCTATCAGTACAGGTGAATTAATTAATACATTGAAAATCAACTTCAGGGTTCAAAAAGATCATGATAATATCTGGTCCATAGTGTTTTAATTTTTAAAAATCAATTATTCCACCCACATTGATATTACAATTAAGTAAAATTGACTCTAAATGGATAAAATATGTAGCATCAGAGCTGCCATGGTTGATATTGAAGGATGCAGGGGCCTGGGTACCCAAGTGATCCTTCTACCCCTTCACTGTGCTCTTCTCTTCCTCCATAGTAACCTCTGAGGTATTTTCAAGAAAACCTACAATTCAGTGGAACACACCCCACCTCACTCATAATATGGAAGAATCTGAAGTCCAATTTGACTAAATAATTTGTCCATGAAGAATTAGTAATAATAGTGGTAATGGGTAACTTAATAATGAGTGGTGAACCTGGGTCAGGCTCTCTCCTAAGTCCTTGCCCTGGTTTAAAGCAGATCCAATTCCATATCAACTCTGGTAGACATTCTCATTATCCTCATTTTCGAGAAGAGGAAAGGAAAGCCACAGAGCTAAAGTGATTAGAAACAAGTCTGAGACTAGAACTCGGGTCTCCTCACTGCTCAGTCAATTGCTGTAGTCACACTGTGATTCTGGGCTTCACAGATGCATCTTCCAAGCCACCCTACGATTAGAACCGAGTTTTGGCATCAACAAAAGCACACACTTGTTAGTCTTCCACTTCCTTCGGTTCTTTCCAGGGATTTAAGAAGTCATTTGAAGTTCAGAGAAGCTTAAAGCTTTGACATTCCCACATACTCTCAGGGTTCCACTCATGCTCCAGGCTACATGTGTCAGTACCAGAGATGGTGTGAGGTGTGAGAACCACAGAGGTAAGGAGGGAATGCTGGCAAAGAGACAGAAAGGTCTTTCCAGTATCATGTGCAGAGTTGTATTGTGTACTGAGAATTGGAAAAAATTCTATTACTTTTTTCCTTATTCTTTCCATAGAGAAAGCAGGAGTAAAGCAGGTTGAGGTTCCTATCAGGGTATGTGCCCCCAGACCCCCTGTAACTGTCTTGAAGTTACCAGCATCATGGTTTTGCTCCCAGATAATATTCAGACCATCCAGTTGTTGCTATTAATAGGAAAAGCAAGTTGTGTAGAAGCAAAATCATACAGCAAGCTATAATATAACTAGGCAGATACTTGATTAACTGAAATCTACATAAAAGTGTCTTCAAAAAGAGAAAGATCAAAGAAATGAGAAACATTAGCTAGAGTAGGGGATTTGACCCTTTGAGAGTTTCCAATTTTCCCCTTGGATTAGCTTTTTCCCCCAATATTCTACATCTATAAGCCTTTTGCGATGGATGTTCACATCCTTTCAGAGTTCAAATTTGTCATAATTATGGGAGAATTTGAATGTTGGAAAAGCCTGGAGGTTCTGAGGTGTGGCTTTGAATTTGCCCTTGGGTCCCTTTGCAGCCTCTGCCACAGCACTCGGCCTCCACATGGTGTTGCAATAAGCCCAGGCAAGAGGGCCAGGGCACTTTAGAAATCTAGGTCACTTCTTGAAGATATGATTTACAAATAGAGCTCTGGAGCAATACGTTCTGAAATGATTTTCCTAAAAATAAAATGCTCATTTAAGTTGCAAATAAAAAAATCTGCTTCTACAAATGCATGGAAAGTAGTACAGCATACACTCTGAAAAGTTCAAAGAAAAAAACTTTAAATTCAAAAGTTTATTCATGTCTTTAGTTGGAGACAGAGGTTGTCCTCAACCTAATTTTATTGTACAAGAAATTTCAAAATGATATGTGAAATGCTTGCTTCTCCTTCTTCTTCTTATTGTCCTTAAACCATAATTCACAATTCTGCACAAATGTCCACATCTCTCATCATCCTCTTTCCAGGATCATTCTAGTATTCTGTCTCTGGTTCGTCTCCAGGATATTTATGTTCCTCAGTGACCTCTCAGTCCTGGTGCCATGGATGAGACATGAATTTTAGCGATTGTTTTCTGTGTGTCACTTACCTCTTGTGTTTCTTAAGTCCCTTTTCAAACAAATAGATAAGTAGTGATTCCATAGCACCTCTTGGAATCACCCAGAGGACTTTTTAAAACAGATTGCTGGCCTTCATTCTCCTGTGTCTCCGAATCAGTAAATCTGAGTTAGGGGGAACATAATTTGCATTTTTAACCTCTTCCTAGTTGTTACTAATGTTACTCTGGACTGTTAACATTTTTAGAACAACTATTCTAGAAAAAAATCACTAGGATGATTGTATTCTGCTTAAAAATAGTGGGGCTAGGGGGAGATATTACATTACACAGAACTCAAGTGAAACTCTGGAATAATAGTGATAAGATTAGGAAGTTCAGATTTAATCTCCAAATCTCAAGGTAGAGAATCATACTTATGAAGACTTGTTTTTCCCCCCCTGCAAAACTCATTTTTCCATACAGCTCTTGTGCCAGCCCTGCAATGACGATACTCTGCTGTTTCCTGTTTAGCTATTTCTGCAGTTCTTTCAACTCTTGAAAAGATGGGCAAAGATGATTCTTTGGTTCTTAGCACTTTGGCCTTTGGACAGCAATCAAAGGTACATTTCAAGGAGAAGGGGGAAAAATATGAACCCTAAGAGAAACACCTTCTATCAGTCTGATTCTATACTTTGGTTCCCATGGAAACAGGATTATATTAGTGATTTGCTTTTACTTAATGTAGTATTGAGGAGAAAATGCCTCTTTTTCATCATTCGAATGCTTTGCTTGTACTCAACCAAATTACAAGAAAGCAATACCAATGTCAGCTTGTAAATGGTTTTAACTGGTTTACCACATTAAGCTCAGAAAAGAATATTTGATTTAAAAATATTAAATAGGCTGCAGTTTTTTTTGTGGTGTAAATTGTTGGGTTCTTTTTAACTCTTTTTTGTTTGGTTTCTATGAACTACTGATGTTTAATACTTAAAGATGCTGAACCTGTAGTTAGAATCTGTTGTAGGAGTTCTTGAAAGTCAATGACTGATTTGTATGCAGTTAGCAGATTATGCTAAGTGAAGTTAGTCAATCCCCCCAAAAACAAATCCTGAAAGTCTCCTCTGATATAAGGTGGGGGGTGTGACTCAAAATGGGGAAGAGAGGAAGAGCATGGGAAGAAAATTACCTCTACATAGGGTAGAGGGGTGGGAGGAAAAGAGAGGGAGAAAGGGAATTGCACAGATGGTGGAAAGAGACCCTCATTGTTTTACAAAATACATGTATGAGGATGTGGGGGGGGGGAAGAATAGCATTACCCTATATTAAGTAGAGAGAAGTGGAGGGAGGGAAGGGGAGGGGTTGGGGAGATAGGAAGGATAGTAGAATGAAACAGACATTATTATTACTGTGTGTATATATGTGACTGCATCATGACCAGTGTGATTCTGCAACCTGTGTACTCAGAGAGATGAGAAATTATATCCCATTTGATTCAAATGTATGATATGTCAAGATCACTGTACTGTCATGTGTAACTAAGTAAAACAAACAAACAAGAAATAAATAAATACATGATGTATATCAATAAAAAAAGAATAAAGTTGGTTTAGCAACCAAAAAAGAAAACAACTTTTCCTTTTTTTGTGTGTGTGTCGTTCTTGAAATGGAACCCAGGGCCTTGTATATGCTAGGCAAACATTCTACCACTGAGCTATGATCCCAGACCTTTTTCATCTCCTTAATGTAACATTTATAGCAGTTTGGTAGATACCAGTCAGTGTCATCAGTTTTCTGACTCTCAAAATATGATTTTTTTATCCTAACATTAGGTCTTTCCATATCCCTGTTATGACTTATTGGGACCTTCATTTCATGGCAATTCACTTTCGTTTCCAGTGTAGATTTGATAACACACATATATAACCAAACTCTTAAAGTTTCAGCAGTATTGTAATATTTCTTAAAGGGCCTACCCATTTCGTGGACAAGCTAGAGTCTATATCTGGTGAGCAATCAGTCTGTCTTGATGGTATTATAATAAGGATTCAAGAAGGCCTAGGAGAAATTTTGTTCATATTTTTATCACTAATTTGCATTAAAATTTCTAAGGCCATTATGTGAATATAAAAACTATCTTGAAATGAAAACACATTAAGCTATTTTTAACCTGCAAATTATTTGATCAGCTACCTCAGGTGGATGAAGAGTCTGTCAAGACAAAGTTATGAAAAAGAAGAAGTTTGATAGTTCAAACTTGGAGAGGTTAGCACCAGGCAGCAGAGGGGAGTGCAGGGATGGTGAATGTCCAGAGGAATAAAGCCACCAAGGAAAAAGGGGAGACTTCTGAGGTTTAGCTTCATTTGATGAGCAACATAGCTTCCATAGGTATTTGTTGGTGTTTCATCTGCATTTGTAGATCATTCCTTAATATGTTGTTCTAAAATTTGTAGAATTTCAAATTTGGTTTTATGATCTCAAAAATTACCAGGCTTAATACAAACCATTTCCTGTTTTCATATTGACTCTCTAAAGATTAGTTAATGGGCCACAGTGAATTAGCAAATTCTGTCCTTCTCTCTACTATGCTTATGTTTCCTCTCCAGTTTTCACATAGAGATTAGTCAAGATTGTGAAGACAGAAGGCCTGAATAAATGACTCTTCAGATATGTAGTTTGGTAGTTTGGATTAAATATCTTTCTTTATGTTCGCTCAGCTCCTGGGAATGTGGAGTCCTTTCTTGCTTCTCCAAGAGTGTCCTCAGCCAACCAGCATTGACACCATGAATTGACAATAACAACTTGAAGCTTAATAATAAGAAATATAAAATCTTATTACCTGCCTCAGATTCTTATCACTTGCATTTTAGCAGCATTTCCACCTATGTACACATTAAAATTTGAAACTTGTTGGTAAATATATTTACACTGAAGCAGGCCATCTAACTTCTGGTTTTAGCTCCGCAGCTGTCTATCTACACCATTCAGCTCAGGGTTTAGGTCATGCTCCCTGGAACGTCTTCCATCCAGCTATGATTACAGAGGCTGAGTGATAAGGTCAAAGCTCCCATCTGAGCCCTAAGCTACTCCAGTTTTATTAGTTTTTACCAACTAGGCTTTAACATAAGACACTGTTTGGAGAAAAGGTTTACCTGTGAAAGAGATTTAAGGATTACTGTCCTTGAAGTGTTCTAAAGTCACTTCCAGATCTGAATTTTTATGTTATTATAATATCACTCGTTGATATGAATTTCTAAAAGAAAGAAAAATCTCTTCAGTTATATGCACATGCCAGGTTTGCACTCTTCAGGTACTGAGGCCAACAGATAGCTTAGCCACTTTTAGCTAACTCCATGATCAGGATGGAGAAACTGCCTACCTCTGAATTGCCTACAGTTTTCCTCAGTCTTAGCAATGTACTCCCTTGATCTCTTCCCGTTGACACGTTAGGAGAACTGTGTATGATGTGCTTCATGACATGTCATTTATTTAGTTATATTATAAGTGTTGGTAGTTTCCAGCTTTCTGACTTTTAGCCATCCTTTGCCAATATCATTTACTTTGCATATGTTCATCTAAACAGGCAAGTCATCCAGAAGTCTGAGATACTCAATGATATTCTATGTCTGGCAAAGCTATTTCCAGTTCTGTGCACTCTGGTGACCTAAAGAAGACCAAACTCATTTGTAGTTAACAATTTGTGTAAAAGATTCTTTGCATCAGAATCAGAGTGATGGGTTATAGTCAGAGCCACTGAACAGAATTGCCTACATTCTATAGAAAAGGGCATTTTAATAGCACAGTTCTAAATATGGTTCCTTCTTTCCTCAAAACAGCAGCCGATGTTGTTCCCAGACCCATAGTGTGGAGCCAGCATCCTCCTTTTATAGTTTCCATCTGCATAGCTGTATTAGTCCATTATTTATTTAAATGTTTATTGACTTTAGATGGCATACTTCCTCCAAAGAACTCAGATAATTGAAGGATTTGTTTTAGAAGTCTACAAAATATATCCTTACTCATTCACCTGTGGGATTTACATGAAGTCATTTTACATTCTCCTTCATGTATTGTGGTTGGGTTATTATAAAAATACTCACATCTTTAAATCTTCCCAGGTGCATATATATATTCCCCTTGCAAAATCAAACCACCAAGAAAAAAGAAAAAAAATCTACTGAAACAACTGACCCATGTTCTTTTCTTAGAAAAATCAATCTCATCAGTAGCTCATGAAATTCAATTTCCCTGGTCAGGAACAAAGCAGATAATCATCACTTAATAATATTTATGGATGATAGAAATGCAGAGTAAATAAAATTAGCCTCTGAAACTATCATCAAATTCTTCAAAACTTTTTTGTTTATCTCCAGGGGATTTATAAAGCACTGGTAAGTGAGTTTTTCTCAATTTTTATTTGGGCCAACACACATCAGAGGCACTCAGTAAATATTTACTGAATGAGTGAGGGGTGAGTAAATGAATAAAGATAGATGACCCCTAATGTGGACAAACTGCATTCCTAGAGACTGCTTCATAAAGACATTTGCTTAAAGGCAAAAAAAAAAAAAAAAAACTGACTGCAAAAATACTGCTTTTTTGTTTTCAGAAATTATTGGAAATTGGCAGCAGCTAAAGAGAAAGGCCAAAGGCAAAAATAGATCTTCATTAAGGTAATGATAAATGAGTGGAATTTTAAGAAAGCAGCATGATAAAAGAAAGAACACTGTACTGAAAATGGAATTCTAGTAAGGGATGATTGGATAAGACCATTTTTACACTGCTTCCATTTAAGAAAGTACACACTGATAATAAGAAAAAGAGTAGAAAAAATGCCATTTTCTTCATTCATGGAAGTATGCCAAAAGTCAGTCCATTCCTCTCTTGGTTTTGAAAGGTATTGCGGATTCTCTGAACGTGCTTATCAGAGACACTTGAAGAGAGAAAATGAACCACAAACCATGAAAGAGAAGATGTGTGCCATATGAGTTTGGCTGTCAACTAGGCCCACCCAAAGGGGAATGCTGAAACCTTAGAAGAGCCGAGCACTCAAATAGAACATGTGGCTGGTTTGCTCTAACAGTGCTCCAAGACAACATGCCCAGAGGCAGCTGGTCACCTCTCCAGCTCACACTAGGCCCATGCTAACCCTTTCCCCATTCTTTAACAGATCTGAATAGAACTTTCTTTGTTTTAGGAAGCACAATGAGTGGAAAGAAACTAATATAAGACCTATAGAGGAGAGGAATGTAGAAAACAAAAGCAAATCTGATAACACATTAGAAAAAAATTTTGAAGATGAAAATGAAGGAAAAGATATGGTTCATACTTTAAAGTGAATGTAAATTGGTTGCAGAAGGATATCAAGTGAATAAAAGATATAAAGGATACATATGTACACACACACACACACACACACATACACACACACCCTGAGAGGAAAAGCAAATAAGCAGACATTAAGAAAGAAATGTAGTGGAATAAAAATCCATCAAAAATTCAGAATATAAGAAACTAAGAAAAAGAATGCTAAAAATGAGGACAAAAGAAAGACTTGAGATAATGACATGAAAATAAATGGAAATCAAAAGAAAAAGACAAATGATTTGAGATAAGTTTATATAGAAAGCAGACAAAGGAAATGAATTATAATAAATGATATTTGTCAAGAGAGAAGGACACAGAAAAAATTAAAATATGCGGTAGAACATTTCATGAAATCTACAAGCCCTGAATTGTAATGTTAATTATAAAAAAGCCTACTATGTTCAATGAAAATTTTATACGAAACATATACTGATAAATACAGAGCAAGTACCTATGAGTACCCAGGCAGAAAAGTAAGCTGGTCTAAATTTCTTTATGGAAGAATTGAATGCCAGAATACAGGGAAGATATTATATTATGTGAGAAATTATCAATGTTTTTATACCTCGTCAAGCTGGTCTTAAGTATAAAGGCTGTATGTCAATGAATACTCAATTAGAACACCTAGGGCACATTTTTCTTCAAGACAACCACAGCAACAACAACACATGAAACAACATACAATGAAAGAAATTAATCATAGAAGGGAAACTAAATAAAGAACTTTGGGTTAGAAAATTCATTGCATTGGTGTTGAGTATCTTAATACACAGAGCTGAGACTAAAGAAAATCTCTGGGAATTGTGATTCAAGAACAAATAAAAATATTTATAAATATGTTACTGAATTTGAAATTGTGTTGTAATTACAATTAATTATATAATCATCTGCAGTTGGGGAAGTAGTGACATGGGGAGATGCTTGAAGAAGATGGTTCTATTTTCTGGAACAACAGTGCATCTTCATGGAAATATAATAAACATTCATCTACAAGGAAGGATGCAATTAAAATAAGAAGAAACAAAGGAAGTTATGCTTAAAAATTCTGAATTTGCAGAGAACTGAATCCTCTAATCCTTTGGGGCTGTCTTAGGTTGATCTCCAAACAGACCTTGAGATAGGAATTTGGGTGTCTATGATTTGTTGGAGTGCTTGCTCATAAGAGAAAGGATGTCAGAGAAGCAAAACGGAGATGAAATAGAGTGAAGTTGTGGCACCAGCTGGAGTCCAGCTTCAGTCTTGTCCTACAGAGATTCCTGGAATATGAATTGAACTGCAGATTTGGCCTCACCAGGGGCACAAGGAGCTGACTTTCATACCTATTATGATATTCAGTCATTGACTTCAAACTGCCCCAGGGTGTAAGGGATTAGACAGAAGCATAGCTGCTGAGGTAGATGGTTCTAGTATCATGAAAGGTAATTCTCTGAAAAAGAACACAGCAAGGGGTCACCAGCAGCCAGCACTCATAGAAACAGAGGGCCAGTTTCATCCATCTGAACCTGTGCAGGGTCCCAGCGTGTCATCTATAGGATGTTGATAATTCTAGTTGACATTAGCTTTCATTGCCCCAAGATTTCCTTCATCACAGCTTGCGGTGCCAGCTTTCAATATCTGGGAGACTCATTGCACAAGAGGAGGAAAAAGGGGTATTTGTGGAAAGGAAAGAAAAGGAGGAGAGGCTATATTTTTCCTGGAAGAAAGAGTGCCAATGAGCTTTCAGGAAGTCGTTTCACCATCTCCCATATTGCCAGGTGTGGAGTCTTCACACAAGTGATTAAAAAAAAAAAAAAAAAAAAAAGCATTGCTGTTGCTGGGTTTCCCCTGGAGATTCTGCCCAAGTCCTCTCCCTCTCCATCACTGCTCATCTCATCCTGCAGTTCACTCTTCCCACCCCAGCGCTCCATCTCCGTGGGATGGCATGTTTCAAATGACAGCAGAGAAACTTTGAGGCCTCCAAAACAGAACATAAAAAAGGAGGATACATTTGGGGAAATGTTGGAATAAAAATAATCCATTGTCTCTGATTAAGAAGACACTAGAAAGAACAAATTTGCAATTTCCTGGGATGTGGAACACTCCAATTCTGTAACATATGCTAAGGAGCACCATGAATCTCCAGGACAGAATGAGAATGTGTCATTTTGCAAACTTTTGCAATAAGAATCTTTGTTTGCTGAGCATCATGTGAGACATCCTATGGGATCAGCATTCTATAAAAACTTTCCTTAGCAGATGCTGGTGTTGGCTATAAGACCTAGAGTCTTCTCAAGAAATATAGATGACAATGACATTTGTATTTTGGTGTGAAAACTCTTAAGGGAATGGGGAGAATGGATTAGAGACAGGAAGGAATTCAGGAAAGCCAATTAGGGCTATTTCAGGTGTTTGAATGAAAGTATTGAAGGCCTGATTCAATGTTAGTGTTCATTAATGCAACCTCCTGAACAGGACAGGATCCCACATTTCTGATGGGAGACCCACTGAGGGTTTTATTATTTTTTTTTCTCCATGAAACAGCTAATATAAACTGGTGTTTGAGTCTAACCATCAAAGATGTTTTCATGATACAGAAATGAAATTGTTCTCTGATATATCACACTCATGGTGTGATGTTAGTCCTGTTCTTTGGACTATGCAGAACAGGTAATCTGTTCACTCAGCAAAAATGTGTGTATGTCAAGGGCTGTTTTAAAAGTGGAACACAGAGGTGGGGAAGACATAATTCCAGCTCTGATGGAGCATAAGACTTAGTTTTAAAAATACAAAGATGTAAATATTCAAGTGTTGTTGTAATATATGCAAACAGAGAAAAGCAATAGGGAATTTAGAGAAGAGGTGACATTCTAAGAGGATTCACAGTGCCTTTATATCTCCCTCCCATTCTAGGGAGGAATCAAGTTAAGTTCATCATAGTCCCATCCCCGGTTTATATGTTTTTTTTTTTGTTTGTTTTTTCAGAATAAGTCCTATTGTACTACTTCTTGAACATATTCTCACATTGTATGGGTTCTAAACTTCTTTGAATTCTATTTCATCCTCTTCTGAAGGTTTTGTAGTTGGCTACTTTCTTTTCGAAATTGTGAATTTCCAGAATTAACCATTGCTTTAACTGTGATCGGATACCTTCCAACCATAAGGAGAATGTAGAATTCAATATGTTGAATTCAACAGAATTGGCAATATATTCAATATGGATGGAAGGTGTGCTAAAATATTGCCAATATCTCCCTCCTTTGAAGTTATCCTGCATAGGTTTAATCTACTTTCTAGGCCTCCAGAAACTTCATCTTCTGTTACTTCACATTGTACTAGAAAATAAAATAATCTCTTAAACTCTCACACAGGGATGCTGATGCATTAATATAAGCATGTTCCCATTGTAAAAATGCATTTTCAGAAGAGGGTAATGTATAACCCAAAGAATGATTTCTTAAGGGAGGAATTTCAGGCATTAAAAAAGAAAGTACCTATTTGATAAATGCCCCTTTTTAGTGCATTTGAGTCATGCTATGCATTAGATTGCTGAATACTGATGAGGATAGTCCTAATAAAGATATTGAAGGAATGCATGTATAAGAGTATAGTAGAATAAGAACAGCAGATTTTGCATTCTACATAAAATTCATCATCCTAAGCAATTTCAAATATATTGTGATCATGCAGTTCCAACAGAAATTCTCTAAAATGTTAGCATCCCCAATTTGCAACTGAGAAAACAGTGAGTTAAAGATGTTAATGATTGTCCAAGACCAGTTGAAAAACACCTAATTTCTGGATCAAGAGCCTTGGGTTCCAGTTTTGATTTAGTCAGTTTACTAACTACGATTTTTGGACAAGTTGCCATGACACCGAGCCTACCTTTCTTCCTTAAAAGATGAAGGAAGTTGATTAAATTTTTTTCTCAGGTCTGTTCTAGCTGTATGAATTTATGTTCATCTCCATGGGACCATCTTTATTTACCAAATGGTCAAATCTGAGAAAAAGGCACATGCATTCTTCTTTCTGCCATCTTTAGCATCCTACCTTTAATATAGTGCATTACTGGACATCCCTCCACCTATATTCATTCCAATTCCTAAACAGTAGCTGTTCTTTCATATGTCTCCTATTATTAAGAGTGAGAAAGGTGCTGAAAAGCATGAGAAATATGATCATAACACAAGGAAATCGATAAGGTTAGGAATCTTCACACGTTTAACTTGATCATGTCTGACACTGAAAACAAAGTCATATTTTATAGTTGGAGAAGAATGCTCTTTGGCAAACTGTAGTAAGAATGTAATTGTGAACAATGCTTCTTCATCATTTCTGGGGCCCAGGCTTGTGTGTCAGCCAAGGGGACAACTGGCCTGATATGCCTGAAGTTGTATTCCTCATCATTAATTATGCTTTGTATAATATCACTGAAGTGTTCAATTCACACAAGAAGGAGGAAGGAAGTCAAAGGGGAAAAATGGTAATTTACATTATCCAACCAAAAAAATGTGTCCCTTGGTTATTTCCCTTCTTGTTTTCTTTGAAAATTGAAAGTTGGGGAAGATAATGCACAATGATAGCTAAGAAGCAAAATTTATTTTTGTACTTTTATATGATTTTGTTTCCCATTTCACAATTTCTAGTTGGGTTCCTAAAGTTAAGGGGATTATTCCAAAATAATCTGGAATATAGCACTATAAGCATTGTTTCCGTGAATGAAGTATAAACTATGATAATATTGTAAAATAATGCATAGAAAACAACTTTATGTGCTGTCTTCACTACTCATACTATTATAACAAAATCACAATAGAATGGATGATTTAAACAACAGAGGTTTTTTCTTATAGTTCTAGAGGTTGGGAAGTCCAAGAACAAGGTTCTGGCAATTCGATGTCCTGGTTCATAGATGGCTGTCTCATTTCATCTTCACCTGGTAAAAAGAATGAGAAGGCTTTCTGGTTCTGTTTTTTAAGACCACTGTGTTTCCTTTCTGTTGCTATGACAAATACCTGAAATAAATCAACTTATTCAGAGAAAAGTTTTATTTTGGCTCAGTTTTAATCCATTGTCACTTGGTCCTTTTGCCTTGGACCTGTAGCAAATTACATCATGGTGGGAGCATATGGTGGAGCGAGGCTACTCACCTCCTGGCATCTAGAAGAGGCAAAGGGAGAGAGGAAGGGGCCAGGATCCCAAAAGTCCTTTCAAGAGTGTAACATCATAATCTAATTTCCTTCCACAAGGTACCCTCTACTAAAGATCCCTCTACCTCCCAAGCCTTTAACATGCAGGGCTATTGGGGACATTCAAGATATAACTGTAATAGGCACTAATCACACTGACCTAATCACTTCTCAAAGGCCCACCTCCTATCACCATCACCTCTGCAAATATTTCAACACATGAATTTGGGAGGGACACAAACACGCAGTCCATCACATGTGCCCTTATGTCCTAGAGATGGCTGAATATTATTTTCAAGTTGTTATGCCAATAGAGTTACAATTTCTGAACCTCACTTTTCCTATAGTGCACTCCCTTTGACTTCATATCATTTGCCCGCCTTTTAAAATGTGTTACTCTTAAGCTGGGTGCCATGGTGCACACTTGTAATTCCAGCAGCTCGGGAGGCTATGGTAGGAGGATTGCGAACTCAAAGCCAGTCTCAGCAAAAGTTAGGCACTAAGTAACTCAATGAGCTCCTGACTCTAAATGAAACAGACAAACAAACAACAACAACAACAACAAACAAACAAACAAAATAGGACTGAAGATGTGACTCAGTTGTTGAGTGCCCCTGAATTCAATCCTTGTTACCCTCCACCTCCCCCCAAGTGTGTTACTCTGTGAAAGAGTTGTGATTTATTTATTTTTATTTTTATTTTTTAAAATTAATTATTTTTATTATATATGACCCCAGAATGCATCACAATTCTTATTACATTTATAAAGCACATTTTTTCATATCTCTGGTTGTATGCATAGTATATTCACACCAATTCGTGTCTTCATACATGTACTTTGGATAATAAAGATCATCACTCAACCATCATTAATTACACCATGTCCCCTCCTTTTCCCTCCCAACCCTCTGCCCTATCTAGAGTTTGTCTATTCCTCCCATGCTCCCCCTCCCTATCCCACTATGAATCAGTCTCCTTATATCAGAGAAAACATTCAGCATTTGGTTTTTTGGGATTGGCTAGCATTATCTTCTCTAATTCCATCCATTTACCTTCAAATACCAAGAGTTGTAATACAAATTCAACTTTCCTTGGTTTGATTTTGAGCCTCTTCCTTGGGGCTTGCTTTGTGCTCTGTGATTATTAGCTCTATCAAAAATGTTCCACATGGAATAAGATATTATCATGGTTGTGAAATCAATCTTTAGGTAAGAGTTTACTGACTGTCTACCTATGGCTAGTTCTGTGTAAAATGTGGGGTCACTATATCTCAGGGTACATTTCTTTCCAACCAGGCGATGTTTTAACAAGGTAAGTTACTTAAATCCCAGCATCCTTATGGATTGGAGCAAGCAAACAACTTACCATGTTTCACCAATTTAGCTTTTTTCAAAAGTCCCAGTCCAAATAGAACTCTTCTCTAATGTCCTCATTGGAGAAGAAGACTGTTGTCCAGCATGATCAGTTTGGTTTTCTCTATCATGAAACATGATGCATTCATTTGTTCGGTGCATTAGGGGCAAGAAGTTAGTGTATCTAGCTTTGAATGCTGATGTTCATACCACACAGAGCAATCAAAGACTTGATGATGGGGAAGGAAGAGTTAGAAAGATACTAGAAGAAATTCTGGGCAGATACAGGATATCATGGTTAGAGGACCAGCAATGATAAACTAGTCTCAAGTAATGCAGAAGTAAAGCCTTCATATATAGGGAATGGAGTGTTGATACAAAACAGGATTATTTTAGGAACTTCCTTGAAGATGAGTTGAGAAAAGAGAAACACAGAACTGTGCCTTTTCCTTCACTCTCATCCTCATTCCAGGGCACTGGTGACATTACATCCCCTTCCTATACATGCTGCAAGCACTGAACACAATAAGAAGTTGCAGTTACAGAGTAGGCATCAGCTAAGGGGTCCATCTGGGTGGTACTGTAATCTTGTGAAAATACAAGCCAGGTAATATCATGTGCAATAGAAGAGGATTAGTAATAATTTCCTGAAGTTGGCACAAAGTTCGGACACCACTTCAAGCATAGTAACTTAGGGAATCAACCTTACCCTGCTTTGTGGAGTGTGTGCTCTTGCAGTAGGTTCTGGCTCCTTGATCTCTGGTTCTAGGTGAGGAGTAAGGTTATCTGATGCTACAATCAAGAGTGAGAGGTACAACAAGGAAAGCTCTAAGCGGATCTTGTTCTCTCCTCCAGGAGCCTTTGCTACTGAGGCCCTGGATTTGTGGGACACTACTTAAGGTCAGGACCTCACTGTAGGTTGATGGTCCATGTAGATTTGAGATTACCAGAAGGTTATTCAGCATTCCTTGAATGGTCTTGTGTTCAGTTCATGTTCAGCATGTCCAGAGCCGAACTCAGTCTTCCACTTTATTGTGTGTGTGTGTGTGTGTGTGTGTGTGTGTGTGTGTGTTTGCAAAGATTATCAGTATTGATCTCAATGTATCATCATTGCACTGGGTACAATGGGGGAAAATCTTTGCCCCTTGTTGACTTTGCCTCATAAGCATCTCTATAAATCATTCACTTCTTACAAGATGAGCCAGGTAACTGTTCAGGCTTGTCAGTTCTGTGAGCACACTTCTCCCTAGATCTGTTCTTTGCCCTTCTCTGCCCTGCTCTGCCTTGGCCTGGCCTCTCTGGCCAGGAAGGCAGTGCAAGGGAAAAATGATAGGAAGGGAGAGATCAGGATACTTTTCCATTCCTGGCTGTGTCAGCTGGCTGACTCTAACTGCTGGCCCCCTTACCAGGCTCTGGTAAACTGCCACACTCCTTGTCTTTTCAGGCTGTGGGATGACCATGGCTTGCTCCTTCTTTTTGGCTCCTTGATTTTGCTGTTATCTTGTGCAAATGACGTCTTTGCTACCTTTGCTCCTGGCAAACCTGATGGAATAAGCTGTGCCTTTCCCTGGAGGATACTGAGTGACCTGCTGTTTTCCCCCCTAGACTTCCAACTGGTCCATAGCCTTTATTGGTCCGGACTTGTTCTGCTTCTCTATTGTTCTTTGTCTCAGTCATTGCGTTTCAGTTATGTTATGTTATTTTTTTTAGTTCCACCATGTAACGTCCAGCTTTGAACTCTGGAATTTCCCCCTCTCTTCCTAACTTCCTCTCAGCTTTCATGCCCCTCCCATTCCTAGCCTGAAGTAGCATTCCTAGGGGAGGCTCTTCTTGAAACTTTCACCCCAGGAGTTTGACTCTTCAGTTAATATGTTCTTATTGCACCCTTCTTTTGTTCTAAAACACTTATTAAAGAATATAATTGTTTTATTGACATGTAATAAGTTCCTGTGTGTGAGTGCAAGAGAGAATGGCTGTCCTGGGTCTTGTTTATCCTTTTATCTGTTACAGTTTTCATAGGTCATGGCACATGGTTACCATTTTATAAATATTTATTGACTAAAGTCAACCAGGATAACCAGGATAATAAAAATAAAAATAAAACAAAGAACACTTGAAGGAGGTAGCAAAAATAAGAAAAGTAGTCCTCTAAGATTGTTATCTACATGATCTGTTGTGAGTTAAACTGTGAACTGACTTGAGGAGTTGGGGAATAATCATAGACCATAGTCAGAGGAAAGGGGCTCATTCAAAAACATTTAGCTGCTCTCGGGTCAACGGTAGGTCTTGAATTCCATTTTTTTATGAGCATCCACAATAAAACCTCACAGCACAAGCTAATAACTCAACAACTTAGATCCCCTCTAGGGTTTTTTCTAAGTTGCTCTGTTGACCTAAGCTCATCACTTTTGTTATAATGATCTCAGCAAAAACAACTGTGGAACTTATGTCTTCAATAAGATGGTCAGAGAAACATAGTGTCAGTTCTA
The DNA here is from genome assembly GCF_048772815.1 of Callospermophilus lateralis. Lineage (NCBI taxonomy): Eukaryota > Metazoa > Chordata > Mammalia > Rodentia > Sciuridae > Callospermophilus > Callospermophilus lateralis. Next base: position 106,146,726 of record NC_135313.1, on the reverse strand, counting down.
TATAGTATCAGAACTATAGTATTCATTCTTAAGTTTGGTAAAATCAAGATTATCCTTTTTTAATTTTTAATTTTTATCTGTCCTTTTAAGATATATGCATGATAGTAGAATGGATTTTAGCATATTATTACATACAAGGAGTATAAGTTATTCTAATTAGGATCCTGTTCTTGTCGTTGTCATGATGTGGTGTTACTCTGATTGTGTATTCAAATAAAAGGATAGGAAAGTTGTGTCTGATTAATTCTACTGTCCTTCCTATTCTCCCCCCGCCACTCCCTTCCCTTCATTCCCCTTGGTATATCCAATGGATATCTATTAAGAATAGTATTCGTATGAATCATAGAATTTGGTTACAGGGTAAGAAAACCACTGGTGGGTGGCAAGAGCTACTGGGGAATCTGTAAGATTATACAATTTTACATTGTGTGAATATCTCTTCTGGAAAGTATGTTTATGTCAATCAACACAAAAAGACATTAGTTAATTGGAACATCATTATAGAATCTCTCCTCAAACCACAATTTTGGGAAACCGAGGATGAAAATGTCCACAGAGGAAAGTAAAATGTCCAACTATCACATTAGATAAGCTCCCATTTGTTTCCCAGATTGGAATGTCTTTTTCTCAAAGAAACATTCAGTTATTCCATATTTATGAGCTTCTACTATAAGAACTGTACTTTCCACTAGAGAAGAATGAGAAGAATATGTAAGCTATGATACTCTGAAGAAGAGGACAACCATACCGCACTTTCTTTCCAATAGAACTGTCGTCACTGGGAAAAGCTTTCCCTAAATATAGCCCCCTTTAGGAATCTCTCCAAAGATTCTGAAAAGGTGCTGTGCCACCCATAATCTCTTTCTTGGTGATAGTGACCACAAAAGTAAGTAATATCTTATGTAAAATAGAATCAACTAAAAGTTCATGGAGGATCAGTTTGGCCTAAAACTGAAAAGTTATGAGAAGTCTGTGATGCTCATTTTTATTTTCACAGATTGTTCTTGTAATGATTAGGTTTATGTGTCAACTTGAATGGAGTAAGGAATTGCTCACATAGCTGCTAAAACATTATCTTGGGGTGTGTCTGTGTGGGTGTTTCTGGAAGGGATCAGCATTTTAATTGGCAGACCAAGTTGAGAATATTTTCTTTACCAACAGAGGGGAGATTACATCCAAAGCAAGAGTGCCCAAATAGAGTAAAAAGGCAGAGGATGAGAGAAGTTGCTCTTGGGTTGAGATATGATCTATTTTTGCTGCCTTCAGACAGTGGCGCACCTGGTTTTCAAGCTTTCTGCATCAGATCAAAACTTACACCACTGGCACACTTAATCCCCAGGCCTTTGGAGTAGGTCTACATGACACCTGGATTTCTGGGTTTTCAGCCTGCAGATGAGTGTGGGAATGTTTGGCTTTTACAATTGCATGGGCCAGTTCTCACAATAAATTTCCTCATACATATCCTAAGAGTTCTGTTTCTCTTGAGAACCCTGATTAATATAGTTATCAAGATAGGAGAGTATGTGTGTATGTGTATATAACACAGAGTTTATAAACACAGAGTTACAACAGTCTCTTATCTACCCACTATTCAGGTTAAGAATTAAAACATGCCTGTGTTTCAGAAGCCTCCTATGTGCAAGTCCTTGATTCTCCTCCAGCCTACTCTCTGAAAGTACTATTATCTCAACATCTGAATTAATCATCCCTAGCTATTATTTATGATATTATCTCCAGTATAGGTGTCCTTTAAATAATATGTGGTTTGATTTTGAAATATGCCTACCTATGCAAGAAAAGGGCAATATGGCCTTTCTTACATGAAGGCTCCCAAGAGAAGAGGAATTTTGTGGTTTTGCCTCCATTGGGTGTTTGCATGACTGAGTTTCCTCTACAGTCTTCTTTAGGGCATGTGTCAGGGAGAAGTTGTGGACCATGCGCTACAATATCCAGTGGGATCATGATCAGCTCCAAAGCACAGCTTGTCCTATCACACTCTCAGGAATAGGTCAAAGCTGAACATGTCTGTGGTGTAAAATGAGTATGTTCAGCTGATTCAAGAAGCAGAGTGGAGTGATGAGCAAATGGGCATATTGATAAGAGCCAGCCAGCCTGCCCGGCTAGTAGTAAGGATCAGGTTAACCAGGGCATTTTATTCTCTGCTATAAAATTGGTATGCTGGCATTGGGCATTGTAGTGTGCACAACTCTTGATGTGCTGACTCTTGGGATGCTTGCTCTGCACTCCATTGATTGGCCTCTGAATCCGATGCACACTGTCCTACTGAGGTAACATTTGATGAATCCTCATGGATCATCACAGCTGTGTTTTCCTATGCTAAGTGTTCTATTTCCCACATTTCACTATACTAGTTTTTTATTATTTTATTTACTTGATTTAATTTTTTAGTAGATTTTATACTCTAATAGCTTCTTTAGTATGGGTAAGAAGTAAGTAAATTTTTGAACTTCGAAATATTTGAAAGTGTCTTTATTAGAATATTATATTTGTTGGTAGTTTGGGTATTGGATTTTAGAATGCATAAAAATTTCCTTCAGGATTTTGTTAAATTAGTTTAAATTATTTTGGTACTAGGGATTGAACCCAGGGGTGCTCAACCACTAGGCCACATCCCCAACCCTTTTCATATTTTATTTTGAGACAGGGTCTCATTAAGTTGCTGAAGCTGGCTTTGAAGTTGTGATCCTCCTGCCTCAGCCTCCTGAGCTGCTGCATTACAAGTGCCTGGCTTCTTCATAATTTTGAAGGCCTTTTTTCAATATTGCTTGCTTTCAGTATTATTGTTGAGAAACCTAAAGCTATCCCAATTCTCAATCTCTTCCCCCCACTTTTGATTCCATTATGCTAGGCATTTATCAAGTCCTTTAAATTGTAAAATTCTTGTCATTCATTTCTAAGAAATTTTCTTCAGTTATTACATTGGTTATTTCCTCTTTTCTGTTCCCTGTCATCTCTTTTACTAGAATATCTATTTGAATGTGGCACCTCCTATGCTAGCCAATTCATCTACTTTTATTTTTCATGTCTTGATGGTTTTTTTCCTCTGCTTTCTGGTTTATTACCTCAATTTTGTCTTACAACTCTTCAAATGACATTTTCACTTTATTTCTCTCTTCATGATTCAAATTTCCAAGTCTCTTAAAATTATGTGAATGCTTTTTCTTATGTTATCCTCTTCTTATTTCATGTCTGCATTATTTTATTTCTCTGAGACTATAAATGAGTTTCCTCTCCTTTTTTCCCCCTCTAGCCCTTCTCCAGGCATGCTTTCTATTTTCTCCAATTACTTTGCATTCAGTTTTTCATTTTGGTCTCTGTATTCTTTTTAAATGGGGGTTTCTCTACCCTAGATGTTTTCTTTAACCCAGTTGCCTATTCATGATTCAGAATAGGCTCTTCAGAAGGGTAGTTGAAACTCTGGTTGTCTAGTCAGTTGTTAACTTTGAAACTTCTGATAGGGGAATGCACCAATATCTTTAGTACTTTCTCCTTGCACTGATCAGAATTTTCCCAAAAAATATTTTCGCATGCTTCCTCCGACAGAAGTTCAATTGCCATGGCAACTTTCTTAGAGATTCAACAGGCAGCATTCTTTGTGCATAGTCACTTATTCCCTTTGTTTTCACAATCTCAGCTTTACCTTGTGTCCCTAGAGACCCTCTGTGTTACTTTATACAATTTTTAGAGAGCAAGTCTCAGGAATGTTATGGTTTAGCAGAAATCTTCCATAATCATGGGGTCGGGGAGCATAGCAACTAGTAGTATGCATGATTCTTAGATTCATACAGATCTACTTCTTTCTTTCATCTCTTTTTTCTTCCATTCTTACCCCTCAGTTCCAAGAGTGTTAAAATGCCCATTGTATTAGTTAGTTTTCTGTTCCTATGACAAATACCTGAGATAATGTTTATAAAGAGAAAAGGTGTATTTGTAGCTCATAGTTTTAGAGGTTTCAGTTTATGTTCAATTGGCTATGTTGCTATTTGGCCTGTGACAAGGCAGAACATGAAGGTGAAGAATGCATGGCAAAGCAAATAGTCACACATCTCATGGCCTCGAATAGAAAGGGAGGAGAAGAGACCAGGGTCCCACAATTTGCTTTGAGAGCCTAGTGACCTCCTACTAGGTCCCACCTCTTAAAGGTTCCACTACTTCTCATTAGCAACACAGGCTGGGGACCAAGCCTTTAACACATGGACCTTAGAAAGACATTCCTGATCCAAAGGATAGCACCCATTGTTGGAGTCTTATTATAAGATAATTATTTTTGGTGCCATTTTTTGCCAGGGTATTTCACTTTGTCCTACAGTAAAAGTATTAAGTAATGGTAATTTGTTCAATTGGAGAAAAGAGTACAACTCTCTACTTCTTAATTTCCTTTACGTCTCAGCAGTTTTTATCAGGTCTTGCTCTAGAATATGAATTAAGACAAAAATCACATGTTTTCTAACATGTAATTCTAACATGTAGTTGATCCCTACCACACTCCCTAATCATGAACTTTTTCATCTTCCAGTATTAAGAGAATTATGAAACCAGAAGTCACCTTTGACCATGCCTATCTCGTAACCCTGCATCCAATTATATAGGTTGATTTTACCTCCTGTCTCCTTCATTTGCTCCTTCGGTATGTTCCCTGTTGCATACCTCTCAAACTTTTCTATTTCACTTGTAGACTGAATTTTCTGAAATAAATGTGACCATATTACTTTCCTTTATTAAAAACTCCTGAATTAATCTTCAGTCTTTAATAAAATCCAAGCAAAGTGCAACATTGAGAGCACCCAAGGGAGTGCTTGCTACTGGACCTCAGCTTGATTTTTCAGCATGGCCTTGCAGGCAGATAGCAATTTAGTAAGAACACCTGCACTTGGACATGTGCACGCAGACTGAGTGATCTAATAGTACTGTGCTGTCTACACACTGTTCCTTCTGTTTGGAGCAGACTACTTGCCATTCCTTTTCTTGTGACATCCTTCCAAACTAAGTTGGGTGCTATTAGGAATCTCTCACCAACTTATCTTCTACCCCAAGACTGGGCTCAGAGTTTTTCCTAAAAACTTTCCAAGACTCTGAATCTTTCCATTATACCAACTTGTATTGCCATGAATTGCCTGAGCTGTAATCCCTATTAAAGCTGTTTCATTTTTAAAAACCCTCCTCATGTTCTGCAAATCATCATTGCATTATGTTTCCTACTATGATAACACTGAAGCCGAGAGCTGTCAACTGATGAATCCTTTCCAATGAGGGTATTTTACCCGTTTACATAATTATTTAAGTTATTTGACTTAAAATTCACTTCTTGTTCTTGGATTGAGGTAACTTTGGTCTATCCCTAATTAATTGTTTAAACTCTCAGGGCCTCAGTTATGTCATTTTTATATTTCCTTCAATATCTCTAAATCAACTCTAACATTTTTACTTTCTTAAAACCCTTTCCTGCTATTTCCCCATCACCATAGTCCCTTTCCTGTATCTCCTATTTTAAGTTTGCTGTTAGCAAGCTTTCAATAAGTCCATGCAGGATTTTAACTAATAATTTCAAATACATTTCCAAATGTATTGGCATTACCAGACGGGTGTCTGGATACTTGAAATTCTCACAACTCCAAAGAGTGAAGCTTCTTGTGGAAGGGGTTTTATAATGTTGATCAGACATTTGAATGAAGGAGTTCTACTGGGGTTCCTCTCTTCTTCTTCTACCTAAGCAATGCCATAGCATGTCCCAGGTATATGTCTGCATTACAAACCATGGTTTCCTATCTCTATTTCTTTTCAAAAATTTTAGCCAGTACTCCTGGAGATGAGAATCAGGTAAAAATATTTGGCTAGACTCCCATGAGACTTGAGGAGTAGGTATTTACTTTAGTATCATTATTCAGAGATTAGCAAGCACCTGGAAATGCCAACTGATTACAGAGATAAAGCAGTTAGGATATCTCATGAGGACAGGAATTCATGTACATTCATAAAGAAAAAAAAAAGTTGTTCCTTTCTATGTAAGGAAAATCTCTCTGTGGAAATAGGTTGTTTACATTTTCAAGTCGGCAAACTCCCTTTACAGTCATACCATGCATCAAATGGAGAAGGCAGCCCCCCCTTTTTTTTCTATTTTGTCCCTGTTGTGTATGAGGAAAATCCCTTGAGATGAATCATCTTGAAGCAGGAAATATCATAATAGCAATAATAACAACAATGCATCAATGATTCTCAAATGCATCCATGAGGCAGAGTACGCTTTTTCAAAGGACATTTCCTTCTCTTCTGTCTCATTTGATCATTATGGCAACCCCAGGAGGTAGATGAGGTGAGTATTATTATCACCATTTCACATATGAGGTTCTTTAGCTCTGGAGGATGAAGGGTGATTTTTCCAGAATCACAGAGCTAGTTAGTGGCAATTTTTGAGCTGAAGCCCAGATTTTCTGAGAAATGCTGTCACATCAATGGATTATGTGTACCCTCCCGCACATTGAAATGCTCAGGACATGGAGAAAGCTCCAATCTTTCTCTCATTTTTGAAGTCCAAACCAATGACTCTGGATATTTGCAGATTTTCATGGAAGTTCTCAGAAATGCGAACTAAGAAATTCCTTAAGACCAGTTGATTGACACCTATGAGCATCTTGGAAGAACTAGTGTTTTCATTTTTTCCTGGTTAACAGCTGACTTATGTATCTCCAGGGAGAAATTAGGGATTTGTTGGGTGGCCTTGCAAGATACATTGTTTCACTTTTTTTTCTATGCAAAGAAAATTAAAAGGGAGTACTAGTAGCCAGACTTCTTGTATCATTTGTCTATTAACCTAGATTCCAAGGAATCAGCTCACTCTTCTTAATAAACACAGAGGAAAGATGAAGAAAGAAGACTGATGTTCAACCCTACTGGCCTCTAGCGACTACCCTGCATCCTTTATCCCATCATCTTAGAAATCTAGTACAAACCCTTCATTCAATAAATTGGGGCTTGGGGAGCTGAAGTGGGCCCCTGAAGTCCAGAGAGTGAGTTAATAATAGAATTGAGACTCAAATCAAACAAGTAGTTGCTAGCTACTATTTACTTAGGGTCTACTGTGTGCTTGCAACAGAGACACACACTTCTGTATCTATTACACTGTTGTTTCCCACGCCCTCAAAATCAGGTGCTACTATCCCATTGTTTTTCAGAAGATAGTTTAGTTGGAGTGAATAAACTACAACTGACATCTAAGGACAATTGATACTGCAGCTTTATTTCTTGTTCGTGCTATAACCTAATGTGGATTAGCGGGTGACAGATGGGGCATGTGACAAAGTTCCTTTTCTTCTTACAGTCACCAAGACTGAGAAGGTCTCAAACTTCCAGCAGGGGTGCCATCTGGAGCACAAAACCTCACCTTTGCTGGGGCAGAAGAAGAGAACAGAGATGCATACTACTTCTCTGCATTTGAGTCTGTAGGTCCTTCACAACTCTCTTGTTCACAGCCCCTGTCCAGACCCATCGAACTACAAAGGAGTTGAGGTTTCCACCTTCTTGTCTTTTAATGGAGGAAAGAACAGACGTGGAGGAGCTCAAGGGATTACTGCCATTCTGTGGACTTCTTGCTTCTCACTCAATCCTTTTACTCTCCATAGCAGCCATCTGTCAAACATAGATTGTAGTTCACGCATACATAAATATATATTTATACACATAAGTACAATTATATAGGATATACAATTTGTTTATAATTATATTAATGAAGCAGATAGTAATTTTGCATATTTATGAATATATAACAAATATGTAATCATAATATGAAATTTAAAAATCATTATTAATGTGATTAAGTATATTGTAATTAATACATTATAAACTTAATTTATATATACTATAATTTATATATACTATAAAGCATGAGTATATATAAATTATATTTTAAGTATATTAATGAATAATACCATATATTTATACATTTATAAATATATAAAATATATAAAGTAAATTGTATACAATCTGTGAAATAATAATGAATATATATTGAGTATATATTCAATCCAGTAATCATAATTAATGTAGTTATAATTTACATGTTACAAATTATATAAACATAAATTTTATAAACATAATTTATATTCAAAAAAGTTATATAATTATATTAGAATATATATGTAACTTATAGTCATGAATAAAATTCATGATTACTTCGAGTTTGGGGGTATTTCAAGTGTTTCCTTGCAAACTTTCTCTCATGTATTGTTCCCTCTCCCTGTTTGCCCTGGGTGCTCTCTGTGCTTGATGAATTCTTATACAGCTTTCATGTTTCAGCTTCAGTGTCACCTTTGACCAACTAAAAGTTCCATGCATATAAAAATCATGGCTGCTTCAACCTTCACTATATATTCAGTATACTATACAGTGCCTGGCATAAAGAAGATAAATAATCATTAAGTGTTTTGTTAAATGATGCAAGAATGAACGAACACAGTTCTCACATATACAACACTATACCTCGTATTCTAACCCACAGTGATATAGCCATAGTAGATAAATCATTAGAACAGCAACTGTGTGTATTATTAGTAATGCCATTATGGTAATGATGCCCATTTTGCAGGTAATAATTTCAAATGTTTCCAGTTCATCACCCGTACATTATTTTTGAATAATTGAAGTAAAATGTTGAGTGATAGAAGGAAGTACAACATATTTGCAAATGCATATACCACAAATTCAGTTTTGTTGTAAGATTGATAGAGGAATAATATTTTCCAGAGAAAAAATGCAGTCTGACAAAGAATTTTTGTGTTCTTTCCAAATGTGAAGAAGTATCTAATAAGATGAGATTTTTAAAGACCTTATTTTGTTTGTTTTTTATGTAAATTTTAAAATTTATATATGACAGAAGAATGCATTACAATTCTTATATATATTATTACATATATAGAGCACAATTTTTCATATCTCTGGTTGTATACATAGTATATTCACACCAATTTGTGTCTTCATGCATGTACTTTGGATAGTAATGATCATCACGTTCCACCATCATTAATAACCCCCTGCCTTCTCCCTTCCCCTCCAACCTCTCTTCCCTATTTAGAGTTCCTCTGTTTCTCCCATGCTCCCCCTCCCTATCCCACTATGAATCAGCCTCCTTATATCAAAGAAAACATTTGGCATTTTTTTTTTCTTGGGATTGGCTAACTTCACTTAGCATTATCTTCTCTAACTCCATGCATATTACTCAGCAATAAAAGAGAATAAAATCATGTCATCTGTTTATTTGTTTTTAATGTGGTGATGAGGATAGAACTCAGTGCCTCACACGTGTGAGGCAAGCACTCTACTGCTGAGCCACAACCCCAGCCCCATAAGATGAGTTTTGAAACCATAGTATTGACTTGGAAGGCCAGTGACATAGAATAGATGTAATTAGAACTGTCATGGGAAATCTGAAAGACAGATGGCTGTCATCTCGTCAGAATTTAGGGGAAAAAAGGATTGGAAGCTTTGTACACCTATTTTAAGATTATAGGAAGGGTGGATACTATCAGAGTATGTTATAAACATATATGAAAATGTCACAAACCTATTGTTTTATACAATTACTATGTGCTATAATTATAAGAAAAAGATACCAATTAGTGGTAAATTAGTAGTATTAACAACTTAAATGTGTGCTTTTATACCTGAAATATATTGTATCAATTTGATAAGGCTAGCAAACCCTCATTAAGGGCACTTTGATAATTCCTTAAGTTGTAATAGCCATGGTTTTAAAACCATCTAGCATTAATAATGGAATAATTATAGAAAAAAACAATATTGAGCTAACTTAGCAATATAACATTCAGATGGAGTCATACTAAATATTTCTTTTTTAGAAAATTTGTTCTAATTAGTTATACATGACAGTAGAATACATTTTGACACATCATACATAAATGGAGTATAACTTCTCCATTTCAGTCACTCCTTAATGACATTTGACAGCACATATTGTATACTATAATTGTTTATGATATTTTGTTATTGCTGACTTTGATTTAATTAGGTTGGGGCTTGAAAGAAAAGTATAAACTGGGAAGCTTCAAAAGCATTTCACTTTATGACAGTTTTGTGAAAGTTCATCTGGTCCTTCCCTTTATCTGAGTATGCTCCTACCTCTGTTCCTACTCCTAAAAGCATAAAAAAGGTTGTTTTTTTCTCCATTTTTTTTCTTAGTTCTTGCTTCTGAAAAGTCTGTGATGGCCTTCAGACATACACCACTGAAGCTCACACTCCCTTTCATTAGGAAGCTTTGCCAGCTCCTATCAGAGCTTATAAAGTCCACTCTCTTTAGTCATTGGGTCATCTGCATACCTTGTTCCTTCTACACCTTTGTGAATAAGTATATCCTGTGAAAATATCTCAAGTGAGAACTCACATCATTCTAGACTGAGATCTCTTGCCCATGTGAAAAATAGCTTCTCTGGCAGATGATATCACTTCTGATGGAGGCAAAGTTGTAATTTTTTCTCAAGCGATACATTTTTGTTTTAAGCTTTTTGAAATCTAATTGGCTACATTTCTGAAAATGCAGATGCAGTCTATGTTCCCCTGACAAACCCAGGCGGTCTGTATCTTTTGAGGTGAGGTTAAGCAATCGTATGCCATTTCATGATGTGTATTAATGTGCACAGTGGTCCACTCTATGAGGTGGCCATTTGCTAGTTCAATCTCTCTGTACCACCTTTCCTGTTGGCAAGCCTTACTCTCCAGTGCTAGGAACACCACCCCTTCCTGCCTTCAGTTCCCAAGAACACGTGTTACGAACTCCTTTCAATACATAATATGCAGATAATCTGATCTTATATCCCAGTCTTCCTATAGATAAGTAAACCATTGCAGAGCTTTAAGGCAAAGGAATTAGCCTTTGTGATGTACAAGAAAATAAAAATTAAAATAACTTAAATGGCTAACATTTAACTAGCTACATAATCACATACACCTAATGGCATGTTACCTGGCTAGCAAAAATACATTTACAAAGTTTTTTTTAAAAAAATTTCCATGTAAAACTGTTAACATTTTACACTTGCAGAATTTTTATGGCAAGAAAAGCTTATGCCATATGTTCAGCAAACAGCATAAATTAGTATGATGAAAAACTACTTAAAATGTCAAAGGTTGGGAGTAAATAGTTGCTCTTATTTAATGGGATTCATTTTTATTGTAATAATTGAAACATTCCTGGAAACTGTGTTAGTTTATCTCTAGGGACCTCTTTACCAACACCTGTGCCTCTTATTCTATCCCTAGGAGTTAGCTTACCAGGTTTTGGCCCCAAACACAGGCCTGCAGAAGGCCACCTTTGCCTCTCCATAAGAAATTTAGATCTAGATCTCTGTAAGTCTTACCCTACTAATGAATCTGGGCCATGAGATGTAAGCATCCCCAGCTGTGCTATATTACTGAAGCACGCGGGTTACACCCCTCCTACCTCTAAGCATGAAAGAAAAGAGAGCTTCCTTCTGCATTGAAGCACCTTCAGTTTATTTGACTCCATGATAGCCTGCTAGTTGCATGTCCCTGGGCAATGTATGTGCTGAGGTAAGAAGGAAGACCTTTCCCATCTGAAACATGGTAATGAACACCACTGTTCTTGTGGGATATAAATGAGGAAATGCAAGTTAAAAATAAAAAAAAAAAATCCTAGCACACGGTAATTTCTTTATTTCTCTTGACTTACATTACATTTCAAAACAGAATGTCCCGATAACCTGGGCCTTATCGAGTTGGGGTCTGCCTCTCACTTTTTAGGTGACTTTTATAGAAGTCTCTTTGGCTCTACTTCCTTGTTTTCTAAGCATGCTTGAAAAGTTGGGTAAACAAAGTTCTGGCTTCATTCAAGCTCTGGTTTTGCTCAAGAGAATAGTGAGTTTTTTTTGCCTAGTTAATGAAATACTATTAAAACTGTTTTCTCCACAAAAACCAGATTAGTTCCAATAAGAGACTTCCCTCACTCAGGATCTAAAGAGTCCATGGCCTGTTAATAGCAGCACTAATTGTTAAAAAGTATTTCTTCCAAAAGGCAAAGTTTTTCTTGTTACCATTATTATACTTTTGTGAAGAGCACCAACTTAAATCCCTTGCCTCCTCTTGCTTTCTGTTTCCGGGCATTTCTAAGCTCTGGCATCATTGTGTTTTCCATATTCAGCTAAGTGCAAATTGAAGCTCTCCCTGAAGCATTTTTTCCAAGAGGCTGATTTCTGTTATTCTCAGCCCCTGCCAAGCCCCACATGGACCAGATCCTCTAACTCTCAGCTCCTGAACGCAGGTCGAAGACAAAGTAGGAAACAGCCAGAAGAAAGAGGTAATTCATTCCTTTCTGGTTGCATTTATTCCATCATGGGAATCAGTTGTGGATAACTATTGTTTTTTCCCTTTCATACTAATGTATCACTCTGCCTCCTGGTGGATGAATAAGACTAGGATTTTTTTCTTTTTTCCTCCCCTGTTCTTTGGAAATATTCCTCATGGCTCCCATAGGCTGTGGGAGCAGGGAGTCGACAACAGATAAGGTCTCAAATCTTTTCAAACACTTCCCACTCTTGCTCTGCTGCCAAGTCATTAAGCAAGGCTAACTCCTTTCCCACATGGGCTGTTAACTTTTATTTATTCAGTGCTGCTCTTAAACATGGCTGGCCTGAACTCTCCTTTTTTTTTTTTTTTTTTTTTTTCCTGGATGGAAAGGAAAGTACTCGGTATCAGCATCTGCTCTGATCATCTGGTCGGCTAGATTGCTGGTCTGCTGGGGTATCTCAGATGAGCCTTGGGAAGCAGCTTGGTCCTTTTGGCCTCATTCATTCATTCATACGTCCTTCGTTGTTCTAGTTCAACAAATTTATTTTGATCACTTACTATTCAACATCCTGGATGGGAGGTATATATCGCTGTACATGGCAGATGAAAAAATCATTGTCTTTCTGGAGCTTACCAGCCAGTAAGGAAGGGAGTAGAGAGTAAGTATGGTATGCATATTACTGCATATAGTGTATTCAAATGTGAAAAATGCTCAAACAGGGCAAGGAAGATCAGAAAGTTTGATGGGAGAGGATTGTGATTTTTTTTTTTAAGTGGTCTATTGAGAAGTATTATCTATGAGTCAAGATTTGGAGGAGCTAAAGGAGTGAGCTACAAAGTCCCACAGAAGACATCTGAAGATGCACTTATTAAACATCTTTAAGTTTCTTAGCAGTATTTATCATTGGGGGGTACAGTGATTAGTCAAGCATGTTTCTTGCTGACAAAGAGTTGATAGTCTAACACAGGAAATAGGTCCAAAATAGCTAATAAAAAATATTGTGATTATTGATAAAATAAAGATGCTTTATGATGCTATTAGGATGCTGTGGGAGGATATAAAGGTTTGGGGAAGCTCAGGCTGCTAATAATTTCTCTTTGCCAGCACTTGCTAAATTGGACTTGTATATAGTACAAACTAAATACAGAAAATAATGAAATGACTTTAATATGTGGGATCTCAGCTACCTCCAATGCTAACATTAGAATTGAATTTAAGGATATCCAGGTGGTGTCAGAAAACTGCTTGGTGTGAGGAAAAACCTACACCTGGTGTCAGAATGGTTGAGAGAGAGAGAGAAGTGTTTTACTTTTACATTCATTGTGCTTTTATAACCATTATACGGCCTTTTATTCCTGCTTGCACTCTTGGCCCCACAATCCATTCTCCCAGCACAGTTAGTACAACCTTTTACAACATAATCTGATCACATCACTCTGCTAAAACACTCTGAAAACCTCATCACAGTGAGAAGGAAATAGGAGCTCCTTCCCGAGGCCTGTAAGTCTCTCCCTGTCAGGTCACAAGACAGCCCCAACTTCAGATGCCTGCTTCAAGTCAGGGCCTCCTGTACTTTGGGCCGACAGGCTGTAAACCAGGGCTTCCTACAACCACCTCCTCAGGCTCAATAATTTGCTAGAATGTACAGAACTCAGGGAACCATCTACTTCTATTTGCTGATTTGTTATATAATAAGGGATATGACAAAGTACACAGACAAACAGCCAGAGCAGAGGTACAGAAGACTGTTGAGAGCCACAGCCGAAGGGGCCCCAGCAAACCCAAATGCCGCAGTCTGGCTGGGCACAATTCAGGAGCCACTTGTCAAAAGAAACGAACTTTATTTTTAGAACCACACACGCCAAACAAAACAGCTCCTCAGGAAAACCTTCAGAGCCCAACTGCCACCACCGGCTTCCCACAAGCCTCTCAACCTCCCCCACTCCTCCTGCTCTTGAGGCCGATTGGCTGGGTCGTGTGGGCAGAACCAAAAAAAGTCTCCAAATGAGCAGCTCCATGGTCTGAAAAGGCGGGGAAACAGCCCAATGAGCATCACTGCAGAGGAGCCAATCAGTTGGCAGCTAGAAGTTGCTGGGGCTGCTGGGAGCCAATCATCAGCTGGCAGCTGAAGACCAAGTTCCTGAGCACAGGATGGTATAAGCATGAAAGATGGGGAGTGCCACCATCCAGAAATTGGTTGTGTTCTTCAACCTGGAAATTCTCCCAAGCTCTATATTTTAGAGTTTTTTTATGGAGGCTTCTTTGCATTGGTATGATTGATTATTTACTCCGTCCCAGGTCCTTTCCTCTTCTAGGAGGATGGAGGGTGGAAATGCTGTTGAATGTTCGAGCCAGGAGCTCAAACAATCATTTCTTTGGAACAAAAGGATTAGGAACTCTGTGTATAATACCCACCTCCTATCATTCAAGAGATTACAAAGGTTTTAGGTGCTGTCTGGAATTCAGGGCAGAGACCAAAACACATTTCTTAAGATTATTCAGACTATGTGATCCCTGCCCTCAGCAAGCTCGTACGTGGTTGGAGAGACATGGAAGATATAAGAACTATTAAATATCAGCATTTAGTAAAAGCTCTGAGAAGTCCTGCTGAAAAATTCTTTCAGCCTTGTTTATCACAGTACTGGTACGTATGGTGAATCTCCAAGTACGGATTACAGTCTATGAGTGTATGTGTGTATGTATATATGCTGATCAATAGAATCCTTCTTTTATTTGTGCAAAGTAGATTCTCAGATTAGTTTTATTAAAATTTATAGTGAAATGTTGTCTAGGGTTAGGACTGGGGATAAGAAATAAAAGCACAGATCGTCTTGAAGACTAGATGAAGTTTAAAGTTGTGATAATGTGTTTCTTCACTCTCTTGTGTTTCTGCCTGGTTTTATTCCCTCTTAATCCTTAACAGAGGGATGTTGAGTTGCTCATCATTTATTCAATAACTCATCATTACTCATCTTGTTATATTATAAGATATATGTATGATGATGGCCATGTCATTGATGACATGAAACAAAAAACCCATCGTGTCTTTCCTACAGGAGATTCTGGTCACAAAGGAGAACCTAGAGACAGTCATTATTACCCTATTACATATATGATTACATTACTAGAGTGACTCTGAACCATCTACAGCCAGAAGAATGAGAAGTTGTGCTCCACTTGTATCCTATATGTCAAAATGCATTCTATTGTAAAATAAATAATTAAAACAAAGAAACAAGAAACCCAAGGGGGAACCTAAGGATTCATCCATAGCTGACATCAAATGTTCCTGCAGAGGACACCAAGCAGAGGAGAGATTGTCCTCATCCTTGTAGATTAAGGGAATTGACTTTAATGCTTAAGAATGGGGTCTAGGCTTCCTTGTCCAGTGAAATGGACAGCAGCCATACATGGCTATCAAGCCCTTGAAATATGGCCAATTGAGCAGATATGTGCAATAACTGTAAAATCATATATCGCATTTTAAAGCAGTAAGAAAGTCTCTTTAATTTTTTAAGAATTTTTATTACACATTAATCATAGTATTTTGGATATTTTAAATAATGTATACATACATTAATTTTAAGCATAAATATATATATATATATTAAATATAAGTATACTATTATGTTTGTTATCCCATATATGGATATTATTTGCATATTAATTTTAATTAAATCAACATGAATAATATACTATATTATAAAATACAATTCAAATTAATAGATGAATAATATCTATGAAATACCTGAAATATCATTTAATTTTATTCAATATAAATAGCACATGTATAACATTTTAATCAGTATGCTACATTCATACTAATATTAATCATAAATAATTTTATTAATACAGTAATAGACTTGATAATAATTAATATTTTTGTATATTAAATATAACTATGTGGAAATGAATTTCACTTCCTTGTTTTAATTTTATATGTGTGGGTCCCTTTTGTGTGTGGTTCCCGCTGTTTCTGTGGGACAGCACTGATGTAGATTCACCAGGCAGATGGTCTGTTTCATGGTTCTTTACCTCTTTATATGAACATGTCTTGAACAGACTGACAGTCTGGAACCAAAGAGAATCTGCAGCCTGAAGTCCCAGGGTACCTCCACCAGAGAGCCCCTGGTCCATCTGGCTGGGAGCCTCCTGTTGCGCCATGGGAGATCATGGAGGGAAAGAAGTTGAATTCATTGAGGCCAAATAGCCAATGTCCTGTCAAGTGTCTTATGTCTTCCTAATAACTTACTGAGTTCTTCTCAGGCAGGGGAGTTAGATAAATCTTCTTTGGACTATTTTTCTGTGTGATCTCTTTAGCAAGTACATGAATTTATGTGACTTTTCATTCTTCTTGGAAAACATAGTTCACTCAATAAAGTCCGTTGTTCCCTCTTTTTCAACCTCTTGCCGTGTTCATATATCATTTGTCTCAGGTTTAAACACAGTTGCTGTTGTGTGTTTTTCTTTTATTTTTTTGCAATAATTCTTGTTTCATCTATAGGAAAACTCAGTCTCATCTTGGATTTTCTTGAACTTTAATCCATGGAGCAAATTTTATATTTGCAAAACTCTCATAGTTGCTTTTTGCTACTTCATTGCCTCTGTTATTGGTTCATGTATTATGTATGAAATTCTACTCTGAAACAGATTCTTGGCTTGCAAACTCACATTGGTGGTCTTTGTTGCATTCTTCAGAAGCCTTTTCGTGTTTCAGTTCCTTTCCCTCCACCCACAATAACAGCACCATCATTCAGTTGAGCAGGTAAGAGTTGGAATGCAGTATTTCCCATTGAGAGTTGGAATGCAGTGTTACCCAGGCAGCCTAACACTGTGGCTCAATCTCCCTGCCGAGTGTGCAAAGCTCTGAAAAATTTGTCTTAGGATTTTGAGACTTCCCTCCACCAATATATCTACACTAGCCAGAACAGTTAAGCCACACCACTCAATCTTCTTTATTTTTTTGGTACTGGGAATTGAACCCAGGAGCACTTAACCACTGAGCCACATCCCCAGCCCTATTTTGTATTTTATTTAGAGACAGGATCACACTGAGTTGCTTAGCACCTTGCTTTTGCTGAGGCTGGCTTTGAACTTGTGATTCTCCTGCCTAAGCCTCCTGAGCTTCTGAGACTACAAGATGTGAGCCACTGCACCAGGCACCACTCAGCCTTAAAGAAGTTAGTGATATCTGCATCTCCTAAGGCAGTGTTCTTATTAGTGACTTTCACTTTTCCTAGTTGTATATACTCAATTGAGTCTGAAACTGAGATCAGAAGAAGGAAAGTCACCAGGAGTGTTGTTTGGTTCAACCTTATTTGCTGCATTATAAAGGAAAACTAAATACTTTCTTTCACTGGATTTCAAAATGGAGATTGTATATGGGTTATAGGATCTGGAAATTAAAAATTTAATGTCTACTGGGTTGCATTTGCATTCTGACCCTGAGACTTCTCACTCAGAGGAAAGGTGTTCAATTATTGGCTGTGAATAAGGCAGTGCAAGCCCATGAAAAAATCATGGATTTTAGAGGCAAATACACTAGCTATGTGTAAGGCCAGCATCATGTATGTGCAGTGGCACAGGGTCCCATCATCAGAGGTCCTGCTCTGTAGTCTAATGCCCTGAAGTTGCTGTCTTAAGATTCTTCATTATTGTATTTCTGAACTTGTGTTTGGTAAATGAAGTCCAGTGAGATGCTAGAGAATGCCCCAGTTCTCTGGCCATATCACCTCCTACGAGTTCCATCCTCCCAGGGCACCACTTTGCAGCTCTCCTGCTCCTGCTCAAGTTCCACTATTGCCCTCTGCCCCTGCCAGGGCTTGATGTGGACACTAGGAGGGCTGGGGTGGGCACCTGCCCTGGAGAGTGTACCATTAAATGGCAAATAAAAACATAGCATCACAGGTAAGCAGGAAATACAGAAGATGGAGTGGAGGAAAACCTTTTCCTGCTCTTTTGAAAAATGCTGCCACATTTATATTCTCTGGGAACAAATTTTGTAGCTGATACTAGTTGACTAACTACAGGAAAGTTCCTTAGCTATTCTGATTCTCTGTGTATCAGCCAGGGACAGAGTTCAATCAGAACACTATGATATGTATGGTTCCTGTGACTATATATAGCTTTATGTGTTTTGACATGCATTACCTAATGACTTTTCAGTCAACAATGGACTACATATATGATGATAGTCTCATTCAATTATTACAGAATTGAAAAATTGTTAGTATCTAGTGGTGCTGTAGCTGTGGTAACATCATAGGGTGGCACATTGTGTGTGTGTGTGTGTGTGTGTGTGTGTGTGTGTGTGTGTGGTATCATAAGTGTAAACAAAATTACTGGACTTCCAGTTCTATAAAATTATAGTATATACAATTATGTGCAGTAGATGATACTTGATACAATGTTTCTGGTCTGTGTATTTACCGTAGCATACTTTTATCACTATCTTAAAGTGCACTTCTTTTACTTATTAAAAAAACATGTATTATAAAAGAGTGCCCTGTTATTTCAGCAGCAGCCTCATATGTGGTGTGCAGGAGTCCACATGGAGTGGTTGATCTAGACAATGTAGGCTTGTGTTAAGTACACTCTGCAATGTTTGCACAGTGTCAGTCGTCTAACAATGCATTTCTCAGAATTTGTCCCTGTTACTAAACAATGCATGACTGTGAATCCAACAAGTACAGGGCTAAGAGAGAACATGGTAAAAATTGATTGACAGCTTTCCACAATAGTGGTATACACTTTTGCCAGGAAGGGAAGGGGTAGCCATCAGGATTCTGAGGTTGCTGAAGATGTCTCTGTAGAAAAGCATAGAGGTAGACCAACAGGTAGAGATGCCATCCCTTTAGGGAGAAAAAAACTACTGCCCTGCTTTGGCCCAGCAGTGGGTGCTGGTGATGACACTCACCACCTCTGTTCTGTCATCCTATCCCCTACCGGTGCCTTGCTCTGGCTGAAAAGGACCTGAAGTCACATGGCAGGACCACAGTTGATGTGGTGTACAGAGGCTGGCCTCTAAGGGACAAGGCAGGGTGACAGGTATAGTAAGTAAATCCAGAGGGCAGATAGAGAATGCCAGGTGGTAGTCTTTAGCAGGGTTGCTTTGAGGATTAACTGAAATAAAATAAGCAAAATGTGTTGTAACTATAAAGTTCTACTCACCAGAGGCGGAAGTATTGATTAATGTTAATATTAATGATATTTCTGGAAAAGTTAGAAGAAATCTGAGGTCAGGTAGTAATGTTGGTGGGGTAAGAAAGATCCTTACTGTATTCTTGAATTTGCCACACCACCATGCTCAGAGGTGATTTTAAGCTACAAAACAAACTCCCTCAAAATCAGGGACACAGACACGGAGGATCTGTGTTCTGGCCCTGGTCTGACATGTTCTTGTGGAACAAGGGAGAGGGAGAGTCACTTGAGTCACTTATCTCCTCTGCTCCTCCTCTCCTGCATCCTTGGGATGAGATGACTATTAACTGGCTCATTGTGAGGATAAGCCAGATGCCAAGACCCTGCTCTGATGCAAGCAGGCCTTTTCTATACAAGAATCTGCTGCAGGTGGCCCAAGCATAGAGATCAAGATTGGTGAGTTTCTCAAACAGCTGCTCATTTCTAGACAGTTCCAACTTCATGTCTGGAACTATTTTTTCAAGTGGTACTGAAAAAAACACAGAATTGGAGAGTATAGAGTCTTCAGCTCTGGGACCTGGAGGGCTGTGGACCTCCCGCTCTCACCCAACAGGCAGCATGAAACAACATCACTTCTCTCCATGCTTGAATACTGTGTAGTACCCCTTGCTGATAATGGTTGAAGGAAAAATGGACTCTAAGAAGATTTGAAATGCAAAATATCTTGCTTACTTAAAGTTAAAAAGATGTATTTGAAACACTGTGATATGTGTCTTTTTAAAAAGATGAACTGTCTTTAGACAGAGATACCCAGACAGACATAGAAATCAGAGTATCATTTTAATTTTCTTACTGACTTAACTCAGTTTACGTTAGCAGGGAATGGAAAAGGAGAGGGAGTGGGAATTCATTATATTTTCATTGGGGTCACTTCTTGGCCTCCAAGGTGCTTCCCCCTAGTGGAAGACACATGCAGGGATTGAGCAGTGAGGGTGGAAGAAGAAAGGAGTCACTTTTGCTGGCCCAGGTGTACTCTCTGGCTTTTGCATTAGTGTCAGATGGCCGAGGAACATATCTATGTGAGCAAGAGACCACCATCCTGCTCAGAGTAACTGGCTCATCTACATAGTCTGGAAACATTCACAGTAAACAAAGGTGGCTTCTTTGAAGGCTCTAGAAGATTAGTGCTTAGGAACTGAAAGCACTCAACTTTATTCATAGCGTGACTACTAGGGATGCGTGCAGTTATGCGGAGAGGAAAGGAAATCAAAGTTAAAAGGGATGTGATTCCCCTCCTTTACCAGTGATTCCACCCCCAAGCCTGAAACTTAAGGACCTGTCACTGTCCTCATTCATCTATAATGTCATCTATTCTGTATCTCCTTCTCTCAATGATTTCCAAACCATATTCCCTCCCTTTCAACTGCCACTGCTTAATTCAGCCTTCTCCGTGTTTTACTTAAATCATTGCAAGTCTCCGCCCCCACTCTAAAAAAATGTGGGTTGGAGAACTCAGTGCTTTGGTGAAATTCCCTCGACATTCGTACGTCATTCTCAGGACAAATTCTCAAATTTCCATAGCATAGGTGCAAAGCAACTCTGCTTGGACTTCTTTTTAAACATGCCAGTTGTGTCTTGTTACTTACATGTTTGCAAGATACTGTTCAAGGTTCTTTACAAATGTTAAGCTCATTCACTCCTCAACCCTTGGTTGTGTTTTATTATTTTCTCTATTTGAAAAATGGGGGAAAAATAAAACCAGAGGCATAGAAAGGTTGAATAAATTTTCCAGGGTTAAGCCTGCAAGGGGTGAGACCAGTATTTATATCAGCCATCTGCTTGCAGATTCTGTGCTCTTAGCCATAGGACCTGGTGCTACCAGGTTCTCAATATGAGCCAGGTCTTTTCTCATCCCTGGAGATGCACCCAGGTTACTTCCTGTCTCCTAAATAGCTCCTTTCTTTGTCTAAATATCTTTTGTTTATTTTTCCAAACTTATTTCAAGTACCACACAGGGCCTTCCCTAAACCAAGATCTTGTCTGCTGGGTTGCTGTCACATATTATACCAGACTGCAATCCCTGATTAATTTGTCTATGTCCACCGTGGACAAGCCGTGTACTCCCAAAGGTCAAAGACAATATCTCCCTTTGTCTCACTTGCATCTGACCCATGTGGACAGAGTGTGAAGGATGGGTGCAAATGATCTTTCAATTCCTGGCTCTGACTCTTGCTGATTAGATGCATTACTTATCTGAGATTCTTTTTGTAATAGAAGTAAACAGAGTTCTTCCTTTGACATAGCTATTGTGAGTGGCAGGTTAAAAGATAATTGTAAACCCAGATGCCTGGGCTGACACTATAATAGATGCAACACAAAATCTCCTCTGTACCAGCCTGGGATTACTGCCATGCAGCCTCCCCTACCCCATCTTTGCTATACTCATTTTACCATTTGAACTTTTGCTTCCTGCCAATAGTGATGTTCCCCTATCTCTCATCACATTCTAAGGATATCTCAAAATCCACCTGGTACAGGAAGCCTTCCTTAACTATTTAGTTTGCCTCGTTCTCATTTCCTACAATATTCTCATCCTCGCCTTCTCTGAAGTCCTCACTAGTCACCCTTCACCCTTGAAAATTTGAGTCTGGGTTTATTTCTTATATCCTCAATGAGATTGTATACTCTTAAATAAGAAAGGCTAAGATTTTTAATTCTTTATTGTATTTACAACTCCAGAAGGATGACATGTATTCACTAAATGGTAATTACTTGCAGAACTAACCTCAAGTGAAGTGAGTTCCTTTCCCAGATACTTTGCTGCCTCCTAGTGTTGTGCGGAGGCTCTGGGCTGAGATAAGTTTCCCCTGTGCTCCAGCTCAGTCAGCACTGTTGCAGACAGTGGCCTGAGATAGCTGGATGCTGCTTGGCACAGATGCTATTCCAAAAAACAGAGGATTCTGCTAGTGGTGGACTAGTGCTGGCCTCCTTAGCTTTATCCCTGACATCAGTATTTGTAAGACTTCTCTGGAGGATTTGTAGACACTTATTTCCCTCTTTGAAAAACCTCTCTCCTTTCCAATTACTGACCTGATTATTGTTTGCAGTTTTTATTCACTCTTTGCTCTTCAGGCCACCGCCCATATTAACACTCTACTACTCTTGATAAGAATAAAACATAGGCTTTAAAAATTATCCAGATTGTAAATGAATTCCTGATCTGGCTAAGAGGAAGTCATCTGCTTGCTGAGAAAGTAAAATGAAGCACTTCAGTGGGCCATAAAGCACACGAAGCGGGGTGGGGGTGGAGTTCATGTACCTTCTGCATTGGCTAGGTGGTGTTTTGGCTGAGTACCTGCAGTGACAAATGGCGTGGTGGAAAGAACACCAGTTTCACTGTGAACAGTGGGTTCAAAGCCCAGTGTCTTCAGTCTTTAGCTCTGTGATGTGTTTTTCTCAGAGCCTCAGTTTTGTGGCAAGCACCGTGGAGGCAGCAATGCATAGCTCAGAAGATGTTGTGAAGCTTCAATGAGATAATATGTGCCAGAGCAAATAATGACATGTTAAAGGTCTGTGTTCCTGAAATACAAAGAGCAGAGCTTCCCTGGAAATAGAATGCATGGATTCCTATCTCAAGTTTGCTCTTGCGTTTTTTTTCAGCTGCTGTGTCTATCTGCAGAATTTAATCTTTTAGAGCCAAGAGAAGATCTTGAATCTTCTTCCGTGAATTAGCACAGTGCCTGGCACGTAGGTGTTTAATCATATTTATTGAGTGAATAAAATGCTTACAGCTAATCATACTGAAACTTTTTTACTTCATTATACACACTTTCAATTCTCAGCCTTTAATTTTAATATTTTAGATTTGGAGGCTAATGACCCCCTACATCAGCAGTCTAATTAAGCATGTGGACTTTTCTCTGCTTTTCTCATCTTTCCTTCGACTTTTGTCCATTCAAAGCCTGATTCACTAGTCCCCTTCTCTCAGACCTCTCACCAGCTCCTCATCAATGCTCCCAAATGCTGTTTCCACTGCATAGGATGGTCTTTAATTTCACTTGTCTTGTCTACAATCGCATCAAGCCACTTATTTGTTAATAGGCTATTTGGTGGCTTCACAGCTGGAATTACTGTACATCACACTAGTTTTCCACAAGGACACTCTTTATTCCCATCTGTCCGTGAATCCTTGGTCTTTGCCTCTTGCCAGACCGAGCCAGCTTCTCCCTCTGTATCTCCCAAATCTGCTGTTCATTTTCCCCTGCTGTTGTCACTGATAATTTTCAGGTTAAATCTTATAAGTGGAAATTGGATCCACAGCTGGAATTGAGACGTGGCTCCTTGGAGTTATTACTGCAGTCTCTTCCTGGGTAGGGAAAAGAGTCAAACACAATACATTTCCAGTGCTGAGGAATCATAATGCTGTCTACTTAAAGAAGCCAAGGTAGGGATTACTTTCACCTGGGGAGAACAATATTTGCACCTTTGCAGTCAAAGTCTACATCAGGAAAATCCAAGAGAGGTGAGTGCTTTTGAGTAGTTTTCTGTCATTTTATGAGAAATGAGTTTGATACAGTGATAATGTGGTCTGGATGAAAAATGATTCATAAATGATTGACTAGCCTCCTAGCCTGTCAGCTTCTCAAATACAGAATTTTTTTTCTCTAGGGTAGAAGCATTTGATTTCTTAGATTCAAACAGAAAAGAAAGAAGGATTGGTTTGTTTATTTGATAATATTTATTTTAGAATTGCATGATTCTAAACCCCATACCATACCTTGGATTTAGTCAATATTAATTAAATGAATTTTTTTTTGTGTGTGTATAGTCACTATTTTCCAGATTGAAAATGTGAGGTCAATAGGATACCCATGATCCCTTTCTCATGAATCTGACCTTCTACAGGGTAAGACTTAGATTAACAAGATAATGGATGAATAAGATGATTTCTAATTTACTGGGGAGAAAATGAAGTAAAAGTATATGACAATTTTTGGATAGTTAGAATTTTTCATAGGAGGACTAATGTTAGTGAATCCATAATTGCTAAGGAATAATTGGGTAATTTGATGGAATCTGAACAGAGTCTACAGTGGTAAGGATGCTTATTTCTTTATTACCATCTCATCATTTTTTCTTTGACACATGCCAAACCTAGGTAACCATCCTGAAATGAGGAATCCTAAGAGACTTCAGCGACTTTCTCCTTAAAATGCCAAGAATGTCTCTTGAGAGCTTCGAAGAAGGTATCCATTCTCGACTGAGAAGCAGAGGAGGCAGGAGTGGAACTCTGGGCTTTAAGGGGTTGTAGGCTCTAGTCTGGCCCCAACACTGAGACTGTATCACCCTAGGCAGGTATCACCCCTTTCCAGGCCTTAGCTCCTTGTTCATGGAGTTAGTTTGTTGAGATTTAGTTGGCAAGAGAGCATGAGGTCATGAGGGACCTGATGAGCTCTCAGTGCTGCTTCTATTTCCTCAGCTTCCTCACAGTGGATCTGGCCTGGATTGAACCTGCAGAGGGCATCACTTTACAGAGCATACACTAGCAAATAAGTAATGCCTTGACACGACCACCAAATAGCCTTCATTGTCCCCATCAGGCTTTAATACCAGTCCCCTCCAATGACATTGATTCTCCAAAGGCTTTAAATATAACTTAAATAGGTTATGCCCCTTCTGTTCCTTGGATATTGGAGCATTCACATAAATTCTTTTTTTCTAATTTACTGTTGGCTGCAAGTCTCCACTGAAAGCAAAACATGTAGGAAAAAGGACTCAGAGGTACATGCTGAAATCAAAACAAGTGTGCCAGGGAAGTGTGATGCCGTTTCACCATATTCCCAAGCTCAGTCCTGTGTGCAGCACAGAGGCTGCCAGCCAACCCCCACATCCCCCAGAGTATAGTAAGTGGTGTGTAACTGCCTACAGTATAGCATGCAGGATATAGTAAACAGCATATAATTATATAGTAGGTAGTATTCACACTCAGAATATAGCAATAGTGTGTTCCTACATGCAGCCATGTATGAAGCAGCTGTTGCTGGACATGTCAGTTCCCTTTGGTTATATCAGGACATCAGGATTGGCCCAAGTGTCTCATGAGTGGTTATGATATGCTGTTCTCAGCAATATGGATTCAGTAGTGAAAATTCTAGCAAAAAAGTTCTGTCTTCAAGGGGCTTAGATTCTAGTGGAGGAGATAAGGTAAAAAATAGTCAAATAAAAACAAATAGGCAATTTCATATATCAATGAGTATTCTGAAGGATGTAACACAGATAAGAAATAACTAGATTGTGTTGCACAATTGGGGAAGATGTCTCTGAGGATAGAATATTTGAGTTCATTAATTCAACGCAGATTATTAGGTACCTCCTATGCTTTCTGCCTCTCCTAGGCAGAAAGGATTCATCAGTGAATAAACTCAACAGCCCCACTCTCAGGAGCCTTCTAATAAGAGTAGACAAAGAGAAATAAGTTTAAGGTGTTATTGTTATAAAATAGGTAAAATAATATATAAATACTTAATGACCTTCTAATTAACATGTATACTTACATGTCACTCTATATTAACATAAAATTTATTGACATATAATAATATGATCATTGTTATTATTATTCTGTTATGCAATATGCATCAAAAGTTAGTGTAGTTGGAAAGATGACAGGGTACAGCCATGTAAAGATTTGGTAGAAGCACATTCCAGGGAAAAGGGACAGGAGTACAAGGCTCTGAGACAGGAACGATTGACACATCGCAAGTGAGCAAGCATGAGGATGAGATACACGGTTAAGGGACTGGAGTTTAGATCATCACATATGAGTTTTATCAAAGTTCCAGAGGAAGAGCTTAGGAATGTTTTCAGAAGGAAGTGGTGAGATCTGATTCAAGACTTCGAAAATTCTCTTCAGTAGCTGGTAAAGCAGAGATTTAGGAACTGAAGGGTGACAGGGAGATTATTTAGGGAACTGTTGCAGCAGTCTAGAAGAGAGATGGTGAAAGCATGGGCGAGGGTCATAACCCTTGAAGTGGAGATCAATCTACCTCCCTATCTGTCCATATATCTATGATAAGTGATAGACACATAGATGGTTGACTGATTGATTTAGGACTGGATTGGTTGAGGATATGAAGGGGAGAAGGAAAGAGAGAGATTAAATATGCTCTCTGGGTTTGGCCTGAACAGTTGGGTGGATTGTGATGACATTTACTGCAAGGGAGGAAGTTTTGTGGGTAGTAGGGTGTGAATTTGGTGGGGAAAAATAAACAAATAGCTCAGCATCGTTCTTAAAGTTCCATTTTACACAATATGTGAGTGAGGGAGTGACTGAATATATAGGAGACTGACATTTTGAGGAAGAGCTAGGATTTGGGTGGCATCAATATGGCGATGGTATTGAAGCTCAGGGGAAGATGGAATACACTAAAGAAAGTGTATAGAGAAAGGGTTTTTGGAGACTACACTCAGGCACCTTTTAAGACTTGAAATGACAAGAAATGACAGAGTGCCAGCCAGAGAAAGGGAGGTGTGGCTTTTGAAAGAGGAAGGTAGTTGAGTAAATGCAGCCAAGTGAAATCCTAGATGTCTGTTAAACAATGTGGAAAAGGTTAGATGGTAGAGGAGTAACTATTTTTCTTGTGCAGGGAATATGGTTATTGGTGACATTTTAAGTATGCTGTCCTGATGAAAACTTATTGAAATAGGTCGAAGAAGAAAATGAATATCAACCAATAGTATTGCAGGAATTTTTTTTTTAGTAAGTGAAAATTCTAGCAAGAAATTCTGTCTTCAAGAGGCTTAGATTCTAGTGGAGGAGATAATGTAAAAAAAAAAATAGGCAAATAAAGACAAACAGGCAATTTCTCAGCACCTCATAAAAATAAGTAAACAAAATAAAATATTTAATAAATTAAAATATTTTAATATATAAATAAATATTTTGTTTACTTATTTTTATGTGATGCTGAGAATCGAATCCAGGGCCTCGCATGTGCTAAGCAAGCCCCCTACTGCTGAGCCACAACCACAGCCCAGGGATTTTTTTTTTTTTTTTCAAATTTTAAAAGGATTTTGCTGAGGAAGAAAGTAGAAAAAGTAACTCTTTGTTGGATCTTCACACAGAATTCAGAGTTAAAATACATTCTGTGCAGGATATATAGTGATGGGAAAAGTAAAGGCGAATGCTAAGGCTCTTCCACCCAGCTCTGTTGTAGTCCCCTGTTGCTCTGGAGTGAACCTCCTTTAGCAAAAGTGACAGTGGGGATGGCTTCCTTCAGAAGGCTGACAGCTGCAGCTTTCCTGGGTTGTCTTCTACTCAGAAGTCGTGAGCAAGCCAACTGGGACCCAGGTAAAAGGTGGCTGGCTTTCCTGATGGTCACAGATACCCCTTTTTGATGGGTAGCCTGTGGGGTAGAAAATGCAGGCCAGGGACATATTAGAAACAACACAACTAATGAAGCATCCTAATTGTGATCTGGGACATGGGAAAGGCAGGTTGAAAAAAAAAACCTTAGACCTTTCTCTTCTCTTGGTTAGTAAGTTAGCACAAAGGATCCAGCACGGCTACTCAGTTATTAACAAAAGGTACTCACTTTTTGCCTGGGAGCAGTTGGGGAGCCTGGGAACTGGTGGTTAGTCTTCTCTGAGTAGAAATCAATCAGTTTCAGGAAGGAATACATTACCGTGCATGTGCATATCAGCTGTGCCTTGGTTTTAGAGTACCAGATCTGGAAGATCTGAAGCAATAAAAGGAAGAAGGGTAGATAATTTTTAGGGAATTGATATATTGGGCCTCACCCTGGCCACAATCATGATAGTCACCTAATTTGATCCTTATCCCAAAGCCAAACCATCTCCTAGAATTGTTCACATGGGATACATTTTTTTTTTATCTTGATTACAGAACCTCAAATTCTTTTTCCAAATGTCCATTCTTCTCCCTAGGCACATCCCTCAGCACCAGATCTTATCAGCAGGCACAAAGCTTCTTTCTTAGCAATGTCTTCTGTATTCTAGCTGATGAATTAAAAAAAATTCATGAGTATAGATGGAAGTGAAAATTTTGGGTACAATTTGCTGCTCAGGAGAAGCACAAAGAACAATAAGCACCACCTTGTAGTATATGTTGACTTCTAATAGTAATAGACAGTAGTGAAAATGGGAGGGACATGGAGCCAAGGCTACTGGTCTCAAATGCACCACATTTAATAGTTGGCTTCAGGGCCTTTGCACTTCAGCTTCCTATCCTCAAATGTACTCCTTGAAGTCATACATGTAGTTGGTTTATTCTTGTCTTTCTGGTATCAATTTAAATATCATCCTCCAAAAGAGATAGTCTTTGAGCAATCGTTTTAAGGTAGTCACTTCCAGAACACTGAATTTCCTTTCTAACATGTAGCTCATCTTCTTTAATCCTTTTTTCATTTTGTATTTATCTGACTATAAGCTCTTTCTAAGTAGAAACTTTCATCCTTCCTACTGCATGCTGAGCACTCAGCACGCTGGTGAACATGTGGGTGGTGCTTAATAAATATTTGTTAAATGAAAGGACAAATATGAGTGTTGTTCAGGCTGTCATGTGCTTAAAGGTACAGTTCACTCTCCTCCCATGCTTTAAGTCTCCTGGATGCGCTTCCTGTCCTCCCTTCCTCTCATCACAGTGAGTGATATAGGTGCTAAATAAATATTTGTGCACTCAGTGATTTCAAATTAATTTGTAGTATTTTGATATACTCAGAAGTATATTCCTCATGTCAAAAAATATAGAGACCCATGGACACAGACACTTGATGCTGTAGGCAGAATGATGTCTACAGCTATCTATGTTCTCGTCTCTTGCAAAGGATCTTGAGATGAGACAATGCCAGATTAGACTGTTAGGTCTAATAGAATCACCAGGTTTTCACAATGGAGGCAGGAAGGGCAGAGTCTGAGCAGGATTTGCAGTGACAGAAGCAGGGGGATGCAGTTTCTAGCTGAGGGCCACAAGTCAAGGAAATCAGGAATGTGGACACTCCTTAGAAGTCAGAAGATGCAAAGAAATAAATTCCTTCTTAGAGAAGTTAGAGGAATGCAATCCTCTGGATACCTTGATTTTAAGCTCAGTGAAGTCTATTTTCAATTCTGAGCTTCAGTGCTCTGAGATAATACATTTGTCCTCAGTTTGTGGTAAGGTGTCACAGTAGCAATAGGAAAATA
Organism: Callospermophilus lateralis; assembly: GCF_048772815.1. Lineage (NCBI taxonomy): Eukaryota > Metazoa > Chordata > Mammalia > Rodentia > Sciuridae > Callospermophilus > Callospermophilus lateralis. The sequence continues at coordinate 106,117,058 of NC_135313.1, read as the reverse complement.
GTGTGGTGTTTATCACAGGGTACCCCACCCACTCTAGCCCTCTTGCCATCACTGTTCCTATTAGGTAGGTTCCCCAAGGACACAGGTGGTCTCTGCAGAGAGGATGTTCTGATTATGGGATCCTTGCATCAGCCTGCCTAGATTGTTACAAAGTAGATCTGAGATTGTGAGAAAGTAGATCTGATGGTCTTATGAAAGACCATCAGAGTTGGTAAGGGAGTAGGAATCTATAGAGCCTAGAGGGTAAGGTGTTACTGCTCTTCCAATAAATTTCTGTTCCTTGAAAATCACAGATACCATCACAGAAGACAAGGAGGGAAGAAAGGAAAGAGAAAATCATGACTCCATTATGTCTTTCTCTGATATGTGTCTGGGAGCCTCTTCAGGTCTATACTTACCTAGGTGCTGCATATGAATGCTGTAGAATGAGTTCTTCTGAGTTCTTTTGAATGCTAAGCTGCTTCCATTATGCCATCAATGATTCCATTTTAGGGTAAATTTTGGTCCCAAATAGGGGTAATATGGAATTGACCTCAAAAGTCCTCTGATCCATTTTTAATTGGCATTGTGAAAAGTGACACGATTGGTAAAACATAGACCATATCTCATTAATTGTGGGGAAGGGGACAATGAGGCAGAATGAAATAGAAGGAGCACATACAGATACATCCAAGGCTTCAGTGAATATGAGCATTCTCACCACAAGAGAATAAAATAAATAATTATTAAGTTTAAAAAACCCCAAAGAGTAAGAGGAGATGGTGCTTGAGGCCATGCGGTTTGTCTAAAGCAAAGTTAGACTGGCAGGGTGCATATGGTTCAAGAGTCTCAGGATGTTGCCTGCCCTGGATTTCCATAGCAGAATCTAGGATATCAGGCCAACAGAAATGGAGGGGAAAAGCTGTAGAAGGTAAGCAAGAATGACCTGTACTGAGGCCTTTGCTTGACAGAAGACCAAGTCTATCTCTCTACGTTGACACAAAAACTCGGCACTGGGGGAGGGGACTGTGACTGTGCTGGGTGGAACAAGGTTCCCTCTGGTGTTGCACGGATACTCCCCCCTCTCCCTTCCAACACCTCCCATTGCAAGCCTCTGTCCTCAGATCCCTAGGCATTATTGAAAATGCTGTTTCCTTGGGTTACAGAAACAAGATAATTAAAGGGTCCCGAAATCTTCCAAGGTTCCTCTGAAAAAAAAGAAGCTGACACAGCTTCTCCTGTGGTGCTGCGAAGCAGTGGGTTCAGTACAGGGAAGCATTTGTGTGATCATCATGTTTAACTGCGCATCTTCACTGGCTCTTTGCTGAGCAGCCTCAGGTTTCAGACACTGGCATGACTCACCGGGAGCAGCACCTTGGATTTGGTTTTTGTTATGATCCTCTGTGGTCTCAGAGCCCTACATGGCAGGGTATCCCTTGGAAACCCTGTGGAGATCCCCAGCACCAGCTTTCTTCTGCCTTGGTGTCTCCTGTCTGCCTAGCCAAAAATGCTCCTCTAGTGTGAATTATTTCCTAACCAGCTTTGCAGTATCTGCCTCCCTACTCAAACCCAAGACCCCATCCCCAATAACATTCCTGATTTCTCTGATTCAATTTCTATCTCAGGTGACTGCTGGGCATCTTGGCTCTATCTCCACTTATATGACATTGGGAGGAGGAAGAGTTTTTGTTTGCTTTTGAGGATAAGAGGGATAGATGCTCCCAGTCCATGTTGATATTTATGGTCTTTCTCTGTCTCCCAAGTAAAACACAGTGCGCACAATATTTTAATCATTTTTTTTTTTGCTACTATGATCAAAAGACTCATTTAGAATAATCAGAGGGTGAAAAGTTTATTTGGGGTTCATGGTTTCAGAAGTCTCAACCCATGGACAGTTGACTCTATTGCTCTGGGCTCAAGACAAGTCAGGAAATCATGCTGGAAGTGTATGATGGAGAAAAGCAGCTTAGGACATGCTCACCATGAAGCACAGAAAGGTTCCACTCACCATGATAAAATATATAAACCCCAAAGGTAAGACCCCAGGGACCTACCTCCTTCAGCCACACCCTACCTGCCTACAGTCACCACTGGGTTAATCCTATCAGGGGGTTAATTTACTGATTGGGCTAAGGCACTTATAACCCAATCATTTTACTTCAATCTTCTTGGCTTGCATGAACTTTCCAGGGACACCTCACATCCAAACCATAACATATAATATGCACAAAGACACTCACAAACCATATACCTGCATACATGAGAAGTTTGTTGAAGATGTCTCATGACTTCAGCATTTGTTTTTCACTTTTTGAACCCCTCACTCCCTAATGAGAGAAAAGGAGGTTTTGGGGTTGTACTTCTGAGAAGTACACATTCTCCTTTAGCATCTATTTATCACTCATGAGACAGTGTTGTTGTTGTTGTATTTTTCCAATTAGAAAGAAGGTCTATTTTAGAGAAGAAATAAATATTCTTAGCAAAATGCATTTTCAGCCAAAATATACCAGCGGGGGGATGGCAGAAATTATAGCAAGTTTATCTTTATAAACTGTCTGAGATGCACCTGTTATAGATGACCTCTGACACAAAGCATTCTAGAAACTTCAGAAACAACACTGAACCATGACTTTTTGACTATACATTGAAACTTTTTTTGTCGCATGTGCATTAAAGTCAGAGTGCTATAAGATACTTAATTAAGGGTACCAAATTAATTTAAATTAGCAGTTGAATAACCTCAACTAGCAGAAGATAAACTGGTAGCCTGGAAGAGAGTGTGATAGATGCCACTTATTGGACCTTACCTTATTGAACGGTGGAACTCAGCCCTTGGTTGGCTTGGGCATATATTCATTAATGAATTCCATCTACATTATAAGTATGTTTTTAGTACTGAGTCAGCTGTAGGTTGGAGGACAGTCTATTTGAGGAAAATAAACCAATCTACTCTTCTTCCACTCAAAGCTGCCTTTTCTGTTTTGAGAGGAGAAACCTCTAAATCTCTGTACTTTCACAAAGAACATTTACCATCATTTGAATGTGTCCCTTCATTCCCAATCTACTCTGAAAGCATTTTCCTTCCACCACTCTGCTTTCGTAAATATTTATATCCCAATCATCTCAAGTCCATTGGACTCCATCACTTGTGTGTTTCAATTATTTAAAATCAGGATTGCATCTCCTGGGCAGCTAATGAAGTCTCGATAGATATACATTATTGAAGCATATTGTTATTTATTCCCCTAATAAATCAAACCTGTTGGGAAGAGTAGCTGCAATTCAGGCAGTAGAAATGAGGAATAATGATGACATAGATCATTTCTGAATCACTCTAGCCCATTTTACAGCCTGCAAAATACACTGAATTCCATAAAAGTGACAAATGACACAACATTGTAATAAATAGCTATAGTTTGTACATTGTGAATTGGAGCTTAGATTCATATTGAAGCTCTCTGTCAAAGGGTACATGATAAATTAAGTATTGAAATCATACTCTGTAAAAAGGAATCATATATTTTCCATTTATCTTGATTTACTATATGACATCGTGTGCTTAAGTATATGTAAACTTTCCAAATGGAGATAATTTAATGTTAAGGAAAAATAGCTAAAAAGGGAATTTGGTATTTTGGAATTCTTTATTTCCCTGTTACAATTTTGTAAGACTTTTAAATGTTCCATAGATGCTTAATCATATTTTTTTAAGATGAATTCCCTGAAATGTGCAATAATATTTATAAGGCTTATTAAATATAAATAGGCACTATCACAATTAATATTACTATTTTCTATTCAAATTTAATTTTTATAAAGAGTACATAAAACTTTCAATTAAATATTATATGTAAAATAATAGTGATCCACTTTGAAGGGTGAATTTAGATGTCCCAAATGGTGGGCCAAGGAATGAACACACCTTGAATTTATTCAATTTCCAGGAATTTAAGTGAAAGATCTACCATTGCATTTATCACAGGAAATTAATAATTTGAGAAATAAGAAAAATGAGCAAATATGAACAATGCCATATGAATCTCTATGATTTAGTCCCCACTTAGCCATATGACCACAGGATGATTGAGACGATGAGCAATATCGAGTCTTACGTGCTCACTTTAGGGCAGACGGTTTTCCTTGGGCATTTCCTATGGCTTTTTTTTTTTTTTTTTTAAAGATTGGTTTGTGGCACATTTCAAAGAAACACAGTCTGAGCAAGGAGGTCACACACTAGCCAGCATGAAAGTGAGAGGAACAAAGAGAAGACATGAAATGCATTTTGGTCATAGGCACTTTTCCGGTGCCCACCTGACATCGCCACATCTCTCCATCCTCTACTTCTTCATTTTTTATTTGTTATGTTGCTGAAGTGCTATGTTGTTGAACCGTCAGGTGATAACTCAAGGCTAGAACTGTCAGCTAATCCACTGGATGAAGGAGGCTTCCATTGGGACTGAGGCTCCAAGGTCTGAGGTTGGCCATGCACTCTCCTACAGTCTCCAGAAGCTGACCTGGTCCCCATTTGTCCACACATATCAAACGGGTTTAATGTTGTCCTGCCAAGACTAAATAAAGTAATATATGTGAAGTTTACCACAGTTTTGAAGCAATATTTTAATGGGAGGTGTTGATGATGTCATTTCATTAATTAAAAGGATATATTTTCTGGTTTGAATTCCATTTACAGGCACTGTATATTTATCCCTTTACAAGGCTATACTGTCACCCTCTTTTATCCAATTCTTTCAACAGCAAGATTATCAGCATATTCCTTTTAAATATCTGATGCACAAAGAAATTTCCAGCTTACAAAGACAGTAGAAGAGGTGAAAAACTCAAACCACAGTGGTTTGAGAGTAAAGCGCGTACTCTTTCCACAATACCACATTAAAATTCTTCTTAATGACTGAAATTTACCTAGAAACTATATATTGTATAATAGAAAGGACTGAGTATATGGCAGACTTTCATATAAGTTTCAAGTGAATATGTTGATTGAGGCTATAGATTATACCTCCAACGTTTTGGTCTTTTCTTGGGACCAGTATAATTTATCTTCTACACAGAAGGCAGTAGGGAGGTAGAAAGGGAAAGAAGTCCAGGAGAAAAAGTTAAAATAGGGGGGAAATGAGATGGATGAATGGAGGAAGATAAGCATAGAAAGAAGGAGAAAATGCAAAGGCAAGAGAAAGAAAGAATCCCTCAGGGAATTATTTCTGGTGCAAGCTATGATAAACTTGACTAATATTTTACCACTTTCAGAATTTGGTAGGCTGTTTGTTTTGTTTTTTTATGTCACAATGAAAGAAAAGGATATTTGAAGATCTCCACCTACTGAATAATCTTTCTCCCCTTTCACCCATTAATCATTTGATGCCATCGTAATCTCTTAGAATGTTGTGGACCAACATACTTTTATTGTCTTCAAGATAAATTGAAGAGGTGTGAAAGGAGCTTTGTAAGTATAGGCCTCCTCTGAGCTCATAGTGCCTCCCCTTGGAGCAAGAATGCATGGGTATCTCTGGTTCAGGAAGCACTAATCCCACTGAATTTCTGCCTGCAAAGTCAGGGATTTTGCCTTCTTAACCTTAGTAGACTGAGCCATAACAATAGTTCTTTCTTGAGTTTTTCTTTGTGCTACAATTACTAGGCTCCCCTTGTAGGCACTGAAATATCTGGTATAGTACAGGGCAGGAAATAAATTCTCAGTAAGTACTTATTGGATTGGATCAAATTGAATAAGCAGGAAGAAATGGAGAAATAGCTGTGTGTTAAAACATTGCCCACTTTATCTGTTATCTCTTTAAGTCCCAAGTACTTTCAGTATTCTTACTGAGACATGGAGACAAGCCTTTCTCTGAATGGGTCTTCTTGAAATGGATTTGAGCAAAGTTTAGCTCCAATGGCCATTAGGAAACCAACAACACACATTTCTCCTCTGCACTTGGAAGATTAGTTAGCTCAACCCTGCCTCTTGTGGAGGAGTGAAAGCAGATATGCAATTCAGAGTGAGGCAGGAGATGCAGGATACAGGTGCTTTGGTTGTGGGTCTCTCCATGAGGAAGTGTGAAGTGCTAAATTCCTTGTCCCAGGAGACCTGTCTTCTAATATCAGAAGTGTTGCTTGTGTGATGTGTTGATATTGTAATTTTAGCTTCTTATCAGGTTCTTTATACTGAAAGCAGATGCTTGTTAAGCATCTGCTATGGGTCAGACTCTGTGCTAGGTACACATGGTATGCTTAATTCACAGCGTAGTTATGATTCACTTATTCATTCACTCAAGTACATTTATTGAGCACCTCTGTGTGCCAGGCACTATTTTGATTGCTGGAAATATAGCAATGAACAATATAGACCAAAAGTAAAACATCCTGACCCTGATGGTAGTGGAGGAGGCAAACAGTTAGTGACATAAATGAGAATAATGGGTAGTGTGTTTATTGGTTATGAATGTGAAGGAAAACAATAAAGCAGGGAATGAGGCTCAACAGTTCAGGGGTTTGGTTCCAGTTCTCAGAAGTGCCTTTTCCTTTTTTATTTTCTTCCTTCCATTTTTCTTTTTAAGCAGAGTGCCTGAGGGAGGGCTGATTCACTGAGCGAGTCATGCCAGTGTAGGGAAGAGCATTTGGGGCTGAAGGGCAAGCGAAGGTGCTGAACCAGAATAATGACTATGACAGGGCGTTATTCGCACAATAGAAAGCAGTATTTAAAAATCATGTGATTATCACAGAAAAAGGAAAGGTCATATTTTAAAAGATGAATTTCATGTGGAAATAATTTTAGATGTAGAAGAAAGTTGCAGAGAGAACAGAAAGCCCCACGGGTTCCTTGTTTTTTGTTGCTAACATCTTGTGTTATCATTATGCATTTGTCAAAATGAAGAAACTTAACTTCCATCAGTGTTCTGATTCCACCAGTATTTCCACCAGCCTTTTTCTATTCCAAGATCCAGTCCAGAATATGACAATATATTTAGGAAAGACAGTATTTTAAAATTATATTTCCTTGGCTCATGGAGCTTTTGAAAAGTAGTTGGCATGTATTTTTTTCAGCCATGAGTCTCTTTGGCATGAATCAAACTTGATAGAAAAGAACAGGAGGCAGGTGGTCTGGGGCCCCGGGGCCCTGGGCCCAGCTTTGCCACTAACTGTGCATCCTTGGATAGTATACTCTCTTTTCCTAGATCTGAGGCAAGCCTTTTAGTATATAAAATTTAGAAATTAGGGCTAGATTTCTGAGATCCCTCTAAACTCTTAAATTCTGACTTGACATTATTCTGGTATTCGTGTCTGCAAACTCAGAAATACAAACAATTCTGTGACTGATTTCCCTAATTCCAGGCAGACTCTCATGGCAAAACCAGACTGGATTGTAAGAGGTTCCGAGCTTGCCCACTTCTGAACATTGCAAACTCCTCCATACTCCTTGTTTTCCAATGCCTATCTGCTCATCTGCCCACATTTTGCTCTGGTCAGTGGATGTTTATAGCTTAGAACATTTATTATAAAAAGAAACTGTTCTGGATGTTTTATTTCTTTCTCATAAAAATAACGTTATGCAAATGTATAACAACTTATGCAACTGAGATTGCTTAGGCAGACATGATAGTATTTAGTTTTGAGGCTGATATCCTTGGGAGTGGTGGGTAAAGAAGGGCTCGTTGACCTCTACTCTGTGCGTCTTCTGATTATTTGTCAGTTTTCTTTCTTTTGGTTTTTGCATTCTGCCTAGGTTAGGTATTTGTCTTTGAATCCTTGAGTCCCTTCCCTTTTACTTTTCTTTTCTTTTCTTTTTTTTTGTAGCAGGCTAAAACAAATTTGTAATATTTATCATTATTCGATACATAAATAGAATTTATGTGCATTTAACATAAAGATCAGATAGTAGGTTTCATGGTTTTTAAAACCCTAAGCAAACAAACAACCTCAATTAAGTTGCTTTTTTTTTTTTCAAGTGCTACACTCAACTGCTTTCTCTCATCCTATACATTAATACTACTGGATATGAAGAGTACTTGAATCTAGAGAGAGTAATTTAGAGACAAAGGCCTGCTTTAGATGTGCTGACTTTTAATACTGTTGAGAAAGTCTCTTAGAGCTACTGAAGATGAAAGTGAAGATTTTGGTTACTAATTCACCTTCTTTTTCACTTTTTATCCATAAGTAGGTGGCAAGAGACAGATCTTGCAAGAAGTGGGGAAAGTGCCCATTTTTCTATTTGCTCTACATTTGGGCTTAAATTGCTGCTAAGTCATTCCCCAAGGGAAATCTGGAGTAAGTGCAAGTTACAAATAAACACTCCCAACTTTGCTTTCCACAGCCTCAGCATTTTCAGCCCCATAAGGGATGCTCTGAACAAGCAAATGTGCTTTTAACTTAGCTCTAAAATATGTCCTGATATGTGGGAGCTATTTTTAAGACAACAGCAGGGACCTGACAGACTGATATTTGCAGGAACTCAAATTGCCTCACATCTTCTCTGACCTGGCCCTACAATGAGGCCCCATCAAGTTATTATTGTCCTCTGGGAAAATATATTTTGCATTGTACTGTGCATTACTGCTCCCACCTAGATGTGTTGGCCATTTTTAAGCTATGCAATGTGAAAGAGAAAGTGAGTGGCAAGATAAAGAAGTAGGAAAATAGCAAAGTCTCTGCATGGGAGAAAACCAAAAAACAAACCTGTAATATGTAGCAAAAGAAGAAAAGGGCAAGAGAAAATAGAGTGAAATCCCCCCCTCCCTCTCCCCCCTCTCCCTCCTCCTTCCCCCTCTCTCTTGCACACACATGCTTATTTTTATTCATCTGTCATCTATCAGTTTTATCAATTATCAAACATGTATCTACTATCATCTATAAATTATCTACCTACCAATGTCTTATCATCCATTTATCACCTATCATCTACCAATCAATCATCTATCAGGAAGCAAAAGGGAGAATGATAAATTTGAACTATAGAAGAACAATATAGGAAAACAAATTTTCAACTTTTTTTTTTTTTTTTTTTTTTTTGGTCAAAAACAGTCTGAGGATGGGAGGTTTTATTCCTCTTCTTTACTTTCACCAATCCCTTTTCCTGCTTTCTGACTTCACCAAGGCCAGGTGACAGTTTCAAAAAGAAATCTATGAAAACAATGCAAGTATTTTAAAGAGACTAGGCTTGTCACCAGAGACTTCTCAAGCGTTTAAGATATTTTTATCGCATACTAAAAGATAGGAAAGTGTATCCTAAGTCAGAAACCTAGGTGGTAGCCTGAGTATATTCCTGTCAAAGTCAAATAGAAAGGAAAGATTCCCCAACTTTGTTATTAATGTGAGACCTGAAATCCAACCAAGATACCTAGAAGTCATCCAATTAGATGTTCAAATATAACTCAAAAGAATACAACTTTAGACTCTGCCGGTAGGAGGGTTGGCAGTGTGCCCAGGAAAGGGAGAATGATGAGGAAGCTTGGAAACATGACAAGAGGAATATATAAAGGAATCACTGCTATTTAGCATGGGATAGAAAAGACTCCCAGGATGGGAGATACCAATTATATGGAAGCCCATCATGGGCAGGAGGAATTAGATTTGTCTCATTCTACCCTAAACTGGTAGTTTTGACAATTTTCACAAGGATTTCTCTATGGGACAATATTTGTATCCATAAGTAAAAGTGACTCCTAGCTGAATTCTGCTAAGATTAGAAGAGTTTGGATCAAGTTATAACCTCAGTCCTTCCTGTGACCACACTCTGATCTTGCAATTTGATATTCTACTTCATGGAGGTAGAGGACACAGCTAGGATGAATGAGGGGGATCTGAAGTTAGTAGATTACACTTCTATAGGAAATTTTTTTTTTATTGATCAAAGTCCTTAACAATGAATTGAATTAATTTGGTAGGTAGTATATTTCCTATCACTCAATTTTTTTAAAATACGAATTTAACAGGATAGTATGCATATGATATATATGCACACACACATGCACATATGTAGTATAGATTATATATGCATTTTACTTATTAATAGATGACAATTACCATTCACATCTGTCTCCTGCACAGTCATATATACACACGTAAACAAACACACACACAAAAGGGAATAAACATCATTATAATGTAGGGAACCTTTCTTATTGCCAAAAGAAACGTCCTTTGTGAATAATTCAACCTTAAATTGATAATATATTTGAAGGAAAAGAAATTGTGACTTGTAGCTCAATATTTTGAATTGATTTGATCATATGGAATTTAAGGTATTTATTTAGATGAATATGCAAACAATTTAGGACAAACTCATCAAAATGAGACTCGAGCTAGTCAAAATGATGTAATTTGTTTCTAGGGAAGAAAACAGACTGAAATAGAATACAAAAATTTATCATTTTATAACAATAACCAAAATTAATTTCTTAAAATATCAGTAGTGGAATGAAGATGAATTCTTATTAGAACATGAAAGATTTGGAAATATAAGAAAAATGATCAGAAGAGGCAGCTCTATATAGGCCTTTTAATCTGTCTGGCTCTGCTGACATGTGCTATATTAGAGCTATTGTGTGAGCTTGCAGGGAGAGGGATAAACAAATGATAAATATATCTAGATAATTAAGGTTAATGAAATGGAGGAGGGAAGAAAACCCACAGTTGTTGAGATGCTACAGGGTGCCAGTCGCTGTGATAACTTTTAGAAGTGGACTAGTCCTCAAAGCTGATCCCTGTGGAGAATGTTCTCTCTCCTGCATTAGAATAAACTGAAATTTAGTGTTTAAGTGAGATTATCATCACTTTCCCTTAGATCCAAAGCCTGTGTTCCTTCTATTGTACCATTCTAGAAAATTTGGAGACAAACTGAAAACACAAGTGGAAACTGTAAAATTCAAAGAATGAGTGAATTTGTATTTTAGCAGCTAAGACATGGAATAAAATAAAGGTCAGGTCAAGGTTAGTATGTTACATAGGGATCTTAGACTCTAGAAGAAAAATACAGAAGATACTAATTGACCTAAGTCATTAAAAAGGGGAGTTGGAAAGATAATCCTGAAAGCATATGTATGTCTAGTGAAAGAGCTCTTTATAGGTCAGTCTGAAGAACAAGAAATGGGCAGGAAAAGGAAAAGAACGTGATTGAAAGCTATCAAATGGAGAGGCTAAAATAATCCAAAAGTTGGCTTCTGATTTCAGGAAACCAAGAGCTTGACCAATCCCTTAAGAAGGCACATTGTTCTCGGGCCTGATGACCTATTTCCTGAGTTCTTAGTTTGGAGGGCTGCTAGGAAAACTGTCTTGATCTTAGAGACCTCTATATAGGGAAGGCAACAGACTCACATGAGGAAGGAATGCAATGGATAGTTCTTGAATGATGGCATAAACAATGATGTGAAAGTGATGAGAGGTCATGACAGTAACTAAAATGTAATTGCAGGATTTGTTTCAAGTCTCCTTCAAAGGATGTTACTGAAAGCAAAACAGCTTAAAATATACGATCTTTTTTTCTGGGAATTCTTCAGTTTCCCAAGGGATGATAACATCAAAGAATAATTATTACATTTAATTATGTAGCAATGGAAAAAAAAAAACATAAGTAATGTCAAGAGATGGTAGAAGAGGTGAACAGCTAAAAGAAATATTGTATTTTTATTCCAACTGGACCCAAAACATTGTGCTTAGTACATGAATAGAGAAGAATTATGAAAGGTCCAGATCATTTTGGGGACAAAGTCAGGGGTGTCTATTAAAAGGGTCAGATCATTTTACTTTTTTATATGACCCAAGTGGCTTGATTACATAGATTCAGACTGCAAGTATTAGAACAAAGATGCTCACATCTAATAACCTCAGTCAAAAAACTGTTACGCTTTCCTTCTCCTCAAAGTTCCCATCAATCCTCAATGGGAGGAAATAGAAAAGGGTAGGGTGACGTTTTTCTGACTAGTGGGCTGAACAGCCTCTAATACCTCAGCCAATGCTCTCCCAAAGACCAGTCGTTATAGCGAGAGGAGAAGCCAGTTTGATGGGAACCTGCTTGATTGGCCCAATGGACAGGCCTATTTAATAAAGTCCTATCTGCTGAGGCTTGGGCATTTGGGGAGAAGAAGGAAGGTTGGTTTTTACTGTTTTAATGGAGTTAAACTATAATATCATCTGACAAACATCCCAGATCCTCATTTTCTCAGTATCTGCTTTATGTGCTTTAAACACATATATAAGAACATATATAAGAACAACTCCACAGTAACAGTCATCACAAAAACTGGTACTTAGTACAGTTTCAGAGTAAAACATGGAAACAGGAAAAAGTTGCACAGGGCCACAGAAAGTGTTTTGTGAGTGAATATAAGTCTTTTTCTTAACTCCTCTGCAAGGGAGAACAGTAGCCTGAGAAATGTAGGAGTTTCCTGAATCCACTGGGCAGGGTACGCTGAGGCCAGCTGTTTACAGTTAGGCCTGATTTTAAGAACAATGGAAAGTAACAGGTTTAAAACAAATACATACACAAAAAAAGGAGGGTCCACGGGCTGAACCTAGTTATCACTCACCAAATGCCATCTAAAGGACAATAACAGAGGAAGAAGCCTGAGGATAAAAAAGAAAAAATCATCCTGAAAATGTTAGTTTTAGAATTGTCAAAGGTTGTTTGACATGATGGAAGGGAATGGGAAATTTGAACATATTGAAAATAGAAAGTGGAGGTTTTACCAATGAGAATTATGGTAGGCAACTCAGAAGAGAAAACAAGATGAAGAAAGAAGCAAAAGAAATAAAAACATAGCAAGAAAGGATGCACAGCTCCCAGGTTTCTTCTGTTTTGAGATGTGTGTGGCTCAGTCTTTGGGAACCCTCTCCTGGCCCACATAGAAGGCAAAGCTAAGAGGAAAGGGGCAATAACTTCTGGAAGATGGCCCATGAGAATAAGCTTTGATGACAGTCACGTGGAAATGACGTTCCTGTGCTTTGACTTTAGTGAGATATGATGAAAATTAGGAAATTTCTAATCCTTTCCCCTATAATAGAGGACTGATATCTTATAAGAAAATAGTTGCACCTGGCACATTATAATAGGGAAAGATTATGCCTTGTATAAATTAATACATATTTGAAAAATGAGCTCCACTTTTTAGCTCACTCTATGTGCCATTTCCTTCACTTATTTTGTTTAGTCTTAAGAAAAATTTGTAAGTTGTATCATTCATGGATTGAGAGAAGATTCATGTTTCATTCAGAGCCATGGCATCTCTACACACACTCTGATTTCAAGCCTGGTCATCTGGCTGACTGTCTTTCCTGTTCTTCTTACTTTGCAGCAGAATCTCCAGATCACAGGCTCAAAGAAAGAGGCAGGAATAAAAGGGAGAGTTTTCAGGAATATCAGAGATACATGATACTATAGTAACAGACAAGCTGGTAATTATGGTATCCTGAGTGTCCCCAAAATTGTTCAATAAATAGAAGAACTGGCATCAAGTAGACATTCTCCATCAAGTATTGGCTACCCCCAGTGTAATGTTATAAGCAGAGAGAGATGTCAACAACAGTATGGTGGTTGTAGTGAAGGGCAGAATCCAAAATCCTAACAATGAAAACATGGCACACTTCGTTGGCCTAAATGAAGGGAATTTTACTGCAAAGAATGTTTACACAGGTGTGTCAAAGGTAAAGTATAATGAAATTTGCAGGGACTAGCACATGTGAAAAGTTTACCAGTTTTTCAAGAGATACTGAAGAATGAATATTTTGTGTATTTTAACACTCCTGGTCCAGAAAGGTGATGGAGGAAATGGTATTACTGGAATTTGGTGAGAAGTAATTATATGTGGTTTTAGAAAAGAGCTACAGTCTTTGAGGCACAAGGCCACTGTGTAAATCACTAGCTGGCAGGGAGGGAGCCTAGAAACTGGCTGAGTCAATATTCCTGCCTCCTTCTACCCATCTTCATGGTCTCTGGTCAAGAAGAGAAGAAAGGTTCAGTAAAAGGCCATAGAGCTCACCCTCCTGGGGCACATGGAAGGTAGAAAAAGATCTGGAATGATAAACAAGAAAAAACAGCACATGGGGCTTTAATATCATGCATGAGCTACTAATTAGTAGTAGCCCTCCCAAGGCACCCGAAATAAACCAATACACAGCACAATCCAGCACCTGACTTGAAAACGCAAACTCAAGACCTGTCCTTTGTCAACAAAATCACTGCCTACATGCCATTTTTGTAGTAATTCTGGAGCCACCCAAGGATGGAAATGAGTGATTTTTCGACAGAGGATAAGGAAAGAAACTTCACTTGCTTTAGAAAAGAGGAGGTCAGGCAGGCAAAGCTAATGGGTCTGGCCTACTGAAAAGAGCAAAAAAATCTGGAGTGAAAGCAGGCAAGTGAATGTTATAAAAACACAAGGCATGGCATTTTATTAAGAGGAAAGAGAAAGAATCACGATCTAGGTGTGAAATCCCTGAGACTGCAGAAAGGTGTATGTTTACATCTTCTCCCTCACCTGTGCAACAGCTTTCAACACTGAAACAGAAAATATATGGAAACAGTGATGGGGTGGGCATTACCTTATTTACACTTCAGCATAACCTTGCAAGATAGATTTCATCATCTTCACTTTATAGACTGGTAAAGGAATTTGTCTTAGAATATATATTTGGTAATTGGTAAAACCAGCTTTCTCTTTTCTTACGGATTCTCTAAGCCAGAATGCCTTATGCAGCAGACATTGAGAAGAGACCTCGTCCAGATAGAAGAATTAAAAGCAGAGAGAGGGTGGTCAATATCACATGTGCAGGGACTACTGGATATGTGGGTTTTCAAAGAATAAATAGTAACAGAGGGGTAGGGGTCATCTGAATTTGGAGCTCTTGCTGTTGGATGATGAAGTAGGAGGGACACTTTTTTTCTTTCTTAAGGACCAGAGTCCCCATACTCTTGGACATGTTTCTGTTCTTATAGTAACCAGCTTGATGGCAACTAGATTAGTTTCGTAGTTTCTGTAACAAGTACCACAATCTGGGTAGCTTAAAAAATAATTTTCTTAGGATCCTAGAGGCTAAAAATTCAAGGTCAACGTAGTCAGCAGGGCTGGTTTCTTTTTAGGGCTATAAGAAAAGGCCAGTTCAATGCTTCTCCCCTAGCTTCTAGTGGTTTTCTAGCAATTGTTAATATCTGCCTTAATTTCTCAATGGTGTTCTTTATGTGTGCATGGGTCTATGCTCAAATTTCCCCCTTTTTATAAGGACATCATCACATTGAACTGTGGCCCATTTCATAAAACTCAACTAATTACATCAGTAAAAATCCAAATTCCAAATGAAGTTACATACTAAGGTACTAGGGACTTAGACTTTCATATATGAATTTTGAGTTGTTGCAATTCGATCAATAACCAGAGCCTATACATTTGTCTACAGATTCTTAAAGGAATTGACTTATAGGACTAACAGTAGACTTATATGGCAGAAAACAATGGCCATTTAGAATACTGTAGATAAGAACCATGATAAACAATACCTTATACAAACAGTTGGTTATGATGCTGAAAAATATATGTATAATGTGCTAATACATCTTATAATAACTTCTGAAAATCAAATGAGATACCATATGTGATAGTACTTTGCAAGCTGTGTAGTATTCAAATTAAGGCATTAGTTTTATTTTCATTACCATGTCTTTATTTATATACGTAGCTCATTTTTATTGTTACATTGAGCATTTCACACTTTTATGGTCCATTTCTTTTTACTTCATTACATTCTAGATTAGAAGCATCTATGTCTATTTCCTCTTAGGGAAACCAAGTTTCTTCACTTTTTTTGATCCCATTGAGAATTATGAAAGGTCTTTCCTCTAACTTAAATCAAATAGGAGATCCTGGGACTGGCTTGTTCAAATAGCCATCTCCATCTAAACTTATAAAAAGAACTTAAATTGTTGGTGTAATTGATGGCATTGATTACAGAACAGATCACATATTGATCAGTTAGAAACTGAGACAATGACCTGGATGCTTCAGTCAGATTTGGCTGATACCGCCAGTGAACTTTGGGGTCATTCTTTCTTTGCTTACCAGGATGAATTTTCCTTGTCTAGCATGACCTACTCCCAGGGTGACACATATTGATACCTTCCTATTTATTATTTTTATTTTGCAGAAAGTGAAAATAGAAAAGTCTTGTTTGAGCTTCTGCATTGAACTCAGAATGTAAATCATTCCTTTGATTTATGTGAAAATGAAATCTGTATCTACTGTAAACATCACAGCCTCTCCTTTTCCTGACTTTGGCCCTCTTCTCTTCATTCCTCTCGAAAGTGGCCACCCTGCATTGAAGACTGTTGTAATCTACAATTTAGTTTATTCATCCAAAATGTACCAAGCACCCATCATTTATCTTGTCCTATACTGGAAGCTATCTTTGAGATGAGGCTCTTTGGTTATTTTACAATTTGGTAGATTTAATGCTATTGTTTGATTAATGACCAAACCCAGAGGTGTCTTGTATGCAGTTCTTTGCAGTTTTGAAGGGGCACTGACTTGACATATACAGAGATGGGCTGGAGGTGGGAGCCCTTAATAGTGAGGAATTGGGGTTAACTGATAGGCACCCATAGCTCAGTGGCTTGATTGTTTATGGTTTATCAGAGCTTTTGACTCTCATCCATTTTTAATTTCCTGAATTTTATAGGGGAAAATAATGTACTATAATGATAATCACTAAAAGTCTTAATGTGTATTTCTCAAAAATGCCAAATCTCTTCTCCCCGTATAAAATGTAATAAAGACTTATAAGCTCAAATTAGGAGTTTAGAAATAAGTTTAGAAGTAATTCATCTTTAAGAGAATTGTCCCCCCCCCACCAACTTTGTATAATCTATAATCAACCAAACACCAAATTATTTATCAAGCAGCCATGGAACAGCTGCTATGTTTGGAAAGTGACTTAACAAAATTAAGTAGAAGACCTGGTGCTTACTTGAAGGAGTTTATTACCTATGTGGGGAGATGAGACTAGCTTCTTTTCATGGCAACAGACCAAGGCAGAAAAGCAGAGAATGATAAGAAACAAATGTGCCTTATTCATCCAGGGCTCTTTAGAGCCAGACTCTACATCTAATCACCGCAGAAATGCCATTTACCTGCAGCCTCGGCAAGAGAAGCCTGTAAATGACCGTGCTGTGAAGTGGACCCCACAGTCGGAAAATAGGGACAGAAGAGGTGCAGGCCGCAGTCTCATTTTGAAATGTGAGCTTGTTTTCTGAAAGCCTTTCATTAGCAACCTTATGCGGGTGATGAAAGATTAAAGACAAAACTCGGCCCTCCCTTCTCTTGGGCATCAGACAACGTCTAAGAGCTTTATGTCTCTAAGGACACTTGAGGTTGCTCAAAGGGGGCGAAGGAAGAGATTAAAGTCACCCTCTAGGAGGACAGAAAGCAATGCTACCTGTTAGGTTTTGGTCCTCTTCCCAGCAGAAGCAAATGTATTTTTTGCCATTTTAAAGCATCTCCTTCTTGTCCCCACCCTTCCCCAGACATTTGGTGGGGATGGGGTTCAGTTTGATTAATTTTAATTCTTTGGCTTCACACAAGGTAGACAGTGATGAATTGATATATTAAAGATGTGATTAATGGTTACTTTCTATTCAATGTAATTATCAGGTGATAGTTTCAATGAAAAATGCTAGAAAATGAAACTTTTCACTCCAGATAACTATCCACCCTGTCTGGAAAGAAAAATGGGTCTCTATTTTCAACATATTACTGTGGAGCAAGGCCACAAGAGATAAAGCATACTGGCTTTTGTGAGTTTTGTAGAATAAGATGGATTTGGAATAAGGCCTGTCTCTAAAGAAATTCTTAGACAGGAAATCTCTGGATAATAAAACTTCAAATTTTACCTTAATCCTGGATTATTTTCCCAGCTCCTACCTGGTCTTTTTGCAATCATTTCTGCATTTCATCCATTGTGTAGATTGCTTTGGGTTAATTTCCCTAAAGCAGTGCATTAATCAACTCACATCTTCTTTCAGAAACCTCCAGCAACTTTCCTTTAACATGATAGGAAGAACAAAATCATCAGCATGGTATTGAAGAACCTTTGATAAAAGACAGACCCTCTTTCTGTAACTTCATATTTCGGTTCCTCTCCTGTGGTCTCTGAAGGCTGTCACCTCACTGCCATCTCCACTGGCCATGTTCTTCCCCTGTCCCTTTTCCACCCATATTTAAGTAGAAGGAAAAATTGTTGACTGACTTTAAGATGGGTCAAAAGATTACTAGACTTATTCAATATAGAAATTATATGTTGATTAAAATATAACCTCTGAATTAACTGATCCTGTACATTTTGTGCATTTTATTGTCTTCAAGACATTTACATGACATTGTAGAATTATAAGATAACTTGGTGGACATGAATAATAATGCATATAATTATTTTCTGAATTTATGCAGATAAGTTCTGTCCCATGGAGACTGTTTGTATACTCCTAACCTACTGTGGGAGAAGTCAGTTTGGTCTCCACTAAGCAAATTCATCTCAGCACTCTTGATGGTCTTATTATATATTTGGTCTGTGGATTCTCCTTTGAACTCAAGATATTTACCAACTAGTAAGCTAAATAAAATATTGCTCCTTTACCAACTATTAAGCTAAATAAAATATTTTCCACGTGTTCATTTTATATCTAAATCAATAACTCATGATTTGCCTTCTTTAAAAATTATTCTTTAATGTCATCCTGATTTTTTAAAATAAGCTTTATTTTTTTTTTTAGAGCAGTTTTAGGTTCATAGTAAATTGAGTAGGAAGCACAGAGAGTTCTTGCATAATTTCTATCTTTACCCCAGCCTCTTCTCTTATCAACATTCCACACTGCATCAGAATGGCTCATTCGTTATGTTATAATTGACAAATCTGAATTGACATATCACATACAGTTCCTAGTTTACATTAAGGTTCACATTTGGTGTTGTTTGTTCTGTGTGTTTGCACAATGGCAGACATACATAACCGCTGTGATAGCATGGTACTGAGTAGTTGCCCTAGAATCCTCTGTGCTCCACCCATTCACCCATCTCTGCCTCTGAATGTCTGATAACCACTGACCTTTTTGTGTCTCCATAGTTTTGCCTTTTCCAAAATGTCTTAAACCTGGAATCATACATCTACAATTTTCAGCCTGGCTTCTTTCACTTAGTAATATGCATTTAAATGTCCTCCACATTGTTTCATGACTCAATAATTCATTTCTTTTAGGTGGTGAATTGTACCCTATTGTTTAGAGGTTTCACAGTTTATTCTTCTCCAGATGAATAGATAAAATAGAGTGGCTGATTCCAAGTTTTGGCAGTTGTGGATAAGCTTCCATTAGTATTGTGTGCAGGTTTTTGTGTGGACCTGAGTTTTCAACTCATTCAGTAAATACCAGTAAGTAGTTTTGCTGAATGCTATGCTAAGACGATGTTTAGATTTTTAAGAAACTGTCAACCCATCTTCTAAAGTGACTGTAATGATTCTGCATTTCCTACCTTCAGTGAATGAGAGTTTCTTGTACTGTGCATCCTCAGCAGCATTTGATAGTGTCAGTGTTCTGGGTTTTGGAAATTTTAATAGGTATGTTGTCTTAATTTGCATTTCTCTTACACATGATATTGCATTTTTTCAAATGCTTATTTGTTATCTGTGCATCTTCAGTAAAATTTCTATTCAGATCTTATGCTCATTTTTTAATTGGGTTGTTCATTTTCTTATTGTTTTAACATGTATCCAGTTTTTAATGCTTAGCTAAACATTTTTTAAGTTATTCCAGTAGGATTTTTGAATAATATTGGTCTGGCTTACCTCTGGGTATATTCTCATAAGTCTCAAATAACTGGAGGATTTATGATAACCCAAGTAGGTCCTATCTGTACCTCTTCTGATTCAGGCTCTAACAACTTCCCAGATAATAGGACAACACTTTAAGAACAATGGATCTAGATCAAATAATTCATATTCTGTCTGATTATAAGACTTACAAGCTCAAGTGGGAGTTTAGAAATAAGTGCTTTGACATTATTTTGTCTTTAAGAGGATTGCCCTCCCCAGCCCCGAAAACTTTCTATAATCTATTACCAACCAAAGATCAAATTATTTATCAAGCAGCCATGGAGCAGCTCTTATATTTGGATAGTGACTTAACAAAATAAATAGAAGAGTTCTTACTGCACATATTTTAGGCATTTTCCAAATGCAGATGATTCTATTCTGTCAACAGTGTTAAGATTATAAGACTTACAGTTAAGAACTTACCCTACAGTTTTCTTTGTGAGTATGGATTAGAAACAAATTTTTTCAAACTCTTTTCTTTCTGTATATTATCCTATTTTAACATCTGATTTTATGTCTTACACATTTTTTTCAATTACCTGTTTAAATGCATATGTTTGTCATCACAACCTGAAATTAGGTTTTCTAGGTTAGTTTTTTAAAATATACAGATTTCTTGTTTTATATTTCTAGTAATAGATCAGATTGATGGTGATGGCTGGGATATGACATGTGGTCTTTAAAACTATGCTTCCAAAACCTCATTCACTAAAAAGGTAAAATTCAAGTACTTATACTCATTTAGCTATTATTTTAAGTAGAACTTTAAGAAGCATTTTTGGACACAAATAATAAATCTGCATAGAGTAATTGTCTATTTATGAAGCAGAAGAGTTAAGTGTATGTTCAATCAGATTTTAGAGTTTGGGTCTGCCTAACCTGAGAGGTAGATGAGTATGCCTCTAACCTTTAGTACTATAACTTCTTTTAAATAAATCTGAGGATGTTAATTGAATCCTTAAGTTGGAATTCTCTGAGGTGTTGGTGGGTAATATTTGTATAAGGTGTATTATGCCATAAGTATTTGAACACTTTAACTAAAAGAGAAGGTTACCTCTATTTTAAATAAATTCAAAACAAATCTGCAAAGTTTAATAAAGTCTATTTTCTCTTATACAAGATAAGGGTTTTCAACAGATGATGAGATACGGAATAACTTCTAGATAGCATTTGTTTCCCATCTCATTGATGTTCAACTATTATGAATCATTGTTTAATATAATTCTTATTCTCCTTCTAGCTTTTTTTGTCTCAATATGAAATTATTTTGAAAGTGAAAGTCATTCTGGAGGGCACATAAATATAGATATGTGTCCTGATCTGTTCAAACTTTAAGGTATTTGGTAAAGAAAGAATAAAAGAAAAAGACAAACAAAAAGTAAGAAGATAGAATTGTAATGCAAAAAGATAAAAATAAAAAAATTTAAAAAGAATGGGATCCTAATTAGAATAAGTTATACTTCATGTATGTATGTCAAAATACACATTACTGTCATGTGCATCTAAAAAGAACAAATAAACAATTTCAAAAAAAGTAAGAAGATAATAGTGAAAGATTCAAATGAATATTATTTATTTTGAAAAGCACTGAAACCTTTGCATTTCTAGTTAGTATTCTGAGAGTGCATTAATTTTTTGCATGGTACTTTGATTTAGCTTTAAGACAGACACTAAAAAAGAGATAACACACATGTGTGTGTATATATATATATATACACATATATATATGTGTGTGTGTGTGTGTGTGTGTGTGTGTACATTTCTTTCTCTCTCTTTTTTTTTTTCTGGTCAGCAAAATATTCACAGGTAATGACATATCTGTTAAATTCAAACTTAAGGAGGGGACCTGGAGAGGTAAACTTGTTCTCCTAGAGTAGATGACCTCAGTTACTTTATATGTATAAGCAGTGATTGAAGGGTCACTTGTGCAAGCTTACAGTATCCTATGGTTCAGGTAAAGAATGCAATTGAGTTTTCTCCTGACAAATGTGGGATGTAGGCTTTATCCCCAGAAATGAAGAACAGCTTATTTTTCTAAGTAGAAATGGGCAACTCATCAGGAAAGCAGAAATAGTTCAGGCTACAATCCTATCTCTAGCTTAAAGACTTGAAGTTTTATGAAAAAGAGAGGTTCTGCATCAGAATGTGGATTGAGCAAGAAACCCACCAGGACCCAGGCTCAGTATTTGAGCTGTGGAGAAAAATTCTTCCACTTATAGTATGAACTAAGAGAGTTTCTATTGGTTTTCTATTCCTGTGTATCACATCACACATTAAGCTTTAAAACAATGTTCATGCATTAGCCCATGGCTCTGTAAATCAGAAATCTGGTTCTACCAAGCAAGATTTTCTCTTCAGTGTGTCACATTGGAATCAGGTTTGACTGGCCTGCATCCTTCTCTGGAGGTTCAAACGAAGTCTACTTTCAAATTCATTCATACCATTGGCAGATTCTACTTCCTTGAGGTTGTAGGACTGAGGTTCCAAGTTCCTTGCCAACTGTCAAATAAGAACTGCCCTCAGCTTCCAGAGATGCCTGCATTTTATGCTTTGTGACTCTGCTCCCTCATTTGCCTCTTACTGAATCTCTCATTCTTTTACCCTTTGACTTGCTTATACTTGACTATTAGACTCAGACTTAAAGGGTTCGTAATGATTAGTCCAGCTCCATCCAAACATCTCTCAATTTAAAGTCAATTGACTTGGACCTTTATTGACCTCTGCAGATCCCTTTCTTGAAATACCTATTTTTTTTTAGTAGATTTTAGTTGTAAATGGACACAATACCTTTATTTTTGTTGTTGTTTATTTTTATGAGGTGCCGTGTGTGGGATCGAACCCAGTGTCTCACGCATGCAAGGCAAGCGCTCTACCACTGAGCCACAGCCCCAACCCCTGAAATACCTATTTTGGAAGTAGGTGTGTGTAATGGGGGTTGACAGAGATGTTGGGAGCCCTCACTAGCATTTAATTTAAATGCTAGTGAGCTACAAGCATAAACTCTTGTGAGAGACAACCCTGTCAATCTGGCAGGGCTTCAGATCAGTGAAGCCTCACCAGAGAAGATATCTTAAAGACAGGCCACATATTAGTATATTCAACAGCAGCACAGTGTACCAGTTAGAAATGAAAAGCATGATTATCATCAAAGTTGGATATCTCTGAGCTTGGTGCTCCTATTAGGTCTGAGCAGTTTTGGACACAGCATGACAGAAAACTTTTAGGGTACTTGAAATTTGGTAGGAGCTTAAAAGAAGATAATCTCTTCTTGACAAAGGGTTATTGGGAAATGATACGACTCTATTTGTATTGCAAATTTATAAAGGAGCTCAGTGTTAACATTTTTTTGTTGTTGTTAATTTGCTATATGATCTTGCCCCATATCAACTTGGGGTATTTGTTGCATGATGCATGGAAAACAAACTTGTATAATGATTGGGAGAACCATGAAGTTCAAATTCTCCGCTTCACTTTTTACTGCATGATTTGAGCAAATTTAACCCTGAACCTTAGGAAATTGTTTCACAATTTATAGAAAATAAAACTATGGCACAACGTAGTTTTTTAACAGTGAATGAAATACTACATGTAAAGGTCTTATATAGGTTTAATTAATTTCTTCTTCACTATAACTTGTGCATTTTCTCTGGTTACTAAACCATGTAGTTTTGGCTATTTAAAAAATCTGATTCTCTATAATGGAGAAGAGGGTCTGAGTTGATTCCTTCATTCACTGTCCACTTGTTCACTTAATTAACCAGCCTGTATTTATCAAGCTGCAAGCTAAGCAATGGAGATGCCAATTTAAAAGAGAAACACATTCTTGGAGCTTGAGGAGCTCACAGCCTACGGATTCTAAAGGGAATCATTTGCACTCATGCCCTTCCCACTCAGTTTTTAAAGACAAATTTAGACAGAACATAATGCAGTTTTAAAATAGAGCAATAAAGCAATTTTCTCACATTCCTCCAAGCACTGGAAGCTATTGGAGTTTAGGGCTGTCATTTTATACATTTTTCATTCCGTTGGAATTTTGCATGGTGAAAAGCACATATTTATTGCATTGATTTAAAACTAAAAATACCAGAAGAAGGTATTGTCTTAGGAAAATAAACAAGTGTTTTCTAGTACCAGTATTTAATGATCAGTCATCATCTTAAATACAAAACATTGATTTATTACATCAAGATTACATGCCTAACACACAAATCAGAATGAAGTAACATTTGCTTCAATCTATGCTTTTATGTAATGCCTCTCAACAAGGGTCCCAGGTGTTTTAGAAGTAGTGCTATTTTAGCACAAAATAATATATGGCTGACTTTTCCTCATTGCTTCTAAAACAATATGGATTTACTTTTGTCTCATTTATAGAATAAGTAAAGTCCTGGATTCAGTAAATAAGACCTGTTTTTAAGAGAAGGCTGAGAATCCAGACTAACAAAATAATTGAAGAGAGGGACAAGGATTTATAAAGGCATGCTTCACAACATCATTGGTCTCCATAAATAAAATGTAACTTACCTATAATGTTCAGCACAAAGTAAAAGGTTAAATAAATTATGAGAAAGTCACAAAATTATGCTATATTTATATATGTTTACAAATAACATTTAATAGCATAGAGAAAGACTTATGACATAATGTTAGGTGAAAATAAAAGCAGAGTTTAAAATGCATAGTCTATTTTCAATGATCATAAGCATAGTTAAGTTAAATTCTAGGTAAAGGGGGTATTGGTTACTCTATTTCTGCTGATCATCACTTTAGAAAAACAGTTGGCTCCGTGGTTGGTTGCAATGTGGTGCAATCTGATAGATCTAGTCAAGGTCTTCATGGCCATCTGGCTGAGAGCAGAAAGTATATAAGTTAGATTGTTGTTGTACATTGTTGATTGGCACTTGTCATACAACTCCATTTCATTCTATTGTGTTTTCCTGTTTTATAGAAGTTGGAAAGCTAAAACTCACATTTCTCATTCTCTCTTGATGCTCTCGCAGCCAAAGTGAAATATGAATTAGATTCTGCTGGTGAGATATAAATTCATGCTATTTAAAAGAAAGGTGGAGTTTACATTCCTGCCTTTTTTAGCTGCTTACAGAAACTGGAGGTACAAGATTTTATAGTGGCACCTTACTAAGGAGCTTCCTTTAAATTTTGTGGGGTTTGAAGATTGTGGTATCTATCTCAATCTAAGTCTCAAGCAGGGGCTTGGAGCAGAGAAAAGAATCCCTTAATTAGGATAGTTTTATGAAGCTCCGTGGATCATTCTAGGAGGTTCCAACTATAGAACACTCCTCCTGTGCCCCAACCATGCTGTAAGCATCAGATCCTCCTAACTCCTTTTCTGTTGAAAATACCAGGAATGATTTCTGTTTTCTGCCATGAACCCAAAGGGAAACAGTAGAGGCAAAATATGAATCTTGATATTAAAGAGATTATTTTGTAATTTTGGTTTGTTTGTTTGTTTTGTTTTTTTGGTATCAAGGATTGAACTCAGGGACACTGAGCCACATCCCTAGCACTATTTGCTATTTTATACAGGAGAGATCTCACTGAGTTGCCCAGTGCTTTGCCTTTGCTGAGGCTGACTTTGAACTCATGATCCTCCTGCGTCACACTCCTGAGCTGCTGGGATTACAGGTATGCGCCACCGTGCCCAGCAGCGTTTTGTAATTTTAAGTAACATCATTAATTGTGTTTTGGCATGAGTATATTTGGAGCTCTTTTTCTGTAAGAGAATACTAATATGAAGTATATTTTGGTTTAATCTGTGGATCTGGGGGTCGGTGGAGAACAGATTTGAGGATGATCCAAATGATTCTTCCACACGCTCAGAAAACTCTTCAAATATTTCTCAAGTCAGTACTTTTTAATACATGCCCAGACATTGAATAATTATCTTTTAGTGAAACAACTTTCAAATGTAAGATTTATAATAAAAGAATTATTGGGTATATATTCTGGAACATTAATACTTTAGCTAGATATTTCTTCTTCTTCTCTTCCCACGATCACTCGTCTACAGCTCTTGAGTTTCCTTGGCCAAGATGAAAAGCACTCAAGCTTCTCTGAGATTTGAGAGGCCATATATGTCTAAATAGTTTGAAATACAATCCTTCCTTTAACTCTAATCAGCAAACATTTATCAAATAGCTGCTGGGAATCCAATAGGTACTGAAGATTTAATGATAATTCAATATGAGCCTTGTTTTTGTCAGCTTTTGTATAGCTGTGACCGAAATATCTGGCCAGAACAATTCTGGTAAAGCTTATTTGGACTCAAAGTTTCAGAGGTCTTAGTCCATAGACTCCTGAGGGGAGAAGGATGTCAGGAAGCAAGGAGAGAGGGTGGAGGAGAGGGAAAGGCCTCAGGGACGATGTATTCTCCCAAGGAACAGGCTTAGTGACTCACTTTCTGCATTCAAATTAGGATGGACTGATTAAATTATAGCTCTCATAATCTAATTTTTTTTTTGTGTGTGTGTGTGTGTGTGTGAAGGTGTGTGCTGGGGATTGAACCCAGAGTTTTGTGCATGCTAGGAAAGAACTCTACCCTTGAGCTACATCTCTAGTCCTTCATAAGCTAATCATTTTTACCTCTAAATATTCCTGTATTGGCAGGAACTTTCCAGGGATACCTCATGTCCAAAACCATAAGAATTCTAGTTTTTAAAAGAAAAAAAAAATACTTTTAATGTCTTGGAGAAGATAGACCCTTGGGGAAGTATATTGGTAAATGTTTAAGAATCAGCTTTCTGGGGAAATGCATATATATGTGTGCATAAATTTATTATAAATGTTACTCATACAAAGAATTGCAGCACCCAGTTTACAAATACCAATAACAAAATATACAGTTGTCCTTATTATAAATTTCATATAATGAATTGCTTCTCAAAGAATGCCTTCCTTGGTTTGGCTAAGCTCTTGTATCTACAGTCAATTAATAGTGGCAAGTGAGAAATTTATATCATCCCCACATAAATGATAGCTGATTTTTTTCTATGTCATCACTAGACTAACAAGAAAGATGAAAGAGAAACAATTAAGATGTATCAGTTTCTCACTGTTCATTAATGACATGAGCAATTTCTTTTGTCAACTGGATAATTGAAAAATTTCCAAATATTAGAAGGATATAATCTCAATTTTTATGTTATCCCTAATGTAGCAGCTATAGGCGCAATACATTTTAATCTGAATTTTTAGCATTTTATTAACTCTTAAATCTGGACAATTGAAATAACACCCATCAAATTTTGCTTTGTCATGTTCATCCATTTTCATGATATAAGTACATTGCTCATGATGGATTTTAAGCTATAAGTGGACATCACTGAATATAGTACTGGAAAGAGATGGACACCATTATGTAATTTTTTTTTCACCATACAGAGAATATAGGAATGTGGAACTTCAAAAGCATATATGATATTAAAGCGTAATAAATGTTCAAAGCTCATCACTCCCTTGTAATTTTATTAACTTACTTCTAATATAATTTATTTAACTCTAATTTTATAAAATTTACTTTTTAATAATGGTTATGTCTAAAAGTTGACTTTAATCCTTAAAGTGTAAGGATTAGCTTTTGTGAGACTATATGGTTGTTCTCTAGCCCACCATGAGGCATGAAGCACAAACAGAATACTAGTCATCTCATTAGAAAAGTCAGGAAATGCATTCCAAATGGGCATCAGGGGGTAACATTTGGAGGCACAGAGAGGAGACATCCCATGTATAGGAAGGAGATGGTCAGTGGTAGGGACATCAGGACCCTCTCAGGATCTGCCCAAGTGAGGTCTGCTGATGCCAGATTGGGGACCAACATTTTAGGTCAAACTGAGACAGATTTCCATTTAGTTTGGAATTAATAGACTTAAAAAAAAAAAAAAAAAACCAAAAACTTGATGTCGGGCATAGTGGTGCACACATGTGATCCTAGAGGCTCGGGAGGCTTACTCTAGAGGATCATGAGTTCAAAGCCAGCCTCAGGAACTTAGCAAAGCCCTGAGCAACTTCAGTGAGACCCTGTCTCTAAATAAAATATTTAAAAGGGGCTGGAGATGTGGCTCAGTGGTTAAGCACCCCTTGGTTTAATTCCTAGTAACCCCAACCCCTGCCAAAAAAAAAAAAAAAGAAAAACAAGATGGAATAATGATTCCTAGCAGTAATGTGGAACACTGAGAGAAAGGAAGTGGAGAAAGTCAAAGGGAGGAAGCCTGACTTCTTCAGTCAATAGCCTCCTCCCTTCCCTTCATGGTCTCTCAAACTCTATTCCCTACTCAGTACATTCCAGGTCCAATCCCAGTTAAATTTGGGATTTTCCCCCTCATTCAGCCTGAGGAGGCTCAAAATGTTCTAAGCTCCTTCTGATCTATACTGGTTTTATAGAGCTGGGTAGGAAGATAATTTGTTCACTGAAACATTTATACCTAAAATTTTAGAGGAAAAGGTCAAATGATATTTATTGGTGTTATCAGGGAAAGTGAAAATGGAGGGTTTAAAATGCCATCCTCCATAGTAGTGATGCAGGAGGACAATGTCAAGAAAATTAGAGAACAGAGAATAAATTTAGCTTATTTTAATTATTTAGTCTTTGCATAACAGAGACACATACGGGTGTTTATAATTGAATGGGTTTTCTCTTCAAAGAGTTCCAGCCCTTGGCTTTTTTTTTTCTGTGCAGTTGATATTAGAGATGAAGGACTTGTGAGTTCCAGGGACACTGTTTCTGGGACCCTTTCCAGATTATGACTTGAGGTCATGGTTGTCTTGCCCCTACCCCAGACCCTGCTGTTGTTAGTTGTCTGCAAAATCTGCCCTCTAGTTTACAAAGAGATGTGCACTATTGGCATTTGGAGGAACTCCTAGATCACCTAAATTCATCTGAGGGAGATCAGCATTTATAGACAGTTTTGGTTCCCTGATGATGGAGTGAAACCTAAGAAAATCAGGACTGATCTTTTAACTTGAAAATGACACCATCCAGTTATTAGCATTAATAAATCTCTGCTTCCCAGTTGCAGGATTTCATGGCGAAGATGGTTGCCAAGTGAAGAAGGCAATCGGTATCATTTTCAGAAATGAAACAAATAAATGAATTTAGCTCTTAACACAAAGCTATCACCAAAAGGAAGAAACATAAAAAAAAAGAATCCTTCTCTCCCCGTAGAAAACAAAAAGCACACAGAACATTTGAACAAATATTCATGCTGAAAAATAATCAAATAAATTGGAGTTAAAATAACAATGAGATTTCTTAATTATGATTTAGTGAACATATAAAATTGAGAGTTCACTAAAATATATACTCCTCTATACTGCCATTGTAGTGAGACTTTTACAGTATACCTTAATGTCCTAAAATGTTTATGTACATTGAGGTACATCAGTATCTAGAACTGGTGTTCATAACAGCTATATAATATTGCTTCCTGCAAACTGCTACATGTTGTTGGTCTTTTATGACTAGTTTATTTAAAATTTTATTTTTGTTCTATATAATATATTAGATCTTAGTGTCTTCAAGATAATACAAACCAAAAAAAAAAGGCTTATTTTTCTCATGTTGCTTTTAGTAATGAAAATTTTATCAGCAGTTAAACATTTATTCCCTCACTCCATTCTCCAAACCATTTGAGGGGGCTTACCACAAAAATCAAGCAAATTTAAAAGGATCATAAAGGAATAGAAAGTCAGGAGCAGGGAAAATAAATTGTAATAAGAAATCTGGAATACAAGAAGAAAAGTATGATTCTAATATGGAAACTAGCAAACTCTATGGATGACTTGTAGAGCTGCAGAATTTATTAAGTTTGGAAATCAAAGGGAAAGAGTCATGATCCATTCCATGGATTTTATTGAATTTAGAGCTGTTTTGCACTTGAAGCTCCCAATGGGGCTGTGATGTTAGATGGTAAGGTATCCCTGTGAAAGTGTCATGGTGTGCTTTAAGCATGTTAAGGAGTGTCTGAGGCTGCTTTTCTTGCAACATCTTTGTGAGTCAGGCTCTCTTTAGTTGGCAGCCTTCATCACACTCATTGTTTTTGTAAATGGCTTTTAAAATTTGTACTTTATTTTTAATTGGCAAATAGTAATTGTATGCAGTTAGGGGACATCTGTGATGTTTCCATAAATGGGGGGTTCACGCCCCTTATCTTTTGCTGTAGCCTAGGAAATGAAGGGACCTCTCTCTGGTGCTGCAGCCAGCTATCTGGCACCAGAGATGGGAGGGAGGCTGGTCAGTGAGGGAGGCTTCATGGGGAGGTGGTCCGGAGTAATGGGATACACTTTGCCTCCCCTCGCTCGGCCTCCCTACCTTACCGTCTTGCATGCCCACTTGTGACATAATTCAGCCCAGAGCCTCTGTGATTCCTTTGCCTCTTTGCTTGGGTGGTTGTGTTTCTCACTACAGTTGTAAACAAGGCAGTTCCTCTTAACACAGGCACTTGGAGAGAGGGGAAACAGGCAGAGAATACAAATCTGACTGCACATATAGACGGAACAACAATTTTTTTTGAAAGACTTTGTAGGTGTAAAGAGAAGCAAGTTATATTGTTATATCTCAGCTGAATTTCCTACAAATTCTTTGTAACCACCTCTCATTTTCCTAGCTGTCTATTATTTTCACCTGGGCATCTTTACAGGCTATTCTCCATGTGGTCAGTTTCTGCTTTAGTCATGTATGTATATAAGTATGTATGTAGGGATTGAACCCAGGGGACACATCCCCCTGAGCCACATCCCCAGCCCTTTTTAATATTTAATTTAGAGACAGGGTCTCACTGAGTTGCTTAGGGCCTCACTAAGTTGCTGAGGCTGGCTTTGAACACGGCGATCCTTCTGCCTCAGTCTCCCGAGCGGCTGGTTATACAGGTATGTGCCACTGGGCCCAGGTCCTTTATTTAAAAAAAATTTTTTTTTCATTGTAGATGGACCCTATATCTTTATTTATTTGTTTTTATGAGGTGCTGAAGATTGAACCCAGTGCCTCACACATGTGAGGCAAGTGCTCTACCACTGAGCTACAACCTCAGCCCCTCTTTTTTTTTTGTTTGTTTGTTTGCTTTTTATTTTTTTTGTTTTGAGACAGGGTCTCACTTATTTGCTTGGGGTCTTGTTAAATTGTTGAGTCTGGCCTGGAATGTGGAATTCTGTTTCAGCCTCCAGAATTGCTGGGATTACTGGCAATTGCCATCACATCTGGCTCTGCCTTTTAGTCTTTCTGACTCTATGGTATGTCTTTGTGTCTCTGTATCTCTCTCCCTTTCTGTCTCTCATTTTCTTTCCATCAGTCTGTTTAGACATCTGCCTCTTTCTCTCCCTCACCCCTTCTTGGCCTTTCTCCTGCATGCTGTGTCCTTCCACATCATTCTGTCTTTGGGTTTTCTCCATTTTTTTTTTCATCCAAAATTTGGAGTTCCTAAGTTTTTGTAATTAATACATCTGCTTAGGGAAGGAGAGAATAAGTTTGAATGTTAAATTATTTTTTTTTTCTGACACACATCCAGTTAAAGTTCTTATTCTACCTAAAGGCAAATTTGTAGTTGAATTCACTACTTCCTCTACCTTTGACAGTGGTTAGATAAGCAACAGACAGCTTGTGCACATACGAGATATTGTGGGAGAAAAGGAGCCTATTTGAAATGGCAGACATTAAGAAAAAAAGGCTAAAAAATATTGGGTTTGTTGGCACATGCCTGTAATCCCACTGCCTCTGGAGGCTGCGGCTTCAGGAGGGTCTCAAGTTCAAATCCAGTCTCAGCAAAAGCGAGGTGCTAAGCAACTCAGTGAGACCCTGTCTCTAAATAAAATACAAAATAGAGCTGGGGGTGTGGTTTACTGGCTGACTGTCCCTGAGCTCAATCCCTGGTATCCCCCAAACAAATTTTTTTCTTTAATGAACAATATATCTACCTACCATCTTCACTCAAGTTGGGACCTGATATCAACTTCTAGTCAGCAGCAAACCAGCCAAAGACTCATCGTCATTTGAGTTTTATGAGGATGCACGCAGAGTGACTCAAACAGTGTAGGAAAAAAAAGGGCATGAGGAGGTCTGTGCCTTTCTCAAGGCCACAAAGGCACCTGTACCTCGAGAAAAGTATTCTTGCAGTAACTGTATTATGTTGTGATCAATCATGCTCATGTTGATGACAGATGGTTTTGGCTTTTTCCTAATTTTTTTTTTTTTTTTATAAACACAAAAGGTGAAAAACCAAACCATAAGGTCTGAGGTGAAGGATGGGAAAGAACAAGCCATTCATATAGTGACCTTTTAAATGGTCACAGATAAGACAGATCCTGCAGGGTGGGGCATGCATTTCAAATGAATCTCCCTGAAAGCAATTGTGTGTGGCGCAGAGACATTGTAGACTAAATCAATAGGTTTTTGATGACCCGGAGGGGCCAAGTGCACTACCTCCAACACCCGGAGTGATGGATGACCCGGATGTCCTCAACACAAGCCCAGGTCATTATCTTTATTTCAACTAGATTTTGATAAAAGGAGGAGATTTAATCAGTGATTTGTAGGCCCAGCGCAGTTTGCCCAGAGTTGTTATTGGTAGGAAATCAATTCAGAAATGTCAGCTGAGGATGAAACTCCTTGGCACTCTTATGCCTATTCACAAAGTTAAGAGGCATTCCACTGCCTGTTCTTCAGAAAAAGCTTCTGAGTTATCCAATTTCAGGTGAGTTTTTAAAACACACATCCAAAAAAAATCACTCGGGATTCAAATTCAATTTGAAAATGTGCAATTTTTCTTTCCTTTTCTTTTTTCCTTCCTCATTTTCTCTGCCCTCTATCCTCTATCCTTATTTCCTTCTTTCTGTTCTTTCTTTTACTCTTAGATATTTCTTGGGGTTTGTGCAGGAATTTTTGCTGCTAATTGGTCTCATTTACATGAATTTTGCATGTTTGAATATGGACTTCATATTCGTCTTTTGTGCCTCCTACAATTATTTTCACAGCTAGACAGAGCCCCTCCTCCTACCTATATTCCTGGTGATATTATATCAGCCTTCAACCATTGGTTATCGAACAGAAATGGAAATTTCCAAAGCCTTTGAAAGTGAAATACCAGGTTTTATTTAGTCTGGATTTCTAGAGAATTGGTTCACCATTAAATGTACTATAACAACCAGAAATAAACATGAATGTATGTGCACTGAGAGTTCAGTAATAAGAAAAACACATGAGTTTTTTTTTTTTTTTTTTTTGCCAGTGGGTACATCGTGAATGATCCTTATATCTTTTTTCTTATTTTCCTAAAAATGAAAATAATAGCAGCCATAATTCATCAAGTGTTCACTGTATAAGAGGAACTGTGCTATCAATGCATTTTACATAAATCATCTCATTTATTTGCAATAATTTTATATAGCATCATTATCTCCATTTACTTTTTTTTGCACCTTAATGATAAAACTGAGGTTGACAGAAGTCATTTTCCCAAGGTTACAAAGTCAGTGAGTCATGATTCATACAAATATGTCAAATTAACAGTTTCAGACTTTCAGTTATTTTGTTCTGCTATCGTCATTTTCCTTTCTCTTTCACTTGTTGAATATATTATTTCAATGAAATATTCAAATACTTATGGAACACTGCTTTTATGTAGCCACTGTCCTAGTCACTGTGGTCCGTGGACCCTAATTACTGGGAGCTCATATTGTAATGGGCAAGTCAAATAAGGGAACAGATGATGTCACACAGTGTACTGTGTATAGTAAACAAGCACCTACCAGTTAATTAGAAAAGGTTCATATCAGAAGAACATTGATTAAATTATGATGAGCAAAGAATATTTACTGCATTGGCCATGCTGACTAGAGTGAGGAAAATGGCATTGCTAAAGAAGGGAAAGGTATGTGCATCGCCACCTAGTGGTGAAATGGCATAGAACGAAAACCATCAAGAGTCCAGTGCTCCTTGACTTACATCCTGATACATCCATCACATTACAAATGTCGATGATGCATCAAATGACACTAACCTACCCAACCTCCAAGTTTGGTAAGACAGTACACTGTAGAGTGTGTGTTGTTTCCCCTGGTGATTATGTGGCTGACTGGGAGCTTTGGCTCATGGCCATTGCCCAATATCATGCGAGCATTATACTGCATATAAGGATCTGGGAAAAGAAAATAATTCACAAAATTTTAATTTATATATTTACTTCATATATCTTATTAACATATATTGATTTTATATATTAATGGGATTCATTATTTTTCCACATATGCATTTATCATATTCATCTACCTTTCTTCCACCCTGCCCCCCTACTTTTCTGATGTCCAATAATTCATTATTCTACATTTTTGTTTTGTGTCCACATATGAGAGAAAGCAACTGATACTTGTGTTTCTGTGTCTGGCTTATGTCACTTCATTTGATGTTCTCCAGTTCCATCTTCTTTTCTGCAAATGATAATTTAATTCTTTAGGGCTGAATTTGTGTATGTATACTGCATTTTCTTTGTCCATTCTTCTGTTAAGGAACACTCAGGCTGATTTCATATCTATTGTGAATACTGCTGAAATAAACATTGGCATGGAAATATCTCCTTTGTATACCAATTTCATTTCCTTTGGATATATTACCAGGAGTGGGATTGCTGGATCATATGGGAGTTCTATGTTTAGTTTTGTGAGGAACCTCCATACT
This sequence comes from Callospermophilus lateralis, assembly GCF_048772815.1. Taxonomy (NCBI): domain Eukaryota; kingdom Metazoa; phylum Chordata; class Mammalia; order Rodentia; family Sciuridae; genus Callospermophilus; species Callospermophilus lateralis. The sequence continues at coordinate 106,082,548 of NC_135313.1, read as the reverse complement.
GTTTTCTATAGTGGTTATAGTAATTTACATTCCCACCAACACTATATGAGTTTCTTTTTCTCCATATCCTTGCCAGTTTTTGTTATTTTTATTTATTTTGATATTAGACATTCTGAGGTGAGACAGTATCTCATTGTAGTTTTGATTTGTATTTCCCTGATGGCTAAGGATGTTGAGTGTTTTTTTATGTATTTATTGGCCATCTATATTTCTTCTTTTGAGAAGTGTCCATTCAGATCATTTGCTTATTTTAATTAAATTATTTGTTTTTATTGCTGTTGTGGTGATGGTTGTTGAGTTCTTTGAGTTCTGTATATATTTTAGATATTAACCCTCAGATAAAGAGTTGGCCAATATATTTTTCCCACTCTGTATGTTATCTCTTCACCTGATGATTGTTTCCTTTTCTGTGCAGAAATTTAGTGTACTGTAATCCCATTTGTCCATTTTTGCTTTTGTTTCCCATGTGTTTGGACTCCTATCCAGAAAATTATTGCCTGTACCAACATCTTTAAGGGTTCCCCTTTGAGTTTCAGAATTGCAGTCATTACAATAATGTCTTTGATCAGTTATGAATTGATTTTTGATCAGGGTCAGAGCTAAAGTAAGGTTTCAGTCTTCTGCATGTGGATGTCTAGTTTTCTAAGCACCATGTTTTTGAAGAAACTGTCCTTTCTCCAATGTCTGTTTTGGGTACCTTTGCCAAGAATCAGTGGAGGTAGATGCTTAAGTATATTTCCATGTTCTCTATTCTGTTTCATTGATCTGTGTATATGTTTCTATGCCATTATCATGCTGCTTGGATTACTACAGCTCTGTAGTATGTCTTGAAAGAGGTACTGTGTTTCCTCTGGGTTTGCTCTTCTTACTAAAGATTGTTTTGACTATTTGGACTTTTCTGTGCTTCCATATGAATTTTAGGATTTTATTTTTTAGTTATGTGGAAAATGTCATTGATATTTTGATGAGAATTGCATTGAATCTGTGGATCACTTTTAGTTATATGGACATTTTAACAATATTCTGCCAATTCATAAACATAGATGGTCTTTTTACCTTTTAATGACTCCTTCCATTTCTTTGTCAGTGTTTAATAATTTTCATTATAGAGGTCTTTTACTTCCTTAGTTAAGTTTTACTTCTTTTGATAATTTAGCTAAGGTTTGTTTTGTGGCTATTGTGAATGAGAGTGCTTTTATAATCTCTTTCTCAGCAATTTCATCTTGGTATATACAAAAGCTTTTGAGCTTTGTATGTTGATTTTTTGCCTCCTGCTACTAAACAGAAGTCACTTTTCAGTTTAAATAGTCTTTTGTTAAAAATAAATAAATAAATAAATAGTCTTTTGTTGAGGTCTTTAGGTTTTTTTCCTCCACTGAATTACTTTAAAGTTTTTTTTCTTTTTTTGTTTTTCTACTTTGGTTTTGAGGAATCCGACTATGATATCTCTGTGTATATATAATGTGTGTATTTTGTTTGAGATTTCACAGAGCTTCAACAAGGGGTAGATTTTTTCTTTCTTTCTTTCTTAAACAGAAAACAGATTTGGAATATTTTAAGCCAGTGTGCCTTCAATTACTGTTTCTCAGCCAATCTCTTCCTCTTTTTTTCTGGGATTTCAGTTACATAATTATGAGACTATCCAATGTGTCCTAGGTTACTTTGGGTTTATTAATATTGTCAACATTTTTCCCTGTTCATATGACAATTTTATAATTTCTATTGCCCTGTCTTGAAGTTTACTAGTAGTTTATTCTACAACAGGCAATCTCCTGTTAAACCCTAAATAGTTTTATCAAATATCTTTCAGTTTTATAATTTCAGTTTTGTTCAGTTTCATGGATTCTCTTAATTTGTTAAGAATTTTCATTCATTTTACATGTCTGTATCTAATAGGCATATATGTTATATATACATTATTTAAGGAATGTTTATTGACAAGTTGTAACACTCATGCATTATATATAGTTACTATATATACGTATATCATTTTCAAAATCACTGAACATATTTGTAAGTTCTTTTAAAGTCCTTTTCTACTAATTCAAGTATCTGCCATTTCTCTGGGCCTGTTTCCATTGACTATTTTTTCTCTTGGTTATAAAGAAAAACAAAGGATTTTACTGTCATGGTAATCATGATATAAATATTGCCATGATTTGACTTGACATAGCCACAGGCAAATTTTTTAATACCTTGGCATCATTAATTTATTCTAATTAAGTGCTTAATGTGCCAGTAACAATCTCTCTGGCCTAAATTAGTGTACAATAGGAAACTTAGCTATTATTCAAGGGAACATAAAAATATGATCACATATGATCATGAAAAGCAATGATGCCTAAGTATTTAGATTTGAACTCGGTTTTATCTTGTTGAACTGAGAATGCTGAAATTAAAGAGTAACACTGCATTGAATAAACAGGAATGTGACAGAATTTGTTGGACTTGTATGTTTGCAAGTAGAATAAGAAGAAACAGCAACATTTTAAAAGGGTAGATACCAGAAATAAACACCTAAACAAAGAAGGCAAGCTACTCTTCTCATTTCATCTTCCTTCCTACCTTTCAGTATTTGAAGACTGCATCGAATCAAAGAATTCAAAATTCCTTCTTCAAACCTGTTAGGAACTTTTGAGTAATTGATCACCATGGTGGGAAGACGGCTGTTTTTACATAGCATCCCTTTATTTCTTTATTAATTTATTCAGTATTTACTACATACCTGGTATAATTTGGCACTATAACAGACATTGTGTTATTTTTATTTTTATTTTATTTTTACTTTTTAGGTGCTGGGTTTGAACCCAGGGCCTTGTGCATGCAAGGCAAACACTCTACCAACTGAGCTATATCCCCAGCCGCTTTATTACTTTTTTATTTGTTCCAATTATACATGACAGTAGGATGCATTTTGACCCATCATACATGAATGGAGTATAGTTTATTATTTTTCTGGTTGTACATGATGTAGAGCTACACAGGTCATGTAATCATATTTGGACATAGGATAATAATGTCTGATTCATTCTACTATCATTCCTACCCCCATTCCCCCTTCCTTCCCTTCACTCCCCTCTTCTAATAGATATTGTGATGGGCGAGTACAGACTTGGCTGTTATCTTCCTGGAGTCTAGGGACAAGTTAGTGTATTTTCTGATACTGTTAATTTGGCAGCTGTGGAAGCTGCTAGATCCTCCAGTGAACCACCTTTGTTTCCTGATCCCTAGACCACACTACTGCCAGACATATGCATATTTCTTCAAAGTGGTAGGCCATAAACTCTCAGCATCACATTCTTTCTGTAAGAAATGAGGATGGAGGTATGACTTTAGGTATAATATTTTGAGTGTAGCTTTAGAGTTGTTTTTGTCCTTTTGCTTTAAAGGGATTAGGTAAGGAAGGTGGGACTTATATCACATTCCACACATAACACTGTGGGATTCCATTTCAAGTTTTAATGATAGTATAAGCAGTCCATTGAAAGACAGCCAATAACATCCATCTCTTTAAATAAGTATGCTGCAGGGCTGAAATAACTTTGGCTTTATTGCTTTTAAACTTCATGAAGCCTGGGTTAAGCTCTTGGCTACGTTACATCTGAGAAATACAGACCTCATTTCACCTGCTCCACACTACAGCTGCAGTTTTATTTGGAAAATTGATGAGGGCATTAAGATCTGAACTCATGTTGATTCTAATGTAAATAAATGGCATCATAACTTCGTACTTGGGAGTGCCACTAATCCAGACCTTAAAATTAAGGGTTATCTTGTTGATTGGGGGAAAATTAAGGCAATCAACTTTCAAGGCTTTAATAAATGAGATTGAGCACTTAAAAATCATCTTCAAACTGGCTTTAAAAGTAGATGACTAGAAAATCAATAGCAGAAATACATACCCATGGAAACACAATGTTCTATATTTACGATTAAGGATATTTCCTTCTGTCATTTGACTTAAATTTATTAATAAGAGACTTAAAAGCAATTATAGAAATTATTGAAAATATTTTAGTCAGATATTCACTGTTGTAGTTGATCTAAGTAAGACAAGTAGAGTCATGAAAAGTTGAATTTTCAAAAAAGTAATAATTTAGACTCAGTGGAACTAATGTAAATTTATGAAATCAAAGGATATGAAAGTTTTCCTTAGAAGTTAGAGGTGTAGAAGGCTCAATCATGTTCCTTGTTACTTGTTTTCTGTGTTACTTGTGTGTCTGTGTTTATCTTTGTGTAAAATTTGTTAAATCATAAACCATAATAGACTGACCTTAGAAACTAACCTCTATAAAATGTTAGAATGCAAATTACTTCATCTCAACACTATTACCACCACCATCCTAGCTTTGATTTCTTGAGTCTGACTGTGTGCTAGAGAGATTTAAGTATTAAATCCTATTTATTATGAAATAATTTCTTAATGTATGCTTGTGAAATAAACTTTCTATCATTTCACAGGGTCCAGTAAAAGAATCTTTTTGGTACTAACACCAAAAGGCAAAGGAAAGTTTTACTTCCATTGGGGAAGATTTCATAAAGGGGAAAGTCTATTAGTGAATTTCATGAGTAGAAACTGGCAGATGTGAAATAAATTACAGATTTGTGTCCTAGGTCAGTATGTGCTAGGAGAACACCACCTGGCCACTTTAAGACATTTGTGGTGTTTTTTATTGTTTGCTTTTATGTTTGAAGCATATTTGTATGGTACTCCAAAAACAATATGAAATATTAAGCACTGCATAAATTTTGAGTTCAGAATTGATGCTAATGAAACTTGTAAAACTAATCTGATGCATACTTAATGAGGTACATAATAATTAGTGTGCTGTGTTATAAACATGAAAAAATAGTATCAAAATATTGTGTCCTAGATGATAGTCCTTGTCTGTCTTGCCATCCCAAATTCTTGGAGCCTTGGACTGAGCAGACATATGAACCCTGGGTCAGACATATCTGTTTTAAGTATAATCAGAATCATAGTAATCATAAAAATGATTTCCATTTGTTTTAAATTTACTATATGCCAGACTCTGTTACATACTTAACATGCATATGTCACCTTATTTTAATAACACAAATGAGATACAGAGCTGCACTTTTCAGATGAAAAAGTTGAGGTTAAAGACTTGGATGTGAGGGCAACATAATATCATGGAAGAAATATGAGATTTGGAATCAGATAAATTTTCAAATCAGGATTTACTATTTATTGTGAGATCTCCAGAAAATTATTTATCCCCTTTTCATTCCAGAGAAAAATGTTAAACCATAACATAGGGTTACTTTTGTTTCCCTGTTAAAATGACTCATTTGGATAATATGCTAACCCAAATATTGTACCTGGGTCAGAGGAGACATTCCCAAATGTTCTCCCCTCCTCCCTCCACTCCTGGGATCTACTTGTACAACTGTATCTAAATTGACACAAGAAGTGTTTAGTCTGGCTTCAGTGAGGTCAAGGGGAAAGGGTCCAATGAGTTTCTCTGTCAGGGAAAGGTTATGGATGGGAAAGGCAGCATATGCATTTTTCTTACCTTTTTCTCCCAGCACAACCCAGTGTGCTCTTATGGTGGCTTTGTGGGAAAATCAGCATATCCATGCAGGCATAGTCCCTTGGAAGGCAGAAAGGTGAACAAATGACATCTTAAAGAAAGAAACAGGAAGTGTGTTGGTCTCCAAGGTCACCTCCCAGATTTGATCATTCTCTAGGAAGACTCCCAGGACTCAGCATATTGTCATATTTATGCCTATGATTTATGACATCAAAAGGATCCAAAGCAGAATTAACAAAGGGCAAGCCACACAGGCAATGCCTGGAAGAAACTGGGTGAGAATTTCCTAGTCATTCTCCAGCGCAGTCAGCCCAAAATGTTTAGTTCCCTCAGAAATGGATTGTGGCAACAAGTGAGAAATGTTGTCTTCAGAGGAGTCGTGTCAGAGTTTCTATGAGACGCTGGTCACTTAGGCTACCCACTGCCTGGCATACACCAAATTTCAGACACCCTAAAAGGGAAGCAGGAGATCAGCATAAATCATACTTTTTGCATAATCAGGTTAAGAACAGTGAGAATTAAGAACATTTTAAGCAAGAAATGGAGGGAGTTTTTTCCACCCATTTTCTAAACACTCTAGGGTCACATTTACAAACAGAATTTCATATGGATGGAAGGCTCAGGTCTTCTCAGTTGACATTAACTCATGCTACCCTGTGTACATGTATTTTAAGTTTTATCCGTACAGAAGGACACAATCATGTACCAGGATCTAAGAATGGCAGAGCAGGATCCAGATGGATCTGTGCTCCTATCTGTCTTTTTCGTCAGGCACTTCTAGGCATGAACCAACTGTCCAGTCTCACATGGCCTCTCTGCCTTTTAGGGAAGCCTCCCATGGAACGACATGCTATCTCACTTCATTTTGTCTTCATTCTCTGGTCCTTTAAATGTTGACTGATTGGAATTCTCTCACTAATCCACTTTGCCTTTTCTGGAGTAGTTCTTTGCAAATACGGAAGGTTTGACAAGTGTTTTACAAAAAAAAACTTGGATCTATTCTTCACTGATATCTGCCCACTCGGTACTGACAGGTAGAATAAAGAATTTAAGTTTATTTTGTGTTTAGGGTGCCATAACTACTATGATTTTTGTGTCTATCTTTTTTAAATTCTTATTTCGTGTTTCTTTAATAAGCAGCTCTGTGAGGTAGTTGGGACTGTGATGGGTAGTTGAGGCTCAGAAACCGTATATATTAGAATTGTTAGGAAGATTCAACCAGAGTACAGATTACCTATCTCTTTAATAAATCCCATTTCTAATTAATTAAATTAATATTATAAAAGTAATTTCATGGAAAGAATCATCATAGATAGATAATTTTTCTTCAAAACCAGATAGTTCTTTCTCTTTTGACCTTGTAGGGGAGTTCTGCTATGGTTTGGCTTCAGGGACCAAAGCTATATTGATCAGACTCTTTTAAGGTGACTGGAATCTAATAACACCTAAGGATACAGCAAGTGAGTAAATGATCAAGACCCAAGAAGCCCTTTCTTCAAATCACATATACATGTAAAGCACATGAAGAGAGAGACAGGAGCAGAACTCAAAGTATGATGAGGTATGTGTATGTGTGTGTGTGTGTGTGTGTGTGTGTGTGTGTGTGGTGTGGTGTGTGTGTGTGTATTCAGGAATCAAGTAGCAAGTGAGGGTTGAAGTTCAAAACAAGGACAGTGATCCTATATTACCAGGAACTAGGTGTGTATGTTCAATTCTCACCTTTGTCTTCCTTACGATAGCTCTGTATTTTCTCCCTCTCATTTGATCACAAGTTATCAAGTGAATGGATAGGTCATCTGCTTTGGAGCCACTGTTTGTCATAAACAAGGCTTAACTTATTCAGGTTTCATTCACTACTTCACAAATGTTTAAATAACCATTTGGACAGGAGTGAGTTTTACAGCGACGTCCCACTGTAAAGGATATTTAGTATTCAATAAAGCTTGCAGTCCTTTACCTTAATGCTGTGTCTTAATATATTGACTCAAGTCTCATTGGAAATCTGAGACACGGGTTCCATGATCTATACACTTAATAAACCTTTAAATAATGAAACAGGATAGACTTGAAGGGCCAGCTTTCTTTGTTTCTATTTTATGCCTGCACTTTTATGGGCTTGATGATTAGGACTCAGACTGACTCTTGGCAACATTGCAAAGTTAGCAAAGGTCTTTCCAACTCAATCCTGACTTCTTACCACCCTCATTGCATAGAAATTCTTCCTCTAGCTCCCTGAGGTTCATATGATTCTCTGATTTTCATATCTGTCTCTTCCATTAATATTATCCTGTGTATCAGACCAGGGTTCTTCAACGTTTTTGGAGTTACTTGTTAAGTTTTCAGTTCTTCTTTTCTCACAGAGAAGGATATATCCATCATCTCATTGCTTTGAACCAATCTAGTATATAAAAAGTGGGAGTAGTAGCATGAAAGGGAGGAAAACAAATGCAATATCAGCTCCCACCCAGGACAAATTCTGCACATATAGTCAGGCTCCAAATTCTTCAAAATCAGCACAGTAAGGAAGCCACTTTGCATAATTTTGGGGCGATATCTTCTATCTTATAAATTCTATTCCATGTCAGGAATTCTGATGTTCATTTAAAAGTAGACTCTTATCTAAGTGCTGTGTCTTGAAAGAATATAAAATGTTATTGGGTAATCGTGACTTACTCTGGCTAAGTAAATTGTTGGAAAGATGGAACGTTAGTCTGTAAACTCTAAAAGGATCATGACCCCTGTATTCCTGGTGAACATCCACGGAAATGCTCCTAAAAGACAAAGCACCATATAAACTCTGTAGTAGCACTGACAGGATGGTTGAAACATGACAATGATGGCTGTCATGGGGTTGTTTTAGGTCATGACGTACTTGTAATCAGATGCCTTCTTCTTAGATTAAATCTTACAAAATTCAAGTGATAAGAAAAACACACGGGTTTCTTTGCTAATGGGTGTACCATAAATCTCATATTTTTCTTATTTTCATGTGGTCATAAAAATACAAATGCAACAGTCATTAGAGATTTTATTGGCTCTTAAAAAAAGTAAAATACTCTGAGAATGAAAAGTATGGAGGGAACCCAGTTATCCACGCTGGAAGCAGAAGGTAGCAAGATTGGAAGGCTATGTATGGTTTTAAAGAATGACCTAATGCTCTTATTTCTGTGGATAGAAATTGCTGAAAGGAGAAATGATGTGCAACTGGGAGAAGACAGACATTTGAGTGTATATGTGTGTGTCTACGTAGTAAGAGAGAGCTTGGATTGCAATCGGCTAACTTAGGTATGAAATTCAATCTTCCTCCGTGAAACTATCCATGAACGTTAAATCTTACACTTAATGAGGATAAGAAAATGCATCTCAGTTTTTCAGATATGCTCTGTGTGTTTCTAAGTGCTACCCCCTTTATCCTTCTTTTTAGCTGAGTCTACTACTATATATGTAAGCCTCTGGCTTCGTGATCTCATCAGTAGTCATCAAATTCCTACAGAGCATTTAATAAGCCATGCTCACTGGTAAGCCCTGGGAATATGCAGTGAATAAGGCAATCTGTTAAGTGAGGCAGGATTTCTTTCTGTCCACTCAAACGTTAGTACATAATACTGTTTCTCCTCTGTTTTTGCTCTCTGACACTTATGGAGATGATGCTAAACACAAAACAATTATTCATTATCTGGCATGGTCATCTGTCTCAAGGGAGAATCTCCTCAAACTCATATAGTGGATGGAGGATGAAGGAAGGAACTTACTCTGATGGATCACAGGTTGGAAGCCTCTGAGGGCTGGTGATAACCCCCAGGGTTCCCATTTTCTGCGCATCTCCAGCTCTCAGCCACCTATGCAAATAGTATCACCTTCTCCAAAACCCTGGCCATTACCTTGGAACCCTCCAAACATAAGCATACACTGGCCCTAACCAACAAAGTTGGCTTCTGAGGGACACAAAGTGATAAGATGACCCTTTTCCTTAGTGATCACAATTTTCTGGAAGACAAAGATGGAAAAAGAGACTCAAGAAGATAATCAGATGGCATAGATGTTTAGTGTCCTTTCCATTCTTTCTCAAGTCAATCATATTTACCACTAACATACCCAGCACAGATTTTCCCCTCCAAATTCAGAAACGAACAAACAAATGATGGTAGTGCAAGGCCGACAGAGATAAGTACATATGGAGAGGTGTTCAAGAAGACACCAAATATGTTGCATTTTGAGAAACAGGATGAAAATTATCATCTAACATTTATGGGATTCTATTCATAACACATTTATATGATTCATCTCATGTTATCTCCATAAACCTTTAAGACATGAACAATTACTTAACATACAGTTTCCCCAGGATTTAGAGTTTGTGGTATCTAGTCCATTACTGTTTTCTTCATTTTACAGGTAAGAAATCTAAGACTCAGAGTGAGATAAATTGCCTATAGTTGAAACCTAATATGGATCAGACACAGAGATTCCCAACTACCCTATCCAAACTCCTAACTGTTAATTACCAATAGAAATCCTCCCCATGGAAACTTTAAGAAACTGACCCCTGAGATGACGTAGACTAAACATTTGAAGAGCATCAAAATGGAACCGTGAATGAGAAGTCTGTACTAAATCATGATAAGACAGTGGTAAAAAAAAATGGGTGGTCTTTAACCTGAAAACATTGAACTAGATTGAGTACATCCTTCAATCCTGCATCCCTCAAATGCTCTTGCCTCTTGCACACAATACAGGTCTGATCTGCATGTTAACATTCTTCAATGTCCTTGGCCCTATTCCAAGACCAAGAGAGATAAGAGTTCCTATCCATTAGCCCCTGCTCTGTGCCAGAGTTTGAGCTAAGTGTTTCACATGAACAGTACTTCCAGGTAGGTACAATTAACTCCATTTTTCAGATGATGAAACCAAGGCACAGATAGGTGAAGAGAGTTTTTCACTATGGCACATCATCTTGGTAGTATATAACAGCATGTATTTTAGTTTTGATCTCTAATTGCTTTCTATAGTAATATCCTAGAGGAGGGGTTATAAACCCTGAGTGGGTGTTAGAAAAAAAATGTAAGAATTGTGTTAAAATTACAGATTTCCAAGCACCATCTGAAAGCTGTTGCATTAGATCTTCCATAGCTAGGGGTTGAGATGTCTGTAATGTGAGCATATTTCACAGGGAATCACAGAGGAAGCCAGATTTATCAGCCCAAAGGGCAGACAGAAAACAGTGAATATGCTTATAAAGCTGCATGATATAAATATGCAATATTCAGAACAAGGGTTGGGAGAAATAATAGTCCTGCACTTTGTACAAATCAGATCATCTTTGAAGAGGTGCTTTGAATTTTTGGTAGCTTATGTCAAGTGCCAGGATAGCAAAGAATGATTTTGCTTGGGATTTGCATTGTATCCAAGGGACCCAAGACAAAGACAGAGCACTGGAGGCTTGCGATTTGGGGAGAACTTTGGAGAGTAACTATCTCACTCATATGTAATAAAACAAACAGACAAACAAACCAAAATATAACAACAACAACAACAAAAACAGTAGTTTCTCCTGGCTCAGTCTCTGTGCTTTTGTTGGTAAGGGGAAGGCCCAGTTTCTAGAGCTAGCTTAGCTTTGTTCCTGCCAAATCTTGCCCGCAGTGCAGTTTGCATCCAGGCTTCACATTGCCCTCCATTGCCTACTGCACAGGACCAACCCCTCCCTCCAAGTCACCATCTCCCACCTTCCACACCCAGGCACTTTTAGCAGGACAGCTATTTTCTGACATACTCAGGCACAATTTCCCAACTACACAGCCATTCTACTTGTGCAGCCTCAGGTGTAATTATGAAGGCTGTCCCTGAGCTCCTGCCTACACTTAACAGGGAGGGAAGGTCTTTCCTTCTCTATTAAATGTTTTGAAAGAAAACCCGTAGGCATGACAAGGTTCAGGCACCAAGCAGGAATGGGAAGCAGAGTGCTCCTGCTTTGATAGGCATGCACAAGGAGTTTTAATTATCTACAATTTAAAAATTCTTCCCTTTTGCTATAAAAAGACAAGAATGGTGACAACTCAATTTCCTGTGTACACGGAGAAAGGAATTGGTTGAGAATATGATCTGCTCTCACTTTTCCTTTTCCTTTTTCCTTCATAATATTTATTTTTCCCATCCTATGTATGAATAATAAATACAGAAAATATGGAAAACACAGAAGTGCATAAAGATGAGCAACCTGTAAACCCTCGGTCTAGATATAGCTTCTATTAAGAATTTTATACACTTTAATCCAGTCTCTTTCTCACACACTCACACACACACACACACACACACACACACACACACACATACACACAATAATAAAGATTCTATTGTAGAAGTCTTGCATTTTTTGGTTCCATATTACATCATGAGAAAACATTAATGTTACTAAACATATTTCAAAGCAATTTTGCAATAGTCCCATAATATTTGTCACATCCTAATGCATTCCACTTTATTTTCCTATTTTGAATATTTAAATTATACCTTATGTTTTGTTTATAACTCATTTTAAATTATTTATTTACTCAAGCTATTGACCAAGTCATGCTGTGTTGTTGACACTTCTCATGATAGCATGGTGTGATACAACGTGAATGGGCTTTGGAGACAGAAAACCCCAGAGCCTCATCCTGGTTGTAAACAGGCTGATATGTGTTAATAAAAATTTCACTATCTCTGAGCATCTAGGCAGGTCATTAACAATTTTTTTTTCCTGATGTGTAAAATGCAGCTCATGCCAATTTCCCTGCTTAGCACTCCAAAACTCTTCCCTCTATTCCCTACTACAAACTAACCATACGAGTACATTCTTCCCACGTACAATTCCTTGCTTTACGTCTTTAAACTTGCAAGGGCATGTTTCCTTTTCCAGCTCTACTTCATTTTCAAGGTCAAACATGAATCCAATACCACCATCTCCTCCCTTGACTTGCTTTGTCTCTGGCTTTTCCTTTTCCAAGTCCCAGATGGACTCGGCATCAAGGTATAATCAGGCTGATTCTTCAGCCACAATCTCGTATCTCTGCTTTTGTGTCTACTATTTCTTTCCCTTGGGATGTTCTTCTTACTCTCCCTCCTTCCTGGCTGTTCAATTTATCTTCATGTTTGGAAAAACCCCTGCAACCCTCACTCCTCTGGGAGGGCTTACAAACCCATACCATAGAAGAGGCTGAGCCACCCTCCTTGATGATTCTATGGTCTGAAACCAAGTTACTGTAAGAGAGAAAGATGTTCTATTTAAACTTTCCGAATTTGAATGTTTGGTTTTTTTCCCCACTATTTCTTCCAAACTTTCAACCACACATCAACTGTTTCTTTTCACTCTGCCTTTAAATATTTCTCCAGCTACACATGGTGATATGATTTGTGGCCACTTAGATCTGAGCCTGTCCTAAACCTGATTAGTCTACAGTATCCATTGAGGGAGTACAAATGAAAGATGTATTCCTTAATACCAGAGATAAGAAAACAGCAAATATACATATGAAGAAAAGTAGGTGACAATTCATAGAAGTGTCCTGAGTTTTTCCTGGCTCCATCCTTTACCAGCTATGTGGTACTGAGTAATCCTCTGAGCCATGTGTTCTGTATCTGTTTACATGAAAATGATGTTTGTGGATTCTTAGAGTCATACCAGTTAAATAAATGACCTATAGTAATCACTTAATGAATCATAGTTTTATTTGAAATTATACTTGACCAGCTATAGTTATAATTTATTAGAAATATTGTCAACTGTTATTGAAGAATCACATAAAAGGATTCCATTAAAATCCTAGGAGAACATATGAGTCATAAGCAGTTATTTATATTCACACAAAATATGTAATCCTTAAAATTATCTTCAGTAGTGAAACAGATCAGCAATCATAGCATTAGTCCCCAAATCTCTAGAACCTGCCATGATTTCTAGTATATGCGTAGCTCTCAGAAAGAAAGTATTCAGTTGAATTTATGGTGGAATAAATTTTTAGAGGCTTTGATATTCCATTTTTAAGAGTCCAATGTACCCTACACCCACTTATTAGCATATTTATGTGACAATGAAACTATTAGAAGAAGATTATTAGGTTATGGACCTTAAATTAATGCAGAAGACATAAAAGATCAAAGAACCTAGGATGAATTTTATAATTTATAAGGGGAAACTGAGAACCAAAGAGGTTCCATGAATTGCCAGAACACAGCCTGAGAGGAGCAGAATTGAGATGAGAGCCCAGGTCCTGACCTTTACTTCCTCCATGCCATCCAGATTTTCTTCATATTACAAAAGACTGGCCCTTTAAAACTGCTACTTATATATTTAAGGTAAAAATGAATTTATATTTAAATTCATGTTTCACATTGATCAGAATTGCAAAGTGCCTTTAGGTATTTTGTTGTAATTGCCGTCCCCTTCCTTCTTCATCCTTCATTCCAATTCCCACAGTATTGAATTTTTGTTCAAAGAATTTTTTATACAAAGAAATCTCCCATGGTTTCTTATGTTATATGTCAAGCTCCCTTATGAATCTGTCTAAAGCATAAGAAGAATAAATCCCAGGGCAGGAGGAATTTGTATTCATACATCTAATTAACCTTTAATTGTCTATTGTGGCTGCCTTGCACTTCAGTAGTTGCTTGATTTTTATTATCCATCTAATTAGTGTGGTTTAAGTGGCTTCTTATGTCAGATTTTATTATATCAGTTTGCTTACACAATTTCAGGACACTCTGGGGAGTTCCGATATCATTGTTTGGAGCTACGTGTATATATGTCATTTCATTTTTCTCTTAAGAAAAAAGTGCTTTAACCAGTTTCTCCCACTAGGGTGTATAAGTAGTCTATGAAATTCCATGATAATGGCTAAAGCCTTTTATTAATTGTGCATAAATTATGAACACACAATTCTTCAATCCTAATTAAAAACTTTTCTACCCAGTAAGCCATTGAGTTGACAGACCAGGAATTCTGAAACAATTGGAAGCAGTGAGGAATATCACTGAAAAATACTATGATTTAGGGAAAACTAAATAAATATGCATATACTTGTGAATCAATTTCCATATCCATGCAAATAAACATTCATGAAATCTATGAATTGCAGCTGGGTGTCCACCAATAGTAGGGTGGCTGGACATCATTATACAAAGTACATTATACAAAGACTTGAATTGGGTATCAACATACTTTACATACAAACAGAGATACAAAAATTGTGGTATACATGTGTATTTAGAATTGTAATGCAAAAAAAGAAAAAAGAATAGTGTTACCTTAGATTAGGTAGAGGGAAGTAAAAGGAGGGGAAGGCAGGGTATATGGGGATAAGAAAGATAGTAGAATAAAACAGACATTATTATTGTATGTATGTATTGTGATTCTACAATATGTATACTCAGAAAAATGAGAAATTATATCCCATCTATGTATGATATATCAAAGTATATAAGTGTGTTCTACTATCATGTATAACTAATTAAAACAAATAAAAAATTTTTAAAAAGATTTAAAATAATCAATTAGGTGTACAAATCTTATTCCCTATTAGTAATCTTTTCCTTATTTTAACTTGTGAATTTCTTTCCAAGTGAAAAATAAGCTTATCTTCAATCATATAATTTGCATTTTCATGTTAATGTTTTCTTATTTCATAAAGTTTCTAAATTACTGAAAATTAACAAAAACACAATTTAACAAATTCTGTCCCTGTACAACAGTATGGTTGTCTCTAATATGGAAAAGGATTTTAGTCTGTTAGACTCCCTGAGCTCTTTATTTCCTTTGTCTTTATTCCCTTGGCTTCAAAATAGAATTAAACAGTTTGACTTATTTCTAGATTCTGCTTCTGTCTATGTCTATCTCTGTACTGGCAAGATACAAAAGATCCAGTTAATTATTAATTACTAATAGTCCATATGTTGGGTGGTAATTGTCTTATGTGTGGAAACAAAGCAGCATTATCTGAGAAGGGGTAGCCAAGCAATGTTAATCTTATTTAATGTGATAAGTTAATATTGATGAATACACACAGAAAAAAGAACTGAAATCAAATGTGTTTGAAATATCTTCTAGAACTGTTGCATCATTATAAATCCAAGAGAATTACACTCATAGTTTTTTTTTAATCTGAAGAAAGGGAAGAGATAATTAGAAAACAACCCAATTAATAAATGGGCAAATAAATTAAACAGACACTTCTGAAAAGAAGAACTGCAAATGACAAATGTATGAAAAAAATTTAACATTATTAGCAATTAGGGAAATGTAAATCAAAACTACACTGAGATTTCATCTCACACCAGTCAGAATGGTAATCGTCAAGAATACAAATAATAATAAATGCTAGAGAGGATGTGAGGAAAAAAGGAACACTTTTACACTGTTGGTAGGATTGTAAATTAATACAACCACTATATAAATCAGTATGGAGTTTCCTCAAAAGACTAGACATGAAACCACCACATGACCCAGCTAAATCACTGCTCCATATTTATCTTAAAGAATTAAAGTCAGCATGGCTATAGTGATACATGCACACCCACGTGTGTTATTTGGAACCAGCCTAGGTATCCATCAATGGAAAGAGTATATATCCACAATAGTGTTTAACTCATCCCTAAAGAAAAATGAAATTACGTCATTTGCAGGAAAATAGATGGAACTAGTAACCATTATGTTAAGTGAAGTCAAATTCAAAAGGTCAAGAGTTGTATTGTTTTCTCTTATATGTGGAAGCTAGAGAAGAAAAAGGAAAAGAGAGGTGAGGGCAGAGCTCATGAGAATCAAAGGGAAATAAGAAGAGGGAAGAGACCAAGGAGATAGAGGTGGGGAGGGAGAGGGAAAGTGTCGGGGAGTGATATTGGCCAAATTATATTGTTATATTGTGTACATGTAAGACTAAGTAACAATAAATCCCATTATACTTACAACTATACTGCACCAATAAAAATGTGGCGAAATACCAAAGAAAACCAACATGGTAGATTGGATTATCGTTATCATTTGCAACTCTTATTCTTTATTGTGGAAGAATTACACAGTGATTGCCTATGTTGAGACACTTTATAGAGCTTCCTGTTGAAACTGGCAGAGTGTACATCCCCTTCCATTGTTAGTTTTATTGAAGTGACTTGTTTTACCCAATGGAATACACTGGGCTAATGAAGGTACATTGTGTCATTTCCAAGCTGAGTCTTAAGTCATAAAAGTTTCTGCCATCCTGTTTGGATTTTCTATCTTTTGCCAAGAGAAGACCATGCCTCAACGAGTTGTTGCTCCTCAGCCTGTTGCAAACACCAAGAACAAAGAAACATGGATTAAATTGAGCCCAAAGCCTGGGTTACTATGCAACTCAGCTGATATCAGTGTAGACCATCTGACCCTCAGCCACACCCAGGAGCATGAAATTAATGTTGTTGATGTCAGCTCTTGGAGATTAGAAGGCTGTTTGCTAGGCAACATTATCATGAATGAGGGAAAAAAATCTGGTAAATAAAACACTTTCTTATATGCCCAAATGAAATTAATGATTGAAGAAGTGTTTTGTTTTTTTTAGAGAGAGAGAATTTTTAATATTTATTTTTAGTTTTTGGCAGACACATCATCTTTGTTTGTATGTGGTGCTGAGGATCGAACCCGGGCCGCACGCATGCCAGGTGAGCACGCTACCGCTTGAGCCACATCCCCAACCCCTGAAGAAGTGGTTATTGATGAATGATAAAATGATTAGATGGAGGTCAGTGGGAAACAATTGGGATATTGTGTTACAACCAACAGATATACACATGTATCAGATTATGACTCCAAAATTTTTTTTGTGGGGCACAGAGAATGAATATAATAACTTTCAACAGTAAGATTAAGTTTTCATTAGATTAGCCCAGTGCATCACTAACTATGTGACACCATAATCACATGAGGTGACACCTAAACTCCTCAAAATGACTGTCTTTGCTAAAAGTAATTAGTAAACCTCTAGATTCAAGTTCACTTTGATGTAAAATAGAAGCAATGGAGTTAGAAGTCAATACCACCAGCTGAGAACAAAAAATTCAACATAGACACACTCTACTACCCAACTGACTTGCTTCTTCAATACCTTAATTTTGCTAAAAGAGAAAGTGAGGAAGGAAGAAAAATTATAACAGTCAAATGCAATGTGTAGTTCTAGATTAGATCTTGCTTTGCAACAAACTATTTGATAAAGATATTTGAAATTTAAATATGGATTGGCTATTAGATCTTAATCTGAAATTTTTATCAAGTTTGGTGTAGTATTGTGGTTGTTAGGTTAAAAAAAAAGACAGACACTGATTATTTAACCTCTAGCTTATGTGTATAATTTACTTGAAAATACTTTAAAAATAGATATTATAATTATGGCAAGATATTAATGCCAATTAAATTTGGAGAAAATATCTATCATTCTACAAAATTTTTTTCTAACATTTTTAAATAAAATAGACTAGTCACAATGCATTTAGGACACAGGATGAAATCATTTATGTTGTCAGTCTCTGCAATTTGTCCTTGTGTTTCATTTTATTTTTTAATGTCTTCCAATTATTGTATCAGTTTAAAGGCTGCATCCCAAACAAGTCAGTAGGCTGCAGGAAGATTAGTAGGAAGTTTCATACAGTTTTTTCACTTAAAACAAACCCTTCTTGGACATGTGAGTAAATGTATTTACCATTCCATCAATGATAGAAGTTTCTTTTGCTTGTTATTATGTTATTCTTTTGTTCTTATCAGGAGAAGCATCAACTGCAGTTTTATAGCATTTTGTGCTAAAGCAATTAGTTATTAAATCTTTCCAAGCAGTTGAACCACCAGTAGAGCCAGTTAACCAAATAGTTAGAGGTAGAAAAATATCAAGTGCTGGTACAACTCTAGTTTTGTACTTCATGTCAGCAAACACAAAGTACAAAGTTTCAAAAAGATTACCTGTTTAAATACCAAGTGAGCCTCCAGTTTCTTTCTCTGGATCTCTGTGATAGACTAGATTTTGAAAGAAGAACAGTTACGATGTAAATAAATATCAAGAAGCCAATGATACAATCTTCAGTAATAAAAGGCACCCATCATATTAATATCAATAAATTAGCTTTATAACTTTCTTAAATTCTTTAATCAGTATCACATGCTTTCCATGTAATTGTCAAGATAATGGAATTGATTAATATTGAAAATTCCTCAAGGGTAATGCTTAAAACAGGAAATACATAGGAATTGCAATGCAGTGATCAACCATGAATATTCAGTAATCAACATCAAGTGTACTAGTCTTTTAATTCTTGTAGCACCATAGAGCTTAGAAAACTGAGGTTTTCTTAAAAGAGATAAAAAGTTGGGGTTAGTCATACACAGATAAAAATCACTTTAAAATATACATAAAAATCACTGATTAAAATTGTTCGGTTTTTACCTATCTCAGGAAAAAATGAGAGGTTCTAAGCACACTTTTCTTTTTAAAGAATAATGGGGAAGTTCAACTAAAAGTCTTTCATGCTTGCAATATTATTTTAAACAATAATAGACCTGGTAGGAATTAAAATACAATGAAATACAACAAAACAAAAATAAACCAATTTGTGACTACCTGGAACAAAACCTTCTATGAAAGACTACAGTTTTCAAATGTTTTGCTTTATGACATTAAGTAAATGTAAAACCAGATAAATACAGTCAGAATAAAGAAATTGGAATAATAAAATGCATACCATGTGAATTCGGGGCAAAATTGATACTCTGAAATTGTGAGACAAAAGAAAGGATGTTGATTTTTTTAAATAGCCTGGATTAAAGCCAAATGTCTACATCATTTTTAATGTACAGAATCAAGCTTAAGAGCTCAGCTTAGGACACCATCAGGAATCCTTGATACTGATTAGAAAGAAGACTTAAAGGGAATAATGGGCTACATGTTGGAAAGGGTACTATCATGGAATGTTCACAGGGTTTTTTTTGTTCCTTGTTAGAAAAATGGGCTGAATAATTTAGATGTTGTAGTCAGGTACGAATAAGGTACAAACCTTATTACAACTGGGAACAGTATGATTAGGATGAATAAACACAGGATGAATTACATAAAATATATTTATCCACATGTGCTATGAGGTCAAATATTAAGAAAAAAAACTTGTAGTTCAGAAAGAGTTAAAAATATATATTGTTAATATTAAGCTTGAACATATTTGACATAAATCAAACTGTTTTAGACAGTCTAAAACAAATAAGATAGTCACTTTCATGGGACCAGGTAAAAGTGCAAATATCAGCATGCCTTCAATTGTTTTTCCAGATATTTGCAGTTTTGTCTCCATTGAAAATAAGGATTTTTACCTTGTCTCTTTCCTCTTGAACCTACTTCCCTTAATGAATTGATCTTTCAAAAAAATTGTTTTCGTTGGGGTCTCCTGAACTTGGGGGAAAAAAAAAGCCCACAGTTTCTCTTCACCACATCAGGTTTGTGACTAATCTATTCCAGTATGCTTCTCACTATGATACTCTTAAACCCTGAGTGGGATACATTTTCTTCAGTTTCTATTTGCAGTCCCTCTACAGAGGACTCAGATTAAAAGGTGGGGCGGGGGTTTATAAATATCTTTTATCACTATTCCAGTACCAGCACCCCATTCTTACCACCACCTTCTTCACCCTTCTCACTACTGATTCTGTGGCCATGTGACTTTTTCTATTTGAAATATCTTTTCCCTATACCTTTTCACTGTAGTCAAAAACTAGACCCTCATACAAATAGACCACTCTTAGGGCTGTTCACCAAGTATTTGAAAAGTCCTAAACTCTTTGTATTATATTTAATATTAAATTAATTATTGATATGCTCACAATTTTCCTACCAGACTATATTTAAATGGCAGAAGTTAAGTGCTGTTAATTCTTTAACATACAGTTAATATTTAGGGGAGCATTAATTCCAAAGTTTTCAATTATGTGAGCATAATTAGTATTCAAATATTGCTTCAAAGTAAACATAAGTAGTGTGAAGTAGTGTGTGTACTGCTCAATTTAAGATTTTTTTTAAGAGAGAGTGTGAGAGAGAGAAAGAGAGAGGGAGAGAGAGAATTTTTTAATATTTATTTTTTAGTTTTCAGTGGACACAACATCTTTGTTTGTATGTAGTGCTGAGGATCGAACCCGGGCCGCACGCATGCCAGGCGAGCGCGCTACCGCTTGAGCCACATTCCCAGCCCTCAATTTAAGATTTTATAAGTGTTCTACATCTGGGACAATGGGACGAAATGGGTTAATGAATAGTCATCAGTGGCCATTTATACTTGAAAAATGCAAGGAAGAGAATGTTTAACCTGCATCCCCAAAGATTTTTCACTGAAATAGATGGAAAACAACATTTAGGTACAAACAGGCAAACAGAGCTGGACTTGTTTCCTAGATCTACAGGAGCTTAGAGGAGATGAGGGATCCACGTTTCCTAAAGACACTGGAATTACATATGAGAAATAAGGAAGAAGTTCAAGCAAGGCAAGGAGGATGAGGAACATAGATGGCTTGGATATTTTATTGTTAGGGAACAACAGTGAGTGGGCCAATTTATCCAGAATGACAACTTCTTATTGTCATGTGAAGAGGGAGTTGAGTAGACTGCTAGGATGATGCTTACAGGCTGCTAATTATTGCCTTATTTGAAATCACCATTTTCCTATTCAGAACATTAATTTAACTAATCGTAATGCACCAACATCATTATGCTTTAATTGGGGTTAAACAGTGAAGTCTCGTATTTAATTAAAGGTGGGAAAATAAACCTATTATACAGTATGATAATAAACCTTAGATGAGCCTGCTCCCTCTTACCCCAAGAATTACCTGGAAACCATTTCCAATTGACAAAGCCCAACTCCCTTGTTCTGCAGTATTTGGTTTTATGTCTTTCAAGAGTATATTCAGATGGTTTCAAAGGATAGTATTAGCACAATTAATTAGCAAATTCAAAAGTTCTGAGTTGTGTCCTTACCCTTCAACCCCATTGAAAACAAAATAACACAAAACACAAAAGTAGTTTTTACCACAGCTGCACAAATCTTCAGCACTTTGCTACCCTATTGGTGATTTTCTCTCATTTCTCTCTCTAGGTATCTGTGTACATGTGAATATTTGTCTTTGGCAGAAACCACATGATAAACCCCAAATCTGGTAGAATTGGTAAGATAAGAATCTTATATCTCTACCAAGAAAGTATCAGTGATAGAATCTTCTTTTTCAATTTTAAGTACTTATTAAACTCCTAAGCCAAGCCATGCCAAAATGTGGAGCCAAATGACAAGCTCTGTAGGTTTCTTAGAATAGAGATGAATGATGCTAAACATTGTCTGATTTTTTTTTTTTGCTATCCACTGAGAAGGAAACAAATCAAAATAGGATTGAAAATGAAATTGGTGTTGGATAAGTGCAGCTGAATAATAGGCAAATGCTTATTATGTGTGTTGTTCACTATTCCAGAGGAGAAAGAGACAGTTGTAATGCTTAGATATGAATGTCTCTAAATCAAACCTAATTCCACTTGTGCCTTCTACATTCCCTAAATAACACAATAATAAAACTTTGCCAGTGTTTTTTGCTTATGTGCCCTACACTGTGCTAAGAAGTCCCTAACCTGCACCATCTTATTTAACTTTCACGTTACCAATAAAGATCCCTCACACAAATTCTAGAATTTGTGCGTAATCACCTAAGTTCATATAGATTCTGAATGGTGAATATTGGGTCAACTACAGATATTTCTCCAAAGTCTAACTCTTAATTTTACCTCCTAAGGATTCATTAACTATAAACTCTAAGTTCTAATGCTTTTCTAGATGCAATTAGCTCTACTATGTACTGACCCAATCCACAAGTATTAGAAAGGATATCGTTTCAGCAGCATGACATTAAATTTGTCCCACTACAGCTCCTAAACTTTCTCAAAGAATAAATAATGGTGAGGGGCCTATTTTATTTTATAGGCACACTATTCCTCAGTTAACCATTTCAATGTTTATTGCCTCTTCTGGTTGCACATGCTTCCTTCCATATATGTAATCTAGAACCCTTATTTGATCCCACCATCAGTACAGGGATGCAAAGGGCCTTTCTTACTCTGTGCCCAATAAGTGACTAGTCCTGGACTGGGTACTGTATCAGAGCAAAAAGAAATAACCTTAGTTTCTAAGGAGCTTAGAAATTAGTTGATAAGGCATTTGCCTCTCTAGCACATGGAAGCTGTATATCCCATGTGCAATTAAGTGCTGCATTGTGGACTGGGCAAAGAGAATTTCCAAGAGTCTAGATGAAGAGAGCAGAGTAGTTGATGCCTTTCTTCATGAGATGAACCTGTCTTTGGTATTAAAGAAGGGTGACCTTCATTGAGCATTCACTGTTAGGCAGGATGTATGGTTTGTGATAAATGCTTTAGCTAAACTTACTCATTTGACCTTCATGAAGTAGGCATTATTGTCTTTTCATATTTTATAGAGAAGGAAACTGTCATTTAAAAAAATAATAAATTAAATTCATGAAGTATTGGAATTATTATAGTCCCCAAATGATTGGAATCTACAGTTGTTGCTTTTTATACTTACCTTACAATTTTCTCAATAATTGCTATGTCTTCTATAGGTAGATAGTATTTATCATCTTACCCAGACATTTCTGATAACATCTCTTGTACTTTACTTTGGAAGACTGCTCTATCCCTGCTATCAATGTTTGTCCTTCAGGTAGGATGGGCATCTTTCCATCATGTCTAGGATTGGACATGTGGCCTACATCTGAACTGCCAGCAAAACCAATCTTCTCGGTCACTGTAATTGTTTCAGGTAGTCTAACTGTCCAGGTATGTGTGTTGGGATAAAAAGATCTTTCTCAAAGGTATCTAATCTCTGAAGACAAGTGTATGTTATTCAGCTGCTATTGGCCACCCATGAGAGGGTACTTGAGAAAGCCAGCATTAGAGAGGAAAAATAATACAGGATCAAGTGACAGAAACAGAAAGATTTGGGCACAAGCATTTACTTGCCTGGCCATGCATAAATTTTTATTTTTGTCTTTACCAGTTGGATTTGATGTTCTGCCACATAAAATCAAATGAGCCCAGGCTTACATGGAAGATAGTCCAAGAATGCCTGGCAATTTGGAAGTGGCAGGATGAGCCAAGGTTAGAATAAGGAAAATGGCATGTATTAAATAAAAATATTCAAATTGCAAGGCTAAAATACAATGGAGATATTATATAGGAGCTGGTTAAGAGTCAAAATCCTCTGTTTGCTATTACTTCTTGCTAAAAAAGAGTATTTGACCCAAGTTGATTGCACAGGAACATTTAAAGCAACAGAGCAAAAATGCACTGAATATTAAAATTTACTGCAAAAATAATGTGCATCATATATTTGTGATAAAAACATATAATTTTGGGTACTCTATCACAAATAGAAAATCTTCTGTGAAATATATGTACAGAAACATTCAATGTTTTATGCACATAAAAACATCCTCTAAAATTATGTGATTGCCAGCAGTAATATAGTTCATTTAAAAGACAAATACACTTTACAAATAAAATGGGTGAACCAGAAGACACATTATTTGTTCAGGTTGTATTTTGAGGTCAACCAAGGTGCACTGCTAGTTTCTTACAATTTGAGGTCCTTTTATAAAAATAATTTTCAAACGGGATTTAGAGAAATACCAAAGCAAATCAACATTCTTGACTTTCTTCAACCAAAAATCAGTACAATTTTTTTTTAAATCTGTGTAAAAAGACTCAAAACAGTGAAAATGATATAGCAAATAATTCATAAAGAGCTCCATGGCACAGTTACCTTTGCGTTCATCTGACATATGAATCTATTCAAATAAATCTATTTAAATAAATGAATATAAATCACACTAGTTAATTCAATCTAAACGTTTTGTTGCATTACCTAAAAATTAGGAAATAGTTTCAAGTCTAAATTATTCAAATTAGTAATTGAAATGTTTAAAATCATAAAATCCAACAAATAGTTACTGAGTGGACACTAAGTACCTTATACTATTTAATGTTTAAAGTATAAAGACAAATAAAATGATCCATCCCATCATGGAAGGGCCTCTTTTTTTTCATCTGTCAAATAAGGATGATAGTAGTACCTAACTCATAGGGTAGTTGGGATAGGGAAATTAATTAAATTCATGTAAAGCATTTGACATAGTGACTAGTTCTTCATAAGTATAAATGATTATTTTTACTCTATGAATAAATAACTTTCACAGAAGTGTATGAAAGCATTAAGGAATGACTGCTTATATCCTGGGACTGAAGAAGTCCTCACAATGGAGGAAGAATTCTAGCTAGATCTTTGAGGAGTGGAAATTCACCAAATGAAAAAGTGTAGGCAGAATCTATGGAGAGTCTGATGAACCAAAATTGTGGAACCATGGAAAAACTTAATATGTTCCAGCAATGAGGGGATGATGCACAGGATGCATTAAAGGAATGCTTGAATTTCATTTGAAATAGAAAGAGAGAGAGACTTTATGTGTGTATGTGTGTGTATAACTTATTTTTTACAGACTAATGTTACAATATGGATTAGTTTCTGAATTACCCCTAAATTTTCATGTGACTATAAACATAGAGGAGTAGCCGGGAATGGAGTGAGAATCACCTGGCTCAAGACCCTATCTTCCACTTAGTGAATTTTCTTTTTGAAAATGTGATTATTTTATTTTATTTTAAAATTTATTTATTTTATTTATTTTGTTATATATGACAACAAAAAAGTGATTATTTAAGTAATACTTACCTCAGAGAGTTTTCATTTGAAAGAGACATTTGTAGATGTTCTTCATGTTTTATGTACTATGTAGTGCTTATAGATTCATGAATATTTCTCTATGTATAAAGTATTATAGAGTATAATTGCTAATATGCTGGTGTACATTTAAAATGTTAATTTAATTAATGAACATAATGCATTGGTGAACTCATTAATGAAAGAAAATATCAAGCATAACTGAAGTAATTAGACTAACATAACAATATAGTAGTGAACTCCTTCATCTCTCTTTAACATCTATCAATTCATGCAAATATTGTTTCATTCAGTCCCCTGTTTACTGCCCCTCCTCTGAATATTCAATTGAAACAGACTGCAAAGAAATACTATTTAATTTGTAAATAATTAGCATGTATCTCCAAGAGATAATGACTTCTTTAAAATGATATTCCTATTTCATCATAATATATAAAATATAAAAAAATATTTTAAAATATCCAATTTTTACTCACAATTAAGTTCAATTTGTCTGTTGAAATCAGGGTTCAAATAAAGTTTGTATTATAGTTGATTGATTGGTTGCTAAATCCTCTGTGGATTTATTCACCTCTTTTTGTTTCTTGGCCATTTTTGGGGGGTGTATTGTTGATGATCCAGGTTATGTGACCCATAATTTTGAGAAGTGTTTATATTGCTTAACATATCTTTGAGGTGTCTTTAACAAGGTATTCTAACCCAAATTTATTCTATCCATTGTTAGGTAGATTTAGAGGATGGATCAGATTTAGATATATCTAATTTTTTGCAATAGAAATCATTATCAAGGACTTAAAGGAACAGTATTTTAAGTGTATCATTCCTTTTTCATTTAAGCTAAAGTACTTCTCTAAGAAGAAATACCCCTTTATCAACTCCTTGGTTGTCCTGAGGTATAATTCAAGGCTATAGAATTTTAATATAACTTCACATTTCATTATTTTCTTAATCCCATGTTGAAAATCTTGGTATTCAACAGCATTAATGTGATTATTCACTTTCCTCAGCTCATACTACATATAAAATACACTATCAAATACCAGCAAATATTTGATTATTCAAAAACAGTTCACAATTTGCTGGTTTTGAAGTTCATCTTGCCATTAAGATATATCTATAGTGAAATACTGTTTTACAATTCTGAAGAACAGTTCTCTATATGGTAATGCCATTAAATGGATATTTAGTTAGATCTATTTCCTCTTTCTTTTAAATTTAGAAATTACTTTTCAAATTTAAATTATATTTTATAATTTTGTGAACTACATAGATGGCTTGAGAGTCAAATCTATATATTCAAAATGCAGACTATTGAGATGTGAGAAATGTTGGCACCACCTTTCATCAGGGGCATTTGGGGGCAGTTGCTGAACTCATACTTTGAAATTGTCAGTTTCTGTGAAAGACTTGGGAATCACCCATCTAGAACCACATCTGGAATGGCTGTCACAGAGTACCAAGTGAGAACACTCATGTGGGAGCATTTGAGAAACTGTTCAGATCTCTTTTATTAAAAAAAGTAAATTATCAGGGCTGGGGATGTGGCTCAAGCGGTAGCGAGCTCGCCTGGCATGCATGCGCCAGGGTTCGATCCTCAGGACCACATACAAACAAAGATGTTGTGTCCGCCAAAAACTAAAAAAATAAATATTAAAGTTCTCTCTCGTTCTCTCTCTCTCTCTCTCTCTCTCTCTCTCTCTTTTTCTCTCTCTAAAAAAGTAAATTATCAAATAATATTTATGAAAGGTTTGAAAATTAAGGAAAATATCAGCCACAATTTCTTCATACCTTTGTGATACTTTATGTATCTGGTTTACAGAGTTGACATTAAGAGCTTATTTATCACTTGCTATTCTGCACTTTCATTTGACATTCTGTTATAAAAATTTTCCATGTTGTAGCATATTTTTTCCATTATCATTTTAATGGTGGCACACTGTTCCATCCAGTAGATAGACTAATTTAATTAATGGCTGCACCACTGTAGAACAGTTAGGCAGGTTCTAATTTTTGTGCTGTTATAACCGTCTTGCAATGAGCACACAATGCTTTTTAAAAATAATCTAAGCTTTGTCTTAGCTTTGGCAGCAGTAGCAAGTAGTAATTGTTCACCAATTAGATTAAATATTTGCCAATTAGAATGCAAGGAATAGCAAAAACATTAAATATTAGTTTGAATCTGATTCTAAGAGAATAGATGGAATCCAGTTGTATCTGGAACATTTGATCTGAAGCAGTCCTCTGATCAGATCAGTCTGGTCTCAAGATATGTAATAGTTCCCTACTCCAAATAAAGTACTACTTTTACCTTTTTTTTTTTCCTGTTGCAGATCATACTGTATACTACCTTGTTAAAACACCCCATGCTAGAGGTGTGTGACTGGCTAGTTCTTCCTGCATACCTAGGTTTCCTTTAGGTGAACTAAACATGGCACACTTTCTGCTAAACTGATCAGCCACAGCACTGAACCCTAAGGGTGCTCTGTGGTCTTACATAAGAATTACACAACAATCAAGAAGGCTGGTAGAGGGGATGAGCTGGGAGTTTGAGGGAAAAATAGAGAAGAATACAGTCAGAAGAAAATATGGGCTCTATGGATATATGGAAGGAAAGTAGGAGAGCCCAACAGACATGGGGTACAAGATTGGAGGCTCTGGAAACCCACTAGGTGCCACTCCTAATTTAAGTCAAGGCCCAGTGTATGTGTAAGTTTAGGGCTGTTAGAGTATAGGACTAAGAATATCTTGGGAATAGAATTGGTGAACCATATGCAGGGTTGTGGTGAAGAATGCCTATCAGAAGTTGGGGCCAGATGACTTCAGTAAGTTCATTTCTGAAGCTTCAGGATTATATGGAAGGGGATGCTTTCAACATCCCTAGAGGTAATATCAGAGCTTGGATTTTTCTGATCACCAGTGAGGAGTGGTTTTGGAGATATAAGTGATTGGAGGCAGATAATTAAAATATACTTTCAAAACTTGCTGGTCATGTACTACTGTCATTTAAACTCACAAAAATATCCTTGGGTGTCTGGGAAGTTTATTAATTTACTTATATTCAGCCTTGAACTAAATTGAATAATTAAATGTTATTCAGATATTCGATTTCTGCCAGACTCATTTATTTGCAACTTCCTACCCCCCCAAAAAAAGTGTCTACATTTTGAATTAGAAATTCATATTCTTCATGAAGCAAATTTCCACCAAAGGTAATCCCTGCTGAGATTTAAATGGGTAGGAACATTTCTAACTTTTCCGTCATTTGATTAGATTATTATTTTATTCAAAATTTTACCCACTTCATTAAGACATGAAGACCAAGTGAGAAAAGCAAGCTAATTAGTTATAATTTTTCATTTTCAAAGTCCTTTGCCAACTTTAATCATTAACCTGGCCTTTAACAACTCAAGCATTCTTACTGACAGCCTCACTCTCATCTTGAACTCTCCAATCTAACTGAAATTCTTCTTTGAGATAAACTGTACACCGCCTCTTCAACCATTGGAGTGTCAGGGGACAGTGAGGAAAAATAGATTAGTAGTTATGTTGAGATGGGTAACAGGCCGTCCTTGATTAATAGTAAGGTGAAGAAGTCATTTTATCATTTCATAGAGCTCTCTCTTAGAACCAAGTTTTGAAATTCATGGGAAAGTTGATGAGACAAAAGAATAGAGTTGAAGGTTTTCTTAATTCCTTATCTTTGTGACAAATACCAAATCTCACCTTTACCAAGATCCTTAAGCTGGCCCACAAGAAGAATCCTGGTAGTTTATTTAGGATTATGATTTACAATTCTTTTATCATGACACACAACCCAGATGGTAGCTCATATGCTGCTTCTTCCCATAGGCTAGTTTAAATAGCTTCTCAGGTGTTTTGGATGTGAAACCAAATTTGATAACAGCTGGCTGGTGAGAAGAAGATGACACAGCACACTCATTGATAAAACTAAAGTAACATAAGCAATGTTCTACTCTAAAGCTTTTATCTTATGTTACTTTAGTTTTGCCTAAAAATTCTATCCCTTTTGTTTTAGTTTACCTCTTTTTTTTTAAATTTTTTTTTAAGAGAGAGTGAGAAAGGGAGAGAGAGAGAGAGAATTTTAATATTTATTTTTTAGTCATCGGCGGACACAACATCTTTGTTTGTATGTAGTGCTGAGGATCGAACCCCTGCCGCACGCATGCCAGGCGAGCGCGCTACCGCCTGAGCCACATCCCCAGCCCTTAGTTTACCTCTTTACCTTTGCTGAATTACCTAACTGACTTGGACTTACAGATTACAGAAAAACTTCTAGGTAATGTAAAATCAAAGTCAAAATATATTTTAAAATATGTTTCTCAGTACGCTTTTAAAAATTATTCTAAGACAGATTAAGTTCCCTAAAATACAATGAACTCTTACAAACCAATAATAAAGTGAACTTGGGTTATGAATGGGAAACTCATGAGGAAATGAAACTGGGTAAGAGCATTTGAAATAAGCTTAACCCTATTAATAAAAAAATGCATATATTTGAAATAGGAACAGCACAATCTTGAGTAGCAGATCTCACTAAACTAGCAACAGTTAAAAACAAACCAAGAAACAAAAAACAAAGATGCTCTGTGGTAGTGAGGTGGTGAAGTATTTATATTGCCAGTCTGGTACCAATTAACAAAGCTCTTCTGAAGGAAGATTAGACAGTAGGGACCTAAATTTTTAAAAATGTGTATACCTACTGAATCAGCATTGCTAGGAATTAGCATAAAGAAACAATTATTCAATTATTCAAAGGGGTTCATACACATGTTCATAGTAATAATTTCTACAATATTTAAAATCTGAGGACAAACTCAGGGACAATCAATTAATATATTTAGATGTCCTTTTAATAAATTGTAATATAGCCATAAAAAATAATAATGTGCAGGCATGCTTATCTGTATAAATTGATGTTTGATATATAGGAATGTTAAAAAATGCTATAAAATCACATATCTCTATACATGCATACATATACACATAGACATATGTATATTTGCACATATATAAATGTAAACATAAGTTTCTTCAAAGCTTGATGAAATTTGGAAAGCTATAAATGAAAATTTAAGCAATAATTCTCTCTTGGATGAAACTTTTCCCCTTGATTCTCTATGTAGGTAAGCTTTATAGTTAAAGACATATTGTTACTTAGATTTTAAATAGTTACAATTAGCCATCACTGAGACAAATAGAGTAAGAAAGTATACTATTTCAAAATCTG
Source organism: Callospermophilus lateralis (assembly GCF_048772815.1). Taxonomy (NCBI): domain Eukaryota; kingdom Metazoa; phylum Chordata; class Mammalia; order Rodentia; family Sciuridae; genus Callospermophilus; species Callospermophilus lateralis. Next base: position 106,051,927 of record NC_135313.1, on the reverse strand, counting down.
GTGACTCTTAAGAGTTTATTTCAGGCTCTTTGAAAGGCTCAGAACAACAATTGGAATGACGGATTCAGGCAGAAGTTTTATATTCTGTATAGTTCAAGTCAATATTAATAAATCTAAACAAATTCCAAAGTTCTGAGGCAAGCAAAGTCTTACTCGGAAAGGTCTGTTAATGAAATGAAACCTGGTTAGTATCAATTCTCATCCCCCTCATACCATTCTATCTGATCATTTAAAATTAAATGAGAGAACAAATATATTAAAGTAAAAATGATGCTACATATTAGAATTCTTCCCATCTCAAGCTTGCTTTAATCCTCAAAAGAATAGCTGCCAACCCCAGTCAGGTTCCAAAGAGAGGCCTGTGGCACCAGATCACCAGAGTACGACTTGCTGATGAGGCCCAGAGCCACTTAGCAACCTAAGCTTGTCTGACTATCCTCCCGTGAAGGAGATTTGAGAGACTGAATTTGCTGTAGATCAGAAGGGAGTTTGGGCAAGAGTTTTCAGAATACTCTATGAATACCCCTCCACATGTCTTTGTCTCACTCTACCATGGAGGAGGAGTAAAAAACCTTTTTCCTAATTCCAAGATTAAGGAAGGGGCTTCAGCGGGTCTACTTGGAAAGTTTAATATGTGCCTTACTACAGCTGGATAGCGGTGCCCTTGTAATCTAGGTGATGCCAGCAAACAAAGGTTTGCTGCAATGAAAACTGCTTGAATGTCCAAAATATATGGGAATATAGTTTACATATTCCAGGGAACAAATGTGGCCAAGATGGGAGAGGGAAAAGAAAGAGGCAGAGGAATATTCCAAAATTGTCTTAGATAGAGGAGGTAAGAAAATCTCAAAAGAGATTGGTGTTGAATGGCTAGGACTGAGGGAGAAACCAGGATCCAGAAGAGGTAGATTTACTGGTAAGGAGAGAACTTCAAACAAGAACGTGGAGTTTCTGATGAGCCCATATGTGTTCCTACAGAGAGTTAACTTTGAGAATGTGCCATCAGGCATGGTAGCACACACCTGTAATCCTGGTGATTTGGGAGTCTGAGACAGAAGGACTGTAAGTTAGAGGCCAGCCTCAGCCTCAGTAATTTAGCGAGTCCTAAGAAATTTAGTGAGACTCTGTCTCAAAATAAAAAAAATAATAAAAAGATCTGGGGATGTGGCTCAGTGTTTAAGGGCCCCTGGGTTCAACTTCAAGTTCAAAGATAACACCACTCTTTGCTGAACATGTTCCTACTGCCCATGGAAGTCTGTGAATGAGAGTGGAACTACTGTGGAGAAATGAGAAATGTCTCTTCTGACCTCCTTTTTCCAAGTCTACAGCCTCCATGAGCTAGAGGAGGAGATATGGTTTTACTTTAAAGCAAGTTGTCCATTTTGAATACTCCATTATTCAATTGTGAGTACTCTTTGAAACTAAAAAGTTTGGAGGAATTTTTATTATCTCGGAATAAGCAGAAAATTCAATCTTTTTCCTCACACCTGAGTGTTCATACATTGTTAGGAAAAAAGTAGCAACTTTTTGTCTTTTTTTTTTCTGTTCATCTCCTTTGTTTCTGTTTCTCATTTAAAATAAACCATAGACATCAAGATACTTCATCCCTAAAGTTTATTCTGTAATTACTAAGAATAAAGAATAAATACAAATTGTTTCTAAAACTACACTACCATTATTGGGGGTTAAAAAATGAATCATCAATAGTTCCATATATTGAGTATTTAGTTCACATACAAAATTACCTAAATGTTGCTGTCTTTGTAGCTGTTTTCATTTATTAAATCTGTTTTCAATGTGGCTTTACATACTTTTACTTATGTCTCTTTGGTCTCATCTACTATAAAATATTATTTTCTTTGCTTTTCATGACATTGAAATTTTGAAGAATCCAGGATATTATTTTTATAGCATATTAGACTATCTATTTTTGGCAAATTGTTTTCACTCTTTCCAACTTAACATTTTTCTTTGTTTCCTATATTTTCTATAAAATTCAGTAAATTAGTTTTAGGCTGAAATTTAATTTTCTATTTTTAAGAATAGTTTGTAGGTGATGTTTCCTTGCTATGTCATATCAGATTGCCCTGACATTAGAGATATAAACGTGTTCACTTGGTTAATATTTTGACTTTACACTTTCCCTTTCATTAAGAAATCTGTGAATAGCCTGTTCTACCCCACTTCTGAACTAATGGTTTTAGCATTCATTAGCAATGTATTCCTTAAAAAATTACATTATTGTGCATTTGTAAAGTGGTAATTTTACAGGTATCTTTTTCCTTCTACATTTATTAGCTAGATGTTTCCTGTAGAAAGAGTCTAATTTTTTGTTCTCTTTCCCTTTCTTTTGTTTGAACATGACTGTATACTTAGGGATTTTAACTTGTAGTTAGGGGTTAAGATTAATTACCATTTAATTAGTTTTTCTGTTAAATTCATTACAAACTTGACATGAAGGCTCCTTTAAGTTGGCTCCTTTATCCAGTTTTGAAACAATTCCAATAAGTCCTTGCGTAACCTTGTGCCAGGATCCCCTAGTATTTTCTAAACCACAGACCTGGAATCAACCATTCTTTTACATGTATCTCATTCTTTTCTGGAACATGGAATTTAGAAGGCAACACCTAAAGAGCTAGATGTGTGTATTGCTACTGAGGTATTGTTGCTATCAGTGCTCTTAGTGGACAAGTCAGAACACATAGAAAATTACTTTGTATAGGTATTTCCATTACAGATTTAACATTGTGGATTTTTATTTCTTCTATTTAATATTGTTTTCCCCTTTTATTACACTGAAAATCTTGGCTCTTAACTTTTTTATGTGTATTTTAACTTAAATTATTGGATTATAAGTTGATCTATCTTAATTGGGTACATGTGTATGTTAAACTTAATGAGTGACATTTCAATGCAACCTATTTGCATTGAAATATTTGCTCTGTGTGTATATTTAAAAGATAGCCCACTAACATTTAGAATATTTTGTTCAATAGCTATTTGAAACAATTCCTTAATTTGTATGTCTTTTAATCAGTTAAATTAATTTGGTTCTCATGGAGTTAAATTTTAACATATATTATATAGTTTTTTGGTAAAATTTTGATTTTCAAATATGCAGAACCTTTGCATAGCTCAAATATATTCACAGAGTGCTTATTTATATCCACCTCATTTTCTATCCTAATGTGAAGCTATCCGATGAGGGACAATGGTCATGATGGAGAGGAATTATCTACCTAAATACACATGACCACAGAGTGGTAGACCATCTTTCAATCCATGGCATTTTGGCTGCAGAGGTAAAATACTTGGCCACCTGGAAAAGGCCCTATTGATGTAACACTGTGGGGAAAACAGCAGCCACAACAAGCTTTAAAATCACCAGATTCTGTGGATTACTGTCTGTGTGACTTTGAGCAGATTCCTTAATTTCTCTGAGCTTTGTTTTTCCCATTTATGAATCAGGGATAATATTTACTTTGCAGAAAGGGGACAAGGAACAGAGACAATGCAAAGGCATGTAGCAATTACTCAGTGAATGATACCAATTATCATAACTATTAAAACTACAATAATCAGTCATATGGCCATGGAGAAAGACAAAAACTGAAGGAAGCAAATTCATATTAGGATAGGAAATGAGGTGAATAGGAGTGAGACCTCTTTGTACTTATTAAATTGTTTAAACTTCTGAGCTAGATGAAAGACCTTCATATGTGAAAATCTAGATCTTAGAAAAATTTGTTGTCATTGAACTATGTTGGGTTCTCATTCTGTTAATTTTATGTAGTAAAATTTTATATAATAAAAATAAAATTTTATGTAATAAAATTAAAGTTTTCTAAGAATTAGTGAAATTGAGTCATCAAAATGAAATTGCAAACTAACCTCAGACTCAGCATGGTAATTTATGATTTCAAAAGGATAAAAGAAACTAAGAGGACTGCTCACACTGCTTTTATGTTTTCAAAATAGTTGTTGTAATATTTCAGACAAAAAGAAAAGTTATACTATTATCCAGAAGGCAAAGAGAAGCAGCTAGATAATTTCTGGCTGATGTGAGTTTTTATTGATCTTATGTTAGTTTAATTTTCTCATTGTTTCCTTTTTCTGTTTGCAATATAAGATGTTCATATGCTCCCTATGATTTGAAGAATTTTCATCCTGTGTCTAACACAAAGAAGGGTGAACTATGTAGAGGTAGAATTTAATTTGTATAAAATCCTCTTAATAGAATGGTTTAATTAAGACACCCATTAAATTCATGTAATGCTAATTTAATTTGGAGGCAAATGTAATTGAGGACTATTGAATTTCTTTTAACATAAAATTAACTCAGTGGACATAAAATGAATGTGCTAATTGGATATTGTTATCAGAAATATATGAATGAAAATCATGAGTGCTATCTTAATATCATTGGTTTACAGAATAACAAATAGCTTATGTTTACTAGCAAAATTTATGTGAAACTATATGGGCAAGACTGTTGGTGACTGTTTTTCTGAAGAGAAGTTCATTCTATAATGTTTTTCTGATATTAGTAAATGCCTCACTCCTAGCTGTACAGAGTTGGTCATATTATTGAAAATTATAATGATGATTGAGCACATTGAATTATGTTAACACAATATATTTCAAAATGTTTGATCTCAAGATCTCTTATAAAGGATCATTTTTTAAAATTCTGAATAATTACTTAGAACTTTGCAAAACTTTTATTGACAATGATTATAACCATTGATACTAGTTATGTGAGGAGTTAGAACTGATACATTTAAATAATATACATTCATTAAATCATTTAAAATAACAAATTACATTAACAAAAATATCATAGTTATATAAAAAATGACTACCTTCCTTCATAAAATAAGGCAAAGTACAATGTTATTTTGATTTTTGTATAGTTGATTAAAGTGTATGGCTCAATAGAAGATATTTGATTCCTATTATCTTCCACTGCATTGAATCTTTGGTAATATGTGGCTTTGGTTGTGGCTTTGTTTGAACTACATAAGTAAAATACAGTCTTACTTACAAATGTAGTTGGAAAAATAGGTGCGGTTTTCTGTAACCTGCTTGTCTAATTTGTGGTTATTGTTCTTTGAAGCAATACCAAAACTCTAATTTACCTGTTCACAGTTGGTTGTACTTTGAATAGGATCTTCATTCATGTTTAACTTTGTAAGATCATACATTGATAATATAAAAATATTGATTCACTGGGCTATATAGAGCTCCCAAATGCTGACAGATTACATCATAAATTATTTCAAAATTGTATTTGTTAACATAACATTGTTCTAATCAGCAAAGACTGTAAGTAAAGGGAAGCTGGCAATGTCTGATTGCCGGTTATACATAGTTTAGAATTTAAATTTCGTTAGGAGTTGTCAGTTGTTTTCTTCATGATAATAGATCCTCTAGTTCAATTTTGAGAATGCATCTACTAAGTACCTGAATACCTCACTCTGAATAAGTTTGATTTATTAGGTTTCTTTCAAATAAAAATCATTTTTAATAAAAAAACTGGTTCATCTTAAAAGTGAAATAATTGCAGAATTGATTTTCCTTGAATAACCACTATGCTTCAATAGGCAGCAGAATTATCTTATACAAACTTCCCATTTCATCAGAGAATGTTAAAAAGTTGTGGATCTAAGGGATGATATGTAACTAAAATTAATAATGCTTATAGAATCGGCAAGAACATTCTTAAATAAAATTGGCATTCTCCATCATTACAAGTAAATCTTGCAAAGGCAGCTACAGTTTTACCCATGATTGCTTCTGCATCATTAGTACAAATGTCAACACAACCCAAAGGTCAAATAATGTCTTAGAATTATTATGAAAACAGTTTGACCTTGAGGATCACTAGAAAGAGGTTTAGGGAAACCCAGGAGTCTGTGAACCATGCTTTGGGAACACCATAGAAGGTATGTCTTTAAATCAGAACAGAGACCTTTGCAAGGAAAGGTGGGACCACTTCTATGATGCTTCTCACCCAGTGAATCTCTGAGCAACTTACTAATGAATGTAGTCCCTGCCTGTCTCCACTTTCCTTTCCTCTGTTCTACCCCGGTACCTCACAGACCACAAAACGAATAAACAAACATAACAGAATATCTTAATAAAAAGAGTTTGGTCCAGGTTATTTGATGGGGAAAGGGAAGATATAAATAGCAATGGACTATGTAAAAAAAAAAATGGAACAAGTGAATCTCTTTGAGTAAATATTCAGAGAAAGTCAGATTCAGGATCTATGTTAGCCGAAGATTTTCATGGAGTAGCAGACCTGTACACTTTTAAAAATTTTACACTGGTGTTATAGGTGTGCAACACTATTGACTTTGTTTCAAAGAGGTGTCTTGAAAGGACATGGCTATTAACAATTATGCCTGCTTCTGTTTATCTCAGGCATCCTTACCACAAAAAAATCTAGCCATGGAGTTTGGTATAGGAACATATCAAAAGGTCCTGCAGCTTCACAAAGGTGAGACACTTAGAGGTTAATTTATTTATTGAAAGCAGAAACTAAGTATTCTGCAAATCTGAAAACCTGGATGCTTCATTCCATCTTCCATTTTCATTTTCAGAATAGTACCTAAACTACGTATTGCCTATTTGAAACTAAGAATGCAGATTATTCTCCATGTTCCTTTAAAATTCAAGGATAAACAAACTTCAGTAAGAAGACAAAATTGTCCCTGCTCCCAAATCTGCACATTGTAATTTGTTGGATTTTGATAGATTTGAGTGTCAAACAATCCACAAAGAGGATGCCACCTCAAATATTTGGTGGGTGAAGAAAGTAAGGATGACTAGAATCACTTAACAGGTTCAAATCCATGCAGTGGTGGAACTTTCCACTATTGCTACATTCTCGGAAAATGACCAGAGATAAAAACATGAAGAAAATGATTAACAAATTAATGCACATATTGTCTTTGCTCAAATCCTTGGTTTTTATTACTCACTATTTAAAGAATGTTGTTTTTCTTTGACTGGAAAGAAATGTTTGATAAAGATGGGGTGAAATTCTAGTATCTTATATTTTAAGATCCTCAAGAAAGTAAAGTTCATTTAAAATACTTAGCATTGGGAAAAATAACTAAAATGCATAATATTGATAATCATGTTTCTTTAATACTTTTGCTACATAGTGTACAATTACTAGGTGAGAGGGTATTTTCATACAGGACAAGTTTCTCACAAATTTAAGTGTGTAGAGAAGGTCATCTGATCTTTTACCTTTTCTCTTCTAATCCACTCAGAAGCTGGTTGAGCATCATGTTGAGTTGTTAAAGATGTCCGGGAAAAATTAGTCCTTTTTGTATACAGACATCACATTTAAGATACTTTTTCCCTCAATTTTTGTATTAGTGCATTATAATTATAAACAATGGGTTCATTGTGACATATCCATATATGCACATAACATAATTTGTTCCAATTCATTCCCCAGTACCTCCGCTTTCCCTCTTTCTTTCCATCACAATTTCTGTACTCTTCTAGTATTCTTATATTTGTTTGCATACTCTATATATGTATTTCATTGGTGCATCACAATTATTCATAAAAATGGGATTCATAGTGATACATTCAAGCATATTGCACAACTTGGTTGATTTTGTTTTCTAGTTCTTTCTTTTCCCTCCCTTCCTCTCTCCCCACTTCCCCCTTGGTTCCCTATATCTATGTTACCACTCTCCCTTCTATTTTTATAACAATTCCCCCAGTTTATACCCTAATTTTGTTTATTTTTTTTGTGGTGGTGGGGATTGAACCCAGTGCCTCACAAATGCTAGGCAAGCACTTTACCACTGAGTCACAACCCCAGCACAATCTATCCATTTTTTAATTCCCTTTTATTTCTAGCTTCCAAATATGAGGGAAAAAAAAAACCATTTGACCCTTGACTTTCTAAGTCTGGCTTATTTCACTCAGTATGTTGTTTTCTAGTTCCACCATTTACCAGCAAATGCCATAATCTCATTCTTGTAGTGTATATCCTCAATGAATAAGTACTGCATAAGTTTTCATCCATAAGATGTAATTTCCTAAAATAAGCTATCGGTTCATTTGGAAAAAAACTTATGTTTAAGTTTTTTTTTTTTCTGACTCTGGGAACTTCTAAAGGTGCTGAACAGTTTTTTTTTAATTTTATGTTATTATCATAAACGATTTTCTTAGGATAATTTCCCCCAATTATAATTGTAATGATTATAATTCCCAAATATGTCTTCTTGGGGGGAAAATGTGATTTGAAATAGATATTTACTGATATTGGTTTATATGTGGAATGAAAATCTTTTTCTTTTTTCTTTCTTTCTTTTTTTTTTTTTTTTTTGTTTTCCTGTACTCAGGATAAAACCCAAGTTCTCACTATTGCTAGGCTAATATTCTGCTACTGAACTACACCTTCACAACTTGAAATGAAAATATTGATGAAGGTTCCTGCTCTTTAATATTCTTAAAGAAATTATGGAAGGTAAAATAGAGGAACAGTGACACAAATATAATCTATTTATGGGGATGATGGATGGCTTACAGTGGGATTTGATTCTGCTGCCATTTCTATCACTAGCACATTATGAACTTATGTAGATTTTGGAAAAGTAATACATAAATGATTCTTCAATTCAAGATTTGCTGAGGAAGGTGGAAGCCTGGAAACAATGGTTGAATGTGGCTTAGATAGACTGTGGGTTCACTTCACTAAAGGGCCAGGAAAACACTGGAGTCTTAAGCTCTTCATAGATGATATCTGATTAGTCACTCTACTGTAACATCAGAATCATGCTTTCTCTCTTCTAATAGCTTTTCATTACCTATTTTGCTAGATGCTAAGCTTTTATGATTTTTTTGATGCAAATATCTATTTCCCATGACTCAGGGATAATTTCCATCATTCCTAATGGGGGCAACCATGTCTCTCATTCTCTCAGAGTCTAAAGTCACATCTCAGGTCAGCAACCCAGCTTCATTTAAAACCCTAGAAGTCATCTAGTTGTGACAGCCATTTCCTGGCCATTCCTGTCTTCTCTCCATTTACCATCATAGTGTCCTCTTGCTGTGGTACATCATGGACACTTGTGGGAGTTGCATCTTTGAATGTATTTCTTCCAATCAATCATAGAATGACGTTTATTTTGAGGGATTCCTTTATCTAATGGACAAGAAATCTCTTTTCCTTACTTAAACTTTCCTTCTTGGTATGCCCTAGGAAAGGGGGAAGCAGAATGCAAGACGTCAAGATATCAATGTCACTTGATATCTTGGAACAAAGTGGGGAGAGGCACTGTTCTGTTCTAATAATGTTTCAGATGAGGTCTGCTAGAACATACTTCAGAATCTAAACCACCATCACGGTTCATTTCATTCTCTAATTTTAATTGTCTGTCTATCTTGAAGAGAAGTAAAACAAAAGATGAAACACCTAGAAAACACTGCTTTTCACATGTCAGGCTATTTCCTAAAAATCTGAAGAGAGATTTGAAGTTATCTCCATTTAACAATAAAAAACAACAACAACAACAACAACAACAACAAAAAAAAACTGGTGGCGGCTCCAGGAAGATAAATAATGTTCTAACAATCTCATTTTGATGAGTCTGTCTAAATCCAAATTTTGTTTTTGAATTTCTTTCCATGCCATGCTGCTATGTAGTTACTATCTTTTCATTTCACAAACACTTTTCTACTTATACCTTTTTTGTTCTCCCTGATAGTCATTTTGCTTTTGGTATTGCTTTTCATATTCATGACCAGTATGTCCTTCTCAGTGTGTGAAGCAATAACTCAGTAGAGAAGTCATGAATGGCTACCTCCAAAACATGCACACTTATGTTAGTAGCAGATACAATGACCTGGTGGACACTGCCAAAATGGACACTGCGCAGGTGTTGTTTTTTAAAATATTATTCTAAATTTTAGATGATCTCAAGGTCTTGCCTTCTAACTTGATATGACTGATAAGGATCCCTGGCTGCAATTAAGGTCTATTTTAAACTTATAAATGTTCTCTAATGAGGAAATTTTAAGAGTCCAAATAAAAGCCCACTATTCTGTAGTTAGAATAATTCTGTGAAATTAACCATGTAAATGCTCAATGAAGCAAATGATTAAAGAAGAAACGAATAAAAATATAGATTAAAATGGATAAAATTGTATTTTGTCTTTTTTGGTACTGCTTATAAATCATAATTAAATTCTGTTGGTTCAAAAGCATAGAACTAGCCTCATCACTCACCAGGTGTGAAAAATAATCCTAACATTTTTTCTTAGTTTTAGGGTAATGAAATAGGCTCTACTTTTTTCACTTTAAAAAAGATCATTCAATGCAGTATTCTTTAATATTTGCTTTCTTGATGATCACTGAATATAATAACTCTTTTGATTTGATGATAACTTTAAGCTTTTGTCTTAATGATACCTTCAGACTTAGATCTGCAACCAGAACTAAATATCTTTGTAATTGAGAGTCCTGCTACTTTTTCTAATGAGGGCAATATATATAAGAAATAATCATATTTATAAATCGGCATTTAAAATCCCAATTGTACCCATAGTTCTCATCCGCTTACTAAGCTCTTTAACATACATGACCTCATTTTTATAATTATAGAGTCTAGAAAATAAGCTAATGTAAGTATTATAACATCCATTTAACAAGGAAGGAATTGATAATAACAGAGGTTAAATGGCATTTTCAAGTTCCTTGACTAAGGATTTTGACTGAAATCCAGATGGGTCCATTTCAAAACTCAAGTTCTCCTGGAATGCAAAGCTTCCCATGAATTAAAAATAATAAATTACACAAACAACTAAATAGGATTCTATTTTCATGCATGTCTTGTGAGTGGTCTTGAAGCAGTTACCACATACCAGCTTTGCCCCAGCAGGAAAGGTGCAAATGGTGAAAAAAAGCTGCTGAGTGCCCCAGGGTTGCAGGCATGTCAGCAACTCTAGATACCTTAGTCAAATAAATCCCAGTCTGGACAGTAGCAAAAACTACTCACCACGGGAGAGGGCCACAAAGTGAAAGCCTGGCCTGCCAGGAATTCCACTTGACCTATGAAAAACCCCTCCCTCACTTCTAGTGTGTTTCCTCATCAAGAATCTGCACAACACAGATTGAGGCTATCAATCTATTTTGTTGTAGATACCAGTGTTTGAATGTCCAAAACTGCAAACAGAACCCAGCTATCCTGGCAACAAGCAAAAACCTGCTTAGACTATTGATGGAAATAACTGCAATAAGCTAATAGTGTTTTCTTATTCCCCTTCATTTCTGTCTTATTTCCAATGTGTTATAATGCCTATTGTTCACTGGTAGATTCACATGGGATCATATCATACACTCATTTATACACAAACAATGAGTCTGAAGACAGAAGCACCTGGGATCTTGATTTTGCTGTACAGTCTAACCAGACCTATCTTTCAAGACATTGGACCATTTCAGAACTGCTTCTAGAACACCTGTGACCTCTCTGTGCTACTAGAGTGGCCCAGTTATCCTGCTGTTCTACGTTCTTCAATCTTCATCTTAGTCAACCAAATGGAGGGTCCACCAAACTCCCTGATGGCAGGCAGAGGGAGGGAGAACAAGGCAGGCAGCAAGTTAACACAATTCCCAATTTGCAAAAGCAGTTATTTTTTTTCTCTCATGCTGGGACTGTCCAAGCAATATCAGTCATTAGAAAAAAAGGTACAAGGTAGTTGCACGCTTGGTTTGTTCTCCATGATAATCTGTTGCAAGTATCAAGAGCAGGGAAGTCTGCTGCCACTCCTGACATTTTTTTTTTTTTTTTAATTCATGGTCCAAGGTTTACTCTGTTTTCTATTTTGTCTGCTTCTAAGCCTTCCAAAACTCCATCACAAGTCCACCACTCGGTGAATTTCTCCAGAGTATACTCATCATTTTCCTGAGTATTTTATTTTCTTCATCTGCTTGGGACTTTTCTTAATGATAACATTAGTTTGGAAGAGGTTTCTATAGTCAGAACAACCAGTAATGATTTCCTACTGAACACTAAGCAGATTTTCTATTATTCTTGGTTGAAATCCATCTAGGTTCTGGCTGGCTTCTCTTTTGGGGGAGAACCTTACACTTTGCCTTTCTTTTCACTATATTGGTTATATCTTGCTTTTGAAAGCCAGTTCTTCTAAATTCACTTATTAAGTATATTCTAGTCCTACTAAAAGCAGACAGATTTTTCCCCAGCATAAATAACCATGTAATTATGCTTTGACATAGGTTTAACATGTCTGTGGGTGTGATTTCTCACCCATTGTATGTATCTTCCCAAATATCATGTCTTCCTGTAAAAGATCTCTTTTCACTTTTGATTATTATACCTTGTAATTTAGAATTTCAGGTTTCTAAGAGTTGGCTTTTATTGCCACTAGGTCTAAGTCAGTGAAACAACATTACCTTCGTCATATCAGAATCTCTATGTGCAGGGCCCTGGAATGGGATTTGTTAAGAGCCAGGCAATGATTTAAATCTGAAGTCAGGTGTGAGAAAGCCCATTGTTTGGATTTAGAGAATGCTGGGACTGTCCAAAATTGCCTGCATCTCTCTATTTTTTTTTTTTTTTAGTCAATATTTATTGGCAACCGTCATTCATTTAGCCAACTTAAACATTCATTCTACTCTGTGGCTGTAATGGTAGCTCTGCAGGTCATTTTATCACTTCAGGTCTTCCTGTACTTTTATCATTTCAGGTCTTCCTGACTGGATGAAAACACACATAACCATTTTAGTTGCTACTTTACATTTTCTGTGAGAATCGACATACAAATACACAAAATTTCTCTTCCACCTCCTTGCATCAGTTGGTGAAATTTAAACAGTACAGATACAAATTAAAGCCCTAATATATGCTAGACAAACTCTCAGGGCAAAGTAGTAAAAATGGGAGACAGACTCTGTCTTGCCAAATTGAGACATTTAGTGAGAATTGTGTGCTAAGTGATGTGAAGAGGCCCAGGGCGTTTGCTTTACCTAACAGGTGTGCGAACCTAATTTTGAATCTGCCAGACTACATCCTCCTTTCCTCCCAGGTGAATTATTTCAATGTACTGTTGATTAAGAACCCTCTTAAAAATTCTAAGCCTATTTATTATTCCCTATACGATATACTTTTATTTGCCACCTGTTATTTTTCACAGCTAATTTAAGTGTTCTGAATTAGACTCTAAGAAAAATGAACTGGCCTAACCCACAGGCCAGGATAGCTGAAGATGCTTTGAGGTGGCAGGACATGGATATTTGGTGAGTTTTCCATGGAGTGTATTTCTTAGGATTTTCCCTCCTTTAGTAGTTATTGTGCTGTTTATAGAGGAGAACAGACAGCATATCATATACCTCTCTTACAGGATGGATAGCATGTTCTGGGTAATTTTTTCCTTTTAATAAGAGGTAACTATAATATTTCCAGATTAATTTTAAGGGTGCTATTGAAATTTTGGGACATTGTTCTAATCTTTTGTCCCTGAGGTCTGAATCTTTACTAGTCTATAGCATGAGGAGGTAAAGTTTCTGCCTCATATGCACACCTGATAGGACCTGGGTCAACCTTGCTGTCTACATATTGCTGTTCTTGCTGGACTATAGCTTATTAGGGCAAAGACCAGAATATGGACTTTTTTTTTCCTTGATAGAGCCCTTAAATATTTCTATCCATGAGCCAAATCCAAGTAGTTGCTTAACTCCAAATGAGATGCAGATTTTCTCAGAAAAGCTAAAGAAAGAATTAAAGGAGGATGATTTTCTCTGTTTGCATCCATTCAGATCAGTGGAGAGTCAAGGTAGTCTTTATTGGTACAAGATTTGGCAATCACACAAGGTGTGTTTTCAATCTGCCTTGTTTTCATGGATGTGGCAAATTGAACAGAGAAAGCATTTATAATGAGATTTAGGAATAAAAGAGGTCATCAAAATGGCAGCAGTATATAAATGACAAGGAGCATTTTACTTGCTTTGCTTTAGTAGTGAGGTGCCTAAGGGCAGACTGCACATAAGGACATCTTCTTGGGGCATTTTTATTGCTGCTTTCATTCATCTGTCTCTATTAGCCATCTTTCAGTTCCTATAATTCAGAAGTGCTCCCCAAGAGCAAATTAATACCATGGACTCTGCCTTAGAGATAACTCTATTTTTATGTTATCTGTCCCCAAGTTCCCTCTCAGAAGGAACAAATAAGCAAGAAGGAGACAGTATTAAATCATATTTATTTCCGTTATAACACACATGCTATTTTCCAGCATGCTTTGAGTAGGCTCCATTGCAGGATTCTATGTCTGAATTACTAGATGAGTCCAAATAGTTCCTAAAGGGAGTTTTTCTTTATGGTAGAAGGGAAAGTTGAAGCTTAGTTTCTTGCCATTTTCTTTAACCATTCCCCTAATTTCTATAAAGTTGTTTGAATTTTTTTTTTTTTGGAATTGCATCACTTACTAAAATAAGCATTTTGTGTACCATAGAACTAGTGAGTCCCTATTCATTTTATCAAGGAGAAAACTGATTCAAATAGAAGAAGGCCTTGGCTAAGGTCCCCTGGACAGTTAGTTTACGCTCACATGCTGGAACTCCAAACCTAATTCATTTTCTGCTACACTAGGCTGCCTGGCATGGCATCATCTTTCAATTAGCTGTGGTCATTGCCTCACATATATATTCAATAGTATCCCAAGGAAAGCAAACTGAACATATTTCCAAATCAGCAAGCTCAGCTTGCTGAAAAAAAGTTCAAGGCAATCTTATGGGATGGCTCCAGGTGTCCATCCTTCTACATTCTCCTTGCTATCACTTTCTCCATTCTCAGGAGCGGGGGACCATTTCCCATTGGCTGTCCCTTGGGGTGAGCAGAAATTGAATGCATTTAATTTAGATTTTCCTCAGGCTCTTTGACTTGTAATCAGCACATCTTTGTATCCTTACCTCTCCAGCTGTTCTCTGTGCAAAGCTGAACTAACCAAGAAATGCTGAGAATGCCAAAGTCATTTAATGTCAGGGAATTTCTCCCAACTGCCTTAACATTCTTAAAGTGACTTATTTAATTGAAATTATAAGACATCAGATAATAATGATATCCTTTGGCAACGTTCTTAGGGGATCTTACACCTGTAATGAAGTCCATAATGAAAAGGAAAATAGAACTACATCTGGGAAGCAAAACCATTTATATTTCCCATGCAGCAGGTAAAAATATGGCATCCCGAGTAACACATCAACTTTGATTTTATCTTGAGACACCTATGATGAGTCTCTTGTTGAGTACAGACAGAAGACTGTTGGGGCAGAAGGAATTCCCATTGTATCCCAGCTTCACATAGTATTTCTCTAACTGGAATCCCAATTTATTAGTCATTTGTCTTAAAGAGTAGGGTCCTAGTTGTGGCTGCTTATTTCATTTGCTGTAGGTAATATTTTTGTCCTCTGGTCTTGTGCTTATTAAAATTTGGCATCTTGACTGCTATTTTCTGTTCCAAACATTTGGGGATGATATGCCATGATAATTCTGCATGTTCTCAGACAATCTTATTAGAAATATTTGTATAACAAGCATCCTTTGGCCATATAGATAGATCTCATCCTCCAGAGCAGAGGCGGTAGGATAACATCTCCTTCCTGGGCAAGAGTTGGACGGTTTTGCTTGTATCGCCCTTCCTTGATTGATTCCTTGCACATTGAATGTCTTCTCACTTTGGCATTTCTCAGATTCAGTGTAAAGCTACAGTGTGTGTGGAGTCTCTCCCCTGGTCCACTTCTGTATCACCCCCGTACCCATTATCACTGTGGGATTTGAGGGACCAAAGCTACTGATAAGAATATGAAGCTCATGTTACCTCCTTTGCTTCTGTTCATAAAATCATTTATCTGATACAGGAACCTCATATCTTCTACATTCATCTATGAAGCTGGTAGACTGACTGGCTAACTAGCAAGTAGGGTTAAATCTTGGACCTTTCACAGTTATTGACACACGGTTTCCTTATTCTGGAGTCTAGCTTTAGAGCTACATCATTGATTCCTGCTGCACAATCTTTATACTAGCATCCCTCCCTATTTTGAGGGCTTAACCCATATTGCTAGTATTCCTTCTCAAGAGATTACCACTAAGCCGCTCCCTTTCTATGGTCACAAAGAAATGGAGAATTCCTGCAGGTGTGCAAAACAGGCAGGACAGATATATTTTAACTTATGTGCTGAATCTAATTATTTGATAGTGGCAATCTGGAGCTTATGATGAAAGGATTCATAAGTTGTACCTAAGCTCAGGTAAAAGGGTGACATTTTCTATAGGTCAGTATACAAAATGGTCTAGATACTAGATATAAAATGCAAAAATCTGCATTTAGGGCCTTAGTGTCAGGCATACTCAGTGAACAGAGTAATACATATGCTTATGAAGTGAGCTATTTTGGATGATGGTGAAGCCACTAGTAATTCAAATAAGTAATACATAAATACTCTATTTTCAGAGGATAACTTTGTCAAGTTCTAATTCTTTCTCTGATTTCTCTATGATTGGGCCGTTTGGATGATTCTGATGTTTAAGTGTGGAAAATACAGGCATTAGCGTTATAAAGCCATTGGGGTTCCAGAATGTATGATTAGTTTCTGAAGTTTTTGAATGATATGATTTCTCCCAATTTTTCAACACCAGGAAAAGTGGCAAATTTCTCAAATATTTAACTTTATTTTACAATGAAAACGTTGTGATTTGTTCTTAATTTATTCTTTGCATCAGCTGTTAGAAAGCTCAGTAAGAAGTTTTTCTAAACATACACTTCTGAAATGCTAGAGAAGCTTTAAAAATATGGAGGTTTGGGTTTCAACTCCAGAGATTGTTACTTGCTTGTTTTATATTGGATACTGGGATTTTTAAAATCTTACTATATGCTTATAATATGAAGCAATAATTTAAAAGTTACTTTTATAGGATTTTGTATTTAGTATTTCAAAATTCAAATTGAGACTAACATATACTAAGGATCTGACTTTTATTTTCCTAAATAGAAAACTTTTCTAACATTATTTATGAAATCTATTCCTTTGACTAGTTTTGTTTTTCTCACTGATTTTTAAAGGATATCCTTCCAAAGAGTAATTAGTAATTTCACATATTTGATTGGACCTCTGGATTCTAGATATTGTTTCATTAGTCTATTTAACTGTTCCTTAAACTAAACTCATACTACTTAAATTTCTATAGATTTCCAGGGTGTTATTATAGAAAAGAGAACAAGTTCTCCCTCATTGCATTACTCTTTCAAAATGTTCCTGGCCATATTATACATTTTCTTCTTCAAAAAAAATTTAGAATATACACATAAAGTTCCATAATTTAGTGTTTTGGGCCCTATTGAACTAGTCAACTCCTCTGGTTGGAAAAATATGGTGTTCTGACTGGTTAGACTTGAGTCCCTAATTCTAACCCTCAGGCCCTTCTAAAAGCACATGATTCCAGATCCAGGAAGGAGTTTGAGAGGGGTAGAATGTGGTGTCAGATAGAGGGTAGGGAAAAATTACGGCCCTGTTACCTCAAGTGAAGGAACAGCTATGCTACATCAAAACCCAGCAAATGTCTTCTACCTTTTTTTTTTTTTTTCCTTTTTATGGCACTGGAAATCTAGAAGGCAGTTCTGAATTGTGGTCCTCCAAGAGTTACAAATGTCGTATTTGTACACTATTACTAGGTTTGTTGGTCAATGCTGCATTCCTGTGGCTATAGTCAAGGTTGTGCTATGTCACAAAACTTTTCCATTTTCAATATTTTAGTTATTTAGAATATCCTATTAGTTCACATGAGGGAAAAAATGGAATTAGAGAGATAGAAGAGGCTTTGGTAGATGGGAAAATTCTATTAAGTGCATATGATCCGGTGGGAAGTCTTTTAGAATTGCATTGGAATTTCAAGGTCACAAGCCCTCTCTGTCCCATTAAAACCACATTTTTGTCCTTACAGATAAGCCCTCAGACCTTTCAGGGTAAATGACCTCCTCATGAAAACTCTGATTAGGAATTCTACTGAAGATAACAGGAGTTTTCAATCTCAGGACCTTCATTCCTGATATATATATATATATATATATATATATACATATATATATATATATATATTTGGAAATTTCTTCACTTTTTCTTGCCTTCCTGATATTATCTTTGAAAGTTGTGAGTAGGACAGACCGACATTCAACTAACACCTAGTTATTTATTTTTTGGCCTATCTGTAATGAACTTGGAGAATCAACTAAACTCCTTCCTCCCTTGTATTTTATGGTCTCTTGCTTCTACTTCTTATTTGTACACAAATTCTTGCATTCAGACATAACAGGATTTTTTCCCATTTATTTATTTGTACTTAGTCACATTCTGACTTGAATTACAGGAATCTGACGGAGTATGTTGTATTTGGATCTGTCTGTATGTTCTAAGGCATTTCCTTCAAACATAGTTTTGTGCTTCCAGCCTAAGAGCCAGAATTTACTCATTTTTGTTTCTCCCATAGAACTTTAGTGAATGAAAAAAACTCAATGGCAGTGTTTCTCAAACTTCAACCCTCACTGAAGTCACCTGGAGAACTTGTTAAAACATTTTTGTCTTCTTCCCTCTTCTAAAATTTATTTTCAGAAGGCCACAGAGAATTTGCATTTCTAATGGGTTTAGGGGATGCCAATGCTGCTGGTTTGGGATTCACACTTTGAGAACCACTAATCTGTGATAGTGTTCCCAAACTTGGTTGCTTCTTAGACTTAAAAAAAAAAAAAAAAAAAAAAAAAAAAAAAAAAAAAAACATGCCTGGGTTCTACCCTAGATTATATCAAGAGCTCTGAGAGTTTTTCTAGAAAAAAAGAAAAAAGAAAAAATAAATAAATAAGAACACAGAAGTCAACAGGTAAAACTCCTCAGGAGATTTTAATAAGGGGTGAAAGCCAGTGTTCTTTGCAAATAGCAGATGAAGAAGCAGTCCTAAGCAACAGAGCACATCTGTTTGGAGGCTGGGTCACAGCAAATGTCATAAACTAGTGAGCAAGTGGGAGTTAGGAAGCCTGTGTCACATTTCAGTGTGCTTACATTTAAGATGTGGATAGTAAATATGGGATTGTGTCTGAGAAACTACAGATCTAATAAGCTCCCAGATGAATCCTGTCCGGGAAACACATTCTGATTAGCAAAGAGTTGGACATTTTAAAGAAATAGGCTCAGAGTAACTAAAGAACATGATAGGCAGGTGGATAGATAGGACCAGGTGAGTAAACCAAGGCTGAAGGCCCACATGCAACAACTCTTCAGGAAATCAAAAATGGTAAGGGAAGGGAAATGCTGGAAGATTCCTCTTTTGAGGAATTTACTCGAAAATCTTAAGTTTAAGATGTTCAGTGAATTTTTGGAGAAAACATCCAGTCTTGACAAGATTGGCTCAGACTAAGTGTATAATTTCAACTTGTTTGAAGAGGCAGGTGTGTGAACAAAAAGGCAAATGCAACTTCTGTAGGAGCATCCTAACAGCATGCCAGAGAGATCTTAGGGAAGCCTGTGGGCTTTCTCTGTCTTTTAGTGGCCTTAGTTGAGAAGATAAGTTCCATTGGGGGAAAAAAAGGATTTTGCTTTATTCCCAGTAGCTGGCATTAAACTAGCCCGATAGAACGCTTTGATGAGCACAGCTATCTCAGCAACAGGTGCTTCAGATTCATATAATCATTTAGCCACACACCCTGCACATATTTCAGCTCTCTTATTTGGCTTGACTTTTATTTGCAAAACACCAATCTAAAGGTGTGTTATAGTAGATGTCTAATTGATGGTGCCTGTCGAATTTTATGCTCTATAAATGCCAAGTACATTTTCCACAAGTATGCTCTTTCCCAATTCATTTCTCCAAAGTAAGCATTTAAAAGAAATTTACTTCTTCAGGGATTTTAGGCAGAACCCACTTTCCCCCTGGTTTTAGAGCTCAGGTTCATAGTGGGGAGGAAAATTAGAGTCCCCTAGATTTCAGCAAAAATGGATTGTACTCCGACATCTTTCCTAGAAGAAATAAGCTAGTGCAATTGGAGAGACTCTGAGCTACAGCCCAGGCTGCTGCCCCTGGATGTCTTCTCTTTTCTCTTTCATTGGAAAAATATATGTGATGTGTGTGTGTGTATGTGTGTGTGTGTGTGTGTGTTGTGTCTGAGTGTGCTCATGCAGTCACATGTGCACTACCTGCACTGGTTTGAATGGTGATTTCAGAGGGATTCATCCATCTATCTTGGAATCTGTGGATAAGACCTGACTTGAAAAGAGTCTTTGCAGATGTAATTGATTTAAGGATCTTGAGGTAAGATCACCCTAGATTTGCTGGAGTGTGCTTAATTCCAATAGGATGTGTCCTTATAAGATACACAGAAGAGAAGCCCACATGAAGATGGACACAGAGATGAGTGATGGAGTCACTAGCCCAGGGACTTCTTGAACCCCAGAAGCTGGAAAAGGCAAGAAACAACATTTCCCCTGGAGTCTCTGGAGGAAGTTCCTCTCATGGACATTTTAATTTGGGACTTCTGCCCTCCAGGATCACCACTGAGTAAACTTTTACAAGTAACCCAGGTTGTAATATTTTTCTTTAACAGTCCTAGAATATAAATAAATTATCCAATACTCTGCAGGGAAAGAAGAGAAAAAAGTACAGTTCTCAGACTCTCCTAAAATCATTTTTAAACTTTCTTTCCACGCATTTGTTGGGCACTTTAAGTGAACTTCTGCTGACAATAGGTCACAACAACCCTTCAACAAAATAGGGCCTTTCTTCATTTCTCTCTGAACACGGAGTCTAAATACAGCTCATAGGGCCTGAAAATCGGGGGATTTCTGCATAGGTGGGTTGGTGGGAGGTGCACCTTAGTACAGGGCTGAAGCCTCAATTTGATTTCAAAGAGACCCCTATGGACTAAATAAAAGTGCTGAACATTTAAAAGAACGTCCTCTCTGGAAATTGCTGTACACCAGCCTCTCTCTCTAGTGAATATTGTCATTTTTTTAAATCTTATAATGGGCACTGGGAAAGGTTACCAAATCTCTTGGGGAATCCCCAGCTCTCCAGTTTTGTTTCCAAGGATTGGTTGGTCGATGTTATCTGTATTACCATGGCACCTCTTCTAGTTGTTCTTCAATCACACTATGGAATATTTTTTTTTCTCAAATATGATTAATGAAACAGTAAAAGATGTTGTCTATCTTGTCTGTTTTTCTTGCCCATCCTATCCCATTCAGACAAAGGCTTAACACTTTGATTTAATTAAACCACATTCAGAAGGATACTGTTTTTACTTCTGCTTAGGTTCCCAGCCAAGTAAGAAGTCTAACCAGATGTTAGATGAGCTGAAGATAAATGATTTACCTAATCATATGTCTTTGACTCCTATTCTGGCCTTAAATATTGTCAAATATTCGATGCTAAGTGTTGGAAGGAAGGAGAACCTCCAACTATTGAGAACAATTTGTAATAATTTAAAATTAAGAGAAGTAAAAAGCAGACTTAATTTCATAAAATGAGAAAAACATATACTGTGGAAATCAAAAGCCCAAACTGTAGAGAGCACAATTAAATCAAGCAGTAGCAAGTATTCTAGCAAAAGTTAAACAGAAGCCCTTTGAGCTAGTGCTGACCTGCAGATGTACATTTAAAATATTAAACCAATATTTGAAAATCAGGATATTTCACATAAGTGTGTGAACTTTTTTCTCATGGAAATTTTTGTATGGTAGCATTTGGGCTGCATAACTGAATTGCCAGGAGCTGGTGGTAACTGCCACCTCAGCGGAGGGGTGCTATCTTAGAGTCACTCTGTAATCTATCTGGCCAATTATGCTAAAGCCACATGTAGTTAAATGGGAAAGGGACATTTGGACTGGAGTTACTGAATGAATCCTTGGACATTTTCAAAGAGTCAAAGCATCTGTTATAGTTAAAGCTTCGTCCCAGGGTTTCATAAACTGACTTCCAGACCATAACTGAATCAAGCCTTCATTGAAGCACACAGGTGGTGACTGACCGGAACATAAAGCTATTCCCCGATCAGCCCCAGCAATTGTAAGGGCGCACCTTATAAGCCTGAAAACCACAAAAGGGATGTTCAGGGGTCTAGCCAATGCAAGCAAGCCAGGTTACAGAAGCGGTAGAGTGCAGTCAAGCGGCGGGAAGCCTAACCAATCACAGTTAGCCCATTCACCCCAGTTACAGAAACAGAGCCCCATTACCCTAGTTACAAAAACAATGCCCTGTAGTTCCATGTCCTTAAAGGTTTCTATAGCTAAAGGAAAAGAACATTTTGCCCCAGTCATGACCCTTCTACTTGGCATGGATGTTTTACAGGATGAAGTCATAAAATAAAATGGAGTCACATTTGCTTCTACTATCACACATTCAAACTGAAAGAAAGGGGTACTAATGTAAGTTATATGTTCTCAGAAGAGGAAATGGAGTTCTAAAATTAATATTAATTTTAGTTTCTGTTTTTCCTCATGTTCCTATTCTCTATTATGCTGTCATCACTAACATGATGTCAGGCCTTAGATAAGTCTGTTCCTATTCCTGAATCTTCACATACAAAATGGGAATGATTATAAAAATCTACCTCCTGGGGTTTCTGTAAAATCTGAATAAGATCATGTCTGACAAGTGGGTAGCATAATGCCTGGCATATACAAAACAGTTAAACCTTAGTTACTACAGTGATTGTTTTTATTTTAAAAAGTGTTATTGCTTATCATTACTGATGTTGGAAATTGGAAGGTTCAAATACAATGCAAAATACTGAATGGCTCAGGCATCCACGATGGCTAGAAATAATAGGAAAGTTAGTTACCGCTAAACTACACTAGCCCTTGAGAAAAAAATGGGCAGTGTTTAAAGAAATTGCTTGCTAAACTTCTGTATGGCCTCAGTAAAAAATTATGTTCCATTTTCACAGCATGAAAGTGGCAGTTAAGGCAAGAATAGTACGTTTAGGAGTTTGAAGAGTGCAAGTATCTGATGGGCTAAGAAATGAGATTAACCATTTGTCAGCTAGGTGCTCCTTTTTTTGTCTAGACAAATTTTTTCGGAAAATAGTTAACATGGCTTATAGAAGCAAAAATAATGATAATGTCTTTTTGGTTTTTTTTATTTGTATTTTGCCCCCAGGTCCATTTTCATTATCAAATGAAACTACTTTTCCAAGTCAACCTGCTTTTTAGTAAAAATTGTTCTTAAAGCATTCAGTTTACGTAATTATGGATGGTTTTGTGGTTACCTATTATATCCCAAGGTGAGGACCTCCTTAGGATCTAATTATTTTTTCCATTGAAAACAAGATGTTTCACAGACAGAAGTTATAGATCAGGACTCATTAAGGCATCTCATTATTTTTAATGAGCAATTCCATTATTTCTGATTCAGCTGAGAAGGGGACATAATTCTGTCAAAGAGAGAAGCTTGTTAAAATTTGTGCCCAGAAACGTATAACTTCCAGTCAAATTTAGCAGTACTGATTATTAAGTTTAATGACACAATCTCATAGGTTTATGTGTGCTTCACAAAGGTGCACTGATACAGGAGGCATATTTCCATATGAAGAATAATTAGATATGTCATGATTCAGTATTATTTGTATACCTCCACCTTTGAAGTTCCTCTGAACAGTACTTTTTAGCAACCATTCTCTATTTGAGTTTATTGAACTATTCGAAAAATTTCAGTTGCAAAACCGTTGAGTAAATCTTCTGATTGCTGCTAAGATTTGGCCCAGACTCTTAGAAGTTTGGTTATCTCTGATATTTAAGACAAATCTGTGGTTAATATTTGGACAGTTTGTCCAAAATTTTGTGGGAACAAGATTAATGGAATGGAAAGGAAAAAAAAAGGTACCATATATTTGTAGAAGAAAGCAAAGAATGACTTGTAGAAGATAAGAAAAAAAAGATAAAAGAGAGGAAAGTGAAAATAAAGTTCATATAAATCTCATATCACTGATATCTAGAAAGTAAATCATGCTGTAAGCTGTGACCATATCTACAATCTATTGTTCACATAGTCTTCAAAGGATGGAAGATGTATTATACCCATTTGTATAAAATAAAGCAAGAGATGAGGCTGTAAATCACCTTCTCTAGAATCATGGTTTCACTGATATCTGAGGCATTTATTTAGCAGTTGTTATATACATTTTTGTATTTAATGGTGAGAACATGTAGACAATTATTCAAAAATTATATTTAAAAATATAGTGGGAGGATGTGTGGTGATTGTATAGGGGGAAGATATAGTATAATTAATGACATTATGGCCACAAGTCATTAAGCCCAAGTGGTCAAATCCAGAAGAATAAAGAACAGAGATGAAGATAGAAGAAAGCAGGGGAGGGAGTAGAGCAAAGAAAGAAAGGAAGAAAGGCAGAAAGAATAGACAAGTATCTTTTTTTTTTCTTGAATGTTTACGATAAGGCTTAGGAAACAGGACTTTGCGTATGAACAGATCAAAAATCTATGTTATGCCTGCCAAGGATCTGAAGAAACTATCAAAGTTGGCTTTAGATAGTTCTACCACACTGTAGATTTAGAAGATAAATGGGTATTTTCAATTTCCTGATAATTCTTCTTATGGGCAAGTCTAGACCTTTCAAGACTTAAAAGATGTATAAAAAAGTCTAGACCTTTCAAGACTTAAAAGATGTATAAAAAATAAAAAAGTTTATTACAAAATTTTTAATATAACTACCTCTACTTCTATTTCTATGTTCTCTCCTTGCCTTTGTTCATTAGCAGACATTTTAAAAGAACTGGATTCTTTTAGCTTTAAATTCAGACTCAAACAGCAAGAAATAGGCCCCTTTTCCCTTTTATGTTTTAAATGACTACCTTTCAAGTGCTCCCTTTCCTAACTAGTCATAATTTAGCTTGAAATTTTTAAATATAAACATGTTAGTCATTATTTGCTATTATTTCAATTTTATATGCTTGTTTAAATAAATTGAGCTTGTCAAATCTATATACTAATTATTTTCAATGTTCTTTTCTCTATAATTTAAAGGCATAAAGTAAAAATAATTTTGTTCATTATACATAGGTTGTGAATGATCTATTGTTGGAAGCTGAAGTATAATTATTACTTATTGTTTTGGCTAAATAACATGTTTCTAAATTTGATAAAAATTTCTTTGTGTATGATATGTGATACCAACACATTGAACAATTCTTTGATCGGACACATTAATATGTGGAAAAATGTGTTTAAGCTCCTTGGTGTTTTATGAAATTAAAGCATATTTTTATTCATGTAATAATCAATTTTGGCTTAAGGATCCACACATTTATTTCCACTGTGAATATTCTTTATACCTTTGTTAGGTGCAGGACATTATGTTAACTTCTATAAAGATTATAAAAATCAATAAGATTTCAACTTCTTCAACAATTTACAGTCTAACATATACATTTGTATATATGATCTACTGCCATAAAATACTAAATAATCTAGTAAAAGCATTTAAAAATGTTTTGAGCTAAAACCATATTTACTGTGTGTTTGAGAGGCAGAGAGTAAAAGGGGTAAGTATGCGTGGGTGTGTATGAAACTGACAGTCTGTCAACAAAAACTCTGTGTGTGTGTGTGTGTGTGTGTGTGTGTGTGTGTGTGTGTTACTTGGTTTTCCATCACTATAACAAATACCTGAGATAATAAACTTGTAAAGAGAAAAATTTTAGCTCTTACTTTTGGAGATTCAAATCTATGATTTGTTGGCTATTTGCTTTTGATTCTGTAGTAACATGTTGAGGAGCTGGTGGCAGTGGAAAACCACTCACTTCATGACTGGGAAGTGAAATGGGTCCTGCTGTTACCTTCAAAGGCACACCTCCAATGACCGCCAGTAGGGTGATGTGGGGACCAAACCCACATGCATAGACCTTTGTGGGATGGTTTCATAGAAGTGTGTAACACTGTAAGTGTGTATGTTAAGAAGTAACAAAAGTTTTATGAATTTCAGTATGCTCTTACTCTTTGAGCTGGTCTTATCGAGTTTGTAGAATTTGGAAATGTGGAGAGAAGAGATATTGGACCTGGTAGAGGGAATATATGTGTACGTGGATAGAATTAGTAGACTGGAAATTGAGGGCCTATTGAAAGGACTGTAAAGAGCAGGTTTAGAAAAAAAAAGTAGTATTATGAAGAATAGTAGAAAATAAATTTAGAAAAATAAGCTTATATCAGATGTTAAATTTTTGTCATAGAATTTTAAGTTGTATTCTTTATACAAAGGAGAGTTGAGTAGGAAGAAAGGGACATTAAAGCTACACCAAAGCTCTTAGCTATGATTTAAACACATAATCCACTAGGGTTGTGTTAGAACTGCATTAGGTAGTTAATTTTTCAGTATCTTATGCATTTTTCTTATTGTTATTGGATCCCATGAAAACCATGAAAAGTGAGAATTAAATGCAGACTTTTAAGTTATTTAAGAGAATAAACTGAGTGTAGCTCTCCAAATTACTCTCAATTATCTAATAGCTGGTACTATGTCTCTCTTGTGTTGGTGATGGTCACTGAGTGTATTATTGTATCTTGTAGAAAGGTGAGCCTTACGCTGATGGGTGTCAAACAGATTGTCTCTACCCCAGGGAATATATGTAGCAGGAGTGTCTCAGAATCCCTTTGAGATAAATAGATAGGATAAGAGGCTGTGTATAATTTAAATATTTATAGTAAACAAAAATTAAAAGCACAAAATGCAAAAATAAATTGTAACAAGTATTTGCCATAGTATTTGTAATAAAATTCTATGACAAACATTGTAATAAGAGGTCCAACTCATCATGGGCCATTGCCTGATCTTTGTACTGAGGGTGCATTTTGTGACATGTTTGGGAAGAGCATTGTCTCTGATGTTTAAAAATATTCCCTTACTGGGACAAGCAATGGGATTAGATCTGATTGTTCTATTTTAATATTTTTTTCCTGAATTGGTCAAACATTTATGTTTCTTTGAGAAAACAGTTTTCCAAAATAAATCTATTGTTTCCTGTGACAGGTTGTCCTTAAAAAAAAAAAAAATCTTTGTGGGAATTAGTGAGTTTAATTATGTTCCTCAAAATATATATTGGAGTACTAACTCCTCGTATCTCTGAATGTAACCTTTTTGGAAATAGGGATTTTGAAAATTTAATTAAGTAAAAATGAAATCGCATTTGATTAGAGTGGGCCCTACATCTAAGAACAGATCCTCTTATAAAGAATAGGGAATTCGGAGAGACATAATTATACACAAGGGATGAGGCTGTGTGAAGAAGACAGGGAGAAATTGAAGGTATACAGCTATAAATCAAATAATGTCAAATATTGCCAGCAAACATCAGAAATCAGAGAAAAGGTATGGGATGAATTTTTCCTCAGAGCTGTCAGAGAGAGAGCATGGCTCTGCCGACACCATGACTTCAGACTTCTAGCCTCTGGAACTGGAAACAAATTTAATTGGTTTTAAGCCACACAGATGAGGACCTTGTTAGGTCAATCCTAGGAATCTGGCAAAGGAACCAAAAAATGGGGAAGGAAATGGGTGTCATATCATGTTTCCCATTTAACCACTATCAATATAAATGAATATTTATTTTGAGAGACATCAAGTGTACAGGCTACATGAATATTACATGTACAGGCTATTACAGGCTACATGAATCAGATGTGAAAATTATGATACTTTTTTCTAGAGAAATTATACTCCATCATTAATTTGTGCTCATTAGATCTTCTGGAAAGAGATTTGTGGGATCCTATTTTCTTACTGAAAATCAGTGACCACAAAATCAGTGACCACATAGGAAACCTTGTGCTCCTGGACATGAGATACTAGAGAAACTTATTCAGACTAGTATAGCCTGGCAAAGTGTTTTTCCTCCAAAGGCTTAGAAGCAGTAGGCCTTAATTTGATCCCTAACTTTACAACTTAGACAATGACCTTGCTCTTGCTGAGGAACTTTTCTGGATTTTACTGGTAACGTGAGAGCTTTGTAGGAGGTGAACTTTAATGTTCCCCTCAGCTCTATGAGTCAATGATTCACTAGATGAATAATTTCCCTAAAATAATTTATAAAGAATCTGAGTTATACAACTAGAATTCATAGTTTACTCACCCATAAGTAACAGCTTTCAAATAATTTTAATTAGTTTAGGTTGAATTATGACTTTTATTTGTATTTTGTTATAAATGAACTGTAACTCTTGTAGGTGATTTTGCTAAGAATAAAAGGGAAGAAAGTAATTTGAATTTCAGATTTCTAACCCATCACATATGAAATGAATATTTAAAGATGAACAATAAAATTAGGTTACACTTTTGAGAAATATTTCTGTGTGCTAAAATCAGAATTATACAGCCACGACCTTTAAAATAAAAGAGAGAATTTCAGATAAATGCAATAAGTGTAGATTGTAGTTTTGGGAGAACTCACCCCAAATTCTATGGGCCCATTCATCTTTTCTTTGAAAGAACAACAACAAAATCTTTAAGCCACATGAATGTTCTAGAATGTAAAAATAATATGAATAGCTTCCACTCTTCATGGTAATAGGGATTCCCACAAAGTTTTATAATCTTTGATTCACACCCCTACTTGTCTTGGCATTTGAAAATTTGCCACTAGATTTGTATCCGAATATGATTAGCTACTGGGGATGCTTAGTTTTGCTCTTTCTGTAGGTCATAAGTTATATTGGTTGGTATATTGATTGAGTGCAAAGCACAGGTAAATGGAGCTTCAGTTTCCCTTAGCAAATTTGTTTTTGCTGTAGATATCATTGTACATGTATTTAATATATATAGCAGCTGCTACACATATTGGGGCATATGTGTCAATATCATGACAGCATCTATGGCCAGAACCTGAAATTTGTAACACAATAGTATTGGGGACAGAATTATCATTATCGTGCAATTTATGTGATAAATTATAAAGGAAGCAGTGTTGTTGGAGGACTTAGGCAATGAAAGTCATAACAGAATTCTCTTAGTCATCTTTTCACATCTTATCATACCCCACATTTATTAGCTAAGTAAGTTCCCAGTTTTCTTTATATATGTTTTATTCTGCTGTCTCAAAGTAGTATATATTCATCTATGACTAATACTATGAAAGTATAAAAGAGATATAAGTGTTTATAATGCAGTCCTTGGCATTCAGACAGTCAAGCATGTTTGCCTGAGACTTTATATGAGTGCACATAGTGATAAGATTTTTAAAAAATCCAACAAAAACATGAAACATCTCCTTCTCAATGAAATAATAACATAGAGATGATAATCCTTAATGAGCCTAGTAGTTAACAAAGGAACTTGGTCATTAAGAATTTGAACTCTCTAGAGCCATACTACTTGGATTTAATTCATAGCTCTGCCTCTTGCTAGCTGTGTGACCTTGAGCAATTTATTTAATCTCTCTGTATATTGCATGCCATAAAAGGTAGAATGGGAAGAATAAGAGGATCTTTCTCTGAGGACTGAGCTAATACATTTAAAGCACTTAGAACAGTACCCTTAACAAAAGAAGTGCTTTTTTTTCTATTTTTTTATTAGTTGTTCAAGACAATACAATGATCTTGACATATCATACATTTGATTCAAATAGGGTATGAATTGCTTTTTAAGTCATAGTTGTTTTTATTAATGAGAGCTT
Source organism: Callospermophilus lateralis (assembly GCF_048772815.1). NCBI lineage: Eukaryota > Metazoa > Chordata > Mammalia > Rodentia > Sciuridae > Callospermophilus > Callospermophilus lateralis. Next base: position 106,022,220 of record NC_135313.1, on the reverse strand, counting down.
AAAGATGGCAAGTAGATAGGCAATTTGGAAAAAAGAGTGTAAATGTGCATCATTGACCAACATCACAGGGAGAAATAAAATTCTACAGTTGAATCGTTTGAATATATTAAGCATGAAGGATCAAGTTTGAGATTCTTGTTGTGGCTAGTCAACATAGAACATGAGAAATTGAATTTTATTATTCTTTTGTTTTTTCTTTTCTTTCTTTCTTTCTTTTTTTTTTTTGTTGTTGTTGTTTGTTTGTTTGTTTTTTAGTACTGGGAATTGAATCAGGGGTGCGCTACATTTCCAGTCTTTTTATTTCTTTTGTTGTGAGACAGAGTCTCAAAAAGTTGCTGAAGCTGACCCTGAATTTGGAATCCTCCTTCCTCAGTCTCCCAAGTTGTTGGCTTACAGGCACGCATCAGTGTGCCCAGCTTGGGTACATATATCTAAACTTACAACTGGGTATTTCAGAGCTGGTCAGTAGACCCCAGACAGCTAATGAAGTTAAATTCTAAATTTCTTTTCTTCCTTCTCACTTAAAATTAATAAGAACCATGTGGATAGACTAGAGTCATAACAAATTTGGGAGATGCAAGAGTAAAGTTCACTAGGGAATGGTCATCTCATTGTCAGAATGTGTAGCCACAAGCACAATCAGGGGAATGGAGAGAGACGCTAGCATAGGGCAGACAATGAATGGTATGGAGGCTGCATAGGAGGAAGAGCTGCTCTCATGGTGGAAGGAGGCATGTGATATGTGAAACAATAAGTGATATACTGAAGTTTGAGTATGCTGTCAATGTAACTATGTAATAACATACTCATGGAAAGATAGCAGTTATTTATTTATTTTTATGTTTGAATATGTTCCTATCCAGGAGGTAGGAAACTTTCTGTCAATAGACAGTAAAATTTTAGGTTTTAGCCTGAGTAACTTATAGTATAATATAGTGCTCAAGAAAATATATATGCTGAAGAATGTATTTGATTGTTGCCACAATGTATTGCTTTCCTGGACCTAGCCCTTTGATGAGACCCTACTAACCAGAGAAAATCACTAAAGTTAAGAGGGTGTTTGTCCTACTCTTTGGACAAACAATGAGTTTGCTATTCAAGAGCTGCTTGTCTAATAGCCTCACCTATGCAGATTTCCTACTTCCCTAGACTTCTATCTCTTCACCTACAGCTTATCTCAGCCAGAAGGGAAATGAGCTTGCTCTTTGCACACACACACCCCCCTTATCATTTCCCCTCTTTTTTTTTTTAATTCTCATGATTGCTAAAAGAGGTAACATAAGACTTGTCCCTAAACATGAAGATGCTCTGTCTCATACAGCTTTCTTGCTTCTGAGCAAAGGTGGAAATGATCCATGGATTTTTCACATCTATCAAAGAAGGAAAGATGGCTATCTTTGTAATGACAAGGCTAAATTTATATAAAGAGATTTCACAGAAAAAGAAATCGTTGTATCCCCCAATTAGGGGAATTATTTTGGAAGTTGTACAAATAACAGGGACACTGACATTCTTGTGAATTGAAATTTCTAGGAGTATAAGCCTTTCTATTCTAGGTGATTCCAAGGGAAAGCGTTTGTTACAGGAGAATAAAAATGGGCAGATCTATGGACTACAAAAAAATGTGTGGCCCAACCCTCTTGCTTATAGAAATTACTGAATTGTACTTAGTACAACAATATATCTTTCAGTTATGAGGAAAATGGGATCCAGGATATTCTAAGTAGGATAGTGTAATTGATCTCACAGTTCTGACCATCAGCGGTTCTCACTCTATATCACTAAACTGGAGCATAATTAGAGACCTTAATATACATCTGATCAGGTCAGACTCTAGAAAGTGATGTAGATATACCATTATCATTCTTTTCTGAATCTTAAATACACAAGTTAGTGGGATTCATGTTTTTATTTTCATGATTTAGGGTTTTAGTTATCCCTGAACACTATTTTAGAATATAATATGTAACTTACTCATGTTTCTATCCCTAATGTATAGTTCAGTGAGCTGGGCACATAGCCATTTAACATGTTTTAATGAGTGGATAAATGATTAATGGATAAAATTAGAATTTTTACACAAATCCCACTAACTAGTGTATTTAAGATTCATGTTGCAAATTTAAAAAGCAGGAAAATCCAAACACATTGCGATTTCCTATTATATTTCATCCACAAATTTGACCTCATTTGGTTTCTAGGAGAAATAACATGTAAGGAATGAGTATGTAGTGCTATCTCTTTTTAGCAGAGCTAAACAGCTGCTCATTCGTTTTGAGAATGAAACAAGGAAACCTAGACTCACCAGTAGAAGGCATATAATTGCTGTCAGCAAAGGCTAGAGTCTCTCATTGTAGTCTGTGGAGGAGAATGCACAACCTGACCCCTCAGTTGCCCTCATTTGTGTTAGAATTAAGAAGTGATCATATATGCAACCTCTAAAGACCCAAGAGTGTGATAGACTGTGAGAGGGAACTATACAACGAGAGTGTCAGAGTTGGGAGCAGGGTACCTAGATGAATTTTCTTAATCCCAAATATGGAAATTGGGGTCAAGGGTGAAGCAGTCATGCAATTCTGTTCACTCAACACATACTCTAACAGTTGTCAGAATGGGAGAAAAAGCTGCTGTCATCATAAAAAGAAGCATATGATATACAGAACACTAAGTAAAATAGTAAATTTTGGAATATGTTATCAATGTAACTATGTAGTAACATATTCATGGAAAGATGACTATTTTTTATATCTATGTTTGAATTCCTCTCCAGGATCTAAGAAATGTTTTCTGTTAAGAGACAGATCGCATGTTTTTAGGTTTTGTAGGCTTAGAGGCTACATCCTCTACCTTTGAAGAGTAGCCACTGATGCTGTGCAAATGTCTGATCATTACTGTGTTCATGACCTGTGCAAAATAAAGCATGGTTAAGAACCATGCTTCATTTCTTCAACAAACATTTGCTTATAAACAAATATCAGATACCAGACATTGTGCTGTACACTGGGATGCAAAGGTAAATAAAACTTTATGTATAATCAATTATACCATTATCCAAAACTGTGATTATTGCCTTATTTTAAATTGTCCATGGGTTATTTTTCTCCTTGTTGACATCTCTTCTGTTGTTTTTAATCTGAAAAATAAGTTCCTTCTCTGCAAATGCCTTAAGAATCTAGAGAAGGAGGAAATGCAAATGAATAAGGTATGTTTCGAACTTATATGAAGTATATTACTTACCTGTGCAGGGCTTTTATTATCATGTAGCTCTGTCCAGGAAGAAAAGAACTCTGTTTATGTTGAAGTTTGCCTTCAAAGACAATGGAGTCAGTGAACTCTACAGAATACTTGAGATCCTTTATGGAATATTCATATTTGGCAAATCTCACTCTGTGTGCTATTATTGCTCAAATAAAGCTCCGGGGATATTGAGTAAATGCTGCTGCAGAGGAGATAAAACTTCAGAAAATACGAATGCAAACAGAAATGTATATTTTTACAAAAACATGAATGAGTGCTAATAAGTGTAAGTGCTAATAAGAATGCAATCAGGAGTGCCTTGTAGCAGTGGGGTAAACATGGATCAACTTTCCGATGGCTGTGCTAGAGTACATTCTACATGCTGGAATTTGGACAGAAATTCTTATCAAGTAATATGATGAGGTTAAAAATGTTTAATAAGTATATGATGATTATTATTTGTGTCTTTATGTCAGTGGCCTCTTAAGGCTCAAGAGAGAGAAAAAAAATATGTTTGCTTACAAGATGACACTTTGAGAATTTTGCAATCTAGCTAATAGGGTTTTGGTCATGAATTCTCCAGAGAGAATGAGCTAATTGAGCAAATTGTCTTCACTAATTGTCATTGTAAAATTCTGATTAATTTTTAGTATTCTTTAGCTTATTGCAATTGACACACAAATAAACCATCACATAGTAGGAATAAAATCTTCCAAATTAACCATCACATAGTAGGAATAAAATCTTCCAAATTAAACCCAAACTCAACCAATACAGAAAGTAAACTAAGATCAAATCTGATACTTGTTGATGATTCTTACCACCAATTGTTGATATGGGAAGAACTAATGTATTTTGCTAGTGTGTATAGCTTCATAATGGCGATTGGGGGGAGCATGGGAAGAATGGAGAAACTTTAGATAGGGCAAAGGGGAGATAGGAAAAGGGAGGGGGAATGGAGGTAGGAAAGACAGTGGAGTGAGTTAGACATCATTACCCTAAGTACATGTGTGAAGACACGAATGGTGTGAAAATACTTTATGTACAACCAGAGACTTAAAAAATTGTGCTCTATATGTGTAATATGAAATGAATCACATTCTGCTGTCATATATATCAAATTAGAATAAATAAATAATTTAATAAAAAATAAGTGATAGCCAACCTTTGATTATGACACTAAAATTTGTAAAATAATAATGCAATAAAAAAAATAAGCTTCTGGTTCACCAGAAGGCAACCTTGTTTGAATACTATTACGTTGATTGCACTGAAAATCCAGCCCACATGAGGTGGCATATAAGGAATATTGAAAGAAAATGACAGTATCAGAGGGACGCTCAATTCCAGATTGTCCACACAGAAGCTAGAACTAAGGTCTTTATTAACAGGCAGAATCTTTGCTGACCTTTTCTTTCTATATTCAATATCCCTTCGTCTCTTCTCTGATAGGAGAATCTTATTGTATTTCAGGTCTCTGAAGTCATGCCCTTCATTATTTTTTCTTCTCTCAACATGTGTTTTCATCAAACCTTGTATATTCATTGATGGATCAGGCATCATGTGTTCTCATATATACCTGTTTATGGGCCAGTCTTCTATGAGACTCTCCCAGACAAAGGCTGTCTTATTCCTTGTATCTGAAGATATACTGTTGTTTTTTTAAAATAATAGTAGATAGCTCAGGAGGTGTTTTTATCAAGGTCACATCCACTTTCTTATTCCCAAAACTAATCTACAAATTGTCCTCACTAATCATCATTTTAAAATTCTGATTAATTTTTAATATAAAAAATTTTGTAGAACATAGTATTATAGATTCCTAGTATCCATAGCTGGTAATAACAACTATATCAAAAGCTACTCTGATTACAGCAATGCTTTTTAATAAAGGTATAATCAAATGGATTTGCATAATTTTAAAAAGCTAGTAATACATGAAGTATAAGATTGACTGTTTATCTGCCATAATCAGCGTACACATATGTTTCTATAGGTTGACAAAAAAAGTGTTGCTTCTAAAGGGGATTCTTGGTTATTGTGGATGGGGGAATATTGATTTATGTTAATGAAGGACATCTAATTTAATTTAATTTCTCACTACAAATCATCAGATTGACAGAATTAGGTTGATGACACTCTAATAAGAAAACAGCAATTTTCACACAAAAGATTCCATACAACACTTTTTTTTTCCCTGTTTATTAGTTGCACAAGAAAAAAAATGCCATTTTAGTACTTAAAATGGCATGCTTAATATAGTTTTGTAATTTCTCATTTAGCTGCCTTTAAACTCACAACATATTTTGGTAAGTGACCCCCGCTCCAAACGACCATTTAAAAAAATTGTGAAGATAGTATATTTCCAGGAAAATCTATACTTCAAATCATCTTCCTTCATTAGCATTGAGCTTTTCCTAATCAGAACCCCCATTTAATGTCTGCAAAATTGAAAATTTTTTTTTCTAAGCATAAATCTGCACATGTCAACATACAGAATATAAAGAGAAGCTTGTATTTATATTTCAAGGGAAAATTATGTGTATCCTATTACCTATCATCATAATACCTGTCTGAATTGTTTTTGTAAGTCATTCATCATCTTAGAAGTAAATAATTTTCTTGATGTGTTGTAGAAAAAATACATCAATATAGAGAATGATGCTGGCATGATTATAGTAATTATCACATATAACATGGACAGTTCCTACCATTTAATTCTGTTCTAAGTCATTACAGAGCTTGTAGTAGTCACATTAAGGGGAAGATACAAGATGAACAACCTGTAAGACATTTTCTTCACTGCCAATAAAAGGAATCAAAGGCTTTGAAGCAGTTTTGATTGACAATTATATTCTGGCGAAATTTTAAGTCAAGTTGTAATTATTGATATTTTTATTTTAAAAGGGTTTAAAATAACTTTCTATTGAGAATGGTATTATAAATGATCATCTAAAAGATAAGGAAAGTAAAGGAGATAATGTACTAAAAATATCTTTTTTTCCTAAAAGTTATAATAATTTTTGTTGTTGTTTTTCATTTTCTTTTACAGGACCCTGTATTCTTCAAAGGTAGAAATCACGTTACTGCCATTTTCCCCCCCATGCCTTACAAAATGTCTGGTATACAGAAAGCAGTATGTGTCCTGAGTTTGACTCATGCTGATTTGCTAGAGTTGACTATTAAATTTTCAGGAATTGTGCAAGCTGTTAGGCATTGTGTTGGTAGCTTGAAATCAGGCACTGTGGGAGTATTTATACAGTGAAATTGGCATGAAAGCATTTTCCCCCCAGGAAGTAGGTTATTAAACATTTACTAGCATTCCACTAGAAAGCATTCAATAAATGTTGAGTGAACAAAGGATGAGTCAACGGTAAACACAACTTATTGATAATTGAAATAGTAAAAATTAATGGGCACTGCCCATGTAATAAACCATGGCATTAAATAAGATAATATTAGTATAATATGATATCAAGCAAGGCTCCAGTCCTAATTGGAGTTTTAGCAATGACCACTTGAGTATTCTCATGCAAGATTTTTACATTCTTTGAGATTTAATCAACTTGTGGAAAGCTGTGTGGCTGTGTGTTTCAAAACTGGTGATAACAGTGGTCACAGAATAAGAATATAATGGAGATTACCAAAATATATTCGATTAACTCACAGTGAACTGACACCTTTACAGATCAAAAACAAGTGTCAACAATTTTACATGATTTGACCATAGTCATTTGAAATGTTTGAAGGGAGAAAGAATGAGAGAAATTCATTACTCAAGAATGAAGATTCCAGAATGTTATAAAATGAAATAAACATCCTGCCTAGACTTTGGATTCACTACTGCAGTTGGTGACTTTGTAACACAAACTGATGTTCTCTTCAAACCTCTGGAGTTGCCTTTTGAATGGTGTAATATGTATTCAGTATGATTTAGAGTAAAATATAAATCGGTATATTGTAATGCTTTGAAAATGGTAGTTCATTTAGGCTATATATTTGGAACCAACTTAATTAAGATCATGTAACAAATCTACTTATGTAGTTAGCTAGTTGATTTTTAAAAGGCAGTACATGTCCTTTGTCTGGGGATAGGAGCATAGAATCATAGCTAAACTGAAGTTTAAAATAGCTTTATATCAAGAAGAAAATATATAAATATTGATTAGAACATAAATCAGATTATACTATATGGTCAGCTTTTCAAACTAACCAACTTGCTATGGAATCTTTCTATTTGAATGCATAGGGATCAATTTTGTCTTATTTTTATATGCTGTACTGTTGTATGGATGAGTCAAAATATAATAAATCAATTCTCTCCAAACTTTAGCTTTCATAATGCAGTCATGAACATTTATATGTATGTATGTGTGAATATGTGTGTGTATATATATATATATATATATGTGTGTTGTGTGTGTGTGTGTGTGTGTATGTGTGTGTGTGTGTGTGTGCAGGTGAAGAGAAAAAGATTATATTCATGTCAAATTACATATGCAGAAAATATGTTGTTTTCATACAGAGATAAATATTTCTATATGATAAAGTCTTCAAATTGTAAATGCTAAGTAAGTGAGACTTTCCATTTAAAATTTGGACAGATATGACTAAATTGTTCTCCAAATAGTATGCTCATTTATACTTTCTACTAAAGTACCAGAGTGCCTGTTACACAGATTCAAAAATTATTTCATAAATCATCTCTTGTGTATTTGCAAGTTTGATATATGAAGTTTCTAAAAATCTGCATTTACTATTAAGTTCAATCACCTCCATGTTTTTTATTCTTTATACTTTTTCCTCTATATTTCTTTATATTTTTTTGTTCCTCTTCCTTTTGGATTTTGAAGATACTATTATTTTTAAATGTATTTTCTTTTGTCAGTATGTTCAAATACCGTCCCAAATTTTTATTTGTTCTTGAGATTTTTCTACAATTTATTATTATTATTTATTTGTATTGAGGCTTTAACCTAGGGATGTTTTACCTCTGAGCTACATCCCTATCCCTTTTTATTTCTTATTTTGAGAAAGGGTCTTGCTAAGTTGCCCTGGCTAGTCTTAAACTTGTGATCCTCCTGCCTCAGCCTCTCAGTGCATTGTGATTACAGGCATGAATCATCATGCCCAACTTCTCAATAGTCCTTTTTATTACACCAAAAAAAAAAAAAAGATGTAAAATTTTATGTAGTGAAGTATTTTTCTTTGTTGACTTAACATTGCATGTAAATTCTCTTATTTTCCAATATTACATATGTTTTATATTTAAATATTTGATCTGTCTATAATTTATTTGGTGAAATGAATGATCTGTTTTATTTATTATCCAATGATTGACAGTTATTGAATGATCTTGTTTGCCCCCATCTATTTGAAATACTTGCCTTCTCCTATTCTAATTACCAATGTATCTTGGATATACTTAAAAACCTTCAAAAATTATCTTCCAGTGATTTATTCTGGTCCTGCACTTACAAAACCTGTTTGTAACTTGGTTGTTTTATTATGTTTCAATGTTATTTAAGGCAAGTACTTCATCATTATTGTTCTTTTGCATGATTTATTTAAATATTCTTAAATTTTTCTTTCTGTTCATGCATTTTTAAATATTTTGTCACATTAAAATTAAAGATAGATACAGAGTAAACTGACAGGCAGACATACACACACATTGGAGCATTTACTGAGTATACACTAAGTTTATTGTTGGTTTATGAAGAACTCTCATGATAGAAAATTGGATCTCTGTACCCAAAAACAAAATAAGTTTCTCCATTTATTTAAAACTTATTGCTTCAGCAGAGTTTTATAACTATATTCATATGAGCCCTGCATATTTTTAGTAGTTATTTTCGAGATTCTTTTTTTGCTTCTGCTATTGTGAATGAGATATTTTTGAAATTGCATTTTCTGCACTGTTATTATTTCAGTAGTAGAAAAATATGTGTGTTTATTTTAATCTTTGCCACTATTTTGAAATTCTTTAATATTTATAACTTTTTAAATAGCCTTCCAATTGGATTTTCTATTTTTGCTATTGTTTTCTATTTTACATATATATATTTCTCTCCCTCTCCCTCCCCCCTACCAACTCTCTCCCTCTCCCTCTCTAGTTCACTGACATTGCTTTGGCAAATAATTCAAGAATAATAGAAGGAAAATTAATTATCTATCTCTCATGCCTGACTTTGATGTCAAGGCTTTCAAGATTTCACGTGTAAAAATGATGTGTAAAGGATGGCGGATTGTGTCCTATGTGCTGTATTGTTTACATTAAGCATTTATAAGCACAGAATCCATTAGTTTCTAGTTTCCTGTTCCTATTACTTTTAAAAAATATTATATTAAACATCTATTAAGACTTCCATATGCCTTTTCTATTTTTTCAGGGAGGGAGGAAAACAAACATATTTTCTAACATTCCACAGTTGTTTTAATATGCTGCTGCAATTGATTTGCTAATGGCTTTGTTTAGAATGTCTGCATAGATATTCATAAGTGGGACATATTTGTAATTTTCTTCTTCTGTCCTATATTCTAAGTTGTCCTAATGATGCTGTTATGATTTTGTAAGAATGAATTGGAAAGATTTATTTTTTAGGTTATATCTGCAGTTCCCAACCACAAAATTGTAAATGGTAGGGACTCATTAGAAATTAAGGCTGGGACCCTGCCCTGGATCATTTACATGAGTGGAGGGTGTCTTTGATTTCAGTTTAATATAGTCTCAAATTTCTTCTGTTTTACCTTGGCAAATAAGATACGTAAAAAGAGTACTTGAAAAAAAAAAACCCAGGATAATAAAAATGATGTAATTTTCTTGTTTTCTTTCTGCAAGTTCTGTCTCTTCTTTCTTTTCCCTTCCTCCCTATTTCCCTAGAAAGAAATATTTGGTAAATAAATTAGGTGAGACTTCTCTACATGAGTGAATCCTTGAATCCTTTGTATTGACACTCAGTGATTACATATTTATGTCAACACCTTCTGATTATGCTCCATGTGTAGAATTTGAAGTCACAAACTCAATCCCAGCTTCAGGAGACAGTAGATGACATATGAGACAACGAATGAGAGGACTTGATTCTGGTTGCTTTCGGGAAGACTCAATTTATCAGCTAATGGGAACCCATATCTTTCCCAGTTGACCTATCTGTATTTATTTTTTTTTTTACACAAATTACCATGAAAGTTTGTGGGAGACTGTCTGATTCTTGGAACTGCATATGTTATTTTGTGCAATTTATAGCAGTTTTCTGCAAATAATTTATCAGAGCTGTTGTTTAATGCCCTTTAAAAGAAATATCAGTTCCTGCTCTCCCAAGAATATTGAAAGCCTTCCTCCATATGCAGACTCTTTCTTGATCACACTTAATTCTGGTACTGGGATGTCCCTAACAGCAATGTCAGGGAGCTGGTATGGGGCCTCCCCTGTGTTCTAAGGTCCTCCAGCATTAATAACATCTTCTCATTCTATTACCTGCTGTTCAGTGGATTCTTAGCCATCTGCTTTCTGGCTTAGTACTGTGGTTTGAGTATTGTATCTTATGAGTACAAAGGGTAACAAGATAGATGTTAAACATTTTCTTTCTCAGTGTGCTGCTTAATTTGCTTGACATATTATACCTTGTAAGTTTCTCATGTCTCTGTATATCCTCACTACCCCCAAACTAGCTTGCACTATAATGTTTTTATCCTAAAAAGTCATCATCTCTGCTATAGCTCCATAGCTCCATACAGTGTTTGGAGGAACAAATTTTTTCTTTCTTTCTTTCTTTCTTTTTTTTTTTTTTTTTTTTGCATATGTGTGTTTTATTTGCACTGAATCCAGGGCCTTACGCATGCTAGTTACACTGTCTACCATTGAGCTACACACCATCCCTGTGCAAATAGTTTTTAAATTACTTGTTAATTCATATTGAGGAGTTATAATAAATTATAATATTAGGGGAATTCTTGAAGCCGTGCATTTGCTCCTCTGAACTCATTCAATAGGGAAAATTTGCTAACTGGTGATTTAATTTCTGTTTTTGTTATTTCTTATTTCCTGTAAGAGACACTATTTTTATACATATAACATTTTCTTATTTTATTAAATATACTAATTGAGTTACACCAACTTTAGAATTTTGTACTCTTCATTAATACCATGTTTATCAATGAATTTACTACATATTGATAGAATTTATGTATATTTGAACTTACACTTCTTGAATCTCAGTTAATTTCTATGGTAGCATGTCAGGAAACAAGTATCTTTATGAATTAAATTCTCCACAACTGAGAGCAGATGTTTGCCTTAGTTTGAATTTGAACTTCAAAGTCTTTTATTTTCTTTTACTATTATGCTTCCAGTAGTTTTTAATGTTATTATGTTAGAAAATTTGAAAAGTATAGGACACTTCAGTGGAAGAACAATATATTTGACAATCTTGCCCTACTCACTGTTAGATTTTTTTTTTGCATATGTTCTTCCCACTTTTTTGTTATATGCATGTTTTTAATTAATCTAATTTATATGGGGCTGACGCTTTGTATATTCTATTTCACAGATAAGTATGACAAAAATTTTCTCTGGAATTTGAAAACTCTCTATGACATTAGTTTAATTCAACTGCATGAATGTGTTTGTCATTTAACTATTTCTAGTATTTTGCATTTTCATTATTTTTCTGATAGTATAGTCAACATGATGCCACAAAGAAGGAAGTGAGACAGTTTGTTTTATGAAAAGTTAACGTCTCCGAGGAAATAAAAAAAATATCCAAGCCTGTCATTAAATGAGGCTGCTTTTAGAATGAACAAGGGAACATTACGAGATACATCTCGGCAGAGTAGCTTTTAAACTTTGTTATTTTTCTGAATAAGTGATTCATGCAGGGCAGTAGCAATGAAGACACCATCCTGGAAGGTCATTGTACTGACCATGATTCTGGATGAGATGTGCTTTTGTGATTCCTCATTATGGTAGGAACCATTGACAGAGAAAAATGTAGGAAGTTTTCATTTTCAGAAGAGAGTTGATCCCAATAAAATGCTGTTCTAAACTTCAGACTACATACTACACATGGGGATTTCTTTTTGGAAAATATGGAACTAAAATCATGAAAATAGTTTAATTTCATAATCCATAAACTTTAGGTTATACTTGCAAGTAGTATGTCTGAGTATCAGAATCTGATTAAAAAGTGAATTCAATTTTTTCTGTGTGTTTTTTAAGTTCACCTTCACTGTGTGGGTGACTCTTGCAGCACAGATGGAAAGTGTATCCTAAATGCAGAAATCTTTCAGTAGATCAGTAATTTTCCAATGGTCTGCATTTATTTATTTAAGCACCAGGGATTAAACTCTGGGACACTTAGCCACTGAGCCTGAGACAAACCCCCAGCCTGTTTTATTTATTTATTTATTTATTTTAATTTTGAGACAGGTCTCACTAAGTTGCTCAGGGCCTTGGTAAATTACTGAGGCTGGCTTTGAATGTGCAATCCTCCTGCCTCAGCCTCCTCAGGGGTGGATTACAGACCTGCATCATCATACCTGGTGCAAGGGCCTGTCTTAATAGCTTGAAAGTGAAATTATTCTCATTTGAACTGTCTCTTATGTTAATCTTGCTAATTGTTCCTCATCTACTATTTTTGTTAACTGGTTTAACTCTGCAATGAAACCATTTGTCAGTGGTTTTGTGTGGTTCTTTGATATCACTTTTTATGAAATCTTAGGTGATTTGTAGAAATGTGAAGTTTCGTTATTTTAATTCAGTTGTACTTGGGTTTTAAACACTGTGTTTTTTTTTTCAGTGTCAAAAAATTGAAAGAGATGGATATCACTGATAAGAAGGGAAAAATGTTAGCAAATTTTGTATTATAAGACCTACCCAAATCCCAACTTTGGGATTGTGCAAACGAATGTGTGGGTGACAAAGGCCATCTGTGAGATCTGGTCCTTGTGCTCAATCTTACCTTCTAACCTGGTGTGAGGTCTTGCATTTTTCAACCAGAAAGCCACAGCTAGATGAAGACAATCTTCACACTAATCCTGAGGCTAGTTCTGTGGAAAGTCATAGTTCTTAGCACTGGCTTCACATAATTGCCTCAGGAGCTTTTAAAAAATGCCCATGTATAAGCCTCACACAGATAAATTAAGTAAGAATTTCTGGAGGTGGGTTTCAGACATAAGTATTTTCTTAAATTTTTTTCTCTAAAGGGAAAATACTAGTATGTACTTCCTATTTTATGTATCCTCCATTCCTAAGAATCCTGATTAAATATATCAATGGTCCCTATATTATCCCTATAAGATCATGACATAAATTATCTTAACAGAATAATGGTGAGCTGCATGGAAAAGAAGAGCTAGAAAAACAGGTGAATTCGTCTTTTTCTCAGAAGAGCAATACTCAGTTATTCCTATCTTACTCTTGTTTCTAATTATATAAACACCTGTTTTCAACTTTCCATAAGATTTTGACTACTTGGGTAGAAAAAAACTAAAACTTCTATGCCAGTTTTACTTTTTTATGATGAAAATTATTGATTATACAATAATTTTAATTCAAATTATCAAATATTCATTAATATGTGAATGTTATATATATATATATATATAATATGTATATTTGTATGTAATATTTATATAAATTTCCTCTAAGTCAATGTGTCCCAATACTCAAATACTCATGGAGGAATTACCATTAAAAGAGTCTCTAGACCAGTTCTCTAAAACTTGATGATTGAACACTTAAATTATCTTTGCAGATTCTGATTCATATGACTGGAATGAAACTCTAGATTCTGCATTTGTAATAAACTTCTGTGTTTTGCTAATGTTGCAAAATCTTTGTCCAAAATTTAAGTAGAAGACTCCAGACCACAACATACATATATATTATCTTTCCCATGAAACTAGACCCTGTAGTATAGCTCCTTCACTTAGAGTTGTCCCCTAACAACCTTCCCATAATTAGAAACAATAGGAAATATATGTAACTGCCATTTATTTAGGGCCTTTTATGGGCAGAACACTTTAAATATCAGACATTAAACACCTAACATTGTTCTATCCTACTTAACTGAACTCAGGGAGAGAATTTAATTTGTCCAAGGCTACACAGTTTGAAATTGGCAGAACCAGGGTTCCTACTCCTATTGGTCTAATCCTAGAGCTATAATCAAAACTTCTGAATTTGACTGGCTCATCTATTTCCTGCTACCTTTTTCAACCCAAGCTTTTCACATACTTTTGAGTACTGATCAATGGTGAATATTTGAACTTCATAACAGGCCACATATAGAGCACTTAAGATGTCTCTCTAGGCACTATTATTAACTTTTAGCATCATTGTGGAATACACATAAAAAGTGAAATATATAGTTGTTACTGTATGTAGCATCTCTTCCATGCACTCAAGTCCTCTTCTACTTAAGGGATTTGGACTTATAAGGAAAATGGCATTACAAAACCCATCTTTATTTGCAGGTGAAAAAATAGAGGAAACAGTATATTTATTCTAAAGGGAAACTAACCGCCTTTATTGATCCCTACTCAGTACTGGGCATTATGTTATTTGCTTCATGGATAGACTATCCCACTTGGTCCTTAAAACAGCCTTCTGAATTATTATCTCCCACCTTCTAAGATGAAGAAACTGACAGTCAGGGGTTAAAAGCTTGCCTGTGGTTAACAGCTGCTAAATGATGGAGGCAATGTTTTTCTTCTTAGCAAATCAATATGGTTAAAGGAATGTGGTGTTTGTTTCTGTATAAACCACAGATAACAATTTGGAATACATTAGATGAATTTGAAATATATCGTGCTAAAATGGATCTGTTTTTATTTTAGAACAAATGAAAACATGTTTAATCTGATGATCACTGCAATAACTCTAGCCTGATTGAGATTCATGAGAGTAGTTATTTATGTGCGGAAGATAAAGAAGCATTTTGCAAAAGGCACACCCAGCCACCAATATTTTTACATGTGATATATAAAAGAATGCTTCATAAAGGAAAAGATATGGAGTGTTTTATTTCTTGTATTTTAACTTTTGTAATATGCCGTAACATGATAAATGAATCACGTTGTATTGATTAGGTTTTTGCTGCAGTCAGTAATCATTTCACTTCCTAATCACTTATGCCTGAGAGTCAGAATTAAACAAATGGCTTAATTACAATGAGAGGAAATATCTTTTTTAGTTCCAAGTAGTAGCTGTGAAGATAAAACCAGACATGTTCCACTAACATCTAACTTCTAATTGATGATGTAAACCACAAATAGCTCAAGAAGTCTGTGTTTGCCTTGCTCCTTCTTGATTAGGTCAGTTTTCCTAAAATCTGAGCGGTTGTTTCTTTCTTGTTCTTATCCTATCCCTGAATTTTTTTTTTCTAATTCTATATTTCCATAAAAGTTATCACTCCAATTACTGATTGCAGTTTTTCTGATCTTCAATTCCTTTGTTTCACCAACTAAAGATGAATGAGTTGACACAAGTTTGGTCCCTACCTACCATGTATGCTGGTAAATGGTCTTATCACTTTTCTTCTTCTCTCTGATTTTACTTTAGTTATGTTAGTATATTATAGTTACTTATACATCATATTCTCTATTAGAAGCACTTCCTTGAGTGAAGCATTTTGTAGGAGGAAAAAAAAAAAAGAAAAACTTTGGCGCTCCAGATATTACACAATGTTTAGCACTTTGTAAGCTTAGTAGATGCCAGTGGAATTAACTATGAAATGCTCAGGCAGAATATTACTTGATTACAGTTTGTTCTTAACAAACTTTCTGTAGATAATAGTAAAATAGATAATAGTAAATAGGCTAGATAACAATAAAATGATGATCCTCTTCTTTTCACTCCTTTCACTCTCAGATTTATCTTTATGATAGCATGATTTCTAAGGAAATCAACTCAAAGCAGTTGTTTTAGATACGATTCCATCCCTTTTCATTTGGATCAGTCCCATGGATACATCTTTTTAAATAAGGTTTCCCCTCTCAGCATCCTCTTTCTGATCAGGAGTCCATTTGTGTGCTCAAGCAATTTGAGACCTTAATTTTGTTTTAAAGTAAAGACTTTTTGAATGGTGGTGGCCATTCTAATATTGTAGACAGTACTGGACCATGTATTTCAGACAAGGTGTGTTAGCACTTCAGTGGTTCATGAAATTTACGCATGCCACTTGTTTCAAGGCATTTTGTTAGTGAATACCTCAAATGAAATTTTGAAAATTGATTTGTATGGAGCAAGCAGTGAAATACAGAGAAGCAAATTTAAGATCTTTTTTAATGGCTAAAAGCATCTTGTCCTCTAACACAGAAAACACTTCCAGGGAGAACCTTAGGTAGTGTGTGAAATTACTCCTTTTCTACCTATATGATAGTTGAATAATTATTTTCTAAAGGGTTGTTTTCATTATAATGGCTCTATCTTTTATTAGGCTGTATTAGACTTCATTTATTTATACTATAGTATTTTTTGCAAATAAACATTAGAGGACTTGGCTAGAGAAGAAATCAGGACATAAATTACCTGCATTCTTTAACTAGTTAGTTTCCTCAACAGCTAAAAGAAAATCTTTTGTGTGTGTGTGTGTGTGTGTGTGTGTGCGCACGCTACGAAGAACCTGAATGTTGAAGAATAAGGACCTAGAATCAAACTGGCTACCTCATATACTAGTTATTTATCCTTTAGTCATTTTTATAAACTCCTATGTCCACTATTTATTTATCTATAAATTGAAGATAATAATGGTTAACTAAATAGCTGTGAAGATTGAAACCAATCATTTATCCAAAAGAGTATACCTATGCCTGGGACATTGAAAATGCATACTAAATATTATTTCCTCTACTATGGCCAAACACTATAGTCATTTGTGGTATAATATTAAAGGATATTTACTAAAACTCAATGTCATAATTAGATTAAAAATAAGAATTCTAGGTGTGCCTCCTTCAGAAATCTCTTTGCATTATTTAAATTAAGAAGCACTCAATTTAGATATCTATAAGTAATCAAGAATTCTTGATCTATTTTGGCACTTAGACTATAGATCAGGCATCAATAAATTTTATAAAGTAAATATTTTTGACTTTGCGGTCATATACTTTTAGTCACCACCACCCAGTTTTGCCATTGTAGTAACCTGAAAGCTCCATAGACAATATGTCAAGAAATGAGCATAGCATTGCTCCAGTGAAACTTTATTCACAAAACCAGCTGCTTGAAGATATTTGACTCATAATCCCAGCAATGCCCCACTAAGTAGTATAGCTAGAGATTATAGAATGCCATGGTTTGGATCTATAATATCTCTCCAAAAGCTCTCATGTTAGGAAATACAGGAATGTTCAGAGGTGAAATTATATTATGAGAACTGTAACCTCATCAGTGGATTCATCCATTTGATAGATTAATAATTTGAATGGACTACTGTTTGGCAACTACAGGCATGGCTGGATGAAGTAGGTCACTGGGGAATGGCTTTTGGGACTATGTCTGGCATTGGCGCGCTCTCTCTCTTCTCTTCTCTTCTCTTCTCTTCTCTTCTCTTCTCTTCTCTTCTCTTTCTTCTCTTTGTTTTTCTCTGCTTCCTGGTTGCTATGTCCTAAGCAGTTTCCTTTCACCATAACCTTCCACTATGATATTCCGCCTCACCTCAGGTCCAGAGCAAAGGAGTCAGCAGACTGTAGATGGAGACCTCTGAAACTGTGAGCCCAAGATAAAACTTTTTCTCCTCTAAATTGTTCAGGTATTTTACTCATAGTGATAGGAAATTGACCAACACATAAGTACTGCGTAGTATATCAAAGTTGAAGGCACTATATACCACTGAGCTGATTCAGGGATGTGCAGGTGGGTGTTTTATTTTTGAGTGTGTGGGATGAAGAGGTATTATTATCAGTCAGTTTGACTTCACATGATGACTGGGACAACAGGAGTGATTTAGGTAATGAGTCATGAATTGCTTCTTAAAGATATGTCTGCTGCAAAGCATTTTTGAGATGGACTGTGAATTCCATCTTAGGACTCTCTAGTTGATTACAAGAATGCTCCAAACTCTAATATTGTTCAATCCAAAGTTATTTAAGAATTGAGATGGCAAACTTCTCCCTTTTGTAGTAAACCTCATGGAGAAAGCTTTGGAGTCTCAGTACAGATAACTTCTAGCTCAATAAGAAAACATATTCAAATATGCTAACCAAGTTCAGGTAAGGGAAATTATTCTGCAGTTCATAACAGAATTATCCTTGATATTTAAAAAACTGAGTAGGATATTTATGATAGGATATAATTGATAGAAATCAATATGTAGAATCCTGTCTAGAACAGATATGTTGGCACATCTGTACTTTATGTTTTTATGGAATTGTGTCTTGAGGTTTATATGCTTAAAGAAAACTTACCCACTGTGACATCAGTGTCCAGGCTAAATATATCATGGAAACCATGCAAATTTAGAATGCTGATATGCAAGTGTTAATAAAAATCTTTTGATATTTTTGCTGATGTTCCTTCTGGGAAATTCATGCAACATTTTCCCCACCGTCCTATGTTGTAATCATTTCAAACTGCAGAGTTATTTTCTCACTTTCCTAATCTCGTATATATTGTTTATCAAAACCATGTTACCACAGGACTTATAATCCCTGGTGCTTTAAGAGCTTCAAAAGTAGATTGCAATAATGGGTTGTTTCATTACTCTGGTCCTATATTGTTCTTTCTGACTTAGGGATGTAGTTTTACTCCCTTCATCTTTACTTTTTGAGAAGTCAGTATTTTTCCTTTCTTCTCTAAAAGTCGAATCTCGGTCTCTTCATTCATTTCAATGTGGTCAATTGAATAAAAAACATGTGTTAAAAGGTTAGTATAAAGCTGTTGTTCAGGGGTTCTATGAATGTAGTGAAATTATTCCCCATAAATATGAAGGAAAAACAGCCCAATGCATAGAGTCCTACAGAAAATGAAACAACTTTACTTTTTGTAATGAGTGAAGGCCAGCCCATTCAAGCTTGTTTTCATATGCTATTTATACATACATTCAGGAGCCATTCTATCAACTACATTAACATTGTACTCAAATCACGAATCCAGCATGGGTTGGGCCCTAGAAAAACATGAGACTGAGACATAGTTCCATAATTAAACAAGCTTATTTAAAGAGGGGATGAATTGTCACTACTGCATTTCTTCATGAGAAGAGTAGTTATTCCATGTTTTCTGATTTTATGACTTGCTTTCTTTTCACATTGTTCATATTATAAATCATAGTCCATATTTTTATGTACATAGATCATAATAACTTGTTTTCGATTAAGCTTCTTCTCTCCCCAATACCCTTCCCAATTCTGTATCTATTCTTTCAACACTACCCATCTTTTCAAGTCCTGGCTTAAATCTTTCTTAGAAGTCTTTTTATGGTTCAATCAAAACGGCAAACCATATTTCTTTCTTTGAATTGCTCTCATACAATTATTTTTAAACACTGCCGTGCAGCATACTGTCAAAGTCCATTACAGTCCAAAGTTGGGATAAGTCCTGCTTTAGTAATGCTTCTCCTAATTTGTGTTACTTTTTCCATAAACGGGTCTGGTATGTAAATAGCGACTTTACAACCTTATAAGCCCTTCCAATACCATTTCCTTTCTCTTCTGAATATGCTAAAGTGTCCTCCTCTTATTCTTTTTTTCCCCCCACAATCCTGGGGATTGAACCCAAGATCTCATGATGCTAGGCAAGTGTCCTACTACTGAGGTACATCCCCAATCTCAATTCTCTAATCTTAACATAGCATTTACCATCTCTATCATGTGGTCCAGAGTATACGTTTATATGAGGAGCAAAACGAGTTTCCTTGGCATAAGTTTCCCAGTTAGGACCCACTTCAGGGAGCTCATTAATACCCTGTACTCCTGATCACTAAAAGGTCTTTTCAAAGGAATGCCTCCCATGTAAAATGGAGGCTTTTGTGTAGGTGACTGTATTATACAACAGCAGGGAATATCTGTGTATTAAAAAAAAATGATTTGAAAGGGATACATTTTGCAAAGTGTGTAGTAGATCAGAGTAGACTGAGAATAACTCCATGTTAGTTTTTAAATTGCCTTGGGATGAAGACAGCCAATTTTTATTTCTTCGTCATCCAACATTGTTACAACTATGAGAGACAATTAATGTGCTGTATTTTATGCTCCTATTTCTTCTATATTGTGAGGTAGAGCAGTGGCCGTGGTTGTAATGTTGAGAAAGTATAAATAGCATTACTGTGCTTATGAAAGATGACATTATTTCCAATTATGGACAGCCTGGAAAACTTAGCCAGCAACTGGACTGGGTCCTGAACAGCACGAAAGCTTAGAAGAGATGGGCTAAAACATTTCAATTGTCCTGTTTCATTCTTTCAGTGCAAATGCTGAAAACCAAGGCCCAAGTTTGAGGCCCTGTTATACTCGTTTCTAGGCAGGTGTAATTGACATCTCCTAGACAGACTCTCAGATTAGTGCTGCTTCTCTCTATCTCTCTTATTTCTCCTCCTGTCTCCCATGTCTCTGTCTCTCTGAAAGGTTAGACCTGTTGGGAACTGTTCTATCTAGTCAAATCCAAGTCATTCTAAAAGCAGATTGAAATGCATGTTTCCAGATTCAAGTGCCAGCTGGATTTTAAAACATCATTTTAGAGACTCATTCAACTCTGAAACTGTGTAATTCTGTGAGAGTCTAGTTTATGTTGCTCTTTTCCATTTTTTTTTCTTTAAAACTTAATGATGTTTCCAGTGTACAAGTCACTGACAACTATTTAACTTTAAAACATTATTTTCTTGTACTTTGCATAATCCCATAGTTAGAGATGTTTACCCAGTGATTAATTTCAAATGCAGTTGCCAATACATTATCATCATTGTTATTATTAGGTTTTAAAATAGTATTGAATATTTTCTTGAAGTTAGATTTTTTTCTCCATTTTTAAAGTAAAATCCTTGATATATATTTAATATCTGTCATAGGACCCAAGTATTTTAGCTTTTCTTATGGTATCATGTTACCAGGGAAGACTTTTACATGTATAATTATTTTACAGTTGTATTGTTATACACCCCTTTTATTACCTGTGGAGTTCCATGGAGTACTGAGGGCCTGTTTACCATGTTCATAGCATGCCTTACCCCTGCTTAACCTGTGGTGGAACTATCTTCACTCTTCAGATCATGTGTGACAAGTTTTCCAATCCTTTAATCAAGTTTTCCGTGTATAATTTAAAGGACCCTATAACTTTGAAATTTGTTAATCACTGCAATGCAAACATATATCCAGTGGGTCTCATGGACACGGGTGATGAGAAGTGCCCTTAGGATTATTGTGTCCTTGAATGCTCTCAGCCACTCTTCATCAAGGTATACTATTTACTCCCATTATTCAGCTAAAGAAACTGAATTTATGAAATGTTAGTCAACTGACTTAATGTTAGATAAATTCTTTCTATCTTACCATCTCTTATTTCTTTTTTTTTTTAATTTTACTTACTCAAAGATATTTACTTAGTTTCTGTTATATACCAGGTACTCTGCTAGATATGAGAAATATAGAAGTGGAAAAAAACAGAAGTGGTCCTTGTTTTCATGGAGCTTTTTAACTAGTAAGTGATAGAGATCAGATCCTCATTCTGGTCCATTCTTGCCCTAAGATAAATTCTACCACACAATAAAATAATGAAATAGCCACCGTGGACATGAGAGAAGTTATACCCTGAGTCTGGTTGACTCACTTCCTTCTACTCCTTGGTGACAAATGCCAATTTTTCCTCTGTCTTAGGCCCATGCTATCCTGATCTTCAGGAAACTCAGACAGGCCCATCCCAGGGGTATTATCCCAACTTTCAAGATTTATATTTCTGAATCTGGCAGATTGTTTTCCTTTTCCAAATCCATTGCATAAAATGTTCTAACCAATTGCCTAGAAAATACTTGGCCATTTCCACGTTATGACAGGAATCAACTGCTAATATTTATTTGTACTATCCCTTGGGACAAAGGATTAGATGTATTTGTGATCAGTGCTCAAAGATTCAAGGGTTCTACTTGCCTCAGGGTTCTCCTGGCCACCCTTAAGAGGAAGAATCCACTCATCAGCACCTGCTAAGCCATCCACCACATTCTAGGTATGTATGATTTTTTTTTTTTAGGCTATTTCCAGATTTTAGACTGGTTTTGTGTGTTTCAGGTTTTAGATAACAGTGAGTCAGGCCCTGTAGGGTTGGAATCCAAGTGGGCCTTCCTCACATTTACATAGATGTCTCTGAGTAGCTTTCTCTTTTGCTTTCTGACCACTTTAGGATAAATGGAAATTAAAAGAGTTGGTTTCACTCCACTGCCACTTCACCGTAGCTCTCAATGTGACAAGTTCACATGGTGTTCAAAGGATTAAAAGAAGTGAATCCCACAGTAGAGAGAAATATAAAAATGCGGAGGCAAAGGGAAAGACAAAAGGGGGAAAAAAGGATGAGGTTACAACATGAAAGTCTCTTCTTTCTCTCCTTCTGGGCTGGATTCACAATGCTGCCGTGCTGGGGCGGCTGCCTTCTTCAGTACTTTGTTAAAGGTCTCCGGTTGGGTAAGAAACTTGACTGTAGTAGGAGACATCAAACATCCAGCAAGCCTTTGGTCTTTCCCAGGAGCCAACTAGCTGGGCCCTGTGCTTCTCTTCTCCCTTTCACCACATTTTGCTTAAGGGGTCCGGTTTGTTTCAGATGCTCAGTTATACATTTCACAAAGGAAAAACATTAGTGTATGGAAAATGACCATCGATTTTAACAAGTAAAGGCAAGGACGATTTATCTTCTCTTCCTTCATGAGAGACCCATGAAGGCATATTTAATTCATAAGTGAGTCTGGTTTTTATTAAATTCTGTTCTGTTCTCAGGATACTTGGTGTTGTGTTTGTGAAACTCGGTAGACTCTACCCAATGGACCACACAGAGACCCACTGGAGCAATCACGGGTAGTGTGTGATTGCATTCCTAACTATTTAATGGGCATCCACTAAGTAACATATTCCTATTAAGGTCACCAAAAGTTCTCCACTCACTGAATCAAAATGACATATTCCATTTTTGTGTTATGTGAACATGCTATACATGGTCTGGTATAGATCATTGCTCTCTGTTTTCAGATGCCCTTACTTTTCTTCTTCTGTCTGCTCATGACCCCTCATCCTCTGCCCAGCTCTGAAATACTTATTTATCTAGCTTCTTCCGCACCCTTCTCAAGCTTCTCACTCCTCCCTGCTTATCTGTTGATTTCCTTACTCCCATAGCATAGGAGATAAAACCAAGATCTGATTTGTGAAGCTCTTCTCCATGTGGGGTTGTTGACTCTTATGAGTCACAGCCCTAATCCTTGTCACCCTAGACTCTTACTTTAGTATTGGTTAATGACTAAATAATTAACTTTTGGCCACAGAAAGTATAGACCTATGACCCATATTTAATCCAAAAAGGGCTTCTATTTTCAGGCTAATAATTCCTATTTCTCTATCTTGACCCTGAGCCAACTCTCTAGGAAGAGCCATTTGTTTGCTAGGATTTCCCATTTGATATTCTATAATCAAATGTGCAAAATTTTCCTCCTTTTTTCTTCACTCCAATATAGCCATTCTGCCTATGTTTCCATGTTCAACAATTATCTACCCACATGCTCAAAATAAAACATGGGAGTCTTTCCTGATTTATCCCTTATTCTTACCCTTTGTATACCCATTGATTATATTCCTACTAATTAGTTTAGTGACTTTATTCTCCCAGAAGTTCCTACTTCATTCAGATTCCGTTGTTCCTTGTCTGTAGGATCATAGAAGTCTCCCATCTGGTCTTCTTGCTTACCTGGTCTTCTTGCTTACCAAATTGCATTCTTAGAGTACTTTATTTCTACTACAGCAAAGCTTAATTTTATAAGGCATTAATTTATTCTATTTCTTCCTTGCTTATGTTATTTAATATTGTCACCATTATCAATTCTTACAGCCACACTAATGGTGCATTCTACCTTCTTCCTTAAGTATTACTTAAAATTTGCAGAGTAGAACACAAACATGGTGGTCTTCTCACCCGGAATGTGTACACCCTGCCTTCACTACTACTGGTCATCTTCAGAAGACCAGATCCTACTCAGACTAATGTTTCATTCGAGTTCTAAGAATTGTGAGCTAAATATCTTTGGAATATTACGCACTTTGCTGAAGAACAATTTACTTATCTATTTCACATAAAAATAATACTCATGACTATTTTAAAAGACTAGCAGACTGAGATAATATGTAAAATTTAAACTGGGGGATGTAGAAAGCATAAAATAAACTCCCACAGATTAAAACAAGGAAAACTGATTTGCTTTCAAAACTATAATATTTCCCCAAAACAAAGAAAAAAATGCATAAAAGAGAATAGATCCATAGCTATAGAAAGTTAAATGTGAGGACATTATAATTGTAGGATTCACTCTTCTTCCCTTTTTGTCTCTTAATCTCTGTTTGCTTCTAAGTTGTACCTAATTTTTAGTCCATATGACACCAACAGATCCTGTAAACCCAATTAGCCCCATCAAATAAGCCTCAGCAATATCTGATTATCCTGTCTTGGTTCTGATTGCCCTATCTTAGGTTATGTGGTAGAAGGTATGAGCAGAGAAAGAATGCAGAAATTGTAGCCAAAAATTTGCCCACATTCTTCCTAAACAACAACAAAATTCCAAGCATCCCTCTGTCTAATATAATTCAAATACCATACAAGCATTCCCTATCTTCCAAGTGGTAGAAATCTTAAAGGCATGCACAACTATTATAATCAATACTCAATTTAGAGTTTCTTTGTGCTGTGAATTCCTTTCAATTATATATGGATTTAACACTCATGATTTTGCAATAATTAATTAATAATTAATTACAAAGATTAATTCTGTGTAGACATCTGTGGATATCTGTTATTTTAACTATGGTGAGAAAACAGGAAAATCTGAATGAAAATTCCTAATTAGAAAAGTGTAATCTGATTCACATTGGTTACACATCTACTTTTTACATATTGCCATACTAGTGTCTGTTGTATTCTGCTGCCTTTCCTATCCTCTACTATATGTATACGGGGTAAAAATGGGAGTTCATAATCTGCTTGAATCAAATGTGTGAAATATGATATGTCAAGAGCTTTGTAATGTTTTGAACAACTAATAATAATAAAAAAGAAAAGTAACCTTATTCTTTCAGGCTACACCTGACAGGAATTGTAGGAAACACTACCTAGGAAGAGTATTTCCTTGGCTGTCCTTCTCTAATGTGGTTCCAGGGGTATAATAATTGTCTTCGAAGTTAAATATTAACAGATGTACTTGCAACATGCTTAAATTTCTTTTGTAATCCAACTACTTAAAATTTAAATTAGCCACCCAATCCTGAGTGTTTTTATTTTTGGATTGCCTTTGTTTAAAAATTAAACCCCCAATTCCTATTCATTTGTACCCTTTAAATCTGTCCCTTAACCTCTTTCTTTATTAATAGTCTATAGTTTATATCCATTCCTCTACAACTTATTTAAAGGTTTCAGCCTCGTCCCTGTGTTAGAATTGTAGATTTTTTTAATGTAACACTTCAAAAAGAGATAATAGGGACCCAGGATATAGCCTTTCCCATTTATCTGGGTGTGGCCGTGTCTCAGATGTCTACCATTTGCTTTGCTTGGCCTCTATAGCACATGCGTCTAAGCCATTCCTACAACTAAGCCTTGGGAATGTGCAATTTTACCTCTTCACACAATGACCTGCTGCCTCTTATTCCGATTCCTCACAACCTCATATTCCATAAAAAGCCTTTTCTCTATAAAGAAAACATTTCTACCACCTGTGTAAAATGGAACATTTGTCCACCTAAACAATGAAAAATAATCAATTTATTGTCCACATACTATCTACTTATTACTATAATAGAGCCTTGCAATAGAAATACAAAAATCACAGTTCTTAGATTCAAAAGATTAAGAATTTAGAAGGTGGGATAGGTATCAAATAGAGCAAACATAGTAAACAAAGAATGTACTGAGATAGATGAACACAAGACAATAGGATTAGGATAATCCCAAGAATTCAACCACAGTAAACAAAAACAGAGCTGAGAGAGGTAAGAGAGGTGAGGATGTGAGAACCAATATGAATTTATCCAGTGAAGAAGTGAGTAGGGCCAGTGCATAAAAAAAAAAATCACAGATGTGGTGCATTAAAATATGTACATACAATTCTGTAGAATTAGAGTAATTAGATTTTCTTCTATTTTTTTTCTACCTAGATGAATCTGAGGATGAGAATATATTTTCTTTTGTTGCCTCATACAATGATTAAGCAGTAATTAATCCAAGAGAGGTGGGAGAATACTTTTCTAGGAAATATATCAAAACCACCAAGCCTGACTAGAAAAGACTCCAATGGGATATTTATACTTGGTGCCAGAAAATAATACTTTTCATTTCCACTTGTGAAACACTAGGCTGAATGACTAGATTAGAGTTAGAACTACAATACACCTGTCTTGTATTCTGTGAATACATAAATTCCTGCATGTGAGGAATGCACATTCCAGGTAACTTACAAGTGCATCTAGGCTGACAACCATGAGAGCTGTGAGCATATTGGTCAGAGAAGGAGAATTAGGTAAGGATTTCTAGAGTAGGACCTATGTGGAATGAGTTTAACAAAGGATGCTACAGACTTTCCATTTTCAACAAAAGTAAAGAAGTTGAATTACAGATGATGTATTTTTTTTTTATATATGCTTAGCTACATTCAAAATTTAGATGGTGGTACTGGGTCACTGGAACATATTCTGGCAAATTAAACCCAAAGTACCTTTGTTGAAAGACACAAAGCCATCAATAGAACTGATGTCTTTGAGGGAGGATGAGGGAAAAGGAACACCTCAGTTTGGTACAGCATAGTGACAGGGAACATCTGGAAACATGAATTGAGAAAAATTAACCTTCACCTACTTTAGTTTTCCAGAGAGTTAACTCTTAACCATGGACGACAGTGAGTTGGAAGTGGGAAGTATTTGCATGCAGATGTCATGGGGAATAGTAAGCAGTTCTAAAGGACACGATGATTCAGATCTGTCTTCAATCCAATGCCAAGGGTCCTCAGTCATTTTGGAACCCCATCGTAACAAGCAGGAACAGTCCAATTAGTCTCAGAATCCATAGTATTGATTTCAACATTGTGTTGTTTCAGTTTTCTGGCAGCATGTGGAAACTTAGAATTTCTTTTGTTATCTACACTTCAGTACTTGGGTAGTTGACGTCTTAAAATGTGAAATATTTTTATAACATTCAGTATGGATGACCTCAGTGTCTGTGTGGGAGGCATCTGCCCTTCATGAGAAAGTCTAGTATGCCTCCTCCCAAGATGTCATTAACATCCTAGGTTAATGCTCATTCCTTGGTTTA
Source organism: Callospermophilus lateralis (assembly GCF_048772815.1). Lineage (NCBI taxonomy): Eukaryota > Metazoa > Chordata > Mammalia > Rodentia > Sciuridae > Callospermophilus > Callospermophilus lateralis. Next base: position 105,994,505 of record NC_135313.1, on the reverse strand, counting down.
GCCCATTTATCCATGTTCCTCCCTTGCTTTTTGTTGTTATTGTTGTTGCCATTCAATCCTTGATGTGTCCTCGTTTTTTAAAAAAGATATTTCATAATTTAAATACAAAATTATTTTAATGCTTAATAAATAACATTCAAAAGTATATACTGCTAGTTATAAATGCCTTCCAGGAGTGTTCTTGTGTATATGATATCTGTGGATGAGGAAGGCAAGGAAAATATGTTTTAAAATGATGACTGATGATATGTTCTCTGGTTTTTCCTCTCATTTTTGAAGCCAGAAAAAGAATACAATGAATATTTCAGACAGAAGAGTAAGACAAGGATTTAAATCTTAGCATTGCCTCTCACAATCTGGGTAACTTCAGGAAAATTACCAAACTTTTTTTGAACTTAGTTTATTAATTTTTAAAATGAGAATAATAAAAGTACCCTCTTCACATGACTGCAGTGAGGATTAAGGGAATTAATGAATATAAAACACAGCTCAAGGCCAAGCATGTGGTAAGACCTTAAGGAATTTCATCTCATTGGTTATAAGACACACATTTCCCACTGTATTTGAACATGTCTATAGAGAGGTTATGTTTTACAATTTGTGGAATCTTACAGATGATCCTATAGTCATTGAAGCAACATATTTTTGTTTAAATGTATGATTAATAATTGAAGTTTGGTATTTTGTTTAAAATTGCTATAAATCAACACTGGAATCAGTTACCGACACTCTCAGTTGAAATAATTTGCAGAGAAGAGGAAAAAATATATGAAATTTGTAAATTAGGATAGAGTTAATACCTGTCCTCTCCATTTTGAATTTATTGATTTATTCAATCCACAAGCATTACTTTGTTGAATGGAATAACCATGTGCTTAACTCTGTGTAGGTCAAAGACCTGTATAAAGAGTAAAACATGATGTTTCTTCAAATATCTAAAAGATGTTCTTGGAAAACAGCACAAGTATAGTGGGCCAGCATAGTGGGCCACATACAAAATGAGGGGAAGCATGTTTTAGAAAGAGGAAACACAGGAAAAAGATTTCCAGGGAAGAAAAAGAATGGTCTTTCTGATTCATTACATTGTACAATATTTAATTTGAATGACCTATTGGGGAAGGAGTAAGAAGCTAAACTAGAAGTTAAGAAAGGTAAGATTTTTGAAGGACCTTTTGCAATTATGCCTTCAGTCTCGAACTTAAGCATGAACAAAGTATAAATACTCTGAAGGAGTTTTAAAATGTTGGAACAGTATAATCACAATTTTATTTCCAAAATATTATTTACAGTGAATTAAAGTAGGCAAGGTTAGAAACAGGAGAGCAGTTAGGAATTTACAATGATAATTCTTAATGGTTTGGGGGATATGGAATGCATGGATTTGAAAGATTACAAAGGGGGTGAGATCCATAGAATTTGGTGATTTGTTGGATATAAATTATAGATCACAGTTAAGTTTGAATTAACACATCTCATTTCAAATAATTAACAATGATGAACAGCTTAAGTGCACGGACCATGTTTTCATACCATCTACATGGCTCGTTGGGCCTAAAGCAGTGTTGGGTTCATAATAACCATTTGGTAAACACTTGTTGGCTGGGCAAACCTTCCTCTGGAAAATTCTTTGTGAATTTCAAAGGCAGATGACCATAGTGAATTAACATGTTATTATTATCAAGAGAAAAAATATTCCTGAGTCAACATTCTAGAAATGTCCAATAGTCTAGAGCAGTTTTTCTCATTGTCCTTTTTTATGACAATATGGTGACTTGGAATATAACATGACACCAAGAAATAGAAAAATAAAAAGGATCTTTGAAGCAATTTCTTTTTATCTTGCTTTATTCTTAACAGCATTTCTCTGGTCTAATTCTTTTATGGTTCCAGGGAGAATTACATTTCAAATTCCATAATTGCACAGGAGAATTGGAGTCTTGTAAAAATTTAGAGCACTCTGTTCAAAGGCAATTTTTATTATCAACCGAACCTATGCTGTGATGCAGCCCAGGAAATTGTTTAGAGCATCATTAAAAGAACCCTTTTAATATGACTACTTTCTCTTGAAAAAATGTAGCACACTCTTATTTAATATTACCTTATTACTACAATCGACTATATATTTGTTGAAAGTCTTATAGTATGGTATTTAGGGTATTGAACCAGCACAAAATATACATGAACTTTATCAGTTTTCATTTTCCCTTTACAAACCGAGAACAATATTAAATGACATTTTATGACATTTGATAGGTATTTAAAATTTGTTATTGCGGCTGTTCAGTGAACCATAAAATACAAGTGTAACAGTATGGCTGTGTTTTCATTATGAGAAATGTGAGCAAGAAGTACTTAAATCAGCGTCTTACAATATGTGCCCATTTTCCATCAATGTCTTGCTCCTGATCCTCTGCCAAGTTCATTATCTCCTCTGTGCCTAAATTTGTCCCTGTGAAAAATTAGGAGAGAAGGAAGAATAAATTAAGACTAGCCTCTAAAATGATCTGAAAGTCAAGTATGGGAAAATCATATACAAGTTTAAAGGACAGATTTATTCGCTAGTGCCCTCATTTGTTTGAACACAGTACAGCGTACTGTGGGAAAGTAGCTGAAAGACTGATGCATTATTTCTTTTCGCACCTTCTATCCATAAAGATGGTTCTTTTATTTGCAGCTGAAGCTATTATATCCAGAGCCTATGGCTGTTTGGTGCTTTTAACGATGGAAATTTTAAAAGAGAAACAGCAAGTAAAATGTGAAAATGTCCCCTGGGACATTATTTTATTACTGCGTGTCCCTTATCATTTAGCAAAGTAGATGCAATATGAAAAATTCACTCAGTTTGTTTGGTGGCTGGTTGGCAAAGAATCAAACAGCAGGTACTAAAAACTAATAATATTATTACTTAGCTAACCTAAGCTGTGCGTGTGCATGACTGTGCCATCGAGTCAAGTTGGAAAGGTTAATGGCACAAGTCAGTCAAGAAGAGGCAGAAGCCATGTAGCTTGAAAAACCAGCATGGCACCATGGAGGAAGAATGAGCTTTGAAGGATGGTGCACTTGGATTTCCTAATCATTTCTGAGCATTCTCTTCTACAATGAGAAAATATACAATCAGTAATATGTTACAGGGTTTTAAGTATCAAATGAGATATTTAAAAATCAAGCAGTTATCAAGATGTTTGCCATCTTTATGCTTGCTTTTAATTATAGAATATTGACATTGCAAAAATCATCTGATAAGCACTGTGAAAACACTGTGTCCTGCCTTTTCCCATGGTCTCTTGAGTTACTCTATCAGGTCCTTGGCTGATGCCTCTTTCTGGCAATTATTTTTGATTTGCTCTAGCAAGCCATTAGATGTAACCCAACAAAATTGCCTTACTGGGTTTAAATTGTTCAGTCCTGGTGTTGATAAGCACTCTTTGGTGCTTATCAATAACTGACTAGTGTTGTACTGAACATGCTAATCAAGAAATTGGATGCATCAGAGAAAGGAAAGCTACCGATGTTAGTTAATAGATGAACTAAATAACTTTATGGTAAATTTTCAAGTAGAAGAGATCATGGATAATTAAATGGGGAAGAGATCAGAAAGAGAGTAGCAGAAGTAAAACAGAAATTATTTTGTTAAATGTTCAAACTTATTATACCTCTTTGCTCTCTATTAGCTATAAGTCACATGCTAACCTTTCAGTAGAAGCAGAGTAGACCTCCCCAAATGTCCTATTTATAAATTCATCTTACAGATTTGGGGTTGGCTTCTATGTTGCTGACAACCATGTAGATGTTTGCAATTTTACTGTCACCTGTGTCACTACTTTCCTAGTTGATTTCATGTACGGTCAAAAGCTATATCCTCTTCTACATGAAGACATCTGCATTTTATATTGCAATCAAAAGATGGGCATTTTTAAATGTAAAGATAGATGTACTTCTAAATGTAAAGATAGAAACTATTCTAAAATACTAAATAGTTTACCTGCATAGTGAGTTAAGCTTGGTGATTCTTTTCTTAAAGCATCATTAACATGCACATAAAAAGTATAAAGGTAAGCTTAAACACTCCTAGATCCCATCTGGCCTCACCAGTTCTGAAGGTGCCCAGGGCTTACTGGGTCTTTCTCTCCTATCCTTTATTATAGCAAGGCTATATGGTTCCCTGAGAAATCAAAGTCAGCCAGTGAACAATAATGGCAGGCCTTTAACAAAGAAAGCTTTCCCTCTGTCCAAAGATCTGAATGGTGAAGTATCTAAATTTAATTTCAAAACCTCTTACCATAGCCTGGTGTGGGCCCTCTGTCTCTACTGAACTATGTCTCTTCTTTGGAAAGTATGTCCCTATTTATTTTGGATCAGGTATGACATGGTGGTCCTGGACATCTTACCAAAGCTTCATTAGTGGTTTCACCAAATCTGTTTCAGTTTAGAGCTTAGAAGTCACCATGGTGCCATCTCTTTTTATTAATGTACTCCTTTTGCTGTTTTTCCACTTAGTTTTCCTCCTCTAGGAAATTTTTTTTAAAAAAAATAGGAAAACATATAAATGAATAGAAATAAATGTAAAAGTGAATGTAAAAATAGAAATAAAGATAGGAATTTTTTTTTAATTTAATGAACTGTATGTTTAAAAATACATGTTTTTCAACTTTTCACTTTATATCCTTTATTTTTCAAGTTATTGTGTCTCATTGTTTTCTGCCCACACTATTTATGAACTCAAGAATTCTGGGTACTATCAAAAAACATTTAATAATACATTCCTAATAATATATATTTATGATTCAAGCAAAGCATTTTCAGCTATTTTGAATCAAAATTTTATTTAAAAAATATAGGACAGTTAGAGAAAAACAAAAATAAAAGAGAAATTTATTCATTTTTTATTCCAAGATTCAAGAGCCAGTATTTCCTACATTTTGATATATTACATTTTTGTAGCATTTTAGACATGTGACATATTCAGTTACTCTACTGTGCTTTTATCCACTTTTTTTTGGAGGGGTGGGAGTTGGGGGATGAACGGGTACTAGGGATTGAACTCATGCGCACTCAAACACTGAACCACATCCCCAGCCTTATTTTGTATTTTATTTAGAGACAGTGTCTCACTGAGTAGTTTCGTGCCTTGTCATTGCTGAGGCTGGCTGTGAACACGCAATCCTCTGCCTCAGTCACCAGAGACACTGGGACTACAGGCATATACCACTACACCTGGCTTACCCAGTGTTGTAACACAGTTAAATACTCAAAAGTTTGTCCCATGTTAAGACAGCATTTTTTAAATAAAATGTGCCATGATATTTAGAATACGTGAACACATTCTTCATGTACTTTTTAATTATTACATTTAATAAGCCAGGAAAATGCTTTCCAGAGATATCCATTTTTCCTCCTGTTACAGGGTACTAGAGGTTGGGTAAGGGACAATGGCTAGGCATGCATAGATGGATCCCTGAACCACTGGAGGTTCTGATTGGCAGCCTCCAAGAAGGCTTGAACCCTATCATCTTGTGACTCTCACCTTTTACTATAGGTAGTCTGTGGGGCAACAGAAAATGCAATACATGATGGTATGTTCCTTCCAAGATTAAGTTAAAAAGACATGGCCCTATTTTCCTCTCTCTCTTTCTCTCTACTCTTTCTGGCCCCTCTCTGGGAGAAGCCAGCTATCATACAAAAAGGGATCCACCTGGAAAGGAACTGAGGCCTCATGATGAGAGCTATGAGAGTGCATGGTCTTGGAAGTGGATCCTTCAGTTCTGGTAAAGCCTTTGGTGGCTACAGCCTCATCTGTTCTCTATACTGCAACCTCATGGCAGATCCTGAGCCAGAATAATTGAGCTCAGACTCCTTTAGATACCTAGCCTCAGAAATTGTGTGAGATAAATTTGTCATGTTTAGGTACTGATTTTTTGAAGTAGTTTGCTATACAGCAATAAAAAAATGAATTCAGTGTCAAGGGGTAAGGTGCTTGTTACCTATCCTCAGAACACTGGAGATGAAGCCCCTCTAGAACAAGGCTCAGTTATTCAATGGACCTTAGAAAAAGAAGTGAAAGTTTGGGGAGTTGAGAACAGGTCCATTAGGACTGGCTCATGGTCTAAATAAATTCTTGGGACCAAGTGTAACCACCTACCTGGCTTTGTGCATGTCTGCAGCATGTATTTGGAAAGATGAGCATGGTGCATTCAAATGAATAAAGGTAGATAGCCAGGATGCTGTCTGAATACTGTTTGCCTAAGTCAGGGGCCACTTCCAGAGTGATAAATTCCATTCTCCTATGCTAAATTTCCCTCTTTAGGTCACATCATGTTTATGATTTGAACATCATACTGCCTTAAAAATAAGTTTCATTGGTCAGAAATAGGCAATTCCAATTTTTAAATGCTCTCATGATGTGTTCAATGATACTCTCTTATTTACCCGATATTATATTTCTTTATAGACAAACAGCTTATCTTTTAACTAATAGCTGTATAAAATAGAACTAAAGATTTGAAGCAGATTTTAATACCTATGGGTCTATGCTCTATGTAGGAGGGCATAAAACTACAAATGTTTAAATGGTGATAATCTAAAACATCCTACAGAATTGTCTGATAGTTAAACTCAGTAAAACGTACTCTATACATGTTGAAGGTAGTATGCAGGGATAGCCAAAGATATACATGAGTGTGTGAGAGTGGGGAGAGAGGGAGGGGTGGGGACGGAGAGGGAGAGAGGCCACAAGAACAACTTTTAATAAATGAATGCCTGAGTATATAAAGAAACTCTGGCCATTTACATATTAAAACATTGCTCCATAGTGATCTTTGGAAAACCCTGGGCGACCATGTTATATTCTCCTTAAAGTCCTTCAATAGCTCCCAACATATATAATATGTATTCCTAGCCCTAACTTATAGATCCTTACAAAATTCTATGGTCTTTTAAGGAAACTATTCATACTCTATTATGAGAGAGTGACATTTTTTCCTCCCCATTAGCAAATTTGTTCCCTTTCTCTGAGGTTCTTGATTTATCTAAAAGAAGGAAACCTCAGCAGTCTTTGATAGGCAGAGGCTAACACTGTAAACCCTAGGGTTGCATTTTAAGAGGAAGTTAGTACTAGCAAGAGGAAAATTTATTTATTAAGACAAACAGATGAAAGAACTGAGCAAATTCAAGACTTGAAGCTCTCCCCGTACTTTCCTAGCTCCATCAAAGAGAATGGATATTATTAATGGGAATTAATATTAATGAGACTAATTAAGAGCTGGAGCCATGCAGTATGGGAAGACCAGAGGGACCAAGAGGAAAAGGAAAAGGGGGAGAGAGTGACGGAGGTACTTTTGGATCCTCTATGGATAAATAGGAGAATGTCTGGCTACGTTTTTACAATACACTGGGTAGAATACAGTTGAATACAAAGAGTAAAAATATAATTCAGATTTGTTTAAACATTTAAGAGGCAAAGCTGCCATAAAAAAACGGAGGACCCATGACAGGTGCGTATCAAGGTATATGGATACTATGGCTCAGAATTTTCCAGTAACAGCAATATTCCTTTTTAGGTTCATTCTGCCTCCCATGATGCCGGTTTAATTCTACAGGCCAACTCCCCAGGAGGGTCAAAGAATATAGCCGGCATTAGCCCCTCTGGCTTCTGTATTCTTACCTATATATAAATGAGAAGAAATTGTGCTCTTTGCTTCTGGAAGCAAGGAGGTTTATTTACTAGAAGCCCTCAGTACATCTTTTCAGGAAATCACTTGGTCAAATGTGAGTCTCATGCTTTTCTCTGAATCAGTAATGATGACCAAGGATGGGGATTTTGATGATCAGCTGAAGCTGGAACCACACACCTAGCTATAGATCTTAAAGATTGAGTCAGTTTCTCTCATGGCATTTTTATGCCACGTGGAAGAGATGTAACTACTGAAATGAAAACTGGGAAGGTCTCCAAGAACAAAGAGTAAAAACCAATGGTTGATACTGGATAATCAGTCACCACCCCATATTACTGTATCATTCTGTGGAGATATACTGTGCTTGTTTAATAGACTAAGAGAGGGAAAAAAAACCCTGTAAATAAATAATTTAAGTTATAGAATTATTCCCACATTTATCAGTATTAAGGATATTTTAGAAAAAAAAGTGTGTGTATGCAAATATGTGTATATGTATCATTTCCTACAGAGAGGTTAAAAAACATTTGCCAGATTGTAAGATATTTATAATCTCAAAATGCTAAGAATCACTGTAATTTAGGCAAACTGATAAATAACTTTCTCTTCCAGTGTTTCTCCAATTTTTATGCAAAACTCTTAACACAGAACAGTTCAAACCCTTCCCTTTTTTCATCCAGGACCATGTTTCTTCTGGTGCTTGCCTGGCCCTTATCCCTCTTCTGGGAAACCCTCAGTCTTCCTTTAAGACTAACTTCATGTATAACCTCTCCAATGCGACTTTTTTTTTTTTTTTTTTTTTTTTTTTTTTTTTTTATCGTTCACTCTGTGAACAGAGTAGATCCATCTCTTACAACAATAAGTATATAATCTACTAGGCTGGTACTCTTTGTTTGCATGTCTCACTCCCTAATAGGACTCAGCAATTTATGTCCATGATTTGTGCCTTTCCTCTTCATCTTTATGATCACTGGGCTGGGTTGGTAAACCCTGGAGAGGACACAACCCCTGAATGGAGAAGTATTGTGTCAGCCAATTGGAAATTGAGAATGTGTGGGAGTTTCGTGATGGTGCACAATTATTATCATTATTATTAATTTCAGAGAGGCTTTTCTTAATCCATAGTTAGGACCTAGGCACCAACAAGATAGTATGGTTAAAACAGATATTGGGATAAATTATCTGATCCCATTTAATCTTGGGAGTTCATAAATTATTCCCCTAAATCAAGACAATAAACACAAATCTTTGGACTTCCCTTTTATTAAGTGGATTCTATTATTACTGATTTTATTTTACAGATGAAAATGTTTAGGTTTAGAAAGAAGATACAATTTGCCTGTGTTATATTATCTCTAGGTTTGAATGCAGGTCTTTCCAGTTATAGTTGAAGTCCTTGAGATCAACTAGGTACAAGTTCTAAAGTTCTCTTCTAGATATTTTATTATAAAATATTTTTAACTTACACAATCATTCAAAGAGAAATGATCATTCTCATTTTAAATGTAGGGAAACTGAGTTTCAAGCATGATAACTAAGTTTGCCCAAAGACCATAACTGAATGCTAGAACCACTTTTAGTTGTGTTTATATAACTCTTGATTACTTGTAGTTTTTAATCACAATTCTAGAAAATGACATGTTTCCCACATCCAAGGAACTGGCTTTTTTTTTTTTTTTGTATGTGTGTGTGCGTGTGTGTGTGTGTGTGTGTGTGTGTATCTGTAATACTGAGGTCTTTATTAGAAAATGCCTCTTTCTCACAGGAATCTACTGTACTGTCAAGATGTCAAAATGACAAATTAAATATTATAAAATTCAAGATTAGTCATGGCATTTGGCAACATCTAAGAAAATAATGTGGAAAGTTAACAACCAATGAAAAATTTAAGTAGCAATTCAATTAAAGACTAGAGAGATATCTCTGGATAGAAAATGATTAAATTTTCAGTTGGATGCATAATTAAATAATTATGGATATAGACACTTGAAGGAGAGAATTTTGGCTCAAAATTCACTAACTCTCATTGAAGAAGCTACTCTGTTGAGTACCTATAGCTTCACTGCAAAGTAAAGCAATTGTAGGTTTTTTTTAAATATCATTCCACTAGACTAAGTATTTTGAGGCAGATAAGGATGATGCATTGCTATAGGTTTGTTCCCAGAAATCAACCCAATTACTTGGAAGTTATTCAGTAAAAATGTATCACATAAGTGTACCTTGACTCCAGTCAGGAGGGGCATGGCCAAAAGGATCATCATAAAGGAAGTTTTGAAGCAAGAAAAGGTCTTTGCTAGCTTAAGAAGAAGTGGGAAATCTTTCCAGGTGGATGAAATAGTGTGAGCCACTTTATGGCATCAGGAGAAAAATCTCAGGGGTAATGTTTACTTCCAGAAGCCTCTTGTCCTACTACTACTAAGCGGTCATTGATATCTTGGAGTGTCCCTGCACATAGGGTGCAAGGGATGTCACAAGTAAAAATGGAGCATTTTGGACTTTAGAAGGTGTCATCTCTCCTTCAGGGTTGCCATGTGTGTCCTGGTAAATACCCAGTCAGAATAATCAAGCTTTTTACTAAGTTTTTAATTATTATTTTATAATAGGCAAGTCATTTAACTTCTCTGAATTTCAACTTAGAAAATAGTAAAATAGATAATATTATGGTCATGAGCCATATAATGATGTTTAGGTGATGATGGACCATATATATAATGTTTGTTCCATAAGATTATAATGGAGCTGAAAAAAAATTCCTATTGCTTAATTACATTGTAGCTGTCATAAAATCATAGCACAATGTTTTAATCACATTTGTGGTAATGCTATGTAAACAAATGTACTGCACTGCCAGGCATAGAAGAATACAACACGCGGTTATGTATAATTCATAATACTTGATAATGAAAAGTGATTCTATTATTGCGTTAGGCATTTACTAAGCTGCATATTTTATTGTTATTTTATAGTGTGCTATTTTAACTTATTAAAAATTTTCACTGTAAAATAGTATGCTATGTAATACTGGTAGCAGCCCCATACACCTCATGCTTACTGTGTTTATTGATCACATCAATAGGCCACATCTAGTGATTGACTCTTACCATGCAGGTTTGTACCAGTTCAGTGGATAATGTTCGCACAACAAGGACAGAGTTGTTTTTCTGCCATTAAGTGGTGCATAGCTCTACAGTGTTTAAGATATTTGACCTTGATCTTGGATGATGAGATCTTCCTTTATATACTCTGGCTCCTTCTCATGAGGCCACTTGAAGATAAATGACCATTGTATTACTTGCTGGGTACGGCTTTACGTTCTCTCGTTAATTCTTAACACTGATGATGTGATCTGGTTACATGTGAGTCAAAAGAACTGGATATTTTGAAGGCCTAGGAAGTCTGACTCCTCATGCCTTATTTCTTTGGACTCATTCTGCATTCTTCATAGCTTCTCCAAATAGGGTGTAACTCTTAAACTGAGGTATCCTTAAACCAATCTGCTTCATGAAAAGAAAGAAGTAAAAACAAACAAAAACACTAGAATACAGTTCACAAAGAAGACATATTTCCTTTGAATCTATGCTTTTCTCACTAAACTCACTCTCTGATTCTTGGGAATTTTGTCTTTGATTTACATCCAGATCCCTCCGTGTGTCAATATGTGAATGGGGCATAAGGAAGGTAGGATTATACCTTGACGGATGAGATTATGCTGAAGGTGGAAGGGTGTCACCTAAGTCATCACACTGGTACAAGGATCAAATAATTGAAAAATATGAAAAGTCCCTTTGAAAAAGTGGGATTCAGCATGTTAGATGGCTGTATTGATATACAAGTTCTATGTTAAAGGCATTCCTAAAATAAGAGAACACGTCTAAATCTTTCACCTAGAGAACTACGCTCCTCATTCTGGGAACAACAAACTCTTTTGAAAATAATATCTTAAAAATCCCAGAAAAATAGTAAATAGACTTGCAGAGCTGCTAAACATGCATCAGATCCCAGGTGTGATTTCACAATGCATCTTAATAAAGGAGTAAATTACATTTTATTTTCATAGACGTTAAGTTTGTTCCTAGGCTTTCCCAAGTGGATTGATATACTAGTTTGAATGTGATTTCTGTTTTACCTTTATATTAAAACAAATGGAAGTGAAAAGGTCAAGTTTATTCAGAAAATTGTTAGCTATCACTGGGAAAAAATAATTCACCATGTGTGATCTTAATCAATTTTCATTCATTGCTAAAGTTCACACAAAGTTTAGCTTCATGTCCATGAGAAATGGAAATGGTGACTGGTATATTACAGGAACAATAAATATACCTGAATCCAAAGTCCTCTAGACAATATTGTTAATAAAACATATTTGTCTGGTTTCATAAACTAGAAATGTTTAAATTAGAAAAGCTGCTTGCTTAGATGCTGGGTTAATAAGAGCATTTTCAGTTCTCAATCTTCATTATTCCTGATGTCAAGAGGGAAAATTAACTCAAATACACAGTCTGGGCTATAAATCAGAGCACACATATAATGTCTGGGGGGCAGCCACAGCTGGAGAACCTGGCAGTGGACAATGATTTATAGAATACACATCCCAAAGAAGGGGACTGGGGCTTTTGCCTAGAGTTGTCCATACAGCAGGACTATACCACACAATTTTCCATTTTTTCACTGAATTCTCCACATAGTGTTGGGGACTAAAGGGAAAGTTTGAGGATTATGACTAGATTAGAGTCAGAATGAGTTGAGAAAGGAATTCATGCCCCTAAATAGATTCGAGATAAAGACAAGATTAGGAGCTGGAGCTGTCATAGGGCTAGTGATAGATGTGCTGGTGATAGAAATCGTGTTGGTGACCTATAATTAAACATGGAGAGGATTAAAGAGGTCTGAAATTGCATAAGAGAAATTAAAAGTAAAAGGAGGTCTGAGAGTTGTAAAGTGAGTGGAGGATTTGAACAGGCTAATAGAGATGGGGTGGTCTGGGTTTGGAAAACGTGAACCTAATTGGAGAAGCAAGACTGCTATATTATGGCATGTGCAGATACCAAGCTATTCTGCTATAGCCATATAAAAAAATTATATATATATATATATATATATATATATATATATATGGATTTTTGATTAACAAAGGCAAGTTATAACACAATACATAAACCAAATAGGCAATTACTGTCTCAAAAATAGGATGCTGATTGATTCCATCTATTTGAAGAATCATTGTAGTCAAATTCTGAGAAAAAATGATGTCATTGGTACTCCTCAGTAAGTGCTAATATTCTTTTGCAAATAAGCCATAAAAGTCTCCCTCTGCATTTTAGTTTAGGGCGATGGGTACCTTTGATAGATTTCAATATGCCTATAGGATGAAGAGTTGTAGCTCACAAAAAAAGGGGGATTACAGACTGAACTGTGCACCTTCTAAATCTATACATTGACGATCTAGCACTCAATATCACTACATTTGGAGATAGGGTCTAAGCAAGGTAATTAAGGTTAAACAAGATCAAAATGAATGAAGAAGAGGAAGATATGTCAGAAGAGCAATACATACACAGGGAAAGACTATATGAAGACAAAGAAGACAGCTGTCTGAAAGCCAAAGAGACAGCCCCTCCTTTGAAACCAAGCCTGATAACATCTTGATCATAAAACTTCAAACCTCCTGAACTGTAACAAAACTCATTTCTATTGTTAAGTCACCCAGTATGTGATATTTTGTCATGGTAGTTCTACCAAAATAATATGAGGGGTTGTGGTCACATAGCAACTGCAAAGTGGCAGGAAATCAAAAGGCAAGTTGAATTAGATTCTTTCATAGACCTCAGTTGACAAAATGAAGAAAAGTCCAAGATTATTCTAATCTATTTTCCTCTTAGAAACTTTTAAACAGGCTTGTTATACTGGATTAAGTATATTTGTATGTTAAGTTCATTATTTTGGGGGATGATTTTTAAACTCATTTCTTTTATAGCTTTCTGAGAAAGAAAAAAATATATATATAACATACATGTGTATGTATATATTACATACACATATATGCATATATGTACATATACACATATATGTACATATTTATGAAGTTTGTTCTGTATTTATTTTTTCATAAAAAATATAATTTATATCCATCTCTTGGCTTACTTTCCTTGACTGCAATCATATCTATCAGTCATCATAAAGCAATGAAAAACGTCAATTTATCTTGTTATGCTTAAACTGTCAAAATTCTGGCAAACATTTTGTTAATCACAAAGACACACACACACACACACACACACACACACACACACACACACATACAATAAACAAGCCAGGAAGTTTTAGTCCTAAAACTTTAATAGTTGCCAAATGTATGAATGAGAAAAAGGAGTCATTGAGGAAAAGAAAGGAAGGGTAAAAAACTGCTAGAATGCTTTAAGTGGCAAGTGGTAAAACACATTGTAGCAGGCTTTATTGATTTAAGATTCTTTTGCTGTACTTCCCAAGAAGATTCCAGTGTGCTTCAGGTGTGGGTTGATCAGATACAGTTCAATTTCTATGTTTCATTAGCCCATGTGTCAGCTTCATCCAAAGACTGGCTTCTTTTAGGGTAGCAACATGGCTCTATCATCTCCAAGACTCCACATGAGGGTTGCATGCTGAGGAAAGAGAATGTCTCTGCTAAATAGATTTATGCAGTTGTCCACACTGCCCACTCTGGTCATTTTTAAACTGCATAGACTAGTCTCCTAAGGAACTTGGTATGTTCTGGGAGTATATTAACTTCAGGGAAAGTTCTAAGCCACTGAAAAGCATGCTATATGCTTTCACCCTAGAACTGTGCAGGAACCAATCTAGCCACAGTTCACAATTTGGTTTAAGATATACAAGCCTGTCTGTGTGCCTGACTGTGTGTATTAGGAACATGGTATCCTTGGTTTGGACTAATCTGGGGGAAAAAAAGGTCATACAACCCTGTATTAGCTCTTAAGGCTGCTGAAATAAATTTATACAAATTGCATTGCTTAAAACAGCAGAAACTTACGCTCTTATCATTTTGGAAGCCTTAATTTAAAAATCAAGGTAATGGCATGATTGTTTCTTTATGAAGACTTTGAGAGAATATCTGTTCCATGATTCCCCCTTAGTTTCTGGTGGCTTTTGGTGACTCTTGGTGTTCTTTGGTTCATATGCATCTCTCCAATATTTGCTTCCATCTTTACCTGGACTTCCTTTCTCTATTTTGGTGTCTTCTCCTTTTCTGTTTCTTAGAAGGACTCATCATTGGATTAGAACCCACTCTAAATCCAAGATGATATCATCATGAGATTCTTGACCTAAGTAAACCTGTAAAGACCCTATTTCCAAATAGGCTCACATTCACAGGTCATAGGGGTTAAGAAATTGGATCTATCATTTTGTGTTCCAGTCACTATAGTTCTTTTTGGGAAAAAAAAAATCTCCATGATAGAAAGTTTAAGTGGAGGAGCAGTTTAGGTATATCTTAATTTTGCCAAGGAGAGAGGCTTGAATTTGAAAGTAGTGGTTTCCCAAGTGAGGATAGACAAGAACTCTTAAATATTCTACTTATACTTTTGTTCATCTAAGAAAATAAAAAAGGGATGTTTTTCCCCCTAATATTTAGCACATACATTGATGGTATAGTCTTCCTGAGGTCTGAGTTATAGGAGGCATTCTGAATGGGAAAGGTGGTCTCCACATTGACAAGAGTCTGGCAGTCAAGTCTTTATTCATCCACTTGCTTTTTGTATATGGGGATCTATTTCAGTATTCATGGGCCCCATTAAATGGTATTTGAATGTTGTAGTGTTTTTATCTAAGATAAAACTTAGATAAAACAAATGAACAAATGCACTTAAATATTGCTTTTAATTGAGGATAATACTAATAATGATGAATGATGCAGAATAAATGTTTCTGACTCTGTTTTGGCTTGTCAACTTCTTAATCACCTGTGTAAACAATGTCTTATCTTGAATTTCCTCTACGTAAAGCAAGCACTTTCTATTTTTCAAGATAGTTACTAATATAACTTTAAGGTTGAAGTAGGTGATCATGATTTAAATAGACTTTACCACTTAGTTGCATGATGTTTTGCAGCTGCCTATAATTTTATTTTCAGCTATGGTATTTCCTATATTCGTTTCCACTTTGCCTTAAGAAATTTTCAAGAACCAATTTCTTTTTTGATATCCTTAAGGGATATTATATGAAAAGAGATAGCGATGATTGATAAAGCAAAAATTCAAATTTAAAATTGGTGAATTTCAGGTCAGTCTATATGATGGGAAGAGGTCCAAATATGATTTTTCCTTCATTTCCTCTTTGTAAATAGATGTCTGAAACCCCATTATCTTTAATCAGAAGTTTTTATTATTATCTTTTAAAGGTTTAGGAGGATAAGAGCTTAAAGGCAAAATTCAGAAGAGATATGATTAGGAAAGTATTTTAGGTAGCAAAAGAAAGAAATGTAAAGCAAGTCATAGTATGATCTTTGCATATGCAAAGCAGATGAACTACTTTCAAGAGGCCACACTCTTAAACTTTCCCAGTAATGAAGAAGTTCTAATCAATAAATTCATGCTCTCTTTCTGTGAACTCTTCTCTTTTTTGAATACATAGAATGTAAAGAGTTAGCACTGCACTTGGAACATAACATGGAATAGAAGTTGGCAAACAGATGGACCAAATCCATTTTGCAGTCTATCTGTAAATAAAGTTGTATTAGCACATAGCCATGTTCATTCATTCACTTATGGCCATTTGCTACTTAAAAAGGCAGTGTTGACTAATTGCAACAGGCCTGTGAACCTGCAAAGCTGAAATACTTACTATTTTGTTTTTAGAAAAAAAGTTTGCTGGCCCCAAATGAATAGTTTTACTAATGAGAATCACCGAGATCCTTTTGCTTTTCAAGCAAAACATGTTGGAATATCTGCATGGTGCAAGTGTTGTGCTAGGTGCTATATGGAAAAGAAAACACATGTAGGTGTTTAGGGGTTTCTTCACATAGTAGGATAAATATGACACTTGTAAACAGAGGTATGACAAGGCGATCAAGGGCTGCTAACTAGAGACATAGGCAAAGATTGTTCCAGAAAACGAAGAGATAACTTCCAACTAAGGTAGAGGCCCAAATATCAGAGACTAAGATTTTTTTTTTTCTTTTCCAAAAAGGGAAACGCAAGATTTCTG
Organism: Callospermophilus lateralis; assembly: GCF_048772815.1. Taxonomy (NCBI): domain Eukaryota; kingdom Metazoa; phylum Chordata; class Mammalia; order Rodentia; family Sciuridae; genus Callospermophilus; species Callospermophilus lateralis. Next base: position 105,977,640 of record NC_135313.1, on the reverse strand, counting down.
CCATCTGGGAATACAGGGAAAACAGAAAACTGAACAATTGTGCTTCTGGTTCAACCTAATATCACTATTTCCAATGAAAGTAGGAAAGATGAAAGATGAAAATTAAGTAAAAGCAGTCTTCAATTATTACTGATGCATTCATCTATTTACTCATCAATATTTAAGTGTCTTCTCTGCCAGGTGCAGTATGATATAAAACAAACATGGCAAAGGTGGTTTCTACCCTCTAGGAGCTTATATTTTGGTGGGTGGCAGAGGGTGGATACTTTCAATGTTTTACAATTACAATAATTTTGTTACGAAATTCTAATGATGCAGAACCTGTGGTTATTGTCTTACAATAAATTCTTATATGTATAATTGCTGAGTTGAAGGTCAAATTATTTTAGGACTGCTAAGATAGATAGATAGATAGATAGATAGATAGATAGATAGAAACGGCCTTCCAGAAATACCACTATTAGGTTGATACTAATTTATCTAATGCTCTATTTGCAAACAGAGACATCTATAAAGTTTTCTTACTTTAGTCGTCAAGTACTTTTAATTTCAGGTTACACTTAATATTTGACTGTATACAATGCAAAAATATCTAGATTAACATGCTACCCACCTCCCAGCTCCCACTGATATATAAGCCAAAGTAGAACCATTCCTTCTATCCTTTCACTCAACAAATATTTGTTGAGTACCACTGTTTCCAAAAGGAGAATGGTCAGTTTAAGTGTAGAAGTGATGATGGGCTCCCTTCATACACATCTTTGGTTTGGTGTCTTGCAAGTTTCTGAACTGTGTTTTCTAATTTCTAGAAAAACTCATGCATATTTAGAGTTTGGTTACTTTTCAGAGACTATATGTAAGGTTTTCTTTGAGACCTTTGTTATGGTAAATATGTAATACTTGATGCAATCTAAGTAAAACTATGTTTCTTGGTATAGAAATAAATCAATAAATTCAAATTATTTCTGAGGGTTCTAGGTTTTTATTTTTTTACACATCACGTGACATTGACATCAGTAATCATTCAGAGGATCAAAGAAAGAAACAATGAACCATAGGGGTTCAACAAAAAGTGAAGAAGAGGAGCAAGCACATTTACATTTTTCCATAATGATAACAATCTCCCTAGAAAAATAAAAGTCATTCACAAAAGTTATTTTAAAGTTAGGAATGTATTGCCATACAATAGTTTTCCAGACTCTACCTATACAGATAGAGTCTACCTATACAGATAGAGCCTGCATAACTACGTGTGTGTGTGTGTGTGTGTGTGTGTGTGTGTGTTTCTAGTAAGTCTTCTGTTATCTCTGAGCATAAAATAGACTTCATGATAGGAATAACGAAAGGCACTTTTCCCACTTGAAATTAAGACATTAATTTGACATCAAAATAAAGATAGTAATTGAAAAGAAAATATTCTCTAGTAGAAGATTTTCAGTAATTCAATTTGTATCAGTATAAAAATAATGTTACCCAACTTCATTTTGAATGATGTGTAATCTCTTAATGGCTAAGTCCTCAATGGGGGGTGGGGATTAATGGTTTATTCATTGAAGAGGTTTAAATAAGAAAGGATCATCCTCATTTGAAAATGAAAACATTCAATATTCATATGTTTAAGACTCTTTTTCATATTTCTTTGAAATAACTTTGAATGCCTCAAGAAAGACAAATATTTTATATTGCTAGGAAAAAATTAAGAACTTTATAAATAATCTGAAAAATATTAAAACCTGGTTACTACTCTTTATATTGGACCTTTTAGTAATAAAAAGTATATATGTTAAAATTTGAAATGAAATCTGATTATTAAATGAAAGTGCTGTCCACTAGCATGGAACTAAACAAAAATTTTAGTTAATTTATTAAATTACTTTATTCTGGTATTAAAAAACAGGAACACAGTCACACACAGAACTCTCACACACATATAAAATCAACGTTGGTATTTTGATCGAGGGATGATTATACATATTTTCATATTTGCATATATCATTAAGTACCCAAATATACTCAACAAATTAAGGAGAATTCTGTTTCATAGTATCATCATGCAGAAAATACATATGAATGACAAAATTTGAAAATATCTCAAGACACTACTAGATTACCAAATAAGTGTTTTAGGTATCTGAATTTCATACTTGACTTGAGGCAAATGAAAAGTAGTATTAATATTTGCCAATTTTCTAGTGAAATGATTACCTTCTTTTAAAAAATAAAAGCACTTAATACTTTTCTTAGTCAGTTTTCTATTGATTTAACAAAATATCTGAGCATGGGTAATTCATTCAAAACAGAGTTCTATTTCGATTATAGTTCTGGAAGCTAAGAAGTTTGAGAGTCTGGGGCCAGCATTGAGAACTGCCTTGTTGCATCACAACATGGTGGAATCAAATACTGAGGAGACAGAGCAAAGTTTCTAGGAAAAACTTACTTTTATAACAGGGCTACTCCTTTTATTAGCCATAAATCCATGGTTGGATAAACCATATATGAAGGCAGAGTCCTCATGATTCAGTCACCTCTTAAATGTGCCATCTTCAGATATAATTAACATGAATTTGGGACTGAGTTCCAAATTGATTCTTCAAATAGATGGAATCAATCAGCATCCTATTTTTGAGATAGTAATTGCCTATTTGGTTTATGTATTGTGTTATAACTTGCCTTTGTTAATCAAAAATCCCAATATATATATATATATATATATATATATATATATATATATGAAATTTGGGGACCATAATCAAACCAAAGCAATGCTTTTGGTAAAATTGTGGTCTTCTCTTTCAGTCATCTCCAAAATGTTAAAAAAATAAATTGAAATTATAGTTAGATGACTCAGGATTGCATATCTAAGCATATTTGACATCCAAAAAAACCCCTATCATTTTGGCCATTTGTGATTTGGTAAAAGTTCTAGAAATAGTGAACATGGCCCCATGTGAAGATGTGGTCTAGAATATGTACTGGTATTAACCACACATTGGGTCTTCTCTCCTAGAACTTTCCACATTAAAACCCTGATAACATAGGATAAGGTCCTAATTGTATTTTCTCATCCAAAGAAACTTTTTTTCATACACAAAGCTGAAAACAAGAAATTGGAATTAGCAAAACATATTCCCCAGTACAAAAAATGAAACAGAGCCCATATCTCAATTATGAAGTCATTTCAGCTAACTAGGCAATCCTTTTTCCTTTAAGTATTCTGATTAAGAAACGATCTGCTGTATAAAAATAAAATTAGAATCTTGATTATGTTTCTAACTAGTTGGTCTGTCTTGTTCAAAACATAATGGGTTAAATGAATAAATCATAAAGTCTTTAAAATCAGTGTTTTAAAAGAGTGAGGATCCACTATTTGAGGAAGAATAATAATTAATAAGCCCTATTAACCCCATTTTATAGGTGACCCATTATATTCAAGAGACTTCTATATGTCTCTTGAATATATTGGGTCACCTATAAAATATATAAAAATAACACAACTTCTATATGTCTTCAAATATGAGACATACCCAGATTTAAATAAAAACTGTTGATACAAAAGCAGAGAAGATAATTGTAACAGCCATTGCTGCCATACCTGTATGAGTTGAATATTCATCCACATACTTAATATGTCATCAACATAGTTAATATTTCTGTTGGATCCACATACATATAAGGTATTATGGTATCTTATCATAAAGCTATAAAGAAAATATAAATTTCCATTAATGTTTCTCTTAAAAATTTCTCTAGAAGATTGATTTGCATCAAAAAGTTATTGTGTTTGGAGTAGGCAGCATGCCACAGGCCAGGCAAAGCAGTTAGAGGTTGTAGAAAGCTCCTGATCCTTCAGAGTAGGTCTGCAGTTCTCAAAGACTACCTTGTGATTGGTCCACGTGTCATAAAAGATAATCACTTAGTCACAGAACACTGATTTATCAAAACCATTTTGCTGGTATCCCAGAATATTTATTATAACTTTATTTTTTAGAAATGGTAGTTGAATCAAAGTAAATGAAAGTATAAGTTTATCCAAAAATAGAAAACAGAGACGAAACCCTACAATTCTTCAATTATACCACTCCTTTGAAAGAATGAAGATCCAGAGTTGTTGTAAAGCTTGTGGACATGGAGAAGTTTTAGACACTTGCTGCTGACAATAAAAGCAAGGGTGTATGCAATGCATGTCATAATATGCTAAAGAGAAAGAGCTTCTCTGCATAGCCATCTCTCCTTTTCTGTGAAAGGGAGAGTGAATTTTAAATTTAATAATGATTTAAAGTTAGAGAATATAGTAATTGATGGTAAAGCTAGAACTAGAAATTAGTCCTCCAAATCTTGCATCTGGTAAGCTGCTGGAGATTTTTGGTATCTACTCATGTGTCCTGTTCTTGTCTTTTTCAGAGAATCTTATATAACTCTCTCAACATTCTGATGAGACATAGTATAAGGGACCATTGCAATTTGTTTCTCCAGTATAGTTTTGATATTAGTTTAGGGTTTATTCTTCCCACACATAGGTCTAGAATGTGAGGAGCTGTCTGTTTTTCCTGGCTTCTGGAAAGTCTGGCATTGTCCCGGAAAGGACCGCTACCTTAAATCAGATAAGGGGGACGTCATAGTTCTACATGAAAATGAAGACCATGGATTTTCAAATATTATATCTTGCTGCTAAATAGTATCATTACCTCTTGATTGCTCTTTTTCCATTTACATAATATATAGCTATTTCCTGCTTTATAGTGGACACTCATCACATGTAGCTAAATTAAATGAAAGTGAAAATTCAGGTACTTAATTATACTGGCTCTATTTTAAGTGTGAACAATCATGTGGCTAGAGGCTATTGTGTAGATATAGACTATTTCCATCCCAGAAACTTTTACCAGACAGTGTTACAGTTTAGTAAAATCTATTCAAGGATTCTTGGATGTTACGGAAAATGAACGTCGAGCAAAATAGTCTTGCCTTGGGTTATAATCAGTAGATGTAGACATTTACATGCTAAATTTATAAGGTGAGCTAGTCATAGAATTTTATAGCTATAAAGACTCTAGAAGGTAATTTAATTCAACTTCTCTTATTTTACTGTTGTGGAAACTGAGGTGCCAAAAAGGGCTAAGTGTATGTATAATGTCATCAGTGATTCTGTGACAAAGTTTAATCATTGGTATTCTAGTGATGAATATTTACAAATTTCAAGATGAAGGGTATAAAATTAATCTCTGCACTAAAACTAGGTGGAATTTCGACTGGAGGATATCCAATCTGATTTACGTACCTAAAAGACGAAATTCAAATTCCAATCTGAGATTTACTGCTGTATTATTTTCCTTTAGTCACTCTTAACTGTTTCGATGTTTGGTTGATTCAATCAGGCAGATTCTCTAAATGTGACATTAAAAACTAAATTCGGCTTTAGCAAAACATTTTACTTTTGTGAGTTGTCTATTTAACTAGATCCTTGGCTAGTGGAGGGTTGAGGATATAGAGTAAAAGGCGATGAAGAGACTACTTAGTTTTGTCCCAAGTACACCTACATTTTTTTTTTTTTTTACATTCAGCTTGATACTGAGGAATGGGGCAATTTTATGTTCATTTCTCACCTTGTTATTCAGTAGCACTGGGACCTAGTTCAAGGTTAGGTAGACTCCTCACTTTATTTTTGCCTGTCCACACTTCTTTCTGTCAGCTGCCCATACTTGCCACTGCTGAGCTAAAATGTCTGTCTTCTGCTTCTCCAACTTCACTAAGGAGGACCAAAGTGGTTTGTTCAGAAGTGGGTGCTTGATCCTAGGACATGGGGCTTATTCACAGGAATGATCCAGGAAATAGGTATTTTGTAATTTGCATTGTAAAAGACAAAGCAATTTAGTGTGAAGGAATGGGCATAACTGAGACCTGCTGAGATGGAAAGAAGACTAGAGAATAATGCTGAGCTTCCCACAGTAGAAATTATGAGGGGTTCAGAAATTGAAAGCAGAGAAATTTGACCAGTGTCAGTAAGTAGGGGACAGTCATACAGAGACAGAAAGATTGAGAACCTGAACAGAGAACTTCTGACAGGCAGAAAGTTGCTCAGAGGAGGTAGGGAAGCCTTTCAGGAAGCAGTGGCAAATTGGGAATGAGACCCCATCCCAGTTTCTCTCAAGATTGATTTCTGAATGAATTTTTCTGTTTGAGTTGCCTTGGGCTCTGGATCTCTTTCATATAATTTTTTTTAAACTTGGGGTGAATTATTAACCTTTGAATTTAAAATGTTCCTATTAAAACAGAGTTTGGAACGGCGATTGTGGCTCAGTGGTAGAACACTTGCCTAGCACATGTGAGGCACTGCGTTTGATCCTTGGCAGCACATAAAAATGGATAAATAAAATAAATATAAATGAATCCAAAATATAATAGTACCAATACCAGTAATTTGTTGTAAAGGTTAAAGGGGAAACAAAGATGACATCGCCTAGAAATAGAAGTCAGTTATAATTGAAAGGAATGAGATTCCACAAAACAAGTTATTTTCCTAAAATTAATTAAAAAAAAATAAATAAAAACTTAAGGCTCAGTAATCTTTCAAGCTTTGTGAAATGTTGAATTGGTCTTCCCCGATTTCTAGCATTTACTACAAACAGTGCCCCAGAGGCCATTTCCTAATGGAGAGAACAGTAACCTAAACACCACAAAGCCTGCATTTTAGGACTCCTATTGCAGATTATTGCTGCTTCTCACCCATATCTGGTTCTCCTCTATTTTCTGGACACAATGAATACTACATTATGGAGACCCTTGCTCAGAACTGTGTTACTAGTTCTGGTCAATGAATAGCTCAAGTAACATGTACAATTCTGAGCTGGCCATGGTGAGCCATAATCATCCATCTGCATTCTTCATCCTATCACAGTGATTCTGAAAACCAGACCTGAGATGCTGAAACCACACTGTGGAAATTGCAAAGGTATAAAAACTCATGTCTTAGATGAGAGCTGCCCTGGAAAGCTGCCCAAATGATGGCAAAGTTTGCCTGAGCAAGGACCACTTTAAAGGGATATGCCACTGTGATGTTAGGGCTTGTATGTTACACAGCATAGCCTATTCCATCCTGATTACATTAATTTGCAAGCTTTTCCTTCTGCTACAACTTTCTCATGCATACAAATGAGGAAATTGGACATGATTGCTTCCAATGACATTTCTGGGATATGCATTTATTCTATAATTCTTTCTAATGCCTGCCCTACTTATCTTGCAGATTTACAGAAAGAATGCTTTGAAAAGTAACAAGGCCTTTACCAATGCACTCTTATAAACACAAGATGTTGCTGTCAAAACTGACAGCTTTCAGAAGTGATCTTGCCATTTCTGAATTAAGTATTTGGAATGGCATCAAATTTAATTTTTAATTTGGCTATCTGAAATTATTTTATCCTTTTCACTAGGAATATTTGAATAGACTTTTCCTTTTGTTTCTCCTGTATTTGAAAGCACACTTTGGAAAGTATAGAGAGCCATAACTGACTGAGCATGTCTGTTAGCTCTGCTAACACTCTTCTTGATTTCTTATTCACCATTACCTATTTGTGAAACCTACTTCTAAAGTCTCTGATTCTACAGATCAGCCCTGTTTGTAGAATCAGTAGGCATCACCACCATGACTTGCAGAGCATGTTCCTGTACTTATTGCAGTCGTGTGGCCAGACAGAGAAGGATCGGCTAACTTCTTCACACTTAGTACCACACAATGATTCTAGAGACAAACTAATGGTCAAACTGTTGCCTTGGTTGTCTTTTTGGTTTTTTTTTTTTTTTTTTTTTTAGTTCTTTATATATCCTGGAGATTAGTGCTCCATCTGACATGTGTGTTGCAAAAAGATTTCATCACAGGCCAGTCAGAATGGCAATTATCAAGAATACAAACAACAATAAATGTTGGCAAGGATGTGGGGAAAAGACACACTCATGCATTGCTGGTGGGACTGTAAATTGGTGCAGTCAATCTGGAAAGCAGTACGGAGATTCCTTAGAAAACTTGGAATGGAACCACCATTTGACCCATCTATCCCTGTCCTCTGACTACACTCAAAGGACTTAAAAACAGCATACTACAGTGATACAGCCACTTCAAAGTTTATAGCTGCACAATTCACAATAGCTAAACTGTGGAATGAATGAATCTATGTGCCCTTCAATGGATGAATGGATAAAGAAGCTGTGATATATATATGCAATGGAATATTACTCAGCATTAAAAGAGAATAAAATCATGACATTTGCAGGTAAATGTATGGAGTTAGAGAATATCATGCTAAGTGAAGTCAGTCAATCCCCCAAACCCAAAGTCTGAATGTTCTCTCTGATAAGTGGATGCTGATCCATATTGGAGTTGGGGAGGCTTGGGGCAAAAGCAGGAACTTTGATTGGGCCAAGGTGAGGGTAATGGAGGAAGGATGGGGGTAGAAAAGATGGTGGAATGAGATGAACATCATGACCCTAGGTACATGTATGACTGCACATGTGGTGTGACTCTACATTGTGTACAACCAGATAAATGAATAGTTGTGCTCCATTGTGTACAATGAATCAAAAAGCTTTCTGCTGTCATGTATAACTGGTTAGAACTAATAAAAAGTAAATTTAAAAAAAATGTTGCCTTGAAATCCTAGCTTAAAAATACTATAGTAGGAGTGTGAGAAATCCAGTCATTTTCATCCAAGCAAGGTAAAAATTCCCATTCTCAATATGTCACTTCCTTTCTGGGTGACTTTTGTTCAAGTCATTAAACTTTTCTAAACCTTGCTCTCTTCTTTACAAAGTGGAACAATTACTTCACAGTGTAGTTGAAGAAGTAAAATGAGACATCTTATGTTAAATGCCCAGAAAAATGCTTAGATTCAGAACTAATTCCCATTCTCTTATTCATCTTACATGAAGGAGGTAAGGAAAGACTGTGGGTGGCATTGTCAAAGAGTTAGGGTCTAGATAGAGAGAATTGTAGGAGTGAGGTAATCATAAAGACCCTGTAGTTGGAGAGGAAAGCCTAAGATAATTTATGATCTTCTTAAATATAAATTTAGAATTATTCCTATAAATAAATTTTTCCTATAAATAAATCATTTATAATTTTACCTTTTCATATAATTGTAATTAATTATGTTCTTGATGCTATGTTTATCAAGAATTATAATTGACATTTCTTACCCTGCCATGATAATTTCTATAGATTTTCCCAAGTTGAATTTTAGGAAGACAAGATTGGAGACGTTGATGAGGAAAAGATTTTAAAGATGAGAACTCAATGGAATATTATTTAGCTTTAAAGAAGATTGAAATTATGCTGTTTGCCAGTAAATGGTTGGAGTTGGAGAATATCATGCTAAGCAAAATAAGCCAATCCCATAAAACCAAAAGCCAAATGTTTTCTCTAATATGTGGATACTAATTCAAAATAAGGTTGGAGGGCACTAGTGAAGAATAGCGTTACCTTAAATTAGGTAGAAGGAAATGATGGGAGGGGATAGGGATGTGGGGATAGGAAGAATAGTAGAATGAAACAGACATTATTACTGTATGTATATATGTGACTACATGACCAATATGATTCTGTAACATGTACACTCAGAAAAATTAGAAATTATATCCCATCTATGTATGATATATCAAAGAGCAAAAATGCATTCTACTATCATGTATAACTGAGTAAAAGAAATTTAAAAATTAAAATAAATTAAGAATGAGATCTAAGAGTCCAAAATTTTTTTTTATCATTCAACCTAGTTAGTATTTAAATGGACAGAAAATGCAAGTGTTGACATAGTCAAGTCAGTATATTACTCTAGTCCTTAAATTATTTTTTTTATCAGATGCTGTGTTATATTGATACACATAGACTGATAAGACAGTTCCAGTCCTTAAGAAGATGGAATTCTGATAAGAAAATCAAACAACTGATTTCATTCCAATGACTTGGAAGCAAAATTGTTGGTAGAATTGACACAGGGTGCTTACATAAACAAGAGAAACAATGCCCTGTCCATACTCTCAATGGGTTAGAGATCAAGCCAGGATTCTGGTACAGATGTTCCCCATCTCTGCCAGACTAGCCAGGCTAGTTGACTTCCTGCAGGAGCTGGACAGGATTTGTGACATCAAATCTAGCATCCATTAGGAAAGATATAAAAAAGAGTAGATGAGACCATCCAAGACAAACATTATGTTCATCTAAGCTTGATTCTTTTGGACCATATGAGTTTTCAGTTTCAAAAGAGAGTTTGGTTAAAATGCAAAATTTCAACAAATGTCTAGTTAACCTTCTCAGAATCTTATTTTTAGAAGTCTGAAGAAAGAAAGTTAAGAGAAAGATTTAAGCAAGAAAATGGTAGTAGTTAGAAAGAAACAGCACCGAAATAAACCGCATTAATTAATTTATTAATTTTTGTGGACTACCTCAGTTTTGATTCTCTCCTATTTTCTCTAGAATGAAAAATGAGAAAGGAGTCTATTCACTCATAGAAGGAGTGTCCAAGATGATTGAAGCACACTATATCCCTATTCGATAGCAGTCCTCATTAGAGACAGTGGAGTAATGACTTGCATTAATTAAACCCGGATAAGAAGTAGGACCCAATCTTGTTCTTCTTCTCCTCCACTTTTTAATAATTTTTCTTTGGCTGTCCTTTTTAAATTTTTTATTTGTTTTAATTAGTTATACATGACAGTAGAATGCATTTATATACTTCAATATATCATACATAGATGGGATAGAATTTCTCAGTTTTCTGAGTATACATGGTGTAGAATCATAATGGTCATGAAGTCACATATATACATATAGTAATAATGTCTGACTTGTTCTACTATCCTTCCTACCCAGACATCCCCTCCCCCTCCTCCCTTCACTTCCTTCTACCTAATCCAAGGTGACATTATTCTTCTCTAGTGCCCCCCCACCTTATTGTGAATTAGCATCTGCATATTAAAGAAATCTTGGATTTTGGTGTTTTGGCATTGGCTTATTTTGCTTAGCATGATATTCTCCAACTCCATCCATTTACTGGCAAATGCCATAATTTAATTCTTCTTTAAAGCTGAGTAATATACCATTGGGGAAAAAAAAAATATATATATATATATATATATATATGTGTGTGTGTGTGTGTGTGTGTGTGTGTGTGTGTGTGTGTATGTTTGTGTGTGTGTGTCTATATATATATAATCTTTTCTTTATCCATTCATTAATTGAAGGACACTTAGGTTGATTTCATAATTTAGCTATTGTAAAGTGAGATGCTATAAACATTGATGTGGCTGCATTACTGTAGCATGCTGATTTTAAGTCTTTTGGGTATAAACCCAGGAGTGGGTTAGCTGAGTCAAATGGTGGTTCCATTTAGAGTTTTCTGAGGAATCTCCATACTGCTTTCCGTAGTATTTGTACCAAGTTGCAGTCCCACCAGCAATGTATGAGTGTACCTTTCTCCCCACATCCTCACCAACATTTATTATTGCCTGTATTCTTGATAATTACTGTTCTGACAGGAGTTAGATGAAAATTTTATAGTAGTTTTGATTTTCATTTCTCTAATTGCTAGAGATGTTGAACAATTTTTCATATATTTGTTGATCAATTGTCTTTCTTCTGTGAAGTGTCTGTTCAGTTACTTAGCCCATTTATTGGTTGGGTTATTTGGGGGTTTTGATGTTAAGTTTTTTGAGTTCTTTATATATTCTGAAGAATAATGTTTCATTGGAGGTGTACATGGTAAAGATTTTCTCCCAATATCTAGGCTCTCTCCTCATATTATTGATTGTTTCCTTTGCTAAAAAGAAGCTTTTTAATTTGAATCCATCCTATTTATTGATTCTTGATTTTACTTCTTGTGATTTAGGAAATCAGATCCTAGGCCGACATGGTAAAGATTTGGGCCTACTTTTTCTTCTATTATGCGCAGGGTCTCTGTTTGAGTGACTAAGTCTTTGATCCACTTTGAGTTGATTTGTGCTGGGTGAGAAAGAGAGGTTTAATATCATTTTGTTACATATGAATTTCCAGTTATCCCAGCATCATTTGTTGAAGAGGCTATTTTTTCTCCAGTGAATGTTTTGAGCCCCTTGTCTAGTATGACATAACCGTATTTATGTGGATTTGTCTCTGTGTCCTCTATTCTGTACCATTGGTCTACAAGTCTATTTTGGTGCCAATATCATGCTGTTTTTGTTATAGTTTAAAGTCTGGTATTGTGATGCTTCCTGCTTCACTTTTCTTGATTTGGATTGCTTTAGCTATTCTGGGTCTCTTATTTTTCCAAATAAACTTTATGATTGATTTTTCTATTTCTATGAAGAATTTGACTATTCTTTTTTGTTGTTCTTTTCTCCATCCTCTCCAAGAAAGAATTACAAAGTCTCAGGAAGACAATTTACAAAATAATTTACAATAATCACTAATGACTTAATATATCTTGTTGAATAAATAAATTGCTAGTGACTAAAGTCAACACCACACAACAATAATGGTATGAATTTGAACAGCAGAAGCTGCAGACTTGAGCTCTTAGATGAATCTCCCATCTGCATAGTCATATAAAATGGTAAACCCAATAAACACTGTAAATCAGGGCATTGGAATGGGATCTCAGTCGTAGGACGTGAAGACAACAAGGTGTATTTTTTACATGTGTTAACAGATAGCTGTGCTATCTACCAAGTCATCTCTCTCTCCTCCCTCCATCTCATTGACCACATTCAGAATTTTACCAACACCTTTGAATTCTGATTCTGAAATACTTCTTGAATCCATTTCCCTCCCCTTTCCATTCCCAATGACTCCTGCACCAAGCTCACTCTTATTCAAATTAGAACCTTGTCCTATTAGACCCATCTTCCCCAGAGTTTCCAGGCTTTAAAGATTCCACCCAAGAATGTGACTGCTTCTTTGGTTGCACCACATCTCCTAGAATAGAAAATCTGAGGTTTGTTCTCTGACATCCAGAGCATTTGATAATAGGATGATGATGAACATGATTAATATTTAATGCTCAGGAAATACATTATCATGTTACACATGTACTGCACTGAGCCTTTTTATTTATATATTTAAGTTACTCCCTCCTTTAAAATATCTTTCTCAAATAGGTATTATTATCCTAATATACAGAAGCAGAAGTTTGTAAGTGTTGAAAAAGAGATTTGATCCAATGCGGATCTCTCCCCCCAGTATATGCTTACAACTACTCTATTATTCTCCCCTGCCTCTTCTAAACCAGCATGAAAACAAGAGAGGGTTTTTTTTTTTTAAAAAAAAAAAAAAAACCTGTTAAGAGTTTTACTGTAAAAGAATAATTGAATTGCAGTAATTTCAACAAAAGTGCTTCTGCAATGCATTTGGGAAAAGCTAACTGAGTGGGCCAAAAGATTCGAATGGGCCCATGATCAAAAATTAACCTATAATGCCCAGGGAAAGCTGCAATGGGGAAGATTTTTTGCTTTTAAATCCTGACTTCCTCAACTTTTCAAATTATTGACACTTAGGTCTGTTAGGACCTGACATGTTTAGCCCCACTTTTGTAAGAAAAACTCAGGGTTCCAAAGAACCAATGAGAAATGAACATTTTAAGTGTACTCCAGTCAGTAGATCAGTTTCTTCACTATCTTCATTATTGTACAGAAAGTTTTGTTTCTGTAACTATTGGAATATTCTACTTCTTTTTCTAAGTGATTTGGGGTTTCAGTTATGGAAAAAATAGAAAATGAATATCCTGGTACATACACAAATCAGAAACAGTAATGAATATCTCAAGACAGCTCACTAACAACATTGTGACCTTCACTGAACACCCATGGTTTGAATTGTGAAAGAGAAAGAAAAACCTCCAAATATGCTGCTATTTCTGGAACTATCCCATGAAAACTTTTCCTCAAATATCAGAATATGATTAGGGTTCTCCGATATTAAGCTCAGGGAATAGAAACGCTCCTTTCACATACAAAAATAGTTTGAAGAATGCACAGCCGGTTATTTCTCAAAGCAGAGGACACGCACGTCTTTAAAAGTTCCCTGTATGGGAAAGGAAAGCATGCAAATATTTACACCCCCATTTCCCCAGCATCATCCTTTACATATTTTTTAAAATCTCACTCAGAGAGTATTTGTCTTTATAGTATAGCAACAGTGTGCTTTTGGGCCTGATGCTTGATTTGCTATGGAGCCAGTAGGCAGGGTTCTCCCTGGAGGAGATTAAGCGGGAATTCAGGGAGCAGGTGAATGGTTGGGAGATCTAGAAGTGAGTATGCAAGGAAGGCAGCAGTAGCAGTAGCAGCAGTTCGTCTGCCTCTCATGACAGGGTCTTCAGAGACTCTTCCTCAAGGCTGGGTTTGCAGCTGGGAACATCAATCTCCCTCCTGACCAGGGGCTTATTAACATTCAGAGTATCACTTTCAATTAAATTTCTCGAATGCTCATTTAGTTTCTAGTTAATAAGGCAGGATTGGATGTCATGTATGATCCAGCAGGTTGCTTTAAGGGATAAAAATAAAAGTAGCCCTGGGATAAGTTAAGTGGCAGACCCTGTTCCTCTGCTAAGGTGGTGCCAAAACCACTGACCAACGTTGACTTTGCAAATGGAACCAGGACTTTTTTTTTTTTTCAAAGGTTCTTTTCCATAATGAATGATTTCAATCAAACATTCACTCTTAGGAAAACCAGTATGTTTCTTTCCTCATGTCTGCACAAGTTCAACAAGCTTTTGTAGTTCAAATTATTCAGTATTTGTATAGTAAAGAACTTGAACAAATATGAAATGGAGACAGTTCCAAGAAGGTATGTAGATAGGATCTGCCAGCCTCTCAGTGGCCTTTCAGAGGTGATAATGCTAATAATAAACAAGATCACAGTGAGAGTCACTATTTATTTATTGTCTATTATCTCTCTGTCACCCTGGTCAGCACTTTACTTAAAAACCCTCATTTAATTTTCACACTAATCATAAGAGGAAGGACTGGTATCCAATTTCAGATGGTGAAGTTGAGATGCAGAGTTTCATTTTCCCATGATCAAAGAGCACATTGGTGCTAATAAAGAAGGGGCAATGGTATCGAGAGAAGTTAGTCATTCATTTTTGTTTTCTTCCTTCTCCATCTTCTTCTTCAAAGTCTGAGAATACCGTGGAACAGTCTCAGCATTAAAAAGTTCTTGAAAGACTTCCCAGTTAACAGGATATGAAAGGGAAAGGGTGGTGAGGTAGAAGCAGACATGGAAAAGAATCATCGTCCCTTTATCCCATGGGATGAGTCAGGAGAAGATGTAGAAAGTCATCATTTTCTGCTCAAGGTCATGTGTTTCTGATGTACCTATTCTACTAAACAGGGGCAGTGAAAAAAATTATTGAAAGTTCTTGGGGTTTGGGGATCAAATACTATTTTGAACCTCAGCTATGCCTTTTTCTGGTTATATGATCCCAAGAGAGTGACTATTTTGAGATTTATTTAGTTTTAAAAACACAATTATCCTCACTTCTATTTTTTTAGAACCCAAGGCCTTTGGTTACAGGAATAGGTACATGAACCAGGTTTGTCAATCATAGTGAATGCCCCATTCTTTCAGGGTCAGAAATGACCCAGAGATGGTCTTTAGACTCCTATAGGCCAAGTCTGTCCAGAGAAGTGGGGTGGGCTTTAAAAGCGTTTTGGCTCTTTGACTTAAACAGGTAAGATTCAGAACCAGCCATGAACTTCCTCTATGGGGTAAAATCATGGGATTGGATACCACCACATCCTCTCTACTTCCAACAAGCTCAGCTAGTCTATTATTTTGTTTTAAGGAAAGTTCACATGCATTATTTCACTAAGTGTAGTTGGGTTTTATAAAATAATGGAGGTAGAAGGGGTTTTGAAGCAAACTGTCTAGTAAGTAGCAAGGAACAGCAGAAACATGAATTTTAAACACACTTAATAAGAAAATTGTGAACTAGGCTTTCAAAATCTCTTCTGAACTTGTCTTTGAAAACCATTTCACTCATAAAACTTTGTAATCTTCAGTATTTTTCTTTGGCACATGTCTCCAGACCCATAAAAGGAAGGCGGTTTCACTGGGACAGAATTTATAAAATGTTAAGGACTGTGATTACAGCCCAAGAGCTTTGTATAGAAATGTGCTAAAAAGAAGCAATAGGTGAGATTTGAAAGAGGTCCAAGGGAGAAAAATAATTCATGAGGAAATGAATGTTAAAATAAATACTTGCTGGGTAAGTGATGAATTCCACCAAAAACCCAGCTTTTAAGTACACGTTTTCAATCAAAAGCCAGAAGGTGGCAGCACTGCTTACTGAATAGTGTCTGATGCAGGCGCCAAGGAAACCTGCAAAGAAAACAAGCCATTTTGTAGTCTATAAGCAACAGCTAGAAGTTTATAGCTAAAAATGAAGTGACTGTTGGTAAAATACACCTTTGAAACCTCTGAGTATCTTTGGGTATTTGATAAACAGTTGGTTATCTGTATCCAAGGGTTCCACAGCCATGGATTCACCCAACTGCCAATCAAAAATAGTTGGGGAAAAAAAAAACAATCTATACTGAAGGTGTAAACTCTTTCTCCCTAAATGATACAAAATAAAAACAATTTACATAGTGTTTATGTTGTATTATATTATAAGTAATCTAGAGATACTCTGGAGTGGGAGGATGTGCACAGATTTTATGCAAGTACTATGCCATTTTTATATAAGAGACTTCAGCATATGGATTTTGTTATGCAAGAGGGGTCCTGGAATCATCCCCCCACCCTTGGATACTGACATAGTCACGAGTAGGTTTTGACAACAATAATGCAATTAGCAAAGCTTACTAGATTTAAAAGTAAAGTTTTAGGCAGTGTATGGCTTTTGGCCAAACTAATTCCCAATGGAAATGAAAAGTAAAAAATCCAAAGTTTGGTCTCCAATCCTGAAGCATCACAATCACCTAGGGTTTATAAGCAATGCTAGTTTTTGAAGCATCATGTGTTACTTTATTACTATTTATAATTTTTATGTTATATACTAGCTAAAAAATGTAATACACTTAAGAATCAAAAAAGGAAAGAAATGCTAGTTTTCAAGTCCCACCTTAGAACTACTGAATAAGGAGTTCCAGGACTGGAGCCCAGAAAGGTAGATTTCCCACACTTTCACCTGATTCTCATGCTGCTTCAAGTCTGAGAGCCACAGGTGTAGATGTTAAAATTACTACTGGGATCTGTATTTCAAAATGTGGGACAAGTCCTCAAATAGTATCTTGCTTTAGGGTTTATCAAATATGTAGTTTTATCTATAGCCTCCAGATTTTGAAAAGCGAATGTGAACAAAACACACACACACAAAAAAAAAAAAAAAAGAAAGAAAAAGAAAAAGAAAAAATTGATCTGTCAGAAAGCAGTGCTTCAAAATAAACCAGAGCAATTAGTAAGAAATGAAAAAGAAACCAAGTTTTCTTTTACCACACAGCATTTGAATTTTTGCCCATTTGACAACAGTACAGAAATCTTCAGAAAGATATATTTATTTTAAAGAAGTTTATTTTCTTCATAAGAAATGTTTACAAGTTATTCTTTAGAAGAGAAAGAAAACCTTGAAAATAATTGTTAATTGTTCTCAGAATAAATGCATAATGGAATATAATTCAAGCTGTCTACATACACACAAAAATGCTGAAGGTGAAAAGTCACATGCACTTGAAAAGCATAAGGTCACATTTTGCAAGAAGTAATTTTGCCACTTTAATGGGCATTGAATAAAGCCTAATCCAGAAAAATTCATTCTTGTTTTATTAATTAATTCTGTGGTTATACAGTGGATGGTGGATAATGGGATCGTTATGTCCATTAAATAAAAAGAATAAGACCACAGACAGGAAGACCACAGACAAACTACCTGAAATAGATTGGCTGGCCACCCTCAGAGGAGCTCACGAGAGTGGAGTTCATTGGTGAAGTCACAAATGTCCAAGGTCCTGCCTTAATTTGGCAGATTCACAATGTTCATTATGGCATAATATCCAGCAGTGATCCATTCCTCAGAGATGGTTTCTTTTTGTTTGTTTGTTTGTTTGTTTATTTGTTTTTTAATAAACATATAAGAGGGATAGATATTAGGGCTTAAATCATCATACCAGTGGAAAACAAACTGAGCTTACCTGTGTAGGAGGTTAGACAGATTTGTAGGTCTTAAATTGATTTAGAAAAAATTATGACACTGGTAGATCTTTTGTGATACACTCCTGTATAAGAAGCATTTTTTATAGCCTCTATCTTTAGTTTTGGTAGGCCCAACAGAAAAGTATGTCTCAGTTTACATCAATCAAAACTTGTATTTCCTTTTAAAAGACCTTCCTTTGGCTCTATATTCTCCTGTCTGGTATTTAAGAAATGGGTCAAAAATTGACCTTAATTCTATCTACTGTTAAGAGTCAGCTGAGATGACCCATGTTGGACCCTACCCTAAACTTTAATTTAGAGTTACCGTCTTCATGGTTTTCAGAGACTGGTTAATGACACTGATTGTTTTTGTGCTGATGGTTTGCCAAAAATATTGTTTGACCACAGTACAGAAATCTTCAGAAAGATATACTTATTTTAAAGAAGTTTATTTTCTTCATAAGAAATGTTTACAAGTTATTCCTTAGAAAAGAAAGAAAACCTTGAACTTTCAAGGTTTTCAAGGTTTCAACAAATGAAACCTTTGAACTTTCATTTGTGATCAAGATTCCCAAATTATAAAATGGCCATACAGATGGAATCCAAAATAAAATCCCCATCTACAAGGAACCCTTGGCTATTCAACTTTCAGTGCACCTTTTAGCTTGAAATACCCAGAACTGTCAGTTTTCCTGTCCCTAGGGGCAGTCATGGGCACTTCTTGGGAGGTGGGGAAATGAATAAGATAGGGTGGATACACAGTAAAACAAGCAGTGGGTTAAGGAAATGGGACCTATAAGGACTTCTCTAAATGTAAAGGCCACTCCATGAGATTAACCTAGAGAAGCATTCCAAACATTCCAGGCAACTCCTTTGTCCAGGACATGGGAGAGACCTGAGGGAAGACTTTAGAGTCAAGGGCTAACCAATCAGAATGTTTGGGTTGAACTAATAGCCCAAGCACAAAGTAAAATAGCCTTAGTACTTTTCCAAGACACAATTGCCATAGATACTGACCAGTGACCTCGGTACTTTTTCAATACCTGATTAGCATTCGATATTGATCTATGCCCCTACCCACTAGACTATTACACTTAAGTGTCAACAACTATTGGTTGCCCTCTTGCCTGGTAGGAGCTCTATTTCTTTTCTTCTCACTTGAATATATCCTACTTTTTAACATTCACAAAACAACAACAATGCATAAGAGACTCATGTTAGTATTACCTAAGTTTTGTTTTTATTTTTCTAAATATGCTGTGAACAACAGAAATAAGCAGCTCTTCAGAGAATCTGTTAGCTGATCCACACATAACCTTCTTGGCAAATCTAAATGCGGAGTTAAATCATATTGGAAATGTGCTTCATGAATATAATATCACACCATAAGAAATTACCTGGAGAATATTAATATTTTAATGCATCTTTATTTGGGGGGAAGACCTGTTAAATATACTGTTGTTTGGGTTCATGAGTCGTAGAATTATTACTCAGAAACAATATTTATACTGTTTTTTTGGTTGATTTGTCCAGGGTTCTATATTTAACATTCTCTCTTAGTTGATTTTTATTTTTATTTTTGAGGTACATTAACATCATTAGAATTCAGTTGTATATAATCAAATCTTAAGACTGCCTTAGGCCTAGGAAATATTTTCATTTTTTTTATTCCTGATTAATAGCACAGTAATGCTACTCCTCCTAATAACAGTGTCATATTGTTCTTTTTATTTGGCTTAAAGTATCTCCTGGAGAACAGCTATGAGCTCTAGCCTTGATTTGATG
Source organism: Callospermophilus lateralis (assembly GCF_048772815.1). Lineage (NCBI taxonomy): Eukaryota > Metazoa > Chordata > Mammalia > Rodentia > Sciuridae > Callospermophilus > Callospermophilus lateralis. The sequence continues at coordinate 105,957,701 of NC_135313.1, read as the reverse complement.
GGACTCCAATTGAGGTGGTTGTGGATGTTGACCATGTACCTTTCCTAGGACACTTCTTTTTTTTTTTTTTTTTTTCTGGTGTAAAACCTAATGCCTAAGTGTCCAACCATGAGAAGGTGTCCCATTCATAGGAAACTTGTTTATACTGTCAGATACACTTGTGGCTTTTCTCTTACCTGTGTCCAGTATATTTCTACCAAGACAGCCACTTTCCAAGAAAACTGTCAACAGAAGAAAATTATGTCTAGGTGTATTTGTCAAATGAGACATGGAGGAGACAGCCCAACAAGACACACGAGCTAATAGAAGCAGTGTAATACTTACTAATTCATAAGAGAAGAAGTTACCAAAGAGCCACAAAGAGAAGATCATGGGGACACTGAGCTAAACTAGTAGGCAGGGAGAGACAGAGATAAAGAACCTGTGGGCCAAGGCCTTTATTAAGTCCAGGACGGGACCCAAGTAGGGTTCTTATGAGGAATTCTAAGTCATGGGTTTAGAGCAAGCCAACATGGATTCCCTGGATCCATACTGTGACTTGAGGGTGGTCACTGTAACATATCAGTGCAGCCCAGGCAAGATACAGGAGCCAACATGGGGAGTCTGGTGGATTGTATCCATTTGTCCCATAGTTATTTGTAATGAATACTTGTACTTGTATGTTGCTTCAACATCCATTTTGAGAAGAGGGTTAACTACCTGATTTCGGAAGCAAGACAAATCTTGATGAAAGGCATACTTTTTGTGAATGCCCACACATTATATCATTCAAAGTCTTTATAACAATTCCATGTGGTAGGATAAAGCAACCCGTATTATTCTAATTGCACAGATTATTATTTTTTCTTCTTTTTTGAATGGGAGATTGAACCCAGGGGAACTTTACCACTAAGATATATCCCCAGTTGTTTTTATTTTTGAGAAAGGGTCTTACTGAGTTGCTATTAGTATTGCTTCTCACTACAACTTATACCCACTAATCACTCTCTCTCTCCATTCCTCTCTCCCTAGAATCTGGTAACCTCCATTTTACTTTCAACTTCTCTGAGTTCCTTTCTTCTGGAATCCACCCATGAGTGATATCATGCAGTGCTTTGTTTTCTGTGCTTGATTTATTTCTCTTAACATAATGATCCTTAGTTTTATCCATGTTATTGCAAATGACAGAGTTTCATGTTTGAATAGTACACCATTGCACCTATATATCACAGTTTGTCTGTTCATCAGTTGATGGACACTTAGGTTCTTCCCACTTTTGGTTATTGTGAAAAGGTCTGCCATGAACGTAAGAGTATGCATGTCTCTTAAAATATTGATTTCATTGCCTTTAGATAACATCTAATTGGTATTTGGGGGGCATGTGCTAATTCTACTTTTAATTTTTTTTGAGGAAACTCCATATTGTTTCCCAAAGTCTGTGTTCCCATTCACAGTGCTGCTACATTGGAACTGTGGAGAAGATGGCTTGAGCTAGGTAGTGGCATCAGGAAACAGGAGGGCCCAGAGAGTTATGAAGGAAAAAGTGAGGGAGGATCTTTGAGATTGTGTGGAGAAAGGTGAGGTAAAGGAGAAAAAGAAGTCTTCTATTTGTCTAATGGTCACTATAAATGTTGCTCCCAATGTTAGCCATACTTGGGGTAATTCATCCTTCCTTCCTTCCTTCCTTCCTTCCTTCCTTCCTTCCTTCCTTCCTTCCTTCCTTCATTTCTTTCTCTTTCTCTTTCTCTTTCTTCTTTTTCCAGCAATCGCTTTCTCTCTCTCTTCTCCTGAAACACATGTTATTCCGTCCCTCTTCAACATCAATGGATGATCACACTCCCTACTGTTTGGTCTTTGGCTAGGATTGGCAATGGTGTCCTTCTTTGAACTAGGTTCAAATTAATGACCTGCTTATCACAACATGTAAAGTCCACTATAAACAGAGAGAAATCAAGCAAAAATGTGACTGATTTATTTCATACCCATATAATATCATGTGTTCTTCTAGTTCCATGTAGATCCAGCCTAGTTTCTGAGCTTTATGCTAGACAGGTTTTATTCTTTTGTTTGAAATGCCTGAGCTGAAAAGATTTCCAGGCTCAGGAGGGATAGGAGAGGGAAAAGTCCTTTTTTCCGAAAAGTGGCAGGATGTTGTCTGACTTCTTTATGTTTCAGATGGCTTATGGTAAAGACAGCTAATAACCACTTTTAGTTTCTCATTTAGGACCAGGAAGACTAGCTTTCGCAGTTTTCAAATAAAATCATTATAGAGTAACAGCCATAATAATCCAAAGAAAGATCCAGGTGCCTCCATTTCCTTCCATCTAAAGAACTTATATAAATTATCTCTAGAAAGAGAAATAGACAGGGCCCTGTGGTATCATAGCTTAGGGATAATAGTTTATTAAGGCAATCTCTTTCCAGATGCAAGATGATTTATGACATGAAAATGTCCAAGATCTCCCAAAATATTCTACCTATCCATTCTTCCTATGATTTGAAACAGAGGAAACTACTAGACTTTGTAGCATGATACATGTATTTGTTTCCTAGAGCTACCATCACAAAATACCACTGGTGGGTTAAACGGAAGAAATTTATGTCCTAAAAGTTCTAGAAACTAGAAGTCCAAGGTCAAGGCAATAGGTAGGTCTGGCTTCTTAAGAGGCCTCTGTTTTTGGTTTGCAGATGGATGCCTTCTTGCTGTGTCTTCACTTGTCCTTTCTTCTTTCTATCTCTGGTGTCTCTTTCCTTCTAAAAGGACAGGTTGGATTAGGATCATTCCAATAGCCTCATGACCTCAGTGACCTTCTGAAAGGTCATAGTTCCAAATATGATTATATTCTGAGATACTGGAAGTCAGGATTTCAGAATATGAATCTTGGAGAGATACAATTTAATCCATAAATGCACATAATTGCAATTTTATTTTTTTGCTTTTTTTGTTATCTAAAAAAAAAAGCACAACACAAAAGGGAAGTAAGGAAAAAGAGCTCTATGCTAGAAATGATAAATGACTATTACAATAAGAGAACTCAATTTGATATTTCCAGGCTAGGACACCAGAGTACTTTCAGTTCTTCCAAGACAGCCATAAGCTCCTTGTGTTGAACTAGGCCTGTCTTAGTTTACTGAAGATAAAAAAGTGTAGAGAAGTAGTAAGATTCCAGGTATTACGAAAATTTTTTCAGAAAGTTTTTCATTGTCCCTTTTTACTTCATTCCAAGAGATAATAAACACACTGTTTTCATCTCTCTACTTATGATATGTTTTCTTTCTTCTGTTGCTAATGACTGAGCAAATCAGCTTTTCTCTAAGGGCGACAGAAGATTTTGCTCATAAGCAGGCATCGTTATCAAAGATGGGCAGTATTTCTGCTGTTTTAAAATCTCTTATGGTGAGTTCTAAGAGAAACTCTGAAGGCATTTGAGTTGCCAAATGGAAAATCTTGCTTTCTGAAATAGGAACACACAAATTGCACTTATAAGTTATAATTGGTTAATTATTTTTTTTTCAAAGAGAGGAAAAAATTCATTAAGTAGATGATTATTAGAGAACATCAGAACTGTAAAGGGGAATTTTCTCAAGTCACTCCTACGTATGTATCCACTTCTCCCAAAACCTCTTTAAGCCTGCCTTATTTTCATTTTCTCCCTTGCTATTAGAAGAAGCATATCAGGTCTTCGTCAGCTCTCCTTCAACAAGTCTCAGGACCCCATATTTCTCTGCTTCCTCTGGTAATTTGCATTTTTCAACTTCCTTTCTCAGGGCATACACCTCCTCTGTTGTTTCTCCTCTTGAACTAGGAGTAAGTTCATGTCAAGCCTTGTCCCAGATACATAATATTATGTTAAATCTATATACCCATCTGGTTAACTTCTGTTTCTGAAGGGCAAAACTGTCCTATTTAGTTTTGTGGCTCTATTGCCAAGAGTGGTTTCTTAATTACCATTGTTCCTACATAAACTTTTGAATGAATGAATGAACGAACATCCATGTAGAGAAATACATTCAGGCACAAATTGATTAATCAATTGAATATATGTTAGTGAAATGCAAATAATTGGATATTATTTAGAAAAGTAAACTTGTTTGATTTTATGAGAGTCTATAAAATCAAAAATGTATGTAGGCGCTATTTAGATAACCAAGTTTTCAAAATCAGGCAGTGTTGATAATTTAGGTTAAGTTCAATGTCCCTTTCATTTTCCTTGAACAGAAATGGAGGCTATAATTATTTTCAAAGACTATTCCACTGCCCTCTTGCTTCTGGCTACATACTACAAGATTCAAAAGGAGAAAATAAAGACTGAATATGTTCGTGTGGTTTGTTTCTGTTTCTGATCACCTAGATGCTTGTCATAAAATAGAAAATAGGCCCTGAGAGGCTATCCCAGAATTTTCAGGATTCTTTCTAATGGCAAGTCTAGACTAGCTAACTATCTACTGAGTTATTCTTTTAACTGAAAAGTTCTTGCTGAGCTCTTATTAAATTTGCAGTAATTGTATAAACTATTACAGAGAACATAGAGGCACATAACTTCTATAATCATTGCATCTACAATAGTAACAAAACAATGATGTAAGCAAATAGGAAATAGCAGCAAAAATAGCTAAGATATTTAAGAATTATTATAAACAAAAAATAAAGCTACATGGTATTGTTAGCCTCTTCTCATAGTGGTGACTTGAACTTGGGCTTAAAATAAGCTAGACGTTAGTTGTTTGCTTATTCTACCTCAACTCATTGGCATTTGATCAGTCTAGTCTCCATGGATCAGGAAAAAACTCAGTAAGACCTTGTCTTCTCCTGAGCTAGACAGAGGGTCTGGAGCTGTGTCTTGGAACGTGGGTGTGATTGAAGAATGCTTGCAGGTGCTCTTCCATCACTCTGGTCCCAGAAGATTTTTTTAGGTTTACTACACAATTTTAAGAAGGATGCAGTGGTCTGTGAAAAGGCTAACATTTCTTCAGGAGAAAGAAATCTGCCTGACAGATAAACATCCCTCCAGCCTTTCCTAAACCCTGTTTGTAAAGTAAGCTTGATGGAAAGGGAAATCTGTAAGACTTCAAGGAGAAACAGTGGAGAGAGAGAATCGATAGGAGGCATCCTTATTCCTTTCTTAGAATCCAGAGATCAGTGTGTTCTCATTTCAGAAGGCTGGAATCCAAGAAAGTCACATGGTGACCTGCAATTACCAAACCCCTAGGGGATGACACTGGACAGTGCAAAAAGCATGGGACTGGGAATCAAGTGACATGGTTCTATTATCAGACCCATGGAGGACTACTACTTGACCTTGAGCAAGACTCCTAAACATCAGCTTATAATGCACATAATGTTACCCACATGATAAAGCTTTTGTAAGAAAGGATTGTAATAGAACGTATGAAAGTACCCAACACGGTGCTTGGCACACTGTATAAGAATTAGACTACAACCTTAGCTAAGTACCTTTCTCATGCATGAGCAGCCTGCATGCCTGGGTGAGAAGGGGGCTGAGGAGGTCTTTACCCACGTTCCCCTCCCATTACTATGGTACAATGACCAGATGTATAACTTCTCAGCCAATTTCTTAAATGTCTTCATAAAGGATAGCCTGCTTATTCTACCTCTCATGTAAAAAATAAATAAATAAATAAATAAAGATTAGAAAACAGAGTGGCTGTCTACGACAGAGTTAAAAGGGAAACTCTGGAGCCAGATTGCCGGTGATAGAATCTCCACCCAATTACTACATAGCACTTGGTTAGATCAATTTTTGAACCTCAGTTTCCTTATCTGTAAAATGCGGAGGGTAGAACAAACATCTGAGCTGAAATAAAATGAAAATAGGTGACTTCGACTGACTGGTAGCCCTTTCAGTGGCTACTTTGCCACTGAGTCAAATATCTATGACCCCAGAATGGAGGGACAGGGATTGCAAGTGTTTATTGTAATTCTCCTGGAAACATTCATTTATTCCTGTCTTTCTCTTTTTCTCAGGCTCTTTTTTTCCTTCCAGAAGTGTAGGGTGCACTGTGTTATGGTTTGGATATGAGGTGTTCCCCCAAAAGTTTACGTGTGAGACAATGCAAGGATTTTCAGAGGCAAAAATGATTGGATTATGAGGCATGATCAGTGGATTATTAACCTAAACAGTGGATTAATCACTAATATGGATTAACTGGGGGCAACTGTAGGCAGGTAGGGCGTGGCTAGAGGAAGTAGGTCACTGGGGTCATTCTTTGGGGGTTTATATTTTGTCCCTGGTGAGTGAAACTCACTCTCTCTGCTTCTTGATGTCATGTCCTAAACTGCTCTCCTCTACCATGCATGAGCAGGCTGCCTGCCTGGGTGACAAGAAGGCCGAGGGGCCCTTTACACACCCCAGGAGGTGCTGCCTCACCTCAGGCCCAGAGCAATGACGTGGGCTGTCAGTGAACAGAGGCCTCTGAAACAGTAAGCCAAAATAAACTCTTCCTCCTCTACACTGTTCCTGTCAAGTCCTTTGGTCCTAGCAATACAAAAGCTGCCTGAACGCCTCAAAGTACCTTGTGGAGCCCGAGAGCCTAGCCCTGTGAATCTTCCTTTTCTTGATGCAATACAGGTGTCTCCCACAGTACCCAGCAGTAGAAATACAGCCTCCTCTCCAACGTGTTCCCAGTTTTGTCGGCCTGTTTCCTAATTTGAGGTTTCAGGACCTCAATTTGCTAACAGGATTAAAACATCAAAGTTACTTAATCTTTTATCAATATCTGATAAATGGTTGACATGCTACAAAAAGTCCTGTGCATTAGACAAATGCACCCTAATGAATACTAATGAAAAGAAAGGAATTACCATGGGAGATTATCTTAGAGAGACTTAGGTGCAGCCGTTTTTTCCTAGCACCCTTTTCACCACCTTTCCCACCTGTTCACAAGTCCTTTAAGGAACAATGCAAGTCATAGTTCACTCAGTTGATACATTTGATTAATCATATGAATGACAAAGAAAGAGTAATTTGCAATAGAAAATCTATGCTCTAAAAAAAATGAGAATGCAGTAGAACATCTGTCAGCTTTACCTACCAAACATTAATTTATAGTCTTCTGGTGACAATAAGATTGTCCTTTGGGGAACTTCTGCGATGCATGCAATCCTTTTCAGACTGCATGCTTCCCATTCTTAAGACATCCAACATAATTCAATTAGAAAGTCTCTTCTTAAAATATATGTCTTCAGCAAAATGGCTTCAAAGTGCAAAATGGTACCAGCTCATTCATTCATCATAAAGCCTTAAATACATATTTATTCTTATTCCCAAATGTATTAGTCAGATTTTCTTCCCTGTAACAAAATAACCTGGGGAAAATCAAGTTAGAGGAGAAAAAAAATTATTTGGGCTCACGTTTCAGAAGTTTCAATTTGTCATCAGCTGGCTCCAAGACAGAAACAACATGGCAGAACAGTGTTGTGGAGGAATGGAGCTCACCTCATGGCAGTTGGGAAAGCAGAGAAAAAAGGCAAGGGGAAGGAGCCAGGGATAATATATATAGTTCTCAAGGCACATCTCCAAATATTTATTCTTTCAACTAGGTCCAATTTCTATAGTTTCCTTTCCATGATTCTAAAGTTGCCTTTCCATGATTATTCTTGCAGTCCAAGGTAATTTCTGGGCAATAGCAAAGGCCAGGAAGAGAGTAGGGTGAGCTCTGAAGACTGAGCAGGGAAAACTTTGAGAAGGGAAAAGGGGTTGTCAGGACTAGAGTCATCACTTAATAATTCCTGGATGAAAGTTTTTCCCCACCCTCTTCTTGTTCATGACTTATAAGAGCAGAAGAAAAGGATGAGGGGCCCAACCCCTTGTTATATGGTGATTTGTGGCCCCCACCCCTTCAAGGTACATTAAAGTTTTAATTCCCAGAACCAGTGATTGTGACCTTAGTGAGAAATATGTTCTGCACATATGTTATCAAGTTCAGATCATGCAGGTGGGTCCAAATTCAGTAGGACTTGTGGAGAACATGACCTATATATGGAGAACACCATGTGAACACAGAAAGGCATGTGTAGAAAATGACCACTGTGGGAAGACAGAGTTAGAGATGGAATTTTGCTGCCAAGCCAAGGAATTCATAGGACCACATGTAACTGCAGGATTCAGAGAAGAATCTTCCTTGAAAGACTTCAGGGAAAGCATGCCTCTTTCCTGAGGCACTTTTTAGACATACGACCTCCAGAACTGTGAGCACACTAATTTCTGCTCTTCTAAGCCACCCAGTTTGTGGTGCTTTGTTACAGCAGTCACAGGAAACTTAACCCTTGTCAGCACCTCTTGGAACCTCTTATTAATCTGAGGACCCCTCTCTGTTCCTGTGGAAATACCAAGAGAAAGAGTCTAAGTCATCAGTTACCCAAGACCAAGAGGAAAGGGATATGAGGCAGGATCCAGTCACAATCAAAGTGAAGGATTGTTTTGGCCATGGAAGAAAGATCTAGAACCTGATGTACCCAGTCAAAAGGTATCCCCATCAAGGAAGCATACTGACTCCTAGGAGGTATTTTGGAACTTGCTCTTGAGGTATTTGTGCAAATGTGTGATGCATCAAATTTGTGTCATTTTAAGATTGCCAATAAACTTAGCATGTTTTTGTTTATAAGCGTAGCAAAACACACCCTGTTTACATAGACAGCTTCTAGGATACTTATTGGTTTTAATCCTTTTTAAGGAAGTGGGTAATTCCATATTGTGGGTTTATGGGTGAATGAGAGAAGGACTATAGATAAGTGGAATTTAATTTTTTTTCATATTCAATCCTAAAACTTGGATGAAATGAAAAGTTTCAATTTAACATTTAAAGTTAAGAATATGAATAAAGGCTGGTTAAGAAGAAATTAAAAAGTTAAGAAGAAATTAAAAAGATCTTAAAAAGTCATAAACGACTTCAATACTAATTACTATTACAAATTGTATTTCAATAATCATATCCTGGGGCTTTTATGTTTAAGCAGAGTACTCAACATCAAATATATAATGGTTCTGATCAATGAAATGTCATTAAGTCGAGATATATATATATATATATATATATATATATATATATATATATATATATATATATATATAAAATCCAGATTCTACAAAATGTAAATTTAGTAATGATGTATGAAGAGCTCAGCCCCCTGAGCCTCACTGTTGAGTTTGGGGGCCAGTTCAGCAATTCACTAGCTTATGACTTCTTTATGCCTGTATCATCCCTTATAAAAGTTATATATAATTGCTTCAGTTTGTCCACTTATGGTTGCAAATGATGTAACACTCATAAAGTATATAAAATATGAAGTTTTATGAAGCCACATGGAAAGGGCTGGGTAAATATCAGCGATTGATAATGCTGTCTCCTCTATGTAGGATTGTCAGCCTGGGTCTCAGCGGTTGTGATCAGGTTAAAAAATGAACCAGATTTTGGTCTTCTCCTCAGATAATCTGCCAATATACAACTCTACTGCAAGATGATGTTCGTTAAGTATTCTAAGTCAAAAGAGAAAACTCTAAAAAGTAGATGCAAGGCAGACAACGTCAGACCAGGGATACTGGTGGTGATGGTGGCCTTTGAACTGGTCTTAATGGAAACTGATATTTAACTAAGAAAAGCCTGGAATCCATAGAGGCATCAGTACTATCGAAGCACAGAACAGTATAAAGATTCCGGTATGGCTGATTACAGGATGTAAAGTGCTCAACAATTAGACATGCATATAACTGGAGGGATCTGATGCTGTCATGCCTGGGTAAGGAGTCTGAACTTATTTCTATAGGCCACTAAGAGATTCAGATGATGTTTGAAAAAAGGAGTGATTAGATTATAACTTTGCCTGTGGGGGGGGGGGAGAAGTCAGTATATCTAAGTAGACTATTGGAGGCGTGGGAAGTTACAGAAAGAGAGACCAATTTGGAAGCAATTTTCAACAATCAAATCAGAGACAAAATCAGTGAACACTGAATAGTAGTTGAATATGGCATTGGAAGGAGTAATGATTTGCAAGGATCAAAAGGAGGAATGGCCTGTACCATGATGGGGAAATTAAAGATTAGGAAGGGGGCAATTTTCAGCAGGATATAGGAAAGAATGCTAACTAAAGTGAGCTGAGAAATAGATTTGAAAAGGACTCAGTTATGCAGACAATGCCAATTGAGAAATGATTTTTTTCAGATGAGCAAGCTATGGACTTCTGGCCAAATTCTGTCCACTGCCTATTTTTGTAGAATTATATTGTGACATAGTAACTCTCATTAGTTAACCTTTTGTCTATGGCTGCTTGTGCACTGCAAGGTAAGCTGAGTGGCTGTGGCAGTGACCATATGTCCATATTTCCTAAAACATTCACAACCTGGCCCTTTACAGAGGTTGTTTACTGAGCCCCGAGGAATACCCTGACAATTGAAGTCAAAGTCTGCAGTTGAATTAACTAATAGTTATTTTTTAGGGATTATTGCAAAGAGTATCTAAAACTTCAAAGATTTTAGCTAGCAGTTTGGGAACTGAGAATTATCTCACAGAAAAAAATATATGGAATGAAGATACATATTTTCACACCAATTTTTTTTTTATTTTATTGACAAAGAGAGCCACACAAATATACACATTGATAGATTTTGGTTTTTTTTTCCACATGGAAGAGGGAAATTAAAAAATACATTGGCAAATCATTTTAACTTGGGCATAGACGTTTTTAATCAGACCTGATCTCTACCCTAGAGATGACTGTATAAAGAAATATATAGTAGAGTGTCGGTCCTATTTTTAATTTTTCATAAGCAAAAGCCCAACATAAAAAATGATGAAAAAAAAATATGAGGCAATATTTAATATACTAAAAGAGAATTAATGGAAAATTAATTTCCATTTTTTTTAACTTTTCTTTGGAGTTAGGGAGAAATAAAACTGTTAATGATTTTGATGTGTCCTAAAATTTTAAGTTTGAGACAAAGGAAGCCATTTTCAGAGGTGAAATGTTTAGATTATGAAAGGTACAACCTAATCAATTGATTAATCTACTGATATGGATTAACTGATTGTAACTGTGGGCAGGTAGCCTGTGGCTGGAGGAGGTGGGTCACTGTGTGCATGCCTTCGGGAATTGTATTTTGTCCCTGGTGAGCAGAGCTCTCCCTCTGCTTTCCTGGCTCTCATGTTCTGAGCTGCTTTCCTCTGCCATGCTCTTCTAACATGATGTTCTGCCTCATCTTGGGCCCTGAGCTGTGCAATCAGCTGACCCTGGACCCAACCTCTGAATCCATGAGTCCAAAGTAGCTTCTCTTTGTCCTGCTCAGGTATTTTGGTCACAGTGACAAAAAGCTGACTAAAACAACAAGTGCATGGAGAAACTAGATGTTTTGACAATCAGGACATTTTTAAATAAAAATCCCGATATGACGCTTCTCTGGAAATAATTGGATCTGGCAACAGTCCATTTGTGGGAGTCACAAGGCAATGGAATTGAGCATTGGGTGCTCATCCGTGTGGGGCACATGTGCATCTGTTCATACGGTCCCTATCATTTCTTCTTGTTTTTTGCTGATCCATCCTTCCACATTTCTACTATGCATTGATTTTTTCAAAGTAATTGACTTGCAATTGTGGATCTGGCAGCACTATTGACTTCTTATAGGTTCCTACAGGACAGAAGGGAAACCTGGACAATGTGCCTTGTTGCCTGCCTTTTGATGCTGTGCTGTTTTCCACTGCCCTGCTTGTTTTATCTCTCCTTCGTATTTCCATCTTTTGTTTTCTGTTTTTTTTTTAAATTTTTTTATTAGTTGCTCAAAACATTACAATGATCTTGACATATCATACATTTGATTCAAATGGGGTATGTAATCTTATTTTTCCACGTGTACAGATTGCAGGATCACATTGGTTATACAGCCACGTTTATACATAGGGCCATACTAGTGTCTATTGTATTGTGCTGCCCTTCCTATCCCCGCTCCCCTCCCCTCCCCTCCCATCACCTCTTTCTTTTGTTTTCTATCAGTAGGCAATTGACCAAAGAGAATTAGACAGTTGCCTCTCTGTCTCAGTCTTTGTTCCTTTCCTTTTCCCCTGTCTCTCATCCTAGTCCCTCTTGTTACAATTCTTTACTCAAATGTCTTGTAAAATGCCAATAAAAAATAACCGTGGTGACACAGAGCTCAATAGATGTTCCAGTGGTTCAAAGAGCAGAGTGGTCTTTGGCCTCACCCATCAGGGTCTATATCTGCTGAGCCAAGTTCATTTAATTAACTCATTCGTTTGCTCTGACCCCATTATCAGTCTTATTTTTTCTTGCTTTTCTCTGCTCCTAGGGCAGAAAAAAATCAATTTTTTTATCAATTTAAAAAAAAAAAAAAGAATTTTAAAATCACTCAAAGAAACGAGGGAACAAAATCCCCCAAAGGGTAAGTGATCTGCCCAAGGCTGCAGAATTGAGTCATGTGTGGTCACTTTTTAGAGAAAGAAACCAGGACTTGATGTCTCTGGAGCCTGGGTTTATTGCAAGAAGGGGACAAAGACTTCCCCAGAGGACTGTGGAGGGTGGACCTGAGAACAATGGTAGAAGAAGTGTCCAGAGTTTCTTTTCTTCTTTGTATTTGATGAGCAAATATCAAGGGAGCCAAGAGAGAGACGGTTGTTTAGAGTTTGAATCAAAACAAACTACTCTACAGAGGTTTCTCGTGACAAAATGGAAAGGAGCAGATACAAAGAACAAGGGAACACCACCTGTCTCCAAGAGCCTCATGTCCTTTTTACATTTAACCATAGAAAGCAGTAACCAATTCATCAATGAAACACTGTTCCTGAAACTCAGGTTGAAACATAGAAGAGCAATCCAAGTCTAACTCTACTATATACATGAATATATACGTGTGTGTATACATCCTTATCCTTAACTGGGAATGTACTTTCTCATTTATTCAGTCCTGAATGATTTGCTCTGCCATCTTAGAGTACAGGTTGAGCGAAGAGTGGTCTCTCTTTCTCTCTTACTAAGCAACTATAAATAAGAGAGAAATGGTGGAGAATGTTAAGACTGCTCTTGCTTCCCCACTTCTCAGCGTTTAGATGTTAGTCACACACACAGTATTACTCCTTTAGGATGCATCTTACCTGACAACTTTCCTTTAAGAATAATAAACTATGTCCTTCACTAGTAAAAATGAGACTTTGGTCTGTGTTCCTTTTTTATCAGTCTTTTATCCTTCGTCAATGTGATAAGTGTGATATTCTTTATTTAAGGAATGTTCAAAGGACTTTAGACACAACTAGTGTGCTTTTTAATATGGATATAGCAAAGTCACCTACAATGTACTTTTTCCATCACTTAATTCAGTTGTGTTGATATGGAAGCATCGGTCATTTGTAGCCTTAGCAAACGTTAGCATCTCGTTGTATGTGTGGCATTTGAACATTTTAAAATATAGAGAAATATGTAAAAATTATGAGCACATTTGAATAGACACCACTAAGGGGAAAACCTATAAATCCATTCCTAAGTCAAGAATTAGAACTTTTTAGAAAATGTGGAATGGAAATACTTAGGGTTTCTATGTCATTCTTGTGCAGAGTTCTTACTGTTCTCTAGCTCATCCCAATTGGGTTTCATGTGCTTTCCGGATCTGTGTGTCTGTACTATTGTTCTTGACTACTACAGTTCTACTTGGTTATTTCATTCAAGTGCCAAAAATACTCATTTTGACCTGGCACTTCTATAATGACTTTGCTAGAGACTTTTGTCCCTCCACACACTGAATTATCTCATTTAGTTAATGCATTGATTTGAGAATATGTTTGAAACCACTACCACTCAAATTATGGTCCATCAGTGCTGAGCCATAAACTGTTAGCTACTGGTCCACCACAAGATTGAGTGCAGAGTTTGAGAGTAAGCTCTTAAAATATTTATGGCAATTTGTCAAAGAAATTTTATGACTCTCCAATATAGTAATAAAATAACAGAGGTTTGTACATCATATGTCATTCTTATTTTATTTTTCTCTACATTCATTTTTATTTATTTTATACTTTAGAAAGGCAGATATCCTGAAAAATTGGAAATAAAACAAAATGAAACAAGCAAAAATTTTTAACCAAAATCATGTGGGAAGAAAAAATAAACTACTACACAGAAAGAGATACTGTTTGCAGACTGTGTTTCACTTGTGGGTCATAAGTTGAGCACCCAAAATTCTTGAGTTAGGACAATGAGAATTTTTCCAGTACAAGCTTAATATATCAGCTTCTTCATCCTGTCATTTTGAACAGTCAGCTTCCAGGACAGGCTGGACTACTTTATGTATAAGACTTTTTATCAATTGCTTTTCATGCCTAAGGACTGTGCTATTTAACTGTCTTGTCTTGCTTACCACTATTGGCTAAGAATTACTAGATTTACAAAGATATATACACAAGGACACTCATCTCAGTTTTCTCCAATGACAAAAAAATATATGTTTCAAAGAATGAGGTAGTGGTCTGCTAAATTGTGGTAGACACAATGAAAGAACATCCATAATCATTCTAAAAGCTGTTCTAAAAGGAGGATTATTTGTCATAGACACAGTACATGATGTTGTGCTGAGCAAAAATTTCAGGCAACAAAAGAGAAATTTTGGTAAAGGAAAAAAAATATGTGTTCAGATGCAGAGAGACACATGTATAAAAATATTCTCAGAGGAATTATCCTTGGGTGCTAGGATTATTTATACTTTTTGAATTTGTTCCTTTATACTTTTCTGTTTTTTGCATCAAGTATGTTATTCTTTTAAAATTTTGTTTAAAGTATTGTAAATAAGATGGAAAGAATAGGAATATTTGTCAAGGAAGTAATGGGACCTTCATGAAAATTTGGGAACCAGGTAAACCAAGACAATAATGCAATGAGGGCAAAGTCTATGGGATGCCAAGTGAGGAGAAGAAAATTACTAATGCAATGGCAACAAGATTTTTAGAAAGTGTTAAAAAAATAACGACTTGGGCTGGAGTTGTGGCTCAGTGGTAGAGTTTTTGCCTTGCACATACATGTGAGGCACTGGGTTCCATCCTCAGCACCACATATAAATAAATAAAGGTATTATGTCCATCTACAACTAGAAAAAAAAAAAAAGACTGTATCCCATCACAGAGTGGATTAACCAGTATTTTGAGAGGCAGACATTATTATTTTTAACATTTCATTGGGTGATACCTTTGTTTCTCAAGATTTGAGAGCCTGTGGAATAGATGCTAGCCCACCTATTCTGCCAAATCCATGCATTTTGGCTGATTGGCTTTCAGAAACAG
Source organism: Callospermophilus lateralis (assembly GCF_048772815.1). Taxonomy (NCBI): domain Eukaryota; kingdom Metazoa; phylum Chordata; class Mammalia; order Rodentia; family Sciuridae; genus Callospermophilus; species Callospermophilus lateralis. The sequence goes on along the minus strand of NC_135313.1, from coordinate 105,942,434 downwards.
GACTCATATTATAATAGTTCCTCTTTATTTTCCCTTTTGCTGTGTGGCATGTCAGTTACCTCTGGTCAACTAAGATTGGAAAGTGTTATTTGGGAAACTGCAGAAATGAGCAATTCATCAATTTTAAATTGTGGAGCATGATAAAAAAAAATATTGCACCATTCTGCTCTTTCCCACCTGAGAGGTGAATCATTCCTTTGTCTGCATATAGGCAGTGTATATACTACTCACCTAGAGCACTTAATAGTCACCGTAGTCATCATAATATCATGGTACCGCAGTTGCTTGTGTTCAAGTAATCTTAATTTTCTTAATAATGGCCCCACCCCAAAGCACGAGAGTGGTATGCTGGCAATTCCGAGCTGCAAAGGCACATATTAATGGGGGTTCAGTATGATGTTTCCACACGTGAATACAAAGATCAAAGGTGAGTGAGTGAAAAGACACTCACATAACGTTAATCACAGTATATTGTTAAAATTGTTCCATTTTATTATTATGAATCTCTTACTGTGCCTAATTTATATAAATTAAAATTTATCGTAGGTATGTATATCCAAAAATGGTACCTATAGGATTCTGTATTTATTCTGGTTTCAGACATCTGCTTGGGCTCTTGGAACATACCCCACAAGATAAAAGGGAGCTCTAATCCATTCCAAGGAAGATGACTAAGAATCAAATAGCAATATTCGCCTCATAAAAAGCACTTCCTCCTCTCTGTGCTGGTGGCATAAGTCTGAGGATTATATGTGAGTGATTACAAATTTTGGAGACACCAGTCAAAATTATCTAAACATTCTAAATATTAAAAGCTAATTCTTTAATGAGATAAAGCTATGATCTGTTGAATAGAGAGATTGCTTTGGAGGTATACATAGCTGCATCTAAGTCAGCCCTCTCTTGAAAATGTTAATTAGCACCAAAGAACAATGGAAGATGTCTGCTCTCTTCCTTGGAGACTAAGAGATTGGGACAAGCCATTCTGCATGTGAGCCGAATGTGAAAATGGCAAAGAGATTTAAATAACAAATTTTAATAGGTTTCATCCCACTGGGAGAGACACTTCTGATTATCTGTGACCTATACCAATTATTATGATTCTCCCCACCGGCTTACCACAATTTTAATAACTAATCAAACTAAGCCTGAAGGTTCTGTGAAATGCCAAATATATACAAGGGCTTTTGCTAGTTACAAAGCTAGTACTTGCTACCTGACCTTTTTACAATTTCTTCAACTACTTATTCACACCTCAGCCACATGTTTAAATGCTCAGCGTTGATTTGGTCCTTATTGATCTTAGGTTGCTACCTGTTTGGACTGAGAAATGACCTTCTGTGGACATCTAGGGAGGCCTGCCCTGCTGTGAGAAGAATTTTAAAAGAAGTTTGGTTAGAAATTTAATGCAGATCTCGGTTGCTAGAGAAGCTGCATATAGTGAAATCCAATATAATAAGCCCCTGGTAATAATGTATGGTCCAAGCCCAGGCAGTACCTGAGCAGAACAGGGTTAACAATAAGCTCACATAAGATTAATGAGGACAGACCAGATAGAAATAGGTGCTTGGGACTCCTAGGAGAGTTCCACAGAGCCACTTCTCTCCAGGTTTCAATCTATTTCCTCACTGCAGTCACATACCCCGGACTGTAATTTATATGTAGCATAGACTGAAAACCTCATTAAAATCCCACCACCTTCCCCTGCTCCATAATTTGGCTTTTGCATCCTCAACTCTACACCAGTACTTTAATGTGCTTACCAAGCCCCTGGGGATTTTGTTAAAAATTCAGGGTGTGAATAGTAGGTCTAGCATGGGCTTGAGATCTGAATTTCTAACAAGCTGCCAGACCATGGGGTGAGTAGGAAGACTCTAGTTGGTTCTCAGATGTTAGTGTGCATTAGAACTACATGGGAAGCCCATTAAAACTCAGATTGCTGGATTTTACTCCCAGAATTTATGATGCAGTGATCCGGATTAGGGCCAAGAATTTGCATGTCTACGGAAGTGCTCAAATAATGCTAGTGAATCCACACATTGTGAACTCCGCCTTAGACTCCAGCTTCCCACTGAATCTCCCTTTAAGTATGCAGAAAGACAGATTGTTGAGCCCATGCCATGCTTGTCTATTCTTTTTGGCAATTTTTGGATGAGAGTGGAAAGACAATAATATTCTTACAATTTTATTTTGGTAACAGAGATTGAACCCAGGGGCACTTAACCACTGAGCCATATCCCCAGCCCTTTTTTAATTTTATTAGAGACAGGGTCTCACTGAGTTGCTTAGGGCCTCACTAAGTTGCTGAGGCTGGTCTTGAACTTGTGATCCACCTGAATTGCTGGGGTTACAGGTATGTGCCACTGCACCTGGCAATAGTAATAGTCTGACTTTTCAGGTATGAGTAAAATATAAAAAGAAAGCCTTCCATAGTAAAAGAAAGTCTCCCAACCTTTTAGACACTAAAATGGTATATTTAATAGAGAAGAAAAAAAAACAAAGCAAAACAAAATCACCCACCCACTCTGATGAAACCCTGGAATTAAAAACTGATAGATGGCATTTCTCTGTCTATCCTCATCTCTCAGTCTGTATTATCAGTGCTTGTTCTGCACTCAACAGTCTAGGAAAAGGAACTAAAGTGCGTCTTTTGCTTATAAAGCTAATATTGGAGAACGTGATATAGGTATAAGTTGATAATGGGTTTCTTAAGGCTGAGCCTGCAAATAAGACACATGTGTGTACCCATTTACAGACTGTGCTGAACCTCACAATCATCCTCTTATGGGGACTGACCCATGCAAAATACGTGTCATAGGGAAGCAGAATGGAATGCATCTCTTGCAGACAGTGAGCTCATGAAAAGAATGAAGACAGAGGGACAGAATTAGGCAAGCATATTTTGTTCATCCAATGCAGCAGTTAAATTACCCCTCCCTTCAAAAGCAGGAAAAGACAAAATAGAGTCCAGGAATCATGATCTAAGGGATGCTCTTCCCTAAGAACAAGAGTGGACAATTAGGTTGCTACATGCTCCCACTCCAGTCCCCCACCCCCCCAAACAAAACCCTAAAATTCAGGCTTGCCAACATGCTCCCACTCCAAATGCCAAAGGAAGTTCTTCTCCTAGTGGCTAAATTAGTATCAAATGAGTATAAATTCTCTTTCATCTTAGGTTAGTTATTTAACTTCTTTGAGTCTCAGTTTTACATCTACTCAAGAGTTTAATAAGTTGAATCTCTAATGATTGTTTCGTGGATATCATTTGCATCTAAGAGGATTCTATTATAGCCATTTTCCCTCCTGTCCATTCTTCTTCATACTTTAGCATTGTGACTTAACACAATAAAAATATATAACATTTACTTGCCCTTAATTTGTAATCTTGAGGAATCGTGCACAAAATGTTGGAGTGTAAGGCAATGTTTTGAAAGACTAAAATGAGATTAATATGAGTTTATGGGATATAACATGTAAAATACTGAAAAAAAAGCTCAGTGCTTAGTAGTTACTTAGTCCAAGATGAGGAAGTATATGTGAGGTACATATTCATATCTCAGTGTTGAGACTGAAAGATGGGAAAGGGGTATAGAGTTGGTGCAGTAGCTCCATCAGAGCACCTTGGCTTTGGTTTATTCCTGGAAGATAGACAAGGTATCAGTCATGGAAGAAAGGAGGAACATTTCTGGGATAGGGAATAGCAGATCAGACAACAATCAGAGAGGGTCAAGGTCAGTGAGATAGAAGGTTAGACCTGGGTAGGGCAGTCCCCTGTTGTCTCAGAACCAGTTCCAGTCCTGAGCCAATCTCCAGACTTAATAGGTCTCCAAGCCAGTACTTTTGATGTATATTACCCATTCAGGTGGCAGCAATGACAACCCCACTAGTAGGGATTTCTCTGCATTTTATATGTAAAGACTTTTTTGATTTGCATGTTAGGGCAACTTTCAAAGTCTGGAGAGCAAGCAGTCCATTCTCTGCTGGAACATAGTTATTTTTCTTTAAGTCAATGATTCTCAACCTTCACTATACACATTTAAATCACCACAGAATATTAAAAATAGGAGAAACATCAGGGCTCCACCCCAAATCAATGAAATTCAAATCTCAGAATGAGATATGAATATTCTTTGTAATGTCTCCCCAGATGTTTCTGGTGGTGCAACCTGTATTAAAAAAAAAATGTTTGAGGCCAAAGAAGTCTGTTTCCTTGTATGGAAATGACATTTCTATCATTGATTTTTCTCAAGAATAATTAGGAAGCAATTAACCATAATTAACTAGATTCTGAGTATTCTATAGATAAACATCAAACCTGTATGGTACTATGAAATTAAGTGACAAATGAAAGCATGTTTTTCAAATATAATCTGGGACTCTGATTTGCATGCAAAAATATCTAGCAAAGGGGCTACTTTTAAATAATAGTTAAATTTTAGTCATATTACTAAACCATACAAGTGATTTTGCAAAAGAAAAGGTTATGAATACATTAACAACATTGAGGTGCCTATGTGGGTTTGATAAGGTCATTTAATGCAGATTTATCTGTTTTAATAACCACTTCTTGATTTCATATTTATATTGCTGAAGTGGTAAGTTTTAACCCATTAAATTCCAAGTTTTCAGCTTTGTGAACATTTCAGTGAATTGACACAGGTACAAAGTTACCCTAAATGAAATACGTGTTGCTCGATTTAAGTTTTTAAATGCACTCCTCATCTGGAACAGTAGGACAAAATGAGTTAAATGTATTGGAGAAATCGCAGCAGGTCTGAGAGATGAATCTGTGCAGTGTCTGGCATCATTTCCTTTCATTAACTTATTAATTCCTTCAGCAAATATTTATTGATTCTTTCTACTGGGCATCAAGCAGTGGGGGAAAAATGGTTGTATTATTTGTGACTAAAACAGACTTGGTTTTTGACCTCCTGTTTCTGTATATGCAAGAGGAGAAAGATAGGGATAAATGATAGGCTCTGCTGTGTGCAGTGAAGAAAATAAACACAATATAGTGACTGATGAAAACTCTTGTGTGTCCCTGTTGATAGAATACCCTGAAGGCCCTCTCCACCCTTCTGAGCCATTGTTGCATGAAAAGGTGGAGCCAACAGTTAGACATGGGCTCCTGGGCAAGGAAAAATTTATCATGTTCAGAGGTGTGACTATAAACATTCCAAAATAGGGTGTTTTCACAAACATGTTCATAATAATTCTTTTTATTTTTTTCTGAGCTTATCCCTTACATGTTGTTTAGTTTTTTTTCCTTATTAATAACAATTCAAGTCAATATTGGGTATTTCCCATGTATTAAGAGTTAAGATAGAGCTGGGTGTGGTGGTGCATGCCTATAATCCCAGCTACTTGGGAGGCTGAGGTGGGAGGATTACAAGTTCAAGGCCAGTTTCAGAAATTTAGTAAGACCTTAAGCAACCGAGTGAAACCCTGTCTGAAAATTTAAAAAAATAAAAATAAAACGACAATAAAAAAGGGCTGGGGACTTAACTCAGTGGTTCAAGCCTCAGTAACAACAACCACCATCACCAAATAGTTAAGATAAGCTGTGAGGAGAAGGAGGCAAGGAAACAAAAGAAAGCTAACACTTGTTGGGAGGAAAAGTCCTGATATAAGAGAGGTATTACCAACAAGGTATAAAGGAATGTACATTCAGAAAGGCAAAGGGGAGTATTTAGCATTGCCTAAGGATCTGAAGCACCCAGCAGGAAATTACCCATGAGGTGATGCTTGGAGACCTGGGGTGTCACAGTGATATTCCAGGCTTGTTTAGCTGGCCACAGTCGAAGCTGATGAGAAGTACATTAATTAAAAGAGAAAATAGTGGTAGCATCTTGAAAAGAAAACTAGAACTAATTCAATTCAGCTCTGCTTATTAGTCACCCAACCCGAGTGCTACTAAACAGGATTATGGTCATAACCTGTTCCACAGTGGTTCTCAGTCCTGGCTATGTATTAAAATGACCTGGAGAGCTCCACCATAGAAGAACCAGTTTCTGTGGGGTAGGGCCCAGGAGTGACACTGAGCTCAGGGAATGTACTTGGGGAAGATTGTAAGGCTTGTTCTCACATGCACAAGTATACAGTAACAACAGGGTATGGCAATATAGCAAGAATACAATATCTCTCTCAACCTCCATCTTTTGTTTTTTTTTTTCCCTGTGTGGGAAAATCTCAAAGAATCAGTTCATATATTTCAGAGGAAAACCTTTGTTCATACTCCTAAGGAAAGTTAATTATTCCTTATTAAAATAGTGAAGGTATGATATATATATGTATATGTATATAGTTGAGGTCTCTCTTACCCTTCATCATGTGGTTACTTTATGTATACGAATATAAAATCTTCAAAGGCTTAGTTGCAAGGTTCACAGCACCTGACTTGGTGTTTAGAATTTAGAGAACCTTGACTCGATCAATGAGGGAAGAAAGGGAGGGAGAAAGGAAGAAAAAGACGTAAGTAAGAATGAAAAAATTAGTTTGCACAATGGGGGTTCTTAGTAGCTGGTCATATTCAGATACCAGAGACCTGGAGGAAATAAAATAGAAAAGAATGATAGATATGCCACAGAGAGTATACTTATATGAGGGTTTTTATCATTCTAAAAATATTACTTGATATTCTTAGCTTTTGAGGGGTTTCTTCAAATAAATCTTAGTAGGTTGAGTAAAATATATAATACATCATAGTAGTTCTCAATGTAGAGATGGTGGTCTGACTCACAGCATCTTGTCAGAAATTCAAATTTTCACAGCCTGCACCAGAGTTCCTATGTCAGTAACTCCAGGAAGGGGGACCAGCATTTTGATTTTACAAGTCTTTCTCTGTGTTTCAGATATGTGTGCATGTTTGAAAACCACTGATTGCTGACAGCCAGTTTCCCACCCATTCACAAAGGGACTCTGTGACCCTCTCCACAGAGTACCTAGGTTCCCATGGAATGCAATCTAATAATCTGAAGCAGCAGGTTTGCATCCATTCTTGTGTACTCGATTCAGTGCTGCTTGACTAAAGTTCCCGTGTTCTCCTCGTGCATTTCTTCATGATGATGGTTGGTTTTAGGTCCAGATTTTGCCAATTCACACAACTCCATGTATAATGATTACCAGGACTTGGGAGAAAAACCAGCTGTGTGGCAGCCCCAGTTTGATATGCAGTCAGTTTAACCTTGTACACTTTCTACCAGTTATTTCATAACATTGTCTCCTTCATGGCTGGTCCACAATTCCACAGGTGCTGCTGCCGTAGCATATGTGGAACAGATCCCCATGATACCATTTCAACTAATCATATTTTACACAATTGAAGTCCTTTTTGGAGACCCAGTCTGAGTATTAATTTTTTTCTTCTCTACTTGAGAATTCATAGCCATGTTAATTTAGCATCCCTCCTCATTACATCAGTTCTGAGTAAGTTATATAGCAATGATGAATGATAAATCAGGAGTCCAGGCCTGTATTTCTCATGACATTTTAATAGTATTAATCTGGGATAGCTTTTAATTGTCCATTCTACAGTCTTTAATGCTAAGAAGATATAGATGTTTCCATTATTCTAATTGTATTTCAAATAAATGTATAGGGCTCAAAATTTCCCTCTAACCCTCTTAAAAAAGGCTAAATTAGAGATGTCTCTATGCATGAAAAATCAATTATTTTATAGAAAAACTCTTGATTAATCACACTGGAAAATAGCAGGAACCCCAATTAAGTGTACATTGTCAATGCTTAGCCTGTCAGAAATGACATCAACCACAGGAAAATAAAATCCAATCGTTAAATCAAAAACAAAATTTCAAAAACCATTATAAACAGTTCCCTATGCCTTTCACATTTATCATGTAGTTAAGTAAAATGGATGTTCAGCTAACATTGTAGTCCTATAAGAATTTTAGTTAAAATTTAAAAAAAAATTTTTTTCTCAAAGTCTCTACATGCAACATAAGAAATGGACCAATAACATCTCTCAGAAGAGTTTCAACAAGGCTAGTGAGACAAACTGAGTTAATTTAGAAGTTACTGAAAAGATAGCTTTCCAAAGATTCTACTTAATCAAATTTTTATAATAGTACATCATGTATATTGATCATATTTAAGAGAACGGGTAAAGTTTCCAGAAATTTCTAGCTAATTGATGCTTTCCATATTGAAATCCAAAAGATTTGTATATTAACCATTTTGATGTGGCTAAATCATTTGTGGTCTTATGAAACAGAGGACAAAGACTGTCCTTAGATATCCCTGATATGGTTGATATCAGTTAGCATCATTCATATGAGCACAGTTCTTGTAGCAGTAACTAGGCTATAAAACACTCTTATCTTTTTGACAGCAGAACTCAGTTTGTTTCCTTGTTTCTACCCTACATAGGCCCAGCAGTAAATCTTTTAAAAAAAAAGAAAGAAAACTTTTAGTTTTATCTTCTTCTCCTCCTATCTCTGTATTATACTTCTGTCTGGAGCAAGACTTTATACCAAGATTTGGGTCCAAGCTGGAAAGGGGCTCTGCATATCCTACTTCATAACTAGAAGGTTGTGAGAACAAGGCAAGTAAGTCAGTCCAGAGAAGCAGATCACAGAAGATTTAAAGTGTTTAGGCAGCAGTGGGTCAGGGGCCAGGGGAACAAATGAAAATCAAGTGTACAAAGTGAGAGCGACAAAGTCGATGTGATTGGACAGCACCTGGGAAATTGCCAGGAACTAGAGGATCAGAACTAAATGAAGTCAAAGTGCCAGGCAAAATAGTTAGTAACTAAGAGATTTCTGGAAATTGAAACAGATGGAAGAATTTGAAAAGGAGAAACAATATTTGGAATCCCATCACAAGAAAAGGACACCAACAGAGAAGCAATGGATATCTTAGCTTCAACATTCATTAAATCTTAAATCCACCCACTTCTTACCATCTGCACTAATTCCACCCTAATCTGAGTTATCCTATCTCATCCATGAACTCTAATTAGTATAGAAGTTTCTCTAACTGGTCTCCCCTTAGAGAAGATGCTTTTCCTGCCCCACCAGTGTCTCTTTACCAGGCAGGGATGCCCATCCTTCAAGACATTGGCTGTCAATGGTTTACATGTGCATCTTTCCCCTGAGAGTTGTCCTTAGCATATGGAGAAATACCTGGAAGAGTTCACACTCCCCTTGGCATTCATCCTCAGCTAGCATTTAATGAGTACAGAGATAGATCAGGCCAGCTCCCTTGTCTTAATGTGACATCAGTCAAGTTCTACTTATGCTCCAGAGTATCCTGTGGATTAGGCAGAGTGAGGTGAGATGTAACTAAACTAGGTCTTTGTCAAACTTCTAACCTGGTAGGATATGACTTTCTTCAATTTCTTCCAAATCCTATCTTATCTGTCTCTGTCTCTCTCTCTATGTCTCTCTCTCTCTCCCCCTCCCTCTTCCTCTCCCTCTCTCTTCTTTCTTTCCTTCTTATATTTTTTCCCCCAAGTCCTCTCCCACTTGCTCAAGTACCTCTTTTTCAAGCCCTGATTCAGGAAACCCTAATGTAAGATATTCTGACTCCATTTGCTGACCTATAGCCCAAGTAAAAGTAGTTATTTATCTTATAAAAATGACATGTGATTTGTCAAAATTGTACTTTTAATTTCATTCTAGAGAGAAGAAATTTCATACCATTCAAAAGAAAAAAAAAACACAACTCATTTTTCACTTTGTAGAGAATAACTATAATCCCATTTCTTGTATATTCTTTTTGGAAAATGTTGTAGATACTCCCCAAAATGGAAAAATACAAAAACCTCTGAGAAAATGAAAATATTTAGTAACCACCAGTTGTGATAGTACAAGCCTGTAATCCCAGTGGCTCAGGAGACTGAGGCAGGCAGATCATGAGTTCAAAGCCATCCTCAGCAAAAGTGAGGTGCTAAGCAACTCAGTGAGACCCTGTCTCTAAATAAAATACAAAATAGGGCTGGGGATGTGATTTAGTGGTTGAGTGCCCCTGAGTTCAATCAGTACTAAAAAAAGAAAAAAAAAAGTTAGTAACCAAAAGTGATCCTTTTGGGGGAGGCAAAGAAACATTCGGGGAAACAAAAATTACTTATTGACTAATTTGACATTTGATTGGGTACATCATTTCTTAGTAAATTGTTATTATACTTCATTTTTTTTCCTATTTTCCTCATGTTGCATCTGAAGACATTGGGATCGGGTGATGTGAATTAGTTTAAGGTCATATAACTTTGTTAGTCTTGAGCTGTTTATACCAAGGTATTTGATTCCACACCCTTGTACTTTTTAACATTGAATTTCAAAGGAAATTCCAAGGGGCACTAATTGGGCAAAATGCTTTCACAAAGAGAAAGAGAGAAAAAAAGAAGGGGACATTTTCGTGATTTATAAAAAACTATATATCACATCTCTACTGGGAGATAATTCTTGGATCCCTCATGCTTCTATATAGTCTCCATCTTCTGAGCAAAAATACTTACAGTCAATTAAAGAATGCTAGTATAAGGAAACTTTCTGGGATAGTAAAATAGAGAAATTTCTTTGTCTTCTCTGGAGGGATCTCCTTGTCTTCCTTGATGAGCATGATATCTCTGTAGAGGAATATACATTCATGTGCAAGCTGTTCTCTTATAAGATAGGCCGTTTTCAAAGCCCAATGTTCCCTAGAACACAGAGCCCCTTGGGCACAGTATCTACCTGGCACATAACCCCATAGGAACTGGGAGGCAAGAATAAGCCATGAAAGCAATCATTTTGTGTTGCCTATTATAATGGGATTAATAAACTGTCAAAATCCATTGAGTCCACTGGCTCCTTATCAGCCACATCTGAGAACTACTTGATAACTACTTCCTGGGCATTCAGAACTCAAAGTTAAGTCTTTTAAGAAGTGTTTTAGTAAGGAAACACTTTTGATTTCCACTTCATTTCATATAACACATTTTCCTCTGTTACAGCTTAACCTAGAATGCAGCCTCACTGTGACAGAAAGGCAGGCAACAGAACTGACTTGGGGGGGTCTCAGAAATAACTCTCTGCTTGCTCCTACTTTCTATGTCTCTTTTGAAAGTTGATTCTCTCCTTTCCAAGCACCCACGAAGGAAATTCATGAGGCAGATGCTATGCCTCCTCTGAATCACTGCTTTTATTTGCTTTTCCTGTATCAACTGCCTTCCCAGCTTTAATTACATGTCTTGGCACATTCTTGAAGTAAAGATAAATTCATAACAGATATGTTCCCCTCTTAAACAGTAGCTCTGGAGGAAGCCTTAAACATTAGATCAAGTGTCCACTTGGCTGTCTATGGTGCTTCTACATCTTTTCTTCTGCTTACTGTAATTGCTATGTCGTACTATCTAACCTTTCAAAGAGCTTGACTTTCTACTCCCTCCTGTTGCATTTCTTGGGATAATGATATAAACAACTAAGAAGCTGAAATAATGTGATGCAAACTCTCCTCAAAGCCGGTCTGAGAATTCTGCAAGACGAACTACAGAGTTATAAAAAAGAACTCAGCTGGAAATATACATTGGAAAAATAAATTGGAAGATGGCTTTAAACGCTTTTGAGTAGTCCCAAGGAATATAAAAGGAAGCAGAATACAGAAAATGATAAACAAAACTTTCAAGGCTGACTCAATAAGTAGCTCTTAAAATAGCTATGAGTTTCCCTCCTAACACCCAGCAGGCTGCCAATAACCAGACAGACAAATCGAACAATTAGATGCTATGAGGCAGCATCAGAACAGATCTATAGCATAACATTCTGAGTAGAACCTTAACCATTGTCTGAATAAAATGATGCCGGGCACAAGAGATTATTTCTGACCTGGATAAAATAGTGGAAAAACTGTGAAATAGATTTCCTTATTGAGCATCTATGATATGTTTGATGGTCTCATGTGCACCAAGGATAAGGTTGCACCAAGATAAGGAACACAAAAGTTTCTAAAATAAAGAGGAATAAATGGGTAAGCAAAATAGTTAATATAGTATGGTTTGACAAGGATTAAAAATTGACATGTATATCCCATCAGGAGATCAAGGGAAACGGTATTTTATCCAGATATTGGGTGTTTAAGAGGCTAAATCATATTGCCTGTCTTTGTGGATAAATTAAAAATTTCCAGGTTAAAAAAAAAATTCAGAGACTAGAAATTTTAGGAAGATGCAGTAGGTCAAAAGCATCACAGGCCATAAAAGGGGTGGTGCTTTGGGAGATGCTAAAGGTCATTCTGGCTGGAAATTTGAAAGCATGTAAGGACAGATTGAGAGAAGAATGCTGAGCTCTGGCAGGGCCAAAATCATGAAAGACCTTTTGAGTCCTGCTAAGGGACTTGGAATTCATTCGGAGTTAAGAAGAAACCACTGGTGTGATTTACACTTCGGACTCATTCTTTTTCTTCTTTTTTTCCTTTTATAATCTTCAGAAGACACTAAAACTAATCAGGTGAATGACTGATTCATGGTTTATATGTCAAAGTATTCTGACCAAATAAGTACACAATTGGTTACATTTTATACACCCTAATTTGATTCATTTTCCTCCTGATTTCTATTATGTTTCTAGAAGTAAAAGTAATAGTTTTTGTTTCTTACAAAGATTTTTGAAAATTCAGTGAAAGATGACTTCATGGTCAATTACTTATGATCCTAAGTCCCAGTAAGGAAAAAAAAAATGATAGTGTTAATAAAGAAACCTTAAAACCAAGCTAGTCTTGTAGCTCAGTGGTAGAACACTTGCCTAGAAAGGTTGAGGGTTTGATCGTTGGCACTGAAAAAAAAAAAATTCTTAAGCTCAACGTCTCTGATAAGATCCTGGATACCAGCTACAATTTGACTCCAGAATATTCTTTATATTGTTCTCCACACACCAGGTTCTTTTGCAGAGAGAATTTTTTTTAAAGAATATTTTTAATTTGGGACACTGCAAAGAACATATCAAATACTGAAAACTCTGTTTCATGAGGATCAAAGGCTTACTTCTTCATGCAACTACTTTGGGTAAATACTGCTTAAATAGTTACTTGGATGCCTTCAAGTGTACTACAAAATGGTATTGCAGTGAGCATCAAAAAAATGGGGAGATGGTTCATTTAATCTGAAAAGCTGCATATTTTTATATTATTTATACTGCAGTGCTTGACATATCTCACTGTGTTTTCATTTCCTTGCAATTGCCAGCCCCTTAAATTGCTATTTTTTTTATCATGTTTCTATTACATTCAGACTTCATTCTAGCCAAGTTATTCTGAAGGTAAAAATGGAGGAAAAAAAACCCAGTTTGATCTCAATTTTACTGGCTTCAAGATTCAGCTATACAATTAGAAAACTTCAAATTTATGCCTAGAGAGGAATTACAATTCTTTCATACATTTTTATGACACCAGATTTCTTCAAATCACTACCATTTCTTAAATTTGTCATCCAGATAATGTATATGATATCAGTGTGAGTGTGTGTGTGTGTGTGTGTGTGTGTGGTGCACTTATGTATGTGTGTATATACATATCTACATACATGCATGTATATATCTCTAAAAAAATTAGCTAATGGTATTTATTTTGATTTAACAAGTATTGTCATCACATATAAGTAACACTTTGCTAAATAAAATGACAGTTTAATAAACTTCCAATTAGATTGAGAAAGTAGTATTTCTATCTTTGTGTACAACAATATAATACTTTTGCTTAAATTTGTGATTTATGAATGCAATGTTAGAGAACAAAAGACTTCATTTATACTGGATATAATAAGAATGTTGAAAGAAAACAAATCCTATCTGCTGTGACCTTGAGGGGTTAGGCTTTTGTAATACAACAAATACAGTGTCTGGACTGGAGGGGTAGGATTCCAGTTTTTGAATGAACATGGCTTCAAATGATTTCTCTGTATTGGGTCAGTCATTTCAATCAAGAATCACAAACTCTATATATTCAGAAAGATAGCAGTTTATAACATGGCACATTTTCAGCTTTTTTTTCTTCTGATGTTTATTATTTTAGATATAACCTAATCTCTGACCATCATCAGCTTTTAAAAATTATGCTTTACACATTTGACCTGCAGTAATTGTATTGTTGCAGTGGCAAACTGTGTGCATATGTTTGTTGGGGAAAACATATGACATTTTGATGCTAAAAACACCATGGATTAACTGAATCTTTGAGGGAAATTTTTTCTCAGCAGAGACTGCATAAATATGATCCTGATAAATCCCAAAGTGGTTATGATTTGACCATTTGTCAATCAATTTTCATTAATTGACTCGCTCTTTTTTCCCCATTCATTTATTAAGTGCACATTATGTGAATATGAAGCACTACAAACAGGCAACCACAGCAAGTATGAGAAATGAAGCTGAGAGCATGTTTTGGTCTTATAGCAGAAGAGAAGCTCAGAAAGATACTTCTATTATAATAATAATAAAAAAATCTTAGAGGCAGGTGCACTGAAGCACACCTGTGATCCCAACTTCTACAGAGGATGAGGCCATATTTGAGGACACATTTGAGACCAGTCTGAGCAATTTAAAGAGAACCTCTTCTCAAAAGAAAATAAAAGTCTTAGATGGATTATAGCAAACAAATTTTACTACTTTCCTAGGATTTCAAGAGAGAAAAGGAATTTTCCAATAGCTGAAATATACAACAATAATTAGCTAAAACAATAATAATAGAAATAACCAATTCGGAAATTCAAATTGACTTTGGGTCATTTATTTTATTGCTAGAAATGCTGAGATTGAGAAATTAAACTGGGAGTATCACTTAAAATGTTGGAATGAAACTGATGTTCTGTTAGGAGGGTCAGTCAGAACTAAAGTAGTCCTGGGTTAGTAGCAACCTCTAGCTCCAAGCTCCAACATGAGTAATCAGAAATCCTAGCTGGGAGAAATCTTCATAATTTGTGGTAAAGGAATCATACAGATTAGATTCAAGTCAAATGTTAACTCACAATACAAATCAGAGCAATAAGCATGTAAAGTACAAATTACAACAAATGAGTACCTTTTAAAATAACCAATATATCTAGATTTTAAATAACTTTAAAAAATTTAAATTATTTTACACAGAATACAATACATATAAAATGATCAAGGACATAAAATCAGAAACAAAAAAATTGACATAGAATAAGAAATTTATGTAAATAATTACAGATTTGGAAAAGACCCAATAAATTAAAAAATGTTGGTTACTACATACCTATAACAAAAGTTAAAATAAAAAAGAGATAGTACCAAGTGATTGTTAGGAGACAGACTAGATTTCTCACATTTTTATTTTTTTTAATTTCTCATTTTTCTGATGAAAATTTAAAATATACAGTCACTTAGAAAAAAGTTTCATCATTTTCTTATTATTTTATTCAGTAACTTTATGACCTGGCAATCACTCTTGGGTATCTATCTCAGATAAATAGATTATAGTCTCAAAAATTTGTACACAAACACTGATGGCATATTAATAAAACAGCTCACATATCCTCCAGTGGGGGATTATTGGTTGAAAAGCTGTGGATATATTCATTTAGTGGAATACTACTTGGCAATAAAAAGAATACTTTTAAAAAATATTTTTATATAGTTTTAGTGAGGGGTTGCAATAAAAGTACATAGTATCTCATCAATTTTCACTAATTTCCTCCAGTGGTAACATGTAAATATAGTGCAATATTACAACCTGGATAGATTGCAAGGGCATTATGCTTAGTGAAAAAGTCAATCATAAAAGATTATTACTTTTGATTCCATTTATGTAGCATTCCTGAAATCTTAATGATTTTAACCATAAATATAGAGAACATCTTCAGCTACCAGGAGACAGGGTGTCCATAAGATGAGAATAAAAGCGGTTCTTCCCTCCTGGTGGCAGAAAAGTTCTTCATCCTGATTGCTGTGATAAACATGAATCTTTGCATGAGATAAAGTTATATAACTGTACATACACACATATAAACACACGTAAAAAACAGATTCATGTAACAACAGTGAAAACTGAAAAATGTCACTAATCTATTGAATAGCACACAAATGTGAGTTTTTCTGCTTTGATATTGTTATATGTCACCATTGAAGGAAACTGGAGAAAGATTTATGAAATTCCGTGTCTTTTATTGCAAATTCTAAAAGATTTAAATCTATATCAAAATAATTTTTAAAAGACAAAAAAGTTTGGGAAAGATCAGATCATATTTACACAGAACCTGCTCAGATGAGATTAAAAACAGCCTAAAAAAGAGACTGAAAGGTATATTTGAACAATCAAAAAGAGAATATAAAGATTATGAAAATGATATTAAGGGGCACAGATGATAAAATGCAAAAGTCTAACAGAGGTCTAATTGGAGTCCCAGAGAAACGAGTAGGGAGAATTGAGAAGTACTGGGAAAAATAATAATTTATGGCAAGTTTCAAAAAATGATGAATGACATGAATCCACAGATAGGAATAATAAAAACATTTAGACCAGTTCTTATAATCACTTAAGGCATTGTAAACATCAGCTGCCTTGCTCACCCTAATTAACTGAGGGTCTCAGACAGGGACCAGGTGTCAACATCTGTTTCAATACTTACTTCGTGACTCCAGTGGCTGAGAACACTGATTGAACCTGAAAGCAACTTTCGCAGTTTTTCCAACATAAGCAGCGGAGACAGAAGCCAGTGCAAAAGGCTGTCTTCAGTGCTTTCAGAGAAAAAAAGAAAATCAATCCAGAATTATAACCCGAGCAAACTGACATCAAAATACCACAAGACTTATATCCAAGGAATTTCTAGAGAGTATATCTCCCCCACCCACAAAATGATTTTAAAAAGACATGATAGCTAAACAAAAAGTAGAGAAATTGATCAATATGTAAATAAATTTAGCACACATTATCTTTTAAAATAAATAATTGCAACAACATTAATCTCTATGCGAAGTTTAAAAATGGATGTATGTTGAATTTCAATATTTCATGAAAGTCTGAAGGGACTGGTCAGTGTTAAAATATTTTAAAGTTGAATCATTTGGATCTCTGAAGTCATAGAAGTCAATGTATTGATTGACAGTCTTGGTCTGTTGGGGCTGCAATAACAAAATATCACAGGCTGTCAGGCTTATGCTATAGAAGTTTATTTCCTAATGATTCTAAGATTGGCAGTCTAAGGCCAGGTAATTTCTCCTGAGGGTTTTCTTCT
This sequence comes from Callospermophilus lateralis, assembly GCF_048772815.1. Classification (NCBI taxonomy): domain Eukaryota; kingdom Metazoa; phylum Chordata; class Mammalia; order Rodentia; family Sciuridae; genus Callospermophilus; species Callospermophilus lateralis. The sequence continues at coordinate 105,925,252 of NC_135313.1, read as the reverse complement.
TGGATTTCCGACTACTGCCTTCCCACTGTGTGTCCACATGACCTGTTTGGGCACAAGCCTGGAAAGACCATCATGTGTTCTGCATCAGTATCTGTTCTTACAAGGAAATTAACAGAAGTCCACCCTCATGAACTCATCTCACCCCAATTATCTCCAAGTGTCCCATCTGCAAATGCCATTTCATTGGGGGTTAGGCCTTCAACATATGAATTTGGAGGGAACAAAAATATTCAGGCCATAACACCCACTAAAATAATAGAAATAAAAGAGAAAAAACTTGATTATCTAATAAGGATGAGAAAGGAAATGTGAAACACTGAAAAAGTGCAAAATAAAAAGTTTACAAGCAACTTCTCTCAATCTTTTAAAGCTTCTTGAGAAAGCACATTCCAATAAGTGATCAATTAAATGCATTACTTAAATGAGTGATTGAGATGACAAATTGAGGAAACAGGACACCACCATGCAATAAGAGAACAAGGATATAGAAAAGATGGCTTTGGAGCTGGGTCCTAGAGAATGGGTAGAATTTGCATAATAGGGGAAGAAGATAATAGAGAAATATCTACAGCTAATCACTGACATCTAATGAGGAGGCCTGCATACATTTTCCAATATTGCAATACCAAAGCTTAAAAAAACAAACACAAAAGTGTTAACTTACAGTTCTGCAGGGCTGAAGTTTGGTCTGAGTCACATTGGGCTAAAATCAAGCTATCAACCTGTGTTCTTTCTTTGTGACTTGGCTAGAGAATTCATCTCCTGCTCTTTAGGGTTATTGGTAGGATTCACTTCCTTGCAGGTATAGTATGCATGCCTCCATTAGATCCTTGGCAGTAAGTGAGACCATTGCTCACCTTCTAGAGGCTGGGCCATCAGAAGATTCCTGGCCTCCTTTCTCCAAGAGGAAAAACAGTGGCCTGAGTTCATTTCAACTCAGATTTCTCTCACAGTGCCAGGAAAGGCTAATTTTAGTGTCTCATGTTATTAGATTGATCCCTTTCACAGCCCAGAATACTCTCCCCTTCTCATAGTAACCTTAATAACATCTGAAAATCCCCTTTTGCAATGCAAGGTCATAGTCACATTTTGTGGGGAACACAATATTGACATCTTTGGGTACTCTTATTCCATTTACCACAGGGCTGTTTGGCAAAAACAAAGCGTTTAACTTCAAAGATAAAATATGATGCAAGTGTACCTGGGATCTGTCTTGAAAGTAGGCTCCAAAGTGAGCAAGATTATGATACATTTTTAATATTTGATAAAATGTTTGATATTCTATATTTTCATATTCAGATAGAATTCACTTTGACTAAATCAGATCAATGGAAGGTATTGGCTATAAAATTGTGGTGGAAATAACATTCTAGATCTTGGATGGCATTATAAACCTTTTTAGAAGTTTAAATGTATTCCTAAGGGAAATCAAGATCTGACATATTTTTGTGCATCAAGAGGAAGTTCAAATTAAAATTCACATATTAGGATTTCTCTGCTTGTCATTTAAAGGAGGCATTGGAAGGAGAAATGTAGACAGAATTAAGAACTATAATTTGAAGGTGTAAATGAAAGAAAGAGGGGACCATAAAAAGAGCCAGAGGAGTATGGCAGCATAAAACCCCAGAGTGAGAATCATAAAACTTGGGTTAAATTGTTGTTGGCAGTGAGGTGTTGCTTGTTAAATATTCAGAAATTCTGTGAAACAGTTGATGATTTGAAATTCACTACAGTGGGAGTATTTATACCAGGAAGTTCACCAATACTCACCCCTATTTCTTCGGAGCCAGTTGCTAGTGCTAGTGGTGGTGTGATATTGACAAAGCCTCTAATCACTCAGCTTTGAATCAGGAAAACTAGCATTAGTGCTGCTGACTTCATAAAGTTATTTTAAGGCTTGAGATAAAAAATGAGCCAGTATACATATAAAAACAACGGGGCCAGAAGATCATGAAGTTAATCTTAATCCTTTCACACGTACACAAAGAAAAGAAAATAGTACTAATGGGGTCCAATGAACAGAACCTAAGTCAAATTTTATGTCACTAACAGTATTCAGAAACTCAACACATTCTTATTCCTGGATTATGACTCATGGATTATGATAAATATAAACACGAATATGTATGTAAAAGAATATGTTTTCTTCTCCTTAAAATATTATATCTATGTTCACGACACGACATCTAGGAAACAATATATTAAGAAGATTTACAGACTTTTTTGGGTAGTCCAAGTTTATATTCAGTTAAATTATTCCTAAACGGAAGGAGATTAAATTGTTAGTGTTCTGCTGATGCACTGATTGGATAATAAGGCTAAAGACAAAGAGGAAGGAAGCACTACCAAAACACTCATGAGAATCCCTTCCCCAACAATCAGTCATGGGGCAATCATTCCTTGGGAAGGAGTGAACAAGGGGAAGCTGAAAAGCAGGACCATGACATCCCCAGTTGGCAAAGGGGATTGCAGACCCAAGAAGGCCCTGAGTAATTGAAAAAAGAGGGATTTAAATTAAGAAAAAAAAAAAAAAAAAACAATGATACAATCGTGTGCTTGATTTGGTTCAGGAAGTGACATTAGTTTTTATATTAAGATAGGAATCTATAATGTATATACCAGTAGGAGTAATTCACCCACATGGAAACATGAGGAGCAGAAATGTGCACACAATGTTGGTAAGACAGTAACTTGACCCAACTTCTCTAAAACAAGAATAGGTCTAGGATGTAAAACCTCAAAATGTGTTTTCTCTTAATTTAGTATCCCCACTTATAGAAGTTTAATTTATATTTAAATCACAAACAAGCATTGAGGGGGAGACATCCCACTTTCATTAATGATCATAATGTACTAATTAAAAGTAATAATAATAGAAGGGACACAAATAGAATATAAGAAGGAGCTCAGGAGGAAGGAGGAAGGGAGGATAAGAGGAGGGACTGAGGAGTGCAATAGATCAAATTATGTGCATATATGAATATATCACAATGAATTCAACTATTAAGGAAAATTATAATGCACCAATAAAAACCATTTTAAAAAGACACATAATACTTCCTAGTATATATAAGTGGGAGTGGAGGGAACTTGTGGACTACAAAAGATAGAAAATCTTTTACATAAGTCAAATTCTGGCCTTGAATAATAATGCCATTCTTCAGCTCTGAATTACTTTTATAACCCAAGTCTTGCTATAGAATTTTCAATGCTTTTCTTTCATTTTTAGGTCACTTCTCTACAATGAATAATCAGGATTTCCAGGAACTACTCACATATTCAAAAATTCTGAAAAAAAATTCAGTCTTGGCTGTGTCTGCTGATAGCCTTTAGCAAGAAATAGGTGGTTATAAAATCAAATGAAAGATAGGACAGCAGTAGTGGAAGACATTTTAGTGTCAGATGCACTAATTAACTTTGGATATGAATGTTCTTTTTAATTTATGTAGTGGTCTAAACACTTACCCACTCTATGTGATTATGGCTGGTAACCATCATTCTGTAGGACTAATGCATGTAGAACATGTTGGGAGATTTTTCTGTGAGCTTCAGTAACTGAGAGAAAACTGAAGTCTTGAACTTTCATCAGACATCTGGCGCCATTTTATGTGTTCACCAAGAGGAAGCTGACAAGTTTCTACATTTTGAAATAACTTCTTCTAAGATGTTGGTTGCATAGGGGACATTGTTCCCAACTGCAGGGATGGAGTCCTCTTTGGGGGTTCATGTCAGTGCCCAGAGAGACATTGGTCAAACCTCAGAAGTAAGACCTTCCTCACCTGAATGGCTAAGCTACCTGAATGTCCCTCATGGCTTGGCGTATCAGGTTGATCAACTTTCTAGTAACAACAGCTGTCAGCAGACCCCATCACAGGAGACAGGGGTCCGTTTTCATAAGAATCAATGACTTCACAAAGACAAGGTCAGCTTATGACTGCTTCTCCAAAGGTGGCAGCAGATTTTGTGAAGGCAGTCACTTAGATAAGTAAAAAAGAATAATTGTTTCGAAAAGGAATCTCTTTAATAATAAAATCCTATCCTATTTCCATAGGATCCTAAGAAAATCACATCCTATGTCCTTTTCCATAGAGGATTGGAGCCTGTATTGCAACAGTGAGGGAAGCCCAGTGCTCAACATCACTTGACCTGAGTTGAAGGGGAAAGGGGAGGATGTGATTTTCAGCACTCAGGTCACTTCCAAAAATTGCACATTTCCCCAATCATGCATAAACTCGATCTGTTTTAAGGCTAATAAAATAGTTAAAGTTTCTAACTTTAAAAACATTTAAGTCCCATGGTCTGAGCATATAGTAAGCACTTAACAAATACTTGTAAATTTCCCCAAGGAAGCAGAAGAACTCTTGTAAAACCCTTCACAGTCAGGCTAGTACAGTGGAGTCAGTAAGAGGTGTCATCAAGTATCAGGAAAAAAACTTCTTTTTTTTTTTTTTCTACAATCTGATTAATTTCTCCTGGGAAACTGTTTTTATCCCAATTCTTACATTATATCAGGATTATTCTAATACTCTTTTCTGAGATGTAGAATCATCTTAGAGCAAAGGTACATAAAATCATTTTTATGGTATGTTCCCCCAAACCTTTATCTTCTTTATCTTATTTGTTTTAAAAACTAAAACAAGGGCTGGATGCAGTGGTGCATGCCTGTAATCCCAGTGGCTTGGGAGGCTGAGACAGGAGAATCAGGATTTCAAAGCCAGCCTCAGTAATGGTGAGGTGCTAAGCAACTGAGTGAGACCCCGTCTCTAAATAAAGTACAAAATAGGGCTGGGGATGTGGCTCAGTGATGAGTGCCCTGGGTTCAATTCCCTGCACTAAAACAAACAAACAAAAAAACAAGGGCTAGTGATGTAGATCAGTGGGAATGGGCTAGTGTAGCATGCATAGAACCCCAGGTTCAAACTCTAGCATCGCAACAAAACAAAACAAAACATTAAAATTAAACATATTGGCTTACTCAGGCCTTTATAAGATGAAGAGACAGATACCCATAAGTTGGTTATAAACAATTATGTTTCTGCATTTACAGTATAGAAAGTTCCTACATATATATTTAATTTTAAATTAAAATAACTGTGTGCATTAATGTTCTAAGTTGCACACACTTTCTAAGCTTTCTACCTCTTACTTTACATTCAGCTAAAGTAAGCATAAATGTACTAACTCAATATCATTGTGAAAGGCAAGGTCCACCAGGCAAGACCTTAGGACCCTTCCAGGGTGGCTAACCATGAATTAATGTCGCTAACAATTGTTTAAGCACTTATTGAGCTAGATGTTAAGATGCTGGATCTAGATGAAGCTCACCCAATGATATTTCCATTTATGTTCCAATATGCCAGCATTAGCTGCATATGAACAGACACTTAAATAATGATACTTAACCCCCTCCTGACAGTATTACTCTATTTAGCCTATCATGGTTATGAAATTTCTGAGATCAAAACCAGGCTTTGAAAGGGTAAGTTACTTATCTAAACCTCATAGTGTCTATAAATAATTAAAATGAAATATGTGGTAAAAGAAAAAAAAATGTTTCATGTTGTATAATTTCTTTTACATTCCTAAAAAGGCACAGATAGAATCAATAGACGGTAACGTTTGGCGTAAGCATCAGAGATTGACAAAAGAAGGGCACAAGGAACTTTTTGGGGTCATACGTTTGATGTCTAATATTCTGGTGGTCACCCAACTGTGTGAGTGCTCATGGTGGACTTTGACTTCATATAAGGTATAACAAACTTGTTTTTTTTAAATGAAAAAATGAAACAGTTTTTATACATGATGCAGAATCAATAAACATCGGTTCTTTCTGTACCCTTGTGCAGAGGAGCTAAACATAACAGTTACTTAAATTAATGTCCTTCATTTTGGGAGGTGTAATTGGAAACCAAAGCAAGCTTTTCATTCTGTGCACATTTCTCAAGAATGTGCGTTTCCACAGAGAAGCAGTGCAGATTTGTGACTGGTTTTAGAAATCTGAACTTACTTCAGTGGAAGTAACCACAGAAGCGTAGATATAAAATAATCTGAAGAGCCAGGCACCCTGGCACATGTCTGTAATCCCAGAGACTCAGGAGACTAGGGCAGGAGGATTTCAAGTTCAAGAATAACCTTGGCAATTTAGCAAGGTCCTAAGGATTTATCAAGACCCTGTATTAAAATAAAACATAAAAAGGTGCTGGGGATATGACTCAGTGATTAAATGACTCTGGATTCAATCTCCAGTACCCCCCAAAAAACAAAAATAAAAATAAAATAAACTGAAATCCATATAGTCAGACTCATACAGTGACTTACATAGCTGCCATCCCTATTCTTTAATGCCTGCTCTTTAAATAGTTATCTGCTGGGGCCAGGGTTGTGGCTCAGTGGGCAGAGCACTTGCTTAGCATGAATAAGGCACTGAGTTTGATCCCTGGCACCATATAAAAATACACAAATAAAATAAAGGTATTATGTCCATCTACAACCAAAAAAAAATTTAAATTAAAATAAAATAAATAGTCATCTGCTATGAACAATAACAACAAAACCCAGCAAAATCAAGTAACAAATAGACACTAGTAACCTGGTAGCTAAGAGGGACCAAGTGTTTATATGTTTTCATTCAACACACCCACTAGGAACTCACATTCTGTACTAGGAACTGGAAACTGGAGATGAATAAATCGAATTTTTGTTCCTCACAGAGCACATACTTTGTTATGATTCAAAGAAATGTATGGTAATATTATGACAGTAATGTGAGTCCAAATAGTTTCCAGACACGTAAATGTTCTTGGTGTATTGAAGTCCATAACCAACCTATGCATAATAGTGAATTGAGCATTCAGGGCTTGGCTTTTGCTACTATATTTATTACAGAAGAGCATGTTGGAAACTCTGACTCAAGAAATGACTTCAAGTCAGATTTGCTTATTAGAAGAATAAATAAACTAAAGTGGCAAGTGGTTTGGAGGATCTTTTTTATAATCAAATAATTTAATTTTAAGGATAACAAAATTATGCCCTAATAGTAGCCTAATTTTTTTACACAAAAAAATCTAAGAAACTTATTTTTTTAAAAAAAAAGTTGAATACAGTTTTGAAGTTGTGAGCACATGACGACTATTTCAAAGTTAACTGAGAAGCAGAAATGACCATATGTCATGATTACAAATAATGGTCTGTACCGTGGTTACTCTGGTTGTATTGGAACATTTATTCATTCATTAGTTGGTAATAGATAACCAACGGCAGTGATGAGTGACAATATTGGGTCAAAGTTTCACAAAAATTAAATGTAGATAGATACACAGATGGATAGGTAGGTAGATATAGTAGGTACCTATAGGGATTAGCATTTTTTTTGTCTTGAAGCATGAAATTCAATTACTTCTTTGATCATATTCTAACCTATCTTTCAACTTTATCTCCTTACCAATTCTGAGACTGACCCAGTCTTAAACTCTTGATACTATATAATTTAATTCTCTCAGCAATCCTTTGTGGTAGTTGTTATAATTCTCATTCTGGAAATGAGAAAAGCAGAATCCGCATAAGTTAAGTGGCTAATCTAAAACATCACATCAGTAAGTGACAGAGATGGAATTGGTTCTCAGGCACTCTGGGTCCTGATCCCCACCATTGACTCCACTTGACATAGTGATACAATAAATTATCAATGGAGATGCAGCTAGGGGTAAGAATTATGTCTGCATCATCTAGTTTAACCCTAACCATAACTCTAATTTAGTTTCCGTTTTTCTTTCAATTTTATGTACATATTAGCTAAAGGTTATATATAGCATGTCCAAGGAAAGATGAATAGTGAGTGGCATATTCCAGGAGAATCTCTCTCTATAGTCAAATTGTAATCTGCCAATGCAGAAAGTCTTTTCCATCTCTGAAATTCAGTGATTTTAAGAGATAGTTTCTGATTCCTACAACTGGTGGGAGAAGACTGATTTTGGCTGCCAAGTTTAGAAGTACCCTAAAGCCATGCACAGTGATTCAAGGATCAGCATTTCTGCCTCACTTCTGAGCATCTTGGAAATCCTTCCTTCTTCTTATCAGCCTTCCTTATAATCTTGCTTAAGCTCAGCTTAAACTGGACATATTTCAGCCTGAAGGAACGCTCCAGCAGGTGTCTGATGAGTTTTCATTCTCTCAGCAATTCAGTTAGTATGAACTCTTAGTGCTCACTCCCTCAAAGTGTGTGGAAGCAGCGATTAGAAAAATGAAGCCAGAAAATAGAATACGACTATCCTTTTGATCTTTGTTCAGACTTTGGAATTACACTCAAAAAACATCTCATTAATTCAACACAATTCATAAGAATACATTGAATATCTTCCATGTAGCATGCACTGTTGTAGACTCCAGAGTGCAAACAGTAAAAGCCAGTCCTAGATTTCAAGGAACTCTCTCTTTGAATGGCATAGTCCTCTAAACAAATCTATAAGGTTGGAAATAAATGTATGAAGCACATAGGAATGTCCCCAAAGTAGAGAAAGTTCATCATGCTTGAATGTGCATGGCAGGAGAAAGTGAGAATGAGTTTGGAAGTAATCAAGAAGGTTTTCTCAGAGGAAATGGAAAATAGAATATCATGATGAGGAAGCAAACTGATTTTATACATAGACAGAGTTAGACAAAGTTATGGAAATAAAACTAGAGGCAGGTACATCCTGATGGTCATGGGTTGTAATTCAATTGAGTGAACAAGTACAACACAGAACGCAAATGTCCTCTCTGATGCGAGTCCTCCTTACCTGTCTTTACCCATGTAACACTGTGACAAAGCATCCATCCGTACCTTTGAAAACCCTTCTTCATATTTGAATGACTTTAGCTACTGTAGGAGACGTGAACATTTAAACTCACCCTTAAGGTTCCAGAGCTTCAAGTACCTTGTCAAAGGAAACATCTCTGAGTTTCACCCCCAAATAATTGATCCTTCTCTGCCAATGACTTCTCTGTTTCCAGAACATACTTTTATTATAACAATTATCACTCCATATTATTTATTTTTTCATAACTTGGTGGTCTATCTCCCTTTAGGCCATGAGTTCCCAGCAAGTTGGCCCTGGATCTGAATTAACACTGATGGTGGTGTGGTGGAGTTAGCTTATGGATACTCAGAAAACCTATTAAATATGTGGAGATTTCATGAGTCATTTGTTAAATCTTTGGCAGTTTAAAATCAACTGAGGTAGGAATATTTACGTCATGAGGATCGAGAAACACTACTCAGGGGAACTTTGAAAAAAAGTTGGTAGTTAAAAAAATAAGTTGTATGACAGCAAATTTAACACAATCAAGTTACCATGATGTAAATTAAATAAAGTTAGCTCATACTGTAAGAATGATGAGTAGAGTAGAGGGAGGTGAGTAGGAATGCCTCTGCACAGTGTGATGCTGTAAAAGGAACCTAGATTACCCCAGAGGAGATGGAGTGATGATCTTAGAAGGCTTGATGGTAGCCAAATAGACTCTAAGGATGAGTGTTCTCATAAGCTAAAATCAAATAGGCATCACAATTTCTGCCACACAAACTTTTGAAAAGATGAAATACTATATATAAAAATAATTTCTAAGCTAGATAGCATATAAACTGTGAATTGTATAACTATATATTATGTAATATGTAAACTATAGATGTTATTATCATATGAAAAGCAGTTAATACTGTGTTGTACCCACTATAGCAAGATTCCTTTTATTTCAGAAGTAACAAGAGACATACTCTCTGAGAATGGGGAAATTTTACTGTTGCTGATAACCATGTTCTTAGTGTTTTTAAAAATTCTTCTTAGAGTACAAAAGCGAGGGAGCAGACCAACAAGTCACATTCAAGCCCTCCAATTCTAGGCCTGCCAGCACTGCCCTGCACTGGAAATGACTTTCTCTGTGTTTGCTCTAGTTCCTCTCGTATTTTCCATGGGAAAAATATGGGAATCGCAGTCCTCAGAATGTGTTACCCATCAACATTTCTGAAGAGGGGTTTAAGAGCCTTTTTCTTTTATATTGCTTTTGTATACAGTGGAAATGATATTTCACTAGGAATAGTTTTGGCAAGTTGGCAGCTGTCCATTGTCCCTTGTATTAGGCACTTGTTAACAGCTATCAGCAGCAGGTAAAGAAAGGGTCAGACCCAATACAATGGGCTGGGTAGAAGTATTCCCTTCAGAAATGCCAAATTCCTTGTGCTGAAATCCTTCATGACAGAGCTTGAGAAATAAATGTAAAGTAGTGTTTGAATCCTCATCTCAAAGCTGCTTTCGGTAATAAATAAGAAGTCTAAAGCAGTAAATATTTAAATGACTATTTTGCATCTATTAAATGCAGTATAATGTCCTGGCTATATGATAATGACATCATTAAACAGAAATTCTGTGAGCTGTAGCACTAAGATTCTTTATACTAACTTCTATTAACTTACATCTTGAACAAGCTCCCTGTCTTTTAAGTAGACTCATGCACACACCTATAATTTTATGACAGGATCTACTTGAATAATTGTAGGTTAGTAGTAATGCATGAAGTTTAGGTCAGTAACCGGAAGATCTGCATATGAATTTTTTTCCTCTGTCTTTTATTAGTTGCTTAACATTTTCTGGGGTTCATTTGCAACACATTTAAAATAGGAAAAAATAGTGATTGTCCTATGTCTGAAAATAAGTGAAATAATGAAGGAAACTAATTTGAGTTCATTACAAATATTATTCAACAAGTTCACTGCTATAATTGTCTTCATCATTTCTTCTTGGGTGTGGTATTGCTGGGGATATTATCACTTTAACCAGCATTATCTTTAAGAAATCACAATTGATGCAGCTAAATACAGTCCATAAAGTCTTGCCCTCTGGATCAAAAAGATCATTTCAACATGCAAACCACAGAAATATGTATGAAAAGCATTGAACTTAGTAAAACTCAAGTGCCATGGGAGTTGATTGGGACCTGTATTTTCACATAATGTGATTTGATCATGTAAATCATATTCAGAAATATCTAGTGAATCCTAAAAGTTTAGATATAATGGGCAATTTTTATAAGAACAACCTCATGATTTAATGGCTTACCACAATAAAGGTTTATTTATTTAGAATTTCAGACTTATTCCATCTAATGATTTCATTCCATGTAAGTCTATCTGGTTTTAGAGTATTTCAACAATTTTCCTGATTTGAGCATCAAACAAGAAAAGAAGAAAAATCACAAATGATAGCACAGGATAGTGAATGAGCGAGCCATGCCTGGAAGTTGTATATTTCACTGCTATGCCAATTTTGTTGGTTTTAAATTGGTCGTGTTTGAACCTGAGCTCAATGAAGGCAAGGAGATGGTAAAAAGGATCTTATGGGTCTTGCCAACCTCTGCTATAGGGTTCTACTATGTTATCATAAAGAATAAATTCAACTGAAAGAAAACACACAATATAATAGTATCACAATTTCTTATGGTATTTATAAAAAAAATAATGTACAATCTATTCTCCCCCTTCATAGACATGTTAAAAAATTAGAAGCACTTTTGTTAATTCAATGACCATGGCCATGAACTCTATATGCCAGGGTTCTTTATTTGTTCCAGTAGAGTTGGTAACTCTGGGCCTTGAATATGGCAGTATTTTGAAGGACAGAGCTCCTCTGTAGCAACCAGGGTACTAGCAAGCTAATCAGCATATACTCCTGTGACATTTCTGGACATCCTGGATGTGGAAGTGCAGACCAAATGCTTTTCATCTGAATGAAGAGCATTGTGTTTTATGAAGATTAAACCTCACTAGACATAACATTTAGGCAACTAGAGTCTGGAGCTAATAACTTATTCTTGTCATCTAAATCTGAACTTGAATGTATAGATAGATAGATAGATAGATAGATAGATAGATAGATAGATAGATAGAAATAGATATCCCATATGATTTTTAACAAACAAAAAATAAAAAGAGCTAGTTCCCTGGGATCTAGCTGAGGTCTTAAACAGATTCTAATTAAAATTAAATCTAGGGTAGCTCCCAGGTTTTTAGGACATGTTGCATTCCTATATTTTTAAAATTTAGACTCATGACTGAATTCTTGTATATTCATTGCTAGTTTTGACATGGTTCAGTCTATTATGCATTTACTCTGAGGCCTTCTTTACATCATCACGTAACTTGATTGTACATTGCATTTGATAATATGGATTTTTCATGACAAGCCCTGATCTGTGATAACCTCCCTGACAATTATCATATTCTAGCATTAGGGATGCCTGAAATTGCACTGAAAACATCACATAATGCTCTGGAATACTGCCAGTATCATCATTTCATCTGATGATATTTCTGTGTTTATGCTATTGGGATCATATTTATCGTAAATTCCAAAACTTCATTAATAAGGATAACATGAGAAAGAGAGAAAGAGAGGAAGGAGGGGAGGAAAGAAGGAGAGAAGGAGATAATAAAGGGAACGAGGTCCTCTCCCCTACCTTACACACAGGATATGCAAGATAATGCAGAGGAAACTATTGTAATAATGTATTCTTGTCATCTAACTCCAGGAACCAATAATACAATATAGTTATTTTAAAAAAAGACAAGTGACAAATTAGCATGCCTAATTTTTTTTTCTCATAGAACCTCCTTTATGTGAGATCTGTATATTCCTTGGAAAATCTGGTGAAAATAAGCACCAATCTAACTTCCAATTTAATTTTAGAAGTTTGAATCATTGTTTCAATGTCTTAGGGTACTGGATGGAATTTAGTTTTGGTATACACTAAAAGACAATGTACTGACATGTTAAAATTCAATTGGGCCCTTTCTTATCCTTAAATGCCATTTAATTGTCATTGCCTGATTACCCTTACAATAATACCTGACAAAATTATGACTTCCTTTACTTATATTCCACATTTTTTTCTAGAATGTTTTTATATTTGAAAGGCCTGGTTATTGTGCTAATCAGAAATTTTGTTATATTGTTTTCAAGATGTCTTAAATGTTTCCCAATTTGATTGGTAGATTTGTTGACATGAGGATAGGATATTTAAAATTAGTAGGCTATTTAGTTAAGTTGCTTCAATAAACTCTTATTGTGAGTTATTATGAATGAGAATTTTGCAAATTTGGTCATAGATATGGGACAGTCTTTAGGTCGAAAGTATTTCAATCTTATTGGGAGGATTGTTCTACTGACTATCATTTTTCAGTTATTATAAGTATAATGATAAATGAAATGTTTAATTTGCATGTACTTATCTCTTCTAGGGTATAAGTTTCAGAAGGCAAGGAATATGTTCAACATCTCTGTCTTCAACTCTATGTTCTCACAAAGTGCTGTAAACTTGTAGTTATCAAAAGTAGTTAAATAAAGTGAACATATGAGTATAAAAAATAACTTTTGCAGAGAGGATATAAGCATACCTAGAAACTTCCACTTAACAAGTGAAATCTCTTCCCATGTGTAGTTCAGAGGTAAATGTTCCAATTTTCTGTTCTTGTTGACCTACAGAGGTTGGAAATGCCTAGGAAGCCTCTTTGATTCCAGCTGAGAATCTCTAAGTATGTGAACATTTCCCAATGAATCCAAAATGCTATTAAAATGTCAGCAAGTGATTTTCCATGGATTGTGGCATCCACAGCTTAATATGTGCTTATTTTGTTTTATTGTTTTGGAAAGGGGCACAGAAAGACTTATTGTTTGTGACATATGGTGTAGGAACATGAAAAGTCTCATTGATTGCAATTTCAGAGCAGATGATCCAGAAGCCCACATTGTTTTCCCATCAAGAGATATGCTGGAATCATCAGACCTTGACCTGGTGTGAAAAACCTCTGGGTTGACAAAACCCTATTGCTGTGACAATTGACATACATGCAAGAAGGGAAGCATGGAAAACCTTGGTAACTGTACGATGGTGGGAGTGCACTTGTCAGCCTTCAATCACTATAACAAATGGCTCACACAATCAGTTTGTAAAAAGATTTATTTGGCTTCCTTGTTTTGGATGGTTCAGTCCATGCAAGATTGGCCTCCATATTTTGGGGCCTATGGTACAGTACATCAGTGTGGGGAGCCTGTGGCTGAGCACAACCATTTATCTCAGGAAGCAAAAGTGAGGAAGGGGCTAGGGTTGGTCCCAAGAACTCTTTCAAGGCATGCCCCCAGGGACATAAAGACCTCCTACTAGGCCCTATCTCTTAAGGTTTCTACCACCTCCCAATAGGGCCAATCTAAGGACCAAGACCTTTTAACCCATGGTCCTTTGGGGGATATTTAAGATCCAAACTATAATGAAGAGGTATAGATAGAAAAAAAAAAAAAAACGATCTTTTTAACAAGGTCCAATCATATGCTTATCCTGTGGTATCTGCCTTTTTCTTCCATTGAGTTCTCATAGAGCCACAGAACCAGCTGCTTGCTCAACTGCTGAAGGGGATAAGAGAAGGAGAGTCCAGGGCCATCCACATGTGTCTGTCTTCACCTGCATCTTCCAAATATCCCATAACCATCACATATCACTTTCTTAATGAGAACATGTAATTTTTTGTGTTCCTATAAGGAATATGCAATTTGTGTGATGGTTTTTATTGATTAAATCTGTTTCACAGATATATCAAATTTGTAGCTACTGTAAATTAGATAATTAAAAGTGGCCAACCACAGGTAATATCCTGATTCATAATTGAGGAAATTAAAAGACTGTAAGATGCCACGATTTCTCCAAGGTTATTCAATTCTTAAAGGTCAGCTCATGAAGCTGATTCTCAACCTACCAAAGTATAATTTGTGTGTGTGTTTGTATGTGTTGCACATTTTCCATAGAATCTTCATAGCAACCATAAGACTGAGTGGTATTCCATTTTCATTTTATAAACGAGGAGAGATAAAGATTAAGATAGAATAAGCAATTTGCTGAAGGTCACACAGTTAAAAAATGACCTATTTTCACTGTGGATAAGGTCTATGGGAGAAACTACACACACACATACACACAGATAGACACACACACACACACACACACCATGAACCAGTCACAATTCCTTATATTTACAATTGACTTTCATGCAAAAAAAAAACAAGGAGAGAGAGAGTTTAATTATTGTTTTTCTAAATTCTGAAGGCACCCAATTCGGGAGGAAAGAAAAATAAGAGTTACATCAACTGCTTTTGAGAGGAGAAGGAAATCAAATGGCCAATTGAGTAGTAGTTATCAAAGACCAGTTTAAGTTCTCTTCTCATTTTATTGTCACATTTAAGATTTAGTGCATTCAGAGCTATGGTAAACAGATTATGCAAAAGGAAGTAATTAAATGGGTAGTGACTATAGTAGCATTTTATGTTAACTGCCTCCTTAAAACAAACGTTACCATATCCAGGCTTTGCTTGAGAATAATCTCAGTGGTTTCACATTAGCTTGCTTCAGTAATTTCACACAATGCTACCCTCTTAGAGTAGAGGCAAGACCACAGGGAGAGGAACACATACCTGAACTTAAAAACACTCCCCAATTTTTGGTTACAGAAAGAAATAGCAACTATTATTCCCCCTATCATTTCCATCACTATACTATGATCAAATGAAATAGCCTTAATAAAATATGCTAATCCAAATATCATGAACCATTTTCCTTACAAAGAAAATTAAAATCAGAGTAGAAACAAAAAGGATCTCTGAACATATAATCACTAAAATTAAAAGCTAGCTTAGTAAGGATTTAAAGAACTGTAATGATGCAATCTAAAAAGCCAAATTTAAACATCTAAAAGTAAACAAGATTTGAAAAGACCCTTATCTTAGTTATTGAAGTATATAAAATTGCATCAAAGTAAATAAATAGTAAAAAGAAAGGTAAGTGAAAAAGGGAAGGTTCTTACAGAGGTATAAACTAAAAATGATAAAATATAGTGAAATAACAAAAATAAGCATTTTGGAACTAAAATTTTAAAAATGGAGTTAAAATATAAGGGAAAATTTTTTTTTGTACTTTCATTTATTCAACAAATATTGACTCTCCTTTATGTGTAAGAACAGGTGCAGCAAGAGTGAGTTGAAAACATTGCCTGCTCTTATGGATTTAAGAAAGACTGGATACAGATGTTAAATAATTGCACATATAAACATAAAATACATGTATTCGGCATTTCTTTTGTGTTATGGAACATCTCCTCATCCTCCTTCTCTTACTGCTGTCACTACTGTGGTGACCAGTTGTCCCCAGACTCCCACTATTCACTTTCAGGTACAAGCTGACAGGACCTCTGTTGGTCCACTCCTCCCTCCTGCAAGGACCTACTTTTGCCCCAGTGTTTCTTAGAGGAATTGACCTGCCCTAATACGTGCACATCCCACTGGCACAAATGAGTAGAAACCTTTGGGGTCATCCCTGAACAATAGTGTCCCTGTATAAATATATGTATCTGAGATATATCATGCAAGATTATCATAGATCCCATTGAGATCAAGAACCTCCACTATTATTGATAATATAGCACCTTTTGAGCTTTTCTCCTATTTCTTTTTGACTCTGATCAATACCTGTAGATGAAGTTTAGGGTTGAAAGTTTACATAATTTATTCACGGTCACCCCTTTTATAAGGAACAATGCCACTTATTTTCAACATCTTTCTTAAAAACTTAGGGAACTTTTAAAAATCACCTTCTGCTTCTTCTTAAAGTTGCCTTCCCTTCTTCATCCCCTCCCAGCGACTTTAAGACATCTGTATCCCTTCTGGTGTAAAGCTATCACCAGTGACTGATTATTATATAACCTTCTTATATTTCCGAGAGCTCAGGAATGTCTGGAGGAGTGATCTCTAATGCTGGAGTTCTAGTTAGCCACCTGAAATTGGTCAGATATTTTCCTCCAAATTCATAATCATACTGTATACAGATGTCCACTCAGGCAATTTCATACAGGCACCTATAAACCTTGCTGGTAGTAAAAATGAAGAGTAATCCTCTCCCATCTTGGGTTGGTTTCAAGGGCATCCACAGAACTTAGAGAATTCTTGTATTTTAGGGACAAATGCAGAAAGGAGAAGTTCTGGTCATTTGCTTACTGAGCCAGGGATTCTAATGGCATGCCAAGTCAGACTGAGCAGAAAAGGAAGAAGGAAGATGCACATCTGCCCTCACCATCTTCATAACCCGAGAAGCCTGTAGTTTTTGTAGCTTTTAGTTTGCCTTTTTTTTTTTTTTCTTTTCTGAACGTTTCCTCTTTTCTTCTCCATTCTGGAGTTGTATTTTTCTTTGTTTATTCTTTGTTGGATCCAGCTACCCGGCAGTTTACCTCTGGGTAAAGTGAAGTTGGGCTTCTTCCTGGTCACTGAATGATGGAGGGTAATACACAATTGAACCACTTACTCACATCTTGTCCTCACCTTTGTTACATTTTTGAGTTCTGGGCGTTTCACAAAGTTAATAGCTAAAAATAGAGAACATGCTTCTCATCTGGCAGAACTGATAGAATAAGGTAATCTTTGTCTTCTGTGTTTTCTCTAAAGTTTTCCTTCCCATGATACTGCCAGGCCTGAAGCAAGAAACAGCAGTCTCTCTGTTTCTCACTAGGAATCCTGCTTGTTTTCACAGAAGCTGTTGCTGGCAGCTCTGCCTGTGACTGGTCACCCTTTCTCCTCCTGGGTAGCTGCCCCCTGCCCCCAACTTGACCCTCTGATTTCTAGCATAGAAAGGACCTCTTTCATCTAGGCAGGAGGACAGCCACCTGAGAATGGAATGCTAGATTCTATCTTACACAGACATGAACAATTTCCTGAAACTTAAAACACAGGTGCCAGTTTAGGAGCATTTGTACCCCCCGAATCCCAGCCAGTATTCTCAAAAGCATTCCATGTGCACTTACTCTGAAGGCAATTTATAGGGCCCAAGAAGTTCCGTAATGGATAAGAGGGAGACCAAACTTGAGCAGTGATGGTCTAAAGGGAAGCTGAAGAATTCACAGATGGATTTGAAATTCAGAAAGCATTTTGCTTGATTAATACCATTAGGTTTAAGGTCTAGTTTTCCATGCTATAAAGTTGCTTTGAACTATGAAAAGATTAAACAAACTACTTAGGGGAAGGAGACAAATTCTATGTTTTGGAATCAAAGAAAAGGTAGAAGAAGCTAATCCCATTTTCTTTTCCTGAACTCACGACCCATAAGAAAGATATTAAAATGATGGTTTGCTCAGCACACAGAGCCCCTCTTCCATTTCACCTTCCTAATTCCTTCTTTCATGTAAAAACCCTGTGCCCAGGTGCTCTTATTTGGAGAATGAGAACTGTGATGTCTTTTTATAAAATTACTCTCTTCCTTTTTCCTCTGTCTGGCAAAGCTCAGATTCACATACAGCAGCTGTTCTCAAGTTGTATATTAGAAAGGAAATAAGGTGATTAAGTTAAATCACTCTGTAGTATAAAGATTGCTGAAACATTTTGTCTTCTGGAGACTTTAGTGCTTTAAACATCTTCCTTCACTTAAGTGTTTGCTTCACCGATACTCAAACTTGTATCTGGAGCATCACATCCTTTCAGAAAAATACACACACATTTAAGGACTCCCAAAAATACATCTGTGCACCCACTTAGGGTCAGAGGATAACAGATTCAAAAGGACTGTTTGCTCCAGTGCCTTCCAAGGAACAGGAGGAAGGTGTCTGCCCAGATGGTGAGGCATGCTGAAACGAGGCCAGGACGTATTTGAAAAGCACTGCAGCAATATTGAAGTGTAACATCATGTTCAGAAAGCGAAAATACACACATACAAAGAATTTCTGTCTTCCAGATTCTCTAAAGTAAACTTTTATTTTAAAACATCATTAAGGATATGTAAAATGTGAAAGAATGTTCAAGTAGGGAAATGTTGTGTTAGCAGTTCATTCCAGTAATTTCATGTGTGATTGTACCAAAAGAATCACCTGAGCCCTCATCTGGTTACTGGTCATTTAGTGTCAGTATGTGAAATGACAACAATGCACAGAAAAACCAAAGCATAATTACATCCCAGCCCTGGTTACATCCCAGCTCTGGCTGGGACTGTAGAAAACTGAGCTTCTTAGGCTGTTCATGTTTTCACAGCTGCTCTATCAACCTTTCTAAATGTACCAGTGAAGCAATCCTGAGCACTCCACAGTGGCCAAGGCATTTGTTCAGCCATATATTGACCATGGACGTACCAGGTGTGGTTATAGGAATTGGAGTGCATCAGACTCCCTCGTAGGGTTTACATTCTAATAGAGGAAGACAGATAAAAATGTACATCAAATCACCATTTCTATGGTGGAGAAACTAACCATTTAAAAAAAAAAATGATTTGACAAGAAATGACCAGGTTGGAAGCCGGGGTATTGAGTAGGAGGTGACATTTGAACCTACTGTGAGTGACAAGTTATTAGCCCTTCAAAGATCAGAAGAAAGAGTATTCCTGGCAGAGAGAACAGGAACTGCAAGTTTTTGAGGGAGGAATGAGTTTGGCTTCTTCTACTAAAGGAGAGAGAGCCAGTGTTAATGATGGAAGAGAGCACTGGAGAGAAGGCAAAACCTGGAACTCAAGGAGCCTTTTAGGCTTAGGTAAGGAAATCTTGTTTTCATTGTAAGTGCAGTAGAAAGCCACTGTAGGATTTTAATTAGGAGAACAGCAACCAGCTGACCTGGTTGAAGCATGTTCCTTATAATAAATTAAGTGCTTATAAACCAATGACTCCTCAAATATTAATGGGATGACTGAGTAATAGTAATAGGATTATCTTGCGGTTCCTAAATCTGTGAGCCAGTGGAAAGACGGTCTTTGCTGCTCAGCCCACTGCCACCAAGCCTGCTTTCCATGCTTGAGCTCCTTTGTGCACACGCCTCAGACTTCTGAGACAAAAACCATCTCTCAGCCTCCTTAGCATGCACACTGCAATTTCACTGAAGTGTCTGTGGGCTGCCCACTTTGCTGTGATCTCCTTTTGGAGTATTTTAATGGATTTTAGAAGAGTGTTAAATATCTGCTTTGTAAAGACTTATTCCTATCCTCAAATTATCTTAATTCATTACCTTCTTGCTATGATAGTTTAATTGAGTGTAGGATATAAAGCTAATTTATTTCACATTTTTGCTTTTAATAGTTTTCACTTTCTTTATTGAAAAAGTAATTACTGAATTCCAATACAATAACTGGAAATGACTTTTTCTAATAACATATATTATCATGTCACCATCAGCAGAAAATGCTTTATAGTATCCTCAACTTTGGGTTACTGGAAGTGAGCTTAAAATTGTTAAAATTTTTCATTTGTTACCTCAACAATGGCCATTTTATTTATTCTTTTAATTATACAGTTACCCATATTTGTTGAGGGAAAAATGATAAATATAGAAAAAGAAAGAAATTAATACATTGCCAACACTGAGAAATAAGAACTATTAACATTTGGCAAAAAGTCTTCTGCATGTTTTCTATGTTTTTATGTACACAAATAAGAAACTTTACTGAAATGTTGATATTAATTTTCATTATTTACATGTCCTATAATTAAGAAACTGACTCTTTGTGTTAGGTCCTAGATAAACAAATGAAGGTTACTTCAACATATTTCTAAATACTTAATTAATTTATTTTTACTTTTTGGTATCTTTTATCTTTTAGCATAATTCCATGGCTATCCATCCTTGTGGATAAATTCTCAATAATTAAATTGTTTTATGTGGAAAATAGCATGTACATTTGTAGTACATGTAACATATATTTCCATATTTTTGTTAAACTCACACACCAGCATGATATGTAATTTCTTATATCCTCAGTAATACTTGGTACTATTATTTTAATTTTAAATAATCTTGTTAAAAGAATTTTTTAAAAATTATTTACTTTGCATTTTCTTGATTTACAATTAAAATATTAGACTATCTTTTATAGTATATTGTGACCAACCCCAGAATTTTATACATTTTTTTAAAGTTCCTTTCCACAGTTTTTTTTTTATGGGTTTATGGATTTCGCTGAATGAGACAGGCAGGTTTATCTTTGAGGAAAACAAAATGGATTAAGGAGGTCCCATATGGAACAGTGAGATAAACTGCTGAGGTTGGAGGAGGTTCACCATTATATCTTTGGAAAATTAGCTGCAATATTAAGGTCACTAAGATTACCTGGCTATACGATGCTTTGGTCCAAAAACCCTTCAAAGAATTTTGGAATCAGAATCTTCTCCAGATTAAGACACTAAGACATCTGAATTAAGATTCATCAGATACAAATACCCGGGGATAGTTTTACTGAAAACCCCATAAGCATTCATGGTCCTCTATTCAAAAGCAAGTACTTGTATATCTGCACTCTCTTGCTAGAGTAATAAAGGAATCAGCTTTGCTTGACCTGCTTTTTCAAGTTTAATAAAGAAGGATAAGAGGGGTAATAGGAATGGTTTCCTGAGCAAATGAAAGAACATCAGCATGTTGTGGTGTTCTCTCATAAACTTAGATCAGGTATTTGTCCCCCTCACATAACAAGAAGGGGATGGGGAATGGAAAGGAAATGATCAGTTCTGTAAATGACTTAGCTACTCCAAGTGTGGTCCCTGAATCAGGAGCTTGTTAGAAATGCAGAATCTCAGAACACACCAAAGACTTGGTGATTCAGAATCTGCATTTTAACAGGGTGTCTAGGCGATTCATATGTACTAGAAAGAGTGAGGAATTCCAGTTTAGTGGGTAAACATTTGCAGAACCTCCTAGGTGAAATATAGAGAGTGAGAGAAAGCATGGGAGAAGAAACCACTGAATTTTGGTCTTCCTCATACATGAAGTTATTGATTAACAACTAGTATCTGAGCAGACGGAGACAAGTTAAATAATGGTTCAAGGCAGTGTGAGGTACAACAAATGAGTGTTTGGTACCAATGCTGTGATGAAGAAGTCTGGAGAATCGAGTAAGTACCCATGAGTTGAGTGAGTTTATCTTTGATCCATTCATGAATGTCTAAATAATATTATTGACATCACTGCAAGAAACAATACATGTCAAACGCCTCCATGAAGCCTGGCATATGGTAAGCAGGCAGCCAGCTTTAGCTGTTGTTATTTCTGTTATTATGGTCACCACCTTTATGTTTTGTTAGATAATTATACTGTTAAAGAAAACTGTGCATATTAGAGAACGAGACTGTGTTGATAAGGGTGTGGTATGACTATATAAGGGCACCTTCATTACTAAAAAAATGAAAATAAAAAGTCGTCACTTTTAAGAAGCTCAGCAGCAGAATATCCCACATCAGCACTTAGTAGATACGCTTGCAATTAAAATCATGGTGTAGAATTCCTGATTGCTCAGCTTTTGCAAATTGAAGGAATAATAAATAGCACAGAAAGGAAAATGGTTACTTCTTCAAAGATGCATACAAACAAACATCTAATTTTCGTGTTATGCTTATTTAATTAGATAATTTGCTGTAACATGTATTTATCAGACAAGAGTATAGACATGAGGAGGCTTCCCCCCCTTATATCATTTTATGAGTATTAATTTATACTGCACAAAGAGACTTGCTGATTCTCACACCGCATTGCTGGTGATTGAAATTTGCAGACAAAAGGCAGAAGCATGAGTGTAGAATACAAGGAAAGAAAGAGAAAATATATTAAGAAGCATGAAGTCTAACACATAGAGGCATTCAAACACTTCTGGAGCAGCAGCATAGCCATCTATGTCCTGAGAATAAGGCAGTTCAAACTCAAGTGTGAGATCACACTAAACAGCACAGCAATTTTGAACATGTGACTTAACTTGTCTGGGATTCATATTATCCATCTCTGAACAGAAAAGATGGGGTCTGGTATAAATCACTTTAGAAACAGTGAAGAAGTTTGAAGTTATCCTGCTGTTTTCTGGGCTTTGGAAGCAATTCCACTTTTGTCTAATCTGTCCACTGAACTAGCTCTGTGGTCTCCATCAGATTAGTATCAGTTTCCATACTACTAAATAAATGAAATCTAGTTTGAATAGAGAAATAGTGTTCATATCAATTTCTAGGATGTTCCCCCTGTCAATCAGGAACTGCTGCCATGGAAACGAAAGGAGGATGATGTGTGCCATCTTTCACTCTTCAGCTGAAAGGAGGATGATGTGTGCCATCTTTCATTCTTCAGCTGCTCTAAATTTTGCTTTTTACTTGGACTTCCAAATAAAACTTTTATAATAGACTTCCTCTGAGATGAAAAGAACAAAAATAAAACTACAAGCCTATTTCAATACCTTACCCAAGTCCTAGTCTTTCTGAGCATGCGCAATATTTATCTTCATTGAGGAAGAACAGGTGATTTTAGGTTACCAAACAGGCAGTGTTGCTTGGGATTCTACCACGGAATATTGTAAACAGGGAAGAAAAAAAGGACAGTGACATTCAAATGCAGGAAAGTATCAGAAAATGTGCAACAACATTCAAGTAGACATAAACAGCAGTCATATTTAATGGTAAAAGGCAAAATTGTTTAGTATTATAACTAGCAGCTTGATAGTTAGAAAACAATTCCTCTGATAAAATGCCAAACACTGCATATTCTAAATATGTATTTATGTAATTTAGTTTACACTTTCACATTTCATCTAGCATTTGATGACAACCCAGCTTACCTTCAAGTTGTCATGCCTCTACTAATTTCTTCATAAGAAACAAATGTTGACAAAAGAAACTGACATTTTCAAATTGTTGTGATTTATTTCCTTGGCGTTACAGATAATTTTGCTGCTATAGGTAATGGAGATCTATTCTTAGATTTTGTGTTTCATAATATACTATAAAAGAAGGACTGTTATTTTTTAAAAAAAAATATATAAAGTATGGTAAGGCACAGTGGCACATGTCAGTAAACCCAGCCTGTTGGGAGGCTTAGGCAGGGGATCGAAATTTCAAAGCCAGCTTCAGCAATTTAGCAAGGCCCTGGGGAACTTACTGAGGCCCCACCTCAAAAAAAAAAACAAAAAAAAAAACAACAGAATTAGAACTTGATCCATTCCATGCTTTTATTATTATTTCAAAATGCATTCCATGGTCATGTATAATTAAAAAGAACCAATTAAAAAATTAAAAGGGTTAGGGATTTAGATCAATGGTTAAGCACCTCTAGGTTAAATTTCTGGTATGTATATAAAAGTATATATGTACATATAAATATATATGTATATACATATATACACTTTATATATACATATATTGATATCTATATCTATATCTATATCTATATATATCAAGAATAAATAAAGAGATCAAAATTTTATAATGTTGCATCAGCTTGGGAATAATGATTGAAATACCATTTGTATTTAATATATATTATTGTCTAACCCAAGGGTTTGGAATAAAGACAGTAAGAAAATTCTTCCCTAATTTATAAATAAGATACCGCTTTGAATTGCGCCTAATCTGAAAAGATGCACAGTCAAATTAACTAAGATAACCACCAAATTTCTCTGTAGGATTTTTTATCTATATACAAAATCAGATGTCCATAAAATGGAAATAGGTAGAACCATTTTTCAGAAAATAATTATCACAGCAGGCCTGAGTCTGCTGTCCTCTAGCATGCTTGCAAGGATGCCTATGGCTGGTTTCTGGAACATGCATTTTTAATAGGTTCTCACCCTTCCCTGGGAAAAATAGCTTACTGTGTTTCAATTGCTTATTCAAAAAATATTATTTATATTGAATAAATACTTTCTTTTTGGTTGCCTAAAATTTTGGTGGATAAAATTTAAGATATGAGGATGGAAGAGGGCATCTAAATGGATAACTTCAGTAAATCAACTGAGCACTGTTATCACAACTAGTTACTGGAACATTAAGTGTGTCCTATGCGAACCCACTGGGAGAGGACTTTTAGAATTGTGTTCCTGTTTTCTCCTGGACTTCAGTTCACATCTTTTCCTTGTTCTGATTTTGTTTTTTTTCTCTTATTTGTATGTAGTTTGATTTTTGTTCCCCAAAGCTTTATCTTTTGAAACCTAAAGTATCATTTGTTGGTATCTAAGTTGGTGTTATTGAGGCAATATGGAAACTTTAAGAAGTGGAGCCTAGTGGGAAGTTGGGGTCAATTAAGGATGTGCCATTGAAGGGATTGTGGAGGCTACAGTCTCTATTTTCCTGTCTGGCAGTGTAAAACCTTGTTCTCACATGTGCTCCTGCATGATGCATCTGACATTAGGCCTGTATCAGAGATAAAATTAATAGGCTGCTCAATTTTGGACATAAAGCTTCAAAAATGGTAACCTAGGGTCTGGGGATATAGATTAGTTGGTAGAGTGCTTACCTCACATGCATGAGGCCCTGGGTTCCATCCCTAGTAACACACACACACACACACACACACACACAGGTATCTAAATAACCTCCCTTTCTTTATAAAATAGGCTCCTTTATGCACTTCATTATATTAACAAAGAACAGATTGATATATTTTCATCTTTTCACTGTTATGAATCATGGTCATGGATATGACTATATGCTGAGTTGAGACATTCTAGCTAAACATTAAACCTAGATGGTCTCAGGGACAAAAAAGACAATAGTATTCTTGTGTTTTAAAAATACTGATGTTAAGAATAGATACTAATTAATTGCCTTCCATGTTTCAGACACTGTTCTGCTACTGGGGATACAGCAGTGTTCGGAACTGAAAATTCCTAAGCTGAAACTAAAAGATGTCATGATTGGTTTTAGCAGCATGTTGGAAAGTCCCAAATGCGGTTTGGGCTCAAAGTACCTACTTTGGTCAGTTACAAATTATGACATAATTAGCAAATTAACAAGATGATTCTTAAAATATTCTTCACTTTCTGCATGTATACACATGCAGACACAGGTTTGCACTTCCCAAAGCCTGTTAATGTCCTCATTCTTCATTCCTTTGGTGCCAATATTGTTATGACCAAACTGTAATTTTGTCTGAATTGCTTTGTGTTTATTCTCCAGTGCTTCAAGTGGGTGTGCTCCAGTTCTGCTGTAACTTGAAAGCAAACACAGTATATATTTTTTCTTTGTCTTTATATCCTAAAGTTATTCAGTGTAGTATCCTGTAGAAAAAGTGTGCTTCAAAAACACTCGACAGTTTTTCAGTGTTTCCCATAAGTTTATGGGAAATAAGCATTGCTGTATTCCTATCTTCGAGTGATTCTTTTTAACTGATAGTCAAAAGTTCATATGATATTTTATTTTTTAGATCTTTCTAGAGGATGGAATATTCTCCTGGGGCTCTGACTTTTCTAAAACTGGGAATCCTAGTCTTTGTTCAGCATGATTTTGGAGCAGTTCCTGAGCCTCCATCAAACCATGCAACTGCACCAATGCATGATTTTCAGAGCACTCATTGCTTCAATCACATGGTCGTGAAGGGGAACCAGTGACACATGGGTCTAATGAAAGTGGAGGCAAAAGTTCATAGTCACACACTCTCACATAGAATCCACAGAACTTAGAGACTCAGAGAAGGTGAGAGTGTCCTGTTCCATTGCTCCTGCTAATATATATCTCTTTTGATACATAAAGGCTTAGATGATGACAAGTGAGGGCACTGAATGGTCTAAGAAAGAATTTAGTCTTTCAAACACTTGTCAAAATGATTTGGGAAAATTCTGCACCCAAATTGATGAGCAAAGTATATTTTTGATAATAGTAGGAAAATCTATTTTTCTACTATAGTAATTAATCCTCCAACAAGTGATTATGATTTTCAGATACCGCCCCTCTTTTTCAGTAATTTCATGTCATTGGATGAGAAATGAGATGATTTTTTTTTTTTTTTTTTTTTTTAGAATAAGGACCTACAGATAAATCAACAATTTGCTGGGCTACATTTATAAACACATTCTCAGTCTTGAACCAAAATTTCAGCTTATAATTATCTTTTAATTGTCATCATTAAATATTTTTGACCTCAGAATGATGAGAAAGATCAATAATATGTCAAAGAATGATAATACAATCTCTAAATGCATTGCTTCAGACATAAATCACCATTAATAATCTGGAAATGTATAGTAGTCACTACTATTTTTTTTTTTTTTTGGTATTCTCATAGTGTTTTGTGTACCATTAAACTATCTATTTTTTTTAGAGAGAGAATTTTTTTAATATTTATTCTTTTGTTTTCGGTGGACACAACATCTTTATTTTATTTTTATGTGGTGCTGAGGATCAAACCCAGCGCCCCACGCATGCCAGGCGAGCATGTTACCGCTTGAACCACATCCCCAGCCCAAAGCTATCTATTTTTGTCTCATCTTGACTTGAAAATTTTGAAATCTGCTTTCAAATTTCAGTGTTTATGGAATTAATGAAAATGGAATGGAACTATATAAAACAGGACTTTCATCGCTTTAATAAGGAAACATGTATCCAGAATTCTGAGTGAACCACTTTGGCATGAACCACTCTCAATTTGATATTTTTTCCCTGAGTTAGCTGCTACATATACCATTAGGCTTCTATTGTATACATATACCCTGATATGATCATTTTGCTTCTTGAGTTCAAGGAAAAAAATGTTGACTCTTAAAATCATAAATGAATTTTCTATGTACAACTTATACATTTACTTAAGAATATTTGTAATCCAGAAATTTGCCAAACTGACTTGTAGCAGAATGCTGGCTAAAAATTATTTCTGTTTAAATGTGTAACTGATGGACTGAAGTCTCTGGGAAGTCCACTTCTGAAAAAAATTTTTTTGTATTATTTTTTTATTTGTTTTAATTAATTATACATGACAGTACAATGACCTTGACATATCATACCACTTCTGAAAATTAATAATCCTCTTCTCTTGTCGGGAAGCTGTAGTGGGAGCAGAAATAGGATAAGGCTTAGCTGTTTTGATCATAGAACTCTATTTGAAGAGCTACTTAGCAACGCAATCCAGATACCTAAAATGATAAAACAAGAATGAAAAGCAAAAAGCAAATCAAGCTTAGTTTGTATCACCATGCCCAAAGAATATCAAATTGGCAACCAATCCCAGTACTTTTCTGATCTCTTATATAATTTTTATTCTCAAGATTAACATAACACCCAGGATACAACCGTCTCCACGTTTTCTGGAGAAACACCAAGGCTGAGAAACTCTTTCTCAGTTTGGTATCCACAGCTCAGTAGTGAGGCTTCCCTTACTTGGATCCCAGCTTCTGGTGAGCATCAACTATCTTTTGAGTTGATGATACATAGCCAAGAATTTAAGGATTTGAGTATCAGAATTTTGGTGTCTCAACATTAATTTTGCATATATATCCTGGGTTATCTTGTACCAGATACTGAACCATTGTGAGCTTTAATTATATTTTTTTTAAAAGAAAGTTATCATTACTAGGCAATGTTGGAATATTCAATGAATACTTGTGCCAAAAATTAAGAAAGCAGTCAATAGATAAATATGATAGCAAAATGACCAAGGGACACAGAAGACCACTTACATGAGCTCCCCAAATGGAAGCTGGAATAATTAAAGAAACAAAACAAATAACACAGTACTAGATTACAACATAAAATTCAAAATAACTATTCCTGAAACTATATACATATAAAGAAATGATACAATAAATACATCAAAGGGTGCAGTGATGCACACCAGTAATACCAATAACTGGGAAAGGCCGAGGCAGGAGGATTACAAGTCAGAGGTCAGCCTCAGTTAATTATGAGACCCTGTCTCAAAATAAAAAATAAAAAGGGGAAGGATATAGTTAATTAATAAAACTCCCCTATGCTCAATCTCCATTATCTGGGAAAACTTGGCATTTCTTTATGATAAAAATACTGAATAAATTAGATATAGAAGGGTTGACCCTCTAAATAATGAAGGTTATATACAGTAAGTCAACAGCTAGCATCATACTGAATGGGAAAAAAATTGAAAGCTTTCTCTCTAAGACCTGTACCAAGATATGGATATCAATTTTCTGTACATATTGAACACAGTGCTGGAAGTCTTAGCCAAAGAAGATTTGGCTAAGCAGGAAATAAAGGGCATTGAAATTGAAAAAGAGGAAGTCAAATTGGTACTTTTGCAGATGATGTGACTTTATACATTGAAAAAAAATTCCGCAAATTCCACCAGAAACATTAGGAGAATGAGCAATTTCAACACACAAAATCTTGAGCATTGTTACACGTCAATAGACAATTATCTGAAATAGCAATCAAGAAAGCAATCCCACATGAAATAGCTCCAAAATAAATCTAGGAATATATATTTAACCAAAGAGGTGAATGATCTCTACAGTGAATACTACAAAATAAAAATCATTTATACATAGTACACTAACAGCTAACATCATACTGAACGGGGAAAAAGTGAAAGCTTTCTCTTTATGACCTGTACTAGAACAAGGATACCCACTTTCAGTACATATTCAACATAGTCCTGGAAGTCCTAACCAAATTGTCAGACAAGATAAGAAAATAAAAATACTGAACAAATTAGGTAGAGAAGGAATGTACCTCAACATAATAAAGGTCATATAGAGTAAACCAACTGCCATCTTCTTTAATGAAAGAAATTGAAGGAGACGAATAAATAAAAAGGCATTCCATGCTCCTGGATTAGAAGAATTGATATTATTAAAATGTCCATACTACCCATAACAAGCTACAGAATTGATGGAGTTGCAGTCAAAATACCAATGGCATTCTTCACAGGATTAGAAAAAAACATCCTAAAATGTATATGGAAGCACAAATTAACCAAAGCAATCTGAAGCAAAAAGGTCGAAGCAAGAGGCTTTAACTACCTGAATAGTTGTTGCCAGAGACTGGAGAGAGTAGAGGTTAGAAGGACAGGGAAAGGTTGCTGAAATTGGGGCTCAGTTACACTTAGTGTAAAAATCTTGTGTTCTGTTGCACACTAGGACACCTATAGATAAGAACTCTGATCTGCACATTCCAAAAAATCTAGAAGAAAAAATTAACAAAAGAGATGTGTCTTACCTGATTTAAATATTATGCAATGTATACAGGTAGTCAAATATCATATAAACCCACCCCCCAAATGTATATACTTTTTATACTTTTAGGATTGATCAAAATTTAACTTAAATTGAAAAAATAAATATATTGCTTAAAGAAGTTTATTAAAGAAGAAGAAAATAGGCTTATAACTGTCACCTTGTATGTAAAAGAAAACAATCATTATTAAAATTCTCTTTTTTCTTACTCATAGTGAGATGAGGACTCTCAGGCACTAGAAGCTAGACATAATGTGACTGCATTTCCATAAAGGCCAAGAACAAGCAAAGCTAGTGTGTGATGGGCGAAGTAGATTATGTTCTGTTTCTTGATCCAGCTGCTGGTTCCACATATGTGCTCACTGTGAAAATTCATCTCACTGGACAACTAGGATTTGCTCACTTTCTCTGTTAAACATGAGGGGTTTTGTTTTCAGTTTATATTGAAGCATAAATGGCATGGGGAGATGGAGAAGACAGGGGTTAGAGTTCATTGAAGGCCTGGGTCAGCCCTCTCCCCTGATGTTCAATCTGTATCCCTGCTGACTGCATAGGCCAACCAGCCTCTTCTCAGGATCATCTAGAACACACTCTGGACATGCCACTTTCAAATCTATCTGGAAAACAGAATTGGCAGAATTGGCCACTTCACTCACTGGATCATATTTTAATGACTCTAGAGATGAGAACCCATTTTTATAGGTAGAAGCAAAGTAATTCATTTAGACAAGATACACTCATAGACAATAAAGGTAGACTTCCAATACCTCTATCTAGGCTCAGTCCACTTTCATGTATCCATATTTTTTTTTCTTTAAAACTTGTCATATTTACATTCTTTACCCTAGACTGGAAAAAAAAATAGTGAGAGAGAAAGAAAGAAAAGACCCTTCTTCCTTTCTAAATAATTCAATTAGAGAATGGGGCACTTGATTTTTAATACAATCTGGTGTTATCTCAGCTTTGTCTGTAATCAGTGGCAGGTGACTAGACAATATTGCTGTTGCACAGGGAGAAAGATGGAAGCAGTTTTTGACTCAAAGGCACTACTCACTTAGAGTCGGCTCTCCCATGAGAAATACCTATCAAGTAGCTTTAAAATAAATTGGAAAAAGAAGTAGGAAAAAAGGTGGGGGGAGGCGGAGGAGTGAATGAAGAGTCAGCAAATGAGCAGGTTTCCATTTGAAATTTAAATTGGCAGCTGGCACTATTTGAATCATTCTGCATTTAATATAATTTGAATGGGGTAGATGATAGTCTCGAATTTTGAAGAGGCAAAGCAAAACCTTGAATAGGAGAAATGTACAAACCTCTGTTATTTTGCACAGCTCAATTTGACATACTTCCCCTCACTATGCTCTGAAGAAAATGAGGCATAGGTATTTTAGTTGTTTATTCCTTGTCAGCACAATGTATAAATGATGTAAGGGCAAGATTCAGACTGCATGATATGTGGCTATAAACTATTAAATGGGATTATTGAAATGAGGGGCAAAAACAAAACCTTGAACTTGTGATTGATTGAAAGGGAAAGACCATAATGTGGAAATTAAGCCAGTCTTAAAAGAAAGTCATTAACAACAAAGTTATCAAACTTGTAAAGGTTAATCAGTTAGGAATGATATGCAGAAAGGAAAAGTTAATTAACAACAGAAATATGTAAATTACTTGTTATAGATCTAAGAGAATGTGCTTTATTTCACTAGAACACTGATTCTGTATACTTATTTCAATTAACATTCTGAATATAAACATCTTAAAAAAAACAGATACCTCATATACAAGGAACACTAGAATTAGGTTAGAAGATAGAAAACAAAAAGATGAGACAAAAGAGTCTTGTAAAGAATGTGACAATCATATGAAAATATATACAGTGTCCTAGACATACCTTGTCATCCCACATATTAGAGGAGGGAATTAATAGTTATTATCTTTCTAGATAGAAGGGCTTTGTTTCTATATTATCCCATTTTATTCCCATCACACTGAGAGATATAAGAGGTATGTGTGGCTAATCCAATTTTATACATGAAGTAATAGAAACTTGGAAAAGTAACTGTAGAGTCAGGCTGTCATAGAAACCAGCAGAATTTGCACCCAAGCCTTAGGTGATCTTGAAGCTACTGCCCTTATTCAACACTTTGCTGACAACTGTTTTTTTTTTTTTAATAATTTCCATGGAAACATATACATTAGGAAAATCCCAAGGGGGTGGGAAGGGTTGGACCTAGGTAGGGGCATTAGAAAGAAAACGGGAGACTTTAAAAACGGCATCCTTATCCTGAAAGGGCCTAATGCTGGTACAGAAGACAAGAAGGAAACAAACCAACGAGGTGAGACTGCAGGGACTGTAACTGATGCTGAAGGAGGGGGAAATCACTGGCTGTCCCATGCAGATCTCAGCTCTCCTTCACAGGCATTCCTGTGGTGACGTGGCAGTCATCCTACTTGGGTTTAGAGTCTGACTCCACACAACTATCTGTGTTTCTGCTTGTTAGTTTATGTAGCGGGATAGATAATTTCTACATCATTGGGGTGAATTATGAATATGAAATAAGAAGCTGTGAATGGAAAATTTAATATGGTGTTGAAATGCATGAGGCAGTCAGATGTTAGTTCTCTCCTCATTTCTTAGTATTTTCTCTTTGATAGAATGATAGATGAAGACAACAAGGGATGTAAGTTATCTGCTCTGCGTAGAGCAAAGAAGAATTTCAGAATCTTGCCAGTTGTTCTATATCACATGGATCTAGCATAGAGACAGTTCTGCTACTCTTTTTTTTTTTTTCTTTCTATCCAGATGTTTAATTCGTGGATACTTTTAGCAAAATGACCAAAGATGGAAATATCTTAAACTAGAGTTTCTTGTTCATGTGGATCCAGTTCACTAGTTTTTCCAAATTTTTGTGTTATATATGAACAGAAATCTTACAAAAACATTTCCAGTTATCTCCATCTCACTCAATTTCTCTATGTATGCATATATAATATGGTGTTAGAAATAGAAAAGGAAAGGATCTCCGTAATCAGCCCAGTACTTTTCACTTCTCATTTAAGGTGTCAGCCCAAGGAAGACAAATATTTTATGTAAATTCAACAAGTAGTAAAAGAATATAAATTAGCTAGTAACCAATATCTTAAATACATAAGCTGGGAATATAATCAAGTATGAGATTCCAGAAAAGGCTGTTTCATGGTTGTGCATAATTTAAAAGGAGAGGACAAGTATAAATATAGGTAATAAGGGATGAAGGTATTTAAACTTTTAAAATATTTAAATGCGGTTTGATTGCATCCCAAAACAACTTTTTCTGCCCTGTCATCTGGTGTCACTAAATATAGACTTACACTTTGGTAGATCAGAGCTGTATCTACTCAGTAGATAATTAGCCTCTTGTATTAAAAATAAAACCTATAAATATCACCTCATTAGTAGGATTGTATCCTAACTATTACCTTTTTTCTTCATGATCTGAAATAATCCACAGGATATTTAGAAATTGAGTGGCCAGAATGGAATATCCAAGACTGGGTTTCAGGGCTATTGAGTGTTGTGAGTCAATAATGAAAAGTGATTGCTCTGGATTTTAAATCAATGGGCTCTGAAGAAAAAATAAATGAAATGAAAAGACCTTGGCATTTGAGAATTTGCTAAATTTGCCTCATTTCTACTTTTGCATATTCGTCTCAGTTTTGGAGTTATTTGCATGCATATTACCATATGTATTTACATATATGTCAATCAAAAATAAATTAATTGATTCTATTAAAGGGGAAAAAAAATCCCTTTATTGGTATCGTTCTCCCCCACTATTTTCAAACTCTTTCCCCAGACCTGAGGCCAGATACCTCTATAATGAGACAACCTCTCCAGGAAATTGAAAAAAAGAAAAGAAAAATCACATATTATCGACTAACTACCTTGGGGAATTTAGTCACACAAAAAGATAACTCAGAACTTCAGACTCTCTAGGTTCACTAACAATAATCCAAATTATACATGATCCAACTTGGACTCAGGGAAGACACCTGACTATAGCACATTCTTATTTCTAAATGATGTCCACATTGAAGGCTACTTTAAAATCTGATTTTACTCTTACAAAAACATTTGAGATTGAAGTAAGTCAGGTTATTATGCCCATTTGGTGGTATGAAGGTATGTCACCAAAAGATTGAGTGGCTTATTTCAGACTACCAAACTGGTTGATGACAAAATTAAGTTTACAATTTTTAAAGTTCAAGCTCAAATATTTGCTTCTCACAGAGCTGTTTTAATTCCTTTTAAAAAACGGAATAAATAGAATTGTACCCTAGAGGCTGTATAAAATGTAATTTTTAAAGTTATATTGCTTTGCTTTTATAATAACTGATAATGATTAGTGTTTAAAAAGTGAGTAGAAGAGCTTGTTCTTCAATTTCAATGAATTATAGGAAAGATATTAACATGTCTTGATAATTTGAGTAAGTGGTCAGCAGATTTATTTACGGAAGGGGGAACAGGTATTCTTATTGACTGCAGATATCACTTTCTATTACTATTTTAACTGATAAATCATAGTTGTATATATTTGGGGGTATCATATGATAATTTTATATATGTGTATAGTGTAAAATTATCAAATCTAGCTATTTAACATGTTTTTGACTCATTTATCCAACATTTTGTGGCAAGACATTTGAAATTATTCTCTTATTTTGAAATATGAATCATTGCCCATAGCTATCTTTCATGTAATAGACCTCAAGATTTATTTCCCTTATCTGAAACTTTGTATACTTTACCCAATAATTGTCCATTCTTTCCTCTCTCCCTTTTATTCCCCTGGCTCTGGTAATAGTTATTCAACTCACTAATTCTATGAGTACAACTCTTTTAGATCCCACATAGAAGTAAGATCATACTGTATTTGTCTTTCTGTGTCTAAATTCTTTCACTCAGCATAATGTCCTCCCGAATCATACACGTTATTTTTTTGCAAATGAAAGAATTTCCACCTTTTTCAAGGCTGAATGGTAATCCATTGGGTATATATACTACATTATCTTTTTTTATTATTATTTTTATTTATTTATTTATTTATTTATTTATTTTTATTAGTTGTTCAAAACCCTACAAAGCTCTTGACATGTCATATTTCATACATTAGCATACATTAGCTTCAAGTGAGTTATGAACTCCCTTTTTTACCCCAAGTACAAATTGCAGAATCACATGGGTTACACATCCACATTTTTACATAATACTATACTAGTAACTGTTATATTCTGCTACCTTTCCTATCCTCTACTATCCCCCCTCCCCTCCCCTCCCATCTTCTCTCTCTACCCCTTCTACTGTAATTCATTTCTCACCTTGTTTATTTTCCCATTCCACTTACAACCTCTTATATGTAATTTAGTATAACAATGAGGGTCTCCCTCCGTTTCCATGCAATTCCTCTTTTCTCTCCCTTTCCCTCCCACCTCATGTCTCTGTTTAATGTTATACTACATTATCTTTATCCGCTCATCCATTTATGGACTTAGGTTGCCTCTGAAACTTGGCTATTATGAATAATGCCGCAATGAATGTGGGAGTAGAGCAATCCAATGTAATTTCTACATAGTGGTGGGATTGCTAGTTCTCATGGTCAACAAAAAAAAAATTTTTTAAGAGAGAGAGAGAATTTTTAAAAAATATTTACTTTTTAGTTTTTGGTGGATGCAACATCTTTATTTTCTTTTATGTGGTGCTGAGGATTGAACCCAGCACCCTGCGCATGCCAGGTGAGCACATTACCACTTGAGCCACATCCCCAGCCCCGGTCAACAAATTTTTAACTTTAAGTATATACTAACAAGAAAGCATAAATATGGAAAGCTACACATATTTATAAAAAAAAAATACTGCTTGGTAACAATGAAATGCATTATAATATCAGTTAATAGCATCACAATCCAACCATTTACTCAAGTGAAAAATGTATAAGCCTTCTTGATCCTTCTATTTCTTGAACTCCCAACCCCATCTAATTTTATTGGAAATCCTCTGAACTCTTCTCTCAGAATATATCAGAACTACCCTCTGCACAGTTAGTCCATGCTGCTAGCTCCTTTCCCATGGAGCACAGAATCATCCTGGAAACTTAACCTCCCTACTTTCCTGTTTTCTTTCTTGTGTCATTTTTCACCCAACAAGCATAATAATTTTTTTTAGCTTTCTATTATGAAATATAATGTACATTCATAAAAGTACATAAAGTATAAACATAATGCTTAACAAATACTATAAGGTTAATACTCAAATAATTGTTAATGAGACTGACAAATAGAACATTATCTGAATTCAGAAGCATCAGGAATAAAACTATTTTTTTCTCTCCCTTAGATATGTTCTTTATCTTGAATTTCATGGTAAGCACATTCTTTGCTTTCTTTGCACCTACAAATAATATAAATTGTATAAATAAAAAAATTTTTGTAAACCAGTTCATATGGTTGGTGTCATGTTTATATCTAGCATTCTCTGATACATTTATCCATGTTGCAGTGTGTCTCTGTGGTTTTGATATCATTGTACAAGTTCTCTATTGCTCTACAACAGATTGGTGTCAACTGGAATTCAAAGTGCCATGAAAGGAACAAGTATTTTATTTTGTTTATGGATTCTTTGGGTGAGGCATTCAAACACAGCACAATTTGTAGATTGGCCTTTGTTCCACAAGTCTCAGCTGGAAAACCTTCAGAGTCTGGGGCTGGGGTCATCTGGAGGGTCCTTCACGGCAGAGGGGGCCAGGATGACACAGTTAAAGATTCTAGATCAGAGTGTCTACAGGTAGCCTGTCACTGTGGCTAGGGCTTCCATACAGTGTGACGGTATTAGGGTGGCAAATTCCTTACAAAAGGTAGTTCAAAACTCCGGGAATGAATGTCCCAGTAGTATCAGGCAAAAGCACATGCCCTTTCATGATATATACAATGTGTGGTGGTATCATTTCCACCAAAATATTTTGGTCAGAATTGCTACTAGCCTAGTTAAATTCAAAGGGAATGTATAAGGGTCCCACATATTAATTGAAGGCATGTGAAATAATTTCTGGCTACGTTTTCAAAAATATATTATCCATCATGTGAATTATGCTATAATTTACATATCCATTCTGCTTTTGATAGACATTTGAGTTGTTTCTAGAGTGGACAATTTCAAACTATATTCCTATAAACATTTTTTTCTGGATACTCTAGTACATGTCGGCATAAATATTTTGAAGAAATATACATAAAAATATAATTGATAGGTCTTTGATTTTTACAATATTCAACTTTACTAGATACTGTCAATTTGTTTATCAAAGTGATTGTACCAATATACTGTCCCCAAGCATAAAATGGGAACACTCTTGCCTCTGTATAGTGCTTGCTTCAAAATGTAGAACTTTTTATTTAGTGCCTATAAAAATTCCAACAGCATTTGAAACAGAAATAAGCCCTGTACCATGGTCTAAAGGGCTATAAACCTGACCTCTGCACTTCCCTGTGCCCTCTTCCTTATTTTCACATAAAGAACCTGCCCTTGGAGTCTTCTTTCTAGTCCTAAAACAAAACAAGCTCATTTCCTACCTAGGACCATTGCTTCTGCTATTTCCTTTGCCTGGCAAGCTAACTTTCCCCAAGTCAAATCTTTCTGCCCCTCAGAGAGGACTTGTCTGATCTCCAATCTAAACTGCATTCAGTCCCCACCCTTAGTTTCTTCCCTTCCTCCTCTCCTGTTTCCATCCGATTACACTTAACACATCATCTTATCTTTTCTTAAGTGCTTATTTATTTATATTATCTCAAACCCCTATAATCTACAGTGGCTTGGAATGTGTAAGAGACTGTTTTTGAGTTGGTTAATTTTTAAATAATTGATTGAGTAAACTCACTGAGATGCCTGGCAACGGGAGTTATATTTTATAATCTTCATATATATGGATCTATGCCTGGCACAGTGGTCGAGACAAAGAGGTATTCAGTCATATTAATAGTTTAAATAATATAATAAACACTAAGGTTGAAATGGAATAAAATCTCATAGCTTAGATTGGCTCTCAAAGTTCTAAACTGAATTGGTAACACAGGGTATGAGACATCAGGAAGAACTCTGTCAATTACTGAATGTCAAAAGGCAGTTTAAAGGCTATAACCCACCAGACTTCCATCATGGTTGATTTTCCCCTTTTAATTCTTCTGTTTCCTGAAATTGTTTCTCTCACTTCCATCCTTTGACAGACCGAACTCAGGCTTCTTCTGCAAGCTATTAATATGCTGCAATTCAACTCCAATATTTTTGAAGCCATGATAAAAGCAGCAAATGGTAGAAAACTTGTCTCAACTAGGCAGTGAACATCCCTCTCTTTTGCAATAACAGAATACTTGAAAAAGAATTTGATTTTGTTGTCTGATTCGGTGTGACAATCTAGTGAAAGGGTCACTTAATTATGCAAATTTAAAACTTCTGAGATGAAGCTGCATGAGAAACTTTGTATGAAGAAACTGATTCACCCTGGAGAAAGATATAACCAGCTTTCTTAGTGAAGATCATTCACATTTCAGTGTGGTGAGTTTTAAAGTTTAGCTGCTACAGCCCTAGTCAACAAATTGCTGGGCCCCACACTCAGAGTTATTCAGTAAGTTTGAGGTGAGATGTGAGAATTTGCATTTCTAACAGATTCCCAGCTGTTGCCCATGATGCTGGGTCTTGGTGCCATACTCAGAACCACTGCTTTAGAACAAGCTTTTATCCTTGAATCTGATTCTTTCTTGCTGATCTTCCTTCAGACTTCAAAGATATATATGCAAAAAAAAAAAAAAAATCAGTTTGGCCTGCACTCTCAAACTCTTGAGTATGACTCCATATCTCTAAATGATTGATAGGCATTTCTAATTGGATACAGTTTTGAGAGTTCAGACTTAGTAACCTGCAGTCCACCTATATCCTTTCCTTCCATATTCTACTAAATAATACATTTTTTGTTTCTCATTTTCCCAAGATTTAAGTTCTGTCCCACCTGCTTTACTTCCTGTTATTATTTAGTTTTGATGAATTTTATTATCGTAAATACAAAGAGTGATCTCTAGGTAAGTAACTACAGATTACAGATACATTTATCGTTAGTGACAAAATACAATAACTTTCTTTGAATTCTGGTACACAGATAAAATCTTAGTGGCCTTAGTAGATTAAAAATCAACCTGCTGTACAAAGTTCTAAAGTAAAGCAATGACTTCCATTTTTAATAAAGAAGTCTTAGACCAAGAATTGCAAATCACTGAATAAGATGATGTTTAAGATATATTAATGCCACTTGCTCAAATCTTGCTTTAAGGACTCACTCAAAAGCTACATTTTCTGGCAATATCAATATTTGCAACTCTTCTTTTTCCAACATAGCCTTGGTGTGTGTGCAAATAGATGTTAGTTTTATGTAGCTGTGTTAGTGTGATTTTCTTCATTCCCTGCTGATACCCACTTTGGGACTCCGCATGCAAAATGCCTGGATAATGATGTGACTGTGACAAGGGTCCTCACCTCCCGTTTCCCTTTGAGCCTCTTCTGCTAGCATTCTTCAAGTTTGCCAGAACAGTTTATTCATGCAATTGATCTTATCTTTATTTGTCAATGAAACTAGCCCTCAAGTTTTCCCCAGAAGATTCTTCTGACAACACGGATCCACAACAGAAAGGGCACCATGTTAAAAATAGAATAGATAATATTTTCCAGGCAAGATGATTGCCACTACCTGTTACGTCTTTCTCCGCGTTGGGTCTCTCTTTTGGGTGCATTTTTCACAGAGTATTCGTCTAAGGCAAATGTAGGGAGAAAGACAGTCAAATGCTCTGACGCTTTTGTTATTATTCCATGGAATAGGAAAGGTTAGGGGGAGAATCCGTGCCTCTCCTCCCCAATGACAACAACAAAATAGAAACTCAGAGTGAGATTTTAAATGATCAGAGTGGGTGAAAACAGAAATCCCATAGAAAATATATCTTCTAGTGAATGGTAACCTTTCAAAATACTTAATATGGTGAGAGGGGAGATATCTCAGGGAATGGAAGGCTGGAACAGTCTGGGTGTTTATTTAACATCCTCAGTGTCCATGTGTTTGATTATCACCAACATTTCTGCCAATACCAGCTTCACTGCTACCTCCAGCATCCCTTCCACCATGAAAGTGACTTCCAGTTCCATCTTGACCACCATCCATACGTCTATGCTGCACCCAACATCACCCTTCATCCACCATCACTATTTTCCAGTTCTTACTTGATCACTTTCCAAAACTCCCTTCTGAGGAAAGGCTCTCATTAAAAATAGAATATGAAGCTCAGATCCTTGTGCTATCTACAACAGGGCAGAAGAGATTTAATATTTTTTTTTTCCTGGACCCACATGAGTGAGTCGTATTTCTCATTTTCCTTCAGTCAGGTCTTCAAAGAACAAAAGTTTGCAGTAGGAAAGGGCATCTTGGAGATTCAGTCCATCCCCTGTTAGGAGCTGTTCAGGGTAGCACTCAGCTGTTCTCTGAGTTGCCTGTTTTTCTATGCAGGTTTCCAAACTGAACCCTGTTTAAAATAAAATCAAAGTCTCTGCAGAGAAGCAATATCGAAAGATGCTTCTTTTGCCTGTAGGTAGCACCTACTTGTAACTTTTCAATACTTTATAGAAAACATAAATCTACATAATCTGCAGGATTGGTTTGGCAGAAGCCAGTGGTCAGCACAGATGGAAATGGAAATTAGAAGAACTCAAAACCTTGGTTTGATTTGTTTTGAAAACCCCAGTTTTTCTGAAATGTTCATATTTCCTTTAAAAGAATCATAGAAAAAAAAAAATAACAGGGAGCATCAGTGTCTTCATTCTGTAATTCCACAACCTCCTTCTTTGCTCACTTCCATGCCCACAGCTTTTAAGAGATTTTTTTTTTCTGTTGTAAACATTCCAAATGAAAAACTGAGTGACTGTCACAAAAATGAAATGAAAACAGTTCACAGTCATGCTCTCACAAACATATGGTTTTAGGGTTATATAGGCCAGATCTCTAGTTTACAGAACAAAGAAATACTTGCTTTGCTGATGCCCAAGGGAAGAAAGCCACTGGTGTTATTTTGTTTGTTTTAGGGTGCTAGAGCTCTCATCAGCATCTGTGTTGAGTTATGCCCATGCAGCATGTAGGATCTAGCATGCTGTCCATGCTGAATCCATCCTTGTGAAAGCTGATTTCCTTAAAGGAAGCTGCTCACCTGGGTTTTTCCTACTATATGTCAAAAGCATGATTCCTATAGTCTGGATCCTTTAAATTTCTTGAAACAAATAAAAGACATGTTAATAATGAAGAAAAGAATACTCTGGGTTGTCGGTGGCATACAATTTACTATAAACAGTCATACACAAAAGTCATCAATGATACAAAGGAAGGGATTACAGCATTCTGGGCATATTTGATTTTCAGACCTAACTGAGTATCATTTTCTTAATCATTAAAATGGGTATAAAATACCTAAATTATATATATAATATATATAATTATATATATAATTATTATATATAATACTGGGATCCATCCATATCAAGCACTAAGTAAATAGTATCTCTACATACTTAAAATTCTTCTCTGAGCCTTTGGTTTCTTCTCAGCAACTCTGTGCCTGAGAAACAGGTATCACTAGCATGATCTGCTCTGCTTTGATCTTGTGATTCATTCTTTGCTTCAAAACCCTTATTTTTCATTCTGATTTTGAGTCTTCATGAAAGACATGCCTGTATGGTTCTATGACATTTTAGATTTTTAATTCACACACTTTTTTTCACCAGTATATTTGACAGAAGTGCTATGGCTTTTGGATTAATGACTTTTTCACCATACAGTTCTGGGGTAGAAAGAGAGAGGAAACCATGTTTAATAGGAAGATATTTACTTTTTTTGTGAGGGGGGCATGTATCAGGAATTGAACTCAGGGGTACTTGACCACTGAGCCAAATTCTAGCCCTATTCTTTATATTTTACTTAAGAGACAGTGTCTCATTGAGTTGCTTAGTACCTGGCCATTTCTGAGGCTGTCTTTGAACTTGAGGTCTTCCTGCCTCAGCCTCCTGAGCCCCTGGGATTGTAGAGTGTGCAACTGTGCAAGGTGGAAAATGCTTTCTTGATTTGGAGCTATAACTGAATATAGATTTCTCATCAAGAATATAGCCACCAATACACTTTTTATATTTCCCTAGGAACAATAAGTGGAGAGAAGGGAGTTACATTAAAAGATTTCATTCCAAATATTCTGTGACTTACACTGGCATGCATGGATAAGCATATACACATAAGTATATAAGCATATACTCAAGCATGTACACACACACGCATATCATGAGATGGTCATTAACTGTGTATTCTAAAACCCTTATTTTTTTCTTAGTTTGGTTAATCAGATGAACGATATTTTTTGATTGCTTATGTTCATCATTATTTTAGTAGGCATTATGCTAGATAAAAAATATATTATGGCATGGCTTCTGCCTTTAAGAAATTTACCATCTTTGATAAAACAAGAAAAAAATAATTTGCTGATAATTAAAAATCAGTTATGGTTGGGGGTTGGGGTGTAGGTAAGTGGTAGAGCAATTGCTTAGCAAGTGTGAAGCCTTGAATCCAATCACCAGCAATACTCAAGACAAAAATCCATTGTGAATTGCAATCATGATTTTCTGTGATGATTTAAGTACTTTTAGAAGAAGACGGATATGAGTTTATGTGTTTCTCTTTTTTTTCTTAACAATTTTAGTTGTAGATAGGCACAATACCTTTATATTATTCATCTATTTATACATGGTGCTGAGGATCAAACCCAGTGCCTTCCACATACCAGGCAAGGGCTCCACTGCTGACCCACAACCCCAGCTCCTGTTTCTCTTTGAAAAAGAGAATTGTTGATGTTTGGAGTCTTTTCTATGATGACATTGAGAAACTGGTTGGGACTTTTTATTTCTCTTCTATTTACATCTTATTTCTTTACCTCTCTGAATCTCTTTTCAGTTTTATTTCTTTCCTCTAGAGCAGCATTGTACAAATGTTATATATTATTTAACATATTTGAACAACCTGGTTTCAAAAAAGTAAAAATAGGCAAGTGGAATGAATTTGAATGATATATTTTATGTAATTCTATACACCAAAATAGTATCATTTCAACATTTTATATGAACACAATTTGGGTGTTTGACAGCCACATGTGGGCAGTCGCCCTGTTTTAGATGAGGCATTTCTCAAGGATTACTGCCTGATGGCTACAGGAACACCTGAGTATCTTGTCTCTTATTTTTTTTCCATGCTGATTCCATTGGAGGGGGGTTGCTGTGTCATAGCTTCTGACATTCTTCTTCTTCAGTCCATCCGTGGTGGTCCCGCCTAGGATCCTCATAGCTCTCAGATTTTCCTTTCTTTCTTCTTTCTTCCAGTTGCCGTTGCTTGCTGATGCCCAGCTGAAAATTGGGGCACGCTCAACCTTGGAAGAGTTGGCACAGGCTTTGTAGCCTGGAGCTTTGGACATGGGATACCTACAGGAGTTTGGCAGGATTTATTTATGACTAGGGATGAGGGTGAGAGAGA
The DNA here is from genome assembly GCF_048772815.1 of Callospermophilus lateralis. Lineage (NCBI taxonomy): Eukaryota > Metazoa > Chordata > Mammalia > Rodentia > Sciuridae > Callospermophilus > Callospermophilus lateralis. The sequence goes on along the minus strand of NC_135313.1, from coordinate 105,881,657 downwards.
GGAATGCAATGTCAGGGTCAGGGGGAAACTTGCATGGAAGGATCCCTTCACCTCTGCTCCCTCTTACTTCCATGTGGATTAATATGATCTGCCATATCTCATATCCCACATAGGGATTGTGCTGGCCGGTGGTAGGGTCAAAGAGTAGAGAAGAAAGAACCTGATATAAGCATTTTTAATCCCATCACATAATTTTACTTACATTTTTGTATACCAGTCAGGGAATATTCTATTTTGGTACTTGTCCCAGAATTAGTGTATTTAAGATAGTCATTTTTTTTTTCTGAAAATATCACCTCAGCATGTAAATTATTCCTAATACTGAGCCAAAGATTGTCTTACCAGAACAGGTAGAAGGTGGTCATGTTCTCTAAAGTCTCGGTCACACACTGGCCAGGAGGTTGGGGGTGGCATAAAGCTGAAGCTTTCCAAAATATTGTGTCTGGGTTGAATGTGTCTTTGGGGCAGAGGGGCTACCATTATGCCTGCATTGCTTTCCACTTAACTTTGTTAACTTCTTTAATTGCTATTCAGAGAAGGTAGTACTTAAATGAGCGAAGTGAATAGGGACAATTATTTAATACTCTGGGCAGAGCTGCCTGATGTCTGACCACCTAATAGTGGAATTTCAGGCATCACTAAACAACACAGAAGAAGATTCATTCAGAAAAACAGGTTGTTTATATATTTCATCAATCATATCATTACTATATCTGCGCAGACTGGTGTACCAAGAACTGACAATTGTGCGGCAGTCCGGCTGCAGCAAAATAACCCGGGGGGGTGACAAGCAACTTGTGTAGATTGATACAGCAGGAGTGGGAGCCGTTTATTGACAGGAGGGGTATATATACATTACACACAGCTTATCTTAATTAACATAAACCAGATACAGCAGTCAACCAATAAGGAATCTCCACACTTAGTGGCTCGCTGACTTTACTTCACAAACCACTCCCTCTGGCAAAATGCCAGGCGCCATCTTGACTTGTTTACAGACCCTAACACAATTGGAAGTGAAATGCCTTTCATTTCTCATGTAGCTGCCAAACTCTTGGATTTGGGAAGATCCAGATTTTATTTTATTTTTTTTTTCTGGACAAACTCTATTTAACTTTACTCATCTCTAAAATGAACAAATAATTTTATCTACCTACATCTTTGTTGGAAAAGTGAGATTAAAAAGCTATCTATGAAAATAGATCTCAATTGTGTTTAAAAGTATTTTAAAAGCAAACAGTTCACTTAGTGTCAGAATAAATTTCAAAAATTATCTTCACTCAAGTAGAATAAAATCCAGTCTGCTTTAACACAGTTTTGATCCTTCACACTAAGGACATCATCCTGGACTTCCTAACACCATTCTCCACCTTGGAGGCCAAGTCATGCTGCTCTGAAGCCCAACTTTGGTCCTCTTTGGAATGTTCTTCCCTAAGACTAAGTAAACAAACTCTTACCATAAAAGTTCAGAAAGGAAAGATTTTTCACTTTAATGAGCATGACTGTGTTCCTCTGTCTCAATAAAACTTTATTTACAAAAACTGGTAGTGGGAGTGTGCTCTCCTCAGAAGGCCCAAGTGACTCTTTGTAGTCTGTGTCCACTGTGAGCTCAGGTGTCTGGAGAATCCTCAAGAAGATGACAGGTCACCACAGAAGCCAAAAATGATTTCAGTGACCTTTGGGGATTGTGGCTGTGAAGTTCGCCCAGGAGGAGTAAGCTTTGGTGGATCCATCCCAGAAGAACCTTTACAGAGATGTGAGGCAGGGAGTCCTCAGAAATCTGGCTTCTACAGACAGATCACATCTCACTCTGGACACAAGTGCTAGAAGCCTGAGGAATGTGAAGAGCAGCCGTGTGAATTTAAACAATACAGGGAATCTCTGGTTTCTCTCAAAAGTGTTCAGACCACCCATGTTGATACAAACTAGAGAGGGACCTTATAAAAGTACAGTATGTAGGAAAGAATCTTCAGTTGTTCCAGTTCCATTCAAAGACATGAAGAAACTCAAACTGAGTGGCAACCCTATGAATGTCTACAACGTGGTGAAGTGTTTTCTTCTCTCACAAAGACACATGGTAACACACAGTAAAGGTAAAACTTTTAAGTATAAGGTTTGAGGGAAAGCCTCTCATTTACCTTCTTTATTTAGAAGACAGGAAAGCACTCATTCTGGAGAGAAGCCCTATGAATGTAAAAAGGTGGTTGAACCTTTATTTCACTCCCAAATCTCCAAAGTCACAGAATCACACACACTGGGAATGCACATTTTAAATGTGAGGTACATAGGAAAGACTTTTTGCTTATCCCAGTTTATTTAGAATATATCATTTACATATATTAGAGACAAACCCTATGAATGTAAGCAGTGTGGCCAAGCCTTTACTAAGTTCTCTACCCTTCACTCACAGGAACAAAATCATGCTGTAAAGAAGCCCTGTGAATGTAAACAACGTGGTGAAGCCTTTGTTACATCCAGTCGGCTTCAGATACTGGAAAAACTCATCCAGGAAAGAAGCCCTATGAATGTAAACAATGTGGAAAACCCTGTACTACTTCCTCTTACCTTCAAGTACATGAACGAACTCGTAGTGGAAATAAGCCTTGTGCATGTAAGCAGTGTGGCCAAGCCTTTACTCAGTCCTCTGCCCTTCATTCATAGGAGAGAAGTCCTATGAATGTAAACAATGTGGAAAGTCTTTGCTTCATGAACAAATTCATACTGCAGAGAAATTGTACTAATGAAAACAATTGGCACAGTCTTCTGTTATTACTGTTTCACTCATAAGTATGTAGGGAGTTTACTGGAGAAAAAATCCTTTGAATGTAAAATGTGATAAATCAATATTCCTTGTCAACTTCAAGGACAACAAAGGGCTCATACTGACAAATATAAATATATATTTTTGTACTGGGGATTTAGTCTGGTGGCATTCTACCACTGAGCCATATCCCCATTCCTTTTATTTTTTATTTTGAGACAAGGTCTTTCTGAGTTCCTTAGAGTCTTGCTAAGGTGCCGAGGCTGGCCTCAAACTTGTGATTCTTCAGCCTCAGCCTCCCGAGTCTCTGGGATTACAGATGTACACCATCACGTCTGACTGAATAACTCTTTAAATGTGAAAAATATGGCAAATCATTCTATTTTCCCAGTTGTCTTCAAAGCTATTTCACTCACACTGGAAAACAAGCCCCAAGAACATGTGATTTTTCTTTTTCCTTCTCATATATGAATATACTCATGGAGAGAAGCCCTGTGAATGTGAAAAATGTGGAAAACCTTCTGGTTTTCCCAGTTCCTTCTGAGGACGGGAATATTCTTGTTGAAAGATTCATGCCAAAATAAATAAATTCCCTGCAAGTAGAAGAAAAAAATGGAAGTAGGCTGGATTTGGTACATAGACCACCATGATTTTCCGATTCCTGCCCTAGATTTTCCATAATAGATTTATCTTGTCATTTGGTGTCAGATTAAATAAATCCTTGACTGATTTATTTGAAGTCTCCCTGTACCATGTCTTGATTATTTTTTACCTATTTTATTGCATTCCTGGTGTTTATTTACATCTTAAATTATTCAATTAATTCATTTGTTTATTGATTTATCACACACATGAATTATAATCTTAGTCCCTTGAGGAATGATCTGGAACAAAATAGGTTATAGGAGCTAAATAATTTATTTCATACTTAAATAAATACTTTTTTTCAAAGGAATAAAATTTCAGCTAAAAAATTCCAAATTTTAGTAAAAGAAAATCAAACTCCTTTGGGGACAGTCAGGGGCACACGAAGATCAAGAACTCCTGAAAATTGTGAATTTAGTTCCATGTAATCTCTAAATTTTATTCCATGTAATTCCTAAAACCCAGACCATATAAAAATAATTTTTTTTATTGTCAGTGTCTGGCACAATATGAACTATGAACTTGTTTTGTTCTGTCTTAAAATAAACTAATCCATACAGTCCAGATAAAATATTTCTAGCCCATTAGCAGGCTGTGTGCTCTGAAATGCTTTTGATGAAGACTTTAAAAGGTACATTTTGTAAGAGTAGCCAGCCCATGCCCTATGCAATATATCAGCATCTTCAATCAAATGCCAATTGCATGTGGTTGCAATGGATATCTATCAAGGGCACTCGCAAAAATGAGAAAGCCTTTGGCTTTGCTTTCATCAAGACTTATTACTCAATGGGGAAATAGACAAAGATCAGATGCACAATGATGCGGGTACATCAGTCAGTGTCTTGGCAAGAAACAAACAATTCACACCACAGGATTTAACCAAATATGCTGGTGAAACTATGACACTACATAGATGATGAGGAGACTAAGAGAAGCACTCCATATTAGCAACAGTAGAAAGCCTTTCCAGCCCTTGGGCCAGAAGAATTGGGAAAGCAAATCATGTTTCCAGAATCCAGACAGAACGGAGGCCTAGAGGAACCAGACAATATCAGCCCTGGCATGAAGATGTGGCTCTCATTAGACTCTATCAAGACAACCTTCCCTTCCTTCTACTTTGCCTGACTAAACAGTCAGTGAGAGGGAATGAGAGCGGGATTAGGGAGCCCGTAGAAGCCAGCCTTTCTGGATATCAGGTGGGGCTGAGCATTGGACCTGGAATTAGGATCTGGGAGAGCAAAGGGAAAATAAGTACAAGAGCAAGTCAGAGTAGGTAAGCCAAGTGTAGGTGAGCCAAGGGGAGGTAAGCCAAGATTGCCTTGGGAAATCTACATTTACCCTACTGATTTTAATACTTCACAATATGGGATTGAAACAGAAAATAAGGGGCCCAAGAAGATTTTAGAGGTGTCTATTTTTAATATGGAAGGAAGTCAAGTCAAAAGAGTTCCAGAATTACTGGCAGAGTTGATCAAACTCAAGTCCACCCTTATCTAATATTATACAGAGATTCGAGGGGTTAGAAAGTACCTTTCTGTCCTGATGCCTGAGGAAGAAACACTCAGAATCGAAGATAATCCTTTGCTTAAGAAGAATAAACCATGGAGTAAACTCTCTCATCACCAAAAACATTGCAGATTCATTATTGCCTAAAACAGAACAAGAAAGAGATCTGACATATTCCTCATAAAAGTTAATCACTGGTAAGCAATAGTTCTTCTTCTATTATTAGTCAAGATGAAATCTCTTTTTACCCTGCCAAAACAATAATTATAAAACTGGGACCTATTAAAGTCTGTATTATAGATCTTTGAAACTGGCATCTTAGGACTGAACTCTTTAAAAGATCACTTTGCTCTGACATCGACTGGAATGAATTTGATTGAAATAATGACCCCTCTCTTGTACAGACTATGTGCTTGCTATAGCATATATGTCATGCTATTCCTAAGAGACCTTTCTTCCACATGCACCTATCTGTCTCACACCCTTTGTATTCCAAAGCCATCCTTAATCAGTGAAAGCATGAAGTGTTGACCAAATTTCTTCAAGCAACATTATATTGAACCCTTATTATCAAGAAATTTGGTCAACACGTCATGTTTTCACTGATGTTATTGATTGTCCCAAATAACTAGTTGCTTTTATGAATTGACTTCAATGACATTTTGCCTCGTCTTGTTCCATAGTTCTTGGTCCAGATAGCTTACAAAAGGAAGAAAACGGAGTGAAATAATTTTGACAGATATCCATTTGAAATTCAAGTTGATTTCAATGTTATTCTGGTCTAGCTACTAAGAAATGTTGAGACCCCAGATAGCCCTCTGTGGTCCTCAATACTCTCATCTATAAATGAGAGGGACGGGCTAAGGAGTCCTTAGAGCCCTCTACAATTCTACAGATTGATTATGAGTCTATTACATCCCTGAAAATATAATGAAAAATAAAAATAAAACTGATTGAATTGAAAATGGTCCAACACTTACAAAGAAATATTTGACATTGTAATCATGAACTCACATGAGTTAGTCTTTTGGCTTTTTAATTTTGGAAGCAGATGTTTTATTGCTGTTTAAAGCCTGTGTAAAAAGCCTAGTCCAGCCTTATGAAAGCTCAAAATATTCTTAAGCAGAGATGTCAATTACATAATTTCCTAGACTTGGCAGTTTGGTCGAAATTCACTCAACAGTATATTTGAAAGCCTTTTTCTTTGTGAGCATCTAGCATATTTCCCATTGCTCTCCTCCTGAGTATCCATTTGTTACCAAGACCAGAAACACAATGTGGCATCCGATTTGAAGTTCACTATTAGCACAGGTTACATTTGTACATTTCCCAGAAAAGGAAAAGCTATTGTCAAAGGAGAGGATAAATGTGTGGCCATTTTGATTCTTTATTATATTTTTTTCTTTGAGAATGAGGGATTGGAATATGAATGCTTTCAATAATCTATGAATTATCAAAGTATGCTATACTGCGTTGACCTTTTCAGCCTTTGGTAATTTTGATTGAGTGAACATTCTGAGCCTGTTCTTTTTAACAGATCTATTACTCTGTGGGAAAGAGGCAGGTTAGTCAAATTTTGAAATCACATTCATTCTGAAGTAAGAATGAAGGAGTAAGTTGCAATGTGTCAGAGACAAGACTCAGTAGTTAGTAGAACATCTCTTGTGTGCTCTTCAGAACATCATCATGCTCGGTAGCTAATAAAATATCTCTTGTGTAATGTTCACTTCACACTGTGAGAAAATATCCTTGTCACCATTTTATAGATGACCAATTGAGGCTAAGGGAATTGACCACAATGCTTCACATGTAAGGGGCGGGGACATCAATTAGTCCAAGGCCATGTGATAACCACAGTCTATGAAATTCCCACTGTATCACAAACTTAATGTTTTTAAAGTTCCAAGTTATGCTATTGTCAAAGGAGAGGATAAATGTGTGGAAAATACTTATAGACATCCCAAGGTTCTGCCTTATTCTACACTGTACTTTCAGCACTGATATCTGTTAAGAGCCTACTGGTACCTATTATACCAGGTTATGTTTGGTTGGTAGAGATAGAGTAATGAACAGGATCCACAGATCACAGCAAGGAAGAGTAAAAAATGGGTTCAGGGAGGAATGTGGAATCGCCAACAGGATGGCTTTTCAAAATGAAAGGGTAGCATGTCTCAGAAATGGAGTGGTATCTATTTCTTTAAAGCAAAGTAACTACAGTTTTCAGTTGATTTGTTTCCAGCTTCTACACATCAAAAATCTCAATGGCGTTTTTTATAGGTAAACTTACACGTGGAATTCTGAGGTGACAAAATAGTACCGGGGACAGTAAGATGAGCTCCAATCAATCTGTGGTACTGACTGAGTTGTTAAGAGTGAGAAATGAAAGAAATCCGGTCCTTCCTCATTTTGGTGTAAAGATTCTAATCATATATTCTTCTTTAACTACTGAGATAATACTGCATAATTGATGATGGATTTGGGGACTGTGTGCCTTTGAAAGATTGTGGAAAAGACTGATGATGGTTCATCAGAAATATAGATGAAATTTTAAAATGACAACAGTAATGAGGAATCTTTATTGGCTCTAACATTAATTAGGTTCTAGAAAAGGTAAGGAAATAAATACATTATATCTCTGAGTTACATTTAGGCAAAGGTGATTCTGTATCATTTTCAGAGTCAATTCACTCAGAATTTATGATTTTGGATTTTGAAATATTTAGTGAATTATATAGTTTTATGTAAGTTTTTTTATTATAGAATAAAATCATTTTAATTATTAGAAATAAGTGTACTTTAAAAATTGACCAAAGAAACTACTATTAAGAAGTTAGGAAGATCCTGAAATAAAGTGAATTCTTGTATTTGAAAGCTTCTCTTTTAGCATTCATAATCCGAACACCAGGGAAATATGTAATAAGGCTTATTTAATAAAATTCTAGAAGAACAGGGAAAACCACTTTATAAGAGAGCTTTATATCCTCTATAATAGATATTCTGTTGTAGACAAAGGTGAGTTGTACTTCAGTAAAAAATGACATCTTGGTAACCCTTATGGGGAGGTTTCCTGTAGAAAAAAGATCTGAGAGGAGGTTTTGGTTTGATTGACTCCAAGTATTCTGTAAAAATCTCTGTAGTTAATGCCATGGAAGATTCAAAAGGTATATTAATATCAGTTATAGACCAAAAGAAGAGAAATGCATTTATCAAAAACTTTAGAGAAGTATATTTTCTACTGTGAGATGAGGAAATCACATTTGTTGCTATAAAATCATCAGAGGTCTTCCCAGTAGCTCCAAGTGACTACATATCTCACCCTCCAAAGTTTTATCCAAGAATATAATTGATTTACTACTTAATATCTGAGACTGATATCATAGGTGGAAAATGCCATGAGAGAAAGAATAGTTGAATCCTAGGGAGGGATGATATAATAAAGTTAAGAAAGATACTTCTGGACTGCTTTTCCCTGGATGTTAACTCCCACGAATTCAGTTCTCCTTAACTTCAGGTGTTGGTGGTGAGTTATTAGCCAGCTGGCACCCAGGTGACCACCCAATCAGGTATTTTTATTTCAATTTTGCATGTGGTTGACCTTAGGGCTTTCTTGAGTTATGCAATAGTTCCCGGACAACATAATATATAATATTAATATTGGCAACAAGTATTATATATATATAATACTTTAAAAATTCACCAAAAATACTTTAAAAATTATACTTTGTTTCTTTCCTAAAGAATTAGTTTCTTATCAGTCTAGGCAGAAAACAAAAAGATGTGTAGTTATACATTTCCTAAAATAATGACTCATGGAAATAATCCATGAATGTCATATCCCCTCTACCCTAAATATACATCCAGAATTTGAGATGAATAGACATATGTAGTTTAATAATATTTGCCTTATTTTTTTGGATAAATGTTGAGTCTGGTGGACTCAACATTTATCCAAAAAAATAATATTCAGTTCAGTGACCTTGAAGTATTTAGTGACCAGAGTGAACTATTTGCACGAGTCTTGCATAGCTGAAATAGCAGCAGTTTTAAGAAGATAAAATTAGTAAAATAGTGGCATATTTCTACTGATGAGGAAGAGAGATAATTAATGATGTAAGAAATAAATTATTATCCCAGCAGCTCAGGGGTCTGAGGCAGGAGGATTACAAGTTCAAAGCCAGCCTCAGCAACTTAGTGAGATCCCAAGCAAGTCACTGAGACCCTGTCTCTAAATAAAATACAAAAAAGGACTGGGGATGTGTCTCAATGGTGATGTACCCCTGGGTTCAATCCCTTGTACCAAAAAAAAAAAGTAAAAATTATTATGGTGTATTTTTTTTCTATGCATCTGTTTTGGACTTCATATTAGAAGTTACTATTTCTGCCCAGAAGAATGAAGTATAAAACATATCCCCATAGCTACAGTAATTCAGACAAAACTCAAAGGCAGATAACAGAACATTCTGGAAGTGAGACGATCAAAGTTCTATTTTTAAAAACAGAGAAGCAAAATTTTCAATAAACAATAAACTGCCATCTAGCATTTGGCAGCATATGTGATGTACCAAGGAAAATTTATGCCCTGGATGACAAAGAAGTTAAAAAGACATAGAAATTGTTTTTAAAACAGTGGTTAAAACCTGATCTTTGTGAAATTGGCACCAAGACCTTGAGGAGTCTTCCTAAGTAGCAGCACATATGATCAAATACAGAATACAGCCATTTCTGGAAAATAAGTCAGAACTTGGACAATACGTAACATTTTATACACATATATACGAAAAACTTACATATATAGATACATAAAAAACTTAATTACTGTGTTGATAAATGACATTTCAGGAATTTTAATAAGCATAAGAAATGGTAAAATACAGATAAATAATAGCATTGTAGGTGGAAAAAGAAGCATCTATTCCCTTGCCTATCACATAGGTCATGGCTGGCTCCTCCACAACAGAAGATAGATTAATAAAAGTGTAAGAAATTGATTAGTCAAAGTTTCACATGACATAAGAGCTTTCAGAAATAAAGACCCAAGGATTCAGAGAAAATTGTATTTTCAGCTAAGTCTGATGAGAGATGTAAATAGTTGTGGGAAAACGTGGGTGGACACAAAGGGTGTGATCTAATGGAAATAAACTGGGGGTAATCTAACAAGGTCTATTTATTCTGATTCTTTTCTGTGTCCCAGATATGGGCTGAATATTTCTTACCTGAGGATTTTGGGGGTTGCCAGGGTCAGAGAGTAACTTTTCTAGGTTATATGGTTTGCTTTGAGGAGAGACAATTCTAGTTTCTATGGCTCAATTGAGGAAGAAAGAGGAGCAGGAGAAAGGAAGGCAGGACATCCGTCAGAGGGGACTGGCTTCTGAGACCCCTCCAAACTCCTTCAAACATGGCTGTAGATGGTGGGACATTGGATTCTGAGCTGACAGTGTCCACACTAACCAATATCCCTCCTCAAAGTCTAAAAGAAGTGCTTTTGCCTATACACTCTGGAAATGCTTTTACAGGATGCGTATCTGACTGAGATAAACTCTTAACTGGTAAGCAATATGGTTCCCAGAAGAGGTAGGCTAGGTAACAGGCACCCCTTCCAGAAACTTGTCTTAACATGTTTGCTTCACATGATGATCGAATTGAATTGAATTGAATGGCCTCTAAAAGTGGAAACCTGATTTTTATTGAACGGATTTAAACTAAAGATTATAAAATTAATGTGTCTATTCATCAAAATTTGTACCATGTGGAAGTTGCAGAAAACACAGGATATTAAGATCTTTATGTGAATTTATAGATATTGTTTAAGCTCTGAATTCAGAGATTTTTAAAACTAAGAATCGTCCTAAACACAAGGAAATCGTGATGTGGTGATCAGGAAACATACATAATAATTCCTGCTTTGGAATTAGAACATTTAACCAAAATCCATGCCAGTAAGGTGATAGCAAACAATTCATGGAAATTATTTAGTAATGTTCTAACTATTGATGCTCTGAGAAAACAATTCTAGATGCTGATTTGTCTGTGGATGGATTTAAAAAAAATTGGGGCACACTAGATTTTTGGTCCAGGCCCTACTTGTGGCTAGACATCTAATCATGGTTAATGTCCATCAGCAGGTTAAAAATTGTGCATATCTGATTAATATGCAAAAATATAAACTAAATCTGGACTCCTTATATCTCTTCCACCCACTTCTTAGGGCATATTTTTTAATTATTTAATTATTTAATCATTAATTTAGCCATTCTGTGTATGCTGGAGTGCAAGTGTTTAACACATTAAGGTCTCTTAGCATAGCAAAACTTTTTTTATGAAAATACACTTACTTATTTTTGCCCAAATGATGAAAGTGGATGGAAAGAGATAGAACCAGTAAAACTGACAATTTTGTGAGGATTCCAAAGCACTCACCATTTTTGCTTCCTGGTGAGTCTGTCTGCCTTTCAAAGGTCCATAGGAACATGTTCACAACACTTCTCCCTCTGGCAATAGTGCTTTCAAATAGAACAAAGCATTTCCCCTAAGAGTTTCACCACTTTATTTTTCAGTTTTTCATTTTTTTTCCCCTGTGCTGGGGATGAACCTAGTGCCTACCACACATTAGGAGAGCACTGCACTATTCAGCTATACTCCCAGTACCACCAATTTCCTTTTTCACAGTAATAAAAGGCAGATTTTAAAATCACAATACACATATAGTGGCTTTCTTTTTAGCATTTTTTCTATGCAGAAGCAGTTATTTTCTAGCAGAAGTTGCAGTTATTTCTTTATTGTCATGATGAAAATGAATTTTCTTTTTCCATTTGCTTTGACATTTTAATGTTTACATACTATTTGGGGCAACAAATAATAATTCTATGAACAGGTCCTTTGGAGACAAAGGAGAGAAAACCTGGGAAATGGTGAAAGTTTCATTCTCTGATAATAAGCATATACTTTTGAAAGTTTAACTGAATATAAAACATTAACCCATTAAGTCCCCCCTTCCAGATATGGAGCACACAATCACTTACATTGAACAACAAATATACCACTTATGATAACTTGAAATTAATACTATGTTTTTGCAATTCTAGTTATTTGAGAAAATTAGGTATTTAAGCATACAAATTTATATTCATATGTATTATATATTGGGCATATATATTCGTGTGTGTGTGTGTTGTGTGTGTGTGTGTTATATAAAGGATATACAAACTCTGGATTATAATTTCCAACCTATTTTAATATAGCTGTATCAATTCTCATTTTTACTTTTTATTTTGAGACAGGGTCTTGCTAAGTTGCTTAGGGGTTTGCTAAGTTTCTAAGGCTAGCTTTGAACTTGCAATCCTGCCTCAGCCTCCCAAGTCACTGGGATTAGAGGCAAGTGCCACCACGCCCAGATAGCTTGGTCAATTTTGTAGAATGATTCACAGAATTGAAAACTTGGGACTTTATGGGTTGATGTAAAAAGACAAACATAAATTTGATATATAGTAGTTTGAATATATTTAAGAGGTAGGGGTATGGCACAGTGGTATAGTGTTTGCTTAGGAAAATGAGTGCCTTGATTCAGTCTCCAACACCTCTACAGAAAAAAAAAAAAAAATTGTTCACATCTATATTGACCACATGTCATCTTTCTTTTTTCATTATCCATAAACATTATGGTCTCACAAATATTTACATAACACTTACACTATAGGTACTGGAAGTAATTTAGAGATGACTTAGATTATACAGGAAGATGCTGTGTAGATTAGTTGTCAATAGTATTCCATTTTATTTAAGAGAGTTCAGCATCTACAGGCTTTGGTAACCTAATCCCTCATGGAGTCTGAGAAATGACTATTATCATATGAGTTAACATAATATTAGCCACTATTATTTTACTAGCACTTTCTTTCTTTGCTACACATAGAAAATAGCAATACAATTAAGTACACATATGTGTTAATATGTATAGAAACACACTACATATTTATACATTCATACAAATGTGGAGTCAGTGTTTACTAAGATCATATTAACTTGTTCTTGATAGAAAGGCAAAAAATTAATTATACCCAGTTTTGCTCTCAAAGACCATGTAGTTTAGGTAGAAATGACTTAAAAGTAAAAATAAAATTCAAAGAATAGTGCTTTCCAATGAACAAAGCATTCAAAAAAATATATGCCATAAATGAATGTTTAAAATAGCACAGTGAATAGTAATGTGCTATCTGGTGAGCTAAAAATGCCCCCAAAGCTTAGAAGTTAAAAAAAAAATGGACAAAGCTTACAGGAAAATAAATCATGGGGACTTTCATGCTGAAGTTATCCATCAAAGTGTACAAAGTTTTGTGATAAACATACACATGGAACTTAGTGCAGGGCAGTAGTTAGGGTAGATTAGTTGAGTAGAGAGAGGAAAGACCAGGTTATATATTTAATTTTAGATAAATATATGAATAGTTAACTCAGTGCATGGAAAATGGTATGCAATAAAGAGAAAATATATGTTCAAGAAAAAGTAATTGACAAGAATAGGGACTTACTGATTAAGAGAGTATCAGCAAAAAAAAATCCTATAAACATAGACTAATTGAATTAGAATCCACATTTGCATTTTCCTAATCTCACTTCTAAGTGATCAAGTTGAGTTCCAGCTACCATGGGGTTCTGTCTTGAATCTACCCATTTTCCTCCTATTCTTCTATTCCTGCTGCCTTTGACCTGTTGAACACTGTCCTTCTTCTGTTTTTTTTTTTTTTTCCTGTCTACTTAACATTCTGCCTTTGTGATATCCTCTTTTTAGATCTTCTCAATCTAATCAGAATTTTTCTCTATAAATGCTCATATGGCAACACAGTTCCCAGGTTATAAGCTTTTACACACTTGTTACTGTCTGGAAGATAATGCCAGACTCTGTATTACAGCATTTATAGCTCTCATAATATCACTCTCAGTCACTTCTCTTACACTATTTCCCATTCATTTATCCCATTCACACTGAGGTTCAGACTGCTTTGCATATGCCAATGATTTGACATGCTTTCTAAACTCGTTGCTATTTAGTCATACTATTTCTTTGCCTATAGTATCTTTCTATCTTTTAGCTAGAAAATTCCTATTCACCTTTTAAGGCCCATGTAACAACCTTATATAAAATTATCCTCTTTTATTTTTCTGTTAATATGCCACCTGCATCTTTGTGAATGTGCCTTCTACATAATAGGTGATTTTAAACTTTTAAATGCATTGTTTCAAAATTAAGGAAGATATACTGGTCTCTTAATTTTATTTTAGAGGATGAATTTCTTCCTTCAGTATGAGTACTTTTTATTTTACTCTACTAATTTTTTAAAGTAAGCGCAAATAACACCCAGAGCCCCTTCTGAAAGCCAGGACCATGGTGGGTAAGAGCAAATGTTAGACCATAGTTTCTACTGCAAGGATTTAACAAAGTGTTCCCAACTCCAACCTAGAAATTGGCATTCAGTTTTATAAAGCTCTCGCAACATGCACATTCTTTTTTTTTTTTGACATGTGATAATTGTAAATATTCAGATACAGTGTGATCACTTGATAAATTTGTACAATGTGAAATGATAATCAGGGTAATTTCTACCTTAAACATTTTTTGTGTGTGTTAAAAAACTTCAAAGTCCTCTCTACTAATTTTTTATTAAAAGTTTTTTTTGGTTTTGTTTTTACTATTTTTTTTTAACCAGGGATTGATCCCAGGAATGCTTAATCACTGAGCAACATTCCCAGCTCTTTTTATATTTTATTTTGAGGTAGGGTCTCACTAAGTTTCTTAGGGCCTCACTAAGTTTCTGATGCTGGGTTTGAACTTGCGATCTTCCTGCTTCAGCCTCCTAAGCCACTGGGTTACAGGCATGCACCACCATGCCCAGCTTAGTTCTTTATTAAGGATACAATATTGTTGGGAAGCCAGGAGTGATGGCACACACCTGAAATCCTGAGGCCGAGGCAGGAAGATTGCAAGTTCTAAGCAAGCCAGTATAATTTAATGAGAATCTTACTCAAAATAAAATGCAAAATGTTCCAGGGATGTAGCCCAGGTGTAGAACACTTAGCCAGTAAGAGTAAAGCCTTGGATTCAATCCCTAGTACCAGGGGTTGGAAAAGAACTATTGTGAATTGTAGTCACCCTACTATATTATAGAATAAGAACTTATTCCTTCTGACAGTTTGGGTATCTGTTATCCAATCTCCTTTTATTTTCCATCCCCACCCTTCCTTCCAGTTCTGGACCTCGAGCTTCTTGTATTTCAAAGCTACTTTTTATTTTTTCTCAATTTTTAGGTCTAATGGATATATTTTCATTGTTTTCCATAGGGACAAGTTTATGCATTTTTTTTCTTTACTAGGCCTAGCAGAGTAGCAATTCTACTATATTGGCATAGTAACTCATTCAAGTTGACAAATTGCCTAAAGACACATTTGACTGCATGAACAAAATTGGTTAGTCATTTAACATGCATAGTTAGTTCATTATTTAAAAAAAAAAAATAGCAAACATTGTTGGAATCTACTTGTTTAGTGTTGGTGTGTCTTGTCCAAAACCCACTTGTGCCAGGTATGCTTCAGGCAGGCCAAAGAAAGTACTGAGATAGCATGGGAAACAGATGGTTTATCAGGAAAAGCTTACAAAAGATCAGTTACTGCTCCAAGAAGAGTTTGGTAACATCAGGCTGACGGATAGTTCCTATGTCCCTCGTGGAGCTTTGTCAAGCAGCGGCATCCTCTCCCTCCCAGTAGATTGTCCAGCAGCAGCTGGCTGGATGAGTGACACATACCCTTTTCACAGTTCCTTCACTCATGTGCCGATCCTCAAAGAGGAGTTTTATAGGTTAGGCTGCAGAAGCAGCGACATCACCAGCATTATCTTGCTTTGTTTGCTTGTTTAACCAGCATTCCAAAGAGCAACTGTCCTGTCCGACATGCAAGAAACTAGCTTCCTGCAGATAACACTAACTTGCCCTAGTTCCCAGAGTACATTAGGGAAACCCAGTGCTCTTGCAGATTACATGTATTAAGACTCTCTATCCCAGGCTTGCTCTGTTTCTTGAACTTGGTTAGGTTTTGGGGAACAGAAAGAGGGCATTCAGTGACCTGGCATTTTACTGTCCCTCTTTGCTTTACAGACTTTTGTTCCTCAGCCTGACATGGGATATTTAAACATCCATGTAAAAGATACATTTCGCTAAATTGTTCCATCACAAATGCATTAAAAATATTGGTGACAGAACAATAAAGACATTTTTATGTGATAGTAGAAAGACATGGGGAAAATAAAAATGTTCATGTTAAAATTATAGCATTCAATTGTTTGCCTTCTCAAATTTTTATGCTGAGGTTTTCAATAGAACATAAATATAAACATAGTTTCCTTTATAACCATTTCATGTACATATGTCCCATATTTCACCATTGAGAATGTTGGTAATATATTTTAGGAATAAGAAGCAGGTCAAATATCTAGCCTTCCAATATTTCACATTTATGAACAGGAGAAAACACATTGAAAATTAGCTTTGGGTATTTCCTAATCTAGCACCAACTCAAAAATATGGGCTTTTGGAAAGCAAATAATTATGACCCAATTTTCAGAGATCATGCAATAGCAAACAACAACAACAACAACAAAATACCGAGTTACATTAAGTTTTAATCAGAGCCATTAAGCATAATAGACAAAACAGTGAATCTGAGTTGTTTATCAAGAAAGATCACTTGGGCTTGCAAAAAGTGTCATTCAAAAGGAAGATATAAGATGTGAAGTGTTAGATATCCTACATATAACTTGTAAAACCTTAAGCTCATCCAGAGAAGGGTCAAAACTATTTAATGGAACTAGAGATTAAGCTACAGAATACATTCTAACTGCTATATCACAGGCATATTTCAAATTATTTATGTGAAGAAAAACTAATTTTAAAAAACCTGATATTTATCTAGAAAAGATTTGTTTTTATCTCTTTAAAAATGAAAAAAGTTCCTAAATATACAAGTGTTTTTAACTAAGACAAAAGAATCCATCTCATTTATGTTGTCTATCAAAGACTATCTTCTATTTTCTTCCATAAATATATTTATGCTAAATATAGTTCTATCTTCTTAAGGCTTAAATTATTAAAGAACCTAATTTGGACACATTTAAATGACTGGCATGTTTCTTAAATTTTTTATTATTTCTCATTTTTTTCTCATTTTATAGAAGTAGGTTCTAGATTATGTAATACACAAAGCAGTTCATGGGAGAAAATGTTTCAAGAGTTTTTATTTCACAATTAATCTTAAATTGCAAAAGATTGGTGGTAATTTTCCTTTTAATGTCCCAGTGTTTGAACTCAGGACCTTGTTTGTGTTGGACAAACACTCAATCACTGAGCAACATCTTCAACCTAAAAAAAAACAACTGTGTTCTTACATTGAATATTACTTTCTCAGATCGAGTTCAGGATAAGAGCTTAAAAGTGCTCTGTTTCATTCTTCCATTGCTATATAAAGAGCCTCTTTCTGGAAAATGTTTTACAAGGTGTCCTAACATTTATTACTTAAAGTTTATCAATCATAATAGGAACCCCATCTAACAATAAGAACCTTATCTAAAAATAGCTAACAGAACATTTTTTTTCCTTGACTAGTTATTATGCCCAAGAGTATCTTTGTTTTAGATAGATAATCCTAACAATGTATGTACCCTTCATTCAGTAATACCATTTTGAACTGATGCAAAACCTTCCATCAAAATTGCAAGAACTCTCATATATAATTTAGAAAACATGAGCAAATGGATTTTTTTTCTATTACAGAGATAACTAGAAACTTGGCAAATATTTGAGATCAAACTTATATTTGAATACATGTATGGGTAAATGGATGGATAAATAGAAGGAAATCTAGAGGTTCTCTGAAATACTCTGTATATAGGCCCCATGGCAAAGAAAAAAAAAAGTAACATGGATCAAATCTACTTAATCATATTTCTATTTTCTTAGAAATTTTAAGGGATTTAATATTTTAGATTTGAATAACCATAATTGCTATGCTGAAACAAAATCTAGCTGTGTTATGCAAGCATTTGCACATTATTATGTTAGGAGGAATTCTAATTCTGACTAAAATAACTAAAGGTTACTTTACACATTCAAACTTAGGAAAACAAGAAAGAATATTTATTAGATTTTGGGTGAGAATCTTGGCATTCTGATTCTAAATGGCATTTTCGTTTAATATAATTTTAAAATAAATTTTATAGTAATATTGGCTACATAATGAGTTGATTTACAGAAACTTTAGATTTCAACTTATAGAAGAAATTATCTATGGTGTAAGGACTGTATTTATATATCCTACAAAAGTTAATTTTTTTTAAAAAAACTACATGGATTAAGCTAAAATATACTTGCCTGAAAATTTAGATTTTTAACTTTTATACAGATATTTCTCAATTTCCACCTAATGTCTTTTTCCTAGGAAATCACATTTATTTAATTTAATTATTATAATTATAAAGGTAACTTAAAAGTAATGAGAATAATTCTTTCTCTTCCAAACTTACAAGTAGAGACAATGTGCTATCAAGGAATAGGCTATGACATGGTGATTGTAGGCATTAAGCTTGAGTTGCATATATTATGCTGTTCAGAGTCTGGCCATTCTTGGTTCCATCATGATGCTGCCAGTTGATAAGTCTTTAAGACTCAGTTTTCATATCAGCAAATGTAACCAATGTTACTTACTTTATCATTCTACTCTGAGGATTGCAGGAAACAAAATGCTGAGTATAATTCACTTATTCCAACACCTACCACATAATAAATATCCAATAAATGGTATGTATAGAGAAGACAACAAAGAATTGATACAGTCAGAATCATACATCCTCTTTTGTCCTTGGAATGCCTCAGACATGAAATTTCAATGACACATGGTATTGCTTTTTCTCCTATAATGACCTAAAACTAGTTTTCCTAAGCATAATGATTGAGTTTGTAAAACTGTTACCAGGAGATGTATATGTGTGTATATAATCATATATGTATGTGTGTGTGTGTGTGTGTGTGTGTGTGTGTATGCATGCACACACTGATTTTTCTGTCCCATTTATTTTTAATAAAATAACACTAATGACAAAAATAAATATGTGCCTGTTTTAATACTCCTTTAGCATGTTACTGCCTGAATACTCTGGCTTTTCTCAAGGTATTCTGATCACTTTGTTCATAAATCCATCTAATCCAATCAGTCTTGGCAGGATTGAATCGGGTTCTTAGTTGTGGTCAAGATCTTCTTTCCTGGTCACTAAGAGCAGGGCTAAAAGTAAACTCCAGAACCACTCATGGAATTCCTTGTCAAACAAATACAAATCCTTGCTATGCACTCAATAGGCTATTAAATTCTGTGGTAAAAAAAAAATATATATATATATATATGACCCTTATCACTGAGTTTGCAGTCCTTTCAAAGTGGAATAAAGAAGACTTTACATAATTAGTACTAAATTGTATGAGGCAACATATACCTAAAGTATTTTTATTATGAGACTGGACAATTGATTGAGTACTGAGTTTTTCTACTTTTGTTTTTTATTCCCTTTCTGTGATCAAAATAGGAAGAGATCTGATATGTGTCACCTGTGTAAAACATGGGATCACACTGGCTGTTGCTATGTGTGGTATTTTTACTCTTACCTGCAATATTCTCCTTCACCCATCCCTCTTGCTTTCCCTCAACTCTGGCAGTTCCATGCAGTGTCACCAAAAATACTCCTTTTCAATAAAGTATTTCCTCAATTCTCATCTAGAAATAATGTCTTTCTCCTCTGCCTACCATTTCACTTATGGGCATTGCTACATTTGCAAAAATAAATATTCTTTTATAGTTATTTCATA
The DNA here is from genome assembly GCF_048772815.1 of Callospermophilus lateralis. Classification (NCBI taxonomy): domain Eukaryota; kingdom Metazoa; phylum Chordata; class Mammalia; order Rodentia; family Sciuridae; genus Callospermophilus; species Callospermophilus lateralis. Next base: position 105,861,851 of record NC_135313.1, on the reverse strand, counting down.
ATTTTGCTTGTTTTATACTTATCCAGTTGTTCTTCATGAGGGCAGGATCTCAACAGCAGATGAAACTCCGAGAGACAGTGTGTATTTACAAAATATTGGCTAAAGCTGTGAATGCTTTTCAGTTATTTGAGTATTTCTGGAATGTTAAGAACTTTAATTCTACTTGTATAATGAGGACCTCTGTTTTCTGGGGAAAATGGATATAAGTCTGGACCTTAAAAAGTAACTGGTGAGATTTGGAAGCAGCTGGATAGTTATGTGGTAGGCAGATTGAGCCTATCTACAATGCATTAACAAACAGATCCCTAAACATCAATGGAAATTAACATTATTTCTCATGTGATTCATTTCCCAAGTTATCACAGGAAACAATGTTACTGTTGTCTCTCTACCGCATAACACATTCATTATTTTCTGAATGTCTGATACCAGTTTCCTCCTACCCCATTGTTCAGCCCCATCTTATGTAAGCTGGAACAGCAGCACGCTTATCACATGTGGTATTAATATATGTTTCAGTCAAAATAGAACAAGCAGTATAGTGGAAACAAATGTTGACATGTCACTGACATAACAAATTAGAGGTTAATTTTTTTTTTTTTACTCATGAATATCCAATATGAGTGATCCAGGTAGCGCTCTTCCACCTTGGGACTATGCCATATGAAAAATGTGGCTTTTTGGTTATCACACGTGGGAAAAGAGAGTTGGAAAATTTGATGGAATACCTTCAAAAAGTCAATACCTGTAGGTGACCACAAGAGTCCTGCTAAATCCATTGACAGGAACCCTCTCACATGCATCCTAACCTCAATGAAAGCTGGAGGTGCAAACGGATTCTTGGTGAGCACTAAAGGCCCCTGCTATTTGTCTTCTTGACATTAAAAGTTCATTTAATTCCTAAGACAAATCTGATTTCAAAACAACTGAAAGGTACCACTTCTGCTTTCTCTCCAATGCTGAATTTTTCAATTGAGAGGATTCAGAAGGCCTATTTTGGGGATTTTCCATGGGAGCATCTCAGAGACTTCTGATCACAGGAGGATACACCAGCGTCCTGACATCTATGATCCCCCATCAATGTAGACTGCCCCAGGATTTACCCTCTGGGCTGGGGTTGACTTTATTTTTTCTTTCTCATGTACTCTTAGTCTTTCCTTATGTCTCTTCATGTAGTTATAGTTTTGGGTTCCAACATCTCAGAGAATACTTTTTTGTTAATGTCAATTATATAGAGAATCAGACTCTGTGTTTTTGAATATTATGATAGATATTTCAATGCTTCTTATGTGATCTTCATTCTAATAACAGAATTTTGACAGTTTTTCTATTGAAAATCAGCTGCATAATTAACTTCACTACAGTTTAATTGTCACTTGCTTTATCTTAGCAATTACTTCTGGGATGGGAGAATTGGATAATCCATGTTGCCACATGGGGAATATCTAAGTAAGTGGCAATTAAATATATCCTATTAAAATATGTTGTGAGAAATATAGATTTAAGTTGGAAAATAGCTTTCTGGAGACCTTACATAGCTCTGGATTGATAAGCAGATAAGTCTAGAACAGATGCCATAGAAGGCATCAATTCAAGAGAATTCATTGAGCTAAACGTATATGATGAGGGGATCATCTTTATGAGTTAGTATGTGCATCAATTCTATTAGTTATCATTAAGAATTTTATTAGGCAAAAATAATAAGGCCATTCAAAGAATAATTATTGTCCACTGGAGAGAAACAACAATGTTACTTCTGTCTCTCTCTACTGCGTAACACATTCATTATTTTCTGAGTCTCTGATAGCAAGAAAAAATTATGAACTCTGCCTTCTTAGCGACTTTTTGTTAATTAACCCAATTATTTTTTCATTTCTTCATAGGAAACCTGACTCATATCAACTTTCATCCACATTCTTTGTTCTAGAACTGCTTTATTCTGCTGTCATTCTCTAATTTGTTCCCAAAGTTGCCCCATCTCTTTTTACTTGTGTTTATTCTCTTCTCTTTGTACTTAGATTGATATAAAGTCAATCTGAAGACCACAAGACAAGAGAGGAGCAATTTGGAAGGGGGAAAAGTTTTAGTTTATAGGACATATTTTAGAAGAAAATGTGCAAAATTCTATCCAATCTAAAAGGCCCAGAGGATATAAAATATTAAGATCAATGTTAATAAGCTATTGAGTAGCATTGTATACTCAAGGCCAATAAAAAATGTAGACAATTTTATGCATAGAAAAACAAAAAGAGAAAAAATGCAGGAGAAACTAGTGTTCGTTGGAGCATTTGAGGTTGTGGGATGGTTCTCCTTCAGTTTGTGTAAAGTTGAAGTGGTGTGGTTTGTTTCCCCCCCTATGAGCATTCCTTTGGGATTCATAGAAGCCCATTAAATAGCCAACAAATATTTTTCTAGGTAAGTCCATACCCAGTACCAGTTTTAATGAAATCTCTTTTAAATATTCACAAGGCATGCATTGTGAGCTGGCCTTTGACAAGTACTTAAGGATTAAATGGATGGAGAGAAGATTTCTTGTTGTTTTATATCATTTTTTTCCAGCTGAGGAGACTAGTAAGAACATTATTTGAAAGGAAGAAGGAGTAGTGTTAAGAAAAAAAATAGCGGGGCTGGGGTTGTGGCTCAGCAGTAGAGTGCTCGCCTAGCACATACGAGGTCCTAGGTTCGATCCTCAGCACCACATAAAAATAAATAAATAAAGATACTGTGTCCAGCTAAAAAATAAATATTTTTTTTTTTAAAATGGGAAGAGTATGAAAAGCCAGTGCTCACTAAAGAGCTATGAAATTGTTTGGTGACCTCTTTTGTATTGGTTGTGGGGCTTGAGGCACAGATGGAAATAAAATCCAGACGTTCACTATGCTCCTCTCCTACTAGCCGAATAACGTTAAATTTTAAAATAAAATTAAAACCTCAAAACTGAAGAAAACTCATTTTTTCCTACCATTTTAAACAAAGAAACAATGAAAAGCTCCAACATTTGAAAATTCCAATATTCAGAGCCTTTAGTTTAACTAATAGATTAACTCAAGAACAGTGGTTATTATGTTTAGTTAGTGTTTAACTGTTATCTTTCATCCTCTAACTATATTTGATGTTAGCAATCACAGAGTACTTAGGATTTGTGGTTGTTCTTTGCCTCCACTAACACACACAAGGGAGGATATTTGTATTGTCACTCTGTTAAAATCTCCTCTGATCAGTACTGTGATTTTATCTCCATAAACTTTATAAGTGGCTCATTTCATTATGATTAGAATATCAGAAAATGAGTTTTTGATTTTTTTTTTATTTTTAATTTTTGTTCCTCTAAGTTATGCATGACAGTAGAGTATAAATTGACTTATTTACACAAACATGGAGTACATCTTATTCTAATTAGGATCTCAGTCTTTCAGCTGTACATGATGAAGAGATTCACTGTGTTGTATTCGTATATATATACATACACACACACACACACACACACACAGAAAATTTATGTCAGAATCATTCCACTGCTTTTCCTATTCCAATCGCCTGTCCCTTCTCTTTATTCCTCTTCATCTAATCTACTGAAGATCTATTCTTCCCCTCTTCCCACTTTGTTGTGTGTTAGTATCCACATAGCAGAGAGAACATTTGACCATTAGTTTTCTGGGAATGGCTTATTTCGTTTAGCACAACAATCTCCATGGGTACATCGCTGGTAGGATTGCAAATTGGTACAACAACTCTGCAAAGCAGTATGGACATTCCTTAGAAACCTTGGAATGGAACCATCATTTGAGCTGCTTTTCCAAATTCTCAAGTATATATGCAAAGCACTTAAAAACAGCATAATACAGTGATGTAGCTACATCAGTGTTATAATAGCTCAATTAATAATAGCTAAGCTATGAAACCATACTAGGTGCCCTTGAACAGATGAATGGATTCAAAAATATGGTATACACAAAAATTGGAATAATACTTAGCCATAAAAATGACTTTATGACAAATTAATTTTTATAAATATTTGCATCTGTTCTATTGGCATATAATATCATATATATAGGTTGTATTAAACTAGTAAGCTCCTCTACCAGATTGGGAGCTTCTGGAGTCAGAGTATGTGCCATGTCTTCTTCTATATTCCAACTGAACTGAACCCACAAATATACAGGGAAGATTCAGTAATAGTTTTAAAATATATATTGTGTTTTTAAAGAACATTGAATTTAAGCAATTGCTTACTATGAAAGAACAGCTATTAATCAGTTGCAAACCAAAATCTGAAAAAACAATCTTTTAAAACCAGTTGTGTGACTATATTCAATTCTTGAAATGTTTTTCCTTCATACTGATTTATAATTATATTCTCAGGTTAAATATTTTCTGAGACTTAGGCATGCTTATATTTGGTGAGTTAGATCATTGAATACACAGGATTGACAGCCAAAATAAATAGATAAATAAATAGATAGATATCAAGTAAGAGGGTAAACTAAAAAATGTAGGTAACCCAGTGAGGTTGACATTGGAATTTTGGGGTAAGACTGGTCTGAGGCAGAAATTCATTCAGAAAAATCAACTTGGGCATGATCAAGACTGTGAGAATGTTTAAGAGATTGAATTCAGCAAATGATACTGTTATTTCAAACAAAGGTGGAAGTGAGAGACATGGTTGCCATGTCTTGCTTTCCTCTACCATGCCTTTTCACCAGGATGTTCTGCATCAATGTGGGCCCACAGCTATGGAGTCAGAGATGTGTTGAGTTTGTATTTTTTTAAAAATTTGTTTTAATTTGTTATACATGACAGTAGAATGTATTTTGACATATTGTACACAAATGCAGCACAATTCTCATTCCTCTGGCTGCATTACCCTATATACATGTGTGATTACACTACTGGAGTGACTCTGCCCCACGTATAGCCAAAGGAATGAGTTTGTATTTTCATATAGAGCCATGCTATAGGTTAAGCAACTCTTCAGAATAGGGGCTATATAGCTAGGGTTTCAGAGCCAACTTCTAGGGATGAAGGAAACTTGAAGTATTAGATTAGTGAAGGATCCATGGGATTAAGAATCAAAGAGCTGGGCCCAGTGACACTCACCCGTAATCTAGGCTCCGGAGACTGAAGTAAGAGGATTGAGAGTTCAAAGCCAGCATCAGCAGAAGCGAGGCTCTAAGAAATTCAGTGAGATTCTGTCTCTAAATAAAATAAAAAATAGGTATGTGGCTTCGTGGTTAAGGGCCCCTGGGTTCAATCCTTGGTACAAACAATTAAAAAAAAAAAAAAGAATCAAAGAGAAAATGTAATGCTGTGTACCAAACAGATTTAGACAGGAAACACCATGAACCAGGGGCTACATAAATATGTAGAAATTGCAGAGGTCTCATATTTTGGTTCTGCATGGAAGCAAGGACCTTGGATAGATGAAGAATATTGGAGGAGATCAGCAAGTATTTTGGATCATACAAAATTGAAGGGACTAGAGCTTTCCTCCAAGACTGACTTGATCAGTGAACTAGACCAGAGCTAGGGTTAACATGTTATCTTTTTCCACACTATTTGATATGGTTTAGAAATGAAGTATCCCCAAACAGCTCATGTGTTAGACACTGCAAGAATTTTCAGATGTGAAATGACTGGATTATGAGAGCCTTAACCTTGTCAGTGGATTAATCCACTGATATGGATTAGCTGGGTGGTAACTGTAGGAAGATAAGGTGTGGCTTCAGGAGGTAGGTCACTGGGGACATGACTTTAGATTCATATTTTGTCCCTGGTGAGAGGATCTCTCTGTTTCCTGGTTGCCATGTCTTGCTTTCCTTTCACCATGATGTCCTGAATCAATGTGAGCCCAGAGTTATGGACTGAGCAATCCATGGACTGAACCATCTGAAACTGTGACTCCCAAATAAGCTTTCTCTCCTCTATGTTGTTCTTGCCAGGTCTTTTTGTCACAGCAGTGAAATAACTGAATAAAACAATCTCAGTTTGATTGTAGAAGGAAGAACTCTAATAATTGTGACAGGACCACAGACAAAAGCTTGGATTGTTCTGAAGAAAACATACATTTCATATATTCTGCCTCATACCAGAGAGCACTGATAATATGACTAGAACAGAAAGACAAAGATATCATGGCAGGAATTTGATAGAGGCCTGTAAGAGGTTCATTAGAGAAGTTCTGGAAGAAAATTCTTCATGGCCACTTCTTTTGTATTTCTGAAGCAACCATGAATTGGATGGTCAGGACGTGAAGAATTAAGCCCACAGGACAATAATAGAAGAACAAAGAGAACAGTCAAGTTGTAGAGTAACTTCCCATGATGAGAATCAGGAAAACCAATGCACACAGATCAGAATATAGGAATATAAGTGTGTTCTTTCCCAGGAAACCCCTGCAGTGACTATGTGACTATACAAGTATTATTATTTCTATTATTCTTCTTATCATCATCATTATCATCTTAAGGATGTATACTTGGGAGAAAGCATTTTTGTGGATTTTCTACCATTGCTAATAGATCCATATAATTGACTAAAAACACGAATTTTAAGTTGTGATGTATTTTATTCACTGAAAGAGTCACAGAGTTTCAATAAAATGTTTCTAAACAATATGGAAGACTGCAAAAGAAATCAAGAATTGCTGAATAAAATAGCACACACATCTTTTAAATGAAATCTAATCTGCTAGAAAGTAAGACAACTCCCCAGAGACAAAAATAAGGAGATCATTGAAAACCTATGGTATGGTGACAGTGAACTAGACTTTGAGAAAAGGAAAGGAGAGGAGTTGTGAGTGAGGCTCTGGTAGGAAGGTAGAGCCCATAGAGTGTCAAGCTTAGTAAAAGGGTTGAATTGAAAAAATGTGCCTACCACAGGGAGTAGTAAAGATGTCTGGGCCACGTGGGGTAGAGAGAAACTATCATGCTTGTTTGGGGATCATGCTATGAGTATATCCTCATTTGCAGTTTTTACTTACATCAATTTCTCACATGGCTCTGAATCTCTAAGATAATAAATAAAAATAATTTCAGGATAGTACTAGTCATATGATTCTTGGCCCAAACCAATGTAAAACTTATTGGAAGAACAAAAGTCATAGGACTTTTGAGGAAATCCTTATATTACTCATGTTTCTATCACTGGTCCTCTGAAAAAAATAAATATGTAGCCTCAGGAATGTTTTGCAAAATGTTATTTTAATTCTGGTTTGAATCCCTATCTTCTTTGAAATGATGCATAATGTTTTTGGCCCCACGCCTTCCCATGACATGATTGCTCAACAAAATAAAGATAATTTAGAAGTGGACAGAGTATGCAAAGGTTTACTGAATAACAGAAAAAATAATCTCCTTCCATCCATTGCTTATTTTTAGAATGTGCCCTTAAATTTCAGGGTTTGTCATTATCTTTCACAAAGCTTATCTATATTGACCTTTACTATCCTTTTTTAACATCTTAAAAGCTTCAATCATATCTCGGCTCTTCAATGTCTTTTCTCCAACTATTGTAATCTCAGTTTTCCTAGCTCTCAGAAGTAATATAACCTCCTTTCCCATTTATCATTCTGGTCCCGTCAATCCCTTCTGCCTCCTCAATGTCTTTCCTATGACATTATTCCTTTCCCTGCTGAGGGAGATTGTCTCAAATGGTAAGTCACTGAGTGTATTTAATCAGCTACCATTACCGTGTCTGGCTTCCCAAGACATGTTTGTAGCCTATTTCATAAATTTATTGTTCTTAAAAGCAAACCTAATTTTGCAATGAAACTACCCAATCCCCTTTTCATCAAAAGCCAGGGTAAAATATGTCTTTGGTGTAAACAATACTGTTCAGCTGCTGTGATCTAATTGGAATTAGTTTACCCTGCGTGTTCTCTAAACTCTTTTCTTTTGGACTTCTTATTACAGTGGGTATTGCTCTGATCCCTTTTCAGTCCCCTTTTGTACCTTATTTCTTTGCTATTTTATTTTTCTTTTACTCCTCAGAGTGGGCACGCTCCTGTAACCTCAGAAAACAACTGCCCGATGCCCCTGGTAGTCTGTGCACTATTATGTGTGTGTAGCATTTGTGTTTTTACCCTTGATTCCTGAAACAACTATGTGATTGCTACTGGGGCCCAAATATTGGATCTTCCTCAGAGCTAAAAGCCTTGCCCAAGATCACATAAGGTGTGACACAGGAGCCAACATAAGAGCTTGGCTCTCTCTACCCCTATCTTTTTCACTAAACCAAGGACTGAAAACTGAAGATGTTTTTTGACATCTGAAACTAGAATGGGGGTATTATCAGGTTCTTTCAAAGATTGAGAGATTTCTTTATGGTGAATACAAGAGCTAAATTTGCATACGTTTTGCATATATTTGCATAATGACATGCAGTCAGTAGTAAAGTAGTAGTAAAGCTACTGAGGTTTGCATGATTCTTCTAAGAACTGTGTTTTAAAGACTATTTATCATCATCTGCAAATTGAACTTGTACTTTCTATTTCTCCTACAATTTCATCAATCTTCCATTTTTCTTTCTAGCTTTGTTGACATATGCTAACAATTTATATATTTAAGCTGGGTACTTAAACAAGATGTTAAGTACAGTAGCACTCCCTTATCCATGGTTTCACTTTCTATGGTTTCAGCTACCCATGGTGAACTATGATCCAAAACATTAACTGGAAAATTCCAGAAACAAACAATTCCTAACTTTCAAATTGTATAATCTTCTCAATGACATGATGGAATCCCACGCCATTCCCTGTGGTCCATCCCACAAAAAATGAATCCTCCCTTTGTCTTCTACTGCTGTGCACACTCCCTGCCGTTAGTCATTTAGTAGCCACCTGGTCGGTCAGATTGACTATCATGGCATCAGAGTGCTTGTGTTCAAGGAACTCCATGGAGTTTATCACTGTGTCACAATGACTGTATCACTCACCTCACTTCACCTCAACACACAGGTGTTACACCATCTCACACCATCAACAAGAAGGGTAAATACAGTAAAATAAGGTATTTTTAGAGAAAAAGACCGCATTAACACAATTTTTATTATTGCATATTGTTATAATTGCTCTATTTTACTATTTGTTACAGTGTCTAATTTATAAATTAAACTTTGTCATTGGTTTATATGCATAGGAAAGAACAGTACGTGTGGGGTTTGGTATTATCTATGGTTTTAGGTATTCACAGGCAAATATACATGTGACACTTAGATAAGGTGTAACTGCTGTATATAAGTTCTGGTAGGGAATTTATGCAAACCTAATCTTACATGGAGTCAAGGTGGGAGGAAATAATTGGATAATATCCACTAGATTACTTAGCACTATATATATATATCGTATATACATTCTCAGTAGACATTATAATGCTCAGGCAGAACAATAACCTTTTGCTTATTTTACAAGAAGTGAAAAAAAATTCTGAAGAATATATATTCAAAGGATGAGATTAAAACCCCATTATGTCTGATTACAAAGTAAGTGCCATTCCTAATGTATCAAGCTGCAACTTCACATATTACATGGTCTCAAGAAGCTACCATGGGCTGGTACCTTGATCAGTCAATCAACATGAAGTAATCTCATCTCATGTACAGGATACTGAAAAGGCAGTACACAATCTTCCTAATCAAGAACCTTACAATCAAATTAGGAAAGCAAGAATAGGAGACATTAAAATGATTTAAAAAGTGCATTATGACTTAATAATGTGCATTTGTGGGGACAGAGGGTATATAGAAATTCCCTAGACTTTCCTCTCAAATTTTGAATCTAAAAGTGACTCAAAAATGCTGGAATCTAAAAGTGCTCCAAAAATAAACTTTATTTGTTAAAAGTAGAATCAGAGTTGAATATTTTTTGTAATTTTTAAAACTTCCAGACTCAAGGTCTTATTGCGAATTACTAATTCACTCAAAGACACGTGAAGTATCATTGTGAGGAAGGTACCCACCAAACACAGGCCAGGGATCCAAGCAATTTTTAGCAGCCTTTTATTTGTTTCTCAATAGCTTCCATGTCAGCAGGTTCCTTCTGAGTGTTATCGCACTCTGCTGGGTCTATGTGAGCCACAAATGAAGTATAGCAACTTGGCAGGTTGAGGTTTGCAAAAGGTGTGAAGAAATATGTTTGGCAGAAAGTGTGAAGAATCTAGCAATGGAAACATTGGCAGTCACTTCTAAATGGACACTTTTTCAGGAAGTGTTTCCTCTCGTGTTTCTCACTCTCTCTTGGGCCCAGCTAATGTATAATAGTTTTAAAGTGTTAAAAGAGTCAAACTCTATCTGAACATATTTATTTCTCTTGCTGAGTGAGACTCTGCAAGGAGCCTGAGTAGATAACTGTGTTTTTTTTTCTTTTTTAATTTTGATGTCTTCTTCTAAATCACTGTAGATATTCTTTCTTGTACAAATATATTTTTGTAGATGTCATCTTAACACAGACAAATTTAAGGAAAAAGCTATGCTAACATAACTAAGCTGGGATCCATTACCACTCATTCTATTAATAATTTCAGCATAGTTTGTCATAGAAATAATGTACTTCTGATGGTGTGCCAATAAAATAAGACATTATTTGGAAAAATTTTCTTAATAATATGTTGTTACCTTGAATTGAAGCTTGGGACACAGTTGTACTAACGATTTCTCATTCCATTGACATAGTGTATGTAAAAGCAATCAAAATACCAAGCCATGACATTCAGTTTATTTTTATGAATATAAATATGCTAACAATTACTTTTAAAAATACCCCAGAGTAAGGCTAAGGGAATCTGTTTGATTATAAAATGCCAGAAATATGTGTCTTAAAGAAACAAAATTCATCCCTCAATTGCAAAATATAATTTGAGATTCCATGACTGAATAATTTACAGAAAAAATAATTGTGGGCTCAACCCACGATCCTGATAGGTAAAGGGCAGTTTTGCTGCTTCTTAAAAAAAAAAAAAAAAAAAAGACTTTATACTCAGATTCTGATTTCTCTATTTTAAGATGAGAATTCAAATTTGGCCAAAGCATTGGTCTTCTGGATCCCTTTCTGCACCTATGGTTCAGCCCTTATGAGTACTACATGCTTTTATCGAGTACCACATTTGCAGGCTGCAACCTACTGATTCTGGCTAAGTTATCTTCAAATTGTGCTGAACGAATTCGAGATGACCACATTTGTCCACATGTCAGATACTTGGGTTTTATTTTTAAGGAAGTCAAAATATCAGATTCGGAGTTATGCAGTTGCCTCCTTAATTCTTTCATTTGTATCCCCACCCAGGCTCATGTCTCAAATCTTGGTATGGCCTGGTCCTTAGTTACTTTCAGGGTCTCACTTCTCACTGGGCCTTGCCTCACACTCTGCTCCTTGCACACTCATTTCTCTTATCATAGGAGTTAAATTTACTTCTTTTTTCCTCATCTGCAAACACTAGTTGTGCTGATATTCTTCTTCCCCTGTTCTCAAAGTAACAGCTCAGAGAACATGCCTAACTTCTTGAGCACCTTCCACCTTCAGGTCAAAACTCCTTTCTGCCTTGTACCCTAATTGCCATCTTCTGATCACTGAGCCATTTACTTTGTAAATGTCTTGATACTAGCCTTATAGAAATTATCTTTATATTTTCCCACCCATACAGTAGAACCTAACACATTTGAGGTGATGGATAAATATTTTCAGAAAGACTGTGCTAATAAACGGATGAGCTTAAAAAAAAAATAGTTCCTAGGCAGAAATTCAAGATTATATGAATGGCTGGCTTTTTGCATAAGTGAAATAAACATCTCCCTATTATGGCTTAGATATGAAGTGTCGCCCAAAAGCTCATGTGTGAAATAATCCAAGAAAGTTTAGAGGTAAAATGAGTAGATTATGATAACCTTAACCTAATCAGTACATTAATCTTCTGATAGGGATTCACTGGGTGGTAACTAGAGGCAGGTGGGGTGTGGCTGGAGTTAATGGGTCATTGGGGTCTGCTTTGGGGGTATATATTTGTTCTTAGTGAGCAGAGCTTTCTTTACACTTCCTGGTTCCATGTCCTGAGCTTCTTTCCTCTGCCCCACTCTTCTCTCATGATGTTCTGCCTCTTCTTGGGTCCAGAGCAATGGTGTCACCCATCTATGGACTAAGACATCTGAAACTCTGAGTGCCAAATAAACCTTTCCTCCTCCAATTACTCTTGTCAGGCCTTCTAATTTCACAGTAGTGAAAAAGCTGACTAAAACACTCCCTTACTTACATAGTATAATTTTAACATTTTTGAAAAATTTTATCTGCATAAAAGTTATCGATTTGATTCAAATGTGCTGCTGAGTAGCAGAGAATATTTCTAGTATGTGGAAGGCTCTGAGTTGGATCCCCAGCATTCCCCCACAAAAATTTATCTCCTAATGATCCTACAACCATAGTTCCTCCTTTTGGTAAAGACAATGGTTCCAATTTTTAGTGTATGAAATAAATGATAAACCAATAATAAAGATAGGGAAATAATACCACACCATGGGTCAGACAATAGGGAAAATGTTCCTTATGCGTACTCACTAACAAAGCATCATACTAATAAAATAAGCCAATCAATAAATGGGCTAAGGAACTGAACAGACACTTCACAGAAGAAGAAATTCAATTGATCAACAAATATGTGAAAGAAAATGTTCAACATCCCTCATGCCAGCGTAAATGCAGCCATCTTCCTTTTACCCACCTCCACTTTATCAATGTTGTTCTTATTCCCAAGAAACAGAAACTAGCCCGAGATAAAACCTACCGGATGGAGACATGCCTGTTTCTCCCTGCTTTCTCACTGAGAGATAGGAGTCAACTTATTGGCCCCTGAGATGGGAACACACTGTTTTCCCTGTTCTCTCCTTGAGAAGATAAAGGGAAATGCCAGTTTCCTTGTTCCCCCTCTGAGATAGGAAAATTGCCTGTTTCTGTTCCCAAGAAACAAATTTTCATTCCACAAGATCAGGGGATGCTTACTATGTCAGTCAAAACCAAACCCTCCCCTGGTGTGCGGCCATGATTCTAGCCTATAAAAGGTAACATTCAAGGGGGAGTTAGCTGCTGCTCTCCCTTGCTTGTTGCTGCTGTCCCTCTCTCTGTGCTTTCCTCTCACTCTAGTCAGAATGACAATAATCAAGAATGCAAGCAACAATAAATGTTGGCAAAGGTGTGGGGGAAAATGCACACTTACACGTGGCTGGTGGGAATGCAAATTTGTGAACTACTCTGGAAAGCAGTATGGAGATTCCTCAGAAAACTTGGAATGGAACCACCATTAGATCCAGCTTTCCCACTCCTAGGTTTATACCCAAAGGACTTAAAATCAGCCTACCTCAATGACACAGCCACATCAATATTTATAGCAGCTCAATTGAAGATAGCCAAACTATGGAACCAACCGAGGTGCCCTTCAACAGACAAATTGAAGAAGAAAATGTGGTATATATACACAATGGAATATTAGCCTTAAAGAAGAATGAAATTATGGCATCTGCAGGTAAATGGATGTAGCTGGAGAATATCATGCTAAGCAAAATATACCCAATCCCCCCAAAACCAAAGGAGGAATGTTTTCTCTGCTATGAGGATGCTAATTCACAATAAGGGGTCAGGGTGGGGGCCTAGGGATAAATAGAAGTACTTTGGATTAGGCAGAGGGGAATAAAGGTAAAGAAGGGGGCATGGGGGCAGGAAAGATAATAGAATGAATTGAACATTATCACCTTAGTACATATATGATTACATGATGTACTATCACTGGTGTGATTCTACATCATGTACAACCAGAAGAATGAGAAGTCATACTCCCTTTATGAATGATGTGTCAAAATACATTCTACTGTCATGTATAACTAATTAGAACAAAAACATCTAAAGGAAATTTGTTGCATGATGTTATTTTGTAAAAGGGCTTCTCAGGATAAAATAGATTAAGAGATATTTTATGATATTTTCAGTTGTAAAATTTCACTGAGTTTTAAGGTCATTAATAGAATAGTTCCAGTTTCTTATCTAACACTTTGGTTCTCTTTCCACAATAAACCTACTTCCCTTGCCCATCTGACTCTGCCTCATTGCCCTCCACAACACTGTTATGCTGTGGTAAATGGACGATGCCAACACAGCTTGAGGATCTGTTTCTTAATCCCTGGAATGTTCTCTTTTTGGAGAAAGGGTATTTGCATGTATGAATAAATTAAGAATCTTGAGATGAGGCAGTCATATTGGAATTATTGGGATGGACCCTAAAGGCAATGACAAAGGTTTAGATTTCTCTTGAATACCAGAAAAAAAAATTCCATACAAATGGAAAAGAAAGAGCAATGTTATCAAAAGGAAGAGATTCGAGACATACACCAAGGAATGTCAGGGGAATTGGAAGCTAGAGATGCAGAAAGCCGACTGCCCACCAGTGCCTTCAGAGGAGGGTAGCCCTGTGATCCAGTTTAGTATAGTGTTACTTATATAGAATTCTGTCACAAGAACTCTGAGGGAATGAATTTCTGTTATTTTGAAATAAAAAAAAAATAATAAAATACTGACAGTGATAAAAATAACAACATCAAAAATGTTTAACACAATGAGAATTTAACACAACAGGTGTTATGATAAAGTCACATAAAAGTCATTAATTTCACCCACACTGACAAAAATAACAGTCCTGAGAAATGTGTCTGGAATAAAAAAGCCAGCTGGGTGTGATGGCACATGCTTATAATCCCAGTGGTTCAGGAGGCTGAGGCAAGAGGAACAGGAGGTCAAAGCCAGCCTCAGCAATTGGGGAAGTGCTAAGCAACTCAGAGAGACCCTGTCTCTAAGTACAAAGAATAGGACTGGAGATGTTACTCAGTGGTCTAGTGACCACTGAGGAAAACTATCCAATATCCACCAAAAAAATAAGAGATAACTAAGAGGCTACTAAAGTAATATTTATCCCCTACATCCACCTCCCCCCCCCCCAAAAAAAGCCCCAAAGTAAGCAAGACATATCGTCTTACACCTAGGGCACAGTGGAAGTTAGAACTGATTTGGGAGGCTCAAAAGAAAGCTCAAGTCTATACAACAGAGCCAGGATGAATTTATCCAATTAAAAGAAGATATCAAAGATGTTTACTTGCTACTTATTCCTCAATTTGTAAAGAATGAAGTTTCTCATGTGAAATTCTGTCTACTGCTATCCTGGGAAATGGGATTGGATTCACTCTGCACTAGCCAAAACCCAGAACAATACAGATATGGGTCCAAGATTCATGAAACGCTTGAGGCTCTAGTGAAGGAAACTTTAAATAATCCCACAGGGACATGTCCACAATTCATGATACATGGTACTCTAAGAGTAAACAAACCAACTCCAAGCAAAAATGAGTTCCAATATATATATATATATAGTCCCCCTGAGGAGATGAAAAACAATGAGGGAGAATCCACAAATGAAAAAGATGGGGGAAATGATGCCCTAAGGACTCGAAATAATGGAACTCAACTTGATATTCCAAATGTCTGAGATTGAAATACATAGGATCACGTAGATACCACTAGGATTTTCACCCAAGAAAAACCTGCTGTGGCATTGAAGATGAAGTTATGTGATAAGTACTCCACAAGCCTTGACTTATCAGAGATTCCTTTGATGTCAGGGGATCTGAGTCTTGTGTTTCTAGGGAATAGGACTTTAATGGTGAAAGAATTTAGAACAAAATGTCTACTCATGACTGACATCTCTTGTCGCACATTTGGGTTGCTATAACAACATACCTTAAACTGAGTGTCTTATCAACACTAGAAATTCGTTTCTCACAGTTCTGGTGGCTGGGAAGACCAAGGTCAAGACATCGGCAAAGTCAGTATCTGCAGAGGACAGGCTTCCTGGCTCATAGACGTCTCTAGGTGTTACTGCATTCTTGCATGATGGAAGGGGCAAACGCTCCACAGGGCCTCTTTCCCGAGAGTTCCACAACAGCCCCTCATAGACATTTAAAAATAAGAGCTACACGTTATTGGATCCAATAAAAACCTGTTGTTTTGCCCAAATTTCTTGAGGCCTCTCAGTTCAGGATTGGCTGGTTCTGGCTTTAGTTGTTTCAAAAATATATTTACTCAGGCCACCAAACTTTTACTGATGGGTTTCCATGTGGCTGAGCAATTCCCCAGCCCTGTGCTTCTCTGAAGTAATTGTTCCGTGGCTGTGTTTTCTTTTCTTTCCCAGGTTTTGTGTATGTGGGGTAAGATGGAAGGATATGTAAACACCTTTTGCTTAAAATTGCTTCTTAGAAGAGACCCATGTTCCACAGAAAAAAATGGATATCAAAACACAAGTAAATATCATTGCCTACTAGCAGTAGTCAAGAGGTAGAGGTAGTTCAGAAACATCACTGGTTGTAACTACAACATGCCCACAGTAATCTAGATAATATAACTAGTTTTACCTTGTTGTCCTTGGCGTTGATCTCAGGCACTGTTGGTTTTAGGATTCAGTTGTTTTACTTTAACTTTTTTTTTCGTATCAGAATTGAACCCTGGGTACTTAACCACTGACCCATATCCTCAGTCCTTTTTATTTTTTATTTAGAGACAGGGTCTCACTAAGTTGTTAGGGCCTTGCTAATTTGCTGAGGCTGGCTTTGAACTTGCAATCCTGCTGCCTCAGCCTCCTCAGCCACAGAGATTACAGATGTGTGCCACCACACATGGCTACTCTAACATCTTTGAGGAAAACTATCCAATATTCACAAAAAAAAAAAAAAATAAGAGAGAGACTGAGAGGCTACTAAATTAATAGCTCTTTTATGGAAAATAGTTGCTTAAATGTAAATAATTAATAGTGAAAATCTGTGCTGATACTTTTTTAAAGTGTGCACTGCTTACATAAGTAATTTTTAAAATCATTATTGTCATGTTTTATGAGGAAGATACTGCAATTTTCTCATAGCTTCTTGTTTTTAAGCTGGCTAAGGGTCTTGGCGCAGATACTAAAATTCAAGGCCAGAGGACTATGAAGTTGAGGGGGGTCCTCAAGCTGTTCCTCCCTAATTTCTGCTTCCATACTTGAGCCTGGGGAGGACATTGCCTTAGAGTACCATAACAAATTCGAGAACCAAGTGCACACTGTGCAGAAGAGGTTTTCTGTTTCTGAGATGAGAATTCTAGAACACTCATGCAGACACTACATATTATTCTTTACTGCTTTTAGTTTGTATGCTTTTCCCTGTACTGTACTCAATGTTATGCCGGTGTATATTTTTTTCATATGTTTTTTAAAATTTCTTTGGAAATCTTCCCCGATACTGTTTTGCCTAGAATGTTTTGTAAGAAAAGAACTTATACCATTTATAACACCTTAGAACCAGAAATGTTTATTTGATGTGAATGAATTCTCTAGACAGAACTTTTTATAACTGCTTCATTTTGATTTAGTACCTTGACTCATTTTTCCCTCATTATTTTTTTATTATAGAGAGGATAAAAGGCCGGTGAAGAAAAGATCAAAAGCTAATTAGAAGTAATCAAAATTTTTCTTTCTAACATTTATCCCTGACAGCAATTTTGGCTCATACTCTTTGTAGTATTTTTTAAATCAATGTTTGGCAAATTATTCCTCTGATCCTTATTTAAGTTTTAATGATGTCCTTGTATATATTGATCCTTATTTAGGCTTTAATGATTTCCTTATAGATATCGTTAGATGGGAGTTTATGTATGTTATTGATGGCAAACCTGATACAACTAAAATGTATTATTATGTATTCTGAAATTCCAAAACCTTGAAACTATATTTAACTCTTACTATAATAATATGAAGTAAGTATTAACATCCCATTCTACAGGAGCTGTTTGGCTTTTTGGTTACTAAATCCATTCATTCAACAAGATGCTAACCACAAAATATACCTTATGTACAGTGATAGATTTTAGGAATTTAAATGAAAACAAGTAAAATTCTTACTCTTAAGATTCTCATTTTGGGCTGGGGATGAGGCTCAAGGGGTAGCGCGCTCGCCTGGCATGCGTGCAGCCCGGGTTCGATCCTCAGCACCACATACAAACAAAGATGTTGTGCCCGCCAAAAACTAAAAAAATAAAATATTTTTAAAAATCTCTCTCTCTCTCTCTCTCTCTCTCTCTCTCTCTCTCAATCTCAATCTCTCTCTCACACTCTCTCTTTAAAAAAAAAATTCTCATTTTTTTGGCATAGCAACAAAATACAATTCAAGCATTATAAATAACTGAGTTATTTGATAAGTATGGTGCTTATGTACATAGTGATTCATATAAACCTTCATTTTGATTCAACAAACCTATAATTTAGTGATTTTAATGCAAAAACTTTTAATTATGTAGGTTATAAAACACACATGGCTGTTTCTAGCACAACTGTATGTGCAATGCCAGGAAATGCAGACCCCTAGAATGCCATCTGAAAACGCCTGCTTTCATTTTCTAGCTTTCTAATTCATCACCTTAATTGTCCTTGGAGTCAATTTTATGCAGATAATGACCATGACACTTCCTTTCTTAAAGACTGTCAAAGGTTTTTGATAGTCTGCAGATCACAAACATGAGCTCATCACCACAGTGTGTGCAGGGATTTGTGATGTGAACATGACAAACCTTCTGAAGCCTCATTCTTTACCCTCATCTTGCTACCATGCTTCTCCCAAAATGTTACCCCTACTTTTTCTGCACATTTTATAGATACTGCATTGTTATTGTTTAGATATTAGGTGTCCCCCAGAAGTTCATGTGTGAGTCAATGCAAGAAGGTTTATAGGTGAAATGATTGGGTTATGAGAGTCTTAACCCAATCAGTGTGTTAATTCCCTGATAGGGATTAAAAAAGTGGTGGCTATAGGCATGCAGGCACGGCTGGAGGAAGTGGGTCATTGGGGATGTGCCTTTGGGAGCTGAGATTAGTCTCTCTCTGCTTCTTGGTGGCCATGTTCAGAGCTGCTTTCATCACCATACTCTTCTGTCATGATGTTCTGCCTCACCTCAAGTCCTGAGGGATAAAGCCAGCTATCTATAGACTGAGATCTCTAAAACCATGAGTCTTAAAATAAATTTTTCCTCCTCTAATTATTCCTGTCAGGTCTTCTTTAGTCACAGCAGCAAAAGAACTGAGTACAACATGCATCCTTTCTTTCAGTGTAAAACTTTTCTCTACATTGTACTCCTACTTAGTCCTGAAACATTTCCTCTCTGGTCCTTCTAGACAGCCGGGATTTCCTGCTCTTGATCATCTCACTTCCATTAGAGTACTTGGAAGCACTCTGTTGCAATCCTTCTTGATAGGAAACTATGCCTGTGGGTGTTTACAGTCCAATCCTGCAATCCAGTGCCTGGCCCACGGGGAGGACACAGGCATATTTATTTATGAATTGATATACTCAGAGTGCTCTGTGTCTAGAAAACAAATTCAGGGTTTTACTTTATCTTCCAAGTATGCCACTCTCCATGCTATCTCCAGGAAGTAGCACCTTTTCTCTTAGGAAGTGAAATTTTTATGCTAAGAATTCCAAACACCTTTGCAGACTGTATTTTGATGAGATTATCCTTTGTCTAGACTCAGGGAAACTGGCCATACAATCAGATGTAAGGTGTTCTCAGCTAACAAAGACAGACAAATAAACTTTCATGGTGTGATCCCATCTAAATGAAGTTAAAAACAGGCAAAAATTCATCTAGTGGCGATTGGGTTGGTCAGCTTTCCATCTTTATAAAAAAATACCAGAGGTAAATTGAGGTATAAAGAAAAAAAATGTTTATTTTGTTTGATGACTTCCAAATTTTTCTTCCATGACCCAGTGGCCCTATTGCTTTTGACCTGTGGCAAGTAAGCACGTCAAGGTGGAAGTGTGTGGTGCAGCAAAGCCACTCACCTCACGGTGGAGAAGTGGAAAAGAGAAGAGGAAGGGATACCGGTCCAAATATTCTCTTCAAGTGCATGTCCCCAAGGTCCAGAAGACCTGCCATTAAATCCTACCTCCTCAAGATTCCACAACCCCCAGTAGCACCAAGCTGAAGACCAAGACTTTAATTCCATAGGCCCTGGGGGACATTTCAGATTCAAACTATAGCAGTAATAGAGGTCATTAGAGTAACTATATGTGGGGGACAGTGATGTCTAGCAAGGGGCCTCACAGAGCTTTCTTGCATTCTGGAAATGTTCTATAACTTGATCTATCTAGATTTTGTTTACATGAATATAAATGTATATAAAAATTCATGAAGCTATCAATGAAATATTGTTGCTACTATAACTACTAGTAATTTTTATAAATAGGGCTGGAGCTAAGACTTTCAATATGATATACGTCAGCAAGCCCAAGCTCTGATTCAAAGCTGAACAGGGTAAATGGTTAGTCAGTTTTAAAAGCCTCAAAATGATTTTTCACAAAATTCAAGGGATTTTAGGAGCTGCTAAAGTCCACCCATAGCCTGCACCCTATTAATTTTAATAGATGATATGATGTTCTAAAAAAATATGCTCTCATATCAAATTATTGGATAGGCCATCCCTCACAAAGATGGTCTAATGCACTTCTATTCAAGTAGGGTTATACTTAGTGACTTGTTTCACTGAAGAGACATAGCTAGTGAGAAATGGTGTGCAAAGTTGGACAGTAGGGTATAAAGCACTGAAGACTCTTTCATCCACTCTCTCCTGCATCACTCATGGTGGAGAAAGTCAGCAGTTCTCTTGTGAAGGCCCTTTTGGTCAGGAACTGAAGCAGTACTCCCATACCCATGAATGCACTTCTAAGTAGATTCCTGAGTTCAGGCCAAGGCTTCAGATAGCTGCAGCTCTGGCCAATATCCCAGCTGTAAACTCACTGCGAATTCAACCAGAAACACCCTTCTGAGCCACAACTGGCGTGACTTGAGAGACTGTATGAGAAAATAAATGTGTGTTGTTTTTAACTGCAAAGTTTTGAGAGAATATGTTATGTATATGTAGCTAATTGATACATATTTGGAAATTAAGGTCCAGCAATGTTAAATGACTTGTATGGAATTATACATCCAGTCATAATCAAGATTAGAATCCAGGTTTTTGTTTTATAATGGTGCATCAGACAGCTTTGCATCACTATAATGAAATACCTGGCATGGGCTATCTATGAAATAAAGAGAGGTTCATTTTCACTCATGGTTCTGAAAGTTTAAATCCAAAGTAGGGAAGTTCATTGGTTTGGCCTCCGGTGAAAGCGGTGGATAGTAATGTCAAGTGTACAACTAAGAGCAGGTGGTCACATTGTAAGCCATGAAGCAGAGAAAGAGGGAAGGAGGAAGGGAGGGATGGAGGGGGGTGGAGAGAGAGAGAAAGAGAAAGCCTGAGACAAGAATAAGACAAGACGCTGGAGTCTCACAATCTCTCTGGAAAGCACACCCTCAGTGACCTAAGGACCTTCTACTAGGTCCTATCTCCTAAAAGTTTCACTATCTCCTAAAAGAATCATCCCAGGGACCAAGCCTTCAATATGTGAACCTCCAGGGGACACTTCCTAACTCCTAAATCTGCTGTGAATCATAGAAGAGATATTTTTGTACAGCATTTAAGAATAATTTTGACACATAATAAATTGTCATAAGGTCAGCTTCAAAATTCTTCTTCTTCCTCACAATTGATCGCTACAGATTATAATCCAACATAAAAAATAAATTTCAGCATATGTGTCTTCACCACTATTCTCAAGTGCCATTTAGTATTTTGATAAAAGGATGGATAAAGGGATTGTCCGGGTACTATGTTCACAGGCCTGGCTATTTACTTCCGTTGAAGACATTGAAATGCCAGTCACCTCTAGGGGAGAGGCCAGCGTTGTACTGCCTGATGATGCTCAAGAGCCTCAGGAAGATTTCACTGTCTCAGAGGAACTGCAGTAGGTGTCCGAGTCAGGGGGCAGATATGACCTTGAGATGTAAAGAGACTAGGTTTAAAGGAGCTCTCAGAAAATAGAAACCAAACTTATCCTTTCTTTTGTAAAGGAAAAGAAATTGTAAAGACATGAAAGATGGGGATCTTGACTCTTGCTGTTGAGTAGTCAAAAAGTAGAATTAGGTCTTGCCTAACCCATGAGGCATCAGCTATATAGCATGTTTATTCATTTTATATTTTTAAATTTGTCATTAAAAATTATTATGTTCTGTTATTTAGTTTCTTTTCCCAAACAGAAGATTAGGAGTGGATAACTGATTATTTCACAGGGTGAAAGAGCGTGCAGCTCTGTCCATGTGCGTTTGTATACACTTTGTCTGAACCCATGAATAATTTAGTGCAGAGCAATTATCATCTGGGTGGAATTGCTGCTCTGCTTTCACTCCTCGAGACTGCTGTAATCCCTCAGAGAGAAAAGACAAGCAGTGTCTTTTGATAGACTGTGCAACCCTCTCCTTCTTTTCCAGGGAGATTCAACTTGAAATTTTGCTAAAAGGAGGAATTGTGAGTCTGAAAAAAGAAGGGCAGGACGAAGAAAGGGAAGGAGTAGAAGAGGAAGAGGAGAGGGGAAGAAAGAAGGAAACAGAGGGAGATTCAGAGGTGGGGAGGGAGTTAAATTATAAAAGGCTTATTATGGCAAATGACAATAGTACACAATCCAGAGGAATCCTGTTATCTAATGTGCACATTCTGTGCAAAGCTGTGTAGAGGTAAGTCGGAGTTCTTTCCATACCAAAAGGGGAGCATCTTAGATGATACAAATAATTTGTAAGAGGCAATTTAAAAATCCATGAGGCGGGCTGGGGTTGTGGCTCAGTGGTAGAGTGCTTGCCTAGCATGCATGAGGCATAGGGTTGGATCCCCAGTACCATGTAAAATAAAATCTAAATAAACAAAATAAAGGTATTGTGTCCATTAAAAAAGAAAAGAAAGAAATGCCTTGAGGATGCTTTAAAAAATCAAATAAAAATCCACAAGGCTATGTAGATTGTGGGATTGATTGATTGATTGATTTGGCACTTCTAGTTTTTAGTGGCTTATCTTAGTATGCAGTCCTGAGTGTTTGCTCTGTTATCTTGGATCTGACATAAATACACTCCAGGCAATTTCTAGAGGATTAGTGTTGAAGGAGCATTTGACCAAAGGTTACATCTTCCGGCCTCCCAGGTGTTAGAGGAAAGGCTACCAAACAAACTGGTAGCATTGTCATTAAATTGGCAAATAAATTATATAGAGAATATATCAAAAGAAAAGCTTTAATAAACCAGCAAGAAAAAACCTGCAAAAGTGAAAAACAAAAAAATTAAAAGTGATCTGAGCACTTGAATAGGTACTACACAGGAAGAAGATATTGAAACAGAAAGTAAATATGTTAACTTCCTAACTCCTAACTCCTAAATCAAGGAGATTGATTTTATTTTATAAATGGAACACAAATTAAAGTTCCATAAAATGTAACATGCCCACCAGAATAGCTGACTTCTTAAAGCAATTGAAGTACCAAGGGTTGATGAAGATAAAGAGAAAGATGTAGTCTCATAATACATTTTGGGAAGGCAAATGGGAAGAATCCATTTTGGTACTGCATTCAACTATGTCCTAGAATTAAATGTGTACCTATCCATGGCCTGCAATTTTATTCCTAAATTTACATAGAACAGAATTGTGTCAAAGTCACCAGAGAAAAATTTAAAGTTTTCAAGACAATAGTAATTGTAAGTCAATAAATACTAGAAATACTACAGTGTTCACCAATGATATAAATATCCCTTATAAATAAAATACTATATAACAATGAAAATAAACATTACTACCACAACTAGAGATCTCACAAGTCTAATATTTTGTGAAAGAGACTAAATACAAAAGGGGACATTATTGGGAAAATTTCTACATTTTTAGAAATGTAAGAAGCATGAAAACAAACCTCTGGTATTAAAAGTCAGAAAAGTGAGTACATCTGAGTTGAAGTAAGAGACATTTTGTGGTTTTAATGTTGGGGTGACTGCGTACCTTTGCTTTTTGGTGACTCCTACCCCTGAACACCTGTAATTTGTACACCTTTCTGGTCTTCAAACTTAAAACTCAATGGACACGAACAACAGCAGCAATAACTACACTCTTTAAATGTCTTATACCTGTTTATAATAATAAATGTATGATAGTATTTACTTCTTAAAATAATTTTTCTAGGTGTATTTTACTATTCCAATTTATAAGCAAAGATGCTAACAGAAAGGATTTAATGGAGGGTCAGGGAAGGAAAGTAGCAATATAGAATCTCCAGACCTAGAAATTGAAAGGATTAGGATTCGAACCCAGGTCCATCTAAATCCTAAACTTATATATTTTTCTCTTTTTTTCCTCCAAACTGTTTTTGGTTGATAAAAATTTAGTTTTTAGGGCATTATATTCTTTGCTTATAACTTCATCTACAAAACTCACATGTTTCTCTGTGTGTATCTGAAGTTATCATTTCACTCTGCTTGGAAAGTCAGCTTGGATTGTGACAACCTTTTCAGGGCCTCCTGTTTTCTCATCTGCTGGCCACCCCTAATGCACCGGACCTTAAAATGATCAGCAGGGACCTGTACCCTCCAGAGTTACCATAGCATATAAGATTATATTGGTTTAGGTCCTTTGGATTAACTCTTGGTCAGTCTGTCTTCTGGATTATTTCTCTCGGAGTTCTTGTATCCCTTTCTGGATGACAGCTTGTGTTCTGAACTTCAGTTCCCTTTCCTGCTCACAAAACACCTCAGACCCCAGAAATCCTCCTTTGGCTTTTCCAGGTGAGAAGTTGGGACTACAGTGAGTAGCAGTAATCATATAATGAAGATTCACAGTTATGGAGAAGTTGGTTATTAGAAGAAAAGTAGGATGCCTGCCTGAAATATGTGCATAATGGAACTTAGAAATAAAATTGTTGAAGCATCTGTAAAAAGCAGTTATTCTTACTTTACTCACATCTGTAAAAAGCAGTTATTCTTACTTTAATCACCTTTCACTGGGTTAAAGTTCCACCCTGGATGATAGTCTGTTTCTGAGCTTCTGCAAGGAAGGCAGGCTATACAATGTCCTGAGGTAAGATCTATCTACTTAATTGTTCTTGTGACCTTGAGAAAGCTACTCTTTCCTTTCATATAAAAGGAACTTAAGTATGTCTAATTCATAGCTTTGTGGCAAATTTATAAAATCAAGTGTGTAACTGTAGTTTGTAACATTGAAAACTTTGCAACTATAGGGCTTTAATTCACATCAACATTATTTGCTTTGAAATATACTTGGCATTTTTGCAATTGAAGGAGACAATGATATGATGATACATTTTAAGTATCATTCATACCTTGCTTTCTTATCTTATCTCTTTTTTAAAACAAATAATTTGTAGTACTTTGTATTTCCTTGAGTTAATTCAACATGACTGATCAAAAGAGGTTGATTTCACTTTTTCCTATCCAAAAGATTACTAATGAAATATACATCAATCATTTCAGAGGCTGAGCATTTTCTTTAGAAAAAGAGCTTTGCAAAATGACAGTGTCCTTCTTGCTTCATTTGGAACGGTAATTGAAACGTGCAAAATCCTTTGAAACTTCAGAAAATCAAATTATTTCACGAGTTTTGCAGGTAAGATTTGAGTTCTAGTAAGATGTAGAATAATATTAGCATCATATTCATATCCGGTATTCATGGAATGTTTATGAATGGAAGTTCTTATTTGTCCCTCAAAACTATCCTTGGAATTTCTTTGTAATATTCATATATTATAAAAGTGAAGGATTTTAAAATCTACCCAAAGAAATCTAAGAGACTGAATAACTAGTAAAAAGCTGAGTTGAGATGTATATTGAATTTACATGACTACAAATCCATTTCATTTGCCCTACAGAGGATCTATGTACACTTTGTTATAACTCTCATTAGGAATAGAAACTGAAGGTCCAATTTGTGTTTACACAATATTATCATAAATGGTTGAGAAATGAATTGTCAAGTCAATCAGGAGATTATTAAATGTACATGTGACTACACCATAATTTTGGCAGATTTTATATTTTTGCTTAGATTGAAAATAGGTTTGAAGATAAATTCTGACAAACCCGTCAATTTCATTCAACATACTGTACAAGGGAAGAAATAGTGAAACTGTTACTTGGTTTTTGGTTAGAATCTGTAAACAAGTCTGGATGGCGCCTGGCATTTTGCCAGAGAAATGTTAGAGTCTATAAACAAATCTGGATGGCGCCTGGCAAAATGCCAGAGGGAGTGGTTTGTGAAGTAACGCCAGTGAGCCATTAAGTGTGGAGATTCCTGATTGGTTGACTGCTGTATCTAGTTTATGCTAATTAGATAAGCTGTGTGGAATGTATAAATACCACTCCTGCCACTCCTGCCCTACAATAAATGGCTCCCACTCCTGCTGTATCAATCTACACAAGTTCTTCGTCACCTCCCCCCCCTCCCCCCCCCCGGTTATTTTGCTACAGCCAGACTGTGGCAGTTTTTGAATAGCAATACTATATTTAATTGAAAACGGAAGTCACAACTTCTAAAATCGGTGTGATACATTTCCAACACCACACACAAATATCTACATGCATCTCACCATGGTTCTTTTTGTGTGTCTTGTCTCTGTTCATCCATCCATCTATCTACCTGCGATCTCTTACCACACAGTGATAGTAGGTGTGTTTTTGTTTGTTGTTTGTTTGTTTGTTTTACTTCTTAGCCAATTCTTTCAACATGAACTTATTGTTTTTTAACTGAGTTCCTGGAGTTCACTCTTTTTGGCTATCAATCAACACGATTTCAGGGTTAGTCTATACTATGGCTTCTAAAACATTACTTAAACATAGGAATGAATCATCCAAGGATCCTGTTAAAAAGTAAGTTACTAATATGGCATTATGTAAAAATGTGGATGTGTAACCGATGTGATTCTGCAATCTGTATTTGGGGTAAAAATGAGAGTTCATAACCCACTTGAATCTAATGTATGAAATATGATATCTCAAGAGCTTTGTAATGTTTTGAACAACCAATTTAAAAAATAAATAAAAAATAAAATAAAATTTAAAAAAATTAAAAATTAAAAAAAAAAAGTAACATCTCATCCAGTAAATCTAGGGTGAGGATCAAGATTCTACATTTCTGGTCTTCTGGATGCCTTTGCTGCTGATCCTAGGACCACACTTTGAAAGCAAGGCTCTACATAGACCACAGTAAGTGACAGATCAACGCACTGAATAGAACTTTCAATTAGTTGCTGGGCAACCTGACTTCTTATCCCAGTTCTTTCAGGTTTTAAACATGTGAACTGACCAAATCACACATTCTCTAGGGTTTTATTTCATTAAATGTGGCTCCATGACTGCCCTTATCTTGGCTAATTTCCCAGCTCTAACAGAATCATGATATTAAATATGATACCACTACTAGTAACACTAACTTAAAGCACCTCCCAAGTTCTAAGCACTGCGACAGAAGCTACAGTTATTGTTTAATACTCAGTTTTACAAAAACTCAGTATAATAAACACGATTGCATCATTTTTAACTTTATTTTGTTTATTTATTTTTTATGTGGTGCTGAGGATGGAACTCAGTGCCTCATACATGGGAAGCAAGCTCTCTACCACTGAGCCATAATCCAAGACCAATAGTGTCATTTTTAATGAGTACATTGAGAATCACGAAATTAAGATCTTTTTCAAAGCTTCAGGGTGATTTGAGCTAGAGACAAGATTTTATTTTAGTAACATAATGTTTAATTTAGAAGTTATATTTTATATTATTTATTGTAAAAATGTTAAAACATTTTATGTCTAAGTATATGTATTTGATTTTAGGGGCACAAATATATTTACTAACATTTTTTCCATTATTTTTTAATTCAAAAAGCTATAATTCATCATTACAAATAAAAAATCTCAAACTTTAATTTTGGCTGCACAAAGAAAGAAGATGAGCTTCATATGTAGTCACACAATTAAAAAAATTATTAGCTTCTTTTTGTTTTTGCTCACATTTTTATATTTTTCTGTTTTGTTTTTACTTTTTTAAAGGTTATGTCTTCTCATGATTCAAAATCCAAATTCACTAATGAGTGTTTAATGAAATGGATCCTTCCCTTTTCTATCCCTGAGACCACTGAATTCTTCTCTTTAGAAATGAGTAATTTTTGGCATTTAAATTCTTCCTGAAATACCTTATACTTATTTAAGCAACATTCTTCTGGTTTTTCATTATTTATTCACTTTCTCCTATATTTTCTACATGAGAAACTAGGAGTTAAACACAGGTGTCTCTGATTCAAAGACTTCCAAAACATACTCTCTCTTTCTTACCACTATACAATTTAATTATAAATATTTTATTACAAAAGAAAAAATATTTAGGTCCAAACATTATCCTGACTTGAACTCTTACCTTGTTCGAGTCTGACTGCTGGGAGCCAGTGCCCTTTAGAGCAGAGAGGAGGTAAGCTGCATCCAACTGTCTTCCCCTCTTCCCATGGTCAACCTGCCCACAGGCAGGTGGGCACACAAGTCTTCTATGACTGATGCTGCAAAACTCCAAGAGGTGAATCAACCCAACTCCCATGGGTGATGGCATCAAACCCTGAGACTGCTGCTTCAACAGACTATTCCACAAAGATCATTGAAAACACAGCAGTCCTTTCCTCAGAAGAGCCCATGATTTTCAACTGAAAACTACCATATATTTTCAAAACAACAACGAAAATCCACTAGATTTACCAATATATAAATAAAATATTATTATTGTCATGATGCTAATTTATGTTTTCAATGAAGTACCAGATACTACTCAGCAAATAGCTTAAACAAGTTGACTTTGAACCTAAAATTAGCTACTAATGTTTACTCAGTAACACATGGGAACATGCCAGATGGGATTGAATTAACAGAATAGCAGATTTGTCTAGTTTCTGGAGCCAGTCCCTGGATTGGCTTAGTTCTCTTCATGGTTTGACAAGTTTGATGCACATCACTAAATAGGTTCTGATTTTTATAACTTATATATATTTTTCTTGAATGCAGGCTTTTCTATAAGAGAAAAGTAACTTTAGGCACATGTTCTGTTTTGTTGTTTTTCCTTTCTGAGGTTTTAACCATGACTTTGTATATGGGTAGGCAAAACCTCTACCAATGAGCTACATCCTCAGCCCTAGGAGAGTTTTTTTTCATGCTCACCAGTTCTGTGGTCATTCATTTTATCATTCTTAAATACAAGGTGCTTGAAAAAGATGATATGTTGACTTTATTTGAAGCACCTTGAAAATTTCATCTTGAACCTAATTAGAGATAGTTTGGGAGAAAAAAAATATAGAGATTATTTTCTTTTTCTAGAAAGTAAGATACACTAAAAGGAGAGAGAGGTTTTTTCCATCACAAATGCAAAATAATTAGTAGGTAATTTCTAAATCTCAATCAATTCAAATGGTTTTATGTACATGCAATAGGAAATCAAAGGATTAATATTTTCATCACAGACACATGATCTTCAAATCTTTTATAAATCATGCCTATAAATCCAAATAGTCAAACCCAGAATTTTATTACTTGTTAAAATTTCCACGTAATATAACATGTTGTAGAGTGCATCACCAGCAATATTTTGCATAGTGAACAAAGGTAAGAAAATGCCGCAGTCTGGCTGGGCACAATTCAGGAGCCACTTGTCAAAAGAAACAAGCTTTATTTTTAGAACACACACACTGCACCACACAGCTCTTCAGGAGTTCCCTCAAAGCCCAACTGCTTATGCTTCCCACAAGCCTCTCAACCCTCCCACTCCTCCTGCTCTTGAGGCTGATTGGCTGGGTTGCGTGGGCGAAGCCAAAAAAGTCCCCCAATGAGCAGCTCCGTGGTCTGAAAGGGCGGGGAAACAGCCCAATGAGCATCACCACAGAGGAGCCGATCAGCTGGCAGCTGGAAGTTTGTTGGGGCCCCTTCGGCTGTGGCTCTCAACAAGAAAGCAATTTTAAAAAATTTAATAGTTGTAAATGGAGAGCATGCTTTTATTTTCTTTATTTTTTGTGGTGCTGAGGATCAAACCCCGTGCCTCACACATGCTAGACAAACACTCTGCCACTGAGCTACAGCCCTAGCCCAAGAAAACAACTTTTAAAACTCAGCAAACACAACTCCATCTGGAAAACACTCATCTACAACTGTCCAAGTGGAACAAAAATGACAAAGAACCCAGAACTTATTTCATGCAAGATAAAAAGGATTTCTCTCTTCACCCTAAGATTTTTTAACTGCACTTTGCAATTTTCCTGTGTTAAAACTGTGCTCTAGCATTGGCAACCCGTGTGCTAGTAGAGTGGGAAAAAAACCTCCAGTCTTACACTTGGGAACTTGATGCTGACAACCTCTTTGGCAGATGGACTGTGATTTTTCTCTTCTGTAAAACCAACATTCCAATTAAAATAGTTCTCTGATTTGGGGTCAATGATAAAAGGCAAAGAAGCTACATGAGGAACAGACAGAAAAGTTAAAACAAAAATGATTAAAAAGGCAAGAAAGGTAAAGACAGGTGAGAGGAGTATATTAGAAATAAAACTCAAAGCTAAAAAGCAGACATTTGGAAAGGAAAGGAGAAAAAGGAGAAATGTAGGTTGAAGGTTATTTGAAGCAATGTAGAAGGAGCAAGGATATTTGGAAAGAGTCAGACTGTTACATGAAATTCATTTACTCTTTGAAATAAAGAAACTTTTCATTTTACTGGCTGTCTCAAGCCCAGCAGTTTGGCCATGTCTGCTGATGGTGCTTGTTTTAGAACAAGGCCAAAACAACTCTTTTAACTTATAGATTTATTGTATGGTTACCTCCGTTGTTCAATGAACTGAAATTGTCCCCAAATCAGTCATGATGGGAATTGAACCTCACATCTCACACATGCTAACCATGCATTTTAACACTGAACTGTCCTCTCAGGCTTCAATAACTTCTTTAGACACTGGATGGCTACAGCTGTGGTAAGGATAGCATGTCTGCATTTTTCACCCCTTTGTAATAATTAAAATGAGAAAATGTTATTTTCTTAGCAGAACGATTCCCGCTTTTCATTCCTACCTTCGTCCTGTTCCTGCCCCTTGCACACTAAGGTAAATAATGAAGAAAAATAATCTGATAAACCTCTCAGGGCAGTGACTAAAAACCTCAAGGTCATGTTTACATCCATGCATCTGGCTACTAATCTGGCTTTTAGGGAATATTAGTTCAGCTAATTGAAGGATTTTTATTTTGCTCAAGGGACATACAACTTGGGAACAGAGTTAAACTATTAAAACAATAGAGGGTACTGGAAATATCATTGTAGACAAATGGAGTAAAAATAAGGAAGAGCCAATTTTAATAGAAAAAGATACTATAAGAACCAAAATGTTGTATAGAGATTTTTAGTTTTTGCAGTAGGCGATAAGACATAAATTCTGTTGTTTTCTCAGGGAAGCTGGTAAAATATATATTTCTCACTCTTTTGTGACATAGATTTACTCTATCTATGTGATATCTGCAGTGACCACAGTGAGGGGTGAACACCACTGGAGAGCTTATCCAGATCCTGTTTTAGCATAAGGAATATGATGCTGACCTGGAGAATCACAACCCTCACTCTCAGCACTAGTCAGCAATCTGAGAGCAGAGAGGACCTTATTAGTAACTCACAGTGCAGGCATAAAACAAGAGCTGATAAAGGAAAGTGGGAAGGAGATCAAGAGAATGCATGCACTCCCACAAGCTCTTCTCAACCCACTGAGAAGAACTCAGGATGGATATTCCATGGTGGTGTCCTAGAGAGAGAACCCCTCCCTGAGCCGCTTTGTTTAAATGACAGGGGACACACAGAGCATGCAATCAACCATCTAACAGCAGAAGGTGTCAGGTCTGTGATACACCTTGCCAGGAAAACCAATACCCAGGGCCAGGACCTAAGTCTGTAGGGTTGTGCGCATAACAGTACCTGCCATTTGGAAATTTGTAGCTCTTCCAATTTGTTGCTAAATATTGTAGGAGAGTCACAGAGGATATCAAAAGAAACAGACTTGCCTCTCCTGTGAAGTTGTTTTTTTTTTTTTTTTCCAAAGAAATTTCTTACATGGATAAAGAAATTGAAGAAATACAGTGTAGGAAAAAACCACTTCTAGCATCCAGCTAATTCAAAAAAATCACTAGATATTTTTGTTTATCCAATAAGACTCACAAAGTAAAAAATTTAGAATAAACAGAACCTGAGAGGACACATTCTATTTCTGACACAAAGTTTATCTGAGGTAATCCCAGATACAAAATGTTGAAGTTTTACATATAGCTGTTAATTCTACAAAGTAACAAGAGAAAAGATTCAAAGAGATTCACAGAAGTTGAATTCAGAAGAAAACATTATGATGTTATCCAACTACATAATGACCCATATACTCTAATTAATATAGCCCTCTGTATCAGCCATTGCAATTTAGCTTGACTATGTAGACAAATTTTGCCCATACAATTAAACTAACATTCCCTATTGCTTCCTAATTTAGACAAGTAGATGTTGTAACAATACTCAGTTTTATGGAGATACATAACTCATGTAGCTTGAAAATGTATGAATAAATTCAAAATGAGAGTATAAATTTCTCAAAATGAGATTTAAAATGTCTTATATTTCCTCTCTCTCTCTCTCTCTCTCTCTCTCTCTCTCTCTCATACACACACACACACAAAAATGCATTTTAATAGTTTACTACTCTTAATTATAAATATTCTTCCTCCCACATACCGAGCATCATCTCACACATTTAATATAGTTTTTATTTTATTTTTTGGTAGGGGAAGGATACCAGGGATTGAACTCAGGGGCACTCAATCAATGATCCACATCCCCAGTCCTATTTTGTATATTAGAGACAGAGTCTCACTGAGTTACTTAGTGCCTGTTTGTTTGTTTGTTTTCCTAAGAATGGCTTTGAACTCATGATCCTTCTTCTTCAACCTCCAAAGCCAGGATTACAAGCATGCACCACAGCACTCAGCATACACCTTATTTTTACTAACTTTCTAATAAGTAGCTCTTGAAAACCAGTGACAGGTTTCTAGATCCTCTTTTCTATAAGCAACATCTTGACCTAGTCTTTACCAAACAATTTTTAAAATGTCCTTTTGGGTGATAATACAGAAGATATGTTTTTTTCTATAAGAAAGGAAGGTTTCCATCTAATTTCAGAAGTCATCCTAAAACATGCCAAAATTTGAAGAAGTATGTGTAGAACAAGAAAGAATTCATCCTGTAATTTGGGAGGGGGGCACATCTATTCTAACTGAAAGCAAAAGTTTCTGAGTATCTGATACTATGGAAATGGTGACAGATGCTATTAAAGTTGTGGTGTGTTTATAAATAATATTTTCATAATGAGGATCCCTAGGTGTTTACACAGCTTGAAAGAAAGCAGTTTTACTGTGGGAATCTCTGAAGTGGGGTAAAGCATTAAGCCCTGATATCTTACTTAACTATTCTAATTGGTCTGAAAATGACAGTTATGTAAAAATCTCAGAATCAGAGATCTACTTTATTTACTGGTGAGACAAGCTTTTGATTATTTAAATAGAATAAAAAAAATAAGTATTTTCTGCATGACTTGTTTGTAGAAAAGGTGAGATAAATTCATAAATAAATCTGTTATAAAATCTGACTGAAAACTAATGGTCTACTTTGCACATTAGGACTTAAAATGCAGCCCTCAGTAATGGGAAAGGCATTCTTAATCTCTTCATTGTTATTTTATTTAATATGTTGAGCAACAGGTTCATTAATCATTTCATATTAATATTCAAGAGAGACAGGAGATGCTGGGACATGTTCTATTCCAAATAGTGATTCCATTTGATTTAGGCATGATAGGGAGGGAACAGGAAGGGAAATTAACTTTCTGATACACTTATTTCTACTTCATTATTCTAAAAGTCTTTTCTGAACCATTAGGAAAACTTAACCAGAGTAAAGCCAATCTTGATGTCTGCCCAGTCTAAGAAATAAAATCAATCACTTTTATTCAAAGGTTTGTTTATTCAAAAGAGAATCACTTTTATAAAACAGTATAAAAAAGAATAATCATTAATTTCATCTTAGATTTTTTTTTACTCATTTTGGGGGGCAAATGGAAGCTACTAGAAAAGAAAAGGATTGGCTAATTTCACTTAACTCTGATATGTGGGTGCTAACTAACACACAATCCGGTGGGGTGACGGAAGAATAGAAGTTTATTGAATTAGACAAAGGAGAATGAAGGGAAGAGAGGAGAGATGGAAATAGGGAATATAGTAGAATGAGTCAGACATAACTTTTCTACACTCATATGTGAATATGCAAACAGTATAATTCCACATCATATTCAACCACAAGAATGGGATCCTATTTAGATTAAGTTATATTCCATGTAGATATTATATGTCAAAATACATTCTACTGTCATGAATATCTAAAAAGAACAATTTTTTTAAAAAAATTGAACAAAAATGAAAAGGAAAACAACTATGTACTGAGATTATGCATTGGGCTTTGTAGCTTTTTTTTTATATTGTTACTAATAAGTCATCACACACGTGACACAAACCCTACGTTCTCTATCCTTCATACAAAGTGGAATATATAAATAGACAGTACCATGTAAAAAGACACTGTGAAATTTTCAGTAGTTAAAATACTACTAGAAGTCTATTGGAAGCCTAGATAGTAAATATTTAGCTTTATGAAATATTAATGTTGATGCATTGAAAGCTTTAGAAGCTTATTTAATTTTTAGGATGAATCTATAAGGTTAGTATTTCTGTTCCTATATAATCATCAAGGGAGCTGCGATAGGGATGTTCAGTAACTTGTCTAAGGCCACAGAGTTGAAAAACAGAATTTAAAACCTATGCTTAGTCACATATGAAGAAAAAGGAATGAAGAGTTAACTTCTGTAAATTTACTACTCGGCATTTAGTTAGCCTGTGACCTAAACAAATGTAAATATTTATATATATATATGGAAGTCTGGGACTTTCCTATGACCTTTGTAGTTATAAGTGAAAACTGGAGACCATCTTGCCTCTCTCAAGGGCAGCAAAGGCCGTTAATGGCTCAAACATGATCATATCCACATGATGCTGGCTTTATCCTTATTGACTTGTTAATATTCCTTGTGAGAAGCTCTCTAGGTCAGGAGAGGCTGTCACGCCTTCGTGCCTTGACCTTGCGTGTAACTATCTTTCATTTCCACAAGGAATTTTGTGTTCTGCATTCATAGCAATGCATAGAAAATTAAAAACCAGACTCAATAAATTGCTTTATTTGCCTCAACATTTCTGTTTCCTTCCAGTTTACACCAAAGTGGATTATTTTATTTGGTACTGGTATCAACTCTAAACCAAGATTCTTGGGGAAGCTGAGCTTATGGAAAGAAACTGGGGTTGGACGTGGAGTTGGACTGAGTCTTTAGCTCACTCCGTCTTCTCATTTCCATCACAGAAGAACTTCACCTTGTGAATGATCTCACTGAATACAATTTGAGTGGTGGGAACTTTTTAATTACCCTTTCTGGAAACCTTCCTTGGAAAATCATCATTCTAGTTTTTCAGAAGACGATGTAATCAAACTGGACTTATTGGATTTTAAACATCCTAAGTTCCTTCCCTTTAGGAACGCAGATCCTAGTTATGTTTTTAACTTCTTGTGCCCTCTGAGCAGAAGGTGTCATCCAATTATGTTGCTACAAGTTTTCTTATGCCTCTTTTCTTATAAGTTAGAATCTCATTAGATTTTATGAAAAGTTTCAGTAATATGCAGTGTATTGCAATTATGAGCTTTGGCATCTGTCTTAATACGATCTCTCACAAACTTTCAGAGTATTTATTTACGGCTGTATGTCTCATTATGCACCAAGCTGCAGCTTGCTAAAACAGAAACCATTTTTATGCCTTCTCCATGTCATGATAGGAAGTGGGCCTATTCTGGCAGACTGCTTTTCTCTTTTAAAGAAGTCCAAGAGCACAGAGAGATGTTGCTGGAGGCATCTTCAGGAAAATGAGGTCATTGGGTCACCAGTAAAGGTCATTGGGCTGGCTCTTTGGAGGCTTCACATCTGACACTCAGCTCCCCAGGCTCACAAACTCAATCTTGTCAGGAGTGTCCCGGACTTGATTAGATCAGAACTCAGGGTCACATTAACACATTTCCCACAAAATGATATTCAAAACCAGAATGGATAGGTATTAATTTGTAGTGGGATAGATAACTGATAGAGGAGTCATACATCTTCTGGTCTGTATTCTTATTTTTTCTCTCATTAAAGCCAAATTATGATCAAAAGACCTTGGAAGTAAAACAGTTGCATTTCTTATGATTTGAATATTTAGACCCTCCAGAAACCACCACCTGATGCATTTATCTAAAAAATCTACTTGTTACCCTTATCAGAGTAACAGGTATCTATCGAGCAGGTCAAGTCCTTGATTAGGACTATTCTCTCAGGGCACTTGAAAAGGCACTGCCAGTATTCCCATCGTTTATTATTAACTAATCCATTTTTCTGCTAGATACTCTGATTAAAAAAAAAAGAGCTTATGGTGTTTTCATATAAATATTTTTCTGGCTTAACAACCATTTTATATCAGGAGATTTTTGTTAAAAGGACCATTATGTCTTAAGATGACTTTGATCTCATACATAAGGTGCTGATTTGTAGTTTAATTCTCCAAGTTCAACCTTTTTCCCCCATTCTACCATTTTTACCTCCAAATATGCTCATGATTGAGTGCTGGAAACAATCATTTTATCACCCAGCAGGCAGGAGGCCAATTTTAAGGCACAAGGAATAATACACACACACACACACACACACACACACACACACACACACAAACTTGATGTGGTCAGAAAAAAAACTCCTAGCTTCTTATTCAGATTAAATCTGGATGATTTCCAGGATTCAGGGTAGCTCTGGAAGATGGCGAGAAGAAAGAAAAGCGTTTGTTGGAGTCTGGCAGGAATTTCGGGAATTTTTGATCTAGGACTCAAAAACGATCTTTAAAATATATGTAAATGAAGCAGAACTATTAATTGTTCAGTGACTCTAGAGGCCACTGAGCATATTGCTTGTGATTATGAGATGTGGAGTCAGCCAGAGCTGTCTCTGCCTCTTTTTAACTGTATGGTTTTTGACTAACATAACCTCTCTTAGTCTGTTTCCTCACCTGCAAAAGTGGAATGTAATAATGCCTACTTACCAAGGATAGAAGGATTAAAGAAGGTAGTCCTTGAAAAGATTAAGTTCAATGTCTGCACCATAGAGAGCATTCATTAAATGAAGGCTGTTGTTATATTTATTGGATTAAGGTGTTGGTTTTATTTTACTTAAGAAGGATTATCAATTGATGGCTTAAGAGCAACACTGTGGCTTATTTACAAAATAAGTATAAGGAAGAAGGATGTGTTTAGGCCTTTATATTAGACCGCGAGGTGTCGTGCATATCAAAATCCATACACAACTGTGGAATCCAAGCATATTTCCTTACCACATAGACAGGACTAGGTGCAGCAGCATGGGTTCCCTGAGACAGATCAGGGAACAGAGGCCCTGGAGCCTGAGTATCTGTGTTTCAGTGCTTGCTTCTCCCTAGTTAGCAGTATGGGCTTGGGTGAGTTATATACCCTTTTTCTAGTTAAAAAATTTTAAAAAAAGTAATTTTAAAAGGCTTCTGAGACTTTTAAATAACTTAACACAGATAAAACACTACAGGAAGGGCCCTTAATAACCACTATATAAGGAAAACCCATTCTCATATGATTAGTTTTAGATTCTGTTAACCATGATAATACATAGATATCAGTATTTACATGAACTGATTATATTACATCTCTGTTTCTGGGTTGGAAATGCACTTCAAAGGCTCATGTCCTAAAAGGCTTTGTCAAACATGTGTTGTCATTGGGCTCTGATGGAACCTTTGAGAAGTGGAGCCTATTTGGAGGAATTTAGGTCATTTGGTATGTTCCCTTGAAGGGACCCTACTCCTTTCCTGTCTCTTTTTGCTTTCTGGCTGTCACAAGGTGAGCTGTTTATTCTGCCATGTTCTCCCCACATGATTTACTGTCATA
This sequence comes from Callospermophilus lateralis, assembly GCF_048772815.1. Lineage (NCBI taxonomy): Eukaryota > Metazoa > Chordata > Mammalia > Rodentia > Sciuridae > Callospermophilus > Callospermophilus lateralis. The sequence goes on along the minus strand of NC_135313.1, from coordinate 105,823,765 downwards.
CCACAGGCCTGATGCAAAGGGGCCAAGAGACCATGAACTGAAACCTTTGATTCAATGAGTCAAAACAAGTCCCTTCTCCTTTTAAGTCATTTATCTCAAGTATTTTGTTCCAGTGACAGCTGACTAATACAACCTCCTACTCTTAAGAATTCATTTCCTCTTCTATTCAAAACAAAGATTGGCTTATCATATTTCTACAGTTTCCTTAGCTGCAAAACCACTTTTCCAAGTTGTTTTCATCTGAAACCCCACAATCATATGTAAAAAGGCAATCAAGGAGAGACTTAGAAATTCTTTAGAGTCCATGATGCCACCAATCTTTGTCACTGTACAAACCTGTTTTTGTGTCTGAAGACAGAGGAAAATAAGAATAAGAAAAAGGAAGAGGGCAAAAGATCATTCAAGCAGTCCAGAGCCATGTTGTATTCTGGTATCTGGCGAGGTATAATGGTAGAGGAAGGATGCAATAACATTGTAATGGCTGTTTCTTCATTCAACTAACAGGTTTTGATCAGTTTTTAGAGCCTGCTACAGTTTCTGAGATATTGTAGATAAAGCAATAGTCCTTAGCTTATAGTTGTTAGTTGTTTAAACATACAACTACACCAGTCAAGATTTAGTTGGAAATGCACTGATTCCTTTAAGTGAATTGGGGCTGACTAAATAAAGAAACAGACACAGAAAGGACTTTTTCTTTGGATTCAGTGGCCGCCCCTCAACCACAGCTCCCACAAGGGAGTCAAGGCAGGCAAGAAAGAGCAAAAGCACTCCTAGAACCTGGGTTTTATTGGGGAGAAGCAATTCAAATGAGGCAAGGGGTAGGGTTACAACAAACAAGTGGGTATAATCCAACTTCATTGGGCGACACCCACTTCTGGAGCTGCACCTCTCTTATCTGAGCAGAGGTAAGGTTCAATGGTATTGCAATGTTTAATACCTCTTTACTCAGAATTTAAAGGTGTGTACATAGCTCCTGTCTTGAGTAGCTCCCGGCACTTACCCTCGAGAGTCTTCAGTCTAGTGAGGGTGAGCCATTGAATTAGTCAGCTCATGGTTGTCATTGTGAGTTCTTGTGATCTCTCCTTGGTACTTTGCTGCAACCAAGTTTTCCTTCTTTACTTGGACATGAGACATACTGGGTAGAGCCATACTAATGGTGTGATTTTAAATAAATTTGTTCTTTACAGAGCTTATTTTCACATATAATTACAATCTGAGAGAATATGTGATAAATACAAAGGTCAAATAAGCACATGATAATTTGGGAGTTGAGCCCTGATTGATGGAAGGAAGAGAAGAAGGGTAGAAACTAAAGAACCTTCTTCTAGTTCCTCACATTAGGGATACCTGCAGGGCCTGGTGATCCCCAGGCTGTCACCCAACTATTCTTTCCTGCAAACTAACTGATCTGGCTTCTTCTCACTTTCAAGTACCCCTTTTAGAGACAGAATCCTTGGAGTTCATCTAAGTATAGAATGACAATATGGACTTACTGTGTCCCCAGTGCATCCAAAGAAAGGTTTTAACCATAGGAAAAGAAACAGGGAGAACATCATGATTACAAATGGTCAGAATGAAATTTGTTCCTAGTGTTTGTAGGAATCTAAATGAATCTTGACTTGATCTTATAATTTTCTGTTTTCTTCTAATTTTAGGCATTGTTGTAAAAAAAACATATCTGGTGAGAGTGGACAATGTTTTGTTCTTAATGATGAAAATGTAGCATAGTGGTTAACACTTCAGTTCAATTTCCGGATTTTTCTCATTATATTAGTGACCTTGAGCAAACTTCTCAATGACTTATCTTTTTAGCAAAGTGGTTATAATGATAATGCTGCTTCACGATGTGTTTGTGAGAGGTGAATGGTAAAATACATGAAAAGTGGTGTGTACATATTAGACCCAGATTAAACACTCAATGAATTATATTTTCCTATTTAAGTACAGAATACAGACAATGAATCCAAATAGGAATAAGCCTATCTAGAGAGTGTATAGCTTAACAATAAAAATATTGCCCATAGAGTTATAGAATATTGCATGTAGAAAAAGCAATGTATGGCTTGGGCAATTGAAGTTAAAAAATCAAATATAATGGGAAAAGTCTCGGCTGGAGGAGAAATTTGCCCTTCAGTTTTTCAGACCTGAATCATGCCAAATAATCATTTTGCCTTATTGACCTCTTTATTTTGAAAGTAAAGTGTTGTGAGCCTCTTAGGAAAACACTCCATTATTCTATACAAGGGGGACAAGATATTGGGAAAACAAGACATCCATAAGGCAGTTAACAAAGACATGTAAGAATATGCCAAAAATTACAATAAAAACATACTACTAAGTCAGGAATAGGAGAGATTAAAGTGGATGGAGATGTCCTAGGAGAGATCTAATAAAGAAGTAGAGTTTAACTTGAAACCTGACAAATAAAAAAATAAAAAAAAAAAAAAGAAGCTAGCCCCTCATAGTCTGAGCTCTTAGTTGTGTCTACAGTTGTACTCATGACATAATTTTACACTGTGTGGGAATCAGTACCTCCCCTTATGGTATAGATTCTGCTCTTACCTACAGTTTTGGAGAGGTCTGGACCATATTAACTTGCCCACATCTTATAAATTAAAGAGTAGGTTTCAGCTCTTGGAAATCTATCCCCACAACCCCTGTTCTAAAACTTTCCCTTAGAAAGAAGGTGAAGATGTCTTTGCTACTCAGCTAGGCCAGATTTAGCAGTCCCCCAAATTGCCACTTTGTAAAACAATGATGTCCCCAAAACAGATACATTACATACCAATTCACCAGTGATTTGGATGCTAAGTATTCGTCTTCCCATGGTGCCACTGATAAAGAGGGCAGCTTCATGACATGAGTTGGAATTGTGTAGTTTGCCTTGAATTCATATCAATCCCAGTGATCCTCAGCCAGAGACAGTAACCATCAAAGGTTTGGAGTACTCTGTTTTTGTAATATAATGTTTACCTTGAAAATTCATTCATTCATTAGACATTTATCAAATAAATCCTCAAATGAGAACAGTCCTATTAAAAGGAGGAAACATAGGGAGAGGGTTTTTCATGGTTCCTATTCACAAAGAGCTCGTGGACATTTGGGAGAACAGGCACATAGATGAATTCATTACTACACAGCCTAGTGAGTGACAAGACGCAAGTGGCTAGCTCTTTTTTTCTTACTTCAGCTTATTGCAGAACTAAAACCAATATCTTTATTTTGGCTCCAGATTGGAATAAATTTTACTTTTCCTCCCGGGACAGTGAAAGCTCTGTTGAGAAACTAATAAGTTGAGCCCAAATTCTCAGTAGTATGCCTGATGAGAAATAACAGATTTTGAAAACAAGAAAAAGGAGTAAGGCCGTTCTGATCCAAATAATCAGAGAAAAAAAAATTCAGGCTCTGGTTATCTAAACAAGCAGGAGGAGACAGTTAAGAAATTAGCATAAGTTAAATAATGAAACATTCATTATTTCACAAATGAATTACTGAAATTCTTGGCATCTGCACTTTCATGTCATATGCTATTTTATTGTTGCTAGTTGAAGGGAGTCAGGTATACTTTAGAGATACTTTAAGAAGAATATCAATTATTTTGAAATACATACATACATATAATATAAAAAAAAATAGACAAGGGTATCTTTAAAGTTATAAATTTCAACACCTCTGCATGTTTAGTAGAATTTGACATTTTAGAATGAGTTTTCAGACACTCCAATATATTTCTAGACTTTGAATTTTTATAAAGTGGAATATCTTGGTCATTTTTTATTGGTCTGATAGTATATTCAGTATTCTCACAAACTACAGATAAAGTAAATGACTGTTCCAATATTTGACAAGAAGTTTATAAAGAAAAATATGAATGATATAAAATACAGAATAGAGTGTAATGAAAAGGCACAGCAAATATATTCTGTTTTATACACTCATATTTCTCAATTTCTATAACTATCCTCTAAGATCTTATGCAATATTGAGAGACAGATGAATTGACAAGATGTAGTAGAAAGGATATTCATTATGGCATCACCAGCAAAGCAGGAAAGCCCACAGATTGAGGAAACCAGGAATAAGTCCTTGCTCTGTTCAATAGGGATCTGTTCATAATTCACTCCATAATTTGTAGGTGAACCCCCAGTCAGCCTCTGCATCTCCATAATCATGAGAGGCAGAGTAATCCATTGGATAAGCTTTCTGTGAATGTCAGGGGCTCTAGATTTTAACTCTGCTTTTCAATAGCATTGGGACTTTGGACAATCAGGTGAATCTTTCTTTTGTAAAATAAGAAACAATATATAAAATATATATGTATATGTTATATATCTTATCACCTGCCATTTGTCACCTCATGGGTAAAATTAGATAATATATGTCATTATACAATTTTTTCCTTCCTTTGCTGGTCCCTCAAGCCCTTCCTTACTTTTCTTCAGTGCCCTCTTATAATCTTTCTGAAAATCCAGTTAACTGCTTCAGAAACAAATCTTGTATCTGTCCACTTTTCTCCATCTTCCCTGATACCCTTCAAGACCGGGAATCCTCAACCTTGACAATAATGATGTTTGGAGTCAGGATCAGCTACAAGTTTTGCAGAGCTTAGTGCAAAATGAAAGTGTGATGTCCCTTCTCTTTTTTTTTAACATTTATTTTTCAGTTGTAGGTGAACACAATACCTTTATTTTATTTTTATGTGGTGCTGAGGATCGAACCCAGTGCCTCGTGCACGCTAGGCAAGCGCTCTACCTCTGAGCCACAACCCCAACCTGTGATGTCCCTACTATAAGGGACAAAGGCAGGAAAAATGTGATGATGATGTTGCTAAAATATATTTTTCCTTTCACCTGCCATGTATCTCTTGGCTTATCATAGTGTGTTAATTTGTGATTTAATGATGTCATTCTAAATTAGGACAATTAAAATGATACATTATGAGCATGAATTTTGCCACTCATCTTTGTTTTATACAATGCCAGTTTTAAATGCAAATAGAAGAGCATTTAACCTGTATGCAAAAACACCCAAGTTACACAATATATCGTCCGTTCTTACTAGGACAGAAAAAAAATGATGTACAAAATTAATACAGTTGCTTTTTATCTCATGTCTTGATATGTACACATCCTGAAATCATTCTGAATGAGAAAGGAGAGAAAGCAAAAGGAAACAAGGATTTTCTTATCTTGTACTTTCCTTCAATATTGTCATTTTCAAAGTAAGTAGCTGGCTGAGAAAGGATATATAAGATCCCTTGGTTCTGTGTGTTCTTAGCCTTTGCCTTTTTCTCTGCATTGGAGAATTACCTATTTCAGATAGGTAATGTGGTCCCTTGAGGCTCTCCAGCATGTCATAAGACAATCATGGATGAGAAATGGTTACCCTGGGCTTTGAGTCTCCTTGAAATCTCACACACCTCAGTCCAGCTAATTCTGTGCTCACGAGGTACATATGTGTCAATGTACCAGCAAGGATGAGAGCACACATACTAAACCTATCTCTCCTGTGCTTTTGGCATACAATATTGTTCCAATGGACTTTACTTATAAATCATAAAACAATTACAACTTCAATGACACAAATTTTAAGAACTCAAGATGTTAACAGCAAAGCAACAAATCCAGTGTGTGTCCCTTCTGAGCCTGGATGGAGGCCCGTGAGACTATGTAAGTACTCCTTATAACACGGGATGATACTTTTAGTGGGGGACCCTTAGGATGTTATCAGTATTTTTGCTTCTGTCCAGCAGATGCTGATATCAACCCCCTACTGGTCATGACATTGAAATGTCTCCAGATATCTCCTGGGCCAAAAATGCCTTCTGCTGAGAGGCAGTGCTATAGACCGATCACCCTTCTTCTTGCTAGCTCTAAGCCCACCTACCTAACCAGCAACCCTGGCTCCAAGGTTTGCATCTAACATTTCATTCACTGCACACCAGAGTGATCTTTAAAACAATCTTGTCTCTCTCCTTCATAAATACTTTAGTGTCCACACCCTTACTCACTTCACATGTAAAAACTCAACCATCCCTATGCCCCTGGCTCAAAAGGTCCTTTGGAATTGTGACCATATACATCTGCTTCTATATTGGCCTGTTCTTTCCTCTTGCCTCCTGCACTCAGCCTCAGCAGTTTTAAAATGTTTCTCCACATGCCAAACTGGTGCATATATAAGGGCCCTTGTACTTACTCTTTCCGATGCCAGAGTGTTCTCAGCATGGCTGATTCCTTGTGTTTCATAATTTAAAAGTCACTTCCTCTAAGGGAGTTTTCTGGACTATTAATTTAGCTAAACAGTCATTCTCTATGATATCATTACTTTTGTATTTTCTGCACAACTCTTTTATCTAGTGCTTTTTCTTGCTCAATTATTTGTCTACTGCCTTTTTTCCCCACTACAATAAAATTCCACAAGAACAGACATCTATCTAATTTCTGTTATTTTCCCACATACTGAATAGCAAATGTCCAGTACAGAGTAAATGCTCAAGAAACAGTGATGGAATGTTTGTGGAGCACAGTAGTTGTTGAATATATGGAAGATTTTAAAAAGTCTTAACATCTCTTTATCTCTTTATTTTTTTTATGTCTTCTCCGGTGACATAATTGTTTTATGCCCAGTAGTACCAGATTTGAGCCCCGACATGTCTTTCTGCTCAATTGATTTTCTAACCATGGTTTTATTTCTTATTTCTTTTTTTTATTGGTTATTCAAAACATTACAAAGATTGCAGAATCACATCGGTTACACATCCACATTTTTACATATTGAGTACTTTGAAGACTTTTTTTTTCACCTTTCAGCTTATACAATTCTAAAGTAGTGAAAGGAAGGCAGGAAGCTACTGTACTGAATCCCTAGTACTAAATTTAGTACTGTTTGTGCTGTTGGAAATTCAGGTAATATTTGCACTATCATAGACATTTTTTGTTAATACTATGTGGAAGAAAGAACACTAGACTGAGGAAATTTAGAGTCAAAGTCTTGGTTTTGTCATAATGAACAACTATATTTTGGACAGCTCCTTCTCTCTCTGGTTTGCACTTTCAGTTTTTAACCATAGGCTCAGTCTTCAAAATTCTCCAAGTTCTAAAATTCTGTAACATGAAGAAAATGTACAAACATGTTTTAGGAAAAGAAAATGTATTGAAAAGGGTAAAATACTCTGCTAGGTAAATCATAGAAAATGTTCTTCCAGTAATGTTATTTTTAATAAAGTCCATGAAAGTAAAAAGGTTTATAATCCTCTTCAAAAATTAAGCCCTTGAGAAACTCAAGAAACATGTACTCAAAATTGAAACATTAATTAAAATATTTCAGATGCATCTGAGTAAAAGCACACTGAACAACTTTAAAAAAAAATTATTTCCTTTTTAATGACCACCGTGTTAGGAAAGGCTATTTGGAAAAGACTGGTTTTGCTAACGTCTGAAAATTGAAGAAATAAAACCTTATCTTCAGTATTGGTCTCAATTTCTGCATGGGTTGGGGCATGTTCACAAATGGATTCCTTCAATGCCTAATGAAGACAAGATGTAGTGCTTGTCCTTGGCAAAATTGTGGTTGACCATTCATCTTAGTGGCATTCTATCAATTCTCCATCACCCCAATCTGCCTTCCATTCACTAACCTTCAATTTCCGCTTGTGGGACAAGATTTATTTTTGTCAGAAGCCAAACAGCCTCTTTGAGGTGCTATAGAACTGTAGTTATCATTTACATAGGAGCTAAAGAAAAGACAGAAGAAGAGGGGTGGCATTATTTGACAGGTTGTTCTTCTGGTCACCTCTCTACTTTCCCCTCACCTGATTCTGCACCTGAAATTAATATCAGCACGAGTCCTAGAACTATAGATGCTAACCGTCTAGTGGATTTCTGCTGACCCCCATAAACATGGCTGCTCTCCATTATTGTCTCCCAACTCTTTGCTTCTTTGATCACTGATGTAACTGATGGCTGCCTGTGTGTTATTCATAAGCACCAACAGTGCCCTCCAGTTATACTGCTTTCTATTGCTGAAGTTCTCTGATATTTGTCACGCCAGATTCATGACTTTAGAAGTGGACACCTTTTCAGAGTTCATTTTTCCACTGCAAAAATTCTCTTTATTATATCCCCCAAAGATAATCTGTCTTCCAGTTTCTGCTTGAGCCGCATTTCATGGCAGAGAACTTGCCAGGTTTTGAGGGAGATCATTGTACTGTTAGTTAACAGTAATATGGGTACACATAATGGGTAGAAATTATCTCTCACTTCTATTAACTGATCTCAGTCCTGTCCTCTCTGAAGCCACACAGAATATGATTACTTCTGTTTTCCCTTTATGTCGTGTTATATATCATATTCCTCTAGATCATGGATTCAAACTAATATCATGCAGTCTGGAAGAAATTCATAATTATGCTTTGTCTACCTTAAACAATTATGCTCCTACTCTGATTTTAATGTATTTTGTGTTATGGTTTATATGTAAGGTGTACCGCAAAGCTCATGAGACAATTCAAGAAAGTTTAGAGGTGAAATGATTGGGTTATGAGAGCCTTAACCCAATCAGTGAATTATTCCCATGATAGGGATTAACTTGGTGGTAACTATAGACAGGTAGGGTGTAGCTAGAGGAGGTGAGTCTTTGGGGGCATCCTTTGGGGGCTTATATTTGTCCTTGTTGAACAGACCTCTCCCTCTAATTCCTAATAGTCATGTTCTAAGTTGCTTCCCTCCCCTACACTCTTCCATCATGATGTTCTGCCTCACCTCAAGCCTGGGGGAATGGAGCTGACCATCTATGGAGTGAGACTTCTGAAACCCTGAGCCCCAAGGAAAGTTTTTTTTTCTAAAATTGTTCTTGTCGGGTCTTTTGGTCGCAACAGTAAAAAAGCTGACTAAAACAAGTTGATTTGTTTTGTGTTTAGCCATTACTTGGGGGCACTAAGAACATGTTAGGGATTTTTAAAAAGTATTCTATAGAGGGCTAGCGATGTGGCTCAAGTGGTAGCCCGCTCGCCTGGCATGCGTGCAGCCCGGGTTCGATCCTCAGCACCACATACAAACAAAGATGTTGTGTCTGCCGAAAACTAAAAAATAAACATTAAAAAAATTCTCTCTCTCTCTCTCTCATAAAAGTATTCTATGGATAATATGTTGTTTGCTACTAATATTAACTGTAGGAGGTAGAAATAATAACTGTTTCATTACTACTAGCATTGCCTCTTTACTGATGAGAAAACTGAAAAATGAACAGTAAGTCAGTAACAGAGCTGGGATTCAAACTGGGGCTTTCAAGACCATTCTCTTTCTAGTCTTAATGCTATACTGTGCCCTACAGAATATTCACATTGTATAATCTGTATTTCCAATTTTTCTTGAAAGATAAGATATTCTAGTTATACTAGGTTTAAAGTCTTTTAAGGCAAGAAGACTGTAGAAAGTAAGCTTGGGAAATTAGATGTTTAATTCACTGTCATCTCAAATAATTCTTTACCTCCTGCTCCACCCAGTTATTGAAGCATCTTACTTGTATCTTCAAAGTATTTGAGTTTACAATATTGGAGCCAAATTTTATTTATTTATTTATTTGTGTGTGTGTGTGTTAAGTACATTTTCTTTACCTACTTCTCAGAATCAGAGATTTAAGACCTTGGATGAAGAAAGATAATACAAATATAGACAAAACCAGTTTTAAGAGATTCACTTGTGCTTTCATTTTGGGTATGAGCTTAAGCAGGAAAAAAGAATGTACTCCTATAACGAAACAATTCATAAAGGTGAGGTATGTGAAAACATGTAGAATTAAAATATTTGAGTGCATTCTTATTACATCATTGACTTGAGATCCCATAAATAACATGGCACTGCAAATATGATAAAGACTATGGGCTCAATTTTCCATAACTGACAGAGGCAGTTCTATGATTTTTCTATGTTGAATGAATGTTGTTGCCATTGAGAATAAGGAAGGAATGAGCAAAAAGTGCCTTTTCAGAAATGTCAGAAGACTAAACGGCCTTCGTACAATAAACTAATCAAAGTCATGTATGATATGTTTCATATTTCAAGGTAACAGTGAAAAACATTGTGAGGGAGGGAAGTACCAGAAATTTCCTTGCTTAAAGTAGAGACAGCTTCAGGATAATGAATTTAAAACACAACGTTAGCTTTTCATGATTTCATTTTAATAATTTTGAAAAAAAAAAGTAACTGATTATTATATGTGTAAAAATTACTTTCGCTTATCCTTCCTCCCTTAAGTCATACAATAAGCCTTTGGCTAGGTTAAGTAAGTAGCATTGATTCCCCCATTTTGCTTTCTGGGTTTTGATTCATTCTCTTTTAATAACTCTGCTCTTTATGCTCACAATATTTCCAGGCATATGAAACATTATCAGTATCTGAATTCTAGCTCATGAAATTCTTCCAGGTTCACCTTGCTTTCAGTTTCCTCCCATCCTGTTAATATATTGATGCCATTCATTGCCCAAACTTTGTCCTGATCTTTAATTTTTTTTCTTTAACTAGTTTATATAAATGAACATCCTGTTTGCATTGGCTCTCTCCTGGTATTCCTACGGGACATTAGACCTAGGGGGCAGACCTCTCCTGACACCCACATTCCAGCTCAAGGCTCTCCACATCGCTAGTCCCAGTTTGAAAAAACAAGAGACCAAATAGTGTAAGGAAAAGAACCAGAAGAAAAGGAGAAGTAAAAAGAGGAGGGGGAAGAGGGAGGAGAAAGAAAAGGAGAAGGAGAAGAAAAAATAGCAATTGTTGAAGTTGTTGTTAAATCATAGGTGCCACAGCCCGGCTGGCTGGGCAAAATAGCCGGGGGCGTGATGAGCAACTTGTGTAGATTGATATAGCAGGAGTAGGAGCCGTTTATTGTAGGACAGGAGGGGTATATATACATTCCACACAGCTTATCTTAATTAACATAAACTAGATACAGCAGTCAACCAATAAGGAATCTCCACACTTAATGGCTCGCTGGCGTTACTTCACAAACCACTCCCTCTGGCAAAATGCCAGGCGCCATCCTGACTTGTTTACAGACTCTAACACATCGGGCCTTCATGCGTACAGTGGTAACAGATTTATAATTAAGTCTGATTACAAGAAACAGAAAAATTGGATATAATATAGATTTGATCATGGAAGCACTTTTCAGAGATTGCTTGTTCAGGGGTAGTGAGGCATGAGGTCAGGGAGGTAGTTCCTTATATTTTGTGCCCATCATCCTTTCCCCCACTCCCAGAGTTTCTCAGGTCTGACATGGCAATAATAGCTCTAGGTATTTCATTTGCATTTCAACTTGCTGAACAGAGAAAAGGACCTATGTTCATGGCGCTTCCATTTAAAAGCCTTTTGGAAGCTCTGAAGCTATACTGATTTGCAATCCTGGTTCCTTCAGTTATATGTCCTGGAGAGTGACCTTCAACATCTCTGAGCCTCATCTTCCTTATCTAGTAAATCATGAATTAAACAACCTACTGGGAGTTTTGTGACATTTAAATTGGATTGATCTACTTAAGGCACATAGAATTATACAGATAGTTTCCTGGCTTAGAAAATCATCATTATTATCATCACCATCCTTACTGTAGTTATCAACCTCACTATTATAAATGATTGTTAGCTGGTCAGTTATAAAATTTTCTTAAACCCCAGACTTTTAGTATTATAGTATCTCTTCTTTGTATGTTACTTAACATTCATTTATAGTAGTTACAGAGTTACTGTAGTTTAAGTACCTGTTGATAAGTCTAATAAAACCAAATTTATTCTTCTATTAATGTCTATTTAGTGTCCAGGATGTTTCTTTTCCTTGTCATTTGTATGTATTTGCAAGTATTTTATCCAAAAATCTCTCCATCTCTATCTGCTTATATGTATCTCTGACCAACAGTGAACACATTTTTTTCTATTACCATAACTTTATTCAAACTGTTCGAAACTAATGTTTTGATTAATGCTATGAAAACCATCTAAGATGTGGTGTAAGCTAAAAATACAAATTATCTCAATAAATGTTGGGAAGAAAAGAACCATAGATCATTAACAGAAACCAGGTATATATTGAGGTACTAAATAATCTTTTGAAATTGACATAAAAATATGGATGTATTATTTTACAAATTATTTGTTGGTATGCCTTAGGGATAATACTCCTTTGAACACTGGATGAGGTTGTCACCCTACAGTAAGTGATCAGTCTCCTTCCACCCTTCCACACTTGGAAACACCATTAACTTATAGTTCTTAATATGACTGAAATGAGTCTGTAAACTGTTAGCCAGTGAATATGACTCAAGTCACCCTGAGCAACGCGTGGATGCAAGTCTGAAGTCTATGAGCATCTATTCTAAGAACAGGGGCCCTTAAGTCATGATTGGCTTTCATTTTTATTACTCCCCTTAAACTGCTCTTCCTGAAGAAACTCCAATCTCATAAGTCAAATGACCAAGACAGGAAAAACTCGTTACCCTGCTACATTTGTACAGTCTGCAAATTTTGCATAGGCAAGCACAATTCCTGCTTTGATCTACTCCCTTGGCTTCTCTGCTAGAACATAATGCACTCCCCATTCCTTCCACAGTCACTGTCTTTTTCATCTTCTTTGCTAACTTTCTTTATCACTATGATTAATTAACATGTAACTTTCAGGATAACTATTAAAATTTTTCTTGATATCTACTCACTGTTTAGAAAACCTCACCTCATGGCTTTGCATGTCATCTATCTTTAAGATTACCAAAGTTTCTGATTTGCTCCTGAACATCAGATTAATGTATGCTAATAACTACCCAACATTTTCCCTTTTTTTAAAAAAAAATATTTTTTAGTTGTAGATGGGCACAATATCTTTATTTATCTATATGCTGTGCTGAGGATGGAACCCAGGGCCTCACATATGGTATGCAAGGCTAGGGATACAACCCTAGCCTTCCCTTAACTTTTTAATAATTAGCACAAACAAAACAATCTAAAACTGAACTCTTCATCTACACTTCCATTTTTTCCCAGACCACTCCACTGACTGGCTTTCTACTTTCAACTCATGTTTAACTTAATACATATTCTCTCAGACTAAATATCTTGCAGACATTTTTGACTCCTCTCTTTCTTTCAACACTATTTACAATCTTCAGGCTAATTCTGTTCACCTAACATTCAAAGAACATCCAGAATTTGGTCATGTCTCACTAACTCTACTGCTAAAAATATATTTTATGTACATATTTTTAAAGATCTGTTACTCATTTATTTATTAGTTCAATGTAAATTTATTGTCCCTACTATGTATTTTCTGTATAAAATTTTCAGCAATGGAAATAAATTGGTATCATAAAACAAAGCTTTGACACTTATAAAAGTTCAATTTCTTTGCGAAAGCATACTGTAAAGAGAATAAAAGTAGTATATTTTAAAAAATATAGAAGAAAAATGTTCAGCTAGTAAAGAATACAATTTAAGATATGGTGGCCAACGTAGGCACCAGAGAGAAGGTAACATTTAAGCAAATACATCATGGAAGTGAATGTTACATAACTGAGGAAAGAGTATTTCAAACAAAAGGAACAAGTTCAGGGGATTAAAAGGCATGTGGGCCTGTATGTTTAATGAACAACAAGGAAGTCACTGTAACTAGGGAGAAGAATTGACAGGCATCAGAGATTTTGAACCTCTGGTTATATGAGACTTTGTAGAACATGGCATTCTTTGGGAGATGGGAATTCAATTGTTGGAAGGATATGAGCAAAAAGATATGACATTTTATTAATTGCATTTTAGCAGGATTAATATGGATTCTTTGTTTAGAATTGACATGAAGTAGGCAGGTCAGGAAGGAAGGAAGGAAGAAAGGAGAGCAGTAAGCAGGCTATGGGAGTAGTCCAGATAAGAGATAATCTGGCTAGGATCATTGTGCTAGCATTGGAATTAGTTAGACATGACCACAGTAAACACTTAAGGAGAGAATTATAACCCATTACAAACCCAATGCCTATTTGATCATTTTTAATAGTGAAATAGTCAAAGAGCTAGAGAGAAAGTATCTGGTCATTTGAATCCTTCACTCCTTACTTGTGCTCAGATGAGGAAATCAAAGGAAAATGATGTTAAGAAACTCCAAGGACAAGCAGAAAAAAAAACCCTTCATGAATTAATCATAAAGACTTCAGCATATGACACATCAGAATGATTTGATTATTAAACGATTTAGTCAGACATTTGCCAAGTGGGGAAGAAAAAAGACTCAAACTGATTGATTAGCTGGATTTGTTCAAGATGGTTGAACTCAGACACTTGTAGACACATTCTAAAAGATCCATTGTATAACCTTTTCTCTCAAAGACAAACTATACTTCGGTAATTATTCCTTCATTTGTAAAATTCTGTCTGTTATCACTATCTGAAAAGAATGGGGATTACAAGGAAGGTGTGTGAAAACATTTCCTAGGAATTAGAGGCAGTTTTGCAAATAATTAACTCACCGAGAATATTATCTTATTTATATTCTTCAGATTTAAAAGAAGATTCAAATAGTAGATGACTTTATAAGTAAATTAGGGTTTTTTTTCTACATTTGCTCCCATCCTCTACCTAAGTCTTCTCTGAGCATGAAATTTAACATGTATTTATCAAGCACCACACTACATGCAGGGTGTGATTGCTGAAGGTTTTATAAGGTAGAGTCCCTGCTATAAAGTTCTGTCCTCAGGGGATTTACTATCAAACACTGATTAGTGATTTTTTTTTGCTCTAAGTTCACATTTTTAAATTATTTTTTATTTATGTATGATAGTGGAATGCATTACAATTCTTATTACACATATAAAGCACAATTTTTTTTATATCTCTGGTTGTATACAAAGTATATTCACACCAATTTATGTCTTCAAACATGTACTTTGGTTAATAATGTCCATCATATTTCACCATTATTTCTAATACCATACTCTTCCCTTTCCTTCCCTCCCTCTGCCCTATATAGAGTTTGTCTATTCTTCCTATGTTCCACTAAACCCACAAAATTATCTTATAGTAGACAAAGGCACCAAAATCATGCATTGGAGAAAAGATAGCCTCTTCAACATATGTTGCTGGGAGAACTGGAAATCCATAGCAACAAAATGAAATTAACCCCCCATCTCACACCATGCACAAAACAAAACTCAAGATGGATCAAGGACCTAGGAATAAAACAGAGACCAGAAGAAAAAGTAGATCCTAATCTCCATCATGTGGGATTAGGACATACCTTCCTTAATAAGACTCCTTTGGCACAAGAATTAAAATCAAGAATCAATAAATGAGATGGATTCAAACTAAAAAGTTTCTTCTCAACAACAACAAAAAAATCTGTGAGGTGAATACAGAGCCTACATCTTGGGAAAAAATCTTTACCCCTCATACATCAGATAGAGCACTAATCTCTAGTGTATATAAAGAACTCAAAAAAGATAAACACCAATAAAAAAATAACCCAATCAATAAATGGGCCAAGGACCTGAACAGACACTTCTCAGAAGATGATATACAATCAATCAACAAATATATGAAAAAATGTTCATCATTGCTAGCAATTGGAGAACTGCAAATCAAAACTGCTCAAGATTTTATCTCACTCCAATCAGAATGGCAACTATTATGCATACAAACAACAATAAGTGTTGGCGAGATTGTGGGGGAAAGGTACACTCATACACTGCTGGTGGGATGGTAAATTGGTGCAGCCAATATGAAAAGCAGAATGGAGATTTCTTGGAAAATTGGGAATGATTTTGTTTTTTCACTATTTTTCTGCTCCATAAACTATCATTTGTTATTACTATTATTATTATCTTATTATTATTATCTTATTGTTATTATTATTATTATCTCTATTTCTCACTGCACTGCCAACCTATCTAATTTATCTAAACTCTTCTAATACTATTAACTTAGCATTCTCTAAGGAATTTCAGGAGATGAATAAAAATTGGTATCTTTAAGTCTGCAAGGTATCTTTTTGTTCACTAAGAATGCATAGAGTTTGCAATTTTTTTCAAATAATTTAATAGTTCACATGTGAAATATAAAATTTTAATGAGGAAAAGAAAATTAAACATGATTCAAATTCTTTAACAAAAGCCTCCATTGTGGAGGGTGCCATGAGGATCTTTGTAATAACTGAAATATTTGACAGAAAAAAAAAGAAAATGTGATTTAAAATTTACTAAATAGGATCATAAATCCAAGAGGACTTTTAAGTAATTTTACATAAACATTTTAAAATACAGTTATCACTTCCTGTTATTGACAGGAAGTCCCCATGATGTCAATGAACTTCATCACATGTTTTAGGACACTGAGTAACTAAGAGAATTTAGCACTAATAAAGGCTAAGATGACTTTACATAATGGAATTTTAGGATTTTAGCAAATGCCATTGTGTAAAGTATTTTATGACAACATATAATGTAAGAGATGATACTGATTCCTTATGGAACTTTTTCACCTTCATTTTATCTCTGTTTTACCTGTTATTAGGGCCTCTATTGAATAAGTAAAATAATTGAAACTGTGAAATTTGATTCTTCCCAAACATTAAGGGGAAAATGTTGAATAATTCTGCATAAAAGTCATCCACGGCATAAAGTTGAGGAGCTTAGTTTATGTGCTAATCATTGCTTTGTACTGTTTGCAAAACAACCATCAAATTTGGTTCAAGACAAAATGAAGAATGTTGCCTAGTTAACAAATTTGGCAATGCTATAGTGACAGTAATCACATTTTTATTCTATTTTCATATTCAGAACTTCAAAGCAGCTTAAAAAATATTCATTAATGAAGCAGGTTGCAGCATGCCAACCCATAGCTGCATCAGCACTGTCATATATAATTTCTGAGCATTATCTAGAAGGGCAGAGTTTAGCTTTAACTGCAGGAAATATACACACACAAAGAAACATGCCAGACGAGATTAATGAAAATGTTCTCTTAAAAATAAATGAGTTTCTCAATAAAATGGGAAAAAAAATCCTGCAGTGTAATTTGTTGTTTGGGGTTTAAGTGCTGTGGTCAATCCTTAATGAGCAACATTAGTTAAGTAACTTTCCAAAGACTGAACTTTCTCTAAATACGATTTTATAAAATAATAAAAAAAAGTATACAAATGTGCACAAATGTGTCAAGTACAATAAAGCATTTATGTGTAAAAATTTTAAAAGAAGAAATCGTAGTGATATGAGACAAATCAGTTTCAAAACCAAGTACAATTCAGACATTGTGGAATTTTATGCAGTCATATTGAAAATGATAAAAATATAAAAATGTCTGGAACCATGGTGTTCCAAAGAAGATGTAGACAAAGAACCAGATGGAGTACAAACATGGACTAGCAGCTATCCAAAGGTCAGTTCTTGCTAATCTTTGTGGTGTGGGTGTGACTGCAATTTTTTTTTTTACAATTTTTTTTTATTGGTTGTTCAAAATATTACAAATCTCTTGACATATCATATTTCATACATTAGATTCAAGTGGATTATGAACTCCCATTTTTACCCCAAATACAGATTGCAGAATCACATTGGTTACACATCCACATTTTTACATAATGCCCTATTGGTAACTGTTGTATTCTGCTGCCTTTTCTATCCTCTACTATCCCCCCCCCCTCCCCTCCCCTCCCATCTTCTCTCTCTACCCCATCTACTGTAATTCATTTCCCTCCTTGTTTATTTTCCCCTTCCCCTCACAACCTCTTATATGTAATTTTGTATAACATTGAGGGTCTCCCTCCATTTCCATGCAATTTCCCTTTTCTCTCCCTTTCCCTCCCACGTCATGTCTCTGTTTAATTTTGATGTAGGGTGGACTTAGCTAGATCTTCACTTTTGATCACCTGTGTTAAAAATGGAGCCAATCATACCTTGGATATTTAGTGGATGATTCATTCATCTTTATTTCTAGACATGAAGATCCTAGGAAGTAATTTATCTTTACTCTAAAATTAAATCTGACACATCAATATAGAGGAAGAGAAGACCTCCCTTGTGCCCTACATAATGGGTGACTTGCTTCTCAAGTGTGACATTTGGCTGGGGTGATGACAGCAATCAAAGCCTCTTGTGTTCACATGTAGCGTGTACCTTAGGCTTTCTCAAACAGCATTTTTATTCCTAAAGTCACTTTTTGTATATTTTCTATAATTCATCATATTGAATCTGCTTTGAGCCATTTGGACAGATTATATATTTATTTAATCCACCAATCTACCTATGATCTAATAGGTTCAATTTATGAGGCCAATTAAAAAGTGATGAGGATTAATTGAAAGACATAGACTAGGGCAAAATTAAATTATAGAGAACAAGAAAGAAGTCCTTTTTTTCATTGGATATTATTCTTTCTTTTCTCCTGATGTCAGTTTGTGATGGAAAGTTGTTTCTCCAAGCAAATTCACAGGCACCAGTGATTTTTATCATCCTTAGTATGTATGCTCACAACAAATACATTGAATTAGTCTGAATGGTGATTGCCCAAACCCCCAAATTAGTCAGATAGTTGCTGGTATTCTAAAGGTATATGACTCATTCTCTCTCCCATAAGAAGTAGGTTGGCATATGTGTTTATATTCCCATTTGCTTTTCAAAAACTAATTACTATCTTTTTCCATAAAAGATTTAGAGTGGTGCTGAGGATTGAACCCGGTGCCTCACACGTGCAATGCGAAAACTCCACCCCAGCCCCATAATCCAAGTCTTTTATATAAGGATAAGTAAAGTAGCTATCACTCCTGTTAATAAATTGTATCTATGCTGTTTAATTCTAAAATGCCAATTTTCATTCTCATGTGAATTCTGAGTAAAATATGGCAAGTCCATACTTCCTCAAGTTAAGTAAAAGAAATGCAGGTATAGAAACATGAGATGCAAATGCAGAATAATACTTTTAATTATTATAGTATTGAAATGAAAATCAAGAATATTGGCTCTTGAGGACAGTTGTTTTTCTAATGTCTTAGCTTCATCTTTTGACTTGAGGACCTTTCTAAGAAGGGCTATGCAGTGCCTAGGGGCAGAGGAGCCTGGTGTTGCTTCACCAAGGGCAAGCGATGAAGAGATGGGCAAGAACACAGAACTCTATGAGCTTGTGCTTCATATAGGTCACGTTCACAGGATCCCATGTCATGCACAGAGGTTACTGGGGAACTCAGCAAGGGATTTCTAATTGATTAAATATAGTTTGCCTCCTTCAGAATTTATGATTTCTTCTATAAATTAGTAAGGTAGGCTTTTATCTTTCCAAGAAGCAGAAGACTTTCATTCCCAGTGGGTGAGGCTAAGTATATATGAATAAACACATTGTTAATTGTTGCAGAATGCTAATTTGAGTTCAGTTAGGCATGATACTGTCTCATTTTCTTTTCCTGGTCTCTTTTAATTCATTAGTAAAACTCCCTTGTTATTCACTTGATCAATGATAAATATTTCTGAGAATAGTATTTTGATGGAAAATGGCAAAATACATTTCCATCTATGTTGTTTATTCTGCGAATGATAAAACAACAAAACATCAGATGATAGTTTAGATGTGCCAAGAGCCAGCCTGGTCTTACAAGGGTTTGGCTTGGGTCTTAGATGATTTCACGCACATGACTGGCATTTTGGTGGAGTAATGGACATAGTTGGGAACCCAGATCCCCAACATCTTGCAGCAGTTTAGATGTTCTTCACATCGCATTGGAATTTTAGGAAATCCAGAAGAATAAAATTTAAAAAGTCAAGCAAAACTAAATACTTTTTAAGCATCTTTGTGCTTAAATTAGAATTAAAATTACTTGATTTTTTTTTCTTTTTCTAGTCCTCTATTCTCTATAACGCTGGCTTTTTTAAGCTATTTTTCTTATGAAGAGCAAATGAGTCATTAAAATTATGTCTTTTTTCTGATAAAGTGTTAAAGATAAACTGAACGCATAAGAAGTATTGAGGCACTGTTGTATTTGGTGAACTATTGCACTAGGTGATAAGTGAAGTTAAAAGTGACTATGTGCTTCAATTGATATGTCATACAAGATGACCCCCTTGAATGTATAATGAAATTGCTGGCAGTGTTTTAAAATTTAATTACAAATTGGATGGATTTTATAAAAGAGAAACTACTGCTACAATCTCTTCTCTTATGACCAATGCTCATATAAGGCACAAAGCATTGAAATGTGGACAAATCTCTTTAAGCCCATTATTGTTGCTAGAGTATAGGTCAAAACTGGAATCAACAAAACAAACATTCCCTGTATGTGGTTGAGCTTTCAATTTTATATTTCCTACCTGTTTTTTGAACATTAGTGGAATTGAGTAAAAAAGTGATATTCTCTGAGAAAAATCTTAAATTTATTAAGAATGGGGGATTTATCACACACACTCAATGTAGCCAAGTCTTTTAACCTTCATGAGTTTGACTCCACTGTACTCATTTCCATTATATATAAACTGATATTATTCAACACTGATATTTTAAATGATCTATAGACATACAACCCCTTCTTAAAAAATAAAGGAAATGTAAAATACACTTAGAAGCATGTTAACAAGGATGACTGTAGAATTTGAGGTTTAGCAATTGAAAAATAGTGTTGACTTCTAGTTTCAATCCAAGATATTGTGCTTGTTATTTGTGATACCATAAGCAAACCATTTAAAAATTTTAAGCACCAAACTCCTTGTCCAAAAAATAGATATGATAATTTCAACTTACAAACATTTATGCAAGAATAAAAGGAAATAACACTCAAAGAGTTCTGAACATAAATTTATCATTCAATGAATTGAAACTATGATCATTAATATTATTTATGGCAATGTCTCTTCCATTATAAACCAATGTATCTTTAGGTTTATAATTTTAATTGAAATATTTTGCATTTGGTCAAAATTTGAAATAACATCAAGAAGAAGTAAAATATTACTTCTAGAAGAATGTACACTTCAATTTCTAAATGATATTTTATATGAAAATCTTCAGGAAACATTCTTAATATGTGGATAAATAAGTTTCTGAGGCTATTCTGATTTTCGTAATCATATTCCACCTTCAATTTCAACTGCGCATCAGTAAAAAAGCAATACATACTGACAACCCTTTTTCCAAACATAACACTAACAGCAACATCCCCCTTTTAAAAGCTCTATTTGATACTTTATTATATTAAGACTTGAATTTCAATTTGTCATTGAACACCACATTTTTCTATCAATACAATATACAGAAAACCTTATAATGGTACCTAAAGGATAGATTAATTTTCTCATGAAATCTGTCTATATCATAGTTTGTATTCTGAGAAACACCATAACCTGCAGGTTTAAATATTTTTGTTCAGCAGTGATTTTAAAAATATCTATATATTGAACATACAGGCTTAGATATATCCATTAACATCTGCTTGTCCAATAATTTTTTAAATATTTTTTATTTACAAAAAAATATCAAAATTCCATTATAGATGTATTTTATCTCCCTGTGCAAACTCTATGGAGCATATTTTCCTCTTTATTGTTGTGCAATGCCAATTCAGCAGTCATGTACTCAGATATCTTCCTAGGGAAGTATTGATAATCAGCACATACGAGGGTTTCCAGTTGCACATAATTCTGAACTGTTTTAATGAATGCTTCTCATTAGCCTTCTTCTTTCCTCCTACCACTTGGCTTTCCCCCAGTCTGACATTCTTAGGTTTAATTCATTCCCTGTCATAATTTTCTAGTAGTGTGGATTTTAATTTAATTTTATTTCATTTGCCTGTCATCTACAGTAGTCACTATTCCTTTCTTTCCTCCTTGATTCATTTTATTCTATCTCCATTAATTCCACCTTTTCCCAAATTCCTCCTCAAATACTGAATCTCCAATCTCTCCTTTCCTTTGCTAGAAACTTAGGTTAGTTTCCCTTCCATGTTTAGTCTTCTCAGTAATGACTGGTGCATCTGAGCACTTTGGAGATTGGTATTTTAGGTTCCAAAATTGCAAAAATTACAAAGAAATAAATTAGTTTGAAGTGACTCAGTGCAAATTAAAATTCAAGATTACTCAAGATTGACTCAGAGGGAAAAGATAACAACTTAACCATAAAACATTTTGCCCTGGGAATGTGTCCTTTTAGAATGGGCTGACCATTCCCAGATCACCATTGCATTTAAATATGGACATTCATAGCCTTGTAGTTTTACAGCTGTCCAATTAACTCACAACTCTTCAGGAACAAGGTTAGTGTCTTAAGTGGAAGACTTTCAGAAGTCTTATCTTCTTTCTTTTAATATTTGTGCCATCATGGAACAAGTTTCTCACATTCTCTACAGATGCTTCATCTTTAAAATGGTGATAAATGTGTTACTTCAAAGAGTCTATCCAAGGGTTACAGCAGCAGGATGTGGGGAGGGCTACGAAAAATGCTACTTGCCTTCCCTATTGCCCCATTTGGAGAAAAATATTCTATGGTATATTACAAAGCTTAGGTGTCAGTGTTGCTGGGTTTGAATATCAGCTCATGGGGCATATGAGCGATCTACCCTTCAACTTGGCCCAGGTCTTTGTAGAATATGAGTATTAAAATAGCTCTGGGTTATAAAGTATCAGTAGCCATACTGTGCATAGCAGCAACATTTCTTAATTCTTCTTTTGAGCATAGTTTTCTTGCAAAAAGTAGAACCCACCAAATGTGTTGATTGACTGATCCCCATAATTTAAGAGGAGTTATTATAAAACACAAACTAAGTAGGTCATTAGACTATAGTAGATAAAAGCAAAAGAAGACACCTTTAATAGAGATGTTGACACAAAGTGACAGTTCTCAAAAAAATGTTCCTGAATCTGTAGAGTGATTAAGATTAAAGGAGTTTTACTTTCAAAACCAAGTTTGATAACTATATTAGCAAAAAAGAAAAAGATGATCAGAGAAGTTCTCGTTAACACAAAGGAATTAAAGTTTAAATTAGTTTGTAGATGAAACTTGAATTTCATTTTGGGAGCGACTGAAGTTTGGATCTACGTCCTCAAGATGGAACTCAGAACAAAATCATATCCTAGCTGACAACATTACCTTTTTGTTACGTGATGATGAAGAGAGATTGAAGAAGATATTTATTATTTATTTTAAAGGAGATACGGGATCCCATGTTTCTCTTCTCCATTTATTCTTGCATTGCGGTGCCACCATATGACAGTTGCCACAAATTCCTTTACCCAGAGTTCCTTCCTTCACACATATTCTGTATAATGGGCCTAACCTCAGCTTCTATTAGTATCTTCTATTTTTGTTACAGGCTGAATTGTGTCTGTCTCAAATTTCTGTATCAGCCATGAGTACTTTAGAATGTGACTGCATTTGGAGATGGGGTCTGTAAAGAAGTAAATGAGATTTTTAAAGTAGGCCTTAGTTAAATGTGACTGGTATTTTCCAGCAAAGAATAAGAATTTTGGACCTAGACACACATGGAGGGACACCCTGGGAACATCACTATCTACAAGCCAAAGAGAGCTGCCTCGGGAAAAACCAACACTGACCTTGAGCTTTTAGTCTCCAGAATTGTGAGGGGAAAACAAAAGAAAACAAAACAAAAACAAAACAAAAAATACACATATATATATTGTATGAGAAACCCAATCTGTGGCATTTCTTATGACAGTCACAGCAAAACAATACATCCCTACTCACGGTGGCTCTAGTACTGAATTGAGAACAAGCTCCCATGATTCTATTTCTTAATCTGTTCAGTATCTGTAAAATAGTCTTCAACTCTGGATCTGTGTGATTCTAAGAAAACATGAAATTTTACATATACTCTTATAGATTTTCCTAATAGTAATCTATGACTTGAATCTAGTAAAATTAGGATATGTCTCTTATCATTGTCATTCTTGCTCATAATAATATAACCTTTGGGTTTGAGTGTGGAAAAAGCTTTTGAAATTTTTCTATATAATACTGAAAGCAGTTAATATAGCAAGACAGTTTTATAGTCATTCTTTTATGCTCTTTCATAGCATTTGAGATTTTAAAAGAAGCCCAAAGAAAATCATTGTCTTTGAAAAGTATCTTAAACTCATCTCTAATTCTGTGATACCATTTTGAAACAGATGGATAAAGTTATCATAATGATATGGTCTGACATTTAGAAATTTGACAGATGATTGTCCCAAATTTGCACTTTTTATTCATGTTTTGCAATGCACAGCAATATTTTAACTGAAAGCCATTTTTTTAAGCAGAGAAATATACAGCACATCCATCTTTGTTGTGTCTGTTCAGATATCCTTAAAGTTGGTGTTCTTCGGCTAAAACCCCATTCCCCACAGTCAGAGAAGATTTTACATATGGATTACAAGAATGCTTATTGAACTAACATTTGTAGCTGTTGCTATGATACTATGTATGGGTGTACAGATAAATAAACCATGTCTCTCTCCCTTACAGATATTACAGACTGTGGAAGGGCAGCATGCATTAATGCCGTTTAGTGCACTGCGTACTCTGAAAACCCCTGACAGTGCTGATCAACAAGTTAGAGGAAGTGATCTTGGCCTCACTGATACATTAACGCAGAATAAAATGGATTCGAGTCAGAAACACATTTTCTAAATGTTGTTGTGTGCTACAAGGCGAAGAAGAGAACACATGTTGCTTAAGAAATAAGAAATTGTTGAAAAACACAATTTGAACATGAAAGGTCTGAGAAGCAATATTGAAAGGAAATGGAGATAGAAAATAAGACATAAAACTACCTCCTACTAATGACCTTCCCTCTCAAATAAATAAATAAAGGGAGAGAGCAGGGGCTTTGGAAAGAGGAGATCTTAAAATAAAACATACAAAAAAATGGGGAAAACATATTTGAATTGGATCTAAAAATGCAGAAAAGGCCTAAAGATCCTCAAGCCAACTTCTCAATTTTTAAAAATTAGGCTACAATTAGAGCAATTTAAAATTATCACCCATTTGTTGTTGCAGCCAATATCCCAATACTTATTAGCACCATTCATTTCTGAAACATGTATTGAGTTCTTAGTAGGTTCTTCATAATTCAATAACAAATGAAATCAACTTTAAGACCAAATGAGGCTTTAACACTGGATATTAAATTAAAAAAAAAAAACACAATATCTTCATTTTCTCTATTTATGGAGTATATTCCATATGTAGAGCACTGTAGCTGGGTACAATATGGCCAAATGCTATCATCTTGCCAGAAAACCATCATTTTATTTGGTACTTGTGTTCAGCTGCCCGTAGTTCTGGAAAATCACATCCTGATGAGACGCTACTATGTAAAATCAAGACTGATTCTTTTTAAAGAGACAGAGGGGAAATATGTCTTAGACAAACTCCAAGCCATGTAAAAAATGCTCATCCAACCAATTCTGCAGGAGGAATATCTGCACAGTAGTTGGCAGCCAAGAATCCACGTAACGTAATGGCAAGATGAGCAGGGCAAAAGGCCAGTGTCACAAGTGTGAAATAGTCTAGGGACATATTAAAGTAGAAATTCAAGGCAAAAGAGGTGCAATTGGGTGGCAGCATAAGCCTTGTCACAAATTCAAAGACAAATGCTGTTTTCGACATGTACTTAATGTCTAATTAGAAAGATTATTCTGGCTCTCTTTACCTCTCAAGGCTATTATAAGCTTGATGTGGCCCACAGGTGTTAAAGCACCTTAGGAATGTTAAACACCAGGAAAAAAAAAAAACAAACGGAAAGGCTTATTATTAAAAACTAAGCTTAACTGTGTTGAGAAATGACACAAGTAGTTAGATGTGCAGAAGGGTTTTCTTCAAAGGTGTGGAATGACCCAAGGATGAGACATCCCTGATAATTGTGTCCACACACAAAACCATCACTTCCAGCAGCACCTTTATTGAAAAGGGGCATTATAAGTCATTTGCAAACAATTTCAAATCATTGCAAGAAAATCATGTGAACTAGCTGAAAAGTCATTTTTCAGCATATTTGAATGTATTTTTTTGAGGATTGATTATTCTGTTAATCTTCTTTTGCAATGAGTAATTGAAGGACAAGTCAAAATTGCAATTGAGACAAGAAGAGTAAATCTGCACTTATCTTTCAATATCACATAGTGTGTGAAATGGTGATTTCTACTCCAGTCTTTCTTGGAGGATGTATCACCTGCTAAGGATATCTGTCCGTCTGTCTGCATGCCTGCCTAGTGAAATAGCACATGCATTTCTGTCTGAAGCTAGTACCAGCTCTCCAGCAAGTAGGCCACTTGATTGCCTTTAAAATAAGAGCCCTGCCCCCAACTCCATCATTTCTCTGGGCTTCAAACTTTTAGCTAGAAGTTATTGGAAAACTCCTCCTTTAATTAATATTAATAAAATGTTATAAAAATGTCACATTCATTTAACAACAATTCATTAGACACAAATTCTCATGATCGACTGCTGTGGGTTACACATCACACAAGGATAAGCCTCAAGGGAACTGTGAGCTACTAAGGGACCAAATTCATGCATATCAGTGTGGTAAGATAAAATCTTATATTATCCATTTGCCCATCTATTTCTCTACCCTAAAGCCCTGACCCATTCTTTGCAGCCAATTAGACTTAATATACATACTACTAAACTTACAGCAGAATTACATCCCCTTTAACACATTTCGAATTTAAAATACTGTAGCTCCAAAATGCATTTAATATACTTAACATACTAAATGTCACAGCTTAGATTAGTCTACCTAAAACATGCTCAGATCACTTACATTATCCTACAGTTGAATAAAATCATCTAAAATGAAGCCTATTTTATAACAAAGTATTGGATATTTCATGTAATTTATGGATTGTCTATATTCAAAACCTGGTGGCAACATAGTATGCTGTTTTATATCATTTGTTACCTTTGTGATCATCTAAGTGACTGGAAGCTGAGGGTCATTGCTGCTACCCAGCATAGGGAGAGAATGTGGTATGGCATGTTGCTAGCCCTAAAAATGATCCAACTTTAAAATTCACAGGAAAACTTGGACTGAATGTGTATTTGAAAAAATTTAAGTCAAACCATCATAAATCAGGGAATATATACATATCAATTACCTTGGTGGAAGTTCTCAAAACAGAGCCAAAGAACAAAACAGTGCAATTCCTGGTTCCTAATTTCAAATGACATGCTAAAATAAATAAACAAACAAACAAACAAATAAATAAATGTCTGATTTGTTGTCTCTTTTGGCATGAGCCAAAGGTCTATTTTTACTGAACTGGAGTTCATAAGAATAGGACGCTAGATTCCACAGGCACAGTTGTCACCATCCCTGGGGATCATTAGAGCGGCTCAGATCCTGGAGAACCTCCTACCTTTATGCAAACAGCCATCACCCCTGACAAGCCGCCCTCTCAGTCATTCTTTTCCTTGTTATTTGATGAGGACAGCCAACCAAGAAGCCTTTTGATCACTTTAAACTTCCAACCCCTATCACCACAGCCTTTCCCTGTGGACAAACCTCCTTCAAAAACCCAGGATAGAGGACAAAGCCCTGGACACCAAGGGACATGGCAGTGATCAGAGGGAAAAGTCCACTCAACCAGAGAATGAGATACCAGAGCCACTAGAATTCTTCTACTGAGCTGATGTACTACTAAAACCAATAACCACTGGACATGAGGGTTTTCTTAAGTGTACTTCATGAGAACCAAGATATCATAAGTCTTCACTATTAAAAAAATAACAATCCCACAGGTAAACACATTTTCAAATACTTCTTATTTTAATTATCTCCCTGAATGTCTCAAGGTTCCTGGAAATATATACTAGGAAAAATGCAATTTCCCAAATTCATATGACCACAGAATTTTTTTCCAAGGAACATCAGACTCACAGTACAATAATGATTCATACTACATATACACAAAATATGTATTCAAATATATTGCACCTTTATTATGAGTTATATTTGGATCTAAAAGAATAAACTTGAAAACCTTATGAAACTTACCAGAGATATAGATGAAATATTTTGGAACTTCAAAATAGAAAATTCTCCTTCCAGTCAAGTCATATTAAGAGGCTTCATCAACATGGCATTGAGGCTTGTCGTAAAATTCAGGGCAGTTTTAAACCTTGGAATTTGAGGAGAGTTACGCTAGAATGAGGAAATAGCTACCAAAAAGACAGAAAAATGAGAAAGAAAGCCACTATGTGAAAGCTTAGCTTATCTATCCTGACTGTAAGATAGAAACTCAAATAGAATAATGGACATATTAAGGCAGAGGAGGTTGGCTGGGACCAAGTACGGGTGGTTGTGATTTCTAGAAGTTTGATCTGTATCACATAGAGATGATGATAACTTGCTCCAGGTTTATAAGCAAAGCAATAACCCTTTTTAAGCTTGAATTTTATATCATCTAATTAGAATATTCATGATTGAAATATTCTCACATTGTGCTCATTAGCAATGTACCATTAACCTTTCAGTTAAAATTTTCAACAAAAGTTAATTTTTTTTTTTAGCACTCCCATTTGCTCTTGTTCTGTGCAAAGATTAGCTCTTTTCTGGCTTCACTAATTTAAGTCTTCCTGCCATCTTCAATTTTTGTTACCCTCATTTTCTTTCCTCCTGGATATCTTCCATTTCCCCTGACCTCTCTCTTCTGCTCTCTATGTGCCTTTCCATTTTTCAGTTATTCCACAAATTTAACCAGGTCCCATGAAAGAAAGTGTCCAACTGGTGCACTTTGTTTAACAGTAGCTTCCTATTTATGTAATGAATGTTGCAAGATTTAGTTGGTTTTGACATACATTAATTTTACCCTTATGGGAACCTCATGAAGTAAATGATATTTCCATTTTGGGGGAGTTAGGAAGAAAACAGTTCAATGCACTTTGCACAATATAACCCAATAATTCCAAGCCATGCCTGCCAGGTTTTTTAAAAAAAAAAAAAAAGCTGTGCATATTTTACTCTTCAGTAACAATTTATTTCTGAATCTTCAGAGATGTTATATAACCTTATGTAACTCTAATTAAAGCAATAGCATCAACAACAATAAAGGGTTTTGTTGTTATTGTTGTTTTTGTGGTGCTAGGGATTAAACCCAGGGCCTAACACATGCCAAGCAAGCACTCTACCACTGAGTTACATCCTTAACCCAACAATATAGTTTGGAGGAGGTTAAGCATGTAAATTTATCCTTAGAAATATCAACTAATATTGGCCTATTCCCTTCCTGCAGTATACCACCGTGGTTAATTATTTAGGAATTACCTAGATCTCAATCTATCACATTGACCTATATCCACTGAGAAACATCAAATATTCTGGTTTTGTTTGTTAATTTGTTTGTTTTTGTCTGAAGGACATTGGAGAAGTACTGCAGTATGAAAGCAGCAAAGAAATAACTTCAATAGAGAAGTTACTTTCTGAGTAATACTCAGCTCAGGTCATTTTCCTTAGCAAGTGTTTAACAGATTTTTTAACACCTTAATTGACAAAGTTAACAAAATTTACTTAGTAAGAAATGAACCAAGCCTAAAACATTTTCACAGTTTATAAAAAAAAAAAAAAACTGAAGAGTAAATATGGTATTAAAGATCAAAGTATTTTTAAGAGCTTGCATTAGGCCTCCATAGAAATGTAAATGTACAGAATATTTGCCTATGCAATAATATGCAATTGATGAAAAAGTAGATAGTCTATGGCAAGGAGAGGTGATATATAGAAAAGGAATAATGTGATGCCAATGAACTTGGTAAAAATTCTGTAGTTCCTCGTTTGATTTACTAGAAATACGACATGCAAGTTCCTTAAATTCCGTACCTTCATTTCCTAATCTACAAAAACAGATGGCAGTGGTTCACACTCTGTGTACATGATTATTGAGAAATTATAAATGGTTTGTAATTGGAGAGAGTGGAGGCAATGTTAATTATGAAGGACAGCCGTGAAAGTATTGACTACCATTATTATTAATAGAGAACCTGAAAATGAGGTCTAAGAGCATTTTATTTAGTTTGAAAATTAACCCAGTGTGGATGCCACAATGCTTGCAAAATCATCAAAAATGAAAAACTACATTATCGTGGCTGACAATGCTCCTGGAATAGAGGCACCATGGAGACTCATCAAGCCCTTTCCCTCTTTCCCATGGCAGACATTAGGATTTCATTTCTCAGCCGTATTGCAATTAGGTGAGGCCCTGTAATTGAGTTCTGGCCAATGGTATATGAAAAGAAAGAAGTAGGCAATTTTTAAATATAACAAGGGTCCCATGGGATCCTCCATGCTCTCTGGTATTCATGATATTCTGGGCAGATCCTAGGATAAATGATTCAGGGGATGACTACACTGGCATTATGAGAGCCAAAAAATATAGGGATTCTGGGTTCTGTAATGACTGTACAGTATACAGCCCCTTTCCCCAAACTGGCATCCCCAAATTTGGATCATTCTATGAAACATAAACATATTTTCTTGTAAGCCACTTAAGATTTTGAAGTTGTCACAAGAATTATCCTAGTGTAACTGATACAGAAATGAAAGATTATTCAAATAGGAGTTGGGACATTTGGGTCCAAATTGCCCTTCTCATTTACTAGCTGTGTAATGTCAGGCAGTCTGTCTAATATCTTTGGATTTCTTTTCCTTTGGTTTGAAACTTCTATCATAAAAGTCACAAGATTTAAATAGTTTGACATGCTTGAAACATAGTAAGGACCCACAAAGGATAATTAAATTCAATTTGACAATGATTTATTTAGTCAATACTTACAAAGCCCTGAGATATTTATATATGTAGTAAATTAATTAAATAATATTTTTAACAATGATGAAACTATTGAGTGGAATGGTTTGTTTTTCAATAGCATAGGTTGATTTCACAAAGATTGCAGTTCTCAAAAGTACTATGTACCTTTTAACAGCTTTCTCTAGATACATTGTATTGACACGGTAAAGAAAAGGAACATTTTTCTTTTTTTTTCCCCTTTATGTCTCTGCCCCAATTCACCCAACCTCTTCTCTAATAGAGTAGCCTATATTTAATATGCACAACAACTGCAAGTCATTAATTCTCTAAGTCTCTCCTAAATCAATCCTCTTGTTATGGACTAGAATTCTAATGTAGTTTTGGTAGTTGGAAAAGATGTGACATGGGAAAGATGCATATTAACTATCTAGATGAATACATTGTTTTTCCTTAAGAATTTGTTTTTAAAAAATTGTTGTGAAAAGATTGCTATCCAAGAAGGTTGTATGTACTAGCTTAATCAATATAGAAATTCTATATACAAACACACTTTTGTGCATTCATATGTTTCACAGCTAATTGTAATCTGTTCTATAGAACAGGCCAGACAGTGTCTAAGAACAAATTTCAAGTTTTTAAAAAATTTTATTGGGAAATAAAATATGCAACCAGTAAAATGCATTAAACATTAATGTAGAGTTTAACATTTGCTACTGAATAAACTGTTGTACAACAAGAAACATAACTGCCAGCCCCTCAGAAATCCACCCATGTGCTCCTTTCCAATTGAAATTCCTCTCTCTCTCCCTGAGATGAAACCATTCTTTTTCCTTTTCATGACAATGAATTCCTTGCCTCCAATATATTTTAATTCATCCTTATTGTGTTTTGAGGCTTATTTAATGGAATAATTAGTCTTATTATTTTCAGATTTTATTTTTTTAACTCAACAATACATTTTTAGATTCATCTATGTTAATTGATGTAGCTATAGTTCAAGCATTTTCGTTACTATATAGCAATTACTTGAAGGAACATTTTTTATGCCTATTTTACTCTTATGGCGACTTGAGTTATTTCCAATTTGGGCCTATTACAATTTTACTGCCAATAACATTTTTGTGATAGTCAACATTATTGCACTGTATGTTAAATTTGTTAAGAGTGTAGATCTCATGTTACTATTTATAACAGCAAAATAAGATAAAGTAATAAAACAAAACAAAAATGTTTACATGTTTTTTGGTGGTCATGTGGATTAGATTACATAGAAGTAAAATTTTTGACTTAGAAGTACACAATTTACATCCACACAGAAAGATTAGGAGGGTCCAATTACTTTCCTTCCTTGCCAATACATGATTTTATCAACATTTTAAATTTGGCAATCTGTTGTGTATATTATCTTATTGCAGTTTTAATTTTAAACCCTGCCTTATTGATTAATTAATTTAATAGCATTTTCATGTTTATGAGTAATTTCCAGTTATTATTTTGAAAATTGTAACCATATCTTTGTTCTTTTTGGACTAGATTATTTCTCTTTTCTTACAGATTTTCACAGTTGCTGTGTTTAGACTTGATACAGCTTTTTATTAATGTTGCAGATATTTTACCTTATTT
Organism: Callospermophilus lateralis; assembly: GCF_048772815.1. Classification (NCBI taxonomy): domain Eukaryota; kingdom Metazoa; phylum Chordata; class Mammalia; order Rodentia; family Sciuridae; genus Callospermophilus; species Callospermophilus lateralis. Next base: position 105,791,406 of record NC_135313.1, on the reverse strand, counting down.
TTTGTCTTATCTTTCCATCCTCCTCGTGTTTCATATTATGAACAGAAATCTCTCTTTGTGGAATTCATTCTTGGTGTTCCCACTCTTTGGGGCTGGATAAATGTATAGTGACATGTATCCACGAGTATAGAGTTTCATGCAGAATATTTTCACTGGTCTAAAAATATTCTGTGATCCACTTACCCATTTTCCCTCCATTTGACCACTGGAGACCATGGGCTTTTTTACTGCCTCCATAGTTTTGTCCATTTTAGAATGTTATTTAGTGGAATCATTCAGAATGTAGGCTTTTCCCTTAATGACATGCATTTAAGTTTTCTTCATATCTTTAAATGAATTGATGTCACATTTCATTTTAGTCCTGAATAATGTTCCATTGTCCAGAAGTATGACAGTTTATTAATCTATTCCCCTACTGAAGAATATCATAGTAATTTTCAAGTTTAGGGGATTATAAATAAAAGTGCTATAAATATATGTGAGCTATTTTCATGTGCACATAAGTATTTATTTCCTTTCGGTCACTATCAAGGAGAACTTTTGATCTTACAAATTGATGTTTAATCTTTTGGGAAATTACCAAACTTTCCTCTAAGTTGTTGCACTTTGAATTCCCTCTGGCAACAAATAGTTTCTGTTTCTCTACATCCTTTTCAGCATTTAAGATTGTCAGTGTTCTGGATTTGGGCCATTGTAATGGGTATGTAGTGGTATCTCATTGTTGTTTCAATTCCCTGATATGTGGTGTTGAATATCTTATATTATTTGCCATCTGTATATCTTCTTTAGTGAAGTGTCTGAGTTATTTTAAATTGGACTGCACTGCATTGCTGCAAGAATTTGTGAATAATTGCAACTTTTGCTATATTGAACCATCTAGTCAATGGAAATATGCTTTGGACTGAAGTGTGTTCCCCCCAAATCGTATCTTGAAGGAAGCCCCAACTCCCAGTATGATTCTATTTGGATAGAGGATCTTTAGAAAATAAATCAAAGTTAAATAAGATAATTACGGTGGATCCATAACCTGATAGAATTTTAGCCTTAGAGTAAGACTATTCCTCCATGCACATATAACAGGGAAAGGCTATGTAAGGACATTGGGGAGGGGGAGAAGCTGTCTACAAGCCAAGAAAAATGGCCCCAGAATGAAAGCTGCCTTAAAGTCATCTTGTAAAAGCTTCTATTGTTTAAGCTACACATCCTGTGGTATTTGGTGTTGGCAGCACAAACTGACTAATACTGGTTTTAGTACCAGAAATAACACACTACTGTAATAAATACCTAAAATGTAGAAATTGTTTTGGAATTGGGTAGTGGATAGAGGCCAAAGGGGTTTTGAGATGAATGCTAGAAAATATCATGTGACTTTATAATAAAATAATCCAAAAATATAAAAAAATCCCATTTTAAATGGCATCAAAAAATGATGTACTTGGGAATAAAATTATCGAAATAGGGTTTTTAAACTATAGCTAGAAACAATATTGAAAGAAATTAAAAATTTCAATAAATGTAAAGAATTTTATGTTAATGTATCAGGGCATTTAGTATTGCCAAAAAGATGGTATGTTCCAAAGTGGTCTACTGAATGAACACAATTCCTAGAAAAATTTCAGGTAGTTCTTCTGCAGAGACTAGAAAGGTGAATGCTAAAATTCATATGTAAACACACAGTGAACTTCACCATAGATGAATTGTTAAAATGAATGAAAGTTTGACCTGGTTACTAGAAACAAATCCAGCAACAACAACAACAAAATCATTTTTGTATTCCAGCAATAGCCAAAATAAAATTCTGCCAGATGATTGAGATATATATATATATATATATATATATATATATATATATATATATATATATATATATATATAATAAAATAAAATATCAAATGCCTAGAAACAGAAACTCTTGGCTTTAGGATCAGATCTGCTGGGTAATCCTTCCCTGAAGGTCCTAACCCTAAGGTTTTACCCCTGTAGTACTACTGCCAAGGTTCTGGGTTTAAGTCACCTGCCTTACTGAAACCAGGTCAGTTGCCCTGATGACTTCTCAATTGCTTGTGGATTATTGTTTAATAGAAGTAAAAAGATATGTACTATTTGCAAACAAATAAATAGTAGTGCATATTTGCAAACAAATATTTCTATAATCCCCTCCTAAGAAATCTAAGAAGTCTGATAGCCTTCATTCATCTCACCCTAGCTCTGTCGCCTTCAGTTCATGCTGGCTATACTCTGCTTAGATAATTCATACACTTTTCACAGAGTGGTTTTCCAATCATTCCTTTACTGATTTCTTCAGTACTCACTTTCTCAATTATTGCAATATGGATAGGCTAATTTTCAAAATATTCAAATTTTTTATTTCTTTTTGCTTAATAAATCAATCTCGTCTCGCATTTTACTAAAATTATTCAGGAGTGACTAAGACAGTCTTCCTGAATTTTGGTTAGAAATCTCCTCAGATAAATACCCAATTTCATTGATTACAAGCCTTCCACAAAACACTAGAACACAAACATACTTTAGCTAAGTTCTTTACCAATTTATAACAAAAATAAACTTTTCTCTAGTTTTCAATAACATGTTCCTGATTTCTACTTCAAAACCCACCAGAATGGTCTTTAATATCCATGTTTCTTTTTTTATTATATTTATTTTTTATTTTTGAGAGAGAGAGAGAGAAAAGTTTTTGATATTTATTTTTTAGTTTTCGGTGAACACAGCATCTTTATTTTATTTTTATGTGGTGCTGAGGATCGAACCCAGCACTGTGTACATGCCAGGCGAGCGCGTTACCACTTGAGCCACATCCCCAGCCCAAATATATCTGTGTTTCTATCAGTATTCTGTCATGGTTATTTATATGTTCTCTAAGAAGATGCAGGGATTTTTTCTCCAGCTCTCCTCTATAGAGATCTCATGTGAATCAAATTTATATACTGTAACACTGTTAACACTTTAATAGTTCTGATAGTTTTTTACTGTGTTTGTAGAATTTTCTATGCATACATCATGTTATCTGATGGTTCACTTCTTTGTTTTGTATCTGAATGTTTTTTTGTTTTATTTTTCTTGCTTAATTTATAATTCTTGCTTAATTGTCCTGGTTGATGCTTCAGTACAGTTTTGAATAGAAGTAGTAAAACAGGGTTTTTTTTTTTTTTTTTTTTTTTTTTTTACTGTTTCTTATCAGGAAGGCCTCAATACTGACCCATTTTTAGTATGGTGTTGACTTAAATTTTTCATATGTCTTATTAGTTTACATTCTTTTCTATATCTACTTAGCATAAAAATGGTGGATTTGAAGTGCTTTTTAATATGCATATCAAGATAATCATGAGGGTTTTAAAAAATATTTCTTAAATATAGTGTACTGCATTAACTTATTTTTTTTTTTTTTTTTTTTTGGTTAAAGTAATTAACCTTGCACCTGAGGGTAATATTATACTTGGTCATGGTGTATAATCCTCCTTATGTATTGCTAGATTCGGTGTGCTAGTAAATCCTTAGGTTTCCTTTCTGTTCATATTTATAAGGGTATTTATCTGTAGTTTTCTAAAGATATCTTTATCTTGCATGATATTAAAATCTCATAGGAAAATTTTAGAAGTATTCCTCCTCTTCTAAATTTTGGAAGGGTTTATGAAAGATAGATGTTATTTCTTCAAAATTATTATTGAATTCATTGGAGAAATCATCTGGGCTTAGAATTTTACTTATGTGAAATTTAAAAATTTCTAAATAATTTCCTTATTATCATCTATTCAGATATTTAAATTTGTCTTATGTCACTCCTGGTAGTTTGTATGTTCTCGAAATTTCTTTTCCACATCTAATACATTATCTAATTTTTAGCAGAGAGTTACTCATAGTCTTCCCTTACATTCATTTTTAAACTTCTTTCTGTAAGGTCAAAAGTGATTTTAAAAATTTGCAGTTCCTTTTCTTGTTCAGTCTAGATGATCTTTCTTGTTTTATTCATATTAAAAAAAAACAATTTCTAGTTTCATTGACTTTCTTTTTTTTCTGTTTCATTTTAATTTATGCTCTAATTTTTACTATTTCCTTCTTAGCATTATTTTAGATATATTTGTTTCTCTATTCCCAGTGTCTTATCTTGGAAAATGCTTTTTCTTCTCTTTCCATATTTTTATGAGTGTGTTATAGTTGTATATAATGATGGGATTTGTTATGACATATTTGTACATGCATACAATATAACAATGTAATTTGACCAATATCACATCTCAGCACTCCCTCCCTCCTTCCTACTCCTATCCCTTTCCTTTGCTGATCTCTCTCTGATTTTCATGAGATCCTCTCCCCCACCTTTCTGGAAATAGTATTTATTTGGTATCTTCATTGTTTTTAAATACAGAGTTTCTGGCTATCAGTTTCTCCCTGAGCACTGCTTTAACTATATACTTTAAATTTGGCATTTAATCTTCATTTCCATTTATCTTATAACATTTTCTATTTTTCTTTCCCTGAGTGCTTGTTTAATTAGAAACATGTGTTGTTATTATTTTTAATTTCCACGTTTGTGAATATTTAAAATTGCCTTCATATTGATTTCTAACTTAGTTTCATTATGGTTGGAAAACAGACATGATTTTAATTCTTTTAGATTTCCTTTTGAGTTTTTTTCTTTTTTTTTTAATGAAAAAAGATGTAGGCTACTCGCAAGAATGTTCCATGTGCATTAGAGATGACAGTGAGTTTTGGGTTCATGGGTGGAGTATTTTATACATATTGCTAAGTCTAATTGGTTTATAGTATTGTTCAGGTCTTCTATTTTCTTGCTGATCTTCTGTGTAATATTTCTATCCATTATTACAAAAGAAGTTCCGATGTTTCCAACCACTGTTATTGTCTCCTACTTTGAGAAACCTTTGACTCATTTTTCTGAAATTTTTTATAGACAAATATAAGCTTATAACTTTTATAGATTTCTGGTAGATTGATGCTTGTCTCATTGTAGTGTATCTCTATTAAGACTTTCTTTGTTTTACAATAATTTTGGGGGGACCTCAAATCATTATAACTTAGCTCTCTCATAATTGCTCATTGTAAGATACATTTTTTCCATATTTTATTCAACCTATTTGTATCATTAAACCAAAAATATATCACCCCTACAAAGCATAAAATTATGTTGTTATAATTTTATCAACTAATAAAATCTCAATTTTGATTGGATTATTGAATATGCTTATATTTCTTGTTAATATTGACATCATAGGATTTTTATCTGCTCTTTTTCTTTTTGTTTCTGTATGACTTGTATATGTTTGTTGTTCTATCTCTCCTATTCTTTTTTGTTTTAATTCATTTCTAGAGTAACATTTTTAGCCTTTTAATGCTTTAACTATTTTTCAGTTACTTTTATAGTCATTATTTTATGGCTCACAAAATATATATTTTACCTTATCAGAATTTACTTTAGATTTTTAATATTTTAACTTCAATGGGTTAGATAACTTTCAATCTTATAAAACCTCTTTTCCTCCTTTCCTTCATTTTGTGCTGTTTAATATTTTATCATCAATTATGGTGTTTTCTATTAAGCTTTTATCCTTTTGTAAACAAAGATATCAGTAAATTCCTTCCTCTCTTTTTTCTTTCTTTCTTTCTTTCTTTTTTTTGGGGGGCCGGGGAGGGGGAACCAGGGATTGAACTCAGCATCATATAACCACTGAGTTACATCCCAAGCCCTTTTTAATATTTTATTTAGAGACAGGGTCTCACTGAGTTGCCTAGTGCTTCACCACTGCTGAGGCTGGCTTGGAATGTGTGATTCCCCCTGCCTTAGCCTCCGGAGCCTCTAGGATTACAGTCACGTGCCACCATACCTGGCATTAAATTCCTTTCTATATTTTTAAAATCTGTAATGAATATTGAGTTTTAACAAATACTTGTTCTACATCTATTGAAATGATCATGTAGTTTTAGTCTTTACTCAATGTGGTGAATTATCTTGCTTGATATTCCTTGCTAAACAACATTCCATTTCTAAAATAAATATATATTGATCCTGATGCATTATTCTTTTCACATGTTGTTGGAAATACTTAAATATATTTTACTCACAATTTTCCATCCGTATTTTTAAATGAGTTTTATTAAATTATGCATGTTGTGTTTTAGTATGGAATTCATATTACTGGCAACTTGAAATTTTGTATTTTTTAAAAAAGTTTTTAGAAGTATCAATAGGTACAATTTCTTCCATAAATGTTTGGAATATTTCTCTCATGCTGCTATCTTAGCTAGAGTTTTTTGTCAAGCAAATATTTTTAAATAAGGCATTTAATGGTTATTAACAGTTTGCTATTCTGTCCTTTGTCTCTTTCAATATGTTATATATTTTTAGGAATTTGTCTATTCCACTTAAATTTGCAAGTATAGATTTTAAAATTTTCAAAGTCTGATTATATAGCTTGCTTTTTTTGTTAACATATGTTGTATTTAAGCCGATATTGATGTGAATGTGGATTCAGGTACATATCCGCTGTGGGAAATTAGACAATGAATCTCTCAGGCCTACATTTTAAAATCACTTACATGAATAATTAATTAACAATGCCTACTGCATTCCTGGTGGTGGGTTTTCTATATGAAAGACACCTGATGGTATAGATCATCTAAAATTCCAGGTAAAATGTGTAGATAATTCTTTAGCTGGAAGTGAAATGAAGACATTCTCAAATTGTACCAAAAACAGAGAGTTCATTTTGACCTTGAGGCATCTGTGAATCTCTAGTAGCTTACAAATCAGGTATACAAAGCCGAAAACCAAATAGTATGAGAACTCACACCACAGATTCCATAAAAGGCAGATTTCCTAAACCTCGACTTTCTCAATGGAATCCTAGAAAAATTTCTGCCATTCAAAGGAAGTGTGTACACATAAGTATTTTTCTCAGACTAGATCCTCAGTTAAGCAGAAAACAAAAAAAGAAAAGGTTCTTTCTGAAAAATTGTACCTAAATGACATCAGTCATGGCATTGGGGCTAGAGTTCACAGAATGGTTGTATTTTGTAAAAAGGCAACAATTCAAGTCATCCTTTCTGTTCAGAGTTGGCTATGTCCCTTGTCAGCTGAGAGAAGCAAACATAAGGCTTCTGTTAGAACTGCTTTCAGTTAGTTCTCAATGTCTTCACAGAGCAAGTTCTAAAGGACATACATTTATGCATATGTGTATACCCACCAGGTAACACCTAAGAGTCAGCAGACACAAAGAGTCTCAGAATCTGAACCGCAGACTGAGAGATTGCATACACTGAGTATGAAATATATGTAGTTCAAGAATTAGATGACTATTTGAGGAAGCCAGAGCTACCATACTATGATTTTGCTGAATCCTAGGCACTTTCACTTTCCTCTATAAATATATACACTGGTTTTAAAATAAAGCATTTTTGTGGGCTCTTATTGGATCCATGAACCCTAGTAACTATGCCCACTGCATCTAAAGTATAACTTGAATCTAGAGGAAGCAACAAGATTTTATCAATAGCCAGGTTTGGAAGCCAACCAAATAGAACTTCCGGATTTTAAAAGACTCAGTTAAAAACATTAAAATCATTGTAAATGGAGCCTGATAAAAAAATTTGATAACAAATTAAACACAGATAGATTCTTCTAATCTAACAATACAAAAATAAATAATAAAACACAAAGCAGAGATTAAGAGACATGGAGCAAAGCACAAGAAAGAAAATCAAAGTTCCAAGATGATAGACTAGAAAGAAGAGATTGTACAATGGCTGGGAACTTTCCAGAATTAATTAAAGAAATAAATCCTCATATTGAGGACTATCAATGAATCCCTCAGGGTATACTAGTAGGTCTCAATTAAAATAGATAGAGATTATTCTTACAAAGTAAATGGCAAGGTAAATTTATTTAAATAAGAGCACATAATTAAAAAATGAAAGTAAAGGATGTCCTTAACATTCTCAGGAACACTAAATTAAAGCAAAACTGGCCAGAACTAAAAATAAAGTTGGATATTGTGACTGTTACTCAGCCAAGTGAATTATCCATTATAATTAGAACTAAGAATTCAACATGGCACAATTTATTAGATAACCATCAATCGATAACAACCAGCAGGTAAACATTATCTAAGAAAGTACTGAAGGCTCACTTTATAGGATGTAATATGTATTAATTAACTATAATTTATTTACATGAAAATGGAGATTTATTTTGCCAGGTTGTCCTGATATCTTTCCTATATCTAGTGAAATCTCACTGTTCCGTGTAGGCAGGAATCGTGTTATTTATCTTGGCAGAAAGTAGTTTCAATATATTTTCATTTGTTGCCTATTTTAGATAGTGCAAAGCTCTGTTTTGCTTACAGCATCTCTTCAGATTTACCAAAGCCTCTGAGTAAACTGTCTGCCCTTTATTCTGGAATTAATATTTTGTTGTTATTCTTAGCAGAGAACATCTGCTTTGCACCTCAGCATTCTTTATCCTTTTGTCAATTACTGAGATTCCAAAGAGGCACATTTTTCTTTTCTTGAAAATTGATCATTTCTTTAAAAATGCTCATAGAATCCCATGCCTTTTAAAATGCTCTTACCTATTTGTAGAATTTTAAATCTCCAAGAGACCTTAGAAATAATTTAGTTTAGCCTTCTCATTTTACATCTGATAAATCTGAATGATGAGGCTATTTGCTCAAGGTCACCTAATGTTTCAGAGACATGTCCAAATTTAAAACACATTTTTCTCATTTTCAATCTTATAGAGCTTTTACTACATTCTGATTTTTTAAAACTGGGCAACCCCAAGGCATTAGACACTTATTTTGAGCCTAGAACTGTGCAGTGTGGGAGAGGGGATGCTATAGAAAAGCTAATTATATATAATCCATGGAACTTGGAACATTCCCAAAGATTTGCCCATTGAAAATTCTGGAGCAACAGTCTTTAAAAAGAAGTACTAAATATCCATCTTTTAAAATGTATTGGCTTGTGCTAAAAACGGATTCAATACTATTTGGAAGATAAGACTTAAATTTTAATAAGTTTATTGAACTTTAATTTGATCTTGTTTTTTTCCTAAAATAATCTGAAGTTTTTTCCTTTGACCTCCTCTTCCCCCGTGTAGAAAGTAAAAGATTGAAGAAGTGTATTGGTTCTTCCTATTCTTTAACACTCATATGTATAGATAAGCAATTCAATTTTAGTATATATACTTCACTCAGTAGTTAGGAACTTCTCATGAGTAAAGGAATATACTCAGTAAGTTCTCTATTCCTTCAAGTAACTAGTGTATTGTTGGTGCAGACTATAAGTTAAATGAAAGTTTGAAATAGACCACATTTTACCTACTATTTATAAAAAAAAATCTTCACCTTTGATATTATTTTTAATTTTTTATGCTAATTATTTATTTTTTCAATTTGTATTTTTGAATGTCTTTTTATTGTCAAGGTAGCAAATTCTAACCTTCAAAGAATATGTGCCATCTATTTTCAAAAGATTGTGTGAACATATCCCCAACAAACCCACGTACTCATCTATTCTTTAGCTCAGTGCTAAAGAATAGTGCTTAGCACTAAGAAAACAAAATAACAAATGGAAAGGGGATCTTTTTCCTCCTAGATCACATGTGCTAGATGAACAATAAATAGGTAGCAAATAGAATCATTGAGCAATTATTGCCGGGCTTCCTGAAGCACTTTACGAGAATGCAGACAGCACAGTTAGAGAGGATGCTCAGGAAAGACTCTCAGGAATAGTGACAGGGATCTGGGGTTCAAACGACAACCGTGCCAGATCAAAGGAAAAAGCCATCTTAGCCAAAGACTTACATGGAAGTAATTTTAATGGGCCCAGAATTGAGGGGTTAGATCACACCAGCTTTCTGGGACATGGTAAGTAGGCTACTAGAGAGGGAGGATTTGAATTGTTTTAATTAGGTAAGCAACAGTGAAATTAATGCTCACATGAATTAAACTTGATGTTCTCTGGAGAGGAGATGGTAGAAAGAGTATATAAACAAGGAATGTCTTAGGGGACTAGGAGCAGCTTCAGTGAGACATGTGATGACTTTCATTAGGCCATCTGATTTCATTTTAATTTTTGCAGGAGTAATAGTTTTATGTTTTTGCATAGTTAGGGCTTTCTGAGAATATTGTACTAAAACTTGAACCAAGAATTAAAAGGTAAGCTTTAGAAGTTAAATTATGATTGGATAAATAGTGATAGGACATCTGGAGGGATATCCCTACCTGCCAATTTGGATATATTTATCTTATCATCCTTCTGGAGATGTGCATTAACATTCCAAAGAGTTAGAAATAAGGAGCTACTCAAATTTTTATTTGGTTATCCTAAGGAGTGATCAGTTTCTTTCTATCTCTGAAGAGAGGAGGCAGGTCAGCTTTCCTCCCTCTCTATAGCCACCCAGAGTCATATTTTCCTGATTCCTCATTTACCATACATATCCTAGAGTGGAATATGGCAACTACCTTACCAAGAGTTCGAGCAAAGTAGACCTAGTGCAACCCCTGCTATGAATAATAACAACTATTGTCTATGCTCGAGAAAACCCCATGTTACATTCATGGCAATATCACTACATATAAATGTTAAAAGCATGACACTAGTTTCTTATGGATGACAAAAAGTGAAATATGAGTAGAGCAGTAAAATTCTGATTTGGGTCAACTTAAGTGTAAAATGCCTATGAGGCATTAGAATAGTCCTCAATTATGCTATTTGATATGTACTCTATATGACTAGGAAAAATTAAAATATATTTTAGTCTTGAGAGAATTTGAAATCAGCCTGTGCTATGGTTTGGATATGACTTGAGTCTGTTTTTAAAGGTTCACATGCTGGAAACTTGGCCCCCAAAGTGGCAGTGTTGATGTGGTGAGAACCTTCAGAGGTAGGGGCCGAGTAAGAGGTAATAAGATCATTGGGGGTGCCCCCTTTAAGAGGGAAGTAACTCTTTTGGTAATTTGCATAGATCCCATGAGTTCAAGTTATTATAAAAGGAGTAAGCCTGGCCTCTCAGTACCCTGGCCTTAGGTCTCTCCATCTTGCACAAGCAACTACCATGATGCCATCTCTAGTTATGTTAAATTCAACTTAGTAGACTTTCCTTTCAACAAGATCATATAGCCCAATCTTGTAGAAATAAATAATTCAGGTTCACATTGCTTCTGATGAATCACTTCCAAATTCACCGTCCCTAAGTAGCCCTTACAGTGTCTGTTAGGATTCTGGTAGTTGACTGGCATAGGTGGCATTCTCATTTGATTTCTTGCTACAGTTACAACCAGATGGTATTTGATCTGGTGGTATCTGAAGAGACTTCTACCATATTTTCAGTGTCTCAACTGAGGTGGGTCCTAGTTGGGTATTCTTTTCTCCTCATGGCCTTTTCATAAACTTGAGCTTCCTAATAGCCTAGAAATATCAGGATAGGAGTTTTCTCTGTGAAAGATGATTTCTCCCCATGTCCAAAGATACCTAAGGGGAAGCTACAGTGCTTCCTCTGGTCTAATCACAGAAATCACATAATGTTAGCATTACAATAATTCATTGGGCATAAAGTCATAAGTTAGTTCAAATACCAGGATGTGTAGGAATAGACTCCATCTCTCAATAACTTTTTTATAGAGTGATGGAAAGGATTAGTAGTATTTATCTTAGCAACAAACTATCATATTGTCCTGAGCATAGTCTGATCTGAATGGAAAAGCATATTTTATTTTCTCCCATACTTCAACCCCAATCAGGAGTGCTGACCAGATATAATGAATAGTGGACTGAAAACTAAAGTAGAATTAATAAGGCTGACACAATCTTCCCCTTCTGTTACACGTGCAGAGGTTAACAGGTCTGACAGAACCTGCTTTGGTCATAATTTCTCCATCTCTATGTAAGCTATCACGATTATAAGAATTGAAAATCAGCCATACTTTTTATTCTCTCCTCACTTGTTAACTGTGGTGGTTTTTCATATGTATCCTTTAAAGATATTCCACAGAGTGCATAAGCTCCCAAGTCTACTCTAGCATGGTGGTACTCAAACTGTGGTTTGGGTACCCGTGGAGTTACTACCATTAACCAATAGTGATGCAGGTAATCATGGTGACAGATAAAGATTTCTTATCAGAACATCTATACCAAGCATTTTAAAGTATCTTATTTCCAAATCTTTATACATATTTATCATTATTATTATTTTTGTTTAAATACCTTTGTTTTATTTATTTTTATGTGGTGCTGAGGATGAACCCAGGTCCTCACATGTGCTAGGCAAGTGCTCTACCACTGAGCCACAACCCCAGGCTCTACATATTTTTAATTATAACTGGTTGGCTTGACAATGCACTGTTATTCATAATATTCTTTCTTCCAATTTACTGAAAACACGAAATACAAAAGCAAACAAATAAATTTCTTCACCAAATTTAATGCTACTCTGAAATTTAAAAATTCTCTTGGAGATATAAAATCCACCAGGACATAAAACAAAGGAGAAATTAAAATATTGAAATAAGAAATATGCATTTTAATATCTAATTTAGGTACTACAATTTATAGGTTTTTCTGTGCTTTCATGACTTTATATATATTTTGATTAGGAATGAAACTTGTTGTTGGAGAGGAAGTATTTTTGCCTATTTGGGGGTGCTGGAAGTCATACAGTTGAGGTAACATAGTTTAGTGATTCTTTGAAATGTAGGTGAAATGTTTGGGAGGACTACTATATTTTGATAGCAACTACATAATGAATTTCAGATATCATGTGTTTAATTCAATTAAAATACAGAGCTAAAATCTTTTATCAAATCGGATCATGAAATATTATACCAATTATATTCATTAATGTTATTACAGTTTTTGTAATAGTTTCTAGCCACTATGCATAAGATATTATTAATTTAAATTCATAATGAATATGTTGAGATGTCAACCTAAAATTATGTGGGGAATACATAATTTTATCAAAATTCTAGTAGGGGGTTAAATGAACACAATGAGTTTGGCAACTTCTACTTTATTCTCTATAATTTTAGTCATCTGGCTTTATTGAATCATTTGTTATTAGTTTGAGTTTACTTTTAGACTGGGTCATGTTGTTTCCAGGATACTGTCTGTCTCCCAGGGCTATATCCCAGAAGCCTACCAAAATGCCTCACATCTGGTAGACTTTCAATAAGTGCATCAAGCATACACATGTATGAATGAGTGTGTGCATGGCCAAAGGGACACATACATAGAATGCAGTGATCCTTTCCTTCTTTAAACTTCTATTGATTTTTTTCTTATGAGCCACTTACATTAGAACTTTTGGAGGTTTAGTACCTCTATTACGATGTCCGTTTGCAAAATGCTAAAAGTATATCAAAGGAGTGTATATGCTACATGTTATTTCATTTACTCTTTGATTTTTAATAAAATAATTAATGTATAATCTGCACACCCTAAAGCTAACCCTTTTACTTTGAAGTGTAAAATTCAGTGGTTTTTAATATGCTCATGGGAGAGTACAATGATAGCCATTATCTCATTCTAAAACATTTTCAGCACCTGAAAAAGAAACCCCATACTCGGGAGCAGTTACTTCCCTCTCAGGTTAAGCAGCTACTAATCTCTGTCTCTCTGTAGATTTGACTGACTTATATAAGTGGGCCAATATAATAGGTAGTCTTTTGTTACTGGCTTTTTTCTTTTAGCATAATGCTTTTCAAGGTTAACTTATATTATATCATGTATCTGCATTTTGTTTTTAAAAATTGCTGAACAGCATTCCTTTTTGGTGACATACCACATTTTATTTACATATTCATTGGTTGTTGGGCATTCAGGTTGTTTTTGACTCTTATGTCTAATGTCATACAATAACTTTGTGTTTAAAGTTTTGGGGGACTACCAACTGTTTTCTCAAGTGGTTGTACCATTTTACAATCCCACCAGCATTATGTGGTGATTCCGCTTTCTTCATCACTTTGCTAAATATTGTTATTTTCTCCTTTTTATTTACTTACTTACTTACTTACTTACTTATTTATTTATGTATTATTTTTTAATTATAGCCATTTAGTAGACAGGTGAATTTGATTTGCATTTACCTAATGATTAGTGATATTTAATATAAATTCATGAAGTAATTCACCATTTGTACACACTTTCTTGTTTTGAGAAAGTTTTCTTCAAATCTTTAAATTAGGTTTTTTAATCATTAATTTGTTAGAGTTCTTTTCATACTCAATACAAGTTTCTCATCAGTTTTTTTGACTTATGTTTTCTCCCATTCTTTAGTTTTTTTTCCCCCTCCATTTTCTTTTCTTTTGGGTGGGGAGTGGTACCAGTGATTAAACTCAGGGTCACTTAAAAACTCAGCCATATCCTTAGACCTATTTAAAATTTTAAATTTTAAGACATGGCCTTGCTAATTTGCTTAGGGCCTCATTAAATTGTTAAGGCTGGTTTTGATATTGCAGTCCTCCTGCCTTAGCCTCCTGAGCCATTGGGATTATAGGCATGTACCACCATGCACAGCTTCTCCATTTTCATATTGTATAATTTGCAGCATAATTTTTTTTAAAGCTTAGATTCAATCCAGTCTGTTTTTCTATTGTCACGTGTGCTTTTGTTGTCATATCTAAAAACACTACTTGATTTTTAACTAACTTATTGAAAATAAATATAAATCCCTGCCATGCTCATTCACTACCCCTGTGCCCCCGCCAACACACACACACACACACGCACACACACACACACACACTTGCATAAATGCAAGTCCTACAGACTTCCTCAGACCTTCAGCTGGAACTGACATGTGATTTCTCTAAAAAAAAGTTCATAATAGAGCTGAGTCAGCAGAAATCCCTTTCTTACTACTCAGTTGAGACCCACAGTTGTTTTGCAAAAGGGCCCTTACTTTAAAAAAACAGTGAATTAAAGAAAGAAAGGAGAGAGATTTGGGAGGGGAGGGGAGGGGAGGGGGGATAGTAGAGGATAGGAAAGGTAGCAGAATACAACAGTTACTATTATGGTATTATGTAAAAATGTGGATGTGTAACCGATGTGATTCTGCAATCTTTGTAATGTTTTGAATAACCAATAAAAAAAAAGAAAGAAAGAAAGGAAAGTGTGAAGTAGTAGAGAAAACAAAACCTCAGGAGAGCATAAATGCTGAAAATATTACCCAACAATGACTAATCTGAGATACAACCTACAAATATTAGAAAGCGCAAGAGCACAGTGTGTTTCAGGAAAGGAAAGAAGACTGGTCTGGTAGAAAAGACACCAGACCAGGGGTTGAAAGATGAGGTATCCATAGGACCATAGGCTTCCGACCACTAGGGCAACAACACAAAACACGGCAAAAAGCAAAATCCAGCAGCCTCTGTCAGAGTGAAATTAATGGTAAATGTAAGATTCCAAGGAGCACTACTTGTCATACTTTAGTGTACATACGGATCACCTGTTCAAAACAGGCCCCAAGTAAGCAGGGATGTGGTGGAGACATCAAAGCCCGTGTTTTTAGCAAGCTCCGTGTGATGCTGATTCAGCTGATGTCCACGACCGTGCATTGAATCTCATGGCTGTGGAAGAGAAAAGGGAATCAGATTTCATTCCCTCCTTCAGAAGGCGATAAAACAGTTCACTTTTTGATCAGGCTGTTTGTGAGCTGACCTTTTTTGCAAGTGTTAAAGTCTTTAAAGGTCAGATCTGTTTTCTTCTCACCAGCTGTGTGGGAATTGCTCATCGTGTGCTTCATGTGTGGGGTTTAATTATGTAAGGGAACCCAAAAGTTTCACAATAGCTTGGAGAAATCTCTTCTAATAGCATCTAACGCTCAAGGGTTCAAACCAACTCTGAATGGGTGAGCTTGGAGAGGTAACAATCTATTGTTGGTTTTTTGTTTTTTTTCAGTTCAGGGTGAGGAATGAGAACCTAGAAACAATCTCCCCCAGAGCCCTTTTGCTGTGTGTGTGTGTGTGTGTGTATGTGTGTGTGTATCTGTGTATGTAGGGGGGTGGGTTTAGACCCCATTACAAGGACAAAGGCACCCTTTTGGGAGAGACTTCTTCCAGTGGACCACTAAAAGCATTCACAGGCCAGTCTAGGCCTAATTGGAAAACCAAAAAATCTGCCCTCAGCAGTTGAGGTGAACACTTTAACAAACTCTCCAGAGTGTTTAGTGCATACTAAGGACAGTACTGGTTTCCTGGTTATAGAGATCAGTAAATTGCTAATGCCTAAAGCAAGCTGCATTCTGGGGCAACTGACAAATGAATTGCACCATTAGTAATGAGATGGTGAAACCAGAGGTTTGAGATTAAACTTGCTTCACCGCTTCTGCTTGCAAATGTGGTTTGCACAGACTGCAGGTCTCTGTAGCCAACAGGTGTTGCAGCTCTGAATGGTAGGCCAGGACTTCACAGCCCAGCCCAGCAGCTCAATGTCAATTTCTTCTTCTTTTAGGGTTCTTGTCTCAAGAATTTAAGGAATAAAACCCACAGACTATAATGAGCGAGTCTAAGAGCGGGATTTATTGAAGAAAGAAACAGAATTCTTGTGTGCAAGAGAGGACCTGTTAGCAGGTCTAGGGGTTTATAGAGTACTCAGGTCACTGCTATTGGTCCAAACTTAAGCAAATTAGGTTTGAAAGAAGTACCAATTCTGTGGCTCCAAATTTCTGCAGATTTTGATTTGGAAAGGTACCAATGCTATTGGTTAGCCCTGAATCCCATGCAGGTTTATCTTACTTTCATTTTCTTCCCTGTTTGGGAAAGGGGAGATTGAAGTTGTTGAATTGCAAACCCTCAGTGGGGTGTCTGAAGCTGGAGCTGTGTGGAGTGTGCTTATGCAGTGAGTATCCCCACTGTGTTGAGGCCAGGTTGCCCTGGGTGACAGGTCCGTGTGTCTCAGGCCTGCACTGTCAGGGCAGGCTCCCCATGGCAGCCTGTGCCTTAGGCCTGTGCTTTAGGCCACCTGCTGTGAAATTCTGCCACTTCCCTGCTCCCTTGCTCTTTCTCAGTGGGGACCAGTGGGCTGTCTGTACAGCTTAGTGGCTTGGGGAGCCTTGTTAGTGGTATCATAGGGGTAAGCACAGTTTGGTGAAAGGTCCAATTCAGTCTTCAGGCAGAAATCTCAGAAACAATCTCAAAGGATGTGTGTTTTCAACTTGGTGTCCCTTCCTTTCCCTCTTCCTTCCCAAGTGACTTCAAGCATTTAAGCAACTCTTTTGTCCAAAGAAGGGTCTGGGCGTTTCTTCTACTAGGCAGACAGAATATTTTTGCTGGGACAGGGCTATTTCTTCAACTCTTAAAAAATCATACCACAGGGATGATGGCTGACATTTTAGAAGCTGGACCAGACCACAGAGGCCCTGCCCTGGAGCAAGAGGTCTCCTCCAGGGCAGATCTCTTGTGCTTGGCCTGGCCCTGGATTTCCTTGTTGGAGATGAGGCTGGGGGGGAGTGGGGAATGCTAACTACCTTCTGCACTGCGTGACTACAAAGGAGTGATTTGTAGAAGTGACAGGTCCTTTTCTCCTCTGGGAGAGAAAGGTAAGCCATGTGTTCTCTGTGTGGGCTTTCTGGCAGGCAACTTAATATGGAATCACACCCCTGGAGGAGACAGGTGAACCCTTGAACAGAAGGTCGGGCCTGAAAGGCAGCAAAATCTAGATGCAGAGGCAGGTGGCAGCTTAAAATGACACTGAGTCATGAAATATTTTTTTTTTTCTCCTCAGCTCGGGGAAGATAGTTTTCTAAGCAAGTATTCCAGGCTGAGGTGCAAATAAGTGGATGAAACACTCCACCCCGTACTGGATTAGCAGCCCTGGAAAATGTGGCTGCCGCTCACTCAAGATTGGGTTACTGGGCAACAGAAAAGATGGTATGACTGGCAAAGAATGAGCATGGAACTTAGAGGAATTGAGGTTAGAGATCTGCTGCTGTCATTTACCAGCTACATGTCTTTGAATAATAACACACTCAGATGTCAAGATCTGTTGTGGAAAAAAAAGAAAGAAAGAAAAATACTCGTATCAGTTAGAGTAAGCTGGTAAAATACTGGATGCCAAATAAAGTTTGAATTTCAGATAAACAGCTAATGACATTTTTGTGTAAAGAGGACACAAATATCGCATGGGACATACTTATGCTAATGTCTGTTCAAATTTTAAATTAAACTTGACACTGTGTTTTTATTTGTAAAATCTGACAACCTTAGAAGCCATCATGATAGGCCAATTAACATCTTCATCACAAATTCCATGAAAATATTTGTAGTTCTCTAAGTGTAATTTCCAGAGAAGCAGTCTCAACCTTTACAATTCTTTTCAAATGCAAAAAACTTTTGAACCCACAGATCTACTGATTGAGAAATTCTGGGATGGTGTCCAGCAATTTGTGCTTTAATAATCCCCCACCCACAGCCCTTATGACTCTGACAGACGAACATTTGAGATCTGCTGCAAATATTTGCTGAATATCTAAAAACTAAACCTGTCTGTTGTATAGCCCAACAATTCCACTGCTATCTACATACCAAGAGAAATAAGTGCATTTTCCACAAAGATATATGCATCAAACTTTCATAATAATTTTACATATCAGAGCACAAAGCCAAAACAACCCCAGTATACATCAACAGGAGAATGGGTCAATTGTGGTATCTATAACCTGGAACACTATCATCATAGTTTGGGTGTGGTGTGAGTATATCCCTCATGAATTCATGTGATGCGTTTCCATGTGGTAATATTAAGAGGCAGCAGGAACTTTAAGAGACAGAACCTAGTGGGAGGTCATTGATGGCATTGCCCTTGAAATGAATGATGTAGTTCTAATAGTACCCTGGTTAATTCTTCCAAAAACCTTATTAAAAAGAACAAATCTACCCCCTTTCCAGCTGCTGTTTTCCTGTGTTATCATATATTTCTTTCCTCTTGTCTGCACTCCCACCATCTTGCCATCTGCCACAAGGTCCCTACTAGAGCTATTTCCATGTTGTTTAGACCTTCAGCCTACAAAATTATGAGATAAATAAACCTCTTTTCTTTATAATCTATCCAGCCTCAGGCATTTTAGTATACTAACAGAAAATGGACTAATATAACTTCACAGCAGTAAAAAGAACAAATTGCTTATATGTGAAAAAAAATTGAGTGAATTTCATAGATAACAATTTGAGGGAAAGAAACAAGATATGAAAGGATATGCTTAATTTGATTTTATTTTTATGAAATTCCCTTATCATATGAAGCTAATCTATTGTGATAGAAAGCAGAAAAGTGGCTCCTGGGGTGAGTTGGTGTTTGGATTTTCTGAGAAGAGACCTAAAAGGCCTTTCAAGGTGCTGGACATGTCCTCAATTTTGACTAGATCATGGTTATGCAGGCATATTCACACATATGAATTCAAACACAGGCACACTTAAGAACAATGCACTTTATATATGTTGCACCTCAAAATGAGAAGAGAAAAAATTAACATTACAAATCCTTGCTTCCACTAAACTACTGTTCATTCGTGTGACTTCACAGTATGCAACCAGTGTCTGCTTCATGGTGGGAGAACAGAATATTTGTTAGAAATCTGAGAGGCTTTAAAATACCAACTATTTGGAGCTTGGTGTAATAGATATACTTTTCTTTGTTAGACAAATGTGATGAATAAAATAGAATGGTTCTGCTCTTGTGGAACTTCGAGTTTAAATTTTTAAAAAGAGAGAGAAAGATTAGAATAAATTACAAAAAAAAATTATTGGAAAAAAAAATTAACCATAACTTTGAAAGATGCATTGGAACATTAGCCACTCATCCTCTCATTTTCTCAAAGCCTCTCTTGTAATCAGGCAGCACCATCTGAGTTTTGTGTGAATATTCTTTGCTCTCCTTTCCCACCCTCTGCAATACTTCAGCATCTATATTAGCCATCAGCTCCTGGATGGAATGCAGAATAGAACCATGGAAGCCAGTGTTGTGTGGAGGGGATTGAGACTCTAAACTTCATTAAAGCTCAATGCAGAATTCATAATGACTGAGTGGACAAAGAATGTCAAACAGAACTTAAGATGATCTAACCAAAAATTAAAGAAAGTGGACTAAACTTGCAACAGCAGGAGTTATAGAAATGTGAGGCTATATATAGGATACATATATAGTAGCTGTGCTGGGTTTTTTGGTCCCCATTTCTCTATGGTAACAGGGATTGAGCCTAGGGGTATTTAACCACTGAGCCACATCCCAGCTTGTTTTATGTTTTATTTTGAGAAAAGGTCTCGCTAAGTTTGTTAGGGGCCTCACTAAGTTGCTAAGGCTGGTTTTGAACTTGTGATCCCCCTGTCTCAGCCTTCTGAGTTACTAGAGTTACAGGCACGTAGCCCAGCACTACAATATATATTGAAGGGTAAGAGCTAAATGATTAGAAATATACATTAAAACTAGACATCTGGGAAATTATCAAACATCTGCACCAGAGATTCTCAAATCTTATCTTGTACCCGAATTATCTAGAAGGCTGTCTAAGCAGAGGAGTCATAGAGTCTCTGGTTCAATAGATTCCAAGAGGGTCCTAAGAACATTCACTAATGTTCAGGTCATGCCAACGTTGTTAGTACCTGTACACACTTTGAGAACTGCTGACCTGGCATAAGGGGAATAAATCTAAGTCTGTGGCTTTATGAAGCCTGCTCTTATTCTCAAGCAGGAAACTGAGGAGTTCTGCCTGTGACTGTCATGATTTTTCCAAACTCTACCATTGAAATGTAGGCATGTGATCTCTTATAATGATCTGGATATTCAGTGTGTGTGTGTGTGTGTGTGTGTGTGTGTGTGTGTGTGTCTGCCTGGGGAGGTAGCTCTGTTGTAGAATGCATGCCTAGCATGTGTTGTGAGGCCCTGGGTCTAATCCCCAGCACAACCAATAATAATAATGGTATATATATACACACACATATGTACATACAGAGATGGGTGGGGGACAGGAGAGAGAGAGGAGGAGTTGGTTAACCTACAAAGGGCAACATGCTCTCCAGGACCACAAGAGTAGAATTGGATGATTCCATTTATTCACGATGGTATAGAGGAGGCCTTCTCAGTAGCAGAGGCTTTGAACCATGAAAATTAGGGAAAGTTAGTGAAATAATGGGCTAGAATAGAAGAGAAGATAATACCACGGCAATCATTTTCACATTACAAAGATCTTTTCTCCATGCCCTCATAAAAGAGTATGTTAATATGCTTTTCCAATCAGTACTAAACAATTGACAAATTATCATATCATCATGATAGTTATGTTCATTCAATGAAAAGATATTTATTGAGTCTTTAATGAGTGCCAATCACTGTTAAAGAGTTTGGAGTTTTGGAGATACACTAATGAATGGGATAAATTTACTCCAAGTACTTAATTTATTGGGAGTTTATTTTTAACTACATGTCACTCATTCCTCTCTCATTACAACCAGTGGCTTCCCCTCTTTGTCCCTCAGTATTTGATTACAACCAGTTGTTCTACTCTTATCTTTCTCTACTATTCTGATCAATAAGCCACTTTACTTGCCCTGTTGTCACCCTTTCCCTCCTGTTGAAAACAAACAGCCTCTCGATGCCTTTAAACCCAGCTCAACCCTACCCATTCCTTAAGGGTCCTTTCAACTCCCTATGTTACTGAAGCCCTTTGTGTTCACTCTATCTCAGAGTCAGCACTCTTAATCTCTGAATTTCCTTAGGACCTAATGTGTCCATTAGACACTTAAATGTATGCAGCATTGAATTTGTATTGAACCATGTTATGTGTAAGTAGGACCCTCCCCCTTGTAATTTAATCCATCAGAATTAATCCATTAGAATTATGGATATAATTTTCTGTCCCTTCATAGAATTGTCTTCCTACAGTAGTGTCATTTAAAGTTGAATCATTTTCTTGGAGGCACTATGATTGCAGTTTGGTGTCAAGATTTGAAAGAATAGTCTAATTCAGTCATTCTCCTAGTCAGAAAAAAATTCCCCATCTTACTTGTTTAAGTGTGTGTGTGTGTGTGTGTGTGTGTGTGTGTGTGTGTGGTGTGTTCAGGTTTCAGCTACAGAGCAACTAGCTGAGGATTTCTGGGTAAGGTGGTCTGAGAATTTATATTTTAAACAAGTACCTCCAGTGAATCTTATGAACAAGCAAGTTTGGGAACCTCCTAGCTAGCTAAACATTAAATTTAAAAATATAAGGTATTTTTAAAAGACATCAATGTCTCATAAAAATTAACTTAGAAACTCTGAGGGTGAAGTTCCCTGGCATACATATCTCTAAAAGCTCAATGGTATTCCTAGTGGATAACCGGGGTTGAGAACCCTGCAAAGTATAATTTATGACCAAGATTGTTAAACCGTCAGTGAAAACAGGCAGTTTGGCACAAAATCTTGTCACATATATTTCCTCCATAAGAGATGTGGAGGACTCTTTAAATTAAAAGAATATTGACCAATTGCCAGTTTAATTCTGATAATATAAGTGATATCTATTCATTTTCGAAAATCTGGAAAATCCTGCAAAGTATAGAAAAGTGAAGTCATTCATTAATTCAACATTCACCATGAATAATGTGATCTATGTCATCCTATTTGCTCCAAAGATTATACATTGATCTGAATGTTTGTGACAAAATTAGTTTTATATTTCTACACTATTGTAAGATTTTTAAATATAAAGTATATATTTTTACATGTCTACACATTTTTGTAAAACATAATTTTTAAAAATGCCCATAATTAAATGGAGTACGAAATCATTCAGCTGAAACCTTTTCCATAAGTCTTCCCATTGTAAATAATGCCATCATGACTGTTTTATATAAGTCTTTGCACATGCTATTTAGCATTTTGAACATTATAGAAGGTATATATAAAAATATCTTTATTACATGTATTTATATATATAATAAAATATGTAATTATTTCCCAAGTAACCAGAAGTGGATATCTGAATTAAAAAATGATTATACAATTTGCAATTTCTCTTCAGAAATATTATTGCTTTGTAAAACTGTATGGAAATTCCTATGTACATTGCTATAATAAAAACAATTTATTACAAACCTATTTTAGTTGACTAATTTTCTAAGTGAAACGGTTGTACTTATTGCATGATTAAGGAATGGTGACTCTGGAAAAATATATTTTCATAGGCATTGGTTTAATTCTTCCTTTTGTAAATTACAGGTACACATGTTGAGTTATATTTTTTTAGAGGGAAATGGTGGTAGACTCTTTTTTTTTCCTCAGTAAGTTGTATGCGATCCTTATATGGTTAAATATTTTTTAGATTCAGTATCCTTTTTACTTATCATGTTCCTCTCATCTTTTACAAAAACCCTGTATTATTTTTAAGCTTTATTTAGTCAATTACCAATTTTTTAAAAATATTTTGTTTTAGTTGTAGTTGGACACAATACCTTTATTTTGTTTTTATATGGTTCTGGGGATCGAACCCAGAGCCCTGCACGTGCTAGGCAAGCGCTCTACAGCTGAGCTACAACCCCAACCCCAATTATCAATTTTTGTAGGAGAGTTCTTGCTTTGATATTATGCTAGCCTTTTGTAAAAAAAAAAAAAAAATCCAGATGATTATTTTTTTACTTATTTTCTGTGGCTTCATATGAAGAATATATTTTTTTATGCATGTGAATGTGTGTATATAAATAAATATTTGTCCTTATTTCTTCTACAACATATTGCACTGTATGAACAAGGTACCCTTTTGTTCAGTTCCAGAACTATTTTTCCATTTCCCTCAGTAGTAGTTGCAAAAATAATTTTACTTCTTCTATTATTTGCCTATTGACTTTATCATGTACTAAATTGTTCTATATTTTTCTTTCTAAGTTCTGTTTTGCTTAATTTTTTACCTGTCTTTCTACCCTTAAATCAATTTTACATTATTTAAATTATTGAAATTTCACAACAGATGTATCAGCTGGCATAAACCTGTTTCTCTTTTATAATGAATTTAAATAATTTTATGTCAAACCATAGATACTATTTAAAGTATCAAGTGATCCAAAGAAACAAAATCTTAACTGATATCCAACAATCACTAATCTATTATAGATTCTGTTATTACTATTACTTCTACTACTACTACTACTATTATTATTATTATTTTGTGGTACTAGGAATAGAACCCAGAAGTACTCTACTACTGAGTGTTATCCCCAGTCCTTTCTTTAAATTTTATTTTGAGATAGGGTTTTGTTAAATTGCCTTAGTTAGCCTCCACTTTGTGATTATCCAGCCTCAGTCTTGAAAGTTGCTGGGATTATGTGCATGTGCCATGGCACCCATCTGCTTTTCCTTTCAAAGAAAATCATTACACTTTCTCTATATTGTGTAAACACCACACAACTTATTTTCAAATATCTGGATGATCTCTGTGATTTCTTCCACTTCATTTCTTCTCTTCTTAGGTGTTAACTGCTAACTTTACAAAACACTTTGATTCTTTTCTCTGACTCAAACCAAATCTGTCCTAGTGAATTATAATATTTCAGTTTTTAATAAAGGAATGATAACCAATATTTGATTTAATTTGAACATTTTATATACCAACGTATTTTAATATATTAAATGTTGAATATATTATTTTAATTTTTATAATTTTATATTTTAATATATTAACATTAATTTAATATATTATGTATTTTACATATAAAGTTATTAGAACACATTTATTGCATAAATTGAGGCGTTAGAATCTACAGTGGATCATGAAATACATATCCCAAATATTCCATGTCTCATGGTAAATACCATTTCCCATGGTAAAAGGTTCTTGCACGGGTCTCTTGTGGATTTTACTTAATCCACCTTGCCTTTGTATTCTGGCAACTTAAGTTTGTATTTTATTCCCTGGCAGTTGGGTAAACATTTATGACATGCATGTAAACAATTATTTCTAAAATGCCTTCCTTCCAAAAGCATGAGTAATCAAAGGCTAATACACAATCTAATTTTGTCATTTCTGGATCAAGCCTCTATTATTCTGTGACACTCTCTAAAATTGCTCAGTTCCACCCTGAAGCTTCCAATGCTTTTTGACATTTCACCCTTTGAATAGTCTGACTATCTTATTATGTTCCAGTTGATACAGTAATCAGTTGAGTCCAGACACATGTTTTATTATAAGAACAATCAGAGTGCATCTGCTCTAGGGATCAGAGAGAGAAGGATCCGGATTTGACAGCCATGGACTACTAAAAACAGATCTTCTGAAATGAAAATCTTTGTAGCTAAGGCAGTTAGTGTGGTGACAATCAGTTTACATCTAAATAACAGAATCTCCACCAGAGACCACTCAGGAAAAAAAAAAAAAAAATGATGTTTTCATAAGATTCCTACATGTTTGCATTGGTTTCAGCCATACGCAGCAGAGCAAAACCCAGATCAAGATATGAAACTTTGTCTCTATCTTGTGTTGAGGGAATATCAATTAGGTGGAAAAGAAATTAAAATGTCAGGATTTGATAATATAGCATTAAATGATAAAGTGAACTGCCAAGACAGCAAAGCCATTATGTTAACAGTGTTGTGCATTACTATGACTTGTGTTTACTCCTGTGCCACACACATTTTATTCTGCCTGTGCATTCTAGTCTCTGGCCTCTTAAAATGATTAAAAGCTGTAATTTTTCCTTAAATATATCTTCTAAGTCACTAATTACATTCTCTAGGCTCTTACATCCTTATTCATGTGACCATTGCTTGTACTTTACAATAGCACTATTGTCAGCTCCACAATCTAGCTGTAATACCCGAACCAGGCCACACACTCTCAATGCTAAATCCCATTACTGAATCCTTTTTTCCTGGAACTTGTTTTATCGACCACTTAAGAAAGGTTTAATTGTAAAAATGCTAAATGGGACTCCAAAGAAATTGTTCCTTTTTCTTAAGGAAATTTGAAGTTGCTTTGCTTAAAGAATATAACAATTCCCGTGATGTGCGTGGCATAGAGACAGTACACAGATAATGCTGGAATCTGTGGGTGATACCTTGTCTTAGGTACTGATCTTGTCAAGTGTTCATTCCCGGGTATTTGCTGAATGTCTCAGATTTAGTGACTCAGATTTCTTTTCGTTTTTGTTTTCTTTTTCTTTATTAGATATCATTCAGTTCTGTAATCTAAAGATCAAATAGTTACCCACAGGAGCCTCTTCACAAAAAAAAAAAAAAAAAAAAAAATCACTGTTTCTCCATAAATGTGTCAGATGTTCCCAGGAAATTAATTATTTCTTTGGTATTGCAAGGGAGGAGAAATATTATTTTGTAAGTATTATCCTATAAGGGATGCACTAATAATAGGTAATAATGTTATTTGAAATAATTGGAGCATTTCCTTATCTTCAGATTATCCAACATTAAGCAAATCCTTAATCTTTGTAGGTAGGGAGAATATGGTTCAGTGGTCCTGAAAGTTGTTCTGTTGCAACAGATGCTAAATTCTTTGCCTATCGCAACAGATGCTAATTCAATTTCATGAAAATATACTCATGCAGACAACAATTAGCTGTCATTCACTTATTGTCTATTCTAAGTAATAGACTCAAAGTTGACAGGTGATTGAAAAGGCACACCTCTAGCTGTCAGTGGTTATGAGGTTTATGTTCATTCTGAAACACCCATGATGACCTCTAGGGAAGAGCTGAGAAATGTGGTAGAATTTAGAAAGACTTGCACAGAAAGACTTTGGGGACAAAATTGAATCAATATAGAGACAGTGATAAATATAGCTCAAATGACTTCCATTCTGTATGTTTTGTCAGATCAAACATTATGATAGCTCCATACCATCATTAACTATTTTGACCAATTCAATTGGTCGATTCCATATGAGGAAGATGATCAAAATACTGACACAGGAAAGGATGTGTCAATTTTTTTATTACATTGATTAATCAATTATTTTTCAACATTGTGTTTGCTAATCAGAATGCCTAGTGCAGTGGCTGTAGTCCCTGCTGCTATGGTGAAACTGCACTTATATGCATAACTCCAGCATTATTTTCCACTGAATTTCCTAAATTAATTCCTTGACCTTTCAAGCAACTTCATCACTCATAATGGTCATTATTCTCTTTTATTTTAAAAATATCTGTGACAATTATTTCTTGCTTGATCTATGAAATACAAATTATTTATGCTAAAGAATAAGGTTGTTATGGACATTTATTTTTAAACACTATAGTAAGTCATTTTATAAAAATTAGAAATCATGTTTTCTAATAATTGAGCTAGATTGAAATGATTTTCATTTACCATTTTTCTGGATAAAATTTAAATGGCAAATAATAAAGAAAATATAGAAGTAATGAAAAATTTTTAAATGTCATGACTCCAGAAAAAATTACTAACATGCTAGTCTATTTTTCTTAAAAAAAAAAACAAAAAAAAAAAACAATTGTTGAGACTATGATGTGTATACAATTTCCTCATTGAAGTGACATAAAACTTTGTAGCACAAACATTTTCCCATGTTATCTTACTTTCCATATAAGATATTATAGCTGTATAATATTCTATTTTGTTAATATGCTGTAGTTAATTTTTCTTTTTTTTTCCTTTTTGCTATCAATAAACAGTAAAATATTTTTCTGAATTTCAATTTCTTTTGGTGTAATGGTTTTCTGTAAGTAGAATTCTTTGTACATTAGACATAGTCTATTTTTGGACACAGAAGTGTATAAATTTAGGGAAAATCGTTGTGGGGGGTATTGGTAATAGTGCAATTTGTAATTACATTTATAGATACTATCAATAATATGATCCATTCTCACAATACTTGCCACCAGTTTAGATAGCTTGTCTTCTTTGGCAGGTAAAACATGCACTTCTACTTCATAAGCACCTTTCTCTGATAGCAGTGAGCACGACTCATGAGACAGAATGTTAAACATTCACATCTCATTCTTTCATCAATTAGTCATTTATATACTCTATTTCTTACCTACACTTTAGACATTTCTTTCCATGATAAGTCTTTTAAATTATATATTTTTTTCTATTCAATCAAAGAAAATATATGAGCATTGTACTTTGTACCAGGAATTATTTATTTCATTACCCAAAGCTCTCTCAAGCCTTAGTACAGTGTCTTTGCACTGGAACTACCTAATGTAATCATGACTGCCACTGAATGAGCACTTGAAATTTACTGTATGCTTTATGTATACTGACTTATTAGGCCTCAAAACAGCAATAAAAAATAAAAAAACAGATGTTGAGTTGAAGAAAGTTTAGTAATTACCAAGTATTTTGCTAGATTTGCAGTTTTTATGGTTTTTAAAACTAATGCTTTATTGTTACTTAAATGAATTTTGAAATATCCTCCTTTTTATATGATTTTCTCTTAGACTCTTACTACAGTGCATTTCATTGACTGATATTCTGACTATAAACCAACCTTGAATTCTTGTAAAAAATATGCATTTTTTATTTTCCTTTCTATAAATAGGTGGATTTAGTTTGCTAAAATTTCATTTAGGGTTGTTTGATGCCTATATTTATGAGACATAGGGCATTTTCTTTGCATTTCTTTTCAGGTTTTGGTAGAGGTTTGCATCAGGTCATGCTAACATCATACATGGTGTTGGGAAACACTCCCTTCTCCCTCTTTTGCTCTAAGTATGAGTGCCATTTCTTCTTTAAACATTTGAAGGGTTCTTCAGTGAAAACTTATGAATTTCTAGCTTTCTTCCTGGCAAGACTCTTAAATGTGCATTAACTTTCATAATAAATCGAGAAATATTCCCATTTTGTATTTCTTATGTCAGTTTTGTTAAGGAATACTGTTCCAGAAATACAAACGTTTCATCTAAATGTTCAGATGTATTGAATAATTTCTATTTAATTAAAGAAAGTAATCTCAACTGAATTCTTTCTAAGCTTTGATTTACTTTCTATTCCTCAGCTGCTGCTTCATATACTTTGAGTCTACCCAATGCCATCTATATTTGTTGGTCACTATCATTCCTTTTTAATATTGGCTCCATTGATGGAAGATAACACCCACTTTGATACTGCAGACTTTCATTTTCATTTTTCTGATAATGTTAGTTTATTTCAAATACTGCATTTTTTTGTGCTTTTTTTGTTTGTTTGTTTTTCTTCTGTAGACTTTCTTGATAAAAATGAACTTTGGTTAGTTTCATTCAGTTTTTATTATTCTTTTCTTCCCAAAACATTTAGGCCCATGCATGTATTTTCTTTTACAATCTGTTTCTGAACATATTTACTCTCTATTCATATCCATCTATTTCTATCTACTATTTACTTATCTATTTTCTTCCAAATAAGATAAGTTTCTTAGTATTCTTTTACCGCTCTACTCCATTCCCATTCCAAAATAAGTTTTGTTGGAAATCTCTGGCTGCTTTAACATTCTCCATATTATAAGAAGAGAGGGTTTTAAATGTACTCACCATGAAGAAATGATAAAACTTTAAGGTGATATATATGCTAATTACCCTGAGTTGAACACTGCCCAATATATATGAATCAAAACTTCACATTGTACATTGGAAATATGTATAAACATTGGGTGTCTATAAATTAAAACTACATAAAAATTAAAACAAATTTTTATTTACTCTCATTTTTTTTGCTTTTCATTGCAGTCATTTCTCAAAAAATTTCTATCAAATGGGACACAGTTTCTGTATATGTTTAACCCTGTAGATCTCTGTTTAAATAATAATTTTGATAGTCATATATTTTAGGTTCATAGTCTCTCTCTCTCTCTATTTAGTTATTTTTGTCATACACATCATTGTGGATATAAACCTCTTTTCCCAAGAAGTTTTTATATTATGAAAGTTAATTTAGTATGTTCACAGGTCTCTTCCCCACCTCTTATCTTTTTGGTTCAGTACATCATGAACCTTTTAATCTGAGGCTTTACAACTTTCTTTAGTTTTCAAAAATCCCAGATCACTATTTCTTTAAAAAATTCTTTATTTCTTTTAACTCCTGAGATTATTAATGAGCATTGCCATTTTTGTTTGTCTTCTTCTTATCTCTTACCTTACCTTTTTTCTCTTTATTTTGGCTTCTTTATCCCTTATTATTGCCTTCTGGCACAGTTCTGGTACTTAACAACAGCTTACAAAGTTGTTCTTTAGGTGAATTCATTTGACCACTTAATTCTTCCATCAATTTCTTAATTCAATAACTTAATTTTTAAACTTAATGTTTCTGTTTTTTTTCTTTAAAAATGTTTGTCCATGCTTTATATTTAAATGCAGTCTTATCTCTATAAAGATATTTATGATACATCTTTAGAATTCAAATTTTATCTGTTATATGCATTTTATTTTATTCTTCAATATTTTTCCTTTTAAAAAATATCCTGCCCTTCAGTTCTTTGTTTGTTGCCCTAAGGTTTATGGTTTCTAGAGGATCACAGCCACTTTTGTATCTGAGAAATGTAAAAATCCCTGACCTTAACTTTCACCTATCTGGTCATCTATTCAGCAGAGAGTTAAATACTTCAAGCAGATAACTAGAATATCAAAATGTGGACTGAAGTCCTTCTATTTCCCTACTCCTGACACGGATCATTCTTCTTCCTTAGAAACTTTGTTTGTTCATTGCTATATTTCAAGTATGTGTGTACTCTCTGTTGGAAGAGGAAGTATGGCTGGTAGCCATGGATACCTGTTGTTAACCCTAGGTTGTCTCAAACTTGACTGTTTATCAGAAGTACCTGGAAGACTTGTGAAAACACAGATTATTCACCCCCACCACAGAAGTATTGACTTATTAGGATCCAAATTGTGAGGCCCAGGAATTTGCATTTGACACATGCACCCAGTCATTGCCATTGTTGGTCTGGGATCACTGTGAGAACCTTCACTTTTATTTCCTGGCTTGAGTCAGACTAGTCTTGCTGCTTTTGTTTTTGTTTCCCTTCTCTCCGTGGGTGGTATGGATGGAGGCATCAATTCCTGTAGTGCAATGCAGGCGGGGGTGGGGCGTGAGGGTAAGACAAAGGAAAGTATATGAGGATTCTTCTCACCGCAGCTCTGTGCTGCTTGTTTCTTCCAGGTTGCATTCAGCTATCTATAATCTCCCCCCAGGATTTTTCAGTTTTAACATCAGTGCTTAGGACCCATCAGATTACTTACCCCTCTGAAGCATCTGCCTGTATGGGGATTCCATGGTGGGGATCCTGCAGCCTCCATTTGTTTATATTCTTTTTTTTGAAATTTTAAAGTAAATCTAATGAGAGTTGTGGGAAATTCTTAAAAAGCTGTTGAACGCTATTTTCATATAACCATATGCCATTGAATTACTTTGATAACATTTGTAAGTAAGATGATGTTTTTTAGTTATCTGAGCTTACAGTAAGGTAAATTCAAACCAATCTTATCTAGACCCAAACAATATATTTCAGTGCTATTTTCTTCAACATCCCTGAAAGCTTTTTAGCCATGAAAATCAAATTGCCAAGATGACTGCCCTATGGGGACACAATTGTAATGATTGAATACATCTTGATTTTTTTGGATATAACATCTTGAGTAAATTTTGGATTCTAACATCTGTACAGTCTAGAACACCTGAGGTATTTTTAATCTATACAATGTACATATAGTACTCTCTTTAGTGAGCTAAGTTTCAAAGGGACAATATTAACAAAAGAAAGAGGTATTTCTGCAGAGCAGAAACAATTTTGCCAAACCAAGGACAAGGTTTCAAATGTTGAAAAAATATTGGAGTCTTTTCAAACACTGGAAAATGAATGATATAGAAAAACAATATATGACAATGAGACAGATGTGAGCTCATTTCTGGTAATGAGCATCCATGGGCTGCTTATTTGGTGGGTTGGCCTAACATTTACATCTATGTCAATTCTATGGATTATAAGGAAGGCATCTCTTGTTGGGATGACAATAGCAGGATATAATGCAACAATGAAATCTAATTGTTAATAGCGATTGCACTGGAATATCAATGAGTGGCTACATTGTTCAAGAGCTGGCATTGGCAAAGTTATTAAATTGGTTGGTTCATGAGGGAATATAGTACATTAGTGGACTATTCAGCAGTGACTGAGTGTATGTATTAGAAAGCATGCCTTCGTAAGTTTCCAACATCATAAATCAAAGCAAGATTTAGTGCACAACACTCCCAGGAAGGGCCAGTCATATATTTTACAAGGCTTAGCTCAAGTAAGCTCAACCTTCAATCATATTTAGGTCAGTATTTCATCTTTATAATTTGCTCCATACTATTGTCATGTTTATTATACTTTGTTCTTGTACAGGGAACTTTATAAGATGAGCACAATTAGGACTGAGTGATAAAAAGACTGTCCCTGCAGATTTTTATAGAGTTCCTTTTGTGCTTGGGAAATAAACTGTAGCTTTTTGACTTTTAATTATATATATCTAAAAGGAATCGCAATCAACAATTTGCATTTATTTCCCAGGTTGCTTCACTAAGTAATTACTGTAAGTTTTTAGATATAAATCTAAATATTATAAAATACCCTATGGCTAGACTGAAATGAATATTTTTAATAAATGGATTTTTTAAGTGATTAAGATTAGAATTTTATTTTAGTATTTATACTATTCTAACCCAAGTATCTCCTTCTTTTAACAAATCTTATGCAGTATTTTCAATATCAATGAATATCATGCCTTTGGATTTTTCCCTTGTGTTTTACATTTACAACATGTTTTTCTCATTTGGCTCATGTTAGAGTTGAAAACAGGAAGCATGTCTGATTATTTGAATTCTTCCTTCTCTCCTCTAATACACTCACAGATATTTAAAGGCTCAAGTAGTTTATGAGTAAATTAATATTTATATGATATTAAACATAGGACTTCATAAAATCTTGTCAAATGCATTTTGGCTTAAGCAATAATTACTGCATTAGAACTGAATTCTAGAGAGTTCCTTTTGTGTTTTCTGTTTATATTAATGTAGCTAGTTTACTATAAGTAGATATACAAAGTTACTAATTACCAAACTAACATATTAAAATCTCAATAAGAATATTTTAGGATTACACAATAATCTAATAAATATGCATTGTATATGATTAAATCCTCATGCATGTGTTTGTAGATAAAAGTACTTACATATAAATTATATCACCATATGGCACATAGATAGAAATCATGGGAATACATTCATAAGAAATGCACACATAGAAAGTAAACCTTTATAAATTTAGCAGTGCTTTTCTATGCAAACACACATATACACACCATTCCAAGATCATTTCATGTTATGACATTAAAATGTTAAAGATGGTAAGTGCTGGAAGTGCAATAGTCATAAGATTTGAGAGTTGATGGCCAGTCTCAGCAATATCAATAGCTACCACTCATCATTAGAAAATGATCTAATTGTTCTGATCTTTGATATCTGTATTGAAAATTAGTATGTGAAACTTCCTGATCTTTAACATGTCTCTTTCAAATA
The DNA here is from genome assembly GCF_048772815.1 of Callospermophilus lateralis. Taxonomy (NCBI): domain Eukaryota; kingdom Metazoa; phylum Chordata; class Mammalia; order Rodentia; family Sciuridae; genus Callospermophilus; species Callospermophilus lateralis. The sequence continues at coordinate 105,757,911 of NC_135313.1, read as the reverse complement.
GTTATGAGCATAAATATATTTCTAAGACTTTCATGTTCTTAGCTCTGTGCTAGGAGCTCTGGGATTATGTTTGTATCTACCCACTATAAAATTTTGCTGGGATTGGACTGGGTACATTTGTATATCTTTGGAGAAATATCTATTCAGATCCTTTGCCCATTCTGTAACTGAGTTATTAATTTTTTTTTTTTTTTTTATTACCAAGTTCTAAGACATCAGCAGTGTTTAAGGGTTCTTCTACAGACTAGTTTAAACTTGTGGTCATCATTTGTATGCAACTCATGTGAATTCATTTTTAATTAGGAAAAAAATTAGTTAGACCTCTGTTGCTAAGCAATGTTCATCATATATATGCATACCCAGCAGGATATCATCAATTGCTGGTACCATTGTTTGAGGATTTAAAATATGTAGAACTCTACCTTCTTCAGTGCAATTCCCCTTCTCTCTCCCATTCCCACTCACCTCTAGTCCCTTTTTAATGTTAATCTTCTTCTCATGCTCTTCCTCCCTGCTCTGTTTTGAGTCGCCCCCCCTCTTATATCAAAGAAGACATTGTTATGCAAAATTACATATAAGATGGTGTGAGGGGGAAGAAAAAAGAGAGAGAGAGAGAGAGAGAAATGTGTCACAGTAGATTGGGTAGAAAGAGGTGATGGGAGGGGAAGGGAAGGGGAAAGGTGGATAGGAAGGGCAGCAGAATACAATAGACACTAGTATGGCCCTATGTATAAACGTGGCTGTATAACCAATGTGATCCTGCAATCTGTACACATGGAAAAATAAGATTACATACCCCATTTGAATCAAATGTATGATATGTCAAGATCATTGTAAAGTTTTGAGCAACTAATAAGAAAAATAAAATATGTAGAACTCTAATCTCCTAAGAAATCCAGTTACTAGCTTACATTTTTGTACCTTTAAAGAAAGATATGTATATTTCTATGAATTTCCACTTTGAAAAAAGAAGTTAAAAACAAATAGATGTTGTTCCTGTGGCTTCCATTATTAAAACATCTTTCCAAAACAAAATGCTTATAATGAGTGATAAAGGAGAATACACTTAGGAAATGACTTCAGTGTCTCTGGATGTCCTCAGAGTACTTTGCATATATATACTTTTGTCATGTGAGATAAGACCAGTGATCTGAAAGAATAACTTCTGGAAAACAAAAGTACTGGAATATTCTTGGCAAAGTTAGTATTTTTACAATTGTTCATTTTACTCATTTAAGAAAATATAATTTGTCACATTATTTCAGGTGGGCTGAACATAAGAAAAGCAATAGGTGATTTTGCACTTTTAGTTTACACAGGAAGAATCTCGTTATCTAGGCTCGAGACCATTTAAATGAAAATCCAGTTGTAATCATAATAACACTGCACAGTGGTGATATGTTATATCCATACAGTTTCTGCTCCAGTGAAATCCCATTTTAAGAAAATACCAAATGCTGTTCACTCACTGGACATTCATTGTAATGGGATGTCATTTGTATAACCAATATGAATCGTAACCTTCTGTCAAGTGGACATGTGTTCAAGTACAGGTGACTTTGAAAAACTCTCTACGTGGTTAGGTGACAATTGTGTTTTTTTCTGGGGCAAGCTCAAATGAGTTCACTGGATAGTAGTGGTTAATATCTTATGAAAAGCAGATAAGAATAAATTCTAACTAAACTATTATTTTTAGACTTAAGCAGATAAATTTCAAATTCCAGAAATTATGTCACATCTGCCAAGTAATGACCTTCTTTGTCTCTGTGTGCTCTTATAATGCATTTTTATGAAATGAGATCAGAATATTCATCACATTGTAATTGTGTGTGTGTGTGTGTGTGTGTGTGTTCCAGAGAAACCTGAGAAATAATTAAGGTTATGGAATATATGGTTTATCTTCATTTTGCCAAAACCTAGTTCAGTGTTTGCTATAAAAGATTCTCAATTCTAATTCACGAATTGATTGCGGCAATTGCCACTGTAAGAGTTCTTGCTACTTGTATTATCCCTACTAGTGTTAACTATTATTTATGGAGTGCTGATTATGTGCTATAATAGCTTCACTTTGTCACATTTAATTCTTATAAGTATGTATAAGATGGTGTTCTTATTATCTCAATTTTATGTAACAATATATAGTTATAACAGAAATAATGCTGGGGAGAAGTTAAAGGTCCTTTTATCAGGTATCTTTCTGTGTTCATGCGTTTTTTTGTAGGTTTATTTTTTTTAAAATGGGGAGTAAAGAAATTAGGCCCCAGCACATGTTTTAAAATAAGTCAGTTGATGGGACTTAGACATATGAGGATTTAGTCCATCTCTTGTATCTGTGGGTAGGGGAAGGGAAGTGGGGATGGACATGTGATTTTTTTAATTCAAATATCAAAGAGGAAACATCATGTCATCTTCTTTTATTTACCTTTCTGCTCCATACCCACAGTGCACAGCTTGTCCAAAATGAATAAAGTGCTCACTAAATATTATTGATAGGCAGACTACCTGCCGCATAGCGTCTTTGATAAGTGAATCATAATGACAATACTTTGGGTTATGATGGCTGCCCTTTGAGAGAAAGAGAATTTAAAGTAACCACAGACTATCTCAGCCTGCTGGCGATATGAATCTCTTGGCACCCGTTAGCATAATCTACTTATGGAGGAGACATAAACGTGGAGCGCAAAACTCACAAAATGATTTGCTGGGCACTATTGTTGAGCTCTAATTTAAATCACTTGGTTTTCTCAATTATTATTCCAAAGCCTCATCTGAATCCTTCTGACACTAAATATACTTTATAGGGACAATATATTCCCATAACTTGCAAAATCTTTAATGTAAGATTTATATATCTTCCAGTAGATGGATGAGAATAATTACTTTGAGTTTTGTTAAGTTCCTTCAAGCAATGCTGTTACACATTTGTATAACAGGAAGAATTAAAATGTCACAAGATATATTTCTAAGGATGATAACCATAGCATTTAAAAGCATTTTTAAGCACAAAATATTTTAAATAAAATCTATGGATTATTTTTGCCTAGACTTACACATGAGGACAGGGTGGTTTTCCTGAAACCATTAGTTAAAAAAAGATCGCAGGTCCCTTTTATGGGCCAGATTTGTTTATGTGGAAGTAAACATTTTGCCAGTATTCTAGGGACCCAATAATTTAAGGCAGCAAATGTAACAACATGCCAGTGTTCATTGTATAAACTTGGAAAGAGAGGGTATAAATTCCATTATCCCTCAGAGGAAACACAATTCAAAATTCATTTCTTAACAACCGTTGATATGAACCTTTTTATTCTTTGGAGAGAAAGTCATATGTCAAAGAAAGACTTCTTTCCATGGCCAAGATGCATAGATGACCATGCCAGGAAGGAGATATATAATATTCCATAATATGTCATAATTGTGTTATATTCTAAAATACAGTTATTCTGAATTTATAATAGAACAGCTAGAACCAGAAATTTTTTCTAGGTGTATCACTGGCCATTTGGAAGTTCACCTAACTATGATCTTAAGGAAACATGATTTGTTATGTCTGACATCAGTCTTAGATCACTTAAACTTATGCATATACTTATCCATTGCCCATTTATCAAGCACCTACGATGTGCCAGACACTGATCTAGGCACTGTGAACACAGCAGTCAGTGTGTCAACAACACTGATTCAAAAATTCTAGTTCCCATAGAACTTATTTCTATTGAAAGATTAAGACAAAGAATTGCATCATTGTCCAACATCTGGCCTTCATTTGAAATAAGATGAACAGACAGTGAAGCACTTTCAAAAGAGGAATGACTCTGTACAACTTAGTTTTTATTGATATTATTCCGGTTGCTTTGTTGAGTATAGAACAAGGAGAAACTAGGAGGCTACTACAGTAATTTAAGTGGAGAGAAGACGGCAGCTTGGAGCAAGTGATAAGTAAATCAGGTTACTCATTCTCTTTGATGCTGAAGCTTGCAAATTTTCGTGTGGATTAGACCAATTATGCAAAGAGTTGAAAAAATGTGTTCTCTTCATTGTTAATTCCATACATAAACATACGTACATAAGCATACACACACAAATATATATACACTATATTTCAAAATTTTAATGTAGATTATTTTGTTTAAATCAGGTAAAGATATGTGATAAACTTTCAGGTAATCTAACATGTGTGTATCCCTGTTTACTTTCATCAGTGTACATCTTAACATTTTACGCTTGGTTTGTGGGAATAAATATGACTTTGCAGATTTTTTCAAATTGCTTTCTCATATCATCAGGAAAGTTCTTGGAGCCCTGAGTAGAGTATATGTTTTAATACAAATATATGTATGTTTGGGAAAATTATATTCTTCTTTTAAAATAAAAAAAATTAAGGTAATTGTGCATTTCAAAACTGGTACAGGTGTGATTGGCTTTTGGCATATTGATTTTGGTATATTGATTATACTAAAATTATGTTTAAAAGGACAAAATATACCTGGGTACAGTGTTGCCCACCTGTAATCCCAGCAGCTCAGGAATTGGAGGCAGGGGGATTGTAAGTTTGAGTCCAGACACAGCCACTTAGGGAGACCCTGTTTTAAAAGAACTGGGGATGTGGCTCAATGGTAAAGCACTTCTGAGTTTGATTTCCAGTACAAAAAGAAAAAAGAAAAAAAAAATCAAAGGATAACGTACATTGTTGTTCAAGGAAAAGCATTAATCCTGACAATTCCCGGGCTTTCATGGTTCCTATGCAAGAAAGAAAAGGAAAGTCAACAGATTTCTGTGACTGCTAAGGTGAAACACTGTTTTATTACATAGTTCTCTTGAGTAAACTGAATTTATGGCAGGTTAAGGGACCAGGAACACGTGGGGTTTGACGCTGAGCAGATGAGAAGGCCATGCAAGATTTACTTTGACTCTTGACCTCTCGTTGGAGCTGTATTAGTTAGGAAAATGAATGGGAACTAGAGACTATAATTTAAATGACTCTTCTAAATTGAAAGGACTTGCTTTGGCTATGATATATTAAGATAATGAAGCATTTCATATATTAACAAAACATGCTTGCTTCAAATGTCAAAGATTTTGATAAATGCATCTATTCATTCATTTTTCTTCTAAACGAAGGGGGAAAAAAAAAAGCCTGGTTCAAAACAAGTGTCTCTTGAGAGGAGGAATTCAACATTAAAGAAGAAATAAAAATCAATATGGTATTCTTTATCTTAACAAAGTTAGATTTTTTCTTCAGTGTTGGATCACTGTGTTCAATCAGAGAAGCTGAACCACAGAAGACAGATACAGGTATTTCTCTACTTATATGGGGTCACAAACCCATATATCCATTGCAAGTTGAAAAAATTGTAAGTCAAAAGGGAATTTAATACACCTAATGTGCTGAACATCATAGGTTAGCACCACAGTCTATAGTATAGAATTGTTGTTTCCCCCTCAACTCTGCATGGCTGCCAGGAACCACGGCTCACTGCCACTGCATGGCACAATTTGGCTGCACCACACATGACTAGCTTGGGAAAATATCAAAATGTTAGATTAAAGGTACTATTTTTATTGAATATGCATCAGTTTCACAACATTGCACACTCAATAAATCATGAGTTGAACCAACATAGAACCACTGTACATTGACACTGTGTGTGTGCACGTGTGTGCACATGTGTGTGTGTGTAGAAAGAGAAAAGAGAGGGACAGAGAGAGAAGTTTGTTGCAATTTGCCATTAACCAATTATAGAGACGAGTTAGGCAGTCTTTGTAAAAACATTGCCTTTGTATCTTATACTGGAGTTTGAAGTCTGCAGGGCAGACAGTTGGGATGTTAAAGGGGGACAAGAATCAACTGGAAAACTCAATTACAAGTGAGAGCACATTATACCCATTTCAGTTCTTATTTGCTCCAACCCGGGTGCTATGAGTTTCCTGCAGAAACTAGAGTCCTTTATGAGAGACCTAAGCACACTCCAGGTTCAGGAGTTGGTAAAACCAGAGGAGGAAGGCAGGAAAGGTGGGGCAGGCCCACTATGGCTGCTCACCACCCTGGAGAATCAGCAGGTCAGTGGCAATCTGTGTCAGCTGCAGTATCTCCTGTAGGAATCTTTCCCAGTGTTCCAACTGAGGACACATGGGAATGAGAATTCTGGAAAATGTAGTTCAGCCTAATTACCAGAAATAGAGTGTTGGGGAAACTGGGTCCAGGAACAGAAATATCAGATTCAAATCATAGCTTACTGCTTTTGAACAACTAAGATTTGAGGGGAGTCATACTTTCCTACCTCCTCTGTAAACTGTGGTTAGTAATGATAATTATAAAGATTAATGTAGATTCTGAATGTTTCACAGAATACTGTCTAATTTTGACAAGTATAGATATGATTTATTTATTTATTCCCTAGGAAAAAGTAATGGAAGACAACCCTTTGGGGGGAATCCCCTCTTGCCCTGCAAGAGTTCTGTTTTTATGTTTCATGCTTGGATAAATCCTACTTCTTTGAATCTTGGGGGAAAAAAAAAGTAACAGATGTTATTTCATAGTCAACTTTTTGTTTTTTAATTTTTATTTATTTATTTTGGTACCAGGGATTGAACTCAGGGTACTCAACCACTGAGCCAAATGCTTAGCCCTATTTTTGTAATTTGTTTAGAGACAGGGTCTCACTGAGCTGCTTAGTGTCTTGCTTTTGATGAGGTTGGCTTTGAACTCATGATCCTCCTACCTTAGGCTTCTGAGCCACTGGGATTACAGGCATGTGCCACCTCACCTGGCCATAGTTAACTTTTTAAATTATAAAATAACACTTGTTTAAATGTGTAAAATGGAGTTAAGCTATTCCTCAGGCTCCTAAAAAAAAATCACTGTTTTTTTTTTAAACTGTCTTTTATTAATAAGGTTAAAACATTAGGTGAGAATTTTTTAAAGCATGAATAATATCCAAAGTATTTTAGCAAATGATATTTAAATACACAACTTAAAGATCCTTGAGAGATTCCAAATTTGTCTTCATTTCTGAAATAAATAAATAAAAAGGATCATTTGCTATGAGAAAAAAAAATGCCTAAGGGAAAAGAGGAAAAAAATAAAACATTGATCCAATTGTTGGATTGAATATACAAGAAGTAAGGAAAAAACTACATCACACACACACACACACACACACACATATATCAGAGATGTAAAATTTATATGGGACATTAAAATATTGCATTATAGATTCCCTCCTCTCCATAAGTAATCTGATACTCTGTATCGATATAAATACACTCAGTTATTACAGCTCCTGGTGCAGAAAGCAAAGGGATTCAGAGTCCACACTGCCTTGGGCTTCCACCATGGCCATCTCAGTAGGAGCTGGGCTGTGTGTGAACCTGCAAGACTGAACAAAGACTTGAAGAAAGCAAGGGGAAGACTTTACCCAGAGCATCTAGCCCCAAGGGATCTCTCTAAGATCAAATCCCGTAGAACCTGCAGAGTTCAGTAGCTAAATAAGAAGTTAACAGTTTGAAACAGAAACCTAACAGGGGGGAACAGGGACAGGAGGTTTGGAGGTGGAATTTGCACATAGTATTTGAAACAAAGATACGAAAGAGAAGAAAGGTTATATAAAAGTGTCTTTGGCTGAGCCCACAGGGGTAAAATGATCTCTGTATGGTTAAAGAAGTAACTAGGACTCAACAAGAAAGAACCTACCCCTCAATTTCCCACTAACTCAGGGTGCTCACGTCTTGAGGAATACATCTGATTTCCTTATTTTCAAGTGTGGGCAATAGCTAGCTTATCCTCCTTACAGAATGTATGTGAAGGTCGATGTGACTCTGAATATGAAATTACTTTGAAAAATCCAAAGTGACTTGCAAAGTAGAGCTACTGTCCTGTTTGTTTTCTTTCACCTTCCCCTTTTCCTTTCTTCTATTCAATAGCAATTTTGTGAACATTTAGTACTTACCAGACATTTAATATCCTATATGAAACAGTTAAACCTCCTACTACTATGAAGTTTGCATCCAAGCTGGAGGAACATAAAATGAACAGTATTGTGTATTAGATTGTGGGATTCAATGCCGTGGATGGCATAACATAAGAACTGAAGTAATAAAGCATGCCAGAGTATTGAAATTTTAAACAGAATGTCTATCAAAGTCTTCCCTGAGAAAGTAGCCTCTTATTAAAGACCATAAGAGGTGAAGGAATAAACTCTGCAGGTTTCTGCAAGAAGTCTATAGAAGCAGAGGGAAAAACAATTGAGAAGGCCACAAAGGTGGAAGAATTCAAGGATTCCCAGCACAGCAGATAGAGGGAGATAAGTAGATGAAGTCAGAAAGATAATAGGGGAACACGTCATATGGAACCTTCAGGGTCAGAATGAAAATTCTGACTTCTCTTCCGAGCATACAGAAGCAGGACAAACTTTGGCAGCTCACTTTAAATATTAATTGGAGAATAGACAGAAGAAGATTGAATGTTAAAATAGGGTACCTGTTAAAATATACTGAAATAAACCAATTGTGAAACAATTGCAAGGTAACAGAATGGTAGCCTTGGAAGCATTGAGAAAAGTAAAGATTTTTAAAATATATTGTTAGGTGAAAGTCGACAGGTTGGCTGAAATCTTAGGTGAAGGTTATTAACAAAGAATAAGAGGACTGAGCACATAGGAAAGAGCTGACATTAACAGAAGGGAGGACTGGGGTAACAAAATTGGGAAGGGTCGAAAGAGTTCAGGAATTCAGTTTTGGATATTTTAATTAAACATCCAAGTGAAAATGGCAAGGAGCCTTTTGATAGACATCTGGATACTGGGGAAGTAGATTTAGTTGAATTAATACATTTGGGTTTTGTTAAAGTACAAATAGTTCTTATATCAGAGAGATTGGTAAAGACCTCCAAGGGACTTAGGACAGAAAATAGAGACAAAACCTACAATTTAACTGGAGGGTATTCATGTGTTTGGAGGTCGGAAAGATGCAGAATAAACACAGAATATCAAATTAGGATAAATCAAGTGAGGTAATCTAGAAACCAAATAAGACATCTCTAGAGAAAGGAGTGATATACTTACAAATGTCACTGATGAAGATGAACATTTTCCCTCATCCATTGACAATTTTGGCAAGAAATTTTCACCTGAAAGATGGGGGAGACTCATAATAGTTGAAGAAGATAGAGGCAGGGAGAAATTGGAGACAGCATGTATCACTAGTATTTTTAATGAATTTTGCTACAGAAAGTAAAAAAAATAAATAAATAAAACATGGGAATTTAAAGTTGAGCAAGGGTTCTCATTTTAATAAAACATTCTAATGGGAATCATTCAGAAGAGAGGAAGATGGTACAGTCCTTGAGCAAATGAGAATACATGAAATCAAATGCCCAACCACGGGAGGTGTCCTGAGATATGTTTGGGAGCCTGTGCTCTGTGAATGAAGGAAAGCATGCACGGAAGGTGGGCATGGATGGAAGGAGTTAGGATGGATGTGGTGGGAAGAAAGCCTGCTCTCCACTGAGTGGTTCTAGGTTCTCAGTTAAATATAAAGCTGAAAGTTAGGCTGGTACTGGGAGTACCAGCAGGTGGTACTGGGAGAGCAAATGGACCAGAAAAATACAGTAAAAACTTTGGACTGCATGGTCCCAGTAGAATTTAGTAATGTAAATTTAAAGTGTTTCAAACATTACTGCCTTGTGCTTTTCTTCAGTACTCAACTTTCAGCTGTGAAATTCAGATAAAGAGTAATTGGAGAGCAGGGTTTAAGGAGGAGTCTTATCTACCAACATAATTGCAATCAACTGTGGGGTGAAGGACAGGGCAGTGAAAGGAGAGATGAGGGAGTGATTATGACTGATCATTTAAGTCAGGCAAAAAGGAAAGTGAGAAATAGAGCTGGGAGGCTAAAGTCTGGAAGGTGAGGTAGAAAGATTGCATGGTTGGCCTCAGAACCAACAATCCTGGTTTTTCCATCTGCTAAAATCCATTGGCTTCTTTTTTACCCTTATTGTCACTGCCTTATTTCATGCTGTTATCATTCTTCCAAGGCATTTTCCTTGCTTCTACCTCTGGGCTAACCAAAGTACTTCAAACTAGCAGCATAAGTATCACTGGGGAGCTTAGAAATGCAAATTCTTGGGCTCAATTGAAGCATATTGAATAAGAACCTCATGAGTGGGACTCAGATGATTCTCCTGCAAAGAACACGTCAAAACCTCTGCCCTTGCTACAATCTGTTTTTCTCAGGGTCACCCTAGGGATTTCCCAGGTAAGCAAACCTCATTATGTTATGCTTCTCAAAATTTTCACTGGGTCTCCTTACCTAAAGAACAACATCAAATTCTTTGTTTAGTTTATTCTGTTTCTACCTTATGCTCCCTTCTTGATTTTTATATTCTCATGCCTTAGTCTTTGCTGTGATTGGCTCTGAAGATTATTCCTTATTGTGCTACACAGACAGAAATAAATATATATATATATATATATATATATATATATATATATATATATATATATATATTACTCTGTTTTCATATCTAAGTTGAGATCTTTCCTGGTTCCCCTGGGTCAGCTCAGATGCTTTTCCCTTGGTTTCCATTGAACTTTTTATAGACTTCCATTTTAACAGGTGTCTCATTATATCCTTAATTTTTGTGTTCATTTTTCTCCACTATACACAAAGCTTCTCAATGGTAAGGGTGTGTATTAAAAATATGGGTTTGTTATATATTCTTGAAAGATGAATAACTGAATAAGTTATTCCAAAGTAAAATGTTTTCTGAATTCAAATACTATGCCTTGTCCAAATCTGATTCACAATAATTTATTCTGTACTATACACAGCCAGAAATATGAACAATCTGTTTAGAGAATCGATTTCCTTATACTAGGTCATTTATAACCACATTAAATCATAATTTGTGGTAACTTTTAGTCTTTATATGGTAAAACCACATATTTACTAATTGTTCAGCAGGACACTGTGATTTGAATGAATTATTTTTCTTGAACTGTATAGTTTTGTTTTTTTTCCAACTATTCAAATACTTTCCCCCAGCACCCTGGCAATCCTTGACAATATTTGGCTTTTACTTTGTCAAGTCAATGTGACTAATTCTTGTACCAGGGTCTTCCAGTTTGATGAAAGCCATGATGATTGCCTCAAAATTTCGTGTTTAGGGTAAATGAGCCAATTGGCCCATTTCCATTTGTTATGTGGATCATTTCATGGGGACATACCAAGCAAACACTTTACTGCTAATCTCTGACACCTGGATCATCTGACACATTTAAACAAATGATAAGATATCCTTGGGAAATGAAGATGTAACATGATAAAATGATTAATTTGGTTAATCTGTTTCCAATGATGGCTTAAATTCTTTTCATTTCTTGTTGGTGGATTAGTGGAATCATCTGATCAAAGATTTTGGTTTGGTTTCAACATTTGTGAATAATGGCATATGCTTTTCAAACAATAATTCAGATTAACATTACCCTTGAATTACTGTAATGAAAATATTTCTTGCTTTAAGTAACAAAACTACATAAAACTCTGAAGGTGTGGATAAATTCTGTTATACTTGTTTTGGAAGAGAATTTCTAACTTTCTTGAGGAATATATTTTAAATATAATTTTATTCCTTATATTTTCAATTTTCTCATTTATGTAAAGATCATAGCCAGGATATAAAGATAGAGGTATAGATTTAGATAAAGACATACACATACACACTAAATCAAAGATATTTGTGGAGAATCTGTTTACAAAATTATATGCCCCTGGGTTTGATAGTTCTAATAACTGTCTGCTTTGGTTTTTGAAATACTTGATACCTGTGTTCTGTTTTCTCCTGAACACAGATAAATGGCATTTTACAACATACTTACAGTTATATGTGACCATGTGACTGAGTTTTTGTCAATGCAATATGAATGGAAGTGACATATGAATTTTTCAGGCAACCCTCTACTCCAAAAAAAAATTTTTAAAAACTTTGGTTGCTTAATTTTCCTGCCATAAGGCTGAATGAACAATATTCTAGGATTCCTGGCTCCAAATTGGTTCAATAGAGCATTAAGTTTCTCACCCCAAATTTCTCCTGGGCCTCATTGAATTTTTATGTAATCAGAAAGTTTGCATTTTTTCAAACCACTTGTATTTCAAAATTTGTCTTTTATAGAAGATAGGGTACTTGCCTTGATTAGCATGATTGGCATCTACTTACTACAGCCAAAGGTCAGTTTTCTCCAATGCTTGACTCTACCTCATTGTTGTTGAATGTCTAGGCCCTGCTTGAAAAGATGATTTTCATGGAGTCTATTAAGTTCCTGTTTTTTCCCTCTAACTTTGAAATATTAGAGAAAACCTATACTTTTTTCTCCGAATGTGACTTCATTCACTCAAAATCATGAACTGCATTTCCATCCATGTTTCCTCAAATGACATAGTTTTATTTCTCTTTATGGCTGAATAAAACTCTATTATGCATATATTCACCATGTTTTCTTAATCCATTCATTTTCTGATAGACATCAAGGCTAATTCCCTAACTAGGCCATTGTGAATTGTGCTGCAATAAACATGGGTATGCAAATATCACTAAGGTATGCTGACTTTAACTTTTTTGGAAAAATATCAAGGAATGCTATAGTTGGATCAAATGGTAGTTCTGTTTTTAGCTGTTTGAAGAATCTCCATACTGATTCTCATAATGACTATTGTAATTTATAATCCCACAAATAAGAGTCCATTTCCCCCTGCTTCTTCATGAGCATTTACTGTTGTTTATATTCTTGATGGTCACCATTCTAACTGGACTCAGATGGAATCTTAATGTAATGTTAATCTGCACTTCCATGAAGGCTAAATATGTTCAACCTTTTTTCATATAATTTTTGGCCTTTTGTTCTTCTTTGAGAAGTATCTGTTCAGTTCATTAATACATTTGTTGATTGAGCATTTATTGTTTAATATTGAGGGATTTTTTTGTTTGTTCGTTTTGGAGTTCTGGATATTAATCCTCTCTCAGAAGAGTATCTGGCAGATATTTTCTTCCATTGTTCATGTTTCCCCTTCACTCTTTTGTTTTCTTTGTTTTGCAGGAGCTTTTCAATTCAGTGCCATCCCATTTATTGATTCTTGACCTTACATCCTGAGCTATAGGGTTCCTGTCCAGGATGGCTTTGCCTGTATCTATATATTGAAGTGTTTTCCTGTTTATTCTCCTAACAGTGACAAAGTTTCTGGTCTTATACTTGGGTCTTTGGCTCATTTTGAACAGGTTGAGAGATAGAGATCGATTCTCATTCTTATGCAGAGTATCTCCACTTGTTAAAGAGGCTGTATAGTCTTCATTGTATGTTTTTGGCACCTTTTTAAAGAAGTAACTAAGTGGATTTTCTCTGTGTCTTCTATTCTGTCCCACTGTTCTATATGTCTGTTTTTATACCAGTTCCATGCTGTTTTAACTACTGTGGCTCCATGGTATAATTCAAAATTGAGTACTGTTACACCCAGCATTGCTTCTATTGCTTAGGAATACTTTGTCTAATTCTAATTCTTTTGGTCCTCCATGTAAATTTTAGGATTCTTCCTAGCTTTTCGAAGAATATAATTGGTATTTTGATGGGATATATATAATTGGTAGATCACATTTTGTAACATGGCCACTTTAATAATATTAATTCTGTCTATCCATGAAGGTCTTTCCATTTTCTAATGTTTTCTTCAGTTTTTTTCTTCAGGATTATATCATCAAGCGGAGAGAGGAAAGATGGATGAAGGAGTTATTGGGGTATGAAATTAGTTAAATTATGTTTTTATGCAGACAGGAATATACTACAATAAGAAATGTACACTTCATTTCAATTAGAATGTCATAATAAAAACAATGATTGCCTAATGAAAAAAATTACAAATTCTAGAAAATTTGCAATTATAATATATTAGAATTTTCATTTCTTATTGTTCTTCTTTAAAGGAACTAAAAGTATAGATTGTAGAATATATGTTGTGGTATGATTATTCTGAAAGGAATTTATTTTAGCTCCAATCATTGAACCTATATTTAAAGAAATATTTGTCCCATACCGAATAACCAGTAAACAGTGACTAGTAGAAATATTTTTTAGTTAATATAAAAATGTTAAGATAAACTTACCATTCTTATTTTAACTTAATATTTTTAACTCAATGGTCAAGTGTCTTAGATGAGAGTACTTTTTAGTTAGTTTGTAAAATAATATGTAAGTGCTTTTAATTTAGAAATTTAAAATAAACCATGTTGTTACTTGATTTAAATGGAAGTAAAATAATTTTTTTAAAAAAATTAAGTCTTCTGAAATTTATATAAGTACTTTTTATTATAATATTTTAAATGCTCATAAATTTTTAAAAGTAAAACATCAAAATATTATAATTAATTGAGACTGCATTACTTCAGATTTTTAGCATCTGATTCTTTTCTAAGAAAGAGTCAATAATTAGTATTTTCCTTCTCTATTTCTTTCTTTTACCTTCCCTTCTGATTTTGTTGTTGCTGTTGTTGTTTATTCCGTACTTACATGCCACTTTTTATCCATGATTTCCATGTTATTTTATTTAAATTGACTGAAGGCCTACTGCTATCTCATCTACTATGGTGTCTACATTTTTAGTTATTTTCATTTATTTAGTAGTTGGTTAATTTTTTTTCTAAGAACATGAGTGCAGTATTCCCTGAAGGCTTTTTTTTTTTTTTTTTTCACTTGTGAAAATGTCTTGCTGTTTTGCTCAAATGATAACGTAATTGGGACTACTACAGAATTATTGAATTATGCCCTATTTTTTGAAATCTAAAGATGTTTTGTAGTAAAGAACAATAGATTCACAGAGAAGATTGAAAACAACATATTTTTATCTGTCTTTCAAGTGTTTTTTATTTTCCTGCAAAAATGCTATCTTTATCCTTGAAAAAACAAAAATTAAATAGGATATATATGCACACTAGTGGTTTGGTGATAAATTTTCCTAGTATTTTATTTATCGTGCCTGTTTAGTCTGTGGTTTAAATGCTCTCTCATTTTTAGGAAAAATTGTCCTGTATTACCTTCCTCAATACTATTTTCCATTCCATTTGTTGGATTTGCTACTTTGAGAACATCAATTATCTTTATGTTCAATCTTCTTTGTCCACCTTCCAAATCTATCATCTTTTGATTGCTTTGATCTCTAGGTCTTTTCCTTTGTATTCATTCTGATTATTTCCATCTGTGCCAGTAGCTTGATATTCAGGGACCCACTTCATTTATTGTGGCTTCCATTCATTTATCATATCTGTACTGTATTTGATATTTAACTTGCATTGATTGTTTTTTCCTACTGCCTGTTGACTTAGAATTTATACTTTTGGATTGAACTCATGTATTAAATCTGCTATATCTTCTGTAATTGCTCCACCTTTTTATATTATTTTTATATTCCTTTCAACACACATCCAAACCCTGCCCAAATGTGTTTTCATTCCATTAAAAAATTCTTACTGATAATTAAATTGGATAGCTCTGTCCCCACCTTATATTTGCTTTGACATCATATGAATAAATGCTTCACAACTTCACCTTCTTCCCTAATACCCTTGTTTTTTGTTTTTGTTTTTTCCTTGAAACTATAGTTGGAATGCGGGATTCTGAATTTAATCTATTTTTCTACACGTGAAGTCATGAAATAGGAAAGGGGAATATCTCGGCTAAAACTGAGACCATTCCTTGCTGGAATACACAACTCTGCTATTTTCTTTGAAATTATATGAAATAGTTTGTTCTAGAGCCAATTCTCCCTGCCAGGTAGGCATCTCACATGTTAGTAAGCCTTATTCTATCTTCCCCACCAAAAAAATAATCCCTGTAGGCTTTTCCTATATTTGATGAATCTTACACTGATATGTATAATCTTCCAAATCCTAAGAACTACTTTCATTCCTTAAATAGTCCCTATTATATTATTTTAAATATAATTTCTTTCTAAATTGCCAAATATTATCAAAGTCATCAGTTCTTAACTAAGTCCCCTTATTTTCTTTAGTAGTAATATGCATAGTTCTAGAATCTACTTTTCCCTTTTTGATGACTATTTTTAGGTATGTTTATGTTGATTTGTTAGTGATGAACCCTGTAAGTTTTTGCATGTGTGTATGCTAGTTTTGTGCTTTTTGTATATTTGAGAGATACATTTTATAGTACTGTTTCCCTGAAACTTTCTACTCAAATTCTCTGATGGCTAAAATATATAGATTATTAATAAAATGAAGTAAAAAGAAAGGAGTACAGGAAACAAAGGGTACTAGACATTTTAGAATGATGAAAGGTGGCATGATGAATTTACAAATTTGCGCTATTGTTATAATGTAGTTAATTTTATACAATAGAAATTTCTATGATGGTTCTACATCTTCACTGTCCAAGGTGGTAGTCAGTAAACAATATGTGGCTACTGAGTACTTAAAATGTGATTAGCATGACAGAAGAACTGTGTTTTAGTCAGCTTTCTCCCTACTGTGACTAAAGGATCTAAGCAGCACAACTGTAGGGGAGGACAATTTTATTTGAGGGCTCACAAGTTTCAGAGGTCTTAGTCCAGAGAAGGCCAGCTCCATTCCTCTGGGCTGGAGATGAGGCAGAACATCATGCCGGAAGAGTGTGGCAGAGGGAAGCAGCTCACATGACTGTGATCATAAAGCAGAGAGAGACCCCAGCTCCAGATACAAAATATATACCCCATAACCATGCCCTAATTAACCACTTCCTCCAGCCACACCCACCAGCCTCTAGTTACCATTCAGTTAATCCCATGAGGGATTAATTCACTGATTGGGTTAAGATTTTCATAATCCAGTCATTTCTCCTCTAAAACTTCTTGCATTGAGCTTTTGGGGGACATCTCATATTCAAACCATAAAAAATGATTTATTCCACTTAAATTAATTTAAACAATTTTAAACCATTCTTGTGATTAGTGGCGGACATTATTGGGGAACTTAACTAAAGATTTTCACATTTTAGCATGTGTAACAACTTCCTTTGCATATATCACTGGGAACTACTACCATGATTCTCATTCATTAGGTCTGGTATATTACCAATGATCTGGCACTGCCTCTCCATTGCACCATTCTTTGAAAAGCACTAATTTAGATAATCAAACTTTCTTAAATGTTGAAAAAACACACTGTTTATAAAAATTTCAGAGGAGTAATACCAGTTGGTGCAAATTAGTTGTACTTAAAAATATAAAGGCTCTCAAGTACCTCAGGAAAATCTCTAGATAAAGATAAGACACTATGCTTCATTCTTTCCTCATGGAAAATATCCTACACTTTGACTCTTCCCCATCCCTTTCTGTTTTTACCTGGTGTGTTTTCATAATAGAATTATAATCTTCCAAGTTATGACTTGAATTTTGAAAGGCCTTTTAAAATAATGCGTTTATTTCCAAAAGAAACATGACATTAACATTTTAATATAGGTGTATATATCCAAATGATTCCTTCATGACATTGAGAGATTATTTTTCTCAATAACGCTGGGTGACTCCTTTGAGGTTTGGTATTATTTAATTTTATATAGGCCTATTATTATCAACAGTGTAAGAATTCTAACTTTTTTCTTCTTTAATACTCCTCATGTAATGTTAATAATTTCCATGTTGCTGGATCACATAATTCATTCTGGTTGTCAAGACAAATAGGAACACTTTGTGATGTCCATATGGAGAAAAATAAAGCCCATCATTTCCTAGAGAAGAGAAGTTGACAACATTTTCTTCAAATGGATAATCTTACCTTGAGTTTATTTGGTACAGCAGGTTATCATATTTTACAAATAAGTTGAATTTGGGAATTATTTTTCAGGAATATCTCTAAAGAAAGATTCCCTCCAGCTAGAATATATAAAGTGGGAAATTTTATCTGTCTTTGTTAAAAATGGTAGCCAAGCTCATTGGGGAAAGAGATCCAAGATGAAAAGGGCAGCTACTTTGAATGTTTCAGTTAAAAATTTTTACTTTTAATTATATGACATACCTCATTAGTTATTCTTACCAGTTTTGATGTTTCCTATTGATATTCTTTTGTTTCCTAAAATTGTTATTATTACTACTTGAGTTCCTTTTTTTTTTTGTAGGCTTCTCCTGTTTTTACTATAAATTTGTACTCAGTTATCTTAGATTTCTGTTACATTTTGAGTGAATGCATTTTATATTTAGTGATAATTACTGAACAACTTTTATAATTTGATATTATATAAACATTATGGGTAAAGATAACATAATTTGAAAACCTGTTATTGCAAAAGTACACTTTCACTCTGTAAGTCAGTCATCAAGTAAAATTTATTCAGGGCTCCTTTTAAATGTTTGCAACATGTATGCATGAACTACTTTAAAAATCAAATGATAAAAAAAATGAAAATTAGCTGAATTTGTAAATATAACAGAAATCAGAAAGGAGAATCATTGAATGCTTATAAAATACAAGTTTAATTATATAAACTCTGTGTATAGATATATTTATTTCTTTAATATACGTGGAAAAAATTTTTTTAAAAACTTAATTTGCCTATTGGCACAAATGTCATTTGGTGTTTTCCTAAGAAAATGTCAGTCTTTTGTAATCATCGATGTGTAATCTAAGGGTTTCTTTGGAGTGTGGGGCTGTTTATTCTCTGTTAATCAACTAAAATGAAGAGAATCTCTTTTTAGGTTTATTTTTTATAAGTATTCTGATTCCCTTGCCTCCATTATTTTTCTTTTTTTCACATTTATCAAAGTAAATTTGACAAAAATATGTGTAGACTCAAAGTATAAAACACATTGTTTTGATATACATATACCCTATGAAATGTCTTTTGGTTTTCTTGATTTCTCCATCAGATAGTCCCTGTGTGAGGGCAGGGAGTGAACTTGGTGTGTGCATGTATGTTTACTGCTTTTTAAATCCATGCTGCCTATGAAAACAGGGGAGCAAGTAAGACAATAACTAACCATCTGATCATAATGATCTTTTAGTAATTAACAGAGTCACAACTTTTCAGTCCTCTGATTCTAGCCATAAATGATTGATGATACATCTTAAATATCACTGTAAAATACCTTGACACTCAAGAATAAGGTTATGAGGAAGTACACCACAGATTTACCAAGATTATATGAAAAATTTAAAGGCTAAATGACTAAGTGGGGAAATTTTTGTGAATTATGTAACATACAAAAGAGAAAAATCCATGTTTGATTTTAAAAATTCTAGCTTTTAGGAAGAACAGAAAGATATTTGTAGAAAAATGAAAAAAGTGGAACTCAGAAATTGTCTGAAATTAAATACCAACAGCAAAACATGATCCCAGTTTTAATTAAACAAATTCAAGTCTTAACGATAACATACTAATTTTAACCCACTAGACTGACAAAAGGTGAAGATTAATAATATCTAGTCTTTCCAAGGGTATAAGGTGAAAGACACTATCACAAATTTATGATAGGAGAGCATATTGGCAGAAGCATTTCTGAGAGCACTTTGACTATATTTCTCAAAACTCTAAAGGCTGAAATCCATTAACTGATTATTCTGTTTCTATCAAACAGTCATACAAAGGTGTTCAACTGGTATTCAAAAGGTCTGTTCAAACAGCCCCTGAAATATTGTATATAAGAGTAAAATATTGGAAATTACCACAAAGCCCCTCTCTGGTAAAATAAACTACTTTGAATCAATAGAATAAATTGCTTGTATTTACTTAAAAAATAAGAAAATTAATGTAAAAATTGACCTTGTACTGAAAACGAAAAGCTCCAGGTATAATTTTTATATGAAAGAGATATACATATATGAATACCTACATGAATACACATATGAGTATATATGTATATGTGTGCATTTTTATATTGACTCAAAATGTTTTATAAGAGTCTGCGTTAACACTTCAAATTGTCAATCACTGGGAACTGGGCTGAGAGGTTGAAAACCCTTTATTTTTTAATTTAACAATTTCTTTGGTTGACATTATTTTACAGTGAAAATGTGTTATATTTATAATTTAATTTCTTGCCAATAACATTTTATACTCCATAGTGTAGAACAATACAGCATAGGGCTACTCTTTCAAGTTTCAAAAAATAATAATTTAAATTAAATAAATGGAGATTTATGCAAATATGTAATGGTGCTTTTTGTTAAAAACTGAAAAATATAGTCAGGCAAACTGAATACACACCCAAAAAACTCTTCTAGGAAGTTTCTAGAACTCATAAATGAATTCATCAAAATAGCAGTATCTAAAACGAATGCTAACAAATCAATTCCATTCCTATACAACAATAATGAATCAGCTGAAAGAGAAATCAGTAAAATTATCTCCTTTACAATAGCCCCCCAAAAAGTGGGAAATCATTCTAACAAAGGAGGTGAAAGTCCTCTGTAATGAAAACTATAGAACACTAAAGAAAGAAATTGAAGAAGACCTCAGAAAATGGAAAGAGCTCCCATATTTTGGGATAGGAAGAATTAATATTGTCAAAATGGCTATACTACCAAAAGCACTACACAGATTTAATACAATTCCTTTTAAAAATCTCAATGACATTCTTCATAGAAATAGAAAAAGCAACCATAAAATTTATTTGGGAAAATAAGAGGCTCCGAATAGTCAAAGCAATCCTTAGCAATAAAAGTGATGCAGGAGGCATCATATTATCAAAACTTAAATTATATTACAGAGCTCTAGTAACATAAACAGCATGGTGTTGGCACCAAAACATGAAGAGACCAATGAAACAGAATAAAAGACACAGGTGTAGCCACAACCACATAAATACATTTATCTCATACTAGACAAAGGTGCCATAAACATAGATTGGAGAAAAGATAGTCTCCTCAAAGGATGGTGCTGGAGAAACTGGAAATTCATATGTAGTACAGAGAAATTAAATCCCTATATCTCACCTTGCACAATACTCAATTCAAAGTGGATCAAGGACCTAGGCATTAGACAAGAGACCCTGCATATATTAGAAGAAAAGGTAGGCCCAACTATCCATCATATCAGCTTAGGAACTGACTTCCTCAACAAGACTTCTACAGTGCAAGTAAAATCAAGAATCAATATATGGGGTGGTATCAAATTGAAAAGCTTCTTCACAGCAAAGGAAACAATCAAGAATGTGAACAGAGATCCTATAGAATGGGAGAAAATCTTTACCACCTGCACCTCTGATAAACCATTAGTATCCAGGTTATACAAAAACTCAAAAAACCTAACACCCCCCAACAAAAGCCCCAGTCAATAAATGGGCAAAGGAACTGAACAAGCACTTCACAAAAGAAGAAGTACAAACGTCAACAAATATATGAAAATATGTTTGACATCTAGCAATTAGAGAAATGCGAATTATAACTACACTGAGATTTTATCTCACTCTAGTCAGAATGGCAATTATCAAGCATACAAGCAATAAAAAATGTTGGCAAAGATGTGGGAGAAAAGGCACACTCATACATTGCTGAACAGACTGTAAATTGGTGCAACCAATCTGGAAAGCAGTATAGGAATTCCTCAGAAAACTTGGAATGAAACCAGCATTTGACCCCGTTATGCCACTTCTCAGTATAGACCCAAAGGACTTAAAATCAGCCTACTACAGTGATGCAGTTGTATCAATGTTTATAGCAGCTCAATTCACAATCGTCAAGCTATGGAAACAACCTAGGTGTCCTTCAGTGTATTAATAGATAAATAAAATGTGCTATATATAAATAATGCACTATTACTCAGTGATAAAGAAGAATGAAACTATGGCATTTATCCAGTAAATGGATGGACCTGGAGACTATCATACTAAATTAAATAAGCCAATCCCCCAAAATCAAAGACCAAATGTTCTTTCTGATATATGGATGCTAACCCACAACAAGGGAGGGTGGGGAGAGGAAGAATAGAATCCATTGGATAAGTCAAAGGGGACTGAAGGGAAGGGGGTGGTAATAGGAAGAACAGTAGAATTAATCGGACATAACTGGCATAGTCTTGTATTTAAATACACCACCCGGGTGACTTCATATCATGTACAACCACAAGAATAGGATCCTAATTAGAATAAGTTATATTCTATGTATGTATATTTCATCAAAATACATTTCTACTGTCATGTATAACTAAAGAGAACAAATAAAAAAAAACTGAATATGCATATCATATCAAAAAGTCTTTCAGTAAAATGCAACAATCTTCTTATTGATGGAATAATATATTAATTTAAATTAATACCACTTAACATTTAAGTGTTAATACTAAAATAGTTTTTAATTTATATCATAGAGCATTAACATTTAATATTTCACTATTTCAACCAATGATGTTAATTTATCTTAGAAATTCTTTAATTTTTCCTGTTTAACACAAAGATTATTATGAACTACAAAAAGCTATTAAATTGTGATAAAACTACCCTGTGACCCTCCGTGTCTTAATAATTTCACTCATTTTATCATTGCTGTAGTAGAGGTGACTGAAAAAGGGAGAAATTATAGTCAATACAAACCTCCTTTTCAAAATTAATAAACTTACAGCAAAATAATAAACACTAAAGAAAATTAAAATTATTTTTACTTCAAATAAAAGATAATTTTAAAATTTAACTCCCACATATAAAAATTTATTTTTCAACTTTAGCATTATTGTCTTATGAAAAAAATGTTACATATTAATTATATGCCAATGATTTTAGATTTAAGATTAATCTATTTTCTTTGATATTGACAAACTTACCCAGAGCTCATGGTGCATTCTGCATTTTATTATGAATTTTGTCTTTCTTAAGTGAATATGAAAAGTGGAAGAAAATGCTCATGTTCCTCATTGCTCTAGAAATTTCCTTTCAGTGATTTTAAATAGTGTTATCAGATGATCCAATTTCAGCCCTACAAAGGTTTAATTAGTTACATTGTTGAAAGTTTGACATAGTTCTTAGATGGTTTATATTTAAGAGTATTTTATAATTAAATGTCATATTATAAAAGCTCTTCTTGCTTCTGCATTAACTTATTAATGGACATTGAATTAAAAATCATAAAATTTAATTCTTACTGGTGAATAATTTTTAAATCTTGACTAATAAACAGTTGGCATATGGACATTCTTGTTGAAATATAGGACATTTTTACTGGTGAATACATTTTTCCATTTAAAAAATTTTATGCTGATATAATATAATTGGTTCCATTAAGCCATTATAATATAAATTGCATTCCCCTAAGGTCATTTTACTCTTTACACATGGTTAAAGGCTTTCATCAGTCATATAAAATTGAGTGCTGTCAATGAATTTTACTATTGTGTAGCAGTCTGCCCGCTAGACTAAATAACGGAAAAAGAGGAAAAGGAGCAAAATAATAATTCAAAATTCTTAACACTTACATAGAGCCAACTACCAGTCATTATGTCTCCCATGTTAACTTATGCAAATCTTAAAATAAACTAAGAGGTTACCCTTACTGGCAATCTCCTAATAAAGCTAAAGTAACTGAGGCCCAGTGAGTTTAAGTGATTTACCTACTAATGTCATGCAGGTGCTAAGGAATAAGTTATAATTTGAGCCTAGTGTAGCTCCACAGGCCATGTTCTGACTTAACCAACTTCTGTACTGCCTCTCCATGCAAACTGGCCTAATGTCTCAGTAAATGATCAACTGCCTAGCCAACAGTGGTCCTATGAGATTATATCACATAGAAATAGCAGAACTGTCTTAGTGTGTAAGCACACTGTATGAAGTCCATACAGTGACAAAATCGCCTAATGGCACATTTTCCAGAACATATTCCCAGTCATTAAGCATTGCATGTACTTAGAATCAAGTGACATATAAAGCTGCAGGCACAGATGGACCCAAGATTTTATGACTTTAATTTGCTACCACAAGACTTGCAACTTGGAAGTTCTGGTTCCTGTGCGTATTTAATACATTATTAGGCTGCACCAATAAATCAGATTCAGCTCTATATTTGCTGCCACCAAGTGTTAAACTCTAAAGAGATGTAGTTGGTTGCTTCTAATCTCCTGCCAGACAATTAATGTAGAAAAGGATAAGCTTTCTCATCAAATGCACTGATGCTTGCTCTTCTCTTAAGAGTCTCATTTTTGTCACATTTTTGCTAGAATGCATTTAAAATACAAAATCCAGGTTATAGAGTAGGGTGAGGTTGGTGCACATTTGTAATTGCTACCTTTGGGTTCAAAAAGCCAAGTTGAACCAAGAGGAATATTACTTATGGCAATTGCATTTTATAAAACATTTCAACAAAAAGAAAAAGAAATGGTCATAGCTGAAAGTCAATGGACTGTGACAATCCCACAGGCATGTTAAGGATGAAAACACGAAAATTACTAGTAAATAACCCGTCAGGCACCATTGCACTAGTCAAAACCTAGTATGGATCTTCCTTTATTTTTTTTTCTCTCATCTCCCTACTCTGACACCAGAGTTGATAGAAAGATTTTAGCACTTTCCTGCTTAAAACTCACTTCAGTGAAAAGAAAAATCCATGCATCCTCATAGACCTTAGAATACAATTTAGATTCCTTGCCAAGGGACAAAGACTGAAGAATCTTGCTTTTATCTTCTTTTTCTTCCTCCCTCCACCATGCTTATTTTTTTTCCAGTTATACTATTTACCCTTCAGTTCTCCAGATGGCCCTGTGCTCTCCTAACTCAGGATCTTTTCACCATCTTTCTGTTCTGTCTTGAATTCTCTTCCCAAGTTCTTCAAAGATCTGGTTCAAAATCATTCAGGTCTTGGTTTTATTATCACAAAGTTTTGGGGAAAAAAGTCTCTGCTGACTAGAAATAAAATATGGCACCTAAACTATTCCCCATGACATCACCTTGTTTATTTTCTTCACAGACATTGTTACAAATCTAAATTATCCATATTATCCTGCTTATTTATGAGATTATTTCCCTTCATTGAGTAAAAGGCCTGGCACATAGTAAATATGCAATAAACACCAATCCAATAAATAAAACTGTTGGTGAAAACTATCTTGAACAAGGCTAAGGAAGGAGGCTCAGGACTGAGACTGGGAATGATGAAAGTTTCTTTTGATTATTTATGAGAATACAAAGTTAGGATGAAGGAACTCACCCTGGGGATGAACCTCCCCAAATGTTATTAGCACAAACTAGTAAAATGATAAAGACATAGTAAGAGAATGACTCTTTTTCTATCAATCTCTGTAACTATGCAGTGTATATACATACAATATAGATAGCACATACACCCTGTATCTAATAGTTCTCAATTTTAACTCTAACATGGCTATAATTAAAAGAGAAAACATAGATATAAATTTAATTTATAAAATAATTGTATATACTCTGAGTTCAGCAATTTAAAAATTAAATGGGATATCTTGTCAGATGAACTGAAGATATACTGTGGAATACTACTACCAAATTCCATGGTTACACAGTCTTTGTCATTGAAATGCTAGCACATAATATGTGGATTATACTTTGAAATGATTAACCCAGAGGAGAAAAGGAAATAATTTTGATTAAAAGTGAATGTAGAGTGTAGGGTGAGAGATAAGGATTAAATTTTATTCTGCTACATATGGATTTCCAATTTTCCAAGCACCATTTGTTGAAGAGGCTATATTTTCTACAATGTATGTTTATGGTGCCTTTATCTAGTATAAGATAACTGTGGGTTTGTCTCTGTCTCTTTTATTCTGTTCCATTGGTCTTCACATCTGTTTCTGTGCCAATACAATGCCATTTTTATTACTAGAGTTCTAATATAAGGTCTGATATTGTGATGCTTCCTACCTCGCTTTTCTATTTAAGAGCTACTTTGGCTATCCTGGGCCTCTTATTTTTCCAAAGGGAATTTTATTACTGATTTTTTCTATTTCTAGGAAAAATGTCTTTGGAGTTTTAATAGTAATTGCATTAAATCTGTATAGTGCTTTTGGTAGTGTGGTCATTTTAACAATATTAATTCTGCTTACCCAAGAATATGGGAGATCATTCCATTTTCTTTCAATTTCTTTCTTTAGTGTTTGGTAGTATTTGTTGTGGAGGTCTTTCACCACTTTTGTTAGATTAATTCCCAAGTATTTTATTTTTTGAAGCTATTGTGAATGGATAGATTTCATGATTTCTCTTTTAGCTGATTCATCATTTGTACATAAGAACCTAATTGATTTACTGGTGTTAACTTTATATCCTGCTACTTTGCTGAATATGTTTATAAGTTCTAAAAGTTTTCTGGTGGAGTTTTGGGGTTTTCTAAATATAGCTTCACTTCATTTGCAAATAGGGATAGTTTGAGTTCTTCTTATCCTATTTATATCCCTTTAATTTAAGAAAATGTGGTATGTACTCACAATGGAATATTAATCATAAAGAAGAATGAAATTATGTCATTTGCCACTAAATGGATGAAACTAGAGACTTATCATGTTAAGTGAAATAAGCCAATCCCCCAAAAAACCAAAGGCTGAATGTTCTCTCTGATATGTGGATGCTGACACACAATAAGTGGGTGGGGGAAGAATAGAAGTTCATTGGATTAAATAAAGGGGGATGAAGGAAGACAGTGGAGATGGGAATAGTAAAGAAAGTAGAATGAATCAGACATAACTTTCCTAAGTTTATATATGAATCTACAACCAGTGAATCTACATGTCATGTACAACCACAAGAATGAGCTCTTAACTAGAATAAGTTACACTCCATGTATGTATAATATGTCAAAACACACTCTACTGTCATGTATATCTAAAAAGAACAAATTTTTAAAAATCCATTATCTCAAAAAAAATTTTTAATATGAATTAATGTTTTTGGATATCTAAATTATTTAATTTCAAAATGTTGCTATTAATACATACCATATTTGTTTTCTTTTGTTTTTCTTTTTTAACAATCCAATAAGCTTATTTCAGAAATCTCCCAAAGGATAAAAATGTGAGGAAAATTGAAACTAAAATGGCCATTATTTTTAAGTGTTAGTTTTCTTGTAAATTTGGTTTGGACCTTGAGTATAGAGTAATTACTATAAAACTTAATTAAGGTTTAGCAAGCTTTTTCAGGAAGAAGTTATTATACTCATGTTCTTTCCAGAATTCTGAGCAATATCATTTGTACCCCCATCCCTGAGGTTCTGTTTCATAAAAGCCTTCTGGAAATAATTATTTAGGGAGTGTAAAAATCTTTGCAAATTGTTCCAAGAGGGTGATCATGATCTTTTTTCTCTGCCAACATTAATCAGATCTAAATACTGCTTATTGAACAAACACAAGTCCATAATAATAACAATTAAATTACCAAGCTCAACATCAAATAGCAAAAAGGTAAATAACATAAGTAGTGAGAATAATTAAATAGCCAAAGGTAATAAGAGTCTGCAAATGTGTAGAGATGACTTCTGCAAATTCATTGTCATAGGATATATTTTCTAATTGTCTTTAGGGAGTTTTGAAAAAAAATCATGTTAAAAACTCATTGAGCTGAATACTTATCTAGATGAATTTTATGGTATATAAATTATACCACAGTAAAATTTCTAGAACAGTTACATACCAGGACTTTTTTCCAAACCTACCTCTGTCACATCTTCAAACTAGTCTATTTCTATTGTATATACAAACCTTCTCCTGGACCCAATTTTTATTACCCATTTAAAAAAGGAAATAGATATCCTCCAGTACTTATACTTGATATTACCTCTTCACTGTGGAACAAATTTTTTTCTAAACTATAACTTCTTTTAACTTCATTTCTTGATTTGTTTTTTATTTCC
This sequence comes from Callospermophilus lateralis, assembly GCF_048772815.1. Lineage (NCBI taxonomy): Eukaryota > Metazoa > Chordata > Mammalia > Rodentia > Sciuridae > Callospermophilus > Callospermophilus lateralis. Next base: position 105,730,094 of record NC_135313.1, on the reverse strand, counting down.
TCTAATCTATTTTCCTCCTTTACCTTTCTTCTTTTAATTCAGCTATGTAATACATTCATTCTTCTAGAGCTTTATCTTGTGTTGACACTTTGGACTTTACCCCTGAATGAAATTTGGAGTTATTAAGCATTTTCTTAATGTTTATTATTAATGTGAATTAATAGGAATTGCTATTCATCTTGCTCATGTGGAAAGTGTTAGAAATGTCCTTCATGTTGGAGTGGGATTGTAGCTCAGTGGTAGAGCCCTCGCCTCGCATGTGGAAGGCCCTGGATTATACATATCCAGTACCGCATAAAAATAAAATAAAGGCATTATGCCCATCTACAACTAAAAACAAAATATTTTTTAAAAAAGAAATGTCCTTTATGTTATTGCAGTGCTCTCTTACTACTGGCACACAATATTTTCCCTAAATGAAGACTGGATCTTTTTTTTTTTTTTTTTTTTTTTTTTCTCATGGCTCTCCTGTAACTGAATATCTGTCCTGGTAGCTAGAAAATAATTAATATTAGCTATAATTTAGGAATTTAATAGTTCCGGAGAAATTGTTGTATTTATTGCTGCAGTCAATCATTGAAACAATCAAATTTCACTGTGGAACACCATCACTTTTTCAGGTCTACAGATAATGAGGCACACACCTATGTGATACATATCAAATGGCAATTTTGTAAATAATATTATCTCTGTCTCTTCACTGAAAGGAGTAAATAAGTTGATGACATGCATGAGAAGAAAATAAGAAAAAGCTAAACCTGTTCCTTTTTCCATTATCCTACTCTTGAATTCTTTATCAATTATCCCATTAGTTATTGTTTTTTTTTCTTACACAGCCTTCCTTTTGTGATTCATCTTGTAAGCACATCATCATATGAATATCACACCTCTTATAAAAGAAATAACAAAAAAATCTTTTCTCTAAATCCTTTCCCCCATGATACAATCTTTTTTCTTTTCTTTTATAATCCTTCCTCTCATCTTTTCTTCATCAATAATACACCAACACTATGATCAATACTTCATCTATCTATTTCAATCTGGATATTTCCTACACTATAATTATGAAAGGTCACATAACCTCCATAGTTAAATTTTCGTGTTTTATATTTAACATCCCAGTTTTATCAAAATGCATTCTTTTTCATATTTTGCTTAAACCAAATAAATATGTATAATAATTGATATTAAACAAAATTACTGTGACATTATCAGACTTGTTAATTTCAAATAGCAAGTAAATTCCAGCTTTAATCAACACAGAATTAGTCAATTCAATCTGAAGTTGTTCATCAATCACCTGCTGTTTAAAAGGCATAGGAGAAATAATCAACTAATAAAGTGAACTTTTTCCCTTTAGATATTTTGTATTGGTACAAAATATTGTAAGAGCATAAACTATGTTATAAGCCAGATTGTGATGTCAGAAGACAAATAAGTATGCATTAGAGAGAAGGATTATTCTATTTAGAAGGAAGGAGAAAAAATATTTCTTTTTTTTCCCTGCCCTTATATTTTTTTTTCTTTCTTTCACATTTATGGAACTGAATTGGTATTCGTGCAGAAAATGTAGGCCCACCTGTCCATCAAGTCAGCTTAGAAACCAACTTGCTCAACAAGACTCCTGTAGTTCAAGTAAAATCAAGAATCAATAAATGGGATGGTATCAAACTATCTTCATAGCAAAGGAAACAATCAAAAGCTTGATGAGAGAACCTATAGAATGGAAGAAAATCTTTGCCACCTGCACCTCTACAGCATTAATCTCCAGGACATATAAAACAAACAAACAAAAAAAAAACAATTCAATCAATAAATGGGAAAAGGAATTGAACAGACACTTCACAGAAGAAATATAAATGGCCAACAAATATATGAAAATATGTTCAGGGCTGGTGTTATGGCTCAGCGGTAGAGAGCTCGCCTTGCATGTGCGAGACCCTGGGTTCCACCTCAACACCACATACAAAAATAAAAATAAAAATAAACAAGTGAAATAAAGGTGTTGTATCTAACTACAGCTAAAAAATAAATATTAAAAAAATAAAAGAAGGGCTGGGGATGTGGCTCAGCGGTAGGGCGCTCGCCTGACATGCGTGCGGCCCGGGTTCGATCCTCAGCACCACATACAAAGATGTTGTGCCCACCGATAACTAAAAAATGAATATTAAAAAATTATCTCTCTCTACCTCTCTCTACCTCTCACTCTCTTTAAAAAAAAAGAAAAGAAAAGAAAATATGTTCAACATCTCTAGCAGAGAAATGCAAATTAAAACTACACTGAGATTCCATCTCACTCTAAATAGAATGGCAATTATCGAGAATATAAGTAACAATAATGTGGGTGAGGATGTGGGGGGAAATGTTCACTTATACATTGCTGGTGGGAATGCAAATTGGTGAACCACTCTAGAAAGCAGCATGGAGAGTCCTCAGAAAACTTGGAACAGAGCCATCATTTTACCGAGTTATCCCACTCTTTAGTTCATACCCAAAGGACTTATTGTCACCTCTAGTAAAGTGACACAGGCACATCAATACACACATACACACACACACACACACACACACATATACAATGGAATATTATTCAACCTAAACAACAATGAAATTATGACATTTGCTACTAAATGGATGGAAGTGAAGACTATCATGCTAAGTGAAATAAGCCAATCCTCCCCCAACTAAAGCCTGAATTTTCTCTGATAATGTAGACGCTGATATACAATAAGGAGGTAAGGGAAGAATAGAAGTTCATTGGATTAGACAAAGGGAGATGAAAGGAAGGGAGGGGGAATGGGAATAGGAAAGACAGTAGAATGACTCAGACTTAACTTTCCTATGTTCATATATGAATATACTACAAGGGTAACTCCACATCATGAACAACCTCAAGAATCAAGAATAGGAACCTAATTAGAATAGGTTATACTCTATATATGTATGTCAAAATACACTCTACTGTCATGTATATCTAAAAAGAACAAATGAAACAAATCACATATGAATTGTATCTAGGTGGGTGAATTACATGTCCACAGTTAAAAGTGAAGAACGTTCCAGAAGGACGGAATGGGTGAACCCAGGAACAAAGAGTCAAATGCTGCTTTAGTGTAGGGTCAGTGGCAGTATGTATGTATGCTGGGAAGCTGCAGCTGGTTGTAGAGGCCTTGCAATCTGTGTTAGCACAAACACCCCACCATCAGAGAATTATGAGCCCATGAGTTACTACTCAGTTTCATGCAAGATGGTTCTAACAGAGGTACAGAGAATCTACTTGAGAAACTGGGCTACAAAGGTGAGCTTGGAGGTGATTCATTATTAAGCCACAACCACAATTAAGATTAAAGATACAATATTTCTTATTAGTACAGAAGTTTAATACAAAAGACTTCTTAAAATGATTTTTTTCTTCCATACTGATGATCCCCAAAACCTTAAAGTAAAACTCTTTTGCAATGCCCTTGTTTTTCCTCCAAACATTTACCACTATTAGAGTTTGGTTGCCTTCAAAAACCCAAGTACAAAGTTCCTCAGTCTATTCATTCCTAGTACTAAAACATAATCAAGTTACAGGATGGAAGATTCAGTTTCCTCAACTTGCCATTTATTTTATATGACTTACTTCCCCTACTGACTCTTTTCTTTTCTTCCCCCTCCTCCTTTTTTATTCAATATGTTATCCTGTTACTCATTTACTTATAAATGGTACTTTTCTACCCTTTCTCTGAATTCATTGTTATCAAGATAAATAGCTGAGCAAAATTCTACTAGCTATAAGTGCTCCTTGTGCCAAAACTAATTAGTTGTTTTTACACAATTAAAAAATAAATTGAAATCTTACTAAGAGAAGTAGCTTGTTCAGAACACTAACAGGTGTAAACATATTACTTGAACATATCGAACATACAGTTTTCAACACAGTGACTAGAGAAATTGAAAACAGGGAGGTACTAAATCTTCTGCAACAATTGATTAAAACACAAGTTGAAATGTGTGAAAAATTATTTGAATCTATGTATATATTTTACCACATTCCTCACCTTGAATGTATCTGTAATCCTCTAATTCCACTTTTTCCATATCTTAGATTTATCAATAGCTCAGATTTTGGGACTTTAATTTGTTACAGGTTTTAAGTTAGTCTGCACAAAATGGTTTTTATGACCAACAGTTAATGTGATAATTTTCCGCTATTAAAACCTTTTCCCCATTCACATATTTAAAGGTCTAGCCTTTTTTCTTTTCCTTACTTAGCATGTTTCTCTGAACAATACTTGACTACTTTCCACTGGGGAATCTTCCTGATCCCAACATAAATATTTTTTGATGCTAACATCTTGCTTTCTGCTGAAGATGATTTCTACCTCTACATTTTCTTTGACCACATCCAGCCTTCAATCATGCACTGAATTTACTGTCTTCCTATTGCTTCTGCTGATATTCTATTGCTGATTGTTTTATTCTAGGAGGGACAAACCCTTAGTTATTCTCAAAGCATTTTAATAGCTAAAATTGGAATTTTAAATTTATAAATAGCAAGCAAGCAATGACGTTTCTATTGCATGTGGTATAAAACAAACTGTTTATACATTGGAGAATACATTTGTTAAAGGGTCAACTCATACAATTTTTTATAAATAAATAATAGATAATAATATGACCAGATCATAATTATACAAACTAAGATTAATTAGAGATTTTTGAAACATGTTTCAATATTTTATAAGTATACACTCAGTTTTGCTCTTATGACATATAAACCTCAAAATATCAATGTCATAAGGCAACAAATGTTTACTTCTATCTCAAAGGCTGAACAAGCCTGGCCAACAGTCCAAAGCAGCTGTCCTCTCAATTGTGGCTTAGTAGTTCACCTCCATGATCATCAAAAAGAGGGAAAGCATTCTGTAGGGTTAGCCTCAATAATTTAAACACTGGCGTCAAAGTGATAAAAGTTATTTCCTCTGAAAAAATCATTAGCCAGAATTATTCACAGGTATCCATTTACATATAAAGCAAGAAAGAAGAAAACATAATTCTTTTATATAGCTACAGAGCTTGAGAATCATACATGGAAGATAACTAGAAATGTATACCACAACATTCTACAATGGACATCTAGCTTAGCACAAATATTACATTAGCTCTGTTTGAGTCTGTGCTATGAACATTAGGAGGTTAAGCTAAGCAATTAGCAAATGTTACATGGAGAAAGAGGAGGAATTTTATAGACAAGGCATTCTAGGTTTAGTGGATAAAGTAGCTGAAGCTAGAACAAATAAGGCAAATACCAGGTAAAATATAGAGGATACATCATCCAGCATACAGTATCCTTTGAGAGGTTTTGAAGATAAATTTCTAAAAAAAAAAAAATCATATAAAATGGTAGCATATCAGAGAAATGGTATGGTATGGAAGCTATGTATGATGGTTACTAAAACACTGAAAGAAAGCATGCAAATATACTGTGGCCTGCAAGGCCAAAGTTGGGAAAGGACTTAGGTAAAAAAGAAATAATTGCACTGTGGACATGTAAAGAAACAGAGCATCCAGAGCATACATAAAATGAAACCAGATCTAATATAACAGATCTGAACTCAACATCACTGGCCAGAGAACTAGGTCATACCTCTCAGGGCTACTAGAGAGGCTGGTATGAGTAAGGAAACATGGTTGAGGAAGTGAAGAAGTGTCAATGAGGAAAGAACTTCCATGCTCCTAACAGGACCAATATAAGTGCCCAGAGTGAAAAGACTTTCTCTATACATCTGCTTAAAGCTTCAGCTATTCCTTCTTCTTTATAGTTAATAAGATTTTAGTCATCAGTGCAGCTAGTGAGATGGCAACTGCTGCCTTGTTATTCAGGGTTCCTCAATGTTTAGTTGTTGAGCATGCAATACATGAATTTCAGCCATTTATAGAAAATTTACACAGATTCCTGCTCCCATGGCTTATAGAGCCCGACCAGATCCTGACTTATACCATCTTGGCATTTAACAACTCTGATGCATTTGTTACATAAATGAATCTTTTGGGGTGAGGGTTGTTAGTCATAGTGAATCTCTGTTGCTTGCTACTAAATAACTACAATTAAGACTACTTTCCTTACCACCCGCCTAAAGCAATTGAGATTTTTACATCCAGGGTAACTGAAAAACTTCTAAAAATAAAATAGCAAATTTAAGATCCTGGTTTAGATAGCAAATAGAGGAGACATTTAAAAGAAGAGTTTTGTGACTCAATATTTTAGTGAAGAAAAAAGAAAAAAGCTTAAAAACACAATTAAAGAGTTTTTAAATTAACATCATCAGAAGAATGTGATGTGATAAGTAATCATATGGTGTTTTGAACTATTTGTGGATGGTCATTATTATCCCTACAAACATAACTCTATTAATTCCATCAATTTTTCTGTTAATATCTCAATTATTCCACAAAGAAGAAGAGATATCTTTCTTCTTTCCCTCTTTGATATCACCTTTCCACACAGTCACTGATTCAGTTACATCTAGATATGTGAATCTCTCTGAATATATAATTCCCTTCAACATGTATATGTTTGTGCCAAATTATTTCTCCCTCATTGGCATGACAATTTCCTCCCTTGTCCTTCATTTCTTAGATGAGTTGTCACTTTGTAAAAACCTCACAATCAACAACAAGAACAGCTACAGAAACTATCACTCACTACTTCTTTCCTACAGTTCTGGGAAACTATTCCTAAGATTCCTTTTGTCAAATTGCAACCTATCACTGAGTTGCATCTATTCTCTTTACTCTACCATGAATTCCTAGAAGTAGGGCTGTGGCTTATTTTTCATGGCCTGACTGCATGTCTGGTACTTCTTACAGTCAAATTGAGTAATCCTTTTTTGTTTTGTTTTGTTTTAAACATAGAGGAATAAATAAATCAGTGATCTGCCCTTAAGGTCATTGCACATCAAAATTTGACATGTACACACAGACTTTAAAACCTTTAAAGCAGTAAGCTTACTAAAAAATCAATAAACTGAAAATTTCACTGTCCTATTATATTTAGGCATATATGTATACACCATGTAGCTGCTAAATGAATTATTTTCTATATCTGTATAATGCAATTAATTTTAATGTAAGGATTATTTTTAATAAAATGCCAAATTTTAATATATATACATATATATATCTTACATAACATGCATATAGTTGTTAATAATTCATACTCTTGCCTTATAGCCTGTTCATATATTGTATGACCACATGGATGAGTTTGAATGTATGTGCACATCTATATACACATGCGTGTCTACACATATATTTTGAGATACAATTACAAATAGACTTTGCAAATATTTTAGTGACTGCTGAGTCACCAAACCCGCCATTCCTTCCTTGATTATCTTTATCCCCCATCACTACTTTCTCCAATATTGTTTCATTTTCCTAGCTTGTACGTTTATACTCTCATCTCCTTCTCTCAATGACATTTACTCCCCCTTTGACATACATTTTAATGCAGTGACTTGAATTTCATGAAACCAAGCTGGAAAAACCTAGTTCTGTAAATATTCTGGGTTTTGTTGTTGCTTTCATTAATTCATAAGGTTAAGTTTTTGTTTAGGCTCTGCACAATTTAGTGGTTCATACATGTGTATAAAATATAAAAGAGCTTTTAAAAGCACTTGAAAATATGCATTTAAAACTCTAGATAGAAGATGGTGGAGGGTAAATGAAATTACTATCTAGAGAAGCATAGTAAATCTCAAAGTACATGAGAAATTTACTTTGGAATAAATCATTTATGTATAAATAACTTATAAATCATATATATAAATACATATATATACATGAACATGTATATATGAATAAATATATATGGATTTATAAATACACATATATACACAAATATATATGATATATATATATATATATATATATATATATATATATATATATATATATATATATATAAATAAATGTAAAATGACCTTAATCAGGACTGTGTATCAAAAATATTGGGAGACAGTAGAATTTGTACTGGGCATGGCCATACCATATTTTCCCTTTTATACAACTATTCTCTCAGGGTTTCTTACTCCTCCTCCTCTTTTAACTCAACTAAAACCAACTTATAAGAGAATTATACACTAATTCATGTAGGCTTTGTGGGAGGAGGTTCCCAATTTCCTGTCTCTCAGAGCCTTAGTTGCCCCCGCCCCCCAGCACTCATGCAATTGCTGTCTCTTGCACTTCACATACTGTCTCATGTTGTCCCTGGAGTTTCATTTAACCCATTAGACCTTTTCCACAGAGTCACAATAACTGAAATTCTCTTACCTTCTCTGGGATCCTGGCAAACAACATTAGTCTTTAAATTTTAGTTCCTCTAAGATCACTTGCTCCAGATTCTTTTAACTGGGTAGCAGTTAGAATTGAACTATTATCTGCCTGATAGATCCTATTATTGTACATACAATTCTGCATTTATTTCTGTACACAATTTTTTTGTGTTAGATTTTTACAAATAGGACCTCAGTTCGTTAAAACCCCCATGTCTTTTTGCAATGTTACTTAGGTATTATCTGCCCACTTTGAGACTGTGCTTAACCACATGACTCACTTTAGCCAATGGGATGTTAGCAAAGGTGAAGAACTCTGACAATTTCGTATTGAGACTCATTTGCTCCTAACTTTTGCCATTGCTGTGGAAACTTGCACAAAAGACATGTGAAACACAGCCATGTTTCCCCAGTCATCTCAGTCACAGACATCCTACATCAAATGCCAACACATTACTGTGACAATTGATAAACTACAAACCTACACAGTTAACTTGCTTCTTCTTTATTATCTACTTGTGAGTGAGGTATCTCATCTATACCTTCACTTATTCTTTTTCTTCCATTTCTCAAATAGTAAGACCTGACATGTTTGGTTTAAATGAACTTTTGGATGTCATTTGTCCTTATCCCAGAAGTGAATTGCATGTTTTTTCTATTAGATAACTGAAGAGCTTGATTTCCTACTTAAAAAAAAAAAATATGTGCACGCAAATGATATATAGAGAGAATTATATAATCTCCCTGAAGTAATCAACATATGCAAATGATTAATTCATTTACCTCCATAGCTAGACTTAGGCTTGTCAAAGAGAATTTTAAAACTGTGTGTGTGTGTGTGTGTGTGTGTGTGTGTGTGTGTGTGTGTCTAGTTCTCTTTTAGTTATGTTCTACATTTCTTTAAAACTGATTGCAAAAATTGTGCCTGGATTCAGGGGGTGTAAGGATAATATGTGGAAACATCATTAGTGTTTCTTATTCACCCTTTTTCTAGCAAACATACTGGGCTCTGGACAAAGCCTAATATGCAATTTCAATGTAAACTGCATGTATACATTAACTAATCTCTCCTATTTCATTTACTTGATAAACTACAACTTCTCATATACATCTTTATAATAAAAATTACCTATAAATATGCAAAACTGACAGTTAACCAAATAAATGTAGTTCTCATTTTTGTATAAATAATGAAAACCACACACTCGAGATAAAGATGTGGAAAGATTGGGATTGCTAGGATTCCACATATTCGGGAAGATTGCTCTGACCCCCTCACAAAGGACTTTTCTTTCAAGCTTTGAAGGAATCAATCTCTGTAAGGGTATTTCTCTAAGCTGCTAGTCCAAAAGTAATAAACATCAAGCTTATGGACAAGTGTGGAAACTGAATGGCTTTGCTTTTCTTCTGAGCGATTTAATTTATTTTTAATATCATAGGTGGCTTGAGGCGAGGTGTAATCATCTGTCACTCTTCAGTTAAATCATATCCCCTCACTTCTGAAATATTCTTTGATCTCCCTACCTGTAAATCACATTCTACTTTCTTTGTCATAGACTGTAGTGCATAGATATAGTAATGACATTACAAATTGCCCAAGAGGGTAAGGAGATGATTGAGAGGAAAGCATGCAAATAACACAGATGTTAATTTTTTTTTCTTCTTTTCTGACTTTAGTTACTAGAAAATAGAAATTACATGAAATCGAGGCTAAAAACAGGTTTTAATTTCTTTTTTGTGCATCAAGATCTTTATATAAAATACTATATTAAATCCTATAGATTTCAGTAATAAGGACTTTTCAGAGGATTTTAAAAACATTTTTTATAAATGACAAGTTTCTTATATTTTTCACGTGCACAAGCTTTTTAATTCAGTGCAAATACTCATACATGAGTCTACTGAAGGCTTCTGTACATCTTTTCTATTCCAGGTTTCTCTCCATACCATGTTCATTTATATGTGCACACTGAACCAAGATGACCGCAGGCATTTGCATATGCTATCCATTAATATAAGTTCTCTCCAATGTCCACTCTCATGATTGACAGAAAGTTCATGTGCTATTGAAGTCTTTCCACATTCCTTAGCCAGGGTTACTTTCCAATGAATGTTTAACTAGAAGAACTAAATCTTTTTCATTTTTTTCTTTCTTTCTTCTTTATTTTTTTTGGGGGGTTACAGTGGGTCGAATCCAGGGGCACATTACCACTGAGCCACATTCTCAGCCCTTTTTATTTTTTCTTTTGAAACAGGGTCTTTTGCTAAGTTGCTTAGGGCCTTGCTAAATTGCTGAGGCTGGCTCTGAACTAGTGATCCTCCTGCCTCAGCCTCCCAAGTCACTGGATTTATAGGCATGCCTGACTTCATATTCCTTACACAGAGAGTGTTTCTCTCCAGTGTGAGTTCTTTGATGTCTGAGAACATGACTGGATTGACTGAAGGCTTCTCCATATTCATACATACATAGGGTTCTTTGATGATTTGAAGGGAAAAGGAAAAACTGAAGGCCTTCCCATGTTGCATAAAAACAGAGGGCTTCTCTCCAATGCGAGTTCCTCCATGGTTTCAAAAGGAACTTCAAACTAAAACTTTCCACACTGCTTATAAATATAGGGTTTGTCTAGTGTGAGTGCTTGCATGTTATTAAAAGGAACTGGAACAACTAAAGGTTCTTCTGTACTGCATCCAGACATAGGGTTTCTCTCAGGTATGAATTCTTTCATGCTGTTGAAGGGAACTGAGACAACTGCATGCTTTATCACTGTTCGCAGTGTTTCTATCCAGTGTGAATTCTTTTATGAATTTTAAGGTAACTGACGGTCCTGAATGCTTTGCCACAATATTCACATCCATATGGCCTCTCTCCAGTGTGAGTACTTTTATGTCTGTGACAGGAACTAGAAGTAGCAAAAGTTTTCCCAACAATCCTTACAGACATAGGGTTTCTCTCCACTATGAGTTCTTTTATGTCTGAGAGAGGAACTAGGGTCATTGAAGGATTTCCCAAATTCCTTACATACATATGGCTTCTTTCTGGTGTGAGTTTTTTGATGTGCAAGAATATGATTGGATTGACGAAATCCTTTCCCACATTTCTTGCACACATAGGGTTTGTCGCCGTTGTATGCTCCTTCATGCACATCAGTGCAACAGGAAGAGCTAAAGGCTTCTCCATACTCCTTGCCTACTGAGGGTTTCTCTCTAGTGTGAATTCTTTCATGATTCTGAAAGGTACTATAAATATTAAAGGTTTTCCCACACAATGTTTACACATATAAGGTTTCTGTCCATGGTGAGTTTGTTCATGTCTTTGCAAGTATTTTAAAGAAAAGAAAGCTTTTCCACATTGCTTACATACATAGTGTTTCTTTCCACCATGAGTTTGCTCATGTCTTTCAAAGCTCCTGAAACAACTGAAGCCTTTCCCACATTGCTTGCAATCCATAGCATTTTCTGCCACCACGAATCCCTTCATGGTATGGAGGGCTACTGTGATCAGTGAAAGATTTACCACATTGCATAGATGCATATTCTTTTTCTTCATTCTGTTTTTTTTTTTTTCACGTATTCGAAGGGAACTAAAACAAGTTAAGATCCTCCCATGTTGCTTGTGTTCTACAATATGTGACGTTCCATGCTTCTGATGATAACTGATGGCTTTGCCATGTTTCTGACACCTGTACTGTTTCTCTCCATGTTCCTGATACTCATATGGTTTGTGTCCAGCATGAGATCTGAGGAGCATATTTTGTGATGAATCACCAATGAGGACTTCTCCACATTCATAGCTTTCAATTGGTTTTACTCTAGAAAGAGCTGCACTGTTCTCAATACAGTCTGGCGTTTGACTCAAGATTTCTTCATAACCACTACCTTCTTTACATTCACTAAGTCTCCTTAACACTTGACTTCTTCCTTGGTCTGGTTGTCGCTTCCTTTACTTAGAAAGGCCAGGCTCCTGAAGGTTTCCAAAATCACTTCTTTGTAGAGCTTCTTTGGGAAAGATCCAGCAAAGCCCACTCATCCAGGGTGAAGTTCACAGCCACATCCTCAAAGGTCACTGACTCCATCTCCCTGCTTCTGGGTGTCCTGCTGTCCACCTCATGGCTGCCGAAGTCAGAGGAGGTCACAAGGCCAAACAGGAAGAGCAACCTCGGGAGCTGACAGGGTCCCAAAGATGGCAGAGCCAGAATCTTAATTTCTTAAATTTAAAGGACACTATACATTTCTTTTTTACTGTCTTGATAGTTTAGACACTATTGGTTTCTTTTTTTTAATTAATTTTATTTTTTTTAAATACACGACAACATTACAATTCTTATTAAACATATAGAGCACAATTTTTCATATCTCTATTTGTATATAAAGTATGTTGACACTCAATTTGAGTCTTCATATAAGAACTTTGGATAATGATGTCCATCATATTCCACCATCCTTGCTAATCCCCTGCCCCCTCTCATCCCCTCCTACCCCTCTTCCCTATCTAGAATTCATCTAATCCTCCCATGCTCTCTCTCCCTACCCCACTATGAGTCAGCCTTCTTAAATCTATAATTCTGTGGTTTTAAATATACAGATTTAAATGTTTAAGTTATGTATTGGGCACAGCTACAGACTAAACTGAAATCTCAGATATATATTATCTTAATAATAATTTGATTTGTAGTAGCATGTTTTAATTCTTGAATTACCTAAGGGGCATCGAGTATAGTATGCCTTACCAGTTTATGTTACAAAGGTATAGGCAAAATACAAATTTTGATTATTCTAATACAGAAAGTTACCCCAGTCGGTCCAATCATTAAATAACTTATAAGAAACTTTAATACTGGAGAACAATATCAACTCTTTTCAATGAAGATCATAAATGGGATTGATACGTAAAAATCTTTTTGAAAAAAATTGTAGCATTGTAATTCTTAAAATGACCAATTCCATAAGTACTCTACAAAGAATCAAACTCCAGTGAAATGGAAAATCTAGGAAGTCATTGTAGAAAGAGCTGGTGGCATCAATGGTAAGATCTAAAGATGGGAATGAGGAAGATGGATGGAAATGCTCCTGTTTTTATGAGGGAGCAGATCTGGAGAGGTAAATGAAAGTGATTCATAGCCTCTACCTACTCTCTTATAGGAAAAATGATTTCTGAAAATGCTCTTTTAATGGGTTCATACAGATTGTTTGAAAATAAAGAAATAAAGAACTACAGCACTAATTTAAACCAACAAAACTACGTAGGAGGGTGACTTGAAGTAACTGCTAATTTCTAATATTAGGCACAATCTCACAATCTTATTGAAACTATACCTGTACTGGCAACTAGCAAACTGAAATTGGCCAGTTTGGTTAAGTCCTGGCTTTAGAGAGAATTCATATATGTATATTTGTCAACTCTTTGCTTTGAGAATTTCTATTTGATACTTGCATATTTAATGAATCCTGCTTCAAAAATCACAAATATGACATTTGAGATAACTATGCCTTGTGCATTTTCATGGAATATACCTGAGAGTCTTAGAGACAAATGGTGCCCCAATCTAAGCTGCTGTTCATTAGAGACTCATAATTTGAAAGTTACTACAATAAAAAGTTAGGTCACTGAGGTTTAGAGATATGATTTTTTTTTTACAAAAAACAATTTCTATTTGGGGGCGGGGCTTAGAGCATATAAGTGCTTTCACCAGAGAATTTTCTTAGAAGAAAAACAAAAGTCTTTGTTATCCATTAGCTATGGGGTAAAGGACTTTAAGCTTTGAAAAGGGAATCCTAATATAAAAATCTTCCATGTTCCCCATTGCTTAGTTTTCAAGTGGAATGTAGCCAAATGCAAAGGACTCCTTCCAATTCCCATTCTTATTTATTTATTTATTTTATTAATTCTAATCAGTAATTCATGACAGCAAAAAGCTTTTCAACTCATTGTACACAAATGGAGCACAACTTTTCATTTCTCTGGTTGTACCTGGTTTAGAGTCGCATTCCATGTTCAGTCATAACCTAGGGTAATGATGTTCGTCTCATTCCACCATCTTTCCAACCTCCATGCCTCCACCCCCTTCCCTCCCTCCCTTTGATCAAAGTTCCTCCATTCTCCCCCCACACACACCCCATTATGGATCAGCATCCGCTTATAACATTTAGCCTTTGGTTTGCGGGGATTGGCTTATAAAGATATGATCTTATGATGTTCTTGTAAGGCAGTAGTAGATTCATAATCCAATCTGCAATTTGTTGTCTTCCATAGATGTTTTGCCTTTGAGGTAGTAATAGAAAGCTTCCTCATGTGGATTTTATTTTTTGAGCTTCATGAGAGCTTTGTAAGGCAGTTGTTAGAGCACACTAAATTAAAACTGCTTTGCCAATGAGAAATCTAAGGTTGGATATTCCATTGCCTTGCCCCAGGTAGGAAGTTCTCCTCCAAAGCTCTACAGAACACAGATTGCCTCCTTCCTCCACTGTCAACATCCTAAATTGGATAAAACGTTAATAACATGGCTGGCCAACATTTGTAATGTTGAATTGCAATAGAATCCTGAAGTAATGATTATCAAGAGACAAAGCCTCCTTCCACTTGTCTTGGAAAGGGTACAGCATTTTACACAGGCAATAGACCATTGCCAGGATACATAGGCAATATGTATATACTGCTTCATTGTGCCTTCATTGGAGAGGCTAATGCTATTTACAGGTAATTTTCTAATAAATGCTTTTCCTTCCTACAAGTGATATCCTAATATTTATGTTGATATGTCAAAAATGAATCAATATATTAACATACCTAGGACTTTCAAAATACTTCCATTTTTATTATTGATGGTTTTATTTCTTTAAATACTACCAACTCCACTTCCTTATTTTTCATAGTACCTTTTGACATATTTCTTCCAACTCTTACATCAAGAACATATCAATCCCTGGGTCTAATAGAATTTCTTGCTGTATCAGGAAGCATGCTTTTAGTGGGAAATACAATTATTTTTTAAAAGAGCTATGTTGATCAGAGAGAGCCTGTATCATAAAGGTGCGGTCATAGTAACCAGTAGTACACTCAGAGCTCTGGGATGACTTGAGATTTAAAAAAAAAAAACAACAACAACAACAAAAAAAAACAACTCCTCTCTTAGAAGAACCTAAGTCATATCTCTGTCTGTCTGTCTCTTACATGAATTCAGTTGTTCTCTTAGTGTCTTGATCAGAAATAAACAGCATACTCAAAACTGAGGAATTTGAGCACAATTTAATAAAAAGAAAATTTATGAAGATATGTGCAGCATTTTGCAATACCAACAAGAAATAGACAGCATCCTGGGGCTAGGAAGAGCAGGGAGTCATTTTCACACGTAGGCCTACAGGAGCAGGGCAAAACAGGAGACTCACTGAGGAAAGCCGTGAGGAGAACACGCCAGGAAGATTCACATAGTCCCCTACATCTCAGAACCAGCAACAGTAATCCTTCTCAAGGGGCCATTTGTTAGACCTTTCTTCCATTGTCACATCTCTCTTTTTCTGGTCACAGTGGAGAAAGATTCTCCACTTCCCAGGGTTTATGTGATTAATCTGAACACATTTGTATAACCCAGGATAATCTCTCCATTGCAAACTCCTTAATTACCGCTACAAAATACCTTCTACAGTGTAATGTAACATACTTACAGATTCCAGAGAATAGAGCATGCAGCTCATTTGAGGGTTCATTCTCTGGCTATCACAATTCTGAATTTATCATGTTACAAAGATTAAATGAGAGAATGCGTCTAAAATATACAGGATTGTGTTTTGCAGAAAACAGGTTGTCAATAAGTGTTGAGACTCTCATAATACAAATGATGATATGAGAAGAAATGCATTAACTATGTGATATCATTTCAAGAAAGTAAAGCATATATATATATATATATATATATATATATATATATATATATATATATATGTAATCCAAATGATGTCACCTTTGCCTTAGTGCTTGAAATGCCACCAAAAGTAAAGTTTTCCTTAGAATACTGAAAAAGGCAAATTGTCCTGGAAGCCTACAATGCTTTTAGGAAGTATGGGGAAGTTGTATTGTGAGAAATTAACAGCAATGAAAAGAGAATTCAACAACCTTGAGAGAATAGATTAGTAGCTTTCATGCATTACATCTCAAAGAAAGGGGCTTCAATAATGCTACCAGGACCACTCCCTGAGGTTCTCATTATCTCAGTCTAGATCACTTACAAGAGGAACTCTGAATCCTGACTGGCTTTCCTCTCAGATCCATTCCTCCTTTTACAACCAGAATGAGTTTGTTCCATCAAGTCTTATCCCTCATTTCCTTAATTAAATTCCAACTGGATTTTTTCTTTCCTGTTGCTGTTAAATAAAATCAAGTTCCTATAGCAACCTTGAAGACCTGACCCTGCTCACTATTTTCCTTATACTTTGCTCTGCAGCCTCAGGAAAGGTTTTTTCTTTCTGCTCACCCATTATTGCTAGTTATCTGAGGCCTTTGTAATGCTAATTCCTCACTTCATTCACCCCTCCCATCTGGAGTCACCCTGGTCTGGCATCTTACTTTGGTTCATACTGAACAACATTACTACAACCTCCACAGCTCCCTGACACCTGAGCTTCAAGGTTGCTCCTCTCTACCTGGAGGATGCCTCATCTTCTTCCTTGACTCCCTGTCTCCTGTCAACATCTTGTGTGTGTTGGGGGGAGGGGAATAAAACAAAACAGAAATTCTATTTTTTTTTTTTTGTATTCCCTTTGGTATAATGCTCAGAAAATATAAAGAATGTAAGCAATAAATGAGTTAACAACTACCAAATAAATAGTCATCCCACACTGCATAAACAGACTCTAGGAAAGTCATACAACAATGAAAACCATAAAAGGCATAATTTTACTCTGAGAGTACATATCTGTGCCCAAGCATACAGAAGTGGGAAGAGAGAAGGCCCTGGGTTAAGTTTCCAACACCACATACACACAAACATTTCTTGGCATCTAAGTATAAGAATGCAGATTAAAAAAAAAAAAAAAAAAAAAAATATATATATATATATATATATATATATATATATATATTGTATTTCTTCCCTATTAAGTTGCTAAAACTTATATTGAGTTATATAATATACCATAAAACATACCCATTTTAAAAGTACAATTTGATGAGCCCTTCTATATCTATACACCATGTATATTTATGTACCTTTTACCATAATTAAAATAAAGAACATTTCTACCACTTTCAAGTTTTCTATTATTATCTCTCTTTCTAATAAACACTCCCACCTTTATCAAATCATCAAAGTGCATTTTGTATTGGCAAATAAAACATGATTAGTTTTCATAAAACTGATTTTACAAAAACTAACATTCTATTCTTATGCTCACCCATATTGGTAACCAAAGATAGAAGTGGACATATATATAATTTTTATAACTGTCTTTTTATTTATTCAAACACTTGCTATATATATAAAATTAAATTTAATGAATGTGATTTCCCCTTTTATATTAATATGTAACTGCTTTTGTTTTTTTACTTTCCTCTTTCTATCATTAGCATACCATGAGCATCTCTCTGGAGTAATGTTGTACATTTTCATTCCTTTAAATAGATGTATTTATCTTTATTCAATTTTTAATTATTGATAAACTATGTTTGAGTTCAGATTTTTGCTTTCAAATAATATTATTCTTCTTGCCAATTGAATCCAATCCAGTTTTCCCTAAGGGTATCTTATCTATGTGTATATGTGTGTGTATTATGTCTTTCCTGATGTTTTTCTTTATTTTAAAAAATGAGGGCTGGGGTTTTGGCTCAGTGATGGAGCACGTATGAGACACTGGGTTCAATCCTCAGCATCACATGAAAATAAATAAATAAAATAAAGGTATTGGGTCCGTCTACAACTAAAAATAAAATACTAAAAAAAAAAAGAGAGAGTTGTATTCAGTCTATTTTTTCCTCTTAACCATCTTTAGGCTGAGAGTCAAATTTCTAGCTTACTTACAATTAATCTAGTACATTATGATGTCTACATTTATGTTTTCTCTTCAATCTTCCTGTCTCTTTTGAACAAGAATCTAGTGTTGAACCCTCATTTTACTTAGTTTTTAACTTATTTTGAAAAATTCATATTTATGTACTCTTTTTGTAAATTTTCTAAGATCTTTTTTAGAAAAATAAAGACCTTTTAGAAATCTAATTAATCACACTTCAAGCTAGTATTTTTGTACACCAAGGATTATCTGTCATATAGAAAAGAAACCCACAAAAAATTAGGGAACATAGGTCTTAGGGTTCAGAATTTTTATTGTCAGTAATTTTCTTATTTTAGAAATCAACAACTCCAGAAAGTAAATCCTTCCAAAAGAACCATCTTCTGTTAATGTGGAAAGAAAATATATCTATTTAATTCTTTCAGTTGATTTTTTTAGTATCTATATTTAAAAATAAATTTGTATCTTTTATATTGGTTCCTTTTGTCATTACAGTAAATTGCCTTGGAAGTTAATAACCCATCCTGCTGCTCATAAAACCCATTTAATCTGTGTTTACCACTTTTTCTCTAAGTAGCTTTTCAATTCTGTTTGTAGCTACCATGGATATGAAATATACTACTATAACAGTCTTTAAACATACAAAAGTGGTATGAGACAGTATCTTTGGTGGGTATTTAAACAATTTTAATACCTAGACAAAATAATTTAATTTTCTTCCTATAGTGAATCTTCCTTGAACCATTAAAAGCAAACCATTCATTCTTGAAAACACACAATTCTACAAAACTTAGTTTAGGCCTATGAGTAATTCCAGGCCAGTCAAAGCAGTGTCGGGGTACAAGAAGAAAATAATTAATGATTGGCAGCTTTCTCCATTTTCCAGTTGTTCAGAGCTGATAAAATTAATTATATATTTCATACCTAGTTTATATGACATCTAAAAGTCTCAGTGAGCTGGGCAGAGTGGTGACCAATCCTGTAATCCCAGTAACTAGGAGGCTGAGGCAGGAGGAAAGCAAGTTATATGACAACCTCAACAATTTAGTGAGGTCCTCAGCAACATAGGGAGACCCTGTTTCAAAATAAAAAATTGGAAGGGCTGGCAATGTGGCTCAGTGGTAAAGCACCCTGGGTTTAATCCCTCATAATGTAAAATTAAATTAAATTAAATTAAATTAAGTATAAACAAAGTCTCTGACTTTCTGTGAGCAATAAATAAGTAGAAACCATCAAATAAACTGAGATCTATTAATTTGTGCTATTTTTCTTTAATATTTTCTTGATGATTTCATTAACTTTCTTTGTGTTGTTTTTCAATTAAATCTTATATCTATTTCATATTCAAGATCAGCTTTTCCTTAATTCTAATACTATCTACCATCATCTAATACAGAATCAGGTTTTGACATTTTTCACTTATTTTGAAGAATTTTAAAAATGATGATTAAAAAGGAAATTTTAAA
The DNA here is from genome assembly GCF_048772815.1 of Callospermophilus lateralis. NCBI lineage: Eukaryota > Metazoa > Chordata > Mammalia > Rodentia > Sciuridae > Callospermophilus > Callospermophilus lateralis. The sequence continues at coordinate 105,710,311 of NC_135313.1, read as the reverse complement.
AAATTCTTAGTAAGTTAAATATACTAAGCATACATAAAGAAATGACGAGGTCTAGAACAATTATGTCATTTATGTAGTTTAATAATGTGCAAATAAATCTGAAAGCAAATATAATTCTCACGAATACACATTTGATATTCATGTAGATAATCCAGCAACATATTTCATCTATGTAGGAATCAGTGGATAAATTTTAAAGCAATCTAGTGACCATTCTAAAACTACAGGCTTGATTTTTATACAATTACAATAGCATTATGGTACATTATATTATGTATTTGATAGGTAATATATAACATATGATATATACTATCTGTATTATTGAGTGCACATAAATATCTAAAAACTATACATATGTATTGACTTATCTATTCATCAATTCAAAAAATTTTTGTTCGGTTCCTATTTGATGTCTGTAAGTATGATTTGTGCTGAAAGTATAAAATTTAAAAGTATTGACCAAATCATATTTTTATATCATGTGCAAGTATGAATATGTAACAAGAAATCCTATCATTATGTACTACTACAATGCACCAATAAAATATGTGGAAAGAGAAAAAATAAAACTTAATAGAGAAAGTTTTTCCCTTGAAGAGAAATTTTATTTTAAAGGAAATAAAATAAATATTTAAAAGTGTGATAATCACTCTCAGAGTAAATAGTAGGTTTTCTGAAACTTTACAGTTCACCTCCAACTTTTTCTTCTTAAAGAAATATTTATTTTTTAGTTATAGGTAGACACAATGTCTTTATTTTACTTTATGTGGTGCTGAGGATCGAACATAGTGCCTTATGCATACTAGGCGAGCACTCCACTTCTGAGGCACAACCCCAGGTCCATCTTCAACTTTATATCTATTTATTTTGTCAAAGAAAGTAATTGATTATCCATGTGTTTTTCTTGTTGATTTTGTCATTCATAACCAATTTCTACAAGCATACAACTTTGGTTTTAGTAAATTGCATTTTAAGTATTCTGTAGCCAATCGTGTAAAGGTAATCCAGAAACATAACGAGTAATGTGTAATAAGAATTGTAATGCAAAAAAAAAAAAAAAGTACATGTATAAAGACACGAATTGGTGTGAACATACTTTATATACAAAGATATGAAAAACTGTGCTCTACATGTGTAATAAGAATTAAAATGCATTTCGCTGTCGTGTATTAAAAAAAATCAAATAAAAATAAAAAGGAAGATATTAAATGTAAAACTACTAATATTCCCTTGTATGATTTTTAAGCTATCGAAATATAAGTATGTACATGTAAATACACTCCCATACACATACATAAATAAAGGATCTTTGCTATATTTAAAAAAAAAGTGGTGACACCATGTGAAAATTTTTACAAATGAATGCAACAATAAAATTAAGTTTTTAATTTATTCCCACTGGTTGATCATAATAGGAAGTCAAGGTGATTGATGTGCAGTTGCTATTTACCCAGTCACACATTGTTTGTGACTGAGCACAATGTACAAAACCTTCTTTCTGCCTCATTAAATAAATTAATCATATAAAGCAGAGGAAAAATATTAGAAAATATGGATACAGTTTATACATAGATGATGCATTTTTCACTGCTGAAAATATAAACAGGTATCACAATGCCCAGGTGTCAGTCATAAAGCATTATCATTCTTTAATATATAATGTGAATGAAAAGAAATTAAAAGGTCAAATTGATATATATATACTGCTCTCTGTAGAACATGATCACCAACACAAACCATTCTCCATAATTTAAGAAAGTCTAAAGGGCTCAATGCTGTGATAAGAATTTAAAATGAGATGCATATCATGTGTGTAAAGTTATCAACACATTTTTTACAAAAGTCTATCATTAAGGCAATGATGGATCCAATAATGTATGTTTTGTGAGTTTATGACAACAAATTTGGTATGGCTGAATTCTTTTATTTCCCCCAACCCCACAATGTCCCAATTTGTCAGAAGTCAAAAAATTTGGTGGAGAGCCATTGAATGAATGTAGAAGAAGATAATAGTGATGACCATTTCAAAGTTGATAATTAAGGTGCTGTCTTTAGAGGCAATATTGGTAAAAATTCATCAATGTATTATGTTTTCATTTCCAATCAGTTCAAAATACTTTCTCATTTACTATTTCTTATTTGATCCATGGGTTATTCAGTTATATTTTATTTAATTTCTAACATTTGTAGATTTCCCAGATATATTTCATTACTCATTTCAAATTTAATTCAATTGTGATTAAAGAGTGCACATTGTATGCTTTTAAACATCTTAGATTTATTGATATATCTTCTGCAGCTCAGAATACAATCTATCTTGATAAATGCTTTGTGTGTACTTTAAAATATATGCATTCTTCTGTTGTGCAGTGTTCTACAGATGTCAAGTAATCAAGTTGATTATAATTTTGTTCCCATCTTTTATATTACAATGCATTTTCTCTCTAGTCTGTCAATTATAAAGAATCCTTACATCTTCAACTGTAATTGTGGATTTGCCTCTTTCTTATTGAACTTCTATCATTTTTGATTTATATATTTTTCTTCCTTATTGGGCACATAATCATTTAGGATAAATTGACCCTCTATATCATTGGTAATATTTGCTCTGAAGTCTACTTTAATATTAGTATAGTATGAGCTACTAGATTCATTATTGTTAGTGTGGGCTTTCTTTCATTTAGTGTTAACAAATTATGTTTTTTCCTTAATGCTAAACAATTTGTATATCTCTATTTCAAATGGGTTTCATATAGACAATATATAGTTGGGTCTAGGTTTTTAATCTGTTCTGATAATCTTTTATCTCCGATTGAGATTTTTAGGCCATTTACCTGTAATGTGATTATTGACCAGGTTTCAGTTTGCTTTTTCTATGTCCCATTTTGTCCTTATTTCTGTTTCCCTCTTTTCTTTCCTTTGGATTATTTTTTTAATGTCTCCAGTGTTTCTTCTATTTTGTCTTATAAACTATAACTGATTTATGATTATGTTCAGATTTTTAATGATTTCTTTTAGATTTATAGCATATGCCTCCTTGTATATTATAAAAGATTGTTCTAGAAGTTTAATTCCATTTATACTATTCTTGTGCTGCTGCCTTAGTTTATTTTACTTCTACATGTTTTACAAACTCTATAATAGGTAGTTTCCACACTAAATGGTTTACTGCCTTTTGCAGAGAATTAAATGAGAATAATAAAAAAGAAGTTGATTTGCCCACATAGTTGCCAGGATTCAGTATCTTTTCTAGTATGTGCCAGGTTTCCATCTGATATCATTTTCCTTTTTGTCCAAACAACTTGTTTCAATATTTCTCATCATGTAGCTCTGCTCATTTTAAAATTCAGTTTGATGAATCTTTTAAATGTCTTTATTTCACCTTAATTTAAGAAAGAACTCTTTTTATGTGGTCTAGAGCTCTAAGATGACAGGTTTTTGTTTGTGTGTATGTGTTATGTTTTTTGAATTTTCCTTCAGGACTTTAAAGCTATTACTCTGGTGCCTTTTGACATTGCTTTTGTGGCTTTTGTTCTCTTCTATGTATTATATATATTCCCTCCACTTGCTTTTAATATTTTATATTTATCAATGATTTGAAACAATGTGATTATGTATGTCTTTGTATAGTTTTCTTTAGACATTTTGTGAGTAAAGTATTTTGAACCTCCTGGTTCTGTGAGCTTAAAATCTTCATTACATTTGTAAACATTTTGAGCCATTATTTCTTCAAATACTTTTCTTAAATTTGTTCATCACTCAGTGTCAAATTACATGAGTATGTGGCTACTTGAAGTTGTCCCACAACTCACTAATGGTTTATTCACTTTTTTTTCCAGTTTTCTTTATTTTTTTCTTTCTGGGAGTTTCACTTTGAATAATTTGTGTATCTATATTTACATTCACTAAGACATTTAGTGATAATTTACTATTAATCTTATCCAGTATTTTTCTTCTCAACTATTGTTTTGATACCCTTATATATTATTCTAGTATTGTGTTATTTCTGGAAAGATTTCTATTGACTTTTCTCATCATGAGTCATATTTTTTCTGCTTCTTTGAATGCATGGAAATGTTTTATTAGATGCCAGAGATTGTGAGTTTTTTCTTTGTTGAGTGCTGAATATTTTTGCATTCAAATAAATATTATTGATATTTATTCTCAGATGCACTTAGTTGTTTAGAAATAGTTCAATCCTTTTGCATCTCATTCTTAAGCTTTGTTTTGCATATCAGACCAGCTTTTAGGTCTAGTTTTGCCTCACAATTGAGTTAAAATCATCTGAGTACTCCACTCAATGTCCTGAGAATTCTAAATAGGAATACTTCCCTGACTTGGGTAGTTTCTTTACCTGACGATTCAAAGAGGCCCTCTGTAGATCTTTAAAGGGCTCTATGCTGCCATCATCTTTCCAATACAGTCTACAAATCCATGCAGTCTTCCCCTTGCTTGGCTTTCAATGACGATTTTTTAAACTCAGAAACCTCAGGGCTCTGCCTAATATGTTCTCCCTGCACTATGCCCTGGGGTCTCTCTAGTCAGTAAGCCCAGCCAATCTTAAGGCTCATTTAATTTATTTTTTATTTCTTAGAATCATTGTCCTTTATTGCCTAATGTTCAGTGTCTTGAAAACATTGTTCCATATATTTTCTCTGGTTTCTTGTCATTGTCTTCATATTTGGGTTGTTTCAGCCTGATCTCCGTTAGTCTTGTTCTGTAGTGGAAATTTGGGTTCACTAAATTGCATCTTGACCTTAGATAATATTTTTACCTACAAGGATGGAGCTTACTTAAGAATCCAAATTCAGAAGATCAAGGGTCGGTGTTTTTTCCCATACGTGGAAGACAGTGAAAAGAAAGGACAAGAAAGATGTGTGTCTATGGTGTGGGTGGGGGAATCTCATGAAAATCAAAGGAAGATTCATAGAACAGAGAAAAGGGACCTGGGGATACAATGAGGGGAGAGAGGGAGAAAGTACTAGAAAGTGATGTTGAACAAATTATATTGTGTGCACGTACAAATATGTAACAACAAAACCCACCATTATGTTCAACTAAAGGGCAGTTAGTGTTTATGACCAATTAAAAATGAGGAGGAAAAAAAGAATGAAATTTTTCAACTATGGGATTCAGTGCAAAACATAATGAAGTATTTTCTAATTTTAATTATTATTTCAGAATATAGCTTCACAATTCTGGAGATGTTACCATCTGTGAAAACCTTATGACCTGTAGCTCCTGGGCTAGAGAACTCTTGGGCATGCAGAATTTGCCTCCTGTCTCATTTAGACATTTTTTTCTTGGAAACATCTGAAAACCACACAACAGTCTTAGTATATATGCAACAGTCACAATGTTTCTCACAACTTATTTCTCTTCAGAGTAATATTTCCTGCAGTACTTGTCCTAGAAGAATCCCTTAGGGAAAAGGGATTTCTTCTGTCCATTCAGTGTTTATCATCAAGTAAGAACAGATAGCATGGGATGGTTTTGTGAGATCCAAACCCTGGGCTTCCTGCAGCGTCTTGGCACTGATTGCCCAACCTTTATTGGTAGCTAGTGAGTCTTACAGGATGCTAAACTGGCTTTTCAGAAAAGATGACTAGTTTGCTTGATTCAATTATGTCCAATCAGGATGCATTTGGAATCTAATTCATTAGTATCTTACTTGCTCCTGTTGACTTCAGGGAAATAAACAGTGAAATTCCTAAATCACTGAATCATGGCTTTCTCTTATAAGTCAGTCTTCTGCATGAAGATTGCATATGAAAGACAAACTGCTTCATAGGTATTTATTTGAGGTGTTTATAAAAGAAGCAAATAAAAAAGGTGAGGAATTGCTGCTTATTCTTTTCTTCAATGTTTTCATGGAAGGGTAAATCTTTACAAAAGCTCTCAAAAATACCTTGAGAGTATTTTTTTTTCCATAATGTGACAAATGCAGCTTTTAGTCATTTAACATTTCTAACCTTGCTATTTGACATAAAGGAAAATCACTTTGCTTTTTTCACCTCAGGTTTTTGCCTGAGATATAGCCATAATGGTGTTTGCTCTTGTATGGACTGCATAAGATAATAGTTGTAAATATCACTTTGGAACATAGACCACCCATTTCATATGTGAGATGCTTCCACAATAATGTGTTTTGTAGAAGCTGATTTTTTTTCATTTTAATATTCACTATGATGGCTGAATGCAAAGCTTAAGTCTATCATACATAATTTTCTTATAGAACACTCTAGAAAAAAAAATCAAAATGAGAGAACAGATTGCTGTGTTTTTTGAGGGGGAGGATGGGTACTGGGGATTGAACTCAGGGACACTCAACCACTGAGCCACATCCCCAGCCCTATTTTTTATTTTATTTAGAGACAGTTACATAGTGTCTCACTTTTGCTGAGGGTGGCTTTGAACCTTCAATCCTTCTGACTCAGCCTCCTGAGCTGCTGGGATTATAGGCGTGCACCATCATGCCCAGCTCAGATTGTTTTTTGACTTCAATGTTGTCTGTTTGAGACAGGAGATAAAATGGCTATGATATAGAACAGGCAGTATCTGATAATAATAGAAGGAAATATTCCAGCATCTGCTTTTCCTTCTAATAGAACTTTGTAGTACCAGTCAGGTATGTTCTAGAAGCTGCTTTTTCTCCTGTTGAAATGTGAGGAGTCTCCATCCAGCAGAGCAGAGACCATGCAAAACAAAGCTCAGAGGCCATTTTAACAGCATCTTGCTAAATTTGCTACTAAAGAGTGAGTTGCTCAGAGAAAAGAGGGCTTCTCAAATATTCCCCAAACCAAATACAGCATCTTCCATGCCCTCAATATTTCCCATTCTTTATTCTTTATGTATGACAGAGAAATGACTGTGCAGTTATCCAAGTTTAAACTTAAGACTCTCCTAAGTTAGCTAAAATGTTTCAGATATCATAATAGACACACAGTAAACACTCAACAATTTTTGGTTAATTGACAGTAGCTATTACTTTTGACTTCTGACTTCTCCTTTTTATATCCAACCCCAGCCATGACAGTGTATCACTGAACTTTTACCTTTTCCATAAATTTTACTACAACTGTTTTAGTACTTTCATGCAATCTATTTTAGAATACCTGGATGTGCTTTTTTGACTTCAATTCTAATCACTACATTTCCCCACTGCTTACAGAGTTATCTTTCTAAAGTTTAAATGGGATCACATACTGAGATACGTTCGTGTAATCATATCTTGTAGAGTCTTTCCCAATTTAGATTCAAGCTACTATGTCAATTACACCATTGGCCCTTCACCCCCTAATATTCCCTGTTATACTCCACCCGAATTGCTGCTCAACCCTGAGACTAGCTTCTTCCTATACTGAAATACTATACTCTTTTTATATCTATAATCCACACTTTCACTTTCTGCCTAAAAAACTTTGACTCAATTTTGATCATGAGCTTAGCTTTAATCTTCCCCTACCTACCTACCTATCTCCTTTCATCTCTATCCTGTCAGACACAATGAAATCCTAGCCCCTCAGATTCTATATAAATTTTATTAACCAATTTTATAACATAACATTTTTCATTTTTCTGTAGCATCATATTTTTATAATGTTATTTTTATTGTATACTATTGGCTAGTAGTAAAATAAAACTAATATGTGTTAAAGGAGCAATTCCAGTCATATTATTTGCATTTTCAGAACCATACATATATTTGGTACACATCAAATTCCCCCAAAATATTTGTGGAGTGAATACAAGTAAATGATTCTTAGAATTTGCCTTTTCTGACAATTCAATGTAGGATCATAAATAGAGTAGATATTGACTTTATTACTCATGTCATATCTCAAATCCTAAATGTGAACTGATAGGAAGTCTCTATCTAGTTTCCTTTATTGTTGAATGCCAAAGATAAAATATTTCATAAATTTTGTATAAGATTTAAACTCACATATGTTTTCATATCTGTACATATATGTATGTGTATATATGTATAACTGACACCAGTTCTGCACCTAATGAAATTAACTATTATCATTTTTAATCATTTATTTTCATTTTGTTATTTTCTTGACTATAATCAAATGTATTGCTATGTATAAGTATGAATGTTTTCTAAGTTTCTCTGACATAAAAAGGAGAGATCAGTGATTTCCCTTAAAAAATACAAGATATATTTTAACCCTCAAATACTTAGAGAAAAATGATAAAAGTTTTAGATTCCAAAGTAAAGATTTTTATTGTTATATTTGTAATAATGATAATTATTATCACTATTATTATAAAAACAAATAACTTTTCTTCAAATTATTATACACTCCTGTTTGATTTTTTTAAAAAAATCTAAAAATGGCTTTTGTCACATAATTCTAAAGCAATAAAAGAGAAAATATGGAGACAAAGTATTTAGATGCTTGCTCTTAATTTCCACCTTAGCACCATTTTTTTAGGTTCTCCTCAGTTAATGCTGCATATGATCACAATGGTGTTTGTTTTTTCTTTATCTATTTTGTATCACTATTAATTTATTCAAAGTACTTAATGTTCATTAACTTATCATATTATAGTTAAATATTTGCACGCAAAGTTTTCTCATGCAAGTTTCTTTTGAGGGTGATTAAAGAAAATCCCAATCTCCTACAAGAGAACCACACAAAAAAAAAAAAAAAAGAAAGAAAGAAAGAAAGAAAAATCTGTGAGCTGCCCAAATCTGCAGGGTAGGAACACCTCTCATCACAGACTTTTCTCAGGTCTGAGGCATCCTCTGAGAAAGACAATGAGATATTTCCCTGAGGGAAGGAAGCAAAGGAAGCCATTGTCATTCTTCTCATTTTAGAAATGGATTGAGCTGCCAAGCCATCATTACCAAACACAGAACAGAGGTCCTGCTAACCACAGATCCTGTGAGATGCAGGGGGCAGACCATGGGGGGGATATGCTATTCATAATATTTATACTTCATTAAATTTGTTTTTCCTGAATATTATTATTTACATACAATGAAGAACTAGAGGATTGTGAAAGGGGAAGACAAAAACGAACTGACATTAGTATGAAAAATAGACATATAGTATGCACACATGCATGTGTCAAAAAAGATTTTTTGCTTCTCAATATTTATAAAATTTCAGGTGAGATCCTGATTCATTGGTTCATGATTTTTTTACCTTTCATTTATAAAATAAATATACATTTAGTAGCCATTAATTTCCAGATGAACTATGAAGCAAGAGAAACTAACAGCAAATAATACTGACCTTAAGAAACAGATTGAATGTGCAGTGGTTTTCAAAATAGTCCTTTGATTATGGGCATAAGAAGTATCTTGGTTCTTTGCTAACAGTACAGGCATCTGGTCTCATTCCAAATTACAATCTCTACGAAGGGCCTCCAAAGTCTCTCTCTCTATATATATATATAGAGAGAGAGAGAGAAAGAAAGAGAGAGAGAGAGAGAGAATTTAATATATTTTTTTTTTTTTTTAGTTTTCGGCGGACACAATATCTTTGTTTGTATGTGGTGCTGAGGATCGAACCCGGGCGGCACACATGCCAGGAGAGCGCGCTACCGCTTGAGCCACATCCTCAGCCCCAAAGTCTATATTTTTAAAAAGCATTCAAATAGATTCTCTTGCTTTTAAAATTTTCATGTTGATTTCTTATTTTGCCTTTAACAGAATGCCTGAGAGGTTTCCTACAAAATTGTAAGGGGAGAGGTGAGCAACATCCTATCTGTGAAAAAAATATGTATAATAGAGTAAAATATGAGATCATACCACATTTATAGCAATTATTATTCTTTTTAATTTTAAAAAACCTGTACATTATTTCACTCAGCATGGTCTGAGAAACAAAGAGATCAGCATTATCAGTACTCTGCATTTCATTTATTCACCAGATGTTGGTATCCACTTGAAAGTCTGAGAAGCATTTGTTTAGTCCTCATGATTTCTGGAACCAACTATACCAACGATGGGGGAGATGCTACCTGAAACTATTGGTTAGAAGCCCACTTCCATTATTACATGGTATTCTAGTTTTAATATTTCTCAGGTAAATTTGCCCAACTATTATCAAGTTTCTTGTGGGTTTGATGGTTTAAGTTTCCACTGGCATTGAAAATTAAAATGGTAGTAACATTTGGGCTGGTTTGGTGAGTATCCTGGTATATGTCATCAGCCTGGTGCAGGCCTGTGTGAACAACAAATACAAACAGTCTATGTTATGGAAATAAGAGAAGTACCTGAAGTCAGCGTTAGCTCATCCACCTTCATTAGTCCAATTATTCTTTCATTCATCAAATATCCATTAAGCTTCTTCTATGAATTGGGGATTTAAATAGAACTTAAATTATTGAAAGCAACTCTTTATGGACAATTTTTACTATGTGTCAAAAACTCTCCTTAATTGTCACATGTTTCTGTACTTAATGGTCACAACTTTTTAATGGAGGGACTCTGATTATTTCTCTTACAAGTGAAGAAGCTGAAGGCTAGTGAGAGAGAGCAACTTTCTCAGTTACCCAGCTAGACTGACTTATTTGGAACTTGAACTCATATCTTTTTCATCAGAACTCTTTCTTCTAGCCTCTTTGCTATATACTCCACAGAGAGCTGGGAATTATGTTATAAAAGTTCTTATTTAGAAACACCCGTGAAAAATACGTATGATGAACTTGCTGCCTTCGAGGCAAACAGGAAGTGCATGGAAACTGGGCAGGAAGCAAGATTTCATTGATTTCCTTGAAGAGTCAGAAGGCCAGATATTTCTTAGGTGCATATATGGGAGGAAAGGTATTTTAGTCAACTGTTTTGCTGCTGTGACTAAAAGACCCAACCAGCACATTTGTAGAGAAGGAAGGGTTTATTTGAGGGCTCACAGTTTCAGAGGTTTCAATCCATAGACGGCTGGCTCCATTCCTCATGGCTCAAGGTGAGGCAGAACAGAAGAGTGTGGCACAGGGAAGCAGCTCATATGTTGATCAGTAAGCAGAGAGAGAGACTTCACTTATCAGATACAAATATATGTCCAAAGCCATGTCCCAATCAATCCCCACTTCCTCCAGCCACACCCCTACCTCTTCAGGTACTACTCAGTTAATCCCTATCAGGGGATTAAATCACTTGATTGAGTTAAGACTCTTACAACCCAATCATTTATCCTCTGAACCTTCTTGCATTGTGTCACATGTGAACTGTTCCTCACATTGTCTCACATCCAAATCATTACAAAGAGTGACAATCTGGCCATTGGATATGCATGTATGATAGGAAAGAATGCACACAAGATACGAGAGATTACACAATGCTTAGGCAAATGCAAATTTTTGGAAAGGCTGGAGAGTGAGTTTTCATGTGGGAGAAAAGAAAGCAAGGGCCAGATACTGAAAATAATTTTATGCCATGCCAAGAATCTGAGATTTCTCCTAAAGGTACACTACTGAATAATTTTGAACAGCTGTATTGTTATATTTCACTTCAGAGAGCTAGTTTTCAAGAAGTGGTAATTAATAGCACCAAATTCTAGACAATAATGAATCCAAACGAATTGTTACTGCAAATTTCAGTCTTCTGGGGTAAGGGGCACATAAACAAGACAGCTATGTTTCTGGGAGAGATTGTAGACGTTTTGACCATGAGGAAGGTGTGAGCGTGATATGATTTCTTCTACCAAAGGGCAAGACCTTCCCAGCAGTTTTTCTGACCTGGAAAATTAAGTGTACACATTTTCCTCCTTAGGAGTCAGTGTTGTTATTCATGTAGGTCAGTTGTATTAAAAAAAAAAAAAAAGTATTTTAAGTCAACCTTCCTAAGCATGCTGATTTTTAAGATATTATTTGTTAAAAAAGTAATGTCTAGTATATTGGTACTTTAGGGTTCTAGAGACTGTATATTATTGGGTATGCTACCTGAAACTATTGGTTAGAACCCCAATTCCAGCATTACATGGTATTCTAATTTTAATATTTCTCAGGTAAATTTGCCCAACTATTACAATAACACAGTCTAATGGTGCTTGACTCCATTGGCATACAAATGTACATACCCATCAGCAACTCTCTCTACAGCAATTCTGGAATTAAGGTATTAATAAGAAAACTAACTCCAAGCACTCAAAAACACGATACCCTAACCTGATGAAGATATCTAATGAACCATGCAAAACTACATAAACACCAATATAAATGATGCCACAGTCTTATTTGTTTAATCTTCCTCGGGGTCATTCAGAACACACACACACACACACCTTCTTTTAAATATTTTTTAAAATATTTATTTTAAAATTCAAATAAAATTAATTCAAATTAAAATACTTAAATTAAAAATAGACTACATTATAACTGACAAAATTTTAGTCACAATTTTGAACATAAATCAATGAGAAAGGAGAAAAACTTTACCAATGATAACCATGTCTATAGCAAGTCCTTTTGTTTTGGTAATGTGTGATCACCTGGCAAATAGAGTTACATGTTGATTCAATCTTTTTAACTTTCAAAGAATACCAGTTCTGCTCCCATTGAGGCCATTTCCAGTGTCTGGCACCTTTTTTTGTTTCAAGCAGATAATCATTGGCTTCTTCCTTTGAGATTGGTGTGCCTTTGTCACAGGAGACAGGGTTGTTTGTCTTTCTTCCTAACTACAGATATTGCTAATGTGATGGGTAGATCACAGAAGATCTCCAGCTTAGTGATTTTATTTTTATGATCCAAATCAGGACACGAACTTAAGCATCACTGCAAGACCTCATGCACTGGCAAACTGTATGCCTTGTACGCTTTTCATGGCCACAGCTCTTGTTTTCTTTCCTGTTCCCTGCTCTTCGTTTCTCCAACACAGTATATCTATCTAGGTCACACCTTTGCTGCCTTGAGAATTTTAATGAGAGTTATAAATCTACAAGGTCCAGATACTTGGAAATCTCTTCCTGACCTCACCCTTCATCGTTTTCGCATGAGAACTTGGTATGACTTTGAGTAATGGTGTGTTTTAAGAAAGCATATTATAGAAATAGGTGATGTCCTTTGTTCTACAACAAGGATGGCATGAGCCTGTGGCCTGTGTCTGGGTCTTTCCTTCTGTTGGTTCTTGGGATTTCCAGCAGGAGAGATGTCCTTGTACTGCTTCTACTATCTTTTCTAAAATTAAGTTGTGTTTATCTCGGTGTCTCATTATTTTTCCTTTCAATCAAAAACATTTCTTTTTTTTTTTTTTTTTAATTGGACCGAGTATTGGAAATCAAGAAGATGTAGGTTTGAATTCAGGATTTATTAACTACCTATATATTTCAGTTCTCAATTCTGTAAAATGGATAAAATAAAATGACTCTTCAGGATCATTGTAAATTTTAAATTATGCAATACGAATAAAATGCTAACATGCTTCTGCTGTAAAGTCCTCATAATACTTAATGTCATGGCTATTGTAAAGTTTTTACTCTTGATTATTGATTCATGGAGTATCAGAACTAAACCATCTCTTTTTTATTTGTTAGCTTTACTTTTTTTTAAGTGTTTTTTTCCCTTTTTTTTAAATTAATTTTTATTGTAGGTTGTTCAAAACATTACATAGTTCTTGATATATTATATTTCACACTTTGATTCAAGTGGGATATGAACTCCCATTTTTACCCCATATACAGATTGCAGAATCACATCAGTTGCACAACCATTGATTTACATATTGCCATTCTGAATTGACACATAATTGTGCAAATATATGTGGTACAGTGTGATATTTCAATACATATATGCAACATACAATGATCAAATAACAATAAATCAGCATGCCCATTATCTGAAGTTTTTTTGTGTGTGTGACAAGACATCCAAAATGGTCTCTTAGAGCTACTTAGAAACATATAGTACACTATTATTGACTGTATTCATTATAAAATAGAAGACAGCAGCATAGTTCTTCTAACTATAACCTTGTACTCATTTCTCAATCTCTTTCCATGCCTCCTTCCTCCTTACCCTCTCCAGCCTCTGATAAACATTATGACACACTTTACTTGTGTGAGAAAGACTTTTTTACATTAAGCATGTGAATGAGATCAAGTGATACTTATCTTTCTGCATCTGTTTTGTTTCACTTATACTGACCTCTAGGCTCATCCACAGTTTTCACAAATAACAGAATTGCATACTTTCTATGCCAGAATACTGTTTCATAATGTATATGTGCTACATTTTCTTTATCTGTTCATCCATTGATAGGCACATTCCATACAGTGGCTATCATGAATAATGCTGCAATAAAGTAAGAGTATTAGATATTTATTCAACATACTGACTTCATCTATTTTGGTTAATACCCAGTAGTGGGACTTCTAGACTATTTAGTAGGCTTAATTTCAATATTTTGAGGACTATTAATACTGTTTGTTTGTTTATAAAGATGATACTCATTCTCACCAACACTATAAAAAGGAGATATTTCTCCATATGCTCACTAGTCCTCATATTTTGTCTTTTTTGATAATAACCATTTTTACTGGAGTCAGGTAATATTGCATTTTGGTTTTGATTTGCATTTCCTTGATGATTAATTAGGTTGAACATTTTCTCATGTAGTTATTGGTCATTTATATTGGTCATTTTTATGTCTCCTTTTGAGAAGCATTTATTTAGAACTTTCACCCATTTTTGAATAATATTTTTTTTCTTTGGGGTATTAAATTGTTAGATTTTCTTACATATTCTAGATATTAATTTTTATTGGGGCTGGGGTTATGGCTCAGTGGTAGAGCACTCACCTAGCATGTACAAGGTCGATTCTCAGCACCACATAAAAATAATAAAATAAAGATATTGTGTCCAACTACAACTAAAAAAAATATATAAAAAAATTTTATTAGGCATATAGTATGCAAATATTTTTGTCATTCTGTAAATTGTTTCTTTACTCTCGTTGATTTTTTTCCTTTGTGGTGAAGAAGCTTTTTAATCTGATCTTATCCCATTTATTTTTCCTTTGTTGCCTGTGCTTTGGGATCTTATCCCCACTTCCACCCCCCCACCCCCACCCCCAAAATTTCTTCCTTGTCCATGATATGAAGCATTTCCTCTATGTTCTCTTCTAGGACTTTCATAGTTAGAACTGAAATGATTCTTGATTTGAATCCCTCATTTTACACATTTGGGAAGAAAGGGATGAACTGGATAAATGGGTTGATCAAAGGGCTACAAATTTGAGTTTACAAATGAAGCTAGCTCTCTCCGAACCTTGATTCTTTAATTTCAACTTATACTATTATGTGTTTTACAATATCTGCTCCATGTTGATATTTTACTAATTTTGTGAGTAATTTTCTGACAGTTGTATTTAAATAAGGGAGCTGGTTGGTAGGTGCTAAAAGACACAGTGTGTGTGAGTGTGTGTATACCTGTGTGTGTGTATATGTGTGTGTGTGTATACCTGTGTGTATGTGTTGCCTAATGGCAAATAAATTCAAACTATATTTGCTAATTTTGAATTGATGAACTGTTTTCATAAAGAAGCAATCATAATAGTCATTTTGATGATAAAAAGGGAACATAAGATTCTAACATTCAATCAGAGGTACACAACTTAAAATTATTTCCATCTGTGATATCATCATTTTAATAAGTGATATTATTTTAAAGTGATGACAAAAGCTAGCTCTGAATGCAGAAGGTATAATTCTAGGTTAATGAAATAAAGATATCTACTCAAAAGTATACCACTTGAATCCTTGGAAACTTTAAACTTAAGTAGGTTCCTACTTTTCAAACCCCATGAATTTTTTAAATAAGCCAAATAGTATGAGTGTTGGCTTGGGTAAGAAATAAAACATGAATCTTTCTCTTGAGGACTCTTGTGTATATTACATCCAATTAGGAATATGGTGGCCCTGTGGATTCTTAAGTCAGAGTAGGTGAAAACTAATTTCCATCTAGAGAATCCTCCTTAGCCTTTCACTTGAATAGTTCATGTTTGGAAGTAACAACTTTATTTAATATATGAAACATCTGCAAAATGCTTTGTGAAGGATGAAGACAAAATCATTCACTTCTCCAAAAATGTTAGAGAAAATTATACATCCTATTATGATTAAACTGAAGCATACCATGACACTATATTTGTTGAAGAATTTATCATTGCAATTATTTTCACAGTTCTTTTTTGCATAAATTTATTACATATGAACTTTAATTATTTTAGTATTACTTTCCATTCTTTTGTTCCTGTTGTGTATCTATTAATTCAGAATTGGCATTTCTCTAACCTTATTGCAAATTCAATTGTGTGGATGTATATTATATTTTACTTTTTGGTTTATAAGTTTCATTTGACACAGATTAAACAGGGACTGTACTCTTTGGTTTCTAAATATGAACCAGATTTAAAAAGTTGAATAAGAATTACTTCAAAATTCCCTCATCATTTGTTACTTAAACCAGTTGAGAATTAATAATTTCAGCAGTAGTAACTTGTCTATGTTTCCATTGAACAATTAAAGTAACACTTGAAACTATAAATTATAAATATGCTGAATAGACAACTCTCATGCCTATGCTTTATAAATTAAAGAAATATTTTATTATTCTCTTGACTGTTCTAATCAGATATCTGGTTTCCACAAATACTTAAAGTTTTTCCTTTAACTCCATTCATAATGTCATTACCCTTTAGCAACAATACTGTTAATTAGATTTTGATTATTTCAATCACTATTACATTGTTTAAAAATTGCTGTGTATTCAATTTACTCTTAATATTTTTCAAATTCAGTAAATATTTGTCTCTGGTAGGTCATACTTTTATCAGTAAAAATTATTTTCACTCAAAATTGAATATTTTCTCTTTCTTTAAAGAAGTAAAACCTCAATATTTTTCTCCTTCCTTGTTTTATGAGTCTAAATAGTGTAGAATGAAAGTCGAAGTGATTCACATTCATATTTTAAAATAAAAAAAAAGATTGCCAACATTTTGCTTAATAAGGACAATGTCTGAAATTAGAACATCCAAAAGTAATACACCTAGTAGATATTAGTAACAAAAAGAGTAACTGGAGTACTTCTTGCAGATTGTTATCTATCCTCTACCAATCCCTATTAAATTCCTGTGTTCTGAAACTCCTTCTGCCTGTTTCTCCAAATCTGACTTGCTAAGGTTCCAGTCCACCAATCTTTGTGAATTGTTCCCTTAACTTCTGTACCCACAGCTCTTGATACCAGAAAATAGTGTAAGACTTAGTTGCACAACTTTTTGACTCTCTAGTGATATCCTAGTTTTTAAATTAACTTTTATGGGTATCTTACTTCCTTAACAAAACTGTGAAGTCTTTAAGGACTTGGAGCATGTTTGTACTGTTGGATTTCCCATGATTTCTAATATGGTGCCATGTTTTGAGTACCATATATCTTGATGTATAGGCTTCCAATATATTTAGCACTCCACCTAGCACAAGTTTCTCTTCTCTTGATTTCATATTTCTCAGCTCCACCATGCCTCCAATTGGCCAAGACAAATAAGGAAAGTCATCTTCTCCAATCCAGTAAGTCAGTAAGTCCTATCTGGTATACCTCTTTCATGAATTTTGAATTTATCAGTGGCTCCCACTGACCTTGTCCTGGTTCGAGCCTCTGTCATCTGCACCCTAGCTTACAATCCCCTGTTGCCTGGCATCCCTGCTCAACATTGCCCCTAAACACTTGTTTATCCTGTATCCACAATGGTATTTCTAAAATTAATTCTTAAGATAATCCTCTCTTAAAATTGTCAATACCTTTCATTTTACTCACAATAAATTTCAAACTAAGCAGGATAGCATAAAAAGACACTTATTATCTGGCCTCTGTTCCACGTTACCACTTCATGCCAAACCACCTCTTTTACAATTATCAAGAGTTTATTACACTAAATTTACTTCAAATATCTTTTCATTTTATGTAACACTAAGCTTTTCTGCATGCATTTCCTCTCTGGTATGTTAATTCTCCTCACTTCATTTTACCAACATCATTTGGTCTCAGCTAAAATGTTCTCACCAAAGGCTTATGTGCTGTTTCCCCAGATTTTGTGCTTTTTGAATTTCTGCATAATTTTTCCCAATTTACTTGTATAATTCATTATGCTCTTCCTATTTTAACATTTGCTACCTTGTATTTCAAGTTTTCTGGTTCTCCCAGTATTCTGTAAGAAATTAAATGTAGAACTGTGCCATTTCTCTACTTTTATCCTCAGCCCTTAATAAGAATATATTTTAAATATATGTAATGATTAAATGCATGGTTGGATAGATGGATATTTAGATGAACAATTTTAATACCTAATAAACATGTGTTGAAAGAAAGAGTAATGAAATTTATATAACAATGATATAATGCATAATCGTCTCTAAAATATATTTTAAATCCATTTGCTAACTCATTAATTTTACTGTGATGTAAATGATGATAATAGTGATGAAGTTATGCAGAAGAAATCCTAAGAAGTAACATTGTTGAGCACTCACTGTTTGCTAGATATTGTGCTAGCTCCATTTATATGAGAATCATATTTGACACTCATTGCTGATTTCTTACCAAACTTGAGAAAAAGGGAATATAGAAAACTAGCTCTGATTTCTTTGTTACCACCAAACTTTCTACTTATAGTTATCTATTATTTTTTCTTATCTATGCAGTGGAACAATATTTGCTGCCTTTATCACAATATAGTTATGGAATGTGAGGCAAGATGATAAAATGATTTCAAATTCTTAGTCTACATAAATTTGATATAAGGTGTTCCTTTTCAAAATTGCAATTTCAGTTTCTCTAATACTAGAAAATAATGTTACCCTCATTTATATTGAAAGTACTCCCCATTGGAAACTTTCATCCCTGTGGATCTTATATATTCAGTGTAACAGACAGTTGAGGATGTCATATATAAATTTTGTATTATATTGTGCATTTCTGAACCCTTTGTCATGGATTAAACTGACAATTTATCCCTGATTGTTCCATTTATCTAACTTCTTTATAGATCTTTTTTAGCAGTACTTGGATATATGGAAATAATGCCAAATCTTTTTTGGAATAGACTATGGAGAAAATGAACCAGAACTCATGAAAATACAATGTCAGTAACAAGATAACTGCAAAAAAAAAAAAAAAAAAAAATAGATTGCCTCAGATAACAGGTTATTCTAATTTTTTTAACCATTGCATTATGTTTTCAATGAGTCAACAGAGTGAATTCTTTCAAGAGAAATTCCCAACAGAGCAAAAATATAAAAGTATAGAAGTCATAAATTCCATATCTACAATAAACAACAACAACAAAAAAACCCACAAAAGTTTATTGAAACTGCCCAAATTTATTTTTCTGGGATTCTAAAAACAAACCAAGATCCTGAAGAAATAAAAAAAATATTTAATGAAGAAAAAACAACTCACTCTTGATAAGAATAGGAAATTCCATGGTGGTTGAATTTGCACTGGTTGCATACACCTCATCTTGGGGTGCCAGTGAAGAAACAGCTTATAAAATACACTATAGGTAACAGAATTCAAGAGAACAGAATAGACTTCATCCACAAAGGATTATATGTTTTGACCTACCTGGAGCACGTGTTCGGAGGGATTGCCTTAATTTCTCAACTCAGATCTCTCCCAAGCCAGAGGTGTCTATTCAAGCAGCATTTGTTAAAAAACATTTATAGGCAAATGTAATAGTCACTCTCGCTGGGGTGAACAACTGGGGACAAAAACAGATTGACACTAACCTTGGGAAGAAACTCTAGGGAATAGATGCTTTGGGAAATAAAGGGTTTGGAAATTTTCAACATATGTCTGGAAATCTAGAGGGTCATTGGTGGGCACAGGGCTATAATATTTCTCACAAATAAAACTATAAAGTCCTTAGTCTGTCATCTCTGACCAAACTTCTGGCTCTCCAACAGGAGATATGCACTAAGGCAGAGGTACAGCTACCTGTGTAGTGCAGAGCACACCCCCCCCCACCGCCCCCGCCGCATACACTCACAGAGCCCTTTCCCAAATTTGGGAGGTTTTATTTAACCATAAGCATGTAAGCAAATCTTTTTCCAGTCACTAAATGACTACTGACATAACAACGAAGAACTTCATTAGCCTCCCAGGATAAAGAATACAGACTTCACAATATTAATTCAGAAAAATCACTAGCCATCAGATATTATAACAAGTAGAACAACAAATCATACAGAGGGGAGAAAATCTGAATGCCATAGTTGCATAATTTAATATTAAAATGTTCAGTTTTAAGGAAGAACAGCAAACATTAAATATGCAAACAAGAAGCTATGGCCCATGGGCAGGGAAAAAATATAATTTAATGTGAATTATCGCTGAGTAGATCCAGTCATTGGTATTAGCTGACAAATCATTTAAATCCACTATTTTAAATATACTTCAAAAGGTAAAGAAAAGCATACTAAAAAGTAAACAATGAGAACAACTAGAGATTATCAACAAGGAGATAGAATTTATAAAAATGAATCAAATGGAAACTCTAGAGTAGAAAGAATGTATTTAATGTACTGAAAAAACAAATCATCAACCAAGTCAACAAGACTTTCCATGTTATACTAAAGATAATTCTTTATAAATATTCTTATCCTTTAATAAATGCTGATAAGTGTCATATGAACTGAAATAATAGTAGATAATAAATAAAATTAAATTAATAATTTCGGTTAAGGATTTAGTAGCCAGAATATATACAATATTCACAAAACACAGTGTCAAAAGATAAAGAACATTACAAAAAAAAGTCAACAAGTAATCTGAATGAACAGTTCAATCAGTTGATCAGTAAGCACATGAAAGGTGATCAACATCATTAGCCATTAATCACTAGGGAAATGCAAATCAAAATCACAATGAGATACCATAACAATTAGGATGAAGATTTTCTTTTTGAAAATTGGAAATAAAGAAAAACAAGTATCAGTGAGGATGTTGGGAAACTGTACTATATGAAAAACAATTATCAGTAAGGATGTGGGGAAACTGTACCATATCACAGATGGGAATACCAAATGAAGTTGCTGCTATGGGGAAGAGTTGACAATCTCACCATAGGGTTCCTCTTTAACTCTGCAATTCCACTTCTAGGCATAGCTGAGAGAAAGTGTGTCTACACGGAAATTTCCTCATGATGTTCATGGCAAGATTATTTTCAATAAACAGAAAGAAGAGGAAAAACAGATGTCCAACCACTTTTCAATGAAAAACTAATATGTGGCATATCTATACAAGGGAATATTATTCAGCCACAAAATGAACAAAGTACTGGTAAATACTGTAGCATGCATGGACTCTTAAAACATAATTCTAAATGAAGCAAGCCAGAAAGAAAGATTATTGCAAGATTCATTAATAAATGTCTAAACTAAATATGTAAAATCATGGAGACATAAGACAAATGAGTGTTTACCAGGGACTGATGGCTGAAATTTATTGTGACTACTTAGTGATTATGGATTTTCATCTGAGGGTGATGAAAATTTTCCAGAATTATATACTAGTAATGATTGGACACCACTATGATATCAATAAAGATCAATAAAGTGTATATTTTACAGGGAAAACTCAATTTTAATTCCATGTGAATTCATTTTTAAATATTTCAAAACAAAAATTTAAAGAAAATTTTCAAAATACATACATATAGAAAGTAGTATGAACATAATGTCATGTTATGTAATATATTCAATATCCATTTTGTTTGACTTTTTTTTTCCCCTAACTCTTGTATCACTTCTAAGCGAGGTTCCCCAGTACCCATTTTTAGAATTCAGTGAACCATGTTATTTTCCTACTAGACAATAAGCATCTTGAAGTGTAGAAATTATTTTTGTGCCATTTAGTTTACTATTCAACAGACTTAGTGGCTTACGAATCATAACCATATCTTTATGACCACTAAATAGCTGATTAATAACTCAATTAATTAATTTTCTGACTTGGGGGAAGCATGCTAATGTGTTATCACTGGCAGTGTCTTGCCCAATTTTTTCAGATTAAAATATAAAATAAAGAAAAAAACAAAACAAAACAGGTTTTCTTGTAATAGTTACCAGTAAGATGGGATTAGATTCATAGAGATCACTCAATAGATAAACATGAAACTAAAATTTAAGGTAACTTAATTTTTAGATACTCGTATCTAAAAACTTTGTCTTATGTAGTTTTTTTAAAAATTTACTATCATACTTTATTTCAGTATTTAAGGTTTTTTGACTTCTTAGACTGTTAGTATAATATAAATGAAGGTAGAGAAGAGATCCATTTTCTAGTAAGTATGAGTTTCAAATCTTTATGTAGTTGACATTGATGAACTTCGTATTTAGTTTTGCAATTTTTTTTCTGTCTTTTAAACACATACCTGTTACCTTTTGCTCTGATATTATTTCCATGCATGTATCTTCACTGAAAAATTCAAGTGACATTTCACAGTCTTTTTAGTATTATTATGAGAAAAAAATGTATACCATTGGGTTCATTTTTGTAGTTTCTTTCTTATATCAACCTCATTAAAAGTTTTGTTAAACAAACATTCACTCCCTTAATTTACTTTTGGTGTATAAAATTCACATGTCTACTCTTAATTTTAAATATAAATAAGTAAATAAGTAAAAATTTAAATATCTATATTTCATACCATTATATATAAGTTCTTTTCAAAATACTGTGAATTTGGATTTACCTTTTTTTTGGTGCCTAAAGTGAAACCATGTACTGACCTGCCTTGTCTGCCTTTTCTCATTTAGCTTATTTTCTTTCAACCAGTATACCTTTTACCAAAACAAAAGATGGCAAAACTAGTTATGTCTTGACTATTTCAGACCCCTGAAAATATGGGGTTTTTTTGTTATTCTCTTGAATTTCCCCAAAGCTTTATCTTGGTTTTAATCTATCTTTTCATAAATAATAGAGCTATGCAATTCAACACAGAAAGTAGTACAAATAAAACTTATTCCAAGGACAACCACTGGAAATATTTTATTATTTGGAACTTACTGTGATAAATATAACAGAAACTGAAATACCTTATCAGTGTCATTCTTGAGAAATGTGGCTTTCTTTTTCAATGATAGTAGGACTTACTTTCTTTGACAAAGTGTTTGGTAGAAGAAAACAACAAGTCAAGAACCATTTGAACTTTTAAGGAGTTCTTCAAACTTGAAATTCTGTTCTTCGGAGTTCATTATTTTTTATAGTAAACCTCTAAAATAAAATGAGTATTTGAGGAGCCAACCATCCAAAAAATGCTTATTTTCAGACAGTCGTCTGAGAGTGTTTGAAGGTGATTCATTTTGTTTGCTGGTAGAAGTAGCATAATTTGCCACCCAAACCTAGAATAACTGTCTGACTGCTCCTCTGCTGTAAGGAAGAATCTGCTCATCATTCCGTATGTTAATATTGTATAATGTTTACTCTCATAAACATTTGCTTTTGTTGGGCCTTTCTTGCCACATAAAAATGCAGGCTTTTGTGGATAAAATACAAAAAAAAAAATGTGTCATATCACATTCAGTCTTTTAAAAAGTTCATATATCATGTACAACAAAAATTATGGAGAATATAATAATAGATGCATCTGTTACCCAGCTTAATAATTAATATGCTGTCGAAGATCAAATGTCCTTTGTTTCTTTCTTCCTGAACATCTCCTCTAGAAGGCAACGTGTTTTGCTGTTTCTTTTTGTTTTATTTTTGCACATGTGCATGTGATAGCAGAGAACAAAACAACAAGGAAGCAAGGATGTGCTAAATTATTCACTTTATGACTTTGAGAAGCTTCTACTTTGTGGAAAGCAACCTGGTAGATCAATAGAAAGTAGGTGTAAATAAGAATCATAGATTTTAAGAGTTAGACAAAGCTTTTGAGGTCATTCAGGGAATTCCTCCTAAGAGACAGAATGGTCCCAACATCTCTGTAAAAATGAGAGTCAGCCACATCTCCTGTCTGGTCTCAATTTAAGTTTGTGTAAGAGTTTGAGTTGTTGCAGGTTTGCATATTATCCAGTTTGGCAGAAAATAAGCAGAACAAAGACTCTAAAGGACTTAATAGTTTTAGGTTCCTTAAAGTTTTTGCTGTACACACACTGGGATAGTCTTCTCTGATGAGTGGAAGTGATTTCCCATTTTGCCCAGTTAGGGATTTATATGGGCAGACTTCTCAGTGACCCTGAAACATCGTAGGGCTCTTTCTTTCAGTTTGGAAAGCACTGATTTCTAGTCTTTCTCTTACAGCCTTAATTTGCAATCAAGGGTGGGTTTGAATTATACAGTGGCAGGAAACACATTATTTAAAAAAACCCAGTGTCTCCTACTTTCTTAGCAGCCCCTTTCTTTCAGGAAGACCAGGCACTTCTAAAATTTCCACCTCTGCCCTATTTCTGCAATCTGAATAAGCACAGAAAAATTCAGTGGTCTATTCTGCAAGATAAACCTTTACATTTTTTTTTAAATGTCTTCTCTTCATAACTGTTCCTAGCCTTAGACTTAATGCTTATATTTCCAGTCCCCAAATCCTAATAACATCTTCTCCCATAACCCAAATTCCTTTTCCATGATAGGACCTAACAAGAGTTTCCTCCAATGTGTTACTGCAAGTTATGAAATGCAGATCTAGCTGACCCTGGCTGAGACTCAATCATCCTTCCAGAATATCACATCTCTATGAGGGATTCATTCATATCAGTGTTGGAAATCCTTTACAGACAGTTTCTGACTTAATAATGGTCCAACTTGCAATTTTTCAACTTTACAATGGTGCAAAAAATGTGACACACATTTAGAATAAACCATACTTCAAATTTTGATATTTTCCTAGGTTTGCAATATGTGATATAATGTTCTCTGGTGATTCTGGGAGTAGCAAATAGATAAACCAAACTGATACTGCATGAGATTTATTATTCTTCTCTATTTAATGCCTAATGTCAAAATAAATTAGAAATGAAATATTTTAAAGGCTCCAACATTTAAGTATTTACATTTTTTCTTTGTTAATTTTATATATTCTGATGCTATACTATAAAGTAATAAGGTTTCATGTGTATATCTCTACCAATATGAAATCTTTTTAGTTTGTCCCATTTGACATTTTGTATTCTGCTATTGCCATGAATTTTTGTAATGTTGATACAATATTAGCTTTTTGTTGAAGTTCGCACATGATACACTATCATTTTATTATAATACTTTGCTGCATTTTAATCATCTCACTTTCATACACCATGTAAACAGATTTGATATCGTACATAATTTAGTATCTTTTATCTTTAATTGACTAATATTAGGGCCTCTGATTTATAATAAGGATATGTAACTTATTTATATTTATTATATTGAAATTAGAGTTTGAGAAGAAACTAGATTCTCTGTTTCACCAATTTCTTTCTGAGTTATTCTCTCAAAAATTTGAAGAATAAAATTCATTGATAATAATGGAAGTCAAGAGTAAATGGAGTAGGATTTATTTATGCGAGAAGAAAAGCGATCTCCCACAAGGTGAGAGGGGAGCAGATAGCAGGTTTTTCCATCTATTTGTAACAGTCTAGAGGCTTATGTAACTTCTGGGCACATCAAAATCCTTGCTAAAGAGATATTGGAAAAGTGTTAAGGCTATTGGCTTGGTCTGTTATCTTCTGATTAGCTGCATCCTTTAGCCCTGGAGTCTAAATTTTCTTGTAGGGTCCTTTCTGTTCCACCCACATTTAATTTTCCATCTGCTCCAGGACAAAGGAGTTGGCTGGAAAGTTTAAAATGTTTCTATAGGACAACTTTATGGAGTGGTCTTTATATTTGAAATTAATAATAATAATGGAGGCTCATTACCCTGAATGTCTGATCAGTAAGTATCTGTTCTTAGTATTTACTAATATATTTCACTTTTCTCATGTGAAAGGGCATGAGTCCGGGCTTCAGGTGACAGTGTGACTCAAGGAAAAATAGTGAGGTCATGTTCAGTGAAATAGGTAAGAGCCAATAGAGAGTGTTACTGACCTACCTCTCAGAAGGTGGTGCTTAATGCTCAGGATCAATCTCTGGAAGCTGTGTGACTGTGACTCAGATTGTGAGCCAATGGGAGAATGAGGGTGAGAAGTTATTCACCCATTCCTGCTGCCCCAGATTCTGACTGATGGGGAGTTAATTCCCCACACATTCAGGTTGAGCATAATCAGTCACTGAGTAACTTCATGCACAAATATATAGGGGGAAAAAGCACGTGAAGTAGGAGACATATGTGAGCACCAAGCATAGACCTTGAGGGAAGATGCTGTGTGTTCATACCTGTAGAAATTAATCATAGTCCACTCAGTGCTGATCATCACAGAGGTATGTGAGAGAAGGGCAGATGAGTCTGAAAAGGTAAATGGACAGTGAAGAAGAGCTTTTCATAGTCTTCATCCTGGCATAATGCTTTCATTTATTTTCCTGGACTGAATTTTTCCCACTTTTTTTTTTTCTAGTTTTAATAATTGTATAGCATACACCTGACAGTTGCCAATATGCAATTATT
Organism: Callospermophilus lateralis; assembly: GCF_048772815.1. Lineage (NCBI taxonomy): Eukaryota > Metazoa > Chordata > Mammalia > Rodentia > Sciuridae > Callospermophilus > Callospermophilus lateralis. The sequence goes on along the minus strand of NC_135313.1, from coordinate 105,683,784 downwards.
ATCCATGTTTATGCTATAACTTATAAAAAGATAATTTAAATTGGTATGTACTTGGAAAATTACCAGAGCATATTTTTACCTTGCTGGTATTCTACCTGCTTCACTTCCATCAGTCACCATCCATTTTGACATTTTTCAAATTTAACTTAATGTTAATAATATTTTTTGTACTGTTTCTGGATCATTTCACATAACTATATTACATATTTGTTTTCTGAAAACTGGGAAAACATTCATTATTGAACTCAGTAGTTTCCTTTATAGCTCAATCCATTCCTCAATTCATCTAATCAATTGAGTTTCCTAATTATCTTTTTTTCAATTGGCAATTGAAAGTTTAAATCAAACTCTTAAATAATTGCTGCTTGGTTGAACTTGTGTGGGATAATGGAGTAGTGGTTCCTGGTGCCCAGATCTCCTTGATGGATGACTAGAAACATCTCCCTCCCTCGGTATCCATGACTCTGATTGCCGAGGTCTCCTGGGCTGCTAAACCTTAGCAGAGTCCTATAATAGAAAAGTTTAAAGGCTTAGTTTCTTTGTGTGTGTGTGTGTGTGTGTGTGTGTGTGTGTGTGTGCTTCCTGTGGTTCTTTTAAATTTACTTATTTTGTTTCAGAGATTCTTCAAAATTCCCCAGCACTCTTTTATTTTCTGTTGCTCATTTTGAAAGGATGATTGTGTGTGTGTGTGTGTGTGTGTGTGTGTGTGTGTGTTTACTCTCGCCAATGGTACTAGTATCCTCCCCTCTCTCTTCCTCATTCTTTTATTTTCTGCCCTTTCTGGTCTCATGTCCTACTTTGTTTTCTTGCTTTTTCTCACTTCAAGGAATGTTGAGACAAACTGAGTAAAATTTTATAATCCTCCCCTTTGATCCAATATCCAGTACATTTTCTAATTAATTTTAAACTCATATTATTCTTAGCTTTCATTGAAACATACATGCCTAAAGAAACAAGAAAGAGCACCTTAATTGAGTTAGTATATCTGAGTTAGCATATTCTGTCTGCTTGACAACCCTTTTTTAACATAAAACAGTTTAACTTCAGCATTTCTGTAGTAGACTCAGTTTCTGAATTGAAGTAATAAATTATATAATATATTAATACACAATAAACTATTAAGATCTACTTTTATTCTAAATCATGTTACTTGACAAGATGCATGTTATGCCTGTGACAATTATTAAATTTGAGCTGCTAGAAACACTGATGTGGCTGTGTCACTATAGTATGCTGATTTTAAGTCCGTTGGGTAATAACCAAGGAGTGGGATAATGGGGTCAAATGGTAGTTCCATTCCCAGAGGATTTCTTAGGAATCTCAATACTGCTTTCCATAGTGGTTGCACCAATTTGCAGTCCCACCAGCAAAGTATGAGTGTACATTTTCACCACATACTCGCCACACATTTACTCTTCTCTATGCTTTCATGAATTCAACTCTCCAGATTCCTCACATAAGTAAGATCATGCAGTACTTGTCATTCTGTGCCTACTGTATTTCACTTAGAATAATATTTTTCAGGTTTATCATTGTTATTGCAAATAATAGGATTTATTTCCTTTTGGAAATGGAATATTATTATATCTGTGTGCTGTGTGTGTATCAGAGTTTCTTCACTCATTCATCTGTCAATGGATACTTAAGTTGACTCCATAACTCAACTGTAGTAAATAATGTTGAAAGAACATGAGAGTGCAGATGGATTCTTGACAGTTCACTTATAATGCATATTTACACAGACGGGATTGCTGGATTATACCATAGTTCCATTTTTAATTTTTTAAGGAACATCTCTACTGTCGTCCATGTACTAATTTACATTCCCTTGAGGATTTTCCTTAGTCCACATTCTCATCAGCACTTGTTATCTTTTGTATTTTGATAATAATTACTCTAATAATTATAATATTTCCTAGTGGTTTTAATTTGCATGTCCTTGATGATGAGTGATACTGAGCATTTTTCATACAGCGGTTGTCCATGTGCATATCTTTTTTTGCGTAACGTCTATTTTAATCGGGTTCTTTGCTTCTTATTAGTGAGTTGAGTTTTTTTGAATATTGACCCCATTCCATAGGCATTTCTTTACTATGTTGTTTGTTGCCTCTGAGGTACAGAAACTATTCTGTTTACTGCAACCCTATTTGTCAGGGGTTTTGCCTGTGCTGTAGGAGTTATATCTAAAACTCTTCACTCAGACAGTGCCTGAAACCCTTTTTCTCCATGTGGCATTCCAGTGGTTCCATAGTTGAAGGTGTGATGTCTAAAACTTTTTGTCCATCTTGTTCTATTTCTATACACAGGGTAAGAATGAATGCAATCCCTATCAAAACTCCAATGTTATTTTGGAGCTAATGGTCCTGTAGGCTTCTTGAATTTGGATTTCCAATTCATTCTTCATGTTTGGAAAGCTTTCTGATATTATTTCATTGAATAGATTGCTCATTCCTTTGGTTTGGACCTTCCTCTATCCCAATAACTCTTAAATTTGGTCTTTTTATGCTACCCCATATTTCTTAAATGTTCTGCTCAAGGTTTCTTACCATTATCACTGTGTGGTCTATGTTCTTTTCAAGATAATATATTTTGTCTTCATTGTCTGATGTCCAAGTTGTCTACTCTATTGGTGATGCTTTCATTTGAGCTTTTAATTTGGTGTATTGTTTCTTTCATTTCAAGGATTTCCATTTGGTTTTTCTTTTTAGAACCTCTATCTCCCTGTTGAGGTGATCTTTTCCTTCCTGTATTTGTTTATGTAGCACTTTGTCAAAATGATCTTTCGCTGAGTGTTTTTGCTCTCTTATATTTTCCTTGAGTTCACAGAACATTTTAATTATGTACATCCTGAACTTCTTCTCTGGATTTTCTTCTGCTATTGTTTCCAAGGATTCTAATAATGTGGTGTCTTGATTTGTTTGGGACACTGTCTTCCCTTGTCTTTTCATGTTGCTCATGTGTCTTCCCTTCCAGTTCTGTGAATCCGGGGTGTTATTGTTTTTACCCTGTAGGTTTGTAGTGTTCTTGTAGGGTTCCAATACCTCTCCTCTGTGGGGAACGACAATGTTAACAGATCCCAATATCAACAATATACCACCAATGAACAATTAATTATAATTAAGACATTTACAGTTTGGTCTTAATGTACCGAAATGTTGGATTTGGTTGTTATCTATAATAATCAGTAGTTTTGTAATGGGGTTTATAGTTTCTGATGGTGAACAATGAACTGGGGGTAGAGCATAGGATCATACACTGAGGAGGTCGGATGTGAGGATACAGAGTTAATATATCTTAGGAAGTGTGAAAGAGAAATCTAATGAAGAGGGTTAGCAGCAAGAGAATAGTCAGGAAGTAATTTAGGGTAGACAAGTACGTGGGAAGACAGTAGAGTACACCAAACAAACATACATATGTATTTAGAAAAAAAAAGGATGTTAAAATAGTAAAACTAGAGGGGGAAAGAAAAATAAAAGAAGAAAAAAAGAAAAAGAAAAGGGCACATTCAATACCTCTATATTATATTATTCAGATGTCTCAGTCCTCAAAATCCTATTTCATGCAAAGTTCTTGGTTTCACATATGTTGGGGATGTGAGGTAAGGAGGATAGAGGGGGAGCAGAAAAGGAGAAAATATATATATATTCAAAGGAAGAAACCAGGATTGTTGCTAGTTTTAGAGATCTGTATCTTTCCCGCTTTTCTTCTCATCCAATAGGTGGGGTCCTCTGTAGTCAGCTGGTGTCTCTGCCCTCAGGATGGTGGAGGTAACCAGGGTGGGAAAGCTGGTCCTGGTGCAAGGTGCCTGGAAGGGGGAATGGCAGACAGCACCTCAATGGTCTCTTTTTGTGACCACCTGTGTGACTTGAGCACCTGGTACTATTTCCCTGTCTTGCCTGGAGATTTCTCAGTTCCTGGTCTCTCTGTTAGGCTCCAAATTTTAGCCCCCTCTCCCTCTCCCTTAGCAGTTCCCAATTGAGGAACCTCTCTCCCCAGGGCTCCTGTGAGCAGTGCCCTGGTTGCACTGTGCTCTTGTTCAACTGAGAACTGTTTTGTGTAGGGCAGCTACTGTGTTGTGTTACTGCCATGGGGTAGAGAGGGAAGTTGGAAACCTGGTACCTGGCCAGCTGGAATTCCGATCTGGGAGCTGCCCCCACTAAATATGGTGAGAAAGTTGAGCAGTCTGCTTGGATGGAGGCAGTCTGTTTCTAGGGCCAGGGAGTCAGGTAGTGTGGGGGGAGCTGGGGGATGGCATTGTGCTTCGGGTAGGTAGCAAATGAGTGTCCTGTGTGAGAGCAGAGTGAAGTCTGGACGTTCTGCAGTGGTGCTGATAGGTGATGATGCTGAGGTGCTCAGGAGTCCTGCATTGTCTAGAACTTCGGGGGTTGGGTGTTGGGAGACAGGAGTCCTGCTTAAATGGTAGTCCTCCTTGAATGCTGAGGCCCAGATGCCTGACTGGGGGCACAGCGCTAGTGATTTCTGCACAAGAGCAGCTGAATAGGGGTCCTCTAACACTCTCAGAGATGAAGTATTCCCACTAGGTGAGATCTGGATCACGGAGTGACACAGAATGCTGCCTCTGGCCCACAATCTTCTTCCTCTATCATAACAGGTTCTTATATGTTGATTTGAATCCTGCAATCTTGCAATATGTTTTTGTTAGATCTGAGAGTTTTGAGCAAGTTCTTTAGGATTTTTCTATATATGAGATCATATCATCTGCAAATATAGACAATTTAACTTTACCTGTGAATGTCATTGCTGTAGTTTGAATCTGGAGTATCCCCCAAAATCCCATGTGTTAATGTTGTGGTCCTCAGTTAGGCACTACTGGGAGGTAATGGAGCTTTTAGGAACTGAGGGTCACTGGCCAGTCCTCAGGCTTTGGGACATGTCTTTAAAGGGATTTGGGGATGTCAATCTCTTGCTCTTTCTGTTTTCCTCCTGGCCATGAAGTGAGAGCCTTTGTTCCACCACATGGTCCAGGATACACTATTGCCTAATCACAGAACCAAAAGCAACAGGGCAAAACCAATGATTACTTGAAACTTCCAAAACTGTCAGTCATAATATGATTTTTCCCTTTGCAAATTGATTACTGCAGATCCTTGTTATAGTGATAGAAAGTTGAGTAACATAATCATAATAGATAACCTCCAGACTGTTCAGTCATTACATTGTAGAAACCACAGTTTTCTTCTCAATAACCTCAACATATTGCAAAGACAAATGAAGATTTCAGTTTGTATTTGCTTCTGTTGCAAATAAAATAACTAAGTTTATCTTCAGTTTAACACACTGGTAAAGCACATAGGCTTTGACTTTAGAAGATACAAATTTCAATTCTTTTGTCTTAAATTACATGCTGATAAACTTAGGCAAATGTAACCTCTCTGAGTATCTTGGATTTTTTATCATTTGGAAAATGAGAATGATAATCACAGAAATACTATATGATTATTTTATGATCTAATAATTATATATCTATATCTATATCCATATATATGTTTATCTCCATCTACATAGGATTAGATATATAGAGAAATATAGATAATATTTACCAAAAGAAAGAATCCAATTAATGTCAGTGCCCTTACCTATAAGTGTTCATTGTGGTGTTTATGAATAAACTGTGTGTGTGTGTGTGTGTGTGTGTGTGTGTGTGTGTGTGTTTATGAAGTGTCCAAATTTAAATAAAATAGATTCAAGTTTAATAACCTGGAATGTTAGGTTTATATCATCACAATCTATTAGGTTAAAATGTGCATGGTCTAAGACAAACACAGTGAAGCCCCACAGGCTCATAAAAGTATAATGAGAAATATATTATGTGGTGATAAGAGCTAATATATCATGCAAATGTGACATTACACATCTCTTTGTGTTTAGGACTATGCTTGTCAGCTATGCAAATGCTAGTCATTATATCTTAACATATTTGGGACCTTAAATAACACAAAGAAAAAGATTCTATAATTCATTTATTTAGAACATTAAAGTATTGTAATTTTTAAATAAAACTAAGAGGAACTGCAGCATACTATCATGTTTGATCAATTTTCAGAACAAATATAGGGTAGAGAATTATTAAATACTACCTCAAGCATACTCTGTCCAGAGGGCAATAGATTATTTAGTACCATGTCAAGTCACATAAGCTAATTCAAATACTATAAATTACATTAAAAACCTGTTCATGTTTTGTTCCTGAATTCTAATAGTGGATGTAAAATAGTGTTACCTGTTATCAATCAGACACATTTATTAGCAAGTTAAAAACTAGTTACCATAGAACTAGAAATAAAACAGTTAAAATTATATGATTATTAAAACAAAGTAGACATCATTCACAGCATATGAGCTCATTTACTCTAGCAATAATGATTATAAAAATAAGCATAGAAATACTAATTTGTTAATTAAGTGGTCTTAAATTTATAACTGTTTATACTGGTTGATTTTCTTTGTCTCCCTGAGTTTTAGATTTAAAAAAAATGCATTAGATAACTTGGAATTTTCTCAAATTAAATTATCAGTGCACTTAGCCTTCACCTAATAAAAATGTTTATTTGGTTTCAGGCATGAAATTCTCAGATAGTCAAAAACAAATCTGCCAAATCAATGCCAATAGTCTTCTAAGTATTTTGAAAATTAATATTTATGAAGGACAAAAGGTTACTTTTCTAACTTTGCAATTAAATGTCTATTTTCTCTTCATAAATAGAAAATAATTAATGAATCAATACTTATGCGATTGTCTGCTTGCCAATTAAACAATTGTATTACAAATTCATAAATGTCCTTGTTCTTTGAAGAGTCAGTAATACAGAACTCATTTTTTGTTTTCTTTTTATACTCTTTCCTCTGTCAACTTTTTCCTTATTCTTCAACCTTAACTCTTTTTTTTTTTCATTCTTTGTTCCATAATGGTTGTTCTTCACTTGTCTTCCTCCTCCTCACTCTGTTTGCAGTCAGCACCTAGTGATGGACTCAGAAAGCAAGGTAGGGAGCAGCAGGTGAGAGTCTGGCAGAGGCGTAGGAGGGAAAGGTCCGTAGTCCTAAACATCTTAGTTTAAATCATTTGGAAGCCAAGAGGAAGTTTCCTAACGCACAACGTAGGGGCCCCTTCTCACTACTGCCAAGTTTCTCAAATAAACAGAGGATTATTTGACCATATTTTTCCATGTCATTGGCAGTGACCCAAGGCAGGACCAGAGAGTGAAGAACTTGAAAGAAAGGCTAAGAGGAATTGTCCAGTTGTGCAAATGAGAGAAGTTCAGCCCTTAGTTAAGATGACAGAAGATCTGGAAAGGACAGGGAAGAAGGAGGGAAGACGAAGAAAGAGGCAGATATAATTCAGCAATAGGTTGAAGAAAAGATAGAAATGTGCCTCGGATTGTTAATGGAATAAATGCACGCTTATGCCTCCTCTCCCTGCTGTTTTCTTTTTTTTAAAAGCACATATATCACCTGATGCTTATCTGAATGAAAGCCTGTCTGGAGAGGGTGACAATCAGACTAAGCCAAGCAGACAAGTAGCAGCACTATGGGGAACAGTCCTAGGAAAGGGTTTTATGATTTAGCATAGATATGTCTTTTTTCTTAAAAGAAACAATCTTGGCTTATATTTTATTCATAGAAGCCATTCTTTACTCTGTTGCCTTGAGTGATTTTGGCTGTGTATAGATGTGAGTATAGTAGCTTTAAATTCACCTGTGCCCTTGAAACAGCAGCCTGTAGTACGTTCAACATTGTTACATGCACTGCTGCTATTCTGCCTTCTTGGTGAGGCCGTTATGAATCTCTTCTTGTCATAAAAACAGTGTTCTTGTGCTATTATTGAATTAACACTGTGTTTAAACACACACTTGTACACACACACAGACACACACACACACACACATGCCTTACAGGGAATATGTAAATAACACTAGAACAACAAAAAGGCATTCACTCTGAAGATCATCTAGACAGTCGAAAATTTCCTATTTATCCTGGCAAGGAAGGAGGGGGAAGGGATTTACTCGTAATGAATGGGCATGATGCACATTAAATAGAAAATAAGATTATATTTTCTTTCAGATGAAAATAGTAAGCACAATTGTCCTACTTTTGCCTTCCACAGTAAAGAATAATTAATGATGCTCCAAAATTTAATGTTTATTTCTACAATGGATTTAAGAATACATTCCCAATAAGAATTTTAGCAGTGCTTTCCAACCTTATTTTCACATTGAAATCCCCTATGGAGCTTTGAAAATATTGAAACCTGAATTCTGCTCTAAGAAATTCTCATTTCTAAATCCCACTGGTCAATTTCATGCATAGTCAAGGTAGAGAATCACTGTTATTAGGTCCTGCCTGTGGTCGCAAAAGATCTCTTCTACAAACTCACCTCAAAATAAGATGGGAGGTTGAGGGCAGTTCTTTCTGAACTTTAAATATGAAATCAACTGATTTAAAATTCTGTTGCTGTATAAACTGGTATGTGTTATTCTAGGCTGTCCATGCTTTGAGAAATATTCTATGTAGAAGAGAAGGAATTGTGTAACCAAACAGAGATGTCAACTTGAGTCATGGCTCTGGCCATTTACCTGCTGACATACTTTGGAAAATTATAGAATCTCTTGTGACATCAGTTTCTCCATAGACAAAATTTTGAAAAGTATATTCAGTCACTCAAGCTTTTCAACTTACATAAAAAGTGTCTGATTTTGCAAACAGGAAGCTCTCCGAGTGTATGAATTTCCTTCTCCCTTGCAACTGAAATGTTGCCTCTGCTAACTGTCTAGTTCAAAGTCAAGCAATAGTGATCAAAATCAGGGAAGCCTATTTGGTACTTTGGTCTTATCTCTGTAAAGACTAGGAAAATGTTGGCACTTTCAAGTTTTAAGAGTTGAAAATGATTTATTGTAAAGTAAAGCTTATTTTTTGTCTTAATAAGAGCTGTCCAACTTAAAATAATTACATTTGAGAGCTCTGAGATTATGCCCAAGGTGCTTCTGCAGCTGAAAAAGATTTTTACAATCACACACACCTGAAATTTCTCTCTAGCATTTAGGGCACCTGAGGCAGGAGGGCACTAGAATACCAAGGTAAGATACTGAGATGACAAACCTAAGAAAAGCAGGCTAGTTTCCCAGCTTCATAGAGTTTACCTTTTAGAGGATGACAGATGTTGATCAAATAATCCTATAGATAACTAGAACATATGAAATGGCAATATATAGAAAGGAAGCAAATGCATATAATCACAAACCAATTATAAAGTAATGGACATTGTCCAACAGGAGAGATGATGGTATCTAGGACTGGGAGGTGAGGTAGAGGGAGAGAACAGTAAGGTTATATGAATTGTTCAGAAGGGAGAGCCAATAGAACTTGAATATGGGGTGATGGTGGAAATCTATGTATGTAGGGTTTTAGAACAAAACTCAGTAGGCTTTGAATAAAAAACTCATGTACGATTGTGTCTGACTTGAGTAACCAGGTGAACGATTTTGTTGGGCCATAAAAGGTGAGCAGTAAATAAAGCTTATGTGGGGTGGAAGAACACATTTTGAATAACATGAAGATTGAGAAGCCTTTGGGCTATCCAAGATGAGGTATCAGGCATGCAGTTGGAGAGATGCCTTAGATCCAAATGGGAAGCAGACACATGTGGAACACTGACTATAAATGGTAAGGTGGCCAGTGAAGCCAGGTGTGGAAGGCACATTCAAAGAGAACACACAGTAAGAAGAATGCCTTTACACAGGAATTTCCTAAAAGCCCCCTCTGATAGCATCCTGTGGCAATCATGCTCATGGTGTGCATAAAATAGCATGATCTAATTCATAGGTCTTCTTTCTTAGAGGTTGTCTAAAAGTGAAAGCAAACTTGCTTTTCAAGAAATGTCTCTTGCATATACTTGCCATTCTTAGGTCAAGAGTAAATTTTCCAAATGGACTTTTACTTTAACAACGCAGCCAGCATGTAGAACGATCTCATGAAACATCCCTGAGAACTTTAAAGATTGTCCTGCCTTTTCAGTTTCTTTCTCAGTCCAGGATCCTGAGACTTTTAACTCCCTGAAGAAATAGTTACCCATCAAGATTTTGCCAAAATAGTCTCCTTTAAAAATGATTTTCATGTTTTCCAGCTGCAATCTGTCATCTAAAATTTAATTAGGGATTCTAAATCTCACTTGGATCTCTAATAATCTTACCAGCTTTCAAGACATCTGAGGCTTATAAGTTTTACTCATCTTAGTATAGGGAGAAAAATGAGAAAGCAATGATGAATGATTTTTCCTGTGATAGGCAACTCTGTCTACTTCATAACACCAAAACACCTGCTTTGTAGTGAAAATTCTATTTCTGTATACCTTTGGTAGAATAATTGAATTCTTACTATTCAGGTGTGCTGAATCAATTTAAAACTGTAACAAGTATAACTTGGTTCACCTTTTCTTGAATTTAATCTTACCCTTCAAGTTTGGGAGTGCTTTAATGATTTGTGTTCTTAATAGAGTGCAGGAGGCATTAAAGGAGGGTGCTGTTGTGAATCACGTACCATCTCAGAATTGATAGATCTTGTTTCCACCACCATCCAGGACACACATGCCTCTGAGGCTCAACTTCCCTGACTCTCATCTTCCTTATAAAGATTTGATCTTTTTGTTGTTTCTATTGCTGCTAGAGTCTAAAATTTTAGGGTAAACTCTGTCAGACATTCAGGTAAGAATAAAGTATTGAGATCTTTTTTCTACATGCACCCGATGTCATTTCCTTCTCTTCCTGCTTTACTACTATTGCAACTAGGAAGTTAGTGCATATTAAAGAAATGTTGTAGACTAAAAGTCTTCCAGATCCTTAACTTAACTTAACTTCCAGATCCTATGACTGCAGATTTTGGGATCAGTGAGTATGCTAAATCCACAGGTAATGATCCTGTTTATGTTTAAACAGTACTTTCTAGAAATGCACTTTATATTTTCACTACACAAGAGTATATCCATAAATATAAGTTGTGAGATTTTTAGTTTCTGTTACCTTTCATTGAAAAAATATTGCATTACCTATAATATTATACACCTTGCTTTTGCATAGAATTTTGCTTCTGAGTTTTTATCTGTGTTGACTAAGTTCACTGGAATTCATTCTGCTACATACCATAATGTATTCTTTTTTTCTCTTTCTTTTTTAAACTGGGGATTGAACCCAGGGACACTCCATACTGAGCCACATCCTCAGCCATCTTTATTTTATCTTATTTTTTTAAATTTTAAAACAGTTTCTTACTAAATTGCTGAGGGATTGGTAAATTGTGGATGCTGGCTTTGAACTCACAATCCTCCTGTTTCAGCCTCCTCAGCTGCTGGGATTATAGGCGTGCACCATCAAGCCCAGCCCACAATGTATTCTTTCATAACACTGATGATAAATGTTAGGTCATATATAATTTGTTATTATAAATACTAAAGCAGTGAACATTTTTGCTATTGTACATGCCTTGTGTTCATATGTGAAGGTTTTATACATAGGATATGCCTTAATGTAGAATATAAAATCATTCACCTTTATTAAATTGTTAAATTTCCTCCCAAGTTCCTGTACAAATGCATACCTCTATTTGCAGTGGTTAAGAGAGCCCATTTTTTTCACGATTTTTTATAACAGCTAGTGATTTCTTATTTTGCATGCTTTTTCAATTTTATTTCAGACTTTCATAGGTAAATCTTTGGTACCACCATTACTGAGATGGTCATCATCTGCAGAGACACCATCTACCTGATTCTTTTCATATGAGCACTTCTTAAACATTTAGCTACAACGAGGACATCAATTATTGCATGAACTAGTGGCTGCTGCAATCTAATACATACCTGGTATAATCAAAATCAAGAGTGAAGCATTTAATCTATTTCATTCATGATATGTTAGCTAAATGGTAAAAATGAGAGTAATTCTGAATCTGATTCAATTAAAAAGCTTTATATGACTTTTGACAAGAATATGCTAATTTCACTATAATGTCTAAGAGTGGTACACAAAATTCTGTATTTCCATGGCTCAGATACATCACATTTAACCATGTTAGTAAGCTAGGAAATTGATCAATTTACAAAAGATTCTTTAGCTCATTCCAGACCTTATTTGATAACCCTTTTTTAAAATTTAATTTTTTTAAAAATGTACTAAAAATCTTGTCCAATCCCATTTAAATTTTATAAACATTTTTTTTCAGATTAAAAAGCCTAGAAAGATGAAAAAATCCTGATAAAATCATATAACAATCTTTCATCTTTAGCTTCTTTTAAGTTGTTTATTTGTTTGTTTATGGCAACATGCGATCCTGAAATGTGGTATCTTACCAAAACCTACCCTGAAGAACAGTTTAAGGAATCAAGATTTCCTCGAACCACTTATGTACTGTAGCATCTCACCAATTTCCTATCTATTGTTTCAGGACTTTCCTCCTTGCTAAAGAAGCTGATAAACTGAACCAACTCTGACTTAATGTCCTACTTAGCTCAAACAATGTTGTATAAGAGGAAACTTTTCAGCCAGTTTCTTTTTAAGCCTCTCAAAACATTACTGTCTGCCATTATCTTGATCTTCTTAAATGTAGGAAAAAAAAAAAAAAACAGAGATCATTTTAAAGTCTTTTTAATTTTAATTTGCTTACGTACCCATAAGAAGATTTCTCCACTATCAACTACTCCATAAAGGCTGAGAATCACATTCACTACTTAAGTTCAGGTACAAACAACATGCTAGTGGTACTGAGAAAAGTATGAAGGTAACAGTTTCTTTTTAATGCCTATTAAATAATATCAAATTATAATGAAACACTAAAAAATATATGTGATATTCTAATGAACACCAAATGATCTCATTTCACACTAGTCAATATTAAATTAACTCAATATTACATGAAAATGTTAAACATTATTGAAATAAGCAATAAAAGAAAATTATGTTGTAATCTTACCAACCCATCATGGTTGCAGATTTGTTATTTTAAAAAGATTAAGGCAAATATTTTGAAACTGTTTTAAGTCAATTATTTTATAAAAGAATCATAGAAAAATATTATCACATCAGTAATTTTATTATATGTTTTAAATTAATGACCAAAGGAAACACACTATAATGTAGGGAGACATGAACTAATTGCTATTGTACAATGAAAAACTTATTAATGATTGCTTAAGTAGAATACTAAGATCTTAAAAACATGCAATCTATAAATGGTAACTTTCAAAATTATGTTTTATAACTTAAAATTGAAATAATTAACTGAAGGGATTGATAACCTCATTCAATTCTGAATTTGTAATATACATATGTGATTGGTTACTTCATACCAATATTTAAATTGTGTCAAAATACAGGCTTCATAAAGGGATATTTCTTTGGTCTTTATACATATTCCCATTATTTCCACGCATTCATTCCAGTAAAACACACATTTAAGTATTTCAAAAAATTATTCAAGTGATCAGTTAAATTGCTGCAAGAGTAACACCATAATTACTACACAATAATATTTTGATTATTTTGACCTCTTTATAATCATGCTTAAGAGATATTTGTAAGTTACTTGATTAATGGGCAATTTTGATAGAGACTGATTCTATGATAAAATTAAAAGTTAGAAATTTTTCTTCAACTAAAAATTCATTAATACATAAACTCACTTGAGTGACCACTCTACACCATGCTGGGTCACAGAAATAAGGAAATCACAGCTTCACATGGAAATCAAAGCAAGGACATAATATATATGGAATGTGCTTGGAAACTGTAGGAACCCAGAGCAGCTGTGTGTGATGACTTGGCCTGCACCCCTTGCTGGAGAAGGGTTGCTTGTGTTGAGACTGGAAAGAATAGCTCTTGTCATATAAATAAATTGGAGTGGGTTGGAAGGGATAGTCATGAATGAGAAGCACTCAAGAGACCTTGCTCCCCAATGATAAGTTGTGAGATGAGCACAGATGGGGTGAGAAAATGGAGAATGTGGCTAGAGAGACAAAGGAAATGCAAAATCAGAAGGGACCTCACATTTTTTTTTAAATTTATTGATTTTAATTACATATATAAGACAACAGAATGTATTTTGATTCATTATAAACAATTGCAGAACAACTTTTTATTTCTCTGATCATACACAATGTAACATTGCACCATGTGTGCAGATATACATGTGTCTAGAGTAATAATAATGTCCATCACATTCCATCATCTTTCCTGCCCCCATACCTCTCCCTTTCATTTCCTCTTCTTTGCCCAATCAACGTTCCACCATTTTCCCCATGTCCTCACCCATTATGGAGCAGCATCCACTTATCTGATAGAACATATGTCCTTTGTTTTTTTGAGACTGGCTTACTTTGCTTAGCATGATATTCTCCAACTCTATTCATTTACTTGCATATGACATAATTTTATTCTCTTTAAATGCTGAGTAATATCCCATTGTGTATATATACCACAGTTTCTTTATCCATTCATCTATTGAAGAGCATCTAGGTTGCTTCCACAATTTAGCTATTGTGAAACGAGCTGCTATAAATATTGATGTGGCTGTGTTACTATAGTACCCTGATTTTAAGTCCTTTGGGTATAAACCAAGAAGTGGGATAGCTGGATCAAATGGTGGTTCCATTCCACGTTTTATGAGGAATCTCTATACTGTTTTCCAGAATGGTTGCTCCAATTTGCTATTCCACCAACAATGTATGAGTGTGCCTTTTCCCCCACATCCTTGCCAACACTTATTGTTGTTTTTGTTCTTGATAACTGTCATTCTGACTGGCATGAGATGAACTCTTAGAGGAGTTTTAATTTGCATTTCTTTAATTACTTGGGATCTAGAAGCCCAATATGAAGGTGAGGTATAGGTAATCTGCAGGGACCGTTCATTTTGGTAAGGAATTGGGGCTTGGTGACAAGACCAAGAAGTCCTTAAAAGAAAAAAGAAGGAAAAAAAGTGAAGAGAGAAATGGCATTATCAGGTTTGTGTTTCAGAAAGTTAATTCTAGTCACATCATTATTGTTGAATATTTCCTATATGTGCACAGAGGGAGATGCTTTGCGATAATTGCCCAGGGTTTCACCTATGACTGTAAGGGAGGGATGAGAGACCATGCTAAATTCATGGGTACCAGTATTATACATGTTAAAGTAGAATAATAAAAGAAAGGATGTGGACTTTTTCAGTTCTTTGTTTCTTCTTCCTAAGCTTAGAAGTAAACTAAACTGGTAGAACTGGAAGTTCACTTAAGTCGGGGGTCTGGAAATGACGGCTACCTGACCATATTCAGACGTAGCCTGGTTCTCTAAATAGAGTTCTGTATAACCAGTCCACGTTCTCCTTTTCTGCATTGTCTGTGGCTTTTCTTTGCACTACAATGGCACAATATCATAGAGGAGACCAGATGTCACACAAAGTCTAAAATACTTAGAATCTGGCCCTGGACAGAAAAAAAAAAAAAAAAAAAAAGAAAAAGAAAAATTGTCAACCCCTGTCTTAAGAGATCACTCAGTTCACAGCATGTATTTTTTCCCCATGCATTTCTACTATTTTCTGCTCTTCCTTTGTACCTCACCTGTACCTGGGAACTTCTGTCAAAGTGCATCCTTTAGGATGTGCTCCATGCAAGTCTGCCAGAAGGACCCCACTCACCACTGTCAGTCATCAACATTCATGACACATTCTCTGGATTGGGAAAATTCCCTTTTAGTGCAATAAAAAGATTGTTCCAGGCTGGAGTTTGTAGAGCGTTTGCCTTCCATGTGTGAGGTACTGGGTTCAGTCCTCAGCACCACATAAAAACAAATAAGTAAAATAAAGGTATGGTGTCTCTTTACAACTAAAAGTATATATTTAAAAAAAAAAAAGGTGATTCCACTATCATCAATCTTTGTTGCTGTTAAGAAGTCAAATGCCATTCTTAATAATTACTGCTTTTATGGCAATGTTTTCTTTCTTTCTTTTTTCCTTGCTTTTGTTCACCTCTGGCCTCTCTGAAAACTTTTCTCTCGTTCTTTTGGGTTTATTTGTGCTTTTTCTTCTCCATGAGTTTCAATGGATTTATCAATTTATCATTTTATCATTTGATTTATCATTTTATCATTTTATCATCAATTTATCATTTTGATGTGATGAACATTCTCTCTGAAATATTATTTTTAGAATTAATTGACAACCATTTTCCAAACAGAATGCTTACTGCTGCAAGTTCGAGGTGCACACAATTCAATATATGGCTAATTCTACCCAGGCTCTGACACTTCTGTTGACCTGTAGCCTGAAGATAAACTCTTTCATGTCTCTGCTTACAAAGAAGAAGGAGTCTGATTAGCTTCCAACTATAGGTGAATTCTGGCTTTGATTTTCTTCCCATTTCAAGAAAGGCATCTGCTAATAAATTAAATACCTTCAGGGCAGAATCATCTTTTGTGCTGACATCAATCTCAGTTTTCATTATTCCTTTCCTTAACTGTCTGGTTGCCCTTCTGAAGCTTTTTAATTGTTTTCTACAGGAGGGTATTTCACAATAGCCTGCTCTGCCCAGGCCTGTCCCTTTCTGGAAGTCTCTTGAATATTCATTTAAACATGGGAATGAAACTTTCCAGTAAGAACAGTTCTTCCACCACTGACTTTGTGGGGCTGGGGGAGGTTGCTTGCCCTTAAGCACTCCTCCGGACTTAAGAAGCAATAGCTAGACTCCTGGTTGTTTTTGCTCCCACAAGGTAAAAGTTCCACACTAAAATAACTAGTTGAGGGCATTTTTATCCCTAAAGGGCTGTGGCTAGGGAAGATAACCACAATTTCAAGAATACTGCTGGTGAGGTAGCGTATTTCAAAACTGATAATTTTTTGCAGTTTTTCCAAGAAAACTGTGGGATCTATTTTCAAGCATTGAAATCCCAGCTGCTTGCATCTCACTTGGTTGGTGCAGAGTTACTAAAGGATGTTGCTTGTGTTCCTGAGCATGGGTTTGGGAATCTTTGGGCAAGTCTGTTCCTGCTTTTGAAACCCTATGGACTTCACATGAACAAGACAGCAAAAGACTGCTTGAGGATTGGAAGCCATGTGAAAGATGCCCTATTTACCCCCACCCAGTAAACCTAACCTGCTAATCATAGATCCATGAGCAATATCACTTGAGATTAACTGATCAGCCAAGTCTCACTCACACCAGAGTAGAAGTGCTCAGCTGAGTACATCCTAGATTCATGAGTTAAATAAATGGTTGTTTTTTTAAGCTGCTAAATCTAGGAAAGATTTGATTTGCAGAGAAAGTTAACATTCATATCTATATTACTTTTTAAAAAATTGTTCTTATTAAAATCACTATTAACCTCTTATATGTCAACTCAAGAAGTATTTTTCAGTTCATAACTAGTGAGACCATTTTCAAAATCTGGCACTATTAATTACTATTTAAAAAATTGATATCTTTTTGATTTCTATGCCATTGCACCTTCTTCCTTCAACTCCATCTTCCATGTGATTAATTCTGCATTTTACTTATATTTTTTTTTTTATTTTTAATTTCACCTATAAATGTGAGCATTAAGTAGGGGTTCAATCTTCTACCCACATTCCACACTTTGTCTACTGGGTCTCTTCTGCTGTTTTATTTCTACTACCACCTGTGTAGTTATGACAACATAACCTATATCTTGAAATAATTCTTTCTGCATTACATACTTGAATACGTAATTCGACAGTTAGACAGACAAATGTCCCCATGCCCGAATATTCAACATAACCCAAACTATGTAATCACATTCTTCTCTGCCATCTACTGGCTGGCTGGCTATTCTTCTATTGCACAATGTCACAACCAGCCACCCAGCCACCTGTTAGGAAATCCCTGCGGTGGCACTGGGCTTTCTTCTTTATTGTTATGTTTATGCCTTCTTTGTTTCTCTCACTCTGTCTCCCAGGAAGTCCTTTCTGCTCTCTCCTCTGAAGCAATGTACATTTCTTGACTTGTTTCCTTTACTCTAGTGTGTTTTCCTTATATCCATCCTAAACTTAGCTGCCAAAATAAGTTATTGAACAACAACAACTTTCAGAGGTTTAGCTTTCATTGTAGTAGGGTTTGGTAAATAATAAGCACAGATGTCACCACAATTCTTTTCTCTCCCTCTGATAGACATCATTAAATGATTTCTGCATGATTTTCCTGTTAAAACTGGTGTCCAAACTTACACTAACAGTTGTTCCTATTGGATAGGAGGCGGCTTAAAAGCTGAGATCTACTTGCCTTAGGATTGTCCAAGATAAACAAGACTGGACATTAGTGAAAGTGATAAGGGCCGATTTTAATGAGTCAGTCATATACTATTGCAAAAGAGTCCAGCATGAACAGAACTCAAACTCTGATTTACACAGAAGTGACTGGACATTTTAAAAGGACTCTGAGGGAGTAATGAGAGGGAATTATGAGGTCTCTGAGCAAGGACAGTGAAAAATTAGCAAGTGTAAATACAATTAGGCCAGCTGTGTACTGGCTGGCAATTACCTAAGTAAGAATTTGTTTCTTCTCGCAGGGGGTTCAGCTGTCTGGGTTCATTTCAAAGGGATGGCTCTCAGGTCCTAGGAAAGACATTCCTGAGTTACAAAGGTACATATGCATCTCCAAAGGACACAGGAAGTTTTCACCATTGCAAACCCTTTTTAGTAAGTGTTCTAAAAATTGGTGGCCAGGAGCCAACTATCAAGATGTGAATGCTACAACAAAGAGTAAACTCTTCTGGAATCCTTGAGCACTTTAAGGGGGCTGTGGTCATCCTAGGGATATGACCTTGAACTGTTAGAACTATATTAGTGTTTGTTTAATTCTTTTAAAGCGAGAGGATAGAAAGTAGAGAAAATCTTTTGTGTTGAATCTGGATAGTTTTTTTTATACACGAAAGTTGAGGCATAGTTGAGAACATTTCTCAGAGAAGCCTAGTTAGGGTTTAGCAAAGAAGCTGCATCTTTGTCAGGATAGCATGAGATTATGAGAAAACATGATTACTCAAACACTGAGTCTTCCAGTTATTTATACTACAAGGCAGCAAATAACCCCAAAACCTAGTGGCTTATTGTTACAACAATAATTTACTTGATGCACAAATTTTAAGTCCGGAATCAGGGGGGTGGCAGATTGCTGCTCTGTGCAGCATAAACTGGGAAACTCAGGTCAACTGGGCACAAGGATTCACTGCTAAGTTATGTTACTCACACAGTTGGTGTTGGTGCTGGCTGTAAGTTGAGAGCTCCATCTGAGTCCTTAGTAGGTAACTGCTATTCTTCTCTATGATATAATGAAGCCCTATATGGGACTACTTTGACATGGTGTCTACATTCCAAAAGCCAGCATTATGAGATAAAATACTTCTTTAGAAGCAACCTGAGAAATCTCAGAAGGTATTATTTACCTCCTTCATATTTTCTTAATCAAACAAGTGTTAATGCTAGTCCATATTCTAGGGAAAGGGATTCTAGGTGTCACTGAGAGGAGTGCCAAAGAGTGACTGGTCATTTTTAATACACCAGAGGAAGTATCTGGATGAATGGAGTAATAAGTCAATGAAAGACACTATTAACTTTATACTGTCTGTATCTTCTGAATTAACCTTTCCATTGCTTCCTGAAAGTTTTATGCAAAAACATTTGAACATAAAAAAACCCAAAAATCTAGCCTGGGGCAGTGGTGCATCCCTGCATTCCCAGTGGCTCAGGAGGCTGAGGCAGGAGGATCATGAGTTCAAGCCAGCCTCAGCGAAAGCAAGGCACTAATAAACTCAGTGAGACCCTGTCTCTAAATAAAATACAAAATATGGCTGTGGATGTGACTCAGTGGTTGAGTGCCCCTGAGTTCAACCCCTGGTACCCCATACCCTGCCAGAAACATTCTAACCATTTGTTGTGTTCCTCACATCTCATCTTTGTGTTTGCTTGTTTACTATCCATGCTTCCTCTACAGAGAATTTCCATCCTTTAATCCTCATTTCATTCTATTGCCATTCACATCTTTTGAATTTTTTTTTTTTTTTTTAAGATTCAATTTATTTTTCTTTCAGGTGTCCTGTCATGAAACACCTAGAATGGTTGGGTGCTGCACCTTTGTGATTCCAACAAACCCTGTGTGAATTTCTATAAATATACCTACAGTTTTTTTTTTCAAGATTTTGATAATGTATCTAGTTACTTCATTAGAACTCAGCAGTCATGTATTTTATATCAAGCATATTTATGTTTCCAGCACTTAGCACAGTACTTGACGATTTATTACCATTTAATGATTTTAAAATTATAACAGACATACACACACTTAAAAACATATACTTGACTGCCCTCACCCAACAATGCTATGGAATCTGAGAATTGGACATCATCTGAGAATTGAAATCTGAGAAGTGGAATCTCAGAATTGGATATCATCTGAGAATTGGACATGCAGGGTGGATTATGGTTCCAGAATATCTATAGGCAACTTGTTCTTTTGTTTCAGGAAATGCCCAAGGTGTCACACTTTGTATGGACATGTTTTCTGACAAAGCGTTGTGAAACCAGGGTCACTCTCCTCTGCAGTTCTGCCTGGCACGGTGACGATAGTGCCTAAGCATCTTGAGGTTCCTGGGCAAGCGTACATCAGGCTGTAATAATTCAGATGCTGTTTTGTGTTCTTGAAACATATGGTGCTAGCTTAGATTCATCTTGGGAAAAGCTGGTCAGGAAGAGAAACTGCTGAAGAGCCTAAATCTCTCCCAGCCGCTAAGGAAGCGATAGAGAGACCCTGGCATCCTCCCTCTCAGAGCTCAGGCTCTCTGCCAGTTTGTGGTCCATATGCTGAGCCCAAAGAGCTGCTTCAGTTCTCATAATGATTGTGTCAAGTTGTTTGGGGCTGATATTTCCCTAGAGAGCTCACAGATTCAAGCATACCTAAATGCACCTGTTAGAAAACACAGCTTCAGGAAAAATGGATTAGCACTTCTAAGGAAACGGTTTATTTTTATTCTTCCTGGTTAAAAGTTAGAAGTTAGCCCTTCAGAAAAAGTTGGTTTTTGCATCACTCTGATGTTCAGTTGGGTGCAACATGTTTTTGCGCTGGGGAGAGCACACAGTATCAAATATGACAATGGAGAAAATGCCAAGTGCCTCCTGGCTTATACCTTGCAGAAGGATTTGCAATGATGCTCAGGCTAGGACCACCCGAAATAAATAACATCCTGAAAGTTCAGTCTGAATATCATGTCATATTCCTTCATTATAATAGACTGAACTTGAACCACAAGTAATTTGCTCAGGGAATAAAACAATCTTAGTTGACTTGATTTACATACGGTTTTGAAATATTTGCTTCATCTATTTAGGCAATGCCAGAAACTAATTACACTAGTTTCCTCTTCTCCCATTCCTTCCTTTTTTCCCTCTCTCTTTTAAGTAAATAGCTGAAGAAAGAGATAGATATTAAGGATTTGTAGAAATTCTTTAATAAATACTTTTAAGGGAATAAAAACAGGTTACTAGATTATTTAGTACCAAAAAATAAAAATTAAAAATAAAAACCCTAAGCAGCAATCTTCTCACACAATGCACATTATCAGAAGCATGTGGTGAGCTAAACTACCATCTCTGGAGTTCCCAGTGAGTATGACTAGGGTGTAGCCTCAGGAATACCTCTCTAACATGCTCCCAGTATAGGCTGACATTGTATGTTAGGGCTGCTGTAATAGAATGCTGTGGATAGATAGTTAATAAAAAACAGGAATTTATTTCCACACAGTTCTAAAGGCTGAGAGATTCAAGATTAAGGCTACAGAAAATCTGGTGTATTCTGAGGACTCCCTTCTGGTTCAGAGATGGTCACTGTGTCCTCACATAGTAGAAGGTGTTACTGAGATCACTCAGGGCTTCATTTTAAGGACACTAATCCCATTTATTAGGGCCTATCCTCATTATCCATTCACGTCCAAAGATCCACCTCCTAACATTAACATCTTGGAAGTTAGGTTTTTGGACAGATGAATTTGGAGACAAAATAAATCTTCAGATCATGGCAGCAGGAGGAGAACACACTGGGAGAACCATTGTTCCAAAGCAATACCTAGAAGGTTCTGCAGTATGGATATCATGAAGAGTATTGAAATATATGAAAACAAATTTGAAAAAATAGGAACATATTATTTGAAAAAAGATGACTTCCACACAAAGAATAATAAGTAACTTTTTAAAAACTACAGTAGGTTTATATTAATTCCTATATTCCTTTGCAATTAAGCAATTATTAAAATGTTCAGTAAATGTTTATTCAAATTTATCCATTGCCATCCTGGCATGAAATGAAGACCTGGGCACAGTTTATTGATGATCAGGTGGCTTCCATACCCTTCACTGCCTTCCCATGTTGGCCACGCATCCCAGAGCAACATCCTGGAGAATGTC
Source organism: Callospermophilus lateralis (assembly GCF_048772815.1). Taxonomy (NCBI): domain Eukaryota; kingdom Metazoa; phylum Chordata; class Mammalia; order Rodentia; family Sciuridae; genus Callospermophilus; species Callospermophilus lateralis. Next base: position 105,661,347 of record NC_135313.1, on the reverse strand, counting down.
ATCTTAAACACAGTTCCACTTCCCTTGCCTACAAAATATCACCCTCTCACCACAGCCTCCTTGGATCCTCCAGGCTCTGTGTTGCCCCTTTTCTTTTTTACCCTTTTTCTCAGTTTATTCTCTTCTTCTTTACTGTTTTTCTAAACACTCCTAGACCTCACAGTCAATCCTCACACTGACCATTTCTTTCTAATATCAGGTAAGTCCTGGCTTTCTTGCTATTCTTCTTGCACAAGGCCAACATAATCCAATCTAATATTTTTGTCCCTTTGACTTCCACGTTACTGATCATCACTGGGAAAGTTACTTGTAAAACTCCATTTGCAACTGAATTTGCAACAGAACTATTGTGTGCAACATCAGTTGGGCTTCAGTGGTTCATGTCCCCAGTGGGCTGCTCCCTGCCATTTTCCACAGTCCCTCCTTCAGAGGCTCATCACTGAAGTCCCTTTCTCACCACCTTCTCCATCACACATTAGAAAAAGACCTTTCCTCCCGTTTCACACACATAAAATAGCAGCCCCCAGACCACCTTCCCTTCAACTTTCTTCACTCTTCCCTATTCTGCTACTTGGGTCTTCACTATTCTGTGCCAACTCTTCCAGCTTTGGAGAAAAACAAGAGCAGGGGTACGAGCAAGCTGAAAAGTAGAGAGTACTAGAGAAGTGCTTGGGAAAACAGGCAACATTTAGAGGTTCCGAAACAGGGCCAATAATTTATCATAGGTTGCAGTTTTGTTTACCATAGAAAACCAACCAAGCAAACAACAATATACCTCATTCTGTCGAAATCATTTCTTTCCTAGTTTGTCTCCGGTGTTAGTAAGTTTTCTGTAACACTACAAATATTTGAGATAATCAACCAAAAAAGAGGAGAAAATATTTTGGCTCATAATTTGGGAAGTTTCTGTTCATGGTTGGTTAGTACCATGGAGGAGGACACCTGTTCACACTATGACTAGAAATAAAAAAGAAAGACGAAGAGACCAGGGTCCTGTATCCCCTTAAAAACCATGCCTGCCCTCAGTGAGCTAACACATTCCATTTTATTCCCTCTTAGAGCATCCTCAACCTCCTGGTAGCACCTTGGGCTTTAGGGCAAGCCTTTCATGTAGACCTTTGGGGACATACCTACTCCAAACTAGAGCATCTCTGAAACTAGTGATGAACCTTTTGCTCTTTGAATCTTTTCTTTCATTTATATGTCTCCAAAGCTAACTTAGTATCTGACACATGACAGAGTCCACTCAGTAAATGAACCAATGAGTTATTCTCCTCTCTTAATGTTTAACTTCTGTTGATCTTTACGTTGTACTCCATGGTTATCCCCAAACCTAGTTTTTCTCTTCTTAGATATCATGGTTTATATTATGTTTTATTTTCTCATCTGCTTGTTAAATGTTCATGTCTCATTTTTAAAATATTAAATAAGACATAACAGTGTAAAGGAGAATTCTATTTGCCCAGATGTAATCATTGCTGGTGTGCATCCAATAAATGATGTTCTGGACAAAGCCCTCTGCATATTTGAAATGTACAATTCTGGTTCTTATTCTGTGTTCTTTCTGTTATTAGTTCTCTTTCAATGATGGGGCAGGGCACTCGACTTCTACCTAGGGTAGTCATTTAAAGAGAATATTTCAAATATCATCCCCAAGTGGCGGCAATTTTATCAGGGGGTGGGACACTCTCACTTGCCTTGGAACAACTTAAAACTTCAGTTGAAGAATAAGGTTTCAAATATACTCTCACAAAACCTAATATATACTTCAACTTAAGAGCATCTGTCTATTTAGAGTTTGGCTTTAGGGATGAGACTGTGTCACTGCAAAGTCCTTTGATAAGATGAGATGGTCACTTTCGATCATATGCCTGGGCTAAATTTGTCAGCAGGGCTCTGCATTATGACTTTTCTGCTCTGACTTGGAAACTTAAGTCTGTGTCCGGTCACTCTCCTCTTTTTTCCTTTGGACCCTCCGTACTTCTAGACCGTGTCAATACTCTCCACAAAGTATCACCAAATCACCTTTTCAGGACCATCTCACTTTCTTGGAGAGAAGTCTATAATTGTCCAAAATCTAAGAAGATAAACACTAGCTTGATGTCTCCTCCCTCATTTTGGTCCAAATTTTAGTGTGTGACAGAGACTTTTTTATTTAAGTATACACTTAGTTTTCTTTCTTTGCCACATTGAATAAGTTTGTTTCACCTCCCACAAATGAGTTTATATATGTTTAGTGAGGCTTAAGGCAAGAAATCAGAATTAAAATGAGCTTAACTCTACTATTTTTCTGTTGATGTCTTGCCAATTTAGTTTCAAATTGCTTTTAAAAACAGTGACTAAAAGGGAAAAATTAACAAGAACGAAAAACTGTTGTTAGTGGCACTTTGCTCTGGGAATGGCAGCATTTTGCTGTCATTTCTCCTGCAGCTCTGTTCAGATTCTCTCCTCTTTGAGTACACATGTTCAGCCCCCCTGCCTCTGCATTGTGTTGTCTAGCATGGTGGCTTGTTTGCTGTTTAGTACAGAGAGTAACACTTTGTTAGACGTGTAACCTGAGCAGAGTGGTGTTCTAGAACCCATCTCTAAGAAATATCATTAAATAGTCATCCTGACTCCCAGCAAGCTAGTGAAGCCAGGTTAGACAGGCAGTCAGTATAAATATGTAAATCGAGTCAGGTCAGATCCAGGTGGCCAGTTTGAGTGATTGGATGTTGGGAGACTGCACACTGAGGGATTGAAATGCCTTCAGAGCCCTTCCTCCACCCTTATCAAGATAACCTTCTCCTGTTCCAACCAGTTGCTAAGGTAACCAGACCCAGGAATTGTCCCTCCATAGAGAGAGTTATAAAAGTTGTTAATGGGGAGGGGAGGGGAAGAGGGGAAAGGAAGGACAGCAGAATAAAATAGACATTATTATTGCTGCATGTATATACGTGGCTGTATAACCAATGTGATTTTGCAACCTGTACACTCAGAAAAATGAGAAATTATACCCCATCTGATTCAAATGTATGATATGTCAAGATCATTGTACTGTCATGTATAACTAGTTAAAACAAATAAAATTTTTTTTTTAAAAAAGTTGTTAATTAACGTGTCGTGGGTAGTCCATCTGGCCCTTCCCCCATCCATCTGCTTCTCACCTTTGGCCATCCCATCTGAACATCTCCTGGGCCTAGTCACAATGCAGGAAAGGGAGAGATAAGGGGGAGAGAGCAGGAGAAAAAGGAAGCCTAAGACATATAAAAAAGTGGAACACCTCATTTCTTGGGATACCAGGATACCAGCTATGACCTCTTCTCCTTCCTGGAAGAAGTCTATGTTACCCCTTTTTAAATAAATCCTGCTTTATATGCTTGCCTCTGCGTGCTTCTCTAACGTTGTACTTCATCATGTGGAGAAGCAGGACACTAGTCACTGATAATTGGCGGTATCACTAGGGGTACTTCTCCTTGTCCTTGGGGATGTATTTCAAGGAACTACTGATAGAGGACAGATAGGGGAGGAGGGTGGGAACACGAGGTTAAAAGAATAATTCTATAAAATGGGTCTACTCTGCTGAGCCCCACATGCTTTTTTTTTAACCAAAAAGCAATTCACCTGCAACCTTGCCTGGTCTAAATGAACAGGATAGATCACATTCCTCAGCAACCTGAGGCAGGTACAAAGTTAAGCAGTCGAGGTAATGAATAATGTGAATCAAGAGAGTGATAGCTGGTTATCAAAGAGAGCACAATGGGTTGCTAGCAATATATGCCCCTGCTCCCAATCATGTTTATTAGGAAGAAAGAGAAGGTAATAATTAAAGAGGGGGGGGTTTCTGGGGTCTATAAGAAAGCAAGTCGCACCCCTTCCACAGGTTTTCGGGCCCTGAGTTCCCCTTTTTTCTGTCACTTTCTTAAATAAAACTTGCTCTCTGTACTCACCTCTGCATCTCTCAAGTGTTTAATCTTCAACACTGGGAAACAAGAACCTATTCCCCATCTGCACGTGACTGATACACTGCTGGATGCCTAGAACTTCAGATAGTACCAAACCCTATGCATACTGTGTTTTTCCTATATATACATACCATAACCAAGTATAATTTATAAATTAGGCACAGAGAGAGAGTAAACAATATAATGAATAAAAGATAAAATAATAATAACAATATACCGTAATGAAAGTTATGTGAGTATGGTCTTTCAAAATATTGCATTGTACTTGCCCCTTTCCTTGTGATAATGTGAGATGGGATGTGGTGCCTGCTTGATACAATGAAGTGAGGTGAATGACAGGCATTATGATGTATCACTAGGCTGCAACGTTAGGGTAACTTGAAAACAAACATCAAATACTGTGACAGCTGATGTGATAATGGAGACTAACAGAGTTAATGGAGACTAAGTAACTAACAGGCTAGTAGTCTATACAGTGTGGAAACCCTAGACTAAAGCATGATTCATGTCATCATGCTACCCAGAAGGATGTACAATTTAAAATTTGTCCATTGTTTCTGGAATTTTCTACTTAATATTTTGAAACCTCAGGAGGCAAAAACACATGAGTTTAGGAGGACTATTATACTAACAACAACTACAGGGGTCTACTGAGTACATACATCATGCCAGACACTCTGCTAAGGGTTTGTATAAATTTTCATTTATTCAGTAACCTGGAACTTGTCTGCTAGACCTACATTTTTAAAAGAGAAAGACTGAACCTCAGAAAGCTTAAATAATTTGTGCTACTTCATCATACTAATAAGTAGTGAACTTTCTCTCTGCTTGATTCCAAAGTCTATATACTTGAACACTATCCAAACTAAAACCAAATAACTCACTTTCCAAACATTTCATGTCTATTATCACCTCATTAATTTGTTCATTTTATCGTTCATTTCCAGAATGGCCTTGCCACTCTTCTTAACATAAAACATCCCATGTACTCTTAGAGAGCCAGTTATAACTCATCTTACTTTCCCCCTGATTATCCAGCATAATTTTTTTTTCCTGTGCTACAGAGGCATCTCTCTTTTTACCACTTACTCTTTTTAGAATAAATTTATTTATATATTTTAATGAGGTATATGTGACAACAGAATGCATTTTGATTCATTGTACACAGTGCAGCACAACTTTTCAGTTCTCTGATGGTACTTGATGTAGTGTCACATCATATGTGCAGTCACACATGATGTCCATAATAATGTCCATCCCATTCCACCATCTTTTCTGCCTAACACTTACTTTTAATGTAATAGTTTAAGTTACAATGTATTTCATCAGTGTTAGGCCTCAGAATTGCATTTCATATCTCTCCTCATATCTGGTACAAGGCTGGTTTTGCTATTGTTTCTACTCTTGATTTTAATACATAGTATGAAAAGAGGCAGCATGATACAATAAAAAATAATAGCATAGTGCTAGATATAAGAAGCCCTAAGTCCAATTCTAGCATTTACTAGCTGTGCAATAATAGAAAATGCAACAGGGACCACTAGACCTCAACATCGTTCTCTGCAAAATTGATCATCATAATAAAACTACTTGTTTTACCTTTCATTGGGGTTTTAAGAGAGAACCAACTGAAATAATAGGCATAGACATATTTTATAACTCATAAAGTGCTATGTGACTGTATTTTGTTATTGCTAATAAAAAATAGTTGATCGATCAACTGATTATTTAATTTACTTTTAGGTGGGTATATAGTAAATAGTAAAAGAATTCTGGAGCTGAGCAGGTGAACCTACAGCAGGGCTCTTAAAGTTGTAGAAACTGTCTTTACCTCAGCTGACGTTCCTTTGTTCTGTATTGCCTCAGGTGTTTTCACCACCCATTAAGATAAAAAGCTAGAAGATAAAGACCAGGAAGGATTACAGAGTTGAGGTGAAAAGTTTAGCTAGAATGCAATGAGAAAAACGAAGATAAGCAACTACTGCCCCCCTTGGAGATGTGGTAGAAGAATTAAACTATTACAATGATCATGAACAGAAAAATTAATTTGATGAAACCATATGGAGACCTTATTAAGTCAGCCAATGTGAATTAAGTCTCATATATATAATTGTGTGCTCACAAAACACTTCTAAATATCATAGAATGAGTTATAAATTGATGCCAAAAATGTGCTTAATGAAAGGCTATACTTTATTATTATTTTATTCTATTACTTGTCTATTATAAAACATAATTAAATTGAAAAACAAAGTTTATCTTTTTAATCTAGATTATAAAATGGATGATAGTTACATAAAGTATACTTATTTTGCTTTGAAAGAAAACCAAATCTAGAGACATTACAATAATAATATTTTTGAGAAAATAGTACATATTTAATAAATATTTATTGAGTGATTATGTGAATGGCAGCTACTGAGATAAGCTTAAAATGCTTTGGGGGTAAAAGATAAGGCTGAAACAATGATTATATGTGGTAGTTCATATTTTATATGATATTTATATCAATATCAATATATATCAATGTTAATATATCTATATATCTATATACATTTGTGTGTTCATTATATATAAGTATAGAAACTTTAAAAATTTTTAGGGAGATGCATGGAATGGCAACTAATATTTTCATTGTTCTGCTAAGTTAATTTGCTGACATTAATGAAAGTTTAAATATTGTATCCTGTGTCTTTGTGTAGACACATTTGTGAACCACTTAATTGTTTCCTTTTAATTTTATAACAATGAAGAAACATTCTTTTGTGTTCATGAAATTAGCAGCTTCAAAGTTATTTTATGAAATTGAAAGGACAGTTTAGGATTAAAAAATGTCATATATGTTACACTGTGATTTCTTTTAAGACTGAATGGCAGACATTTGTAGCATGCCTACTGTTTTTCTAGGACATCAAGTAACTGGGAGTTGTTAAATAATGAGTTGTGAGTGATGGAGTTCAAGTTTTTATTAAACAAAAAAGAGAAACCCATTCGTATAGTAGCTTTAATCACTGTTACTTTACACAGTGATGTGCAAATTAAAATCGGGAACATGTCATTTAAATAGGTTTAAATTTTACTCAGAGTAAAAAATATGACAGTTGCTAACCTTTATTGTTATGCTTAACTGCAACAAAAGCTTGGTGGATGTTATTCAATTTCTAGTGTGAATTAACTGAAAGTGATAAAAGAAGCCAAATATCTGGATGAGATATGTATTTGAGGAGACAGAAAAATTACTTTCTTATCTTGAGCACACTTTCTCATTGATCATAAGAGTCAAAAGGTAATCTTCAGTCCTCTGACTTACAACAGGTGGCCAATGCCTTCAATCATAATCCATAAATGAAATATAGAGATAATATTCTGCTAGTAAAATGAGGAGATTCTTTTGAATATGAGCTTCTTGTCTGAGTCATTTTTACATCTCCTGGACCTAGAAAATTCCTATTTCAAAAGAGTAGCTCTGTGGTGTTTACTGAAATCTATAGAATTTAATTATCTGGATTTAAGTGGATTTGAAGTACCTGCAGAATGAATTTCTCTTAAATAGTTGTATTTAGTTAACAGCAACACACAAAGAATTAAAACGGGCATAAGTATGAATTCTGCAAACATCTGTAAAGAGAAAGAAAATATTTTAAGTGAGAATGTCAATCAAGGACATTACTTAGATACATATATAACAATTTTACATGTAATCATTCAATTTATATATATATATATATATATATATATATATATATATATATATATATATATATATATATCTTAACTCACAAGTCAAACAAAAGCAGGCACTGGACACAGTAGCTTTAGCTCAGGAGCTATACATAGGTTACCATCCCCCAAACTATATTTCTGTAGAGCAACTTTGAGGATTTTATTCAAATAGTTCACCTAACTAATTCTATAAATTTGGTCTTCCGTGATGCAAATGTATACAAAATGGTAGTCAGATTCTTGTGAATTTAGAGTAAACAACTGAAACAAATAATTTATTCATTTATTACCATATACACTAGCAAATTCTAGGAGACAATTAGATAATGTTGATAATAGGAGTTATAGAAGTCTTTATTAAAAATGATAATAATAATAATAAGGAATGGTGTCATTGGCCAAAAAAAAAAAAAAAAATCAATGGGGTCTAACATGTGCCTCAAAGCGCAGATGAGGATAAAGGGGATCCCCGTGCCCTGGCAGAAGGAAGAAGGTAATTCTCAAGGGGACTTTGGGGACTTACCAAGGTGAGTGAGAGTGACTCAGAGCGAGCCCAGCAGTTCACTATACTTGAGGCAGACTGTTGTCCTTGAGGTCTGCTGAGAGCACATAGCCCTGAGAAATGCTAGACATATACAATATCTATTCAGAAAACCATTGCTGTCCTTTCTTAAAAGGAATTTTGCACTTGTCACTGAACAAACTACCCAATAAAGGAAGTTAGTTTTTGTATTAGCTTTTCATTACTTTGACCAACATATTGGACAAGAACAACTTAGAGGAAGAAAGTTAATTTGGGTTCACAGTTTGAGAGGTCTCAGTCCATGTCATCCGTCTCCATTTCTTTAGGCCTGAGGTAGGCAGAAAATCATTGCAGAAGGGTATAGCAGAAGAAAGCAGTTAGGCTCATAGCAGCTGGAAAGCTGAAAACGAGAGACAGGAAGGAACCAGAGACAGATATATTCCCCCAGGCTATATTACAATGACCAGTTCTTCCTGCCATAAAGCACTTGCCCAGAATTTTCATCACCTCCCAGTATATCCATTCAAATTATTCATCCACAAATGTATTCATCCAATGATGAGGTCAAAGCTGTCATGATCTAATGATTTCACCTTTCAAGACTGCTGCATTGCCTAATACATGAGCTTTCGGGGGACATTCCAGATCTAAATCATAACAACTTTCATCAATTCATTTCTGGATTTTAAATGATATTAATGTGGGATTATTATTGTGAGCCATTATTACTACCTTATGGATGGTGTTGTATGCCATTTCTAGATTGTAAAACATCTTTTGTGTTGTAACATTAATTGCCATAATAGGAAAAATTAAAAGAAAAAACATATGAAGATTGGCAAGGCCATTAACCTTCCTGAGTTTTAGCTTCTTCATGGTGAAGTGGTATTATCTAAGGATTGTCAATGATTTCTCTATCTCAGTAATACCTGGAAGCCATAAACTTTCTTAAGTATCTAAAATGCAAAATTACTCACTGAACCACCCAAGGCACATGGATGAACACACATGTACTCATTCAATACCTAGACTCTGAGTTCCCAAGTTGCATGTCAAAGGACACCACAGTGAACTCAGTGGCACTGGTCAGACACTGTCAAAATTACTACCTGGAAGTAGTTCACTTTCAAATTCAACTCACAGCATTCCTCTTATTCATGTCATATCATCTCAAAACTGTTTTTTTTTTTTTTTTTTTTTTTGCAATCCATGTAACAAATAGCCATTACCTTTTTTCTGTAGCACTGTGCAATGGGAGGACAGGTACAAAGGAAGAAACACTCATCCATAAAATGTCACAGAAACAAAAAGTCAACAACAGTAGAAAAAAATTGGCATTTTAAGAATGGATATTAAGGTCTTGCTGAGAGTCACGTCACAGAAATCCCCATTAAGAGTAAATTCCTTGGGCATTTATATGAGTAAATATATCCAGTTCATTGCACACCAGGGAAGGAGCATGATAGTGTCCAAAGTGATTCCAAGGTTTAAGGATTTGTGCAATGACTAACAGATTGCTAGGACACAACCACAAACTTTTTCCTCACCAAACTACATAAGAAAGGATGCTAGATATTTTATTTGTTCTAGAAATGTAGTGAATTTGATACCAGTATTGAGAATTAGGTTTAAGTCCCCCTATTCCCCCCTGCTCCCCATGCTGAACATTGAACACCCAAGAAACACTGAGGAAAGAGCAGAAAGTTTTATTTAAAGGATAAAAGGGAGGGGGAACAACAGAGTCTCCCCCAAAGAGGAGGGGGTCCAAGTTGGTGCCCAAAGGAGTGGGAGTGTCTTGCTCCCTTTATAGATTTTAGATTTTCTTTTTTTTCTCATTCCCCTTCCCCTCTCATCCTGCCTATGTAACCTGTGGCCAAAAGCAGTGACCAAAGGCTGGAAGAGGAGCTATCCAGAAAGGCAATAAGTGGGACACCCAGGAGCTACTCATTAACAACTCCTTGCAGGGAGGACTAAGTCCCTGGAGGCAGGTTACCTTGGCAACAGGTGTGAGGAGGGGGAAGTATCCTAAAGGTATTAACATTTATTTCCTTTTGAATCAGCCCCCATCTTCCTGACTCAGTCATTCATTACTAACACTAAGGGTCCTTTTGCATTCCCTTCCACCCCCCTCAAATGATGACAGAGACACTAAGGGTGCTATGAATCATGAAAATTTGAAAACCACTGAGATTCTATATAAATCTTTTCTGGGTTATGTCTTTCCAGTACATTTGAATTTTCTAAAGTTTATTATCATCATTATTAAGTTTATGTGTCAGAATTGTAGTTTTAAAACCCCAATCACATTTGCTTTTAATCTGTAGTATTCCAACCACAAACAAACACAGACATATAAAGCAACTCTTGACCCTTTATCTTAATAAGTTCAAAATCTATCTTTTGACTTTTTCCCTCCTGGAAATCACTCACAATATTCAAAGCAACATTCCCTAGTTCATTGTCCTTTCATACAACCCATGTCTTCTCATTCTTGTTAACCATGGCATTTGAATTCAGGAGGGACATTTTGTTGGATCTGTGTTTATCCTTAATAGGCCAAATGTATTTATTCATATTAATACCCTAAATTTTATTTTTAAATGTCTTTTTCTCAAGTCACCTGCAGGGGTTCCATTGACTCTCTCCTTAGATCAATTCTTTCTATTGGTCCTTTCTGTTTCTGTGACTTTTATGAACAAATCTCTGTTATTTGCATGTAACCTTTGCATTACATCATGCAACTGAAAACATTCATGTCTACTTAGGAAAACAGTGACAGTCTTTTCATTTATTTTTGCATTTGTTACTTGGCCCACATTTCAATCTGTGCTAAATTCAGTTTTTTCTATGTATACCAAATATAATTACTTATCACGATATGTTTTTCTACTGCTGCAGATTCAATCTTTTCCTTTATACCTGGTGTATTAAGCTAAGCCCAAGATTTTCCCTTCCTTTAAATGATTGTGCATACCACATGGAAAGGCCGGTTTATGCCCTGATCACATATGCTTTCTAATCTTAATCGTCACCTAACCAGGAATTATATTCACTAATATGATTTTACCCTATTTTATGTAGATTGTCCGGTCTTCTAACTTTTTAAATAAGTCAGAAATCAAAATATCCTTAGCATTCATTATCTGAAAATCCACAAATGCTCCAAAATCTAAAACTTTTTGAGCACCAGTGTAATGAGTGCTACAAGTGGAAAATTTCACATTTAAAATACTGGCACATTGAAAATATTGTATAAAAATAACCTTCAAATAATATAAATGAATTATATACTGAAATATCTGAAATCCTAAACTTTTCTTGCCCTATACATTTTGGATAAGGGAGACTAAACCTGTGCCATTCTCTAAAAGATGTTACCAAGCAGTAGGTTGAAAATAAGTTTTTATCATATAAAATGTGTGTGTGTTTATGTGTAAAGGGAGAGAAGAAAGCTCAACTACTAGTTAACAAATACTTATAAAATTTGGGGGTTTTATTTTTAAATGTCTTCCTCTCAAGTTACCTGTCAGAGAGTTTCAGGCTACAAAACATGGGCCAACTCTTATCTAAGAATTCATGGTGATTTAACCAAATCAAACTGCATTAAAATGAGAAGTGTTTGGAGAAGGAGAAGTTTTCAAAGATAAATGATGTGTTTTGCTTTAGAAATTATCCTAATATTATTTTAAATTAATAATTTTAAAATCTAAATTTTCCAGGGAAGACCTGGGAGCAGAAAATTGGACAGAACAAATAAAATCTGAGAGTAAATTGCTAAACATTCATAGAAGTTTAAAAAAAAAATCTATTTGGTCACTTTATTTGGTGATAACTGTTTCATACCAGTACACTCATTAATGATCTATTAGGATATTGCTTTATTAGAGGATAGTATCATAACACTGGAGATTGGCAAGACTGTTCATGAATATAGATTAAGTTATAATCAACATGATCTATGAATGAAGGCAATATCAAGTACTGGGGAGTATTAAATATTTTCCACCTTGAATATTTCCAAGTTTTTATAAGGTTTGTACTTGAAAGTTTGGAAAACATTTATTTATGCACTATTTTGTTTCCTGAAATTGCCAAATAATATAGTATCAATGTAATTCAAGGTATATATAAAGGTGATATATTCTAGAATATAAAAGCTCATAAATTTTTCAAATTTATGAATGATAAATATTTTTATGCCATCACTCCTAACAAAAAGTATAATCTACAATATCTTTAAAGTTGGTTGATCTCATTGGTTAATATCTAGCTTTGACCATTACAATTTGATGGATGCAATATTCCAAACCCTACCATTTCCATGCAGGCTGGCAGCTTCTGTTCTTGTTTTCTTAGCACATGATGGCAAAATAGATGCAATCTTCTTAAGGAGAAGATCCTATATGGGAAAGGTCCCAGCAGATATAGGAATGAGGCTGTCTTGAGCTGCTCAGCCATCATAGACTGCCACTGTGAGCACAAGAAAGAACTGCAAAGGAATTATCCAAGAGAACTCAGCCCAAATTGCCTGAGCATACATCAGGGTCACAAACATTTCCTGAAATGGCTATATAGTAAACATTTTAGGTTGTGAGACATACAATGTCTTCCACAACAACTCGGCTCTTTTATACCACAAAAGCCAACATGGATAAAGTGAAAACACCTGACCATGGTTTTTGTTCTAGTGAACTTACTTCCAAAAAGAGTTGGTTATATTTTGCTAAACTCTGATATATATACATGTGCTCATAGAATATGCATATTTATGTGCTTTCACAAAATGTAGAGATATGGAGAGTCTCATGACTAATGAATTAAATAAGAAACAAGTAAGAACTTAAGTAAAGATGGGTTGGAGATAGCCTGGATCAAGTGAGTGAAAGTCTTAAGCCAGGGAAAAGACTGAAATGTTTAATCTTTCACATATGCAAATATGTGAACACATGTATGCATATTTTCATTCTCAGTTTCTCTACAAAACATTGCTACCAAATTTATTCTTTATTTGTGGTGCCTGTTCATTTAATATGGGATAGATATCCAGCTTTTATTATTCTGAAGCTTATAAAAAGTTTAAAGGCTTAATAAATCAATGAATGTCCCATTTCAAACCTCATAGTTCTCAAGTTTAAAGTCATTCCCTTGGTGCTGTCTCTTAAAAACAGTAATAAAAGGTTTTGCTCAAGCAGAATGCCTGCCTAATCTAGGCATTGCACTCTTATGAAACTAACCACTTTGATAGTAAGGAGATAGCCAATCTCACGGAGATTAAATTCAGACTGTTATGTGCCTGTGTGGCTGACATTCAGTTGGCCATGTTATCAGGACCTAAGATGCTGTGAAAATTTATTTATACATATAAAGGTGATCATAGTAATATAGCTATTGTAATCTGGCTAGCAGGGAACCACACAAAATAGTTTCTCCTTTTTGTTCTCCTCACTTCGTACTAAAGATTGTATCTCTGATAACAGTTTAAAAATTTTAAAATATGGAGACTTCAGATCTGTATCTGTATTGAATTCTAATGTGAAGATCTTTGCTAGAATTCTCTGGAAGAGATTAGAAATATTGATTCTCATTTAAGTACTCTTAGATCACCAAATTCTCACTAATGAAGAAATTCTTTGGATAATGACTTCTATTGGCTGCTTAACAAACTATATCATGAACATGTAATACATTAATCCCTTAAAAAATATGACCTGAAATCCCCAAATTATAAAAGTATCACTTTGCTTTCTGCCTATAATTGATTAAAATATGGTGTTAGTGAAACGTTCAGTTCTTGCTCAAAGTTCATATGGGCATAATTTTTAAAGAAATGATTGGGCTCCAAAACTTCTTAAAATGCATGTTTAACTTTGTCTAAGATTTATAATAGTGGTATTAGAGGTATTATTGGGTCACCTTGAGAGAGACTGTACCTAGAAAATATAGTTTATTCTGCTATTTTGAATTGTTTTTAAAATAGCTGTTTCTTTTTTTGACTATGGTGGAACTGTGCTTATTATCCAGGTTCAAATATCATCTTTGTAGAAAGAAAAAAAAATTGACTATTGTTTTACATAGGCTCTCCAGAAATTTGACTTCAAGACAGAAATGTGCATAAAGTTTACTATATTGCCCTGGGAATAAACTACCATGGCAGAGAAATAGAAACCTGTATTGGGTATAGGAATGCCATCAAAATTAAGGCTTTAGCAGATCCATCTTCCCATCTAGGTGCTCTGTGCTGGCATGTATCTACAGAATTAGCCCAACTTTCTCCAGAGGGGTAGACATTCATAGCCACTAATCAGTCAGCCATTGGATGGGAGATATGTATAAACATGGCTGTTTAAGAGGAATGCCCTGACTGAGAACTGTCAGCCCAAAATACTACTAGAAGTTTGGGGAGTATGAGCCTTATTCCTAATGGGGTAAGTAGATGAGATAGATACAGTAGCATCTTCCACATTACACTCCCTGCACCACTCAGATACTCATGATTTGTGTATTAAGCTCTGGAATTAGTTCTTCATTTCCTGCAAAGAGACACAAATGGAAAGTAAATTAAATGAGCTATGTCCTATGCATTTGATCTAATTTGAAATCATAAATGATTGATAGTCTATGTTTCTTCCTCTATCATCCTTTCCAGATTCACTAACTAGTACTTCTGTTAATCTTAGTAATGTTGTAGAATGGGGTGTTAGAGATATCATACCTGAGAGGTCTGGGATTTTATTCACCATAAGCTTCTTGGACCTTGCCTGTCTCTACTATCCAGTTACCATAAAATTTTCCAAGAGAGAATCAAGAGATGCCTGGTACATTACCAGGTGAATCCTGTGGGGACTAAATTCTTGTCTGACCAATATGAAACAGTAGCCATGAAATCTGGTGATCAAGGTAAACTACCTCTTCAGAATAGTGGCTTATTTCTGTGTCTACTGGTCTGCCCACATGAGAAGGCCAGTTACTTAAAAGCAGCTACATCTTGAATTTTAGGAGGACTTTTATGGCCCTCTGGGGTCCAGGACATTTAAACCTACAGAAACAATAATTGTGGGAATAGGAAGTACAAATATCCTGAGCAGATCACTGGGAGTAATGGTAAATGGGAACATTTCAGCTGCTATATCCATGTATTGTATCTGTTGATGACATGGTTATATGTAATAATCCTAAATGCATACTGTATACCGTATCCTCAAAATGGTCCTCATTCTTTCCATGTGTCCTGTCCAAGCTAGAGTCTCAGTTATGTTTATATAACTCTTCTATTACTCTATAAGACTGGCAACCTCTAAGTGCCATGGTATGTGATAGAGTCAGTGAATCCTGTGGTTACCTGTCTTATCTTCTTTGCTGAAGTGTGGATCACTTGGTTCATTGTGATGTTACATGGGATGCATGTTGATATATCAAATACCCCTCAGTCCATTATAAAGTGATGCTTGCAAAGATCATGTGAGCAGGAAAGCCTAATCAATTCTTGCTATATGGAAACATTTTGGTCAAATAAATTTCTGATTTTTCTAGGATAGAAAGGAGCTAATGGAATCAGAATGCTACCATGTAGCTAGTTGTTCCCTGAAAAGAATAGCAACATATTGAAGGTAGAGCACTTACCTGTTATTGGCAGGGAGTGTGTCAAAAGTGACAGTAACTTGATCAAAGTTGGATAGTGGAAGCACACACTGGGGGACCTATGTACAGATTTCTTTCCTGACACCATGACTGCTCTATTAATTTGCCTATTTTGTGCCAGCACCAGAATGGCACATGACATTAATTGCTTATCTTCAGTGAGGATGATTGGTGCCTCTTCTATTTTAGGTGCTCTCTGGGGAGTGTTAACCTGTGACACAAAAAGGATTGTATTTTTGTCACCCATGTAAATCCACTCACATACCACTTCTTCCAGACTTTGATCTCAATCAGTCATGCCATTCACCAAAGTTCATGAACTTATATGTATATATTCTTATCTTGAGCAAGGTCTCTTTGACTATTGTTTTACATAGGCTCTCCAGAAATTTGACTTCAAGACAGAAATGTGCATAAAGTTTACTATATTGCCCTGGGAATAAACTACCATGGTAGAGAAATAGAAACCTGTATTGGGTATAGGAATGCCATCAAAATTAAGGCTTTAGCAGATCCAGATTCATCAGGTGAGCCACCTGAAGTGCTGATCACTAGGAAGATTTCCTCATACGGCTGTCTTTTTGTTTAAGGTTCATTTTTAGTTTTCACCCACATACTGATTCAACTCGCCAATGAAACAAGCTCAGTAACTTTCCTCCTCTGCTAGATAGTCATAAGGGTACCTACCCCTCTTGGAGCCAGAGGTATGAGCTGAGGAAGGAATTTGGATACAGTGGCAATGGATGACATGGGATCTGATGTACCTGATTATGTTCCTTACTTGTGCCCTCTTTTGATACTCTAGTTCAATCCCAGATATACAACTCCATTTAGGATGAGTTTCTTCTGTTCCTACCCACCTTATGCCTTGGTGAGACACAGAAATCAGTTTATAAAAAAAAAGGTATCGTTTCATGATCCCTTGATATCTCATTACCAACTAACCCATATCTCCCAGGATATATTTTGATTCGAGTTCTCCACTTCACTTGTCATGATCTTGTATGAGAATCTTAGAGGTCTATTTTTTTTTCTGATTCTGCTATTACAACTTACTCTAAACTTTGCATCCTTTCTCATAATTAATACATACACTATAAAGAATCCTTTAGGTCATATGTCCCAAGTTGTAGAAACATTTGCTCCTAGATCTCCTCTATAGTGATTTAATACTCTACATCCCATATAAAACTGACAACCTTCACTGTCACCCAGTTGATAGATTGAAGAAGTTTTCCCAGCTATGAAATATGCCATTTCCAGAATCCTGATACAGAGCTTTATCTTTTAATTTAGTTAAATTTTTCCTATATGTCCTAGACTTTGGAACTCTTAAAAATATTATTGATGTACTGTCCCATAAATCTTTAGAGTGTTTATATTCCACTTTCTGGGGCACAAGTATCTTTCCAATTCTCCAGTGTATTTGTATCTTCTTGCTACTCTGGTCCAAGCAGCATGATGTCATGAATTTAGTGGGCCAATATGCTTAATGTCTGGGTATCTGAATCAAATCTGCAGAATACCCAGCTGGGTCAGACCTCTCCTGGCTAATTACAAATAAGAGGAAGAGAAAGGTTAACATAACTTTGAATAACAAATGAAAAAAATAAAGATATGGTAGGTTGTGCTAGTCTGGTAGGGAGGCTATAACAAAATAGCATATTCTAGGTGGCTTAAAAAAACATTTATTTTTCACAGTTCTAGAGGCTAAAACATCCAAGATTAAGACATCAGTAGATGTAGTTCCTGCTGAGGGCTTTCTGGCTTGCAGACTTACCTTTTTGCTTTGTCTTCCCAGGAAAAGATAAGATACCTGGTTTCTCTTCTTGTTGCTAGTTATAAGCAAAATAATGTCATCATGAGAGCTCACCCTATGACCTCTTCTAAACCTAAATACCTAGAGGCTCTGCCTCCAAATACCATCACATTGAGAATTAGAGTTACCGTACATGAGTTTGAAGTGATGACCCAAACATTCATTTCATATATCAGGGAATGTTTGTAAAGAATTCCTTTGATGACTCCTAAAGGAGAGAGTCATAAAGGAAAAAGTGCTTTTGCAGCCCCAGTCACCATCCCTCTACACCCTGCCCTCTCCACATTCTGTGTTCACATATGATTATGGTGTCTGAAGTTATGGCAGCCACTTTATGGCCATCTGACAATGAACAAGGGAACAAAAGAGCCAAGGCACTGAAACAGTGATAATCTTCTAAGACTTTGATGATATCCATGAGGTAAAAAGAATTCACTGAGTTCTTGTTGAAAGCATTTTTCTTATTTGAGTTGAAGTGTTTTGAATAAATTAATGTAACAATAACTGCTATGAAAAACTCCAAAATATCAAAGCTTGATACTATAAAAATTACTTCTCTGTCGTAACAGCTAAAACAGAGGGATTCTAATTGGGTTACTCTTATAGACTCTGGAGAAATGACTTCTTTCAAATTTTGGCTCCATCCCTGGGTATGATGGTGCACACCTATAATCCCAGAAGCTCTCGAGACTGAGGCAGGAGGATCTCAAGTTCAAAGCCAGTCCAGCAATTTAACCAGGCCCTGTCTCAAAATCAAAATTAAAAATGGCTGGGGATATAACTCAGTGGTTAAATGAGTTCAATCCCTTGTACCAAAAGTAAATAAACAAAATTTTAAAAAATAAATTAAAAATCCACAAATTTTGGTGATTTTACATGTGCATATGTGTGCATGCATGTGCACACACACACACACACACACACACACAGAGACACACACAAATTCTCATATGTTGGTTTTTCCGGGGTTTTCTCCAAAGGATCATTCAGAAAACAAATTTTTTGTTTGTTTGTTTTATGGCCTCAACAGATTAAACAACAACAAAAAAATAGTTGGGGGTAGGATAGACATATCCACTCTAGCATGCTGGCATGGTAAGAGAAAAATCTTGTGTACAAGTTTTTATGAGTAAGCCTCAAAATTGTTCACATTTCTTCTTACCACTTGGCTAACATTCAGTGTAGCTTTATACCCAGGAAGAAAAGAAAGAGGGGGAATGGATTAAATGTCAGTACACATTCCCTGCCTCTTCTGAACTGATTATCCCTACCCAGAGAAACTTAACCCCATTCCCCTTGCATGTCTTTCTCTCTCATTCTCCTAGTTTTCCTCTCTCATATCACATACCTCTATTAGAAATCGTGATTATTTCTTGTGTTTGCTTGTTTACTTCTGCACTTTCATAGTAACACATAAATGTTATGAGAATAAACTCAATGCATGACCATTTAATGTGTGATACATTAGGTTTTTTTTTGTTGTTGTTGTTGTTGTTTTCTCTCACAGCCAAGATTGTATTGCTAGACCTAAGCACACAAACACATTTCTTGCAAATGCTTTATGTGACCATAAGATCAATGCAAATTCTGAGTTCTAGAGAAATAACTCAAATGATATTTTCTTTTATTAATAGATTCGTGATTCCAATATTTGTGTATGTTTGTGTGTATACGCAAATATATCTCAACATATTCTTTGTGATAATATATAGGATCTCCCTGATTGTCATCAAATTGGATGGGGTCTCATTGGCATTTAAATCAGAGATAGTGGGCGTTTTTTTTTCTTTGCCAATAACTCAGTGAAAAACCATTGCCTTCCCATATAACGTCAAATGTATATCTGACCAACTAAGTAAAATAAATGACTCTATCTTGTCTTTTGTTACTTTGTAGAAAAATATGTGTCGTAAAATGAGTGTTTACCTGAAGTGATGGTTAGAAGGAAAGATTCTAATTTGTAAAAGCCAACTTGGAACCTATATTCTATTTTACCATTTGTCCTTAGTATCTGCTAGAGTCTAAGTCTACATCTCGATTGATTATAGTTTCTTATTTTTTTTTAGATAGCTAAGTTGTAATTCTAAAAATCCATATGATTCTCCATCACATACAAATTGGGTAAGCAGTCATAGATCATTGAGTAAGCTCCGATGTCTGTTAATATAAATCTTAGGCATATAAAATATTTATATTTTCTAACAAAATATGTTCTGAAGCTAAGTACACACATTTGATGAATTATTCACTCATACATGTGATGTTTCTTTTTAATTATACAAAATTTCAGCGATTATGTTTAAATATATGCTGGCAAAAGACTATAAATAAACAAACGAATGTCCTTGGTAGAAATATTAAATCTTGATATCAATGCAAGCCTTCTAATTTTTATTGTTAGTGTAACTTAGATGCTTTCAAGCTCAGGTCAGCTTAACTCCTGACATAACCCAGGAACTTAAACTGTGTCCTCTAATACTAAAGACATGAACATACATATAATTTCCTTCACCTAAAGCTGTTTTGGCATTATTGTGATGGCCTACTGTACTTTTGCAAATTGCTTTATCTCCCTTGCTGCTTTGCAATTCTTCTTGTCAATGCCATGTCTCTGATAATGTCACTTTGAACAGTGATTGTGTGAATGCTTAGAATTACTGATAATTTCCACAGACAGTATCTTGTGGTGAAGTAGTGAGGGGATATTTTTCCATTCTGAACAAGTGTTTTACGGTGACTGATTTCCTACAAGATGGCTTTCTTGGCATCCAATGCAAGGACTCCAGTCCCAAGAGAAAACCTGATGCACAAATTAGAATGGATGAAAAAGCTTGCTTAAAATAGCACTGCATCAGAAGATGTGTTCTTTCTTAACAGGTTCTTAAGAAGATGATTTTGTTAATCACTAATTATTATTATTATTATAACTCTGAACATAGTATTCATGAGGTAATAAATATTTAAAAGTCTACTTTTTAAATAAGTATTATTGCTTTAATGGGTATCATAGCATGAAGAGAATAGAGACCACCCATTTGACACTCTATTATTTGGTTTAATCATTTACAAGGCTGAAATACCTAAAGATGTGAAATTCAAAGGTTAAAAATAAATTGTTTATGAAGACAAAGGGGAAATGGTGAAGCAAATGGAAAAAAATAAAAGAGGTTTAATACAAAGGTTTTAGGCTTGGCTACAGCTTAATCCTTTTCGTTAATTTTATTTTACTTTTAGGGGCTAATTATAAGGTTGACCGTATGTCACAAAGCTTGACATTAAAGTTAATATTTTAAAAGCCAAGAATGTGAATCTTGGTAGATATTTTTTTTAACAATAGCTTGGATTAGAGAGATATAGAGATAACTATTGTCAACCCTCTATTATCCAAGGTTTCCACATTTGCATATTCAAAAAACTGACCAGAAATCATTTGAAAAATATTTTTCGCTGCACTGGATATGTTCAGATATTTTTGTTGTCCTTAGTAATTAAACAATACAATGTAAAAACATTGTACATAGCATTGGCATTGTTTTAAATATTATAAATATTCTAGAGATGAAGTAATAAGGTACATATGTGTTGTACCTCAGTGGTAAAGTCATGTAAGTCAGTGGTAGAGTGCTTGTCAAGCCTATGTAAGACCCTAGATTAAATCCCCAGCTCCAAAACAAAATGAATTTTAAAGTATGTTTGTGTAGGTTGTATGCAAATACTACCCCATATTTTGTAAGGGATTTGAACATTGAGGGATTTCCAAATCTATGGAGTAGGTGGTTACTGGAGCAAATCCTCCAGGGCCACCAAGGAAGGACATTCATGTAGATGAAATGTGCTAGGAAGAAAATTATGGATTCTTTAATCTGGTATAGAATCAAAGAATCACAGCACTTCCAGACCAAAGTTTGCAAATTCAAATGCCAATAGGTCTTTGGAAGATAATATAATAGGACTGAATAGCCAGGAATAATCCAAATTGACTCTGGTAAACGTGAAAACCTAGTCTCCTCTCAAATAAACAAATAAAATAAAAAATTACCTATAAAGCAAGCAGATTGTTTTCTTGCTGAAATGTGGAATAGATCTTACCAACATTGAAAGAGAAGTCAAAAACCCCCCAAATCCAATTTCTTTAGATAAAGTGTCAGTTAAATGTAGGCAAGCAATACAAATTTTAAACAATATATAAAACTACACAGAACACATCCCTGGGAGAGATATGACCAGCTGATAACCATTTTAAACCCGTGCATAAGTCTAGTATAGGAATTTCAAATTTTTTCAGAATTGTGAAAAAAAATTATATTAAATTTGAATGTCTTTCAACATGATTTAGCCATGTTTCTATTATTTCTTATGATCTCATATTTGTCTTATTTACTCATTTACTTGCTCATAAGCCTCTGAATTTTTTGAAGTGTCACCAACATTGAGCCAAAACTTTTTCACTCATGATGTTAGTATGGCCACTCACCAGTGGAAGAGAGGTTGGGTGTAGGGCTGAGAAGCAGGAATGTGATATTTAGGAGTCTGGTTGTCATGTTAGAGAGAGAACTGCAACAATGCCCTTTTACTATCAGACGTGGCACTTGTTCACTCATTCGAGTATCTGTAGCTATGTGGAAAAAAAAAATCTGAATTCATTTCTTCCAGGATATTTGAGGTTAAAATATCAACTGACCATTTCTGAAATGAATGCTAAGAATTAGAGGGGATGTATCTGGCCTTGTCAGAGGCAAACAAGGGTGACATCTGCAGTCTTATCTAAGTCACATGGGGCAAGGTGGCTTTTTACAGTAAGACCTTTCCTGCACCAAAAGACCCTGGGAGTTTCTGAACTCTATGCTTTTGAAAATCACAGGGCTCCATTGATATTCAGCACTTTCAACAAAAATTGAACTCTGAGGTAAAAGACAAAGCAAGAGAAAAACTGAATTTCAAGGAATTTAAGTTTGTATCATCCATACCTGCTGGGCAGCGATTAAGAAACATCGTTGGTTGTCAGAAACAACAAGTGTGAATACTTCTGGCATTTAGTGTATAGAGTCCAGGGATGATGCTCTGTTCTACAATGATCACTGCAGCCCTCAGACAAAAGGGAATTATCCAGCCCAAATTTTTAGTAGTGATAATAATAATGATAAAGAAACTGTTATAGGAGAAAAAACAAAAATTAGAGAACTGGATCATTCTCTGCCATTTTCTGGCTGTGTGGACTCCCATGAACAATTTAGCCAGTCTGTATATCTGATCTTTATGTACTAAGTGAGATTTAG
Organism: Callospermophilus lateralis; assembly: GCF_048772815.1. Taxonomy (NCBI): domain Eukaryota; kingdom Metazoa; phylum Chordata; class Mammalia; order Rodentia; family Sciuridae; genus Callospermophilus; species Callospermophilus lateralis. Next base: position 105,638,424 of record NC_135313.1, on the reverse strand, counting down.
TTCATGGGTCGTATTGGGAGGATGAATGAAGCTTTCAATCTGTGTAAGCACCTACCACAGCATCTAGCAAGTAAGCCTCAGATAGAAAATGTGAATTATTTGTCCATTTTTTTTTTATCTCTCTTTCATCTACTACTACTACTACCCACTTTTTACACAGACTCCTCTGGATTACCTTTGACAATCACTTATATCACAGTGATTGGGAAGAGAGGCGAACAGAAAGATTCTGGTTCTAGAGGAAGGGAACAGTTTCAGTACTACCAGGATTTGTTTATGACCTTAGGCAAAGCAACTTACTCTGTCTAGTTTCCTTAACTGTCAAAGAATGAGAAGACATTTTCCCTGACCTGTCTCAGAGATGAGAATAAATGAGTTACTAGGAAAAACAATGGCTTGCCCAGAAGAAGTGATCAATAAATGACTTTTACTTCAACATGTGAAAGCACTTTCAGGAGTTAAGCACATTATCTAAATTGAAGAATTTGAGTGGCCATCAAAATTTATTTTATGATAATGGATTTACCTAGTCTTTTGTTGACAAGGGGTGTTCTTTACTTTTTAAAAAATTCATTTTAAATAAGAGAATTAGTGATATCATTTTAAATTGCACAAACACACACATACACACACAAAGTAAAATCTGTAATTAATAGTACACAATTCCTCACACACCAATATTCAATTCTCCTCTGAATAATTGATTCCCTTTTTATAATTTGAGTTTTATTTCTTTAAAACAGAAGTTCTCTTTATAAATTTAAAAAGTTTCAATTTTTTCTTGATTTACTAACTCTAGAGAATATCAATTGATTACACTCTTCAGAATGTTAATCGAATAGTGACTAACCCAACTATATATCTCTTCTCTTCTTAAAGTTTATTATTCATATTATCATTTTAAAAATTTAAAGTTTATAAATTTTACATTTGATATGGGGCTAAAGTTGTTTTCCAATTTTTCTATGGGTCGATTCCAAAAGTATAAGCACAATAAAAATGCATTTATAGTTTTAAAATTATGTAAATATTTAACATTATGTAAATATGTAACTTAAGTACTGAAATTGAAACTGGAGAAGGAAATGCAGTCCATGATACTGAAATTGGAATGCACAAAGGATAATATTCCAAGCATCCCACATCTAATGGCTTTTCTTTTGAGCTTATTATTTTCTTCAAACAACTTTGGTGACCATTAATTCATATTCATAATCATCTTCTCATTTTCTTTCATTCTTGAATGCTTTTTTTTTTTTAATTTTGCTGACCAGGTTCTTAGTGCAGGATGGCTTCCCCAAAAGCAGAATCCAAAACAGATTTAAATTCAGGAAATTGACGGACATTTATTTAGCCTTTCTCCTGAGGATCAACTTGGTGCGGGATGACGCATCAGGGCTGGGTAAAGGAAAAGCTGGGCTTTGAGGCAACCATAAAAATGACTTCTACTGATCCCATGGCAGAACTCTTAAGTTGGGCTGTCTCTTGAGGATAATGCCCCAAATTGACACAAGGAGAAGACAATGGGCATTACCTTGGGCAAGGCGGTTCTCTATAAACAGGATAATACTACAGACTGTCAGCCACCAATGCATTCAGCAGTTGGCGGAGTGCATGCTTCAGAATTATAAGATTGTAACAGAGGGAAAGTAACTCTAGCACCATTCAACAGGAAACAAAAACAACCCCCAAAGCAGTGGTTTTGGTTATGAGATCTTTGAACACTTTAAAAACTGAATTTGGTATTTTCCTTGTGCATTGTTGGTAAGTTTATGGGGTGGAATTGATTTTCAAGATGTTTCTTTATTATCTCCTTAACCGTGAATGCTCTGATGAGAATAAAACAACTAACCAGGTTATTGCCATGTGGGCTAACTGTTTTACTTTTTCTCTCCATGAAAGATTAAGAATTTCTCTTTATCCTTGAAATTCTGAAACTCTACCAGTAATGAGTCCATTTTTGAATGTCATTAGCACGTGTCTTAAGATGAGGTTACTTCTTTCAGTTGCTATAGATCACTTTTTTTCTATTATTTTATTGTCTTTTTCATCCATTATCAGGGTTGTTTTCATCTGGAATTCTAGTTGAATCACTTTTAGAATACTGGATCTTTCTTGCATAGAATCTTCTTTCTTATTATCTTTCTTTTTATATTTTCTGGGATACTTCCTCAAATTTTAGCCTATATCCTTGGCTTTGTTAATTTTATTTTCCATTCCATAAGGTGACTTTAAAAAATTTCTGGATACTTTATATTTTACTTCTCTTTTTGTTTTTCAATTATTATTTTTTAAATTTTTATTTTTAATTGAAAAATATAAATTGTATATATTTATTGTGTACCACATGGTAAAAAGCACAAATTATGCTAATTAACATATATATATATGACCTTACATGGTTAACATTTTTATGGTAACATGGCTAAAAATCTTCTGCCTCAGTAATTTTCAAGATCACAATGCATTTTTATGAACACAGAAAGACAAGTAACATATTATTTAATGTATTTGTGGCATATAGAATTTGAGAATAGAATGGTAGGTAACTGGGTGGGGAAGATGGTTGGGGAGGTATTGGTCAAAAGATACATAACTTCAGTTAGAAGGGGGATAAATTCAAAAGATCTGTTTTACAACATGGTGACCACAACTAAAAATTCTCTTAATGAATTACAAGTACTTGTTTTCCACTGAATACACTAAATCTATTTTTTAGCTATTTTCTTCTACCATTTCTATCTCTGCTTAGATACATATTTCTTCGCCCTGGTACTTTCTTTCATACTTGGTTTCTTGGTAGATACTTAGGCCAAAGTAACCTCATTTTGAAAATCAGAACCTGCCCACCCAGATATGATCTTCCCATTAGGCCCATCCCCAAACAGCCCAGAACTACCAAAACCAGTACAAAGATGCCAAATAACAATCAGAGGACCAGACGGTTATTTTTTTAACTACTCCATTGTATTCGACTATATAGCTAAGAAAGTTTTTTTCAGCAGGCTGCTGAACTTTGCAGACAGGCAACCTGGCAGATAGTCCCTGTCAATTAATCTTTGCTTGAAGCTGTATGGAGATAGCTATGCTAACAATTCTAGTGTTTGGTGATTCATAGGTCATTATCTTATGGTATACAAAACAAAATAACCAACTAATTTGATTAGCATAGGTTGTTTTTATAGGTTTACTCTGCAGGTACACACTCTGTTTCTCTAAATGATTAAGTTATATGTGTGCATTGATCCCTGTTTGTATATTCTACTATGTTTATGTAATTCCATTTTAAATTATACATATTTATTAAGAATAAAACTTATTCATCTGTTAACAACCACAAATGATTGTGATCAAAAGATAAATACCCATCAAAAAATAAATAAATAATTAATTAAAAAAACAAAAAAGATAAATACTCACAATCTAGACCTTCTTTATGTGCTGTCTAACTCTTCACTTTTGCTCCTTGGGTCTGCTCAGGATACTGAATTTCAGTGGTGATTTCACTTATTTCACTCTCATAAGAAAACCAATACACATTTCAATGTAAGCAAGTATTTTTATACTAATCACACTGAAGAACATATAATCCAAATAATAAAATTTCTTTTACATAAGTTTTGTTTTCTCTTCCACTGATAACCAAGACCAGAATTAAAAACAAATTACTTTATTTTTTTGAGATGACTGTCTCCTGATTGTGGCATATCAATTTGTTTAGGTTTAGGAGGCACCATCAACATAGTGGTGTAGATTAATTCCTTGATCTAACTGAACATAAATATTGATATTGAATTTAAATATTGATAGGAATATGGTTGAACCAAAGCATCCCATGCCCTGTGAAGAGTAGGCTCTACTAATGCACCACCTTGTTCAAGAGATGTGCAACCATAGTGCCATGTGTGGAATTAGTACTTACAAATGTAGTGTATGTGTGTGGTGTCTGTGTGTTGGGGAGTTGAGGGAAGTTTACAGATTATAGAAAACTGTACTTCTTCACAATATTGCCAAGAGCTCTTGCTGAATTTCCAATATCATTGAATCTATATGTAGTGAATTCTTTGAGTAAATAACTGAGCTCTGGAAATAGATAAATGACCTGGAAGCAAAAAGGTGTGAAGAGGACTGTATCAGCTTTCCTGTATGTCACCCAATTTCTGTGGCAACCACTGCTAGCATAACAATAAATTCCAGGGTTACCTTTATGGTTGTGTTGAGTTGTTGGGGGGAAAAAACTGAAAAAAAAAAAAAAAAACAAAACTGGTTCATCCATTCTCAGGAGACCCATTTGAATCATTGAAGCTTAATGTCATTTGTCTGTATCTCTTTCAACCATGCAATCCACCTAGCAATTTGCTTAAATGGTGGATACACATGCCAAATCTAATTATCCCTATCTCACAAAGTCATTAATCATTCCTATCCATTATTCATTGACTACCCATAGTTACTCCACTCTTCAGTTCATGAGACTTCAATACACATTACAATACCATGTTTATAAGTGGCATTTATCCCTGAAACGTGCTGCATGACATTTCTACGTTAGATGAAATATTCTTGGCATGAAAACTGTTGGTGTGTTTTATGATATTATTCTCATAATCTTTAAAATCAATAATATAAAAACAATATGCTAGAGATCATTGCAAAGCTGCAGATAATTATTCCTTGTGACATTAATTAGCACCGTGTAGTGAAAACCGTACATGACTTGCATAGCTTTCAGGATCCCAAAGCACTTTGAAAAGAAATGGTAAGTTGTGAACAGCATAGGGGTAGAGCAGTGTCAGAGGAATATTAGTTTAAAAGATGGACAAGTGAAATTGCTGGTAACCATAGAATTTCATGGTCATTTATTATTTTCATTTGCTGTATTCTACACAGTTCATATTGTACCATATATGTTTTGAACATTTTTTTTTTTTTACAAAATATTTAAGTGGTGCAGACATAGACTTAATGATTAACTTCAGGACCCCCCTGTCACCTTTTTTGTTTTGTTTTTAAGATTTTTAGAGTACCTAAGATACAGCAGATATTTGAATGCGGATTTCCTGACTGCAACCCAGAGCTGTTTCATCCATGGGCAGTAAGAAATTAAAACAAAATATTTTTCAGTGCCTCCTACATCACCAGTTACTATGCACAATGCCATTACATTCACAATTCTAAAATGAAAAAAAGTATTCATGTCTATTTGCATCTACAATCTATATATCAACTTTATCCATCAGTTTATCTATCTGTATTTAGAAATGAGGAAATCAAGTGTCATTAAGATTGGGCATTATGCCCAACAACCTTCCTAGGTAACAAATAGGTCTACTAAGGTTTGAATCTTAGTTTGTCAGACTTCAACTATAATGTGCACATTTCAAGACTCTACCTTATATTAGTTTCATATCCTTTTGGGCAAGGGATACGGTTTGCCTATGTGATGTCCTCCGAAAGCTCATATGTGAGACAATGCAAAAACATTCAGAGGTGAAATTATTGGATTATGAGTGTTGGAACTTAATCAATCTCTTAATCTATTGATATAGATTAACCTAGTTACAACTATAGGCAAATAGGGTGTGACTAGAGGAACAGATCACTGGGGCATGCCTTTGGGGTACATATTTTGCCACTGGTGAGTGAGCCTGAGTGCTTTCTCTCTTGCACTCTCTGTGCTTCCTGATGGCTGCATCCTGAGATACTATCCTCCTCCACACCTTTCCACCATGATGGGCTTCTTCACCTTGGGCCCAGAGCACTGGGTTCCACCATCTATGGACTGAAACCTCTGAAATAGTGATCGCCAAATAAACTTTTCTTCCTCTGAAATTGTTTTTGTGAGCTCTTTTAGTCGCAGAGATGAAAAAGCTGACTAAAAGAACAAGTAGAAGGAATGTTTTGTTTTTTTTATATAATAAAAACTAATGTTACATTTCAAGGAGTCCACAGAGTACTGCATTCAATTTCCTCATTTGCAAGATAAAGACACTGAGACCCGCCAAGGTAATTCTCTGCCTGTATGCAATAGTTACTAAATTGAGGTAAAGCAGAAATTTCCTACCTTTTAATCTCAACATCTTGTTTCTTACACCATGCTTTCCTCTTGAACTGCAAACAATTGATGTATCGTGCTATTCTTGCCTCTTTCACTTCCTCAACTTCTACTAAGACCTGTAAATAATGTTAGATTGACCTCAAAATCTTCATCTTGCCTAAATCCTTACCAAATTTCTAATGCACTAACAATTTCTCTTTGGGGGAACAAATAGCATGTATATTTGGTATAATTAATCTTTTTCAATTTGCTGTATCTTTTATTTATCACTCCTAATAAATACTTACCCTTTCCTAAACGTGTTCATAGCTTCCCCTACCAGCTAGTGAAGTTATGTGAGAAAATTCTGTATGTTCCCTTGCAGCTCCTCACTCTTCCCTCCTCAGCTTTTCCATTTATTTCTTTTGCCATGATAGGCACTCAGTCAGTGTTTGGTGATTGAATGATTGATGGTTTGACCACGACAGAGAAAGGATTGCTTTGCTTATTCCATTTACAGGGTAGAGGAAATCAAACAATATGTGCTTTTATCATTAAAAAAGGAAAAGAAAATTACAGAGGTTGGAAACTCACTGCAGTGTTCTGCTAGCTACCACGGAGGTGGAAAGTAAAACTGTTATTTTAGCAGCCAGCTTTTCCTGGAGTGTGCTTCTAGGCCAGTGAGCTCAGTATTTATTCTAATGTGGACTGTCTGAAAATAACTGCTAATGTTTATATTTCAAAATGGGCCTATACTTCGCATATTTTATCACACCTTTAGACACTGACTTTTGCATAGATTCTTGAAAAGGTTTTGCAAGCTCAAGATAGGATGAAAAGGAAGAAAAAAAAAAAAAAAACATTAGAACTGGCCTGATCTTGTGAAAAGAATTTAAGAAAACATAAAAATGAATAGATTCAATTAGGTTTCTTAAGGAAGGGAAAAGAAACTTGGATGCCCTTTCTCCCTTTTGTTCCCTTCTATATATCTACGTATATTGTTGCCTTAAACACTTTCAGAGCAACTTCATTGAGGGGAGAGCAGAAGGACCCAGGAGACAATGAATCTGAATACTAAGGAAACTCCTTTTCCAAGTGTGCAGATAGTCTAGGATAGCTTTTCAGGAATCAAATATGCATGACAATAAATTCTACTTTAACAAAAGTGTTTTCCATCCTATTAAAAGACAAAATCATGACAAATTTAATTATAGATCTAATTGGGTATTTTTATGATCTATGACATGTGATAGCCTACATTCTGCAAAATAGAAGGAACACTGACTCTGGGAATAGCAGAACAGAGAGTTTTGTAAAGTTGCAACAAGAAAACAACAATCAAAAACAAATTTTGATTGTTTAACTTCAGGTTACTTCAAGTTACTTTATGTAAGGGAAGGGCTAAAGCACAGGGGATTTCCATGTGGCAATGCCTCAGGTAGATTGGAATCTCTAATTTTCAGGAAAGACTAGTCTGCTTGAGGATCTGTCTGCTTCTCTAAAGTTTTGATTTGACTATGTAGACTTTACCTTTAGTGACTCCATTTTGGTTTTTCTGGACTAGGAGCTCAGTCCAAAGCAGTAGCTTCCCATAATTGGTATAACAACACAAATCTATCTTTTCTCTGGGACTGATTCTAACACTTATTAGCACCATCAACCATCCCTTTACTCAGGTCACAAATCTACATGTTACTATTCACCTTTTCTCTTCATGCCTATTACATCTAATCAATCACCAATTTCATTGAATCTGTCTCCAAAATATCCCTGGGATCTTCCCACTTGTCTCTACCTTGTTATTATCATCAGGGAATAAACCATCATCATCTCTTATCTAGACTATACATATTCCTTTAAGCTAATTCCCATCCCTTTTTAACACTAAAACAGTACAGATATTTAAAATGATAACTTCCAAATCTGATACTTCATTGATTAGCTAAGTGATAGTGGGCAAATTTATTAAGCTTTTTATAAATTGCAAATAATATCTACCTCACTGACTTGTTGTAATTATTAATGGGATGTGAGCGTGTGCCTGTGTGTGTGTGTGTGTGTGTGTTTGTGTGTTCCAAAAAAAAAAAAAAGCCCAGTACAGCAGCCGGGCAAGGTGGCACATGCCTGTAATCCCAGGGGCTTGGGAGGCTGAGGAAGGAGGATGGAGAGTGCCTCAGCAAAAGTGAGGCACTAAGCAACTCAGTGACACCCTGTCTCTATATAAAACACAATAGGGCGGGGGATGCAGCCCAGTGGTCCAGAGCCCTGAGTTCAATTCCCAGTACCAAAAAAAAAAAAAAAAAAAAAAAGCCTGGTATACAAGAAGTACTAAATAATATTAGCTGTTATTATTATTGTACCCAACAGGCCTAGGGACATATAAACTGCATATCTTATTATGCCCTTTCAAGCTTAAAACCACTTAATGACTTCCCATTATTTTTGGAATAGATTCCAAAATTCTTGATATAACTCCAAATGAGCTTGCAATTTTCACCCCTGAATGTTTCTGCAGCCTGGTCTTTGCTATCTACTCTCTCGCCCATTATCTGATCACTAGCACTAATGGTTTAGTTTAAATTTCTTAGGCACACACAGCATTCATTTGGGTCTAAACTCTATTCCCCCTATTAAGCTCTATTCCTTCCTTCCTTGGGCTGAACTCTCTTGCATTTCTCCCTTTAACCTTGATGTTCTTTAAAGAGTACTTTCTCTGGTGCATTTATTATGTGACACTGTTAAGTGACTACTCAGGCTAGATCAAGTCCCCATTTTTATGAAATCTCATAATACCTAGAATTATAGCTAATTAATTACTTATGTAATTATATGTCTTTGTACCTTTTTTCATGCAAATTGTAAAACATTAAATTCACAATGAAACAGACAGTGTCTGTTTGTTAACTGTTTTGTCACTAGTATATAAAATAGTACTTGGCACATAGTTTAATAAGTAGCTCCTAAATAAGTCAATAATCAATTAATGGATTAGAAAAATAACTGAGAGTTACTCTGTTCCTTGACTTTTTAGGGGCTTGTCCTATATCTACTTACCAGAAGGATAGCCATGGATACCTTAGAGTCTGTCTTAACCTACTGTTTTTTAAGTAAACCCAGATAGGTCATGCAGTTAGTAAGAAGGGGCTTTCTCACGTTTCCTCAGTCATCAATTCCAGTGTGTTCTTTTCTACAGTCACTGAGAAGGGAATCCAAGATTTCAATTCAGTCATTAGAAGTGATAAATTAACTAATTCATAAAGTTGTATGTTCCTAAAAATGCTAATCCCAAGATTCAAAATTCAAATTTTAGAAGCAATAAGATCAGTAAAATACCAGTATATAAAAAAAAAGTTTGGCACCATGAACAGGTAAGCGTTTCTCCTACCTCATCTAATAAATACTGTCATCTCATACTAGACAAAGGAGCCAAAAACTTACATTGGAGAAAAGATAGTGTCTTCAACAAATGGTTCTTGGAGAACTGGAAATTCATATGCAGCAAAATGAAACTAAACCCCTATCTCTCCATGCACAAAACTCAACTCAAAGTGGATCAAAGACCTAGGAATTAGACTAGAGACCCTGAGCCTAAATAGAGGAAAGAGTAAGACCAAATCTTCATCACATGGAATTAGGCCCCGACTTCCTTAAAAAGATTTCTAAAGCACAAGAAATAAAATTGAGAATTAATAAATGTGATGGATTCAAACTAAAAAGCTTCTTCTCAGCAAAAGAAACAATTAATGAGGTGAAGAGAGAGCCTACATTTTGGGAGAAAATTTTTGCCACACACACATCACATAGAGCACTAATCTCTAGGATATATAAAGAACTCAAAAAACTTAACACCATAAAAACAAATAACCCAATCAATAAATGAGCTAAGGAGAAGAACAGACACTTCTCAGAAGAAGATAAACATTTGATCAGCAAATATAAGAAAAAGTGTTCAATATCCCTAGCAATTACAGAAATGCAAATCAAAATACTATAAGATTTCATCTCATGCAGTCAGAATGGCTGTTATCAAGAATACAAACAATAATTAGTGTTGGCAAGGATGTGGGGGAGGAGGGAAGGCACACTCATACTTTGCTGGTGGGACTGCAAATTGGTACAACTATTCTGGAAAGCAGTATGTGGATTCCTTAGAAAACTTGGAATGGAACTACCATTTAACCCAGTTATTCCACTCCTAGGTCTATACCCAAAGGACTTAAAATCAGCATACTATAGTAACACAGCCACATCAATGATTGTAGCAGCTCAATTCACAATAGCTAAACTGTGGAAGCAACCTAGATGCCCTTCAATAGATGAATGGATAAAGAAAATGTGATATATATACACAATACACATTAAAAGAGAATTAAAACCATGGCATTTGCAGATAAATGGATGGAGTTGGAGAATATCATACTAAGTGAAGTAAGTCAATGTCAGAAAACCAAAGGCTGTTCTCTCTGATAAGTGGATGCTGATCCATAATGGTGGGCAGCATGGGAAAAATGAAGAAATGTTGATTGTGCAATGGGGAGAGAGGGAAGAAGAGAGTTATGGAGGCAGGAAAGATATATATGAGGTGTAACAGTACATGGTGTACAATTAGAGAAATGAATAGTTGTGCTGTAATTGTGTACAATGAATCAAAGTACATTCTGTTGTCATATATACCTAATTAAAATAAATAACTAAATTAAAAAAAATCACACCTGGGCATAGAACGTAAATTGTGATGCATATTTTAAAAGTTTTCGCAAATTAATATCATAGAGATATATGAATTCCAATATTTATAGTAGCAGAATTCAGAATAGCCAAGTTGTGGTCTAGGTATCTGTCAACAGATTAATGGACAAAGAAAATGTGCTATACATGCACAAAGACGTTCTACCCAGCCATGAAGAAGAATGAAATTATTTCATTTGCAGGGAAAAAAAATGGAATGTGGAGAACATCAGTCTAGGGCAAACAAGCCAGACTCATTAAGTCAAAGTCAAATATTTTCCCTCATATGTGGAAGCTAGAGGTAAAAAAGGAAATATAAAAAAGTGAGATCTCAAGAAAATGGAAGGGAGACCATTAGAGGAGAGGAAGTAGACTATGGGGTAGGAAGAAGGGAGGGAAAGGGGAAGAACTGGAGAATAAAATTGAGCAAATTATCCTATATGCATGAATAGATATAGCATGATAAATCCCACTTTTGTGTATAATTATAATGCACCAATAAAAATATATACATTTGAATTAATAGAAGGAAGACCAGAACAATACAAGAGAAGGAAGGAAAGAGAAAATCCTAAAGAGTTAATTGGAGCAAATTATGTCACATAAAACCTTACTATTATGATGTCAAGTTACAATGCACTAACAAAAGCATTATAAATACCAAATTAATTCTAAACCAGAAACATCAAGATAAAAAAAGGATAGAAACTTAGTTTTTTTCCTGGTGACTTGGACTCTGACCAATTGTTATTCTTTCCACTGTGAGGAAAAAATGTTGTCTCCAATTTGAAGAAAGGTAAGTATACAAAAAAAAAAAAAAATAACCCATTTGAATCAAATGTATGGAAGATGATATGTCATGAGCTTTGTAATGTTTTGAACAACCAATAAAAATAAATAAATAAATAAATAAATAAATAAATAAATAAATAAAACTATTGAAGCCATTGTAAGATCTCAAATTTTTTTTTTTTTTTTTTTTTTAGTATTGGGAATTGGACCCAGGGACACCTTAACACTGAGCTACATTCCTAGACCTTTTTATTTATTTATTTTATTTTGAGACAGGGTTATAATAAGTTATTTAGGACCTCACTGATTTCAGGAGGCTGATCTTGAACTTGGGATTCTATTGTCTCAGCCTCCTAAGTTGCTGGGATTATAGGAGTGTGACAGCACGCCTAGACAATTCTAAGAGTTTTAAAAGCAATTTGTTTTGGTTATACATCTCTAAACAGATTTATTTTCATTGTTTCCTCAAATAGTATGTCACTTAAGTACATAGTTTCATTAAAATTATATTTAGATTTTCAGTAAACTATCTTATGAATCAAAAAAATTGTGATTTTCACACTGAGCATATATAATTGATCCTCTATATCTGTGGGCTCTGTATTTCACTAACTTCAGATTTAAAGTATTTGGAAAAAAATAGTGTTTATTATGAACATAAATACACTGTTTTTTTTTTTTTTTTTGGTCATTATTCCCTAAATACTATAGTGTATCAACCACTTATACATAGCATTTACATTGCAACAGGCACTCTAAACAACCTAAAAATAATTTAAAAGGTATGCATGGGTGTGTGTAGGTTACATGCAAATACTATGCCATTTTATATAAGGAACTTGATCATCCACCGACTTCATATCTTTAAAGCATTCTAAAACCAACTCCCCAAGGATACTGCAGGACAACCATATATAGTTGAGTTGAAACAGCTTTATTTGTTCAACATTTCTCTTTTACGTAACTCTATTCCATCATCGCTACTAATAAAAATTATGAAGCACTTAATTCAAGTTATTTTCTACTTTCTATGCTTAGGCAATCTTGACCTAATATAAATGTTCTCTTTCTATCAACCTAGAGTAGTTGAACATATTTATTTAATGACGAGAGTAACTATATGAATAGATACTAGCATAGTGTGACCTGGGAAAGATTTCAGGTAAAAGAAAATTGACATTTGAAGTAGAGATGATATGTTCTATGTGTCCTAGTTTTTGTTTTGTTTTGTTTTACACTTGAAGTTCAACTGTCCTTTTTGTTCTTGCTGATCCAATGCACTTTCTCTTGTTCTTCTTGCATTGTGCTAATTATTCTCTGTGATTCCAAGGTTCAACCCAAACAGCTTTGTTTCCACTTCTGCAAAGCACAAAACAAAAACAAAAACAACAACAACAACAAATAAAAACACCTTCAATATTCTGTAGGGAGTTCTTGAAAATGCCCTAAGAGTATTTGGGAATAGATCTTCCTCCAGTGGGTAAAGACCTATTTAAGTCAAAAAAATATACATTGAGGAAGCATGGTTTTGAAATTCTATAGGCTTTCCAAATGAGTCCATTTACAATCAAAGATTCATAATATGCTGATACAAGTGTCAATATTGTACCAGGTCATATCTAAAGGATGGAAAACTCCAGTCAGTGAAAATGCCTATCACTTGGGAACCTTAAGATTTTCTACCAGAAAGGATGCAGAGCATTAGCATCCTGTAACTGTGAAGAACCAGAAGTGAATTGCTGTCATGTTTTGATTTTGTGGGTGTGTTTAAGAAAATGTACAAAATTGGAGTGTCCTACATGTGTTTGTTCCACCTATGAAATTCTGACTCTGTTGGTGCTAAAATGTTAAATTCCTTTTAAAAAAAGAAAAAGGAAAAAAGAATATCACATAAGATCTAGGTTCCTGAAAAACTGAATATCCCCCAGCTCTGGAACCCACTCCTGTTCTGCAGTAACTGCTGCAGTTTGTAGTGGCCAGCCCTTAGGGTGTGGTGGGCTCTCCACTAGCACTGTCCCCATCTGTCTTTGCCTCTCACACTGAGACCTCAATCTCTATGGCTTTCCTAATGTTAGACTTGAAAAACAAATGTTTTTTTTTAATGGCCATATTTCTATAAAGAGTGGTAAGATTGAAAATGCACCTATATGGCCATATGTCTAAATAAAAGAAATACAGTCCAGGGAGAATGAATATTTCTTTGAAGAAGCAAAGAATATTCTACACATTTAATTTGTCCAGGTATCTGTGTGAAAGACTGCATCTTTGAAGACCCACTGTCTCCTCTTTGTATGCACATTTATATAAGCTTACTTGCCTCTTAGGAGTTTAGTGTAAAAGCACAGTGACTGTAATACATTAGCTATAATGTGAGCTGACTTTAAAACTGGGTGTGTGAACATATGGACACTTAGAAAAAGTGGCAAAGGATTTACTCCCAAAGCCAGTGCACTATATTTGGCAAATGGAGTTATGTGTGATTTTTAACTTTCCTGTTTCCTTTTTTATGTTATAAATTTTTCACCATGTACTTATGGTATTTTTCAAAACAGAGGAAGAAGAAAAACAAAAAGAAATGGTTTGGGAAGAATTTTAAATAGATATTCCCTGTTGGTTCCCCTCTGGATGCAATTAATGCATACTTCAATCTTCATAGAACGTAACCCAAATGCAAGGGTCTTTATAATCAGTCTTCCCAAATTGATTTTCACTCAATCAAACCCTCCTCTCCAGGCATATTGATTTTCTTATTGTCCCTTAAACACACCTGAACTCTGAACCATTTCCTCCTCCACATTTTTATTTATTCTATTAACCCTCTTGACTTTCATCCCAAACCAGAATATCTTATTTTGTTGATGTATCAAAATGCACATATTATCCAAGGCCAGCTCAGACTCCTTATTAGTGCTTTCCTGAGATTCCTGAAGTGATCACTGTCCTCCCTAATTGCAATTTATGATTGTAGCAAACAGTTTAATATTTTCTTTTACATTTTTTGTTTGTTTTAATTAGTTATACATGACAGTAGAATGCATATATGTACTTTAATATATCACATAGATGAGATATAATTTCTCATTTTTCTGAGTGTACATGTTGCAGAATCATATTGGTCATGTAGTCACATATACACATACAATAATGATGTCTGCTTTATTATACTATCTTTCCTATTCCCACATCCCATCCCCTCCCCTCCCATCACTTCCCTCTACCTAATCTAAGGTAATGCTATTCTTCCCTAGTGCCTCCGCCTTATTGCAAATTAACATCGTACATTAGAGAAAACATTTGGCCTTTGCTTTTGTGGGATTGGCTTATTTCGCTTAGCGTGATATTCTCCAATTCCAATTTACAGTAATAAATTGATTTTTTTTTCTTCTGAGGAACTCTAAGATTCTGAGCTAATAATCATTTTTATGATACAAAATATTCCATGGCTTAAAAATAAAACAAAAATCTTCACAAATATTTGGTTTAAATGAAATCAGCTAGATTTACTTACTGCCGTACTTGAAGAATCGTTAAGACATGCATGTTCTTGTATTTATAATAAAGAAGAGGAGTTTTTATATATGGTATTTTGAAAATTCTTTGCAAACTCCTTTTTCTGTCATTTGTTTTTAGTAGAATTTCATAGAATTTTATTCTGAAGACTATCTGGGTAATGGTAGTTTATAGTATAGTTCTGTTTATCTCTTTCCTCCAAAACAGATAGGAAATTTCTAAAGACAGCAGACATTTTTTTTTTTTTTTTGCAATTTTTTTCTGTGCTCTGAAGTCTTTGAGTAATTATGAGATCATGGTATGTATACAACAACCACAAGCAGGATGTGAATGGCTCAACAATGCATCGTCTTTTGGTTAAGATATTGGAACAGTAGCAAAGAGGGGAGTGTCCCAGACTTAGGTAACAAAACACCCCAAAAGACACTGCATCACCTCTGGACATTTAACAGTGTTTCCCTCTTCCTGACACTTGTTTCTGGCATCTCCTTTTCTGTCTGGACCAAATGATTTCAAACCTGTGCTTCCATAGCTCTCCACTGTGAAAGAAGCTTAGGGAGATAGGATCACTTCCATTCAAAACGCACACTCATTTTCCCCTCTACTATTGGCAAATTGATAGGAACTTTATATCTGTCATGTCTTCTTTAAGATGAATGTGAGGCATGTGAATGATAATGCACTTTAGTAGTTATTCAATTTCAAAATGAATGACAAGTTGAGAAATCCTTCCTGAAGTCTGGATCCACAGAAACATGAGAGCTGACTATGTACTATCTCTAACAAATTGTGCCCTTGACTTATTTTTGAAGTACTTGTGTGTCTACGAACTCATAAAGAGAAATTTTGCATCTATTTTCTCACACATATTATGATACCCTAAAATTTTCAAAGAATTGTCTTAACATGCTTTGCAGGTTAAAAAAGAATTTAGTGTATGCTTAATGAACACATCAACTATGTGTGGAACCCATTGATATTTCTCCCTAGCATTTTGTGATGCCAGATATTTCCTATTTTACCCTTATACTGAAGCCACTGTATAATCCATGTTGCCTCAACCATCCTACTATCTTCTGTGCCCTTACTTTTCTAAGAATTGTCAAAGCACTAGCAGCATGGACCTCACCCACAGCTTGTTCGAAGTGCAGAATCTCAGGTTCATCCTTAGGCATAGTAATTCAGACCATGCATCTAACCAAAGCCCTTTGGCAATTGTTATGTTCATTAAGGTAGGAGAAGCTTCACACAAAGTGACCCCCTGAATTTTTCACTGTGAGTTTATTCATTGGCTCATAGGCATCTCTCCCTTCCAGCTATTCCTCTTTTCCTGAGGGATGTCTTCAGATATTTTCCCCCACCTTTCCTTTCATCAAGTCAACCTGCTTACGACTTACTTGACCACACACCCAATCAAAACTCTTCTATCCATCTATCTCCAATGCTACTCCAAACATGAAAGTTTTCTTGAGCCTGCCTCTCCTGTCTTTAACTAGCCCAGGTTGAATTCCTTATCTTTGGTGCTACTCAGATGAGTACTCCACTTTCCAGATGTATTTTAGCTAATTTGACTGCCCCTCTGCCTCATTATTTCCCTACAACTTCCTAAGTCACAATTGCTTCAAGTTGCTGAACATGTTGTACATTTTTCAAACATCCATGGTCTGGTCTCTCTGTGGCTTTGCCACTATTGGTACTTTCCTTCTTTAGCCTCTCCTTTTGGGCTAGTAGGATAGCTCAGTGGTAAAGCACTTGCCAAGTATGTGTGAGTCCCTGGAATTAGTCACTAGCACTGAAAGAAAAAAAAAAAAAGCAACAGCTTTTCCAAAATTGTCTGAAATAATCCTCTTTTTATTCTATGAAAACTCAGCTGGTACTTTCCTCTTCTCCACCTGTGTTCCCATTAAATACGTGGCCTCCATCCATCTATCCTCAGCTTTCTTCTTTTATCTCACTGCACATTTTCTGTTAGTGATGTTGCTTACTCAAGGCTTCTACAACCAGGTTTAGTATAACCTGCTCCTTTTATCTATGGCTGACCTTTTCTCCAAGCTCCAGGCTTAGATCTCTCTCTGAATGTTAAACATATTTCCCTGACAGTATGCCCCAAACTAAACTTATCCTCTCCCTTCTTGCATTCTGTATTCTTGTAGCTGGGCTGGTGCAATTGAAGAGTCTTGCTCAACTCCTCCATTTTTTACCAGGCACATCCAATTGTCCTGAGTTCTTCCAATCCTACTGTATTAATAATGACTCTCAAATCTCTTCTGCCTCTCATTACATGGTTACCAACTTAGTTCAGTATTTCTTCATTATTTCTTACTTTCACTGTAATAATTGTCCCCTACTGGGTTGTCTTGATCCTCACCTGCAGGGTTCTTTCTAATCAATTTTTTTTCCTTCCCATTCAGTAAAAAAGCTTCCTTCCTCATATTGTCACCACCCCACTTGGTTTCTTCATGCATGTTCACCAAAGCAAGGAAGGTCTTCTGAGTTTAAACCAACAGAAAAGAAAGGTCAAGAAGGTGAGTAACTCAAATTAGACAAGGTTTCTTGGTCAACTCTTCCTCTGATATCTATGAACATAGTAGAAATGAGGCAAAATTAAAGTCATAGCAAATAAATATCAACAACACAAATAATACCTCTTATGGTTTGGATGTAAGGTGTCTCCCCAAAGCTCATATGTGAGACAATGTTAGAGGGTTCAGGGGAGAAATGATTTGGTTGTGAGAGCCTTAATCCAATAAGTGCATGAATCACCTGATGGGATTAATTGAGTGGTAACTGCAGGCATGTGGGGTGTGGCTGAAGGAAATGGTTCATTGGGGATGTAGCTATGGGATACATATTTTGTATCTGGAGAGTGGATTCTCTTGTTCTCTGCTATCTGGTCATCATATAAGCTGCTTCCCTCTGCCATATTCTCCCACCATGATGTTTTGCCTCACCTTGAGCCCCAAAGAATGGAATCAGCCTGCTATGGACTAAGACCTCTGAAACTGTGAGCCCTCAAATAAACTTTTCCTACTCTGCAGTTGTTTTAGTTGGGTCCTTTTAGTCACAACTGTGAAAAAGCTGAATAAAACAATAGTTAAATCAAAATAAAGCCAAAGTTCTAATTGATTCTAGGTCAAAAACACATTTGCCAATAATCCTGAAGATTTTTCTACCTTAACTTCCAAATAGTCATTCTTACACCCTACTCACTGCCCATGCAATTTAGGTATGGCTCGTTTGTAAAAGTGAAACTCTCCCCTTTGTTCTTTAAAATTTTTGCTCAGGATAATCTCATATTTCTAAACTCTCTACCCATCAAGTAAACGTAGAAATTCCTTTTTTCCCTAATCTATAGTCTTCTTAAAGAGAGCCTTGGAAACCATCTTATAGCTTAGCCTCATGGGGTAAGCTTAGCCTTAAGGGAGTTATTCAGGAGTTTGTAAAGATTTCTAAAATCTGAATAGAGAGGAGTTTTAAATCAACACTTTATGAGGCAAAGATATGGATCAAATTATTAAACAGGGTCATAAAAATATTCAGTTCCAATGTTAAGCCCCCTTGTATTAGCCAATGTTCCATAACAGTGTCAAAATAACTAATACGAACAATTTAAAAGGAGAAAAAGATTTATTTTGTCTCATGGTTTCAGAGGTTTTAGTCCACGGTTCCTTGGTTCCATTGTTTCTGGGTCTATGGTGAGGCAGAATGTCATGGATATGGTGGTAGAGGAAAGCGGCTCATCCCATGGTGGCCAGGAAGGGGAGAGAGACATACAGACAAAGAGAAAGAGAAAGTTCAAGGGTATGTACCTAGTGGCCTACCTCTTCTGACTAGATCCTTCCTCCTAAGTTTTCACTACTTCCCAATAGACCATTGAGTTATGAATCCTTAAACAGATAACTCCATTTATGAGTTCAGAATCCTCATGACCCACTCGCCTTCCGAAGATGCTAACTCTGAACACTGCTGCACTGGGGGCCAAGCCTTCAATACATGAGCTTCGTGGGTATTTTACATCCAACCCATGGAACCAACAATCAAAGATCCAGGCAGACAAGTGCATGGACAGGAAGAGAAGTCTGGTAACTGCTTGTAACAAATGTGGTATTGTCTCGAATTCAAGATAGCTAGGAGCCTGACCAAAGAATCCCACTATCATATCCACAAAAGTAAATTTACAATGCATTTTTCCCATGTACTCAAATACAGGAACTAAAATATCATTAGTGCTTTATTTTGCTTTCCTCAATGTTAATAATATAAAATAATTCTATACTTTAAAAATGATATTAATGAATAATCCTTGAAAAGAAAAATTTACCAGGAATATTTCTCTTTAGGAACTTAAAGATCCAGGAACCACATTAACTTTGAGTACTTATTAAACTTCAAGACCTGTCATGCTTAGGGATTTAGATAAATTTTCTCAATTGATTTAAAGAAATACTCTTATATGAAGATGATATCAATAGAAAATTTTGAAGAATAAATGAAAATAATAGTAACTGAGTACTTACTTAATGCCAATAACTTTTTTTAAAAATCATGGGTATCTCTTATATAAAGTAATTTTTTCAGGTAAGAATACTGCTCAGTGATGCTGACAGTGAACTGCTTGCAGAAACAGAACTCTTAGTTGATAAAATGAGGCTTCATTTATTTGATTTCAAGGTCTAGGAAGACACTTTTAGATACCCATGAAGTAAAGTGCTCTCTATTTGCATTTTTAGTCGGATCTGTCTGCAAAGATATCTTGCAGCTACATTGCCCCACAATGCCTAGCACTGTGTTCTACCACACACAGCCATTAATAAATGCTTCCTGAATTAATGGATGCACTTTACTGTGCTATTAAGGAACACTCACCAAACTCCAGGAAATGCTTTGTTTCTTTGATCATAGGCAACTGGTTATGAAATATTTTTTTAAAGAAAATAAATTAAAATCTAATATGTATTGAGTAAAATTGATAATTTTATCATTATTTGGTTCGCTGTTGAGGGTATTGATTTTGTATGCACTTAAATAGCTGGAAGAGTAGGAGTAACATTAGAAAGTAATTTTTTATGAACATAATAAAGAATAGGAATTCTTTGGCATACAGATTTAAATACAAAATTACAAATTCATTTGGAGAGACAACTGATTTACTGTCTTATACTTCCATGAAAAACAAATATTTCTTAATAGATAATTTTATACATGTGTTACTTGTCAGTGTACCTCAAGTAAGTAATCATTTGCACACTATCCTGAAGAGATAAGGAAAGAATGTGATATTTATTATGTGCCTGTTCTGTGTTATGTGGTTGGTTAGATGGTATACATAGACTGTGCAATGTTAAGACCATCATATGAAATGTGTGCTACTAAAATCATATTTGCCTGGGGAAACTGAGTCATGGAGAGGTTACGTAAGTGTTACAACTTACATATTCTACAAATGTTAAGGACAAAATTTAAACTTGTCTGTGTTATCCCAAAGTCTTTATGCCCTCTACTTCTACCATGCCACCTCCAATAATTCAAAGGATAAGGAAGGCACAGTGGTACAAATAGGGCCTTCACCCAAAAGGATCAGAGTAATAGCGTAATGGATAATAAAATATTTACAATATCAACAGGGTCAGGGATAAGTGCATTTTTGGAAAAAAAAAAAATGACTGGAAGGAAACACCACAATGTGAACAGTGGTTACATTGCATTACATTACATTTTGCTATTTTAGTAATGGAAATTTTTAAACTCACAATAAAGCAGGTTAAGTGCATTTTAGGACAAGGCTATACATCAGATCAAAGAAGAATTCTGGGAGAGAAGCTGCACGACGCCATTGTCTAGTCTGAGCAGAGGGAGAGGGTGTGCCACCCTACCCCTCCATCTGAACGTGAGCCATGGCATATAGCAAAAACTGGCCAAAGTACACTTCCATTTTCAACCCCTGGCAAGGGGCAGCAGTCATAATGGGGAAGAACTCTGAAGAGGAGGAGGACGGCAGAGGCTTTTACCTAATATCTCAAATAATAAGTGAAAAGAACACAGGTGTTTAACTCCTCAGAGAGGAAGTATGCAAGATCTCAGACACAGAGGGTTGAACATAGCCCTGAAAGCCACACAACATGCTGCAGGAGAAAATGATTCTTCTTCCTATAGGTTCTACTGCTTCATGGATCTTCTCAAGAGGGACTACATGATATTCTACTGTTTCATAATATTCTCAATTGGACTATATATTTATCCCACATACAGATTCATATGCCTTCCCCCTACAGTATTGATAGTGAAGTGCAACCCAAGGATTGTAAAAAGGAGAATGGAGGGATAATAAAAACTCAATTCCTTTTGGTTTTTTCTCTCACATAGCTTGCCTGACTTCTACCCTTCTTTTCTTTCTTTGTCCTAAATAAGTATATTTTCATGAACCACCACCCTCTAACCATCTACCTCCTTGCAAATTAGTGAGGTTTGTACAATATCTAGATTACAAATTTTCTCATCAATAGAAGCCAACCCAGCCAGGCATGGTGGTGCACACCTATAATCCCAATGGCTAGAGAGGCTATGGCAGGAGGATCGCAAGTTCAAAGCTAGCCTCAGCAAAAAAACTCACTGAGACCCTGTCTCTAAATAATAATACAAAAATAGGGTTGGAGGTATGTTTTACTGACTTGAGCACCCCTGGGTTCAACCCCTGGCTAACCCTATACCAAAAAAAAAAAAAAAAATAGCAGTCAACCTGTCTATTTTATTAAAGATTTTACATTTTATTTCTAATACCTAACAATAAAAAAAGACCTCATGGTCTGGGGTTGTGGCTTGGTGGTTGAGCGCTCGCCTAGCATTCATGAGGCACTGGGTTAAATCTCTGGCACCACATAAAAATAAACAAAATAAAGGAACTGTGTCCATCTACAACTAACAAATATTTTTTTAAAAAAGACCTCAACATTACAAGAGTGCTGCTTCCTGAGATAATAGAGTAGCCCTTCCTATGTAACACTGTTCATGGTTTTAAATGAAACATTTTAAAACTCAGTGAAATCATTTCTGGTCTCTGAAACAAAGAATGCTTATTTCTTATCACCTGGAGAAGTTGACCTGAACATGATAAATCGGATTCTTTTTGGATCCCCTAATGAGTATGAGTGGTGATAACAAAACACCAGCCTGGCCTAGGACATAATTTCTTATAAGTTTTTGAGGCCAGTTATTCAATCTTGTGTATTTTACACTTAATTCCAGACCATTCTGCAAAGTCTCCTTGGCTTCCAGCTTGAAGATCAAGGGCCATTTTTTTTGTCTTGGCTTGAGATTCTTAAGCTGAGGTTGACTGGAGAAGGGAGGTGAGCCGGAACACAGCCTCTCTCATCTCTGTCTTTAGTTTGAGCAGTCAGGCCTGCTAATTTTGCCTCCTACTGTCATTCAGAATCTTCCGCCAAGAGAGTTTTTTGAGAAGCAAGAGGCAGAGCACTTAGGCGAGGAGATTGTTTTAATTATTTATTTTAAGAAGTGGAAGCAACTGGGAAGGGGAAGAAAAATAAGATGGGTCAATGCTGAGTCCATCATTCTGGAAACCTTGGGGTAAAAAACAGCAGCTACTTAGTTTATACTCAAAAGAAAAATATGCGAATATGAATCGTAATGCAACTGCTCATACCCAGATTCTTCTAAGTGCGTTAAGAGAAGAGAAATCTTGGATTTTCCATTAGAGAAAATGCATTTGAGTCTATGAACAGAAGAGTACACTGGTGTGAGTTTCGTCTCTGTATTCTGCAATGATGTGTACTTGCTATTAAGATTTTTGGAAAAAAATAGCCATGTTTTTCTAGTCTTGATGTTATCTCATGATATGCAGGAACACAACAAATGAGAAAAGAAGCAGTTACGAGCCCTTGTATTTTCAAAAATTATTCTTCTTAAAAGCTTATATGCATATTCTTGAGAGACATCCTTAGGAGCTCAGTCAGAACCAATGAATTTTTATGTCATGACCTACTCTGCCAAGTATGATTATTTCATCTTCCAGGTCAAAACATATTTAAAGGGGAATTGCTTCTAGGAATCAGCAAAGGCAAGGCAAAAAATGCAAAGGGATATATGAAAAAAAATATAAAGAAGATATAAGGACTTATAGAGCCACATGGTTTGAGAAAACCTATTTGAGGAGCCAGCAATTATACCTATGCTAATAATCTTTGCACAAAAATTCAGTGTTCCAAATGTTAGTACAAGTCATCATATTTAAAATCTCTAATGAAAAAAAAAGCAGAAAGCAGTATAAGAATTTTAGAAAACTGTCCATCCCAAATAGATATTTAAGTATTTTAAATTTTAAAACAAATAAAATTTAATCAGGGAATTTCCTTTACCAGCTATTACGTATAAGATGTTTTTCCATTCAGGTAAGTTCATTTAGGCTCTCTTTCTTTTAGCACTAGGTGGATGTGGTGGCCACTTGCTACAATGGTCTGTCTAGGTGATTTCATTCTCTTGCAAAAAGCAGTCCCAGAACAGTTAACATGCAAACCATGTGTTAGTGTGTGTGTGGGAGGGAGGGAGGAGAGGATGGGAAGAGGAGGTTGTCTGTGCTAATGGAAAATAAACTCAAAGGGCATATCTTGCATCACCTTCATATGTGAAGGGCATCTATTTGGGTTTTTCATTTTCTGATAGGGAGTGATAGAATTACAAGTAATACAATAAATAAATAGAGCTTTAGGGAGTTCAACAAAATAATTCCAACCCTGGCCAGTGATTTGATTTGCTGTAGCACATCTATCTGACTGAGCCATCTGGCAGGGAACCAGCATATCAGAACAGCCATGATGTAGCCTTGAGACAGGTCAGTCCCTTAGAAAACAGGCCACTGGGATAAGTTTAGAATGTGGTATGACTGAGGATGGGTGACTACCAAGGAAGGGTTATAGCACAGGAAAAGCAATGAGTGGTCCATATCACTGTGTGAGAGTGTTTGACCAGGCCAGGTATGGAAGAGGCCCATCTCACTAATGAGAAGCAGGACGCTTTAGACAGATGTTGACTATGGTTTTGAGAGAGTTGCTTATTTATAATAAGCAACTGAGGGGCTACATTTGGAGAAGAATAGTTAAGAATTCGACTAATTCCAACTAAGAAGGCCTATCCAGGGACAGGAAAGCAAAAGAGTTGAATAAGTCAGGGCATTTAGATGCTGTTTTAGAGATTGTACAGCCATCTGTTCTACAGGCACACCTTGCTGTTAGACCATGAGAGCAAGGCCTAGTTCAAAGTTCCATTAGATGCTGACATAGGCTGCCAATACTTCTCACCATGTCACATTAGGCTGGGCTGCCTTTACACAGAGAAATGATGGACACCAGGGTAAAGATATGGGTGTTCAGAATTTATAAAGGCAAAAGTAATAGAATATAATGTAAAAACTGGCAAAGGCACTAAGGGACATCTTACAAAACTGGAACAAATACTTTTTTATTCTGATTTGCTTTTCTAAACATTATATGCATAAATACTCTCATTGCTGCATTTGTGTACATGGGGGGCTATGAGGGCTATCTGGAGGAAAAAAAATAAAGCTTATCAATTATTTTTTTAGCACCCTATTGAACACATCACTGCATTTTAATCTGGGACAGAGGGTGCAAAATGGCATATGGTTAATCAGGGGTTCGTAGATTATTTGGTAATACAACTTAACTGTGTTGAGATGAAATGAGAAATTGTGTGTCTCCCCTGGAGCAGCATTATCAAGCATCCTGCCTGGTACTTAAAATTGATTGTGCATTATATTGGTTAAAGAGTGGCATTTTGAAATAAAATTAGGGCTGATTTGCATTTGTGTTAAATAGTCGCACATGTGTTTAATAAGAATAGCTTTTTCTTTTAGAACCTATTTATAGTTTGCATTAGTTTATATCAATGTTTTATGAACATTGTTTCAAAGGGCAAGACAAACAAGGATATAATTACTCATAAGAAAAATAGTTTTTATGAGTTATATTATTTCATTTGGAAAAATTAAATATACTTTTTATTAATTAGAGCACATGCCATAACAGTAAATATACCAAGGTGATTCAGTCTTTTTAGCTAACAGTTTTAAAAACATTGGGAAACATTTCATGTTATCAACTTTTACATCTAGAGTACATTTGTAGATGCTCTCAGAATCCTTGATCAATATCTGTTGATTAAGATTTAAGCTCCATGAGTTTGTTGCATTATGTTTAATTTATGTGTGTTTCCTTGATTCACAATCTATAGTAAATTCTTATTGCTTAGATCTAGGCAAAATGTCTTTAAAATTATCAATAACTTCCAGACAGCAGAAAAAATGAATTCATATTGATGGTAAAGGAAAATAAACTGCTAATGCAATGTGCACAGATTTATTAACTAAGTAAGTCATTATTTCTCCCTCAATTATGATGAAAATTATCTTCTTTCTAGAAAATTCCACTTTTCAAGAGGGCATTTGAAAGACATTTTAGTAACAATTAAAGGAGCAACTAGTCCAGTTATTATAGAGGAGGACTTGGAAATGCAGGGGGAAAGGACAGAATGATCATCTTATTTAATTTATGTTATATTACATTATCTTTGATACGGGACTCAGGGGATTGAAGTTCAGAAAATTTAATCACCTAAGTGAAAAGATATTGCTGTTTTAGAATTGGTGTTGTAAGATGGCATCAGAGGTAAAAAACATATCAGAGAAGTTCATAGATTCTGTTTCTGATTTTTAAGTTTTTTAGTGTAAATCATCAATGGAATCTTGGAAGACATAATCAGCCTCTCCTTTCCTCTTCTCCTTATCTTCCAACCACCTTATAAGATTTACATTTTAAAAGGCCAGGCAAATACTACTAAGACAGTGAAATATATAGTAAGGACCTGGTTGTAAATCTAACCATAATCATCTCTTAAAGATTGGTTATAAAATGGTCATTTTGGGCTGAGTGTCAAAGGTTCAATAAATTAAAACTTGTCAGGCAAGAAAGTGAATTGAGTTTCAAAGTGGCTCAGACATGGAAAGAGAGCCTGGGAAGGAGCTTCTGTGACATGTCCCTGATGCAGCTAAACAGCCTGTATGGAAAGTAGATCCGAAAAGTGAAAAGAGTAGATAAGCTCTTGAGACTGTTTTGTTGTAGAATAACCTGATGATCCTGAGTGAATGATACATGAATCAATGTCCTACCATTCAGGCAGTGAACTGGTTCATCAGCTGGCTCTCATGTGACCCACCCTCTTTGTCTCAGACAAAAGGGTTGCAGTCCTAGACAATGATGTGCTTTTAAAGGGTTTATTTTGGCTCCTCTAAGAAATTAAAGGAAAATAAGGGTCTAGAAAAGGATAGCACCAACATTTTGTAAAATTTCAGATGAAAGTTTCTAACAGCTTGGACCAAGTTTCTAGAAGTGGAAGTAGTAAGAAGATCTATACTGAAGAAGAATCAACCAGATTTGCTGGAAGATTAGATGTGGTACTGAGAGGAGAGAAATGATCCATGATGACAAGTTTTCTGATCCAAGTAATTTAAAAAACCGAGCTGCTGAAATGGGGTAGATTATGAGAAGATTGTATCAGGTGGTCCTTTTGGGCACATGATCACTTTCAGATGCCTATTAGGGACAGAGTAACACATGTGAAGTAGTTATCTTGGAAAGCAAGAGAATAAATAGATGAGAAGAATATAGGAATATTCCCAGGTAGCCCTAATAATCCCCCAGTTTGTGAATTTTCCCCAAAGGATTCTCATGTTTCACCAGGAATGAAAACTGTTGAATTAGGAAAATAAAGCCATTATTTTTGATGAGCAATCACTTGGAAATATTTTGCCATTAAATATTAAAGCTTGAAAAATCACTTGGAAATATTTTGTTATCCACACACATTATAGGGGTGGTGTTGGGATTTGGGGATGGTGTGGCAAATTGTATGGCTTGAAAAAGTTCCTTCATTATTCTCATTGTTCCTTATAAACATGGAAGCGACTAACATAAATGCAGAGAAGGATATCTCTGTGAGCCTCTTTAGGAGTGTTGTCAAGCTAATATCAGGACTTGACCATTTTGGAAGAGAAGGAATAGAGTATTTGCTAAGTGCCTTCTGTCCCAGACACTGCTTTCTGCTTCACACAGAGTATCTTATCCTCTGACTTTCATTTTAAAGGTGGAAAAAGTAAGGTTAAATAATTACATCTACATAACATAGCTGGATATGAATAGGGCTAGAATTTTTTCCTCTTCTATCTGAAGAGGTTGAGAAAAAGATGCCTCTAAACATGTTGGTAAGAGATGGGTAACATAAATACTTAAGTCAATAACTTGTTTGAGTGCACAATATCTGCATAGTAATATATGAAATTCTGTAAATAAACAACTTTAAGATTGTAAGCTTCATGAGGATATAGTACATGCTGTCCTATATGCAGTTGTACTCTGAATTCATTCATTCATCTAACATGCATTTAGTGCTCATAATAGTCAAGGAGTGATGAACTCCATAGCTAAAAAAGACACAGTTCTTGTTCTTGAGGATTTCCTATTATATAGAGAGAATCAGAAAATAGCACTCCGTTTCTGCTTTAAAGGCAGACTCTTCTTGCCTGTTTAATATTCATCAAGTGCCTATAATCCTGGGCTTTGCAAAAATCATTCACTGCTTTCTGCAGTGATCAGTTAATCAAGCATAGCCACAAAGGGATTTGAGCAAGGGTGGTATAAGGCTGGATTCTAGAATTCAGGAAAGCCACTGCTAGCCAGAGCCCAAGGTTCTAAATACAGACAACTCAAAGGCTGGGAACAAAGCTATGTGTGCTCTGAGGGAACCTGAGCCCAAGAGATCAGCCCCAGGGTGAAGCTCAGAAAGAAGCCAACATTGCTGGCCTAAATAGAAGCAGACCAAGTTTAGATTTTCAAACACTGGAGTTCAACATTTTCAAAGAGATTCATTGCTGCTTTGAAAATTATGAACTGAAAAGTAAGGATGGGTGTAGCAGAGCCTTAGAAGCTTCTAGAGAGAGGTGGATCTTAACTGCGGCACTTCTCTGTGGCCTCTTAGGCCTCAGGCTCTTCTGAATGGGCTCTAAGGCTTCCTCTATCAGGACCTGGGCAAAGAGGAGCTGTTTCCTGGCAATACTTACTGCTGTGCTGGAGGAGGAGGCAGAGCTGAGGCCCCCACATCCTTAGCTCCAGAGGCTCTGGAGAGCCCCTGTCTACAGCTTATAAAAAAACTGCTTGACTTTAAGGAGCATTTATTTCCTGCACTCAAGCAAGAAAGCCCTTCCACCCTTGCTGTTGGTGGAAGGTGTCCAAAATCTGGGGATTACATCCTCAAGTTGGGGTATAACTTGGGCTTTTAATAAGAGGCAAGTTTACTTGGACCAATTATTATTATTATTATTATTATTATTATTATTATTATTATTAATTGGCATCTGGTTGTTCTTACACAAAATCCAGCATTGGCATTTCTAGCACTGGTCTTTGGATTTCTAGAGGTACTAAGTTGGATTCTTTTTCCTTCTGGATTCAGCTATCTTATGGTGGTTCCTAGAGTGGGAGGGTACATTGATCAGCTTTTTTTTTTTTTTTTTTTTGCTGCTATAACAAATACTTAAGATTAATCAACTTAAAAGGAGCAAAGGTTTATTTTGACTCATTGCTTCAGAGGTTTCAGTCCATAGTCACTTGGCCCTCTGTCTATGGGTCTATAGTGACACAGTACATCATAGAGTGCTTGGGAGAGGAGGGCTGCTCACATCATGGTAGCTGGGAAATAAAATGAGACAGAGAAAGGGGCTGGGGTCACAATATCCCTTTTGAGGGCACAGCCCCCAATGACCTGGTTTTCTTTCACTAGGCTCCACTTCCTAAAGGGCCTACAACCTCCCACCAGCACCACAGGTTGGGGATCAAGCCTTCATAACACCTGGGGGACATTCTAAATCCAAACTATAGCAGAAAGACAAAAGGCCTATCATGACAACAGTGGATGTGTTTGGTGTTATGAGGCTGCCTGGCAGGGCCATGGATAAATTAGAGAATCAATTTAAAGCAGGTGGATGCACCGACTAAGCCTACTGATATAGCCCATTTCTCACCCATGGCTGGGCAAGTGAACTGTAGTCCCTTTCCAAGCCTGGATGTTGAAGCATTAGTTATGAAACTGAAGAAAATATATAGGCAGCTGGAAGTGTTGGTTTATTGGGATTATTAAAACAACAATAGCAATGACAATCCCCAGCCTAAGGAGATCTTAAAGGTATTGCAGCATGCCTACATAGAATAGACCTGATTGAAAGATTCCTAAAATATGAGGCAAAATCAATGGGAGAAAATGGATGGATCTGATCAGTGGATAGAACACTTACTATTCAAGAAGTGGAGTAATTTCCACAAGGCTATAAATTCTGTTATGCAGTTCATGCTAGAGAAAGAATGGGGAACTTAAATGTGTACTGGGATTTTCAATGGCCAAATGTATTATAGAGCCCAACAGACTTGATCCTGGCCATGCCCCAACAAAATTTAGTCTTTAGAATATCAGTTTATTTGTATGATCTAATCACCTCAATGTGAGAAGCATCACAGAATGGTGGCATCATGGGATGATCAGTCTCTCCAGACACCCAATGGCTCAACAGCACATCTAATCCTGTCCTTATTCCACTACTAGCAGACAGCAGAGCAGTTCTCAGATGCAGCTTCTGCCAGTGGATAGATTCCTTTAGCCAGATCATCACATAGTCTCATGGGTATAGTCTGATTCTCATAACCACATCCCAGATCCTCTTCATATTACAAAAAAAAAAAAAGATGAGAAAAATGCGTACACCCTTCAAGGTGATACCATTTATGTTGCAGTATGTTAGAAAATCATCAGGGCTGTGTATAGCATAGAGTAGAAGGGTAAATTCACTTGGTTAATTTTTCAACATTCAGAACAGTGAAACTTTTAAATATAAACTTTTGCTTGGCTCACTCAATTACTTACGTGAAGATAGGAAACTCCCTCCATTATCACTACCACACAATTCCTGGAACTTGGAAATGAAATATTATCTTAAAATATATACAGAGAAAATAAAACAATACTACCCTGGGAGGAGCCAATCTTATTCTGATCCATACTTCTGGTGAGAGAATGACTAACTTCCCCTTTCTAGACTTTCTCTTTACTATGAATTTTAACTTGTTTTTTAGCTAATCTCATGTGGATAGACTATTCCCTCCTCAAACACAGATTAATATTCAGAGCAAGGTATTGCATAGTTTTTGTTATGTAAAATGATTAAGAGCTGAATTTTTTTTCCCCTGGAATTGTAATACTGATTCTTTTTTAAATACAAGAAACAATTATGAGAATTTTTTTTTAAGTAGGGGGGACTGAACCCAGGGCTTTGCACATGTGAGGCAAGCACCATACCACTGAGCTACGTCTCCAGCCCCTACCTACTTCTCACTCATTTAGAAATCTTCCTTGGTATTTATAGTTCATGGTTTAACCAGAAAATTAGACAGCATTTAAAATTTTGTGTGACTGTTTTAAAATCACTCCGCAAGATGCAGGCTAAAACATTTCCTCTGGCTGGACATGGTGAATGTAAATGTACCAGTGCTGTTCCCTTCTCCCATGCAATGACTCTCCTCCAGGACTGACTGCTTTTTGTCACTTGCCAGTGCTTTCAGGTAGTGACTTTTTGTAGCTTGTCCGGTGTTGATAGTTGTTTATACTTGAAGATTATTCAGCTATTCCAAAGGAATCCCTGAGGAAATAGGGAGGGGAAGTTAGCATTAGCGACCCTTTGACTTGTGATCAGAAGGTTTGTGATTATTTTTAAGTTTGTTCATATTCGAATGCAAACAATCAAAGAAAGGTGTATCGGGAGAGGGGGAAAAAAAAGAGTCCCTGACTTACAGTGGTTGCATTTATGAATTTATAATTTTTTTGTAACTGTATGATGGTACAAAAGTGTACTCATCCAACAATTTTGCTTTGCACAATAGTATAGTATTCAATAAATTGTATGAGGTATTCAACAACTTATTATAAAATGGACTTTGTGTTAGATGACTCTGCCCAACTGCAGACTAATGTAAGTGTTCTGGGCATATTCAAGGTAGGCTAGGCCAAGACATTATGATTGGTATTAAATGCATTTTTGATTCCCAGTATTTTTCAATTAGCTTAGATTTATTTGGATGCGACCCCACTCTGAGTCAAAGATCATCTGTATATCAGAAGACAAAATAAACAGGAAGGAAGAAGATTGAGTGAGGTTGGAGTAGGAAGGGAGGGGAGAAGAGAGGAAGAGAGAAAGAATTCCAAGCCAACAGTGCACACCTGGAAAGCTAAGAGTAGTTGCCTGAGAGGGCATCTACCTGGGTGACAGGTGTTAAAGACAGAGCAACCATCTTATATTGTCTGAGCCAAAGAAAAAGCGAGGAGGAGTATAAGAGGAAGAAAACCAGACATGAAAAGAGGGAAGTGACAAACACACATACAGGAAAGCAAAGATGATGTCCAAAGTGTCACGTCCTTGTGTAAACCCCTCCTCTTGAATGCAGCCAGAACTCGTGACCTGCTTCCAGCTAGCAGAGTCTGGCAAAGGAGATGGGATTCACTCTCTTTTTTTAATATTACATTGTATGAGACTCCTTTTTAGCAAACAGGAATGAGAGATTCTCCTGTTGACTTTGAGGAAGCAAGCAGCCTGCTGTGAATTGCCTCTGAACTGTTTCACATGGCAGAGAGTAACAGTGGGTGGCCCCTAGGACCTGAGGGCAGCCTCCAGCCAAGAATCAGTAAAAAGCTGGTGTGATCATTCCTCCAGTTGAAAGGAAATGATTTCTGACACAAACTGCGTGTGCTGGGGATTTATGGCAGTGGTAGAGTACCTGCATAGCATGTGCGAGGCCTGGGTCCACCACCAGCACACAACAACCACTGTCACCAAACTGAGTAAGCTCCTAGGCCCATTCTTCCCTCATCCTGCCTTTAGCATTGATAGATCTTAAGCTAAAGCCCTGCTAATCTGTGCCTAGATCCCTGCTCCTTGACAACTGTGAGGTCATACAGGTATTAAATGACACAGAAAACTACTGCATAGTATAAGCAAGAAAAGGCTGTCATTAAAAGTTGACAGAACCTCACAGAAGTCAAGAAAATGGCTATCTAATTAGGGAACTCAGGAACTGAAGAAAGAACAACACCTCATTGGTCAGACTCAAGAGCCGACCAGCAAAGTGCTATTAGGAGGTATGGAGGGGACTTGGATCCATAGTTAATGACTGGGGAAGTTCAGTTGTGATAAAAGATGAAGAACTGAGATGATGCCTAGAGGATTCAAGTGTCTTTCATTATTGACTAGAACACATCAGGAGAAGAGATGATAATGGAAAACAATTTTTGACTATAATAAAAAATAAAGAACATTATAAGAAAGCCAGAAAATTGATGAGTACCTTAAGACAGTGCTAACATTTGGAGAGCCAATTATATACCAGAAACAGCTAAGAATTTCATAGACCTGCACTGAATGACAGAAATTTAGACATATATAAATATATTTGCAAATATATAACTTCAAATTTTCTAGTAGCCACACTAAAAAGTAAAAACATGTGAAATTAGTTTTTATTTTATATTTTATTCAATGCAACATAATATTTTAATTAGCAATAAATATAAAAAAAACATTAATTAGATATTTTCTCTTTGGGGTACTAAATTTTCAAAATTTAGTTTTTTATTATTCACCTAGAGCACATTTAAATTTGTAAGAGCTTAATAACTACATGTAGCTCATGGTTACTGTATTAGACAGCATGGTCATAGATATCATCAAACTTAATTTAAAACAACCCTATGCAGTTGCTAAGGTTGTAAGAGAAGAGACTGATTCAGAGTGGTTGTAAAATTTGTCTGCGTCCATATGGTTAGGTCATAAAGACACTGAGTTTCAGGTCCAGTTCTGCCTGAGATTACACAAGTATTCGTTCTGCATTATCATCTTTTCTTGTTTGTGCATGCAAGCAACACCTACACTTTTTGTTTCATTTTGTTCTATTTGTAATTGAGTTTGCTTTTAAGAAAAGGTTGATGTTTACAGGAGGAGGAGAAAAATGGAATTACCAATAATTCCCAGATACACCTCACCCCGCCTTAAAAACATGCATACTCAACTTGCACTGTGTTGATATCTTGCACTAATGTGGTATACTTGTCAAAACAGATGAGCCAATAATAATACATTATTATTAACTAAAGTCCATGGTTTAAATTAGGGTTCACTCTCTGTGTTTTATATCTAGGGTTTTTTTTTGTGGTTTACATCCTATGAATTTTAACTAATATACAATGACATTCACGATTATAGTAGCATACAGAATAGTTTCACAAGAATCTCCTGTGTTCCACATACTCGTCCGTTTCCCTTCTCGAACTCCTACAGATTAGAGATCTTTTCAATGTCTCCATAGTTTTGCCTTCTCCTGAATGCCATACAGTTGGAATCATACAGTTTATAGCTTTTTCTTACTGGTCTTTAACTTAGTGATATACATTTAAGCTTCCTCAAAGCATTTTCATAACTACATATGTAGGGCATTACTTTGTAGCTGTGAATAATATTCCATTGTATGGATGTACCAAGTTTATCCATCCATTCTCCTTCTAAAGTTCTTGCTTGGTTCCAAACATTGACAATTGTGTATTCAATGCTTTAAAAGTCTCTACGCAGGATTTTGCTTAAACATAAGTTTTTAGTTCATCCGAACAAATACCAGTGATTGCTGTTTAGATGGAAAGAGTATGTTTGTTTACTTTGTAAGCTGTCTTCCAAAGCAACTATAGCATTGCACATTCCCACAAGCAATGAATGTGAGTTTCCATTACTCCACATTTTGGTCAGCATTTGGTGCTTCAAGTATTTTCCATTTTAGCCATTCTCATACACATGTGTTAATATTTCATTGTTCTTTTAATTTGCAAATCCCTAATAATGTACCCTGTTGAAAACACATTTTTACCACCATGAAAACCAACACCACTGCTGCCACTACTTGCTAACACTCAGTTTTCATTTCCTATACCCCGGACACTAAGCAAACCACTTTTCACATATTTTCTCATAAACGTATGCATCATGTTCTATCAGTTTTATGAATTTTGCCAAAGGTAACAGAACTCTGGTGAAGTTAAGTACATTGCAAGTGAATGTTAAATCTATGACCCTTGAATCTTTCTGACTTCAACTCTCTTACTTGTTTAATTGTTGCTTCCTTTTTCCCCTGAAGGATTTTCCTTGAATCCCCAACTTCAAAATTAACAAGGATATGGTTAAAAGTTCAAATTTATGGACTCCACACTACTATATTTGACTTTTCAAGCTGAGGAGTAGGCATGGGGATTCTGAGGTACATTCAAGATTCAGAATCCCTGTACTATCATCCTGGGATTACTCAGTGTCCAAATGGAAATCTTAATATTTTGTTGCATGTGACATCTTGTATTTCTATTTTAAATGTATTTACAAAAGCACAATTACTTACCTAAAGTAAAGTAGACTGAAAATAGTAAGATTATACCTTAAATGTCTGTGATATGTGTGGTACATGTCTGTGTCTCCTATTCAGAGATACTATAAAATAATTTCTCCACACATTTCCACAATAAAGATAAACTTGATAACAGGAGAAAAAATAAAAGCACCAATTCTATATATTCCTCTGCTGTAGTCTGAATGTTTGGGTCCTCCCTAAATTCATATTCTATAATCCTAACCACCAAGGTAGGACCTTTTGAAGGGTGATTAGGTCATGAGGAAGGGGCCCTTATGAATGGGATTAGTGTGAATGGGATTGAGTTTGCTTTTTGTAGAGCAAAGCTCCAAAGAGCTCTATGCACATGTGAAGACACAGAGGTATCATCTATGGGCAAGAAAATGGGCTATCACCAGAGACCACATTTGCTGACATCTTGATTTTGAATTTCATAGCCTTCAGAACTATAAGAAATCCTTTTCTGTTGTTTATGAACCACACAATTTATGATATGTTTATTATAACAAACAGGAAAAAATTATACTCTATGCTAGATAAATTGGACAAAGATCATACAAAATATATCTAGCATTAAGATAGATTTATGTACCTATACAATTTTATTGATTGGCTTTTTTACTGAGTAGCAATACACACACAAATTCATTTTTCATATTATATTTCACAGTAATTTAAGGCAGGCAAAAAGTCAGTATAACTGGTACTCTATGAAACGTATAGATTAAGCACACACATATTCTTTATTGCTTTTGATCTAAGATAAGACATTATTAGGGATAATAGGAATAGGATTACCCGTGTTCAGATCCCTGTTCTGCCTCTAAATAACTGTGGAATCTTGGGTGACCTTCAATCTCATCTTTTAAGTCTTGGTGCTCCTGATTTTGGATGGAGGAAGGGATAGCATCTACCCACCCCTAGTATTATTATGTTAAAAGCACTAGACAGTGCCTAGTGCACATTACACAGTCAATAAATGTTAGCTATGATTGTTTTCCCGGTTCTTATTAGTCACAGGAAACATTCAAAACTGAGAATGGACTCAACAGAGTGGTGGAGTGAAGAGAGTGTTAGAATGCTAGTGTGAGAGCTAATGGTATGAGGAAATAAATGGTATGTGACAAGTGCATGAGTAGAAATTAAGTACTTTGGGAATGGAAAACAGAAGAAAGCACTTCTCACTGGAGAGGGCAGGAGAGCTTCTTTGAGGAGTCTAAATGAAATTGCAAATGTTTAAGGTAGAAAGAATGTGCACTTGGAGGGAATGTCTTCAGGGATGTGAAATTTCAGAGAATTTAGCATTTTTGGCAGAAGGGAAAACCTCATTTGGACCCTCAGGCACAGCCCACTGTGCCAAGACTTGGCAGTGTGAAGACAGATGGTGCCAAGGCAGGTGTTACATAGGAAGAAAACTTGGTCATATGAAGAAAAGAAATCTTTCTATAGTAATTAAAGCTCAGCTTGAGTAACAAGCTGAAAGCCCATTTTTAGCTATAAAATTGCAGACTGAGGGCTCTTGCCCTTTAAACAAAGCATGTCACCGAGTTCAGAAAGGGAAGAGGCATAGTCACCCCAAACCACAAATCCTGCTAAGCACAGCATTAATTGTTCTTTATATCACTCTGACTGTGTAGTTTTGCCATCAGTAAGAAAGAATGGGCTCGGACTGGGACTCATTGCTTTTTGCAAGTAAATTTGGAAAAGAACAAACAGATCTCAGTTTGCAATTTTCTCCATCTTGTCAAATGCAGGCTAAGTTGATATGATATTTAACAGTATGCAAACGAATTTATAGTCTTGCCCTGAGGATCTCCTGCAACATAAGCACCCTTCTCCTTACAACTTCTTTAGTCTGCCTTGGTGTTTGCTAACTCTGAGGAGTTATAAAAGCATCAATAAGGTTAGCATTCTTATTTCAGTGCCATAAACACATTTTGGAAAGGTAGAGCAATTTTATAGGTGTACATACGTTGGAGAGAGGGCATGACCCCTGTGAGTTGGAGGTTTACCATCACTGTAAAATAACAGTCTGGAAGGAATTGTTCTAAGGGTAATACCTGTCTTTTACTTTATATTCTCTAATAGCTGCCTTTTATTTTGAGTGTTTAGTAAGAGCCAGTAATTCTATTAGGCACATTTTAAACTTTTCTTTTATTTATTTATTTTATTGGTTGCTCAAAACATTACAATGATCTTGACATATCATATATCATACATTTGATTCAAATGGGGAATGAATCCTTATTTTTCCCACGTCTACAGATTGCAGGATCACATTGGTTATATAGCCACGTTTATACATACTGCCATACAGACACTAGAAAAAATGCACAAAGTTATTGTAGGGCAAATGCCATTTTAACTACTACTCAAGTCAAAGAATAAAACATTGCTAGTCTCCGAGTAGTCTCTCCATATGCTCTGGCCTTTCTCTCTCCCCCAATAACTACTGTCATTACTTTTATAGTAATCATTTTCTTGTACTTCTTTATGACTTATCATGTTAGTATGAACCTTGAGGCACTATAGCTTAGTCATCAATTTCCAAATTGATAAGTGCTTTAGCTGTAATTTAATTAACATGTCATCTACCTTGTCCCTGCAAACTCCTTCTTCTCCTCTCCTTAAAAATGAATCTGGTGCATACTTGTTCTACTCATGGTTGAGTTTACCCTCAGGATGGATTTGATGATGGTATACTTAAGGCACAATATTATTATCTTCTCTACACTTCCTTTAAGTTGACATAAGAACCTTTGATCAGTTTCAGTAACTTTGTCAATATTATAGGTAGTTCTGATTTCCTTTTGCAGGATGCAGGATGTTGATTTTTGCCTCCCCTCAAGTTAGTAATTTTTGCTAGCTTTCATGCTAGTTAACACCAAATGTTCCAGAGTTGTCTCATAGTTATTGTCTTAGATATGGATCCAGCCATTTCTGTAAGAAGCCCCGGTTTCTTTTAACCCTTCAATGTGGATATGCAAATGAAAGTCATTACTATTAGGATTGCAAATTTTGCAAATAGAAATACAGGACACCCAATTTAATTGGAATATCAGATAAACTACAAATACTTTTTCCCTTGGGGTGTGTGTGTGTGTTTTGTGTGTGTGTATAAATTACAAATGTATATATGAAACTCAAATTTAGTTGGATACTCTGTATTTTATTTGACAACTAATTTCAACTAGATCAGTCATCATTTCTAGACTACCTTGGTCCAAATTGCACTGAAAAGCAGGTAAAAGTAGATACACAAGATAGTTATTGAAGAAACTGCCTGTAAAAAAAAAAAAAAAAAAAAAACAAGAAAGGCAGGATGGAAATCAGGGAGAGTTCTTGGGCTGCCATGCAGGCTCCGTCACTGAGAAGGGCAGAAAGAAGAAAAGAGAGGTCCATATGAAATGTCTGAAATGTAGTTCAGTTCAAAGAAATAACTTGGGAGTCCTCAAGCCAAAGTTGTTCAGGGGGGGGAGTCCTACAAATCCTATGAAGGTGACTGCTTTGGTGCCCTGTTGCAAGCACTCTATCATTCAACTAGCACAGACTGTGGGAAGCAGCCCCATTGCTAGTGGTAGTGTATGTTTGGTGTGAGTTGATAACGATATCTTCAATTCAATACATTTTAAGGACAAATTTTTAATGAACCTCTTTTATCTGTACCTTCCTTGTTTTCATACTGACAATCTTGGTTCTTAAAACATTGGTGATTAGGGAATTTGAACCTCCCATAGTCAGTCATTTACTTTTTCTAATATTACACATTAAAATAGGCAAAGTATACCTATACCAATATTACCATCACCTACCATTAGTATTGAAAATATGGATTTTTAATCAATAAATGAGCTAAGGAGCTAAATAGACACTTCTCAGAAGAAGATATACATTTGACCAACAAATATATAAAAAAATGTTCAACATCTGTAGTAATTAGGGAAATGCAAATCAAAACTACTCTAAGATTTCATTTTACTCCAGTCAGAATGGCAGTTATCAGAATAGAAACAATACATTCATACATTGCTGGTGGGACTGTAAATTGGTGCAACCACCCTGGAAAGCAGTATGGATATTCCTTAAAAAACTTGAAATGGAACCACAGTTTGACCTAGCTATCCCACTCCTTGGTCTATACAAAAAGGACTTAAAAGCTGCATACTATAGTGACATAGCCACATCGGTATTTATAGCAGCTCAATTCACAATAGCTAAACTGTGGAAGGAAATGAGATGCCCTTCAATAGACAAATAGATAAAGAAACTGTGGTATATATACACAGTGGAATATTACTGAGCCTTAAAAGAGAATAAAATTATGGCACTTGCAGGTAAATGGGTGGAATTGGAGAATATCATGCTAAGGGAAATAAGCCAATCCCCAAAACCAAAGGTCAAATATTCTCTCTGATAAGTGGATGCTGATCCATCATCAGGGGGATGGGGGCATGGAAAAAACAAAGGAACATTGATTGGGCAAAGGGGAAAAAGGGGTGGGAAGGTGGCATTGGGCAAGAAAAAGGGAGGAATGAGATGAACATCATTACCATAGGTACATGTATGACTGCACATTTGGTGCAATGCTACAGGGAAATGAAAAGTTGTGCTACAATTGTATACAATGAATCAATATGCATTCTACTGTCATATATACCTAATTAAAATAAATTAATCAATAATAATAAAAAAAGAAAATATAGGTTTTATTTTACTTATATTATTCTCATTCTTCTCCATTTGAGGGGGGTTGTCATGCTAAATCGACATTGTTAGATCACATAGTTATTATGCACTCATTCCCATCTAATATTTAACACACCATAATCTTTATGTTCATTTCTCTCTACTCCCTTGCTGTCCATAGTAACTATTAGTCATGTGTAGTACTAGGCAATTGAATTATGGCTAGTCTAGCTGGTCATAAAGGCACCTGCCAGTGGCTGGGGAGGCTGAGGCAGGAGAGTTCAAAGCCAGCTTCAACAACAGTAAGCTGCTAAGCAACTCAGTGAGACTTTGTCTCTAAATAAAATACAAAAATGGGTGGGGATGTGGATCAGTGGTTGAGTGCCTCTGAGTTCAACCCCCATTACAAAACAACAAAAAAAAAAAAAAGAAGAAGAAAGAAAGAAAGAAATATGGTTAAGATAAATTGGTATGTGTTTCAAGTAAGAATATGCACTGGATTTTGTAAAATTACTAAATATTATAAAATATCTCAGGTAAAATATTCATATAAATATATTCAAATAATAATATCTTCAAATATTGGTTAAATAAAATATCCTATTTCTTTAAATTCTTTTCAGATGACTACTAAAACATTCAAAATTATATATATTTATCATTTTTTAAATTTTTATTCTAACTGTGATACTCCAGTCATTTAGTTTTCTAAAGCTCTCTTTACTAGATTATTTTAAAAGGGAACATTAGAATAACATTTCTTAAATGATTATATTGATAACCATCCATTTATGACCTTTGCACGTGAAGTTTAGTCTTACTGTATACAATTTCATAGCCTACATTTTCTAAGAATATTTTAAATATGTCACTTTATTATTACCTCTAAATAAATGCTTGTGTACAAAAGTCTAATGATAAGTTAATATATCTTGGTTTGTAAATCAAGAGTTCTTTTAACCTTACATGATCAAATAATTCTTTTTTCTCTTCAAGATCATTTATTTTTATTTCTTGTTGAGTGTGCTGTATTAATATCCTCTACTACACTATGTGATTTTTTAAATAATTTGTTTTTTCATTTTTGGGATTGTTTTCTTGATTTATAGCTTTGGTATTTGTTTTTCCACCTTGCTTTGATCCTTTACTCAGGAACTCTAAAATCCTTTATGTTGGACCTTCTTTGTCTTTTATAATTTGTGTCACATTTTCTTGTAACCCCTTTTTATTTTCCTCCTTTTGGTTTTGGTGATTTAGATTTTTTTTCCTTTCTATTTTGATCCCCTTGTTTATTTTTTCTTATGTTCCTTCTAGATTATTTTTCTTTCTAATCTAATGTTTCTTTTATTTTTAATTCTTTCTTGAGCTATATCTCTTTTTCTAATTCTGATAAATATTATTCTTTTGTGTATTATATGGTTTTCTTAATGCCCTTTATTTATTTTAAGTTTGTATGTTTTAGTTCTGAAACACTTTTGAGCATGCACTTTATGGCAGACTTTTTTGCCATTGGTGGGATTTGGCAGACATCAGGTTTGAGGCAGTACATATTTTATACTACACAGGTTATGTGAACACTGACATTGTAATCATAGTGTGAAAATAGTCATGAAATATTTAAATGAATAAGTGTGCTTATGTTTCACTAAAATTTTATAATAGTAAAAGAATGAATGAGTTCCTCTTGGTGTGGGGTTGGGGAGAGAGCGAAAAGCATCCTTATGCAAGACACCAAGGGAACACTGACTCCCACTGGTGCCCCTTTCGCTGTCAAAAGGCAAAAACCTCTCCTGCAATCACTGGGTTCTCATAAATCAGGTCACTGTACTTTCTTGTGATTCCTCATTGACTCCTTGGAGCTCTGGAATATTTTTGAATTGTTAGGTATGTCATTTGGCTTGCTGCATCATTCTGTTTCTTCCTACATAGATATAAAGCATGTATAGCTTTGGGTATTTAGAGATTTGTAAAGGTATCTTGTTATCTCAAATTGTAAAATTTATGTTTTTGTAGTTGATGTCTCATTCTCTATCTAGCCTAAACCCATGCTGGCATCACTGCAGCCTATCTTCCCAAAATAACACTACATTTTAAAGAAAGTATGCCAAGCCTAATTTTACTGTTTTTGAAGTTCTTATTTTGAGCGTCAGACTTAAACTGTATAGGAATGCTTGCCTCTCTTCCCCTCCTCCTAAGTCAAGTGATTCTTATTTGCTTTATTATTTTAAGTGAAAGGTTCAATGTTTGCTTTCTTTCTATAAGATTATTTTTTTTCTGTATTGT
The DNA here is from genome assembly GCF_048772815.1 of Callospermophilus lateralis. Lineage (NCBI taxonomy): Eukaryota > Metazoa > Chordata > Mammalia > Rodentia > Sciuridae > Callospermophilus > Callospermophilus lateralis. The sequence continues at coordinate 105,596,826 of NC_135313.1, read as the reverse complement.
ATATTCTACCAAACATACCAAAATTCTTCTTACCTTTTTTTTTTTTTTTTTTTTGCATTTTTGGCATGTGTTCCCAAAGCGAATAAATCAGATAAACAAGCATACTTAAAATGTGTGTAAAGGATGCAAAAGAAGGGTGTTTTTTCTAATCATCAATTTGTATGAATCTAATCATATTTGTTAGATTCTGTTCACCTCTTCCACTAATACTAATTGTTAATTATAACAAATGATAAAATGTACGAGAAAAGGTAAACTGAAAAACTAATCAAGATTTTTCAAGTATAAGTCACCTATTGGGAAATGAGGAAGTAAAAATTTGGAATGTGCATTCTAAAATTATACAAATACATAGTATATAACCTACGGCAGGAACAATGTTTGGTACCTAACCCACAGGATTTATAGTATTTCATGATATTACAATGATGTCAATAAAAAATATGAGACTTAAGATGCACTAACATTCCTAACATCTTCAGAATGAGTTCTCTTGGTATTTCCTGCTCTCATTCTTTCCTCTGTTTCTACTTTGTCTCTTTCTTCTTTATTTGATTTGAATAAAGACACATGACATTTGTAAATGTTCAGATTTGCAAGATAGAATTGAATGACTTAAAACATTTCCCTATTCTCCCACATACATAGAGATAGGTAGATGGTCAATATAAAAGGAGTCTGTGTCACTAGCCTGTAACCCATACAGACTCACAGGTAAATGGAACCAAACAGTAATCAGTAGTAATGAGAGATGCATCTTAATGTACCTGGTTCCAGTGCAGGTTGTGTCTCATGATGTCCTGAAGTTTCCATTTGTAAAATCTAAACAGATGACTCTGTGTGGTAAAAGGATCAATCAGAGGGGCTGGGGATGTGGCTCAAGCAGTAGCGTGCTCGCCTGGCAAGAACGGGCTGCTGGGTTCAATCCTCAGCACCACATAAAAATAAAATAAAGATGTTGTGTCCACCAAAAACTAAAAAATAAATATTAAAAAATTCTCTCTCTCTCTCTCTCTCTCTCTCTCTCTCTCTTAAAAAAAAAAAAAGGATCAATCAGAAAACCCAAGGACTTGGACTCAAGTTTCCTTTGGAGACTGTAGAATGTTTCTCACTGGCAGAATGTATGTTGGTGGGGAGAAGTGCTAGGGACCTTTTAATGTTAGTGAGTTCTCTAGGGCCCTTGCATTCCATTCTGAGATGGTCTCTTGTTTCTAAGAGGAAACTTCATGGGGCATTCTGAATTTGGTACTAATTCTTTAAAAATAAATTTGAGCCTGGTGAAAGTGTTACAAAAGATGGAAATCCTCCTTCCCCTCTTGGTGAAGATTTCACAATAGAATTCTTCTCTATCAATGCATAAATGATTTTCTTAAATGGGAAACGTGCTTTGCACTGTTCTGGGAATCACATAAGGAAAGAAGGCAAGTGACCCTAAAGTCTGAATGTTTGAGAATGCTCAGCTTTATGCATTTTCCAAGGGCAAAGGGAAGAAGATGATTTTGAATCCTTAGAAAAACTAGACTTGTTTATGGAAACGAGAAATACCAGGTTCAGAGAATTTTATTCATCAAAGACAGACTCATTATCTGAAAACACCAAATGTTATGCCAATGTTTCTAACTACTTTTTCATATCTAACAAACCTTCTGTCATTTGGAGACAGATGCTGACTCAGAAAACTTTATTTTATGTCTAAGGACATAAAGATCAGAAAAAAAAAAATTGCATGAACAGGAAGGGATAAAAAGGTCTTTTTTCCCCCTTACACCAACAAAACTAATTTATTAAATGATTACTGTTTTATAAAGTAAAACAAATAATTGCAAGTTCTTTGTTGAACATCTAGTGACTAAAAATAATAATAGCCAGGAAATTTCTCACATTCTCAAGTCATTTTGTTGTTATTGATTCAGCTGTACGAAGAGAGAAAAAAATCATACATGGGAAAAAAAACCCCATCTGTGCTGTTTTATTGTCTCAGTGCTCTCAGATATGTCATAGAAGGCTGTGAGGTGAAAGGAGCACGTGAGGTGTGTAAATATAGCATCCAAGGAGACTCTACAACACTGGAACCCGTATGAACTAGCAGTTTGTCAATATCCTCAGGTCTCCAGTGAGCAGCAAGAATGGCTCTCAGGATATTGCAACTCTGTCTGCTTCCACCAGAGATCATAATTGGGCTATGAATTTTTATAACAGAAAAGTCTTCCTGACGTAGACAGAGACTGACAAAAAAGTTTAGTTAATGCCAAAAAAATCTCAGGACAGTGTGAACAGCGTACATAGATATCACTGAAACATGTAGTGCTTTCTTTCTGGTTTCTTTTTCACTTTTAAAACAAACATCTGATAGAGTTTACTGACTAAAGCTTTGGATAGGTAGCTTGTTTCCAAGTATTGCTCACTGTACTGGTTTTCTGCCCAAGGACAGGATGTGTACTTTGGGGAATTTGAGAAGCCGATTGAGGTGAGAAGAGGTGATTTATAAATCGAAACCAAATGATAGCAGAAGGTGTGAACTAGAGCTGTTTCTTCATCTGCAAAGAGCTAATTGGGCAGATTTCAGGCCAGGTCTCTGAAGGCGCAGCTCGTGAACCCTGTCTTCCTGATGCTGCGCTCATTATAGATTCTCAATGTAGGACTGGTTAATGACAGGGAAATCCCTACCAATGTGGCCTTTACATGACACTGCAGATTTACCTAAAAAAAAAAAAAAAAAGAAGAAGAGGAGAAGGAAAAAGTGAGAGATTCCAGGCCACTGGCCTCATATAGAGGCCCCTTTGTCTTATCTACCTAATTTATCTAAAATTAAAGTACTTTGTCTCTAAAGGCTACCCTGCTTCACAAAATTTCAAGGGGCTTTTTTTTTTTCTTTTCTCTAACATATCAGAGTTTAACCTGACCTTATTTGTTACATGGTTGTTGTTAGAGAGTAAATTTTGTTTTTTGTTGCCATGTCTACAATTTGATACAGAAGATTGAATACAGCACCTATGACCTGTATCTGTCTGGAACGATCTATGTTGGCCATGGATGCTGAAATATTTTAATGGTAATCTTGAATTGGTTCAGTCTTTACCTAAATTTCATAATCTATCCTCAATTATTCACCTTAATATTTCTAGGTAAAACAATACATATTGCATTCACATCTTACTTTTAAGGCATCAGATATAAAGGAAAGAAAGACATTGTAGATGTTCACAGTACTGTATGTGAGAAGGTTTTTAAGACTTCACAAACACAAAGAAATACATTGAGGAAGCAGTACTGAAAGTTATGTCTACATTGGAACAGGAAACTGGAATGTGTGGTAATTCAGTTTTCAAAAGGAAGTGGTGGAGCTGAATCCTTACAAGACAGTTTGAATAAAATGGTCACATGTTTCAAGACCTTTCTAACCCTAAATAGAGAGAATTTCACTAGGCAATCTAAAACCTTTTATTCAATTGTAAAAATCTGATTCCATCCCATGAGAACTATAGGAAAACTGCCCTTTCCATTATTTTATGAAATATAAGGTTGCCAATGAGTTAGCTCCTCAAATATACTCTAAATCTATAAACTTCTATAAAACTGTCTTTAAATAGAATTTTTCATTTTTAGAAATACCTTGTAAATTAATTTTAAATTTTAGTTTTCTGAATCTTAAAAATATATACAAGATAAAATTATTACTATGTACTTATGTATAATGAGAGAGCATGGGGGAAATTTGGTGGATGTTAAGGATCCTTTGTGAGATAATTAACTCATCTATTGATTTTTTGTATTTTTCTAAGCACTTAAATTGACTCTCTCAGTAAGTTTTAAGCACATACAAATAATTTATCATTCAGAGGATAGTCTTTTGGCTTATAAAATCAATATACAATCAGAAATTTAGAGATAGAAGCGATCTTAATAGTCATGTAGTCTAAACATTTTAATTTTAACAGGTAAGAAAGTAGAGACAAGAGATAAATGACTTTGCTGTGGCCCTTAGTCCATGCCCAAAGGAGCAACAGTAGCTATCTTCTAACACCTAGTCTTGTATAAATGTTTCTTGTATTCTCTGAATGAGGGCTGAATTCATGTGAGTAGTTTTAAAATCTTGTAGACATTTAATTGCAAAGTGGTGTTTTTGTTTTCTCTTTAATAATACCATATTCAACAAGCATACAAAACACAACTGCAAACATTTTCACTTGAAGTGTAAGTATTCCTATATTTTTCTTGGAAATTTTGGAATTTTTTTCCTAAATAAGAAATTAAGTTGGATAGAAAGTTGAAAAATCTAACATTGTAATTTAAGTGTATCAAAAAAACCCAGAATATTTAAATTGGAAAAAATCAGTTTATTATCTGATTACATTTTAATTAGTGACCTTAACCTAAATCTCAAGAGCTAAAAATTAATGTTCTTAGCTTGAACACGTAACAACTCACACAAAAGATGAAGACTCAGAAAAGCCTTCTTTAAAAAACATTCTCTCTGTGTCTCTCTTTCACTCACACATACACACACACACACACTGCAAGTGATACATCTAACAATTTATGTCTTGATTTGTAACCAAAGTAAATTTTATACTGAATACTGAAAATGGATGAAAGTTCAATGACTGAATTGAATCAAATAAGTAATCTTAAATAGAATGAGGAGAATTCCCTCTAGTATGTACTTGTCCTGTGTGACTGAAGTCACCATCATAAACTAAATGCCTTTAAGTCAAACAGATTGTCCAAAATTTAAAATGATGACTATGCCAAAATAACCACTGAAGAACAAAATGTAAAGATGAAAACATTTTCTAATAACACATTTCCTTTCCCCCCTCCCTGTCCCTCAAATTTCTTGTGAAATCTTTATAGTCAGGTTTACTGGATAAACTACCAAATAGCTATTTTACCAGTGCCTTGTTATTTTCTCCTCCTCCTCCTCCTCCTCCTCCTCCTCCTCCTCCTCCTCCTCCTCCTCCTCCTCCTCTTCCTCCTCCTCCTCCTCCTTCTTCTTCTTCTTCTTCTTCTTCTTCTTCTTCTTTTTTAAATTTGCTTGATATCTTTACAACTAGCAAAGTTATTTCTATCTAATAGTCACAATATGGCCTGGAGTACATATTTTTGAAAAGTAAGTTCTTCCCTTTATGGAGATTAGATTTTCCTACTGGTAATCACGGATGTATTTATTTTTAAAAAGTGTATTTTGATGAAGTTATTGATACAGTTAATGTTTACCACAAGCATGATAATTCATGTTTTAGGAATTGACAAGGCTGCAGCACCATTCTACAATAGCCCTGTCAGCTGTCAGGTGAGTTCTTGCACTGAATAACTTAGACAAGAAGAGAATCAATCCTTAGATAAGGATACCTAACTCCAGGCTATCCTGCACCACTCTCCATATTCTCAGTTCTTTGCTCTGGGACTGCATCACAACACTTGTGTTGAATTCAACAACATCTGGACTCCTTCCTGACTTTTCTCCACTGAGCAATCTCCAGAAGCCTGTAGCTGAGACTGAAGGGCTGCTTATGTTCCACCTGCCTACTGCATATCCTTCTTAGTACCCAAGGGAAAGCCTTGGAGGAACCATGTCCTACTGGGTGAGGATGACATTAGTGAACTTTGTCTATTGTACTCAGATATTTCACTTCCAAAGAGCTATGCTGACTCTTTGGTTTATATTCTTGCTCCAGGCTCCCAGACGCTATGCTATGAAGTTAGTTCCCTTCAGTCAGGGGTTTTGGTAGGGTTGGCTTCTTACTCTCTTTCCCCCTGCTCTCTTTCCTCAGCCTTTAAAGTATGTTTGGCACATGGTAGATGCCCAATAAACATACTTTGGGAGAAGGTTATGTTGATCTGAAAAACTTAAAATCTAAAGGGTTTTCTACATGTTTCCAGGATTTTTTTTTTCCTTCTAAGTATCAGGTTATCATTAAGGACATTTTTAGCCAATCTTTAGGAATTTCACTGGCATTAACTAGGCAGCTAGCCATCTGGGAAATGCAGGAGAGAGGCTAAAGAATGTCCACTGCCCCAAATCAGGAGGGGCGGGAGCTCAGGTCTTGATCTGGGACCACCCTCCTAGATCCTGACAGGTGTTGCTCGCTACCAGTGGGGCTCCAAGCCCCTGTCTGCGGTTGCCCCCTGCCTTCTAGGAGCACCAGAGCATGCCCAGTGGCAGCTCTGGAGCCACCAAGGGCTTTGCACGGGCTCACTCCGCTTCTCCGGGTTTTAGTAGGAACCCGCGGGGTGGGGGGGGGGGCGGAGGGGCTAGGGGAGCCCGCAGAGCCCGGCAGCCTCGGCTGCACGAGTGGGGAGCTCGCGCGCCGCACAGGGCTTTCTCCCGCGTTGCGGTTGCTCGGGAGATGCTGGAGCGCAGCGCTGGGCTGCTCCACCTGGCGCGCTGAGCCAGGCGCTGGGGGCCCCCGAGGGCGGGCTGCTTTGCGGGAGGGGGAAGCGGACTGCGGTAGAATGCAAGACGGGCTCCTCCGACGCTGCGAGACATCGCTCCAGCGCAGTCAGGTGCTGGAAGCCAGCCGCTCGCCGCTCCACTAACTTGCCACTTGGTAGTGTCTGGTCTCTACGCTTTCCGGTGGTGGGGGGCGGGGGGAGTGGGGAGTTAGAGGGTCTGCGGTAGCCGAAAGAGGGATCCTGAGAAGGGAAGCCTGCCTGCTGCCGCTCTTCTCCCCCTCCCCATCACTCCCCTCCCCCCAACCCCGTCGCTGCCGCTTTCCCTTCCGCCAATTCGGAGAGCGACGGGCGCCTGTGACATGCGATCGCTGCCAAGTGACGGTCCCTGAGTCTGAAGTGCCCGCAAGGAAGTGAGCTCCAAAGCGGGCCGCCGGCGATGACAGCCATGAAGCAGGAGCAGCAGCCCACCCCGGGGGCGAGGACAAGCCAGGCGCAGCCGGTGGACCAGGTGAGAGTTGGCAGCTGGGACCAGGCCCTCCCAGGAGGGGTGGCTTCAGTCCGCGCTCCCCCCTCCTCTCCTCCACGGCTTGGCTCCCACGCCTCCCTCTCCCCACCCTCCCCCCGCCCCAGTTCCAGGCTCTCCTCTGCTCATCCATGGACTCAGCAGGAAGTTAGCGCTTCTGAGTGCGCTCTGGGGCCCGGCGAGAGGATGCGCAAGGTGGAGAGCCGCGGGGAAGGGGGAAGAGAGGTAAAGGCTGGGGGTGCCCTGGGGATCCTCTGCGGGCGGTCCACCATGGGAGGGAGAGGTGGACCAGTCCATTGGAATCAGGATTCTTGGCTTCTATTAACACACGCTGAATGAATCTGCCGCGCTCCGGGAGAAGACCACTTGCAGGGTTCGAGCCCGGTCTTGCTGTAGCCCAAACGCGCACTGGTCAAAGCGACCCAAGTAGCAAATGACCTTTAGGCCGACAGAGTTTTTTTCTTTCCTTTGTATATTCTTTTGAAAAGACAGCGACTGGGGTCGTGGGGGAGACTGGATGGGAGAAGAGGGTGTACCCAGCATCTGTAGTCTGCTGAGTAGAACCGGGCTTGGGGACCAGAAAGGCATTAATCATTAATGGGAGCCTGGAAGGTACTGACTAGTGATTTCTTGGGTCCAGACGTGTTGTGTCTGCAGAGATGAGGTGCCTTGTGTTGGCTGAGGGTTATTTCTGTCCCTTTTCCGTCCCTCCACACCCACCACCCCTTTTTGTTTCGATTTTAGGGATCTGAACCATAAGAGTATGGTGGATCCCCATCTCGTCTCTTTTCCTGAATTGGGGGTGATTCAGGAGTTCAGTGACGCTTTTTCCCAAAGTTGGAAGGTCGGGAGCGCTGAGATGCTTTGGCTAGGAGAGGGGAGGCTCTGATGAGCCCACTGAAGGTGCGGTCACGTTAACATCAATTAGAATTGGACAGAGAAAGCCGCGCTTAGGTCAGCACAGAACTAAGGAGCTGGAGGACCCAGGCAGGCATTGGAGTACCGGAGACAGGGCTCTTTGCCCTGAGCGCACTGTCAAGGGCTGCTGGAGGCGTTCCCGGCAGAGACACTCCCAGTTTACCACCAGAAGTGGGGTGCCAGGGGGTGCAAACAGCTAGACTTCAGCAGCAGCTGGGTTTTTCGTGTATTCTAAGCACTGAAGAGCATGTTAAGGGAGCTGTCCAAATCGCCCAGGAGTGGCGGCAAGGCAGAGGAAGCAATGCCAGGAATGCTGTTATTAATATTCCAGTCTTGGTCATCTCTCCTGGCTTGTGGTCTCTTTTCTCTCCTTTCCTCCCCTTCTCATTTCCCTCACATATGTTTCACACAGGTGGTGGAGATGATCCAATGCCTTAAAGATGCCTCTCGGTTTATGTGGTTGAATGTTTCAGTTTTTACAAAGTGTTTATGTTCTTGAACGTTCTCTTTGCTCCATATCCTTAGATAAGTGTGAAAATATTAAAACAATGTATCATAATGTTTCTTCCTCTTACAGTCTCCCCCTCCCCATCCTGGCACACATTACAATGTAAAAACTGGTTAGCTGATGCATAAAAATAATTTCAATAGGGGAGCATGGATCCTCTTTCAGGCTGACAGCCTTAAATTTCATTAACAAGCCACTGAGCCTCTCTACTGCTCTTGGAATGATGCTACCAATAAGAACGATTAGTCAGGTGAGAGTCCCCACATGAAATCTTTGCTCACTAACCTGTGACACCAGCTGGTTACTTGAGGTGCTGCAAACAGTTCAGTGATGGAGGTGGGGAGGAAGAGGCAAAGCAGAGCACACAGAAGCTGTGAATGTATATGTAAATAGTGGACACGTTGTGTATGCACAGGAAATCCTTTTGTCACTACTAATCTGATACTTAAAATTCACAGGATGAGAGAGGTTCAAGCTTGAATCCATTTTCCTTGTTAGTATGCACATTTTTATGGCCACTTCAAATATTCAGGGAGTGGCCATCTGCATAAATCCTGTTTTAATTGAGCATTTTAAAGTGATTTTTTCTGAGTGTCTACATGATTTCAATATGTCAGTGGTATGCATTTTAAATTTGTTAAAATTCAAGAGATAGATTTTGCCAAGGAAAGAAAGTCCAACAGAAATATACATAGCAGTATCCCTGGGAGACTTTTTTCAAAATTCCTAGGAAATTGTTATGTCTAGGATATTCTTTTGTCCAAAGATTGACATGTGAAATGATCATCATATAATGTAGATGTTTGCTGTGAATACTTAAACCACTTTTTGTTAGGCTCACTAAGATTTTATGAACAGAATTAGTCATTATGGTTTAATTCTGCAATTGCCACACAACTTTCATGCATTACTAGATACAGTCCCTCTCCAAAAATATGATTAATTTTGCTAGCTTCTATGATAATTAAAAAGAATATTCACAAAGTTAATTTAAGATGTACTTTTATGAAATTGTACCTAGTGGTTAAACAGGGGGCATGCTTCAGCTAATCATTCACTATGTATTGATTTGGAATGATTTAAACTTTTGAATGTTGCCAAAAAAGTCTTTCAGTTTCCATGATAGAGATTTTTATAAACCTCAAAAAAATGCCTTGCCTGGAGGCCATCAAATACCATTTAGCACAATGGAAATCCATAGAATTTTTTAAGCAAAAATGATTATGAGTCATATAATTTGTTTACTGTTATACTTCTACAGGAGGCTTGGCCTCCTGTTTCATCTTATCTGTTCCCTCTATCACAGGGGACCATGATCAGAGACTTCCATACCCAGAAATCTGCCTGGGTTTTTAAATATTCTCTTAATATTCTGAACTACTAAATATTCTCTTAACATTCTGAACTATTAAATATTCTCTTAATATTCTGAACTATTAGAAAGAATTTTATCATGTTAGTAATCTTTCTCTTAGAGTTTTGTTGATTAAACAAATGGTTACAACAGTTATTTTCATGGTTTTTATAATATTCTACTTTTATTAAATATCTAAAAATAAATGCTTTGACATAGGCAGATGCAGTCATTTCCACTTAACACAATCAATACCTCACTTTACACTGAGGAATCCAAAAATCTTAAATGACTAGTTGTAATTTATTATTTGAAAACAATCACCTCCTGAAGTCATGCGTAGACTACTGTTCTTGGGGTTGGATAAGAAAACATTTATTGAATGCAATTTTCTTTTTGAGTCTCAGATCAACTTTTTGAGGCACAGCTTGTTGCTATTTCCATTATAAAAATAAGAATAGAGAAGATTATAGAAATCAAGGAGTTTGACCAAACTTATCTTCAGAAGTGATGGAGGTCATGGAATTAGACTTAAGAGCTCCTTTAAGTGTGATGCCTCATCTCCTATTTTCTGCACAATCACCGACTAACATATTCCTATTATAGGAAGAGAGACTATTTGCACAATTTGAAAATTGTACATGAGTGTGTGTGTGTGTGCCCATTACCTTCAATGGAAAATGGATAAAGTATTTGTTTAAATCTTCAACTGTAAGTGTAAATGATAGCTTTTGAAAGTTTAGTCAAGTACTTTATTCATTTTAAAGTTAATATCTCCTCTATTGATCTAAACAATAAAAAATGAACTATATCGACTCTCATAAGCATCTAGGAAGTTTTTAGAAAAATTTTTTAGTCTTTGTGTCACTTGCCTCTGGAGATGATGAGATTCTCAAGGTTTGTTAATTGAATACATTTTTTTTTTTTTTTTTTAGTCAGGAGAGTAACTTTAGAATTTGCTCATATTTCCACCAGGTGGCAGCCTTCTGCTGAATCCAATGGGGAAAAATATTGCCTTAAATAGTTGGCTTGTCATCTCAGCTCCAAACAAAACAATACACCCCCATACACAGAAATAAAAAACAAAAACAAACAAAATGGAAGGAGCCCTATTTTCTAAAATATTTAAATATTTTTAAAGAAATGGTTTGCCTCCAAAGGTAACATTGGTTATGCTCTTTCTTTCTTTCTTTTTTTTTTTTAATCATTTTTGCAGAAAACCAATCTCTTACAATTCAGCATGTGGCAGCCTCTTCATGAATTAACCTATGGTCAGAACTGTGGTAACATATAATGGGTAAAACGCCTTCTGGAAAATATCCCTTGTACTTTTGACTCTTAAATATTATGAATCAAAAATGTTTCAATGTAGAAATTGGTATTCAGTGTTTTTACTTTAGCTTTTGTCAACCCGACCAGATTCAAATTTTCAAATGTATGCTTGAAAAAACAATTGCAGAAAGTTTATTCTTCTGTGTTCACTTGCTAATATGTAAACATGTCATAATTTAGTCAATAAGCTAGTATTTTTCACATGGATCCTTGAGAATAAGTTTTATAAATTATCTGAAAAAGCTATTTTATAGAAGATTTATAACTTTTCTTCTAATCTTTCAATATTTAAAATATAAGTATCTAATGGGGGATGCAGATTTATATATTTTGTTAGAAATATAATTTCAGTTGAATAATATCGTATTTTATACTTTTTAGATAACATGATATTAACTGTGTAATATAGTATATAATGTCTAATATAAATATTTTTATGAAAAATTTTATCTACTGAGTTAAGAACACACCACAAAATATTGCTTGTTGGGAAATATCTAATATGTGTAAATATATCTATTCTTAATTTCAGGGACTGAACAAACTGCACATTTAAAAAAGATTAAATTATATAAAAACAAGTTAAAGAAAATTGTGTTATTAAATATTAATGCTGCTTTATCTTATGAAGCATATTTCCTTGAAAATGAAACATTCAAACTAAAATTCTCCCTGTCTGGTAAAAAAGTAAAGCTCTTTGAAAAATTTCAGTTTCTTGGATGATTTATGATTATAGAATGTTTGAAGTTATAGTAGGTATAAGCATATTTAATTTATTTACAGTGCATAGAGTGCTAGAATGTGTTTTATGCCATCAACCACAAATGTTTATTTAACATTAACTATGAGTTACGCACTGGAATTCACGGATCCAAGTTCATATACATTCCAGCTCCATGAGGACCCACTGTGTTTTTATTGGGCAGGGTAACTCAATTTCTCCATTTCATCCATGAATAGAGGTGACTAGAGGTCCTTTACATGCTTGTTATGAGGACTAACTGAGATAGCATGTAAGTTTTGAATAATACCTTATACTAAATCTTCACCTTAAGTATACACTCTGGGAATAAGAATTTTTTTATTAAAAAAAAAAGGAGGATCAGTAAACCACAGATAGCTAGTACGTTGTTTTAACATGTTACAGATAATCACATTATTCAGTACACATATTTGTTAGATTACACATGAGTTTGTGCATACATGTAAATATTATATTAATAGATTTGGACATCGGGTCTAAATTTGGGAGATATTCACACTTCAAAACATTTTTTTTTTTTTTTCAATCTCAGCAGCCATTTAGTCAAAACTTACTTCTTCACCATCCCATTCAGTGCAGGACTGAAAGTAAACTTTGGCTGATTCTCACTAACAGTTGAACTAGCTTCTAAATAGGTTGCCTCTTGTTCCCAATGCATTCACCTGATGATAATTGATCTGAGAAATAAAATACTTGAAGAGAAAAGGGATGTGATTTATAGAACTATGTCAAGGGATGGATGAGATTTTGGTCAGTGTAGCAGGAATGTGTACAGAAATGGAGAACTCAAGACCCCAGGATCTGACCCCCTATTGTCATTGGTGGTGGGAGAATTGAACTAAGCATTGCCACCATATATTTTCATCCTTGCTAAGGGACTTTATGCATGTCCTAATCAAGTTCATGTGCTATTGAACATTATAATGGGGACATATGCTAAGACATGCTTCAACCAAGAAAGTTCAAATCTTTTTTCGATCTGAAGACCTGCATAGGGTCCAAAATGGGTCAAGGAACATAAACTTCCCCACAAATGCACTGCCTCATGTTGTTATCAATGTTTCTTCCCTGAGTATATGCTGCCCCTCCTCGATAAGTCATATAGCTTAGTCCTGATTATTTCCAGCACACTGTTGTTTAAAAGTTTTTATTGATCTGATTAACAATTTTTTTTTCAACAATGAATCTCTGTGTGCATTTTCCTGTCTGGAGAGCACCTGTTCTTTAAGACTTTTAAACTGTTCACCTACCATTCCCCATAACAGCTAGATGCTCTTATCACCTATTACATATGCTTGTCATTTCCAAGATGGCAGAGAGGCGTCTGGGAAGGGGGATCAGTAAAAAGAATGGGGCAATTAGGAGAAAGCTTCCCTATTGTATATTCATTGTTGTCAAGTCATCCCCAAGTGTCAGAATTTCAGACAGGCCCATACATAGATTATAATAAATATAGCACTCACTGTGACAATAAATACAGGCAATTCAGTTTCATTGGAAATTGAAAAAAATAAATGCTCTATTCGGAACTGTTTTGTTTTAGGAATTATTGTCCACAGTTCTTTATTACGACTTCTATGTAATAAAAATTTTATCTTCCTTTTATCATGAAATATTTGGAAAACCTTAAAATGTTAATTTTATCCAGCATTTAGGTGATATGCCTGTTTCATTAATCAGAATGGTATGTTCTGCAACATTTTTTGGAATTGCCAAATGATTTTCAGTTTTAAGTTGTTTTGGGGGGGGCGGTCAACTTGATGTAGGATTGAGAATAGAGAAAAACAGATTCCAGGCTGCATCCTTCACCTACTGTTAACTATGCAACTATAGCCCCTCAGAAATTCTTCAAATGGCGAGAATGTTGTAATGGTTAGCACAGGAAATGTGAATGGTTTGTATAGCATCTGCCCAAAGCAGAAACTGGATAGATATTTTATTGTAATGCTACTGCTCTTCTACATCTTTGGAGGAGATCATTTCATTTTTTGAAGGGCAATTTTGCATTTATGTTACTGAAAATGCTGAATACATATGAGTGCACACCTTTAACAAATGTACAGGCAACATAATACATGAGTATAATAAGTATACAATCAATATACATCCATATTATATGATATTGAGTTGATGTATATATACTTAGTATCTAGATACATGAAGTATTTTACAGTTAGATTATCACAGGACATTAGATAAAAATCTGTTGGGGTAACTTTACCGATTTCTGCTATTTTTAAACAACCTGTTTCCCCAAAGGCCTTACTTAGAAGCTTTTCTGAAGTATTCCTGGTTTAAAATTCTCTTTCCAGAAGTTTGATTCCCAGAAATGATTGACATAGAAATTCTTTGCATATGGGAACCGATGATATATTGACTTGAAATTCAAGGAAAGTTATTTGAATGTATAATCAACACAGACTTTTACATTTGGAAATGCTCTCCAGACAAGCTGTGTATTGTCTGGCTTTACTATTATTGTAATTTATCTTGCTTATCGATTTTCCTGGGTTAGGACAAAAACCTATGTATCAAATTGCAAGACAGCAAATGAAGAAAAGTGAGGGGAAAAGCCATTTTTATGATCTTTATCCCCACCCTTTTTTTGAGAGCTCAATGAAGATTCAGTTTCTTATTTCATCTAAGGGTCTCCGCTCTGAAAACAGCAATTCGACAAAACCGAATTATATAATTGGGAACTTGAATGGCAGGCTCTCTCGTGATTTATTTTCAAATAATGGACCAGAGAGACTACTTGAAGTTGCATTAATAATGCTTGTTCAGGAAGCAGTAGGCCTTTCTTGTTACTGGAGCAGGAGTTTACTTTGGGTGTAAGGAACTGAGTGAGTGAAAAACCCTGATACTCATGCCTCTGCTAATCACTTTGTGCTGCCAGGAATGGTTTAATTTAAGTAAATGAATGCAAGAAATGACCGCTTTTTATTTTACATGTTTTGAAACAAGTGCTGGAAGTCTTTTTTCATAAAGCAGCCTTTTAATTCAATGCTTCACAAAACTTGCCTAATAACTTCTTCTCCCTTAGAAACAATTGAAGATTAGGCACCAAGGCAACCTTCAATCAAATTGAGCTAAAATATATACCATTTTGAGAGGGGAAAAAAATACCTGAATTTCATGAAGAATTTCTCCAATTTAGAAATAGATCATTTGTTTGACTATTTTACTCTATAATTTAAATTTTTCTGTGATTTCTGTGATCTATGAATTTCTGAAAAGATTTTTTTTTAGTCTACCAATTAACTTCTAGGGACTCTGAAGGAAAAAGATTGCACATACCACTTGTTTCCTTTTTTAGAGTACTAGAATACATAAAGGCTTATGAAATAAAGTGAGTATGTTTTCACACGTCCAGCATTTAAGGGTTATTTCTTTCCTCTGATCATAGGGATTGTGTGTATGCTACTTCTTGACAATCAAATTGGTGGTGATAGGTGTGTGTGATTTGAACCTGGAATTGAAGTGGAAGTGCTTCATCCTTCTTCACAATCTATAGAGTTTGATTTTCATTGCTCTAAATGAGGCTTACATAATGTTAGTGTCACTGTGGCATTGAGTGGTCTCTTCTACTGCTTACAGATTTCCTTTTTGCTCAGAGAGTTGGTCTCAAAAGGGTTCTGGTTCTGTCATTTTTCTTTGCATTGGTTGTGTCTGCCATCTCCAAGTTTAAATTCAGTTCTTCCCATTTCTTCACATCTCTGAAAGCCATTATCTTTCCAAAACTTGATTTCCTGACTTGTAGACTGAATACCTCGATATCAGTAGCAGCCTCACTTTTCTGAATTCCTCCCTTCAGATAGCCAAAACATTATAAATTATGACAATGTTCTGAGAAATTACTCTGTCCCCTGAATCTAACATCTCTGTTTTGAAATCTGGAAACAGACAATGGAGAAGCGAAGTGACTTGTCTAAGGTCACACCATTGGTTAGGGTTGGAGGCTCAACTTCATTCTGGGTATGTGATAGTCAGCTTTTCATATCTGTGACCAAAATATCGAAAGAGAACAAACTTAGAGGATGGAAATGTTTATTTTGGCTCATGGTTTCAAAGTTTAATCCATGGTAGACTGACTCCATTGCTCTGTGCCTGAGGTCAGGCAGAATGGCATGGCAGAAGGGTGTGACAGAGGAAGGTTGCTTACCTCACGACATCCAAACAGCAGAGGGACAAAGGGGAAAGGGCTGCAGGGGCAGATGAACTTTTATATAGTGCAGCCACAGTGATCCCCATACTCCATCCATGCCCCCCACCTGCCTACAATTATCACCTGGTTAATTCATTCGAACTAGGATATACTGATTAGGTTAAGGTTCTTGCAATGTGATCATTTTACCTTTCAATATTCCTGCATTCATATTCAAAGGTGGATTTGGGGGGATACTTCATATCCAAACCATAACAGGATATTTTCATATATGACCATTGCTCATGTGGCATGATTCCAGATTCAGCTGCCAGTATAACCTTCGATGGTGTCATGGTGACACATCTGCCTCCCTTAGTATTTGACATCAGTATAAATATACATATGCCCACACGCTTATCATTTTGAGTACAGAAGCCAAACTCATTTGACATTTCTTCATATTTCCTTTGTGATATGTTAGTCCTAGGCCAGTTGTTCTTGGACTTTAAACACTTTTCCACAAGACTAAAGACTATGAAGTCATAGTCTTGACTATGCATATACATGTTCTTCACTGTGCTGTGACAAGAAATCACCTCACAGCCATGAAGTCATTTTGCAAAAATGAGATCCACTGCTCCAAGGAAAGGACAGTGCCTCTGTCTGCACAAGCAGAAGCTGTCTTTCTTCGGCTTCCCCTTGCTGCAGTATGAATGAACTCCCCAGATCTTCACATTCCAGACAGAACTGTAATCATACCAAATTCCAAGGCCAGACTTGAGAAACATTTATATGCTAAATAAATAAATTCATGTGATGATGATTTGAATCACACAGAATTCTCTTCTATTAGAAGAAACTGGGACCACCAATTCATTTCACTTAACCTTAAATCCTAGATCCTTGATTTTTTAGTTTAAGCAACTTACCCAAGTTTTATTCTAAATCTGTTACTTCATCTGTAAATAGAATAATATTTACCTTGCAGTATTGTTGTGCAGGTCAGCAATGAGATGGGTTATTACTTAGGTTGTTGCTGAAAAATGGTATGCTTATTATTTGACTATTAAAATGTGTTAGATCACTGTACCAGACATGTGCCATGTGATGGAAAATCAGACTATGTTAAATGTTGAGGTTCCCAGAAGTTGGGAATCCTAGCATTAAAGCAGCTTTTTCCATTGCTTTGACTAAATCAGGAACTTAAGGTTGCCTTTAATATTGAGCTCCTGTTTTTATTGACATGGAGATTATATGGAGTTATCCTGGCTCTAAAGCAAACATGGATTAGGAGTTGGTTAAGAAAATGTATGACATCCATTTTTATATTCCTTATAAATGCAAAGAAGTCAACAACATTTGGATTTTGAAGATGAAGAACTGAATATGCATTTACTTTCCTGAATTTGTTACTTCCTTTCCCTATCTCATGGTTAAATTCCATCTCATGCTTATAATATATTTTGTATTCGGAGTGCCGCTTCGTTCCTTCTTAGAGCTACAGTCCTTGAGCTGTAACAGCGAATCCAAAAAAACTAATATGGAATCACAGATGGTGCAAATATTTGAAAATAGGTAAATACAATCTAGGATTAGCTGCTTGGGCTCAGAAATGTCAGCTTCACATTGCTTATTGGTCACACAAGGCAATTTTAGTTAAGGAAAACCCAGGGCAAAAGCATCATGATAGAAAATTGCTGGTTTGGAGTTGTACAACATAACAAGCCCATAATTGTTATATAAACCTCAAAATGAGTCACTCTGTAACAAGGAAAAGGTATTTCAGAGAGATCACAAAGCACCAAAAGGTTATACAGGGGATAAAAAATTAAGCAGATATCATAACAGTACTGTACCATCTGCTGGCTTCCATTTAAAGCCAATTTTTAGGGAAAAATACCCATTCATATGGATATGCTTTAGGTAAAAACATATTAAATGGCTTAAGCATCGGAAGCAACAGTCAAATTGCCAGCATAAAATCTACAGTGGTAATTATTAGTAATGGGTAGGATATGCTCCTCAATTTCTGTCTCTGAAAGTTTTAAAGACTAGAATCTAATTCTTATTCAGTTTTCTCTTTTTAAGAAATGAATACCCGTTAAAAGAATCTTAGAACTGACCATGTGATTCAGTTGGTATACTGGTAAGACAATTAAGAATTTGAGTATGACACAAAAGTATGACACACAAAAGTTTGAATATGACTCAAATCGGACTACTGATGAATTTGGGGGATTAGAAACCAGAGCACCTGTCTCCTAGATTAAGAGGTGATAGAAGGAGCCTCACTCAATTATCAGAATCACAGAAATGATTTTTGTTTTTTTATGATGATTGATGACAATAAATGATGATGAAGGTTAAAGTTGGGAGTTTTCAACTGGATTAAGGTTTCTTTTGTTTTTCAATTTAATTTTTATTTCTGGGTAGTAGGTTTATCAAGACTCCATCTTCTTAAGAAAATTCTATCTGGTAGCAAAAATGTTAACCATGTTATGGTTTGGGTGATGTCTAGATTTTTGTTTCTCAGATGAAGCAGTAGAGATTTTAGAAGACTTGCTCTAGATCAGATGTGAAGATCTATAAGACAGTACTGATCATGTTGAAGTATATGGCTGTAAGGGAAAACACATGCTTCTTCTTATATAACTACATAGTGAACATATGTCAAGGGTTTAATTAATGAAAGAACTTCCAAGATGTTAAAGCTGGTTCGAAATGCATTGGAAAAAGACAGTTTTATATAATCAGTGAGGAAATGAATGACTTAAAGCTTTCAAATTAGGTGCAAAACTGGTTAATATCCAAAAGAGCATTTAAATCATAAACTTTGTGATTTTCAAATTCAGAGCAGGCATATATTTTTCTTTGCAACTCACCTGTCTTTACAATCAGTATCTAACTTTACATATTCTGAGCCTATAAAATAATAAATAGTAGGTTAAAGAAAGGTTGATTCTTTCACAATTATATAATCTTTGCATATGCTGATAGCTAGTGCCCTAATCTGATAATGAAAAGATGGACTTATAGTCATACTTTAATTTCATCTGCACTTTTCAAAAATGTTTCTTAATGTTCTCAACCTCAGAAAATGGTGCAATATAAGCCTTTACTTGGTGTCACAGCCAACTTCTTAAGCAATTTGATCAAAGCTCTCTACAAGCCCTATGGAGCTTCCAATGTCAGATTTGATTCACCAGCAGTGAGGTCTTGGAATGCAGCCAGTCAGCCAACACTACTTGTAGGTCCCTCCCAACAAATTGGTCCAGGTGTCTTTGAAGGATACAGGAGAACAATTTGGTGATCTCAAATAGCTCTTCTGTGCAGAAAATGAGATAAGATAATTGCATTCAAGAAAGTGAAAAGCCTTTTTTTGAGGATTTAGCAAAAAAAAGACCCAGATCAAATTCTATATTGGTATTGTCCCTCGAGATGGCTGCTTTCAGAACTGCTCTTAGGTAGAGAGAGATAAGCCATCCATGTGGTCTGATGTAAGATATATCATAAATTTTCTTTCCCTTGTCACTTACTTCCCTGACCGCCATTACTCCGCCTGAAAAATAGCTCTTCTCATCCATCTGCGTGTAGCTGGAATTCTACCATGACTTCCTCTGCTCCTTTAACTTAAGAGTCACTTAGCAGCTTGTATCTAGTTTATATTTATTTGTCTCTCCATGATTGCATGATATACTGTCTTCAGAACTAATGTTTAGAATCAAGAAAAATGAGGGCTTATGAATGAAAGACATGGGGCCAAGAGCAAATAAACACTGAAATAGGACAGACCATCTGAGTTCTACTCAGGAGTTGATTTTTACATTTTATTTACTTTTAATCAATTTAAAATAGCTGCATGTTTCTAGTGGCTACAAATTTAGAGAATCATTATTAGGCTATTGCTTTTTAAACGTCAATGGTACATATCAATCACTTAAGGATATTGATGAAAAACAGATTTGAATCCTGTGAATCTGGGTCAGGTGGGGTCAAAGATTCTGCATTTATAACATGGGTCCACATGATTTCTAGTACGTGGACCCCACTTTGAGTGGTATGTCTTTATTTCTCAGCAGAATAATTATTTCTGACTTTATGACTTTGGTCAGACTGACCTATGTATAGAAGATGAGTCTGAAGGGTCTGTAGAAAAATTATTCACACTTATAATTATTCTAATTGTAAAGGGAAAGGAATTCTAGTGATAAAATTGTTGATATTTTTATCATTTTTGATGATAGCTAAAAAATTTTGTGTCTATTGTATTTATTTATATCACGCAGTTGTCAAGTATGTAAATTCCATGTAATCCTTCCCATAACCTTATGTAATAAATAGTATTTTTATTTCAGTTTTGCAGATGAGCAACTGAAGTTAAGAGATTCTCAAGATAATAGGGATAGGAAATGGAGAAGCTATTGTTTGGTCACATATAATCATATATGTCACATAAACCACCAATAACTTTTCATTATTAAATTAAGGCCAGAGATTTGTTGCTTGTAATGGATCAATAAATTATATTTGACTAAGCATTGTAAATAAAAGCAAAAAAAAAATTTGACAATGGAATCAATCAAACTAAGAAGACTCTGCACAGCAAAAGAAACACTCAACAGAGTGAAAAGTGAACCTACAGAATGGGAAAACTACTTGCAAACTATTCATCTATAAGGAATTAATATTGAGAATATATAAAAAACTTAAAAAATTTAATAACAAAAGATCCAATTAAAAATGGGCCAGGATATGAATAGTCACTTCTCAAAAGAAGAAATTCCAATGACCTACAGATTAACCAAAAAATGGTCAGCTTCATTTGCCCCTAGAAAAATGTAGATCAAACCCATAATGAGATAGAATATTACACAATTAGAATGACTTTAATCAAAAAGAAAAAAAAATACATAAGAAAAGCTGGTGGAAGAAAGGGATCTCTTATACTCTCTTGGTAAAGATGTAAATTAATATAGCTACTATGGAAAAGAGCATAGATTATTACTTATAAGCTAAGTTAGACCTACCAAAGGATACAGCCATCCTTTATGTATTATCTCCAAAGAAAACAAAATCAGCATTATCAAAAAGAGACTCCCATAAGTCCAAGTTTGTTATTATACTATTAATAATAGCTAAGATATGGATCATCATGGATGCCCATCAACTGAGGAATAAGTAATGGCAATGTAGTATATATGTACAATACAGTCTTACTCAGCCATGAAAAGAATGATATCATTTATTTTTAATTTTTAAAATTTGTTCTAATTAGTTATACATGACAGTAGAATGCATCTGGACACATTGTACACAAATGGAGCTCAACTTCTCATCTGTACATGGTGCAGGGTGACACTGGTAGTATAGTCATACATGTATGTATATGGGGTAATAATGTCCATCTCATTCCAATGTCCTTTTCAGCCCCTCACTTATCCTATCCCCCTACTCCCTCTGCCCAATCCAAAGTTCCTTTGTCACCACCTCCCATTATGGATCATCATTCACTTCTCTGAGAGAACATTTAGCCTTTGTGTTTTTGAGTTTGAATTATTCACTTAGTTTGATAATCTTCAGCTCTATCCATTTACCTGAAAATGCCATAATTTGGACATTATGTTAAGTAAAATGTCAGATGCCAAAAAACAAATTTTGCATGTTTTATCATATAAGTTGTGTTAGTTAGCCTTTGGTGACGAAAAAAAAAATCCTGACAAAAACAACTTAGAGGAGGAAAATTTTATTTTATTTTATTTTTTATTAAATTTTTTTTTGTTGGTTGTTCAAAACATTACATAGTTCTTGACATATCATATTTCACACTTTGATTCAAGTGGGTTATGAACTCCCATTTTTACCCCGAATACAGATTGCAGAATCACATCAGTTACACATCCACTGATTTACATATTGCCATGCTAGTGACTGTTGTATTCTGCTGCCTTTCCTATCCTCTACTATCCCCCCTCCCCTCCCCTCCCCTCCCATCTTCTCTCTACCCCATCTACTGTAGGAAAATTTTATTTTGGTTCATAATTTCAGAGATTCACTCCACTGTGGACTGACTCCATTGCTCTGGGCCAAGTTGAGGCAGAAGGTCTTGGTGGAAGGGCATGGCACCATGCTCCATTCATGGTGGCCTTGAAGCAGAGAGGAAGCAAGGGAAAGGGGCCTTAGGGAAGATGCACCCTTTCAGGGAAAGCCCCTGGTGACCCATCTCCAGCCACACCCCACTTGATTACAATTTAAATCAGTCCATTCAAACTCAGATGGACTGAATAGGTGACATCTCTCATAATCCAATCATCTTACCTCTGAATATTCCTACATCAACAAAGAAGTTTTTGGGAAGCACCTCATAACCAAATTATGACATATATGGATGTTAAAAAAATTAACTGGAATAAATAATAGTGACTACTACAGGCTGGGAAGTGTGGTGGGCAAGAGAGAGAGAGAGAGAGAGAGAGAGAGAGAGAGAGAGAGAGAGAGAGAGAAGTTATATAATGGGTGTCCAAATAAGTAATAAGTTCTCATTTTCTACAGAATAGTGGGAGGTTTGTAGTTCACAATGAATATTTGTTTATTAGAAGCTTGAAGACTTCAAACACAAATTAATGCTAAGGAGATAGAAATATTAATTACCTAATATGATAACTACATTTTATATACGTGTACTGAAATTTTACACTGTATCCATAAACATGGACATTATTGCATTAATCAAAATTTGTTAACTACCTTGATTTGATCATTATACCCAGTGTAACATGTATTGAATTCTCACATAGTACCCATTAAAGTAACAATTTTTGTCATTAAAATAGTAATTGAAATATCATTTTAAAAACTAAAAAATTATTAAAAGAGGAGTTGGAGGGGAAGGGAGGGAGCATGGGATAATTAATGATGGTGGAATGTGATGAACATCATTGCTATCCAAAGTACAGGTATGAAGACACGAATTGGTGTGAATATACTATGTATACAACCAGAGATATGAAAAACTGTGCTCTATGTATGTAATAAGAATTGTAAGGCATTCTGCTATCATATATAGATAAAAAAATTAAAAAATCATATTTAACTTTTCCACAGCTGATAGCAGTAATAGTCATATCAGTGTTGTAGTGATAATGCTCATTAGAACTCTATGCAGGTTAGTATTGTCATTCTCATTTCAAAGACGGGGAGAGTGAGGTGAGGTGAGGAGAGGTGTGTTCACCTGACAAGGGCTACATGACCTCTAAGTGGCCATGAGATGATCAGAGGGTGAACTTCAGCTCTCTGACTCTATAGACCATGCCCCTGCCTGCTCCGGGAGGCAGTTTCTCTGATGTTCAGTGCACGCCTGATGTTTGCAGGTGATATGTTGACAGCATGGGTCCCTCCATCTGCATGAGGCAAGTGCACAGGCACACAGGTGCATCAGGGCTGGTGAAAAGGTAACGAGACATAGATACCTACTTTTTCAAAAATAAACAAAGAAAATTTGTTAAATAATCCAACTGTCAGAACACCTGTTTTTATAATGTCTAGGTTCTTATTTTAAAAGCAACAAAAAGACTATCCACCATTAAATAAATGTGTCTGGTGACTTTCATATAAAAATAAGTGAAAGAGCCTAGATAACTTGAATATGCAAAAATTTCCCAGAAACAAAGAAAAGAAAGCAATGAAAATAATAACAATAGCTGTCTTTTAAAAGAATGGTAGAATGAGGAGTGGAGTAGCTGAGAACACCTCTGAGAGGGAGATATCCTCTGGTGTATATTTGTGTAATATTTGAAGTTTGAATTACATTAATATCTTATTCAGAAATAAAAACAAACTATATGCTTTGTTTAAAATCAGGAAGTAGAAAAAAAATAACCTTAGTGAACATTGGTCACTGAACCAAACTGATAACAGACTTCTGAAAAATGAGACTTAGATCTGACATCCAGAATATTAAGAGGCTGAGGACAAAGTATGTCTTCAAATTTATTAAAACGATGAAGCCAATTTGCTGCTAAGGTTGTTTTGAGAGATAAGAGTTTTAAACTTTTCTGAATTGGAAAGTTTGTACAGATGTTCCTCCACTTACGATAAGGTTGTATCCTGATAAACCCAATGTAAGTTGAAAATATCATTCCCAAAATGCATTTTGCATTTCACCTACCAAGTATCCAAGATCCGCAACACAAGCACACTGTAGAACACCCATTCTTTCCCCTCCTGACCACAGAGCTGCCTGAGAGATGCAACTGGCAACTGCTGCCCAGTTTCATAGAAGAATATCAGTCCCCATATCACTAGCTTGAGAGAAGATCAAGACTCAAAAGTCAAAGCAGGTTTTCTATTGGATGTGAATCACGTTCCTACCATAATAAAGTGGAAAATTGTAGGCCAGGAAACATCTGCATATACAAACACATACATACATATACATCTTACAGTTCTCACCAGTTTTTCACGGATATAAGATATTTTAGGGTTATTAAATCTAAGACTATTTTAAATATTGACTTCATAGAACATAACCTAAATTATAAACTTTAGACAAGGAAGAATAACTTTTCTGCTTTAAAATACTCTAGGTAAATATGAAATATGCATGGTTAACTTTTCTAAGTAAACTACATTTCTGATTGAACATATGGAAGGCAGGACCCCTGCTGTCAGCATTGCCTGCAAACAGGTGCCCACTGAACAGCACACACATTTCCTCCTGGAGCAGGCAGGTCATGGGCTCTAGAGACTAATAGCTGAAGCTCAAATCTGTTCCTCCACTTAGAGGTCATGCACCCTTAGTCACATTACTTTAAGTTTCTGAACCTCAGTTTTCTCATCTTTAAAATGAGAATGGCAGTGCTAACCTGCACACAGAGTTTTCTAGTGCACATTATAATTGCAACACTGGCATGACTGCTACTACTATTGTCTGTGGAAGAGAATCAAATAATATTTATTGATTGGCTACAAGCAGCAAATCATTGGCTTCAATCTAATAAAGGGAAGAAATATATGGTTGTTATATGCATCAGTGTATGGTACTGAAAGATAACTTGTTCCTTAACTAGCTAGGCTAACTTTTGTGTCTCATAACCTCTTTTAACCTCAGATCCTTGTTTACAAAACTGGAATAAAACTTCTATCACTTGAATCTGAAATGTCCCCCATAGGCCCATATGTTAAAGGCTGACAACAAGCCTGGGGTGCTATAGGGGGTTGTTGGAATCTTTGAGAGACAGGGCCTCACGGGAAGAAATGAAGCCAGTGTGGGGGTGTGCCCATGGAAGAGAATGTTGAGATCTCCCACCACTCCTTCCTCTCTCCCTTTCTTTGCTTCCTGGCTACCATGACATGGGCAGCTTTGCTCTACCACATGCTTTCTGTCATAATATGCTGCCTCACCACAGGCTCAAAAGCAAGGGCAACCACTAATCATGCACTGAAACATATGAAGTTGCAAGACAAAATCAATCATTTTTCTTTTTAAGTTGATAATGTCAGGAGGTATTTGGTTACCATGTCAATTATTGTCATTCACTTTAATGCTATGTATCTCTGTGCGTGTGTGTGTGTGTGTGTGTGTGTATGTGTGTAAATGTACATGCATATCTTTATAGCATTGGCTTACATGTGTTAATGGGTGTCTTTCAACAAACTGAATAAAGAACAGCTTCCTCCTATCCCTAGCATTGAACTCAGAAATGAATGTCAGCATTTGCATATTCCAATAATTTGGAGGTAATTGATGGGCCTATCTCAGTGCACAGGTGAAGGAAAAGGGGCTATATTTTCATATTCTGAAACACAGTTCTATACCTTGTAAGATATTCATGTTAAAGGAGTAAGGAGACAATATTTGAAAATTTTAACACAAAATTTAATCACAAGTACCCTATATTTCTATAATAATATAGAAGGCATTATATTTCTGCACATAAATGAAACTGCAGAGCCTAAAGCCTTCTGCAAATGGATAGGATCCAGCATTGTGAAAATGCTGTTTTTATATTATTATTAAGGAATATCAAGATGGTGCTTGTACTTTCTGATATCTTGTGGGACTAAACACAGTTTGGAAAGTAGGAGGATCATTTTTTTTTAAGAAGAAATACTTCACTCACCTGTCTTTTTTATCCTAAAAAGGCTGCATGTGCTGTCAGTCATAGCTGATCACCCTTCTGTGAAGAAGAAGAAGAAGATCAGTTGAGAGAGAAATGGAAAACCTTAACATTTTTGGAGTACTGTTTTATTTTTCAATAATAACTACTTTAACAAATTACAAATTCATGGATTATCATGTCCTTCACAATTCTAGCATTAAGGAAGCTGAGAACTGTTTCAAACTCAGCAAATTTATTTGGATAAAATATTCCCCTCTGTTCTGCCCAGTAGTACTAAAAATTATTAACAAGTGCAACAGGAAGAAAAAGAGCAAAGTTGAAATGTTTTATTGATCCATTAAAGATGACCAGCTCTAACAAGACCCCAAACCACTTCACTGGAGGAATTTTTAGTTAATCTCTTCTCAACAATAGGGAAAAAGAAGATTTTTTTAAATTTCATTTAAGATTCTGTAAAGATTACAGAGCTCTTTAAAATCAAATAAGCTCTTTTCTCTGAAATTTTTAAAGAAAAATCAATTTTTTACAATATAGCTGCTGAATTATGGCAGACATAGTTGGTAGCAGCTAATCTTTCAACACTAAGGAAAAATACTCAGTTTCCAATGCTTCTGGAAATTGAAGCTGCTGAATGGTGTTATGGTTTGGATGTGAAGTGTCCCCCAAAAGCTCACATGTGAGACAATGCAGGAAGGTCCAGAGAAGAAATGATTGGGTTATGAGAGTCTTAACCCAATCAGTGAATCAATTGCCTGATAGGATTAATTGAGTGGTAATTGATAAGATTAACTGGTGGGGTGTGGCTGGAGGTAGTGGGGCTTTGGGGGCATGTCTTTGGGGTATATATTTATATCTGGCAAGTACAGTCTCTCTCTGCTTTCTGATCATCTGGTGAACTGCTTCCCTGTGTCATACTATTCTGCCGTGATGTTCAGCCTCACTTTGAGCCCCAAAGGAATGGAGCTGGCTGTCTGTGGACTGAGGAGACCTCTGAAACCGTGAGCCCTCAAATAAACGTTTCCTCCTTTACAATTGTTCTGATCAGATCTCTTAGTCATAGCAGCACAAAAGCTGACTGAAACAAATGGGAAATAGATTTTAGAGGTCAGATCCTTGATGTCCTGCTTGGATGAAGACTGAGGGCACAGCAGGGAGGGGGGACACTTTGATAGAAATCAAGTAGGACTTTGATAATTTCTTTCTTTTTAAAAATCTCTTTAAGTGGCTTAGACAGAAATGTAATATGCTTTGATATCAGCAGGATTCCCTATTTTGTGTTATAAATATTGAATGAGGATGACTTAAACTAAATCTTAATGAGTTGCTGATTTCATATTCATACATACAGTCTGAGTAATGGTGCCACTTGATTTTATCATGAAGAATCAACCTTTCTATGTATCATAATCCAAGTTCTCTTAGGTAAGACCTATTACATTTGCAAATCAAAGAGTATATTTTGTCAGGTAATCTAATTACAGTGTAATACAAGACAGTATTTTTTAGGAAGTCAAGATTCCCCCCGAGATTTCAGCGTGTTTTTTGGTGTGCCAAGTCCTGTTTCATCAGCCACTGTCAGACTCTTATGATGTACTTAATAGATGAATTATAATTTATGCCCCTGGAAATATCTAACATTCTATCACTAGAAATGTGCATATGCATATCGATGCTCAAGTGTATGGTCAAAGAAAGAGGAGAAAGGCAAAGAAAACCTTTCTGCTTTTTCATCTCCATATCCATGGAGGTAAATAGGTACCATGGAAGAATTAGGAGAAATCTCAAAAATCCTTCTGTATAACTAAATTCAATCTTCCTTCCTTTTCTCTTCGTTTTCTATATTTCGCAAAGAGCCAAGATGAAATAAGGAAGTGAGTCAAAATCTTTCTCTTCCTGAAAATGTTTCATTAAAAAAAAAAAAATCATTGCTCTTTCATTTTGTGAATCAGGACAATTTAATAGCCATTTTATAACATTAAACACCTTTATACCAAGAACTTGCAAGGCAGATCTCTTCCTTTTATCTTAGACCCTGAAAGATCATTATCAGACAAGCAGTTTTGGCATGAAAATACTTAAAATGAACAACTTTCATAGTTTTTTTTCCAGAAGTCACAAAGGAAAATCTGATGAATTAATATGCTTAGCTGGGGATTTTCACAGTGTTTTATCTGAGTCCATGGCCCATTCCTCCCATATTTGGTGGCTTTGAACAGTCATCAAGTTATTTGTTCATGATTCTGTGGGTCAAAAATTCGAGCAAGGCTTGGTCAGTAATGCTTCTCCTTCAGGGATATTGGTGGGGGTCATTAGCTCTACTATAATTGATGGGCATCTGGGCTAAACTGGAAGGTCCAGGAGAGCTCACTCATGTCAAACATCTCAGAGCTCCTCACGTGTCCTTTCTTACTTTCTACATAGGTAGCTTGGGATTCCTCATAGTATGGGTCTTAGGATGTTTTACCAGGCAGTTGCCTTTCAAAGTGAAACTTTCAAACAGGGAGATCACAGATAACACAAGGACCAACTTTAGAAATTACAGAACATCTCTTTCGCTACATTTTATAGGTTAAAGCAGGACACAGGGTCAGCCCAAATCGTAAGAAAGGGGAAATGAGATCCTTGTTTCCATAAGAGAAGTGGTGAGGAACTGGTAAACATCTCAAATTCGCCACCCCACTTAAAAAAATATTATTAGCCAAGAAATTGAACTGTATCTGGGTATAGAAACTCATGGGGGAGCATGTGAACAATTGAAGAGTGTTTAGAAATACTATAAGGATAAAAGTGGTGCCATGATATTAGTGCTGTACTTAACTATAATCCATGACAATTTGTCCTTTAGTAAGTGAAGACTCATAATTGGTAAAAAAGCAATTGTTCCAATCTAATAATGTTTAAAAGGATAGAAAATTTAAAAGGATAGAAATTTATATTTTAATTGAAAAATAGAAATATACATAAAACACTCACCTTTATCTAGGTATAGCCACAACATATATGTTTTTGGGAATAAATTTAATCTACTGCTTGGTTGAGAACATAGTGCATTCTGAATCATCTTTTAAAGTCAAGGAACTTAGGACCATCTAGAGTCATTTTATGACATGAAGGGCAATATGTAGCTAGACTTCTGCACATTATACACATTATACAAGGAAAGGACAACTTGTACATAGAAGCTGGTTATTATCAATATTCTTTAATTTTGAGATGGAACATGAATTCCATCACTGTGAAATCTGCATTGTCACATTTCATGCTAGAAGAAGCAGCCAAACTGGCACTGTTGGGATTCCAAAGATTTCATGTTAAGTCAGATTCTTCTGGTGGGGAGAGAAGAATCTGCGAAAAAAAGAATCCTTTGAGATTCCCAGGGGTATAATAAAATTTTCTAGGGAATATCTTTCAAATTTCTCCTGCCCTTCTTAAATATTAACATGTGCATGAAAATACCCTTTCTCAGTGGTCTCACATTTCTAAAAAACTCTGAAGCAAACTGTAGATATGCCTATCCATGAAGTCTGGGCTATTTATGAAAAATACCTCCTCTATTTGCTCTGGATGGAGTGAAGGATATATAACTAGAGGAGAAAGTGTGGATTACATCTCAGAAAGATGATGCCTACATGGCAAGTTGAGGAATGACTTTCTTCTGCTCCCTACTCCTTCCTGTTGCCTGTTTTGTTTAAAATACTGCTTTGTCCTTCCATCTTCCTTCATTGTTATGGGATATAGGAATGTAGGAACCAAGATGTTTGAAGTGGTAAATTTGGCTCTACCTTCCTAAGAAGAACCGTGTGGCATGAATATACCACATGGACATTAGGCTATTGATAGTCATTTTAGGAACATGAAAATTTATATTCACATGCCATCCCCCCAAAAATGTGAATGTGGATGTGCATCCACACGTTAAGGGAAAATATTAGAATATTTCCTTTGGTGGTCATGTAGAACTAGTTGTGACCACATTTTAGCTCACATTCTCTTATTCAAAGCAGAAAAGTCCTGACGCAGTCTGGCTGGGCACAAAATAACTGAGCCGCCACAAAGCCTTGTAGGTTCAAACAGCAACTCTTTATTCCCAAACTCTCACCTGCACTCTACACACACTTCCCGGGAACACACTCCCTCCACCGGGCTCCACACGCCAATTCTCCCGGAACCCCGAGAACTCAAAGGGAACTCCAAAGTAGTGGGTGCCCCAGGCAGCAGGATCCGCCCTAATCCCAGCAGGATCCGCCCTAATCCCGGAGCCGCCCTAATCCCAGAGCAGGGTCACCTTTCAACCATTCCCTCTAGCAAAATGCCAGGCGTCATTCCGACTAAACTGTGGCTCTCAACAAAGACCATAAAGGGAAATTATCCCTGTTGTAATTTGATGTTATTCTATACAAAATGCCATGGAAGAATTTTTTTTTTTTTTTCATTTTGTAGAGATTGGTTCTTCCATTTACATTCTGGACTTTATGAAAAAAAAATCCCTTATTCCAAATTGATTCTGACCTGTGGCCCTTGAGACTTCAGCTTTGTGTGTACTTTAAGCATTGTGAGCCTGGTGGTTTGGGTAAGTGCCCTCCAGCAGTAATCCCATAGAACCTTTTCTTGCCTCTGTCAGGCTTTGAAATTGCCTGTTTACTGGTCTCTCTCCAAACATCTGCACATTTCTTGAGAACTGGGACTTAACTTTGAATTTGAATCATCAGTGAGAAGTTTCAGAATATATTTGTGAATTTGTTTTTGTAGTCAAAATACTTTGAATCAGAAAAAGGAATTTGGCATTCAGGGCACAAGTCCATGGAGATCTCTACCTTTATTAAGCTGATTAGTATTTACAGTGTCTCTTCCAGTCTGTGGATCAGTTTAAGGGTTAGGCCAGTTAAGCCGTTGAGGCCTGGCTTGAGCTCAGTTAGACAGGTGGAATAAATGTTAAGCCTCCCACCTTAAGGATCTAGAGAGGGATTAAAGTGTAGTAGGAGGAGTGCAGCTCCAACAGCTGGAGCAACAGAGATTCAATGAAACTAGGAAGAACAAATGGAGAAGAAATGAAATTCAGAGGGTCCCGGGCTGGCAAGAGCTGTTTTCTGTGAGCCTCTAAATGTCTGATGGAAATAATGTCAGGTGGTGAGTTTCTGTGGGATCAAGCACTCAGGAGCACACACTAAACCAACAGCAAGAGTGTGCTGCAACAAGGTTTTTGCTTTAAATCTAATCCATGCCTTCAGACTTGAGTCTTGGACAGGGAAAAGGTAAAGAAACTCAATGCCTATTAAAATATATAATTGAATGAAATCCAATAAGAAGAATAATGACCCGGAGGGGGAGGGCCTGATCCTTAGAGATGTTAAGGCCTCAAATAGAAAGAACTAGTGCTTTTACTTGTCTGGGGGTCTGGATGACAAATACTTTGGTTATTATTATTATTGTTGTTGTTGTTTTCCCCCATGATGAGGATTGTCAGGATGAATTCTTGTGTTGCCTAATAAGGATTATCTGTGCACTTGAGGTGACCCAGACTGCTTTGGGAAGGAAGGAAAAAAAAAGAATTTCAAATAAAAGTGGAAAGTAAAGTTTGTGTGACTATCTGTAGATTACCTGTGTGCAGTTGTATTTCATCTATTTCTTGAACTTTACAAGCTTATGGCAGCAGCAGCCAGGAATTTGACAAGAGTAACATTCTCTTTGGAGGCTGCCCTTGAGGAATAATTCCATTTATCAAAACTATACAGAAGTCACATGCGGGAGAGCCACAACAGGCAAAGTCAGGCCAGCTGTAATTAATGACCCAGGCCAATATTGGTCTTTGACATATTGGATATTAATAAATGTTAGATAAGAAAGGCAGCTATTTATCTCTTCACCCAATACACCTTCAAACATTTATGTAAGAGATAGATATCCTAATATAAACATTTGCCCCTTCATATATTGTCAGAACCTCTGAGCTGTGACTGGTGACAAGCCGGTTGCCTTAAGTATTTGCAATGAGACAGAATCTAGTACTATCATTCTCTCTAAGTATTATTTTTTCTGAGAAGCATAGTTAGGGAAAATGAGTAACAGTTTTTGCAATACCTGCTATGTGAGTTAAAAGCATGTTAAACACCCTAAAGGATACTTTAGTGTCAAGTTTCATCATTGCTTGAAGAAAACTAAATTTTATCTAGTAGTCCTGCGTTGCTATGTTAATCAAATTATGCAATAAGTGATAGTAGGAAAATAGCATTGCTTGGTATTTTTATTTTTACAATTAGATTTAGGATTATAACATGAGGTAAATCACAGTTGATTTGTACCACTTGGGTATTCAACTCTTATGAACACTATAATGGCATTGTTTTAAGAGTATTCCATGCTTAAAAAATCAAAACACAGTTAGGTGTTTACTTCCAGGATTTTATTTTATAAGTAGGAGAGATTTATTTTAAAAACTTTTAGACTATATCACTATAATAAATTACAGGTGCCTATAAGGTGCTCTAAGAACCTTGGAGGGTGAACTGCCACCCTCTCATGAGGAAGAAGCTGATATCAGGAATCTAAATTTGCAACATCCATTAATACATAATAATAATACATAATATGTAAATCATTATTATGTTCATAATAAGTCAATCATTATTAAGAAATATTTTAACTTTATGTCAATCTCTATTAAAATTACAAGTGTAAAATTTCCAAAGAAAATCATACTAGGAATGTATACATATTTTTGAATTATGATTAGTAAACCAAGAGGAAAATAAATTTCAACGTAGATATTTAATGATATCTAATTGGGCATTGATGGGTCTGGCTCTCTAATTCAGTG
This sequence comes from Callospermophilus lateralis, assembly GCF_048772815.1. Lineage (NCBI taxonomy): Eukaryota > Metazoa > Chordata > Mammalia > Rodentia > Sciuridae > Callospermophilus > Callospermophilus lateralis. Next base: position 105,563,953 of record NC_135313.1, on the reverse strand, counting down.
GGGCAGGAATTCCAGAAAGCTAGTTTTTAATAAGGAATATAATCTGGACAGTATTGCACATGAACGTTTCTATATCTAAGTATACTTGTTTTAACCTTCCTAGGATAGGTTGCAAAGCAAGTGTATTCTACTGGAATTCTCTAGGAATTATGTTTATTTTTCTGGTGAAAATATTGAAAGTGTTTTCAAGAATAAAACTGATTACAGAATAACAATACTCCCACCACCTCTATCTTATAACAGATGTTACTATGTTAATTAAAAAAATTTAAGAAAATTTCTTAATCAGTTGCATTTGAAGTCTATTATTCTGACTTAACAGTTTCTAACCCTTTGTAATTGAGTAGAAAGTTTCTTTTATTTCTTTCCTTATTTCCTCATTCTCACCACTTAGTGATCCATTCCTTTATCTTATTCACTTCTATTTTTAGTTCTGTCTGCTTTTTCTCTGTTAAGTGCAAACCCATTTTTATATGAAAAATTTTCTATGTTAAAAAAAGAATATAATCTATATGCTTGGAACAAATATTTGCAGATTAATGGGATATTAGGTATACCAGGAGCTGTCTTTGCTGAAAGAGACATGAGACTCATCTCAGAGCTTATGGTGAAATACAGATAAGGATAGTTCAGCATGATGGTTTGGTCAGTGTAATAACTTATGCAGCCATATAAGAGTTTTGCTTAGCTCATTGATGATGGTATTTCAGGGAAGTCAGTTCTTCCTGGAAGAGGTGAGCTTTGACTTGAGATTTGAAACACAAATCAGGAAATGGAGTAAAGAAGGGAAGTGGCATGCAGGATTATCATTTAAGAAGGCAGCTTCATGCACAAATTGCATAGATCTCATCTGCATGACAAATGTGGGAAAATTACAAGAAATTTTGTGTAACTGTCCTGCAACATTCCAGAAAGTAGTATGTGATGAGGTTGAAGTTGGAGTCATCATGTCCAGGAAATCATGTCTTGCAGTATATTCATAGTCATCGGGCTTTATCCCAAAGATAGGGGCACCTTTGTAGGACATTAAGTAGGTGGTGAATATTGTTGATTTTAAATGTTTATTTTTGGCATCAGTGTGCAGGGTAACATAAATAATTTGCTAGAATAGAACTTCTAGCCAAAGCCTGCTACCAAAGTTCAAAAGAAATAATAAAGAGCCTTGGACTAAAACCATAACCTAGAATGCCTTTCAGGTTTCTAGCTCTACAGAGTTAGGGAAATGGTAAAAAGAATGTTGGAATATTTATGAAGGGAAAAAATGTGACTGAGAAGCAGAATTTGTTGTTGTTGTTCTTTTTAGCTAGACGTGACAGTATATTTTGACATGGATACAAACATGGAGTATATATTATTCTAATTAGGATCCCATTCTTGTTGCACATGGAGTTTCACTTTAGTGTATTCATATATGTACATTCGTACGTATAAGTATATAACTTTGCTATGTACATAACATAGGAAAGTTATGTCAGATTCATTCCACTATGGTTTCTATTACTGTCCCACCCTCCCTTCCCTTCATTCCCTTTTATTCTACTCCACTGAACTTCTATTCTCTCTTTTGCCTCCTTTGTTGTGTCTTAGCATCCTTAATACTGAGATACATATGGTCATTTTTCATATGAGACTCAATTTTGAAGAGAAGAAGGAAGAAGAGATATATTTGGGAGCCACCATCATATTCATGATGGCTATAAAAGTAGACAGGGATTTTTAGGCTTAGTCTATATGCTGGGAAAGAGGTGGTCCGGGAGACTCTATCTTAAAAAGTCATATGAGGCACAGATGGAAGAAGAGAAGTTCACTTTAATATAGGTACCATAGACATAAAATGGCCAGAATAGGAAATGTAAAATCAGGAGAGGGGTGGTGTACTTAGAACCCCAGAAATATGGGATTTCAGTAACAGGAGAGGAATTTTCATATCAATGGCAGGAGAGAGAGCTGGAATTAAAATTAATATATTTTGACGCTTTTGGGAAGGTAGGGGAAAAATTATAAAGAGTTGTGAGAAATAAAATTTCAAAAAGTTTTGCTGAGAAAGAAGGTACAACCTTTAGGAATAGAGAATACACAGAATTCAGCAGATTCTTTTTGTTCTTTAAATTTTTTTTTATATCACCTTTGTGATCTTTTCCTCCTTGAATCTTATGATAAGGAAAAGTAAAAGACGTTAACGAGCTGCAGGCAAAGAACCAGATGGGACTGATTGGAGATATGGAAAATAAAAGGAGAACTAAGGAAGCAGGGTCATGGGGAATGTTAGTTAACTGAATCTTTATGTAGAAAAGTTTGGGCTAATATCTAAAACACATTATGGTTGTTAAATGTTCATTGAATTTAACTAAAAGAGATCATTAGTGAAGCAATTTTAAGCCTACAGAGATGTATTAAGGAAGCAGACAGTACCTTAGTGTCTCTTAAGAAAATTCAACTGACTGGACCGTAATATGTAGGAAACCCCAAAAAGGTCAATTGTAGAGAATGGACAGCCAAAGTCGAAATGCCAGGGTTTCCTACCATGCATAAAGAGCTTTTTGTTTGCTTATAAAAAGAGAAACAGTAATTTAAGCCACAGTACCATAACATTTATCACCTTTTAGACTGGCAAAAATCCAAAAAGTTTGGTAATGTATATTAGTATGGATATTGCTGGAGGAAGTACAAAATGGTACAATTCCATATGGAGAGGAATTTGGCAGTACCTAGTAAAATCATATATATATTTACCCCTTGAACCTGAAATAATACTTTTAGAAACGATTTCATGAATATTGGCAAAAATATAAAGAAAAGTACACTGGAGAGACTATTCATTGTGAGTCTCTTTAAAATAACAAAAGACAGGAAACAATCCAAATTCCCTTTACTATACTGTGGTACCTATAAAATGTCTAAGAAATGTAAATAGGTTATATGGTTACAATTATAAACATATAAACGTATTTATATATGTATGTGTATATGTAAATACACCCAGACAGAGTAGATAGAAGTGTGTGTATGACTTGCTATCATTTTTCCTTACATGATGATATATATTTTCTTAGTACATAGTACAAAAGACATAAATGCATGCACTTACCTGTGTGTAAGTGTGGACAAGATAATGCACAAAGAACAATATATTATTGTCTGCATAAAGCATTGAAGGGGTTTGGGAAAGACAATAATATATTGTTCTTTGTGCATTATCTTGTATAATTGATTTTGAATTTCCATAAATATTTCTATAAATTTAATTATGAAAAATTAAATGAAGAAGGAATCCCTTAATTTTTCTCATTTTTATGTTTTTATAAATATTAATGCATTATAGTTATATATAATATGGGGTTTATTTTGACATCATCATACATGCATGGAATAAAATTTGCTCCACTTTGGTGACATAGAGAGAGGAACTATTCCAAGTCATTTTAAAATCCAGTAATATTACATGCTCAGGGGAATATCCTTAGATTAAAAAAAAACTGCTATAGAAAGTAACTGTTTTATGTTATCTTATTTTGGGGGGATTATTGTTGTTTCCGGAATCCTGTGTGTATGTGATGTAAGCTAGATGTTTTAAAACTTAAGGTAAGATAAGGTTTGGGGATATTTGTAAGCTTATGGAGTGTAACATACTGGCAGAGCTGGCTTTAAAAGGAGGTCTGACTTTCTGAGCAGTGCATTCTGTGCTATTTCATGCACTTTTGTAAGAACCAGAAATGATTTTTCAAGCCACTGTTACCTGATGTTTCACATCATGCTATAAATTCTTGTGGAACCTATACGTCAGGGGACTAAATTGGCATATATGTGACCTTTGATACTGTAAGGCCACAGGTTTGAATCAATAGAATTTATTCACTTGTTTCTTGGAAGATGCAGTTCCTGAAGTGCCCCAGGAAGACAGCACTTGGTGAAAGAGGCTTTACTACTTTATGCATTGAAGGATTGTGATATTGACTTCTTAATTCTTGTCTCACAAATTTTAATTTGGACAGTGTCTGATGTAGATTTGGAAGCTATATTTTGGACATTCAGTACATGTTAATTATCATCACAGACTGGCAAACTTATGTTGAAGTAGTAGCATTGCAATTAGAAGACCAGAGGTCCTTTCTAATTCAAAGACCTATGTTACACTTATGAACTCATGCCATAGACAATTCAAATTCCGACCCTCTCATGCTTTATCATTGATGCCTACCCTTAAAAATGTTAGGAGTTATTTATGATCTAGTGTGATAAAACGACCACACATTGCTCTTACCCCTGCACCTAGAAAGAAATATTTAATTGGGCTTGCAGCCATGGAAGGTAGAAGCTCAATTTGCTCAAGTCTTTTAAAAGTGAGAACTTATTTCTTGATATTATTTTGGGCCTGTGCTTAACTTTTTTACAGCTGTTTACTTCTGTGTACAGAATATGCACATGGCTCTAATTCTCATGTCTACTTGTGTTAATGTATTTATGTGTTTTTTTCTATCATGATAAATACTACATTTGGAGAAAGGGAAGATGGCTGCGAAAGGAGTGCAGCACTCCCGTGTACTGCGTCACTGAGCAGGAAAAAGACAAGGTAGAATGGATAAAAGCTAGCTTGTTAGGAATTTCCAGCAAAATAGGGGTGCTCCGAAACCTAGAGGAAGGATTTCCATTGCATAAGGACCTGCTACTGGAGCTCAAACGCGAGAGATTTGTCCGCACGGAGGGCCACGCTGCGTATGCAGCAAATCGCCCTGCGGCCAGAGTCTGCGGCGCTCGCTGGGAAACGACGGTAAGATAACAATGCAAAGATACAGTGCTACGGATTCTGCAGGCTCCCGCCAGCTGTGCAAATACTGTACTCAGAGCTGAATTCTGGGCTTGAGACGGGGAAGGAAGCCATCCAATTCGGTTCTCCACATCGGTCAGACCACAGAGGAAGCCAGCGGCCACCATCTTGGAGAGCTGACGTCATCATCTCTGTTTTTGTGTTTTTTTTTTTTTTTTTTTTTTTTTTTTGACTGATCACAGCTCTTTCAGCTATAGATCAGCGGGGAAAACTTAAGGGCCCCTCCCAGCTCTCCTGTGAGCGCAATAGCCAGACCGAGGGCGGCACGGAGCCGGCGGGAGCTGCGGCTTCGGCAACGGAGCCGGCGGCAGCGGCGGCTGCGGCGAGGGAGACGGCGGCAGCGGCGGCTGCGGTGAGGGAGCCGGCGGGAGCTGGGACTGCGGCGAGGGAGCCGGTGGCAGCCGGGGCAGCGGCACGGGAGCCGGCCGGAACCCGCGGGAGCCGCAGCAGCGGCGTGGGAGCCAGTGGGAGCCGCGGCGGTGCTGGCACAGGAGCCGGCGGGAACCGCGCGGCGCGGGACTCCCAGCTACCGCTCCCACCAGTGCTGACAACTGAGGTCTCTTGCACCGACTCGCCTTGGCATGGGACTCACGGCTACAGCTCCCACCGGTGCTGACAACTGAGGTCTCTTGCATCAGATACGGGGGCGTGGCTACCAGAAGGTAAGCAAGTTTGCTGGGGGTGCTCAGCACCAAGCTCTACAAACTAAGGGCCCGAGGGAGGCAAACAAGGAGAGTGTGCCCAGGCACTAATGAAACAGCTGCTCCACGTGTGTGCAAGGTAGGCAGAACTGTGACCACCGACAAAACAGGTCCAGTGGACTGCCAGACACATCGCTCAGGTTGGGGGAGGGGCAGAGCCGCCGGGCGCCTGCAAGTTACGCAGACCTGCGAATCACCAGCTGATCAGACCCAGCAACCGCGGAGCAGCAGAGCCACCCCGGGCCTGCAAGGTAGGGGCACTTGCCACCCACTGGCAGGTCAGGCCCAACAAATTGCGGAGGGGCACAGCTGCCCCACGAGCCTGCTAGGTAGGCAGAACCCTGACTACCAAGAGAACAGGCCCAGAGGCCGGCCAGACACATCGCCCCGCCCCAGTTGGGGGAGGGGCAGAGCCGCTGGGCGCCTGCAAGTTACACAGACCTGCGACTCACCAACAGATCAGGCCCAGCAACCGCGGAGCGGCAGAGCCACCCCCGGGCCTGCAAGGAAGGCGCACTTGCCACACACCAGCAGGTCAGGCCCAACAAACTGCGGAGGGGCACAACTGCCCCACGAGCCTGCTAGGTAGGCAGTACCCTGACCACCAACAGAACAGGCTCAGAGGACGGCCAGACACATCGCCCCGCCCCGGTTGGGGGAGGGGCAGAGCCGCCAGGTGCCTGCAAGGTAGGCAAACCTGCGTCTCACCAGCATATCAGGCCCAGCAACCAGCGGAGCGGCAGAGCTACCCCCGGGCCTGCAAGGTAGGTGCACTTGACACCCATTGGCAGGTTAGGCCCAGCAACTCTCGGAGGGACACAGCTGCTCCACGCACGTGCAAGGTAGGCGGAACCGTGACCACTGACAAAACAGGCCCAGTGGCCCGCCAGATACATTGCCCCAGTTGGGGGAGGGGCAGAGCCGCCAACAGCGCCTTTTAGGTAGACAGACCTGCAACCAACAGACAGAACAGGCCTAGTGGCCAGCGGAGGGGCAAAGCCACTGCTCACGCCTGCAAGGTAGACGGACCTGTGACCACCGAAAGAACAGGCCCATCGAAAGTACAGGCACAGCGGCCTCCCGGCGTGGTAGGCACATTGCCTCAATTGGAGGAGGGGAAGAACCACCGCCAAAGCCTGCGAGGGAGACTTTGCAGCTATACAAGAGCAATATAAATATATAGGGGGAAAAATCAATAACACAACAGTTTCACCAAGCAGAAAGAAACGCGATCAATATGAAAAGACAAGGAAAGAAAGGACCACAAGCAATGCAGGTCAACTCAACTTTAGAAGAGGTAATTTCTGCAGCAGATGGGATGTCAGATAAAGAATTCAGGATATACATGCTTCAGATGATCTGGAGTCTCAAGGAAGACATTAGACAGCAAAATCAGTCAATGAAAGACCACTTCGACCACTTTGACAATCAATTACATAAACAAATCCAAGAAGTAAAAGATCAGTTATACAGGGAGATAGAGGTTATAAAAAACAAACAAACAGAAATCCTGGAAATGCAGGAAACAATAAACCAACTTAAAAACTCAATTGAGAATACTACCAGCAGAGTAGAACACTTAGAAGATAGAACATCAGACAATGAAGACAAAGTATTTCAACTGGAGAAGAACATAGACAGCTCAGCAAAGCTGTTAAGAAACCATGAGCAGAACATTCAAGAAATATGGGATAACATAAAGAGACCAAACTTAAGAGTTATTGGGATACAGGAAGGTACTGAGGTCCATACCAAAGGAATGAGCAATCTATTCAACGAAATAATACGAGAAAACTTCCCAGACTTGAAGAATGAGTCAGAATCCCAAATCCTAGAAGCCTACAGGACGCCGAATGTGCAAAATCATAAGAGATCCACACCTAGACACATTATAATGAAGATGCCCAACATACAGAATAAGGAGAGAATTTTAAAAGCTACAAGAGAAAGGAAGCAGATTACATTTAGGGGTAAACCAATCAGGATAACAGCTGATCTTTCAACACAGACTCTCAAAGCTAGAAGATCCTGGAATAACATATTTCAAACACTGAAAGAAAAGGGGTTCCAACCAAGAATTGTGTATCCCGCGAAATTAAGCTTCAGGATGGAAGATGAAATTAAAACCTTCCATGATAAACAAAAGTTAAAAGAATTTGCAGCTAGAAAACCATCTCTTCAAAACATCCTTGGCAAAATATTACAGGAAGAGGAAATGGAAAATATCAATGAAAACCAACAGCGGGAGGTAGTACAGTAAAGGGGGGGGGGAATAATCAAAGAGGAAACAAACCATGTTTAGTAACATAAATAAACAAATATGGCTGGAAGAACAACCCATATCTCAATAATAACCCTAAATGTTAATGGCTTAAACTCACCAATTAAGAGACACAGGCTAGTAGAATGGATCACAAAACAAGACCCAACAATATGCTGCCTTCAGGAGACACATTTGATAGGAAAAGACATACATAGACTGAAGGTGAAAGGTTGGGAAAAATCATATCACTCATATGGACTTCGGAAACAAGCAGGAGTGTCCATACTCATATCAAATAAAATAGATTTCAAGCCAAAGTTAATCAAAAGGGATGAAGAGGGACACTACATACTTCTTAAGGGAACCATACACCAACAAGACATAACAATCATAAATATATATGCCCCAAACAATGGTGCAGCTATGTTCATCAAACAAACTCTTCTCAAGTTCAAGAGTCTAATAGACCACCATACAATAATCATGGGAGACTTCAACACACCTCTCTCACCACTGGACAGATCTTCCAAACAAAAGTTGAATAAGGAAACTGTAGAGCTCAATAACACAATTAATAACCTAGACTTAATTGACATATATAGAATATACCACCCAACATCAAGCAGTTACACTTTTTTCTCAGCAGCACATGGATCCTTCTCAAAAATAGATCATATATTATGTCACAGGACAACTCTTAGACAATATAAAGGAGTAGAGATAATACCATGCATCTTATCTGACCATAATGGAATGAAATTGAAAATTAACGATAAAAGAAGTAAGGAAAAATCATGCATCACCTGGAGAATGAACAATAGGTTACTGAATGATCAATGGGTTATAGAAGACATCAAGGAGGAAATTAAAAAATTCTTAGAGATAAATGAAAACACAGACACAACATATCGGAATCTATGGGACACATTGAAAGCAGTTCTAAGGGGAAAATTTATTGCTTGGAGTTCATTCCTTAGAAAAAGAAAAAACCAACAAATAAATGATCTAATACTTCAACTCAGAATCCTAGAAAAAGAAGAGCAAAACAACAGCAAAAGAAGTAGAAGACAAGAAATAATTAAAATCAGAGCTGAAATTAATGAAATTGAAACAAAAGAAACAATTGAAAAAATTGACAAAACTAAAAGTTGGTTCTTTGAAAAAATAAATAAAATCGACAGACCCTTAGCCGCGTTAACGAAGAGAAGAAGAGAGAGAACTCAAATTACCAGCATACGGGATGAAAAAGGCAATATCACAACAGACACTTCAGAAATACAGAAGATTATCAGAAACTATTTTGAATCCTTATACTCCAATAAAATAGAAGATAGTGAAGGCATCGATAAATTTCTTAAGTCATATGATTTGCCCAGATTGAGTCAGGAGGATATTGACAACCTAAACAGACCAATATCAATTGAGGAAATAGAAGATACCATCAAAAGACTACCAACTAAGAAAAGCCCAGGACCGGATGGGTATACAGCAGAGTTTTACAAAACCTTTAAAGAGGAACTAATACCAATACTTCTCAAGCTATTTCAGGAAATAGAAAAAGAGGGAGAACTACCAAATTCATTCTATGAGGCCAACATCACCCTGATTCCTAAACCAGACAAAGACACTACAAAGAAAGAAAACTACAGACCAATATCTCTAATGAACCTAGATGCAAAAATCCTCAATAAACTTCTGGCGAACCGGATACAAAAACATATCAAAAAAATTGTGCACCATGATCAGGTAGGATTTATCCCAGGGATGCAAGGCTGGTTCAATATACGGAAATCAATAAATGTTATTCACCACATCAATAGGCTTAAAAATAAGAACCATATGATCATCTCGATAGATGCGGAAAAAGCATTCGACAAAGTACAGCATCCCTTTATGTTCAAAACTCTAGAAAAAATAGGGATAACAGGAACATACCTCAATATTGTAAAAGCAATCTATGCCAAGCCTCAGGCTAGCATCATTCTGAATGGAGAAAAACTGAAGGCATTCCCTCTAAAATCTGGAACAAGACAGGGATGCCCTCTCTCACCACTTCTGTTCAACATAGTTCTCGAATCACTGGCCAGAGCAATTAGACAGACGAAAGAAATTAAAGGCATAAAAATAGGAAAAGAAGAACTCAAATTATCACTATTTGCAGATGACATGATTCTATACCTAGCAGACCCAAAAGGGTCTACAAAGAAACTATTAGAGCTAATAAATGAATTCAGCAAAGTGGCAGGCTATAAAATCAACACGCATAAATCAAAGGCATTCCTGTATATCAGTGACAAATCCTCTGAAATGGAAATGAGGACAACCACCCCATTTACAATATCCTCAAAAAAAATAAAATACTTGGGAATCAACCTAACAAAAGAGGTGAAAGACTTATACAATGAAAACTACAGAACCCTAAAGAGAGAAATAGAAGAAGATCTTAGAAGATGGAAAAATATACCCTGTTCATGGATAGGTAGAAGTAACATCATCAAAATGGCGATATTACCAAAAGTTCTCTATAGGTTTAATGCAATGCCAATCAAAATCCCAACGGCATTTCTTGTAGAAATAGAGAAAGCAATCATGAAATTCATATGGAAAAATAAAAGACCCAGAATAGCAAAAACAATGCTAAGCAGGAAGTGTGAATCAGGCGGTATAGCTATACCAGACTTCAAACTATACTACAGAGCAATAGTAACAAAAACAGCATGGTACTGGTACCAAAACAGGCGGGTGGACCAATGGTACAGAATAGAGGACACAGAAACCAATCCACAAAACTACAACTATCTTATATTCGATAAAGGGGCTAAAAGCATGCAATGGAAGAAGGATAGCATCTTCAACAAATGGTGTTGGGAAAACTGGAAATCCATTTGCAACAAAATGAAACTGAATCCCTTTCTCTCGCCATGCACAAAAGTTAACTCAAAGTGGATCAAGGAACTTGATATCAAATCAGAGACATGGCGTCTGATAGAAGAAAAAGTTGGCTATGATCTACATACTGTGGGGTCGGGCTCCAAATTCCTCAATAGGACACCCATAGCACAACAGTTAATAACTAGAATCAACAAATGGGACTTACTCAAACTAAAAAGTTTTTTCTCAGCAAAAGAAACAATAAGAGAGGTAAATAGGGAGCCTACGTCCTGGGAACAAATCTTTACTCCTCACACTTCAGACAGAGCCCTAATATCCAGAATATACAAAGAACTAAAAAAATTAGACAATGAGATAACGAATAACCCAATCAACAAATGGGCCAAGGACCTGAACAGAAATTTCTCAGAGGAGGACATACAATCAATCAACAAGTATATGAAAAAATGCTCACCATCTCTAGCAGTCAGAGAAATGCAAATCAAAACCACCCTAAGATACCATCTCACTCCAGTAAGATTGGCAGCCATTAGGAAATCAAACAGCAACAAGTGCTGGCGAGGATGTGGGGAAAAGGGTACTCTTGTACATTGCTGGTGGGACTGCAAATTGGTGCGGCCAATTTGGAAAGCAGTATGGAGATTTCTTGGAAAGCTCGGAATGGAACCACCATTTGATCCAGCTATTCCCCTACTCGGTCTATTCCCTAAAGACCTAAAAAGAGCACACTATAGGGACACTGCTACATCCATGTTCATAGCAGCACAATTCACAATAGCAAGACTGTGGAACCAACCTAGATGCCCTTCAATAGACGAATGGATAAAAAAAATGTGGCATTTATACACAATGGAGTATTACTCTGCATTAAGAAATGACAAAATCATAGAATTTGGAGGGAAATGGATGGCATTAGAGCAGATTATGCTAAGTGAAGCCAGCCAATCCCTTAAAAACAAATGCCAAATGTCTTCTTTGATATAAGGAGAGTAGCTAAGAACAGAGTAGGGACAAAGAGCATGAGAAGAAGATTAACATTAAACAGGGATGAGAGGTGGGAGGGAAAGGGAGAGAGAAGGGAAAATGCATGTAAATGGAAGGAGACCCTCAGGGGTATACAAAATTACATACAAGAGGAAGTGAGGGGAAAGGAGGAAAAATATAAGGGGGAGAAATGAATTACAGTAGAGGGGGTAGAGAGAGAAGAGGGGAGGGGAGGGGGGAGGGGGGATAGTAGAGGATAGGAAAGGCAGCAGAATACAACAGACACCAGAATGGCAATATGTAAATCAATGGTTGTGCAAATGATGTGATTCTGCAATCTGTATATGGGGTAAAAATGGGAGCGCATATCCCACTTGAATCAAAGTGTGAAATATGATATATCAAGAACTATGTAATGTTTTGAACAACCTACAATAAAAATTAATTTAAAAAAAAAAAAAAAAAAAAATAAAAAAAAAAAAAAAAAAAAAAAAAAAAAAAAAAAAAAAAAAAAATAAATACTACATTTGACCATGTGTAGCCAGAAATTATTATTACATTTTATTAGTGCTGGAAGAAAATAAACCAAACTTGCTGACTTTTTTTTTGTTCATTTAGAAGTGGTTTAGACTGTTGACATCTTGCAGAATTCCAATGGCCATTTCTACCTTGTTTTTCCTGGGTGGTTTTCCTTCCTTTAACAAGGAGGGTTAAATTACGACACTCTATCCTAACCAAAGCAACAGGGAAGTTCTTCAGCAGATGTTAATTTTTCTTTCATTTTTCTTTCACATTGCCTTGCGTACCAACAACACACAGTGTATCTTTTACTGTATTACTTCCAGTTGGGTGAAAAAGTGGATTTTCTATGACAAAGAACTATTTAATGGAGGAGAAGCGGAGATAAAGAACACATCTTGAAAGGACTACACAGGAGCAATATTTCATGTCAATCTAAAATGTTTTCAGTATTGAGGAAAAAATACATCTCATTGAAGTGTCATTTTTTTAGGGGCCAGATGTTCATTTTATTTATTAATGGTGGACAATCCATCAAGTCCTGAAATACTTTCCTAGTGATCTCTCCCTGTGGTTTTCCAATTTATTTGAAATGTGAAAAAGAAAAATGTCTGCTGGAACAGAAGAATTAGAGTTCAACTTATGTGTATTTAATCATTGGAGCATATTCTTCTCTTAGATGTCAAATGTTTCAGAGAAACATCTGAAATTCTCTATTTGAATCTTAGGTCTACTTTGCTTCTCCCAACTGGGCTTGTTAACAGTGACCCATCAGATCAGTTGTTCTTCTGGTCTACCTCATGAAAGTATATTTTAAAATTATTATTATAAGATTGTATTTCTTTTAAACCCTCTTCAAATAACTAGGGTTCCTGAGTTTTCTGTTTCAAAACATTTTGTAGTTTTGTTTTAATTGTGTTGATACATAATAGTTAAGATTGAACTTATAATGTAAAAGATTGTATTCATTTTAGTAGAAGAATTTAGTAGAGATTTTCTATAGTGCATTTGAATGTTTAGAGGACAAAGCAGAATGCTACTGAAGAACAAGGTTGAACAGACCACATACTATGTCACCACTGTACATTAGTCACATACAAACATTTGTAGCCACTGTAATTTGACTTATAACTAAATTTTGGGTTGGATACTGGATTGGTTATATCTTCATGTTCTTTAGGTGTTGTTATCAGATTTTCTACAGTGCATTTGAAGCCTGTTCTGAACCTTAGGTTGACTTGACTCATCTGAGTAACCTGAATCTGGATACCAGTAAATCTTGAACATAAAATTGGTTATCTGAGTTCATATCTCATATTAATAAAACAATAAATATTGAAGTCTTGAAGTATGCTTAAGAGAATGAATTTACTAAGACATTTGTAGTTGATGAGAGTCAGAATTCAGCTGGGTAAATAGTTTGCATTTGTCTACATATTTTAGCATCTTATTACTAACTTTTGTAGCACTCCCCAAAGAGTAATTTGTTAAGAGTCTTGTACCTGTGGTCACTATGAATGCTATTATTTTACCATGGTTTGTAATAGCAGTGCTTTTCACTGAAACTTTTAGTGGGACTTGCTAATTGATTTAAAGTTTTGACTTTCAAATTTTTTCTGTGTTTCTTATACTCTGTACTTTCCCATCCTGACTTAGTGATCACATCAATTTTGTTTTCCTGAAAATGATTCATATAATTGCATCAAGATTAATTAAAATAGATTTGTTTGTCCTAAATGTTTAGGTGAAGATTTAAATGAGTAATTTTCTACTTATCATCTTCAGTGGTTGCCCATGTTGAAATAAAATTAAAGTTTTTGATCTAGGTTTCTAGATCTTATATGAAATAACACACCCTGAGACTTCTCTGAGTGCATCTCTTCAGACTCTCTCTTTTTTTATCACCTTCAGCTTTATAACAATGCTTTGGAAAATGGTGAACATAGCAAAGAAAATAGTATTGTTTGCAGTCTGTGTGTGTGTGTGTTGTGTGTGTGTGTGTGTGTTGTGTGTGTGTGTGTGTTGTGTGTGTGTGTGTGTATGTGCGCGCACGTGCGTGCACATGCATATTCTCATATCTGGAAAATATCTCTTTGTATAGCTCTGCAACGGCATCACCCCGGATGTACTTACTAAAATTCCTGTTGTTCCACAGATGTGCCTTTGCCCTTACTGTTGTAGATGTAGCCATGCATGTATTTCTCCCTGAGCTTCTTAAAGAATGATCAAATTACTTCTCCTTGAAAGTCTTCCCTAAAGGATTGACTTAAAATTCTGTCACTTTTCTTCCAAGCACTCTGGATCCCTCTTTATTTTCCTCTACAGCCTTTCCATCTTCTAATCTAGTATATTTCTCTTATTTATTCTCTTAATTTGTCTGTTTCCCTTCCCTACCCATCCCAGAACACAAGTTCAGGGTGACAAAGATTTTTCCTTCCTCCTTTTCAAAATTAAATCTTCATCTGTTTCAGAAACTGGCGTGGGGTTAACGAATATGTTAAATGAATGAAGTAAAACTTCCTTTAAGTGAGAGCCTACCATCTTGATTACCCCTCAAGAAGTAGATTGTATGTTGAAGAGTTAGAAAAGCTCTCTCTCTTCTTTCTACCAATAGCCATTGTCATGCTTGCAATATTAAATAAAAACCAAACTTCCAGAATTCTTTTTACACTTTCAAACAACATTTGGAATCCATATAAGAAGCATACTAGAAGAAAAGTGTGATAACATGGGTCATAATATTAATAGTAGTATTAAAATTTTCTATATTTATTGAGGACTTATTAAATTTCATATGTATTTTTAGCCAAACACAAATGTTATTAAATTATGGAATAATATATTCTTAGAAACCTTAAGAGTTATTCATAAGCAATTGAGGCAAGCATCTTATTATGCCCATTTTAAATATGATGAAAATTAACCACATTTACAGTAACTTGCTCAAGGTTAGACTGATGGTAAAGACTACATTTTGGATACTCAACAAGTTATAGCTCAGAGTACACACAGCTAACTGGTATGTGACAGACAACTGTTAACTACCACTGTGTTTCATTGTGTATTCATTTGAGGATTCACAGGACAATTAACACCTTTATTTTTGTATATGTTTACTTGTTTTTTTTATATACAGATGTGTATGTTTGATCTTTGCACATTTGAATATGGGCTTCACTGAGTTGTATGTGGTATGAAAAGTGTCAGTGTTGGCTGAGTTCTGTAACTAATTTTGTGTTCTTTTGACTTTTAAGCACTAAGCATAAAAAAACTATCATAATAACCATTAAATTATCACCTGCCTTTTACTTCTACATCAAAGCAACTATCCTTCACTCTCTTTATTAACTGTCTTAAGTATGAATATAGCCAATATTTGAGCGAAACGTTTTTACCCACAGAGAGCCATATAGCTCTAACTTGATTTTTATATCATCTGTACATCCTAAAGGTATTTCAGAGGAAATGTGTGATTTCTTTAGGATTAGGTGTTTTTTTTTTGGTTCTGTTGTTTATTTTTCTTTCTTTTTGTGTCTGTACACTTTTTCAATTATTACCTTTCTGTTCATATTGCTGTGTTCCTTTAACTTTGTGTTTACAATGAAGAGATGTCTTAAAGAAGATGGTCGATTGTGTTATGATTTGCTTCTCATTCATTGTCTTCATAAGATGGTTAAAAATATCTTGATTTCCTAAGGTGTAATATGCAGGTTGTGAACCCGAGTTTAGATATATGTCAAATAACACAAAATCCTCTACTTCATATAGTTGTAATCAGATATCATCACAACACTCAAAATTTTTTAAAATAAGGAAGGAGCCCAGCTTCCTAGACAGCTGATCTTTAACCAACAGGAAGTTCACAAAATGTTTAGAGAGTTAAATGCTGTATTCCAACCTGAGATGATGCAGCAATAAATAACACCAGTCTCGGGTTCCCTCACTATGCCTGTGTATTGCTGGTGGCATGGGGTAAGCAGAGTCCTTTTTGTTCCTCCACAGTTCATCTAGTTTGAAGCAAAAAAAATTTAAGAGTGCAGCAAAACAAACTGCCTTTTCCAACTGAACTCTATCTTCTCTGACAGATGGTTCAGTTGGGCATCTTTTCCATCCAGAGCAGTGCTGTATTTGAAGAATGAAAGCATTGAGAGGGATCATTTGTTGTATAGAAACGGGATTTCAAATAACCCTTACTCCTGCCAATCTCGGCTGTAATTCTTGAATTTTCTCATAGGTGTACAAGAAGCCCTGCGGTAAGATTAAACATTCAGCTAATGTTTTCTTCCAAAGTCATTAAGCACCTAGCATTTAATCTTTTATATATGCAGATTAAAAATGAAGGTTGATTAGGTAACAACAAAGGAAGATTCATTCACAAAAACTCTGGCATACTCCTTGGTGTCTTTGGTGGAAATGAATAATTTGTTATGCACAAGAATACAGCTTTATAAGAATATCCTCTCCCTAAGCAGGCGTAGCACTTGAGGAGGTTATGGAATGCCTGTCTACTCTGTTAACCTAGTTCACTTCCCATTTCTCTGATCAATACTTTCTTTGCCAGCTTAACCCAGGACACTCTACTTAGGATAGCCCTGCAGAATATCTAGCAGGCTTTAGACCTTTCCTGTTCCCATTCTCATCTATAGAGTTTTCATTTCTCCTTATACTTGTCTATTTGAGTGATTCCACAAAATGGGAGATTGTCTCACACTAATCTGAGCTAAGGTATTACAGACTGACTTGCTTGATATATTTGCGTTTTCTTGAGGACCACAGAGCTCTATCCTGAAGATGTCACTCTACTGCAGAGGACACAGACATGCTGGTTATTTATTGAAAGAGGGAGGAGCAGGGAATTAGTATTTGCAAAAGGGGAGCTTTCCTGATTCCTCAGTTTAAATCATTACCCAGTCTTGTTTTAGATTATCCTCTTAAATCTATTAAAGAAAATAAACGGAACTGCAGGCATTCTAAAATCTACATGATAACACAAAATACAAGAGCATGCTCAAAAATAATAATAATAATAATAAAAAAACTACCTTGAAATTCTGTCTTTGGTCAATCTGCTCCCAAGCACATCTTACAGGTTTAAAAGCACTGATCCATTTCAGTGTTGCCTATGGAAACAGTTGTTTGTTTTGTTTTTCTTTTACATCACTTCTTAGTTGTTAAAGCCTTAAAGTCAGACTTGATAATTGTACTTGAACATAAACAACAGAGGAAATGATTCCAAAAAGAGGAAAAAGGCATGGTTCCTTGGCAAGCAGATAGTTCTTATTGAAGAGCCCATGTTATCCTTAAGATGTATGCAAATCCCCTTTCTATTTTTTAAAACCACACTTTATGTTCGTTGGGGACATCCCCACCAGCAGTAAGGAAAGTGAAGGCCCCAAGTTTCTTTCCTAGCAATGTTTTTGCACATTCAGAATTTGTACCACACTTTTTGTTTTATTTTGTTTGGTACTGGGGAATGAACCCAGGGGTGCTTAACCACTGAGCCACATTTTTTTTTTTTTTTGAGACAGGGTCTCACTAAGTTGCTTAGGGCCTCACTAAATTGCTGAGGCTGACCATGAACTTGAATGTTCTTGCCTGAATCTCCCAAATTGCTGAGATCATAGACATGCAACACCATGTTTGATTCCCATCAGGAAAATTTGAGGTTAAAAAATCCTCACTTTTAGGCTGGGCTCAGTGGCGCAATACTTGGAATCCCAGTGGCTCAAGAGGCTGAGGCCAGAGTATCAGGAGTTCAAAGCCAGCCTCAGCAAAAGTGAGGTGCTAAGTAACTCAAAAGACCCTGTCTCTAAATAAAATACAAAATAGAGCTGGGGCTGTGGCTCAGTGGTCGAGTGCCCCTGAGTTCAATCCCTAGTACCCTCTCCCAAAAAAATCCCTCCTTTTATATTAGTGCTTTTCTTTAAAATGGATTTTTTATGGCTTAGGCATCTGCAATATGAAGGATTATAAATTTGGTGCTAAATTTCTGTTTGTGCATTCTTAAAATGCTAATTACCAAAGTGAGTTTACATTTGATCAAAACTTAGCCTTGGATACACAATTTATTTTCATTATTATAAGTTGAAGAAATAAAGGCTGCTGAGTTTAAAGGAAGGACTTTGTCTATAACCCAACAACTTTAAATGTAATCATGCCTGTTTTGTCACCAAATGAAAACATCTGCTAACTTAGAATGGAAAAATCCTAGCTTTGTGGAATTGAACTTATTTTCAATTTTCTGATTAAAGTTACTTGCAATTTTAAACTCATCTAATTCACCTTCTTCTTGAGACTTTTTTTTTAATTGTATAGCTTTAATCCATAGACTTCCAGTTTATCTATTTGCCTCATTCCCTACTCCAACCCTCACCTTGGAAACCCTCTGTCACCTAAAGCTACATTATTTAGAGTATTTCCTTATTTTGAGTCAGAATTGGATTTTCTGGGCTTTTACATGGTTTTCACATTCTTCTTCTCAGAGCAAGACCTTTTGGAACTTTAGAACGGTTTTATCTAATAGAACTTTTTGTCATGAGGAAATGTTTTGTATCTATCCAATATGGACATTTGACTAATGAACCCTTCAAATATGGTTAGTGTGACTGGTTTACCTGAAATTTGATTTTTTTTTTAGCTAAATTAAAATAGCCACATAGGGCTAGTGGCTGGCATTGTAGATACTGTGCCTTTAAGGAAGTATTGCTTTCATCAAGGGCAGAGGGAGGAAAAAAATGTCATTTTTCATACCCCTGACCTAATGGCAAATTTTTTCTAATAATTGTTTTTCATGAACTTCTTTGGAAGAGAAAAGGAAACAACTTTTGGAGTTAATGTTTGTTTATGTAAAGAAATAAATGCATATGGACAATATCAATAAATGGTGAATTTGAGTTTAGAAAAAAGTCTTCTAATGTAATTGATCAATGTACAGATGGGCCAGAAAGATGTAGAGGGAGGGACCCAAAGCAATTACCTAGTGACCTACCATGGGACAACCCAACAACGGCAAAAATTCAAACACTGTGTCTGAGTTCATGTTTTCTGTAAGAGCAGATGGCTGTTCAGTACAAGGCACAGGGATGGCTCGAACCTAGTCTTACCTTACTTTCTATATATGCTTAGTTTTCCCATAAGTTGTTGACAGTGAATAAAAAAATCAAAAGATCATTGGTACTTCTCAAATGTCTTTTGGAGAAAGAGAAAGTGCGATTGAGATAAGAGTTGGATGATCATGCATAGTATACCCTTCTCTTTTATCTCTACTATGATTTTTCTCTGCTCTTTCACCCAGTGTGAACAGCTTGGAGAGGGAGATGCAGAGTTGCATTATATCAAACTGAATTGAATTGAATGGAGCTAAGGGTGAGAGCCTCCCCAACTACTACTATATTCCATGTTTTGTCTTATTCATCTTGTGCACTGATTTTCCTGCTTTGGGAAAACTGAGAGGACAAGCATGCATGAGCACACTCACGAGGCTCTCACTTTGTCTTTAACCTTTCATGTCTTTTGGAACTTCTCTATGACCTGCCTTATCCTCTCTGTCCAATCACAAAAATAAGTCGTACTATACAATATAGTTTATCATATTATTCCTGGTTGTTTTCTCCTGTATGTTCAACCTAAACTCTGAATATGGAAGTTTGCCTAGATAGAGTTTTTGTCTAATTATAACAAAATCAACTCATGTTCAGTTATGAATATGTTCTTTATGTTACAATAAATATTATGGAAGACTTCTGTTACTCTAATGAATCCTTAAATGATGGAACTCTGTAGGGATCAGTGACTTTGTACAAAAGAGATCTCCTCTTGCATACCATCAATTTTCTTCAGTTGCTCTGATTTGATTTGCTATTATGATACTTTTGAAGAAAAATAAATTCCACTAATTAGCAACATTGTCTTAAGTTAAAAACCACTAAGTCTTGTCCCCCTGTATCTGTGGATAGAAAGAAACTGGTGGCATCTGAGAATGCTAAGTGATCACTTCTAATTTAAGCAAGGATAAAAGCACAAGTAGCAAAGTATATAATTTAACTCAGTCAGGGAAGGTTATTCTTTAAATATGAACTAAGACCTGACTACTGTCCTCACATCCATAGAAAGAAAAAAGACAAAGCCTGGAGTCTCTTGCAACCCATAGGTGCAATAGTTATTCCACTGACAGTGTAAGCCTTGCATGTAACTATGGTGATTTCTATGATAGGAACAGGGGGAAATCATTTATTTGGCCATTTGAAGATGCCAATACTTTTGTAAAGTACCAGTACTTTACAAAACATTTTACTCATATCAACCCTTATCAGCAAATGAACACCCACAGTAGGCATTATCACGCTCACTTTACAAACAGAGATTCTGAGGCTCCGAGAATTGGTGTTGGTAGTTTTGCACCTTGGACTCTGACACTTGATGCAGGAATAGACACAGAGGAAAATATCTATACTCTTGGGGCAACCAGGTCACAAAAGAAGAGGAAGCAGCTCAGTTTCATGCCCCTGCCTTCCCTATCAGATAGTGACAGCTCTTTTCTTCGGGGAACAGTGAATCAGTGAGTGATTGGAGGCACCCCCACCTCCCTCCGCCCCGCCACATACACACACAAAGGAGAAGCAGCTTTCCAGTCTGGGGAAGCTTTCTTATGGGAATATTTTATCTACCTGTACATCTACCCATTCATACTCATACATGTGAATATGTTTATGTGAATAAGCGTTATGCACACATACACTGTCCTATGGGAATGTGAGGATGAGCAAATGGTACTTGCTCTATCAGGGGACTGGGCCACTAAACTTAGATAATTTGTGAGATAGGATACTAGATGGCTCAGGAAAAGAATTTAATCTTTTAAGCAACCTATTGCACTTTAAATCAGTATACCCTATTATGACTTCCACATTTTATTATTAACTATTCTCAGAAAATCGCTTCCTGAACAGAGCTCTATTTATAGGCAAATGTGAGAGAGACTGTCTGCTACAGCCCCTTCTTCAAAGTTCTGAGAAGTACTGTAATAGGGATACCATTTGACTTTTGAAAAATGATCCTGTCCACCTTTAACAATGGAACCATGTTTGTTTATCTTTAGAAGGCTGCCTAATACCCTATCTGTTCCATAGAATACATTTGATATGTTTCATTAAACCAAAGAAATAAGTGGTGTGGAAAATTCAGGCATCATAGTGGGATTAGAGAAACATGTCAGGCAGAGAATGGCTTGTGGGTATCCCTTTTATTACATTATTCAGGCTATGTTTACCCCCTCTGTTTACTGCTATCTCTCACATTGGGTGTATGGTTATTTAGTTTTCTGGAGTAATAGACGCTATAGGTTTTGCATTTATTCTATAAATACTAACCCGAGTTAAAGAACTATGCTAAAGTTAAGCATATGCATTTTGTTCAACCTAGGTGCAGTTTGGGCTCAAAGAGTCAGGTAACTTCAATTATGTTGAGAGTGCTATCTTTTTAACAGTCTTCAGAGATGGGATCATAAGACTAGTAGAACTAGAAACAGAACATGACTAAACAAATATGACTGTTGGAGATTATTCCAACTGCCAACAAGTGTTTTGTTGACTGTTCCAGACTTTTAAAAGTGCTGTAACTTCAACATTTGAATCTCCTTTTTGTGTGCATAATAAACATCTCTGCTCTGTGTAATTTTAACTAGACTGAACGATGCTTACACTTTCCAGATACCAGCTGTTGAAGCAGCAACTTTCAAACAATTTTGCAGATCGGCAAACACATTATATCATTGTGTGCTTTGCAGCTGTCTCTCTAGTTAGCCTTGCTTTGCTTTTTGCAGAGTAACTTGTGTACAGTTACAGAAGAGTATTTGTTTTGCTCTAGCAGTCTTGGCAATTAGTGCTTTCCTAGCTCCAATTTTTCTTCTGTGTAATAGGTACTCTGTATTGTGGAACATTTACAAACCAAGGTAATGACTTGTGGGTTTTTAAAAAATAACTATTGTACCAAAAAAAAAAGAAAAAAGAAAAGAAAATACTTTGTCATGATTTTAATCATTTGAAAATTATTTACTCAATAAAGAAATGAATACTTCTTATGTTTAAGGCACTCTGTTAAGTATTTTATATCCATCAAAGAGTAAATAATAGAAGTTATTTGATTAATGGGAGTAGATGTGAATATCATTCAAAGAAACATCAAAGTTCCAGAGATGAGACAGCATATCCACAGAACATACCAGAGAGAAACCAAGTGAGGCTACAGTGAAGAGTTGAAAAATAGACTATCTTAAGGTAGAACTGAGAATACAAGGGTAGATTGTAGAAGACCATGTTAGAGAGTTTGGAGTAGAATTGACTTTGGAATTAATGGAGATCTTTTAGGGGATTTTTTTCCCCAGTGAAATACTGAGGTGAGGTGTGTTTTTCTATGAAAATGTCTCTCAGTGTAATTGGGAAAATAAATCAGGTGGAGTCAGTCTAGATGCGAGGACACTGGTAAGGATATTGTTGCTTAGCTACATAACTTTATTGGCAAGAAGGGGCCAGTGGAAATGTAGAGTCCATACTATTTTTTTTTATTTTCAACATATATATTAGCTAATATAAATTATTAGAGAATGTTAGCATTTTACATCTGAACTATCTACTAATACAAGCCTTTGGTTTAAGATATGGAAACAGGATGATTAAATCACCTTGCTGAAAGATTTAAAGCTAGGTAGTTGCAAATCTAGAATCAGAATTCACATTTCTAGGGGGATGCACAGCATTTCATTTTTAACATATTTTACATTTTATTACCTTCATCATTTAGTCTTAAGCACATAGTATTGAGTAAAATAAATATTTCTTTTAAAATAATTTAAGTTGCTAAAACTGAGTTCTTAGAACAGAGAAGAGGTGTTTAATGGTAGTTTACTCTACCTCTTGCTATTTGACTTTGAGCAACACATTCGTTTTTCTCCAAAATCTGCTTTACATTCTTTAACAGTCTCACTGGTCTCCATCATTCAGTGAGCAAGTTTTGTTGGCCATCTACGTTCCAGGGAATGTAATGGGTGTTGGGTGAATGTTATGAGTACAGTTTTGTCCTTGAGGCTCATGTAACATAGGAGAAACAGGGCCACCTGGGTACCATTATCAGGGTACCCATCCCTTTCTAGACAGCTAAGAATGAACTCCTGCTCATGAAACAAAATTAAGGGCAGTATTGACATCATAGTTTCAAATTTTCTGGATGTCTAAGTTTAGAATCAGATTAACAAAGTTATAAAGATATCCCTGTTTTATTTTTGTACCTAAAACTTGGTTCTTGTGACGGTTTTGAGATGTTTAAACTGAAACCCTTTCTAGGATTGGCCTTGTTAGTTCTCAGACCAGAACACTGAATAAATTGGTATGACGTTTGATAACTTAGGACCAACAGTTACACTTTCTTTGTGATGACAAGGGTTCTCAACTCTGAAGCATTCTGTTTAGTTTCTAGAGGATAACATCTTGATCCTGAAGAGAGATCCTTTCCATGAATACCTTTTTCCAACTTTAAACTCTTATTGCATTTATAAAATCAACCATTCTCATCTCAAGAAAATCATGACTGTTCTCATAAAAGCTATATTGGGACAAGGGACCAAATGTGTCCTTGTTGGGAACATGAGCATCTTCATAGAAAAAAAAAAGCTATTGTAAATCTTACCTTCTTTACGCACTCATTTCATAATTTCTTGTATATCAAATAATTTTATTTAGAAAAAAACTGAGATCTGTACAGTAAGTTGGGATCTCACGCACGTGCACACCCACGCACACTCAGAGTCTTGGCTGCAAATGGTGATGATCTCATCCAGTTGCCTTCTTACCAAAGGGAAATTTATTATGTGAGTTTTGCTTCTCTACTATTGCTTTCTTCTCACTTTTCTTCATCCAGTCTGTTTCTTGTTTTATATCTTGCTTTACTTTTCTCACTTTTGCTCTTGTTCACTTCCTGAGCAGGCAATGTGCTCTTGCAGCTCAGAACAGCTAAAAACAAGATACATAACTCAAAAGCTGTAAGAAAGAAGCTATGCTTTCCTGAAGAGGAATTCTTGTCAAAACAGATGCTAAGCAGGAGCGTGCGCGCGCGCGCACACACACACACACACACACACACACACACACACACCTTCTCTGGCAAGTACAAGGAAAAATACAGATAACTCTGAAGCTTGTTTATATTTCCCAGATTTTATTTAGAATGATGGTAACAAAGATTTAAAGTACTATATTTCTCCAGTAAGTTAATTAGAAATTTTAAAGATTTGGAGAGGAAAATCAAATAAGTTAAATCAATAGAAATAAGAAATATGAAAGACATTTATATTTTAGTTAAACTTGTTTATTTTGGAAAAAGCAATAAGTAACTATTTGATCAGTGGCATAAATCTGGTACTGTTTTTTATGCTATACTTTAATATTTAATATGTAACTTGACTTGAAACTAAATATTATGAATTAAATTTTACTAAATTATTTCATTATTATTTTGCTAAATTTATGTGTGATTTTTGGGAAGATAAGTTACCTATTTAAAAGTTCATTTTGCTGATTTTGTTGATGGTTTGATGCTTTTGTTTTATTTGGGTTTATATCATACTATTTCTTATGAAAAAGTATTTATAAAGTGATGATTTATCAGTGGGCCACACATACACACACAACAACAACAACAAAACCACAATGTGACAATATATTTCAAAATGTTTGGCTAAAACAAAAATCAAGCTCTTTCTTTCTTTCTTTCTTTACTTATTTACCTACCTATGTATTGAAGTACTAGGGATTAAACTCAGGGGCACTTATCACTGAGCTGTAGCCTCAGTCCTTTTTATTTTTATTTTTAGACTAGGTTTCACTAAGTTGCTGAGCATCTTGCTTACTGACCAATGCTGGCCTTAATCTTGCTATCTTTCTGCCTCCATCTTCCAAGTAGCTGGGATTACATGCATATGCATGTAATGTAATTATATTTTATTTTTCCTATTGTAATATCTTTATTATCTCCTACATTTTCAGAAACCACTCTTGTTTTTTTTACATTTAAGTAATACACCTGCAATTGAGTAATGTAACTAAAACCATAGTCAAATAATTAGAGTCAATAAGTTGTTTCTTTTTAGGAGTCCAGTTTATTTTAAAATTTGAATGTATATGAAAATGTCCACCAGAAATATTTTGTTTGCATAAGAAAATAAAAGATTTTTTAAACCTATTTTCAAAAATTGCTTGTAAGAGTGACAGATTTGCTAGACCACAGAATAGCCTAGTGCATGATTAAGAGAAAGGGCTTTCAAATTTGCCAGCCAAGAAGCAGAGACCTGGACTAATTCTTAGATGTGTACTATTAGCAAATAAATATTCTTTTTAGTCCTCAAGTTGTTTGTAAAAAGGCCCAAATACTAGATCCTAGTGTAAGAAAAAGATAGCTTCTAGAAAAACAATGAAAATCGCTTGGTATAGACAAACACTAGGGAACTGAATAAATTACCACTGGTTATTACTAATGCAGTTTCTACAAGTTTTATTAGTTCCTCCTTATTAGCATTATTCATCCACGATGCAAGCATATTTTAGATTTAATAACATTGACTGTTTGCCTATTTAAAGTTGTATTCTTGTTGACATCAAAATACTTTCTTGTAATTTTTTTTTCTTTTCTCCTTATAATAGAGACACTAAAGGAAACACTCAACCTGTGGCAATAACCTACCATCTGACAGTCATCCTTATTTATTTTATTTTTGGAATATTTATTGAAATTATAATTAATCCCATACTCGTTTAGTGAGAAATAGCAATATAATTGCATTTACTCATCAGTCAATTTAATACATGCCTCCACTTAATCTTTCCTGTTCTTCATCAAAGTTTTGCACTTTTCCATGCTGAGCTTCTTTATTAAGCTTTTATGAAGATGACCAAAAAAATGCCTTGAGAAAGATTAAGCCTTACTTTGTAATGCAAATTCCTCATGAGCAAATTGTTATGCCAATCTTTGCTCCAAAACCATCTGATATCTTATTTTTTGCTGGGGTTTAGTGATATTTAACCAAATTGTTTTTGTGCCTTGCACTTGGGTGCTAAGATGATATATCCCTTTCCTGTGTCAGGGACTCATTAATGAGCCTTATTCTTGCCTGGGTCACTTGTTCTCCAACCTGCTTTCATACAGAGCCTTTGCCTGTTGAACCCTTCCTTCAAAATGTTCTCGTGCCTTACGATGCTGATTCTCTTTGTCTACCAAACTTCAATACTCTTTCTGTATGGAATCTGCATCCTATAAAGTGGCAAAGGAAGGGGTATACTCAATCCCTTTTGATTTGAAGATTTACTTCAAGCACAAGTAAAAAAGTCATTTTTAGCTGTCCAACGTATATGCCTGGCATCTCCTGTGTGTGCACTGAAGTTCTCTTCCAGAAACATAAGCTCAGGCCTTTTGACCCATAGTAGGTGCCTACAACCAACATTTCTCATGAGCTTTCTTTTTTTTTTTTTTAAATTTGTTCAAGCAACCTCAACATAATAAGTTGGTTTTCAATATTTTAGTTTACAGAAAAAAAATAGCTCAAGTCTATTTTGAGTAAGAACATAAAATGTTTAAACATATAAACAATTCAGTTTGATGCACGAAAACTAATTTCATAGCTTTTAAATTAGGATATAAAACTTTCATAGGATTAGTTCTTTTGTGTGGATATGGTTTGGATTTATATTGCACACTATTGGATTACATCCAATAGCATTTACCTGGCCTGAACAGGTGCTCTGTAAACAAAACATAAAGACACAACATCACCAAGAACCAGTTTTATTTTAATCAAAAGAAGCAATAAAAATGAATACTAATTAAATGCTCTTATATTTTGAAAAATTTTGTCCATATATTCTTTGAAATCTCTTTAAGAAACAAGTGATTTCCTTATTTGATTTAAATAGAGTAGCAGATAAACTACTTGCTTATTATCCTTTATTTTGGCATGTGGGAGGCAGCCAATACTTTGAGTGTTTTTCTTTTCAATTTATTATTCTTTTCTTGATGAGCAAGTAAGTGCTAGTTAAGCTGTTTGATGCTCTGTTTAGCTCCTATGCAAAAGACAGGTCAAAATCATTTGATTTGTTGAGTTAACTATGCATTCAGCATTATGCAAAAGCCATAACTGGGGACGCATAGCTTAGTTCTGACCTCAACCTGCAATTACTTCTCAATGAAGCTTTGCCCTGGCTGATGCCTTTGTCAAGTACTTGTACTTTATCCACAAATTAGCTAATTTTCAATTTGTGAGGTTAATCTTTATCTATGTTACCTTTAAACTAAATACTTATTGTTCCCTAAAGCACTTTAGTGCTTTAGAAAACACGTTGGCGTGAACCTCCTTACCTGAATCTGTTATGTCATGACCCTTCATTACTGACTCTTTTGAAGATGCGAGGCAGTTTTATATTAAGCAAAGATTAGCAGAGCTGTCTACTTTATGGAAAGTATTAGCCCAATATACATGTCACATGCTAGTACCCTTTACCAAAGGGCATACACTAGTCATTCAGATCAGAAAAGCCTCAGATAACCAGTCAAAATATTTCACTTTGATCTGCATTTTCTTAGATTCAACATATACTTTTATGCCACATACCTTTGAAAAGTCCACGCCAGCACTTGGAAGTCACTACATAATAGCATACTCTTAACTTGAGACAAAGTGATAAATGTTGTATGACATTTTTGTGTTTAAAGGAATAATCATCTGTGTAACAATTCTCATTTTATTCAGTTTTTCTTCAATTACTACTTACCTTTAGCATGCAGAAGTATGCTAAAATCCCATGTTATAGTATAATATGTGGACTTATTTGGTCAAAACTTCTCATGTATCACAGCTATATATGTTCTATCAAACAAATTTACACGTCATTTCTTTATAAGAAATGCATGAGTTATCCATACTGAGTATATCACATATAAAGTTGAATCTATTTTACTTCCTCTTCAGGACCATTTAAATATTTCATCTGACAAATATAAAATAGACAATCACTCCATAATTAGCCCAGCACATTAATGATTAATTTTCACCATAAAAATAATTTCATTAATAAACCTAATTATAAAACATACTAAATAACACAGTAGGGGGCTGGGGATGTGGCTCAAGCAGTAGCGCGCTCGCCTGGCATGCGTGCGGCCCGGGTTCGATCCTCAGCACCACATACAAACAAAGATGTTGTGTCCGCTGATAACTAAAAAAAATAAATAAATAAATATTAAAATTCTCTCTCTCTCTCCCTCTCTCACTCTCTCTTAAAAAAAAAAAATATCACAGTAGGACTGCTGGTCTCAGGTTATCCTTTAAATGGGTTCTTAAACATATCCCTTGTAAGAACTGTAGATTATATTTGTGAGGATTTAAACTGTTTAAAAAAATAGACTTTCCAGGATGATTATAGGAAAGTCTTCACTAAGGACTTATTTGAAAAATGGGATGTATACCTCCTCCTGCCCTGGTAGGTGTCATACATTTTTATTTATATATTTTGTCTCAGAATCACTAAGAGATACCTGGGAACAGAAAAAACAAAACATTGTTCTTGAGCAGCATCAGTTTGGAATAAGCTGAAACTGTTAAACACACTAGAGATCCTTTTTGTAAATCTCTTGCTTATCAAAAACTCTCCATATTTTTACCCCATGTCGCCCACCCGTACATACATTTTATGCATTCCATCCTGCCTGATCATTTCTGCTTGCTTACCTTTCCCCTTTTCAGACTAAACATTTTTTCTTTACTTCTTATTTGTTCTTTTCAAGGGTTTTCTCATTGTGAAATTCTAGTTTCACACAAATTAGTTTATTGAATAAGTGTGTGTGTGTGTGTGTGTGTGTGTGTGTGTGTGTATTTATGCATGCCTGTGTGGCACAATTGGACAAATATGAGTCTGATATGACTTTAAAAAAAAATTTTGTACTTTTAGAGAGACAGCATGTCTTTATTTTGTTTCTTTTTATGTGGTGCTGAGGATCGAACCCACCACCTCACGTGTGCAAGGCAAGTGCTTTGCCACTGAGCCCCTGCCCCAGCCCTGATATGACTTTTTAAGGAAGATTTTGTTTGTAATTTTTTCCTGATGATTCCTTGGTTCTGTGTTCAGCTGTTTTTGTTCCTGTAATTGACACTTACATTTACAACTATTCATGCACATTTTAGCCATGTACATAAATATATTCATTAAGCAATCTCAAATGATTACTAGTATGACACATTGCACTGTATAGTATGTCAAGATGCTTGGCAGACACTATACTGGAAGCTTAGGTCTACAGTGCTTAGATTAATCTCATTTCAAAACTTACCACAATCACTAACTTTTTAGGTGTATGTAGGAGCTTCATAAACCAATTCAGATCTCCAAGGTACTATATTATAAAGAAATAAACAACAGGTTTTCATAGTTAGAAAAAATAAACAAAGTAGTCTTTTGAACAGAAGAAATAAGGTCAAATAATTTTCGTAAATAGCATTTAACATTTGGACTTCAGTTGAATTCTGCATTTGAGAAGCAAAACTTCCACTGGCTGGAGTTGGGAAGCAGACTGGGAAAGGAAACATAATATCCTGTCAAATGTGGCCAGCGGGTTTGGAGGGTGCCATGCAAATTGAGAACTGAGAACAGTTGTGGATGTGGAATGAATGGGGGTTTGGTCTGGATGCCAAGTCAATGTAAGGAATAAAAGCTACATCCCTTGAAGATGGTTTAGTGACAACTCTGGCTTTCAGCAAGTTGATGAAAAGCTTTATTATTCTAATTCTTCAGCAGTTGCAGGCATCCTATTGGGGGTTAAGCTCACCCAAGAGTATTATCTCATTTCCAAACCCTGATACATGGTATGAAGTTATTTAACCCTGTGGATCTTGAATGGCCTTTTGGAATGATATGTGTCAACAGAAATAATGTTAAGATACATGAGATCATTTTTGATCAATTATACTTGAGCTGACTTTGAACGGCAGCAGTTAGGGAAATATTGATTCATATTGTCATTGGGTATATATTTTATATATGAAATAATTACTTGCTTCACTGAACATGTGTTTGTCTGGAAGCCATATGTTGTTTACAGAATCTGTCCTTATTTTTGACTTCCTTCTTTGTTTCGTAATACTCAATGGGTCCACATTATTCTTAATGTGCAGTGTCTTCTCTCTCAGATGGGGATATGTAAGATTAGCCTGGTTTTCTATATCAGCTCCTATCAGGCACTGCCATTTCTGATCTCTCTCCTGACTATGTTCATGCTTGCTTGACAGAGCTGTAACCTCCATGCATTCCTCTGATCTCAGATTTCCCAATACACCCATCTGACAGTGTCCATGGATGGCCTGGATGTGCTCTCCCTGTGCATTTTGTCTTTTCTGAGATACCTGTCTCTTTGGTTGCTAGACTGCTGTGCATAGTGTAGACATGACCCAAGGCAGAAAAGAGAGACAGGAATTTTATCCTGCCCCATTACCTGCTAGGTTTGGATTTTCTGATCTGTGGTTTTATTCCACAGGAAGCAATCTGTGTTGTAATATTTATACAGTAACTATTTGATAGATGTTGTCAATGTCAAATATCTACAGTTGCCTCAGACAAACCTATTGGTGTTATGGGAAATACACTGTTTCTATTTGTATAGTTTCAAAGATAAACTTATAATATTGGACCAAAGTAACATCTTAATTAAAATCTAGCAAAAATTCACATAATTTCTTTAAATAACAAAAATTTTAAGTTATTTGACTAGTGTGATTAACATATTATACTGTGAATTTTACACTGAAAAAAAGAGAAGGTATTTAATAATAAGGGCTATGCAATTCTAGCCATCTGTGAATTTTATGGAAAACCTGAAATTTAAGATACTAAAATTGACCACATTTTGTCTTCGCTGATGTATTCACAGAAAAATTAAAATTCTCCAAGGTCTGTAGAGAGGGCATGGAACTTGAAAAATGTCAGTGATCTTATAAATAGATAGGTGTCTAACAGCATAATCAAAAGCATACACTAAAATGCTGAAGAGTTTCCTTTCAACACACTTTTCAAATTGATAGCTGTCCTCCTACTTCTCTGATGAGCTGCTATTCGTTACGAAGACCCAGTTCATGTGACTTCCCACCTTTTTTTCATGTGAGTTGTTTTCAACACAGAGTTTTATGAAGACATTTCATAATTAGAAGCAAGGAACAGGTATCAAACAATTTAGTTTTGAAGCCTACGTCTGATAATTGCCAGCTCTCTGACCTTAGGATAGTCATATAATGGCTTGAAATCTTAATTTCTTCATCTGTAAAATGATAAAATGATAGCTATTTAATAATAGTAAATGATCTTTTTGCTGTGAATGCTAAAAGACATCATGCATGGTAAACACATATGGGATGTTGTCACATAAAGACCATTTAATATTCTGTTTTCTGGGGGGGATAGATGTTATTATTGTTGACTTAGAAATTTTGCTGTTTTGTCTTAACTGTTTATTTGTATGACTACTTCAATGCTGGAACTCTTTCCTGATGGCAATAATTCGGAATGTCTCCATCTTTCCTCAGAAAGTGACACATGTCAGAAACATAGTAAGGAATCTTTTTTTGTAATGAAAGTTATTATTTTTCTTTTTTTAATTGGAGTTTTATAGTTTTTCATAATATTTGGATTCATCCTGACAGATTCATACATGCATGGAATTTGATTTTAGTTTAGTTAAATTTCAGGATTTTTCATAAATTTCACAGATGGCTAGAATTGCATAGCCCTTATTATTAAAAACCTTCTTTTTCTCATTGTAAAATTCACAGTATAATATGCTAATCTCATTAGTCAAATAACTTAAAATTTTATTTTTCCCCTTCCTATTTTCCTCCTGTCTTCTTACCCCTCTCCCATTTTCCTTCTTATACTCTACTATACTTCCTTTTGCTCATCTATTTATTTATATGTGGTTGGGTTTTTCTACCTATGAATAAAGGTGAAGTTCCCTGTGATATATTTATATAAGCACATACTATGTTTTTCTAAGAATTTTTTTTCTGCATCCTTTCACTCTTCCTTTTGATCTCCTTCTTATACATTACTGATCTTACTTTTATCTTTATGTTGTTCTATACTTCCCTCCAAGTTTCCTTTATTTGACTGTAGCTTCCACATGTGGGAGAAAACATTTGACCTTTGAGGTTTTTAGGTTTGGCTTATTTCACTTAGCATGATATTCTCCATTTCCATCTATTCATAGGCATATGCCATAATTTCATTCTTTTTATGGCTGAGTATACCTCTATTATCTGTATGTGTGTGTACGTGTGTGTGTGTGTGTAACACATGATTTCTTAATCCATCTGTCTTTGGGTATCTGGGTTATTTTCCATAATTTAGCTATTATAAATTATTCTGCTATAAACATTGAAGTGGCTGTATTGCTATTCTATGCCAATTTTAGATCTTTGGGGAAAATACAAAGGAGTGGGACAGCTGAGTCATATGGTGTTTCCATTCCTAGTTTTTTGATGAATCCTCACATTGCTTTCTAGAGTGCTTGTACTAGTTTGTCATTCCACCAACAATGTACACGTGTTCCTTTCTCCACATAACCTTGAACATTTTTTCACATTTGTTTTGGCCATTTGTGTTTCCTTTTTTTTTTTTTTTTTTTGAGAGAGAGGTTTTTGTTTATTTCTTTTGCCCATTTATTGATGGGGTAATTTGTTATTTTTGTGGTAAGTTTTTTGAGTTTTATATATTCTGGATATTTAATCTCCTATTGGAGGAGTAACTGGCTAAGATTTTTTTTTTTTCCCATTCTGTAGGCTCTGTCTTCATGCTTTTAATCATTTCCCTTGCTCTGCGAGGGCATCCAAACTATTGATTTTTGATTTTATTTTTTGCACTTTGGTGGTCTTGCTAACAAAGTTGGTGCCTACACCTGTGTGTTGGATTGTTGACCCTATGTTTTCTTCTAACAGATGTAAGGTTTCAGGTCTAATTCTCACATCTTTGATCCATTTTGAGTTTTTTGCAGAGTGAAAGATAGAGGCTTAATTTCATTTTTCTACAAATGGCTATCCAATTTTCCCAGCACCATTTCTTAAAAATGCTGTCTTTTCTCCAAAATATATGTTTGGTACCTTTGTCAAATATCAGATGGCCACAGGTATTTGAATGGGTTTCTTTGTCTTCTATTCAGTTCCATTGGTCTTCGTGTCTATTTTAATGTCAGTATCATGTTGTCTTTGTTACTACAGCTTTGTAGTATAATTACGGTTCTGCTATTGGGATGACTTATGCTTTGTTTTTCCTGATTAGTATTCCTTTGGCTCTTCTGGGTCTGTTATTCTTCCAGATGAATTTAAGAATTGTTTTTATTTTCTAATTATATGAAGGATATCATTGGCATTTTATTTGATTTATGGTAAATAAATGAAGAATATTATTTCTTTACAAAATTCCCCACACAGAGACATATACCAGGTAACATTTGATTGATTTTTAGTGATTCTAAAGCATCAGCTCTCCTTCCCATGAAAATCAAGCTCTTTTGAGAACTGGAGCACTGGAGCTGGCTGTGGTTACATTGTCCAGCAGTTTTCAGACTTAATCATTTTGTTTCCCATAACAAACTGCCCACTTACATGTATTTTTACCTTTGCTCAAGTAGTTATTGGTTTGCTTCTGTCTGGCACTGTCCTTGTTTTATGTCCTTGTCTGATTTCTTAACTCCTTCAGGACTCAATCAGTGTATCACCTTCTCTTGCAACCCAGAATGGGTGTGGTTGTCTGCCCTCTAAGCTCTGCCTTGCCAAGTGTCACAGTTCTCATAACCTTTATTGTTTTTATTTTTGTCTGTGACCCATGATAGCCTATGCTTTTCAAGGGAAGCACAGTTCCTATGTCTTAATTAATTATGAATGTCTTACCAGAGACTTAGTTCTCAGCTCTCTAATAGGATTCAGTAAACATGTGTTGAGCTGAACTCAATATTTTGTATAATTTTTTTTTATTGATGCAGCTTCTTGACTTCATTTAGAAGGATACAGTTGGTATTTTTTGTATCTTAACAGTCAAGTATAAATAAAAAGTTGAACTCAAGAGATAAATGTCTTTGAGGTTTTGGAAAAGGGTTATAAAAAGATTTTGTTCCTCTTGAAGCATGATGTCTAGCTTATATATCTTACTTATAAGTTTAATCAGTAGGTATAGGAAAGTTCTGCTGGATCTTTACATTTTTAGAAAAAACTTTTATTTCCCATTTCTTCTTATACCTGTGTTCCTTAGAGAATAATATTTGAATGAAATACATAATTTAGGAAAATGTATTTCTTTTATGCTATGTTGTTTCCAGTATGGCACTGGCATAAGATTCAAAGCAAAAAAGCCCTGTGTCAAGTTATGTGAAAAATAAAAATTTATTTTTATAAGCCAAGATATAGCAGGGTGTGCTGGCATACACCTGTAACTCCAGCTACAGCAGAGGCTAAGGAAGGAGGATTGCACGTTCAAAATTAGCCAGGGCAATTAAGCAAGATTTAGTATATCAAAAAGGGGTGGAAATGTAGCTCATAAATATAATATTCCTGGGTTCAATCCCCAGTACCACAAAACAAACAAAATATGCAAAGTGCAAGAATTTCTTAGAATATTTTTGTAGGTTTCCCTAAATACCCTCCCCTTGCAAAATAAATAAATAAATAAATACATAAATAAATAAAATAAAAATAAATCTAAGACATTATAGTGAGTTTGATGCTGAAAAAGTTCTGGTCTCCATTTCAATATATTACTTAAAGGAAGCAAGATGTTGCTTCTTTCCAATCTACTGTGCCAACCTCTATCTTCCATATATAATCTTTTCCTTTAAGAAAGAATGCTGTGAGTAAAATATTGGGGTGTATTTCCACATGAGAGAGCTCCTCTGGAAATACTTTTAATAAAAATGTGCTATTTATTGCCATTTCTAACATTGGTTTTCTGTCATTCCTGAGCTCTTTATATCAATTTTATGATAATTATTTTCATAATTTGAGGAGAAATCTTACTAAATTAAATCATTTTTTAACCGAGAGAAATTTGTTAGTTTTTGAAATGTATTTTATTATGATGTTTTAATATCGTATATTGCAATTGAAATTAGAATTAGTTAGCCATTCATGTTAGAAGCATACATGTTACTCATCCTTATACCAATGACTGTTTGTCACTAAATCACATCAAATGCATACTGTAACTAGGCTCTATGCTTGGGTATAACATTCATTATCATATTTATCAAAGAATCTAAAGTAACTATTATTATCTTCATTTGGTAGATGATACGTGGTCACAAAAATTTTGAAATTGTACTTGAACAAAAGAAAGCTAAAAAATAAAAATAGGGCTTAAATCATTCTATGGTGACAAACACAGAGTCATAAAATGTATTTACCTGTTTATACTTGTAGGTTCTAGATTGAGAAATTTTGATGTCTAGGCTGAACTCCTATTGAGTTAAATTATGTCACATTTATTTTTCTTATTTCTTACATGATGGGAATGCAATTAATTCTTGTATTCAAGTCATGAGTACACGTTCATATTTTCATGATTGAAGATTTCCTGCTCTGATTTGTCAATATTTTTCCATATTCATTTACTTCCCTTTTTGTCTATAAATATATTACTTCATTCTTACCACTGATCACAATTAGAACTAAATAATATTAATTATTGTGAAGCAAGCTCTGAGAAATAGAAGTTAAAAGACTGGTCAACATCTCACAGGTAACTTGGAATTGAGACTAATGGAGATCCCAAATATATTGACTTACTCTCAAATCCTTTAATAATGCTATCAAGGCATCTTATATTTATATGAGAAAAATTATCATGGGAAAATGTGAATGGCCGAGTTTTATTTGAATTTATGATCTGATGATTTGTGAGCATCATCGGATTTAATCTTCACTTCAACAGCATTAGAACTGAAATTTCCATTTTGAAGATAAGGAACCTCTTACTCAGGGAGGTTTAGTTGCTAATTTTCCTTCGTGATACTGCAACGTCTTTGTTCCAAGTCAGGCTATCGAACACCAAATTGTGCACTCTTAATTATCCTGTATTACTTACTTTGTTTCATACACCATTGTATCTGTAGGTAATTATGAAATCATAGGCGTTGCCACTAACCCAGTATTACCTTAAATAATCTATGTGAAATGGTGATGCAAAAGACATAGTGTATTTCCAATTAGTGACCTTTGTGTGGATTTCCCATGTGTTCTTATGAAAGAAAACTTGAGTTTAATATTATCCTGAGAAACAATAAATCCAGGAGAAATTGTGCTATGAAGTCATTTGTTTGCAGATGAATTTGTATTGTGTAGACATAAACCATCCTGGAGAGGCAGTGATATGTCACTTTCACAGGCGAGCTTGGGAATTATTAGAACTGCCTTAACTTGGAGTTTACCTAGTTGATACTGCCAGAAACAAAATAAAATAATATACAACTATGCCTTTGATGATTCTTGAAAAATTCAAAAGGGAACAATAGTTCACTGCTGCTGTGCCAGACACTGTAATACAGAGTTTATAGGATTTGCTTATAATTCTAATTATCATCTTCATTCAATTATATATATTCCATATCCATATATCATATGTTCACATATTATTTAATTATTTACATATAACAAATACTGTACACTTAATGCAGTACAGAGTCAAAACTGTATGTAGTTTATTGTGATTCCAAAACCTCAAGAGTACTAACTACATCAGAAATTTCAACCTGTCCAAACCAATATGAGTGCAATATATCTTTCATGTATATTTCAGCATATTTCTTGCTTTATTTTCTTTTTATTCCCAAGGGTATATATTGTGATCATTGCAGTTAGTTTGTGACAGCATTTCAAAATTAAGAGATTTCACAAGGAGATCTGGATTTTTTAATCTCTTGAAATATTAGTGACCTGGAAATGTGGAGCTCACATTCATGTGTGAATTTATTGGAGAAAGTCAGTTAGACTTTAAATGGGAATGTTCTCCTTAGTGTACTGTAGTCAACACCTGGCTCACTTCATGCATTTAAATTAACATATGCTAATTTATATTAGCATATGGTCCCAGAAGGAATTTAGGTTTGTCACTTTTGCATTGTACTCAGGATGCACTAAAGCATGGACCACGTCAAACTGTGGCTCGTGGATGATGGTCTGTTTTTGGATATGTGTAAGGATGATTTATAAATCTTTAGAGGGTCAAAAATAAAAATAAAGAGGCAATGTGACAGATCATTCCTGGTCCACAAAGATACTTGCTATCTGGCCCAATACGTGAAAAATAGACTGAGTTCTTTTATAGAGGATTGTATGGATTCTGTTTATTCTATTCAAGTCTTTGAAAAACCATTGATAACATTATTTAAAGCAGTAATAAATGCAGGAACAGATTTTTTCCATAGAGAATAGCCTGGCAATCTTGAGCAAAATTAGAGCTTTTGAAGCTTGCTGTCTGCTTTCTCTGTGAACTGTGAGGAAACCATGACCGACAAGATATTTCTGTAAACAAAACTAACAGCTCAACATGGACTGCTGATTTTTCTGTTTGCTTCTGCTTCTGAAGCCAGATTGGGCATCAAAAGATTGCCTGAACTGTTCATTTAGAACTGTTTGTTTGAAGCTGACTAATGTGGCACCAATGCTAAGTGTGAGTAAGCAATGTTATTTTAGATCTGGGCTTTGGAGAAGTTATTTAACAGTGGAACCTCATTTAGCTAATGGTAAGAGCAAGTGTTGGCTTTCTAGTCACTGGGGGCATAGAAGCACATCAGAGAGCAGGGTCAGTAGCAGTCATGTTGCTTAGCATGCATGGTGCTGTTTGGAATGAAGACCTCTGTAACCCTGGAGGCCGAATAGGAACTATAAGGTGGGTAAAAAGGCCTGATAATGAATCTGAAATGCACATCTCATCCAGAGGCACTAAAAGGAGGAGGAAACATAGCAAATAGCATTATGCTCAGCAAACAAATGAAGTCTCTGTCTTAGGTTAGCTGGGGCCTCTAGTCTGTAATTTCTGGTTTCGAATCATAATTTTTGACTTTTAGAATGAAAGGTATTTGAAGGTAATTTACTAAATCTCCATCTCATGAACAGCTAAATAAATAAAAAATAAAGTCCACAAAGTTTAATTAGTTTGTGCTGAAGAAGTGAGCCTCAGCATGGAGATCTTCTGATGCAGATTTAGGCCTCTTCTCATTACATTGTCTGTGATTCCACTGACATTCCCCGCCCCCCCCCCCCAGGAACCTAATAAAAATCAATTGCCTGGTGGTTATAAGTAGCATACTCAAAGCAAAGGTCTCAGAACAGGGTAATTAAGGGTAACTAATTTAATTATTACCACAAATAAAAACAATTACATTTACAATAATATTTGTAAATGTACTTTGATTCGTACAAATAGATACAATACATATGAACATAGTCTCTTAGTGCTTTAGGGGGTTAGATTCTACTTGATGAGGATTCAGCTAAGTAGGAAGGCCAGTTTGTTATTTCTGGGATTCAGAATAGGCCAATGTCAGAGATAAATGGAAATAGTTCCAGCTTACTAAAACTTTTAGGTGTGTGTGTGTGTGTGTGTGTGTGTGTGTGTGTGTAGGGGTGGGGTTGTGTGTGTACAGGTAGGATTAGGATAATAGGATAAGGTAGGACTTAATTTTGTCATATGTACTGGAGAGTGACTGCAAGGCCCAGGTTTGCTTAAGTCTGAGGCTGATGGCAGCTTCTGGAGACCTGGACAAGTAATTTGTATTCTGAATCCAGGTAACTTCCTGAAAGTGAATGAACTAACAGTCCTAGGCTCAAAGCATTAAGTATATCGAAAACCAAACATTAGATAATGTGCATGAAAGCTTTCTGAAGATCAAATGAGTACATAGTTTTAATAAACAATATTCAAGTGGATGGTTGAGCCTAAGATATATTCCACTAAAAAGGCAGAAAAAGATTAAATGGAAAATATGAAACCAAAAAAGCAGCTAAACCAGAGAACTGACTACCAGCAGCAACCATGTACTAGAAAGTCTAAGGAAAACCTGAGAAATAGAACTCTGTGGGAATCAGACTGATGTTAAAAAATTCCAGAATAGTAGCTCTGAGACTTTTCTAAGAAAATGATTCATAACATGCACAGAGATGCCTCAGAATGTTAATCACCATAGGGCTAGTTATAGAGTTGGGAAGAAACTCCCTTTTGCCAAAATATGTTTCTTTAAATAACCATGTTATGTCAATATTTTGGAACATTTAAGAGACCATTTAAGAGACCACTGAAATGATTTTATAGATTGTATCCATTGATATCAAAACAGTGAAAATGACAGGTAATTCATTCAGTAAAAATGTACTTAGCCTCCATGAGGCATTAGATACCATCACATACTTGAGATCCAATGATGAGCCCAGATTAACACTACTCCCCCACTTCAAGTTTATGGTCATTAAGTGGAAGACTGACATGAATCAATACATATACAAATTAATGAAAGTAAAGTTACAACTGTGAAAACACTCTGAAAATAGAAGTGTGGGCTTGTAAAAATGTACAAGAAAGGAAGCTGTTCTAGTCAGGGGTTTTCATGGGCTTTCATGAAATCTGGAAGATAATATTAAGAGTTAACTATGTTGGGCTAGGGATGTGGCTCAAGCTGTAGCGCGCTCTCCTGGCGTGCATGTGGCCCAGGTTCGATCCTCAGCACCACGTACAAACAAAGATGTTGTGTCTGCCGAAAACTAAAAAATAAATATTAAAAATTCTCTCTCTCTCTCTTTCTCTCTCTCTCTCTCTTTTTTAAAAAAAGAGTTAACTATGTGAAAATTAAGGAGAAAAGTTAAAGAGAAAATAAACAAAGGAGGAAAAAGTTATATGACTACCCCCCTAGAAGTGGGAATAAGACTTGTATTGCTAGAGGTTAGACAGAATATAACAGTGAGTGTGTGAACAACTGAAATTTTTTTTTTTTTTAAGTAATAGTAAAAGCTGCTAGGTGAGTCTGGCTCTTTAGATTTCATGAGAGATATTGGTCATAAAAGTAGAGAGTAGAACAATGGATAGAATGGGCAGGATGGGAGATTGAGAAGTATTGGTCAAAGAATACAACATTTGAGTTAGGAGGAATAAATTCAAGAAATCTATTTTACAACATGGTGTCTATAGTTAATTATGAAGTATTGTATATTTGAAATTTGCTGAGAATACATTTTTAGAGTTCTTACCAAAAAAAAAAAAATCTAAGTATGTGAGGTAATCCATTTACTTATTAAATCAATTTAGCCATGTCACAATGTATTTTTATTTTAAAACATCATGTCACATTCCATTTTACTTGTCAATAAAAATAAATGTGAAAAAAATTACTAGGTGACAAATATTGGATGTTTACTGTGCATCAAGGATTATAAAATTATCTTGCTAAAGACTCAATATCTTCTGAGGTAAGTATTATTATAGTTTGTACTTCTCCACATGAGGACAATGTCTCAGTCTATATTTTGGTTGCTATAAAAAGGTACCTAAGAGTAGATACTTTATGAAGAAAAGAAGTTTGCTTAGCTCATAGTTCTAGAAGTTCAAGAGCATGGCACAAGCATCTTTTTAGCTCTGGTGAGGGCCTAGTGAATCAAAGCTTCACAACGGTGGAAGAATATTGAGAAGAGGTCACAAAGCAAGACAGGAAGAGGCTGGGATTAATCTTTTCTTAGCCATCTACTCTTGAGGGAGCTTATTTACTCCAAGCTACCTGCATTAATCCCTTCCAAGGTGGAGCTTCACGATCTAAGTACCTTCCATAAGGAACCTTCCTGAGAGGTTCTACCACCTCAGCACCATCAATCTGGGGGCCAAGATTCCAGTACGTGGAACTTTGGAGTACATGGGAAAAAAAATGATATCCAAACCAAAGCAGGTACTAGCATGAGATTCCTCTATACACACAATCCTGGCAGAGCTAGAGTTTCAATCTATCTTGAAGGGTTATCACCACATCATGCTCACCGTTTAGGTAGGAGATAGGTCAAATTGTAATATTTTTAGATTTTGATCTTTATCTTAAGGTAAGAAAAAAAAATGATAAGTTGGCATCTCGGACATATTCTTCTGGCCTTTGTGGGGAGAAACAGTCAAGAGGAACAACAGGGGAAGATGAATGTAGTTAGAAGGCTATTAAATAGTGTAGGAGACAGGCTGTATTTGCTTGAACTGGGGATGGAGCACTAGAGAGGCAGAAAAGGAGACAAATTTCCCAGATGTTTCACAGGTGAAATTACAGAGTGCTTCATGATGGATCTGTTGGGGTGAGATATGGGAGGGAGGTATATGGAGGTGTTAGGTTTATGTGGAGATTGAGACACTTCCCTAGGGGAGCAACACCGAACTAGGGGCACAGTCACCTTGAGTGTGGTTTTGTCTTATTGAGTGCTTTCAAAAATACATAAATATTAAAACCAAAACACATGAATATGTCTATTTGGAGCCCAGTGGAGAAAATAAGGATGGAGATGGAGATGAGATTGTGAACATCAATGAAATTACCCTGGAAAAAAATTATTAATATAAATGACTATATATAAATATTAATATTTATTTCTCTAAGTATCATATGTACTTTTTTCTTTGCATTTTTTTAACTTTAACCAACAGATGTTGCTTTTGTGGAATAAAAGTTAATAAACATTTAAAATATGGAGAAGAAAGAGTTAAAACTTTCAAAGGTAGAACAGAGATTGTTCTGCCTGATACAGAGGGCACAGGAAGAGGAGATCAAAGACAGAGCCAGGTTTCATATCTGTTTTCTTACTGTCTGTGTCACTCTTTGTCCCACTCAGCCTATGCCTGTTCTCTCTGACTCTCTGGCAGCGTCATCTTCATCAAAACTCTAGTTTCAAACATTTCATCAGGCAGTGATGTTAGCTGTTAGAAGCTGCAACAAAGCTGGAACTCGCTTTTACATATCCTTCCACAAAGAAGGTTTATATGCTAAATGTCTATCAGTTAGAATGCTCTTTTCATTTGTCTGGACTGCAGGATTTGTGATCATGATACAGTCTCCGCCTTTTGAAAGTGGGTGAGCCAGGTTAGGCTTTGTCTTTTATTACAGTTGTGTTTGTCATGATTTGATGTATTACTTTATTAAGAAATTTCATTACCTATAGTTTCCACATATGTGCTAATGAATTGTGCATATGTGTATATGTATGCAAATTGGTTTGTTGCCTCTAATTGCATTTCTACAAAAATGCTACAAAGAAAAGAAGGCAACAAGACCTACTGTTTGCCATGTCAGTCAGGAAAGTTGCCACTTAGTCAGCATCATGGGGTTCTATTTTAGATTTCTGTGAAATTCATTTGCGACCCAGTAAACATACATTTTTTTTTTAATTTAATACTTGTAAATGTGCTGTCAGTTATCAGCGAAATCAAATAAAACTTAACAGCCATGAACAAAATCCTTGAACTAGCTGTCATGTTCTATCAGGTAATCTTATTCAACTATGAAGTACTTAACACTTTAGAAATGACACTTAACTGAGCACTTCTGGCCATAATAGTGTTTATTAAAATATTCCTTTTGAACTTTTTGTATCAATCAGTATTTACAATAGTAGTAAGAAGAAGCACAATTAATTAAATATCTGGAAGGAGAAAATCAATTTAGGGCAAAATTGCTTTTTTAAAATTACTTACTTGAACTTTAGATTTTGCTTGTTGTTAATAGAGTCACTCTCATCTAACTTATTAGTT
Source organism: Callospermophilus lateralis (assembly GCF_048772815.1). Lineage (NCBI taxonomy): Eukaryota > Metazoa > Chordata > Mammalia > Rodentia > Sciuridae > Callospermophilus > Callospermophilus lateralis. The sequence goes on along the minus strand of NC_135313.1, from coordinate 105,520,942 downwards.
CTATTTTCCATGTACCATGTGGGTGTGCTCATATCTGAATAGCTCTGGATTTATGGTAAAAGAAAACAAAAGAAGAAATCACTATACTAAGGAATATGAGCATTGACTACCAACAACAAGGCATATTTCCTATTTTTACTATAAATCCATATAAATAGCCATATTCCTAGCATGTTTATATAGGATAGACACAGACACTACATCTTTCCCCTCACTGTGACTTCAAAACATTTGGCTGGGACTGATTTTCCCAAGAATTAATTCAAATGGTCACTTAAAGTCAAATCCAATGTACCCATCTTCTTTCTTCTCACATTAAACAAAATAAAATGTTCTCAGTAAATTGAATTATGTACATGTGTGAGATTTGGGGAATTTCATGAAACATAATTTTCATTTATGTCTAGATTATAATATTTTAGCAATAAATTATTTGTCAAAATGAGATCAGTTTTCAGAGTACTTGAAATCTTTTGGAAATATTTCACTTATAGTACAGGAATATGCTGATTCATCAAGTTGGAAGTCAAACTTTCTTTAGCTCTCTTTTTCTATGTTGTCAAGTGCTTTGAAATGAAATTTACATACAATTCTCCTTTTATATTTGTTATTTTTTAGTTATATATAACATTAGGGTACATTTTGACATAATTATAAAGGCTTGGAATATAATTTGTTCTAATTCAGTCCTTAGTATTTTTTCTGTCCTTAGTATTTTTTCTGTCCCCCCCCCCCCGTTCCCTTTCCTCTACTCTGCTGATCTTTCTGCTACTTATTTATAGTTTTTTCTTTTTTTTTTTTTTTTTTTTTGGTGTGTGTCTTATGGATATATACCATGCTGAGATTTACTATGATTTAATACATGTATATAGGAAAAGTAGTCAGATTCATTCTATTGTCTTTTCTTATCCTATCCTGCCTCCCTTCCCTTCATTCCCCATTATCTACACCATTGATCTTTTCTCTATTTTTTTATTCACCCCCTCCCCCTTTATTTTGGATTAGCTTCCACATAGCAAAGAAAACATTAGGGCTTTGACTTTTGGGGACTGGCTTATTTTGCTTAGCATGATAATATAAAGTCTCATCCATTTACTTGCAAATATCATCTCTAGTTTCATCCATTTACTTGCAAATCTTATAAAGTCATTCTTCTTTATGACTGAGTAATACTCCATTGTGTATATATACCACATTTTCTTTATCTATTCATCTGTTGAGGGGCACCTAGGGTGGCTCCATAGCTTGACTACTGTGAATTGTGCTGCTGTTAACATTGATGTAGCTGTGTCACGGTATAAATCTTGGGTCTATACCAAGGTGTGAGATAGCTGGTTCCATACCTAATTTTTTGAGTCACCTTCAGATTGCTTTTGCAGAGTATTTGCACTAATTTGCAATCTCCCTCTTTCAGGTTTGCTTAAAACATAGAATAGGTTAAATCTCTAGCTTCTCAGTTTTAGCATATGTTCTGCCAAGGCAAGCATTCTGTTAATGTTTTGACTATTTTTTGGCAGATTTTACTTTCTACTAGGATTTTCAGAATAAGTTCTCATGATTTTAGTTTTTCAAAAGAGGGGAATTTCCTTTTTTCTTTTTATATTATTTGGAACTAATTATACATTAGTAAGTATTCCATTTAATTAAAAATAAGTAGTATAAAGAGATTCTACTAAAACTCCTAAAATCTAGTAATAATTTATTTGTTGTACGTTTTTGGTATGTTTTTTGATACCAAATTAATTAAGGAGAATTGGAAAATCCAGACACATATAAAATGATATGAGGAAGAAAACTTTAATATTCTTACATTGCTTACAGTTGTTTGCTGGAAAATAATTTTATATATATATATATATATATATATATATATATAAATTTATGACATCTACAAATTCCGTCTCAGAGATTGAGAACTAATGATATACTCTACTTGGAATTTTAAAAGTGAAGCCACTGTTAGTTGATTTTAGGTAACCGAGTTAAGAGGAGGAAGTTGAGCTTATTGCATGTGGAGCAAGAAAAATGCTTCAGTGTTTAAAACAAAATAAGAGGAGAAAGAAGGTCAGAGGAGAGTCAGCTGTATTTTATTATTTGAACCAGTTCATATCTTTCTGATAATTCTCTGCTTTTATTACCCTATGTAAAGTGTTTAGGTAAAGTTACAAGTGAGACATTTCAATTTTCTAGTAGCAAAAAATTAGAATGGACTAATGACACAATAATGGTATGATATAATAATAATAAAAAAATAAGAATTAAAGTACATGTAATTATCCATCTAAGTCATGAAATGTAAAAGTTCTAAATCAAATAGCTTAAAACAAGAAGATGAACATTCTCTTACCACTATACCATTCTAAATGAAAATGGAACACCATGCATTTGACTTAAAATGTGAATAGCTTAAGGTACATATATTTGTAAGCTTTTTTTTTTTTTTGGTATAGTCCTCCTTTATCATGAAGAATTAAGATTAATTAATTAATTCAGGGTTGGAGATGATCTGAGAAGTCATACTAGTCCAAATACCTCATTTTTTCCCAAAGAAAAACCCCATTTCTTGAGTGGTCAGTGGATAAAAACTTCCAATGGATATAAGATCTTTCAAGACTCAGTTCAGGAGCCTTTAGCCTATTATTCATGATATCCTAGTGATACAATGAATCCCACCAGAATAGTTTTCTAGACCTATTTGTAACAACTGGTAGTCCTTAAATCTTTTATCCAAGAAGTAGAAACTTAAGAAATAAATCCAGTCTCACTCAATCCTTTCTGTAACGCTCACCACGTCACCTCCTCTGTGTGTCCAGGACTGTTTGTTACTCAAGGTCACCCCTACATTTTCTGTTGTCAGACAATTGGTTCCCAAACTTTGGTGGATAGGAGACTCACTTGGAGAAGTAATAATGAGCATAGAGGTCCAGCTTATCAAATAAAATAGAGCTGAAACCTGAAAATCCATACTAGATTCTCCCAGAGAGTTTTCCCCCACGGAAGTTGAGAATCGCCTGAGTAGATCCCTGCTGTAGATCCCTTCCACATGAGTCCTTCCACCTCTGACAATTCTCCCTCTCCTCCAATCAAGCCATACTTTGGCTGACACACAAGTCTTTCTTATTGCCTGGTCCATTATTTTGTTCTGAACACGTCTTTGACATCCAATGAACCGAATCACACTTTCCACCTTAGCATTAGAAGGTTCCAGCCTCACTTTTTACCCATGGGCCCCTTTATTCGGGCACCACCAAATTCTTCTTTTAAAAAGGCAGCATATACAGGGACACAGTCACTTCGATGTTTATAGCAGCACAATTCAAAATAGCTAAACTGTGGAACCAACCCAGATGCCCTTCAGTAGATGAATGGAGAAAGAAAATGTTGTATATACACACAATGGAATATTATGCAGCATTAAAATAGAATAAAATAATTGCATTTGCAGGTAAATGGATGGAGTTGGAAATATAAGGCTAAGAGAAATAAGCCAATCCCAAAAAATCAAATGCTGAATGATTTCTCTGATTTAAGGATGCTGATCCATAATATGCTGGGGGTAGGGAGTAGAGGATTAAATGAACTCTAGATAGGGCAAAGGGAAAAAGGGTAGTGAGGGGATGGGAGGGAATACAAGTATAGGAAAGACAGTGGAATGAGATGGTCATCATTACCCTAAGTACATGTATGAAGATATCAAGGATGTGACTCTACTTTGGGTACAACCACAGATATGAAAAATCGTGCTCTATAAGTGAATTGTAATGCATTATTTTGTCATATATAACAAATTAAAATTTTTAAAAAAATTAAGAAGGCAGTAACAAAAGTGTGGTTTCTACTCTAGGATACTTTGGTTAAACTCACAGTTACTCCTGATAGACTTTTATTATCCTTGCCACTTTTCTAAAGGATGCAGAGATACTTTTTGAGCTTTAAATATAATAAAATAAACTCCAGGAATAGAGAAGAAGGCACTTAATGAACTAGAGAATGATAAAGTAGCAGGTTTTCCCAAAAGCATCCCATTATCCCCTTTTGCATTTAATTATTTTGCTTATGACATTCAAACTGATCATCTGTTTTGAACTCACACATACTTCAATCTCCAGTTTGGGTTCCACTGTCTCCCTTGCACATTCAGATTTCCCCAGCATTGTGTATTTCTTTTGCCTCTGAATGTGGGCAAGACTATCATGTAGCCACATTGAGAAAGGCAGTCTGCCATGTGTGAGCGTTAGTGTGCATTTTGCATTATCCTCACACAAGGCAAGAGAGCTAATTTTATTCTTTTTCATAATCATTGCACATGATGAACTCCCTAAAATGCATATTGAATGAAGTGAATACACTCATTTTGAGCTCTGAATCTGTATAAGCATTAATATTTCCTCGTAATCATAATAGCAGCTGCTGTTTATTCAGTAGCTAATATGTGCCAGCCTTGTGCTGTTTTATGCATGTTACCATCATTAGATGTCCTCAGAACAGCTATCCTGAGATGTGGTTTAGTTAACTACATTTCAAATATGGGGTGATTTGAATCTCAGGAAAGTGAAATAACAATAAACGGCGATGGGTGATAAGAACAAAAACTGAGTCACAAATGCAAACGCCTAGTAACTTCACCCTAATCACCTTAATCTTGACTATAGACTTTTTTTTTTTTTTTGTAAATGGGTTTAAAATAACAAAGCAAATAGGTGACCAAAATGATATATTTTAAAAGGCTCACAGTGAAAAACATCTCTGGATATTCATAATTGAGGGTTAAATTTTCAAACAAAGAGAACGTTCTGTAATTGTGTAGGTATATTGTGTGTGTGTGTGTGTGTTTGTATAAATGTTTACTTACATGCGATTCAGTTGAGGCTGGGTAAGTGCTATTATCTTCTCTGATAATTGCTCTAGGAAAACACAGTCTGATTCCATAACATTTGGGGCACTTTTAATTATTTAAAGAATTTTATTTAGATTTTGGTCTTAAAGATGTGGTTCTGGAATGTAGTCTAATCATGTAGTGTCATGCACTTTTATAAGATTTTTATCTTGGGCTGGGGATGTGGCTCAAGCGGTAGCGTGCTCACCTGGCATGCATGCGGCCCGGGTTCGATCCTGAGCACCACATACTAACAAAGAAGTTGTGTCCACAGAAAACTAAAAAATAAACATTAAAAAAATTCTCTATCTATCTATCTATCTATCTATCTTTTTTTTAAAAAAAAAAAGATTTTTATCCTCCCAGCCTATCTCTTAATATAGGCTATAGTACCCCACAGCTATCTTTCAGGTCTGGAGAAGGTATGTTCTTTCACTCCCTCCTTTCTCTTCTTCCTGCTCCCCAATCCCATCTTAGTTGTTATGCTTTATAGGGCCATTCAAATATGAGTTTCCTCTGGGGGTACATTTGGTGGTTTTTCTGAGGTATACCTGGTCTCTCCTATAGGGTTTTAGGGACCAGAAACTCATTCCTTACCAAGAGCAATCAACAGCAGAGCTTGCCTCAGATGTCAACGTCTTCCCAAGTTGGCAGCCCTATTTTTTGGATAAGGGCAGGATGCTCATCTCCATGGGATTTGGACAGCGCCCTCCTCACTCAGGGAATGCCAGGCTCCCTGTGGGGATGCAGGTTTTGCTCTTACCACCCTTACCTATCGCTGCTATACCTATAGCTGCTCACTTTTGCCTCCCTTGAACTTCTCCCCCTGGGTGTATAAAGTAAATTTAAAACTTTGAAAATTCCAAACAAGGGAAATAAATCAGCTGCCAAGTCAGTGGGAGAATAGGGGAGAAAGCCACTTCAATCTTGAGGAAAGAGGGATTTTCATAAATAATACCAAGTGAGGAAATCATTGTCTTAAATGTGTTTATTCCTTGGTTTAATTACCCAGATCAGTATTTATCATTTTCCCCGGCAGTCCACACTAGCAAATACATTTTGCCTCACAGTTGAATTCTCTTGTTTCTGCCTCCATTTGTCCATCTCTCTTTCTTCATATACACACAGACCCCTACATGAATTTTTTTTTTTAAATAAAACAGTATTCTTCTCACTATGCGCCCTGCCCTATATTTTCTTCTTCTCTTCAGTCCCATCAGTGTTCAAATCATTTATTTCATGACCTACTATACTGATTAGATAACCTTTGGAAGGGTCAGTTCTCACAATTTATAAAACACTGCTGTCGAAGGTTAAGGCCAATAAACATACTGGTGGCCTTTCTCCCCTGAGTGCTGTGGATTCTCAGATCAATAGCTGGACATTTCAAAAAACTGGCCTTGCGAGTTTCAGAGCCTTCATTCTCATTCTGGGTTTCCCCTGCTGCAATGCCTGCAATCCTGGGGAGCATTTAGAGATAACGAAAATAGCAATTCTATGTCACGCCACCCCCCACTGTGTGCACTTGCCCTGGAGGAGAGCTATGTACATGCACTCATGTTCACAGGACAATTTTATTGTCTTCACAGAATATGATAATAATAGACAAATGCTGCTTTTTGAACTCTTCTAGAATGTATAAATTTAAAAAAAAATAGCCAATATTTCTCACTCCTGAAAAGCAGCCATGATTTCAGATCTTTCCCTACACATGCTGTCTCACACATACTTACATTTCTTTTCTGTCAGGGTCTTATTTATTCTAAGAGTGGATCATTGCAGACAATGTGACCTTGTCGTGATATTCAGCTCTTGCTTTAAAATGGAAACCGGCACCTCCCTGTTGCCTTGAAGGGTAAATTTATGATCTTTCTGGGATAAGAACATGATCTTTAGACTCTATTAATGATTCTTCAGCTTCTTTCTCATTTACCATTGAAAATGCTTAGGCTTTCCTTTTTGACTATTTCTTAGCTTTATTGTACACTTGTTAATTTTATTCTCAGTGTGACCTCTTGGATATCCACAGGGAAAGGCAAATTACTCTAGCAACCCCTGTGCAAGGAAGTTCTGAGAGATAGACTTCTTTTTGTAAGAGTACTATGGGTTGGGAATAGTTTATTAGAGGGCAAAAAATTCTGCATATCCCAAAAGAACAGGAGAATAGAAGTTATAATCTGGATGGTAAGATTAATAATAAAGACTTGCCACACTTATTTAGATTTTTTTAAAAAAATATTTGGCACTTTTGTCTGTTTTCCAATTTACAAATAAAACTCCCCAGAAGAACAACGATAGTAAAAAATGTACAGAAGAAAGGAAGCTATTTTGTAGTGCAGATTCATTTAAAACAATATAATTCTCTTTTAAGTCAATTATCTTACTTGATTATTTCAAAACTAAGTATGTGATGCTAGAAGGGTTTCAATGTATCCCCAATTTAAAATGTTGTGAGGCTCTTGCCCCAAGAAGTACATTGTACATGATATCCCTATGGCTTTATTTCTGCCACCTGGATGATCTGTTAGTGCAGCATTCAAGTTGATCTCTAATTTTTAGCCTGACTTCCTTTTTTTATGACTAAAATGAAAAGTTTGCTCCTGGTTTAGGATTATAGAAATAAATAACTTATCAAAACAAAATCTGCATGTGCTCACCCCACACACTCAAGACATGACTTATTCTCTTTGATATGCAGATGCTAACACACAACAAGGGAGTGGGGAAGAACAGAAGTTCCTTGGATTAGACAAAGGGGATGAAGGGAAGGTAGTGGGGATGGGTACAGGAAAGAAAGTAGAAAGAATCAGACATAACTTTCCTGTTTACATGTATGAGTACATGACCAGTGAAATTCCACACCATGTACAACCACAAGAATGCAAATCCTAATTAGAATAAGTTATACTCCATGTATGTATAATATGTCAAAATATACTCTACTATCATATATATTTAAAAAAATAAAAAAATAAAGGAATGGAGAAAAATAAACCATGCTAACATTTAGTAAAAACAAAAAGACATGCTTTAATATCATGAGAGTGAATGGAGCCTTATAGGGAGAGCTTTTTGACATTATGTTAAACCCTAAAAAAACAAAACAAAACAAAACAAAACAAAAAACTTTTAGCTGAGTATTCTTGTTGATCTACCATCAATTGGTGGAAATTTAAAATCATTTTTTAATACACTCTGGAATGGATATTGGACAAATATGCTATTGTTGAATTGCCTTTATTTGGTTCATCATAGGTGTACTTTCATATACTTCGAGGGAATCCAGTGCTTATCTTGTTTATTAATAATGATTAGCATGAACAGTAATGTTTTCTCTGATCTTTTTATTTCTTAGCAACGTCTCTTAGTAATTAACTCCCTAAACAAATATCGGGGATTTCCATTGGGTTCCATTTTCTATGGCAGACATCACTAACTGGTTATACCATGATTTCCAGGAAAACATAGGAGCAGAATTCTCCACAAATAGCCCTTTTACCACTAACCACCAATCAATTGTTGATGACATTAAAATTGATGTCTTCTGTTTTCTTCTATCTCATGACTATTATTCTGAAAATGGAAAAGATAATTTGGATTTTTTTTTTTTTTTTTTTTTACTCAGATACTGAAGAGACATGTTGATTTGTAAGAGACACTTACTAGACCTTATATAGAATAAGTTGCTTAACTCAAGGGTTATCCTCTTTCATGGAGCTTAAGAGAGTTGGCTTTCTCTATTAATGAAAACAACTTTAACATCTTAGTGTTCCAGTAAGTTAAGATTTTTAGGGAAGCATTGAATTTATACCCTGAATTCTGGATTTGGCAGGAACAATTGAAATTAAAGTACTCAGATCTTAAAATGCATTCTTTTCCTGGAAGATCTTTAGTGTATATAAGCAGCCTCCACCACCACAATAACATAATTTGTCTAAGTTCCTAGAATGAAGCTAAGCTCTGTTACTCCTTATGCACCCACAGGCAACTTTGACAACAACCTTGTAAGATCATTTCCTTCTTTATAAGTCAAAATAAAATAGCTTTTCAGTGTTTAGTGACTCACCCATCAATGGAGCTGAACCCCAGACTGAATACCAGGTCTGCATTGCTCTCCTTAAATCTTGCAATAAAACAGAGAACTAAATTACAGCAGTGACTCATCATGAAAAACTTACAATAGGGTTTCTAGCACATATATGATAAAGTTTTAACAAACTGTATATTTAAACATCCTGTGACAACCTTAATATTTCGATCAGTGTTGGTAGCCGCAAATTCCCTATATCTTCTTTCTCAGCTCTCTCTGAAACACACACATACACAAACACACCTCACAATCCAATTCATTTTCTACATCTTTAGAATGTTGCTTCATACAGATTAATAACATAAAAGAGCATAGACTTATTCATAAAACATTTATTTGCAGATTTTGAGATTTACAATACATCAATCACAGCATGTTGATCTCTTCTCCCTACAGGCCTTGGTGATATTTATGCTAGGAATTCTATAATCCAAGGCATCACAATGACAGAGTTATATACTAGTCTTCTGCTGTTAATCAAAGCATACATATTTCTTTTTCACTTTTCATTTGACATATTTTGGCTTCATATAATATAGAAACACTTTATAATTTGAAACCAAATTGTACTGACTGTGAGTTAATTTTCATGTCTGTTAATTGCTTCATTTGGGTCAAATCTGAAAAATCCTCTGTGCTTCAAAAGTCTATCCTCAAAATGGGGATAAATCTAAGTCATAGAGCTGTCATAAAGATTTTAATATACTCATGAGCAATGCCTTTGAAATTATGAGAGTGCTATTATTATCACAAAGAATACTTTGAAGTAGACAACGTGGCTAATTTTTAAATAGTTATTTGGAAGTATAATTTAAAAATATAAGCTAAGCTTTAGTTTCATAATTGAAAAACTACCTTGAAAGGAAGATATTTAACAAAAATGAATATTAATATTCATTATGAAAAACTTTTCTTGGCCACATTAATTTTTCTTACTTCTTATGTATATATTTGTATGTGGGGTTTTTTTTTTGTGTGTGTGTGTGTGGTGTGTGGTGTGTGTGTGTGTGTGTGTGTGTGTATCCAATATATTGTTTTAACTAAGTAGCATTCATATATTTTGTCTCCTGGTTTGGTTCAGGAAGGATTTACCAAATATCTTGCCACTGCAAAACATGGAAAATCATCTTGCCAACCTGTAACATTAGTTTTTTGGCACCAGCTGCTAAGGAAACAAAAACTATTTTTTCTTTGAATTACAGCAGGATCTCACATTTGGTATTGTTTTGCTACAAAGTTAGTTATGGTGTGCATGTTAACCTAGAGACAGAGCATCTCAGTAACTGAAAACATGAAAGAATCATTTCTTACTAATTGATCATGGCATTTGTGTGACTATTGAATGATTCTGCAAGATGACATTTACTTTGTGAGTCAAACTCAGGCTCTTTCTACCTTGTATGTCAGTCGTGTATGGAAGAGTACAGCAGAGGGACTTACATGGATTTATACAGACTTGGTTTGAACAAGACACAAAAAAAGACAGAAAGGAGCCAGGTAGTAGCGAGCACTTGAAGTCTTCACCATACATACAAATCTGCATAAAGTCACATAAGTTTTATTGAAAACAGGACCATTCAACTAATCACTATCCTCTGTTACATTCACAGATACTCAGTTAATTCTTAATGCTAATATGGAATACAGAAAGATAAGTTAAATTCTAAATGAAAGATGTATATTTATACCATATTGGACTTTAGCTTTAAGATAAAGAGTTATATCCCCTGTTTAAATAATTTGTTAGGATTTCTTATTATGAAAGGGTACTGAATTTTGTCAAATGCTTTTATAGCATCATTGATATAATCATGAATTTTTTCTTCATTCTGATAATATGGATCACATTGAAGGCATTGGCCTCAGCATAAAACACTTCAATATAAAAAGTCCATAACTGACAGAATAGTCAATGGTGAAAACTGAAAATGTTTTCTCTCAGATCCAAAGCAAGACAGGAATGCCCACTCTAATAAGTCAGATTTCGTATGATATTTGAAGTTCTAGTGAGAGAAATTAGGTAAGAAAACAGAATAAATGGCATCCAAATCAGAAAGGAAAAAAAAATTACTGTTTGGGATGGTATGATCTTGTATAGTGGAGTCCTACTTTGTATATAGCCGGATATGAAAAATTATGCTCTATATGTGTAATATGAATTGTATTGCATTCTTTTTTGTCATATAATGAATCAAAATTTTTTAAAAAAGAGAAAAAACTAAAAAGAAATTATGATCCTAAAAAAAAGAAAAAAACTTTAGAAAGAAAAGTTAGTAAAGTTGAAGGATACAAATTCAAAGTAGAAAAGTTATTTGTTTCTATTCACTAAGAACAAACAATCCTAAAAGGAAATTTTTAAAAAGCCCATTTACATTATCACCAAAAAGAATAAAATATTTAGAATTTAATTTAACCAAAGAGGTGGAAATCTTCCTCACACGTACGCACGCACACAAACACACACACACACACACACACACACACACACACACATACACACAACCATAAAAAACTGATGAATGAATTTTAAAAAAGGAGTACTGGAGTGTATAGCCCAGTGATAGAGCACATTCCTAGCTCAACAATTGAATAGAAGCCTGGGGTTCAATTCCCAGAACCTTCAAAAAAAAAAAAATGAAAAGAAAAAAAGATTGAATAGTTGAAAGTCATCTTATGCCCATGGATTGGAATGATTAATATTGCCAATTTGTCTATATCATCAAAACTGATCTAAAGATTCAATATAATCCCTGTAAAACCCAAAGAACTTTTTAAAGAACAAGAGGAACTATCCTAAATTTTATATGAAACCACAAAACACCCTGGGACCCAAAGTTATTTTGAGCAAGAAGAACCAATCTGAAATCTCATTTTCTGATTTCAAAATATATAATGAGGTAATCAAATTAGTATGGTACTGCCATAGAAACAGACACATTAACCAATGGAATAAAACAGAAATCTCAGAAATAAATCTATTTTGTTTACATTTACATTGCATATACAGGCAATTGATCTTCAAAAAGAGAAGCCAGAACATACAAAGGAAAAAGATGGCCTATTTAATAAATGGTACCAAGAAAACTGAATATACATATGCAGAATAATGAAATTAGACCATAGTGTTGCATCCTATACAAAAAATTAACTCAAAATGTATTAATGACTTAAGCAAAAATCCTGCGACTACAAAACTCCTAGAAAAAAACATAAAAGTTTTTGACAATGGCCTTGGTATGTGATTTCTGAGCTATGACACCAAAGCATAGTCCATAAAAGCAATCATAAAATTTGATTACATAAACTAAAAAAGAATCCAATTAACAAAATGAAATCACTGTCTATGAAATGGGAAGAAACATTTGCAAACCTTTATCTGAAAAAAGTTAACCCCAAATGTATAATAAACACCTTCAGTTTAAGAGGAAAAAAATGCAGTAGTCAAAATTTTAAAAATCCAATAGTCAAAGAAACTGAACAGACATTTCTCCAAAGATATACTTATGGACCAAAGATTTCCAACATCACTAATCATTAACAAAATGCAAATCAAAATCACAAACAGGTATCACCTTAAACTTGTTAAGATGGCTATTATTAATAAAAAGAACCAAAGATAGCAAGCATTAGGGACCATGTGCAAAAAAAAAAAAAAAAAAAAGAATTCTATTTTTGGAAATGTGAATTGGTGAAGCAGTAATAGGGAACAGCTCAGAGCTTCCTTAAAAAATTTAAGAATAATGCTGAAATATTAATCAATCTCAATCTTTGTTTATATCTCAAGAAGGAAACCAGAATTTCAAAGAAATATCTTCAGTCCCATGATCACTGAAGCAGTATTCACAATAGCCAGACAGCTTCAATATTCATTGTTTGATGAATGCATAAAGAAATCATGGTATATAAATACAATGATATATATTTTTTTACCCATAAAAGAAGGATACACTACTATTTGCAATAAAGTGAATGAATATAGAGATCATTATGATGAGAACATTATGCTAAGTGAAATAAGCCAGACACAGAAAGACACATACCTCCTTATATGAGAAACTTAAAATAGTCAAGCTCCTAGAACAGTGAGTACAATGGAGGCTACTAGGGAGAAAGAGATGGGGAAAGATTAGTCAAAAGGCACAGTTCAGATAGACAAGGTAAAAATGATACAGGGGGTTGCTATGTAGCATAAGGCCTATACTTAATGACACTGTATTGTGTACTTAAAAATTTGATAAGAAGATATATCATATCTTTCATGTTCTTATCAAAATCATAATAATAATGATAGTAAAGAGTATTCTTTACTATCATTATTATTAAAGTGTTTTTTAAATTCTTAAAGTTTTTAATTCTTAAAGTTTTTTTTTTTTAAAGGGTGAGGTGTAAGCTGACTAGTCTCTTTAATATAACTACACTGAAGTTTTTCAAAAGTCTGCAAAAAATCTAATTATTGCTCTGCATTTTCATTTACTCGCAAGTAACCTAAATATACATTATTTTTATAAGTATCATAATTATAAAACCTGTAAAACAATTATGGGCAAAAGAATTCTGTTTTGATAAAAGAAAATGAGCAGAAAAGCTCATTATGATCTTTGACTTAGTTAATGGTTGGTATGGAAAACAGTTTATATAATAGGCCATAGTTCATGCAACCATAAAGTATTTGACTTATCCAAATTTACTTCATGAGTCTTTGGTATTGGCTTGTCTTTATTCCCTTTTATTTTTCTTCTAACCATTTCATCCCTCTAGCCAGCAGAGAATGCTTTGGAGCAGTTAAGGTAAATATCAGGCAGAGTTTTTTTTTTTAAATAATATCTATGTTTAATTGAGTAAAGAGTTGTGCAAAAATGTATTGAATACATTAGCTAAAATGGATTGCATATAGTTAAAAATAATGCTTGGCAGTCTGCTTACAGAATCTTCTTATTTTGAAATCCAAAACTGTTTACAAATCTCTTATATTTATGTCTCTTATCTTTGAAGACTTAAACTTTTTAATATGTTGACTATTACCTGATGTAAAAAAAAAAAAAGACACTACCATATACGAAAATAAATGCTCATCACAAGAAGTAGATCAAAAACCCATTTCACATTCAAAGATCTGCATCATTTTATTTTTGTGTATATTAGTGCAAGAACTGAAAATAAAATCTTGGCAGTCTATTAATGTGTGCTAGGATACATTGGCCATATTGAATTATTTCTATAATTGTTTTGGTGAAGCTATAATCATAGAAAGATATTTCACCAAGATTAAAGATATAAAAATGATTCTAGCATTATAAAAAAAGTACAATGGAGAATTTTGAATTCAAAGCTAAAACAAATAGTTTATACCATTTAAACAGAGCTATGTCTATGGTAAATTTTTGACCTAGTAATTATTTCTTAATTCTTCTTTTTTGGTGTATTTTATTGTATTTTAATAAATTTTAATGTGTATATTTAAGGTGTAGAACAGGATGATACAAGATAATTTATATAGCTAAATAGTAAAATAGTTACTGTAGTGGAACAAATTAACACATTCATCATTTCACATAATTACTACTTCCTCCTCCTGTGGGAAGAGCAGCTATAATCTATACATTTAGCAAAAATCATGAATGCAAGACACCATTATTAACCATACCCCTCATGTCCTACATTACAGATTTCAACCTTTCATCTAACATATTTGCTACTTTATATTCTCTGACCTATATCACCTATATTACCTGTTTCCTTACCCCATTCACCCTGTTTTATTTTCTATCTCTGTATATTTGACTTAAAAAATCGTTTTCACATGTAAGTGAAATCATGAGAACTTGAGGATCCCCAAATCTCTTTCCACAAAGGACCCTAACAACTTACACTGCCAAAGGTATGGAGTTAGTTTTGAAAGGGGATTTTTACAATAGTTACAAATCATTTTACAAAATTACATCATTTGCATTTAAATTCCAAAATAAGCTTCAATCTTTGAACCAGAGAAAGTGCATATTTGATTAAATTTAAAAATATGCAACTTCATTTTTAGTCTGATGGAGAATTTTTTTGACAAGAACCAGAGAGGTTGTATGTGGGGGGGGGGATTGGGGGGACACAACCCCTGTTCAAAATTAAAATAGCATAGAATAGTCATCTAAAAAATTCTTTACAAAAGATACTATAATTTTTTTCTGAAACACTTTATCTAATGGGTCAAATATGCAATAAATTACTTCTTTCAATATAAAATTCCATCCAGAACAAGTTACACACACTTGTAGGTGTATATCTTCCTACCTGCAAGAAGCAATGCGTTCCACAACCAACACCTGATGGATAGGTCAGGGTCATCTACCTCATGGTCACAGACGACATCAGGGATGCATCTGACTTTCATTGGCTTTGTTGTGGTTATAATAACATTTCTATTATAACCATTTCAAAAATAGAGAAAAATTAGCAGTACTATAGAGAGCCATAAATACCCAAAACTAACCTCAATGAGTATTTGGATGAACTGAGTTAAGTTAAATATATTTATTTGCATGAGTTGTGCTACAAATAATCCCAGATAAGGGCAATATAAAATTTAGAAAAGAAACCCTCATTGGGAAAATAACCATATGGAAACATTTGCATATGTCAACATTTTAAAAATCAACCTGCATATTCTAAAAATTAATGAATTTCTTATAATAACAGGATGAAAAAATCTCTTCTATTGTAAAAGAAATTGCAGTAAGTATTTAAAACATAAATAAGTACTTTCTTTATATAGTCATTAGTAAAGCTAATATTGTTAAGGTGATTCTTAATTATTAAAAGTAATACCGGTATGTGATTTTTTTTATTTTTTATTAATTATTTTTTTTTATTTATATATGTCAGTGGAATGCATTACAATTCTTATTACACATATAGAGCACTATTTTCATATCTCTGGTTGTATATAAAGTATGTTGACACCAATTCGTGTCTTCAGGCGTGTACTTTGGATAATAATGTCCATCACATTCCACCATCATTTCTAACTCCATGTCTCCTCCTTTCCCTCCCTCCCCTCTTCCCTGTCTAGAATTCATGTATTCCTCCCATGCTCCTCCTCCCTACCCCACTGTGGATCAGCCTCATTATATCAGAGAAGACATTTGGCATTTGTGTTTTGGAGATTGGCTAACTTCGCTTAGCATTATCTTCTCTAACTCCATCCATTTACCTGCAAATGTCATGATTTTATTCTTTTTTGTTGCTGAGTAAAATTCCATTGTGTATATATGCCACATTAGTTCCATATGCTTCATTAAACAACAGTGAGCAAATGCATTATATTTAAAAGCTAAATAAGTAAATAGAAAACCTAGTTATGTATCTTAATTTTTTACTCTTTCAATTTTAAATACATTTTAATGTGAGCAAAATAAATGAAAATTGTTTTCTAAGAATGATTCTGTTCTTACCCTTGTAGAGTTTATTTGGCAGAGTTGTTAAAAAAAAAAAAAAGCTGTGATAGAATAAAAAATGCATTACACTTGTTGCTAACTTTTATATGATTAGTTACTTTCATGTGAATGCAACCAAATTAAGGATTCTATGGCCTACTTATAGATATTCTAAGGAGGTCAACATTAAAATAGTATTTCTAAAATACATAACTCAACACTATGTCTAGGGCCTGGGGTTGTAACTCAGCAGTGGAACGCTTGCCTTACACGTGTGAGGCACTGGGTTCAATCCTTAGCACCACATTAAAAAAAAAAAAAAAGGGTGGGGAGGGGAATAAATAAAATTAAGGTATTGTGTCCATCTACAACTAAGAACATTTTAAAAATTAAAAAAAATACTGTGTCTAAAATACATAATGTATTTCATATCTCTTAAAATTGATTTTTATTTGAGTTTTGTATTGATTGTGGCTTTTATTAGGAAAACATTCAGTGAGATCTACAAGGTATGCTTATATTTGATATGTGAAATTGCTAAATATTGCGTGCAGAAAATTGAAAGATTTACACCTGAAATAAACTTCTTTCAGAATAAAGTGATCAGATTTTTGCATTTAATAATGTTCAAAGCCCATCTTTCACTGATTTTTTAGGGTGTAGGATATTGTGCCCCATTTGTTCACAGTTATCCACAGAACTGGCCAGGTTTATTTCAATTCATTGCGTAGTTGTAGACCCTTCACTCTACTATAGCCCTGTGTGACTCACTGGTTATTCAAAGACAACAAAGCACATTGACAATAATGTCAGGGATGCAGATAATTTACTGAACAATCCCCAAGTGCAATTACCTAGGGACCCTGGTAGCGTGGAGAAAGATAGACTTCATTTTGCCTGGGGAAACCAACAGGGGTTTCTGGAAGGGGTAATGTTTGACTTAAGCCTTAAAGGAATCAATGGGTCTTTCCAAATAGAGATCTTTCTGAGACTACACTGAACTAAATGATTGGTATGAACAATTACATAGAACACAACCGTCTTGGCAGTTGGGAGAAGTGATTGTTTTTAGGGTGCCTACTGTGATATTCTGGGTGAAGAATGAAGAAGAATAGAACCACAAGTGTATCAAGATGGAGGAAGAAATGATAGATTGGAGGAACACTGGAATCAATGGATTCAATGCATAGGGCATGCATAGATATTGCTGGGTCAGTGGATTATGGATTAAACTTGAACTCTTATTTCACTATATTTATACTTATTTTATACATTATTCCGTAATGCATAAAAGAAATATAACCATATCTATCATGTTTCGTGTCATGAGGAGATCTGCAAAGCTGTAGGCACCTGCCTCCCAAGAGCTTCTATCCTCCCTCTATAGGACAAAAACACCAATACAGTTTTGATTTTTCACCCAAGATCCTATGACAACTAACTAATGGAGGGGCCTTAGTGTCCTCATATGCTTTAGTATTTAGGTCGGGTTGTTCCCAGTTGTAACATGATCAATCATTTTGGATATGATATCTCTTTTGCCAGCTTCCTTTTTTCAATGATGTCAGCCAAGTTGCCAGAAATGGAAATGGACAGCTCTCAAAGGTGCCCATGCCTTCTGAATGGGTGGTGCACTCTCCAATAGGAGGAACTTCTGTGTCGTCTCCATTCAGTCAGTCACTATGAGTTGCCTTGTGCTTTCAGGGTCTGGTAGCTATTTCTGTAAAGCAACTCGGAGTTTTTATGTGCTCTTTTATGCTTTAATGCAATTCTCTGTCTCTAAGACTCAGGTATGAGTCCCACAGGAGAAGGGTTGACAGATGCATTAAGTGCTAGACCATAATCTGTGGTCCATCGTTCTCCCATTAAGACCAAACTCATGGTTTTGAACTGTACTTTACACTCTGACTTTATTCCTTCAAAGAGATTTTTTATTTGGAGTTTCTTTGACTCTTACTTGCAGTCTTCTCCCTTGTAGATCGGTCCATCACAAATACCCAGATTAGACTGCCAACTTCGGAAAACTGCTCCATTTTTTATTTGAGTAAGGAAGTAAGTCTCTTTTAAGTTGCTGTTATTGTGCTTGTCACTGAATAAGAGTGCGAGGTATAGTAAGAGGGGAGAAAAGCCTTACTAAAAATGAAAAGGAGGAATGGTACTGCTTTTGTGAATATCTAAAGATAAGATGATATATATATTTTCTTTGTGCTAAAAACAAACATGTAAAAAATTACATAGGTTAGTATTGCAAAGGACAAATGAAACAAATAATAGTTTGGTTAATGCACGAGGAGCTGAAAAGATGAAAACAATTTTAGACATGTGACTCAATCAGAAGATTAGGAGGAAATCACAGTGATAATGCAGACTACTATTAAAATAAGTTCATAAGGAAATTTTGACACATGATTTCATGAACTTCACAAAAAAGAAAATAATTTGAAAGTGGAAATTCTTCCAAATCATATTGAAGTTTGATAATATATTTTATTGGAAATGGAGAAATAATTTTGGTATCTTCATTTTGCTGAAAAATAAATCTAGTTCTTCATGAATTCATTTTTTTGGGGGCGGGCATGGGGCAGGTAGGTTTTCATCCTTTAATATGTAAAATAATTGGCACTGGAGTGCTAATTATTACACAGATACACAGATGAATCTAACAATGTGTCATTCTATTTAATTAATGTCCTAATATAAAATCTACTGCAAAAGTTGTTAAATATTATAAGATGTAAATTATTGAAGTTCAAACAGATTATGCCCATATATAGTGTTCAGAAGAAGCCTTATAAAAATGTTGACATTTTAGCTGGATTTATTAGAAACTCTAAGAAATGCAGGAGAAAATATAGCACATTCCAAGTAGAGGAACCACGTATGCAAAATGACAGAAGACAGTAAGCACTGAGCATAGGATGTGTGGCTTATTTTTATTGGGTCAATTGGTTTATGAGAGAAGTTAAAGGAAATGAGATTGAAAATGTAGACTGAGGGCAAGTCATTGCATCTCATAATAAGGAGTTTGCCCTTTATCTGAAATAATTTCATCGGGTGATTTTAAGCCAAGTTGTTAAATGATCTGATCTGTGATTTTATGAAGAAGTTACTGCAAATACGGAGACTTTTTGAGTTAGGCGTTTTCCTCCTGGTTAAACAACATCTACTGCAGCAAAATTGAAGTCCTTAGACTTTGATTCTCTTCCTTAAAATGACGCCCCATAGAAGTGAAAAAAAAAAAAAAAAAAAAAAGAAGAAGAAGAAGAAGATCATCCTTGTTCCAGGAAAGGAACAATAGGTTTCTGAGAGCAGGAAAACTGTAAAGTTGAACGAAGAGCTTCAAAAATGGTCAAGGAGTCCGGAATGATGGTGATTAAGGTAGCAATTGATGACTACAGTTGCCCTGTATTTATTGAATTTTGGCAATGGTTGATTACCAGGCAGTAAAGAAATTTGTCCCTTAAACTGATCAGACATTGAAAAACATGTAAAAGTAAAATGTTTTTAGCTTTTAAATTCATTAGCTAAGCAGTCTCCAAGGCACTCCATATTGCTTTTTAACATTTTTTTCTTCCTGCTCACTATCTGCTCATTGTCCTGAATGGAGCAATTTCCTATGTTAGAGTATGTCATGTGACAAGGTAGTTCTCTTACATAACTTTCCAACAGGAATGACTTTTATGGGTAATGTCCATTGTTTAATTATAGTGGTTCCTCAGTCTCTGGAGGAAATTGGTTCTAGAACCCCCAAGCATAACAAACTCTACAGATGCTCAAATCCCATACATAAAAGTTCAGATTTGCATATGACCTATGTTCATCTTCCAGTATACTTCAAATCATCTTTAGATTATGTATACTATCCTATCCTGAGTTTTATGTAAATAAGTTTTATACTGTATTGTTTAAGGAATCACAACAAGAAAAAAGCCCATACCTGGTTTAGCAGACAAGCAGTTTTTTTCTGAATATATTTTTATCTATGGTTGGTTGTCTTCATGGATGATGAACCATTGAATACAAAGGGCCAGTTGTATTTTGTAAAATAGATATTTTCTGAGTGTGCTGCATCCATTACCTAAGATCAGCGGATTCATTACATGATAATTGATGAGGAAGCTTCTCTACTGTCAATCTGAGCTGAAAAAGATACTGCCTTTGGTGGCAGAGGTTAAAATTAAAAGCTTGGGTTAAGGAGAGAAAGCCATTGAGGGACATATTGAACCACATACAAAGATGTTTGCTTGGAAGCATCTAGACAAAAGGAGAAGAATGGAACAGAACTGTGTGGGTGGTCCATGTAGGAACTCAGCCCTGGGAAAAACTGCCTCTGCTCTCTGGATGTTTGTGTCATGTTTCCTTCTTAAGTTCCTGGAGAAATTTCCTAGAAAAAAAAAAAAATAGTGTTGCCAAAGTCTTTAGACTACTGATCAAAGTAAAAGGAACTTGGATTCTCTTCCTTAAAACATAAGCTGTAAATCACAGCTTATGTTCTAGATTCATCTTTGTTAGATAGTTACTGATAGGCAATTTAGAAAATTATTTTTGGGAGTAGGGGTTACCAGGGATTGAACTCAGGAACCCCCAATCACTGCATCATTTCCTCGGCCCTATTTTTGTATTTTCATTTAGAGACAGGGTCCCACTGAGTTACTTAGTGCCTCTCTCTTGCTGAGCCTGGCTTTGAACAGGAGATCCTCCAGTCTCAGCCTTCCATACCACTGGGATTACAGATGTGCACCACCACTCCTGGCTAATTTAGAAATTCTTTACATTGAAAATGGCACTGTGTGGTATTGATAAACTACAGTCTTTTTAACTTCTTGTGTTATATTAATGGACAGTATTAACTTGCTATTGCAAATGTGGTTTTCACGGGAAAAGTGTGTACTGAACTTCAGTGAAATACCAACAATATATGTTGAAATTATGATGAAATTGTGTTCCATGAAGGAGTGTTCTAGGAGTTGGGGCTCCACCACAGCAGTAATGAACCCAAAATGAAAGTGAGATAGAGTCAGGACACTTTTTTAGAAGTGGACTTCATGTCTTTTCCAACAGTGGCTTTAGAGGAATGTGTCTCTGTAGTTGCTGTGGAAAAGGCAATTACAAAGAGGCTGTTCTGTATATAAGGAAACCTAAGTGTTTGTGTCTGCTCCTTTGTCCTGATTGGAATCCATACCTATGAAACACCTTCTCTTCACTTCTAACAGCTTCACTAAGAAAAGCTCCACAGCTTTCTCTAAGAAAAGCTTAGAGAAGAGGGTGTGACTGACCTAATTTTATTAATGATGGTTTTAAAGCATATTGAGATTGAGGCTGTCACTGCTAAATGCAGCGCCTTTTCCCCAGACGCCGTTCTTCACACACACAGGCAAGTCTGTCTCCTAATTCCGCCACCTTCTTAGCTGTCTTCAGTTTCTCTGTTGATCTAAAAACTCAGTCATGAAGGAAGAATGAGCTTAATATAATCCTCTTATTAGAAAGCTCTCACTTGAACCTCCAATTCTCCAAATCTTAGCTTTAAGTCCCCTCAACCAGTATCAGTGGGGACTAATTGATATAAACTATATAAAAGAAAGAAAAGGAAACAAAAATGAGGAGGAGGAAATAGAATTGCTCGTGAGGAAAAGTAGTAGAATGTAAAAATTAAATATGTCAAGATCTATGTACGTGTCTGGGTGTAGATTTTTCTTTTTTTCCAATTATAATTATTTATAAATATAGAGGCCATATACCCTCATGTTCTAGTCAATGGGGGATCCATCATAAATACAGTAGAAAAAATTCCTAATATTCAACGTGGTTACAACGTGATAGACAACTGTTTACTTGCAAAATAGTCCAAGTGATTTCTAAATAGAATTGAAAATGTGGCTGAAGGAAAACCTTGAAAAAAATATTGTGGATAGATTTTCTTTGGGAAGTCTCACCTTCCCAGTATCACAACAGAAACTTGTTTTGAAAATGGCTGCAAGAGCCAATGGTAATAAATAAATAAATAGCCAATGGTAATTTTAAAAAAAGAGCCAATGGTGTACATCAATGGTAGAGTCCTTGCCTAGAATGTTCTAGGCTATGGGTTCTATTCTCAGCACTGCAAAAATTAAAAAAAAAGAATAAATAATAGCAATAATAATACTACAAAATTGCTGAATGATGATCACATTTGTTGGCCACATCTATAAAAATGCACAACCTATGAAATTTTTATTAAATTGATGTCTTAAGCTGACTCTAACTTCTCAAACAGAAGACATCATCTCATAAATTATAGGTTTAATCTTCTTTAAGGAAGCCAACCTTCTAATTTATCTACGAATGCTTTATTTTTCCTAAAAGTAAATCATTATTTCCTAGATGCCATGGTCTGAACTTTACTTTCATGTTTAATTTTATAAACTGTAACATTTGGCATAATAAGCAAGATATTTCCATTGAGTGACTTTTACTTAGATTATTTAGATAATTGCACTAGAACCTGAGGAATGTGACCTGTTGCCCTATAAGCCATGAGGATTTAGTTTAATTAGAAACAATGGCCAAGGATAGCTGTTTATTTTAATTCCAGTTTAACTTGGAGATAGATATTGGTTCTTCTTGATCCTTATGAACTGCCCTCTGATTCATGTCTGATCAGTCATGATTTACTGGGAACAGCCATCCTCCTCTCCATATTTGCCTGCAGGGGGAGAAATCCAATGGATGGCAATTGTTCGCTCCAGTCATTCGTCTTAAATAATTAAGGTTTTTATTTTAAATTTGGTTCTAAATATAAGAATTGTCAGATATTTTTCAAGTCAGAAAAGTCCTTTTTTTGAGAATTGAATAGATGTTAAGAATTGTCAAATTTTTATTTATGTACTTGAGTGAAATTTGCTTAAAGTTTTCAAATCTCCACAGTCTCACAGATAAATTTGTTTCTCTCATGTAATGCTTCTCTTTCTCTGTTGCATTCTTGAAGTGAAAAGTCTCTCTTGTAATCCTCTAGCTATAAGGGATTTGCCTAAGGCAAAGTTGTTAACAAAGATTGTTTTTTCTGACCCTTGCTTACTAATTTCTTTTTGTTTTAAAAATAATACAGATGTCATGTGTCCTAGTATGCAGGTTATTTTATCAGGAAAGGGTGAAAAACTAAGAAGCAACTCTCATTTTCCAGTAGATGTTGAATTTTTTTCTATGTTACAAAAAATACACTGTACATTCATCCATAACTTGTGTTATAAATTCCAGTTTAAAATAATTTAATAAGAACCTTTGAAATCGGTAATGCCAATGGAATTGAATTTATTTATGGGGAGATATAAAAGATTTCTGTTAAGGGAAGTAGTCAAAGGGTAATAGGAGAGAGCATACAAACAGAATTCCAGTTGCAACCAACATAGGTAGCCTGATGTTTTTTCTCCTCTCTACTCTTATTATTCCTAATCCTTAACTGGAAATAGATGTTATTAAAATTTGAAACTGCCTCTACTTAAAAAACAAACATTATTTATGCATACCACAATTATCAATAACATAAGCACACTTTCAAGGTAAATTTGTCATTGTAGTGGCCCACTGAAATAGGTTCATCGATGTTTTATGAGCTTGCAATTAATACGTTATGCAAGAGGATTAGAGATGCAAGACTAAAGCAGCTCAATGGTAAAGATGCTGCCAGTTGCTGATATTCATTGAACACTTACTGTGTGCCAACCAAATGCATTGTTCTCCCTTAATTTTTATGACAACCCACTGAAATAGGTGCCATCCACATTTAACAGATGAAGAAACAATTCAGAGAGTTTAAAAAGCCAATTGGAAAGAAGGACAATGAAGTTAAGAGTCCAGGAATAAATCAAAATTTTAAAATGTTCTATGTTAAAAACTCCAGAATTCAATGTAGCAAAACAAACTACATAAAATTTAGAAAAAATATAAATAGACTAAAAATAAAAAATATAATAATAAATAAATATGCACTCAACATATTACATGAACAAAAGTGCATTGTACACTGCAGGCACAATGGCTAATTTTTTTTTTTAAAATGTGCTCATATATTTATTTATATCACCACTGAAGGTTAGAATCAATTGCATATAACAGAATACTACCAATACCAGTGGCTTAAGCAAAGTCAAGTAATTATCCTTTATATAAAATTATCCATAGGTAATTATTCCAGGGCAGGTAGGAGAGTGGTCAGGTATTGCTAATTTGTCTTTTAACCTGAGGATCACTCTATGACATAGAATTGTTACTAGAGTTTTAGTTTTCCTGCCTTCAATCCAGGTAGTCAAGGGGAGGAGAAAGGAGCAAAATTAATGTGCTTCATCAATCTATAACACTAGTAGGACACCTATCCAGACTGGGCCTCAAAAGACTTTTGATTTATGTTCATTGGCTCTGAATTTAATCACATGGCCACATTTAGTTGCAAAAGCTTCTAGGAAATACATATTCTTCACATAACTTGGTGCAGCCCTTAGTATAATTTCTGACTTACAATTAGGAATCTCTGCCATGACATATTTGCATCAAATGACAATAATTTCAAAAATACTCATACAAACATGTATTCATAAACCATGTATTATATATTACAATCACAGTATCTTTGTGAATGTTTCTCCATATAGAAATGTTTTGTCATAACTACTTTAGTATATCTAATAGTGGTGATCTGTCAGGGTAGCTTATGCTTTATCTTCTTTGTTCAATTTATAATTAAAAATAATTTTACCTTATCTATGTATACGTTTTAAAATGATGAGTGATTAGCAAAAATAATTTTAAAAATACTTGATAATCAGTATAATTCAGTCACTGCCTTTCCCATGACACTTCTAGTATTAGCCACTATTTTACATAAACTGTGTATATAAAATATCAGGTTAATATTTTCAGGGTTTATTGAAGTTAAAATGTCATCCATTGTAGTGGGGAAAGTAGAAAATGTATTCAAATCATTTTGTTAATGGCAATTTGCCCTTCTTTTCCATAGTATGAATGTTTTTGTTCGTCTAGAAATGGAAAGATCATGTGAATGTGCTGGTTACACAGTTTAGGGTCAGATGTCCAACTCAGCAAAGGCTTGCCATGAGATAAATTACTGTGCTATGAAACACCCCCACAAGACACTTGTCAGGCCTAAAACAGAGTAGATTTATAAATTTCTGAAAACCTCAATGATAATAGCACTGTTTTCTTGAGTGTGAGTTATCCTACTTGTGAATATGTCTTATAGTTTGAAGAGCTAGATCTCAAATGTCTATCCTTACCAATAACAGTACCATTAATAAGAAAATATATAACAGATAAATGGTTATTTAAAGTCTTGTTTCAGTGCTGTTCTTTAGAGTTTTAAATTTTCAGAGTTTATTCTTTATAAGTATATTACCATTAGGAGTGTTCTTTTGAAAAGTAAAACTAATCTTTGCATGGAGGACTTCTTTTAAAGTCAGGGTCTATCCTTGAGTTCATTAGCCCATTTAATGAGGAAATTATAAGTAGAAGAAACTGACAAGAAAATTGGGGCATTCTATGGTAGTACTCTCAAAACTAAACATGCAAGTAAAAATGGTGTCAAAATCATAATTAGTATCTGCCCTTGAATTGTCCTTGTTAATAGAAGTGGAACAGTGGAAAATACTGCATAGAAGCTTGGGCTGGAAACCACATTTCATAGTTAATAAACCCTAACTACTATAGTGGAATGTCATTAAGAGGAGGGGCTATAATCTCTGTGCTTTGAAAAGCAAACAGAGCACATCTTGTTCTACATTTCTAACTTGCATTATGGAATCAGTGGGATCTATGCCGTTTTAGATTTCAATGCCACAGGATATAATCTATAAAAAATCTTCTAGATGTCTCAGTTTTGATGAACCTAAAAGGCAGTGGGTCACACAGTTATTTCAGTGGATTATTTCCAGTTTGGATACTTCTATTGAAGAAGCAAGGTTGAGCAGATGTAAAAGGCTGGAAAAATTGTCTTGGCATCCTGAGGAATCCCCATTTGGCCGTAAGGATTTTAACTATGTTGACTTTTCTCTCTCAAAATTTTCTATTTTGGTTTTTTTTTTCTTTTTTTGTACTGAAGATTGAGCCACATCCCCAGCCGTATTTTGTATTTTGTTTAGAGATAGGATCTCACTGAGTTACATAGTGCCTCACTTTTGCTAAGGCTGACTTTGAACCTCCTGCCTCAGCCTCCCGAACCACTGGGATTACAGGTGTGTGCCACCATGCCAGCCTCATGTGTTGTTTTTGCTAAAAGGAAATAAACTTGCCACAATATCTTAAGCACCTGTATTGGAAAGGCCACAGGGAGGCAATTTATTTGTCTGGAAGCCAGTGTTTAGTGTGTGTTGTAAAATCTGAAGCAAATATTTAAAGGTGATGATGATCAGTTGGAAAAACATGACTCCCTCTTATTACATCTCATCTCTTTCTTTACCCTTTTCAAAACTCTACTGAATATGAAAGAAGACTTATTAACCGCATGTTGTCTAAGCTTTTGCAACACTTAATTGTACTGCTATAATTCTTTTTTTTTTGTATTTTAAATTTCTTTTTTTTATTATTGGTTGTTAAAAACATTACAAAGCTCTTGACATATCATATTTCATACATTTGATTCAAGTGCGTTATGAACTCCCATTTTTACCCCATATACAGACTGCAGAATCACATCGGTTACACATCCACATTTTTACATAATGCCATACTAATGTATGTTGTATTCTGCTATATTTCCTATCCTCTACTATCCCCCCTCCCCTCCCCTCCCATCTTCTCTCTCTACCCCATCTACTGTAATTCATTTCTCTCCCTTGTTTATTTTCCCTTTCCCATCACCTCCTCTTATATGTAATTTTGTATAACAATGAGGGTCTCCTTCCATTTCCATGCAATTTCCCTTCTCTCTCCCTTTCCCTCCCACCTCTCGTCCCTGTTTAATGTTAATCTTTTTCTCATGCTCTTCCTTCTCTGTTGTTAGTTGCTCTCCTTATATCAAAGAAGACATTTGGCATTTGTTTTTTAGGGATTGGCTAGCTTCACTTAGCATAATCTGCTCTAATGCCATCCATTTCCCTGCAAATTCAATGATTTTGTCATTTCTTACTGCTGCGTAGTACTCCATTGTGTATAAATGCCACATTTTTTTTTTTTTTATCCATTCATCTATTGAAGGGCATCTAGCTTGGTTCCACAGTCTAGCTATTGTGAATTGTGCTGCTATGAACATCGATGTAGCAGTATCCCTATGGTACACTCTTTTAAGGTCTTCAGGGAATAGTCTGAGAAGGGGAATAGCTGGGTCAAATGGTGGTTCCATTCCCAGCTTTCCCAGGAATCTCCATACTGCTTTCCAAATTGGCTGCACCAATTTGCAGTCCCACCAGCAATGCTATAATTCTTGTCAAAAAGCATAGATTTCTCCTAAAACACGCACAATCATGTTTTACTATCGAGGAAGTGGCTGCCTTCATGTAGTTTCAGATAAGCAAGATCTCAGGTTTCTTATTATATGGGGCTTTCAACTACCAATAGGCAGTTGACAAGGGCTAGAAAGGACCCAGCACATAGCCTGCAGAGCTAATGATTCCATGCCACTCCACTTCAGAAGAGAATTCTTAACTCTTGAGTTTATTCTTCTCATTATTCTGGTTCCATTTTTATTTCTGGCACATGAAGATGCCTTTGCACAACTAGTTAATGTATTTAAATCTGATAAACAATTCATCCTACATTTCAGTATATTTCAGAAAGAGCAAGATACGTAAATGATCTAATGTATCAACTTGTAAAAGCTCCAAATCCCTGTGCTATTTTTTTTTTTTTGAACTTTGAGGTCATTATTGATCTGTAACTTTTGGCTTAACATCAAGTCTTTAAACCAATTTCTTCCAATGTTCTGTCACCAGATTTGATTTGTGTCATAATGATCATTTGCTAACATGAGTTTCATATACTCACTAGTATTTTATTTTTAAAAATATTTTCTCAGAAACCTAAAATATCAGTGGATGTATTTCAAAATTTATTCATTTTGATTCTGTATATAAAAAGCATAATCTAAAGTAACCACTGATTGTGATATGTACAGCTGTACCATGTTAATAACATTTTCCAAAAAATTATTTTTTTCTTTCTAGGTTAAAACTGTGTCTTGGTCAGTAATTGAAATAAAGAAAAATGTGATTTTTTAAACAAAATTATACTAATCTAGGATCTGAAAATATGGTTAAATAAATTAATAAAATATTGGCATAGCTTATTACCATGACTCAAAATAATGGCTGTGTCCTAGGGCTGGTCATTTCATTTTTATGGACGCAGTTTTCCATTCTGCAACATATTAAAAAGAATTATTCACAACAGGAGTCACAAATTTCTCAGGTCATAGTAGGATCACAGACATGTTTTTGTGGACTGTAGTGATTTAAATTTGATATAATTGATGATACTTGACAAACTTGAAAATTTGGGATTAACATAGTGAAAATGCATGATAGGTCCATCAGTTAGCTCTGTCTAAATAAGACCATCACTGGAAAAAAATGTATATTCTCTGGTTCACCAAAACCTCCACCATTTCCTTATGTCCAGTAGAAACTGAAAACTTGTGCATGTTGATGCTTAATGTCTCATTCCCATTTTAGCTAAAAGAAAAAAAAAAAGTGAATTTACTCTCTGGCTTAGAATGATCCTTAAGGATATTAAGGATACATTTAACTACAATACCTATGAATTTTTTCTTTTTTTTATTTTTGTCCAATGAATGAAGCTGTCTTTGCTTTGGGTTTTAGTCATTTTTTTCTACTGCTGTGACCGAAAGAACTGACAAGAACAATTTTAGAGGAGGAAAAGTTTACTAGGAGCTCATGGTTTCCAAAGTCTTAGTCCATAGATGGCTGACTCCATTCCTCTGGGCCTGAGGGATGGCAGAACATCATGGTAGAAGAGTGTGGTGTAGGAAAGTGGCTCACGATATGGCCACCAGGAAGCAGAGAGGAGGCAGAAGTTGGGGGAGAGAGAGAGTGGGAGCTCTCTCAACCCGACCCAAATATATACCCAAAGTCATGCCCCCAGGGACCCACCTCCTCTAGCCACACCATACCTGACTATAGTTAACACCCAGTTAATCTCCACCAGGGGCTTAATGTACTGATTAGGTTAAGACTCTCATTTCACCTTTAAACTTTATTGCATGTCTCACATTTGGGGGACACCTAATATCTAGACCATAACACCTTGACATTTTCCTAGAAAATGTGTGCTCGGGCTTTTTCCTCTTGATTAAGGACAAGACAATCTGATAGGAAATGTGTGATATTCTGTTTTTTGAACCCTTTCCAGAGAAAGATTGGGCATCTTTAAAAGACTTTATCCTCTTAACAATTACAAATTCAGAAAAATCCTAATCTTGTATGAAAATGTATTTAAAAATATTCTATTGTAGTCAGTAGAGTCATTCATTAGTAAGTGAGGAGTTATTTCACTAGTTTAATATTTACTTTAAAATACCTTCATTGTACAAATGTTAGTTAGCATTCCTCTCTGAAACTGAATTCAAATTTTACTTTTCCTTTATAAAATAGTTGCGTGGAAATCCTCAAAGGGATTCAAAACACACACTTGAATCCATTATTAAATATATTCCATATGTTTGAGTTCAAGTAATTATGAGTTACAAGGTATACTTGGAATGACTGGGAGAATGGATCTTGATTCAAAGGGAGAAAACTAAAGGTAGTCAAATATGATTTTTGTAGAAAATATTCAATAGAATAATTCACTAAAACAGATTATATACCAAGGAAACTATATTGATAATTTAAACTATTGACAATTTACAAGAGCACTACTGGGTATGTATGACATATTTTTAGCATTATACTTTGGTCATTGTATTTTGATAATTTGAATTATTAAATGTATTCAGTCTTTTTCCATAAAAATAATGCTGCATTACAGGTGATGTATAAGTCTCAATGACTAACACCAGCTAAAATTACCCCTTATTGAAATGTATGTTGTTGCTGTGGCCCTGCTTCAGGGTTCTTGTTGAGTTTAGATCTCTGTATGCCTTTCACTCAGGGACCATAATTAGCTGAGGAATGATATTTCATACTGTGGAGCAGGATTGCATATTCAAGCCAAATCACACACTCACATCTAAAGCCCAGTTGGATGTGGTTCAGTATATCAACTCACATTCCATTTGGACTTGCCTTAACTCACCTTGACAAATGGAATGTGAGAGAGAATTATACACAAATTATAGCCAAACCATGCTAAGACATTTCAACATAGGGAAGGAAGACTTGTAAACAAATAATACCATTTGCAACATGAAACATGGTTGCTAATATTTGCATTGTTTTCAATAAGTGTCATAACAAATTCAAATATACTTTGAGAAATACAGTAGACAGAGATGCCATGGTTTTTAGAATAATAATTTTTAGACCAGATGGTGCTATTTCAGTTCTATTTAATGTTTATTGAAATATCATATTTGTTTTAAAATATAGAATTATTTTTACATAATGCATGTGAAAAGTGGCTAATAAATTTGTGAGGCTAGGTTACAGAATAAGAATGCAAAAAAAGTAAAAATCTGTCATAAAGTCATAATTTTTATGGCTGAGTAATATTCCATTGTGCATATAACCACATTTTCTTTATCTATTCATCTGTTGTATATCATATAGGTTGGTTGCATAGTTAACTATTATGAATTGAGCTGCCATAAATATTGATGTGGCTGCATTACTGTAGTATGCTGATTTTGCATCCTTTGGGTATAAACCGAGGTGTGGAATAGCTGGGTAGAATGGTGGTTTTATTCTAAGTTTTTTGAGGAATCTCCATACTGCCTTCCAGAGTGGTTGCACAAATTTTCAGTCCAACCAGCAATGTATGAATTCACCCTTTACCCCATATGCTTGCCAACACTTATGGTTACTTGTATTCTTGATTGTTGCCGTTTTGGCTAGAGTAATTTTATTTTATTTTAGCAGGAGTTAAATTAATAGTGTTTTAGTTGGAGTGAAGGATAAGTATGTACATTTTTTTAAAGCAATTCTGAGAGTAAACCCAAGGGACTCATGTGTGCTTGGCAAGGACTTTACAACTGAGCTACACCCCCAACCAAATAGGGACAATCCAAAGACAGATGTCCACAGGGGTGTAATATATTCACCTCACAAGTTGTAGATTCTATCCTGAGAATTTTAAGTGTATTTCACACAGTATTTCAAGTAACTCATATGTGTTGAATATTCCCATTACTGGCCACAGTGGCTTTAGTTTGTGCTATTACTCTTTTTGAGGACAGGGCATAAACAGCTTTTGATCTGAGAATAATAATTGAGCCAACATTTATTTATTAAGAAATTCATCAATGAAAATAACTTGAAAGACTATATAACATGAAATATTTATAGTGACCATATAATTTGGTTGGTGTGGACCTGCTTGGAGTAATTTGACCATATAGTGAAAAATAGTAGGAGATATTTCCATTCTCATGAGGATATTTGCAGAGAGTATGAGCAAAACCACTTCTGTTTTTCTTCTTTTTAGGGGGAATTCGATGAATTGTGTAATATTTTAATGCACTAGTTTTTGTACCATGGTAAGCAGAATCATTCCTTTTTAGAGTGCTGGTCTTCATTCATGCTAGAGGACTGCTCACTTGGCCTGATTCATCCTCACCCTTTAGTGTGTCACCATCTAAAAGCATGTTAAATGCCAAACAGCTTTGAAAATCTTTTCCCTGGAGGAGGGGTGGATGCTACTATTTATACTCTAGAGGGAACTACAGTGATGTTTGGAGGGGCTGCTCCTATATTTTCTATATCATCTTCTTAGAAGCAAATCTTATTTCCAGTAAGATGTCCCACATTGCTTATATAGAAGGTGGATTCTAAGGCTATAATCTCCTGGGTTCGACTCTATTGTGGATTTTAATAAGATTAACTCATTTCTAACACAGACACACATATGCAATGTAAGTCCAACAGTAGCTGCAGAAAGGTATGTCTTTGTGCGTTGATCATTATTGAAGAAATTTCTAGTTTCCTTATCAGAGTAGTACAGAATTGTCTTTGGGAATCAAATCTGCTATATATTAGCAATCATCATGCTATTTAGAAGTGATTTCTTCAGGCATATTAGTGGTCAAACTTATGATAATGGGGGTCCCTTCATTAACATGTAACTGCATTTCAACAGTGCTTCTTCTTATTCTCCTTGTCTCTCCTCTTTTTCTTTCTTTCCTTCTCTTTGTCTCTTTCCTCCTCCCTTTCTTCCTTGTTATCTCTGTTTCTTTCTCTCCCTCTCACCCTTTTACGCTGTTTGTCCTGTACTTTCCTTCTTCAAAGGCATCTGTTCATGCATTTTTCTCTGCCAAGCATGCTTTTTTTCTTCCTGTAGGTAAATAGAGGTCCTAACCATTTATCAAAATCCATCTCAAATCACAAAGAGCTGTCAAGAAGTTTCTAGAAGTGTTCATCTGATTTGACTTGAGGACCCCATCCCCTGCCTTTTTTTTTTTTTTTGGACATAGCCTTGTACTTTTTAAAATTGTAGTTATCTTCTCTGTCTCATTTAACAGTGGTTCATGTGTTTCCACTGATTTCATAATATTCTAAGTAGGTCAAGGGCTATGTTTGGCTCATACATCTTACTCATCAACATGGGGATATGCACTCAGCTGAGTGAATCGTGACTGTGGATCAGTTTTTAATCTGTTGTAGCTTCACCCATACTTTATTGACAACATCAAATAAGTTAGAAGTCTCACGCAAAGACTGCCCATGTTTTGGTGTTGGATAGTATCCCTTACACATACTTACATTTCTGTTTGCAACTTTCATTTATTGAATTCCAGCTAAATGCCAGACTCACTGCTCTTTCCTCTATACTTTATATGATTCATTTTTTTTTAGTCCTCAGAAAGATTCTCTGAAATAAATGGACATTAATATCTCCGATTCATAGGGGGGAAAAGGCTTTAAGAGCTAATAAGTGACAAAACCAAAATTAAACTTTGAAAATCCTAATTTGAAAACTATCATTTTCTGTAAACCCTGAACAATTAAATAAATGAACCAAATATGACTTCCTCATATGATGTTTGATGTTTGTCCATGAGGAAAGAGAAGTCATCACGATATTTTCTAAAATACAATCTATTAATTTCTCTCAAAAAATATTTAAATAGTGCACTATGTGTAGTAATATTGAGAATCATGACTTTGGAAGCTGAATTTTAGGGCCACTGGTCCACTGGAAAGAGAGTTGCTAGAGCTATGTTCAGAAGTCATGACAAAAAATTATACTTGTGAAGAAATTAAATGAGGAGAGTCAGTGTATCTGTTTATTATGTATTTAGTGATTTATCATTATTTCCATGCTATGGATATTTAAAATTTCAGTTTCTTCATAATTAATTTCTATCTTTTTGTAATATCTTAGATAAATTGGAAAAAGCACATTCTTTTTTCATCTCATACCTGCTAGACTTTTATACAGTGTCTTTTATAAAATGTCCTCAATAATTATTAATTTGGACAATTAATTGGTTTAAAGCTCAAGATTTTAAACAACTTAAGATTGTGCTTTAAAAAATAATGGAAGCTGCCATTTATTGATTTCCCATTAAGGCATTGCAGAACACCAGAAGGAAGAATACAGGACACTTATATTAGTTATCTATTGCTATAACAAATTACTCCAAAATTTATGTCTTGAAGCTTAGCTTTATTATCATACAGTTTCTTTGATTAGGAATCCAGCACCTGTGATATAAGGTCTCTAATGGGTCTGTAGTCAAGCTGTTCACAGGGTCTACAGTATCATCAAGAAATTTTGCTAGTAGAGGCTCCACTTCCAAGTTCACTCATGTGTATCTCAGTGTGCTTGACTGGTTGTGGACCAGAGCCCTCTCTCAAGACCTTCCTATGCAAGTTGCTCCAGAGGACTTTCCTGGGAAAGGGCATCTAGTCTCCCCAGAGTAGCAATCAAAGAGACTTTGTGTCCAAGATGGAGGCCACAGTCTTTTATAATCTAACTTGCAATACCATTCCATCACTTCTGTCTTATTCCAATGGTTTTTGGCAAGTTAGAATTTTAGCCCATATTCAAGTACACATACAATGTCTAACATGCTGGGAGGAGAGTCTTGAGAGATTATCTTGGAAGCTTCTTTCCAAAATACTTATACTGACAATTCCTCTACTCATTGTGTTCCTCTCTAATATAGTCTTAATATGTCTTTCTGGAAAGAGACTATAAACTTTAATTATACCATAATAGGGCTCCAGGGTATTTAGCTGTGGGTATTTACAATGTGCCATTCAGGGTATACTTCTTTATCCTGGTGTGTGTCTAAGTGTCTGACCCATTTGCTGGTCTCATAAGAAACTTATTTATACTGGTAGATGCCCTCTTGGCTTTTGTCTGACTTGAGTCCACTTTATTCTTGTCAATACAGCTACTCATCAGGAAAAAAAAAAAAAAATATATATATATATATATATATATATATATATATATATACACACACACACACACACACACACACACACATATATTAGGCAAAGTGTACTAATTCAGGTGAAGGATGGTGGAAGTAACACACACACACACACACCCAATGCATGGGATAGCATAAGTAGTATATCATTCACAAGCCATAAGAGAAGAGGTGTGCAATCAAGGCAGGTAGAAAGGTGTTATGGGAAATGTGCTCAATTTATGGGGAGGGGAGGAGCCACAGAGAACAAAAGCTGTTGGTTGGGACAATAGCTTACTGAGATCTCTGGCCTTTAACCTTTAGGCTTTCCCACAGAGATCATAGAACTGGCTAGCTTAAAGAAGATGTGAATGAGAAAGGGAACTTATAAGGATCTGGGGTTAACATTAGATTTTGTGGTCAACAGCTACAAGGTGTGTTGGGTTGAGAATCTTTAAGATGAAAAATAAGCACACTCTATCACAACAACCACAAGGACAGGGAAGTTTTTACTGGGCCACAGGGAGGGAGGTATGACTACTTAAAAAATACTTAAATCAGGGGTTGGGGATGTGGCTCAGTGGCAAAATGCTTGTATGGTTGTGCACAAGATCCTGTATTTGATTACCAGCACTACCAAAAAAAAAAAAAAAAAAAAAAAGGAAAGAAAGAAATATATACATCAGACTTAAAAATGGTAATTGATTTTTTTCCCATTAATAACAAGTTTGGGGCTATAAAAATGTGTTAGTCTGCCACAGTCCGGCTGCAGCAAAATAACGGGGGGGTGGGGTTGATGAGCAGCTTGTGTACATTGATACAGCAGGAGTGGGAGCCGTTTATTGTAGGACAGGAGGGGTATATACACATTCCACACAGCTTATCTTAATTAACATAAACTCGATACAGCAGTCAACCAATCAGGAATCTCCACACTTAATGGCTAGCTGGCGTTACTTCACAGACCACTCCCTCTGGCAACATGCCAGGCACCATCCTGACTTGTTTACAGACCCCAACATTAGTCAGCTTTTCATGGCTGTGACAAGTACCTGAGGAAAATAATTTCAAGAAGGAATTCTTTTGGCTCAGAGTTCCAGTAGTTTCATTCCATGGTCAGCTGGATCCATTGTTTTGGGGAGGGAGGGCTGGAGTGAGGCAAAATATCAATGGTGAAAGGCATGAAGGAGGAAATTGCTCACCTCCTGGCAGCAGGAAGCAGGGGGAGAGAGAAAGGAAGGTGTCAGGAGCAATCCCTTCAAAGGCATGACCCCAGTGACCCACCTCTTCTAAGAAGGTCCCACCTTCTGTTGTTTCCATTACCTTCCAAAATTCTATTTGGCTTGGAATCCACAAGGGACTAATTCATTGATAACACCAGAGTCCTCATGGTGCAATCATAGCTCCCCTCTTCCTTGGAACACTGTTGTTTGGAGATCAAGCTTGGGCCTTGGGGGGAGATTCCGTATGCAAACCATAACAAAAATCTTTCTAAAGATAAGATTCCAGGAAGATTCTCACTGTTAATCATTTAGGTTTGGAATTCCATTTGAAATTAACTTGTTCTATTATTTAAAAAGTGTTTATCTTTATCAAAATCCTGTAAATTAGGTATTTTTATTCCACTTTGGAGAAAAATGTCATCACAGCACTACAAAATGTCAAAATTAATGATATATGTGTAACCAGTATGTTCAAACCCAGTTCATCCTACCAAAACACAGCCATTTTTTCCCTACTATATTATAATGCTTTTGGTATCAATTTATTGTAATTTAAAGGAGATATACGTTCAGACATGAGTAAAACACCAACAAATAGGTATTATAAGCCTGATTTTCTTTTGTTTTACTTCTTATAGGAAATTGAATCCAATTTGATTGGGTTGATTTGAAAACCATTAAAGAAATGCTAACCATATTTTATATTCACAAACTATTTCTGATAGTTTTAAGACAACTGGGTTCTTTACCAGCTGGTAAGGTTTTAAAATAAGGGAATCTTGACAGAAGTTTTGAAGAGTGTTCTTTATTCTTTCAAACTGTGAAAAGTATGCACTTTCCTAAGTGTAGGTTTTTAAAGTTGCACAAGGGATCATGCTGAAAATTGACTTCTAGAGTCTTTGCTCTGCAGGTTGTTCTACTTTTTTCTTTACTATTGAACACTGTCTTGTTCATGCTTTTTTTTTTTTTTCTTACTCTTTTCAGAAATGAGATGACAAGCTCTACACTCGCACAGAAAGCATAAGCAGTAGACATACTAGGTAGCATCTTTGAACACCTGTGATGTCTTTTGAAAATATTTATTTGACTGAACTAGATTTTCAAAATCTATCTGAAAAGTAAAATATAAGTTGGGAAACACTAATGGGTTTTAAATAAATCATAAGTAAAAACAATTGAATAGGAAAAATATGAAAAAATATGCCTTAAAAGCTTTGAAAAATAATTTGATGACTCTAAAGGAATAATTTACAGTACAGGTATTTTTATCAGGATTGGACAAATGTGTATAAGAATGTAAATGTGAAAATTAGACATAATTGTGAAAGATGAAAATGGAAGTAGTTTTAAAACGTTTTCATGAGTTCCATTTTTCTTGAGGAAAATATTTCTTGATGAATCAAATATATGTGCAAAACCTTATCTTCATCTTTTGAGTTTTAATAAAAGGGCAACCAATGTAAGCATATAGAGTCAACCAGCTAATTTTATTCACACGCTGTCCTAGAAATATTCTATTATTGATGAAATGCATTTTGTAGAACATAATAAAATTGAACAAATATCCTTCCCAAGTAAGTTGATGTTGCTGTTGTATAGTTGGTTTTGTTATAAAATAATTGCTCATATAACCTTGTCTTATTGTGCTTTCTGTGAAACTGTTCAAGCTCAGCACTGAGAACATATACCAGGAGATTGATTCAAGGCTATTATAAAAAAAAAAAAAAAAGAGTATGCCTTGGTAATGGATATTATTAGATGTGCAGAAATCTTGGCCTATTATTTAAGTGTCTAAAGTGGGACATGCCAGTATTTCTTTTGAAAAACACTTTTATTTTTATAATTTGTAGAAATATCCAAGTGACGAAAAAACTCCACTTTTGACCTGGGGTATACAAATTTCTTAAAGAATAAAAAAGTCAAATTTAGTGTAAATTTGAACTGATCTTTCCATTGAGCTGCTGAAAAGGAAAAAAGAATAGAAGGAAGGTTATCCTTACTTTTGAATATTTAAGAGAAAAACCTTATATTATTTTTCCAGTGACTGACTTATGTAAAGAAATTCTTCAGAACAAGTGAATTTGTAGAAATGGTCACCTTCCAACAAGACAACAGCAGTTAAACCTTCAGGTTCCTGTTCATTCATGCCCTACTTCAGTTGCTAGTATGAATCTTGTACCTCTTTGTACTCACATGTCATCTAGCCTCACTCCTGGGCAGGCTTTGGTGCTGGCTCATGTTGCTGCTCTTTTTCTGTGTGCTATGAAAAGCAGATAAGCTAAAGCTCTGTAGCAGGGGGAGTCTGCAATATTTGATTTTCCTTTTAGTTTTTGTTTATTTTACTCAAAAGCAATACCTGTCTGTGGATGTGAAGTGCTCCAAAATGCTAATATTTCTTAAATCAGATAAGTTTTCAAACTGTGGTAGAAAAAATATACTTGTCAGATTTGAACATTCTATTTAGGTGTGCAAAAGAAGGGGCTTAAAATCCTCTCATTATCATTGTTTAGGTTTATATGGTAACGATGGAAAAATAAATCTTGTATTAAAATGATTTTTTTCTACATATGATATCATTTTGGAAATAGATGAGAGACATAGACAGAGAATCTCCATGAATTTTGGCTTTTCCCTTGAGTTTTTGGAAATAACCACATTTCCTCTTTCAGTGTAAGTTGTTTGGATGTTCAAATGTCTTCTCTTCTAGAAGACAGCAAAAAAAAATTTTTTCCAGTTTTATTCTTTATTCACTCTAAATATGCACTTGAATGTGTTGAATGACCAAGAGCATCTTTATTGTTTTTTCTTAGTTACTTTAGACCACTTGCCTTTAAAGAACACTCAGAAATGGCTAGCATTTATTTTGAATACTTTCTGATCTGAAATGTGATATTAAATTTAATGATGTGTTTCTGAAGCTGAGTAGCAAACATTCTAAAGATCACATTTGGTACAGAAGGCCAATTTTGTGTTTCTCTAAACTGAGTAGTACTACTTTAAAAAAAATAATATTCCCTGACCAAATTAATTTGAGAATTATAGATTATAGAGTTAAACCACTTTTAACTGTCCTATGGAGAACTTCACCCTTTACTCTGTTAACATGCAGTCTGCTACTCAGAGGATAGTGTGATTTGTCCAGTGAATGAATTGGTCAAAGGATCCTTGTCTCCCTCCCAGCATTGTCAATTAGCAGTTTTCTTGCATACACACATTGGAAAATTCCATTTATATTTACTTTTAAATGACTCTTGTATGTAAATGATATTCTTATTTTATAAATCATGTAACTATTCTTGAAAATATAGTCTGATTGATTTATCCTCCCACATGACATTTAAAGCTGAATTTGAAAGCTCACCATTATGAATGCTGTGACTTCATATCACAGGTTTTTAAAGCTAGGACCAGTGAAATTAACCCAAGTCTGATATTTATCACCATTAGACTGTTCCAGCAAAAATTTACATGGACTTTGAGATCTGCTTTGTTATTGCTCTAGTGGTCTGTCTACAGTCCTTTTTTTGCCCCCATATTTTCACTATTGTTTAATCTACAGAGAAGTTCTCCTGAATTCTGATAGGAAGAATTACACTAGCCACCAATGCCAAAAGATCTAATAAAAAATTTACACAGCAGAAGCCTTGGTGAAATGAATTATTCATTGACAGTTACCCATCAGGGAATTAGAAGTTTATAGCAACATGAGCTGTGGAAAATAGAAAGAAAAATTACTCATCACTAACTTTTTTGAAGGGAAAGTGAAAAACTCAGAATTTGAATTTTACCCATATACATAGAAAGACACAGAGCAAAATGCTGGTAGAAATTACAAACTTTCTATGTAACTCATTATTTAATGCTAATTAACAGTTGTTCCTCCCTTCTTTTTTTCTCTCTTTCTTTTTCTTTTTTTCATTCTTTATTTCTCATATTTTCTTCATTAAACATAATAATGTTATGTTAACATTATTAAACATCATAATGTTTACCAAAAAGTTGGGTTCATTTTTCATTTTGACATATTCATAAATGCATATAATGTAGTTTGCTGCATTTAAGTCCTGCCTCTTAGTTACTTTAGACCACTTGCCTTTAAAGAACACTCAGAAATAGCTAGCATTTATTTTGAATACTTTCTGATCTGAAATGTGATATTTCAGAACATGTTACTAGAGATTTGCAGTGATGTTTTTAAGAACTATTAAATTTAGTGATGTGTTTCTGAAGCTGAGTAGCAAACATTCTAAAGATGACATTTGGTACTGAAGGCCAATTTTGTGTTTCTCTAAACTGTTTGAGTAGTACTACTTTTAAAAAATAATATTCCATGGCCAAATTAATTTGGGAATTATAGATTATAGAGGTAAATCACTTTACCAGTTCTGCCTCTTTCCCTTCCCTCCACCCGGTAATTTCCCCTCCTTTATTAGTCTTCCCTCTCTTTGTTTATTTTATTTTAATTAAGTGCATTATAGTTCAGTAGAGTCTAGTTGGGGAACCAACTGGGATGGACCGGGGGAAAGGGGAAGAACTGGGGGATGAAGTTGGCCAAATTCTGCTATATGCATTTGTGAATATATCACAATGTATTCCAATTTTATATATAACTAACTATAATGCACCAACTAGCATACCTTTAAGATCACTTGTACTTGGCACCTCAGCTCTGGGTTCCATTCCCAGAATAAAATCCTATCTTGTTTTCTTTTATATTAGCAACAGTCCATTGCATCTTGACAAGGTGTTATGAACCAGAGAGGAAAGGTCAATGATTCAAAGCAGCTTCAGTAAAAGCATATATGGACGTGGTTTCTTAGCTTTCTGAAATGAATTTTAACAGGCATCTTAAGTGAAAGCATTTCAGTTCATGGCAATTCATGCAGGGCATTTCACAAATTGTACATACAAAAACTGCCATTTGACCTGCACTGAAGAAGTAGTGTTGCTTTGTGTCTTTGAGAAGTATTCTGAACTAAATCATGTCACCAACTGTATTGAATTTTCTCATTAGGTCTTAGTTTCTGTTTCTCTATATCTCTAGCTGGCTATCCTTGTGTGAATATGTGCATACCATCAAATATATTTTATATAATTAATATTTTGTTATGCATTAATAAGTAATGACTATGTATTCAGCACATGCTTAGGGTATATTATTTCATATTTACTTAAATACATTTCACATAATTAATCTATTTGTATGTATTAATAACAAATTATTATATATTTAGTAAATAGAAAGTATGCACCCTATATGATTTCAAAAACCTTTAAGGAAATAAGTGTTAGAAATATTTTACATATGACAAAACTGAGGTTCAGAGAGTTTAAGGGACCATTCCAAGTTTACATACTAAGATAAAAAGTTGTTATATAAAACCCTTCAGCAGCAAAAGCCAGCATTTCTTTTTATTCTGGGTATCATATAAAAATTATGTAGAAAGTTTCTTTAACCCTGTGCCACGAGATCAATTTCTTCCTGTATATTATATTTTATTATATTTTGTCCCTTGGGGACAGACACATCTTTTAAAAAATCTCACCTAGAAATGAAATATTTGCCAACATCTTTTTCTTTTTTTTTTTAAAATGGACTTGTGGAGAGAGCAATTATAAATCTGCCTTTTTTAATTTTTAGCATGATATTAATCATTATAAAATACTCAGATGGCAGGTTACCATTTGGAAAGGAGGAAAGAAAGATACAGTAGACCTGTAGAACCCCCATCCCCTTAGCCATGGTTGTGGTCAATGTGGTCCAAAAATATTAAGTGGAAAATTCTAGATATCAACAATTCCTAATTTTAAAATTGCACAAAAACCATTTTGTGTGGCACGATGAAATATCACACTATTTCACTCCTTCCCATCTTGGACACAGATCATCCTTTTGTCCAAGGTGTTTATGCCACATACATTACATACCCTTAGTCACTTATAGTTGTGCTAGTTATCACATCAACTGTCATGGTATCACAATGTTCACATTCAGTAACCCCTTTTTCACTTAGGAATGATCCCAAAGTACAACAGAGGTCATGCTGATGATTTAGATATGCCATGGAGAATCCATAAAGTGCTTCCCTTAAGTGTAAAGTTGAAAATTCCTTACTTAATAAGGAAAGGAAAAAAAAAAAAACAGATGCTGAGGTTGCTATGTTCTGTGTAGTACAATAATACGTTGAAAGAGAAATCACATTTATAGATCTTTTATTATTACAGAATAATTGTTTCTTTTTGTTAGTTATTGTTAATCTCTTACTGTGTCCAATTTATAAATTAAACTTTATTGTAGGTATGCATGCATAGGAAAAACCATGGCATATAGAGAGTGGTTAATATCTGCTGTTTTAGGCATCCATTGGAGATCTTGAAATAGATTTCAAGGAGGACTACTATACA
Organism: Callospermophilus lateralis; assembly: GCF_048772815.1. NCBI lineage: Eukaryota > Metazoa > Chordata > Mammalia > Rodentia > Sciuridae > Callospermophilus > Callospermophilus lateralis. The sequence goes on along the minus strand of NC_135313.1, from coordinate 105,478,407 downwards.
TAGAAACTAGGGAATCCAAATTTTAGATATTCATCTTTAAGGACTAGAAAGCTAACTACTGTTGCTAGTAAAGCCTGTTGCTTGTGTAACTTAAGAGAATAATTTGTAACTATCAATCACATGCCAGAACATATACCCTATTTTGAAAAGCAAGAAACACTTTATATTGAGCTACAATTTTGTTTGTATTATAATTTTTAAAATGTACTTTTATATTTCCAAAAGCAAATATCTTTTTTTCCTATGGTGCTACATTCATGAATCGGAAGGAACTCATGCTAGGAAGAGAGCAATGCTAAGTTGAGAGTCCTCAGGGAGACTATCACAGGAGCTGGCACATTAGTGAGAAAGGAGACATTACTTCAGAAGAACTTAATGATGCCATTTATTTCTGGATGCTCTGAGGCACAACCCCCATTTAGATGGATTACTCTGAGGATTTTGTAAGATATCCAATGAGATAAAATCACCTTTATTGGTGGCACTATAAAGGCAAGCATGAGAGATTTTGGCAAGATCATCTTTTTTAGAGATTCATTTATCATGTTCCTTTTTCCTTCTTTATTAAGTAGGTGCTAACACTATTTCTGATTCACTGCTATTCTACTCCCAGGACTGCACTAATAAGATCATCTTTGTAAAGCTCTTGGCTAAGAAGTCCTGCTACTGACCTCTGCCCCTCTGTATTGAGGTGGATCCAGACTAGAGTTCAGCATAAAATACATGCCAAAATAAAGTTTAAAGTTTCAAAATCCATATTTTCTTCTTATTCCCCCAAAAGACGTTCTAAAATGGATTTATCCATTTTGTAAGATCAAGTAATCCAAATTTTTTAAATGGGTATTGTTTTCACCACATTTATAACTTAGATATTAAAAAATCAAATAAATACCCCAAACAATAACATTTTTAATTTTTTTTTTTTTTCTGTGTCAGAACCGAAATAAGCAAACTGAAGTAGGTAAGGTTTTCACAATTTTCTACTAAGAGGGTCCTGGAGTAACTGGCCAGCGAAATCTATGAACCCTGGGGCAGTCAAGGATAGTGGCAGTTAATGACCTTATAGAGCTTCCAGCCTTTGTGGCTGTCTTTTAGCATGATATACTTTTTGAGATGACTCTAGGGATCTACGGAAGTAATCATTTTACTTAAATCCTGCCATTTTTTATCTATTCTTGGTAGTACTTTCCTTGTATTCCACAAGTGACATTTATGTTACAAAAGAGAGTGCTTTATAAAATATATCATTTTGGTACTTCAGTCTTTATGTTCTCTTGGACTATAACATAATAACTAATTTTAAGTAAAGGTCATTCTTATGTCACTAGAATATACATATGTTTATATATATATCACTAAAAAATATATATATATACATATATTATATACACACAAACATATATATTACATATATATATATATACACAATACACTTTTATTGATTTCCTCATATTTTTCTCTTTCATCATTTGAGACAATGAAAATATAAGTAGAGAGCAGTTTATGACATTATTTCTTTTTAAAATCAAGTTTAAAGTTTCAAAATCCACATTTCTTTCTTATTTTTCCCAAAGACTTTCTTTTTTACTTTATAAATCAATTTTATTGGTGGCTTATAATTATACATAATATTAAAATTCATAGTAACCGATTCATCCATGCACATAACATAATTTGGTCAATTTCATTCACTAGTATCTCCTCTTTCTCTCCCTTTCTAATTCCTGTTGGTCCCCTCCTCTACCTTACCAGTCACCCTTCTATTTTTTCTTTCTTTTTCCTTAATTAATGTCTTCAGCAATTTTGGTAAGATCAAAAACTCAAATTCAAATATAGTGTACTATGTGCAATGCTTATAACCATTTTAAATCACAAATTTTTAAAATTTGAAAAAGTATACATAATTGATCCAACTTTTGCTATTAATGTTATCAAAAAAAAAATGAGATTGCCAAAGATTGAGGACAATGTTGTCTTTGCAGTCAGAAAATGTATCAACCTGAAGGCCTGGATTGGTATTATTGACCCACACTTACAAAAAATGTGTTTCATTTTTGTGCAGTTTAATGATGTGGTTAAAACTGTCATTTGGGAGAACAATAGTCATGAATTCTGGACCTGGCTCAAAAATGTCCAGTTGCTGTTTGGATATGCCACTTACTTTCTAAGTTTTCTTTCCTTCATCTGTCAATGTGGAAATAACGTTTTCTTTATATAGAAAGGTGGCAGGGAGGATTTAGTGCAATTCTGCATGTGCATAGCAAAGTATTCTATATACCTCACTATCATGATTGCTTCCTAGTGATAATTCCAATCAAACCATGACCTATTTACTCACTCTAGGGCATGCTGTCTAAAAATTGGGCTCTTTTTACATTTCTGGAGTAGTTATCAATACCATCACGGATTTGACTATTAAATCCATTGTTATAGATGCCTTTTTGAATTTGATTGCTCAGAAGCAATTGTTTTTTTTTTTAAAGTATAGCTTTAGAGAAGATGTACATACCATACACTTCACCAGTTTAAAGTGGACTTTAGTGTATTTACGGAGTTGTACTATCATCACCACATTAAACTGTGAAAGTCTTAACTGAAAATGCAGGAAGAAGTCTTTGTGGCCTTGGTCAGGGAATGACTTCATAGATTTGACACCAAGGACATTAGTGATAAAAGAGCAAAAAAAAAATAAGTTAGATTGTATCAAAATTTGAAACATAGTTTCAAGAAGCATATACACCAACAGAAGCCATTCTTGGTTATGTCACTAGCCTGTGGGCTTAAAATGAACCGGAAATGCACATTAACCCCCCAGATAGGCTGACACATGTAGGCATTTGAAACAGACACAGGAAAATAACACAAGAATCTCTTTGGACCTAAAACTGGCTAACTACATTTTACTATGTCAAATGAGGATGGAAAAAGTCAACCCTTAAAAAGTAAAAGGAAAGGAGGAAGAGGGAGAGGAGGAGAAAAGATGAGTGTGATCTGGACCAGGGCTGCTCACATGGGTTGGTGTGAATTGGGGCTGATCCACAAACTGCTTGTCACTAGTTGCTACTTGAAAAGGAGCCTGGGCAGCATGCCATTCAGTTCACATTTTTTTTTTTTTTTTGGTAGCAGAATTTTCTCAATTAACAAAATTAACTGTATTGATTTAAATTTGACACAATATTGTGATTAAAGTCCAGCATTCTGGGTAGTGTTTTCCTAAAATATTGGAACACTAAGTTTTTGAGGATTCTCACTTTTTACACACTATGCCCAATGGTCATAGGTTGCTTGCCGTACTAGTACTCGGTGAGTGCAGAGGGATAACTAGTGCTCAATGAAGTGTAGAGAGGTAAATACAAGTTTCTGAATTTAGGCTTATATAGTTGTTGAGACAATAAAATGTTGATATAATGAAAGATGTATTTTTAGTACCAGCAGGCTCATAGCTGTCATTCATAAGAGTCATAGACATACTATTGAATAGATAAAAATGTATTACCATTTTATGGACAAAACTTTAAATTATATCTTGAACTTTCAGGCTTGCAGGTGAAAATATTGGTAACAATCCAGAAGATCATTTTATCCATTTAAGAAATTTATTCTTGGGACCTTGAATTTGAGGCTCAGGGATCTAAGCTTTTCCAAGGAGGATTGTGACTTCTGAGACCCAGAGTTATACTCAGGGATTATGAAACCATGAAACATATTCTACAAAAAATAAGTGAATGACACTCTCTTAGTTCAATGGCCACCTTATAAGCCTTCTCACACTTAAAATTATGCTAATTAGACATACACTCATCCAGTAGTTTTTACTGGAAAATTAATCAACTACAAAGCAAGATGTCACCTTAGTTGTTGATTTTTACATGTGTGTAGAAAAATTATATCACTGAAGAACTCTTTAGCTAACCTTGGACTATTAGTCTTTACTGTAAGATTTGAAAAAAAGTGTTTTTTCTCAATATGTGCAATCTATTACAAATATTGTGTGCCTGGATTTTTGAGAGAGAATTGCTAGCTATTTTACTCTTGTTTACATAGGCAGAATGTTATGAGGGAATCCTTTAATGCTAACAAATTCATCTCTATGGTGAACTTCAGGTCATAGTCCTTATGTGATTTCTTTTGTGCTTATTTAAATATGACAATTTTATCCCTTCCTCCCCCAGAGTTATGTACAACTGAAATACCTGTATCTCTAAGATGTGTAAAGATTAACAAAATGGAGATACAACTGTAATTTTCTGCTCAAAAAAGTCTTGTACATTGTGTGTGTGTGTGTGTGTGTGTGTGTGTGTGTGTCCCTTCTTTGGTCAGCTAGACCATGAAAAATAAGGTTGATTTATTTTTTATTTTTTATTTTATTGAGTTGCTTCTAAACAGTTCTGTTCCATTCCCAAACTTCACTTTTTATCCCACTGTTCACTCTTAGAATACAGGGCAGGTTTTGCTTTATTTCAGTAGGAGCTAGAAATAAGTGTCTTAATGAGGTAACTCCTTCCATTTCAGAACTGGGTGAGACTTTGATGTTTTTATGTCAGAGGAAGAAATAAGCTCTGTGCTTGCTGGTGTGTGTTCCATAGACTTATTTCCCCTTTCTATTTATACCAGTTATAAATGAGGCAGAATTCCCATAGAGGAGTTGTATCTGAGACACCACAGATATGAAAGCTTCGCAGAAAACGATGCTTCTTCCTTGGTGGAGCTAATAGACACCATGCTGATAGATACTAGTGTGCAAAGGCACACCCAGTGTGGTCTCTTTCTGTGTAATCACATGGGTCCACTGGAGATGGTGTGCCCATCTCATGAACAAAGCATTTCATTTTTTAAAAGAAGCACATACAGTCTTATAAATTTTATTGTTTTGTTACTGGTACTATGATGATGATGATGACGATGATGATGGTGGTGGTGATGATGATATTTTGCCCCATAAGTGCCCATCAAGAAAAAGTACTCAACAAATATTAGATGATGGAATGAATACTTTAATCCACATAATATAATGCAAAGTATATAAATATATATGATCAATATTTTATAAAAATCACTGGGTACCCTAAGACATTATAAAGTGAGGTGTGGAAAATTATCACTGAGCTTCATGATTTCAAAAGTAAGATACATCCATGACAAAATATTAAAAAGTATAAGGAGTTTTATAGGATAAGATAAATTTTTACAAATTCAAAATTTTTGACCCAGGAATAATTAAGTGTGGTGTTGATGTTTACATATGTCTTTCAAAATTATTGTTATTATTACATTAATAAGATGTAATTTTTTCAGTATTTTTTTGAAGAGGGGTTAGGGAGGTGGTTTAAAAGAAAAGAAGTGCATCCAAAGTTCTACTTTTCTTTTGTTAAATATTCTTTATGATCAAGAAATAAATGGACTAACTTCATACTTATTTTAAAAAGAGTATTTTTGATAACTTGTGATATAGACTTTAAAAGAGTTAACAAGATAAATGCACATCAGAGAGAACTGCATGATAAAATTATTTCACACATTTTAAGTTCTTATTTTCCTCTCTGTATTTGAATATTGTAATAAACTGGATATTACAATTTGTAAGTAAGCTAATTTTTATTGTTTTCTATTAGCCATAAAAGTATAATTAACATATAATAAAATGCACAAATTTTAGAGATACAATTTGATCAGTTTTCTCAAATGAATATAGTTATATAACCATAATTTTATCACATATAAAATAGTTTCATTGTTCAAAGTCTTTAGAAAATTTTACATTTTCTTCTATAAGTTTCATAGTTCAGCCCTTATATTAAAACCTATAACTCTTCAAAATTAATATTTTACATGGCACATGGTTATGATTATCAATTACTATTTTCATATGGGTGACCAACTTTCCCAGCATCATTTATTGAAAAAAATTATCCCTTCTTCATTAAATTGCCTTGACCCCTCTGTTGGAAATCAATTAATTATTACTTGTGAATTATTTTTTAACACTATATGTTTTTTTATTATCTACATATCTGTATTGGCCCAGTACCACATTGTTTTGACTTCTGTAGCAAGTCTTCAAATCAGGACATTTGAGTTCTTTAACTTTCATTGTCCTTTACAAAACTGGTTAATCAAATATATATAATCAATATAGATTCTTCTCATTTAAATATAAGTTTAGTACCAGATTCTCAACTTGTACAAAAAATTTATTATTTTGATCAAGATTATAGTGCATGTATAGATGTATATGGGAAGAAAAGGTATTTTAATATTGAGCATTCTTGATTGGTGAACATGGTATATTTCTCCATTTATAATGATTATAATTATTTTGTGCAGTGAGCAGGAATTTACAGAGAACCAGACTTGTTCCTCTTTCGTTAAAGTCATCCATAATTTTACTTTGTATTTTTGATACTATTTTGAATGCAAAACTTTTAAATTTTCCATTTTCTTAAGTTGTTTTATATATATACATGGAATTGATATTTATTCATTTATTTATAGTGGAGGTTTAACCCAGGGGTGCTTAATCACTGAGCTACATCCTCAGTCCTTCTTATTTTTTTTTTTTATTTTGAGCAGGGTTTGATTTTTAATGCGTTAAACAGATATCCTATGACCATGCTCTTAGATGCATTTCTTAGTTCTAAGACCTTTTTTTTTCTATATTTACTAACATTTTCTGTGTAAACAATCTTGTCATCTTCAAATGAAGATAATTTTATTTTTTGCTTTCTAATAACTGAAAGGCTAGTATAATTCATATCATTTGTCTATATATGAAAAATGCATTTAATATTTATGGTGTCTTACCAACAGAAATTGTTAATAATGCCTTTCTAAAGACCATCTCTTTCATGTGGTGTTTAGAGTCAAGAGGTCTGCTTCTCGGGACTAGCCCTCATTGCAACTGTAATATCTCATGCCATCTGTCTTTTTTAAAAATTTTCTTAAAATGTGACAGAGGCTGGTTAAATATCAAAGAAGCTTGACGTACTTTGTTTGGGGAAAGAAGATAATATATTCTCTGAAGCTACTGTTTGAAACTAAAAGCATTTGCACATTTTGAGTTTTTGTGTCAGTCTCATTAGTAAAAACTACACTTCCTATCATGAACCTTATTTTCCAATTTGAGCAGCAAAACAGTAACTCCTTCTTTAAATACAGACACTCTTTTTACCTCTTTACTCATATGTTTGAATTTTAAGAAAACAAATCCCAATCATCATATGGATCAAACTTCTGTATGTAGTTACATACACCTGTCAAAAAAAGTCAATCTAAATTAGACTTTTGATTACCCATTCATTTATGAATCCCATTCATGGACCTTTCTTGGATTAAATCTTGTAATCCAGCCATGGTTTCTCTAAGACCTCTTAGTAGCTCATAAAAAAATTGGTAACAAAATCTCATTTCTGACCCTGCCTTATTTCTCAAATGTAAAAATAGTGCAGATTTTTATGTGTTTTTTTTTTCAGGCAGGTCACTCAATTACAGTATTCTGAACAATCTTTTGGAAGCATTCAGCGCAACTATCACTACCTTAATGACTTCCAAATTTAACACATAATCAGATTGAAATTAGTCAATGGAAACTTTGCAATATAGAGGATTGCATGTTTTTATGGAAAATTTGGTTTAAATTCTAGCAGGTAGGAAATAGAGTCTCCTCTGGTTGAGGGTGTTTTCAATGCACTGATAACTTGCTTATTTATCTTAGGTGTGAAAGATATGATATAATTTTATTGTAGGCTCTGATTATTTGAGGTTATTTTAAATCGGTGTCTCTGCTCAGGTTTAACTCAGTCTGAAGGATATTTTTGCCAGATAGGAAGGGGAAAAATAACTAGAATCATTTCTAATCAATCTGGTAATCTTCAAAATTGTTCACATATACATATAATATTTGGTTGTGATCATTTGTCAATTACAAACAAATTAACTATCACTTTTCTCTACAATATCAAATTCTTACATGGTTCTAAAGAAATAATTCTCAGAAGAAAGAATCAATACCAATTCCAGAAAAATGCTGTGTAGTTTCTATATAATCTAGGCTCTTAGTGATAGATAAAGCCAATTAATTTTTGGTGACAAAATGCAAATTGCTTTCACAATATGACTGTTCCCTATAGCACTCTGATTTGTTTCAATTGGGCATGTTCCTGTTAAACCAATTCAACAGAGAGGACCCACCAGTTTATAAATTATGTATTATTTTGCAAAAATTTTATTTTTGTTCCTTTGTTTGTAATCTCTGAGTGGCCTCAGTATGTCAAAACATGACCTCATCATCTAACCTGTCAGACTTTTAGGCATCAAGTAATTTCTCCTGCACTTTTAATTAACATCACATGATATCATCTGTAATGAAGTAGATATAGTACCAAGTTGTGATAGAATAAAACAAAACTAGCTCTTGGATCAGTGAAAAGAGAAGTAAAATGCGTTGTTTTTTTGCGTTGGAAGATAAACTCTCAGGATGTTGTTCAGAAGAAGGATGCCACCGAAACTGATGCATTGAGGAGAAGATGTGAGGTAAATTGTAAGGTTAATAAACATGTCTCAAGATGCCATGTGAAGGAAGAAGCTTGGTTTAGGACCCAGGGGCAGAGGAATTTGTTTTTAATCCTTGTCAGATTCATTTCTAGTTTATCTTCCAGATCATTTCACTTTACTCTTCATTACCTTAGAATGTACAATTCTTCAAAATTGCAGCTATGTCTCATAATTTTCCCAAACTCTCAGCTTCCTGGTGTTTCTTACCCATTGTGTTGTACCAGCAGAAGTGTAGTTTTATAGTTAACTGTCATAATAGCTGACTCCTTACTGCATGTCCATCCGTGCTGCTCTTTGTTAAGGAGTTATGACTCATCTCATTTTAAGCAACAGCATTTGCTGAAGTGGGTCCTTTTCTGAACTCTCTAAATGAGGAGATCAAGTATTCAGGAACTGAGTCATCAGTTTAGGGTTATTGGCAGAGTAGACCCAAGGAACTGCGCCTTTCCACAGTAACACCTATGCCCTTAAGTTCTACAGCCTCTTACATCATGGAGAAAGTCTTTATTGTGCTTATTATCTTTAAAAAAGAAAACTTAACACCTACTACTTCATAAACTCAAAGAAACAAAGAAATGTTGCCTCTAATATTAGAATGTGATGTAGCTTACCCTATATCCAAATGGGAACAAAAGATCGGATATAGGACTATTATCTCTGTGTTGATTTATTTTAAAAAGTCATTTCAGTATTAACATCTTGGAATGTGTGCAGGTTACACTGATGACCTTTCTGCCTAGAGCTCCAATGGCAAAAGGCATCCCCGTTGTTAGATGAAATGCTTTTCATTTCAAGCATGTAAGCAGCACCACACTTGGTGGATTAAAGATCGATTGATCTCAGCAAGCAAACAGGCATTGTTAAATTGGTAGTTCTCCTCTCTGCCTGTCTCTGTAAAAAGAGGAGCCTCTACTCTATTGCCCTAAACCCTTGCATCTAGGGCTACAACTGCTGCACATAAAACCCAAGAACAACTGGGTTGTGGTTTCCAAGTGTAATTACATTATAGCTGCTTCTCTTTGCCTTATAGTCACATTTGCAATTTGTGATTAAACTATTATTGCAAATGAAGAAATGATATATTGTGGTTAATGAAGCATTTTTCTCTGTTGTTTCAAAGTGTTCATTTTTTCCACAGAATAAGATATTTATGTTAATTTTTATGCATGCGATAGTTAGCATTCTATGTATTTTTTAGGGAAACTTTTGCATTAGCACTAATAAATAAACTGTTGAATTTTAAATTATGGTCTTTGCTCTACCTAATTTATTTATATTTACTTTTTTTATTACTGTAGGAGGAAACAGCCCCAGTGTTTTATTTTTATAATAAAATACTCTGAGAAAGAGTTATTATGGGTTCTATTACTGGTATGCAAACATCATTAAAGTTTACACAGCAAAGGCTTTTAATAACATTTGGAGAGATTTTGGCTGATGCAGTTTGTACACTAATATGTCTGCTTCAAGATAAGATACACTGGATTTTGTCCTGACTTGGATCCTGGAAAATACTGATGTTATTTGTAAATGAAGATTTAGAAGCATTTAACTAAGCTTCTGTGTAAGGTTTACACACAGACATGTCTTTTTTACATTGAAATTTTAAAAATATGATTTATTTCCTGTGTCAGGTAGTCTGTAGAGTTTCAAGCGAAAAATAAGAGGACTGAGAATCTAAACTGTACTGACTCATTCTTAACAATGGCAACTGGAAGATGTTTGGAAATGAGAATGTAGGGGTTATATGAAGGAACGAGGTGAGGATGCAGGTCAGGACTGGTGGCAGAGAGTTGAAAGAGAAGGAAGAAGATAAATATATTGATGAATACTTTTCTTATTAAATATGCTCATTATTTTGAATGATCACTCTACTGCTGTTGTGACTCCCTGTTAAGAATAATAAGACAGTGACAAAGTAGCCAATTTTGAGGTGCTTTTGATAACTAAGGAATCATAGTATGCAAATTTTTGGCAGGGCATTTCCCGCCCACTGATGTGAATTTACTGCAATGAAGATGACCAGTGGCAGCCTATCATATTGAAGTTTTATGCCTCTAGGTACAAGCACTATCTCTGAGTGGGTTAAGCATTCATGAATGTTAAATATTCTTAAATATTCTTAAATATTCAAGAGTAAAAATTGAAGTATGTAGTTATGATTTAGAAGAATTAATAAGTGTTTAATAATTGTATTTCTTCTATCTGGAAAAGCATAAAGTGTAGGACGGCAAACTCAGTATTCTTGAAACTATTATGTATATTAATAAAGATAACAATGGAGATGCAAGTCCCAGAGTATCAGAAATTGGGGAACATGAGAGAAATGGAAACTTTCACCAAAATGGGTACAAATATTTAAATGAAAATTAATAGCTGAGTCATGTGGAATATTTCTATTTTATTCTGTGTTAAGAATAAACCTTAAAAAAATCTTATGAGAAATAGTGAAATCAGTGATATATGTATTAGAGTATTTAGTCTTGAAAGCATCCAAATTACAAGGTACCTTGTAATGTACAAGTTTCCCAGAAATGTACCCCAAATTAAGATTTAGTTGATAGGTAGATGAACTGATGGATTAATGGAAGCATGAATATATGCATATGTTTATATTTATATACATACATATGTGCATTTAGATTAACAGAGGTGTGTGTGTATATTTAGATATCTGCACATGGATTAATGAATATATGCATGAGTTATATAGGTGATGAAGCAAATATAGAAAATAATTCTAGAAGCTAGGTTTTGGTCACATGCCTATTCGCTATATGTTTCCCTCAATTTTGTCTGTTTGAAATTTTCTTAATGAACTGTTTCATTAAAAAAAAATACCCAAGAAAATGGCCAAAAAATTCATAATGTTTATCATGGTAATACCAGTTGAAAATTAAATTATTAAAAAAAGCTTTTTAATAAAATCAGGGATTATATAAGCAATGTTCATCTGTGTTATGTCTCCAGTGTTCTTCTGACTTGTAAGAGCCCTTTACTGCATACCACACTTACTTCATCAAGAGTCCAGGTTGGGGCCTGAGGATATAGCTCAGTGCTACAGTATATGCCTAGCATGCATGAGTTCCTGGGTTTTATCTGCAGCAATGTGAAGGAAAAAAAAAAGGGGGTCTGATTTTTATACACTTCTGATATAAAAGGAAATGTAGTTTGCAAATCCTTAGTAGAAATTTCCTTATGTCCCATGATCTATGGCAAATCAGATGTATAATAGCAATATTTAAATTCTGTTTCTGGACAAAGATAACCTCTCTGCAAGGACTGGCTACAATCCTGCTGAATCATTTGAGACTGCAGATTAAAGCATGTATTTGGGACTTCAACTACAGAAAATAAGGAGAACCAATGAAGTCACCTTCAAGCAGAAATGATTGTCTTAATCCCAAAATATCACTGATGCCAGATGAGTAAGAATTTCTTCACGTTGATATATTTTTGGGAGAAAGATGATCATATTTTCCCCTAAATCATGGTGCACAAAAATCATGGATTTGCAATGATATTATTTCTCAAATTCTTGAGTGTTACTTGTGAGGGAAATTCTTCTTTCTGGCCACCAAAGAAAACTCTTCCTATGTCCCCTAAAAGGAAAGGAAGAAAAGGCATATCAACTCAACATCAGGCCTAGTAATTCTAGCTGATCTTCCCAGCTCTCCACCTCTACTGCACAGGAAGGGACTAGAGGTTGTTACAGGACCACAAATCAGATGCTGCCCCTTCTACATACCATTGCTTTCATCTCCCCTGGAGTAAATACTCAAGGTCATTAATCAAATATTATTCAATGTGAAGACATAAAATTTTTTACTTTAAGCTTTACTAACCAACATAGCATATTGAATTTTCCTCATCACAAATTTCCAATAGCTAGCAAATTAATGGTGTGTATTGTTTTTTCTCTTTAAATATTGGCTGAAGCACAGTTCTGCTTTAAACAGGATCATGACAGCTGTCTCCAGGAACGATTTTTTATGGCCGATGTATTAATATTTAGTTATATACAGATTTTTTTCTCCTACTACCTTAAATGATGGATGTGTTGATGCTAAGCCCCTTCATCAATAAGAATAACTACTACTGGGAAACTTTTGTGAGTTATATAGCCATGAGAATTTCAGAACCGATCTTTTATGACGATGAAGTGGTCACTGACCAGATCCTCATTGTAGACTCATTACTTTTCAACACATTCATCAATGCAAAGGCCTTGAGGTTGGCTGGATTTTATGGATGTATAGCCCTGTGCCACTGTGCACTCTCTAAAAATCCATTACGCAATATAGACTATGTTTTCCCAAGCTTAAGACTAGGGAAATTGATTGCCTTTCCTGTAAGTTTATGTAATCAGAAAAACCTAGAACTGGAAAGTATTTTAAGGGGTCATCCAGGTTAAACACTTGCTTCCTTATGGAATTTTTCTAAAACTATCCCACACAGGCAGCATCGGGTTCTGTTCTAAAATATTTCTAGGAGAAATTCTTGAGTTTAGTATTGTCCAAGGTCTACAATGATTCTCTTTAGTGCTGTTTAAGCTATTATTCATGTAAACTCCATAGAAATGAATGCCTCCTAGTAACATCTTTCTCCATATATGTACAGAAATAAATAACATCATGTAAAACCAGTTAAACTTTCTCTTGGTCGTCTTTACTTAGAATATACAGTCTGAATTCTTTTGCTCTTATTTAAAAACAAAATTCTTTAAACTTTCATTTTACCCCTAAATAGTAGTAAAAAGGAGCCCAAATATTCAACAAAATCTACTTCTTGAAATACCTTTGGGATCTAAATTTTAGTCTTTACAATGTAGCCCGTAGTTTTTACATACTACGCCATTTTGAATCCATGCTTACTTTTCAACACCATATTTTAAGTTATTAGAACACTTCTACACATCAAGTATTTAAGTAAAATGGATTCGCTGTGAACAGACTTTGGATTTACTCTACAGCTTACCATCTACTTGCTGTGCTGCTATTTTCTCTAAAGTGTTGAGTGTCCAAATTTGGAGTGCAGGGTCTCAGTGGATCACAAGCATAATAACAGTCCTGAGTCATTTAATGGGGGATGTTCACAGAAATGCAACTTAGTTCTTGCTTGAAAACCATAGAGTGAACCTCTACAAACCTAGATTGCACAGAAACTAAACACCTCAACTATATGTTATATATAAATGTTATAACCTAGTGTGTGTAGGGTCTAGCTCAACAATCTAACATGAGATTAAATAAACACAAGAGAAAAATAATGTCATCAAAATACCTGAAAAATATGAGCTGCTGCTGGCATAACAGAATATAGACTTAGATATTTGTAGTAAAATATTTAAGGTAGAGGGAGCATGCTCTACACTAAAGATAAAAAAGAATAGTAACTACATAAACCAGTAACAGTTATTTATTATCATTATCCTTATTAGGCATTATGTACTGTACGTGATTACATGTGCTATACTTCTTTACAATTGACACTGTCACTAGACAATAGGGATTTGATCCTGTGGGTCACCATTGCATATGTGGTCTATCACTGACCAAAATGTCATCATGTGGTGCATAAGTGTATATTATCATTGTTGAAGTTGATATTTTATCAAAAATAGTTCCCTGCAACCGTGAAACATGGTTATCAAATTAAAACACTTTTACTGAGGGTCTAAGAATTCTCCAGTGATATTAGGATGCGCTATTACTCAACGTTCTATTGAAAATATTGGGTGAATCCTTGAAATGTTTGTGTTGTAAAAGTTTGAAAGGCAGGTGAATGCCAAGGTCAAGCTATCACTCAGCCAAGTCAACCAGCTGGACACCCACATTTCTCATAACATCCCATTTACTTTGATGGATTCACTGAAGTACAAGTCCTGGCATTCAGCTTTGGGGCACAGATACTTTGATGTTTGTAAACACATTAAATGGATCCATCTCGTGGGTACAGATTCACATTAACCAAGGACACAGAGACTAGCAAATAAACCAAACTGCCAAAGTGTAAATTGATAAAGAAAAGAAAAACAATCTTGCAGCCTATAGGACATGGGTCAGTCTGTTCAGGCTCTTTTGTTCCATTGACAAGTGTTTTGGAGAAGCAAAATGAACAACTGGAAGTTGCTCAGTGTACATGAAAGTAGAGTGAGGTTATATGTTTAAAAAAATATATTTTAGTTGTAGTTGGACACAATACCTCTATTTTATTTATTTATTGTGTGGTGCTGAGGATTGAACCCAGCACCTCACATGTGCAAGGCGAGTGCTCTACTGCTGAGCCACAACCCCAGCCCCAAGGTTATGTGATTTTAATTTTAGAATCTTTAGTGGTATGAACTTAATATTTTCTTAGAAACTCATTTCAATGAAGATTTGTATGTTATGGGACTCAGGGTGAGGGATAACCCGGAGGGCACTGCTCATGGTTTCCTTTTCTGATTGCTGCATGGCTTCTTTGGATATGTGAAGATAATCATGGCATAGGCTTCATGTTTCTCTGTGGATTGGGACCTGCGCTATTTCATATGGTTCAACTCAAGGGAGGTAGTGCTTTCTTTTATTTTCCAAATTCATTGTTAAACCACCAGGTAATGAAGATGATCTTTTGGTAAGGAAAGAATAAAGGGAATTATGTTCAGCTCTTCAAAAACTGTAGAATTCAGTCATGCAGGGTAGCAATAGAGGAATTCATCTCTTACGTGGAAAGACAGGTACAATGGGTATTAGTTGGTGATTTTAAAAGAAAGAAAAAGAGGGAGAGACAGTGCATGGTAAGGTGAGGTTCATATCTCCTGAGAGATTCTATGCAAGTTCATATACAATCTATGCTTCGATTTGGATATGGTTTGTCCCCACCTAAACTTATGCTGAGGCATAATGACCAAGGTAAACAGTGTGAGAGGCGCTAGGTTATTTAAGAGGGGTTAATGCTTTCCCTGTAGGAGTGCTCTCTTCCTCTGGCAGGACTGGACTGTTTCCATGAGAGTGGGTTTGTTAGAGAGCAAGTCTTGCACCTGCCATCAGCTTCTCTCCACCACATGCTCTTCTGCCCCTGCTGGCTTTCCCGTTTGACCCTCCATGAAGCCCTCTCTGGAAGCCAAGCAGAGTCTGGCACCATACTCTAAGACCTCCAGAACTTTTAGCTAAATATGTATCTTTAAAAGAGTCCCCAGCCTCAGGTATTTTTATAGTGGTCATGCAAAACTTGGTAAGTTTCGGAGAACTCAGACTCCACATAAATATCTGTAACTTCTGTTTTTGCAGAAGCGTCAAACTGAGACTATAGACATTCACCTCCTGCTTTGCACATTCCTGTTTTTCCCTGAAAGCCAAACTAAAGGGATTAGGCAAACAAAAGCAATTCTCTAACAAAAAAAAAAAAAAAAAAGAAAAGAAAGAAATTTTTATTGAAAAAGAAGCTATTCTATCTCATTATTAGTTGTACTTTATGTCACATATTACCAACCTATTCAATTAAATTTTTTGGTCAAAGCTATAGGCTAGCAGAGGAAACACATGAAATTGAACAATCAGATGCAATTTGGCAAGTACCACCAGAGCAGTGAGCCAAGCCTCTATGAGCAGACTCAGGAGGAGACCTCATCCAGGCTTGGAGGAAATCGCTGAATGATTTTGGATACGTGATTTTTAAACCCAGACCCAAAACACAGTCACAGTGTGGTGAACATGCATGAACTGGTAGGTTGATCTATGACAGAAATATGCTTCTGGTTTTACAGATGATTTATTTGTGAAATAAATGCTACAATTCTACTATAGACCAGGCAGTTAGCATTGCAGATACAGGAAACAAAGTAAAAAAGGTTCTGCTAGTGTGGAGTTCATATTCTAGCAGGCAGATTAGCATTTGTAAGTTTACATCTGGAAGGACTTTCTCTCTTAGTTTTTGCTTTTGGAGAAAGGGAATTTCCAAAATAGTATAGACAACTTTCTTTTTAAATTTGCTTTTAAAAATCTCTTGAAAAGCATAACAAAATGAAAAATGATTACATCCACATGGGTAAGCTTATTAATTGTGACTCTCCCTATGGAAGTTTTGCACCTATATATCTTATGATGGAGAAAGAAGCCCACAATTGGGGTGAGACAACTATTAAACATCAGCAACCTCTCAGAATACTTTTGTTATGCTAAGAGAATCACCACAGAATCAATCAATGTTTCTCATGTGGCCAAGCAGTGATGATGTTAAAGGAAGTTAGTTATCTCTTCCTGGCAGATGGATTGTCACTCCCTGTCCCTTCCTCCCTCAGGTACACACAAGGTGGAGAGAATTTTGTTTTCGTCTCCTGGGAATGAAAGTACAGAAGTATAAAAAATAAATACAGAACAAAAGAATACTCCAACTTAGATTTAAACAGCCATTAATCTAATAATTCAGGCAAAATGAATCTTTGGAGCAAAGCTCTTTTTGAAATGTGTGGGGAATGGTCTATTTAAAAATTGATGTGCTGAGGGGGACAGTCTAGGGACTGCTGCAGATACTGGCTACTCTGTTCACAAAAGCTCAGGAAAAAGAAGGCTCTCTTCAACAGATGAATAGAAACATTGACTGGCTTTGAGGCCAGTAATTGCCTTATTCCTCCACACAAAAATTTCAGCCAGAGGAATCCTCGTTTAAGCAGAGCACAAATGATGTGGTACATGCTTAGACAGATAAAGTGTAACTTACCTTGGGCTTATTTAATTATTCCTGGTCCATGGACTTTCTGGAAAAAATAACCAGAATACAGAATACTACCTTATTACAGATTTAAATAAAAGGCTCATACCTCTATTAACTTCTTTTTTCTTAATCGCATAGTGTGTTATGCATAGTATATATGTGTTAAAATTGGCTATTAACCAACAGAACAGTAGAAAGGTTAACACACATATTCTTAAAATTTATAATTAAAAGGAGCATGAAATACTGATTGTAACAGAGGAAGTGTAATTTATTATTTCTTTCCTTTTTAAATACCTGTATGGTTACATATTAACATTTTAATGGCAAAAGCAATAAAAATAATTAAAAGCACATTTAGTTCCTGTTCTGCCCCATTTCGTTAATTTGTACTCTTTATTTTTTCTTGTGAAGGAAAAGTTATAAAATTGATATCTTACCCGCAGCTACCTCTTTATGATATTAAATTTCTATATATAAAAATGGCATTAGAAAAATATTCTCCTACACAAATACTATGTTTAAACTTAAAATAATAAGAGACTATATCTCTATCCCTCCTGTTTAAAGGGCAGCATTGAAATTTTTACAATAAATGCTTAATTTTCAAAGTTTTTTATATTTATTTCCTTTAGAGTTCATTGTTCCTCATAGATGCTCACCAAATAAATGTATGGAGAAAATCATGTTTTGATTTATGTAAATTGTCTGTTTCTATTTCAATATGGGTTTTAACTCTGGACAAAGCCCAAGTTCTTTGGCTGAAATAACTCTTCCTAGCCACCAACTTTCCTCTGGCAACACTTCCTGAAAATGGGCACCTGCTTAGCCTAACTGGGCTGGTTTTCGGCTTGGGAGCAGTGATGACTGAGAAGAAGGCAGTTAGTTAAGATAAGGAGACCGGGTAAATTGCCAAATTTCCCCCCAGATGCTCAGCAGCAACTAAAGGTCAGTTGTGTTATGAAGGGCAAATTAATAATGCTGGCCTTGAACTTCACTTGAAGCTGCAGCAATACTTGCTCTTTTCAAGCAGCTGTATTTTGCTTAACCTTTGTTTGGAATCTGAATTTGACTCCTGGGCAATTACAACCTTTAGCACCAGAAAAAGAAACACATTAAACATATCTTGAAAAGATAGTGGGGAGTGGGGGCTCCCTTTGGCCTGGGGTGACATTTGTCCACCTTTTATATCTAACCTTCTTTTTATCTAGATTTCTAACTGGGGAAGGGCCAGAATAGAACTAATCTTCCCCATACTTAACATTTAACACCATGGCTGATCTGTCTTCCCTAGATTCCTTTCACATTTAACAACTTGCACCACAATGTTGAGTATTTAAAAAAAACATTTTATTTTCTCTTTTGTTCCTCTATTGTCTAATGAACTTCTACTCTTCCGCAATAGATTGTCCTTTACTGGTGGAAATTAGTTCATCTGGCGTCCTTACCTTCTGTCTTCCCACCTTTCTTTCTCTTTTCTTTCCTTCCATCCATTTAATATCTGGGCATCTCCTTGAACAATAAACTGAAGCCATCCTTTTACAATGAGGCTAGTTTGTTAAATACTAGTTAGGGCATGCATAGAAGAGAATACCTGTGCAGCCCGTTCATCTCCTGAAATCAAATTTTAAGATAATTGGCTTCTTAGCAATTTATAGTGGTTAACCATCCCCAGAATTTTAGGGTTATATTTCCAATTTGTAGATCTCTGACATTCCTTTAGTGTTCTTTGAACCACAAAGATATAGCATCTGAGATGGCTTAAGAACTGCACTCTTAGGATGCTTTTCTCTGTAGATTTCAGGTGGAGATAATTACTTCATCCCTGAGTCCACATGTTGCTGAGATACATCCTTATTCTCTATTCAGAACATAAAGTTGAACACAGTGGTTTACTCCACATATTTTCAGAATACATAATATGTGCTTTACCAAGTGCTAGGGATGCAAGGATGGATATGAATTAGTTTCTGTCCAGGAGAAACTCAGTTCAGACATAAAGATGATTATAAATATAGTAAGTATAAAGGAAGATTAATAATCCTGATAATATATCCTAGGCATGAATAATTAGGTTTATAATTATGCTTGTATAGATTAAGTCAATTAATTATGTATGTAACAGAGCTAGTAAGTAGATAAATGGAGAATGAACTTTGGGTATACTGACTCCCAAACCTCTAAGCCATAATGTGTTCACCAAATTCATGTGATTCTGAAATGGATCATTTTAGCTGTTCCAGAACTAATCTCTATGGTAGAGGACTTAATCTCTATGTTGAAGGTTTTCAAACTTTCTTGTGCACAGGAATCATCTGCAGTTTGTTAAAACAAAGATTTCTCAGTTCCTCCCCAGAAACTCAATAGGTCTGGGTTGGGGATAAATAATTTGCATCTGTACAACCCCACAGGTGACCCCAGAGTTGAATAGCACTGATCTCAGGGAATGTGTTTCAAACTTCAGTGTGCAGCAGAATCACCTGGAAAGATTATTAAAAGAAATTGTTGGGTCTGCTCAGGCCCAGGAAATTCAGAAGCTCTGGGATAGACTGAGTAATTTTTATATCAAACAGCTTTCAAATGATGCTGAATGTGGTGGGTATTCATGACCTACATGAAGGTAAGGAACCATTTAAATGGGTAGATAGAAACAAGCTATCAAGAATCCAGATTTGAAAGATGTAAATCCTTTGGATCAAGTTTTAGATGCTACTTCATAGCATGGCATTCTCTCAGCAAAGCTGAACTAAAGCAGGCACCTGAATAGTATGAATCTGAGGGGCATGTCAAGAATTGGTAGATACTATAAATAGCAACTGATATTAACATTTATATATATATACACAGAAGATAGTATTTTCTTTTTTATGAATTTTTTTCTATGCATCCTCTTATTAACATCAACATATAAAGTTGATAGAAAATTTGAATGATACAAAAAGTATCATTGAGATAACTATATGTGGTACTCACAAAGAGAAATGAGGTGGTCAAGGGTTAAGGTCCGAGAAACTCACAGAGAAGTGATTGAAAATAGAGGATATATAACAAGAAAGTGTGGTGTCAGAGAAGCAAGAGAAAGCCCTCCCGAAAGGTTTGCGCAGCAAGCAGATTGGTAATAGAGTGTAGTGGAAAAAACTGACACCCTTATTTAGTTAGTACCATGTCTTATTGAAATGTTGTATGCAATTTCAATTGCCCTTTCTTTCAGAAAAGGTGTGGTGAGAAAGTAGAAACCAAAATATAAATCTGCCTATTTATGTTTCTGGTCATGTAACTTTTCTCTTTAAAACACAATTTGCTTCTCATCTTTTCCTAAATACCATATGTTTTTTTTTTATTAGCATGGATTTACATTTTTATTTATTGAGGGTGCTGGAGATCAAGCCCAGGACCTGGCACATGCTTACCATGTTCTCTACCACTAAACTATCTCCTGTTGCTTTTACTGTGCCAGGGTGTAGCATTTGCAAACAAAAATACCATGAAAGTTTCTACCTTCTCTATTGTGGCTTTTTATTGGGGGGGGGGGGACTGGGGCTTGAACCCAGGGACACACAACCAGTGAGCCATCCCCAGCCAATTTTCGTGTTTTATTTAAAGTCAGGGTCTCACTGAGATGCTTAAGGCCTCACTAAGTTGCTGAGGTTGGCTTTGAACTCTTGATCTGATCCTCCTGCCTCAGCCTCCCAAGCCACTGGCTTTTTCTCAAGTAGACATTCACTTGGTTGTTGCAGATACTTACCAGTTACCAGAGCTCACATGAGGCTCTGTAAATTCGTTGTTGGTTATTTATTTGATGTGTCTGTGAAGGAAGGAGGGCCTGAGATTCCTAGTTTGCTGCCTTTCTCACACCAGACCTCCTTATTTGTATTTTAAAAATAGTTTTAGTTGCTTTTTAAAACCATAATTATGTTCAGAATCATAGATGCTTACTTATGCTTACTTACCCCCAATCCAGACTTCTAAGACATGACATGAGAAATGTAAAACTAATACTACATACTGTACTGATGATAGCTGTCATCTTTGTTTTTAATTTAATGGTAATTCTCTAGGATCGTGTCACCAACAATCACATATATTGGGAAGTGATAAATGCCAAATTGCAATTGATGTAATTGCTAGGTCTCTTATAAACAAATTAATAATGAACAGACAAAATCAAATGAAAATAAAACAAAAAATATTGAAGCAAATAGTTACAAAAGACACTCATTCTGCATTTTTAACAATCTTCCAGGTGATGCTTCTGGCCCATAGCTTGTACTTTGAGGATCAATGATTTAGCACTACCTCATGCAGGTCAACACATTACCTGTAATGAATATAATTTAGAAAAATGTGAAATTTGTGATCATACACACACACACACACACACTATGCAAAGTGTGTGTATGTGTATTGTTACAATACACATACACACACTTTGCATAGAGTCAGAGAAGTAGAATTAAATGATAAAATATAAATGGTCATCAATTTAATGAACAATTTGAAAAAGCAGTGAACACTAATTAACTGCAAATTAAATACAAGCAATGATCACTATGATTATATTTTCATTATTGATATTTTTAAGAGATGTTTTATAGATCCATAACTATATCCTAATAGTGAGCAATACTTCATATTTGTTACTTAAACTCTGTTCATTCACTAGTTTAATTATGTACATTTGCATTTTTTAATTGATTTAAAATTTTATACATATTCTATATTTTTCAGATACATTAAGACAAATTCTGTGGACTTAATAAAAAAATTATCTTTCAATATGTTTTAACATGTTTTAAATGATACAGAAATTATTTGTTTCTTGGACCCAAAATCTATAGGCCTACAGCATTTTGAAACTCCTTGAAAATTGTTTATTTTCTTTTATCTTATTGATCCATTCTAGTGTATAAATTGTATGAATCATTTTACTGAAAGAAAAACAAATTCAGATGATTTTGAATGTTCCAGACACTCAAATGTGTGAGTTTACTTTCAGCTTAAAAAATGAACTCCTCTGATTTCTTCTTTCAGTTCAAATGTTGCATAGTTATATAATTCCACTGTCCACCACCTTTCTTAGGAAATGTTGACTGTGTTAAATCAATATTTTAAATAAACATTATAAAGTTAATAGCATTCCTTCTCATTTCCCATAATTTTTTTTTTGGTGATTTTTGGTTTAACCTTCTTTATTCAATTCTGTTATCTTGGTGGTTAGCAAATACTTCCTTAGGCCTGGTGCTCACTGGAGACAGGCCATGTTTTGTATTTCCAGATGCATCTATTGCAGTGTCTGGTACACTCAAGTGACTCCGGTATATGTGGTATTATTTAAAGGGAACTGGCCAACTGTCAAATTACTAACTTAAGGTTTTCAAAGTCAAACTGGATAAACATTTTCTAATTATGCTGTAAAAGCATTTTTTAAAGATTTAGTGTTTATTCCAGGTATCATTTATAAAGTCTTAATTTGAAAATTCTGCACTTCTCTAATGTCATGAAACAATTTAGAAAATTTGAAATTATTTTCACTTTAAGTTGTTTTCAGATTAAGTATGAATGTCTTTGGACTATTTTTGAACTATCAATAATTGAAACTTGAACTGTTCAGAAAATGTGAAAACTATCAGTAAAATAAAAATAAATGAAAAATAATTCAAAATTTTGAGCTATTAAACAGGAAATGAATTGATTGGAATATTTTGTTTCACTTAAAACAATGAGGATTTTTATCAAATTTGTCCTAGAAAAGATTAAATCTGTTTTTTTGTGAAGAATTAAGTACATTGGAAGGGTACTGAAGCAAAAGAATAAGTACAGGAAAGAGGAAAAGAAGTGAAGAATTAAGTTTTTGGGTAACTGGTGTGATGATGTTGAGAAACAGGCTAAAGAATTCCTACAATGAGTGCTAACACTCACTGGAGATCTAGTACATCTTTTAAAGCCTGAATAAAAATATTAAAAAAAAAACTTCTCAGTGCTTCTTAGACATGTGGTTGAAGAAAATATATTTGTATTAGCACAACCACAACCAATTTAAAAACATAATTTCACTGATCTTTTCTTTTAATTTTTTTTTTTTAATATTAACACTTAAGATTTTTTTTCAATGTAGAAGGACTGTATTTCTTCTGGGACAGATATGGCAGATGAATGCATCATTGTTTTCCAAAGGAAAGTATAAATGGATTATGATTAAAATTAAAATAAGAAAATCTGGATGCTCTGTACATTACCTTATTTTTAGAGAAAACAAATCTGATGGTTAAGCTTTTTTTCCTTATTTGCTAAATGAAATGACATAGAAACCTTGCTCGTCATTTTTTGTTGTTGATTTTCTTCCTTTTTATTATGAATTCTGGTATCATTCTCTTTCAACCTGGAGAAATTAAAAATTCATTTGGATTTTTATAAACTATCTTCATAGTAGTCAGGCTTTTCCTATAAACTCAACTTCTCTGAAGAGTGATGAATAATTTGATTGGCAATAGATATAATATGAAGAGCTAGGTTATAGATCCATTTTGGTTTGGTCAGTAACATTAATGTGGTTTTCATCAATCACAGTACTGAACATAATCTGAAATGGAAGGCAAATATAGTCATAGGGCTACTCAGCAATAGAGATTCGTACTAAAAATTGTGTCCCTCTGCAACTTTGTTACTGGGCAAGCATCATAAATTATACTTACATAAACCTATATGATATAAATTCCTATACACCTAGGCTGTATATACCATGTTATAGGTAATTTGTTATTGACCTAAATGTCATCATTCAGTGCATGTTTGAGAACTAATTTACAAAAGTAATACTTCATAGGGTATTTATAGTATTTGTTCTTAAAACTCCCAAACTCTCTGATATCATAACCCAACACTGACTCTCTTCTGCATCTCTAACATCTAGATGTGGGACTCCGTACATATTTCACATCTTAGGCTGCCACATAGCATCATAGATTTTCTGTGGCCTGCAAGGTGCAATTGATTGCTTTCAGATGTTGAGTGATTAAAGATCATCCAAAAGCAAATTGATCATGACTACTTTCCCCAGCAATAGAGGTTATCATGAAGGAGATTGTCTTTTCAAGAAGGAGCTTGAAGAATGGAAACAATTTCAGAATTCAAGCATCAGATGAATAATGCTAAAAGTAATTGCAGTTGACTTAGTCTTAAGCAATTAATCACAATTAAAAAGTTTGCTGTAATTGTGTATTTAACCAATGGTCCTGAATTTCTACATACCTTCCTATCTTTATTTTTACCACTTAATTAATTGGGTAATTTTTTTCTAGGTATCTCTTCTAAGAATCTGAGATTGTTAAGTGGTCTCAGGAATCAAAGTTGACTAAAAAGCAATTCTTATTTTAAGAAGTTAATAACTAAAACAGGGATGTGATGAATTATTGTACATGATTTTAATAGCAATTACTACACCACCACCATTAGCATAATGTTGCTATCATTCATTCATTTCATTGTCATTCAATCAATGATATTTTATGATCTGAGAAATAAGTGTGTGAGGTGATAGGAACATAGAAAAGAACAAAATGAACTAGGTTACTAAAATTGTGAGGCACCCCAAAGCAAATAAAATGAACAATTAAAGAGATTACTGTATATTATTAAGATGAATGTCAAATAAAACATATGTATGGTATATCCCAAGTGTATATATGAATACTATGGAATATTTAATATATTATACAATATAGAATTAATAAAATAAAGATGAATGCAAATATAGAAGGAGACAAGGCCTCTTATGTTAGAAAAATTAGTTAGACAAGACTTCCTTGAGACAGGAGCACTAGGGAGGAGACTTGAATGATGAAAAAGAGTAACTCTCACCGAGTATATGGAAGGAGAACAAAGAACTTAACTAAGTAGTGAACTTTCGTATTGCATACTGTGGTATGAACTTTATATGACTTTAATCCTCACAATATTTAAAAATAATATTCCAGCTACTCAGATTTTTTTAATAAAGCAAACTGAGGCTTAGAAGTATCTTTGCAATCTTATAGCTATTAAATAGCAGAGTGCTATCATACTTATTATTACAATGGACTTTCAGGAAGAAAAATCATGTCTGGCTTACATAATTGGGAGAGACTCCCAGGGGAAGAGAGACATGAGCAGAATGTGGAATGATTGACAAGGTCAATAATTAGATGTATATGAAAAATGTATTGGTTTTTGTCACTGTGAGAAAATATCTAAGTGAACAATATATAAGATGGACAGGTTTATTTTGGTTCATGGTTTCAGAGCCTTCAGTTTAAAACCACTTGGTACTAATGTCTTTGGGCCTGTGGCTAAGTACATCATGGTGGGAATCATGTGGCAGAGGAAATAGATTGCCAAGAAGGGGCTGGGCATGCCGCCAGTGACCTAACTTCCTTCCACTAGGCTCCACCTCTTAAAGGTCCTATCACCTTCCAATAGTACCACATAGGCAGTCAATCAAGCCTTTAACATGTGGGCCTTTGGGGGACATTCAAGATGTAGACTATAACAAAAGAGATTGGATGAAACCAAATTAGGAATGGAATGGTGATGTGAATGTCATTTGAAGCACCTGAAGCAAATCTGGGGAATGGTAATCGGATAGTATGGGGTTACAAGTTCTTTCTCCAAAGGAGACAATGCTGAAGTTTAGATAAAGACAATTACTTGTCTAGACTCACACATTTGTGTTTAATCATTTACATGGGTGGAGATGTAAAAGGACTTTAGAGAATAAAGTCACATAATGAAAGCATGTTTTTGAAATATTATTATAGTATACACTGTAAGAGGATGGAAATGATAGAATCATTCTGAGAGATCAGCAAGTCAGCAGTCATTAAACAGGGACTTCTACATGCCGTGGGCATTTATGAGTCATTTTAGAGAAGCCATTCATTCTTATGCAAATCACTTTATGAACAGAAAAATTCTTCTCAAACACATCTTCTTATTTTTAAAATGAATTACTTCCATAGGTGGCTATGACTGTAAAAATATTAATTTATTTGAAAGAATTACTGAATTTAGAGTATCATTGTAAATTTTCTAAGGTATTGTGCCAATATATGGTTCTAAATAATTCATTGATTTATTGATTCATTAATTCACTTATTTGAGAAATATTTATCTTTAGACAAAGGATATTATATTAGTTAAGATTATGGTCTTTGTAGCCAGACTTTATGGACAGGACCCCTATCTCTCCCATTTATTAACTATAAGCAGATAGTAATTAATGTTTCTAAATCCCATTTTTTCTCATTTGAAAGTCTGTCAAAATAATAGTAATCTCATAGGATTATTTTGAGGATTATGTGATATTATGAATATGAAATACTTAGTAAAATGCCAGGCATACAGTAAGATATCTAAATCCCTGTGTTAGGCAACGTTTCAGACATTACATGGTATTATCATGTTCATACACTGGAAGACACAGTCAGAAGTCATTTCTCTGCAGGTCTGTCTGTAGTTAGAGTGGCAGTGCATAAAGATCAGAATCAGTAGATTAGAATCTGTGATTTCCTCTTGATTCTTTTACTGGAATGAAAAGTCTGTTATAATTGCTAAATTCCTATTATTTTTCCTTAACTGTGAAACAATAGAACTTGTTTAGGATTACTAAGAAAGTGTTTACTGTTCTTGGCTCAGATGCCCAAGTGATGTTGGTTCCTGCCCCTCTTTTACTCTCTTAGATCTTAATCAGTGTTTCACCATCTTCAGAGCCATTGGTGACTTTGATTCACAGCTGCAACCCTCCTACTTTTTTTGGCTTCCAAGGATCCTTGACATAGGGTGTTACTGTGGGGGAGTCAAGGAGAATCAAGCACACATCTTCTGATGAAGGAACTCAAAAGTTTCTGCAGGAATTCCTCATTCCAGATAAGGGTATATGATCATAAGACAACTGGCTTGACATGAAGCTGCTACTCTAAACCTAAGAATTTGGGAAAACCACTTTCTTTATTTGTATGGAAAATATGAATGAAAATTATAAACAAAGTATAAGAGGAATAGAGGTGTTAGAAAATAAACATTACTTGAAATTAGGTGTAGAGTGATTCATTAAAAAAAAAATCACAATGCAATTGACCTTTACTAGATTTAGTTCATCAGAATGAAAGACAAACTGTGGTTGATGAGAGAAGGGGGACCCCCAAACAAAAACTCCTCTGCTCAGAATCTTCTTGTTTTATTGAATTATTTCAATTTCATATCTTTATGACAGAATTCAATGCCAAAATCACTAGGTGAAAATTGGCAACAATATTTTAATCTGTGAGTCACACACAGGAAGACATTTATAAACTATTAAAATGTTTCTATCCTGTTACTCTTAGTTTAAATCAAAGCTGTTCTGTGGCTTCTTGTAGGATTAATGCACACATAGTGAACTAAACACCTTCATGTTTTTCCCAGAATGAAGTAGCTACTTCTAATTAAAGAAAATTTTGCCTGGAAAGGATGTAGAGTTTGGGGAATGGAGTAGGAAGAAAGATATGAAATACTCATTGTTTTTAAACAATATTGAAAAAAAACCCCTGGCATTCATATTAAATCAATGTTATCTGTGCTTTGCTTTGGTGAACTGTGGTTATATATTTCCTTTCAACAGAATAGAGCAGAGATCCATTGAAAAATGAAAATCCTTATTGCATACATTGTGAGCGGTATTCAAGTTTATCTTTCTCCATCCATCTTACCTCCTTGCCAATATCATGTGTATTGCCCACTGAGACAACAGCATCAATATTGATAGAGAAGCACTTATTTAATCTAGTTACTATGTCTTGTTGGTTTTTATGAATGGTGGGGATGTTTAAAAAGAACCTGCTGTGTTGATCAATGAGCACTGTTGTGCTGTGAGGAGCATTTTGGGTGATTTTCCCATTTCTAATCTTTTCCCCTATCCGCTTAGAAAAGTAGTTGACTGTGCTTCAAAAACAGTTGTATTTAAATCTTTATTGTGGATTTCATTGTAGCATGGATAAATGTAAATTGACTCACTTTATTTCCATAATTATTTTGCAGAATATTTTGGCTATCATCCTGGTGTTTACAGTCAATTCATTCAAACACCAGATATATTTTCGACAGCAGGCATAAAGTTCTGATGGGTTATCTTCAGAGAAATGCGATTGCCCCCCAAAAGATACCCATTTATAATATATGCACCTTTGAATAATTAAATGAGTTACCGAAGAGGAAATGGATTCTAATCAGC
The DNA here is from genome assembly GCF_048772815.1 of Callospermophilus lateralis. Taxonomy (NCBI): domain Eukaryota; kingdom Metazoa; phylum Chordata; class Mammalia; order Rodentia; family Sciuridae; genus Callospermophilus; species Callospermophilus lateralis. Next base: position 105,449,921 of record NC_135313.1, on the reverse strand, counting down.
ACTCAAACTGTGATTGTGCCATGCACTGAATCATTCCTTTATGAATATATTTCTCTTGGAGCATGTATAATTATGAAACTTCTTTTTTTCTATCTCGGTAGGAACTGGGAAGTAACAGCCCTCCACAGAGAAACTGGAAGGGAATTGCTATTGCCCTGCTGGTGATTTTAGTTGTATGCTCACTCATCACTATGTCAGTCATCCTCTTAACCCCAGGTAATCTGTCTTTATTCCTCTCTTATGATGGTATTGTGGATGATAATTTCACATTCAAATGCCTTAAGAGGGTAGCAATATGTGGTATCTGAGGACACATTAGCATTGGTTGGATTTTTTTTTAAAAAGCATAATCAGACATTTTGCAAATGGCACAGTAATTTTGAAGTTCAAATATCATGCAGATTTTTTTGGAAACTGAAAATGTAAAATATATAAATTGAGAATGCCAAGGAGGTCTTTAGTCTCCGTTGCTACTTATTATGTTTGTCAGTTTGCTAAACGTATGAGACATTTGACTTTTTGTGTGGGTTGAAGATGAGGGAGTGAGTGGAGTCTAGAAATGTCTGTCTGTGGATAATAACCCATTTTTAAGAAATGGAAAGAGAGGATTTGACATTAGAATATCAAATTTTTAAAAAATAACAACTTACTTCTCTAAATGCAGGTATCTCTGTATCTCTTCCTCTGTCTTCTTTTTCTTTTTCTTTTTTTCCTGAAGGTTTTAAATTCTGTGTTTTATCCCTACTAAAGAATTTCTCTAAATTGCCCTTGCAATGATCTTTGGACTGTGTTCTTCAGATTAAAGAGTTTAACATGAATATAGAAGTTATGAATCGACTTAATTCTTTCATGGGTACTATTTCAAATCACAAGAGTTTTACTACTGTTTAATAGGTGTTAACAAGGAAGGCAGAGATAAATTCCCTGAACTGTCTTCCAGAAACAGATAAATCTGGCAGATTGCTATGACCTATACAATTGCCTTCCTCAAAGATTCAATGTCCACATATGGTTCAATATTATGAAAAACAGTCAATTCCACAATAAGATTGATGTACTCCAAAAATTAACTGATAGTTTAAAGTTGTAGCTTGTTGTTGAATGCTGTTTATTTACACCTCAGTTCCTGACTTTGTTATTATATAAACTCCTTAAACACATTGTATGTATTTTCCAAAGTACAAAATGTGATTAACAACAGCTCTTTTTCAGAGTCATTTAGTCAAGTAATTACAGTGACTAATTATACAAATGGCAGTTATCGATTGTTCCAATGTGGTGCTTGGTGAAATATTCCATCTTTGTAAAAATATTGGCTTTGAAATATATAAACTGCCAAAAATGTAGCTTGTCATTTTTATTTAACATATGAGGAGACTGAGAAAGAACTTATGGGAGCCAAGAGAAAGGAATGAGGAGAGAAAGGTAATTGAAAAAAGAAGAAATAAAGAAAATTTCCTGGTAAGAGATGGCTTATCCAGCATTCTCTTCAGGAACCTTCTCTTAACTGCCTCATTTGTACACCTGTGGTACAAAGTAATTCAGCAATGTAGTGGCTCCAAGTTGCTGCAGAATGCCAAGAATCTTTGCTAAAGGAAGATGAGCTTATGTTCAGATGGTGTTTCACTTAAACATAGGAATTTTAGCATAATTACACAAAATGAATGGCTTGGTTTTGCTGCCTTGTGTTGGTGGCTATTAAGCAGATGGAAGGTATTGGTGCCATCATTCCTGAGTATTTCTCTTGAACTCCTATCTTCAAATCTTATTCTAGGATCCATATCCCAGTATATCAACCTCATATTTTCTTGTGTTTTGTTGAGTGAGACACTGGGGGTCCCTGAAAATTTGGAATAACAAGTATACCATAGACATGGCTACTTATTAAATTAAACTTGATCTACCCAGCCTTTTCCATTTTCCACAAGTTTAAAACCACAGTATGATTATATGCATTATTCCATGCACTTGTTCATGTATTAAAGAAAGGGCTTAGAGCAAGATAAATTCTAGATAGAGTTCCAGCTCTGTAATTACAAGTTTTTTTTAAACTTGGGAAATTGTTTAACTTTTTATTTTATTTTTTTACATGATTGGAGCACAACTTTTTCATTTCTCTGGTTGTGCATGGTGTAGACCTACACCATTCATGTGATCATACCTATACACAGGGATAATAATTAATAATGTTCATCTCATTCTGTCATCTCCCCCCAACACACACTACCCTCTCTTCCCCTCTCTCCCTTCCCTCCCTTCCCTCCCTTCTGCTCTGTCCAAAGTTCCTCCATTTTTCCCTTGGCCCCAGCCCATTATGGATCAGTATCCACTTATCAGAGAAAACATTTGACCTTTGGTGTTTTTGCGATTGGCTTATATCAGAAATATTTAACTTTGCTTCTCACTTATTCATCTGTATTATTGGCATGTTATATAGTGCCAACTTTATTATTATGAGCATTAAATAAGATAATATTGTTCAACTATTTATTATAATACCTAGCACTACTGTTACTATTCCTCTGATTATCCCTGTTTTCATTACTTACTGACCACTCAAAACTATGTCAAACATTGTGCTACATGAAGGATATTTTCCAGAAAAAAAAATATAAATTCTCTCAAGAAAACAGATCTTCTTCAAATTGAATTTTAAGTTATAACAAAAAAGAATGACTAAATGCTTAATCTGGAATTAATCTTACAGTGGTCTGATTGTTTTTTCATTTGTTTATCCATTCATTCATCTAATAGATAAATGTGGAGATCTTCCCACGATCTAAGTCCTATGGTTTTTGCCTGCACTACTACTTTTTCATAACTCTCCTCTCCAATCCTCTTCTTCTGCAGTCACAAAATATACAAATCTAGAAACTCATGTACCCCAAATCCAAAGACTTCATTTTATATTACATTAGTCATCCAAATAAAAGTGGAAATTATTACTGAGATTTATAGTTTACCTAGAGCTTTTGCATATCCAAATGTCATTTGATTTCACTGCTATTTGGGGCAGGGATATTATGAAAAAAAAATATTAAGCTGGAGTGGAAAAACTATAGGTATAGGAAGCAGACACCTGTGTTCTCCACCATCTGTTTATAAAACTCATTGCCACCAGGGACTTGGATGATTACATAAACAGATGAAAATGGGTAGGTGATACGGGTTAGGAACTCATTGACCTGAGATCTAGCATGATGCCAGCCAAGTTACATGACCTCTGTGTGGGCACAAACAAAACACGTTCAAGTAATATGTATAACCAGAGTATCTACAGGTTGATGCCTAAGATTTGAGCCATAAGCCTGGAAGTATACTTAGAAGTTATCTAGTCTTTTTACCCTCATTGCCCAGAAAACAAAAAAACCTTAGTTTAATTTTTAATATTTTTCCATATTTTTATTGGGTGCATTATAATGGCATATAATGGAAGATTTTCTGTAAAACCTATTGATCTTTTGTTTTTGAGTATGAAAATGTGCATTGAGTCTGCTAATTTATACTTTAGAAATAGAAAAACTTGTATGGAGTCGTGCATGCCTGTGGTTAGATTCTGGTTCTTTAATTGCATCTAGCCATCTTTTCTTCTCAGACTTGTGGTCCTTCAACTATACTAGAATAGACCCACAAGGGAAAACACAGGCTAAAAAGATAATTGCACTCTTCCCTTTTAATCTGTTATACTAGTATGACCCCAAAGTCCAGATATCTATTTAAAACCATCAAGCATATGGAGGTTTTCAACCAGGAAGGGAAATATGTCAGGAGGGGAAACTCCTGATACAATATTATTCAGCAAACTATACCTTTGTGTTCTAGAACTGACTCTAGAATAACTTTTCCAATAAGTGTGCAAATCAGAAATTCATATGACTTGTGTAGCTACATAATCTTGATCAAATCACATATTATCTTCTTTGCTATCAAACATGTTGGTCTATTTTTCTTTTTTGTTAACATATACCTGAGATAATCAACTTACAAAATTTACTTTTGCTCACAGTTTTGGAGCTCCTGCCCAGGATTGGCAGGCCCATTTCTTTTTGGCATCCGGTGACAGGGCAGCACATCATAATGGGATTGCCTGGCATATACAGTTGGAATGTGAAAGAGGAAGAAACCAATGTTTTCCAATCCTTCCATTGACATGTGCCCACTGACATAAATACTCCCACTAGGCCCCACCTTTTGAAGTTTTTACCACCCCTTGATAGTAGCAAACTAGAGACCAAAATTTTAATACATGATGTTAGAAGAATATTCCAGCTTCAAACAACAGTTTCTGTATTTCATTGAAGTAAAGGATATCTGGTTTGCTAGACAATGCAGTGATCTCTTGAATTTTCTTAAAGCTTTCATGCCTGTGATCTAATATGATAAGGATAACAATGATCATAGTAATTTGCTTACCAACAAATAACAACAAATTAAACCCAGTATTCTTTTTTGCTAAGTGTGTTCCACCTTCAAAATATATGTCATGTTTTTTGTTTTTTATTTTGAAAGATGAAAGCGTACAAAAGATTATGGAGTCTGAGAATAATTTAGAAACTGTTTTGCTCAAAATAGCATCACAGTTTGTAGGTAAGTGCTGAGGAATGCAAGCCTATAACCAGAGAGACACATGTTCATTGTAATTTTGGTTTGATTACAAATTTTATTACAGAAGCAATTTGACACAGGTGCCTTAATTTCAAAAATTGTTAGAATCTTCTGGGCTTTATGAAGAGAGGTCTTGATTATTTTTGAAGAGTGGGTTAACCATTCAATTATTTCTTTTAATAAATAACAATTTCTGAAAAAATCAACTATTCACTCCATTTTTTATTAAAGGCAGACATTTAGATATGTTAATCAAACCTACGTATTCTTAGCTAGTATTGAGTTTAATTTAATGAAAAAATATATGCACCCTTATTTTCAAAATATGATGATTACATGATAGGTAATTATCTTCTACACATACATGAGAAGACAGTCATACTTAAAGTTGTGGAAACATGTCTAATGTTACTGTGCACTTACTTTGCATCTTTATTTTATGCTTAATATGTAGAATGAAACTGACCATCTGAAAAATGTTTATGCAGAATACAGTTTCCTATTTTGATCTGATGGGAAAATGAAATTGCATATTTTATGAGTTAGAGTATGTTTTGTGAAGAGTATTCATTAAGATGTTTAATTGGGGCTGGGAATGTGGCTCAAGCAGTAGCGCGCTCGCCTGGCATGCGTGCAGCCCGGGTTCGGTCCTCAGCACCACATACAAACAAAGATGTTGTGTCCGCCGATAACTAAAAAATAAATATTAAAAAAAATTCTCTCTCTCTCTCCCTCCCTCTCCTCTCTCTCACTCTCTCTTAAAAAAAAAAATGATGTTTAATTTGTCTGTCCTGTTAAAATAACACCCTGCAAGCTGTTTATGCACAAAAGTTCTACAGCAGTAGTAGCCTATTGTCTTTGACTTTATGTCTAATCTTTCAAGGCCAAGACAGAGTCACCATGTTGATTCACTATCTTGGATAAGGTTAAAATTGTAGAGTACTTAATGTTGTCTCCATAGTTAGTTCTAGCTCTTCCTTCTTTGGGAAATTTTCCATTCCTTTGGTATCCTGCCTAGATGAGCACCTGAGATTGTTCTATACAAACCTATCAGAATGTAAAGAAGTCATGCATTTATGTAAGAGCTGTCAGAGCCCTGCTTTATCTTCATTAGACAAGACTTTCATAGGGAACACCCAGTCCCACTGTATAGATGTCTTCATTTTTTACTTCCAAGAGATTCTCCAATTTTAGGAATTTTTAATTGAGTCCCTATGCCATGTTGGGGAATCATGTTTGCAGGTCAATACTGCTGCAAGTGATATTAAGGCTTAGTTAAGTCTCTAATATCAGATCAAAGATTAGATTCTTGATGTTATGCTGAGTTATTTCCTTTAAATCAGATATAGACCTAAGATGTGAAAGGAACCAGAGAAATAAATGCAGGAGGCCCTATCCAAAGAAATTCACAAAACAAAACAAAAACAAGAAGTCAACATTTAAGAAATCAACTTTGTTTGTTTGCTTGTTTGTTTGTTTTTTGAAGAAATACCAGGGTTTTTTTCCCCTAAGGACTGTACAATCATTTCATGTAACCCTCATAAAACCAGGCTTAACAAAGTAGAGCAATTTCCTAGATAACACTGAGGCCAGTGGATTTGGATGACTTGAATAGCTAACCTGTGAAGAAGTATAGCACGTAGAGTTGAGTAAGTTGACCTTGGCATCAAACTGACTTGGGCTCATATTCTGGCCTTGTCTCCAGGAATATGACATTGAGGTAAAGAATTGTCTCTCTTGTTGCCTGAGATATCATATTGAAAAACAATGATTTGACCCTTTGAATGAGGTTTAAGAAAGACTCATGTATCGTATTTATAAAAGGAGTGAAAGGAGTTTATTTTCTAGAAAGGACTTGATAAAATCAATGACTTTATTGGATTAGTGACAGCCAACTTGTTGTGGTTATACAAAAATTCAAAGTGAACTGATACTAGTTACTATTGTGCTCCAGTAAAATAATAGCTTCTAGTTATAGTTAGTTAAAATGTCCTGTTATATTAGGTTGCTAACAATTTCTCAGCAGCTATAATTTAGAAGGTGCAATTTAGGCATCTGACCTGTGTCTTAAAATGTCAAAGCAACTGTTAAACTATCCCATTATGATTTTATGAGGGGAAAATAATGTTTTACAGATTTTGAGATTTGCATTATTCACTTGTAAACATCAACATCAACCAAGATGCAAATTGTTTATTTTATTTTGTTGAATTAAAAAAGAGATTATGTTATATTGATTGGCATAATCTAATGTGTCTCTGCTTGTTTTTCCAAGAACAGCACAGATGAACTCATTTGAATGTAGCATTATCCAGGCATAATCAGCCTTCTAAAGAGAAAACAATGACAGATCCTAACAGTTTCCCCCCAGATAACGTGCATTGTTGTTGTTTTTTAAATAGAATTATCTCTGATGCTGAGTGAAAAATAATTTTCTCTGGCACTAATGGATTATGGATAGCTACATTTTTTTTGTCTTTGCTCTATAGTTGCATTTCTATTTTTAAGGCATAGCAGATTTGCTTACTCTCATTTTCTTATATTTTCCAGATAAAACACAATTTTAGTTTGTTATAATGCATTTAGTTTTACAAGAGTCAGAAGAGAATATGTTTTAATCAGTAACATTATTACTGCTTTCAACAAGCCAGATATTGAACCACTCTTTTATTTATCCTCACATCATTGACGTGAAATAGAGGCATTAATTTATTCATGTTCTACAGTATTACTTGAATCTTATAAGGTAATCTTCATTGACTAATGTCATATACAGAGAAGGTAGAAAAGTAGGAAAAATATCTCACACCCTCTTGGCTCTATCCCTGTGTTAACATCTTAATATAGGTTAAGATATATTCTTGTACCCCAAGGAAGATTTGGACAAAATATATTTTTAAATTCACACACAAAAAATGGAGAAGTAATATCTCCTTATTTTTGGCCCTTAATTTTTTTTTAAATGAGCAAAGTAATTCTGTCTATTTCCACCTTTGCTCTTCCTATAGCGGAAAAGGAATTCAGCAGTAGGTAGAGGAAAGTGACAGATGAGAGAAATTGGTAACCATAAATGTAAATTCTCTATGAATTTTTATTTCAACTCTCATATTTTTTTTCTGGAACATCAAATACCCACAATAAAATATAAGTACACATTTTCCTTGCTAAACTACATCATACAAAAATTATTTATATGTTGCTATACAACTTTATTTTCTCCTATTTTTTATTTCCCACCTCCTAATAAAATTACCTAATTTGGAAAAGTGATATGTGGTCTTTAAAATGTGGGTTTCAAGCTAGTCTACTACCTGAGAAGAAAGGTTTTCATAAAAAAAAGATCACATCCAACTATCCCCTCCTCCTGGGAGAAAATATTGTAATATATGTTAACCACTTGTTTTTATGAAAGGGGATATTTTAATATGCCATTGTTTGTCTAAATGCATTGGATGCCCTAGTTTATCTTGATTTTTTTTTGTTTTGAACTATAACTAATGTTATATCACAAAGTTCATTTATTAACTGTAAGAAAAGATATCAGACATTTTCATATATAGATAGATCTGATGTATGGATGTCAGATGTCTATCTATCTATATCTATAGCATTAATAATGCTATTTTAACATAAGTAATGTCTAACATTTTGTCTTTATTCTAAAAAAATTTAGCTGGAGTAATTTTAATATTTTATACTGTTGCCACATATTTGTCCACACTAGTTTTTAAATAAATTGTTCAATTGAGTATAAAGTCCAATTGACTTAATTCTCTAGAGAAATGGGATTCAGTGAAGCTATCTTCCATATTTACCTGTGAGGCTACACTTTACCCTTGTGGATCATAGTCTAGCCTTTGCATGGGGCATACACAACCTGTGGCCTAATACTCACAGCTTAGCTGCCTTTCCTGGGGCTTTGGCAGTAACTAAATAACAGAGTTCTAGTTACTTGAATTATGTTATGATTCCCTACCGCATTTGCTATCTTTCTTCCCTGATGCATATACATGATGCTGATAATTAGTTTTAAATTTGGGACAAATCCATATATAATGAAATCACCTCTTTCAAAATAAACGTTTTGGTGGCATCTTATACAATCACAAAATTTGCAGCCATTCCCTCTAATTCCAGAATATTCTCAGCACCTTAAAGGAAAACGGTGTATCCATTTGGTATTTATAGCCTATATACCCCTTCCCTCAGTCCCTGGTTATCACAAATCTATACTTGGTGTTTAAATATTTATGTAATATGACTGGGCACGGTGGCACAGGCCTGTAATCCCAGTGTCCAGGGAGGCAGAGACAAGAGGATCCAGAGTTCAAAGCCAGTCTAAGCAAATGTGAGGCACTAAGCAACTCAGTAAGACCCTATCTCTAATAAAATACAAAATAGGGCTGGGGATGTGGCTCAGTGGTTGAGTAGCTCCGAGTTTGATCCCTGGTACCCTCCTCCACCCCCCCCAAAACCAGATTTACCTAATCTGAGCATTTCATATAAATGAAGTCAAGTAATATGTGACGTTTTTGTGTTTAGTGTCTTTTAACTAGCATAATGTTTTAGAGGTTCCTCTGTGTAGTCACATTTTTCAGTTCTTCATCTTTTGTTATACCTGCACAGTATTCCCTTATATGCATGCTCTATAATACGTATATCCATTCATCCACAGATGGAAATCTGGACTGTTTCCACATTTATATAAACATGTATGTACATGTATTTTGTGGGGATGGTTCTTGCTTTTGATATTTGGGGTATTACACAGAGGAATGGAATTGCTGGGTTATTCCATATTCAACTTTCTGAAGAACTGTTGTCCACAGTAGTTGAGCCATCTTGCATTTCCACCTTCAATATACATCTGTTTAAATTTCTTCCAGTTTTCATAAACAATTGTTTTCTATTTATTTTTTCATAGAAGTTCAAGGGGTGAGGAATGGCATCTCATTTAATTTGTACATGCAGTTCCCTGATGACAGTATCCTTGAGCATCTCCTCCCGTGCTTGTCGGGTAACTGTGTATCTTCTATGAAGAAATGTCTCCTCCAGTACATTGCTCACTCTAAACAGTTGTTTGTTTTTATTTTTATTGAGTTGTAGGAATTCTTTTTGTATTCTGGATCCTAATCTCCTGCCAGATGTATGATTTTCCAATATTTTCTTTGATAATACAGGTTGTTGTTATTCAATTTGGGATTATTGTCTTTTAATTCAAAAAATCCTTAATATACACCTATTATTCTATTGGTTGCTGATGCTGGTTTTGTGTTTAAGAATATAACCTTAAGCATGAGGTCATAAAGATTTACCTCTAGGTGTTTGAGAAGAGTGTTTAGATTAATTTTAGGGGGTTCATTGATCCATTTTTAATTTGCTTTTTGTATATGGCACAAAGCAGGAAGCTTGCTCTTTTTTCATTGGTTCTTTTTAGTTATACATGATAGCAAAATCCAACTCAATATAATTATATTTGTTTGTTTATTTGATTTTTAATGTGGACATCCATTTTTAACTAGATCCATTTGTTGAAGAGATTGTTCTTCTCCCCTTTGAATATTTTTTGTTTTTCTTGTTGATTGACCTTGGTCATAGATAAATGAGTATTTCTGGGTTTGCGATTTTAATTCCTTTGTCTATATGCATGTCTATATGTTCTTATGCCAGCACCCCAGTATTTTGATTACTGCAATTTTGTAATAAGATTTAAAATCTGGAAGTATGACTGTTCCAACTTTGTATTTGTTCTTTTAAAATATTGCTTTACTCTTCTGGGCTCATGCTGTATGAAATCAAGAATTGGCTTTTCCTTTTCTGCATGAAAGCCCATGGGGAGTCTGAGAGTGATTAGATTGAAACTCTATATTGCTTTGAATAATAATTTCATCTTGGAAGTACTGGAATTAGTCCCTGTGTAGAGAATATCTTTACATGTATTTTTGTCTTGTTTTATGTTAGCAGTTTTTTTTTTATTTTTAAGTATAAAAATCTTTTACCTAGGTTAAGCTCATTTCTAGGTATTTCATTCCGTAGGCACTGTTGTAAAATAGAACAGATATTTAAATGTCAGTCATGTACTCATCAACTTTTAAAAATTCAATTATTATCTCTGGGATTGATCATTGTGGATCATGTTGTGTGGCACCAAAGGTAGTCTTACTGTTTTATTTACAAACCGACTCGTTATGTTATTTTTCTTGTATATTTGCTATGACTAGAACATTAAATACAGTGTTGTGTGGCAAAGGTGAAAATGAGCATCCTTTTCTTGTTTCTGATCATGGAGGAAATCTTTTGTTCTCTCACCACTGAGTATTCTTATACATAGGGTTTACATAAGTGTCCTTTACTGTTTGGGTGAAGTTAACTTCCAAATGCAGGTTTAAAAAACATTTTTATAAACTAAGGGTATTGAACTTTGTCAAATGTATTTTATTGATCATCTGGAATGATGATCCATTTCTTCTTCTTTTTTCTGTTAAGTGTGATTTTACATGGTTTTTCTTTTGGTGAGACACCCTAATATTCCTGGAATAAATCACAAAGGTTCATGGTATATAATTCTTTATGTCTTAATGATATTTGTTAAGAATCTTTGCATATATTTCATATGAGATGTCGATCTTGTTTTTTGTGCCATCTTTGCTTTGAATAATTTTAATCTCATAGAATGAGTTAGTAAGTAATCCCTCTTTGTCTAGAAATACTGGTGTTATTCTTCATAAAATGTCTGTTATAATTCACAGGATAAGTCACTTTGTCCTGGACTTTTCTTTGTTGGATGTTTTTTGATTCCTGATGAATTTCTGTCACTATTTATTTACAAGTCTATTTAGATTATCTATCTCTTTTTGAGTCATTTGGGTAATCTGTGTTTTTTTAGAAAAATTTCCATTTCATATAGGTTATCTAATTTATTGGAATATGATTGCTCATAGTATTCCTTCATAATCCTTATTTCTAAAAAAAAATTGTAGTCATGTCCCCACTTTCATTTCTAATTCCCAATCTCATTTCCTTTTTAATTAAAAGTTTTGTTAATTTTGCTGATGTTTCTAAGCATTTAACTTTTAATTTTTTTTGATTCTCTCCAATGTTTTTCTCTTCCCTACTTCATTTATTACCAATCTAGTAGTCTTTATTATTTGCTTCCTTCTTTTAGCTTCCAGTTTCCTTATTTTTAAAATTTTCCTAACATATAAAGATAAGTTTTTGATACTTTTTTCTTTATATTAAAAAATTGCATATCCATAAATTTTCTGTTGATTATTGCTTCTAATGAATTTTTAATACACTTTTAAAGAATTTCATTTGTTCAAAATTTTTTTCTCATTTTCCTTTGGACTTCTATGATCTAATATTCATTTAAAAGCATGTTTTTTTTAACAACTATGGAAATCAGTATGGAGGCTCCTCAAAAAATTAGGACTAGAACCACCCTGTGGCCCAGCCATACCACTCCTTATTATTTATTTGTAAAATTAAGGTCATCATACTATATTAATACATGCATTCCCATATTTAATGTAGCATAATTCACAATAGCCAAACTACGGAACAAGGCTAGGTGACCATGTAAGGATGGATGAATAAGGAAAATGTGATATATAAATACAATGGAATTTTATGCAGTCACGGAGAAGAGTGAAATTATGGCATTCGCAGGAAAATGTACGGGGTTAGAGAACATTATGTTAAGTGGAATAAGCCTAGGTCAAAAGGTCAAGGATTATATGTTTTCTCTCCTTCATATGTGGAAGCTAGAGAGACAACAGGAAAAGAAAGGTATGGGGAATATGGTGAGAATCTGAAGGAAATCATTAGGGAAAAAGGGAGAGCGAAAGAAGAGATGCTGTGAAATACTGTTGATCATAGTGTTTTGCTACTGTGTGTGTATGTATGTACATGTAAGAACAAATTTCACTATTATGAACAGCTATAATGTACAATATAAAAATGTGAAAAAAATTTTAAAAATGTGAAAAAATTATGTTGTTTATTTTCCACATATAAGTGAGTTTTCTAGTTTTATTTCTGTTGTTGATTTCTAGCTTGATTTCATAGCATCCAGAACAGATGATGTGTATAATTTCAGTCTTTGATAATTTATTACGGTTAATTTTGTCCTTTGATGTATGGTGTGTTCTGGAGAATTCTCATATGTATTGGGAAAATGTATATATTCTGATGTTGTAGGGTGAAGTGTTCTATAATTTAATTTGAGTCTACTTGGTTTAAAGTGTTACACAGTATTTGTTTATTAATCCAAATATAAATATTCCATCCATTCTTGCAAGTACAGTATTACATTTTCTAACTACTTTTGTGGAATTAGCTATTTTCTTATTCAATTCTGTATTTATTTGATTGATATAATGGCCTCATTCATTTGTGTTACTCTAAAAATGTTACTGCAGACTTAGTAATTTGTAACAATAGAAACTTATTTTACAATGTGGAATTTATATTTAAGGGACCAGCGGGGTAAATATCTAGTGAGGGCTGTTCTCTCTCTGTCATGATTCTTTTTTACTACATCCTCTGAATGGGAGGAATACTGAATCTTTCCATATTGGAAGAGAGAGAAGGACTAGAAACCTTCCAACCTCAAGTCTTTATTTATTTATTGTTTTTAGATGTGCATGAGAGTAGGGTGTATTTTGACATATGCGACCCATTCCAATTTGGATCCCATTCTTGTGGTTGTACATGATGATGAGTTACATTGGTCCCATATTCATATATGAGCAGAGGAAAGTTATTTCCAACTCCTTTTACTGTATTTCCTATTCACGTAACTCCTCCATTCCCTTTATTCATCTTTTTCTAATCCAATGAACTTCTGTATTTCCACTCCTTATCCTCCTTTGTTTTGGGTTAGCGTCCACATTTCAGAGAGAACATTAAGCATTTGGCTTTTTAGGACTGGATTATGCCCCTTAGCATAATATTCTCCAGTTCCATTCAATTATGGCAAATGGCATAATTTCATCCCTCTTTATGACTAATATTTCATGTTGTGTATATCCCACAATTTCTTTGTCCATTTATTTGTTGAAGGGCACCTAGGTTCATTCCAAATCGTGGCTATTGTGAATTGAGCTGCTTTAAACATTGATGTGGCTGTGCCACTGTAGAATGCTGATTTTAAATCCTTTGAGCATAAACCAAGGAGTGGGAAAACTGGGTCAAACAGTGGTTTCATTCTAGGAGTTCTAAGGAATCTCCATACTGCTTTCCAGAGTGGCTGTTCCAATTTGCAGTACCATCAGCAACGAATAAGTGAAACTTTCCCACCACATCCTCACAAAAATTTATTGTTATTTTATTCTTCATAGTTGCCATTCTAGCTGGAGTGAGATGGAATCTCAGTATAGTTTTAATTTGCACTTCTCTAATTGCTAGAGGTATTGAACATTTTTTTTATATATTTTTGATCATTCATATTTCTTCTTCTGTGAAGTAACACTAGAGAAAGGAATTTGAAGAAGACCGTAGAAAATGAAAATCTCTTCCTTATTTTTGGATAGGTTGAATTAATATTGTCAAAAAGGCTATATTACCAAAAGTCCTATACATATTTAATAGAATTTACATTAAAATTCCAATAATATTCTTAATAGAATGGGAAAAAACAGTCATGAAATTCATTTGGAAAAATAAAAGGCCCAGAATATTCAAAACAATCCTTATCGACAAAAGCAATGCAGGAGACATCATAATTCCAGACCTTAAATTATAGTACAGAGATATAGTAAGAAAAATGTCATGGTATTAGCACAGAAATAGAATTGAAGACTAATGGAATGGAATAGAAGACACAATGACATACCCACATAAATAGAGTTATCTCACATGAAATACCCACATAAATTTTCTCATACTAGACAAAGGTATCATAATCATTTATTGAAGAAAAGATAGCCTCTTCAACAAATAGTGCTGGGAAAACTGGAAATCCATATGTAGTAGATTAAATTTGAATCCCTGAATCTCAAACTGCATAAAACTTGAAAGTGGATCCAAGGACATTAGGCCAGAGACCCTGTGCCTGCTAGAAGTAAAAGTAGGTCCAACTCTCCCTCATGTTGACTTAGGAGTGGACTTTCTCAATAAGACTCCTAATGCGCAAGAAGTAAAATCAAGAATCAATACATGCGATAGCATCAAACTACAAAGCTTTTTAAGAGCAGAGAAAACAATCAATAACATGAAGGAGAACCTACTGAATGGGAGAAAATCATTACCATCTGCACTTCAGATAGAATATTAATTTCCAGGATATATAAGGAACTCAAAAAACTTAACACCAAATTATACATATATATATAACCCAATTGATAAATGGGCAAAGGAGCTGAACAAGCACCTCAAATCGTTTTCTAAGTATATACATACTCTTCATGAGGACAGAGCTTTTATGACTTTATTATCCATCAAACGCTTTCCTTCTTACTATTGTTGTACTGGGAAATAAATTTCAATAGGAAATTTGGAGGGGACATTATCCTTCAAACTTTAACATATAATTTGTGTCCCTAATGTTTGGTACATCTATAATTGATAGAATATTTCGTATATAACTTCATCATTTTTTCAATATATATCTTTTTCTTTGCCTCTTATAACAGTTTTTTTCTTAAAGACTACTTTGTCTTGTAGACCATTTTTGGTTTGAACATATTAGCATAATATCAACCCATTCTTTTGTCAACTACAGGATATTTTGTGGTACTGTTTCTTCAAATATTCATTCTTCCCTTTTTTTCTGTTTGGTATTTCTATGACTTTCATCATTCTTTTGTTTGTAGGCTGGTTGTTGTTTCATGTCTCTTAGACTTTTTATTTTTCTATGTTCCTTTTGTACTCTTCTCCCCATACTTTGAGATTTCATTTGAGCTTACTTCAATAACAGTTGAATTTTCAAGTTAAATTATGCCTGCTCAGTTCTGCTATTTTAATTCCTTAGTGAGTTATATTAATTATATTGTACATTTATGTAACATTTTCCTGCTCTCTATATTTTAATTTTATTGTATTTTTAGTTCCTTATAGTTATACATAATAGTGACTTCTATTTGCAATCATCATACATGCATATATTATAATTTGCTCCATTTAAATCCCCAGCTATTCCACTTTACTTTCCCTCCTGCATTGCCCAGTTCCCTTTCCTCTCCATTGATTTTCTTTCTATTTAGTTATTTACTTGTTGATTTTTTATCATGTACTTCATAGATACACATAAAGATGGAAATTCACTGTGGTATATTTATATGTGCATACAGCATATTTTTTTTTCTATTTTATCCCACAATTTCTTCAATTTCCCATTCCTCTTTCCTCCTTCTTAGTTCCTTTTCTCTATTCCACTAACTCCCCTGTATTTTTATGAGAGTTCCCTACCCCATTTCCCCTTAATTTGTTCTATCAAAACATAGGAGAGAAAATATTTGACTTTTGACTTTCTGAGCCTTGCTAATTTCACTTAACCTTGTGATCTCGAGGTCTATCCATTTATCAGCAAATTATATAATTTTATTCTTATTCATGTCTGTGTAAAACACCATTGTGCACCATGTTTCCTTATTCCGTTTATCTATAAATGGGTAACTGGGCTAACTCTACAACTTGGCTATTGTGAATTACTCTGCTGTAAACATTAATATGCCTGTATCACTACAATACACTGATTGTAGTTCTTTTGGAAAAATACCAACTAGTAGAGTAACTGGGGCATATGGTGATTCCATTCCTAATCTTTAGAGAGATCTGTATACTGATTTTCAACTTGATTCTATGAATTTGTAGACCAACCACCAATGTACAAGTGATTTTTCCCAACATTCTCACCGACATTTGGTATTTTATGTATTCTTGACAATTACTATTCCAATAGGAGTGAGATAAAAAAAAATCTCAATGTAGTTTTGTTTGGCCCTGATCATTAGAGATGTTGAACATTTTCTTCATATATGTTTTTGGCCATTTGTATTTCTTCTCTTGAGAAATGTCTGTTTAGTTCTTCAAATTTATTGATTGGATCATTTTCTTTTCTTTTTTTGGTGTTATGTTTTTGAGTTTCTTCTAAATTTTTGAAATTAACTCCCTGTCAGAGAAGTAGCTGGTAAAGATTTTCTCCATTCTGTAGGCTGTCTTTTCACACTCTTGTTTCCTTTAGTATGAAGTGTTTTTTTTTTTTTTTTAATTTGATGGTATCCCACTATTGATGCCTGGTTTTATTTCTCAAGCTTTAGGGATCTTATAAAATAAGTTGATTCCTATGCCAATACATTAAATTGTGAATCTATGTTTTCTTCTTACAGTTGCAAAGTTTTTGGTCCAATTCTTAGGTCTTTGATTTACTTTGATCTGGTTTTTGTGCAAGGTGAGAGATAGGGATCTAGTTTCATTTTTCTACATGTGGATATCCAGTTTTCCTAGCATCCTTTATTAAAAGGCTATATTTTCTCCAATGTATCTTCTGACACATTTTTAGAATATCATAAGACTATATATCTATGTGGGTTGACCTCTGTGTCTCTTATTAGGTTCTATTGGTCTTCTCATCTGTTTTTGTGCCAATACCAGGCTGCTTTGTATAATCTGAGATCCTATGTTGTGATTCCTCCAGGATTGCTCTTCTAGTTAAATATTGCATTGACTATTTTTGGTGTTTTATTCTTCCATATGAATTCTAAGACAGTTTTCTTTTAGTTCTGTGAAGATTGTCATTGGTATTTGATGGGTATTGTGTTGATCTGTATAATACTTTTGCTAACATTTCTATTTTGACAATATTAATTCTGTCTAAGAACTTGGGAGTCCTTCCATCTTTTAAGATCTTCTTTTATTTTTCTTTTCATTTTATATAATGTTCATTGTAGAGGGTTTTACTCTCCTCTGAAAGATTTATTCCCAATTATTTTATTTTTTGAGGATTTTGTGAATGGATTAGTTTTCCTGATTTCTTTCTCAGCAGATTCATTATTGCAATATAGGAAATCTATTGATTTTGCCTGTCTATCTTGTAGTCTGCTACTTTGCAGGATACAATTTCTATTTTTATTAGTATTTTTTCCATATATTTTTCTCCTGGTTTGCTTTAGCTCTGTGAGCATATCTAATACACCTTATTGGAAATGTTTGTCTAGTAAGTAAAACATAGTACCTCTTAGTGGAAGTTATTTGTTAATTTCCTTTATGAAGAAACCATACTTTCTCTTATCTTTTCACAATTTCAATTTTTAGTTTAAAATTATACAATTTAATATTATAATGTTTAACTATGTCAACTCCCCTCTCTCATTTGGCATTTTGTTATTTGCTCTAAGTGACTGATTAGTAGATTTCTCTGACTTACTTTTGGAAAGATACTCTATTGTGTGTGGTTTCTGAATTCTATTTTCCTTTAGTTTGTGTTAAGTTAGAGGTTTTGTTCCTTTTTTTTTAATTTAAAAACTATTTTTGTTTGAAGAAGAAACAAAAACCAAGAGGAAATAAAAATAAAAGGACAAAAATAGCCTCTCTCATTTTTTTCAAATTAGCTCTCTGGCTTCATTCTTTTTCTCAATAAAGTCATCCAGTAAAGCTTAGTGTAAAGTACTTTGACAATTTACTGAGGACTGAAAATACTTTGGATCATTTGAATTCTATTGAGCACTATTTGTAAGATTAGAAATAAGAAATTTCTGAAGTTTTATAACTGAATTATTTATTAATTCATTTTAAATGACAATGGTAAAGCTATTACATGTAAATATGCATAACCTGTTAACAGTAGCTATCTTTTCTTTTTCATTATTTATTTATTTATTTATTTACTTACTTGTTTTTATTGGTTCTTTATAGTTATACACAACAGTGTAATCTACTTTGACATAATTACTCAAGCATGGAATATATCTTATTCCAATTAGGAACCCATTCTTATTGATGTGCATGATGGTGAGATTCACTATGTGTTCATATATGTGCAAAGAAAATTATGTCAGACTCATTTCACTGTCTTTTCTTTTCCCATCCCCTTCCCTTTCCTTTATTCCCCTTTTTCTAATCTACTGAACTTTCATTCTTCCCCTCCCCCATCTATTGTAGGTTAACTTTCACATATCAGAGAAAACATTCTACCTTTTGGCTTATCTTTTCTAAGACAACAAATAAGATAGAACAGAGTCATTATTTTAGATTTTTAAAACATTTTTTGCAAATCTTTTAAATATCTGGCTTAATAGCATACATCAGTATTCTCATAATACTCCTCTACTTATGAATTTGTAACAGGTGATTTTGGTTGAAGTATTTGAAATAATTCTGGCCTCATGAACATTTGTAATTAAAAATGTAAGACATTTCAATAGCTATTTCAGATAAGTGTTGATGTTCTTTTCTTATACTTTTTGAAAATTAGAATAATGGTGGATTCTTGAAAGTCATTTTCAGTGGGGAATCTGAGTAAAATTTCAATGCTTTGCTACAGTAAATCCATTGGCCCATCTTCAACTTTAAAAGGCTTTTTCACCCATACATCATTCTTTAATATCATCAGTTGGTCATTTGGAAGATATGGGTTCACTGAGTTTCATAGATCTCCCAGTATACTGGTTGAGTTTATTACATAATTTATGAATTTATGTGATTAATACCACAAGAACAACAGAAGAATTGGGAAGCAGTCAAATTTGTGATGGAGAAAAAAATGTTTTCCAAAATTCAATTTTGGCATTCAAAGCTTAAATTTTATCATTTTAATGAGTGTAGTCGGTTGTGAGATTTTGCAAGTGAAGAAGCATGTCTATGAAAAACTTAAATCTAAATAATTTTTTAACTTATTTTTTTCATTTAAAATGGTATTCCAAGGGGTGGAGGAAGCAGTGACTTGAAGTTATAACTCAAGCAGTGGCCCACATGCTTTTCCATGAGACAAGATGCAGTGGAATTTGTTTTTGTTTTTGTTTTTCACCATATAGATATTGAGGAGATCTCATGAGTAAAATTTAATATGGTAAACAATTTTTTTTTTCTTAAGGGAATGCTTAACTTAGTCTGGATTTTTGTAGTTATTGTTAAAATTGAGGGTAAATTGTGGTAAAGAACATCAAGACTATAGTAATTGTTTTATGTCATGCTGTTGAATTATGATAGGGTGCTTAGATTTTTATCCACCATTAATTTTGCCCTAGAAGTGAACATTTCAATCTACAAGGAAGGGACATAATATCTCAATATTATTATCAATGTAGTTTTGACTTCTAGGAACCCTGTATTCCAGAAGGCCACACACCACTCACTGAAAACCTCTGCCATAGGGTAGTAAGTATGTGGGAGGAAATTTGTTTATAGTAATGTGATAGAAATAAATAACATAACTAAAGAAGGACTTTAAATATGACCCTGGAAGAGCTCAAAGGCCTAAAATAAAACTGTAACTGTTTCTAGTGAAAAGAAGGAATTTCTTGGTGTGTTTTTGCTGTGTGCATGTGTGTATGTATGTCAGAATATGTCATTTCCCTTTAACGCTCAGAATGAGAAAAGTCTTTTTGCAAGTACATTTCTCATATTTAGATGTTTTTATTCAAATTCAGGAGTTGCTAATTTGAAAAGGTCTCCAAAAGAGGTTTGAGAATGATTAGCATTTTGAATAATTGACTAATTTGACTAATTAAACCTATGAGTAAATCCTAAGGCTCTTGACTTATTTATTCAAGGGATGTTAAGTTTGAGGTAGAATTTAATAATGGTGCTTCAGAGCCTAAAATACATTCCTTAGTTAATGAGGATTTTGAGTCTTTGCTCAAAATCAGAAGGAAAAGTAATTCAAAATATGACAAAAAATAGACGATCTGAGAAATCCAAGTTGCTTTGTGAGTCATCACATGTGCTCATATGTGAATGCTGTGTTTCTGTACATGTGTATGTGTAGTGCTTCCAATAAAATCCTGTGCACACAAATCATACACACCAATAGCAGAACTATTATAGTTGGAGTGTTTCTGAGCCCCTGGTCCAATTCTTTCCCCCACCATTTCTCTACTGACTTCATTAGAGTCCTTAGAACACAGTTGGCTGTAGTGAGATTTTGCCAAACTCTCTTTCAAATGAGGAAACTGAGGTTTTAACCAATGGAATGATCTAGGCAAGAACACACGGGCTAGTGAAAGGCAGAATTTATCGTGTGTCTGACTTCTGAACTCTGAAATCTGTTAATGCAGAATTATTTTTTATCCCTGTTTGAGAATAGAGAGAAGGAGACTCTACTCCTAACTTTGTGCTGGGAACCCAGAGAAGATGAATGGATTTAGGATGTAAAGTTCTTTCAATCCTTACTTCATTCTTCTATGTTCAATGTGAATTGGGGGAAAAGAAAGAAAGAGGAAGATAAACTAAAATGTAATACTTTATCCTCCAGCTGTGCTCTGCTTTCTAGTCAGGATAGACTCATCTGAGTCTTAATTGAGAAACTTAACACACAACTGAATTTTTAAAATTTAAAAGTTTAAATATGTCTGAAATATATATGCAACTCACGTGTTGGAATCAAAGAAGGAAGCAACATTCATTCAAAGATATTCTGATATATAAAATGAATTTCTTTAGAGGAATATTTATTATCAGACTTTAAGAGTTGTAGGGTTAATAGAAGATAATAGTGTTTTTTTTTTTTTCAATTTTGTCTTTTTTTCATTGTTTTGTTTTGGTAGCAGGGCATTTAACAACACTGAGCCACATCCTCAGTCCTTTTCAGGTTTTTTTTTTTTTTTTTTTTTTTTGTTTGTTTTTTTTTTTTTTTTGAGACAAGGTTTTACTAAGTTGCTTAGGGCCCCCCTAAATTGCTGAGGCTGACTTTGAACTTGCAATCTTCTGGCTTCAGCCTAGCAAACTGTTGGGATCACAGGTGTACAATTACAGTTGGCTTATTTTATCCTGGTGTTTGTGTATTTATTTATTTATTTTTCAAGAAACAACTATTAGGTTAACAAAAAGAAAAAGGATATAAAAGGAAAATCCTGACATGCCAAAGAGAACCAAGGTATTTTCCTGGGATTATAAGCAGGTGTTGCAAAATATAGTTTTTCCTTTTTTACCTTTTGTTTGAAAGAAGACTTTGGGTTCAATATACTAAGTGATAAACTGCCTAAGCTCAAAGGCCTAAAATAAAACCATAATGTTTTCCAGTCCAGTGAAAAGAAGGTAATGTTGGTGTGTTTTCTTCCTTAACTGATTTGTAAGTTGGTATTTGTGTGATTCATATTTTGGCCCCTTCAAAATTGACATAGTCAAATACCTCTCTTTCATAAAGAGACTTCTGAGTGAATTTCACATGTTGCTCTATTTTTAATTGTGTTTTAAGAAGTAATTCAATATTGAACTCTGGTGACGATAAATCTGAGAACAGAAATATTTTGACTGAATATGAAAGAGACGAATATTCCAAAATAATGAGCAACATATTTTGTCTGGTTCTATAATTGAGAAATTCAAAGATTCTTTATATTGTCACATGTATGTCAGTTTTAATAACAATATGATAATGGATGACATTAAATGAGATGATTCTTTGCTTAATGCTCTCCATTATGTTTTTATTTATTTAAAAAAAATCCACGAAAATCTATGCACCTTTTACCAGGAAATATCTTCCAATTCTTTTTTTTCCCTATTTTGATATATTTATTTCTATTGTTTTATTTATTTATTTTATTAGTTCTTCTATATATGACAGTAGAATCCATTTTGATAAAATTATACAAGCATGGAATATATCTCATTTTAATTAAGACCACTTTCTTGTGGGTGGGCAGCATGCTGGATTCATATAGGTACTTTTGTATGTGTACACAGGAAAATTATGTTAGATTCATCCTACTGTCTTTCCTAATTATATTTCCTAATTGTATTTTCCTTTCCCTTCCTTTCATTTCTGAAATTTGTCTAATTTCCTCAACTTTTTTTCTTCCTCTCACCCACTTTATTGTGGTTTAGTTTCCACATATCAGCAAAAACATTTGATCCTTGCTTTTTGGGCATTGACTTATTTTACTTAGCATCATAGTCTCCAGATCCATTAATTTACTGGCAAAGATCATAATGTTATTCTTCTTTACAGCTGAGTAATATCCCATTGTGCATATATACCACAATTTCTTTATCCATTCATGTGTTGCTGGGCATCTAGGTTGGTTCCATAGTTTGGCTATTAAATTCTGCTACTATAAATATTGATGTAAATTTAAATCAAGAACCATACAATTTCTTAATTAGGAAAGAGTAAATCTTTGTTCATTTTCTAGGTGATAAATTGGGCAACATTAAAAAGAATTCATGATTATATAATGATCTCAAATTACATAAATTTTGACAATGTTCAATCTGCTAAGTAGTGATCCTAGTGAAAGAAACTAATAAAATAACAATGAATAAGATGACAATTGGCTTGTGTATGTCACCTACTAAAATAACTTTAAGTTCTGTTGATTGACTGGATGATATGTAAACGCCAAATATTGTATAAAATCTGGAATTTAACCTTGATGGCCATGATTTTCCCTATGCATTTTCAAGGAGTTATATAAAGAAAATTGAAGGCAGTGTTACTTTTCAAGGCACTATTTGATACCATTTAAAATGGAAATACACTAAGGACTAACTTTTCTCTGATGCTAACCATGGAAAATTAAAACAGTCCTAAAGAATAAATGAAGATTTAAGCACAGCAGAGGGAAATGGAGTTCGGGGCTAACTGGGAGTCCAGTAAAAGGAGAATCACATGAGCAGGAGGGGAAATGGCTTTTTTCTTCTTCTGGGAAATTCTGAATAACCTGATTAGATGTTGCCTTTTATTACTGTTTTAACAGGAAATTATTTCAAATAGGATTTAAATTAAAGGGAATATTTCTGAACCTCTGATATCAAGAATAAACTAGATAAAAAGTAGCACAATTATTTTCAATAAAGAGGAAGCAAGAACTGAAAGTTATAAATTAGTTTTTCTTCAGTTCAATATTGAAGAATGTACTTTTTTCTTCTAAGATTATGCAGCCAACTTATTTCAAAAGGCCATTTAAAAGCAAGATTGGATTTTTGGAAGAAAGCACAGAAATACCAATAATAGTCTATGATCTTAAATGATAGACTGAAGCAGAGAAAAGACATGGAGTGAATTATTCAATTTTAGCTCTGTTGCTGCATTCACATTGGGGAAGCTGAATGGTGTAGGCAAATGTCTATACCCTGTAACTGTTTCATAAATCATGATGCATTTTCCAGTTCTATAAATACTCGTAATTATTGGTATAACTGTACTTGTAATTTTTTGTGTTCTATTTATAATCATAATATAGGGCCTTATAACAATCATTTACCCTTTTAAATAGCAACTATTAACATACATTCAGCTTTCAGAATTTCATGCATACATATACTCTCTCATATACACACATGCACACACACATATACATGTACATATCAGAGAGTATCATATTAGGTACAAAATAACTAGAGAAATAATTTATTAACAAATACTTTTCTAAGAAAGTGATATCTATGATAGGTGAATATTAAATTTTGGCAATATTTTCTTGTTATTAGAGACTAAAGGTTGATTGTAGAATTTCTTTCTCTAAAGATTAGTAGTAAAAGCACTTTTTTGTGACCCTAAATGATTCACAACCTAATGTCGATTTCTTTCTGGGCTACCTCTTCAGCATTCTGTGTGAGCAATTGGGAATAATGAGTGGTATTTAGGATTCTGTGTTTGCTATACAAGTCTTCACAGTTGAAATGAAGATAAAATTATTAAAATGTATCAAATAGTAAGGTTTTTTTTCCCCAAGTAACTTATCCTGGGTCTGATACTAACATAAAGTAAGTTCCTGAGCAATTAGGTTGCATTGTAAGTTATAAATGTTTGCTGATGAGTTGTAATGAGCAATGCTCCTGAAGCCAGCTCTGGATTATCAAGAAGCAGTGGATGGAAGGTGAATTTGGAATTTCAGACTAGATTATTAGAGACAATTTTCTTAAAAAAAAAGCAATCAGAAATGTCTACATTTTAGTGAATGCTCGGACACCCCTCTATTTATGGGAAAAAAGGAGGATTATAGTAATGATACCATCATGGACAGGTGGAGGCAGAATGAATGGGATGCTAGTAATATCTTAAGAGATGTACACGAGGAAGTTGAATCCTCAACTGGGAGTTGAGTTCTTGGGGCTGAAAGGCAATGAGAGTCTCCTTGAAGTATTTACTGTACCCTAATAGAGTAAATCTAAAATCAGAACCAGGCAGATTCCAATTTTAGCTCTGTGACATATTAATTAAACCTGCAGTCCTGTCAACGTTGCTCAACTTGTTTCCTGTGAAACAAAGATATGAATACCCAGTAGAGTTTGGGGGGGCATTTGAAAATAGAGGATTGACACCAAGGATGAACCTCCCCAAAGAGTATGATGAGACTTGGTGGAATCTTGTCCAGCAAGGAGATGGGGAATAGAAGCCAGTTTAGGAGGCTATCAAATGAGAAGCTCAATTATATATATATAACAAATAATATATATATATATATAATATATATATATATAATATATATACACAAATTATATATATATATACACAAATAATATATATATGCATATATATATATATATATATAAAACAAATAATACACACACACACACATACATAAGCAAGATGTCTTCAGTCTATGACCAAAATGTTCAAAAGAGTCAAGCATATATTGCCTAGTGGCTAAGGAAAAGTTAAAGAAATGAACAAAAAAGTCACAAAGGAGAGAAAAACATTAAAATAAAGCATATGTTTTACTTTTTTAATAGCAAAATCAAAGAAATCTATCCTTAAATTTCATTCTTCTTTCCTTTGGATTATTGTTTAAAGGGCAGATTTAATTAAATTAATTTGAATTAGTTGATCATTTTATTTTCTATATTTTGTTAGTGTATTATAGTTACATATATAATAATGTGGTACATTTTGACACTCATAGATGCAATTTATGCATTCCTCAATGCATATTCATAAATGCATATAACATGATTATCTCTATTTAAATCCCAGTACTTCCCCTTTTATTCCTCCCAAGACCATTTTTCTATGTTTCTTGTCTTCCTTCTATTTATTTATTTTTTAATGGGTGATTATAGTTGTACATAAAAGTTGGATTCTCTGTGGTAGAGTCCTAGGTGCACAATTTATTCAATTTCATTCTGTAGGTCCTCCCCTCTACCATTCTTTTTCTCTCCCTCTCAATTCCCTCCCTCTTTTCCATTATTCTTCCTTCTATTTTCATGAGATCCCCTTTGTATTCCTTATTTCTCTCTTGCTTCTGCCTATGAGAAAAAACATTTGACCCTTGACTTTCGGAGTCTGGCTAATTTCACTTAGCATAATGTTCTCCCAGGTCCATCCATGACATAATTTCATTCCTACATATAGCTGAGTAAATCTCCATTGTGTATATAGACCATATTTTCTTTATCCATTGTCTGCTGACAGGCACACAATAACTTGGTTATTGTGGATTGTGCTGACATAATCACTGATATGCCTATCCCACTACAGTATGCTGATTTTAGTTCTTTTGGATAAATACCAGGGAATAGTATTGTTGGGTCATATGGTGGTTCCATTCCTAATTTTTTTGAGGACTTTCCATACTTCTTTCAAAAGTGATTGTAATAATTTGCAGTGACACCAGGATGAAGTACCTTTGTCCCCACATCCCAGCAACAATTGTGTCAGTTTTATACTTGATGACTGCCATTCTAACTGGAGTTAGAGAAATCTCAGGGAAGTATTGATTTGCATTTCTCTAATTGCTAAATATGTTAAACATTTTTCCTATATTTGTTGATCACTTGTGATTCTTCTTTAGAAATGAATGTTTCGATTATTTGCTTATTTATTGGTTGGGTTATTTGTGTTTATGGTGTTAAGTTGGTGAGTTCTGTATATATTCTGGATATTACTCCCCTCTCTGAGGAGTGGCTGGCAAAGATTTTTTCCTACTCTTTAGACTCACTCTCTCTTCATCTTTTATTTCCTTTTCTGTGTAGGACCTTTTTAATTGAGGTCATCCCATTTGTCGATTCTTGGTTTTGATTTAAAAATAAGTTCCAGAGGAAGTTCGAGTTCAAAGAGAAATTATTATTAAAAGTGTTAAACTCTTCTATGTCTTTGAAAATCCAAAAATATTTAATAAAAATATAAAAGTGTTAGGTCATCATTGTAATACAATATGGAAAACAGTGTAGTATATGATTTCATTCATTAATATAGTCTAAACATTTAAGTAAAATTGAGTATATTAAGCTAACAGTATAAAAATTATAATTCATCTTGATCAATTAAATTTTGTCAGACATTTTTAGAGGCTGGAAAGGATAAAACTTATTTATGAAAATTTTATGTCAGTGCATTGCAGTAGAAAACTACTTGCATATAAAGAGCCTATAAGCATGTTTGATGGCATAGTGATACTCTCTGTTCTTTGGTTCTGAGTTTGGAACCCAGGGCCGTGTGCATGCCAAGCAGATGCTCCACTATGGATCTATATCACCATCCCAGTGATGATTTCTAGTAAAATTTCTAGGTGGGATAGAAATACAATAAATCACTTTAGCAAGATAAATATTTCTTACAATAAATATAGAAAGAAATTTTATTAAATAATGAAGTATTAACAACGATATCACAACAGAAGAAAAATTTGGGAGTGTCACTGTCACTGTGATCATTCAATATTGTGTTGACATTGAAGCGAATAAAACATTTCACTAAAATCAAACAAATGTTCTTCACCAAATACAGTCAGAGCAACTGGAGTATCCACATGAAGATATCCTCATAGTAAACTCAATGCCATATACATGTATAAGAAATAACTCAAGGTGGAGCAGGGACTTATACGTAAA
Source organism: Callospermophilus lateralis (assembly GCF_048772815.1). Classification (NCBI taxonomy): domain Eukaryota; kingdom Metazoa; phylum Chordata; class Mammalia; order Rodentia; family Sciuridae; genus Callospermophilus; species Callospermophilus lateralis. The sequence goes on along the minus strand of NC_135313.1, from coordinate 105,422,384 downwards.
TTATAGAACTACATTCTTTCTAGACAAAAAAATGTCAAAAAATCTTCAAACTCTAGGATTAAGTCAGATGGTGGTACATGTCTGTCATCCTAGGGACTCAGGAGGCTGAGGCAGGAGAATTGCCAGTTTGAGGCCAGCCTCAACAACATGGCAAGGTCTGAAACAACCTAGTAAGACCCTATCTCAAAATAAAAAATAAAAAGGCCTGGGATGTGGCCCAATGGTTTAGAGCCTCTGACTTCAATCTTTGGTATAAAAAAGAAAGAAAGAAAGAAAGATCTAGGATTAGGAGAAACATTAAAAGAATTGACAGGAAAAGCAGGGTTCATTAGAGGCAAACTTAGGCTGGGGATATTACGATGTGTGAGGCAACATCATGTGTGAGGCCCTGAGTTCAATGCCAGAATGACAGAAAGAAAACAAAATGAAAAATAAAATGGGAAATTGATAAACTGGACCTTAGCGATATTAGGGACTTTTTTTCTGAATGTCTTTTTCAAGATGATGAAAGAGGAAAAAAAATTTGAAATTTGTGTATTTGATGAATATCTGCATCTGAAATAAACAAAGAACTCTCCAAAACCAGCAGTTAAACAAGCATACCTATGAAACAATTTCATTAGAAAATGGACAAATAACATAATCAGGCACCTCACCGAAGAGCATATGCAGGTCAAAATTAAACACATTAAAAGATATTCAACATCATTAAGTATTACAGAAATGTAAACTAAAATCATAAGGGGATATTATTATTTAGCTACACCCATATCAGAATAGCTAAAAATTTAAAAATTACACTTAAATTCTGACAGTTGCAGCTGGATCATTTACTATTGCTGGTAAGAATATAAAATGTTATAACAATTCTAGAAAAGCATTTATAATTTTTTAAATATAGTTACATAGGTGTTTACCGATTGATCTAGCAATTGTGTGCTTGGGCATTTATCACAGCACAAAAGAAAAAAAATATGTTTATACAGGATCTTGTAAAAATATGCGTAGAAGTTTTATCCATAATTATTCAGAACTAGAAAGAACAACAACTGCTGTTAAGTGAGTGAATTCTTAAATAAACTGTACTATATTTATACCCAGGAATATTACTCAGAAATGAAAAAGGATTAGATTATTGATACACTCAACAACTTGAATGGCTCTCAAGAGAATTTTGTTCAGTGAAAAAGGTTGATCTCCAAAAGTTATGTCCTATGCAATTCTAATTATTCAAGATTGTTGAAATGACCAAATTGTAGAGATTTGAAAAGACCATTGGTTGGCAAGTATTGAATAATACTGTAGCATAGGAGATGATGGAACTTATTCTAGTCACCATTTTTGTTGCTGTTACCAAAAGGCTTGACGAGAACAATTTTGGAGGAGGAAAGGTTTAGTTTGTGCTCAGGTTTACAGAGGGCTCTTTCTATAGAGAGTTGATTCTGCTTGTCTGGGTAAGATGAGGCAGAGCACCATAGTGGAAGGATGTAAAGAAGAAAAGAAATTCCAATCCTGAAAATAAAAAAAGCAGAGAAAGATATTCTCCCATGGGACAAATTACATAGCCCATAGGCACAGCCCCAGTGGCTACCTTCTCCAGCTACATCCTACTTGCCTGTAGTTACCATCCACTTACTCATCCATTCAAGTAGATTAATCCATTGATTATATCAAGGCTCTCTGACCCAATCATTTTACCTGTAAACTTTTTTGTAAACTTTTTTTGCGTTGACTTACACATGAGCTTTTGGGGGACACCTCATATCTAAACCATAACAGAACTGTACTTTATCTTGACTGGTATTGGTCATATGATCAGTTGCAAAGAATTAAACACAGTTGCACACAAACACATGAATACATGTAAAACTGATGAGATTAATAAGGTAGATGTCAGTCTCTATATTTGTCACTAAGGAAACTGAAAAGTAACCAGAATCTCATTGTAATTTTTTTTTAACAATTGTATGTGAATCTACAATTTCCTGAAAATAGAAATACAAAATATTGCTTAAATGTTTGAAAAGAATGAAAAGAAAAACTATTCTAAGATAATATAATTGAATGCAATTATAGTATAGCATAGAAAAAAATAAGAAATTTAAAAATTAAAAATTTTAAGAAAATATGCTGTGGTGTATAATATAGCCACCAAATGAGAAATGTTCTATTCACAACAGTTACAAATTATTAGGACTAAATCCAATATGAAAGGTTAAGAAAATAAATGAGAAATCAAAGGTAAAATGTTGTCTATGTACATAAAATGTAAGTTTAAACTGTGATATATTTCTTTTTCCTATTTTCTGTGTATTTAAAGTATTCTTTTAATAAGATTCCCATCTGGGTGAGTTGTGGTCTGCATTTGAAGTTCACATATGAGAAGAAATATTTCAGAGTAGCCAAAAAGTAATTTAAAATTGTCAATAAGATTATTTGGTGTGGGGCACTCACCTTAGAGGTTGGAGATATATATTCATCTATCTATCTATCCATATCCTCCTGAGAGATATGATAAACAATGTATGTAGAGTTCAGTAGAAAGAGGTGAAATAACATTGCAAAAGAACAGATGCTTGGAAGTAAAATTTTCATTATAGTAAGTAAGGATCATTTATTTAATCAGTTACATTGCATATTCTCTCTACTGAACCTATATAAGTTTATTGAATCAAGGGAAAAAATTCTATATCAAATAGTCATGGTGACGTGTAATTCCTTTAAGAATTGAGAAGAATTAGGTTAGACAAAATGATAGTGCAGTTCTATAATTTTGGAATACTTCAAATTGTGAAACTTACTTACATCCAATCTGATCTTAAGAGATCTCATAAATTTATGTTAGAAACAGATTTATATTTGAAATTCCAACAAAACCAGTTCACATGATTAAACCTCCAAACTCTTATTATGTAAAATGAATTCTAGATCAAGTGTTCTTTGGACTGTCAAACACTTATGCTTTTACTAAAGTGTCCCCCTTCTCTTTCTCATAAATCTTTGACACCTGTCAAACCAAGTTCTTTTATTTTTTATGTTTAGTAGACTGTAAATTTAGTAAAGAAAATTTCTATATACCACCACCCATAGTCCCACACATGCACAGATTTTTCCTTATCAATAACCTCTCTGAGGTGGTATGTTGGCTGTGTTGATGAACCTACATTGAAACTTAAAAATTTGCTTTAGGGTTCACTTATGATGCACATTCTATAGATTTGGCCAATGATGTGTATCCACCATTCTAGTGTCATGTAGAATACTTTCACTGTTCTACATACAGTTCCTGTTCTGTGCGCATTCAGCTCTCTCTTCCCTAAAGTCTCTGGAAACTGCTTATATTTTTACTGTCTCTACGGTTTTACTTTTTTGCAGACTGATGTATAGTTGGAATTATGTAGTATGTAACTTTTACAAGTTGGCTTCTTATGTTTAATAATATGCATTTAAGTTTCTTCCATGGCTTGCTTAACTCATCATTTTTAGCCCTGAATAATAATTTCATCATTTGGCTATACCACAGTTTATTTATCAATTCACTCACCAAAGGACATCACTGGTTGCTTCCAAATTTAACAATTACAAATAAAGTTGCTATAAACATCAGTGTGCAAGGTTTCAACTCCTTCGGGGTAAATTCCAAGAAGTATAATTACTGGATCATATTCTAAGAGTATGTTAAGTTTTGTAAGAAACTTACAAATTATCTTCCAAAGTGACCATACAATTTTGTATTCTTGTCACCAATGATTGAGATTTGTTCACTTTATTTTTTTGTTAGGTCTTTTTTGATTCCTTTTGCATGATATTTCTTTTCCTCTCTCTGAACCCATTTAGCACTCTGCATCCTAATTTGACACCTATAAAATTCCTTGCTCTGTGAATATAAACTCCTCTGGCAAGGTCATTGATAAGTCTCCTGTTGTGATACTTGTGATACTTCATTTGTTAGCTTGAAATTATTTGAATGAATTAAGAAAGTTTAAATTTTTCATCATATTATCAAGCATATGATATGTATGTCATTGGATAACATTTTTTTTTGTTTTGCAAATCTGTGTCTCATGCTAAGGATGAAATCAATTTGTGTGCGTATATGTGTGTGTGTGTATATATATATATATATATATATATATATATATATATATATATATAATAAACATTATATATTTCATGAGAAAGTGAGATTCAGTTATTTCTTGTCAGCTATTTTGTTGGATATATACATGCTTGATTCATATGAAAGAAATTGCATTTGAAATTATTGACTCTTTGCCCCAGATTTTCAGCTGAATAAAACAAAGCTGTTGTTGCAATAAGTGCTGAACTTTTTAAAAATAAAATCTAATGAGGTTAGTATATACTTTGACATTTTATTTTCAATCAGTGAAGGTCAGAGCTGAAAGGTCACAAAGAAGAATTTGAACAGAAAATAAACAATGCTATTATTTTCCAAAGAAATAAAATATTGCTGTCGATAGTCTTTTGTGTCTAAAAGGATGTTCAAATGTTTAATTTTGGTTCTCTAGATGTATTATCCTTTCATTTTCTATCTTTTCAAATGTAGAAAGAAAATACACCTAGCTTGTCTGTTAGGAACTGATATAAAATATATAGTTTTTGTTTATATTCTAACATGTTACTATTTAAACTTTACATTTAATTCCTAAATCTACTTAGTACTTGTTGAGTGATAATTGTTTTGTTGAATTTGATATTTATTTATTTGCCAAACTTCCTTTTGATTTGGACAATTTTCTTTACTGTGTATGTGCAGGTTCCTCAACTTTTCTTTCTTTGGTTTTTACAGTAAAACTGAAAATTTACCTTTAAAAAGAACATGGAAAAGTGGGTTTGGAAAGTGAGGGCCAGGGTTATGGTAAAATAGTGAAAAGTGTGTGTGTGTGTGTGTGTGTGTGTGTGTGTGTGTGTTTCGGGATCAGGGATTGAACCCAGGGACATTTAAACACTGAGCCACATTCCAACATTTTTTTTTTTTTTTATTTTTTATTCTGAGTCAGGTCTTAGGACCTCACTAAGTTGCTAAGGCTGGCTTTGAACTTGTGATCCTCTTCAGCCTCCTGAGCCACTGGGATTACAGGCATGTCCCACCACACCCAGCTATAAAAAAGTGTGTTTTTAACAGGATAAACAGAAATTATTAACTGTTTCCATTTACACCTAAGTATATAACATGGGATTCATATATTTGTGCCAGATCAAGACAATTTAATTTTAAAAATAATTTATTAAAATGTTCATGAGACAAAGTTCAAAAGCTATAAACCATGTCAAAATGGCCACTTTATGTTGATATCTAGGTAACAATTTTTGAAGAAATAATATTCCATATTTTATAACTTTTATTTTAAAAACCAACATGAGATAGGATCTAATCTAGCATGTGTTTTACTTTAGATGAACTCACCAATTCATCAGAAACCAGGCTGTCTTTAGAAGACCTGTTCAGGAAAGACTTTGTGCTTCACAATCCTGAGGCTCGATGGATCAATGGTATGTAGAGACTTCTTATATATTATATTGCTTTTAATCCTTTATAATTTAAATTAGAAGTGATATTTGTAGGTAATGTTTTAGTAGATGCTATTCTTTGAACTATAATTATATGTATCATTTAACAAGAAATCAGAATGTTGCCTCATATGAGATACAGTCAATTCCTAAAATAATGCATCAATACAACTATCTTCCAGACATTGTTAATTATGCAGTAGCTGCTGGGTTTTTTTTCCCCCTAGTCTGGCACAGAAACCATTTCAACTTTCCTTAAATTAATTTCTTAGATGAAAATTGAAATGGGAAACCACTGATTAGCTCCCTGGATTCTGGTTTTGTCATTTTGGTAGGTAATACAAGGAGCTATTGTTGAACTAATAATGAGAAATGTGTTGGTGAAAAGGAAGTCACAGGTTTTCATTTTTGTAAATATTCTAATTTCACTGATATTACTAATCATCAGGGTTGGATAGTTGTTAATCTCTGCCCTTCACTTTATTTATAGGTAATATACTTGCTTGTATCTAAAGCATAGATGTAATTATTTTTATAATACATAAAAAGCTTTGCCTTTTAATCTAATACATATTATCTCATTTATAGTCCATTTCTTCTTCTCCAATATTCTAATTAAGTGAATTTATGCCTGCAAATTAGACATTAATTTATGGAAGCTATAAAAAGAATGCAATTTAATTCATAAGGGCAAGGACCAAATCATACTTGTTTACCTGGCACTGGTATAGATCGGGGAGATCCACAGGCATTAAAGATTTATTTTTTAAAATAAAACAAATGATTATTTTAAATTGAAACCCACTATCATTTTTCCCAAAATTCAAATTTCTTTTGAAGTTTGTTACAATGTAACTATGTATCATGGTGGCAGTATTACAGATGTAGAACGTAATACAGCATTTTTCTTAATAATAATATTATTACCAAATATGGCCCTCCCACTGAAATTTCAGAAGTCATCTCACAATGTGTGGTTGTAATTATGTGAATCATCAATTCACTTACTAGTTAATATTTTCTCTTAATGGTGATGATGAAAAAGGAAGGTGTCAGAATTTTCAAGAATACTGGTAGTTGTAGGCTGGTGTTGGGTTGCTCTGCATGATGAATATCAGTGCTGTTTTTTTTTCTCTGGTCTATTTCTTTAAAAAAAAAAGAATACTGGTAGTGTTTTGTTATGTTTGAAATGCTGAATAATTTCCTATTTGATTGAAAATGACTTTGGACAAATTACAGAAATCTGTGCAGTCTTTGGCTCAGGAAAGTAACAAAGGAATCTTGCCCCCCATCTCCTTCTCAGTTTAGCTTGGACTACATAAAGATGCAGTTACTCCTGTGTGTCACTGACACTTTTATATTGAAGTTCCTAAGGAATGAACAGATATTCAAGCAGTGAAGTACATGCTAAATTAAACCACATTTTAATATCTAGGACACAGATTCTACTTTTATACTTCATAAGATATCAGAATGATGTATTTGGACTTAATCATTTTAATCGTTTTTTTAGTAATTTCTTTACCAAGCATTGGTAACCTTAATTTTGAGAAGGCAGACTGGAGCAGAGCTGCAGTGTTACTGGAACATTTTAAGTAATACATAAGATATATAATATTGATAAAAAATTGATATAAAACAACCTTTAAACAGAATCTGTATTAAACAGAATGTTGGCTCTGAGAGCAAGGCAGTCTTTATAAATACCACCAAAGGAATTAGTTTAGTGTCTGTAGATTGTGTGCACTGGGTAGCTTTTGTCATAGTGGAATGGATTTGTGTAGTTACCTAACTCACCCTCCTTTCTGGTGTCCCTAGATAGTTATCCTGTTTACATATCCCATATAGCTGGAAAATACAGTGGCAACCATATGAACAGTATGCATAACATTGGCCTCCTTATCAGAGATCATATCTAAATGGAAAGCAATGAGCCCCTCCTCTTTATTCTAAGGAGATGTCTCACCAGGTTTTCTTAATGCATATGTCACTTGGAGGCTTTCAAGCTAAGCTGATTTAGAAGCTTCACTTAATTCTTGGAGGTCATCATAGGAACACTTAATGCATTGCTGGTCAAGGGTAAGCAGGGAGTCTGGACAGCCCTGAGATGTGTAGGTTGTGGAGAAGCGTCGTCATTCATTATGCAGGTTCTCCAACAATATATCTGAGAATGTCATTGCAGCCTTGGATGGATGCTTGTGTTCATGGTTAACTTAACAACTGCCTTGTCCCAGATCTGTTCATATCCTTGAAATCTCCATTTTTATAGCATCTTCTTCCTAGTCATGTCACCTTGAAACCTAGAAATCCATCTTCTTTAAAATTATTCATTTCTCCACATATATGTGATGAAAAATTGATCATCAAAGAAGGTTCTAATGTTGAGTGCTTCTATGTTAAGCTCTGTGATAGATGCTTTAAATATATATTTCATACCATAGCTTATAACACTGAAATTAACCCCAGAAAACTGATTCTTAATCAAGAAACTTATCCAGACCCATTCAATAAGAGGCAGAACCTGCTTTAATCATTATGTGTAAGTATGAAACTTACCCTCTCGTTGTCTCTCTCTTCTGATATGCCTTTGTCAAATTTAGCATATTAATTTATCCCTGTCATGATGAATATTACAGTGATAATTTTTCTCCTCAGGTACATCCACACAGACATAAGTTAGGCAGTCACTAAAGATAAATGTTATAAGCATATTTATTGACATGTTCATGATATAACAAAGTAAAAATTGTGACTTCAACAGGCTGTGGTTATAGCTCAGCGGTAGAGCGCTTGCCTCACATATGTGGGTTCGATCCTCAGCACCACATAAAAATAAATAAGATAAACAAAGATATTGTGTCCATCTTTAAAAAGAAATAGTGACTTCAAACCTGTTAACTGTACCTGATATTACATTTCATTGTACAACAGTGACTGTCTTGATTATTTTTTTCTTATGTCTTATTCCTCTTTTCTTGATTTTCTTCAATAAATGTGTATGCTTCTATAATTTTTGTATAATTACTAACGAAGAAAAATTACTCTCTCCCCCTTTCTGTCTCATGGGTCTCTAATTCCTACAGTAATCTCCTGTCAAATACAACTTTGTAAGGCCCAGCTAATAACTGTTAAAATGCTCCTCAAAGACCATCAGGAAGGACTATTTTACCAATTAAACAGAAGAAAGGGGTGTCAAGAATTCCTTTGTTTGAAATTGTGTACACAGACAGTTAACAGGATTACTGTTATACAATAACTTCTGTTATCCCTAGGTCAGAATTAAACAAAAATTTAGAGAAATTTTCGGATTTTGTTCAAAAACTGACATATTGACATTTAAAGTTTTTAATATAATACATGAGCTTTCTTTTTTCCTCTTAATTAATGCAGGTCAGATTGGTAGCACTTATAGGGGATATGATATATCAGAATTCTTTCCTTTTTTTGTTTTCATGATACTCATGACAAAGAACAAATCTGACTCCAAAGTTAGGATGGTGATATTGGAAGGAGAAGCTATAAAGCAACTTTAGTAATTTCAGGATATTCATTTTGAGCTTTTATACCAAATGAATTGAGTGATATTGACGTTTTAAATTTTGTCTTCAACTCTTTGTAATTAGCCACTTCCAAAATGAATCCCATGTAGTATAAACAATTTAAATGGGTTTTTATCTAAAATGGACTCTGGATTTTACATGAATCAGAATTGCAGTGGAAAAACATACCACCATGTAATAAAGTTTCTATGGATGGCTAGTCTGTCGCTTGCTTACTCCATAAGTGTGACACTTAATGAAATTGGTCTACTTGCACATTTTTGTATTGTGCAGCAATGTCAAATTGCTATGAAGCTTTGTACAGGCTTCCTCTTGATTAAACTTATCCTTTCCTGAACCAGCGGTCAGCACTTTACCAACTGGCTTTCATCTGCCAGTGTGGCCCATCAGAGCTCTTGCTCTAAGAGACAGTAGGAAATGAGGAACTGGACTTGGGACACATTCACCTTGAGTTGCTAGTGCTCCATGAGTAGTTGAATTTCTTAAGGAGAAAACCTATTATATTTTGTTCATGTGTTCAGATGGGCCCACTTGATCTACAATCAAATGGTTCATTTTGGGGCCTTTTTCTCATAGTGTACATTCTCTTTGCTCTATACAGTTTGAGTTGTAAATGTGATATGAGTTGTTGCACACACATTTTATTTTAAATTGGAATCTGGAATGGGTGATAATGTTTGAGGCTCTGGGTTTTATCTTGATATTATCAGGTTCATGTTGGAGCCAATTAGAGAAATTTGCCACATGATATTCCAACAGAGATATTTAAACCTGTTATTTTTTAAATGATGTGTGACACTGTAATACACTGAAATAGAAAAGACATTAAATCAAGCTAGTCCAGGGTCTTGCAGCTACTTATTGAAGCTTTTTAAGGCTTGGTTTCTTCATTCAAAGTGTGGATAATAGCACTCTGGCTGGAAGCATAATGAAAAGAAAATGAGCAAAAACCTGTAACAAACAAAGATGAAAAGGAAAAAAAAAAGAAAGAAAATATATAAATAAAAGACCTTGTAGATCTTTAAATGTAAGAGACCCATATAGCTGCTTTTGGACATGTTTAGACATCTGATGTTTCTTTATAATTGTCCCTAGCAGTCTTATTCTCATAAATAATATCCAGGATATTAAAGAGGAAGTGAAAATCTGCTGTCTTAGTGAGATTTCCATCTCTGTGATAAAAATATTCGAGAAAAAGAAGTCAAAGGAAGAAGGATATATTTTGGCTAATGATTTCAGAGGTTTCAATCCATGGTTGGCTGTCCCTGTTGCTTAGTGCTTGAGGCAAGGCAAAACATCCTGGCAGAAGGTCATGGTGGTGGGAATATGCTTGGTTTCTAGCAAGCAGAAAGCAGATACATATATGTGTGTGTATGTGTACATGAACATCCTATTTTATATAGAATATTATAGAACATATAACATTTATTTATTTGTTTGTTTGTTTGTTTATTTATTTTGGAGACAATACCCTTCCAAGGCATGCCTCCAGTGAATGACTTCCACCTAGGTTCTGCTGTTAGTAGGTTCCATCACTTTCCAACAGTTCAATTACGAATCCATCTATGGACCATCCATTGATGAGATCAGAGCTCTTTTGATCCAATCATATCCCCAAATCCCTATCACTGTGCATTGTTACCCTGGAGACTACGTCTTCAACACATTGACTGTTGGGGGACAATCCAGATCCAAACTGTAACAGTCACTGCTGTGAGTTTGACAAAAATCCATACATATTATTGTAGATAATATCAGTAACATTTGCAACAAACAACAACAACAAACAAAAAAACTCATAATCGGGGGAATCCAACAGTTTAGTCTATTCCCTTATTTGTTTGGCATTATTTTACAATGCTAGAATTTTGTACATCTACTTAATTCGACTGAATTGTAGAAGTTATTGAACATCGTTCTTCTCTTTTCAACATATACTTAGTTCTGGGTTAGATTATCTCATTTTTAATCACATTTGTACATTCTTTTTAAAAATTTTTATTTTTATAATTATCAACCAAGTTGACATTTAAGTAAATTGGATTTAAACTTCTGAGTTTCTTGATGATAACATTTTAATTGCAATATTATTTATAAAGACAATATTTGATATTAAATATTTAAACTTACATAAGTGGTTAAATAATTTTACATCTATTTAAAGGAATACTCGATATTAAGTGTAAATGTTTCAAATAAAAACTAATGTCACTTGGTTAGAATGAAATGTCATCTTAAAATTGTATAATACAAAATTATATGTATTCAAAATTTCATAACATACTTGTACATACCTGTATGTGCAAAGTAAATACCAGAAATAAATATGCCAAAATATTATTTAAATAATTAAATAATTTTCTGAATGACTTAAAGTTGTCGTTTTTATTTTTTAATTTTTTGTCCACATTTTCTAAATTTTCCTCAAGTATGCTATCACCTTCCACCAGAGAAGCAGTGCAGAGAGATATGGAGGTTGGTTCCGATCCTGAGAAGATGAAAATGTTCTCAGCCCATCATTGAGCTGGCAGGCTTGAGAGATGTGGACCTTAATAACAGCACTTTCATTCCCTGGTTTTCCAATTGGTTGACTTAGTATTCCTTGTAGTTCATTACCATCATCTTTCTTCAAGTAATATAAATACATAAGAGGGCGATAGAAATTATGACATCCCTGGTTCCTGATTCATAGCTCAGAGAATTGAAAATTAGTTTAGAAATATAATGAATTGTTCTCAAGGCTGACCTTTCTTCTTAAAGTAATGTACACTGAAGTATCTCACCAACCAGAGAAGATAATTTCCTGATGAAAACTAAAGAAGCACTTATAAAAGCATACACTTAAACATATTCACATCTCTCCAAAGAACCAAAATATGTTTTTTATATATTAATTTTAAAATTGTGCTTTTACTGAAATTTAAATTAAATTTCATTTATATCAAATTGTTTGAACTGAAGAATAAAATACAAATTTATATTACAAGAAATTAATTCTATGGAAATCTTCTATACTAACTGGAGATAATCAAACTTTTTTTTGAAGTTCAAATCTAAATATTTTTCTTGAAGGTAATATTTTTAAGATTCCAGTTGGTCTTAAAAATAACAATATTTATACTAAATTCTAAGAGAGTAAGGAAAGATCTTACCAAAAATCTAGTGTTAACATTTCAGAAAAAAAAAAAAATCTGTTTTGGGGGCTGGGGATGTGGCTCAAGCAGTAGTGCGCTCGCCTGGCATGAGTGCGGCCGGGTTCGATCCTCAGCACCACATACAAACAAAGATGTTGTGTCCGCCGAAAACTAAAAAAAATTAATAAATATTTAAAAAATTCTCTCTCTCTCTCTCTCTCTCTCTCTCTCTCTCTTAAAAAAATATCTGTTTTGGGCTAGGGATCTAGCTCAGTTGGTAGAGTGTTTGCCTTGCATGTACAAAGCTCTGGGTTCAATCCCTAGCACCACAAAAATAAAATAAAATAAAATAATCTGTCTATGGTTTTGAAATGTAACGATTAAAGCTTTTAAAGCTAAAAATAAGATTTAAATGTCATGTTACCACATGCTTGTTAAAATAGAAAACTTTTATTGATATTTAAAAGAAATAAAAACAGTTGAGTAAATGGGATGTAACCCCTATGGCCATTCTCAGGGATCACAAACAAGTATTTATTAGGTTCCACCTCTATGCCCTGCACAAAGTTTTGTATATTCTGGGTAGAATTTGTTAATATTAGGAAGATTTGAATTAAAAAAAAAAGATATTCATAGTTCTATGGTATTCTGCTCAATGGTGTTGGGTCTTAGCTCTGTTAGCCTAGTGAGTTTGTCAACATAAATATAGATTAATGGATACATTGACACATCTATCTTTCCATCTATTCATTCAACATGTACTTATTAAGCATAGCAAAACACATTCTGTATAAAAATATATAAGATTGAAAAAACACAGTCATTTTGATCAAGGAGATTTATAATATAAAGATTCCCTATTTTGTACCCTATTGTTTCTGATGTCTTGGACTTAATTAAGTGAAATTAGTAACCTGTGAACTGTGAACAAGGAAGGAAGTTGACATAACTGGAGATGTACAAGAAATATTCAATCCAAACTATGATGGTGTTTGATTCTTTTTCTTCCTCAGAATCCAAAACACACCTGTATATCCCACATCTCGTGCTCCACTGTGACGCAGGACACCATAGCACATTTTAATTTTTGAGGTCCCCTTTATTCTCTCTTCCTCTCCTTTCCTTTGCTACAGTCTTCAGTTACATAGGTTAATACACAGGAGTAATATATGAATGTACACTGATATATTCAAAGCATGTAATGATGGCACCTAGAAGTTGTTGAAACTGGATGGAAATAATAGGCCCTAAACAATTAGGCAATAATTAAATGATAAATTTTTATAAACAGATCCTGGAATGAGAGATATCAATTTGAGTTAAGAACAGTTCAATAGTCTTTATGGAAAAGATAAATTTTAGTCTCGGTGAGGAGAGAAAATGACACCAGAGGATGAAGGAGACACTGATGGGAAAAGAATAAGGTTATGTATGACAGTCACAGGAATTGTCACAGTGTGTAAGGTTGGAGGAAAGAAAATTATGTGTGAGTGTGGGTGTGTGTGTGGGGGGTGTATAAAAGTAATGGTGAATATAGTTAATGGTTCAGATTGGCATAAAATTATCTTACCAAAATTGTTACCTTGCATGCCTTTTACAGGTTTACCCTTTCATTTGACTATAATTTGAACTTTAAAGAATTTGAAGTTGCCCAATTGCCTATTAACTATTTTATTATAAAATGAAGGTGGGAGGTACCAGTAACAGGAATTTTACTAATAATTTCAAAGTGTATCAAATTTACACTTATGTTTCTACTTTCCTAGGACATTTCTGTTTGTTTTATTTATTTCATTTATTTTTTGTTTTTCTTTTTTAGGAAACATTGTTTGGGAGGGTCAACATTACTTTTGCTTTATAAATGAGTAAGCTGAGACCCAGAGAGGTATTCTCCACTTCTTCCAGATTCAAACTCAATAATGAGCTCTGGAGAGAAGCAAGGTCTTCCTTGTTTGATTTTAAGTAGGACACACGGGAGTAGAGAAAAATGTCTAAAGTGAATTTATTATATTATCATGAAGCTAACATTGAATATTCCTTATAGCTCAATTTTAAAAATACCTATAAAGTTAAGGAAAAAATATTAAAGGAAAAGAGAGATAAGGAAAGATATTCCTTATAATCATATTCAATGCTTCAATTCAACTGAAATATTTAGATGAGTTTGAGAAAACCTAATCAGTTTTGTATTGACTGATTTGTTTTCAAAAAGTAAGGAGTCTTTGTAGCCTTACAAAAACTTATATTCAGTGGCTAGGGATGCAGCTCAGCTGTCAAATACTTGCCTAACATGTGCAAGACCCTGAATTCTATCACCAACATCACAAAACCAAACCAAAACAATCACAGGGCAGATTTCATATTAATATTTTAATTCAGCTCACTTTGTTTGAGTCACGTTTTTATGCCCGTCTGTGCATTTCTTTCTGTAGGTCTAACTTCATCATATTGATCACGTAATCAATTTGAATGGCCATTAAAACCTTTCCATAAAATAAAGGCAAATATTTCAGCCTATTAGTTAATATTGGATAAATAAGTGTGAAGCAGAAGGTACCTTCCAAAAAAGTCACTAGCAGGAAAAATTATTGGAAAGAATGTTATTTATCATTAAAAGGCCAACATTATTTATGGTAAGTTATCTCAAGACAGGCATTTGTCAACAGAAACATTCACAATGGTTTGTTTCATAGTGGCACACACAATATTTGAGCTAGCAGAGCTGATCTACTCCTTTTCTGTGTAATTTACCACTTCTTTTTATTCTTGCTGAAAATAAAACACCATTATTTATAAAGTACTCTAGAAATGTAATGATAATGAAATGGCAATATCTACCTTCATCAATTTGTTATTGATGCTATAATAGTAAAATCTTTGAGGTCTTATAGTAGTAGTGATACTCCATGCTAATATTTTTAACTTGTAATAGCTGGTGTTTGTAGTTCTCTAACTTAGGTAGGTATATGATCATTTTATAAATGAAGAATTAATATTTAAAGCAAATAGATGACTTGTTTGAATTTAAGTTTCATATCTTTTGTGAACTTCAAGTCATAAGGAGCTTGGCAACTATGATCAAATGATCAAATGCAGGTTTAAGGAAAAATGTATTAAAAGAAAGATAAATAACTTGAAGAATAATTTTGAGATATTGCATCAAACACATGTTATATAATTTAGGAAAATGGAAAATTTCTCTAAACAATTTATTCAAGAACTATGAATTAAAATGCATAGAGAACAGAGAATTTAAATACTCAGTGTAGTTTAGAAAATAGAGTATTATGCTGGGTTTAGGAGACCAGGCTCAATAGTTGAATGTTTACTTTAGAAAAACCTCATTACCCCACTGGTGACTTCAGTCTTTCATCTGTGTGATTACAGGGTTTGTCTGAATGACATGCAAAGTCTTTTTAAATTTTGTTATTTTGCAATTATTCAAATCTGGATATTGCAGCCCCAAAGACCCTAGAGAATATAGCAGTATGTGTGGAGTTGGCTAATTTCCAAACTTCACACCACCTGATTCAAGTGGAACTTTCCTAGCTATCAGCAAGTACTGTTAGTACTTTAGACTTCTTTAATATCACTTGCAGAACTTGATCCCACTCTTTTTGAATTCCTATGTGAGTTGCTAAATAACAAGAATTAATATATAGTCAAAGTTATGATATTGCATGAAATGCCTACATTGTTTCCTATCGTTACTTATAGTGCAATGCACTTAGCACCTTAAACATATATTTCTGAGTTAAAATATTTGTCAAACTTTATTTTGAAAAAGAATTAAGAGTTTTAGGAAGTATGGAAAGTGAGAGTATGATATTCTGGTAATGTTTTTCTTTTTCACATGTTTTTTGGACAAAACTCTGTTTAGGATTTGTGATGGTTTAGAATGAAATAAAAATATCATTTAGACATTACTGTTAACATGGAGGTAAAAATACAAGCACCACATAATTAAAAGTGCTAGGCCCTGGGATCAATCCCCAGCACAACAACAACAACAACAACAACAACAACAACAAAGGAAATGTCTAAAAATTCTATTACTCAGAGGTACTAACTATATTTAAAGTGCTCACAAGTCACATGTGGCTAGTTATTACCTTACTGAACCTGCTAAATGACATGACCACTATAGCAGAACATTCCTATCATTGCAGAAAGTTCTATTGGAGCTGTTTTGTGACATGTCATTTTTTTGCTTTTTTTTTTTTTGATATAGCAGATCAAACCCAATGGTACATTACCACTGTTCTTTTTATTTATTTACTTATTTTTTTTTTCATTTTGAGATAGTATCTTGCTAAGTTTCCTAGGGCCTCACTAAGTTGTTGAGGCTGGTCTCAAACTTATGATCTTTCTGTCTCAGCTTACTGAGTCCTTGGGATTATAGGCATGTGCCACCACACCCACCTGACATGGTATCTTTTGATAAAACTTTTTATTATGCCTTTTTTCCATTATAAAGTGAAAAAAATAATATAATGAACTCCCACCAATTTATCATCGTTTAGGAGTGATTACCAACATTTTATGAATCTTTGTTTTATCCAGTGATATGCATACAATGTCAAAACCAAGGTTTGGACAAATTAAAGGAATTAATCAAACAGGAATAAGAGATAGGGTCAAAAAGAGAGTTATGTGCTCATCATCATCAATATCTAAAACTGTTATTTTTGAATGACACAGTTTAACAGTGTATGCAGATTGGAAAACCAGGTTATGGTCTAGAATATCTGAAATGTGGTTGAAGTAAGAGCTAGAACAATAAGTAAGTGAAATTGTAATTAGACCCAGGAAAAATATGAAAGGTCTTCCTATGAGTAAAGAATTTGATTTTCTCATGTAGATTTCATTGAAATGGAAGTCAGTGGTTACAGATCTAATCAGCATGTTCAAGTGAAGTTTTCCAGCTTTTGGTTAGACTTCGGTAGAAAACAGTGACTTTTCTATCCCTCTTCTTATTATACAGAGGTTGGGTAATCTTAGGATAACATTACACTAATGGGATTTGGGTAGTTTATATGAAATTTTAAAAGATGATCGCTATGTCCAACTTGAGTTCTATGATTTTATCATTTTTATCTCCACATCCACCCAAAAGTTTGGTTTGAACTTCTGTTTTAGTAATACTTTGGTTTAAGAAAATAATTAATACATTGGTTTCAGATACTTCCCAGGGGCAGGTGTCAGCTTTTTCAGAAATTTTTCTTTTCATTTCCACACAAGAAACCTCTGGCGTGAGACATAAAATTTCTCTTTGGTTTGACTGGCTGTATGGAATTGCCTAAAAACAATTTCACAGCTGATCTCACTTTGTGCTTTTAGTTGGTAACACCTTGGGATACTCCGTTGTGCTGTCAATGCTCAGGCCACTTTTAATGAGCTTGAACATTCATTACTAGGGTTGTGCACCCCTGCCATTAACCTGTCATCAGTGCCATGTTCTTGCAAACAGCATCTGAAGGCAGGTAGTTTGCACTTATCTGCTCTCTGATGATATCCAATTTGTAAGTGAAAAAAATACACTTATTAATTAGCTTCATGTTCCCCCCACCCCTTTTTCTTGGAGTTTGAATAATCACTCGGTCCACTATGATCAGGACTTCTGATCGTTTAATTTTTCTTCTGTCATCCCATGCCTTTGATGAAATATTTTGGTTTCATTACAAAGATAATGTACTCCTTACCTTTTGAGTCCCCCCAAATCCCGTTATGTTCAAAGAATTAAAAAAACGTGAAATCACTTAGAGCAGTAGATAACACTTTGTGGTGCTCTGTGATTGCTTAATGTCTTAGTCTATGCTGAGACTAACTAGCGTGACGTGCTTGAACCATTCAGCTGTTTGTTGGTTAAGGCCCAACTGATCTCCAAGGTAGAGAGGTAGCCTGTTGGTAGGCAGAAGCCTGTTTTCACAGGCAGAAATCAGAAGCATTAGTTTTACATCTGGTCAACATGTTGGACAAGTCACTTGACCTCCCACAGTGGCATTTTCTCACAGACAAGAATAAGAGTATAATTTTCCATATGCCTCTCTTATAAACTGAGCATCACAGATTTGTATGTTTTCTAAAAAACTTAAAACACGTTAAAAATTCATCCCTATTTTCATTGAATGAGGGTTAATTTTTTTTCTTCATTAGACTGTATGGCTTTGGGTAAGTCAGCTGGTATGTCTGGGCATTACTTTTGTCAAAGTAACAGTAATCATCACAGCACCAATAAAACTACTACTGTCACTTTGGGAGTTTAGGGACACACTTCTTGCTATGTTATCATTTCTATTGTTTATAACTCAAAAAAAATTATTGCTTAAAAGCCTTGGTTTTTACTCTCATGAAGCAAGTCTAATATCTCACTGACCTATATTTCTACTCTGCAAGACTTGGCACACCACAGGGCAGTGCTCAAATCATGGAAAGAAAATATTGTTGCTTATTCTCCATAAATGGGTTTGTGTCCCAAACCATGTTTTCCTTACAGGATAATTTGCCTGGAATATTCTTTTCTTTTCATACCAAAAGCCAATTCCTGCTCCCCCCTCCCACAGAAGCATAAGTGTGTTCTGTAGTAACGAGGCATTTCCCAGGCATTATTATTTTTTCAAATAAGCTCCTTCTCCAGTTTTTCTCCTCAGCTCTGATTGAGCCACTCTTTTTGTCTCAGTATTCCCAGCATCAAACATGGTTTGTAGCATGTAGTTATCTAGTTTTTTCAGTAAATGAATTAGTACGTTGTAATTTTAAAATGGTAATTTTAATTGGAAAATAGACACAATTGTGAAGGTAATTTCCAAAGTTTCCTAATAGTTTTAGATAAAATATAAACAATAAAGGGTTCTATTTCTTCTTTAAAGAATTAAAATCAGCTCCTTCAATTTGTTTAGCTTAATAAGAAACAACTAAATTATGACCAACATGGTCATAGAATGAATGCGGTATGATTATAGGTGAGCAAACACCTATCAAGTTTCCCTATATATAAAGGTTAATTATAGTCTATCACAAATGCTGAGGTAAGCTCTGATGAGTAGAAATATCTATTTGTGTTTATATCCCTAGACTATCACCTCTTATGGAGCTATATCCAGCAAACCAATTCCCTAGAACTTGACAGACTGTTCTAGAATCCAATAGGTTGTTGGAGGTACCCTGATGGCTGGGGGCAGGATATTGCTGAAGTTCCCCATTACCCAACTCCAAACCTTCCAATAAAAAATGTGAACATGGAGCCTTGTTAAAGTGTGTGTGTGTGTGTGTGTGTGTGTGTGTGTGTGTGTGTGTGTATTTTAAAGTGGAAATACTCACAAAGGGAAGATTTGAGTTATGAGGCTAGGTGGCTCCTCAGAACCGTCTTGAATGTCAAGAACTGAGAGGGGTGCCAACATCATTAAGGCTAGTCAAGTTGACAAGCAAAGATTGTATGATGCATTATTCACATTGCATATGCCATCCATCTCTTTCTGAGCATCCATGGAATTTGCATGCTCAGAAATGTCTTCAAGCTGTTTCTAAGACTATTTTGTTTTATATGATTTTTTTTTCTCCTTGATTTTCCTAACCTCTCAACATAATGGCAACTAATCCTGCAAAGTCAAAACTAGAAAGGGTTTTAGAGCAGTACCTCACTTTGCCATAGTATCTGAAAGTGGACTTGTCCAACAAGGTAAAACTAAAAAGGTTTTAGTTTTACCTTGTTCCAAAAATACTCAGACCAGTTCCCGCACCTTTTAGGTGTTCAATAAATTGCAAGTAAGCTAAATGAGACCCATGGTTTCTTTCTGTTGCTATCCACTACTGCAGGTCAGATTTAGAGGAAAATGACTAGAATTCTTTCATTTATGGCCACAAAAGCCGAGGCAGAGCTAGATTTAAGGTCAACAAATTGCTGCTTTTTTTTTTTTTTTTTTGTAAATTATTATAAATGTATGACTGGACTTTCTGATATATGTTTTTTGATTTGATGTTTTTTGAGTGATGCTTTTTGATTCTAGATTTGTTAATTTTCATTTATTTATAAATCTATTTATTTCTAATCCAAAAAGTTTGATTTTAAAGGAAAAGGAAACCAATAGTGATTGGTAGGCAATAACTGGGACTTTTCTGAGAGGTGACATTTGGCTAACATAATTACTCTGTTTTATTCTCCAAAGGCATGTGTATTGCTTGAGATGACCTTTTACACTCAGGCTTTTATATCTATAATTTTTGTGCTTTATTTCCTTCAGGTCTATTAACCAGCCAGCATCTTCTGAGAGATTCCCAAATTTGTGTTATGTCACTTCTTTTCTTTTCTTTTTTATGGCAGCAACTCTACTTTCTTCTAACAAAAATGCCTTTCATGCTGTTACCCAAATGTTGGTTCTTTGAAGACCTCAATTTTAGTCTTTTGGCCTAGCTTCATTCTATAATCTTTTTTTATACCATGAAATATTCATTGCACATTGGCATAAATCATTTTTAATTAAGCCATATTTTTGAATTATTTTGTTATTTGGAAATATATCTAGTCTTCAAAGAATAAGTCAACATCCATTGGTTGCCTCCTCCTGTGATTATTCATAGTAATATTATGTGAGTTTTCTATCAAAAACATTGATTTATTTTTCCTGTTTGTCTTTGGAGATTCTTCTAGACTCAGTCTGTTTTGTTCTTGTCTTGACTGGGTCTTGTAGTATCCCCAGGTTTAGAAAAGGTGGAGATGCTTACTTCTTGATCTATTGATTTGTGTCTGATCAAATTCTGTTTAGGGCATTACTATTAACTGGTATTGTGTATTTTCCTATTTTTTACATCTTCAATACTCTAAACTTACAGTGTACATGAAAAATCATATTACTTTAACCTGATTCAAACACTATGCCATGTACCACATGTTATTGAACATTGTGTGGTATGTCATTTACAGAACAACTTTTACATTTTTTGTATTCATTAGAATAATTAAAAAGCTATCATATTACATTCCCAAGGGAAAAGGGGGATTTAGAAAAATTATCTTAATTCTGCCCAAACCTACAACTCTTTATTTGTGGGGCCTACACATTCTATAATATGTGAGCCCTATCACTACCTTCCCCAATCCATCATGTATACTAAGATTCGCTTGGGGATTTGACATCTAATAGATAATTCTAAGAGTGATGCTGTGGGGAGGACAGAGTTGGAAAATAAAGCACAGCAGGTCAGGACCTTTAAATAGTACCTAAGCAGCAGACAGATGGCATCTAATTACCTGCTTGATGCAACCATTCGAATTTTAGATTTAAAGACCAGGCAAAGGCATCAGAAAATACAGTTTTACATTTTAGATTTTGATTTTTGTCTGTTGTATATGTATGTCTTGTGTGTATTAAACCATTTTATTGTTAACACAGCCCAGTGGTCTAAAATATTATGATATTTTAGTTCATTTCTGGGGACCTTGTAATTTATAAAAATTCTTCACTGTTACTTAGAGTTTGACAGTTCTAGATTTAAATGTAATGTGATACTCCCTGGATTAGCTCATATTTCTATCTATACAAATTTGTAATTAAGTAGATATTTAGGAGAGCATGTGGCAAGTACTGCTAACCAGCACATTTAATATTAACAATCTATTCTTCTTTTCAGTTTCAGAGCCAAATTTTTGGCTTGACCCAGTTCAAAATTATTCGAAGCAGTAAAATAGTAAAAAAGTGAAAAAAAAGCTTATAATTAAACAATGAGCAGGATCAATAAATTACAAAGCATCAAAGCATTAATGAAAGTTAAAGTTGTAATAACAAAACAGCTTTCTCTCTCCAGAAAATGATTACAATTTCTAATTAATAAATATCACTCATACAAATTTGTATATCTTTTTGCAATATATATGCTTGCGTTTATTTTGAAGTTATGATAAAATTCTATGTTATATGTAACTAGCTTTAATGATTTTGAAAACAGAAGTTGATATTTGATAGAAATTTAAATGTAATAAAAGCCCACACATATTATTCAAGGTTTTGGATTAGAAATTTGAGACCTATTTGAAAACAATTTAGAAATTTAAAAAAGGAAAAAAAAAAAGCAGAAATAAACACAAAACCATGTCCTAATTCTGCCTGCCTCCATCTGGTGTGTAACTTCAGGAAAATCACTTAGTTTAAAGGGATTGCATAGCTGGAAGCCATCAATGAGTTCTACACATTTTTTTTAGCCCTTACAGTCAGTTAAAATTTATGATAATTATTGATGACCTCCTTACAACAATGGCTTTTCATCGCTTCTTGTCATGAGAGTTGGTTTGAATAAAATCATACTGAGAGAGGAAAGGGTGCTGAGGTAGAGGGGAGAATAAACTTCAGGAGAATATAAAGCTCTAAGCAGGAGACTGGCTTTCTGGAACGCACCATGTTTCCTTCCTCCCTAGCCATTGCTGGAGGCTTTTGGCAAAACTCCAGGGCTTCCAGGAGCTACCAGAGGGAAACAGTCACCCAGAGTTGTTGAGAGATCAGACAATATGATAAGTGAGCACTTATCAAATCCAAAGCCTACCATATAAGGTTCAGAGTAATTTTACTTTTACAAATTTTTTGTTATAAATTTTAGTATCCATCTTTCTTTTTCAACTCATTGCATATTCTAAACATTTACCGCAATCTATCATATTATACTCATCCTTAATTATCTCACGTCGCTTTTTTGAAGTATTCAAATTAAATCACTAATTTGATCAAGAAAATTCAGAAGTAGTAATCTGCAGAAATGTAATTATTCATGGATAACAGTGTTCTAATTCTGGTCTTTATCAAGGCCAAGCGGGTATGTGGATAAATTTAACACAATATGACATTTTCACTAAAATGCTGCACATTGGTTATACATTTGTACACATGTGTGATGATTGATTCATTTTATAATCTGAAATACTTTAAAGTATTTTGTTTACCTAAAGTTTGTCATCATGGAAAGTTAGATGATACTGAAAAAAACACCTTTTTGTGTTACTATCATAAAAAATGTGTCCAAACTGTTTTCCCTAATTATATCAGTTACTTTATAAGTAAAAAACAGGTTCTGTATATTTTAACAGAGGTGTTTGAGTTCTGGCTTTCATCAAAATGATTTCTTGATACCTGATTGCATACCTGATTATGAATCTCTCCTACAATACTGGAAATTTACTCTTCATTAAATCTAACAGAAAATTATAAGATGGGATCCCCAACAGTATGAAATATCTGTAGCCTTGTTAGATGAAAATACAATCAAATAAATTAATAGCTTGCATTGGTAGGAAGAAAATTTTCTCAAAAGTATTTAAGAAAATCAAGATTATTTTATAAACAGGTTTATATATTCACAATAATCCTGGAAGTTGAAACATGGATTGTTGTGAACAAAAAAGAATTTGCTCCAAGTGTAGTTAAATAGTTTATCTGTGGGACCTTAAAATAATTTATATGGATAATTGTTTTGTTTTTGATTAGTTAAATATACATTTATTGCATTCCTTCATATGAAATACCAATATTAGATAGTGG
Organism: Callospermophilus lateralis; assembly: GCF_048772815.1. Classification (NCBI taxonomy): domain Eukaryota; kingdom Metazoa; phylum Chordata; class Mammalia; order Rodentia; family Sciuridae; genus Callospermophilus; species Callospermophilus lateralis. The sequence goes on along the minus strand of NC_135313.1, from coordinate 105,398,636 downwards.
GATTTTAATATTTAAAGGAAGATGAATAAAAGATTATAGTTTAACTCAAGGGCAAGACGGAGATATAAGTTAATAATTCCAATAAAATGTTTGGATATTATCTAATGTTAGGAATCTGTTCAAGATAAAATTATACAAAAGCAAAATTGAGTTTCTGTGGTAAAACAAAAGAAAGCAGAGCCTCAGCATGATTTATCAGAATGAATACAAGTTGATAGATGTGTAGGGGAATATTCAGAAAGCTCCAGGCTGAGGGAATAGTAGTGTCTTTGCATGTAAAGATGTGGTTCAAGTATTTTATTTTTAGGGAAGTTCAGACTTTCAATTGAAATTTAAGCAATTGAGTTGACTGAAACTAAATGAAAATAGGAAGATCAACAAATAAAAAAGCTTCATTTTTTTTTTAATTTGCACATGTACATGGAAGGCAGACACACTCAAAGAATGGCCAGATGATTTAGGCTTAAATATTATCTTCCAGGTAGAGGGAAAGGAAGGGTGCTGTTGTCAATTTTAAAGGGATCATAAATGATTTTTGAAGGAGATAATGAACTTGGAACATAGACAATGGCCTACAATGAAGTTCCCAGGGGCTCTAGGCATGATGTTTGATTTTAATCTCTTTGTCTGTGACATGAGTTTAATTTTCCTTGCTTAAGTGAATTTCAGTAGGAAGACTGAAAATGATGACATTCTTTGGTGCATCCAATCTTTAGGTAGAAAAGAAAACTTCAGGAAAACCCCTTCCTAGGATTCAGGACAGAATGAGGATCCACAGAAAATAAGTGTGGGGAAGGCCATTGAAACCTGGCTGCTGCTGCTTTAGCTCAGAATTTCAGAGGGTGTCATTTTCTGAGCCCCAACATACTTGGTATTTTACCATTTATTATTCAGCTTATAGCTTAGTATACTTTACAAGCAAAAAAAAAAATCTGTACATGCTTATTCTGTAAGTCCATCTGTAATACATACAGAAATACCTACAGAAAATAATGTTATAGATTAAAATTTTCAGATTTGACTATGCAATGCTTAGGCTCCAAAGATGAGTCTGTAGAGTTCTGGAAGGAACAACCTCATAAAAAGCTTTCCTGAAACTCTACCTCATCCAGGACAGTCTTACTTACACTTGTTTTCATATTGAGTTTTCTCATTTGAGGGGAAAAAAGAAAAACAACAACAAAAAAAATTCAATTGCAAAAAGTAAATAGATTTAAGTAAAATCTCCTGTCAGACTTAGTCTTGTGATTGTTTTTTCTTGTTTAATCTATTCCTGATGACAGGAAAATTGAAAGCTTGTTTATAGACTTGGGAACACTTATCCTTTGAAATCTATATCTATTTACTTGAAGGTCAGTCATTTTTGCCCCCTGATTATTTTAGAAAACGTCAGGGAAACAAACACAGTAATTGATCATATTAGGATGGAGTGAATCCACGAAGAATTGAAAGCTTACTCTTGAAAGCTGTAGTGTATATTTGAGGATTTGTAGAGAAAGAAAATAATTACAGGCCTAGAGAAACAGAATAAACATCAGCGGAAATTGCACAGTGTCTGGGGCTGGTACGTTGGTCCTGTTCTACCCCTGATACACACAAGGAACAGTGAAAAGTTGAGATCGTATTCCCAGATCACATGCTTTGTCAAAGGAAGATAGATTTAAAAAAGAAGATAAATTTAAACAAGCAATGTTTGTCCTGGAATCTTTCACCCATCTATGTCACCTACTATAAATACATATAGTCGAAAATATAAAACAAATGTTAACATCTGTTAGAATCACCTGGTGGGCTTCCTTAGGTTGCTGGGCTTACCCCAGAGTTTCTGAATTAAGTAAGTCTGAGGTGGCCTTAAAAATTGGCATCTCTAATGAGTGTACTATTGCTTGTTCTAGGACTAATTTAGAGAACCACAAGAAAAGCAATCCACAGAAGCTTGCTTTTTGAAATATATTGTCTTCTTCCAGTGAGGAAATAAAATACCCATTTTTCTGCCTGAAGAGTTATAATTCATTACTAAATAAATAATTTGTTTTGGAAATTGAAATTTTAAAATTTGCTCAAAGGAGATAGCAATACCCCCTACTTTTATTTGATCTTAATTTTCATGTTCATGTGACTTTTTCTGTTGTTTTTCATAAAATTTGATGAATTATGATGTTTAACATAATCTACCTCCATTGCTTCCATAGTAGTCCCATCATGTGCATTTAAAATTTTGCATTTAGATTTTCAAAATAACCTCTTAAGATGAACTTTTTATGCCTCTCAAATGCCATCTCTCTACTATGAATCTACTACTGCTAGATGGAAGAAGTGATACTTAATAAAAACATATCTTATGAAAACATTTGCAAATTCACTTATAAAAAGAACTAGAACTTGTTCAAAGTATAGATGAACCTGTCAGCTTTTTTTTTTGTTTACCTTATCTTATATCCTATTCCTCCCTTTTTAGATTTATAGTGTGTTTTACCATTTTCAGTATAATTTTGTTTGAGGTATTTTTTTTTTGCTACAAAAAGCATACTCAGAATTATTTTTCTTTTATGACAATCCCAAACTTTTTAAGGTTATTATTATAACACTGAAAAAGTATGAAAAGGAAATCGTGCTGATATTCAAATATTTTAAGATATCATTTGCAAATGAGGACATGTTTTGATCTAGCTTACTGTCAAGGGAGGGAGGACTTAAGAATGTGTTTTTTATGCTAGCAAGAAAGAACATATAAAAAAAGGTAAAGCAGTTAAGTAATTTGCTGTTACTTTCGTAAGTATATTCAAATTACAGGAGTAGGGATAGATAATTTTAAGAAATATTTAATAAGAGGTTCCTAAATAAAGTAGATGTTGCTGTCCTGATTCTTTGCAGCTCTATCAGTTATCTCATATATTCAGTTTTTTCACTAATGTTTATTTTCTGTGTAATTTAACAAGTTTTTAAAGTCTTATTAAACATTCATGTGTTTATGACTATAAAATTCCTTGAGGTCTTGCATTTTAAATATTTTTTCATTAATAAGTGTGATTTTATTGATCACATTGTTAAAACCATAGAGCTACAAGTAGTAGAGCTATTATTTTCAAGATGAATTGTAGAAGGAAAATAACTGAAAGAAAAAGAGTACATGAAACATCTTTTAGGTTTAAAAATATGAACATTGATTTCTGATGATAGTTGCTTTAAAAATTATAATTTTGTTTGATTAGTTCTTTTGCTTCTGGCTATGACTTATGACAGTGAATGAAAAGGTAATCATCATCCTTCAGAGGTCTGAACATTTCTGCAGACTTTATAGACCTATTTGAATTCAATAAGTATTAAAAGGTTCTGTAATTTTGCAGGGTCCCACATTTACTAAAGAGCCAAGATTGATTCTATTCTGATCTCAGTAAAATGAAACTCTTAGCAAGTATGAAACACTCGTAATGGGCCACATCCTTTCAGTGGGATTATCACACAGTAAAGGGCTGTGACATGTGGTAATTGGCTATTGACTTGTCCACTGGAACAGAGAAAAAGGTTGCTGATGAACTTGAATCAGAGACCAAATTACCTGACCAGCCCCAAGGTTTATAGTCAGGCATGAAAAATAAACATAACTGATCATTGGAGTCAGTGTGATTTAAGTACTGTCACAGAGGTGAGTTGTAGGCATGAGAAACCAGCGTAGCCATCACTGTCAGGCTTGTGTTGGAATCCTAGCCTTGATCTTTATATTGATATTATCCCAATTATTTAACTTGTGTTAGGCACCAGAAATTAAAACACAACATCAGCCTTTCTTTAAGGTATTTATATCCAACATACTTGTTGATGCTATCCAGTTATTGATATTAAAATACACAACCCATACTATGAACAATTAAAATACAGAGTTGTGATGTTGGGATTGGGGTGGCACATCCTGTCCTAGAAGTCACAGGAGGGCTGCCTGGTGGAAGAAACCAAGGAAAGTGTCCTGGAGGAGGGTACATTTTATCTGAAACCAGCAGAAAAATTAGAGGTAATAGCTCTTTAGTGGATATCTATTGAGTGCTTGTGTCATGTGTGCCAAAAACTCAATAATAACCATAGAAATTAGCTAGTTTAGTAGGAAAATCCAATTAGGACATCTCATTATTTCTCTTACTCAAAATGAGGATGTCGATATTTCAGATGGTTATGTAAGATGATTGCTTATATTGCAAGTTGAAGCTGAGTTGCAAGTCAAAGTGAAGTTCATGCTGTCAATCCCTGTGCAGTACTATAGAGTGCTAGAAACATGGGTTTGCAGATTTTTTCTATAGGTTATAGAGGAGCTTTAGAATTGCAGGAGAATGCTAATTGATATTAAAAACAGAGGGTTAAGAGATCTAAGCATTGTTTCTGAGGACTGTCCTTACAAAGAAAGTAAAAATAGGGAAAAAAAAAGGAGCCAAACAATTAAGTGGAGAAGCTGGAAATGGGAAGGATGATTCAAAGAGAGTGTAGTCAGTAGGGACAGATACTCCAGGAATTAAAGCAGCAGGACAATTGATAACATCTGAAGGGTTGAGCACATTGCAGATCACTGGTAGTTCTTGATATAAGAAAGATCATTAGGGTTAAAGACAAGAAACAAGAAAACATTAGTGGGTGAAGTTGCAAGAGAGAATAGATGCAATTAGTTTAGCCTCCTCATACCCAAATCATATTGTTGGGGATACAGGTGGAGACAGGAGCATATAAAACAAATATATATTTGCTTATTTGTGCACAGACCAGACTTGAAGGGAATTGCATCTTTTATTCCCCAACACTTTTGAAGCAGTGTTTTTGGTACTTTCTGGGCTGGGAGTGCCATGTTGGAAAATGATCATTTGTCAGCTCATCTCCATTTTTGAAAAATTTTCTAAAGAAGAGAATAGAGCAAATTGGAGAAGAAGAGAGTGGCTACTATTTAAAGATAATGGGTTTTGATTGTGCAGAAAAGATTAAAATAACTTTTAAAAATTGGAGTCTTTGAGAGAATCACAGTGAACATTAAATCAAATAGCCAGCAATCTATTCAAAAGAATCTGGAAATCCAGTTACATGAACCTGGAAACTGTTTTGCTGGAATTAGTTCTAGCTGAGTCTCTGATACAGGGAATTCTCCAAAGTTGTGTTTCTAAGATGTGTCCTAATTTCACTCACCTGTTTTATGTGACAATGCCTGTTTTGTACAACACTGTTCATTTGTATATACTTAAAACATCATGATCTGATTTGGTTTTATATTGCTTATATGATAATGATTTTAAATATACTTTGCTAAAATAGGTTATTCTTTTTTCATTCCAGTGGGTTTTTAAAAAAATTGTATTACTTGAAAATGTTAAGATAATTTTTCAGCAATATAGGACTATTTTGCTGAAATTCTTCCTTACATATTTTTCTAACATTTACCCCTACAACATAAGAAACATGACCAAATCCTTAGACAGATATAGTTAGAATTTTTCATCTTTATGCCTATCTACTTAAGGAATAATATAAATTTTCCTCTTTGGGAAAAGAAAATATCAAAGAACTGTAATGATATTCTAAAACAACTTTGCCACCTGGGAGTAAACTTGACCATACAGGTAGGACTGAATATTAAGAAGGATTTATTATATTGATTTTTTAATGTTTTAATTCTGTGAAATAATTAGCAGTTAGACAATTTATATACCACATATTCATTATTCAAAATCCCCCAGGAAATTAATTTTATTAGACAAACTTTATAAGGAGGCAAGAGTAATTGAAACACTATTAATTAAAAGGATCAGGTGAACAAGGTAAGCAGGCTTCTTGGTTTTCTTTGCCACAAGCAAAACCAGGGAAATTCTATGTCACCGGAGAGTATAGGGGAACATTTCTTTTCTCCTTTACCCATCTTAGGCTCATTGAGTACAACTATGCAAATAAGGCTGAGGAGACAAAAGAAGAAGAAGAAAGCAAAATATGAGTAACAATGCATCAGGCTCACATATGGGACCACTCAATAATATGTAATTCAGAAGGGTCATTAGACTCTAAATCTTATATATCATCTTAGCAAAGAATAGTAAATTTGAAGGAAGTGACGAGACAAAGGGAAAGGATGTTGCACTTCTATGGGAAGCAATTTATGGAGAGCTAATTGTACATAGAGCTAGTTAGTGAGGTTTGGTTTGTCTGGTCCTCTGGTGCCCTGTCTCTGGGATGATAAGGGTCTAGTTATTTCCAATTACAAATGTCTGTCTATTCCTTTCTAATAGAGAAGAGAGGAGGGACACTTTTCAAATCTATGTCCTGATTGTAGCCAAATAGGGAGAAGGCAGAAGACCTTTCTTGTATCTGCCTCTTCTCAATTGCCTTCCGTTCAAAATAATGCTTATGGAGAAATGAAATAACTCATTACCATGCAGTGGAATAATTTTGCACATTTTTCTTGATCTATCATAATACTTATTAATTAGATGTTAAGGTCTCAAAAACCAGCTGTGTGATAATACTAAAATATAAAGGTCACAGTGCCTCTCCTTAAAGAGATCCAAAGTCAATTGTGCATATCTATAAATATAATTTCAAGCATAGGAAGAAATGGAGACCTGAGTGTGGGGGCATCTGTGCAGTTGCTAGGCCTGCTTGCATGTTTTTCTTTCACTGCCTTTGCCTGCTCAACTCCATGCAGTGAGAGGGAGGCAGAGGGAGGTCATTCTGTACCCATGACCTCTGCAGCCTGACTGATCTGTGTTTATTTTACACCAACAAAGGCATTCATATTTCTGTATGTCTCAAGCAATTGGGGACAGGTTATGTGAAAATAATCTTCGTTGTTTATTTGAAATTCAAATTTACCTGGACATTCTGTGAAATCAAGTAATTAGATCAACATTTCCCTTGGTTTTTGTGGTTATATAGGTCATGCATGTTAGGTAAGCTCTGGTTCAGTGGCTAGGCATACCTGTGATGAAATAATCAAATTCTTTCACAGCTCACATGATAACTAAGGATTGTAAGGCAAGAAACAATTAAATAAGGTGTCGAAAACTGTCATGGAGAAAAAAAAAAGATATAGATGTGACCAAGGAATGGGGCTGATGTACACTGCAAAGTCAGGGATGACTTAGCTGAGGCGGTGACAGTAACATTTGCCTGGTAGCTAAATTATGGAAATCCTCCACATGTGTACAAATATTAATAAAGTACTAGAGATTGAATATGTAAACATCCTGAGGGGTGAAGCTAAGGTAATTTACTCACTGAATGTAAAATAAACTTATGCCTGAAATATTGTCCGTTTTTTTCGGGGGAGGGGGGCGGGGCTTGAGCAAAGAGGATATGTTATAGCTTTAGCTTTGATCATGGGGTGGAACTTGGATTGTATTCAAAATATGTTGGGAAGCTTTAATGTAGGAACACGATATAGATTACTTTTCTATTTAAGTTGAGGAGGGCTGAGGAATATTGCCAGAGATCAAGGTTGTAGAAGCCTTGGATTGGTTAGCAGGGAGTGAACACCCTGTGGCTAAGCAGGAGTATTCAACTAGCTCTGCTTAGTTCTTTATACTTCCAGTAGAATCATAAATGAACTCCTGTCATAGCATCTAGAATGCTATCTTGGAATTCCTGGTTATGCCACTTTCTCCTCCTTCAGACTATAAGCCCCTCAAGGATAGAAAACTATGACCTTTACAGCACCCTGTTATGTAATGGTCAATGCTATGTGGAAAGCAAGTTCATGAATACTGTTGGGAGCATTTTGATAGTTTGGAAGTGATGGGAATTTGTTTCATAAAGTACCAAATAGATTTAAATAAATATGTGTTTTAACTATCCTATTAATTAAAAGATTTGCAGCATTAGGGGAAGGAAAGGAATGATATACAATTGTGGCTAAACAAGAAACCTTATTTATGGAGAGCTAATTGTACAGTTTTGTTAACCTTTGATGGTTAAATTCAGGAAAATATGTTCATGAGCTGTCTTGAGGCACAGAAAAAATAACCAGACACACAAGTGATCATTTTCCTGAGGAAAACTAGCAGTCACTACCTCATCAGCTTCCCTATACCAAACCATGTGACTGATATCTGAACCCTTCTCCCCTGTTCCCTTTGCAACCCAGGACACTCCCAGTCATTTTGGTGAAGAATATATTCTATGATACTTTGATTCCCTCCAATTAATGAAACCACTTTTAAAAATGTCAGAACAAATAAAATGCTTACAGCTACAGCACCCTCTGGCAACTGTTAGGTGTTTTCCCAGTACAAACACACATGCCGTCTCACTTTGGTTCTACCACATTTCAGTTTCAACCACATGGTGTTCACTACATATCCACATATGGTAAAGGATACATCTCCTTATCTGTTTTACAAGTTAATGATTATTTTTGTAAAAACTTTTTTAAATTTTAGGTGCCCCTTAACAGTTCAGGAAGGAATCATTCCTATTTTGTTAATTTTTCAGCCTGTCACCCCTCCTATGTGCCTGTCACTTAAAATATAATAAATTTTTAATAAGTGAGTAACTGATATAATGAGCTAAATCATAATCTCACTGAACATACCGTTATGAACTCAAGAGTGGTGTCATTCTGAGTGTTGAGGGGCAGGAGGGCACAAAGAGACTGGTTAGAGCAATGCACAGATTATAACTTTCATTAGTATCAAAACACCACTTTTTTCCAGAGTAGCACATTATAATGCATGAACTCCTGAAAAAGAATATCAAAAATAATTTCTATTTACAAACACTAGAAGTCAATATATGGTTATTAATCTTTGTGCTTCTGTATGAATACATATTTAATAAACACAGCAACTTCATTAGAAGTACCCAAAAGCTTTCACTTTAATTGATTAGTCTTCCGTATTTTGGTTACCATCTGTTGTAAAGTGTCCTTCTTTCCTAAGTTCTTATCACATCAAAGCTAACACACACTTTATTCCCCCTTGGCGGATTCTTGATGGCAATAGGGAAAAGGAGAGTATTTCATTGTTAGTGATGGAAAAAGTACTTGTACATCCAACAAGAGTCTCTTCTAAATCAGCGCGCGCTTTGCTCTGACTTTTGCTTCTGCCATTGTTGTAGCAACTGGCACCTTGCAGATACTCAAGGACCGTTTCTTGTAAGTCGAAAGAAGAAACAGCACTTATGTTGAAACTAAGAAAAAGACAGATCTTAACAGTTTGTGTTTATGTCCCCAGAAATGCTTGTTGACTACACACAAACACCATGCTGAAATATAATCACCCAAGGAAATCACCCAAAGAAATAAAGCAAAGCTGAGATAATTGCCACAAGGGCTATTTTTAGTCAGTATTAATTATATGTTAACCAACTGGTATTTTCTGCCTAAGAGGAGATGACATTTCTGTTGATGACACATGGCATGTGTTCCAGCTGCATCTTCATGGCACCACAGGCTTTCTTCAAGTCTGCACAAGGAATTCATTATAAAATGATATTGCTTCTTTTGTCATTGCTCTGTTTTTGTGCTCCACTCAATATAAAGAGGGACATTGACCATTTCTTACATGGCCTTTTCTACTATTTTCACCTCAACCTTCCAGTTTCCCTCAGCACTCAGGTCTAATGTTGAGACAGAAATGAAGTGACCCCCCTCTGTTAGTCAACTTTCTATTATTGTGACAAGTACCTTAGATAATCAGCTCAGAGGAAAAGTTTATTTTGGCTCCAGTATGGGAAGTTTCACTCTTGGATTGATCATTGTTATTGTCCTGGGTCTGTGAGATAGCACATCATGTTGGAGAGTGTGTGGCAGAACAAAACTTCTTACTTCATAGCTGGAAAATAAAAGAGAAAAGAGGAATTTCTATGTTCCCACAATCCCCTTGGAGGGATGGCCCCAATGACCTAATACCTCCCATTAGGCCCCACCTCTTAAAGTGTCTACCATCTTCCAATAGCGCTATTTTGGAGACCAAACTTTTAATACATGGGCATTTGGGGGACTCAAGATTCAAAGTATAAAAGGTTTTGGTGGTTCCATTTAATTGATAAGACACTTTTCTTTTTAAGACTAAATGTGAAAACGTGTATGAAAGTTTCACCCTGTGAGTAAATTTTATAAAAATATATATTTAACTAAATGCAAAAATCTAGACAGTAAATAGTGGACTGTTAGAGCTGTGTTTTAGTGAGGAAGTTTCAATTAAGAGAGATTAAATTGTTTGAGGTCCATATCTCTATCTCAGGATTAATTGTATTTCAAACTTTTTCCTTCTGTCTTCACAATCAATATGACCTTAAACTAGTCAACTTTCTCCTCACCTATAATGGACTCATTAAAATCTTGCACTGTTTTTCATTGCTTGAGAGTCTGATAATGGTTTCACGGGGACTATTATATTCAAAGCTTGTTTTATTAGAAGCTAAAGAAAAAAAAGAATATGGAAAAAGGGAAGCTGGTCATGAGGGCTGTTAGGTACGGACTTTAGGATCCAGATGAAGATGTTACACACTTTTAAACTCCGAAGTCTACATGTATGTAACATACACAACTTCTCAATGACATCAGTTTTGGATGCATTGTTTAGACATATTTTACAAAGTCAGAGTCTTCTGGGATGTGAATGAATATACAATGGTGAATAATGATTAACAATAGGGACATCTCCATCTTCATGCTTCTATCTGTTTTCTTATGACTCAATTTAATATAAATTCCTGACTACTGCAAACATCATGTAAACAGAATACCACCCATGAGGAGTGATCACCATTGGATGTCATTCAAGCAGATGTAAGGACACTCTGAGTAAATACTGGTATCCAGAAGGAAGGGATTTTGAAGTAGTGTATGAAATGATTTATGGTACATAATGTCTAACAAACTTGCTTTTGAGAGTTGGGTCCTTATCTTCATAACATTATGTCCTTCATTATGTAATTTCTCTACGCTGAAGTTTGTAAATCTACCCATCTGGGGTAGCAATATGTACAACATGAAGATGAAATAGAGTACTATGTACAAAACAATATGATTTTAGTTCATATAATATAAATAATGAATTACCATTTATTGCAATTTTAAATATATATCTATAAATAATTCATCCATTAAATTGAGAATGGAAAAAATATATTAAAAATACTCCCTACCTATTTCTCTAAATGGAAGGGAAAAAAGTAGAAGGTGAGTTCTGGGAGTAGATATGTTAGGAAGCTACAAAGTCTTTTTTACAACTACCAATTAATTTATCCCCCCACTTTTTTTAAAGGTAAGTAGATCTAAGTGAATTGATTTAGCATAACCATACTGTCACCAGAATAAATCACATTGATCCAGAAGACTGGAGATCTGAGTTCTTCAGTAACCTCTTATATGACCCAGGATAAGTTAATATGATGTGTCCATTTTCTCATCTGTATAATAGTGAGTTAGTCCTAGTGGTCATTAAAACCTTTTCTAGACATAGTATTTGTTTATAAAATACTACTTCTTTCAATTTATTCCACTGTTGTCAGATGAGAAATCACTTTAAGACTTCAGATTTTAATTCTATTTCAGATTGTTTTTCTTCACCCTGAAGCCTGAAATTACCCATAAGCAATGGACTCAGTAAATCATACTAAACCCCTGACCTTTGGTGACTTTTATTCCTACAAACTATGCTGGGTTTTATTGTCAGTAACAGGTTTCTTTCACAAAGACGTGGTCACTTTGATATCATAACAGAAAGGTCAAAATGTTTTAGCTTTACAGTTATAAATTGTTGAGCTGCATCTAAGTGTTTTTATTTTTCCATTTTTAGTTTTTATATTCAGACATAAAAAATCTGTGCGTTTGTTGAAAAAAAAATATATATATAAATGCTTTCAAGAATAGCTTGAAAAATAATTTTATAAATATTTTTCAGAGTATGGGTAAAAAATACTAAACCAAGTAAATTTAATTATATAGACTATTTCAGGATACCAAAATATTATTGGCCTTGTTAGTCAGATTTGTGTTGCTATAGTCAAAACATATGACAAGAACAATTTACAGGAGGTAAAGTTTATTCTGCATCCGTTTCAGAGATTTAGTCCATGGCCAGTCAGTTCCATTGCTCTAGGCCCAAGGTGAGGCAGCTCATCCTGAAAGAAAGGTGTGACAGAGGGAAGTTGCTCAGGACATGGGAGCTGGGAAGCAGAGAGAGAGGAAGTGGCTGCAAGGAAAATGAACCCATTTTTTCCAGTCACACCAGACCTGCCTGCAGTTTCCAACAAGCTAGACCATTCAAATTAGGAAGTCCCGATTAGATTTCAGCTCGCATAGTCAGTTCACCTATGACTACTCCTGCAGTAACATGGGAAACATTGAGGGACACCTCACTCTCAAAGTGTAACATAACCTGATTAGATGAGTAAGATAGATTATAAAACAGGCTATATTTAATAGAATTTTTTTCATTTCAGTGGCCACAATTATGATGAATCTTAAATATTTGCATAAAATATATTTATACAGGTTAATTATTTATATTCGTAATTTAATGAATTCTTTTGGTATGGCAGAAACAATATTTTTTATTTTTATGAATATATTTTGTAAAAATGATCTTTGACTTTGAAAGAAGGATCTGTTACATTCCTCATAGTTATATTTTCTTTGTTAATATATGAAATTAAGATTGTCATTGTGATTCATGCATTTATATTGCATTTCACTTTGCTATTTGGATGTTTTCTATATCTTTGCCAATTGAATATGAATAAATATGATTAAAACAAAATATCTCCAGGCCAAAAAAATGACAGTGCTGAAAATTGAACAAAGTCTGAAAGGTTGTATACTCTTGATGGGAAACTGGAAAGTGCAGCCACTTCCCTCTTCTACAGAACAATAACAGAAGGAAATAGCATTTTTCCCAGAATCTTTCCACACTTGGATCTGAGTTTCTGTTAAAAGGTTCATGTCAGGGACATGTGGAGAAAGGATACTATTGAACTCATTAAGGACCAGTCCAGTTTCCTGGCTCTCCAAACCTTAGTTCAGAGAGGGAGTCTTGGAACATACTGTCCTCTGCACAGTTCCTAGAAGGCAGGGTACTCTTTCTTCTGACTTGGTTAAAGGACCTAATAAAGAGATTGTTGACTGTTCTTCCCAGACCTAATCTGTCCAAAATGGTTTCTAAGAACAGAAATTTATACCTAGGATAGGAAGCATGAGTTGGTGTTTATAAGGTTACTCGAGGATCATGTATTAGACCACTTGTTCTAAATAAAAAGCATATGTGGAGGTCCATAGATGAGATATTGCAGTGTTTTCTAGGTCCTGGAAGAAAGCATTAGTGAGTGAAATGTACATGTAGAGTAGATTATATAGGAGGAGGGGGATCCATGCAATGCAGTAGGAGGAAAACCTCTTAGTTTTAGAGAAAATTATGCAGAGGTTGAATTATGCAGTTTTTCGTCAAACTGGTAATGAAAATGGCAGTTTATTCTCAAAGCTGTGAGGACATAACACAGTGTTTTATGTGGAAAGTGACATGAACAGACTTCCATTTTAATAAAACTGGAATTTGAAACTATTTATGTCTTTGGACCTTAAAAACCTCTCACAGCAGAGGTAAGCACTTGGATTATAGACACTGACTATGAGAACACTGATCCCAAGGAAGGGAAATTACTGTTTCCATCATGTTTCTCTTGAAAATGTCAGTGAAAGTACTGGTAAAATGCAGGGCACTGCTCCTGGGGGTATGCTTTTGGGGGATGTAGAAGATGTTAAAATTCCTTTTTCTCATTAAAAAAATAACACTGTATTTTAATCTGTTATGCATGATTCAACCTTACCACAAAGAAAAGACAAAAAGGAAAGAAAAAAGACAATCACTAGTAATAATTCCCCCTTTTTAACATTAATGATACCAATAAATAAAAATTTCTAAAAGCATTCATTCCATCATATACATTTTTTATTATGACAGCCAGGTGGAAAATTAAAGCAAAGTAGTGCAATAAAAGTAGTTCATAAGAGGTGCACTTTTTTTTGCCGAATAAAAACGTAGTCTAAAACTAAGAGGTTTTCCTGAATTGTGGCCCCCACTGTCCTTTGCCCAAGATAGTACAGATTTTTGTTAGGCTGGTTCAAATAACCAACTACTTTTTCTGTGTTTATAGACAGTTTTGCAAAGGAATATATTTATCTTTCTTAAATATAATGAGTTCAACCAGCATAACAGTGTTAGAATTCCTGGCTAAGAATAAAGGAATCAGTGTTATCAAGGTTGAAGATGGCAAAAGAGAGTTAAAGGTCAAGATAATCATTTTGGCAATGGGAAAATAAGTGGGCTATACCAATACAGACCTCCTCTCTTTATAGAAAACAATATTTATATTGTCAAAACTCTATTTCTGTATTCTATCTTCTCTGAGGTCTTTCTCCTTGACTTGCACAGTGCTGGTGTCTGGATGCCTCCTCACATGGTTGTTCCTCTGTGCACCCCAGTGCCTCTTTCTCTGGGTTCAAATTTCTTCTATTAAGAACATCATTTAGGTTGGATTAAAGCCCAGTACAATGGCCTGATTTTAGCTTGATTATCTTTTTAAAGACCATATGTCCACATTAGTTAAGAGTCTGAGGTATTAGGGGTTAGGGCTTCAACAGATGAATCTGGGTGGCCAATGAAAATTAGCCCATTACAAACTCCAAAAGCTTCAGTGACATTTAATTATCAACCAAAAACCAAAAAATTCCTCTTTCTTTCTTAAGCCTGCTCTGATTTGTCTGTCTCCACTAAAGTTTGCCAGTCCTCACATATGAGATTATTTTCCCAATGTATCTGTACCATTTCTCTGTTTTCCCTAAATCTTATCTAGTACTGGCTTTACAACTCAGCTCAAATTATTCCCAAATTATTTTATAGGCCCATTTAATTTTAAGTCTTACATTGAATTATAAGTGTTTTTCTGCCGCAGTCATGCTGGGCACAAATCAGGAGCCACTCAAGCAGGAACAAACCACCCTCGCAGTCTTCTCCGGAACAAACCACACACCAACCAGAACTCCCTCCACCAGAACTTCACCAACCAATGTGAACTCCCCAGGAATCCCCATGAGAACTCCAAAGTAGTGGCCCCCAGGCGGACAGCAGGGGTCTGTATACAATTGAATACACAGCCTGTTTCAATCCAGCATCATCCAGTCATAGCAATTATGGACAGCTTAACTTAATTATCATCATCTTAATGGTCGTCTCTCAATCATTACTTCTGGCAAAATGCCAGGGGCCATTCCGACTTGGCTGTGGCTCTCAGCATTCATTGTCTCTTCATCAATTGTATTGTCATTGATGAGAATGGGAAAAACATGTCCTATGCATTTTAGAACTCCCCCTATATTGTATTATGTACAGTAGACCATTGTGTGGTGTGTATGTGTGGATGAATTCTCAAAGTGCCCCATTTGACTGAATTTCTGATTAGTGAAATAAGCAGCTACCTGATTTCTATTTCCAATCTTGATTTACTGATTTTCCATACCATTAACTGGTCCCGGGAATTCCCAGCACTAATTTTTATTCACCATCTTAGTTTATAGGCTTCTACAATGCTTGAGTAGGTTGTTAGATGCTTTAGATAGAGTTGTGGGCATGAGGATGCCTACACATATACTATCAGCTGCACTTTCAGGCTTGTTTTTACTGATGTAGATAGTTATTTCATCTTCCTTTAGGTTTCCTTGTGTGTCTTTTCAAGATAACCTTACCCAGTATAGAATGCTGTTTTTAAAGATTATTCAAGCATTTGTGCTCTGTGTGGTAATATTCAAAGTCATAGATGCTATTTGACTGTATTCCTGTGTTGAATGAAAAAAATTCATATTGATCTCCATGAATTATAAATGTTTGTTTTAGAATATTGGTGAAATAATATTTGGAAATGAATTGCTACCTGAACCAAGTATACAATAACACAAGCCAGTTATCCCCATGTGGTTTCTAAAAATGGAAATCATGTAATCTGTCTCCTTCACCTTGGAATAATACACAAAACGTCAAAATGAGTAAAAGGGCCCTTGGTAGTTATGGATTCTATATTGTTTATACTTTGTTGTTGTGTAGGCACTTAGATTAAAACAGCACACAATGTCAGCATCTCCCCCTGTGTTAGCTTTTACAGTCCCAACATATGTCCCAAGTTTAAAAAGCAATAAAAGGCTGCTACTTCCACAGTCATTAGCTCTGGTTGCTGCAGTCAATCATCCATAGAGGTCAGAGTCATATCAGTTTTTTTTTTTTTCCCATCCTCATTGCAAAATCAACTCTAGCCATTGTGTTCATTTATCATTAAAGGAAAAAAATGAACCAAGGAACCTGCCAAAACTCCAGAGTTAAACTGAAATGAGAGAAAACTCTCACTACTTTGAGGGAAGATGATACTCTTCAGGTTGAAAAGCAATAAAAATGTGAGACATTGATACTATAAATTGAAGTATCAACCAATCTCTCAATCTAAGAAATGAATTACTTTAAGAATTCAACTTATTCTGAATGTTGATAAACTGAAAGCATTCCCTACAAAACAGGAACAAGACAGGGATGTTGACTTTTCACCACTTCTATTTAACATAGTCCTTGAAACTCTAGCCAGAGAAATTAGGTAAAAGAAGGAAATTAAAGGAATACAAATAGGAAAAGAAGAACTCAAATTATCTTTTGCTAATGTCATGATCCTATATTTAGAAGACCCCAGAATTCTACCAGAAAACATCTATAACAAAAATGAGCAAAGTATCAGATTCAAAATCAACACCTATAAATTAATTATGTTCATACTCCAATGATAATTCAGATAAAAGAGAAATTAGGAAATCTATCACTTTTACAATATCCTCAAAATCCTGAAAATCAGCCTAACAAAAGAGGTGTAAAACCTCTACAATGAAAACTACAGAACACTAAAGAAAGAATTTGAAGGAGACCACAGAAAATGGAATGACCTCTCATGTTCTTTGATTAGCAGAATTAATATGGTCAAAATGGCCACAATACCAAAAGCATTATACAGATTTAATGCAGTTCTTTTTAAAATGCCAGTGTTGTTCTTCATCGAAATAGAAAAAGCAGTCATGAAATTGATTTGGAAAAATAAGAGGCCTAGAACAGCATCCCAGTAGCAGACCTTAAATTACACTACAGAGTTGTAGTAACAAAAACAGCATTGTACTGACGTAAAACCAGGCATGAAGACCAATGGAATAGAATAGAGGACACAGAGACAAACCCATGTAAATACAGTTATCTCATACTATAGAAAGTCACCATAAACATACATTGAAATAAAGATAACCTCTTCAAAAAAAATGTGCTGAGAAAACTGGAAATCCATATGTTGTAGAATGAAATTTAACTCCTGTCTCTCATCCTGTACAAAACTCAAAGTGAATCAAAGACCTAGGAATGAGACCAGAAACCCTGCCCCTACTAGAAGAAAATGTAGACCCAACACTCCAGCGTATTGCCTCAGGAACTGACTTCCTTAAAGAGACCAAAAACCCAAGAATTAAAATTAAAACACCAGCATATAGGATGTCATCAACCTGAAGAGCATCCTCACAGCAAAGGATACAGTCAAGAACAAGAAGAGAAAGCCTACAGAATGGGAAAGAATCTTTGCCACCTTCACCTCAGATAGGGCATTAATCTCTAGGAAATAGATCTCAAAAAACATAGCCCCCACCAAAACAAATAGCCCACTCAATAAATGGGCAAAGGAACTGCACAGATATTTTTCAAAAGAAAAAAATACAAATGGTCAACCAATATATGAAAAAAAATGTTCAATATCTTTAGCTATTAGAAAAATATAAATTAAAACTACACTGGGATTTCATCTCAGTCCAGCCAGAAAGGCAAGTGTCAAGAATACAAGTAACAATAGATGTTGGCAAGGATGTGGGGGAAAAGACACACTCATACATGCTGGTGGGACTGCAGGTTGGGGCAACTACTCTGGAAAGCAGTATTGAGCTTCCTTTAAAACCTAGGAATGGAACCAAACTTTGTCCCAGTTATCCCATTCCTTGGAATATATCCAAGGGATTTTAAATCAGCATACTACAGTGACACAACCACATCAATGTTTATAACAGCTCAATTCACAATAGTTAAACTATGGAGCCAAGCAAGGTGCCCTTCAACAGATGAACAGATAAAGAAATTGTGGCATATATACATAATGGACTGTTGCTCAGCCATAAAGATGGATGACATTAGGACATTCACTGGCAAATGAATGGATCTAGAGACTAAGTGAAATAAGCCAATTCCAAAAACCAATGATTGTATGTTTTCTATGATACGTGGAAGCTAACCCAAAATGTGGGGAGGGCAGAGAGAAGTTCATTGTAGTAGATAATGGGAATGAAGGGAACGGAGAGGGAATAAAAAAGGAAAGATAATGTAATGAATCTGACATGAATTTCTTATGTAAATATATGAATACCCCACATCCACAAAAAATTAATTTAAGAAAATAATAACTATGAGTAACTGAAAGATCAGTGGAAGGAAGGGAGCAGGAAGAGATGAAAGGGAATGGGAAGAGGAAATAATTAGAATAATATATATTCCATGTTTGTATAATTATGTTAAAATGGATTCTACTGTTACATATGTATAACTAAAAATAAAAAATAAAGAGACAAGAACTCCATAAAAATGGTATGAATAATTAGCAGAATTACTTAAGATAATTTAAGATAAAATTTACTTTTGCCTCAGCGACTTGAACACTTCTACTTAAGTAATTGATAGGAAAGCTGGTAGGACTACTTCAGCAGAGTGTTGGTTGATCCACCTATTAAGTCAAGAAAGGAAAGAAAAACATAAGTTGGTCATGTTTGAGTTTTCTGCTGGGTAATATAGCATTGAAATAATTTTTATTAGATTAAGCATATCAAATAAATAAGCTCATTTTGAACAATTAAATTGGAAACAAGGGTATTTTTATTGCTATTTCTATTGCACCTCTAGTTTCCTCACATTTCATTTTGACTCAGGCATACATATTAATCATATTAATTATATTGTTTGGAATTTTTTTATTATTTTAAAAGGGATATTATATGACAGTCATATAATTACAAACATTTCCTAGTCTTCTGATGTTTGATAAAATTGTTATAATTGTGTTAACTTATATAAATTTACAAAACTTGGGTTTGAAAGTGGCATTCAAGCAAAGATATAAAAGGATGCATAGGTCTTCTTTCTGAATACAAGTTGTAGCACAACTTGTATTACCCAGAAAAGAGGATGATGGGGTGATTTTATGAATGTTCAGTTTCCACTTCAGTTTTTGACCAGCCTGGTCTAAAATATTCTTCCTGCACTTAGAGCCACAAATTTTTGATGATTTAAATTCTTAGTCTGCCTACCTAGAGCCAGAGTTTTCAGGCTTGGTGCTTTTATGATGTTGACTTTGTGTTTTTGAAGTTTGGGAAAACTACTGCCATAAGTATTTGCCCACAGTTTGGTTTGTATTCCCAACCATTGCTAGTTTTTCATGTCCCCGACCAATCCAAGATTCACCCCCTCAGCAAGTGACTAGGTGCTTAATTGAGCTGATCTGGCAACCTTGTAGAGAATATATGTTCTTTTCCATATTTTAATTGGATAATGTGATGAAATATGTGAATATTTTTTGTTATAAAGATGCTCATCACATCAAGAGTTACATACAATTTCAAGACCTATTCATGAACTTGAACTTAAGAACTCCAGGTTTAGAGATGCTCTTGAATGTATTTCCTTTAATTTTTTATTGTATGTGAATTTTTCCTGTTCTTTTGTCCCCTGGTTATATTAAGCTGCTTTAGAAGGCAGCGTTTAAGAAATTGGAATATCTCTTTCCATATAAATGTGTGATAAAATTTATTACAACTTATATGATTTATTAAACTGAGTCGTCCCTGAAGCAAATGCATTATTAAGTAGTTAAAAAATTCATGACATGTCCTTAACTCAGTGAGAGTGCCTTAGAGGAGCTCATTCATCCGATAAATATGTGTTTAACAAAATTGGTTGAAATGAATCTCTTTTATGGCTTTTTATAATTATTGTTCTTATTTAAGACTTAGATATATATAGCATAAATAACAGAATGTGTTTTTCACATAGGGTCGTGATTTGTTTTTGAATGCAAATAGTCAGTTTTCATCAGTATGTAATAAAATGCTTTGTTGCATCATTAAAATTCCTCAATAGACTGCGAAGTACTACAACATATTCCCTATATTGTACATAGCTACATTTCTGTTTTGATATTTAACGAACATTTACAATGGAAATCTTACATGATGTTTTATTATGCATATTGGGCTGAGGCCTCAAGCACTTGGTTGCAAAAAAAGAATTTTAAATTTTAGTCCTTTCTATTTTATTTTAAGATTTAAAATTTTAACTTTCCTCAGTTAATTCAAGTAAAATTCAAGTAAAATTAAAACATTCAAGTAAAAACTGCTATTAAAAACAGAGTTCTGGCTGGATGTGGTGACATACATCTGTAATCCAAGAGACTTGGGAAGATGAAGCAGGAGGAATACAAGTTCATGACCAGTCTGGCAATTAAGAAGACCCTGTCTCAAAATTTTAAAATATAAATAGGGCTGGGGATGTATGTCAGTAGTAGAACACACTTGGGGTCAATCTCCTCCAGTCCTGGAAATAAACAAACTATGTCTCCCCATCATGTATAATAGGAATCCTTCTCTTTTTAATGTACTATATTTGCTATGTGTTTAATAGAAGAGGCAAGGGCTGGGGTTGTGGCTCAGCAGTAGAGTGCTCACCTAGCACGTGCAGGATGCTAGATTCGATCCTCAGCACCACATAAAAATAAATAAATAAAATAAAGGTATTGTGTCCAACTGCAAATATATATATATATAAAGAAGAGTCAAGACTATTTTAGTAATCCAGTATAATATATCTATTGCTGTTGTCACATAGAGAACACAAGTCATTGCTAGTTTTAAAATTTTCTTCCCCTAGCTCTTTTTATTCAAAAACAGATTTGTGTTGTTGCTTAAACATTAAACACTTTGGGCTAAAAATTCTGAGGCAGTGTCCATGATCTTTTTGTTGCCCCTGATACCATCTCTTGTCTTATTGCTGCTATTACTAGTTCCACTGTCTCTAGTAATTGCTATAAATTATTGAATTCTCACTCTTTGACTTACATTAAGAAGAGAAAAACACTTTATTTTAACCAAGTTACTGATAAAGAAACTTAGATCCTGTAAATTTACATAACATGCACAAAAGAAATGTACAAGAGGATGGTTTGTTTGTTTGTTTGTTTTTTACAATCCACATGCAATCCAAGAAAACACAATTATAATACTGTAAACTATTCTCCAAGCTCTTAATGATTGGATATTTATAATGCAACAGGAACACATTACTTCATTTTTATTATTTGTGTTTTGCTTAAGCTCTTTGAATCATTTTAAAATAATTCTCTGCTTGCCCAGCTACTTTCTTTGTCTCCCAAAGAATCTTGAAATTTTAATAAGTCAAGAAATATTTTTAGCCCATTTGTTAAAGAATTTCTTTCCTCAGAAGCAACCCATACACTGTTCACCTCATTTTTCTGTTCACTTCTGTATTATGTACTTGACTTTTCATCTGTAGTTTGAAATATATTAACTTACATGTTTTAAAGTAAGTCATAGTCTTATTACTTGTAAATAAAATGCAACTGAAGATATTTCTTAATTTTTTCTAAATTATTTCATTGCAACTCCATCCAAGACCTTTATAAAAATTCTCAATTAAGTCTCTTGGACTGGGCTGAATTTGCCACTTCAATTATGAATGGAAAGATTCGAATGAACACTAGCAAGCAAATATATTTCAGTTTAAATATTTTAAGAAACTAGAAGGAATTTCTTACTGTTTAAATTAATTTATAATGGACTTCTAATTATAGCAATATGAAGATATTGTTAATTTTCTCAAATAATTAGTGTAGTACTGGAAAAAATGCCAGCAATGACATTTCAGGGCACTGGATACTGCCAAAAAATAGGCAAGGGATTTAACACGATTTTCCCTTAAATAAATACAAGACTATAGTATACAAAGAGGTTATATTCCTCATTTTCTTATCCAAGGTGGCTGCTATCTTAACTCTTCACATTATCAGGTTCTGCAAGAATAATAGGTGCAACCCTGGCATTAAAAATGAACACCTTTAGGATCTTTTTTTTTTTTTTTTTGCAGTGGGTGTATTGGGTGGAGGGTGAGGGAGCAGGGAACAGATTAAATTTGGGTTAGTTATTGAAAACCAATACCTTTACCAGCTAAGAGTGAGACATTGGATGGAAACAAGAGGAGAAAACTTGTAGTCCTGGTTCAGATAAAATGAACCAGCCAGGACTTTCACTCAGAGATTTTATAAGTGACAGAGCTACAGAAGGGCCAAAATAAACTCTCCACATATTGGTTGGATGATGGGGAACTGTGTACATCTGTCAGCAGGACCTGATGGGGATTTGAGAAATAGAGGTGCTAAAGAAGACTTGAGAACTAGCAGCTACTTTAAATGTGTTTTCTGAACAGCTCACTCATCAATTTGAAGAGAGCAGACTCCTATGGGAACAAGGACTTTTAGCAAGTCTTCTGTCCAAATAATTCACTGACTACTACACTATATTAGACAGAGGGGAGAGTCTGAGAAAACAAGGCAAAAAACATACAGCAATATTAATAATACAACTAAGTAAAGAATCATTGGCTGTACATGTGAGCCCATAGAAATACAAAACAAATTCCAGAGTTGGTATGTTGTACTTTCTAAAAATTAAGATTTTTAAACATAAATTATGAAACATCCAAAGAAATATGAAAGTATGATCAATACCTAAAATAGTCCTGAGTTAATAGAAATTCACTTTAACTAAGGACAAGTGTTGGATTTAGAAAGACAAAAAAAAATGCAAAGCAACTATTATAAATATTTATAAAACATTAAAAGAAAGTTCAAAAAATAAAGGAAATATGATATCATATATCCAATAACAGAGAAATAGAAATTATATTTAAGTGCAAATCAAAATTTTATATTTGTTACTGAGATGGCAATTTCTCCATATGGCTGCAATAGCAGATCTGAAATTGCAGGAAGAATATTTAGTAACTTGAAGACAAATAAGTAGAAAAAAATCTAATCTGGAAAAAAAGGAAAACCATTGAAGAATACTATATAGAAACTTTGAGATGTGAGAAAAAAATGCAACATGTCAACATGTTTACAGGATTGGAGTCACAGTAGGAGACAAAAAAGAAAACCAGGGACAACCAATGTTTGAAGAAATAATTGCATAAAACTTCAATGTTAGATAAGAAAACATTAATCCACAGGTCCAAAAAAGCTCAATAAACATCAGGGAAAACGAAATGTATATACATACACACACATATAATAAGTTTTAAAATTTAAGTTATTGTTAACATTTGAGCTTATGCATTATATATTTTTCCCCTCAAATCATTTATTTTAAATTTGTAACTCTTATCTACCATTGAAATATTTGCATCTGAAAAATATTGATATTTACTCATTTCCATAATCCTATAATATTTATACTATACTATTCAATTATAATGCAGTGTAAGTAATAACTAAATCTGAGTAAAATGTAGCACTTCTTTATAGTTTTCTTAGTCTTAGAATATCATGCTATAAGCAAGTCCTGTGAAAAAGCATGGTCAACAGTCATTTTTAATACTTTTTATCTTAAAATAATAAAGAAATCACTGTAATCTATATGGCTGATTGCATTTTTATTCTGATAAAATTCTGTCTTCCATTTTTTAAAATTTTTCTTTGCTTCTTTTTGATTTCATTGTATTTGATTTGTGAAATATACACATGCTTCAAATCCCAGTGATGATTTGATGGAAAAGAAAATATAAACAGAAAATATTCCAACCCTTTTTGAATGATGGCTGCTCAAAATTCTCATCAAAAGAACAACTTAGTTAAAATAATTAAATAAAAGTCTTGTATTCTCACTTGGAGAAGGAACACCTTACCTTCACAGAGTCTTAATAGAGTCTTGAATGCGGAGGACAAAATTGGACGTATATAAGGTTTGAAATATGATTTAAAAAGATTTTTTATGAAATAGCTTGATTAAGGATGGATGAAAAATATTGTAGAGATTTAAATTTATTCGACCTACCAAGGTAAATATTTTGTACAAAAGACTTAAAAGAGTCTTGGAGTAAACTCCCATTTGATGTTATTGGTTTATTTTCTCATTTTGGGGAAAAAACCAAGGGTTTTTACATGCTAGACAAGCACTTTACCACTGATATACACTCTCATGCTATCTATAGAAAAGCTAAAAACACTGATACTTATTTAAATAATTATTTAGGTATTTCCTGGAAGGATAATGTATTTGTAACTACTGTCTTCTTGGAGAGGTTTCTTGGAATAGTGACCATGTTGATGCATACAGTAGAGGAGTCATATCCTGAGAATGCAGACATTCACTCTTACATTACATTATGTAGACATTTATTAAAGATCCCCTCACTTTTAGCTGAGTATCTACTATGAACCATGCATGGGACCAGGCTACTCACATTTAATTTACTATAGACAGCTCCTGCTAGCATTGATCAAATAGCAACCTACACAAAGATTTCATTATTACATAGGAGAAAATTAAACTGCATCAAGATATAATATTTCTACAAATTTTAATCACATATTAATTAAAATTAAATTCTAGATTCATGAAAAATAGACCCTCTTTAGGTAATTTGACTAAAAAGGGCAGATTTTTGAAGAACAAATAAACCACTCTGTAAAGACAGGTGTGTACTTGTAGGTTGATTGAAATTTAAATTTGTTCAGAGTTCTTCACAATGAGGTTTGAATAACATTTTCATCTGAATTCTTGTAGCATTATTAGTTCAGGGTTGGAAAGAATTCTGCACAATGAGTTCTGAATAACATTCTCATTTGAATTCTTGCAGCATTACTATTCCAGGTTGGAATCTTTGTTTCCTTTATAGTGACTCTGGGTGACTGCTAGAAGATTTTTTTGGCATAAGACTAAGCCCTTTTTGATCTAGTCATTGGAGAATAAGCACATGGATTACTAGTTCTTGTCTACTAAATGTATTGAGAAGGCTTTCCCTCATTTTTTTTTCATACATTATGAAACCAAGAACTTTAAGTGTTACAGGCGGAGAGACCTCCCATCCCACACACATCTAATTGGATTGCAGAAGGGCATCTGAGGAATAGGTGTTTTTCTGTAGGCTGGCCAGAAGGTTACCAAGAGGGTTGGCCTGAAATTTCCATCTTACAAGGGTACTACATCCTACAACCACTACTGAGTAGTGATTGGCCAGCTATTCAGCTACTCTTCTAAGCAGTCTGAACATTAAGCATATAGAAAGCAGATGCAAAGAGAAACTCTAGAGAAAACAAACAAACAAAACAGTAAAAGGAGTCCATATGTTAGTTAAATCTATGCACTCGGTGACATGAATATCAACAAGGAGCAAACAGTGGAGGAACTCCCACAGTGTTCCACCACACTAGATTTCCTGATCCCTGCATAGTGTTGGTTTTATAAACTAGATTTCTTTTGTCTTTTTTATTTGCTGAATATTGTCCAATAAGAAAATGCTATCTTTGTGATCAGAATACTATATTCAAATAACACAAATGTACCTATTTTTTTTTTTAAATCAATGGCTTGATCTAACCATATTTTTCTTCATTTATCATCACAACACCAAAAGCTTGGCATCTGTTGTGTTATGAGTGAAAAATGCTGACTGGATTAGCAGGAATACAGTTTTCTGGATTTCAGATGGAGGAGACTTAAAAGCAAGGCACAGGTTTCCATCCTGAGTTTCAGCTTTGGCCAGATGTGAATGGTAGGGTGTTTGAACACCACTTTTAATTATTGGCTGCCTGTGTTTTAATCACTTGGCTTTGTTTGAGGAATTCTGTGTCTCTCAATTCTTTCCTCTACCCTTAGGTTTTGCTATAAATGATTTTTTTGCCTAGGCATTAGATATTTGCTTCTGATCCAGTGGTCCAAGATGTTAGAATTCCATGTTTTATTATACAAAAGAGGCTTGAGCTTTTTCCTTTCATTAAAACAGACCTGATTTATGTCAGATTTATCTGGGTATTATCTAAATGGCTAATAAAAATATATAATCATCATGCCCCAAATTGCACTATATGGGATTGGATTTTAGAATCTTAATTGAATCTTGTTTAGTGAGGTTTATTTTTTCCTGCTTTGACTAAAAGATCTGACCAGAAAAAATTTTCAAGAGGAAAAGTTTATTTGAGGGATTAGGGTTTCAGAGGTCTTAGTTCATAGACGGCTGGCTCCATTCCTCAGGGCTCAAGGTGAGGCTGAATATCATGGCAGAAGAGGGTGGTGGAGGGAAACCTTGATCTTCATGGTGATCAAGAAGCAGAGACTCCACTCTTCAGATACAAATATATACCCAAAGCCACGCCCTAATTTCTACCTCCTTCATCCACACCCTACCACTTTAGGTTACCACTAATTAATCCTTACAAGGGGATTAAATCACTGACTTGGGTTAAGACTTACAACCCAATAATTTCTCCTCTTAACCATCTTGCATTGTCTCACAAAGGAGCTTTGGGGGAACACCTCACATCCAAACCATAACAGACCCTAAACAAACTTTAGAAATAATTTGGTTTAACCTTATTATAGTAGACATCACCAAAATGCACCCTTAGACAAAGAAAGTAACAGTAAGATTATACAAAAAAAGATCATACAAAAAAGTCTGGACACTGTGTTGTTTCCATTCCTATCTAGATTCAAGTTCTGCCAGACCATAGATGAGTCTTGTTCCCACTCATCTTTTAACCTAATATTCAATATACTTCCTGACACATAGTAGGTGACTGATTGGTGCCATTCAAATGAATACTGAACATGTGCTGTAACACATTTCAAAAATTTATATTTGTCTTCAGAGAAGTTTCCATTTCCACAGTATACATTGTTATGGAAGATTTTGAGACGGACACATTTTCAACATCAAGTGACATCCAATTATATATGTATGTGTATATGTAAACATATAGAGATGAAAAAAAAAATATATATATAAATTTTCCTAATGCTCTGCAAGGATATGTCTAAAGAAAATGCTATAAAATTAGCTTTGCCTTTCTAAACATGTACTATCTAAAACAAAATTAAGAAAAAAAGGAAACCTAAAGGAAAAATATTAAGCTCTTCAACACTTTGGCAAGGCATTTATAAGAGGTTAAACCTCAGGACCAAACTGTCCCCTCAATTCTAAGAATGTAACTCTGTCTCAAGCAAGTGACTCCGAAGGAAAGCATTTTTATTGACCCAGAATATTTAGATCTCTACTAATAAGTTGTGTTTGTTAAGATGGGAACAACTTTCTCTGAGTGTGACTACACTCTGGCCCTTCCTGTGTCATCCCAAGGCTCCTCATTACCTCAGATCTGGGCACTCCTGGTTTCTTTTCCTCTTCTTCCTCTCTCTGAGATCTGTGATTCTGTGGAAGTTCTACCCTTAATAGTGTGTTTTCTTGATAAGAGATGTCTAGCAATCTCCTGAAATGTCTGCTCTTGACTTTAGGCCATTCTCATTACTCACTTTCTTCCTTGCTCCCACCTCCTATTCTCTTCTCTCCTCTCTTTCCTTCCTTCTTCTTCTTTTCTTGTTTCCTTCCTTCCTCATCTCACCTCCCCCTTCTCCTCTCCTC
This sequence comes from Callospermophilus lateralis, assembly GCF_048772815.1. Lineage (NCBI taxonomy): Eukaryota > Metazoa > Chordata > Mammalia > Rodentia > Sciuridae > Callospermophilus > Callospermophilus lateralis. Next base: position 105,370,866 of record NC_135313.1, on the reverse strand, counting down.
CACCTTCTCCCCATCCCTCCTTTCTCTCCCTCTTTCCCTTCCTTCCTTACACCCATCCACCCATCCATTTACCATATTCTTCCTTAGCATCCATTCATCTGACTGTGCTTTGGGCAATTTCATTTATCATTATTTGGTTTTGGTGACTGTCAGTGTTATCAATTCAAGTCCCAGCTCTCCTGAAAAATTTTTGGGCTCATCAAAGCGCAGCCATTTACACCAGCAGCTCCTTTTGTGTGTATATTTGGCTGCTGTGACAATGTACACTAATTCCCTATCTATAGTAGTTTCTAAAGGGTTAATCCCCAAATTCTCTCCTTGAGCAGAGAATCTCTGGTAAAGCAAAATGGAACTAACAAGGTCTGTATCAATTAAAAGACCCATTAAGGGCTGAATGCCAAAAGTTGAATAGATGAAAGCTTGCCAAGTGCACAGGTCCAGAAACTTAATTGCACCTTTCTTTAGCAAGAGTTCTATTGACTGCAGTTCTCAATATCTGACCTTCCTTAATTTTCTGCTAATGCATAAAATAAGGGTCCCTGCTTGTCTTTGTACTTACCATTGCATGACATATATTCATGCCTACCATAAGTGGGGTTTGCAAATATATTTGTGAAAGTAGTATTCTTGCTATCAGTGGATAATAAATCAGATTTTACAAGATGTTATGTAAATATATGTACATTCATCTTTATTTTAATGGTCAACATATTTGAGATGTATATAGTGAATTTTTAATATCGCATTTTAATTCTAATATTGCATTTTAATTCTAATATTGCTCTGTTTTTTGGTATAGCTTCAGGAATAACTATTAGATAAACCTGAAAGCAAAATTGTAAATGTGAAGTCATTCGTGTTTATCTTCTGAGCATTCCAAGCTATTTACTTGCAAGGTATTCTTCCAAAATTGAAATTACATTTTGCTACTTTCAACCGGATTCCAGTATAGAATATGTTGCCACAGAATGCCCTCCCCAAAGGCTGTCAACAAGGCAGTTTTCTTAGCCCAGTCACAGAGGTAACAAGGTAGATTGAAGGCTGATAAAATAGAAAAGCCAGTCCAGCCTTGGTTTCCTGGTGGGCCATTGAACATGCTTAGGAATTTTAGAGAAAGTTTAATCAGGGTATTTCTCCCTACATTCTGATTATTTGCTGATACAGTTTTCATGTCAGTTTCAAATAGAAAAAGAATATATCTGTGAACCCATAGTTTCCTCCAGGGTGCTATCACAAAATATCTTACAGAAGTCAACTTCAAGGAAGGAAAGATTTATTTTGACTCACTGTCTGGAAGTTTCAGTTTATAGCCACTTGGTCTCATTTACTGTGGGCTTATGGGGAGGTAGAGTATCAAGGCAGGGAGGGGGTGGTCAAAAAAAGTTGCCTACCTCAAAACAACCAGGAAGTAGAGAAAGAGAAAAAGAAGAAAGGGACTAGGCACAAGATATCCTCTATATGGACACAGCCCGAGTAACCTGCTTTTTCCCACTAGGATCCCCCTCCTACAATTTCTACCACCTCCCAATGGTGCCACCAGCTGGGGACCAATTGTTCAACACTGCCACAGTCTGGCTGGGCACAAAATCATGAGCCACTCACAGCTTTGTAGATTCAAACAGCAATTCTTTATTCCCGATCTCACACCGGCATTCTACAAAACACATTCTGGGGACATCCACGTTCTCTGCCCAAATACTCTCTGAATCCCGTGAGAACTCAATGGGAACTACAGGAGCGGGCACGCCTGAGGCAGCAGGATACACCCTATTCCCAGCAGGGTACACCTTAAAACTGGAACCGCCCTAAACCCAAGGAGAGCCCTAAACCCTGACCACCCGAAACCCGGATCTGCCCGCCCTGGTCCTTGAGCAAGGTCACCTTACATGCAATGTCACGGCAAAATGTCCATTTCCATGAGTCCTTCCATGGGGTACGCTGGCAAGGAAATTGTCATACCTACTTGGCTAATGGCTCTCAGTACAACACATCAGCCTTTGTGGGACATTTCAGTTCCAAACTATATTTCTGGGGTTCTCTGGAAAACAGAACCAATAGGAGAATGAGTGAGTGAATGAATATACCATGTCAGAGAGACAGGTTTCAAATTGGCTAAAGGACTATTGGAATGGACAGACTTAAAGTTTATGGAACAGCTAGGTGTAGGCAGAAAGTGTGACAAGAATAGTTGCTATAGTCTTGCATTAGCAGACCAGAGGCAGAATTCCTTTTCCTTCAGGGAACCTCAGTCTTTGCTCTTGAGGCCTTTGAATGATTGATTGAGGCCCATACATAATACGAAAGGCAACTTGTTTTACACCCAAGTCCATGTATTTAAATCTTAATCCCAATCTAAAAACTACTTTCCAGCAACAAATAAATGAGCATTTGATCAAAGAACTGAACACCATAACTTCAAATTGATCCATAAAACTGATAATCACAAGTTAAATTTCAGATGACATCCAAATGGAAGTGTCGAATGGCAAGTTAAATATACACATCTAAATATATAGAGAGAAATTCAGCGAGGGAAACATAAACCAATTTATAGGCACACAAGTTTTTGAAGTCTTGGCACTGGTTGAGATAGAACCCAATTAAAGAATGTAGATCCAAGAGGGAACAATTGCCTATCTTAAAGCTCCTGGGAGTCAAATAACAATTTGAAGAATAGAATATTGATTATAGTAATGTAGAGGTAGTTGCCCTTGAATTTCCATGAAGGAGTAAATGTATAAACTTGATTAAAGTGGAACTAGAAAAGAATGTGAATAGTGAGGGAGGAATTAGAAACAGCTCTTTCAAGGAATTTTCATGTAAGAAGGAACACTGGAAAGGCACATTAACCGTGGCTGAAGACAGATGTGGGATCAACTCAGTTTTTTAATGAATTGCATTTTAGTATGCAGTATGTGAATAGGAATGGTCTAGTAAATAGAGTAATATTTATGCAAGAAAGAGACAGCAATTGCTAGAGGTCTGTCCTTGAGGAGGCTTAAAGCTTGGGATTTAGGTCACATAAAGATGTATTTTCATAGAGGAGCATGATAGTTTATACATGGTAGGGGGAAAACAGCACAGAGAAACTGTTACATGCATAACATAGTGTACTGGCAGGATGAGATATAGCACTTCTCTGATTGCTTCTATTTTCTCTGTGAAGCAATGACATCAAATGAAAGTAAAGGAAGGTGGTATTGGGTATTGCAGGAGATAGGAAATACATGAATTGATTGTCTAAAAAAGTGGCACACTTGTACAATTTAGAAACCGCTGTGCTGTTCTGTCATCTTTCAGAAAATTGCTGTGATATATACACAAATCTCCAATGACTGTGACTATAAGTAGTGTCCTCTACTAGTGAAGCAGTATCCACAAAAACATGTTGAGACTAAGTGCCAGAAAAAAATGTAGTCAGAGAGCCTCGTATGCATTTGTTGAATGACTGAATATAACCAGATAATATTTTTACCAAAGGCAAATAGTTAACCTTTCTATTTTAAGACATGTGGCAAAGGTTGCATGTATGGTTTACTCTTTGAGGTATGCCCATATTAGTAGTGGTATTAACAGATAAAGCCCACCATTAGCTTCATGATTTCCTGCTTTGCCCAACTTAGTAATGTCCAGTGTGTTAAAATAAGCTTTTCAACATTAATTTTAAAATAGGCCATCCCTTCTTCTTCTTCTTTAAAACTTAAATGAATCAATTTTACCCTAAAAAAATGTAAATGCTTCTTGAATTCTATAGAAAAGGAAGGACTAAAATACATTCTTATAATATATAAAACCATTAAAATGTTCCCTGGTGATATTCAAAATGAGAAATAGGGCACTATACATTTAAATAGTATATTAATAATGAGGAAATCAGTTGAATCTTCTCCCCTTCGGGTTTTGGAATTTTCCTCTTGCAATAATCTGGGTCCACAGATGACAGATATTATTGTCCACTGAGGGATAAAGAATGTCTTTTTAAAGTATTTTTGACCCACTTTAATCCACTTTATGCAAAATGTCAAATGCAAATTATTAGAGGTAAAGGTGAGGCTTTGGTGTTTTAAAAAATTATGTTGGTTCAGTACTTGCCAAACACAAACCCTCCCTGGTAATTCTGGATTCTCACCATGGAGCTCCTGAAAAGCTGCACTTTTTGTGGTCAAACTATTACTTTACAAGTCGCTGTCCAGATGTTTTACACTCACACTGCCATACAGATATCTAGACAGGGGATGAGTTGGTATAGCTGTCTTATACTCAAGGTCTGGCCAGACCTTTCCATTTTTCCCCTTAATATTGCTCTCGACACTGAGTCATGTAAAGAAGCAGGATTGTAGGAAGGAAGGAGGCATGACTGGGGAAAAAAATAAATCCATTTATATAGAGACCAGAGAATACAATTAAAATGGAAATCGAGACCAAGAAAAGAACAGATCATGGATGACTACTTATTAAGGAATTATTATGTTCTAAAAAATGCCATATGAACTTACCAATGAAATTAGGAGCTCATTTATCACAGAGAGATCTGAAAAAGGGCTGCTCACAGTCAGGACTGGTTTGAGAAGTACCATGAGTCAAATGTAATGTTTTGATGATGTTAAAGACCTCTTCACATTTTGACCTCAATTGGTATAATTTGGGGACAGCATCTGTTTTACAGGCCATCTCTCAACATACTGATGGTATCCATAAAGCATCAGCTCTTCAGAGAATTTAAGTGAAATTTCTGTTGTGAATTTTTTTTATACAATTCATATGTAAAATCTCTGACACTTTCATAGAATTCAGAAATGTGTGGCCTATTGGTGGGAATATACCACTGGAGTCTATTTTTCAGGAAAAACTGAGATATATCTTGGGAGAGAACTATACTTTAAAAAGGCAAGTTCTTTTAGAGTGAAGTAACTGTTCTAAGTATAGATAGTTTAGGAACTAGGGTTCAAAAGCTACGTTGTTGGATGTCTGTCAAAGGGTTTAGTAATAACCCAATCAATAAATGGACAGAGGAACTAAACAAAACCTTCTCAAAAGAAGAAATACAAGTGATCCACAAATACATGAAAAAATGTTCAATACCTCCAGCAATTAGAAAAATGCAAATTAAAGCTACACTGAGATTTCATTTGACTCCAGTCAGAATGGCAACTATCAAAAATACTGGTAACAATAAATGTTGGTGAGGATGGGAAAAGTGTGCACTCATATATTCTTGGTCAGATGGCAAATGTGTGCACCCACTCTGGAAAGTGATATGGAGATTCCTCAATAAACCAAGGATTGGAATCACCATTTGACTCAGTTATCCTAATCTTTGCATATATCCAAAGGGTTAAAATCAGTTTAGTATAGCTTTTGGATACATCAATATTTATAGCAGTTCAATTCACAATAGCTAAGCTATGGAGCCAACTTCAGTGTCCTTCAACAGATGAATGGATAAAGAAATTTTGGTATAGAATAACAATGGAAAATTACTTAGCCATAAAGAAGAATGACTTAATGACATTGACAGTAAATGGTTGGATCTAGAGATTCTCATGCTAAGTGAAATAAGACAATCCCACAAAACCAAAGGTCAAATGTTTTCTCTGATATGTGGAAGCTAACCCATAATAAAGGTGGGCTGGGGGAGAAATTCAGTAGATTAGACAAAAGGGAATGAAGGGAAGAGAGGGCGAAAGGAACAGGAAGAGAATAGAATTAATCTAACATAATTTTCCTATGTACATATATAAAAATACCTAAGAAAATCCCACCATTATGCATATGCACAAAATGGGGTTCTAATTAGAATGAGACATATTCCATAATTAGAATGAGACATATTGTATAATTTTATTAAATTGTATTACTGTCATGTATAACTAAAAAAAAAAAAAAAAAAAAAAAAAAAAAAAAAAAAAAAACCCAAAATAAAAAACTAGGATTCTCTACTCTTTGACACAAGACATTGTGTTACTCCAAAAATGCAGTGCAGCTATATTTCTTGTTTATCAAAGATAATGGAATTCACACCTTCTGAAAGCAGTTTGGTGATGGTGGAGATCTCCCCTGAGATAGAAACCTAATCTGTGGACAAACAGAAAAGGAACACTGGCTTCTTTCCAGGTATGGGGGACAGTGGTTTCAGAGAAGCACTAGCAAACAGTTCTGTAGCAGCAGGAACTCTACGGGAAGACATCTCTAGGGGGATCGGAGTAGATTCTGCAGGGTATGTCAAATGTCTATGAAATGACTCACAGAACATCAAGATTTCATGATAGCAGGTGAAAATAAAAACCAGGTGTACCTAATTAATTTTCTTAGTAGTATGATCTAATTTGTCACCATTCTGTCTGGACTCATCTGAAATTGGAAGTTAAAGCAATCACAGGGCTGCTGCTGCCTCTATTTCATAGGAAACAGATAACATTTATAATCTGTAATGCAGTAGCTCTATTTAAAGTTTTTATTTCTTTTTTTGTCTTCTTAATTGCATTTAATTCACCAATTTATTAAAATCCTTACCATGTTCTTACTATTAAGAACATCCTATCCATATAAATTCTTAGAATGTCAAATCTGAAAATGATCTTTAACAACATCAGTTTATTTATATTAATTTGCATCATTAGACGTAAGCAAATAGTGAGATGTATGGGAGTGAATTCCATGAAGAACTAAACGTGCATTCATTTTTTTCCACATCTATTAAAATATAAGGTTGTCAAATTCATGAAATGTTTTATATTTAAAAATTTTTCTTCTATCTCTAGCAAATTTAAGTCACCTCCTGACAAGTTCTGTATAGGTAAGGTCTTATAAATAGGACCCTCAACCCACTAGATTGTATTCCTGAAGCAGATGCACACTGATTTCTCTGTTTCTAGCCACTATGGGAGATTCTTCTGCAAACTCAAACAGTTTTGAAAAAGAAACTTGTTGATGAAAACCTGTTAAACGGATTCTGTTACTTTAAGGTGAAATCAGTTCTCCCAGTGACCATTAACAATGAGAGGAAGAAGGGAATGTCATAAATTGTTATTTGAGTATTTAGAGTACAGGCAACATGGGGCTCTGGAGTTTGAACTAGTTTTTTTTTTTTCTGCTCAATGAATATTTCAGTATTAGTTATTAATTTCAATCAGGGGTATTTAAGAAAGCGTTTCCATCTGGGGATTTCCTTAGCTTGTTACTTTAGGTAAGAAGTCTGTGACTATGCCAGTCTCATGTCTCTTTGTGACAAGAAAATGTGTTATTCTGTTGTGATAGGTAACATTATTTACTCGAGGTAAGCAAATGTTGGAAGATGAAATGGCAGAAGACAAAGTTCCATTCATGGGTCTTAATACCCTATGCCTTTCAGTCTACTCTTGCCAATAATGCAATAACTTGATTTATCCCAGCAAATAGCTTACCTTTCTAACCTGCTTTTTAAAAAAGAAATTATTTTTAATCCTAAATATGCTTGGATTGATAATGCGGAAAATAAATTGTAGCTAATGGTGTTAATTTAGATATCATGGATTAATTTGGTTGAGAAAGATGAAATAAAATTCTATAATTTCTTCTGTCCATGACTTCTTAGAGTTGGGAACACTTGCTCGGTTTCATTTACATATATAGTAAATTTTTAATAATTTACAGTTAAAAAGAGATAATGAAATCCCTTCAAATCCTATTTCCTTGTGTTGTATAGCCAGTCTTGAAAAAATATTCTCACTGCATTTAGTCTTCTTTCTGTCAAATTGAAATATACTAATCCACAAGTGTAAACCTTGAAATTGTCTTGCAGCTACAATAAAAAATAAAGATAATTTTAATAAAATAATCCAACTAACCCCATGTAAATATTAGCACTTTACCATGTATTCAATATAAGAATGATTAATGTTATATTATACATTATTTAAAATGCTGATTGTCGACTGGGGATGTTACTCACTGAGGGAGTGCTTGCATGCATGAGGCCCTGAGTTTGATCCTCAGCATTGCAAAATAAATAGTAAATAAACACATAAAACAGGTTTTATACTGTATACTTATACAACGTACCTATTAATATTACCCACCTTTGAAGTGCTCCAAAGCTAAAGGTGTCAAAAGTTGAGCTCTACAGTAGGTTTTCTTATAGGGACAGAAAGCTATAGTTTTTAGGAAGCATCAAAAGATTTTTTAGATACTAATTATTCTAATGACAGCCATGTTTTGTGTTTAGACCACATGGAATCACACCTTTTAAATGGCTGTTTCTTTGTACCCATAGCTCTCCCTGCCTATGTAATGTTTCCACAGGGGAAGGATAGTTGGAAAATGGGGAAAAGAATGACTTTGGGACAGTGACAGGGAGAACTGATGAAAACAATGATGTACTAAGTGATGTACCAAGACTAGTCAAGCAAATTTTATTTTCCACATTGTGCATTGTAAGTTGTATAAGGAGCATTTACTGAGAGAGATAATATTGCATGTACAGTGAAGCAGCAGTATCTGTGGTACATTCATCTCCCACCTCCAGTTCTGCAGTTTTATTTTCTGTGGTTTCAGTTTCCCTCAGTCAACTGCGGTCAGAAAATATTAAATGGAAAAGAGCAGAAACAAACAATTCATAAGTATGAAGCTGTGTACCATTCATAGTAGTGTGATGAAATTGTGCTTTGTCCTGTTGAGGTTGTGAATCATCCCTCTGTGAAGTGTGTCTTGACTATATATACTACTCACCTCTTAGCCACTTAGTAGCCACCTCTGTTATTAGGCTAACTTTTGAGGTATTGTACTTGTGCAAGTAAATCTTATTTAGCTTATTAATGACCCCAAAGTGCAAGAGCTATGTTGGTAATTTTATTACAATATATTGTTATGATTTTTCTACTGTACTATTAATAATTGTAGGAGATATCAAAGACGTGTGTATCTATAGGAAAAAGCATAGCATATATATGGGTTCAGGTATTCAACAATGAAGAGACTGTATTTCTGTCTGATACTGATTGAAATACAGTATTTGAGAAGAAGGATTATTTTATTACAACTATTTTCATCAGCAAAAAAAAAATATTGATATAGGACCTACTTTATTTTCTCAGTTTTGTTGTTCTTATTTTATATGAGTTTATCTTAAGGAACAACTGATTTTTAAAAGAATCTATAATTTGTACTTCTTAGTTAACAGACTTCTCAGATACCAAAAAAAAAAAAAAAAAAAAGATAAAATACCTTCAGGACCTAATGATTCAGAATCTAACCAAAGTCTTTGTTGGAATCTGTAGAACCATCATTTTTGGAATCTGTACAACTTTTTCCCAGTCTGGCCATAGGATAGCTAATCAAATTAGAGAAAGTAGTCTTTACAAAGGTATCTAGAGTAACTAGCATCCACTATTGTTAAAAACAATTTTAAACATAATCATTTTTTACTACTTGTTAGTATTATAAACACAACAGTGTTAAGTATATTAAAGTTTTATGTGGTAGTGTGAAAATTGGTTTTGGGTTTTTTTGTTTGTTTTTCCTGTGGACCTGAGTTCACTCTATATCTGAACATACTTAGTAATGTAAACTTTATCATGAAATATCTCATTAGATTAGAATTATGTAATCTAATATCTTTTAAACATTTTATTTTACTGTTTTGTAAAATGTTTTTCTCCTTTAGTGCAGAATCAAGATAAATTCTGAACAAATAGGAGGAAAAAAATTAAAGAAAAAGAAAAATTGTTGACATGGCTCCTAAAAGTTTATTTCATCAAATTACTATTTTCTAATCATTTTTTACTGCTGTTGCCTTAGTCTTAATCTATTTTATCAAGTAGGATGTGTTTTTTAAAGTACAAATAGATAAGAACAAATATAAATTAAAATTAAGAGCAATCACACAGAGATGTATTTAAATATATACATAAGGTTGGGTGATGAAAGTGTATTCAAATAACAGAATATGGATAACTGATACATATAAAATTTAATATCTGGATCTTGGATTTACTTGTACCTGACATAAGATAAAAAACATATTATTTATTTCTAAAGTCAATTGAAGCAAGTTAAAGGTCTAATTAATAGGTTTTTATCAATTATCTGTAGAAAGAGATTGTGTTGAGTCTGTCAAATGAGCTGTTTTTTTTAAAATTAATTTTTATTGTTGGTTGTTCAAAACATTACATAGTTCTTGATATATCATATTTCACACTTTGATTCAAGTGGGATATGAACTCCCATTTTTACCCCATATACAGATTGCAGAGTCACATCAGTTGCACAACCATTGATTTACATATTGCCATACTAGTGTCTGTTGTATTCTCCTGCCTTTCCTATCCTCTACTATCCCCCCTCCCTCCTCCCCTCCCCTCTTCTCTCAAATGAGCTGTTTTTATGAGTGATGTACCTTGTCCAACTGAATAGAAGAGTAAATTATGCACATGTTTAACCCACTGAAGACGAGAAGTAGGATAGTTGCAAATCAATAGAGGATGAAGATGGGGCCTTGGAAATGTTCGGCATGCATTCTGGGGAAGCAACCCCATGACTAAGTTCAAAGGAAAAGAAAAGGCAGAGATGGAAGAAAGGCTCAAGAAGAACCAATCAGACAGGAAGTGCTGACCCCTGTGGAATTAATTCCATTGTCTAATTGATTAGTTTCAGAAGAGGAGTAATGTACTTGCCATATAGAAGAAAGATGTCATATAGAGTTAGTTGGATGGATACATGTTGGACAATTCTAGAAACTGTGCTAGGTACTAAAAATCATTCTGAATTTGAATTCAAAAGCTTAAAAAACTGAAGAGCCAACATGGTGTCCATCATAAAAGAACATCTTTCTATCCCTTCTAACATCTCTGTGGAAACTACCAATGCTTTGAAAATTATTTATTCATTCCTCTTCAAATATGGTATTCAAAAATAAAAGATCTTCTTTCTTGCATCAATGCTGGTTTGTTCATTAAATATTGGAAAGAGATGGATCCTGATGAAGAAGAAGGAAAATTCTTTATCACCAAAGTCTGGGTGTAGACCAAGCCTTTTTCTTCAGGACTTGGACTAGCCAAGTCTTGAGTCTGGGAGGAACCCACATCTTCTCACCCACTCAGAGTTCTAAGAGAAGCTGAGGTGATTAAAATTAACAGAATTAGGTGGCAGCGGTAATACTGATTTGAAATATATGAATTAGGAATACCCACAATTGTAGAATTTATATGAAAAGAACACTATTGTGTATTCTCTGTGAAAGTATACTTTTTATATTGTATACGGAAAGAATAAAAGAAATTCATAAAAACAAATAATAAGCTTAACTATAGTTATTTTTTGCAAAGGACATTTCTTTTTAAAAAATTATACATTTAAGGTGGTTGTTTTCTTAAGCTCTTCATATTACATTTGAAACATAGTAAATAAAAAGGAAAAATTTTACATATTCATGTTTTCCTTGGGATGTGGGATATTTCAATTGTATTTTACTTTAAGAAATTAATTAAGGCTTATGGGGATAGAAGAGAATATTCAACAAAATTAGCATAAAATGTTTGTGGAAAAGAAATAAAAAGGCAAGATAGGATCATAAAATAGAGTAGTAAAGAGGGTTAAGGATGCATAGCATGGTGCCCAAAGATGTGTTTCCATCATGTTTGGCATGTGAGAAAAGCTCCAAAGAAGAGGGATTGATTTTGTGTACCTGTTAATGAAAATCAAAAGACAGTCCCAGAAACAATACCATAGTGATCTCAGCTCTTTAAAATCTCATGAATACTTTGCAATCAGAATATTCATTAACTAAAGAACTCATTTCTATACGCAGTTCCCCAGCATCTGATCTTGTCTAGAACCTTTACTTGGTTGACTTTGTCAATACATGTGAAAACATATAATTCCCCTCAGAAAAATAAATTGAAACTATTGAGAGTGAAAGATGGATAATGGAACAGGATAGTATTGACAGTGGTATAGAATCTTGAATGACATCTAAGACCATCACACTCTGCTCTGTAGGCAAAGCCAAGCCTGTAGTATTCTTCTCAGTTCCTGTTTTCATTATTTTAAAAAGCATATGAACCACCTAGAACACATTCAGAGAAGTATGACCAGAGTACAAAGCATGATTATGTCAGAGGCAAAGAAAGCATTTTGTTGTGGATGATTAAAAAAGAGAGAGAGAAAGAAGGGATGTCACTTTTCAAATATTTTCAAAGAACTCATTTGAAATTAATTAAAAGAATGAGTAAAATAGGACTTGTATTTGGAGGTCAAATGGAGGTAGATTTGGGATTATTTAAAATTTTCTAATTAGTATATCTGTTCATTGGTAAAATTAATGCCTCACAAAATGATATTTACTATTTAGCTTTAAATGAATGACTACAGGATTGGGACCCAAATATTGGACATGTTCGTGAACTGCAAAATCTCTTAATGTTACCAGATCTGTAGTCAGAATTCCCTTAATTTCTGCCCAATAATTAATGGATATTACACTAATATGGGACATTGTAAAACACATGCATAAAAGACTAGCATAATATTTTATTTATGAGTGTAGCATGGGGGAAATGTGATTATTTAACACTGAAAAAAAGTAGAAAACAGTCTCATTATGACTTGTGTTTGAGAAGATTTTAAAGGTCTATCAAGTACTGTTTTCAGGTATTTGTAAAATTCAGTTGTTTACCCCAAATAGGGTAAAATAAGTAATACAAACAAATAAAAATTGAATATATTTTATGAGAAAAAAAAGATAGAAAATAGCACTACTTTTACAACATGTATAAAGGAACAACTAAATAGATAATCTCAGGGTTTTGCTTTGTATTGAGTTTTCTAACTGACAAGCCCCAGGCAGTACGTTTTCAAGAGTGGTGTTCTTTTCATATATGACTTTAATAAAGACAGCACATTGCCACTGTCCATGAAATGATAGAAAAGCAAATTGTTCTGTGTTTTACTGCTCACTCGACTCCTGTATTCTGCATTCACAGAATTTCTATTTGACAAGTAGGACTTAAATGGGTACACGTTCTTCTTCTTCATGCCTTTTTTCCCCCCTGAATGAGCAGTTACTCTGAAAGCTTAAATGAAATATATTGGAGTAAGCTGGTATAAATTTTTCTCCTCATTTATTAAGACTCGATCTGCATGCAGTGCTCTGGTAGGCATATTATGTTAGGTTTGTTACACAGATATGGTACTAGTTATTTTTTTAATGCAAAATAAAACATTTTATTTTTTAAAAAAAATTTTTATTAGCTACACATGACAATACAATGTTCTTGGCAATTCATACATTTGAATCAATTGGGGTATAATTTCTCATTTTTCTGATTGTACAGATTGCAGAATCACACTGGTCATAGAGTCACCTATATACATAGAGCAATCATAATGTCTATTCTATTCTGCTGCCCTTCCTATCCCGCCTACTCCTCCCCTCCCCTCCCATCATTTCTCTATTGAGAATGAAAATCAGATTACGTTGGATTACTATTCATGCTGATGCACTCTGGGTTTCTCATGAACTAATACCTTGCAAAAGAAAAGGATTTCAGGAATGTAACGATGGATATTAGATGACCAGTCCTGACCAGAAATTTAAGTTTCAAGATAGTAATGACAAGCTTTCAAGAACCTATGGATGAGTCATAGAGAAACAGGGAAATGCTATCCTCTGATCATGGGTACCGTCAACAAAGAGTAAATAATTAAGCAAAGGGATCAAGGGATAGAAGAAGGTCAATGACCATAGCAAAACCACATCACCAAAGCAGGAGCCCCAAGGAAAACTGTATATTAGTAGGTGATGATCTAAGTAAGGTACAAAATACATGTGAATGGTAGTAGGAATGAAGGTTGACACAGGAGTTATATAGGAACAGTGCTACTGAAATCATTCTGCTTGAGACTTTTGATCTCTAAGTAGGAATTGTCAAAAAGCAAACCAAAGGATTCTTTGTACCATTAGGTCTTAGAAACTAGTTATAGCCGAAAAAAATCAGTAAGTTTCTCATACCTCACAAGCCTTGGCCTTTCCACCATGGTAGTCATATTCATTGCTGGTCTCTTAACACTGGTGGTTTGACTGGATGTCTTACCCTAAGTCTGTGTGTATAGAACTTAAACCAAGTGTGCAGGCTGTGTAAATACATATTCTATTCCAGACCCAATATTATCTCCTCAGTCCTTGGAGATCTGAATTTAAAAATGGATGAGCAGGCACTTGTCAATTCCTAAATATGCATGTGAACGACATTTTGAACACTGGTGTTCTGAATCTTCATTACTGAAGGATACCTATAAAATCAGATTTGGAATTTTATTAGAATAATATCAGAAATATTGCTAATAATTTAAACAAGCTACTTTTAAAGCCGAACAGAAAAAAAAACACATATACTTTATTCTTAGAAAGTCATGCCAGTAGACATAATAATCAAATCATTATGAATTATCCATACTCCAAATAGAAAAGCAGATAAAATATAATTAAACAAACAAATAAACAGAAAAAAGTCAGTGATATAGTCAACATTTTTACTTAATTTTTCAATCCTGGGACTTATTGTTATCTATCAGTTGCCTTTCCTTGGAAACATCCAGAGTATGGACACGTATACTTAATTACGTGAGCTAGAATTTTCAGCTGCTTGACAGGCCTCATCAGTTGGTTGGTCTTTTAGTTAAGCTGTTATAGTGTTAGCTAAAATCTGAAGTAAAGGAGAGGCAATTTCTTCTAGGAAATAATGCTTGAAATTGAAGACTTGATTTTAAATGAAAAAGATGTATATTAATAGAAAGAGTTGGTCTGCTGGTTTTGCTGCTGTCTAGCCATGTGAGTGACTTTAGGCAAGCCATTAAAGTAATGTCAGTCTTTGCTTCTTCATCTGTGACATTGAGCTGCTAAACATGATAATTTAGAGGGACTATTCCTTCCTGTTATGCTATAGATTTTTATTGATGAATAGATAACATGATTGGTCTAATAAAGTTTAATTTTGTAAATGTGAAATAATTTGAATTACTTTTAAGAGGTCCTTGTTTAAAAGGTATATGCAAGTGTGAGCATGTATCTTTTACACTACTAAGTGTTAAACTTAGTAGTTATCACAGGATCAATTTTACCTACCAGTGGACTCTGAACACTGAATAAATATGGAGGTGCTTCTGGCTTCTAGTGGGTACAGTCCACAAATGCTGCAGCATATCTTGATACGCATGTGACAACCCTCCCAGGACAAATAATCATCAGGTACAAAATATCAATAGTGCCAACACTGAGAAAACTTGCAATTAATTTGTGACCCATATTGAAAGCATAACACATCCTTCAGGGTACAGAGCTTCATTAGGTAGTAGTAATTATCTAAACTAAACATAGTAGTTTTATTTTTTGTTTTGTTTTTCCCACAAGGAAATGGTCTCTACTTTCTGTATTACACACAATGAGTAGAGATCATTTTTGTTCTCACTAATGACAGCCCACTTTGAGATTAGCAATTCGTATTTATTTTTGTTATTAATATTTGCTTTGTGTCCTAATGTAATGATTTTTAAATAAATGCTTCATGTACTGTGGAAGAAGTATATTCTCCATTCCCATTCTAGAGCATTAGGAATGTATGAATATGATCAATATTATAGATTACATTTAGGTATTCTATATAGTTATAGTCAATTAAAATTGGTTTGATCTTTTTCGTTTCTCTAATTATACTGATTTCTAAATTGGGGCAGGATTTATTTCTCCATTTGCATGTGTACATTTGTCTCCATTAATAAAGAAACCTGTATTTGTGCATACATATAAAAGTAAACACACCTAAAAGTGAAATACACTTCCCATTTCTATCTCCATGTTGTTATTAATTTGATTAGCAAGACACTGTTTTGTGTACAATACCCATTTTTTTTTCTAGTTAAGGTTCACATTTACCAAATGTTGGTCTTCTCTTAATTTCATTTTAACAATAGCACAGCAGGCTCCCCCGTGGTAGTTCTTTATGCTAGTCTACCCCAGGGTCTCACAAAGTGAACCCACCCAATATTTTTCTCCCATTTTCTTTATTGATTCCGTTTATTATTTATTCTCCTGACACATAACGACTGGTATTTCCAATGTTGAAATTGCATAAATGAGATTCTTGCTTACCTTTTTAACAAAGATTCATCCTTCTTGTATAATTCATATACTATGACTGTCAGGCTTGAATCCCATTAAATTTTTGTTCTATTAGACTTTATGTGTCTCTGGAGACTTGAATTCAAACCTGACTCTAACAGGTATTATATTTATATCTTTGCTAGACAAATAACATTTATACATTGTGTATCACTATAGTATTAAATAATCTTATCATAGCTTTCCACTCTATTTGCCTTGTAAATGGCATGGGGTAGTGAATATTAAGGGCTCTGAGAAATAGTAATGGCTATAAATATATGAGTGATGATAATGGTATAATTTATACATTTCACAGTCATTACAACAGAGAACAGCAAAAACAAAATTGAGTAGGGACAATTAAAAAAATCATGGAATCAAAGTTTGTAGGTCATTTTATTTTTAGGACATGTTATTAATTATAAATAACATCAAAAAATATTTGAAAATCCATCAAGCTTCTGAAACCTCACTTTTAACATGGTCAAGTTAAATTGCACCGTTTATTATTAAACAAAGTTGACTGAATCCCTACTGCTTTTCACACATTGAATTGTATCCTGGAATATCAGAGTGTATCAATTTGTTTCCATATCCTTAGGAATCTGCCAGTACAATAAAATGGGATACTGGTTGCAAGATTAGCCATAGGTTGACCAAACAGAAGCTCTGATAAAATCTTCCTATCAGGATAAGCTTTGCAGTGAAGGAAAGAAACACTTGAGATGGTAAAATGAGTTTGTCTTCACTTAGAAGAAAGAATGAATGTGTTGGCATAGTCCATACTTTGACCTTCTGGCCTGTTTTGGAGCAAAGGTTTTTGTAAGTACTGTAGAAACTATTCAGAGACTGGACAATCTTGCTACTACTGGAGTCAAGACTTGAGAGGAAAGCTTACTACAGATGCCTGTTGGGCTATAGGTTTACCTTTATGATCATGAAAGTTTAAAAGGCTGCAAGAATTTCTTGTAGTTAGAGATAATTCATATTGAAAACAACTCAAATGTTTCCTTTAGGATTAATAATAAGTGAACTATTTGTGTTATCTGGAAGAAATTTTTCTTCATTAAAAAATATGTTTTAATGGGGCTGGGGATGTGGCTCAAGCGGTAGCGTGCTCGCCTGGCATGCGTGCGGCCCAGATTCGATCCTCAGCACCACATGCAAACAAAGATGTTGTGTCCGCCAAAAACTAAAAAATAAATATTAAAAAATTTTCTCTCTCTCTCTCTCTCTCCTCTCTCTCTTTAAAAAATATGTTCTCTCTCTCTCTCTCTCTCTCTCTCTCTCTCACACACACACACACACACACACACACATATATACTTTGGCAGGAATATATGTATGTTCTCTATTTCCAGGAAGTGTTTCAGAAATTTTCATTACTTTTCCTTTTTTTTCCCCCTTCCCTTTTAAGGCACTCATTAATGTGAGTGGAAATCTAACACATTTACCAAGTAATGCTTTCCCTTTGTGCATACCTTAAAACTATTGCACTATTTGGAAAATGCACCTTCTTATACTTCTTATAATTATATGTTAAAATTATTTTCCAAGTGCTTCTATAAATTTGCCATCAATTTTAACAGTACAAAGTAATTTTTCTACTACACTGTAGGAAAAAAGAGTCTGCCTAATGTGATATTTTTTAACAGATAAAAGTTCTTTGAAGATAAATTGAAAATGAAAAAAAAAGTCTGTGAGTATTATGTGAAATATTCAAGGCAGTGTCTTATTAACAACCAAGGATATGTGTTGGATTTTGAGTTTCAACCTATTTGTATAGATTAAGAGCTGTACTCTGGAGGTAGATGGACCTATGTTTGAATTCCTGCTGTCTGTGATTATGTGAGATTTATCACATTATATACCTTCTCACATCATCATTAGCAGCTTCAATATTATTGAACTAATAGGAAAACCTATAAAAATTGTTTAAAAGTGCCAACAAAGGTGTGTGTGCGTGTTTGTGTGTGTGTGTGTGTGTGTGTGTGTGTGTGTGTCTTTGTGAGTGCACATATTTTGAGTGGCTAGAAAATAAGAAGTACTAGATTGCTGTAACTAATTATCTTATTGTTTCACTGTTTTTTATGGATTAGGCTGATGTTATAAATTATGGAGATATGTCATTCTGTTCTTTAATGTACACAGATATTATTTGTTTGAAATGAATACTTAGGGTATCCTTGAAGGTAAGGCTGTATCAAAATAAATAACATGATCTCCAAGGAGTGTGCAGGAACAGAGAAAAGCAATAGCCTGTATTTGAAAAAGCAGATCTAAATCTTTGTTCACATGGCTTTCTTGCTCCAAAATGAATTGCACTTCTTTATCTATGTGGTAGACAATGATTCATTTATCTTGATTCTGATTAGTTTCGTTTTCTTGATTGGACCTTTTAAACCTCACATCCTCCTGCAGCCTTCTTCTATCACCAACTTTGTAGAATTGACCATTCCTCCATGGAACCTACTCACTCATATTCTAGTGCCTGTCTGACATGAAGTAGATGGCAATGCTTAAATGGGAGCTCAGTTATAAAATTATGTTCTTTTAATAAGCCATGAAATCTTTCCGTTTTTTTTTTTTTTTTTTTTTTGTGTGTGTGTGTGTATCTTTAGAGACTAGTGAATGATAGAAATTTCATATAACTTTGGTATGTCAAGGTGTTTGACTTGCTCTCTATGGCCTGAGAGATGGGCAGGTATCTCGTTACTATAGCACATCAGGTTTCTTAGGGTTAGGAAGTGGCCTCTATCTGCTATATTATTGAAATACTTTTGCAATTATAAGAAACTATAAGAAAGGATGTTTTGATCACTGATTCAGAGCCCTGTTGTCTATTCTGCACCTGGAGAATCCAGTGGTGCCCACTAACATAAACAAACTGGAGTATGACACTTCTGAGGGCATGCATTGGCCTTTCTGAGGATAGATCTATGATTGAAGTTTTAATACTGTCCAGGACCATGTCTGACAGGGCTGGAAGAGGAATGCTCTGCCTTTGTGGCTGCGTTGGCTGCAGTGCTTTTATTTATTCCCTAGGAAAGTGATTATGATGTTCAGGAGGCAAAGAAAGTAGTTTGCTCTATGAAATCCTCAGGAGTTCTGACGAATTTTGAAACTTACAAATGGGTTGAGAAACTTAAAGACAGACTGACAAATGACAAATATATATATATCCCCCAGGTTGATCTTGAGAATCAGGTCACATTGAGTGTTAATAAGATGATCATAGTTGTTTTGGTCTAGTGTAGTTCTCATTTTTTTTTTTCCCTCACTATTAATGCCCTGCCCAGCCAGTCTTCTGTCATCATCTCCGCTTTTGTAAAAGAGTATTCTTGTGTCTTTCCAATACCTACACCAATCTAGATTTGGATATTTCTCTAAAAACCCCATATCCATTATATATAATATACTTCATCAATTTAATTCCCCATCCCTTTCTTTCTTTACACTTGGAATACATCCCCATTCCTTGATCTTTTACCATTTTTTTTCTATTCTCTTTGCTAAAGCTGTAGCTATTACAATCCTCATTAATTTTCAAAGTATGATGTGTACCATCTGTCCCAATGGATTCCAAATGCCACTAACCATCAAGGGCACTTAAACAAACATATTCTTAGACCATATCCATGGAGAGTAGATGTTGGTAGGTTTAATTTGTTTCCAGGACTGTCAAACTTCATAAAATAGAACTTCAAGTGCTTTTGATCGTCAGCTAGCTTGGTGGTCAGGAAATACACATAGTATGTATTATGTAGTAGCCAAGAAGCCTCCATTATCTAATTTAGGTTTCTATATATTACCCAATTATCTCATACTTATTGATGATTTTTTTAAAGATTTATTTGAACCCTTAAGTATCAAACATAATATACATTATACATGCATATGTATATATTAAAACATGTATTTCAATGTAATATTACTACATCATAATATCTCTCTCTCTCTTATATATATATATATATATATATATATATATCTTTTTTTTCATTGCACACATGCAATATATGTGTTCTTATTACATACCAGGTATTTTAGTCAGCTTTTTCGTTGCTGTGACTAAAAGACCTGACAAAAAAATTTTAGGGGAGGAAAAGTTTATTTGGGGGGGTCACTGTTTCAGAGGTCTCAGTCCATAGAAAGTCGGCTCTGTTCCTTGGGGCTGGAGGTAAGGCAGAGCATCAGGGTGAAAGAGCATGGCAGAGGGAAGGGGCTCACATGATGATCAGAATGCAGGGAGAGAGAGAGAGAGAGAGAGAGAGAGAGAGAGAGAGAGAGAGAGAGACTTCACTTGCCAGGTAGAAAATTCATACCCAAAGGTATGCTTCCCAGTGACCTGACTCCTCCAGCCATACCCAACTCACCTTCAGTTACCATTGTTGATCCCATCAGGGGATTGATTCGCTCATTGGGTTAAGGCTCTCATAAAACAAGAATTTGTCCTCTAAACCTTCTTGCATTGTCTCACACATGAGCTTTTGGGGGACACCTCACATCCAAACCCATAACAGCAGGTAAGAATGCATTTTGAATTAAGCTAAAATTAAAAAGTAATTCCACTTATTTTTCATTGCTTTTCTCCTTAATTCAGTGAAAGGAGGAGTACAATTGTAATTCAGAGGATGAGGCAAACTGTTTAAAGGCTGGTGTTTGGGGATGAAATAAATAAGGGAGAAATAGTCTCACTGACAGTAACTTGGATTGACTAAAGAAGTGCAGTCTCCCTAGGCTTGTTGGCACATGCCTGTAATCCCACTGGCTCCAGAGGCTGAGGCAGGAGGATTGCTAATTCAGAGTCAGCCTTAGCAATTTAGGGACGCCTTAAGCAACTCAGCAAGAGTCTCTAAATAAATATGAAAAAAAAAAATAGCTAATATGTAGCTTAGTGGTTGAGTGACCCTGAGTTCAATCCCCAGTACAAAAATAAAAAGCAAAAAAAAAAAAAAAAAGTAAAGTCTACAGATAGAAGTGTCCTCAAATTTCTATTTCAAGCAGTAAATCAGACTAGGTAACTATCCTGCTACAAAACACAGAAATGTGAGAATTTGTATAGACAAACATATTCAAATACATACACACTATTTGTCCTCAATTTTTAGTTTAAAATAAAGTAGTTCATTTATCATGGTATATTTAAATATCATCCATCTTCCAACATGGTTCAGATTCCAGTTACCATACGCTATGACTGTCTTCAGTCCACAAATAATCAGGTAAATAAAAAATTAGCATCATGATCACTGACCCATTGTGTCACTTTTTTTCTGTCTGTGATTGGTCACTGTGCATGCCTCCACTATGCAGTTCATATACAAGCTGCAAAGCATGCAGTTGTATTCCTCCCTGATTCAAGTTAAGGAACACATGTGACGCTTTACGAACACAGATAGTTGAAAGAGGGAATGTGATGACAGTACAGCAAAGAAATAAAAAGTGATAATGCTAGAAGTGAAATTAGAGCCAGATGTAAGTGCATTTGTGGAAGAAAGAGCTGATTTGGGAGTAATACTCTGCTGCCATTGGAGAGCCTCTAGGTGAAGTTGGGGATTTAGCTCAGTGGCAGAGCATTTCCTTAACACACACAAGGCCCTGAGGTCAGTCCTAGGGGGGGAAAAGTCTCTAGGTATAAAGCAAAGGAACCTAATGAAAGGAAACTCATGAATTGTATTCTTTAGCTCAGGAGGCCCTAATGAAAGGCATGGAGTAGTGATACAAAGAACAAACATTTAGGTGACTGGGGATATAGCTCAGTTGGTAGAGTGCTTGCCTAGAATGGGTTCAATCCCCAGCATCACCAAGAACAGACATTTATTTTTCAGAGTACTGGGGAATAGGAGTCTGAGGTTAAGAGTCCAGCCAATTTAGTTCCTGATGAGGACTTTCTTACTGGCTTATAGATGGCCACTATCTGACTGTACACTCTCATGGAAGTGAAGAGAACACAATATGTCTAGTATCTCTTGCTATAAAGACATTAATCCCATCAGAAATTCCCCAGCCCCTTACATGATCTTATCTATCCCTACCTACCTTTCAAAGGTTTCATCTCCCAATAGTATCACATTGGGGGTGAAGACTATCATTTATGAATTTTCCAGGGCAAGACTCATAAGCCTTCAGTGCATAATATCGACATAAATGAAGAAACTTGTCTTGAGAGAAAAGATGAAGGTTTCCAGAAGTGCCATGTCTAAAAAGTTTAACACTAAAGGAACTATCAAATCTATTTCAAGACAAGCACCAAAGTCAAAATGTTAGGACGAGATTCAAATTTAGAAAGGAGTTTTATCAAAGAATAGAAAATAAGTTGACTATATATCTCATTATATCTTATGTGATTCAATATTGTCAAAATACACTTGATAAATTCCTTAGCAAAGAGAAAAAATTGTAGTGTGTCCAATGTTTAAATTATATTAATTTGACATTTTTAAATTTTATTATAATTTACAAGCAAAAGTAGCTAAATTTTTGTTTTGAAAACTTTTTTTTCCCCAAAGGTAATAAGATAATCACACTTTTTCTCATCAACTTTTGATTGCTTTGCACAATTTCATATTGCACATCATTTTTTTTGCAGTCCCACATAGTTTTTGATGTGAGTCTAGCCTGTATACTCTTCAGTGATGTGACTAAATTTGAAAAAAGCAAAGGAAATTCTTTGGACCAGGAACAAAACACAAGTGCCAAATTATGTATGTTAGCACCAGGAGAATTCACAGATCTCAAATGAGTACGTATGGGCAAGGATGTTCTAGACTCATGGAAAAAAATTAGAAACGTGTAGCATTTTTGTGGTTTCAACAAAGAGAATATTGGTGTGTAGAGGTGAAATGTTAGAAAGAGATGAGATTTTGAGATTCCTTTTATCCAGGAGAAAAATTTTGACTTTTTAAAATCAAAAGCATCAGGACAGTGGCAATATCATTATTGAAAGTGGCAGTATCATTTTCTTTGGCCTTTTGAAACAATTCCAGTAATAGTGGAAGCATGAAGTCAAAAAATGAGAAAAGTACTTTTCAGAGATACTAATAAAAACTCAAATGCAATGCAAAATAAATCATTTGGGTGTGAAATTGTTATAGAAATCTATAATCTGAGTTAAGAAGTGGTCATACTTCAAAACGGTGAAATATATTTTTATTTTGTCGAAGCTATTTTTCTACCTTATTTATTGTTGTATTCTAATTACACATAATAGTGGAATATGTTGTTATATTTTCATACTTATATATAATATAGCAATATAATTTGGCTAATATAATTTCCTGTCAGAATTCATGTGAAACTGTACTCTATTCCTACTTCTTAGTCCAGTATAAACATAAACTAAGTGTAATAAATACAGTTGATGGTGTTTGGCTTAAATTTCTATCTACCAATTTAGCTTTGAAAGTTTGGGGCTTAATTTTATTAATTGCCTTTAATTGTGAGAAAAGTAAATTACCAATTGCTTTATTTTTATCTAAAACTCTCTAGTGTTGAATATAACAAAAGCATTACATACAAAATGCTTAAATATCATAATTTATGGATTAAAACATTGAGGCCAGGCACTGTGGCACACTCCTATAATCCCAGCGGCTCAGGAGGCTGAGACAGGTGGATCATGAGTTCAAAGCCAACCTCAGCAATGGCAAGGCACATAGAAACTCAGTGAGACCCTGTCTCTCAATAAAATACAAAATAGGGCTGGGGATGTGGCTCAGTGGTCGAGTGCCCCTGAGTTCAATCCTGGGTACAAAGAAAAGAAAATTGAGATAAAGTTAGGGTGTAGGATTCAATTATAGAAACCCTGATTTTAGATAATTAATTGATGGATTTTGCCATATCCACAAGTGCTGAAATAGTAGCAATAGTTAAACACTTAAACCTCATTTACCCAGGCCCATTTAGACTCTTGACACGGAATTGATATTTGGATGTTGCAGAGATCAGGATGGGTATTAAAAAGACAATACTAATAAACAATAGAAAAGGTGAGAACAAATAGTTGAAAGACTTAAAAACATGGAAAGCTACTTGTACATTTTGAAGTTTTCTGGTTCTAATTCTGAAACTTTTTTCTGTTTCTGTGCGCAATGATGTTTTTAAGTGGGCATTGGGATCAATATGAAGCATTTCAAACTGAGTCATATTCAGTTCAATTAATAATGTATTTTGCTTCATAATAATAATCCTACCAATAGTAAATTCAAAATTTGGCTTAAAAATGTCTAAAACAGGACTTTTACTAAGTCTAATATATAGTGCTCTCCAAAAAAAAGCATACATTCTCATTGATGATTAAACACTTGACTGTATGACTTTAAATTAGAATATCATTTGTTGATAATTACAAGCCAAAGAAAGGCAGAAGCTTTAGACCATAGAAGATTTCAAGTGTCATACAGAAACCTATATGATTTCATGGAAAAAAATAGTCTGTATTACCCCAAATTGGCGTGTTAATAGGGTGCTGACAATTCTTCTTATTACTTAGAAGAGTCCTTGTAAATTATCTCCTCTAGTGCATAGATCAAAGAATAGCATAAACCCTATTTTTCCTGTGTAACTTCTTTAAACATTCAAGCTGCCCCTTGATTATAACCTCTTAGTAGTTTCCAAATTTATTTTTAAAAATTACAGATTTCTACATTCTATATAAAGATTAAAATTGTAATTCAGTATTCCACCCTCCCTAGTCTCATGCCTAGGCACTTCTGAAACTACTACTTATTTGTAATAGAATATTTATTTAACCCAAAGCAGGTATAGAGAGCTCTCTAATTTACCCTGGAGATTTAAATAACAACATAGATTCAGGAAAAAAAAAAAGGAGTCTATGTGTCAGAGTAGGGTGAAGATGTTTAAAAGAGGAACTTGCTCAGTGACACCAGTCCTTTAAGAAAAGTGTGTGAGTGTTGAGTTGGTGATCTGAGTGGTGTCTACCCAGCAGAGCAGTCTCATCCCTCATGTGTTCAGGATGATAAGCACAGCTTGCTACCATCCAAGTTATTTATGACTAAATCAGCCTCAGATAAATGTGTACATGATGTTTTTAAATTGGAAAATGGTGCTGGATTGGAAAACAGGTGGCAACTTAAATATTCATAATCCAATGTCCCTTTACCTTAATCATGTAGTAAACAACAGCTTGCACTTCAGTGTGTGAAAACATATTAAGAATGTGACTAAAACGTTTAACTTCATTCATTAGGAAATAGGTGTGAACAGTAAAGGTGATAAATGACACTCTCAGTGGTATTGTAAC
The DNA here is from genome assembly GCF_048772815.1 of Callospermophilus lateralis. Lineage (NCBI taxonomy): Eukaryota > Metazoa > Chordata > Mammalia > Rodentia > Sciuridae > Callospermophilus > Callospermophilus lateralis. Next base: position 105,345,469 of record NC_135313.1, on the reverse strand, counting down.
AGTTGTCAACCACAAAAAATGATACACCATTTTTGTTTTGTCCAAGTTTCATTCCAAAGCAATATAATTTCTTTTATAATACATTTTATTTTAGTACATACATTTTGTGTGCCACAGAGAAATAAACATGTGACACCCAAGCATTTCAAGAGCAAAGATTTTATTTGTTTTGTAGTATATATTAAAAATTATAATAGATCTTTTTGTATGACTAGGAGTTCAAGCTGAAAAGAAGAGGAAAGATAGGTTTACTTATGTGGATGGAATATCAAATTAAATAATTAAACTGCAATTAAACATTTTTGAGAATTATGAGAATAAGCACATGAAAAGATGCTAAATATCACTAATCATTAGGGAAATGCAAATCAAAACCACAAGGAGATATTATTTCAAACCCATTAGGATGGCTATTATCCAAATTAGAATTAGGGAAAAAAAAAAAAGGAAAGTTGGCAACAATCTGCAAAAATTAAAAGCTTTTTGCACTGCTGGTAAGCATACCTAATTTGGAAGACATGATGGTTCATCAAAAAACTGCACATAGAATTATCATGTGATATGGAAATTCAACTGCTAGGTTTATACCCAGAAAAACTGAAAACAAAGACTAAAACAGTTATTTCAATCCCAATGTTTATAGCAACATTTTTTTATAGTCAACTCAACCCGTATATCTATGGATGGAGAAATGGAAAAACAAAATGCACAATACATGTGAATTTGGAATATTATTTAAAGAGAAATTCTAATATATGCTATAGCATGGAATCTTAAAAAAATAAGTCAGTCCCAATTTTACTGATATTGGATACCTAAAACAATCAAATTTATACAGAAAATAGTAGTGGTTTCCAGTTTTGGGGTGAAGGCTAATACAAAGTTATTATCTAATGTGGACAGTTTATGTTCATTTTTGAATTAATAGATTCTTTAATTCAACATTTTTTTTCTTTGCATCTTTCTCATGAAATGAAATACCTGCCTTTGAGAAATTTGTCAGAAAGTTAAGTTGGAGGGGGCTGCACATGCATATATGTAAATATTTTCATATATTATATGAAAAGTGAGCTCTCGTGGCAATAAAAGCTTTTCTAAGAACAAATATATTTTTTCTAATAAGATGGAATATTGGACTGATATTGCTTTTCTTATATTATTTTTTCATATAGTTCAATGGTACATTCGACCCTATGAGCAGTAGAGCTATGATTATTTATTTGATTGTCCCTCATTTCTTTTCCTAAATATTTCTTTTTCATCTGATGTAGATTGCAAAAGAGAAGCTAGTAGGTCAAGATACCATTTATTTAATGCGTTAGATTATTACTGAGCTATAGCTTGTTTTAAAGTGAACACGAATTTAAAGATCAATTTACTGAACACATTCTGTCTCTTTCAAATTTAGACTAGGTCTTCCTTGCAACTGTATTAAAATCTGTTTTCATAGACATGCTTTTTCCCAAGAGGGTTTCACTCTTGAGAAAAATGTAAGAGGTAAAAATTGAGCACTTAGCACTTGCCAGTATTATCTGATGAGATGAGTTGCTTTTAACAGTTTGGTGAACCATGCAGCTTTAGTTTTATCTGAGAATACAAGGTTAGACAACAAGAAACAGCATAGTCTGGTAGAAAGCAGGCATATGACAGTGACTGAGGCTTTTGGTCTGGTACAGTAGGATATTTACCTTGCTCACTTGTATATATATATATATATATATATATATATATATATATATGTGTGTGTGTGTGTGTGTGTGTGTGTGTGTCTACATCTTGTTTGCAGTACTGGGGTTGGAACCCAGGGCTTCTCCCATGCTAGTCAATCTCTCTACTCCTGAGGGACATCCCTGCCCTCATTTATGGTCCATTTATTGATTTATTGATTGATTGGTTTAATTTTGGTTTGTCATTTTTATTTCAAATTCATGTGAATAAAAAGGCTTGACTGCAAATTGGTGCGGCCAATATGGAAAGCAGTATGGAGATTCCTGGGAAAGCTGGGAATGGAACCAACATTTGACCCAGCTATTGCCCTTCTCGGACTATTCCCTGAAGACCTTAAAAGAGCGTACTACAGGGATACTGCCACATCGATGTTCATAGCAGCACAATTCACAATAGCTAGACTGTGGAAACAACCCGGATGCCCCTCAATAGATGAATGGATAAAAAAAAAATGTGGCATTTATACACAATGGAGTACTACGCAGCAGTAAGAAATGACAAAAATCATTGAATTTGCAGGGAAATGGATGGCATTAGATCAGATTATGCTAAGTGAAGCTAGCCAATCCCTAAAAAACAAATGCCAAATGTCTTCTTTGATATAATGAGAGCAACTAAGAACAGAGCAGGGAGGAAGAACAGGAGGAAAAGATTAACATTAAACAGAGTCATGAGTTTGGAGGGAAAGGGAGAGAAAAGGGAAATTGCATGGAAATGGAAGGAGACCCTCATTGTTATACAAAATTACATATAAGAGGTTGTGAGGGGAATGGGAAAAAAATAAGGAGAGAAATGAATTACAGTAGATGGGGTAGAGAGAGAAGATGGGAGGGGAGGGGAGGGGGGATAGTAGAGGATAGGAAAGGTAGCAGAATACAACAGTTACTATTATGGCATTATGTAAAAATGTGGATGTGTAACCTATGTGATTCTGCAATCATTGTAATGTTTTGAATAACCAATAAAAAATAATAAAATAAAAAAATTAACATTGGATTCTAAGAAGTCCTTTCTTCCTTTTGGAAAAGCTAAGATATGGGACATATACAGATATTTTTCCTTCATATCAATCACATGTACACATATGTAGGTCTAAAACAATTTGATCCTGGGTTTGTTGATGCTCTCAACCTTAAAGTTGAGAGTTAAACAGAAGCAAATACCCTCCTGTCTTGTATGGATTAATGTTAACAAACAGTAGTTAACAAGTATGTGTTGTTGTTTTTCAGGGAAATGGTCTCAGATGTAAATATCCCATAGACTTAGAATCAATGACCATTATTTTAAACACTTAAATTGCCAAAAATTTTTGTTCACTGGAAATTTGAGAGCCTGTTATGTGACTATTCAGCACTGAACAAGTCAGATCTTGCTCTGATGGAGCTTAGAGTCTAGACTAGATGAGACATTCCACTTAGGATTATAGGTGTGATATATTGTATGGAAGGAGAATTACAGGGTTTTATGAATGGTGACTTTCAGATGACTAAAATCAACATGGTAGTTCTGAAAATGTGGTTCTCAGTTATCATGATCAGAAAATTTCATAGAAATTTTGAGGTCCCTCCCAAGACCAGTTGAGTCAGAAATATTGGAGATGGGATGTGGCAATTTGTTTCAGCAACTGTGTTTTCTTTTCCAGGAGATTCTGATGGTTAAAGTTTCAGTTGAGCTGTTTTCCGGCAGGTGTTGTAAATTTGGGCACTGTTGATATTTGGGCCAGAAAATTCTTTGTTGGGGTTCTCTGTTCTTTATAGGAATTTTTAGCAACATTTATGGCCTCCAACACCTATTTGCCAGTAATATCTTCTGGTAGTGACAGTCAATGATACCCCCAGATGTGGCCAAATACCCTATCTAATCCAGGCAAGATTTTTTCACCAGTTTCTGGCTTCCCTTCAAGCTCCAATCAACACTCAAAATAACTTCTGACCTTCTTCTTGTCAGTATGCGCTAAAGAGCTTTCTAAAACAGTTGAATACAGTGCCACCATATTTATTCATCTGAGGGATTCTAAGTGGGTTTGATTTCAAGTTTCAATATGATTTAAGTTCTGATAACATATTTTGGTTTGGCAGTTTTGTTATTGCTTTTTTTTTTTTTTTTTTTTGAGGAACTCAGGGCACATTTATTGCCTTTCAAAAGGAATGTGGGTAGATTTTTCAACTCATTGACACTGAGTTCAATAAGCAGAAAGGCTGTTTCAGAACATTGATTACTTTGGTCCCATTATTATTTTTTTTCTTTTTTCACACTATTTTTCTTCTAACTTCAATGAATATTAGTCTTCTTCTGACCTTAAATGGTAAGTCATTTTATTTATGTTTTACGTCTAGCAATTTGATTGCTAATGAAGTCCTATGTCAGAGGCCTGGCTCTGGGAATCCAGCAAATCAGTTTGAGCAGCTGGTGCCACAAAACAAATGGAGAAGGTAATGGTGAAAAGTATGGAAGAAACTTTAATCAGTGTAGCTACACTGGGAGGGCTAGAGGACCCATGTTATTAGCCCTTTCTTCTAGGGCCTGACCATAACTTTGAGGTTTTATAGAGAGGGGAATGAGGGCAAGGTTTGGGGGTTTGTCTAGCTGGAGGCTTTTCACAGCTGACAAAGCAGGTGATCTTGATCAGGTGTGGTTTATTGGTCAAGGCCTTTTCCAGGTGAGAAAGTTGCTGCTGTCTGGTGGGGTGGGTAGTTCAGACTTATCACAAGATGTTTATCCATCAGACCTTGGAATCCAAAGTGACTCCGAGCAAAGGTTATTAATGCAAAGTGCAGGCAGAGATGCCAATTTTTCAATACTGCTTTTAGTTACCCATCACCCACTTGCAGGCAAAAGTGAAGAGGATAAGTGCTTGTTACAATTTGATGAGTCTTGTATTTAAAATGAAGTTCATTTTTACATGAGTCAAACTGAGGTACCTGTTTTTTTATGTTAAACATAATCAAGAAAGTAAAAGACATAATTTTCGCTTTGCTTTGTGTTTTTACTATTAAACGGAAACTCTTGAGACAGGATTCTTTTTAATAAAAGAGCTTATTGGTGCCAATACAGAGAATAGACAGAAAAGGACCATGTCCCAGGTAGTTCTGCGACTACCAGCCTCAAGGCTAGACAGCAGTTGGAATAATGTCCACTAGAACCCAGAGCTGAGAGCATTTTTCTAACAACACTTTGGGGAAAGAATATATCAATTGTTTATATTGGTAAATTGTTTACATTGGCTATGGAAAAACAATAGACTGGGCAGGAAAACCACATGGGAAGGGTTTGGGATACAAGGACCCTTCATAAGGAGAATACTTACTGTTAATGGATTGGTTGGAGTCAGTAGAATAGAAAGTTTATATGAAAACAGGAGGTAGTAGCAACTGAGTTGACTGTTTATTTTTATTTTTTCAAATTTCTTACATACATGATAATAGTGGAATGCATTTCATTCATAATTATCCATTCACAGCACAAATCTTCGTAACTCTGTATATAAAGTATGTTCATGTCAAATTATGCCATTATACATGAGCTCTCTCTCTTTTTTTGCATTACAATTTTTCATACACCCTTATACCACAATGTATCATATCTCTATTTGTACATAAGGTATGTTGACACCAAATTCACATCTTCATGCATGTATTTTATATAATGATGACCATCACCTTCCACCATTTTTGCAATTCCACTTACCCCTCCCTTTCCTTCTCACCCCTATCCCTTATCTAGAGGTGATCTTCCTCTCATGCTCTCTCTCCCTACCCCACTTTACCCCACTTTGAGTCACACCACCCCCCCGCCCCCGCTTATATCAGAGAAAACATTTGGCATTTGTTTTTTTGGGATTGGCTAACTTCACTTAACATAATCTTCTCTAATGCCATTCATTTCCCTACAAATGCCATGATCTTATTCTTTTTTAGTGCTGAGTAATATAACATTGTGTATAAATGACAATTTTTTTTTTATCCATTCATCCACTGAAGGACATCTAGGTTGGCTCCACAGTTTAACTATTGTGAATTGTGCTGCTATAAACATTGGTGTGGCTATATCCCTGTAGTATGCTGTTTTTAGGTCCTTTGGGTATAGTCCGAGAAGAGGAATAGCTGGGTCAAATGGTGGTTCCATTCCCAGCTTTCCAAGGAATCTCCATAGTGCTTTCCAAATTGGCTGCACTAATTTGCAGTCCCACCACTAATTTGCAGTCCCGCCAACTATATATTTTTTAAAATACATGCAAGAATATTGGAATGGCCTTTATTAGTGTCAGCTCCACAGGTTAACTTCCTTTGTCCCATTTCATTTAGCTTCCAGCCTTTCATTAACTCCAGAACTTTCATTAACAACCAATCAAAATATTCTCATTGATACATTATGGTATAATAGAACTTTCTAAAGATCACTGATTCTCTTGGAGCTGAGCACAGTGGCACACACCTATAATTTTACTCTGGAGGCTGAAGCAGAAGGATCACAAGTTTGAGACCATCCTGGACAAGTTAGTGAAAAATAAAATAAATAAAGGGCTGGCATTGGAGCTCAGTGGGAAAGCGCCACCACAGGCTCAATCATGAGTACTTCAAGGAAAAAAAAAAAAAATGGGAATTTGTTTCTTTCCAAGAAACCTTGAGACTTTTTCAGTATTACTTATTGTAGTTCACAAATCTTTCCCAATTCATGGTTATAAAGTGAAAATATGTAGTTTCTTAGTCTCTGAGCCAAATTCTAAATTGTTTCAATTTTCTGCATTTTAGATCATAGGAAGCCCTACTTGTGAATAGATGACTTAGGAGCCAGGTGTGCAATGAATTTTCGGTAGGTTTATAAACATATGTACACTTTGCAGAATGGGTAATTTGATTCAAAGGGAGCCTCCATTCTGCCCTCTGCAGGTTCTGTAATTGAGCCTGTGAAACAAACTGAAAATAGCTTAGCAAGAGAAAAGACCAGCATGAGGGCATCAGGCATCACAGGGATGTGAGTGCCCCCCCACACAATGGGAGTGAGAACCTTATATCCCCTCTTTATAGAGGACAGGGAAGTGGAGGACACAGGCAATTTTTTGAGGAATGACAAGTAATTTTTAGCGGAGATGAATTACAGACTTGAATTACAGACAGTGGCCTAGGACAAAGTTCATGTGGGCTCTGGATGTGTTGCCAAATTGAATTTTCTCTCCTGGAAGCTAATCTTCCTGGTTTAATGAAATTATCAGAAGGAAGTTCCAAACAATTGCATCCCTTGTGTAGGAACTTTCCTTGGTCAGATAAGGGTACTCAGAGAAAAATTGACTAGTACTTGTTAACTGGTAAAGGTCAATGATATTTTATTTCACCAATAACAGATGATTGAGCAGTGTGACAGTGATACATTTTGATTCTAAATAATGATGGATCTGATGATGATGATGATGGATCTGATGATGATAGTGCTAATAATTATATAATTCGAATAAGTTTCAGACAGCCATGTTTCAGAAGATGAATAACTTAATAAGGTCTGGATGGTATTGGAATAGACATGTTATTTGAGTTTCTGACGAAAGAGGGGCATTCATCCTGTGTGGAAAAAACTGAGAACAGTTTCAATAAAGTAGACCTTTGGCTACTGGAAAGACAATGGGTGGAGTCCTAGAAAATGCATAGTAAAAGAAGTGGCAGACTTAAAGGATTCCATTCTAGGGAAGAAGTAGGCACTTTAGAAAGGAAAGGTATCCCTTAGAAACTTGGGCAGGGTAAAGAAAGAATTAGCTAAACAGAATAGGGCCCTACTTGAATAAAATGCCACCAAATAAGAAGATGTCAATTACAAATAGGCTATTCATTAAATGGGGGCCATAGCCCAGTAGTAAAGCACTTGCTAAGCATGTATGAGTTCCTGGGTTTGATCCTCAATATATGCATACACACCAATGTATACATGCACATGAAAAAAGTAAAAAAGAAACAGGAAAAAAAGTAAAAGAAAAAGGCTAGTGACAACAATTACCATCAGATAATAACAACTGAATTCTACCTATATTGAGGAAACTGTACAACTCTATTCAATGTAGAATTTGTATCCTTATGAAGCTAAGTGACCAACCTCATCCCTCAAGTGTCATCACCTGTTGCTAAAGCAAAAATAATTGAAGACATAAAATTCTGACCTTCAAATAGAATCCAACATTCACAAAACTTAATGTATGAAGAAAAATATTACCTACTATCAAAACTTTTACGTTATGAAATACTAACCATTAAAAAGGAACTCAGTATACACAAAAAATATGGCGTGGAGACAAGATACTTGATAAATATTTTAATTGTTATATTAATTCAGAAGTGTCCATGAAAATGTGTAGGTAGATTTTAAAATAGAGACTTTATTTTAAAATACCATATAGGTGCCTTCTCAGGGCATCTGTTTTCAAATGGTTTCTCTCAGTACTCCCTTCATAGCTAATATCATTTTCTGAGGATTTAATATAAGTTTTTATTAGTTTGTTTTCAGTGCCTTCCACTACAGTATAAATACCATGTGGTCAGTGAGTTTGTTTATTTTAGTTTATCTGTCATTCTTAGAATGGTGCTTACCAAGTAAAAAGTGTTCAATAAACATTTGTTGAATGAAGAAATGAATAAACTTTCATTATATAATTTGCAGAGATTTCTACATAAAATAAAAATGAATGGGGAAAATTTCAGCAAATTAATCATAATTTGAGATGGGCTAATTCCTCTACTTTGTTAAATTTAACTTATAAAAATATTGCGATCATTTAACATGAAAAAACCATACAAGTCAGCTAATAGATTTTTGGAAAGCATTCAGCACAAGATGCACTGGGAGAGAGCCATAAGATCTTGCCAATAGACCATTAATTTTAAGATTGGAAATTTTAATAAAACAGTAATCATTGATGTTGCTTTGTATGGGGAAAAATTATCAAAACACCATATTATGAATAGATAAATATGAACAAGAGGCATAAAGTCTACTTGGTCTTGGTAATTGAGGTAAGTCTATTAATGCCTGGGGTGTGGAAACAACAGTGTTCTATTTTGTGCTATCTCTATGCTCCTGCATTGATGCTGAACCAGGAATTCCAAAGTATGTTGCCTGAAATGAGGATGTTTACTTTTATATTCCCTGTTAGCTAGCATGAAGATATTGCCATCCCTGCATATGCCTGACACATGAATGTTTAACACAGTGAAGCATCAATAATTTTATTGCCTTAGGCATTCCACTTGGGGGTTCGTATAATGAACATGTCCAAGCCTGTCTCCTAACTAAATGTTGAACCAGTATCAAGAAACCACATCCTTTGGAGAGAGTTGATAAAGACTTTGTCACTTAGCATTAAGTTCCATACCAAGCTAATATGGATTGTAAAGTTGTTTCTACTCTGTTGCAGGAGTATATAAGCCTTAGACCCCCCATCAAATACCTCAGCACATATATCAAAGCAATTTGTGATAGTAAATATTGAGGCCATTACAGAAGTTACATGAAATTAGTGTATAAGTCTATATGGTGAAATGCATAATTAAATACGAGGCATTTTAGGCTGAAATTGCCTTCATAAATCAGGCAGAAATAAAACAAATCTCAGAAGAATGAATTTTTCCTCATAGCTCAAGGATTATTCATTAGCAGAACAGAGGCATAAATTGAAGTCTCTTAAGTCCTAATTCTTTGATGCTTCCTAATATGTGACACTTATCTACAGAGTCATCTAAATGCCAACTAAGTAAACTCCTCAATTAAGACTTTTTTTTTTTAAATAAAAAACTTTGATTTGAAACAAAACTGAAAAAAAAGATATAAGAAACAAAGGTATCAGATCATGCTTATAATGTCATAGAAAGCAAAATTTAAAGACAAGATTCCGGGGCTGGGGCTGTGGCTCAGCGGTAGAGCACTTGCCTAGCATGTGTGAGGCCCTGGGTTCAATCCTCAGCGCTACATACAAATACATAAGTAAAATAAGGGTATTTTGTGCAACTATCACTAAAAAATAAATTAAAAAAAATAATATTGTAAGGCCAGGGTTTATTAAATTTTATGCTTTTGTCACCTTCACCAATGCATTATTGGGGATAACCAAAGCAGGCATAAAGAAAGGAAGATATGACGTGGAATGTACCTGTTCTTCTGCATGGGCCTGCATACTTACTTTTTGTGTAGAGGGTGTCTTTTAGCTGGAAAAGAACTTTAAGCCATTTATTGTCTCTTCTACTGATCATGTAATTATGCTGAGTTCTAAAGATACAATCACTTCCAAGTTACCTACTTGAATCTTTCTTTATTGTTTTTTTAATGCCCCTATGTTTTTTTAAAATTTGTTCCTTTAGTTATACAATACAGTAGAACCTATGGAAATATGTAAATATCTGTCTTTCATAAACATGCATCTATGCAATTTTAGATTTTGTTTTTCTGTAATATTCAAAGTAAGGGTACAGGTATGAAGACATGAATTGGTGTGAACATACTTTATATACAACCAGAATTATGAAAAAATTGTGCTGTATATGTGTAATAAGAATTGTAATGCATTCCACTGTCATTTATTTTTTTAAAAAAATCAATAAAAAAGGGAAAAAAGTAGGAGATACTAAAAATACTAACATAAAGTGTTGTTACTTTATAAAATGTTGCTTCTCATTTAATATAAAATATTGAACAATGGGAAAAATATAGTTATGGTCATCTTACTCATAAAGAATCCGAGTTTTATAGATTGTGAATTTTCCACAAATTACAAACTTAATAAGTGGCAAAACACAGTGCAGGGACTGGCTCAAAAGCTGGTGGATTTTGTTTATTTGTACTTCTTCTTTTTACTGTATAGCTAACATTATTGATTCTCAGGAATTATTATTCTTTCAAAACCTATCATTTTTTAATTGAATTGTTACTTAAACAATGTTTGCAATGGGCTTCGGATATATCTCAGTAGGAGACCATTTGTATATCCTATGCAAGGCCCTGAGTTTTATCCCCAGTATTGAAAAAGCAAACAAGTATTTGCTAAAAGAGACAGTATAAATAAAGTATTTCATTATCAAAGATGAATAATCAAAACTGCTTATGAGAGGTTAAAATGTTAAAGTTTAAAAATTTATATATATATTCTAATTTGTTATACATGACAGCAGAATGCATTACAAGTCACAGTAAACATGTAGAGCAAAATTTTTCACGTCTCTGGTTGTACACAAAGTTGTTACACCATTTGTGTCTTCATACATGTGCTTAGGGTAATGATGTCCATCTCATTCCACCATCTTTCCTACCCCCAAACCCCCTCTCTTCCACTTTCTCCCCTTTGCTCTGTCTAAAGTTTCTCCATTCTTCTCATGCCTGCCCCATCCCAATTATGGATCAGCATCCACATATCAGAGAAAACATTCAACAATTGGTTTTGGGGAATTGGCTTACTACACTTAGCTCCACCCATTTACCTGCAAATGCCATGATTTTATTCACTTTTAATGCTGAGTAATATTCTATTGTGTACATATACCATAGTTTCTTTATCCATTCATCTACTGAAGGGAATCTAAGGTGTTTCCACAATTTAGCTATTGTAAATTGTGCTGCTATAAATATTGATGTAGCTGTGTCACTGTAGTATATTGCTTTTAAGTCTTTTGGGTGTAAACTGAGGAGTGGGATAGCTGGGTCAAATGGTAGTTCCATTTCAAGTTGTCCAAGGAATCTCTGTACTGCTTTCCATATTGGTTGTACCAATTTTTAGTACCACTAGCAATATATGAGTGTGCCTTTTCCCCCACATCCTTGACAACACTTATTGTTGTTTGTTTTCTTGATAACTGCCATTCTGACAGTAGTGAGATAAAATTTTAGAATAGTTTTGATTTGCATTTCTCTGATTACTAGAGATGATGAACATTTTTTTCATATATTTGTTGATTGATTGTATATTGTCTTCTGTAAAATGTCTGTACATTTCCTTGGCCCATTTACTGAGTGGGCTGTTTTTTTTTAATGTTAAGATTTTTGAGTCCTTTATATATCCTATAGATTAGTGCTCACCTGATGTGCATGTGGTAAAAATTTGTTCCCATTCTGTAGGCTTTCTATTCACCTAACTGATTTTTTGTTGTTGTTGTTGTTGTTAAGAAGAAGACATTTAGTGTGAATCCATCCAATTCATTGATTTTTGATTTTATTTATTGTGCTATATTAAGGAAACTATATTGTGCTTATTAAGGAAGTTGGGGCCTAATCTGACATAATGGAAATTTGGGCCTACTTTTTCTCCTATTAGGTGCAGGGTCTCTGGTTTAATTCCTAGGTCCTTGATCCACTTTGAGCTGAGTTTTGTGCATGGTGAGAAATAGGGGCTTAATTTCATTTTGCTACATATGGATTTCCAGTTTTCCCAGAACCATTTGTTGAAGAGCCTATATTTTCTCCAATATATGTTTTTGGCACCTTTTTCTAATATGAGATAACTTATTTATGTGGGTTTTTCCCTGTGTCCTCTGTTCTTTGCTATTGGTTTACGAGTCTATTTTGGTGCCAATACCATGCTGTTTTTGTTACTCTTGCTCTATAGTGTAGTTTAAGGTCTGGTATAGTGATGCCACCTGCTTCACTCTTCTTTCTAAGGATTGCTTTGGCTATTCTGGGTTTCTTATTTTTCCAGACTTATTTCATGACTGCTTGTTCTATTTCTATGAAGAATGTCATTGGTATTTTGATTGGAATTGCATTAAGTCTGTATAGTGCTTTTGGTATATGATCATTATAAAACTTTGAGTAAAGAAGATTCTTAATACAGCTTCAAAAATTTCAAAGAATGTATTAAATCAGCATCCTCATCATTCTGCCAAGTTTTACAGATAAAAGTGTGAGCTTTGAGAGCATCTTGATACATGTATTGTCTATTCATTATGTGTGAAAGTTTATAAGTGTATTTATTACAAAATTGAAATTACTATTTCCATAATGTTTTATTTGAGAGAAATCACTTACTTAAAAACATCATTAAAAAGTGGCTGAAAATTGAAAAAACAGAATTAACTACCTAGATTTGGGTCCCATGACAGTTATGTTTTTTAAATAGTACTACATTCATTTTCAAAAAGCAACATTTGTTTTATGTACTATTTAACATATTTTTAGTTTATGAAGGAAAATTTTGTATTATGTTCCAAATAGTAATAAAAATTAATATATAATACTATGTAGAGCTTGTGGTTCTACACAGATGAATTTAGAATAAATATGATGTTTTCCTAAGTGAATATAATATGAACTATAAGGGGAAGTATGTGTATGTGTGTGTCTTTACAGAGTGATGAAAATTTATTAAATCTCAGAAAGGTTTTACTGGATGTGATGCTTCAGTCTACACACCTTTTTGATGGTTATCAAATCTGAACCAGGAGAGTGAATCAATATCTTAAGATCACACAGATTGTTGGTAACAAAGCACAAACTAGAACACAGATCTTTTCACTCTCATTTTATTTCTCTCATTATTCTGCTCCTTTTTAAAATTTTGTTTGTATTATTTCTGTAAAAATTATAGCTCATTTCTGTATTGATGGGACTATGGGCATTCTGTTGGCTTGCTATGTTTGATACTATAGGGACTGTTATTTGAGAACCCCTGACTTGATGAAAAGGAATACATATCATTTAGGTAAATTGTTTATTTGGAGAATCCCAATGATAACCTGAAAATGCTGTAGTATGCTCCAAAATCTGGGTCTACAGTTTTAACATGTTATTGAATAGTGCATGTGGCTCTGTACTCCTAAATCCTTAGACTTTTCTCTTCTGCCTGGATGTAATTTAAGGTTGGTTGACTTGGTTCCTTATGAGTAGGAGGAGTAGGCTTGTCCTTGTACTGTCTGCTTACAGGTGCAATTTCTCAAAATATTGATGACACATACAGTGACTGGATATTTCTCTCTTTTCTCATATGGACATGCATTATTTTTCTACTTGCAAGATTTCTGTGCTTACTCCTCTTCTTTCTCGGTATATCCCCGTCTTTCTGACTTTTCTATAGATCTTCATAATTTCTATAGATAACTGTCTTCCTTCTTGTTTAATTCTATTGTTTTTACCTTCTTTGACATATCCTGCAGGAGCTGCCATATTTCTATATGTCCATGTTTCTTTATGACTAAGGAAACTTTGTAATTAGTGATCAAAATAATTCAGGTAACATTGCTCAATAATATAACAGACAGGCATCATGTTTCAAACGAACAGACATACAGGTTAGTAGGTAAGAGTCTCCATATCATTACAGTGATAAGCATTTAATACATTTTATATCCTTATGAACAAGTTCTTTGTTTTCCCCTTGAACTCATGATAACAAGAAAAAGTCTTGCTTTTTAAAATTTTTACCTACAAAACTATGGTCCCATGTGGTTTATTTTTAAATCCATAACTGAGCCTTTCTAACTACTCAATTTGTATTATGTAAGAATATTAGGAATATCTGCTGAAATGAAACATTAACTTATGTATGATTTCAAACGTACCTCTCTTAATTCTTAAAGAGAATGGGACATTTTTCCCAGTTGTCTCTTATTTTATGTAAGAGGTTGTTGAACATTACCTATAATTAAATCAGCATTTATTCATAATAAAAACTCTTAACCAACTAGGAATAAAAGGGAGCATCTTTAAACTAATAAGTAGTATGTAGAACGCAGTACTATGCATACTGGTGAAAGAATATCTTTCCATTACAATCTGAAATGAAACAAGAAATGACATTTCTTCTACTCAACATGGTATTGAAGGATCTAGCCAGCTCACTAAGAAGAGAAAAAGCAATTAACAGCATCTAACATTATAAGAAAAGTAAAATTTTAGTTCTCAGATTATATGATCATTTCTGTAAGAAATACAAATATACAATAAAACTATTTAAAACAAATTTGCCAATGTCACTCATCAAAATCAGTATAAAATCAATTGTATTTATGTCTTATAGCAAGAAATGATAATATCATAAATGATAAGATACTTAGGAATAAAATTTGCAAAAGAAATGCAAAATCTTTGCTAAAAACTATAGTGCAATGCTGAGACAAATTAAAAGCAAGCTACAGAAATGGAGAGGAATTCCATGTTCATGATTTGTAAGACTCCATATTGCCAAAATGATGAAAATTATCCCCAAATAGATGTATATATTCAATGAAATTTCTATCATAATTCAGCCATAATTTATTTTCAAAAGAGAAATTGATGAACAGCTTTAAAATGTATATGGTAATTCAAAGAACCCAAACTAGCCAAGATAATTTTGAAAAAGAGGAAATGAACTGGAAGAATTGCCTTAACTGATTTATAAACATAGTATAAAGTTACAGTAATCAAGACATTTGTAAGATAGACATAGAGATCATGGAATAGGATTTAAAGTTAAGGAATAAGCCCTTCAATTTATGATCTGTTGAACTTACAAAATCCTGGCGCCAAGGCTATTCAACAGGGAAAATAGTATTTTCAAGAACTGCTGATAGGACAATTGTTTATTTGTCCACCTGCAAAATATTAGTTTTTACAATTACATCACAGCATTAAAAATAAATAGTTCAATATGGATCATGTTTAAAATAAATTTTAGAGCTAACATTGTACATTTTAGAGGAAAACTATAAGAGAATATTTCACTTTGTTTTATAAAAAGGTTCTTAATTAAGTCATTATAAGCATGATATATAAAAGAGAAAAATACTAAATTTGACTTAGTATAGCTAAGAATAGCAAGGCAAGGAGAAAATATCTGTAAACTTTGTATTTTATAAAGAACTTATACCTAGAATGTATATTAAAACATTAATACTCAATATTAAGAAAGCAAAAAAATTAAAAATGGGAGAATCTAATGAATATTTTACCAAAAATGTCATATGATTAGATGATAAGCACATGAAAAGAGTCTCATCATCATTAATCTTTAGGGAAATGCAAATGAAAACCAAATTGAGATATCTCTGTATAAGAAGAGGTATTTACAAAGAGAAAATACCAAGTGTTGGCTGAGATGTACAGAGACCAGAGCCCTTATGCACTGTGGTGGGAATATAAAATAGCATGACATTTGGGAGACAATCTGACAATTTTTTTAAAAGTTAAATACATGCTTATGAGAAAACTCTATAATTTTACTCCTAGTTACATGCTCAAGCAAAATGGGATGCACATTCAAGCAAAAATTTGTATAGAAATATTTATTACAGCATTACTCATATAGCTTAAATAGAATAAATAATTTAAAACTATTAATTGGTACATGGATAAAAAAATCACCTATTATTTATTTGCTTATTTATTTATTTATATCTGATATGTAGTCAACAATAAAAGGACTGAAATCCTAATGAAAGCTACAAAATAGTTCACTCCCCAAACATTAAGTTGAATAAAATAAGCTGATATATTACATATTGTATGAATAAAATCATTTGAAATGTCCAAATTAGACAAAGTTTCTGGAGATAATGAACACTCTGGTGCTAGGAGATGAGCAGCGATTGAATGACTGTAAATAGGCCCAAGACTATTTTTGAGGTTGGTGGGAATTATCTGAAACTGGATTATGGTAATGATTCCACAACTCTTTTAATTCATTACAAATCATTGGATTTAACACATATAATGAGTAAATTTTAAGGTATGTATATTATGTCCCAAAGAAGAATTAAAGATGTCTTCAGATGTAATCTCAGTACCTCAACATGGGGATGATAGCATTTGAGGAAAACCTAAAGAACATTATTTAATTATTTTAATTGTGATTTTAAAATTGTGACAGGAACTTTGAGATTTTAAATAATGAAGAAAAATATTTTAGTGATAAGCCTAAATTTACATGTTGAATTCATAGACAATTGTTTAGAATTCATTTTAGCCTAAGATTTTGTCTTTTGGATGTTTCTTTAGGCTGAAAATATAGAAAAGAAACATAAAAAAAATTTAATCTTGTGTCACAAAAACTTCCAACTGTTGCCTATATTCTTGTTCCAGCACTTAAAATGAAAGTGAAAATGAAAATATGATGGAGAAAAGCTTTTATTTAACTTAAGTTTTTTACCTGGTGCATTTTGAGTTCAGTAGAAGCCAATGTTTGATAATGTTTTGGCGTGTAGTATGTATGTACACACACGTACTCACGTGCAATTCTGTACACTGGGGTAATGGTTCAACATGGTTGCTTTAAAGTTGCAGCAAGGTAAATGTTATACTTGCTAGCTTTTCCTCACCAAGTTGAAGGGTCATAGACTATTTCTTTGAGCAAAATTTTTAGCTTATGTTAAAATAGATTATGAGTTAACTAGAAAACTCGATCAGTACTCTTTCTCTCCCATTTAAGCTAGTTATTTTGGTAAAATGAGTGATTGCTAGGGCAGAAGGATGCATTTCTACTTATGATCAGGTGGGATCTGCTGACACAGGATTGCACAATTCCTCTGTGTTTTCCCTGTGCCATGCATGACTTCACCATAGTTGTATCCACTCCAGTGCTAGGACTGCATTCCTATTGTGGTAATATAGCTGAGGATTTGACTTCTCTTCCATTAATTTAAATACCTACATTTTAAAACTATGTACATAAATATCATTTTAGGTCTAAATCCTATGATGTATTTAGGTCTATTTTTATTTGTAATGAAGAAGGAGAACTGATAGGCCCTCAAAGAGACAAACCTCAATCAAACCGTATTGATTAAGTATCCAGAACTTCAGTGTGTATGTGTGTGCTGTCCATAATTAGGCTTTCTAAAGATTCACTTAATTCATATATCAGTTGTAAGCATTGCTAGAATATTGACACTTTTGAACTGATTAGGTGTACAAAAATAACCAATGATGTAAGTAACTAAGAAAAAAGGAAAAACTTATTTCAAACAAAAGCAGTGCATTTGTACTATGAATATACTGAATATATGTCTCATGTTTATATATGCTATATATGTATATTACACAGATATCTACTTGTATAAATATATAGTATAAAATAACAGTAATATTAAGTACATAAAATAAGCACACTAACAATACAATATGCTTTATGGTTTGTTTTCTAATCACAAGGAATATTAATCTTAAGTAATATGGCAGTCTTTTACTTTTGTCTATGCTCCAGCAATAAAATACATAGTCTAATGGTATATTGTCAATAAAGCAGATACCTACAGTTGACAATGGCCAGTGCATAGACTTACTATAGACCAACACAAGAATTAAATTTGCCAGAGACCCTATTGGTCATTTGGGTGGACATATAACAATCAGTTATCTAAGTCTGAGATAAGTGCTCTTTCTACAAGTTTGATTTTAATATTAATGTTTTAAGTTTGTGTGCATGTATTATAGTGGGTATGAAACCCAGTGCCTCATGCATGGTAGGCAAGCTCTCTATAGCTGCGCTACCCTTATAGCCCTAACGTGAATGTTTGTAACCATAAGAGTGCCCATGGTTTCAGTATTATGGCTATAATAAATGTTGTATATGTCTGTGAATGTGTGTGTGGTGTGTGTGTGTGTGCGCACGCGTAGGCAGTATTAGCATAAAAAAATCATAAAATTCATGTTAACAATAATTTTTTCAGGAGTGCCCACCAGCCCTCTCTATAATTGAGTGCTTTCTAAGACAAAAGAGGAGGAGATGCAATTTGAGGAAAGGAAGGCTGTGAAATTCCTTGTAAATATACTGAAAAATATAGAAATTTCAAGAAACAAAAGTTTAATGTAATATGATTTTAAACTGTGTATATTTCCAACTTCACATAATTGAGTAACTGGGATTATTTTCAACTTGGGAGATTTAATTTTTGTCCTACAACTATAGTTTAAAAAACAAGTTGGAAAGTACTACCATTAGGTAAAATCATTTGCAAAGCTGATGTAAAGAAGCATGTACACATCTTTGTTCACATAATTGTGCTAGATGTTGTGGATATAAAGCAGAATAGAATATGGTATTTGTCCTCAAGAATCAAAACTGTGTTTAATGTCTTTCTTCATAGTAATGTAGTAAATTTCCTTCTCAGAATTTTTAACGATAGTATTCATTTGAATATTCAGTGGTGATGGGAGTTTCAATTTTTGCTTTATAGGTACTTCCTAGTGACTTATAGAGTTGGTTTCAGAGGCCCATTAACTCTACTTGGTGTCCACATAAGTAATAACACACTCTGTTGTATGAATGGATTACATTTTTCATAATGACCTGCAAATATAAAACCTTTCTTTCTCTTCCTATTAGTTATTCTCTCTTGGCACATAAGTAGAAAAGACATAATGAGCTACTAGGAGTTTTATCTACTTGAACTCAAGTAATATCTCCCAAGGTGACATGCTCATGGTAAGAAAAGCAATCTTCTTGGTTTTGTGTTTTAGAACACATTTATTTAGATATAGTTTTAGATGTTACTTTTTCTTGTAGGAATTTTAAAATGCTTAGCAAACTGAAGTTAATCATTACTCTTTACACTTACATTCTGGCTTCTAAAGTTCTCTAATTAGCTATTCTTCTTGGCCAGTTGCCTACACATTTCTCTAGAAGTTTTGTATCATGTTGACAAGATAATAGTTACATAATCTTCTTCTGACTGTTTTGAGTCTGGCTCTCTCATGATTCTCTATGAGATCCTGGGAAATCATGGAGCAAGGTTACTGGAGGATTGCAGTAAGCATATGTCAGTCTGGCCAAAGCAAACTCTCATAAGTGATGAGAGAGAAGAGTTGTTGTGTACAATGAATGTGTTAATAAGCTTTCTGTCACTATACCAAAATACATGAGACATTTTGTTTATATATAACAAATTATGAAGAAAGGTTAATTTTGGCTAATAGTTTTGGAGTTTTCAGCCCATCATTAGTTGACTGTTGTTTTTGGACCTGTGGTAAGGAGTTCCATTATGGT
This sequence comes from Callospermophilus lateralis, assembly GCF_048772815.1. Classification (NCBI taxonomy): domain Eukaryota; kingdom Metazoa; phylum Chordata; class Mammalia; order Rodentia; family Sciuridae; genus Callospermophilus; species Callospermophilus lateralis. Next base: position 105,325,821 of record NC_135313.1, on the reverse strand, counting down.
GAGAGCATTATGACTGAGGAAATTGCTCATCTGGTAACATGTGAATAGCAAAAATAGAAAAAAGGAAGGAGTTGGGGTCCCAATATTCCCTTTGAAGACACACCCTAAATGACTTGACTTCCTTCCAATAAGCCAAACCTCTTAAACTCTCCACCACCTCCCAACAGTGCCACAGGTGGGTGACACATAGGCCTTTGGGGGACACTTTCTAACCATGGTACTAGGCCAATTAAAGGAGTATAAAATGAATCTGATGAGGAAGTATTGTTTCGCTTTACCTGTCTATGCCCAAGGTCTATCTAGATAGGGGGTTATTTCATATAATCAGGAACCTCTTTTATTGTGAGCTAGGAAAGTGACTGTTTCAGATAAGACTTTCAGAGTTTGTGGGGATTCACTGTAGTGTGTATCCCAGGAACATATCCCAAAAGAAAGATGAAATTAAATGTAATAGACATTCACTTATGAATTCATAATTTATCATTTAACCAATTATTATTGATTAACTCATCTGAGGTTTCTGTTTAGAGAGGACAAAGAGATGAATGAGAAAAGTGTGTTCTCGTATTTGTCATCTCAAAGGCCCCAGATATTCTTGATACAGTAGGACTTTATTTATTTATTTATTTACTTATTTATATTTTTTAGTAAGACTTAAAACCTAGTGATGAAATGGCCATTTCTTGGGAACGTTGAAGAGCTTCTATAGTTTGATTCGTTGGTGGTTACATGCTTGTAACTTTGTCAAAATTCATTAATCTGTACTGTTAAAATGGGTGAATTTTATTATACGTAATTCTAACCAAAGAAATCTGATGTTGGTCAAAGAGGACAAAATATATTATGCAGTATGAATACATTCTAGAGATCCAGTGTATAGTATTGTGAGTATAGTTAGAAACACAGTGTTGTATATTTGAATTGTTCAAAGAGAGTTGATCTTTTTTTATTATTATTTCTTACATACATCAATAGAGGAGTGCATTACATTCACAATTTTTTTGCATTGCAATGCTTAATTAATATTCTCACCACACACAAAAAACAAAGATGGTAACTGTGTGAGACAATGGATATGTCAAATAGCTTGATTATGACAATGATTTCACAATGTGTATGTTTATCAAAACATTATGTTCTATATCATAAGTAAATACAACTTTTATTTGTCACTTACACATTAATAAAGATGAAAATAAATAAAAATGGGAGCTTGTCTTTCTCATTGACAGGATTGACAATGATGTGTATTATTACTTTCATTTTAAGGGTTATTATAAAGAATATTTGCCAAAGTTTATTTATACTCTATGAGATTATTTCTATGAGATTATTTCCACCTTGCCCTGATGCTATGAATGTGGAAAATTTCTGAGTATACAGTCGATTTCAGTCTGTGTCTCTCCATCTCTCTCTCTTACTCTTTCCATCTTTCTGTTCCTCTCCTTCTCTCTTTCAATGATATAAACTAAAGACATTATTCGATTAAGAAATGATCTGTCCTGTATTCCTCTCTCAACCCATGGTGCTTTGGAATATCTTTTATTTAGTCTATTTTATTCTATAAAAAAGTCTTCCAGAAATGGAATATTATCTTGAGATTTTAAAACCTTGCTAATTTACCCTTTTGCAGTAAAGAATCGGGTTTTAGCAGTGCACAGGTGCATCAAGCTCAACACATTTGAAGTTGGACTCCTTGTTGTTTCTCATAAACTTTTGTCTTCTGTTCTTCAGTCTGCACAGATTGATATCATCACCTGCCAATGACAAAAGTTTATGATCCAGAATTCCTATACCTCCCTTTTTCTGTTCCCTTCTCTCCAAATACACCCACATTCAAGCACTTCCACCGCCTTCCCACAATTTGGATTCATTCCATCATAGCCATCATTTTGTTTCCACCTTAATTCAGGCTCTGTTAATTTTTTTTACCCAGGCTACTGTATCTTGTTCTCAATCTTGCTATCATCATATTCTTCAGCAGAAAGAGGATCATAATAATATCTAATAAGTTATGTTAGTTCTTTTTGGTATAGGGTTTGAACCAGCCAGGGCTGGTTCACCACTGAGCCACATCCCCATCCATAGCCCTTTCTTTTATTCTCTCTTTTATTTTTATTATTTTTTAAAATTTTGAGATAGGCTGTTGCTAAGTTGCTGAGGTTGGTTTGAACTTGCAATCTTTCTACCTCAGTCTCTCAACCTGCTGGGATTACAGGCATGTGCCTCCATACCCAGCTTGGTCATACCAGTTCTTGATTTAAACTTCTTCAACCAATTTCCATCACCTCCTAGGTTAGAATCCAAATTCCTTAAGGTGACACACAAAGTTCTTTATGATATGCAATCTATCTACTTTTTCAATAGCAATTAATAGAATCTGATCATATTTCATAGTATGGACCCTAAACCACAATAGATTGTCTCACTTCTTTATATTTTTGTCTAAGTTGTTTTCTCTACCTAGCATGGACTTACCCAAACAGGGTCACCAAGAGGGATAATTACACAGCTCTAGTGTCAACTGTGTTTGGAATTAAGCATATTCTTCTGAGGGATAATTGATCAGTCCTCCCTACGCCACACAGCATTCTGTTTCTATATATCTGTTCTTTTCAGAGTTCTTTTCATGACTGATCCAATCCTAAGATACCTACACTGCATCTCTCGTTCAACACATGTAAACATCAAAATCTTGGCAAGTTACTGATAGCTATTCATGTTTCATGTGATTCATTTAAGTTGAAAGGATTATGTGGCTTCCAGTATTTGAATACTAGGTTTTCAAGATCAAAAACACCTACTGAGATTGTTGAAGAATTGGTTTCTGAGGTTTTTAGGAAGGAAGAAAGTATTGGCAAAGGATCATAAGACTGTTGGCAACCATCTGCTTAACTAAATAGAAGTGGTATAAAAACACATGTTTATCTATGTATAGAAGAGTCACAAAATTGCTTGTACTTCATCTGAAGTATATAAGGAAACTGTAAATTATATTTTCTTTAAACAGTTTAGTATCCCTGTGAACTATAGATTGGAGACCCATACTTAATTTTGATCTGTTTACGTGTAATATGTTGCATTAAGTCATAAATGCTGTAGATTTATTTACTTCTTTTTTGAGTTAGCTTTTCGTGACATCTTAGAGACATAATGACACATAGTAATGCCCTCTGGCACATGGACTCAAACATTTAATTTAAATTTTTAATCCTATATTTCTGTGGTTGTTGATCCTAACAACTGATTTTCTAAATTTCTTGACCCCAGAGTATATTTCTTATCTTCATTAAATAGAGACTTGTGGCCTCTCTTGCCTTCTCAGACCCCTCTTAGTTTGTAACGGTGCTCTGGACTCTTGGAGTCATAGATTCCACCTCTGTTTGGGTTCCACTGTTCAACTTCTGGACCCCTTTGCCTGTCTAACTCTATACAAGATACCCCTGAAAAGATTAAAATGATAAAATGCATCTCCTGTTGTTAGTGAGGGCTGTTGTGATCAGAGCAGGCCCAGCCCTAGCATCCTGTGGTCAGAGCACAAATATACAGATACTTTTTTCACAGTAAATATTTAATTCATTAATTATGCTAACATCTGATTATAAAATACATCATGTGCTCCTACCTTGACAAAGATATTACCCTAACAATATAAAAGGCTACATTTGAAATGGGGACTTCTGAGTCTTTAAAGTAAGTGGAGCAGGAGAACCAGCACCTGGTTTCCACCCTGTGTCCAGCCTCCCTCCCTTTCGTCTTGTCCATTTAATATCTTGAGGATCCTCAAATAAGCATGTGTGGGTATCCCCTTCTGCAAGTTGAAACTATTTATACATACTTCTCCCTAGACCCTGACATGCCCACATGTGTGACTCAAGTTCATCATTAGGTAGAAAGATTCAGGGAATGAATTATTGCAGGCTTTGGAAGAAGGTTTGGGAAATAACCTATAGAGTCCTGGGTGGTATGAATTGCAGACAGATACATTTTCAATAGATAACTATGGCATCCTCTTGGACTCGCAGAATCCTTGTCTTCTGAGTAGGTGAGCATTCAGAGTAAGGACAGAGAGCCCACCAAGTTATAGGACTCTAGTGTCTACGACCCATATTTAGTTGATGCAGAGGTAATTTTTCAGAATCGAGAATTCTGAAAGGTCTGTGCTCCTCCCCACAACTGCCTTTATTTGATACTCCATGATCACTTTATTCACATGAACTAATTGTCCTATTTTATTCCTAAAGAGAACAGTCACCAATGCAATCTATCTGCAAATAATAAATCTTTGGGCCCATCTTAGAAGAGAAAAATATTCAAGAAAACAACAATAGAGAAAATATTATGTATTGTTTAATATTTTTTAGTATATTTTTCCCTGTTACTCACATAAGTATTGCCTTTGACTCTTTCTAGGTCACAATAAAATACACTCATAAATTCTGCAGCTAACTTCTCTGTGCTGCTAGAAATAATGCTGTTGATTATTTCTTTCGAAGTATGCAGTTATCCTGAGCAATGCAGTCTTACTAGGGCAAATCAGAGCAAATGACTCCAGCTAAAGTATTTTTCAGATATTGCCTTTTGTTTATTATCACAGGTCCCCCTTCATAAATAGGCAATGTGAACATAAAATAAAAGTGCATATTAAAAATGACTAAAAATGAAAGATCTAGTATACTTTTCAGACTAATGGGAGGAAAATCTATTGAAATAAATTGTATTTTATCAAAGTACTAAATGAAGAATATAAGGATCAATAGCAATAGTTGAATGTTCTTGCCCAAATCTGAAAAAATGAGCCAGGTGTGGTGGTGCATGCACATAATTTGAGTACCCAGGTGACTGAGGCAGGAAAATCACAAGTTCAAACTCATCCTGGGAAAGTTACCAAGATTCTGTTTTCAAAATAAAAAATTAATTAATTAATTAATAAAAAGAACTGAGGATGTGGGTTCCATGTCCAGGACTGCACAATTGATAAATAGGAAAAACAAATAATATTATGACTTTTAAAACTATTTAAAAGTTCATGAGGACAGACCAAAGAAGTATTCAAATTAATAGTATTCTAAAATTAAAAGTTTCAAAATTAAATTTAATCTAACAATATGGTGCCAGTTTAGTTTTGAATGATATACAAAACTGTATGAGAGTATGAAATCACAAGATAAGATTTACTGGTATGTCATTTTGTTTTTCTAGCTTGTAGTCAGTTTCCAAGTTTTAATACTTAGAGGCAAGCATTCATTACTGTTAAAACTAAAACTTTTTCATTTTAGTTTTAAAACCTTTTTCACTTTAATTACATCTCTTGTGTTAAGAATCAATATTCTTTCACAATCACAGATTGAAATTACTTTGAAAAAAAAAGTTAGCTTCCCCAGTTTCTATTTTAAAAGACCAGTTTCTTTAAAATGTGGATATTAGTTAAGATCAGTACTTTTTGTTGTATATTGAACCTATTTGGATGAATTCACTTTTTAAAACAAATAAATGAGGCAAACCGTGTTTTAGGGTGAAGGACGCTCACCAGTTAGAAAATCTGTACACTAATATGTCTTTTGATCTTGGAATTTGCAAGATATAAATTTGGTTTCTCACAACAAAGAAACAAAATACTTATCTACCAAAGTCCCCTGCTCTAATGCAAGAATTATGTGAAATGTAAAAGAGAAAGGTAAAAGAGATTCCCCTGTGTTTGATGTATTGTGGGTAATGGTTATTTGACTTTGAAACATTCAATAAGGCATTTTAGGGCAGTTATGTTGGTAAAACTGTTTTTCTTGCCAAGAATAGAAGAGGACAACCCAACCTTTTAATGCAGTGAAACATTCATCATTCTGTCACAGAACCATCTTCTTCCAGTTTCATCCTGGACTAGGGCTTCATGGCACAGAAAAAAACTGGGCATCAGATCGTAGCATATGAACAAGTAGATGGCCCAAATGCTGGAAAGCATCAACATGCCTCAATCACTGGGCGCTCAGTGGGAGGGTTTGAAGCCCATTATTTGTAATTGCAGTTCAAAGCAGGAGAAAAAAATGTGTACAGATGAGAGACAATTTGAATGTTTGTGTGGATTTGGATTTGGATAGCTTCTGTAACATTCCATCACTTTTTGAGCATTTTCCATTCTGCTATCCCAAGGATGAGGCCCTTTCTTCTTCATAAATTTTTTTCTCTATATTACATATTCTTTTCAAAATACCTATGCTTTCTTTCCCAAAACGCTCTCACTAAGATTTTCAATTTGATATATTGTCAATGAAAGTACATACTTCGAAGAGGTTAAAACCTAAAATCAGAGGTGACTTGGTGGAACACATGCTGACTTTTACATCTTTCTTTCCATTTTATTTCTCACTTGTCTGACCATGCTTCTCAGTGTTAGCTAGACCTTTATTATTTTCAAAATTAAATTTGGCTGTTATTACTTTTTAAACGTGAAGGATAGTAAACATAAAATGTGTGATAGAAAACATAAATGTAAGGGAGATTTGTAATATTCAGTCATGAATGAGTAATAAATGTGAACTGTCAGTGAGACTATATTGGAGAATACTTTGCTTTTACACAGGGTTAAACTGTTGACTTTCAATGCCACGTTCAAAACTAAGATGGGGTGTGACCAAAAAACGAGGGGCATAGATAAATTCTAGGAAGTATTCTAATAACATGCTACAAATAAATGCTTAGAAAACATACTGTGATATCATGAACTGGGAATGTGCTCTCTGCTACTGTTCTAGAGGGTTGGCAGAGATTTGCTCTTGTGGCTTCAATATTAAAACACTGAAGACAGAGCAATGCAGTCTTAGTAGGGCAAATCAGAGCAAAGGACTCCAGCTAATGTATTTTTCAGATATTGCCTTTTGTTTATTATTACAGGTCCCCCGTCATAAATTTAACATATACTCTATGTGCACGTATCTCTTTCATTTTTGTGACCTTATATATTTCATATTTAAAACTTAATTCACTATATGTCTTCCTTTCTAGTGTATTGCCCTATGACATAGCCTTATAACTGTCCACAGCTCTAAAGCAAAGGAAACCTTTCTAAAACATCTCACAATCTTTTCTATTTCCTCTGAAAGTAGATTTCCTTAGTTATATTTTATCCTTATCAAGTAAGTTGTAAACATCTTGTGGGTGCTCATATCTATCTATAATCACAAATAGAACATCGATATTAATTTTGGTAAATCATGCTGAATTTCTAAAATCCAAAATGTACTTTCATAACCTGACATACAGTGTCTGTGGTCAAGGAGCACAAGATTTGAAGGCTTGTTGGTTTTGTTGGCTCAGTTCCTAGGAAGGGATAACTGGCTATGTATACCAAAGCATCCTGCCTTGAGAGTCTGTTACCAGGAAAGGCGAAAATATACTTTACGCTTCAAAAACCCTCTGTATCAATGGTTTAGTAATATCCCACATGGCATTACTTATTACCATTTCATTAGTTCTGCTTTGATATTACCTCTGACACTCTTAGATGGAATAACTAATCTCACCACTTCCTTACAGTGATGGACTTTGGCCCATCCTTCTGTTTCTCTTTCCACCACTACTTCCAAGAAGTCTGCAGTCTTATTCCCTGAAAACTACTTTCAGTTCCCGAAATGGGCTACTGTGCTTTCAAGTTTTAATGACTTGACTTATGGCGTTCCCTCTTCTTGGAGTATGTTTCCTGTCCAATAACATTTGGATAGCTTCCTAACATTCTTTAAGAGTTAGTTAAATGGTACCATTTTAAGAAAATTAAACTTAGAGTTTACCTCGTCCAGTCTGAGTTGCTATACCCATTTTTCTGTGTCTATTGCTCTCTACTCCTACTAATAATAGCCCTCTACTATTTGAAATTGTTTTCCTGTATGACAACCTAATTCGATAAAGAGCTGTTATTATCACAAGCCTCACTTTACATATGTGGAAACTGAGGCCATGAATTAATTACTTCTTTAAGATCTCAAGCTAGTAAATGATAGAAGGAAATTTTCAGATAGTAGGTGTACCATCATAGTCTATTCTAACACTGTCCAATAGAAATCCAATGTGAGCTACAAATGCAAAATAGTTTTCCATGTTTTAAAATACATTTATTATAAAAATAAAAGGAAATAGGTGAAGTTAATTGTGTTAATATATTTTGTTCAGCAAATATATACCCCAGATATAATTTAAACATGGAACCAATATAAATAATTAATGAGCTATTTTACAGTTTTTCTTTCTAAAATTTTAAAACCATGTATACGTTGGACACTTACAAGAGACCTCAATCCAGCCTAGAATTTGAAGTCACATGTAATTATTATTTTATGTAATAGCACAAGCTCTCACACTTAATCAAAGGACTCATCTTTGTATTAAAATAATTTTATTTTCCTACCTCTCCAATTAATAGGTGTGTCTCTTACTGTGTCAACAATGCTTTATTTTTGTTTTATTACCCCTACCACAGACTAGTTGGTGCTTGACATGTAGTAGAAACTACAATTGCTTATTGAATTTTGTGTAAGTATTGAAGCTGATTTAGAGCACAGATTTATGGATATTTTTTTTTCATTATTGTTGAATTGAAACTTTAAGAAATTCAAAATGCTTTGCTAAATTTCTAAAAGACATGCATTCCTGAGCAGGTCACATAGGAAGACTGAGAAGGCATCCAACAAGTTGCTGGTGATTCTCACAGACTATGTGTATGGTTCCCCTAGAAGAAGTTATTGCTATGAGTTTCACTGAGACCACAGTCTAGTATGATTAATTAAAACAGGGTCTAAAATGTTTTGAAAATGTTCTATTACAGAAGATTGTGTTTTGTTACAATTGTTTAGTAGCAAAAGGGGTTCAGATTTCCTACTGTAATGTCATGTTTGGAAAAGCCATGAGTGCAGTCATGCCCCATCTATAATAGATGCCTAAAAATTATCTCATTTGATTTGTTTGAGCTGGGCTTAGTAAGCTGAATTCCTACAGGTGTTCATTATTTATTTGAAAACCTATCCAACTTGCCATCAGTTGGGACAAGCTGGGACAGTTCCTTAAAATGAACTCCATTATAGTCAAATTGTTCCATCTGTTTTCCCTAAATGAAAGAAGATTCCCTTGATGCTAGTCAGGCTGAGGGCTCCTTGACTCAGAACCAGATGCAAGCTTTATTCCAGCCTTCTATTTCAGCCCAATTACAGTCTTGGCAGCCTGTGAGACTCATGGGGTAAACTTTTTATAACAATTATCAATATCAGCCAATTTTTCAGAATGGGCAGGAATAAACTTCAATGGCTCCAGGATGAGTTTCCTGTCTTCCAGAGGCTCTGTCTGGCTCCCTGCCATGGAGAATTTGTAGAAGTTAAAGGCTGCAGTTTAACGTAACACTCTAGAAACCAGCTAACTTTATGTCTACTGAAGTTGCTCAGATAGCTTCAATCTGAATAAACCATTTGAGGTTGTGTTAGGGAACTGTTTTTGTGAGAAAAAAAATTTAAATGTGCAATCTGCATACAGAAATCCAGGTGTGTATGTTTTATGTGTGTGTGTGTGTGTGTGTGTGTGTGTGTGTCTGTGTGTGTGTCTGTGCGTAGGTTATCTAGCAATTCTTAGAGGCTGGCCTGTCATTGACCCCAAGATAAAACTATTATGGAAGAAAGAGAGAAAGCATCTTAGTAATGAGCCATAAACTCAATAAAAACTTGAAACCATTGCACTTCTCATGCCCTGGTGTGTGTTTATTGGGGTTAAAGATTTTGTTAGGAGTAGAGTTGAAATTTAGAGTGTGATGCAATAACACTGCATCCTCAAACCCAGAAATGACAAAGTCCTGTCATTATTCCCCAAATGCTATATCCTGTGACCTCAGACATATTACTGTGCAAGGGAAATGCCATTTACAAACACATACAACCCTGCTATTCATCTACTCACCAAAAATCCACAAAAACAAAAACAAAAATTCTTTCTTAAGTGGCAGTAGATAATCTAGATTTTCCTCAAATTTAAATGAAAGCTTTGCTTTCCCTAAGCTATTTTGTCTCATCATCCCATACGTGGAACCCCTATAAAGACATCAATTAATCAATTAATTAATTAATAGTTAATAATTAATGGTTGTTAATTTATAATAAAAAATTAATTAGTAAATATTAATATATAGTGATAAAATTATATATTAATATAATAGTTAAAATCACTAATACTAATTTAATAATATAAATGAGCTCTAGATTATTATTTCTACTCTAATTTAATGTACTTGTGTCATTTTCATTGAAATATTTATAGAAATGGAAACTTGGGGCTTATGTACTAACGTCCAAGGCTTAGGACTAGACCATTTTTAAAATCAAATCTAAGGAGTTTATATGAGAAAAGAAGAGGGTGAGAAGCTGTAAGAATTCTCTGGTCTCCTAGCTAGGTTCTCTTGGGTTCAACCCAGGAAGGAAAAGAGTACAAGATATTGGAGAATGCATGGACTGGATTCTTAGAAACGCAGCTACAGAGATTCTGGAAGCACAAGAACCAGCCATTTCATTACCATAACCTTTGAGCACCATGACTCCTCACATTGTTAATTGTTTAATTTGGTTTACAAAAATATAGTTACTAAATATAGGTCGTCCTCAAGATGTTATGAAAATCTTTTTATAAATAGAAATTATATTTAGCAATATGCCCCAAGAATTGTGTGCATTATTTCTTAGATAATAAATCTCCTCTTCTTCCTCCTCTCTCTCTCTCTCTCTCTCTCTCTCTCTCTCACACACACACACACACACACACACACACACACACACACATTTGGGGGAAATAACAGTTGATTTATTTGGGGGGGGTTGTTTTATTTTTGTCTTTAACAATTCCCTAATTTTTGCCTGCTCATTTTTTTCATAAATGGAATTCCTATTGCCATCATTAAATAAAGCATATTTTGAGATACATCATATCTTCTCACATTTTTATAAATTGTTTTCATTTATTAACTCTTAAGGAAAACTTTTTCCTTGAAAGAATGGGAATTGTTATAGGTATTTGGAAGGGAGGCAGTTGGGACTTTGGGATAATATTAGGGGGCACTGTCAACCTAAGGGACACAGTTGTTTTTCCTATCTGGCAAGAAAGTTCCATCAAAATGTTACAACATCCTGGCCACAGTGAAGTTGGGACACTCAGCTACAGATACCTGAAATCTACAGATGAATATACCATTTCAATTTGTTTTTTATATTAGACTGCTTTGATTCTCTCTCTCTCTCTCTCTCTCTCTCTCTCTCTCTGTGTGTGTGTGTGTGTGTGTGTGTGTGTGTGTGTAACCTTATGATATTAAGGTTTAGATATAAAATGTCCCCCTAAAAACTCATGTGTTAGTGAAGGTATATTCAGAGGTAAAATGATTATCTGATGAGAGCTGATGGGTGGATTCATATATTTGATAGATTAATAATTTGAATGGATGACTGAGTGATAACTGTTGGTAGTGGGGTGGGGCTTGAAGAAGTGTGTCACTAGGATCATGGCCTTGGGGATTCTATTTTGTCCCTGGATCCTCTCTCACTCTCTGTTAGCTGAGCATCTTTCTGCTGCCTTGCCCTCTTACCATGATATTCTGCCTGCTTCAGCCTAGAGGGATGGAGTCAGCTGATCATTGACTGAAACTATGAAACCATGAGACAAAAACCTCCTCTTAGGTGGCTCTTGTCAGGTATTTTAGTAACAGTGACAAAAAGTTGACTATTTATTTATTGCTATTTATGACTATTTATACTGTATGTGTGTGTTATCTTAAAAATGCACATGTCATTCAGAAAATAGAGTCTCAAAGCCTCCTTCTATCTCTTTTTTATTAACACTGAATTAACTTATATTTGTCTCCTTTAGGAAATATTAAAACTGGTCATTAAAACACACACTGAATTTAAAAGCAATAAAAATATTCTACCAAAAAACAAAAGTCCCATAAAATTCTACTGTAAAACTTTGTGAAACTATTTGAAGGCAGAATATTGATTATTAAAACCATTGAACTAAATAGCATAACCAATTTCTGCTACTGTCATGGAATGTAACAATTTACTAATAAAAAATGAATAATTTCTATGTGTTCCATATTGAATATTTTTTAGCCATTACAAATAATATAATATAACATTTAATAATCTACAATGACATTTTCTATTACTTGAGGTAAAATCAGATAAGAAAAGTCCATAAACTATAGACTTCTAAACTTATATTTGACTATAAAAATTTTAATATAATGAGTCCTAATGACATTGTCTTTGGATGTAGAGATAATAGCATTAAACTCACTTTTTCAAAAAAAGTTTCATTTTAAAAATGAATTGTGTTACTACTGAACTCATAAAAATAGGGGAAAGAATTTTGGGAAGATGGCTGAGTAGTAAATGCCAGGAATCTCTCTCTTTACTCAGACAAATTTTGCACTAGCTGAATCTGTCTGATGTAACTATTTTGGAATTATGGAAGCTATTAAAGGCTTGCAATTTCCAGGGAGATGATTTGCATGGTAAATTGTAGTTAATATCAGTCAATTTCAGCTTTTAGCATAGTAGCAGCTTCTTCTCCTCCAAGAGCCAGCCTGCCCTGTGGCAGGCAGCTGCACATGTGTTCCTGGGGCAACTTGCATGCAGCTTGAAGGAGCCAGGGTGAACTCAAAAGACTTCATCTTCTAACCATCAGGGTTTGATTCTCTGATCATTGATGGTTGCTTTTGATCATAGAAGTGCAGAGAAAAGAGGCTGTGGCCATTAGAGCCTCTAGCCATTGTGGGAGCCACTTCAGCCATTGCTGGAAGCCGAGAGTTTCCCTTAGGTATAAAGAACAGAAAGGTAAACAAAAAAAAAAAAAGGGTATAACCAAAAGAGAGCAGGGGTGACTATACTAACTTCAGACAAATTCGGCCTTGGATTTAAAAGTGAATCAGAGACAAAGAAGAACATTCCATACAGCAAGAAGACACACTTAGGTGTCTAATAATAAAATTGGTGGGATAACTGAGCATTTCAACAATTCTGGTGTCACTAAAGGAAATCTGATGAGTCCTGAAGAGGGGGATTCTTGACATGTGTCAAAAAAAGCAAATTTAAGGACAGAGGCACAGATATTTATTTAGGAGTCAAGGAACATACATATTTAATGGAGAACGTGAATCACCTGTAGAGTGAGAGATACTTTGGGAATTCTTTGTTTCTTTTTAAAGGAAACTTGGTGAAGGAAGGACATGGAAGGTTTGGGAGATGACATCAGTCTGGTGATCACAAGGAGTTTTCTAGTGGTCTGGCAATTCCCAAGATCTATTCCCCCCTCTCTCTACCCCTCCACTTATCTTTTTGCTTAATATATTTATTATGAAGGCTAATCAACCATGCATAGGGTAACTGAAGTCTGTGAATTTTGGGTAACTCTAAGATTTACGGATTTCCCAGAAATGTGGGTGTAAGAGGCTTGGAGGAAGAAGTGATCCGAGGAATAAAGCTATGTAAAACTTTAGCACAAAGCTTTCTGATTACTTTTCCTTGTCCTTCTTTTCATCCTCTTTTTACCTTTTTTAAAAATTTCTTCTATCCTAACTCAGTTGTAAGGGACTTCACAAGGGCCACTTTCAGTAATGAACAGAACAGAAGAAGTAAAAGAAATAGCTTGAATAACATTATCTCAGATAATCATTCAATTCTCTTCACGTGGCATGTTTTCCAGCATAGACCAGGTGTTAAAAATTCAGTTTCAATAGGTGTAAGAAGGTAGAGCATATGAAAAATCTTCTCCAACCACAACAGGATAAAATTAGAATTCAATATCAGAAGTAAAACAGAAAAAAGTCACAAATTGGTGTATAAATTATTCATTCTATGAAGTCAGCATTGACTTGATGCTAAAGCTAGACAAAGACATTATAGGAAAAGAAAACTATAGTCTGATATCCCTAATGACATTGATAAAAAATACTCAACAAAACACTATCAAACTAAATTCACAAGCTTATTAAAAGGATTCTATACTATGACCAAGGGAATCATTCCTAGAGCGCCAAGATGGTTCAACATATGAAAATCAAAGAGTCTAACAGACCACATAAAACGAATGAAGGCTAAAATACTCCTGTGTCTTAATTGGTATCAAGAAGTAATTTGACACAGATCAAACTTTTTTTTTTCCTTGTCATACTGGGGGTTGAACTCTGGGTCTTGCCCATGCTAAGACAGTGCTTTACCACTGAGCCACATCACAATCTCTTTTCATTTTTAATCTTGAAACACTATCTCATTCAGCTGCCCAGACTGCCCTCCAAATTGTGATCCTCCTTCCTCATTCTCATGACTAGCTCTAATCACAGACATATACCATTGTACTCTGCTAATTCAAATCTCTTTACCATAAAAGCTCTCAAAAAAACTAGCACTAGAAAAAAAAAAAGTATTTCAATATTAAAAAAAAAAATACATGAAAATCCATAGCAAACATTGTACTCAGTGGAAAAAGGCCAAAATCTTTTCCTTTAAAATCAGGAACAAGTTATGGGTCTTCACTTCTACTTGAAGTTTTAACCAAGGAAATTAGACCTCCTCGTTTTCAAGGTCTGAGTTGGGAAATCAGCTGAGATCCATATTGGTTTCTCTCAATTGTTTTTCTCTGGGCCTTTAAAATTCTGTTCTTATTTTCTGTTAGAGTCTGTAAACAAGTCAAGATGGCGTCTGGCATTTTGCAGAGGGAGTGGTTAGTGAAGTAACGCCAGAGAGCCATTAAGTGTGGATATTCCTTATTGGTTGACTGCTGTATCTAGTTTGTGTTAATTAAGATAAGCTGTGTGGAATGTATATATACCCCTCCTGTCCTACAATAAAGGGCTCCCACTCCTGCTGTATCAATGTACACAAGTTGCTCGTCACCCCCCGGGTTATTTTGCTGCAGCTGGACTGTGGCAATTCTCCAGTTAGGTATTTTCATAATAGTGTGCCTTGGTCTGGGTATATTATAATTCTATATATTTTGGGTCCTATTCGACTCTTGAACTTCACTTTCCATTTCATTCTTAAGGTTTGGGGATTTTTCAGATATTATTTCCTTGAAAAGATTATGCATTCCCTTGGTTTGGATCTCTGAGCCTTTGTCTATCCCAATAAATCTTAGTTTGGTCTTTTTATGTTATCCCATATTTCTTGGAGGTTCTGTTCATGGTCTCTTAACATCTTTTCTCCATGGTCAACTTTATTTTTAAGATTATATGTTATGTCTTCATTGCACGCAACTCTGACTTCCAAGTGGAATAGTCTGCTGGTAATCCCATTCAATGAAATTTTATTTTGGTTTATTGATTTCTTTATTTTCTGGATTTCTGCTCCCCCCCCCCCCGAATCTCTATCTCTTTATTGACATTATCCTTTGCTTCCTCTATTCTCTCCCTTACATTGTCCCTTGCCTTGCAGGTTAATTTAACTATGAACATTTTAAACCACTTCTCTGACATTTCTTTCACTGTGGGGTTGATGGATTCTGTTATTGAAGTATTTTGGTTTGTTTGGAGCAAATGGTTCCCTTGCTTTTTTATATTGTCCGTGTGTCTGTCCCTCTAACAGTTGATACTGAGGCAGTAGTTTCTATCCTGCGGACTTATAGTGTCCCTGAAGGTTTCTAGCACCTTACAGTTTAGGGAGAGACAGATAATAACATCTGATGCAAATGATTTATAGCATAAACCAAATAGCACTTGCTATGAAATCTAAAATGTCACAATAACCAGAAATAATATGTCAGTTATTGCCCACGGTAAAATAGTAAGTTTATAAAAAAGTTTACGGTTTTAAGTGGTGAAATGCGATAGAACAGAAACGATATAGGTTGTGATGATTATGAGGGAAAAGAAGAGAAATAGAAATGAACAAGAGTAAAAACATATTTAGTTTGTGTTACAGCTATGTTGAATTTGGCTGAGTTATGTATTATATCCCCTGTTTGAGATCACAGTAATCCTTACAATAAAATCAATCTTTTGAGTATAACTTTAAATGAACTGAAGCCTGGCCCGCTTTGGAGTCATTCTAACATGTTGTAAGGTGGGAGGCAGAGCTTTAGCTCAGGTAAGGCGGGGATGTTCACAGATCCTAGGTAAAGTATTCTCATTCTGAAGCTGATCTTTGTCTTTCTTTTTGAGATATCATTTTATAAAATTTATCGTTTTCTTAGTCTGTTATAATATCATGTTGTGTTAGCTAATATTCAATCTAAAACACGAGTCAAGAAAAGGCTGAGAGTTTTTAACTTTTCTGTGAAAATGTGGCAAAATATTTTACAATATTAACCTTTAAACAGATCAGGCTCTCATTATCTTTTAAAATACCTTTAAATTTTGTATCCCAGTGTAAAAGGTAACATAAGGTTTGGTTATAAAACATCAAATGATATAAATAAATCCCCATTGAAATCTGTTATCCTTATAAGTTTGAAATTACCATTACAGACAACTTTAGTTTGGAGAACACCATCTTAATAAAATAAATGCTTCTTTGAATCTGATGTTTTTATACTAACCAAGTTTAGCCTTTAAAGAAAAATGTAGACTCTGTGATATAGTACAATACTTTAAAATAACAGTTGCTATTTAACCACAGATGTACAAACCTTAATTTCTCCAAGACTAGTTGCTCTAGAGAAAAAAAACTTAACGGACACACGTAATTGATATTTTAAGAAGTTTTTGTCATTTTAACATATAGATCAAACTTTTGGGTTAAATCAGCATATTAATATTTGTTCTTGTGGAAACAGTGTTAACTGTTTATGTTGTTTATATACAACCAATTTAGTTATACATAAACATTTTACTATTTATTTTACTATTTATTCTTTATTTATAAACCTTTATATTACTTAATTAGACCCTCTTTTTGTTTACTTAGATGTATTACAATTATACTTTGCCATATAAAGACTTTCTTACCTGGAAACATTTTTTTCTTTTTACTAAATATATTTTTAATAATTTTTAATCTGTTGATCTCTCTTTCTGTTTATACTTTGAAATAACTCTTAAAAATTTTTGAATTTAGATAAATTACTCCATTTTAATAAGATGAAATACTTAATGTTATTTACAGTACTCTAATTAAAATGCAGTTGAAAATTTTTGGACCCCTTGTATATAGAATTATACCTGTTGGGACTTTTAACTTTTAGTAGCTCCTGTTTTAGTGATGACACAAAGTAATTTTTAACTCCTTTTTAATTTACCAATTTATGAAAACACCAATAATATTTAAGTATTTTACCTTATGGAATTTGAGGAGTTAAGAGTACTTGATATTACATTTAACAGTTAGCATTTTAACTTTGTAAACCAATCAGATGTCTCTAACAAACACATCCATCATTAATTCCATTTAAGCCAGATCTAATTTACAAATTTTTTAAAACCAAGATATCAGACAAGTGAATTGAACAACATTAATCATCATTTTTTTATGTTGAAGAAAAATCCTAGAGACAATGGATATTAGACACTTTACAGACTTAACAACTGTTTACAGACTTTAACAACTGTTTGACCACCTAGAAACAAAACTGTGCATTAGTAATTTAAAGACATTTTTACTTTTATTTATTTACCCAACTTAATTTGAATCTTTTAAATCATATGAACCACAGGTATTTGGATCCATTTAAAAAATTTTAATTTATGAGCTCATATGTCAATTTTGGTACCAAATATATGTAGACATGGCAATACATGTAGACGGACAGTGCATCTGTGTACCTACATAAAACAAACAAACAAAAGCCTTGTAGGTTATTTAAAAAAAACTATTATATTGAGAGTTAACCCTTGTAAATTTGCATTATAACAAAGCAGAGTGTAATCAGAAAAATGTACTAACCTAGGTGTGTCACATCAAAATCATGAATTTTACAAATATTAAATTTGTAAATTTAAAAACCTTCCTGGCCTTGGTCCTGAGGTGGTCCCACTCATCAAAGGTGAAAAGAGTTAAGGGACCTAGACAAATAACTGAGCCTTATTCCTCCCTGAAGGAACTTCCCAGAGAGGCAGCTCTATTGGTCTTCTTGGGAGAGTTCCCCCAGGTTGGGGTCCCATTCTAAACTGGCTTTTCTGGTTTCTTGTATTATGGCCAACAAATTTTAGTCTGACGTTAAAAAAATCTTTGGGCCATTTTTAATCATTGGAAGTTATTCATGCTTGCAAATACTGAGACAAAAGCAAAATTTCCTAGACAAAATTATGCTTTTTGTTATGCAATTTAGAAATGATAATTTTTATAAAACATTTTAGTTCTAATCTGTCCTCTATAGGAACTGACATGGTCTACCCTGTTGGCCACCTAGCCCAGTTCCTAAATGAAGGCAATCTCTAGAATGCTTTTTTTTACCATTAGCTTTTACTTTTACTTTTTTACTTTTTTTTAGTCCTATTGGCATCCATTTACATTTTAATGCAAGCTTTACTGAGCACAGTTAAAACCTTTTAAACCATCTTTTAACATTAGAAACAAACTGGTGTAGAAACTAACACAAAACAAAAAGGGGGCAAACAATAACAAACAATAAACAAGACAAAAACACAAGACAGATAATAAAAGGGACAACATGTAAGGCACTAAGGACAAATTTAACCTACTGAAAACCAGACTTAGACCAGAGGACTGAGTAAAATCCAGACTCTGACCAGAGGACCAAAGAAAAAACAGACTTAGACCAGAGGACGGAGTAAAAACCAGACTTGGACCAGAGGACCAAACTTGAGTAAAGACCAAACTTGGAGCAAAGCACTGAGTAACAATAAGGCTCAGACCAGAGGACCAAGGAAGAACCAGACCAGAGGTCTAAGCAAACATCTCGCTATCCCTGAACTCCGGGAAATAATGCTGCATCTAGCTTTCCTGGAACCTCTCTGAACATGGATCCTCAGAAACCAGACTTACCTTCCCAGGGGAAACACAGGCAACTCTTGGCAGTTTTATGTGGGGGGGGGGATTGGTCGCGGGATGGCCCAGTTGATCCCCTAGGCTATCTCTCTGCCACCACACTTCCCTTGGTGGTCCTGAGTAATCTCAGGAATGTGAGAAAATACATCTCCCTGGGGCCTCCAAATATTGTGGGGCAGGTCACTGAGAATAAACACAAAGTTCCAGTTTTGTCCAAATTGAAGAGTCTTTATTTACCCAGCAGGCTACTGCCCCCACAGGACCCGTAACTGTCTCTGCAAGGAACAGCCCCAAGCCTGAGCATTTTAGAATATTTAAAGGCAAAAAACACATCCGGGTTTACATAGCTGCAAGCAAGCAGGTGCAGAAGCTGAATTGGGCAGTTAGCGAGACAATGAAATGGGGACATTGGTATTTCCCATGGGACTTCCCAGGTTGGCATAGCAGCAAGCAAGTAGAAGAGAAGTGGGTCAAAATGACCCTAGTTCAGTACAAGTTAGAGAATGGTTACTAATGTCTAGACAATCAATCTCTGACAAGGCACATTGCCCAAGAAAAATGAAAACCAAAGAGAACAATTTTACATTGTATAATAACTCCTATTTTGTGTTGCCAACTATACTATCTAGGTAACTATTAATGGGTACAGAGGTGGGGCTTTCCCGTGGGAGAATCATTTCTTTCATGATTTGCGGGGAAAATGGAGTCTGTTTGATCATTGCCCATATAACCTGGCCCATAACAAAGACATGCCAATTTTATGAATTGAAACACTTAATATTATTAAGATGTCAGTACTGCTCAAGGCAATATAAAAAATTAATGCAATTTCTGTTAAAATCCCAATAATGTTTTCTGCATAAATAGGAAAACCTGTTCTAAAATGTATGTAGAAACTCAAAGGACCCCAGATAGCCAAAACAATCCTGAAAAAGGGCAAAGCTGGAAAGCTCACCCTTCCTTATTTCAGACTTACTCCAAAGCTATCATAAGTAAAATAATGGTGCTAATGTAAAGACAGGTGTATGCACCAGTGGGATTGTGTAGAGGTCCCAGAAATAGGTTCTCGTGTGTGGTTAAATGATTTTCAACAAGGCATCAAGCCATCTATTGGGAAAGGAGTCTTTCCAACAAATGGTTCTAAAAAACCTGTATATTTATAGGAAAAAGAATGGAGTTGAAACCTTATCTAACACCAAACCAAAAAAAAAAAAAAAAATGATGATCTAAATGGAGACTTACATTATAAAACTTTTAGGAGAAAACATAGGACAAAAAGTCTCACTTTATTATTGGCAATAAAATTTCTTAAATATGACATCAAAGACACAGGCAACAAAAGGGGAAAAGTGACAAATTTGACTCATAAAAATGTATTTAAAATGTGTACACAATCACTAACAACAGAATAATAATCCACACAATTGGAGGGAATATTTTAAAATCATGTGTGTAATAAAGAATCAATACCCAGGCTATACAGAGAATCTCTCTATAATCACAGTAGCATAACAAACAACACCTAGAAAGTACAAGTGTTAGTGAGCATGTGGAGAGATTAGAACCTTATGCACTATTGGTGGGAATGTAAAATGGCAGAGTTGCTATGGAAAACAGTATGGCAGTTCAGCATAAAAATTTAAAATGGAATTACCATCTGATCCAGAAATGCTTCTGGGTATATATACTCAAAAAAATTGAAAGCAGTTGCATGAACAGATGTTTACATACTAGTGCTCCTAATATGCTCCTAATGCATTATTCATAACAGCCAAAACATAGAACCCAAACAAGTGCCTACTGATGGATAAATAGGTAAGCAAAATGTGAAATATACTGAAAGTTTACTTATATTTAAAAATTGAAGGACTGGGCTGGGGACCTAGCTCAGTTGGTAGAGTGCTTGTTTCGCATGCACAAGGCCCTGGGTTCGATCCCTGGCACCACCAATAAAAAAGGAAGAATAAGGAAAGTCTGACAATGCTATATAGTGTTATAATGTGAGTGAACCTTGAACAAATATGGTAGGTGAAACAAACAGTTAAAATATTGTGTGATTCCACCTACATGAGGTTCTTAGAGTTGTCAAAATTGGAGATACAAGAAGTAAAATTGTGTTTTCAGGGACAGCAGGGAGGGAATGAAGAGTTATAGTTTAATGGATATATATTTTCAGGTATGCATGATGAAAAAGGATGCAGATATGAATGGTGGTGATGCTTGCTCAACAATATGAATGCAATTAATACCACTGAGCATGCCCTTAAAATAGTTAAATTGCTACCTTGGTTACATATATTTTACTACAGTAAAAATTGGAAAAAACACCTAATTACTTTTTAAATAAAAACACACATAATCATTTTTGTGATCACTTCAAATTGTATGTATTTATTTATTTGATCTAATTAGTTATGCAAGACAGTAGAATGCACTTTGACACATCATACATAAATGAAGTATAAATTCTCATACTTCTGGTTATATATGATGTAGGATCACACTGGTCACATAGTCATATGTGCACATATATACACATAGTGTCTGATTCATTCTACTATCTTTCCTATTCCCATACCCCTCCCCTCCCTTCACATATTTAGTCTTTGATGAGATGATGTGGAATGCAATATATCACCAGGAGGACTTGATCAAATTTGCTCTATTCCATGTTGCTATTTAGGCCTTTGGAGGTCATCAATCTGTTCCTGCTGAGCTTCAGATGTGGGTCTATATGAGGGCCTACCTCCACTGTTAGCCAGGTGTTGTTTTGCTGACAAGGCTGAAAGGATTTGTAGCATCTGCCCTGAAAATAAGCATGATGACTTATGATCCTGATTTGCCATGTTCGGAACTCAGTTATTTACCATTATTGAACAAATGGTAATTCTGCAATTCTACCAATGAGTGACCCTTTCAACTATCAGCTCTGTGTGCTGAAGATTAGGTATGATGGGAGAGTGCTATGAGGGTATAGGGACTAGGTAATCACATTCCCTAGAACTTATTTCAATTCTCATTGCCAAATTGCATTTAAAGTCTGTTGCCCATCAGAAGTTTGCTTCACCATTCTCTTAACTGCATGACGATGATCCAGTTAATTACGTTCCCCAAATCTCAATTTCCCATATGTAAAAAGTGTCAAAGAGTCATTATGGTGAGAATTAAATAGTTATAAATAACTAATAAAATGACTTCCCCCATGGCAGGTGTTAATAAACGTCTGTTAAAACAAATGAACCACATAACCTTATTTTATTTACCATACCTTCAGGTGCCTTGTCCCCTCCTTTACATTTCCTGGTTACATAGAAAGCACTTAACAAATACTCGATTGAGATTCAAAAATTGCATGCATTATCTTGTTACTTCTTTGTTACATCAGAATGCATTGGTAAGAATAAAAACAGAGAGCACATTTTCTATATCATATCTGCATCTGTGAAGACAGTTATCTACTGTTTTATTGGATTTGTGCTTCCAGCTGTGCCCCAGAGCAAATGTTATGAAGTTAAAATGCAGGTGAAGTGAGGCAAGATGTGCAGATTGTAGCTCTTATCTGCTTAATGATGTGTACAGTAAGTGTCATATTAGGAAGAAGAACAGGAAGGCTCATCTTTTTGAAGTAGAAACATAATGTTTGGGGCAAAGCATCTCATATCATGTTTTCTAAAAGACCAGAGGAGGAAAAAAAAAAAAACAGAAATAAAATGCTGAAGGAGAAACATCTGTTCTCTCTGATTCTTTAACCCGCTTCCAACCTGGAGAAGCAAAACAAAGTGACAGTTTAACTCCTGTGTTTTGTCAGGTCCAGATCTTTAGCTCTTGAATGAAAGTGAGCAGGTTACCGTCTGTGCAAACAGGTGGCCTGAATTAAATAGGATGCTGAGTATTAGAAAAAATGATGGAAAAATTACTAAAATCCAATGTGTGTGTGTGTGTGTGAGAGAGAGGGGTACGTAGTTAAGAGAGAAACTTGAACCCAGGTGAAGTGTGGGGATATTTTTTCAGAAGGTTCTAAACACCTACATGCTTCCCATTTTTCCTGGGTAATTCTGTCATCAGTGTGCTCACTCCCAAGAGCAGGAGGAGCACCATTACTCTGTGTCCTCCTCAACCAACTTCTGTGGGTCACCTGAGGCTACCTTGGAAAGGAAAGTAGGGAAAAACCTTTTTGTTATAACATAACAAAGAATTGGTCACTTGTGCCTCAATTATGAGTTAATCGTGATTCAGATTAATGAAGTACTTTATTAAAATTTTGAAGCTGTGGGCAAAAGGCTGAAGAATGCATAGATGGGATGAAGAACATGAGCATCACTCATTGGTTAAGAAACTGTCACAGGGGCTGGAGATGTGGCTCAAGTGGTAGCGCGCTCGCCTGGCATGCGTGCGGCCCCGGTTCGATCCTCAGCACCACATACAGACAAAGATGTTGTGTCCGCCAAATACTAAAAAATAAATATTAAAAAAAAATTCTCTCTCTCTCCCTCTTTCTCACTCTCTCTCACTCTTTCTTTAAAAAAAAAAAAAGAAAGAAAGAAACTGTCATGGTTTAAGAAAACAAATTGAGTTGGAATCCTAGTTGGGGAATTTTGCTTACCCATTGCTCACTGAGCCCACCTATTTTTTCATGGCCTGGATTTTATTGTTCATAAAATGGAGTTATTGAACAATGTGGCATTGTGGTTCAGTCCAACCTTTCAAAATATTTTGGTGTCAATACTTATTGTCAACTTTTTCATGAAACCTTTATAGACACAGTGGATAAAAATGACTTGTCAAACAATTAGACAACTTTGTTCATACAAATGGCTAACGTGTGACTACCTTTTATTCAGAATCTCTGGTTGGAGTCCTACAGTAGTGGAAATAAGGATAAGAAGGTTCAAAGTGAAGGAGAAGATGAATTGCAGATAACACACATAGCACAAAACCATTTCTGTTTCACACACCATTTCTGTTTAACTTTGAGCAATCAGAGCAAGTACCAGGTAAATAACACTTTATTTCATTGTATATTCCATCAACAGTTTTGGTTATATAACCAACTGACACCTAGAGCTTTGTATCTTAAATTTCTGTCTTCTCAGTAGTCTCTTCTTTGGGTAAAAATGCATTTTTATGATTTACTTTTTTTAAAAAAAACAATACATTTACTGAAACAAAATTTACATACCATACAATTTTCCCTTTAAAATTTTATGATGCATTGCTTTTTGGTATACTCAGGGTTGTACAACCATCAACACTATGTATTTCCACAAGTATTCTGCACCATTGAAGAGAAACCTGGTATACATTAGCAGCCACTGACCATGTTTCTCTCCTCTCAGCCTCTGAAAATTATTAATCTACTGTCTATTTCTCTGGATTTTTCATATTTTTACATTTCCTATAAATTATACAAAGTGTAGCTCTTTTTGACCAACTTTTTTCAATTAGATAAATGTTGTCCAGTTCATCTACCTCATACCATGTATCATTACTTCATTTTTATCATTAAATAATAATCCATTGTATAAATATGCATTTACAAGTTTATCATTTTATGATACAGTGTTGGTTGCCATTCATCACTGCCTTTTGACCTTACTGCCTTCTTATGTATTTTTCTCCTTAATTTAGAGGTCATTAACCTTTGGAATTTCACTCTAACCTTCTTGAGCTTGTCATTAAATTTATATATTAGTTGCATGATGCTCAAAATTGGAATAGACATCGATTCAATGAAATACCAACTCTACACTCAATTCTATTCTAAGTAATTGTAAATTAGTAAATTTGAGTGTTTTATTCTAAAAAATGTCAATTTTCATGGTTAGTGACCAGATATAATAATAGTAAGGATATGTATATATAGTGAATTTGAAAATAAAAATAATGCTAACTGAATCCACATATTAATGCTGTCTGTATTATCATCATGCATAGGATCACTTATTGGGCACATACTCTAAAATACTGCATTTTAATGTGTATTGTATAGTAATTGATCTTAAAACAATTGTACTCATGTTTTGCTTATTTTTCAGATAGCAAAAGAGAATTATAGATACATAATAAAAGTAGCTCAAAAATAAATGCTCAGATGTAGAAGAATCAGATTTTACACCAAATCTCTAAAATATTCTATTACTTTCAGAGCTACACATATCAATATTGATAGAGATGTACATATGTAAAACTGACATCATCTGCAGAGAATTCCTGACTCAGAAGGGATGGACCTTAAACCTGCCCCTATTCTTAGCTAAGAAGATTCAAGCAGCCATGGTCAGAGGTGAAGTAGGGTCAGTAGTTGGAGGAAAACAACCCTAGCAATAAAAGCTGTACTTCCACATTCATGTTACCACTGAGTAATTGATTTTAAAGAGTATGTTTAGAGTTTTTCTTTTCTGGAAGACCTCACTTATAAATTCTGTCAGTTCCTTGGAAAATCAGATAATGTTTAACAACTCAACAGAAGACTCGAAAATGTAATGGAGATTTGTGGTTATCCCACAGCATAGAGTTGTATCTCTGAAGCAGTTTCAGACTGATCTGCTGCCAAAGTGTGTTTCCCCCTCTCAGTAGAATGAATTTCTGACTACACATTCTGGCAAAAGCACTCGTTCCTCCTGGCAAGCTTCCCATATGAGCATCAAAAAGGCTTGAAGTTTCAGGCATAATCATTTTTCTCCAAGTAAAATGTGACTTGGGTAAATGGTAGCTTCCCAGGCAAACTGAAAAATCTGCCCAGAAGTTTAACAATGACTAAAGCACATTTCCTATTATGACTCTCTATTTTTTTTTTTTTGCCACCAAGTAATAACAACACACAAACTCATGCACTTATAATCAATTGTGCTGACTTTCCTGTATGATGAAATGTCCATTTTTTGGAAAGTTTGTAGAGTCATTGTTTTTGTTACAAATAGCACCCTTTATAAGTAAAAGTAATCACCACCAATGCACGTATGCTGTATAATAGATCTGTGTGGTCCCTGTCACATAGCCAGCCTTGATTCTTTTCTGGCATCCAATATAATTTTATTCTAAATGAGAAATCAATCCCTATAGGACCCTTTGGCAGGAGTGGGCCTATCATTTGGGACAGTGCCTATTAGTACACTGTGTTGACTAACACCCAGTGCAGGAAGGATTACTTGGCCTGACCAGGATCAATGAGAGCAATGAGACTGAATGAGAATTCCAGAAAAGAGAATCATATTTTTTTTTCTGTTGACTTGAACAAGAGAAACTGTTGGGTCTCCATGTGCTATAGTCTTCTTTTAATCATTGAAGAGAAAGCCTATCTAAATGAATTTCTCTGAATGAGAGCTAGGGTACAGTATTCCCCATGCCCTGATGACATCATTTGAGCACTACATCAAGTCATATTTGTCTGTATAAAGACAGACATATTGTATAATTATTATGGGGATTAAACTCATTCAGGTTAGAACTACTGAAACCTAAAAATATAAATAGTCCTTTAATTTTCTTGCAACTCTTATCCAGTAAGAGAAAATGCTAACAATGTATTTCAATGTATTTCTACCAACATTCTTCTGAAAATATTACCTTTATAATCACTGTTTATAGTTAGGTAAGTTACATCCTAGGCCCAAGACAGAACATGTTTAAATATATTTTACAGCTTTGGACTCTACAGCACATTTTTAATCAACCAATTTTTCCCATAAACTTTAAAAGAGTCCAAAAAATAATAAAAGCCTTTACATGCTCGAGAAATTATTTCATCCAAAAATAAAAGCATATACTGTCCACCATTATTCCCTCACTTTCTCTAAAGTTAGCATGGTAACTAAAGTTTTCTGATTTTGGTTACTGTGCTATAACTATTTCATTATGAGTGTTTTAATATATTTTATATTTCAGCTGTTCATCCCAGGGTCTGATTCTCTGAGTATTTGGATTTTAAACATTCCTTATTTTGATTCTTTCAATGCTGTTTTCATTTAAATAAATGAAATTTATTCAACTAAGTCAATTTTCTATTCAATTAAGTGTTACCTTATGATTTAATTATATACTTGTGGTGCAGTGATCAATTGTACTCTGTAGAGATTTAATTGAAATATGAAGGGGTTGATAAAGGTATACCATTATACATTTGAAGAATCATAACATCTGTTGTTTAGATATATAAATTAGTTTGTCAGGCAGCAAAACTCTTCAGTGATACTGTGTATAATTATGTTCAGGCCTATAAACATGTACATTTCCTTTGTTATACATTTTAAATAGTGCCATTTTTTTTTCTTCTGTAATGTCCAGTTTTTGTGTTTCAATTTATTTTTTTTCAGTAATGTCAATTTGGGTTGAGAATGTTAGACATTTGAGATAGTTGGGGGCTGGGAATTTAGCTCAGTGGTAGAGTGCTTGCCTAGTATGCATGCATAAGGTTCAAGGTTTGATTCTAAATATCAAAACAACAAAATTTAAACAAATAGTCAATGGGACATTTTTAATGACAGAGTAAAATGCTTGATATGTAATTACAAGATGATAAAATGGAATGAAAACCTTGATATACCTTTTAATTGCAATTCTGTGTTTTATAAAGGAAGTAATTAAAATTTACACATTCTCTACAATGAAAATATATTACTTTAAAATATGAAAAGATAAATACATAAATAAAAAGATAAATAAATAAATGGAGATATAGCTGGTAGTAGTATGCTTGTTTAGCACATGCAAAACCCTGGGTTTCATCCAACACTACAAACAAACAAAAAGCAGAAGAGAAATAAAAAATTATTACCTTTGATCCTCTATGCTCCACTTTCATCATCAGGCATGTGCTAATATTAAGCATGACTAGAAAAGCTTCCATATGGCTTAAGATTAGTTGACTCTGATTAGGTGAAGGTATTGCATTCAGTTGTCCCTTCAACCACAAAACAAGTAGGAGGACATTGCATCTCACTAAGAAGGGTGCAGTCTTATCAAAGATATTAGAGAGTAAACATGTTTGTCAAGGGGTCAATATCTATAGTCAGTGAAGTTGACTATACTCCATGGACTAGCCATGAGGATCCCAGGAGAAATCAAAATAGCTAAGTGGTGTAAGGTTATAACTATACTGATAGATGTTTTAGTAGAACAATTTAGAATCTTAAATGACAAAAAAATGGTGTAGAATTAAATTATAATAAATATCTAGAGTTTAAGTTTTTAATTTACAAGTCTTATGAATGATTATCTTTTTTGATTAAGGTAAAGAAGAAATAACACTATGCTATTTGAAGCCATTTTACTAATGATATAGAAATTAAAATTTCAGGAGAAAAGAGGAAGATGTTTGGAATTGAGGGGATGTATTCTTTAAGTGAACAATTGTGAAGGGTATAGATTTCACGCTACTTGCAAACTTACAAGTCAGCCTGCTGAAGAATATACATGTATACAAACATGAGAACTTTCTGACACAGGCAAAGAGTTTATTATGGCAACTACACAGTGCTGTGGTAAGGGCCTGGGAGTCCTTCCACAAGTAGTAGGGAAGAGTACTGGAGTAGAACCCCCAAATGAGAAAATTCTCATTTTGTGTAGGGTTGCTGGTGACTTGTGCATACTTCCAATGTACATTTAGAAATTGACATGGCTCAGTCTAATCTTTTCAGAATGAGATAGATAGATAAATAAATAAGTAAGTAAATAAATAAAAATAAATAAATAAATAAAGGAAAGACAGTGGCTAACAAAAATCAAAAACAGGCCAGGTGCAGTGGTGCATGCATGTAATCCCAGAGGCTCAGGAGACTGAGACAGGAGGATTGTGAGTTCAAAGCCAGACTCTGCAACAACTATGTGCTAAGCAACTCAGTGAGTCCCGATCTCTAAATAAAATGCAAAAAGTGTTGGGAATGTGGTTCTGTGGTTAAGTGCCCCTGAGTTCAATCCATGATACCCCCTAAAAAAAAAAAAAATGAAAAAGAGGAGGAATAATGATTTTCCTTGCCTCTGATTTTATTTTTCCTCTCTTTTGCAGTTTAGCTATTACTTTTGAATAAGCTCTCATCCCTGCATGTGTCATTTCATTGCTGACTTTAGACCTCTAGGATCACGGAAACCTAAGCACCTCTTTTATGTTCATTTGATGTGAGATTTCATTGAAAAGAAGGCATGAATCTTATGTATTTCCTTTCATTGCCTGCCAATCTCAATAAAGGGATTGATAGGAATTTGCAGATAGAGAGAGGAAAAAAAAAAAGATATACTGAGTCTCAAAAGAGAAGCACCAGGAACCTGAATCACTGGATCATAAGAAAGCAACTGGGAGCAACAGAAAGTAGCACTATATGAGGGCAACGTGGAAGTACAAGGAAAACTAGAGCCAAGTTGCTTATCTACACCATGACTCCACCTCCAGTTCAACAGCCTACCTATAAATCTATAAATATTAAAACCCCAGACCAAGGCATTGCTTCTCACTCTAGAGACTGTAGTCTTTCCCCTTGAGTGAATAATCCCTAATTTCCCAAATAAATATCTGCTTGTACTTCTATTTGACACGTTCTTAAATCTCATCCCTTTCTGTGTTTATGAATAATCCCACTCATCCAAAAAAGAAAAAAAAATGAAAAAAAGATCCCACTCATTCTGGGTTATAAATGGTTAGCTTAGGGCTGTGGTTGCAGCTCAGTGGTAGACCACTTGCCCAGCATGTAAGAGGCACTGTGTTTGATCCTCAGCACCACATAAAAATAAATAAAATAAAATAATGGTGTTGTGTCCATTTACAAGTAAAAATATTTTTACTTGTCTCTGGGAACTCCTAGTACCCTCTAGTGGCAGAACCACTCAGGCAGAGGTTGTTGAGTGTGTTCGACTCTAAAGTTTTAAAAGAAAAAAAAAAAAAGCTTTTGGTAAAGACTTCAACTATAAAAGCTTAAAAACCAATTAAACTATGTGGATGCCACTGTTATGCAAACAACCTTTCTGGTGGGAAGAGTTATTTGAAATTCTAGAGAGGAGTTTTGTTCTCTTCTTATGTGATTTTTGAAAAATAAAGAATGGAATGATCATGTGAAAATTGCTGCTATTCACATTTTAGCTACAAATCAGAAAAACATAATTTAGTTGAGTGGCTATCAACTGTTCCATTATCTATCCTAGAAAGGGCTCTTTATCACAGAAGTGCCATTCATAGGATTGACACTTCCATATGAATTAATGATGATTACTTGCAATTATAGTGACTTTTAAATTAAGATGACCTTTTTTTCTGATTACTTTTTAGGAAAATGTATTTCTTTTGTATACCTGGTTTTATCCTACTTACTAGGAATTTGAATCACCTAAAGGCAAATGTGTATCTAATGCCACAATGGGGGTGGGTGACCCCTGTAGAGTCTATAGACCCTTTGGAAATTAAAAGGAACAGCCTCTTACTGGTATTACAGCCATCAATAACTAAGTTAACATGTTTTAAAAATATTTTTACTTGTAGATGGACACAACACCATTATTTTATTTTATTTATTTTTATGTGGTGCTGAGGATCGAACCCAGTGCCTCATACATGCTGGGCAAGTGATTTACCACTGAGCGGCAACCCCAGCCCTAAGTTAACATTTATAAATAAGATAAGTTACAGATGTAACTTATCTTTTTAAATAAGACAAACAATATCTAACACAGAGACCAAACTTTTTCTTCAAAGGACCAAAGAATAAATATTTGAGCTTTGTGGGCCTTATGGTCTCTGTTGAAAATAGTCAACTGTCTTTGTAGTGTGAAAGCAGACAATAAGAAAATAAATAAGCAGAGCATGTTGTTTTTGAACAAAAATAGGCATTGGTGAGCCACAGTTGGACCAAGGCTATACAGATCTCTGATCTGGCACACTAAATAAAATACATCTAGGTACAAAATATAGAAACACAAAATACAAACATTTTAAATTTAATGCTAAATCTTTGAAAATAGGTTACTTAAGTTTTGGTTCTTATGATAGGATGAAAGAAATATTATTCTGATATATATTAAAATAGTAAGGAAGCCATACGCATATACTCCCACCATTCAGGAGGCTGAGGCAGGAGGATTACAAGTTTAAATCAGCCTCAGCAACTTATTGAGGCTCTGAGCAATTTAGCAAGTCCCTTTCTCAAAATAAAAATAAAAAGGGCTGGGGATATGGCTCAGTAGTAGTGTGCCCCTGGGTTCAGTCTCTGGTACTGTAATAACAACAATAATAAAAACAAACACACACACATAAAGAACAGTAAGGAAGACTATATACAAAACTGCTGCAATAGGGCAAAGAGCAGAACTCGACTCCAAACAGCAAAGACAGCTGGGGATTTACAGTCAATGAGCAGAGTCAGGGGGTCAGTGTGTGGGAATCGATACCGAGCAGTCATCAAGGGAAGACTTGCTAAATCAACCTAACAGAATTCTAGCTAAAGCCAAGCCGAAAACCTAATTTTCAATGACAGGCGATGAGGGATTTGATTTTGTCAGGGAGTTGAGGTGTTCTCACGAACTTGACCTAGTAGGATCTTGCTAAAGTCAGACCAAGGTGTAGGGCTATTTGAGAGGAAACACAGAGAAGACTGATTAAGTTTTGGGTCAAGGAGGATATCTTTGTAATGATAAATGTATTTCTAAATTAGGCTATAAGAGTGAAAAAATATAAAGATGAATGTAGTCAAATATAAAGATAAAAATATGTGCTGAAGTCCTTTTATGGGATTGCTGACTTATTACATGATATAGAAGTTATGAACTTTCTAATGCTGGCGCTCCCTGAATACCACTAAAATATCCTGTTGAACATGGTAAAGCAAGTCTGAGTTAATTGGTTACTTTGATAAAGGAGATCATTCTTACTGTAAAAATTAAGCAGCATGTGGAACAGGAAATAAAAGGAGGGGTGTTTTTGAGGTTTTCAGGATCTGTTTTGATGGTGTTTTCAATTATTGCCTATGATTATAATTGGCCAATTGAGTTTAAGAGTTTGAGACTGGTGAATCCAGACAGGTGAGGTTGGAAAGGCTCTCAAATAGTAAACTGCTACTTGGTGGAACTGGGTATAATTTTGAAAGGAGATAGTTACCTTAGTTGATCAGAATATGTTTCAAGGAAATGGGTTTCTGATAAAAGCAATGATGTTACTTGCAAGTTCATCTTCTTAGGAAGAACTTCCTGAAATATTAACATCAAATTAACACAGACAGCTAAATAATAAACTTTGTTCTATTGGATGTGGTGATACATACCACTATTCTCTGGAATAGAGAATAGTGGCAGGAAGGCAGGAAGATCACTAATATGAGGCCAGCCTGGACAAAGGAGTGTCTCAAAAAATACATATAAATAAGTAAATAAACTTATATTAACCTATAATAAAGATGTGTGGGTAGAGATGATTTCTGTTCTCAAAAGAACAAGAAACAGGCTTCTGAGAGCACAAGCAAGATGGTGTCTAAGATTCTCTAGTGATCTTCTCCCCACAGACTCACTGAGTTTAATAGCTCTTCACATATTAGACTACCTTCAAAAGAGCTAAAGAAATCAGGTGAGAGACTACAGCACCTGCATTTAGGATATCAAAATAAAAAAGACCATAAGGAAGTCAGGAAGGGGAAAATTTGCCTATGTTACCTCTCCCCCAACTCCAAGCAAGGAGAAATATAAGCCTTCTACTTGAAACCCAGGACCAGGCCCAGCACAGTGAACTATAGTGTTGTGCAAAGCCCCATGACCTATCCCTGCCCCACCACGAGTCACTGGAACTATGTTAGTCCAGGCAATTGTTAGCAATGACCACCCCTTCTTCAACCTCAGGTGGCAAAAGTGGGAGGTCATTAGCCTATCTGACTTCAAAACATAGTATCGAGCCATGGTAATCAAAACAGCATGGTGTTGACATAAAAACAGACACTTAGATCAATGGATTGCGGTAAAAAGAGCCTAGAAGAGATCCACACATCTACAGCCAACAGATGTTTGGTTAATATGCTAACAGGCATAAGAGAAAGGAAAGTCATTTCAATAAATGGTGCTGGGAAATTGGATATTCACATGCAAATAGGTGGAAATATTCTTATCATTAATCAGTTACAAAACTCAGCACAGAATAGATTAATGCTTAGATGTAAGTCCTGAAATTATATCACTACTGGAAGAAAATATATTGTAAAACTGGAGGACTTTGGAATGGTCAAATAATAGGTATAAGCACAGTAGTAGGATTCTTTGAACATATATCCAAAGGAAATAAAATCAACATATCAAAGAGACATATTGACTTCCATGTTCATTGCAGCACTATTAACAACAGCCAAGAAACAGAAACAAAGTGTTTATCAACTGATGAATAAATAAAATGTACATAACACAATGGAATATTTTTTAGTCACAAAAATGAAATCCTTATCCATTCATCTACTGAAGGGCATCTAGGTTGGTTCCACAGTTTAGCTATTGTGAACTGTTCTGCTATAAACATTGATGTGGCAGTGTCCCTGTAATATGCTCATCTTTTTAAGTCCTTTGGGTATAGACTGAAGAAAGGGATAGCTGGGTCAAATGGTGGTTTCATTCCCAATTTTCCAAGAAATCTCCATATTGTTTTCCATATTGGCTGCACCAATTTGCAGTCCCACCGGTAGTATATGAGTGTACCTTTTTCCTCACATCCTATTCAACCCTTATTATTGTTTGTATTCATAATAGCTGCCATTATGACTGGAGTGAGATGAAATCTTAGAGTGGTTTTGATTTGCATTTCTCTAATTGCTAGTGATGTTGAACATTTTTTTCATATATTTGTTGATTGATTGTTTATCATGTACTGAGAAGTGTCTGTTTAGTTCCTTGGCCCATTTATTGACTGGGTTATTTATTTATTTATTTTGGTGCTTAGCTTTTTGAGTTATTTATATACCTTAACGATTAGTGCTCTATCTGATGTGTGAGGGGTAAGGAAGCATAGGTCTCTTTGGAGTGTGTGAGAAGATGCAAAGTGCTGGGGAGACTGGATTGGGCCATATCATGGGAATAACTAGAGGCACAGGAAACCCCTAAACACTAACTCATCATCCAGATGAGATATTATAATAAAAGTATTAATATAGGAGATAAAGAGAGGGGTAATGAACATAAAGATGAATATGCATGTGAAATTTGAAGACGACAAGGTGTAGCCAATTTATGTTTGCTTTTAGTCTACTGAGTTTTATGTTTCCACAAGATGTTTATGTGATCTAGCCTAGCACTGGGAATTTAGAGCTGGCAAATGGGAAAGGTCAAGATTTGAGTTGAAAGTGTAAGAATCAATATAGGAAAGTGTCAGTGGAAATGTTCACTCAAAGAG
Source organism: Callospermophilus lateralis (assembly GCF_048772815.1). Taxonomy (NCBI): domain Eukaryota; kingdom Metazoa; phylum Chordata; class Mammalia; order Rodentia; family Sciuridae; genus Callospermophilus; species Callospermophilus lateralis. The sequence continues at coordinate 105,291,531 of NC_135313.1, read as the reverse complement.
AAGCTGCTAGGGGGGGGGGGGGGGAAGCCCAGTGCTGAGCTTTGAAGGATATCTTTGTTTTGATAGCAATTGGGAGGAAAGAACATATAGAGACCTTTGAAGAAAGAACACCAGGGCAAAGTAGTGGTTCAAAAGCAGGAGAGAGTTTCAAAGTCTTCCTGTTCATCACTGTTCCATGCTGTGAAGTCCAGGAAAGGGGGAGATTAATCATGGGGGAAGAGTACATTGCATGTGGTTATTGCAGGTCAATGGTGATGTTGGATGCTATTCTATTTCAGGAGAGCAAGAACTTGCTGCTACTCCACAGGAGATATGGATATATGGTGGACACAGAATAAGGCAGAATCCCCTATACAATGTGTCTGCTGGGATTATTGTGAAAGGGAAGACTACCAGCGACAGAGAAAAGACCTGAATGAACATGCTTATTATCTTTTTTAATATAGAGAAATATATTCACTATGAAAACTACAAGTAGCTGAAAAGAGGAGACAGAAATCAAAGATATTTGAACAAAAGAATGCCTTTCACAAAAATCAAGTGGAAAATAAAACTGTGTGCATGAAAGTAGATTTTGAGTTAGAGAAAAAGGACAGTGATGCCATTTCTGGTGGTCTGGGGCTCTTTAAAAAAGTGAGGAAAGTTTTGAAATGATTTCGGAGGAATAGGAAAGAAAATTGCTTAAGGAAATTCAAAGATTTTTGAGTTCCATCTGTCCAACTATCAAGTCTTTTCCTCTGTCCTCTTCAAATAAAATAGTTTTGGAAAAAAAAATTTGGATATTCAATATTTGATTGGCTTTTAATTTCTACCAAAACTTGACAAATATGACTATAGTCCAATTGGAGAGAATGAATCACCTTTATTGTTTTAAAATCAATCTGTTCATCTATGTCATTGACCTCAAACCTTTCCATGGGCTTCATCAAATTTCTCCAATCACTGCTTAACAATGGCAAACTCTTTTTCTGTTCTTGCCTTTTGTCTCTGAGAGAGGATAAAATTGTCCCATAATTTAACAAATCCCCCTTGAACAGTCATGTTTCTCTCATTTTAAATTTATAAACTAAACTTTTGGAAGGTAAAACAAAAAACAATGAGGAAAATATTTCATTGTTGTGAGCAGTGTTCTAGGAGAATTGATTGAGGGGCCTGCCTGATTTCAACTATAAATAGCTCCATTTTCTTGATTAACCATGAATATGTTTAATTAAGGAATAAAATTTTTTAACTCAATATTTAACAATTCTCTTCTAAAAGTATTTGCACATTTCATGTGAAAAATCACTTCCATAATATGTTCTACAAAAGATTCAATTTTAGATTTCTCAGTTCATTGATTATGTATGTTTTGAAAATTATGGGATACAATAAAAATATAATTTTAGAAAAATAAGTAGATCATTGTAAATGAAATATGTTTGAATTAAATTATCTCAAAGAACTGATTTTACAAACATCCTTTACACTATTTGAACTCTTTATAAATAGGTAGATTTAATTTTGCAATATTTAAAGAAAATTATGTAAAAATTGAATGTACATTTACATTATCAATAATAACACCAATAAAAACCAAAAAGGTGACTTTATATTGATATACATGGGAAGGAATTTTGTCACCTGTCTACTTCTGAACAGCCACCAAGAATAAACTGTTAGCAAGTGATGTTTATTACCTGTTGCTCTCAGGAAAGACATTTCAAGAGTCTTAAGGTGTCCAGATGGAGGGGATAAGAAGAAGATACGTACAGGTTTGGAGATCTGAGTCTGAGTAACTAAGACTGTTCTTTCAAAGTGAGGGTCCAGTTGTGGCTGGGCACCTTTTACTGCATTGTAGTTTAGTTAGTTGTTTGATGATAAGCAGTTTGCCCAATTTTAGAAGCTAGTCCGTAGATTTGAGAAACTGATGTTCAGCAAGTTTATAACATGATTTTGTTCTCCTGTAGTCTTCACATTATGGACAAAGACTTCCTAGAGAAAGGAATAGATAATATGGATATAGGTTGCCTTAGTTCTTAGTCCTGGTAGTGAAGGTTGGTGCAGAGGTCTCAGTTCTTTCAAGGTTCGTCAAGAATTAACTATAATGTTAAATGCTTTATGATCAGTTTTTGTGAGAAAGAATATAAAATATAAAGCTGCATTTACCTGAAAGATCTTAAATTAAGATAAATTAGTGTGGTTTTACTTTTGTTAGTCGAATTGTGTGGTGGGGGGGGGGTGGAGAGTTGGACTGTAATAATAGTAGTTGTTGTTTAGCAGTGCTGCAAACTGAAAATGCATGCTTGGATCTGAGGGTGGGTAGGCTGCATAGTAATTCAATCCTTTCAAACCTTTTCATGAACTACAGAATTGACTGTGTGCTCAGGATAACTAACTGGCTCTTAACTTTCAAAGAGCGAAAATGATGGGAAGATTATTTAATCAAAGTACTATAGAGACATGCATATGCTGTATTTTAAGGATGCTTCAAGTACACCTACTTTAATATTCCTATGTTAGTGCTTTACTCATGATCTGAGTCACTAATACCACATCATCTAATATTAAACAAAATACGAGGTAAACAGTTCAGAATTATATTTCAAGAATGTTACTTATTAATCTAGTAAGAGGAGTTTCTGAACTAAGATTTCCACTATTGATTATAAATCAAGCAGAATCTAGGATAAATATGAGATACAGAAGTCTAGATCACAAAGAATGTTTAAATTAAAGAGAATTAATAAAGCCAGCTATTAAATGCTTTTGAAATAATCCATGAAAAACCTTTATTCAATATTATGCTAAAGAATTACACTTGAATTTAAGAAAAGTTTCTCCTGCTAATACAACATTGAGTCTAATGGTAAAATTTTTAGGAATGTTGATCTGAAGGTATTCACAAAACTTAAATCTCCATAGATTTTTTTTCTTAAATGCAAATCACTATTCAACAAATTGACTTAAAGGAAAAAAGCAATATGAACTATAGTCTTTACCTTCTAATAAAAGCTTTGCTTCCTTCCACTTGGTCTTAAGTAACATAATGGGTCTCTCCTTTGTCCTCCACCTCTAATACCAAACCACCATTTATTTAATCTTTTCTCTTACTATGACAGACTTTGAGGCTGTAAGTTGCTTTTTCTGTTCCATAGACCAGGGGCCATTGTTTATACTAAAACTTTGCTTACACCTCTTCTTTCTCTCCAATATTGAAGACCATATTCTATTAGAATTCTTCAGGATATTTGCCTTTTGAAAAAGAACTACTGATTATTTTTTTAAATTTTTTTTTGGTTATAAATGGACACAATATCTTTATTTATTTATTTTTATATGGCACTGAGGATTGAACCCAGTGTCTCACACATGCTAGGCAAGTGCTCTGCCACTGAGCTACAACTCCAGCTCCATGATTGAGTGTTTTTAAGCTGTATTTATCTCCAAACTGAAACAGAAGCCTTTTTTCTCTTAATTAAATGAGAAAATATTATAAGGAATATTTTTCAGGGATTACTATTAAATTCTTTTTGCTAATCTAAAATGATGTGTTCAGCAAAATAAAAATGTGGTCCAGTGTATGTGTATGTGTGTTTGTGTGTGTGTGTGAGAGAGAAAGAGAGAGAGAGAGAGAGAGAGAGAGAGAGAGAGAGAGAGAGAGAGAGAAACATAAGTACAAGGAGACATGAGTGTTAGAACTTAAGTTTGAGATTGAACAAACTTTAAATTCAGAACAAACATAAATTCATAGCTGAAAGAGAGTAAATGCTGAAAGATAGCAAAGATAACACCAGGTGACTGGTGTTCCTATTCATAAATGAGATAGAAAGGAATATGAATCAAAAGAAATATTTTCTATTTGTGTGAACCTGTTATTAAAGAGTTAAAATTAATGACAAGAGGAATCCAATTGATTGGCAGCTGATGACAGAAATTCAGAAGGTGGTAGCATGACTTATTTCAAAGATCAGACACTCTCAGTCTATACAGCCAGTACCTTAGGAAGTAACTGGAACATCCCTTCTTGGTCTCTTTTCTCCCTTTAAAAAAATTTGATTTGTATTTTTCTGTTCCTCAGTTCAGGGTTCTAACATATGTGTCAAGAATAACTACCTACTTCTGTGACATCTTTAAATACTATGAGTTGATACTGAGCTCTCAGTCTTTTGTAATGAAACTCTGAGTAAAGTACCATTTTTCTTTTAAGCATTGATCACTTTTCATCTTCTTAATTCTAGGTGTTACAATTTTTTATTATTGAAATAATCAGAGAAAAGTCAGAAAAATGTCTTTCTGCCAAATTGTCAGAACATATGTTCCTGCAGTTAATCTCCATAGCTCACCCGTGCAGTGCATTACCTGTTTCCCAGGACGCTGGTGAAGACTTCCAAATTTTGAGAGATTGTAATTTGTATAAATTCACTTAGTATAAGTAATATAAGCATCCCCCATTAAGTTTGCCTTTCTTGCAATAATAGGGAGTTAGAGTGGTGCATGTAAAACCACTGAATTTTGTTAAACTGGAAAAGAGAATATCATTTTAAGAAAGGAGAAGAAAGTATTCAAGGTTACTTTTATTTGTATATCTTCCCTTTAATTTTATGCACACACTCACCTTGTCCACACACATATATATGGATACTTGCACACAAATACATTTAAGCATATGTGCACATATATAATCAACTATGTGTAAATATATTTATGTGTATTTTGTAGATATATACTGTTCTTATTGTTATCATTATTATTATTATTACTATTTTCTGGCACTGGGTACTTTCTCACTGAGCTACAGTCCCGCCCTCATTATTTTTTATTTTGAGAAATGATCTTGCTAAATTCCTGAGACTAGCCTTGAATTTGAGATACTCCTGAGTCACATGTGCCACCATCCCTGGCCACAAATATGTTTTTTTTTAACTCCTAAGTGTCCTTTTATCCTATAAGTTTCTCTTCAAGTTGATTCTTTGGGTCTGAGGTATTCTTAACATGATATCATTTAAAATGTGATGAAATCTAACTCAGCAGATATAAAATTAGCCATCCAAAAGCAATGCAGTCATTTAAAATAAGATCTTTCTCCTGATGTTGACAAAGTGTGTTTGATGGTATGGTAGCAGCCATAGAAATTTGGGTCTGAGATCATATAAAGCTCATAAAATACCAGAGGAAAATTCTCTAGCCCAGAGAGGAAGAGGTTAAGGAGGGATTGAGTGGTGGCAGAAGTGCCAGGAATGTGGTCAGGGCTGCTTGAGGGTGCTTCAGTCTGACTTCTCTTAGCATTCTGTGCAGTTACAGTACCAGGGAGCCCTTGTAAATTTGAGCACCTCACTCACTGGTAATGGCTTACTTTGGAAACCAGAGACTCCTCACTGTCTCTCATCTCGGAATGGGCACCAGATTGCCCATATTTTAATTAATTTTCATTTTGTTAAATCATGAGACTGAGTGGCCTTCTCACTAACCCTGTGTTCATTGTGCAATAGACCATGTGTTAAGCAGGCTTCCCCATCTTTCAGAAGAATTTATGTGAGCCAAGTACAGAAATCTGCTTGGGTTATTGAAGGCTAACAATGATTGTTCTAATGTGTCTGTTTATTATGCACATCTTCTCCCCTACAGTTATTGTATTACCTAGTCAATGTATTTGTCAATTGTTAATGTCTTTGTTGTTGCAGATACAGATGTGGTGTATAAAAGCGAGAATGGACATGTCATTAAACTGAATATAGAAACAAATGCTACCACATTATTATTGGAAAACACAACTTTTGTAAGTACTGAATAATTAATTACTTAATGCATTTCAGTATTGTTTAAATTGCTCTCTAGATGCATTTAACTTTCTATTCTTCACCTCCAGCACTTGCAATGCATTTCAGGTGGAAAGGTCAGGCTGGAATATCATTAGAATAAGGAAATCTATTGATATAAAATGCCCCTGTCACCATATGCTTCATTTTTCTCCTCATTTACCCTTTTTACTCAGCATGTACTCATAGGAATAATATTTGCTTAGAGTGAATACTTTTCTTTATATATTTCTAGATTGGCCATACAAATTCTGAGATTTTAAAAAGAATGGTTAACCATGCCCAAGTAATTATTAACTTATTTTGTCCCCTTTCCTTTTTGTTTTTCCTTACTACTTTGTAATTCTGTGGGTTCCTGTATCAGGCAGCAAGAAGGGTTTCTAAAGTTGACCTTTGGATAGAATTGCTGTGTTTTTTTTTTTTTTGTAAATATTTACTTTTTAGATGTAGATGGACACAACACAATGCCTTATTTTTATGTGGTGCTGAGGATCAAAGGGTGTCGGTTTCCCGCCCATGCTAGGCGAATGCTCTACTGTTGAGCCACAATCCCAGCCCCAGTGTTGCTGTGTTTTAAGTTTAGAATTTAGTATTCTATCAGGGGCCACTTTCACTCTCCTTAATCAATGCTTAGGTAACAGTACTCAAATGACTGAATGTATTTATTTTGTTCTCATAAAAGCATATATCATTTGCCTTTCTGATAAATCTAGTTCCCTAAAGGTTAAGAGACTTATCTACGATTAACAGTTGAGGAAGTTATCGTGAATGAACTATGGCAAATACTGCAAAATCTAATTACAAGCAATGCTGAAAAATAATGCAGTTATTTATTCATTATTCTGTAATAAAAGATTAAATATCCCGCCTATAAATGAGCTCATAAAATACAGATAAAAGACAGTGCAAGGCTAAGAAAAGCTTTTCCATAATAAAGGACAAAAATAAACATCATTGGCTACGTTTAAACATGCCTTCCCATTTGTATATTTGGGATAGAGATTTAATCTTTATATTTATCATAGGATAGAGAAAGGGAAGAGATGGACGAGGAAACTTCTCTCATTCAGTGCTTTCAATATTAAGAAAAAATGGTAATGAAAATCATGAAGTATTTATATTTATATATACCTATTGGGCCAAATTTAACCAATAAACAGATGTATATTAACAATTAGGTCATTATTAGCTGAAATTAATCACATTTTTTATTAAACTAAGTTGATTTATAGGTGTTCAAGGACTAAGCATTGGGTATGCAACCCTTTTTAATACTTGTGGGATACCAAAACTATATAAAGCAGATTGCTCACTTTTGTAGAGTATGGATTACTTTGAGGAGATAATACTAACATTTAAGAAAAAAATGTAATACACAGCATACAATGATATCTAGTACATCTTCATCATCTTCATTGGATGATCTTTAGTATCACTAGAAATGAGAGCAGGAAATCATTAAGATATGCTGCCATCAAGCCTTCCATGGTAAAATCAGACAGGAAGAAGAAAGTAGGAGTTGGTAGTGAGAGAGTATGTTAGTGATAACCTTGGTAAAGTCAATGTGAATTCTTTTCCATAGAATTGGAGAACAATAATTAAATGAATTTTCATTTTTTACTTCCTTTATCATTAGCTAACATTTTTAATGGAGATTCTAGGCCTCCAGTAGTCAAGCCGTCAAGCAATGCAGAAACTCATCCATATTTGAATATTCTTTTATGTGGCTGTTCTTACTCATAACTCCTTACACAGTTAATGAGGTTTTTCCTCTGATCACTAATGATGTTTGTTTGTTTCTATTTAGCATTTATTCATAGCCTTTTTAGCCTCCACGACATCAAAAAAGAAACAAAAGTAAAGCTTTCATGTTATTATTTCATTATCCAAATGCTTTTGTTGGTGCTACCTACCACCCCCATCCTATCTCATTATAGTTTCCTTTATGTGCTAATTAATGCTCTTTTATCTTTATGGATATGTGTTGAATCTTTTAAAAATTATTTCCAGGTCTATTTCTATTCTCCTCTGTGTTGCCTATGACTCTTAATTACCATATTCACATTTAGCAAATATTCTCATTTACTGATATCCTAAGATTCATAGGTTCCCTAAAGACATTTATGTCACAATGCAGATAATTAAGCCATTTATAAGTCATAGGAATGTCAGCAAGTAGTTCAGGGATTGGAGTCAGAAGGGTTAGGGGAGTGAAGGGTGATATATTTGCCACCAGCTAACCCAAATGAGAGATCAAAAATACAAATTACCCTGATTCTAAATTATTTCAGGCAAATATGTTTAATCACTTTATACCAACTCCAAGTTATATTGTTACGTACAATTGTGTTTTTAAAGTTCATTTGAGGCTAATGTCTGCATTTACAATTTCTCCTAAGCCATCTGTTGAAAAGAAATCTATTATCAGAAGATAAATGTTTAGTCATATTGCAGATCTTTCTTCTATTATCAATATTTTAATTGCCATCATGCTTAATTGGATTAGATTGCTATAAAATTTTAGAATAAAAGTATATCAAGTCAATTGAGAAGCATTATTGATAAACATGATAACAGAATAGCTTAATGTTTAATATGACATATATACAAAAACATAACTGCCCATTTATTTTAAAACAATATAATCTGATATCGCATTGTCATTTCCCAACTTAAACACATTTTTAACATGATTAATGGATGCTTTCTGCCATGTAATTATGGTTAACAGACCCTATAGGCAGGGATACTATTAGGTATAACTGTCTAAAATGAAATAAAAATAAGTAATCTTTAGGAATTAATGATATTTAAGGCATTCTTTTGGATTGAAACTAGGCAAATTTCTAATGAAGGAGGGAATTGAAAAGCATATAACTCTTTGACTTGAAGAATGGGTAAGAAGTGATTTAGCTCCCAAACCATTCTTAATAATTTTAAAGTGTTTAGAAATGTTATCTCTTAAAGCCAGAACTATTTCAGACAAAAGCACATGCACGATGTCATAATGGGGAAAAATGTTTTATATGTATTAGCTGTATTCCTTCTGCAATCAATAATTTGAATATCACCAGAGGTCTTGGCAAAAACCACCAGCAGTCATAAATGGTTCTATAAAATCAATTTTTGAAATTAGAAATGGGTTGGAAAAATATGCCTAAGCTTCATGTACTTAAATATTAAAATTAATTTTTTTAAACCTCATTCACTAATACGGAAAACAACAATTGACTCTAATCTCGAATCTCAGAAAATTTGTGTTAAAATGCATTCTTTAAAAAAAAATAGCCTAAAACTGATGCAAGAAATTCATATATGGCAACAGAGTGACTCCAAAGGAAATTTTCACTATCACATTTTTTTGAACTCTCTGTAAGACATTATAAGGTATGAGCTTCCAGTAGAACCAAGGAATATGTTTTGATTTCTCACATATAGATAGCATCAGGTATTTTGCATGCCATCCTGGTTTGGGTTCATCTGCTCTTTCATTTGCTGTGCCATTGTGTATGTGGGACTGATAGACACAACTCTTTATACCACCATGACATGGGGAACTAATCATCTGATTTGGGTCTTGGGAATAGTTGCTTTTTTAGGGGAAGGTAAGACACAAGGCAACATAAACACAGTATTGCTATAAAAAAAGGACTCAAAATTTAAAAGTTGAGATGAAGAAAGGTAATCTTTTAAAATTTGAGATGAAGAAAGGTTATCAAAAAATTCTGATTGGCATGTGACCTCACATGCTATGATCATAGAAACTTTGTTATTTTTTACAGTGTCTGTCCCTAGCCTATACATGGGTTCCCCAGTATCGAATAAGGTCAGTCGTGAAACTCACACTGATTATACTCATGAGTGTCGTTGTGTTCTTGACAGTACAGTTTATTTATTTGTTTTTCTTAGGCCAGTGATTCTTATCAGGGAGTAGTTTTGTCCCTACGAGATATTTTTCAGTTCTGCAGATAGTCTTGATTGTCATGACTGGTGGCAAAAAGATTTGCTAAGGGAGTCTAAGAAGTAGAGTTCAGGGAGAAGCATCCTACAATGCACAGGACAGCATCTCACAACACACACTGTCCACCCAAAAATGTTGGCACCGTCAAGGTTGAAAAACCATGTTGTAGACAGGGATAGAAAGGGAACCATATACTGATCAGAAGGTTATTTTTTTGAGGTCAAATTAAATGGGTAAATTGTATGGAAGATCTTAAGCTCTGGCTTTCAGTATCATTAGCTTCAGGTAAGGTTTCTTCTTTGCAAGGATTGCCCTGTGAGGAGGATTAGTATATGTTAGTAGGGGTCATTTGGCTTTAGTTTCCTATTCTTCACATGTTTTCAAGGTCTAGGCTAAAAGGCTAACTCCAGTTTTCTTACAATTCTCCTAGGATAAATCTAATTGAAATGTTTTGTTTAAATAAGTAAATACATTTTGTTGTTGCCACCTCTTTTGAACAGGAAGCGTTTGTTCCATTTAACCTGATGGCCAAGGACTCTAGCCAGCATAATTGCTTTAATGGGTGTGCTATGTTGATAAATAGTTGAATTTCAATGTCTTTGAATTCAGCATAGCTCTCTCCACTGTAGTTACCATTCTTTATTGTAGGAAACCTTCATAGTTCTTTTATTTTTATTATTTACTTTGAAATACTCAAATACATTTATATCCACATTATTCATTTTGAAATTATTTTATATATATTTAGATAATTTCTAAATTTTAATCATCAAATAGGGATCAAAATTTATCATAACACCCATATACATCAGAGAAACAAATGGAGTGACGTATTTTTCAGCAAAGATTTTTTAAAAATATGTTTAGGAAAGAAGACATCAAATGTATTCTAAATATTTGGCTCATTCTTAATTTTCTATAAGTTACAAACGTCTAAAATAAATTTCAGCATAGTTTTGAAAGTAATGGTCATGAAAACAGGAGAATTAGCAAGAGAAGTTCTAATCCTCACACCGGAGGTCTATTTAGGCACAAATTTAATTTTAAATATAAGAGGCCATACTCATTGTTTCCATGTATTTTCAAGTGTGGCACAATTAGCCTGTACTCCATACAGTTATTCACATAGGTGAAAATGGGACCAAAGCAAAAAAATTGACATTGCACCTTAAGTGACCATTGTGAATCATCTAAAAACTAGATTCTACTACCACATGCATTGATGAGGACTAAATGTCTCAGATGGTATAACCACTTTTATTCTCAATGATGCTGATCGTTACTAATAAGTCCACATCTATAGCTATATTTAATTATTATGAATATTTTTGAATAAGTTATCCTTGATTGAAACCAAAACTATCAATATATTTAAAATTCTTCTTTGGTTAGAAATAAAGCACTGATATAAATACCCCTTTCTGCTGGGCACTGTGGCGAACACCTGTAACCCCAGCAGCTCAGGAGGCTCAGGCAGAAGGATCTCGAGTTCAAAGCCAGCCTCAGCAAAAGCAAGATGATAAGCAACTCAGTGAGACTCTGTCTCTAAATATAATACAAAGGAGGGTTGGAGATGTGGCTCAGTCCTCAAGTGTCCCTGAGTTAAAGCTCTGGTACCAACAAAATAAAAGTAAAATAAAATAAATATCACTTTTTTAAAATTACTAGCCATCACTTATTTAACTGTTTGCATAAGAACTTGGTTCAATTTTCTATGATATGCCCTCCTAGATATGTAATCAAATGACTACAATTCCAGTATTTATTTTTTTTTGAACATTCTCATTTAATTCTTTCAGACCTAGAGGTGTATATAGTCAGAAAAAAATGCTAGACGATAAAAGAGGCCAGATTTATTGCAATTATAGTAATTACAATTGTTTTGGAATTTGGCTTCCTGAGAGGTCAGCACTCTGACATGGGTTCAGGGCAATCAGTCTATTTTGAGAAATTCAAGGGTATAGTTACATGCCCTTGAACATCTGATGAATAGTTCTGCCTTTCATTTTCTTTCTGAATAATTTCATATATGGTTAATTCTCAGTCATGAAGAACTAATTAGAAAAATTTTTAAATGTGTAGAATACAATGTTTCTGTTAGGCAGGAAGAATAAGTTTTTGAAATCTGGTGCAGAATAGGGTGACCATGTTTAAAAATAATGTATATATCAAAATTAATCAAAATAAACTCTGTCTCACTACTAAAAATAATGAATGTATAAGGTTACAGATATGTTAATTAGTTTAATTTCATAATTCTGTGTTTCCATATAATTGTAACGTTGAATCCTTAAATGTGTATAATTGTGATTCATCCATTAAAGTTATGTTTCTACAAATGGAATTTTCAAAAGAGATTTAAGTATGTAAACATCCAGATTTTTCTATTTATTTATGGTGAAATTTAAGAAAAAAATATTTTCAAGAGAATTTTGAAAACTTTGAAGATGACATAGAGATAAGATTTCCCCCGCCTTTTTGACCTTTCAGAACATGTCAGTTTATGCAACTTTGTTGATGCATGGTGTGGAGCCATGCATTGGTCAAATTTCTGAGGCCTAATAACATGATATAATGCAGATATTTTAGTAGTACAGTGGAACTATATCAAATTTAATTTTAGTTTCCTTGCATGGTCACATGCAAGGAACTTCAATTTTTCACAAACATTAGATGATAGTTGCAGCACCTCATACTACTGAAATGCATCCCCCTGTCTCCTACTGAAGTGAAAATTTTTAAGACTTGAAAATAATCTTGCTTGATACATCTAGAGTCATCTTGAGAGCAAAAATGTCTTGTCTCCTAATTGTATTTATTTTTAATGACTATTCCATTTAAAATCCATTTTGAAGAAATATAAAATTATATTACAATTCTTTAATATTCTATACAAAGGATTTTCTAGGTATGTTGTGTATATTTTCCTTAAACCTGTTAGGAATGATACTGAATTTATACAAGCCCCTGAGTTCAATCCCCAGTACTATTTAAAAAAAAAAAAAAAGAAAAAGATGAGATCTCATCTATGTTTATGTGTATATCTATCTATCAGATAGATAATCTATCTATCTATCTTCATACACACATATATAGGTATACATGTAGATACATGTAGACATCTATATCTCTATATAGGTATATATATATAGATAGACTTATCTATATACATTCATCTCTCTATTTATTAATTGAACTATATATTTTACCCAAAACTAGTAACATAGAAAACATAATGCATGGGAAAGAGAAAAAGACATACGACATACATTGGTTTAAATGGTTTCAATTGTCTTAATTTGGCTTACATTGCCACATTTTTAAACATTTTATTGACTGCCTATGTCATCATTATTCTTTCTGTCAAAATATTTTCAATTCTTATGGATATATTGTCTATGCAAACAAATTCAAATGACCTTAGTTAAATTTGTTGTTGTTATTGTTTAGTTGCTGTTTCATTGTGCTGAGATTAAACCTAGAATACAAGCATGCTGGGCAATTGCTTTACCTTTGAACTACACCCCAGCTCTTTTTATATTTGAGACCAGGTCTCACTGAGTTGCACAGGCTGGCCATAAACTTGTGATCCTCCTTCCGCAGTCTCCCAGGTTCTTCCCCTTTATAAATTTGACTGAAATAATCTAGTTTTCTTTTGAGGTTTTTCCTATTCTTAAAACCTGTTGTAGATTGTTCTACCACTTCACATTTATAAGGTTTCTACCTTCTTGTTGTAATGGCTCATTATTTATTTGGTTAATCCATTTGCTAACTGCTCCTTGGATCCCCTAGTACTTATCATATAGTATTTCAGAGTCTGGGAATACAGTGGTGAATGAGAGCAGTTAGTGAAACCAATGGCAAACAAATAGTCAAGTAAAAATAGAACAAAATGTCTGCTAGTATTAAGTCCTTGGACAAAAATAACATACTGTGAGGGCAAGAGAATGACTAGGCATTAGGAAAGATGCAGAGTGGAAGAAGCAACATTTCAAGGTCAGATTGAGGAGTTTTTAGGCTGCAAGAGCAATAACCCAGGGTGGGAACCTAGAGTGGGAACAAGATAAATTTATCCCAAGAATAGAAAATATGTAACTGCTAGGGCATGTGGTGCATGGTACAAGATGAACCAAGTGGGATAACAGGGAAATGATTATGCTGAGTTTAGTAGGTCAAGGTTTTCTCTTGTTATCAGTAAGCACAGGTTGAAGAAGGAAAGTGGTAATGTCTGAACATATTTAAAAATATTATATTAGGTCTATATTCCAGGGCTATTAAAGTAAGAACAAAGATCTCTTTTACGGTTCCTACAATTGTACAGATAAAAGAAGATGTAGACCTTGAACAATATTGGTACTAATGGAGAAAGTCAAAAGTAGGTAGATCAAGGATTTCTTTGATGATAATTTGGACGGGTCTTTGTTGACTAATTGTTTTGAACCCATTGGAAATAGAGGTACAAATATTGTCTCCTGGGTTTTGAAATGTCATTAAGGAAGTAATTCTGTTATTAAGAGATTTCAAAGTATTTGTGTGTGTGTGTGTGGTGTGTGTGTGTACACGCACACATGTGTATGTGTTGCTGGGTTTCAAACTCTGAGCCTCATGCATACTAGGCTAATAGTCTATCATTGAGGCACATCTCTACCCCTAAGAGATTCCAACTAATTTTGATAATAGAATCCATTCAGTATTGTTATCTATACATCTTTGGACATTCTCTGTATATAACAGTACTACAGATGGATTTTTAAAGGGTTTCTTGCAAAAGAATGGAAATGAAATTAATAATCTTTATAGAACATTGAAGTGTTGCCCATCATCCCCTGAAGGTTAAAAATTTGCTTTTTTACTTACACTTGGTTGAGTCACTTAATAATTTTTATGTGCCTGTTTTATCCTACATACTGCAATAGCTACTAAAGATATCAGAGTGAAAAAAAAAAAAAGAAAGGTCCTCAGCTAGAATGACTTTGTGGTCTACTGAGACAGTTGTACACTAATTAAACAATTAGATATGTAATTGTGAAATTACACAATTACACAATCTAAAATATGTAATTAAATTGAAGATAGGCATATATGACAGTAACAAGGTACCATGCTAGGATTTCTAGTATATTGGCAAAATCTATTTTGAAGAATTCACAGAAAGCTTCACTTGCAAAGGTGAGTAAAGACAATTTAACTAGGCAAGGATAAAGCTTGGGTGTACCAGGAACTGGTAACTAAATTACAAATGTCCTCAGGAGAGGATAAATAAAGGTCATCATTGCTAGATTACCTGGGCTTGAGATCATTTAAAAATTGACTTAAAATGTGGCAGTGGAGATTAAGAGAAGTGAAAAGATTTGAAAGATCGAAGTAACATAAAGGGAGATTAGCAAATAGTGAGAATGGCAGCAGTTGCAGGTGGAGTTTAGAAAGGAGTCATGAAGGATATTCCTTGAGAACTCTGTTCCATTTTTATGGATGGAGGCGTTAACCACTGAGATGGAGAATTCTGTGTAAGGACCAGGTGTGAAGAAATGATTGGGTGAAAATTTCAGTTAAACCTATAGTGAGGGTAAAGTGGAAACATTTAACAAATGGTATCTCCAATTCAAAAATAAAAATTAAAACAAAAATAAGTCAGAAAGCTAGCACAGTCAGTGACATTATTATTGATTTCAAAATACCGAAACATGTAAGTTTATCTAAAGACAAATTTTATTACCTTGGGTTATCCATATGATTATCTATCTATGGTAATTCCCATTTTATGCAGGAGATAAGTTCCAACTTTCCCCAGCAGACATCCAAAACCACAGATAGCACCCGACCTTGGACCTTTTGGTGCAACAAGTTACCTCAAATAAGACACATATTCTGTTCATGTCTTCCACCAGTTAATATGATATTTTTCCATCTTAATTTAGCACTTATCATGCACTGTGGCTATAATTTTGCAGCTTGAGGTGTGACAGCAACTCTAGTAGGAGTTTCCTTTTCTTTCTTCACAATTTCCTGAATAGAAGATATATTCTTTCTATAGATCTTAGCAAGCTTGTGATTTTTTTTCTTATTAAGTTGAGAACTTTCACCTTTTCATATAAAACATTTCACAGCTTCTTGTTGGCATATTCGATAGTCAGCTTCACCATTCCAGAGTGACCTTATCTTTATGTACATTGGTATATATTATGTTATAAGCAGCAAAAGGATTGAAAAAAATAATCAGAAAATTTTCTACAAAGAAAAGCCCTATGGCTGGTGTTGTGGCTCAGAGGTAGAGCACTCGCCTCGCATGTGCAAGATCCAGGGTTCGATCCTCAGCACCATATAAAAATAAATGAATAAAGGTATTGTGTCCAACTACAACTAAAAAAGTAAATTTAAAAAAAAAAAAGAAAAATAAAAGCCCTGTCCCAAACATTTTCATTTGTAAGTTCTATCAAACATTTATAATATATATTATTGCCAATCCTTTCCAAGCTTTTCCAAAAAATAAAAAATGACATTCATTTTATAATATTCATCTTGATATGCATGTTATTAGGACAGTATTATCTTGATAACAAAATCATAAAAATATATTTCTAGAAAGTAAAAATTCAGATCAACATTTCTTTGGATATAAATGCAAAAAATTCTGAACAAATACAAACACAGAATCTGGGAACATATAAAAAGGATTATACACTTAATCATACTGTAAATCCACTTTCCTAGGGAACAAAGCATTCATTTATAAAAGTTCTAAATAAATAAGAGCATTTTTTTCATGATAATATTTAATACACATCTATGGCTTTCCTTCTTTTTTATTTTTAGTAGTATCTCTCTCTAAAACTCATTTCTATATGTTTCTTAAAAATAGTAACAAGTTGGTATTTGAATAAAATATACCATAATTCTGAGGGCAAGTATTATTTTCAATCTCCTTCATTGACATTTTTAAAACAAGAAAATAAAAAAGTTATATAAATAATATTTAGCACTATTAGATATGAGAGTTACTAGCCACATGTGGCTATTTAAATTTATTTTTTAATTAAAACTATATAAAATTAAAAATACAATTTTCAGTCTTATCAGCCACATTTTAAGGACCCAGGAGGCTAAATGGAACAGTGAGTACCCAACTGGACAGTATAGTCACACAGTACTTTTATCCTCACAGAAAGTTCTGGTAAGAGAACTGCATAGATATACACAAAATGAAAACAAAATTTACCCCCTCATCATTCAGTACTCCTTTTCTGAAAGTAGTCATGTAAAAATTTTTACCTGTTAAAATGATTCTCTAGAAATTTTTCTGTGTATGTTTTCATATATCTGTATATAAACAAATAGAATTATAAAATATACACACTCATATGGATATGAATGTGTTTGTATATGAGTGTATGCGTGTACATTTAACTTCAACAACATGGATTGCTTGTACTTTTTATCTACTTAGTAATTTGCTTCAAAACCTTTTTATTAAAACCCTTATGTTTTTCTCTAATATTTAATGATTATGTAAAATTACCTTGCCATTACTTCCTGAATTATTTATTTAATTATTTCCTTATTATGCACATGCTTCAAGAAAGAAAAAGAAAACCTTAGTAACTATTTTTGAAATGGTTTTGTTGGCTAAATTTGTAACTGTACTATTGTTAAGTGAAAGGAAAGGTCAATTTTCAACTTAATAGATAATATCAAATTATCTTAAATACACCCATCAGTTGCATATAGTATTACCTATTACATTACAAGGTATTGTCAAACATTTTAATGATTATCCATCTGCCTAAGGAAAAATGTTATTTCATTGTTACCCTGGTTTGCAATTACTTAATTATGGGTGATGTTGAGTACCATCTTTTCAATGTGCATTGGTAATTGTTTTGTTTTTCTTTTTTTTCTGTCAGTTCTTCTTTGTAAGCCTTTCACATTGGAGTTCGAAAAGCATATTTATGTGCAGCAAAATTTCTTTCTTTAGACAGTTTACATAGCCTGGAACTCATTGAATCCCTCAATCACTAGCATTTGGAAAGTCTTGTGAAAGGATTTTCTGTATTTCAATTATCTTAGTAGACTTATAACTGTAATTAGTTGGTCAGAAAAAAGTGAATAAATGGAAGAAGAAACAATGAGAAGAGTTGTGAATAAATGTCTGTAATGAATTCATTCAACTACCTATTTCCTGAAAGTTCATCTGCACCATAAATCCCAGAAATTTAACTCTTAAATGTTGCCGCAGTTTTCCAGATGAACTAAAATTAATAATAATCACTTTAAAAAAAGGATACAGAGTGTGTTCTTCTATCCTGAGGGTTAATCTAGTCACTATCTGAATACTTCGAAACATGTAGAATAGAGATTGATCGTATCATTTATATATTTCATAAAAAGATCAAAGCTATTAAGGAACATTTCTGAGATTATAGAAAATATGAGAAATGACTTTTGGATTTGGGCCATTAAAATGCAAATTAATAAATGCCAACTGAATTTAGCTTGACTCATCAGCATGGGTGAAAGTCCATCATGTTGGCAATTGTGACAGTGAGATGAGGAAAGAGAATCCTGTTCTTGATACCAAGCTGGGGATTTGGGTTCAAGATGTTGAGTCTGAAGGTAGCTACAGATACTTTCTCATTGTCATTCAACTGGATTGGACTTTATTTTATATAGTCTTTAATTCTTTCCCCAACTAAGAAGAAATTGCTGTGTCAGAGGAAGTAAATATAAAATTACACTTTTCCATTATTATTGTTCTTTTTTATTGACAGAAATTAGTCAGTTTTGATCTTTAGTTTTTAACTATATATTAGTAAATGAGCAGAATGCTAACAATTTATTATTGCAAATCTTGAGCATGTGGAGTGATATTCCCCCTGTTATCATATTCAAGAAATATTAATGTTCAAGAAATATTAATGAGTGTTGTTATTCCTTGATTTTCAAATAAATTGCATGTTCTGTATATTCTTCTTAACTGTCATGGCCTTAATTTTTGGTTGTTTATATGTTCTAATTTTATGTTGGGTTAAAATACAAGGTAAATGTGGACAAAAAGTGTTAGAAAAAATGTCACATAGTTAATATAAAAACCTCCAAATCAATTGGAAAATGAACAAAAGGTATTCATGGACTTTTCACAAAAGAAACATGTTGATAAAACAAATTAAAAGATGGGTCAACATAATTTATAAGGAAAATATCAATCAAAAGGGATAATTTTCTTCACCTTTCATATTGGCAAAGCTTATCTCTGATATTATCCAGTATTACAAAGAATGTAGAATAATGGAGCTTCTTAGACACTAATGGGAGAAGAGTTTGTGTTTGTCATTGTTTGAAATAGAATTTTATGTGCCCTAAAACCCACCATACTCTCCTTACATTCATACCATAAGATGACAATTGCACATCGGGAAACAACAGAGAGGTTTAATTCAGTCACAATTGCACACAGCTGCTGATGTCCTCAGCTGTGCTTCACAGCTACCAATGTTCCTTTGTGAGATAAAGGACCTTTATCTCACAAATGAGATGGATATCATCACCCTAAGTACAAATATGAAGACACAAATGGTGTGAATATACTTTACATACAAGCAGAGATATGAAAAATTGTGTTCTATATGTGTAATATGAGTAGTAATACATTCTGCTGTCATATATAACAAATTAGAATAAAAAAATAATTAATTAATTTTTTAAAAAGCACAATTTAGTTAGTGAAAACACAACTTTTAAACTAATTTGACTATTCAAATTATTTTTATATCTTTGGGTTTCAGGTGAATATCTAAAGCAATTTGCTTTGCCACGGGTTTGTTTATATGACATATAATTTAGTCTTAATTAGTTATGAACCCTTCCTTTTTTTCTTCTTTCCTTTCTTTCTTCCTTCCTTTCTTCCTTCCTTCCTTCCTTCCTGCCTTCCTTCCTTCTTTCCTTCCTTTTTTCCTCCCTCCCTCCCTCCTCCTCACCCCTCTTTTTTCTTAAGGTTTCTCCTCCTCACCCCTCTTTTCCCCCTAAGGTTATGGAACCTAGGGCCACACATGGGCTTAGGAAAGTGCTGTACCACTGATCTACATCCCCGGACATTTTTCTTTTTTATTTCAAGGCAGAGTCTTACTAACTTGCTGAGGCTGAGATCACAGGAATGTGTCACCACATCCTGTGGTTATAAACTTTTAAAGGAGATATCAGGAAGTCCTTGATCATCTAATACCTACCTTATCCCTCAATATTATTACTAGTTCCTATGTATTTGCATTTAGTTGTTGTTTACTTGTTTTCATAACTGTAGGATATTCTTTTTTATGTGCTGTTTTTGAATATGTGATTTATCATTCTTAGATAGCAGTTTATCTTTGTCTTATTTTATATTCAAATTTAAGAGATAATCCTGTATTTTTTATTCGCTGAATCTTTTATGAATTATTGTGTTCAGAGAGAAAGTTAAGGTTAATCCAGTATGAGACAATAAATGGAAAAGAGAAAATACATATCAATTATGGTATTCTTAAGGAATATATAAGACTATCAAACCTGGCTATGTAAGTTTCCTGTTTATTTATCAAATGGTTTTGTCTTTTGAAAATATTACTGGTAATGAATTATTTTATACCAATATTAAATGAGTCTTTGAACCATAAGTAATATTGATGAGCTGCCAAGAAGTTTTATTCTTTAAAATATTTAATTTCTCTGTTTTTACCACAGTTAAAACAATTCAGCTGACTGAACACTTTTTATTTTTTGTAAGGTCAATATTAGTTGTTATATTTTTTCCATTTTTTTTAAAACTATGTGGATTGAAAAGTTCTTGTTAGCTATCATTTTGCCCATACTAAAAAAATCATATTACAACTGAAATGCTTGAAATGTACATATTATACTTTAAAATATAAACCACATCATTTATGAAATCATACTCTCTAAAATATGCTTGATAGGATATTATAACTGGAATGAATAGAGGTAATTTACTGCTGTTGGACCACTGTAGCCTATCGTCTTATTTTATAAATATCATGTCAGGCACACTGCATAAGATCATGGTGAAAAAAAATTGATTTAAATATTGTATAGTCTTGGTTTTTTGTTTTTTGTTTTGGTTGTTGTTGATGGTGTTTCCAGGGGGACTTGGGACAGACTACAGGGAACTTTGTCATTGAGCTACATCCTCAGCCCATTTTATTTTGAGATAGGGTCTTGCCAATTTTCCCAGACTGGCTTGGAACTTGTAGTTCTCCTGCCTCAGATGTCCAAGTTGCTAGGATTACAGTTGTTCACCATCATGCCTGGCCAGGATATTGTATTGGTTTTTAAGACTTCTATAACTTTCATTTTCTTTGTAAATATAACTATACTTAGATATAGCAGCACCATTTAAGAGAAAAATATATTTGAAATATGTTAAATATTAAGAGAATTTGAAGATTATTTAGACCAACACAAACTGAACTTCAAAGAAATAATCTGCATAAATATGCAAGTTATAACATTTTTTTCAGTCACAGCTTTTCTAATTTATTGACATTTCAGGTGGAGAAATATTGGCATATTTTTCTTCAAAGTCACCGTGTCTGCTCTTTTTATTTTTTTTTAAACTGTTAACAGAATTCAGCAAACATTAATTTCTCTATATATTAAAATAAAAATTGCTTGAAATGTTTTAGTGAGTGTATGACATATGATCTAAATCAATAGAGTATTATTTTGATTGCTCACATTTACTGAGCAATGTGATCTGTATGAGGCACTCCACATGACAGGTCCTAATTCAATACTCTTACAATACTGAGTTGTACCATGGCATTTTCTTGCATTGGTTGTTTTATAAAATATTCCAGTATCAATAAAATACATAGTGGAGAGAGAGAGAGAGAGAGAGAGAGAGAGAGAGAGAGAGAGATATCTATTATGTGTACATAACATTGATGCTGTGGATATCACAGAGAAATATAATTTTAGCATTATCCTAAGAAATTGGGTAGCAAAGAAAAGAGAATAAAAACATACACAATAAAAGAGTTGATTTTAAAATTTCCTTCACATAAACACATTCACACCTGTAGAAAACAAATCATGGCTTTGTTGAGAGCTGTAAGATTAAAATAAAACAAAACAAACCAAAAGGAAAAAAAATATCTCTGTGCTTCTTTCCTGTAACTTGAAGCCAGGCAGCAAAAAGCCCATGTTTGGCATCATATCATGGATTGCAATTTGATTATCTCGTTTTCCAACTTTCACTGGCTTTCATTTTTATGTCTTAACTGCCTAGTAACACTGGTTCTTCTTCTCACTTGCTTAAAATTGACTGGCTTTCTGAAACCATCCCTTCCTTATGTTTGAGTCAGGAAATGAGATTGTTGTTGACTGTTGTGAAAAACGTCCTCCTAATATGTACTTAATTACTTATTTGAAAAATTAAGATTTAACTTTTCTTGAATCACGTTTCTAAACATTCTTGTTAATTATTTAAAAAGTAGTTATGAAATTGGGTAGTGAAAGAAATTCCATCCCAGATCATTTAAAGTGAGTGTGTGCTGCATGTGTGTGCTTTGAAGGAGTCTGGTGGGGTGGAGGTTGAGGGAGCAGAAGGAAAAGGCCACAGGATCCATGAAGACTTCATCCTTGTTTTCATCATTCTGTGTTACAAATACATGCTTCTATTCTTTCAGGGCTAGAGGATAATTCAACTGAAGCCCTTAGACCATGTTTATTCTTACATCTGAATAAAGATATCTAGACCTATATTTTATCCCTAGCTTGTTCCAAAATACTAGAACAATACCATGGTTCCTCTGCTTCTGCCATGTTTTCAGTTTTAGGGCAACCAAGTCCTTCTTACCAACGGTGTTATTTTAGTTCCACTCCTTATTCTCGGCTAGCTCACTTCGTTCACAGCCTCAAGTCATAGAAATGCATATTTTATATTTTCTGGCACTTCTGACATTTAAGTTTGTGTTTAATGATTTCTTGCCATGGTCTTTAATATCTGACATCTTGGAACACCATCATTATCCTATTTCTACCTCTAGTTATAATGTTTCTGACAAAAGTGAATCATTGCAAGGAAGCCTCTTAATAGGGACATTACGGTGGCAATAAAAGATGTAAATTGCCGTTCCAAACAACCTAGAAGAGCCATCACGAAACAGTGATCAATCGTTAGATGAACTGCACATATAATTATATACATGTGAGGTCAGATGAATCACTGAGCTAAGAAGCACAAGGAGGACTTAAAGGAGGAGAATTAGAATGATATGTGAGAGAAATACAATTTGAATAAGGCTAGGGGAGGAGTGAAGGAGTGAGGAGAACCAGCATACAGGAGAAATAACACATGCATCGTAAGGGGATAAAAATGATAGGAAACAACATTAACAATAACCACAGTGTTGCCAGTTCACCCTGGTAGAGCTCATGGGCACGTGGGTTAAGAAGTGCTGCCCTTTTCTCTTTTATTTTTATTGGTTTTTTACATTCCAAATGAGAGGAAACGTAATATTTATCTGAGAAAAGCTTATTCTGCTCAATATGATGCTCTCCAATTCCCTCCATTTTCTTTTCTTTTTTTTTTTTTGCAGATAGTGTGATCTCATTCTTTATTGAAAAATACTCCATTGTGTGTATATACATATGATTTCTCCATTGATGGGATTAGGCTGATTCCAAAATTGGCTCTTCTAAATGGTGCCCTGATAATCATGGGTATGCAGGCATCTTGTTGATAATCTGGCATTGATTCCTTACACATACTCAAGAGTGGTATTGCTGGATCATATGGTGGGTTCTATTTTTAGTGTATTTGAGGGCCCTTCATACTTTTTTCCATAGTGGTTGTACTAATGTATATTCCCACAAACTGCACATAAGTTTTCCTTTTCCCCTTGAAACTTCACAAGCATTCATTATTTTTGTTTCCTTGATTTTTTTTTATAATAGCCATACTGATTAGAGTGAGATACAATCTCAAAGTCATTTTCATTTGCATTCCCTGGTGGCTAAAGATGTTGAATGCTCTTCATGTGTTTTTTTGGTCTTTTGTCCTTCTTTCAAGAAATACCTGTTCAGCTTATTTGCCTGCTTAATGAATGGATGATTTGCTTTTTTGTTGTTGTTGTTGCTAAAATTTTTCACTTATTTATATATTCTGGATATTAGTCTTCTTCACAAGAATAGATGACAAAGATTTTCTCCCATACAATAGTCTGTCCCTTAACTCTGAATTATTTCCTTTGCTAGAGAAAGAAAAGAGGCTTTTTAATTTGATGTTATACCACTTGTCAATTCTTGCTATTATTTCCTAAGCTATCAGAGTTCTATGCAAGAAATTGTTGGGGTTCTGCTCAGCAGTAGAGCACTCAACTAGCAAGTGTGACGTGCTGCGTTAGATCCTGAGCACCACATAAGAATAAGTAAATAAAATAAAGGTGCTGTGTCCATCTGCAACTAAAAATATATATATATTTTAAAAAGATATTGTTGCTTGTACCAATATCTTGAAGTGTTTCCCCTATGTTTGCCTCTAGTAGTTTCAGCATTTCATATCTTATGTTAAGGTCTTTGATCCATTTCAAGGTGATTTTTGTACAGTCTGAGAGAGGGAGTTTCAATTCCTCACAGGTGGATGTCCGGTTTTTCTAGCAACATTCTTTTGAAGAGGCTGTCTCTAACTCCTTTTTGACATCTTTGTCAAAATCAGAAGGTAGATGTGTGAGTTTATTCCTGCATCCCCTATTCTATCCCATTGGACTCCCTTTAATGTGTCCTCTCCTCTTTGTGATCCAGTCTCTTTCTTAACTTCCCAAACTGCTTGCCTTACTTGTCAGGAGAGTCTCCTCCCTGATATCAGGACCTCAAGATACCACCAGACCCAATGCATTTTTCACCCAGGTCCCAACGTAATAGTTCTAAATTGACATCCACTTTTGCTGCTTCATTGGCTTTACATTTCACCATCTTTGGAACCAGCCATCAGTTCTGCTATATTCATGTTGATAATAGTATTTAAAATAATTAATATAAATTCTGATCCATGACATCACCTCCCGCTTTCCCAGGTAAAATTTTAAACTATTAATGTTTTCTGAAGATTATTTTTATAATGTAATCTATAGTTTAATTTGACTGGAAAAATAATGAATCATGAGGTTTTCACTTACATTGCCACTGAATGTATGAAAGGTCTAGAGTCTGTTCTTAGAACCTATCACTTTTACTTCCTTTCCCTCTGTCCTCAGTTCTTTACCCTGAGCACTTTATTCTTACTCTGAAGGCCCATTCCCATTTGACCATTAGATTTCGGATTTCTACTCTATCTTGGACCATAGAGATCCATGGTGCTTATCTTAGTCTGCTTAATATGTGATGGAAAATATCCGTGGACTTTGTTTCCCAATTTTATAGCATCTTGAGTGGCTACAGTGGTGTTTATAAGTTTGTTGTACAGTGAAAGTTCAATAAGTGATTTTTGGTAGAATTCCATGATACACAAAAAACGAGACACCAGAAAATGCTCCCAAGTTATCTAAAAGCATGAGAATGTTTTTCAACTGGATCAAATATCTTTCATTCTTTTAGTCTAGCAAATGGCTTTCATAGTTGTTTTTCCCCCCATTGTTTATCCTGCCTCACCTGGCTTTAAATGGGTGATCCAAGCTGACAGGGTTCATGCATTTTAATTCCCTCTGATCTCAAATATGCATGGTAGGCATTGTTGGTAAATAATGACAGTGAACACACATAGAAACTGTTTCTACATCCTTCTAATTCAATGCTAATTAAGCTGTTAAAATAGGTTGATGATGCAGTAGTATTATTGGCAATAACAAACTGCCCCAATCACTAATTTGAAACCATATCAAGTTAAAACTGAATCAGAATTATATTAAGGTCTGCAATAGGGCCAACATTGACCAAGAGGTCTTTTTCAGCTGCTGGAAAGAATTAGTCTCCCAGATGCAAGAGATGATAGCATTCATGGTTTATATTAAAAGGTATTTTCCTGAGATTTCTGATGCCCCTTGACTAGGCTGCTAGAGTGTGTCCTTTAGAGTATTACCAGTGAAGTCTCTTTTCAGCACCAGTGAGTGATCTGAACATAGTTCTCCAAATTCAGAGAAGTTTCAGCAGCTTGGGTCCCTGAAAAGACATTTGGAATGCTTCCCAGTTTGTGTGCTGCATAAGCTGGAGGGAGTATAGTGATAATTAATAAAGTGCCAGACTGGATAATTGTAGGATCTGTAAAAGATACTAAAATGTTGTTACCAGAGGCACAGACGCACCTGTGAAAGCGTGAAGTTAATTTGTGTGAAGAACATCACATGAGGGTGGATGGGGACAAGGGAGGTGAAATATCCTTTAAACAATTCAAACTTCAGAGAAGAAAGTGCTCTACAAAAAAAAAAAAAAAAAAAAGAAGAAGAAGAAGAAGAAGAAGAAGAAAAGAAAGTAAGAAAATGCTGTTGAGATAATGCAAAGCTTATAAAAGGAAGTCTTCCTATAGTCTCTTGTTATATCTTGTTATATTTGCTTTTCTGTGACCTTGAGAAAAAATTAACAAGTATGACATTGGAGTTTTCCATATCCATAGAACAGAAGTAATAAAATTGTACTTGGCGATTTTTAAATGATACTATCCCCTTAGTCAAATCTTAAAGAACAATACTCCTCCTGCTATTATAATATCAGGAGAGATGGACTTGTGTCTTCAATGTTAACCAGCATTCCCTATAGACTAATTTTCATCTAATTTTTTTTATTGGTTCTTTTTAGTTACACAGGACACTAGAATCCATTTTGATATGATTATACAAGCATGTAATACATCTTATTCTAATTAAGATACCATTCTTGTAGATGTACCCGATGGTGAGATTCACTGTGGTGTATTAACATATGTATATAGAAAAATTATGTAAGATTCATTCCACTGTGTTTCCTTTTACCTTCCCCTCTGTGTTCCCTTAATTCCCCTTTGTCTAATCTACTGAATATCTATTCTTCCCTTTTCCCTTTTATTGTGGGTTAGCATCCATATATCAGCAAAAACATTCAACCTCTGGTTTTTGGGGGGATGTTTTATTTCACTTAGCATGATAGTCTCCAGATCCATTCATTTACTGGAAAATGTCATAAAATTTAAATATATAAGCAGTTAATGAGAGGGATGGAGGGGGTGAAAGAGAGAGAGAGTGAAAGAGAAAGAAATGAGGATACCTATCTTACCCTATTACCCCAAGCCCAGTTCTTAGCAAGTTGCAGGTCACATGATAAACATCTACTATGTGGTAGCTGATAATGTTCTTGTATTCTTCTTTTTTGTTGAAATGGATATTTTTAAAGTTGCAAAATAATTTTTGTTAGTAATTATTCCCTGTGATCAATTAGACTTATTCTAAAATGACTCAGGTAGAGATTGTACAAATTGTATAGGTAGACAAAACTTCTGAATCTTAGCATTTTTATTCTGTGAGGTGTCCCTGACTACTGGGTTTTCTTTGCATAGCTGGTTCAGGGATTATAAACTATGTCATTCTAACAGCAATTCCCTGATAATATTAAACAACAATTACAGGAGGCTATTGTTTTGGACAAGCCTCCTGTACTTGACTCCAGCAAAACAGACTAACAAATCAAAATGGTGTCATTCTTGCCAAACTTCCAAATAACCAGGAAAATTGAGAGAGAGCCAAATCTGTCGAACAAGCCAGGTCAATTGGCACAGTAATGAAGTTCTGTCTTTGTCCTTACACAAAAAGGCAACATAAAATAAACTAATGTTATCTAATCACTTATTTTTCTATTGTTCTTTCTCTTTATGCCTTCTCAATAAGGAAAATAACTTTGAAATGACCAAATAGGATTTATTTTTTGTTGTTGATATTTGTTTCTGTGTTTTAAAATTCATTCTCTATTTTAGAAAAGCAACCTCTCCTGCTCACCATATGGAAATCTTATTCTACATTATGGAATACAGTGTGAAGTATTACGCAATCCTAGAACTCTGAATAAAGCCAATTAATATTTTAAATTAAATTGTAGTATTTTTGTTCTTTGCGAACACAAAATGGATGTCCTGAAATCTAATATAATTCTGACCCTAACTACCTGACTCCACAGACTAAAAGGCTTAGTCCCACAAAACGCACCAACTTCAGAAGCCAGCTACAAATTCTACACCCTGAGGTTACTCACCCTCTGTCTCAATTGACTCTAAATTGAGGAACTCCCACTACAACTCTTGTGTTTGGATAATTCTTCACAGTGGTTCACAGGGTTCAGGAAAGAACTGTAATTATGATCACTAGTTTATTATAAAGGATGCAAATGAATAACCATTTGAAGCGGTACACAGGATAATGTCCAGAGGGATCCTGAGCCAGGATGTACCTCATTGTAATCTATATTACCCTCCCAGTAAATTGATATGTTCATCCTCCAGGAAGCTCCTTCAAATCTCAGCGTATAGTTTGTTTGTTTGTTTTAAATCAAGTTGTCATTATTAGGCATAACTGGTCTTTAAATCACTGGCTATAAGGACATGGGGATGGTTTGAAAGTTCTCCCACCATAAGCACAACATGAAGATATAAGGTAGTTCCACCAATTGTGAAGAGTTCTCCCATGTCTTGTTATCATAACCTCATGTATGGTTGAAAAAACTTTGCTCTGAATAATGAAGACTTTTTTATAAATCAGGATATTCCAAGTGTTTTTAGATTTTATGCCAGGAAGCAGGGACAAAGACGAAAGACACTTTTTATTATACTAACAAGTTGTGTAAATATTAGTCTGAGTTTCTTATCCTACCTATTGCATTTTGGAGTCCCTAAGTTAGAAACAAAACAAAACAAAAACCACAAAACCAGAAACCCTGACTTTACCCCTTTCTGTTTTTTATAGACAGCAGCCTTGTGGAAACTATCCTGAAATAGGCTGTACAGAATTATATATATAAATATACATATTTATATATATAATATTTAGTTACATAATATATATTTATATATAGTTATAGATATATATAGTTTATATATAGTTATAAGATATAATATGTATTATATATAATATGTTATACATAATATATATTTATATATAGTTAGAGATAGATGGATACAGATATATATTTACATCTATAGCTATATCTTTGCAAATACATGCAAACTATATCATTCATTTAAAATATACTTTTAATTTTTGCTTGTATTTTGTTATTAATTTTGTTTGTATTTTGTTTGTAAATAGAATTCTTCAATTCTATTTTGTAGATTTTTGTTGATCTATCAATTCAATTTGCTTGTCTTCTCTAGATCCACCTTGCACAAATGCCTCTGTTAAAAAAAATCAAGACCTTCAATGTATTTCTTTTTCACTGTATATTTTAAGTTCTTTCTGTTACCAGGTATGTTCTATTATTAAATTGTAAGCTGAAAACCAGTCAGGTACAGTGTGTGTAGTTGTTGTTGTCTGACATCAAACACAATCAGACACATATTTCTATTTTAATATGTTTTATCCTGGGAGTTTTCTTTAAAGAGTGTCTGTCTTTAGTGTATCTTCTTTAAATATAAATAGTCAACCAGTTAGAACAAAAAAGTACAGGCTCAGATATTATGACACAGATGTAAATATATCTTTTTTTAATTAATCCAACAAGGAAATATAAAATCGTTTTGGTTATTTAATAATTTCAATGGTTTCAATATGCCACATTGAAGAGAATAAAAAATAAATACATAGATGCTATGAATGAGGTGAACTAACCCAGTCTGTTGCATAGGAGCTAGCACAGGAAGAACAGAAACTTCTTTATTAAATCCTGATAGCAATGGGGACAATTTATTTGCCATGCCTGAAGGCAGGGAAGTGGCTGCAAAACTTTTGCTAAGAGAATGTTTTGGATTAAAAGAGAAAAAGAGAGAGAGAGAGAGAGAGAGAGAGAGAGAGAGAGAGAGAGCGCACGCGCGCGCAAGCCAATGTCTTAAACAAGATACAGAAACAGTTGACTTTTGTCTGAGTTTTGTTTAAAAAGTATCTGTAGGTAGATGATATTTTCCTGAGTGAAAAAGTAAATTTCTGAGTGACAGCTCTTTAGGTCTGGGTAGGAAGACGAGGAACATTCAAGGGCCAGATATGTGTTCATACTCCTCTTGAAGGTCATCTCCTTTAGCTTAAAGGTCAATTCTTCAGGAGAGCCTTGTCTGTTCTCCCAGATTCATATACTCTGGCAATGCTCCAGATTTCTTCCTTGAATCATGCATCTAAAGGTGTAACTCAGTAATTACTCATGTAATTACTTCCCAATATGTGTCTCGGACTCCATGAAAACTGAGATAATTTCTCTCTCATTCACTGGGGCATCCCCAGTACCCAGCCTGGTCTAGTCTCTAAAAGATGCTCAATAATTAGTTCTTGAATGATTGAGTAGATGAAGGTATGAAATAGTATAGTAATGATTTCTCAAATTTACTAATTAATTAAAATAATAGTACCAGCCCTGCTGTTAGATACAAATCCAGTACTTTTTTAAAAAAATTATATTCTATATTTTTTTTCAAGCATGCGTGGATTGCTGTGTTGAGCCTGTTAACTTATCTAAGCGTTAGATTTTTCATTTGTAAAATGGGAATAATTATGGTGGTGGCAGACAAAGACTGCCAAAATCCCAACTCTCTCTTCTTGCCACCAGGTGTTCTAAGCATATTCTCCTTCTCTTCCTGGGCTCCAAGAAAAGCTGTATGGAGAGCTGTATGGAGTGTGGTGGTGGTGGTGGTGGTGGTGATGTGTGTATTTGTGTGTGTTTGTTTGGCTTTATTTCAATAAGAGAGAATTGTGCATGAAACAATTTTAAGCAATCAGATGTTTCAGTCCAACTCCTCAGTATTCTTGATCTTATTTTGTCTTGTATATAAAGTTACAGAACCTTCTAGACATAGCCAAAAACACCTATCTATGAATAGAAGAAAGTAGTTAAAAAAATGGCAAATTTTAGACCTAAGATCCTAGATGACTCTTAGAACATTATATGTAGCTCTTTAAAGAACAAAACGAAAAATAATTTCTTCCTAGGTTATATGTATGTATATCATATGATTAAAAGTAATAAGATTGGAACAAAAGTAATTTTAGTGAATCTTTACTAAGTTTTCTTACTTATAAAAATGTTAGACTACTCTTTAAGCATAGCAAATGGAAAGATATATAGGCAAATGCTTTTATGTAAATGCATATGTTCTCATCAATGGTTTGCATTCATTTATATAATCATACATAAATTAATACACATTTATGTACATAATAAGACTAATAATACACATTTTAATAGTATTATGAGTTGAGATAATTTTGATATATATCCAAATGCATGTTAATTTCTCTGTAATTCAATTTTTAAAGATAATTGGTTTTTTTTTTTTTTTGTTTTTCCAGGTAACCTTCAAAGCATCAAGGCATTCAGTTTCACCAGATTTAAAATACGTCCTTCTGGCATATGATGTCAAACAGGTAATATAATTATGTTTGACAACATTTTTCTTTGCCATACATTCAGGTGACCATTCACATTTATGTGTAGCCATCTACTCCCCTTGACAAAATTTGGCATATCCAATAATTGCACGTGGATATTGATGGCCCCTTTGCAAAAGATATAGTTGTAGATAATGCCCTTTCTTTAACACCTGGCTAGCAATTAACTGGACTGAGCTTTCGGATACCTGCACTGAATGTGTTAGAGTTTGGCAAATCCAACAAATGAGGGCTTTTGAAATGTTAGGGTTAAGCCTTGCTGTATATAATAGAGTTTTTCATATCTGTATAGATAGGGACTTTCTTACTAATTCTGTCCAGAGCTGTAGTGTGTACATTGGAAACAGACTGGTGGAAATATTGTTTTAGATTGTGGTCACTGAATTGTTTGGTGGTATTTGCATGTAAGCTTTGTGGATGTAGAACATTCTGCAAGTGAGCTAAGCCAAGAAATTAATTCTAAACAAATAAAATGGTCTAATTGCAATTAGTGTTTCATTATTCCATGTCAGCTCTAGAGTACAATTAGAGCAGTATGTATGGTTGTTGAGTATTTTGTACGTAGATATAATTCGCACAGTTAAAAAGCAAAGTGAATGTTGGAAACACAATTCAGCAGATTAGTTTCTGTAAAGAATAAATGATTGGAAATCATTCAAGAAAGTTTTATGAGCTTAAGATGGACAATAAAAATTTATGGACTTAAGGCAGGCAGCCTCATATAATGCTTTGAGAGCCTTTGAATACATGAAATTTCACAGCATGAAAGACCTACTATTTGATGGTTTTATTCCTTTGGAATATACATTTGTTATATATTTTAAAGGAGTTTATATTTTTTATTTATAATAATTAATTTGTGCTGAAAAAGATGAGGGATTGTAATCAAAGACCTTTTTACCTATTATATATCATGTCCTTTTTTGTAACTTCTGTTCTATGTTATCTTTAATTGCAGATATTGCAAATCATAAGATATAAAGCTATTAAAATATACTAAATAGTTTCAAAAATAACATTGTCTGAAATTTTTAAATTTAAAATAACTGCCATATTGAACTAAGAGTGAACTGTAAAAATCAGATTTCGTTGTAATAATCAAGACTAGATCTAGCTGCTAGATAGAAACATAGATCAAGGAAAAACAATATGGAATTCAGAAACAGATCCTCATAAATGTGTCTAAGTGATTTTTGGCAAAGGTGCAAAAACAATTCAGTATATGAAAGATGGTCTTGCCAACAAAAGGATGCGGGAATAATTGATTATATATAGGGGGGAAAAAACAAAAACAAAAATACGTTGACCTTAGCCTTGCACCATATACAAACTCAAAATAAATCATGAGTTGAAATTTTAAATGTAAATCTATCGGGGCTGGTGTTATGGCTCAGTGGTAGAGTGCTTGCCTAACATGCATGAGGCACTGGGTTCAATCCTCAGCACCACATAAATATAAAATAAAGATATTGTGTCCA
The DNA here is from genome assembly GCF_048772815.1 of Callospermophilus lateralis. Taxonomy (NCBI): domain Eukaryota; kingdom Metazoa; phylum Chordata; class Mammalia; order Rodentia; family Sciuridae; genus Callospermophilus; species Callospermophilus lateralis. The sequence continues at coordinate 105,258,764 of NC_135313.1, read as the reverse complement.
CCTAAAAGTAAAAATTAAATATTTTTAAAAAGTAAATGTAAATCTATCAAATCCTTAGGAAAGGAAACATAGGAAAAAAGACTGGGGTGTAAGGCTAAGGAAGTAGTTGAATCATACAGCAAAAGCATAGTTGATCAAAGGAAAAACAATTTCTCTGTGAAAGACCTCTCTGCGAGGATGAAAATAAAAGCTACCCTTAGGAGAAAATATTTGCATTTCACATATTTGACAAAGGACTAATGTTCTTATATAAAGCATTCTCACAATTGAACACTTAAAAGCAAGAACAAAACAGCTCTGCAATCAGAAAGTAGACCCAGACATAAAAAGACATTTCACTGGAGAGGCTACACAGATGGCAAATAAGCACATGAAAATATTTCAAATATTTCAGCGTCATTAGCATTGAGTGAAAGCAAGTTAAAATCACAAAAGAATATCCTTATATAACTATAATAATGGCTAAAATTTTAAAAATATAGTAATAGCACTACATGATGGAAAGCACTCAGAGAGGCTGGATCATTCCAACATTGCTGCTGGGAATACATAATGTGATACCAGGGTTCTGAATTTTTTTTTAGAAGTTTCTTTAAACAACAAACATGTAACTACCATCCAACATAGCAGATTCAATCCAGGGCATTTATCCAAAAGAAAAAAAATGAAATCTATGTTTACACTGAAACCTATACTCCAATATTTATAGATTTTTTTGTCAATAGCCAAAACTTAAAATAATCAAGATGTTCTTAAATGGGTGAGATGGTTAAATAAACAAGTGGAGGCACACAATAGCATTCAGCTCAGAGATTAAAAAAAAATAGAAGGTTTTTATTTTTGTAATTGTAGTTGGACACAATACCTTTATTTTATTTATTTATTTTTATGTGGTGCTGAGGATCAAGCCCAGTGCCTTGCCTATTCTAGGCAAGTGCTCTACCACTGAGCCACAACCCCAGCCCACAAAGAAGCTTTTGATATAACTCAAAGACCTGGATGAATCTCTAGGATTAAACTGAGTTGAAAAACAAACTCCCCAAATCTGATGAAGTATATAATTCCACTTATGTAACACTTCTTGAAATGGAAATTGTACACATGAAGAACAGATTAATAGTTTTAAGAGATGTGGGATTGGCTTTTTTATATTAAGGAGCAGCATGAGGTGGAGATAGATACACTTTATCTTGACTGTAGAAATGTCACCATCCTATTTGTAATCTTACAGTTTAGTTGTACAAGTTGTTGTTACTGAGGAAAGCTGGGTCAAGGATACATGGCATGTCTCAGTTTTATTTCTTATAATTGTCTGTAAATCTACAATAATTCAAAATAAAAACTTCTAATTTATAGAAACTATAAGTGAAGAAAATCTCCTAAACTGAAACTTAAAACTTATTTTTTTTTAAAAAAAGAGGCTCAAACCAGTCATACAAAATCCAGTCGCCCAAACACAGCCATTAAAACCAATTATTTAGATGTATTATTTTTATTTCTTCCCAAGAATAAAAGTAAAGAAGCCGGAATTATCATTTACTAAGCATTATCTTAGGCAGAGGCTATTATCCTGATTTCAGAAAGGAGTAAAGCTAGGCCCAGAAAAGCTGGAAAGTGCAGGATCAGAAGGATTTAGAAACTGATCCAGGCTCTTTCCATAAGGGGAGAATAGCTGCAGGCTAGTGAAGTGGCTTGTACTGATTTATTCTTTATCTTTTTTCTAAGGAACATGGGCCCAAACAGAAAAACTCAGTGTTTGGATTTCAGTAACTTTCCTGTTGTTGAACGTTAGTACCTCAACTTTAGCAGTTTCAAAATTGTCCATGATTTAAAAATATTTTAAGAATAACTCTTTTTTCTTTAGTTTCATATTTCTATGAAATACATTTCCAGAAATGCACTTCTGAATAAATATATCATGATTTTTATTACACTAAAATTCACATACTACAAAATGAATTTAACTATGTAATTTGTGTAATAAGTGCTGAACATGTACTCTACCATCAAGCTACACCCCCAAGCTCCCAAAACATCTCAATCCTGCTTAAAAAATATCCTGAACCCTGCTATTATTCCCATTCTCTACTACTCCACAGGGATAACTGGTAATATGATATGTTTATATATGAATTTATATATTTTGGAAAATTCATATAAATAAAATCAGTACATGTATCCTTTAATCTGCCTTCTTTTACTTAATACCCAAGTTCACCTATTTTGTAGCATATGTCAGTATTTTAGCTTTTGTAATTAAATAATACCTAATTCTATGTATGAACCCTTATTTGTTTATATACTAATGGGCAAGTTTGGATTTTTCACACATATTACGAGTAGTGAATCTATGAAAATGTGTGTACTTTAGCATGCTCTATGTATATCTGTTTTCAAATATGGGGGTTTAAAGAGAAGTGAAATTTCTGGGTCATGTAATTCTATTTAATTTTTTGAAGAAACACCAAAATATTTTCTAAAGCAGTTGTGCCATTTTGCATTTGACCAGAAATATCTATAAATTCAAATTTCTGTTGTCCTCAGCAAAGTTGTGATTTTCTACTCTTCTTAACATATCTATCCTAGTGGTGAGTGGATCTATGTCTCCTTTGGTTTTTGAATTGTACCTCCCTGGTGGCCAATGATGCATGGCATATGTTCATGTTCTTCTTCACTTTGCTTTTAAAGTTCTTTTTTGGGTAATATCTATTCAAGTCTTTTGTTCATTTTTTTTTTTTGTTTTGGTCTTTTTGTTGTTGATTTTAAGATGTTTTCATATTGTGGTAAGTAATTTTATCAGATATATGATTTCCAAATATTTTTCTCACATTTGGGAGATAGTCTTCCTTTTCACATAAAAAGTCTTTATGCAAAAATTTCTTGACGTATGAAGGCATCCGATCAATTCCTTTTTTTCTTTGTTCTATATGCTTTTGGTATCATCTCTAAAAATTCAGTGCAAAATTTAAGGTTATGAGGTTTTATCCTTATGATTTCTTCTAAGATTTTTATTTCTTGTTTTTAATTTGTTGACATATTTTGAGTTAGTTTTTATATATTGTGTGAAATCAGGATAATAGCCTCTGCCTAAGATAATGCTTAGTAAATGATAATTCCTCTTTTGTTACTTTTATAGAGATGGATATAACACATTTTAAGGCTCACCTTATATATTTAAAATGTGTTCAATGAAACATTTGCAAAATTTATCCATATTTTTCAAGAGTTGAATGTTGAGATTGTGCACGGTCCCTACTATAGAACATTCCATTTCATATATCACAATTTATATTCTCTACTGTTGATTACACTATAAAATATGTATAGGAAGAGTCCATTTTTGTGCTAGATTAGTCCTCTTATTGCCCCTTTCCCTTTCATTACCCTTCTTTTTTGGCATATATTTCAAAACATTATTATAAAAGATGAAGCAAGAATTTGTTGAGCACTCAGATTGTGCCACTAACACAAGAAGTGTGTTTTATCACTTTAAACACCCTAAAGTCCCTGATTCTTGGAGGTTAGCACCATACTTTAGAAAGTACGAAGGATTAGAGATGTTATGTAATATCCTTAGGAGTCCATTTCAGAATAAGAACTTAGTTCCACTCTTCTATCTCCAAAGTCCCCAGTCTTTTGATTACCCTACTATTTTGAGAAAGGTTCTTAATGTCTTTATGTATTTAATCTATACTTTTAAATAATTATTTTCCATTAACTTGAAATCACATCAACTAGATTCTAATTTATTAACTGGATGATAGCAGAAACTTTTATTATACATATTATGTTTAACACTCAGGTACCATTTATTATACTGCTATAAGCTTAGTGATTATATATTTTATTTTAATATCTAGACTTTTGAAATTGTTTCTTAAAGATTACTATCTAAACTATTGCCTTTTAATGACAAAAATTTAAAATGTTTTGTGAAAATGAATAAAATATTTCAAAATATGATTAAAGGTTGATATGATAAAATCCGGGAATAAGAATATCTGTGGTTAAGAAACATCATATAGCTGGGCATGGTGATGCATACCTCCAGCCTCAGCAACTTACTGATATCCTATCTCAAAACTAAAATTAAAAAAAAAAAGAGCTGGAGACATAGTTCAGTGGTAATGCCCCTGGATTCAAAACACAGACCCCAAAACTAAACAAATAAATAAAAATAGAAGTTTTTTTTTTTTAAAAGAATTATCATTCAGTGTTTGACAGTCCCAACATCAGACTAAATGGTTTTTCTGTTATTCTGAATCATGTCTATCGTTTGAATTTAACCATTAAATCTATTTCTCATCATATATCATCCTATTATATTTGGAATTATGGTTGATTCAATTTATTTAATAGTTAAATTTTTAAATAATCCTTGAAAAGTTAACACAAATACTATATTTTTATGGAGAAATGTAAAAAAAATATTTTTTAAAGAACAACACAAAGTAAAAACAATAGTTTTTAAATCTCTTTTAATTCTTATTTATTATTTTCTTATTGCCTAGATTTAAAAATACATGTTAAGTGGACTAGATAACTGTTTTACACTGTCAACTTCTTCCTTATTATGTCTTATGTTTACAGCAGAAACTTTAATCAAATTTACTATTGCTTCAGCATAATTAGAATTGCCCTTTATGCATAATAGTACATAAATCTGCATGAGAATGAGCTCTTTCTGAATGCAAAAGTAGTAGCTGAAAGATTCATTTAATTCTTGTGTGATGGAGGAAACATATCAGTTTTATCTGGGCTGCATGTGCTGTGTTGACCTCTGACCTCCAAACTTAATGCTCTGCAGAACAGTATTGTCAACTCTCTAGGAAAGGATGTTTTCATTTTAGTTTAGGTCCCTAGTACTCTGTAGGTCTGTGGGCAGAATTCTTTTTATAATAAATACCTATTTTATCTGAGAAGTAATCACTGTAAAATGAATCCTGCATGCACTACTGCTTGAAAAAGTAACTCTTCTCTAGTGAATTATCTAATTAAATTCTCTGTCTTAATACTTCAGTGCTTTACAATTACAGAGACATATTTAAGAAGTCTGTGGGAGTGCATGGTCTGGTCCTGGGATTGTCTAGGCTGTTAAGCTTCATACACTTGGGTACATTAATATTTCAGATAATCTTATTAATGATAAATTCAGGAAAAGTACAGTCTAGGTAAGTGACAATATTCTAATATATGTGACTTCCAGTTCATCCTGCAATTTTTCTGCCTTCTCATGCCCATCAAATGCATGATTTTTCCTGACATAGATACTGTTCCTAAAGTTTCAACCTATTTAACTTCTTTTTAAAAATAAAGATGATAAGGAATGGCAAAGAGATACCTATTAAAATATATTTATCACTAATTCAGCCACATGATTGAAACAGCATTTAAAAAAAATAATATAGGGAAAGTAAAAGTTATTTTTTTGCACATGTTTACAATATGAATGTTGATTTGGGACTTACATTCTTAAAACAAGTATCTACATATAAAAATATATCAAGCTAGTAGATTTTTCTTTAACTTAATAAATCCCTGAAAGTATTTATTGAATTAAATCTTTGACATTTATTTTTATTACCATCAGATAAATATCTAAGGAAATAAAATTACCTATTTCCTTATAGTTCGTTGGATGGCAAAATTTTGCATGTGCTCTACACAAAATTTTAATAGACTTTATATGGAGAAAGTAGTTAGTCCACATAGAGTTGGGAATTATTAGAATACATAAGAGTTAGCAGAATTCTCCATTATAAGTCTTCACAGAGATTTTAATAAACAACTGTGCTACTAGTCGTTAAATAAAAGAAAATATATTCATTGCAACCCAAGATAGTTTCCTTACACATATCTCTTTTCCATGGATGAGTTTGTAAGAGAGTACAAAAAGATATACCTTGGGAAGTACTATATTAGCAAAATACAGTCATTTTAACTATAAACATATTACTCTGAATAACTAATAATGCATACTGCCAGGTTTAATGGTATAAAACTGTATTTTAAGTGTGATCATGGATTCTGTGCATCAGAGATGCTGGAGAGGCTCAGATGTGCAGTCCCCAATGGGGTCCTTTAGGCGACTGATGTCAGTCGAGGAAGCTGCAGTCATCTGCTGGCTAGGCTGAGATTGAGGATGGACTTCAAAGAAGTTCAATCCCAGGGCTGGAAAGTTTCCTGTGACTATTGTCTAAGAGCCTCCGTTATTCCTGTGTGAACCTTTCTACTGTGCTACTTGGGTATCCACATTGCATGGTATATGGCTTACTTCAAAGGAGAATCTGTAATGCCTTGTTTGATCTAGCCTTAAAACTCATAAAACATCACTTCCTTTAGGGTCTACTTGTCATACAGGAACACCTGTGATTCCACGTGGGGAAAGAGTGTGCTAGGGCAGGAAAATCAAGTGATGGGACTCATTGATGGCTTCTTTTGCATCATTATCCTAAGATGAAATAATTAAATTGCACCAAGGCTTTGGATAGTACAGCATGACATCATTGTGAAGTTAGATTTAGATTATGTGGTGACTGCCAGTGAAATTCGGTGGTCTTAAATGTAGTTGAATATTCATACTCATAGGATTGTGATTATTATATATCATAAGCTGGTATTATTTTCATGAATCTTTCCTATTGCATATGCTTAAAGGAGTTTTAATAAATATATAAAAGAATTTGATTATAGTTTTCAATGAGTAGGCTGGAATGGAGAGCTGATTTAGTGGGCTACAGAATTAATATGACAGATAATCTGGAAGTGGTAATGCTGGCCAGTTAACATCATTAAACTTAATAGCAGTTAGAGTGAATTTAAGCATGCAAGTTCTAAAACTCTGGTTCTCAAAGTATAGAAGGATGGATAGTAATTGAGTAATTGATGAATGTTATGTTTGCTATGTTGTGTTTTGGCAATGCTGGGATTGGATATAGGGCTTTAAACATGTTAGACAAACCCTCTACCAATGAGCCATACCTCCAGACAATTTGGGTATTTCTGTAGAACATGTTTCATTATGAATTTAAAGCTGAGAGATATAAACTTTAGAAACACTGACCTATCTCTAGGCTCAGTTAATAAAATTAAACTATCTAGAACTGCAACCACCAGCCGTGCATGCTGTTGAACATTTGAGATATAGCTAATCTGAACTGAGGTATAAAATGCATGCTCCAGATTTTGCAGACTTAATATAAAACAGAAAACTGCAAATTGTTAATGAAATTTTATATTTTGAAACAATAGTTTGCATACAGTGAGTTAAATAAAATAGATTAGTAAATTTATTTTACCTTTTCTCAACTTTTTATTAGTGTGGCACCTAAAAATTAAACTTAACATATGAAACACAGGAGATGAATCTCAAACACAGGAGATGACTATTCCATTGTTCTAAGTGTCAGTGGAAAAACACCTGGCATACTGTACCCTGTTGGAGATTACATGGGAGATAAGCATCATTCCTAAATATGTAGAGACTGTCATGGAAGAAATTATAAATGTTGTGAAAAGAAAAAATATATAGGTAGGATAATAAATAGAAAGATAGTTTCAGCACTGGAGGACAATCACAGAGAATATAAATTGTATGTTTGTGTGTTTGTTGGTTTTCATGTCAAATTAAGACACTTGATATCAAATGGCACCAGGAGGTAAGAGTTTCAATTGCCATAAAGATGGCCTCTCTTCATTGTAGTTGGTTCACAAATACAAGAGCCAGTGTTGAAGTCCTACTTTATTTTTTAGAATTTCAATATATTAATAGATATCTGTCCATCCCAGGTATTGTGCAAAGAAGTATTGCATAGGTTGGCTATGTTGGGTGAGTTAAATTTCAATATCTTTCATTGATCCAGGAAGGATAATTGTCCTCTCTGAGATATATCATATCATAAACACAAGTAGAAAGAGATATGACTTTCCAACTAATATATCAGGGAAAAATCCTGAAGATTATGCAGTCCTTTATTTTTCTTGCTTTAGAGTTCAATTAAGCACAGTATACTTTGTTCAAGTTAATCATATCTAGTTTGGAAGGATCATATAATGGGAAAGCTTTTCTGAAAATTATAAAAATAATGATTTTTAGTAGAAATAGAAAACTTTCTGGTGGAAAAAAATGTGAAAAAGAAATCTAGAGGCAGAGTTTTCTGATTATTTTAACCCAGAAATTTGATGATTCTTAATTGGAGCTCACACCAATTACCTTTTAGTTGCTTTCATGTGACCTATATTTAAAAGAAAAGCAGCTAAAGAATATATGTTAGTGAATTAAGCAACTCAAACATAGGATGTAGCTTGAGAGACTCTTTATTAGCCAAATGGAAAGGACCTTAGTGTTTCTGAGAACAAAGGGTGTAGAGAATATAATTAGTCATGAGGCTAATGCATATTTAAGAGGCCTCAATCCAAAAATAACCAAGACTTAGTGGTCAAAATAATTTGTATTAGCATTAAGTGCAAAATATTATTTTAGAGGTGGTATTTTATCCACTCTTTCTGAAACATAATAAAGTGTGGGTTTATTATACATAACTTTATTGATTAATAGTTTATTGTGTTTGATGCATATTTTCACACATTTACACCCCTTGTGGCCTTAAAATTATTCAAGGCTCTAGTCGGATCTTAATCTCTGTGGTAACCCCAACATCAGTACAATGTAGGTGAAAACTATAGTCATTAGGTTTTTTTCTGATGAAATGAATGACAATGACAAAACACAAAGTATATAAAAACCAGTGGCAGAATTGGGGATGTAGTTTGGTGGTAGAAGACTTGCCCAGCACTGGTGAGGCCCTGGATTCCATTCTCAGCACTGGAAAAAAAAATATTTGTGTGACTAATGGAAGTTCAAATACAATTTTACACCAATTGATGACTTAGGTTTATAAATAATGACTGATTGACAATGATTTTCATTTGGGGGGTAAAATTATTTCTGTCCATGTTATTCCCAAATGCAAAATTATTAATTATGTTCAGTGTGGGGATATAGTTTTGTCATTGTTGTTATAAAATTAAGGAGATTTTTTTCTTGTTGTTTGTTTGGCAATTCCATTTCACTTAGTAAATGGGTCCATCATTCTACCATATATAATAATACAGTCTAGTGGAAGGCATTTTATTAATAATTTACATTGCCTTTGTTTGCCAATTCAGTAGTGCCAGGAAGCTGAAATTAATAGGATACATCATCACTTACTCTTCATTATAATTTCTAAAATATTTTGCATTTATTGGTATAATATAAAATATATATGTGTGTGTGTATTGTAAAAGATGCTGTAAAAAGAAAATTTTTATACATAAAGGATACTGTTGTTAATGAAGAAGAGAGATCTAAGATGTCACTTTAAGTTACTGTGGATTAATGCTATATGGGTTCTTTGTTTTTAGAAAACTGTTCTCCAAATTACAAAACAATACAGCAAAATCCCATAGACTTTTACCTGTTATTGGGCATTTAGGTTATTTCAAAACATTCCCATTATATAAAACACTGGGATAATTATTTTCATACTTCAAATTGTAGCCATAGTTCTGATAAATTACCAGGTCAAATGATGTAAATTTTGGAAAGATTAACCATATTCCTGTGATTCTTTAAAAGAAATTTACCTCAAAATTTTTACCAGTTCTGTATTTTTGCACATTATTGCATATGCGATTTTTAAATTTAACCTTTTAAGCATTATTAATTTTCTGAGTGAGAAAACTAAATAAAAAGTTCAAGTAGGTTGATAAAGATCTGCTTCTTTTTAAAAGAGCAAAGCTAGGATCAAAATCAAAGGTCATGATATTAACCATAATGTTAAGATGAGTCTTTAAATGTAAAATATTACATTCATTAATTGTAAATTATTCATTAACTGCTCATAGAGAGCTTACTCTGCTGCAAATTGTTTTATTTACCATAGTTATAGCACTGAAGAAAACCAATAAGAATTCCTTGCTCATATAGGTCTTGTATAGTAGTAGGGAGAGAGTGAGAATATAAAGAAAATAAATAAATAATTATATAGCACGTTTCATCATGATCATCACTGAGAAGAATCTTTTATTTTAATTTTATTTACTTTTACTTTTAAATAGAGATGCAAACAGATTTAGGAAGTAAAACACTGAAGTCTCATGTACCCATTACCAAACTCTCCCTAGTGGTGACGTCTGGCATCATAACAGTAAGTTATCAAAAAAAGAACTCAGCTGGGACAGTAAAATTGCATACACCATAGATCTTACTCAGATTTTACCAGCTTTTACAGGCTCTTAGTTTTGGTATCTCCTTGTGTGTGATTCTATGACGCTTTTTCAAACATGTCCATCACCACCATCCCAATTAAGATATAGATTGTCCTGTCCTCCCAAAGTACATGTATAAAGACATGAATTGGTATGAATACACTTTGTATACAACCAGAGATATGAAAAATTGTGCTCTATATGTGTAATAAGAATTATAATGCATTCGGCTGTCATATGTAAATAAAAAATTTAATAAAAAGAATTTTTTAAAAAGGAACACTTAGGCAGCTTTGTTATAGCTTTGCTTTCTCTGATCTGTGAAAACCATTATGCCTCATCTTAATTATGTCATTCTGACTTCTGGAGCTTCTAGATGAATTTATCAAAGTAGCAGGATATAAAATCAACACCCATAAATCTGTAGCTTTTCTATACTCCAATGATTCAGCTGAAGAAGAAATCAGGAAAACTAAAAAAAAAACAAAAAAAACAAAAAAAAACACAAATAACTTGAGAATTAATCTAACCAAGAAGTTAAAAGAGTTCTATAATGAAAACTATAGAACACAGAGAATGAAATTAAAGAAGATCTTAGAAAATGGAAAGACCTTCCATGTTCTTGGATAGGCAGAATTAATATTGTCAAAATGGCTATACTACCAACAGTGCTATACAGATTCAGTGCAATTCCCATTAAAATACCAATGACATTCTTCACAGAATTAGAAGTACCAATTCTTAAATTCACTTGGAAGAATAAGAGACTGAGAAGAGCCATATCAATAATAATAAAGAAAAGTAAAGCAAGAAGCATCATAATACCTTCTCTGAAATTATACTACAGAACTGTAGTAAGGCCTGGCGCCGCATGCCTCTAATCCCAGCACCTTGGGAGGCTGAGGTAGGAGGATCACAAGTTCAAAGCCAGCCTCAACAAAATTGAGGTACTAAGCAACTCAGTGAGGGCCTGCCTCTAAATAAAACATAAAATCGGGCTGGAAATGTTGCTCAGTGGCTGAGTGCTCCTGATTTCAATCCTCAGTACCAAAAGAAAGAAAGAACAAACAAACTCATGAACTGTAGTAAGAAAAACAGCATGGTTTTGGCATCAAAATAGACATGAAGACCAATGAAATTAAGACACAGACAAATCCACAAACCTATAGCCTTTTTAACAAATAGTCCTGGGAAAACTGGATAGTTATATGTAGATAAGTGAAATTAGAACCTTTTCTCTCACCCTACACAAAACTCAAATTGAAATAGATCATAGATTTAGGAATTAGGCTAGAGACTTTACAACAATAGAAGAAAATGTAGAAACAACACTCTATCATAAAGGTTCTGGCAATGACTTCCTTAACAAGACCCCCAAAGTGCAAGAAATGAAACCAAGAACAAATAAGTGGGATGCTTCTCCACCGCAAAAGAAATGATTAAAAATGCAAAGAGAGAGCTACAGAATGAGAGAAAATCTTGGCCAGCTACTTCTCTGATGGGAGATCAATATTCAAAATATACCAAGAAATAAAAAACACACTAAAAACACAAATAAACCAATCAATAAATCAACAGAAGAATTAAACAGAAACTTATCAAAAGAAATACAAATGACCAACAAATACATGAAAAAATGCTTGACATCTCTAGCGATCAAGGAAATAAAAATCAAAACTACACTAAGATTTCATTTCACTCCAGTCAAAATGGCAATGATCAAGAATATGGACAATGATAAATGCTAGTGAGGTTGTGGGGGAAAAGTATATTTGTACATTGTTGATAGGGTTTCAGACAAGTACAACCACTTTGAAAAGCAGTATGGAGATTCCTTATAAAGCTAAGGATGGAACCACCATTTCACCTAGGTATCCCTCTCCTCCATAAATATCCAAACGTTAATGATCAGTGTACTACAGCGACACAGCCACCTCGGTGTTTATAACAGCCCAATTTACAATAACTAAATTATGGAATCAACCCAGATCCCCCATCAATAGATGAATGGATTAAGAATTTATGGTGTATGGAGTTCTACCCAACCATAAAAAAGAATGAAATTACGGCATTTGCCAATAAGCTGATGGAAATAGAGAGTATCCTGGTAAGTGAAATTAGTCAAACTCAGAAACTCAAAGGTTGAATGTTTTTTCTCATATATGCAGAAGCTCAAGTAAAATAAAGAAAAGGGGAGGAAAAGAGAGGATAACATAAAGAACCAATCATATGTAAATTAATAGATGAGAAGAAAGTAAGTCCAGTAGAAGAAGAATGGAAGAGGGGAGGGAAGACTGGAGGGAAAAGGAGGGACAAGGGGTCTCAAGAACTGAAATTGACTTCTACGCATGTAGGAGCCTGTTGAGATGAACCCAACTGCTATCTCTAAAACAAACAAACAAAAAACCCTCAAAAATCAATCAATAAATAAAAGTGCCATTCTGAGAATGGTATGTAAATCAGGTGCATATAGCATGCATAACCTTTTGAGATTAGCCTCTTTTTATGTTTAGCATAATGCCCTTAAGATCCATGCAAATTGATTTTTGTATTAATAGTGCACTCCTTTTTATTGTTGCATACTATATAGTGAAATGTGAAGCAGGAAAGATAATGTCATCAAAAAGGGCGTGGTTTTCAATGGAGTGGTTAGCAAAGGCAGGCAAGAGGAAATGGAACCCCCTCATAGACATAAGAAGGAAAGAAAGCACACTGGTGCATACTTAAAGAAAGTGTTTCCTAGACTGAGAGAATATCAAGACCTTAGTCTTTGGGAAATGCGTTTGGACTAGAAAGGAAGCTCCTATGGTCTGAGTGAGCAGAAGCATTTAGGAATTACATCAGTGCTCATGGGTGCATGGGGGATCAGTTCTTATAAGACATTGAAGGTTCTTCACCACCAGTGTGTAGCTGCAACAACTGCATAACTATAGTGATTATATAATAGAAATGACTCAACATTTCCTATGAATTGAATTCCCCAAAACTGAGCTGATTGAAGGGGTTCTCTTTTCCCTGGCACTTATGCAAAAACAACCACTTCATAATAGTAAAATATCTCAAATACAATTTTATCTTTAAAAAATTAAATAGACTTTAAGACTTTATAGTCCATTTGTGAAATGTTTGTGTTGATTTCATCAGACCTTTATTTAACTTTGGCATGAGATGGGAAGCACACATATTCTACAATTTTTCATCTTCCATGAGCCACTGCTGCCTACAGACTGCAGAATGGGTTATGAAAGGTTCAGAATTTACTGGAAGAACAGGATTGGCACCTCGTGTGACTCAAAGGACATTACATCAGTGGGGGATGGGGTGATCCTCAGCAGAGCAGGAAATATCATGGAAGACAGGAGTATGGAGATGAAGCCTTTTTAACTGTGGCTATCTATGGATCTTTGAGGTCATGTCAGATGTCAAACACTAAGTGCTCCTGCCAAAAACTTCCAGCCCATTTGGGAAATTATATGACTTAAGCCAAGTTCTTTCACTCTGTCAAAGAATAAAAAGAGTGTAAGTCTTTTTGACGGGTCTCAAAAGCATCTTAGTAAATGAACAAAGCTTAGGAAGTCAAAGTTGCAGATGTTAATGGAAAGACTGAATTGAACTGGTGCTGGAGAGTCTGCAATCCCAATATGATTTCCATAAACTTGCCGCTGGCAATAAAATTCTCTGGTAGAAAGAGTCAAATACATAGAAATTCAGGGGGAAGAGGGGTTTTGCCATGAAAATTTGATTTCTTTAATCTTGTTCTAGATGATTGGAAATGTACTCTTTGGTATTTGACAGTGGTATTCCCATCCTGGTATATACATTCATGGAGAGCAGTTAAGCTTTTCTTCTTTCACATATTTTCCGTACTAAGCATGGAATGTAGTGCAGAGCAAAAGGCACACAGCCCTTAGTTGTGAAGAGAGTTCCTTTCTCTGACTTCAAATAATACAAGTTACCACTTTCAGGTGCATGTGGGAAATGAGTGTTGCTATAAATAAATCTCGGCAATACTTTCAAGGAGCATCAACATTTGATTAATAGTCCCCTATTTACAATAAAGAATTAATAGATGAAATCTAACTGCCAAGAATCAATAGGGGGAAATACTCATTGTGTTGATTTCAATGCCAAAGTGGAAGTTGCATTAATATTAAATGGATTTTTATTTAACAATCATTTCTTCAAAGGGGACAAATAATTAATTACATGAAATATTTTCAAAGCCTTTTCCCCAATACTAAAGGCAAGAAAAAAAATTAAAACCCAGAAGAATCATAAGCTTGTGTGTTTTTTTATGTGCAAGATAGCAAACACTGAAAAATAAATTAAGATGTGCTTTTTAACACTGTTTATAATATTATGTCACCAATATAACATTAAAAATAAGAATTCCTTATGACATTCATTTGTAGGTTATTAAATAACCCTTAGGAAATTGTCAGTATACTTTGCTTTCTGGAATTACAGGTGTTTGTTCATGTGGCTATTTTTAATTTCTTGTTTTTACAATTAAATCTCCTGGGAGACCATTTTTTTCACTTAAAGTTTTGTCTTGATTGTTGCCTAAGTTTTTTCCTCTCTTCCAGGTAGAAGGTGTTCTGGGATAGTTACCATGAAATGACTGCATTTTTTTTTTCCTTTTTTTGTTAGAGGAGAGTGTAGGACACTGTGATTTATTGCTGAGAAAGTTGAGGCCCAAGAAGTCAAATGACAGAAAGCTAGGCAGTGGCACAGTTTGACCTAAATAATAGGTTTCTGGATTTTCAAGTGAAGAACTTTTTCATCACACCACTCTTTAGACTATTCCTTATCAGTGAGAGAGGGAGGCATTTTATTTTCTCCCCAAAATGGTTAGGGGGACACTTATCTTGATCCCTTTTGAGTATTACTTACCTTGTATTTTTCACACATATACTTGTGTATTTTTAAATAACTAAATTTCAGAATGTTCTAACTAAATAAAAGTAGTTACATATAATTTCTGCCTATCATTTGAAGTGTACAGAGTCTGGTGGGGGAGAATTTGCATGATTCAAAGAGTAATCGTACATTGGAGTCAAGAACCAGAAATAGCTCAAATTTTCATAGAAAAAGACATTAGAACTGTCATGAAGATTGAGTAGGAGTTTTCCAGGGTTTAAAAACTATGGAAATATGCCATCAGGCTTGTACAGAAGCATCAGGAAACGTCCTGGCATGTGTGGAGAATAGTGAGAGAGGTGGTGGGGTAGCAGAACTGAAAAATGAAGTGTGGAAATGAGTAAGGAGGAGTTCAATTCACATATTTGCTAATTACTTTCTAATGTAAAGTTATCTGTGAGGAAATAAAATCACAAATCTCCAAATTTTCAATCACTTACAGATTTACAAGGAGAATATTAGTTTTTTACATCAGGGAAAATCTACCTATGTATTATGTGAAAGTGATTGTTTCTCTATGGCACCTGCAGTACCGTTGTGCTTTCAGAAAGCTTATAGGGTTTCCTTTCCATTCTTTAATCTAGCAGTAGAACTAAATGTGGGCATCTTGGTTTCCTTTCTTCCATGTTCTTATGTTTGGAACTTGGGGCCTCTCCCATCCACTCCTCACCTTGCTGGTTCTTATTCTTTTCATTTGGGATTGGGAGAGAAAATGACAAGAAGAAATCCTAGCAATATCTAGATTTTAGAAATGACCTTCATAGACTAAAAGTCTCAATCTACATTAGGGCATGGGAACATCATATTTTTACTTTCTACTTCTAAAAGACAGTGAAGATGATGAGATCTGTTCCCCTCCTTTCCAACTGCCCACCAAAATGTTTGTCAAAATTATACGTCAGGCACAGCAGCACACATGTGCAATCCCAGGGTCTGGGAGACTGCCTCAGGAGGATCATGAGTTCAAAGCCAGCCTCAGCAAAAGTGGGGCAATAAGCAACTCAGTGAGACCCTGTCTCCAACTAAAATACAAAATAGGGCTGGGAATGTGGCTCAATGGAGGAGTGTCCCTGAATTTAATCCGTGGTAACCCCCCCTCAAGAAAAATGATAACAAGTCAGATGTGGTGACACATACATGTAACCACAGTTAGTAGGGAGGCTGAGGCAGGAGGACCAAAAGTTAAAGTTCAACCAGAACAATCTAGTGAGATCCTGTCTCAAAAGAAAAAAAATAATAATAAAATAAAGTGGTATTGGACTATAACTCAGTGGTGGAACACCCCTAGGTTCAATCCTCAGTACCACAAAAATAAATAAATAAATAAATAAATAAATAAATAGTTAAAACAGCCAGGAACTGGTCTGCAGTTTCTGGTCAAATGAATTTCAGTTAAAACAGGAATACCTAATTGGGACATCAAGCTCTCCTGGAAGACAATATTAAGTAATGCTATGTACATATATATTTATACATGTATGTGGATATGTATTTTTCCTTAATTAAATCACAGTTGTGTTTATTAAGAGTTCTGAGTCTGGATAAAGCTAAACCTATGACCAATCCACAGGTTCTGTTACAGTGATATGTAATATATTTTCTTCCTTTCCCGTTCATTTTGGTTTCTCCATATAACATAATATAATATAATATGGAGAAACCAAAATGAATGGGAAAGGTACATTATAATATATTATAATATACTATATGTTATAGTATTATAGGTACTAATTTTTTTCAACATTTTTAATCCTCATTTAGTTTGCATCTTGCCTATGATAACTAAAAAATACTATCTACTCTCATCATTTGGTTTAGATCATCGTGGTCCCTATAAATTATAAGTGCATAGTTAGGATTTAAAAAAAGGTATTGATAACTGACCCCTAAAATATCAGCATATCACATGCATTCAGCTCCTTTCTTTGCAGATAGTAAAGGGCTTATTGAGTGTTGTTTGAGGATCTAGAGATATAAATTCTTGAGAAGACTCATAAAAATTTGATGGCATAAAGAGGGGCCTGAAAATGCCATCGACTGTGGAAGAACAGACATTTCCCCTACTCCATTGTTGTGGTACTACAGATCATTTGCAGCTGGATCACATATACGGAATGCAGTTTAATTCAAGCATTTATTATTGGACACCTACTAATACAACTAACATCTGCTGAGCCATATAAGAAATGCATGTGAAATCCTTGGATGCTATGACCCTGGCCTTTGGGAAGTTAATATAATTTGATATTCTTTCCTTGACTCACTTTTAGTTCTGCATACCACCCTTTATTCCTGACACCAAATGTCACTCTTTATCCATTTCCATCCCAGCACTGCCTACAGAAAAACTCTATCCAAGACATGAATGATCACTTATAATAAAATGCCCAGTGAGGTCATTCTTCATCTTTCATTTTGTTAAATAATTGGAGAATGGTATTTTAAAAGCTGCCTGGCTACAACATAGAAAGCCAGTTTTTAAGAATGCTTTTGCAGAATTATAGCACAGACATCTTTTTTATTCAAACTTCAAGATCTTTAAAAATCTTTCTCTTAATGAAACTATTCAAGTCTTTCATATACAGTAGAAGCTCATATTAAAAAGAGAACACAATTTCTTATCTCACTTTGCCATTTCTAAGTTTAGTTTGTAAGTTTATATCATATATTTTTCTTAAAATGGCTTATGAATGATTTTATTGGGCAAAATATTAGGGAACCTGTCAGATTTTATATGTCTTTACATGTAATATTGGCTGCTCTTAAGTAGAATTGGCAACTTTACTAAATTAGAATAAAATCTGTTTCTTTTATATTTAGTTGTTCAAATGCATTTTACTTAAAAACCCAATTAGATTTGAAAATAGTACTAGAGTAAATATGTGACTTTAACTTTTGCACAATAAAACCTTGATTAGTTAGAACAAAACTAACAAGAAATATCAATTAACCAGAAGGAACAAAATTATAAGGCAACTCAACAGTATCTGGAATTGAGAAAGCTAAAATAGAAAATGTTGGGAGGAATGTGCTCAAGGTTATAAGCAAGCATCTAATCTAATTCATTTGCTTTTATGGTTTTATAATCACAATTTAGATTTTTAAATCTTCTAGGATCATTAAAGCACATATTCTTCTGTGCATTAGATTCTTCTTACAAACTGAGAAAGTTACAATTCTGTGAGCAACAGAAACTGAGAGAAAGTTTTTATGATCCCTCAGGTAACTCAAGTCCAGTAGAACCTCTGTTTTTCCTAGTATCATGCAGAAAAATTCATATATGGAAGAAATGATAGTCTCAAAAGGGGATATTTGAAGTACACATTTAGGACAAAATTACAGACTTGTTATGCACAGGGGTATTCTTCAAATTTAGTGTAGAAATGTCAGTGATGTAATGAGGAGCTTTGTGTAAATAAATGGCTTTGCCTATGTTATCTACAGATTTCAAAGCCCTTTTATTATTCCAAGCACTAGTAACTCAGAAGAAGATGCATTTCCCTGCCTCTGAAAATTTACCATATGATGGTGGATGGCGAAGGGAGGTTAGCAATTAGACACATTAATCTTCTTTCATTAGATGTCATAGCAATGTTTGATTTGCCCACAAGATAAACACGTATGTACTTTGAAGCACCTATGTATTCTCTTGAAGATAGGACTACAGGTGTAGCTCAGTGGCAGAGCATTTGCTTACATGTGTGAGTACCTTTGTTCAACCCCCAGCACTACAAAATTAATGAAAAAGAAAGAAAATAGCATTTATTATCATCTCAGTTATGTATTGGCATTTGATTCTTTGACATTATGGCAATGAGATCGTGTGACAAATTTAAAACATGAACAATTATTCTCTCCTTCCATCAAAACATAACATTTTATTGATTTTTCTGTTTCTATAAAGGTATAATTACCGACATAACTACCAAATATGGACGCTTCAGTTTTCTTTGAAACACCACCTCCACCCCTATCACTCATCCAATTTTTTTGATATCAGTAAACTCAGATAAGTTTTCCTGTACAATTCCACTGCCAAAACTTAATTTAGTACCTTTTATTTCCATTAATAACTTTGGCTCGAGAAGCAGTTTTCCAACTATTGCCAAATATATACTAGGAAAGCATAACTTTGTTGTTTGCATGTATAGATTTCCTGAAAAGTTTATGTGTTCCAGTGCATCCTGTTGAATAGCAATCAAGTCACCTGATATCACAGTCAACACAGATTGCCCAATGCTGCCTTTCTAACACTGTTTCCATATCTGCACTAAGTATTTCTTTTGTGTTCCAAGTATGTGTAATTAGTGGTTGCTCTGTCCTTTCCTGCCTTTTCAACCACAATCACATACAGATGTTGCATTTTTGGCTGTCACCTCCTTCTGTCCAACCTCTTTGTCCTTCAATGCTTAGACCAAAGATCTTAACTTTTATACATTATTCTCTTATTCCCTCACTTCAAGATGGGTTTTTATCTGCCATTGCAATCTTCTACCACTTCTGTGACACTTTATAAATATTAACTTATAGGATTCAAAGCATTTATGTGCCATGTGACCATGTCCATTAATCCCATCTTCACACCACCACGTTAAATAGAATCTCCATCATCTTTTACTTCAGCCTCCTAACTGGTCTCTGCATATATATGGCATTCTAATTCCTCTCTAGTTCATTCTTCACACTGAAACCATTGTGATTAGAAGTCTACAAAAGTGCATGCACATACTCCCCCCAAAATTAATCATTTGCTTGAGATCAATTAATGGCACCCCATTCAGGATTTAGTATTGATTCCCAGTCCTTGACAAAATCTACAAACATTTGCAAGCTCTGGCTTGTTTCCTTCTCTCACCGTGGCTTTTTCCACTGTCCAAGCTCCATGAACACGAGATGGGATGCATTTTTACTATGTCCTCTGCTTCTTTCCCCAGTCTTCATAAAAAACTTTTCTCTAATGGTAATGCTCTCATCCTTCACTCATCATACCCATCTCTGAGCCAGTCATTGGGACAATGTGAGTCTACTGCTCAGTGTATAACAATCCAGTCTAGCTATACAACTTGTTCATAATTAATTCCACTAAAATCATTTGAGGCACACGAAGAGGGGAATTGAAAATTCCTGAGGAAATATTCAAATAAAAAAAGAATAGAGACTACTCTATGGCCAGTAACTGCCCTTATAATACATAAGGAAAGAGTATTTCTTTTAACATGGTTTTAAAAAACACTGAGTCTGATAGTGAGATATGAGTAACCAATGAAGAAAGCTCATTATCATATATTGTGTATACATCAATCCAATGGCTAAAGGAGCTGACTTACTTCTCTTTCATTCTGATAGCAACAATGCCTTTAATCACATCATAGTTCTTGCATCTGTAAAAGATTGTTCAGAATCGGTAACTAAATTGAAATATATAATTATGAAATCTACTCAAAACTGTGTTCAAGAAATATACATAGCACAATATTGAAACACATGAGAATCTCCAGTGTGCTTCAAAACTCCGGAAATATCCAAATCATTTTTCTAACTACTTTTTTTCAGGCAGAAACTGACCCTTGTTCTCAGTTTTTGCATGTAATTCTCAGTAGCCATCTGCTTAGGCTTTGACCTATTTTCTTTCTCAACTTTTCAGTTGAAATGAGAATCAGCTTTAAAGCTTATTTAAGGGAATGTGAAAAAGCTAAATATGGGGTTGCAGCTGGTTGAGGCTTTCTATTGAAATCCTCATGGCCTCGTATAATTTAAGAACTATTTATGTAATTGTTGTGAAGTAGGAAAAACAATCAAAGAAAGCTGTGTGTTACATCATTTTGTCAAAGTGAGATATGTCAAAAAGACATTGTCTTGCTCCTTTTTTTTTTCTTGTTGTTTAAGGAATTTAACTCCAAAGTAGTAATCTGGTCCACTAACAGATGTGTTTGGGTTGACCCTCCCAGTGCTTGCCCAAATATTGACTAAGAATTTTTTTTTAAAAAAGTATTACTTGTCAACATTTAAAAATTGAGAATTTTATAGAGATGCCTACAGTTCCCATTTTCTCTTGAAAAATCAGAAGATTTGGCCATATAGATATATTGAAATGATATTTTCTTCTGGTAACAATTGACTCACCCTCACATACAGAGAATTCTTCACTTGACACTAAGAATCCTCGATATTTTCTTACTGTACACTTGTTTAGAGTACCTCTCAAACCTCTGTCGACTTTTCAGATTATAGCAATTACATCTCACAATGTGAACCTCTCAAATAATGGATCTCACCCAAAATGAAGAGTATGAGGAGTTTCATGTACAGAATCAATTTTGATGTTCAGTACTATATCAACTAGAAACTCTGTCAGCTAAAAGTAAAAGACAACTCAAATTAAAAAATGTTTAGTTATTGATTTTCCAAGGTGCCTGTAGTAGTCAGCTAGTGGTTTTTGTTCTGTGGTTGTGTCAAATAAGCTGGCACCTCCGAACACTCTCGTCTTTCTCTTGTGCTTGTGCTCTGGCTGTTTTAAGATGACTGCCGTAATTCTGTGTGTGCCAAGTTAACTCCAAGCAGAGGCGACAAAAAGAATAAAAGACTGCATTAATTATACTGGTACCTTTTCATCAGTGAAGCAAAATATATCCATTAAATTTTACCTAAGTGACACTAATTAAAGCAAATCTCTGGCCAAGAGGAATGAGAGCATGATTCATTTAGACTGATCAAAATGTATGCCCTTGGGATGATACTGGGCTTGTCCTCTGTCAGATAAAGCTGTCTTCCAGAGTTTTTGTAGCACAGATTCTGGAACGAAGCTGGAGATGGAGGGACAGAGTCTGTCACACAAGTCTTTTGTGTCTCCAGTCAACTTCAAACAACTTCACTAAAACTTGGAAAGTTCCTTCCAGGATAACTCTTACCTTATGGAATTATTGATTTGGTCAACACAGTCTGTAAGATGAGGCTGCTGAGCTTTTCATTCTGTAAGTTTCCTTCTTTTCTATTTTAGAAAGAATTGTGATCGACCTTGCCAAGGAATATCTGTGTTTGTCAAGGTGAAGGATGTTTCCCAAGCAGTGTTGTTTTAGGATGTGATAAAAGCAGGGGGGGGGGATCATATGTAAATTTTCTTTATCAGCTTAACACCACGAAATATCTATATTGAATATTCATTAATTGAAAAATCTAATCATATCAGGAAATTCAAGATCATGACTTAGAATGGGATGATGTTAAAGAATGGATTAACCGCAGGGACAAAGCTGGGAAGTCCAAAATCTCTCTGTGACTTCTATCTGCTTAAAACATTATTCCTCCTTTGATTTTAGGCAAAAAAGAAATTATACAATTTGTACAAGGTTTACTTATACTTTTAATTTCTAGATTTGGCAGTCTTAAGTTTGAAAACAAACAAACAAAAAAACGTTTATCCAACAGTGATGACTTAGAATAAGACAGGATAGTAGAGGACTAAGACCAAATCTTCATGTAGTTGTCATTGCCTGGCCTTGGAAATGAATGGATTTAAAGGGAATTCACTATGCCAAGAGCAATTCAGATAAATTTAATGTGAATATTTCAATGTACACTGTTGAATTATTCATGTACTATCCAGATTTTATTATTTTATATGCAAGTCTATAGTCATTTGACTTTCAAAGTATATCCTGTAGATATCTTAGGTCTGATATACTTGGTATAAATTATGAAATTATATCATACCATTTCTATGAATCTTGATATTTAGATGCAGACTGTGTCAGTCCTGATAGCTATTTTCTTATTCTTCTAAATAATATGAAGCCAATGTAAATCATAATTGTAAATGAGAATTATTACTATTTTTAAGATTAATATGTGCATTAACTTATATTAGTAAGTTTGTCAAAATCTGTTATTTCACTCATGTATTACACCTTTCCTCGAGAAAGGCATAACGTTTTTTTCATTCAAACTTTGAAAGAATAGATATCATGGTATGTTAAATTTGCATAAAATACTCTGATTATTGAATAACAATATTGCCATGGACATCACTCTTGGAAATCAGAGGATCCTAATTAGATTAGGACACTTATTAAAGAAATTAGTGAATAAATAGAAGCTATTATTTACTGAACAAATGGCATATTTCAATTTATTGGGGCTATCATCTTTACAGAAAAAGAATCTGTTCCGGTTCTTTTATATAGACCACTCCATTTGCATATAATTTTAATTCATGGCTGTGCTGGAAGACACTCTGAGAGATCCTCTTTTGGAACCCCAAATTATGCTGAGAAGTACTTTGCATTAGATGGTTTTGTGAATATTATTCAAATAACTTCCTGAATAAGCTCCAATAAACTGAAATATCCTATGTTCCCGGTGGTGTGTGCAGTAGAGAGGACCAAATTCAAAATAGCTTCTGAGCTCTGACACCTCTTCCTTTGTCTTTTTTCACACACATCCTTAAAACACACACACACACACACACACACACACACATACAGAGGCAGGACAAAGCAGCAGCTTGCTTCAAAGTTCATTATCATATCCAATGAAAAACCGTATCTTGATTTAATGGCAGTGATTATTAATCAAGTGTCCTTCTCCAAAATCTACTCTTATTTAACTGGAATTTAGAGATTACAATTGGCAGAACTTGTTTGTTCAAAATTGGTCAGAATTGCCAAAATTATATTTCATGAGAAAATGGGATTTAGTCATACATATGTCCTTAGATATATTTACTTTGAGGAAATGGCCATGAGAAAAACAAGTCTCTAAGTCTCTACTCTCTCCCCACTAAGACAGCCAATTATTGTTCTGGAGAAATCATCATGAGGTGTTATTTCCTGGGTTTATATCTGAGAACTAACATTGACTCTTGGGCAATAACAACTTTCATACCCACAGTATGTTGGCAAGGTGAAATACATAAATTAAATATATTTGTTCCATGTGCTGAATTATTTCATGTGTTGACCAGAGTAACCCTAATCTACACTGTGTCTACAAATCAATTTTAGCATCTCCCATAGTTTAACTTAGTCTCATATTCCAGAGATAACTACTCTTAATGACTGCTTTTGGATCCTGCCATAAATACCACTCTTTAAAAACACAGGTACACTCATGACTTAAGAGTATTTTCTACAAGAAGTTAAATATACTATGTACTTTATAAATAATTATCATGTTGTTATGGTTTGGATATGAGATGTCCCCCAAAATCCCATGTGTGAGATAATGAAAGAAGGTTTGGAGGAGAAATGATTGGGTTATAGCCTTAACCTAACCAGTGAATTGATCCCTGATGGGATTAATTGAGTGGTGTCTGGAGGCAGGTGGGGTGCAGCTGGAGGAAGTGGTTAATTGGAGGCATGGCTAGGGGGTATATATTTTCTATCTAGAGAGTGGAGTTTGCTCTTTCTGTCTCTTTATCCCCATGCCTTGAGCTCTTCCCTGTGCCACACACTCCACCATGATGTTCTGCCTCACCTGGGTCCCTGAGGTACGGAGCCCACCTTCTATGGACTAAGACCTCTGAAACTGTGACCCTCAAACTTTTCCTCTTCTAAAATTGTTCTGGTCAGATCCTTTAGTCATAGTAGTGAAAAAGCTGACTAAAACACATGTAATATTTTTCCATGACAAAATTCAATGTAGGGCTTTTCACCAATTCAATTGAAAAAAATATTCCTTTATTTGTCTTACAGTCTCTGCCCATTGCACACCCTTTGCCCATATTATTATACAAGCACTCACTACACATTTATCCACTTCTCTTCTGATGCTTTTTTCAGAAACAATCTAATATAAGAGGCAGCTGTAACTCTTTAGCTCCTATTGGCTCCTTGCAAAAAAAAAAAAAATGTATTAATAGCCAGGTCTTCACACCTCAGAAACAGAAAGGAAAAGGAAACTGTGGGCTGGCATCAGTATCTCATTTCTGCTTCTGTCATTTTGGTATCTGATGTTCCATGTGGGCATCGATGTGAAAATTTATTCCCAATTGAATAATCAGGGACAAAAATGAGTTATCTAGGTGGTATTACTTTCTGTTTCATGAACTTCTCACTAGAAACTTCAAATGCATGTGTAATGGAAGGGAACCTTTACTCTTTTATGTGATGTAACTGGGGTCTGCAAATTAAACTGAAAAAGATTAGTGGCAGAAAAATAATACATGTTTCATTAATATCAATATTTTCAATTTTACATGCATTTTGGTCTCAGAAAAAAAGAAGTAAAAAATCCAAGGAACTGGTTAGACTCAGTGACTTGTACACCATTTTAACCAGACATATTAAATTGTGAAAAAACAAAGGAAATGTGGCTTGGATTTAGGCCAATACATTGTGGAAACGTGATTGGGGAAACCAGAAAATATGTGGGAGTAGCTGATGATACACAAAGTTATTTGGTTAGGTTCATTTATGAAGACTCATTTGGGTGCTATCTTCATTCCTGGTCATAAGAGTTGTTATCCTCCTCCTGTGATAGAAGAGAGAGTACATTTAGAAGAAAAATTTATGTCCTGCTTTTAGTCAGATCCGGATAGGATAGAGAGACCTTCTGTCTCCTATTTCTCTCCAATGCCTTCAGTTCAAAATAATCTTTATGCCAAATGGCAATTTTGGGGTGGCATATTCTGATTTGATTCACATGAGTAAATTCTTTTTGTTTATCAAAAAGCCATAGCCCATAAATGCATCCGTTTTTTTCCCAATAAGAATTCCACATTATCATTTACGGAAATCATAAAAATACTAAAACTGTGAATTCTTACACTAATGAAATAGCGTCCTGTGGCTGTGTGGTGATGATGGTGGGTACATTAGGATAAGTCTCTCTGGAACATCTTGCTTCTTCAGATATATTGCCAAGGTTTAGATTTCTTAATGTGCATGTTTCCAAATCATTTGTTATTAGCATGGACAGACTCTGGAATTACCACCTGGATGTCTTAAGATTCTTTTATTTTTTTAAATAGGAAGGTTTTCTTTCATCCTCCTGCCCCCTGCATGTATTAAAGCATAAATTAAAGTTAACTTTTAGGGTATTTTTTTTCTTTTTATCATTATACCTTTAACTGATTTCTGAAAAATGGGCAGACTTTCCTTAGCAGATGCTCTATTATCTTAATATGAGTATGGGAAAAAAAACCAGAAGAAAACCTGAAGAGATTGTGATGAAAGAGGTGCCATTGTATTTATGAATGTGCCTTGCTCACAAGTGACACCAACATCGGAATCCTAATTGTGTGCAAAGAAATAGTACTACTAAAATTTTTCTTTGTATGTAGTTAAACCACTCTTTTCCCAGCATCCATTCTAAATATTACACACTCTCATATTATTTTAAATAATAAAAAAATAATCTATCCAATTTATATTCCTACTGGGACATTCTGGTGAAATTAGCTGATATAATAAGTAGTTTGAAGGAATGTGGCAATACCTAATGCCTTTTCCTCCAAGGTAACATCTGTATTTTAGAGCCACTTCTACTTTCTGAAACGGGCCAAAATCTGATAGAACAGCTTTCTGTTTATCACTTTATGCACTATTAGGAAGTTATAAAACGTAAAATTTACAGAACCTTTTGATAAAAGCATTTTTATGCCATTTTCAGATGAGGATAATAAGATATTTTGTCACTTGCCCAAGGTCACAGAATACTACAAAACTTTTGACAAAAATGATGATTCTATTTCCACTTGGCTAAATAAACAATAAAAAGCAATGGTTTCCCCATTGCAATATGTAGATACTCTGTGGTTTCCACAGATGATCACTTGAATTCCATTAAAAATTAAAATTTAGTCATGAATAATATTCATATTATGAATGAACGGGCACTAGGCATGTAGCTCAATGGTAAAGCAAATGAATGAGGCCCTGGGTTCAATCTTCAGCATTAAAGATTAATTAATTAATTCATAAGGCTCTCTTCATATCTATACATATACACATATATTTAACATATATAATACATACACACACAGATGAAGCTGGATATAATTAAATGCTGTTAAAAATAGTTCCACAGCTTTTACATTTTTTTTTCAATATGACATTTATAATGTTGCTTCTAAGACCTAAGTGCTAATAAGCCTGGAAACTTTCAAAAAACATAATGAGAGAATTGATGAGAGGTTTCTGAATAACAACCGGAAGAAGGTTGAGGTGTTTTTCAAAACAAATTACCAGGGCTGGGGATATGGCTGAAGCAGTAACACTCTCACCTGGCATGCATGGGGCACTGGGTTCGATCCTCTGCACCACATAAAAATAAAATAGTTGTTGTGTCCACCAAAAACTAAACAATAAAGATTAAAAAATTCTCTCTCTCTCTCTTTAAAAAAAAAAATTACCACTAGGCTACCATTTTTGATTTCACATAGGACAGCCATAGATTTAGCTATCATTGAGAATTTCTTCATGCAGTACTCTGTCTCCCATCACTTTAGAAGTTACAAACTGAATTGGTACTTTATTCATAATCTTCTATATTGCTGCAACACTGGCTTTATGTTGTAGTTCTTCTACATTTCACTACCCTTCCTCAGGGTATAACTTTCTCTAATCTTTTGAGCTAGCTTCCAGATTTCTGGGCCTATTTTTGAACTGTGTAGAGAAGCCTGGTACATACTTCCAGATATTCCAGAGGTTGCAGATTCATCATGAATTGGAAGGCTGTTATCCAAGAAAGATGGATTAAGGTCAAAGGGAAAATAGAGGATGATCTTGCTCCATTTGTCACTTGCACTGACATGCAGAGTCTCATTCTTAGGAAGATATTTTTCATGTGCTGAGAAGATGCTTGGGATTTTATGTGTTGTGAAAGGTTTGAAGTGACATCTTAAACATAAGATTCATGCACAAAAGGGAAAGTAACAATATGTAGTGAAAAGAGGGACTTTGAAGTCAAATGTTAAAGGTTTTATTCTTCATTTTCATCCTTCATCAACTCTAGGATCTGTCCAATCAGGACAGATGTGTGTGTGTGTGTGTGTGTGTGTGTGTGTTTGTGTAAAGTAGGATGGATATATGTGTGTATGTGTGTGTGTGAGAGGGAGAGAGAGTATTGCATTATATATCTATATCTATCTACATCTATCTCTATCTATTTATCTATATGTATTACCATATGTGTGTGTGTTCCTCTAAGAAGAGAAACAGGCCCAAGATATAATTAGATTTGTAAAAGTTTTATTAGGAAAAGTACTTGAAAAGGAAAAGGAAGAAAGGACAGAAGGAAGAAGGGAGGGACCTCAGTGTTCAGCGTGATTATGGCACTAGTAGAAGGAAAGGGGAAATAAAAGGGGCAAAATTGGGTATGAAGTGTCTTCTAATATATGGCATGTCTGAGAAATTGTCAAGAAGGCAGGAAGTCACATTCTTACACCAAAGTGGCCTTTAAAAAAGGGTCACCTGATACAGGAATGGGCTTTGCCTGTTCCTACCTGCCGGAGTCTGGCTGGGCACAATTCAGGAACCACTTGTCAAAAGAAATGAACTTTATTTTTAGAACACACAGGCCAAACCACACAGCTCTTCAGGAAAACCTTCAGAGCCCAACTGCCACCACTGGCTTCCCACAAGCCTCTCAACCTCCCCACCTCCTCCTGCTCTTGAGGCCCATTGGCTGGGTCGCGTGGGCAGAGCCAAAAAAGTCCCCCAATGAGCAGCTTTGTGGTCTGAAAGGGCAGGGAAACAACCCAATGAGCATCACTACAGAGGAGCCAATCAGCTGGCAGCTAGAAGTTTGCTGGGGCCACTGTGAGCCAATCATCAGCTGGCAGCTGGAAGTTTGCTGGCAGCTGGAAGTTTGCTGGGGCTCCTTCAGCTGTGGCTCTCAACACCTACCTGCAAGTCACCTCTTTCTCTATTCCTATCTGTAAGTCACCACCAAAAACATAGCTGCCTCCATGTGGACCTGGTATTGGATCCAGAAAGGCAGCACATGGGACTGCTAACCAACTCTATTCTCCCTCCAGGGTCTTCTGAATGAGAGTTAAGGGGTGCATTTCCATGCACCACAGTGTGTGAACTAGAAAGTCTGCACTTATTTTAAGACTCTGAGAGGAAGTAGCTTGGTACATTATAAGGATTCCTTAAGACTTCTCAGAATGCCTTCATTAAACAACAGCAGGAACACTTAATGAAAACCATCTGTCAGAGACTTTCAAATTTTAGGGTATATAAGAAAACATTTAGTGGTTTACCAAAATGTTTTTCCAAGCCTCATGAACTGTAATTCAATGGATAGGTAATTAAGATCATTTTAAAAAGCAATGAGGACATCTGGCACTGTGACCCACACCTGTAATCCCACTGATTCACAAGGCAGAGGCAGGAGGATTACAAGTTTGAGGCTAGCTTAGGCAATTTGGGGAGATAAAAAATAAAAAGGGCTAGAAATTTACTTCAGTGGTAGAACACCCAGGGTTCAATTCCTAGTACAACACACACACACACACACACACACACAAAACCACACACACAAATAACAACAAAAACAAGGGCATTCTGAATTGGTGGTTTATATACTACAGTCTGACAGATACTGATCTACCTAAGTTATACAGAACACATAAAACTGCATTCATTATACTATATTTAAGAAGACTAAATATATTTTCAAATTAAAAAAAAATACTCTAGGAATTAAGAGTTTATATTATATTATATAATATACAATTGAGATATTAATAGAGTAGTAGTTTTTAAGAAAGAAACCAGGAGACACTGACAGTATTTGGGCGAGTTCCTTTCCCTTTCTCAGCTGGTATCCATCTCTTAGACTACAGGCCATTATCTACTTTAATCACAATGAATCATGGGGTGAGCTGCATTTGTGAATGGCAAGTACTTACTTATGCAAATAAATGGACCACACTGTGCTAACTTGGATGATCAAGCTTTCCAGGTCAAGTAGGGCATTTTCCCAGATTAGGTAAATCTCTTTGGAGATAGCTCTACTCTAATGATTTTTCTCTATCATTCACTCTGGAATCTCAAGTAGTATTTTTTGTCCTTAAATTGTTCCCCAAATATTAGTCATATTGACTGTAGATACTTTTTTCTTTGAAACATTCATTACCTTTTTGAACTCTATCATTTTCCTATTGTTCACCTCACAAAAGTAAACTCAAAATAGAATGGATACTCCAGTGAAAGATATGAAAGCCATATGAAAGGCAGGTTCACTATAAATGCATGTAAATTACTTTATAAAAATGTTGCAAAATACTCTACAAGGGATTTATTTAATGTAAGCAAAATATTTTTAAATTGGCTTTTTATGTAATGTCCCTATAATTTTTCAATAGCCTGAAAATAGTATTTAGTGACAGAATTATAATTTCACAACAATAACTTTCTTAGTTTGAAATCATACCGTGACCTAATAGAGGTCATTCTTATTTGTTTTACAGTTTCATTTCTATGTTGCAAACTTAAATGCAAGACTGCCTTCCTGGTGCTTTAGTTAATCTAGGGTACTATAAATAATATTTAAATGACAGAATGGTACATTAGACTTCAGTTTCCATTAATTATCAAAATTATTAGCTTGTGGTTTGCACATTGTTTTATAACTGCACAGAAATAATTACACATACATTTTCCAAATGACGTGCACCCTCATAGAAGACCTGTGTTAACTTTAAAGCCACAGTTCCCACATAGCATCCGGAAATTCAGTTTTCATATGAGGTCAAATGAGGAGGATGATGGGGCCACTTAGCAGCTATTACAATCTGTCAAAACATTTTAAGTTCTTGTGAAAAAAAAAGCTTGTATCAAATCATTTCTAATGTTCTGACCTAAGTTTTTGTTATACACTCCGTTAGAGACGGTGTCTACAAAGGGTACATTGTTTCATGGCTTTGGAATCCTGACTTTGATCTATCTATGGGCATATATGGTCACATATCTAAAGAGAAAAATCCTTTCTTCTGTATGAACTGGTAGAGACTGCTAACTTTAAATTCTCCCTCTTAGGTTTGAGGTCACTGTTCAAAGAATCCATTGCTGCAAAAGAGCCCACAGCATCTCATTGCATTTAAAGATGATATGACAATCCAACCTTTTTTTTTTTTTCCTTTGTAGGGGAAGTATATTTACAGTCTTCAAAGATAGTCTTGTTGATGCTGAGTACCTAAAAAAGAAGAGCTCACAGTGATCTAGTCGCCCCCCAGGTAGTTCCGTTTAGGATAATGATATTACCAAACCACACTTGGAATTCTTAGATCCTCAGGACTTGCTTAAACCCAGAAGAAAATCAAGCAAAGTGATGCTGTGAGCATTGAAAAGAAAGAGCAAATGAGAAACAGGTGTTTTAATATTCATGGTTTACATCATCCAGTATAACCATGGTCATTGTGACTATTGATTTTCCTATTGTAAAATGTGGTTAAATGCCTTTGGTGTGGTTGATGTCTCATAATATGGACACCTCAGTCCATGTAGACATCTTCTCTATTTCGCTACTTCACAGTAAAAGTGAACAAAAGAATGAGAAGGCTGTCAATAGAGGCAGCTCATTTAAAAAAAAAACAAAACACAACAGAAGTTTCAGATTTTTGGTTAATCTGGTGATAACAGAAACCTTATGTAAACCAGCTCACTGGCTACAATAACGGATAGTTTGCCTATTGAAAATTTAAGGATTGAAATATTGACCCATTGTCAAGCTATGCCATCCAAAACAATGGGAATGTTCACACATTGTTGAGAGGGGACAAAAGTAATTTAATGTGAAAGTTATTTGGAAAACATGCAAAATTAATTTTTCTCATTTTCAAAGCTTTAGAATAAAGGTTGTGATTCATAATTTATATCTAAGATGTAAGAAATTAAGCGAGGAAATAAATTATACAAATTTAGACAACAAAGGATTTTCTGTATAAATTCAAAATTATTTTAGATAACATAGTACAAGCACCTTAATTCATTTTGCAATGGGTATAATTTTTCCCATCAAAGAAGAATATATGAATGCTAAACTTTTCAAGCTTTTCAGGAAGAATAATTTTTTCTATCTAGAATCACATCCAACTGTGGGGTTTAATTATGTCCTCTGAATCAATATGTCAATTCTCATCCTATTCTAAACCAAATTACTCCCATGGTAAATTCTAGGATTCCTCTTCTTTGATCTCTCAGACTGCCCTATATCTTAAAGTGCTTCTCAGAATATAATCCCCAATATTTTCCTTTCTCTGAAAGCTGTAGTTAATTCATCCAAAACACAACCCTTAAATTTTTGTAGGGAATGGAATTGTTTTCTTTCCATTCCATGTGTTATAAAGTAAGTGTTTTACTTGTTCCTCTTTGCCTCTTTGGCACATGCCTGTAATCCCAGCAACTGGGGAGGCTGAGGCAAGAGAATCACAAGTTCAAGGCCAGCTTCAGAAACTTAGTGAGGCTCTGAGCAACTTAGCAAAATCCTGTCTCAAAATTAAAAAATCAAATGGGCAGAAGATGTAGCTCATGGTAGATGCCCTGGGTTTAATCTTTGATACCAAAACAAACAAACAAAAAACCCCAACAACTATATCTTCGCTTTCGTTTTTCAGAAACCCAGAGTTTTTGAAGCTCAAGTCATCCAGCTAGTTGCTTCTAAACCCTTGGGCTTTCAAACTCTTACCTCTTATATCTTTTTCTCCACCCCAGCTCAGCTGATTGTTTAAAGGCTCAAACCGGATACCTTTTCATAACCAGTAACAGCATCCCTCCATGATCAATCATAATTTGGCATTCTGTATCGTTTTTTACTCTCTAGATCACTGGTTAAAATAACACTACTTCTGTTGATTATTTTTATCTCTTTTCATTCTCCATCATCTCTTCTTGTTTTCACCTCCCTTGATGATTAGCATGTATTCTCTGATTCAGAGTAATTACCACTTCATTATAAGCAACCTTACTTATTTTGCACTTTTTTTCTTAAAATCATACTCATCTGTAAGATCTGTGTTTCAGTCAATCATGTTCTTAGTTTCAGCCTAAATACCAACTCCTAAAAGTTACACTCATATAATTAAACAATACTAATTCAATTCTCCACCCTACAAAATTAGTTTATACCTTCTATTCTCTACTGGATTTTACTTAATTTTCTCAAAAAGGTTTTGCTTTTTACAATGATACCAACTGATTTTCATAGATGTTGATTTCTTACACCTTGAAAAGGGTCAGGAAGTTCAGTGATCAGAAAGAAGCTAATAAAGTCTTTCCATTCATGAATGTTTGAAGCCAGTGGCTATCTATAGGAGAGGCCTTCATGCATATATGTGTGAAATATTCAACCACCTTTCCTAGAATATAATAGGTAACTATGTATCAGTAATACTTCATTTCATCTCAGAGTTATTGTAAGTAAAACATGAATACAGAACAATCACATGTTAAATGTGTCAATCAGTTGTCCCCCAAGTGCACCAAGGCATTAGAATATCTCTAGAGCAGGGACTCTTTACTCTTCATTTTGTACCTACAGTGTTCTCGTCCTGGTAGATGGTTCTCAATATGCATTTATTTGAAATGTCTCCTCTATTTTGCAGTTAGGTCCTATACCTATAAATGTTAAAATTCTAGGAATGTTTGAGTGTAAACATGTGTCTTG
The DNA here is from genome assembly GCF_048772815.1 of Callospermophilus lateralis. Taxonomy (NCBI): domain Eukaryota; kingdom Metazoa; phylum Chordata; class Mammalia; order Rodentia; family Sciuridae; genus Callospermophilus; species Callospermophilus lateralis. The sequence continues at coordinate 105,224,984 of NC_135313.1, read as the reverse complement.
TTTATTATTTTGTGTGTGTTCCTAAAATAAATAATATGTTACATGTATCTTCTAATAGGGAAAAAGTAAATGTCACCATATACAAAGAGCACAGTTATAATCAAATGAGAAAATGGAAAAGCAAATGAAGAGACTTATTCCCTTACTGTCACGAACAGTGATATGGAAAATAAGGTGGCTTTTTGGTCCCATAGGATTTCACATCTTGTCTCTACCACTTAATGCCCGTTTATCATTGTAAAAAGCAAAACCCATGAAATCAAAATCCTAAACCTCTAAAATAATTAAAAGATGCAGGATCTGAAAGACAGTAGGCATTTGATGTATTTCTCCTTTCTCTATTCCTAACACTTTGTCAAGAAATATTTCTGAGAGAAAATTAAGTTCAGAACCAAAGTACCAAATTTCTTTGAATACTCTGACAGAAAATAGCTGAAGTCCAGAAAATACAGCAAAATATCAGATAATTACATAGGTGAAGAAGAGAGTGCCCAAGCCACTGTATCAGTGGTAGAGCTAGAAAATTATTTTTCTCTAAAACCAATGATTCAGCCAAGAAATTCTAAAATAAAACAGAATGTGCACATCTATCTTCACATTTTGATTGAAGTTGCAAAGACTGGCACACAACATATTTACTGTTGCTATTTCTAGAAGTGAACCTTGACAAAATTTTAGAATAAAGTTTATTTTCATTTATTTCACTTTCAACTGTTTTCTTTCTTCTTGACCCCAAGTATCTACCTGTGTCCTATTTTGCAAGCTTCTTTAATTACTTGCACAATTTACATGGTATTTCAAATACATATATCTCCAATCATGGAAATACATAAGATAAATTTAATTAAATTTAGTCTGAATAGTTTTTCAATCAAATTTCATCATCTAGACATTTATGTGTTCTTTTTCTTATATTCGAAAGCTTTTCTTCTGATTCTAGTGATCCTTCCTGCCCAGGTAGAAAATTAAGACACAAAGAATATTTAAACATATACTTTTGGCAATAATTAACATGGGGTTACACCCTCAAGAATAATTTCAGTACAGAAATGCATTTCCATACGAAATGAATTGCGTTATGTATGCTAATTTGTCCACAGATTTTTTTTCTTACTGACACATGATAGAACTCTTTTTTTCTAATATGTCATTATATCATTCTTTCTTCAGTGACCTTATAATGTTCCACAATTTAAAGGTAACATAATTTATTCAGTTACTGTTCTTAACCTATAAGATGACTCAAAATCAAATAATTTTTCAATCTTAGTGAGTTTCTGAATATTTGTCATGCATAGACTAGTGTTTTTAATAGTTTCACTCAAAAGAGAAAAAATTTGAAAATTATATCATATGTCTATTTGAAGCATTTCTATGTTAAAGAATTGACGTTTTTAATGTTTTCAAGTTTAACTCCCAATTTCAGTAGCTTTTTATAGTAATTTCTGTTTTATTTGTAGAAGAATCAGCTTGGTTAGAGAGAGAAGAGCAGGAATTTGGGAGGCAGGTTCTCAGCTTAGACATGAACTTAAATGCTTGGTTTTGAGAAGTAAATATATTTTCCTGTCTTCATTGAGATAGTGTGAGTGATAATCTGAGTTTTTGAATTTTGATACCGACTTTCTTATTTCTCATGATACTATGAAGAAAACCATGAAAATGCAGTAAGCCAGTAACAGAAAACAGAAAAATCCTTCCTACTCCCGATAAAATAGAATGTAGCAAGCACTGAACTTTAAAAGCACATATAGTTGTGCACATGCTCCTATAGAGTTTTCTATGAAGGTAATTTACTGTTTCAAGTTTTAAAACTCTTGAGTATGAAATTATTTTAAATTTTAAAAATTGCAAAATTATTTAATAAAACACAATGGGGCCTGGGGTTGTGGCTAAGAGGTAGAGCGCCCTTCTAGCATGTGCAAGGTGCTGGATTTGATCCTTTGCACCACATAAAAATAAAATAAAGGCATTGTGTCCAACTACAACTGAAAAAAAAATATTTAAAAAAACATAATGAACTCTAAGAGCCTTTCACTACATGTTTATGTGCCTGCCAATACACTTACAAGCACACACACATTGGTATCTTTTTTTCTTAAACACATCAAAATAAGTTGCTTTTGTGATGTTCTGATAGCTGGAAGTATTTTAGTGTTTATTTCTTTAAACAGGACATTCTCTTTCAAAATCTTATTACAGTGACCAAATCAGGAAATTAAGATCATACAAAATTATCATCAAATCTATAGGCCATATTCAAATTTTGCCAGTTGTTCTACTCATGTTGGGAAGAACAAAGATTCCAATTCTTCTCCCAATGTAAAATCACACATTTTTTTTTCTTTTTTTTTTTTTTCTGCAGTCCCTGCCGCAGTCCCGCTGCAGCAGAATAACTGGGGGGGGGGGGGGGAGGGGGGGGGTTTAGGAGCAACTTGTGTAGATTGATACAGCAGGAGTAGGAGCCATTTATTGGCTGGGATGAAGGCAGGAACTCTGATGGCTAAAGAAAATCCTGTAGCATGCCACTAAGAAAGCAACCTTCTGAACAATTTAGTACATTATCTCAAGGTTTTTTACATTTGAAATAAGCCTTAATAGCGTTCATTACTCATTAGCCTCCAGGTGTGGGAGAATCATTGTAGTTACTGGCCTTGGAAATGATCAAACTTCAGGGGCGCCCTGTGCATCCTGGGTTGGTAGCCTCCTGGGCAGCCCCAGATAGCCCAGGACTCCTGGGGAGAGCCCGGGGAGTGACCCGGACTCAAGGGCACAGGGAGCAAGAGCCTACAAGACTGTGCCTCCGGGTCAGGTCTGGATTTGGGCTCTCACAGTGGCATCCCGCTCCCTGGGCAAGGGGCAGGGAAGAGGAAAAACCTTGCTGTGCCTTGACCTGCTTGCGCACCTGGCAGATGCACGGATTCACGCACACTCTGGTAACGAAAAGTATTCAGTAATAGCCTTTTGCTGCAACTTTTTTCCTGATAATCCTTCTTCTGAACTTTCTTTTTCTTTCTGACTAGAGTTCGTGGGCTTTTATCAACACATGCCCTAATTGCTCTTGGTTCCACTGGGGTGCCTCTTTCCTTAGTAATTTACTTCTCACCCCTTCCATATTTTCATCACAAAGACAATACAATACACCAAGACAAAACAAGACACAAACATACTGTATCAATCTTCTCCATTTTCTCAAAATGGCCATCTTTCCTCTAGCCCTATCTGCCTAGGGACGAGCAGCTTTTTTTTTTCATCACTTACCCCCGAGTGTCCCGGGGCTCCCCATAACGGGCCACCATCTGCCGCAGTCCAGCTGCAGTCCGGCTGCAGCAAAATAACAGGGGGGGGGGGTGACGAACAACTTGTGTAGATTGATACAGCAGGAGTAGGAGCCGTTTATTGTAGAACAGGAGCGGTATTTATACATTCCACACAGCTTATCTTAATTAACATAAAATAGATACAGCAGTCAACCAATAAGGAATCTCCACACTTAATGGCTCCTCGCTGTCGTTACTTCACAAACCACTCCATCTGGCATTTTGCCAGGCTCCATCCAGATTTGTTTACAGACTCTAACATTTCTCTGGCAAAATGCCAGGCGCCATCCTGACTTGTTTACAGACTCTAACATTGACTCTAACATTTTTTTAAAATATATTATGCTTACATTTTTTAATCCCTTTATTTATTTATTTGTTTATTTATCTATCTATCTATTTATTTATTTTTTTATGTGGTGCTGAGGTTCAAACCCAGGGCCTCACACATGCTACGCGAGCGCTCTACCACTGAGCCACAACCCAGCTCCCACACATTACTTTCATTTTACATGTCTGTTTTATTTTCTTTTATCTGGAATATTCTGTCAAATATTGTTTTTAATTGACTTGTCATCTTTAAGGAATTCAGGCTAATTATTTTATAGATATACTACCATTTGTGATGTCTGCTGTTTTCTCATGATTAGGTTTGGATTATATACTTTTGGCAGTAATACTGCCATACTATGGAAGTCCTTCACATTATTAAAAAAATCAGGATCATGTGATATTTATGTGTGTTATTGTAGTCAATTACAACATTTGATTAAGATAATGACACTTTGTAATTTGAATAACTAATAATTTTCAATAGAGTATTATTTTGGAGTTTTATAATCTTTTTATCAATTTTTACTAGTGTTTTAACATCTACATGTTTTTTTCTTTCCTGAAACCATAATTTATTATGCTGTGTCTAAGTGAAGATTTTTTTTACTTCCTTTATTTCCTCTACATTTATTAATTTGATTTCTATTATCATTCCCTTATTACTTAGAAAAGAGTTTTTAGGATTTTAATAACTTCAAGTGAACATTACCAAGATAAATTGACTCTGCACTTATCACTTTCATGTGAAGTTCCATTACTCCTTTGTGGCTGTTTAATTATATTTACTCCATTTTTAATCTTTCCTTGTCCTCTAAATTTTTATGATTTGGAGATAGTCTTTTTTAATTTTGCTCAGCTGTCCATGCCACAATTTCTTTCTACTGATCTTATCTTGCTTTGCTGGATATTATTTGTGTCCAAGTCATATCCCAAGCCCTTCTTTTATTTATTTATTTATTTATTTATTTATTTTTTTTTTTCATCTTTCATACATTTGATTCAAGTGAGTTATGAACTTCCATTTTTACCCCAAATACGAATTGCAGAATCACATCAGTTACACATTCACAATGTTTACATAATGCCATATTAGTGACTGTTGTATTCTGCTGCCTTTCGTATCCCCTACTAACCCCCCTCCCCTCCCCTCCCATCTTCCCTCTCTACCTCATCTGTTGTTGCTCAGTTCTCTCCCTCCCCCCACCCTTTCCCCTCACAACCTCATATATGTGATCAATGGTAAAGAATAGAGGACACAGAAACCAATCCACAAAATTACAACTTTCTTATATTTGATAAAGGGGCTAAAAACATGCAATGGAGGAAGGATAGCATCTTCAACAAATGGTGCTGGGAAAATTGGAAATCCATATGCAACAAAATGAAACTGAATCCCTTTCTCTCGCCATGCACAAAAGCCCTTCTTTTACTGTACAATATCACCCATATTTTGCAATACCTGCATTATTCATGGACTTTCACCAGCCCTTAGTTAAGCAGTATAAGGGAAAAAAAAAAGAATTACAGAGAGATGAACTAAATGAGTTTGTATTCTATGGTTCAAAATTAACAAAACCAAGCTATGGACCCAGCCACCTACTTTCAGAGCCTGTACTCAAAATCATTAATGTTCAAGCCATCTAAGTGGACTGCATTTTGATTTTGAAAATTGGAAGACATGTAATACTCTATCTTAAGTTTCAAAAAAGGCAAACATTTGTTGCTTAATAAATTAAGTAAAAGATGTATTTGGCTTTAATTAAAAGGACAGTAGTATGCTACAGTTCATATATTACATAATTGTAATTTTGTAGCACCATTGGTTTTGGTAATTAATTTGTACTTAATTTTATATATCAAATTTTAATTATACTGGGTATAGGGAAAGGAGTTTATACAGAATTAATTAATAGGAGATTTATTTGAAAATATACTTAAGTCATATTACATGGTTAATGGATAATTTTGTTCTATTTCATACAAGAGTAACGTGATGAAACAGAAAATGATCATTAGAAAAATACCCTTTAACCTGATAAATTTTATTTATTTAACTGTAGTTATCATATTTAGTATGAATCAGTATGAACATACACCCAGCCACTTCCATGTGTACACTGCATAAATATCTGCTCAGACTGAGGGACAATAGGGAGTTCTCTGAGTCAAGAATCCAGGAGAACTTTAGGGGACCCACTGTTATTGCCTTGATGATCATGATCCTGCTTATTATTATTGGAAATTAGTTTTATAACAAATATAAACTAAAACTAATTTGAAATAAAATAACACCATGTGAAAATACTAATTACTCAAAATTAAATAACCTAAAAAATAATCAGAAAAACATTTTTTTTTTCAATTACCAAATCTTAAGTCATTTTCCTGGCAATTGAAATTACTTTACAATGATCTATGTGATACAGAGACTAAATCTGATCATCTCTGGAGAAAAATTATGTAATAATTCTCTTGGTATTGAATTGTTGCCTTCTGAGGAGTCTTTATTCCTACACAGAAATCAAGACTATTGGAAAACTCTTGGCCTCGTGAGTGGTGTTTTCTGATTTTTTTGCAAGTAATATTCATCATGGGTTAGATGTTAGAAGCTAAGAAATGTTTAAAGTTATGGAGACTACATCTGCAAAGCCAAAATAAGCAGAAAGACATCAAATAATTCCACCAAATCCATCAGAATAGAATAAAGGAGGAAAATCTGAAATCCACATTTCCTTAAATTGGCTCATCTGTTTCACTCTTGTTAAAATGTCAAGTCTTAATGCTGCTAGACATTTTCTCTATATTTCATCAAGGATAAAATATTTGATCAGGACTGATATCAAACGTTTTAGTCTTTTACATAGTTTGTGCTTTGAATCACACATAGACTTTTTACCCAGACATCTTCTTCTGGGTCCACATGTTTTATGAGAACTTCATACTCTATCAGAATGTTTTCCTCTTAAAGAAATCACTCATTATCTAAATGCTGTCTTTCTCCTTCCACAAGTGCATGTCCATTATTAGTTCAAGTACATGCCCTGTGCTAAAATTATTCTTATCGCCTAACTTGAGTATGCCTATTAAAGGGGTGTGAGAAAAGCATGAAAGTAATGTTCTTTGGTTAAAGACACAAATTTACAAACAATTTTATCTTATGTACACATATTGACCAAGCTATAGAAACTAATACAATAATTCTATGTGATTGAAAATTTAACAAATGATGTAAGTAGGAATATAATGAGACAAAATTTTCAGAGCATTCATATGTCATATGCTACCTGGTGTCATTCTTTGATTAAGTGTTTCATGTGGCCCATGTGAGTGTATTGACTTCTACCACAGTACTGAGGGGAGGCTTGGTGAATGCTAGCCACTGTATTAATCAGGATATAAGGACATACAGACAGTCACCTTCTGTAGGCACTCATACATCTGGCTAATGTTTGAGGAAGCCATGTCACATGTCACAAATTCAGCCTAGTTCTGCTACTGAACTAACTGAAGAAGCTCAATAATTAGATCCATCGAAATATTAGGTACAAGTCAATGGAATGCAAAAAGGATCATAGTGGCTACTCTCTCACTATGATTGTTGTCAACATCTTTAATAATATGTGCAATGTGCAGAAATATGATATGAACAGCATTGCATTGCGCAGGAAATGGGCACTAATACTGTGTCTCTTCGCTCTGCCTTAATCACAAGGATCCTGCCTAATTTGTTTCAAAAGACCTTGAGTACTTATTTTTTTCCCTTATTTTAGAGAAGAAAAATGTGCTAGTTGTGGAAATTGTGAAAAATTGAGAAAATATTTAAAGTAAAGAAAAAAAAAACACACAATCTCAAAATCCCCAAAGAACATTCTAAAGAATTATTGTTGTATTTACCTTCTAATGTTTTTGTGCAAGTGTGTGTGTGTGTGTGTGTGTCTGTCTGTATGTGTATGTGTATGTGCACACATGCATGTTTTATAAAGTAAAATTGCATATTCTCAGAGGGGATATAAAGTAACATTTTTCACATTTTCAAACTAAATTTTTAAGGAATATTTTTCTATTGGACAATCATATTACTCAAACACAAAGTACTTTACAAAGCTATTGTCTGAACAAAGGAAAGCTGTCTAATTACAGTATTATATATCGTGCACTTTAAAAAGCTTGATATATTTACAGATCAAAGCATGTAATACCACACCTGGGTTGCTATAGAGATGTCTAAATTTTATCAAGATAAAAAAACTTTAACAATAAATGCATGTTTTAATAAGTATGCTAAAGACTTAACTTAAACACCCACAAATTTTTTTTAGAAGCATTGTGTGAAAATGCAGGTGCAAGGTATAATGTGTCTTTTAATTAGCTGTGTTTTTTTTTTAATTTTGTGTCTTTGATTCTTCTGATGCACCTTTTCTTCTAACTTATTTCCTCATTTAAAAATTGCTAGTAAAAAAGTTATGTCCATCAAACTTTTCAGACTTTGCTTGTCATACTTATAGCATAAGTGTGAAGAAAATACACACTTACAGACATATGTACACAACCTGTGTCTGTATGTATCTCCAGTTGTCCCTCATTGTTCGGGAGGCTTTGGTTCTAGTACTCTCCATGGATACCAAAATGACAGATTTTGGTATCAGATCCAAGTCCCTTCTATAAAATGGCACAGTAGTTGCATATAACCTATACAATTCTTCTTTATACTTTAAATCATCTCTAGATTACTTATAATAACTGATACAATGGATGAATGTAAATAGTTGTCATACTGCATTGTTTAGGAAATAATGACCAAAAAAACAATAGTATCTGTTCAATACACATTTTCCCCTGAATAGTTTCTACTTTTGATTAGTTCAATCTGCATTGCAACCCCCCAGAGAAACAACTGCATGCACATGCATATTCAAACACATATAAATATGAACATATATATGTACATTTGCATTTGCTTATTCATACCTCTCCCTCTCCTCTGTGTATTATCATAGCACTAGCATGAAGATTCTTATTATTCTTGAGACAGAACCAATATCATCTGATTTGTCTAAGAGTCATCATATGAATTTAGAACTTTGAAATTTTCTGAGAAATTAGGGAGGATAATTCTTAGGGAGCCTAGAACCTTAGCATCCAGTTTGTTGATTTGACAGTCTCTAAAGAAAAATGAACACTTATTAATAAGACTGAAGTTTACCATCATCATACCTTTATCATACCTTTTCTTTCTTTCTTTCTTTCTTTTTCTTTTTAAGCAAGATTTGAAAAACTTTGGGCCTGGTAGAAAATAAGAGCGACTTGTGTTAGCAATTAATATTTCATGTTACTGTCAGTAGGAAAGCCAGGGAAGGGTGACCTTAGAATTCCATTTGTAATGATACCATGTGGAAGGTATTCTGCTTGTTCCTTCTGCTGTGTTCAGGGCCTCAAAAGAGTTACACTGAACTCATGGTCTTGTGCAGTTACTTAAAGTAGAATTTGTTACTGAGTTTTACAAGAATGCAGAGATGTTAAGGCACTGAAATGACATGTAGAATCTGAGAAAACCTAGTAAAATAGTTAAGCCCCCTTATCTTCATGTGATAAACTTCAATACCCCCAGGAAAAGTCTGCAATCTTGATAGTATGGGGCCTTATGCCCAAGCATCAAGATACTGAGACAGTTGATCTGATAAGGAAGATGGTGAGTAGGAGACTAGCAGGACAGCGCAGATATGCTAGACAAAGTGGTGGTTCACATCCCAGCTAGGCCCAAGCAGTAAGTGCAAGATTCCTTCACACTACTAAGAATGGCATGAAATTTAAAACTTATGAGCTATTTATTTCTGTAATTGTCCTTTTAATATTCCTAGATCATAGTTGTCTATAGATCACTGAAACTGGAATATTAAACAGTGGATAAGGAGGAGCTACTGTAATAACAAATAGGAAACAGAACAATCAGAATAGGGTGGTTATGTTAAGAAACAAAGATATGGACACATACACTCTGCATGAGGCCCAGGCTTCCTGAGATTTGTAAACTCTGGGAATTTTAGCAGGATTCTTATCTTCTTTTCTGTGTCATGAATTAACTTAGTCAACAGTCATTCTTTCACCCACATACCCAGGAACCTGGACATCTTACTTCATTCTCCCCTCTCTTCACCAACCCCCTCCACTCTCCCTCTGGTCCTGCTGCCTCATTTTCAGGATTAATTTACATCCTCCCCCCCCCCACTTTTTTTTTTCCTTAATGGCTAGCTCTCAACATAGTATTAACTCTATCCTGAAATATTAAGAGATCCTGGAACCTGTTTTACTCCCACCAATCTTGTTTCCTTATCATCCCCCACATTTTAATCAGGGTAATGAGACAAAATTATAATGATTTGTTTTTCTATTTAAAGCTCTATTACAAGTTTCTTGCCCTCTTATACCTGTAAGAACCGAGCTCTACCTTTCCAGCTTTAGCTCCAGGACCTTGGATTTGAATGCCTTACCTATCTTTATTTTCTTAGGCATTTCAGACAGTCTTCAGCTCTTCACTCAATGGTCATTTTCTCCAGAAGATTTTCTTCCACACGCGGTTGGACTTCCCTGTCGACTTGGCACATTTCATTTTCTGCTCAGTAAATATCCTAATTTTCTAACCTTTCACTGAGCTATCAGCTTGTTGGTAGTGAGATGGTGAGGACTGACTTATTTTGCATTCCAAGTCTACAGCAGTGCCTGGAATGTGCTAGCAACCAATAAACATTTGTTGAATAATGTACCTTAGGCAGTGCGGTCTTTCAGTCTTAAAGGGCTTCCCGAGGGCTCCAGCACTCTCTGTCTGACTCCACTTTGCTGCAGCAGGACTTTCAATGGCAGCTCATTCACCTGCTGGGCCAACCCCTGTTCGTGGCCAGCACTGTGCCTATGAGGATATTTGAACCCTGACTCACAGGTGCTTAGAGAAATTCTCTGAAGTATAATATGAATCCTTGTGTGGTTTCCCTGGGAGCTGCTTTCACTAAATCCATCTGCTCCCCCTCTAGTTTTATCTTAAAATACCTTCAATTTTCCCTTCCTGTGACTGAGCCCCTCAGCTGCTTATTATCTTTGTCCTGCTGTAAGAAAAATCTGTTTTATTTTCCTTTCTTTCTTTTTTTAAGAATGAATATTCTGATACCGACAGACCAGGCTGAGCAGCTGAGTCGGTTGGTTACAGGAAAACTGGAGTCACCCCAGGCACCAAACTGTTTATAGACTGAGGGAAAAAATAAATTTAAAAAGAACTTTTTCGTAACGTTACTATATTTAGTTTTGATTTGTTGGATAGAACACATCTTTAAACATCATCATAAGAAAATGAACACTTGGTGCGGATTTAGAGCTCCCACTTGAAAAGACTTCAAATGTGAGGAGCTGGCTCCTCTGGGAACCTTTCACAGCTCTGTCATTAGTGTCAAGTGGAGGAGCCCAGAGCCCCTGTACATTTACAGCCTTTGTTCCTAAAGGATCAAACGCAGGTTTACCTTGTACATATACTAGCTAGGAGCTTGCCACTTACTCAGGAAGTGCCAGCTCTGTGTCTGAATTCAATTTGTGTTCAGAAACTGCCTGAAGCTGAATTTCAGGACACATCAGCACAGGACACATTGTTCAGATTATTCATGTGTGATGACGGAGGTAAAGTGGGAGGCAGAAAGAGCCTCCAGAATGTCCACATCCTGAAACCCAGAGCTGGTGAATATATTAAGTGACAAACAGGAATTAAGGTAGCAATTGATCCTTGAATAGACAAAGCATACTGGATTACCCAGGTGGGACTCGTGTCCACATGCATTTTAAAAGCAGAAGAGGAAAGAAGAAAAAAATTCAGAGATGTGACAAAGGTGGAGGAAGTAGGGCACGAGCCAGAGAGGACAGGCAACCTTTCTGATCTGGGAAATGCCTTCAGCTGACAGCCAGCAAGAACACATGGACTACAATTGCCAAGAGCTGAATTTTACCAATAATCTGAAGAAGGAAGCAGATGGATTCTTCCCTAGAGCCCAGAGACAACTGATGGCTTGATTTTAGTTCTGTGAAACTCATGCTGGGTTTGTGACCTACCAAACCATGAGAGAATGCATTTGTGTTGTTTGAAGCCACTAAGTTCTTGGAAACTCATTATTGAAGCGTAGAACAGTGATTCAATGATCTGTCAAAAGCGTTGATCACCTTATCCTTAATAGGTACAAAAATGCCTTCTAATTAGAACACTGTAATCAAATTATCAAGGAGAGAAGAAGATGTGGAAATGTCATCGATGGTGAAAGAACAAGACAATATTTGAGACAGTAATTGGTTAAATGGCAAACCGTAGAACATGATAAGTTGCAAATGAATTCTGTTGAGTTTTGATTAGAGTCTTAATGAACAGGTAGCAAGAAATGAGTTTTAGTTTCTTCTTTTTCCCCTCTTTTTTATTTGTTTTTCTTAGACATCCATGACAGTATATTTTGACATGTTATACACACTTATTAGAGTATAACATTCTAATCAGGATCCCAGTTTTGTGATTGTATGTGATGTAGATTTTCATTGGTAGTGTATCCATATATGTACATAGGAAAGTTGTATTAGATTCATTCATTCTATTGTCTTTGCTGTTACCATCCCTTCTTCCTTTTTTTTCATTCCTCTTTGTCTAATCCTTTGACCTTGTACCTTTCCCTTGTTTCGTATTAGCCTCCCATATCAAAGAGAATATTTGACCTTTTTTTTTTTTAAATTGGCTTATTTCACTTAGCATGATAGTCTCTAGATCCATCTATTTACCAGCAGAACTCATAAAGCCATTCCTTTTTATAGCCGAGTATTATTCCACTGTGTATGTACGCCATGTTTTCTATAGGCATTCATCTGTTGAAGGGCACTAGGTTGGTTTCATAGTTTAGCTATGATGAATTGAGTTGCTGTAATCTTTAATGTGGCTGTGTCACTATAGTATGCTGATTTTAAATCCTTTGGGTATATACCTGGGTTTGTGACAACTAAATCAAATGGTTGTTCCATTTCAAGTTTTCTGAGGAACCTCTGTACTGCTTTACAGAGTAGCTGTACCAATTTGCAGTCCCATAAATGATGTATGAGTGTGCCTTTCCCCCCACATCTTTGCCAATATTTATTGTTACTTGTTTTTATTATTGTTGCCATTCTGACAGAAGTGAGTTGGAATCTCAGTGTAATTTTAATTAGCATTGCTCTAATTTCTAGAGATGTTGAACTTTTTTTTATGTATTTGTTTAATTCACATTTCCTCTTCTGTGAAGTGTCTGTTCACTTCCTTTGCCCGTTTATTGATTGGGCTATTTGTTTTTGTTTTTGTTTTGTTTTTTGTTTGTTTTTTCCTGGTGTTAAGTGATTGAGTCCTTTATATATCCTGGAGATTAGTGCTCTGGGGTATAGGTGGTAAAGATAGTCTCCCTTTCTGTAGGATGGAAGCTTTAGTTTCTTGATCTCAACTGTCTACTAGAGGCTGAGCACCGAGCTTGGAATCAGTCTCAAGAACATTCTTTATTTGTGGTATAGTGGCATCATATCATGAAGTTGAACATTTCATGACACTGAGTAGAGATTTAGAAAAAAACAAAACAAAAAAAAAAAAACAGTTGATGTTTTTGGGGGAATTATTAAGAGCCCAGTTGGATAGAGCAGGAAGTCATGTACAGGTTGAATGATTTGGAAACAGAAGTGAAGGGAACAAATTCATCAGTGTTTTACCATTGAAAACGTCTGTAACACCTTGTGAAACATCAAGGGTAATGGACGTTTGCTGAAAGACAGCCACAAAGTTGGAGTGAACCCTCCTGCTCCTGCTCCCCCATAACAACTTCTTTAGCTCAGCAGTGGGCCAAGGGCATGGTACTGAAAATGAGACGGAATCGAGAATATTCTCTTATGCACCTTTCTGTAATCCAACAGAAATGCAGCCTGAGTTGCAACAAGTTTATGAAATAGTTGCATTTTGGAGTGTAAACCCCCTCAAACCAGGATGCAATGAGGCCATTAAAAATCAGGAGAACTGTTCAGATGATGCAGCATTCCAGCCAAAAGTGGGGGTATCTGAGGGACAGGAGAATTTATGGTGGACAAAGATAGCTCTTAGGACAGTTCCCAATCTGCTGCTTCTCCAAAAATGATATGACTAAGGCAGAGAAAGGCCCCAGCCTATCAGAAATGACACCAGATGTTGCCCCTGATGCTCATTGACCCCCAGGCCTAACGGTAGATGCAGACCCTACCTCTAATGTGTCTCCCAGCCTGGGGTTCCATAAAGCTAGGTTCCTGTGGAGCCAAAGGCTCAAGAAAGCCAGGTAGGACATTGAAAAAAGCAACATTGTTTCAGTATGAGGAGATGATTAGAATTCCTATCATCAGCAACTGTTAACACTGGGACTTTATATCACTTGACCAACTTCTCTAAAACTTTAGTTTCTTCATTTGTAAAATGGTACTGACACTAGTAATGTGCTCCTCTCAGAGTGAACATTTCTGTATTTTTGGTATAATTTCACTAACATCACATAAATCTTCAGCAAAATGTTATGTGTTATAAAGAGTTAAGTGTTGTTATAGCAATGAGAATTATATTTAGTCTGTGGGGACTGCCACAACAAAACACATGAAATGGTGGCATAAACAACAGAAGTTTATTCTTCACACTTCTGGAGGCTGGAAGTCTAGGATCAAGATTTGTTTGTAGGGGTTGTTTCTTCTGTGGCCTCCCTCCTTGGCTTGGAACTGACCTCAAGTGACTTTCCCTCTGTGTAGATGTGTCCAAATTTTCATTTCTTACAAGGACATGAGTCACATTCGAATGTGATTCACTCTAATAATTTCACTTTAACTTACCTCTTTAAAAATGTTTCCTCCAAATACAGTCACATTCATACATACAAGGGGTTGGGTCTTTAACATATGAATTTGGAGAACACAATTCCACCCACAACAATTATTATTACTATGGTTACTATTTATCCCAACTCTGTAGTTAAAATACTATATTTGATTTATGAAAGGCATAACTGCCCTCTACAGATAAAACTTCATTAAAAATGTGAATGTCTATTTTAGGTTCCTTTTAGACCTTAGGGTCACAATGTTACTACTTCTCAGGGACAATAGCAAGAAAGTAGCCTGGTGCCAGTGCCTTCCCTTTGCTCAAATAACCACAAAATTAGTGCCTTGGCCTGTGTGGTCTTTGACACCTTGATCATAAAAAAAAAACTGTCCTTAAATTATAACCTCATTTTTCGTTTTTGTGCAATGTATGGGCATCCAGTGTAGCAACTTTTTTTGTAGCAGCGCTAAATTCCATGTGGGAACACACACACACACACACACACACACAGAAAAAGAGAGAGAGAGAGAGAGAGAGAGAGAGAATACAAGCATTGTTATGCTTAGTTGATATTTTCTCCCCCAAACTTGAAACTGTATTTTCTCATTAGAGCCTCTTTCTTGTTAGGCATAGCGAGTACACTGGTATTTTAGGAAGAAGGCCTGTGTCCCAAATTCCCAGTGGTCCCCTTTAAATCCAGGCCTCAGACAAGCAAAGATATGGACAGTGAGCAGCATTTATCCCAGGGAAACTGATCAAGAAAGAGAAGCCACCTGGATTAAATAAGTCAAGGAAACCTGCATACTCAGAACCATGATTTGATATGCTAATCACTACAGAAGCATGTTTTATTGGTCCATTTAATTTGGTCTGGGGAGAAATTTCCCATAAGGATTTGGGGATTTTGCAGACCTAAGGCACTAACATACAAAGCAAAGTTGGATTTTGCTATATTAGCTGCCCCTGTGGAATCAGTTCATCAAGGCTCCTAATAACTAAAGCAATGGCTTTCAAACTTTAATGTCTTTAAGAATTATCTGGAGAGCTTGTTAAAATGCTACAGGCTCAGGAGATTCTGATTCATTCAGTCCTGAGTGGGATCCAGAAATCTGTACTGTATTAAGCCTCCTATACCACCCTAGGCAATTTTAATTTTTCATGTGAACACTCATAGAGTGTTTATTATATGTCAGACACTGTTATAAGCATTTTATAAATATTAACTTATTTGAAGTCATAAACCCCAGTGTTTTTGAATTAGTATTTTATAGGAATGAAATGAAGGCAGAATTTCTTACGCAAGTACAGCACTAGTAGGTGGCAAGGCTGAGAGCTGAACCCAGGCAATTTTGTTCCAGAATCCATTCTTTTGGCCACTATGTTATGCTTCCCCCTTATTTTGATATAAGTTTTCCACTAGTTACACTTTGATAATTCTTTAATAAAATTAAAGAAATCCACATAGGTATAATCACTGACCCCATATAAAAATGGTTCCTATAAATCAATATACCGTTTTTGAAGAAAGGAAAACACAAACATTCATTAAATATCTACTTTATACCAAGAGCTCTGATAACTAGACAGTGTTGAAAGATATTGTAAGAGAAATAATTTTAAAATCCCAGAATCTTAGCTGACAGTTTACAACTTCACTGAGTTTCTCTTTGGCTGAATCAACTCAATCAAGAAAACAAATGAAAGTCAAGCTTTCTAAGTTTTCAGATGTTCAACTGCTGCTAGATACAAGCACAGGGTTCATCCAGTGCATGATTTCTTAATTTGCCCCCAGTTTTCTTTCTTTTAAATAATTTGTAATTGGGAAAAATCTTCAAAATTGCAAAGATATTAAAAAAATAGTGCAATGGAACTTTAATAGCTTTTACCCAGAATTACTTACTATTCATATTTTTATCCCTTTAGGTCCCAAATTTGTATTGTCTCTCTCTCACATTGTTTCTCTTTCTGCCTACATGATATATACATAAGTTTTTAGAACTGTTAGTTTAATAAGCATTTCTTCATAAGGAAGGTTGGGTATTTTATCCAAGACAGTTCAAATAAGTATCGAAGTGATTGAACATAATACATTCACTTGCCAGTCATTTTTCAGAACTATAGAAGCCCTAGTGATACTTAGTTGCAAATATACTCATCTGGAAGGTCCAAGGAGGTTTGCTGGTGCTTTATACAGGATGGGACATTGGAAGGGATGGCTCAGAGACTGGGTTAGCCCATATTCCTTGACTGAGTGTCACACATGACCTCTATAATATGATGCTTTTAGTATACTTGAATTTCTTATTTACAGGATATCCAGGGATTTCAGAGCATAAGGTATTAGAAATCTGTGGCCATCTTTAATCTTCATATTTTCTCTATCTATTCTATAATGATGAGCTCACTGTCACCTGGTGTGGTCATGTTCTAGGCTGTACAACAGAGAGAAGGGTAGAAGTGTGGAGAATGAGAATACAGATTTCTTGACTCTGAGGAGAATTTCTGTAGCCAAAAAATAGAAAGTAGTTAAAGTTGATTTTTGCTGTTCTCCAAATATTTTTGCTTTGTATTGTTCTGTGAGGTGAGGATTTAGACAAATATGTTGAATAATTGAATTTAGTTCTAGGAAACAACTCCTGCTCTGTCTACGAAATTCCTAAGTCATTGTTTCTCACATTGCTAAAATTGTGTATCATATTGACCATTTTTACTGTTATTAGAGTACCTCAAAGCATTTTTTACCTACTTTTAACTTTAACTCTATCTCATTTAATTTTTTAAATAAACTTTAATCATTATTATGAATAGGAATCCATTATCATTTAACATAAGTAAAGATACCTCTGAAAATGAAACTGGGAACTAAATATTGTTATTCTGTTCTAGCAAGTGACATATAATCTTCTTGTTAAAAATAAAAAATAAAAACAAACAAGCATTGCAGATAAATTATTACCAAATCAAGAAATTTCTCCTGATTTATAAAAGGCTTGAAAGATAAGTGAAAAGAAATAATTTAGTATGCAAATTAGGGTTACACTGTGCTCTGCCTGAGAATCACATAACATCATTTCCTGTATCCATCATGGCACCATGCATTTGGGACTTTATCAGCTAGATTTTGCAATGTAAAACCACTCTGAAGTCTAGCAGTGTAAAATAGCTCTCCCTTGAGTTACTAACAAATTTATAGGTCCTTAGTTCATCCTGTGTCTGGCTGGACAGCTCCCCACGGCTCTACACTCTGTCACCTAGGCTCACCATATAAAGATGAATGGGCTCATATAGCATGTCTCACATATGAGACAGGTGGCCTTTAGATATGACTAAGCTCCATTGTCATGTGGTCACTGATCCTGAAGGGGATTAGCTGAGATTTGCTCACATGATCCTAGCAACCAAAGAAGGTAAGAGTCTGGACCTGAAATTATTCCTATCATATTCTATTGTTTAAAATAAGTTCTGATTCAATGGGTAGAGAAGTGCTTTCTACTTTTTAATAGTATTAGGGGCAAAAAGCTGTGGTCATGTAAAATTCTCCAAGGGGCATGCCTTTTCTTAGAAATTATATTTCAGAAGAGACATATAGAGAAAGCATACTGTTTACCAGAATAAAGCTTTAACTTCAAGCCCAGAACTGGGTGAAATAATATAGGAACATTTAAAAAAATACTTTTATTTCTTTAGTAGTAAGACATAGAATGGCATTTTCAAGTTGTACTTCATGACAAATTTGTGTTGTGTTTGGTTTTAAAAAGTATTATGCAAACAAATATGCAATGCAAAACAACAAGAAAATGCTATAATACAGAAACTATTCTGAAAATTCACAAAGTTTGTGTGAATATGTAAAAGTCAGTGAATAAGTTTTCTCAGCGTTTTCCAAACTGACCCAGAATATTTTGGTCATGGACCTCCCAAATTTCACTCAACAAATATTATTCTATTCCTATTTTGTGCCAGGTCCTCTGTTAAATCTTGGGACTTGGTCATTGAAAAAAGTACATGTAGGTTCCACCCTCAAAAATCATCAAATACAGTGAGCTGTGTATTACCCAAATGACTATGCATCAAAAATCATACACATAAGAACTGAAACATTATGAAGAAAGCATACTGAGTAGTGTATAAGTATCCTATAATATTCAGAGACCTAATTTAATCAAGACAGGCAGGTAGATGAGAAAAAAAAAGAAAACTTGCATCAACCATAAGGTACCTGTGGTCATCAAAAATAAGATGGGAACATAGTTTGTGAAAATGTTGGGCTATCTATGCTAACCAGTGTAAGATCTGCTAGTCACATGTGATTTTTAAAATTTAAATAATTTAAAAGTTAAATAAATGTAGAAGTCCAGGGCCTCTCTGCTCTAATCAGATTACAGTTTCTCAGTACCTAAAGGTCACTATGGTACTATAGAAAATCATACAAAATAAAAATCTTTCCATTTCTATAGAAAATTCTTTCAGGTCACCTTGCCCATGGGGCTGGGGCTGTGGCTTAGTGGTAGAGCGCTTGCCTTCCCCATGTGAGGCACTATGGGTTTGATCCTCAGTACCACATAAAAATAAATAAAGATACTGTGTCTATCTACAACTAAAAAAAATGATAATGAAATAAAAAAAATTTTAAAAAGATAGCCTTGCCCATGCTCAAGGCTTAGCAAAAACTAAGACCCATCAACCAAGTCCATATAGTGGCCTGTTTTTTTCACAATCTGCAAGTTAAGAATATTTGAAACATTTTTCAAGGGCTTGAGGAAGAAGGAAGGAGAGAAAGGGAAAGAAAGAGTGAAGGAGGAGGAAATAAGATAAAAAAGGGAGGGAGAAAAGAAGGGAGAAGCAGGACAATTTAGTGGTTCCTATGAGGTCTGAGAAATAGAATGTTTACTCTGTGTTTCTTCATAGAGAAAGTTTGTGACCAGGGCCCTGGAGCTTGCATCCTCCTTCTTGCTTGTCCTTCCAAGGCAGTATTAGCAGCTTGGGTGTGCTGCTTGCTTAGAAAGCTGCATTTGACACTGCTTGGTGACCAGCAAAACATCATGCTGCCATTCCATGGTTCGGAGTTGTTGCTAAGCAGCCGCCATCCAGGCTAGGGAGTTCAATTTTGAGCCATGGCATCTAGTGGAGCTGTGAAGACAGTTGTGGCTAATGGAAGATAAGTGAAAGTAATGGCTGTCATTTGGGGTTCCAGGTGATGGGATACTGGCTGATGACTCATGACAATCTCCTTTTCCTTTTTCTGCCAGTTGGAAAATGTTATGCTCAACACTCTAGCCTACACCTGATACCTGATCAATAGTTCTCAGATTTATAAACACATATTCATTAATTTCTATTGTGCCCCATTGGCCATGATTATACTAAAAATATTTGTACTGGAAAAGATATATAACAGAAGCTGTATTACAGAATAACTATTATGGTGGCCTATATGTCTTAGAAATTAATAGCTAGGAAAAAAATTACCACTTGAAGGTTCTAGGGGCAAAATATCAGTAATCAAATTCATTCAGGGAATATATCCTAAGTCCCCAAAGCAGATGTGACTAAGAAGTAAATTAATCAGTCAGGTTTACCAATTAACCAAAATTCTAATGGTCGTCACTTTAATAGATTGCTATGATTAACCCTGACATAATTTCAGTTCATAAATGGGTAATCAAGATAAATGACATCTTGAAGAGATACAATAAAACAAAGATCCAAGCCAATGCAATACAATACAATACACACACACACACACACACACACACACACACAATACACAACACAGAAAATTTAGCTAATTCAACCAGGATATTATTTATTGTTAATTATGGGATCCTCCATATATAAAACTTGTCTCATTTGTGATATCACTTAAATCTCACAATAACCCAGAGAGGCAAATAAAACACATTTATTTAAGTTTTATTTAAATTAAAGATATTTGAGCACTTAATATTAAAGCATTTAATAATCATGAACCTCCTCCTTCAAGTCCTGAAAATCATGAAATGTCTTGCCAACCCCAGCTTTTTGCTAGAGCAGTATATGCAACATTATTAAATGTTATATTATATTTGGCTAATATGTGCTTTACTTTCTTCAATGGTTTTGGAGGGGATAATAAGCAATTGGTTAAAAAAAAAAGAAAAAAAGAAAGAAAAATTGAAAACTGCACTATAAACTAAAAAATAAATAAATAAATAAAAGAGTGTTCAGCAAGGTAGACAACTACAATGTACATGCTAATTAAAGTTCAAGGTCAATCTGGAGGGAGAATACTTAAAATCATTCACAGAACTCTGTTCAGGGTGCTCTGTATGTATGCTTCTTAATTACTTCAATCAATGTTGAAAGAAGTTTTTTAAAAATATAATTTATGAACAATTTAAATCTGAAAGAGCAGGTGATCGGGGATGAATTTTGGAATGAATATTCAGAATCAAAAGACTGATGTGTCACACCAAAACTAACAACATGAAATCTAACAGGTTGACTTTCTGTGTTCTAAAACACATTTGTAAAATACATGTGCAAGAAGACATGGAGTAGCAGAAGCTCAACAAATGTTTAAACAAAATTTCAAATTCCATTGAGACTCTTAAATTGAAAACATATGCCTAAGAGTGCTATTCCTAATGGAATACTGCATATTTTCTAGTATCCAGCTGATTATTTGTGCAAATACCTCTTGTACACACCAGAGTATCCATGTCTTCAGATATGCATTTCTTCAGCAAATCAGATGTATACTACAAGGCATGATGTTGACCCTCTCATATTCTCTTTTTAGTGTAATAAATTAATTATCTTTCTCTTTGTGATCTCTGTTTTGCTCTCTTTCTCATGTACTTTGTACAACCATGGGAAAAGTAGAGTGTTGCAGTCTTAGACAAGAATAAACCTACTCTCCTTATCATTGTATAAGGTAAAATGAATTGAACTCTGAACAAGAGCTGCTCCTCCTACTTGTAACCTACTAAAATGGAGTTGGGACCATCTCACATGACTAGAAATTATGTTCTCTCAGTTGCTGGCACTTTAGTAAATTTAATCATAGCTCCTGATAGTTGGAGTCATTTGACTTGTTGCTTTTCAGTCTTGTCACCTGAAACAGGGTGTTCTCAGGTTGTTTCTTCTGACCACTCAACTCCAATCTATTCATAGTCATCTTGTGTAAGAGGCCTGCCCAGATTTCTGCACTGGAAGCAGTCTTTCTGTCCTGAAGAATTACAATATTTATAACTACTTGTTGGTATTTAGTTATATAGTGCCTGATAGCAGTATAAAATAGTTCAATAAAGACAGCATTAGATTCAGCACATAAAGCCCACCTCTGACTGGAATGAGCATGTAACCTCAGATCCCCAACTAAATATATCACTCTAATTTGTAGTAGGAAATGCTGATACTAGATTATTGGGTTTTTAAATTTTTTTAATTTAATTTAATTTTTTTAGTTATACATGGCAGTAGATTATATTTTACATATTTCTACAAACATGGAGTATATCTTATTTTAATTAGGATCCCAGTCTTGTGAATGTATATAATGGTGGGATTCATTGTGGTGTGTTCATATATGTACATAGGAAATTTGTGTCCAGATTCATTCCACTGTCTTCCTTATTCCTATCCCCCCTCCCTTGTCTTCATTCCCCTGTGTCTAATACATTGAGCTTCTATTCTACCCCTCTCCTTTGTTGTGTGTTAACATCCACATATCAGAGAGAACATTCAAATTTAGGTTTATGGGGATTGGCTTATTTCACTTAGCATGATAGTCTCCAGATCTATCCATTTACCAGAAAATGCCATAAGTTCATTCTTCTTTATGGCTAATATTTAACTGTATATATATATATATATATATATATATATATATATATATATATATATATATATATATATATCTCATTTTCTTTATTGAAGGACACCTAGGTTGGTTTCATAGCTTAGCTACTGTGAACTGATCTGTTAAAACACTGATGTGGCTTCATCACTGTATTAGGCTAATTTCAACTCCTTTGGATATATACTAAGAATCTGAATAACTGAGTCAAATGGTGATTCCATTTCTAGTTTTTTTGAGGAACTGCTCTTCAGAATAATTGCACCAATTTGCATTCCCCCCAGTGTCTGAGTGTACCCATTTCCCCATATCCTCATGAACATTTATTGTTTCTTGTGTTCTTGATTGTTACCATTCTGACTGGAATGAGATAAAATCTCAGTGTAGTTTTTCTTTGCATTCATTTCTCTAATTGCTAGAGGTGTTGAATACTTTTTTCATATATTTGTTGACTGATCATATTTCTTTTTCAGTGAAGTGCCTTTTCAGTTCCGTTGCCCAATTATTGATTGGGTTATTTGTTTCAAAATGAATTTTAAAATGTTGTCTTCTATTCTCTACCAGATAAAATGTAGAATTATACTTGTTCCCTAAAATTTGGGCAGGATTTACCCATGAAGCCATTTGAACCTGTCATTTTTTATTCAATTATTATTTAATTTATATTAATATATTGCTGCCTAGGTATCTATTTCTTCTAATGATCTTTGACAGTTTTTAATCTTCCAGGAATTTTTAATTATATCTAAGTTGTCAGGTTTTGCATAAAGTTGTTTATAATGATGCTTTGTTATTCCTTTAATATCTTGAAGAACTTTTCTTTCTGATATTGGAGTTTTGTTGCTGCTCTCTTTTCTTTTGAATGTTTTTGTCTTGATCTTTAGAGTGAATAATCTTTTGGCCTTATTTTCTCTACTGTGCCACTTTTCTGTTTAGTTAATTTTGCTCTTGTCATTAATAGTCCCTTTATCCTACATACTTTGGTTTACATTGCCCTTCTTTTCCAACATATTATACATGTCACTTTAAGCCTGTGTTGTTTTTTTTTTTTTTGCACTAAATCCTAGTTTGATTGTAACCTGAAAATTTTCATGTGTACTAATTTTGCTATTTGAATTTAGTGAAAAACATTTTTAATTTTTATTTTGTGATTTATTCTTAAACATATAATTGCTCAGAATTGTGTTATTTACTTTCCAATATTTGTGATTTTTTTCCTCCATGTATCCTAATGTAAATGTTGATTCATTCAGTTCCATTTCTTTCCCCCAGAAAACATACTTTATCATTCCAATAGTTTGAAAATTTTTCATAGTGTTTTCCTGGTTTAGTTGATACTCTCTCGGTCACACTTCATGTGCACTTGATGGTGTGTGCAGATGTTGTGCTTGGTTTTATATGATCAGATCAGTGAACTTGAGAATGTTGTTCAGATTTTCTGAATTTTTTAACACATTTTTTTTTCTGTTTGCACTATCAAATGGTGAAAGATGGTGTTAATCTCCAAGCATGACTGTGAAGTTGTCTAGTTTCTCCCTTTATGTCTTCTGTTTTTCCCCTTATTTTAAGCCTTGGTTATGAGATGTATAAATATGTATGATTATTGTTTATTTTCTCTTTCATACTTAGAAATGCCTCTGTATGCTTGGTAAAATTAATTGTTTTGAAGTCCACTTTTTCTAGTACAAACATTGCTTCTTTTCCCTTCTTATGGTTTGTGAGGTATACCCTATATTTTTCAATTCCTGGACCCTCAACTTATCTGCCTTCATATTTAACATGCATGTCTTTTCAATAACATATATTGAGAACTAGCTCTTTTATAATGTCTAGCATTATCTTTCCTTTTAGAGTGTTTAGTCCATTGACATTTACTGTAACATTTACATGTTTAGATTTAGTTCTGATTTAGTTATTTATGATGGTCTGGTCTCTGTTTTTGGTCCTATTAGCATCTCTCTTTCTTATTATCTTCTCAATTATTGGATTATATTTTTAGAATTCAGATTATTCATTCAGTAGCTTTTTGGTTAAGTCTCTTTTTGTCATTTTAGGTGGCTTCTGTATAGGATTATCATTTACATCACTAAAACCAAACCATAGGGAACTTAGAATTCATTTGTACCATTCTGTGTGAAATATAAAGAAATGTTCCAAACATACAATAGGTCCATTTATCCCCATTATTGTTTGTATCACAGTTGATATTTGCATTAATCTATACACAATACAACCCCCCCCCAATAATGTTTTATTTTAAAGAAATTAAGAGAAAGTAGTTTTTGTGATTCATCTACACTTTTAACATTTCTTATGCTATCGAATCATTCCTAAACTCCAAACTTTTATGTGATTGAATTTCCTAATTTACCTTTAGTCTTATAATAATTCTTGTTTGTTTTTATGGGCATTTTTTTTTTGTAGTGTAGTTCAGAAGGAAATAAATTTCTTTTGTTTTCTTTAACAGAAAATGTATTTATTTTATATTATTCTGAGAGCATTTTTCACTGCATTTTAAATTATGGAGTCACTTTTTTTTATTATCATTACTTTCTTGCTGTAAGGACTTTTGTCCCACTGTCTTTTGATCTCTGTGGTTTCTACTGAGAAGTCTGTGTTTGTTCAAATTGTTGTTCCTCTACATTACGTATTATTTTCACTGAGTACTTTAAAATTTTCTCATGCTTTCTGGCTTTGAAAAATTCAAGTGTGATTATCTACAAAATATCTCCTGAACATATCCTACTTGGGGTGTGCTGAGTTATTAATGTTAACATCTTGTTCATTTCATTTAAAAAATGGTTGTTATAGTCATTATTTTCTAAGCAGCTCTTCTGCCCCATTTTATTTCTTCTCCTGGGAGCACAATTACCCATCTTAGAAGTTTTGACGTTATCCTATAGATCTTCTGGGCTCTGTTCAGTTTTTTCCTCCTCTCTTTTTATTTAATGAAATGTACTGATAGGCTGCACATTCACTGGTTCTTTTCTCTGTCATCTCCATCCTATTAAGTTAATCCAATGATTTGATTTCAGATGTTTATTTCAGTATGAACAGTTTGCTTGTTGATTTTTGCATCCTCTGTATCTTTGCTGAGATGTTCTATTTTCATTCATTATAAGTGTGAAGTTTCATTTACTTTGCAGAATATAGCTGCATGAGCTGCTTTACCATCCTCTTATAATTCTAACTTCTGAGCCATTCACATGTTGATTTTCTTTTACCTTGGGTTTGGCTCACATTCTTGTTCTTCCTACACTGGGTCATTTTGGATTGCATCATGGATATTCTAAGTATTATGCCATGCGCATCTAGATTCGGTTCTGTTTTCTCCCCCATGGATTGATAATGCTTTTGATATTAGCAGGCAACATCTTTGTTTATTCTTGGACTACAAACTGCTCCACTTCCACTCAGTTCATGAATTGTCTGTCCATTGGTTGGCCAGGAACTTGAGCGGAGTTTATGGAAAAAATCTCTCTGGATGTCTCCTTTCTGCTGCTTACTCTTGGACATCTCTTATTACCCTGGAATTCTTTCATCTGGTTCTTTTGACTAGAAATCATTTTAAACCTATCTTCAGAAAAACTGCAACTATCCTGAGGGTAAATTGCCAATAAAATGGTAGATTCTATGGTAGATTCTCATTTTGATTCCCTTTACGAAACTGTCTACTTTCTTCATCCTCCAGAGCTGTTAGCTTCATATTTGATATAGCATTTAAAGCTGTTATGTCTGAGAATTCATTTTTTAAAGCTCATTCTGCAATCTCAAACACACAAACTTCATATTCATTAATTTTTGAATAACTGAAGTGATACTATGTTAACCTTCAAATGAATGATAAAGATTTTAATAAATTTTGTCAAATGCATTAAAAAGCATTTTGAAAAAGAACAGTAACAATGGCTCTTTCATGAAATTTTTATTTATATATCAATCTTATTAAATATGTTAGTTGATTTCTATGTACTTATTGAAAAGCTCAGGACTAAATTTTTCAAGTAATTTATTCCTGTACATCTTTGGGGAAAAAGGTTTCAGCTTGGTTGCCTCTAAAGCATGGTTCATTCACATTTAATTATCTTAAGAATAGGACACTTATAACATTAATCCACAAAGCTGAATTTATAATTTGTTAGAGATGGCAACTTTGAAGTTGACATTTCTTTTATATCAATGAGATTGCTGCTACAGATGAAGGGCAAATGGCAAATTATGCAAAATAAAAGTTTAATCATGAGAGAAAACTTCAGTTGAATATTTCTGTTTGATTAATAATCTATAAGCAGATACCATCTAATTTAAATTTATACAAAAGAATACTGCTGTTGAAAAATTGCTACCATTTAACACTGACATCAATCCATGTTCCCTTCCCCCATCCTCTGTGTGTAACCAAGTATTGTAGTCACTTGATTGTGAACTTGCCTTTTTAGAATTAATGTCTGGAGAATAGAGAACCAAAAAAAAAAAAAAAAGCTTTATTTTAACTATCCTATTTATACCCATTCACCTACTTATTGTCTCTAAATCCTTTATTGGTCCTTATGAGGACAGAATCATTATTCAATTTTGTCCCAGTTACCTAGATAAAAGAGAAAAATTATCAGAATCTTGAATTTTGGCTTATACTCATTGGAAATGTTCAAGTTTGTCAAAGACGACCTTAAGTTTGTGAGTAGAATTGCAAACAAAACCTAGTCAGGTAAAATAAGTTCCAAGGAATTGCAATGGATTTCACTTTTGCCATTATCTGGACTTCAAAATGTTATTAAAATGTCCTAAGATTGCTTTAGTTTTTGAGGGGTCGTGATAGGGAACACCCCCCGACCTTTTTTTTGGCTGACCTATCACTCTTTTAATATCAACACAAACACTGACTACCCACATATAAACAGATGATTAAAAGCGATTCTTCCCCATTAAATACTTTCAAGCCTGGGATATATTACCAGAATCTGTAATGTAGATAAATACTTTAAACACATTGCTATTAAAATTGATCATACTGCTCAGATTACATAGGAAGTTACTGAGGGAAAAGAGGGATTTATTATTTGGGTTAATGAACATTACATGGCGATTTAGATCTAATTTTAACCACTTATGTAATACTAATTGTACAACTTTAGACAACTGATTTGACCTCTGTTGCTTCAGCTGTGAGATTAGATTTCATTGTACTAAATCACCTATAAGTTTCCTTTATTTTTTAAAAATAAAGGAAATTTATATCACCCTTGAATATAAGTAGGAATTTTTTAATTCTCTAAGTGAAAGTCTGTTTGTTGGTAGGTTAGAGGACTCTAAGCAATGACAACAATAGTCACTATTTGTTTTAAGAGCTCAAGAAACTATTAAACATAGTTTCTGTGCTAAAGGAGCTATTATTAAAGAATAACAAAGAACAAAGTTATATGTATAAACCAACATTGTGTACTTTTCCAAAGTACACACAGCTTTTTAAAGATATTATAATTAAATTTGCATCATATAAAATAATTCAGTTCAACCCCATAGTTTCTGTTCATCTTTACTTTCATCTCTAAGACAGATTATATCACTCAATATTCAAAAACTTCATTTAAAAATACTTTCTCTAGTTTGTCTAATTGCTCTTTTGAGATATATAAATTTTGACTTTTTTTCTTTCTTCTCTTTCATGTAAAGTTGCTGATTTTGTGATACTGTGGTTTTATGAAAGAAAAAGATCATCTTCCTCCCAGGAAAAAATTCTATGTGAGAAAAAAAATGCATATTAGCAAAGTAACAGTTCTTCCATGGACCACTCCTGGCACAGCGTGGGGGTACATACACAGTTCCTTTGGGGGAACTCAGAGCTGTGCAAATCGCTTTTATCAGATTTGCTGGGGATTCACTCAGTGTCCTGAAAAAGTCAGTTAGTCACTGGTCACTTAAAATTACATGACAACAAATATACTTAAAGCATATGCTTAATTTCTTTGTAACAATTTCCAAAATACACGATTATTATTTAGATAACTTAAAAGTAAATCATTTAAGAGAGCTGAAGAGTATTGACTTTTGATGCACATTGACATTTGTCCTCAGAGAGTTAATGCACTTGCCATTTTACCTGAAATGTTTCAGAGTCCTATTTCCCTTTATTCTTGTCAGCATGCTAGATATGCTCAATATAATAAATAAATATACCTGTATGTAAATTTTGACATCTCAGAGTTCAGTATGTTCTTTTGGAGGAAAAAAGTCAATGTTTGAATCAAAATCCCACCGTCAAGATGTAGCCTGTTATCTGATATTTTCTACAGTTAGTGACAAGGGATACCATATTGTCTGCAAATTATGACTTGGAATAAGCACACAAAAGGAGGAATCCAATTTTAACTCTGACAGTGGCAGTGACCAGGAAAATAGAACAGATCTGTTTCCACAGTTTTCTCTGCTCTCCCCGGTGTCTGAAGAGGCAGGTAAGATAGGATGTCAGCTCATGCTCCTGTGTAACATTTGGGCAAAACAAAGCTCGGCTGGAAGAGGTTGGTCTCCCCTTGGCTGTTGTTTTTCTTTGGATTTCCTGACAGCTATGACCATGTAAGCCTAAGCCCAGAGAAAAGGAGATAAACTGTCAGTCCCGCTATGTGCAAAGCTGGCACAGTTTTAAAACAGTGTTTTGAGCAAGATAAATCTTAACCTTTTTAGAGCCGTGATGTTTCTTCATCAGAATTTGGATCTCTGAACAAATTTGATCCACTGCCAAGATACCGGATAAGCACAGCATTTATTTATTCTGTAAGGTAAAATATTTACAAGTTGATTTTTATCAGGAGGCAGTCACTCAGTAACAATCTTTGTGGACTGTATATGTGATGCAGAGAGGATCTATGCGAAACTTACACTAAGAAGTAAACACATAGGGGTTTATCTTATAAACATGCATGCCAAATAAGAACATGCATTATTAAGATTTACTTTATAAAAGTAGAGAGGTGAGTGTAGCTTTGGTTAGTGGAGAAAACACCAAGGTGAGACCCGCTGTAATCTGAATAAATGTCCTTTGTAGCTGTTTTATTTGAAAACAGATTTTGAGGCAGTGTGATCTTTCGGTCTGTCCAGATCCCCTCTTAAGCAAATGGGTATGCTGTGACTAGACTGCCAGTTTTAAGTCTGGTGGGGACAGCAGACTCTCAGTGTTACTCTCCTGCAAGGGTAGGGCTGACCATCTTAGAGCTCATCTATTGTTTTGTCTTACCAGCATAGCAACTCAGAAACTTTAGTCTTCTAGTCATCAATCTGAAAATAATGGATCTTAGACTTTGTTAGATGAGAAATTTCCCAACTTCTGATTCAAAATCAGCCTGCCTAACTACAACTCTTACACCTGTCATGGCTTTGAAGACAACCACAGGAACTTTTCCACCCTTAACTATTTGGCAACTCTGCACAGCAGAACGGTGCTAGGACTGAGCTGGTCAGTCATGGTAGCCCTGTTCTTTCAGGGTAATTGCTATCATGATTCACAATCATTGTCTCTTTCTTTTAAGGAAAATCACTCAGATTTATCCTGCCTCCTTCACCTTCAGTACCATAACTTAAGTCCATGTCTCTTTCATTTCAGGATCCTATCTCTGCTTGGGTCTTCTTACCATTACCTTGCTTTCATTCAATCTGCCATTATCACTCTGATGGCCCACTTTACTTTTCATCATATCATTTATTTTTCAAAAGCAAAATAACGATCTCATTCCTACCATGTTGTAAAAGCTCCTGTAGGAGAATATTACAGTCATTTAAAATACCAGTCTCCAATTTCCTCTGTCATACTTACCTGACATTAATTTCTTTTTTAATTGCATTTATTCCAATTTTAAATGCTTATTATTACTTAATAAATGACTTCAGGACCTGCTGCTAATTTTTAATAACTTGATACTTAAGAAGAGTTTGATAGACATTTTCATGATGTCAGAAGACAATAGGAAGATGGGTAGATAGTAATAAAGTTACAGAGAAAAGTAATCTTCAATACCCACCTCTTCTTCAGGGGTAGGTCGTAAAGAATTCAAGAATGGCCTTTTTCAGTAAATTATTAGCATGCTTTTGTTGGTTGTATTCCGTGCCTGGGATGCCAGAGTTTATGTAATTTAATGCTGATAAAAAGCTTTGCATTGTTTCTCTCATTTTGGAGATAAGAAGAGAAAGAGATTATCTCATAATTTTTCTAAGAAGACAATTTATGAGCAGGAAGGTCAAAATTCTAAACTATTCTATCACCTTATGCAGTTTCTCTGGATTTTAAAAAATTATTTATTACCTTCCTATGGTAAACATTTTCATAGTTGTGCATGATTTGCAGTCTTCTCCTATCTGATGCTGTCCATGCTACAGATAAATATCTTCCTCTAAAATTTAACAGAAGAACCTGGAGAATTTGAGCTTTATCTTATTTTTTCAGTGAATAAATAGATAAGCAGAATAGAAAGGAAGAAGTGGGAAGAAAAAAATTAATGTGAGAATTTTTTTTAACCTACCATAGTTTGGATCCTGAATATATTCAAGGGCCCATGGGTTAAAGATTTGGTGCCCAGGGAAAATTGGAAGGAGTGGAACCTATGGGAAATGGAGCCTATTGGAAGGACCTGTGGTCATTGGAGGCATGCCCTCAAAAGGAATCTGTGGATACCTGGTAATTTCTTCTTGTATTTTTTTTTTCTTCTGGGTCATGAGGTGAGCACTTTATTCAACATAGTGTCTCCTATGTTGCCATCTACCATCCCAACTAGAGGTCTGAAAGCCATGGATCCATTTATTCTTAGAGTGTAAACTCTAAAATTGTAAGCCCAATTAAGTTTTTTCTCTTTATAAGCTAGTTATCTCAGTTATTTTGTTACAGGAATGGAATGCTAACGTATTGCCTATTATCAAACTATGAACTATTCCTACCAAGAATATTTCCACTTTGTTATCAAAGCAATTATACTAAGTAATTAAAGTAATGGGAAATTTTGTTGTGTCTCTTAAACTGAAAATTTATAGAACACCTATTTTGTGATAGGGTAATTTGCTCATCACTTTCTCAGCATCACTATGAATGGGAAATATTATGCATCCTTTGTAGGATTGGCAACTAAACTCTGACAAGCATCTGATCAAAATTTAAATAAAGATTCAAATGCATATAATCATCATTTCAAAGTTTAGTATCTTCATTTTAAATATTACTTGACATTGCAACTCTAAAATTTCTGATGTAGAGTTCTTTGATATTCAGATGCATATTTTTCACCAAAATTTAAACTGACATAGAAATTAATAAAAATATGAATATTTATTAATTATTGTTAATAATTAAAATAGTGCTATTGATTGAGGCTAGCAAAATTGAAATTTTTATTGTCTATTAGTGTTTTCAATAAACTTTAGTTTTTAAACAACACTGACAAGAATTGGAGGTAGATTTTTTTTGTTTGTTTGTTACTGGCAATTGAACCAGGGGTACTTTACCACTGAACTATATTCCTAACCCTTTTCATTTTTGATTGTTGCCATTGCAACAATCTTTACTATTCTTTTTTTTTTGTGGGGGGGGGGGTTACCAGGGATTAAACTCAGGGGCACTTGACCACTGAGCCACATCTCCAGCCTATTTTGTATTTTATTTAGAGACAGGCTCTCACTGAGTTGCTTAGCACCTTGCCTTTGCTGAGGCTGGCTTTGAACTCAAGATCCTCCTGCCTCAGCCTCCTGAGAGGCTGGGATTACAGGCGTGCACCACCACACCTGGCATTACTCTCAATTCTTAAAAGCAAAACCTGTTAATTTGAATGCTAGAACTTTAGTTATCAAATGTGGTTTTAACTCTTTGAGTTTGTTTTGAAATTGCAAAGAAAGTAGTATCATTAAAATAAGTTTGCCTTAATATCGAAGGCATTCGTTTATTTCAAGGAATAGATTAAACAATTAAATCTAGAAGATAGAACCAAACAAAATAAAATAGCACTACTTAAAAATATTTTAGGACAAAATGTGTTCTTATGTTTTCTCATCCACTTCATCCTGTGTAGCTAGCTTGCCATTGAGTACTGATTAGTTCTTTTTGAATTTTTCTTCTCACTTTCCTCTTGAGAACCAAATTGTGGAATCCAGCAGCAGGCCACAGCTGTTATAAACACTCAACTGAAGAACCCTCAAACTCTCTAATAGACCAAGTTCAAATGAGCCTAGGATTCTGAATGGATACTCTTCAAGTATGAGGAAAGAGGAGTCATATCTTCTTAGGCCCATTCTGGCTATAACAAAAATCACAAACTCAATTTCACATACACAGGATGTGAATGCTGATGCTGATTTTCTGGGCTCTTTCTCTAGGAGTCGTCCTCTTACCTGTTTAGAGACTGATATGAGCACTTCTACAACAAAAATAGGAAGCGATATTCTATTTGCTTAGCCCATAACCAATCCTTTGCTACTTTGGGTGATAAACAGAAATAACATCGACCAAAAGGAAGCCACAATAGCTTCCGCCTTCCCTCTCCTGGTGTGATTAGAACTTGTCAAATGCAACCAACAGCCCTTGACTGTCACAAGTTGGGTTTGCTCTCAAGTACTCTGCACTTCCCAACTATCATGCAGGGGGAAGAAGGTTCTAAGAAAGAAAACTTGATTTGCAGAGAATTAGAAAAAACTGGAGTCAATTTATAAATCAATTCTCGCCTGGATGAAATAATGCCATGGATTTTCCCTGACCCCTTTTGTCTTATCAATGATGCCATGCTTCTCACTTTTGGAGATGGGATAGCTATGGGAGATTTAGTAATGTATTTGAAAAATAATATAAATTTAGTTTTTAAAAAAGTGTCCATAGTGTAAAAAAAAATAGATGTTTCCTCAGAAGAGGAAATTTAATGTAAAAGATTAAATTTAATAAAAATATACACTTAGTAAAAACATACATATGAAAGCACACATATCTATACAGATAACAACCACATATATAAAAAGATACAAGAGCATTTTAGCCATTTATCTTTAGTACAACATAAGCCATTATCATTATACTGCTGTTTAAAACACTGTTATGTATTTTTAAGCTCGTCTTTTTTATAAATATGTAATAAAACAAAAATAACTTTTTTGCATTCTACCTCTCTTAGGTTTTTAACATTTGTTAAAATTTAACATTTTCAATTTGTTTCTTGACTTGTTCAGGGTAATTTATCTTCCATTCGACTCTTATCTCGACATCACTTCTGCTTTATTCACTAACACATGTTTATCCTAGTCCTTATCCCATATGTGGTCCACAATATATGTTCTTAGGTCTGATATATAGCGTTTGAGAAAAAAATTGAGTAGATGTAACGTATAGAAGTTGGGACCTACGTGCATATAGCATGTACTATATCTATCCTAACACATTGGCCAGCTTTCTGTCATTGGGACCAAATTCCTAAGAAAATCAACATATAAGAAGAATGACTTATTTTGGCTCTGGGTTTCAGAGGTTTTAGCTCGTATTCACTTGGCTCTCCTGGTTTTGGCCTGCAGGGGTCATGATACAATGACAACTATCATGTGGTAGAACAAAGTTGCTTATCTCATATGACATCCAGGAAGCAGACAAAGAGAAAGGTCCAGGAAGATAATTAACCCATCAAAAGTATATCCCCAATGACTTACTTCCTCTAACTGCTTTCTACCCCTTATAATCTCTACCACCACCCAATAGCCCATTAAATTATTTAAGCCACTGAAGGGTTCAGAGCCCTCACAACCCAATTGTCAGCCAAAAGCCTTACCTCTGAAGAGCTCTGCATTGGGGACCAAACCTTCCATGTATAAGCTTTTGGATGAGGATTTAAGTTCCAAACACCTAGGCAACAGACCCAGAATCAATATGCAGAAATCATGAAGAGATTAATTTAAATTCAACATATTATATTGTAGCTGTTGTGAAGAATTAAAATATTCACAAATGGAGTAGTTTAGACTTCTAATTAAACCTGGCAGAATAAAATCTCATTTGTAATTATGGCCTTGGAAGCATCAAGTTAGTTGAAATGCTTACAAAACAGGGAAAAGGTCTTTATCCTTAATAATAGGGCATCTCCAACTCCTTTCCCCAGCTGAGATACAAAACTCTGTCTGCTAGCTACACTCTATCATGAAGAAAATTGGAAGGCTTTTATCTAAAAATGGAGAAACCCAAAGGAAAAGATGTGTAGATAATGTCACAGTTATCCCAAACAAGTTGGGACTGTCTGGACATTACAGTGAGTATCATCATTTCTCAAAATGTGTCTACGATAAGACATTCCAATAAGACTTTAGAATCTCTGTCTTTTAAATGTGAATAGCTATGAATAGCTATGTGGTGACAAACAAGTTCCTGAAAAAAATTTCTAATATGATGGAAATGATAATAAGAAAAGCAAACAAGTAGAAGAGGGAACTGGAGGGCATAAGGAGAAAAATAGCATTAATATCTACTTAGAAATTATTTTGTTAATGATGAGATGCTATAAAAAGTAATTCATAACCAACTCAAATTTTATCAGATAAAATTAAAGACATGGAAAAGGAATTAAAACACTTTAGTACATATTATTAAAAAAATTTAAGAAAGAAATTGGATATTAATCTATGGAGAGCAATAAAAATTATGGAAAAAAAGCATTAAAATGGGGGGAAAATCTTCTATATTTTATATTATTGTGAGCAATATATGGAGAAAGAAAACAGATTCATGCTAGGGTATGCCATTATGAAGGCCCAGAACCTGTAAGATAAACTTTCCAGAGAAGAAATAACAAATTTCACAGCATAGAAGAATGAATATCAGAAGGATCCTCTCAATGATTAATTTTGATAGACATTAGAAAACACTGAAGAAGAATCTTTAAAACAGCTGAGGGAAAATTATTCCCAAGGTAGAGATCCCTACCAACACAGCATGATATCAGAATGAAGACATTTTCAGATACATTCAATCTCAAACAATCACCTTTCAGGAAACTTCTAGACAATATGTTGTGGAGCAAAAAAAGCATGTTAAGTCACAAAGAAAAAAAAATAACATTGGTGTCCAGTGACCAACCTAGGCCATTTATTAGCAGGAACACAAAGTAACCAATCTTCATAAAATTTAAAGAATTGTAAGCACTCACAGGGCCAGGCCCATGTCCAATACACTTTTTTAAACAAATGAATAGACAAACTTATAAAATACCAGATTCTACTGTGACATTTCCAAATTGTGTGAAGAGTTTGATTATAAAAATAACCCTCATTATATGAAATACAGATAAAACATTTTTAGAAAAAAGGAGTTACTTTTAGTGAAACCAAAGTTGCATCAAGCAGAACAATGGAATTGATGGTTCAGTTGTGGATGATATTTTAAAGACATTATTAAAAAAAATTACTGATTCTGTTTTATTTTTTAAAAAATGAAACATACCTGTATTGAGTGGTTAGAAATAACAAGTGTTGCTTGGCAGGAATGAGGGTGAATCCTTCTGAGCTGTATGCTCACCTTCACTAATGTAATATCAACAGAGATTTGAAAGTATGGCTTGAGTTTCTCATGAGGTTAGCAGGATGTCTCAGTTTTCTTACATGGATCTCTCCACAGGGCTGTTTAAAACTCAAGATATGGCAGCTGCCTCTCTGGAGAGTGAGTGATTTCAGAATGAGCCTGCAATAGGGGTATTTCTTCTGTGAATAGCCTTAGTCGACACGAGAATTATAACTTTCACAATTTGCTATTGTTTACTGATATCAACCCTGTTTATAATGGGACAGGACTTGACATGGATAAGCACACTTGGAGGAGAGAATCGAGGGGTCCACATGGTAGAACAGCCCCCAAAGGAAAGCTGGGTGTGCACATGTTGAATATGGAGCAAATGCTTAACCCAGTCCTCACTCCTAACATAGTTGACAAAAAACTATATAGGAAGAGACCTCAGTAGTTTAAAAAGAACATGTTAATAATTATCCATGTGAATGGAACTACTTATCTGTGACCTCTTTCTGAAATGCTGGTGCCTATGTAATTCTTTATTTGTTATTTTGTGTTTTAGTGAAGGAAATATTGAGTCACTCAGGAGTAAGCTATTGGACTCCTTTAAATTTTGTATACGTGCTCTTCAATACCACTCCCATGGTACAAGCAGGAGTGAATACGAGAACTGGCTGTTTTGTATCAGTTTCTTTATGAGAAATTAACTTGCAAAACTGCAAGTACTAAATAAAACGGTAGAGAAAAACTAAGGTATCAAAAAAAAAAAAAAACAGTGGTCAGAATGAATATTTTTAGAAAGAATCTTAGTAGAACATTGATATTCCTAGACATTTCAGGAAATTAGTCTATCCACTTGATAATGGTTGGAAATTGGTATCTTAAGACATAGGTCTTTTCCCCTACAAATCTGTATTATATCAGATTGATGTAACTTGTATTCTCTCTGTAAAAGGGAAATAGAATTTTAATAAAATCTGGATTGTATAACTAATATTCTTGGATTGTAGTTGCATAAAAAACCCTCATGCAGGAAATGAAAGAGGGAAAAAAAATTATGGAGATCCTAACTTTTCAGTAGGGGAGTGAAATGCAAAATGATTATAGAAAATAGATCATTTTCAAATTAGTATTCTGCACTTCAGGGGAAGAGCATATTTTCAGGGGAAGAGCATATTTTTCTCCTGCATAAATTATTTGTGAACACATTTCAAAAATCCAATCTTAATCTAAGCAATGAACATTTCAAAAAGTAAATTAATATCTTCCAGGGAATGAAATATGGCATGTGAGGGAAGACTACTCCAGCAAGACAGTAATTACAGCATTGTCAACACTCCTTGCAGTGCTTGATTCTGAAATATTTTTCCCTGCCCCCACAGCCCTGTGGATGACAGAATTCATGTATATCCCAGGATTTGGATACAAAATTGACCTATGCTTTTCTTCTTCAATGAAACTACTTAATAAAAATATGACTTTCTAACTATACATAAAGTTAGAAACTTTATATATATATATATATAAACAAACACATGCATCTATATATATATACACATATTTATTTACATTTGTGGTTGGCAAATGCTCTCATGCTTTATTTAACCTACTATAAATTACTTAATTCCATGAAAATATCATAGAATTGTTCATTTCTGGAATTTAAATTTGAAACATGTTGCTGAAATCCCATTATGAAGGGGAAGAAGTTCATAAACATTTGAAAAGCATGAGTGTTGAAGTGAGACTCCCTGTTCCAACAGAGGTACATGTTCATGAGTGTGCTGTAAGTTACTCTGCTTTTGGACTCTCCATCTGTCTCTCCCTCTTTCATCTGTAAAATGGGAGCACTGGAACTGAATGACTTCCATGAACTCTGGAAACCTTAACATTGTTCACGGTTTAATACAAACTTTCTAGAACACAAAAATACTCTAGAAAGAATATATGTCTGGCTCCTATTTTGGTATTTTTACTGATATTAAATTTATGGTTATTCATGAGAAAATGTAACTATTCTAAAAATATTTCTAAGCACATGAGATACGTGCCAATGTTCAGTTAACTTTTTTTTTGTTATTCTAACCAAAAGATCTGACAAGAAAAATTTTAGAGAAGGAAAAGTTTAGTAAGTGCTTCTAGCTTTAGAGGTCTCAATCTGTAGATGGCCAATTGCATTGATCAGGGCCCCAGATGAAGCAGAACATCTTGGTGGAAGGTTGTTCCAGAAGAAAGTAGCCCACATATGATGGTCAGGAAGCAGAGAGAGTTCTGCTCACTAGGGACAAAATATACACCCCCAAAATCATGTCCCAAGCGACCTACCTCTTCCAGATAAACTCTACCTGCCTATAGTCACCATCCAGTTAATCCATTCAAGTAGATTAATGTACTAATTGGGTTAAGGGTCTCACAACTCAGTCATTTCACCTGTCAGGAACCTATACTCATATTGGCATATGTGTCCAACCAAAATCCATATTTCTATATTCCCACAAGTATGTGCTTGGCCAACTTCTTCTTTTTGATACCCAGGATTTAACTCGGGGACACTCCACCACTGAGACACATCCCTAGCCTTATTTTCTATTTTGTTTAAAGGCAAGGTCTCACTGAGTTTCATAGCACCTCACTGTTGCTGATGCTGGCTTTGAACTCAAGATCAGCTTGACTCAGCCTCCTGAGCCAGTGGGATTAACAGGCACGCACCACCATGCCTGGCCTTAGCCTACCTTCTTAATAAGGCTAAATTAATATTTGAAAACATAAAATAGTCTAAACATAATCTAGAAGCATTTGATAACTATTTGTCAGCAACCCCTGCCATCCACCTCCCACCCCCCCTACACACATACCTGGGACCAAAGATGGAAAGCCATTTTAGAATTCTGGAAATCAATATTTGATTAAAATGCAGTAGTGGTTTACTTTAGTGTAATGATTATCCTATAAATTTCTAATCAGTTATTTACAGAACTGTTTTATAAAATAGTTTTTCTATCTGAGCTCAAGCCTAATGTTCTGCTTTTTCTGTAAAATCTACAGGAAAAATCACCATTATAACATCATTTTATTTATATATTTATTTCATAAGTATGTTGGATTAGAATATAACTCAATTTTCTTCTGGAATGTAGTAACTGAGAAAGCATGTGCTTGGCAGGGAGAAAAGATCTGGGCTGAACTCTTATTTCTGTACTTCTTGTTTATTGTGATCCTGAGCAATTTACTCAATATCTCTGAGCCTTATTTTTCTCCTCTGTAAAATGGGAAAAAAATTATATTTCTCTCATAGAACTGTGTATGTTGATATATATGTATATATGTGCATATATATTATGTATATAAAATTACATAAAATTATAAAATTCAGATATAGGTATGCCTAGGAATGTTAGATGCATTGAAAATTCTGGATATATGCAGCTTTCTTCATTTACTAATTCTGTCACTTTCCATTCAATCACAATAAAAGTATCATAACTGGCAATTTTAGGAATAATCTTACCACTAACCAAGGTTGATAAATCAAATGTGTAAGATGGGACATAAAATCATAGTATATGTTTCTTTGTTTAATGATGGTAACCATGACTGCTGCATGACTTTTTATTCTCTGTTGCTAAGATAATGCATATTTAGCCAAGAGCTCAAGAATTACATTTCCATAATGTTCAGTGTTTCTTTTCTATGACTTGCAGCTGAAGCAACTTCTAGGAAAGCCAGATGTTTCAATGCTACTTTTTATATAGGTAGAAAGGTAATCCTTCCATTTATCTGAAGTTCTTGTTATTTTTGATTTTGATGGTGGGCCAGGTATGTATGAGTGTACATATTCATGATGAAGTTCAGAATATTCCAATGCTTAGTCTAGGAATAATTTGAAAGGTAACATTGGCATAATTTATCTTTGGTTGCTCACTTACAAAAGCTGATATAATATCATTATATACAAATGTTTATATTGTTGTGTCCTATGTTTTACATGTCCGTGAATTCTTCCTGGCTAGTTGCTTCCAACTTGTTTGCCTATGTAACTACTGCCTCTCCATGCTGTGAAATATTCACTGTGATTCCAAAAAGTTGCTGCGTGTATCAGACTCAATTCTTTCAATGTTTTCTCTTTCTTACTTCAATTCCCTAACAAAAGCCTCATCTTCAATGAATCCTTCCCTGAGAGCCTGAACAAATAAACTGCTGAGATATATTGCTTCTTGGAGCCTCTTTTCCCCTTAGAGTTGATATGTTACTGTCTCATTTGCATTTCCACAAAAACAAACCCTAAGGCGTGGATTTGAGTACAAGTAGATTATTTTAGAGGTGATCTGAAGACACCCTAGTGAGAAAGTTGGACAGGGAAGGAAAGATATGATAAAAGGTACATTGTTCAGCATGTTAGCATTGGAGGCATCGGGAATCTGTTTCCTCTCATGATCTCTGAGAAATGGTACAAAGCATATTCTTAGAGTGATTCCCCCACCCAGCCTGCCCACAGGAAGAAGGATGGAGGGCACTATTTCTAATTTAAAACCCATCCCAGGAACATTAGATACCAAGAACTTTTTTTTTCAGTCTTTAAACTAGATTTATTGTAATTCTGTCTTCTGACTATACGTATAAACACAGACACACACACACACACACAATTTTAAGATTTGATACAGACTTTCTTCAGATTGAAGACATTATGAAAATTGTAGGTGCTTTTGATTATCTTAACATTTTTCAGTATGACCTATTACATGTAATAAATACACCAGGATAGCCATAATTAATCTTTGAAAAAAAATAAATGTTTTGGTTTGATAGACAAATGTTTCATTGTAGTTTGTTATTTAGAAACATTTCATAAACTATCTGCATAGAATTCAAAGGAAGATCTGAGACTATATGTAAGAACAATTTCTTCTCTGAATCCTACTCAATGCATCCATACGTGACCCCTTCCTTCAACTGTTTTAAAATAAAACCTGCATCATATTAGGAACAATGCTTTGCATTTCTTTCAAAATCAGCAACAATAACACATCAAGGATAACTTTTCTTGCCAATACATTCTCTATTTCAGTATTTCAGTATATGGATGCCTTCTACATTTTCTTTTATGATAATACCAACTGCTGTGAACATCCTCAGGCAAAAATCAGTACTGACTTGTGTGAATAATACATTAGGATACATTTTTGGAAGAGGCATTGGCAGATAAAGGTTTGCACATTTCAAAATTTTGCTAGTTGATACTAGATTACTTTCAAAAATGGAAATAACTACTTACTCTTTTACTAGATGTAGGTTTAACAGTGTTACTTTACGCTCTACGCACCATGTTCTTACCATCACTGAATATTATTAATACTTTATTTATTTTATATATTTATTATTATTAGTTATACATGGTCATAGAATGTATTTTAACATATTATACATATATAGTGTATAACTTTAAATTCTTCTGATTGTACATGATGTAGAATTACGTTGATCATGTAATCATATGTGTATACAGGGTAGCAATGCCCGATTCTTTCTACTGTCTTCCTATTCCAATTCCCCCTCCCTTCCCTTAATTCCCCTTTATCTAATCCAAAGTACTTCTATTCTTCCTCCTCCACCCCCGCTTATTGTGAGTTAGCATCAACATTTCAGAGAAAACATTCAGCCTTTGTTTTTGGGGGGATTGGCTTATTTCATGTACCAAGATATTCTCCAGT
Source organism: Callospermophilus lateralis (assembly GCF_048772815.1). NCBI lineage: Eukaryota > Metazoa > Chordata > Mammalia > Rodentia > Sciuridae > Callospermophilus > Callospermophilus lateralis. Next base: position 105,183,424 of record NC_135313.1, on the reverse strand, counting down.
TCCCTCCATTTAGCAGCAAATGCCATAACTTCATTCTTCTTTTTGGCTGAATAATATTCCATTGTCTATATATATACCATATTTTCTGTAGCCAGTAATTTGTTGAAGGGCATCTAGGTTTGTTTCATAGTTTAGCTAATTGTTATGTGAATTGCTATAAACTTTGATGTGGCCTGGTCACTGTAGTATGCTGATTTAAAGTCCTTTGGGTATATACCCAGGATTGGGATAACTGGGTCAAATGGTGGTTCCGTTTCAAGTTTTCTGAGGATAATCTCCATACTGCTTTCCAGAGTGGTTGCATCAATCCGCAGTCTGACCAACAATGTATGAGTGTACCTCTTTCCCCTCATCCTCACCAGCATTTATTGTTACTTATATTCTTGATAATTGTCATTCTGACTGGCATAAGATGAAATTTCAGTGTAATTTTAATTTTTATTTCTATAAGTGTTAAAGATGTTAAATTTTTTTCATATATTTGTTGACCAACTGTGAAGTGCCTGTTCAGTTCCTTTATCCATTTATTAATGGGATTATTTGTGGTTTTATTTTGGTGATTTTTAAAAATTTCTTTATGTATCCTAGAGATGAAAATTCTATCTGAGGTGCAGGTGGCAAAATTTTTCTCCCACTCTGTAGGCTTTCTATTCATGCTCTTGATTGTTTCCTTTGCTGCAAAGAAGCTTTTTAGTTTGATTCCATCCCATTTATTAATTTTCAAAATTTATCTGGAAAAAATAAGAGGCCCAGAATAGCTAAAGCAATCCTTAGCAAGAAAAGCGAAGCAAGAAGCATCACAATACCAGAACTTAAATTATACCACAGAGCTATAATAACAAAAACAACATGGTACCGACACCAAAACAGACACATAGACCAATGGTACAGAATAAAAGACACAGAGACAACCCACATAAATACAGTTATCTCATATGAGACAGAGGCACCATAAACGTCAATTAGAGAAAAGATAGATAGCCTCTTGAACAAATCGTGCTGGGAAAACTGGAAATCTATATGTAATAAAATGAAATTAGACCCCTATCTCTCACCCTCCACACAACTCAACTTAAAGTGGATCATGAACTTAGACACCAGACCAGAGACTCTGTGCCCAATAGAAGAAAAAATAGGCTCCACTCTCCATCATGTTGGCTTAGGAAATGACATCCTGACTTTTTTAAGAGCACTGGAGCAGAGCAGCAGTGCTGTTTTCTGGTGGAATGCAGAGCACACACAAATGGTGAGAGTTAAGAGATGTGAGCAAAGAACTCAACAGTCGACAATAGTGTAATCATCTTTAAAACTTACTCCTTATGCAATTTTAAAATTAAAAATAACACTAGCAGTTACTTCCTAGTTTATGATTCAACAAGTTTTTGGTAGCATGCTAGGTGGGAGAGTTCTTCCTTGAGTGGATCTATATGCACATTACAGGGTCTACACATTAAGCACTGGATGCTCAGTTATTGGGGCTACATTAATCACCGCTAACATTTTTAAATGTCCTATATACCCCACCAGCAGTATGACTGTGGCTGAAAAATTTCTCTGAACTCCACGATTTTATAGGGGGGAAATTGGCGCTTGGTGAGGATAGATACCTTGCTTAATGGCACCCAGATCCAGAGGTTAAATCTTCTGAATTTCCACAAAGTGAGGTGAAAATTCATATCTTTGTGGGAGACCCTATCTGTGATATTAAACTTCAGTAGTGTGGAATCCTGGATACATGTAAATATGATATAGTGTTTTCATGAATATCTTAAGCCATAATGTAGACTGATCATGTAGCCCTAAAATACTCCATTTCTTTTTTTTACCTCCTTTATTTTGTATAAATTATTATATTACATAATAGCAAAGTAGAAAAGAAAATACATTTAAAATTATTAAAATAAGGGCACATAATTGCACAACATTTACTCCCTTCCCCTCTCTATATGTATGTTTTTGGAGAGTTGGGGGCTATCTTGATGTGAGGCATAACGTTTGCATGATACCTGCTTTAATTCTGGGATCTTCACAAACACAATGTTTGTTCACTTGAGTAGATTCACCTGACTAGCCAATATACTCTTCCTGTGCTTAGTGATCTCCAGATGAACAAGTGGGTAATGTCTACATTCATAGATTATTGAAAAGATAGAATCCAAGGCCTGGGGAGGTAGCTCAGTGGTAAGCACTTGCCTAGCATAAGTAAGGCCCCCAGATTTCAATACCCCACACTGCCAGAAATATTTTTTTAAATAAATAATAAATCCAAGAATTAGAATCTGCTTGGGAAGTGAAGTAAGATATTGAGAGTAAGGACATTTTATTTTCAAACCACACACCCTCCTTGTTTTGGGTTTTCCCTCTGGAGATTCTTCTTGTATTTTTCATGTCTTCTCAAGACAGATGATTTCAGATTCATCACTGGTGCCAAAAAGAGATGAGTCTATTGCAACTGCAAGTGTTTGAAAATGATTACGAGTCATCAGGATAGAGGGAAAATCCATAAAGAAAAAAATATGAAGACAATTAGGAATAAGTAGAACTTTTAAGGAGGCTTGGAGAACATCTCAGTATTAGAAAAAATGAAAGTAAAATTCACTAATAATAAAAAGTGAAAGTAAAAAATTCAAACTATTTCACCTTACAAATAAATAAACCAATTTAAATAATTTTAGGATGTATAAAATTTTATAAAAACTACCAAAGAGTAATGTAAAATAAACAAAGATTTAATAATAGGATCAAAATTACGAAGTTAATCGCATTTTGATTAAACTTAAAATTTTTCTGGCAAAGAGCTATATTAGTTCAATTTTATTTGCACCCCTCCCCCTTTTTTGCATTTCTGAGTGTTTTACCTCTAAAATAGAATTACATGTTTTGAATGTTCCCTCCAAAAAAGAATATTACTTAGTAACTGATTGACTAATAATCAATTCTAGACAAGCAGAAAGTCATGAACTCTATCATGCATGGCATCACAAGCTACATAAATACAAACTTTGCTGGTAATGTTACAAAATAAATGTATTTTTAAGTACTTGAGTTATCTATGAAAATATAGCCTCAATCAGAGGAATACTGTTTAGGAAAAAGGTGAAGGAAAGTATTTCAAAATATTAAGAAATTGTGAAAAATATTAATTTCATGTTAAATAAGAAACTATAAATAATGTCTTCAAATTGAGAAGTCATATCTGTTTAATATCAGGACAATTATTCATGGGGATGAAGAAACTTAATGCCAAGTATAATATTTTGGAAAAATGGAGAACTAAATTAATTAACATGGACTTGGATATTTCATTTTGGAATCCTATTCCTTTATCTTTCCAGAGGGAATTGAAAGGGAGGATTAAAGAATTGAGTTTGACAGTTCATTTAAAAAGAAGTAATATTATAAGTATTAATTAAATGGAGGTGAGGGATATATGAAATTAGTTTTAGTCATTAAACTGATCATTTCAAAAAATTATAGATGTTTCCTCTCTAATACAGGACTTGTGAAATTATGTGCTATTCTAGATTATTCAGACCTACTTATAGTCAATGAATTGTGATTTAGGTGAATTACGAAAGTTACTCAGTTTGTATAAAATGTGTCAATTAGCTTTGGGATCCCAGCCTTCTACAGTCAGCTTCATTTTTATTTTACCTTCATTTTATTTTACCTATTTTTATTTTACCTATGCCAAGATACTATGGAGGCTCATATTCTGTGCATCAGATATATTGTGCTAGAGAATGGCGGTGGACAGTGATGATAATAAAAATAGTATTTTGTAAATAAAATATTAAGTAATGATTGTGTGATAAGAACTTCATATGTGTATTACTCCACTCATTCGCATAAAATCTACTTGATATGTAATGTTATATTTTTCAGTTTTCTAGATGAGGTAACTGAATCACAGAATTAAGTATCACAGCCATAGGTATGCTTCTAGTATGTAAGAATCTGCTTTTACTCTCCATTCTTTTGTGCTCATCTAAGTCAGGTTATGGACATCCAGATCCCCCAAATACATTTCAATCTTAAAAACAAAACAAAACAAAACTCAAGTACATTCTCAAGTAAAGTCATTAGTTATATATGTAAATATGTACACAATTTGTTTGCCATAATTTGTAATATTGATGCAGATTATTTTTCTGTCCTTTTCTTATTGACTTTCTTGATATCATTTGATGAAAAGGGCCACCACCTCACTCTGGACTCATCTATTCCTCTGTCCTCTAGTGCTACTGGACCCTTCTGACTGACAGCTCTTTGATTTATATTTTTATGGCTCTTGAAAACATTCCTAATATATTATTACATTATATATAAGGATTAAATACTGTTCTTGTGAAGCTTGTATTCTCATAAATGACATGGAGTCCAGAAGACAATAAATCCATAATAAATGAATAAAATAATGTTTACTAGAGATGACTAAAACAAATGAGTGGCTAAAAACGTGAAAAGGTGTAGCCTTTTATCTAAAAGTGCATTAAAATACATTAGTTAACTATTTGAAATGGTGATATTAGTGAAGAGTTGGAGAAAACGCAAAATAGGCAACTAGAAAAGCAAGTTCAAAGATCCTGAGGACTGTACAAGTTGTAAACTTCTCTTAGTTTCACTTAACTATAAAATTTGCTGTCTGAAATATTCGCTCTCCATTTTCATTTGCCTTACATAGTAGTATGAGCTCTGGTCTTTCTTTCTCTATTCCCAGTATTGACTATGAAGAGTTCCTAGTTTATCTAGCATAAACATCTGAACATTTGATTTCAGTGTCTATAACTTTCTAAGATTCCCAAGTTCAATTGCAAAAATTCCAAGGTTATTATTAATTAAGACTCTAGAAGTGAGTTAAGTGGCATAATGGCTCTGAATTACAGGCCATCAATATCAGGGGAGGTACTCCTCTGTGGTACACTATGGTTGTCTTGATGGGTGTATACCATTTACTGAAGTCTAATTTCTCACAATTTCTTCTTAGTTTAGAAATTGTACATGGGCTTCTCAGAGAATAAGGAAAAACACCAAAATTATAGTTAGAAATTAAACCTGCAAAGCCCTCGCAACTATTCAAAAAAGGTTGTCATACTGTAATGAAAAAGTCATCCTTCTTCCTTGTCTTTACTAGCAATTCTAGTTGAGTTGATGTTTTTGACTGCCTAGAAAGTTATAATTCTCTATCCATTTGCTCTAAAGTATGACTTTTGCATTTTTTTCATTTTTACCTAGTAGTTAAAAATTAGTAAAGTTTTCTTTTATCAGAACTTCCTCTCTGACCATGGAAATTTGCCTATTCTTATTAAATATCTACTTACCAACTTAGATAACTTGTGTGTGGAATAAAGTACTATGGTAGAGTAAACATAAATGCATTGTCCAAGTCAGGTTACTTCTTGAGAATAAAGAATGTTCTATTCTTAGATACACCTGAGTGATGGGCATAGATTGGAATACATGCTCAAATTATTCTATGGGACCACTTCTTATGGTAGGAAATTTTTCCAAATCAAATAAATGTTAAACACCTCCAGAACCTTAAAGGCCTCTCTGAAAACATGATTTTTCCTTCACAATTCCAGATGACATGGATGTCATTTGGGAGTAGAAAGGTGGTGACAATGCTGATATAATGAAATGGAACTCTTCCTGGTCTTACTTTGTTAGGTCCCCACAACAAATAAGTATAGAAAATTACAGAGTTAGAGTATCTCTTCTTGAATCACAGAGTAACAATTAACTTTTAAACTATTTTATATATCACTGCCAACATTTTATTTCATCTGAGGGATCTTTTTAAACTTAAATTCCAGCTATCAAAAGTGAAAATAAGAATAAATACTGCAATTATCCTTCTATTATAAAATATTGCATTTTAATTATAGTAATTATTTCTAGCTACAAATTTTCAAATTCATGATGTTTTACTTGTCCTCAATAATAAATAGGCAATACATTGTGGTACACAGCTAACACAATTCATTGAACATATCTAAATAGTAAAAATGAGAAGATTAGCCACATTAATTTTAGAAATAGATTTTTTTTCATTGACTTTACTTTCTTACAGGCCTTTAGACCTCTATAGGTTGCCAATTTCATGGATGGTACAAGCGAGATTTTAAACATTTAAGGAATAGTTTTAATAATAAAATTCCATAATGTAAAATCTATCATGCAAATTTCAAAATAGGAAAAATAATTTTGAGGCTGTATTGCCAATACTAGCAAAATGTCTTGTAGAACTAAATACTGTATGACGTGTCATCTATTTGTAGTTGCTCAGTAAATACTAGAGATGTTGCTCAGTAAATACTAGAGATTCAGTTGGCTCTTGAGGACCCATAAGTATTTAATTAATATTTTTTTACACCTCTAATATGGAAGAAGGCAAAACATGGCCTATTTGGGATACTCACCTTTATACTTCTTAAATTTTATTGTGCAAAAATACATTATTGCCCCCAGAAGACAAATGCCTCTAAGAATTAGTGGTTTGTTATTTTTGTGGTTTGTTTTATTAACTAAGAAGACATGCATTATAAAAAGAAGAAGGCATGCATTTCATTGGCTTTTTGTCTCTATGAAGAATAAGTTAATTTTAACTTTCTTGAATGACCTATGAATAATATTTCCATCCTCATCTTTGAGTTGAAGCACTGTTTTTCAGATTGTGATGTATACAAAAATATCAGGTCTTCAAAGATTCCAGGGTCAAACACATTTTGGAAATGTTAAATACCTTCTTCATTATATCTAATAGCATTGCATATAGCAGGTGCAAAACAAGGAAAAAAATAGGAAATGCTAATTTTAAAAGACTTGGCAAAGATATTTCAAAATATCACCCAAAGGAAACCCCAAAGATTGTTCCAAACAATAGCTTCTATTGTTAAATTAGTGCTTGGGCTTTTGAAAATTTTGCTATAACACAATGTTATTAGATTTGGGAAAATAAATTCAGTATTCACATGACTACTACACTTAAGTCCTTCAGGACTAGTTGGTAGCAAATTTATCCTGTTGATCATTAAGTCAACTAAAAGAAAACTGTTTCTAACAGAGAAAGCTGAGTTCCCAGCAGTGTTGAGTGAAAGAGCATGCCTTTTTTATGTGAAGTATGGCATGATATATGACCACCCATTCTGTGTATTGTGATTACTTTACTTGGATTTGGTTTTTATATTGAAAATAATGTTAGAATAGAATGAGCCCTCCATACTGTGGACATAATAGGTAGGAAAAATAGATTTTAATACCATGGGGAGCTATAAGTTTCTTTGAAAATCTTTTCAAACCATGGAATAAGGAATAAACACATAAACACATATTTGCATAAAATTCTAGGGGCTAAAAGTCACATTGTTCATTTTTGGGTCCATGGATTCCAGGATTAAGACTATGTTATTATGAGGTCATGTTGATGGAACCTGGGTTGCTTAACCACTGAGCAATATCCACAGCCTCTTTTTATAATTTATATTTTATTTAAAGATAGGATTTCTCTAATTTGCTTAAGGGCCTTCCTAAATTGCTGATGCTGGCTTTGAACTCACAATTCTCCTACCCCAGCCTCTGAAATCACTAGGATTACAGGTGTGTACCACCTTGCCAGATTAGCATTTTTTAAAAGTGTACACAGTTCTTTCACAGGTATTTCAGGAGTTGGGCAGGAAGGTATATATCATTTCATTCCATTTCCTCTAACTAAGGCTCTCAGGGATCAGCAGGAGCTAAAGGTGAGGCTACTAAAATTTTAGCTAGCATTTCTGATTCTGAATTTTATAGTCATTTTACTTCCCTGATTTCAACATAAACTAATGAAAGATGAACATTTTTAAAGATACTTGGTCAAATTCTACAGATTTTTAATGAACTAATTAGTCATAGTCCATGTGGTTCTTAGAATGTAGAGAATAATCCAAAAAAAAAAAAAAATCACATGGACGTAGAAAGAAAATGTACAATGAATATCAGAGAAAGTGGAATAGTTCACTCTAGCAGAGCTGCACCAACCAATTTCTCCATTGTTAGGGGGCTAGAAAATGTGTTTCTTTATATTAGATTTTTTACTTATTTCATCCTTATATTTTTGCTTGAAATGTGAAATAAAAGCTTCTCATCATCTTCCATCCAAGCATGTGTACATTTATATAAAATATGTGTTCTGAAAGATTATGCAAATATCAGATTTTGGAAAACTGAATTATTTCTCTAAGAAAAGTAAGGTTCACAAATCAATTACCACAGGAATTTAAGCCACTTAAAAATAAATTCTGTATTTTTTAACAACCTTTATTGGGATATAATTTATGAACCATAGTTTATTCACTTAGTGTACAATTTAATAACTTTGCCTATTTATAGGTTGTATATTCATTATCATACTCTAGCTTTAGAACATTTTCATCATCCCCCCAAAGAAATCTTGAATGCATGTGATCAGTCTTCATTCTCTCTTCTGTGTTCCTCTTTCTCAGCTCTCAGCCATAAACAGTTATCTACTTTCTGTCACTATAAATGTATGAATTCAGAAAATTTTATATAAATGGTATTATGCAATATATGATATTTTGTGTCTGCTTTTACTTAGTATAATGTTTTTGTAACTTACATGCACTGAGGCATCTATCAGTAATTCATTTATTTTTATTGTCTAATATTTCACTTCATCAATATTCACCATTTTTTATTCATTTTTCATTTCATGGACATTTGTTTTTTTCCTAATCGTGACTATTAATCTTGCTATTCATGCAAAAATGTTTTTTTTTCTCTTTTACTATTGTATTTTTACCAGGGTGCTTTAGATGTGTATTTCCATTTCTCTTAGATACCCCATAAAAGTTGAATTTTCGCATCATAAAGTAACTCTACTTAACATTTGAAATATTTATAAAATGTTTTCCAAAGTTGTGCACCATTTTTCATTTCTACCCGAAATATGTAAGTTTACAATTTCTCCATACTCATTTTTTATCTGTTCTTTTGAGTTACACATGACAGAAGAGTCTATTTTGACATATTCATACAAACATGGAGTATATCTTAATATAATTAGGATTCCAGTCTTGTGGTTGTAAATGGTGTGGTTGTACAGGTGTACATTTATATAAAATATATATCCATTTATATAAAATATTCACTGTGTTGTATTCACATATATACATAGGAAAGTTATGTCAGATTCATTCGATTGTCTTTCATATTCCTGTCTTGTCCATATTTTTCATATAGGCATTTAAGTGGGAAAATCTTATATTGAGCACCACTGCCTATTTTTATAAGTAAAATATTATTAGAACACAGCCACACCCTTTAACCTATTGTCATCATCTATGGATACTTTTGTAGTGTAATGGCAGGGCTAGGCAACAGAGGTGGTATGATCCAAAGAATTTAAAATGTTTACCATCTGCCCAATTAGAGAAAAATTTTACCAAATTTTGCTTTAAGAATCAAATATCTACATCCTCTACCATGTTTTATAACAAATGAATTTCTATGTATTATGCTTGGTGAGAGTTAAAAGTATATCTCATTATATATGAAAAGGATGATTGAAATGATTTAGTTTGAATACGTTTGTAAATTTGATTGGTGTTAGGTTTCTATTTATTCATTCACTCATATTCATTCAATGTGTTTATTAAATATTTATTTATTCAATACGATTATTATAGACTTACTGTGTGCCAGTGGTTCTAAAAGTCTCTGGGGGTAATATAATGAGGTCAGGCAATGTCCGTGCCCCAACAAAGCTTACCATTTATGGAAAGAGTGTTTCTTACAAAAAGAAAGTGTTGGGGTTGTGGTGCAGAGGCCAGGAGAGGACACATAGGAAAATCTAAAATGAGAGTGATAAAGAATAGCAAAAATATTTTATTCTATTTTATTGCTGAGTAATATTCTATTGTATATATATGTCACTTTTTTTATCCATTCATCTATTGAAGGGCATCTAAGTTGGTTCCACAGTTTAGCTATTATGAGTTGTGCTGCTATAAACACTGATGTAGTTGTGAACCTGTAGTATGCTGTATTTAAGTCCTTTGGGTATAGTCCAAGGAGAGGGATAGCTGGGTCAAATGGTGGTTCCATTCCCAATTTTCCATGAAATCTTCATACTTCTTTCTATATTGGCTGCACCAATTTGTAGTCCAACCAGCATATATGCACAATGGAATATTGCTCAGCAATAAAAGAGAATAAAATCATGGCATTTGCAGGTAAATGGATGGAGTTAGAGAAGATAATGCTAAGAGAAATTAGCCAATTCCAAAAAACCAAATGCTGAATGTTTCCTCTGATATAAGGAGGCTAATTCATAGTGGGATAGGAAGAGGGAGCATGGGAGGAATAGAAGGACTCTAGATAGGGCAGAGGAGTTGGAGGGGAAAGGAGGGGGCATGAGGTAATTAATGATGGTGGAATGTGATGATCATTATTATCCAAAGTACATGTATGAAGAGATGAACTGGTGTGAATATACTTTGTATACAACCAGAGATATGAAAAATTGTGATCTATATATGTAATAAGAATTGTAATACATTCTATTGTCATATATAAACAAAACAAAACAAAAAGAATAGCAAAAGAAACTATTAGAGCAATATTTCCCAATGGGTGAGGATCTTTCTCTGTGTTTTTTTTTTTTTTTTTTTTTTACGGGTTGGCTGTTTGATCTATTGTCTTTAGTCTGAGCAACAAGCTTCCTTTTCTGAATCTTACTGAGCATTTAATATGTGAAATGTATATTGTAGACCTCAAGCAGGATTTCCAGTTACCTGACCTTCCCATCTCAAAGTCTGATATAACGTGTTATAAGAGTTAGTGTTCCATGAAGCATTTTCATGAGTTAAGAAAAGATTTAGAAATTTGTTGGTCAAGAATTGAGCTGCAGATGAAAAGATTCATGAAAGTACCTGGAAAAAAAAAATGAGATGACATATCAAGCATCTTCCATTCCCTGGAACAGGATGACCTTTCAGATCCTGAAACTTTCCCTTGTGTAGATATCAGGCCTGTAAATTAGTTATGGTAATGCATCATTCAAAGGGTCTTTGAAGTTTAGTTTTTCTTTATTAAATACCTATCTTTCATATGTCTTTTTAAAGCACTTTAAGATCATGCAGAAGAAAGTTCAAGGGAAGTTGATATAATGGATTATTCCTCCTTGGGCTCTAACACGTTTGAAAGGATTATTTCTTGCCTTTTTTGTCAAATAGACTTGGATAAATTTTCAAAGTGAAGTGTTTTGGCTCTCAAAGGCTAGGTGTATCTTTTGATGTCCTTTTTTTTCTTTCTAACATTTTCCTTCCTTCACCAATGCGTGGTTGGAGAGCAGTTTTGAAAATATTATCATAATTGCCTTGCTAATTCTGTGTCAAGCTCCCCAAAAGGCAAAAATAAGAACTAAGGAGGTTCAGTTCAGCAGCATCAGAAGAGCTGTGCTGATAGAGAGCACATGAGATCAGCTCAGGTGCTCCATGCACAATCACTATCCTGAAGTGTGGAAAACTAAAGCTCACATATGGGCAGTTACCCATGTTGTCCCTGGGTCTCTTTGCATAAATAACTGCCCTACATTCTAATTCATATTCTTTAGCTCTACAATCAACAGAGTTAACAATACTTACCTCAGCTATTATGAAATACCAAAGAGATGGTTGACATGCAGTAAATACACCTACCAACATATAACATTTGTGGAACCAATGAAAAAAGAAACTGATGTGACAGTTTGGTGGGGGTTGGCTGGGATGGGGGTAGAAATAGCAATAGTGCTCTGAAGATTGATCTGTCTGCTTTATTGTGTCAGAATGATCAGATGAGCAAATCAGTGACATACAAAAGACATAATGAACATAGATTGCACAGTATTATTGTAATCACAAACACAAATGAATAGACTCACTAATGAATAGATTTAGATTTGAAAGAGATATCCAATATTCAGTAGAAATTTCTGTGAGTCTGTTTCTGGTTAATGTTTTCAATCTGGTCCAGTGAGAACTTTTATAAAGATATAAATAAGGGTATGGTATACATCTTTGAATAAATAGACAAAAGACAATTTCACCAAATATGTGGCTTGAAGGGATGAATATGTTGGATAAGAGGATGGTGTCCATATCATTCTCACATATGGCATGATGCATCTAATTTGTGAGAGCAACTTCTTTCAATCCAAATTACACCCCCTCAAGTCTATGAAAAGAAAACATAAGTCTGTAAGAGACTTAGGTATTTAAAATGACTTTAATAGTAAAATAGTAGTTAGGGTATGATAAAGAGATACTTATGGCAAAAAGATCCCAATAAAATTCGAGCCTATCCCAAATACATATAAACACAACAATGGAGGGCATTGCCCTATTCAAGTTTGGTCTTGATTACTATAGTGTAAGATTTAGTTGTAGTAACTCTGTTCTCAGAGATAGAGCACATCCTAATATATTCAGGAAAAATTAAAACAGTTGGTTGCAGTTGTTGATAAAAGTTTAAGACTGTCACATAGACTTGAAAATCAATTACAAAAAATATGTAGGTGGAACTATTTTAAAAAAATACATCTATATTGGTTTCAACAATCCCATACCTTGGAATTTACCAGGAAATTATTTCTCCACACTTAAAGGGTTTAAATTGAAACATAGTTATAACACAGAAAACTACATCAGGTGCTCATTGGAGAATTTATGTGTAACCAAGGAGTGGAATGCTAATTTTTTCCATAAGAAAGATAAATCAGCTTTCTATGGACTGATCTGATTAACATATGTTGGAAAGAATGATTATGGTATGTTAGCTTTTATTTAACAAATAATGGAAAATAAGAGTACATAATTTTCTCAAGATACCTGTATATCTCTGTTCATCTGTTGGTCTGTATATCTATCTATACTTTTGTAAAAAGCAATTGAAATGGAATTAACTGAAGTCAGAGTTAGTTTAAAAGGATAAAGAAGCGATGGATTCAAATTGATTCTGAGTATCAAATTAATAACTACCACACTGAGAAAATAAGTAACTTTTGCTGGATTAGTTTACTTAATAATTAACATATTAATTAATCTACTAATTAACTGAGAATTTAAATTCTGGCAACATTACTCATAACATACATGCTTAGAAAGATGTATCTGAAGTCCAAAACAACTGGAAAAATAGCATTAACTCTTCTTGGTAGATAGTTTTTTGTTGACAGCTTTATTGGTATAGTCATTATGAAACTGTTTTGTGTAAGTATGAGAGAATGAATTAGTATTATTGGGAGAAGGGAGTACAAATGTGAAATGAGGTCCGTGTAGAAGAAGGCTGTAGTGTTGAGTTTATTTAGAAGTGTGAATATAATCCCATTGAGTACACACCCATGCATGCACACACACCCCCCCCACACACACACATACACACACAGCAAGTACAGTATATTGTTCAAGCACACAGTCATCCCCTTGGATCTCTCAGGCAATTCTATGTTCCAATGTTACTTTTTCTTCTCGAGTAAAAAATTTCAGAATACCTGTATGTGCATTGCATGCCCAAATCTTGATTAATAGGTACTATTTACTAAACATATATCTAAAACTTGGAAACTTAAAGTGGTTGGTGTTACATTTGAAAAAGAAAAGAACTAGGTGAACTATGCCAGAAAGCAAAGCAGTGCTCAATAATTAATAGAATGAGGTGGGAAGACTAAAAATACTTTATATAGAGAATTTATTAATAACATTTGAGATATGTAGCATCAATTGAAAAAATAGAGAATAACATTTTAAATTTTAAAAAAGATAGCCCAGAGTGACAGAAAAGAGCCAGGGAAAAAATGTCAAAATTAAATAAATAATAAAGGAGTGGAGTTCTTTTGGAATAGAATGATGTGTTTTTATCACCCTCCATTCACCACTGAGGGCCATGCATGGGTTCACTTGGGAAACAGAGGAAAGTATCCAGAGCTGTGGGAGGCAGGATTTTTACTACCAAGAGAGTGGGTGGCCCCTGGTACTCATGGGAAGATGTGATTTGTCTGTCTAAATAGCTCTGCAAGCTTTCAGGGCACTGAAACCCACTACTGAGTTATAAGCAGGAACTGCACCTGTTTTGTTGGATAAGAAGGGTGGCTTGGAGAGGTGATCTTATCTGCAAGAACCAAACAGGAAGGGACAGTGTGGTTGGGTCATTGAAGACCCTTTCAATTTCACGGATATCAAGTCAGCACACAATTTTAGAACTTTTTAGTCCTTGCATGAGCTAATAAATATGGATAAAATGATGGAGTAGAAAAGGTCTTGATTTTGATCTTCTATTATAATTTACTAAGGAAAGGATTGTAATTATAAAAAAAATACTAAGATCATTGGGTGAAAATAGTGCTTACGAATAGGATGTTCACATGCTTTCAAAGCTTCATCACACACATTACTCATAAAACACAGATGTGGAATACATTCCCTTACAATACAAAAATCATATGGTGAAAATTTTGGCTAGATCTTTACTTGGTTTTGTGTCTTCTGATAAAATGCTATTGGAGATGCACTTCACCAGTTCTATAGTGCTCTTATCAAAAATATTGGTCTGAATCTAATCACATGGAAGCAGACAAATCTGCAAGGTAGAATTCTTTGCAGGATAGCTGACCTAGACATTTCAAAATATTTAATACATTAAGAATGGGGGAGAGGCTGGGATTGTGTCTCAGTGGCAGAGTACTTGTCAAGCATGTATGAGGCACTGGGTTCAATTCTGGGCACCACATATAAATAAACAAAATAAAAGCCCATTGACAACTAAAAAATATTAAAAAATACAAGCATGGAGGAGGCAGAGCAACTCTTCGAAATTAGGTAAGACTAAAATGACATAAAGGTTAAATGCAAGGTATGAGCTTTGATTGTATCATGGATTTAAAAAAATAGATATGAGGAACACATGTATGACTACCAATGAAACTGGAATGTAGACTGCATGGTAGATAAAGTTATTTTAAAAAATCAGTTCTGCTTTGTCTAAAGTGTGGTAATGCTGCAGTTACATGTTCTTGGAAAAGGCATGCTGAAATAGGCTGAGTCTATAATCTAGATTCTTTGATAAAATAGCTTTGTGTATATACCTTTGAAAGAGAGAGAAGTAGAAATGGCAGGATTCTGAGAGTTGGTTCATTAGTCTTCATTGTACTCCTCTTTCAACATTTCTACAAGTTTGAAGTTCATCAACTAAATTTAAAAAAAAGTGTAATTAACTTACAACATAGCAGAATGTAAAAACATGTTAGGGTCTGTAAACAAGTCAGGATGGCATCAGGATGGCGCCTGGCATTTTGCCAGAGGGAGTGGTTTGTGAAGTAACGCCAGCGAGCCATTAAGTGTGGAGATTCCTTATTGGTTGACTGCTGTATCTAGTTTATGTTAATTAAGATAAGCTGTGTGTTATGTATATATACCCCTCCTGTCCTACAATAAACGGCTCCCACTCCTGCTGTATCAATGTACACAAGTTGTTCGTCACCCCCCGGTTATTTTGCTGCAGCCGGACTACGGCAAAAACATCAATTACTGAGAGAGATAATGTAAAAAGGATACATATTTCTATTCACATGCTGTAGCACAATACAGTTGCATAATCCACAAGACAATGGAATCTTAAAGATTCTGGAGGAAAGATAGACTACAGAAGATGAATACTTTAAACAGACTTCTCAGCAACAGCCATAAGAATTTCAAATATAATGGGATAATATCTTCAGTGAACTGAGATATCTTAAAATTATATACCCAGAAAATGCATCTTTCATGAGTAAGGAAGAAATAAATTTTAAAGAATACAAACTGAGATAAGCCAAAGAATATTTAATAAAATATCTGCTGAAGGTAAAATGCAGGGAGAAAGAAAATGGAGCTTCATGGAAAGGCTGAGATAAATCATGAGTAATTATTTTGGTAAATATATGATTAAATCTAAATAAATAATGATCATATAAAACAATATTAATTAAAAATTTTATGAAGAGGAAAATACCATCATAAAATTGACCACAGAGTCATATATATCAGTAAGAGAGGAGCAAAGGAATAATATAGAATGGACTTTGTGTGATTTAAAATTGGGCAAGTTAATTATTTTCAAGTTAAACCGTTTGATCAAGTTAAGTGACGATAACCGCTGTAAGTATAGACCAAAAGCACAAATATCTAAAAGTGGAGGAGAAAATTAAATAAGAAAACAAGAAGCAGAGAAATGAGCATTTAAGGACATGATTAATAGAATTCGGGTAAGAGGAGAAGACTGGGAAACAGGAACAGAATAAGAGTTGGGAAGTTTAGAAAACCAATGCAGTGTTTTTGTTGTTGTTTATAAATTGGTTTTGTTTGGTAGGAGACTACCAGGCATGGACCCAGGGGCACCCAAACACTGAGCCACATCTCCAGCCCTATTTTGTATTTTATTTAGAGATAGGGTCTCATTGAGTTGCTTAGCATCTTGCTTTTGCTGAGGCTGGCTTTGAACTTACAATCCTCCTGTCTCTGCCTCCCAAGCTACTACAGAGTATTTTTTTGAGAGGGCTTTTCAGAGTCAAAGAAACTTAGCATCTCCAAACAGTAACACTGTCTTATGTAAATTAATCCTAAAAAAATTATTTAATTTACTATTATACTCCCAAATAGATTATGCTTCTTAGGCATAAGATCTGTGGCAGGTGTACACACAGCTATCCCTGACTGACATGAATTGTGATGAGCCCAGTCAATCCAAACTTGTGTGGGGATTGGTTACTACTCATTTTCTCATAGTGTTGACACACCTTGCACCCATGCTAAGTTCAGAATAAAAGCACTGTCTCTTATAAATATGAGGGTAGTGTGTGGAATGATAGCCAAAGATCACATTCCACGGTAGTTTTCATTATAGGGCATCTATAAGAATCTGACAGTGAAGAACATCTTTGGATTGAAAAAAAATCATTCTCCTTCTGAGTAGGACTTGAAAATCTCTAGATGTATGTAATCCAAATGCATCTGTGGGTTTGCCTAATTTTAATGGGTACTGCTTTGTGATTCTTTGGAGAGAGGAGTATCAGGGGACTTTGAAATCTATCGGTTGATTGCACATTTCTCATTCAGTCAAAACTTACTTAGAATTCCAAGTGTACATTTACTAAAACTGTGCATGAAGGGTAGGGAATGGGTGATTTAGTTCTCTGATATTATATGTGATTGCAATCTGGAAGGCTGAACTCTTTTGGTGATGGCCAACCATGCAGTAAGAAGGTTGACACGATTTGCAATGGTAATCTCTGCTTCATTTATACATTTCAATCAACCCCTTCATCTCTATGTTTCAGTCAACCTTGGAATGTATCTGGATCAAGTGCCTATAAATCATAAATCTTCAGGAGAGAGGAGTTGGCTTTTTCCTCCCTCATTTCTTAGACTCTAGATCAAAATTTCAGGTCCAAATTTTTTGATTAAAATCTCAATAATAATCTCTAGGGAGGAAGTAGAAATGCCTGAGGGGTTCTGTTTATTTTAGCATATGTCATTAAGATAACTCGATTGAAGTATTAAAAAACAAAATGGGTTTGCTCTCAGTGTAGCATGGAGTTCTTCTTTGAAATCCCTTCTCCAAACTGTGAAATGTGAGGAGTCTGAGAGTACATTTGGTGTCATATGTGTATCTATCTAACTTCAGTCAACAGCACCGAGATACTGAAAGCCCTGTAGGTGCAGGGATTTATTATAGGAATCAGACCTCACACAAGTTCAGGAGCATCCGGTGAAGCGAAAGTGTTTAAAGGTCCTGGGATGATCGGGGAAGGATTTGTTAGCCAGTTTGTCTGAGGCATTTGCTTAGGTGGACAGGTCAGTGCTCAGGCCAGTTCCTTTAGAGGCACCACTATATTTCTGCACTGAGATCAGAGACTAGATTCAAGGAATAGATATAAAGGGAAATTTCAAAAGACTGTCTAGTCTTTTAAACTAACTAGTCCTATTTTTAGAGAAAAATAGGGATGGAGATAAATAAAATATTCATGCCAGATATCTCTTAAGTGACTGAGGCCTGTATTTTAATTTAGATCTGGCTGGCTCCAGAGTATATTTCTTGAGTGTGGAATGGGGCAAAACACTTCAGGCTTGGTCAGCTACTGATATGCTTACTAAACGTTCATCATCGAGACCCTTCAAGGAAGGAAAAACTATAGTAATACTCTGCCAGTAAGAGAAGACTGTGCATATTTCTAAGAAAAGTTATGAGGCCAAGATCGCTCAGAACAATTGTACTAGTAACCAACGAAAGGTCTGTGAAAATCACTCCCAACAAAACTGAGAACTGCACACTTTGCCTGTTTCTTTCTCTCTCTTACCCTGAGTGTGACATTCTTTACTCCAATCTTTCTTCCCCAATCATTCTCTTCCCCTTAATCCTCCTTCTCTCTCTCTCTCTCTCTCTCTCTCTCTCTCTCTCTCTCTCTATATATATATATATATATATATATATATATATATATATACACACACACACACGTATGTGTGTGTGTGTGTGGATATGGATATATGCATGTATATCCCATTAATTCTGTTTCTCTGCAGAATCCTAATGCAGACATATTACTTGTAATGGATTCAAAATATACTATTATGCTCACATAGCTTCTCCAAATATTTGTATGGTTATTTCAATTAAGTAGATTGGTTCCATCTGTCATTTCTGATTATCTATTAATAGATTACTACTAAGAATCAAAAGATAAGCAATACCCCATTCATTATGAAGTGATTTAAATTATTTAATGGGTATTAACAAAGAAACTTTAGTTTGTTAATTTGCTCAACTTTACTAATTAAATTCAGTCTTGGTCCTAGAAATAAAATTCTTCTGAAAAAAAATATAGAAATACCATGTGTGATAGCATTAGTATTCAGGACAACAGATGACCTTAGGGAGTTAGTCTTATATAAGCTCTTATGATATGCACAACTCATTGCTATAGTTCAAAGTTATGTGCAAAGCAAAATTTTTTTTTAATTGCTCAAGACACTCCACTGTGACATTGGCTAGTTTGGCTGCAATAGAGAGATTAAAGAATCAAGTCCTTGTTTTTTTATGGTTAGTGCAGTTGCTGATACAAGAAGAGTAGTAGCATTAAAAAACTGTAAATAATGAAACAGATGTATAAGGGGTTTACTTGTGCAGATTATAAAGTTCATATTTGGTACAAACATTAGAAGGATAATTAAAGATGAACTCATGGGCAGGGCGCAGTTGAGCACACCTATAATCCCAGTGGATTGGAAGGCCGAGGCAGGAGGATCATGAGTTCATAGTCAGCCTCAGCAAAATCAAGGTACTAAGCAACTCAGTGAGACCCTGACTCTAAATAAAATACAAAATAGGTCTGGGGATGTGACTCAGTGTTCAAGTGCCCCTGAGTTCAATTTCCAGTACCAAAAGAGGTGGTGGGGAGAATTCATGGTATGAGGCAATACTACAAAGGATAGAGTCTGACTCAAAAGACTGAATGACATTGGGAAACAGGATACATATGAAGTTATACGAACAGAATTATTCTCTAAGAGACTTTTTAAGGTAAAAATAACTGTACTCTTAGTCGTCTTTAATTTTCCTTGTG
Organism: Callospermophilus lateralis; assembly: GCF_048772815.1. Classification (NCBI taxonomy): domain Eukaryota; kingdom Metazoa; phylum Chordata; class Mammalia; order Rodentia; family Sciuridae; genus Callospermophilus; species Callospermophilus lateralis. The sequence continues at coordinate 105,163,788 of NC_135313.1, read as the reverse complement.
AATGTAGCTGTATTCAGCATAAAAACCTGGTCATGAAGTTTGCACTTTTGTCAACATAAAATGCAGCTGCCCCAAACCCAGGTGTTTACTTTTGCTAATGGATCTATTAATTTAGCAAATATGAGTTTCTACTAGTACTGGATCCTGATGGGCTTATTTTATATCCTCTCGGGCAGGATAAGTCAGTCCATTTGGAATATTTGGTGAAAAAAAATATGTAATGAATGTCCACTTAAAAACACTGCATGCTGTTCTTGGGCTTGTCTTTGTTGGTGCTCTGTCATCCTCATGGTCATCAGCACTTAGGGATGCTATGTGCTGTCCTCATGCTCATCTTTGCTGATCTTCTGTCATTTCCATGTCATCAGCACCATCAGCATCCAACTGGCCAAATAGGTCAGTAGACTGATACCTTTATGAGCCACTTAGCAATTCTAAACATAGTCTCACACTTCAAACCAACAGTATTTCACAGCCTGTAAATCAGAAAAATTTGCCCTGTTGAACCCACAGGAAAGACACATTTTCTTAATTTAGTTATGGAATGACAATATTTGTGTGGGGTACAGTTTAGCGGTCAGTATAAACAGTCCCCCTGATTTAATATTGTTTGTGTGAATTATACCCACCAAAGATGTAATTATTTATGTTGAAACATAAAAATGTCCAACAACATCTGTAGATTCTGTGTTTCTTCGCAATGGTAAACAAATCAAAGGAAAATCCATAGAGTAGCAAAGTTAGATTTTGAAGGTAAATTGAATAGGAACATTTTGAGAGACCTTAAGAATTTGCCCCTCATTACTTTAGATATTCTCCCTGGTGGTGCTGTGAAAAGTGCTCTGTAGTGACATCAGACAGGAAGCAAAATCACTGATTTTTTTTTCCAGCCCCAGGGGTCCTGAGAACTGTCCTGAAGTCCTGAATTCCTTCCCTGTAGGTCAAGTCCTTGGCTCCATCCCTCTGTGTTTTAAACATTGTCTCAGTTACAAACATATAAATGGAGAGTGTTTACTTTGAAATTACAATCATTGTAGTCTTCAGTTTATTTACAAGCATAAGATTTGGGCGCATTCCTCTGTGACCATGACCAGCTGGAACCCAGAGGCTGTGTCCCCATGCAGAGGAGTCCTGTGACAGCCAGGGCTTCACAATCCCCACCAGATACTTTTTCTATCACCCATGGATCCTCTACTCAGAGGGGCTTGAAATTTCTTAATTAGCCCATGTTTTTCATTTTCCCATGTAAGGATTTGGGTGATGAAAAAATAATGACTTACCTAAATTCGTGGAAAACAAAGCTCACTTATAGTAAGCCATGGTGTCATATCCCTTCTTTCTTCTTATAAAACAGACAGACAAAAACAAACAAACAAAAATAAACAAACAAACAACAACAACAAAGAAAACCCCTGAATGTTGTTCAGAATGGCTGATTTAAATTAGAAAAAAAAAAAACTATTAAGTTCTCAGACACTATTGTAAATAATGTTCCTCATTTCACACACTGTTCCAATATTATATAAGCAGAAATCTATTGGTGAGTTTTAGGAAATCTATGTCAACTATTCTTCTCTTTTACTACATAAAACATTAAGATGAAGCCGGAATGCCCATATCATGATCATGAAGAAACAACTATTGAGACAAAAGTCACATTATAAGAATCATAATCAGGTAATGTAGAAGAGCCAGGAGACGCTAAGCCTCGTTGGTTACCTTTCTGTTAAACAGATCAAATATAATCCTAATTGATAGACATATTACCCTTCCCATCATACACACCCCGACATGTGCATGTGCGCACACATACATACTTCCTTGCTTCTTCCTGTTTATTATTTTATTCAGCATGTAGCTACCAGTGCTCACTGTATGTCAATTACTATTCTGACCTCACTTCAGTGTGCAAATGAAAAGATCAGACTATAGAATGTTGTTTCTGAGTCAGAGGGACTCATGAAAACCAAGAAGTCACACAAAATAGCTACTCCTAAGTAGATTTAAAAAGAAAAAATCATTATCACAATGAGGTGATAGCACTGTGAAAAGAAACACAGCCTGTCTTTTAGTAAGGGAAGAACTGAAGACATTGCCTGTGGGGTATTCTATTATTATGTTAACAAAGTTTTGAGATAAGTTAACAAAGGACTACAAAAAAAATAAGTCTACAAAATAAATAAAGTTGATTCTCAGGAGTACTGCAGTCATACTGTCTGTTGGCATACACAACTTTCACTGAAGTGTGTGTCCTGTTCCCTGGATGTGAAATGCGGTGACATTAAGACACAGGGCAAGTGTGGTTTGTGTGTGGGTATATATAGATTTTGTATATATTTTAGTATTTCCTTTGCTGACCTCAACTAATAGGCAAGGAAATGTATTGGTTAAATTGGAAGATTTAGATACAACTTTTAAATATTCACAGGTCTTCTGAATGAATCATGTTCTCAAATTAAGTAGTTTGGGAAGGTTAAACAATGCATTTTCAAATAAGTTCTAAGAAAATTGAAAACTCTCAACTTCAGGTCCCTCCTCTGTAAGTGTAGACACTGAATTATGACATTACCAAGTTCCTTCCAGATTTAGCACTTTCAGAAGTCTATAAAATCACTTAGAAATGCAGCTTGTTTATCCTGCCCCTGTATGCATAGTGCTTTCTCCTGGATCCATCCCAGCAGGCAGGCGAGAGAAATCCTTACACATAATTCATCAGAACTGATAGGTCATGACTAGGAAGTAAGATAGTCCTTTTATAGTAACTATAAAATAATGATTCCCATCAAATTAGGTTAAAGGAAAACAATATCACTTCACCTTGGAGACTAAAAATTTATCTGCATATTTTCAATCCCTGTGGGATTCAGGGAGCATGGAAGTTCAAAGGTATGTCAGGACCTGTTCTTTCCTTACTGTGGGGCAAACAAAGGGGAAAGATGTTTCTGTTATGAGTACAACCAATTTAACAAGCACCTCTGTAGACATTATTAAGAAAAAATGCATTCCTAATGTTAGAATTTTAGGCATTGAAGTAGGCAGTTCAGTATGTGGCGCCAGTACATAAGAAGCTTTCTAAACCTCTCTGTATAGTCATATACAGTGATGATACTCATTCATTAGTTCTCTCAATAATGATTTAGTAGCTAGGGTTTGCCAGGCACCATGCTAGGATCTTCAGATGGGAAATCACACAAGGCAAGATCTTGACTGTAGGGAGTGGAAATAATTAAAAATGTAAGATAATGCTGCATTAGAAAACATTGATGAACAAAGATAGATTAGTAGTCAAAGAAGTGCAATAGTTTAGGTGAGGATATGTCTTATGCCATTTGTGCTGCAACAACAAAATACTCAAGGATGGATAATTTTTAAGTAACAGAAAATTACTTCTCATAGTTTGGGTGACAGGGAAGTCCATGATCCAGGCGCTGGCATTTGGTCTGCAGCACCCTTCTCGTTTCTTCCTTCACATGGTAGAAGGCGGAAGGGAGAAGGGCAAGCCAGAGAAGTTTACTGGCAGGCTGCTTGAAGCCCCTATTTTAAAAAGAGCCTTAATTTCATTGACAGAAGCAGCTCTCAGGGCCTCTTAAAGATGCCACCTGTTAATACCATCACACTGGGTACAGCTGTATTTTCCATATGACCTTTGGAGGGGACAAGAACATTCACATCCCAGAAGGATGTAACTGGCCCAGTGATGTAACTGGCCCAGTGAAGACTCTAACCAATTCTGTTCTGTGGCAAGAAGAACCTGTGTTCCTTTGTTCTTTCTTTCTTTCTTTCTTTCTTTCTTTCTTTCTTTCTTTCTTAAGGGAGAGAGAGAGAGAGAGAATTTTTTAATATTTATTTTTTAGTTTTTGGTGGACACAACATCTTTATTTTATTTTTCTGTGGTGCTGAGGATCGAACCCAGCGCCCTGAGCATGCCAGGCCAGCGCGCTACTCCTTGAGCCACAACCCCAGCCCCTGTGTTGTTTCTTTAGTCTATGTGTCCAGATGGGGAGCATGTTGCTTTCCAAAGAGAATTTTCTCAGGGGATAAGGAAAAGCTGTCACCAAAACAAAAAGAATGACAGGCCTTCCCTAATTCTTTAAAGTTACACACGTGTGATCTGAAGAATTTGAACTCAAAAAAAAAAAAAAAAAGAAGAAGAAGAGAAGAGAATGATGGTTACCAGGGGCTGGTGGAGATTGTGATGGTCTGGGCATTGGGGAGATGTTGATGGAAATATAAAATTTCAGTTAGGTAGGAAAAAATAAGTTAAGGCATCTGTTGTATGACATGCTGAGTACAGTTTAAAACAATATATTATTTTTCTAGAAAATTTCTAAAAGCTGGTTTAAGTGTTCTCATCACAAAATTTATAAGTATATGAGGTAATTCATATGTTAATTAGCTCAATTGAGCCATTCCACAATGCATACATATTTTAAAACATCATTTAAACATAATAAAAATATAAATATTTGTCAGTCCATTAAAAAAAAATTCTGTAATCTAGGTGTAGTCTAATTGCATCAGTTATCCCAAGGGAGGTAGGATGAGGCATGAGAACCTATGAAGCAAAGGTGGAATGAGAGCTGTGGAATAGAAGCCAACCAAGTTAGAAAGCAAAGCAACATAAGAAATCACATTAGAGATCCCTTCCATTCATTTCTGCTCCCTTAGCACCAACAAAGTAGAGTAGGCTAAGAGTTTATGAATAAATGCAGTAGAGACAGCCAGCCGATTGGAAAGCAAAGCAGTAATTGAGGTCCGGTGGAGGTTCTGGCACAGAGAGGCTCTGGAAACTGAGTAAGTTCCTGTAATTAACGATTATGCTCCTAAAAAATGTCTCTTTCCAACATTAATGGGAAGACAAGAATTAAAAAAAAAAGATTCAATGGCATAGGGAAAACAGAGAGGAAATACATAGTACAACATAAAGAATGAGAGTATTAATGGCAGGAAATAAGGTATTTTTGCTGGCAAGAAGAGTGAATTAATGCTTACAAATGGCCCCAGTGACTGGGCCAAATGGTCAATGTAAGTGAGAGGAGCTACTCTTCAGTTACTTTCTCTGAGTTCATTAACAACAAAAGGGATTATAATGGACTTTGAGAGGATTAAGTGACACTCAACAATCAAACCATGATGAGGGTTTATTGTAGAGGACATTGTATTCAATGATTTATATTAAATTCACAAAATACATCTTAGAAAATACAGATTAAATTTTTGACTATTCATATTTTTGTATTTCAATCTTTATTCATTCTTCCAAAATGCTTTCTATATAGAAATGAATTTTTCTTCAGAAAGCTATTGATCAATGTTCTATTCATATTTTATCCTTTTATACTGCATTGTAAAATAAGATTAACTTGCTTTTAGACTAATTTAAATGTAATCTTGGGGTTAACAATGTTCTGCTTTCAAATGGTGATGACAAAGGAAATTCAATTAAATATTACATTCCCTTTATCATGTGGATTTTTAAGTACCATATGCTATGTTTTATGCCCTTAACTATATGATTAGAATAGATACTTGCCTCATATTTTCAGACTATATACTTTCTTGGTCTTTCATATTAATTCAAATAGTGAGAACATAAATATACTCCTATTGTTCATCCTACTTACTTTCTTTCATTTGGCTTCCAATCAATAGACGTTCTGTCTACGTTACATACCTACAAAAAGCACTGGGTACTATTGAAGTCATCTAGAAAATTCCACATTTTTTATACTGTAAAAGAACCAAGATACATTTCTGCTGCTGTTCAGAGAGTGTTCAAGTGTGTCAGTTCAAAGAACTTGTGGATTTGGGGCAGAAAACAGACACTAAAAACAGTTTATGATATTCTCCCTGTGGCCAGTGCTAATGTGTTAGCACGAAGAATCACTGAACGGTAAAAGGTACATAATAGTGTTACTTTAAGAATGGAATCAACAAGAATTGAGTCAACAGATCTTAGCCATACAGAATTTGTCATCATGGTATTTTTGGCAAAAGTCATTAGGTTATTCAAAAGTGGCTTTTAATCACTTCATCTTGAATGGATGCATTGTGGAAAGATTTCCTAGTTAGTGTGATCAACCCAGTATAATTCCAGGTTTAAGTTTTACTGAGAGACTTTTCTAACATAACAACTTCTTATTTCTGTAATCTTGAAAAATTGCATCAAGATAAAGGCACACGCTGGCATGGAAGTGAGAGTAGGAAATGGATGCAGTTGATGCCCAGTGAGGATAATTGTATTTTTACCATTTGTTGATAAATGAGTTGTTAACTTATATTCTTACTATGGTCTTGGTTTCTTCTTTCAATTCATTATACATATTACTGCACAGCGATTGTTCTGTCTTATCATATTTCATCACGTAGATCTCCTGCTGGAGTTAAAGAGAGTAACGTCCTGATGGCAGGATTACTCTTGGGGTGATACACAAGTCCTCACACTGTGGTCCAGCTTGGTCCCCAGCCTCCTTCAGCCTCCCTACCCAGGATACTTCCCTCAGTAGCAACATTGAACAAGCAAGGCTTCACTCATTCCCTGCTCCTTGGGACACCCATGCTTTTGCCCTCATTTTTCTCTTCTAAGCTGTCTTTAAGGACAGGGAAAGAAAAAAGAGGAGGATGGAAAGATGAAGAGGAAATGGGAGGAGGAACTGGAGGAAGAGAAGGAAAAGGAGACAAGCAAAGAAGAGAACAGAGAGCAGGATGCACACACTCAGACACACACATAGAGAAGAAGGACATCTTCACCAGATCCTGACAGATAGCCCCATTCCACCATACCCTGTACTGTGTCACCACCTAGCAAATTCATATGGTATTGCAAAAAAATTTGATATATATTTTATCTGTTAGAGATGATTAGGATCCTCAGGAAAGGGTCAGAGATGTATGTGTCTCTGTGTTCCCCATCACCTGGTAATTACTTGGTCCAAAATATTTTTTAAATAAAAATGAATGGACATTACAAATTAATTAAAAGAAAGAGCAAAAACAAAAACTACAAAACAGAATAGATTTGTGTAACCTTATTTGTGTAACAGAGATAGACCTCTAAATTAGTCCTTCTCATTGGTAAATTGAAAGAAAATTAATGATCCTGAAAAATGAAAGATAGGGCATTACATTACACACTTTCTAAGAGCATAAGGAGATCATTTTATCCTTTTGATGTCCTAATTTCCCTCTCTCCACCCTGGATTGTCTTCTAAAATTCTTCACCCAAGTAGAGTTAATTTTTATTGAATCATTAAAGGCAGAAAAGTAACTTCCTTTCCAAGGTAAAGGTTTAGGAAGAGAGAGAGGAGATAATTGTTAGGAGTAGCTTAGACCCTAAATACACCATCACAGAAACAATGAACATGACAAAGAGGAGCCTCAGGAAAATACAATGCTGGGTGCCAGTCATCAGGATAAAAAGACAGGTCTATTTCATCAATTTTGATCTGATGATGTAGGGACTGAAAAGAAGTGAAACACCACATTCTTCTGTACATATTCTATAACCTTCCTTAACTCATTCATTCTCAGGTTTTTAATTCTGCAAATGTCTCAATGCATTGATACTGGTATGTTAAAACAGGTTGGAATTTATAATCTAGAGCTTATATATTATTTATTACCATTAAGAAGGAAAACACAGATTTGCCCCATAGTTTACTAAATTGTTTTGTGGTTCGTTTTTTAGTAATCTAAAAATTTTGCTATAAAGAAAATGATCAAACTCTTAAACAGAGTTTTAAGGCTTGCCAATTTACATTCTATCCACTAACAAACAGTGACACAATCAATACTTCAAATTCTCAAACTGAACTAAATTTTAATATTCTTCCACCTATAGACAATAATTTGTTTTGGAAGTTTCTTTGGAACACATCAGTTAAATGACATGTGTAGGTTAAGAATAAATTCTGACTCAGACATAGGTAGACTAGAATCCAGATCCCATTACTTTATCTGTGGCTTTGAAAAAGTTAATTATCATTCTAAAGACCCAGTGTTCTCAGCTATAACACAGAGCTGAATAATATAAATATCTAATATTCATTGAGTAAATTGGACATGAAAGGCACTCATCCAAGTGCTTTGCATAAAGTAATACATGTAATTATCCTAATACATTTATGATTTAATATAATCATTGTACCCATTTTAAAGATGGAAAAGCAGAGAACCAAGAAAATTATGAGTCAATTGATAATAAACTTTATAGCACAGGCTGGCATGGCATATAGTATGGAGCCAGTAGCTGGAAACAGATATTGTTTGTTTCTATTATTCACATGTGAGTCTGGTTTCCCAGAGAAATAGATACAGAATCATGGATCTGGGAAAGTCAGTGATATGAGTCACAGTGTATCTCTGAATATGAAGGCAACAGATTACAATGTCCTACCTCAACAATAACCAGAGAGAGAGAGGGAGAGTTAATTATTTTATTCCACATTTGTTCTATTTAAGCCTTCAGTAGATTGGGTGAGGTTCAACCATACTGGGGAGAGAACCTGCTGTCCTTAGTCTACTGATTCCAATATCAATATCATCCAGAAACACTCTCACACACACATCCAGAATATTGGTTAATCCAATGGCTTGGTTTCTAGTGACCCTATCAACTTCACACATAAAATTAATTCATTCTGATAATTACATATGAGGAATTTTTGGGTGAAATCATTTAAAAATGAATTCTTGGGGTGAAAGTAATACTGAGTAGGGGAAAGCACAAATTAAATGGAGAATTTTGTAATGGTGATTGAAAAGAAAAAGTAGAAAGGAGATCAAACCAGATGAAAATATTGAAAAACTAGAACAAAGAAAATGACAGTAAAGAGTGTAATGCCCTATGCAGATGTTTACGATAACCACAGGTAAAGGTTTGGGATTTAAAAACTAGACAGACAAAACATAAAGTAAAATCTGTCTAATTCAAGTTGAAAAAATAATTTTAAATGTTCTTAGAATAATAAATGATGATGATGCAGAAGAAATGTCAAACTCTGTCTCCTTATGTGGCACTCAACTCCAATCCATTCTCATTAGTATGAGGAGTGAGCTTTTAAACCAATAAATCTGTCATCTGCATTCTTCAAACTGTGTTGGGGAATCCCTGCTCTTTAATGAAATCCAAACCCCTTTAAGTACCTTACATGCTCCTAAAATTTGTTCTTATACATATACAACCTCAGTTTCTTCCATTGTTTTTCCACCTATTTTACAGTCGACCCACAGTCAGCTAGTCATAATCGTGCAAACACAATATGTAGGCTCTTTACTTTTATTCCATTTCTTGCCTAGATGGTGCCAACTTGTGTGTTCTCGTCCATAGAGGTCAAGTTTATGTTGATGACAAGAATAGAATAATGGTATGGAGAAGAAGAGAGTAATGGTGATTTCAGTGCTTTTTATTTATTATCTTTATTGATTATCTCTTTTGGCCAAGCACTGTAGAATAGGACTTAATTGCATATTTCATGTAATAATTCTTCCTCCTCCTCCTCCTCCTCCTCCTCCTCCTCCTCCTCCTCCTCTTCCTCCTCCTCCTCCTCTCCTCCTCTTCCGGGGATTGAACACAGATTAAACCACATTCTGAACCCTTTTCTTTTTTTTTTAATTTTGAGGCAGGGTCTCACTAAGTCACATAAGGGCTTGCTAAATTGCTGAGCCTGGCTTTAAACTTGCGATCCTCCTGCTTCAGCATCCCAGTTGCTGCAATCAAACATATTCACCACTACACCCAGATACTTCATGTTGTTCTTTCAAAAATACTAGCTTCTCTTTTTGACATCTTATTATTATAGAAATTATAGTCAGATTGAATGACCCATTCATGGTCACCCAGTTAATAAGAATATTGTGAATTCAACCCAAATACAAATTCACTTTTTGAACTATCAAAATTGATTTTTCTGAGAAATCTTTTATTAATAATAAGTTTTAAAACTTATAAAGCCTTCTAGTATGTTCATTTTGTATTATAACTAATTATATTAGAATTATTTATATATCAATCTACTGAGTTTAATTTTGGATTTTTTAAATTTGGAGATGATTTTCATCTACCCTGCTTCTTCCATGCCCTGTTCAGTGTCAGATTCATCATTATTACTTTGTAATTTTTTTTTTATTGTTGGTTGTTCAAAACATTACATAGTTCTTGATTTATCATATTTCACACTTTGATTCAAGTGGGTTATGAACTTTACTTTGTAATGTTGTATTAACTTAAACATATATAAAAATAAATTCTAAGTACATACAGTGAAGGCAACATATCAAATAGTAAAAATAAAAAAAAGCATAGAAAAATGCCTTTGCCATTTTGAAAATTAGGAGGGATAAAATCTTCTTAAAATTCCCTTGTACTGTAATGTCAGTGGACATATACATTGAATGAAAATAATTTGATGATTTTCATTAATTATTATTTGGAGAAAATATTTGAAAGGGAAGCACCAAAACATAAAGACAGAAAGAGCAAGAAATAATGGCAGATGAACCATGGGATTGCCAAAACCCACAGAACAGTCTGAAAGCTTGACTTAAGGCCAGAAGTTGTTCTGTTTGCCAGTCATAGAAAGCATCAAAATTAAATAATATGCTTTAAATAATCTGGTCACAAGGGGATACTGCATGCTTCTTCTTACATCATTTTTTTAATGAATCCCTTGTAGGATGGCTCATTAAGAGACAAGATAGTGTTTTTTAATTGTCTGTAGACCAATCGATATCTTTCAATCCCAATGTGTAACCTCTTTGTCACCATTAAGACAGCAGAGGGCAAAGGAAGTGCAATAAATGTTAGCTTGTACAAGATGAAGTAGCTGGTAGACTCATTAGAGTAATTATCAAGAATAAAGAGAGCTGTCCCCGACATCAGTCCCCTAGACGTTGACCTTTAGAGTAGATTGCTTCATGAAATTCAGACTAACTTTCCTCATTTTTGAAAACTGTATTTATTCTCTAGTTTCTTTTGTCTTTTTTCAGGATTAATTTGCAAATTATCCTTCCAAGTGGGTAGTTGGAGAAAACATAATTTTTGAACTTCACTCCTTAATCATTAAATAAATGCATTCAAATGGAGATAGAAGTGGGTTAAAATTCAGACTTCAGTATCATTTTATACTGAAGCGCACTACCTTGAAGTAATATTTACGTTTCCAGAATGTAAATCTTCTTTAAATGTCTTTAATTGTATGCATTTGTCCAAATAAGGACAGTTGAAGGTTCTTTTTTATTCTTTATTATTGGGGATTAAACCTAGGGCTTTATCCCTGCTAGGCAACTATTCTACATTCCCATACATTCCCAATCTTCTTCTTTTATTATTATTATTATTATTTATTATTATTATTATTATTATTATTATTATTATTTAGTTGTAGTTGGACATCATAATACATTTATTTATTTATTTATTTATTTATTTATTTATTTATTTATTATTTTTTTATGAGGTTCTGAGGATTGAATCCAGCAACTCCCATGTGCTAGGCAAGTGCTCTACCAATGAGCTGCAACCCCACTTCCCCACCCCACCCCATAAAATATTCTTTTATTTTTATTTTTGGACAGAGTCTGGTTAAATTGCCAAGCCTGCCCTTGAACTCGTGATATGCCTGCTTCTGCCTCTCAAGTAGCTGAGACTACAGATGTGCACCGGGATATTATATTCCAATGTTTTTTAAATTTATTTGTTTGGTACCAGGGTTTGAACTTTGGGTTGCTCAACAACTGAGCCACATCCACAGTCCTTTTTTTTTCTTTTGTATTTTGTTTAGAGATGGGATCTCACTGAGTTGCTTATTGCCTTTCTTTTGCTGAGACTGACTTTGAACTGATGATCCTCCTGCCTCAGCCTCCTGAGCCACTAGGATTACAGGCATGCACCACCATGCCTGGATAAAAGGTCTAACTAAAATTTTAAGGCTGTTTAAATTGCAACACATATAAACAAATCTCAATTGACCACTAATACGTATTATCGTATGTGTGCTATATCTTTAGGAGTAATTATCAATAGTGAACATCTATCAGGATAAAATAATTTTTGAATATAGAAAATCTTTTAGTAAATATTAAATCGTATAAATTTGAAATATTTGGAAATCACAAGCTGTTCTTTGCTGACGCAGTGTATTTATTTAAATCTTGTATATCCACTAGATAGTTCCATTGTGTTATTAGTTTAGGGTTATAGAGGTGTATCAATTCTTTTAGAAGTTTCTCTTCTTTCCCCTCTCATAAATTTCTCTTAAGTTTACAGTTTATGTTAACTAAAAATCAACAATTATAATAAAGGTACAAATTATTAACAAATTGATCACACAATTGCTCAGTACCTTTTTACTGATTTTAATCTTTTGAGAAATAGTTTACTGAATAAAAAGATTAGCTCCAAATAAAACAGGTTTCTAGGGGAAGACTGATAGAGGAAACTAAGAAGAGACTTGAGGATTGAGTATTAAATACTATGGGAAAAAGGCAAACTCAAAGAAGCAGAGAATAGAACGATGGTTACCAAGGGCAAAAAAAAGGGTAAACAGGATTTTTTTTCAATGAGTGCTCTATGTATGAAATTAATTAAGTTTCAGAAACCTGCTGGATAATATGTCCTTCAGTTAATAAAACTATGTTTAAGAGAATAGAACAGTTGATGTATTCTTACCAACATGCGCACATGTACACACACACAGAAATTTTTGTTGGTGACAAATGTTGGGCAGGTTGGTTTTATAATGATATCATGGTAGTATGTAGATTTCTTGTTTCATCAAGAAGCTGACATGAAATGTGTACTGTCTTCTTTATTTCAGTTATGCGAAAATAAATCTAAAATGCTATTGGAAACTCAGTAAGACAATGACATACTGTAAGATATTGTTTGTATTTTGAATTGCTTTTTCATAGGCTCCAATTAAAAAGTTGAAACTTATTTTGTTTCTTTTAATTCTGGGGGAATAGAAAGCTGGATGTGAAACAGCTTCAAAATACCACTAATATTTGATAGGTACGTCTAAAGATTCTCCTTCGTATGTCTTTGGGAAAAAAAGAGAGAAGGAGAGAGATGAAGCTATGAGATAGGAAAATTATAAATTCTAGTTAGGAATTTATTCTATATTAAACTTTAATCTCAATCTTTTAAAAATAACTTTTGATTAAAGAACTTCATATTGAAATTTCAGATAATATAGAATGTTACAAAGAAGGAATTTTAGTAAGCCAATTACCAGCAGTAGAAGAAAATTTCCATTATTTTTGGCATATATTTCTCAACAACATACATACATAGGATATATAGAAACACAGCTACAGAGTTGAGATGCTTATGTGACCATTCTATATAAAATATACAACATTCTTTTGTTTAATTGAAAATGAACAACATTCTTTTGTTTAATTGAAAATGAACAACTTTTCATAACAATTATGGCAGATTTATCTCTACCCCCCCAAAATTAACATTTATTTTGCTCTTATTGGTGTTGAATAACAATGATGTATAAGGAATATATTTTAAGCAAACATCTTATATATGTTTCTAAAAACTTGAGGGTTTGTACAAACCAAAATGTAAACAGAGAATAGGAGCAGCTACAGATTTTCTCAGAAAATTATGTGAAAACCTAAATAAAAGATTGTGATAAAATTGAGAAAACAAATTTCTCAAGACTCTAAAAGTAGCCTTTTAAAAATTATGCTATTCTAAATAAAATTTAGTATTTATTTTAGTACATGAAGCAGAAATTAATAAAATTACATTCATTTTAATTTATGAAATTCAGAAAATATAGTTATTTTCTGTAGTTCTATTTAAGACATTATTTAATCTCTCTTTGCTTCTATTGAGTTCCCCGTTTTGTTTTTTTTTTAATTAATTTTTATTGTAGGTTGTTCAAAACATTACATAGTTCTTGATATATTATATTTCACACTTTGATTCAAGTGGGATATGAACTCCCATTTTTACCCCATATACAGATTGCAGAATCACATCAGTTGCACAACCATTGATTTACATATTGCCATTCTGGTGTCTGTTGTATTCTGCTGCCTTTCCTATCCTCTACTATCCCCCCTCCCCCATCCCCTCCCCTCTTCTCTCTCTACCCCCTCTACTGTAATTCATTTCTCCCCCCTTATATTTTTCCTCCTTTCCCCTCACTTCCACTTGTATGTAATTTTGTATACCCCTGAGGGTCTCCTTCCATTTACATGCAATTTCCCTTCTCTCTCCCTTTCCCTCCCACCTCTCATCCCTGTTTAATGTTAATCTTCTTCTCATGCTCTGTTCTTAGTTACTCTCCTTATATCCAAGAAGACATTTGGCATTTGTTTTTGAGGGATTGGCTAGCTTCACTTAGCATAATCTGCTCTAATGCCATCCATTTCCCTCCAAATTCTATGATTTTGTCATTTCTTAATGCAGAGTAATACTCCATTGTACTGCTACATCCATGTTCATAGCAGCACAATTCACAATAGCAAGACTGTGGAACCAACCTAGATGCCCTTCAATAGACGAATGGATAAAAAAAATGTGGCATTTATACACAATGAGTTCCCCGTTTTTAATTTTTCTCTCTCTTACCTTTTCCCCAATTTCATCCACTTGTTCTGCTTTATCCTTTTAGCTCTGCTTCTGATTTACATTCACCATTCCCATGAAACTCCTTCAGTTCTTAACAAAAAAAAAAAAAAAAAAACGAGGTGGCCATTGATTACTGTTTAGGAAATTCTTATTTTATTTAAATATTTTTTAGTAATTAAAATGCATGGAAGATATATAATCACAGTATATGAAAAATAAAAATGATAGATATTTTAAAATTTGTATTAGTAGCTGTCTTATTTCCCCTTATGGCAATAGCTATTAAATATAAATGATTTTCAATAATTCCCTTGAAGACTTTAAACTTAGAAAACAAATTTATCAAAATTAATAGTTTTGTCTGTGTTTGAAGATAACCCTATTCAGCCATTGTCAGTACAGCATATCTACATATTGTCCTTTTATCTTTCAAAATTTAAGGGATTGTTTGTGATATCCACACTGCTGCATTATTCCAAGATAGTAAAACTAATGATATTTTATGTTACAGTGATGTATTAGTCTTTCAAGAAAAAATTGTATAAACTATTCCTTTTGGAAGGAATTCACCTATCCTGGTGTGCTGTGCTGAGCTAGGAATTACATAGCCAAGTACCTGCAATTTATCTCTTTCTTAAAGATTGGTAAATGCAGTAGCAATCACCAAAAGCAACTGCAGCTGCTTAAAATGAACATAATTGATTAGCAATTGATATATACTTTACAGAATATCTATTTTTCAATTCTGAATAATGCTCTCAGATTTGACCCATTTACTGTCCTTTCTCAACCCCAATCCTTTCCCTAAAATCTGTTTAGGTTGACAATCCCCCCACCTTTTTTTTTTTTAAAGATGAATTAGACATTTTAAAATCTCATTCTCTCTCTTTCTCATCCTTGTGTGTGTTCTCTCTCTCTTCTCTCTCTCTCTCTCTCTCTCTCTCTCTCTATATATATATATATATATATATATGAATAAATAAATATAAAGAAATATAAATATAATGAAATAAATATAAAGAAATTCTCTCTATATATATTTAGAGAGAGATTTTACATATATATATATATAAATAAATATAAAGAAATAAATATAGAGAAATATAAATATAAAGAAATTATATATATATATATATATATATATATATATATATATATATATATATATATAAATTGAGTCTTCATTTGATTTAAGAAATTCAGTGACTGTAGCAGGGAAAAATATCCTCAGTTTTCTTTCATCAGTTCTACCAGCCCTAGGAAAGTTTCTTAATATTTTGGCTTTTTATTAATTAACCATGTCCTAAGTGCTAGAAGCAAGGAGTCATTTTTAAAATTTATCTTTTCTGTATGCCATCATTTCTAGCATTTCCACTTCATACTCACAAACAAGCCATAAATGGATTAATCATTATATATATATAATGATTAATATATATATATATATATGGAGAGAGAGAGAGAGAGAGAGAGAGAATTTCTTTATATTTATTTCAGCTTAGCAGCAAATATTAGTTATGACTTGCTATATTTCACTCCCCAAAGTGTTAACATCATCCATAAATTATGACCAATGGTAGGCACTAGTTGCTATCAATCACCAGGGAGGAATTGATGCTGATTGAATCAAATAAATGTGATGTTTACAAAGCCATGACCTTGTCAGTCAATTTGGGTGCAACAAATCTATTATACCCATAGGTACTGAATCTTAAAGATAACTGAGGAAGGTAGTTTTTCATGAATTTAGAAATACAAAAATGGCTTTGACTTTAAAAATTCTTTACTTACAGCAGGGGTAGTCTAAAATTATGCAAAGAAAAAATCATTACAAATCTTCCTAAAGTTGGATCAAAGGCTAAATTTATTTTTATTGAATATAAACCTTGAAAGAAGGCTTGTTTTACTCTCATTTTATGAAGAAACTATACAAAGACCAGATAGAGTAAATTGCTCTCAGTTGTTTAATGAGTCTTTTTTAAACACATGGGGTCAGACTCTGTTTACCTCTCCATTCCCCATCCTCCTCCCAAAGTGACATTTTCCCCTTTTTCTTTACCAAAAGTAACCCAAAACTGATTTAAAATTAAATCTACTTCCAATTGTCTTCAAAATTCAAATTGCATTTATATTAACATGTGTCTGTAAAAAAACCTGCAATTCAGCCAAGCCCTTAAGGCTGCATTCAAATTTAAAAAGTAAAATTCACATCAGTAATACTGATTTAGCCAGAAATCAGCATCTTGACTTAGACACTTTTCCAAAATGACAGTGGATTTGATTCTGAGTTGAGGCTTTCATAGGATGTACATTGTTGTAAGATCATGGCTATAATGCTTACATAAAAAGGTATGTTATTGTATATCTAATATACTGAAATATATCTGAGGACATTGAGTCTTCATTTGATTTAAGAAATTCAGTGACTGTAGCAGGGAAAAATATCCTCAGTTTTCTTTCATCAGTTCTACCAGCCCTAGGAAAGTTTCTTAATGTTTTGGCTTTTTATTAATTAACCATATCCTAAGTGCTAGAAGCAAGGAGTCATTTTTAAAATTTATCTTTTCTGTATGCCATCATTTCTAGCGTTTCCACTTCATACTCACAAACAAGCCAGAAATGGATTAATCATTATGTCATCTGAGGATATAAATCCATGTCATGTGATTAATTTTAAAAATAGTTTTTACTATAATTTCACAGCATCTTTAATTTATCGAAGGCCTGCTGTTTAATAGTCAATGCGCTGATCATTTTTCATGTATTATTTTCAATTTGCCACTGGCAACTTCTCAAGGATTATCAAGTTGAAATTTCTCTGTTAACAGAATGGGAATCTAAGGTTCAGGAAATGTGAGCATGATGCCAAAGTCCAAATGACGGGTGAGTGGAAGAGGCAATGTTAGTTTACTTGACCCTGGATTCTGAATCTTCTGTTTTTACCTCTTCGCTGTCTAATATTGTAAATATGAAAATTTAGAGGTAGATTTGGTCTTCCAAGTCAGAATCAATTGGTAGGAATAACTGGACTGATGGAAAACCATTTCAGTAGACAATGTGGTCATTTCTAAAGGTCAGGTTTCTTTATCGTCGCAAGTGTTTTAATACCAAAGCTGGTTTCCTGTTCACATAGTTTGAAATAGAACTTAATTAAATAAAGTCTGGAAAAAAAAAAAACAGATATAAGAAATACACCAGAACAAACAGTACTAACAAAATCTAACTCTCAGGATGACTGTCAGACCACTTACATAAGTGAAGGCCCTAGAGTGGAATGAAAATGGGAAATTGCTTGTTCAAATCAAAGAGCAGGTAGGAAGTGTATTAAAATAATAATACACAAAATATTTTTACCTACCTTTATGGTGTGTTTCTCAAATTACTATGGTGTTTTATTATTGTTGTCATTGTTATTTAACATTACTCTAAATTTTAAAGAATTAAAAACTTAACTATTTGAAGGAATTGTACTATGTGTACTAAGATTGGGTAATGTCGATTTCAAATGAAATGGTTCCCTATTTCACAGGTACAATAACTGAAGTTACAGAGTTTCTATTTCTAAGTTTATATATGCGCATATAATTCTTTGTTTACAGAGCAGTGGAAATGCTACACAAACTCAGAGGCTTTGCCAGGTGTGGAGATGCATGCGGGTAATCCCAACAAGGACTTGGAAGGCTGAGGCAGGAAGACCACGAACAAAGTCAAAGCCAGCCACAGCCAGCAACTTAGCAAGGCCCTAAGCCTCTTAGGGAGATCTGTCTCAACATAAAAAAATAAAGAGGACTGAGAATGTGACTCAGTAGTTAAGTGCCCCTGGGTTCAATCCCTAGTACCAACAAAACAAAACAATACTCAGGGGCTTCTACTTTACTTGTAGATATATACTTATTCTGCCAGTCCTCTCTAACTTTGTCTTGATGGGTTAGATGGGACTCAAAAGAAAAAGAAAATGGGAATTGCCCTATTTCTCTCTCTCTCTCTTTTTTTTTTTACTATCAGTTTGTTAATTTGTTTGTTTTATGTATGACAACAGAATGCTTTACAATTCTTATTACACAAATACAACACAATTTTTCATGTCTCCGGTTGTATACAAAGTATATTCACATCAATTCATTCCTTCATACATATACTTTGGATAATAATGATCATCACATTCCACCATCATTTCTAACTCCATATCCCCTCCCATCCCCACCAATCCTTCTGCCCTATCTAGAGTTCGTCTATTCCTCCCATGGTCCCTCTCCCTATCCCACTATGAATCAGTTTCTTTATATCAGAGAAGACATTCAGCATTTGGTTTTTGGAAATTGGCTAACTTCACTTAGCATTATCTTCTCTAACTCCATTTATTTACCTGCAAATGCCATGATTTCATTCTCTTTTATTGCTGAGTAATATTCTATTGTGTATATATATGCCACATTTTTTTTTTTATCCACTCATCCATTGAAGGACATCTAGGTTGGTTCTACAGTTTAGCTATTGTGAATTGTGCTGCTATAAACATTGGTGTGGCTGTTTCCCTGTAGTATGCTGTTTTAAGTCCACTGAGTATAGACGGGGGAGAGGGATAGCTGGGTCAAATGGTGGTTCCATTCGCAATTTTCCAAGGATTTTCCATTCTGCTTTCCATATTGGCTGCACCACTTTGCAGTCCCACAGTGTATGAGTGTACCTTTTTCCCCACATCCTCACCAACACTTATTGTTGTTTGTATTCATAATAGCTGCCATTCTGACTGGAGCCAGATGAAATCTTTCTTTCAATGTCATGTCATTTTCAGTGTAAGTGAGTGTCTAACACAGGGAGGTAAAGCAAGCAAGGAGAATGCAAAAAGCTTCCTGGGTAGTTCCTGAGTTTTTGTATTTATTTTATTTTGTTTTTGGTTTTGTTGTGTTGGGGATTGAACCCAGGGCTTTATGTAGTGTAGCCAAGTGCTCTACCACTGAGCTACACCCTCAGACCTCATGTTCTTTTTTTTTCTCCCAAAATTTCTATTGCAAGCACAGAGGATCTTTGTGGGCCATCAGAGCCCCTTCCTACTCAATTCTAGATATGACACACATCGAGTTTGAGTGTTGCTGAGCTTCCAAATAACAAGTTTATCAGAATTCTGTGATTATAAGGCATGACAAACACTATGTGTAAGTGGAGTCGCAAGAAATAATGGGCGTGTATGTTGTGCATACCACCTTCACTCACATGCAGGGACCACCCTTCTAACCCACTTCAGTTTCAGAACACAGATTCAAAATCTGATTCTTAAAACACTTTGAGATGGTGTAAAACAAGCATAGAATCCTTCTGTGTATGTCAGGTCACATGTTCCTAAAACCAATCTTGTTCATTTTATTGGCAAAGGTAAGAATATGTTATAGCCTCAAACCACTCATTTTGTAAATGGGAGTTAAAAGATTTTCTCACATTATTTTTTCCCCCACAAAATGTCACACTAAAATTTAACAATTATTCTTAAAGTTAATTAGTTAGGGAACTGTTAAAAGACTATCTTCTAATTTATCAAATATGCCAATTAGGACATCATCTTATTATTGTTCATTTATTTATTTAGTTATATTTTTTCTTGTGATTACACAGCCTCTAAACAAGGTTAAAATTTTAGCTGTGCTGATCTTAGATGAAAACACATGGGATTATGGAACCTGAAAAGAATCTACATTTTTACTTGTTACATATGTAAACATATACAAATTATGTATGCACATCTATAAAATGGGGATGATTGTGCCAAGTCATTGGAGTATTATGAGAACTGAATATACAAAAATATATATATTTTATAAATTGTGGCTTTTTTTCAATGCTGGGGATTGAACCCAGGGCTTTCCACATGCTAAATAAACTCTCTAGGACACAGAGATACACCCCAGCCCCACTGTTGTTCTTTCAACTATAGAGGTAGCTACTGACATTGGAGGAAATATCTTCTAACTATGTTATAAAATATAAAAATAAATCAATACTAGAACATTATAAGGTGGAGTTTTTAAAAGTGGTGTCAAAGGTAAAAACACAAAGTGGGGGGAAAGACTGTAAGAAAGAATTAAACCAAAGAGAAAGCAATTCTAGAAAGAAAAATTTATTCCAGAGGAAATCAGGAGTGTATTTTAAGAGATCTATGTGGAGAATCCCAGACCAAGTACTCTACCAGACTCTCTCTGCTTTCCATTGGACTATGACTAACCATTAGAAAAATTCTAAACCAGAATTTTTTACTTTACCATTTAATCAAAGAGTTTCTTATAGCATGAATTCCAGACATTTGTTTCTTGTTCCCTGGTCTGTAATATTACCAAATGTGGCAGGAAATTGTTGTGCCTTTATTTCTCTTACACCGTTCCAATTTTTAACAGTAAAGGTAATTTTTTTAGATGTTTGTAAGATTTCTATAGTCATTGTAAAATGCTGCGATAAATCTAAATATTTGGATGTAAAAGTGAGAAACATAAACTATTATGTTTTAAAGTTCTTTCTGCTTCTAAAATTTTATTATATGAATGTTTTTGGGAGATGGGGATTCTTCCCATGAAAACAGAATACTAGGAAGTCAAGACTCAGATTTCATTTTTATATAATCTAAATCTTTAATAAGCAACTCTTCAAGCTACTTACATTTGAAATTACATCACATCCCAGATCCCATTATAATATTCATTCTTGTGATATCTATTCATTTTTCTGTTTCCAGTTGCATATTTTTTTCTAAATTTTACTTTCATAGTTGTTTGTATCTTGTTCAATTTTGTTTACTTTTAGTCATACCAGTTTTTCTGTATATTTGGAAATGGGGTACAGTATGCCTTATAAAAAAGAAAGAATAACCCTTTTGTACCATCTTTATAGACATGTGATTTTTTAATGACTTATTGGGCCAATGTGAGTTCTGGGACAATTCTTTGAAAAAGGAATTTTCCATGTCATCATATGAAGTCAAGAATACTTACGTGGACAAATAAATTTATAACCAGTTAGTGATTACTATGATTTGGATATGAAGTGTCCACCCCCCACCCCCCCAAAAAAAGCTCATGTGTTGAAAGGATGGTCCCCATTTTACCAAGGTGCATGGAAGGCTTTTAGGAGAAGTTTGAGCTGTAGCCTCATCAGTGAAGTAATAATTTGATGGATTATTAATTTAAATGGACTCCTGGGGAGTAATCATAGGTAGGTTGGCCATAGTGGTATGACCCTAGACTGTATCTATTCCTCACCCTTTCCCTCCCTCCCCCCATCCTCCTAGCAAATTTCAAGTGTATTATACAGTATTGTTAACTGTAGCCACACTACATTGGCTGTATAGAACTTATGTGACTTGTGTAATGGACACTTTATACCCTTTAACCAACATTTTCCTATTCTTCCCATGCCTGGCCCCTGGGCAACCATCATTTTGTTTCTCTCTGTGCAATGGACTATTTTATATTGTGCATGTAAGTGAAATCAAGCAGTGTTTGTCTTTCTGCATCTGTTCTTTTTTTCACTTAAAATAATGCCATCTATTGCTACAAATGACATAATTTCTTTCCTTTTTTAAAGCTGAATAATATTTGTATATATAAGTGAGTGAGTGAGAGAGTATTCTTCCATCAATAGACCCTCAGGTTATTTCCACTTCTTGGCCATTGTAAATAATGCTGAAATAATCATGTGAGCCCAGATATCTCTTCATAGATACAGATTTAATTTCCTTTGGATATATATTCAATCAGATGGTGTATCATTAGATACTTGTACTTACAATTTTTGAAGGCATCTGCATAATATGTTCAAAAAGCAGCTATATCAATTTCCCTATCTCAAAAAACAACATATTAACATCAAACAGGTATTTGAAAGGGTGCTCAAATTCACTAAGCATCAGGGAAATACAAATCAAAATCACAATGAGATATCACCTCATAACTGTTAGCATTGCTGTTGTTAGAAAGACAAAAGATAAGTGCTGGAAAGAATGTGAAGATAAAGGAAGTCTTGTACACTATTGGTAGGAACGTAAACAGGTATACCGAATGTCATTTTATTACACTTCCTTTAAGCTTTATTATCCAAAATCCATTTGTTACTTGTAATCAGGTTTGAGATGCAGTCTTCCTCGAGGCTTTATCAATAAAAGGACTCCTAAATTTTCAATAAAAGGACACAATGACCCCAAGTACATGTATGACTGCATATATGGTGCGATGCTACCTCATGTACAACTAGAGAAATGAAAAGTTGTGCTGCATTTGTGTAAAATGAATCAAATGCATTCAGCTTTCATATACACCTAATTGAAATAAATGAATTAATTAAAAAATTACTCCTAGAGAAACATGAACACAGAATGATACATAAAATACAGGTAGGAACCAGGAAGCTCTATCTAAGTTTATAGTTCCATAATATTTCAGCACCACAGTTTCCTAATATGTAGAAGAGGCATTTTTAAAAAATGGGAAATTTTATAATATAAATTTTTATCTTCTGTACGTATCAAATTCTTCAGCAGAGAATATTTATTTAGCAATTTGTATCAAATTAAAAATGATAACATTAGTTTTAGATGTCTGTACCCTGTGGAAATGTATAGGAAGACTGAATAATTGCCACTAAGTTTATTTGCCTCATGCATATCTGTTGCACTGTTTCATGTTATTTCAGATTTATTCTCTCTCCATCATCTTTCATTACCTTGGTTCTCACTTCTCTCTATGTCAATAAAAGACACTATAACTTCCATGTGGCAAAGTCACTTTGAATAAAAATTTAGTTTCATTCTTTATCTTAAAAGTCAGAATTAAACTAACATTTAGTTTTCTCAAATACAGACTATTTTTAAAAACTAGGGATAGATGGATGTGGTATGTGTTTGCAAAAAAGGAATAATGTTTTCTGAGGAAAAAATGTATTGTTTTCTAAACTATGAAATCATTCAATCAAAAGGTAATTTTAGATGGAACATATTAAATATCTCATCCATCATCTGGGATGTGTTTTAAAATGTGTCACAGTTGAAAACGTGATTTTTCTGAGACACCTATGGATTTCATAGTTTCACCTTAAGTTTTTGGGAAATTTCTTGCTTTATGCTTATGTCCAGAAGCAGCAATTTTATGGTCTACAGAGTGAGATAATAGAAATGATGAGTGATAATGATAATAAGAGAATAAATTTACTGCTTATTAGTGCACAGAAAGAAAATGTTGTAAACCAAGTGTAGATTTTGATTAATTTTAGGCAAAGAAAAAAAATTTGTCTAAGCCCTAGCAGGTGGGCGCAGGCCATTTGTTCTTCCAAGTCTTCTCTTCAGATTCTACATAGTTGACTTAGAATAAGGCCAAGGGCCAGAAGAATTGTAGCATGTCCTTCTTGCTAGGGGAAAGATCACCCAATGATGATTTTAGAGGGCATGGAGTTTCAAGAGAGGGAAAAACAGATTTAGACGCTAACCAAAGTTATTCTAAGACTCTGATTATTTCTGGAAGTTGAACACCAAGACCAAGTTCCCCTATACCCTCAAATATTTCATGCTTAGTGTCACTGTGTTCTAGGATATAACTGAAGGCTTGGAAGCAGTTCTTACTAGCACTGTCAAGTCTTTGATTTTAAGTCTAGCCACTAACTTCTCAAGTTATATACCTGTCTTTATTTCTTATCTCTTTTTGCTTCCACTTGACCCTCTTAAGGTCTGACTTCTTATCCATCATTTGTGTGTGCACCTATAGTTATTTTATTTTACTTCCTTATTTTTTATGTGATGCTGAGGATAGAACCCAGTGCCTCACATATGCTAGGCAAGTGTTCTACCCTGAGCCACAACCCCAAATCTTAAAATGATTCTTCAAATTGCCCTCATTTATAGGAAAATCATTAGTTTGGACAAGTTAGTGCGTGCTAATATGAACATGTTTATGTACTTTCTACTCATGTATAGATAAATAGATATAAATCTTTGTGACTGTTTCTTAGAAAAAAATGTCCACTTTCCAGACAGACAAATCACAAAGATCTGTTCCTTCTGGGGTCTTGGCAAGGGCTCAGCATGTTGTGTGACAAAACAAATGCTTTCTCCTCTGGTAGAAATCAGCCTGGAGCATGAGTATAGCCAGAATATAGATAGGCTTTCAGCCACCAGTTGTCCCTTCAGCCAGGTTGTTTTGTGTAGTGAATAAGCTGCACAATCATATAAAGAAGTCCTGATTATATCTACATATAACTCATACATGTGAATACAACTGGTCCTCCACATTCACAGGTTCCACATCCATAGATTCAGCCAGCTGAATATTGGGAATATTTGAAAAGAAAATTGTGTTTATCCTGAACATCTGAGGAATTTTTTTCTTGTCATTCTTCCTTAAACAATAGTGTAAACACCTATTTATGTAGAATTTACATTTCATTAGTTATTGTGAGTAATCTAGAGATAATTTAAATATAGGGGAGAATGTGCTTACGTAGCATACAAATGTTAAGATACTTTGGATATAATTGTAAATCATTGTTTTATAATGGAAAATTGTTTTAATTTGCAAAACATTTTATACTGACTTATATAATGCCTAAGTTATAGAAATCTACTGGAGAATTACAAAGTTAGGATGATCATGACATACATAAAATGTTATCAATTACTGATTATGAATTTTTGGTCCATCAGTAGGCAAAACTATTATCTGGACAATTTTAGCACATATCTGGGTTAAAGTCCAGGACCTTATACTTATCATTAATTTAGAAAATTATATTTAGAAAATATAATCAATGATATTTTCTCTGTACTTCCCAATTGCACATTTTTTCTTATCACTACATAGAGGAAAAAAAAATGAATAAAATTGAAGCTAATATTGGGAATTTCTCCACCAGGTATGAAAATATTTAATTTCAAGAAAATTCTAAAAACTTGTGAGCAGCATGTGAAATAGGAAAGATAGTTGCTTTTCTCATTGCAAGGCTAACTACATCCTGTACATTATCACATTAATTATTGTTTTTCTCCTCCATGTTGGTTGATGAGATACCACAGGTGTAAAAGTATCACTCACGCTTTTGGAGCAGTTCAGTAGGGCTGCAACCATCCTGGTCCTTCTACCTTAATAGTAAACCCCTCAAACCCAGTCTCCAAAACCTGCACTAATTTGTGGCTGCTAGTCACATGTGCTCATTTGAATATTAATTTAAACTTACATGAAATCATGCATTTAATTCCACAGTTGCAGTAGCCATACTTCAGGTACACTACACTCATGTTGCCATGGCACAAATTGAACATTTCCACCATCGCAGAAACTTCTATTGACAGTTGTGACCTTTGCACTTGCTTACAAATTAATTTGCCTTTATAACTTACAGTCAGCTGGAATCTTGCTTTAAGTGCTTTGATGGAATACTAAAAGTCTTATTCTGTTTTGTTTCTATTTCATGGTTGCCAGTAGGTAATTAGTCGTGCCTTCTGGGAGCAAGGACACCAGAACAGCCAAAGCATTTCTAGTTTTAACCTTTTGACAAAGGCTTACTGTTTGATCACAACCTGTTTGCCTAGTAGAATAATCACTGTAGTTCATCCAATTGGAGAGACCATCAATTGAAAGCAGCAGCATTATTTTATATGTTAGTAAGCAATTAAATATTGGCATTCCATCTGTTTCAGAGTCTTCCCAATTCCGGAGATGTTAAAATGTGGAAAAGAAAAGTACACTTTACAGTTATTGAAATGTGGTAAAGTAAAAAGTCAGGTCTTTATTTATTTCCAAAACAAATAATTGCAACAAAGAGAGAAGAAGACAACTTAAATACAGAAAATCATATTTAGCAGTGTCTTAACAGATTGAGAGGATTCTTAAAATATCCTTCTATTCCTTTCTTAGTTTTAGGTATCTACCTTCATCTCAGCTAACATATGGCTCATCTTTTCTTTGTTACAAGGTTATATTAAGGTATAATTTGATTATAAGAATTTATATTTTTTAGTGTACAAGTCTTTAAGTTGTAACACCTGCATACAACTGTGGCACCACCACTACAATGAAAGTAGAGGATGCACCTTTGCATCAAAATATCACTCATGTCACTTTGTATTCATCCTTTCTCTATATTTATTCTTTCTTTCTCTGTTATTCAGCCAAGGCAAATACTGTTTTGTTTTCTGTCTCAAGATTTTCATTTTCTAGAATGTCTAATAAATAGAATGATACAGTGTACTCTTTTGAATCTGGTTTCTTTTACTTTAAATAATGAATTTATGTTCATGCATGTTGTTGTGTTTATTGGTAGTTTATTTTTTTCCTTTTTTTGCTGAATAGTATTTGATTGTATGGATATACTTTAATTTATTATTTTCTTATGTGAGATATTTAGGTAGTTTCAAATTATGGAGAATTTAAAAAAAAAAAACTAATAATAAACACTCCGAAACAGACATTTTTGTATGAACATGGATTTACATGTCACTGCAGTGAGATTGCTGAATTATATGATAAATATGCATTTAACTTTATAATAATATGAATTAATTTTCTAGCATATGATTTGAAATTTCCATCAGAAATCTTTCACATTTACAGTTTTTTTTATAACCAACACTCTGTCTCATCATTCATATTATTATGAATAATTGACAAAGGCATACTATACTGCCTTTGATCACAACCTGTTTGCCAGGGTAGAATAATCACTTTACTTCATCCAGTCAGAGAGATCATCAATTGCAAGAAGCATCATTATTGTGTATGTGAGTAAGCAATTAAATATTGGCATTCCATTTGTTTCAGAGTCTTCCTAAGTGTGTAGTTGTATTTGAATTTTCTCAATAATTAATCATTTAAAAATGCATGTGCTTAGTTGTCATTTATATATATTCTTTGGTAAAGTAAATGCTAAAACTTTCATTGGGAGGTGTTAGTTTTGTTATTATTGCATGGTAAATGTTCTTTATATATCTTGGATGTAAGCAATTAATCATAATTATTTGAAAGTATTTTTCATATAATCTCCATTCAACCATTCCATTTTGTTATAGTATATTTTTTTACAAATTGCACATTAATTTTGATAAAACCCAATTTTATTTTTTATACACATGCATTTGACTTTTAATCTAAGAAATTTTGCTATCTAAAAGTTTAAAAAATTATCTAGGTTTTTTTTATTCCATAGATTTTATATTTTATACTGAACTTTAATATTGATTTTGGTTAATGTTTACACATGATGTAAATTATGTATCAAGCTTTTTTGTTTTCTGTATAAATATTCAATTATTCTTATTCCATTTGTTGAAAAGTCTAATTGTAATTTTTTTCATTGAATCATTATAGAACCTTTGTTAGAAATCCAATAACCATTTATATATGTGTCTGTTTGTGAGAGTTACATGCCTATTATTTTGAGAAATTAAAAAAAAATGATTGAAGGGACTGGGGTTATAACTCAGTTGGTAGAGTGCTTGTCTTGTATGCATAAGGCCCTGCAGTTCAATCCCTAGCACCACAAAAAAAAAAAAAAAAAATGATTGAGTGCTGTAAATTGTACTTTTAAAAAATCTTTAGGGATTTCTATTTTTTTCTTAATGTTTGTTTTCTTAGATTTTCTGAATCTATGTAGATTTTTTACTGCTATGTAATAATTTTAGTAATAGAGGGATTTGCGATATATTCATACATGCATTAACATACTTGGTGCCGCAGTCTGGCTGGGCACAATTCAGGAGCCACTTGTCAAAAGAAACTAACTTTATTTTTAGAACCACACAAGATAAACAAAACAGCTCCTCAGGAAAAAACCCTCAGAGCCCAACTGCCACCACCGGCTTCCCACAAGCCACACACCCCAACAACCTCTTCCTCCCACAATCCTCCTGCTCTTGAGGCCGATTGGCTGGGTCGCATGGGCGGAGCCAAAAAAGTCCCCCAATGAGCAGCTCCGTGGTCTGAAAGGGCAGGGAAACAGCCCAATGAGCATCACCGCAGAGGAGCCAATCAGCTAGATGTTGCTGGGGCCGCTGTGAGCCAATCATCAGCTGGCAGTCTGAAAGTTTGCTGGGGCCCCTTCAGCTCATCAGCTGGCAGTCTGAAAGTTTGCTGGGGCCCCTTCGGCTGTGGCTCTCAACATCTCCCCCTCTCTGTTTAAACAACAAGCATGTGGCTTAGGGACCGTGCCTGCCTTAGGTTGTCCAATAGTACATATGGTTCTTACCCGTTATCGGATGAGCTGACCTCAAGGCATCAGCCTCCTGTCTTAGGTTGGTACCATAGTAATTGGATCTTACCCGTCATTGACTACCAGTCCAGTATACAGCCACACCTGTGTAGAGGTCTTCGTACCAGCGGCGGGGTGAGGTTCTTTGCCTCACCTCTGTTGGCCCCCAAATTTTAGCTGAACGATCATGACAAACAGAAGGGAGGAAGATACCCCAAGCCAGCTGACTGCTCCTTTTGGAAAAATTGTACCACCGATGACACCATCAGCATAAATACCCCAACACTACCAGAAGTTGCTGCACCAACAGATAGTTCACAATGCATACAGGTGAGTTCACAATGCATATAAGTGATACATAGTCCAGGCAAGTTCTGCAAGCAGTTCAGTGATGGCTATTGCAGAAGCTGTAGATTGGTTTTATCTTTGTCTTCATGCACTGAGATGAAGATAGGAATTCTGACAATAATGGCTAAAGAAAAATTATATAACATTATATAACATTCCAGAAGGCATTAAAAGAAAACAATTTTCTTAACAATTTACATTATCTTTAAGAGAATTATTAAATATAATGAAAAGGAAAGGTGAAAGTAAACAAACAGATCTGTTAACCTCCTATTTTGTTCACATTTTAAAACAATCTTCAACAGCTGTTTACCCAATTTAAATTAAACCATTTAAATCACGTGAATAAAAAAAAAAAAATTATTTGGATCCATTTTTTCATGAGCGCTCATCATATATGACATATGGACATACGTACATTCAAACACAAAACACAAGTGTGCACACATAATACATATGACACATAACATAATAGTAAAGGCCTTATAACTTTTTACAGGTGAAATCTCCATTGCAATGTTTAAAAACTCTATAGTCAAAAAATAGAACTGATCAGCAAAACATTAACCTAGGTCTGTATGAGCTCAAAAAAAAAAATATGGGAAAGGGCAATAATAAAATAGATATTGAAAAAAGCATTCTGGTTCTGTCGCAGATGTAAGAATAACCAAACTGGAGTTCTGGATATCACATCTTCTTTTTGGTCTGTAGAAATCGCTTTAGTTAATCTGTCTGGAATCCAAATCAGCTGCTGTTCTCCCTGTGGAAACACATAAACAGACCCCCGATTCCAGGCAATCACTGGGTCAGGACCTTAGTTAATCTCTCTGGAATCCAAATCGGCTGCTGTTCTCCCTGTGGAAACACACAAACAGACCCCCGACTCCAGACAATTACTGGGTCAGGACCTTTCCATTGTCCTGTTAGAATATCCTTCCAAAGTACCTTGGGCTTATATACATTTTTTGGACACATATGCCTTTCCGCAGCACTAAGCCCTGATGAATCCAAATTTAAAAAGTTTAGAGTAAAAAGGGTTATTTTAAGTTTATCTTTGGGGAATATATACCCCTTCCCAATTCCTTCTTTTTGCTTTAATAAGTACATTTTAATAGTTTGATGAGCTCTTTCAACAATGCCTTGTCCCTGTGGATTGTATGGGATTCCTGTTATATGAGTAATGCCAAATGATGAGCAAAATTGTTTAAAAGAGGTAGAAGTATAACCAGGGGCATTATCTGTTTTTAACTGTTTTGGAACACCCACAGTGGCAAAATTTTGTAAGCAATGAGCTATAACATCTTTAGTTTTTTCTCCGGCATGAAGGGAGCCCATCAAAAATCCAGAAGAAGTATCAACTGTAACATGCAAATATTTCAATTTTCCAAATTCTGGCAAGTGTGTGACATCCATCTGCCAAATATGGTTAGGTATCAATCCTCTAGGATTGACTCCAAGATTAACTTGTGGTAAAAAGGTCACACAATTTTGACATTGTTTTATTATTTGTCTAGCTTGTTCCTTAGTTATTTTAAAACGCTTTTGTAAAGTATTAGCATTGACATGGAACTTTTTATGAAAATTTATAGCTTCTTCTAGTGTAGAGAAAATATGTATGTCATGTGTAGTTTTATCTGCTAAATCATTGCCCAAACTAAGGGCTCCAGGCAATCCTGTATGTGCCCTGATATGTCCTATAAAGAATGGATCTTTTCTGTCCCAGATTAGACTTTGTATAGTGGAAAACAAAGAGAAAATAGTGGAGGAAGGGGAAATCCTACCAGCATCTTCAAGGGATACTATAGCATTAACTATATACTGACTATCGGAAAATAAATTAAATACAGAATTTTTAAACATCACAAAAGCCTGTAATACTGCCTTAAGCTCTACCTTTTGAGCTGATTGTTTGGGTACTAAAAATGTAAAAGTTTGATCAGGTGTAACTATTGCTGCTGTACCATTATTTGA
The DNA here is from genome assembly GCF_048772815.1 of Callospermophilus lateralis. Taxonomy (NCBI): domain Eukaryota; kingdom Metazoa; phylum Chordata; class Mammalia; order Rodentia; family Sciuridae; genus Callospermophilus; species Callospermophilus lateralis. The sequence continues at coordinate 105,132,668 of NC_135313.1, read as the reverse complement.
TCCATCAGTGAATATATTTGGAGCATTCCCGATAGGTGTTTTTCTTGTCATTTTTGGAAAAATTACAGGATGCGATGACCAAAAAGACAATAAAGGATTAGATGGTAAGTGGTTATCAAATGAAACATTAGATTTGCACATGATTATTGCCCAAGTATTTAACTCATTAGCTAACTCATCAATTTGATTCATAGTATATGGAGTAATAATTTTATTGGGAGAAATTCCAAACACTCCCTTTGCTGCTTTTATTCCTTTGAGTATTAATTGTCCTACAGCCTCAGGATACCTAGTAAGAATAGTGTTAGGAGAATAAGATAAATGTATCCATAATAATGGGCCTTCTTGCCAAAATACTCCTGTAGGAATATTTTTTGTTGGTAGTACAATAAATAATAAAGGCAAACTTATATCAATTCTATCCAAATGCATATTTTCCATATATGTTTCAATGATTTTTAATGCCTTTCTTGCTTCAGGCGTTAACATTCGGGGTGAATTTGGATCTGATGGACCTTTTAGGATATCAAATAAAGGTCCCAACTCTCCTGTTGGTATACCTAGATAAGGCCTTATCCAATTTATGTCTCCTAATAACTTTTGAAAGTCATTAAGTGATTTGAGTTGATCTACTCGTATTTGAATTTTTGGTGGACGGACCATGGTTGAGGATAATAGAACTCCTAAATAATTAATTGGAAAATTTAATTGTACTTTATCTATTGCTATCTCTAGATTATAATCTTTTAATAAGTTTGTAAGTGTGGCATAACAGTCTAGCAATGTGTTTTTAGCTTTGTGTGCTAATAATACATCATCCATATAGTGAAATATTTGTAGTTCAGGATTTTGATTTCTAAGTGGCTGGATTGCTTTGTCAACATAAATTTGACACATAGTTGGGCTGTTAGCCATCCCTTGAGGGAGTACTTTCCATTCATATCTCTGATCAGGACCTTCATGATTCAGTGCAGGGATAGTAAATGCAAAACGTGGACTATCCTCAGGATGAATTGGAATTGAAAAAAAACAATCTTTAATATCTATAACTAAAACATACCAAGTTTTTGGCAAAGCAGACAATTGAGGAATCCCCGATTGAGCAGGTCCCATAATAACCATCTCATTATTAATGGCTCTTAAATCTTGCAATAATCTCCATTTACCAGATTTCTTTTTGATGACAAAAATGGGAGTATTATGGGGAGATACAGAAGGTTGTATATGTCCTTCTGCTAATTGTTGTTTGACCAGATCATGGGCTGCTAGTATCTTTTCTTTAGTCAGGGGCCACTGAGGAACCCATACTGGTCTTTCTGATTTCCAAGTAATTTTTATTGTCTCAGTGGCCCTTTCTGAAAATCCAACCCATGTCTGTCTGTTCCTTGATCTATTTGTATTGGTGCTGCTATACCTTGTTCTTGTTTTCCTAATCTTTTTCCTTTCCTAAAACCTTGTCTAGTCATAATAGTGGGTGCATTTTGGTTGATGTTATTTGTTAATGTCAAACCTAATTGATCTAGGACATCTCGTCCCCATAAATTTATAGGAAGATAATCCAATACATATGGCTGTATAGTTCCTTCACATCCTTCAGGATCCTTCCAATCTAATACCATTGCACTTCTATGGGGATTAGTCGCCACTCCTAGGCCTCGAAGCGTTTGAGTGGCTTGTTGTAAAGGCCAATGTTTTGGCCATTCTTGACGAGAGATGATGCTAAGGTCTGCACCTGTATCCAGTAGCCCATTAAATTCATGTCCTTGAATATTTAGTTTTAGCATGGGGCGAGAATCTAAATTTAAAGACAGCATAGCCCAATCTACACCTGTGGAGCCTAATCCCTTGGAACCTCTTTCTGTAGCACGACTGGAAAATTTATCATGTAGGCTTGGTATTATTAGTAACTGTGCTATTCTATCTCCTGGTGAAATTACTGATATACCATTTGGAGAACTGGCTATAATTTTTATTTCACCTTCATAATTGGGATCAATTACCCCAGGACTTATCATAAGTCCTTTTAGAGTAGAAGAGCTGCGTCCCAATAATAAGCCTACTGTTCCTTTGGGAAGAGGTCCTTTCACCCCTGTGGGAATGATTTGAACTCCCATCTCTGGAGTTAGTACTGATCTGGCGGAGGCGCAGATGTCCAACCCTGCGCTCCCTCTGGTTTGTCTAATGAGGGATCTGATGGACAATGTGTCCTGGGCACTACCCTGATGGGGTTGCTGGGTTCCTCCAGTGCTCCGTATATTTGTGGTTTTGGGCCCCGGAGCATTGGGCCCCCCTGTCCATTTTTTGGCAATGGAGCCCAGTACCTTTCTCCACGATATCGTGGATAAACACTTGGTCCTTGTTCGTTTTTTGATAATGGAGTACCCTCTATGGTGGTTTGAGAACGGCATTCATTAGCCCAATGTCTCCCTCTACGGCATCGTGGGCAAATACCCGGTATTCTACTCCTTTGATACCTAGTTTTGTTAAACCCTCCTCCTATGGGGCAATTCCTTTTAAAATGTCCTGTTTGTTCACAATTGTAGCATGTTCTTGGCCTGGAATCTAAAGCCTGTTTTACTGCAGCTGCCACAATTTGCCCTTGTTCATTAATGTCTCTGGCATCTAAAGCCTGTTTTACTGCAGCTGCCACAATTTTCCCTTGTTCATTAATGTCTCTGGCATCTAAAGCCTGTTTTACTGCAGCTGCCATGACTTGCTCTTGTTCATTAATGTCTCTACATAATTTAATATATGTGTTTAAATCTTCATGTTTCCATGGTCTAATGATATCTCTGCACCAACGATTCGCTTGGTCATAAGCCAGTTGTTTTATTAATGGCATTGCTTGTTCTGTATTCCCAAAAACTCTGGTAGCTGTTTGAATAAGCCTATCTACAAATTCAGCATAAGATTCATTAGTTCCTTGTATTATCTTAGATAATTGACCTTGTAAACCTCCATGTCCTTGTAAAGTCTTCCATGCCTTAACTGCATCTACAGCAATTTGTAAATATACACCAGGATCATATGCAATTTGATGCTGCTGATCCTCATAAGGTCCCTTTCCTAACAACATATCTAGATTTCTCTGAGGATAACCAGCTGCTGCATTTCGCCTAGCCGTCTCCTTGCAAAATTCCTCATTGGCAACCTTCCATAACAGGTATTGTCCTCCATTTAGCACAGCTTTACACATATTAGCCCAATCTGCTGGCGTCATGTTCAAGTTGGTAATGGATTCGACCAAGCTTACAGTGAAGGGTGCTTGAGGACCATAGGTTATTACAGCCTCTTTTAGCTGCTTCACTGTTTTGAAATTTAAAGTATGGTAAATTCGCTGCCCTCCTACCTCAAATACAGGGCATGTTAATACTTGAGATCCTGTCTCAGGATCTGAACTATCCACTGCGGGGGTTGGGGGCCTCTCAGCATATGGACGTGGCCTTGTCAGTTGGACACTTACGCCCTCTGGTGATAGAAAGGTGTTAGTAGCAGTCTCCTGTAGAGGTGGTGCTGTTGGTTGGACACTTAAGCCCTCTGGTGATAGAAAGGTTTTAGTAGCAGTCTCCTTTTGTAACTTTCCCCCTGATGGCTTTTTCTGCTCTAAACTTTCTTTCTCTGTCTGATTAGCTCGAAAGACCTTCTCTTTTACTTGAATCTTTTCCTCTTTCTGACTAACTTGAGAGACCTCCTCATTTACTTGAATCAATATATCTTCTCCTTCCTCTACCTTTGTCTGAATTGAAGGTTTTGGACTAAGAAAACCAGATACCAATGCCCACAATGCCAATGTGCCAGCTGGCAGAGTTCCTGGGCTGTTCTTTTCTATTCTTTTTAAATCTTCACCATGATGGTTCCATTGTGATATACTTAACAACTCCTCCTTAAAAAGCCATGGGCTACATTTTTGCATTGTATCAACGTATGCCCTGACTGCTCTTGATTTTACTGGGATGCCTCCTTCCTCTAACAATTTACTTAACACTCTTTCAGTTTGTTTTTTACTAATTTCTGATCCCGTATTTCTACTATAATACAACCCAACAAGATGACGCCAAACAAAACCGAGACAGAATGAAATAAAAATGGAACAACAAAAATTCATTATAGCCTTTCTATCCTCCTTATATGTGCATCCGTCCTTTCTCCCTATCTGTTCCTCAGACGTAAATAGTTTTTCCTCAGAAGTGAGCGGTTTTTCTTCCGTCTCACTCATCTCCAGGGACAGGCAACTTAAAACAAAAATGAAGCAAAACAAAAGAGGAATCTTAAAATGGCTCCCCATCCTCTCACCCTGCCCTCAGGGGCGAGCGGTTTACTTACCCTCAGTCGCTCCCCGTGCGAGCCACCAAATGCCGCAGTCTGGCTGGGCACAATTCAGGAGCCACTTGTCAAAAGAAACTAACTTTATTTTTAGAACCACACAAGATAAACAAAACAGCTCCTCAGGAAAAAACCCTCAGAGCCCAACTGCCACCACCGGCTTCCCACAAGCCACACACCCCAACAACCTCTTCCTCCCACAATCCTCCTGCTCTTGAGGCCGATTGGCTGGGTCGCATGGGCGGAGCCAAAAAAGTCCCCCAATGAGCAGCTCCGTGGTCTGAAAGGGCAGGGAAACAGCCCAATGAGCATCACCGCAGAGGAGCCAATCAGCTAGATGTTGCTGGGGCCGCTGTGAGCCAATCATCAGCTGGCAGTCTGAAAGTTTGCTGGGGCCCCTTCAGCTCATCAGCTGGCAGTCTGAAAGTTTGCTGGGGCCCCTTCGGCTGTGGCTCTCAACAGTTTGTTTTCTTAGATTTTCTGAATCTATGTAGATTTTTTACTGCTATGTAATAATTTTAGTAATAGAGGGATTTGCGATATATTCATACATGCATTAACATACTTGGTCAATTTTATTTCTAAGTATCAGCCCTTATAGTGTCCACCTACCTCATACACACTTTATCTACCCTATGGTCTCCCTTTGGTTTTCGTGAAATCTCTTATTTCTATCTAGCTTCCACATGTGAAAATTAACATATGACCTTTTACTCTCTAAGTCTGGTTTATTTTGCTTAACATAATGTTCTTCATTTCTACACATTTTCCTACAAAAAAAGACATAATTTGATTTTCTTTGATGGCTTGATAAATTCCATTGTGTGTATATACCATATTTTCTTTATTCATTTGTTTGTAGGTGGACACCTAGGCTGGCACTATAACTTGGCTATTGTGATTGCTCTGTAATAAACATGGGAATGCATTTATCACTATAGTATGCTGTCTTTAATTTTTTAAAAAATAAATACTGAGGAGTGGTATAGCTGAGTTATTTCTTGGAACCATTCCTAATCTTTCAAGGAACTTCCATACTGCTTTTCATTGTGGGTATGCTATTTTACAATTGTACTTAAGCTACATAGGAATTGCCTTTCCCCACATCCTTAGCAGTATTTATGACTATTTATAGTCTTGATGATGATTACCATTTTAGCTGGAATAAGACTAAATCAGTGTAGATTTTATTAGTATTTTCCTGAGTTCTTACACTATTGAACGTTTATTTCATATATTTAGTGCCCACTTATATGTCTTTTTTAAATCGGCACATAATAATCATTCAAAATAGATTCATTGTGACATATAGATTCACGTATATAACAGAACAATATAATTTGGTCATTTTCATTCCCTAGTACTTTCTGTTTCTCTCCCCTCCTCCTTCATTTGTATTGCTTCTGTTAAGAAATGTCTGTTTAGTTCATTTGCCTATTTATTGATTGGGTTTTGTTTCTTTGGGTGTTTTAAGAGTTCTTTGGTTACTAATCCTCTCTTAGAAGAGTAGGTGGCAATTTTTTTTCCATATGCAGTCCTTCTATGATCTTAATTGTTTCCTTAACTATGAAGATCCTTCTCAATTTGATGCCATCCCATTTATTAAATCTTGGTATTGTTTTCCTAAGCGTCTGGAGTGCTTTTAAAGAAGTTGATGCCTGTGCCTATGTTCACCTGTTTTCTTCTAGTGGTTTCAAAATTTTGGATCCATTTTGAGTTGTCTTTTGTACAGGGTAAGATAGAGGAATCTGTCTCTTCCAATGCAACTGTTTACTTAGTATCCCAGAACTAGGCTGATGAGAAAATTGGATAAAAAAGATGAACAAGCAGAGAAATATAGAAAGTGGGCCCAGGGGGTTTAGCCAAATCCTGATGGAGGAGGACTGATAAGAGCAGGATCTGCATGTTTATTTTGTAGGGGTCTTACATCAAAGGGATTCATTGTGAGAAAGTTACTTTAAAACAGAACTGAGGTCAAAAGTTTGAACAGCCTAATTACAATCATCAGCTTGTGCCCAAGTTCTCCACCCCTGGGTGGCTGATGCCTGAACCTTAGGTTATGAGCTTAAAAACTCCATGGCAACCATAGAATTTCCATTTAAACAGGCATCACCAGACAACCAGGCAGACTTCTTGGCACCTTTGCGCTGAGAAATGAACAAGAGAGGTGTCAGCCTCTGTCTGTGGACAATTCAAAGCAATAATTCATTCACAGCTCCTGTCAGGAATCTAGTTTCAATATGCATAGGGATATTCAGTTTTATCAATACTATTTCTTGAAGAGGCTATCTTTTCTTCAATGTATATTTTTGGCATATTTGTCAAGCATCAGATGACTGTCTTTGTGGGTTTGTCTCTTGCATCTTACATTCTATTCTGTTAATCTACATGTTTGGGTTTTTTCTTTTTTTGTCAGCATCATGCAGTTTGTGTTCTTATAGGTCAGTAGTATAATTAGAAATTGGATATAGTAATATCTTCAGTTTTTTTATTTTGTTCAGCATTACTTTGGCTAGTTTGGATCATTACTTTTTTATATGAATTTTAGACTTTTTTCCTACTACTGTGAAGAATGTTATTGATATTTGATGAGGACAGGATTGTGTATAAGATTTCTTTTGGAAATATGTCCTTTTGAAAGTATTAATAATGCCTCCACAAAAATGGAAGGTCTTTCTATCCTCTACTGTATTCTATTTATTTTTCCAGGGTACTGAAATTTTCATTGTAGATATCTTTTACCTCCTTGGCTAGCTTTATTCCTAGATATTTTTTTTTGAGGCAATTGTGAAGGGATTTTACAAACTTTATTTAGAAGAGATTCATTATTGGTATTTTAAAAAGCTCTTGCTTTCATATATTTTTTTTTATCCTGCTACCTGGCTGAATTTGGTTTCCTCTCCACAAGTATTCTGGTGAGGCTGTTCGGATATTCTAAGTATAGAACCATATCATTGGCAAACAAGCGCAGTTTGACTTTGTCCTTTTCTATTTGTACCCCTTGTATTTCCTTCTCTTGGTTAATTGTTCTAAAGTACTATATTGTTTAGGAACAGTGAAAGTGGACATTTCTGCATTGTTCCTGATTCTAGAAGAGATAGTTCTATTTTCATTCATTTAGTATAATGTTGACTTTGAGTTTGGTGTTTATATTCTGATTTCCAGTTCAGTCTGTTTACTTGAAAATTCAATAATTCTATTCTTCTCCCTGGCTGAGTAAAACTCCATTATGTATATATGCCACATTTTCTATATCCATTCATGTGGCATAGGCTATGTCTTCCTTAAGACTTTTACAGCACAAGAAGTAAAGGATCAATAAATAGGATGGCAGCAATGTAAAAAAGCTTCTGTACAGCAAAGGAAACAAGAGCATGAAGAGAGAGTCTAAGCATGGGAGACAATCTTTGACATGTACACATCAGATTGGGTATTAATATCCAGAATATATAAAGAACTCAAAAAACTTAACACAATAAAAGCCAAATTAACCAATTAATAAGTGGGCAAAAGAAATAAATAGACCCTTCTATTAGAAAATATTCAACATCTCTAGGAGTCAGGGAAATGCAAATTGAAACTACCTTGAGCCTTCATCTCATTCCAATTAGAGCGGCAATTGTCAAGAAATCAAATAATAATAAAAATTGGAGAGAATGGGTTTAAAGATACCCTTATACATTGTTGGTGAAACTGCAAATTATAACAACCATGCTAGGAAGCAGTATGGGGATTCCTCAAAAAACTAGGAATGCAAGCTGGAAAAAGCGAATCTCAAAAAAAAAAAAAAAAAGGTCAAATATTCTGTCTGATAAGTGGATACTGATCCATCATGGGGGAGGGGGCATGGGAAAAATGGAAGAACTTTGATAAGGCAAAGGGGAGAGAAAAGTGGGGAAGGCGTATGGGGGCAGGAAAGATGGTGGAATAAGATGGACATCATTACCCTAAGTAAATGTATGACTGTGCATATGGTGCAATGCTCCATTGTGTATAATCAGTCTTCTGGAAATTGAAATTTCTGGTCAAATTCCTAAGTCTTTGGTTCACTTTGAGTTAATGCTTTTACAGGGTAAGAGATAAGGATCAAGTTTCATTCTTCTACATGTAAGTGTTCAGTTTTCCCAGCACCATTTATTTAAAAAGATATCTTTCCTCCAATGTATGTTTTTGGCACCTTTGTGGATCATCAGATAACTATATCAATGTGGGTTCATCTTAGTGTCATCTGTTATATTGTATTCATCTTTTGATTGTTTCGGTGCAATTACAACACTCTTTTTGTTAACTGTCACTCTGAGTATATTTTCAGGTCTGGTATTAAGATGCTTTCAGCATCACTTTTCTTGCTTAGGATTGCTCTGTTTTTTCTGTGTATGTTATTCTTCCAAATGAATTTTAAGACTCTTTTTTTTCTAATTGTGTCTTTGGTATTTTGATTGGAATCACACACAATCTGTATAACACTTTTGGTAGGATGACCATTTTAACAATATTAATTCTGCTTATCCAAATATGGGAGGTCTTTCCATCTTTTAAGGTCTTTTTCAATTTCATTCTTCAGTGTTCTGTACTTTTTATTGTAGAAGTCTTAAAACTCCTTCATTAGATTTATTCCTATGTGTTTATTGTTTAAGGTTACAGTGAATGTGATAGTATTCCTAATTTCATTTTTAGAAGGTTTATTATTGGAGTATAGGAAGGACATTGATTTTGTATGTTGATTGTATCCTGCTATCTTTAAATTTATTTATCAGCTCTAGAAGTTGTCTGGCAGAGTATTTTGGATTATTAAAATATAAGATCATGTACTCAGCGAACAGAAATAATTTGACGTTTTTGTATGTGGTTTGCCAGTATTTTATTAAGAAGTTCTGGATAGTAGAGATTTTTTTTTTTACTTTATGTCTCTTTATTTGGTTTGGTTATCAGGGTGATAATGGATTCATAGAAGAATTTGGCAGTGTTTGCTCATTTTTTATTTCATGGAATAATATGTGAAGAATTGCCATTTGTTCTTTAAAACTCTGGCAAAACTCATGTGTGAATTCATTAGGTCCTGGGAATTCTTGGTTGTGAAATTTTTAATAACTGCTTCAATTTCATTATTTGATATTAGTCTGTTTAAGTTTTCCATATCTTCTTGGTTAAATTTGGTTACATCATGTGCCTCTAGGAATTTGTCAACATTCTTGAAATTTTTCTAGCTTATAAAAATACAAATTTTTAAAATCGTTTCTGATGATTTTTTTTTGTATTTCAGTAATGTTTGTGGTACTATCTCCTTTTTCACCTCTAATTTTGTTAATTTGGGTCTTCTCTATCCTTTGATTACATTGTCTGAGAGCTTACACATCTTGTTTATATTTTCAAAAAATTTGGTTTAATTTGTTATTCTTTATTCTTGATGTTATTAAATTTTACTCCAATATTAATTACTTTCTGTGGTCTACTGATTTAGATATTAGTTTGTTCTTATTTTTCAAGAGTGTGATGTTGACCCCAGATAATTTTTTTGATATATTTCTTTTTTTAATATAGAAATTTAGGTATACAAACTTTACTCTTAATATTGTTTTTATACTGTTCCGTAGATCTTGATATATTATAACTCTATTCGCATTATTTCTCCCCTGGTTTCTTATATAATCCATTCTGCATTTAAATGTATATTATTTAATCTCCAGGCTACAGATCATTTTATTTATCTTGTTATTGATTTTTAATTTTACTCTGTTATGATCTGATATGATATTGGAAATAATCTGTTTTTTTAATTAATTCTCATTATTATATTTATTTAAAGGGGGTAAGACTTTATGAAATAATTAGCAAAAGATATGGAGTTGATTAGTCTTTTGTTATATTGTATTCATATGTTATATTGTATTCATCTTTTTGATTGTTTTGGTGCAAATATAATAAAATTACTATAATATTACATAAGATTTGTTTTGTGGCCAATATGACCTATTTTAGAGGATGTTCCATGTGGCACCAAGAAGAAAGTAAATTCAGTTGTCAGTGGATCATATATTCTATAGATGTATGTTAAACCCATTTGGTTAATAGTATTTTTTAGTTCCGAATAGTCTTTACTTAGTTCATGTATGGATGATCTACCTAATTATGAGAAATATATATTGAAATCATTCTTGAATTAACATTGAATTGGTTCTTTATCTTGAAAGGGTTTGTTTTATGTGCATAACCATATTGTTGTTGAAGCACAAACGTTTAAATTCGTTATATCTTGTTTTGATTACTTCTGTGACCAGTATAAAGTGACCTTCTTTGTATTTTCTGATTAATTTTGGCTTGAAGTCTACTTTGTCTGATATAAGAATAGCTATCCTGCTTGCTTTTGCTTTCCATTTTCATGGTGTGTTTTTCAATCTTTGTTCATCTTCAGTCTGTAGATGCCTTTGTCTGTGAGTCTCTTATAAACAACATATGGTTGTTTTTATTTAAACACAACCTGCCAATCTATATCTTTTGATTGAAAGGTTTCTACCATTTAGAGTGCTATTATATAGAAATGATTTTTATTTTCTGCCATTTTTATTCATTTCTAATGCTCAATTCAGAATTGGTTCTTCTTTTATTGACTATTATTCAAAGTATAATTCAACCCTATGCTTGTTTCATTTTTTTATTTCTTCTGTATGTAATATTTGATTGAGTATGTTTTGTATTGCAGGCTTAGTAATTAGAAATTCTTTTAGTTTCTGCTTACCATGGATGATTTCTACTTCATCTTCTATTCTGAAGAATATAGAATTTTCATGGAGATAGTATTGACTGGCTCCAATTTTCCTTCTGGGTTTGGCATATATTATTACAAGACTTCCTGAGGTTAGGGCCTGGGTTGAAGAATCAGTTCAAATATAAATGGTTTACCTCTAAATATAACCTTCTATTTTTCTAATTCTAGCATTAATCTTTATAGTAGGCATTTTTATTATGTGTCTTGGAGAGAACCTTTTTTATTTTGCCTCTTTGGAGTTCTAAAAGCTCTGATATTTGAATGTTCATCTTATTCCTAAGATTTGGAAAGTTTTTAAATATTATTTAATTTAAAAGATTGTACATGTCTTTGATTGGTATTTAAATACTTATTTTACCTCAATGTTTCTTAAATATGGTCTTAATGTTATCTCAGATTAATTTCAGATTTTTTTAAAAAAAATTAAATATAGTTTTAATTTATTTTTTAAATTTTTATTTATTTATAATTATACATGACAATAGAATGTATTTTGACATATCATACATAGATGGGGTATAACTTCCCATTTTTGTGGTTGTCCAGATTTCTTGAATATACTGATCATGGACTGTCAACATTTTTTTTTTATTGTTGACTTTATTTTCAAGATTATGTACTTTAAGACCTGACAATCCATCTTTAAATCTATTGGTGATGCTTTACACTGAATACTTCAGTTGATTTATTGATTCTTTCATATTCAAAATTCTGTTTATTTTTTTTAAAAAAAATCTCTATCTCTTTATTGAACCAATTCTTCACTTCCTGAATTTTCTTTTTAAGTTCATTACTGCATCATCATTTATCTTGTTGAACAGCAAACTGTCTAAATTATTTGTCAGACAATTTTTCCACTGAGGTTAGTTATATAAGTATTGTGGGATGTTTGGGGTGGTTTGTTTACTTGCTTTTTTACCAAGAATTTTTTTTACACATCTTTATTCTATTTATTTCTTTTTATGTAGTGCTGAGATACAAACTGAGGACTTCACACGTGCTAGGAAAGCACTCTACCACTGAGCTACAGCCCTAATCCTGCTTGCTATTTCATACCACTTATATTCTACCCATCTATTGGAGCAATTATCATTTTTTTAATGCAAGGCATTATTTAATTAGTTTGTATTTTAAGAGATGAAAGCTGAGTGAATATTTACGAATTGATATTTTACTCCATGTATGTCCTCTACTGTTCCCATTATCAGCACCATTTTGAGAGATAACAGGTCTCAACAGTTCTTCTCCTCCAGCTATAAACGTAAATGAAATTCTGGAATAAATTGAAATTTTTGTTATTAAATATAATACAATTACTATAATATTACATAGGTGATAAAAGGTGACGGGGGAAATTGGGCAAAAGAAGACAGAGAAAAAGAAACAAGAAAGAAAAGATAAGATAGAAAATACTAATAAATACCAAGGTAAAAAGAATAAAAAGAAGGATGGGAGGATTTGAAGCAGTAGCAGGTAATACAAGAGGAAAAAGAGGGGATAAAGGAAACAAGTGCAAATGTGAGCTAGGAAAACAGAGTGATTCACATTAATGCTTTAAAACAGTAGAAGAAATACAATTAAAACAGTTGAGATGACTGTCTCCAAGCACAGGACCCACAGTTGTGGGCTTTCTGTGGATGACCTGTGGTGGAGAAGCATTTCTTTGGAACTAAAAAGATTGTTGGAGTATTTTCCCTGCTGTAAGGAAAGAAACTTAGCCAATTCATGTGGGTTTTATCTCCCAATGCCCAAAGTTTTGAAACATGCACACCAAACCCCTCTGCTGCCTGAGACAGAGCCAGCCATCCTGCATGTGTCCAAGGTTTCACTGATTGTGACCACAAATCATGGGCACTGTCCCCCTCTACTTCCCACCCAATTCTATACTCTTACTTTATGTCACTGTGGATAAGTGTGTCTACATGGTCCCTTCTTGGGATCCTATAGAAGCTCCATGGAATGCTGGGTTAGGCTAGCCCTTCCTGGGATGGGTCTGCTGTACCCCACTCCCCTTATTCTTTGGGAGGGAGAGAGGTTCTCAATGACTTTAGGATAGTAGCAGTACTTCTAGTTTCTTCTAGATGGATTTTACTGAGACATTCCACTACAGAGGTGTTCCATCTGGTTATATTTGTTGTTATCTAAAGATGTTGCTATCTGTGTTGATTTAAATTCTTGGAGTGCAGCAGGCAAATTGTGGGCTACACACAATGGCTGCCATGTATGACATGGCTTTCTATCGACAATTTGAGTTAATCTGTTGCTCTCCTTTAATGACCCCACTGCACCTGCCATTTTGATGTACTTCTAATACTTAACCTTTTCTGCTTATTTTTTCCAGCTATTGTTAAAGGACTGAGCTTATGTGCTCTTCCTCTCCCTCTTCTCTCTTTGTTATCCTTCCTTTCTATCCCTACAGTTTTGGGATTAAGAAACCCTGTTCTTATTTTCTAATCTACTAACTGAACTTCAATTCAGACTACCAAATATTGGGTCTTAGAGTGTTTATTCTGTCATCCACGTGTCTGGTCAGCTGATTCTTTCATTGATTCTTTTAGAGACTACTGCCTAAACTCTGCCATCTTCTCGGAATATCTGGTCTTGCTTTTTACGTCAATCTTTCAGTGTATGTCTTTTAATTAGAGAGTTGGAATCATTTATATTTAGTGTTAATAAAGAGAAATGTTTACTATTTTCTGTCATTTTGATGAAATTCTGTTTAATTTGATCTTAACTGCCATTTATTTAACTATTTGTGAGTGAGACTTATCCTTTCCTCACATCTGATCTTTGTTTTTGTCTCCTTCTCTTTGTGTAGGACTTCTTTAGGAATCTTCATCAATGCTGCGATAGTATTCCTGAATTTTTTTAGTTTATACTTATAATGGAAATTTATGTTATCTTTAATTCTGAAAGATATGTTTGCTAGATATTGTATTCTTAGTTGTGAGTTATTTCCTGTTAGTACTTGAAATACAACTTTCTAAGCCATCCTGAATTATTCAAACACTCAGTCACTGGGGAAACTGAGGTAAGAGGTTCAGAAGCCCAAGTCATATCTTGGCAACTCAGGGAGACCATGCATTAAACAAAAAGTAAAATGGGCTGGGAGAATAGATTAGTGGCAGAGCACACCAGGGTTCAATCCCCAAAATCTTGAAATAGAAAATGAAATAAGCCAACTAAACAGAATTTTAAAAAGGGTCAGAGGAGGTGGAAGGAATGGAAAGAAAAGAGTGGTAAGCAAGGAGAGAATAAAGAGAGGGAAAGAATTTAAAAAGAATATAGAAGAGCTGTAGTGTGAATACCTGTGTTAACACATTACAGCATTAAAGAAAAAGGCATAAAATTGGATTAAGTAATTAAAATATCAAAAACTTGGAGGCAAACTATCAAACAAATACAGAAGATAATACCTCTGGGGGTAAAAAGCTAATATTTAAGAATAAAATATTACTCTTTGCTGAAATATATGAGATGAACACATTTCTCTATAGACCTTCCAGCTTTGGATCGGGCCAGGTATTGAGAGGTATAGTGGATGCTCAAATCTTGACTATGGTAGCTTCAGTATCTATGGGCATAGAGGTAGAAACTGTATCAGCTCCTTCCTCTATGTATTTAGTTTTTGACTGTCTAGGTTTATCTCCTGTTCAAATGCTGCTCAGAACTCATGTTCTTGCCCTTCTCCACCCTAAACTCAACTTGCAGACCTCTTTCCTTAGCCTGTATGACTCTAGGGGTTTTGTGACATTTCTATGCTCCTGAAAGCTCACTGGAGTGTTGAGGGAACATCCTGAGTGTCCACAGCTCTGCTGCTCAATGTTTCCCTGTCTGGTATGGAGGCTTTGTGTCTTGTGGGGAATAACAAGCCCCAGGGCTAATAGCATATACCTCACCCCTATTTTTATAGGGTGGTCTGGGAAGCTTTGAAAGTCCTTGGTGATGAATCCCAGCAACTATGTTAGGTATGTGGGTGCCTGTACCCCATGGTTAAAGAGTACTTATCTCATCCTGCCCTTTTGCATAACCAATGTACTCTGAAATTCCTATAACAAATCCTAATGCTTGAGACCTGGGCAAATTGAACCATGCCTAACCACAGCTTGTATGCACAGCTCACCCACATCTAAACTGCTAATTTCAAAAGTCCTGCCATTGCTATGTTGCTGTATAGAGCTCCTATAAATTCATGCTACAATTGCATTCCTGATCCTAAAATAATGTTTGTCCAGGCACTTGCCTACCAAGTTAAAAAAAAAAAAAGATTAAAAATGAAAAAGAGGCCACTGGGTCTTGGGAATATGAAAGAGGAGAGATAAAAACAGAGATGAGAAATAAAGGAAAGAAGGCAGACAGGAGTGAAGGGAAAGAAAGAAAAACAAAAATGAAAGAAGTGCACAGTGATTTCTGGTCTTCCCTTTAGATAGCTTAGATGATGGGATCCCTTTAAGAAAGTGTTCCTTTCTAGTCCTCACTGAATCCAGAGGGAAGTGCCTGAGAGTACAACTTAAGTCACACCATCTTGCTATGCGTATTTAAATCTACTTTCTGCTCAAAATGCTTACCTACCTAATTCAGGAGTCTTTGTTTTTTAAAATCTTTATGATTCCTTTATTAAGCTGTCCAGAAGGGAAGCTTTTCCTCCTCGGCCAATCAGCATACACCTAGCACTGGTAGTTTATTTTACTATCTCCTTTTGTGTTTTCTAACTCTCATTATTCCGAAACACCACTGCTCCTGAGCTTCAACTGCTTGTTGATTCTCTGAATTGAATTCTAGCATTTTCCCTCTGCTCCTTCTCCCATCCTGAAGCTGCAGAACCGTTGATTTAATTTGATCTCTGGGAGCAGCCAGTGCATACTGTGTGTCACTTATCTGCCATTTCCACTGCCAAAATCTTACACGAACCTTTTAGCATCAGTATATTTCCTAGTATACTTTTGGCTTTGATTTGGATGGTAATTGTAGTGGAGCTATAGATCAGTTGTTTTTATTTTTTAATTTTTTAAGCTATATATAGACACAATACCTTTATTCTGTTTATTTATTTTTATATGATGCTGAGGATCGAACCTAGTCCCTCATATGTGCAAGGCCAGCGTTCTGCCACTGAGCCACAATCCCAGACCTATAGATCAGTTTTATTAATAGATGAATTCTGAGAAAGTTGACAAAAACATAGGGTGCTTTAAGTCATGAATACCATATATGACAATTACACTTGGGTATTTTGTGCCTTATTACAAACCTTAACATTAGCTTTATATGTTCAGTACTGAGAGCTAAGCATAGTTTTCAGTACTGGGATTACCTGTGGTTTTGTGTAGTTTCTGTAGAATACGGACAGAAAGTTGTAAAAAAAGAAAAGAAAACTACTAAGGAGTAATGCCCTATCCTTGAAAATGTTGTCAGTACTCTTTCACAGGTCTGAATGTGCCTCTGAGATGTTCTTGATATTATTGCTCTATTTTAGGAAGGTATTACTTTGTTAACAGTCCTTGTTTTGTCCTTTGATTGAACAATTGTTAATTTGATATTTTGGTATCCTCTTCTTTTAGCAAGTATAGTTGTAAGGAGCACTGTACACTTATTGAATTTTTTTTCCTATAGCTCAATCAGGTCTTATTGTTTGTATGTCAAGAGTTATAATATCACTTTGGTAAAAGTCATTTTTGAATAAATAATTAGCATATAGCTATAAATACTGAAAATGAAGGGCAAGGACAAGGGAAAGATGCTCCTTAGGAACAAAGGCAATCATTATTCTCAGATTCCTTAATAAAATGACGTGCAGTAAAAAGGTACTAATACAGTAATTTTCCATTTTATGTTTTTTTTTTTTTTTTTTTTGGTGGTGCTGAGGATTGAACCTAGGGCCTTGTGCATGTGAGGCAAGGCAAGCACTCTACCAATTGAGCTCTATCCCCAGCCCTCCATTTTATCTTGCCCCTAATGTTTTGATTTCTTTCTTGGTCAATTGTTTATATGAATAATATGAAAAGAAGTGATGATGTGCTCATGTTACTGGAGTCCTAGGTCAGAGGCCTAATTCTGGGAATCTCAATAAATCAGGTCCCATCACTCACCCCACAAACCAAATGGAAAAGTAATGGTGACAAACAGAGTGTCTCCATTGGGGTAAAGAGGAGACCCACATTTTTAAGCCCCAACTTTTAGGATGTTGACGTTAGCTTCCAAGTTAGATAGATGAGGGAGACCAGAAATATGCATACTCCAGCAGTGTGGATCAGAATGTGGTCAGGGTGATCATTACCTGTGGATGCTCAGGAAGGCCCTTGTCAGTGAGAAGAATGTTGCTGTGGCCTGGGGGTAGTTTCAGCTCATGATAAGATGTTTATTGATCTAAAATGTTTTTCCTGGAATCCAAGATGTCTCAGAGCAAAGGAGACAAATGCAAAGGCAGAGTTGAAATATTTTATCCTGATTTTAGAGTCCCATGGACATTTGTAGGCCCAGGTGAAGAGTCTATGTTCTTGTTACAGTTACACGTAGTAGAATTGAGACAGACTTTCTCACATCATTCCTGTGTAAAGGCAGAGCAAAGATTTGCTTATGTAACTTCCAATGAAGCATATGGGAAGTTTCTTTTTCCCATTCTCACCTTAAAAGCAGTATAATTATTTATGACCAAGGTTCTGGTTTAATAAACCATCTTTGTTATATTCCCAGTGAAACAAAATTTGATTTTATTATTGAGTTAACTATCTCTTATTCAACCTCAGGATTAGTTAATCTTCTATTTGTAACAGTTATCACATGTCACAGAGCTAATGTCACCAGAGTATTTCCATACAAAGAAAAGGCAGACTAAAGTAGAATTTTGTCAGTGTTATTTCCTACCTGTTTATTTCACTCCAAGCCCCATAATTTTAAATGCCATTGATATTCAGGAGTTTTAGATATGTCTAAGAATGTCTGTGTAATTGACTTATCAGAATTGTGTAAGTAAGACACAAAGGTTTTAAATGGCTAAATTATTGACACTGTACAACAAAAATTTTTAGTAATTAATCATATAATTATTTCAAGCATAGTATTTTGAATAATAAGGATTGTAGTATCTAATATTTATAGGACACTTAAAATATATCAAGGACTTCCCAAGCATTGTCTTATTGAACTCACAAAACAAGCCTATGGGGCAGATCCCACAATTATCCTTATTTTCCAGATATGGAACCTAGAGTTTCATGTTAAATTCCAAGAGCATATAAAGTGTCTTAACCAAAAAATTGCGATTCTTGTATTTTTCCTGAACATTCATTGGGTCATCTACTTTTTATTCAGTATCTACTGATACCACTGTAAATTCTAAAGGCCCCTTTTTTACTGTTTAATGTGCAATGACTGCTGCCAAGTATTTATGACCCTAAGCCTAGATTTCCTCTCTCTTTGTATGAATCAAGAATGTCATTGAATTGGGTGTCAACATACTTTATATATAAACAGATATGAAAAGTTGTGGTATATATGTGTAATAAGAATTGTAATGCAAAAAAGTACATGTATAAAGGCATGAATTGGCGTGAACATACTCTATATACAAAGACATGAAAAATTGTACTCTATGTGTGTAATAAAAACTGTAATGCATTCCACTGTCATGTATTTAAAAAAAATAAAATCAATAAAACTAAAAAAAAAAAAGATATTTAAAGTTGGGTGCAGTGGCGTTCACCTGCGGCTCTGGAAGCTGAGACAGGAGGATCACGAGTTCAAATCCAGCCTCAACAAAAGTGAGGCACTAAGTGAGACTCTATTTCTAAAAAAGATACAAAATAGGGCTGGGGATTGAGTGGATTCAGTGGTTGAGTGCCCCTGAGTTCAATCAAATAAAGAATGCTATTTAATACTGTTTCACTAGTATTTCTGGGTTCTGACCATTCTCCTTTGAGAGGAGATGTTAAAACATTCCACATTTCTTTAGAATAACTGCCTTATTGTAGTCTAAATTGAAAAGAGGGGATTGTGGAAGAACATTATTTACATTGTGAAAGAACATTGACTCTGAAACCCTTTTATCATGCACCTTGATCCAACTTTTCCAGCACCCTCTTTTTCTGTTCAGTAACTTAAACAGTGGGGGTTTTGACAGAGCAGGGGAGCATATTCCAAATCAGCCTGACAATAAGGTTGATCCCAGGCACATGGAGAGATGCAAATTTCAATGTATCTCTTTAGTTGACTCCAGTACTATATTTATACAGTAATTCTAATGATTTCTATGATTCAAAATATTTGAGAACATGGTACAATACACTTTTTTTTTCTAAAAAGAAGAGAAAAAATTCAGAGTCAAGGTAGAATACTGGACTTCTAAAATTAAACACAAATAAGCAATACACAGAAGAAAACAGACACATGCTTCAGTTTTATTTTTTATTATTTCCCTGTGAAATTCTGATTTCTGCTTTGAACTATATGTACTCTCTCTTGCCTTTGATGCAGTTATTACATACATGTGACCTACAGCTTTCCTAAGAGGGGAAAAGGTCTATTCTTGAGCACTGCCTCTAAGTATTATCTCTGGCATTTTTAAGACTTTGGTTCAGCTAAGCTGCAGGGCTGAGGATTTGGCCACTTTAAGAAGAACATTTTGTTATTAATAATCACCAGGTTGATGTGAGCTACATGCCCGTCCAGTTGAATATACATGAAGTGATAGAGAGTGAAAGTCAATCCCTTACGTATTAGAGTTCCATGCAATCAGGGACCTCACAAATAGAGGTCAGAGGGGGTTTTTATGTTGAAAATCAGTAGAGTGTTACCTTTACTATGGGAGAAAACAACTGTCTTCAGATATTAATGTCACCATTAGAGTAATTGCTCCGTAAAGCTGTCTCTAGAGTTCCATTTCCTGTTGAACAACAAATCTTTCTCATCACTTTAGTATTCAGCTCATTTTTCATAAGCAGCATATAAAGAACACATTAATCTTTATAGATGTCTGCCTATATTTTTATCCCAAGGTTAGTTATTGTCAAGTGTATTCAACCCACAACCCTTTTCTTGCCAAGAGTTCTTCTTTAGTAACTTCTCCAATAATTCTCCATCCTTTAAAAGAGCACCATTTATTTTAATCGAATATGTGATCATTACCAGGAAACTGAGGCAGATGAAGTTTAGTCATTGGTCCAAGTTTGTACAGTACATGTTGATCCAAACAGATTATACAGTTACTTTAACACCTAGCCCACAGCCTCACTATTACTGTATAACATGTTCTTAGATTGAGATGATTGTGGAGGATTTAATGAAAAACTGAACAATAAATAATACCATGATCCAAAAACATGTTTTTAAAAAAATGACTTCAGATTTTTAGAGGTTTTTAAATAAAATGATTTGTTAACATGCAGTGAATGTAACAAACAAGGGCAAATCTTCAGGTTTATACATTTTGCTTCTGAGTACATACCAAGGATATGCTTAAATAGGCATTGAAAATAAGGTCAGTGTTTTGAATTCTATGTGGAAAATCTGGCCAACCTAAATAGCTATGAATAGGTAAATGCATAAATTATTATTCATTCTTCAAAATTTTATCCTATTTTTTTCTAATATTTTTAAAATCATTCAATGTTGGTGAATAATAATTACCTATGGCAGGTATAATGTTGTGAAAAACTACTAATACAAAATCCATACATCCCATTCAATGATTTTTTTTTCCTCCTGGTAGCAAGACTTTCATTGAAAAAAGTAACAAGTTGCAATTGAAATAAATTTGAGCTTTTCTGGTTACTCTCTTTTGCCTTAGCTTCAGGTAGTAGCTAAACATTTTCCATCTTTATTCTTCATGATGTAACTGTTGGATATATATTACTTTCTTCATTTCATTGATGAGTTAAAGTTTTTTTCCCCCCTCTTTGTTTGAAT
Organism: Callospermophilus lateralis; assembly: GCF_048772815.1. NCBI lineage: Eukaryota > Metazoa > Chordata > Mammalia > Rodentia > Sciuridae > Callospermophilus > Callospermophilus lateralis. The sequence continues at coordinate 105,111,676 of NC_135313.1, read as the reverse complement.
AACATGCTGAAGAACATATAAAATAGTACTTGCCCCCTCAGAAATAGAAAAGAGGTCCTCCTCACCAAAACTGCCACCATGATCACTATTATGGATGGATGAATGGAGTGGTGTCCCCCCAAATCTCACATGTGAGACAATGCAACACAGTTCAGAGGAGAAATGAGTGGATTCTGAGAGCCTTAATCCAATCAGTGAATTAATGCCCTGGTAGAGATTAACTCAGTGGTAACCAAAGGCTGGTACAGTATAGCTGGAGGAGGTGGTCATTGGGGGGGGGGCATGGCTTTGGGTTTTATATTTGTATTTGGCAAGTGGAGTCTCTCTCTGCTACCTAATCATCATGTGAGTTGCTTCCCTCTGCCACACTTTTCCACCATGTTGTTCTGCCTCACCTGGAGACCTGTGGATTAAAGCCCACTGTCAATGGACTGAGACCTCTGAAACCATGAGCCCTCAAATAAACGTTTCCTCCTCTAAAGTTTTTCTGGTCAGGTCTTTTTTTTTTTTTTTTTTTTTTTTTCACAGCATTGAAAAAGCTGACCAAAACAACTACTTTCCTTAGGCACAGGCTTGGCTCCCTACACAAGGCCTGTCAACACCTGTATGTTGGAACAGCGATCCTCATCCATTGCTTTCTCATTCCTAGGCTCAGTAGAAAAACCATGAGAATATTTCTCTCATTTCTGTCCTAAGTTCTTTTCTGCATCAGTATTCTAGGGAGAAAAACTGATTGATAGGAAGTGAAACAATGTTTAAATTTATTTTAGCATATATTGAAAACCTACTTGTCCTGTCAATAATTGATTTTTAAGTGGTGTTCAGGTTTTCAAAGTAGATATTTTCAAATGATGATAAGTAGGAAGTAATTTAAATCCCATTAATGTGGAAGTTGTGCATTTGCCTTAGTTAATGAAGAAGGTCTTTAAATGAAAGCATTTAATTGCAAAGAGGGGCATTTGCGGTGAGGTTGCTGCCTTGGCAATGTATCATGGTGAAAGTATATGTTAAATGCGAGTCATTGAAAAATATACTACGGAGCATATTTGAAATGTAAGAGAGAACATCTCTTGAACTGAGTTCTAAGAACAATTAAGAGGAAGTTTGATTATAGTATGATTAGTTTAATTATCTAATAAGGACTATATTAGGAAATGATTTATGTTCTGGGCACTCCAGAACCTCCTGTTGTACAATAAGGTATAAACTTCTTGAGCTGGCTGCTCTTACTATGTAGGCCATTTGGACTATATCCTGGGCAAAGTGTTCCTACATAAATTGAAAACTGTTGCCAACATAATTTTTGGTTTCTATCTGCTTTGAAGATTGGAGTCACCAGACATCCCTTTTCTTAAAGAAATATGTTAAATGAAAATTTATTTACTTTATATGTTCTCATCAGGTTGTCAGCTCTTATACTCTGAAAGTATTGCTGCATGTATTGTATTTCAATCTGGAGTAAATGTACTATAGATGTTACAATTGTATGCACAATATCCTATTCTTTCTTGTGAGAAGCCTGTTACCTGCAAATGAATCAAGGAAGAATATTAATAATAATTTACCATAATATTGTATGACATGGCATCTTGATGCCTATGGGTTCACAAAATAACTCAAATGGTTTTGTGACAAATAGTTTATTATTATTTTATTTTTGTTATATTTTGACTAGCAAATTTATTTTTATTTTCATAGTTTTTGATATAATATAGCTTTATTTGAACAACACATAAACCTTATGTTCTTCATTGACATTAATGTTAAACTCACCACCTTGAGTATTTTACTGTGTCTGCCCATTATCATAAAGATGATGTAATTGAAGAATGCTGACTTCTCTACTGTTTCCTATCATGCTTGCTTTTTTCTGTTTTCATTTCAGTAGAAAGGAAATAAATTTGGGAATGAGTAAGATCTTAATTCCAATCCTGATTATGCCAGGTGTGCGTACAGGATGGATAATTGTATTTTATAAGGTTACAGTGAACACTTAGAAAACTTAGAAAGGAATTAAAAATACTAGCAAGAATTATTTGTGCCTTTCTTTCTCTCCCATATTTTTCTTTTCAACCAACATTTGTGTTGTGTTCACAAAGCTTTCTTGGTAATGAAATGTTTGAAAATATTTTTGTAGAGCTGCAGTTTATGATTTTGTGAATCATGTTCACAACACAATTATCTCCTACCACATCACCCTAGCTCTTAACTGCATAATAAAATATTTCAAATAACAGAGTCACAACTCACTTATCTTAAAATGGTATCTCATTTTTTTTTTTTTTTGTCCAAACCTGGCATCATCTTGCCTTCTAAGAGAACACCTTTTGCTTATATCATCAATTCTCTTCACGGGCATTTTTAATAAATGGTATCGACTCAGAGGTTTGCTTTCTCTCAGTTAATTTTTTCTAACTGATTGAGTCAATGGCAAAACCATAATCCTTTTCTAAATATTCTCCAGGCATGAAAAGGAATGTTATGTATATCATTTCAGAAATTTAAATGCAGTGAAGCAAAAGGCTTACTACCGGAGAAGGAAAATCCCTGGTTCAAACACAAGTAATAAGAATTTTCTGCTGTTTTTCTTGTGAGCATAACATTCATTTATATGAAAACTCTCATATATCTTAGGTAATAACTACTTTAAGTGGAAAATAAGTTGTGAAAACAGCTAAAGAAGAAGGGGATTTATATGTTGAATCTGACATATTAGATCATCTTTCCAAAAGGAAATCTCTCTTAATTGGGGCAATCAAAATTAATTCATGCATATTTCTGTCAAAGAATCTTTGAATGGTATCTTAATTGATTTTTTTTCAAGTGAGTCTTTTGCAAATCTGGGGTTGTGCTTCACAAACTGGCTTCCTGAATGACAGCATGCAGAGATTAGATCACAAAGTAGCTTGTAATCAGAAACATCTGAGCACAGCTTGTGACTGTTTCTTACTTAAACTTTCAATTTTAAGTTTAAGCTTTATAGAGCCTATCATGTGAATTAAGAATGATAATATCTACTCCTTGAGATTGATTTAAATGTCAAATTATATAAAACATACAAACACTCAACAGTCTAATATGTAGTGGGTACTCAATTTAAGAGTTGTTATAAGTAGGACAACTTCAAGTTTGGAAAACTAGTTGTCTTTATCTCAACTTTATTAATCTATTCAGAATATAAATAAACTATTATTTTCTTTATAATACAATCTAGACACCAAAAGATTAATCACTTCTTAAGAAGCCTATGGGCTTATAATTTGCAAACCCTTATTTAAACACAACCTTCAACATCATACTAATGTAATGTATCTCAGTCTTGTCACCCCTACTGGATCATAAACTCCATGGGAACAGGAATCACATTTATTTTGGTCCTCTCACTTGGCAAGGAACCTAATGTATAAGCTTGCACATAATTGATGCCCAACAGTCATTTAAATACTGACAGACAACCTACAGGAGTAAATAAAAACTATTAACTGATACACTTTAATTTTATCCAATTTTAATGCTTTTTATTATGCTAATAAAACATAATATCTAGTATAGTACCTGTACCAGAGGAATTGCTAGAGGCATTCATTAAATAAAGGGATATAGCTAATTTTCACAAAGTGCCACTAATGGTAGAAAACTTCTATACTATTTTCAAGTTCAAGTTCTGACAGGCTTTAAATATGAATGAGTTATTTGTTTGTTTGTTTTTTCAGTAGTATTCCATGCTCTATTTCTGTAATGAATACAGCTTTCATTCCCTCTGTATTCTATATTGACAAATGTGAGGCTACTTGCCCATATTTACTTGTTTCCCCAGTGAGTGCTCTGGGAGCTTTAGTAGTCATCTGCAGACACGTGCAGAGCAACAGAACATATGGGTTGCCTTGCCCAGTTTCCCAGCTAATGTCAGAAAAAGTCAACACTGTGCTTCTTATTTCCGCTCTTATTATATAAACAAGTATCTTTTCCACAATCTAGTCAGCACTCTATTTTTTTGGCATTTTTTGTGCTTTTTGTTGGTGATATCATTGTTTAAATTTACTCCCCATCACTGAACCCAGCCCCCCAAATATAGTACTGAAGTGTTGCTGTCTTCTGTTAGTGCAGGAAGGCTGTGACCAGTCTTCTGGAGAAAATATATGTGTTAGATACATTTCACTCAAGCATGAGTTATTGTGTTGTTTCTCATAAGTTCAGGGTAACATAAAATATATAAACATATACAGTATCTAATGGATGAATATGCAGTTTTTGACTGTGAAATGTATTTGTCCCCAAAGATCTCATCACACCTCAATTTACCTCTCGTTTTGCAGCAACCAATCATTATAGGGCAAGGGCACACACTGCTCCTAACCTTAAGTGACTCCTGTGTTACTCACTCATTATGGATAGGTTTTGACTAGCCAATATGAAAAGGAGTCTAAAATAAAAGAAAGTGAGTATTGTTTAAAAAACAAGTAGGAATACTACACATGCAAGAAGAGAGAGAGAACCAGAGAGAGTTCTCTGTTTAATATCCCCCATCCCTATTCCATACACTTCATTTTCTGCTGCGGTCTTTGGATGTGTTTTTTTTTTTTTTAATTATTGAAAATTACCAAACAAGAAGTATTTGAGACTTACTGGGAATAAACACACACACACACACACACACACACACACACACACAGTGAAATTAGAGGAAAATGCTCTAAGCTAGGTAAAAGACAATTACCTATATATGGCAAACTGCTGGATTGGTAGCACACATATAGAGAAGACCAAAATCTATGACTTATTGCTTAAATGTGCCACGGTGTGCAGGCAATTCAAGGTTGCTTCCTTGATCATGACCTTCCACCTTAGCACACAGGCTGAGGGAAACAAACGTAATAGGTTAAGAACCATAAAGTAGAAAGCAGATTCACATTTCTCTTTGTCCAGTTTACACCATTAGAGGGTCATTAAAGTACTTAGGATTCACATTTAATGAAGAGTCAGCGACCTCCATAACAAGCATTAAAGAGGGGGCTGTTGTTCAATGGATATGCCCAGTTATGTCTCATTGCTTAGTTGGTGGTGCTGTTTTGCCCAAACTGATGCTGCACAGTAACTATTTCTCTTAAGATGGATGTAAGCCTAGAAATCAGGGACAGTGTGTTAGGTATTAATGGATGGGATGAATAGTTTCTTTTTATTCATACATCATGAACACATTTGTCGGCTCTGAAGACCAAGTGCTAACTTGGCAGTCTGCTTTGGCAACAAAACTTTGTGAGACAGAAAAGAATGTTGACAGGGGTGGTCATATTTCTTAATTCTTTGTCAGTCAGAGTAGTAGATTCAAGGTTTAAATTTTGTAGTCAGATATGGAAATTTATAGGATATAATGCGGATGCCAAAATAGGCACCAGAAGGTGATATTTTTGCTTCTCTAATCTGAGAGTGAAGGCAATCTCGGAATTAAGTGTTTGAAAAAGAATGGGAGGATGAAGCCTTATTATAAAACACAACACTGTAAGAAATGAGAAAGTCTGAATTTCAAAGCAAAGAGAGAACATTACTACTACTTGGCCAAAGATGTGACCAATCATGTTTAATTGAAGCTATTATTGCAGCAAGAAGAAATAACAATTTGACTGCTAGGGAGTGTTAATTGTCAGTATTATAATATTTGTGCCATGTGTGCATCCACTCTAGGAATAAAAGAGGCTTATGTAATTATATACTGAAAGATAAAAGTATCAATATAAATCCTGGAAATACTAACATAACAATATAGCTAGGTAAAGAAAAATATTCTTAACTAGATTCACATGGCTTCCAAGAAAAATGATTTTTATGGAAGTATAGCATACTCATCACTTTTTTTCTAATGTCTCTTTAGCAATTCTCTTCATTTTCTCTGTATTACAGTATTTCTTCTTCTTTAATATAGTGTTATTTTTGTGTTATTTACTACAGTCCTTATGTTCCAGATTTTATTTCCCTGTGCAATGGGTGTTTTAATCCTTGGGAAAATGACCTTTGAAAAGAAACAGGATTCTTTAAGGATAGTAATGAAATATCTTGAAGATTACTTACTTGCAACCAACCATTTGATATATCATTTATAACCATTACTGGGAAGGGGTGGGAGGTACTATCTCACTTTGTCTTAATCAGCAAACCCTAGAACATACGTGGATTTTTTTTTCCCTCATCAGAACATATTACTTGACAAATATCAATTAAGTGTTTCATGTAAGTATGAACCTGAACTAGAAAATGTGAAAAATGCAAATGTAACACATATTTGCACCTGATAACATTCTAGTGGGAAAGAGATACACTTAAAATATGTATATATTTATACTAGAGTTTAGAAATATCCTAAGAGTCAGACAGTAAACTGTGAGAGAAATGGAGTCCAGTTGAGGAGATTGTTATGAGCTCCATTCAGGGGCTATTTTATAAGGTGGGCAAATGCCTATATCAGTTAAGGCAGCCTTGTACTAAAGGACAAACAAAAGCAGAAAACTTTCAGGATGTATATACAGAATTCTCCTAATTTGCTTGAAGTGTAGACTAAGTAAACTGAGGGTAGAAAAACAAGAAGAAGCTAAAAAAGCAAAATCCTTGAACACTGAATCAAAATGTTTGAATTTTATTTTTTTTTTATTTTTCAAGTTTTTATTATTGTTATTGCTATAAATAATAGTGGGGTTCATTTTGACATAGTCGCACATGTATGGAAGATACTTTCTGTGCCTAGTATTTCCTCCCTCCTTCCCCTTCTGCCCCATCCCATCATTTACTCCACTGGCTTTTCCTGCATTCATTTATTGTTCTTGTAAATTGGTGCTTTAAGGGTACACACAAAGGTGGAGTTCACCAGGGTACATCCATGCACACAACATAATATGGCCAATCTCATTTTGCTGTTCTTCCCCTTTCCTGCCCCTCCTCCTCTCAACCACCTATCTCCATTCTCTGATCTCCTTTACATTTTCATGGTGTCCCTCCTTCCCTCCATGCCATTTTACTATAATTTGCACATATGAGAGAAAACACTTAACCTTTGACTTTCAGAGTCTGAATTATTATTAATTATTTAATAATGATATTATTAATATCATTTAGCATGATATTCTCTATCTCCCTCCATTTACCAGCAAATGCTGTGATTTCATTCTTCTTGATGGTTGAGTATAATTTCATTGTGTATATACGCTACATTTTTTTTATCCATTCATCTGTAGACTGGCACCTAGGCTGGTTCCATAATGTGGCTGTTGCAAACTATGTTGATATAAACATGGATGTGGCTCTATCACTACAGTGTGCTGATTTGGGGGATAAATACCAAGAAGACATATAGCTGGATCATATGGTGATTTCATTCCTGTCTTTTGAGGAATATCTATGATGCTTACCAAAATGGTCATACCAATTTGCAATCCCTTCAACAGTGTATGATTGTACAATTCTCTTCACACCCTCACCATTATTATTATTATTATTTGTATACTTGACAATTGTTATTCTAACTGGAATGAGATAAAATCTCAATGTTGTTTTCATTTTAATTTCCCTGATTGCTAGGGATGTTGAACATTTTTTCATATATTTGTTGTCCATTTGTATTTCTTCATTTGAGAAATGTCTTCTGTTCATTTTTTGATTGGATTTTTTGCACAAAAGTCATCTCAAAGTGGATCAAAGACCTATGAATTAGACCAGAAACTTTGTAACTGCTAGATAAACTTTATTTTATGGACTGTAGATGTTGAATATTTTGAGTAAGAAAGCAATCTAAACACAATTATTCTAAGGATAGCAATTATACTCTGAAATATAGAGGACTGAATAAAGTATCAGATCAATGATAAGAAGAAGAGGCAATGAACTCCTAAACTAGAATATTTCAGTTTTGGATTTCTTTTTTACATCTGGATTTTATATTATTTTATTAAAATGAAGTCTTTATTCTAAACCATAGTCAACAATTCTTTCCTTTTTTATTTCAGATTTTTCATTATTCATATACTGCTTCATATGTGATTTACAACATACACACAAGGTAAGTTCTTTGAGTTTCTGATTTTCCTAAGCAAATGTTCAGCTTAATTGTTGGTGTAGATGTCCACTTGTTCACGTAAAAATATTTACATGTTTTCAAGGGAAGTTTGGGAGCTAAATCCTCCAGAAGTAGAGGACTCCATCTTGCAATATGCAGCCTGGGGTGTCCAAGGGCAGCAACTGGTAAGAACAGGCATCGGTATGCACCGAGCCCTATCAATCATTGCTCTATGAAACATGTTTACAGATATCATTTCCTTGTAATAATCATCCTGTTTCTCTAAAATTCTTTATATTTTTTGAATATTTTAGCTTAAGAATATAACAAATGATACTAGTATTATTCAACAATTAATTTATAAACAAAAAGGTTTTTCAACTATTGTACAACTAAACCTAGAAGATGTTCAAGGATATTAGGGCCTAGTCCTGGGCGATTTCTATTACCTAATATTGTCAATTTTTATGTAAAACTCAAAGGATTATTTATTTTTAAAACTTTATTCCAAAATTTATAAGAATTGTCTAATATTCTTTTGAGAGGTATTTTTTTCACCAACTGCATTTTAAATATCACAAACTTCAAAGAGAATTAGTGATATAAAAAGAAGCTTAAACAAAATAATATTCTTACACATGTCTTAGGGTGCCCATGTAAAGAATTTCTCAAGGGAACACTGGTCACGGAATAGTCTGGTTACTTATATGGTACATGCATGCTCAAATGTACTTAGCATTACCAAATTGATTTGTAAATTGTCCAAGTGTGTTTATATCTGTCAGCACCCACAAGAGTTCTCTTTTCTCCATATCCTTACCAATATCTAGTTTTACCAGATTTTTAAGTATTTGTAACTTTATATTTAAATGTTAATATTTGTTACTTAGTATTTTACTTTATAATGTATCAAATTTTAAATGTATTTGCTTCTTTGGATGTTAGTGTTTCTGTTTTGTTTTCTAATGTAAACCCTAAAGTCTATAGAATACTCTCTATGTTTAATCTTTATTTAAAACATTTGATTGCAATAGTATCTAAATAAGATCTAATTGTAGTAATTTTGAATGTCTAGTATTTTTTAAGGATTTATTACTGAATTTTTTTTTAATTTACAAAAATATGAAATTGGTGCTAAAACTAATTTTTAGTGTTCAGAAATATGTCTTTATAATATTGACTTTGAAATTGATGAGACTTTATGGTTTGGTTGAGGTTATTATACATGCTTCCCATAATGAAACATTTATGCATTTCTTAAGCATAGTTTTCTTTATGTACCTGTTAGATCAATCTTCATAATTATTCTTCTAGAACTTTTATTTCCTTAGTAATGGTGGTGGATATGTGATTTTTTTTTTCTTTCTTTAGGGTTCTGTCAATTTTGTATTATTTAATTTCAGCTAATCTTTTTTTAAGAGGGAGAGAGTTTAACCTGACAAATAATCACAGTGAAATTACATTCTTGATACTTTAATCAATATGTATTTAGCCTAATTATTTTAGTAATTTAGTAATTATTTTAGAGAGATACTATGGATTGAACCCAGTGAGGAACTTTAACCACTGAAATATACCCCAGTCTTTTTCAAAATTTTAATTTTATCTTTAAACAGGCTCTCACTAAATTGTTCAAGCTGGCCTCAAACTTATGATTATCCTGTCTCAACCTCGCATGTTGCTGGGATTACAGGAGTGCACCACTGCATGGGGCAATCTTTGGTGATTCTGATTGCACAACCCTTACTCAAGCTGTTATAAGAATCCTTTAATGGAGTTTCTAGATTTTTTAAAAAATTAGAATTGCTACATACACTACAATTGGGTGGTTGGTATTTATTTCTTATTTTCTGTGGGTCTTGATTTATAAAGAGGAATATGTAAACCATCATATCATTATAATTGTTTTGAAAATATAACCATTTCACTTAATAAGGCATACATAATTTTTATTCTATCTTATAAATTTTTAAAAAATGTTTTTTAAGCTTATTAGCAAAATAGGGAAGTGGGGCAATACATTTCTTATCACAAGAGGGGCATAGAATGATATACTGTTATTATTTAGTGCTTATTTTCATTGGAAAATGTTCTGGATCCTGAAATAATCTGAAAGTACCTAAGCCTCAGATGTGGTCTCTCTAAGAGTGTTTGGTCACATGACCTTGGGTAAGTTATTTTTACTCTTGGTAGCCAATCTGCATCCGCAGTAAAATGAGATTATTTGAAATATTATACTGGTCTAATTTGATAAAGTTCAAAAAAATTTTACAGTCATTGGTTAAAAAACAAGGCAGAATATGCAAGATTGGAAGTGAATTGAGGAGTAATGTACTATAACATTTTTGTTCATTTTTCAAAGTTATAGCTTATACTCTGAATATTAGATTAGTGTTTGATATAGGAAATAGTTTTGACCTAGAGACTTTCATTTTTTTCTTGGTGGAGACATTCCTTTAATGTTTAATCTTAGTGTTAAATAGAATATTAAAATTAACACATACTTATAACATAAAGAATAATCAATCATAAAATAAATTATGGCTATCCCTGGTATTAAATTTGCCCCATATTTAATATAGTTGTATGTGCTTAGACCAAAGGAACATTTGAAAATTGTAGCTCCTTTAAAATATTGAAAAATGCATATACACAGTTTATGGACATTATATTTGCAAAGTATATGGTTGTGTTTTATAAAAAAAAATCTACAGAATTCCTGTATTCACTATCATTTCAACACTAAATGAATGCATAGTTGAATACATAATTATGAATAAAAGCCAGTGATATAAAATGAAAACATAAACACAATGGTTTTGATACTGTATAGAATAGGTCATATGTTTGCCTTTATCATTTGGGTATATATTTAGAGAAAATTGAAAAGAATATATTCAATCTACATCTGGAGGACTCTCTCTCAAGTCTATACAGCATAATATTCCTGCAAAAGTGTCATTAGAGGTCATAGCAGTTGAACTGCTATGATGTGATGATGCATATTTGATTCAGAGAAGTCAGGCAATCAGTGTGTTCTGCGACAGTGGTGAGTGGGACATACAATATAGGTAGGAGCTCTCATTCTACCAGCTTTACTCTAGTTATATGAACAGTAGAGCTGACCCATTGGGCCAGGCAAGTTCAAAGTTAAAAAAATTCCAGAACCAGAAACCAATACAATTTCACTTTCCTATTATAGAGAGTGTCCTTTGGAAATATTTAAAACTTTAGCTAGATTTAAATGACTTTTATTCTCCAAGCCTGAGAGAAACACACACCTATGCCAAAATAGTTGCATTATTAGCAATTGTTATTGATTCCTTATGTTTTTATATATTCAAGAAAATTACAGAAAGTGCTGAAAATACAAAACCTCTAGGTCTTTCCATAATATTGCAAGTAAATGGATTTTGACTTCAGTGATTGCTAGCTATCAAACTTGAGAATTCCTTAATCTTTAAAGTTGAGATGATAGCCTTACTTTACTAATAATTTTTGGGAGGTTAATGTATTCTTGTAGATCTAAAACACTAAATATATTTTTTTTAATTTTTGCTTTTCATATATTTTTAAAAACTATATGAATTTTAATAGTTTAGGGAATTTTAGTGTCATGTATTGAGGAGTATCAAACCTAAGTTCTTTGTAACTTTGTAATGACATTTGCAAAATCCTTTGGGAAATTTGGGGAAGAAATCAGAATTTATCAGGACTTTATTTTGTGTGCATACAAACATGAATTTAATAAAGTAAAACATGTATCTATAAATGGCCAATGATATATTTCATGTGAGTATGATGGGCTTTGTCAATATTCATAGTCCCAAATAACACAGTATGATTTTATTAGAGATGAGTCATTAATGCCGCAGTCTGGCTAGGCACAATTCAGGAGCCACTTGTCAAAAGAAACAAACTTTATTTTTAGAACACACAGGCCAAACCCCACAGCTCTTCAGGAAAACCTTCAGAGCCCAACTGCCATCACCGGCTTCCCACAAGCCTCTCCCCCTCCCCCACTCCTCTTGCTCTTGAGGCCGATTGGCTGGGTCGCGTGGGTGGAGCCAAAAAAATCCCCCAATGAGCAGCTCCGAGGTCTGCAAGGGCAGGGAAACAGCCCAATGAGCATCACTGCAGAGGAGCCAATCAGTTGGCAGCTAGAAGTTGCTGGGGCCACTGTGAGCCAATCATCAGCTGGCAGCTGGAAGTTTACTGGCAGCTGGAAGTTTGCTGGGGCCCCTTCAGCTGTGGCTCTCAACACATTACAATACTTTAAACAGTTTCACATTAAATAAATTGAAGAGTTCTATAGTGTTTGCTAACTAGAGATAATTAATTTGTTATTCTTAATTTTCATTTTCTACTCTTAACTTGCTATAAAAAAGATCCTAGTGGTAAGAAATCCTGGTGGTAAAAGAAGAATTGTGAAGGATTCACATAATTTATGATTTAAAAAAAGGCTTATGTAAGAATTCAAATGACTTAATAGAATTTCCTGTTAAATGTAAGGGAAAGCAATTTTGATGGGGTATATTAAGTGGGGCAAAATAACCTGAAGTAATACAAAAAAATGCATTATTCAGAGAAGATAGTAAGTAGACACATTAGCTGTAGCAAATGTTTTATAAAAAGAAATGTTTTGGGAGAGGATACTAGTCAGATGTGGAGTAGAAGTACCAGAAATCTATCTTCCCTGCTAGGTAGCATTTATACCAGTAGACACATTATTGTTGAAGTCTCTAGAGTCTATTTGAAGTTTCCAACTTCCATGCAAAGGCTTGAATGTAATTTGTACTTAATTTCAGTTTATTTCTGATCTCAGTTCAGTAGTTGCTATATTTTACCAACCCTGTCCTGTGCAGCTGTTCCTGAGATACCCAGCTCCTGGAAACCAGGGTTGACAACAAGGATCATACAATCTAAATACTGGACATTTGTGTTCTTTGTGTTCACTTAAGATAGAATTACAGACACAGGTCCAAGCACCCAATTTCTCAATCTCTTCACCACCATTACTGCAAGACCATCTTCTCTTCCCCTCTTCAATTTCCACTTTTTCCCATTTTAGAAGCCATTCATTAAGTAGTTTGGCAATCAAAAGCAACTCAATATGTGAGAAAATATGGAGAAAAACTGGAAAAAAACACTGGAAAATATGAGAAAGTCACTGTGCATGCATAAGGAAAGATAAGGTCTGAGAAAACCTTAAGTTCACACTTAGGATAATTCTTTGCACATATAAAGCCTGCAATAAATAAATAAATAAACAAATACGTAAATACAAATAAAATAAAATAGCAGCAAACCATGGGTAAAAAGTATCTGATTTCTGTAGATATTAAATTATAAGATCAAATGTCCAGTTCTCTATAAAAAGTCTCAAAGAATAAGTAACTGGGAAATACAATCTTAGGGAAAAAAAATGACAGAATTGCTAATGAAGATCAGGTTTTAGACCTACTAAATGAAGACTAAAATTGTCATCTTAAAGATGTCCAAAGTAACAGAAGGTATGGAGACACCGAAGAGCATGATTAACAAAATATAAATGTCAATAAAAAGATAAAGAGCCTAGCAGATAATCAAATGCAAATTGTAAAGGCATAAAATGCAATAATGGAAATGAAAAATTCACTAGAAGAATGCAGGACTTATTTGAGCAGGCATAAAAATCAGTGAATTTACAATAAGATATTTGAAACCACTGAGTCTCAGAAGCCTAATGAAAAAAAAAAAGAGTATAGAAAAATGTATAGAATCTAGATGAACGTGGTGGTGCACTCCTGTAATTCCAGCACCTTGGGAGGCTAAGGCAAGGGGATCAGGAGTTCAAAGACAGCCTCAGCAAAAGTGAGACACTAAGCAACTCAGTGAGACCCTGTCTCTAAATAAAATACAAAATAGGGCTGGGGATGTGGTTCAGTGGTCAAGCACCCCTGAGTTCAATCCTGGTGCCACCCCCTCCCCAAAAATGTATAGAATCTTAGGGATGGCAAAAAGTAAACATTAAAAAAATGCATTATGAGTGTCAGGAGCAAAAGAGAGAGAAAGGATCATAGAGATGATTTGAAGAAATAATGGCCAAATATTCCTAAATTTTATAAAAGAAACAAATTAAATATTGGAGAAACTCAACAACTTCAAATAAGATGAACTCAGAGAAACACAACAAGATACATTATAATCAAACTGTCAAAAGTCAAAGTAACAGGAAAGTAACATATATATAGAAGAGATTCAAAACTGGAAGACAAATTAAGGCATTCACAGATAAGTAAAACTAGTGGAAGTAACCACCAGATCTGACCTTCAAGAATTGCTAAACGGAATATGTCACAATCAACTCCACCATTATGAATAACTACAATGCACTAATAAAATAATAGTTGCTAAAGGGAATCCAATTTGTTTAAATGAAAGGAAACTAGACAATAACTCAAAGCAATATAAATACGTTAACCATTATAAAAGTTAATAATATTATTGAAACAAATATTTGTAACTACATTTTTGTTCTCTATATGATTTAAGAAGTTAATACATTAAAAGTTCTTCATCTAAAAGTCATTATTATTTTAGCACTGGTTTTGTAACTCTACATTTTATTTTTGCCAATATTTAAGAGATTAATGCACTAAAAACTAATTATTAATATTTTGGGACAGAGTATAAAAATACATAGCTTTGTGATATCAATAACTGAAATAAATAGGCAGAGCTCTAAATCAGTATAGTTTTGCATGTTATTGAAGTTAATCTGATATAAATTAAAGTTAGTTATAAATTTAGGGCATTATATGTAATCATCAAGGTAACAGCAAAGAAAATAGTAATAGGATATACACAAAAGGATATGAGAAAGAAATTGAAATATTTCACCAAACTTAAAAATATAGTAATGTAGGAAGTTAGGGTCAAAGCCTATAGGGTATATAGGAGAAAAATAGAAAAATGTAAGTAGCTTAAATTCTCTAGCCACAAAATAGAGATTGACAGATTGGATTTAAAAAAAAAAAGTAAGAATGTACTCTGAAGGAGTTACTCAAACACACCACTAGGTTGGGAGTGAAAGGATAAAAAATAGATTTTATGCAAGTAGTAACTAAAACAGAGCAGAGATGTATTCACTAATATTATAAAAATAGAATTTAAATCAAGAAAGGTTACAAGAGACAAATTATACTTTAATCAACAAAGCAAAATAAAAAGTCAACACAGATAAATCATTGGCCAGTGTATGCACTAACAATAAGGAATTTGAAATGGACTTTAATAAAACAATTTCATTCATGATAGCATAAAAAAATAAAATACTTCAAACAAGTTGGTCAGACTTTTACACTGAAAACTAATAGATGTTTTCTGAGAGAAATTGTAAGAGTCAAATTAGAAGGCATCCAATTGTCATGGAGTAGAAAAGTTAACATAGCTATGATTTTAATGTTACTCACTGCAATGTATAGATTTACTGCAAAATGATATTTTTTTGCACAAATAGAAAAGACCGTCCTAAAATTCATAAAATAATCTTAAGGGACTTCAAGTAACTAAAAGTTATTCCTGAAAAATGAAATATTGGAAAAATCACATAGGCCAATGGAATAAACTACAAAGTAAGAAATAAACTCTCATATCTATGATTTTCAACAAGGGTGCCAGGACTTTAATCAAGATTGAGAGAATAATCTTTTTAACGCATAGTACTAAGAAAACTGAATATCCACATACAAAAGAATGAAGCCTTATCTAACACCACATAAAAAATCTAAACTAGACCAATATCTTAGTGGAAGTTGTAAAACTATGAAACAGCTAAAGAAAACATGGTGTAAAAGCTTCAAGATATTGGAAGAAATAAATGAAAAAAATTATTTGTCAACAATAACTTGGCTATTATATCAAAGGCTCAAGCATTAAAAAAATAAATATCATGAAAATTTTAAAAAGGAAAACTTTTGTGTATTATAAATACTATCAACATTAGCATTCCAATATCAGAGAAAACATTTGGCCTTTGTTTGGGGGGGGATTGGCTTATTTCACTTAGCATAATATTCTCCAGCTCCATCCACTTACCATTCTTCTTTAAAGTGGACTCATATTCCATCATGTATATGTGCCACATTTTTTTTTATCCATTCATCTGTTGAAGGGCACTTAAACTTGGTTCCATAATTTAGGTATTATGGATTGAGCTGTTATAAACATTGATGTGACTGAATCACTGGAATTTTGCTGATTTTTAAGTCCTTTGGACATAAACCAAGAAGTGGGATAGCTGGGTCAAATGGTGGTTCCATTCCAAGTTTGATGAAGAATCTCCATACCACTTTCCAGAGTTGCTACACCAATCTGTAGTTCCATCAGCAAAGTATGAGTGTACATTTTTCCCCACATCCTTGACAACATTTATTGTTGTTTCTATTCTTGGTAATTGCATTCTGCCAGGGGTGAGATGAGAGTAGTTTTGATTTGCATTTCTCTAAGTAACACTTTTTCATATATTCGTTTATCAATTGTATTTCTTCTTTTGTGAAGTGTCTGTTCAGTTCCTTAGCCTATTTATCAATTGGGTTACTTTATTTATTTGTTTGTTTGTTTATTTATTCATTTGTTCATTTTGGTGTTAAGTTTTTTGAGTTCTTTATATATCCTGAAGATTAATGCCCTACCTGAGGTGCATGTGGTAAAGATTTTCTCCCATTCTGTATGATCTCTCTTCATAATGCAATGGTCAGGGGGTGGCTAGGGAAGAATAGAGTTACTTTAGATTAGGTAGAGGGGACTGAAGGGAAGGGAGGTGGTGTGGGGGTAGGAATTATAGTAGAATGAATCAGACATTATTACTTTATGTACATATGTAACTGTATGCACATATGTAACCAGTGAGATTCTACATCATGTATACCAGAGAATGAAAAATTATACCCCATTATATATGATGTATCAGAAGAATGAAAAATTATACCCCATTATATATGATGTATCAATGTGCATTTTACTCTCATGTATAATTAAAAAAAAATTTAAAGAATTTTAAAAATAATATCAACAGAATGAAAAGACAGTCTATGGAATAGGAGAAAAACATTTTCAAATCTTACCTCTGAAAAATTACTTTTGAAGACATATGAGAATTTTTTTTTAATTTAATAAATATTAGCAAATAACCTGATTCATAAATGGCAGTTGATTTGTGTGGGCTTTACTACAAAGATGACATAACAATAGTCAATAATTTGTAAATAAATCAATATTGCTAAATATTAGGAAAATGCATATCAGAATCAAATGACATAGCACCTCTCTCTGATTAAAAATGGTTACAATATGTTTTTTAAAAAAACTGAAAATAACAAGTGCTGGTAAGGACACAGAGAAGTAAGAACACTTGTTAACTATTGGTAGAATGTATGATGCCATGGAATCAAATTTGTAGTTCATTACAAAATTAAAATAAGGGGCTGGGACATAGCCCAGTTGGTAGAGTGCTTGCCTTTCATGCACAAGGCCCTGGGTTCAATCCCCAGCACTAGAAAAAAAAAAAGAACAAAATTAAAATAAATTTATCATTTTATCCAGCAACTCTAAATCTGGGTATTAATCCCCCAAAGCTGAAATTAAGATTTGAAATACAAATGTACACTTTTATGTTCATTATAATGTTATTCTCATTAGCCAACTTATGGAAAGAATCTAAGTGTCTATAAACAGATAAATAGGAAAAATGTGCTACATGCATAATATGGAATATTATCGAACTTAAAAAACATAACAATGCAATATACAACAAGGCTGATGAAACCTATGCTCACATTGTAATAAGTGCAAGAAGGCAATAAAGACAAAGAGTGTCTCATTCACATGTATGAAGGAGGAGAGCAGTCCCAGAGACAGGAAGCAGAGTGATAGTCTCCAGAGTCTGTGAGCAGGGGTAAGTGTGGAGTTCCTGTTTATTGGCTATAGAGTTTGATTCCTAACATGAAAGGGTTCATATTGGAAATGGGATGGACTATATAAAGTGCATTCATATTCACATGAATTGTACACTTATATGTGGGAAATTTTAGGTGCATTTTATAGTCTAATAAAATCGTAAACAAGAACTAGATTAGAGTACTGGAGAAAGAAAAGATGCCAGTGGATCTGAGGAGGGAGCTCAGACACCCATTCACACAGAGAGACTTGACATGTGATGGAAGGGTAGGGCAACCAGCAAGAAAACAGAAACCAAACAATAGGCTTAGATAAGTGCTTATCAGGATGGGAAAAAGAGAAAATTGGGTTGCTACATTACATCACTTTCATTACATCACTTACAAAAGGTACATTGCAGATGGATTAAAGACCTAGATAAAATACAGGTTTAACATTCAAGAAGAGAAGGAAGGCCTTCCATGACCATCAGCTAGAGAAATTTCTCAGAAAAGACATAAAAAGACACACCCATCAAAAACAGGTTCTTGCAGTCATCTCTATTAAAATAAAAACCCTCTTATTTAAAAAGCAATGCCATAAGCAAAATTAAAAGACAAGTCAGAGTGATTGAAGACATTTTCAATATATGTGTCTCTACATGTGTGTATAAACACATTTATAAACACTTACATATAAAATATATAATTTCAATAAATCAATAAAAGCATGTCTACTCTTTAAAACTCAAGGAAATGGACAAAATATATGAGTCGGAGTTTCAGAGTAGAATAAATCATAATGGAGAAAAAAAGACTCCCACCAAAACTCACCCTTTCTATGCATTATAATTTTCAGAAATTAGCATTTCCAATAGGTCAACCTTGCCAATGAAAAAAGATAATCTTAAGCCCATATGTATTTTTCATTTTATTCATATGAAAGTCAAAATGGGAAAACTATAGAGACAGGAAGTACATTAGTGGTTACCTAGAGCTGGAGGAGTGGGCATATAAAGGGATGATAGCTGAAGGGTACAGTGTGTGTTTTTGAGTTAATGAAAATAGGATTAAATAGACTGGTAGTATTTGCACAAGTCTGTGAATATACTAAGCACCATCACACACTAAACTTTATTATTTATTTATTTTAATGCCTTATTCGTGAATTGTAGTTATACATAATAATGAGGATCATTTTGGCATATTTAGCTCATTTCAGTCCATAGTAATCCTCTCTTGTGCAATTTCCTCTCTCTCACTGATTCCCTTCCTCTACTCTGTCTTTCCTCTATTTATTTATCCATTTTAATTGGAGCATTATATATAAAAGTGAAATGCATTGTGGTACATTCATATGTACCCTTAGCATAATTTTGTCAACTTCGCCTCCCAGTCCTTCCTCTTTCCCTTGTCTCCTTCCTCTTCCAAACTCTCCATTTTAATGGATGACTTCTGTGGTATGAATTGTATATTAGTGAAAGCATTTTCTTTTTGAAGAAATGGTAAACCTAAAACAGAAAAGACATGTTAGGCATTCATTTGAAAAGACTTCTAGCTTAACAGAGTGTGCCCTTTTCTTTTTTAAAATGTAATTTAGCATTGCAAATGTTAAAATCATTAATTATAGAACATTTAAAAATACATGATATAAAAAAGGATGGAAGATTTGAATATTAGATAAAGAGGTTTGAGCTTGAGTAGGAAAAGCATTTTACTGATTAAATATATCTGGAATCAGGAAACCACAACTCAAAACAAATTTGTGTGTGTGTGTGTGTGTGTGTGTGTGTGAGAGAGAGAGAGAGAGAGAGAGAGAGAGAGAGAGAGAGAGAGAGAGATATACGGGAACATTTGTAGAGATTTATTTTAAGGAATTGACTCATGCAGTGTTGTGACTGGCAATTCCCATATCCTGGAGTCAACCAGCAAATCGGAAATTCCAGTAACAGTTGATGTTGGAGCCTTGAGTTAGAAATCTATCATGCATGCTGGCAGTCAAGAAACATAGGCAGGATTTCCTGAAGTGGCATTCATTCTTTTATAGAAATTCTAATATTTTACTCTAAAGAGCTTCCTCTGATAGGGTGCAGCCCACCTACATTTTTTGAAACAATCTTTGATACTTAAGTCAACAGATTTTAAAAGTTAACCCTGGTAATGAAATCCCTCCACAGAAACTTCTACACTAATGTTTACTGAACAACTAGACCTAGTTAAACTGACATATCAAATTAAACATTTATAATAACAAGATAAATGATAGGTATTATTTTTTTCCACCTATTATTTTCTATTAATTATTCACTTAATTCACAGTCTGCAAATGTTTCACCTAAATATTTTAGTAATTTATTTTCTAGCATCTTCTCTCCTTGGTCATCACTTTAATTCATCTACTATCTGAAGAGATATGTGTTGAAAACGCATAAACTTAGGATAACCTCAGTAGATTACAAAAGTTTATTGAAGTGACACAATGCCATTGATGTGACCAACATGACATATCATCTGACTTCTTCCACTCCATTGCAGAACACACATTTTTCTCTACCTGAACTAAACTCTGTATAACTGCTGGACAGAGACACTTGGTTCCTCTGTTCCTGACTCATTCCCTTTTGTGTACACCTACTCTTTTTTACTTTTTTTTTCTTTCTTTTCCCTCAGAACACTTTGCAAACACTTTCTCTTGCTCTTGTCTGATCATTTGTTCCAAGCCTTACTCCATGCTATGTGAATTGCTTGCTTTCAGCATTCTAGCATTCCTCTATTTTATCTCAAATTATTCAAGTTTAATACTACTTATTGACATTGGTATCTTCCACCACTTACCTGTGGGGAACTGGTAGACTATAGAATATGCTAAATATTTTTCTTTCCTTCTATTTTTCTTCCTTTTTTTTTCTCCTCTTCCTCTTCTTTTTCATAAAGCTTGCTTAAGCTCAAGGCAAAATGTAGGTTTAAAAAATGTCTCTAGTACTGAGAAATTAGTGGGAGCCTTATTATTATTCCCATGCATGATGGAAAACCAAAGAAGATTTTGAGGATGGTATAATGTAAAAGGAAAGAAAAACAGATCTATATGAAAAAAAAACAGATCTAATAGAGGAATTCATGAGAAACTGGAAGAAGTTGTATCTAGTGTCAAGGACTTAGATGTAGAGACCATTATTATAACTGAGAACTGAAATGGTAAATAATGATATATTTAAGAGAAAAATGAAACAAACTCGTATAATGAGATATAAAATTAATTGCTGTACAGATATAAAAATTGTCTTATAAATAATCATTCATACAAATGAAATCATGCAAATACTAAAGAAGTATATGTCTTCAAACTTTTTCCAAAAGTAATCTCTTTGAGATGTCTTTTTTGATATTGGCAATACTTTTAGACTTTTGGGGACAAAGTAAAATAACAAATCCATCCTTTTAATGGCTTAAAGTTTTATACAGTGTTTTATTTATCAAGATCTTGATGTTTGGGGAAATCACTTTTTCACATTCATTACCTACATTTTTAAAAATTATAGTGTTTGGGTAATTTCCCAAATATATATTTAAAAAAACAAAACCTACATAATCTACAGTTTTACTATTACTAGAGGCTTTACTTAAAATTTATTAAAACTGCAGCTGATTAGAAATGATTTTGTGTCTCAGGGAGATTTTAAATTTCTGTGAGGTAATTGCTTACTTTGTCATTAATAAAAACTTGAAAGTTTTCTTCTGACTTTCCCAGGTAGATGTATAAAGTCATACTTTTTTCAAATATGTTTTTGAAATCTCATATTTCCTAATAATAATCATTATGCTTCTCCTCATATTCCATTAAATATCCACACTTTTAGCTGGGCACAATGGCACACGCCTGTATTCCCATGGCTCAGGAGGCTGAGGCAGGAGGATCCCGAATTTAAAACTAGCCTTGGCAACAGTGAGGAGCTAAACAATTCTTTGAGATATTGTATCTAAATCAAATACAAAATTAGCTAGGGAATGTGGCTAAGTGTTCAAGTGCCCCTGAGTTCAATTCCTGCTATGGCCTTCCCCCCAAAAAAATTCCATGCTTTTTTTTAATGGTAAAGTGGTTAGTTCTTATTAAGATACATTCAAGAAATAAATAGTAAACAATCACAAGACAAAGAGACACAGTGCTGGAGTCATTTGCACTTTGGGATGAAAGTCTTATAATTTGACTCCTAGCATACCAAAGTCTAATAGAAATCCATAAATAAAAGAGGCCAGTGAGAGTCCAGTTGTAATTCTAGTCAGTTCCTCACTGCACTATGAGTGGAATGGTGCTCATTGCTAGCTAGTGCACCATGGCAGAAAAAAACCCTCGGGAAAGAAGCCAGAACCCTTTCACCATTCATATCTGCAGCGATTGACATGATGAATGTGGTGAGTGTTTCTAACATAAGTCAATTTGGACCGCTGGTTTGTTGGTTCGTTAGGTTACTTTTAGTTTCCCACATTCCTCTTCATTTTGGAAGTACTTGAAAACAAGTTACTTACTGATTTTACCTGGAACCAAAGCTAATCTTTTTAGGTACAGGAAATAAAAGCAGTAACCCTTACCACATCCTAGGATTAGCCACACCCTAATGTCTAATGTTCTCGCTTCAAATTTGAGATCAACAAAATTGCTATTAAGAAGCTCAGGTTATTTCTTTACTCAATATTTAGGCCAGAAATATTGATGAACTATAATGCAATAAATGGGTTTAATAAGAAACACACATATATATCCAAAAAAATACTTAAATTTTCTCAAAAATCTTTAAATTTTCTTCTTGACTGATAAATTTGCTATATATTCAGGTATATGCTTATATTAATGTAATGCATATATAAATATGACAGGAAGTACATTCTCATATAAGTAAAATGCTATAACATTGATTGGTTTTGTGTGGAAAAGAAAAAAATGTGCAATTGCAATACACAATTTGAAAGGAAATTAATTTGAATTGCTGTATGAAAATCACACACCCATCAGGCAAGCACTTCCATAAACTCTTTAATGTCTTCTGAGCTAAATAGCATGTTTGTGACTTTTCCAGTGAAATTCAGAGATCTTAAAAAGAATATGAAATGCTGCTTCTTAATAAGCACAGATTTCACACTTGATTTTTCCACTTCAGCGACACATACATCAATGTAAAGAGACAACCGAACATTCTGAATGCCACTAATTGGAGTGTTTTTTTTTTTTTTCAAATTGTTTGTGCTGGCCCTCATAGAAGTCACTTGAGAAGTGTGTGTTGAGTTGACTTTGCTGACTGCTTTGGATTCTAGATTCTCTGAAGGCAGGGACTGAAGCTCTGTAATCCTCCCAGCATGTGAAAATATATAATGAACTGTGGAGATAGCAGGCAAAATGATTCCACTGACAGTAATTAGAGATGCTGCTCAGAGAAGATGGTCAAAGCCTGTGCCAGCATGTGAAGTGGAAGGTACTGAACTGCTGAAAGTCCCTAGAGATGGGTAAAACACTGACAGGCTTATCAGAAAGAAAGAAAAAGAATGGGGGGGGAGAGAAAGCGGGGAAGGGAGAGAGTGAGGGAGGAAAGAGAGGAAAGGAGAGGAGAGGAGAGGAGCTTGGAAAAAAGGGGAAAAAAAGCCCCACAAATCTACTGCATGGTATTTGAGAACACTTTTTTCCCTCTACTATGTATGTTAAATTTTATTTAACACTTCATAAAAATTAAAAGGAAATCAGTACTCTGTGATATAGAGTACCAATGTTAATTATAGGATGGCTAATCTTTACCTATCTCTTTTTTGGATGGAAAAGGTAGTCTTTAACCCAATCAAACATTTCCATAGGTTTACACAACATGTACAATGAATTTTTATAGAGGTTCAAACCAAGTGTTCAGATTATTTCTTTGGAATATAGAAGCACAATCCAATCTGCATTCCAGGTACTCCAACTATAGAGAATTAGCAATGAGAATTCTGAGTTTTGAGAGCACTTAGAACAAGAAGCGACCTACAAGCTGAATTTGAAGTTAGATACTGGTGTCATATTTGTATCTCTGTGGACTACTCAAATACGAAAGGAAATGAACCCAGGGCTTCACACATTATAAGCAAGTGCTCTGCTGCCGAACTGCACTCCTGGCCCCTCTTGTGTTACTGTTTTTAACAACCGAAAACTAAAATTTAGGGATCACTTCCAAATGCGAGAGGATAGAAATAAACAAATGAATCATCAGTGTAAAACATGTCAGCTAATTTGTGCTGGGAATAATAACCATTGCTCACTACATTCCCCTTAATTTGTATTTAAACAACTTTTGAGTTATTTAGAAATAAGGAGGTAAATGCAAAAACATATTTTTCCTTGTTGGTTAGGTTTTTACTGTAAATAGCAATTTTTGTGGCACATCTAATTTCATGTTGCCCCCAACATAAAATTAAATAGTAAATTGTACAGTAAAGACCATAGAGATTGCAAGACTATGGATAACAGTAATCAGGTCATACACAATTCAATGCACTCAACACTTCCAGCTAAGTAAACCACTTGAATGGAATAGTAATGTAGAGAATATGCAGTGGAAGTTCCTAAACAGCCTCTTTCTTTTTTTTTTTTTTTTTTTCAATTACATGATGGCTTTTTATTTTTTTTTATTTTTTTTTATTTTTTCATCTTCCATACATTTGATTTAAATGAGTTATGCATTTCCATTTTTACCCCAAATACAGATTGCAGAATCATATCAGTTACACATTCACAATGCTTACATAATACCATATTAGTGACTGTTGTATTCTGCTGACTTTCCTATCCCCTACTATCCCCCCTCCCCTCCCCTCTCATCTTCCCTCTCTATCTCATCTGTTGTTGTTCCATTCTCTCCCTTCCCCCCCTTTCCCCTCACAACCTTGTATATGTGATTTCGTATAGAAATGAGGGTGTCCTTCCGTTTCCATGCACTTTCCCTTCTCTCTCCCTTTCCCTCCTATCACTCGTCTCAGTTTAATGTTAATATTTTCCTCATGCTCTTTTCCTCTGTTCAGTTCTTAGTTGCTCTCCTTAAATCAAAGAAGACATTTGGCATTTGTTTTTTAAGGATTGGCTAGCTTCACTTAGTATACTCTGCTCTAATGCCATCCACTTCCCTGAAAATTCAATGATTTTGTCATTTTTTATTGCTGCATAATACTCCATTGTGTATAGATGCCACTTTTTTTTTATCCATTCATCTATTGAAGGGCATCTGGGTTGGTTCCACAGTCTGGCTATTGTGAATTGTGCTGCTATGAACATGGATGTGGCAGTATCCCTATAGCATGCTCTTTTAAGGTCCTCAGGGAATAGTCCGAGGAGGGCGATAGCTGGGTCAAATGGTGGTTCCATTCCCAGCTTTCCCAGGAATCTCCATACTGCTTTCCATATTGGCTGCACCCTTTTGCAGTCCCACCAGCAATGTACAAGTGTACCCTTTTCCCCACATCCTCGCCAGCACTTATTGTTGTTTGACTTCCTAATGGCTGCCAATCTTACTGGAGTGAGATGGTATCTTAGGGTGGTTTTGATTTGCATTTCTCTGACTGCTAGAGAAGGTGAGCATTTTTTCATGTACTTATTAATTGACTGTATGTCTTCTTCTGAGAAGTGTCTGTTCAGGTCCTTGGCCCATTTGTTGATTGGGTTATTTGTTATCTTATTGTTTAATTTTTTGAGTTCTTTGTATATTCTGGAAATTAGGGCTCTATCTGAAGTGTGAGGAGTAAAGATTTGTTCCCAGGATGTAGGCTCCCTATTTACTTCTTTTATTGTTTCTCTTGCTGAGAAAAAACTTTTTAGTTTAAGTAAGTCCCATTCGTTTATTCTTGTTATTAACTCTTGGGCTATGGGCGTCCTATTAAGGAATTTGGATCCTGACCCCACAATATGTAGATCAGAGCCAACTTTTTCTTCTATCAGGTGCAGGGTCTCTGCTTTGATATCAAGCTCCTTGATCCATTTTGAGTTAACTTTTGTGCATAGCGAGAGAAAGGGATTCAGTTTCATTTTGTTGCATATGGATTTCCAATTTTCCCAGCACCATTTGTTGAAGATGCTATCCTTCCTCCATTGCATGTTTTTAGCCCCTTTATCAAATATAAGAAATTTGTAATTTTGTGGATTGGTTTCTGTGTCCTCTATTCTGTACCATTGATCCACCTGCCTGTTTTGGTACCAGTACCACGCTGTTTTTGTTACTATTGCTTTGTAGTACAGTTTGAACTCTGGTATCGCTATACCTCCAGATTCGCACTTCCTGCTTAGTATTTAAACAGCCTCTTTCCATTTCACTGGAGCTTTTGCCCATCTGTTATCCTTAAGTTTGACTCCTCAGGATTGTCCTACGGTGATGATAAGAGCGATGTCATCTGCAGTCTAAACAAAAACTTGAGAAGAATAATATTATAATGACATCTTTTGTAAGAAGTGAACCACTTTACACAATCCCTGGGGTAAAAATAAAAGAAAAAAAAATACCTCGATTAGGAAGCATTTAGTGTTTTAGTGATTTGCTGTGTTTTGTTAAGTGGCATGCAACTCCCTGAGGGAACTGTGTTCTGCAGTCCTGTCAAGATTCTTCATGTCAGAAATCACTCCAGATCACTTTGATGATGTGATACAGCAAAGAACTATAAAAATGTGAAAAGAAAGTTCACTAATAAGGTTGTCATAATAAGCCACATCTGAAGGAGTGATTTCTAAGGAAGATAGAGTAAAATAGTCTCAGAGCTAAGGAAGGATTGAGAGCAAATATACTTTGTAGTGGAAAAACATAAAGATACAGACAAACTGAAAATCTTAGTTGAGAATTTAAAAATTCCTTGTACAATAAAAGATGCAACAAGTAGGAAAATAAGTAAGAATATAAAATATTTGATCAATATAGCCAACTTGATCTGAATGATGTTTATTGAAAGCTATACTTAGCAATTACAGAATACAGGGCACTTTCAAGGGCACATACCAGACCATAAACCATGTTTCATCAATATGAAAATATTGCAATCATAGAGAATATACTCTTTGACCACAAAGAAATGAAAATGTAGATTTAATAAAGCATGAATTTTATACACACACAATTTTTATTTAATTAAGAATATACCAAATAATAACACAGGTTGACATAAAAATTTGAAATATGAATTCATCCTGTAAATATTTTGCTCCTCTGCCTAAAGATGTGCAACAAGACAAATCATTGCAAAATTTTTATAATTTTAAAACAGAAAGTAGGAAACAATTTAAGTAATCCTTATGGTCCTGGTAAAAATAAATTGTAGAGCAAATATACTTTGTAGTAAATTTGGTTTTTAAGTAAAATAGTAAATATATGAATTTATTTTACTTAAAAACCAAACCAAACAATAAATCCTGGCAGATTTATTTGTTTCTGGTGTGCTTTAGAATGAAACTAGAACTAAGAAATTATATTAAAGATTGGTACCCAAATCTGATTTTTTTTCAAAATAATCTTAATAACTGTATTTTATGTCTCAACATGGAACTGGAACATGGGCAGGAAGATATTTAGGACTAGATGTTCACTGAAGAGAAACAAATCTCATACACCTATTTCTTTGATTTCTCCTGTGTTATCCAAATTCATATTCTCCCAAAAGAACTTTCTTCTGGAAAGAATTTACCATCTTCAAGCCAGGTACATGGCTGTTATATAAAGTCATTGGAAACATAAAGACATTTATCTACTGATAATTCAGATTTTAAGTTGATTCTTAGAACTAGAATTACCCTCAGATTTAAGCCTTTATCACTTTTTTGAAATTGTGACCTTTTTCTGAAAAGAAGAAATTCAATTGGAAAGAAGTGAAGAAAAATATTATACATGAACTATGATAAATTATGTGCTGGAAAACAAATAAAGTTCTAATTCAGAGCTGTCACCAATTAAAAGAATCTTTACCAAATTTGAAAAAATGGTTTGGTAACCCTGATATTGGAGAGTAATTGCTAACATTCTAACCTTCATGCAAATTTAGCTATAATAACTGAATAAAGTATTATTTTTAGCAAAAGCAAAACAATTCCCTAAGGTCTGGGCAACTATACAAAACGAGGCAAATTTTGGAAGGGAGTAAAAAATTTAAAAAAAAATTGACAAGTAAGTGATTGACAGTATATGAGTTCTTCCTTCTATTTTTTTTTTTTTTTTTTGGCTTTGATTTTATCCTAAGGACAACTATAGCTGAGGCAGAAACAGGGTTATGAGAGCTGATTCTCAGACAGGGAAACCCACTGTCTCTCCAGAAAAAATGAGCCATCAAGCTCTGAGTAGCTGACCATGAGGCAGCACAGAAATGTGTATATTCTTTCATATATTTACTATTTCATATCCATATATACATAAGATATTAAGAAGAACACAATGGTTACTTTTATACATGCTGAATATCTAAAATTAAAAAGAATAAATAACTATATGGGGTTAAGAGGAGGATAGGAATGACAGACCAGAGATAAACATTATTCAATATGGAAAAATAGACCATTACAAAGGACAAAAGACAGGGCCCCAGGGAAGAGTGAGAAAACTACAAATCGCCTGACATATGGAGAGAAGGGAGTAGGAAAAATATTGTAAGAAATGATAGTCCGAAATTCTGGAATTTAATGAGACAACAAAGTTTATATTCAAGCATTCAATTGAGTGTGAACCGCAAATACAGTAAGTTCACAGAGAGTCAGTCAGAGTCAAAAAAGAGACAGGCTGTTGAATATTAAAGATTAACTGACAACGTCGGTGTGGCCAGAGAAACCTCACAAATAGAACTCTGGAGGACAATTAGAAGAACTGCAGTGTTCTCATTAGTAACCATCTAAAATCAAAATGAAACAAAGATAATCTCTGATTCAAGAAAAGTAAAGGTCCATGCTACAAGAATTGCTCTTGGAACATTTTCTGGGTTCTTTCATTTCTGAAGATCTGAATTTCCCTTTCATATCGATATAAAGAAAAATGATAGCAGAAGGAAACTCAGATCTTCAGGAATGAGGAACACAGAAAATAGTATATATCCCAGTAAATATTAAGAAACTTTTTTTTTCTTTTAATTTCTGTTTAAAATACGTTAGTGTTAAAAGTAAAAGTGATGATATGATTTGGGGGCCTATAATATATATAGGTGTAATGCTATTGTCAATGATAACAATAAAAATTTCATCAATTTTTAAGTTGGAAAATTATACATTCACAACATTTCTATATTTTACGTGATCTTATTTTCCTGAATGATAATTTGCTTAAACAAGGCACTTTGGGTTGTTAGATGACTATAAAATTTAGGTTGTCTAGTAAACAGCTTCAGAATTCAGGGCATATGGTAGTTTATCTTCATTAAACTACAATAGATAGAATCTTGTATTCATAATGCTCATCTTGTTGTTGACATTTTTATTCTCCATACATTTGAAAAAATTGAAACAAGTTATTATGAACTTGCCTCCTACATGACTAAGGATATAAAATTGTTTCAACTTTTTTTCCTAGAATATTTTGAACTCTTGAAAATGTTGGTACATTTTGTTCATATTTCCAAAATTTAAAATGTATTATCTTGGTAACTAATCCAGTTTTAATTATTCAGCTAATAAAATATTTATTAAATAGTTCAGTTCTCCTGGTACCCTGTGTTACTCCCAAAAATTATGACCTTCAAGAATATAGTTAATAAAATATGGATAATATTTCCTTTAAATGGAAAAAAACCCAAGGCACTTGATTTTGTAAAGAATAAGAAGTTTTTTTTAGAAATTTGTAATGTGTTAGCTACCCCAGTGAATTCTGTTGGAGTGAAATTAAAGAATTTATGAAGCATTTGAAATCCAGAAGGAGAAGGTGGTAAGTCAAGAAGCACTCTGGGCCATCAATATTTGGGTGGTGCATACCTGTAATTTCAGTAACTCAGGAGGCTGAGGCAGGAGGTTCATAAACTGGAGGCCAGCCTCAGCAAATTAGTGAGGTCCTTTCTCAAAATATTACAAAGGGCTGGAGATGTAGCTCAATATAAAAGTGCCTCTGGGTTCAATTCCTAGAACTGATAATAATAATAATAATAATAATAATAATAATAATAATAATAAACAATACTTTTA
Organism: Callospermophilus lateralis; assembly: GCF_048772815.1. NCBI lineage: Eukaryota > Metazoa > Chordata > Mammalia > Rodentia > Sciuridae > Callospermophilus > Callospermophilus lateralis. The sequence continues at coordinate 105,081,576 of NC_135313.1, read as the reverse complement.
GCAAAATTTCAATAGCCATTTCACAATAAAATGCAGATAAAACTAAACATATTCATGTTTTTATTGGAGAATAGCAGTTAACTCTTGGAATCTTGGTTTCCTTAATTAAGAGTTTAAAATGATGTCCATCTATTTGGAGAAAAAAAGAGAGACTTTACAAAGGAAAAAAAGTTATTTTCAAAGAATATTCAAGTGGATTTTAGATATACTTTTAGGAAATCTAAAAGATAAGATATATGAGGGACAAACTGAGGAAGAATGGGGTTGGCAAAGTGGACCTAGCATTCTATCATGGCTATATATTTGCTGGGATTGTAAATTAAGTCATTCTGGATTTCTAGAAATCTTAGAGTGCAGTTAAAGGTGACTCTAGCAGGTGTCCTTAGGGTGGGTTTGAGTATAGAGAGATTTCTTCCGTGAGAGTCCACTGAATTGATAGTCCCTCTAGTACAGATTTGAAGTGCCAACCCTTTACATGTACAGGCATGAAAAAGTTGCCAAGTTCATAAATAAAATAGATAGAAAATATTTTCTGTGGAATTTTATTAGAACATGGCCAGGTGAGGAGACTAAGAAGATAAAGTCATCTGAATTACGTTCTTCAAAATGAGTTTTATTATTAGTACTGGAATTTGCTGACATGGAGTTGACCCACATCTTTTAACAGTGTTACACAAATTGAAAGCTCTGAAAGAATTCCTTCTTAAGGTTTCAAGTAAACATAGTTTGTTATTATTAGAGAAACAGGATATATTTTAAAATAATTTTTTAAGATTATTCTCTAGAAAATTTAACGTAAAAGATATTCTGATTTTATTTTTGAAATCATGGCTTAATCCATTTAAAAATGTCATATTTTGGATCTCAAAAATTTTACATTAAAGTAGAAAAGTTTTGAGACATCCTGAATTGAAAAGAAAAAAATAAAAAAGAAACTTTTTTTAAAGATTTTTTTCCTTAGACCATGGGCCAGCAACACTTTCTATAAAGGAGCAGATTGTAAATATTTTTAGCTTTTCAGCATAAGACACAGAGAGAATCAATATTATGCAAGTACTTATATAACAAGACGCAAAGCAAATTGTCATAAAATTTTATTGTGATAATTCAAAAGAAAATACTTAAGTATAGTAATTTGTAAGGCAAGTCTACAAATAAAAGGAATAGCATTCCTTTCTTTGTTAATTGCAAATATATGTTCTCAGTGCTCAAACCAATTGTAAATATTGGTCTGCAAAAACCATTTTTAGCTTGTGGACCATAAAAAAAAGCATGTGCAGACTGGATTTTGCCTATGAACCATAGTTTGGTGAACCCTGCTTAAGACTATATATATAGGGCTGGGGATGTAGCTCAAGCAGTAATTCATTCACCAGGCATGCGCGGGGTGCTGGGTTCGATCCTCAGCACCACATAAAATAAAATAAAGATGTTGTGTCCACCGAAAACTGAAAAATTAATATTAAAAAATTCTCTCTCTTCCCTCTCTCTTCACTCATAGATATATGAGTGAATATATGTTTTTGTATAGTTAGAACTAGAATTTTAGAAAATTTCTCCTTTACAATGAAGAGTGCAAGAATGATAAGGTTGATAGGCATGGATCTCATAGAAGAAGGACTTATTTGTATGGAGTAGAAAGGTTATGGTCTAAAGAAACAGCAGGGAACAATCAGCACCTGGAGTTATGATGTGGTAAGCAGTAATTATTATAGAGGGTCTTTGAAAAATGCTGTCCTCAAGGGAGAGCCAAGGTGCCCTTATGGTAAAGAGGGAAAGGAACCCTCAGAAGAGAAATTGAGAGTAGAGGGAAGTTGGTTGGTGTACAGTGCTGGAGTTAGAGTGCACAGTGAAAAGGCATGGCAGGTAAGATGGTAAAGAGCCAAGGAGCATTGAGCATTGTTATTGGGACAATAACATGGAGTGGAATCTGGTGATAATCAGTACTGTAATCTGTTGGCAAGAAGTAAGTATTGTAATCTGGCCTGCAAACTGGAATAAGTGGCATGGGAGATTTACTTGAGATAGTTTTCCCTGTGGTAAGGGGCATAGTTATGCAATGATGGGATCCATCAAAGTTCTATGTTCTTTGGTAGTTGCTGCACTTTGAATGTGTCCCCATTAAAGCAGGTGTTAAAACTGAATACACAATGCAACCGTGTTGGGAAGTGGGGCCTAAAGAGAGGTGGTTAGGGAAGGAGGGCAAAGGAATCACTGGCCATATATCTAGTCTAGTTTCCTTGTAGAAAAGGAGGTCAGCTCCTTTTCACACATGTCCTCTTATCCTTCTGCCTTCTAACAGCAAGAAGGCCCTTTTCAGCCCCTTGATCTTAGATTTCTCAACCTTTAGAACCATAAAGGGTAAATGATTCTCACTGAATAAATTACTCAGTCTGTGGTATTCTATGAGAGCAGCACAAAGTAAACTATAGGCTAAATGCTATAACAAGACATCATATTGTTTGTGATGAGCATTCTATATAGCAGACTTCCTGGACTGGTCACATCCATCCAGTATCCCATTGTTCATTTGTTCCCCAGTTTTATTTTTTCTCTCCAAGAGTTATGATGCAAAGTTATTAGTGAAGTCTGAGTTCAGACTTTCCCATAAAGTCATCTTGTCTGCTGTCGAAACATCTGCTTTTCTATGTCTACTAGTCTCCGTCTTATCTGTTCTAGTTCTAAAGTACTATGCACATCAAGGGTAAAGAAGCACACTCAACTCCCACCACAGGCTGATGTGAAAAGCACTCAATTTTAACTGAGAGTAGAGGGAATTTGGTAGGTTGTGGAGTGGTGGTGTTAGAGTGCACATTGGAAAGCTACAGCAGGTGAGTTGGTAAACGACCAAGGAGCATTTACTGTTGTTATGGGTTATTCTTTACTACACTGTATCCTATAACATTAGGAAACACAAATGGGAAAAGTGTTTAGTGGTTCGGTTTGAGATCCTTCTGCCTTAGTGATTCATATTACAGTTTTGTTGAGATTCTGCTAATTCATTTCTCTTTCTACTTCTCAATTAGAGTAGAGTGTAGAGAAAATATGTTTTTTTTAACATTAGCTGAAAATAAAGTGATAAATTCTAAAATCATGACAATTTTTTTTCATGGCACCTTATTAATATTCTTATCTCCAAAATTGGACTAATATTTTTCTAGTAAGTTTTTAGATGGATTCTTTTTTCTTCACAAAGATCATTTAAACCACGAAATGGATGATTGTTAAGGCAGTTAACATTTATCGCCAATGCTTTTTTTTTTGCAGAGTATTTTGAAATTTATTGCTTCAGAATTTTAATTTTCAAGTACAAGAACTTTTTTCTTTTATTATTATTAATTTTATTTGTTGTACTTAGTTGTACATGACTGCAGAATGCATTTCAATTCATCATACATAAATGGACTGCAATATTTCTCTGGTTGTACAGGGTGTAGAGATGCACCATTTGTGCAATCATACATGGACCTAGAGTGATATCTTTACCATAGCTCCATTCCACTCTCTAGCTTTCTGTCTTGATCCTTTTATGATTGTGCATTTGAGACCAGAGATGATGCTGCTGGAAAGAATAAGTCAGCATCGGGTCCTTGTTCCCCTAATATTTAAGATTAAACACCCGATAAATGACAAGGCAACAGAAAAATGGTTTATTTAAAGGACAGGAGAGAGAGAGAGAGAGAGAGAGAGAGAGAGAGAGAGAGAGAGAGAGAGAGAGAGAGAGAGACTACTCTGACTCCAAAGCTATTGTCTGAGGAAGTGGGGGTGTCCTGCCCCTTTTAGCCTTTCTCTTCAAGTCCCCTTCTCCTCTTATCTTGCCTACATGGCCAAAAGGTGGGAAAGGAGCCTTCCAGGGGGTGCCTCAGAGAAAGGCAGGAAAGGAGTGCCCAGGAGGTATTCCATCAACAACTCCTTATTGGGAAAAATAATTCCCTGGAGGCAAGTAACCTTGGCAACAGGTTGGAGGAAAGGGAAGTGCTCTGGAGGTATTAGTACTTTATTTTCTTTTGAATCGGCCCCCATTTTCCTAACTCAATCATTCATTATCTATACTCACTGTTCTTTTGCCCTGGCGTCAATTTCACCATTGAACCTTCTAGACCTGCCTTGCTTGTACTATACACTCCACTTAGAATAATGTTTACTTGCTCCCAGCTCAAAATAACTTCTGGAATTTTTGGATCCAGTTATGATGTCATGTCTCATCTGGAGACTTTGCTGACACCCCCAACCCCAAATTCTGACCATCTCATACCATTTACTTAAATTCCAGTAACACTGAGCTTCACTAGATTATAGAAATACTATATTTTAAAATAAATCCATAAACTCTTTCATTATCTTTCTCATTATATTTGTGGATTGTTCAACCACAGGAGCTATGACATTCCTTGTTATCTTTGAGACATTGTGAACATTAAGCATTCAGTACAATTGTACATGAATGAATGAACCACATGAATGAATGAACCATCATGTCTCCAGACACCTCCCTACCCCATACCATGTGATCTTCTCTCTTCTTTCATCCTTAAAATTTCTTCATTGGTAAATTAAAAATACTTACCCCAAATAGTCATATGTATGTATTCCTTTGAAACAATGTGAAATTTACCATATCACTTTGCATTACCAATTGACAGAAGTGGTATTTCACCAGGGGTTCATACTTAACTCTTCTGTCCAATGTCACTTTTTCTGTCTTGTGTGTCCATGTCATATCCAAGGAAGAAGCAAATCAAACAACTTCATACAAAAATTAATGCATATTAAGGTTTTAAGATTGACCAAGACAGAATATAATATGGTGGATTGAAATATATGTTCTGAATGGAACACTTTTACTTAGAATTTCATCCAGAAGATTCTGATCTGTCTACTTTATGGAGCTCATGCCCCCATCCCTCACCCACCATATTGAACACTGTCCCAGTGAAAGTACTGCCAGAAAAATTCTCATTTCTTGTTGTATTATATGAGTGCCAATGAAGACTAAAGGCAGACATACCAGTAAATAATTTATTGTAAACAATCAACCATAAATTACTAAGGATCAGAAATTACTACTTTTAACACCATCTTATATGCTTGTACCCGCCAAATGATTTTAGAGTATATTTTGTTGCAAATATTCATACATCATAAGTATTTCTATTGTAACAGAGTAACTGAAGAACACTGGAGAGTTTACTGTACAGAATCTTACAGGGGAATGTATCCCAACTGCTTTTATTCTGGACTCCAAGTTATACTTAAATTTAAATGATTCTCATCCTAACTTCCTTATTAGTTCAATCAATTTTAAGTTCATAAGAACATTAATCAGAATAAATAATTTAGTTCTGGACATAGAGCTTTTATTACTAAGTTCACTTTCTATGGATATTTTACTTGTATTTAGTATTTTTGAAGGATATAGTAAAACAAAAAAATGAGTGTTTCTGTTTTGCAATAAGAAAATGTATTTCTTCATTTGGGGCCAAGGATGTCTTGAAATTGCATGAAGAAGTAGTATAAAGAGTCTAGAGTTGTGGGGAAAATGTGCATGGGAGATAGCCAAGCCTGGTTCCACCTTCTGCATTTTTCAATTTGTTTTCTTATCAGCATGCCCATAAACTGGAAAGTATTAGGCACAAAACCATTGATAAGCATATGAAAATTTCTTCCAGTCTCTCTCAACTCTCCTTCATGGAAACTCTTAAGTACTGCAATTTGAAATAAAACGAGTCACGATACAAATGTGAAAACAAATTATTTTAATTTTTGAGACTAAAGTGCATATGCAGCATATTTTTCACTAATTTTTTGATGCATAAGAGGGAGGACAACTAGCTGGAAAGACTCTCAATATAAATGATAGTGAAGGACTTTCTTTACCATGAATGTATAAAGGTTAAATGGTTGCATGCCACCTGTTAATTAAGATTCTGAGAGTAGACAACAGAAATGGACTCAGGCTCACTTTAACAGAAAATGAACTCATTAAAACATATCTGAAAGCTTTCAGAACCAACGAGAAGGTTGGAATTCTATGACCAGAAGATGAACAGGAGCTATGAAGATCCAGGCATTTTTGAACATAGGAATGTGTTCTGGAGAATCTGATTAAGATACTGCAGCAAAATCTGTTAGGATGCTACAACTGATACTTAGACCTATGAACATTCACCTCTACCCTTGGAAAAGTGAGGCTCTCTGTGTATTATTCCCTCAAGATTCAGAGTCATGTGGAGGAATATGACCATAAGATGTTTCATCAAGCATGTATTTATATTGGTGACAAGTCTTCCCATCCATATTTTATTGCACATCAATACTCAGGTAATATAAGGATCCTCTAAAATTGAAACACATTTCAGAGACTGAATCCCCAACAAAGAGAAAATGCACTCTCTGCAGCTGATACAGAGAAACAGCATACCATCTTCAAATTCTTATGCTTCCTTCCAGGAAAACTGGGAAAGGAATATTTGATTCTAAGTTTTAATTACATATTTTATGATCAATTACTATTAGATCAAGTGATTAAAAAATCTGTGTACAGATATCCTGATTTTGTTTTTTTAAAAAACTTATAGACCACTATGAAATACTAAATTCATTCCTTTTACAAATAAGAAAAGTAAGGTTCCATAGAGGGGCAGTGACTTTCTTGCCTCAGTACTACAAAAAGCCATTGACATTGCCAGGATCATATCACATCTCTCTCATAGAAATCTCATTTTCTCAAAAGGGCCACAAATAAATTTATCTTTTAGATAACAAAGTTGTCATTCTGAATAGCTAGCCCTGTCTTGTATATTCCTTTTCTATATTTTTCTTCAATACTCCAAAATCTTACTTTAATTTTATTTGTTTTCATTTCAAGTTCTATTGCCATCACTCACGTAAAGTAGTACTATTTCTCCTGAATTAATTTATTGGTTCTATTTTTTCCACCATATCTACATTGATTTGCATATGCTTTCTTTGGAAAGTCATATTAGATCATAAGTTCTTTTTTTATTTTTATTTTTTTTGGATCCAAGGCTTAACACAATGCCTCATATGTAGAAGGTGACTGTAACCCCTATTTGGGTTACAATGAAGGGATAAAAGAAGGGAAATAGGCAAGACAAGGAAGTGGTGAAGAAGGGAAATAGGCAAGACAAGGAAGTGGTGAAGGAAAAGTGAAAGAAGAAAGTGAGGAAGGGGAGTAATCAGATTCACAAAGAGAAGACAGTACCATCCTCAGGCACTGACACATACACCAGTGCCCAAGGAACTTTTTATACTAATAATAATGTTGATGACTTTATGGCCTATGGATTCCAGCTTATTTATTTGGACCCATAAATATATGTATTAATGTTTTTAGTTATCAGGATGATCTATTAATCACAATGTTGTCTCTAAATGAGCTTTATAGTCTGATGTAGCCAAAAGACAATCTGCTATTACATTCATAGATTATAATTGATACTTTCACTGACTTTATTCTGGTATCCGTTTGTCATATATATATATATATATATATATATATATATATATATATATATATATATATATATCTTTTATATGTATATATATCTTATGTATAAAAGAAAAGATTAGGCTCTGGAACTGGAAAGTGACTTATGTAATTAAGAATTTAAGACAAAGGGATATTTTTCACTTGCTGAAAATTGCATTATGTTCTGTAAAGGTTTTAAGAAATAAGAACTTTGAAAGGGCTTCCTGATATGAATAATTGCAAATGTCAAAGTATGAAAGTTCCCTGATAGTAATTCTATTTCTAGAATGTCAGATACTGATTCAAAGGTGACATGAATGATTTGAATGAGTTGTTTTATATCAGAGAGATGGTCCTGTAGCAGTATGAAAGCAGTCTTTATAACCAAGAGACAGATTTATTTAAGGCCAAAATGTCAGACATAATCAAATTATTTAACTTGTACTCATAACTTTATTTTGTACTATATTAATGGACATACAAAATTTATTATATCCCAGCAAGTTAAAGATACAGAATGTTATGAAGAGTAAATTTGAATGCTACATAGTGGTGTTTAGTGAAAAAATGATAAAAATTTTTATGATAATATTTTGTAAGTATTAATATAAATTACATATTATATTTTTTAACTTCATTTTAAATTTGTTTTAGCATACATGCTATAAGGTAGACAGTGCTGGTCTTTATGAGCATTAACATGGTACCTGGAGAAAAAACAGAATATTGTTCACATCCAGAAAACCTTTATTCTGCCTTCAACTAGACACTATTTCATTCAAAGGGTGATCACTATCCTGATTTTAAAATTATTATTAGCTCTCATAAGTAGTATACTAGGAGCATTTTATGTGTATACACACACACACACACACACACACAGGCACAGATTCAGCAATCTGTCTACCCATTCACATACATTTCTCTTCGGCATGTTCCTTGGAATAGCATGGCTGGGTCATTCAGTTGCACATATGTTCTGCTTTGGTAAAAAAAAAAAAACTATTAATAAGATTTATAAAGTATTTCTACCAGTTGTTTCAAGTGCGTGAGCATTTTTGTTATTTCTCATCATTAGCTACACGTTATGGAGTCTCTCTTTCATTTTATCATTCCAATACCCAAGTATTTGTCTTTTGTTTTTTACTTTCTTTCATGTTATCAAGAACCTAAATTATATAAAGCAAAATAAGGACTTTTTATTCATAGGATTTTACTTAAATTTTTAAAGAAATAATAATCCCTCAACTGTTTCCTAGGATGAAGTTGTATGTAAATTGTATAAATTGCTTAGAGAGGAATTTTTTTTTCACTATTTGATGGGATCGTCTCCTTTAAGGGTAAATGCTGTTAATATTTCAAAGATTTTTATTTATTAAAAAATTAAATATCTTATAACATCTTATACATATAATAGAATTGAAGGAACCTTATCCTCATGTCAAGGAATTCTTATTCTTTGTTATAAAATTATATGTATATATGTATATATATATGTGTGTGTGTGTGCGTATGTGTATGTGTGTGTGTGTGTGTGTGTGTGTGTGTGTATATATATATTCAAAATGTTTAATGTTATCTGTATGATGAAAACTCTTCATTTATTGAAAAAAATAGTGCTTGATCCCAATAATGTCTCTCAGTCAATACAGAATCTTCATATTTCTAATCATTTATTTCCACATTATTACATCAAGTTCACTTTAATAACAAATGCTTAGTTTATCATAGTATAATACATTCTTAAAGAAATTTTTAAGGTAGCATGATTAAAAATTAAAATATGTTCCTTGTAAAACAAAAGATCAAAGGGTCCACACACATTTTTGGAGCCAGATTTGGGCCACTAAGGTTCGCACAAAAGGAAAGAACTGCAAATGATTTGAAAAATGTGCCATCAAGGCTAAAAGGAGCTGCAGTGATTGACTCTGGAGGGCGGAGAATAAAAGGATGCAAGTGAGTGAAACTAAAGCATGTGCTTCAGAACTTACCTTTTAAATGTAAGCACTTTAGACATAACATTAGGAATAATGACAGCATTTTAACAATCATTCTTCCCATTAAGCAAAATGTTTAAGAGTTACCTTTCTGCCATCAGTCTCTCATTTTCACCATCCATTCTTTAATTGCCACCAATTATTTTACTAAATATTCCCCTAAAATTGATCATACCATGCACCTGCTCATAAACAATTTAAAGTTGTCAAATATTGAGAAACTTTGAGTTAGCATTTGAGCTGCTCTACGGTTTGGCACCAGTTAACTTTCAGATCAAGCATGGGTGTATAGATCCTCTACAACTTTTCTCCAAATATTTCTATATAGTCATGCTTTAGTTTTAGCTCATTCTGGTCTTTAGAATAGAGTTTCTTCCTTTCTAACTTTCTAAGCCTATAGAATCAATCCTGTCCTTTATGCAATGCATATTTAGTATCTTTAAAAGTCGTGAACCAAATCATTCATTCTGACCTCTGCCATTCATGACTCAACCTGGTAATTCTTGGATTTTGCTTCATTGAATTTAGAGGTTTACCTACCAGTCATATAAAATTATAGTCTTGAAGATAGGGAAGAAATATTATAAATGTACATATATATGTACAATCCCAGGGATATTTAGTAAGGTACTTTCAAACAACAAATTACAAATTGGCTTTTAAAGGCTTGAAGAATTAAGTTAAATATTTAATATATGGAACATGATTATGCCAAGAAATTATTTAACTGTGAATCAGTAGTTCTCACCTGGGGAGTGGTTTCAAGCCCCTCTTCCCTGCCAAGGAACATGTGGAAATGTCTGGGGACATCTTTGGTTATCCTGTCTGAGCAGAGGGATTGCAACTGGCATCTTGTGTGGAAGCTGGATGTGCAGCTAAACATCCTAGCATGCATGGAGCAGTCTTCCACAACAGAGAATTCTCTCATATTAAATGAGTAGTTCTTAGTTTGAAAACTCTTCCATGTTAGGAAAACACCCTTCTTATCATCAGTTTTTTTTTTTTAAATAGTAACTATCATTCATGTAGCCCAAAGTCCAGATTAACTTCTATATTACTCATATATGAACTTCTGCAATTTATATACAAATATAAATGTGGTCACTAATCACCAGGAAATGCAAATCAAAATGACAATGAGATAAGACCTCACAATTTTTAAGGATGGCTGTTATCCAAACAAACAACCAAACTCAAGCATTGGCTAGCATGTAGGGAAATGGGTACACTTATAAATTGCTGGTGAGAATGAAGCTAGAGTAGTTTCTATAGAAAATAGTGTGAAATTTCTTCAAAAAATTAAAACTAAAACAACCTTGTGATCTACTAATTCTACTTCTTGGTATTTGCTCAAAAGAATTCAGGTAAGTATTTCAAAAGATATTAGCAATCCCCTGTTTGTTGTACCACTATTTACCACAGCCCAAATATGGAAACAATCTAAATACCCATCAGTGGATAAACAGAGGAAAAGTGCTGTATACAACAATACTTTCCTCTACCCTTATCAGCCATAGCTGTCATCTGGAATAATTTTTGATTACAGTTTCCCCACCTGGGATGCAAATCACAGAAAAAGGCAATTCAAATACTACCCCCAATGCACTATAAGTTTACCGATTCTATGATGGCATTTACGGATATTTTTTAATGATTCGTTTTCTAATTTTGGATTATCATGAAAATCCACTCAATTCAGTAAAGGTGAAGTAGCTTTTGAGTAGTATTTCTGATAACATAGATTGAATAGCCAATGCTGTTTGTTGTTGTTGTTGTTGTTATTTTAAGCTGGCTGAAAGATTGTGAGGCTGTGGCTGTGACAAGCCATTTCCACTGGTTGCATTAGTCACAGTAGACTCATTAACACTGTGCTTACTCAAGGTCTTCACATTTTCATGACTTTAATATCAACTGATCATTTCTTGTTTGTCCATCACAATGTCACTTGTGTATGGAATGGGACATGCCCAATGTCTCTGCTTTGGTTTGGAGTTGAAGAGTCCCCCAAAGCTCATGTGTAAGATTATGCAAGAAGGTTTACAGGAAAAATGATTGGGTTATGAGAGTCTGAACCCAGTCAGTGAATTAATTCCTTGATGGTATTAATTGGGTGGAAACGAAAGATGGGTAGAGTATGGATGAAGGAAGTGAGATCCTGGGGGCTTGGCTTTGAGTTATATAATTTTGTAGCTGGAGAGTGTAATCTCTCTCTCTCTTTCTCTCTCTGCTTACTGATCATCATGTGAGCTGCTTCCCTCTGCCACATTCTTCTGCCATGATGTCCTGCCTTACCTTAAGCCCCAAGGAAAGGGGCTATCTGTCTATATACTAAGACCTCTAAAACTATGAGCCCCAAATAAACTTTTCCATTTTTACAATTGTTCTGGTTGGGTCTTTTAGTCACAGCAGTGAAAAAACTGACTAGAACAGCTTCCTCACGCAGTAACCCAGGCTGCTGGAGTTCTCAGCATGTGGAGCAGCTGCTGGTGTTGCACGAGGAGGAAGACAAGGTGGTAAATTGAAAATTGGCTCTTAAAGCCTCCTTTCCATCAGTGACACACATTGTGTCTGATCTCTTGATGATGAGCAATATCGACTAGCATATTGATTAGAATAATTTCTTGGAACATGTATTACATATTTTCTGACAGAATAATTCGGCACATCGTATTTCAATTATCCTCCTGTTTCCTTTGGTGACTTTACAATTTTCAGTTATTTTGTGGGTAGATTAAGAATATTGATTTTGAGAAACTGGATAGTTGGCATGCTTTATAAATTTGAGGCTTAATTGATCAAATACCTATCTTTCTATCTGTTATGCTTTTTAGGTGGCTCATTGAAGGAATGAATTAATGATATCAAAATATTTTGACAATTTAATCAGTACCATTGGGATGCATGGTATTACTGTTTGTCATGTTTTCAGTGTGATTTAAGTCTAGTTGAAGCCCCATTTAATTTCATCAGAATGGAAAATAGGATCCGGTTTGATTTCATCAGAATGCCTGAGAAGTATCTGGGAATATGTGCAGTTCTCAAATTGTCAAGGTAGTGGTTAGAGTTTTTCATTAGGTGAAATAATACAATTCAGTGAAAAATCTTGTAATTGAAATGAGGTTAAAAATTATAAAGGTAGATTTTTTTTTATGGAAACAGCTACTATTTTTTGTTGCTGTTCTTGTCTACTGGGGAAAAAAAGATTTTGTGGACAGTCTCTAGTAGTATAGCTTTTAGTGGGATGGCATTAAAATTCTGATTCCATATTGCTTGTTCTTTTACATTGGAGCAGATGTCAGTTTCATATGGATTCTGGATGTAATCCAATCTGTTCTTCAAATATAAATGTAATTACTGGTCAATAGTTGGGGATAATTTATACATCTGCTGAAGTCGTGGAGGTTTTATTAATTATTTTTGACTTAGAGTTCTTTCCCTCTGAAAAACGGAGGATTTTTGAATCATATTGCTTTGGGTGAAGTCACCTTCTTCCTAATAAAATCTTGGGTTGAATAGTTGGGGGTTATGTGCAGTCATTACTCACAAGTGCTATTAGAGGGTTTGGATTTAGGGGAAAAAACAAAAGAGAGGTGGTTATCCCAAAGAAAGAGTTTACACTTGTTTTTTTTTGTTTGTTTGTTTGTTTGTTTTTTAAGGACTGAAGAAGTTAGTATGCAAAAGACATATAGTTTAAGCTTTAATCAGCTAGAATAAAATTAATGTATTTTTTCAGTTATCAGAGTTTAATTAATTAAATTCATTAAAGTCCTTAAAGTCATTAATTCAAACTTTCATCCAGTATTATGATACCTCATATTATTCTCAAACTTTTGCCTACATGTGATCTATATTCTTTAATAAGAAGCTTATTTCCTGTTTTGTATTGTTACCTGAAAACTTTCTAACTGAAATGAAAACAATAAATATAATTGATTTAATCCTCCTCCCCCCTTCCACTGTGACTGTTGGACTCCTAACACTAATGTGTATTTAACTGGTAAAATGTGGACTACTGGCCAGTTGTTGGGGATCATTTACAGATGGGCTGAAGCCACGGAGTATTTTATTTTGATTCAGAATGTAGAGCTTACCAAAAGCTCAGGATTTTGAACCATGTTAATGTATGAGACCAGCCTTGATTTTAGGAATAGCCACATGTGTTTTATATTTTATATTCACTATCTCATTTACACTCCAAAACAGATCTATATGGTATGTGTGAAACTTAACCACATTTTACAAATGAGGGGACTGCAGTTTACCACGGTCAAGAAAATTATCAAGGTCACTAGATTTTAAATGTAGACTAGCTGAGGGTAAAGTCCATGCTTTTATGCACCATGCTGTACCCTTCTGTTTTCGAGATATTTTATCCATAGACTGATATTCTTACTTATAATAATAATTATTAACTAAATATACCCAATATTAAATGCTTGCCACATACCCAATATCAAAATAGAATATCAATGAGATTTTCTGTAAATATCAATTTGCTCTGTTACTATGCACACCCAGATTTGAAATCTAGGATCTAATAATTATTTAGACAGTTGTTTTAGAAGTGATTGTGTTTTCTCTAATTGCCATTTTGTGTATGATTCTATACCATGCTAGTTACATCTTTTTCCTTATTGGTAGAACATTTGATGCTAAAAGAAGTATGGCTTGCCCTGGACAATTTTTGACTCCCCTAATATACGAAAGAAACTTGGTTCTATGGAAGCTTATAATACAACATGGATCAGCACATTTGTTATTAAATACAATGCAAAGTGAATTACACAAAATTTTATCCTGAGTTATCAATAGCAAAGTTAGGTCACTTTGCGTGAACACCATCATTCCTGTTTGGGGCCTGTTGTATTGATATTACTGAAGGAGACTCTATGCTGTGTTCAAATTAAAACTCTACCACTCTCAGGCACAAGGTCTTATCATTGATATGCTATTTAAGAAAGTGTTGGCAAGGAATATTGGTACATGTGTAAGTGCATTTCATATGTAAGTTAAAAGGACTTTTATTATTTCTTATTATCAGTGAATCTGCAAGTCCAGCTGGATAGCGTCTGAAAGATTTTCTGAAGATTTTTTATTGACCCCCCAAATGCATTTTTTAACAGTAAAGACTCAAAATTGAAGCTTTTCCAACAGTCAGTTGACTGTTACTAAAATGACATCTATTTCGGTTATTATTCTCTTGAGTATACAAAATGTTACCTCACAGCCAAACCAATTTTGTGGTATGGGAGAAACATCATTAAGTAGATGAAATATTGTTGCTGAAAATATGGATTTAAAATCATCAATATCAACTTCCATGTGATTTCAAAATGACAACTTGATATTGATATGATAGGAAAAGAAGTAGCCATTAATAATTGATTACAATACAAATATATGCATTAAATTTTTAAAAAAAGGTTATAAGTAGGCAAATGATAAAACATTAATTCAGTGATCATTATATGATATGAAAGTTTAATAAAGACATCCTAACATGTTTGGTTTTTTTGTTTGTTTGTTTGTTCATATGTTTTCTGATCCAGATTTATATTTTTGAAAATAATATCTACTACCAACCTGATATAAAGAGCAGTTCATTGCGACTTACATCCTCTGGAAAAGAAGGAATTATTTTTAATGGGATTGCTGACTGGTTATATGAAGGTGAGTTGAACAGATTTGGTTTCAAAAGAATACAAAGGACATATGTTGCTAGAAAATCTAAAAGAAAAAAATCTATTCATACCAGAACAATACATTTAGCACTATATCTTCTCATTTCCTCTCAAAATTGCCTTCATGCTTTCATATTTTTATGTGTTTACATTTTGCCTGGTTGTAATTTAAATCTACTTATATGAGTCCACATTGGATATATGTTTGAAAGTGTATATATAAAATGCACATACAGACACACTTGGTCTCAGCTACACAAATTTTGTTGTTGATGATACTTAACCAACGAGAATGGATGGCTACCTCACAGCATTCTGGAATTAGATGCTTAATTTTTCAGATTCTCTGGAAAAGGAGAAACAAAAGCCTTTACCTGTCCAAAAAAAAAAAAAAAAAACAGTGCATAAAAGCCACTTGATTTTAGTCATTCCCATCAGGGACATTCTGTCATATTTTAAAAGCCATTGCATAGGGAGAAAAATCAAGCCTATGTGAGGAGTTATTTTTCAATAACTGTTGAATCAAGTTTTGGTAATAGCTAAAAATAAAGGCTGAGGATGTAGTTCACTGGCGGGCAGACAGCTAGCCTAGTATGTGTGTGGTCCCAAGTTCAATCCTAGCATGGCAAAAAAAAAAATAATAATAATAGTATAAAAATTAGTGAGATGCTGAAAACCTCCCTCTATTTTTTTTTAACATTTAGTTTTTAGAAGTAGCTGGACGCCATACCTTTATTTTGTTTATTTATTTTTATGTGATGCTGAGATGGAACCCAGGGCCTCGCACATGCAAGACGAGTGCTCTACTGCTGAGCCACAATCCCAGCCCTCCCTCTAGTTTTGATCATGTATCAGTTATCAACTGACTAGCTGAGATCTAGGTATATATTGCCTGAGAAAGACTGAAAGCCTGAGTTTAAACCCTGATTTTCAGATTCTGCAACTGATCTTGGCAAAACATGTCAACACTTAAAGTAAATCTGTTTGATTATAAATGATAAAACCAGGAATCATACAGAAAAGTGATTTTATTTCTTGAACGCGTGGGCATGTATAACAGAAATCTATTATGGAAGGATAAAATAGACTTGGTACACATACACTCACATAGTATATATAGAAATCTCAGAGGACTACAACTTGTAAATTTCAAGACTACAACAATTTTAATAACATCTCTCTGCCTAGCAAAAATTTTCACTTGTAGTCTCAAGGCTATATATATATATATATATATATATATATATATATATAGCCTTGAGACCTTATATTCAAGTGAAAGATTTTTGCTAGGCAGAGAGATGTTATTAAAATTGTTGTAGTCCTTGAAATTTACAAGTTGTAGTCCTTGAGATTTATATATATATGTGTGTGTATGTGTACAAGTCTATTTATATCTATAATAGATTTCTGTATACATGCCAGCATCAAATAATGAAAGATTTTTAGAGGCCATGCTTTATTTTGAGAAGCAGTGAGAGCTACACTGAATATCAGCAATTATTATGCCATGAAGGAGCAAAACAACAGTGGCAACAAAGGAATACACAAGTAGATAAGAAGGGTTCTTTGGTTGAGAGTTTCAGAAGCTGACTCTGAATTTCCGATTTCAAAAAGGTAAGTTTTAGAGAGGCCTGGAATGGTCCACTATATTGGAAAAACAAAACAAAATAGGTGGAGAACATGCTTGGGTAGGTTTGGGGATTTGACTAGCTGGAGCTACAAGATGCCCTTACCTAAAGGAGCACAGAGGCTAAGATAAGACTTTCAACTTTATGTCATTGATACTGTGCGAGAGACCAAAAAGTGAAAAAAAAAAAGAATGGATGAATTCAGTGTGGTGAGTGCTTGACTTATGGTCAACACAGGATTCTCTGGAAGAATGAAGAAATACGACTTGGGCCATTCAAATTTCAGGGATTTTCAAATATTTTCATTTCATTTCTCAGCCTAAAAATTAAGAAGAATTACATATGAGAATAAGTCATTAGGAAGGAAAATCCATGCAGAGGTAATAGCTTGCAAAAACACAGAAGGGTTAAATAGCACCGTGTGTGCTAGGGAACCGAATCTACATTCTATTATCAAGGTATAAAATTTGGGACAGAGGAAGACAGTAAGAACTAGAAAACAGGGACCTCCCACAATGATCTGGGGTTTCAATTATGTTTCTACTAATAAATGTGGAAATTAGTAGAGCTTTTCAAGTACAAGAGTGATGAGATTGAGTCATCCGTGTACATAAAGGATACTGGTTATGGTGTGAAGCTGGGATCTAATAGTGGAAAGGACCAGTGAGCAGCTATAAGGCTTTTTCTATGCTCTATCAGGAGATAATGAGCATTGGAACTGGGGTTAAAACAGTTAGAAGGAGGGAGGATTCTGAAATTGATGAGGCAGTAAAATAGTTAGGTCTTAGTGGCTGAGCAGATGGGGCGCATGAGAACACGTCAAGAATGACTCTATGACTTCTGGTTTGGGTCACTAGTAAATGGTGGTGGCAGACACAGTGAGCGAGCACTAACAAGGAGTGAATTTCAGGGAGGAGAGGAGTTAATAGAAATGTGGCCATTTCAGTATAGTGGCAATGCTATGTTGGGCAATGCCGTGTGATCCTTAGCATCAATGAGCTTTGAAATCAATGAGATGTATATGCAGTGTAGACTGGGCCTATTTTGCTGATTTGGACCCTGATTAAGATGACTTAAGCCACTGTCCAATTGGGGAAGCTTCATGTAGGTTATGGGCATTCCACTTTTAAGGAAAATTTAAGGGACAGTATTGGAGACCATTAGCTAACAAAGAAATTTGAGATAATTAAAATGTGTATCTACACTGAGAATGAACAGTGTCTTGAGGTTTGGGAGGGGGCAGAACAAACAGGTAACAAAATCCTTTGTGATGACACTGTAGGTCTCAAAGGTTCCAAAAGGGAAGTGATATATATATATATATATCACTTATATATATAGTTTCTGTCACTATATATATATAGTTTCTGTCACTCAAATTGAACTTGACACTTTGGCCGCTATGTTCCAAATCGACTAGGAAATCTCCCATTTGTATCTGATTTAATCCTTACAGCACTGCTTATTGAAGAAACCAAGGCTCAGGGAGCACAAGTGACTTGGATAAGGTCTCAGAGCTGATGAGTGGCAGAGTTGATCTTTGAATGTCTTCTGTTTCCAAAGCCATTGCTTAGGCAGCAGGGTACCATATTTGTTGGTGTTTGCTTCCCCTGGGTCCCATGACATGGCCACATCTGGGGCCCTAAGCCTTAAATTTTTACTAATCTTTTCCTTATTCAAGGGCTTTACATGCTACTGTCAGTGGAATTATTCAATGTTCTACTTCATTGCCAGAAAGAATCTTTTCAAGGGAATCATTGATAAAATTTGGCAGAGGGGCTTAATTTGGATGTCACTGATTCTCCCTTAACATTTTGCCTTTCATCCCCAACCTGTGCTGCCAGAGTCCCATACACATGTTAATCTCCCATATCACTTGCTTGTCTGATGTGCCAACCGCTCCGGTTCCAGAACTTTCCTTCATGCATTGAGGGACACAGCAACATGCCCTGGGGAATACATGTGATGGTCAGTGCTGTGTGTATAGTTCTAGTGTGGAGATCATTTTATTTTCAGAACTCAATTATAATCTAACCTGTGTGGGAGGTTCAGGAAGTAATATGTAACATGTTTTCAAAGATTGAAATTAACCTTCTAGAAATGTTATGGGAGAAAAAGATAAGAGGAATCACACAAAAGATAATAAAATGTTTTTTTATGGCAAACTTTAAGGATAGGGCTTAATCTTTTTGGAATAGGCCACATTGTGATTGTGGGTGTTGCTCTCAACCACAGTCACTACCATGGAATCTTTAAAAGTGTCATTTTAAAGCTTCTTTGTTTCATTCTTATCATTATTCAGTTCCTAAAGAAAATAAAGACATATAGAATATGATGTTTTAAAGGGATGGTGAAATTCAGAGAAATAATAAAACTCTTAGAATGGGAGATAAATTTAAATATTGTTTACACAAAGCACACCCATGTGCATCATGTACTTTGTATTATAACTAAATGAGGTAACATATCAAAGTTGATCTTTTTAAAAAAATCTTTTAAGTTTTGTTAAAAAAGTATATAATTGCCAAGTTCACAGCTTTGAAAATTTCCAGAAAGCATTTACTCTATTAAGTAGGAAAAAAAATGACTTGCTTTAAATTATTTAAGTCTATAGAGTAATGAGACTAATGTGCTTAAATGATTTATGAATATACTTTAGATTGTCATATTTTAAAGAAATTATTCTCTGAACTTCAGGGAATAACAGGTGAGCAAAGATATCTGTCAAAGATTATCTGAGTATAAATAAAATAGAGGTGCATTGAAAACTAAAAATAGTTTTTAAAAAGCGGGGGGCTGGAGTGGTAGCTCAGTGGCATAACCTTTGCCTAGCATATGTGAGGCACTGGGTTCAATTCTCAGCACAGCATATAAATAAATGCAATTTGTAAAAATAGAAGTCCATTGAAAACTAAAAAAAAAATATTTAACAAAAGATTATCTGAGAACAATACAATGAAGAGTAAGAATTTTGACTGTTTACAAGTTAGTGAAATGATAAACAGTAAAAAACTAATATATAATAAACCATTCACAATGTGAAAAAGAGAAGTATAAAAATAACCTATGTAAGCATACTAAATAGAATTATAAATAAAATCAAGTTTTATATGCCAAGCATGGTGGCCCATGCCTATAATTCCTAAGATTCAATAGGCAGAGGCTGGAGCATCACAAATTTGAAGCTAGGAAATCAAGTTAGTGAAGCCCTAAGCAACCTGGCAAGAGCCTGTCTCAAAATAAAAAATTATGAAAGAACTGGGGATGTAGCTCAGTGTAAATCACCCCTGTGATCATTCCCCAGTTTGAAAAACAAAACAAACAAAAAATAAATTTGATGTGATAGAGGATTTTAAGGTGCTTTGTAGAAGAAATGGTTCTTGTATTGATTTGCAAGAATGGAGAAAATAGAAAAAATATTACGGGATAAACAATATCCTTTTTGACAGATTGCAGTTGTTGCACTTTTTTCATTTAATGAGAACTGCTCAAAAATACCTATTTTTCACTTTACTTTCTTCCTTCTCTTGGATACATGAAGTCATATTTATTCCTCATTGATTCATCAGAATTTTATTGAACACTCACTGAGAGTCAGTATAACTAGACTGTGACAGATAAGTTTTTTTGTTTTTTTTTTTAAAGATAGTGATGCAGCCACGAAGCCAGAGAAATGCCTGGTTATCAACAGTGCTGAGTCTGTAGAGGTCAAGCAAACTAAGAATTCAGATTGCTACTTGATTACCCATGACCTTGACAGGAGCAAAATCTGTGAATTGATGGGAACAGAACAAGACTGCAGTGCATGGGAGCCTATGAAGGAAATGATAAGACTATGAATATAGATCAAGAAAATTGACAGGGAAATGTAGAAAATAAAGGGAAAGCATTAACCACAGGCTCACAGGGATGGAAATACATGCTTAAGAAATTCTGTCTAAATTGATTATAAATGGATAAAATCAGCTTGCTTTTTCGAAAAGCATGTTAATCTGAACGCAAGGATCATATCTTAGTTTTCTGGAAATGCTTTGTGTTGAGCCTGTTTTTAAGTGTCTGTGATATAAAGCCACATGTGCTGCAAACTCCATCTGCTCTGCAGTGAGATTTCCTAAATCAGAATAATAAAAACAATGAAGAGCCAAACCTACACTAAATTGGAATGGAATGCAATTTGTAAAAATAAATTGTTTGTAAATAATACAATATAATTAACGTTGGAAGTTTTAATCCTTGAGTAAATGTCCCTCTTAGTTGCAATTAAAGAAGCTGTGCCTTATCCAGAATAACTGTAAAGCAAATGCATATTAGATTATTCTATTCAACATCTCTTTCCAGTTAACTTTAGTTTTTCATCTGAAAAAATTGCATATCTCTTTGCATTTGTGGGTTTTTTTTAATATTTATTTTTTAGTTTTAGGTGGACACAATATCCTTATTTTCTTTTTATGTAGTACTGAGAATCGAACCCAGTGCCTCATGCATGCTAGGCAAGCGGGCTGCCACTTAAGCCACATCCCAGCCCCTGCATTTGTGGTTTTTATGTGATAACATTTTTGTGGAGTAGAATATTAGTCAAGTTCGATGTGAAATAAATGAGAGTTGGTTATACCCAATTTCTATTTGGGTATACCAGTGCTCTGAGGTTTTATACCATGCTTCCTTGTGGAAAGTACTGTCATACATACCTTAGCCCCTGTGATAGGATCCATCCCTCAGAAACCCAGAGTGCTGACTTTAACCAATAGGATTTCTTTGCACACTTAAGTTTCATAGGTCTTAAAACTTATAATTAATTGACTCTCATCATACATATTTTTTCTTCAGTGTGTCCTGTGTAAATCATTTCTTCAACTGAATTATAATTGTTTGTATGAATCAAAACCACTTAGAAAACAATAGCACATACAAAAGCAAATAATTTAAGGAAGGTGTATCAGCCATCTTTGCATTACTACAACAAATACCTGAGACAATTAACTTATAAAGGGAAAAATTTGGTTTGGCTCACCACTCTGGAGGTCCCAGTCCACAATCAGGTGGCCCCATCAGTTTGAGCCTCTTTAAGGGTAGCACGTCACCATAGGAATGCATCCCAAGACTGGGATCCCACAGTACCCTTGAAGGGCACAACCCCAGTGGCCTAAGGGTCTCTCACCAGCCTCACCACTAAAGCTTCCACCAGTTCCCAGTAGTGCCACCTTGGGATGAGCCTTTGACACATGTATCTTTGAGGGACACTCACTCAAAACCCTGAAGAGGTTTTATCTCTAAAGGGGCCACTCATCAAGGACAAGGGTTATGCAGCAACCTCTGGCTAGTAGTGGTTTGCTTATTAACACCTGGAGTGGAAAGCAGAGGCAGCAGTCATCAGGATCTAGGAGGAGGAAATCCTGAATATTTTTCACAGCAAAAGAAATAATGAGTTTGGATGAGGAATACAACCAGACACACGATTTCAATATATGGGAGCCAAGAATAAAATCCCATGCACTCATTTCCTCCCTTCATTTGATTTGCCTGGGTTTCATATTGGTCATACCCGATGAAAAGTCAGAGACCAAAGGAATATTCTTATTAGTCTAATTAAAAGTTTATGTCCCTGAAAGAGGAGCACACAAAGTTCCATCTGTTACTGTTTCTCTGCTGGATAGTATCAGTTCAGTGTTAGATATGGAATTTACAAATACAACAACCACTCATCTTTTTCATATACAGTTGTGCAGCAAATACTCCCATTAACAGAATAAATTAGTTTATCATGTGGCATTAGGCAATAATCATGACTGCCTTCTTTGACTACTGATCCTTTTCCCTTTATTTTTTATCATGTTGACCAAAACTTTATTCCTACAAAATCTTATTCCTTTGTTTAATTTTCTTAAGCAAATTGATAACATTTTTTTTTTATTAATTGGAACCCCTGGACAAAGACGTATTTGTGAATGTCCTAAGTTCTCAATATATACTTGTATGACCTCTTTTGAATAGTTAAGACACATTTTATTTCTTGTAAATGAGATGTGTCATTGACCCAATGTCAATGCAGTGAAAGTGTTTTCTGTTATTATTTTCTTTTGTTTGTTTCTTTTTAGTCATAATAAATTCAAAATATTCAGGGAAGAAATTTCAGCTTTCACTTTAAAATGTATTGAATGGGTTATTGGCATAATGACTGATGATTTTACAACTTCTGTCCTGATTTTTCTAGAATTGTCCCTCCTGCCTATGCTGTTTGGAAGTTTTCGTGTAAGATGGATATATTTTTCATTAAGTCCACATATAGTAGAAGTGACAGGATTGTACATAGCAAAGGCAAATTCACTCCCAGTATATGTTTCTCTCTGCATGACACAAATGCTGCCCATTACTAATGGAATGGTTTCATGTAATCCATCTGCCACCAGTTTGTCACATAGACTTACTGGGAAATTTTATTATACCAAAGATCAGTGATGGTGGCTGCCATTACCAGGTAGGTGAGAGAGCCAAAGGCTGATTGACATTCATGGGGATGTCATCTTGTTCATTTAATTACTGGTAGCCACTTTTAGTTGTGGATGTGCTTTGGTAAACATTAAGTTGGAAACTAGTATCTTCATATTCTTAAATATTTACCTCTTATGATAAATCGGTCCACTTATCTTTCATAAACATCCTTGGCACTAATTTTCTAGTTTTACTCTTCCCCAGTCTCTCATAAGGTAGCTTATTATTAGTTACCATGCATGAGTCAGAATGAATTCATTCTTCAAGCCAAATTTTCTTCAAAAAAAGTGGACAACTAAATATTTGGTTTGAGATTTTGCCAATTGGAAGACATGTTCATTACTGTCTTTCAATGCCTCAATGGCTCTTGTGAGTCAGATGGTACTATAGAATCTATCTAACTCCTGCTTGCTCATGTACATCATGCAGGCCTACCCAGAAACCAAGCCAATGTTTATTTGTCCTCTGTCAGTCTGTTTCAGAAAACACACCCTAGGGCATAGGTGTGAGATGAGGGTTAGAAGGTGAAGCAATACTATGGAAAGTCCTATGTGCTTTCTAGCCCAATCCCATGTATAAGACTTTTATTTTATAGTAGGATGTTGCTGTACGTGTTCAGTTGTATGGTCATGGATCAGATGATAACTGGTTTTGAGTGGGAGTATGGATTTCAGAGTCAGTTGATAACCCATAGTCAGGTTAATTTTCTCAACCAGAGCCCAATACAGAACTGCTTATGAAATAAGTAATATTCCTTAACACAAGAGAGAATGAATGGTCTTTCTTCAAAGTGTGAAATGCCTGTGCTGTGATTATCATATGGGAGTGCCAAAGACTCCACATAGCCCCTCTCTCTGTCATGGGCAGTCACATGATCATTGCATCTGCTTTGTCACAAAGTGCAGAAGGGAGACAAAGTTGCAACATGACATATCTCCATTGCAGAGTCCTCTATTGCTCAAATCCAACTCAGAACTGGCAGCCTTACAAGTCACCTGGGAAATAGAACAGAGCAAAATGTTAAAATATGGTTTGCATTGTCTTCAAAATCCAGGAGAGTCTAATTCCTCTTTACTTTTGCACACACGTGTGATCCCAAGAATTTTTCTGTCTTGTGAGAAGATACCTGATGTGTCATAGACTACTAGGTATCTAAAAACTTCCCCAGCATTTCAGACTCAAACTTTCAAAGACATTTGTTTCCAATTCCCTGCCATTATGCAGAAGAGTTCTAATTTTCTTATATAGATGTTGTCTCTGTCAGTGAGAAGATCTGTGAGAATTATGAGGTTCAAAATATTTAACCATAAAATCAGTTGCATATAGCAGTATAATATAGCACAATTACTTGTGCTATATTATATATATATATATATATATATATATATGTCATATATATTATATATCGTATATAGCACAATATGCTTTATATGAAACTGGTTGAGAGAAAAAAAATGCTTCTTCTCTTAGCTGATGTGTGAGAGTCCCAAATTCTCTTTTCTAATATCTTAGCTTAAAATCGCACAGGGAGTTGAGCTTCTAATCTGGGTGCAGATAGTCTCCCATTCCTATGTTATTTTGGACCTCAGCCACATTTTTCCCCCTAAGCAGAAATGGACTCTCAATGATTCCATTGTGACCCTTTATTCTCTATGTGCAGTCCTAATTTCACAGTCATAGTTTCAATTTCTCTCTCTCTCTCTCTCTCTCTCTCTCTCTCTCTCTCCCTCCCTCCCTCCCTCCCTCCCTCCCTCTCTCTCTCTCTCTCTTTTTTCCCCCTAGGCAATTACTCTGGGTTGTCAGAAAAATCATGTTAACTGCATTTCAGTCTCTAATCACCATTGTTTTTGTTGCAACTAAGTGTCATAAACACTAGTTCTTTCAACAACTCTCCCCATTACCAGTATGTCTTCCAATGTCACCAGTAGTGGCAACTGATTACTAACAACTCCATCTCCTGTGATGGATCATCTATGCTCCAATTTCCTCTAGAAATGTTATTATCATATTCCACATGTATTTGTATTTGGAATATAATTATATATATATAATTATATTCCATATATGATATATATGGTATATAATAAGAAAGGCTAATCTCAAAATATAATTTGAAGATCTATCTTCTAAGACTACTTCTGAACTCTATCAGGATCCCCCCCAAAAGAGCTGACACATTCAGTAAGATAATTAGTTTGTTTGCAAAAAGAACATTTACAAAAAAAAAAAGGCATAAGGAATACACAAAGAAAAGTGCTATAATCTTAACTAGTAGCAGCCACCTCACTACTAGAGGAGAAAATTGTGTGGAGGAGACTGCTTCGACAGAGTAGTGACATCATTTAAAGTTCACAGCCAGCCTGAGGTGACATTGCAGCATGGAACTGAGAGAATAAGTAACCTGGCTTTACTCTCTTCCTTCTATTCTCCTGCCAAAGCATTATAATGATCTGTCCTCTGGAAGCCAGAGGGCATGGGGGCCCTTTTGATGTAGTTCACATAGATTAACTTTCTGAGCCAGAAAGCTGGTGTGGAAAAGTGCATAGTGGTTCTTGGGTTACATGAAAGAAAGATATCCAGTGTATTTCTTATTCTTCCTTAGAGCTTAAAACAGTTAATGAATTTTAGTGAGTTCTTAATTCATTTCTTCAGAGAATGGAAAATAGTCACATGCAAATATGAATTCGTGGTAACATGCATGTGGTTTTAGGCCATTTCTCACCCTTTAGTCACTATTCTCATTCTGTCTACTGTAATAGGTCTTCCATAAACCTGTCCACATTGCCAGTGATGAATGAAATCATGACTCTATTGTTTCATACTCTCCTTCTGCATATATTTTTTCCTGAGCCTAGAAGGTGGCTCTGAAAAAGGGAATTCTCAGGGAAGTTGATAAAAATCCAGCATGCTATCCAGAAAATATATGTGTGCGATGGAGGTTTCAAGGACAGATTTTTGTGGGTCACTGAGCCCACATCTCTACAGTTGGTTTCAAATAACACTTATTTATTCTAGAGGAACTTCTGCATTCTCACATCGCCCACTGGTGGTCCCCGGATGGAGAAAGGCTTGCCTTCTTGATGATAAATGACTCCCTGGTGCCTAATATGGTTATCCCTCGGTATACTGGAGCATTGTATCCCAAGGCAAAGCAGTATCCATATCCCAAGGTAAGAAATGTGAAAGTGCTAGTTTGTTTTTCTGTCAGCATGAGAGACTTGATAGATAATGTGCTGGGTTCACGAGCAAGTTATCTTTTACGAAAAAGCTTCTCTTACTTGGAGATAGATGAATTATTTCTTAATAGAGAAGCCAAAATACTGGGTTGAAAGAGGGAGAGATGATTTGGAGGCATCAGAACTTTTGCTTTGGCTACATGTTTTTCCTTCTGCTTCTCATTCTTGTTTTTCTCACCTTCCTTATTGGAACGAGGGTGAGAATAGGTAAAATACAGAACTGATGTTAGCATAACTCCAAAGATTAATCTAGGAGTTGCAAGTAGGTATTTTTAAGAGAGGGGAAAGTGGTCTGATCAAACAAGTTGGAAGTTCTTAGCTTAAAAAAAAAAGCTTCTTTCAGATGATTTCATAGAGCACTTAATATACTATATGTTAATGTGTATTATAAATCTCCTATAAAAATTGACTGAGCATAAAGAATCCCAGTAAGTAATATACTAAGCATGAAGAATCTTGATGAAGAACAGACAAAGCATAAAGAATTACCAATAAAGAATAGACTAAGCATAAAAAATTTATTAGTATTAGTATTAATATCAGCATTATTTTGGCAGTGCATACTCTGGAACATGGTTTAAGAAATGCCTGTGTTGAATCATAGCCAGGGATAGATAGGATAAATGATAGGGTTTTCTTCCTGGGTGAGAGAATATGGAAATCCTACCCAGACAGTAAAATTATTTTCAAGTATTGACTGTGGCCTCTTGGGAGTGGCTTGCAAAAGCATAGTGCATTGTGTTTCTATTGTAGGCCACCCTAAATTCCCGAAGATCTCTTTTTATGACTTCATTCCCCCCTTATGCTTATGCAACAAAGAAAATGGCTCATGGTAAGGGCCACATGCTTTAATCATGTAAAGATGTCTTGTAGAAAATTTCTAAAATGCCACTTTATGTATTTTGGATCTAATTAGAGAACAGGGGCTGATTTCATTTAGAAGCTGTTTTGAAGCTACTCCTTTAAAGAGCTGCACTTTGTTTTTCCCAAGCTCCACAGGTTTTCTCCCTTTGAATTTGTGCACTGTATTAACTGAGCACAGCACACTGGGCAAATTTCTATCACAGTTGTTACTCTAGATGCAGTGAAGGTATGGCCAGTGTGGGGCCAGGTCCTTCATGCTTTCCTTCTTATCCTGCCATTCACCAGACTCAAGTTATCCAGGAAAGAAAGTAGGAGAGGCCTGAGTATGGGAAATCAGGACTATGATGAGCATTTCCCTCCAGGAGCTTCTGCCCTCTCTATCTTCCTTTTGACGGTTATAGTATTAAATGCAAGTTGGAGAGAAATTGGCTTCTATGATTTTGAAATGTTATTTTTAGGGTCTTCTCTGGATAAAGACTAGAAGGCAAATTTACTTTGTGCTTTCAGGAGAAAATGGCGATCAGACTTCACAACAAAATAATCCATATTCACAAGGAGATTTTTATTGTACTCTAA
Organism: Callospermophilus lateralis; assembly: GCF_048772815.1. Lineage (NCBI taxonomy): Eukaryota > Metazoa > Chordata > Mammalia > Rodentia > Sciuridae > Callospermophilus > Callospermophilus lateralis. The sequence goes on along the minus strand of NC_135313.1, from coordinate 105,053,610 downwards.
GAAAAGTTCTTATGACTTTATGACTTCTCCAATTATAAATTTAGCTTTGTGTGTGTGTGTGTGTGTGTGTGTGTATGTGTGTTTGATAGTTTGTGCCTATTTAGCATACCAGTACGCCTTTTCTTTCCAGATCAAAATTGAAAAGACTTTGTTTGGTTTACTGGAAATGATTAAAGTTTACATGGCAATTTAAGTATAAAATGGAGAGCTAGTGATATACTGTGAAAGGCACATCCAGCTGTCCAGTGCACACTGAACAAAGGGGATAAAATCAGCCCCACAGGTGGGACAGCGCTTTTCAATTCATTTTCCAAGAGGAGTGAGAATTTGGTAATTCACATAAAAGACATGTACATTAGCTACATTCTTCAAATTGCCTTATGGACCCAGTGTGCTTGAACTTGGAGACTAACAGGCCTCACAACTTTAGCAAGACTGAAGCCAAGGAGTGAGCAAATAGAAACATCTGAGAAAAGTTGAAATGTAAGATCAGTATTTCAGAAGACACAGGATACAAATCTAGACACTTAATTATTTAATAATCTGTTATTTCATCAATAATTTAACAGCACATAATGATGTTTACATAAATTACAGATGTTAATAATACAATATGTTTGCAGGAAGACTTCACTAGTTTTTCTCATATGGTCTTTATCACAATTGCCTATGTTTTATAAAAGGCAGAGATTCTAAAAGGTTAAGGACTTTTATAAAAAGTCACAGCTATTTTTAAGAATAGGAAAATAACTCGAACTTATTGATTCCATTCCTCTCAGTAAAACTACCAGAGGTCATCTTGTATTTCAGGAGACATTGATGAAATCAAAATATCTTTTTGTCAAGTTACCAAATATCTGGTGATCTATTTGCTACATTTGCTCCTAATTGCCTGGCTATATACATGTAGCATTCTTAGTTTCTCACCTGTAATGTGTAAATATAACATGGTGAGGGTCCTGAGTATTGATGATTACTATTAAAAAGGATTAAAAATAAGTAGTAAGCAAATATCCTAGCAGACAAACTAAGTGGATACACCCTAGTCCTCAAATGGTTGTTATTTGAAACACCAGCCCAGGTGTGTAAGACTCAAAGAAAGTAGAGCTAGATTTTGGTCCTTGTTCTCAGAATATTTTGGGTATGTTACTTTAATTTTCAAACATATTATATTCTACTCTGGTTTAGAACAATGTGTGCTAGTTTTTTTTTTTTCCTTAACAAATGTATTGTTTCAATTTGCTCCTATGCAATAAACTTTCAGAAAGTGGTACTTTAGAAATTGAAATAACACATTGAGTTCATACTAAATTGTGTTTCAAATTAAACTGGATTAAAATGAGTGTGGCAAATACCCAGTGTGGTCAAATTTACTAATGAAATACTTACGCCAAACAAATATATTAGTATTTTACTTAATTCAGCATGATTCAGAACTCATAAAAAACCCTATCATTAGCGATTCAGCACGAAAGAGATGCACAGTTCTATCTCTGTGACCTCAGGTTAATCTTCTTAATTAAAACATTATCTCATTTAATGACAATTTAGTTGCCAGTAGAATAAGGTTAATTATTATTGAGGCTTGTGTTTCAGAATCATAGAGGAAGGAATTCTGTGGCTTTGCAGGATTTGTGGCAAATGTGAATATTAAAAGCAAACAAACGAACTCTTCTAATTTGCAAACTCTTGAATTGATTCAAATATTAAAAGGTACAAATGAACTTGCCATGTGTGCTTAATTTCAAAATCCCATGGAAAAGTAAAAACGTAACAAAATTAGAAAATGCTAACAGCTGAATTTTGGAGACAACCTGATGTCTCTTCTGAGTTCACTTTTTGCCTAAAATTTGGCCTCAGGTGTACACAATTTTTAAATTTGTTTTCACATAGAACCTAATGGGGCTATCAGTGATGCTGAACAGGTACAAACTTCGAGTGTTACTGACAAAGCTGTCTCAACAACAGGATAATAGTTGATGTGTCTTTGGCAAAGTATGTCATAAATTCTAAATTACTGGTCAGAGTTCATACAGATCAAATTTAATTTATTTCTTTTTTAGTTTAATCAGTATATTGAGTAATAAGGTTATAAACACACATTTTCACTAATTAGATCAGAAGAATTAATGTCATAACAATTACTTTCATTTTAAACTCAAGACCATTTACTATTTTAGACACATTATCATCTGGTTTTTTTTTTTTTTTTTGGTCCTCATAACAAAACTATATTTTTATGTATAGAAAGGGAAACTTCTTTGACCCAAAACTATTATTTCTGACATGTTCTCAGAGAAGTATGCATCTCATTTTTGATAATCAAGTAAATTATACTTGAGAATATTAAGCATCTTCTCATGATCCATGTCAAGTAAACGACAAAATCAAAATTTGGATTTGGATTTCTCTGATTCTCAGATTAGACCAGTTCTCAAAATGTGGTCCATTCACCATTATCAGGGAAACAGATAATGTTTCATGTATCATGTTGCTGTATCTGGTCTTGACTTAACTTTGACTTTGTCCATGATATTTTCTTGAACATGAATCTTTTTTTTTTTTTTTTTTGAAGTTTTAAAGCAGTTTTCCCGTGCTTTACTATTTTGAACTCACTTTTGAATTCTTCAGTTTTCAACTCACTTCAACTCCCTTTCAGTTTCCTTCTCTATCTCATAGTCTGATCTGTAGCCTCAGCCACACCAAAAGGATAGCAGTGCGTGTTGTTTAGAAACACACTGAGCCACAACTAGTCAATAATTTATTTTATGCAAAATTTCTTCCTGAGAACATTTTTTCATTCATTCACTCAAACTGTATGAGGCATGTTGGGGAAAGTTCCCTTCCTGCCCCTCGATTGTTCACAGGGTATTTTAGAAAAACTCCCAAGGACATTGCCTGCAAATGAACTAAAAGTATAGTCAAGAGCATCCTGGATTTAAATACTAGCTCGCTTTGTTTTTAGATATTTCACCTCATATAGCTTGTTTAGCTAATCCATTTTCATCTGGAGACAGTAATAGACTCACTTGGTGAAAAAATTTATGTAATACCTTTAGTATACACTATATGCCAGAAACATACCGGCTTCTACTTGAAAGTTATTATTTAACACAAATTTAATCCCTGTTCTCAAATGATGTATCCTTCTCACTTCCCTTCCACTTTTCATGCCAGATCCTTAAGGAGAGAAGTTTGCCTATTTTTTAAGAGATCAATTTAAAAAAAGTCACCCTATTTAAGCATCAGTAAAGTGTAAAAGAAACTTCAGATAGATGAATGCAATGGAATACATTGGATTTTCTGCAGTTTTAAGGATATGACACATGCTCGATGAGGGTAGGATAATCATGTATGTAGATAGGATTTCTTTTTTCTTTTTTTCCTATCTTTTTTCTTATCTTCTTTCCTTCTCTCCTTCCTTCTCTTCTTCCTTGTATCTTTCTCTCGTTTTGAGTTAGCCACATCTCCCCCACTGCATGCTGTCTTGTAAGTAGTCACTTGATCTACTAGTTGTTTTGCACAGCCAGCCCTTCTGGTGTCTTTCTATGGAAGAACATGGTAGCACAGCCTAATGAATAAAGTCATCATGATTTCCTATCACCTTTAATTGTCTGACTAAAACGCTTGAGAAGCAGCAATCTGCAGAAACAATTGAATGCAATCAAGTCGTTGAATTTAAAATCATTTATACTTCCAAGAAATTAAACTTTTTTCCTCCATAACACAAAAAAGTAAACGAGTCAAAAATGCCTTTTCTTTTATTCTCAATGAAGCCTAATGCTTAATATACTCGAATTACAACTTTTATTTTCTCAAAGGCAGGTCAAGTGAACCCAACAATAAAATTATATGTTGTAAACCTATATGGACCAACGCACACTTTGGAACTCATGCCACCCGACAGCTTTAAATCAAGGTATGCAATTTCAATTTCACTTTTACGGGGAAATAGATATTTTCAATCCAATTATCATTTTGTTGCAATTTAGAGAGAGATGTGATCAGCTCAACAATTCCACTTGAAAATAAAGCTGAGGTTGCCTCCATTAGTGAAGAATGAAGTCATTCTGGGTGTCTGGCTGTTCCCAAGACGCATTTAGTTTCAAGGTGATTAGCAGCATCGAAAATGACTAAAGATACTGATACTGAGAACTGGGTCTTTTGCTGGAGATGTGACAAAGAGATAAGGACAAAGGATAATTTTGAATTGAATTTTCTTTTAGAAAATAGTCACTCCAGTTTTTTTGGATTTTTTTTTTTTAATGGTGCTCTTTAAAAGAGTATAATCTCCCTGAAATTTGTTTGTTTGTTCAACTTCCTCCCCACAGCTTGCCAAGGATTCACTAGCATTTTTCTCCAGGCAGAGAAATTTAATGAGATTTTGTTTCCACTTACCCTACCTCAAAAGCCTTCATTTTTAAAAAGTTTGAGCAGGGAGAAAAGAAGCACATTTTATGTGTCAGAAGCATAAATTTAATATTAGCAAAGTTTTCCTTAGTGAACAAATGATCAAGTAATCATGTGTATTTCAAAATTCCGAATGGCCTCATACTTCAAAGGAGATTTTTTTCAAATGTTGCAGACCTTTAGAAATTTACAGAGTCCAGGAGAAGATATAAGCAGGTAGGAAAATGTTTCATGCTATATTGAATGATTTGGGGCTAAGCTCAAATTTTGTTTTGATCATGTCTATAATCAATGCAGGTTGACTGATTGCAGCAGAACTTTCATTAAAATGTTGACCTAGTGAGGGAAATCTCATCCCACTTGGGGTTTTACAGATAGTGCAGCCTGATTGATGTGTATGGAAATTTTTCCCATTTGAAAAGGTAATATAAATTTATGGGATGCTTTCTCTGAAAAGCAACTCCTTAACTAGCTAATACAAACTGTTTTTTATTTCTTTTATTTGATGTGAAAGATGAAACTCAGAAATATTATATGGTTCAAATAGAACCTCGAAGCCAGTTGGTAGCCTTGGAAGAACATGAAGTCATCAAGTCACAGAGCACTTCATGCCCATTGTAATGGAAGACCTAAAATTCAATCTGAAGTGGCATATATAATGTGGTTGGGTTCACCAAATTAAACAGAAACTTGTCTTTCTGAACTTGGTCTATCAGCCATGAGGATTTAGTCACAGGAGAAGCAGTCATAGAAATATTCACATTCTGTGTGGCCCCTAGCTCCTTTCCTCTGAATTGTATGATGCTCCGAATTAGGAGGAAACGGCTGAGTGTCTGAGTCTTATGTCCACCACCGTTTTACAGTGTCACCTGGCACAACACAAGGCTCTGGACCTCTCTCAGGGACAAACTTGCTCCACCTTCATCTTGAATTAAGAATCTATAGGTTTCATTCTTTATTTTTAAATCTTAGCCATGTGGTTCACTTATATAATACCCATGTGTCTTTCTAACAGAACTTAATTGCTGTCCATAATTTTGTTTCCTGTTTGCAAAAATGTAAACAGGTATAAATTGATCTATAAGTAATAAACTTTCTCCAAACCCTATTAAATCTGTCACATCCTTAAATGACCTCTCTGATTTTCTTGGGGTTTTTTTTGTTTGTTTGTTGAGTTTGTGTACCTAACATATAATTTTAGATATTGCCTTATTTTTTAATGACAATACATAAATCATATATATATATAAATTATATGTTATATAATTTTTAAAGTAAATGTAAATTATTTAGTGAAGTTTTAAATGATATTCTTTTTCTTTTTAATTATTTTTTTCCTGCCTATATAGAAGAAAGATTCATAAGATAAATGTAGGAAGGTGTTCTTTAATATCTTGAGCTATCTTATAAATTACATTTCATGACTTCCACCTGACAGTAAAAATATTTATTTTGAACTGAAGGGTTTAGGTCATTTCTTTTGGTTTTTATTTGGATATCTGGTTTATCTATATATAACAACTAGTGATTATAATTATAATAGAAAAAGGTTTTCAGGATAGTATCATCATGTGCTAGACTTTCCCTTTAATCAGATTCTTATACTGTAGCCAAACACTATAAACTAACTAGATTTTAACTCATTTATATGATTTTGTAAAAGAAATTAAAAATATAAGATAGCCTGGGTTAAAGGCATAATTTCTTTTCTGAATTTCTGCCTTCATTTGCCTTCTTCATTTTCTTCATTTATTACCTATTTATTTATGCATCCAAAGTTCAGCTAAAGCACTTAATTAAACAAATTTAGAATATGAATGCAGCATTTCTTCAATAGTAATTCATTACATATTCATCTCATCACCATTTAGTTCATCTTTATTTGAATCATGGTCTGTGATTATTCTGAAAATAATGTAGCACAGTAGGACCTAAGATATTGGCCCTGCTTGGGACCTGTAGAAGTAATGGCGGACACTAAAGGAGTCATCTCAGCTGTGAGAAAGAGCTACTTTCCAGATTGTTGCCCTGTGAGTTTAAGGTATTATAAGCACTCAGTGCATTTATTAGAAAATGTAGCTATAAGTTTAAAAATGTATAGCCATGTCCTAATGAAAAGTTTTTTTTTATAATGAATCATACCAATTTTTTTTTAATTATAGATTAGGTGTGTGTCCCATTATTTGGAGGGAAATGACGTACCATCATTTTTGTTCAGACCTCTCCAGTCTGAACAGTAAATGTAATTGTCTTTGGTTTCTCCTTAGCCCAAGTCTTCAGCATTGTTTGACTTATTTGATATCTGTCTCTGGCAACCCACCTTTTGTGGCCCATTATTTTCTACCTGCTTCATTTATGTGACACTGTAATATTGTTCCTGTCACTTCGGGCTTGATACTATCATGCTCTCTCTTTTTATTTCATTGAAGTATTCTAATCTACATCTCTTATTCTTCCAAGGAGTATTTGTGCCTTTTAAGAAAATCTAATTAATAGATTCATTTGTGTTCATGACAGTGTCCTAAATGACCCTTTTACAAGTAGCACATAGCTATTAACAGAGGTCTTTGGAGAATACTCACTAAGAGCCAGTAATGAATGCTGTCACAGTACACTTCTGGGCAGAAATCCTGGGTTATCTAAAAGAGAATGATCCCAGAGTAAATGTATTTGCACAAAGATTATGTTGTGAACACATAATCTATATCTACAAATAGTATGTTGTGAACATAAAGCTGCGATTACACATAAGGTCAAATAAAACACAGGTGTGACTGCTAACACACCTGTCTGCAGGTGATGCTAGGGCCTCCACTCCATATACCCTGTTGTGGACAATTAGATCTGCTGTGCCAGACCACCCAGCTGATAGAAAGTCTCTGTTGACTTGAGTACAATCCCTCTAACCCGCTTGTCTCTGTCTCTGTGGCTCAAGAGGACCAGATCCTCGAGGACTTCCTGGGAAATCCAGAGCCATGGAGACTAGGAACAAGCAGGAAAGCCAGTTTAAGAAAGGGACACTTCTGCTGGCTACTGGTTGTGGAACACCAGATCTAATATGTTCATGAGATGGAGTTCCAGGAGGACAGCTACATCTGCAGCAGGCAGGTCAAGAAGTGTGGCCTTTCCAGGTAAGGGTACTACTAGAAACTACTTTGTCATGCAGAGAAAGCCTGAATGCTTTTAAGCACACAGAATTTGTCATTGTAAATTGCAGGGAGATGTTCTCCTAGGATCCTGAGACATGGGAAGCGGGTATACAGGAATCTATTTACTGGTACATGTTTCTTTCCTTTCTCTGCCTACGTCAAGGTCTACTTTACCTTCCAGATTGGGTGTTTCGAATACTTTAATATAGATACTTGAATGCCTGGAAATTACTCCATATGAGACTGTACACATTTGATTTTGGAGAGAACTCTCACTACAGATTGTGATTACCATGTGCAAGGTCACCCTTAAATATAAATGAGGTATATTCTAAGGTATCTCACATCAGATTAAATTTTTCTTATTAACACAAGGTGAATTGAGTACAAACACACAAAAATTACATCATTTACTCAAAGAGCAATGTAATAGTGTGACTACAAGTTAATGATTTGAGCTTAATAATTTTACACCTAACTTAGTGTCCCTTAAAAATTCAGTTATTCACCAGACTTGCTCTAGTTGCCTTTAACAGTTTTTCAAGTGTTAAATTCCTTTTGAAAGTCACTATTTGCCTTCATAAGTCACAGATATAAATATGTCAGTATTTGTAAAGGTATTGCAAAGATTTTCTAGCAACTTTTCATTTGAATACTACTTTAAAAGGGAAATGATATGAGTTTTTAAATTCTGTTGTTATTTTTATTTTAAAATCAATTGTTACTTTGTCATGTCATTGTGCCTAAAATGTATTATCTGCTTTACCTCATTGAGACAAATTCTGACCAGTTTTGAAAATCAACTTTCAGTCCTATCTACATTTTCTCCCAAAATTATGAACTCCTTGATTTAGCAGTTATTTTAGCAGTGTTTACACTATTCATCTTAATTTTTTTAACCTAAATTTAAACAATACTTATACCCATCAGTCAGAAATATATATTGTTGAAATTCAGTACTTCTTTTCAGGACTGGGTAGAGTATCCATTATCTTTTCTCTCCAAGCTTCATTTTCTATGTAATGTATTAAATGTTAATATATATTGTATGCCTTTTAATATTAACGCTTCTAAATATGATCATGTATACAAAATAAACTAGGTGAAACAAAACAGTGAAAATGAGCAAGACATTGTCCCTTACAGGATTACAAGGTCCATGAAGTCGCAGGTTATACCTAAAATAACTATTTATTTCATTCAAAGTTGTCTTGCTAACACTATTTAGGGCACTTCCTACTATGGTTTCCTGGAGTTTCTAGACAATTTTCAAGTGGGGTTCAGCTGGTTGTAAAAGCTGCCAGATTTCTTTAAGAGACTTTTGAAGAAAATATTGTAGGCTTCACTCTATGACAGATGATACTGGCCCCACAAATGATGTCTTCTCTTTGATGGGCTAACAGATTGTTGAGAGGGAGCAGTAGCTACTCAGCAGTTTGAGGAGTATGATTCATGTAACTGGATATATAGCTTAGATATATTTAAGGACAGGTGTTTTGTATCACAAAGTTTTTGCTATACAGGTTTTTTTTTTCCCTATGTCTAGTTTTAATACAATGTCCATGGATGGCATTTTGTAGGCCATTTCTAAAGCAATTCTTGTCTTCTGAAACTGGACAAGAATAGATGTCATTTGTGCCATAAATCAAATCATTTTTGATGATTGCATTTTTCTGTGTGGGTGTTTGGATATTATTTACAAATATACATTCTGCAATGTGTCATCATAGAAATAACATATCAGTCTTTCTGAATCTCAAACTACCTTCAGAATATTATTAATTAACATACTTACTACATTAAAGATTTAGTAGTCATTTGTCTCCTTAAGTTTGATTTCTTTTTCATTGTTTTAAAATGTTTAAAACATTGTTTTAAAATGTTTAAAATAAGTAAGAAAATTAATATATTTAGAAAAATAAAAAGGTTTCAAACAAAATATTTGGCTCTTATTCCACAACTAAAAAAGACCAAAACAGACCATTTACAGCTCTGTAGGCAAAGTCTCATATATAAAGTCAAACAACATGAAGGTCATTCACAAGACAAAATTATAAAGCCAAGATTAAGCATTACCATTTAATTAGCTATTGATTGTGTTTTTAAAGAAACAGATATTAAATAGTTTTAAAAATATATTCTTGTTTTGCACAGGTATCAGCACCAATCAATTAATGTTTTTCATTAGAAGTCTAGCTTCTGATCTTTTTTTTTTTAATTTTCCAAGAATTGCTTTTCTGAGGAATCAATGATTTTCAAATACATTTTCAAGTTTTACGTATGTGTGTGTATGAACATATGTTTACATACATTATTTGTATTTGTATATGCACATATTTAAAAATATCAGATTGTATGAATAAATATGTATAAATAATAGAAAGTATATGAAATAGCACCCTTTTAATATTTCCAGTTATGTTTGCATATAAAATAAAAGTATCTGTAATTGATTCTACCCAGATTCTCTGGCTCTAAACATAAGTTTTAATTTTTTGTTTCCCAACTAGAGAATATTATATTACTATGGTTAAGTGGGTAAGCAATACCAAGACAGTGGTGAGATGGTTGAACCGACCTCAGAACATATCCATCCTCACAGTCTGTGAGACCACCACTGGTGCTTGTAGCAGGGTGAGTATGATTACTTTTCTTCTATGATTGAAACAAAGTAGTTAATCCTTCCTTACACAGAGAAATCAGGAAATCTTTTGTAAAAAGTCTTTGATATTTAACTTTCACAGGAGGTTAGAAAACATCTATTCCTATTAAAAGTGTATACTTGAGTATATCATTGAGCAGTGTCAATGATAAGCAGAAGAGAACAAATTTCAGCTTTTAAAAAAATAAGTGAATTCTTGAGAGACAAAGGGTAGTCTAAGTTACATAAATGTCTTTCTCAAATGTTGAAATTTTCTCTACCTCTTGTCTTTGATTAACTTGGGATTCTACAAAATTTCTTCCTGGTCTTTTTTAAACACATTCATAATTCAGATTACCAAAACATAACCATTTCTTTATCCTACAATTAAGTAAATATAAACAAAAAAAATGAGGCTCTAGGACCAAACTGTTTTAAAAGTAAATTGTATTTCAGTTTCTAAACTCAGTTTTTATAAACTGAACAGTAAATTCAACATATGTCATTTTTAAAATTCTCAGTAGAAGAAATGGGGCAATCAGATTAAATTGTAGGTGCTATGCACATGAGAAAAAAAGGATTCCCATATTATTTAACAATAAAATTTTCAAACATCTGTTCTAGGAAAGATGAAATAAACACTGTAGATTAGCATTTCTTCGAGATACTACCACAAAAATATTACATATATATATTATATATATGCATATTTCATATATAAATGTTGCAGATATATATATATATATATATATATATATATATATATATATAGTGATTATATAAAACACCTATTTTACGATATTTTGCATTAGGAGAAACAGGGCATGCTAGGCAACTGTTTTGCCTCTGAACCACATCCCTAGCCATCTAATGGAAAAACTTTTAGACCACAGAGTAAAGAGATGGAGCCCAAGCCTAGTAAAATTGTGTTAGTTATCAGTAACAGACTTGAAAAGACATTATGAGAGAAAACATTCTAAATTGAAATTTCTCATCCAAAATTCCTAAACTTATTTACACTTGACTCTAGCACTGTTCATGGAGGAGTCATGAGTACCTAATGACTAAAGGGGTTCTATCCCTGGGATTTATGATTGGTTTAATATTAGAATATGAATATATATATATATATATATTATACATATGACAAGATGAAAAAGAAAAAAAATAGTTAAGTATTTCAGTAGATGGAGAAAAAGAAATTTATAAAATTCAGTATCCATTCATGGTAGGTAATTTTCAACATAACTAAGTAGAAGTAAAAATCCCCAATCTGACAAAAATGATAATCTATTCATGAAATAGCTCTCATTCAATAGGGTAAACACCATATTCACATAAAGATCAGCAATAAATCAAGGATATACATTCTCACTTATATTTATATAAACATTATTAGAAGCTCTAGTCAAAGTATCTCAGGAAGATATAAATATTATAATGTTAGAAAAGAAGGAAGTGAAATTGTCTTTATTTCCAGATGACACTTTTGTGTATATAAAAAGTACGATGTGCAAATAACCTAGAACAAAAGAACACAGTTTGTAAGGTTAGTTCACCAATGCAAATTTTTGTTCAAATGCAAGTTTTATGTGTGTATGTGTGTGTTGCAGATTCTAATTTTCATAGGAAACATTGACTAAACTATTTAGGGGTAAAGAATGCAATGCCTCCAAATTGCTATAAATTGTTTATTTTAAAAGTATAGTTCTAATTTTTTTATTGGTTTTGAAAATGTATGCTTCTATCTTCTTCAATGCTTTAGAAACTTGAAAAAGAGGCAATAATGATAAATGATTGAAAATTATAAACAAGGGGTGATTATGTCTAATGGTATAAAGAATTTAAACTAGTCTCGTAAATTGTCTAAATTTACACCTGTTATGAAAAATAATTCAGAACATACAAGATATATTTCTCTATACTAATAATATTAAGAAGGAAATATGCTAAAATACCACGAAAGCCTTAAAACATTAAATATGTAAGTATAAATTTGACAAATACTCTGAAAAATTTCAATATTGAATACTACAACATTGCTGAAAGGCATTTAAAAAGACTTAAATAAATGAAAACTAGTCCATGTTCTGTACTTGAAAGGCTTAATCTTGTTCACATGTCAGTTCTACACAAATTAAGCTGTAATTGCAATATAATATGAAATAAAGTCTCCTTGGACCCTTTTTTGTAGAAACACATAAGCTTTTAAAAAATTATGTGGAAATGAACAGATTTGAACAAGCCCAAACTATCTTATAAAAGAAGTTGAAGAGTTCATACTTCCTGAGTTTGAGGATAATTACAAAGCTACCCAAACCTTGAGATGGTAGGAGAGGTACAGGGACATACAAATAGATCACATAGTTTATAGAAATTAGGCCTATATTTGTATGATTAATTGATTTTCAACATAGATACACTGTAACATTTAATGGAGTAAAAAACATGGTATTGGAACAATTGGCATCCAAATAGGAAAACATGATGTTTCACCTCTGTTTTATATCATAATTCTAGTCTTTTTGAGATAAATCATGAAGTGTACTATTGGCAGTCTTCTGAAGGAAAATACAGAATATAACTTCACTGTGTTGAACAGACAAACTATCAATAATCCTAAAAACAGTAACACATGGGACCTCATCAATATTAGAAATTTCTAGACACCATTAAGGAAACTGATAAACTGTAGACTGAGGGAAAATATTTTGCAAAATGTGTATCTGACCAATAAAAATGAAAATCCAAATAATATGTCAAAGCATGTGAACAGAAATTACAAGGAAGATGATAAATAAAGTTTTTCAGCAACAGACTATAGTATGGAAATGCAGATTAACATTATAATAGGATAACACTACATATCATTAACACTACTAAATTGAAACAACCATGAAAAGTTTAGCAACATTATCTGTTGATGAATTTTAATTCTTTTTAGGTGGGAGTGTAAACTGATATGCTTACTTTAAAAAAATGACTTTCAGTTTCAAATGAAGTTAAACATATGCAAATATCATTGTTTACATATAAATACACATGTACATATATGTATGTATACATATAAAGGAATGAAAATACTTGGTAATTCCACTTAGAACTATTTACCCAAGGAATAAAACAGGTGTCTATCAAAGGATTTGTAAAGGTCTAAATAAAATTAAACCTTTACTCACAATAGATAAAAACTGGTGACTCTGTGTATTAAGAGGGAATGGATTTTAAAAATTAAGGCCTATCCATATGAGAGAATTCTGATAAATTTAAGAAGAAATAGCAAGGGAATGTTGGTAGACCCAACAATGAATGAATCTCAAAAGCATATGATATGAGGAAAACCTCACCCCAGCAAGCACATAATGTGTGTGTGATGCACGATCTTAATTTTCTGAGTTACTGAAACAAACAAAACTTATCTATGGGGAGAGTGATTGCCATTTTGGAACCTCTGGGAAGGAGTATGAAGAAAGTTAAGAGGAAACATAAAGACCTTTATCTATGGGATATAAATCAATTCACCCAAACTCATCACATTATGAGCTTCAGATTTGTGTATTTCATTATATGTAAACATTTATAAAACATACTTTTAAAATAGTATATAAAAGAGAGAAATATAAAAATAAAAAATTTAGAATGGAATGATGAGCTTAGATGTAGATATGAAGTAGGAGAATCAACCATTTACTAATTGGGTTTGACTAACACTTGTCACATTAGGCTTGTTAGATAATTTATCTCAGTCATCCTCATTTGTCCTATTATATTATGGACTGAGTAGACTTTCTCCATATATTTAATACAGTGTCCTATATGGTTTCGTAGTCAACAGATCATTAAGTAATTTAAAAATTGGCCTACATATATTCCATTTAATCAGAGAAAGACTGTTAACTTCTTTATATAAGGATGATCTGAATTCTTTTTTTGAGTATAGATAACAGCAACAATTGAAAAAGAAAAAATAGTGCAATGAATCTGACACAACTTTCCTAGGTATAAATATGAACATACCACAGTGAATCTCACCATTGTGTACATCCATTTTTTTAAAAAAATAACTATGAGTTAATGGCAGAAAGATCAAGAGGACCAGGGGGTAGGGAGAGGAAAGAAGAAGGAGAGGTATTGGGATATGAATTAGAGCAAGATATATTCCATAAATGGATTCTATTATTACACATGACTAAAAAGAACCAATAAAAAAAGATTGGGCACAGAGTATCAGGATTGAAAGAGTACTTAAAGATTATATGTCTTCCAAATTTGGAAGAAACAGGATTTCAAATGGGTGAAGTCTAAGAATATTTTTTTGGTGAAATTTGTGATGGAATATTTTAGACTGTCTGAATGGTATTTCCCAATGACTTTGTGTAGGGGTCATTGGCAAATACCATTTTTGTTTGTTTGTTGTATTTTTTAATTTTTTAAAAAATGTTGTTATATATGACAACAGAATGCATTACAATTTATATTAAACATGTAAAAAAGAATAAATTAAAATGTTATAATAAGAAAATAGCGGAGTTCTATCACATCATTCATTTAATACCTTCTTAATATTGTATTTTAATTCTATGTCTTGTTCAGAGTTAAAAAGTTTTAATTTGCAGTTAATTGAAATAGCAAAACAAACAAAAAAAAATAGTAGCACATGAAGTTTTGGGCTCTGTCTGGTTTTAAGAAAACTTAGTGGTAGTAGTGAGCAGCCTTGTCACTATTTTATGCATGTGTTCTCTCTCTAGGTCTGAATTATAGCAGACCTAGAATGGCTATTGCTGAATTAAAAATAGGAAATAAAAGAATAATTTATGCAGATGTTTTCATGGTATCTGCATGTGGTGAAGATGCACATGCAGGTATCATGCCCCAAAAGATAAAGTGATCAGTTATAAAGCAATAATTATATGGGTTTAGAAAAGAAAAATGATAGAAAAATTGTAAATAAATTACTATGAAAAATTTGAAATGAGGAGAACCTCTAATATTTTATAGTTTTGTTAATTTGAACACTTTTATTATAGAATCATTTCTTTCAAAAAAACCCACAAGCTATTTCATGTCACAACACATAAACATTACTAAAACATTTCACCTACACATATTTAAGATGTGGTATATTCGTATATGTACATATATGTACATTTCATTGAGGTGAAATTAGTCAATTTTTTCTTCTTGCAATATGATTTGGGTTCAGACGATTTGCAAATATGTTTTAAAGAAATCTACAATTTTGGCATTTCAAATGTTTGATGGTTTTCTTAAGACTGAAATACTACTAATATGAAAAATTGCAATGATTAAGAGTAAATTGAATATTGAAACAAGGTCCATTTTTAAATTTTATTCCTGGCTATTTGCCTAGTTTCATGGAGGACTTAATAATTTTGTTTCCTGATGATGCCTAGAGGTGAAAAGAGACAGAGTCTGCTGGTTCAAAATAGTTTGAATGAGGTAATCAAACATAGCTGGAAAATGATCTTCTATCCCTGGTGACATACTTCTGGGCATGCTAAATAACTTTACCAAAAAAAACTTTATAATTAAATTATCATTTAATCCCAATTCACTACTTTTCATTCATTTTAAATCAATAATAGCAATGGTATCTCTCTTAATGTGTCACTACTTGAATGGAGGATGAAGGAGTCTGAAGATAACAGTATAAAAAATGGTAAATTGTATATGCTTGTTTTGGTCTTAGATACTTCATGCAATCAATTGTTTTGTTTCAGAAATATGAGATGACATCAGACACCTGGCTCTCTAAACAGGTATAGTATATGTGTTCTTACTCTAGAAAGTTATTTCAGTAATATTACTTTAAGGCTTTGATAGTTTAGACAAAATCATTCCTTCCCATTAAGGTATTTACAATTTGGGCTTTCTATGACATCATTTGCAAATAAAGGTTATTTCTGTTTTATATGGAATATAGATTACAGAATAACTACTAGGACCCAATTTCAGGATCACTCATGTAAGTAAACATTTGTGTAGATGAAGGAAAAAATGTTGCAATCCATCAAAACTAGAAACTATCTGCATTATTCAAATTGCCCAGAAAATTATCCAAACCTCCATATAAATTGGTCATCTGGATATTATTCAGATGAACACATTTTTTTTCTTTAGATGTATCCCAGCTCTCTGTGCTATTGTGTGACAGAAATGAGCCTAGAGTTGAGATAAGTACAATAGAGTGAAAACCACATTTCTCCACAACCTAGTCTCATACTGGACAATTCAGTAGGAAGCACAAATAGGCTATCCAGATACTGTCTGATCCATTTCATTGCTGACTCCATCATTGCTTTTTAAAAGAGAAACGTTATGCTTTATTTAGTTGGGATGGTTTAGGTTTGGTTCTTCACAGTCATCCTTAATTTTATATTCTCTTCTGGGTGTCATTCACATCTGTGATTTCAATTACCTCCATATATTGAAACCTACAAATTTACAGCCCCAGGCACTTCTGAGAGTTCTGACACATCCACATTCATCTTAGAATTTCCTCCTAAATCTGTAAAACAGAACTACATATTCCCCCAATCCAAACTGAACACATTTTTCTTCTATGTAGATGTTATTTCTTTTATCACAGGAATAAAAGCATCATTATCCATCTAGTGATTAAAAAGATTAGCTAGTTAATCATCAAGTTTCACACTTTCAATTATCTATCAAGTCAATTGACTTTTATCCAGTTCATAAACATTTCCCAGGTTCAAATGACAAGTACCACAATCCTTTCTTATTAGCAAAACCTCAACCCTTCAGGCACCTGCCAATCTCTTCACACTACGGTTTGGCTAAGCAACATTTTTTGAAGTATGCATTTGATTGATATAACCAACATATTCCCATTATCCTCATATTCCCATTCCTACAACTCAAAACAACTTTTATCTTCTCTTTCTGTACTTCAGATAATGACCAACATCCTTTGATAGTCCACAATGGATTACACTGGAAGTTGTTCACACTCTGTCTCATATCATTTTTATAACCATTTTCTATCCAAGATACATTAGCCCTCATAAACCAAGGCCCTTTTGCATATGCCATTCCTTGTAAACAGAATTCTTTCAACTCCCTTTTCTTCTGTGAAGTCTATTCATTTTCAAACCTCAGCTTAATATATCTATTTACCTTCCCCAATCACCCTAGTCAAATTACATCTCCCTGCATGTATTATCCTAAAGTGTAGACTTTATATAACACATACATTATTTTTGTGATTTTTGTATTAAGATTCAGAGGCATGAAGGATGTTTATTTTTTTGCTCTTCTTTGTAATCCCAATGTCAAACATGGGTTCTAGTATATAAGAAGTACTCCACAAATATTTGTTGAATGGATTAAAAAACATAAAAGGATTGTTATTAAGTTAAACCCATGCTTGCTTGAAGTATAGATTTATGAAAATAGAGATATATATGTGTATGTACATATATATATTTTTTTAAATTTATATTCTGCATATATCTGTCTACATGCACAAATATCAGTTAATTCAAACAGTTTTACCCTAGTCAATGTGCAAGATAAATTTGGATAAAACCTTGATTTTGCAGACAATAATGGACTCTCAATTAAATTCAATATAGAAAATATAAACAATGAAAAATTGAACTTAATGGAAATTGATGTACTCTGAGTGGTCTTGCTTTATGTGAATCTATTCTGTCATTTTTAATGTCATTGACATTCAAAGTAGTTTAGCAGACATCAACATATTTAAACTCAAAATTCCAAGTTTGTGAATGGTTAATAGAAACTTTTTTTTTAAAAGAAAAGCATCCAGCTGTTAATTATTCAGAACAAAATACAGTTTGCAGTTTACCCCAGCTTATTTATTTTTCCTTCAGAAGTTCTAAGGGATTTTTGTTGAGTGATTAGAATCACATGAGATTGAAGGGATAAGCATGGTTAGAAGTAATGAGAGGAAGCAAATTTCTAAGATGACCAGAAATTTAATAGAGTTGTATGCTCACTTTCTAGATAGTAGGAAGGGCAGAGACAAATAGACATGGTTGGCCTGGTCTTTAAGGGACTTTCAGTTAAGATGACTGGTATGCAATATATTGGGTCAAGTTAACAAGTTCAATGACCTAAGTTCAGTGCCATGTGTATCAGAAACCCTGACTTCCTTAGGGTCATAAAAGTCAACAATAAGATTGGCTCCCCTTGTACACAGTTGGATGTTTCCAGTCAGATACTGGCTGGTGGTAAAATTTTGAAGACTAGCAAACATTTCAGGTAGAACCCTTCATCTGTTCTTTTTCTGAACTACTTTGAAGGCACCAAAATGGAAGAGGAGGTGATGTTAGTGAGAAAATGCTGAGTATCTCTCACCAAACAATGACTATTTATCTGTTGAATGAAGCTCAGCTTATGAGAGAATGTTGAGTAAGTTCAACATACTGTAGGAAGTGTGGTTAGATAGAGTGATATTTGTGTAAAACAAACATTTTTGGCTATTGTGTACATGCATTCATCTATTCAACAATTATGAGTTGGGCACCTACTGTGTCCAATCCAATAGAGTTAAGCAAATCAAATTTAATTATTAATTGACTAGGAGAGTAAGCCAACAAATTAATAGACCAACAACATAGTTTACAGTGTTCATAAAGACATGAAGGAGGTAAATACAGGATATGTTTTAGAATATCTAATGAGAGATTCCTTAACTTATAGAAGTTCTATAATTAGGTAAATTTAAAAAATGGTGTGTGTCTCATGAAATTAAGTTTTTTTTTTTAAAAAGTAAAGTATGAAGTACCCCAAGAACAAAACAGAAAGTTTGTTCCACATGGAAAATTGCTCTAAAGATAGAGTGACAGGAGATGGAACAAAAAGAATTAATGACTCTATCATAGTTGAAAAATGGGGTTTACTCAGTCAAATATTTTGTCTGTATCTATCATGTGCCAGTAATGCTATTTTCCTGACATTGAATTGTATAGTATTTTAGAGTTTTCAATTTATTGTTTTTCTAAGTGTTCATGAAGTAGACTAGGAAAATATAATCAAGCACAATTTACAAGTCACTGTCCCAAATGGTGGAGATGTAGCATTGAAGGTTCCTGCCTTGTGGGGTTCACATTATAGAACAAAATTAAATAAGTACATTCATCTCTACATGCTTGCATTCATAGCAGACACATACAATTATATATATATATATATATATATATATATATATATATATATATATACACACACACACACACACACACACACATACATACACACACAAAATGCATGTTGAATGATGGTCTATTTAAAAAGTAGAAGGAAGGCAAAAGATGATAAAGAATGTCAAGTAGACTTGGATGACCTGGCTTATCTGGTTATGCTTTACATGAAATAATCAGTGGACTCCTCATTGATAAAGTGACATTGGAACAGAGACACGAAGAAGACAAGAGAGCGAGCTAGAAGAAGGTAATAAAAATTCCGAAGACTGTGGGTCAGGAGCCTGGGGAGGGAACAGCACGACAAGACGACATGATCAGAAAACATAGGGACAAGTCATCTTAAAAGGGCTGGAAAGCTATTTTTTAAATCTACAGAGTAAACTCTATCAAAGCCTTTCTTTCATACCATGTATATAACCACTCTCATTAATTTGATAGGAAGGAATTCAGTGTTCTCTCAGATGAATACATTCCCCTAACATTCTCCTGGAAGATAAAGCAATCTTTCAATGGGACTTTCATTGTTTCCTTTTCAAAAATAATTTCATTTATTCAGTATGTCTTTATAGTTTAATTAAATGCCATCAGTTAGGAATTCACAGGTGTGGCTGGGCATTTTGTTTGTGTGTTTGTGGAGAGATAATCAATGGAACAAGAAATTGGAATGAAATTATTTTCTATGGCTTCCAGTTCTGTGGCCTTTTTGTATTCATATTTTAAGTAATTTTGTGCTCATTTTCAGTATTGAATCTTCAAGTAACTAGAATTGCTGCATGAAAGAGTTCTGAAAACTATATGAACTATGTTATGAGCTTTTATATTTTTTAAAAATTTTATAAACTGATGTAGATTTTCCTGTCTTCCTTACCTATGAAGAATAAATTGCCAAACAATTTCACATGAAAGTTTTTGTGTGAATCAATTTAAAAGTGTCATGTCTGTCCACTGTGCATAAGCTTCCCCATCATTTGTACCACTCACATACCTACTGGCAATGTTACATGAGGTTCAATTTTTTAAAATACTGAATGTCAATCCCTGTTTTTTTAAATACTTGGACCATTTTTCCAAAGTAATTCTAAATCAGTAATTTATACACCATGCTTGACTTAACAGTAGTTGGTAACATAAATTTCATGTGCCATTTTGGGATTCTTATATGCATATTCTTATATGTATTTTAGAACGAGGAGCCCGTGTTTTCTAGAGACGGCAGTAAATTCTTTATGACGGTTCCTGTAAAGCAGGGGGGCCGTGGAGAATTCCATCACATAGCTATGTTCCTCATCCAGGTAAGTGCTGGCTTCTTTCTGTACCTCAACTTGATTATTATGTCCCTGAAAGTCCAATTCTTGTGGAGTTTTGAGCCTCTGTGAAGCTCTCTCATATACAACTCATAGACATTTTAAGAAAAGAACCCAGTCCATAGTCATAAATGTAAGCAGTAATCTTGCACAAAACAGTCTCAGAAGGCAATTAAATTTATTGAGTTGTACATGTGTGCTATGGACTGAGGACTTTGGAGTAGAACATTTAATCAATGAAAAGCATCCAACTTTCAAAGACCTGAGGACAATCTAGAGGAAGAATTTTATCCAACATATATTTATTACCATTTTGTACAAATAATATTTTCAAGGAGTTATAAAAATTTTAAATGTTGAAAGCAATTTCAATGTCCATCAAAATTAAACCCACCCACACAGAAAAACACAATGTAGATTAAAAAAAAACTATGTAAGATGAATTTTTATGTATTGTCAAAGATACAGGCCCTGTATAATATACTTGTGGTCTTTTTGATAAAAGTAGGGAATTTTTTTTGCTTTCCTCTAAACTTTAAAAGAATGTTAACAGGTAAGAATGTTTTGTTAATTATTTAAAAACTCAGTAAATTCACAGTTGTTTTCAATATGTAAAGATTAATATCAGTTTAATTTAATTTCCAATAACAAACATTCTTGAGGAAATAAAGCATTCTTCAAAATAAACTAAATAATCACCACAGTGTCACAGGTAGAAGTTTTATAATGATAAATATTTGTGGTTACGTTGGAATCTTTATGACAGTTTTACAAACAAGCCAGAATCATTTCATAGAAACAAAGAACAAACTAAAGAGAAGGGGGCAGCCAGGTGAGGTGGTGTAAACCTATAATCCCAGCAGCTAAGGAGGCTGAGGCAGTAGGATCATGAGTACAAAACCAGCCTCAGCAACTTATCAATAAGTCCTAAGCAACTTAGCAAGACCCTGTCTCTAAATAAAATATAAAAATGAGCTGGAGATGTGGTTCAGTGTTTAAGCATCCATGGGTTCAATCCCCAGTACCTATCCCCACCAAAAATTGAAAAGGAAAAATGTGCCAAAAACTTCCTAAGTATCTTGGCTACTTTGACATTTAAAAAACTTTTGGCTCTTGTACACATTCTAAAGTAATTTTTGCTACCTGTACATATTTAAATTGATCAGCCTAATGCTTTGAAGCCTCAATATCTTGTGTCAATGGTTCAAAATTCAAAGCTTGCCTAAGGTCTATTTTATTAAAATAATTGTCAAGGATTTTACATTAATTTTCATGAAGGCTGAAATAAATAACTGAGAACATACATGATGATGCAGATTGAACATACAGAGATGTAGATTTATTTATATATATATATATATATATATATATAATTATTAAGTTGTAAAAACTGAATATAAACTAATGTATAATGTTATCC
This sequence comes from Callospermophilus lateralis, assembly GCF_048772815.1. Classification (NCBI taxonomy): domain Eukaryota; kingdom Metazoa; phylum Chordata; class Mammalia; order Rodentia; family Sciuridae; genus Callospermophilus; species Callospermophilus lateralis. The sequence continues at coordinate 105,031,474 of NC_135313.1, read as the reverse complement.
CTTTTATGTTCTAAATAAATGTATGCATTTATTGATGAGTAACATTTTGGCAATCGAGGCAAACCATTAAACTATATCAGGCAGGTAGCATTTTAAAGTAATATTTTCATTTTTTAAAAATATGTAAACCAGAAATATCACTAGCAATTATTTTACTTAACTTTTGCTACAAGTAAACTTTTGTTATAACAAACACTAGGTAAATATCTTGGACAAAACCAAAATTCATGCTTTTCAAGTCAAATAAATAATTGTGGCATTTTGTTGAATTTTAATTTCCAGTAATTTATATTTAGCAAGCTGTGTAAATATCTAAGTAGCAAAGATCACATACAAATTATGGATACTGAAAAGACATAGCAGAGGATAGGATGAATGCACACTATGTCTTTATAGGTACAATTCCAAAAAGTAGAAAATCTGTTCAACATATCAGCAGGAAAAACGGAGTCAAGTATATTACTGGACAAATGGCAGCCTGTGGAGACTGTGGAGAGTTAGTTTACACAACTAAGCAAGAATTGCTTGTTAAGTGATGGAAAAAGAAAGAAAAACCTTCTGTGCTCAATTGAAGCAGCCTGACATGCAGTCTAATTGGTTATTTCTAAAATTTTCAGAAGAACTTCATGGAGCAGATGTGTTTGTTTTGTGTCTTTTTTATTATGGAGATTCTAGCAAAGCCTCCATAAAGGAAAAACATCTTGTTCCATTCTGGTTGCTCTTCAAGCCTATTTATGGGTTGCCACACTGAGAAATTACCATGACTACATGATTACTTATGGATATTCTGACAATTGACTAAAATTAATCTGTTTTCTTAATGAATCAGATTTTGTGCTCATGTAAATACAATTTTACCTGAGTTTACACACATACATGCATCATATTATTTTAGGAAAAAGTTTAAAACTACTTGCTTCAGCTAGTTGCAGTAGCACATGCCTATAATCCCAGAGACTCTGGAGACTTAGGCAGAAGGACTAAAGCCAGCCTCAGCAACAGGAAGGCATTAAGCAACTCAGTGAGACCCTGTCTCTAAATAAAATACAAAATAGGGCTGGGGTTGTGCCTCAGTGTTCAAGTGCCCCTGAGTTCAATCCCCAGTATACCACCCCCCCAACACAAACACAAAAAAACACTTGCTTGCTTCAATTTAATAATATCATATATAAAAAAAATGTTTTGTGAATTTTGTTAGCCTGCCTTGTTACTTTATATACACTATAAAAATTTGAAAAATTCAAAGCTGAATAAAATAAATACAATATATAAAATTGCCCACAATCTCATCATCTCACATTCTGATATCTTTAACAAATTTCTGCATATATTTCCAATTTCTTTTTATACTAAAATATGTAGTTTTCCTTTAAAGACTGCAAGCAAATCATAATTTAGGTTTGCAATATTTAAAGAATAACTTTTCTCACATCTTTTAATTGTGTTCCTAATATTTAACATTTAATATTTTCTTAAATGTGATTTTAATTTCTGTTCAGTATTCCCTCAAGTAGATGTATTATTATTCTGTATTTAAATGATCCAATTTTCTTCATTATTAAAGTGATTTCTATTTTTGATATTAGAAATAATTCAGGAATAAGCACTCTTATGCATAAACACTTTTTTTTTTCCATTTACAGTTATTCCCATGAAAATGACATTCTAGTTGTTTAAAGGCATTTGAGCAAAGCCTGTGCATGTGTAATATATTTGTTTAGGTATTGATATGTAGTGGAAACTTGATCTTGCAAAATAGCACAAAATTTGCTGTCTAAATACTAACACATACCAATGTTGATGACCTTGTACTTGTCTTCCTGCTCTTGCTGTTCTGTTGTACCCTCAACATGGGCATGCCAGAAAGTGAGAAGTGACGGGACCAGGAGGCTTTGCCCCCTCAGTCAGAAAGACCACCCCTGCACATCTTTGTGCTTGGCTGAGAGCATCCCACTTCACTCACAACATGTGTATTTAAGTGAAATCAGTACATTTTTGCAAACATTTTGCTGTCTTTTATAAAAATCAGTGACTAGATAAAAAACATTGAAGGGCAACAAACTGAGTTATTGCTCTCAACCTATTTTTATTATAGTGAGAGTTATCAGTACAAATGCAATAGTAGTTTTTTTTCCCTTTATTTACAGAAACTATCCTTGTTAAAATAATTGCAAAAAATAAAAAGATTGGATTGATGTATTTTCCTCTGGTCTTCTCCCTTTAAACATAATTGTATTTTTATATAAATTATACTATTATGTCCTGAAATTTTAAACTTAGATTTTCAATGCAAACTTTTCCCATAATGCTACTTAAAAACAAAAAACAAACAAACAAACAAACAAAAAAACCCTTTAGATTATTAGCATTTAGTTGATTGGATGCACATAATCATAATTGTTAAGTGTTTAATTGAATGGCAATTTATTGTAACTATAGATGGCACTGTACATAAAGCTTATTGAAGTTATGAATTATTTCTTTAGTATTGATAAATTAGCAGAACTGGAATTCTTTAATTAAATGTAAAATATTTCTATTCCCTTATACATGTATTTCCCAATTACTTTTATTATGAATATGTAAAGGCATGCATTGTGAGCATTTTCTTATTTTCACATATTCAATTAAAAGCAATATTTCAAAAATTTGACTTTTCTAAATTTCTATAGTGCTAAAATAACTTCTTATGAAAAATCAAGTCTATGCTACTATATGTGAAATTGTTCTTCTCCACCATTATTGACTATGTGCATATTAATTTCCACTTATGTACTTTCTTTAATGTACCTCCTGAAGTTATCACTGAGGTTAACTTTTTTTTCTTTTTCTTTTTTTTTTAATCACTTCAGATATTCTCCCCTTCCTTCCCAAATAATATTTATTAAGTAGACATTCTAAGTTATGGACTCCCATTTCAGGAACTATAATATCACACCTCCTGCAATTCAATTCAGGCTTCAATGAAAAGCTTTTATCTAAGGCATGGGACCTTTTCTTTTTCTTTTTTTTTTTTTTAATCAAATATGGGGTAAGCACAGTTCCCATTATATTAACTGGTTCAGATTTGTGGACACAAGCAACTACAATGTCATCTTTTAAAATTATGTTGAATGAAAAATCACATGTTGGTGAATCCATTTACTTTGTCTATTTATCAACATGAGGTTTTACCCATGAGAGCTGATGATTTCACTTGGAACACTTCTATGTGCCATTATTCATTACAAATACTGTAGAAAAATAACATGCCCCCAATTCACAGTTCTATCACCTAATCAACCCAATAAAATTTTTTCATTAAATTTCACTGGTGTATCTGATTAGGACATTGTCTGAAAACAATTAGCTCATTTAATGTGATGAATAGACAGTAAATTAAAGCATTCTATTTTTAAGCACTACAACATTTTCCTTATTTAGAAGATATAAAAGTAAAACAGAATTCAGATAGTTGAATGAATAGGCTAAAAGCAAAGGTACCATTAAATTTTTACTGATATCAACATGTTTTTATTTCACAAATAGAAATATAAAATTGATATTTAACTTCTAGGACTAAGATAAAATTTCCACCCAAGTCAGGAGAGGTATCTGAGGCCTAATTCCAAATAAAACCACTATTTTCTGGATTTTCAGGCTTCTTTTAAGAATGAACAAAATCTCCAATTTTAATTCTTTTCTTTCCACTAAAATTAGAGTGGACATGTGAGTTCAATTTGAAGTATGTTTCCATATTGCTTCATTCAGAGGTCTATTATGTTTTTACATTCATATTCAAGCATTTCTATTCTACCAATTAATATAGCAGAGATTATGGATGCAATGAAAGAAAGCAATTCTGTTGTGGAGTAAAAATTGTTATTTTCTGCTGTATTAAATTTTCTCTCCTGAGACTGTATTTCTGGTGAAAGTATTTGAAAAGCTAACTGGAGTACAGATACCCCTTATGCAAAGCAGTCAAGACACTTGCTATGTATTTTTTATGAACTGTAGAGTAATCTACTATATTTTGATTGTTATTGGAGTTATTTACTTTGCATCCGGATCAAAATTAATGTGTTGACTGTTATGAAACTCAGTATATATATATAATATATATATATTATTGGAAATTAAGTCTAGGCTACAAAATGTGGAATGGGGATTCAACTTATTTCCCAGCTCATATTTACCTTGGTAAAAATATAAAAAGCAAGGCAATTACAGATGTTTGAAATAAAATCAAAAGCTTGTGAGGTTCTTAGTATGACTCTCAACAAGAGATGTTTTCTTCTTACACTTAGAAGCAAAATATTTTGAAGTAAATGGACCTTTGAAGTCAATAGTGTAAAATTTTATTCCTGTGTTCGCTGTGTTCAAACATTTTTCAAAGCATTGAATTTTTTGCTCAGGATCATTTAAGTGCAGCCTCTTTTTTTTGTCCTCTCTCTCTCTCTCTCTCTCTCTCTCTCTCTCTCTCACACACACACACACACACACACACATACACACGCACACACACACACATATTAAATTCTCTGAAAAAGAAACTAATCAACTTAGAAATCTGTGAATGAAATTTTGTCCTGACATTTAGAAATACTGAGCAAGTTTTCTTTATTAATGTTGTAAAAATTCTTTCATCCTTTATATTGACATTAAAGATGCACTAAAACATACAGATATTAGTATTCTGATCTTGACATATTCATGAAAGAACCTGAAAATAAGTGAGGATATCTATCCACACGGTTACTGTCCTAGGGAAGCTTGACCACAAAATGTCTGAATTTAAAATTCCACATCAACCTTAGGTTGTATCTGTCTAAAATCTCACAAATTATGTTTCATGTTACATTTATACCTTTAGCTCACAAATACTTGCAAATGACAGTAGTGCCTTAGACAGTGTACTCAAATGAAAAGTTTAAAACTTACTACAAGCTTCATAAAGTAGAAATCAGGAGGAAACTGGAAAAAAAAACAAGAAGGACAAATAAATTCATTAAAAGGTATTCAAGGAAAAATAAAGAGAAATCTAAAAATATGCCAAGGAGATAAATGAAAACCACCAACAGAATGAAAATAAAGAAATACAAAATATCAGACATAGCTACAACTTAAAATCTAACTGATTCCATACTGGAGTTCTTAAATGAGATTAATAAGAAAACAGTGGAAGAGATAATATTTAAAATCATGATATAACAACTGTAAGCAACAGCAAAAATATTCTAGAAACCAAAGAAGATATCTGTGTAAGGTTGATAAAGTTATTAATGTAAGCTTAAATTGTATAGCTAAAATGCAAACCTAGCACCAGGTTTTGAAGCACTAACTCTTTAGACATAGTATTCATGATAAATACATAAAAATTGATAGAGGTCTTTAACAGTAAAAAAAAGTTGTGTTGACCTAATTTACACACTAAAAGAAAAACTGATTTTCATTTTGTCTTCTGTAAAGAATCCAATTCAATCCTTTATGCAAAATAGACATCTAAAATAAAATTATTCAGTAAGGCTAAAATCTTGATACCAAATAAGAGAGCATTTATTCTCAAAGCATTAAAGATGAACAAAAGAAAATAAATTATAAAAAATATATAGTAGTTAAAAAATCTATATCTGAGCCATAGACAGCATATGGTATTCAACTTTATAGTATTCTATGGTATTCAACAAAATCATTATTTAGAAATATTAGAGTCATACAAAAACTAATGTTTGCTCTGAGTAGAAATGAGTCAAGTGGACCTAAGACTTGAGACCATAGATATAGCATAGGTAGATAATTAGGATATATTAATATAATTATAAATATTTGAACACACATCAATGAAACATAATATATTTCCTTCAATTTTATATGAGACATTAACAAAATTGAACACATACAGGACAAAGAATAAAAACTCACTGACTTCTGTAAGCAAGAATGATGTTGTATTCACCTAAAACTAAAAAATTAATATTAAAAAGGGGGGGATAGTAGGGGATAGGAATGGTAGCAGAACACAACAGTCACTAATATGCCATTATGTAAAAATGTGAGTGTGTAACCGATGTGATTCTGCAATTTGTATTTGGGGAAAAAATGGGAATTCATAACCCAATCGAGTCAAATGTATGAAAGATGATATATCATGAGCTCTGTAATGTTTTGAACAATCAATAAAAAAAAAAAGAAAAAAAAAGGGGGGGGCTGGGATTGTGGCTCAAGTGGTAGAGTGCTCACCTAGAATGTGTGAGACACTTTGTTAGACACTCAGCACCACATAAAGAAAATAAAATAAAAATATTGTATCAACATAAAACTAAAAGATAAGTATAAAAATAATGTAATCACAGTGCAATATCCTAGAGATCAGTAAGATTTTATGTGTGTGGGGGGGGTGGGTGTGAGTGTGTGTGCGTGTGTGTGTGTTTGTGTGTGTTACTGGGGATTAAACCTGGGGCACTATACCACTGAGCAACATTCTCCAAATCTCCAGCTTTTTTTTTTTTTTTTTTTTCTCTTGAGACAAGGTATCATTAATTTGCTGAGGCTGGTCTCCAACTTTGTGATCATTCTACTTCAGCTTCTTGAGTCACTGGAATTACAGGTGTATACCACCACATGCTGCTCCATATTACATTTTTTAACAGGTTTTCTGAGTAGAATATATAAAATGTAAATTTTCTCAATTTTACCATTCTCTGCAGAATTCAATCCAGAATTGCAAAATTTATAAAATATCAATAATAATATGAGGAAGAATGATAGCATGTATTCTCAGAATCAGTGGTCAGAATAAAATATAGAGCTTTAAGTAATTATAAAAATGTAAATGAAAGAATAGAATCAAATGTATTGGATTCTCAACTCAAACACCTAGAAAGCAATTGGTAAAAATCAACATAAGACAGAAAACCAAGTGGTTATAAACAGAAAGAATAGAACTAATAAATTTAAAAAATAATGCTTTTTCTTTGCAAAGAAAGAAGGAAAAGAAGAAAGAATGAGGAAAAGGAAATAAGACAGAACAAAACTTGATCTAAATCAACAAGAGAGATTTTAAAAAAAAGTAAAATTATTATTACGATGATAATGGTGGTAGTGGTGGTGGTACCAGGGATTGAACCTAGGAGCACTCAACCACTACAAAACATCTCTAGCCCTTTTGCACATTTTGTTTAGAGACAAGGTCTAGCTGAGTTGCTTAGGACCACACTAAATTGATGAGGCTGGCTTTGAACTTGAAATCCCCCTGCCTCAGGCCTTCCAAACTGCTGGGATTACAGGTGTGCGCCACAGTCCCATCAAGAAAGTAAAATTAGACAAGATAAGAAATGACTAGTGGGACCAAAAGATATTTTAATAAACCATTAGAGAATATTTCTAGAACTCTATGCCAATTTATTTGAAATTTTATTTGAAATGAACAATTTCCTGAGGAATATATTTAGCCAAAATTGTCCCCAGGATATAGAGAGCTTTAACTGACTTATGACACAGATGAAATAAAATCTTAGCAAAGAATCATGCCACAAAGGAGTGCCAGGCTTATATGACTTATTTTACTGAGAATAATTCCAGGCTTTGACAGATAATCCCACATAAGTTATACTGTGCTACAGCATAGATTTTCTTTTTAATAAAAGTTGTGAAAATTTTTACAAAACTTAATACTAAATTCTTTTTATAAAACCTAAAATTTACACATCTCTGCCTAAAATATAATATTTATTTAGAAAAGAGATATCACCAACATTTCCATTGCAGTCAGGGACTAAAAAAGATACATGCTATTGCTACTTTAAACATTGCATTGGAGGAATTATTTAACATAAAATCATAGAAAAATTAATAAATGGTCATAAACTTGGAAAAGTATTCAGTAAGAGAACAATATTTAAAATAAAAATAATAGATTTCTTATATGTAAAAATCAATTAGAATCTGTAATGAAAGGAAAAGTACTTTTTATAAAAATATATATTTAGCAATAAATAGGAAATTGAATATAAATGTACAAACTTTTTGTGAGGAAAATTTCAGAATGTTCCTGAAAGATAGTCAGATAGGCTTAAACAAATGTGGAAACTTCTTGTTCTTGGCCAGATTTATAATGTTCAATAAATAATATTATTGAAATAATATTATTTCTATTAAAAATTTTACAGTTTTTATAATTATTTATTTGTAGTAAAGTTTGTGCTGAAATGTTTTATGTAAAGTTGTCTAAACTACACAGCTTCTAATCATTTAGGAAAGAGTGATTAAAGTCTTATGTTCCTACCAGTCTGCTATCAAGTTCATGCATAGGCGTGTGCTCACCTGAAGTTTTCTGAATGATTTTTCTATAGCTCAGGAATAAAGGTGCAATCCAGTGTCCTTTTGTGTTTCTAAGAGTGTGTGTGTCTCCTGGAGATTTAAGACAGAAAACTGAATGTTAGCAGAGAACTAAAAAAATTAAATGTGGCACCAGCAGTTGGTATTTTCATGTTTACTAGAGAGGTGCTGGTTAAATAAAAAGAAAATCAATATCTTCTATTTCTTTGCAGAGTAAAAGTGAGCAAATTACTGTGCGGCATTTGACATCAGGCAACTGGGAAGTGATAAAGATTTTGGCATATGATGAAACGAGTCAAAAAATGTGAGTGCTTTTTGGTTTCACGTCAGGCAGGAAGTCAGATTTTTCAAATGAGATCTTTTCTACTAGATTTGTTTTGCTTACCATTCTAGTGAAAATAGCCAGCCGTGTAAAGAATAATCTCTTTTCAAAGACTTCTATACTTCACTTAAAGACATCTTACACAGAAGCATACACATGACACATACAGACTGAGATTACGAAAAAAGGTGACGATTTTATAAAGAACAAAATGTACGTTTTTCAGATGGATCAAAGTCCTGTGGTTGAACAGCAAAACAGCACTTGCTTGTATTTCCGCAGTTTAGAAAATTCAAGTGAAAGCTGAGTGTGACAAAGATACATCATTACTGATGTTTGTGCTGTTTTCTCTCCTGGACAGTTACTTCTTGAGCACAGAGTCTTCTCCCAGAGGGAGGCAGCTGTACAGGTAGGCACTGTGAAAGGATCTCCTGACAGGTGGGCTTCTTAATAGCCATTAACCCAAAATGATGAAGAGGTGCAAAATTTTGAAATGTTATTTTCAGCATGGCTAGGAAAGAGCCATCGTGTGATAAAACCTCATATTCTTGGTCTCATCTCTTGGTTCTGGGTCCTCTATGAGTCTGAAGGATTATACCTGATAAAAGGAAACTTTATCTGCTTTTAATTTCAGAATCTCTCTCTCTCTCCCCGCCCCTCTCCCTCTCTCCCTCTCTGTCTGCTCCTCTCTCCTTCTCTCCCTTCTCCCTCTCTCTCTATAATTTGCTTCTTTCAATTCTCCACATTATTTGAACTTTATGTATCTTCCCCAGTATCCACTTCTTCTGCTGAGTCTCATTTTGAATTTTTGCTACATTAATGCAGCACATATATAATTTGTTCCTAAATAAAAAACATAATAGCTCTGTGAGCACTTAGTGGAGAGTATAAAGCAGAAGCTTCCTTTTTTGTCCCATAGTTCATAAAATCCAATGAGACTGCTGTGAACATTATTTAAGGAATGTTCATCACATAACTAAAACAAAACAGTACATGAGGGAGTATTTACAGCTGCCTAATTTTCCCAAATGTAGAGCTGTATTCATAGAAAGAGCTGGAGGACACACTTATTTATCATTACAATGTCTCCTCACTCACAAAGCATTCTTCAGACTTTACAAGAAAGGACTTTTATTTTGGGGCAGCCAATGACCTCTTAATTCTAGACTTCATACACACTTTCTAATTTTCATTTCATAGGTCCATTTTTTAAATGTCAAAACTGCCATGTCCTATTTTAAGTGGAAATGCACCATGTTTGAAGAACTATCACCTCTGATTCTTTCCAAGTAGCCTAGATGTTCCTTTGAGAGCAAAACCCTAACTCCCCCTAATTCGCCCCTGCACGCTCATTCATGTACAATTAATTCTTTTTCCTATAAAGCAATCCCTCCTTCTTATTATACCTCCCAGAAGTTCATTTTCTTTGTTTATTCTCTGGGACCTTCTGGAACTCATGTTCCCAAATTCTGACGACTTTCATTATCTTCTACTGAAGAAAAGCTGTTTGTTAAGAGATATCAATTCAAATTTTGGTTTAGAGGTGTTAATCAAAAGTGCTACTCACTTTTTCTTTCTGGTGACCTTAAGCTTATCTTCTTGAAACACATATTATAATTAATGCACAATCATTCAGAGGGTGAAAATATTTATTTGATCATTGTTTTATTGCTTCTATTTTATAAAACTCTTAAAGAAAAATAACCATGTCAGAATTTAAGATTGGTTAAGGTGAGCAAATGGAACTGCCTCAATCTCCCTTCCTTTTACCATTGTAAAATGTGATTTGAATCACAATGAATCCTAAGATTTGTGAGCTTGCCTCATCTTTCTCCTGAGGAGGCAGAGCAGTCAATATATCTATGACCTGTACTAGTGTAACCAACTGTGCTATAAAGAAAATGTAGTACCAATAAATTTTCCCTTAAATAGCTCATCAAATGCCAGTTGGCTTGACTGTAAGATAATGTTAGTGTTTGATCCAGAAAACTCAATCAGTGTCTTGCTCAAGCTATAAAAATGGTCAATGGTTGACTTAATGTATGGCCCCGGAGTTCCCTGCATACTCAGAACTATATTAACATAGTTGGTAATACATTTGTTTAGTTTCAAAATTTGCATTTCTTATTCTGGCAATCTCATAATCTAAGTAATGAGAAAATATCAGCATAAATCTCTAGGGAGCTTGGATCTGAAAGCTTCATGGAAGCATAGAAAGGGAAAAGTTTTAAGTCTTAGTCACTGGATTGCTGTGTGAAAGTGGGACAATTTCTAAGGCTCTCTGTGTTGCTGGTTATACAATATTCTGATATAACTAATGAAACTGGATTATATGGCTAAAATGGTAAATTTTATGTTCTATATATTTTATCACAATCAACAATATAAATGGATATGATTATCTTATAAGTCATCATACTGGTAAACTAGCTAAATTGTTTTACATGCCTAGTAAATACATATTATATTGCCTTTAGTAAAGTTAAAGTATGAATTATAATTAGCTTGCAATGTTTCAAATGTGTGAAATTTTGACTTGTGAACTCAAATTAACATTCCATTGCTTCTGGTGCTTCTGGTACCCACTTTAACACCACTGCTCCATCCCATGACTGTGGCCCACTGCATGTTGAAACCAATGTGACTATTATTTGTATATAAATTCCCAAATCGTGTTTCATTCCAAAATGCAACTGAGAAAATTTTGTACAATTTTTAAAAGATATTCTCAGTTATATTTTCATCCATTAAGTAAGATAATATCATTTATAAAATAAGACATTCAATATAAGTAATTTAACCTTGGGTGAATATGTCTGCCCCATAATGTTAAGCACCATTATTGTAAAATAAAGATGATGATAACTTTTCTCTTTACCTCCTGTATTTATTAAAGCATGTGTTATCATTAGCATTATATGTATTATAATACAGAAGTTACTTTTCTTCACCTAACATTTTACTGCAAAGTTCTTAATTCTCTGAACAAAATACCCACAAAACGAAATTACACCTCATTATATGGTTTAGTTTCATTATATTTTAATCTTGAAATGCTTCCATTTGGAAGAAAGACTCCCCCATGTAACAGTTCCAATAAGTACTTTTTATTGCAGGTACTTTGGGAGGAAAAATATGACATTGATGCCAAATTCTAATGCTTAGACTATTGAGTTTAGAAAATCATAAGCTTGACTTTGTGTGAATTGTGGAAATATTTATTTATTTTTTGAACTGACATTTATCAGTGACTACTTTATCTCTATCTGTGGCCAATTTCCTTTAAGTCTGAAAAGTACAGAAATATGTGTAAAGAAAATGCAAATAACAATAAGTTACATTGAGTCCTATGGAAATCAGTTTCTTTATAGCCATATATAAATACATATTACATATATACAGGCATGCATAATTTTAATTTTATTACAGAGAAGAAAAATGTGTGTGTCTGAACATTAATAAAGGAAATTCATTTTGTATGTGTATGGTGAGTCATAATTTATAAGGAACTTCTGTGCAAACACTGATATAGCTTTTCTGTTTAAGTTACACTTTATTTAAATGTGATATACACATTCAAGTAACTTCTAACTTTCATTTTCTTTCTCCAGTGCTTCTACTGAAGGATTATTAAATCGCCAATGCATTTCATGTAATTTTATGAAGGAACAATGTACATATTTTGATGCCAGTTTTAGTCCCTTGAATCAACATTTTTTATTATTCTGTGAAGGTAAGGTAACATAGGATTTCTGATTGCATTTGATGAGTTATCTATTACTACCATAAATAAATTTAACTGTTAAACATTAGAGATACAAATAGCAATTAGGAGTGAGACCTCATGTATATATAATTGATAAAGGCTATATGAACATGGGTATTTTTAAAAAGGTGAATATACATTGATGAACTCAGCTATTTAAGAAAAGTAGTAGTGTTGTTACAACAATGTGTTTGTTGTTAAAACATTTTGGATATATGGAAAATGAAATTTCTCTGTTTCTGTTTTCTTTAGTTCTGAGCAATCCCATCACACCTATTACTTCTATTTTTGGACAGTATGCCATATCTTCCATGATTATATAGTATTTCTAGAATGTTCTTAAGAATCACTCACTCTTTAATCTGTTGCTCTGTTTTCTGAAGACAAATTGGAATCCATGTGCCCTCTTATAATATGATGAACTGAGTGTTCCTTCCGTCTAAACATCAAGCTGTTCTTTTTTTTAGAGAAAGGAATAGACTAACATTAACTCCTTTTTAGTTATTGCTCTCTTGGTATCTAAAATGAAATAATCAAAAGAGAAAAATACCTCTTTAATATTATCAGGGGGAAAAACTGGATTTTTAGATAGAGTTCCTAATTAAGAAGGGAGGTTCAAGATAACATCTTATGGTAAAAACTTAACATATATTTTAAATATTTGAGATTTTGGTTAATGTATTTTTAAATAAACATATGATCAGCCCCCTTTTTCATTATCTTGTAGGTAAAAGTTTCAAGTTTAAATAAATTCTTTCTTTCGTGACTGATTACAAATAGAATATAATTTCGGATCAGCTGATGGCAATAAATGTCATGAATCAATTTCCTCAACATCAGTGATTATTGTATAAAGACTAAAGATAGAAGAGTACAGCACATAGGGCTGGCTAACATCAAAGAAGTATATAAATAAAGGGTATTTGGGAACATGAGGGTCTTAGCAAAATCAATGGAAATAGTGCTATTCCAAAGTTCTTAATTATTTGAACAAAATACCCACAAAACGGAATTATACCTCTTTATATGGTTCAGTTTCATTACATTTTAATCTTGAAATGCTTACATTTGGAAAAAAGACTCCCCCATGTAACAGTTTGAATAAATATTACTTAGATGTCTTTAAAAATATTTATACTTGTATTTTTAACATCAGGTCCAAGAGTCCCAGTGGTGAGCCTACATAACACAGACAACCCAGCAAGTGAGTACACAGGATGTTGCTTTAGACTAGTTCTGCCTGGCATTGACATTAGCCATTATGTGTTTTTCAAGATGTCTGAAGAACCTTCTTCAGACCCAACATGGGGAAATCTGTGTGGACACCATCAATTTGACACTATATAAGTAAGAATGACAAAAAAATCGAGTGGCTTGAGTTATCTTACAGCTAGGATTGGATCTTAGCTGCCTAAAATGGGGTACCTACTATCTACCTCAATCCCATGATGAATGATGAATGAGGCAGGTGCCTTTCAACCTTCTGAACCTTTCATTCTTTATGGGCCTCATGTAGGTTGTTCCTCTGGAACAATGCCTTATATGGACATTTGGAATAATTATGAAAAATATGTTATTTTATAAATGTTATACTGTCTTAAAGATATCTACATCTTCTAGTTTAATATACTCACTTTTATTCATTTTATGTTTATTCAACTTTATTTTTAAGTAGATATATACATTATCAAGCAAAGTGACCAAGCTAAGGCAATACTGTGTTTATGTACTTGGCAGTAGAGTGGATAAATAAACATATGCTTGAGCTAAGTTTAGAAATACATATCCAGATTGCTTCCTGCCTTCCTGTGTCATTCCTTTCTTTCATCTTTGCTTCCTTTTTTCTTTTTAGTTTTATTTGATCAATGCTCTTATGCTCCAGTGATTAAACATAAACTACTGTAATCTAAATGAGGCTCATTCTATTAACTCTTTTCATCTTTAGAACTTCCCTGAGATAGGGAGTTTTATTATCTTTTTTTTTTTTTTTTTTTTTTTGGAAAAGAAAGCTGAGACACAGAGAAGTTAAATAACTTGGCCAAAGTCATACTTCTAAATGGCAGGGCCAGGAATAAAGTAAAACAGTTTGACTTCAGGTTAGGGTTTTTGCTCAGTGTAGAAGTGCACATCTATAATCCCAGCAGCTTGGGAGGCTGAGACAGGAGGATCATGAGTTCAAAACCAGCCTTAGGCAAAAGCAAAACACTTAGCAACTCAGTGTGACCCTCTCTCTAAATAAAATACAATATAGGGCTGGGATGTTGCTCAGTGGTAGAGTGCCCCTGAGTTCAGTCTCCAGATGGAAAAAAAAAAAAAAAAAGATAGGGTTTGTAATTAGTAGAGTACAATGGTACCTTTTTCTATCATGTTTTTGTCCTGTATCACATTTATACTGAAGTAGGAGTCTTAGATATCATCAGCTAGAAGAGTCACAGATATAAAAGTGGAAAGTTGAATGATAAATAATATTTTGAGAAAACAGGCACCATTTATACATTGCAAGACTACCAATACTATACTTATTTATACTATCTTCATACTTCAATACTAACATATGGAGGCTAACTGCCTGCCCTGGACAAAGACAGATTCAAATTTGTATTGTAGTTTTTATTATTGTTATTGCTGTTGTTTTGTCTGGCCTAAAGATGGGTTAGCATATATTTTATTATTTGTTTATTCCTTTACCCCGGTCCTCAGTATATATCTTAAAAAGGTTATAGAAGCAAACTCAATCTGTTCAATACTAACAGTGACAGCAAAAGTTATTAAAATAAACACAGCATGGTTGATGAAATACAAGGAAGGATGAATTACATAAATTCTTAGAGAAATCATGATATGAAATGATCCCATCATATACTTCTTGTGAGATCTTATACAAGTTAGTTAATGCCTCATAGGGTCAATTTCTTCAGAGAGAAATAAGCAAATGAGTTTGCAGTAAGGTTGAAATAAATTCATAACATTCAGGCCACACTTTATAAATGACAACTACTGTATTTTATTGCATATTCTGCCTTTAACAAAGGGTGATTAAAAGGAAATTCCCACTCTAATTTTAATTTAATTTTTTTTACTATAACAAGACAATGTTTTTATAATAACATTGTGGCAAATTATGAAACATTTATTCTGCAAGTTACAAAATATGTCTCTTGTAAATGATGAAACATTTCTGTTTAAGGGAAGTCTTTCTGATCTTCCTAGTTAGATGCCAAATCTAATTATCTCTTGATCAAAACAAATTTTTTTAAAGGGCTACAAACAGTGGTCAGGTGTTCACTTTTCAAAGAACAATTACTTATGGAAATAAAATGTACATTTAATGAGAAGTCTGTCTTTTGGTTGGTAAAAGTAAATACACCAATGAATCAGTATTAACTCATATTGAGCCACAGAAAAAAAGCCACGAGGAGAAACTTGTAAAACAAAATTAAAATATTTAGCAAACATGAAAAACAACACAATGGTTTTCAAAGAAGTGAAAAATAAACATTGCCATGTAAGTTTTTGTAACAAACTCATAGCAGTACAACTTTACTTTAAAGATGAAGATATAATTTCTCCTAACTTGCTAGCAGAAATATAAATCGAAGCCACCATTTTTTCATACATTTTTTTTAGTTGTAGATAAACACAATACCTTTATTTATTTTATGTGGTGCTGAGGATCAAACCCAGTGCCTCACATGTTCGAAGCAAGTGATCTACCACCGAGCCCTGGAGCCACCATTTTGGGGAAAATATTAACTTAGTCATAAATCTTTGATATTTTATGTCCTTTTTATTTACTTTTAGTGGTTTTTTTTTTTGAAAAAAAAAATGATTCTAAATCAAATTATTTTAACAAGGCTATTGATAATAAAAATATTATAAATTACAAAAAAATGGGAGTTTATAGGAAAATTTAATGTAATATGAGTCCCCTGGATGGCTCCCATTTACTGTTCCAGAATCAAGTTTAACTCCTTATTCTTCTCTTCCATGTCCTCTGGCTCAGAAGTAGTTTGTGTAGATAACTTTGGTTCTGTTGACCTGTGGTTGACAGTCAGATTCAGGGGATAGCAATCAGGTAGGCAACTAGTGACAGGGAGTAAGTGACTTGGAGTTATCTATCCATCAGGCCTGTTCCTGTAGAGTCTTCACAGATTGGCTGTAAGGTCTGGCTAAAGTTATTGACCTCTCAATATGGAATCCATGCACAACCATCTGCATGGAGATCCTAATAAACTACTCTCTCCTCCTGACCATCAGGCTTAACAACTCTCATAACCTTGGGTTACCATACCATCCTTTTTTTTTTTTTTTTTGTCTGTACTGGGGATTGAACCCAGGACCTGCCCATGCTACACAAGTACTGTACCACTGAGCTACATGCCCAGCACTGTACTATCTCTTAGGTTCCTCCTACCTCCCAATGTCCATAAGTCTGCAATAAATATCTTTATCAATAATCTTAATAAATTATTCTAATGGTTGAATACTATCAGTTTCCTATCAGAATTAAAATAGAATATATTTGTAAAAAACTATTTTTTTAAATGTTTAAGTTACATGTATAGGTCATTAAGGAATCAAAAAACTAGTTGAAAATGTACATAAAATTTCGAGAAAATACATGCAAATATTAAAAGTTTGTACATTTATTTGCCGGACAGCTTCCAAATGATTATGTTGTAGTTCTTCTGTGTTTTCTAAAGGTTCTACAATGAACATATTACTTTTATACTAAAAAAATAAATCCTTCAATAAAATGCTTAGTGACTTGAGAAGTGGCATAAATATGTAGAATTTTACTTAGTTAATATTTCAAAAGATCTTTTTTTCTGGACTGCTTTCTATATTTGTTTATTTTTCATTACATAATAAAATAATCAAGGCAGGCTAACTTTATAAAGAAGAGAGGTTTATATTGGCTTGCAGTTTTGGAGATTCACTGACCAAGATCATGTAGACCCCATTGATTCAGCCTCTGGTGATAGTGTTCTTGCTGTCAGAGTCCCAAGGGACACAGAGCATCTCATGACTGGAGACAGCACCTGTCTATATCTGTGTCAGTGTGTTTCTCTCCCTCTGCTTATGAAGCCACACACAATTCATTCATGAGGGTGCCAACACCAATAGCAAAGTCAGATTAAGTTTCCATCCTCTTGACACCATGGACACAGGGCTCTGGGGATCTATCTCCTGTGGGACTCTGGCCGACAAACCATGTTCAGAGCATAGCACTTCTGTTCCCTGTTCTCCTTTGAAATTTCAGCTTTCTCCTTCTCTAACTTCATGTATTTTTTTAAATTTTTCTCTTTTTTCTTTTGAGCTTCTATTTCCTTTCTTCTTTTCAATTCCATCTCCTTTCCCCCATCTCTCATTATACTGCCTCTTTCTTACCTTTCGTGTTTTCGCCTCCTTCCTAGTTTTCTATCCTCATTGTCTTCCCTTTACTTCCTTTACTTTGCACCTAGAATGATAATAGGCCACTACCTCCTGTTACAGTGAGTAACAAAGAATGTGTATTAATATACTTTCTGAACTTATCATGAAAAGAATGCTTTTGCTCTTCATGTTCTGAAAATGGTTTTAATCTTCTTTATATTTATTTGTCTTATCTAGAATTTATTTTCCTGTAGCTATGATGGATATCTATTTCAGGAGTAAACTGACAGTATTCAATTTAAAAGTAAAAACTTGCTAATTATGGTTATCATCATATAATTAGTTTAGTTTATATATAATTAGGTTTCTCTCCACTGGCATTTTATTAAAAACAATATGAAATTTCTAGTGTGCTAATCTTACATTGGTGCTTCTAGATGTACCTATTCAATTATTTAATTACTATTTTTAATAAATAAGCCAGCACACACTTATTAAAAACTTCATTTAATTAGAATAACTTATTACGAGAAGTATAAAAGTAAATGTTTAATAGATACATTGCCACCTTTGTAGTTAATAAATATTAAGTGGTATTGAGTTCTTCTACATTTGAAATGGTTATTTTAACTATAATAATTAAGTGTATTTTTATAATTAGTGCTTAGATTTTAAATGGTAAATCCTTTAAAAATTATAGAAATACATTTAGGAAGACACAAATTGGTGTGAATATACTCTGTATACAACCAGAGATATGAAAAATTATGCTCTATATGTGTAATGAAAATTGTAATGTATTCTGCTGTCATATATAAATAAAAATCAGTTAAAATAAGTATAATAATAGAAATTTCGCAAACCAATGACTGCCCTTGCTAATAATAAAAATATTCACATTTTTAAACATTTAAAATTAAATGTATGTGATAGCTTCCTTGAAAATTTGCTGTGTTTAAGGAATCTGAGGGATTTTTTTTCACATTTTAGAGATGTAAGACACTTGTAGGAACAATTAATCTTCAGAATTTATACCAATTTACACAGAGGTAATTGGTTGTGCCTGAGATCCCATATAGAAGTCACAGTCCAATGAGAGTGACACAAAATGAAATGATTATCATATTGTGAAAGTTTCATCAGTATAAATGGATGCAGTTCAGGGAAAAGAGAAGTTAGTATACAGGGATTTCAAGAGAAAAGAGCCTTCATGTACAGAAATGAGAAGTCATGAAATATGCACATTGAAAGATACAGTTATTTAGCATAGCTAAAACAAAACAGTTTAGAAAATAATGAAGGATTATGAGGCTACATGGGTAGGTTGAAGCCAGATCATCTTATGTTTCATTCTTAGGAATTCACATTTAACCATAATAACTCAATTACAAATCTTTAACATGGTTACAATGTTCATATTCTGGTTATCAGATAATGGAAAGTTGACAAGGCCACCCTCACCTAAAAAAAAAAAAAGAGCAAAGATAACTGGATAAAACATATGAAACAACTATTGTCCTATGTTGTTGGACAGTAGTCAGCAAGGTCGTCCAATCCCTGAAGGAAGGAAGGAAATAAATTAGTGTTGTGAATCCACTGGATTTATGGTTGGGAATATTTTGTGAACTAGAGAGCAAGAAGAAAAATCTAAGCAGAGCCATGGATACCCCTGAATTGAAGAGATAGAAACTAGTTTTCAGAAGGGTTGGAGCTTAAGAAATATTAGAAAGGTGGGAAGACCTGGAAAAGAAAAAGGTGCATGGAGAGAACCCCAGGTATCAGCAGAGGGCTCTGTCTCTGGAGACTCTTTCCAAAATACTCATTTGAGGATGTGCTGCAAGATACTCCATGACCTAAGCAAAGCCAGAGCTCATACAGTGCTGACCTTGTTCCTCATCAGATGGAACACCAGGGCATTTAGGGCAGATCCCAGAAGAGCCATGCATTTTAGTAGAATTAAACTAGTCATAGAGAGTCACTCAATCTCACAATGAAAGGTATCTTAAAATCTTGAAATGATCAAGCTCTCCTAAAAGTAACTTAAATATCTGCCAGATAAAGCCCAACAGTTTAAAATAAAAATTACAATGTAATCCAAAATTCAAAATGTAAATATCCCAATGGTCAGTATCTAATAAAAATTTCTGGGCTATGTGAAAGAATTAAAAAAAATATGACTCAGAACGAATAGAAATATTAGAGAATAAAACAGATTCAGAAATGACAGAGATGACAAAACCCACAAGCAAATACAACAAATAAATTACTAAAGTGTATTAAAAGTGAGGAATAGAATGCATTTTGTAAAGGAACTTTATAAATTTGAAATATTTTAAGTAAAAGCTTTATTAGAATGTAATAAAAGCAGAATGGACAGTACAGAATGAAAGATAGGTAAGCTTGAGAAATCTGTAAAAGCTTTCCAGGCAAGAGCAAAAGAATGAAAGAAATTAACCAAAATTTCCATTAATGGCAGGCTAATATCTTCATCTTTCATATTTTTAATTGGAGTCATAAAGTGGGTGGGGGCTTGTAAAAATGATGAAATAATCGTCAATAATTTTCAAAATCTGATTAAAATAAAAATTGTACACAAAAAAATACCCATGATGCATCTCAATAAAACCACATCAAAATACAAAACAAACTGTTGCAGAAATTGTGAAATTTCAGTGATGCAGAAAGCATATCTCAAATCATGAAAAACAAAAGGGCATATGATATCTGTACATTCCATACAGAGTAACAAAGAAAGATTGTATATATTTCAGCAGAAAAAAAAGCAGCTTAAAGGCCACAGAGCCAAATACTTAAAACACTGTTAGAAAGCCAAATTAAACCAAGCAAAATACTCAACCTAGAATAACAAACTTAGAAAAAAATCCTTCAAAGGTGAAGACAAAATCAAGCTTAAAGAAGAAAAGTAAAAAAAGAAATGGCACTTCTGAGTCACTCATGAATCAAATATGTTCAAAAATCATTAGAAAATATTTTGAACCAAATAAATATGAAAATACAATAAATCCAAATTTAGGGATAACTACACTTGTGACTTTGGTAGGGCTCTTTATTTTTATTTTCTATAAAAGGGAAAGGTTTAAAATCAATGATCTTAGCTTCCACCTCATGAAACATACCTCTAGTCCCAGCTCTTGAGCAGGCTGAAGAGAGAGGATCACCAATTCTAGGCCTGCCTGAGCAACTTAGCAAGACCATCACTGAAGAACTTAGTGAGACTCTGTCTTAAAAATTAAAAAATACAAAGGCCTGGGTATGAAGCTCTCATAGGTTTAAGTCCTAGTATCAATCAATCAATCAATAAATCAAGAAACTGTAAATCATTAAATAAAATTAATTAAAACAAAGCTGAAGTAAAGGGTGAATCATGTATCTTGATGGTAGAGCACTTGCCTAGCATGTGTGAGGCCCTGAGTTCGATGCTCAGCACCACCCACACAAAAATAAATAAGTAAGTAAATTTTAAAAAATTTTAAAGGTGAAAGAAGAAATAAACATGAGTAGATATAAATAAGTAAATTTTTTGGTGTCAACATACATTATATACAAATAGAGATATGATAAATGGTGGTATAAAGGTGTATTAAGAATTGTATTGAAAAAAAATGAGAGCTCATGTATAATGGCATAATTTGGCATGAACATACTTAATATATAAAGTTACAAAAAATTGTGCTGTGAATGGATAATCATGAATGTAATGCACACCAATATTGTCATGTATGTAAGAAATAATTTAAAAAAGGAAAAAAAGAAATAAATAAGTAAATTTAAAACAGACTAGCAATAGAGAAAAATACAGAAAAAGGTACTTATGTGACAAGATCAACAAAACAGATAAAATTCTAAAGAGAGACATAAAGAAATAGAGAAAATGTAGTGTCATTATCATTTTCATTAATAGATTAGGTGATGCTAATTCACATCCTACTGACACTTAGAATTATAATAAAGGGATACAATAAGTAATTTATACCAGTAAATCTGATATCTTAGATAAAATGGATGGATTCCTTAAAAGACATGGATTGGTAAACATTTACTGAGAAATAATATGATACATAAACACCCTATTATCTGCTAAATTTTCTAAATTCACAATTACCATTCTTTTCAGAAATAAAGCTCCAGTTCCAGATGAGTTCACTGGTGCATTCTATGAAACATTTAATAAATTACTACCAAGCTTGCTCAAACTTTTTCAGAAAATGTAAGGTTGCCATTATATGGATAAATAAAATTTTCATGAATTTAAATGTATTACTCTTTAACTAAATAAACATCAGGTCAAACCTAGAAATTTTTAGACAAGACAAGACATTATGACTATATGAAGTTTACCCAGGAATACATATTGCTGCAGCCTTTAACATTTAATTGGTACATTCCCCATAATCTACTGACAATGCAAATAATTTAGAAAACACATTTGACAAACTATAATAATACATTAATAGTAATTAATAATTACTCAGCAAAATAAAAATAGAAATCACTTAATTTAATGGATGTTTTATACAAAAATATAAACAGCTGGTAGCATTCTTTTATTATTATTATTAAATTTAGTTGATTTTATTTTTGAGACTGGGGCTCCCTATATTGCCCAGGCTGGCTTCAAACTCATGATCCTCCTGCATTAGCATCCAGAAGAACGGGACTGATATCATTCTTCATGGTGAAAGATGATGCTTTCCCCCCAGGTTTGGGGAAGTCAAGAATGTCAGCTTCAACCTTTTCTGTACAAATGTAGTAGATGTAGCCAGGACAATAGTAAGAAAAAGAAACACAAGTAGTGAAACTGTCATCATTTGCAGAAGACATACTTATTAGCAATCAAACAAGTGAAAACTATGGAATAGCAAAATAAACTCTTAGAAATAAATGCATTTACTGTGGTCATAGTATGGCTCAAATACAAAATGCAATCATTTTATGAAATGCAATGAAAAATTAAAATATAGTTCAAAGTACTGTTTAAAATAACATCAGAAATTTATAATTTCTAGGAATAAATCTGATGAAAATGTATAAGTTCTCTAAAATAAAAGCTGTATAAATATCTGGGGAATCTTAAAGATCCAAATGGATATATACTCATGTACATTTACATATTTTAATATGAAATATCTCCCCAAAGAAACCTATAGTTTTAATACAATGCAAATGATTTAGAAAACACATTTGACAAAATATAATAATACATTAATAGTAATTAGTAATATAAAAATAGAAATCACTTAATTTAATGAATGTTTTATTAAAAATACAACAGCTGGTAGCATTCTTTTATTATTATTATTATTCTATTACTATTATTATTATTATTATTATTATATTACTGACATACCCTTTATGTTTTGTCAGTCTGATTTTTCTGTTTTTGCTTGATTTTCAGTATTTTCTATTGTCATACTGTCAAGCTTATTGATCTTTACTACAGAATCTAATATTAATTCTACCCACCATATATATTTTTTTATTTTAGACTGTAAATTTCATGTATTTCATATTCTTCAATTTTTATTTTTAGGAATATGTTACATGTTCGTGCTTTTTATATCTTATTGAACAGCTAGACTATAGTTTCCATCTGTTTTAATGTCCTTATCTGGGAAATATATCATCCGTGTTATTTCTGTGTTATTTTAATTAATTTTGTTCTCATCCTGAGTTTTTGTATTCTATCCAGAGATTTTGAATTTCACCTCCTTTGTTGCTTGATAATTTTGTATTTCTTTCAAGATTCTTAAGCAAAGTAGTATTACAAGTAGATTTTCATTTTGAAAATGTAGTGCTAATTTCAGTATATTGGTGCAAATGAAGAAAATGTCACTGGAATAAGGAAGTTCAGTTAGAAATTTGTTATAGTAATTTAGGAGACCAATTGTGAGAGTTTAACTGGTACCTAGCACAGTGACTGTTGAATGGTTAAAATTGGGTAATTTATTTGTGGTATTGTACTGATTCTTAATTAATGCATAGTAATGAGCTATTTGTACTGCCCTTTTTGGTTATAGAATATTTTATATTGGAAAGCAATTCTAAGCTGAAGGAAGCTATCCAGAAGAAGAAGTTAGTAAAGTCAGAAATAAAAATCCTTCATATCGACGACTATGGTAAAGTTTTGTGCATGCTCTGTTATTCAAGAACAACTTTCTCTGCATCTTTTAGGTTTACATGTAAATGACTCTCCATCTTTAATATTTTTTTCTTTATTTAAAAGAACTACCTTTACAGTTGTCCTTTCCCAAAGACTTTATGGACCGAAACCAGTATGCTCTTCTATTAATAATGTAAGTATTTTAATTGTTTTTAAAATAAAGGGATCTAAAGACTGTATATTTCTTATGCTTCAATAAAAAATAGAAGCCCTATGCATGTAGCTAACTTGGGTATCTGTCATTTGTTTGGATGTGAAGGCAATTATACTCAGGTCCATATCCACCTGCTGTAGAGCCCTGCCACAATGGGAAAGCAGACCAGAGTTACAAATTATTTCCATTTTCTTTGAGAAACTAAACTGGTTTGTCTTATCATTAGGCTCCTGCTTTGGCCTAGACCCCAAGTTATAAATGTTGAAACTGACAATGATATTTTTGATAGAAGAGAAAAGTAAAGACTTGTACAAGGAGCCAATTTAAATATTTGCCTTATTGGAAAGGAAACTTGCATCATTTTTAGAAGCAGGATGATGAAATTTTTTATTTTTGAGCCCAGCTAAACCTTAATTCAAATTGGAGCTGTAAGATTTACCAGCTCACTATTTAATTTTTCTAAGCTTCTGCTTCCGCATAAATTAATTGAAGCTAATACTATGGTATTTTATATTCACATATAGTATTCTAATATGCAAAATATTTATATAAAATATATATTAGCATAGTGTTTGGTAGAGCATAAATAGTTGGAGATAGTGCATAATAAATTGTAAGCATAGTCATAATTATTATCATAGATAGTAGTATTTTTAAGTATTTAATTTTATCAATATAAATATTTAATGTGTGATTTAGTTTCCATAAAATTATTTAATACATAGATATTACTGAAGCATGTAAAGTGGTATAGTCATGCCACAGAATTTACTTTGCTGCATTTTGGCTGATGAAGGAAAGAAAGTAAGAAATGGAAGGGAGGGAAGGAGGGAATGCTAAATCATGTCATGTTATTTCTATTTTTAGATACTGTTTACATTAAATATTAATCACTTTATTCAAAATCCTTAGTTTTTGGAGGCAAATTCCCAAGAGTTATGCTAAAGATGGCACCAAACCAAACTAAGGATTTTTTATTTAATTTATATTTATAAAAGTGTTCTATTCTTTTAAATACCATGTTTATTTCTAAAATATTTGTGCTTAGAAATATATGTGGGCCGCAATGGCATAAGTATAAAGTGTTTTTTTTAAGAATATTTTATACTCATAATTTAAAGGCATATCTTTCTTCTGATTAAACACAGATCTCAGTAGCAAATTGACTTCCCAGTCTAAAAATAGCAAGAATTAAAATGTTATTTCACAAATGAGCAATTGGACAATGCTGAGCAATACATAGAGTGACCACCACTAACTGAGTTTATGAGCTGATTTAGTGTTTGGGGTGTGGCTGCTTTATTGCTACTCTATGCAGTGTATCTGATACTCAGCAAACGATGAGCCATTTCTTAATCTGTGGAGGTGGGTTTACATCCAGGAAATTCTATGGAGAAAGCAGGAGTGGGAGACTTATGTACCTGAGTGGCTGAAAGAAAAACTGTCTTTGAAGAAAATGGCCCCTTGTCAATTTGGCAACAATCTTTTGGCTGAATCTTCATTATGGGACTTCAGAAGAAATGGCCCTCTGAGGGCCTCTCTTGGCCATATGTTCTCTAACCCTAACCTAATTTTATGTTATTGAAAGGATAAGTTAATTAATAGGGACAGAACATTTTCACTGTAATAGAAAATCTAAGAGGCTTTGCCACCACAGATGGACCTTGGTGACTTGGATTTGCTGTGGTCTCTACGTAGTAGTCATGATGTCCTTTCCCTGGCTACACCTCATCCCACCCTCAGTCTCTCTCCAAACGCTTGTCTTTCTCTAGTCTTTCTGTGTGACACTATAATGAGTCCTTAAGGCCGTAGTCTGCATCTATTTTTATATTGTTTATACATCATTGTCACTTTCAACATTTATAAGTTGGGGTCTATCTTTTTCATATTATTCTTGTTTCCTACTCATGTATATGAAATTTAGTACAACAAATGTATACCAGGTTGCTCTATCTGGAAGAAACCATGCTAATGGCTATGGAGAAAGAAACAGATTGCAGGCACAGTTCTGAGACCTGGTCAGTGTATTTTCACAATGCTAGCATACACGGAGGAACCTTTTGTAATTCTGTGATAGTGCAGAACTGAAAGTGATATGAGAAATATAGTACCATTTCACATGCTTATTTGATAAATAAAAAAAAAAAAAATGTGAATCTAAAAAGCCTAGGCCCTAGAAACAATCCAGAGAATTGTACTTTAGAGTTTAGTGCTGTGCTACAGGCCCATCATCTCATCCCACTGTCTACTCTTTTACATCAGCCCATACCTTCCATACTGGGTAAATGTCTAATCCGAAGAGGCAGCAAATGTTATAGGAATTTCCAGAATGCAATATGTTTTATTGTGCCTCCCTGACTTTGTTCCCTTCTCCCTGAATTTTATTCCCTCTCGTTGAATCCCAGAGAACCCCTGGTCATCCATCAAGGCTAACCTTCCCAAAGCTTTCTTCCAATCTCCTTCCTATTCCATTTATATTCTATCGCCATCCCTAGTGCTCTCCTCCTCTTACATGGACAGCCTTCTGCAAGCCTCCTTCATCGATCTTGAGACACACTGGCTGTGTTAAGACTTTTCAACTTTTATTTTTATGAGGATACTTTTAGATGATCTTTGTGGAATTCCCGACTCCCACTAGATTTTTGACCAAAGTTTCTGAAGCAAGATCCATATTCTAGAAGTGAGTACTTAGAGAAATAATTTATAGTTAAAGGGATATTTAAATATCTTAAGAAAATACAGTTTTTAAGCCATTTTATTTTATGCATTTCATGAATTAGACAATGCTTGGTTGATTTGTGCATTCCTTCTAGCACCTAGCTCTTGCAACAAGAGTCACTCTACAAATATGTAGTGAGTGAATAAATGGATGAAATTCAAAAAACATATAAGTATGGTCACTCTCATTCCTTTTCCCACAAAGAAATTCTAACTGAAGAGCATTATTATTTTTATCCAAGTATTCTCATCATCCAATCAAAGTTTTACACATCAGAGTCCTATAATTTGGTCATCTTGATAGAAGTGAGCTAGTTTTGAGCTGTTTTCTTTATAATTATTGTTAAATAGCATGATATAATTCACTAATTCACTCGTAGTGAGTGAAGTTATCCAGTCACTCATATCCAACAGTTGAGATGACACTGTCCCCTGTTTTACATACATATTTTTTATTCCCTTAACATTGAGAAAGATTGTTTAAGATTGTTATTAGCATCCAGCTCATGGAACCATAAATCCTTGCCTTAATTCACTAGTGTTTCCTGAGAGTTCATCTTCTTCAACAGCCAGATATCCAGGGGATAATTCAGTTCTAGACTGCCACCTTCCTTTCTACCCATACTTCCTTTCCTTTGGTTTGTGGCTGTGACCTCTCTTAGATGCTTTTCAATCGTACCCTCAGGGCAAACTTGTTGAAATTTCTATCTAAAAATGTAGCTCTCACACCAACCAGCTCCTCCCCAAAGAGAAATCTGGCATTCTTATATCAGAAACCACTTCACTCAGGAAACTCCACCTTCTCGATCCTTCCTTTGTGTGTTTATACAGTTAGTAGTGCACTTAGTTTCTTTGACCCACTGGAAAAATTCTACTACTTCTTTAACATATATCTCTAGATAATTCTATGCACAACTCTGTTGTAAACATGTAACCATAACAGATATTAATAACTGCTTTGCTCTCTCTTCTGTTAAACTCACAAGTCCTTGATGGAAAGGATAGGGATTGGAATTGGAACAAAAATTGGAACATTATCGGTATTCAGTAAAAATCAATAGAATGAATGCACGGGTACATGAACAGAAAAGTATATGAATCAATCAGCCTAAGTGTTCATCAAGAATGAAATGAGGTGGGAAAACAGAAAGAAGCAAATGACTTCAGACTTTATAATGTGTATAAATTTAGCCTCTACACAAGTCAACTCCTCTGTGGTTTAGTTTTCTGTGGAGTAAAATGAGAGGTGAGTTTCTCATTTCTCTTAGGGTCTTTCTGGATATGGATAAATGTGGACTGATTTTTATGTCTTCACACTGTGTCTTTACAATTAGATCATTCAACTTTTCTCCTCTAATTGTAACAATTAGTAATAGATACTAATGATTGTTTATTTTGTATGAGGCCTTATGATAAGAATGTATGGACTCTTTTAAATGCTTACAGATATCACGTGAGATAAATATTTTTGTCTCAATTTTAATACAAGAAAATTATGAATAGAATATATCATGTAATTATTCCTGAAATGAACATGGCAAAATTAGGTTTTGAACTGAAATTTTACTCATTTATTTTTTGGATTCTAAACCACTACTCTCTTTGTTCTTAATACTGTTTGCCTACACAATTCACTGTATTATAATTATTGGCACATTATCAAATAACACTAACCTTACTCAGAAGAGGCTTCTATAGAGACAAATTCTAATGCCCTTCTTGTCTTCTTCCCACTTCACAGTGCACAATAATTTCTGGAATGTAACATTTTCCATGTGCATGATATTAATGCTTTGGTGTAAAATTTTGATCATGGAAAATAACTGAGTTCCTGAATATTCTATGCGAAAGATCAAATTCTCAGTCCAGACTCTTTGATAAAATTCTGATTCTAAACAAAAAGTTCACTTAATGGGAAGTCTTTACACTCTTTGTTTTGTAGATTCCTAGACTTTGAACAAATCAGATGACCAGAGGTAAATTTGTTTTGTTTCCCAATGGTAGAGACAGATATATTCCAAAAACCTCTAACATTATGTGATCCTTAATTTTTTCCATACTAAATGTTCATTCATTTTGCGTTCAGTTTCATGCAAAAATAACACATATACTTGTCTGATATGGATAAGAGAGTGCTAATATTTATTTCAAAGAGCAATTATTACCTTACCATGTAATGATATTCAAAGCTCAGGTTTTGAATTTCTCACATTTATTAATCTGCCTCATTTAAATGGATGGAAAATGTACCCATGTTCTAATATACTGGGAATTATTAAGAGGAGAAAAGACAGTGGCATTTAATCAAAGTAATGGAAGGAGAGAAGGTGATCATTACATTTTTTTCCCTCAAATATTTTAACCTTGTTCTTTCACACTGTAGATAATGCATCTTAATGTCACTATGAATTTCTTACTACAATTTAAAATGTAAAACAGAGTTTTACAGAGATTAGAATTACCATTTTACAGGTAAGGATACTTTAGGGTTAAACGTAGTGGATAATGTGCTACATGTTGATATTTATTAACAGATGAAAACTTGGCAGGAGAATACATTGGCAGGCTTTTATTAGTTTTTCCTAAATAATTATAAGGCAAAAGGCATGAAAAAGATGTAGTATACATCCCAAAAGACCAGAATTAGAACTTAGTAAATAAGTAATTGTTGTTCAACATCTAAATCTTAATTCTATTCTGGATAATTCCATTTTATAATAATAATAATAATAATAATAATAATTCCAATTTTTTTTCCTATGGAGATATAATCATTTGTATACCGGATATCTTCAGTGAATATTATTCTGATGTCAGTATTATAATTATGTTCTCTTAAAAAGATAGTCATATATTTCTTTATGATCTATAGTTTTTTTTAATATGTGCCTTAATTTATTAAATTATAAAAGTGTTCTGCTACTAATACCTGTTTATAGTACTATAGTTATTTTTTTTAATTATTATTATTCAATTGACAGAACAATGTCACTTAAGATTGAAATATCTCTATGTTAATATAGTCACATTTTTGTTGAAAAATAAATTTCTAAACTCCAGCTAACGGATTAGAAATAAAGTTTTAAAAATATGCATACCATACATTACTGAAGGCCAAAATGGAGATTCAAAGTTTACATGTAATTAACATCCACTTGAATATTATAAATCCACTTCTTTTACTATATATACACTATGTATTGCAGGTCTCAATGTTGTACTCAGACTGAATTGTACTTTCCTTGAGGAAATGGACAAACCTCAGTTTTTTGTGAAGATTGTCACTTGGTTCTTTTGTTAGAATATACTTTGTTCTGTTTTTATCTAAAATACTTCCATATTAAGTCAGCACTAGAATATTTTTCACTGTCATTTCTAAAAACAGAGCTTCTCATAAGAACTTTATTTACATGAGATGTATACACATGAAGAACAGGATAGATTCTCTGTCCTTGGTCTGTTTATAAGATATACTGACATGTCATTTAACTGTGACTTAGGTGTGACCTTCTCTAAATGCAAGGGAATTGAGAAATGGTATTCTAGCTCCATGGGGATATAACTGTTCCCAGAAAATAAAAGGAAAGATCTTTCTACCCCCTTTTTCTTTCTACATCCTCACCTACTCCATTAGAAATTGTCCCAAATAGAAACTGGCCAAAGGATAAGAATTAATGTAGTAAGACTTTGACAGCAGAGACAATTAGGAGATAGAAGCTTCCTCCCATTTTATTTCACATTTTCTGTGCAGAAGATGTCCCTGAGGCCCTTTCTATTGGTTCTGTTCTGATATTTTCATATGATGTCTAAGATGTTTATCCTGAGGTTAATTTTGTGTGGATAATACTAACAGTCCATTTTTGAGTTTTAGAGCTGGCTCATTAATATCCATGCTGTTCAAGTGCTTCAACCTTTACTGATAAGCTTTCAGTTTTGGCTTCCTGTTACAATGTAAATAATTTGATATAAAGAACTGGTTTCCACTTTTTCTTCATTGCTCTCATGAGAGTTATTACACAATTTTTGCATCTGGCTAAGGAGACAATCTCTGGCTTCTATTCAAGGGAAAGATCAAAATAGGATCAAATTCACTTCATGCAAAAAAAGAATGTTTTCAGTAGGTAATAATTGATCATGAAACAAGGGAAAGGGGGAGAAGAGGAGGGAAGTGAGAAGAAGGATGGAGCTCAGATTTTGTAAATGCAAAAGACTTTCTCAAATCTGCAGGTAAAAAGCCATAAAACGAAAATCCAGTGTATTTTTTTTTAAAGAAATTTTTAAAAACTTGAATCTGGTCATGTTGTTGAATACCCCAGGGACTTGGTGGATGAAATTAGGATGATTATAAGTTCAAGGCCAGCTTGTGCATTTTAGTGAGACTTTATTTCAAAAACGAAATGAAATACAGATGAATGGATAAATACAACATGGTATGTATGCACCATAGAGTTTTTACTCAGCCATAAAGAAAGAAATTATGTCATTTACAGGAAAATGAATAGATCTATAGAAAAATCATGTTGAGTGAAACACACAGACTCAGAAAGCCAAGGATTGTTTTGTGTTCTCCTATAAATGGAAGCTAGAGAGAACAAAAGGGAAAGAAGGAGTGGATAGAACCACAAGAGACTAGAAAGGAGACATGTAGGGGGGATAGGAAGGGGTTCAGCAGGATGGAGGAGAGAAGGGAATGGGGAGATAATGGGAATAAAATTGGTCAAATTATGTTACAAGTATATACAGTATGTCAAACGAATCCCACTACTATGTATAATTATAATGTGCTAGTAAAAAAAAATTCTTAGATTAAAACAGGGGATGTAACTCAGTGGTAGAGCATTTGCTTACAATGTGCACGGCTCTGGGTTCAATCCTCAGCACTTCCAAATTTCTTTAAAACTTTAAAAAATAAAATTTTTGATTAAGAAAAAGCTTTAACGGCAGCTTTTTTCACATTTATCTACAATAAAAGACAACAATATTAAATCTCCCTAAATTGTAGTGAATTGACCCACCCAAGAATAAGAAGCGGAAATACTAAAGACATTTTTCTTTCAAATAAACTACAACTGAGAAGAGAGTCGCCTCTGAATCAATGCAATTTAAAAAGAAACTGAAAGCACTAATCCAATTCTGAAGAAGCTTATAAGAT
Organism: Callospermophilus lateralis; assembly: GCF_048772815.1. Taxonomy (NCBI): domain Eukaryota; kingdom Metazoa; phylum Chordata; class Mammalia; order Rodentia; family Sciuridae; genus Callospermophilus; species Callospermophilus lateralis. The sequence continues at coordinate 104,999,489 of NC_135313.1, read as the reverse complement.
ACTTTGAACGCATGGGTGATAGACTTACAAAGGGACAGTCATTCACTCAATGGATTTATGCTTAGTATCATAAACAGATGCAAAAGACACTTCTTTTGCTTTGAAATGGACATAGTTACTGCTAAACAACTGCAAATCAAGTCAGCAAAGATGTTACTATATTATATATCAACTATTTTAGATAGAATTATATAATAGTTTATTCATAAAAAGAGATTTTAAAATTATTTGTATTTGTGCATATAGAATGGGTGTCTAGAACACTTTTGTTGACCAAAGTTCATTTTCCTTAAGAAACTGTGTTCTTGAATATGGATACAGAAATTATCAATGTAGAGTTGCATAGAAATAGCCAGATTTGGTTAGCTCACCTTCTAAAAAGGATGGAAGGTAAAAGGCCAGAACTGGGTTAAAACTACTGGATACCTACCTACCATGGATACACTTTACAGACACACACACACACACACACACACACACACACATGTATATATACATGTATAGATTTGTATATATTTGTTTAAATATTGTTATACTCTTTTAATTGTTGTCATAACTCTCATCCTCCTTGCAAAAGATAATCAAATGTAGGAAGGAAAGTCAGTTGTTTAAAGCCACTGGGCCACATGTCAGTTCAGTTTTGTTTAATCCTCATACTGCCTGTATTCCTTTCAACAGTTCTACTCCCACTTCCCAATAATATTTACATCATTAATGAAAAGGGTTTTTTTTTCCTGAAATATTTAACAGTGGACAAGGTCTATGAATGAAGTTTGGTGAATAAAAGTGATTGAAAATTAATACAATTTGAGAACTTACTTGGTAGATTAAAAAAATAACTAATCTATCAAGTAAATTCTCAAATTGTATGAATTTTCAATCACTTTTATTCTCTCTTAAAAAAAACTAAGAGAGAGAGAGAGATAATTTTTTAGTATTTATTTTTCAGTTTTCAGTGGATACAACATCTTTATTTTATTTTTATATGCTGAAGATCAAACCCAGCGCTCCGCGCATGCCAGGTGAGCGCTTTACCCTTGAGCCACCTCCCCAGCCCAATAAGTTAGTTTTACCACTGCTATAATCAAAAATTATTTTAGGGGAAGAAATGTTGATTTGGTGCATATGGTTTAGAGGTCTGAGTTCATAAATGACCAACTCCATTCCTTAGGGCCCAGGGTGAAGCAGAACATCAGAGTGAAAGAATATTAGTAGATGAAAGTAACTTAGGACATGGTACCAGGAGGCAGAAACACTAAGCCTTGCTCACAAAATATGTATATCCCAAAGGCATAGCCCTAATCACTCACCCACCTCAAGGGGCACTCTACTTGCCCATAATTACCAACCAGTTAATCCCTATCACAGGATTAATGCACTGATTAGGTTAAAGCTTTCAGAACCCAATCATTTCACCTCTCAACTTTCTCTCATTGTCTCAAACAGGAGCTTTTGAGGGACACCTCATCTCTAAACCACAGCATTGCAACCTTAACCCCCTAAGGCTCATGTTCATCTCACAATGCAAAATACTTTTAGTCTGGTTCCAAGCCATCACAGTTTCAGGATTGCTGAAAAGCCCAAGTCTCTTCTGAGACTCAAGGTAACTGTTTCCCCTATAAAAATCAAAAACTATTTACATATATCCAGTATAAAGAGGCATAGATTAAACATTTCCATATGGAGAAATCGGGGTATGGAATGAACAGATGGGACCAAAGCAAGAATGAAATCCAGCTGGGCTAACAAGTCCTGTAGCTTCACCTCCAGCATCTTGGCACATGGCACCATGATGTCCTTTCCAAAGGTCTTGTTCAGCTCCTCCCTTATAGCCTCACTGGTCACAGCCCACATGGTATCTCTCTTGGCTTCTCTCTACTTCCTGATTTTCTTGTTTTGAGTTGCTGTCCTCTAGCATGTCCTTGTACCCCTGTGTTCTGCCTCACCTTGGGTGCAGAGCAATGGAGCCAGCCATCTATGGACCAACACCTCTGAAACTGTGAGACCTAAAATAAACTTTTTCTCCTCTAACTGTTCTTGTCAGGTCTTCTGGTCACAGCACTGGAAAAGCGAAACACTTGGAAAAACTAATTATCTGTTTATTATGAGGTAGACCTCATCATAATCACTGCCAGAAATAGTATCTTAGTAACTGGAAAATTGGATGTGGGTATCTGTATGAACAACCTTGATCATATCAAACACTTTACTGGTTATGATTCAGAAGAAAAGAAATTCAACCAAGAAATTATTAACTTAGGTAAAAAAAATGTGAAGATTATATTAATAATGTCTCTAAAAGAAGAGTTCTCTGTCAGGAAGAAAGTAATGTTATTCTGTAAAAGATGAAACAAATATGTACCATATTTACTCTGCCATTTCTTCATGTAGGAAAATCAATGCAGTAGAAGGAATTTAAGGATAGTAAATAAAGGAATTGACCCAAGAGGTCCCTATCCAATGCGAATATATGCACATATATATTACTTGAAATAAGGCAAACTTCTTTAGACTTCAGATATATATATACATATGTGTGTGTGTGTGTGTGTGTGTGTGTATAAATCAGCTAAATCATCTCTTATTATAAAACCCTATGAAGGAAATTTCAGACTTAAAGCAAGAAATACAGTGTTTAAAACTACCCTACCATTGAAAATTTATGGACTACCATAAAATAAATTTTCTCCTAAATAACAAAGTCAGAAGCATTGACAATTGACTTTTTTTTTGTAATTTAGTGGGATGTGGCTCTTTGACAGATCCATTTTCTTTCTTTACATTGATCTCCATTTCCATTCTTTACTCTTTCTTTTATACTTATTTTTTGTTTATTTTATCTAGAATTAAAATAGTAATACCTGTTTCTCAATAAATCTGTCTCTTCACAGAACCCTCATGCAGCAGAGTCAATCTATTTTAGGCTAAAGAGAACAAAAAATGACATATGACTATAAGCAATTCTTTCTATGTCTCCTTCTTCCACTTCCCCAGTAGGTTCAACACAGATATGCAGCTAACAGAAAAGCAGTGCTAAAATTCTGCCACACAGTGGACCAGTCATGGAAATTGCTTGTATTAGAAAATAGTATACTTTCTTCCATTTATTGCAACCAAACTTTTACTGATAAGAAAAAGTCTTTGTTATTGTTGTTGTTTTTAATGTACTGTACTTACAAATAATATGTCAATCCAAAAATACAAAACAAAGCCCCTGTCTGGTGGTGCCTGCTTTTAATCCCACGTACTCAGGAAACTGAAGCAGGAGGATTGCAAATTTAAGACCAGCCTGAAAAATTTAGTGAGATACTGTTTCAAAAAGAAGAAGAAACAACAAAATCTACTATCCTGGTTATTTGTGATTTTAACTATTTACCAAATATTTAATAATAGAAACAGAGAATAAAAATTTTAAAAGCACAGAATTGTTCAAGGTAACCCAGCAGGATTGGTAGCAAAGTCAAGGACCAAGACCTTTGTCTTCTGAATGTAACTTTAACCCTGTTTTCACTTAAATGCCACTTCATGAACCTGATCTGTTTTTAAATTTACTGTTGGTATAAGTAATGTACTCATGTCATAAAAAGGTGTCTTGCTCTGTCAATTTGAATATTTCTGGGATGTTGTTTGTTTTGTTTGTGCTTCTGTATTTTATTACATCCTTGTATTGTGAACTCTTCATCTACTTTGACACATCAGTGTTGCAGATATTGAAGTAGATGAGAATTCTGCCCTTGAAGAATTGAACTTCTAACAAAGACATTTGCCTTAATTTGATTCTGCTGATTGTGTTAGGAAATAAACAAGTTTCATATTTCTGTGATCTTTCCACTCCTTAAAACAGATGGAATTTATTCTGTTTTTCACAATTTTCAACAAATTTGTATATCACCAACCTTAACCTTGAAACCATCCCCTCTTGATGGGTTCCCAGAGACTTCTAAGATGGAGGGTTAAAACAAAGGATTGTGTAAGAAAAATAAGAAAGACATACAGAAAAATAAAGAGAGAGAAAAAAAAAAAGACAGTCAGTTGGAGCTCAATATACCCTTGAGTTTGTGTGATCTATTCACTATACAGTGGATGATTACATTCCCTGCGATTATTCCTACCACCACATATTTTGCAGAACCTCCCTCACTGAATGAGTACTCTTTGCTTGGATTTATTTACAAAGCAAACCCTGCATTTTATTTCTAACCCTGTGTGAACAATTAATCTCCACTGTACTCCTCCAAGTGCCTGGCTTGTTCCTTGTAATGACAGTGATTAACACCAAAATCCATGTTCTTTTTAACTTTTTTCGAAATAGCTATACCTACATCATGCACCAAAAATGAATGAACAACACACCCAGTTAAAGAAATGAATTCAAGATATTTGATTCATAATATATCAATATAATTCACCATTTAACATTAAAAAGTTAGAAATACAACACTGAAGCTAAAAATGTCAATTTAGAAAAGAGATTAATGGAGAGAAATAGTATTTTTAACTGTGGGTGTTGCAAACATGAGTCATAGACTGAATGTTTTTGTTTTCAAAAATGTGTAGTTATTTACTGATTATAATTTTGAAACGTCATATTTTAGACTATTTTAAAATAATTTGTATGTCTGCCATAAAATGTCTAACTTTTCACATGTTGGCTAAATTTAGGTGAGAACTCCTAAAATAGCTATGGACAATGCAATGAGTTTTATGTAACTTGGAAAATTACATCTTCCAAATTAATGAAACATTTTATGCTATCTTAATACTGCTACCAGAGTCCAATCTGGACAGTCCTAACTTAAAAGCAGAATATTTTCTTATAAGGCTTTAGCTATCATTGGTCCATCTAGAAAAATGGAAGTCGCAATGACATAATAGCTCATTCAACTTTGCAATTGTATTTTATCTATAGATATTGCCCAGTTTAATCTCTGTATGACTAGTCAAAACCCTTTTCTACTCCACTTTGGACAGTAAATAGCTCAAAATAAGCTCAAAATAAAGTAATAAAAACAGTTTGTATTGTTCAATGTACCCCATAATGGATTTGCTCATTGTACTTCACTTAGCATTTTCAAATACATTGTGTCATTTAATGCCTACGATTATCTCTTTGAGGGACACAGGTTAGTATTTTACCACTATTATTGATAGAGAAACAGGGTCTTAGAGCTATCTTGCTTATGTTCTTGCCTATGTTCAAAGTGAAGCTGAGACTCGAACTTTGGTATTTTTATAGTTAAATATTAAAGGTTGAAGTCAATCTTTGGTATCTTTTCCTCTGTGAATCATAATATTTGCAGTAAATCCCAAAGTTTCAAAATACAGTATCTTTATGTCAACTCAATGTTTTAAAGTCTTTTCATTTTAAACTTCAGGTGAGTCTATTTTTCCTGAAAAGGTCTAGTTCAACAAGTTTTGGCTGTGTCCTCCATAAAGCAGAAATGGTACTATGCATAATGATTCATGCCAGTCCTCACATGCTACTCAAAGTATATCAATATCACCTGGGAACAAGAAATAAAACAGACTTCATTGTTAATGAGGCAATTAGAATTCTAGGTTAGGACACATGGATATGTACAGTAGCTAATTCCCAGGTTTATGATCAGAAAATAAGGTTTCAAGAATTAATATAAAAAATGAAATGCAAAAATTTTTAGAAGGCTAAGTATGTAAATTTGGGGGAAGGACAAGGTAGATCCAGATCACTGGATCCAGATCACAAGATCACTGTTAAATGTGAGATTCAGGAAGGAATGGAGGGAGACCTGATTAAATAACTTACATGTTACATTTTTTAATAATTTTCCCTTATTTATAAATGTAATAAGCTATGTAATAGACAACTTCTTCCTCTAAAAGGTTAATTAAATTTTGGTAGTGTAAAGAATTAATGACTTTTAAGCTTAGATCAGAAAAGAAGTTTTCTGATCAGATATATAAGATATTTTCTGCTTAGATCACAAAAGATATTTGTATTAGTTTTCTAGGGTTAACATAAATAAATCAATAGTACTGACTGGGTATCTTAAAGAAGAGAAATTAATTTTCAGTTCTGGAGGCTGGATGTCAAGATCAAGGTTCTTCAGGGTTGGTTTCCTCTGAATCTTCTCTTCTGGGCTTTGCAGATGGTCACACCTTGCTGCCTACGCATAGGCAGTGACTCTGGGAGTACATCTTTTAGGTCCCTTTGAGATACAAATTTCCACTTCAAACAAGGACAACTGTCAAATTGGATCAGGGCCCATGCTAGTGGTCTCATTTTACCTTTGTCCCTTAAATGACCCTATCTCTAAATAAAATCACATTCTGAAGTACTGGGGGCAAAGATTTAACATGAATTTGGAGGGGAACACAAGTCAACCCATAACAGCTTTCAGTGAGGTCTCATCTTTCCCCCTATTTCCTCCTTTGCCAACCATGGCTTCCATATAGTCCCTTTATCTGCTCACTTCCATTTCTTCCTGAGAGGTTATTTACTTTAGTAAACTTTATAACCCAAATGCTTGCTAATGAGGATTGCTTTGTGAATTGGTGCCTCTAGATAAATATTTGCATAAACATGAAGGCAGTAGTTTGGTGTCTTTCCCTCCGAGAGTGAATGGGGTTGGGATTTCTGTTGTGTGACTCCACTAACAATGAATTTTTTTTCATTTCGGTGTCTTTATGTTCTTCATAACTATCACATCGACAACTGACTACTTGTTTGAACTGTACCTGGATTTGGACCTAGATAATCTGTGTGATTTTATGAGAGTTTGTGTTTTAGCTTTTCTGTATTCTAGAAAATGAAATAATAAAACATCATTTAAGGCTGACGTTTAAAAATTTGTACCCACATTTTTCCTCTAGAGAGAAAGTTCATGCTTCATAATTTGGGTGTCCTTCTTTACATCTAGCTTTCAGATTTTTCAAACATCTATGAGTCTGTTTCCCTTTCCTTGCTGTCAACCTCAGTGTTGAAAAACAATTTTTCTCTCTGTTGAATTCTTGTGGGAATTCCACCATCAAGAGGGAGGCCCAGGAAACTTGAATGCAGTATTTCTTTTTGAGTCTGACATTCTTTAGGGTGGTAGCTTTCCTGTTAAATTAGTATGGTTTCCCTAATTGGTTCTGTTCTCTCTCAGACCCTTCAACCTTTATGAACCACCTGAAAGACATTTCTAAAACACATTTGAAGAAATACAGTGAAGACAGACTTGTCAACATGCCAATCATTCTTTAGAAATATCTACAGAAATCACTATGCATTTTTCTTCATCTGAACTATGCAGTTTTAAGATATACTTTCATGTCATTCAGAGAATTGTTCATTTAAAACTTTACAAAGAACAGAGCAGAGAGGAAGAGCATGAGAAAAAGATTAACATTAAATAGGGACGAGAGGTGGGAGGGAAAGGGAGAGAGAAGGGAAATTGCATGGAAATGGAAGGAGACCCTCATTGTTATACAAAATTACATATAAGATGATGTGAAGGGAAAGGAAAAAAAACAAAACAAAACAAGGGAGAGAAATGAATTACAGTAGATGGGGTAGAGAGAGAAGATGGGAGGGGAGGGGAAGAGAGGGGGGATAGTAGAGGATAGGAAAGGTAGCAGAATACAACAGTCACTAGTATGGCAATATGTAAAACCGTGGATGTGTAACTGATGTGATACTGCAATCTGTATATGGGGTAAAAATGGGAGTTCATAACCCACTTGAATCAAATGTATGAAATATGATATGTCAAGAGCTTTGTAATGTTTTGAACAACCAATAATAAAAAAAAAAAAAAACTTTACAAAGGAAAATGATTCTTTTTACCTTCAGATTTATCATCAATATTTATCAAAAAAATTTAGTAGCCAACACAGGCCTTTTCCATAACTCTCACTGACTTGTAAGCATGAAAGCTAAAATTTTTCCCAGATTGTCAATCACTCCCATGTTGATGCAATATGTTGCCATTTTCAGGGATGAAGAACCAGGAGGCCAGCTGGTTACAGATAAGTTCCACATAGACTGGGATTCTGTCCTTATTGATATGGATAATGTGATTATAGCAAGATTTGATGGCAGAGGAAGTGGATTCCAGGGCCTCAAAATTTTACAGGAGATTCATCGAAGAGTAGGATCAGTAGAAGTAAAGGACCAAATAGCAGCTGTGAAGTAAGTGGAGGCAAATTTTTCTATTGTAGTTGCTGTAATTAGGACAATATAGGTATATTACACATACTATTACCCACTGACTGAGAGGTTTCTAATTTATTGATTGGGCAATTTTCTAAGTTAAGAATATATCTGTAGTAAATTTTTTCAAGTACCTAACACCCTTAGTGCTATAATAAAAGTATTATTATATTTCTCATCTAGAATTAGAATTTACTTTGGATTTATGAAAATGGAAGGGACATTACATCACTACATTATTTATTTATAATATTCCATAATGTGTGTTATTTGCCCAGTTAGTTACAATACTTTAAATACTTTTTAAGGACTATTATTACACTTGAATGAAAAAGTGACTTCAGGAAATTCATAGGTTGTTTACCACAGTACACAGAAGTCAGTGAAAATAGAGATGTCTACCCAGTAGGCCTGAAATGCAGCTGAAGATTCTACATTTAGAACATGTTCCCGGGTGATACAAAACTGCTAGACCACCACTTTGAGAAGCAAGATTTTCGAATATATAACCCTTCCACATGAATGGAACCAGTCAGTAAATCTCATGGTTGTGTTTGTGTTTGTGTATGTGTTCAGTGTAACTTCATTCACATGTACATTTGACTCAAGATAAACAATATATTTTTTTCTTTATCATTGCAGATTTTTACTGAAACTGCCATACATTGACTCCAAAAGATTAAGCATTTTTGGGAAGGTAAGTGGTACAAATATCACATCTATCTATACACTCATATATACACTTATTGTGTATATGTTTGTAAAAAAAAAAAAAAAAAATATATATATATATATATATATATATATACATATGTATATATATATACATATATATATATATATATATAGTCTTCATTATAGTTTAGTTTTTTGTATTTTCCCTGAGAAAAACTGCACTGGTTCATACTGAATACATTAATTATTTATTAATTTAGCAATTTTTTTGTTGTTGTTGTTGAGAATCTAGTTGGTGCCTGGTGTTAGAGCAGCAATGAGGGAAAGACCATATTTTCATGTAGAGAGGGGAAACAGTAAACTGTTGGTAAACATAATTGCATATAGTAAGGACTCTCATGAAGAAAACAAAAAGAAATGATGGATAAAAGAGTACTGCAGAAATGTCTAATGCTAATAGATTGGTCAGAAAAGGGCCCTCTAAGAAGATGACATTTAAGTCAATACCTTAATAAGGACAGGAAACCAGTCAACCCAATCTCTTGCTGCTATATTAATTCTCCACCGTAGGAACACCAAGTACCACATCCTTAAGAAAGATTGGCAGAGGCCTAGAAACTAATATAATAATTTGTTCTATGTTATCTGGAAGATATTTACTACATATACATGCATGTGTGTGTGTGTGTGTGTGTGTGTGTGTGTGTGTGTAACCTTTTTCTCTTTTTTGGTTACTGGGGATTAAACTCAGTGGTGCTTTATCATTGAGTTATATCCCAGCACTTTATATTTACTTTTTTTATTTGGAGACAGGGCCTCACTAAGTTATTAAGGCTGGAGCTGGGCTTTAACTCGCAAGGCTGGCCTTAAACTTGTGATTCTCCTGCTTCAGCCTCCCCATTAGCTGGGATTACCATCATTCACCACAGTTCCTGGCACTGACTTCAATAGATATTTGTGGAGCACTTGTTTTATGCACCTTTCTAGCCAATATGCTATCAGGATAGTAAGATGACAGGGAGGGGCCCTTGAATTAATTTAGTTTAGAGATGAATTCTTGGTGTTCATGGATATAAACATATTTCTACTTTTCATATGTAAACCTGGAAATCAATGACTTGAAATAACTGCTGATTTTACTGGAATATAAATTTTAGTGTTATATACTGACAGGTAGGTGCATATAAAACCCACTTAACAAATGAGTAAAACATGAATTAGCACAGATCACTACCATACTCTCCCCACTTCAGATGCCTGCAGTACATTTATAAATTCTTATTTTGTTGTCAGCAATAGTCAATGGGTCAATGAAAATATTTTGTGTACAGTACTACCTGAAAACATTAATGCAAACAAATGAAGAAATGAGAACAAATCAGTAATGAAAAGCATGTTAGTAAAAAAGTGAAAACGTATAAGAAAGTGGTCATTCCAAAGAAATGGAAATTCTAGCTACATCAGAAGAGGCATATAGGGTAACCCAGTCACATGAGACAGCACTGATGATCCTTAGGACACTGTGCTAGGTGAAAAGAGCAAGTCACAGAAAGATGAGTACAAATGAATCCAAGTATACGAAGTATCTGGAATCATCAAGTTTATAGAGGCAGAATGGAATGGCATTTGTCAGTGGTTAGGAGAAAGGGGAAAAGACAGATTTTTTTTTTTTTTAAATGGGTCCACAGTTTCAGATTTGCAAGATGAAAAAATCTGCAGATCCATTTAATAGGTTTATATGAATGTACTTGATGCTTCTGAACTGTGCTTAGAAGTAGCTTAGATGGTAAATCTTCATGTTTTTGCCACCAAAAAAAAAGTGTGGGGGGGGGCATATACAGTGAAGAGAATTTTACTCACTAATAGTCCTGATGTATGTAATTTACAAGGGAGCCAGGACTTCATTCACTACACACATAAATAAACATAAAGGACCAAATGAGCTATTTGAACCTTCATGGAAATTAAAGGCCATTCAGAAGGCTGTGAAATGTCTGTTGAGAATATGAACTATGTTGGCGAAAATTGGGCAAGACACAGGAGGTGAGGGGGAAACTTCTGATGCAAATACATTGTCACTATGAGGCATTTGGCAGGACATAAAATAAAGCAATGGACTATAAATAAGGCTTACATAGGGGAGTGATAGAAAGAATCACAGGGGAATTGGGTACAGACTTTAGAGGATCCTCCACATCAGCTCAGAAATTTGGATTTTAGCTTATAATGAGAGGAACAAAGATTTCAATCTAAGATTTGGAAGTTCAAAATCTTGCATTGTATCCCCCAGTCACTGTGCAGGTATTGACGAACCTCAGGGCAGTTAATACTGACAACTTTAACATGCAGGCTGACATAGAACGCAAATACAATCATTAATGAATTTATTTTAAATGGAAAAACTATTTCATTTCAACTAAAAAGACGTGAATACTTTGACTAAATTATTAGTTAAAAGTTGGCTTTCTGAGCATACAAATGAAATCTTTGGCCTTAAGACTTAATAGACCTTGAGTTTGTATTTTGTGGGTTTTTTTTTTCCCTCTTGGACTAAGTTTGTTTTATTTCAGTACAAATGGAGTTATGCTAAACTCATAAACTGCGCTGGGAAGTAATGTTCTTGTTTTCTTCTGTTCTTTGGAAAACTTGTTTAAAATTTTAATTAGGTTTTTTAAAAGTATCCTGGACTATTGCTTTCTTTGCTGGAAATTTTTAATTATTGAAAAAATTTTAGTTGGTCATTCAAGGATTATCGCAATTTTTCCATTTCTTCTAGAGTCACTCTTAATACTTAGGGAGTCTCCTCAGCTCTGAAAACAGGGCCTTGAGTATTCATTTCTTTGTTAGTTTTTGTGTGAGTTTGTCTTTCTTGGAATTTTATTAATGGGAATTGTATTTTTATATTATATGGTGTTTTGAGACTGCAAACCCAAGTGTAGACATATGGCTCAAATTTTTAATTAAGATCAATTATTTTAGTTTTGATAAGCTCATGGCAAGAAGAACAACAAAAACATTTTCACTGATATCTTTTGTGTATGTTAAAATCATCTTTTTGGAGTCTGGCCTTATTCAGGGTCTGCTCTAACCCATGTGTGGAGCATGCATTCTGTGTACCCATCTAATGAAAAAGCCTTCCCAGCATGAGGCCAAGGTCACCACTTGGAGAAAACAAGGTCTCCCCCTGCTTTTTTATTTTTTAGTTGTAGATGGACACATGCCTTTATTTATTTATTTATTTATTTATTTATTTATTTATTTTTATTTGTATGTAGTGCTGAGGATCAAACCCAGTGCCTCACAGGTTCTAGGCAAGTGCTCTACCACCGAGCTACAACCCCAGCCTCCTGGAAATAACAAGGTCTTTAAGCTTGGTTTACCTCCCTGGTTTCTAGTTTTCTCTTTGTATGTAGGCTCTGTGAATTCATTAACTTTGCACAGATTTAATGATATATTTAAAATTATTCTTAATTGGTTTTTTGGATTGTTTTGGCTACTACTTTATATTTGTTTCAGGGGTTATTTATTATATTTTCTTTTCCCTTCTTGTTTCCCGTTGAAAGATCAATAGGGTATCCATGTCACCAAACACTGGAGTTGGAAGTGTCACACATGTGCTGTTACCCTCAATGAGGGTAAAATAGGTCTCCCTTGTAAGAAGATTCCAGGCTGAGTTTAAAATAGGTGTGACGAGCATTGCAATTTATTTGGGATACTCCCTCTGGGAAAGTAAGGATGATTGGCAGAACCAGGGCCAGGGATCTATCTCTGGTCAACTTCTTTTCTTTATACTCCTCAAGTTTTGAATGAATTTCCCAGAGCTTCTGTTTCTTTTTTTGATTCCAGATTTATCTTATATGTATAGTGAAATATGTTGGTATCTATAGCTACCTAGCTTGCTAATTTTATCCAGTATGATTGACTTTACCAGCAGAAGTTAAATCTCTGCAGACATTCTGAGATAAGTCATACTGTGGTATCTATAAATTTGAAAGTGTTAATTCCAAGAAACTACTCGATTTTTTTTTTTTTATGATTTAGTCTTTCAGAATTTGAAGAGTAATTCTATCTATACTCACAAACTATGTAAGCTGATTAAGGAAGAAACGGATTGTATTTTTAACAATGCTTTTTTGGTATAATATATATACCCTATATATATATATATATTACAATTGATGATTTCTATATAGTGAAATGTTAAGCCTATAAACATCAGTGACACATTGATTAAGTGAATATATTATTTTCCAAAACTATCACATGGAATTGGAGGAAAAGAGAAGAGATAAACTTCAGCTAGTGTAAATTAAATATAATTTCATCTCATTATATCAAAAGTATTTCCTAAAATGCTACAGGTAATGTAGTACTACAAACTAATAGATATTGCCTGAAATTGGATCTTAATAATATTTCAGCATAATATACCTCTCCAGTTATGTCTTCCACAATATAATTCAAGTGGAATTCTCTTTGGTTATAGGGATGCCTTCCACCCTTCTACCTCAGTGTCTTTGTTCATGCTTTATTCTAAAACCAGCCTCCAGAACATGCAATGCTTTATAACTCCGTCTCTTATTAAGCCTAATGTGAATGACTCTTTCTTCATGAAAGCAGTCACTAAATTTCTTTGGACAACAGCATTCCCTCCTGTGTACACAGAAATACTACGTCATAGTTTCTTATCATTATTACACCATTAGATAATGAGTTAAATTTAATTGTCTTATTATTTCATTTCCAAGTCAGACCACAAGCCTAGTTAGAGCTAGTGATGTTTTATTAATTGTTTTTGGTCACAAAGAGATTTGAATTGAGTTTATCTCATGTTCTTTTTCTAATCTGTTCTTCTTTCTTCCCTTTCTTCCTTTCACATATGTGATCTCTTTCTCTCTCTCTCTCTCTCTCTCTCTCTCTCTCTAAGTGTGTGCATTTAGAGATGAAACTCAGAGCTTCTTGTATGGTCTACCAATGAGTTATATTACCAGCTCTTAAAATTTGTTTCTTTGAGGCAAAAAGTAGTTGGATATTGCCTCTTTTATCCAATTTGACAGTGTCTGCAATTTGAAATAATTTGATTAGATCATCGATCTTCAATATTATCATCAATATGGTTGCATTTTAATTTTCTTGCTGTTGACTACATAAACCACATTTTTAATTTACACCTTTCAAAATTATTTCTAATGTATTTTGTATTAAATGAACATTTTTAATGATTCAGTTAGTTACTCCTTGCTTATTGGTTATAATTCTCTTTTGGGTTATTTTGAAGATTACCTTAGGACTTACAATTTGCACTCCTGACTGATCATAGTTATTTTCCTCTCGTATCATCCCACTTCATAACCACTATAATAATAACACAGTGGGGTGCTGCTATCTCTCCCTTCAGGACCTTTTGCTGTATTTGTCAGACATTCTGTGCCACATATGCTGCAAAGACTCATAATATTTTAGTTTTTTTCTTTTAAAAGTCAGCTTTTCAAGAGGTTTTAATAAAACCTACTTCTCTTACTCCATCTTGATGAAATTAGAAATTCTTACATAAAATTACTTTTTATTATTAACAATCGTATGATTATCTTTTGAACTAATAATGTATGTATGAATGCTCCATTTATGTTGGTGGTTGAGGTATATGAACATCAGAACAACATGTGTGTTTCCTTATTGACATTTCTAGATTTTATTATATTAAATATTAGTCCTTGATCATATTATGTGTGAAATGTTTCCTTAGCTTGTTGATTTTCCTCAAATGTTGTAAACAATTAGTTGAAAAACCCCAAAGTTTTAAAGCTTTTATTGGCAATATTTTTTTTTCTAATCCTTTCTTTGGTGATTTCTTCTAATGATTTTATTCTGTAATGTATCATTCTTATCAAAGGAATTTCTTATGTTTTATCTGGTTTGAGTGAGGAAAAGAATAAAGCACTTTTAGGACATGGTGAAGATTTACTTATTTAGTTTCAAATAGCCATTTTTCTAGCTTTCCTGATTAACTAAATCTCCCTAGTACTTCAATTCATGATAACTAAAAAAATAACAATTTCTCAACCATTCCTGAGTTCACCTCTCGTGTAATCTGCTTGTCTGTTCTTATGCTAACCTTATTTATTCTTTAATTATGGCATGTTGAACAATAATACATTTCAATATTTTTAAAAGTAGTGTTTCAGTCATTTCTTTTTCAAAATAATATTGGCTCACCTCTCCTATTATTTCCTATCATCATTTTTACAAAATCTCCTAAAATTCTGTTGTTTTTATTGTTGTTATTTGCTTTTATTTATATGTTTATTTATTTATTTACTTTTGGTTTAAAGATACATATTTATCTTGCAATTCCAGAGACTGGCAGTGCAAGGTCAAGGTATGGGGAGAGTTGCTTTGCTCTGAGTCCCTTGCTTGCAAATGATGGTTCTCTCATTGCTTCTTTACATGGTCCCCCCATCTGTGTCAGCTGGAATTTTAAAATTAAAATTTCGTTTAATTATTTTATAATACTTTAAGGAGAATTAAAATCTCAACAAAATAGAACATTTATTCAAGTCACACATTGTATACAGTATGTCTCTTTTATTTAATTCTTCCTTTATCTCAGTACTGTTTTGTAGTTTTTTAAAATATAACTCACGTATCTTCCCTATATTGTTTATTTCTTGGGAATTGTGTGTATTTTTTATGTTTTAATTTTAATGTGAATGATACCTGTTCTCTATATTATCTTCCAACTACTGTGTTAGAATAATGAAAGTTTTTAATAATGAAATATTTAGCTTATATCTGGCCATATTCAATTGTTGTATGACTTGATTGAAGACTTTAAATCATTTTAATTGGAGTAATTATCTTCAGAAACTAACTTAACCTCATATAATGTATAATTTGAATTTCAATTCTTTCAAGCAATAAGGTATTGTTGTTGAATACAAAAAAAAATCTGGGAAGCAAATTTTTTATGAGCTACTTTCTTGAAAAACACTATTATAAATTGAACATAATTGGCAAATTAAAAACTAATTCAAACATCTTTTATAGACTTGACATTAGTATGAGTACTAGCTCAGTATTAATAAGGAATAAAATCAATTCAGTCAAAGAGTATTTACTTACTATTTACTATGTATCCTGAATTTTTTGAGCTGCTAGGTGTAAGTCACTCCCAAAACAGAAAAAAAAAAAAAATCTTTTTTATTTGAATATGTAGTTTAGAATGGAGAGATAGATGGAAATAAATAATAAGTAGCAAAATATATAAAATGTCAGGTGATGATAGTACAATCCAGAAAGATAAAGCTGAGCTGCAGAGAGTGGCCCTGAGATTAGGGATATGGTGGTGAATATAAATCAGAGATCAAGAAAGCTTCTACCAGGAGATCACACTTGAATTAAGACTACATAGTTCATGAGGGCAAGGAACATGGACATTTGATGAGAATTAGTTTAAAAATATGAGTGGATGTGGAAGCTTCTTAAAACTTTATTTATGGCAGTAATCACTTATTTTTGAAAGTTTTTTATATTTTTTTAATTGACAGCTTTCCAGAGTTTCTGACCAGCTGAATATCTCCTAGATTTTTAAGCTTTTAGTATTTATAAGCTGAAGAACACATCAAGGCCAGAATCAAAATCTAAGTAATTATATATATATATATATATATATATATATATATATATATATATATATATAACAAATAACACATTAAATGCAGAAAATACAGTGTTTTCCACAATATATTTCAAAATTTATATTTGAAATTAACTCATCGTGTGCTACAAGAGATATAGTTCTAAAACACCACATAGACCTAAGTTTATAGGAAGCACCTCTTTTCCCCCTAGTTCTGTCAGCATATCTTTTTACTATGTTCATGATATCATTTAAATATTATATAAAAGTATGTATCCATGAAAATATAAGTCCTCTGTAAAATAGAGCTATCTTTGCTCCTCCCAGACTTTCTATTATATTTGATTTTTCTTACATCATTTTTTAAAGAAATAGAAGTCTCGGGAAACATTTTCATGTTGTAGTTTCACCAAATGAACTTTTCAAATAATAGCATAAGTGTATTTATATTTTACAAGTAATGTTATAGGGCTTGGAAAGTGGAAATTAAAAAAGCAATTGCAATGAATATAAAAATGCGATCACTGGGAAACCAATAAAATGTCAACTAAGAGCATCCAGAATTACTGAATTCTTTTGATCCATATCAAATCAAAACAACCTCTAATTGACTACAAAGTCAATATGATGATCCTCAATTTTAGGATCCGCATGATGATATGAGTTGTTTTGAAAATTAAAATCACCATCTTTATATCTAACTAGAACTTATAGCTGATTCTTGCCCTCTTTTGGAATGTATTATCCAAAAACTCTTTCATGATCAACTTTTGCACTCAATAAATAAACATAAAATGGTTGAGAGTAAGGTGAATAATTAAAATTTAATTTATTCTAATTCCTGCCAGTGTTGATTTTATTTTAAAAATAGAAGCTATTTCTCTGAAATAAATCAAATTAAAGTAGCATTTTTGGATTTGATTTTTAAATGCGGTAGAAACAATTTTATTCCACAGCATTCACTATCATTAAGTCTTAGAGGGTATTTAGCTTCATGAAATCCCAAATTTTCATATAAAAAATAGTATAATACAACCCCTTGTGCAGTAGCAATGGTTTATACCCCTACTACACCAGAATAGGGGCGCATCCATGCCCAAATTCTCAACAGATTATAACTGAATTTTTCCAATCACCCACCCCTAATTTTTCTTTTTTAAGCTCTAATAGTCTAGAAGTTTCTGGTTGAAGCTATAAAGATATTTATTAGGTATCTTTAGTAAATTATTATGCTTTAAGAACTTATTGTTCAAAATGTAGACCAAGAATAAGTTTGTTAAAAATGAAAACTTCTTACCCAACTCCAGATCTACTTAATTAGCATCTTCATTTTTTTAACTTTTAATGTTTTTATTTGTTTTAATTAGTTATACATGACAATAGAATGCATGTGTGCACTTTGATATATCAAACGTAAATGGAGTATAATTTCTCATTTTTTTGGTTGTACATGTAGAATCCTATCAGTCATGCAGTCATATATGCACATAAGGTAATAACGTCTTTTTCATTCATTTTTAACAAAGTTCCCTAATATTTTTTTCCCAAAGTAATTTTATTGTGAATATATGAGGTATACAATATGATATTGGAGGATACATTTAGATTAAATAAAAGAATTTCTACAATGGAACCAAGGAACATTTCTAACATTTCTATCATCTCACAGAATTACTCTTTTTTGTTGTTGTTTGCTTTTGCTTTTGTGGCAAGAATAGCTAAAATCTACTTACTTGGTAGAAATTCCAATTAAAGTACTTTAAAAAAAAATTGTATCCATAGGCCTCATGATACATATGACATCTCAGAGATTTGTTTCTCTTATACCTGGCACTTTTTATTCTCTGACCTACATCATTTCCACCATACACACACACCCAATCCCACCACTGTTTATCCTTATTTTTTTTTCTATTTTTACTGAAAATTTTTTAGACTCCACATATTGGAAACATCATTTTACTTTTGGTGTCTGACCTGTTTCATTCGTTCAGTGAGCATAATATTCTGCATTTTCATCACATTGTAGCAGATGGAAGCCTGTCCTTCCTTTTAGAGGCTGGGTAACATTCCATTGTACATCGGTACCATGGTTTCTTTATCTAGTCATGTGTAATTATTGGTTATTGATTATAATGTCACAGTGAACTTAGAAGTATTGATGTCTTTTGAGATAAAGATTTCATTTCTATTTTGTCTGTGCCTGGATGAGGATTTCATGGGTCATAAGGTAGTTCTATTTTTAATCTATTTAGAAAGTGTCATACTGTTTCTTTTGATGGCTATACCAATCTATAGTCCCACCAAAAGTGTACCCTTACCAATATTGTTATCCCCTTTTGATATGAGCTATCCTGACAGATGTGAATGGGTATCTTGTAGAGATTTTGATTTGCATTTTCCTGATTAGTGATGTTAAGTACCTTGTCATGCCTCTAGTGGCCACTTTTATGTCATCTTTGGAAAATAATTTCTATTCAAGTTGTTTGTCCATCTTGTATGTTTTTTTTTTTTTGTTAATGTTTTATCAGTTTTTTTTCTATACATTTCAAACATTAACTCCTTATCAGATTCATGGTTTGCAGACATTTTCCTAATCCTTTAGCTGTCATTTCGCGGTGTTCATTTTCTTTGCTAAATAGGAAGCTTTATTAGTTTGATATAGTCCCATTTACTTTTGCTATTATAGCCTGAGATTTGGTGCAATATAGAAGAAATCATTGCCAAGGCTGATGTCCAGGAGCTTTTTTCCTCTGTTCAATTCTAGGTGTTTTATAGTTTTAGGTCTTTTATTCATTTTGAGTTGATATTGTATATGGTATAAGATTAAGGTCGAATTTCATTCTTTAGTATATGCAAATAGAATTTTCCTAATACCATCTAGTAAGTGATATTTCCAAGTGTGTCCTCTTGGTGCCCTTACTAAAGGTTAATTGGATGTGTGTATTTGAATTTGTTTCTAGACTCTCTCTCTTTTCTCTTTAGCTGGTCCATGTATCTGTTTTTCTGCCATCATACTAGAATCTGCCTCTCCAGAAGGCACTATTTTTTTCTTAGTTCCTGGAGATAATTGGGCTCTGAAAGACATGTGAAGTAAAATTCAAAACTAACCAACACAATGCCAATTTATTAACTTAGATTATTTGAGCATGATATATAGTTCTTTGGACTGAAGCTTTAATGATTGGGACATTCAGCTCTTCTCTCAAGATGACCAGCTTAAATAAACAACCAGATGTTAATCAGTTTGAAGTTTGCTTGGCCGCCATGCTATCAAAAACAGAAAAGTTGTATGCCTCAGCTAAGAAATGCAATGCCTTCCTCACTATGGGAAAGTTTTACCTGTGGAAATATTTGAAGTTTCTGACTGTAACATTCTTTTCTTATCTCCATGATAGAGAAAAAGAAACAAAAGTCCTGAAAATGTTCCTTCTAGGGATAGAACTTTGAAGGGTCCTCCCTACTTTGGCCTTTTACTAATTGTTTCTTTCTTTGTCCTTACTTTTTTATAATTTGTTCTTTATATATGTTAATGCATTTATAACTGCTACTTACCTATCACTGACCTAAGGCTCTTCCTGTGTCTCTCAAAGAGCAAAGGGACTTTGGGGTAGTCTAAAATCATGAAGGATACTTTTTTCCCATCATTTACAAATTGTTGAAGGAGAATCATTCAAGCTTCTGAGTATAAGTTAAACATTCTAATACAAGCTAAAATTAATTTTCACAACTTACAACTCAGTAGGTCAGTGCCTTACTCTAGAATTCCTGTAAATTATTAAAATATCCTCTGGAACCTTCCTAGTCAGATATTGGAATACAAAATAAAACCAGACAACTTGAATTATTATTTAAGAATTTATTGTTATATTAGGTCAAAAACATTTTAAGTTGATATTTTAAAATTAAATTTAAGTGATGATCCAACTCATAACAACATTATTATCACATCCCATAATTTTTAATATTTGTTGTATAGAATATAGGGGAGGGAAAGAAAGTTTTTCCCTTCACTCTCCATGTGTTCTTAGGTAGCACTTCATGTAAAAAAAATGCATATATATTATATAATATATAAAATAATACACATATATTTATATAATAGTAACAACAAATTATAATTTTAGTAGCATATATAAACATGAAATATAACCCAGACTACTGGAAAATCTCTAAAATAGATCTGAAAGAGCTGGTTTAGACTCCAGATTAAATACTACTTCTTTAAAACAGAGAAAGAAGGGTGAGGATTAAGCCCCAACAGAAACATTCACCAGGAAATTTACCATAAAATAGAATGAGGTTTGTTATGTAGGTAAAGCTAGTGCCTTCTTCAATGATGCGCTTCTCTAATGATTCAGTTATCCCAGTTTTCCTGGTACAGAGGGGAAATACCCTTGTAATCTAAGACCTTCTTTATAGATTAAATTTCCCTTCCAAAAGGGCAACTCTCTAGCACTGTTTTCAGAAATAATCTTTTTCCTGCAGTTTCTCAGAATAGGACTGCTCAAATAATCCTTAGGCCCATCAGTTATATTTGAGGTGGCAGATTCTAGTCCCCTACAGTCATATTTGGGGGTAGATTATCCTGAGCCCCACGAGGAACTGAAAATAGAATCTATATTTGGGATGTTATAGTTTAAATATTTGATTCTCCTTTCCTAATTCTACATAACAATTTTTGTTATTTCAATTACGTATGCATATATATGTGTGTGTATGTGTATCTCTTTCTATATATGTAATTTTCTTAAACTGATAGATGATTTAAAGCGTGTTTTATACCCCTAGTTTCATATTATTTGAGACAGTTCCCAGATGTACAGTATGAAATCACAGAGCAACTATTTGACACTTGGTGATATCTAATTAATTTTATATCTAACAACTTTATTAAAATAGCTGGTTAGATAAAAATTTGAACAACTATTCAAAATCTTCATCTGCAAACAGTGATTTTACTGCATTCTTAAGCCTAAGAAATTATGATACATGTTGATATGTATATTAGCAAGCAATGATCAAAACCTAAAATATGTCCAGGAATAATTGTTCTAATTTTTGGCAGGGGTATGGTGGTTATATTGCATCAATGATCCTAAAGTCAGATGAAAAGCTTTTTAAATGTGGATCTGTGGTTGCGCCCATCACAGACATGAAGTTGTATGGTGAGTGTGTCCTACAGACTAATGTAATATAGTGTATTGATTTATAGAAAACAAAATCCCAATGCACAGAATCTCAAATGAGCTCATTTATCATGTGTTATTAAAGCCTGTTGTGAATTGTTTATCACCTCCCTGATTCAATTGATTTTACTGGAGCATGACAATTAAATTTGAAATGCAGAAATAAATGATGAAATATGCTAGGGTTTTAGTTTGTTCTTAACTTTCTGTTTTCTTGGGTCATAGCTTCTGCTTTCTCTGAAAGATATCTTGGTATGCCATCTAAGGAAGAAAGCACTTACCAGGTAACTAAATTAAAAATAAATAGAATGAATAATATTTTTTTTTCTAAAAATCAGGTCAAATTGCTTTTACAGGTAGATCTGTAGATACAGATGTTTGTGTTCTTTGTTTTTATAGGCATCCAGTGTGCTACATAATATTCATGGCTTAAAAGAAGAAAATATATTAATAATTCATGGAACTGCTGACAGTAAGTATTATATTTGCTGCTACTGTTTGATGGAATGTGACCTTTTACAAAGGAATACATCTTAAAATTTGCTTACAGAAGGCTTATAAACCTAAAAAACAAAAAAATAGGAAGTGAGACAAAGGATCAGATGGTAGGAAGTGGGAAGAAAGAATTCAGGACTAAGCAGAGAGGAAATAAATAATCAGCCTCAAATGGCAACATCTCCAATAAAACTTCCTGAGTTTTGGGAATAGTCTATGCTATTGAACACAATAGCCATTAACCACTTATGACTATATTCCATTCAGTGTGACTGAGGAATATGATTTTTAATATCGCTTAATTTTTCCTGATCTTAATTAAATAGCCTCATGTGGCTAGTGGCCATGGCTATTGTGTTATTCGGCTTTCCTCAAATGGAAATCAACCTACAAAACAGAAAGATAATGTAAATATGCAAGCTCTGAAAGGTTGTGAGTTTACTCACTTACAGGAAGTTTTAACTTATCTGAAGTTAAAATCTTCCTAAAAGAGCTATTTTGTATTCCTTCTCATTTTTTAATCATTTTAAACATGCGAGATGGATTCGGTTGATGTTATAAATAAAAATAATTATTTATATTCATAGAAAGCTTTCAGGGCTCAATGAATTTTTTATTTTTATTGTCCTATATGATACCTCACAACAGAAGGTTGAGTGTTTATAGTTCTATTCACAGTTGAGAAAAAATCAATTTCAAGAAAGAAACATTTTTCCAAGGCTATCTGACAAGTGAGCCAAGAGAGTTCAGATCTTGAATCAATACTTTCTAAATCTTGAGCTTGTGTTTGTTATCACACCCTACCCTACCTCAGTATTTTTAGCCAATTCTTAAAAA
The DNA here is from genome assembly GCF_048772815.1 of Callospermophilus lateralis. Classification (NCBI taxonomy): domain Eukaryota; kingdom Metazoa; phylum Chordata; class Mammalia; order Rodentia; family Sciuridae; genus Callospermophilus; species Callospermophilus lateralis. The sequence continues at coordinate 104,976,481 of NC_135313.1, read as the reverse complement.
TCATAAAAAAGTTCTCTTAGCAAAGAATGTAGAGTATACCATCTCTCCAACTTAACTTTTAAGCAAGTCAAGCTATAGTTAAACCACAGCTTAATGTGTATATGTTTGTGTATTTTATATATATATATATATATATATATATATATATATATATATATACACACACACACACATATATATAATACAAACATATAATACAAACACACACACACACACACACATATATATATATATATATATGCACATCTATATCAATTTCTCTATATATATATATAAAATACATATATGTAATGTAGGGAGATACCACTAACCCTTAGACAGAATTCTGAATAAAGTATGTGTGTGCTTTCTGTTAAGAAGCCAAAGTTAAGTTTCTTTCTTCCCTTATGATGGGTTGGATTTAATGATGTTCTTCAAGAGTATTATATAGAAAGGGGGAGTTTTCACTTTACAGTGAAAACTTGTCCTTCAACACATCAGCCAGGGATGAAGTTTCACATCAGTAGTGATAAGCCAAGTTCATAGTAGGTATAGTACATATAATATAATGAGAATGACACTTCACCTATGTGGTTCAGTACCCAAAAGCTAAAACCACAGTCTAAACTTGAGAAAAACATCAGAATATCCAAATGAGGACTCTACTACCACATGATCACTATTTCTCAGAACTATGAAGGTCATGAAAAATAGAGAAAGGCTGAGAACCCCCCATAGATCAAAGGATACTAAGGAGACATGATGTCTGAATATAAAGTGATATCATGGATGGACTCTGGAGCAACAAAAATAATGTCAAAGGAAAACACTCAAATAAAATAGGTGTAGTTAATGGCAGCACACTGATACTGGTGTATTTTCTTTTCTTTTTTCTTTCTTTCTCTCTTTTTTTCTTTTTCTTTTTCTTTCTTTCTTTCTTTTTTTTTTTTTTTTTGACAAAGGTCCCATAATAATGTAAGCTGTTAACATTGGTGGAATGGAGTGAGGGCTATATGGAACTCTTTGCACTGTCTTCACACCTTTTCTGAAAACTTTTTAGGTTTTTAATAGTTTTATCTATTATAAATTGAAAGCCTTTTTATTAAAAGGCAGATTTAGAATATACAATAACAATGTTGGATGAAACATGATGAAAGAGAATTTAAAACTTTTGAAGACCTTTAGATTTTTGTTTAAAGTATTAAAACTTTTTCTTGAAATCTTAAGATTAGTAATAATAAAAATCATTTATTAAGTACTTTGTCAGAAAATGTGCTAAAGCATTTAGTAATTTCTTACTCACTTTGCATAAAAATAATATATAGTGGGTCTTACTGCCTTCTTACTGAACACATTGGATAAATAAATATTAAGAAAGACACACAACTCCCCTGCCAGAGCTCAGCTCTGACCTATATGCACCTCTGCCCACCTGCATGGGACCTAGGCCCAGGGTAGGCCCAGGTCCATCCCGCCACCAGCAGATACCTGCTGAAGCTCAGGATTAGTCCAGATCCACCTCTGCCTACCTGTGCAGGACCCAGGCCCAGGGTAGGTCCAGGTCCATCATCCCCCCAACCTGAGAGCCCCGACCCAACCCACTTCCATATTGGGACACTTCAAACATCTCCATAGTCTTCCCCATGCAGTAGCTTCTACCTTTCGACAACAGATAGGGCCTAGAAACAGCGGCATCTCAGAGCAGGCATCCCAAAGCCAAATGGTGTAAGGCATGCCATTTCAGCCCTACCTCTGAAAGACCTTGCAACAATCTTGGGGCACTTCTAATGCTATCCTAAGTTACCTCCCCTATTGCCGCCACAACCTTGAGTTGCAATAGCATCCATCTTGGGACACCTGCAGGGTCTAGAAGCCCAGAATCAAAGTGAAGTACAGATAACCTACATGGATACTACAAGACTATAAGATAGAAACTGTGATATCTCATATCCACACTGCAAGAAAGGAAAATACATAGACAACATGAAAAAACAAGGGAGAAAATTGCCCCAAACTAACCAGGATACTATAATAACAGATCCTATGGATGGTGAAGTTGATGAAATGCCAGAGAAGGAATTCAGAATGTTCATAATTAAAATGATCTCTGAATTTAAAAGTGACCTAAATGAGTAAATACCGGCAAAAATTGAGCACTTCAACAAGAAGACAAGAGAGTAAATACAAAAAGAAAAGATAAATATCAAAAATAAACAAAAATGGCTTGAAATAAAAATCGTGTCTCAATAATAATCCAGAATGTTAGTGGCCTAAACTCACCAATCAAATGGCACAGACTAGCAGATTGGATTATAAAAAAAAAAAAGGACCCAACAATATGCTGCCTCCAAGAGACTCATCTCATAGGAAAATACATCCACAGACTGAAGGTGAAACATTAGGAAAAATCATACCACTCCCATGGACTTTGGAAGCAAGCAGGGGTTTCCATCCTCATATCAAAGAAAGTAGACTTCAAGCTAAAGATAATCAAAAGGGATAAGGAAGGACACTACGTACTGCTCAAGGGAACCATTTACCAACAAAGCATAACAATTATAAATATATATGCCCCCCAAAACAGAGTATCTATGTTTATCAAACAAACTCTTATCAAGTTCAAGAGTCAAATAGACCACAACAATAATTCTGGGTGACTTAGCACACCGCTTTCACCACTGAATAAATCTTCCAAACAAAAGCTGAAAAAAGAATCTATAAAACTCAATAATACAATCAATAACTTAGACTTACCTGACATTTATAGAATATTTCACCTTCAACAAGCGAATACACATTCTTGTCAGCAGCACATTCAACCTTCTCTAAAATAAACTATATATTATGCCAAAAAGCAACTCTTAGCAAATACAAAAAAGTAGAGATACCACCTTGCATTCTATCAAATCATAATGGAATGAAACTATAAAACAATGATAAAATTAAAAAAGCTACTCCAACACCTGGATGCTAAATAATATGCTATTGAATAAACAATGGGTTGTGAAAGATGCCAAGGAGGAGATTAAAAAATTTTTAGACTTAAAGGAGAACACTGATAAAACATATTGAAATCTCTGGAACACTATGAAGGCAGTACTAAGAGGAAAGTTCATTGCATGGAGGCCATTCCTTAAAAAAAGAAAATGTCAACAAATAAATGACCTAACATTATCTCAATACTCTTCAAATCATTTTTGCAATAGAAAAAGAGGAAGCACTTCCAAATGCATTCTATGAGTTTATTATCACCCTGGTTCCAAAACCAGTCAAAGACACATCAAAGAAAGAAAATTTCAGACCAATATCTCTAATGAACATAGATGCAAAAATTCTCAAGAACATTCTGGCAAATCAAATACAAAAATGTATCAAAAAGATAGCACATCGCAATGAAGTGGGGCTCATCCCAGGGATGCAAGATTGGTTCAACATATGAAAATCAACAAATGTAATTCATCATATCAATAGACTTAAAGATAAAAATCATATGATCACCTCAATCAATATATGCAGAAAAAGCATTCAACAAAATACAGCACCCCTTCATGTTCAAAACACAAGAAAAATAGGGAGTACAGGAACATAACTCAACATCATAAAGGCTATTTATGCTAAGCCCCAGGCCAACATCATTCTAAATGGAGAAAAAATGAAAGTATTCCCTCTAAAAACTTGAACAAGATAGGGATGCCCTCTTTCACCATTTCTATTTAACATAGTTCTTGAAACACTGCCAGAGCAATTAGATGAAATAAATTAAAGGGATATGGGTAAAAAAAAACTCAAATAGCACTATTTGCTGATGATATGATTCTATATCTAGAAAACCCCAAAAAATCTATCAGAAAACTTATAGAATTAATAAATTAATTCAGCAAAGTAGCAGGATATAAAATCACCACCCATAAATCAAATGCATTTCTATATATCAGTGACAAATCCTCTGAAAGGAAAACTACTTCCAATAGCCTCAAAAACAATAAAATACTTGGGAATCAACAAGTGAGGTGAAAGACCTCTATAACAAAAATTACAGAACACTAAAGAAAGAAATTAAAGAAGACCTTAGAAGATGGAAAGATCTCCCTTGTTCTTTGATAGGCAGAATTAATATTGTCAAAATGACCATACTACCAAAATTACTATACAAATTTAATGCAATTCCAACCAAAATCCCAATGACATTCCTCATAGAAATAGAAAAAAGCAGTCATGAAATTCATTTGAAAAAATAAGAGACCCAGAATAGCTAAGGCAATCCTTAAGAGGAAGAATGAAGTAGATGGCATCACTATTCCAGACCTTAAACTATACTACAGATCAATAGTAAGAAAAACAGCAGAGTATTGGCAACAAAATAGACAGGTAGGCCAATGATACAAAATAGAGGACACAGAGACAAACCCACATAATTACAGTTATCTTATGTTAGACAAAGGCTCCAAAAACATACATTGGAGAAAAGATGGCCTCTTCTACTGGTGCTGGGAAAACTGGAAATCCATATGCAATAAAATGAAATTAAATCCCTACCTCTAGATGCCAACCTAGATGCCCTTCAGTAGATGAATGTATAACAAAAATGTGGTATTTGTACACAATGGAATACTTTTCAGCATGCAGAAAAAAATCTTGGCATTTGCAGGTAAATGGATGGAGTTAGAGAATATAATGCTAACTGAAGTTAGCCGATCCCAAAAATACAAATGATGATTTTTTTTTGTCTGATATAAGGATGCTGATTCATAATGGAGTTATGGGAAGGGAGCGTGGGAGGATTAGATGAACTCTAGATAGAGCAAAGGGGAGGGAGGGGGCACAGGGATAGGAAAGACAGTGGAATGAGATGGACATCATTACCCTAATTACATGTAGGAAGACACAAATGGTGTGACTCTACTTTGTGTACAACCAGAGATATGAAATATTGTGCTCTATATATGTAATATTAATTATAATGCATTCTGCTGTCATACATAACAAATTAGAATAAAGAAAAAAATTTTAAAAAGACACACAACTGTTAGTTAAAAAGGGGGGGGCAGGGTTTGAATCCAGAAACTAAAGTTCTTATTTCTTATTTACTGTACAATGCAGGCTCAGTCATGTGAATAAATTATATTCAAAGTTAAATTATTTTACCTCTAGCCATCACCCTAGAATACACCAGTACTCTTTCAAATTTCTCTGTCAATATGATACAGCTATTCAGCAAAACATGTTTCTATCTGAATGACTCAGTTCTGGGTCTGGTTCTTCACCAGTTTTTTGTTGTTGTTGTTTTTGTTCTGGAAATATCACAACAGACACTACAGAAATACAGAAGATAATTATAAATTATTTTGAATTTTTGTTTCTTCTGGTGACTTCAGAGGAATCTCCCCAGTGCAGGTACACAGGTACCAGCACCCCACAACCCACAAAAGCCTGGGGAGTTCAAGATGCTCCCTCAGTGACATTCTAATGTACCACTATAAATGTTATTTTGGAAGATTAGAAGCTAATTCACTCAGCCTATCAGACTTTAATGTCCCCCATTAGTCCTAGAAACAATATGAATTCCAAATATCATCAAACCATGTGCTAGATACTAAGCAGCAGAAAAATTCAATTGGAAAATTTATTTGTACATCTTTTTACCTTTATCCATATGTAGAAATAATGGGATTCATTTTGTATAGATTCCATATGATAAGTAAATATGCTGTACAAGGGACTATTTGTCATTGCCCCTATTAATTAACATTCCTAGTATCTTACATTTACTGAGAAATATATCATTATGTAGAGTTGATGTGGCAATTTTCCCATTAAATATAATACGATGTTGGGAAAGATTGTGCATATGTTTTTAAAGGATTTGAATCATCATTTGATATTTTTTATCCTCTGCCATAGAATGATTATTTGGCATCATCTAACTAGAACATTAAAGAGGATTAAACCAGTGGTAAGGCTGTTCTGGGTTTGCAAAGACCTTTACAATATATTAGCTTAGGAGTGATTTCAGAAATTTATAGGTGTACAAAAGACAGAAAGGAATAGCACAGGTGGCATATGAGCAAAGTGCTGTGCACAAGGATTTGAGTGAATGTTCCAGGATTTTGCCCCTATTTGAGCCCACAGAATCGCCAAATCTAAAGCAACTCCATTTCTTATTTCAAAGTTTTGGACCTTCTCTTCAGGCAGAAGGAAGACAGAATGAAGCTGGAATAACTAGTATTCTCTAAATTAAATATTTAGCCCATGAATAAGAAGATGTAGAAGATATGTACTACATTTTCTCAATATAAAGCATTCTCTTATAAAATTTTAATATAATAAAGCAGAATGTCATTATCTAACTGAGGCTGGGTGTCAATAACCCTCCTGAAGGAATACAAATCTATTTTTCTGTATTCATATTTACAAAAGGCATTCATTATATTAAAATATTTATAAAGTATAAAATATATGAACATTTGGGAATAATAAACGATATCTAAAAAATATGTCTCAATACCATCCTGTATAGTACATATGCCTGGTTCATCACTCCAGTAGTATTGATTTGATTTTTTATAATGTTAAAGTTTGCCATTATAGCTAACACCTTTCTAGTTAAAACCAAAGATTAGCCTTTTAATTGTATGATGTATGCAAAACACTTAAACTCTTTGAAAAAATAATATGAAAATTTTCTGATCTTAATAAATGTATCTTCTTCAAATATTATAATTTAATTTCTTCCAGCAAAAGTTCATTTCCAGCATTCAGCAGAATTAATCAAGCATCTAATAAAAGCTGGAGTGAATTATACTATGCAGGTAAGTAATTCTTTTAGAAGAGTATTGTGTTAGTCAGCCTTCCTTCATTATAAGTTACTTGAGATAACTTACACAGAGAAAAGTTTATTTGTCCACAGGTTGAAGGTTCAAGTCCATGATCAAGCCTTTAAGACACGGGCTGTTGGAAAATATTCAAGATACAAACTATTCCAAATGTCCTCTTCTAAATTCCTCTTTTACTTGTTAGATATAGGATACTTTTTCTGCATTATTCTATTATTATTATTATTATTATTATTATTATTATTATTATTATTATTATTTTGTGGTGCTGGGTATTGAACCCAGGGACTTGTGCATGCAAGGGATGCACTCTGCCAACTGAGCTATATCCCAGTCCTCTTATTCTATTCTTAATGTAATTATTTTTAGTATGTTTCTTAGGTTAAATAAGTTTGTATTCTTTGTTCTTGATTACATTGAGAATGTGGATTCCTTTATGCTTTAAAAGTAAAATTCATGAACCCATTCAGAAATGTTCTTTTCTCCTCAAAATTTATATACTATTAATATTGACATTTTAAAAAAGATTAACTTTCTATTTCCCTTTGTCCCTTTTATATTTTCTTCATTTTCTATCATTCATATATAAAAAGTGGGAGAGAAATATGTGTTTGGGGAAAATACAAGAAAAGAAGGCAAGTTAAAACTCTATTTCAAATTCCATTTATATATGTGCTTTCACACATCTAATAAATATTAATCAGGGACTTATTTTAATAATGGTCACTATGTTAGATGTGTAACAAGACATACTTCATGTATCAAAAAAATTTTCAGCTTAATGGAGAAGTCATAAAAAATAGTAAATTCGTCAACATTTGGAAGAAACAATTGTTAGTCAATTTTCTGTGTTATGACAAAATATCTGAAATAATCAAATTATGAGGCAAGATTGATTTTTAGCTCATGGCTTCAGATGTTTGGGTGCATAGCTGGTTGGCCCCATTACTTTGGACTTGGGATGACACAGTATGTCATGGTAGGTTTCTTCAATTCATGGTACTTAGGAAGCAAAAAGAGACAAGTGGATCCGTAGTCTGAATAACCCCTCTGAAGGTCATCCCCAATGACCTAACTTCCTTTCACTGGGCTATACCTTGCAGTGTTTACAGCATCTCCCCATAGTGCCATTCAATGGAGATGAAGCCTATAACACATGGCTTTTGTGATACATTTCAGATGTAAGTCACAGCATTCCACCACTGGACCCCCAAATCTCATGTCTTTTGCACAATGCAAAGTACAATAAATCCATGGGATAGGAAAGAATACCTAGGAAATGGGCCAAAGCCAAAGTGAAGTCCAACAGGGCAAATGTCAAACACGGTAGCTCCATGTCCAACATCCACGATACATGGGGGTATAATGGGAGCTCCAAAAGGCTTGGGCATCACTTCCATTCTCTGTGGCCAAAACATTCTAATTTGCATACAGAAGGCATATTTTGTTTCAACTATAGATTGACATGATTACAATCTTTTTAAAAGCTTAAGTTAAAGAACTCAGAATTTGCTGAAATGAGATTTTGGTTAGAAATTTTCATATATCCTTTCTTCTTTTGTTCCTTCCTTCCCTTCTGACTGCCTACCTTCCCTCCTTCTGTACTGGGGATCAAATTCAGGGTCTCACACATGATAGGCAAGCACTCTCTCTCTCTCTCTCTCTGAGCCACTAAACTATATCCCCAAGCCCTGGGTAGGTAATATTTTTCAAAGTCCCTATGCCAGAAGGGAAAAAGGAAAGAAATAAAGAAAATGAATGCTGAGGGGAACAAGCTGCCTTGATAACTTGAAATCATCTCCCCTCAATGTCTTAGGTCTACCCAGATGAAGGTCATAACGTATCTGAGAAGAGCAAGTATCATCTCTACAGCACAATCCTCAGATTCTTCAGTGATTGTTTAAAGGAAGAAATACCCGTGTTACCACAGGAACCAGAAGAAGATGAATAATGGACCCTATTTATATAGAACTGAAGGGGATATTGAGGCTCAATGAAACGCAACCAAGAGACTGTCATATTGTAGATGCTCAGAGTTTCAAGGGCAGCTTAAGGAGATGACACTGGAACAGCACACTCAGAGATAATGAACTAGAATTTGAAGACCGAAGTCCAAGTCTACTGTGTTGCCAGGGGTGCAGAATCTATGGCTTTGTAAAAGAAGGTCAAAGGGTTGGTTTCCTGGGAGAAATTAGTTTTACATTAAAGTAGGAATAGTGCATGTTTTCTTCTGTTATCCCCGTTTGTTCTGTAACTAGTCGCTCTCATTTTGATTTCAATAGCCACCATCATCTTTGCACATAATGCACAACTTATCATCAGTACTACAGTCCCTGATCTCTGATGGCTGAGCTGCAGTCTAACACTTTCCTGTACCTTTACAATAAGTGCAATTCTTTCATTGTCTATTATTATGCTTAAGAAAATATTCAGTTAATAAAAGCAGAGTATTTTATGTAATTTCTGTTTTAGAAAAACATTATTACATGAGTCAAAGGACATGTAGGAATATGGATTTCAGCACCTTCCAAAGTTCAGCCAGTTATCAGTAGATACAATTTCTTTAAATCACACGAGTGTATCTCTCAAGATACGTATACACCTGTGTGCATATACAGTGAATCTATCTTTATATGTTATTCATGCTACCAAGGGTAAGCTTTTGATGAATTAGAAAAGATGCTCTTTTACAGGCTATAATGGATGCTTTGTTTAATGAGCCAAATATGATGAAACATTTTTTTCCAACTCAAATTCTAGCTATTGCTTTCCTATAAATGCTTGGGTTGTGTTTGGTATTGTTTTTAGTGGTTAATAGTTTTCTAGTTGCAATTTAATTTTTTTGAATATGATACCTTGTCACATGTAAATTAGATACTTAAATATTAAATTATAGTTTCTGATAAAGAAATTTTGTTAACAATGCAATGCCACTGAGTGCTATTTTGCTCTATTGGTGGAGAAGACTTCTTTTTCAAAGACTGGGGCTCCTTTTACTTTTCTCCTCAGTGCAGGATCAATTCTCATATTCATTGTAAAAGGTCTGGATTATTTCATTTTCCAGTTTTTATTTAGTATACCACATCTGCCCAATTCATCTGTTACTGTTTAAGTTAAGTCCTTCTGGTGAGAATTAGAAATGAAATCTTTTTTATTTATTGGCCAAAAAGTTCACAAACAGCCGTGTTTGCTATTTAATTTTAATCCAAGGCACAAAATGCATCAATTTCTGTGTTCTGTTGACTTGCAGCAGTAAGTAACTGAAGAGTGTGAAATAAACTGGACTGTGTAGAGTCGAAACACGTCATGACAAAATGAACAGTGTCCACTGAAGTGAAAGAACATCCTCTCACTTTGCATATGGGATCTTACAGAAGATATCTAAAAATGTAACCAAGCTTTGAAAGGCAGAAAAATGTAGGCAATGTACTACTATGTTTTCATAGTTAGAAAAAAGGTTCATAGAGAACATGGGATTATTGTGATATCTGAATACCAGGAGGAAAATTTTAAATGACAAGGAATCTCTCAGTCAGCCTCCTGTTTTGTCAAAGGATCAACCTAAAATTCTGGGTGTTTAGAAATATGTTGAACCACTGATTGGGTCTTCCGCTTTGCTTCTGGATGTTTTGGAATTGTGTCTTCACTGCTCCATTAGATTCAATTTACAATGGGAAAGGCTCTCTCTTCTAAAAGACCCATTTTAGGTCTTTTTCAAGAATAGTAAACACATTTTTTAACAAAATAAGTTGTAATGTTTAAAAGGAAAGTTTTGCCTATTTTATTAAGACGGAAATTTCTTTTTAGGCTAATTTGAAGTCCAACTGAAGCTTTTTAATCAATATTTTAAATTTCAACCACTAGAGTTTTTTACAATGCAAATTATTATGTTGTCTGAATGATGTGGTTTTATTGAATGTCTATTTGAGTAACATTTAAAAAGTATTGACCTTTACTGTTCATCATTTCTCGTTTATTATTATTATCAATGTTTATCTATTTTTCAATTAATTTAATACAGTTTTTAATGTGAAAGACATTTGTCTGGGACCCACTTTCACCTTAAAGGCTAAATAGATCTAAATGAAAACAACTGCTTAATGGGAAGGTGGAAATTTTTCATCTTTGTGATTCTTTGAGTTTTAGTAACTGGTCCACTATATAAAGGAAATGCTCACCAACACATACTCACTGGTTACAAAGAATTCATGCAACTGTATTTTCCCTTTCACATTTGCCCTTGTCATAATCACACTATTTCAAACATATTAATGCATTCTGAAAGTGTCCTGGATAGCAAACTTTCAAAGTGTTTATTTTCCTTTAAAGAAAAACACCATGGTAAAGTAAACATGCTGTAATAAAATAGGTAAGCAATATTAACTCATCCGCACAGATAAACATACAACCAGTAACTTTTGAAGCCATTTTGAGAGACAAAAGTGTTTGTTTACTTTGCTCCAACTAAGAAGATGGCCATTCCACTGTGGTGGCACACACCTGTAATCCCAGTGACTCAGGAGGTTGAGGTAGGAGGATCATGAGTTCAAAACCAGCCTCAGCAACTTAACACAGCCCTCAGCAATTTATTGAGACCTCATCTCTAAATAAAATACAAAAAAAGGGCTGGAGATGTGGCTTAGTGGTTAAATGCCCCTGGGTTCAATTCCTGGTACCAAGGAGAAGAAGAAGATGATGATGACGGCCAATTCAAGAATTAGAGACAAAGAAAACCATGCTGACTTAATGAGTATTTTTTAAAAACTGAAGGAATGAATTATTTTTACTTCTGCTATCATAGGAATAGCTCTGAGGGTCTTGAAGGAGCCTTCAGTTGTGGATCTACTAAAAATAAATTACCTAAGCATGGGTTCTTGACCTACAAAGATCATTTAAGCCATTGTTCTCCTAATGATGGGTTTTCAAACAGAGTTCCCAGGAGTGCATTGCACACAAGTCTCTAGTTACATGGCTTCTATAAGGAATTCTGAATGAAATGCCTGTTGTTTCTCCTCACATGGTCTGACCGCCTTTTCTGGAAGCAGCCAGCTTTGCATAAGTATAATCTGACCTCTAATGGTGCTCTGACTCTCTATTCTTTGGATTCTCTGCTACTAATGGTGGTTACCTACTAGAACCCAAACTCATCACATACACACGACAAACCAATATGAGAATGCTAATACCACACTGAAGTCAAATAATGGAAGACACTAGCAGGTGACTGTACTCCCTTAAACATGGTCCTTGGAAGGCTCCAAGGGCCCTGTTGGCCACAGCTGCATAACTTATTTCCTGGTGCCCATTTCAGCCTTTTCAGTCCCCACTCCTATTTCTCAGGACCACTTCCCAAAATAAATTGCATGTGCACCAATTGTTGACTCAGGTTCTGCATTCTGGGGAAATCTTTTCTTACTTTTCTTCCCATAAGAGCTCATCTCTGTGAATATATAGAAAAATACATCGAGAATAAAAATGTGGTTTCTTCTCAGGTTGGAATAAGTTATTTCTACCTAAAATTTCTTAGACTCTTAATAAAAGTGGCAAACATATGCAAAGTGTTCCACAGGCATTATCAGATGAATCTTCTCAACACGCCCTAGAATAGGTATCGTTTCCATTTAATACTTAAGAAAATTGAATCTTAAAGAAGTATGGAACTTGATCAAATTTTTAACTAAGACTAAGTCACAGTTTCAGCCGGTTTAGACCATGTTCTCTGTCATTCTCCTCTGTGATAACCCTGAAATCAGGAAAGAATTAACTCAAGTTCATCCCATCTGAAAAGGATTTGAAATATCTAAGCATAGAGTTCTAGATATTTTTTAGAATGACTGAAAGCATTAATACTGAAAGCCAAAGAATAACCCAATATACTGCCAAGGCATTTTTGAAATTACATGAATGAATTCCCTAATATCAAGAGGGCATATGTATAATATATATTAAAATGTGGGCTTTTTTCTGTCAAAACTATGTAAGAATTATTTCTATCTATGAAAACTTTTGCTCAGATGACCATGCCCTGAGAAGTCATAGTAAGTTCCCTTGCTCAGGCATTATTTCAGGGACATTCCAAAATCATTCCAGGAAGTATCCATATATGAAAAGCAGCATTTTACTGCTCAGAATGCCCTGACTTGTAAACATGAAAATCTCATGCCATCTTTAAATGGAAAAGAATATTGCATCATTGAGAGCCCTACCAGGCAGCTACAATCCTATTTGCAATCTGACTTAATTTTTTTTATTACCTTAAGCTTTTCTACCACTATAGAAAATAGATTTGCTTTACTGTTGATCAGATCTATGAACAACAATTTTATTTACTTTGGCAACATTCCAGTGATTGTTAGCAGAGATTCTTTGAACTCAAAAATCCCCTCTCTCATCAAAGACAAGGTAAATACATTTTTAGAAGGAAACAAGTCACATGAAAGCATACTCTTGATTATTTTCTGTTAGACTTACTATTAAGTTAATGATTGGTTAATGTAAACAACACAGACCATTATCGAAGCAGTTCATTCACTTGGAAAGTCTTTGGGCTGATTACCACAGCTTGTCCATATGTCAAACCTAGTACCGTTTTAACTGAGATACATTTGACATGAGTGAAATTTGAGAGTGAGAAATTCCATCCTGCCAGATTGCGAGTTCAAAGCCAACCAGCCTCAGCAATTTAGCAAGGCCTTAGATAACTCAGCAGGACCCTGATCTAAATAAAATACATATTGCTGGGGCTGTGTCTCAGTGGTTATGTGCCCCTGGGTTCAATTTCCAGAAGCAAAAAATAAAAATAAAAAAAATTCCATCCTGCCAATGACATCAAAGAAATGGGCTTCACATTTGTTCCACATTGAGGCTTTTTATCATATAATTTCAACTAATGCTAAAACTAAACATGCAAGATAGAAGTTATTATTTGCTGATGAAGAAATCAAAATTCAGAAGTTAAACAATTTTCCATCAGTGTCTTGTAGCATATAAATGACAGATTCAGAATATGAAATTAGACAATAATAACCTCCAGGCCTTTACATGTATAATCTCATGTATACATTTTTTTAACTAGTAAATTACTAAAGTTCATTGTGCATGTCTTTAGATTGGGTTAAGCTTTCAAGTCCCTTGGTATTTCTTCATGCTTCTGTCTGTAAGTAACTAAATTTGAATTTTTAAATGGTTAAATACTTGTGACATAGTATGTACTTGACCATCATCTGGAAGTTCATTAGATATGCAGACTTTCAGGTAGCCCTCCCTCCAGAATAAGAATCAGAATGTTAACATATCCTCCAAGTGATTTGTACACACATTAAAATTTGAGAAGCAGCGGTTTAAATAAGAACTTTTATCGTCTTACATCACAAGAGAACTCAAGTTGGATGTTTTGAGGGCAGTTTAACAGATCAATAATGGAATCAAATCATGGTCTGTCCCCAGCTTTCTGCTTCTGCAGCTTAAGTCTGTTTTCTGTCTCTTGAAATGTCTCCATATAAATAAGTTGTCCTCGGCAATATCTTCTTTCACAACCTATCTTCTATCAGGAAAAGTCATTTTCCCCAGAAATCTTGAGCACAATTGATTTTACAGCCTTTAAAAGTCCACGCTTTAGTGGCAAGCCCCGTCTCTAACACAGGGAGGCTGGGAAGTGACACATCTGAAGCTGCACTCTCTTTAGTGAAGGTGCAAAAAGGAAGGAGGGTGGGAGAGTGAACATAATTGTAAGTACAGCGTGTGACCCAGAAGAGACAGATCTACCTACCCACGGCAATGAGATCAACAATGCTGGCCTTTCATCTACAGGAATTCCCCAAGCTGCTGAGCAGTGTTTTATGTAACCCTTCCCTTGATGGTGTCTCACTTCTCCTTCCAGAAGACCCTCAACGTCTGTTTCACCCTGTGTTCCTGAGAGTCAGCACACTCCTCCCTAGTCCACATTTTCTATTTTCTTCCCTGCTCTTCATCACTGACATGTTTTCCAATACAGGCAGGTAGTCTTGAAATTTGATTGCCGTCCCATCTTGCAGCCTTTATTTGCTCTAACACGATTTATGATACCTTGATTATCTCCATATGGTTTGAATAGCTAGGCACACCATTTATTCTCCTGATTGATGGATTGTGGAAGGTATTTATATTGATGGGGAAAGAAAAGGCCTGACAAGGAAACACAGGTAACACAACTTCTCCATTCACATACACTTTTTAATGGATCTAATTCTCATTACATTCCAACAACTATCCTTGAGGACACCATGTGTGACATTTAATGATCTGTGTAGTGTAATTGGATTTTTCAAACCCTTGGATAGAACAAATTACAAATTCCCTTACCCAGATAAATAGAAATTTTCAACTTTGAGGCTGTCTTCAAATCATGAAATACCAAAAGGATATTTTGTGCCTGTTAGTACCCGATATTGTGCTGTATGGTACAGCATTAAGATCCTTTTTCAAAGACTTAATCTAATTAAGTATGGTCTAATGTGTAATTTAGTCAAATGGGTATTTAAATGGGTATTTTAGTCCAAATGCTATAGCCAAATGAGTCATCATTTACTAAAAAGTATCACCATATTCAATCATGTTTTGGTTTTCATTGAGTCATTTTAGTGCCCACCTAATTAAATATGATATTCCCTTGGACTTACCAACATTAAATAAATATACAAACCTACGTATTTTATTCAAAAGGGCTCCATAACCCACTTTCATTCATATAACAATTGGTCTCTCTGCAGTTTCCTTTCCCACATTTAATTTCAGGGAAATTTTCAGTCGAGTTCTGCTACTGTTTCAGAATTATTTCTCAGTCCAAATCACGTATAGCAGAGTCACATTGAGATAAAGTAATATTTAATTTTTTTTTGTTATGGTGTCAGGTTTATTTGAATATATTTATTAAGAATCGAAAAAAAGAATTCACATTTTTGAGAACAGAGATATTTTCACAGAGTAAAAATAATAAAATAAAGTGCTGCCCCAGCCTACCACCTGACTTTGGAAGTCAGTTGTGTTTCTACTCAGCATGGATTCAGAGCCAGCCTGACACAATGAGCTTCACTTTTTCTTTTGGTATGGTTCCCTCATTCCCCCAGGTCCTGGAGATTATATACTTTGCGTATATTTCTTTCCCCCTAGGTTGATAGCTACTACTAAAATAAGTTAAAAATTTTTGTATGTGTAACTATTTTAATTTAAAAAATATTTTAATACATAATATTTGTACACATTTTTGAGGTAGATTGGATGGTTTGGTTCACATAGGCATTGGGTGGTTGATCAACTTAGGTTAATTGCCCTAACCATCACTTTAAACACTTATCATTTCTTTATGATAAATACATTCAAGTTCATCTGTTGTATTTTGAGATAAATAATGCAATATTATTTATTAAAATCATCCTGAAGTATCAGAGAACACCAGAATTCTTTTTCTCCATCAAACAACATTTAACCTTTGACTGGCCTCTCCCCTCTCACCCATCTTTATTTTCCCTTTGTTCTACTATTAACTTCTATGAGATCTACTATTTTTGTGTCCACTTGTGAATGTGATCATTCAGTGACTATCTTTCTGTGCTCTACTTATTTAGTTTTTCAAGTGCATACATATTACTGCAAATGATAAAATTTTATGCTTTTTATGGCTGAATTAGGTTATATTGCATATATGGACTTACTTTTTAAAAAATTCATTTCCCTATTGATGGACATTTAGGTGGATCCCACTCCTTAGCTGTAGTGAATGTCCATTCTTACTCAAAGTGATTTGTAGAGTCAGTGCTCATTCCTCACAAAATTAGAAAAAAAACAATTTTGAAATTTGGAAGAAACCATAAAAGATCCTGAACAGCCAAAGCAATCTAGAGCAAAAGTAACAAAGCTGGAGGCACTTCAATACCACTCCTCAAAATATTGAAATTATGTTAACTTCATCTAGCCTCTAAATAATAGTGGGTAATTTTTATATACTTATTCACTTTCATGTCTAATCCTAATATGTCGATCTGAATTATTTTCAGTTATCTTCAAGTCTCAAATCCCCCCTCATTATTGTTTCATTAAATATAAAGTATCGTTCACACGTACTTTTATATGTTTTTATCTATTTATTTACTTATTTATTGGGGTACCAGAGATTGAACTTAGGGCCACTCAACCCCTGAACCACATCCCCAGCCCTGTTTAGTATTTTATTTAGAGACAGGATCTCACCAAGTGGCTTAGCACTTCATTTTGCCCAGGCTGCCTTTGAGCTTTCCATCTTCCTGCCTAAGCCTCTGGAGCCACAGGGATTACAGGTGTGTGTCACCGCACCCGGCTTCACGTGTACTTTTAAATGTGCATGATCTAAGTTATACTCTAACCAATTCATAATTTTCTGGGGTAAATAAAATGATGAGAATAATAGTAAGAAGTAGCATTACCTCTTGCTTAGTTTGCACCAGTCCCTAGAATAAGCTTATTCATAGACTTATTTGAACTTTCAAACAAGTGAACTAAGATCATAATGTCATATTTAATATGAAGAAACTGTAAATTGAACAAACTGAGTTATGAAGGTCAAAGTAAGGCATACTTGTTAGTGAAGGAGAAGAAAAACATCATTCAGTATTTGTCACTCACGTGAAGTTATCAGAGTCAGGTGAGCACTCTTCTACCTAGGCCATCTGAGCAGGTGGCTGCCGAGCTGCACCCTCAGGGGAAGAGAAGGCTGAGGAAATAAGAGTGTCAGCTTCAATTGCCCTCTCTCTGAAATGACACTCATCACATCTGCTTGCAGACCTTTATTCAGGACAGCTCTCAGAGGCCCCACCTGCCAGCAAGAGGGTTGAGAAATTCAAGGGAGCAAATGAAGAATTTAGTGCGCTAACATGGAACAATCTACCTTTCTGAATGTCAAATGTTTTACTTGCTCCTTTAATTCCCCTACACATAGAACCTAATCAACTCCACCTGCAATAAAGACACCTCAATCCTTTGAAGCTCATAACCCAGAGTTTCTGGATGCTGAGAAGTAGTCTTAATATCAAAGCCATATAAAGCTCATTTTTACCCTCATCATTTTGAACTTAAAACTATATTTTCTTTCCTCCACACTCCTAATATATATCAACAACAAGGATAGAACAATCAAAATAAATAGTCTCATTTGGAATGGGAAAAAAAATGCCAAATCTGCCTTCAGGAGTAACACAGCTTTCCTAGCCACCTTCTGACTGAAGACAAATGAGAGTCCACATATCCATCAAATATCTTCCCTTAAATAATCAAATGTTACTTGAAATACAGACTCAAATGCATTTAATATTGGGAAGAAGTTAGTATCTTTCTATTCATTTACTTAACTTTCAAACAACCCTAAAGTCAAAAATTAAACTTAAATTTATTTTCACATATCATTTTAGAACCTATAAGGTTTTGTTTTGTTTTGTTTCCATGCTGAAGATGGAAACCAGGGATTTGCACACGCTTAGCAAGTGATCCTTCAATGAGCTCTGCCCCATCCATTTATTAAAATTTCTTGTTTTATACAGAAGCTCACTAAATTGCCACGAATGGTCCCAAACTTGCCATCTTCCATCCTTAGCTTGCCAAGTATCTGGGATTACAAGCATGTGACACCATACCTAGATGAAATCCTAAGTATTGTCGTGTGGATAGCATGAGTGAGCTTCTCATTCCCTCAATATATTGACAGCTTAATTTAACACTATTTGTAGCAAAGAAGGAAATACTACACCCTTAATATGAACTTTATGTTGATCTTCTATTCAAAGAAATGAGTTGTTAGACTTCCAGTTTCTCATTCTGATCAATAACTAAACTTCCTGAACTCTGAGAAGACCCAGATAGCTGAATGGTAAGACCTGTTCCTCAAATTTGCTTTTAAGTGAGATATACTTCATGGATTATACAATGCTCTTTTTTATTTATTTATTTATTTTATAAATATAGATTTTTTTAAAGAGAGAGAGAGAAAGAAAGAAATTTTTAATATTTATTTTTTTTTTTTAGTTTTCGACAGACACAACATCTTTGTATGTGGTGCTGAGGCTCGAACCCGGGCTGCATGCATGCCAGGCAAGCGCGCTACCACTTGAGCCACATCCCCAGCTCTTTTTTAAAGTGAATGATTTTTGGTTGTTTTTAAGTATGTTTACTAAACTGTATAAAGATTACCTTAATGTTCACCTTTGCTTAAAGACTTCCTATATATAACCTTTCGTCATCTTCCCTGCCTCTGTGAAACTAATCAATAAGCAAAGATTCTCCAAAGTCTGCTTCCTTAGGACTGAACATTGCAATGGAGACAGAGGTGGATGCATATCTAAGAAGGTAAAGGCCTGTAAAAGTAAGATGAAGAGAGTTACGTAAACTGTTTCAAAACAACTCTCCTTAGCTAAAAGGATCCATAGCAAGGCTTGCATGATCCAGGATGGACAGGCAATGTCTGGGAAGATGTCCTTGTAGGAATACATTTCTGTGTAAGTCTACAGTGTTCTTTGTGCAGGGCTGTGGTTTCTTGAGGAGAGGAGTCCCTGGTAATAGTACTTGTTACCAGTCATGCATGCTGAGATACCCTCCTTTTTCACCTCCCAGCTTTTCTTCTTTGTTAATATTTGACACAAGCGAATATATTTTAATTTTGACACTGTGTTTCTCCAGCCACTGTGGTTTTCTTTGAGCTTACCAATTCTGAAATTTTAACATAAATTCAATCATATAATATTTGGACTTTATTAATTGGATTATTTTATTTAGCATGATGTTTTCAAGGTTCATCTATGTTTTAGCATATGTTAATACTTCTTTCATTTTCATGGCTGAGTGATTTCCTTTTGTGTAGATATGCCACATTTCTTTTATTCATTTATTGGTGGGTAAAATTGGTGTTTGGGACACTTAGGGACTTTAAATAATAGTACTGCAATAGTGCACTCTGCAAAGTGCACATTGATATGTAAGTCTGTATGTAGATATGTTTTCAAATGTCCTGGCTGCATATGTAAAATGGGAGTTACTTGGCCATATGGTAATACTACGTTTAACATTTTTGGAATTGACAAGCTATTTTCCTGTACTATTTTCCATTCCGCCTGTAACGTGTGAGGATCACATTTTCTCCGTATCTAGCCAACACGTGTTATTTTCCATATTTCTTTATTATACTCAGCCTAATAGGTGTGAAGTTTCTCATTGTGTTTTTGATTTGCATTTCCCTAGTGACTAAAGAAGGACAATATCTTTTCATTGTTTACTGTCCATTTGTATATCTTTAGAGACATGTCTAATCAAAATATTTGCCCATTTTAATTAGATTGTCCTTGTAAGAGTCTTTTTTATATTCTGAATAAAAATCTCTTATCAGATACATAATTCACAATTTTTAATATTATATGGGTCTTTTCATTACTTGATGGCATTTTGTAGCTCAAAGGCTTTCATTTTGATGAATTCCAATTTTCTGTTTATCCTTTGTCTCTTATGCTTTTGGTATCATACCTAAGATTCCATTGCCTAATGCAAAGGTCAGAAAGATTTATGCTGTCTTTACTTCTATGACTTTCATGGTTTTAACTTTTATACTTAGATCTAACCTTCTATTTTGAGATAATTTTTGTATATGCTGTGACATTGACATTAAAATCTGTTCCTTTGCATATGGTTAACCAGTTGTCTCAACACATTTTGTTGAAAAGCCATTGTTTCCTCTGAGTTCTCTGGACAGCCTTATAAATCAGTTGACCACAAGGATTTATTTCTGTAGTCTCAATTCTGTTCCATTGATCAATATGTCTATACTTATGCTAGTGCTATATATCATTAATTATTCTAGTTTTACAGTAAATTTGGAAGTTTGAAAATATGAGTCAATGCATTAGTTAGTTTTTCATTATTGTGACCAAAGTGTCTGACACAAACAACAGAGATAAGTTGAATCAATAGATGGTTTTGATAAGTATCAGTGACTTAGCAATATTAAAACTTTTAATCCATGAACATGTCATTTATTTGTATTCTTTGATTGCTTTCAATAATATTTTGAAGTTTTCATTATAAAAGTTTTATAATTATTCTTTTAAATTTATTTCTAAGAATCTTTCTTTTTAATGCAAATGTAAATTGAACTATTTATTTCACTTTGCATATCTCCTGTATGAAATACAAATGACTTCTGCTTATTGAAAAAATACCTCAAAATTTTGATGAAATCATTTATAATCCTTTAGGAATGATTTTAGTAATGTCCTTAAGATTTTTTTACATATATCTGATTTCATATATAGAAAAATTTATTTATATATTAAATTTGGAGGTGAGATGTCCCACAAAAGCTTATATGTGAGACAATGCAAGAAGGTTCAGAAGAGAAATTATTGGGTTTTAAGAATCTTAACCCAAATCATCAAAATAAAAACTTTCAAGCTACAAAATGCCATCAAGTAATCCCCTGATAGAGATTAACTGGTAACTGGCAAGCCGAAACCCACCTCAAACTCAAGGGAGTAAAGGTCTCTTGAAAAGAAACCAGTGGGGCACCCTTCTTGCACAAGGGGAACTAGGAAGTTTTTTCAACATGCTCAGTCACTCAGACACTCAGAGGCTGCTGCAGCAAGAGTCCCTGGTGGCTGGGCTACAGCTCAAGATGGCAGCAGACCTTGGTATCAACCATGTGGTGCTGGTTCTGCAGGAAGGCAGGATACTGGAGTTATGGGTTTATGGAGGCCTCCACCAAGATTTCAGAGGAAGGCCTTGAAAGCAAGGCAAAGTTGGAGTCCCTGTAGTCATGACCCTAACCAGGCAAAATGTGGAGATCTGGAGGAAGCCAAAGCTGCAGTGGAGACCCCTCAGATTAACAAATGCCAGAAACATGAGACATCATCCTAGGAAAGCTTCAGTAACTGAGCAGAGACAAGCCAACAAAAAGATCTCTTGGGCTACAACAAACAAGGCCACAGGGGTGGAGCTACACAAGCCCTTCAAAGAGAACCTCATGATGCCATGTGCCCCAAATACTGGACATGGAGCTATAGGACTTGTTTGCCCATCTGAATTTGGGTCATGTTTTGATTCTGTCACTTCTTTCTATGCCCCCCCTTTTTTGTGTGGATGGAAATGTTTACTCTGTAGCTTTATATATTGGATACTTACAAATCGCTTTTACTTTTAGAAGAGCTCATAATATGAGATTGCCTTGAGCCTCAGAGAAGACTTTGAACTTGAACTTTGAGCAATCTCAGCAATGTTGACTATGGGGACTCTTGAAAATGGAAAAACTGTATTTTGCATTGTGAGATGGTTGTGAACTTGATGTGAGGTGTCCTCCTTTACAATTGTGCTTGTTGGGTCTTTAAGTCACAGAGTGAAAAGGCTAACTAAAATTTTATATATATATATATATATATATATATATATATATATATATATATATATATATATTTCCCTGTCCATTCAGGATACTTTATTTTTCTTGCCTAATTAACTTAGTTACTAACTCTAGGAAATACATAGAAATTGTTAGAAGAATAGCAGTGGAAAATGTAAATTATGAAACAAAAGTGATTAGAGAGGATAGCCTTGCATTACTTTTTATCTTAGGGCACAAACTTTCGATGTTTCATCATTGACAATGATGTCACTTTTGGTTTTTAGACATGCCCAACATAAAGTTGAGGGAATTTCCTCCTTTTTCCATTTTGTGGAGTGTTTTTATCATAAAAGAAGTCAGATTTTGTCAAAAGATTTTCTGCATCTTGAGAAATGATGAAAGTTTATATCTTTTATTTTTTAATCTCTCATTCTATTAATAAGATATATTATGGGAGCTTCACATATTGAAACAAACCTGCATTCCTGGAATAAATATCAGTCAGGCAGGGTATTTAATTCATATATTTTTTTCCTGGATTCAGTTTATTGACTTTCTTTTCACAGTGTTGGAATTGAACCCTGGGCCTTGCACATGGTAGGCAAGTGGCTTACTAAGATATACCCCAGCCCCTCTATTCTTTGTTTTTTTTTTTTTTTACTTTGATGATTTTTACATCTTTATTTATGACATTATGGGCCAAAGTTGTCTTCTCATAGGATATTTTTGTTTCATTTTGATATCAGAGTAGTACCTGCCACTTGAAATGAGAACTGTTTCTCCTCCTCTATGACTTTCAGAGTTTATATAGAATATGAGTTGATCATTTTCAAACATTTTTTAACATAAAATTTGTAAGTGAATGTATCTCTGGTTTGGACTTCCTTTGATGGGAATGTTTATGATTTCTTACTCAATATATTTATTGATTCTAAATCTATTCATATTTTTTATTCCTTCTTCAGTACGTGTCAGCAATTTGTGTCTTTCCAAGATCTATTTTATCTAGGTTACCTAATGTATTGACATACAATTGTTCATATTATTTTCATAAAATCATTTTTAAAATTTCTATAAGGATAGTATTAATATCCTCTATCTCTTTTATTAATGATTTTAGAAACTGATTCCTCCCTCTCTTTTCCTTGTTCAGTCTAGATAAAAGCTTATATACTTTACTGGTCTTTTTTGAGAACTAACTTTTGATTTTGATTTTTTTCTATCACTTATGCATGTTTATTTCACATGTGTGTCCACTCTAATACTTATTATTTAATGGCCTAACATATAATATATAGTACAGAATATTCCATGTGAACTAGCAGTTCAAGGATCCCAGGGCAGGATTGGGGTTTAGAATTTTTCAAAAAACACAGAAAAATTTTAGTAGCCGGCTCATATGCATGAGGGGAAGGTATTATTAAATGAAATTAGACAGTGGGCAGGAAGAGGTTTTTGTAATTCTTCATAGATAGGCAAGGAACTGAACTCAGTTGAATTTATAGGAGTCATTGGAATTTACCAAGCAAGTCTGTGATATCATCTGATTTATATTTAAAAATAACACTACTTCAGCAGTGGTAGGAGAAATACATAGAAATGGTTAAAAGAATAGCAATGGAAAAATAGTTTGAAAGCTACATAGTTATCCACAGAAGATAACTATGGTGGCTTTAATTAAAATACTGTCAGTGCAAATGGAGAGAAGTAGACACATTTCAGATTTATTTCAGATGTAAAGCCAGTCATGCTTGCTGACAACTTGCATACTCAGAATAAGATAAAGACTGGGCCTGAAAATGTTGCCAAGGAGTTCGAGTTGAACAACTGGGTGAATAAAGCTGCCATTTGTTGGAATGAATGAAAGTCAGAAGAAAAGCAGATTGAAAAGATACAGGGAGAGATCAAGGATTTTCGTTTGGCCACTTGGTTTGGAATGAATTGTTACTTTAAAAGCACAGACATGAATAGGTTCTGAGGGTGGATGAATCTGGTTGCTTTCAGAGGTTGTAGATGCCTCTTTCATTGTCTTAATTATCAACACTTAGATTGCATATTACCTTGAGATTATGTGATAATTTCTAGGAGAAAAGTCCTGCAGACTCAGAAGGCAGGTAAAGTAAAAGGAGGCAGTAAATAAAGCAAAAAAGAGTTCAGTATGAAAGGCAGAGAACTGAAAGAACAATGTGTCACTGAAACCAAGAACTGATACTATTTTAAAATTTAAAAAAATTTAATCATAATTATGCAAAATATTGGGGTTCATTTTGACATAAGTACACAAGTATGGAATTTAATTTGCTCCAATTAAGTTCCCAGTGCTTGCTTTTTACCTCCCCATCTTTCTCCCCCTGTTCCCTTTCTTTTATTTGGTTGGTTATTCTTCTATTTATTTATAGTTGTTTTTTTAATTAGTGCTTTATACTTATACATAAAGGTGAAATTCACTATAATGTATTCATGTATGTACATAGGAGAGTTTGATCAGATTCATTCCATTTTCTTCCTTTTTCCTGTCCCTCTTCCTTCCCCCTCAATTTCCTTCCTCTGCTCCACTGATCTCTGTTCTGTTTTCTTGAGATTTTTTTCCTCCAATGTACACACCCCACCCTGCCACCCTGCATTCTAGCCTACCTTTCACATTTCAGAGACAACATTCAACCTTCAGCTTTCTCAGTCTGACAGTTCACTTAACATCACGTTCTCCACTTCCATCCATTTACCACCATATGCCATAATTTCATTCTTATTTATGGCTGAGTAAAACTTCATTGACTATATACACCACATTTTCTTCACTCATTCATCTGATGATGAGCAGTTGGACTGGTTCCACAACTTTAGCTATTGTGAATGGTGCTGCTATAAACATCAATGTGACTATACCACTATAGTATGCACATTTTAGATCCTTCAGATATATATCTGGGGAGGGAGAGTTGGGTCCTCTGGTGATTCCATTCCTAGTTTTTTGAGAAATCTCCATACTTCTTTCCAGAGTGATTATACTAATTTTCAGTCCCACCAACACTGTATGAGTGTACCTTTCCTCCCACATCCTTGGCATCATTTATTATTTGTATTCTTAATAATTGCTATTCAGACTGGAGTGAGATAAAAATCTCAAGGTAATTTTGATTTACATTTCCCTGATTGCTAGAGATGTTAAACATTTTTTCATGTATTTGTTGACCATTTGTATTTCTTCTTTTGAGAGCTATCTGTTTATTTCATTTATCCATTTAATAATTTGGTCATTTGGTTTTGTGTAGTTAGGCTATTTTGTTGGGAGGGGAGTTTTATGAAATTTAGATATTAGTCCCCTGTCAGAGGAGGAGCTGACAAAAATTTCTCTCCCATTCTGTAGGTTTCCTCATCATGCTATTAAAGCTTTTCTGTGCAGAATCTTTTAAGTTTAATGCTGTACAACTTATTGATTCTTGGTTTTACTTCTTGATCTTTACAGATCTTGTTAAGGAAGTTGGTACCTATACCTACGACAATATGTTGAAATGTCAAGCCTATGGTTACTTCTACCAATTTCAAAGTTTTCAATATAATTTTTAGGTCTCTAGGTGTTTATTTTTGTGAGATATTGGGGGTCAAGTTCCATTTTTATACATACAGAAATGTAGTTTTCCCAGCACCATTTGTTTAAAAGATTGTATTTTCTCCGGTGTCTGTGCTTAGCACCTTTGTTGAATATCAGACGTCTGTATCTATGTGGATTTGTTTCTGTGTCTTCTTTTCTGTTCCACTGGTCTTCATATCTGTTTTGGTACCAGTAGCATGCTGTTTTTGTTACTAGAGTTCTGTAGTATAATTTGAGGTCCTGTGTTGTGATGCCTCCAGTATTGCTCTTTTGGCTTAGGATTTCTTTGACTATTCTGTGTCTCTTATTTTTCCAAATAAATTTTAGAATACTTTTTCTAGTTCTATTAAGAATGCCATTGGTATTTTAGTGGGAATTGCATTGAACTTGTATAATGCTTTTGGTAGTATGGATATTTTAATTTTAATTCTGCCTAAGAACACAGGAGGTCTTTCTATCTTCTAGAGTCTTCAAATTATCTCTTCAGTGTTCTATATTTTTCATTGTAAAGATCTTTTAATCTCTTGGTTAGATTTAATCCCAAGTATTTTGTGGTTTTTGAGGCCATTGTAAATGGGATAGTTTTCCTAAATTCTTTTTTCAGATTCACTATGAGAGTATAGGAAAGTGACTGGTTTATGTATAATGATCTTGTATCCTGCTACTTTATTTATTTTTAAAGAAAAGAACTGGTGACATGTTTAACCATGGCTGAGAGGTCAAAAGACATTTGCCTAAGCTTATATTCATCTCATTGACCTGGACTTTATCTCACTATAGAGCATGGATGGCTGAAAATGGAAGGGGCTTCTGTTTCTGCCATTTTTTTCTTCTTGCATTAACTAGGATTTCCAATATGATGCTGTAAAAGAGTGGAGAAAAGAGATATCTTAGTATTTTTCATGATCTTTTTTTAAATATTTATTTTTAGTTAGTAGTTGAACACAATGCATTTATTTTATTTATTTATTTTTATATGGTGCTGAGGATTGAACCCAGGACCTTGCACGTGTTAGACAAGCACTCTACCACTGAGCCACAACCACAGCCTTCTTTCCTGATCTTGGTAAAAAGTTTTCTGTTTTATGATAGATAGGAATAATGTTAAGCATAAAGTTTTTCTAGATATCCTTTGTCAAACTGAGGAAGTTTCCCTTTACTTTTAGTTCACTGACAGTTTTTATTCTTGAGGGAGTGTTTGATTTTGTGAAAACTTTTTTTTTTCATTAACTTTCTGTACTTACTAATAAGAATGTGTGATTGTTCTTTGTGAGCCCAAGGTGATGAATTACATTAATTGATTTTAGATGTTTAATTATCCTTACATACTTCAGATAAATGTGACTTGGTTGTGGTATCTAATTCTTCTTATATATTATCTGACTTGATTGGCTGATGTTTTACTGAGGATATTTTCTGTATTATTTTGAGATAAGCTAGATCATCTGTTATTACTTCCTTTCTTTGTGAAATGACAAAATATTTTGTAATTTCTTTTTAGTTTTTGTACTAGATTGAAGCTCTTGTTTGTTACAGTGTGAAATTACATTCATATATATATATGAATATAATGAAATTAATTATATTCAATACTGATGGATTGGATATTGATTTCTTTCCTTTTGCTTTTCCAGTAGACTGAACAAGAAAATACATTTTAAAAAATTAAAATGCATCATATGTACAGTACTTATTTAAGTTCTCAGTGAAACTAAATAATTAGTAATTTTTTATTGCTCATGATTTCAACATTACAGTCTCAGGAAAATAATACCAAATTTCTCACAAATAATATGATTACTGAAGTTAGATTAAGACTTTTTTTTTCCTTATCCTTATAGAACCAATTACCACATTTAAATATCTCATAGAGAAAAAAATTCCTGCAATCTGTTATAGTTTATACTTGATGTAAAGTTATAATTATTTTTTTTTCAGATATTTGAGGTCTATTTATTACATTTTTTGTATAACAATGTAAGATAATTGCATGGTTCAGAAATCATCTATAATAAAGAATATAATCTAGCTCATTCTTTTTCTATTCATTCTTCTCATTAAGTACATATATAGTACTATTAAATTTTAGTGTACTTATTTATTTTTAAGCAGTTTGATTTGACAATATATATCTAATGTATCATATATGTGATCAATTTCAGTTTTTTAAATGAGCAGGGAAATGTATTTAAAGAAATTTTTTCACCTTGATTTTTTTAATTCAAAAATAAATCCTGGAGATCAAGCTGTAAAATTATCAATATATATTCCTCTTGCTTTTCACTGGTACAAATTGGCAAAGAATAGCAATGACAAATTAATAATATTGACTATTTTGAGAAATTGTATTATTTTTAAAATTATTGTGCAGAAATGACATATATATATAATGATTGTTCATAAGTAAGAATACAGTATGCCTTTCGATTTGTTTTATTCAATACTATTTCACAGTTTATCTCACATGGATTTTGACATGTCTTGTTTATGTGGATTTTAATATGTCTATATTTTAGCTTATTTTTAATTGTAATTGAAGGTTCTTCTCTTTTTTTACTACTGCTTTCTTGTATATAATAAGCCTACTCATTTTTGTATATATGTTTTAATGAGCCACTTTACTAACTTCATTTAGTGTATTTTTAATACTTATTTTCTTAGTTTTAGGGTGGATACAATGTTTTACTTTATTTTTATGTGGTGCTGAGGATCGAACCCAGTGCCTCACATGTGCTAGGTGAGCACTCTACTCCTTGAGCCACAACCCCAGTCCCTTCATTTAATTTTCATGATAGTTTTTTTTTAATTCCTTCAGGATATTTTTGAATATATAATATCTACAATAATAGTTATACTTCTTTCTTTATACCTCTGATATTTCCACTTGCTTTATAATTCTAATTACTTTTTCTAGTATATTTGCATATATATGCTATATATACATAGGGGCACAGATATATTATATATGATATATATATATACACACACACACAGCTACATGATATATATATATTTCATTGCCTAGAGATGTATTTACATATTGATATTTACATATCTATAAGAAATACACTAATGATTATGTTTTTACCATATTCTATTCTTATTAATAGATTGTCTTTGTCTCCAATTGAGAGAGAATTGTCAAAGTCCCCTATTATAAATTAGGTCTATTTTCAGATATATTTTCTCCCTCATAAAATTAATGCATGGTTATTAGGGTCTTCAATGTCCAAATGGCATTGTTTATCTATTTTTTAGGAAATTTTATAATATTATGAAGATATGTGTCTCTTCTGTACTTTCAGAGTTGGATTTTTCCAGATAAACAGTGTCTTTCCAGTTAATATTTTAAATGTTCTTTAAAAAAATTAGTAAATAATTTGAATTATAAATTATGGTAAAAATTTAATAAATTTTTATTGTTTTAATTATTTTCTTCCTGAATTGTGGTAAATATAAATGTAATCTTTTTTTGCTTATGTTATGTTAATAAATTTTTAAGCAATTTATTTAAAAATATTCCTTTACATAAATATTTATGTCAAGGAACTACTCCAGTTTTTTGTTCTCTTTCATGTTTTATCTATCTTGGTCTTCATCTATGTAATTTCTTTTTAATTTTCACAGCTTTTCTAATTTTTTTTCAGCATTTTTTCAAATAAATTGTCCTAATTAGCAATTCTAATATATGCCATAGCTTCAATTTTAAAATCATTTGCTTATATTCTTTATGCTTAATTAGAGTTATTATATTGTAGCCTTAAATTAGGTGTTGCTATTTTGCCTATACCCATAAAATATTAACACTAATAAATTTTAAATGGTTTATTTTATGTGCATGCTTGCTAACAAATACAAATGATGCAAAATATCAGTTGCTAAATATATATGAATATATACATGTACCATATCATGGCATTATAAAACATCTCATGGTTTATCCAAGAATAATTATCTTACTGTTTATACTGGTGAGAGAGGTGTTAAATCTACTGGCATTTTCTCAAGAAGCAAGCCACTGATACCAAACAGAGTTAGTTTTAATTGTATTATTCACTTCCATGCTTTACTGAAAAAAAGGGTGGAGGGGAGGCAGTTTCTCTTAAGAATATCTTTGAGGAAGGAAATACACACAAACACACACACAAAGATGCAAATGCACATACCACATGAATGTATATGTGTGTGTGTGTGTGTGTGTGTGTGTGTGTGTATGCCATTGAATATATCAATGCACTTGAATATTCTGTTATAAAATGTTATGCATGGAGCACTTCTCCTGCCTACCAAAGTACAATGGTGGTCTTAATAAGAAGTACCTTTTATGTATTCTTGTGCCTTTATGAATTGCAGGCTAAACTAATTACTTTTTTAATAGAACATCATTTTTACTTGCAAAAATAGCTGATAGAAAAATTATGGTAATTCATATTTGGATATTTAATACAATTTTTTAATGAAGAAAGAAAAAAGAAACTCAAGGAAATCAACATTGCTCCATACTAACTATTTCTGTTAGCCATAAAAATCTGTATTTTCAAATTTAGAAAAACTTGGTATGTGCCACCATAATTTTAAGTATCCTACCATTTAAGAATTTTGTGTTAAGATTAATGATATATCAAGAATGTGATTTGAAAAATACGTTACATGGCAAAATATGTCGATATGTGGAAAACCTGCATTAAATTTGTGAGCCAATATTTTCAAAATGATTTCTTCATGATTTATAAAAGCATTCAAGGGTTCATGTTCTATTATGAGTGGATCCCAATAGTTTCTTATAATTTGCTGGCTTTGCCCATTTAAAAAACATACTTTTTTCTAGTTTTTTTAAACATTTATTTATTTATGTATATTTAGTTTTAGGTGGACACATTATTTTGCTTTTTATGTGGTGCTAAGGATCAAACCCTGCACCTTATGCATGCTAGGCGAACACTCTACCACTGAGCCACAACTCCAGCCCCTAAAGAACATAATTTTGAGTCATTTCAAGAGTTCACAGTCACCAGTTCACCAGTACCACCTGATTATACCTCAGATTTCTTAGTTCACTCACTCATTAGAGCCTTTAAACCCTGTTTCTTTGTGTTTGCATTGAGAACATTCTTTTCATATTGTTCTGCTGAGCTCTCCAATGAGTTCCTTTTGGTAATTTGGAGATTTTTCACTTTTTAGCTTTCAAAGATCTCTGAATTCCCTCTACCTTCCTTCTGCTACATTATATGTCACTGCTAATCCCACACAGTCCCCTGCGTTCCTGTTTATCCCACTTGTTTTTGGAAGAGTAGGGATAACTCTTGTCACATTATTTTTTTTTTTCCTGGAGGCCAGCCATGTGTTTATTCTTTTGCTTTGCTAATTAGTATGTTGATTTTTATGCAAGTGTTCAGAGATATTGTGAAACTATAGTCTTTCCATCTTCCCATAATACCTGTGAAGAAAACAAAAGTGTTTTGCTGCTTGATATGAGTCATGATGTTTTGACAATCCAACCTCCATTTAATATCAATCTAAAACCAGAGATAGCCTTCAGTTGGTAATTGCTGTTAGTTATACTTATTCAGATAAATGATCTCTAATTCTTTTGTCATAAGCAAGTACTGACTAGTTGGTGAACATATCTTAGCCAGCAATGAAATATTTTGAATATTAGTAATGCAAAAAATTGATTTAGTTTTATCATTAGTATTTTAAAATCTCATAAATCTCAATTCCCAAAAGAGACTTGAAAAGAGAGTTAAATAAAAGGATTGAATGTGGCCTGACATTTTACTCTCTATAAATTGACTATTTTTCTCCATTGTTAGATTGTTACACCATTTTTTTCTCTTCATCAAATGTTCATATGCAAGAAATGATTGTTTGAGAAAATAACATTATCCAATCAGATATGATGAAAGCACTACTCAACTGTAGCATGAGTCTGAAGTTGTGCAAGCATATTTTTCATCCCAGAACTCAACAAACTTTAGTATGCAAATATAATCTGTGAGATTCTTGAGTGAAGACATCATCTTTATACATATCTTTACACCCCTGAGATTTAGAAGAGATTGACATACTGTAGGCATTCCATAAAAGTGTTATGATTTACCAAAATGAGATACCTACTTGAATTAGTGAAAACTACATTCAAATGTGTGTACTGAAAATATGATTTATAGTTTCATGTGCAGCTGAATGTTTAACATAGAGCAAAAGTTGTAATGTGAAGCAAGTGAGTCTTATCTCCCTTCTTCAAAATGTAATTGGCAATACAGCTGAGCTCATTGATTGACGTGTGTGAAAATGTTAGACACCCCCAGTTTACCCATCTCCAGATGGAACAATTTAGTCTGAATGAAAAATATCATTTGTAATGTAAGCTATCTTTCTTTTGAAAAAGAAATCAGTAAAAACATAGAATTTACATAGGCAAATGAGGTGTCAAAGGCAATCCTGTAAGTCTAATTTTTTTATAAAGCAAAGATTCATTATTTTGAATCTATAATACCAAGGGGGAAGAAAATGAGTATCCCCAGGAACTTCTGGCTGGAACTATATCCTACATGTAATTTATATGTTTATCCATATGTCTAAATTGTTAAGTAAGTGCAAAAGGGGAAAATAAAAAGAAAGGAAGGAACAAAGGAGGGAAGGAGAATAAAAGAAAGGAAGGAAGCAGGAAAAGAGGGAAAGAGGGAGAGCAGAGGAAGAAGGAAAGGCTCCGAATAATAGTGTGTCTGTGGAGCAATATTTCAGTCAAATGAACCAAGAACAAAATTAAAAGTTTCCAAATGGAGGGGAGTTCATAAATGAATAAGTAAAGTGAAGATGGATAATGAAGGAAATTCATCAAAAAAGAAAAAAGAAAAAGAAAAGCATGAAGGAGAATTCCATAAACAGACCAAACAGACAGACAGACCTTTAAAACTGCTGCATAAAAGAGAAAGGCCCAAATTGATCACACATGCATATACGTTATATATAACTTTTTTATTTTAATACATTATAATACAGATTTTAAATTTAACCACTAGAAACTATATAATATATATAATATAAACTACATAATATATAACTCTCTCTCTTTCTCTCTCTCTCTCTCTCTCTCTCTATATATATATATATATATATATATATATATATATATATATAATTTATTTATTTATTTATTTATTTATTTTGTCTGCTCATGGACACCTAAGCTGTTTCCATACCTTGGCTGTAGTGAATAATGCTACAAGCATCTTCAAGGAGCATGAGAATAGAAATATCCTATGAGGTGCTGATTCTATTTCCATTGACTACATGCCCAGAAGATGAATTGCTGGCTCAAATGGTGATTCTATTTTTTATTTATACTTATTTATACCTTAAGATATATTTATTTATACCTTTTTCCTTAATGACTGCACCAATCTGCATTTCTATCTGTATTATGCAGGGGCTCTCTTTTTTTTCACATCATAGCCCACACTTATGTTTCATCTTTCTGATACTAGCTATGTCACTGGTTATGAGTTGGTATCCATAGTGGTTTTGATTTACATTTCCTTGACAATTAGTGATGTTGAATGCCTTTTCATATCCCCATTGGCCATTTGTACAGATGTTTAATGAAGTCCTTTGTCCTTTTTAAATCTGGTTGCAAAATTTCTTGTTATTGAATTTTATGGATTCTTTATAAAACTTTGAAATTAACCCATTATCTCATACATAGCTTGCAATTTTTTTGTCATCTGTAGATTGTTTATTTTATTGATTATTACTTTTGCTGTTCCTTTTAGCTTGTTGTAGTTCCACTTTCGTTGCTGTTGGTGTGATTGCAAAGAGAATATTGCAAAGACAATGTTCAGAATCTTTTCCCTATGTTTTTTTCCAGGATTACAATAGTCTCATGTCTTACATTTAATTATTTTATAACCTTTAAGTTGATTTATTGTATATGGTTTAAGTGTCTCATTCTTTTACTTGTGGAAATCCATTATTTATAGCACCATTTACTGAAGAACTAGTTCTTTCCCCTTTATAACTGTTTAGTGATCTAGTTAAAAAAAAAATAGTCTACTATATATGTTTGGATTCATTTCTGACCTGTCTATACTATTCCACTGGTCTTTGTTGATACAAAGATATATGCCAGGACCACGCTATTTGGATTACTATAGCTTTGTGAATTTTCAGTCAGAATGTATGAGGCATCCTGGGACTAGGGTATGGCTCAGTGGAACAGTGCTCACCTAGCACGTAAGAGGTGCTGGAATCAATCCTCAGCACCACATGAAAATAAATAAATAAAATAAAGATATTGTGTCCAACTATAACTAAAAAAATATTTTTAAAAAGTATGAGGCCTCCAACTATTTTTCTAAAAAACACTTTAGCTGTTTGAGTTTTTTTTTATTCATGCATATTTTAGGGATTTTATTTTCTGTTTCTGAGAATAACATTAAGATTTTAGGAGGGAGTGCTTGAATCTATACATAGCTTTAGGTAGTACTATGGATATTCTTTACTTTTTATAAATGACCCAGGAAATGATTTGTTACAAAGTGGTGAAATAAATACTGTTCTGAATAGTATTTTTGATCTTTCCAATCAAGGACACTATTTTTGTCATGAATTTTCATGCCTCTATGTAATATCTCTCAGACTTAACAAAGTACCTGGAAACACATCTGACAAAAAAAAATTTGTATATAGAGTGACCAGATATATTCATAAACATGATAAAACTTTTTTGTTGTTTTCTGACCAAGATATCAATTTCCATAGGATCTTAAGATAGTTGGATGATTCATATTTTCTATTAGTGCTGTTTGCTAAGTATACCTACTATTTGGTTATAAGTAAAATAAAACCCACTAAAGCAGGCTTCAAGGGGAGAATAAAGGCTGTGCAATTGAAATGTGCAAGGATTCAGGTAAGTTCACTATGATACATTCTGTCTCTTCTTGGGACTTTCTGTCTTTTGACTGTGTTCTCTAATCCCTTTCTTTGCATTGCGGTACCTGTCTTAAGGCTTTATCCATCTGTTTAACAACACTGAGAACAGAACTCTTCCTATTAGTTCCAGCGAAGGCTTGAGAATGAATACCATTGGCCTTTTCAGGTTACAGGACCATCCATGGGTCATTTGTTGTGGCCAGACGAATGATGTGCCCTGTCTGAGTTGACCTGCCACTCTTTCAAAGTTTAGTGTATGTGTTGCTGAAGGGAAGCCCTGACTTAGTTTAAAGTTTAGTATAAGTGTACAGTGAAACCCTGGTTCTCCATAAGTTAGTAGTTTGGGTCAACCATAGCTGAAGCTTGTAAATTGAGAAAGAGGGAAAAGGCATTCACCATCAGAAAACTGAGGTGCACATACCAAAAGATGTGGTGAGGGATAACAGATAAGTACTTCCACCAAAATTGATAAAATTCTTCAAGGTATAATGTTTTCCTCTTTACCTGTTCTAGTTGAAAAAAGAACAGGAAAAAAATTCAAAAGAAGGAAAAACAGATGTCCAAATTTTTATAAGATTTTCTATATGATTTCTGTTGGATTTCCTCTGTTCATATCCTGGAACCCACATTTTACCCTGTCCTTTCAAAATAGCCATGCAGAACTTCAATAAGCATGTTTTCACCCTTCTCAACTTTCAACCTTGTAGCTTTGTATCATCAGCAAAAATGTTATAGAAAGTGAGGCGACTGTTGGCAAAGAGAAGAAAACCTCCTTGTCTCTGTGTGGGGGAGTGGTGGGTGGGTGTATATGAAATCAATTTTAGAGACAAATACAATATAACCTCAGTAAGTATCACACCTTGTGAAGAGCATCATAAACAGATATCTCCTTTTCATAGCAAGTCTCTTCCAGGCTAAAAAGATTAATGGGGTTTCCCTTTAGCAGAAAACTGATCAGCAAAATACATATTTTCAAGTTTATGAAATTTGAAGTCTTAATAAAATTTGGAGATTATTTGTTTAGCCCCTTAATGTCATTGTTTTCTAAGTATGAGATGTAAAGGAAGAAAAGTTTAGGCTTATGAATGAAATTTTAGTCCCAAATCTTCTATGAGCTATAGGTATGCAAGTAACTCTAACTACTGGTATTTCAGTCTCTTTATATTAAAAGATAAGAAAATCCCATATCTCTGTAACATGATTCTCATAATAATGGAATATTACTATGACCACCCATTGAAAAATTGTAAAGTGTTTTACAAATGCAAGATAGCATTTTATTACTCTTGATGTTATTATCACTTCCAATTTTGACATGAACCTCTATGCAGTAACATGCCTGTTGCCCATAATCTTAATAGTAATAAATTCTACTTCACAGACTTTAAACTAATACTGATCACCCATAAATTTATATCTTTATCCCCGAGCTCTCTCCTGATTACTAGATGCATACAGCCAACTGCAGATTTAACACATCTACGGTGATATCTGATGGGTCTCTTGTACAGAACATATTCAAAGCAAAATTTGATGCTATTCTTCCAATCTTGTTCTACTGTCATCTTACTTGCAGTAAATTGAATTGCAAATCACCAGTTGGTTCAGGTCAAAATCTGTCATTCATCTTTTATTTTACTTTGTATCTCTTATTCAATCTCTTGACAAATTCTCAAAATATATCTACAACATGACTCTTCACTATCTTCACTTGAAACCACTTACACACATCCTTTTATCTTCCATTTTTTCCCCTCCCCATCAGACCATTTTTTTCAGAAAAGTAAGCTCAGCTGGTTCTTTTTGTGTTTACTGCCATATTTTGCATTATGTGATGACATATCAAATCACTATTTTAATAGAGCAGGTATTGATAAGTATCTTAAAGGTTCTGCTCAACAATAGTATCTACATTTGGTCATGACGGGCTACGCTAACACTATTAGGGCTTGCTCTGTGATTTTTAATGTGGAGAAACAGGGTTACTGGCAACAGAACTGAAGCAATTGGACAAGGGAAAAACATGAAAGGAACAATAGGAGAGAAGTACGTGTGTCTTTGAGAAACATGTTATTTATGCTTATATATCTCATGAGAAATATATGTATAAGTTATTTATGTACGATATATAATTTTATGTGTCACATATATAACATATTTATACATACAAGTACATGTGATAATTCAAATTCATACAAATATTTCATATTTAATATGTATATAACTTAAAGAGGAAAACTAAGCTTAGATTTGGTGCCCCTAGCACAAAGTAGTACAGATAGTATTATGACCTGTTCCAAGTTCAAGAACTCTGTTTCTACAGCTTGTGAAAATGTTTCTCATTTCTCTATCAGCTATGGAAGGGAAGAACATGGAATTACCTTTATCACATGTGTCTTATTGATACACTCCTGTTTTAAAGTCTCAGCCAGGAGGCCAAAGAATATCTTTCACTGCCATTCATTTAAGAGAGGCTGTCAGAGGTTGAAATAGCAATTTTCTGGTATTCCTGAGTCAAAAAATGCTAACAAGTGAGCACATCCAATGGTGACTGTGTCAGAAATGGGAGTCTATAAGATATATGCTTAATTGGTATTGAATGTTTCATTACATACAACTATAACAAATTAACCATGAAATCCCATAGACCTAACCTAACAAAGATTCATTTCTTGCCCAGACTATGCTAAAGAAGCAGACTGGAAAAGCATACATGGACTTTAATGAACTCAACTGTAGGTGTTTCAAGTCACCTTGCCTCACTCTCTGTTGGGTAGAACTATCACATGACTCTGCCAAATTGCAAGGTGATAAGAAAATGTCATTCCAATATAAAGTGAACATTATTGTTTCTAACATTGGCATTCTGGTCAGCAACTCTACTTTTACTTTATTTTCCATAGAACATAATCAACTCTTGCCCTGGGAGATAGCCTATAAAAGTTTTTTGTTGATCATCTCAAAATTTAGAATGCCCTGTTGATGTATTTTAATCTCTACATTGACCTTATGGTGATTTCTCTTAGTTTTGAGACTAATCAAGCTAAAAACAAAACAAGAACAAACAAAACTAGCCCATCAAATCCAATAGTACCAAATACCAAATACCAAAGTAAGTAAGACTTTGATATCTACAATATATCACTTTACCTAAAAAAGGAGAAGTACATCAAAATTCTGAAAACCTACTAGGAAGTCTTCATGTAACCTCTTACCTCAGAGAGAGAGAGAGAAACAATTACTATTCAGATACGGTAGCACATACTTATAGTCACAGTTGATCAGAGACTAAGGCAGAAGAATTGCAACTTGGAGGCCAGCCTGGGCAATTTAGCATGGCTCTGTCATAAAATAAAGTGCCAGGGAGTGGTGCTGGCCTAGCATGCATGAAACCCTGGATTTGATCTCTAGTACCCCCATCCACTCACCAAAACAAGAGAGGAAGACTGGAATAGACTCCGATTTCTTACCCTAAGAATTGATTCATTGTTGATGTTTCTTTCCTCTCTGATATTCCTCTTTCCTGATTATATTGCTTGTTAATATCTGATGTTGTCTTTGAGAATAAATTGTCCTTGACTGCTATGTGGATTTGTCAGCCTATTTTGCACCATAATGATTGAGGTCCCAGTGCTCTTTAAGTTACATTCTCTTTGAGTCCAGACTCTAAAACCCGATTACTCTGCTTCTTATTGAATTTATTTCATCTGTATCATGTACCAGTAACCACACCCACAATCCTATTGTAACTATATTTCTTCTGACAAATTACTTCAGTTGAAAGTTTTGCTATATATTTGTTATTTTGTCTTTCTCATTTTAGTACCTGTTTATAGCTCAACCTTGGCTTTTCTAGCAACTTCCCAAATTTCTGAGTCTTCTCTAGTCCCCTTGATTTTTGTGCCAAAAACCAAAAAAAAAAAAAAAAAAAAAAAACCCAGAAAAACAGTAAGCATTTCCTGATCTTATCTCTTTTCTGCAGTTCCTTCCCAATGCTATTGAAAATAAACAAAACCCACCACTGTTGTTCATTACCAAACTATTTATCCACAGCATAAATGTATGATTTACCTTCCATTTTTTTCCCATTTATTTATTTATTTAATACACTTTTGCAGAACATCAAACATGAATCAAGTACTTTAATTTTTTTATTTGTTTTAATTAGTTACACATGACAGTACAATGATCTTGACATATCATACATTTGAATCAGATGAGATATAATTTCTCATTTTTCTGAGTGTACAGGTTGCAGGATTACATTGGTCATGCAGTCACGTATAACTTTAATTTTTTAAAAAATAAATGACAGCAGAATGCATTACAATTCTTATTACACATATACAGCACAATTTTTCATACTTCTAGTTGTACATTATGTATGTTCTCACCAATTCTTGTCTTCATACATGTACTTTGGATAATAATGTCCATTATATCCCAGGATCATGGCTAACCCCCTGCTCTCTCCCTTTCCCTCCCACCCCTCTGCCCTGTCTAGAGTTCATCTATTTTCCCATATGAGTCAGTCACCTTATATCAGAGAAAACATTCGGCAATTGTTTTGTTGGAGGATTGGCTAACTTCACTTAGCATTATCTTCTTCAGCTCCATTTATTTACCTGAAAATGACATGATTTTATTATCTTTTATTCTCACAAGAGGATATACAATCAATTAACAAATATATGAAAAAATGTTCAACATCTCTAGCAATTAGAGAAATGCAAATCAAAACTACTCTAAGATTTCATCTCACTCTTGTCATAATGACAGCTATTATGAAGACAAACAACAAAAAGTGTTGGCAAGGATGTGGGGAAAAAGGCACACTCATACACTGCTGGTGGGACTGCAAATATGGAAATCAGTATGAAGATTCCTTGGAAAATTGGGAATAGAACCACCATTTGACCCAGCTATTCCTCTCCTTGTTCTATACCCAAAGGACTTAAAAACAGCATACTACAGGGACACAGCCACATCAATATTTATAGCAGCACAATTCATAACAGCTAAACTGTGGAACCAAACTATATGCTCTTCAGTAGATAAATGGATAAAAAAATGTGGCATATATTCACCTTCCAATTTTTAACAGGATATTTTGATCATATTTTGTCATTCAGGTTGAATGACACAAGGTATGTGGTCATGGTCATGTGATTAGGAGAACTTGAATTCTTTTTATTTTATAGCCAAACATAAGTACAGCTTTTAAACTGTATTTATAGCTCATCTGGAAAACAGGTGTTAGCTAGAAGTGACTTGCTACCAGCAATGCCTTGAAGAATAACCAATGAAAAAAACTTATTATTTGGAATAATATTCTGTCATATAACCCCTAAAGATGATAAGAGGTCTTTGTCCGTAGAACAGTTCCAGTCGAAAAGATACACATTCATAGATGAACCCATCTGAAAAGAAGTTCTGTAACTAATATCTTGTCACTTTATTACCTGATGACTATGGTTTTAGTATCTGGGTAAGTTTCCTCACCATTATTTCCAACTCCTAACATTAACAGTTAAGTTAAAGTCATACATTATAGACTCATTATTATTCTTTCTCTTTTTTTTTTCTTTACTTATCCAGGATAGAAAAGGCTATGATTTAATTACAAGCAATGCCAAAATGTCAGAGATTTTATTACCTATCAAAGGACAAAATTACAACAGCTTAGGTTAAAGATCTTAATTGGGTTTGTTCTCAATTCAGAATCAGTAGCACTTCATTCCATAAAATACAACAAGTGTCCTAATGAATGGAATGGAAGACATTGGTTTTTTGGACAGAAAATGGCTGAGTAAATCAGAAACAAACATAATCCCTCAATATGAACACATCTTTTCAAAGTGTCTCTTTAAGCAAAGATGGGTAGTTGAACACTAGGAAAACACTGATTGGAGAATGTCAGGTTACTTCGGATTCTCTTTCCTATGTTATGATTAAGGCAGAGAGAATTTCATTATGGTATTTATTGGAACTGGTGGGTTTAGGATATTTTGAACTTAGCTTTCTCATCCTGCTTTCTCAGAATATCAGATAAACTATTTAGTTTCATCTTGGTGATGTGGAACATTGGTATGAGTGACTCCATTTTGATTTTTAAGGCTGGTCTGTTGTGGTTCAGAGTAGGGGTCTGTCTGGGACAATGGCCTGTTATTGTTTTTATTTAGCAAAACGAACTTACACACAGCATTTATGACTGGTAAAAGAAGTTTTTATTTGCCTATGTTGTGTTCCATTATCTTGTACCTTCATCATTTAAAAAAAATGATTTCCTCAGTTGTCCTAAAAGGGAAATGGACTAGAGAACTATGAATGTTTGCCAATTTTTACTGACTCAGCTTTCTATTTTTGCTTCCCAACATATCCCAATAGTCAAGTTCATTGTTCTGCAAAAGAGTTGGAAATTCAGTGGTGAAAATTAAAAATGTGGTTAGAATGGAGTTTCTCAACTAACACATTCCATTTTTCCTGTTGAGTGGCACATGGTCATGGTCATGTGGCTAGGAGAGTTTGAATCTTCATTTATAATTAAACATAATTTATATATTGTACTTATAGCTTATCTGGAAAAAAGTACCAGCTAGAAGTGACCTGCTATGAGGAATGCCTTGAAGAATAATCAAGAAAAGAAATCCTACCATTTGGAATAAAAAAAAAGTACCAGCTAGAAGTGACCTGCTATGAGGAATGCCTTGAAGAATAATCAAGAAAAGAAATCCTACCATTTGGAATATCACATGACCCCTAAAAAATGATAAAAGGCCTTTGTCCTGAGAACAGTTCTAAGCAAAAAGGTAGACATTTATAAATGAACCCCTTATCTGAAAAGAGGTTCTGTACAATAGGATCATTGATACTGTATTGTGATTAGTGTGGCCTATTTTATTCTCTTATTCCACTCCAGACTGGAATGAGAACAAAAAAGTCCACCACCATGAAATAGAAACAAACAAACAAACAGAAACTGAATTATCTGAAGGGCAACCTCTATGTGAGGAAGAGATATGTTGATGTTCAAAACATTAAAAGACAGAGCTCCCTGGATTCTTGAGTCCTGAGATCTATCTCACAATAATTTTCCATTTAATAAAATTAAGTCTCCCTCCCTCCCTCTCCCTCTCTGTACAAATCAAAGGACTCTGATTCTCATGAAAAGCAACTATATGCATGTTTTGAACTGAATTATGTCCACCCAAATTTAATGTGTTGAAGCTTTAAAACCCAATGCCATGGTATTTGAAGACAGGGTCCTTAAAGAGCTAATTAAAGGGTCCTTAAGGAGTAATTAAAGTTAAATGAGGTTATAAGACCAGCACCCTAATCTTATAGAACTAGTGACCTGATAAGAGGAAGAAAAGTCACCCGATCATTCTCTCTCAATCTCTTTCTGTACACACACACACACACACACACACACACACACACATATATATATATATATATATATATATATATATATAGAGAGAGAGAGAGAGAGAGAGAGAGAGAGAGAGAAGCATACATACAGAGGAGAAAAGGTCATGTGTGGACATGAGGAGAAGGCAACTGTCTCCCAGCCAGGCAGAGAGGGCTCATCAGGAATGAGCCCTGATGGCACCTTTGTCTTGGTCTTGCCAGTCTTTAGAACTGAGACAGAATACATTTCTGTCATTTAAGCCACTTAGCTTATGGTGTCTTGGCATGACAGCCTGAGAAGACTAATACAGTAGGTATTTAAAACAAAAATGTCTTGGGATGAATAAAAGCCTACTGTCTATGATTTCTTTTGCTTATTGTTTTCAGTTTCACAAAATAATTATTGCTTTACTCCTGTTTAACTTAATACTTAATAGTAGTGAAATGGTTTGAAGATCCACAAGGGCAAACCACAAACTTTACAAATTAATGACACTTAGCAAATGTGAACTGTATTAATATTTAAATAATCCTTTGAATGCTAATATGGAAGATTGAGGCAATTATATGTACATATGTTCCCTAGTATTCATCATAAAATAATTTATTCATTGCATAATTTTTGAAAGATTTTATCTAAAACAAACTATTTTTAATATGTTTGTTTCTATTTTAAAAATGTGTATTAAATAGATTAGCTAAATGCTGGGCACTTATTATAAGCCAAAGTTTTAGATGCATAGGGGTTGCCCTTCAGATAATTCAGTTTCTGTTTGTTTGTTTGTTTATTTGTGCTCCTTAGTGGTGGACATTCTCTGTTCTCATATTCCAGACTGGAGTTAAATAAGAGAATAAAAGTATTCATCAGTCAGCAAAATCCAGACAAGTCCCTGCCTCCTGGATACTGATAAGCAAAGACTGGTATAAATATTATAAATATCTAACATGCTATGTTGTGACATGTAGTAACACATTGGAATGGAGATTTGGGAAGGAGCAATGGCAATTTAAACACAAGTGACGTTTGAGTAGAAAATCTGGGGAAGGTGTGAGACTGACCTCCCTTTCAAGGTCATGCTCCAAATGACTTTGGAGCATGCTCTAAATGATCCTTTAAAATCCATATTTAAGAGAAGGTCCTTACAGGCAGAGTGAATGGCGATAGTATGCAGGTCAGAGCTGGAGGAAAGTGATGGGCAACAGAGAATCAGAGGGAGATATGGTTACAAAAGTCATCATCTGGACCCTGGCTAATTGAAGGGTCTGTCTTGCACACCCTTGAAGAGGTGGAAAACACTGAAGTCTGTTGAGCAAAGCTGTGTTGTGATCTGACTTCTATTTTATCAAGATAACTCTAGCTGCTCTAGTGAGAAAAGACTGAGAGAAGGCAAAGAGAGAGAGAGAGAGAGAGAGAGAGA
This sequence comes from Callospermophilus lateralis, assembly GCF_048772815.1. Lineage (NCBI taxonomy): Eukaryota > Metazoa > Chordata > Mammalia > Rodentia > Sciuridae > Callospermophilus > Callospermophilus lateralis. The sequence continues at coordinate 104,932,933 of NC_135313.1, read as the reverse complement.
GAGACAGAGACAGAGACAGAGAGACAGAGAGAGAGAGACAGAGAGCCCTTTAGGAGAATACCTCAATAACCAAGGCGAGATGATGGGGATTGGGCTCAGGAGTATTGTGAATGTGAAATTGAGAATTTGTCTGGTTCTGAATATGTCTGAAGATGGAGTCAGTAGGATGTGCTGCTATACTCAATATATGGTGGATGGTACGGGAAACTAAATGATAAATATAAACTTACTGGTCTAAACAAGTGAAAGAAGTTATATTCTGTAATAGAGTAAGTGGGAGGCAACCATATGTTAGAGGCAAGAGGGATCAACAATTTCCCTGGCCACGTTAAGATGATAATATCTAATGTGTGGAGATGGTGATTGGATATTTGCGTCTGGAATCGAAGAAATAAACATTTGATAGTTGACAGCAGCTGGAAGTTGTTTAAAGCCTTAATATAAAAGATAACAAGAAGGAAGGGTGTGTAGATAGAGAAGAGGAAAAAAACTCAAGGAATTAACTTTGTGCCATACTTAGATATTATGATTAGATGCACCAGCTTTAATAAAGCTCTTGTCAATTATAATTCCACCACTTCTTGATTGTGTTTACATATTGCGTCTAAACAAACTTACAAAAAGCTGTAGACATTTTACTTCCTTTCTGTTTTAGCCAGCTTTGACAAACTAATTGAAATACTCAAATATTATAAGGAAGAAAGACTTCCCTTTGGCTTAAATTTCAGAGGATTTGGTCCAAGACTACTTGTCCCTAATTTCTTTGGGCTTGTGGCAAGGAAACTTATCACGCAGCAGTGCAGGACAGGGAAGGTTATGCCCTTTCTGGCAGCCAGGAAACAAAGAGGAAGATAGGAAGGGGCTGGAGCTCCAATGTCCCTTTCAAGGTCGTGCTCCAAATGACCTACCATCCTCCTCTAGGTCTCACCTCCTAAAGATTCTACCACCTCCCAATAGGACCACAGGCTGGGGACTGAACCTTCAACACAAGGGCCTTGGGCGAGCTCTTCTCCAGCCATACCTCTTACTTAACATACAAGTTGTTCTTTAAAAAGCAAAGGTGTCCTTCTTTATTCCTTCTGACTAAAGAAGGACACTTCTGTTTCTTAAAGAAAAACTTATATGTTGATCCAATGGTGGTTCCATTCCAAGTTTTCTAAGGAATCTCCATATCGCTTTCCAGATTGGTTGCACCAATTTGCAGTCCCACCAGCAATGTATGAAATGTGCCTTTTGCCCCAGCATCTTTGCTAATGCTCATTGTTGTTTGTATCCTTGATAATTGTCATTCTGACTAGAGTGTGATGAAATCTTAGAGTAGTTTTGATTTGCATTTCTCTAATTGCTAGAGATGATGAATCTTTTTTCCATATGTTTGTTGATTGATTGTATTTCTTCTGTGAAGTATCTGTTCAGCTCCTCAGCCCATTTATTGATTGGGTTATTTGGGGTTTTTTTTGGTGTTAAGTTTTTGAGTTCTTCATATATCCTGGAGATTAGTGCTGTATCTGACGTGCATGTGGTAAAGATTCTCCCATTCTGTAGGCTCTCTTTTCACCATTTGACCCAGCTATCCCACTCCTTGGTTTATACCCAAAGGACTTAAGTTCAGCATACTACAGTGATTCAACCACATCAGTGTTAACAGCAGCTCAATTCACAACAGCTAAATTATGGAACCAACTTAGATGCCCTTCAACAGGTGAATGGATAAAGAATATGTGGTACATATACTCAATGGAATATTTCTGAGCCTTAAAGAAGAATGAATTGATGGCATTTGCAGGTAAATGGATGGAGCTGGGGAATATTGTGCTGAGTGAAATAAGCCAAACCCAAAAAAACTAAAGGCCAAATATTTTATCTGATAAACGATGCTGATCCATAATGGAGGGGAGGATTGGGAAGAATGAAGTAACTTTGGTTGGGCAGAGGGGAGTGAGGGGAGGGGAGAGAATCTGGGGGTGGGAAGGATGGTGGGATGAGATGGACATTATTACCCTATATACATGTATAATTACAGGACTGGTGTGACTCTGCACTGTGTAAAGCCAGAGGAATGAGAAGTTGTGCTCTATTTGTGTAAATTGTGTCAAAATGCATTCTAACATCATGTATAACTAATTAGAACAAATTTTACAAACTAAAACCAAAATATTAATGTAAGATTTTTAAAAAGGGTGTACTTTAAGGTTTAGTTCATTCTAAAACATCTTCCTTTTTGGATATACATGGTTTTTATATCCTCAAGTCTACTATTTCTATGAACTTTCTGAAGTCTTCTAATTTTGTTTTCTTTCTGCCTTTTCATTCCAGATTACCAGCTCTATTGTTCATGTTTCTGAATATCACTTTGTGATAAGCCTTGATGGTTGTGGTTTTTTTGAACAATACAAAACAAAATTGCCCATATTCTAAACATTTGAAACAATAGAGAACTTTTGCGTCATTATAAAACTAGCAACAAGAATAACACTTGCTCGTAAATAGGAACACAATTATTGCTAAGCACATAGAGTAAGATTTAAAAGAGAAACTCAGTGTATAAACTAGGACTTGAATAAGGCAGCTTTATCTCATCATAATTAATTGGAAGAAAAAAGTCTGAATTAGTTAAGACCTATATGTTAGTCAGCTTTCCATTGCTATAACAAATACTAAATGTCTGAGAAAAGTAACTTATGAAGAGAGAAGGTCTGTCTTAGCTTACAAGCTTGAAGGGTTCAGTCCACAATCAATTGGCCCTGTTATTTTAGTCATGTGGCAAGGCAGCACATCATGGATAGAATATATGTCGGAGCAAAACTATCTCTTACTTTATGAGCCAGGGAGCAAAGAGAAATAGGAAGAGACTATAGTCCCATGTGGGAAGCCACTCCTGAGCTATTTAGCATCTTCACTTGGCCTTGAGCCAGGAGATTTTGGTCTTGCATTGCATGCGATTTTGTGGCCCCTCCCACTTAATAGATTAAGTGACTTCAGTCTTCACTGGGCTAGGAAGACTGATTTCCTAGCGCCAATGTTGGACATGACCCATTGGGAACTGGCCCACCACCTACTTAATTGGCTAAGAACATTCTGTAGAAAGTCCTTGAAGTTCCTCAATATAAATAAAGCAAACAAGGGCTCTCACTCTCTTTTTCCAGTGTGGAAGCTCGACCTTAAGGTCGAAAAGTCGTTCTGTCCCCCTTCTCCCCTCCAACCCCCTGCCAGCTCTTCAAAACTATTTTTTATGTCATATGATTTTTTTTGCTGTATTTCTCAGCCATCCCATTCCATGCAGGGAAACCCAGCTCCATCACCTGCATAGGCCACAGGCAAGAAAGAGTCCCACAATTCTCTTCAGAAACATGTTCTCAGTGACCTAAAGACCACTAGGCCATACTTCTTACAGGTTCCACCACCTTCAAATAATGCCTCCTTGGGCACCAAGCATTTAATACATGGAACTTTGGGGAACATTCAAAACCCAAACTATAGTACCCAGATTTTATTATAAGTGTATAAAATAATTTGCAATACTGTTAGCTGTTCTTAGTCTTTGTGCTGTCATCACAAAATATCTGAGACTATTTATGAAGAAAAAAAATGATTTATATGTCTTACAATTCTGGTGGCTAGAAAGTCCAAAAACCACTGTGCCAGGGTCTGGAAAAGGTAACTTGCTGTGTGACACCATGGGAGGTGGCATCATATGGAGGAAGTGCATATAAGAATGGTGAGTGGCAAGTGTAGAACAGAAAATCCTGGGTGTGGCTATGCTTTAAGGGAAACAATCCAGTCTTGTGAGACCTAACTCACCCCAAGAGAACAGTTTTAATCCCTTCATGAGAATAGTTATGACCCCTTAGGGCCTGCTCATTAAAGATGCCATTACTTTTCAATACTATTACATTGGAGAATTGAACCTAAATATCAGATTTAGCATGGACAAAGCACAATGAAACCATAGCAATGTCGGTGAAAGTGCTTCTATTCAGGTAAAAATTGTAAATCCCTACATCCTCTCATTCATGAATGTGAAGTGAAGGTGGGGAGAAATTTTGGGGTACTTCTAAGCAGGCTTTAATCCAATGCATGGTTGGTAACAGAGTCTGCCTGAATTAAAATTTAATGCTAAACACAGTACCTTGATACATAATTGGACATATTACTAAAATACAGTGGATTCATAAATTGATTTATCATTAGATTTTTGAGTGACTCATGTGCACTAAACACTCCTCTATAAGCAACAGATTATTGATAAACAAGACACATAATCTCCTGTCCCAAAGAAATTTGCAATTTAGCAATGAACAAAGAGCCATAAAAATAAATAATTTCAGATGTGATGTGTGTTAGAAAGAAAATATGCAAGGTAACGATAGGCAACCTATCTTTAACAGAGAATTGGAAAGATTTAAGATATTTGAACAAATATGAGAATGATGGAAAAGATTTAACACCTACACACATTGTGGGAAGATTGTTACCGAGAGGGGGAGAACTGTGTAACAAGTTTATGTGTTTTCAATTATTTATTTGATAAATATTTGCATCATAATAAATAGTAGGTACTGTAATTCAAATAATAATGTTCTGATTCTTGAAAATCTAATAAGTCCACTGGTTTAATAAGCAATCTTATCGAGCTTTAATTTTCAGTATTAACAGCCAGTTACCAGAAGCTTAAGAAGGTGTGAGTTAAACTTTTGAGTAGCAGTTCTTCATTAAGAGCAATAGGTCTGATGCTTCTTGGGGACATCTAGACCCATTGTTCCTGATCTTCTTTGGTTTCCTGTTCTTTTCTGCTATTTGCTTTTATTTATATGTACATTATTAAAAGCTATGCACTTTGTGCAAACTTTTGGTGTCCTGTCACTCCATTGCTATGACATTAATGCCCCTCACTATTCATTCTATCTTCCTTCTATCACCTGTATGAATCTCATGCAGATTATGCACTTTCAATACAATTTATTTTGTGTAATGGTGCTTTGTTTCTTGCAGAATATAATGCATTCCCTTGTCTTTTCCTCACTGTTATCTACTTCTACTTGTTCTGTATTTTAAAAATACTGCTTTTTAAGAATAGTTTTAGTTTTGACAGAAATGTTTTTAATTTCTTATTAATATCACTTTCTATTAACATTAATATGGTGCATTTGTAACAATTTTTGAGCCAATATTCATACATTATTAACTAAAGTGTATATTCCATTTACACTACTTTAGTTTTTATCTAATGTTCTTTTGATGTTTTGCTGTCTCTTTCAGTTTATCTTATCAGATTTAGTTCTCAGATTTTTCTTGTTTTTGATGAATCTCAAAATTCTTAGAAATACTGGTCAGTTATTTATACATTATTCCTCACTTTATGTTTGTCTGACATTTTTTCCTGTGACTACACTGGGCTTATGGGGTATGGGACAAAGATCACAGAAGCAAATTACTATTTCTGCTACATCAGTGGTCTGTACACTATCAACATGAATTTTCATTGTTCATTTTAACATGATAACCCAGAAAAAATAGTGTTTGTCTGGTTTCTATTATGCTCCTCTTTATATACTCTACTGTTTGTGAAGAAGTGGCTAGGTACAGCCCAAGTCTATGAATGGAGATTGATGCTTCACTTCCTTGAAAGGCAAATTATCTATCTAAGTTATTTGAAATTTCTTTGTGCAAAAAAAAAAAAAAAAATGTGTATCTGCCCATTTATGTCTATCCATCCAGTTGTTTACTTGGTGTGAATTAACAGATACTTATTGCATTTATTCGGTTGCTCACACCCTATATATTCATTATATTTTGTCATCTTTCTATCTCAAAAGCAAGGAAGACGACTTGCTTTCCCCAACTTTTGAATTTTCCTCTTTTTTGGTCAAAGAACATCAACACACTTTTTTTTTTTTTTTTTTTTTTTTTTTTGCGGGGGGAGCTGTTACTTTTGACCTTTTAGAGTTATCTATCAGCCTAATATAAAGAAAGTCCTTCCACCATATTCTTTGAAGACCCCAAAAGAGTCCAAAGTCAGTTTTTTAAAAAATCTGTTTGTTTCATTTGATTTTGTTTTTGACATGGGTACTGTCATGGTTTTCATCATCTCATTGGTTCAGAAGAAGTAACGTGGAGCCTTGGTCAGCAGAAGGAAATAGGTGAATTCAGAGACAGAAGGAAAGTGAGCAGCACTGGTGTCCCCTGCCTGGTAATTACTGCTACCTGGAAACCCAGACCACGTTTTCAAACCAGCAGCTCTTTATTCTCCTTAGTATCATATGTTTAAAAAGTCCTCTTTATACTCACTGCCTCAGTTCTTCAATATCTACTTACCTTTTAATCGATCGAAGTCTGTTTAGCATTCCACCATTATGGGAGGACTGGACTCTAAAGATTTAATAATTCCCAGCTGCAACAATGGCAAAATCCAATATTTTTAAGAGCTTAATTTACACATGATGATCCAAGTCCTTAGTGGGTTTTGTTTTATTGGGAAGCCACTCAGTTTCCTCACCAGAAATTTTAACCAATTTAAATAAGGAGCTCATCCCTGAATCTCCAGATCCACAGGTAGTTCTTCTTGACTTCATTTTGGGTCATTAAAAACAGCTGCCCTCCAAATCATCAGGGTAAAATTATGCTTTAGCACAGAAACCCCTGTTTGGGCCAGCTTTTTTTGCCACTGTGACTAAAAGATGTGACAAGAGACATTTTAGAGGGGAAAAGGTTTATTTGGGGCTCATGATTTCAGCGGTTTTAGTTCATAGACAACTGGCTCCAATCCTTGGGGCTTGAAGTACAACAGAACATCATGGCAGAAGAGTGTGGCAGAGGGAAGTAACTCACATGATGATGAAGAAGCAGAGACTGAATCCACCCACCAGATACAAAATATATACCCCAAAGGCACACACTCTGATGCCCCTGTCCTCCAGCCACACCCTACCTGACTTTGGTTACTATTCAGTTAATCTCTATCAGAGATCAATTTACTAATTGGGTTAAGACTCTTATAACCCATTCATTTAACCTCTCAACCTTCTTCCATTGTCTCAGACATGTGCTTTTGGCGGACACCTCACATCTAAACCATAAAAGAACTCTTTCTCTGAACTTTGATCAGTTGCCTAAGGAGTCTAGTTTACAAGCAATATTAGCACTAATTTTAATTGAAAAAATTTCTTAATAATGTTGCATTAATCAAAACTCTGCAGTTTTACAGTTTTCAATAAAATAGCCTTTGATTAATTAATATACTTTATTAGCTGATGTATTGTTATAAATACATACAATAAACTTCAAGTTATTTCAAATTACTAATCCTTTAAATCATTAATTACTACAATTTTTAACCTGAATCACTTTTATATTATACAACGGGTCATATATATTTTATGTTAGACATCTGAGCAGGCACCTTATTTCCTTTAGTATTGAGAAAATATTTAAATCAGATTCCATGTTAAGTAACAACCTGTTTTTCATAGTATCATATCCATATATATCATTCTAATTGATCACTTAACAAAGGTGTTTTTATTTAGTATACTTTGTTATGTTGTTAATAGCTGTTATAAAGAAAACCAATTTTCTCTCTCCTCTTTCCCTTTCTTACTTTCACACTCTCAGCTTTTCTCCTGTCTCTGGTCTCCTTTCTTTACCATTTCTCCCTTCATTCCTCTATATCTCCTTCTCTAACTCTTCCTATCTTTCTCTTTTAAAAGATAGCATGCATATAATTTCTAATTGTTGAACTTGTTGTAAATGAAAGTAATGACATTTATAATAATAATATTTAAAAAATTCAAATTGAACAAGAAAGTTCAAATTATTTCATTGGTCTTAGTTGCAGTGTTAAATGTAGAAAACTCATGAAAATCTCCATTAGAAGAATCCATCCAAGCTCTGTGGGATAGAAAAAGTGCAATTGACTTAAGTTTCTTGTCAAGAAAGACCAGCATACTTCGAATATTAGGTAATGAATTTTATATTAAATGGATTATCTGGAAAAAAAACTCAAAGATAATTTGTGTGGGATTCATTTCTAATTGGAGTCTATTGCAGAATATTAAGTTTTTAAGAACAAATACATGACACCTTTTGCAGTGCAAAACTTGAGAGATATAATCTCAACTAAATTGACAACCTTCTATATAGGTGAGTGGATTCAAAAATACAGAGATTCAGATCTATATCAATTCTATAATCCCAAGGAAGAACTGACCTTGCCTTCTCATTTTACATATTACATGAATCAAGTTGAATTCCTTTCTTCCAAAGCCACCTCCACCCTCCAGCTATTAAGATGGAGTAAACTGAAGTTTCTCTTTGACTTCTCCTTCTTTTTTGTCCTATTAGTACTCAGTCCATAAATAATATTTTTCCCCTTTGGGGGAAAAAGAGTCTTCTATTTGATTATTCTGAATTGTTTTTATACACTTTGGAACAAGATAGTAAGACAATCAAATTGTGTTGGAACAAAATACCATCATTTCAGTAATATTGCAATTTTGTGTATTTTTATACTTGCTTGCATTTAAAACTTTTTTATTAAAATTATCTTTATAGTAATTTTCTTAAGATACTGCTTTTACAACTGCTCAAAATTCACCACTAAGTACTAAATATGGTCTAAATTTCTAAATGACAATTCCAGTCAATTTTCGAACTGCTTTACAGTTTGTTTATCTTGCTATGCTATTCGGTACCTTTAGTTCCAGTCAAAGTAGTTTATTTATTTTTCATTATCCACTATCTGATCTCTCATGTTCGCATATTTGCTTATATTATCTCTTGTATATTATATGTGAAAGCAGAACTGCTTCTCCATGTCACATTTGCCTCTATGAAAATTGTGCCAAACTTTAATCCTAAACTTTAAAATCTGCTCTTGGCCCTTCTTTTGTTGCCACACAGAAGAACTTTCTACCCTTTAACACCTTTAAGTTGTCTGCGCTGCTCATCTCTTTATTTGTAGCTTTAGATGATTAGTTATTGTTTGGGGAGGCAAGGGTATTAAGGATTTGTGCATATTTGACCTAGATTAACATGAGCTATATTTCCTGGAATTCACCTTTTCTAATAGTTCTACTTTAGAGTTGGTCACAAAAGAAAGGTGTATGAGATACATAGGGTGGAGAGGTAGTAGCCACTGGGATGTTCTGCAGTTTTGTGTACAGTGCCTGGCATTTTGCAGCTCACTGACTTTCTGGTTCAGTGCACTAGAATGGGGCAGCCCCTGATTTGTAGCCCTTCTATTCTAACAGGATTTCCTTTTTTCTCTTGGTTCAGAACTAGGAACAGTTCTATAATGCAGCTCTATAATGAAGATTAGCCACTCCAACTGCAGGTCACCAGAATGGCCAAGATGGTAAGAGACACATGCAGGCTCCAATTAGTCCTCATAAGTTTCATTTTATCTTCGAGAATTACAGTTTTTTTCTCTCTTCCAATTCAAATCCACCTCTAATTTCTGAAATCTTAGTAACTTCTGATATCTAAGTAATCTTTAATATTCAGACCCAGATGCAGAAACAATATCATTACATAGACTTCACCATCAGCAATAAATAGTGCAAACTTCAGAATGATCACACACAAACAAATCACAAATAAAAATAATTGGTTATGCTAGGAGAAGAAGAAATGGAAACATAATATATTCAATGAAAACTAAAGATTAAGGCAGAAAATAAAGGGAAACAAAAATTGCAACAAATAATGAACAAGTACAAAGTAGATGTTAATATAGCTATACCAAGATTCACTTTAAAAATGAATGGTCCAAATCCACCATTGAAAGAAAAAAGATAGAAGTCCTGAGACTCTCAGAAGATGACATAGTAGAGGAGGTTGCTTTTCAAGTTGTTCCAAGGCCAAGAAAACAAATAAACAGCTTCCTCATGAGATGGATGAAAGAGAGATTTAACTGGGCTTTAATACTGCACTCTCAGAACATCTTGGGAACTCAGAAGTTTGGACACAATAAAATAAAAGAAGAAAGCTTATCACCAGCACTGGCAAATGCCTGAGTTGATCCATTATGAGCAAAGTAGGGAGAAGGACTAACAGAACCCACAATTTAGGTAGCACGGAGGATTGCCTTGATGTGGAGAAATCAGAGACCAAAGACACTCCCAAAATGATCCGGAAAGTGTGCTACACTATACCCTCATGTGGGGAACTCACTGCACATCTTCACGTTGTCCTCTAAGATCTGAGACAGAAACCATCTTCCCATCATGCTACAGAGGCCAGGGGTTGTAGAAGCTAAGTCCAGGAGTTCAGATGTGAGGAATCTGAGCTGGGACCCAAAAAGAGACCTGGCAGATGCCCACCAAATGGCTCAGAGTGTACCTAGGAGACCAGAAGAAAATTAAGTCTAGAGAGTGTTTTACCCAGGGAAATATGGTCATTGAGACTTGTGAGATCCCAGGACCCTTCACTCTTAGAGTATGGCGGCTTTCAGAACCAGGTGGGGCAGGATGGTAATTGGATCCGGTGAATTGGACCGTGCGCTTGGAATGATCCTGGGAGGCGAAGAAGCTTGGGATGAGAGGGGTAAAGAATTGGCTTCTCTGCTGTGTGAGAGAAACCAAGGAGAGTTTCTTAGGGTGCAGTCTCTCACCATGGATCAACAGCTGCCAGGCTCTAGAGGTGCACTGATTTAAAATCTTTATACCAATTGCATGTCAGTAAAGCATCTAGGCCTGAACCCTGCCTTCAGGAGTTTTGCCTCTGGAAACTCTCCTGACAGAATTCATCAGTGCCCCACCTGCCTGAGGGGAGCAGACACCACTCTACACTGTATTCCACCTCATACTGCCAAGAATGGAAGCTGAGAATTTTTGAGCTCCACGTGGCAACTTGATAAACAACACAAAAAGAGGGTGGATTTGATAGCCCCTGATCACTACTATTGTGCACAGTACACACCTCAAGACAAAAATGAAAAGAAAGACATTTGGGAACAGACCATGAAAACATAGTCTCATTGACAATTTTTGACCACAACAATGAAAAGTATTCCTTAATTCTTTGTTAGTAACATTTCATTCTCTCTTTTTGTCTCATTTCCACCATTTGTGAAGGAAGCTCTTTGTCATGACTCTGTCTTTTTAGGGCTAGGGATTTGATTAGTATATTTTGGTTTTGTTTTATTCTCTTTTCTTTTACTAACATCCAAATTCTATTGTTCTCTCTTTCACTCTTCCAGCAATTTTTTATTTCCATTTGCTCTCCTCCCACCTCATAATCATCACATTTCATATCTTTTCTGCATTCTTTTTTTTTCACCTTTTGAAATTGCAAACCCTTTTTCAAAATTACTGTTTTTACTCTTGGTAATTGTATATCGTATCATTTCTGTTTATTGGACCAGTTAACATTGTGCTTATAGTAGGAAGTAAGCATTTGGTTTAATGCTGTGTATTATTATCAATGGTTGTTGTTATTATCTGTTTCCCCCTAAACTGTGAGGTACCAGAAACTTATAAGTTTATAAGGTAGAAGCTCTGATGGGTAGACACACAAATGATATGAAAAAGCAAAAGAACAAATCATTCCAAATGAATCAAAATACCTCAGTAACAGAAGCCATCGACATCAAGGCAGATGAAATATTAGAGAAGTAATTTAGAAAGTTCATAGTTAAACTGATTTGTGAGGTAAAAGATGATGTAAGGAGATAAATCAGAGCAAAAACACAGGAAGTAAGAGATTACTTCAATAAAGATGTAGAGATTCTGAAAAAGAATCAATGAGAAATCCACAAAATTAAGGCCCTAGAAAAATAAGAATAACAATCAATACCAAACCAGCAGCAGAAGACAGGAAAAAATTAAGTTCAGAGCCAAAATCAGAGATTTTAAAATTTTTTAAATTCAAAAAATCAATGAAACAAAAGTTGGTTCTTTGAAAAAATAAACAAAATTGATAAAGCCTGAGCCACATAATAAAAAGTAGGAGAATGCCGCAGTCTGGCTGGGCACAATTCAGGAGCCACTTGTCAAAAGAAACTAACTTTATTTTTAGAACCACACACGATAAACAAAACAGCTCCTCAGGAAAAAACCCTCAGAGCCCAACTGCCACCACCGGCTTCCCACAAGCCACACACCCCAACAACCTCTTCCTCCCACAATCCTCCTGCTCTTGAGGCCGATTGGCTGGGTCACATGGGCGGAGCCAAAAAAGTCCCCCAATGAGCAGCTCCGTGGTCTGAAAGGGCAGGGAAACAGCCCAATGAGCATCACCGCAGAGGAGCCAATCAGCTAGATGTTGCTGGGGCCGCTGTGAGCCAATCATCAGCTGGCAGTCTGAAAGTTTGCTGGGGCCCCTTCAGCTCATCAGCTGGCAGTCTGAAAGTTTGCTGGGGCCCCTTCGGCTATGGCTCTCAACAGGAGAAAATATAAATTATTAAGGTTCATGATGAAAAATAAAATATTACCACAGATACTATGGAGATTCAGAAGATAATCAGAAACTATTTTGAAAGTTTATATTCCAATAAATTACAACATTGGAAGACATGAACAAATTTCTCGAGACATATGACTTATTCAAATTGAATCAGGAGGACATAGAAAATATTCACAGATCAATTCAAGTCATGAAATTTAAGATGCCATCAAAAGCCTACCAACAAAGAAAATCTCAGGAATGGATTCATAGTGAAGTTCTACCAGAGTTTTAAAGAACTATCACTAATTCTCCTTAAATTATTCCATGAGGGGCTAGGGTTGTGACTCAGTCATAGAGTGCTCGCCTAGTACATGTGAGGCCCTGGGTTCAATCCTCGGCACCACATAAAAATAAATAAATAATATAAAGGTATTGTGTCCAACTATAACTAGAAAATTAATATTGTTTAAAAAAATTATTCCATGAAATAGAAAAAGAGAGAACTTTTCTAAATTAATTCTATGAATCCAGTGTCACCCTTATATCAAAATCAGACAAAGACACACCAAGAAATAAAAACATCAGACCAACATACTTGATGAACATAGATGCAAAATTTCTCAACAAAACACAGATTGCCTACAAAAAAATCATAAAAGATAGTGCACCATGATGTAGTAGGTTTCATTCCAGAGATGAAAAATTGGTTCAACATATGGAACTCAAGAAACATAATTCGCCACATAGATTTAAAGGCAAAAATCACATCATTATCTCAAAAGATGCAGAAAATGCATTTGGCAAATACAACATCCCTTCATGTTTAAAATACTAGAGAAAGTAGGGGTAGTATAAGAACATGCCTCAACATATAAAAACTATATAAAACAAACCCAAGGCCACCATCATTCTAAGTGAAGAAAAACTGAAAGCATTCTCTCTGCAAACTGGAACAACAATGAAACCACTTCTATTCATTATAGTCCTTGAAACTCCAGCCAGAGAAATTAGGCAAAAAATAATATTAATCATAAAAGGTATATGTATAAGAAAATAATAGCTCAGAGCTCAAAGTCTGTTTGCTGATGACATGATCTATAAATAGAAGATACAAAAAAAAAACTCCACCAGAAAATTTCTACAACTCATAATTTAATTTAGTCATAAAGCAGGATACAAAATTAACACTAATAAATCAATTGCATTTATATACATCAAAGATGAATCAGTTGAAAGAGAAATTAGAAAAAAACTATCCCATTCACAATAGCTTAAAAAACAAAAATACTTGAGAATTCTACAATAAATACCACAGAATACTAAAGAAATAAATTGAAGAAGACTTTCGAAGATGGAAAGATCTCCCAAGTTCTTGGATAGGTGGAATTAATATTGACAAAGTTACCATACTCCCAAAAGTGCTGTACAGATATAATACAATTCCTACTAAAATTCCAATAACGTTCTTTCTATAATTAGAAAAGGCAGGCATAGATTTATTTGGAAAAATACAGGGCCAGAATGGCCAAAGCAATCCTAATAAAAAAAGCAAAGCAGGAGGCATCACAATACCAGAACTTAAATAATTCTACAGAGGTATAGTCACAAAACCAGCATGGAACTGGCACCAAAATAGATATGAAACCCAAAGGAATATAACATAAAACACAAAGACAAATCTACATAAATACAGTTATCTTATTTTAGACAAAGGCTCCAAAAACATACTTTGAAGAAAAGAGAGCATCTTCAACAAATGGTACTGGGAAGACTGGAAACCCATATATAGAATGAAATTAAACCCCTATCTCTCATCCTGCATAAAACTCAAAACAAAGTAGATGAAAGATCTAGGTTCTTCACCTACTAGAAGAAAATATAGGCCCCAAATTCCAACATGCTGTCTTAGGAACTTACTTCCTCAAAAAGACTGCTAAAATACAAGAAGTAAAATCAAAAATCAATATATAGGATGGTATAAAACTAAAAAGCTTTTTCACAACATACTAAAACAATAAAGGGTTTGAAAATAGAGCCTACAGAATAGGAGAATATCTTTGTCACCTGCATCTCAGATAAGTTATTGATTTCCAGGATATACCAAAACTCAAAAAGCTTAATAATAAAAAATAAAGAAAAAAATTAATAAATGAACAAAGGAAATGAACATACATTTCACAGAAGAAGAAATAGGAAAAGTCAACTAATATATGAAAAAATTCTTTAACAAGCTGGGTGTGGTGGCACATGCCTGTAATCCCAGTGCTCAGGAGGCTGAGGCCAGGAGGGTTGCAAGTTCAAAGCCACCCTCAGCAAAAGCGAGGTACTAAGCCACTCAGTGAGACCCTATTTCTAAATAAAATGTAAAATAGGGCTGGATATGTGGCTCAGTGTTTGAATGCCCCTGATTTCAATCACTGGTACCCCCCTACCACAAAAAACAATTAGAGAAATGCAAAGTAAAACTACCCTGAGATTTCATCTCACTCCAGTCAAAATGTCAATTATCAGGAATATAAGTAACAATTAATGTTGGTGAGGTTGTAGGGGAAAGGATATATCATACATTGTTGATGGGACTGCAAATTAGTGCAATCACTCTGGAAAGCAATATGGAGATTCTTCAAAAACTGAAAAATGAAACTACCATTTGATCCAATTATTGTATTCCTCAGTATATACCCAGAGTAGTTAAAATTAGCATACAATAGTGATGCACCCACACCAATGTTCATAGCAGTATAACTCACAATAGCTAAGCTATGGAACCATTAGATGCCCAATATTCCATTGTGTATATATCCCATTTCATTGGTATACAACATCAGAAAAAAGACAAATTAAATTGGAAATGTGAAATAACATAACAAAAATTAGTTATATATAGTTACACATACCATTTCATTGGTATATATACACAATTGAATATTACTCAGCCATAAAGAAGAATGACCTTACAACATTTGCCAGTAAATGGATAGATCTGGAGACTATCATACTAAGTGATAAGCCAATCCCAAAACACCAAAGGTTGGATAGGGAAGAATAGAAGTTCAGTGCACTATTATTCAAAGGGCAATAAAGGTAAAGGAGGGGAATAAAAATAGGGAAGGAGTGGAATGAATCTGACAAAACTTTGCTATGCACATACATGAATATACCACAGTGAATCTCAACATCATGAACATCCACAATACTGGGATCCTAACTGGAATAAGGTATATTCCATGCTTGTTTAAATATATCAAAATAGATCCTATATCTTGTATAACAAAAAAAGTAAAAAAGTAAAGAGATTATCAAATATATCCCAATTAACGTTACACCCTTAAAATACACCCAAAGAAGTCATTGGTGAAATTAAAAAGTACATAGAGATGAAAATGTTAACTCAATACCATGCAACGAAAGTGATGAGGAATACATTAAACACATTAAAAAGAAATCCCATCTAAAGTAAGTAATTTTACATCCCAAGCACCCAAAAAGAGGAGCAAATTAAACCCAAAGCTAGTAGAAGAAAGGGAATTAGTAAGATCAGAAAAAAAGACAAATTAAATTGGAAAGGTGAAATACTATAACAAAAGTTAGTTCTTCAAAGAGATTAATTAAATAGACAAACTTGATTTGCAGTGACAAAGAATAAAGAGAAGACATAAATATCAAAAATGGGAAATGGAAGGTGTACACAACAATATTGACCTTGCATTAATAAAACGAAATATTACAAGAATATAAATGATTATCTATCAAAAATTTTATTCTTTAGTTGAAATGGACACATTTTCAGCCATACAAATTATCTAAAATAATTGAAGAGGAAATGAAAGATCTCACCAGACCTAAATAATATGTTAAATTACTAATCAACAACCTTTCAACAAAGAAAATATCAAACTCAGATAGTTTTATTGTCATGTTTTACTAAACATTCAAAAGAAAAAGTGAACTTCTAGCCTTCTCAATATAAAAAAAAATAGATGAGGAAGAACTATTTCCTACTTTAAACAATTGCTTAATATTAACCTGATAACAAAGCCAGACAAATAGTATCCCAAGAAAATCTCAGAGCAGTATTCTTTATGAATATACTAGTAAAACCTGAATAAAATACCATCAAATTGAATCCAACCACATATATAAGGACCTAGTGAAATTTACTTCAAGAATATATGGATCACTCAAAATATAAAATCCTCATTTTATTCCACATTAATAGAATGAAGGGGGAAAACACAGAAGTAAAATATATGGCAAAATATGAACATCTCAATGATAAATGATAGATATTTGCCAAAATGCAATTATATTTCATCATAAAATTATTCAGAGAAATACAAGTAAAATGGAACATATTAAAGAATATATTTTTTCTTTTAAACTTTTTATTTCTGGAAACCAGGATTTTTTTCTTTCTTTTGAATTCAGGTCGTGTTATTTTTTTTTTTTTTTTCTTTTTAAGCTTTAATTGTTTAAAACTATATAGCAATTGCTATTAAAGATAGACAAGGAAAATGGTAGCAACCATGGAATAAATTAACCAAAAGACAAAAAAGGCATGAATCCATAATGAGAAGGTATTTAAATTAACCATGTAAATACTGCACTCTAAAGGAGGGGCACACAACTCCTCATCCCTTAAGTGTGGGCTGAGCACAGAGGCTCTCTTCCAAAAATAGAGTAGAGAAGGGGGGAAAAAAGTATAACCACACAGGGGAGGAACCAAGCAAGCAGCTTAGTTGGTTGTCCAGTGAACATCAACATTCACACACCACAAGGACAGTACATACCCCTGATGGGAGATGATGGAAATGGCACTTACTCCTGTGGTCTTCCTTCCAACAAATGAGAACTATAAGTGGGCCCTGAAGGTAGATATAAATGATCAAGGAAGGGGACACTTATGATGATTGTGTTGTTAGTGTTCCAACTTTCCTGCCTTGTTCTCGGCATGCTGATGTTCTCAAGATGCTGGCTTCCCTCAGCATCCCACCAGTCGTCATCCCATTCTTATTAATCTGTTTCTACCTGGAGGCCTTGTGGAGTGAGTAGTTGGGAGGGTCCAGTGCTTTGAGAGGAAAGTGAGCACAGAGACTTTTGCTGGTCCAAAACTCAGGATACCTCACTGGAATGAAAATTTCAATTGAGTTTTCAAATAAATTCTAGGCAATTGTGTGTCATTTTCTTTTAATGTGATGATTGCTGTTTCACAGAACAGATAAAGCATTTTGAAACACTAGCTTTTTTATATATAAATAACAATGCTGTTACATTTGCTTTCTTTCTGACATAGCGTAGGCATAGCATTTTTGCCATTGTGTCTCAGAATCATATGAGATTGAAACTTTAAGAATGATTCTAAAGAGCCCAAAAGGGAACTGATTAGAGTCAAGCAGGTTCCCCAAATTTCTCCTCTTCTGACTTGACTTTGATTTAATTTATAGTTATCACATTTCTTCCCTTAGTAATTGAATTAGTGTTCCTTGAGCAACCCACTCTCAGTATTCTATAAACAGTATGCTACATCAGGAACAAGATGGACAGACTGCCTGTCTTAAAGGAACTTTACATTGTAGAGAGGAAGCTGACAACAAGCAGATAATCATTCATATATATATATATATGAATATACACACACACACACATACATAAATACACACACACAATATAACATAGGAAGTGATAAGTAACATTGAGAAAGGAAAATCAGTTTTAGAAGATAGTCTGAGAGCAATAGGTTATGCAGTTCAATGCACAGTGGTCTCTGAGGAGACCAAAATCAATCAAAGAACTGCATGAGAGGTAGGAGTGTTCCACACAGATATCTCAGCATGTTATGGGCAAAAACTCAGGAAGACTTCAGGCAAGATCTTGCTTGCTTTTATTAAACAACAAAAAATGCATATTTTTTATTTTTTAGTAAAGATGGAGAGCATGAACCATGACCACAATTCTCTCCAGTATTTGCATATTTGGCTTAGTAATTAGACAACCTAGGGTTATCTTGTTGACTGTCAGATCCTCATCTGTGCAATCACTAAAATTATGAGTTTATTGTTATAACCTCAAGTGAGGTCCAGGATGCGGGTTATATTTTCTTCTTTGATCTCAGTAATGGTCACAGGAATATAGTCATTTCATAAACAGGTCTGATTATACATTTTTCTGCATTCTGTATTTATATTTAACATCAAAATATATGACTAATTAGCAATTTTCTTACAAAAGGTAAACAAGATTGTGTGTGTTTGTGTGTGTGTGTGTGTGTGTGTATTGGAATATTATATGTCCAACCAAGTACTTGGTGCATGTTGGCAATAACACATGTCATCCCTATTTTGTCTATCCTAGAAATTCCTTTAAGGAATCGTAGAGATTCCTTTTAGCTTACAAATGCCAAAAAATTGATTATAAAGTAAATAGATTTTTAAGAATTGATAATGTGTCCAATGATAAAGGAAACAGCACAAAACAAAGCCTTAACACACCTTGTTCCATTGTTTCTGATATGGGACATCTGTAAACACATATACAAATATACAATGTATACAAATATACAATGTAAGATAGTTACATAAAATAATAGGAATAAGAATATAATTATAATGGTATCGACATTGATATTAATGAGTATTTTATAATAAGGTACATAAGCTCTAGATTATGATATTCAAACTGTTTTAATATATCTGTATCAATTTTGTTGAAATATTTGAAGCATTGAAAACTTGGGACTTAATGGGTTTAAGATCAACCACTAGCTGCCAATGTAAGCCCAGATTTACCAAACATTCTCCTCTTCCTTACTCTTTCCTCAATCATTTTTTTTTTCTCATTTTGAAGGTAGTCATTATTTTATTTATTTATTTCATTAGCTACACATGACAGTACAATGATCTTGATATATCATGCATTTGAATCAAATGGGGTATAATTTCTCATTTTTCTCCTTCTAATAATTGTTCCATTTCATTTATTAGGTACGTTTCTTTAATGTTTCTATCTTCTTCCAATTTTCTATCCATTATTGTTCAACTAAAAATATATATTAACGTAGCAGACATCATATATGCAGAACCCTTAAAGGAATCAATGTGAGGGAAGACTTTTGTATTTATTTTGATTCTTCTATCATTTTAATAGAACTGGGAAATTTATCTATTATTACCTTCTCTCTCCCTTCCCCTCCTCTCTTTAACCTTCTCTCCTCCTCCTCCATCTCCTTCTCTTCTTACTCTAGCTCCATCCCTGCATACATTATTTTTTCTTTTTTAAGATTTTGTAACTTTTTCATGTAGCTCATGATTTTTGTCTTTGTTTTAAGGATGTAAACACATCCTCACTAGAAATGCAAAGAGGAAGAAGTGTGGTCAATCAGTCATACAATTACAGCCCCAGAAGCACCTGTGTTTCGCCCTCTTCTCTCAGAACCTCTCCTCACTTGTAAACTCCTCATTTTAAGAATTCAGTCTGGGCTGGGGATGTGGCTTAAGCGGTAGTGTGTTCACCTGGCATGCACGGGGTGCTGAGTTCAATCCTCAGCACCACATAAAAATAAAATAAAGATGTTGTGTCCACCAAAAACTAAAAATAAATAAATATCAAAAAATTATCTCTCTTAAAAAAAAAAAGAAAGAAATCAGCCAATCCCTGAAGACTCTCTGTATATTATACACCTAAAATTTTGAGCCCACCCCATAAGCAAGAAAATCTGCGTATTCTCTTTCCCTAACTTGAAACCTTTTCAGATTTATCTGTGGCATGCTTTCTGTTGCTGTAGGAAGCTAAGAAACCTCTGTGTAATTGCAGCATTACAGGATTTTTTACTTGAGGCAGGCAACTTTTACAATTTGCAAGAGGTATTCAGAGTTGACTGTAAATCTTAATGACATGGGCTCAGACCATTTAATCAGGCAACTTCAAGGAATATCTCTTGAGGCCATTTCATCTCTTCTACTTGACAGTCTTGACCCAAGATGAGTCTGAGTCCCAGATTCATTAAAACTCTCAAACCATGACATTTATTTTTTCCTAGAAAAAAAAATATAGGGTGTATCTAGTCAAACTTGTCTGCCTAAGAATTCTTGCCATTGTGTTCATCTCACCTGAAATTTGTCATTTCCTGATTCATCACAAATGTTGATTGTGTAGTAATTGTTATGCTCAAATTCGGGACCCCCAAAGACCACCAGAGACCCAAGATCGATGTAAGCAGCAAAGAGGTGTTTATTGCAAGCTAGCTCGGTCCTCTGAGCGCACACACAGCAACTGCTGATGCTGAGAGGCCCCGAGCCCAGGGTTTGCAGCAGTTTTATACATTTTTTGGAGAAGGCAGGGACTTCTCATACATCATAGCATCTCTTAGCAAATCATCACACACCACGGGAAAATCAAATAACAACTCTAAAACATGATTAGCACATTCACTGGCGGGAACAAGTTGGGTAGGCGTGATTGGTCAGTACAAAAGGGATATTCATTTGAACTGATTGGTTTAAGCCAAGAGGGGTGTACGTGCTGAACTACATGGTTTCCCAACATGTTATCAACCACCATAAACTACTGGGAGGGTCATCTGGCATCCCAGGTATTTCCCTGTCTCATGCTGATTGGTGGCTGCTAGGGTGTTGCTATGGATCCCCACCTAGCCTGACTGAGTCAGGGACACCTGGTGCAGCAGATCTCTCCTGTTATTTGTAGATAAACAACTTAGCAGGGTGGGAATGTGCCTCTCTGTGGGTTTTTCCAAGGACAAAGGCCATGTCCCTTCCTTGGACAGGCTTTGCTCTGAGATAGAGGCTGGTTTTTCATAATGAAAAAGAGTAGAGTGGTCAACAGAGAAAGTTATTAATAAATTTGTGAGTTAAAACCCTAAATGCCAGCACGTTTCACATTTGGTCAGGCTAGCACATGTTGATGGGTAAATTTTGCTCTAGGTTGCCATCTAACTAACCAGCTTACATAAATTCTATTGACTTTATCCTGGATTTGTATCCTTGAGAGGCAATTTGGAAAGGAAAATCTCCAAAAGATCTGTCTTTTGGGGCCTACGGAGAGTTGGGACTCAGGGAGCAGATGTAATAAAGTGCAGAGGAAATACATTCAAAGAAAAGTTGCAAAGTTTGGGGGGGTTTTGCTTGGTGGTCTGTTTTTGTTGTTGTTGTTTTGTTTTGTTGTCCAACTCATATTTCTGCCTGGTTAGATATCTGCTTTATAGATGCATTCTTAAAATCTCAGAAGTTCTCTATGTATTTTATAATATGTCATGATTACACCAAGAAGACTTCGAAATTATACTGGCCACTTTGAAAATTTTCAATATCACCAAAATTTTCATCCTGGATATAATAAGGAAAAATATTGTTATTATTTGATATGTCTTTTTATAATAAGAAGATTCTATATACAATTCTGACTACAAAATAACTATATTAATGGGATGTTTTGGTCATAGCTAATTAAAGAAAGAAAGAAAGAAAATCTAGGTACATTTTTACATGGTTATTGGGACTGTAAATCACTATGGAAATAAGTATGGAGATTCCTCAAAAGAGTAGTATTGATTCCACCTTATGACTCAGCTATTCCACTCTTCGGTATTTCTCCAAAAGAATTAAAATCAGTATGCTATAGTGATACATGCATACCTATGTTTATAGCAGCACAATTCACAGTAGCCAAGTTATGGAAGCAGCCTAGGTGTTAATCAACAGATGGATGGATAGAAAAATGTGGTATAAATACACAGTCATATGCATTCAACCATAAAGAAGAAGGAAATTATGACATTTACTGTTAAGTGCATTGAACTGCAGAATATCGTGCTAAGTAAAATAGACTCAGAAAGTCAGGGTCAAATATTTTCTTTCATATTCTGAAGATAGAAAGGAAACCAGGAATAAAAACTGTATCTCAGCTTGGAAGGGTGGCACATGCCTCTAATCTCAGTGACTTGGGAGAATAAGGCCAGAGGATTACAAATTTGAGGTCACCCTCAACAACTTAGTGAGACCCTTTGTCAAAATAAAAAATAAAAAGAGCTGGCGATGTGGCACAGTGGGTAAGTGCCCCATACTAGGTTCAATGCCTGGCACAAAAAGGAATACCAATAGATTATAAGAAAATTCATAGAGGAAGAGGAGGGGAGGGGAAATCCTGGGGAATGAAAATGACTAAATTATGACATGTTTATATACCGATATACTACAATGAATCCTACTTTTGTGTATAATTAAAAAAATAATCAAAGACAGACCAGTAAATTAGAAGAAGGGAACCAGGAAGAAGGAGGAGGGGAAGGAAAAGAGAGTTTCTGAGAAATATGATTGACCAAATTATGTGCATGTGCAAATAAATATGTTACAATGAAAATCACTTATGCATAAAGATCATACACCAATAAGAAAATTGAAAGTATGAAAATCTGAAGGCTATTTAGACTTAGATTTGGAATTGCTAATTTGAATAAGTTTTTGTTGTTGTTAGTACTGAGGATTGAGCCCAGGGGTTTAACTACTTAACTACTGAGCCACATTCTCAGTTTATATATATATATTTGATTTAAAGATAGAGTCTTACTAGTTGCTCAGAATCTTGCAAAATTGCTGAGGCTGGCTTTGAATTTGTAATCCTTCTGCCTTAGCCTACCAAGCCAGGGGATTATAGGTATGATTCACTAAACCCAGCCAGTTTTTTTTTTTTTAACAGTGTCTTTATCCCACAATATCTGTTCCTGCTTTTTGTGCTTGTACACTATCAAATACTGCTTCCTTTTATTTCTCCTCAATTCCCATTTCTAACCCTCAAATGTATTCCCCCTCCCATTATGTCCCCAGATCATCATTTTCTTGAAAATGAGACCAACAAAAGCAAAAACAAACAGAAACAAAAACAAAACACACAAACAAGAAAAGCAAACAAAAACGAGGATATCAGCCTTGGAAGGCAAGTTTAAGGCCCTGCCAAGGTCTCTGTTACAGATAATTACTTGGATTCCCCTGAACTTCTTGGAGAGGGGGGGGGGGCATAAATTTGCTAATGAATTTGAACAATATTGAGACTCTGTAATCCAGAAGTACCCTGATAATATCAATTAATACTAAGTATGTAGGTCCTTCTGATTCTAAATTATGGGTAAGAAAACAATCAGACCTACGAACATGATTCAATACACCTGTAAATAATACAGCTCTTCATGAAATACAATTAACAGAACAACACACAATATGGAAAAATCCTTGCTGGTGGTTAAGTTCCAATGGCTTTAAGTTCCAATAAAGATTCACTAGACTTGCAAACTACAAAATGATATATTCATTGGATACTTTAGAGATAAATTTCCAATACTTTACGATAGCATTATGATGGAGAATGGGGAAATTTAGGTTGATTTTGCCATAATGGGCCTCAGTGCACCCTTAGACTATCTTTAATACATGGTGCTAACACAGCCCAGATGGCAGATTTGATTGCCCTAATTAGAGCAGGTCACTTGGCCACAGACAAGAAAATTTATACAACAGAAAACACCTAAATATTTGCCCAGAATTTTCTAATAGTTTGGAAGAGACAAAGCAGAAAACCTTCCATACATGGGCTCACACCTCCAAGTTGAAGTTTTCATTTCCTTGAGTCTCATTTTCTTGAAGGTCAAACATTAAGAGATTGAAAGGTGGGGTTGAGGACACAACCAGTGTGAGCTACAGTTTTCTTATTAAGTGGAAAACATTGTGAATCACGGGCAAATAATATATTTGAGGTTCAAAAGGGGTAGTTTTCAGAATGAAAAGATGAAGAAACAGTGCCTGAGTTTTGGGGAAAAGAAAGAGCTTCAGTTAAGCATTAGGATCAGCTTCAATGATGGAACATTGAACTTTGGTTTTAACTTTGGAAAAGGCCTCAAACTTCCAGTATCAGAGCTACCCGAATTTTTGGTATTTCTCCAAAAGAATTAAAGTCAGAATACTATAGAAGTATATTTGTACCCATGCTTTTAGCATCACATTTCACAATAGTCAAGTTACAGAGCCAGCCTAGGTTTCCATCAACAGATGAATTGATGGAGAATGTGGTATAAATACCCAATTCCACCATGAAGAACCCAATTATGTCATTGGCAGGAAAATGGACAGAACTTGAGAGCAACATGTTACATGAAATAAGCCAGACTCAGAAAGTATAGAATTGTAGGTTTTCCTGGACATGTTAAAGCTAGAAAGCAAAAGGAGAAAAGGGAGATCTCATAACAATTGAAGGGAGAATAGAACAAGTGGAAGGAGAAGGGAAAGTAAAATGGTAGATGCTATGGAATGAAATTGAGCAAATTATATACATGTACAATTACATCACAGCAAATCCCATTATTATATATAATTATAATGTTATAATAAAAATAATTTTAAAAAGATCATTGCCAAATGTGGGCCCTTGACCTAAGATCACCAGAACCATGAGCCAAAATCAACCTATTTTCATTAAAACTTACTACAAATGAATAAAAATAAAAACTCTGATGAGAGTCACAACGTGGCAGATACAAAGCATGGAGTTAGGGGAGACATAAATATGACTAACAGGTTTCTTTTCCTTGCTTTTCCTTGAAGAAGTTAAGAATCCTGACTAAAGGAAAGTCCTCAAACATCTGGAGGAAGGGGCTTTAGAATGGAGGACATAGTTCCAGAGTCAGGGAAGGGAGAATATTTTTGGTGAAAGGGGTAGAGACCAATTCAGTCTAATAAAGAAGAGACCTCATCTCAAAATCATAACAATGCCAAGTTCACTAACACAATTCTTGAAACATTTGTAAGATCCACAGAGCAGAATCCCAAAGGGCTAGGAAAACTCAGAAGAAACCCATAGTAGCCAATCACAAGGAAATGGTATGCTCTCTGCCACTTCCCATTTGACCTTTCCCTCCTAATCACTGGCTATCCACTTTGGCACGTACAAAGAGTGTCTGTATACGGATTTGCATGTGCCATGCCTAAATTTTAGGAAATACGGAGAGATACAATGTTGCACAAACAAAAGAACAAAGTTCTTAAGATGCAGAGTTAATATCGGAAAAAGAAAACTTTAGAATCCTGATTACTATTTTCATAGATATGAAAGAAAATTGCAACAGCAAAAAATTACCAACCAGTGCTTTGGATATTCAAAAATGAAAAGCTTTCCTGATGTGATGGCACATGACTGTAATTCCAGTGACTCCGGAGGCTGAGGCAGGAGGAAGGCAAGTTTGAAGCCAGCTTCAGCAACTTAGTGTAACCATGTCTTGGAATAAAATAAAGAGGGCCAGAGATGTAGGTCAGTACATCTGTGTAGAGAAAATATAGATCACTTGCATAGCCTGGGGAAAACCTTAAGTTTAATTTCTTATTCTGGAAAAAAAAATACAATTACTATATTCCACACAAATTTTCATACAAAAAGAAAAACAAAACATAACGTAACTAAAAAGCATGAGGAAACAGGCCTTAGGAAAGCAAAGAAAAATGTGGTTAAATTGAAATCTACCAAGAACCAAAATATTTTAAAGATAGACACATTTTGTGAGTCTTTAAAATAAGATCCAGTTGCAGATTAATATGAAGAACACATCAAATTAAATGCAGAAAAAAATTGAAAATAAACAAAAATAAAAACAAGATACCAGGCAATAGTAATAAAAGAAAACATGGATAGCAATCTGAGTGTGCTACAAAATAGAAGCCAAAGCACAATGGTGAACTTGTTAATGAAATGGTTATTTAATACAGAATAGATTAAAATGGGCATCTTGTTAAGTAATGGCGAGGTACGTGAATGCTGTTTCAAAGACTGAAGTTCAAACGGTGACACACAGGGAATCTTCTCATTTATTGTGACCAGCACACGAACTTTATAAAGGCATTTATTCTGTACTATCCCCAATGCAATATTTTTCGGAATTTCATAACAATCCCAAACTGACTTTGAAATAAACAAGTCATCAGAAAAGATCTGGATATAAACTACAAACCTTATCTCTAGCATTCCTCTTATGGCCACCTGGTAGTGCTAGAGGATCTCAGGTGGAACCTTACTAAATTTTTGCATGATCACACCTATCTAAAAGATAAATTGGTCATCATTCTTTACCCACACTTGTGGGCAATTTTTGCAAAAGTGTTTTAACAAAGTCTCCAACCATGCCTCACCTGCTGACAATTTAATCTTGATAAAAATTTAACCTAACATGTGTGAGAGTCAATCATCAAGACCCACTTGAACACATCAAAAGAACTTTTATGCAATTAACACCTTCCATGTGATTTTTATTACGTTCTGGTTGCTAAGGATAGATCAAAGACTTTCCTTGTCAAAGAGTTATGGTTCTTACAGAAGCATAATAGTTTTTCAATTTTGTGTTTCCTACTTGGGGATCCCAGACCACATTTCTGGTAATTATTCATTCTGCTGGGACTGACATAAATAGTCCTGCAATGCATTGCACTTACTTAAAACTCCACTGTTAATAATGTCACTGATTCAAGCAAAGAATTAAGAATGGATGGGATTCTCAAAGTTAAAAAATTTTCAGAAACACTTGAACTTTTTTGGCCCAAGTCCCTGCTCTTGAATGGAAGACAGTGATATCATTTTTCTTTGGAATTTACAGATTTTTATCCTCTGAGCTAGTAATAGGAAAATGCATGCAGCTATGAATAATCATCCAAGTCCTACACACTACTGTGTTGAAAGCATGATCAAATACTGCAAGAAGTTCTGTAATACTCTCTTTTGTATAATGGGGCATTTTTCCCTCAGCATTCTCCCAAGCAAACTTTGGAAGATCTAAAATGTGGAGACAGAATTTCCCGGACACGTCATCAGAGAAATACAGTCTTTGATCCCTGATAGAAAGGACCTTATAAGATACTTTTGGCAATTGACATAGCAATAAACTCCAAGAGAATTGATCCTTGCACATTCTTGTCTACCAATTAAGGAGACATAAATCTATCTGGAAGTCTAGACCCCAGATTGAGAGTTTGTGAAAATTCTCAGAAAGTGTCAGGAGTTCAAGAACTTTGGTATGCCCTCCTACTAATCTGTCCACAATAACACAAAACTAAGACTTTACACCCAAGATCTTCAGAACAAAGCCACCAAATGCTGACAGCCTCATATTCACATAGTGCCTATGGCCTATACTCTTGTATTTCGCATTTTCTACTTTGTCCAGTTTACATTCACATTGCTAATAACATAGAACTTGTAGTAGGACCTTGTAGAAGACACACTGTAAATCTGTTAGTACATCCTTCTTTACTGTTTACAAATGTGTCATAAATTATTCTCTAACCATATTGTTAAGGTCCTACATACTATACCTATAGTTCTGTACCTTAAAGATACTGAAACGGCATGAAAGTCAAATTGAAATCAGTTTTCATTGGACTTTTCTGGTACCTGAAATTAACTGACATTGTTAGCTCTAACAGTTAATCCTGTAAAGAGCAGACTATAACTTCAAAGGGGGGAAATGTTTCTGCAAAAATAAATACAGCATATCCATGGTGGTTGGGGACAAAATATGCATCAGGGCAGTTGTATCATCTGTAAACCACTTGTTCTATGCAGAGATTCTCCTTTTTGTTTTTTATGAGTCATTTCATTCCAACTAATGTGCCTTCTTAAGAAAGATAGAACTGGTATAGTCTATCATGTTTAATGACATGAACAACCCTAAGAATATCTATACTTGATTAAGATCCTAGTATATATGGGCACTCCAAAACCTTTTTTTAAATTTTTTACAAAAAAATTATTATTTGTAACTATATAGTAATGATTAGATTGGGGGGATATAAAAGAACCTGAATTTCCATAAACTGTGTCCTATTTTATGTGTACTCTGAGGCACAGCTACTTAGAATTAACCAAGTAATCATGAACCCAATTTTATGTCACCATGCAAGAAGTGATCAAATAAAAATGATCAAACCAAATATATGGTCATAGTTTTTGTTGTTGTTGTTGTTAACCTCAGTCAGAGTTATAAATGGTAATTCTATCATTCTCAAGGATTGACTGAAAAGTTTAAATTGTTTGGACAAGTGATAATGGACAACCCTATTACTTTGTTTTTCTGTTAGCTAGCCAAGACTGTGTCTACTTTTTTGTCAAAATTTTGTGTTATACTTTTGTTAGTCTGCTCAGGCTATCATAACAAAATACCAAAGACTGGGTAGTTTAAACTGGAGAAATTTAATTTCTCACAATTCTGGAGGATGGAAGTCCATGATCAATGTATCAGCAGGTTTGGGTGTTGGTGAGCCCTTTCTTCCTGACATGAGGATGGTCACCTTCTCACTCTTTTGTCACATGCTTTTTCCTCTGTGTGTTCTCACAGAGACACCTTGAGCAAATAATACTGATTTTGGCAGTAAGAAGTAGAGTGCTGCCATTAAATCGAACACGTCGAAGTGGATTTGGAAATGAGTAATGGGTAGAGACAGGGAGATGTTTGAGGAATGTGCTAGAACAAAACCTAGATTATCTTTAGTGGAGTGTTATTAGAAATATGAACACTGAAAGAAACTCTGGTTATGACTCAGAGTCCTATGGAGAGCCAAAGAGCTTCTGTTTATTAGAGGATACATAGATCACGGTGTATAAAATGTTGTTACAGGCATGAACATTAAAATGATTCTGTTGGGGTCTCCCATAAAGACAAGAAACACATTTTGGCATGTAATTTAGCTAAATTGTGTTCTAGTAATTTGGGAAAAGCAGAATTTGTGATGAACTTGGATATTTAGCTGAGAATATTTCTAAGTCAAGTGTTGAAGGTGTAGCCTTTCTTATTGGTAGTGAACTACAAGAAGGAAGAAAGAAATTGAAGGGATTTTTAAGTGAAAAAAAAAAAAAACAGAGCTTGAAGATTTGGAAGATTTCCAGTCTATCTATATTGCAAAATTAAGAACTTTCATTCCAGAAAGAACATCAAGTGTATGGTCATAAGATCACTTGGTAGAGAGATTATCCACAGAGTGAATCAGTCACCTCAGTTCAT
Organism: Callospermophilus lateralis; assembly: GCF_048772815.1. Lineage (NCBI taxonomy): Eukaryota > Metazoa > Chordata > Mammalia > Rodentia > Sciuridae > Callospermophilus > Callospermophilus lateralis. The sequence continues at coordinate 104,903,511 of NC_135313.1, read as the reverse complement.
GTCAGGAATAGAGATAAGATTATACCAGAAGAACCACACCCAGATGGAGGTAAAGAGAACAGAGAAAACACACCAAAATGAAAGGAGGCTATGCATGTCTGAAGCTCCACTCAAAGAGACCGGAGACAGATGTGACCTGGAATATGCAACTCCAAAGGTGATTCAGAGATCATCACTGCTGTCACTCACATCATAGACCCAGTGGGCAAGGCTGCTCAGATTCAGGGGTGTGGTACCTCCTTGAGTTCAGCAGACCACTCAGTGCTTCCTGCATAAAATTGTTGCCTATCGCCTTAGGGTTGGGACTGTTGCTAAGGCAGGGATGCCTTAGCTGTGGGATGGAGGCTTCCACGCAGACCTACTGGGGGTGTAAGCAGCTCTAGAGCCACAGAGGTGAAGTGGATGTCCCACAGAGTTATTTGCAAGCCCTAAGAGCTAATGAAATTTACTCTGTTAAGTTTTGAAGTTGTTTGGGACCTGTCACCCCAATCTTTCATCTAATTTCTCCCCTATGGAAATAGAACATCTATCCTATGCCTGTTCCACTACTGTGTTTTAAAAACATAACTTTCTGATTTCGATGGTTCACAGCTGGGGAGAAATGCTGCCTTGGGATGAATCAAGCTTCTAGTTTCTCCCATATTTGATTTGGAAGATATTTAGACAGAGCTTTGAACTTTAGTTTGATGGTGACATGAATTAGGGCTTTGGGACTGTTGCAATGAATGGAGTGTATTTTACATGTGGAAAGGACAAGAATTCTAGGAGACCAGAAGGTACAATGTTATGGAATGAATTGAGTCCCTGAAAATTCTTACTATGTTGGAGACCTGGACACAAATGTGACTTTATAGATAAAAATAAGGACTTTAAGAACTAAGGTTAAATCAAATCAAAACTATAGAGTCCTAATCGGATAGGATTGGTGTTCTTATTAAACGTGAATAGTCATGACCATCTTTTCTCTCAGCTCATGCACAGAAGAGGCCACATGAGAATGTAGCAAAAAAGAGGAGTCTCTGTAGGTTGTGGAGAGGCCTCACCAGGCGCCATCTTTGCTGGCATATTAATCTTGGTCTTTCAGCCTTCAGAACAACAAAGAAATAAATTTCTTCTGTTTGTGGCTCTGAGTCTGTGATATTTTATTATAAGAAAACTAATACACTTGGATAAAGGCCAGAGTTTAGGTAAAATAATTCTCTAATCTTTAGGAAACAGTTACCTGGCTGTCCAAAATGGATTCTGTGACATGTTTTTGTTTTTGTCTTGATTTAGTATCTCGGATCATGACACTCAACAATACATATTTTCATTTTAGTCCTATGCATCAGTTCTCATGTAGCATGTATTCCTCAGTCTTAATGCTACTCTGCAGCTACATTCATGTCCAATGACTCCTAACTCATCACCTAACAGAAGGAACAAGAAGGTCAGGTCCTTGTCGAAAACCAAACCATTGTTTCCGAGACAGCAATGTTATCTGGCAAACAACAGTGCCGTACCTTTGAGTACAACTGTTTTTATGTCTAATCAACTATTTTTGTCATCCACAAATGACTGAGGCCTGGGACCATAACCCCACCAATTATGGAAATACAACTGCAGAATGCTTGTGACTCACAACTTGCTTTCCTCATTCAGAACTTCTCTTTTATAATGATTCTTTAATAAATTAAGGAACCGTAAATAATGTCCCAAATATGTAGTCCTGCCCTAAGCACTTCTGAGTCCAGAACATCAACAGGAAACAAATAAAATATGCCTCTTCCCTCTAAAAAGAATTTTCAAGATTTGTCTGTTTAGGACTCTTGCTGTACTACTTGATAAAACTTGGTTTGATTATGCCATATTTTTAAACCTGAAGTTGGAGATTTCTAGTTTCAAACAACTAGTTTTGGGTTTGATTATCAATTCTATTGCCTTTTCTTCCTAATGCATTTGTCTTATTTTAAATTTATTAATCTGTTGTACATTCTTTAGGCTTTATTTTTATTCTCAAATGTTTTAGTTTGATGTTATATTTTGTTTATAAGTTGTGGTAATAATTTGGTTTATATTACTTCAATTTTGAAATGTAAAGATTAACATTATAAAATAATAGCTGGTTTATTATAAGCATTCAGTGTGCTCCAAAATAAATTACATTATCTTTTGAAGAGATCAATTTATATCTAGCCATCACAAATTCATATAAACATTTTATATAAATCTAATTTATCAGGTATGATAAAATCGATTTAACAATTTTTTTCATTTTAACAGTTTATTTTAAAAATTTTACAAATTTTTTATAAAGTATTTCAGAACTATAAACCTCAGAAGAAAGGAATCCGTTTGATGAGGCTAACTTTTCACCAAATTTAATTTTACTGTAGTTCTGTTTTCTTTTACTACATTTAGTCAAAATATATTTGTTTGGATGTTTATTTTCAACATTGTTAATGACAAGCTAATCTCATTGTTAACTTTATTTAATTTCTCCAGTTAAGTATGTTTGTTCATGATAAGTGTAAGATGTGCTGTTGCCAAATTAACAGATGTTCTGTGTTCTTCTTTGCTAAAATACCCCAGGGATCATCAGAAATCATCTCCCAAGGGGATACACTGAAAATGAAGTAAATCAATTATGAAATACTGTTTTTTGCAAGTGTCAGAGTCTGTCACGTGACCCACTTCTCCAAATATGGTAAAAAAGGGAAATACTTGCTAAATTCTAGGGAATTGTTTTCTACTTGACTCAAACAAATAGAGCTTTGAAAAGGAGCCCTATCCCATGATACTCTCTACTTATTTAATGTTTTTTAAAACTACTCCAAGATAACTTCCTTCTTGGCGCTTTAGCAGTCATTTTGTTGCTATGTGAAGAATTCCAACAAAATTTCAGTGGAACTGATTGATTTGATTGTCTTGGAATCATTTACTTATTGAATTATCCAACCCTTACCTATGTACATCTGAATTTATTTTCTGGAGATTTTCTGTTCCATAGAGTTCTTATAGATAGGCCTTAATTTTTTCACATGTAAAAATAGGATAATAACAGTCACTACCTTAGAGCTTTTGGAGGATGAATAAAATTAAACAGGGAGAAATATTAGAAAGAAGCTTATTACATACAAACTTTCAATAAATACCACTTATATTGGGTTACAGTCTAATAAATCCATATGAATTGAAAATATCTTTAAAATGTGTTTAAATATACACAGCAGACTGAACATAGTACATAGTCTAGCCCATCTTAAAAATGCTCAGAAAACTTACATTTGCCTATGGTTAGGCTAAACCATCTAACACAAAGCCTATTTTATAATACAGTATTAAATAATTGATGTATTTCATTAAATACAATCATAAAGTGAAACACAGGATAGGTGTATGGGGTATGGGTATGCTTTTGCACCATTGTAAATTAAAAACAGTCCTAAATTGAACCATTCCCAGGTTAGGCACTGTATGTAGTCTCCTTCAATCTTCTAAGACTTCCTTAGTCTTTTAGACAGATTTTTCCCTGCAGTGACCCAAAGACCTAATAAGAACAATTAGAGGAGGAAATGTTTATTTTAGGGCTCATGGTTTCAGAGGTCTCAGTCTATAGATAGCCGGCTCCATTCCCTAGGGCGCAAGGAGAGGAAGGACTTCTGGGAACAAGGCACCAGAAGGGGGTGTGTGGGGAGAGAGAGAAAGAGATAGAAGGGGTGGGGGAGGAGAAGGAGAGAGACAGAGAGAGAGAGAGAGAGAGAGAGAGAGAGAGAGAGAGAGAGAGAGAGAGAGCCCTGTAGAGCTCTCCTTTCCAAAGGCATACCTCCAGGGTCTCACCTCCACTCTTCTAGCCATATCCTACCTGCCTGTGGTCACCCCAAATTAATCCCTATTAGAGAATTAACACAATAATAAAGTTAAAGGTCTCATAGCATAGTCGTTTCACCTCTAAACTTTCTTGCATTGTCTTAAACATAAACTTTTATGGGACACCAAATGTCTAAACCATAACACTTAGGTTCTATTTAATGAAAAAAATTAAGAAATGGAACATCACCCCCATTATTCCCCCAAATTAGTAAAGCAAAGTAGAGCTAATAAAAGACATGAGCCTGTCTTCAACATTCTTCTCTAATATTATACTGAAGTTCTTGACAGTGAACTTAGGTTTCCAAGGTTTTAACTCCCCTTAAAGAATATACACCTAGCTGGATGTTGTGGCGCATGCCTGCAATCCCAGCAGCTCAGGAGGCAGGAGGATTGTGAGTTCAAAACCAGCCTCAGCAAAAGCAAGGTGCTAAGAAACTCGGTGAGACCCTGTCTCTAAATAAAATACAAAATAGGGCTGGGGATGTGGCTCAGTAGTTGTAGGCCCCTGAGTTCAATCCACAGTATTAAAAAAAAAAAAAAAAAATACACCCATGTGATTTTTTGGCCATCTACTTTGATTTATTTCTTATCATTAAAAATAATTTTGGAATGAAGTATCATCAAAGTATAGGCAGATTCATAATGTCCGCATCACATGCAGTTTTGCTTGTGATGTTCCATATCCATGAACAGAACCAGCATTACATCTGTCTCCCATTAGGATGCCGGGGCTTGTATGACTCTGCCGTAGGCAATATAATTAGAAGTGTGGATGAGGTCTAGCTGTTACTTCAATGTCAGCAGATACACACTTTCCCTTCCAAATTGCTTTTAAAATGTCAAACCACTTTCATACATTCCTGCTTGTCTCTACTCAATGTGAATTTTACCTAATTTATGAAAGGAATAAAAGCATTGCTTTCTAAAAATCATCCTCTGAAGTCATGAAAGATATCTGGAATTCAGAATGCAGTCAAAATATTTCAAGGGCATTTTAGTGTTTTATATCCCTTCTTTAATCTTTCAGTAAAATGGTACCACTCTTAAGTGCAGAATCGCTCTGGTGAAATGGGCTGAACCTACAGAGAGTACCAAGACTGCTCCATTTTATTTCTCATTTAACTTATGAAAATGAATCTTCGACTTACTTGTCTTAGTTTCTGAAGTAAAGTTATCCTTGATGTCATTGTAAGTTGGTTCTCATTGCAAATATAAGTTTAGTGTCCCATAGGTAGATAGAATTGGAGAGAAATAATAAAAGTAGATTGAACAATCAGATTAAATGAATCCTTACACCATACAGACTTTCAAAGACAGTTTGACCAGATTGAGGGGTTCATATATGTTCCTGCTAAAAATGCTAATTACAAAGAAATTGTAAAATTTCTTTAGGATACTCTTCTCACCCTTGGTTTGATAGGCATTCACAACTTCCTTTTCATCTTAGCAAGTGGCGGAAAACATAAAAATCTAATGAAAGTTAATTTAATAAGAATAAGGTACAAACAATTCAATTTGTCTTATTATAAAAAATCCAAAAATGAGGATCGTGAAAAATCAAAGCACACACTGAAAACCAAATCCATACTTAAGAATCAGAACTAATGGAATGGAATGGAAAGCTCTTTTATCAGTACTCATGTTATGTCAATGTGGCTACTCTAACATATTTTCTTTTCAACAGAAGTCTGACTAGGAAAGCTCACTGAATTTTGGATATTGGTAAGCACATATGGTTTTGCCTCCGATTCTACTTGCTTTCTTTTACCTCTCAAGTCCTTTCTCAATATATCATTTATGCCAAATGTGAAATTTCTGAATAATTACAAGATCAGTGTTGCAGAGGGCCCTATGTGTATTAGACAGCTTTTCATCTTTGAGATGAAAATACCTGATGAAAACAACTTAGAAGAAGAAATGGGTTTTTTTAGGTTCATGTTTCAGATGCTGACCCCATGGTCAGCCAGCTGCATTGCTCTGGGCTTGAGGTAAACCAGAACATCATTGTGGAAGGGTAAGACAGAGGAAAGCTGCTCAGCTCCTGGCCATTGGGAAGAAGAGGAAGGGAGAGAAAAAGAAACTAGGGACCAGATATAATATCCAAGGGCATCATCAGAATATTCCACTGATGAGGTTATACCTGTCACACTCTTATCATTTTATTTATGAATGTTCCAGCGTTGCCTAACACAGGAGATTTCGTGGGGGTGCACCTAGTAACCAAACCATAACACTCTATTCTGGAAGGACTTAAAGTGTTTATTTTATTGTTATTGTTATCATTGTTATTTGTTATGCTGAAGGTTGAACCCTGAACTTGGTTAGTCCTCTACCATTATATCCTCAGCCCATTTATAGGTTTTTAATGATTCATTTTTCATAAATGCACCTTCCTAAAGTGACAGTCCTTGGAAACCCATGCTTTTATTTTTCTTTGACAGGTAATGTTTCTGTGCTGGAAGTTCCAAAAAAATCTAAATAAATCTGGAGGGTTATTCTGTTAAAGTGCAATAATTATTAGTGTTCTTTGGCAGAAAGGCTTATCAAATCCTTAGTTGTCACCTGAAGAGCTGAAGGGTTTTCCTAATAGGATATGTGATAGAGGAAAAATATTCTATGTTGAATGGAGACATGACCAAAAATGGGGCGAGATACCATGAAAGTAGAAGAGAGATCACGAGAATAGAAGAAAGGTATTAAGGGTGAGGGAGGAGCATAAAATAATGGAGGAACAGTGGAATCACATTGGTCAAACTATCCTATATAGTTACATGAATATACCACAGTGAATTTCACCAGTATGTGTATCCATAATGCACTAAACTTAAAAAAATCCATAAATACATTGAAGAAATACCAGTAGAGTGGAGGAAAGAGAACAGGGGGAAGGAAGAGGGTAGGGAAAACGGGGAGTACTGCGGACTGAACTGAACAAACTATATTCCATACACTTATGATTATGTCAAAATGAGCCCCAATATTATGCATAAGTATAATTTGCTACCAGAAAAATGTTTTTAAAGTACCATTTATAAGGAAAAATCACTCTGGGGACTTGGGTATATCATGGAGATGGAAAATGTTTATTTTTATTGTTTTTTTTTTTGAGAAATCACTGCAGCTTCTGCTTTATTGACCCAAATGAAATGTCTTGGAAGCAAAACAACCCAGGGGCCATATATTTTTAATTTGTATGTAATAAATAAAATTGACTTTGGGGTCTCAAGACATGAATAGATTTGTATCGCCCCTTCCATAGTCAGTATACACAGTAGTTCCATCACCCTAAAAAGATTCCCTTGAATCAGACTCATTCAACCCCAACCCCTGGCAACTGTTAATCTGTCGTCCATCCTTCTAATTTTTTATTCAAAGGAATGTCATGTAAATGGAGTCATGTAGTGGGTTACCTTTTGAGACTGGCTGCTTTCACTCAATGTAATACTTCTGAGAATTATCTGTGTTGCATATTAATTTTTATCGTTCATTTGTTCCTTTTTATTGCTAAGTAGCATACCTTGGTATAGATATATTACAGCTCATTCATCCATTTGCCTTTTGATGGATCCTCGGGTTGCTTCCACGTGGGGGCCATTGTAGTTAGCATTTCTATAAACAGCCATGTGCAAGTTTGTGTGTGAACCTAAGTTTTTATTTCCCTGAGAGGGAAACCTAAGAGTGCAATTGCTGTCTTATACAGTAATCCTGCATATAACTTCTTGCGTTCACTACCAAACTCTTTTTCAAGTGGCTGTGTTATTTTACATCGTCTGCAACAGTATGTGTGAGTCCCAGTTGTTCTGTGTCCTGGCCAGCATTTGGTTTCGTCCCTTGTTGTGGTGGTAGCCTGTCTTAGTTCCATCATAGCCACTCTGACAGGGTTCTGATGCTGTGTCATAAGAGTTTCAACTTGCATTTCCTAAGTGGCTAGCTAGACTGAGCTTCTTTTCCTGTGCCATTTTTAAAATTAATTTATTTTTTATTCCAATTTGTTATATATGATAGTGGAATGCATTACAATTCATATTACATATATAGAGTACAATTTTTATTTCTCTGGTTGTATACAAAGTATATTCACACAATTTGTGTCTTCATACGTGTACTTAGGGTAATGATGTCCATCTCATTCCATCATCTTTTCTAACCCCATGCCCCCTCCCTTCCCCTCCCACCCCTTTGCCCTATCTAGACTTCATCTATCCTCCCATGCTCCCCCACCCCTACCCTACTATGAATCAGCCTCCTTATATCAGAGAAAACATTTGGCACTTGTTTTTTGGGGATTGGCTAACTTCACTTAGCATTATATTCTCTAAGTTCATCCATTTACCTGAAATGCCAAGATTTTATTCTCTTTTGTTGCTGAGTAATATTCCATTGTGTATATATGTCACATTTTTTTATCCATTCATCTACTGAAGGGCATCTAGGTTGGTTCCACAGTTTAGCTATTGTGAATTGTGCTGCTATAAACATTGATGTGGCTTGTCCCTGTAGTATGCTGTCATTAAGTCCTTTGGATATAGACCAAGAAGTGGAACAGCTGGGTCAAATGGTTGTTCCACTTCCAATTTTCCAAGGAATCTCCATACTGCTTTCCATATTGTCTGCACCAATTTGCAGTCCCACCAGCAATGTATGAGTGTGCCTTTTCCCCCACATCCTTGCCAACAATTATTGTTGTTTGTCTTCATAATAGCTGTCATTATGACAAGAGTAAGATGAAATCTTAGAGTAGTTTTGATTTGCATTTCTCTAATTACTAGAGATGTTGAACATATTTTGTATATATTTGTTGATTGATTGTATATCATCTTCTGAGAAGTGTCTGTTCATGTTCAGTTCCTTGGACCATTTATTGATTGGGTTATTTGTTTTGTTGTTGTTGTTGTTGTTATTGTTGTTGTTTTGTTTTGTTTTTGGTGTTAAGGTTTTTTGAGTTCTTTATATATCCTAGAGATTAGTGCTCTATCTGATGTGCTTGTGGCAAAGATTTGCTCCCATTCTGTAGGCTCTCTATTCACCTCACTGATTGTTTCCTTTGCTGAGAAGAAACTTTCAGTTTGAATCCATCCCATTTATTGATTCTTGGTTTTAATTCTTGCGCTATAGGAGTCTTATTAAGGAAGTTGGGGCCTAATGGAGATTTGGGAGACCTGATGGAGATTTGGGCCTACTTTTTGTTCCATTAGGCGTGAGGTCTCTGGTTTAATTCCTAGGCCCTTGGTCCACTTTGAGTTGGGTTTTGTGCATGAGAGGTAGGGGTTTAATTTCATTTTGTTACATGTGGATTTTCAGTTTTCCCAGCACCGTTTTTTGAAGAGGCTATCTTTCCTCCAATATATGTTTTTGGCGCCTTTATCTAAAATAAGACAACTGTAATTATGTGGGTTTGTCTCTGTGTCCTCTATTCTTTACCATTGGTCTACAGGTTTATTTTGGTGCCAATACCATGCTGTTTTTGTTACTGTTACTCTGTAGTCCTGTGCCATTTTAGGCAAATAATTTCAAATCTCTCCCCCAATTTTAAATTATTTATTTTCTTATGGTTTACAAGTGTTTTCTCTCAGATCCTGGCTAATTTTGCCCACCAATGCCTTTTTTTAAATTAGCACTGTATTTTTTTAATTTGTTCTAATTAGTTATTTATGACAGTAGAATGCATTTTGACATATCATTTATAAATGGAGTGTAACATCTCATTTTTTTGTTACACACAATGTAGAATTACACCAGTCATATAATCTTATAGATATAGGGTAATAATGTCTGATTCATTTCACTGTTCTTCTTACCTCTCTACCCTCTCCTCTCCCTTCACTCCCCTTTCCTCTCCCTTCACTCCCCTCTGTCAAATCCAAAATACCTCTATTCTTCCCTAGCCCCCTCACCCCATTATTGTGAATTAGCATCCACATATCAGAGGAAATATTTGGCCTTTGGTTTTGGGGGATTGACTTATTTGCTTAGTATGATATTCTTCAGCTGTATCCATTTACCAGCAAATGCCATGATTTCATTCTTCCTTAAGGCTGAGTAATATTCCATTGTGTATATATACTACAGTTTCTTTATCCATTCATCTGTTGAAGGGCATCCAGTTTGGTTCTGTAGCTTAGCTATTATGAATTGAGCTACTATAAACATTGATGTGGCTGCATTAGTGTATCAGGCTGCTTTTAAATCCTTTGGGTATAAACAATGGAGTGGGATAGATGAATCAAATAGTGGATCCATTCCGAGTTTTCTGAGGAATCTCCATACTGCTTGCACCAATTTTCAGGCCCACCAGCAATGCATGAGTGTACCTTTTCCCCACATCCTCGCCAACATTTATTGTTGCTTGTATACTTCATAATTACCACTGTGACTGGAGTGAGATGAAATCTTAGAGTAGTCCTGACTTGCATTTTTCTAATTGCTAGAGATATTGAATATTTTTTCCTAAATTTGTTGTTAGATTGTATTTCTCCTTCTGTGAAGTATCTCTTCAGATCCTTAGTCCATTTATTGTTTGGGTTATTTGCTTTTTTGATGTTAAGTTTTTTGAGTTCTTTATATATCCTGAAGATTAATGTACTATCTGAAGTGCATGTGATAAAGATTTTCTCCCATTCTGTAGGCTATCTCTTCACATTATTAATTATTTCTTTTGCTGTGAAAAAGCTTTTTAGTTTGGATCTCTCCCATTTTTTATCCTTGATTTTACTGCTTGAACTTTAGGCATCTTGTTAAGGAAGTCAGCTCCCAAGCCACATGATGGAGATTTGGGCCTACTTTTTCTTCTATAGGTGCTGGGTCTTTGTTCTAGTGCCTAAATCCTTGATCCATGTTGAGTTGAGTTTTTTTGCAGGATGAGAGATAGGGTTTATTTTCATTTTGCTACATATGGATTTGCAGTTACCAGCACCATTTGTTGAAGAGGCTATCTTTTTTCCAATGTATCTTTTTGATGCCTTTGTCTACTATGAGATCACTGTATTTATGTGGGTTTACCTCTCTGTGTTTTCTGTTATGTTCCATTGGCCTTCATGTCTATTTTCGTGTCAATACGATGCTGTTTTTTTTACTATGGATCTGTAGTATAGTTTAATTGCTGGTATCGTGATGCCTCCTGTTTCACTCTTCTCACTAAGGATTGCTTCAGCCATTCTGGGTGTCTTATTTTTCCAAATGAATTTTATGAGGGATTTTTCTAGTTCTGTGAAGGATGTCATTGGGATTTTAATAGGAATTGCATTAAATCTGTATAAAGCTTTTGGTAGTATGGCAATTTTGACAATACAAATTCTGTCTATCTAAAAGCATGGGAGACCTTTCCATCTTCTAAAATCTTCTTCAATGTCTTTCTTTAGTGTTCTGTTGGTTTCATTGTAGAGGTCTTTCACCTTTTTGGTTAGATTGATTCCCAAGATTATTTTTTTTAGGCTTTTGTGAGTGGGGTAGTTTTCTAATTTCTCTTTCAGTGGATTTATCACTGATGGATATGGTATTAATTTTAAATCCTGCTACTTTTCTGAATTCATTGATTAGTTCTAGAAGTTTTGTGGTGGAATTTTTCAGATCTTCTCAATATAAAACCATGTTTTCAGCAAATAGTCATAGTTTGAGCTCTTCTTTTTCTATTCATATCCCTTTAATTTTCCTATGCTGTCTAATTGCTCTGATTAGAATATCAAAGTTGATGTTAAATTAAAGTGGCAAAAGAGGAAATCCTTGTCTTGTTCCAGTTCTTAGAGGACATGCTTTAAATTTTTTTTCATTTAGAATTATGTTCCCCTGGGTTTGGTATATGTAGATTTTATAATGTGGAAGTATGTTCCTACTATCCCTAGTTTTTCTAGTGTTTTGAGCATCAGGGGTGCTATATTTTGTCAAATGCTTTTTCTGCATCTATTAAGGTAATCATATGATTCTTGTCTTTAATTTTATTAATGTGATGAATTACATTTATTGATTTTCATATGTTGAACCAACCTTGGTTTCTGGGATGAACCCCACTTGATCATGGTGCACTTTTAAATATGTTTTTGTATGCAATCTGCCAGAATTTTACTAAGAATTTCATTCCTGGCTAGTTTTATTTTCCTCTCCAAAGTTATTAAAGCAGGGTTATTAAGGATGAAATTGATAGAAAACACAAGAGACAGTTACTTAGGTTTAAGGAAGTACTTTATTTGAAAAACTCAACAACAGCAACAACAAAACAAAGAATCTGATTAAAATGTGGGCAAAGATCTAAATAGAAGCTTCACCAAAGAAGATATATAGATGGTACAGAAGCATACAAAAAGGTGTTCAGTATCATTAGAGAACTGCAAATTAAAACAACAGGGCAGGGGACATAGCTCAGTGGTAAAAACATGTCCAGTATATGTGAGGCCTTTAGGTGTACATCCTCAGCACTGCAAGAATACCTGAAACTAAAGGTAAACTAAAACTAAACTGAAAACCTGATAATAAAGGATAAAATCAAGAACACTGACACCAGCAAACACTGGTACTGATGTGGGGCAATAGGAACTTTAATTCATTATTCATGGGAATGCAAAATGGTACAGACGGTTTGGAAGAGAGTTTAGCAGTTTCTTACACAAAATCCATTAATCACCTTATTTGGTACTTAGCCAAATGAACTGGGAGTTTACATCTACAGACAAATCTGCACACGGATGTTTATAGCAGTTTTACTTATATCAGCAAAAACTTGAATTCAACTGATGCACCTTTCAGTAGACAAATGGGTCAGCTGCAGCACATTTAGGCAGTAGAATATTATTTACCCTAAAAAGAAATGAGCTATCCAGCTATGAAAAAAAAAAAAATGGAGGAAAAAGATGAATTTTGCTAAGTAAAAGAAATGTGCTATTACGATGTATCATACATACATGAAATGATTCTACAATGTGGACACACAACATTATGCATTTCTCAAACCCCATGGAATACACAGCACAAAGAGTAAATCACAACTTCCACTATACACTTTGGATGATAATTATGTGTCAATGTAGATTTGTTTATTATAACAAATATATGTAGATTCATCTATTTTAACAAATACACTGCTTTGGTGCAGGATTCCATAGGGAAATGGTTGTGTGTGTGTTGGTTTCTGGGGGGTATATATATTTAAACTCTTTTATTTTGCTATGAACCTGGTAAAATAAATTTTGCTAATTTGATTTAAAAAGTACTTGAGGGACTTGAGTTGTGTCCCAGAGGTAGAACGCTTGCCTAGCATGTGTGAGGCACTGGGTTTGACCCTTAGTACCACATACATACATACATACATACATATTATGTCCACCTACAACTAAAATAAATAAATAAATAAATAAGTACTTGAACTCGTTTGAATATTTAAAAAAAAAAAAAAAAACCTAAAACTTAAGTTGTGAAAAACTGTTTACAATCTTGAATTGTGGGGTATCTGTATTGATCTTCAAGGCATGATGTATAGGATAAACTGTGGCCGTATACAGTAATACAGTTAATCATAGGAAAAGTAGGCCAGCAGAAAGCTAATCTAACATTAAATTATTTGAAATGTTCCCTGTTCCCTAAAAGTAAGCTGAAGATCGCTGACACATTCTCCATGTCACTTCATTCATCTTGTTTCTTTATAGAGGAGTGTGCATAATTAAATCCAAGTGTAAGTGCTTCCAGAAACATGTGACTAAATAAAACATTCATGTCATCTCATCTTTCTGATAACTTCATAAAAACTTATTGAATTAATTAGGCCAACACTCCACGGTAGCATCTCCGTGCGAGTTCTTGCAAGGCAGCCGTGGTTAAGTCAGGCTGCTCGGTTGTCTGTAAGCCAAGTTTTGACAGCATTTTTTGCTTCTTTTTCCCTCTCATGCATTTTAACTTGTTCAAAATGTGACAATGCAATGAGAAGAAGCTACACTTGATTCTGTTCCAGAAGAAACAAACTTCCAAAAAGATGTAGGAAGACACACTACGATACATTCTGATTTATATGTTGTCCTGGTTATTTAGTCATTGCCTCTCCTATCCAAACCCCCCTTCCCTGTCCTACATTATGATGAGGCAGTTGTGTCCGTTGTAAATGCCTCCTTTTCAGCTCTCGCAACTTCATGCTGTGCCAATAAAAAATCTGGAAGGACACTGCAAGATGGAGGAATTTCTTGCATTTAGTGTGCTAATTGTGATGGCATAGGGCGGTCTGAAGGGACCTTCTTGGACTAGCTATGCTCCTGGCTGCCCAGCAAGTTTACCCTGCCCAGCAGGTTACTCCTGCTTTTAATCTCTGTCTTGTTCCCTCTGCCCAGTTTCTTTAGCCTCAAAGGCTGGCAATCCTGTGGTAGCCACACCCTCTCCATAAAGATCTAAATATAGGATGGAAGAAGGGAGATAGATTCTAAATTAATGTCTTCCTGGAATCTATTCCCTCAGTTCTAGGGATACTCGATTTATGCATTTGCTACTTTGAAACATCTTGGAGGTTTTTTTTAATATACCACCACCTTGTTAACTATTCTGTATATGAAATTTCCCTCTTCACATTCCCAGGATGGTTATTATATCTTCTGAGTTTCTGGTTGTTCTGATACACATGATTTATGTATAACTTTCTAAATGCTCAACAATAGGAAATCTAAATGTGCTAGTATAAACCAAATCAGTTTTATTAGTCAACACTAGGGCAAAAAGCTTATTCTTCCCTAGTATTGATCTGTAACAACTATTTAAAACTGAGTTTCTATGACTTCAATGAAGGTTTATAAAAGTTCAGTATATCCAAAAATAGCTATTCCAACTATTAAGGGTTTGTGTATTAGTAGGTGTGTGTTTGTGTGCATTTGTAGTATATGATCTCTCAAGAAAAAACTCACTAGCTCTTTAATTTCTTCGAGCTTTCATATATTCTGCTGCATCTGCATAATTCTACCTCTTTTATCTCTAACATATGGGAAAGGGGATTACATTAAAATTTGCAGGCATATTACATGCACATGTTATGTTGTCATAGTTCATTTAATTGTCATTTTTGTTTTTACTAGAATGACAGTTGCATTGTGCTTCGTATACAGTAAAGATTTGAAAATAAGTGTATAGGATAAACTGTGTGACCTTCAGTATCATATACATCTGCTTTCACTAGGTGTATATTTCCCTAAGATAGAATCACTGAACATTTGTTAGAAAGATTGTAACATGTGAGTACGAGTTGACTGAAGGAATAAAATTTTCCCCCAAATTTCTGCTCTATTTATCACAATGAAGAGACCTACTACCTTCCTGCTAAATGGTTTATCCCACTTAACTTAGCACTGTAAAAGAAACATTTTGGAGACACTTCAAAATTCAAATATCCTGAATTTTCTCATTTTCTATTATATACCATTCCATTCTTTTGATCTGTGTTGCTCCTATCCCTTCCTTGTTTTAATGTTCTGCTCCAATTTACATCATGCATTACCTCCTTCTTGAATCAATGACCTTGTTACTGTCCTCATTCCATTATATTCAATGGCCAAAAGTTTTAGAAAGACAGTAATGTATAATGAACAAAATATTTTCCCATCTTTGTTTTTCTGATGTGGGTTTATATTGTGACCACCTCTTTATTGGTATATCATCTCAGATAGATCACTTAGAGGTTTTTTTTTTTTTTTTTTTTTTTTTTTTTTTTTTTTTTTTTTTTAGCACCAGGGATTGAACTCAGGGGCACTCAACCACTGAGCCACACCCCCAATATTATTTTGTATTTTATTTAGAGACAGGGTCTCACTAAGTTGGCTTAGTGCCTTGATGTTTCTGAGGCTGGCTTTGAACTTGAAATCCTCCTGCCTCAGCCTTCCAAGCTGCTGGGATTACAGGCATGTGCCACCATAGTCAGCTAGAGTTTGTTTTTAATTAATGATAATAATATTATCTATGAAAAATTTAAATAGTATTAGAATTCTGAAGCTAGATTTAAAGTTAGGTAGTCAGTGTAGTTGGTAAATCGGGTCTAATATCATTGAGTGAAATCTAAAATGGAGGCAATGCTGATAATGATTCCTGGAAATGCAGGACAACTCATGGAATGTTAATGAAGTCCCAGAAAGGCCCTAGGCCAAAGTCCACCCCAAAGAAATGTTAATGGAACCCAGGAAACAGCCCCCAACAGATTTGGAGATAGCCCATCCCAAAGAAGTGATAATGAAGTCCTTCCTGCCCAGATTACTTGTTTGGCCCACCTGTGTCCCACCCCTCCGGGGACTTCCAACCTACATTCCATCACCAAAACTATAAAAAGGGGAGACAACCGCACTTCCACGGGTTCCACCTCTTGGGTCCCCTTCTTCCTCTGGGAGAAGTCTTTTCTGCCGTCCTTTAATAAACTTCTAATTTCTACTCTGACCTTGCCTCGGCGTGCTCTCTGGTGTTATACTTCAACATTGGGGAAGCAAGGACTCCTCACCGGTCGACAGCGGTAACAATTCCAACACAATGACACTGTAACAAACAATCCATATTCTCAAAAATCATTAATTTATGGGTCAAAGCTCTGCATATCCTCAAGAATAGCTCCACTTAAAATATGGTGGGTTCAAGTCACCTCCATGTGTTTCACTTTGAAACTTGCAGCTACCCAATCATTATCATTTTATGGTAGAAGGCTAAAACAGATGAGGCCATGTTGAACCAAACTTAAAGTAGATATGTTTAAAGTCTTTGTATTTTCTCCACTAATATTTCATCAACCAGAACAAATTATATTCTAGGCCAATGTCAGTGTAATAAGGACATATAAAAATTGTATTCTTCAAAGCAGTACTGCCAAGAAACAGAGCAAAGTATGTAGACATTAATCTGTTACAGAGAGGAAGTGAGGATTTCAAAAATTGTATCATTTTAATTAATGATAGTATCATTAATTTAAAACAAACTTTAGCTGGGCATGTTGGCACACATCTATAATACTAGCAGCTTGGGAAGCTGAGGCAGGAGGATCTTGAATTCCTATCTACCCCAGTATTCC
Source organism: Callospermophilus lateralis (assembly GCF_048772815.1). Taxonomy (NCBI): domain Eukaryota; kingdom Metazoa; phylum Chordata; class Mammalia; order Rodentia; family Sciuridae; genus Callospermophilus; species Callospermophilus lateralis. Next base: position 104,886,656 of record NC_135313.1, on the reverse strand, counting down.
CTTTTGTTTGAGCATTTATTTCTCAACCACATGCAAACTCCCCATCCCAAATAAGACACATAAAAATGCCATCCAGCGCCTGCATGAATCTCAAGATTCACAATTTCATGCTTTGTATCATGACTCTCTGTAGCTCCTCTAGTGTAGGAAAGCTGTGATGTAAGAATCCACGTTGTGGGGGCTGGGGATGTGGCTCAAGTGGTAACAAGCTCGCCTGTGCATGCACCACATACAAACAAAGATGTTGTGTCCGCCAAAAACTAAAAAATAAATGTTAAAAATTCTCTCTCTCTTTAAAAAAAAAAAAAAAAATTCCATGTTGTGTTTCTGACTACCCCATGCAAACCAGAGATAAAACATCTAAAAAGAGACTTCCATTTGGAAAGAGAGCAAAGATACTTAGAAGACTGACTTAAAACAATTCAAATATTTTCTTAGGCAAATTTAAGGTCCATCTACCTAGATATTTGGGGTTAGTTTTTGACTAAGCCTTTATTTTGCTTCTTCATAAAAAAGGCCTCAATCCATTTCCCCCCATAACCCTTAACTATGCCCTGTGGGACCATGCTGGCTATGTAATATGATCTACTATTGCATACCTATCATCTCAGGTTGCTTATTTCTACCACCAATCTCCAGAAGGAGCAAGTCATCAGAAAAAAAAAAAAAAAAATGGAAACAAACAACCAAAAAACATGAGGTATGTGATACCATTTCTCATCTATCCATTTGTCAAAAATAGTTGACATCGACATCAGGTATAGCATTTGCAGAGAAAATGTTACTCATATAGTTGATGAAAGTGTAAATTGCTAAGCCACTCAGAGAGCAATTTGTCACTATCTATTGTAAAAGCTTATATTCTTTGAATATTTTCTAGGAATCTTTTCACTGGATACACTGTCAAAATGTCAAGGTATTTATGTGAAGAGTTTATTGTAGAATTTTTTCAATGACAAAAATTTAAAGGTAAGTTTAAATTTCCATTAGCATGTCATTGTTTAAATGAAGTCTGTTATCTACATACAACAGAAAGCTCTATTAGCATTGAAAGAAATTAAGGAGATCAGCATATGTAAATGTGAAAATATGTCTAGGATTTATTCTTAAGTGGAAAAAAAGTAAAGAACAATGTATAATTGGAAATACATTTTACATAACAAAGATATATTCAAGCAGTGCTTTGTTTACATACATGCAAACATGTTTTATGCCATTATAATGATACCAAAGAAAAATTAACCATGTTGATCCAGAAGTCCTCTATACACTGAGCAGTTTAGCACAGTGATTGAGTTGGGTATTCGTGAAGTCATACAGATGAGCTCAATTCTGAGTTCCAACATTTACCAGCTGTGTGACCTTGGACACAGCTTTGTTTCTGTGTTTTAATAGCCTCATCAGTGAAGTGTGGTTGAAGATAACAGTTCCTACACCCTATAGGTTTCTTTGCAAATTAAATGAAATACTAAACAAAAAGTTTCTAGGATACTGCCTTGCAAACACTGAGTCATAAACAAATGGTAAGTGATATTATTGTCATTAGCAAGATTTAAAGAGACATCAGTGGTAACTAATGCAGATTGTCTTTTTAAGAATGTCACTCCCATAACAAGGTGGTTGAATGAGAGTTAGTGCTTCTCTACTGCAGTTCTGGTAGGGCTTGAATACACTTCATTTTCAGCTCCTTCTTAACCAAAAGGGACATTCTATTTAAGATACCAAGAAAGTAAAAGTTGATCACTTTTGGCTGATAGGTTGATTTTTCCTTCTGTCTTTCTAATGGGAATTCAATCACAGCACATAATTCTCACACCTCAATAGATTTGAAGGAAAATGTTAAGAATTTAGCTGACTAGCTATATGCACTAAAAACTTTTCTCCTTAAAAATTGAACTTGTTCTTTCTCAGTGACCAGGTGAATTTGCTCATTAAAATCAGTGTATGAGCCAGGCACAGTGGCGCATGCCTGTAATCTCAGTGGCTCGGGAGGCTGAGACTGGACAATTGTGAGTTCAAAGCCAGCCTGAGCAATCATGAGACACTAAGCAACTCAGTGAGACCTGGCCTCTAAATAAAATATAAAATAGGACTGGGGATGTGGCTCAGTGGCCAAGTGCACCTGAGTTCAGACCTCAGTACCTGTCCCCGCCCCAAAACAATCAATGTATGAAAGCCCTTCTAATTTCTAAAGCCTTATGGTGGAAAAAAAGAATGATAGCTGTCCTCTGATTAGAGGCTGTTGGCCTGTGGAAGCTAGAAATGACTCCTAGAAGTGGGGCATCCTACACAATCAGATAGGGGTGCACGTTTGGCTTTCTGTGCTTGGTCCTAAACATTCATTTTACTGATAATACTCTGTCTTGATTACTGCAGTTTTATAGCAAATTAAAGTCGGGTAGAGGGATAGAGTTATAGCTCAGTGGTATAGTGTTTGCCTAGCACAAGTGAGGCACTGGCTTCTGTTCTCAGCACACATAAAAATAAATAAAGGTATTGTGTCCATCTACAACTAGAACAATTTTTTAAAAATAGCTGGTTATCGGTAGTTCTCCAACATTGCTCTTTTTAAATTCTGTGTTTACTCTTCTGTGTGTTGTTGAACACTATGTTTATTTCAATATTTTTTCCATTCTTTCACCTCCCTTTGCTTTTTTTTTTTTTTTTTTTTGTGTGTGTGTGTGTGTGTGTGTTCATATAAATGGGAAGGGGACCAAGTCTTTACTATATGGAACTCTGGGGAAACATTAAAGATTCAAACAATAGCTGATTTCCTATTTGTCACTTATTTTGCCATAACTTTTATTTTTATTTTCTTCTTCTTTGTATTTTTAATTTACTCTTCCTTTCTTAGTTTCCTTATGTAGATGGATGATAGGTTTTAGATGCTTTCTTTTTCTAATCCATTCATCCAATGTTTTAAAATTTTCTCCAAGTTCTGCTTTTCCTATAAATTGTGTTTTTTATACATTGTGTTTTTACTTTCATTTAGTTCAAAATATTCTTAAACTTTTATTATATTCCTTGTTTGACCCATGTGTTACTTATAAGTATGTGGCATAATTGCCATGTGCTGGTGGGATTTTCTGGTTATCTTTCTGCTATTGATTTCTAGTTAATCCCATTGTGGTGTGAAATCAGACATTATGTGATCTCTGTTCTTTTAAATTTGTTAAAGTATGTTCTATGGCCCAGAATGTAGTCTATCTTGGTGAATGTTCCCTGTGAAGTGGAAAAAAAAAAATCGTATTATGCTCTTCTTGGATAAAGTTGTACATATGCACAGATTTTTATCCTATTGATCTTATTCTCTTCAGACTGCGCTAACAAAATGCTGTAGCCTAGGTTGCTTATAAACAAACAAACAAAAAAATATTGTCTCACAATTCTGGTGGCCAAGATGTCAACAGTTAAGGCTGTAGAGGATTCAGTGTCTGGGATGATTCCACTTTCTTATTCACAGAAGGAACTTTCTTACTTTCTTTATATGGTAGAAAAGGCAAGAAGTCTCTTTATAAAGTTCCTTTTATAAGGTGATGAATCTCATTAGTTTCATAGACGGTTTCTTCTCTGTGTCCACACATGACCCAATAGACTCCTCAGGCCCTACTTCCCAATATCATTACTAATGTCATTACCTTTGGTGTTAGGATTTTAGCATATTAATTTGGGGATTAGGGAGACACAAACATTCAGACCACAACAGTTCAGTCATGCCTCACTGATTCCCTGCCTGCTGGATCTGTCCATTTCTGATAAAGTGGTGCCGAATCTCCACTAAAATGGTGAATTTTTTTATTTCTCTTTGCACTTCCTTCATTATTATTATTATTTTTTGCCTCATGAATATTAATGCTGTGTTATTGCAAGTTAAGGATTGTCATCTTTTCTTGGAAAATTGACCTTTTGTCTCTATACAGTGCCCCCTTTTATCCCTCATAACTTTGTCTCACAGACACTCTGTCTGAAATTCATACAGCTATCCCTGCTTACTTGTGATTTGTATCAGTATACTATGTCTTTCTTCTTCCATTTATTCCAAGTCTGTACATGTCTTTCTATTTAAAGTGGGTTTGTTACAGACAACATATAGTTGGGCCTTTTTATGATCCATGCTGACATTCGCTGTCTTCATTGACACGTTTAGAACCTTGAGGTTCAGAGTGAACACTGATACAATCTATTTGATATCTACTGTATTTTTTACTGATTCTGATTTATTGTCATCATTCTTCTTCCTATTTTTGTCTTCCATGCTTTTCTACCCTTAGTTTGTTTGTTTTTGAGGTACTGGGGATTGAACCCAGGGCTTCACACATGCCAGGCAAGTGCTAATTACTATTGAGCCATATTCTTAGTCCTATCCTTTGGTTTTAATTGAATACTGTATAGTGTTTCATGTTATTTATTTTCTTATATGCACACACCTATATACTATGTATGTATTTTTTTTTTTCTTACTTTTTGTACTGGTTGGTCTAGAGTTTGCAATATATATTTACAACTAATGGAAGTCCACTTCCAAATAACACTGTAGCATTTCAAGCATAGTATAAGTGTCTTATAAGAACAAAATAATCTAACATCTCTCTGCATATCTGTTGTTATTGCTGCCACTCATCCCACTTACACATAAGCACACATAATCATATCTCTTTGCCTAATATAGACATATTTACATATAATCAAATATATTGCTGCTATTATACTTTTGAAGAAATTGTTATTTGTGAGATCAATTGAAAGTAAGAAATTAAAGTTCTATCTTGGCTTATTTCTTCTTTAAACTCTTTATGTCTTAATTCATATCTCAGTTTCTGACCTCCACCTTGTTCTTGTTCCCTAAAGAACTTCTTTAAACAGTTCCTTCAATACATGTCTCCTGGAAATTAATCTCTCCCTTTTTGTTTGAGAATTGCTTTTATTTCCCCTTTACTTTTGAAGAATTTTTTTTTTTTTTAGGATGCAGAATCCTAGGTAGATATATTTTTTTCCCTCTCAGCACATTTAAGTGTTTTACTTCGTCCTTTTCTGCCTTGTGCAGTTTCTGAGAAGTTGGATGTAACACTTCCATTTTCTCCTTTATGGGTACCTTGTCTCCACCACTGACCTCTTTCAATGTTTCTTACAAATCTTTGATTCTTATATAGTTTGAACATGGCATGACTACTTGCAGGTTTTTGTTTAGTTCATTTATTTTCTCTCTGTCTCACTTTTCATTTTCCGAGTTTCTTAGATCTATGATTGGTTTCTGACATTAATTTAGGGAACTTGTCAAGTATGTCTTCTGGTCCTTGCACTTTTTCTTGTCCTTCTGATATTCTCATTTGGGGTAGACTACATCTTTTGTAGTTTTCCCAAAGGAGTTTAACACTCTGTTGTTTTTTTTTTCCAATTTTTTTTTTTCAATTCTGCCACCTCTCTGTGCTTTTTAGTTTTGGCAGTAGCTATTGACAGATACTCAAGCCCAGAGATTCTTTCTTCAGGTGTGCTCATTGTGCTAATAAGGCTGTCAAAAACATTCCTTTATTTCTGTTGGAATTTTTGATCTGTAGCATTTTTAAAAATGTTTTCTTGAATTTCCATCTCTCTGTTTACATTTCCTACCAGTTCTTGCATGCTGTCTACTTTACTTATTAGACCCCTTAGCATGCTAACCATAGCGTTTTAAAATTCCTATCTGGATATTCTACCAACCTTTCTGTGGGCTGCTGAGGTTCTGCTGACTGTTCTGTGTTGTTCAACTTTTAGAATGCTTTATGTATTTTCCTTCATAGCAGGATGTGCTATCCTGAGCAAAAGATGCTCCTCTAATTAGACTTTGGCAATATGGGGGCAAGGTGTACTGGGAGGGGAACCATTTGATAGGCCTAGGATTAGGTCTCAGTCTTAGTGACTCCAGGGCCTCTGTATTGTGAACATTTACAAATGTTTCTTAGTTTTTCTTTCTCCCTAGAGGAAACTGGAGTTGGTTCTCTCCCTTCTTCCATGTGGAAGACTACAGATGTCTGAATTTGTGTATTTCTCTCTCCTGGGTCAATAATAGCAGTAAAACACCAGTGGGCAAAGTTTAAGTTAATTAATTCCTCCTGTGGGCCCAGCTTGTTAAGAGCAGAGTGCTCAGGTGTATTTTAGAATCTTTCCTCTTCCCCACTGCCTGCAAGAAGCATGAGGGGGTACTCTTTTTTTCCCCTCTATATTTAATGCAAGAACCTGACAGAGCTCCTAGAGTTAAAACTAACAAAAGCATTGAGCATTCTATGACTGGATCCCCTGGAGGTTTTAGCCCTAGGTATTATTCCCACTGAGACTTCCACAATTTCTCACTTGTAGTTTTGGTTTCCCTCCTACGGGGCCAGCTGCCCTGCAGGTATGTTCTGATTCTTTGTGTCTGTCTGTCCATCTCTCCAAATTTGGGGGCAGTGGCTTGCCAGGTCCGGATCTGAGCTGTTGACTTTACAATTTGTTCATGTTTTTACTTTTTAGAACAGTTTTATGGTTGGGATGTGACGTGTCCCCCAAAATCTCATGTGTAAGACAATGTAAGAAGGTTCCTAGGAGAAATGGTTGGATTTTAATAGTCTTAACCTAATCAGTGACTTAATTCCCTGATAGGGATTAACTGGGGGGTAATGAAATGGTAGGAGGAGATGGGAATTGGGGCGTGGCTTTGGGTATATGTTTGTATCTGATGAGTGGAGACCTCTCTCTGCCACTGATCATGATGTGAGGTGCTTCTCTCTGCCACACTGTTCTGCCCTGATGTCCTGCCTCACCTGGAGCCCTGGCAAATGGTGCCAGCCTTCTATGGAATAAGAACTCTGAAACTGTGAGCCCTCAAATAAACTTTTCCCTCCCCTAAAATTGTTCTGTTCAGATCTTTTAGTCACAGCTGTGACAAAGCTGACCAAAACAGACAGAGTTGTGACTTCCAAACTCCTTTTTGCAGAACTGGAAAAGTATTCTATCACTTTGTTTATTTGTTTATTTTTATATCAGAAATTAAACCCAGGGGTGCTTTACCACTGAACCACATCCCAGAGCCCTTCCTTTTTAATTTAATTTAATTTTTTTTTTTTAAAAAATTAATTTTAAGACAGGGGCTTGCCAAGTTGCTTAGGGTCTTGCTAAATTGCTGAGACTGGCACCAATCTTGCAATCCTCCTGCCTCAGCTCCCAAGCCACTGGGATTACAAGCATGAACTACTGTACCTACCAAGTATTTTTATATTTTTATCTCAAAAAAAAAAAAACCCAAAATATTTCAATTTGAGATTTCTGGTATATTTTTGTCTCTTGAAAGAGAGATCAACCTAAATATTTTGGACCATACTTAGCACATTTCATTGTCCCCTTTTCCCCAGTGATACATTACTGGCATTTGAGGAACTTTGAAAGAAATTAGCAGGTCAGTATTGCAACATTATGTGTTTGGAAATGTGCTTCAGAGTATCACTGATACAAAGACTTCTTCTTTGAGTTTGATGGGTATCCCATTCCATGTTGGCCATAGATGCAAATCCTTAGACTTCTCTCTTCCAACCTTTAGTGTAAAGGGATCTAAGACATTTAACTTTTAGTTTCTGTGATTGTCCTGTGACAGACTTGAGGAACTGCAGGGGACAATTCTTGAAACAGATATAATAGACACTGTACTTTAGAATTCAGCAAAATTGCTTCATAATTCAGAGCTAAGAAGAAACACAGAAAAGTTTTATTCATAGGATTGTTCATTATCACTCCCATTGATTTCCTTCCATTTAGCTCCACATGCCTGTGATGACTCAATGGAAGAGGCTCAGAAATTTGAAAGGGTTCTTGAAAACATTGTGATTGCCTTGTTTGTGTGGACAACTTTGGGGCCATCTAAACATGAAATAAATTAGACAGTGGCTTTTCCCTTGATGCTCTCCCACTGCTTAATCGGTATCAAAGCAATATACACATATCAACCCATTTCAATCTTAACTCAATGTGAGGCTTCGAAAATTGAGCCATAAATCATTTTGAAAAAGGAATCCCAAAATGAAACAACTTTTTTTTTTATATATAGGAAACAGTATTCTAATTTCATTTTGCAAGAATCTCATTTAGAAATAGGAGATATAAAAAATTTGCCTTGAAACAACTAGTAGAAAAACCAGGACATGGGCAGGCAAGTGAGATAGTAAATCAAAAAAGAATATTTTGATGTCCCCTATATGAAAGAGGTCATGCAAATAACATAAAACATGCTAGAGAAACTTTTTTGTAACAGCTTATGTTCCCATACAAGTTTAACTGTTGTAGTATACCATATGTGCAGAGGATTCCAAAAACCTGTACAGGAGAAATAAATGGGAGTATGTGGAAAACGTTTGGGAACTTTTAACTCTTGCATACACAGTACTTTTTAATCAATTGATTTCCATAAAATAGGGAATCAAGAAGAATTGTTTTATAAAATGTTATAGAAGTGTTGTAAATAGTTATGGCCAAAATATGAAACTCTTTTGGGAAGGGATTGATAAGGGATAAAAGAACTAGGTACCATGGTGTATGCCTTTAATCCCAGCTACTCAGGAGCCTGAAGCAGAAGGATTGCAAGTTGGAAGCCAACCTGGGAAATTTAATAAGACCTGTGGTACATCAAGGGCTGGGGAATGTGTGGTTCAGCAGTAGTGTGCCCCTGAGTTCAATCCCTGTTACCACAAAAAAGAGGGGATGATAAAAGTAGCAGTTATGTGTAAATGAGAAATGCCAGATAGGTTGCATATAATATCTCTTGCTCTAAGTATTCAGTGAAATTTGCTATTAATTTTTGACTCCATTCTGAAGGAAACCAAATACCAATTAATTGTATCAGAGGACAGGAGAGTTTTCCAACATAGTTTTAAAAAGTGACCAGGAAACAAACTTTTAAGCCATGTCTCCTGGGTAGACAAGCAAAAGGAAACAGGGAAAAGAAGTGGGAGTAAACCTGTCACAAATTGCTTGCCTATTTAATTTGACTGTACAAAATGCAGAGCCACCCTAGAGAGTTCCTTGCCCATAAGATTCAATTATTACATTGAATAGCAAGACTGTCATGACTATAGGTTTCCTACTCATAGCTCTTATTTTTATACTTTGGTGTAAGCTCATCTGACTTCCAACTGACAGAAACTGTATTCCTCTGTGTGAGTTCTTTCTTTTTCCACTGAGCAAACTTTAGCTACGTAAGGACAAGGCAAATTGTGCAGGGGAATTAGGACCAAGGAAGTGCTTTTAAAAGTCCATCACTGGTCCCCATGTGGACTGGCTTGGAGGCATTATCTTTGCACTAGCTCTGAAGGGTTTTCCAGCAGGATTAAGCTTCATTGACCCACAGTGGTCACCGGCTGGATAATGAGCCTTTCCTATCTTTTTTCTCACCTTTTACTAAGTGATTTTTTTTTCCACAATTTAAATAAACTACTTGTAAGAGATCTTTGTCTCAAGGTCTATCTAAGAACCTAAACTAATTTGAAAATCAAATGTGCAACTTATTTGATATATTTGTCTGGGGCTAAAGTCTCTTATTCCATGAATACCCACCCCCCAATAACCCAGTTAGGTGAATGGACGTCTCTGAAATTTCAGCATGTATAAAGAGAGAGAGAAAGGTAACTTGGGTGTTTTGTGGGTATAAGCAAACAAGATTCATTCTGGAGCAGCCATGTTCAAAAAAGCAAGGGGTTCCATGAACAGCAACTTGCTTTTGTGGTTAGTAATGTGGGCACACGTACTGGGTCATGAATCTGGCTGCCTCTCCATACATCCTGCACAGCTAGCTAGGCTGGTGGAGGAGATATTTAAGGAAGCCTGCTAGACTGGAGATAAAACACACCTGCTTCTCATTGCTTCCTTCAGGACCTTCTATGCTAAACTGGATCATCTCTTTTTTAATTAATGCAGAACTACATTATGGAAAGAAAGCAAGTAATGGGTGCCAGGATCAGAAAAATAGCCAGAAGTTGCAGAGGGAATGATAGGACATTATTCCATGCAAAAAGAGTTGTATCTGCCAGTTTATATTGGTTTCATACCCACTAGCATTCCTTCGACATCCACGATTCTATGAAGACTTGCAGTAGGGTATATAAACCCAAATCTCAAAGGACCACAGATTTGCATTTCTTTTCAGGAGTCCACTGACAATGACCTGGCTTGGTGTTGAGATACTGCAAGTAAAATGTTAGATCTTGTGGGAATTTCATTGTTATTTGACTGTAACACCCATCTCCTTAAAATTAAGAGTATTCTTACATTAAGAAGTATTTATACCTATGCAGAAGTAAAATAGCCAGAACACCATTGTTTTTTGTCAGCTCTATCACAGCTTTGGCCACAAGACCTGATAAGAACAATTTTAGAGAAGGAAAAGTTTATCTGGCACTCATAGTTTTGGAGGTCTTAGTGCACAGATGGCTGACTCCATTCCTCAGTGAAGAGGAGACAGAACATCGTGGTGGAAAAGTGTGGTGGAGGAAAGCGGTTCAGGACTTCCCACCAGGAAGAAGAGAGAGAGAGAGCTTCAACTTTCCAGTGACAAACTATAAAACCTGTCACACCCCCAGGGAACCACTTCCCCAGCCATACTCTACCTGCCTGCAGTCACCACCCAGTTAATCCCTAACATGGGATTAATGCTTTCATTAGGTTAAGACTCTCAGAGTCCAATCATTTCACTTCTAGACTTTCTTGCATTGTCTCACACATGAGCTTTGGGGGGAAACTTCATATTTAAACAATAGTAACAGTACATTGTTTCAAATTCTTCTAGATGTCTTTTTTTTCCTTATGAACTTTTTTATATCAAAAGTCAGACATTAACAATCAAAAAAGTTAAATGGTTCTAAAATAAATATGTATGTTTTGCCCAAAGTGAGTGAAAATGTTATTGAGAGCAGCTGTCAAAACCACCTCAGAGTTAGGAGACAGAACAGAGGCACACCCATATATATATATATATATATACACAGATGTGAGCAGATGGATTTGGTGCACTAGACTTTCCTCATGGTTATAATTCTGTTTTTTTCCTTCTCTCTCCCTTTCTTTTTCCTGTCCCTACCCATCTTTCCAAAGGCTGGTTCACTGTTCCTTTCTAACAGAGGCCTTTTTTGTCTTACTCATTTACTTGCAGGATTTAGGGTTTATAAGAAGATCAAACTTGGTCTTTTCTTTCTGTCTCTTAATTCTTCTTGACTCCTTGGTATTTTGATTATCATTTGATTTGCAAACCCTGTTTATAATGAGAAAAATCCCAGCTGCATTTGGATAGGGCATGCCTGCAGTGCTCACTCTTCATAATAAGTCGCTGCGAAACAATGTTGCTCTCTCTTTCTGTCATCCATGCCTCATTTTGAAGATGAGAAATCTGATGAATTTAGACCAAGATAAGTGACATTGTGTGACAATTACTAATGTAAATCAACTCTAACCATTAGATTAGGAGATTTTAATTAAAATCTTTCAAGAGAAAAGTAAATTATGCCAACTTTGACTTTTCTAATACCTCACTATAATTCTTTTAATAATAGCCTCAATCAGATAATGTTTATCAATGTCTATATCTACCAGTGTGAAAATATTTATGAAAAGAGAGACAAAGTTTTATACATAGTAGTCCATACAAGGAAAGTTTTTGTGAGCACATATTGGTTTTAAATGTTCTAGGTGTCACATTAAAAATAAACAGGTGATTTTAATAATATATTCAATTCAACATACCAAGTTTTTTAAATTTTTTTAAATTATTTTATTTTATTTTATTATTGGTTGTTCAAAACATTACAAAGCTCTTGACATATCATATTTCATACATTTAATTTCAATATTCAATCAATATAAATAATTATTGAGATACTTTATGTATTCCAAGTCTTTGAAATATGCATAATTTAAACTAACAGCACATTTAATTTGGACTGGTCACATTTCATGGCTCAATGGCTACAGATGGCTGGTGGCTGCTTGTTGGAGAAGGGGACTGCATGGTATCTAAAGACAAAATCCAAGGATGGAAGTGCTGCTGCTCTTAGAACCAGAAGAAACACTCCTTTTACTTTGGTGGCATTTTTGAGAAAGGGAATTTCTGTAATACAGTGGTGAAAACCCACAGTAGGTAATTCTTTTCTTCTATAATAAATTGCTTACATTTAAAACTTAGTTCTGCTCTCTAGAGCTATATATCCTGGAATCTTCTCAACCTCTTCCTTGGTATTTGCAGAACGATTCAGTGATGTATTGCTTCCAGGACACTATTTGGCATTTTGTGGGTAAACAACAATAGCAGAGAGAACTATATAAATATAAAGGAATGTTTTACATTGCATATTGGGAAAATTTTAGAATGGCTCAGAGTAAGCTCATTTTGTTTTCCATAATAGAATTGGTTTGTTGCAATAGCTTCATGGCTTCATAGAACGCTACAGAAATATTTGGTAAGGCATCCTCTCCTATTCAAGTTACCATCATAATCCATAGGGAAAAAATGGGGATCACTGCCTTCTTCAAATAATACAGAAGTACTCTGGCTCCAGTTTTGCTAGCTGGGAGTGACAGTGGTTTCTCTACCTCCCAAGAAGGGACTATTTTAGTGAATTCTATAGAGCCACAAAATATCATCAAAAACCTTTGAAATTAAAATGCCAGTCCCTATAATGCTCATAGAGCCCAAGTCAACCACGAGATAAAACTCTGGACCCTTATCAGCCCAGACCCTGGCATCAGAGGATTCTGCATGGCTTCAGTCATTTTTGTTTACCTGTATCTACTGTTTCCATATATTTTTCCTTCAACAATTCCTTGCCCTAGATGCTCAAAGTTCTTTTCCTTTGTCATTTCACTGTCTAGAAATGTAGTGTTCTTAAGATGCTGAATCAGCTCGAGTTCTATCCTCTCTGGTGAGTTACTCCCTGATGATGGCTACCAGGTGCAAGAAGACACACACCTTAAAAAATTACTGTTTGATTTTTGTTTGTTCTTCTTTGGTCAGTCTAATATGCAGGATGCCAGAGATAGAACCTAAGAATGCAAAAGACAAAACTTTTTTTTTTTTCTTTTCTATAGCAGCAAAGATGGAGCTATTTTGATCTCCTACGATTTTTTTCCCTCTTTCTTACTGAGGTAATCTAGTATTTCTGCCTTACCCTTTACATTCCTTCTTCATGCCCCAAAGCGGTTTCACACCCAAACAAACTGTGGCATCCTGTCTGAAAATGTTCTCTCTATCTTAGTTTCAACACAGGATATAATTGGGGTCTTCTATTTGTCAATATTTACCTCTTAGCTCCACAGGACTTGTAAGACTCAATGGATAAAACCTCAACTGCAGAAAACCATTTTATGGTGACAAATATTCTACTATATTAAGTTATCTCAATTTTTCACAAATTGTGTACAATATTTATTGCTAAGCCTGAAGTCAAATACCAATGGAACTTGTAGTAACTCATCAAAAATAAAAATGCAAAATAGGAAAAATAAAAACACAAGCTTTCTATAAGAACTCTAATAGTGAATTCTATTTATAATTAAATCATTCTACTCTTACAATGTAATTTATTCTTGAATTTTGCTTAATTTTATGTATCTATCTATATAGATAGATAGATAGATAGATAGGACTTTGAGGTAAAGTGGATTTTTGAAGTCTGTCTTCAAACATGTGATTCCCCTGTTAGAAAGTTTTGGAATATATGACTCTATTGGAAAAATTACAAATTCAGAGTCAATGAAATTGTGTGTCTCCTAAGAATTGTTAGAAACTTAGAAACATGATGTAGGTGGAAAAAAAGAAAGAAATGGGAAAAATAGTAAAAGGTGATGAAGTATTGAAAAAAAAGCCTTTAAACTCAATTTTAAAAGCTGGGGAATTTTGTAATCAGATTAGTATTGAATATTATTGTTAAAGAAAAAAGACAATGTGGACATAAAGATTGTATTTTGTAGAAAGTCCTAAAACCCAATAGACATTCATATATGGATGAGGACTCATTTCTAGAAATAAAACTGCTAATAAAAAATAGACATTATTTTAAGAAAAAATTATTTGAAGCTGAGAGGGATAAAAATTATGAGTGAAAACAAAAATTGACTATAGAGCATCACAAATGAATAACTCATTTAAAATGTATTATATGCTGGGCATGCTGGTGCACACCTGCAATCCAAGTGGCTCAGGAGGCTGAGGCAGGAGGATCGCAAGTTCAAAGCCAGCATCAGCAAAAGTGAGGCACTAAGCAATTCAGTTAGACCCTGTCTCTAAATATTTTGTACTTACAAATTAGGGCTGGGGATGTGGCTCATTGAGCCAATGCACCTGAGTTCAATCCCCAGTACTCACCTCCCCCCCAAAAAAAGTATATTTGTTGTGTTGGTGTGTATATATATGAGTGTTCCCAATATGTTCACATTAAATCAGTTTCGCAAATGGTGTTTTCCTATAAAATCTTAAGATATTCAAAATGAACTTTCCTAATACATGGAACAGTTATTTACTTCAACTCCTTGTTTCTGCAATGATATTTTGCACATTATTTTTCGATTGTCATCATTTGTAATATGGCTAACAAATTTCTTTAAAGACAAATCTGGTTCCGACATCTGATATGTACACAAGAGTCCCAATTCTTCTGCCAACGTGCTGCTTGCTCTTTCTAACACAATGCTCTTAATACTCCCATCTTAATCCTGTCTAAAAATTGACCATTCAATCTCCATTCCTTTTGAAAAAATGTTTTAAGTACAATAATAGGTAAACGTACAAGCACAGCTCACTCCTGTTGCAGAGAAGTTTTATTTGACTCTACGTGATGTGAATGGTTAGAAAGTCAGTTTTTTGGCATTGCTTTCCAATGATGTCCAACCAGCATTTGATTTGGTATTCAGTTCTATGTTTGAGGAGACAAAGAGATGCAAATACCTTAAAGTGGAGGTACTTTTAAAAAATATGTAAACATGAAACTTTGTTCAGAGGATATAATTCTTGAAAGTTATTCAATTGAACTCAATTCAGCAATTATCCAGAGCCTACTATGGATAGGGCCAGTGAGCTAGTGATTATGATGAGAGTGGAGAAGGTAGGAAAATAGTAAGTCTCCTAAATGTCAATCTAGAAATAAAGATAAGTTCTACCTAAATACAGTTCAAAGGAAGAAAAAAATACCATGAGAACAGAAGGGAGTGTTTCATATTCAGAGAAGAAAGAATACCCGGTTGTGATGACAGAAGGTTGCATGTGGTAAGTGATTTACAAGAAGGACCTAAAAGAGGAGTAAGACCTAAACGAAGGCACTATGACCTCTGAGAAAGTGAGCAGCGGGGCAGACTTGGTAAAACCCAGGTTGTGTGTAGCCAAAGATGCTCACTCTGAGGAGAACAGAGGTCTTCTGCAGTAGGACAGGAAACTCTTTTGTGAAGGGCCACAAAGGACCCAGGAGTTTGTCCTAGGTTGAGAAAGACCATTGATAGTGTTTGAGCAGAGAAATTAGCTTTAAGAAAAAATGTTCTTTGAAGGTACCGTCAGCCCACTGTACATAGGAATTCTGTATTTGCAAGTTTAACCGACTTTGGATCCAAAATATTCATGAAAAGATTGCATCTGTATAGACATGTATGATCTTTTGTTCTTGTCATTATTCCATAAACAATACTATATAATAATACAGTATAATAATACTTTATGTAGCATTTGCATGGTATTAGGTGTTATAGTTTATCTGCATATAATTTAAATTATATGGGAGATAAAAATAATAAATTACACGGGAGAATGTCTTAAAATTATATGCACGTTATTATGCCGTCTGACCTAAGGAACTTGAGCATTCTTGGGTTTTGGTATTCACAGGAAGTGATATAAACAAGCCTCTGTGAATACTGAGGGACCACCATACTATATGATTATAGGGAACAGCAATAATGGAGCCTCATTGGGGAGAGGGAAAGCCTATGAAGAATATAAAGGATATTGTAAAAAAAAATAACAATCTCCCTATTTGCCATAAGAACCCGGAAAATCCAAAAGTCTACTCTGAGAGGCTGGTGAAATCATTTAACAAGAACATGAGGCTGAGGGATGAACTACTTTCTAAGAGGACTGACAGTGTAATGACAAAGTAGAGACTAAACTGTGAATGTGCAGATGTCTAATGACCCAGGGAAAAACAGGACTAGCACATAGCAGTGATCTGGGTGGCTGAGATTTATGTCTTCAGTTAAGCACAGCAGTTTGTAGGTAAATATTCACTGAACTGAAGCATTCCTGAGGATTGAGAGGGCAGATCACAGCAAATTCTAGAAATGTAAGAATATGAGACGCTCAGAGGTACAAATCTCATCAATGCTCAGGCTGCTTATGCACATAAAAGTAAATGAGACCAAAGAATAGGAAGTGTTAAAATGGGAATGATTTTCAGTTCTTCATCTTAATTTTTGTGTGTTTGATATGTACCTATGGATGCTTCAGATATTTTATATATATTCTATCAAGTGCATGCTGTGCCACATTAAGAAAACATTGATGCAGAGAAAGCTGAACTGTGTAAAAAATGAAACACTTGAGGGATCAGATAAGGTTCAGGGGTGAAAGCAAGTCATGGGGAAGACTAAAAAGGGCAGGCCATCATCAGGAGGGATGCTGTGCAGGTTAAGGGAAAACAGTGGTTCCGAATTCATTCAAGACCAAAAAACTCAGAAGTTCATCCATTTTAGAACTCAGAGTAAAGAGAAGATTTAAAGAGAGACATAAAAATGCACCAAGCAGCTAAGCTACTGAGCGAGAAAGACCTCAAATGAAGTAGTAACCTAATGCTTGCATAATCCACCTACTGATAACTCTGATGTCACAGTAGGGTTTATTTTATTTGCTTATTTTGCATTCTATTGTTTTATAGCAGTGGGGACAGTTATTAGAGAATTTGTCACTAAGTCCACTTTGGCTACTCATTTGAACGGCCTGAAGAATTTTAACATTCCTGATACCTGTACTCCTGCTCCCCTAAAGATTTTAGTTTGGGCTGGGGATGTGGCTCAAGCGGTAGCATGCTTGCCTGGCATGCGTGCGGCCCGGATTTGATTCTCAGCACCATATACAAAGATGTTGTGTCCGCCGAAAACAAAAATAATAAATATTAAAAAATTCTCTCTCTCTCTCTCTCTCCCTCCCTTTCTCTCTCTCTCTTCAAAAAAAAAAAAAGATTTTAGTTTCTTGTTTCTGGGTATTGTCCATGCACCTTCAATTTAAAGGCTCTCAATTGTTTGCACTAGCAGAGGTTGAGTACTGTTGTATGGGTAAAACCGACCACAGGGATCTGCTCCCAGGGGATGGGGTAGAAGCACCTGTGGACCATAGCTCATCTTCTCACCCTCTCAGTCCAGTTTGGGGAGCAAAATCCGTGGGGAGACCTCATAAAAATTTAGAATCCTCATTATCACCCCACACCTTTGACTATTGAGGGTTGAGTGCAGGACTGTACATAGTGATCTGATCACACACCTCTGTTTAAAATTCACTGCCATAGTAGCTTTTCCTAACACATGCTTTAGAAACTACCACTGTGAGTAAAGATTTTGACTTCTGAGTTGGCAAGCTGCTGGTGACTGGATTTGGTCATTCATAATTCAGTGCTACTAGTTTCTATTCCTGTATTAAGTAGTAATAAATCTACCATTAAGTGACAGCTACATGCCCCGAGTTTTGGCTAGTTCCTGGAGATTCAAAAAGAGTCAGGTCATGGTGTTTGTTCTCAAGGATCCAATCATCTAATGGAGGAAAAAACAAGTCAATAATTATAGCAGGTCTGTCACAGGGAGATCAATTATACCACCCAAATACTGCAGGTGCAAAAGCTACTTGGATGAATATCGAGAAGAGTAGGAACCAGGAGGTTGGAGCATGTGAGAGAAGTAGGAAAAGGGCAAACTAACTAAGAAGAGGGAAACTTTAAATTGTGCAGATATTAAGATTTAAGCCAAGACAATAGCTGCTTTCTCTGGAGGTTGGTGAAGCATCTTATTCCTCTTCTTCCCTTAGGCATTCTGACTCAGAGAATAAACCCAAAGAGTTCTATAACCAAGTGGTGACCATTGTCCCACTTTACCAGTTAACTAGTCATCTGTAACCCTCACACTGTGTTTCTGTAGCTTTCTGTCCCATTTCCTCTGAAACAAAGAAAGCTCGGAATGTAGTGTGCCCCAACTGGTATTCCTGCCCTGCCTGGAGGTACAAAGAGATTCTGGGGCAGAGTACTTTCTAAAACTACTCAAGTGAGTTCTCCCAGTCCGTTTGTTCATTTGTCAGAGTATATGTGAAACGATTCAAGAACGTGGTCTGCATTTTTTTTAAAACCAGAAACACTGTTGTCTAAACTAATAGGATTTAATTCATTTCAATCTTTGAGTAATGAGGCTAGTGCTACTATTCTGGAAAAGGGGTTGACCTCTAGCTGCATACTAATGTTCATTCTTTGCTTCTTTAGTGACTTAACCCAGATTTTGTCATTACTGAAAATGCATCCAACACATGTTTTGTAGTGTTGTTTACCAGTTCCATATGAGGTATTGATGTCTGTAGGGCAGGTTTTTGACCTGTGATGTTACTGAGGCTGTAAAGTAGGGCTTGCAGAAAGTTTTCCTTAAAATAGGTCCTGTTTTAAGACTTACTAAGCTTTTATGTTTAGTCTTCTATTTCTAATAATCTGAGACTCAGTTTTGATGGCTGCAACTAAAGCACCCACTATGTGAGAATGAATGTGAAGGTTAGTGGCCTGGGTCATAACGCCATAAAAATATGGTTTCAGTACTATTACTTATTATGAAAGGGAAACAAATTGCATAATTTAAGAAAAAAATTTTTATATGTATGGAGTGGTATCTATTTTTTGTTGTAAGAGAATATAATTCCTAATTGAGACTCTCTTCTACAAAGAAAGAAATGGCAGAAATAAATCCACTTCTTCAAAAGGCAGGGCTGGAAAGTGTGGCTTGGAGGTGTGAATTCTTGTCACTTAAATGAAATTCAGTAAAATTTATTGACTTAAAATTTGTATGCTGCACCAAACTGTAGGCCAATCAACTGCTGAAAGAAAAAAAAAAAAAACATTCCATAACCCAGAGGAAGAAATAGCATCACAAAATCTTCATAATCTGAATTAATCCACTAAATCAGAGGAATTTGGCTTTCTTTAGCAATCCTAAAAGGCAAGCTTCCCATTCACATGAAGTCAACCCCTCAGGTTATTTTGAAGAAAATACTGTCCTGATTTTCCAAATACTTAGGTGAGCAATTTGCAAAAGGCCCAGAAAATGTTCACAAGAGAATGTATCATTCTCTCAAATAAAAGTGACAGCTGCTAGATACTGCTGGAGTTCTGGCTCCTGCCGTCTGCCCACTCACTGTAACAAAGTTGTGACCAGCCACCTTAAGTTATGAGCATGGAAACAGCCCTTACGGGGAAAAGTGAGAAATGCCCTGACAGTATTTTCTTTAAATTGACTGAGTCATTTTAAGAAAGCTGCACGATTATCCTCATGTCTTTTTATGGAGCTGATCATTGCACACATTCCATGCTTTTTGTAGCTTTGATTTAAAATTAATGACAATCCTTAAATGCTGACGATCAACTTCACAATAATGTCTTCCACTGGCATTTAGGGATGCAACATTAGGCACTGATCTGATATTACCCAACAGCAACAATATCCCATAATAAAGATTGAGTGCTCCAGGAAAACAGAATCAACAAAAACAATTATATTAAGAAAGGGAATTAACCAAAGAAAAGTAATTTTCCCATTGTTTCTTTTAATAGAGAATTAATTTTTATGTTTCTAATGCAATTTTTAATCCAAAGAAGGCCCATCATGTGTATGTTAGGACTGATGCTCCTTAAGTCAAGATATTTGGTGCATGTGAATGATCTCTGTTCCAACTGTAAGAACTGAACATCATCTTGAAGATTTTCTTTTCTTTTCTTTTCCTTTCCTCAAACACTGAGCCGCATCCCCAGCCCTTTCTTTTGTATTTTCTTTAGAGACAGGATCTCATGAAATTACTTAGTGCCTCATTTTGCTGAGGCTGGCTTTGAACTCATGGTCCTCTTGCCTCAGCCTCCCAGGCTGCTGGGATTACGGGCATGTGCTACCACACCCAGTCTCACCTTGATGATTTTCAAGAGTGCCTTTGCTGGAAGCAAATGTGAAAACCAGAGGTGGCAATCAACTCAAAGTATTTTAAAAGAACTTAGTGGAAAATCAATTTTGTTATTTCCTGTGGTATTTGAGGCATCTCATTTTGCAGATAATTGTTTAATTTTTAAAGACTATTGCAGTTAGAGTGCACGGTCAAGTCTGTATTTCAGCTAAGTCCCCCAACTGAGAAGTAAATTAAAGAACTTAACAATAATCCCCATGATATTTTGAATTTCGATATTTATTGAAGCTGCACAACAACAAAGCAGCTTCTCTACTTCTACATCCCTTTCTGTCTAATTCTGACATGTATTGTATGCTGGAGAGTGAGACAAAGTCAGGACTAGGGCTCAGGAAAATGCCAGGGTGGCAGAGACTGGTAAGCATTCATTAGCACATTTGGCAAACTCCTTTGTGGTTATATGTGCCCAACACATATATTACCTTTGCACTCACTTGATATAAATGAGAATTATATAAAATAAAATAAGTAGAACTTTAAGAGAGCTTTAGAAGTAATGTTTCCAAAGATGATGAAGCCATGGGGTAGAAGAAAACTGCATCCCTTGGATATTGACTGGAACAAAGCTACCCATAAATCAAAAGCAAACATTTTGGATTGAACATTCAAGAAATGAACGGTCATGTTTGAGCCTTTATATTTGGGGGAATTTTTATATTTTAATTTTGGTTATAGCAGCAAAGAGAAACATTAGTATTCTTTTATCTTAGTAATATTTTTCTCTGGAGACGTTAAAATTGGTACTATTCCAGAGCAGTCATTAATTCCCAAACTTCTTTCCTCCCCGCCTCTGCAATACTCTGCTGACCTACAAGATGCACAGGAAGTAGGATGATTGTGCTGGAGAATATGGTTGATGGAATTTCCCAACTTGCAAATCGGTCAGAAAATATTAAAAGCTACATTAATATGTAAAAACGTGGATGTGTAACCAATGTGATTCTGCAATCTGTATACGGGGTAAAAATGGGAGTTCATAACCCACTTGAATCAAATATATGAAATATGATATGTCAAGAGCTTTGTAATGTTTTGAACAACCAATAAAAAAAAGATAAACTTAAGTATCTGATCTCACTGAGATTTGCCAAATAACATCCTGCCCTTAAACCTGTCTTACTAAAGTGTACTTGATTCTCTAGAGAGATATTTAGTTAAGAAAGTTGAGTAGAGTACATTAAAAACAAAATAAGTCAAAGTGTTAATGTGCTCTTTAGAAAGTTTTCCCACACAGTGCAAAGTGTGTGGGAAAACTGTATACATGATTTGTTCCAAAAAATAAATTGCCGTTCTCAATAGTGCAGCCTGAACAAAAATAATCTTATAAACCTGAAAATGCCCAGTAGCCTTTACTTTTATGTTTGCATACAGGTACCTAAAATTCTGACAGCATATTGGGTTATTTTAAGTAGAGACCAGCTCAGTCTACTCAGGCCTTCTGGAATGTTCTCAGTTCTGTCTCCCTGTGAGCCTATGAATGTGTAAGGGCTGGGAATACATGCCAAATGGCTTAGTGTTATCAGGGTCCCTAATATCCAATTCATTTGTATATGGCACCCGTGCATTAGAACAAATTGCTAAAAATGCTATAAAAAAGAGTTATTGTAAGGTTATTGAGGTTCTGATAAGTGATTGATGCCTTAATTAGGCCTGTTAATAGCCTTCATAGTGGTGGGTTGTAATAACTGAACAGTCAGGTTGGGATTTAGGGTCACTATATTAGTTTGTTGAGTGCCACTAAATGAGGTTTCCTCTTCAGAACCAAATTATAATTTTATAGCTAACTCATAAACTTAACTCAGCTCAAATACTATTTAAAAGGCTCAGAGAGGTGCTTATTTACCAAGCATTGAGCCACTAAGCTCTGGGCTGTAAAACCTGAACTTCAGCTATTAGAACCCTTACTCTTTGCTTGATAATAACTCCATTTTAAATAATGATGTACATTTAATAAAAAGGAAAAGGTAAATTATGCTACACTAAAAAGTTGTAAGTATACACATGCTAGTATAAAGTTACAATCTTCTCTATCAATTAGAAGAAAAATGAATAAGTGCTTTCAGTTTTCTGTGTTCCTATTTAGGTTAAGCTGAATTTTAATCAATAGTGAGACACATAACAAATATATTTGGTTTGAAATCTCTATGAGAAAAGAAAAATCACTAGTTAAAATTTGACAATATGGGAGAATCACATTCACTCTCTTAAAATTCTACTTATTTTATATAATTCTACATCTGATTTATAAAGAACCCAGTGTCCATCACATAATATACACAAACATTTATTTTGTTAGTAAAGGAACACAAGCCTGCTTCAAGTATGTTCCAACTATTGTGTACTTGCTATTCTTTTTTTTTTTTTTTTTTTAAATTTTGTTCCTAAAGAAGCTTTCAGTTTGTCCTTATATATATATCAATTGAGCCAAATAGTGCCTGTGGGTAGTTAAAACTGGAATTGCTTGGTTCACTTTATAGAAACAGAAAAAGATAGATAACTCTTTTGGTCAGTACAAATCTGTGAGAGTTCTTACTATGCAGCAAATTTGTACCTTAAGTCCTATGCTTGGATTCTGTGCCTTAAATCTTCTAGGAAGTAATTCTCATAGCATATTGATAGAGTGAGTGAGCAAACTGGGAAGACATCATATAAAAGGAAGTTTTACAAACATAGCCCTTCTGTTTTGCAAAGGAAGGCAAGACTGACCCCCACTTATTGGTCCCAGGCACTTAAGATCAGACTGGTTTGCAAATCCCCACACGTGTGGAGAACATATTAGCAACTGAAAGGAAGCACTTGATGGTATGAGAAAGATGCTGTGCTAATCTACAATGTAGATGCTCAATTGAGGAGGCCAGAGTTCCAGAAACAGATGAGATGAGGAGATGGGTAACTTACAAAACAAAAACAAGAATACTAAGAGAAAGGTTTTCAGAGAAAGTGGTAGTGAAAGGAAGGCTCTTGAATCTATAGCAGAGTGTCAAATGTTCCTAACACATGTATGCATAGATAACCAAATCCTTAACAATATTATAAATAACCAGACTGCCATTTTCAGGATGAGTATTAGCATACCGTATAACTAGGATGATAAAACAAAAAGTAGGTAATAGAACATTAATTTGCTACGAATTTTGGGGGGAGGTACTGAGGATTGAACTCAGGGGCACTTGACCATTGAGCCACATCCACAAACCTATTTTTGTATTTTATTTAGAGACAGGGTCTCACTGAGTTGCTTAGTGCCTTTCTTTTTCTGGGAATGGCTTTGAACTTGTGATCCTCCTGCCTCAGCTTCCTGAGCCTCTGGGATTATAGGTGTGTACCACCACACCAGGCGAATTTACTGACTTTTGGCAAAATATAGGCTTAGACTCTATGATATTTTTTAATACATTGATCTTATTTCTACCAGTTTAATTTTAAATCATTTTGGGTGTTTAGATGTTACAGAAATCATATAGCAACTTTGTTGGAGTTGTTCATTTTCAAAATATGATGGACGTTTATTTGTTTATAAATAATTTTGAGAGCTTACCATCTGTTCAAGCATAGTGAAAAAAAAACCCCACACAATACTACAGTGGAGATACAGATACATACAGCCTGCAATCAAATCCTGAAACCAGCACTTCCTTGATGAGTGACCATAGACAATTCAAAACTACCTGAAACCTTAACTTCTACCCTTTTAAAATTTGATAATTCTTTGAGTTGAATTGAGGATTAAGTATTTAAAAATGTGATGTGCCTAGTATATTGTGTATATGGCCTAATACAGCGTAAATATTTTAGATCTTTATTATTATACAGAGAAAGTTATATTTCTTGTCATTAAAGAACATATACTTTAATGAGAAATGAAGAAGTTATATAGCAGAGGTGTACAAACACTTTTTAGAAGTATGATGGACATATAATACAGGGCATATACCCTCAGTCATTTAGTGATGATAGGTAATGGCCTTGAGTTCTATCTCAGGCCAAAGCCCTCTGCCAGTTGAACATTCAAGAATAACATAGTAAAGAGACAGTAGAATTTAACTACTAAGCCTGAATTCTGATTTGGGAAGTGGATAACACAGTGAAGACATGAAATCAGATATAGATTTCAATTCTGATTCCAAAAAGTACTGTCTATTTAATCCAGAAAAGTTGGATGAGCATTTCTTGAACCTCCTTGCTCAATTTCTTTTTCCTAGGTCCTGTTTTCATACAGGGAATGATATTCATGCTCAATATATGGTAGTTTTGTTTTATCTTTGTTTGTTGGTACTGGGGATTTAACACAGGGGTGTTTACCATTAAGCTACATCTCCAACCTTTGTATTTTTTATTTTGAGACACTGTCTCCCTAATTTGAGTAGGTCCTTGCTAAACGCTGAGACAGCCTTGAACTTGCAATATACTCCTTCCTTAGCCTTCCAAATGGTAGCTATTTTTATCATATTTTAATATGAAAAATACATGGTGTACATGATACTTGAACATTTATTTTATAGTCTTTGTTATATCTTTAATGCTGCTAAAACAAAAGTCTCAATTCTTTAGCATACTCCATGGATCACTTTTAGACCTCATTTCTGCCTTCAACTCCAGACCAATTTTTTTTTTTTTTTTTTTTTTTAATCTTTGCACACCTTGATTAGCCCTGCAAATGCAAGGTCTCAAAAAATTGGGTTAAGACTCAGAATTATTCCTCTCCACAGAAATCTTTAGTAAAAGGCGAAAGATTTATACGATCTGAAGAGAAACCAGAGTATTCCAGCCCATTTTTATTTCTTTGTCTGAATCCCCAAATACTCTGTGCAATGTCCTATCACCCCTCTATGACTGCACATGCTGCTGCATGTGCAGTCATAGATCTTATCTTAAACAAAAAGACCCATTCATGAATTTTCCCTCCCCGAAACAGTTTTCATTCTTCCACCTCTACATGAAGGGAGATGGATGCTGTTCTCTGCTCCAAGGCACTCGTGCCTTTTTATATCTTGACATTTTTCATAACAGTTTCTATATTTTTCACTCTCTTTGACTCACACAAGGAAAGACCATCTTCTATACCTGCCTCTTAGACACTTGGCTCTGAAGTGACCACATAGAAATGGCTCATTTTATGACTGTAGAATGAATCCACCAGAGTTCTTAGGAAATGCAAAACATAAGGGTGAGCAGAACTGGTATTTGGATTTGAAATGCGCTTAAGGGATTTGCACAGAAATTTTCATTCCTTGGAAAACTCTTATATATCTGTAAACAACAACAACAAAAAATCTTGGTATAATACAAATGTCTCTTTGGCTTGGGGAGCAGAGGAGCTGTCAATTAGGAGACTGTCACTCCCAACTGGTTTTTGCTGAAGCACAAAAAATCTATACTTTTATACAAAGAATTTATTCTTACCCATTTCAGGCTCTTATTGTCAGGGAATTCTTAGATTAACCACAAATGATATATTTTCCAAGTGTAGAATCTACTACCCAGTATATCCAAGGACTTCTGAGTCCAGATGTTTTTTGAACTAAAATCCTCTGGGAAAACTAAATCTGATGTACTTGAACTACATTGGTTAATTAAACTTAGAACACATATTTTTTTTCTCTTTTATGTCTGCCAAAATAATTAATTTCTTTTGGTTGGAATTTCACACTTAATCTCTTTTCTTCCATATAATTGAAAAGGCCTGACTCCTGAGAGTTATTAGATTACCCACATCCTCCATGGACAATATTGTACTGTTCTAGGTCAAAGATCTTTAGGTTGATTAAAAGCAAAAATTATACAATTTTATAGAAGAGAAAACAAAGGTACAAAAAGTGAAGTAATTTGTGAAAAATTATACACCTTGTAAGCACAAAGCCAAATTCAAAAACATTGAGGCTAATTTTAGAGTAGAAACCCAAGTCACCCTCGGGACTCTGTATTAGTCATCTTTGATGTACTAAGCACCTGGCATTACCAATGCTAATTTAGTAAGTGGCATGTATATGGAAGAATTTTCTCTGACTTCCTTTAACCAGTTCACAGAGTCAACGTATTTGAGTAAAATAAAAATGATTAGCGTCCTTGTGTTTCTCTCCCCTCTATTTGAAATGCTCTTTTTTTATGCCTGTTGAAACTTGCAATTTAATTAATCATTTCATAAGGAGGGAATGAGCTGATTAAATAGGATCATAAAAATAGTACTTTCTATTAAAAGCAAATTAATGTTTTTGTTAGACGTTTAGATGAGCTACCAAAATAATCACCTTGTAAAATAACCTTGAAAAAAACAATGTAAAAAATTGGAAAAAATATTAATTACAGAGAATATGGGAAAATATTTAACAAGTATTTAAGTTTTAGTATACAAATTTTAAAAAGTTAACATATACTCATTCTACTTTTCTCATTGGAAAGTATAGTTGATGCATTATTAACATGGTTATGCAAAAAATGTTAATTCTAATCAATAGTAAAATATTTAGAACTTATGTAAAAATTTTTTGCATAAATAGATATGTTAAGTTATTTGAAACAGTTATGCATCTATTTTAAATTTTTTTCTCTTATTTTATTTCCTCATGATAAACCATTTATTGAACACTTACCCTATGTTTTATATATGTTTCTGAATATAGATTTCAAAGTTAAATAATTTAGCAATCATCAATTTTTAATAATCACTGTTTCAAGAACATTTAATGCCCTGTATCCAGCATTCACTCCCCTCTTCTTTCCCACGTAATCCTTGGCAACCACCAAGCTACTTGTTGTCTCTATTTTCAAGACATTTTATATTAGTATTTATTATTTTATATTTTAAATATAGTATATAAACTTTTATGTCTGGATTCATTCATTTATTGTATTTCCAAAGTTCATCTATATTGCTGCATGTGTTCCATACTCTATTTTTCTGGCCAAATAATCCACTGTATATGTATGCCACATTTATCTACTCATCAACTGATAATATTGGGATTGTTTCCAGGTGATTTTTTATTTGTCTTTATTTTTCTATCATACTGCCATGGACATTTATGGACAAGTTGATATATGTATATATACTCGAATTATGTTAAGTACATACATAGAATAGGAATTATTGAGTTATGTGTAAAAATGGTTAGTTTTATGAGTGCATGAGGGTAGACTATAGTATAAAATTATTCAATCAAAACTAATATAGGTGTAGCTGTGGAGGTATTTTATAGATGTAGTTAGTATCTTTCATCAGTCAACTTACTGTAGAGATTATTCTTGATAATATAATTAAGCTTTATCTAGACATTTAAAAGGGCTAAAGTAAAACAGAGGCAACTATGATAAAATTCTGCCTGAAGATTGCTGCGTTAACCCCTGCTTGAGGATCCCCAGCCTGCCAGTTCAGCTGCCGATTTGAGAACTGCCAAGTTTTACAATCAAGGAGTCGATTCCTTAAAATAAATATACCCACGGTAGGGCGCTCGCCTGGCATGCGTGCGGTCCAGGTTCGATCCTCAGCACCACATACAAACAAAATGTTGTGTCCGCTGAGAACTGAAAAATAAATATTAAAAAAATTCTCTCTCTCTCTCTCTCTCTCAAAAAAAAAAAAAAACACCATATTATTAATAAATAAATAAATATACCCATGTCTTAAAGGTTGTTTTTATTTGGAGAACACTGATGTTCAGATTTTGGTAATAAGAATGGTTCTAGAGGAATTCAATCCTAAAGATGAGTTTTCTGTGAATTCATTCTGTTTTGGATTGAGTCTCTAATACAACTATATTTCAAGGCACTAATGACTATTTCTAGTGGTAACACTGAGTATAATACGGGATTACAAATGTGAAAAATATTTTTGAATTGCCTAACCAATTATATTTAAAGGATAAGCTTATGATAAATCTTGTGTTGGACAACTTAGAGCATTTTTATCAATCTAATGAGTATAATGAGATTGACTGGCTGCTCCTAACTGCTGAAGAAAGTATGAAACAAAAATGACAAACTTGACACATCAAAGTTCCAGATAAAAATTTGTATCTGTGACCTGACAACTACTATGTCTGCCCAGAAAGCAACCCTTATCTCCTGCAGCCATCAGGCTGAGATTTCAATAGCTAAACACAGACTCTCACACTGCTTTTACAACAAAAATTGAACTTTAAACTTCATAGGGGCATATCTTTAATCATGAGGGCATTGCCTGGGGGAAAACTGAGATTGTTAAAACTGGTATAGGCCATCCTTAGCAGAGGACATCAAAGTTCTCAATTCTGGTGAGTCATCTTTGAAAGTAACCTGGCATCCCTGTCTGAAGGGCATTTTGGGGAATTTAACCCTACTTTGCCTGAAGAAACTATAGAAATCTCCCTTAAGGTAGTTGCTTTCAAGTCATTGCGGTTTCTGGACAAGACCTACCTCTTTTTCTCTTTCCTTCTAGAAATATAAGTAGATTCATGATCTAGCAGGCCCAGAATGGTGAGATCAAAATGTGAACGATAGGAAAATGGACTACCAACCAAAAGAACTGTTAAGATCATTCTATTGTATATAGACAAAAGTCTGGGGAATATGTGAGGGAATTAACAGAAGAAAATAAATTGGAACAGAAACAGTTTATCAATAAAGAACCAATTTTCAGAATTTGGGATTCAGTATTGCAATTTGAGGAATAAGAAAGGACAATATGATTGGATGCGGAAAATATGGACCTAAGTTAAAATGCCATATTACTTTTGTATATTACAGAAAAAGGGAATAAATGCCTTTGGGAGATTATAATGTTAGAGTGGATTTATCATGTAAAGCCGGTTATCCGCTTTGAAAGGGTCGAGAGAATACCTGTTTTAATATAACTGTGTGAAACAGATCTATAAGGAGAACCCCAGAATTCTTGAAGAACTTTGTGTTTCTTCTTTGAATATCATAAATTACAGTGGAAAATATTGCCACTCTTAAATGCAATTATGTGCAGGAGGAGCAAGAGAAGTCATTAATGGCCAAAGACCAGTTAGCATGGT
Source organism: Callospermophilus lateralis (assembly GCF_048772815.1). NCBI lineage: Eukaryota > Metazoa > Chordata > Mammalia > Rodentia > Sciuridae > Callospermophilus > Callospermophilus lateralis. Next base: position 104,857,445 of record NC_135313.1, on the reverse strand, counting down.
TACCTTGAACAGAAGATCAACACAGAAATCAGAATCTACTAACTCAAAGAGACCTAAGTCATTTACCATTTGATCATGGTGGTCTCCCTAGAAGAAAAGTAGATTGATAGTCAGCTAAATTTTTATTTGATTTATTTATTTTTATTTGTAGTAATGGGTATTGAACCAAGAGGGCACTCTGCTACTGAGCTATATCTCCAGGTCTTTTGTTATTATTTTATTTTAAGTTTTGAGATAGGGTTTCATTATGTTGTCCAGGCTAGCCTAGAACTTGTGATCCTCCTGCCTCAGCCTTGTGAATTGCTGGAATTATAGTCAGGTGCCACCATGTTTGACTTTACTTGATTTTTTATAAGCAAATGAATTCTAAGTCAAGTGAATGGAAGTCTAACTTGGAAGAGCAAAACAAATTCTTAATAAATTTCGAGATTGGATTCAGAATCCCTTGAATAGCGAAAACTGGGTTTGTTTTAAGGAAAGTTTCTACTTCACTGCCAAAAATTTTTAGTTGTAATATTCCTCCAAGTGTTACTCAAAGGAACCTACTAACTTCTGCGAGGAAGACTTTGCATTGTTAAAAGGAAATTGTGAGTCATTGTGGGAATTAATGGGCTCAAGTTCTGAACTGACTCTACAAGTTCCAGGAGATCCAAAACCTGAGTGTGATCCACAACCACTGAAGAGGTTTATGAAGATCAGTGAACAAAGGACTATTAGCATATGTCTGTTCCACAGTGGGTCCAGTGGATCCTGAATCTATTTCCTTTGATTACTACTGCAGTTATGGTATGCATAATGGACATAGAAATACTCTGCAATTTACAGAATACTCACATTGTTTTCTTGTTCTGTGGAGTGAGGGCTATTATGTTAGGAAAGTCATGTTCAAGCCACTGGAACAACCTCTATACAAAAATAATAAATTGGAAGTAGTACTGAGATCCTGGAGGGATTGGAGAAGTTAATGCCAACCAAAAGGACTTAAAATTTGGAAGGATTTCTATTTTATACCCATTCAATTTATCTATTTGGCCTGTCCAGAAAGCAGATGGAACTTGAAGAATGACAGTGGAAAACTGTAAACTTAGGTATAGATTCAAATTGCAGCTATTGTCCCAGATGTGTTTTCATTGCTTGAGCAAATTAACATATCCCCTGGTACCTGGTACGCAGTCATGAACATGGCAAATGTTGTTTTCACAGTAACTCTTAATAAATACCACCAGAAGCAGTGCTTTCAGCTGGCAAGACCAGCGGAACAACTCCATTGTCCTTCCTCAAGGGAATATCAATTTTACAGCCCCGCTTCATAACTTAATCTTCAGGGAACTTGATTGTCTTTCTATTCCTGAAGACATCAGGTTGGTCTACTACTTGTCTGGCATTATGTTGACTGTACTTGGCAAGAAGTGAAAATTGCTCTGGATTAATTGGTAAGATATTTGCATATCAGGTAAGGGGAAATGCAATTGATAAAAATTTAGGGGTCTTGTACCTCAGTGAAAATACTGGCATCCACTTGGGTAGGGCAAGCAAGATATCCCTTGTAAGTTAAAGGATTAAATTTTTGCATCCTGCCTTTCTATGATCAAAAATTAATAAAATATACCACATACCTAATGGGCCAGATTTGGAATATGAAAATTATATGCTTCTTCCTCACGTGTCACTCTGGCCCATTTATCTAGTAATGCAAAAAGGTGTTAGTTTTGAATGGGTTCCAGAATGAGGAAAGACTCTGAAACACATCCATGCTGTTGTTTAAACTACTCTGCCATTTAGATTATATGATGATCCAGAGGATTCAATGGGGCTTGAAGTGTCAGTAGCAAAGAGTGGTGCTGTTTGGACATTTTAGCCATCCCTTATGGATATATAACAGTGCATATCTTTGAGAATTTATGACAAATCCCTGCTATGCTTTATGGATGATTAATCTCCTCTTGAGTCAAAGTGTTTGTTTTTTTTAATTTATTGGACTTTAGTAGAGATAGAGCAATTACTCACTGACCATTAAGTTACCATGTAACCTGAGTGATCTATCATGAACTAGTTGAATAGGAGCACTTCAACTTCAAAGGCAAGGTGCATGCATGAAATAGGGTTGCAGCAGGCTTTGAAGGAAGAAGAAAGTTACAAAATGAATTGGCCCATATGCCTCTGGTTCCTACTACTTCTACATTCCCTTCCTTTTTTCAGCCAACACATATGGCCTCATTCAGGAATTAACTAAGAAAGAAAAAACATGGCCCTGGTTGATAGGTCTCTACATGATATATAGACACCACTTGAAAATGGGAAGCTGAATACAACCCCTTTCTAGAACCTCCCTGAAAGACAATGGTGAAGGAATATCCACCATGCAGAATGTTGAATAGCGGACCTGGTTCATTTTGTTCAGAAGGAGGAATGGCCAGTTGCTTGCCCTGGTGATCAAGGATTTGGAAGAAATATAATTAGGTAGCTGGCAAAAGGAAGATCTGGCAAAGGGATATGGGGAATTGATCCCTCGGAATGAGTAACAATGGTGAAAATATTTGTGTCTCATATAAATGCTCACCACAAAGTGATCTCCATAGTGAAGGAGTTTAATAATAAAGTGGATAGAATGATTTATTCTCTGAATCACTCCCCAGTCACCTTTTCCTATCGTCAGTCAATAAGCCCATGAATTAAGTGGCCATGGTGGTGGGGATGGATGTTATGCATCCCTCATGGACTTACACTCACCAATATCAGCTTTATAGGCAATGCTGAGTGCCCAATCTGCCAGGAGCAGACAGCCACACTGAGTCAGGTAGAATTTATAAATTGCTTCCATCATGCAAAGGGAAGTATTAGTTCAGGCTAGAACGTACACCATCAGCCTCTCTGATTTTCATGCCTTTTGGAACTGGACTAAATTACACCACTGGTTTTCTGGTACTTCAACTTGTAGATGGTAAACCATGGAACTTCTTGGCCTTTATAACAACACAGGCTAATATATATATATATAATTGTTCCAATTAGGATCCCATTATTATGGTTGTACATGATGTAGATTTACATTGGTCATATGAATTGGACATATCTTTTCTATCCTCATATATAATTACAAGACCAATGTAAATTTTGGACTTTCAACCCCCTTAACAGGAGACAATTCCAATTTCTTCAAATACATCACACACACACACACACACACACACACACACACACACACACACACACATTATACATACATACATGTTTGCATAAACACACATATTTAGTTTATTAATATATACTTTTATGGGATGATTTGAAAAATGGGCCAGATTTACAACATTTTGTTCAGACACCTCACCCTGTGTGAAATTGGTCTCCCTTTCACATAAGCCCACTCAAATAGAAGCTACCACCTTTACCTTCACCCACTTGCACCCTGAACACAATACTCTTGAACTACGGCACTAATGCAGACTTGTTTTTATAAGAATGTACTAAAAGTGTTATTTCTGAGAACATGAACTTTTTCCACTTTATGAAATGTATTTTGTGATAATATAGTTGCCTGTCTTGCCCTCTCTTCTTTGTGAGTTTATTCCTTATAAGCTGATTCACACCCCCAATCATGGTTGAGGTTTGCAGAACTGCTTGCTCTCTGTACCCTTTACCCCAGCCAGAATAAATCCTTTGTCTTTCCCTTCAAAAAGACCTGGAGTTTTATTTGGGAATTTTTAATAGTGGCTTAACAATACAAATCAGTTTGATTTTCCTGTATTGACCTTATATCATATGATCTTAATGAACTCACTTATTCTTGAAGTTGTTGCTATTTTTTTTGTAGACACCTAATACTTTTTACATAATAATCATGTCATTTGAAGATAAGGACATTTCTTTTCTCCTTTTCCAGTTAGTATTCTTTATTTTCTCTTTATGTAACTAGCTACAACAAGCAAACCATATTGAACAAGAGTGATAATAGTGAATATCTTTGTTCTTTCTCTAATGTTAGGGGGTAATGGATTAGTTCTGAACCATTAAATATAAAGTTAATTTTAGTTTTATAGATGTTCTTTAACGAACTGAGGAATTTCCCTATATGTTCCTATTGTTCTGAAAGTTTTTATCAAAATATATGTTGAAACTATATGTGTTAAATGTTTTTGTTTGTTAATTTAACATAATGCAAATTTAATTTTTTGATATAGATTACATGGTTTGATTTTCAAATGTTCAACCAGACTTGAAAATGTGCAATAAATTTCACTTGATCATTGAATATGCATAATTATTTTTGAATATTTTTGGATTTTTTTTGCTAATACTTTGAGTGTTTTGCATCTAAATTTATGAGAGCTATTTGTAGTTTATTTGTTGAGAGTGGATGCCTTTGTTTATTTTATATGTGGGTAATGCTGGTCTTAAAATAATTTAGGTAATACATCTTCCCAATCTGTTTTCTGGAAGAGATGGTTGAAATTTTGTGATAATTCTTCAGATGTATAGTAGAGTTATTCAGGAATCCATTAACCATCTGTGTCTAGAGATTTATGTTTGGGGAGCCTTTTAATTATGAATTCAGTTTCTTTGATTTGCCGTTTCATCCTGTTCAAATTTTACTAGTATTAGGATTTTGAGGATGTTATAGTTGGATATTAGGTGTCCCTCCGAAGCTCCTGCCTGAGACAATGCAAGAATTTTTAGAGGTGACACGATTAGATCATGAGAGAAGTAATCTAATTGGTGGATTAAACCACTGATATGGGTTAGCTGGGTGATAACTGTAGGCAGATGGGGTATGGCTGGAGGAAATAGGCTACTGGGGGTATTTCTTTGTGTTTTGTAGTTTGTCCCTGATGAGTAAAGCTCTTTCTCTACTTCCTGGCTGTAATGCTAAGCTACTTTCTCAACTCTGCCTTCCAGCCATAACAATCTCTCTCACCTTACCCAGAGTTAGAGTTGCCCAGCCTTGGACTGAACTGCTGAAACCATGAGTCAAAATAAAATATTCCTTCTCTACATTGTTCTTTTCAGATCTATTGGTCACAGGAATGAAAAGCTAACTAAAACACAGGAATGGACTGTTTCTTCTAAGTTAGCAAGTTCATGAGTGCAAAGTTGTCTGAAGTTTTCCTTTCTTGTCTTTTTAACAGTTGCATGATTTTTAAGTGATATGTTCCATTGCATTGTGACATTGTCAAATTTTTCCTTTGGTACTGCTGTATTTCTTAGCATTATTAGAGATGTATCAATTTTGTCAATTTATTTTAAAAAAAATGGCTTTCTGTTTCACCACTTTTTCTCCACTGCTTTACTACTTTTCATTCCACTAATTTCTGCTCTTTGTTTTATCTTTCTTCTTGCTTTGAGTTTATTTTGTTGTTTTTGTTCTTCTGTTTCTTGTGTTAGGGTTAGATTATTAATTTGATCCCTTATTTCTGATGAAAGCATTTAATGCTATATTTAGTGCTTTAGATGCATACTTTCCTATTTTGTTATACTTTTCCCCCACTTTTTTGGGGGCGAGGTACTGGGGATTGAACTCAGGGGCACTTGACCACTGAGCCACATTCCCAGCCCTATTTTGTATTTTGTTTAGAGACAGGATCTCAATGAGTTGCTTAGTGCTTCGCTTTTGCTGAAGCTGGCTTTGAACTCACGATTTTCCCGCCTCGGCTTCCTGTGCCACTGGGATTACAGGTATGCACCACAGCGTGCAGCATTTTTTCCACCTTTATTTTATTTTTATTATATATACAGTGTAAAATATAATGCCAAAAAGATATACATATGCACAGTACAATTATTAGTATTGTCAAGCCAATTAACATATTCATAATCTTACGTAATTGCCTATTTTAAAGGGCACTTAAAATCTCTCAGCAAATTTGTGGCATACAATATAATGTTATTAAATATTGTGCATGTGCTCTACATTGGATCTCTAGACTTATCCATTCGGAATAACTACAGCATTGTACCATTCCCCTACATTTCCACATCCCTTCATACCATCTCTGGTAACAATTATTGTACTATTGATATGTATTCTACTATTTTTTACATTCTACATGTATGAGATTAATCAGTAATTTTCTTTATTTCTATAGCTTATTTAATTTAGCGCAATGTCTTCCAGGTTCATCCATGTTGTAAATGGCAGGTTCTACTTTTTAAAGTCTGAATAATAATGTGTGTGTGGAGAGAGTGTGTGTGTGTGTATGTGTGTGTTGGTATACATATACCACAAATTCTTTGTTTGATCATCAGTCAATAGATAATTATATTGTCTTTCATATTGTGACTATTGTGAATGACGTTCAATGATCATGAGATCTCATCTATATATACAAAGTGCTGATTTCATTTCTTTTAGAAAATGTACCCAGGAGAAGAGTTGCTGGGACACTCTTATTTAAAATTTTTTTCAAAGAAACTCAATTGTGTTTTTCCAAATGACTTTTCCAATCTTACACTGTCAACAAGTATTTACAATTGTTCCCTTTTCTCCATATCCTCACCAACATGTGTTATTTCTTTTTGTTCATAGCCATTTTAACAGATGTGAATTAATATTGCATTATGACTTTGATTTACATTTCTGTGATTGATGATGGTGATCCCTTTTTTATACCCATTGCTCCTATTTACATTTACATTGGAGATATGCCTGTTTAAATCCTTTTCCCATTTTTAAATATTTAGGTCTTTTGCCAGTTTTTAAATTGTTTTATTTGTTTGCTATTTATTTCTGTGAGAATTTCTTACATATTTTGGATATTAACTACTTATGAAATGCATAGATTGCAAATAATTTATCCCAGTTGCTATACTGGATCTCCTCCTCTTCCTCCTCACTTGGTGTACCAGGGATTGAACTCACAGGCACTCAAACACTGAGCCACATCCCCAGCCCTATTTTGTATTTTATTTAGAGACAGGTCTCACCGAGTTGGTTGCTTAGTACCTTGCTTTTGCTGAGGCTGGCGTTGAACTTGCAGTCCTCCTGCCTCAGCCTCCCAAGCTGCTGGGATTACAGACATGCACCATTGTGCCTGGCTGTTTTCCTTCTTTTGTGTATATATTTTTTTTACTCCAATTTCTTCTTACTTTTTTGCTTTTGTTGCCTCTGCTTTCAGTATCCAATGCAAAAAATATTGCCAAGACCAATGCCACAGAGATTTTTCCCATTTATTTTTTGTATAAGACTTTTGTTTGAGGTCTATGTTTAGGTATTTAATACATTGTGAGTTGATTTTTGTATCTGGTAAACATTCAAGTTCATTTTCTTTTGCACATGGATATCCAGTTTCCCTCAATCCATGTATTAACAGACCGTTCTTTCACTTATTGAGTCTTTTTGTCAGAAACTAATTGACCATACATGCTTGGATTTATTTTTTGGCTCTCTATTTTGTTCATTGTTCTGTGTAACTTTTTATGCCACTACCATATTGTTTTGATTACTATAGATTTAATTGATGTAATATAATTATACATCAGACAATGTGCTTCCTCTAATTTTATTTGTTTTTGCTATTAAAGTTCTTTATGTGATTCTTAGTGGATTTCAAAATTTCATGTTTTATTTCTCTGAATAATGCCATTGTATTTTAATAAGCAATGTTTTGAGCTTATATATTGCTTTGGATAGTATCAAAATTTAAAATATTAACAAGTTTTTAATATTTAACTAATATTATTTTCCAATTCAGTTTTTATTTTTTAATCTTTGAGACATATAGCTCATTTAGAATTGTGAATTTTTTTTAGTTTTTTCATTTTTATAAATTTTCCTATTATGTTATTGACTCTTAGTTTGATTCCATTATAAACAGAGAACACATTATGTCAGATTTAAAAAGTTTTCAATATGCTAAGGATGCTTTATGGCCCTGATATGGTCTGCCTCAGTGAATGCCTTCTGAAATTTGGGGTTGGTTTTTCCTCTATATGTCTATTAGCTTCTGTTGGTTCATTATAATATTCAGATCCATATTGTTTCTAATCTTTTATCTACTTGTTCTTTCAGTTGCTTGTAAAGGAGTATTAAATCCAAAACTATAATCATCTACATTTCTTATAGTACTATAAGTTTTAAATTTGTGTATTTAAATATGTATTGGAGTATTGAAGTTTTACAGAGTGGTTTGTTTTGACAAAATCCTATATACATGAAATTTAACTGATTTCATTTCAATTCCTGTTTCCCTTATTTGTCCTCCACTCTTCTCACCCCTATTCTTCATCCTCTACTGATCTTCTGTCTGGTTCACTTGTTTATTTTTTTTATTTATTTTTTGATACTGGGAATTGAACTCAGGGGCACTCAACCACTGAGCCACTTCCCCAGCCCTAATTTGTATTTTATTTAGTGATAGGGTCTCACTGAGTTGCTTAGTGCCTTGCTTTTGCTGAGGTTGGCTTTGAACTCAGGATCCTCCTGCCCCAGCTTCCCGAGCTGATGGGATTTCAAGTGTGCGCCACCATGCCTGGCTGTTTATTTATATTGATTGATGCTTTCTACATACACATAAAGGTGGAATTCTCTGTGTTATATTTGTACATGCACACAGCATGATTTCGTTAAATTCATTTCCAATTCCTCCCCATTCTCACCCTCCTCTCTCCCTCTCAAAACTCTGTCTTCTGCTTATTTTTCTTATATCTTCATGATATTTGATCCCCACACACATTGTTTTTCCTCTAAGTTTGCTCTAGCTTTAGCATATAAGATGAAGCATTCAACCATTGATTTTCAAAGTCTGACTTATTTCATGTAGCTAGTTGATCTTCATTTGCATCCATTTACCAGAAAATGCCATAATATCTTTCTTCTTTGTGGCTGAATCAAACACCCTTGTGCATACATACTACATTCTTACTCTAGCCATCTATTGATGAGCATCAGGCCTGGTTTCATAATTTGGCTATTGTGAATTGCAGGGCTATAAACACTGATGTGGCTAAATCACTATAATTTGCTGATTTGGGTTCTTTGGGATAAATACTGAGGAATGGTATAACTGGGTCATATAATGGTTCCATTCCTATTTTTTTTGAGGAGTGATCATATGGCTTTCTGGAGTGGTTGTAGTAGCCTGAAGTCCCACCAACAATGTACAAGTGTACCTTTTGACCCATGTCCTCTCCAGTATTTATTGACTCTTCTTGCTCAGGATTTCTTTGGCTATTCTAGGTCTATTATTCTTCCAAATTAATTTTAAAACTGTTTATTTCTGATTTTTTGAACAATGTAATTGGTATTTTAATGGAGATAGCATTAAATCTGTATGACACTTTGGATAGTATGGCCATTTTGATAATATTAACCTGCCTCTCCAAGAACATGGGAGGCGTTTCCATCTTCTAAGGTTTTCTTTAGTCTTTTTTCTTCAGTGTTATAAAATTTTCATTGAGGAGATTTTTCTTCTCCTTAATTAGATTAATTCCCAAGGCTTTTTTTTTTTTTCTTTTTTGAGCATATTGTGAATGGGTTGATTTTATTGACTTCTTTCACATCAAAATCACTGTTAGAGTATGGAAAGCTATGAAAGTTGATCATGTATTCTACTACTTTGCTGGATTCATTTATCAGCTGTAGAAGTCTTTTGATGGAGTGTTTTGTTGTTTGTTTGCTTATTATGGGTCTTCTAGATATTGGACCATGTCATCAACAAATATAGATAATTTAAATGATTTTCTTCTTCTTTTTTTTTTTTTTTTTTTTTGGTACCAGGAATTGAACTCAGGGGCTCTCAACCACTGAGCCACACCTCCATACATATTTTGTATTTTATTTAGATACAGGGTCTCAGTGAGTTGCTTAGTTCCTTGCTTTTGCTGAGGCAGGCTTTGAACTCCCAATCCAACTGCCTCAGCCACTGAGCCTGGCTTCGTCTTTGTATCACTTTAACTTCCTTCTCTTGCTTGATTGTTCTGCATAGTGTTTTGAAAACTATAATGAATAAAAATTATGAGAGTGGCCATCCTTATCTTGTTCCTTATTTTAGAGGAAATGTTTTTAATATTTCTCCATTAAGTATGATGTTGGCTTTTGGTTTATTATATACAGATTTTATAATATTGAGCTAACTTCCTTCCATCCCTAGCTTCTTCAGTATCTTTAACATGAATGGGTGCTGTATTTTTGCTGAAGATTTTTCCAAATCTGTCACAATGATCATATGGTTTTTGTCCTTATCTATGTGGTAAATTACACTAATTGGTTTGCATATGTTGAACTGAACTTTCATCCCTGGGATGAAAACTAACTTGACCTTGGTATACAGTCCTCTTAGTGTATATTTGATGTGGTTTGATAATATTTTATTAAGTTTTTTTTTTGTATCTGTTTTCATCAGGGATATTGGTCTATAGGTTTCCTTCCTTGATATGTTTTTGTCTGGTTTGGTATCAGGGTAATATTGACTTCATAAAATGAAGAGAGGTGTGTATCACCTCACTTTCAATTTCATAGAATAATTTGAGGAATACTGGCATTAGTTCTTTAAATATATAGTAGAACTCAGCTGAAAATTAATTAGGTTTTGTATTTTTCATGGTTAAAACTCATTGTTTGAGGGGGTCCATGTAGGTTTTCTCCATACTTTTTCTATTTGGTTTGGTCATATATGTTTAGAAACGTGTTCATATATATCTTCTAGATTTTCTAGTTTATTAGAATATAAATTTTCCGAGTTATTTCTAATGATCCTCTGGATTTCAAAAATGTCTATGTTTATATCTCCTTTTTCATCTTCAATTTTATCAATTTGGGTCTTTCTCTTTCTTTTGATTAGTTTGACTAAAGGCTTATCAATCTTGTTTAGCTTTCCTAAGAACAAACTCTTTGTTGCATTGAACCTTTATATCATTTTATAAATTCTCAATTTCAGTAAATTTGGCTTTGATGTTAATTACCTCATGTCTTCTACCGATTTTAGAATTAGATTATTCTTATTTTTCTAGGGCCTTGACATTAGATTATTTATTTGGGATCTATTTTATGTAAGCATTAAGTGTTATAAGCTTTCCTCTTAGAACTGCCTTCATATTGTCCAAAAGATTTTAATATGGTATATCTTCTTTCTTTTTTATATATTTATTTTTCATTTCTCCCCTGATTTGTTCTATGACCTATTCCTTATGCAAAGTATATTATTCAATCTTCATGTGTTAAAATGATTTTGTATTTAGTGTTGCTGTTAATTTCTAATTTTATTCCATTATGATCTGATATAATGCAAGGAATGATCCTCTCTTTTTTGTATTTGCTAATAGTTTCTTTGACTCCTAAAAATGTTTTATTTTAGAGAAGATTCCATGTGCATCTAAGAAGATATTGGATTTAGTTGTTGATGAATGAAATATTCTTTTATTTGATTAATAGTTATTTCTGGTTCTGAAGACTTTTTACTCATTATGTCTGTATCATTTATCTATTGGTGAGAGAGATGTGTTGAAATGGCTCAGTATTATTATAATATTATTTATTTTATTCTTTATACTGAGTAGGATTTGTTTTATATCCATAGGTGCACCAACATTTGGAGCACAAATATTTATAATAATTATATCCTGTTGTTGGATGATTCTTTTAGCCAATATTACCTTGAATTCACTGATTAATTTTGGCCTGGAATATACTTTGATAGGAGAGTAGCTTCTCCTGCTTACTTTGTCTCCATTTACATGGTATATTTTTTCCATTCCTTTTGTCCTCAGCATGTAGATGTCTTTTCCTGTAGATGAATCTCTTGGATTGGCTAAGGGTTTATCAATCTAATTTATCTCTTTAAAGATATTCTTATTTTGAACACAATCTTATTTTATAATGTCCTGTGTATTTGGTCCTGTGTATTTTTCTTTATTATTCTCATTTTGAAATTACTCAGTATTATCGTACTGGAGTCTATCTGAGATTTAATGCAAAGAAGTTTTGTTTTTTTCTTTTTTAATGTAATTAGGTACACTGATATTTGGGGCAAATATATTTACTATCATTTTATCTTCTTGTTGGATTGTTACCTTTAGCAGTATGCAGTGGACTTCTTTGTCACTTTCGATTAATTTTTTGCTGGAAGTTTTTGTCAGATATAAGAATATGTATCCCAGCTTGTTTTTGAACTCCATTTACATGAAAATTTTTTCCATATTTTTTCTTTCAGTCTGTGAATGTCTTTGCCTATGGGATAAGTCTTGTGCAAAGAGCAAATAGTGGAATTTTTTTTATTTTGAATTTTTTTTTTTTTTTTGTTTTTTGTTTTCTGATCCATTGTACTAATCTATGTTTTTTGATTGGGGAGTTGAAACCATTTACATTCATTGCTTTTATGGATATTTGTTTGTAGTTTTCTTTCTAGGCACATTCTGGGGCTCAGAATAGGTAACTAAGTGCTGATGCCTTGGCTCCCAGTCATGCAGCATTTGCAAATTGTTCCCATGGCAGTGACCCTGGTTTGGTTCCTGCTATACTATCCCACCATGCATCAAGCTATTTTGATTGCTTTTTTACTTAACAACTTCCCACACCAACTCTGAGTCCATTAAGATAAGTCTCTTTCTCTGTTCCACCAGTTCCCCAAGCCTACATTTTTTCATGGTGCTTTCCTCTGTCTCTGCCTAGGCTCCCCTGCCCCTCAGCAGTTACAAGCAAGCGTGTGTGACTCTAACCTACTCTTTCTTTTATTATGTTCAAAGTTTCTGACTTTCTGTTTCTCTGTGGTTTCTTTTACTGTCCTGTTTCAGTGAATTCACTTAGTTATGCACCTTGCTGAGTGTGGTCTTCCCACTGTTTAAGTATGGTGCTGAAGAATGCTGGGAAGTGCATTCTTCCTTTAATTTGCCATCTTCTCTTCTCACTTCATGTATTTTGAGTTTCCACAATTAGAATTTCTACATTTTCTTGGTAGATTTGTCTATTTACAAATATATAATGTATTTGGACAAATATATAATATATTTGGACAAATATATTTGGACAAATATATAATATATTTGAACAAATATATATTTGTATCTAATAACTTTTTGTTCTAGAAGTTACTTCATTTTATATCAATGTTATTCCTTTTGTTTTTTTGTGATTATTGATCACATATATATACCTTTCGTCTTTTTACATCAAATTTATATATGTCTTTGAATTTCAAGTGACTTTTTGTAACCAACATAGTTATTTTGTGTTTGCTTATCAACTGCCAATATGTGTCTTAATTGATAATATAGAACATTTATATTTGTTATTTGTATGTTATGGCTTAAGTTTGTCATTTTATTATGTTTTGTGTTTGATTTCTCTTGCTCTTTTTTCTCTTTATTAAATTTTTGTGTGTCACTAACATTTTTAGGATTATATTTTTATGTTTTTCTTGAATACACATCTTTGTATAGTTTTCATAGTAGTGGCTATGGGTATTACAATGCATGTGATTGACTTACAGTAGTCTTTTGGTATTAACATTTTACTACTTTGAGATTTGAGAATATCACTTTCATTTAGTTCCTTTTACCTTACTAGCTTTTAAATGTCATCATCTTGGGTGCCAAATAATGTTTTCTTTGAAATATCAGCTATATAGCTCACAAGGAAAAAGCCTATTGTATACACCCATAATCTATTCTTTCTACCATTATTCCTCCTTACTGATGTTCCAAGATTTCTTTCTTTATCATTTTCTTTTTGTTTGAGAAACTTCCTTTTAACCAACATTTAATGGTAATTCTGCTAGGGAATTTTTCTTTTCTTTTTTTTTTTTAACTTTTCTTCTTAAGGAACACTTTTTCCCCCCTTCCACCTCATTACACATAATAGTTTCATCAGTGACAGAATTTGCAGGTGATAGTTCTTTTCATTCAGTGCTTGAAAACGATCAGGCCACTTCATTCTGGCTTCTGTGATTTCATACAAGGATACTATTGTCATTTGAATTTGCAATTCCTCTTAGTGAAATGTGTTGCTTGTCTTTGCCTACTTTCAGGATTTATTTAATTATTGTTTCTTTGGTTTTCAAAAACTTAAGTATAGAGTATGTTAGCATGGTTTCTTTCTGGTAATCCTGATCATTTATTCAGCTTCTGGGATTTATAGTGTGTTTTAAAATTAAATTTAAGATTTTCCTGCTGTTATTTCACCAAATACTCTTTCAATGGGCCCTAATCTTTCTTCTATCCTGACAATATGAAAGTTGCATGCTTTATTATCGTACCACACAAGTCCCTATGCTCTGTTCATTTTTATACTCTATTACATCCCCAGTATTCAGGTTGGTTGAATCCTATTGCTTTTTCCTCAAAGTAATTGATCATGCTGACATTTCTACTCTATTTTTGAGTACATTCAATGAATTTAGTTCTAAAATTTCCATTTTTCTACATATTTTGAGTGATTCATTTACTGAGAATTTTGTTTAAAGAAAATTTTTAATTGATAATTGAAATATTTTCATGCTGGCAGTTGTAAAATTTTCATCTAATAATTCAAATTCTTTATTCATGTGGATGTATACGTCAGTTGCTCCTCTCTTTCTTATTCAAGTTGTGATTCTCTTGGTTCATTGTTTAAACAGGTGACTTTTTATTTTTCCTGGTCATTTTTCTGTTACATTAGGGGATTTTGAATCTTTAGTTTATTCATCATTTATTTTTGTAGGCTTATGCCTGTTTAGGTTTAGCATTCAATGTTACCCATATCAATCCCATTGATATCAGATGAAGTAACTCCTTTCTTGGGCTGTGGTTCAAATGGCAGTTCAATTTTCAGAGTTTGTGGTACTGTTTTGTTGTACTTGGTTAAGCTGCTTCTCACAAATTCCTGCTACTGCTGTCTTAAGGGTCGGAAGGAGTTTTCTCAGGCCTGACATCTGATGTCTCTCTGTGAAGAAACAGGTATCTTAGGATCCTCCTACTACCCCTCTAATATGGAGTCTTTGAGAGGCAGAGGAGATTCTCTGACCCATGGGTACAAAGAAACTTCCCAAAGGAGACCAGCGATTTCCATTGGCTCTCTTCTGCTGGTTCAGGTCTCTCTTACCCCTGCATCAGGCCCAGCAAGGAAAAGAGTCTCCACTGGGAGCTTACTATGGGAGAGTGTGCAAATATCAGCCTTCCCAGTGATGTGATAGTTCTTGCCTGAAATTTGCAGAAGTACTCTTCTGCACAGGGAAGGGAAGAATAGGCTGCTTTTTGTTGCAGGACAAGGATCTGAACACACACAAGGCCTCGGTGGCTGCCTTCTGTTGGGTGGGAGGCCCTGAAAACTTTGCTATTCCTATGTTTATGGAGTCCCAAATCAGATCATATTCTTCTTACCACTTTTCAGAGTTCTTTTTTGGTTTCCTCTTTGGCCATTTCCAGGGTTATCGTTAGAGGAGAAAGACAGGAAAATTAGGACCACACCATCTAGTCCCTATCAAAAGTATCTGGACATCATTTTAATAAACTGAAGAAGACAAATCACACATTCAAAGTGGGTAAATAAAGGTAAAGAAGACTATAACATAAAGCTTTCCTGTGTTAAGAAAAACATTTATGTTTTGCCCATGATAGAATATTTTTTCTGAGATGCTTTTCTTATTATTTTCTATTTTATGAAGAGCTTTTTTTTTAGTTTGAAAATGGCTTTGATTCAAGATAGCCAGACATCATGATGTGGTCTTAAGTCTTTCGACCTCCTACTTTTGCTCTGTGTTACTCTATACAAGAAATAGCCAACCTCATGCCAGATCTTAAGGAATTTTGGTGATATACAACAGAATTTAAAATGGGAAACAAGAATGATGTGGTGACTTTTGGTCAAGAATTGTGGATCTGTTAAGATAATGGAGAAGTAAAACAAGACCACACCAGCCCTTTAGCAGGTGGCAGCAAGCCACAGGGCAGGCTGAATGCACAAGGAAATATAGAAAAGAAGAGGCTGACACAGAGCCTCTAGAAGCAAGGTTTAACTTAGAGCATGGAGCCCTAGTGGTACATTTCTTCATGTGTTAGATTTTTACCAGGAAAAACAGTACTGCCACAACAGTCAGCAAAATTGAAGTCCCAGTGACAGACCCAATAAGCAAGTGTGACTGTTGAGTGAATCATCAGGAGGAAAGGTTTCTGGATTAATGAATAGTCACCTTAAGTCAAAAGAAAGACCTTGCCCCCAAAACTGTAAAGATTTTTTAAATCTAAAATAGTTTCTTTGCAATAATTAGGTTATTTCTTATTTGCATAAACACACATACAACAAACCACATATAAAACTAGATTATATAATCATGATAAAGCAATATTCTGAGATTTTCAAATGATGATAGCTACAAATATATTGGCCAAGTAAACTTCTGTACTCAATACAATTAACTTTAGGTTTGACACTGCAGAAAATCAAGTAATGACCACAGACTCTGAATTCTGAAGGTCTCTATTGAATGTGCATGGATATGCTGGCTTTAATACACACTAAGTGACATGGAAGGAAGGAAAGAAGGCAGAGAAGAAGAGAGAAAAACAGGAAGGTGGTAACCATTTCTGAGATGCTTTTATTACTAATTTCTATTAATGAAGAGCTTTTTGAGTTGAAAATGGTTTTGATTCAAGATAGCCAGACATCAGGATGCGGTCTTAGGTCTTTCAACCTTCTACTTTTGCTCTGTGATACTCTATGCAAGAAATAGCCTGACAGGAGACTGGGCAAATACTATCAAATTATGATGATCCATGCATTAAAGGGTTGAGAGAAGTTTTGTTGGAATTCTTTCTTTCCCCTATTTCTTTTTTTCTTTTTTAATTTCACCTCTTTTTATAAAATAAGATAACCTTAAAAGTTTGTTGAACTAGGAAAATAATGCTATTTGAAAATATAAGAGCAAAAAGAGGACTTGCTTTCTTGGTAGAAGATCCAGAATTGGTAAGAGAAGAATCAGAGGAAAGGTTGAATAAAAAAGAAGGATGCTCATGAAATAGCAGAGAAAATGATTTTGTGTCACTCAGAATCTAAACAGAAACATAGAAACCACTAAGTGTTGACCACAGAGGCAGTTTGCTGCACAAAGTTGTTTAAGCTGATGGAGGAATTAAGTAGCAAAATGGACTGGGAGACCACATGTGGACTGACAGCATCATAAGACACCTCGCTCCCGGGGAAAGGCGCTAGGGGAATGGAGATTTACAAGAAATATAGACATCACACAGAAGAAGCTGAAACTTTTGTAAGCCTTCCTGATAGGAGCTGTAGGTACTAAGAAGAAAAAGCCACTGACTAAGAAAATGCCTGAAATTTTGGCCTTCCAAGCTCTCACTGTTATCACTGGGTGTGTTTCAGCTGGTAGCCAGCAACAGTCCACCTGTGACACAGAGCAGGGGAAAAGCAAGAGGCATTCAGGGAAAATAAGATGATTTTAAGGCATGAACTGGAGAAGTATTTGACAACAGGGATTGTTAGCAAGTTGAAGGCACAACGTGAACAGCAACTGAGGAGAGTAAAGTTGAGTCCGGGGAGAGGAAGGCAAGATGGGTAACTTACACACTTTATTGTCATCTGTTGCAGCAGAAGGACCAGATGACAGTAGGCATATAAATTTACAGTAATGAATTCAGTATGCTTCCTCACTTTTTCCACCCATGTTTAATTTTTTTTTTGCATCCAAAATATGCAAGCAGATAAATTGCACAGTATCTGAGGGCAGTGAATGCATCATGCATTTAGCATCTGTTAAATGATGGAAGGATTAAAAGATGCTAATGTAGATGCTGTTAAGAATTGGATAGTATTTGTCCAGACTGCATAAAGAGTTGGGTGACTTCAAAAATGAAAGCAAAGAATGAAGACAAAGAAAATTAATTGAGGCACAATCTGCATGTTATATCTAATGTTTATTTGCATGTAGTTCTTTGGAGTGGTTCAGATAGATATAGGTGGCAAAGAAGAATAGGTAGCAAATACTTATCACTCAACCTTAAATCTGAAATGAATGCCAGGAAAGAATAACGGAAGGAATAGCTTGATTTTTTTTTTTTTAGAACAGCAAAAAATGGTGTATGAATTCAGTTAATTAAAGAAAATGAAAAATTGCCAAAGAGGTAACTGAAGAAACTGTACAAAGTTTTTCTTTATCTGTTAATATATCTCACTTATTTTAGCTGACTTTATATATTAACATTGAGTCATATTGAATCAATATATTCATTTTATAACACCCTATAGATATTTCACATGAATAGCATTTAGCAAATATACCTCTATACATTTCAACAAGAACGAATCTCCAGGAATACTTCCAAGCAGAGTTTTACAATAGAAGTTTTTTAAACCAGGAAACAAGATTCTATAGTCACAGTGAGGGCACTGTGTTGTTAAAGAGAAAAAAAAAAAAAGTAAATTTTGGCTTTACCATGGACGGTCATGTCCTTATATCTGGGAAATATTCCAAGGGACAAGTGCTAAAGAGATTCACAGCATTGGTACTGGATGGGATAAACAATCAGGCAAGATCTGTGATCCTATAACATTTAGAGTTTAGATCCACTCAAGGGAGAAAACTCCAAGAAGGAAGCCAAAGTAATAATTGAGCCACAATTATTAATAGTTTAAGGAGAATTTTAAACTTAACACATTATGTCCATTCTCTTTGACAAAGGGACAAAGAACTCTGGGTAAAAAGTCATTCCAGGTATGATGAGAAAAAAGAAATATTGGAAGTATGGAGGCCTGGTGAGGTGTGATTAGGTCATTTCACTTTGTAATTTAAAAGTTTTGGTTATTTTAGAAACACAGTATTTACAGAGAGTGAGTCATATTCAGATTCCTTAGGATGCCTTCTCTGCTATTCTTATTGAGCTGTAAAGACAAAATAGTGCAGATTGGGTGACTTCAGCAATGGAAATCTATTTTCTCATAGTTCTGTTGACTGTGAAGATCAATATCAAAGTGTTGGTCAATTCAGGTCCTTAATGAAGGGTCTCTTTCTGTTTTACAGACAGCAACTTTCTTACTATGTCTTTGTGGCTGTTTCTAGTGTCTCTGTGGAGGCAGGGAGAGAGGGAGTAAGAGAACTCATGCTCTTTATATAATATCACCAATTCTACTGCATTATGATATCATCCTTCTCCCCTCATTTAGCCTAATTATCCCCTATCTTTATCTCCCAATATAGTCACATTGGGCATTACGACTTACGTATTTGAATTTTAGTTAGATGCTGTGCATTTTATTAGTTTCTTTGAGTCAAAGTCTTAAACATGGTCTATATAACCTGAAACGCATAACCTGAGTCCTGGCTAGATCATTAGTATTTCTTCTCTTCTTAAGTATCCCGGCCCCTGGATATTTCTTGAAATGCTGTCTATATTCTCTTGTCAAGACCTTAATATTCAGCACTTTAGCTGTCTTTTTAATGCCTTCTCTGCTGGAATCACACACTTCAGTCAGACCTCTATCAAAATGTTGCCTCTCATCTCACCTTTTAGTCTTTATGTGTGCTTTCATTAATAGATTGCAAGTTCAATGGGAAGACACACTCTTTTGCTCACATTGTATAGCGAGTACTAAATAAATACTTGCTGAATTAATAAATGAATTTGGAATCAATTCTGGAACAAGAGTTTGGGTACCAATTGTATTATAATTGCATACCAATGGAGATCTGGAAGTCTGATATATTCATCTGTTTATAGTAAAAGTCTCCTAGAGCCAAGTGTAAACTCATGAGGGAGGAAAACCTTTTTCTTTCTCTGATCCTTCTAGTGTTCTGCATTCCCAAATATGCATATCTAATGCTCCCTTAGGCATTCAATGTAATCAATAGCTCCTGGGAGTAGAAACTGTTTGTTATTCACATCTTCAGTTTGGGAATACTTTCTCAAAACCAATATGGGATGCCATCATAAAGGAGTCTCTCAAGGGGAGCTAAAAACATATTAAGGCTTACATGGATATTTCAGAGTAAAATATAGATTCATCCATGCTGATGGATGAATCTACACAATGTGTACATGAATTCTGCTGTGTAATTTGAAATAAAAATTTGTAACTAATAAAAGATCATAAATATTATTCAATGACTATACTTTGATGAATGTTAAGGTCTGAGATAATACCTAGAATATTCACAGCCACAAAATATAATAGAGTAAAATAACGAAAGTATCAACCTTAGGGAGCAAGTTTCTATGAATATTCAGAACAATAGTAAGACCACATAATGGTGATTTTCATTAATAATGCAAGCTTCCATTAGTTCTTTTCGTTCTTTTGCATCTTAGCACTTATAATATTTTTCAGTCTTATTTCTGACAGATCTTTGTATTATAAAGGTGTCTAACAAAAATATTCATTCAATGATTTATTCTTTCATGTCTTTAACAAAGCGCCTCTAATGTGAGGTAGATAGAACCAACGCACTCCACATCATTGTTGCCATAAGGGGTTTATTTAGGCAAGTCCACAAAATAACTGCCTGCAGTTTGACTACTATGAGATAGACACTATACATATTCTGCTATGGCAGAGATTATGTCTGGTTTTAAGAATAAAGAAGATTTCAATGAAGAAGTATGTTGGACCATAATGCTAATTTTACAGTTCTTACTGTCTATGTGTTTAGCTATATTTAAAGAGATAAAGATAGATTTATACACCTAAGTATATTCAGAAGAGGATTTCCACCCTATCTAGGAACTCATTAGAAATACAAATTGCCAGAGCCCATCTCAGACCTTGTGTGTTTATTACTTAGCACTGCCATAACGATTTATAGCAAACAGGAGGTTGACATTCAAAAATCAAGTTTATCAGTAGAGTTTTTCCTTCTGAAAAATATGAGGGAGAAACATTGGTATGCTTTCCTTCTAGCTTTCAGTGGCTATTGGTAATGCTCAGCAGTCTGTGGCTTTTAGATGTTTCACTGCTATCAAAGCTTCAATTGCCTTCTCTATGTCCCGAGGTCAATCCTACCTTCCCTTTTCTCAGAAACCACTCATTAGGATATAGGACCCCCTCTAATTCAGAATGAGCTCATTGAGACACTGATCTTAACTACACCTCAGTAATTTATTCTGAGTAACATAATATTCTGAGACTGTGGATGGACATGAACTATTTAAGGAAGTATTTTACTTACAATTCCCATAAAATCAGCAGCTCTGGGGGTAGGACCGAATAATCTGTGTTGTAAAAAACTTTCCAAGTGATTCTAATGCACATTTAATTGGGTAAATCAGTGATACTCAACACATTTTCTTGCCTTCATCCATTTGTGCTCCTGGAAGAGAATACCTACACTAGGTTATTTATAAAGGACAGACATATATTTCTCATGGTTCTGGAGGATTGGGGAGTTCAAGATCAAGGTACTGCGGCATCTAGTGAGAGCCTTTGGGCTACATCCCCACTTGATGGAAGGCAAAGGACAAGAGTAAATTCACTTCTGCAATTTTTTTTTTTTTGTAGTGGCATCTATATCCAGTCAGACCTAAACATCTATTGTTAGGCTCCACTTCCCAACACTTGTAGATTGGTAAATTTCCACGAACGAACTCAGGAAGGGACAAAAACATTCAAATTATAGCATAGTTTTGACTGGTGAGGAGTTCAAAGGCCAAAGGTATGGATTATCTGTTGGTCCCAGTCTAATTATGAATACAAATTTTTTCATTCCTAAGAATATCCTCTTCTGAATTTTAAATTTTCGTCTTTGTAATGAGAAATGAATGCATAGCAGTGTTTGGGCAGGGAATGTGGTTAACAGTTGTAAGGTAATTCATAATATTTATTGATTTCTTATTTTTTTTGTTAAAACAAATATGATCATAGCATGAAAATGAGACCTTTCTCTCTTCTTTTTTTCTTTGGAAATAGAGGGTAGCAACACTTGGGAAATGAAGTTGAAAATTTACCCAAGATTTACTCAGAATTTTTTGCCCAAATATATCTCCTATGGTGAGAGTGATGAAATATTTGCCCAGAGACTATTTGAACAATCGCAAGTAGGTAGAAAATTTAATGCAGGGAGTTATATGAAGCCTGACAATGCCCAGGAAATGAATAAATGTGAAGAGATTAACAAATGGTTTTTAATGATGATCAAAAATGAATATAAAGAAATTTTTCTATTGGTTAGCACATATAATATTTCTATTAAGAAGTGATCCCTCATATCAAGCCAAACTAAGGAAACGTTTTCTGTGATTTTCCAGACATGAATATCATGAGAGTCCAGAGAAGGCCAATCAAGGTGCTCTTGCCCCTCCCAGTTTGGCTTCAGAATAAGAAATGCTTCTTCAAAGTTCAAATAAAGCAAAAAAAAAAAAAAAAAAAAAGTTCAAAAAAAAAGCCTTCAGTTATTATTTTTAATTTTACTATCATCATCATCCCAAAGCAGTGGCTATTTAAATTTTCAGATCTTTGGAAAAAAAAAAAAGAAAGAAAGCTACTATATATTTTAACTGTGTTTACTGTGAACAGTTTTCTACTCAGAAATAGAATGAAACTGAAACAAATTAGTTTGTTAAACAATGTATAGTGGAAAGGGTAACTTTTTCTCTTCTTTCCTATATTTTTTAAATTTAGGACAATTATTATCTGTTAAATTTGTGATTTTTTTCACCAAGGTAAAAGAGTATACTGCACATAAATTAGAAAAATATAGGTAGAATTAGAACTTTCTTAATGTTTTGAATATTTATACATATCTTATTGTAAGTCATTCTTTAAACAATTTATTCAAAATCCTTGCTTCTAGAAAACAAAACCTTATTTTATACTTATGTATGCTTAGTTGAAGTATGTGAAATAATATGGTGGGTGAATAGGGGCACCTTGCACCCTAAGAGTGCTATCCCACAATCACGTGATTTTTTTTTTTTTTTGCTTTAACTTTCTTCCTCTTTCTCTTCCCTCTTCTCCTTTTTCTCTTCTTCCTCTTGCTCTTTTTTTTTTTTTTTTTTTTTTTTTTTATACCATAAAGACAACAAAATTTCAGAACAATCAGAAAGGAAATGAAGAGAAGAAAGACACAGGACTGAGAGCAGAATGGAGAGAAAAGAGAAAGCATCCATGCTATTGAGGCTTTATGAATAACATTGAATTCTGGGATCTTGAAAAATAAATAGGGGAAAGGTAAAGAAAGTAGAGAGTTGGAAGTAATCAAGAAAAAGAAAACAAGATAATAATATGTAAATTCAAGTGTATTTCATTTTAAAAGAACACTAAACTCTAGGCCAATCAGAAGGCAAAAAAGGAAGCAAAGACACGAACTATTAGAGAAGAAAAGAAAAAAAAGAATCAAAGATACACAGACAACTAAAATAATTAAACAACTATAAGTTTCTTTAAATCTGTTTCTAAGTTGTATAAAATAGATGAGTTTTTATGAAGGTGCAAATTGCTAAGTCAACAGATGAAGTAGCAGAAAACAAACATTTATCACATGGGGAAAACTAAAAGTTCAAAACGAAAACACCCTCCTCCCCTTGACACTGCAGAGTCAAGAACCAGAGGTAGCAAGGCAGATTTTTTCAATATTTCAAGGAATTGATCATGCTGTTGATATTTAAACTTGTGCAGAGCACAGAGGGCAAAGGAAAATTTCAAAACTATTTTTAAAACTCAAACATGTTTGATATCAAAATCAGTACACAAAAAGAAAACTCATTTAAAAACATTGATTTAAATATCATTAGGGAACCAGGAAGAAAAAAAAATGATAAAAATCTTAACTTAAAATTCTCTAGTGGAGTATACCTGTAATCCCAGCACGTCAGGGGGCTAAGGCAGGAGGGTGTAAGTTTCAGACCAGCTTCAACAACTTAGTGAGACCCTAAACAATTTGGAGAGATCCTGTTTCAAAATAAAAAAATAAATAGGTCAGAGGATGTGGCTCAGTGGTTAAGATCCCTTGAGTTCAATCTTCAGTACCAAAAAAAGAAAAGTCTTTAAAAAAATATATTTCACCCTAAACTAAGTTAAGAAATACAGTAGAAAACACAGAAAACTGCATAATTTCTTTCCCAATAAGAATGGTTTCAAATGAAGTAGTATTTTTAAATAATCTAAAATAAAGATGTATAATATAGTATAAAATAAATAGCAGTATAAATGCAATATATAAATAGTATAACATATATACAAAAGCTAGATTAATGGCCAAAGTCTATGATAAAATTTTAAATATTTTTATTGCAGCCACTTTCAAATAATTGTCAGATACTTTCAGTATAGTTTTTAATTGTGGAACACTGAAAGATTTGTTGTATTTAGAGAACATAAGGAATGTCCAGCAGCACCATCACTGATGTCTGACATGTTGCAATACTAGTCAACATAAATAGATAAGAAAAATATATATTTGTATGAAACATTTATTAAAAAGTATCCTTAATGAGCAAAACACAATATAACATGGAATAATCAAGTACTCAAACTTGAAATTCATTTGAGAGAATAAACCCGTCAATAGGTACAAAATTAATAAACTCAGTTTTATATTTGCAAACAACAATGAGATTTCTTAGAAAAAGAGATCTCATTAAGACAGTAAACTTATGTGAATAAATCAGAAATAAAATTAAGAAGAGTTAGAGACCTAGAGGAAAGAGTTCATGTGTCTATTCATTGTTTATTACTATGTAACTAACAAGCTGAAAAGGCAATGGCTTAATAAAGTTGTAAAATATTTGATCACATTTCTGTTGATTGACACTTTGGACTGGGCTTAGCTAGTCTCTGCTCCATCTGGTTTCAGCCTCTACCTGGGACCCTCATGGTCTGTAATCCTCTAGGAAGGTAAGACTGAGCTTATTATTTCCAAGGTAGAAGCAGCATTCCAGGAGGCTGCTAAAGGTATATGCTACAAGGTTATTTTTAGAACTAGGCTTAGAATTTGCACAAGGCTGATTTGACTTCAAGCCACAAGCCCAGTCTGGATATAGAGTTTGAAAATGAAACTCATCTTTTAAATTGAGAAAGCTGCAAAGAATTTGTGGACTGTTTTTAATTTACTATGTTTACAAACAGAGATAAAGACAGAACACCTAAACATCTTCTTCTTAGCCAGTAAGAATAAATAATGCAAACATTTTAATTCCTTCAAATTTAAATTCTGAAGTTAGAATAATTAATAAAATAATAATTGATTTTTTGTTTGTTTTTAAATACTTAAGGTGATTCAAAACTTTAATACAAAAAAAAATATGAAAGGGCAAAAAACCATATTTCAAGTTTGGCATGGTGGCATGTGCCTGTAATTTCGACTGTTTAGGAGATTGAAGCAGGAGGATCATGAGTTCCAAGCCAGCCTCATCAAAAGTGAGGCAGGCTAAGCAACTCAATGAGACCCTGTCTCTAAATAAAATAGGGCTGAGGATGTGGCTCAGTGATTGAATGCCCCTGAGTTCAATCCCCAGTACTCTCCTACAAAAAAAAAAAAAAAAAAAAAAAAAATTCAAATATACAGTAAAAAACAACAGCAAAATCTTGATATTGACAGAATTCACAAGACAGAAAAATAAAATGGGTTGAAGATTTTTTTGGGGGGGAGGGGTACTAGGAATGGAAACCGGGGGCACTCAACCACTAAGCCACATCCCCAGCCCTATTTTGTATTTCATTTAGACACAGAGTCTCACTGAGTTTCTTAGCACCTCACCATTGTTGAGGCTGGCTTTGAACTTGAGATCCTCCTGTCTCAGCCTCCGGAGCCACTGGGATTACAGGCATGCGCCTGCTGAATATTTTATAAAATATATTAAATGTAAATAAAACTACCATTTAAAAATGGTGTTTAATCACTGTCATGTCCATTCTAGAACACTTTCAAAATAAATTACTGGAGGCTCAAGAGGTATTTCTTTTACATTCTCAGAGGAGGAAAGATTTGTTTCTAAATAATAAAAGATTCCAGAATTCACAAAGAGAAAGTTCATAAATTTGATTATATGAAAATTAAAAACACATGAATTAAAAAGAATACATGAAGTAAATCAAAATATGAAATAGAAAGGAAGGAAAATAAAAAGAAGCTAAGAACCATTTAGAGATACCACAAACTTAATGGTAAATAGAATAGGCCAAGGGTATAAAACTAGAGTTAAAAAAACCTTAGTGTTATATAAATATATAGTGTTGTATAAACATACTAAACTATTCCCACATAATTAGAATAAACTCACTCAAAAATGAATTTATTAAAATACCATACATCAGCAAAAATAAACCATAAATAATTAAAGATAATATAGTTGAGCTTATGAGAGAAAAATACTTAACACTCAAGAAGTGTTAGCAGTAAGACAAATCACTGGAAGCAATTTGGAGGATAATTTTGCAGTATCTACTATAAAATATAAACATAATCTTTGATCCAATTTTCCCATTTTTATAATTGCCCAGATGCACTTTGACAGGTAAGCAAAGTCATATGAAAGAGGATATCTTTTGAAGCTTTGCATTGCAATAGTAAAATGTAGATGTGTACATTATGTGTCTGTGTGTATTTCTCTTAATACAAACTGGATTAAAAGAAAAGTGGTAAATAATAGTACAACTAACTTAAAAAGAAACAAAATTTAGATTGATGCAACCATGGCACTATGGAAAATTTCACCAAGGTGGTTTATTGAGAAAAGAAGTTTTAAAACTATATATGTAGTTTGCTCCCATTTGTTACTTTTTTTAAATGTAAATAAATGTAAAAATTTTATGAAAAGTTTTTTTTGAGGGAAGATAGTTCTTCTAAGAGGGATTATTTCTTAAGATATGGAAATTTTGGAAATGTGGTCTTTGTTGGGTGGTAATTCATACTTAATTGTAGTCTTTTTAAGTTAAAAAAATGATCAACATTAAATAAACCATGTGCTTGTAAGTACTTTATATTTTATTGTGACAGCAAGATATGCTGACAATACTTTATCACAAATATGTTCATTTATCTGGAGAAAATAAAGGACTAGAATAATACAGAATGAACAAACAGAAATATATTCTTATAGAGGGTCAAGGGATATTTTTAATAAGATGTAGCTTTGGAACTCTGGCTCAAAGGATGAATGGGCATTTTGGTTTTGGATAAGTAGAAACTAATAGCATCCAACTAATATCACCAAAATAATTATTTAGCCTAGATTTGGCATTATATTTTTATTGTGTATTTAGACAAATTTAGAGCATTCGTTGAAAAAATATTTTTATATAATTCCAAAAAATCATAATTTTTACATGACTGTAATCAACTAGGACATTTTCTGGGCCTCAAAATTAAAAAGGAATTAAGCAAAACAGGGAATAATTTAGCTGATATTATGAAAATGCCCAGAAAGTTGTCTAGCTAAGCCGAAGATTAAAATTATGAGATAAGAATAAAAGCACTCTTCAGTACTTATCTGTATTTTTTTAACTTATTCTCAAGTAGACTTTCTTCACAAGGTAGAGCCCAACAATTTCAAATTCATATCCTACTTATTTAGTAACCCTACTGTAAGTAAAACAACTTTTTAGTTTTTTTAATAGAGTCAGCAAAGTCCTACTGATGATTATGGCCAGGGTGGGATGGAGGCTTTGATGGTTGTTTCTACCATCACTATGGCTGACGTGATGAAACTCTGTGGAATGAAGGTCATCCTTACACAAGTCATGTGGATACATGCAGAATAGGAGATTGTTCTCAAGAAAAATCAAGGATTGCTTCAGATGAAGTTTCCGGCTTCTTTGAGAAAAACATTAAAAGCAAATTGTGTCGTCTTGTTTTACTGCAAACGAGACTGGTTCACTGATTCAGAAATGAGCAATCAAATCTTATTATAAATAAGAGAAAAGCAGAAATAGCAATGGGACTGGCTCTCTCCTCTATTACTAATGACTTGGGACATGTCTTTAATTTCCTTTGTATACAGGGCTTTCTACTTGTATAAAATGGAAATAATAATGGTCTTGCAGGGTTGTTGCAGGTTTGAATAAGGTCTCAATATGGAGTACTCATCAAATTCCTGGAATCACATGTAATCCCTCTCCCCTTCCCTCACAGATCCTACTTCTATGCTCTTTATTGCCCCCATGCTATTATGACCTTTTCCTCAACTGGATAGCTTGGTGACACACTGTTTCTATCTTCTATTCCAGAAGTTATCTTTATTTGAAATACTTCTGAACTTTTATTTTCCAGAATCAAAGTTCATGCCACACCAGGCAACTTCACAGTGTGCAGCCTTTGTGCTCTGTACAAAGGATCACATATAAAGAATCCCTGAGGTCAGATCCATAGACTTTAGAGAGAATGACTCCTGGGCTATTAGATTGAGTATTCAGTCAGTATTGACTGTGCTTATGGTGAAAGTGAGGATCCTTGTTGGGATTTCACATCGTCCTTCATAAACGACCAATAGTAAGAATAATCCTAAAAGTCAGAAGGAATGAATTTGGTGAGTATCCTAGAACACGGAGGCAAAGTATTATCTAGCTAGAGAAGTTTAGGGGGACAGAGAACTCATCCACGTGTGGACAACTAATGAAAGATGCTAGGGTTCAATGCAAAATGTTTAGAAATAACTATTCAACAATAGAAAAACCCTGTAAAACATGTTTTTATTAAAGACTGAATTGAAACCAACACATTTCCATTTTTAGGCTAAATGCTTCAAGGAGGAATCATATTTTCTGTCTATGCTAAGCACTGCCAGATCAGACAAATATAATTTAGCTGATTGTTCCAGGAAATTCCTGCTGCTGTGAACCAACTATGCATCTTACTATCAAAATTAATTCTCATCAAGAATCATATTAAGATTCTTGCTTCACTTCACTGTACCCATTAATCCAAAGTAATTAGGTCATGCACTCTGCCCGCCTAACTTCACACAGTTAACTGATCTGCAAGACTAGGTAAAAATCACCCAATCTAGTCTCCCCATAAAGAACAGTTCCATTTTGCCCCATTCGGAGAATTATTAAAAATTAGTTAAAGTGGTGTTCTGTTTTACAGCTTAGTTTTGTTTGAACAAAGATTTTACCAGGTGTATTTGGTAAACATACCTGGTTAACTGGAGTGAACAGTTAGCTGTATCGGTGAAGACAATGAGGGATATAGGTTAGAAGGCACCAGATGTTAAAAATCATATGTTCCTGCGTTGAAAGATAAACTTCTGACAATTTGCTCATCTTCTTTATTTGGATGGCAACACTTTTTAATGCCATAGTCTTTCGGTGTGTACTTTCCTATATACAAGTGAGACAATTAGCATCTGAGGATGTTTAGTGAATGGTCAACATTGGTACCTGGAAAGACAGCTGAGGTTAAAATAGAGATTTCTCAACTTTCAAACTTAATTGTTCTATTTCATTAAAATAATGCTTATCTCCAAAGACCTCTCTCTCTGCCTTTTCATTCCTGCATATTTGTGTGTGTGTTAAATTAAGTACAAATCACAAAATTGTTGTGTGAGATCCTAAATGTTGGGTAAGTCACTTTTAAAATTGTACTATAGACAAAAGTTTTACAAAATGCAATTTAAATTAGGGATATGTGTAGAATTCTGAAGCAGGGTTTCTCAAACATACCTGTTAATAATTTTTCAGAATTCTTATTAAAATTATAGATGTTTGGTCCCTCCTTGGTCTATTGGACATTTTTAAAGGAGATGCCTGGGAATTTGCTATATTTTTAAAAATCAAGTTGTGAGCCATTTCTTAATGTAAGGCAAGTGTGGGAAATAATGCATTCTAGGCTAATGGCTCAAAAATCCTACCTGCTCTTTTGCATCAGCTGGGGAATGTTTTTTGTTTTGTTTTGTTTATACCAATGCCTAGTCATTGCCTAGACCAAATAAATCACATTTTGAGAAGAGATCCAAAAATGTATTTTTTTGGTATCCCCCAGGTTGTGTTAATATGCACCTAGGACTGAGACCCAGTGTATCAACTGGAGCTTCTCATTTGCCTGCACATAAATCCTAGTAAAATACAAATTCTGATTTGGTGGATTTGCAGTGGAGTCTAGAGTTCTGTATTCCTAATAAATTCCTAGGGGATACTAATACTCCTCATGGTAGACTACATAGTGAATAGCAACAGATTAGAAGAGTGAATCTCTAAGTATAGTCTCCAGACCAGCAGCATCAGACTCCCCTGAGAACTTGTAAAAATACAAATTCTTGAGTCCTACCTTAGATCTATTTAATCAGAAACTCTGGAGTGCTCTCATTACCTTTCCCACCCACCTCCACGCTCTTATGGAAAAAGTTCAGGTCATTTATTTTCTGCACTAAGTTTCTGTCAATAATTTTGTGTTAAGAGTTTGAGAGTGGCAATTAATAATTAAAATTAAATCTATAGGTTGAAAAGGAATCATATTTACCAAGAAAATTTGTACTTAGAAATCCAAATTTATAATGGGATCTCAATTTTACTTTCAGTTAGGTGAGCTTAGGTGAATCATATAAACCTGGCCTTCAGATTTCTTTCCGGAAAAAAATGCTAAAGCTGTCCTTAACTACTTTACATGTTCACTATGAGGAACCAAGCCGTTATTATCAGTGGTGGAAATAAATACTTGGTAATGAAGGGTGAAATTAAGTAAAGAAATATGAAACTCAAAATTGGTTCTAGATGCACAGTTTTTTATCTATTCAGAAACAAAAGTCAAATAGCAAACACTAAGAAAAGTGAAAATTCGGAAGAAATGAAAGGAAGGATCGTGACCTTTGATAAATACCTATTTGGTGATTTCCATGTGGCATGCCATTTTCCCAACATTCCAAAAACTTCCAAATGAAGGGGGTTGAGATAGCAAAGAAATTCAGTCAATTGCTTTTGGGGCCACAAAGTCTTTTGCCTCAAAAGATCTAAGTCTGAGTGGCATTCTGTTATTAGCTATCTTATTATTGATTAAAATTCTCTGACTCGGTATGTCTTCAATAAAACAGGTAATGGCCACTCTACCAAATACTTGCTATTTATAAAGTTAAAGAGGAAGTGAAATGCTATAAAATTTCAAGTATCTTTTTTTAACAATTGTGTTATCATTACATGAAATAGCATGTAAGGAGACTTACAATGTAGACTTTAATAATCTTAATATTTTAATGAATTTTTTCTCTGACATAGAGATAGCAGTAGCACACTGATTTTCAGGATATTTTTTGCACATTTAGTGTTCATTTTTATACATTATGACTTCACAAGTTGTTATTTTTATAACTGTTATTTATTCACTAACTAGAGGACTCAGAATTACGTCAAATCTTTCTATCTCATTTATATATCTTTTTCCTTTCATCAAGAGAGAATTGGTACTGATTTTCTTGGAAATTTCTATGGCTCTATTGTATTCAAAATATTCAGATATTTTGTTTTGCTGGTCTTAGAGGAAAGGCGCTCTCTCTCTCTCTCTCTCTCTCTCTCTCTCTCTCTCTCCTCACTCTTGAGGTTTGCAGCTGCTTCCATGACATCTCCTGGGCTCCTACCTGAAAACTGAGCCTCATGTGTGGCTCAGTCCCTATTCCAGGGTGACTTAGCATCTGATCCAGTATCTATCCTGCTACTTCCAAGGATATCAGGGTATAGGAGCCACGTTGCCAACTGTGGTTGGCCACAATATCTTTCATACTTAAAAAAATATATATAAGCAAAGGTTCTTTATCACACCTTGCCAAACTTAGTAATCTTCTCTCCTTTTCCTCCTTTTTCTGTGAAGAACTTCTGCTTCTAATAACATCACCTGAGTAACATTCTCAGCTGTCTCTGCCTGGTTCTGAATATGGACTTCCAGGACTGACAGCTTTAGCCCTGCTCTGGTCTTGCTTTCTAGTTTTCAGAGGTATTTATTAGATTTTATAATTTTTTTTCTTCTTCTTGGAAGAAGAGAAAATTACTCGGTGAATTGTTAAAGTTCGATTAACCAGAAACATGGTGTCAATTTATGATCTGAAGGTTACAGACATTGGGATCAGAGAGGGAAGAAAGATTCATGAAGAGGGTTGGAGAGCACCTAGGTGGGCAAAGTCAGATTGCTGTGTTAATTCGTTATCATCATGTTAACTCATGCAGTTTTGCTGTGTGTGTGTGTGCTAAGGCAATGCACACCCAGCCTCGTTGACGAGAAGGCTGAGTTGACGCTCCCTCCTCCTCTGTTTTCCACTTTGTTGCTTTCCTCATCAGTTGGCCTCTGGGGAAATGAGCTTGTTTGGTCTTCACAGTACCTTTAAATTGGCCATTTTTCAGTTGAATTTCCCCCCAGCTGACTGTGACTGAATCCGACCAACCTTCTGCAATGTGATGGATTATTCTCTATTCTGTCATCAAGAAGGCTGAAAAGAGGGTGACAGGAAAGTTGTCAATTTATAGGCTTTTCCTAAGGATACGTTCACTAGCTTTGGTGTGCTTTGCTTCTAAAAACTTACTTGCCCTCCGTTATACAGTAGTGTAGATTAAGAGCACTAAGGGAAGTTTTTGTCATCTTTTCAACTTAATGGGTTATTTTAATTAATGGACCATAAGTGTATAACAATGGCATTGTCATATTACCTCCTGGCTATGTCTCCGCAAAGACACAGAGCTCCACATCACTGGGAACCTTCTCCTGAAAAACACCCCAAGGTGGCTCTGGCATGAAAAAGTCACATTTTCAAAACCATCAAAGTGATTTGCTCTCAGCATTGCTTCTAAGCATCTGGATTTGTGAAAGCAGGAAGTATATATATATACTATATTTAGAAAATTTTTATGATTGTAAAATGATCTGGAAGAGTTTAGAAATTGCAGTATAGCTTATCTAAACAAATAGAATATATAAAGAGAATAGATATTATTAATAACTATGCAGTGGGTGTGTATGTCAGTGGGAGAACAGCTGCATGGCTGTGTGAGGACTTGGGTTTGATCCTTAGCACCACAAAAACTGGGAAGCTGAAAAAAAAAAACAACTTTCTATCAATTTTGTAAGTGGTAGATTAATCAGTGCATAAACACTTATCAAAAATAATATTGTATGTTGATACTAAAAAAGAATATAATATTCAACTTATTTCTTAAAAGAGTACCATACCATCAACGAGGGGGTAATCAAGACATTGCTAAGTCAGTATGCAATTCTTATTTTGTACCTGGCTAGATGCCAACCGTGAGAAATTGTTTGGAGAGTATAGTTAGCATGCTGTGCGCTTCCCTGGGGAGATAGAGAGGAAACTTCTTCCTCTCTTATAACCAGTTGCATTTGGGCTTCAATATATAAACTCAGGACCTTGTGTCTGATTCATTCAAACCAATATGTTGTTTTCCTAATGAGCTAACTTAGTTTTTTTTTTTTTTTTTCCTAGATCAGATTCCTAGAAGGAACCTACTGGAAAGGTATTGTACTTGAGAGGCTATGTGGAGGGGTGGTACCCTCCAATAGAAGTTGCCTGGGCCTGTGGCTAACAAGTGGCCATAGTCACCTCAATGAGGTATCATTCATATCCATCAAGTACAATTAATAACTGCCAAGTAGTAAGGTAATAGAGAGGGGTTTCAAACACTTCACAAAGTGTTCCTCTAGAAAAAGCATGGGACATACTTGGTATCCCAAGTAGAATAATATTCCATTACAACTCTTATCAGTGAAATCATTTCTAGACCTATATTTCTTCCCTATCTCTTACCTAACCCTGGAGAAGTAAAATGTAGTAAAATGAGGAGAGAACTGTGAGGATTGCAAATAGCAAGGAAGAGATGGAAGGACTGAAATATATAATATTCATGAGGAATCTGGATATTAAATATTTATCCTATTCTAAATATGCATGATACATAATGGATACTACATATTTGAGAGGCACTCAACATTCAGAATATTCTGACTAAAGATGAGGTATCTGAAGCACTCCACATTTATGAGGTCTTAATTTAGCCACAAATTGGTGACATTCATTCCATTCCCATGTGTCTTCTTCCCAAAGACAAAAATATAATTATGACTATTACCAAGCTGCATACATGGCCAATCATACTTCTTCCTGTATTTCTCCAGTGGAGAAAGAATGTCTTGCCCTTGGGCCCTGGACATTTTCTGTCAGTAGACTACTTTGCTTGAACTTCAGCTGTGATCATCATACAAATGTCATTAATAGGAAAGATGATATAGCTGAGTGACATATAGAACACAGGAATATTGTATAGAAAGGATGAGTTGGGTATTATATGGCCCTTCCAACCAACTTGTATCTGATTCTAAGTATATTTACGTCCCATTTTTTTCTTACCACTTATCCCTGGTTGCATTAAGTTGATTTTTACCAGTTCAATTATACATTATAATTTAAGAGTTTTAATTTTCTCTAGAAACATTCCATTCTGACCTTTGGGATTACTTGTATGATAGTGTGCTTGTATACCAAGATTGCTCTAAAGTAATGCCTCTTCTGATAGATTCTCATGTGAGTGTGCAGCTTAATAATGTTCATAACAAAATATTTATTAGATTATTTGTATAATCTCTTTATTGAAGTACTATAAATAGCATAATCCATAAATTATTTCTTCAGTGGATTCTCAAATATCCAGGGCTTTCTAGGCATCCAAGTGTGTGTTGACTACATAGATACATATTACCAGCCATGAGTGACTTTGTTTGAAATGTTTTAGACTTAAAGAAGGGTTGAAAAATAGTATAAAGAGTTACAAAATATTCATCACTTGTTCTATTTGCTTATTTGTACTACTACAAAAAATACCTGAAGAATACCTAAAATTCTAAGGAAAAAAAGTTTTTTATTTATCTCACAGCTTTGGTGGCTGAAAGTTCAAGACTGGGTGGTTCCATTGGGTTAGTCTCCAGAGAATGCCTAATGGCAGATGGCACTGTGGTGGAAACACTGTGGGAGCAAGAGATTAATTATATCAAGAGACAGAAATCCAGAGAGCAGCCATGGCTTTTGTAATGACTTATTTTTTCCTGAAATCTTTCTGGGAGATGGGCATATTTTTCTGAGGAAAGAATGACTTAAGGGACCTCTTACATAACTCTTAAAGGTTCTGTTACCACACTGCCACACTGGGGACCAAGGCTCCAATACAAAAACACCTTAGGGGACAAACCACATCCAAACCATAGCACCCTGATTCCATTATCTTAAGCATTTTACCAAGAACATTTATCAAAGCTACCGCTGGTGCACTATGAACTAAACTGTGGGCTTTGTTCTCATTTTATCAAATCTCCACTACTGTTCTTTTTCTGTTTCAGGATCCTATCTAGGAAGCCACATGGCCTTAATTGTTGTGTGTATTCTTAGTCTGCTAAGATAGTTCTTAAATACTTTTGTCTTTCATAAACCTGACATTTTAAAGAGTACTTTTTTTTTTTAGCTACTTTGTACTCTGCCTCTCAGTTTGTGTCTGAAGTTTCTCATGAGTAGACTGAAGGTGTACTTTTGGTGAGTCCTCGGGACTCATCAGATAGCACATGACATAAATGTCTCACTGAGGATGTAGCTCAGTGGGAAAGTCCCCCGGGTTCAATCCCAAGTACTGTTAAAAAAAAAAAAAAAAAAATTAAAAAAAAAATAAAATTAGTGCCAGAAAGCCTAGGTGGTACAGTTAAGACTCAAGTCAATATATTTTATGCCCAGTAATGGGAACACAGTTTCTTCTACTACATCTTTAGGGCAGAGGTTTGAATTAATCTAATTTGAAATTGGGCTGGGTTTGGTTTGTTGATGTGATTGCCCTGTGGGCCACAAGTGTTAAATTATATGGAGGCGCTCTGTGTTTAGTATTTTGTTAAAAGATTGGCAGGTTAAACAGCATGAGGCAACAGGAAAATCAGTGGTTTGATGTTTTGTTGAAATAGCATTCTGCCAATCATCCAGCCAGGCAGTTTATTTTTATATCTCTCTGACCTGCCATCAGGGTCAAATTCACTTCAATAACTTAGGCAGAGTCCACAAAAATGCTGGAGATACTTCTAGAAATATTTATTTTCCTCATCACTATCAAAGCTAAGATTCTGCATGTGCAAAAAATGTCCATGTGATTTTTTCAGCATTAAAGTTCTCCTAAATTTAGTCTTAAATCTTTCCATCTTAAATTACACCAGTTCTCTTGCTGTTCCATCAGCTACCCCTCACTGTCTTGAACCACACACAACCTATCATAAACTTCTTCAGCTTTTATTTAAATGAGTGAGTTTTAAAGTTACTGTTGGCAGAGGAAATATTTCTTGTCTTCTTAGTAAAATATATATATATATATATATATATATATATATATATATATATATATACACATATATATATATATACATACATACATATATATAAAAATTGAATACATTTTAGGTCAAAAGTATCAATTAACTTGACAGGACAGAAATAATATAAAATAAATAAAATAAGTCACTGTGGAATCTCAATGTGGTAGTAGAACTCTGTGGTGGGGCAAGAAAAAGTTTCTGTCACGCCTTGATGTTATTTCTGTGCTAGTTCTATAATAGCTCTTTGGACAATATTCAGAAAGCTGTCTGATTTTAGCATTAAAAATTATGTGAATTTAAACTTGGTTCATCTACATCAAAATTTTTCATAAATATATAAAATGAGATAGGCCAAAAAGATTTCTAAGGGCCTTTCTGATCACCAAATTATTTGGAGTGCAGAACTTCTTACTCCTGTCCAACTGTAACCTAGTACTATCAGTAATTTCAACATTAAAAATGATTTTCTGCACCAGGATTTAGGGGAAAATTATCCACAAAAATATTTGTTGCAGAACATGAGATCATGTACTTATTGTTGTACAAAGCCATTATTTATTTGTGTTAGTCATTTAGAACACTGATTATTTACTGACTTGACATAAGAGAAAAAAGAACTATAACAAATGAAGTAGCTCTGAAACATATAACATTAAATAAAAAAATCCAGATTGCCATATACATGTTATTTTTCTTCCTTATTTAACACCTTTTGAACAAACTATTTCATTGTTATGCCCTAATGTGGCACAAACAAATACTGAATTCCCCAAATGGAAAATGAATTTTTCACATTCCAAAGAGACTTTGCAAGTTTCCAGTGTCCTGCTTCTTAGGCAAAAAAAAAAAAAAAAAAAAAAATGTCATTTTCTTCAGATAATTTTGAGTTGAGAGAAGGTAAATTACAATGACTCTTTAAAATTTTAAATTAATTTTAGTAAATTAAGTACTGACAGTGTATTTCTTTGGAGAACCTGATACTTGAAAAACCAGAGATCTGTCATTTCTTGGAGAATTTTTTTTTTTGACACTAAGAATATGTAGACAGAGGTGGTGGAGTAGAGGAAAGGTGGATTCCAAGCAGTGCTATGGCTAAGGACCAAAGCAGTGGGTGTGGAGCTTCTCAGCAAGGTGGGTGAAAGTGGGATTTGACTAAAATTCAATATTGGGCACTTAAGGATTTAGAAGTTGGGTACGATAAACCAAAAAGAAAGAATACATTGGAGCCATACGGTAACACTGGTGCAGATTCACCACAGATAGAGGGGGAACAGTGTGTCTATGAGAAATGTTGAGAACAAAAATGGTCCTAGAAGATGTGGGGGGAAAGGTGCACTCATACGTTGCTGGTGGGAGAGCAAATTGGTGTGAACACCATGGAAAACAGTATGGAGATTCCTCAGAAAACTTGGAATGAAACCAGTATTTGACACAGTCATCCCACTCCTTGATTTAATACCCAAAGGACTTAAAATCAGCATAGTACAGTGACTCAGCAGCATCAATTTTATAGCAGTTTAACCCATGATAGCTAAACTATGGAACCAACCTAGGTGCCCTTCAACAAATGAGCAAATAAAGAAAATGTGGTACATATACACAATAGAATAGTAATCAGCCTTGAAGAAGAATGAAATTATGGCATTTACCAGTAATGGATGGAGCTAGAGAATATTGTGTTAAGGTAAATAAGCCAATCTCAAAAAATCAAAGGCTGAATGTTTTCTCTGATATGTGGATACTAATTCACAATAGGAGGAGGGTGGGCTTGGGAAGAATAGAAACTCTGGAATAGATAGAGGGGAGTGAGTAGAGGGGAGAGGTATATGGGGGCAGAAACTATGGTAGGATGAATCGGACATTAATATTGTATGTGCATCTAATGTTACATGACCAGTGTGATTCTGTATCATGTACAACTAGAAGAATGAGAAATTATATTCCATTTATGTATGATGTGTCCAAATGTGTTCTACTGTCATGTATAACTAATTACAACTTAAATAAATAAAAAGAAAAAAGCTGCCTAATCTTAGCTGATTCAGAGGCTGTACTGTGCATTGGTGCTTAAAAGCATGCTTTGTTTCTCAACTGTCATTTGAGAGCTGAGGCAAGAGCCATTGGGGGTAATTGTGACTAGAGGAATCTGGACTCGGGAAATGAGAAGAAAAAAGAAACATTGCCACAATATCTCAGCAGTTGCCTTTCATGTGACATAGGCTGTGCCTGGTGGAACATTAGTGAAATAGGCACAGAGTAGACTGTACACCGGGGCCTTTGAGTCAGAAGGGTGAAGGGAAGCCAGACTCATTTCTCCTTTGTCTGGCAGCTCATGTGACTATCTGAAGCAGGCCAGAAGTCTGAGCCGGTAGAGGTGAATACTCTCAGTGGCTAAGCCCAGAAAGACTGTGCTTGCCCTCAGTGAGTGGAAGACCAGTCCCTTGCCACAGATTAGATTTCTTGGGAGGCTACTAAGAAGCAGACTTACATTAGACCTCAGCTACTGTCAATCTCATCTAAGGCAGCCGCCACCCAACAAAGCCCCTGAGGCCTGATTAGACCTAAGCCCCATCTGCTAGAACTCACCCAACAGAACTTGCAGAAATTATACACTGATGGTGCACCAAACTGGTCTGAATAGACAAAATAACCAACTGACAGTACTTCCTGATTCATCCTACCTCCTACTGGTGAGAAGGGAAGCTGAGTCTTATATTAATCAGCTTCAATCTTGAGCCTCTGTAACTGGAAGCTTAGAGAGTATCATAGAAACAAGACAGGGTTAATGACCCCCACCCCTTCCTTGCTCTATCAGTGCATAACTCAAGAAAAATTGGAACAAAAGAGACATAGACAGTGACCACTCTATCAAGTCAACTACTTTGACTGAATCAGTGGAGACTGTTCCTTTGTTCTTTATGACAAAATTTTTTAATATTTTTAAATTTTTAATTTTTTTAAAAATTCTGTGTGTATGCATATGTGCATGTACATGTGTATCAGCCTGTGAATTCTTACTGAGCTGACTGGCCCAGGAATATCTATACATATTTATTTATTTTTCTCTCATTTTTAGCCTTTTAAAAGTGTAATTTTTTTTTTTTTTTTTTTTTTTTTTTACTAGCATTGTCTTTTGAAAGTTTGGGGTTTGGGGATTGAATATTTTGATTTGGTTTCCTATTATTTTCATTTGTTTTATTTGTTTTATTTTTCTTTCTCTCTTATCTTCTCCTGCTATTAGCTGAGTTCTATTGTTCTCTCTCCCTCACTTCAAAACTAACTTTCTTCTATTTCCCCCTTCTTTTTTATAAGCATTACTGGCTACATCTCTTCTGCATTCTCTGTTCAGTTTTTGAATTTGTAAAGTCTTTTTTAACTTCCTAACATATTTTCTTTTCTCTTAATTAACTGTATTTTTCCATCTTTCAGATCTAATTAGCTTATATAACTCCTGCCCCCAACATTGATGCTGATAAAGTCATTACGACTATGAATGATACAGTTAATACCTGCTGTTTTCTTTAAGGCCAGATGTATTTAATGTTATTGTTTTTACTGTTGACAGTTGTAGAAACTGCCTTTCCTGTATTTAATGTTGAAGATGTCATAGTGGATATTTATTTTAATGCCAGGTATTGTTTGCAGTGGTTGTTACTATTGTTTATTTTGGCCCATTCTGGGAGGTACTGGGATCCTATGGGGACACTAAAAGTTCAGATATTATATATTCTGCTGCTGAAATAAACATTCCTTAGCATTACTCCAACTCAAAGAAGTGAAGAGACCAAATAGAGCTCCAAACCAATAACAAGGACCTGAGGAGGAAAACTCAGGGACAACAAATTGGTGCAACCACTATGGAAAACAGTATGGAGATTCCTCAGAAAACTTGGAATGGAACCAGTATTTGACCCAGTCATCCCACTCATGTCGTCTACTCAAACATCAAGAACACAGAAGTCCCAGATCAAATAAGATAGTTACACAGAAAAGGACATGCACAAATAGGTAGGGGATTCCACCTCAATTGCTGTACAAGTTTAAGACCTCTGAAAACATGAAGAAAGGGGCAACAAATCTCCCCCAAAATTCAAAATATCCCAAGAAGGGATTCCACTGCTAGTGAGGTGGATGAAAGCCCAGAGAAAGACTAGTAAGAACTGATTATTAAAAAGTTCAATGAATTCAAATATCTAAGGAAGGAATTAAGAGAGTCTTTACAGGAGATGAAAGACCATCTTGATAAAGAAAAAGAAATAATGAAAAGAAATCAAGAAGGACACCTGGAAATGAAAGACATATTGATCAAATTTAAAATTCACTTGAAGGAATAGCTAACAGATTGGAATGCATAGAAAATAGAACCTCAGCTCTTGAGGTCAGAACAGGTCACACTAAGAGGCAAACAAATAAGGTTCACTTCTGATATTTCAGTTCAGACCTTAATATCAACGAGGGCCAGAAATGATATATTTCAAGTCTTAAAAGAAAAAAGCTGCCAGACAAATTTGCTATACCTAGGAAAGCTCAGTTTCAAATTCTATAGGGGAATCAAAACTTTCTACATTAAGAATAAACTAAAAGAATTAACGAGCACCAAAACACTACTACAAAGAATACCCAAAGATTAAATTGCACAAGGAGAAACAAAAAAGAAAAATTCCAAAAGCTCTCAAACAGAGGAAGTTTAATATAATAAACTACTAAATGAGAACCAGAACAGGGTAAAATATAGTAAAAAGCCCCAAATGGCAGTAAATCCAAAACATATATTCACACTAATGCTGAATGTTAATGCTCTCAATTCTCAAAAGACACACATTAGCAGACTGGATGCAAAAAACAAAATCTAACCATATGTTATTTTTGAGAGACTCATAGGCAAAGATATCTATATGCTGAAGGTAAAAAAAAATGGCAAAAAATATTCCAGGTATATATATTTTTTTAAAAGTAAGAATATCTATTTATATATCTGATAAAGACAATTTCAAGCAAAAAATTAATCAGAAGAGACAAGTTCACTACATCCTAGTAAAGAGAACAATTAAACAAGAAGATATGAAGATAGTAAACATTTATGCCCCAGTGTCAACATACCCAATACATGGAAAAAATACTTCATAACATTAAATCTCATATAGATTCCAACACAAAAATGCCAAGTAATTTTAATAAACCCTTATCACCAATACACTGGTAATCAAAACAAAATCAATGGAGATATCTCCAACCTAAACAACATTTAAAACAAAGGAACCTAACTGACATCTACAGAATATTACTACACAAAACATCTTAATTTACCTTCTTCTCAGCTGCAAATGGAAACTTTCCAAAGTAGAGCATATTCTATGCCATAAAGAAAAGCTAAGCAAAAACAAAAAAAATTGATATAATCTCTTGTATCTTAACAGACCATAATGAAGTAAAGCTAGAAAGCAACAGGAAGAAAAATAACATGAACCACATAACACATGGAGATTGACCAGTACACTCCGAAATGATGATTGAAGAAGAAATGAGAATAGAAATTAGTAAATTTTTAGGAAATAAATCAGAACAAAGACACAACATGTCAAAATCTCTGGGACAATATGAAAGCAATCCTAAATTGTATATTTATTGCACTTAGTGCCTACATTAAAAAAAATTAGATCCCAAGTAAGCTTTTGCTCAACCTCAAGGCCTTAGGAAAATAAAAACAAATTTAACTCCAAATTAGTAGAAAACAGAAATTAAGATCAGAGACAAAATCAATAAAATTACAAATAAGAAAATAATACACAGGATCAATGTAATTAAGAATTGGTTCTTTGAAAAGATTAACCAATACTTAGCCAAACTAACTAGAAGAAAGTGAGAAGAAGCAAATCAGTAAGATCAGAGAATAAAAAGGAGATATCATCACAGAACCTTCTGAAATCCAGAGGATAATCAGAATCTATTTTGAAAAATTTATATACCAACAAACTGGAAAATATGAATGATACTGAAAAATTTCAAGATACATGTAACCACCCAAATTGAATCTGGAAGATATAAAAAACCTAAATGAACCTATGAAATGAAATTGAAACATCAATTAAAAGCCTTCCAACAAACAAACAAAAAGCCAAAAGCTGATGGACTGTCAGCTGAGTTCTTCTAGACCTTTACAGAAGAACTAACACCAGTCTTTCTCAAATTATTGCATGCAATTGAAATGGAGGAAACACTTCCAAATTCACTTTATGAAGCCAGTATAATTGTAATACCAAAACCTGACAAAGATACATTAAGGAAAGAAAACTACAGACCAATATCCCTGATGAAAACAGATGCAAAAATTCTTAACTATTAGTATCCCAAAACACATTAAAAAATAATATGCTATGATCAAGTGGCTTTCATTCCTGGTTGATTCAACATATAGAAATCAAAACAAATATACAAATCAATACATGCAATTCATCACTTAAACAGAATTAAGAAGGAAAATCCCATGATGATCACAATGGATGCAGAAGAGTCCTTTGAAAACACCTAATACTCATTCATGTTAAAAACACTGGAGAAGCTAGAGATCAACACAACTTACCTCAACACTGTAAAGGCCATTTATGGCAAATCCAAAGCCAACATCATAATAAATGGGGAAGAAACAGCATTCCCTATATATATTCAAGAATAAGACAAGGCTGGCTACTCTCACCACTCCTATTCAATAGAGTCCTTGAAATATTAGCCAAAGCAATAAGTCAAGAATAGAATATCAAAGTGATCAAAAGGAAAAGGAACTATCAAACTATGTCTGCCAATGACATGATCCTATATCTAGAAGACCCAAAAACTTCA
Source organism: Callospermophilus lateralis (assembly GCF_048772815.1). Classification (NCBI taxonomy): domain Eukaryota; kingdom Metazoa; phylum Chordata; class Mammalia; order Rodentia; family Sciuridae; genus Callospermophilus; species Callospermophilus lateralis. The sequence goes on along the minus strand of NC_135313.1, from coordinate 104,814,441 downwards.
CCAAAAGACTTATATTGTTTATAAGTGAGTTTAGCAACATACATAAATTAATGTTTTTTCTATACTATTAGAGTGATTCAGAGCCAAGGAAGAAACCAGGAAAATAATCCCATTCACAATACTCTCAAAAAAATTAAAAAAAAAAAGAAACACCTTGACAATTAACATAATCAAGGAGGTATGACAACTCTACAGTGAAAATACACAATACTGAAGAAAGCAATTGAAGACCTTAGAAGATGGAAAGACATTGGAAAGAAATCCCATGTTCTTGGATAGGCAGAATTATTGTTGAAATGGCCCTACTACCAAAAGCAATATATAGATTCAATGCAATCCCCATTGAAATTCTCAATACATACTAATGACATTCTTTGTGTGTGTGTGTGTGTGTGTGTGTGTGTATGAATTATATTCAGATTAAATTTGTCTTTAGCATTCTTCAGTTTTTCACTTTCTATTTTTTATGTAAGTTTTATTTATTTATTTATATATGACAGCAGAATGCATTATAATTTTTATTACATATATCGAGCACAATTTTTTATGTCTCTGTGGTTGTATAAATAGTATATTCACACCAATTCGTGTCTTTATACCTGTACTTTGAATAGTAGTGATCTGTGGCACAATAATTAAAATCAAGAATCAATAAATGGGATGGACTCAAACTAAAAAGTTTCTTTTCAGTATAAAAAAAAAAAAAAAAAAAAAAAAAAAAAAAAACTCTGTGAGGTAAATAGAGACCCTACATATTGGGAGCAAATATTTACCCTTCACACATCAGATAGAGCACTAATCACTAGGGTATATAAAAAGCTCAAAAAGCTAAACACCAAAAAAACAACCCAATCAATAAAGGGCCAAGGACCTGAAGAAACACTTCTCAGAAGATGATATACAATCAATCAACAAATACATGAAAAAATGTTCATCTTCACTAGCAATTAGAGAAATGCAAATCAAAACCACTCTAAGATTTCATCTCACTCCAGTCAGAATGGCAGCTATTATGCATACACACCAATGACATTCTTTACAAAATTTTAAAAAAGGATTCTTAAATTGATTGGGAAGAATAAGAGATGTAAAATAGCCAAAGCAATATTAAGCAAGAAAAGCAAAGCAGGAGGTATCACAATATCTGATCAGAAATTATACTACAGAGCTGTAGTAAGCAAAACAGCATGATATTGACATCAAAATAGGCATACAAGACAAAGACAAATCTACATGCCTATAGCCATCTGATATTTGACAAAAATGCCAAAAAAAAAAATACATTTGGGAGAACAGATACCCTTTTTAACAAATGGTGCTGGGAAAACTGGATAGCTATAGGTAGAAAAAGGAAACTAAACCCCTATCTTTCACCCTGTGCAAAATTCAAATGGGAATGGATCAAAGACTTAGGAATGAGACCCAAAATTTTACAACTTCTAGAAGAAAACAGAGTCAGTACTCTGGCAACTATTTCTTAACAAGATCCCCCAAACTCAAGAAATCAAGAATCAATAAGTGGAATGCCATCAAAGTAAAAAGCTTCTGCACATCAATGGAACCAATTAAGTGCCTAAAGACAGCATCTATAGAATGGGGGAAAATCTTGGCCAGCTACTTATCTGATAGGGGGTTAATATCCAGAATATACAAAGAACTCAAAAAACTTAACACTACAACCCCAAATCAAATAACCCAATCAATAAATGGGAAAAAGAAATAAATAGGAATTTCTCAGAAGAAGTAACACAAATGGCCTACAAATATATTTAAAAATTGTTCAACATCTCTAGCAATCAGGAAAATGCTAGTCAAAATTACACTAAGACTTCATCTTGCTCCAGTCAGAATGTCAATGATTAATAACAATAGGAACATAATAAATTCTTGTGAAATTGTGGGGAAAAAGCTACACTTGTACATCATTGGTGGGACTGAAGAATAGTACAACTACTCTGGAAAAAAGTGTGGAGATTCCTTAAAAACAAACAAACAAACAAACAAAAAAACTAAAGATAGAACCACCAGATAACCCACCTATCCCACTTCTTGGTATTTTCCCAATAAAATTGGCATATTATAAAAATACAGCCACATCAATGTATATAACAGCACAATTCACAATAGCTAAATTATGGAATTAATCCAGGTGCCTGTAAATAGATGGATTGATAAAGAAATTATGGTATATATTCTCAGTGGAGTTCTACTTGGCCATAAAAAAAGAAAGAAATTACAGCATTTGCCAATAAATAGATAGAAATGGAGACTATCATGCTAAGTAAAATAAGCCAAAGTCAGAAACACAAAGTTTGAATGTTTTCTCTCTCCACATTCATATGCAGAGGGTAGAGTAAAAGACAGGGCAAAGGGAGTGAAAGATAGGATTATATAAATAACTCAAATACAAATTAATAGGTGAGTGAAAGGGTGTTTAGTAGAGGAAGGAGAACTGGAGAGGGGAGGGAGGAAGGGAAGGAAAAATTGGAGGGAAAAGGTGGGTAATTTGAACTGAAATAGCTATCCCTTCATACATGAATTTGTTGGGACAAACCTAATTACTAGGTAAACTATAAAGCACTAAGAAAAAAAAAATATTTATTTTGAGTCCTCAAATCTGAAATCAAGTATTAGAAATAAGCTGATAAGAACAATAACATGTTTTTTAAACTTTTCCAAAGTATTCTGCATGATTAAATATTTAATAATATAAATATTATTAAATAAATAATTATTTATTAAATAAATGTTAAAGTAAAATATAATATAAAATTATATATATACATATCATATTATTTTTTTAAAAAAAATCCATAAACATTCATAACAATTACCTGGATTAAAGTGAAGAACAGAATTAGAATCACAGAAACTTTTTCCTTGTGTTTCCTCCCAATAAATTCCTATCTTTTAGTGGTGACATCTACTGAGGCTAATAGCAGCAAATTCTCTTTTTAAAATTCACATTATTCTATAGCATGAATTACTTTTCATCTGGCTTCTTTTGCTCAACATTTTGCCTATGAGATTTATCCATGATGTTATGTGTAGTAGCATTTTTCATTTTTTTTAAAAATGTCTTTGCCCATTTTTTTTAACAATTGTTTTTTGTTTTTTTACGTTTAGTTTTTGGCACTTGTTACATATTCTGGGTACTAACCTCTGTCAGATGTACAGTTGACAAATATTCTCTGCCACTCTGATCATTGTCTCTTAACTGGGATCATTGCTTTGGGAGGTGTTTTAGTTTGAGGTAATACCATTTGTTTATTTTTGCATTTGTTTCCTATGGTTTAGGATCTTCTCCAAAAAATTCTTGCCCATTCCAATATCCTGGAGCATTTCATCCATCATTTTTTTTCCTTGTATTTTCCAGAATTCATGTTTTATATGTACATTTTTAATCTATTTAAAAATTTATATTTAAGTTCTAAGGAAAGTTCTGTGCTTACTACCCTTTTTCACTCCTACTGAATGGAGTCTTTGCTAGGGGTAAGAATGAGTTAGTAATAGTGAATCTATCCTTGACCACTAACAATAAGCTGCCACTAAGCTATGTTAAATGTGTGTCTCACATCTGCAAGGAACTTAATCGTGGGATGCACCTAGGCCCACTCCACAGCTGGTGATAATACAGATTAATATAAGAGTTTAGGTGGGTGTGGTAGCACATGCCTATAATCCCAGTGGTTTGGGAGGCTGATGCAGGAAGATTGTGAGTTCAAAACTAGTCTCAGAAATGTATTGAGGTCCTAAAGCAACTCAATGTGATCCTGACTCTAAAAAATACCCGAGTGAAGGTATTTTGGTGCTTTTCCAATTGTTTTCTGTGGGGAGATGATCAATGGAGAATCTTAGCTGCCACCTTGCTCTGGCCTATGGCTGCTCTATTTTGACTGGACCTTACTGCTATGGTGCAAGGACTCTTTCATACAATCTATTTTGGTGTCTAACTAGAAATTCTTCCTTTTTGCTTCTTTCGCTCCCTCCCTTCTTTCATGTCTCTCTCTTTTTTTTTTTTTTTTTTTTACCGCCTTGGGAAATTCTGATTTCTAACTTCTTTGTAGCAAAATATTTTCTCAGATTCTTGGCCCTTCACATTCTACTCTTTACTTGCTAGGAAATACATATACACAAGGTAGAACTGAACAATACCTAAAGGGAGAAACTACCTACAAATTTCAGGATCACTTTTTTTTTTTTTTTTTTTGGCACTTGTCTCTGAGATGAATTCTAGATAGGACAGAGGGATGGGAGGGAATGGGAGAGGCAGGGGACTAGAAAGGGCAGTGGAATGTGATAAACATCATTATCCAAAGTACATGTATGAAGACACGAATTGGTGTCAACATACTTTATATACAACCAGGGATATGAAAAATTGTGCTGTATATGTGTAATAAGAATTGTAATGCATTCCACTATCATTTATTTTTTTTAATAAATAAGAAAGAAAGAAAGAAAGAAAGAAAGAAAGAAAGAAAGAAAGAAAGAAAGAAAGAAAGAAAGAAAACCCTGTCCCTCTATCCTGGTTCCATTGCCAAAGCCTTCATTCAACCCACCCTGGCTTCTATTCACATGTAATGTGAATGGCAGGTTTTCTGAGGCAAAATGTTAACAGTAAATAGAGACTGTCTTATCCTGCCTATATTTATTGCTTTCATACGTCTTCAGAAAATTGGATTCTGTATTTTATTTAAGCCTTATGGTTTCTCTCAATGGTAGGATTGATCATTAAGTTCCATTGGCATGGTTGGAAGTGAGAGTGAAAATTTTAAGTAATTGTAGTATTATGATGCTTATTTGAAAAATGGAAGACATAAAAAACATTGAAAGAGAATGTAAAAATTTTCTGTGATCATGAAGTAAGGATTTTCTAGATCAATAATTAGAATTTTGAACACAAAAACTTGTGAATCTTTAAGAAAAATTGTACTGTTTTGGTTAAATCTTATCCATACACCAAAGAGGAAAATTAAAGTTCCAACAATCCTAACTTAAAACAGAATACAATCTTGAGTATATATTTATGAATATCCACTTAAATAAAATATTACATGTGTGGTTTGGGATATATAACTCAATGGTAGAGCACATGTTTAGCATACACAAAGCCCCGGATTCAATCTCTAACACTAATAAATAAATGAATGGAATTAAAATAAAATATTAAAAATGAAAAAATATCCATGAATTAGGTGTTGATAAAATGTGTTTTTAAAGGAAGATATCATATGGGATATTCCTGGAAATAAAAATGTCTCCTAACCTTTCTTCACATGAATTCTAACACTATTGTCTTGACCAACAGTTGTGTGTTCAATATATTAATATAAATTAATATATTTAAAATACCCAAATGAGTGGCTGCCAAATGTACTTTTGAAATGGGAAATACGGCATGCCTTTTGTGGCATGTTACAATGCTTATAGTGTTTTTCACTTTCTTCACTATTTTATAAAGACTCTATAAGGTAGTTCCATATGTTATGAAGGAAAAAGAAAGTGGATGCGAGATACAGCCATAGGAATTTACCACGGAAAATGAGAAATTCATGACAAAGTCAGAAAATAAACTCCAGAATTCTGTTTAAGCCTAAACCTCAGACTCTTCATTACTTTTAGAAAAGATGAATATGTTGGGAATATATCCCAAGAGCTTTGCTTTTACCCTACATCTCTTTATTTACATTCAGGAATTTGAATACATAAAATGAATTACATAAGGTACAGCTTCTGAAGCTTAGATTGAAATGTTGTGGAAATGCCTGCATTAAAAGCATAACTGAATGTCCCTTTCTTGATCTTCATATACACTCACAGTAGGTCCTACCTTTTCCGTAGGTCTTCTCTTTAGGAAGTTAGGGAGTTCTCAATGAGAATCTCACATAAGCACAGGCAAACCTGTTTGTAGAGCTCAATACAAATGGTGTCCTTGAAGTTGCTGGTATGTTATCTTTGGGAGCAAGCACAGTTCTCCCCACAGGACCCAGTGAATTTCTTGAACTGCTCTTCTAGACATGACAAATTCTGATAATGTTCTTCTGTTCATGAGGTTTTCTTTCATGTAAAATATTTATGAGATATTTGATACCTCCAAACAATTAGAATTTTAAATTTTTACATAAGACTAGAATGAGTAAGATTCTCTTATTTGTGTGAAACATATTGTGAGAGACACTTAAAAGCAGCAATGCTTGTCTGGAATGTGATACAAAGCTTGTTGAAACAAACCCTGTCCACACTGTAGAGCTGAATTTCATAGTAACTATGTTAGGAAATAAATAGGCACAAATGATGATATACATATAACTTCACTTCCCTTCTCACAAATAAGCCATTATTAAATTCTTGGCTCAAGATAGGCCCTCTCCTAATTAGTGCCATTGCAAGAATTTATCAGAATAGATCAGCAATCTTTGAAAAGGCTAGAGATATCTCAATTTCTTAGATCCTAGTTGGAACATCCCACCAATGAAATCTTACAAATGATTTCACCTGAACATTGAAAAAAGACAGGCTCAAAGTATCTCTACAAAAAAAAAAAAAAAAAAAAGCACAATGTCCATGTCAGATGCATATAGTTGGTGTCATTAGTTGTCATAGAAGCAGATACTCATGGATAGCATAGCCCTTCAACTGGAAACAATACAATAATGATCCTCATTTCCAAATAATTGATTTCCCTACTGATAGTATTGTATTTTATATACTTGAGTCATTTATACTGAATTATCATACCAATTTCTATTTTATTTTACTGAACCTAGTAACAAACTATGTATAATTTTGTAAAAATTGAGGTTTTTTTTTCTTTCTTTCAATAAAGCTTTCTTTCTTAGAATAGAAAAATGAAATAAATTGTTCTGGAAGAAACTTTCAGAATATAAGTCTAAGTTAAGCAAAACTTTTTAACATTTTCCTTGGAACATATAAGTGTTCAAAGATTACCATTTCATAGTTTTGCTAATTTAAAAAAAAATGATTCAGATAATTGCTATGATTTTTTTTATCTTTAGGTGTGATCACTTGTAGTATGCTATTATTCTGTCACAAAATAAAAGGTTAAAAAGTCCTTAGTAATTTCCTGAAATGAGCCACCTTATTTAGTTTAAGAATTCAGAAAGATTAGAATCTTTTAAAATGCATTTTGCTCAGAGATGTAAATACCTTAAAAACTGTGGGAGAATGAGGGGAGTAGATTCAGTTGTAGTTTTTACTAACAAATGCAGCTTTATTTGAATAAACATAATTGTCTTTTGCAATAAATGCACAAGTGAGATTTTATTTTACTTCCAACTGCTTTCATTCTAATTGTCATATAACTTTCGAAATCTAAAATGTCTAGATTTTGGTTTCAGGCCAAGGAAAAGCACTATTGTTACTTATGGACTGAATGTATATATCACTCCAAATTCATACATCCCCAGGGTGACATCATTTTGAGTTGGGAGCTTTGAGAAGAAATTAGATCATGAGTATATTGCCCCCATAAACGAGATTAGTTTACTTATTATTTATCAATCTAATTAGTTATACATGGTAATAGAATATATTTTGACATATCATATATATATGGAGTATAACTCTTCATTCTTCTGGTTTTGTTTGATGTAGAATTACATTGGTCATGTAACCATACATGCACATAGGATAGTAATATCCAATTCATTCTATTTGCCTATTTCCATTTCCCCTCCCTTCCTTTCATTCCCATTTGTCTAATCCAAACTATTTCTATTGTTCTGTAACTCCCTCTCTTATTGTGAATTAGCATCCACATATCAGAAAAAAAACAAAAAAAACCACTCAGCATTTGACTTTTGGGAATTGACTTATTTCCCTTAGTATAATATTCTCAAGTTCCATCCATTTACTGGCAAATGCCATAATTTCATTTTACTTTATGATTGAGTAATATTCCATTGTGTGTATAGACCACATTTTCTTTATCCATTCATCTGTTGAAGGGCATCTAGGTTGGTTTCATAGTGTAGCTATTGTGAATTGAGCTGCTGTAAACATTGAGTATACTAAAAAAAAAAAAAAAAAAAAAAAATTTCTCTATATAGATACCTGTCTACCTATGTTTATTGCAGTGCAATTCACAATGGCCACGTCATGAAATCAGCCTAAGTAACTGTCAATTCACAAATGGATTTTAACAAGAGTGGTATATATACACGATGGAGTCTTCTTCAGCCACAAAGAAGAATGAAGGCCTGTCATTTGTAGGAAAATGGATGAAACTGGTGATTATAATGCTAAACAAAGTAAGTCTGACTCAGAAAAGCAAGTTTGGGATATTTTTCCTCATGTGGGAAGTATATAATTTTTTTTTCAAAAGATGACATGAAAGTAACAGGGAAATAATAAAAGGAGAGGAAGGGAATTGGGGAGAAAGAAGGGGAGAATAAGGGAAGGTGATGAGGGATGGATATGATCAAAGTATGTTATTTAGGTTATTTGCATGTAAGAATATTCCACAATGAAATCCATTATTCTGTATAATTAAAAGGTACTGTCTAAAAATAAAAGGAAATACTACATCTGCAACTTCAAATACATAATTGTCTGCTGTTGGTGCTATGCTGCATGTGATTCTCAGCCATAAACTCTCACAGGGGTCTTAGAAAAAACACCAGCAGTCTTCTCCTCATTGACAGCAGTGCCCAAGTTCATTCTCTCCATAAGAGCAGACATGCCTCACAGCCCAGTTTCAGTGTGTGAGCTAAAGCATTTATGTCCTTAATCAGTTGGTTCAGTTGTACCCAGCATCACAGATGCATAACTTTCCCAGAACTGTTGAGACTGATGACATTCCACAAAACAGTTGACAAAATACAGACTGCAAATAGAAGAATTAAATTTGAACGTAGAACCTTTGTGACCTTGAATTAAAAACTTAAATAGACTGAGTTTCATTCTCGTTATCTTTAAAATAAGTTCAAAAATTTGTTTCATTTGGTTATTAGAACAGTTAAATTAAGTAACAAATAGCAATGATCTTCAAAATATTAAACGCTTGGAAGATATTACTTTAAATGATAATACTAATTATTTTAAATGATAATACTAATTGTTTTAAATGATATTAATATTAATTATTATCTTTCAACTATGCAGTAATCCACTCATGTTTCTCTTATTGTATCAAACTAAAATTCCACAGGGAATTTTAACTTGAAAATTAAGAGTTGTTTCCCTCAGTTTTCTTTTCTTCCTGTAACCTATGCAAGCTCCCAATCCCATTTAAAATCATTATCTTTAGTGTTTAACAAGATAGACATATGGTCCTGTTTTTTAAAGACACGAGTAAAATTAAAATATACTACTTTACATTAAAACATTCAAAGACTTAACAAGATGGCATAAGATTCACTCCTTTTTTTATAGGAGGAAAATCATGTTGAACAAAATCATATTACTCTCTGAAGCCTCTCAGTTCTTTGAATATTATGCAGAGAATGGTCTACCAGAGATATTAATCACACTAGAAAAGCATATCACAGAGAGAGCTCTGTTAGAGTACAATAAATTTTATTTTATTTTTTTTTTAGAGTAAATGAGGGAGTAGCTTTTTGCCTGTTTAAGCTGAAACATTTGCATTTCAATTGACATTATCCTTTTCAGCTTGAGATTTCTCAGCACAGCTCTCACAGGAAAGTGGCTCCTTACTGAATTCTCTTGTTTTTAAATTTGCCTACTAGTCAAGAGGATACTCAGGAAACAGCACTGATTATTGGATTATTTTAGACTGTTCTTAGGACAAGTTTACATCATGAAAGCACATGGTATCGAACCACAAAGAAAAGACATGCATGGTAATTGCCAACATTAATAAAGAACTGATTAGTGGACTCTTAGCAAAACAGAACTGTAGGAAACGGAATGGTCACCCATCTTCCTCCTAATTTCCTTACAGAAGAAACAGAAAAAAAATGGTCAGAAACAAACCCACTTTGTATACACCTCAAAAGCTATTAGAAGTCAAATGGCACATCCACACACCCAACTCAGTCTCCCAATACTGGACATGTCATGAGAACAGAAGGACATTTAAGAAGGCAGCCATTCCTATTTCCTCATTTACACCTGCAAGAACTGAGTCTCAAGAGGTGGAATGATCTACCCAGGATTCCAGGGATAATTGATCTCAGACCAGTGGCCTAAAAACCGGTCTCTGATTTCTAATATATGGTGGTGATGACTTTGTTTTCTGCGAAAATCAGCATCTGACTGGTTGGATGTTCACTGGTAATAAACCCCTTAAGTTTATTCATGACTCACCAAGCAGGGAGTGGTGACTGAACTGCTTCGACAGAGGAAGAAAGGGAAGCAAACTAATAAAAAATTTCTCCAGGTTCCCTCAATGTAAGCAGGCTTCTTTCCTGGTACCATATACTGTACTTGCCTCTGTCCTGTGCCTACCTCCTTTGCTAAGTCACTAATTCTTAATATCTCCTGCTTAGCTTAACCATTTGTGAGACTAGTTAAAATAACAGATACTGGGGCTCTTCTTAGGCCTAATGAATAAGGATCTCCTAGGGAAAGGCCCAATTGTCTTTAATTTTAAGAAAGTGATTCTGATACATGGTAAGGTTAAGGATGTGTTTTCCAGGCTACAGTTCCTAAAAAGCAGGAATAATTTCTTTATTCTACAACTTAATGCCCAGCATGAAGTAAACTTTAGTAAGTATAAGTTAATGGATAATAGAATGGGTTTCAAATCAAGCAATAGCGAGGAGCCACAGGAAAGATTTAGACTCATGAAATAAAAAGGGGAGAAAAATCACAGAACTTGAAACTTGGAGAGAATGTTAAAGGTCACTTAGTCCAATATCCACATTTTAGTATGAAGAAAATGAGACTTATAAGATTAAGCGATTCTCCCATGACCACACAGGTAATTGGAGCTCTTGAAGGAAGACTGTAATTCGAAGGATCTAGGGTAGGCCCCTGGTTGTGGAGGCTGATCTCAGGACTGGCTGTAGCATCTGGAAACCTGATACAAATGCCTACTATTAAGCACCACTGCAGATATACCAAGTCAGAAACTCTGGGGATGGGTCCCAGTGATCTATTTTAACAAATTTCCAGGTAATTCTGGAGCATTATCGGAAAATAAAATTAAAAAAAAAAAAAACCTATTCTTATCCATTTGTTTGAGAAAGTCACTCTAATAATGTTCATGTCAATTTGTTATAACTTGAAATCATTCTCTATTTTAGAAACATTCCAAGGCAATGTACTATATCTTTAGAGTAGACATATTAGTCAGGGTTTCCTAGAGAAATGGATAGGATATGCGCATATGTGTATTATAAAAAGGTAATTTATTAGATTGGCTTACACAATCAGAAGCTGTATAGTTCCACAGTGGCATCTGCAGGCTGGAGAGCTGGAAGAACCAGTAAAGTGGCCTCTCAATTGAAGGAGCTGATGCCTCAGGACAACAGGGAATAATGACACAGCCCCAGTCTGAGACCAAAGGTCTGAAAACTTCCTGGAGAATTTCTGGTCAGAATCCACTTTGGAAGGGTGAAGGATCTGGGGTAGATGTCCTTAGCAAATGCAGCTGTAAATGGAAGGATTCACTCAAGAAGAACTAGGTTTATGCTACGGCTTCCTTGTTCTTCCACTGTCTTGATCTGTCTGGGCCCCAACCTATATTACTTTGCAGCCCACATTAAGAGCCTATCTCCCCACAGTTTGCTGTCCCTAATCATTCCTAGAAACACCCTTCCTGACACATCCTCTTTGTCTGTAGCCAATCAAGTTGACAATTGAGATTAAATAAACATCACAGTAGGTGAGTAGAAATTTACCTAAAATCAAATGTTCTGTTTTATTATGCCATTTCCCTTTTGAAATTTGTTTGTTTTTCCTGGAACCTTTTAGAACTTCTGCAGATGTGAGTTTCTATGACATTTCCATAAATTCCATCCCCCACCATTGTATCCCATCAATAACTATGAGGCTCAAACTCCTTAGCTATACTCATACTCATTATACCATACTTTGTCTTATCAGTTAAGGTCTACACTACTCTACCAGTGCACACACATATTTTGTCATGGTTATGTATCTCCTGGCCTAGGCTATAAGAGTTATCAAACGAACTGACACTTCTTATTTTTTAATGTTCAAGTTCTTGTATGGTGATTATGTTAAATGAAAAATTTGTGAGGCAATTATTTTAGACTGAGCTTCTAATTTAGGCTCCAGCAGACCAGAAAAAACCAGAATGGAGTCATTCATATTAGTTGCTACTTATGCAAATTGAACGGAGAAGTAGACCATGTAGTATCAGGGTTCTCTAGAGGAACAGAACCAATAGGAAGTATATTATAAAAAGGGAACTTAGTAGATTGGCTTACATGACCAAAACCTGGGTAGTCCATAATGTCTGTCTGTAGGCTGAAGAGCTAGAAGAACTAGTAGCTGCACAGTCCAGGAGGCTGACGCCTAAGAACAAGAAGCATCAAAGGTGCTACCCTAGTCTGAGACCTAAGGCTTCTGGAAAGTCCCTGGAGAATCACTGGCAGAGTCCACCTTAGAAGAATGAAGAGGTGAGAGTCCGATATCCTTAGGCAATCACCACAGCAATCAAGAATCCATTCAAGAAGAATGGAGCTTGCATCTGCTGCTGCTTCCTTGTTCTTCCAACTTTTATTCAATCCAATCCACATCCTATTAGACAGTGCTGCCCAGGCTTAGGGAGGGATTCCACTTCAGTTTGCTACCCCATATGTCAATCATTCCTAGACTTGCTCACATTGACACACTCAGAAGCCTCTCAATCTTTTGGCATCTCTTAACCCAATGAAGTTGGCAATTCAAATTAAGCATTACAGGCCAGTTTTCCAAACAATAATAGATTTACAGCAAACAAATATGAAGGGCCTTCTCTCCTGATTTGGCATGATAAGGAAGTTCCCTTAGTCCTAGAGGAAATTAACCTGAAGCACCTGATTTGAATCAATCTTCTTTCCACACTAGGCTGTTTCCTTCTTTCTGCTTAAGCTTCCTTATCAAAATCAATTGGCAGAGCCCAATTCATAAAACACCAATCAAGACCTATTAGATCATTCAACTTAATTTAGTTAAATATTCTTTGACAATTGGTAATATAGGCTCTTAAAGTGAAAATTCAGAATTCAAATTCTAGCAATAATGTATATTAGCTACATTACCTTGGGAATTATTTAACTTTTAAATATCTTAGATTAGAAATGTACAAACCTTATTTCTAATATTTGATGTACAGAAAACTATAATAGATTTTAGCTGGTTCTACTATAGAAAATCTAACATTTTTATTCTCTAAAACAACCATCTTGTTGTTATTACTCTCTACTTTCTGTTATGGTTTGAACGTGTGGTGTCCCCCAAAAGCTCTTGTGTGAGACAATGCAAGAAGGTTTGGAGGAGACATGATTGGGTTATAGCCTTAGCCTAAGAAGTAAATTAATCTCTGATGGGATTAACTGGGTGGTAACTGGAGGCAGGTGGGGTGTGGCTGGAGGAAGTGGTTCTTTTGGGTCATGGTTATTTTATATCTGGAGAGTGGACTCTTCCTCTGCTTTCTGGTCACCATGTGAGCTGCTCCCTCTGTCACACCTCAAGCCACGAGGAATGAAGCCGGTTTGCTATGGACTAAGACCATGAGCCCTCAAATAAATTTTTTCTCCTCTATGGTTGTTCTGGTCGAGTCTTTTATTCTCAGCAGTGAGAAAGCTGACTAAAGCACTTTCTCAAATAAGGTCTACTGTACTCTAACAGAATACAAACATATTTTGTCATGGTTATGTATCTTCTGGCCATCAATAATGTCCATTAATGATATCCTTTCTTCCTCAAATTCTAATATTGGTACATGGCTGTCATTTCTACTATCACTTTGAAAACAATTTCTCCTTTTTGAATACCTTAATGAACCTCATTATTTTATCCTTCCAGTGATGCCTAAAACAAGGATTTCCTTAAGTTTTATTTAAAGTCTAAAAGTAATACTTCTTATTTAATTTAATGCCAGTTAGATATATGGGTGGAAATTTTAAAATCTAAAATACCATTTGAAAATTAGAACTATATGAATGTGGCTTTCACAGTCTGTGAGATAAGGAAGGTTTTGGGGATTTTTATGACAAACTGAAAATAATAATATACAGTTTATTTCAGGAATTCAAAATTTGGTCCATATTTGAAAATGAGTATAATTCACCATATCAATAACATAAATACAATCTGTATGATCAACTCAAAAAATTCAAATACAGGCTGTTATAAAATTTAGCCATTATTCATGACTAAAATGCAAAAAGTAGCAAAGAGAGGAAAAACTTCCTCAACCTGATAAAAGGCATTTATGTACAAATAAGCAGGCTAAGGCTAATACATTTAATGATAAAAGACTGAGTGATTTTCTCCAGTGATGAATAATTAAATATGGTTGTATTTCACCATTCTTACTCAGCATTGTATGAAAGGATATAACCAAGATTATTAGTTGAGAAAAAAATTAATATAAATCTTGCCCAGTTTAGAATATTTTTAAATTTTTTTTCAAATAACATGGTCACATTATTTGGAAATCAATCTACCAAAATTACAGGAAATAGTAAATTATTTTAGAAGGTCACAGTATATAAGTTTAATATACACAAATTCATTATGTGTGTGTGTGTGTGTGTGTGTGTGTGTGTATGTGTGGTGTATATACATATATATGTATTAGAGCTAAAATGTTCATGACACTTGTGAAAAGAACTGTAAGTTATACTTTGTTCAGGACCCCATGACAAGTGTAGGGACCACTGCAATTGTATTTTGTAGTAGGTGAGGGAGTTTGGGTTCAACTCCAAATACAACAAAGAAAAATAGAAACTCATAGTCAGGGGAAATCTGTGGATGGAAAATAACTAAGAGGCAACAACAGATATAAGAAAAATCTGCTGAAGCCCACCTAACAAGACTGACCAGGGCTGAAATAGGTTGGTGTGATCAAACATCAAATGGTGAATGGAAGAGGGAGAAGAAATGGAACAGATATTGAAGATGGAGAATTCTGCATAAACTGACTTAGCAGGATTCTTGCTAAAATTGGACTATGCAGAGACAAATAGAGAAGCTCAAACATCAGGGACTAGTTAAAAAGAAAGCACAGGAGTGTCTAAAGTTTGGACAAAGAGAGAAACTTTGTCATCAGCTATGAAAACTGGAAGTTGGAATTTGGAAAAAATCTCTTTGCGCTAAACCAAAAATACACACAAAACTTAGCTGCAACTCTTAGAATACTTGTACAATATGTAATAATAGCTATAAAACAAACCAGTGAAAGAAAAACAAATCTACATAAATCCAGAGCTTTATTTATGTTTTTGGTTTGAATGTTTCAGTTCTTAGAAATTTTTTTTTTCAAAATTGATCCACAGATGTTCTTTCAACCTAAATTTAAGCAAAGTTTTTGTTTAATAGTGACAGCTGTTTTAAAACTTCCACAGAAAAATAAAAAAAGTAGGGTATTTAATTTGTAGAAAACTAGATAAGACCTATATTACTTGAAGTCTCGTGATACTTTACTATGAAGCTATATGTGTAGCTTTATATTAAAATTGCAAATAAATCAATGTAACAGAATAAATTCAAGTATAGATTGAAACATAAAAGGTTAATTGTATGCTATCATATTTTTTAAAATGTAGCAAGGCAGGCAAAAAAATTATTATCTTTTCAACAAATGATGTTCTCGGCAAGAAAACAACAAAAAAAATCTTTTCATACTTCACAATATACGTGTAAAGTGTAGCTCAAAACTAATCAAAGAAAAAAACTAATCAAAGATCTACATGTAAAATCTAAAATTCTAACACTTCAAAAGTTAAATATAGGAAAAAAAATCAAAGATTGTCGTAGCTTTTAGTAAGTAAAGCCCTCTTAGTTATTACAGAAAAGCAAGGCTATAGAAAGAAAATAAAATTAATCAAAATCAAGACCTATTCAAGTGAAACTAATGAGAGAATGAAAAGCCATAGATTGGAACAAAATATTCAAAATCACTTGTCTAATAAGAGACTTTTTATTAGGACTGGAATGTAGTGCAATGATAGACCACTTGCCTTGTGTCTTCAAGGTCCTTGGTTCAATCCCCAGCAACACACACACACACACACACACACACACACACACACACAACTACAATCAAATACATGTATCTCATATATATATATAATTAATTCAACAACTCTCAGAACTAAATAATAAAAGCAAAAATTACTCACGTAGGAGAACTTTCCTCATGTTGAGTATTGAAGTTTTTAATTTATAATAGTTTTATTTGAGTACTGCTGTAGTTGGGATTATTTCTCTACAAACCTTGTATTAAAGGCTGGGTCACCAGCTTATGTCCCAATTGAGAGTCAGGAGAACTTTTGGCACATGGAGCCTAGTGGAATGAAGTTAAGTGATTGGAGGGATGTCCTCAAGGTGGACACAGACCATAGAGTGAACTGGCCATAATGTTCCTGCCATCTGATCCTACCATAATGTACTGTGTTGCCACAGGCCCAAATCAACAAGACCAAATAATGATGGACCCAAAGGTCTGAAATCAAGATCCAAAATGACTTTTCTTCCTTTTAATTTAATTATCTCATGTATGTTTGTCATAGAGATAAAAATATCATACAATAATTTTTCCAAATGACTTGTGTATGTACCATCTTCTTTCTTCTACTTCATAAACACATGTAATACAATTATAAAAGTACTATTTAATACCGCAATCTGCTTACATTGATTTTCTTTGGTCTTTATTGTAAGTTAAAATTCCCTGTATTTTCCATGACTGGTAATTTTCCTTTGTATGCTAGATTTGGGGAATTTTATCTTAATGGTTTATATACAACTTTGATTTCCTCTGAATACACTTGTGCCTTATTCTATGATGCAGCTTAATTACTTGGAAATGGTTTGACTTCTTTCAAGTCTTCCTTTTAAACTCTATTAAGCAGGAAACAAATAACCTTTGTTCTAGGGCTATTTTTAGATCCAAAAAAAATGTACCTTTAACTTATCTACTTCATACCCCACAAATTGTGAGTTTTTCTACTCTTTGTCTTATATAAGTTCTAATAATTACACCCCCACACATACACACACAAAGGATCAATAATGCAAATAAAGAAGCTATCACCATAAAACTCTTAGAAGAATACAAAGGGGTAAATCTTTATGATGTTGGGTTTGGCAATGAATTCTTAGATGTGATACTAAAAGCAAGAGTGACAAAACAGATGAAGTTTGCTATGTCATTAAAAAATATCTAAGGGACATTATTAAGAAAAATAGACTACAAAAGGTAACATTTGTCAATCATTTATGTGATAAGGGTCTAGTATCTGGAATATATTTTTTAAAATACAGAGTTTAAAAAAAGACCACCCAATCAAAAATGGCCAGAAGTCTCTAAGAAATATTTTTCTAAATAATATATGCAAATCATTAACAAGCACATAAAAAGATATTCATCATCACTAGTCATTAGGGAAACAAACCAAAATCACAAGAATCATCATCTCTCATTCACTAGGACAGCTATTAAAAAAAAAAGAAGTGCTAACAAAATTATGAATAAATTCTAACACTAATATAGTGATGGGAATGTAAAATGGTTCAGTTTTTTGCAAAAATCAGTTCAGTGTGACCTCAAAAAGTAAAGCATGGAATTAGCATATGACCTAGAAATTCTACTCCTGATAATACTCAAAAGACCAAAAAAAAAAAATAACTAAAAACTAAACTGTTACTTGAATAAGAATATGTATACACATGCTGATAGCAGCAATATTCACAATAACCAGAAGGTAGAAACAGCCCAAATGTCATTTAAATGTGAACAGATAAATAAAACATGTTCTGAACCAATGATAAAATATTTTCCAGTCAAAAAAAAAAAGGAATGAATATTGATGTGTACTATAGAGTGGATGAGCCTCAGTAACACTATGATAAGTGAAAGAAGCCAGATATAAAAGTCTGCTACATTTTATAGATTCTACTTATTTGAAGTATCCAGAATAGGACAATCTGTGCAATAGAAAGCAGTTGCCAGGGCTTCAGAGTAGAAGACTGTAGAATGAGAAAGATCTGCTTAATGGGTACAGGATTTTTTGGAGGGTGATAAAAGTATTTTGTAATTAGATGAAGAGGATGATTATGGAATACTGTGAATGTATTAAATGCAAGGAATTGTTCACTCTAAAATGACTAATCTTATGTGAGTTTCACCTCAATAATAACAATGCATTATAGCAAACTTTTTAGAGTGATTCTTTCTCTTTGATAGTTTTCTTACATACACACAGATGAAGAATCTGGTTTCTTTCCCAAGAATATCTCTGACTTCTACTTGCTACCTGTATGTGAGCTTGAAAACTTCTTCTAGTTAGTTAACTAGAAGATGTTAGACTCACCTGTTTCCTTTTACTCAGGTTTTACTCAGCTTTTTCATCATTGTGACCAAAAGACTGACAAAAACAACTAGAGGAAGAAAAGTTTATCTGAGGGCTCATGGTTTCAGAGTCTCAGTCCATAGATGGCTAACTTCATTCATCAGGGCCTGAGTAAGGCAGGATGTCATGAAGGAAAGAGTGTGAAGAGGCTCAAGACATGATACCAGAAGCAACAAGACATGCCCCCAACACCCCACCTCCTCCAGTCAAAATCTACCTGCCTACAGTAACCACTCAGTTAATCCCTATCAGGGGATTAACACTGATTGGGTTAAGGCTCTTAACACAATCATTTCTCCTCTAAACCTTCTTCCATGGTCTTACCCATGAGCTTGTGGGGGACACCTAAATCTATCTAGACCACAACAGTTGCCATTGTCATGTTTTCCTTGATGTCCAAATTCTAAAAACAATTGTTTCATGTGTGTTTTCCAGTTCTTAGTTATTTTGTGATAATAAATCTACTCTCTCTTCTGGTCAGAAAAGGAATTGAGCATATTCCTTTTAATGAAGTGTCTCTCAAGCTAAGTTTTACATATATGCTCTTAGGTGTTCATTTTATAAATATAAGTACATATGTACATACATGGGCATGCGTACATACATGAGCATGCACACATACAGGCACAGATCACAGGTATAGTTCTCTTTAGAAGACATCAGTAAAACACCTAAGTGTGAGAAAATCTGACCAAAATCTTTCCTAAATAAGAGAAGCACGCAAGCATATGCTCACTATGGCATTTCGAATTGTGTTTTATTCATTCACTGTGGCAACAGGAATTTTCAGCACCATAAGCTCTTATGTCAGTGAGTACCACTGTGGAGCTCTCTTTAAAGCCTAAGGAATGCTCTCTCATTAGATTCTATAGCCAAGAGTGGAAGGAGAGAAGAAGTACACTGGTCCACACAAACTTTTAGTGATACGTAGCCTTTAATCCTAATGTATAGATTGAGACAAATATTTCTATGTTCTTTCTTCAGAATTCCAAAGGGAATAGACTTTCAAGAATTAAAATCTTATAGCAAGATATCATGACTAGAAATAGAAGCTGAGCACATAGTAAATGTACATATTAAGAAAAGGTATAACTTTCAAAAAATTACTTATCAGTAAAACATAAAGATATGCATGGATTACAGAGGCATGTTTCTCCTTCTGCTCAAGATATGCATGGATTACAGAGGCATGTTTCCTCAGCTAAAGGGCCACATAAACCCATATCCATTTTTTTTTTTTTTTGGTTAAGTCATTGTTTTTAAGAAACTTACTTTTAAAAGATTGTTTTTAACATGAATAATGATAGGTTCTCCTGAAAGCGTGTTTTGTGGTTGTGTTATTCTTGTTCTCAAAATTATTTACTTCATTATCTGATTTCATTTTTTTATGTTCCTAAAGCAATTCATAGGAAAAGTAATTATTGACCAACAAGTTTTAGAGCAGAATGTCAATAGGAACATTTTATTAATTTTTCCTGTGTAGTCACCTTCCTATTAGTCTCTCACTGTGATAGGGAGTAAGATCACACCTGCCCATGAGTCTGCCGAGATATACTTCTCCTAAGAACCTTAGGTTTTTGCAGTTCTGACTTTATACTCACTGTGCTCCCATCTAGAAGACATTTCACACATTTTTCTGCTCGAAGTAAATTTATTCATCTTTCAAGATATATTATCATGGTCATCTTTTAAATGAATCCTTTTCAACTTGCCCAGCAAATTAAGTAACACAGTGTTCTATAAACCACCGCAACAGAGATATCATTTCATCACATTATGATTTGACTGAGAGGTTTGTTCTCTTCTCACTGCCTCATATTCTAAAAAAGCCTTTCCTGCTACTGTCAGACTATTCTTGGATGGTTCTGCACCCAGATCACAATAGACCTTTGGAAATTAGTTGCTAGAAGAAAGAAATGGAAGGAAGGCAAAGAATGGGGTGGGAAAGAAAAAAAAATGAATGGTCTTCTTGTGGCATTGGATAATACAATAAGTGAATATCACTATTCTGGCATCAGAACTATTAGACAACACAGATCACCCAAATTTGACCACAGCATCTTCAATTAAAATGAATTTTATAGTCTAATGCAATTTAGCAAATATGATGGCCATGGATCTGGGCAGCAACCCTTGACTCCTTGAAGCCTCAAGACAAAGCAGTGGAAGAACAGCAGAATAGAGGTGGGTGACAGAGTAACTACTCTAAAACTCAGTGTTGCACAGCTTGATACTTGGAGGGACTTGAAATTTGTTTACCAGAACAGAAAATAGGAAAAGAATCTCTTGACTCTGACCAAATGGTATCCGAGGGGAAGGATGTCACAGAAAGAAAGAAAGGAAGCTCACAGGCTTACTCTCTTAATGAGAGTTGGAAAGAAAGGCAGATTGAATTAAAATGGAATAGAAGCAATGAAGACACTGAATTAGATTCCAAATTATTAACAGAAAGCTGTGCTGGGCAGACCAGACATTTTGTAGAGTCCACAGCTAACTAGCTTCCTTGAAAGAAATTAAATCTAATATAAGTTTCTTCCACCTACAGATAATAACAAAATTATAAGGAATATCTCTGAATTAGTTTGTCTGAATAATCCATCCAGAAGGAACTTGTAGGAAGATTGATGCTAAAATCCCCTTTACTGTGGATAAAGGGAGTAGGCTAGAGTGGACCTAGAGCAAATCACCTCAAGGGACTGCTAACCACAACTCAGCTCTCCCTTTAGTCGTCACTGCAGGTGCTAGGATAAAGATGGGCCAACTGACTCCCTAATCCCAAAAGGTTGATGGGTAAAACTTTAATGATATGTGGCAGCCAAGGTGAATGCTTCTGTGCCACAGACACCCACAGAGAGAGTAAGGCCTGTATTCACACGCCCCACATTTGCATTCAGCCACCAAGTCCTTAGTAGGATCATTAAAAACAAGCCACAGTGGAGGGGAGCAGGTACTCAATGTTTAACTGCAGTCAGCAACAGCCCTGTGTCCTGTGACCCCACACCCAATAGAAACAGCAAGCAGATGCAGCAGCCTCCAAGTAGGGAGACTTTGGGACTTTAGGCTAGCAATCAGAGTCTAGTGAAAGAGTCATAGCAACCAGGGAAGTGGCTCCTGGGAGTCATAGCAACCAGGGAAGTGGCTCCTGGGCCCTAGAACCTCTCAAAGAGTTCACAGCTGAAAACTCCAGAATTGCCACTCAAATCTAATTCAGACACCTGGACCTATAAAAGACATCTCTGAGGATAACACCAAGCAGACAGTAGGAGAACTTGAGCATATACAAAGGGAGAATATCCCTAAAAGAGGCTTACTGAGCAACATCCCATAGACATCAGCATCCCACAGACACCAGCATCACAGAATGCTCAGACATAATCTCCTGATACAATCTCACTGGCCCGTGTCCTATGCACTCCAAGGGGACAGCAGTCATACAGCTCTCCATGGGCCACTCAGTACCCTTCAACCAGACAATTCATCTACTTTAGACCTCCACACTTCACACACTGTGAAATATGCATGAAGAGGCCCACACTGTATTTGACAGCATTAGATAAAGGGAACTTTTCTCCTGGTGGGAATACAAATCTGCACTACCTAGCAGGGTACAACCTGGATAATAAGTCACAGGACAATTAGAGACCATTTTCTTTGACTCAATAGAAAGCTATTTGGACACACAAATAATCAAAGGGGTCCTCCTAATATTTTAGATGAAATAGTGTGATCACTGCCTCACATCCAGGGAAACCAGGGTAGCAGGCAGCTTCTAAAGGTACGAAATTCAATTTGGGAAGATGCAAAAATAAATTTCCCGGCCTTAAATAACTTGTCAAAGAATAACATAAATACCTCTACAGTCATTATTTTCGTACAGATATTACTCTTTATATTGAATTGGTAGATATTCCCTTATTATTCAATATTGTAGCCCTCAACCAAATTGGTTGCATTTCTTCTAATGTTTTAAAGCATTAAATGGAATCATTGCATTTTTATTTCCTAGGTTAAGTTTGAACTTACTCCTCTTGGTCTCTTTTCCCTCTTGTCACCTGCTAATTACAAATCCACATTTTTTTCTTCTTTTTATCTTTATTGGTATTAATTTTTATTTTATTTTCTATCTTTCTTTTTTTTTGGAGGGGGCTCACTTTTCTCATTACCCCTTTTCAATTCCTATATAATTTAAGAGTAATTTTAGAACCTTTATTAACTAATTTCATAACCTTTCAATAGCATTATTTAAATTTTATACATGGATTAGAGAAATTGTGAAGAATATTTCCCCCTTAACGAGTATTAGTAGATAGCTTTGAAGTTATTGCAGCTAATAAGGTTTAATACCTTCTCTCAAATTGGTGCCAGATACTGAACAAAGCAAGTGGGTGAATTTTGACTAGAAGTATCAATACTTAGATATTTGACCATCTGGGCAAATATCTAACTAATTGTTTTCCTTACATAAAGGTACAAAAGATAATTATTCCAGCAAATGGGTAGAAATACAATCCATTTGAGAAAGCAAAGGAAGAAGTCACCCCAACCATACCACAACACTTCAACAACTAAGTCCATTGATACCACAATGGAGGAAGTGTCAGATAAAGAATTTAGAAAGTTCATGTTTATAAACCTAAGTAAAACAAAAGATGATCTAGGGAATGGACTAAGAGAAAAATACTGAAAGAAAAAAAATTAATTTGAAGAACACTACAATAAAAAGATAGAGATTCTGAAAAAGAACCAAGCAGAAATTCTGGAAAAGAAACACTAAATAAACTAAAAATTAAGTTGAAAACATCACCAATAGATTAGATCTTATAGAAGACAGATTAAAACCTTAGAGAAAGTGTATCATCTTGAAAATAAAGTTAACAATAAGTGAAATATGTTAAGAGACCATGACTAGAATATTTAAGATATCTGAGTTAACAGTAAAATATGTAAGAATTGTCAGCATAGAAGAAGGTACACTCTAAAGGAACACACAACTTTTTCAATGAAATGTGTCAGAAAATTTCTCAAATCCTAGGAATAAGATAGAAATGAAACATTTAAAACCCCAAACAGAAAAACCAAAAAACGTACTCTCCAAGACACACTGTACGTAAAATGTCTAATATAGAGAAGAAGAATAAAAATTTAAAAGCCACAGAGATGAACAACAGGTCACATTTGGAGATATGCCACATATACTTAATTTTGGTCTCCCAACTGAGATTCTAAAAGCTGGAATAACATATATCAAAACCTAAAAGATTAATGGTCTCAACCAAGAGTGCTATACCAAAAACTATCTTTCAAAATTGAAAATGAAATTAAAACCTCCTACAATAAGTAGAAACTAAAAGAATTGATAACTGCTAATGAGGACTATAAAACATACTCAATGATGTATTTCATACAGAAGAAATTTTAAAAATGTCAGAGTCACCATATGGATTAATCTCACTAGAAGAATAATCAATTAAAGTAGAATCAAGTCTTAATGAAACAATAGAAATAGATCAAAATAACAAGAAAAAAATTACTTGAGAAACATAGTAAATGTAAATATTCTAAAGTCTCCAATCAAAACACATAGATTGGCAGAGTGGATTAAATATCAAGACCCAACCATATCTTATTTATAAGAGACTACCATATGGGCAAAATCTTCCACAAGCTGAAGATAAAGATAGAAAAAGATATATCTTGAAAATGGAGACTGAATGCAGACAGGAGAAGCTGTTCTCTTATTTGAAAAAGTACACTTCATGTCAAAGTTGGTCAGAAGAGACAAAGAAAGTCACTTCATATTAGTTAAGGGAATCATCTAACAAAAAATGTAATGATTATAAAAATGTATGCCCCAAATATTGGTGTGCCTACATACATAAAACAAACCCTACTCAATGGAAAGAAATCAAATAGACCCCATTATAATAATACTGGGTGATTTTAATACTTCTCTCTCAACCAATAGATCATACAGATATAACTTTTGAAAAGAGTCTTCAAAACTAGAAACACTATTAGGCAACTGGATCCAACATAATATTTCACCCATGAACAAATTAAATTTCTTCTCAAATGCACATGGAGTCTTCTCTAAAATAGACTATATTTTAGGAGTCAAAGAAAGTCTTAACAAATACAAAAAAAAGAGGTAATTCCTTATATTCTATCAGATCATAATGGAATGAAATTTAGAAATAAAAAACAATTTACTGGGCTGGGGATGTGGCTCAAGAGGTAGCGCGCTCGCCTGGCATGCGTGCGGCCCGGTGTTCGATCCTCAGCACCACATACAAAAAGATGTTGTGTCTGCCGATAACTAAAAAATAAATATTAAAAAATTCTCTCTCTCCCTCTCTTACTCTCTCTTAAAAAAAAAAAAAATTACTGACCCAGGCATGGTGGCACATACCTGAAATCCCAGTGGCTCAGGAGGGTGAGGCAGGAGGATCACAATTTCAAAGCCAGCCTCAGCAAAAGTGAATGCTAAGCAACTCAGTGTGACCAGTCTCTAAATAAAATAAAAAATAGGTCTGGGGATGTGGCTCAGTAGTTCAGTGCCCCTGCGTTCAATACCTAGCCCTTCCCCCCCAAAAAAATTGACTGAATATGCTATGTACATATATGAATGTACTACAGTGAATTCACACACACACACACACACACACACACATATATATATATAAATAATTCATTACATATATAACTGATGAAAACTCAATAAATATAAGGAAGATTAGTAGAGTAGAGGAAGGGTAATGGGGAGAGAGAAGGGAAGGGAAAGTTGAATGGACAAAAATATATTCTGTGTGTGTATGAATATGTCATAATGAACCTGATTGTCATGTGTAACTATAATGTAATAATAAAAACATTTTTGGAGGTGAAAAAAGTGGAGAAAATATAAACACAAGGTGATCTGATTCTGTCTTTAATTCAATATGTACTGAAAGTGGACAGCATAAAATATATATGCATTCTAATTTTTCACTAAGTGAAGAAATATTAGCTAATGGGTCAGAGAAACAATATTCTGTGATCTATTTTTTGGCTGATATTAATGTTCAATAAATATACATAGTTTTTTATAGGTTACCAGGAAAAAAATGGGTATAAGACATTGTAACTCATTTAAAGTCTATTTGAAGTGATAAAATATATTGACTTGAAGAAATACTTTGGATAAATTTCAATCTTGATGTTTAAGATAAAGAGAAACTTTATAAACTTGATGACTTAGTACTGTCTTTGTAATGTATGAGGAAATAATCTGCCTGTATGTTCTTATTCATAATATGGAAGCTAATAGACTACATATAAAATATGAAAAATAAAGAGTTTTCTAGTACCTAAAAAGGATCATTAATCAGCTAATGACTTTGTGTTATTAAACTGGATCATAGCTAGATTTAGAGTCAAGTTATTTTTTGGCACATCTCTGCCTCAAATATTTATATACTTTTGCCTTTTCTTTCTATATTTTAATAAATACTTCCTTTCACATTTGAAACAATGCCAATATTTTTCAGAACAACCACAATTTATATCTGAATAGTTCTATAAGATAACTATTCCCATGTTTATTGGCTACTGTTTTTTTTACTTGAGAATGTTGGATTATCAAGAACAATAATACTGTTGTGATATATAGTTAGATGGACCCATTTTTTCTAAAACAAAAAAAGGACCCATATCTAATCCATATCAAATGTCTATCTCACTGCACATTGAATTTTTGTTGCAGACATGAAATAATCTGTTTCTAATCAGCTTCCAACAAACAAATTTGATGACTAGGAAGTGTTCAATACTACTGTAAGCTATCATGCTACAAATTTATAGTTTTAAAGCAGCTCTATTAATTCAGATTACTATAAAAAAAACTATAAGCTGGCTCTGAAATGTCTTAAAAGTATTTTTCACAGTTTTGGAGTTTAGGAAGTCTAATATCAAAATGCCTGCAGGTCTAGTGTCTGGAAAAGGTCACCTTCTCTTATCCTTAGCTGACTGAGAGAGACCTTTGGTAGATATAAGTACACTAATCTCATTTATGTTTGCATCACCCTCATGACCTAATTTCTTCTCAAAGCCCCCACCTCCAAATTATGTCACGTTGGGAACATCATTGATACAGCTAGATCATATGGTAGTTCTATTTTTAGTTTTTGGCAGGAACTCCACAGTGGCCATATTAGCTAGCTTACAGGTTCACCAACATTATATAAGTTTTCTTCATTTCCTGCATCTTTTATAGGGGTTCTTTGTTTGGAATTGGGGTCTCTGATAGCTTCATGACTGTGGCATGCGTGGTCGCTAAGAAAGTTTCTGTGCAAAGGCACAGAATGCCTGGCTGCTAGGAAATGCCTGGCTGCTGTTGCAATGCCCTGCATGAGGAGGCTCTCTGCCAGAGTTTTATCAGCCTTGACCTTGATCTCAGGCACATAATTTTTGGGAATAAAGAAATTTACTTAAAATAGATAACTGCAATGTTTCATCAAGCTCCAGTGCTCCTGGACCTGCCTATAACAGTAACTTTAAACAATGGACTTGGGAGCTACACAAACCTCCTATTGTTGAATACTGTAATTGCAGAATGTAACTGCAGAATAAGCAACCTTACTGATACAATAAACAATAATGTAGTTATGGCACTAATGACCTAAAATAACCTATTGGTAAAAATAAATTTGGCCTCTTGGACCAGCAGCCATTTTTCCTGCCTCTGTGTTGTCTGTGTCTCTTTTATTTTCCTTACATCCTTGACAACATTTATTGTTTTTTATACTCCATTTTGAGTGGGTGAAATAAAATCTCAAAGCAATTTTGATTTATATTTTTGTGATTTTTAAAGGTGTTTTTAATACAAGTTTTGGGCATTTGTACTTCTTTTGTGAAGTGTCTGATTAGTTCATTTGCTCATCTATTGATTGGGTTTATGGTTTTTATTTTTTTGGTGCTGTGTTATCAGTTCTCTATATATTCTCAATGTTTTCATTTTTTTTGTGTGTGTGTGTGTTCTCAATATCAATCCTCTGTTAGAGGAGTAATAAGAAAGATTTTTCTCCCATTCTGTACACTCTCTCTTAACTCTTTCGATTGTTTTCTTGACCACACAGAATCTTTTAATTTGATGCAGTCCTATTTGTCAATTCTTGCTATTATTTCCTAGTAATTGTTTTTGGAGTACTATTTAGGAAGTCATTGCCTATGTCTATGCATTCAAGGGCTTCCCCTAAGTTTTCTTCTAGTGGTTTCCAAATTTTGAGTTTCATTTAAGTCTTTCGTCTATCTTGAGGTGATTCTTGTACAGATAGATCCCTATCTTCTATATAGGGATATCCAGTTTTTCTAGCACCATTTGTTAAAGAGGTTGTCTATTCTCCAATGTATGCTTCTGGCACCTTTGTCAAGAGTAAAATATCGGTGGCTGTGTGGGTTTGTCTCTCTGTTTTCTATTCCTTTGGCTTATATGTCTGATTTTATGCCAGTACTATTGTGCTCTGTGATATGTTTTGAAATCAGGTCTTGTCATACCACCAGCAAAGTTCTTTTTGCTCAAGATTGATTTGGGTATTCTGGGTCTATGTGTTTCTTGATAAATTTTAGGATTGCTTTATTTATTTTCTGGTTCTGTGAAGAATCCCATTGACATTTTGATGGAGATTGGATTGAATTCATAGATTGCTTTTAGCTATATGGCCATTTTAACAATATTAACTGTTCAAATAGATGAATGTAGGAGTCCTCTTTGATTATGTTTATTCATATTTTTAAATGATATTGTGAATAAAATTGTTTTTTATTTCCTTATCAGTTGATTTATTATTAATGCATAGAAAAACTATTTTTTCTGTTGATTTTGTATCCCACTAATTTGTTGATTTTGTTGATTAGATTGAAATGTATTCTAGTGGAGTGTTTAAGGTCTTCAAAGTACAGGATCATAGCTCCTGAAAATAATTTGACTCTCTTTTTCTGTTTGCATTATTTTATTTTTTCTCTTGCCTAATTTCTCTGGCTAAAATTTCAAGTACTATATTGAGTAAGGGTGGTGAGAATGGATATCCTTGTCTCATTCTTGATTTTAGAGAAAATACTTAGTTTCCTCCTGTTAAGTATAATGTTGAATATGTATTTGTTGCATGTAGATTTTATTATGTTGAAGTAAGATGCTTCAATACCTACTGTCTTCAGGGTTTTATCATAAAGTGATATTGAATATTTTTGAAAGCTTTTTCTAGATCTATTGAGATAATCATGTGATTTTTATGCTTGGCAATTTAAATGCAATGTGTTATGTCTATTTATTTGCCATTGTGGAACCATCCCTGAATTCCTGAAATGAAAGCAACTTCATCACGATGTATGATCTTTACAATGTGCTAATGAATTACGTTTGCCAATATTTTGTTGAGGATTTTTACAATTCGGCTCATCAAAGTTGTTGGACTGTAACTTTCTTCTTTTGTTATATTCTTATCTGGTTGTTTTCTCGGAAAAAAATTTCAAGAATAGGATTTCTGTAGTAAATGATATTAATATGTATAGAGATTTTGAAATACAGTACTAAATTATCCTTAAAAGGATGCAAGTCCTCTAAAAGGATGTCAAAGTTTCTCTTTATAACTTTGTTAGTATTTATGGTTATTTTTCAACTTGATGAGTGAAAGATATTATGTTGTTTAGTCTTATAAAATTAAATTCTAAGGATAAACATAAAATACTATAGATGAATGTTACTTTCTATTCCCCAAAGATTATTACCACACTAAGTGTTAATATTTTATTCAACATGTACATTTTAATTAACACCTAAAGAAGATCATTTATATATATATATATTAATATATATATATAAATATATATATATATATTAATATATATATTAATTATTTGTTTACAACTAACAAAATGTTTTAGAATTTTGACTATGACAAAGTTATATGTGGGTATTCACATACATTAATAATAACCAATATTGTTTTTATACTGTTCATGTAGCACATTTCTTTGTTCTCCAATGATACCTTTTAGGTTTAGTACAATGCTTTCTTATTAGAAATTAATGTAACATATACATGTTTATATATTATACAAATAGTATGTCTCGTAGATGAGATCAAACTACACTTCAATAAAACATTTCAGTTTTAAACTTCAATATTATTATGTGAACATATTAATTTTTCCACATCTTCGCAACTAATAAATACCTTATTTTTATGTTTGCATTTTGCAATTATGAGTAAAAAATGAACATTGGTTTACCTCCATTAAGTAAGCTGATATATAGTGCATGAGATCACAGACTATGACCAGAATGTGTGAGTTTTAATTGTAGCTTCATTACTTTCAAGCAAGTACAGTGTACAAAACTTAACACCTTTTTGCTTTGGTTTTTCCTATCTTAGGATGGAGGCAAAAGTAGTACCTAATATATAAGGTGGTGTTGAGGACAAATGTGATATGTTCAACAAATAACTGACAAAAAAAATAAGTACCATAGATATATAACATTATTATGTTTATGGTTTCTCATTGACTCTTCTGTGCCCATTCATATTATTATCCCCAATTTTCTTTTGAATTATTTGTCTTTTTATAGATATCTTTTGTATATTATGGGGCCTTTGTTATTAATATATTAGTCTTTTTTAATCTGTTACTAATTTCAACTTTATAAATTTCCTACATGGAATTGTTATCATTTACATAGTCAAATTATTGTTTTTTCTTATTTTATTTCAAGTGTATATTCCTGATATTTCTTCTAATATATTTAATTTAAAAGTTTTACTTGTTAACTTATTGTCCAATTTTTGAGTTATAAATTGATTTTGATTTTTTCAAGTAAATAGTTATTTATTGGGTAATCCTCTTTTTTCTGAATTTAAATACCACTGTATCATATATTCAATCTCATGTCTCTAATTCTCAAACCTTATCTTCTATTTGAATATCATCATTCATTAATAGCATATTTTAATTACTATAAAACTATGACATATATTTAATAGAAAAGTATTTTTATTTTTCATCCATCTCAAATATATCTTGCTTTGTATTTTTGAAAAACCTTTCACATTCTTCAAGTAATTTTTAATTTGATTATAAACATTTTGGTTTTTATTTGTGCATCAAAATCCATAAATAACTTTTTAGTTCTCTGTTAATCTTGGTTAACGTTGGTCTCAGATTATTCTAGGTTTATAAAACAGGTTGGGATTCAATTAACATTTTTGAGCTCTGAAAAACACTAATTTATTTTAAAAATAAATTCTTCATTAAATATGATACAATTTTCTATAGTTGTCTTTTGTCAATGATTTTTTTTTCTATTTTATTTATTTATTCATTTATTTTTCTTGTACTGAAGATTGAATCTAGGAGCATTTTACCATGGAACTACATCTCCATCCTTTCTTTTTCTTTATTTTATTTTTATACTTGCTAAGTTGATTGAGGCCTTCCTAAATTGCTGAGGCTGGTCTTGAACTTGAAATCTTCCTGCCTCAGCTTACTAAATCACTGGGATTATAAAATATGCTACCGCACCTGACTTGTCAATGACTTTTAATGGGGCTTATTCTTGCCTTACTGTCCCATTAATAGTTCTTAGTTTATCCAATTTTCCATTTATTGTGACATTTCAGTTATATTTTCCTAGAAATTCAGCCATTTGTGTAATTTTTATTTAATTATTTTTATTTTTTGTTACTGGGAATTGAAACCAGGAGCATTTTATTGCTGAGCAACATCCCCAGTTCTTTTGATTTTTAATTTTGAAATAAGGTCTCACTAAGTTGCTGAGGCTAGCCTTAAATTTGCAATCTTTCTACCACAACCTTTCAAATTGCTTGGACTAAAAACATGTAGCACTGCACCTGGCCTTTTGTGTAACTTTTGAGAAATTTGTTATCAAATGGTTTCACACATAACTCAACATTTTCTAAATTCTTCTCAATCCATAAGAATGTACCTTTCTCAATTTCAAATATGTTTATTTGTATCATCTTTATTTTTTATGAAGATCACTTTCAAATATTTTCTAAATCATTTTTCCTTGCAGAATAACTTTTAATTTTATTAATCAAAACCTTTTAATTAGGGTTTGATGAATTGTTTGTGTTACTAAACTTTCATTTTTATGGAAAATCATTTCTCTTTGAAATTACAAATAAAATAATTGCTTGATGTAACAAGTAGTACAACTTTAAAACATTTACAAATTGTCAGGGATTATCTCTGACTCTCTACCTCCATTTCCTTTGGTAACCTGTTGTGTTTTTGTTTTTCATGGCTTTTTCCTTAGTTTAAAAACTTATTTAAACATATATGCATGTAAAGCTTTAACAGAATCTCCTCATGTACACGCTTCATCTTTCCTTTTGAAATTCTCATTACCATTTCTATAATGAATATAAAAAGCAAAATATTTTTCCAGAGTTGCTACTTATCAATACACACACATACAAACTGGGAAGTTTGCCTATGTTCTCATATGGTTCAGATTCATCTTTATTTATAAGTGGATTGAATTTTATAATTTGCCTATTTTTCAATTGACTTGGTTGTCTTTTTTTCTTGTTAATATGGATGCTTGAATTTGTTTATATGTAAATACATTGCAGAGCATACATAGAACATTTAATGTTGTATTTGCATTGCAGGTAATTTTCCAAGTCTACTAATATCTCCTGACTTGATACAAGAATAATTTTACCATAAAAGGCTTTCTTCTTCATAAAGGTGATCATATGTCCTTTTTTAAAAAAATTTTCTTTAAAAAATGTTTTTATTTGTTCTCACTCCAGTCATAAGGGCAATTATCAAAAGTATAAGTAACAAGAAATACTGTTAAGGATGTGGGGAAAAAGGTACACTCATACATTCCTGTTGCAGTCACTCTGGAAAGCAGTATGGAGATTCTTCAGATAACTTGGAATGGAGCCATAATAAGTTTTTTTTTTTTAATTTCCTTTTAAAAATATTTTTATTTGGGGGCTGGAGTTGTGGCTCAGGAGTAGAGTGCTTGCCTAGCACATGCGAGGCCCTTGGTTTGATCCTCAGGACCACATAAAAATAAAATAAAGGTATTGTATCCAATTACAACTAAAACAAAATATAATTTAAAAATGTTTTTATTTGTTCTTTTTAGTTATACATGATGGAAGAATGTATTTTAACATATTATGCATACATGGAGTATAGTATGATTTCCCATTCTGTGGCTGTACATGTTATAGAGTTACCCTAGTTGTGTATTCATATATGGACATAGGAAAATTATGTCCAATTGTATTTTACTATCCTTCCTATTCCCATCCTCCCTCCCTTCCTTTCATTCCCCTTTATCTAATTCAATGAACTTCTGTTCTTCCTTCCCCCACCCTTCTTATGTGTTAGCATCAGCATATCAGAGAATACATTTGGCATTTGGTTTGTGGGGATTGGCTTATTTCTCTTAGCACGATAGTTTCCAGTTCCATCCATTTACTAGCAAATGCTATAATTTCATTCTTATTTATGGCTGAGTAATATCCCATTGTGTATATGTAGCACATTTTTTTATCCATCCATCTGTTGAAGGGAATAGAATACCTCAGCAAGATTCCTAAAGTTCAAGAAGTAAAATCAACTATCCATAAGTGAGGTGGAATCAAACTAAAAAGCTTCTTCACAGCAAAGGAAACAATTAAGAGCATGAAGAGAGAGCCTAGAGAATAGGAGAAAATCCTTTCCATCTGCACCTCAGGTAGAACATTAATCAGTAGGATATATAAAGAACTCCAAAAACTTAACACCAAAAAAACAGATAACCCAATCAATAAATGAGTAAAGGAACTGAACAAACAATTCACAGAAGAGGAAATACAATCAGTCAACAAATATATGAAAAAATGGTCAACATTTATAGCAATTAGAGAATTGCAAAATAAAACAACCCTAA
This sequence comes from Callospermophilus lateralis, assembly GCF_048772815.1. Classification (NCBI taxonomy): domain Eukaryota; kingdom Metazoa; phylum Chordata; class Mammalia; order Rodentia; family Sciuridae; genus Callospermophilus; species Callospermophilus lateralis. Next base: position 104,780,979 of record NC_135313.1, on the reverse strand, counting down.
GATTTGATCTCACTCCAGTCAAAAGCACAAATAACAAGAAATATTGTTAAGGATTCGGGGGGGGGGGGGAAGGTACATTCATATATTGCTGATGCAGCCACTCTGGAAAGCAGTATGGAGATTCTTCAGAAAACTTAGAATGGAGCCATCATTTGATCCAGTTATCCTTCTCCTTGGCATTACACCCAAAAGACTTAATATCAGCATACCTTAGTGATATGGCCACATCAATGCTTTTTTTTAATGTTTGTATTTTAGTTGCAGTTGGACACAATACCTTTATTTTATTTATTTTTATGTGGTGCTGAGGATAGAACCAAGGGCCTTGCACATGGTAGGCGAGCACTCAACCTCTGAGCCACAACCCCAGCCCGCACATCAATGTTTATAACAACTCGATTCACAATAGTTAAGCCTTTATGTCCTTTTATAGTGTCCCTTTTTGCTTATTTGTAGGGACTTCTTGCTTCTTTTTTTAAATTTTTTATTTGTTTCAATTAGTTATACATGTCAGTACAATGCATTTATGTACTTTGATATATCATACATAGATGGGATATAATTTCTCATTTTTCTGAGTGTACATGTTGTAGAATCACATTTGTCATGCAGTCACATATATACATAAACTAATAATGTCTGTTTTGTTCTACTATCCTTCCTATCCCCACATCCCCCCTCCCCTCCCTTCACTTCTCTCTACCTAATCTAAGGTAACACTATTCTTCTGTAGTGCCCCCCACCTTATTATGAATTAACATCTATATATTAACATACATGGTGTTCCAGTGATACTAAAATAAGATTGAGTATTTGCTGAATATGGATGTAGTGTGTTCATGTGGAGGTAGAAAAGCGCATTTATAGCAAAAGCATGCAGGTAATACTAATGCTGAGAAGGTCTAATTTTCTCTTTGTATTATGGAATTTATCTCAATGCATAGAAAAACAAATGTATTTTAATATGTGGAATAAGTATATTCTCTTTTAATAGGAAGTTTGTAATTGCTATTAATGTTTAGAGTCTCCTGGGTTTTATAACACATACGTATCATTAGCAAAATGATACAGTTTTATCTTGTTCCAATATTTGTACCAATTATGTCATTTTCTCTTTCTGCTGCATTTTTGGAACATTGGAATTATAAAAGTTGTAGCAGACTGTTCAGCAAGATTACAAATTTTAATTTTAGCAGTACTGGTAATTTTATATCAAAAACATATGCTTGACTTCGGAAGATAACTTCTACTGTATTTAGCTACCATTAATTCTTATAACATTTTAAATTCTACTTTATGTGTGAAATAATTAGTATCCAATGATATGTTCATAAGGTTTTTTGATCTATATTTAGATAATATAGTAGTGTATTTCCTCATTATTTTAGTCAGCCTATGCACCTCTGTGAGCAAAAGTCCCGACAAGAATAACATAGGGCAGGAGAAGTGTATTTTGGCACATGGTTTCAGAGTTTCAGTCCATGCAGTCGACTCCATAACTTTGGTCCAATCATGAATGGAAGGGCAGGACAGAATAAAGTGCACAAAATGGCAACCAAGAAGCAGAGAGAGTCCACTCACCAGAGACAAAATATATGTCCCAGAGGCCTGCTGTCAGTGGCCTACCTCCTCCAGTCACCTAGTACCTACTTATGGTTACCATCCAGTTAATCCATATCAATAAATCCTTACACTATTAGGTTACAGATCTCATAATCTAATCATTTCACATATAAACTTTTTTTTTTTTTTTTGCATTGTCACACACTTGAGTTTTAGGGGAAATACCACATATCCATACATTAATATTCATGCTAAATCTCCATTGCATTTTTGGAATAAATTGACATTGGTCATAGGATCTTATTATCTTGATGCTTTTACTAAGTTTTATTCAAAAATATTTGCTTAGGCAACTCTGCATTCTAATTCTTAAGTGTTCTGAATACCTTCTGTAGATCATTTTAGTGAAGGAGAGATCCTTCACCATAGCTAGTAGGGAATGACTGAATACCTGACACCTGACACTAGACAGATGAAGTTGATAGCAACTTATTATATATTTCACATAATGTGGAAGAAGACTCCACACAGCATACAGGGTCAAGGGGTGTACATGAGAGGAGAGTGAACCAAAAAAGACTGGAAAAACAGGATTTGTAGTGAACCAGAAGTTGAGAAAAACTCTGAATCCATTGAGACTATGAGATTGGGTTGTTGGAAATGACTCATGGGCTGGCAAGGAGGGGACACTTCTGAGTTGCAGGACTGAGTGGGATACAGTTAGTGTGGCTGAGAGAGGAACTGGTCAGATGGAAAAGTTTTCTGCTAGCTGACAGCAGCATATCAAGTAAACCCATTGTTAGGCTAGACTCTATGCAAATACTGTGCCATTTTATATAAGTGATTCTATTTCTAGATGCCCTGTGAGGCTAGAAATGTCAAAGCCAACTCTTGAAATTTTAAATTTTATAATACAATAAGAGACTAGTCTATTGGCTTTTAAACTACTTTTAGCAGAATTTGTTAAGAAATATATAACCCTCCTAAAATAAATTGAAGTAATTTACACATTTTGTATATTTTTCCTAGAATATTAAAATATTCTTAATATTAGAACACCGTTTTTAGAATGTAAGTTTTCTAGAAAATTTAGTAATGGACTCATTGTTCTTTAATAGAACTCGACTGTAAAACTGTCTGGTTCAGATAACTTTTTGAATGGTCAAATTCTGTTTATAATTACTTTTGTGAGGGAATATGCTAATTATTCTTAGATTGTTTGACTTTAATTTTTAATTAGAAAAGATTTATTCTGGATTAATTTTTGTTATAGACTTGCAGTTGTATTTTAATTTCCCTTATATTTATGTGAACATAGGTGTAAGAGAAATTTAATAAATACTTTTCATCCCTAATCTTGTTTTTATTTCTTTAAAACTAGGTTTTTCTCAAGCCTATTTCATTATTTTAATCTTTTCTAAAGACTAGTTTTTATTTTTGTTTTAATTTTTATCTCACTAATTTCAATATTTATTTTTTTCTACCATCTGTTCACTGTGACTATATTGTTCAATTCTAATATTTTTATTAAAAATATTTTGGTTTATTTTACTTTGCATGAGATTGAATTTTGTAAAAAACGAGACAGGAAATTTTGTGAAAGTGATATGTTGAGAAAGAAATCTATATGGGAGTATATTCAATACTTCACCATTAATTAAAATGTTAATTGTATGATTTGTGCAAATATCCTATATCTGATTAAGTCCCCTCTATTCCTCTGTCTGCATTTATTGAGGTGATCATATAGTTCAAAGGGTGAATTATAATGATTGGTGTTTGAATGTTTAACTATTCAAACTATTTTACATTTCTGATATAAACTTCACTTGGTTAATTTTTTAAAAATTATTGGGAGATTTACTTTGTGTTCTCTACTCCATCAGAAGCAGAACCTTATAATTATACAACTGACCTTGCATATCCTCAGATATGACATTCATGAATTAAAGCAATCAGATAAAAAATACTCAGGAAAAAATTACATTTGAAAACACACAGACATTTTTCTTGTCATAATTCACTAACCAACACAGTATACCAGCTATTCATTTAGCATTAATATTATATTAGGAATTATATGTAATCTAGAAATCACTGAAAATATATGGGATTGTGTGCTTTGTTTATATGCAAATATTGAGCCATTTTGTATAAGTCACTTAACTGTCTACAGATTTTGGTACAAGTGGAAATTTCTTGAACCAATTCCCACCAGTACTGAGGGAACTCTACACTTAACTAGCTGCAAGTAGTGATGCTATTGTGCTTCTAACAGAAGATTTTACCTACCAGATAATAAGCTTTTTGAGAGTAAATGGGTTTAGAAAGAATTGATCTAGTATTTTTTTTTATATCTCAATGTCAAAAGGAAGCATAATTAGTACTGGCGACTTGGAAAACCATTTTGTAAGCATTTTAATTTAACTTTTTAAGTTGCTATGAAATTATTTCAAGCTTATGTTATTTTCACCTTAAAAGTCTTCTATATTTTCAGCAAATAAATTCGGCAATTTCAAATGTCTCATGTAGCAAAGATAAAAGTCAAAACAATGATGATGTCTGGCATCCAAGATTGGAGGTTATGTTTATTAGGAATATTCTTTGTTTCATCTTAGTTATTTAGCAGCAGAATATGTTTACCTCAGGAAAAAAATCAAATGCTCTTGTGTATTTCTTGGGTACTAAAAACTTCTAAGGAATTTTTCTAGAGACTTTTCTACCCCAGATCAATGTCTTCATACTCAGAAATATACAATTAGAAGAAGTTTTATAAATAAGAGACAATTTAATAGAACTGGCAAAAGTCAGGTAAATATAAATAATTTTTCTTTACTAAATGGGGGTGGAGTTGATATTATATACTAGTACATATATTTTGTTCACTTTTTTTGTTGTTGTTTTTACCAGAGACTGAACTCAGGAGCCCTGAACCACTCATTGAGCCACATCCCCAGCCCTTTTCTATATTTTTTAATTTTTTTTATTTTAGATACAGGGTCTCACTGAGTTGCTTAGCATCTCGCTTTTGCTGAGGCTGGCTTTGAACTTGTGATCCTCTTATCTCAGCCTCCTGAGCTACTGGGACTACAGGCATGTGCCATTCCTCACAGCTCTGTTCACTTTCTCAGTAAGCATTTAATAAATGTGGATAAGCTGGATTGAATAGTTATTTTTATTAAAAATGAGACTACCATGAAACCAGAGAACAGAAATCAGAGTTTGCAAACATCATTGTCTATGACAGATTCCTTCCTGCTGTTCCAGAAATGATGCATTTCATTACTCATAAGACTCTATGGTTCACTGATCCTATCATCTTGTTTTAAAAATCTTCATAGCATTCATGTACTCAGCATTCATCATGACAATTTTTTATTATAAAATTCCAGATTATGCTGAGGAGGACATAGTTTTAGTTAGATGAAACCTTTTATTGTATATATCACAAAACTGCCAACATGTGCTAACATATTTGAGTAGTTGAAAAGCGCCAACACAAAGAAACATTTTATAAATAAACGATGAACATAGACTTTTACATAACATCAACATCTAAAAAAAGTTTGTGTCTTTGGGATTTGCATCATATGGCAGAAGAAAATAAGACATGCTTCTAATTCCCATATAATTTAAATTTGATGATTAACAGTGAGAAGAGGTGGGTTGCCATATAAAAGTAAATTTATTTAGTTTGACAACTTATTCTATTTGTTTATATTTGCGTTTGTAACAGAGCCAGGCTAACACTGTTCTTAGGCAGAATTTACCTAAGAATAACAGAAATTGTGACTATATTAGTGTGTTTGTGTCATCAATTTCCAGAACCCTGTACTATCAGATGAACAGCATCTCTTTAACTAGTAAATGAGCTGAAGGGAAGACTGAGTCAACTATTTCAGAAATCTTCCTAGAATTTTTGTGCCTTGGCTATACTAGATAAAAGGTATATTTCATGAAATACTTAAGAACTAGTGAAAACTCTTCTGTTGTATATTAAAAGAGAATTTTAAAATATTAAGAAGGATATTGAGAGTTGGAGTTGTGGCTCAGTGGTAGAGTGCTTGCCTAGCATGTGTGAGGCACTGGGTTCGATTCTCAGCACCACATATAAATAAATTTTTAAAAAGGGTCCATTGACAACAACAACAATAACAATATATATATATAAATATATAATATATAATATACATATTATATATATATATATATATTAAAAAAGAATATTAACCTCATATCTTTTCTTATTGCTCTTCATAAAGTCAGTGCTAAGAAATGCAGTTAACTGACAGGAGGGTTATAAATATTCATTGTTCCCCTACCTAACATCTGTTTTGGCCCTGGGAACTACAATGTGGATTATCCTCCCTACCATTTCCTAGGAGTGACCATGTAACACTACTGCAGGTTTCTGGAGCTGGACCAAAGATAAGGAAGGATGATTTTTTTCTTCAGAGAAGGGATAGATGAGATCATGGAGCGAGAACTCTTTAGGAAAGGTTGTAGCCGTTTGAAAGACAAAATGATACAGATTTCTGTGATCAAACAGAATTACTGACAGGGGGACACCTCCTGTCTAATAAAAAGTGCTCATCTTCGATCCTGGCACTCCTACTTCAGAAATCACGTTTCTGAACACTTTTGTAATGACATATAGGGGTCAGGACATTGCACTCTGTGTTTTCATCAAGTATTTCACTTCTCTTTCCATTTTTCTCCTTCATTCCTGGTTAGATTTTATTTTGTGAAAAAAACCAATTAATATTTAATCAAACGTCTCAAGTCCTGTTGAAATTTTTAAGAATCTATTCTTCTAGGTTTCTTAAACACAACAATTCTATTCAGTAGTTCTTAATGAGCAGTAATTAGCCAGAAGGCACATTCAGTATAAAAACATTTTATTACTTAAGTTCCTGGTCCTAGTCTTAATCTATGAATACCTATGTAAGCATTCAAAATGTATTGGAATGTGAAGCACGTGGGCATTTCAGTCAAGACAAACGGAGAGGAGAGATTGATGGTCTGCAGAATAAACACTTGTTTCTGAGATCAATGAGCTTCAGATGGAGGCACGGGAACAAAAAGGGAAGTTGTGAATGGCTACTGTGTTCGGTGTGATGAATGTGAGAATCATGACAAAAAAAAAAAAGGTCTTAAGGAAAATATTTTCCTAAAGAACAGCAAGACAGCATGAAAGAATAAACTTGATCTATATTTTCTAAAAGATTTTGGCCTGAGATCAATAGAGAATTTAAAATAATTGAAAAGTTTGCATGTTATGTTTATCACTTCAAAAATCCCAACAAAACATATGTTTAGATATGACAAGTTTGCACGCAATAACTAAAACCTAAAGTGTTTTTCTTCCTTTAGAACGACGTTAGGGCTGGGATGTTTTTCGGTAGTAGGTCACTTACCTAGATTGAGACCCTGGGTTCAATCCCCCACCACAAAAATAAATAAGCAAAATAGAATTTCATTAGTGTGGTATGAAAATGCAGCTTGAATGTTACTACAAATCAGGATTTCATTTTAATTTTAATAGATTGATGGTGGGAGGGAATAATGTAAGAGCTAGAGTATTTTGAAAATATATATTTTTTCTTTAAAGAGAGAGTGAGAGAGGGAGAGAGAGAGAGAATTTTAATATTTATTTTTTTTAGTTCTCGGCGGACACAACATCTTTGTTTGTATGTGGTGCTGAGAATCGAACCCGGGCCGCACACATGCCAGGCGAGCGCGCTACCACTTGAGCCACATTCCCAGCCCTGAAAATATATTTTTAAAATATTTGGAATAAATTTATTTTACTTAACTGACAAAATTATACATATTTATTATTTTTGTGATGTACATGTATATGTGTACTTGCACACACAAGTACACATATACATGTACATTTAAGATATAAATATTTTAGACATTATATTTACAGTGTTGGTATATTCTAAATTTCTATAGCATTATATAAGCATTTCTATATTTTCAGATATATTTTATTTCTCTTTGGTGAAAGCATTCAAAATCTCTTCCTCTAACTTTTAAATTTCATAGTACGTTATCAATGTTCATAGTTACCCTGCTGAATAACAACAATAATAGATATTATTTCCCCTCTCTAACTATAACTTTGTACCCACTGACTTACTTTTCTTTATTCCTTCCTCCTTTCTACTCCTTGGCCTCAAATAACCACTGTTAAAATTTCAACTTCTATGAAATCTACGTTTTTAGATTCCATGTATGAGTGAGATCATGTGTTATTTGATTTTCTATGCCTATTTTTATGCCCAAACCATGTTGTTTGGGGTAATATTATTTTGTACTGTCTTTTGAATTCAGATCACATAATGTCCCCCTACATAGTGATTTTTTTTTTTTGAAAATTGCTTTTGCTCTTCAGAATATTTTTTTTTTATTCCATATGAATTTTGGGATTGTTTTTTACATTTCAGTGAAGAATATCATCAGTCTTATGATGGGGATTACATTAAATCTGCAGATCACTTGGGTATTAGGAAAATTTTGCAATATTTTGATACTATGACTTTAAGTAGTTATAAGTTTGTTGAGTCTTGTTTTGTGCCTTACTATTTTTCCATCCTACAGGATGTCGCATGTGCAGTCTGCAGCTGTGGGATGGAATTCTCTGTTGATAGGGTCATGCACTCCATTTGTTCTAGGTTATGGTTTTCCTCTCCTGTATCTTTGTTACTTTTTTGTCTAGATGATCTGTCCATTGCTGAAACTGGGATATTAAAGCCTCCTGTTTGTTTTGTTCGGTACTGGGGATTGAACCCAAAGACTGAACCCAGGGACACTCAACCACTGAGCCACATCTTCAGCCCTTTTATTTATATTTTATTTAGAGTCAGGGTCTTGCTGAATTCTTAGGGCCTCACTAAATTGCTGAGGCTGGCTTTGAACTCATGATCTTCCTGGCCATAGTATTTTTGTGTTGGGCTCCCCTCTCCCTTAACTCTATTAATATTTGCTTTATACATCTAGGTCCTCCAGTATTGGGGTCTCTATGTTTAGAATGATTATTTCCTCTTGCTGAATTGACCCCTTTATCATTACATAATGATCTTCCTTGTCTCTTTTTACTATTTGGTATTAATGATATTTTATCCTACACAAATATGACACTCTTGCTTTCTTTTGGATTCCATTTGCGTAGCAAACCATATTCCAGCCTTTAACTTTCAGTCTTTAAGTATCCTTAGAGGTAAAGTCAGTTTCTTGTAAGTTGCATAATTAGATCTTGTTTTTTTTTTTTTAAATCCATCCAATTACTATGTGTATTTTTAATTGGAGAATACAATCCATTAATAATTAAGTAAAGCATCAACAAATAAAATTTTATTTCTGCCATTTCATTAATTATTTTCTTGTGTATCTGTAATTTATTTTATTCTTTATTCCTTTCTTATAGCCTTCCTTTGTGGTTAAGTGATTTTTCTTTTGGATAGTTTTGGTTCCTTGCTTACTATTTTAGGTATGTCTATTATAGGATTTTGCTTAGTGAGTACCATGAGGTTGACAGAAAACATCTTTTGAGCATAACAAGCTATTATTGAAATTATAGCAACTTCCAATAATTATAAAGATAGAAAATATAAAATAATTAAAAATTTCTAAAATTGCAAATAATTCCTTCTTACACACTGAATTTTTGATATCCCATTTTACGCCTTTTAGTATTGCCTATTTTTTGTTGTTGTTGTTCAAGAAATGGAACCCAGGAGCACTTAACCACTGAGCCACATCCCTATCCTTTTTTTTTTTATTTTTTATTTTTAGACAGGGTCTCAAAGTTGGTTAACAGCCTCACCATGTTGCTGAGTCAGGCTTTAAATTTGTGATCCTCCTGCCTCGGTCTCCCGGGCTGCTTGGATTACAGGCATGTGCCACCGTGCCCGGCTGTATTGCCTATTTTCTTTGTCATATAAATATAATTATTGCTTCTTTTGTTTTTTAGTCTTTATATTTAAGACATAAATGTTTTAAACATTATGTTTACAGTGTGGGTATATTTTTAATTTCTATAGTTACTCTTCCCAGTTTTTTCCTTTCCAGCATCTTTTACTCATTAGCCTCTCAGTTTAAAGAATTCCCTTTAGAATTTCTTGTAGGACTGCTCTGGTGGTTATAAATTCTCTCAGCTTTTGTTCTCTGGGGATGTCTTTGTCTCCTCTGCATTTCTGAAGAAGAGCTTTGCTGAGTACAGTATTATTCTTGGCACTTCTTTTAACACTGTGAATATCTTATCCTTCTTCTTGGCCTGTAAGATTTCTGCTGAGAAGAATTAGAACATTGTTAGGTGAATTAGAACATCCTCATGTTTCATTTATTTTCCTTTTCTTGCTACTTTTGAATATCTTTTCATCTCTAACCTTTGAGATGATTATAGTATGTCTTGGGGTAGATGTAGTTGAGTTGAAATGAAGAATGAACATGGACCTTTTCCTACCTGAATATTTGTCTCTTTCTAGATTTTGGAAGTTTTATGTTATGTTCTCTGAACAAACTTTCTACCTCTTTCTTATTCTCATATTTCTTTTGAACATCAATACACCAAATATTTGCTCTTTTAATTCTGTCTCAATGTTTCTGTAAATTTTCTTCATTCTTCTTTATTCTTATTTTTCTCCCCTGATGGACATTTTCAAGTAGCTTGCCTTTGATCTCATTAATTCTTTCTTGTGTTTGATTGATTCTGTTATTTATAGAGTCATTTAAGTTCTTATACTTCATTTACTGTATATCTCATTTGATTTTCATTTGATGATTTTTTTATTATTTTAACACTCTCTTTGATAAATTGTTGAATTGATTCTCATTATTGAAGTTCATTGAATTTCTTTAAAACAGGTATTTTGAACTAGCTGTTGGACAGTTTATACTTCTCAGTGGTTTTGTGGTCAGTAGAAATTCTCAGTATTCCATTTGTTGTTTTCTCTGAGCTGGTGGTCATTGATACTACTTCACTAGATCATGTCCAAGTCTTGGCTTGGTGTGTTTTCACTGTTTTAGCAGTAGAGAGTTCCTCAAGTCCAAGTTTACCATGAATCTACAGATGCTAGTGTTCAAGAAGAACTGGCAGAGTGCCTAGAAAGGGCACATCTACCCAAGGCCCTACCTGGAGTAGGGAAAGGCCCAGATACCTTGTACACAGTCAGTAACCTGTGGCCAGGCACCACTGGATTCTTCCTGGTACTGAGTCTCATCAAGGAACACGTGGCTCCAGAATCCAAGTCACCCAATTCCTTTTCTTTACCCAAGCAAATAATAACTTTATTTGTGGTATTCACTGGGTTTGTGGGAGGGATGGCCTGGATATCCCTGTGGTTACCATCATTGCCATAATATAACACACAGAATCTACAGGTCATGGAGACCAATGCAGCTCAAGCATAGAACCAAGCAAGGCCCATAACCTCGTGACCTGTCTGCTGCTATTGTCTCCATGGCCAGAGACTGCTGCAGCCAGTTAGAGATAATGAAATTTAAATAGAAGTCCAGGTGCTCCTTGGTGAGATTCAGTGCCAGGAAGAATACTCCAGTGCCTGACTACAGGCCATTGACTGTGCACAGGGCATCTGGGCCGTCTTCTACCCCAGGCAGAATGGTGTATGGAAACACACCTTTCTAGGCACTCCTCCAGTCTCTCTCAGAGACGACAGCAATTGTGGATTTATGGTAAATGTGGACTTGGCGCCCTTTACTGCTAAAACAGTGGCAACTGTTCAAAGCAAAGTCCTACACTTACTACCCTGACCTTCTCCCCAAAAGAGGGAATCTTTTTTGGTGTTATGCTACCTGAGGTTGGGGTGGGATGAAGGAGGCTTTCCCTTGCCCTTGTGTGTGTGCAAGCGCTCCTTCTATGGGCACTGGCTGGTGCAGGGGTCGAGGGACTCTAACCAATACTGGATTTTGCCAGGGTGGGTTTGGTACTGCATTTCAAATCAAAGGCCTCCATTGAATTCTCTCTCTGACCCTAAGTGAGAGGTGTCTTTTTCCATGAAGCATTGCTTAGAGATGGGGGGGGGGGGAGACACAGGCAACTCTTTATTTCCTGCTTTCTTCAATGCCCTCAAAACTCTAAATCAACAACTCTGGCCCAGCTCAAACCAGAGAACTGAGAGAATCTCTTCATCATCTGATGACCATACCTGTTTCCACAAGATCTGAAACCCAATCTTGGGGAGGAAACACCCCTCGGAAGTTGGTTTGTTCCTTAGACAGTCTCCTCTAGCTTCCTTAGAGTTACCCTTTCTTTTTCTTTTCCCCCTGATAGAGTTGATAATTCTTCATATTTAATTTTTTTTCATTTCAAATTAATGTGTAGTTTCTTTCTCTTTATTTGATTCCACTGACATCGAACATTGCTGCATCAATGAAAGTGATAAATAAAGCTATCAAGATGATTCTAGATGAGTATTAATGGTGGCACTCTTGACTGATATATGAAATACTACCAAATAGAAGAAAATCAATTGCAGTTTGAATCTGGACACTGTGAATACCATAGAGCATCCAAATTCAATTGACCATCAGGCAAGGAGATGATATAGCTAATATATGATGGGGAAAGGATAGATAGGAGATAGAAATTAATGACTCAATAGCATTCAAAGCAATTATGATAAATTATGAGTGGAATTAATTGCCTAAATTATGGTATGTGATAAAAGTATGAACTCAAATACAGAAATTGATGGGACACTAACATTTAAATATTAATCATTTATTTAGTTGATTGATTCGATTAAATACTTTTAATTAAATATTAATTCCTATGAAAAATGTAGAAATACCCTTCAGAGGAGACTAGATGTTTTCTCAAATATGGAATGATCAGTGATGAAAAATATAATAAATTGCATTAATTAGAATATAAAAATATTAAATTTGGTAATTCAGCTATATGAAGACAAAATTAGTTCTTTTACAAAATAGAAACTAAACTATAATGAGTTGGGAAAAAATGTCAGGAGAGATGACAGAGACTTCTAGGGCATTTTGTTCTTTGAAGTGTAAATGAAAAGAAAGAGATAAAACAATATCTTACAAAGGATATGATATAGAAGGTAAAGGAGGATATAATTTGGGGGAAGGATTTAATTTTTAGAGATGAGGATTTAATTTTTAAGTAGGATTAGAAAAGAAAAAGTACAGAGAAATTACAGATAAGAGGGATAGAGTCATAATCAACACAACTCAATCTCTGTGAGAGAGGTGTTGGGGCTTAGACCTCATGTGGAAGTATTGGCTTTGAAACGGGGTGATACTTGGTTCTTTGTGACTGGAGACATGAAAGGTGTTTCTGGATGAAGAAAGTATATAATAAAGGGTGTTTGGAAATCTAAGAATTTAATGCTTAATCACTTAAACCTTGTCAATGATATAAAGTCTTCTGCTGAGACTTATGAAGCAGGGAGAAAGTTTAGACTCTTTGGAGGAATCTGATGGGTAATATGTGGAAGAACTGAAATAGGGAAGTGGACCTCATTAATATATAACAATAAGCAGTGGAGTACATAGGTATGTATTTTGTTCTATTTATGTGTGTGTGTGTGTGTGTGTGTGTGTGTGTGTGTGTGTGTGTATTCAATGAGTACTTATGTACATCAGTAATATGCCATTCTGCTTGTCAGGTTGTTTTCCATAAATACTTCCCCCAACCCACTTTTCAATTAGCACTATATTAAAGAGTCTATTTCCCAGCATGAGTAGCTTTCAGTAAGTAGAATTCTACATAGTAAAAGAAGTTAATTGCAAATTTGTATCTTTGGTTATTTTTATAAGCAATATGAAATTATAAGAATTTAAGACTGGTACAAGACTTGTACCAGTCTTAAATTCTTATAATTTCTTCTGGTTTATACTTCTAATTTCTTCTGGTTTATTATAAATTCTTATAATATTCTTCTGGTTTATACTCTCAACTCTTCTCTTTTAAGGGAATAGCATAGTAATCTCCTCTTATCTTGATTCAACCAGCTCCATGATATATATTAGAGTTATATTTTAAGTTCCCACTCACACTTCTTGGAGAGCTATCTAAAAGTTTACTTTCTTTCTGATTGTAAGTTTTGTCATCTCTAAAATTAGATAATCCTTACTCTATAAAGATGCCATGAATATCAGATAAACTAGTTAATGTACATAAAATTCCATGACTCACTTCATCTATGAAGATTTAAGTTAGTGATGAAAATTTAATAGAAACTCTAGATATACCTACTTTCTTTAGTCCAAATAAAACATAAAGTTGTCTGGATAGACATTAAGTATATTAACCCCTTGATTTTATGACACTGAAATTTACTTTTGAAAACTACTATTACTATTATTTAGGATACTAAGATTTGAAGTAGCAAACCAAATCAAAGAATTTCATGTTTAATCACTTAAATCCTCTCAGTAATGTGAAGTGGCCTGTTGAGATTGATGAAGTGAGAAGCCATACTGGAAAGAACTATGAAGAAGCATACAGAAATCATTGAAAAACTATTCATTGACAAATGAGTGAAGAATCTTTAAATATGCAAATATAAGTAGAGATTGAAATTTTTAGTAGTGAAGTAAATTAAATATTTTCAAAAAAATATCTTTTTACAAAAATGAACTACCTACTGCTCAAAAATGCCTATAAATGCAAAAATACCTCATGAATATATAGTTCAGATACTAGAAAAATAAGGAAACTATACAGAGATAAAAAAATGATCAAGGGGGCATTAACCAGTAAGGCAAGCAAGAAATGAAATAAAGAGTTTCTTACTTGCTTACTTGCATTTACTTATATTAACTTTTTATGGTTTCCTTAGCACACAAAGACTAGTCATTGAAGTTAGATAGAAGTTAGAGAGATTTCATTTCAAAGTTAAGGATCTTGTCTATACAAAAATTTCATGAAATTTTTTGCTTTCATATGGTGATTAAGATTTAGATGTCAATGACCTATGCAGTCTGGGGAAAACCCCAACTAGAGCATTTTATTAATATATTCACAAGATAATAATAACCTAGATCCCCAATACTGAAAAATGTATTTACATACATGCAATAACATCTGTCTCAATTAGGAAAAATTCACCTTTCCTAGGTCTATCATATTTGATTTCAAAAGAAAATGCAAAGGTGGTTTCTATAAAAATTGATTTGGATTTTTTATTGCTACTTTCAAACTTAACAACTGTAACTGCAACCTTAGCAGAAAAACATTAAAGACTACAAAGTACTACTTTAAAAAGCCTGAAAAAAGAGAGCATGAATATCCTCTAAAGGAATTCTGAAGGAACACAACCTAAATACTTTGGGATTTCCATGATTAGATCATATGAATAGAAGCTCACAAACAAGAAATACAAATCAAATAAAAAACAATATAGCAAGTAAGAGAATCAGCAGAAAGAGCAAATAACAGAAAGAATAAAATGCAGAATTACAGTCAGTCATGGTGGCACACAGCTGTAATCCCAGTGACTCAGGAGGCTGAAGCAGGAGGATTGCAAGTTCAAAGCCAGCCTCCATCACTTAGCAAGGCCCTAAGCAACTTAGCTAAACCCTGTCTCAAAATAAAACATAAAAAGGACTAGGGATTTGCTCAGTGGTTAAGTGCCCCTGAGTTCAATTCCTGCTACCAAAAAAAAAAAAAAAAAAGTGAGATTGAGATCAGACCAGATGTGAACTACCTACTGCTCATGATATTTCAAGGTTATTCTGATAAAGGATATTTCAACATATTAAAAATCTAATAAAGCTATACAATTAATTGTATAACATGTTTTTATAAACATCATTTTGTCAAGGCTTTTAAAATTAGTAATTCTATATCATTAGCTAAGTAAGAAAAGATGTATAATTTTGTTTTATATATTTTTCACCTTGATTTTTGTGTGATAAAATGAGTACCTTTTATTTTTGTCAGGAATTAGTGTGGACTCTTTTATATGTGGTAGTGAACCTATTGACAGTTATCTAAGTGTTTCTGAAGAAGTGAAAAACAAAATCATTGATTGTTTTGCTAGAATTTATATTCTTTTAGATATTGGAGTTTAATTGTATAGTTACGAGTCACAGTAAAGCACTAGAATAAGTGTGTTATTTGTGGAAGATGTACTGGCTAATGAAGCAATTAATCTGGTACAATTTAAGGAGTGTTTAGATGAAAATTAATAAAGAATACATTCAGTGCTGAAAGAAATTTTGTTATGTTGGTAAACAAATTAAAAACTCAAAGGAACATATTCAATAATTCATATTTAAATATTGGTTCATAAGAGCTTTTTGAAAAGTGGCACATAAAATTGAAAGTAAAGAACCAAATACATTTGCTGAAACTTTAGCAAAAGGCTATATTAGAGAGGTATGCCTTTAAATATGGGGAAACCTATGACAAAGGAAGTAAGCCAAATAACAGCTATTAATATCATAGCTTGATATATACAGAAATTAGTTAATTGTGTGTAATACCAACTTGTAGAACACAAAAAGCCATCAAAATATTTTAATTTCAAATTACAGAATGCCCAGAAATGTCAAAGCAATAGCTATTTGACTAAGATGGTGATAATAAAGAAGGATTCTTTTCTCCTGCATTAGGGCCAAAACACAGAACTATCTTTGACATGCATAATACTGAGGTATAGAATTTCCTTCTTATGTGTAGGGAATGTATTCTAAGACCCCTGGTGAATGCCCAAAGCTTTGGATGGTAGCAAACCCTGTATAGACTGTTTTTTTTTTTCTACACATACATAACTATTATAAAGCATAATTTATAAATTAAGCACAGTAAAAGATTAACAAGAATAGCTAATTATTAAAATAGACTATTTATAACAATATAACCTAATGAGGGTTTGGTTGATGTGGTCTCTCTTTCTCCCACGGTATCTACTACCATTTATTGTTTTAGAACTGCAGTTAGGTCAGTGAAACCATGGAAGAGAAGGATTCCTGTAACACCCTGCTTTGGACCCCAGATGTGACGGCCCAGTTGCAAAGACAGGAAAACATTATGGAAATGTCCTGGGTTCGTTACCCATTGTAACCATGGTAACAACAGGCCACCCCCAATCTTAAGAGCAACTTAAAAATAAAACATGTATTTTCTTATGATTCTCAGGGTCAGGAACATGGTACATCCTCTCGAGAGTCTCAGGATAATTCATATGATTGTGGTCAAAGTTTTGGACATGGCTGCAAACATCTGAAGGTCAGCTTTGGCAGATCTTCATTGCCAGACCTTAATTCCTTACTAGCTGTATAAACTAGCTCCTTGCTGCATTGGCATCTTTATAATATTGCTTGTAACAATCATAGCCCGGGGAAGTGTTCAAAGAGAATGAGGTAGCATGCTCTCAAGACAGAATCTACAGTCTTACAATTTAACTTGAAAGTTACATACCATGATATCTACCCCATGCTATTGATCACACAGATCAAACCTGGCTCACTGGAGGAACGACCTAAACAAAAAATGACAATACCAAGAAGTATGCTTTATTGGAGACCATCTTGCAAGCTGGCTATTACACCTTGATGAAAAAGCTCATGCTAAATTTAAATCAATGTACTGTTTTTTATTGAGGAAGTATTGCTGCAAAATAACAAATAAAACCTCAGTGATACAAATAATTGTCACAATCATAGCTAAGTTATATTGGGGCAGTTGGGTAGTTGCAGAAAGACTAAAGAAACTTCCTGGAAATTGCATGTGAGATATACTATTTATTGGGAATTTCTATAAAAGATTATTGACTACTCAGAGAACAGAGTTTAGTGATGATAGCCTGAACAGATAATACAATCATCCCTTGAGGTTCTTTGACAAACAGGATTTCTTCTCCCTCATGGTAGTTTGACCAGTGCTGACTGGCTGCCTGAGCAACACATATCCTTCCCACAGAGCCCTCAATCCTGTACCAGTCATCACCGATAGGAGATTTTTGTTAGTCTCTCAAAGTAGTGACATCATCAGCATTAGCTTGTTCACTTTGCTTGTATAACCAGCATCCCAAGGGACAACTGTGCTGATGTACATGCAAGAAAGTAGCTTTCTACACAAAGCACTAATTGCCCTATTTCCCAGAATGCACAAGACAAAGCGGGTATCCCTCAAGATAATATGCATCTGGATGTTCAGGCCCAAGCTTGCTGTCATTTTCCACTTGGCTAGGTTTTTAGGCACAGAAATGGGTGCATTCAGGGACGTGGTGTTTTATTGTCCTGTTATGGTTTACATATAAGCTGTCCCCAAAAGGCTCATAGGGGAGAAAATGAAAGAACACTTAGAGATGAAATGATTGGATTATGAAGGATTGAACCTAATCAGCACATTAATCCTCCCATAGGGATTAACTGGGTGGTAACTGTAGACGGGTAGAGTGTGGCTGGAGGAGGTGTGTTATTAAGGGGTGTCCTTTTGGAGTATAATTTTTTTGAGATGAGTCTGCACTCACTCTGGCCTTCTATAGACCAAGAGTGTGTAAATCTTAGTGATCCCAAATAAAGCTTTCCTCCTCTAAAACTGTTTTTGTTGGGTCCTTTGGATAGAGCAGGAAAAACACTGATTGAAACACCCTCTTTTCTTTAGGGACACTTAAATAGAGTATTGGTGATATTAGTACCTTAATATTATAGTTTAGTTATGAGGTGTTCCTCAATAGCTCATATGAGACAAAGCAAGAATGTTCAGAGTTGAAATGATTAGATTATAAATCTAAGCATTCAACCCAGTCAGTTGATTTATCAACTGATATGGATTAACTGAGTGGTAACTGTGTGCAGGTTGGATATGGCTAGAGGCATGCATTTAGAGTGTATATTTTTCCCCTAGTGAATGGAGTACTCTAGCTGCTTCCAGGTTGCCCTGTCTTGAGCTGCTTTCCTTCACCATGCCCTTCCACCATGATGTTCTGAGCCTCTGAAGCTGTGAGCCAAAATAAACTATTGGTCCTCTAAGTTATTCCTGTGAGGTCTTTTGATCACAATGTCAAAAAGTTAACTAAAACACTTCTGTGTATTAAAAACTTCTAAACAAACTTTATATGCTAATGTTTATTGATTTACAAGGAGAAGAAATTAATCAGTTATGTTTGACTTATGAAACACACTTTTTTGCAAGCATTAATGGGAGGCAAGAGATCAGTTTACTCACAAAATTTTAAACATATTATTTGGATGCACACACTTGATGATTTGTCTTAAGTACCCATAATAGACTTAACATATCCATACAAAGAAGACATGGACATATTTTCCTTTGTAATGTGTTACAAAAGGGCCAAAATAAAGTGCAAACACTTGAAAATTTGAACTAATATCTGCAAAATGTCATTTTTAAATCATAAGTTAAAAATAATTATCAATTATGTATTGCCTATCTGCAAAAAGTTATTATCAAACACCTTAGAAATTTTGTAGACTATTCTGAATTTTATATTCAGCAAGATAAGATCCACACATAGGAAGTTTATGATAAAAATCTATTTAATCAAAAGGCAGCTTAGATTTAACTCCAATTTTATACAATAAATTATTGAAACTAGTTACCAATGAAAGTTTGAAAATAAGTTTTAAATGTAGAGCACCTCTTATTACATTCAGATAAAACTTTAAAAGAAGAGTCTGAGCCTATTTGAAATTACTTCAAAGCCCCACTTTTTGCTATCAACATACTTCTGTGAGACTGGTACTCTGTTATGAGATATGGCAAAACAAAGCATTCAAAGAGTTTAGACATATATTTTTTTTCTATGAGTTTCACGCATGCCAATGAGACAGAATTAGATTAAACAAATTGAGGAATTCATTTGTTACAAACCTAGGTTAAATAGATTGATATGTTTGTTTATTCATTACATTAATATTTGTTGCTACTATTTATTCATTTCAGGGATTTTATAGAAAATCTTTGTTTTTATCAATTTTTTTAATTTAGTTACAACTGTAGAAAGACAAATAGTACACATATAATATTTCATATATTGATCATTCATAATAAACAATGTATATAGATACTTTACATTACAGATTTTAATTTTTCTAATTCATCTTAATTGATTTTTTTGAATTGTGGTGAATGAGGATTTTTGTAAAAGATTATAGTACATAATGTCTATCACTGGTTGAGTAGACTCTAGTCAGTTACAATTACTTCATGTAAGGCTGCATAGCTTTAATGGATTCAGAGTTCAATCTATATGGAAAAAGTTATATGGGTGTTTCAGTGGGAGGAATGAAAAATAAGATCCTTCAAACTACACAGATGAAGTACAGGGAAATTTTACTTTTTTCCTTTTGAGAGTTTAAAGAAAAACAGAAAATGAGAGGAATTTAAAAGAGTACCTTTAATTTTCTCTCACTTTTGCATAATGGCATTGCCAATAATGGTGGTATAGAACTTTTGATTCTTTAGAAGAAAAGATACAGATTATATTTGATTGCATTGAAAATTTTTCCTTCTCACTGAAATTACCTAGGGGGTGGGTTGTATAAAAATTGATTCTTCGCTGTAATGCAAAATGTGTATTTGTTTAATACCAATGAAAACAATACTGCTAATGTACTTTTGAATTTAACTGAGGAGATGAATAAAACACTCAAATTATCTACAAGAAAGCTCATTTTTCTTTTGATTTTAATCTTATATATTCTCTTATATGAAAATTACACTGAATCAGAAATCATTATCTATGTGAATAATTATAATGTTTTGAAAGGCTAATATATGTTAGGTATTCTACATTTGTTCAATTTTTATACACATCAGATGTTCTTCGTGTATTTTCTGTGCTGTATACACATATCCTGAGAATAGACATTTCATTTTTCAAATGGAAAAATTTAGGCCCAAAAAGCCAAATAATATACCCACAGCCCCAGAGCCACCCAGGTAGACTGATGGTGCTGGAAATGAATCCCAAATCATTCTGATTACAAATTTCATACTATTTTGTCCTAACATTTCTTCATACTATTTTATCCTAACATTTATTTCTTACCATTATTTCATAAGTAGCTTTTAATAAAAGCAATATTTGTGTATTTTTAAAAATCTATTTTAAAATATTTAAAGACCTCTCCCTTTTCATCTTGGCCCTTTGACATTTTGTGTGATTTTGTTTCATTGAAATTTTTATACAACTGGCTTTTCTTGATGAAATTTGCTACGTAAAACCAAATCAGTGTGCGTTGCTAATCAGGTAATTTATATTTCAGTCTGTCATCTTGAAACAAAATGGCAGTTAAAGAGTTCCGTAGAGAACTGTTTTCCAAATGTAGTAATCAATATGAATAAAATATGACCTTCGGATAGGGGTTACAAAGATATAGGATTGTTTGGTGTTTCCAACCTACTTATTAATTCTATCTTCCATATATGTATATGGTAACCTTTTCTTTAAAAGGTATGATTTTATTTGTGGCATGTTTTTCTTGTCTGAAGAACTATTATTTCCTACTAATTTTCCCTTCCTTTTTCATATTCACAAGAAGATAACAAGTGAGAAAGTGCTTTGAGTCTTCCTTCTCACCCACTCAGTAAGTCTGAAAAACCCATTAATTTCACCTATACATGGCTTTTCCTTCATTGCATACACTGCCTATCTGCTAGGACTATAATCTTTTTTCTCTTGGGCTATAAGGGTGAGCATTTAGTTTTGACTATCTATTCAAGTAGGCAGTAGCCACATTCGTGGGAGTAATATTGAGTACTTGATATTGGACCCATCCAAATTTCTACTAGCTAAACACAAACTGCTACCAGTGTCCTTCAAGACTTAGTAAGCAAAAAAAGACTATAAAGTATTTTATTAATAATTATATTAGGGTTTTATGTTGAAATGACATTTTTTGAATACATACATTAAGTAAAATATATTATTAAAATTTCACTTTTATTTATTTTTTCTAGTGTGGCTATTTAAAATCTTTTAAAATTATCTAAATAGCTCTTGCTCTATTTCCATGTTTGCGTGCTGTTCTAGTTTTTCCCTCAGTGGCATCTGAAGTTTTCTCTTAAATTTGTTCTGATACTGAATTGTCATGGTAGCCTCTCCAAAACACAATTCTAATCACTTTATCCATTCCTAACCATGGACTAAGGTGGCCTGTGAAGACATTTAACCAAAGTAGAATAAAAAGACTTCAGCTTGAAGACAGTTATGTGAACAATATGATACTCCCTAAAAAGAGTCAAAGATGGTTAATTGCAAGTATATACACTGCACACACACACAAAAATGATATTCTGATGTCAGTATTGCTGAAAGCCAAGAAAATGGAGTCCTCTTTTAGAAACCACCGATTTCCCTCTCTGCCCAACATCCCCTGTATCAACCCAGAGCTATCTATTATTTACAAATAAGAAAATTCAATTGCAGTTAAAGAGAAAATTTCTAATATTTTGAAAAAAATTTTCTCTATATGATCTTCTGATTTCCTGCTTTCTATAATTTGCACTCTGGAAAATAGAGATCTGAAATATAAAAAAGCTACAGTCTTCATAAATCATAAGTATGAATGTAGTAATGTAATATTATATTAATATTGTTATAATAGGAGGACCACATTTCCTCTTACTACTACTCTTTTCCTAATACAATTTGAAGAGAAGTGTAATTTTGATTTATGCTTATATTTAGTGTTATGTATGCATGCAGGTAGATTCAGGTTTAACTACTTTATTGTTATATAAAGTAAAACACCATGATATGTTCTCTCAAATTTTGTTTATATGGATGAGAAAATAATAGAATCTGGTACATCTTTAAACAGTAGTTTGTTAGGAATAGTGATGTGGACTGATACATTATTGAACTAAGTTTAATAGAAGTTTACAAGTTTACAGGTAACATGTAATCTTGTCCCATTATCAGCCTGGTGATTCAAACATCTCAGCAGTAGACACAGTCAAAAAAGAAATAACAAGTGTATGATATATGATATGTCAAGATCAATGTAATGTTTTGAGCAACTAATAAATTTCTGATGTTTAAAAAAAATTTTAAAAAGAGAGTTTTAAAAATAGTAGCACTTTGGGGATTCTCATTCATATTTAATTCAAACATTTCTGATGAAATTAGATTATAATACATAAAGGTTTATTTATTTTTATTTCAAAAACATGATACAGGAGTCACTAAATAATTCACATTAATACAATGTCTAAGGCTAGGGATATAACTCAGTTGGCAAAGAGTTTGCCTCGCATGCATAAGACTCTGGGTTCAATCCCCAGCACCACAAAACAAACAAACAAACAAGAAATAATTCCTGGATACTTGTAATATCCTATATAAATGAAGGTCCAAATGAACATAAATAAAGTCAACTGGATGAATCATGGTGCAAGTGTGGGGAATTCTAAGAATTTTAGTAAATGTGCTGCCAAGGCATCATGGGTAATAGAAGTTTTTGAGAAGAAGGGTATAAAACAAACAACTAGGATATAACAGTGACTTCCAGGTAATTTATATTTAGTTTCATTTCTTTGAGAACCAAAAGAAAACTTGAAATAAATAATAGTTGAAATATCATTTTCAATATTCTTTCCCTCATACATAATATCATTGCAGAAAAACTTAATCAAGAATTTAGAATCTTTGAAAGAGGCAAATGTTGTCTGAATACATTGAGAAGTTTTATTTTTGCCCTTAAACATACACAGGGTGACTTTTATAAGAATTTAATTATCAGCATTTTATATAGATGGGATTTCTACTGCTAATGAAGACTATCCATATGTGCTTAAATATAGCTAAAGATATTTATAAATATGCTTTCAAAATTATATGGAACTTTAGAGTTACAGTAGTTTTATATGCACCATCTAGTTTACATACAAATATAATCAAGTAGGTACTATGTCATTCTTTTTATAGACTGAGATACAAGGAAATAATCTATTTGCCAAAAATGATTCAGGT
The DNA here is from genome assembly GCF_048772815.1 of Callospermophilus lateralis. NCBI lineage: Eukaryota > Metazoa > Chordata > Mammalia > Rodentia > Sciuridae > Callospermophilus > Callospermophilus lateralis. The sequence continues at coordinate 104,757,472 of NC_135313.1, read as the reverse complement.
TAGTTCTGGTGGTAGGGGAAATTGCATAGGTCTCTGATTCCAAACATCCATCCCTTTCTACTATATTATTCCTTTCTATTGTCTATTTTATTTTATTTTGTGGGGATGGGGATTGAACCCAGAACCTTGTACATGCAAGGCAAGCACTCTACCAACTGAGCTATTTCCCCAGCCCTCTATATGTATTTTAATGAAAGTAAAATGTATATAGCTGGAAAAATGCATTATTTTCTAAGTAAGAATTTTCCATGCAATAAGTTAAAAATTTGGGTCTATATCAGTCACCTGTCATCTGCCTTATCTGCTGCTTTGCCATTGTTCAAAAATCAAGCTGACCTTTGGGAAATTTGGAGCATATAACAAAATTTGATGAGTACACCCTATTAACTTGGATATTTATATTTCCATCAGTCATACAAAATGGCTACCAATAAAGGTTATTCTTTTAGGAAGTTGGAACAAAAATGAATGAAATATGGTCTGGGTTAGAGATATGTAGCTATTGTGAAATATTAACCTTTCCAAACTTTCTAGGAACGTGTTTCTGCATCCCCTTCATGTTTTATTTATGTGGGTAATTTAGTTAGTTTTATAAATTTAAAAATGAATTCAAAATATACTTTTAAATTTTTTATTTTATGTATTCATTTTTTGTTTATGGAACAGGTAGTATATTTCTTCTCGCTTCATGGGGGACATATTTCTCTTGCTGATTCTCCAGTTCTTATTTCATCACATTTATTCTACCATCCTAATACCAAGCTTCTCAGGTGGTCTATCTGAACACAACTTGCCTTATAATACTCCTTTAATTAGTACTCTCTAGTCCTCACTCCATCACCTAAATGACAAGGACAAAGTCATTAATATCGCTTACTAGGTCTTTATCACATGACCTTTACCTCATTTTCTAACCTGATTTCCTACTATTTCCTCTCTTGCCTTTTATGCTTTTGCTGCACTGACCTCTCACCAGGGTGTTTCTGGTTTCGACCATTGACTTAGGTTATTCATTTTCATTTATTCATTACATACACACACACACACACACACACACACACACACATACACACACACATAGGAAACCTACTCTGAGCAAGACACTGTGCTTGCTGGCTTGCTGTTTGGAGTTTTGAAAAATTCATATATTGCTCCTGCTCTAAAGAAGCTCATTATTTAGTGAAGGAAAGTCCTTTTAAAGAAGAGAAAAGAAGAAAAATAAAAAGACTTGTAATACAACACAGCAGCTTCTTTGCACCCAAGATAAAAAATATGTGTCTTTAATATCCTGTGTCTCTTTCCCCTCCCTACTTTTTTTTCCCCCATCATCAGTTTAGCAAATGGTCATTATCACCTTAAGTGTCTGCCATGCCATGAGTTACATCAGGAGCTAATGTGATAAAACACCCTAAAAGATGGGGACTGTTTCCTTCTACAAGTACTGGGGGAGGCATAAATGAACTTGCCTCAGCAAACATTTTTCTATAAAGGAATGGATTAAAAATATTTTTGGTTTTGTGGGGTATATAGTCTGTTACAACTGTTCAACTATGGTCGTAGGGTATACATACATGGTATGTGCATGTATGAGCGGTCTTGGCCACATTCCAGTAAAACTTCATTCACAGAAGTTTGTTGTTGATTCTGTTTGGCCTGCAGAAGACAGTTTGCCCACTTCTGATTTTAATGAATAGAAAATCCAAGGTATAGAATAAAATATGAGTCATATAAACATTCAGAGAAAGAAAATTCATTCTGAGTTAGGCCAGTCAGGAAAGCATATGCTGTTGCAGTAGTTGCTTGACAGGTTTCCAGAAAGTCAGGAGGCCAGGCATTCTGGAAAGAGTAGAATAACATAACTGAAGTCTCTGGACAGATACGCAAACAGCACGTAGCCCTTAAAAGACAAGTCAAATGTTAGTTATTATCAAAATCAGATTTCATAATATATCATAGTCTTCATAGAAACAGAGCCAAACAGGATGGATGTTGGAGGCTGTGTATGAATTATGGGTTTGTTTGAGCCACCATAATGCAAGGGGGTTTCTTCTCTGAGAATTCCTGGTGTGAATTGCAGATTGCTGGGATTAAAGCTGACACCCTGCCTTATTAGCTCAGAGCCCTAGGTTCAAATGCAGCTCCCCCGGAGGTGGGTGTAATCTCCCTAGCCCCAAACAACTTGTTTTTCCCATCTTTATCCTATTTTTCTCAATAAGCCTGCCACACTGAAATCTTTTCATGTATTTCAGTTTAAATAAAGGAGTTGGGCTTTTTTCCATGTTCAGTTCTAGTTCCTATCAGGGCTGGAAGACACACCAGACCCCAGCTTTGAAAACTATTTTCTGGGGCTGGGGATGTGGCTCAAGTGGTAGCACACTTGCCTGGCAGCCATGCGGCCCAGGTTCAATCCTTAGCACCACATACAAACAAAGATGTTGTGTCCGCCGAAAACTAAAAAATAAATATTAAAATTCTCTCTCTCTCTCTCTCTCTCTTAATTAAAAAAAAAAAAAAAAAGAAACTATTTTCTGCCTATTGTCTTTTGTTCCTGATTGAATATTTTCAGACTTTTTATTTTCCTAGCTAGTTTAAACCTCCAAGCAGGAATTAGCTCTTGGGGTGTTGGTAACCCGGACAGATGGATACAGATAAAGAGATCTATTATGAAGAAGGGGCTTGTACAATTCTATGGAAGCCAACATTCCAAGATGAGCGGTTGGCAGGCTGTAAACCCACTTAAACATATTCTGTCATTCTACTCTGAAGGCCATCAAGTGTGAGACCACAGGAAATTAGATATTTCAGTTCTCCAGTCTGAAGGCAAACAAAAAACAACAACAAAATTCCAGCTAGAAGTCAGGCAGGAGGAGGGACATTTGTCCTCTTGTCAATAGATGATTGGTCTCTTCAGGTCCTTCACTTTAGAGGGTAATCTGCTTTACTCACCCTGCCAACTAAACATTAAAAAACTCATTTCAGAACAACATCAAATAAAAACACACAGAGCCAGGCAAGGTGGTGCACTCCTGTAATCCCAGTGACTCAGGAGGCTGAGAGAGGAGGATCTTGAGTTCAAGGCCAATCTCAGCAATGGTGAGGTGTAAAGCAACTCAGTGAGACCCTGTCTCTAAATAAAACACAAAATAGGTCTGGGGATGTGGCTCAGTGGTCAAGTGCCCCCGAGTTCAAGCCCTCGTACCAAACCAAACCAAACCAAACCAAACAAAACAAAACAAAAAACCCACAGAGTACTATCTTACTACCAAATGTCATTGCCTTGTCAAGTTGACACATAAAATCAACCATCACATAGAGCAAGTAGGTTTTCCTAAGGCCAGTTTGTATAAGAGAAATCAGGAAGTCTACTTGCTTCTTACGAAGCATCATCCTCCCATCTTGTAGGCTTATACTCCTTCCTCTGGTTTACCTAATGAGTGCAAATTAAAGCATTTACCATTAAAATAAATGCCTTTGTGCCACTTTTAAGATTCCCCAAGCCAATTTTAGTAATTACTTTTTCTGGTTCCATTATATTTTCTACAAAGACACACACAAATCATGCAAAAATCACAAATCCATGTAATCACATATTTCTTTTTATGGTACAGAGAACGTGTACGGCTTTGTTGCATCTGACATTCTATTAAGCAATATGTAGCGAGATTGCATATTGTTTTACTTTGTTTATTCTAGCATTTGATTAGAAGGCTGTTTTAATAGAAATTATAATAAAACAAAGTAGGTTTTAGCTTGACTTTTTTTCTTTATTTAAATTAGATGAATAACCTACTATTATCATGATTCTTTGTCTTTTAATTCTCTTTATCATACAGAAAATAAAAAAAAATGTCATCTTTGATACCATCTACTCAAATAATATCAACATTCTATACCAAGTTTGTGTAGTCTGGGAATTAATATCTGACAGGATTAAATGCCATTTTATTTCATACAACTACATATCTGACCCCTGCCCAAACCATCGCCATATGATCACATTAAAAAACCAAACATGTTGCATGGTATGGAAAGCAGGTATGGAGGCATTACTTTAATATAAAATACTATTAATTAGGCATAAATCTATTCAATTGGATTTATCTTTATCTATTCATCTGTTGATGGGCACCTGAACTAGTTCCATAAGTTGGCTATTGTGAAATTGAGCTGCTATAAGCATTAGGATATCTGTATCAGTATAGTATGTGGATTTTAATTTTTTGGATAAATACCAAGGAGTGGGATAGATGTGTCATAGAGTGATTCCATTCCTGATCTTTTGAGGAAGCACCATTCGGCTTTCCAAAGTGGTTGTACTAATTTTCAGTACCATCAACAATATACTGTGGTTTGATTTGGTTTGGTTTGGTTTTAAGGATACCTTTAGTATTTAGGCTTCATTCTAAATCCTGCACGGTCTCAGATCAAGATACTAAGTAGAATTCCATCTGCACAAACCATTTCATAGCTCCAGGTGGGTATATCTTTAGACAGCCACAATTAAATTCACTATATCCTCCCATCTTTCTCTCCTCTCTTTTATAAAACGTTTTGATATACTGAGATGATTCCTTTCTTGAAGCCAGTGATTATTCATGCTAAATTTTACTTATAGCTAGTAGAGCTAGCTAATTGTTTCAAGGTTCATTTACCACCTCTCCTATAGTTCAAACAATTGATAATTTGGATTTTGCCCCCCAGGTCACCTCCTTAAAACATTAAAACTTTTGCCGCTCTGGTTGTTTCATTTATTAATATCCAATTTACAATGATCATCATTTTATTATAACTTATTTCCATTGTACCTTAAATTAACCTTGTTCATAAATGCTTTAACCTGTTTGTAGGTTCAGATAGATTAAAACTAGCTTTCATTATATTGCATTATTAAATTTTAATGGTAGTCAAATTCGGGGATTGTTTATAGAATTCTTAATGTATGCAAGGCCAAGTGTTCATTGCTTGTCAAACTGCTATCTAGAGATGTGCTGATTTAAAAAAAAAAAAAAGAAGAAGAAGAAAACAAAACAAAACACTGAAGAAGTTTATTTAACCAGCAATTGACAGGCACAACATTGACCCTGTGGTTTTGACTCAGAACAAATACTCTATTAATAAATGATGAAAAAAGGGCATTGTATTTTGTATTGTTAACACTTTGTGTAGGCATGTATCATCACAATATACTAAAAGGTACAATGCTGTGTGGTGTACCGTGTCTTATTTAGAAGATTATTATTAATGAGTATGGTGTCATAGTCATCTCTGAGGCACAGAGCTGCACCTATGTCCCTCACCCTTGAAAACCATGTGGCATGTGAATCCATATCTAGAATCAGGACAGTCTTCAGTAAAATGCTATATGTCAGAAGTGGTAAGATGGTAGATAGTCCATGAGATAGTCTGTAACCACATGAGTTGAGTTTTATCACCAGTTTCATTACATTATTTGTACTGAATTGGGCAAGCATATCTCCCTTAGTAAAGAAAAATTATAAAAATATCTTCCTCTGAAGATAATTATGGACTAATATGTAGGTAATATATGTAAAATATAGATCTTTAGCAAATTTTGAAAGAGTTGTTAAATAATATATATGATTATTTGCAAATAATTATACACCATGGTTATAACCATAGAATTATTATTTCTGAATTTTCTATATTGTGAATACTGTGGTGTTATTATTTTTCATTTATATCAGAACATATTTGATTACCATTTGTTTTCCATTTACTAGATAGTAATATCTGTACCAGGTTTTATACTCATTATTTCTTATCCTCGTAATATCCTCATGAAGAAAAGGTGGAAAATCATATAACCCATAAAGGTCACAGATAGTTAAGTGATAGAGGCAGCATTTAAATCTAATCTGTATTTCTCTCTTTCTAGTATCTCCCAAACTCTGTAGTTTCCATAGAAGATGTTTCAAACCCCTTTATTCTCCGCTAGCCTCAACATGATTAACTTGCAAATGAGAAGCTACCTGAAGTATCAGGAGAATTGAATTCATGAGAGTATTCTAAGAAAGCTTTGGATTATAATAGGCAATAACGTGGAAAGTATCATTGTAGAAATAAAAATGTGTCCCTGGCATTCAGAAAAGTGTTTTGTTTTGTTCTGATTTTTGGGGGGATGCTGATGGGGGCATTCACTTTTGCTTAAAGAAGATAGATAAGGACCCTGAAGTCTACTTGGCAAAGTACTTGAATCTTGTGATGATAGACACCATTATGTGATCTTTCAAATAACTCAATCTGAGTTGGAGTTTCTCAGGTCCACTATTTAGAAAAAGAAACTGAGACTTTGTGGAATTATAGTTCTTAAAAGCTGTTACTTGTGTCCTCCCCAAAGTTCACAAGCTGAAATTCTAACCCCCAAGATGATGGTATTGGAGATGGGATCTTTGGGAGCTGATTAGGTTATAACAGGGGAGCTTTCAAGATTGGGATCATTGTCCTCAAAAAGGAGGACTCAGAGGGCTGGTTTCCCTTTATCACCATGTGAGGATACAGAAGGCACCATCTGTGACCTAGGAAGTGGGTCCTTTCCAGACACAGGAACTTCTGGTACCTTCCTCTTGAACTTCCCACCCTCCAGAACTATGAGAAATAAGTGTGCACTGTTTGGGCTGGGGATGTGGCTCAAGCGGTAGCGCGCTCGCCTGGCATGCGTGCGGCCCGGGTTCGATCCTCAGCGCCACATACAGACAAGGATGTTGTGTACGCTGAGAACTAAAAAATAAACATTAAAATTCTCTCTCTCTCTCTTTAAAAAAAAAAAAAAAAAAAAAAAAAAGTGTGCGCTGTTTATTAGCTATCCAGTCTGGTATTTTGTAATAATCAGCGTTAGCTGACTAAGACAGCTGTGGAGTTAATGTGTGGTATTAGAAGACACCTAGGTCTTTACTGTTCTGACTTTTAAGTTAGCAATCTTCTTTCGGTCACACATAACATATTCTTTCTCCAGGGTGCATCTAATTTTATTGCGTATGCATGTATCAAAAATCAATTTTGGTTTTGCCAAAATTGAATACATATAGTGAACCTATAATGTGCTTGTCTTTGAAGTTTTTAGTGGTATTTATAATCATACTGAGGAAGGTCAAATAGGACCACTTTGTATTCACTAAAGTAATAAATGGACTTTAAGCATTACTCTGATTCATGCTTCAAAATTCATACTTAAGAATCTCTGGAAATCCCGTCCAAAAGCAGATATGTATCTATTCTTCATATAATGTAAAATATACTGCAGAAGACATATGTCAATGAAATACCTGCATAATAATAATTTTAAAAATTGTCAAAAGCTAGGTGAATGATACTTTTAAAGTAAATGACAGGAGGATCCGAAAATGTTGGTAAGGTGAGGAAAAGTGTCTTCCAGGAGAAGAAAATCATGGAATAACCAGAGGCCACAACACAAGCAGCAAAGATGTCCCTGCAGCTGCAGGAGGCTGCAAGAAGGCTGCTGTGGCTATAAAATGAGATGGGAGAGACAGGTAACAGCCAGACACCATCAGGCATGCCACTGCATGTCTTGCTCACGGTGTTAAGCAGCTTTGTACTTATCTGTAGAAAAAAAGAGAAGACACTGGAGGGTGTTAAGCGGGAGTGATAGTTATAGATTTGAGAAGAGGAAAGATCACCGTGCTTGCAGTGGAGAAGTCAGATTACAGAAAGCAAGCGGACTTTGGAAGTCGGGTCAGAAGGAAAGTAATTATAGTTTGAACAAGTGGAGGGGAAAAAGCGAAAGTCATTCAGATGGTAAATCCACAAGCCACTGTGACAGATTATACATGGGGACTGAAAGAGAGGGAGGGATTTAGGAGGGTGCTACAGCTTCTGGCTTTTTTTGTAAGCATGGTGGTGACATTTGCTGACATCATGAGCTTAAGAGTAGATTTCGGGTGAAGATCAGCAACTTAGCTATGTTTAATAAGAGTGTTAATTTTAAAGATCCAATAAGATGCCTAGTTTTATATTAGACATTTGGGTCTAATTAAGATTGTATTATATTTTTCTTAGAAGAAAAAAAAATTAAATTATTCTTAAAAAAAGACCTATGTATTTTTTTTAAAAAAAGCTCTATGTAAATTTTCCTTAGGTAGTAGAGAGACAGCTATGCAAAATTTTTATTAAAAATGTGTCATCACTGTATCTTCAAACCAAAAATCACTTGAATGCTTGTAATTGCAAACAAACACATATTCAACTCAAACTCAGAGGATATTTGTTAGTTTATGAAAATAAGTTCAGAGGGAAGATAGGCTTCAAGGGCGATTGGGTCTGTTCTAGCTCCATTGCCCTGAGATTTTCTTAATTCTGTGTTTTCTTAATACTCAGGCTGGAGTTCTTCATGGCAGAAAAGAGCAACAGTAGTTTCAATCTTATATTCTGCATACCATGTCATCCAAAGCAAGAAGAGGGCATCTGTAATATGAAATTTCTAGGAATATTGAGATTAACCCTCTTAACCTTAGAACACATGTTTTCCTTGAAGAGCTAAGAATAAAAATTGTCTTGTCCATAAGCCATACAAATTCTTGCTATACCCTGGGGATTATTAAGAAGGAAAAATGAATATTAATGAAGCAACCAACTTCACTATAACAAACTTTGGGGGCAAATAAAAAATCCATGCACACTTTTCATTAACAAGTGCCTTTTCCAGTATACTCCTATCAACCTGGATTTTATACACTTTCTCTCCAAAAGGAGTCAGCAAATCCATCCAGTTACACTAGTGAGCACTGATCTCCAGGCTACTGGATGTCACACTGTCCTCCTTTTCAGACCCAGATGAATCTTCTCACCTTTCAGTATATGAAAATTTTTCTAGTCCAGTATGTATATTCTAATAAGATTTGCCACTTAAAATAGGAACAGTTGACAACATAAAACAGTGATCCCTTGTCATAATCAAAAAATAAATATTAAGAAAGACTCTCTGCCTTGTTGGAGAAATGAGCCAGTTAGTCTGTTGGCTGAGCGCTAGCCTTTTCAGGAAGAACTGCACTTTTTTTTTTTTTTTTTTGGTCATATCAATTGCCATTTCTGGAGGTTGCTTTTTAAAGTAAGACATCTTAAAATGCAGCCCATTTCCATGTGCGGAGAATTATTCAGGGGCCTGGATGTTGTCCCATAGATTGATCACTCATAAGCCACTTGGACTCAGGCTTGAGGTTTCACTAGTAACAGTGTCCTTAAGTATTCAATAGGCTTCAGGTCTCTTTGGGTTACCCTAAAAAGGCAGGAAGGACTCCTCTCCACAGATGTAGTTTGAATGTTGAGACTGGTGATGCCACACACATGCACACCATGAAGATATGAGCAAGTTTGTTATATAATGGTGCTCTTGTGAGGAGAACAAACCACTAACTGGTCCTTAGATGGCTTAGAAGAGCAAAGGAGGAGTACGGCTTGCATATTTATTGTGACTAGGGGTTGCAGCTGGCATAAGGGTACTCTAAGGTGGGCAAGGGCTTGAGTGTCTAAATCTCCCATCATCTCACCCAGATGTGGGGCCCAAAAGAGAAGGAAGAGGTGATGCTCAAATGACACCAGCAGTCAAATATCAAAAAAATGGAGTCAGGCTTTTCACTTATAAGATGAATATGTGTTTATAATGGTTTCCATGTAACAGAGGTCATAGAACCATCTTTAGCATGTATTTGTGACTAGTAATGAGCTTGAACTTTTCTGTCCAGTCTTCCCAAGAGTTAACCTTCAACTTAAATGTTCTCTTGGTATACTGGCCAATGCAGTGTCCTGGAAAATGAGATAAAGCTGATTTCCCCTCCAATCCTGACCGCTCCCCCCATGTGCTCTCTCACAGTGCCGTGCCCTTTAGCAGAGATTGCTCGGCTGGAAGTTGTTTGGGGAGGTTGTGTGGATCAGGCTTTTCCAGTGCTGCCCTCTTAAACCTGCCATGATTTTTAACTTTACCCTTTCTGCCAGAAGTAATATGAGGATTCAGGGTAGAAAATCTAACTCTTCTAATCCTTAAATCCTTCCAAATGTCGGAGCCTCATCGGCACAGATTGCAGTCCAGAGACCTCTCATAGCAAAGCCACAGATCTCCCTCTGCTTTTCTACAGACCAGTTTCAAAGCTGCTTATCCTTGTGATGAATGAACTTACTGAAGCTACTAGAAATACCAATCAAGGAACACCACCCTGACTTTTCAAGCTCGGTCCCCTGAGGTGACAGCCTTTCTAAACAAAAGATCCAAGTCCAAACATGCCATAACTTTTTTCCTAATGTGATTTTTTTGATGTCTTTCTCTTGAGAGTGGCCATAAGCCAAGATAGCCACCCTGGGAAAGCCCTGACCAGGGGAAGTTAATTTAAGTGTGTGTGTCCTAAGAGACACGATGAGGAAGTGAAACCAAAATTAATGAAGCAGAAGACTTTTAGACTCCACAGAGGACCAGGGGTAGCTGAGGAGAAGTCCAGAGGTGGCCAAGAGCCCAGTCACCATGGGGGAACCTATTGGACTGTGCCTTTATTGTGCTCCATGAACATTATTGTCTCCTTGATTGTTCTGTGTGTGGGTTTGTGGAGGTGGTGGAGGTGGGGTGTGTGGGAGGGGCATGGGACAGGGGGTGCTTGAGAAAGAAGAAACTGATTTTCATGATTCTGGAGCTGACCATAATGTTCTGTCATAGTCAGCACCTTTAAAGTATGCTGGATTTTTGGATCAGTGAGATGAAGAACATGTGGGCTATATTGTAAACACCCTCTTAAGGGAAGTTTTAATCCAAGTGTGATTGGGTATGCCTGGGTTTAAAATAATTATGGCAGGTATACAACTGAATGTTGAGGTAGCAACTACATTAACTAATGTATGCCTCAATGAGAACTGTTTCACTAATGTAAAAACCAATCATCGCCAATTTATTCCTTGGGGTAAAGAATTTCACACCCCTCCCTTCCATGTTTTAATTAAAGATGTTCTTCTTACAATATCACCCATCACAAGCATTAGTTATATAAAGCATGTGTTTGGGGGTGGGTTAAGTAAAGAACTCCCGATTCAAACTAAATTCAACTATAAACATACTTTTATTGTCTTAAAGAATTGAGAGTTTGTTATGGTTTGGATATGAGGTGCCCCTCAAGGCAAGAATGTTCAGAGGTGAAATGATTATAAACTAGGAGAGCTGCAACCTGATCAGTGAGTCAATCCACTTGAATGTATGAGGTGGGTGGTAACTATAGGCAGATGGGTATGGTTGGAGGAACTCGGTCACTATGGGCATGACTTTGGGGTTTCATCCATAGTTAGCAAAGCCCTCTCTCTCTTTCTGACCATGCCATAACCGAGCAGCTTTCCTCTGCTGGGCCCTTCCCCTATGATGCACTGCTCTATCTTGGGCCCAGAGGATTGGAATTAGCCATCTCTGGACAGATACCACTCAAATGATGAGCTCCAAATAAACTCCCCCTCCTCTAAATTGCTGGATATTTTTGGTCACAGTGACACAAAAACTGAATAAAACAGAGGTACATAGGTTGGGCAAGCTTCACACATGTATGGACTCCAGCTCCATTCCTCTGCTCGCCTGTTGATTCTTGTGTCCTTGGGGTTGCCTTTCTTCAGGTCTTTTACTGAGCAGTTTCAGGCAGAAGTACTGGCTTTGTACATTCCTAAGCCAAGAGTGTCTTTTATTTTCACCATAGTCTTTCATATAGTCCCAGACCCACAAAAAACAATTTAGATCAAAAGCCCGTCTTACAAGGAAAATTGTGGCCAGCATGACAGAATATTCTGCTGAGAATAATCCTGGTTCCCTACTTCATTTCTAGAATTTATTTGGACTCAAAAGGATAGGTACCACTACCTGGGAATCACACAAATATCCAAGAGGAATCGTGGAGGAAAGCAATATGTATTTGCTGCAGTCAATGGAAATATTTGCCCAATAAGAAGACAGTCCATTTCCAGAGTTTAACTGTCATGTTAAGTGCTATGGGACATTAATTGCTTCCCAATTTGTTTCCAGTGTTTAATTACATAGGTTAAAGCCGTGTGAGATAATCGTACTGCAGCGTTTCTGTCCTAATTAGCTTCAAGGGAGGCTGTGGAATTTTTCTTAATGCATATTGGGAAAAAACATCCATCCTTCTGTAGCTAGACAAAATCCATGCTAGGAAAATTGAGTGGGTGGCCTTTAAGTTTCCTCCTGTCCATTTAGATCCATGGATATTACCATCTGCATTATCCATTAGTATATGAAAAAATCGCCTTCTGTGGTTTCCCCTGACAACTTTTCATATTCAGTTGTAACCTTTTAATTCAAGCTGCTTTTCTTTTATCAAATAGATTCTTCTAAGAAATTGTGCAAAGCTTTCCATTTTATAAGGTTGTTCATTTAAGACGTCCTTTTAAGTAATAATAGGAATGAACTCCTTTGAAAGTTTATGCTAAAGTTGTGTCCTTCTGAAATGGAGTCTTTCTTTTCTTTAATGGGTCTTTCAGTGCTGAAATAGGAATAATTACTTTGGTTAACTTTTATATTTCTAAATTATAGTCAACTGGATAAAATATGGCTTTTTCTCCAAAAGCAAAGATCGTCCAAATGTAGCTTTTTTCTGTTCCCTCATTTTGAAATAATCTCTTTATGACCATATCCAAGGAAATTGGTGAATTCAATTTTGTTATTCTATCCCCTTAGCTCAAAGTCACTGTCAACTCTGTGTTCTGCTTATATATCATAAGCATTACATAAGCAGATGTATATCATGAAAAGCACTATATTTTCTCCATTTTGGAAATATTTCTGTTGTGTGTAATTTCCTTCTATCCCTGCTCCCTAATAGGAAATATTCAGTGAATTGACTAAACCAAAGGTATTCAAGGTTGAATCCTGCACACAGGTGTCACCAAGAAGGCCACTTGAAGAGGCATCTTTTCCTCATTAGCACAAAGGGACCATCTGCTCACCAAGCTGTGCATTCATAGTTTGCATCTGTCCAGAATGAAATGCCTTTTTCTGTTTGAAGAAATATACCCTCTTGTGGAGTTTCAGATCTAGTTCTATAATTTATTAGAATTCCAGATCAGTTAGGAATTTTATGGCAAACAATAGAAATTCACTCTCGTTAACTTAATGGTACAGGAAAGGCATTTGTTATAAAGATATCGGGGGTACCTTAGAGAATTGTTGAACACTAAGACTTCAGAAGAGTAGCACCAGTGCATTTCTACAATATCAAACAGGGAAGAAATGGACAGGGGAATTAGTCAAGAGTTAACCTTTCCCTTCTTTTGTCATATTGTAGTTTCAAATTTTCTAGAGAGAGTGTGATTGCCACAATTTGATTACACATTGAACTTATAACCAAGAAGAACAAGGGTCAGAGGAGAAAGTCTTCTTGATTAAAACTCATACCAAGACTACATTAAGGAAAGAAGATTTTCATTAAAGGCAAGGGAGACCACGTTAACAAAGGAAAAGGAAAGCCTGCTCAACAGATAAAAATAGTAAAGAACTGGTTGTGGCAGGCATGAAGATGCTTAGCTCAGCATTGCATTTAAGAAAGGGCTTATTGCTCAACTCTGAGGAGTGTAGTTGGCAGTTAGTATCCAGCTAGTAATACCTCCAAGTCCATCTCAACTTTCAGTTCTAGTCACTCAAAGTGGCCACAGCTGGCAGTGGCAAAGGAAAATCTTTCTAAAGGGAAGAGCTTTATGTACCCTATGTGGGCATCCACTGTGAGGAAGGAAAAGTGACCTAGAATTAGAACATTTATAAATTCATGGAACGTTTCAAATGAACTGCCTGGTTTTGTCAGGGTTCCCAAATGGAAAGTTTAGAAAATTAAAAAGATCTGGGATAGAAACATATGGGTATGCATATGAGAAAAGGCACAAAGGGTGAAGACCTTTGTATCACAGATTAGAACCCAGCAGAGAGCAGCTAGCAAGATACCGCCAACAAAGTACACTAATAGTCTGAACCAGGTGAAATCAGCCGCCTCCCCAGTGCTTATTCAATGGCACATTAATGAAGTGGCCACAGTGACAGAGGAGGATGCTAGGCTTCAATGCAAAACCAGGGAGTTTTAGTCAGCTTTTGCATTGCTGTGACCAGGATCAATGTAGAGGAGTATTTATGGTTGCAGATGTTCAGTATGGCTGTATGTTTACTTATGGCTGACTCCATGCATCTGGACTCTACATGAGGCAGAACATCATGGAGAAACGGCATAGCAGAGAAAAGTTGCTGCAGATATGCCAACCAGGAAGAAGAGAGAGACCTCTGCTCATCAGGGACAAAATATTAACTCCAAAGGCACATACCCAGTCCTAATTATTCCAGCTATATCCCACTTGCCTAGTTACCACCCAGTTCATCCTTATATTGGATTAATTCATTGTTAGATTTCAACTCTCACAATCCAACTATTTTACCCTCGAAAATTCCTGCTTTGTCTGCATGAGATTTTGGAACACCTCATATCCAAACCACAACACAAGATCTCTCACAGAGGCCAACTAGCTACTGCTACATCTGAATGTCCAAACTGCCATCAATAGAGAGTAATCTGTGCCCCATGTCACTACTTCTCAAGGAGACAGACATTTGTGGCAATGGGTGGCACTTGACAATTATAAGGCCCTTCCTTCCTTAAAGTGGCAACAATTTGTTCTTATAAGAATGCGTTTTGTCCTTATGGATACTTATTGCAGGTATTTGTTTGCTTTTACCTCCTTCACGGTTTCAAACAGCATCACTATCCATAGGCTTCAGGAGTGCTTGATCCACATACCAGCATCCCATTCAACATAGCTTCTGACCAAGAGAATCAGTTTATAGTAAAGAAGGAGCAGGGGTAGGGCCATGAACATGAGAGGTTCCACATGCTAGGATTCCCAATTCTCAATGACTTCTTAAGTGACTTTGTGATTTGTGTTCCTGCAACTCTTGCATCTTCAGGGTTAGAGGTCTCAGTCTCCAAAAGACATGTGCTCTTGCCAGTAGCTGCAACAACCATCCTGTTGAACTCAAATCTGTGGCCATCTTCTAGCTATTTAGACACTGTATCTAGGGACCAAAAGAATAGAATCGGGGGGTCACGATTTAACTGACCATGGAACCGATCAGTAGAAGGAAGAAGAATGGTTGTTTTACAGTAGAGGCAATGAGAATTAAGTATAGAATACAGGTTGTCTACTGAGGACTGCTGGGTATTCCCTCCACCAATTTTAACTGTGAATAAGTGAAGGAAACCTAGCCTCAGAAGAACATGGTTACCAAGAATTGAAAGGCTTCAAGAATGACAATTTGGGACACACCATAAGGAACTCACCCACTCAGACCAACAGAAGTATATCTGAGGAAAATGAAGTTTGAAAGAGTAGAGGAAGAAAGAGAGACCATTACACTCTTAGGCCTGACCTGGGAAGAGGGAAGGGAAATGCCAAGCTTTTTCTAAATTTCTCCCCAAGAATAGATATTCCCCAAATTAATATGGGATGAAGTGAATCTAGAGGGTAAACAGGATACCTATGGAAGATACAAGGAGATGTGACTCTCACATTCCCCTTGAAGGAAGGACTTGTCTAACTGTGAGGAGCATGGCTAGTTGGCAACGTCAGGGTGCCTCAACTTTTGCACTCCCAAGGGTGGCCTCAGGCAAGGTTCGGTGAGACTTTAATATACAGGGTCTAGCGGTCCTTCTCACTTCAGGACGACTCTAAAATCTGTCTCTTGCCTCCACAGGTTTTGTCATATTTGCATCATAGTCTGTTAACATCCCCCCCACCCCCCGCCCAATCTTGTTCTTCTGTTGGCTTTCACAGCTGTTACTCATCAATGACTTTTTTTTTTTGTCCTTCAAACTCCATCTCAATGACACCTTCCATAGGACCCAACTGACATACCACTAAAATTATCATTATAATTTCTTTAGATCCTAGAGGTGGTGCACCAGTCAGAATAAGATTGTTTTGACTCTCAGGAAATTGTTTTTCCTATTAGTGTCACCCATTCTGTGAATTGGTCTAGCTTGCAAACAATTTAGCATAACCATGCCCTATACTTTCACTATTTATGATGACTCACCCCATACACAGAAGCATTATATTAATGTCAAGTGTCCAGAGTGTAACGTTTAGACAATCTAGCTACACCAGCAAGAATGCAAAATTTATTAAAATGTGTTTGGGAAGGATGGAGATTGAACAACCCATTGTGACTAAAACTGGCAAAGATTGGCAGGCTAAACTATGAAGTACAATGATCTTGAACTACATTCTATAGTGGACACTGAGTACTTCTCCTAGATTCATTTTTTATTTCCTTGTGACCTTCCCCCAATTTGCCATTCTTGTGTTTCCAAAGGCCTATACATGCCTCTCCTCACACAGCCATCTAAGGGCTAGCCTCACTTCGTCTGCACCAACAGTGAAAAAGTAGGAGAGTCTGAAAGGTCATGTCCCACTTTTCTTCCTCCTGCTTGTCCTTGGGCAGAGACAGACTAGAACCTAGAGAGGATTGTGGAAGTCCAGCTCCCCCAGCACAGTCAGGACAAGACCACAACACCAGGCCAAAGCTGAAGCTTCCACTTGAAGTCATTGCCGCAGTCTGGCTGGGCACAATTCAGGAGCCACTTATCAAGCAGAAAGGAACTTTATTTTTAGAACACACAGGCCACACACCACAGGAGCTCTTCAGGAATTCCCTCAGAGCCCAACTGCCACCACGGGCTTCCCACAAGACTCTCAACACCCCCCCCTCCTGCTCTTGAGGCTGATTGGCTGGGTCGTGTGGGCGGAGCCAAAAAAGTCCCCCAATGAGCAGCTCCGTGGTCTGAAAGGGCGAGAAACAGCCCAATGAGCATCACTGCAGAGGAGCCAATCAGCTGACAGCTAGAAGTTTGCTGGGGCTGCTATGAGCCAATCTTCAGCTGGCAGCTGGAAGTTTGCTGGGGACCTTCGGCTGTGGCTCTCAACAAGTCATCCTGTGTATTTGCTCTTTTCTTTGTTTTTTTCTACTTAGACAACTTTATCACTGGTTTTTCTGAGAAATACTTATACAATAAAACATTTGCACCTGGCTATATGTTATCAGGGACTGCTTATGGGAAACCTATCTTGGAGACATTTAAAGACCATTAAAAATTATTGTTTACTCATTAAAATGATTCTCACATTAAGACCAGAATAATGCCCATAAACTCAAAATAAAAATCAGCCAGGGACCAATTCTCATTTCCCAGCCTCCTCTTCCGAACACAATGGCTATCATGTTTTCTTGGCTTCATTTTATTATTATTTGTATATCACTGAACAATATACTTCTCTTACATTAAATGAAACATTCAGTACCATGTACTTTCTGGTAAAGAAGAATAAGAAAAAGCTCATGGGGGACTCTCCCCATGGAGGATCTCTATTCTCATCCTCTTCAGTGGATTGTATTGTATTTTGTGTTTGTTTGTTAACTCATGTTTCTATTTTGGTCACTTCCAGAAACTCGGGTAATATTCTTAGACTGTTATCTTTTCATCTGTTAAAATCTTTCAAGATCTCCTTTCTTAGAATCCACTTTTCTTCAAGAAAAATTCCTCTCGACTCCCTCTCTTTTGTGTCCATTTGAACTCTCCAGGCCTGCTAGGCAGCTGTCACCGTAGGACCCCTCTGGTCCCACTTCCTTGAATTCACATCTTTCTTTAAATTACATGACTCTCTAATCTCAAGAAATTTCCTAAGTGTGCATAAAAGGCAAATCTGAGCCTTTTCATGACCAAAAATGTCTTTATCTCGTCTTCTCACTTTATTGAGGTTTGCCTAAGTGTTCTATTCTAGGTTGAAAATCTTTTTTCTCTCAATTCTGAAGACAGGTTTTCATTGTCTTCTTATGTTCATTGTTGCTATGAAATAGATTGAGATCACTCTATTTTTCATACCTTTATAACTGTCCTATTTTATTTCTATTTTGGCATATTGAAGGCCTTCGCTTTATTCTTAGCATTCTGCAATTTAAAATTGAAACATCTGACTTTCCAATTTTATTTTCATATATCTTGCTTTTAACTTGAATTCTCATTGCATGTCTTCAGATGTGGGCATGTTTCCTAAAGTATTTTCAAATACTCGTCATTAAAATATTTTCCCTCATCATTTTCCCCCTGTCTGTCTTTCTCTGTTTTGGAACTCCTTGACTGGTTCTCTTTGCTTCTTGTCTTTCTTTGGCCTGTTTTTATTCTAGCCTCTGATAAATTTCTTTATGTTACTCTTCTGTCACATCTGCAGTTTGTTTTATTGTGACTACTATTTTAGTGTCTAGTTCTGTAATTTTTCTGTTCTGCTCTGTACATAAGGGGTGTACACTTCCTTGAGGCTATTTCCTCTAGCTCTTTTTCTTTCCTTCTGTTTCATTATCAGTCTCATTAATTCATTTTATAGAGTTTCTTCAGAACTCTATAAACCCTTTATTTTAGGTGTGAAGTGATAGAATGGTCTAGTTGCTGGGAGTTCACAGGCTGTTGACAGGCAGGCTCTGTGTGGTGTGCTCAGGAGCAAATCTGGCTGCTGTGCTGGGTGCCCTAACATTGGACTCCTCCTCAGCAGAGCCCTTATTCTCCCCATAGATATTAAATTCACATCTGTACAGGAAAATACTTTATCCTGACACAGATTTTTGACTGTAAGGAGTTCTGTTTCATCATGTGGAGTGATCTCCCAATCTCTTGCTTTCAATTAGGGTCATAGTTTAAGTCTGATTGCTCACTCTGGTGCACATTTGAGCCAAGATTTCTAAACATAAAGTATCTCTAAAGCCCTGCTGATGGATGAGCACCCTCTCTTGACTATGGCTGCTGTGTTGAGGTCACTCCCTCGATGATCCTTCATGAACTTTTCATCCACCAATACTTGTTTACATTTTGGTAACTGCAATTCCAAGAGGCATTTTTATTAGTTATTTCCTTGAAAAAGATGATTTTTCTTTAATTTTCTTTCTCTTCTCCTTCCAAACTTTTCCTAATATATTCCTCAGCTCTTTAATACCTTTCTCATGTTATTCTAATTTTAAAGAAAGGCCTCTGCATACCTCTTCTCTCCTCGATCCAAAAGGTAACACGTTTTTTCTAAACAGAAAACACAGGTACTCTCCAGGAAGTTGAGTTCCCTTTAATATGATAAAGAGGCAACTGCAACTTGAAATCTCTGCCTTTGGTCCCACTGCACCTGTTTTCCCTATCCTAAAAGCTTTTCCTGAACCATCAAGACTGATTTGAGACAAAAAGTTCT
Source organism: Callospermophilus lateralis (assembly GCF_048772815.1). Taxonomy (NCBI): domain Eukaryota; kingdom Metazoa; phylum Chordata; class Mammalia; order Rodentia; family Sciuridae; genus Callospermophilus; species Callospermophilus lateralis. The sequence goes on along the minus strand of NC_135313.1, from coordinate 104,738,203 downwards.
CCTAGTCTTCCTGGAAGCCTGCTTTAAGTAGAATCTGCTTTTCCTCACCAGCCTGCCTCCTGAGCATTTGTGGAGTGCAACAAGTAGTGAAGTTATTTTTTTCCCAGTGTAATTTCTTGCCCTGGCTCACTCTTTCCCAGCCTCTTTGTTTAGGAAAAGTATAACTTTTACCATTATTTGTATTATCACTATTGATTCTAGTAATGGTGCTTCTGTTAGCACATAAGTGGATCTAGTGTGGGTTTCCAATATGGTCTTAATCAGCTCAGGCTGATGAAACAAAATACCATAAGCTGAGTGGCTTTTGAACAAGAAAATTTTACTTCTCATAATTCTGCAGTCTGAAAGTCTGAAATCAAGATGCCAATGGATATGGCGTCTGGAGAGGGCTGCCTTCCTGGTTATAGATGGCTGTCTTTGCAGTATACCCTCCCATGGCAGAGAGCAGAGAAGGAGGTTCTCTGTGACTCATCCCATTCATGACAACTCTGCCTTTATGACCTAATCACTTCCCAAGCTCCATCTCCCAACACCATGCCATTAAATGTAGCGTTCTAACATGACTGGTGGGGGCATAAACACATTCAATTTATAACAAGTAGCTTGTGGCAGGTACTTTGTTTTGAAATTTATGTATTCCTTTTTTCTCTGTATCACCTGATCTTTACAGGTACTATCGTATCCATTAACCATAGAAAATAAAAATTCAAGTTTCAAGGTTCAAACTGGGTGTGGTGGCGCAAGCCTGTAATCCCAACAGTTCAGGAGGCTGAGACAGGAGAATCTCAAGTTCAAAGCCAGCCTTAGCAATGACGAGGCACTAAGCAACTCAGTGAGACCCTGTGTCTAAATAAAATATAAAATAGGACTGGGGATGTGGCTCAGTGGTTGAGTACCCCCGAGTTTACTCCCTGGCACGAAAGAAAGAAAGAAAGAAAGAAAGAAAGAAAGAAAGAAAGAAAGAAAGAAAGAAAGAAAGAAAGGAAGGAAGGAAGAAAGGAAGGAAGGAAAAAAGAAAGGTTCAAACAGGTATCTGTCAGTGCTTGAATTTGCCATTATTTTTGTTTGGCTACAGAGGCCATGGGTGTTGTATTATGTTAAGCTAAAGATATTTTGTGCCTCATAGCAGATAGGGTTTATATAGGTTTGTTGGAAAAATTGTGGCACACTAAGTAACATTATTTACAAAATAATGAAGGGCATGTTTAATCCAGAGTCTTTTAAAAATCTTGCTATATTTTTCTATATATTGATATTGTCTCTGTGTTTTTGCTTGTGGGTTGCATTCATATCAAATACTGACAAACTTGAAATATATTCTTTGTAGGAATTTTGCACATCTGAAATGCAAGATAAAATGAAAGATGAACTGCATTTAACTAACCTGAAAGTACTGTTGAAGGACAAGGCTGTCCATGGAGCTGAAGTGACGGCTGATGTCCTTTCTCTCCAGTTCTTGCAATCACACCAGAGAGATTTCAGATATGTTGCTCAGTGTAGCAGACATGAATTTATTAGAAGTGATAGGAAAAAGGAAAAAAAGGAGACATTCTCAAGGGAGAAAGTGGGTTCTCTCAGAGAGGAAAAGGACAGCTTACCCAATCCTGCCCTTCTATTTTATTAGATGTCCCAGAGAAGTGTCCAGAGAGTGTCACCCAGGTCTACCACCTGATTTTTGGCAGTCGAAATTCTGATTGCTTCAGACTTCCGCACAGTCTTAACCCAGGGAGGAGAGATTTTAGTATTATAATGACATGCTAAAGATCCAAGGTAACTCTGGGTCATTGTGACCCACACTGACCAATTCTAATTGGAATTTGTTTTTATTGATTGTATGGTTTGGAGACTTTATTTCTAATTGTCATTGTTCCCTGAGTTCTGGAATCTGGTCTCTGTAAAGGTCATGAAAGTTCCCCCTTCAGGGTAACTTTGTTCTCCTTATCAGCAGGGGGAGTCTTTCAGGCCTGCATTTCTCCTGCAGATAACAGGCTGTTTGTTGAGGAATGTAACATATCCTATTGACTTATGATAGGCAGGGCTGCAGGAAAATTGCTTTTTAAAAGAAAGCACATAGGGGTTAGCACAGTGGGCCCAGTTTATAGAATTTTTCTTTTAATCTCATGTTCCCACTGCTCATATCTGTTTGTTACCTGTGAGTACAAACTACTGATAGAATTTTGTAAAATGCCAGACACAAAGCACTAAGACACAACACTTTCATATATGTTGTATAAATTCATTCTGTAAATATAACAGAATGTCTATCAATAAGCACCTGATTTTTGGAAAGATTAATTTTGAATATTTCATGAACTTGATTCATAAAAATATTGGTATTTATGATATCCAACTAGATTACTATAGCAATTTACATACTTTAGTTCAGGATTATTAGCTTTATCCATGCTGGAATCTTGCCTAAACGTGTGTAGCTGCATTTATGTGCACTGAGCTACACAGTTAGAAGAGAATTTTCATACTTCTTTTAGTAGTCTTTGTTCATGGCAAAGAAAAAAAGTATAGACCTAAAACTGACCTTGTAAAATGATTTTTCTACTCTGAAATTAATTTCTTCTTAATTTTATTTTCAAATCTTTAGTTTTATACCTCAGCAGTTCCTTAATCAGAAACTTTCACATTCTTCATCTTTAAAATGAGAGTATAGAAATAGAACAACAGTTAAATAGTTCATTTTTTTTTCAAAATGAACAATTTTGTTTTCTACCCCTTTGAGAGCTTCCTGAAGCCAAATCAACATGTACTTCTTATCACTGTGTATGAGCAACTGTCTAAGTTTTCCTAGGACCAAGGTCTCTATTGCATTTTCCCATTATGATATGAATAACATTTAATTTTTATACTTCTCTAAGCCACTATGTAGAAATAAGCTCAAAGATCAGCTAAAGTATCAAAATGTGTGGTCCCCCAAATTTTTGTAGATGTTATTCATAAGTCCCACAACTTCCTCCCATCCACAGAAACACTATCACCTGTGAATGTCTTTTGCAGTTGTTGAGTCACCTTGAGATTGACAAGGTCAGGTGCTTCTTTATATTTCTTGATTTAGGCCTCTTCTTTATTTGAATTCTCTGTGGTATTTAATGCAGTGCCTCACAAATAAAGTAGACTCAATATCTTTATTTGTTGGAAGAAGAGGTGAGATAGCATCATGTTTAATAGAATTGCCCCTGTAGAAATCTAGCCATTTTGCTTATACCTTCCTGTATATTAAACTCTGTGATATTGTTTGAATCTTGTAAACAAAATACCAGGTGAATGAATCCTAGAAACTCAATAAAGATGTTTATTGTTAAACCAATGAAGAATGTATTAAAACAAATATAAAGTTGAATTTTTTTTACTTTTCTGGTATTTGTGGCTTGGGCTAATCTTATAGGTTAAGAAAGGAATGGTGGTTATCTTTAAGTTGTAAGCACTGAAAAAAGATAAAGCAATAAAGTTGAAGTGTGGAAATTATAAAGTTCTCCTGTATGTGAATTTTCTTTTGTGCTCACATGAGACATTTTGTAAAACAGTGTTCAGTTTTTAAAAGTTGCATTTCATTGAGCATGAAAATACACATGTTTCAGTTTATATGGTAGTATGCTGGGTTGAGTCTTTTGGGATCAAAGATCAAAGGAGGCACAAATCTGTTAAATGAAATATTCAGTAAAGACTCAGTATTAATCTGAATATATCTTGATACACTTCATAAGTTCTTAGTCTTTTTGGGATGTAAGAATTTTTTCAGGCTCTCAAAAATTCATGTTGCAGAAGGCAATTTTATCCAAATCATAAATCCCCACATCAATGTTTTAGAGTTCCCAATTATCTAAATATTCATTCCACCAGAGATAATAATGTACAGTTGGTAAATGTTTGAAAGAATCCAATTTTAAATGTTGCATCTTGGAGGTGACAAATACTAGATACAACATCTTATATCGATAGTACCTTGATGCCAAAACAATGTTGCTTCCAAGTATTATACACACTCAAGGATGAGAATCTCACATCATGCCATGAAATGCATCATTAGAGTTTGCATTTTTCATGAGAATGTCAGCCATTCTCTAAGTCTATATTGTCATAATAAGCTTGCCAAGAAACTGAAAACTGAGACCGAAAATCAAGGGAAAGATGTAAAAATTTCTATGATTGTATTTTGCTGTAAATTATACACTATAAATGAGAGGCATTTTTTTCCCCTTAGTCCCTAGGGTGTTGTCTAAAAATGCAAACAAAATTTCAAGTCTTTTGCTCTTGCGTAGTATCTTACATGAATGTTCTCAGCTACTAGATGAGAGTGATCCTTGCCACCATCCACAACACTTTGGACATGTTCTCTTCCTGAGATAGGCTGTTAGAATGGTCATAAAGAATCCAAGTTGGACTTCTCAGAGGGTAACACAGGAAGAAAATGAGTCTCATCCTCTCTGTCAACACCTCTTATCTCTCAGGGGGTGGTCTTTTCTCAAAAAGAGATCCTTCCCATTTTACTCTGGGTTTCAAGGGTTCTTAAAAAGAATGAAGAGGGTTTTCCTAAAAATAGTGAGGAACAGGTCTCATTCCTAAGAATCACAACAAACACTGTGCTTCCAGAGGAAAGAAATTACATCTTTTCCAAAGAAATCACTAACTCTCTTAGTGTGTGCTGCTCTGCTTATCAGCTAGTATGCAAAACTTCTCCTCAAGTGCTCAATCTAGTGGTAATCAAGAGAGATATAAGAAGGAGACGGTATCTGAACGGAATCGAAAAATGCGATATGTTACCTTTCCTGGGGATTTTGTAACTATTACCACAAACCTAGAGGCTTAAGACAGCAGAAATGCATTTATTGATTTAAGTTTAGGCTAGAAGTCTGAAATCAAAGTGTTGGGGGGAGAATCTGTCCCATTGTGTGTTCCTTGGCTCTGGGTAGGATGGTTCCAATTTTTGCCTTCACTTGTGTTCCTGTCTCTAAGAATAGCTTCAGAATACTAAATATCCCTAGATAAGGTTATATTCTGGATTTGGAGCATTGGAAGATAAAAATCAAGTTTATATAATTAAAGTATTGGCTTGATATCTTAAAAAAATCTCAAATAGATTTTTCATAATAATTGTTCCTGTATAATTAAAATAATAATTGTGATATTTTTGATTTTTCTTTTCTTAACCCCCTTCATAATTGGTGAAATTATTTTTGTTGTTTCACAAAGTATGGTACCATTTAAATAACAAACTCCTTTCCCATCATGGTTAGCCATTGGTTTCCTGCCATTTAAAATTATTAGCAAACAATACATGCTATTAAGATTTATGACATTTATTTACCATACAGTGGTTCATGATTCCAGGTTTCCATAGAGGTTGATTTTTGGTGAAAAGAACAACCAATAAATAAGTGGCATGTAGAACAGTTATTTAAATATCGTGTTTCTTAGATGATATGTTTCTGTAAAAGTTTTAAAGGAAAACCAAAAGGGATTGTGCAAACAAGAATTATTAAATATAGGCATAAATTATCATTTTATTATTATATTATTAAATATAGGCATAAATGTGGTCAGCTTTCATTTTTAGAGCATAGTTTTGTTGTAACTTTTTAAGTTTCTTGAAGTTTTATAAATTGCTGGGGTGTTTTGTTTGTTTGTTTCTTCTGAGAAAAAAACAGGTAAATGATTTATTATGTCATTTAGATCTTCTAGTATCTAATGAAATTTGTATTCCAGAATTTACTCTTTTTTTGAACAAATACAGCAATTTCTTCCTGGGCTGATCACTCAGCTCTTACTCTTGATTTTTTTTTTTTTCATTGAACAAAATTTGGCCATTAAAGTTCATTCCTTCTTAATTTCTTAGATGTGTTTTTCTCTTTTTTCTTAACTTAAAATAGTTTTTTATTTCAAATAATAGTTATACATAAAATTTTAGTTACCTTCAAATTTTGGAAATATCTTTTTAAAATTTTTATTTGTTCTAATTTGTTATACATGACAGCAGAATATATTTCATGCCTTTCTCTTTATACTTACATTCTCTTTTTTAAAATTTTTTTTATTAGCTACACATGACATTACAATGATCTTGGCAAATTCATACATTTGAATCAATTGGGGTATAATTTCTCATTTTTCTGATTGTACAGATTGCAGAATCCCACTGGTCATAGAATCACCTATATACATACACATTCTCTTAATTATATATTTTTTTCAGGATTCTGAGTTTATTCATATCATAATATTTACTTTTGCCATTAGATGTGATTGAGTTTGCAAGATGAAATTCAGATGAAACATGAAAAATTCAGATATGAAATCTATGTCATTTAATAGCAAACGCATATGTATATTTTAGAGAAAATACAGACATTATTCATGTCTTCCAGTGTGAAATATACATTATAAACAATCAAAAAGTTAATGAAAGGCTCTTCTCTTTATTTTAATATTCTAATAACTATGTCTCTATTTAGTTCTTTATAGATTCTTTTATTATGAATATTTCTAGCTTACTTCAGCTCAGAATTTAAAAAAAAAAAAAGTTTGTTCATCCATTCTTTCCATTCTCTCATTCTCTGATTTTTCCCCCATGGATCTCCTATTGAATGGATGATGGAACATCTGAATTAATCTTTTTTTTTTTTTTCCTTTTAAATAGTGTCTTTCTTCTCCGATAACCCTTCTCTCTCTCTTTCTCACAAACACACACACACACACACACATCCACAGTTATTTACAGAATTTGCTCAAATTTATCTTCACCTCTTTGTGACTTTGCATCCATCTATATATATAATTTTAATAGTATTTTAAATTAAAAAACTGCTTTATCTTCTAGTCATTTTTCATGGCACCTGGATTTAGCTTCAGCAACATATCACGACTAATCTTGCTGAAAAGAATAATTATAACTTTTTATTTTCTTTTTTCTTCAGAAACCTTTATTTATACCAGGTAACAAGTTTTGCTCACCAAGTAATTCAAGTTCTTCACCAGTTTAGCACTTGCTAAAAATCTTTCATTTAATGAATTATAAAAATAATACATATTAATATGTTTGAGCCATCATGTATTTCTCCTCCTGTTTGTGAGTAGGACCACAAAATTAGTACTAGACTGTGTAATTTGAGTGGAAGCAATGTATGTTACTTCTGGGTCACACAATTAATTGTAGGCACATAAGCCGTCTTTTTCCTTTTGCCATAATAATGACCATTGTCTAAGATGGTGATATTGTCATTAGAGATCTTGTAGTGTATTAGCATAATCAATCCTGACTGATATCGTCAGTTTTTTTGTTAATTTTATTTATTTATTTTATTTTTTAGTTGTAGGTGGACGCAAAACTTTATTTTATTTTTATGTGGTGCTGAGGATGGAACCCAGTGCCTCACACATGCTAGGTGAACACTGCACCTCTGAGTCACAACCCCAGTCCCCATCTGTTAATTTTAACCTCTATTGCACAGTTGATTTCATTCTTTTATCTTTAAATGATGGATATGCTGGTGGTAAACAGAACGGGTATGGTTTACTTACTTGGAGTTACACCCCATTTCACCACAGTTCTCTGTCTCAAGAACTGGAGAGTGGTTTCTGAGCTCCATGCATGTGGGTAGGACCTGGCAGAAGCAAGATTTATTCCTGTTTAAAGTGAGCAGTAAGTAGATATTCAGGAAAGGTGAAGTCTCATCACTTAAAGAATGTCATGCTCTGAGTTTCTCATTTTGTGGCCCCTGCTAATACGTGAGCAAACAAATCAGCTCATTTAGATAGCAGTTTTCCAGGATTGTTCTACGACTGGATGCCACTCTTTCTTATCACAACATTCTTAGAGTATAATAATGTATGGCAGTTTTAGGGATTAACTGTCAAGTGTTTCTATGAATAACCTACCCTCTTCTTTATCATCTGAAAGCTCACATTGGCTGCCTCTGAACTCAAAAACTCTGAGACTCAGTTTTGGCAGGGAGAGTGTGATGCATCCCACTAAATATGTAACATTTTTTAGTGTATATGTTTAACTGCAGTTTTCTCTCTTTGAATTGTCCATCAATATACCTCATCTGATTTATATTTTTAGATATGTGTCCATATACTGTTCTACTGCTGCTGTCTGATGCCCCCCAAACTCTTAAGTAGCCATTATTTTCATGTTTCTTTACTATTACTTTAATAAATTTTTGAGAGGAATGGAAGATAACTCTACCATCCTGAAACTGAAGTCTACAAGTGCCTTACACATGTTTCAATTGCTCTCAATTTTTAAAATTTTCAAGTGTCAATTTTGTTTTAACCTTGTGACAAGGAACTTTAGAAATTTACCTTATATTCTTGCCAAAGAGTCTTCCTTTGAGGCTTTAAAATAGCTTCATATGATTGTATATGTTGAAAATTGCAGAAGGTAATTTTCAAATAATCTTCAACAATGTTTTTTCCTTCACTCACAATAGTTGCTTTTGACAGGGCACAATAAATAGCCTGGTAAACATTAGGAAATCAGGACTTAGTGACAGCAGTCTTACATTATAGTCTTGAATCTTTCAACTACTGGCAATGTGACATTAGACAATTCACTTCTCTCTGGCTTTAAGTTTTCTTATCTGTAAATGGAATGATATTAGATGATTTCAGACTCTTAAATTTCAAATCTGATATTTTATGATTTCATGATTCTAAGTTGGTAGTAAACTCTAGTTCATATGATTCCCATAAGAGAGATTCCAATACAATAGATACACAGAATGCTTCAATTGGTTTTAAATTTTGACATATGATTCTAGAGCTTTCATAGGATAAGGGTGTTAGCACCTACTGTCTTCAAACTAGATTTCTTTGTCTAACTCTTTTAAAATAGATTTCATATATATATATTTGGTTGTAACTAGACACAATATCTTTATTTTATTTATTTATTTTTATGTGATGCTGAGGATAGAACCCAGGTACTCGCACAAGCTAGGCGAGCATTCTACCACTGAGTCACAACCCCAGCCCCTTTTTTGTATACTTTGTTGCATAAATTTCAAAGACCTTGAAGAGAAAGAACACAATATACGGAAGTTACTGAAGTGAATTCCACAACTTAAACCTAGTCAAAATGTTATCTTATTTCATTATTTATAATAAAATATAAATGCTTTAACATTAAGAATATAATTTTGCCTGATTATTCACAACCACAGTTGACCCATTGATCTCCTCCCTTATAATCTAATCTTGCCCATACCAAGACAAGTGCAAATACTTGGAATTCTTCACTTTGTTTAACTGCCAAATGCAAGCAGTAGCACATACTGGTCACTTTGTGAAGAATTCATTTTCTCAATTTTGAAGTTTAACCATTCTTCCAAGATTTCAAGGCATTGCTTCCAGAAATTGTCCTACCTCCGATTGCGTTCTGCCTTTAGCGGAATAGAAATCATTCCTTTGTGTTCCTTAGTACTGTATTGCCTCTTAAGAACTCTGTAAATCCATGTACTGTGTTTGTATACAGCTTTCTTCCACAGCATCTAGTACCAAGATGGTTTGATTATTGATTTTTTAAGATTATTTTTGTTGTAGGGTGAATGTTAAATTTTCTTTTAAACCATTCCTACACTTGTATCTTCCTTGAAAAGTATGAATCAATATCTAAAATAAAGGTACTCAAAAATAAATAAGAAACCTTTTCCTTCTTTTCTTTTCCTCCATTTCTAGAGTTCCTTCTAGCTCTATTTTTTCTACTCTTACTAAAACCATAACAAAATTTTAATTGAAGTTTTATACTTCTTAGACTTTTACTTTAAGAAAAAGTTTTGATTAAATTGATCATTTCAATCTGATTTACACTCTTTGTATTTTCCTCTTAAGTTATAGTCCTTGTATATACTTTATAAACAGTATAATTGTGACATAATTGAAATACAATAAATTGTACATGAAACCCCCACCAAATCAAGAAAAGGAAGAGATCACTGAGTTTTATATATAATATGCAACAAGTATATTAGATATAAACCATACATAAGCATACACATAATGTGCATATTAATGTACATATATGTGGTCTATATAGGTGGGATATGCTTGTTACATAATAATTCTATGATAAAATATTATTTTAAAAATATCGCATTATGTTCTCATAATGGTTTCAATGATAGACTGCCTGGTGACACTTGCTGGCAGCGTGACATCTGTGACTTAATCTCTTAGAATCTGTTTCCTTATCAATAAAATTTATATGCTAATAGTATTGACATCAAATTTATAATGGGAATTAAATGAGATGTTGCAGAAAATTCTCACCAGCATGGAAAGTACTGAGCATCCACAGGGAACTTAATGAAGACCTCCTCCCAAACAAACTGAGTAATGGCAAAAAGGAAAGAAAGCAGTTGGATCATTTGTCAGAAAACAAAGATCACCCAAGTACAATTGGCTACTTCCTTGAATCCTAACGAATTTCATTCTGTGCTATGGTGATGTGCCTCTATTTAAGAGACTCTTTTTGGTAACCAAAGTATAAAACCTTAGTGGAGACCTGTGCTTTCTTTTATTTTAGGTATTTGGACCATCACTGGAACCATCATATTGGAACCACCTTGCCTAAAATCAGTACATACATGCTTCCAACACTGCCTAATTTCTAAATGAAAATAGTTATCAGTACTATAGATTTGTAAGGCTATTTGCTTCAGAATTAAGTCCTTGAGTGAAATTTTGCTGTCAGTAATGTAATACTAGGGTGTATATAAATTTGTATTGAATTATATATAGAAGATTCCCATGTTAATAAGATGTCCATTATCTCCAAAGGGCCATTTGCAACCATGATGTGTATGTACTGAACAAATGAGTATCATTTTATTCCTTAAACAATTTGTAAATAATTTTCAGTGAATTTCATTTAATGGTACCTAAAGGTCTGGGAGAGGAGAAAAAAGAGGAGAAGGTAGTTTCAAAAGTAAAAAAGAAATTATACTATCATTCTTCAAACCTACTATTCATTGTCTTTCAATGAAGATGTGGTTGGCAGAATTAGAAGGTAACTTAAAAGACACTTTAATTTGAAATGGCAAGTGAGAGCAGAGATAACAAGAAAATAAAGACTGGTACCAGACGGAGCACCAAGTAAGGTGAATTTAGTCTGAGGGTTAAGAATGTTACCTGCAGTGATTTTGTGTACCGAATATAATAAATGAATAATGCCAAATCTTGAACAAATATATTTAGGCAATGAAGTTGTAAGAGAGATTTTTCTTTCTTGGACATTTTTGTACTTTGGAAATTTTCTAAAATATATATGTATTACTTGTGAAATCAGAAATAAATGAAAAATCATAGGTAACCTTTTTGCTTAAAATACCTTACAGCCAATTTCACACACAATTTAACTTTAAAATAAAACTATTCTTAATTCTACAGGAAGAAAAATAATTTAAATAACAGAGTTCATAAGAGGTTCTTTCCTATTTTGTTAACTACAGGACTTATTAGAGTGCATTACCATATAATTTCTAGTCTAGAAAGGACATGGAGAGGTCATCTCCTTCATTTCTTTATCCTCACACAAGATGCTTTTAAATTATCCAAGGAAGATTAGAATCCATCCTATTTTAGACCTTTTGAGAAGTTGTCATGTCCTTTTTTGCTGGTATATTTTTACATTTGATAATTTTGGATTGAAAGAACACTTTAAATTCTGTATAATGATGGCTAGGAAAAAAAAGTTTAAAAAAGAATGACTGATTTGTAAAACCAGAGAGTATATTTAGCACTGGGAAGAAATCCCTCTATTAGTTTTATCTTTCTTTAAAATCAAGTAAAACTAATACAAAGACTAAATTATGTCTCCTTAAGAACAGTCTATCTACAAGACAGGGATGGCCTCTTTTACCACTTCTAAATATTGGCCAGAGCAATTAGAAAGATGAAAGAAATTAAAGGGATATGGATAGGTAAATAAGAACTATTTGCTAACAATCTGATTCTATACCTAGAAGACCCAAAAATTCTACCAGAAAACTTCTAGAACTAGTAATAAATTCAGCAAAGTACCAGGATACAAAATCAACACCCATAAATCAAAGGCATTTCTATATATCAGTGACAAATCCTCTGAAAGAAAAATGAGAAAACTACCCCATTTACAATAGCCTCAAAAAAATGAATCAACCTAACAAAAGAGGTGAAAGACCTGTATAACAAAAACAACAGCACACTAAAGACAGAAATTAAAGAAGACCTTAGAAGATGGAAAGATCTATCTTGGATAGGCAGAATTAATATTGTCAAAATGACCATACTACCAAAAGCACTATACATATTTAATGATATTATAATCAAAATCTCAATGACATGCCTCATATAAATAGAAAAAAAATAGTCATGAAATTCATCTGGAACAATAAGAGACCCGGAATAGCTAAAGTAATCGTTAACAAGAAGAGTGAAGTAGGAGGCATTACTATATCAGACCTTAAACTATACTACAGGGCAATAGTAAAACAAAACAAAACAAAACAAAACAAAACAAAACCCCAGCATGGTACTGGTACCAAGATAGACTTATAGACCAATGGTACAGAAAAGAGGACAGAGACTAACCCATATAATTATTGTTATCTCATATTGACAAAGGCACCAAAAACATGCATTGGAGAAAAGATAGCCTCTTCAACAAATGGTGCTGGGAAAATTGGAAATCCATATACAGTAAAATGAAATTAAGCCCCTATCTCTCACCATGCACAAAACTCAATTCAAAGTGGATCAAGGACCTATGAATTAAACCAGAGACACTGCGTCTATTATAAGAAAAAGTAGGCCCAAATCTCCATCATGTCGAATTAGACCCCAACTTCCTCAATAAGACTGCTATAGCACAAAAATTAATATCAAGAATCAATAAATGGGATGGGTTCCAACTAAAAAGTTTCTTCTCAGCAAAAGAAATAATCAGTGAGGTGAATAGAGAGCCTTCATCTTGGGAGCAAGTTTTTACCCCCTCACACATCAGATAAAGCACTAATCTCTAGGATATATAAAGCAATCAAAAACCTTAACACTAAAAACACAAATAACCCAATCAATAAATGGGCCAAGGAACAAAACAGATACTTCTCAAAGGAGAATATACAATCAATCAAAAAATATGTAAAAAAATGATCAACATCTCTAGTAATTAGAGAAATGGAAATCAAAACTATTCTAAGATTTTATCTCACTCGAGTCAGAATGGCAGCTATTAAAAATACAAAACAACAATAATTGTTGGCAAGGATGTGGGGGAAAAAGGCCCACTCACACATTGCTGGTGGCACTGAAAATTGGTGCAGACAATATGGAAAGTATGGAAAATCCTTAGAAAACTGGGAATGGAATCACTATGGGACCCAACTATACCATTTCTTAGTCTATACCCAAAAGACTTAAAAACAGCATCCTATAGGGACACAGTCACATCAATGTTTATAGCAGCACAATTCGCAATAGCTAAACTGTGGAACCAACCTAGATGCCCTTCAGTAGATGAACAGATAAAGAAAATGTGGTATATATTCACAATAGAATATTATTCAGCATTAAAAGAGAATAAAATCATGACATTTGCAGGTAAATGGATGAAGCTAGAGAATATAATGCTAAGTGAAATTAGCCAATCCCCAAAAAAACAAATGCCAGATGATTTCTCTGATTTAAGGATGCTGATCCATAATATGCTGTGGGATTGGGAATGGGAGGATTAAGTGAACTCTAGATAGGGCAAAGGGAAAAAGGGGAGGGAGGGGAAGACAGGGGGAATAGGGGCAGGAAAGATGGTTGAATGCGATGGTCATCATTACCCTAAGTACATGTAAGAAGACAGGAAGGATGTGACTCTACTTTGTATACATATCTACTTTGTATACATATCCACTTTGTATACAAAATTTGTATACAACAACTAGGGATATGAAAAAGTGTGCTTTATATGTGTAATATGAATTGTAATGCATTCTGCTGTCATATATAACAAATCAAAATTTAAAAAAATAATATAATATTTTTTTAAAAAAGAATAGTCTTTCTTTTTGACTGGAATTTCCTCTTATCAAGGGCTACTTTCTTCCCAAGAGGTTAGCATTCTCACTGTGATGGGGTTTGGACACCCACATGGAGGGACCATCTACCATGCATTAAGAACATGGCAGCTTACAACTAGGCTCTTTTGAGTGTGATCTTATTTAGTTCTCATATTATTCCCCAATATATATGTTTTTATTCTTACCTTACAAAGTAAAACTCAGCACCAATGTGATCTTAAATTTTCTTTTTTGAAATGCTTCCAGAGTGCCCTGTGGTCAAAAGAGAATGAAAAGGTGTGTCTCATCAGCATGGCCTGAAATAGCTGTCCTCAGTATTGGCTTAGTTCTCAGAGAGCTTCTCATATAATAGGTTCCTCCCAGTTGTTACTTTTGCCTACAATATTCTTCCTTCTCTGAAAATGGCAAAAATTATGCATCTTTTGACACTTAGTTAAATACCACCTTTTTTCTTATCACCATGAAAGTAAGCCACTCCTTCCCTAATATATAATTATGGTTCTATTATTATATAATAACTGTATAGTGTATAGACTGTAACATTAAACCTCAATTCTTTTTTGAGCACAAGAATATGAATTGTATAGTTATAATTTTAGGGACATGTACCTATAGATGTACAATAGATATTTATTGAATAAACAGTTGAAGGGAGAGAAAAGTCACCTTGATGGCTAGAACAGGCCTGAAACTTACACCTAGGTCTTGTTTTCTTTTTAGATGTAATTCCATAAGAGATTAATATCAGGCAAGATATCAAAATAAAATAAGACATTGCCTAAACTACAAAATGGGCATATTTTGCCTAAAATACTGCCCCTGTCCCCATCCTGACAAATATAAATATCTGTTGTTTCTTTTCTAGCCATACCTTTAGCTTCTCTTCATTCTTCTAACTTTGATGTAGAAATTATTATGATACTTTGATTAGTCTATTTTCTGTTGAAATATTTGAAGCTGGGTAATTTATAATGAAAAAAAGTTTATTTAGCTAACAATTATGGAGGTACAGGAGCATGACCTGGCTTTGTGTGACACTGGTCATACCCTTGTGTCAGGTGGCATCAAAATGGTGTAAGTGCATGGGAAAGAGATCACATGACCATACAGGCAGCCAGAGAGATTTAGGGATCAGGCTCCCAGAGACCCACACTAACCGCTTCCTAGGATGATGCCCCTAATGACCTAATTACTTCCCAGTAGTACCACCACACTGTGGTCCAAGCTTCCAAAACATCAACATTTGATTGACCAGTCCCAACTATGTCAATATGCAATGTCATTTTCTGATATGCAGAGCCAGGCCCTGCTCCCTTGAATTCTTCTCATAATCACCTAACAAGGCCCCACTGCTGTTCTAAGTCCTTACTAACACCATCTGTTGAAGTAGCTTATCACTCCCCACTGTTCAGTTACTCATTTATTTCTATCCATCTCGTTGAAGGACACTCAAGAGAAGGAATGAATGATAACTGTTATTCATATTAGACTGTGAGTCTGTGTGCTCAGGAATGGACCATTCTCTCCTCTATCTCCATCATCTAGATTTAAATAGTCATAAAATAAAATATGAAGTAAGCAAAATAATCTTCATTCTTGTTTCCATTGTCACGGTCCTCTCTGTTGGGATCACTCTCAGGGACGTGCATTCTCTGCTGCTGCAGTCATTGCCTTCCCTTCACCGAGCACTGAAAATCTAGATCATCCATCTCTGTCTATATTCATCCCAAAGCTTCCTCATTTCTTAGTTGTGAACCCTGAAGTCTGTTTTCTTTTGGTGGTGTTGGTGGTTGTACCATTTGGTTTTTGGTTTCATTTTTGGGGGACCAATATGTAGGAAATTCCTTTGGTTTCAAAGAGTTTGTTGGTCCAGTATACATAGATAAGTACAATTGTAAAAGCTTCAGTTCTTATCTTTAAGGCTAGTGTGTTAATCCCCCCTCCCATCTCACTTGCTGCCTCATTTAGGTAATATACATTCTGTATAATACTAAGGAAATATGAGTACAGAATAAGCCTTTTATTTGCTACTCCTTAAGGAAAATTACTATTTCCTTAAAAGAGGAATTCCTCTTGGGACAATTTAGTTAAAATATGTATTTACTTCAATCATGCATAAAGTTCTTAATGGCTTCCTATTAACAACATCTTAGGAGGATACAAGCTTCTCTGTAAATTAACCCTCTTCTATTAGCAGTAAAATTGTGAAGGATACAGTTAACCAAATAGAGTACAATGGTTGCATTCAATTAAAATTTATGACAATAAAATGACAGACTAAAGTAATAATAAATTCATATGGGGGGGTGGATCACAAAATATTGAGCAGGACTTCTAAGCTGCCAAGGTCATTATATAGACACAGTGGAAGAGTCTAGTGAACAAATGGAATGTGGTTCTCTGAATAGAACCTGGAACAGAAAAAAGTACATTCTGAGAAAACTGATGAAATCTGAATTGAGTCTGAGACTTGATTAATAGAGATGTGTTATTCTTCATTTTGACCAATGTGCATTGTCCACATACGAGGATTTTAATAGGAAAATGAGACTGGGTGCTAAATATACGGGAACTCACTGCTCTATCCTTGTAACTATGATAAGAACCTGAAGTTTTTCTAAAATGTAAGTATTTTTAAAAACAAGAGGAGATTCCACCTGATATAGTCATTGCATGGTGCAAGCTGACTAATTGACAACACGTAAGTAGAAATAAAGTTTATAAAAGTCCTGGAGAATGTACTGAATGGCCATGCAAAACATTTTACAAAAATACCAAGTGTGATTATACATTTGTAAAAATAACTGCCTGGTATGAAAATTGACATTTATATGACATCAAAAGAGATCAGAGATATAATAAGCTCAATGGAAAATGTCAGAAAGATTACTTTGTTTAGAATCTCTTGAGAAAGAAAAAAGAAAAGCTATTTAAGTGACTAAGCAGTTTGACTAATATTTCATATGCAGTCACTGCTTACTTGGTACAACTGAAATATTTCTGCCATGCTAAAACCAGAATTTACTAATTATGTTGTGAGAATTACATTGTAACACCAGGTTGAAACCAACTTTTAGTAGTGGAATTGAAGGATAAAAAACATCTTGTTCGTTTTTTTAAAAATATAGTGTGAGAAAAATTGACAAAATTCCCATCAAAATTATTAGATCCATTTATATTCCCAATTTTAAAAGACAGCTGATTGTTAACTTAGAATGAAGGTGTTTGTAAAATATATCAAGCCAGTCTAGTCTGTTTATATTTATTTTATGCACTGTTTAAGAATATTTCAAAATTACTCATTTTAATCTGTTTTAAGTTAGTATAGTGATTTTTTTTTTCTGAATATACTCAAAATGATAATTTGGCCGACTTTTGTACAACAAATCAAAAAATGCTCAAAACTCTTTTTTTTGCAAGTGCAAATTTCTGCAGCCTACACATTAGTTTTACAAAACCCTTCTTCCTTTCTCTTGAATACTGTCACTGTATAATGATATTAAGTAATAGCACCCATTGTAATCATCTCTAATTTCATACGTCTCTACAATAATGAATGATTGCTGTCTCCTGGGATTCATTAATAGAACAATGTCATCTCTGTCTCTTTCGTTGAATTTTTAAGTGATACCCTTGGCTATTTCAACTTGCCTTTATGGGAAATTAAGGATAGTACCAGTTAGCTTTTGAAAAATGCAAGGAAAATGTCACATTGGGGAAGAAGAGATGATTGAAGGACAAGAACAATTTTAAATGGCTAGCTCTATGGAGATATCAGAAAGAAACATCTCTCAGAAAACTTATTTGGAAAACTTGAAAACATAGGTTTCCTTTTTTTTTTCACATACATTCATAAAGTATTGATAGTTTCAGAGGTCTTTCTTATACATTACTTAATCTCATCTTCATAACCCTAAGAGATACCAATTTCTGTGTAGTTATATCACAGAATAATTTATTGTGTGTGTTCTCTTTGACAGCAACAAAAGATTTGTGGAAATGGTGCAAGGGGACCCTTAAAGGAACCCTTAAAGACTCAGCAGACTGCTTCTTTCCTAAAATAACAAAATACCATCTGTCAGACAGAATTTGTGTGAAGGGAGAATAATAACTTTTCATTTACTACATATACCAGGAGAGCTGATAAATCTTCTTGAGGTCATGGATGTTTTTTTGGAATAGTTTCAATTTAAATTTTATTTGTGAAGATAGCTGTCAGGAGACATGTCGGAGGCAGTCAGAAGCATGTGGTCATGGTGCCCACTGTACACAGCACAGCTCAGGAAAAACACTGAACCCATGAGACAGGAACACAGGTCAAAAGGCAATGGCCAGAAGGACTAGGGTGTTGAACTGATTTCCTAAGGGACAAATGTTAGGGATATTTTAAGGTAAAACATGGGGGAAATAAATTAGAAGCGCTGAATAAATTAGCTTACATTTATTTTACTCTGAGTTCTATTCTGAACACATGGTCCTGGCAACGTGGACAAGCACAAATTGTTAATGATTTAACTGAACTTCAGGGAGTCGCATTCAGATACTGAATGCGAATTATGAGCAAGGTAATGGACTGGGCAATGGTTCTATTCAGGTGCATCTGATAGGTAGTCTATCTTAGAGGGACTCACAGCCCAGTGGGGGAAATCAGGCAACCAAAGCAGCTCATTCCAAGAGAACTTATGTGTATCCACGGAGTTATCTGTACTGTGAGAGCATTTCATTTCACTCCACCTGCAGCTTTGGAGAATTTTTCCAGAAGAGATGATACCTGAATTGAATCTGAAGGACAAAGACGATTAGATAGGTGAATGAAGATGGAAGGTCTTTGTAGGCAGTAGAAATGCCACAAACAGAATTACTACCTCCCGCTTGATCATCATCAATGCCATAATTGCCAGGGAAAACTAAGAATGCTGTATGTAGTTAAGCACTTACTTGGCAAATGCTTTGTAAGCACTCATTTAATGAATTTTCAAAGGAAAACTTTAAAGAAGGAACATCAGTACTCTTCTATCTACTTAAACAAAAGTGAGCTTAAAGACACCCAAAAATAACATCTCTTAAGCTTTTGGAAGATGTTAAGGGCCAAGGAATAATTTCTCAGTTGTTGGGTTTATATCTATTTAAATCCACACAGTATAAGTCAGGATATGAATTCAAAATCAGTATATCATACTGTTCCTGCATATATTGTGTATGCATGCAAAGAGTACAAGTGACAGGTTGTACAGGGGTGTCATAAGGTACAGTGTGGTAAGAGACAGGAATAGAGAAACAGGTAAAGGCCAGGTTGTATTGAGATGAAGAGCTTTAATTTTATAGGAAACATGGAGGGAGACATGATGTAACAAACAAACAACAACAATTAATAAAAAGTAATATTGTTTTGGTTTTCAATGGCCCCTGCTTTAAGTTGTTTTAATTGAAATGTTTTATTTTCCAGCATAAAGCAGCCAATTCTTTATATTTACCTAAGTTTTTATATAGAATTTAATATCATTTAGAATAGAAAACACATTAGTTATGAGTGCCATCACAAGTCACAGAATGCTATAGTCACTCATGGTCATTGCAGGACTGGTCAAAGAATCGCCCAAGTAGTCCTATTTGAATAATAGCCCCTTTCAAAAGTAAGGCAGAACATATAACTTTTGAATAGATTCGGGAATAAAACTAATTTCATGAAGTGATATACATGAGTATGAAAAAATATATATATAGAGAGAGAAAGAGATCAATATCTGGTTTAAACCGTCATGTTTTAACAGATATTAAAGTGTTAGATGTGTCACCTTCCTCAATATCTGGAGATGAAAATTAATAGTGGGTTATAAAATTAATTTAGTACACTGCTTCTAGAAGTTTAAGAAAATAAAAAAAGAACAAAAATAATATGAAACTAAATGTATCATATATAATAAGAGCAGACATGGTTACAGGAACTATTGATTTTAACTTTGTATGTGAGTGTATGCATTTTCCACATAGCAACAAAAAATTTCTTCTTAAGGTTCACTGTATCTGTCTGTGCCCAATCAACAAACAGTAAACATCCCAGCTATTTTAGAAGACAAAATTTAGTAAAAGTATTGTTTACTAGATATTCAGGAAGAGAAAAAGCAAAAGCAAGAAGGAAATAGTACTGAGCTGGAGCTGGAAATGCTGAGCTGTAAGAAGGGGTCTCCTCTGCTGGTACCCAATTCTCAGAAGGGCCCCTCAGTTAATGGTGCGGGTACCCCTGTGAGGGCATGGTGTGCTGAGTCAGCAAGTGCTAGAAAGTCAGTTCACTGCAATCATTCAGCTACTTGAACAGACAGGTTGCGTGACACTGGATAGGAACAAGAAGATAGAAACAAAGAAGAGAAAGAACGTGGGAAAGAGCTTTCCCACTTACCTCCTCTACTAATCCAAACAGGAAATCCAAGGGTAAGCTGACTTTCAGAGGCTCAACCCTAGCATCAAGAAGGAATGAGAATGATGAAACTGAGGCTAAAATACAATTGTTTTCCATAGCTGTCATAACCCAGGTGCAGTGGTGTATACCTGTAATCCCAGCTATAGTGAGGATCATAAGTTCAAAGCCAGTGTTGGCAACATAACAAGACCATGTCTCAAAATTAAAAAAAAAAAAAAAAAAAAAAAACATTAAATGATCTAGGTATTTAGCTCAGTGTTAGAACAGTCCTGGATTCAATCCCTAGTATTGGGGTGGGGGTGGGGGAGAACCTGCCACAGTTACATTCAAAAATCCCTGTCTGGATATTGAGAAAAAAAAAACAAAGGTGTTTTCTTTCACAAGGTATGATGTCAAGAATAAATGATACAGCAACTAACATAAGTTGAGCAATTTGATTTTGAACTGAGTGTTTCAATTACTTATCTCTAGTAAATCATATAATTGGCCATGAAAAATTAACCTGCCTGATTGTCATGTTTTCTCATAATTGTAGATGTTTTCAAATATGACTCTCCAACAGAGTCACATTGTTCTCTGACAAACTTTTTTTCAGAATGAGAAAACAGACAAAATTGGAAACAGTCTAAATTTTCAAAACAGCCAAAGTATAACTTTGTGGAATCTGAGACTAAGTGTAGAATCACTATGCTGCAAGTCAGGCAGAAGGAAGAGACCAAGGATAGGGCCAAATACAAAATGCTGGTCAGAATAGACAACAGCTCAATAAGAATACAAAAAAAAAGAAAAATACAGCTAAATGAGTGTAGCAATCAAGGAGTCAAAAGGAAAAGGCACTGTAGGTATTCTCAGAGGTTAGATTAGGGTCTAATTTATATAGGTGGAAATTTACCAATAAAAATACTTCCTGTGAGTAATTCCTTTTGGCACTAGATAAGTGAACTGTGTAGTTGGTTTGTGAAGCCATATTCTTTTCCATTCACAAATCTCCTGTTTTCCTTACTTTTCTATTATATGAAATAATGTTTTAGGATATGTACCTAATGAGAGATTACTATCAAGTGATTTTGAGACAACCAATATTTCATTTCCTAGTTCCATTTCATAAATGAATATTCCTCTCAGTTATAAGTTCATTCTTATAGATAACAGTGAATAGATCCATGCAAATTCCATAGGGTTTATTAAAGGGATGGCTAATAAGGCTGATAAAAATGGCAGTTACAGGAATTTCTTTGAAAACAGAGGTACTTCTATGAAATATTATTTAGAGATCCTTAGAGCTTGGCCAGTTGGTGAGTAATATGAATTCAACCTGGAAGCACAGAATTTGAAAGAAGTTGTGAATTTTGAAGATTATGGTTCATATTGGCACAGGAAGGTTAAAAACTCAGGAAAAGACATGTTTGGGGCAAATGTACAGATGGAATAAAGTTCAATTAAATGTCAGGTGGAAGGGTAATTCCATTTTTTCCATTGAATCACATATTATGCTCAGAAACTGGTAGTTCATTCTCCCTAATTGACTGGGTTAGGTATCCAGAGGAAAAATAGATAGTTGTGAGAATATATGAATGTCACCTTGTGACCTTGTAGAAAGCCTGATGAACATTGGTCAGCCCAACAAATCAGGCAACCGTGGCATTTTCAGTACCATGGAGAGGCCCCTATTGCTAAAGTAAAAGCCTGTTCCTGAAGGGGTTGTTTTTTGTACCTCAAGGTAATGTGTGATCTTAGGTCTAGAGAAGTTCTTTTTGGAAATCAGAAGAAATAGCACAGGAGTAAATTCTAGGATTGTCCATGTTGTATGTAGGCCTTCTTCTTCCATGGACAGTTCTTGGCACAAGAGCATCCTATGTCCATGAAATTTTCCATGTGGTGGTAGGTGAGTCAAAGGTTAAAAAAAAAAAAAAAAAAAAAAAAAGCCAGGCATCAATTGAAGAAACAAAAACACATTTTACTCTGACAGAGGGAAGAGCTGAGCTCTGTTTCAATTTGCAGTGGTAACTGGGCATTTTCAAGGCATGGTGAAGGAGTATGAAAAGGGAAGGATGGGAAGCTCAGGTAATGTCAGGGAAGTGAAAAATTGCAGAGTTCTGGCCACTGTAGAAGCATATAGTCCAACTGTGTCTGCTAGCTGGCACTGATTAAGGTTAGGATTCTATCCTCCCACAGAGATGGGGGGACAGAGACCCCATCTTTAATGATGACAACATTTTCAGAAGAATGCCATTCAGGTCAGGTGAAGAGACCCATGCCTTTATTCCTGGCTACTCAGGAGGCTGAGAAAAGAGGATTGCAAGTTTGAGGCCAGGCTCAGCAACTTAGTGAGATCCCTAAGGAAGTTAGTGAGAACTTGTCTTAAAATAAAAAAAATAAAAAAGGCTGAGGATGTAGCTCAGTGATAAAGCACTCGTGAACTAATCCCCAACACCAACAAAACAATGGGTACTTAACCAAGTGACCTACAAGCCCTGGGTGACTTTCAGGTCCTTGAGAAAGAGACTATTCAGTTTTAGGAGATACGAGTACATCTCAAAGAGACAAATCAAGGAACAATATTTCTTTGGGGCTCTGAAATCTGGCCCATAGAGTTCATTTTAAAACAGAGCATTACAAACAAATATGTTTATATAATCATCTCATGTACTGTATCATCTCAATTGAAGCTTCTACTAGGTGTGAGCCACAGAGAACAAAGCCTGATAAGATACTTCACATGGAATTCCCTTCTCATTTTATTTTTTTTTGGTACAGGGAATTGAACCCATGGGTATTTAACCATTGAGCTACATCCCCAGTCCTTTTAATTTATTTATTTATTTTTATTTTGAGACAGGATCTCACTAAGTTTCCTAAGACCTCACTAATTTGCTGAGGCTGGTCTTGAACTTGTGATCCTCTTTTCTCAGAGTCCTAAGTTGCTGGGAGTATAGGATGTGCTACCATACTGGGTCTGGAATTCCTTTTTTTGAAATGGGAAAATTGATGTCCTTATCTTTATTGAGAGCCATTGTTCTTGTCGGATTGTATGTTTTTTTTTTTTTCTTATTCTCTCCTTTGGGGGAAAAATGTAGTTTGAAGGATCTTCTAGATTCTAGAATCTTAAAAATATATGTCTAGTGTAACAGAGAATACTGCCAAGATGACAGTAATGATCATAGGAGGCCAAAGACATGACTTTTATAATAAGAAACTGCACATGTCTTGGCACCAGAGCCACTGGACTTTCACTGGAGTAAGTTGGCTTTTTTATTTATTGACCTAGGGTGATATTTAAAATTTCTAAGAATGTCAGAATCTACTAGGACACATTAAACACCTTGAAAAATTGTTTCTCAGTAGTCATACACAAAATTTAATTTTGAGGTAAGCACAACATCTAAGAAAAATGTCTATCATTGTCAAGTCACTTGATAGTCCCATCACCATGAAACCAACTCATTATTTCCCTCTTTTACTATTTCTGGTCCTATATTATCATAATTTTTAGCAGTTCAGAGAAATGTAAAAATATTTATTAAAATATAGTCATTCTATTTTTTCCCCACTCTGTGAAGATAGCAAATGTGAACTCGCCAAGTTGTATTGAGTTTCTCTTGGTTAGAAAACAAGTAAACTGTCTCCAACACACCTCTCATTCATGCTTCCTGGCACTTTAAGCCTTATTCCATAAGCCACTTAACACAGTGAACTAATGCATAAACTTACCTGTCTCTCTCCCTACCCTTCAAGCCATGTGAAGACTTGAGCTAATCAGCTATCTCTATCACCAGAATAGTGCCTGGTGTGAATAGCTGCTAAATCAATCAAACTCTATTTACTTAAGTAATTAAGTGAGTGGAAGTGTGATGGAACCACACTAAGGGAAGTATTAAAACATTCTTTTAATTGACTGTTGTGGTTAAGTAACAGGACTGGACTGTCTATCACTCCTCCATATATAACTCTTTTATTTTTGCCCTTCCAGAACTATTTGTGAGGGACAGCCTAGTTTCTATAACAAAGCCCAAAAGTGATATTTTAATGTTAACTGAATCTAACCCAGGGGAGGCAGATAACTCCAATGGTTGGCCATTTCTTATGTCGTTCAGGCTCTTGTAAAAAACTCACCCTGAATTCTGCTAGAAATCTTGGCTTCCTTTAGTTGGACTTTCTTCTTGTGCAATCCATGACACCACTTTGGTTATCGCTTAATTTTTGTTTTTCCTTTTTTGGAATAAGCTAGAATTGGACCCTAAAACAACCTATCAATTTACTTTCAATAGCTTAGATAAATCCAAGCATCACTAATGTATGTGTGTGTGTGTGTTTGTGTGTGTGTATCTAAGGAAGGAGAGGAAGTAAGGTTGTGAAATGCAAGAAAGAAATGGTTATTGCGGAAGTTTTCCATGTTCAAGTCCTAAATTTCTAGTAGGAAGTGTTAAAGTGAGGCTTCTAAGTGTGTCCAGGTTAGCAGCCATATTGTGTGAATAATATTATCAAGGAAAGGTAGTGTTCTCAGTCCAAAGGTTAGAGGACTTCCCGCAAAATAATCCATTTCTTCTGAAAATGATTTGGTTTGAAAAAGACATAATATATAGCTGTATATTAAAACAAGGAAATTTCATTTTGGCAAGCAGGACTGGGAATGATACCATATCTGGGGTATATTATACAGTATAATCATTTTTACTTCTGATACACTTGCCCAAACATTAACTACATGAATATGGTTTGCATCTTTGCCTTTAAATGACAATTATCTTAAGACCTGATGCTGGATAACTTTTCAAATCCTGTGTGGACTTTAAGACTCAGTTCCAGTATTGTCTCCCCCCTGAGCAATTCTCCAACAATTCAGCTTTTTCATTGCTGGTACAATTACATCCTAAATGATCATTTGATGTGTTAGTTTTGACTGAATGCAATATTGTGCACTAGTAGGCTTAGAACTTTTACAATTCAAGGTGGTTTTTAGTAATAGAATTTATACAGTCTATTCTTTAGCAATTGGAGCTTGAATTTCTCAATGAGTTTTCCTTAAAAATTTTTCCAAAGAGTTTTAATAAGTGTTTCACTGACTTGAAAGAAAAAAAAAACACTCTAAAATTCAAATGGACTTTTTGTTATTTCTCAAATTATTTTATATGCTCTGCAAATTATGAATACAGAATATGGGAAATTGATAAAGATATAGATCTCTATGTGTCTGTCTAGACTTCCTTTGTTACATTAATGCTTTTTAAATTTATTTTTATTTTTTGGTACTGCAGATTGAACCCAGGGGTGCTTCAGCACATCCCCAGAACTTTGTTTTTATTTTTATTTTTAAACAGGGTCTCACTAAGTTGTTTAGGGCTTTGCTAAATTGCTGAGGCTGCCTTTGAACTCATGATCCTCCTGCCTCAGCTTCCCAAGCCACTGGGATTATAAACATGCGCCACTGCTCCTGACTTACATTAATACTTTTAAAAAATGTTTTTTGGTAAGACTCTTGAGGAATTATTTTTCCAAGAAGCATATCTGGTAAATGTCAAAGACATTTTGAGGACCATAAGCATAATTACTACACTGGTTATACTTACATACCATATTGAGTTCCAAGCAAATGAGAAAACCAAAGGGACTGAGATAACTTTATTGAGTCCTAAATATGTACAATGTACTCTGCAGAGGACTGTATATGTTAGCCAACTTAACCTGTGCAACATTTCTATCTCATCTTTGGTATTTTACCCATTATATGGTTGAAGAAACTAAATAAAAAATGTAATTTTTCCAAGCTCAAAACAAGTGAGCTGTCAAAGGTTGGGTATAATCTCATCTTGGGTTATTCTAATTTATAAAATACTCTATGCAAACATTTCCTAATTTATTTAATTTGTTATTTATATTCAACAAAAAAACAGACATGAATTTAAATGTTTTTTCCTGTTTATATATTTTATATGAATAACATGAGGAAGGTAAGTTAACCAACTTAAAGTTGGGTGGGCTAACCTCTAATAGAAATCAGATAATTTTGTTATAAATATTCATTTTGCTGTAAATGAACTAATATCACTGCATTACTTTCCATATTTCAATATTTAGAGATAATAATATTAATAATAATAATAAAAACATTTCCCAGAGATTAATGAACATATGAAATTAACTGTCCCCAACTCTGCCTTTACCAATTGACTCTTCCTTTAGTTGTTTCAGACATAATACCACACATTTGAATTGCTATGTCTTGAACAAACCTATGAGTCTGTTTGGTAACACACATAATAAAGATATTCATCATCCTATCTTTATTATTTTGTCTCCACATTTGTTGTAGAATTAAAAGACGCTAAATTGTAACCTATAACCTTACTTCATTCTAATAACTGTACATATTTGTAAAATATGTAAAATATGTAAAAATGATTTGTATGGCATTACATCATCCTAAACTTTTTCCTTAAGCCCTTAGTTATGGTTTAGATGGTAGGTGTCCCCCCCCCCGGAAAGCTCGTATGTGAAACAATGAAAGAAGGTTTAGAGGTGAAATAAAATGATGATAGGTTTATGAGAACCTTAGTCTAATTAGTGCATTAATCCCCTGATAGGGATTATCTGAGAGGTGACTGTAGGTGGGCAGGGTGTGGCTGGGGGAGGTATATCATTGGGAGCATGCCTTTATAACATATGTATTTTCCATGATGAGGAATTCTCTCTTTGCTTAATGGTGGCCCTGCCCTGAGCCATTTACCCCCCATCACAATCTTCCAACATGATATTCTGTCATACCTCAGGCTATGAGGAATGAAGTTAGGCATCTATGAACTAAGTCATCTGAAACTGTGAACCCCAAATTAAAATTTTGCTGCTCAAATTGTTCTTTTAATGCTGAACTATTGAGAGGTGACATAATTAGACTATGAGAGCTGTCACCTGAATGGACTGACTGGTTTGCAACTGTAGGCTGGTAGATGTGGCTGGAAGAAGTAGGTCATTTGGAGCGTGCTCTGCATCTTCCCGGAGGCTCCTTCCCTCTCACTCTCTGTTTCCAGATTCCACCATGAGCTAAGCAGCTCTTCTGTGCTGGGCACCTTCCCCCATGCCTCATCTTGGGCCCAGGGCAACAGAGTTGGCCTTCTGTGGACTGAGACTTCTGACAACATGAGCCCCAAGTAAAATTTTCCTTCTTTAAGTTGTCCTTACTGGGTATTTTGGTCACAGAGATGCAAAAACTAACTAAACCACCAATCTTTCAAATAGTAACGTGACATAAAATTATTTAATGGCAAATTTTAATATGAACTAATGTTAGGCAATACAATTTTTTTCCCCAGCAAAAGACAGATGACTTTTGTGACCATGTTGGCCACCTATATCTCACTTGTACTCCTGTATCTTCTTCAAATTATCTGAATGTGTCACAGAAAGTTTGTAGTATTCTATATACTCAGGCAGATAACGTAACAGGGGAAATAATATATTAGTTCATTCTTGGAAGTTGTTAGCTGAGGATCAAATATCTTAAAACTGCAAAAATTTTAGAGTATGATGAATAATTTCTTGCTTATCTTTTTTTTTTGTGTGTGTGGTGCTGGAGATTGAACTCAGGGCCTTATGCATGTGAGGCAAACACTCTACCAACTGAGCTATATTCCCAACCCTCTTGCTCATGTTTGAGAAAATCACAAAATAAAGCCATGTTTTAAGTAGATTTCTTATTTGACCTACCCAGCTTATCATTTCTTTTCATTCTAAATTGTTGATTCACCTTTTATATCACTAAAAATATCTCAAGCTACAAAAGCTGTATGATAGCTTCTATAATTTCCCATGAGTGAGGTATATCTGTATTGAGAAATGTTTTAATGTTTAAATAATCAAGTTTATTGTGGCTATTGAAAAGCATCTTAGTGACATTGCCTCCCAATTGTTCTCCATCCCATTATTTACACAATCTGTAACATTTACTCTGAGGAGGTTGGTGCCTCACAAAAAGGAAAGAAAAAAATGTCTATGTTGTTATGTCTTTGATGTCATTTTGCAATCTGCCACTTAATGTTCCCTTTGATACTGTTCTTTCTTATGCAAAATATATTCTATTGCTTATCTAACAACGAGATTGTCACTTTTAATGCAGCTCACTTTCTTGCTTGCTTTGCAGTTTGTGGTAGAAAAATAGTGTGATTTTACAGTATTTAATTTGTTTGAAGTATGACTTTTATGTAAAGGCAAGAAAGTTAAAAAAAGAGAATCCAACAAGTGAAATGGAAATTTGCTCAAATATACTGTTTTTAATACAATTGAGACCAGTGTATTATTTAAGAAATGTTCTTTGTAATATCTTACATGTCATGAAATTTATCACAAGCTACCTATGATACACATTGTCATTCTCAAAGTTTTCTAAGTCATTGGTCAGATGTAGACATGGGAATCAGAATACATTTTTCCTAGAGATCAATCTGTTTAGGGCATAACCATATTGAGAATTTCAGGTGGATTTCAAATAATAAACTCTGGAAATAGAAAACTCACATGAACTAGGGAGGCAACATTCACCATGACTGACTAGATTTATCTTGCCAAAACAATAGAAGTGATGCACTGGAAAACTGAGTGAACATCTTAATGACTTGGTACCTAATGACAGAGAAAAGGACAGGTTTTGGTGATTATTTCAGATAGCAAGATTAGATGATAAGGAAAACACTACTGGTAAATACTTCTTATTACAATGCCTGAAACATGGTAACCCCTTGTATCTACTGTTACTACATTATTAACCTGTCTATTAAGTTGTCTATTGCTTGAAGGAAAAGATGGCAAGGAAAAACCTTCATTTGTTAAAATTGAAAAGTGAGCCAGGCGCAGTGGTGCATGCCTGTAATTCTGCTGAGGCAGGAGGATCATGAGTTCAAACCCAGTCTCATCAAAAGAAAGGCAACTCAGTGAATTCCTGTCTCTAAATAAAATACAAACTAATAAACTAGGTCTAGGGATGTGGCTCAGGGGCTAAATGCCCCTGAGTTCAATTCCCAGTACAAAAAAAAAGAAAAAAGAAAAGAAAAGTAAAAGGAATTAGTGAACTACTCTTTCTGCATGTAGTATATAAATTTTTAAAAATTTGTTATTCATTTTACTTTCTTCCTGACCTCAAAAACCTATAGACTAATTTGACCAAATTGTCCAGTCACTGAACTTTACACCTGTACACATTTACATGAGTAATAAATGTGAATGCTACATGCTGCACATATATTACATGAGTAATAAATTTTAAACAGATAGCTTAATTCACACAGAAAATGAGTGTGTTTATGTGTGTGTGTGTGCATGTGTGTCTGGGGAGTGCACACGCATGTATGTGTATTCAGAAACATGCAGGCATATAATGTGTCACATGGAAATTTAATATTTTATGATCTGCAGTGATCAGCAGGTAGAAGTGACTTGATATTTTACCCCTTGACCTCCATCTGCTATCTTCCTCCATTCATTTCCCCCACCGTTATAAAAGAAAATGTAGAATAAAGCTTTACTCTAAAATAATCTCCATATTCTGGGCCTACATCCATCTCCTCAGGTAAACTAACCGATCAATTTTTAATTCTATTTCTGAGCTGTTTCTCCAATAGCCCTTTTCCCATCAGTATTTAAATGCATTTTGATCTCTCCAATTTCTGTCTTTTCTTAAGTCTTTGATCATATCATATTTTTCTTCACTTTCTAGGATTCTAAAGGGAAGATAAAAATCATAGAAAATGAGCTTTATCAAAAGGTTTTTGACATTTATTTTCCTATGTTCTCTTTTCTCATAAATTTCTCAATCTTGTCAGTTTTTTTTTTTTTTTTTTCCTGATCTAAAACAAAGTAGTGGGGACAACCAATGAAGAGGGAATGCCATTCATGTTCAGTTTCTTACAAAATCCTAACACTTTCTTTTTTATTTCTCCAACTTTTGATATTTTCTTCCTTCTAAAATTTTTTTTTTCTGGGTCATCGCAATCTTCTGGTAATTCTTCAACTCCTCAGTGAGCACACTCATTCTTATCTCATTTATTGTTTCTTTTTCTTCAAATTGTCTCAAATGTTGGTGTTCCCCTTTAATTACATAGGTGTGATTTTATGCACACCCATGAATGCTACATGCTGCACAAATATCACACTCAAAATATAAATCCTCTAATCATCCCATCTCTTTATGTCTTACTTTTCCATCCAAGATTCATTTACTTCTGAATTCTCTGCATTAGTTAGTAGCACAACCAACCCTTAAATAGGCAAGTCAAAAACTTTATCATGTCTCCTCCTTTTATCTACCCCCAATGTACTCAATATATTCAATGAATTTTTAAATTACACCTCCCAGAACCATTTTATTCCCTGTTGCTACTGCCAGTCAACCCACCAACACCACAAGCATCATTTGGACCAAACTCTTCTCCAAGCCATCTCCATGACTATCTGAATACAAACACAACACTAACATTAGCTTAGGTCAGGTCTCTGCATGAAACACCAGTATGTAATAAACACCAAAACAATTTGTTCAAATTGCATTTAATTATACTAAGTTCTTTTCTTTCTTCCCTTTTAAATCTTCAAACTTGCTGGTAAAAATGAAACAGTCAAAGTAACCGATTGTCAAAAAAAAAAAAAAAAAGAAAAAAAAAAAAACCACCCTCACTCATCAATGTACATTTTTGAGCTTGAAAGGACCTACAATGGTATAAATTTCCCCAAACTAAAACTAGATCATCCTATTTATTAAAGACATATTACATCCTGTACTGATAAGCCTAACATTCTTTAAGATGGTAAAATGAATAGTGAGTTCATAGTAAGGAAAAAGGAGATTTTATTACCTAGTTTAGCAATTTTGTTATTTAATATTATGCATTTAAAATATTATTGGAATTTTTAGAACTGATATACTAAAATTTGACAATTTGAAAATACTTTTTCTAAGTAACTGAAAAAAGCAAAGGCCCGATTATAAGTAAATTATCCTCTTCCAATAGAAATGAGCATCTCTTATTAGGCATTACTTTCGTTCTTTAGTTTGAATTGTAGCTAACCAGCAAATATTGTTTAATATGTGATAGTTGAATGAATGTCTGGTTCCTAAGCGTTTCTCTAGGCAGTACTAAAAAACAGACAAACAAAAAAACAATCTTTTAAAGATGTCTGTTTAAATCTGCTTGAATTATTTCTTGCCTACTCCCAACATACTTTTATTTACAGTCAGTCTTTGTAGTTAATCCATGCTTTCAATTTAATATATTTGTTGATATTGCACTACAAAGTTTCCTTGAGATAAACAGCAACATTTCCACATTATGTTCTAATAAATGCCTTTACTCAAATATCATTGTTTATGGGGCATAAATTAGAAAACAGTGTTTAGTTTAGTACTATGTTAGCTTATTTGTGGTTGCCTTTTCTGATGATAAAATATACTGGCTAAGAATTTGATTTTAGGACTATTGAAGACCATTTCCAAACTTTCATACTAACTTAAGTGAATTTAATTTTCTGTGGTAGAATTATAAACAACACTAATTTGCATAAAGCTAAGTTGTGTAAAGGAGATTCTGAGGTAGTTCAATTTTTATAACCTAGCATTGGTAAGCCAGTTCTTCATATAGACTGACTGCTCAAATATAACTTCAATTAATTATTTCTTTATTCAAATAATTGCTTATGATTTACAACCAGTAAAGGAGCTGCATATGGCTATCATGAGATTCATGCATTATTTATTGCCTGGGGCCCTTTCTCTAAAAAATATTAAAAATTATAATTTATCATTGTAATGGTATAAATGTGAATATAACTCAAGCTCCAATTATTATCCTATCCTGATTAGTATTCTTCTGATTTAAAAGAAATTAAAATTAAGTCCTTTCATGGGTCCTTAAAATTATCCTAGGCCCAAGGTAAGCCATCCCAAACCAGTATGCCAAAATGAACATCCTTTTGTTTTTAAATTTTCTTATTTTTACTTTTAACATACCCACCCAGAAGGCTGGTTCAGCATTGGGTTTTGAATAACACAAATGAGCAATTCATCCTGGATTATTGACTACTTACTCCTTTTAGGTAATAACTATTTAAAGATTTTTGAAGTCATTAAGTCAGTGAGAGTTGAGAGAAATAAAGACTAATTCTGTATTTGAGAGTAAGTAATAGGCAAACAGTATAGCAAAACCTGCCTCACAATTAACCCTTTGTTTCAATACTAGCAGAATCCCCGCCCCCCCGCCCCCCACCGTGAAGGGGTAAATAAAGTATGCCTTAGACAAGATTCTCTGGTAAAGGACTCTAAGAAACACCCCACCAAATTTCCAAGGGATATTAATTGATTTATGATGATGATGAGAATAATCTCAATGCCCGATTGAAGTTCTGACAGGAAGGAATTTTAGAAGTTAGTATTATTAGACCTGTTGGCCCCAAATACGAAGCTTAAAAATCTATTAGTTCTTTCCTAATTTATTTCCTGATATTTGCAATATTTGGATAACACAAGATGTAAAATACATCAGAAAAATATGAAATATATTGAGCTTTCTGCACTTTAGATGCTTCCTACCAGGTGATTTATAACTAAACAGAAAGATGTTTATCAGTTCAGCATCTTCTCAATAGTATAAAATGACAATTTTTAGAAGTATAAAAGAAATTTTGATTGAAGTCTTTCAATGTGGAAAGAGTTATCAAGACATGTATATGCATACTTGCTTATGTAAATATTAAACTACAAGAATAGTCTGTACTTTCTTCAGAAAAAAAAATATTACTTTTTCAGGAAAATTTGCATTGATATAATTGCAAATGTAGTATTAAATTCCACAGTGAAAATCAACAATTGACTGATTCACTCAGTGAAGCATTTGCAGCAGCTTTGAGATGAAAATTAGATGAATTTTAACAGTATATTGTGAAGTCTAAAGTGTTTATAGCAGTTCTTCTGCTATATATCAACATATTTCAACCGAGACAATTTGTGATACTCACTGAACCTCAGCAACATGAAAAAGTTTTGTTCCTTGAGGAGACATTGAGATTTATAATTGGGTTATCTCACTGTCCTTCTGCTGAGAAAATATGCATTAACTTTATATTGAAGCATTCCAGTGATTCTGCTGACTAGAATTTGATATTTGAAAAGAGAAGCACCGTGGAAAGAGATTGGGCCTAGGGTTTAGATAACACTGGGTTTTCCTGCCAGCTCAGCCAGGATTCAGCCTTAGGCAGGCTGCCTTCAGAACCTGTGTACTCAACCACTGGGCTATGCTGTATCTGGAAAAGTGAGTCATCCCACTCCAATTACCACCAACACCAAGAAAAAAAATGTGGAGGAGATAATTCCAGGCACATTTTGAACTATTGCTGCCAGGATTTGGTAACATGTGTCAAGATTTTTCTCTTAAAATTGAGAGTCACAGAGTAGAATAAACATTCATTACTTGTGTGTATACTTGCCTACGCAAAATGGAGGGAAAGAAAATCGATTTTTTTTTTGGCAAAAAAGACTTCCATACATTATACTTACTAATGTATTAGTCCAGGTTAAAATCAGTAGTTGCCCTAATAAACAATCCCCAAGTCTCAAGGGTTGAGATAATGAATGTTTTGCTCATAGGAAGATAAGTCATAGGAAGATAATATTTTCCTGATTTCCCTTTGGTCATGGTCATGCTGTCTTTGACCTCTCATAGCTAGATGCACTGAAAGCTGTTATTTTCCAATATCGGAAGAAAAGAATAAGTAAGAATAAATGTAAGAAGATCCAGCCCTTACATTTATAACCATCTTGGAATTAAATGTCTCTGCCCATAGGTTCAGGATCTAGTGACTACCATCATATGTAATCTAGGTACCCATGGAGTAGGCAGCACACAAACATGTTGGGTAGGGGAAGCTGGTGAAAGAGTTGTCAGCTTGAGCAAGGAGTATTGACCAATATTGCCAAAACACCATTACAATAAATTCAGACTGATTTTTTAAATTTAACTTTCTCTGCAGATAATCTTCCTTTTTTTTTTTTTCTTTGCCCCAAGTAGAAATCTTCTAGATCATGTTCTTGATGTAGATACTTGAAGTGGTAGGATGTGGCTGGAGGAGGTGGGAACTGGGACATGGCTATGGGGTATATATTCTATATCTGGAGAGTGGAGTCCCTCTCTTACTCTGCTTCCTGCTCATGATGGAAGCTGCTTCCTTCTACCACACTCTCCCGCCATGATATTCAGCCTCACCTGGAGCCCTGGCCTACTATGGACTAAGACCTCTGAAACCATGATCCCTAAAATAAACCTTTCCTCCTCTATGGTTGTCCTGGTCCGGGTCCTCTAGTCACAAAGGCAAAAAAAAAATATCTGACTAATACAACACTCGAAAACAAATATTTGCTACTTCAGCAGCAGAAGCCCCATTCGAAATACTAGATTTTAGATTTAGGATTTGGATTTGACAATCATTTTGAAATTTCCCCTCTAACCCTGGCTTGGTAGGTAAAGCCAAAAGAGCTATTAGGTAGTGCTTGCCATTCGGTTTCCTAATTTGATTCTTAGTAGATACAAGACATTGCTTTAAAAAATCATTTAAAATATTTTTTTCTAAAATTAAAACCAAGTCAAAACAAGAAACCTCCATAGGACACACCTGCCTTTTTTTCTGACTTCTGTATTTATCCACATTAATAATAGCTAGAATTTTGCTTTAATTGGCCAGATTCTGTGGAGCCTTGGTGAGTTTTCTGATTAACTTAGAATATGGTCAGTTCCAGAATGTCATGAACACCTATCCTCTCTCCACGAGATTAGTGTTCTCTTTGTACCAAAAGAATTTTTGGGAATTGAACGATAACTCTATGTATATTACTTTTAGACATTAGTCCAAAAATCCTGGTCTTCCTCCCTGACCTTTAACCTTCTGTTGCTGGATCAGTTTCCCAGATCCTGTATTCAACCAAACCCATGTCTAGTCCTTCACAACACCAAATGGGATGCAGTTATTTCCAATTAAGACCTAAGCAACGATTGTCCTGTAAAGTGATCCAGAAAACTACAGAATCTTAAGTTGGAAACTAAGTTCTAAGTATTTTTCTATATGTGTTTTTCTTATGTTTTTATCCTTTTCCAAGAACAAATCATGAAAATGACAATTTCTGAAAATTGGAATATAATCCTTTCTCTTGTGTCGGAAAACTTACATTACACGAATATTATGTATCCCTTACTTTATATCAGACTTTTTGAAAAGCTTCTTTTTGATATAGGAAAGGAATGATTAACTGTATTGGTGAGGAACACAGGATTCTTAGAAAAATGTAACTTTCCAATAATCCAAAAATTGGATTTTCTCTGGTAGTTTAAGTTCTGTTCCCTATCAAATACTTAAGCTTTTGGGTTTCCTTTTTATCTCTTGTGAAGACATAGAAATAGCAATTTTCAAAAACCTGTAAATCACATGAAAACAGAAAAAGGAAAAGGAACAAATCAACCAAGGATAAAAGAAAGTCCAACATAATACTGATCAACTGTACTTCATTTTTGATGAACTAAATCTTATAGAAGTAAGTTGGGAGAGAAGATAGCTTGGCAAAGGAATTAATAGTTAATAAAGGAGAACAATTTAAATAGCAAATATTCATCTTTAATTAGACGATGTAGTTTAAATGGTGAAAGAGCCAAGACCTCTATACTAGGTAGCCCAAACAAATGTTATAGGAGGGTTTTGTTTGAATTGTTATTTTTGCACTTTTTATTCATTTACTTGTAGTGGGCACATAAAAGCAAAATTTTTAATATTTATGTGTTTACTGTAAAAAGTTCTGATGCATGTGTATATTATGTGATGTTTAGGTTAGGTTAAACACAGATAAACATTATCTATTTCCTTATACATTTATTTTAAAGTGAAAATTTTTAAAATGCTTCCTTCTACCTTCTTGAAATATATAGTGCATAATTTTTTTCTACAGTCGCCAGACTCCACAAAAACACAAAAGAACTTCTTGCTGCTAACTATAACTTAGTACTCATTTATTAACCTTTCCCCATCTGTTCCCACATACTACTGTCTCTGGCCTCTGATTTTCATCATCATACACTCGATTTCCATGGGATCAGCTCTTCTGTATCATGCCACAGGTGAGTGAGATCATGTGATAGGTTGTCTTTCTATTCCTTGATTATTTCACTTAAAATAACAATCTCCAGTTTCTTCCATGTTGTAAATGATAGGATTTCATTCTAAATGACTGGATAGTATCCAGCTGTCATATATACATATTCTGTATCTGTTCATCAGTTGATGGACACTTGCATTTCTCAGCTACTGTAAATAATGTTCTGCAGTGAGCACAGGAGTGCAGAGTCACACAGTGATTGCACTTCCTTTATATAGATGCCCACTAGTGGGATTGCTATGGTGTTAGTGGATCTTTTGGCAGCTCTATTTTTTTACTTTTTTTAGGAACCTCCATACTCTATCCTAATGACTCTCCTAATTTATATTCCTATCAACTGTGTTCAAGTGTTTCTTTTTATTCATGTTCTGACCAGTACATTTTATCTTATGTCTTTCTAAAAATTGCCCTGTTTTACTGGAGTAGGATAATTTTGTGGTTTTGATTTGCATTTCTTTGATAAGTAATGATATTGAGCACTTTTCCATACCTGTTGGCCACTCGTTTGTCTTTTGAGAGATGCTGTTTAGACTTATTTCCTTTTTTTTCCCCTATTGAAATTTTGGAGTTCCTTACATATTCTGGATACTGATGTTTGTCAATATCTTTTCATAGGTAAAGTACCTTTTCATAGTACCTTTTCATAGGTAAGCATTACAAGTATTTTGTCTTTTCTCCAATTATATAGATTGTCTCCGGACTCTCTTATTTCCCTTGCTATATACAAAACATTTTTTTAATTGAATGCAATCATATTTTTCTGTATTTGCTTTTGCCTTCTGTATTTTCATGATCTTATCCAAAATATTCATGCCAATTCCAATCACTTGAAGTGTGTCCCTTTTTTTGTTCTAAGAAGGTTTATAGTTTCAGGTATCATAGTTAAGTCTTTAAATCTATTTTGCACTGATTTTTGTAATTGGTGAGAGACTGGGACCTAGTTTCATTCTATATGTGGATATCCAATTCTCCTAACACCACTTATTCGAAACACTGTCCTTTCTCCAATGTACGTTCATAGTACATGTGTGAAAAATCAGTTGGCCACAGATGCATGGGTTAATTTCCCATTTATCTATTTTGTTGCACTGGTTTATATGTCTGTACTTCTAATGCCATGCTGTTTTGATTACTTCATCTTTTTACCATATTTTGAAATTAGATGGTATAATGCCTCCTGCTTTATTCTTTTTGCTTGAGATGGCTTTTTCCACTGGTAATTTTGTGGTTCCATGTAAATTATATATTTTTTTTCCCAAGTTCTATGAAGAACGTCCATTGGTATTTTGTGAGGGATTGTACTCAATCATTAGATTACTTTGGGTAGTACAAACATTTTAATAACATTGATTTTTCCAATCTGTGAACATTGGAATGTCTGTATGCACATGTGTTTGTGTGTGTGTGTGTGTGTGTTTGTGTGCGAGCATACACATGCTTCATTTTCTTTCATTAATATTTTATAATTTTCATCATAGATACATTTTACCCCTTTGGTTAAACTTATTTCTAGTTTTTTTTTTTTCTTTTAAGAGAAGGACAACACATTTAGACCTTTTCAGTGAAATTCACAATTCACAACACTTTCTTATCTCAGCACTGCAAAGTATGTCTACAATTTTCTATTACAGATGCACTTTAAAAACATTTCCTGTGACATTACAGTAAACCTCTTTTTTTTTCAAATAGGGATAGTCCCAAATTCTTCTTCCAAACTAAAAATTCCATTTCAGTAAGTACACAAAATTACAGTAAGCCAGACACTTAAAAGGACAGCCAAAAAGCCCTCTAATAGTTGTTAGAAAGAATTTAGATATTTAAGAAGAAAAAACTCCCTACTGTTAGGAACAGAAATTGAGAAATGTTCATGCATAAGGATGTTGCCTTAGATGACTTAAAATTACCAGAACACTCAGAGTACTGAGACAGGAGGATCACTAGTTCAAAGCCAGCCTCAGCAATGGTGAGGTGTTAAGCAACTCAGTGAGACCCTGTCTCTAAATAAAATACAAAAAGGGGCTGGGAAGGTGGCTCAGTGGTCGAGTGCTCCTGAGTTCAATTCTTGGTATATACTCCCGCCAAAAAAAATTACCCAAACACTTTAGTGAAACCTTAAAAAAAAAACCCAAGCAGTTTGAAAAATGGGATAAAAGAGGCAGATACAGCAACTGCATTTAGAGCTATCAACATAGAAATTCACTCAATTATGAAGTCTTGCAAATA
Organism: Callospermophilus lateralis; assembly: GCF_048772815.1. Classification (NCBI taxonomy): domain Eukaryota; kingdom Metazoa; phylum Chordata; class Mammalia; order Rodentia; family Sciuridae; genus Callospermophilus; species Callospermophilus lateralis. The sequence goes on along the minus strand of NC_135313.1, from coordinate 104,699,334 downwards.
TGTTATTTTTCTTTCTCAAAATGCAGGGATGGTAATATTCCTTACTCCAGACCAGTCATGTTTTTTACATCACTGCCTCATAATAATTCCTTATTTGTTTCATCTACTGATGGTTCAATACACAGGCTTATCCTCGCCACACTACACATCAACCAAGAGAAATGATCAAAATGGAAATGTCTTTATCATCTTGCTACACTGTGCCATTATTGAAGTCCATTGTAAGCCAATGAAGCTTTGCCCTTTCTTTTATTAACTTAGGCCACGAGAGAACAGATTCTCCTTTTTGTGAACAATATACAATTGATCTCTGTTTTTTTATGCTTGAAATCACTTGCATCAATACAGTGAAAAAGACCACTCTCTGTAAAGACAACTGAAATTGTTTGGATTTTTCAAAATGTACATTCACATCTTATTGTTATCAACACAAAATTCAAAGACGACATAGTCCCTTCTATGAGAACACTTTGCTAAAGCAGGCAATTGTGAACAGGTCCGGAAGTCCAGATGTCCAGCAAATGAAGGGCAAGCCTGTGTTGGGGTGGCTGGTAGGTAGTCATTTCTTTCTGGTAGCCACTCTATCTTCAATTTATCAAGGGGACAGCCTCTTCTAGCCCCCTTCAGGGGACCATGTGAGGGCTTGCTCTTCTCCTCACAATGCACAGGGGAGTAAGAAAATGAGGGGTAGCTTCTGGGTGGGGTGAAGAAAAGGGAAACGGGTATGGAAAAGACTGAAGGAAGTGCATAGAAGCAAGAGTACTGAGGCTGGCATGTAGCTGGTGATGCAGAATATTCCCTTTTAGGTTTTTGTTTGTTTGTTTGTTTTTTGGTGGTTTTATTTCTTTGTTTTATTAGCTATTATGAATGGGACAACTTTCCTGAGTTTTGTTTCAAGTAATTCACTATTGGCATATATCTGTACTACTGAATTTTAGATGTTGATCTTGTGTTCTCTGCAAGTTTGCTGAATTCATTTATTAGTTCATTATATAGTTTTTGTAAACATCTTTGATGAAGTTGAGGATATTCTCTCCACTAATACTTAAATTTTCTCTTGTAAATTGGTATTCAATTTTGCTAATAATTGTTCTACATGTACTGATAAGATCATGAAATTTCTTTCCTTTTTAACTAGTGGATATATTGTATTAGTTTATTTCAAATTTGAGCCAGTCTTGCATGCCTTTGTAAAATTTTATTCAGTTGTTATGTAATTATTTTTATAGGTTGTTGTATTGGATTTGCTGATTATTTTTTTCTATTTTCACATCTATGTTCATGAAAGATTATCCTAGAGTTTTCTATTTTTGTGTTATATTTTCTGGAATTTATTTATTTATTTATTTGTATTGGGATAATGCAGAATTTGTTAAATGAGGTAAGAGGTTTCCCTTTTTCCTATTTTCAAAATAGCCTGTGAAAAAAATTGTACTATTCTCTTCCTTAGATATTTGGTTGAATTTGCCAATGCATTTATGTATATTTCATACTTTCTGTTTTGGGATATTATCATTTCAACTTTTTAATCAATACAGGCCTATGAAAATTGTCTATTTCTTCTTGAGTGAGTTTCAGAAGATTAAATCTTTTAAGGAATTTATCTACTCTATCTAGGTGATTAATTTGGTGGGCTTAGAGTTATTCATGATATTCCTTTATTATCAATGTCCACAGGACCTACAGTGATGTGACCTCTTTTATATATAATATTTGTAAATTCCGCCCTTCATTATTTTTACTTTAGTCTGGTTATATATTTAATCAAGTTTATTATTTTTAAAATAAACTTTTTTTGGACTTAATTGATTTCTGTCTTGGTTTTCTGTTATAATTTCATCATTGATTAATGCTCTCATTGTTACTGATTTTACTTAGCTTATTTTAGATTTAGCTTTCCATTTCTGGCTTCCAATGTTGAGAACTTAATTGACTGATTTTAGATCATAGTTATTTTCTCAAATGCACTTTCATTCGTTCATAAGTTTTCCTTTAAATGGCAGTGTTTACTGTATATCACAAATTTTGATGTTTCTTTCAACTTGATTTTATTACAAAGGTTTAAATTTCTCTTTAAATTTCTTATTTAACCCTTGTATTTAGAAATATGTCATTTAATTCCTTGTATTTTGATATTTTCTAGTTGGCATTGCTATTTATCTCTAATATTGTATAATTTCTAATCTTTTTAATTTGTTAATGTGTGTTTTATGGTCCAGAATAGAGTCCATCTAGGTGAATATTTCATGTGAGTTTGACAAAGATATCTATTCTGCTATTGTACAGTCAATAGATTTCCACTGTATTCAGTTGATTTTTTATATGTAAGTTCTGTGTTCCTATTGATGTTCTGCCTGTTGGCACTATCTATATCTGATACAGAGGGATTAAAGTCTTCAATTATAATGGTGGATTTATCTTTTTTTTCTTGTAATTATATTCTTGTCTCATATAGTTTGACACTCTGTTATTACTCTGTTGTTAGGGCCATATACTTAAAGCTTTTTGGTTTTTAGAGTTTAATGCTTAGTAGCTTGATTCATCCCAATAAACTCATATAGAATTTTATTTCAATTAATGATCACTGCTTTTATAGATTTGATTTTTTAAAAAATTTCGATTCATGATCACTGCTTTTTTTGTTTTGATTTTTTAAAAATTTTAGTTCATGATCCTGCTTTTTGTTTTTTATTTCTTCCTTAACTTTCTTGACTTCTTCACCCCAAACCCTTAGTAATTTTAATACAATTTAGGCTTTCCTACCCTAACACTTGTTCTTACAGTGGCTTCCACTCTTAAGTCTCTTCTCATACCCCATGACTCCCAGTATTTGCCTGTCTCTCCCATTGGGAACAGCATTTTTCCCTGGGCTACTTATCTTTTTTTTTTATAGCCTTGAGAAGAGTGTCTTGAGTTTTTAGTCTCTCAAGTATTTTGCTTACTTGGGCAGAGAAACAACTTACAAACTAGTTACATGTAAAGGATGGAAACAAAAATTTCTACAAGTCTTTTTTTAGAGGAGTATTTTTCCTCCTACATGAAAATCTAGAATTAGAAATGCTATGTCATATGTAGGGGTGTGTGTGTGTGAGTATGTGTGTGTGCGCACGCATGTATGTGAGTGCGTGTGTGTGTGTGTGTGTGTATGTAACAATGAGAAACTGACTAAAGTCTTTTTTTTCTTAAATGATTGAAATCACTTATATCCCAACAGCAATATATGAGGTTTCAATTTGTTTCATATTCTTTCAACATCCTTGCCATGTTGCTAATATGTTTTTGATATTTTATAATTTAACCATTTTACTGTGTGCAGAGAACTCTCTTTGTAAGGTTTTAATTTTCCTTTTAATGGGGACTAATGATGTTAAGTAGTTTAACCATTTCTATATATTGTTTTGCAAAATATTTCAAATCATTTGTCCATTTTTGTTTCGATCACTTGTTTGTCTATTTATTAAGTTGCAGAGGGGAGTGTGTGTGTGTGTGTGTGTGTGTGTGTGTGTGCGCGCACGCACATGCATTTATTATAGGTAAAAGTTCTTAGATATAGAAACATATATACTCAAGCTGTGGCTTGGGCATCCATGTGCTAGGTAATCTCTCTTGATAAGAATGTTTAGTAACAACAAAGCTTACTTTGTTATTTATAAATTTTATTCTTGGTGCTTTCTGAGAGCCCCATTCTAAGAAATCTTTGTTGGCTTTAGGGTTGAATCCTTCCTATAAACTTAGAGTTTCTTCTCATAATTTCTTTTACAAACTTACAAGTTGAATTTTATGTCTGCAATTTTTATATGGACATCAAGTTTTCCTAGAACCATTCTTTTTTTAAAAATATTTTTTAGTTGGCAATGGACCTTTATTTTATTCATTTATATGTGGTGCTGAGAATCAAACTCAGTGCCTCACACATACTAGGCAAACACTCTACCACTGAACCACAGTCCCAGCTTCCCTTCTTATAACCAATCTTAATATGACTTAATTGTACCCATTAAATTGTTTTGGCACTTATTCATTCTATATGGATGGTCTTAATAATGAATTTTAGACACTTATTCCATGGAACTACTTGTGTTCCTTTAGTGAATACTATTCTGTATTAATTACGCAGGGCTATAATCTGGTAATATAACTCTTCTATTTTTTTCTTTATTTAAAATACTCTACATATTCTATATCATTTGAAGTTTCTTATGAATTTTATGATGTATATGATAAAAAACTAAAATTTTGGTTATAATAATATTAAGTTACACATCAAGTTGTGGAATGCCTATAGCTGAACAATATTGGACCATCTGCTCAATAAATATAATGTATCTATCCATTTTAATGCGTCATCTCTGGTATTATTCAGCAGCGTTTTCTAGTTTTCAATGTTCATCTTTTGTCACATTTATTTCTAAATATTCTGTGTGTAGGCACACTATTGAAAATGATATTGCCTGTATCACTTTCTCCTTCCCTGTTCTCAACATTCAACAGAACTTCTGTGCCTGTGCCTAGGAAAAAGTCTTAATTAGCAATGGTATTCAGCCCCTGTCTTTTTCATAGGTCAGTGAATTTCATACAAAAGTTCAGGCAAGGTAGTACTGACTTTTTTGTATAGAACTTCTAGGGATTCAAAACTACCATGTCAGCCCAGAAGTTACTCTTTAAAAATGTGTTAAAATTTTATCTCATTTAATTTCCTCCATCTCCTTGGCATTTTTTCCCTCTTCCCAGGCTTTCCTGTGGATCTTAATTTTCTATATTTTTACTACCTCTGCTTTGTGATGGACATTTAATAATAAACAAGAAAATTATAATTTTTAGGTTTTCTGTCATGTTCTTATGGTTAGAATGTCATTGAAATTTTCTTATAAATTCGTACATCCCAAGAAGAAGCTGAAGCCCCATTTTGAGTTTTCGCTTTATGCCCTACTACTTCAACTAGAATTCTCTTTCAGGGGCTGTCATCATTTTCTTTTTATCCAAGTTTTTTTTTTGTGTGTGTGTGTGATATTTTATGACATTTCTGGCATTTAATACATGCAGAACTTGTTAAATTTTTAAACTGTAGTTATTTACACATGAAAACCTATTAAATCTACAGTTTACAGATAATAGACTGTCTGAGGAGAAAAATGGAAAGAACATGGGGCATAGAACTAAATCTGACTTTGACATTTATTAGCTCTACAACCTTGAGCACATCCCCCTAACTTTGCTATTTCTTAAACAGTTATCTACAAAGGAGATATTAAAACATGTACCATGAATTATTCATGAGAATGGATTGAGGTAATACAGATATGTGCAGGTAAGTATATGGCCACCAGGTGACTGAAATCTTTTCCTTGAATCTGAATATAAACCTACATAACAATTGTAGATATAGTTAATATAATTTTAAAACTGAATAAATGACATATTTTAGTCATGCCTACAAACCTTGCATTGTGGACAGATTTTCATTCAAAATATTTTCTCCATGTAGTTATTTTAGGTGTATATTACCTGTCATTGTTTGTGTTTGTTTAGACTTTCAGTAACAGCTTTTTCCAAATAAATATGGGAAAAGGGTCTGGCTGGCCTATGTGTTCAAGGTTCTCTTCTGTTGTAATGCAGCATCTTTCCATTGTTGGTGCCTTATTGCTAATAAGGATTGATTTGGCCTTGAAATTACAATCCTGTGCTATAGTCTCTTGAGTTTTGGGGATTACAGGCACATGTTCTTATTATTTTTTTTCCCTTTTGTATTGTATTATCTAAAACCTCCAATGCAATTTTGAGCAAAAGAGTTGAAAACACATAGCTTTTCCTCACTTCTATTTTAAGGGAAAACATGCAGTTTTTCTTCAGTAAACCATTTTAGCCACAGTTTACTCTCTAGCATCTTCTTCTACTAATACCTTTGGTTTTAGTATCAGAAGATGCTGACTTCATATAGTGAATTGGGAAGGGGTTCCCAACTACTGTGCTTTCTGAAAAAAAGTTGCAGAATTGGAATTGTCTCTAAAATGTTTTCTGGAGTTCTTTTGATACTAAGATTTTCTTTTTGTGAAGGTTTCATCTACAATTTTACTTCCTTTCATAGGTATAGAGCTATTGGGTTACATATTGCTTCTTTTTTTACTTTCTTTTTGTAGTTTTAGATGGACAGAATGCCTTTATTTTATTTGTTAATTTTTATGTGGTGCTGAGGATCGAACCCAGTGCCTCATGCATGTTAGGCAAGTGCTCTGCCACTGAGCTATATACAACCCCAGCCCCCACATATTGCTTCTTGAATGAGCTTATTAACTTGTTAGATATTTGTCCATTCAGCTAAATTTCGGAATCTGTTGATATAGAGAGCTTCATCTTGTTCTCTTACGAAGATGATAAGATCTGCAGTGATGTACTCTTTTTAGCAATATTAATAATTTGTGGGCTTTCCCCCCACATCTTCCAATCAGCCTGAATGAAGGTCTTATCAATTTTACTGATCTCAAAACAACATCCATTTTTCCATTGGTTTATTGTGTTCTTACTTCATCATTTCTTGCCCTAAAATTTATTATTTATTTTTAATTTAGTTTAGTGTTCTGTATAAAACAAAATTTTATATATAGCATATATGTATACATATATAAAACATAATTATATCTATAAAATAAAACACTAAACTGGTTGTTAGCCATTTAATAATTTAACATTTTAAATAATTTAAGTTAACAATTTTGGTCATTACTGTAGACTCTATTTTTGAAACAAATGAATTCAAATTTAATTTTTTCCTTTCTATTCACCCACTGTAGTTGAAGCTCGGAAATTAAGATGTTGCTTTCTTCCTTGATACTAGGTGAGAGATATATTATATACTTTCTTCATATTAAGAACATTTTGTATATCATTCTGTTACTAATTCTGAAATTAATCTCACTATAGGCAGATAATATACTTCCTATAATTTAAATTCATTGGAATATTGAGATTTGTTTATGGTTCAAAACATGTATAGCATATTACAGGTTCAACTCATACTTCAAGAATGTATATTCTGTTGTTTGGTAAGGGTGAATTCCTACCAATATTAGCTTATTTTAGTTTAATAATTTTTAAATTCTGTATTTTCACATATTGTAGTCTCAAATTATTCAGTCATTGGATAAAGTACATTGATTGTACTTTATTAGGTTTATATACAAATTGGAATTCACAAAAATAAGTTCTTATGATACTGCTGAACCTGTGCTTAGTTGTATTGTCAAAAATAACCCTGAAAAAGCTAAAAAGTTAAAACTTTTTTGAAACTCATATTTCTTACATTAACACTAGCAGCTTTGAGTGCATAAAAACTTGAATGAAATAAATATGTTCCTCAAATTTTAGTTACATGTTAAAGGCCAATAAAATGTCTACACCTAGAGTAGTAGCATAATTTGAAAAAATATTATATGAAAATTTTCATTAGTTACCTAGTAAACTATTACAACAGATTAGTTTTGGTAAAATTTAACAGAATAACTGGGTGCCCTATATCCTTTTTCATTTAATGCATAAAATTAGTCATCACTCACACTCAAGGGAAGTAGCTGATGAAATATGTGCTATTCACTAAAGAAATATTTTATATTTAAAGGATACTACTTCAATGCCTTTTTACAAATGAAGATGTCTTTAATAAAGAAAATGCACACATCAAATCCAGTTAGTCAATTAATTATTTCAAGCAATGTTCCTTCAAATCTCTGTGCAATTATATGGCAGAGTCTTTAGGGTACGTATTTGGCCCTCCATATCTAAGGCTTCCACATGTTCAGATTCATCCAGAATAGACCAAAATTATTCAGAAAAAAATTCAGAAAAAAAGTTTTATCTAAGCCAAATATATACAGGCTATTTTTCTTGTCAACAGCTATTTACATTGCATGTACATTATATTAGGCATTGTTAATACTCTAGTGATTAAAATATTCAGGATGCTGTGTGTACGAAACTTGCAAATACTGCACCATTGTAGATAAGAGACTAAATCCAGTACTCATGGATTTTGGAATCTGCAGGAGTTCCTTGACCCACTTCCCCACAGGTACCCATGGATGACAATATCTATAAGGCAGTACACAGGATAGTATTATACTGCATTGAAATAGAAGAGGCTATTATAAAACTGGAATTTAGACATGTGTGCTTTGTATAAAAGTGAATCCCAGAATTACAGTATAATGAGATACAGGCCATTATGGGAGACATGAGTTGTATTAAAAACATTTTTTTCTGAGATCCTTTTTGTGGACAGATTGTGTCAAATACCCATCATTGCCATGACAGCCATAATTGTGTACATCTGATTCAGAGAGGATGCAGTGATATCCTTTCATGGTGCACAGATATCTGTCTCTTGTAAGGCAGTTTCCTCACATTTCATCGCAGCATCCTTGACAAGTTGGAATTAGAGTTCTCAGTTTCAGTATGATTGTGTGAAATGCTGTTATCATAATAGCTGCTGTGATTCCAAACACCCCAAACCAGAGAAAAACATAAATAATCCATAACACAAAGTTTCAATAGACACATTTTTAAAACATGTAGAAAAACAATTCTTGTCATTTCCATTGGAGGACAAAGATAGTAATTTCTCTGTCAATAGTTTCCACATGTTTTCCCAAACTTGTGTTTCTTTTGGGGATTTATTAGCAAGTTAAACTTTCCATTCTTGCTCTAGTTGGGCTCTCAATCTTCCTTCCATTAAATCAAGGCTCTGAATTATGGGAAATCAGCGTCCCACTGGAGACAGGCGCCATGCATTTTTTTCTGACATCCATTTGGATAGAGGTCTTCATTTTCTTCACGTTCAGGCTCTATCACATTTTGATGCAAATAAAATCCATAATCAGATGAACTTGGAGAAGTTTCACATGTGGAAAGAAACAAGAGAATCAGTCCACATAGCCTAAGAGAAAGAAGGGACAAGATGTGTTTTTGAAAGAAAATTCAAGTGAATTATTTGTTTCCAGGAATGGGAATGAAAATTTCAGGTTAAACCTCTGCTTAGTTCAAGTGTTTTGTTTGGAATGGTTTTCTACTATTGTTAATAGAGCATATAAATGCTTTTTAAAACTTAGTGGAAGATTGTGATAGGTAATTATTTAAAGAATTACAGTGCTTTTACTTTATCATTTTTGGACTAACACATTTTTAGGACACTTTTTATTAATATGAAAATAAATAATATTTAAATAAGTGCAAGGACTAATATAAAATGAAAATTAGTTATAAAAATACATGCAGACATATGTAAGATGCTAATTTCTTGAAATGTTAAACTCTGCTTTTTTATGTAATCTGAATAAGGAAGACCTTAAGTAAAATCTTTTCATGAAACAGATATGCACATAGAAAAACAATTTTTTGTGAACCAAATGATATAACATTTTGTCTCCCTTCAATCTTTTATTCTTGAACTCTGTTTACTGGAAGAAATGCATAAAGAAGAAAGAAGAGCTTACAAATAATGAAAGTTTAACATATATACAAACCAGGTGATATACATACTCACATGTATGTAATTACTTTCTGATCATACATGTAGTTTTGAACTTTTCCTCCTCAGAGGAAATCACAGTGAAAACTGTGCTATACCACCTGAATAGTTTCATTTTATGTAAACTGTGCATACTCAAATGCATTTTATATTCTTTTAATGAATATGAGGGGAGATAATGTATTCTGAGATTTTTACATCAAGTTTTGATATTTATCCAAATAGTCTGGTTGATGAGCTTTACATATTTTATATCAGCAAATGAGCACTTTTTAAATTTTCTATCTTTTATTTTTGAAGACCTTTTGTTATTTCCAATGTTTTGAACAGTGTAGCACTAGCCATTCCTTTAACTGTGTACTAATTTCTAGAATACACCTAAGAGTGGAATTTCTGACACATCACTAAATATTTTTTACTTAGATTTGCCTAGTTATATATGAACAGTTTGCGACAATTCTTATTTTTAATATTGAAAACTTGTAAATTTAAATATAACTACCAGAATACTCAACTTTAGGTAGGAAAAGATACTATATATGTATATATATGCCTTTTTACAAATGAAGACATATATTATACATATATATGTATATAAATTTATTTATTTTACAGTAGAATGCATTTTTACATAGTGTACAACATGTACAATGGAGTACAACTTCTCATTTCTCTTGCTGTGCATGGTTCAGAGGCACTTCTCTAGTGTAATCATAATGTATATAGGGTAATAATGTCTGTCTCTTTCTACCATCCTTCCCATTCCCACAACCCCAGCTCTCCCCTAACTCCCTTCTACACAAACCAAAGTTCCTTCATTCTTCCCTATTCCCTGGCTCAACTATGGATCAGCATCCACTTATCAGAAAAAACATTCAGTTTTTGGTTGGGAGGATAGGCTTATTTCACTTAGCATGATATTTTCTACTTCCATCCATTTGCCTGTAGTGCCTCATTCTTCTTTAAGGCTAAGTAATATTCCATTATGTATATATACCACATTTTCTTGATCCATTTCTCTGTTGAAGGGCATCTAGGTTGTTGGTTCCATAGCTTAGCCATTGTGAATTGACCTGCTATAAACATTGATGTGGCTGCGTCACTGTAGTATGCTGATTTTAAGTCATTTGGGTATAAACCAACGAGTGGAATAACTCGTTCGAATGGTAGGTCCATTCCAAGTAGGAAAACATATTTAAATGTGCTGAAACAGAAAGGTAAATACCCTCAATCTAACAAACAAGACTCCTGCCATGTACTTTTCCTTGGCTGATGTTACTAATCCTGGTGAAATTGAGATCCATTTTTATCAGTAACTTATATTTCCTACTTGTTGGCATTTCTGACTTTTTCAGTATGTATTTAGTATTTTTCAGTTGGTTTGTAATTTTGTTCAGACTTCTTGAAATACTAATCCTCCTTTGGTTAATATATTAAAGCTTGAATACTTTTTTGAGTATTGTTCAAGTAATAATTCCTACCCATACATTTTGTAGCAAAGCCTTGAAGTTATTCATCTCATATTTGTGATTAGTTTAATTTAGAATTCATTTGCATCATGTACAGTGTTTAGTGGAGTAGTTGTTAATTTCCACGTGGTTAGTGAATTATTCTATCATTTATTGTATAGTTTTAATTTAGCTTTAGAAGAAGCCCTGGTATTCATGATCAGGGGGTTGTCAGGGTTATTTCTGGTGGGCTTCCCCTCCTGTTTTATGGTCACCTTCTTGCTATGCCCTCACATGGCCTTTTCTTTGCTCTCCTGGAGAGAGATCTGATTTCACTGCCTCCTTTGAATATACCAGTCCTATTACAAAGGCCTAGACTCATGACCTCATTTGCCCATACATCTGGATTTCATACACTAAATTCTCATTAAGCCACGGTTAACATTTATTCCTTGGATTTTGTCTTAAAAGTCAAAGAAAAAGACACAACCACTCAAATAAGATTTGAACCTAAACTTTACTCCAAATAAGAATCATCATCTTAAAAGCCAGTCGACTTTTAAGATGAGTGGTAGTGAAGCACGTTGTATTCTGCTTAAATTGTTTGAGAAAGTCTTTAAAATGATAAAGCTGATGACTTCCAGGGTTGTTGGCAAAACTTTCATAGTTGTTGGAAGAATCTTTAATGCCACTGCATATTTCTGAATAAGGCAACACATGGCAAGAATCTGAAGTGCTTGCTTTCTTACTAACGTATGGAATAAAAGCATTTTCAAGCATTGCAGGAGCTCCATCTGTGGCAAAAGATGAAGCTGTTATTTCACTTGAAGTTATGTTCTAAAAGAAAGAGAAATCTTTCAGATATAGTCAAAATGAACATGATTTCCCTCTCATGATGTCAACATGCACCTACAGAATAATAGTAATAATATTTTATGAGAAGAGCTGGGTGGCAGAGAAGATTCAACCAGTTTCATATTGAAATGGTTAGCAAAGCTGTCAACACCTTGATGCAAATAAATGATAAATCTCACACACACACACACACACACACACACACACACACACACATATATAGAATATATTTAGAACTATATAGATGTACATGTGCAACATACATAACACTTGTGATAGATTATACATAGAATTGTATAAACTAGAGTACTGAACTTCAGTTGAAAAATGAATCAGTTTCCAATAATGTCTTAATTTCTATTCCACTGATCATTTTGAATTTTTAAAAGCATATTATTTTACTTTTGAAATTTATATATATATACACACACATATATATATGTGTGTGTGTATATATATATATATATATGTGTGTGTGTGTGTGTATATATATATATATATATATATATATATATATATATATATATATATATATCATTTTAAGGTATCTGGAACAGCTGCAATTGACTATGAAAATATCCTAATTTGTATTGGTGACTGTTATAGGTACTGCTAATAAGTAATGTTTTGTAGTTTTTACTGAATGTATAATTAAAGGAAAAGATTACTTTGGATAGAGGTTAATATAAATAAAGATCTTATTTTTTCTTCCATTCAGTTTTAAAGACCTTAGTAATTGATCTATAGATCACATTTATTAAATATCACTTTTTTATAAATTTTATCTTTCAAGCAATGGTACAGGTATCCTTTGTTAAAATGTTATATAAATTGTATATATGCCACATTCAATACAAATTTAAAAATTGCTATTGTTTAGGTTATTTTGTTATTTAGAATTAGTTAACTGTTCACATTTGGACAAAAACTAGACATTTCTCATAGACAAATGAAAGTTGTCATTACTCTCCTACCTTAGATATGCCTTATCTTAAAATTTGGGGTGTGGGTTCACATTAAATTTTCTTTACCTGGAGATAATTTTCTCCCCCCCTGGTTAGGTAGATACATGATCTCCTTTGGGACTGTTCAATGCAAGGCATATAAACAAGTAAAAAATGAAATTGACATTTCTTTTTTTTTTTAATTTGTCCTTTAAATGGTCACTTTACTTCTGTGTTTATTCCTTTTTCAGTCTGTCTAACTTTGGTTTGGGAAAAAAACATACTGCAAGTAGAAAAAATTGAAATATAAAAAAATGAATTTTTTTTAGATGAAATAAATCTAAGAAAAATATAACTTGGTAAAAACATGCTGCATTTGGAAACATAACTTCTTTCTAATCTATTTTGTGGCTTTCAAAAAAACATGGAGGTCATATTGAATTGAAAGACTTCTATGTAATGTAAATTAAGATACAATTCCATCTGTTCTCAAAAGTACAATTCCATACAACTTCGCAATTGGCAAATGAGTCTTAATAGAGTAATACAAATGAATTGCTCTGGGCAGAAATGTAAATAGTATTCCTAGATGATAACTTGTTTTATCTCAGTGTAGGGGTATGCTACTGCTGATGTATGAATTGACCATTATCTCAAATAATTTTATCTGGTTGGGATGATGAATTGAACTAAGCCAAGACCATCTCTCTCCCAGTGATACAGCTGGTTTCCAGTGACAAGTCCTGCTTCCTCAGATGTTGAAATATAACCTTAGAGAAGCACGCAGAGGCAAGCATATAAAGCAGGGTTTATTTAAAAAGGGTAACATAGATTTCTCCCAGGAGGGAGAAGGGGGCCATAGCTGGTATCCTGGCAACCCAAGAAGTAAGAGTGTTCTTTTTTTATAGGTCCTAGGCTTCCTTTGTTCCCCTGCTCTCTTCCCCTTATATCTCTCCTTCTTGCCAAGGGACGAGGCCCAGGAGATGCTTGGTGGGATGGCTAAAAGGTGAGAAGCAGATGGGCTGCAGGGGCCAAGCAGGAAGGAGGCCCAGGGTGCATGTACAACTTTATAACTCCAGGAGAGGGACAATCCCCATCCCCGGGAAAGTTGACCTTAGCAAAAGGTTGGAGCCTTGATAAGGGTGGAGGAAGGGCTCCAAAGGCATTAGCATTTCAATCCCTCTCCAACTTCCCAGACTCAAATTGGCCTCTGTTTTGACTACCTATTTTTAATTCTGGTTTTACTAGAAACTAAACTTCACTTATCAGAGGAAAAAAAGAGACAGTCCTCAGTCACATGGTAATTTGAGAATGATGTCTCAGAAAGGGCTAAGTAAGTTGCTAAAATACTATGTTGATCCTTTGAAACAACAATGAGCTAAAAAATACTAACCAAATCAACTTTTTGCAAACCCTGGAGCCTAACCTAAATTTAGTATCAGGAATGATTAATGAAAGAAAAAGGCCAGTGGAAATTTCATAAGAGAACATTCATACCTTATTACTCATCTAACTCCCCAGTGCAGCATGATGGCAGCTTTGGGTTAAACAAACCAGATCCCTGGTGCAGGGTGTTAGTATAAGGTGCTAAAAGTGACTTATTTTTAAAACAATGTGATTGTGTATGCTGACCTGTTCACTTGCTCCCTGAGGGACATGGACAGATTAATATCTGTTTATCCCTTTGTTAATTCAAACAAAAGAGAGATTTATTTATCTGGCCAGGGACTGTCTCCCACCCATAGAGACTGATGCTCTGTGAGAGAACAGCCATTTCCATTTCCTGGTCTATGTCTTGGGAATTTAAGGACAACAACCCCAACTCAAGGGCTTTTCTCAGCGTCATGCAAGCAAGCAAGTTACAGAGGCAAAAAAAAAAAAAAAAAGCAGCTTAATTGCATCTTGGGTCTGAACAAGTGTTAGACAACCTTATCTTGAGTTTCGGCTGAGCGGGGGCGATAATCTATTTTAAAGTTATGTAGACCCATAAATGTACTCAAACTCACTATATAGCTCACCACGACCGCCACTATACCCTGAGTTGATTGCATTCTGTGGGGTACAAAGTACAGGAAAACAATTTTTATAAGAAGACAGCTTTCATTTCAGTTTCTTAGATGCAGCTCATATAACAGTTTTTATAGAAGGCAGCAAAATGGAGTCTTAGACCTGTCTATGACAGTTCTTGCTTTATAATTGTCCTATCTCACTTATCAATTATAATCTATACATTTTTTACTAGTCTATAACAAATAACTTACACTTTTACTGATTTTATTGATTAGTTTACACAACACCTCCTACACGATCAAGCTGAAAGTCTTTCTGAACAATAACAGAATCTGCTGAAACATTTAGAGATTCAGTGACAGTTCCTGCCTGAGTCAAGCAGGGACAGTTGATGGGGCAAGGGACAGCGGATGGAGCAAGTATCAGCTAATTCTAAAGTTTGGGAAATAGATAGCTCCAGAGGAAATTCCTTGAATAAATAAATACTTATGTTTATTGGGCAAGTTGTGTGAAATGTGCATGATGAGGACTCAAAATAAATCTGAGAGGACTCTAGGCATGCAGAGTTGGTATAACTGAACTCTGCTAAAGCAAGAGATTAAGGATAATGCAGAGTTCTAGGTGGTCTGACTTAGCACTGGAAAAATACCATAGCTCCAAGCCAATCTGAAAAGAACTGAGAGAAGATTCTGTTTGACTCCAAAAATGTAGAACTCTAGAAAACCACTAACTGACGAAATAATAGTGAATACAGACGAAAAGTAATACTGCCTTTGGGAAAAGAGTTTGGAGGGCTGGAGATATAGTTCAGTTGGTAGAGTGCTTGTCTTGCATGCATAAGTCCCTGGGTTCAAAACCCAGCACCACAATACCAAACAATAAAATACTGTGGAATTTTCACCATGTATACAAGTACATCCCTAAACAATTGATATTGGAAAAACCTGGAAAGAAAGAGACTTTATTTCTAGCATTCCCACACTAAAATATCCAAACTGCCCAGTTTTCAAGAAGAACCAGAAATTACAAGGCATAAAAGTAAAAGAGAAGAGTATGGCTAATTCATAAGTGTGGAGGAATACCTGTGGAGGAATACCTGTGGAGGAGGCGCACAAAGTACAGACATAGACATTACAGTACAGGCAGGCAGACAGAAGGTGGAGCAGAGAGGAGTGAAGTGGTTAAGAAGAAGTACAGAAGGGAAGTGTCCACCCCTCCCTGCCTGGGAGTTTATTAACTCAAGGAACACGTATCTCCCCTTACCATGTCAATATTCTAACTAATATTTCTTTAACCCAAGTTTTAGCTAACTGAGATAAGGTCCAGATTAATACAAACAGAGTCTCCCACACCCAAAGGACATTACTAGGGCAACCAGGTAGTGCACCTGCATAGTTATCTTAATAGCCTCAGCAGGAAACTGCTGGGCATTCTGATCATGGGAATCAGGGTACCAGTTACCCTCTGGGAGTTTGCTTACAGGGAAACACTGTTTCCAGGATCATAATACCTACATATATGAGAAAAGTAAATTAGAAGAAACAATTTTGAAGAAGCCTATATGTATTTACTCCACAAAACTTTTGAATAAATGGTCTAAAGGAAACAATGGATAAAGAACTAAAGAAAATTGGGGGAAAAAGTGTGAAAAATGAGAATATCAATAAAGAGCTATAAATAAGAAATTCAGGAGCTCGAAAGTACAATAAATGAAAGAATTAGCAAATTTAAAGATAAGAAAATTGATATCATCAAGGCTCAAGTCTTATTAACAGAAAATAATTTTAGAGAGGAATGGCAAAATATCTGTGGGACAAGGTTAAGCAGATTATGGAAATCTTAGTAAAAATAGGCATAGAAGAGTCAAAATAATATAACAATTGAAAACTTGCAAAATTTTTGAAAGACATATACTGCATTTTTAAATAGTAGCCATTCAAAGAAATCAACTTCTTCTATACAGTCTTCTTAAGAAGATTGACAGATAATTTCAAATCAGAAATTGGAATTCAGAAGGTAGTAGGATGGCATACTTATGGAAAAAAAAAGACGTCAACCAAAAATGTCCACATTTACCAAAACTATTTTTCAAAAATGAAGAAAATTAATACTTCTCAGGTAAACAAAATCTGAGGCCTTTCTTCACCCTAGAACTGTACTCTAAAAATAAAGGGAATCCTTTCTGCCAAATTAAAAGTTTACTAAAGTCAAAGCAGTACAATGAAATCAAGAATTATAGATAAGGCAAATATATCAGTAAATATAAATGCCATTTTTTTTTCTGTTTGTAACTTTTTATTTTATATGTAATTAAAAAGGAAATTAATAAAAATATGAACATTATGTGGAGCTAAATAAAAGCAGAATTTTATAAGGCTAATCATGCTAAATTACTAGCAATTTACAGTAGGTTGGTAAAACAACCACTAGAAGAATATCTAAAAGATGAGTATTTAACATAGTACAATTAGAAAATGAAATAAATGTAGTAAGTGTCACAATGGAAGAAATAAGAAACTAATGAAAAAGATACAATGAGTAAATAGTCAAGATAGAAGGTAAACAGGAGCTTAAGGACATGAGGTACACTTCGTTCCTACTACATGTTCTAGACATATCAATATATCTAACATCCTAAAAAGCAAAATTCTGAAATGTCATATTTTGAGTCATAAAAATGTGTCAATAATTTTTAAAAACATATAAAAATATAATCTGGTATTAATTGAATGAAGCTAAACCTCAATAAGGAAAACATCAGGAAATTTACAAATATAAAAAACCTAAAAAAAAACTTAGAAACTGGACAAAGGGAATTTAAATATTCTTAGGCTTATGTATTAAGAAATTAACTCTCTACTTACAAATGACAAAATCCTTTACGTAAACAAACCTTCAGAATAAAACTAGACACAAACTAATAGATCAAATCAACAAAGTTAGAAATCTTTCAGTGTGCAAAGTCAACAAACAAAAATCAATTGTTTGCCAAGGTGGTGGCACATGCTCATAATCCCTGTGACTCAGGAGGCTGAGGCAGGAGGATCACAAGTTCAGAGCCAGGCCCAACAATTTAGTGAGGCCCTGTCTCTAAATAAAATATAAAAGGGCTGGGGATGTGGCTCAATGGTTAAGCACCCCTAGGTTCAATTTCTGGTACCCGCCCCCTAAAAAAAATGATTAGTTCACCAGCAGTGAATAATCTAAAAAAATTTTAAGAAAAAAATGCTATTTACAATAGCATCCAAAAGAATCAAACATGTAGACACTGGACCCCAACCCCAGGCCCAGAACTGCCCCGCTGACCAGCATGAGAGCCAAGGACAAGGTTAGTCCCAGGACAAATTTCTAAAGGCATATGATCAACCCAAACTGAGTCAAGAGGACATACACAATTTAAACAGATAAATTTCAAGCAAGGAAATAGAAGACTCCATCAAAAGCCTACCAACCAAGAAAAACCTGGGAACAGACAGATTCACAGCTGAGTTCTACAAAACATACAAGGAAGAATTCATATGAATACTCCTCAAATTATTCCATGAAATAGAAAAGGAAAGAACCCTTCCAAACTCATTCTACAAAGCTAGTATCATCCAGGTACCAAAACCAAGCAGAGACACATCAAGGAAAGAACATTTCAGACAAATATTCCTGATGAACACTGATGCAAAAATCCTCACAAATTGCATTCAAAAACATATTTTAAAAATAATGCACCATGATAAAGTGAGGTTCAATCCTGGAATATCTTTTCACAATATTTGACTGTAAACCTTCATTGTTCTTAGTTACAAAGTAAGTCTCTTAGAGACAGCATGAAGTTGGATCTATTTTAAAGTTTATTTAGCCAAATCTGTCTATTCATTGGGTGACTAAACCATATTTACATTTATATATAAAGCGAATTACTTGTGGACAAGGGTTTACTATGCCATTCTGTTTCTTATGTTCTTTATTGGTGTATTTTGATTATAAATACTGAGATTCATTGTGCCATATTCAGATATGCACACAACATAATTTGATCAATATCATTTTCTAGTATCTTCCCTTCTCCTTCTCATTTCACCAATCTACTTCCTCAATTCTACAGGTATCCCCTCTATTTTCAGGAGGTTCTTTTTTATTTCCTTTTTTCTTTTGCATATATGAGAAAGAACATATAATCCTTGACTGTGAGTCTGCCTCATTTCACTCAACATGATGCTTTCCAGTTACATCCATTTTCCTACACATCTATAATTTTGTTTTACTTTATGATTCAATAAAATGTTTTATAGTATTTATCCTTCCTTCCCTGCATTTGTTATTGCTTTCCCTTGTATTTTAACTTTTTTTTTTTTGTAGCAACATGCTTGGATTTCTTTCTCATTTCTTTTTGAATATATTCTGGAAATATTTTCTTTGTGGTTACCACTGGAATCACATAAAATATCTTAAAGTTTTAATAATGTATTCTGAACTTATAACATTTTTCAATAACACAAATAGTTTTAAAAAGACAATGATGGATGACACAAGAAACATTTATTGATGGTAATTATGTAGATTCTAATTCTTTCAGGTTGTCAGTCATATCTTTAATCCTTTTTTCCTCTGCCTTAATTCACAGAAGATTTGAGGTTTACCAAGAGTTAATACAACAGATATTATAGTACCAGGTAACAAATTTTATAAAGAACAAGCAGTTCGGCAACACTGGAGAAATTAAATTTCAAAAGGGGGAAAAATAATCTTATCACTTTGTCTAGGAGTTCTGTCAGATATTTTCAGATAATATTCATTCAATCATGATTGAATTATAGCTGTTTTCTCCTACTTTTTCACTTTATAAGATATATTTTAATCTTTTGCTTATTTGACACATTACAATAGTCACTATATGCCACACTGCAAAGACTACATGACAAAAAGGAGTCTAGTGGTACTGGGGTGTAGTATGAGATGAGAAAATGAGAAGGGAAAAGTAAAAAAAGAGTGATAAAGAGGTCACCGATTTTGTAGAGTCTTACTGGATAATGGCATTCTTTATAATTTAATGGTGTTAGAAAACCTCAAATTATTTTATAGAGGATAGCAATTTGATTTGCTTTTTAAAAATATCACTTTCTGACATGTAGGAACTAAACGAAAAGCCTAAAAAGTTAGAGACCACATCCTTGGACATTTCAGTATCCTGGGTTTGATGGATGGAGATTTGAACTAAGGATAAAGCATTGTGGATTGTGTGATAAGGACATAGGCTTATTATAGGTCACAAAAGAATTGCTAATAGATTATGTTTAAGGAAGCTGCCAACAAAAAGATAATAGATAACAAAGGTGAAGTCCAAGAGTCCAATTTTACCGAGGTAAATTTTAGATGGCTTAACTCACTATGGCATAAGTAGTCCTGTAGCCATATGGGCATGGAGTTTATAACAAATGCTAGATATATACTTGCAAATAATTAGTATACAGAAGAAACTACAAAATTAGATAAGATCATCAAGGGAATGGCATTGATCTAGGAGAGAATTCAGATAAAACATGAGATTCTTCAATATTTAGGTAAGCAGAAGAGATAGAATAAAGAAAGAGGGTGAAGAAAGAAAAAAAAACATGTAAAGATGATGCCAAAGAAGATAAAGGAAGTATGTTTCAGGAAGAAAGAGAAATCAAATATGCCCAGTGCTATGAAAAATTTGAACAGGTTGATGAAAGAAGTTTAAGTGATAAAATGGTATCCACAAGGGAGACAACCTACAGTTCAGAGTATACCTGAACCTATGTCTTACTAGGGAACACAAATACAAAGAGGCCTATCTCCTTGATATTCCTATTCAAAAAGTTATTAGAGTCTGTAAACAAGTCAGGATGGTGCCTGGCATTTTGCCAGAAGGAATGGTTTGTGAAGTAACGCCAGCAAGCCATTAAGTGTGGAGATTCCTTATTGGTTGACTGCTGTATCTATTTTATGTTAATTAAGATAAGCTGTGTGGAATGTATAAATACCTCTGTTGTCCTACAATAAATGGCTCCCACTCCTGCTGTATCATTCTACACAAGTTGCTCGTCACCCCCTGGTTATTTTGCTGCAGCCAGACAAAAAGTGACATGTTTAACACTAGTATTATCATAGTCTCTTGACACATAGTTAGTGTCTATCACATTGGAACACTGTGCTTTAAACTGAATTTGTAACAGACAATGAATGAAACTGGAGAGTTTTTGTATGCTTGCCAACAAGCAATATCTTTGGAAGGCAAAAAGTAGATGTGGAAATTGCCCTAAACATGCACATTGCTTCTTGCCTACCAGTAAGTACATGTTTTACTAATTATGAAATCTTATCTTCTTATTTGTGTTAAGACCACATATTTCTTGATAGTTTAAATGCTACACATTCCACACTTCTAGATATATAAATGAAATGTCACTACTTTTATACTATTTGGTCACAGTCCTGCTTACAACAACCTTGCCTATCACCTATTTTCTCAATTGCTTGTTCATACTCTGCATTATGAATTTTTTAATACAAAGTAATAATTATGAACTAAAATGATTTAAACAATTATTTAAAATAGTTTTAGTGAAAACACTTCATGGCACAAGAGAAATGTTATTTTTTTAAAATCATTATTTGAATGAGCCTATTTCTTACTGAGCTAGGTAGGTCTCCATAAACTTATCAATGAACTGTATTCATGAATTTAATCATAGGATAATGTTACATACCGAAATGGTAGTAGATTAACATTCATCTTAGAGATGTTTAATTGAGGGCTGGGGATGTGGCTCAAGTGGTAGCATGCTCGCTTGGCATGCGTGCGGCCTAGGTTCGATCCTCAGCACCACATTCAAACAAAGATGTTGTGTCTGCCGAAAACTAAAAAGTAAATATTAAAAAAAAAAAAATTTCTTTCTCTCTTGCTCTCTCTCTCAAAAAAATAAATGTTTATTAGATTTGCATTTCTCTAATTGCTAGTGATGATGAACATTTTTTTATATATTTGTTGACTGATTGTATATCATCTTCTGAGAAGTGTCTTTTCAGGTCCTTGGCCTAGATGCCCTTCCATAGATGAATGAATAAAAAAAATGTGGCATTTATATGAAATGGACTATTACTTAGCAATAAAAGAAAATAAAATCATGGCATTTGCAGGTAAATGGATGCAGTTGGAAGAGATAATGCTAAAGTGAAGTTAGCCAGTCTCAAAAGAACAAATGCTGAAGGTTTTCTCTGATAGAAGGAAGCTGATTCATAGTGGAGTACAGAGTGGGAGCATGGGAGGAATAGACAAACTCTAGATAGGACAGAGAGGTGGGAGGGTAAGGGAGGGGGCATGGGGTTAGAAATGATGGTGGAATGTGATGGTCCTCATTATCCAAAGTACATATATGAAGATACAAATTGGTATGAATATACTATGTATACAACCGGAGATATGAAAAATTGTGCTCTATATGTGTATTATGAATTGTAATGCATTCCGCTGTCATGTATAAATTTTAAAAAATTAATAAAAAATAAAAAAAGAAATGTTTATTAGCATGAGGTCATGTGGGCCATGACTAGTTGAATGGATTTTAGAAGCATGTTCATTGAAAGAAAATGTTATGTATATGTTAAACAGGTATAAACCTGCTTCTCATCTTTACTGTTTACTGCAATAACTAAACTGAAGGCAGTTTTTAAAGAGTGAATGATACTTATATTGTCATGTATAATGATTTCATATAAACTTTCCTCATATAAACTTGCCCACCCCTGAAATATAATTCTCTGTTAATTAAGTTAAGATCTTATTGCTCACTTCTTGAAATCCCTCAGTGTTTCCCATACCTCTCTGCATAAAATCTAAAATAAAATTCACAGTAAAATCTAATACACAATCTACACAGCCAGAGATTAAAAGAAAAAGAGATGTGACTGAAAACTAAAATTCCTGACAATAAAGCTTTTTTAAAAAGAAAAAAATATAGATTATTCCAGTGAATTAAATTGACAATGACGGCTAGAAGGTAGGTTAAAGTTGATTTTAAAAAAAGTCATTTTTCTATTAGAGAAATAAATGAAATAGAAAAACTACTAAAATTGTAATAAAAATATTTTTAAAAAATAAACAATAGGCTCTACATATTATAAGAACAAATATTCTGGCAAACTTGAACAATTGCTACTGAAATATATTCTAATTAAAATATTAATTTTTTTTAAATGAAGCTGTATAAAGATAAATCCCACATAGATAGAAGAAACAAAATCAGGCTGGCTTCAGATTTCTCTAGAACAACATTTGATATTGGAAAAAAACACAAGAACTTATGCTTATCAAATTCTGAATAAACAAATATTCCATGGAGCTAAAATTACTAATTTTAAATATAATGACTGAGCAGGCATACTCAACATGAATAAATTCAGGAGATTGAGACAAAATATCAAGAACCCTATAAATGATAACTGTTTTATAAGTCATTAAAAATAAGACATGATAAAATCAAAGTGGTCAAATGAAGCAACTCCTGGGGTAAAGGTAGCAGGAAGAATCAGGATATGAGCACCCTCAACTTTCAAAGTTAGGAATCAATAACTAATATTCGATATTGAAAACATTAAGGAAAAATGTTCCAGTTAATTGTTTTTATAACATTTTCACATAAGAGGAAGTTTAGGGAAGTAGTATCTTTTAGGAGGAAATAAGTAGCAGATCTTAAATTCTGTTTTTGTTTTTATCTTTTTTTAACTTTGGTAAAATTAATTTTTTAATTTAATATTCTCACTATAAAAAAACAGTTTGTAATTTGTGTGTATTCATAGTTGGTAACAAGATGCAACTTGATTTCTTTCTTCTTTTTGCTTCTGTATATGTGCTTTATAATAACAATGTACTATTTTTACAGCAAAAAATATTTTCTTAATAAAGAATTAAAACTCTAAGTTATTATGTTCATGTATATATATGTGTGTATATATATATATGTGTGTGTGTGTGTGTGTGTGTGTGTATGTGTGTGTATGTATTCACACATGTAACATGTATACTGAGAAATTAAAAGTACAGAGTCTTACATCTTAGATTATGTCTAAAAGATTTTAGAGATTTTTCTTGTAGTTATCATATGCCCTATCTCATGTTAAGTTGGCCATTATAAACCAAAGACCTTTGTGACCTTATGAAATTATTTTCCAAATTTTTCTTGATTCTATTTTCTTTTTGCCCAGCAGTAGGTTAACATCAGGTTATTGCCCAAACAAAAGAGTTTATTTGAAATCCTTTTCATGATCAGAGAAGTAGAATTTGCTTAATGACATTTTTGAAGAACCTACTATGTCGCAAGCACTCTGTTAGGTGCATGAGATACAAAGATAAATTTTAGTTTTTCTCTCTGATACATCAAATATTGCAGAAGATAAAAACATAATTATAATAGCATAGCCTATTCACTTAGCATAGTTATTAAACTTTGATAATATGCCAAATAAGCTACATTTATTGAAGTTGCAGAGCATCAAGTTAAAGAGTGCAATATATATGTCCAAAACAATTTCCCACCTAAGCCTTAAAGCTCTTACAGACATATTGAAGACCAAGCTAGAGAAAGCACATGAATCAAATGTTTAATTGTAAAAAAGGGATTGGATTTGTTATGCTTAAAACTTCCAATATCAAATATTTTTCTGGAGAATTCTAAAGCCAACCTGACTTATTTTTCTCACATCTGCTGCCACAGCCTCATATACGTGCTGCCCACAGAGTCTGACAGGTGTCTATTTAAAGAGTGACACCACATCACTGGAAGACTCTAGAGTAATTCCACTACTGCATGGTCCCCAAAGACTGACAGTTACAGTCTATACTACACAGGCATCCTGCCTCCACTGGAAATGTAAGATATACTGTACCTACCTAGGTAAATGAAGTGACCTCATACCCACAGATTCCTCAGAGAATAATAGGTGAGCATTGTTTAGTAACCTTACCTGTGCTGCCATGCTAGCCACACCACACCTACCTACAACCCATGGAGACTGACTAATGCCCAGCTAGTAGAATGCATGCATAATGTATAACACCATACTGCCTAAGCACTCTGCAATGGTCCTTCCCCTGAATGACCCACAGAGATTGACAAATGCAAACTACAAATTCTAGGCCTGATGAAGTGTAACAGATACTTTCACCCTACTGCAAGGTTCATCCAAGAGGCCTGGGCTGTTTCATAGTTTCCATCTCCACACATCCTACAAAGATCAATGAAATCTTGAATCTGTTGCCACATGCATCATGTCAAATAACACTGTATAAAAGCAGTAGAGACAACTCAGTCAGATATACAAATATCAATGCAGGGATATTAGAAGTTTGAAAAAGGAAACTATTATGATGCCTTCAAAGAAGCACAGTAGCTCTTTAGCAACAAACTTGAATGAAAAAGAACTAAAAAGAATAATCCTAAGAAAACTCAGTGAGATGCAAGAGATTAAAGAGAAATAAAATCGAGAAAATAATTCATGGTATGAATTAATTAGAAAATAGAAAATTTAGAAAAGACATAAAGATGATGAAAAAGAACCAAGTAGAAACTTTAGAACTGAAGAAAACAGTAAATCAGATAAAAAGTATAGTTAATGCCTCAATGAGAGACTGTATCAAACAGAAGAAAGAATTTCTAAACTTGAACATGTATTTGACATAACCTAGTCAAATGAAGAAAAAGAAAAAAGAAAATTAAAAATTCAGAATAATGAGGAAAACCTTCAAGACATATGGACATAATTAAGCAATTATTGAAATTATGGGTATTCCAGAAGGGGAAGAGGAAGATAAAGTTATAAACCCGCCTAATCTTGGGAGACATGAATGTTCAGGTCCTGGAGGCAGAAAGAACCCAAAGAGATTTGATCAAAATGGTCTCCTCCACCGTATAATATAATCCAAAACCCCAAAGCCCAAGACAAAAAGAGAATTCTAAAAACAGAAGCAGAAAATCACCAAGTCACACTTACAGGAACTGCCATTAGAATAATGGCATATTATTTTTGTTATCAGAAACCTTACAGGAGGGGAATGAGATGACATATGCAAAGAACTGCCAACCCCAAAAACTATACCAGTCAAACCTATCTTTCAGAAATGAAGACTCCCAAAGATAAGTAAAAATTGAGGAACTCTACCAGTAGACCAGTTTTACAAAATGCCTTGGAGAATCCCACATGTAGAAGTGAAAAATAACTACCATCCTGAAAACCTGGGAAAGTACAAAACCCACTAGAAAAGAAGAAACAAACAAATTTCACCAAGACAGAAAACCATGAAAGTAAAAAGATAAATAACAAAGAAGATGGAAAACACAGAATATTCAACATGATTAAAAGGAAATTAACAAAATGGCAGGAGTATATCTTCATTCATAAATAGTAACCTTGAATGTAAGTAGATTAATTTCTCCAAATAAAATATAAAAACTGATTAAGTGGATTTGAAAAACAAAATCCAGTGATATGCTATCAATGAGAAATTTCTTTCACAAATGAAGTTACTCAGAGACCAAAAGTGAGGGATGAAAACAGATATTCTATACAAATGGTGACCAAAACTTCACAGAAATAGTTTTTCTTATAAATTCTAAGTGAAAAACCATAAAAAGAGACTAAAAAGGTCACTACATGATTCTTTTTTTTTAAAGAGAGAGTGAGAGAGGAGAGAAAGAGAGAGAGAGAGAGAGAGAGAGAGAGAGAGAGAGAATTTTTTTTAATATTTATTTTTTAGTTTTTGGCGGACAAAACATCTTTGTTTGTATGTGGTGCTGAGGCTCGAACCCGGGCCACACGCATGCCAGGCGAGCGCACTCCAGTTGAGCCACATCCCCAGCCCTCACTACATGATTCTTAAAGGCTCAACTGAACAAAAGAAA
Organism: Callospermophilus lateralis; assembly: GCF_048772815.1. NCBI lineage: Eukaryota > Metazoa > Chordata > Mammalia > Rodentia > Sciuridae > Callospermophilus > Callospermophilus lateralis. The sequence continues at coordinate 104,672,651 of NC_135313.1, read as the reverse complement.
ATAATAATTATAAATATGTGTGTATCTAATGCCAGAACATATAATTTTATAAAGCAAACATTAGATCTAGTGGAAGAATAAACCTCAATACAGTAATAATTGTAGATTCCAGCATCCAATATCATCAATGGATGAATTATATGGCAAAAAAAAAATCAATGAGGAAATACTAGAGTTAAAATTATACTTTAGGGAAAAAAAATCCTGATAAACATTTATAGGTATTGTACCCATAGCTATGTACAACACATTCTTCTCATTTACACATGGAATTTTGACAGGAATAAACATGTTAGGCCCCCAAACATTTAAAAGATATATTGAAATTATAGTTTACATCTTCTCTGACCACAGTAGAATAAAACTACAAATCAATAAGAACTTTAGAAATTGTACAGATACATGGAAATTAAGTAATATTCTGTAAATGACACAGTGGGTACAGAAATCAAGAGAAAAATTTGTATATATATATACAAAATTTGTATATATATATATATATATATATATATATATATATATCAATTAAAAACAAAAGAAAAAATGAAAGCCTATGAAGATTCAGCAAAATCACTACTCAGAGAGAAGTTTATAGAAGTGTCTACAAAAAACAAAATAGATTTCAAATAAACAACCTAATGATACAGTTAAACATTATAGAAAAGCAAGAACAAGTTTTTCTATAATTAGTACAAAATTAGTTCAAAACATAGCAAGATGAAAGACAAAAATAAACAAGATAAGATTAAAACCAAACTAAAAATGAAAAGTTAGTTTCTCAAAAAGATAAAATCACCAGAACTTTACCTAAACTAAAAAAACTCAAATGATAAAAATAGAACAGATAAAGGAGACATTATAAGTGATACCTTAAAATACAATGGATTATTAGGGACTATTATGAACAATTCTGTACTAACAAATTGGAAAACCTAGAAAAAATGCACAAATTTCTGGACTTGTACCACTTATTGAAATTGCACCATGGATTCACAGACAACCTGAATAGAACAATATTGAACAATGAGATGGAATCAGTGTTAAAATCTCTCAACAAAGAAAAGCCCAGGATAGAATGGCTTCACTACTGAATTCTAATAAATTTTTATTGAATAATTAACATAAATTTTTCTCAAATTATTCCAAAATATTAAAAGGATAGGAACTCTTCCAAACTAATTATACAAAACCAGCATTACCATGATCCAAAACCAGACAAGGATACGACTGAAAAGAAAACTATAGACCAATGAGCCTGATGAACATAATGCAAAAATTTTCAACAAAACACTAGCAAATTGAATCCAACAGCACATCAGAAAGATCATCCACTATGACCAAATTGGATTTCCCCGGGGATGCAAATCAATGAATGTATTATGTCATTTGAACAAAATGAAGGACAAAAATCATGATTGTCTCCATTGATGCAGAAAAAGCATTTGATAAAATCCAACATCCATTCATGTTCCAACTTCCAAAAAATTAGATTTAGAGGGCACATAACTCAACATAATAAAGGCCAAATGTGAAAAATCCACAGCTAACATCCTAACGAATAGGGCAAAGCTGAATTCATTCTTTCTAAGATCTGGAGCAAGACAAATATGCCCACTATCCTCACTCTTTATTCAAATGCAGAATGTTTTAAACAGATGTATTAGGTGGAAAAAGTTTAAATATATATATTTAGGAAAGAAAGAAGTAAAATGATATAACAAAGTCTATAGAAAAACTGGGTGCAGTGGTGCAGGCCTGTAATTCAAGTTGCTTGGGCGGCTGAGGCAAGAGGATCGTGAGTTCAAAGCCACCCTCAGCATCTTAGTGAGACCCTAAAAATTCAGCAAGACCCTGTCTCAAAATAAAATATATTATCAGGCTGGGGCATTGTTCAGTGGTTAAGTGCCCTAGGTGTTCAATCTCCAGTACAAAAAAGAAAAAAAAAAAGATCACAAACACCTAAAGACTCACCTAAAAACCACCAAACTAATAAATGAATCTAGTAAACATACAAGAGAAATTCAGCTTAAAAAATTACTAACATTTTTATACACAAAGAACAAACTTGCTGATTATGTAATAATGAAAACAATTCTTTCACAATTGCTACAAAAATAAATACATAGGAATAAACTTATCTGAGAATGTGAATGACCCTTACATTGAAAATTACAGAACACTGATGAAAGAAATTGAAGATCGCCCAAATGGACCGAATAATCAAAATAATCTTGAGAAAAGAGAACAAAACTGGATACATGACAAGCCCTTGTCAAGATATACTACTGGAAAATAGTAATTAACGTAGTGTATTTAATAGCATAAAAAAGGCATATAGGTCCCAGAACTAAATCCACAAGTTTATAAACAACTTCTTTTCTTTTCTTTCTTTCCTTCTTGTTTCTTTTTCCTTTTATTAATCCTGGGAATTAAATCTGGGGCTGCTTAATGACTGAGCCACATCCTCAGCCTTTATTATATTTTATTTAGAGACAAAGTCTCACTACGTTGCTTAGGGTCTAGCGAAGCAGCTGAGACTGGCTTTGAACTCACTATCCTCTTGCCAACAATTGATTCTTGACAAAGGAAAAAAAAATATTCATTGGAGAAAGGACAGCCTCTAAAATACAACATTCACAGGTAGAGCAATGAAATTGACCCTGATCTCTCACTCTATACAAAATTCACAAGATGGATCAAAGGTTTAAAGATAATACTTACGATTACTAAAAGGAAATATGGGGGAAATGCTTCAAGACACTGATGAAGGCTGTGATTTTTTAACATTGGATCCCAAAAGCACAGGCAACAAAAACAAAATTAGACAGATGGGATGTATCAAACCAAGAAGCTTCTATACAGCAACCAACAAAGAGACACCTAAAGAATGAGAGAATTTATTTCAATTACTAATCTGACAAAGGATTAATATTCAGAATATATGAGGAGCTAAAGAAATATCAACAGAAAATCCAGTTTAAAAATAGGCAAATGATCTGAATAAACATCTTTCAAAAGAAAAAAATCACAAATGGCTAATAAGTATAGGAAATAAGTGTTCAACATCAGTAATCATTAGAGAAATGCAAATTAAAGCTAAAATGAGATATCATCCCAGTTGAAATGGCTACTCTCAAATATACAAAAAAAAATTAGATTCTGACAGAAATGCAGAAAAAGAGGAACCGTTGTTTGTGGGGATGTTAGTTCAGCCATTATGGGGAACAATATGAAATTTCCTTAAACTAAAAATGGATTACAGTATGATCCATCTGTCCCATTTCTGGGTACATTTCCAAAGGAAATGAAGTCAGCATATCGAAGAGATACCTGTATGCTCATGTCTATTGTGGCACCGTTCACATTGTTGAAGATACAGCCTTAAACTAGGTGTCTATCAACAGATGAATGTACATACACAATGGAATGTTATTTAGGTCAAAACATAAAAAAAAATTCAGCAAAATGGATGGAACTAAAGGATACTACATTAAGTGACATGAGTGAGACACAGAAAGAAAAATATTGTATGTTCTCTTTCACATGTAGAAGCTAAAAATGTTGACTTTACAGTGAAATAGTAATTCTCAGAGGGTAGGTGACAGGATACAGAGACTTTGGCTAATGAGTATCAAAACACAGAAGAATAAAATTAGTGTTTTACAACATAATAGGGTAACTATAGTTCACAGTACCCTATTATTTATTTTATGTAGAACTAGAACTGCTTGAAGTCTCCAAACAGAAAAGGATAAGAAAATATTAATTATTCAATTTAATCAGTACACATTTATATATATATATAATATAATACATTATATTATATATGTAATATAACATTATATTATATATATAATAATATATATACATATTGAAATATCACACTTTACCACATATGTGCATTATTATGTATTAATTAAAATTTTCTAATTAATTAAAAGCTGGTACAAAATGAGCAAAAATATGTTTTAGGCATGAATGCATATTGTAATTAATTTTCAAGCATTTTGTCAGCAAATACCTTCAATAGAATACATTTTAAATGACAGGGAAAAAAAAACCCTCAAAAATAAAAATCACAAACTGTTTTATAATTTTGCCTGAAGTACTGCAGTCTGATAGAAATCTATATAGGGAATTGAAGACAATATTAGCATATCCATCTTTATTTCCTGTATAGTAGATAAAAATACTATGAATAGTGAGAAAGATCATTAATAATTTTCAGGTTAGGGATGCAAGGAAATTACACAATTTACATTTGCCAGGAAAGGAAATATGAAAATCATCTATATAAATGAATAGAAATACAAACCTTATCAGATACTATTGCTGCCAACAAAATGATATTCCATTAGGTTTCTATAACAAAATGAGATAAATGTCAGAAAATGGCCAAATTCCAGCATCTACCAATAGATGTGGTGCAAATAACTAAAATAAATACATATTTAAAAAGTTATATATAGGTTTACTTATATTTTAATATATATTTACACACACGTATATGGTTATTATATTAATATATATTTTATACATGTATTCTCTAGATATACATGTTTTGCAGTTGGCCACAAAGGATTCAGTATGATGGCATAAAAGAAGGAAAACATCACAATTTATATTAGAACAATGCCATTTAACCAGCCCCTTGTTCAGTAATTTGGTGAATCAAAAATACACTGATATTCTGTAGAAAAACAAGCTTTTGAGTGGAAATTTACTGATTATTACGGGGCTTTGGTAATAACAAATAAAAATATATTTTGATAATATGTGATTCATTTGGATTAGTGAATTTCTCTTATGTCTTTCCTTAACCTATGTCAGGCTTGAGGTAATATGCAAAATAAATTAATGTGCAATATCACTAAAAATCTAATAATAATTAAAATTCACTGTCAAACTTTAAATACAAGAAAATAATAATACTAATGGCAATAAGAATGACATTATTTATGACAGAAGATCTTCCTGTGCCAAGCGACATTTTACTAACTCTGAATATATCTCAGCCATGGCAGTGGCTGGCAATGTCCCCATTTTACAGATGAGGAATAAAAAGACTAGTGAGGACAGGAATCATGCTCCAAATTGAACAGCTTAGGAAGGGTAGTACACAAATCATCTAAGGACTGTTTCCAACATTAATATCCAGTGCCAGGAAAACAAATATTTATTATCCGTTAGGGTGAATAAAATGACAAGAGCCAATTTCAAATTAAGACTTGATTTTAGCTTCCTAAAATAATACATTTATTATTAATTATCAAGAAATATTTCAAAAATAATAAGAGCATCCCAGAATAAGTCTGAGAATTTTGAAAAGTATGTCACATGAAAAAATTTTAATATATTTTTGGCATTAACATTTCTTGATTAAAAAAAATTCATGACTCATATTTTATAACAATGTGACATATTCTCTTTGAAAAATTTTATTTATTATTTTAGTTATACAAGACCATATAATCATAGATATATTTATACAAAGATGGAATAGATCTTTTTTATTGGGTGTGTACCACCGATGGAACTCAGGAGCACTTGGCCACTGAGCCACATCCCCAGTCCTATTTTGTATTTTATTTAGAGACAGGGTCTCACTGAGTTGCTTAGTGCCTCACTTTTGTTAAGGCTGGCTTTGAACTTACAGTCTTCCTGTATCAGCTTCCTGAGCCTCTGGGATTATAGGTGTGTGCCACAGCATTCAGCTCAAACATGGAATATATCTTATTCTAATTAGGATTCTAATCTTATGGAAGTACATAATGTTAAGATTCACTGTGGTGTGTTCATATATGTACATAGGAAAGTGACTGCAGATTCATTTTACTATCTTTAATGTTCCTACTCCCTCTCCCTTCCCTTTATTCCCCTTTGCCTAACTCGCCGAGTTTCTAATCCACACCCCCCCCACACACACACACACCTTGTTGTGAATTAGCATCAGAATATCAGAGAGAAGATTCAACCTCTGGTTTTTTTGAACTGGCTTATTTAACTTTTGTTTTAGTCAGCTTTTTCATTGTTGTGGCTAAAATACATGACAAGAAAAATTTTAGATGAGAAAAAGGTTATTTGGGGGCTTAAAGTTTCACAGGTCAAAGTCCATAGCCAATCTTGGGCTCAAGATGAGGCAGAACATCATGATGGAAAAGTGTGGCAGAGAGAAGAAGCTCCCATGATGATCAGGAAACAGACACTTTACTCTCCAAATACAAAATATATACCCCAAAAGCATATCCCAAGGGAGCTGCCTTCCCTAGCCACAGCCTTCCCATCTTCAGTAAAACTCAGTTAATTAGGGGATTAATTTACTGATTGGGTTAAGATGCTCATAACCCAATCATTTCTCCTCTAAACCTTCTTGCATTTTCTCACACTTGGGCTTTTGTGTATACCTCACATCCAAACATTGCAAGGAAACATGATATTCTCTAGATCCATCCATTTACCTGGCAATGTCATAAAGTCATTCTTCTTTACTGCTGAGTAATATTCCATTGTGTTTATATATAAGCTATATTTTCTTCATCCATTCATCTGTTGATGACCATCTAGGTTGGTTTTACAGCTTAGCTATTGTGAATTGTGCTGCTATAAACATTGATAAGGCTGTGTCACTATAGTATGTTGATTTTAAGTCCTTTAGACTGAGGAGTGGGATAACTCATTTAAATGGTGGTTCTATTCCTACTGTTTTGAGGAATCTCCACACTGCCTTCCAGAGTGGTTTGCACTAATTTTCAGTTCCAAAAGCAATGTATGAGTGTACTATTTTCCCCACATACTTGCCAACACTTATTGTTACTTGTATTCTTGATAGTTGCCACTCTGACTAGAGTAAGATATAGTTTTAATTTGCATTACTCTAATTGCTAGAGAAGTTGAACATTTTTTCATATATTTGTTGACCATTTGTATTTCTCTTCTGTGAAGTGCCTATTCAGTTCTTTTGCTCATTTATTGATTTTTTTTTTTTTTTGTGTGTGTGTATGTGTTAAGTTTTCTTGAGATCTTTGTATATCCTGGAGATTGATGATCTATCTGAGGTGCAGGAGACAAAGGTTTTCTCCCATTTTATAGGGTCTCTCTTCATGCTCTTGATTGTTTCCTTTGCTGTGAAGGAGCTTTTAAGTTTGATACCATCCCACTTATTGATTTTTTTTTTGTTGTTGTTGTTCATGGGATTGAACCCAGGGACACTTAACCTCTGAGCCACATCCCCAGATCTTTTTATATTTTATTCAGAGACAGGGTCTTGTTGAGCTGCTTAGGGACTCGATAAGTCACTGATGCTGTCTGTGACCACACAATCCTCCTGCCTTCCAAGCCACTGGGATTATAAATGTACACCACCATGTCTAACAATATATTGATTCGTTTTTTTTGGGTGAATGGGGTACCAAGGATTGAACTCACAGGCACTCCACCACTGAGCCACATCCCAGCCCTATTTTGTATTTTATTTAGAGACAGGGTCTCACTGAGTTGCTTAGTGTCTCCCTGCTGCTGAGGCTGGCTTTGAACTCAAACTCTATCCCCTTCAACCTCCTATGCTGCTGCCATTACAGGCATGTGCTACCATAGCCAATTTATTCATTCTTGATTTTACTTCTTGCCCTTTAGTGTCTTGTTGAAGAAGTTTGTTTCTAAATCGACATTTTCTTTTAGTAGGTGCAGAGTTTCTAGTCTAATGCCTAGGTCCTTGAGCCACTTTAAGTTTTGTGCAGGGTGATAGATATAGGGGCTACATTTCATTATATTACATATGGATTTGCAGTTTTCCCAACACCATTTGTTGGAGAGACTATCTTTTCTCCAATGTAAGTTTTTGGCACCTGTGTCTATTAGGAGGTAACTGTATTTTTGTGGGTTTGTCTGTCTGTTGTCTATTCTGTATTGTCGGCCTTCTTGTCTGTATTGGTGTCAATACCATGCCATTTTTTTGTTACTCTACCTCTGTAGTCTAATTTAAAGTTTGATATTATTATGCCCTCTGGGCTACTTTCTCATTAAAATTTGCTTCGGCTATTCTGGATCTCTTATTTTTCCAAATGAATTTCATGACTTTTTTTTTATTTATTTCCATGGAGAATATCATTGCACCTTTAATAGGAATTGCACTTAATCTGTATAGCACTTTTGGGAGAATGGTCGTTTTGACAAACATTGATCCTGCCTACCCAAGAACATGGAGGGGGGTCTTTCCCTTTTCTAAGGTTGTCTTCAATTTCTTTCTATAGTGTTCCATAGTTTTCATTTCACCTCTTTTGTTAAATTGATTCCCAAGTTTGTTTGTTTGTTTGAGGCTATTATAAATGGTATAGTTTTTCTACTTTCTCTTTCAGATGATTCATCAAATTTGTATAGGAACACAGTTGAATTATGAGTGTTAATTCTATATTCTGCAACATTGCTCTATTCATTTCTGAGTTCTAGAAGATTTCTGGTAAAGTTATTTGGGGATATGTAAATACAGAACCATGTTATTGACAAACAGAGATATTTGGAGCCTTTTTTATCCTATTTGTTTATTTTGTCTAATTGCTCTGGCTAGTGTTTCAAGGAGTATGTTGAATACAAGTGGTGAGAGAGGGCATTCCTGTCTCATTCCAGTTTTTAGAGGGAATAATTTCAGTTTTTCTTCATTTAAAATGATGCTTTCCTTAGGTTTCTTCTATATAGCTCTTACAATGTTGAGGAATATTTCTATCATCCCCAGTTTTTCTAGTGTATTGAACATGAATGGAAGATTATTTTGTCAAATTATTTTTATGCATCTTTTGTGATAATCAACCCCACTAGATCATATTTTAGTATGTTTTTATTTGTGATTTGGTCTGAAGGTTTCTTTCCTTGATGTGTCTTTGTCTGGTTTTGCTATCAGGAGGATACTAGCTTCATGGAATAAGTTTGGAAGTGTTTCATCCTTTTCTATTTCATGGAATGATTTGGGGAGGATTACGGTTAGCTCTTTAAAGGTCTGGTAGTACTCAGCTAAGAATCCATCCTGTCTTGAGCTTTTCTTTTTTAGTAAGCTTTTGGTGATGTTTTCAATTTCTTTGTTGAAAATTGATCTGTTTTTTTTTTAATTTTTATTTTCTGTGTCCCTCAGATTCAATTTGGGCAGGTTATATGTCTCTAGAAGTTTGTCATTGTCTTCAAGAATTTCTATTTATTGGAATATAGAATGTCAAAATATTTTCTATTTATTGTCTGTATTTTAATAGTGTCCAGAGTGATATTTCCCTTTTCATCACAAATTTTAGTAATTTGAGTTTTTTTCTCTGTTTCTCTTGGTTAGCTTGGCTAAAGGTTTATCAAATTTTTGTATTTTTTCAGAGAAACAACTTTTGGTTTTTGTTAATTTTTTTTGCTTCAATTTTTATTGATTTGGGGTCTGGTTTAATGACTTTCTTTATTTTACTGCTTTTGGCATTCATTTGTTTTTCTTTTTCTAGGACTATGAGTTTATTTATTTTTTGACTTACTATTTTTTTAATGAGCAAGCTCAATGAAATGAACTTTGCTCATAGAACCACCTTCATACCATTCTAGTGATTTTGATCTGTCAGGCTGCTATTCTCACTTACCACTAAGTATTTTTTTAAAAAATTTCATCCCTAATTTACTCATCTATCCATTGGTCACTTAATAGAATATTATTTAGTCTCCAGATGTTAGAGTAGCTTCTATTTTTCATTTTACTGTTGATTTCTAATTTTATTCCATTATAATCTGATAGAATGCAATGTATTGTCACTATATTTTTATATTTGTCAAGAGTTGCTTTGTGGCCTATAATATGGTCTATTTTAGAGAATAATCCGTGTGCTGCTGAAAAGAAAGTGTATTCAGTCATTGATGGATGAAATATTCAATATGTCTGTTAAGTATAAATTATTAATTGTATTTTTAGTTCTATAGCTTCTTTATGTAGCTTTTTTTTTTTAATTTGAGGATCTATCAAGTGATGAGACAGATATGTTAAAATCACCCAGTATTATTGTGTTATAGTCTATTCGATTCTTGATATTAAGAAAGGTTTATTTGATATATATAGATGCTCCATTGTTTGGACATAAATATTTGTGATTATTATGTCTTCTTGTTGTCTAATTCTCTTAAGCTACATGAAATGATGTTATGTCTCCTTTGATTAACTTTGGCTTGAAGTCCACTGTATCTGATATGAGAATAGAAACACTTGCTTGTTTATGAGATCCATGTGAATGATATTATTTCCTACCATTCACCTTCAGTCTTTGAATGTTTTTGCCTATGAGTTGAGTCTCCTGGAGACAGAATGTTGTTGGGTCTTGTTTTTAATCCAATCTTCCAGTTTATGTCTTTCAATTGATGATTTTATGCCATTTACATTCAGTGTTATTATTGAGAGTTGAATTTTATTCCCCATCATCTTAATGTATTTCTAGTTTTTAATTTGTATTAACTTCTCCTTTGTTTGACTGTTTTTTTCATTTTGTAGTGTAGTTTTTCCCTCTTTTGTTTTCAGTTTCATTTTTTGTTTCTTTTTCATGGAATATTTTGTTGAGCATGTTTTGTAGTGCACTATTTTGCTGCAAATTCTTTTAACTTTTGTTTATTGTGGAAGGTTCTTATTTTACCTTCAATTCTCAAGTTTAATTTTCATGGGTACTGTATTCTAGGTTGTCATCCATTTTCTTTCAGAGCTTGATATATATTACTCAAAGACCTAGCTTTTAAGGTATGAGTTGAAAAATAAGATGAAATTTGAATTGATTTACCTTTAAATGTTATATGTCATTTTCTCTAGTTGCCTTTAAAATTTTGTATGCTAAGCATTTTTATAATAATATGCTTTAGGGTGGGTCTATTATAATTTTGATTATATGATGTTCTGTATGCCTCATATATTTCCAGTTTATTCTCACTGTGTTGAGCATTTTCTGATATTATTTCTTTAAAAAGACTGTCTTTTCCTTTAGTTTGTATTTCAGAGCTTTCATCTATCCCAATGAATTCAATGTGGCCTTTTAATTTTATTCTATATTTCTTGAATGTCTGTTCATTATCTCTTAACGTTTTCTCCATGATCAAATTTATTTTCAAGACTGTTTATATTGTCTTTCCTGCCTGAAACTCTATCTCCCAGGAGTTCAATTCTGTTGGTGATACTTTTCATTGAATTTTTAAATCAGTTTATTGATTCTTTTATTTGAGAATTTCTGCTTGATTTTTTTTTTCAGAAATATGTCTCTTTATTGAGGTGATCTTTCACTTCCCGTGTTTGCTCTCTGATTTCACACCTTACATCATCTTTTACTTCACATATCAGTTTAACTAGGTACTTTCTAAATTCCTTATCCTACATTTCTTTCACTGGGTTGAAAATGGGTTGGTATTGAGGTAGTTTGTTTTGTTTGGGGTGGTTAGCTCCCTTGCTTTTTCATATTGTGTTGTATCTACCCATCTATCCATAAAATATAAGATAGCAGTTTCTACTGTATAAAGTTATAGTGTCCTTGAAGTTTCTAGTATCTCATGGTTTAGGGGGAGTCATATAATAATAAAAACCAATGCGAACAATATACAGCATTAAACTAAATACTTAGTTTCTACTATGACATCTACAATGTTAATTGTCACAATAAATGGAAATGTTATGAAAAGCAATTGCCAAACATAAAGACAGTAAATTTGCAGAAGCATTTGTTACTTCAGAATCTAAACAGGGAGAATGCAGAAAGAGACGTAGAATGTGATGATTATGAGATAGGAGGAGAGAAAATAAAAGTTATAAAGAAAAAAGGGAAAGAGAACAATCGAATTTGGCGGGAGAGAGAGGGAGGGAGGGAGGGAGGGAGGGAGAGAGAGAGAGAGAGAGAGAGAGAGAAAATCAAGAGAAATGGACAAGTTAAAAACAATACAAAATAAAACCAAAATATACTAATCAAAATCCCTCAGCCTCAAAAAACAGAGTCATTAAAAATTACCTTAAAATGCTATAAATAAGAAAAGGGAGACATCTATGTGTATAAATGTCCATGAACCATTCTACACATAATCAAAAACAAAAAAGTGAAAAAAATTCAAAGTATATATAAGTTATCAAATTAAAAAATAATGTATAATTTAAGAAAGTTTCCCAGTGAAAAATTAAGGAATTATTTCCATTGTGGTGGCCACAGATTGTCATTTTTGAATATATATTTATTATAAGTTCCCTAATGTCTTTCTTCCCATTTTTTTCTTGAGATATGTACTACTACACACATGAGTAGTAGCCACATACTGTCCTTAACTCTCAGGGTGGTATTGATGTCGAGTTCTCTGAGAGGAATTCCCACAGGCAAAGCCCATGAAGGTAGGGTTTAGGTCTTAGTTAGGCTTCAGGTACTTTGTTGAATAGTAATTTGTCTGAATATTTCATATTATTGCTCCTTTAGAGCCTGGAAGCTGCTGCTCCATCCTGGGAGTCTCCTCTGTATTCCACTTGTGCAGGTGGAGGAGCCAACTGTTTACGCCCTCTCCCATCCAGAGATCCCATCCTTCCAGGCCCTCCAGGCTTAGTTCCTAAGCACACAGTCACTCCCCCCAGCCCAACTGAAATCCTGGCCTATGCCAGCTGGTCCTGTGAGCCACCAGACTCAAAGGGTTTGAGGGACCTGGAATCTCTGAGGTCTCAATGACCTAGATTCCCCTGGGTAAAACACTCTCTGCATATCAGTTTCTCTCGGTTTCCTAGGCACACTCTGAGTTATGTGGCAGGGCTCTGCCCAGTCTGGTTTTCAGACCCAGGACCCAACTTGTATTACACAAGTCTGGGCTCCTGAACTTTCTTGGCAACCATAGTGTGGTGGGAATATGTCTCCTGCCTTGGCTCTCTACAGACAACCAGTAGATGTATGGCTTCTTTCCCACACAAGGATATAGTGTAGCTTACCCTCTGGATCAGTCCAGCAGTGTTCTTGGTCTCTGATTTCTCCACACCAGGACACACCACCGTACCACCTGAAATGTAGGTTCTCATGGTTTCCCTCCCTGATTTGCCTGTGGTAGATCACCTCTGGCAGCCATGCCATCAGTGGGTATTCTTCACTTATGCTATTATAGCCAATCTTCTGAGTCACCCAGCTATTCTGGGATTCATGTACAAATATCTACATGGATATTTGTATATATATATATATACACCCTCTTTTCACCCACCTCGCTTAGAACCTGTTTTTCCACTTTCCTAATCTCATGTGTAGAAGCCACTTGGACAGAAACTACCTCTACTCTGCCATCTTCTGTCTATGCTTGGATATCATCATTTTATTTAAGGTATTAGATATATAAAAACTTTAAAGGGGCCTGGGGATGTGGCTCAAGCCGTAGCGCGCTCGCCTGGCATGCGTGCGGCCCGGTTTCGATCCTCAGCACCACATACAAAACAAAGATGTTGTGTCCATCGATAAGTAAAAAATAAATATTAAAATTCTCCCTCCCTCCCCCTCTCTCTCTCTCTCTCCCCCCCTCACTCTCTCTTAAAAAAATTTTTAAAGGGAAGAAATGGCAGATAATTTGATAAATTAGCTGATTAATTAATACTTTAAAATGTCATTAATTTAGTTGGTGACAGTTAAATAAAAAGTTTATTATATGGGAACAAATTCTATGCTCAGTTAAAATGAGTCACTCTATTTTGAGCATATAATCTTTTATTCAATTAAAAATAATACACTTTGAAAAATATGTACATAAAATTATTGGATAAAATAATTACATTTGTATTTATGACATGATTTACAGTTTCAAAGAACCTCTTTAATCATAACCATAATTAATTCTAAGTTTTTGTGAAGGTAAATTTCATATTGAAAGGATTAAGGATAATTGAATAAATTGAAAACTTAAAATTTTACTTCCTTTTTTCCATTAATTAATATTTTTTGCTTGCTACATACGACAGTGTGGGTATTTTTATTTGTTGAGATAAGACAATAAATTATAAGCCTGTGTATAAACAGGTGCTGTTAGATTGGGTTGCTATTGTAAAATCTTCTACCCTTAAATATTAATATTCACACAAATTTATTTATATTCACATATACATGCACAGATTTACAAGTAAACATGTACAAATATCTACAAGGATATATAATTTTTATTTCTTTTAATAATGTTGGGGATTTATCCTAGGCACTCATGCATGCTAGGCAAGCCCTCTACCACTGAGCTATTTCCCAGCTCCATATTTTCAGACCTTAAATTTTGTTGACTTACTCCTTCTAGAACCCTAGTGATTTGAGCTCCACAGAAAGTGAGAAGATATATTCCCTTTTGGGAACTGTGGATTAATTTATGAAAATCCCTGTCGATCCAGTTTGTGGATGTGGTAAATGGAGAATAGTACTGAAAGCAGTCAGACATGAGCAAGACTCTGGACTCCATCATCTACATACAACCCCAAACAAGTTATTTAGCATTGTTGACAATGTTTTTTTTTCCTCTTCTATGTAAAAATAAAAAGCCTGTATTTCAGAATGAAGTTTTTGACCTCTTGTTTATAAATATGGTACTTGTACAAAATATTAATTTGTGAAATTGTGGTAGAAGATAGAGTTGATTTAACCAGTAGTTGGTAACTGGATTAGACTAGGGCAAATATAGTAGATGCCAGTTCAACAAGGAGGGTTCTGGGGAGGTGGGAGTCCAATTGCATCTTATTTTACTTGGTTTAGGGAAGAAAAGACTAAGTTTAGCAAAGTTAGCTAAGAATGGGAAATAGTAGGCAGATATTAGAAGTCTGGTCAGGTAGAAAGGGAAAAAGAGGAGGCCAGTGACACTAACGAGCAGGAAATAATGAGGTTTGCCAGCATTGTTGGAAAGGAAATATTTTACTGTGATTTCTGTTTTATACATCCTTCTTGTCATGAGCTTTGACACGCAGGTATTCAGTATGACCAGAGGATATCAGAGGACTGAAAGTCAGCTATGACAATTGCAGGCAGCCAAGTGGGTTATCAGCAGAGTCTTTTAACTCTGCTGAGAAGAGAAAATATTCTGGCAAGGAATGAATAGTACAAAGAGAGAAAATAGCATTTTTAAGATCTGCTGAATTACAAGAAAAATATGTATTCAAACATTGTAGAACAATTTAGAAAATTCAAGGTTTGCCACATTTGGAAACACTCTAATTTAGAAAAACAAAACAAGGGAAGGGGAAAGGATAGTTTCAGCATCACAACAATTTAAGCCCTTCTGGAATGTATTGAATGAATAGTTCAATTTGACTTAAAAAACTGAACTTTTCAGAATTAAACCAGACTATGTTTCATATTCAAGGCCTTGGATCCTTAAAGAAATCATTTAATAAAGGACTGAAGAGCTGCAATTTCCAAAACACCCCCTATCTCCCACTGACTTTTTTCATAGCTGATTTGAGAAATTCTGATTACTCATTCCTCATTATAATTGGCAACACAGATGGCTTTGCATATCTGTTATTATGGCACCTTTCTTAGCTTCTCTATTAACATACTTTCATGGGGAGCCATACTTTGCTTATTGGACTATGCATTATAAAATCAAAGATTTTATCAAGAAATTTTTACAAGCAGGAAAGCCTCTTCCTATGGGCAGCTTAGGTCCAGGTACACTAAAAGTCCATTTATTTCAGTTTCCAAAGTTGCAATATATTATGGATCACTAATACCATGTCATGGCAGCAAGCCAAAAAGATACACGTTGTTAATACCCATGATTATTTATGAGCTGACATGGGGTAATTTCTAAGACTCTTTAAGTTCAACGACCTGACTGAATATTTGTGCATTTAGTTGTTTTTGCTATGTAATCTATTTTATTATGTGGTAGGGAGACCTGATCAGCCATCCTGAACTTATTTTTTCCTCTGTAGGCTTCAGATTACTTTTTCAGATGAGGTTTTAAATATTTTGGATCAAACCAAGTAAATATTATTAATGTTTTTATAAAATAGAAGAACATTCTACTCAAAATTTTCCTATTTTGAAGCCATTTTAAAAATTCTACTTCCTTAATTTTAGCTTTGACAAAATCCATATATTTTCTTGAAGATGGAAGAAAAACAGTACTATGCATTTGAACACTTTGATACTAAAAGTTTCTCTTTTTGAAGTTGCTGGATACTAGACAGAGGTCCATTCATCTTAGCAAACCAATCTGTACTAGAGTCAAGAAAGGGAATCCTAAACCTTCGTCAAGTTCTATAACCATCAAAGCTATATTATCTTCCTTAATTTCATACTAAATGATCTTTTTCTAATTCTAAAAGTATTCATCATTCTAGCAATTGGACTCTGAGCTTCCTATTCCTTTACTAACAGCTTCATGAGCAGTTGTCACTCTCTCTCCATAATAAAACAGAGGGAATGTCCCACATCTCTTTGATTGTTAAACTATCTAAATATTCAGTGCTGTGTGCATCTATTATGTCACCCAGTCCCCAACTATACATGGACATTCAAATCCTGTCTGTACACATTAACACCCACATGCATAAAACCAATAAGGCATCCAGGGCATCCAAACCTCAGACACCATGAGGTCTTTTGTCTTTAAACTCAGGAAGAATTTGAATTTCTTACAATATTCATTAAAATAAGGTTTCCATAGAAGTCCCATTTTACTGAGGAAATTCACTTTGGGATATATTGGAATTCAGCTTTGTTAGGGAATAAAACATTTCTTTTTATTATGAAGAAATATTCTGTAGAAAATTGAACATTATTTTATTTTTGATGTGTTCTCTTTTCAATCTTTTTTAAAAAGAAAATAATAATAATACACATGCTGCATATTGGAACAGAGGAAAAAATTTCCCCCATATTCTTCAGTTATTTATCTCTGAAATGCATAATAAAAAAGCCTTGTAAATAAAAGGGGAAAATAGCAATGGAATAAAATTACTTAGAGATTCCATAGTTAGGAGGAATGCAAATGTTCTCTATGTCATTTTGTAACAAAGTACATTGTGTTCCCTCTTGTAATTTGTGATTCCTCACCATTTCTAGTATGCATTTGGATCTTCCTATGACTATCCTATGGTGAAATATTAAGTTAAATAACTTTTGTTTCTACATGGTGATTTAGAACCTAGGAATTTTACATTTTCTAAGGCTATATCAGGTTGAGTTATGAAGTATGCAGAAAAATATATTAATAGTCTTCATTTCACAGAGGGGGAATGTGGGTGGAAATATTTACTTAATGCTATACAGAGCTGGTAGTACTGCCAAGGCCAAATCCTTTACTCTTAAACTTGGAATGCAATACAGACTTCACTAATATTTAAAAACCTGACAATAGCCAATATGGAAAGCAGTATGGAGATTCCTTGGAAAACTGGGAATGGAACCATCATTTGACCCAGCTATCCCTCGGTTTATACCCCAAAGACTTAAAAACAGCATATTGCAGGGACACTGCCACAGCAATGTTTATAACAGCACAATTCACAAAAGCTAAACTGTGGAGCCAACCTAGATGTCCCTCAGTAAATGAATGGATTAAAAAAAATGTGGCATATATACACAATGGAATTTTACTCAGCAATAAAAGAGAATAAAATCATGGCATTTGCAGGTAAATGGATGGCGTTGAAGAAGATAATGCTAAGTGAAGTTAGCCAATCCCCCCCAAAAAACAAATGGAGAATGTTTTCTCTGATATAAGGAGTCTGACTCATAGTGGGGTAGGGAGAGGGAGTGTGGGAGGAATAGATGAATTCTAGATAGGGCAGAGGGGTGGGCAGGGAATGAAGAGGGTAGTGGGTTAGCAATGATGATGGGATGTGATAGACATCATCATCCAAAGTACATGTATGAAGACACGAATTGGTGTCAACATACTTTATATACAACCAGAGGTATGAAAAATTGTACTGTATATATGTAATAAGAATTGTAATGCACTCCACTGTCATTTATTTTTTTCTAAAACAATTAAAAATTAAAAAAAATAAAAACTTGAAAATAAAAATACTCAAATTTTTTTACTTCCATTTTCGTAACAAATATCCTTTAAATACATACAACATTTTATATGCTATTTTCAGTAAGATAAGAGAAAGCATATTCTTGTTTACATATTGTATGATTAAAACATTGATGTGCAAGAAAAATTAACTAATAATATACCACAGTTAGGACATTGAATAATATCAATACCACATAGATTCTGTAGTCTAGAATATTTTGCTCTCCATCAATTAGGAGTGCTTCATAGCAGATAGCAAATTAATATTGGGAAAAGAAGACTCTAGATGGGCAGAGTATAGAAAATATTACAGAGAAATCACATGATTAAGGATAGGTTACTGCTCTCCTCAGGATGTGGAGGATAAACTTGGCCCAAAGATATTACTGAGGGACCAGAATCATCAAGTAACTTTAGACAAAGTATGGAGAAAGCAAAATGTATGAGTTTTTTAAAATGTTCTATAAGCAACAGGCAAAGTTTATGAACATAATGATGACGTGATGAATGTCATTATATTTATGGCTTTTATGATAAAGATTAAAACACGGAGAGAAAGCAGGTATAACAATGTGACAACCTGAGGCTTTAATGTTGCTTTTGATAATTCATTGTGTCATTCTTGTTTTTGTTCCTCTTCCTGGGGGGAGAAGCATGGAAAGACAATGTTCTGAAAAAATCATTTAGAAATAATGAACGTTTATACTCCTTTAGCACCATTAATACAAGAGATGCGAGCATAAAGAGTTCCCAATTCATAAGATTGTACTGGAAAAGAATTCTTATAAAAGAAACAAGTTTTAAATGGAGCATAAAGTGGAAAAGAACTTTCAAAGATGAGAAATTTCTGTATTATGGGGTCATATATTTAAGAAAAACCTGGGGAACTAGCTTAGGTGGCAGATAGGTACATTAGGAAATGCAGAATGCCATACTTTCCAAGAATAAAGAAAGATAAAACACTTCCTGACATATTTCATGAGGCCAACATAGTCCTCAGCTGAAACTTCTTATCTGTGTTATAAGAAAAAAAATATTAAAGACAAATCTCTGTCAACAACATAGATGCCAGAATTTTAAACAGTATTACCAAATCAAATACAGTAAAAAAATATATGTTACCAGTACTTGGGAGGTGGAGACAGGAGGATGGAAAGTTGGAGGCTAGCCTCAGCAATTTAGAGAGGCCCTAAGCAACTTAGTATCAAAATAAAAAATGGGCCAGAGATGTGGTTCAGTATTTAAGTTCCTCTGGGTAAAATATTATACAACATGAAAAAGTGGATAGTATAACACTTAAAGAATCAATATAGTCATCATTAACAGAATAAAGATGAAAAACTATATTATTATGTAAGATGTAGAGAAAATTTGTTGAAATTTATCAACTACTATTAAAAAACAGCAAACTAGAAGTAGAAAAAAATCTTTATTCTTAGAAAGACAAATTGAAAAATTCAGTAGCAAATTTTATATGATGAAAAAGTGAAGCTGGAAATAAAACATTTATTCCCACTTCTATTTGATTTCTTATTAAAGATAAATTCAATAGGAAAGATTATAATATAACAAAAATTTATTTATAGATGACTATAGTCATGATTAAATAGCATATTCATTACAAACAAACTTTAAGACCAATAAAAAAATTTAACAGGTTTGTGTTCTAAATCAGTTCTGTAAAATTTATTAAATTTCTGTACAGAAACAAGGAATCACTGAAAATGAAGTTTTACAGTGCCATTTATAGATTTTTTAATAAAATCAAGTTATCAAGTGAGTTATCTCACTGTACAAAAAGGTTACTAAAAGAAATTAATGGTTAATAAATCAATGTAAGTTATGGAAAATAATATTGTGAAGGTTGAAACTTTTTCCACATTTTTTATAGTTTTGGTGAAAATTAAAAAGTTGACAAGGTGAATTCTAAATTTTATATAAATGCAAAGGAACTAGAGAATCCAAAAACCATCCCAAAATTCAATAATAATTTGGAAAAAATAGTATTGTATGATTTGAGAATTTATAATAAAAGTGTACAGTAGAAGCAAAATGACTATCCTGGTGCAAAGTTAGGTAAAGAGATTCAATGAATAAACCAGAAAGTTTAGAAAACAAATTTATACATTAAAAAATTGGCTTTTGATAAATTTCCCTGAGAGAGGACTCTCTTTTAATGTAAGTATTAGGAAATCATACCACAAAACAATTGTGTCCAGAAGATAAAGGTAAAATACTAAAAAAATTATAAATATATCTTCTTTTTAAAAATTTCTTTTAGTTAGTAGACTTTTATCTATTTACCTATGGTGCTGAGATTCGAACCCAGTGCCTCACACATGCCAGGCAAGTGCACTACCACTGAGCCACAACCCTAGCCCCTAGCAATACATCTTTTAAATCTCACAATAGGCAACTATTTCTCAGATAAGATACAAAAATACTAACACTAAACAATTATTTAATGACCTTTATTTAAATTAAGTTCCTGAAAGAACTCATCGTATTAGTAAAAACGTGAGCCACAAGTGAGATACTGCCCATATCTATAAAACACACCCAGAAGATGAGTTTCTCAAGTAATTGAAAGATATGACACATTTTCTAAAGAAGGAAAACTTGAATAAGTATTATATAAGAAGTCAAATAAGCACAAAAAGCGCTTGACATTGTCCATCATCAGATGTCATTACAACTGCTAAAAATTACTTTTATGAAACATACACATATACACCTAAAGTCTCTGAAAGGATCCCAAGAGAACACAACAAATGAAAAAGAGTATTTAAGCCTATTGACCAAAATGGTAAAACCAGCCTAAATGTGGGTATTTTATCGGAGACCATCTCCCTCTTTCCCACCTACAGTCTCAGGCAAATGGAGCTACACTCTAGATGGATACAATCAAGACCCCATGGCTCCCTTTCCCTCTGTTGCCTGGCTAGAATCTTATTTTGCTGGAAAGGGGATAAGTCAGAGAAGTTAGAATCAGCATTTCTCATCCTTTGTCCCAGCTACCTATCAGGAGGCTAGATTCTGAGTCCTCAAACTTAGGTAAGTTTAGGTAAAACAATCATAAAAAAGAAATAATAAATATAGAGTTGCAGTTAGATAAGGAGTTCTGGTATGCTAGTGCCCAGTAAGATGATGTTAGATATCAACTCTATTCCTCATATCTCAAAGACATCAAAGACAGAATTTTAAAAAATATTTCAAAAAAATCAATGTTTGATGATATAGACAAGTTTAACCTGATTTAAACATTATACAAAGTATACATGTGTTAAATATTACATGGCAGCCAATTATTACATATAGTCAATAATCCATTAATGTAATAATACATAAAAGTATTTTTTAAAGTGATCATCTCAATAGATTGAGAAAAGGATTTGACAAAATCCACCAATTTTTCATGATAAAAATATTCAACAAACTAGCAATAGAAACTTTTCAGCAATGAAGGGACTCTACCAATAAGGAAGAAATCAAAGAAATCAAATAAATAGCCACAGATAGCATCATATTACATGGTGAAATACTGAATATTCTTCTTAACCAGGAATAAAACAAAGATATCGGGTCTTTCACTTTTGTTCAATACTGCACTGGAGATTCTAACCAGGAAATTTAGACATGATTAAAAAAATGTAGATTAGAAAGCAAGAAGCAAAATTATCAAAGTATTGTTTATCAGTGTTTGTAATGACATGATCTTGTAAATGGAAAACTTTAAGCTAATAGAATAGGGCACAAACACCAGTGTCTCACTTATATAATTGGGTTATGTAATCAACTGCCACATCTATCTATTGATTATTCACTAGGAGAATTCACAGGACTCGGAATATTAAGCTACTCAGGACCAAGATATAAAGCAAGATTGGGAAAAAGAAAAGTTGCATGGGGGTAAAGTCTGAAGGAAACCAGGTGTCAGATTTCAAGAATTCTCTCCTAGTAGAGTCGCATACCATTTTTTTCCTGCAGTGTGACATTGTCTATGTGTGCTAGCTGAAGGAGACTCAAGACCCAAGAGTTTTATTATGGACTGGTGACATAGGTACTGTATGACTAACCTCAAAATTCCAGATTCTCAGAAGAAAACTTAATAATCACTATAGGCTGTCCTGATTACACCAACAGATTAGGTACAGTAAGCTTCCATTATCATCTGTTAAAAGAGTCATATTATTGTAGGTCCCGGGTAAATTCCCAGAAACCATACAAAGGCAATCAGTGTAAAATGGACTTTCTAAGGATTCATAGAACAGCTGAGTTATTTTTTTTCTGCAAAGTCATGCTTTCCCATTGTTCAGAGACAAGCAGTCTAGATAGCCCCATGTTCTGCCCTCAGTCTGTCAACAGCTATGTGAACGTGGGAAGGATCCTCCAGTTCAAGTTCAGTATCAGATGAACACAACTTTGCTGCAGCCGCATAAGAGACTCTGTGCCCTGTCAACCGAGATAAACTGCCTCCAGATTTATGAACCCAGGAAATGTGTGTAATAATAAATATTTTTGTTGTTGTTGTTGTTTTCAGATAATGTTTTAGGATAATGGGTTATGCAGTGTTGGAAGATAAACAGTGTCCTCTAGCCCAGGATGTCTACTTTCTTGTTCCTGGAAGCATGAATGTAATACTTCATGTGGTGAAAGGAAAATTGCAGATATGATCAAATTATGGGTTTTTAATGAGATTAACCTGGTAATATAGCAGTCAAATGTAATCAGAAAGGTCTTTATATGAGGGAGGAAGGCAGAGCATCAGAGTCGGAAATTGGATTATATAAAAGGAATATCAGAGTAATGAGGTCAGAGAAAGACTTGACAGGTTATGACTGAAAACCCAGGAAGGGTCAGGGACCAATGGAAGTGGGCAGTCTGAGGCACTTAGAAAGGCAAATGAATTCTCCCTTAATTTCCAGAAGGAATACAAGTCCTTTAAAATCTTGAGCCTAAGCCAGTGAAAATGATACTGGACTTCTGACCTCTCAGAACTGTCAGATAATATTTTTGGTTCATTTTGTTTTAAGATCCTAAGTTTGTGGTGATGTTAGAAAAGCAATAGGAAATGAAACATCTAACAACAGAAAAAGAAGGCATGAAGAGACATCACTCAACTATGAAAGTTCCTGCCACCAGGGAATTTCTGTGACAAAGAGTAAACGCATAAATGGAGAGATATATGTCCAAAAACAATTAAAGCAACTAAGACCAATAAATCAGTGAGGAGAATAAAGCATGTTTGATATCAGTTGTGAAGAAGGCTGTAAACCAGAAGATCATAGGTGAAAAACTAAAAAAGTGAGAAAAGAAGCCCTCTTTTTAGTCTCCAGAATAAGAATGGATCCCACCAGCAGTGTATGAGTATACATTTTTCCCCATATCCTCGCCAACACTTATTATTGATTGTCTTCATAATAGCTGCCATTCTGACTGGAGTGAGACGAAATCTTAGAGTGGTTTTAATTTGCAATTCTCTAATTGCTGGTGATGATGAACATTTTTTCATGTATTTGTTGATTGATTGTACATCATCTCCTGAGAAGTGTCTCTGTATGGAGATTTCTTGGAAAATTGGGAATGGAATCACCATTTGACCCACCTGTCCTTCTCCTCGGTCTATATGCAAAGACTTAAAAACAGCATACTACAGAGACACATCCACATCAATGTTTATAGCAGCACAATTCACAATATTTAAACTGTGGAACCAACCTAGATGCCATTGAATAGATTAATGGATTAAAAAAATGTGGCATATATATACAATAGAATATTATTCAGCAATAAAAGAGAATAAAATCATGGCATTGCAGGATAGAGTTAGAGAAGATAATTCTAAGTGAAGTTAGCCGATCCCAAAAAACTAAATGCTGAATGTTTTCTTTTATATAAGGAGGCTGATTCATAGTGGAATAGGGAATGGGAGCATGGGAGGAATAGACCAACTCCAGATAGGGCAGAGGGGTTGGAGGGGAAGGGAGGGGGGCATGAGGTAATTAATGATGGTGGAATGTTATGGACATTACTATCCAAAGTACATGTATGAAGACACAGATTGGTGCAAATATACTGTTTATACAATCAGAGATATGAAAAATTGTGCCCTATATATGTAATAAGAAATGTAATGCATTCTGCTGTCATATATAAACAAAAAAATTACATAAAAAAATAGATCAAGCCTAGAGCACATGAGGTTCTGGGACAAGAACAGATGGGGCATGTTATAAAAATTTTTGTAGGATAGTAGGAAATAGAGGGCTGGGATCACCATGGGAGCCAGTCATGCAGGGTCTAGAAGATCCAAGGAAGCCCTCATGCTTTACTCTGAGTGACAGTACCAGCTCTGGCCCAATTAGAACCTTAGGAGTACTTTGGGTAAGATGATAATTAGGAAGTGTGAAATTACCTTCCTTAATCCAAATGCACACAACATCCTGCATATTTTCTTTTAAAGACTTGATTCTGGAGAGGGGTATAAATTGAATATGTCTTTACTATTTGAAAACAATTGGAAATTGAAGATATATATACATAGTAATAAAATTCCTTAGTTATCCACTTTTTTTGGTGCTAGGGATTGATCTACATGTTTTAATTAATTAGCATTTTATTAGCTGTGTTTTCCTGTTATCTCTTTAACATCTGAAAACTTTTACAGAGTACTTTAGTTTTCTGCATGCCTTAATTACTTTGTATTAGTAATTTTCTCATTATTTGTTTAACATTTATATCTTACATTCCTTTGTATATTTTAAGAAAATTCTTGTGAACCAAAACAACTTGCATTTTGAAAATTTTATTTTCTCTGTAAATTCTCCTTACTGCATTCTCCATTACTGGTTCAGTGCTATGAGATGAGGGATGTATCCATTACATACCATGGTATAGCAAATTATCCCAGAATTTTTTAGCTTAAAACAATATTTATTTTTCTTTATTTTTCTTTTTCTGTGGGTGAAAAGTCTTCTTAGGGATAGGTGTGTCCTCTGCTTTAGGGTTCCTTACAGGGCTGAACTGGAAATTTTAGCTGGGGTTGCAGCCATCTCAAGCCTCAACTAGTGAAGGACCTGCTTCAAGTCCACTCAGTGACTATGACAGATAGAAATCAGTGTTTAGGGTATATCTGGAATGCAGCTCGCAGTTCTTTACCGGCTGTTTTCCAGAGATGGTCCTTAGAACGAACCTTCCATATGATCTCCTCTAATATGGCAATATCATCAAGGTTGTTAGCATCATGGAAATCTTAGCCTTTTTAAAATCTAGTCTCAGCATTGAGATAAGTCACTGGTCTGTGCCTATCCATCCTGATAATGGAGAGAAAATTGTATTGGCAGTACACAATTGAAGTAGATGTAGCTTGTCTGACATACAAAACATCCCTCCACAGACACCTTCATGTTTGCTGAAGTTGGTTAAATGAGGGATGGACACAAGGCTGCATTGGTATACAGAGATTTTTGTAAGTCTTCATTTACATGTTTTATTTCCACATGTTCTTCCTGCTCATGAGTTCTACTTGACCTTTGCAGATTCTGGCTGTCCCAGCCTTCCATGAACAACTGTACTGGCTTCCACAGTCTTATGATGTAATGCCTATAATCAGTCCTTAGTCATAATGATTTGGCTTTTCTAATCAAATCTTAGTGGATAGGGGAAGAGCAAAAGAAATATGGAAGTACAAAGGGAAATGAGCAAGGAATATAGGGGAAAGGAGAGAAAGGGTGAAAGAGAAGGAAAGAGGGAGAGAAACAGAAAAAAGACGAAAACAAGGGAGGAAGGCAAGCAGACAAGGAAGAAAGGAGAAAGAACATAAATTCCAATTATTAAGCATGGAAAGGGATTTGATAATATTTTTTGTAATTTTTTTAGTTGTATATGGGCACATCATTTTTATTTTCTTTATTTATTTTATGTGGTGCTGAGGTTTGAACCCAGTGCCTCAACATGTTAGGCAAGTGCTCTACCACTGAGCTACAATGCCAGCCCCTGGAAAGCAATTTTAATAGTTAAAATTGAAACACATTTTTTGAGCTTCTATGCTATTCTATGCATCATAATTAAAAATTCAGTTTTTTGTTTTGTTTTGTTTTTGTGTGTGGTACTAGGGATGAAACCCAGGCACTTATGCATGTGATACAAGAAGGCTACCAAGCTATATCCCCAGCCCCATAATTAAACATTTTCAATGAACTAATATAACTAACAATGCACTCATTATAGTATTCTATAATGTTTTACCTACTTTACTGATGACTTAAAACTAATGCCTGGGAGGGAGGGTAACATCAGTATCTCTATTTTACAGATAGGCAAACTGTAGAATACCGGCTATTTATATTGGTTGACATAACAGAATTAATAATAAAAAAGGAGTCAGATTTAAATGCAGGCAGACTGGTTTTAGAGCTCACACTTGGAAGTGGATTCTTTCTCCAAGTCTACCTATATCACAACACTGCAAATGAGGTAATGAGGCTCAATATCACTTATCTAAAGAGTGTACTTTACGGTATTCAATCCAGATCTGTCTGAAGCCACAACATGTATTGTTAACCAATATCAGATCATAAGCTAGATGACAATCAGTTAACTATTTCTCTAAATCTATGATATGTACTCAAATCAACATGCAGAATTTTAGTCATAGTACAATATGCAGTATATTATTAAAACATGTATGAAAACTAATGGATTGGTAGTCAATACTTTTTAGAAAGAACTCTAAACATGAGGAAAGTTAGAAGAGATTTACAGGAATTATGGCATTTGCTTGTAAATGAATGGAACTGGAGACTATCATGCTAAGAGAAATAAGCCAATCCCCAAAAAACCCAAAGGTTGAATGTTCTTTCTAATAGGTAGACACTAACAATGGGGGTGGGGGGGAGGTTCATCAGATAAAACAGGGAGGAGTGGAGGGAAGGAAGTGGAGATGGAAATGGGAAACATAGTGGAATGAATCAGATATAACGTTCCTATGTTCATATGTGAATATATGACCAGTGCAACTTCACATCATGTACAACCACGATACTCCATATATGTATGATATATCAAAATACATTCTACTCTCATGTATTACTAAAAAGAGCAAACAAAAAATTTTAAAAAGATATCTACAAAAATACAATAAAATTAGTTAAATTAAAACATGAAATAACCATAGAGTCATAAATACATCTAAAAGTTATGGGTTTGGAAAAACCAAATTAAAAAAAGAAAAGAAAAAGAAAAAAGAAACAAAAAACAAGCTTAAAAAGGCTGATTAAAAAAATGAGAAAGAAATAACAAACATCACATTAAAACTGAGGGCTGGGATGCAGACCAACAGTAAACACAAGCAGATCAGATTGTGAGGTCCTGATAGTATCCCCAAGCACCACACACACACACAGACATACTTGTGTGTGCACACACATACAAACACACACACACACACACAATTTACAGAGGATTTTACAATATTATTAGGATATAGTACTCTGTCAACAAGTTAGCAAGTGTAAATGAAATTTAAATTTAATGGGAAAGTTAATATAGCTGAAGAAATAAAATAAATTTTCAAAAAAAAAAGAAACTATAGTTGGAATTTCTGAAAAATACATTTGTGTATGGGATACTTTGAAGGATAATTAGAGATCTATATCTTGCCACAGTCTGGCTGGGCACAAATCACCAGCCACTGAAGCAGGAACAAATTTTATTTCTGAACTCCACCAGCACACTCCACACAAGCTCCCCGGGAATTCTCCCGAACGCCACTCAGCTCGTCCAGGAACCACCAGCCGGAAAAAATCCCTCCTCTGGCACCTCCCCAACCAATGGGAACTCTCCGGGAATCCCCTCGAGAGCTCAACTGGAACTCAACGGGAACTCCACGAGAACTCGCTGGCGTCACCTCTCAACCACTACTTCTGGCAAAAATGCCATGCATCATCCCGACTCGGCTGTGGCCCTCAACAAGATCTCACTTTAATTTTATGTCACATTACTCAGGGCTTCATGTGTTTGTTCTGAAATATCATTTTGAGAACTCTATGATGACTAGATTTTGCTGTGGAAGGAAGCACAGGAGAGGTACAGTGACCTGAACTGTACATCAAAGGACCTGCATCCACCCTAGGACCCTCAAGAATTTATCTCAAATGTTCTCAGCTCATCTTCTGTGAAATAAAGAGGTTGGAGCCCAGGCTACAATTCCTTATAGCTAAATAATTATGTGAAGCATCAGTTTACATTTTCTAAATGAAAATTTAAATCTTATTGCTAAAAAGTTATGTTCCTGTGAGGTGTGATTTCACTTTCACTTTATTATCATCCTGTACATGGAGAGGAAGTTTATTTTTCACAGTAAATGTTTCCTTTATATGCAATTTAATCTTTTAAAGCATGGAGGAACTAGAGAGAAACTGCAATATTTTAAGACAAATATTTAAATAATCAGATTGCCTTGTATTTCCAAATTACTGTTTTGGCCTGATACAAAGATATACTTTGATCAACTGTCAGAAAAATTATATTGTACTGTAGTTACACAGAATGAGACTTCTTTGTGCAAAGTATCATGTAAGAAGTTGTGACCACTGAAGCATTGTAAGAAGGCAGATTGCCTTCATTTTTGTTCATTCTAAGATCTACCTTTTTCAGTGCAAGAATTCCTGAAAATGAATCAATTCTAGCAGATATTATAGAATTATAATTCTGAACAGTGCCTGAGCAGCTATTTCTCTTATTTGGGGAGGAACAAAACTGAGATGCTGAAAGATCAAGAATTGAGGTCAGCCTGTCAAACCAGGACTTGACTTCAACAGTTGAGTGTTATCATCTAAATTCACCCGGCCATATATCCCTGTTGATTTAAAATAATCCTAAATATGTTATGCACTGGTTACTTTCTCTATTAAATGTTGTTAACATATCAAAAACATATTAAGAGGCCAATTAAAAAAGTAAGAAATTAGAGTTCAAACATCAACATTTTTAATTATTATAGTAATAATTTAAGCAAGAATCAGCAATAAATTCTAAAATCTGTGAGAAGACATTTAATGAGGAACAAGGTATTCAAATTATATAAGATGTCTTCTTTCAAATTATCTGTTATTAATAAAGGAGAACTTTACCATAGAAAAATCAGGCAAATACCTCCTTTAGCTAAGAGATCAAAATGAATAATGACACCACGAATATTGTCACTTCTACCTTGTTCCTGAAAGAGGTGCATAGCCTCAGTCTAGTCATGAGGAAATCCCTGACCAACTCATTTAAAAATATCCTGTGAATTAACTTATAATTTCCAAAGCTACCAGAGTCTTTTAAAACAAAAATGTATAACTGTTCCACATTACCACATTCTGTAAGAAATGATACTCAATGTAGCTCTGAGATTTTTGAATTGTATCCCAGATAGTAAAAGCAGTCTTTAAAAGATAAGAAAACTAAAACTAATTAATTTTAAAAATGGACTATTGATAATTAAATTGCATCAATATTAACTTCTGATTTGGGAAGTTAAAGAAGAATGCACATTGTTAAGAAGTGTGTGTGTGTGTGTGTGTGTGTGTGTGTGTGTTTGTGTGTGTGTGAGAGAGAGAGAGAGCACATATCCTATATCAAAATACTAACTTCTGGTGAATCACGGTAAATTGCAGCTATCTGAGCAATACTTAAAAATTTACTGTAAGTTTAAAATGATCTCAAGATAGAGAACATTAACAAAAGCTCTTAAGTTGAATAACAATTACCTTTTATTATTATCATTATTATTATTTTAGTTGTCTATGACCTTTGTTTTACTCATTTATAAGTGATGCTGAGAATCAAACCCAGCACCTCACACATGCTAAGCAAGAACTGTGCCACTGAGCCACAACCCAGCCCCAACAATATAATCTTTTTCAACAAGTTAATGCTTCCCAAAATGCATAAGCAAAATATTATTAAAATACCTTTTACTGTCACCCTCCATTTTTCTGAGGTAGTGACACAACTACCTCAGAAGTCACACAAATTACCACATGCCCACCAAAATGGAAATTTAGATGTTTAAACAAATATACACATATTTTTCTGTTTTTAACAATTATCTTAATTAATTATTCATACATCACTCTGTCACTTAAATCAAACAATATATTAAGAATGTATGTACAGAAACAGAAAAAAATCCTACACTTCATATGGTATATCTAAAGATCCAAAATAGCCCAAGTGATCCTGGACAAAGCAAAAAAAATAAATAAATAAAACATCCCAGAATAAATAAAAACAATGCTGGACACACCACAATATCAGACTTCAAAATACACTACAAATTTCCAGCAACTGAAACACCATAATACTGGCATATATACAAACATATAAACCAAAGGAGCACAATAGAAAATCCAGACATTAATCCACATACACAATACCAACTGGTTTTTGATTTAAAAAAGTACCAAGAACATAGTTGTATGAGTAATCTGTTCAATAAACGGTGCTGAGAAAATTGGGCATGAATATATAGAAGTACAAAACTAGATTCCTTCCTCTCACTATACACAAAAAATCAACTCAAAATTGATCAATGACCTAAATGTAGAGCCGTGACAATGAAATTACTGTGGTAATACACAGGGGTGACAATTCAAAATGTTTGTGTAATCAGAGATTTTGGGATACGATTCCAAAGGAAGAGGTAACAAAAGTAAAAACAGATAAATGGGATTATATCAAACTAAGAAGCTTTTAAACAACAAAGAATAGAATCAACAAAATTAAGAGATAACCTACAGAACAAAATATTTACACAAGAGATTAATATCTGGAATATATGAAAAGCTAAAACTCATAAGCAAACACAAAACAAAAAACCCCATTAATAATCCAATTTAAATTTGGGCTAAAGAACTAGTAAGGATTTCTCAATAATAGTATCTGAAAAAAATAATGCTCCTTCTCATAACAAAGTATAATCTCAACTCAGATAGATGTCTAGTAATTTGAAAGACACACAAAAAATGTTGTCAGGGATATGGAGTAAGAGGAACTCATACACTGTTGGTGAGAATATAAATTACTACACCTATTCAGGAAAACAGATGGAGATTTCTCAAAAAGCTAAAAATAGATTTACCATATGATCCAGCATGTCCACTACTAGGTATCTATTCTAAATCATTGTTCCAAAAATCATATTTGTACTTCCTTATATATGCAACATAATACACAATAACAAAGATGATATTAATGAAGGTGTCTATCAACGGTTGTTCATTTTTGTTCATTTGAACATATTATCAACACCACATATAAATAAATGAACAAAAAAATCCATCAATATCTAAAAAGATCATATGTGATTATACACATATCATATTTGAGCTACCTTTTTCAGTGCAAGAATTCCTGAAAATGAATCAATTCTAGCAGATGTCATAGAATTACAATTCTGAACAGTGCCTGAGCAGCTATTTCCCTTATTTGGGGAGGAACAAAACTGAGATGCTGAAAGATTAAGAATTGGGGTCAGCTGTCAAACCAGGACTTGACTTCAACTGTTCAGTGTTGTCATCAGCTAACCTTGAAATGCAAATAATAATAATTAAAAAAAAAGAAAAGAAAAACTAGTAAGGATTTCTCAATAATAGTATCTGAGATACTGGGGTTGTGGTTCAGTGGTAAAGCACTTGCCCAACATGTGCAAGGCACTGGGTTCAATTCTCAGCACCGCATATAAATAAGTGACAAAAAAAAAAATCCATCAACATCTTAAAAAAATATTAAAATGGTATCTTAAAAAATAATGCTCAGTACCACTCATCGGAACAAGCAATCATCTCAAATGGATAAGAAAATATGATATATAAACATAATGAAATATTATTCAGCCATAAAAAGAATGAAATCCTGTCATTTGAAGCAACATGGTGGTACTGGAAGTTCTTATGTTCAGTAAATAAAACAAACACAGAAAGACAAAACCACATGATTTTATTCATTTGTAGAAAGTAATAAATCAATTTCATAGAAGAACAGAATAGAGTTTGAGAAGGGTAAGGGTTGGGAAGAGAGAGAGTTCAATAAGGGGCACAAACCACAGAGGGAAAAAATGTACTAGAAGTTTAGTTGTATAGGAAAGTAGGGTTAATAGTTGCAATAATTTTAATAGTTCAAAATTACTATAGAAAAAGGGTATGAAATTACCAATATGTTAAATGATTAATATTCAAGGAGATGGAAGTGCTTATTATCCTAAATTGATCATTAAACAGTATATAATATATTGAATTACTATGATGTACCCCAGAAATACACACAAATATTATCTCGATAAAAGCTTGTCTACTTTAATACATATAGAAATAGATTATTTACCTCACTAGTTGCTCAATATTCCATAAAAAGGAATGATCCACTGCTTTCTAATGATTTATTTAGCAGTTTTTAATTTAGGTTACTAATCTTCATCCCCTACAATAATGTCACACTAGGTGTCATTCTGTTCATCTCTATACTTGGTACTCTTTAATGTAAAGAACAGATTCACAAATATCTGCATGAATCAAAATGCAAATTTTGATAGTTATTGTCATATAACTTTCCAAGATTATTCTGAGTTCACTATCTTCATTTAAAATAAATAAGAGTTTAGATTTGTGAACACTGAAAATGGGTATTATTCTATTTTTTGTGTCTGTTACAGTGATTATACATATTTCTAAATGTCGCGACCCCTTGCCCGCAAGGAAGACGCAACTCAGGAATCTTCTTTCAGCAGTTTATTCAGGCCTTGATTTAAGTATCTTTTAGTGACTCACTTTCTTTCTTCTTCCTTTCTGAGGGCCCAAGCACAGCCTAATAAAGCCTCCCACGTACCAATCTTAAGCTGCCGCGTGGGTCTTTCTTATAGGGTGACAAGAGATAGCGTGCCAACTCTCCACAAAGGAATTTGATTTATCACAGGCCACAGTGGAAGCCGGCGCCATCTTCTAATGGCGGCCACAATTTACAACAATGGCTTACTACAGTTCCCCCTTCTAATTTATAAAACAATGCAATGCAGGCGAAAGTAGAGGTCCTATCCTACTGTGCAGAAGTGGCTGCAATGTATGGTTCAGTCCTAAGGAGGCGCCTTCCCCAGACCTGACCCCATATCAGCCGACGCCTTTTTTCGTAGGGCGGGGGCGTGGACGTCAAACCCGCATGCAATAGGACATGCTTTCCTTGAGGTCCGTTGAAGGATCACTCAAGTGCAGTGCTTTGCCTCGCATCCTGCATCGTGATGAAGGTGGACGAAGGGGGACAGCTGAGGCTGTTCTGTGGCTGTATACAACGACAAACGAGTTGACAGCACCCTGAAAGAAAGGCACGGACTTTAAGGCGATAGAGAAGTATTAGTGTGGAAACCCACCTGCGTGCAATGGCAGCAAGACCGGCAGAGTGCAAGGGCTTTCCAACACTAAGAGAATAACGAGGAAAGACATGTCGATCCCAGTGCAATGTTATAACAACTTTGGGTGCAACGACCATGTCAAAGATTTACTGTTTAAGCTGCGCAAGCCAGACTTGAGGTGAATTGCCACTTTCTAAAGCTGCAAGAGCTTGGATGATCATAGCCTTATCGTGAGCATTGCGGGCCTTGAGGCGACAGAGAAACCACAAACAGAGAAACATACCGAAGCAACACATTGCACCAAAAATGCCTACCCCCACCCACTCTTTAAAAAAGGAAAAAGCAGAAGATATCCAATCGGTGAATTGACCCAAAGTCACGGGATCAACACGGGTGTTATTCAAGACAGCTATCTGGGTTAGTTGAGACTGGATCATGTCTTCCGCTTTCATGGACCAATTTCCAGCCAAATATTTGCCAATGATGCGGGAAGCATTCTTGGAATCATTAAATCTGACAGAGGTTATGTATAAATGTGCACGTTGGTCAACACAACCCAAAAGTACTAAGTCAGCCAATTCTTCTACCTGAGTTTGGAGTAAATCTATTCTTTGGTTGGCAGCTAAAATCCCTGACAAAATATGTTGATTAATTGTATTTTGGGATTCAAGTATAGTGGAAGTTTGTTGGATAACTTGATTAATGGTGGCAGCAGTTTGTACTTGATTGGCCATAGCCATTCCGGCCGTAACCGCTGCAGCAGCAGATATCGCCACGGCTGTCACTATAGCCGCTGTGAAATCTCTGCGGATTCTAAGTAGCTCAACAATAGGGAATCTATCAGGATCCGCAGTGACCGGGATTGGGACAAAAGTTGGAATTTTCATAACCACTGCTACAGTCCAGGAACCATTCCAACACTCAGATAAGAGACAGGTAGTATGAGAACAATCCAGCATCCCCGATGAGGTGGCCTTAGCCAAAAGGAATAAGAAGGGGGATTGGACACAGACCATTGCAGGAGGCAATGTGGCATTATACAACAGAGAGTTGAATGAAACACATGTAAGTCTATTACCTTGTTCACTTTCCCTAACAGTACCAGAAATATTAGCCAGCCAACTTTTGGCTCCTAGCAACTGAGCCAATGCAGAAATATCGGCTGAAGCCCCCTTTTCATTGGAAATCAGCCACTGAAACCAGGACCAACCTACTCCTGTAGAGGAGCTGGCACTATTGTTAAAGTTATAAACATACCTCTTAAGAGAGGGGGAAAGGGAGAAACCTTTAGCAACTTGATGTTTCTCCCAAGAATGATCCTGACAAGGCGTAAATGTTGGGGGGAAACCAAGATTAGGGGAACAGTAAGGAGAGGCCTTGAAATGAGTGGCATTATAAATACTACTAGAAGAAGGAGGCACTGGGATTAGTACCTCGGAGATAATAGCCAAGGTAGTTATGTTGAGAGCAGAGCTGCTGTTTGCGGGGGTCCCTGAGCCTGATTGCTTCCCCGAAGTACCTTGCTCAATACAGCACTGATAATGCTTCCTGAGACCTGATTGGACCGTAATGGCTCCTCCCAGTTAGTCAAATTTTTGGTCTTAAGGCTAATGCAATTAGCGTTTCTAAGGCTGAAACAAAAAACTCCTGTAAGATTAACTTGAGATTGATTAAAAATTCTCTCCATGTCCCCTCTAGGAGAGGCACAGGGAGCAGACATCTCACATGAGGTAGAAAAAAGAGTGGGGAGGACATTAGAATTACCATGAACCGGCATCGGCATTGGCCAGGCCCGTGCCACTGCCCACCACCGCATTGGTGTCGCCTGTGCCATTGGCACCAGCACCAGCGCCAGAGCACTTAGCAGAATGAAGATCCTCATCACAGGATTGTTGTGGTATCTCTTGTTGCTGGTCAGCTGGTGTCGAGACTCTTCTTGTCAAGCGTTCAGGGACCCACAACGGTTCCGTACGATCCTGGGGAAAAACACATACAGATCCTCGTGCCCATGTCAGCACGGGGTCAGGGCCATTCCATTGGCCCGTGAGAACATCCTTCCACTTAACATAGCCAATCACAGAGGGCTGAGGGGACACATGTCTATCGGCCGCAGAGCGACCATGAATATCCAAATTCAAAAAATTAATGGTAAAGAGAGCTAAGGACAGGCGTTCTTTAGGAGTGTGTTCAGCTCCTATTCCCCCTTTTTGTTTTTGTAAAGTTTCCTTTAAGGTGCGATGAGCACGCTCAACAATGCCTTGTCCTTGAGGATTATAAGGCAAACCATGAGTAAGTTGCACTCCCATAGTAGAACAAAAAGCTGTAAATTGTCTGCCAGTATAAGCAGGTCCATTATCAGTCTTAAGGGATGCAGGTGCACCCCATGCTGCCCATGCCTCTAAACAGTGAGTAATGACATTACGTGCCTTTTCTCCCGATAAAGCAGAAGCATGGATAATTCCAGAGCACGTATCAACGGAAACATGCACATACTTAAGGTTACCAAAGTCAGGTATATGTGTCACATCCATTTGCCAAACAACCAATGGCTTTAATCCCCGTGGGTTTACTCCATAATTAGGGGGATGAAGAAATGTGACACAATGGGGACATTGCAATACTATCTGCCGAGCATCCGCTCTTGAAATGGAAAAACGCCTGCGCAGCGTTAATGCATTAACATGGAAGTTTTGGTGAAACAATTTAGCCCCCTCTAAGGAGGAAGCCAAGCATATCAATTGACCTCTAGTGGCTAAATCCGCACAGGCATTACCTTGGGATAACAGACCAGGAAGAGAGGTGTGAGCCCGGATGTGCATTGGATAAAAAGAAGCAGTGCGGTTAGAGATAAGCTGTTGAAGCTGAGTAAAGTAAACAGACACATTGTGGGCATCACTAATAGTTCCCACGGCCTCCAGGACTTTTAGTGCTTGTACCACATAACTGGAGTCCGAAATAAGATTAAAAGGAAAAGAACACTGTTTAAAAACTTCAATAACAATTTGTAGTTCTACCCATTGTGGATTTCCAGGAGCAAATTGATGCTGGATAGGGGGAGAGTCATTAATTACGTAGGCTCCCATTCCAGACTTGGAACCATCAGTAAAAATGTTAACAGCCCCCGGAATTGGACTGGATGAAGTTACCTTAGGGAAAATGATGGGATGTTCTTTAACAAAATGGAGTAATGGATGAGAAGGGTAGTGATTATCAATACTCCCTTGAAACGAGCAACACAGAATAGCCCAGTTGTCTAGAGTAGCACATAAAACATTAAGTTGAGCTTTAGTGTAGGGTATGATAAGAGAAGAAGGTGATTGGCCGAAAAATTGAATGCTTTGTTGAATCCCTTTAAGTGCCAATGCTGCAACAGCATCAGGATAATATTCTAAGGATTTTCCTGGGGATACATGTGGGTGGATCCATAGTAAAGGCCCATCTTGCCACAGTACTCCAGTAGGCTGCCGCATAGTGGCAAGCACACATAACTGGAAAGGTTTATCACTCTGGAGCCTGCATAGAGTGGCATGCTGTATAGCTTGTTCTACTTTTATAAGGGCCGCTCTAGCCTCAGTAGTGAGGCTACGAGGGGAAGCAAGATCTGGATCACCCTTAAGAGTAGCATACAAAGGCTGGAGCACAATATTAGGAATATGTAAATATCCTCTTATCCAATTAATATCTCCCAGCAATTTTTGAAAATCATTTAAAGTTCGGAGATCTTGAGTCCTGATGGTAATTTTTTGTGGTTTTAATTTGTCATACCCAATTGTCGCTCCCAAAAACCTGATAGAATCTCCCGTTTGAACCTTTTCAGGTGCGATGTGCAGTCCATGTTGAGCCAACAGCATCACGAGTTCTTTATAAGCCTCATAAACTGTCTGTTCTAATTTTGCGGCCAATAACACATCATCCATATAGTGAATGATCTTGGTGGAGGAATACTTATGTCTGAGAGGTGCGAGTGCCTTTCCCACATACATCTGGCACATCGTGGGACTGTTAGCCATCCCCTGTGGCAACACCACCCACTCAAACCTTTGATCTGGTTCCTCATGATTACACGAGGGAAGGGTGAAAGCAAAACGTTGGGAATCTTTAGGATGCAAAGGAATGGAAAAGAAACAGTCTTTAATGTCAATAACAATTGTATGCCAGCCTTGAGGAACAGAGGAGAGCAGAGGCAGCCCTCTTTGAATGGGCCCCATAAGCTGCATCTGAGCATTAACTGCTCGTAGATCATGCAGTAGGCGCCACTTCCCTGATTTTTTCTTAATGACAAATATGGGAGTATTCCATGGAGAAGTAGAAGGTTGGATGTGACCCAAATCAAGTTGTTCTTTGACTAGATCATGGGCTGCTGCCAATTTAACCGAGGGAAGAGGCCACTGAGGCACCCAAACAGGCTCCTCAGTGAGCCATGTTATGGGTATTTGAGCCCCAGTGGCCCCTAGGAAAAACCCAGACCAAACCTGTTAAGCTTTTGATGACCTTGCACAGGATGCTTACGTCCCTGTAGGTGTCTTCCTAGTCCTAGACCTGACTTATACCCCATATTTTGCATGATATGTTGAGACACTGGGGAATAGTCATTACTAAGAGTGAACCCCATGTCTTTCATCAGATCACGGCCCCATAAAGAAATAGGTAAATCAAGTACATAAGGCTGAAAGGTACCATCGCGTCCTTCCGAGTCCTTCCAAGATAGATGTCTACAGCTGATTTGAGGGGCTTGGGCATATCCAAGTCCTCTTAAGGATTGATC
The DNA here is from genome assembly GCF_048772815.1 of Callospermophilus lateralis. Lineage (NCBI taxonomy): Eukaryota > Metazoa > Chordata > Mammalia > Rodentia > Sciuridae > Callospermophilus > Callospermophilus lateralis. The sequence continues at coordinate 104,634,507 of NC_135313.1, read as the reverse complement.
AGAAGCCTGCACTGGCCATCCCCTAGACCAGTCCTTAAGGGCTATGATACTACGATCTGCTCCTGTGTCCAGCAATCCCACAATAGATTTACCCTCTATGCTTAATTCCAAAGTGGGGCGATTGCTCATATCCAGTGATAAATAGGCACAATTTCCTCCGGTGGTACCAATCTGATTTCCTGTCCGTGACCTTGAGTCAGCAGGGAAGTGATTATGCAAACTAGGCAAAATTAGCAATTGAGCAATCCGATCCCCTGGGGAGATAGACACAATGCCCCTTGGAGCTTCCACCATAACCTTTACTGCCCCTACAGTATCAGGGTTTACAACTCCGGGGAAAACATGAAGACCTTGTAGGATAGAGGATGCACGTCCAATTAACAAACCTACAGTGCCAGGGGGTAAAGGCCCTTTGAACTCAGTTTCCACCAATTGGACTCCCATCTTAGGTGTTAATACGAGTCTGGAGGTGGAACAGAGGTCCAATCCTGCGGCACCTGTAGTGGCTCTCCGCATCTCGTGGGATGGCGCAGAGAAGGCCATGTCTCGGGTTCGGGTGTGACATTCTCCATTGCCCCATATATTCGTGGGCCCTGGGGTCGGGGGCCCCTTCGGCCGTTTTTTGGCCCAGCTGAAATAGGCTGTCCATGGATGTCCCTCACTGATCTACACTCCCTTGCCCAATGCTTCCCCTTTTTGCATTTTGGACACAGCCCCGGTTGACGAGGGCCATTAGAAGGGCCACCGCGAGGAGGTCCAGTAAAATTGCCTTTTTTGGGACAGTCACGTTTGAAATGGCCGGATTGACCACAATGGAAGCATGTTCCGGCACCAGAACCGCCCCCTTTTGCAATCCGAAGGACAGCAGCTGCAAGACCTGCATTAGTTAAAGGTCCTCCAAGCTCTCTACACACTTTCATCCAAGCTTCCATGCCCTTGTTTTTATAAGGAGCGATTGCTGCTTTACATTCTTTGGTGCATTGCTCAAAAACAAGTTGTTTAATCAAGGGCATTGCTCTATCAGGGTCACCAAAGATTTTTCCTGCGGCATCCACCATCCTAGCAACAAAGTCCGAGAAAGGTTCTGTGGGGCCTTGCATGATTTTTGTTAAATTGCCAGACACTTCTCCTCTATTTGGGAGTGATTTCCATGCACGGATACAAATGTTATTGATCTGTTCATATACCTCAGGGGGGTATCCTGTTTGTTGATTAGCAAATCTGCCTTGTCCCAAAAGCATTTCCTTGTCCCAATGGGGGTGTCCCGCCGCATAGTTTTGGGCAGCCTGCTCTACAGCACCCTCTAGCATAAAGGCTCTCCAGTCCAAATATTTGCCTGGAGAAACACAAGCCCGAACAAGGCTAGCCCAATCAGAGGGAGTCATACAGTATCTAGACAGACTCTCCACCTGAGTTAATGTGAAGGCGGCATCCACCCCATAAGTACGCACAGACTCTGCCAGGGTCTTCACAATTTTGAAATCTAAGGGCTCATGGAATCTTTCCCTATTGTCATCCTGGAAAACTGGATAAGCAAGACCCATCTCAGCATTAACAGCCCTCCATGTTTGGGCATGGAAAGCTCTCCTCGAAACACCCTCACCGTACGGCGGCGGGTCTGGAGGATCATTTTTCTTGAGCTCCTGTTTATTTTTATTCCCTTCTCCCATAGTTAAACTCCCTAGCTGCCGAGACAGTCTCCCGAGCTCCTCCTGTTCATCCTCCTCCTCTTCTGACCCACTTTTGCATGGGAGTGTGCGCAGTGTACTGAGATCTGGATACAAGCGTTTCCTCCCCCGTTTCTCGCTCTGCACATTCCTTTCCTCCTGAAATATTTCACTCCGTGCCAGAGACAATCGCCTCCTCCCCTGTTTCTCGCTTCGCACACTCCCACCCTCCTGAAATACCTCACTGCCTGCCATTTCTGATTTTTCTTCATGTAACTGCTCTAAAACTTCTTGTCCTTTAGTAAGTGCTTCCTGACATCTGCTATCTGTGAGGCAACTACAAATCATCCTCCAAAGGGGTATCACCCCACCCTCTAATATGCCCTGCTCAGAAGCAAAGTCAAAGTCTGTGCCTAACTTATCCCAGCTAGGCAGAGTAAAGCTGCCCCAGAACGGAAACCACGATGCAGCAATATCTGTCTTTTGTAAAAATCTCTGTAAAGTACTACGTTTCACTTCTAGGCCCTTGGAACGTAACAGGTTATCTAGGGCCAGGAGAAGCGGACTTGAAGATACGGCACCCATGACACAACAAAAGACACACAACAAACAAGAGTGAAAGTAAGAGCAAAAGTACACAGTGCAGCTGCAATAAGATTTAATGCTCTCTCTGGCTTTACAGAGGAGCTGCCGCCTTGACAGCGGGTCCTAAATTACCTAGGACTAATCCCCGCTTTAACCGGGGTCCCAATTAACCTGGGACTAATCTCTGCTTTAATCGCAGGTCCCAATTAACCTGGGACTAATCTCCGCTTTGATGCGGGTCCTACTTATCTAGGACTGATCTTCCGCTTTACCTGCGGGTCCCACCTTACCTGGGGACTAATTGGTGCACCACCCCTGACTGCTGAAAGTTCTGGTTCCCGGGTCTCTCGGCACCACTTGTCGCGACCCCTTGCCCGCAAGGAAGACGCAACTCAGGAATCTTCTTTCAGCAGTTTATTCAGGCCTTGATTTAAGTATCTTTTAGTGACTCACTTTCTTTCTTCTTCCTTTCTGAGGGCCCAAGCACAGCCTAATAAAGCCTCCCACGTACCAATCTTAAGCTGCCGCGTGGGTCTTTCTTATAGGGTGACAAGAGATAGCGTGCCAACTCTCCACAAAGGAATTTGATTTATCACAGGCCACAGTGGAAGCCGGCGCCATCTTCTAATGGCGGCCACAATTTACAACAATGGCTTACTACATCTAAATATACTTTAAAATTACAGAAGAATATATGACTAAAATAGAGAAAAAATGCAGAAAATATTATATGCCCTGTGATAAACAATTGATACTGGCACTGGAGCAATTCTGGGTTATGTAATGCAGTGCTAATAAATGTAGGCAGGTGCTTCACTTAAAGGGTTGATAGGTGCCCTGCTGCCAGATCTACAAGCTGCACTGAATAAATGAAACGAAGCAATACCGTGTCTTTTTCTGTTGCTTCTTTTGTCTTTTATAGTCTGTAATTGACATTCCTTTTCTCATGAGCCAGTCTGTATGAGAGCCATAGAAACTTCCACACTCACACCTTTTCAATGTTCCTCCCAAGTTAGGACTGGCTTGGCACTGTCCATCCTAACCTCTGGAACTCAGTCCCTGCACTGACCCCGAGGTGGGCATGCCCATGAGCACTTTGTTGGTCTCAACCTGAGCTAAACATGACTCATTAGAGCTTAGTGCACTGAGTCTCAGCTTTGGATTGTGAAAATATAGAAGGAAAACACTGAATGTTATTTGTAATTGGTTTCTTCTTTAAAAAAAAATTATTTGATGGTGGAATGTGATGGACATTATTATCCAAAGTACATGTATGAAGACACAAATTGGGTGTTAACCTACTTTATATACAAACAGAGATATGAAAAATTGTGGTATATATGTGTAAAAAGAATTGTAATGCAAAAATCCAAAAATAAAACAAAGTACATGTATAAAGACATGAATTGGCATGAACATACTTTATATATAAAGCTATGAAAAATTGTACTCTATATGAGTAATAAGAATTGTAATGCATTCCTCTGTCATGTATTTAAAAAAATAAAATCAATAAAAAATTATTTGTTATTTTTCAGTTATATGTGAGATTAGAATGTATTTTGACATACCATACACACATGGAGTATAACTTCCCATTTATGTGTTTGAACATGATGTGGAGTTACAGGGTTGTGTATTCATATATGAACATAGGAAAGTCATGCCCAACTCATTCTACTGTCTTTCTCATTCCCATCCCCTTTCCCTTCCCCCCACACCCCATTGTCCAATTTGGTCCCTGCTGCCCCACCCACCTGTTGTGAGTCAGCATCCACATATCAGAGAGAATATTCAGCCTTTGGTTTGGGGGGATTGGCTTTTTTTTTTTTTTACTTAGTATGATAGTTTCCAGTTCCATCCTTTTACCAGTAAATGTCATAATCCCATTCTTCTTTATGGCTGAGTAATGTTCCATTGTATATATATACCACATTTTCTTTATCCATTCATCTGTTGAAGGGCACTTAGTTTGGTTCCATAGGTTATCTATTGTGAATGGAGCTGCTGTGAACATGGATGTGACTGCATCACTATAGTATACTGATTTTAATTCATTTGTGTATATGCTAAGGAGTGGGAAAACTGAATCAAGTGGTGCTTCAAGTTTTCTGAGGAATCTCCATACGCTTTCCAGACTGGTTGCACCAATTTTTGGTCCCACCAGCAATGTATGAACGTACCTTTTTTTCCCACATCCTCACCAATATTTATTGCTACTTGTATTCCTGACAATTTTCATTACAGATGATGCCTACCATATAACCCACGGAAGCATAAGCTTTAAGGGTAGAACATAAATCAGTCACAGGCTTTTAAAAATATTTTGTTGCACAACTGAAAATGAGTTTGATATATGGAATATTTAGCTTCTGTGAGGGAACCCATTTACTTACTCATGGACACATTTTTATGGGCATCTGTTCAAGACTAAAGGGGCCCTTTGTCATCTTAGGTTGTCTTAGGTAGTAATGGCCACCAGTGCTTTTGACCTTGCTCTTAACGTGGAAGTTTCCAGTTCGTCACAGACCAGCCCAGACCATAGAGTATCACACTATGGTACTCAGCACATATGTGCTATCACACCTGAGGTGGACAATAGTGACGAGAGACTCAGCTGGTGTTGCTGCACTGTGTTTCTCACGGCTTGCTCTCCTCCATCCTTTTCTCCTTGTTGACCCAGAAATTTGAGAGGAAGTTCTGGGGCCACATACAGCCCTGAGAGTCAAAGACTGAGAAGGACGATTAAATTGAAGTATCTACTAACTTAAATGGTTCTTTCTCCTTGCCTCCAAATGGCCGGTCGCTTCCTATTCTCATCATCATCAATACCTTTTAGTCATTTTCCTATCTCTATTCTATCTCTTCTCACTTAATATGGAACTAAACAATTATACGGAAAAATGGTAAAATATATAGAAAATCAGAGTGGAAAGACAATATCGAGCAATACCTACCCTGGGAAGTCATACCTCATACCAATTCCCCATCATTACTTACAAAAAAAAATTATATCAAGTGTTTAAAGTTCTCTGGTTAAATACATAAAGGAAACACCATTTATGGGCTTAAAAGATTCAACAATGAATATATGTAAATGACTTGTTAGGACTGTTGGAACCTGGGATAACTGAAAGGGATTCATCTGTGGTTTTAAGTTACTTTTTTTTTCCTTTTTTTTTTTTTTTTTTTCATTTACTAGAAGCCAATTCTCTCAATAAGACACTTGTATGACAAAGACACTCAAGGGGGAAATAGACAATGTAGAATCTCAAAGCATTACAGGGCTTTAACTTTTCTTCACTTTAGTTGTAAAATCTAACTGTGCAAAAATACCAAGTTTAAACTGTGATTTTATGGGTATAGGTACAATTCTTTCTCCTTTATTAGTTCACACAAACCTTTACACGTTTTTTTAGTTTAGTGATGATTCCTGGTACTTACTATTTGCATTACATAGCAGGTATTTATTCATTTTTATGCTAAATACTCATGATTGCATATGGAAAAAATTCTCCCCAATCCTGTGTTATTAAAACTCTTAATTGTGTTGAGACATTCTTTGCTCAGAGAAGTGAATATTAGACATGAAAATCCTTTCCCAATGTTTATTTTAGGGGTGGGGAAATGACCTTGTTACAGCATTTCACTTGTGAGAGAAACAATGAGAAGTGATTTAGACGAGTTCTAAGAACAATTTACTAATTTCAAAAGGGAATAATGAGAAGAAGCACATTATTTTCCACTCATTATTGTCATATCTGAAAAAGCTTATATATATATATATATATATATATATATATATATATATATATATATATATATCTCAGTAACTTTTGCCTGTGAGGAAATTGGACATATTAAGCATAGCAGAACAAAAAAGGTAGAACTATAACAGAACACCTGAGGCTGGATAATTTATATGAAAAGAAGTATATTTGGGCTCATAGTTCTGGAGGCTGATAAGTCCAAGATTGGGCAGCATGCTTGGTGGAGGCCATGTGCTGCTCCTTAATATCATGGAAATCAGGAGGGGAGAGAGGACATGCATAAAAGGGAAAAGAGGACAAGACACTCATGATAGTTGATGAATTTCTGCAAGAAAGGCATAATCCAATCATAAGGACACCTCCCCCATAACCCAAACAACTTTCGCGAGGCCCCACTTCCCAACACTGTTGCATTGAGAAATTAAAGTTTCATTACACGAACCTTTGGAGACACACTCAACCACAGCAGCATCTATACATAACTTGCTTAGGACTTTAATGGATTCTGGAAATATTTATCAGATAAGTGAATTCTGAATTACTGCTAAAAGTCCTTTGGAAATGCTCAGTACAGCCAAACTTATGATAACCCTTTAAAGAAGTTTACTTATCATATTCTAAAATTTGATGACATAAAATAAATCAATGGACCTAGTGTGCAATAATATTAATCAAATCTAACATGGTAAAAAAGACTAAATACTAATGATCGCCTATGCCTATTCTAGCTCATGCACATGAGAATAATTTGAGGTTTCTAGATCTCCAAATATATGCTTTAAAAGAGAAGAAAAAATGTTTTAAATATTGTCCCATTAGATTTTACACATAAGTTAAGTGTCCAATAATGACAAATATCTAAAGGTAACTTGTATTATTATATGCATAACTTTTTGCAAATATTTCAAAAGATCGCCAATTACTACTTTTGACAGTGATTACTAAATATAAAGTATCAGAGTAGGTAAGAAAGTTGATGGTGTAAATTTTTTCTTAAAGACAGCATTTTTTTAAAAAGTCTGAAAGACTAAAAATCATTAAACAGATGCAGTGTGAAACACTTTTAAATGAGATTTCTCCCAGGTAATTAGAATGATAAAATACTGCTATATAATATAGTTACCCTGGTCTCAGAACTCTTAGAAAAATCTAATATTTCAGATAAGCTCCCTAAGCAAAATTATATTACATTGTTTAATTAACAGCAGTATGCTTTGATACACACGATACACATGATACCAAACTGAAGAAGACAATTTGAAAAGCATAAACATTGCTTACTTTCTAGTAATAAAAGTGAAAACCAATATTTGGAGTTGTGTGAGTATGATCTTGTCCCTCATAAGCTTTTTTATAAATTATAACTGAAACAAAAATGTCAGGCTACAGTATCCTAACAGATCAAGGCACTATTTAATGAAACGGGCGGAAAAACAATCTACAATCAGTTGTGTAAACTCAAGTCTCAATTTTGGTTGACCTGAGGCAAATGACAGTGTTGTAATAACAGGACTTGCTATTTATTCACCCTGAGGTGATTAAGGCACTCTCCAAAATGAGTGGCTCAATGAAGGAATGATCAAGCTAAAACATCACTGTTGAAGAGGCTATAGGTCTCACGTGCCTTGCTCATCAAAGATGAGAAACATCTGCAAACTTTTTAAATTAATCCCCATATCTTGAATATTATTACTTGCACCAAAGGAGAGTCAGACTCTGAGTGTTGAAGCTATTTAATAATTCATTTACTCCTCCAATTAAAACTTCTTTTTAATCTTCACTTTGTTCATTAGGAGATTATATATAATGATAGGAGCATATAAGAAATAGGGTCCTAAATTTAGTCTAAAATACAGGAGGGGTCACAACTCACAGCTTTCTTGCAAACATCTATTAGCTCAATATTTATGATAAAAAACACCTGTGTGTGTGTGTGTGTGTGTGTGTGTGTGTGTTGCTGGAGATTAATCTCAGGGCCCTGAACATCTTAGGAAACACTCTACCAACACTGTGCCACTTATCTACACCCATTTAAGTAATCTCTTGAATTTTTTTTTTTTTATTTTTCAAGTCACTGGTTATACACTGGTAATATTCCATTGTGTGTCTCTCTGTGTGTGTGTGTGTGTGTGTGTGTGTGTGTGTATCAAAGTTTCCCTATCCATTCATCTAATGAAGGGCATCTAGGTTGGTTTCACAATTTAGCTATTGTGAATTGTGCTGCTATAAACATTGATGTGGCTGTGTCCCTGTAGTATGCTGTTTTTAAGTCCTTTGGATATAAACCAAGGAGTAGAAGAGCTGGGTCAAATGGTGTTTCCATTCCAGATTTTCCAAGGAATCTCCATATTGTTTTTCATATTGGCTGTTCCAATTGGCAGTCCCACCAGCAATATATGAGTGTGCCTTTTTCCCCACATTCTCACCAACACTTGTTGTTGCTTGTATTCTTAATAGGTGTCTTTCTGACTGGAGTGAGATGAAATCTTAGAGTAGTTTTAATTTTCATTTCTCTAATTGCTAGAGATGTTGAACATTTTTTCATATATTTGTTGATTGATTGTATATTCTTCTCTGTTCTGTTCCTTGGTCCATTTATTAATTGGGTTATTTGTATTTTTGGTGTTAAGGTTTTTGATTGCTTTTTATATCCTAGAGATTAGTGCTTTATCTGATGTGTGAGGGGTGAAAACTTGCTCCCAAGATGTAGGCTCTTTATTCATCTCACTAATTGTTTCTTTTGTGGAGAAGAAGCTTTTTAGTTTGAATCCATCCCTTTTATTGATTCTTGTTTTTAATTCTTGTGCTATAGTATTCTTGTTAAAGAAGATGGGGCCCAATCCCAATGATGCAGATTAGGGCCTACTTAACAAAAGAGGTGAAAGACCTCACTAATGAAAACTACAAAACGCTAAAGAAAAAAATTTAAAAAGACCTTAGAAGATGGAAAGATCTACCTTGCTTTTGGATAGGCAAAATTAATATTGTCAAAATGACCAGATTCAATGCAATCCCAATGACATTTCCCATATAAATAGAAAAAGCAATCATAAAATTTATCTGGAAAAATAAGAGACCCAGAATAGCCAAAACAATCCTCAGCAAGAAGAGTGAAGCTGGTGGCACTGGTATACCAGACCTTACAGAGCAATAGTAAGAAAAACAACATGGTGTTAGCACCAAAATAGACCTGCAGACCAATGGTGGAGATTAGAGGACACAGAGAGAAACCCACATAACTACGGTTATCTCATATTAGATGAGGGCACCAAAAACATGTATTGGGGAAAAGATAGCCTCTTCAATAAATAGTGCTGGGAAAACTAGAAATCCACATGTAACAAAATGAAAATAAACCTCTGAATGTTTTCTTTGATATGTGGATGATGATCCATAATGGGGTTGGGGGAGCATGGGAGAAATGGAAAAACTTCATATAGGGCAAAGGGGAGGGAGGGGAAGGCAGGGGTCAGGTTATAGGAGAGACAGTGAAATGAGATGGACATCATTACCCTACGTACATGCATGAAGACATGAATATTGCGATTCTACTTTGTGTACAACCAGAGACCTTTCATCCTTTTGTTCCAAGTGAGCTGAAATGAGACCCCATCTTTGGTGGTAGTGGAGTCCACCTTATAAACCTGAAATTCCACACCAACAGGCAATAGCAGGTGCCTCTTTCATTCCCACTCCAAGGATATGAGAAGTCAAATCAAGAGTTTGAATTTGTCCCCATCTAACAGGGATGAGGGATTTTCCTACTTCCTTTGATATCTGTGAAAACAACCTGGGAAGCAGTAAGAAGCTGCTGTGCCTCTCCTGCAGCCAGGTGGGATCAGCTGACACTTACTGGGAGCCAGAACACCTATATTCAACTAGGCAATGAAGAGAGACCACAGACTTTGATGATAATAGAGATGTGGTGTAGAACGAGAACTTCTGCTTCAATTTGGCAATACTAAAGAAGTACACTCTTTTCCTCTTACATAATGGTGACAAAAGAAAAAAATCCCCAACGATAGAGAATTAATATTATCCTGATTCTGTGAGGCACAGTGGTCCGTTCCTGTAATCCCAGTGGCTTGGGAGGCTGAGAAAGGAGGATGTGAGTTCAAAGCCAGCATCAGCAATTTAGTGAGACCCTCAACGATTTGTTGAGATCCTATCTCTATATAAAACTCAAAAAAAAAAAAAAAAAGAAAGAAAGAAAAGAAAAGAAAGAAGAAAAATTGGTGGGGATGTGGTGAAGTCCCCCTGGGTTCAATCCTTAGTACCAAAAAAAAAAAAAAAAACTATATATATTCCAGATTCTCATAGTACACACAATGTCCAGGTATCAATGTAAAATTATTTTTTCATAGTACAAATAATAAGATATCAGAAAGGTTATACAAATATAATCAATACGTGCCAACACTAGGATGACAAAAAATTTTAAATTATAAAAATTCTCATAACACTATAGATCCATCAAAATGGAATTCTAAAACAGACATTTGTGTAACCTACAAAAGGTAAAAACAAAATTTAAAAAATAGCAAAGCAGATATCAAATACCACAAAGAAATGCCAAAATAGAATAGTGAATGTAAATTTTAACATACCAACAATTACAATAAGTGTAAATAATTTAAATTAACCAATCAAAAGACAGAAATGGGGAAAATCGACTAATTCCATAATTCACTATTTGACTATTTTAGGACGTGACCCACAGTATGGTCTCTTAAAGAATCTTGTTCCATCTATAAAGAGTAGGTGTCTGGGAGTTAATGGATAAAGGGATATGTTATACAAACAATCAAAAGAAAGTGATATTGCTATGTTAATGCCAGTTAAATTGTGGAAAAAAGAAAATCAGAGAGAGAAATTGTATAATTATAACAATCTATCTACCCATACTACATTGCTATTGTAAATGTTTATATAACAAAGAATTAGCACTGTTAAAGCATGTGAAGCAAAACCTCATGGAACTGTAAAGAAAACCAACAAATTCACAATGGCAGGTAGGAACTTCCAAAACTCTCTCTCAAAATGTGATAGACCAGACAAAAAGCCAGCCAGGATATAAAAAGAAGTGAATACTTCCATCAACTTAGAGGATCTCATGCACATCTCTAGAATACTCACAAAAAAATGAAAAACTATGCTTTACTTTCTAGTGCCCACAAAACATACCCACACAGACCATATCCTAGGCTATAAAACAAATCTGAACAAATTTAAAGAAATTCACACTGCACAGGGTGTATCTGTTATGAAGGAATAAAACTAGAAATCAATAACAAATAAAAGCTTCCCAAAACTTAGATACTAAACAATGCACTCCTAAATAATCCATGAATCAAAGAGGAAGACATAAAAGGAATAAAAATATACACTGAAGCTGAAAAAACATAAAAATGCAACAAAAATTCAAAAAAAAAAAAAAACAAAGCAGTTCAGAGAGACCTATTTATAGCTGGAACTATATACATTAGATAAAAGCAAAGTCTGAATTAATAATTTAAGCAACTACCTTAAGAACCTAGAAAAAGAATTTCAAAATAAACCCAATGCCACTAGAGGGAAGGAAATTACAAAGATAAAATCATAAATGAATGAAATTGAAAACAGGAAAACAATAGATAAAATAGAGTTCATTATTTAGAAAGATCAATAACATTGATCTAGAAAAACAACCACAAAAATATGTCTAAATAATTTGTTTACAACAGTGCCAATCATTTCAACATAGGAAAGACAGCCTTTTCACTGAGGGAAGAAAAGTTAAAAACCATTAAAACTTTTAGGAAAAAAAGTAGAAACTCCTTCATAACAAAGGTTAGGTGGAGTTCTTGGACGTGGAAAAACAGAGTATGATCCTTCAGAGGTAATGTTACTAAATTCGACTTTTCAACTTTAAAATCTACAGTCTTTTGTCTGCATTGACAAACATCTTAAAGTGGTCACCATATATGTCTCAATAACACTATAGTTCCTTTAAAATGGAATTCTTGGGGGTGGGGGAAAGCTTTGTGTAACCCAGAGAAAGACCAAAAAAAAAAAAAAAACAAATGAAATTAAAAAAATAGAGAAGGAAAAACTAAGCAGAACAAAAAAATGTCAAAATAGAATGACCCTGTTCAGAAGATGAAAAAACAAGGCAGAAATTATGATTAAATATTTGCAAATCATAGATAGGATGAAGGGCTAATGCCTACAACATTCTGAGAACTCAAAATCTCAATAGTAAAGAAAAAAAAATCCAATTAGAAAATGAGCACAGGACACAGATTTCACAGTGAGAACATGGGGCAAATGATCACATGAGAAAGTGTTTAACATCATTAGACGCCAAGGGAATGCCAATTAAAACTGCAAACTCATATTGCCATACACGCATCAGATGGCTTAAGTGAAGAACAGAGACTCCACCAAATGCTGGTGAGGATGTGAGAAGCGGACAAACATACATTTCTGGTGTAAATGTAAAGCGACACAGCCACTGTGGGAAACACTTCAGGAGTTTCCTAACACCATAAACAGTCAACTATGCTATTCACTACCAATTGAACTCCTGGATGTTCATTTTAGAGAAGGGAACAATTGTGTTACCAAAAACAAAACAAAACAAAACAAAAAACCTGTATATATTTGTTCATAGCATATCCTGTAATAGTTAAATTATTAAACAAGGTATGGTACAGACACACTATGGAATGCCAATCAGCAAAAGAAGCAGTTAAATACTTACAGAGGCCACAACAGGATTGAATCTCCAGGGAATTATGCTAAATTAAAAAAAAAAACTATTTTCAAAGATTACATACCAGAAAATTTCATTCATACCACATTTGAAAGGCAAAATTATAGAAATGAAAAGTGGTTGCCTGGGGTTATGAGGGGCTATAAATTTACTATCTCTTAACTATACCTCCTTTCCATATACATAAACAAGAAGCCCATTTTCAGGAATTTTATTTCAAAGAATTGATATATAGATCCAGTGTATATAACTCACAATAATTAAAGAAAAAAAAAATCAACTCTTTTAATCAAATCCAAGTCCTTTTGTTAAAAAAAATCTACTTATTAATGTTTACATACAATTTAAAAATTAACATTAATCTTAACATTTTAATCTTGCACCATTGATATCCTGTTTCTTTTATCAAAATATTATAAATGACTAAAGCTTTCTAAAAATTATATTATGATTATATATTTAATATTTTGAAATTTTTAAATAGAAAAAAAATAGTTTACCAATATTTACCAATATTTTTGAAACTTAGATTATCTGGGTATTCGTCCCCTAGAAGTACCTCAATTTGTCACAATGGAAAAAATGATCAAAGTCTAATTCTCAACTTAAATACATTCTTATTTATTCTATAAACAAACAAAAAAAAATCATGGAAAGCTCTGCTGCAGTCCGGCTGCAGCAAACACCTGGGGGTGATGAGCAACTTGTGTAGATTGATACAGCAGGAGTAGGAGCCATTTATTGTAGGACAGGAGGGGTATATATACATTCCACACTGCTTATCTTAATTAACATAAACTAGATACAGCAGTCAACCAATAAGAAATCTCCACACTTAATGGCATTATTTCACAAACTACTCCCTCTGGCAAAATGCCAGGCGCCATCCAGACTTGTTTACAAACCTTAACATTAACCACTCCCTCTGGCAAAATGCCAGGCGCCATCCAGACTTGTTTACAGACCTTAACAAAGCTCAATGTTTTTGATGAATGAATAATAAATTTATTTCTATTCATCCATGCATGTGTTCCTTTAGATGTGATAGGACAACTCGCGGGATGTTCCTGATAGAAATGTTCACAGCTCTGGAGGCTGAGGCAGGAGGATTGCCAATTCAAAGCCAGCTTCAGCAATTTATGTAGGCCCTAAGCAACTCAGCAAGATCCTGTCTCTAAATAAAATGTTAAAAAGGGACAGGGAATGTGACTCAGTGGTTAAGTGCCCTTAAGTTCAATCCCTGGCACCAAAAGAAAGAAAGAAATGTTCTACATCTGGTTGGGATCTTGTACTTCAGTGTACCAAGATATTATCATGAGCAAAACCTATATGAAGAATATGCAGGATTTTCTGTATATATGTTCTTGTCACAATATGAATCTGTGACTATCTTAAAGCAACACAACTAATGTAATTTAAAAAGCAAATCATAGTCCACCAGTAGCTAAACTGGTATAGATTCAGATAAACTGCAGCTCACTTAAGTTTGAAAACATCTTGTTCCAGTGATGAATATTGATTGATTTATCTTATTCCTTCAGGCTTATTTGAAAATTTGGCACATCTGAAACACTGGCGTATGCTCACTTTGATAATCAGCCATCTAGCTGCCTCTGGTCAATCTTGGGAATAAATAGAATTTCCACATTAGTTGTACCAAAAGAGTTGGTGGATAGTGGGGGCATATCTTTACTCTGGGAAAAACTGTTCTGTACCAGTCTCATGTATTCTTGACTCTTAAAACACATGATTTTGTCTCCGAGGTTGTTTTGCGTACAAACATCAAAGCTAGTTTATTCAGATGCTTTCTATCTACCTGAAGGAAAGAGACAACAGTATCATTGTTCAGTAGCTCAGAGTTCATTATCAAAGTTCAATTTGTCACAGACAAAAAGGGTAAGTAGCTATTTATTCAAATAAACACTACATAGTTACCTGAATATTTACAAAGTAGAATTATTTCATTAAATATTAAAGTACTTGCTAATAGAAGGATCATAAAGTACACTAAAATGCATGCTTCTTTTATTGATTGCTGCATAGTCGACTAATTTAAAAGCCCAGAAACCCAGTGAATTAACCTAATAACATATTTCTTCTTTCACAGTTTTGGATACTGACAAGTCTTCTAGGGTTGTTTGTGGAGTGAATGGATGGCCTAAAGTCAGGCCAATGTATTCTCTACTGAATATTTTCACTGTATTTAGAGACCATCATTTGTATTTGTCAAGTGAATGGATCCATGCAGAACAAGTTTTACCATAGGCCCTCTCTGTGGTTGTTAGTCATAGCCTCCTGTGAAACAGTAGAAATATCACCTGAATTTCCAGTTCAAAGGAGACTAACACTAACTAGTTTCCAGTACACAGGAGACTAACCTCTAACTGTAGTAGCTGCCTGCTTTGGTAAACAAAAGTCCATGAACGTCTCCTAATGACATCTATTTCTCTTCTATCATTAGATGGCATTGTCTGTAACACCAAAGAAAAAGCATGCATTTCATGTGTCTTTGTATTTACTGGGATTTGACTTGGTGAGAGACAATAGGCAAATTATTTTTAGTTTGCCTAGTAGGGGTGAAATACAAAAAGGACTTAAACTACTTAAAGAATGCTTCCTATTCTTTTAATTCTCTGTCCAACATATTCTTGCTCATTAAGATTGGAAAGAGGAGAGTTAAAACATGAGAATTTACTTTTCTATAGAACATTGGTTAATCTTTTTATCTCCAACAAAAAAATCTATGTAGTCATTACAATAAAAATAACAAATTCTGGTAGAATGATACCAAAAGTATAAAATGCATCATCAACTAACAGTAGAAATATCACCTGAGTTTCCAGTACACAGGAGATATTTTCCAATTACTTTCATCTTCACATAAAACATTTTGTTAATTTAAAATTAGAATTTAAGCATGAAGGACATTATTTCCTCCAGGCTTCCTAACCAAATTAGTATGTGCAATTTCAGTCTTCTTTCACCTTCTAATCTTTGAAAATCTAATAAGGCAAATGTTTTTGTTCCAATATTATATTGTTATATCAAAGATACCTTATTGCCAGTTTTCCTACTTTCCTGAGTTCAATGACTTTTATATTAAACTTTAGCAAAATATTACTTGCATGAGTAATTTTTACTTTCTATTATCCCTAAAGTATAACCACTATCTGTTTAGTAATATAAAAAGTTATGAGGTATCCTTTCCTAAAATAATATTCAAGTATATTAATTACAAATTGATTCATTATGGAAAACTCAATTTACAGTATCTCATCCAGATTTCAGAATTCTCATGAGGAAGTACTTATTTCTTCAGCATATTTCTTGAAAGGATTTATATTAAAGTTAGGAGATGAAAATTAATAATTCAGTAAGAAACATCAATGGATCACAAGAAATAATTTCAAAATATAATCTTGTAATTATTTATAGAAGATTTTTATCTTAGGGGATTCTAGAAAGTTTATGAAAATTATCTATCTACACTTCAAAAATCAACAAATGTCATTTAAATCTTTGTTTTTAGCCTAAATGTTTCTATGTAATCACCAAAGATTTTATAAATATCTACAAAATATTAGTTTCAAAAAGTATAAAGAGAGATTTCTGATAAATAAATTTATAATAAATGACTTTTTAGATATCAGTAAACTCATCTTACCATTGATGGATAAATTGGCTTTGTTACTGTTTTTTTTAATGCTATAGGACCAAATAATAATTAAATCCATCATCTCTGAACCTCAGGAAAAATAAAATGTATATGGTACTGATTTAGGATCCTTTGTGATTCGACCTATCAAAGTTCTTATAACCCAGGATGATTATTGAGGTGTCTATTAAAATCTTCACACCATAGGGCATTGATATACCTGGAAATTGACTAATTTTAATGATGTACCTTACACTTATTTTTAAATTCATTATAAAGACATCTTCATGCATTGAATGTCATGGAATATAAAAATACTTTCTTTTTTAGAAAAGTTGTGTTTCTCTTATGTAGCTTCCACAATTTAGTTCATTCCCATGGTTTCTTTTTTGATGATTCTCTCCACATGATCATTCACAAACACATTTTTTCCCTATCTTATCATGTACATGTTAAAAAGTATCATATATATTCTTCTTATTGGTATTACATTGCTGTGTCTTCTCTATCTTTTTAAAATATCATCCATCATGCCTAACGCATTTCTTCTTTCATGATAGGACAAGATTCTTATTGTTGTATCCATAATCATTCTCCCTAAAGTATTCATATCACTTTAACTCTGGAAATTTCTTCATGTTACCAATAGGGAGAGGATTCTCAAAGTGATTGTTAAGGACTACTGCTTTGAATGATAACAGACTATGAGGAAGTTTAGATGAATATGGATATAATTATATTAGTTTCCTATTGCTGTCCTAACAAATTAACAATTCTTGGTGGCTGGACAACCTAAATTGAATATTTTAAAGTTCTGAAGATTAGAATTTTGACACAGTTCACACAGACCTAAAATCAAGCTGTTGGCAAGATTGCATTACTTCCTAGAATCACTAGTAGGGAATCTCCTTTTCTTTCTCAGACTTTAAAATCCATCTCAAAACCATGAGATACTACCTCACCCTAGTTAGAAAAGACACAACAAACACACAGGCAAGCATGCATGTGTGGTGTGCGTACGCGCGCGCACACACACACCCCATAACCAAATGCTGGCAACAATCTGAAGGAAAAAGAATTTTTATATACTGTTGATGGGAATGGAAATTAATAGTCATATGGAGAAATAAAAAACCTGAAAATAGAACTACTACATTATCCATCTTTCCCACTTCTGGGTATGTATCTAAAGAAAATTAAGGCAGCATTTCAAAGATATACCTGCAAACCACTGTTTATTATGAGACTATTCACAATAGATACAATATGTAATGGTCTCAGTGCCCATCAAGGAATGAATGGGTAAAACAATGTAGTGTGTGTGTGTCAATGTAATACTTGCAGCAAAATAGATGGAACTGGTAGACACTATATTTTGTAAAATAAGTCAGTGGAAAACAAGTGCCACATGTTCTCTCTCATAAGTGGAAGCTAAAAATGTCAATGTGAAATTAAAATAATAATTGGAATTGGGAGAGATCTAGGAACTCTGGATAAAGAAAAGTCAAATTTCTTTTTTTTTTTTTTTTTGTTTTTGTTTTTTTTGTGTTTTTTTTTTTTTTTTTTTTTGGAACTAGGGGTCTAACCCAGGGCTTTGCAAATGCAAGACAGATGTTTTGCCACTCAGCTACATCCCAGCACAAGAAATAGGCTTCCATGTAATATGTGTGTACTGATGAAATCTGATTTCATTAATGTGTACTATTAACACATATTGATAAAAAAGCACCATCCACATAGTTTGGTTTGTCATCTCCTTCTCCCCTTCTTTAAGGCAGCAAAAGTGCTTTTTCTTTCTACGACTCCTTCTTAGACTCTGCCTGGGTAAGATCTGTACTTGTAGGAACACAATGTGATCAAATTTGGCCCACCTCGGTAGTCTAGCACAATCTTTCTTCTCAAGGCCTAACTCCTGAGTCACATTTCCAGAGTCCCTTTTGCTGTGGAAGGTTGCATATTAGTTCGTAGGTCTCAGGAATAAAGACATACACATCTTTGGAAGTTGTCATGTTGTCATGTTGCTTATCAGAATCACAATACATTTCCACTAATAAATTAGGAATGCAAGCTACAAATGTAGATGTGAATTTATTTTCTCCTCATATTTCCCTAAAATTTTCTCCGTATATTTCCATCAAATCTCACTCAATGACCTCTTTCCTTTCTTGGTTTTTTGTTTGTTTTAACCAATGCATCCTTTCCTAAAGATTTGCTCCTCTGTATCAACAGCTGTCTATGAGATTCTTCTCTTACTCTAAGAATTATTTTTCAAGTGATTCCACGCATGTGGCCCTCAAACCTCCTCCTTTCTGCTAGAGAAAACACAATGTACTTTCCCTTGATGATTTTATGATACATTTCATTCCTCAAAATGCTTTCGAGGTAGAAAAAATATATATGCCATACATGTCGACACCTCCTTATTTTTAAGCTGAACCCATGCTGAAATGCATCATTGGCAAAATTAGTTAGGAATTTAAACTTTTTTCCCCAAAGATTTTGGCAGAACTTCCTTTTCAGCTTTGGTGTCTAGTTTACATTTATTATTTCCTTAACTTTACAATATTAATCTATTAATCTGACAAATAAGATGTGTGGTATTTGGACAGTCTTCTTGAGTTGGAGATAAAAAGCACATGGCCAATATGTGTTACCAGCTGTTTGAACAAAGGGCAGTTACTTAAATTGACTCAATTCATGATGCCATGATGCCTGATTTCTTACTTTAATTATTAATTTTCAGGATAAGATGAATGTATAAAATATTTACGATTGCATTATTAGAAAATGTAACCAAATATTTTAAAATACTTATTGAAAATTATAATTCCAACTATAGTTTCATGTCTATCTAATAGATAAAAGATTTTATCTTATATTTGTACTTCCCAATTTTTTCTTCTTCTGTATAGACTATATTTATAGAAATGCTATAAGCTCTAAACTGTGATTATTAATATTAGGAAGATTTTTAAATGCAATTTCTTATTGTTAAATGAAAGAAACTGTTTCGTTGACTGGTTTATCATCTCCTTATCAAAGAAAGACTTTTATGTATGGGAATCATAGTGTATAAATATGAACTAAAAAAAAAAAAAACAGGAAAGGAACAACACTCAGTTTGTAAGAACAGAGGCTTAATTTTCCAGGAAATGTTAGGATTAGGAAGTCTGACTCCAGCTGGGCATGGTGGTGCATGCCTATAATCCCAGTGGCTTGGGAGGCTGAGGCAGGAGGATCACAAGTTCAAAACCAGCCTCAGGAATGGTGAGGTGCTAAGCAACTCAGTGAGACCCTGTCTCTAAATAAAATACAAAATAGGACTGGGGATGTGGCTCAGTGGTCCAGTGTCCCTGAGTTCAATCCCTGGTACACCCCTCTCCCCCCCAAAAAAGGAAGTCTGATTCCATCCATGCATGTATAATATGTGAAAATACACTCTTAAAAAAAAAAAAAAAAAAAGCTCTGGGAGAGATTTGCTTTCTATTAATAGAGACAATGGTTGTGAGATTGAACAAAAAAGAAGTCTAAAATTTCTCATAATATTAATCATCTATTGAATACTGATGTATGGTAAGTGAATTCCATATTAAGCAATATATATCTATTATCTTATTAAAACTTAAAACAAGTCTGATTGAAATATTGCTGATGATATTTCACATAAGAAAGGACCAGGGACATTAATTCTCAGATGAATGAATTAACAACCTTGGGGCTACACAGGCATTGAATGGCTGTGCTAAGATTTGAATCAGATATGATTTCTAAGCTAATGCTTTCTTGGTCAACTCCACTTCATTAAGAGACCTGAGATGAAATGATGTGTTTATGTTAAGGGATGTGGGCGTTTCAGCCCATGGAATGCTAGACAAAAAATTGGATACATTGTTCAATATATTCTTCATAGCAAATTTGTTTCTCATGGCAGGGAAAAATCATTAAATTCTTGTAACCTTTTGCTAAAAGCTAAGATGATAGCAAGAAACTGACTTGTTTAATTGTGGTGTGCTTCACTTAAAAATAGGTGCTCATTGTTGCTCAAAAGGCAGTCAAAGACACCTCCTTAACTATCCTAAACAAAATACAATAATCATAAGATGAGACTCAAAATACAAGAGGGGAAAAAAAAACCCTTAGGTTGCTAATAATCAATCCACAAAGGATTGCAGCTTTACTATTGAACACATATATGATATATTGTTTTTGATTTAGTACTCATTCCTACCATGAGCTATAATATAAATTGACACTCCATTCGTGGGGGACTTTGTAATAATTAAAATTCTAGAGGAGAGTATTTAAATTTAAATTCTAGCTCCAACCCACAAACATCAGAGATTCATAATCCAGATGCCTGTGTTCACAGCTTCATGTGTTCAATTTATTTCACATTAATAAAAATGACACATTGAGTAAAGTTAACACTTTAACCATCATAATATTTGTCATAAAATATTCCTAACTTTATAATTGCTAATTTTCCAAATTTTACCCTGTTTAGAGCATAATGCCACTCTTTAAATTAATTTGAAAATTTCTGAAATTTCAGATAAAACAAAATTATTATGATTCAAAAGTTCCCCAGGATTTGATCTTGGGTTACCTCTCTGACCTGATTTTTTTTGGAGTGGGGAGGTCTCTAATTCAGCCATCTGGGTTTTTAACTAATCACAGTGACTTTTCATAAACATTCCTGCCTCAGAGTCTTTGTGCATTTAATTTCTCTGATTAGAAAATTCCTTATGTAACTATGTAACTCTTTCATAACATATAGTTCCCAACTTCAATATAACTTTTTCTCACAAAATGATTATTTGTATGTTACTCATTCACATTACAATTATGTTTGTATTATACTTAATATGAGTCAGATACTTTCAATAGGGTGGAGATAACACCAATAAATAAAATTTTCCAAGATACTTCATCTATAGTTTGGTGTTTCAGAGCAGCTCTGGTGTTATGGAAATGATGGACTAATTCTGTTTTCATTTATATTTTGATGAGATTCTTCCAAGTGATTAGAGATTACACATAATATATTTACTAAGCATGATTTACTCAGTGAAAGTTGTTTTTTTTAATTTACTATGTCTTCCAAAGCACAGACCATATGATCTTGATCTTGGAAGAGTGTTATGATTAATTTTATAATTACTGAGAACTGGAGAAAATAGTGAGAGTTCTAGAATCCTCATCTTCCCCCCAGCCACAACTACACAATTCAAGTTTCCAAACACACACTATATAAACTTACATTCAGTGAATTTCCTGTTGCTAGTGATCTTAATTATCAATTTTTATAATAGTGTTATGCTTTATTCTTAATAACTTTAATTATGATTGCATTTATAAATTACTATTAAAATCAATAATAAAATATAGTTCATAGTTTCAGGGAGCAATTACTACTTTTTATGACTATCTAAACCACTTACATATCATCCTTGTGAAACTCCAGGTATAATTAGTTCTGAAAACTTATGGACAATTTTATCTGTCCTGAAGTGTCTGCTTCATGTATGTGAAATGTGTATGGTATAGTGTTTATGGGTTTGGTGGAAGCAGAGGTGAGATTGCTATTTCCGTGTGCTTTGCCTATTATCTGACTTAACCCTGTAAAGATACTAGGCAGTGCTCTAGGAGCAAGGAAGAACATACCCAAGGGCATGAAGACATTATCACATTAGCTACCCAACATAAAACCTGCCTTATGATGTATGTCACTGAATGATAAGTGGTAACTGTAAACAAAAGACAAATAAAATTTGTAGATCTGTCAAAGCTACCATAAGGAAGAAAAAAAAGTTTCTCCTTGGGAAAAAAAAAAAAAAATTCCACAGGTGGATATTTTAATTCCAGGGTTTAATTCTTACTTCTTACAAAACCAGGAGTCATTACACAGGAACAGTCTCAACTTCCTGCCAACAACAAAAATATTTACTAAGTCATATGGTAGTTTCATTTTCTAAAATAAGACATATCCCAACATGTGCCTGAGTTAATCCTTTTCTAGGACTCCAAATTCAATTTTCTCATACCTCCTAGGAGATCTTATTCCCATCATTATTTTGTTCTATAACATTCCTATCAACTACTGAGTCATTTATATTTCATATTCACTTATTAAGCAAAGATGAACCAAATAGATAGATGGTAAAGATCTCTTGACAACATATGTGGGAAGAAAATGCAAAATGACTTCTGGGAATGTGTGAAATGAAAATATCTATGTATTCTCTTCTAATGAGGACATAAATTCTTAACAAACCTCAAGAGGCAGAATTTATACCATCTAAATAGAAAATTCTATCCAAAATTAAAGTAGGAAGATAATTGATAAAAAAAAAAAAAGTTTTCTAAATTATTTAGGGTAAATCCCTGATTATATCCTTCTTAGAACATATGGGCCAAAATGGTTTGTATAAGTATCTCCTAAAAGTTCATGCTACAAAAATTTGGTCTCCAAAGTTTACTATTAATAGGTGTCTGAGCCTTTAGAAAGCAGGGACTAGTGGGAAGTCCTTATGGCATTGAGGGTGTTCCCTCAAAGGGGATTATAGGATTCCCATTGTTTCCTCTTCCTTTCTTTCTTTGTTCCCTGACTCAGGATATGATGAATTTTGCTCCTTATTGGCTTCATGTTTAAGCCAATAAACTAGAGACTAGTATCTCCAAATCTGTGAGCCAAAAAAAAAGAAAAAATGCTCTCTTTATAAGTTGATTATGTTAGGTGTTTCGTTGCAATGATTGAAAGTTAACTAACACAAACCCTTTTCAGTATTAAATATCATATGAAAAGGTAAATGTGGAGTAAACTTCAGAGCCATAAAATATTAAATAGGAAGGAAAGTATTAACTCATGGCTTGAAGATTAAGAAAAATAGAAAAGGTAAATTAAATGAACAATAAGTTAGATATGCTAATTAATTAAAATCAATAATAAATAAAGGGTAGAATCATTTAAAATTCAAAAATTTTATAGATGTATCTAATAAAATATAAATGGGAGAGTATATGAATGTTTAGAATATGAATAAAAACAAATACATAAAACATTATTTGGAATACAAAACAATAGAAAATAGAAGAATGGCAAAAATCTTTGTTAATATGTGAAATAAAGTTCTATTGTGTATTTCTGAGATACTAAGTTAAATGAAGATGAAATGGAAATTTAAGTAAACCAACACTCATGAAATAAATTTCCACATTTTCCAGAGAACTATATTCAAAAACAGCAGAGAGCCCATATGGTTTCTAAAAAGGCTATTTGTAAAGTTCTATTTGTGATTATTCTGAACTTTCAGTCGTGACAAAAAAATGCAAAGCTGGTTTGAGCTCGAGTGTGAGGAAATTTTTCAGAGCAGATGGTTCTCCTTTAGGAAATGAAACCAAAGTCCAAGATTGAAATCCTGAGTAAGTATTCTCAGGATATGTCTCACAGACTAGGAAAACTTCGTAAATGTCAAAAGGCCAGGCAAGAGAGACTTGCATATAGCAGACTCATCTTCCTCAATAAGAATGTGAGTCAAAATAATTTTAAATCCCTTCATTTCTATCGTCACTTTTGGAGAAAATAAGAGAGAGAAATAAAATTGGCAAAAGTTTTATTTCTATGGTATTAGTAGTTTGACATTAAAAAAAAAAAAAATCAGTCTTACTTAAGAAATGGAAATATAGCTTACCCAACAAAAACTAATTAGAAAGTAAACTAGGCAATGAGGTTTATGATGAATATATATATATTCATATATAATATAAACATTTATTCTATAAGATATGTTACTTTTATATATATATTCACATTAATAAATTTTGTATATATGCACACACATTTTTGCTACAATGATCACAAAACATTTACCTTCATAAAACTTTTATGTGTTGTTAATTCTCTACTTGTTCTTTACAATAGATCTCTAGGACTTTTTCAATTTGCTTGATTAAAACTCTGTCTCCATTCAACAGTTCATTTCCTTATCCCCCACACACTGGCAACTGACATTCTATTTTTGGCCTCTATGAGTCTGATTACTTTACCCTCTAGAAGGAGAACCCTGCAGTGCTTCTTCTTTTGTCATTGGCTTAACTCACTTAGCATGATTCCCCCATGTTGTATCATTAAGCAGGATATATTTCTATTTAAAGGTTAAATAATCATTGTACTTGTATTCCACCTTTTCTCATAAAGGCATTTTGGTCCATATATTATATTGTTCTTAAGCTTGTGTCTTTCTAGATAAATAAGTGCTGAGACTCCCTTTTCCGATGTCTTACTAATTTTACTCCTTTAGCAATATTTAGATTAATACTAAAAAATTTAATATTTTGTGTTTAATTTATTACCTGCTATTTAGGAAAAAAGGAGTTTCTGTAGGTACAAAACAGAATAGAAGCAGATTCTTAAATTTGAGCATTTCCAGACCACTACCACGATTTTTCAAGTGCACTCTGGTTTAGCAGAATGGAGGTGTCAGTGGAGTTTATTCTCCACAAGACCCTGAACATCTTTGTCTTTGATTAGGAAATATCACTGTAAATGTAATCAAACTTACAATTCTTGTTTTTCACCCAGTGATAGATGATTTCTGAGATCCCTTGCATGTTCTTTGAGGAGTAAAGAAGATTTAGAAGATGTAATAAGCACCAAAACTGCCTTTCAGATTTGAAACCATACTAGACAGTTGAATTTTTAGCTTGATATGTGTTATTTTGATTGAACTATATAATAAACCTATATTATATCTTTATACCTAAAGAGGCTTTTAGAAGACTTAGTTCTGCAAATTGAATTAATTTTTTAAATAAAATATGTCTAGTTAGTAGTAAGAATAGATGTGAATAATTTTATATTTAATATACTAGACTTCATATAATAGAGTAAAGGATCCTATAAAAAACCGTCATGAAAAAATGGAATTGCTACAGAGCAAAGAATACATGTTTGAAGGTCACATGACCTAGATTTGGATCCTACTTACCTCACTGTGAGACTTAATTATTTTAACTGTTTTTAGAATCAGTTTCTACACATGCAAAAAGAATAATATTTACTTTGTATTATTCTGAGAACTAAAATAATATTAAACTTTGTAAAACATCAGGTAGAACGCTGTGTCCAATAAATATTAGCCATTACAATAATAAAAATACATTTCCATGAACTCATTGTTCAAGGCTAAACCAATTATAGATAGGAAGTTTTTCTCAGAGCCTGTGAAATGTGGTTCAGGAAAATAAAAAGGTCTTTTTGTAGTGTATAAAAACAATCAGCGTCTTATTAGAGAAAGAAATCTCAAATGTTTTATGAATGTTGTTTAAAAAGTAACCTCAGTGTTTTCTAAATTTTCTTGTAAATTATAATGATGCTATAGATAGAAAGTACCATTGGAAAAGAAAATACTTTTAAAATCTCTAAATCCTAAGCTCATATTGCCTTAATTATTTATAGCTGTTTCTTAAATAGAAGGATATCCCTCAAAACTTCATGACTGGGAGATGTATTTTCTAGTGCTCATGAATTCTGCATATTTTCAACTGTGCATTGTTATGTTACACTAAAATAGAATATTAATAAAGGATCATCAGGGTATCAGTTGTATTGATAAGCAGTGTGAGGTAATTTCAGTATTGGTATTTGTACTTACATTTCAGATTGGGTTGAAACAGAATAGTGATATTTCCTCATAGACTAATAAAAGCTGAGACAGATTTCAGGTAGCAACTGTGTATTTAGGTTAATTGAAGATAAAGTAATATATAGGAACACTGTAAATCACTATTGATGAAACAGAGAAAAATCATCAGAGAACTGAATAACCTTGGACTGGAATACCAAACACAATACAGCCTGAGTATCAGGAGTCAGGACTTGAAACGCATGCATGAAGTATTCCTAAAGTACCTCATTGCGCTCCTATTAGGCAGCACTTCAACAAAATGGGAAGTGAGTTCTACTGAACTATTTTTAGTGATTTAAAATGCAAAGGCTTATAGTCTTATTTGTATTTTGAGCTGTTTAAGAGTTGAGATTATAATGGGAAGGAGTTTACACCCATATATCCCTGTAATACTGAAATAAAAATAATTCAAGGAGATATTTTTATTCTCTTCCCTAAAAATGTTTGCCACTTATACAAGTCAATAAAATACTGATGGAACACATGTTCCTAAGGTTATGGTTCAGTTTCTAAGGAGCCCACCGAGGTTTTTATTTGGTAAATACCAGGATTTGTTTTTGGAAGGCAAAATAGCCTAACAGGCAATACTATTAAGATCTAACATTGTTAACAAAAGAGGAATTTTAAAACATGTTCCCTTTTACCATAGGGTGTGAGATGAACAATGTCAATTCATATTAATCAATAGTAACAAAGAATGTTTTACTAGAGATTTTTCTACATAGAAGTTAACAACTCATACGTGGAGAGACTAAAAGCTAGACAAAGCACGAGTGTACCCTGTAGTCCTATGATTCTGTCATCTTCTTGAGACAATAATTTAGAAAAATGCACAGTTTCTGTATTTACAGTGCCTTCTGCTTTCTACCACTGTAAAAATTTCTGTATACTGACCAGGCTGTGTCTTAGAAGGTATGAGTTGCTTCACTATCTGGCTCCTAACTTCCTTTCTGGTTTTGTCTGTGACACTTGCTGGGAGCCACACGGCCTGTTTGCACTGCTCCCTGCTGAAATCATAGCTTTAAGTGCACTTCACTGAAGATGCTGCTCCCTTTGCCAAAAAATCCATCCTGCCCTCACTGTATTCTCTATGGATCCTTACTCTTCCTCCAAGGTTCTGCTCTTCCTAAAGCCCTTCTCGAAGCTGATGAGACTTGGCCCATACCTTAAGTACTCATCAAAATAGCTCACTTTTGCCTCTGGATTCAAATCACATTAGATATGATGCTCTATTTCCATTATTCCAAATATGACGTCTGAATCCATAACTTCAATCGTAAATAGCTGTATGGCAAGAAGCACGTCTTAATCAACTTTGTTTCTCTAGAACCCTGCTAGATTATCATATAATAGGCCCTAAATAAATTAATGCGAATAGTTAAGTGCAACTCATGGGAAATCACTATAATCAAGTCATCAAGAGAGAAGACAAATTGTAGATTTCTTGTTTTCACGAAAGGAAGTAATGTTTGATCAGCAAATGTCAATTCATAAGTGGGGCACGTGCCAAGGGAATTTAATTTTATCTTAAAATTGAGAATAGCAAAAGCCGAAATACAAAAGAAGTTTTAACTTGAATTTTTGTCTATGGTATTGAATAATTGATATAGACATTTGTATCAAATATGATTAACTCAAATATGATTTAAGTCAAATATGATTTCTTTCATCTAAAATGTTTTTATGACAAATTTTAAATAATGTATATTTTAAAAAATAAAATACAATAAAGTCTAATGTTAACTCTGAGGCAAGTTTTCATATATACACATGTGTCAAGAAACCCATTTAAAAGAATATATTATCTAAGAGAATTTCATGAAAATAAAAGGGATGGGGGGAAGGAGAACAGGAAAAGGGAAAATTCTGAGGAACACTATTGACCAAATTATATTGTTATATTGTGTGCATGTGTGAATATATAACAATGTATCTATTAGGTAGAATTGTAATATACCAGTAATATGGGAAAATATATCATCTAAGTGTTTGGTAATCATTTAATTTATTCCAGTATATACTTTTCTCCATGGTAAGAAAATTCAGCCAAAATTCCTGTTTGTGAAACTAAACAATTTATCAAACAATCTAAAAAATACATATAATAATTACAAAAAATGAAGTGTTACAGAAAAAGATGTCTAGCTTTATGAGAACACATTTTGTGTGCTAATGAGGCAGAGTGGTGTCTGGGAAAGTTTTGCTGAGCAATTTAACATAACCTGCGATCTAAATATTGAATTTGTCTCCTCTCAGTAGTCTATAAAAGTGCTGAAGATATTGTGTTAAATAAAATAAATATATATCACACCATCTCCCTTGGATACACAAAATCCTCCAACATTAAGCAAATGGGAAACCAATGGAGGGTTTTGTACATGGGGAGAATTAAACTGATTTGGTCTAGATTGTTTGATATTTGTGAAAAATTAGTCATAAAACTTGATTTGCAAAGCAACTTATATATCAGTAATATGAATAGTGGTAAGGAAAGTCATGCTTTGAGTCCAAATATATGAAACTGGGAAGAGGAAAGAACACTTTCTAGCAACAAATTTAAAAAGTTGTCATTCTTTTCAAAAGACGTTTATGTCATAGTTGACCAAATAAAGATTTGCACTGTTTTTATGAAACTCTCTTCAAACGTTAATCCAAGTATTAAAATAATTGATGATTACTCGGTTTATAAAAGTATTTACAATAGGTTTTCTTTATTTGAAGGTTCATGTCACATATTTCATATGGTGCTTATGGACTTGTACTTAATTTTTTATCAGAAATATTTTCTGGAAAGAATGGACTATTTTTATTTTGGACGTGGCAAGTTTGAAATTCAGTTTAGCCTACACTAATTCTGATGAGTAATTATTGAACACACATAAATTTATGCAATTTCTATTACACATGACAATACTGCAGTGTACAGAATGTTGTATTTGGGTGTGGAAACAGACTGATTTGTGAGAACAAAGTGATAATAATAAGAGACACAAAAATACAGTCAAGTTCAAAACCTGGGGGCTTCAAGTTAGAAATACAAAATACTATGGAGTCTAAAATTTTTTTCATGCATATACATTTCTATGTGTTAAGCCTATAATCTGAGTAGCAGGCATAGTTTTGCTTCATAGTTTTACTTGTTCATTATGCAGCTTTAGAAAATTACTTAGCCCCTGTGATCTGCAAAAAGAGAATAATAATATACACTCTGACCGAACTGTGGTTGGGAACACATAAACTGTTACAGGTAAAATGCTTGATGTAATGAGGCTTGAAGGACTGCATCTTAATCAAGAGACAGGTTATAAATCAAAGGACAAGTTAATCAAAACTAAAATGTATATAAGTATTAGCTATCTACATATTTACACAGCTAATATATGTGTGTATAAGTATGCACATATTGCTAGATGGCAAAAGATATTTAGACCTTGATATCAGCTCCTTTGACAAGTGGACAGTAAAATCCAGAAACATGTATCACACAAAAATTGTGGAAGATGTAGGGAAGTGAATCTTGATTTTCTAACAAGAAAGTACAGATGAAACACAAGGCTTTAGCTCTTCTGTTTTCAAGTTTAGATAATTTATGGCTTTCCTAATGCAGTTTTCTACCATTCTTTCACTTTCCTTCCTTCTGTTCATTCAGATTCTCATTACCATCTAGCTTAATGGGAATCCCCGGTTTTCGCACATTCCAGGTGGTCCTCCTGAGTATCTTTTTGCCCACTCAACTGAGTTACTCTTACTGTAGAAAACTTCCTTTATTCCCCCCAATAATTATCAAATGTATCTGTTGAATTCATTTCCACCAATTAGATTCAGAGGCAAGTAAGGTAGGGATCACTTTCTCTTCATATATGCATGCACAGGTCAAAAAATAACGATTGCTTTTGAAATGTGAAGTTCTTTCTTTTTCTTTTTCTTTTTTCTTTTTTTTTTTTTTTTTGCTTTTCTGTATTTAGACAACAAATATAATTGAGATACTCTAATCTCCTTTTTAAAATTTTTATGACCTATATGCCCAAATTTTTGCTATGTAAAAATGGGTAATCAAGTCTGAATTTGCAGTGACTATGAACACTTAATGAGAATGATAAATATATTTACAGAAGAAGCACCAAGGATACGGGCTTGTAGCCACATATGTATGCATAATGAGAATTTACGTCTTCCTATTCTCTCTTATTACTGTGAAATATGCTCATGTTAAAGTTTACAACTAAAAGAAAACAGATGGTGGAGACAAATATAAAATGGGATACCAAGATTCTTCTCAAAATTCCAGCAGAAAGATGCACTCCTTTTTTTTTCACAAGACATCTGTAATAGACAGAATAACTATATAAAACTATAAATTCTAAACTATAAATTTAATTGATAGCAAAATTCTTGCTAACAAAAAATAAAAACAAAACTTGTGAAATTTGACTGCAAAAATATTTATGTATAATAGAGAAAAGATAGATTCAAGCTTTCTAGAGTAATTCTCTTATTTTGTTTCTATAGATAATTTATATTGGATTCAAAGCCTCCTGAATAAAAAAGAAGAATAAAAGCAGGGGGCGGGGTGGGGCACAAGGAAGGAGACATTACAGAGACAATGCCTGGATATTGGCTAAGAAGTTCAAAGATAATTACTTTGTGATGTGGGATGGGGGGAAGTAAACCTCCCTAGAGGTATGATAAAATTTTATTTTTAAAAATGGAATTCAACCAGAGCCTTGTCTTACATGAACAAAAAACCAACAGTGAATGATTGATTCTTAATTCAATACCAGTGGTAGAAAATGATATATTTGATAACCACAATTTAAAAGTTGATAAAGTGAAGTATCTTTATAACCATCTATTTTATCCCCTTATTTGACAAACATGCTGTCCAATTAGACATGCTGTTTAATTTGGAAATACTGTCATAGTGTGTAAAAGCTGTTTGATGTGAATCATGGATTTTCCCAGCCTTATCACAAATGTGAGCTATTCAAATTCTTTTAGCCTCATTATTTGCAGTTGTAATTTAAAATCATAAAAACCCAGAATTTCCTATAAAATAAAAACTAAGAGGCAAGATAAGAATTATGCCAACTTAAGAAAGTAAAATGACCGTTAGGATCAGAAAAAAAGTTTTGAATAAATATATTAAATATCTTGTTATTATACATAGATCACTAGTCAGAGGCTTATTTTAGCAGTATTTATCTCATTTTTGCAGAAGATGGAGCATACAGTCATTTGATTTGTAATATTGTGGTTTTGTGTATTTTGCAGCAACAGTTCAAAAACTCATTATAATCCAGGTGACATCTTTATTTCTTTCTTGATGATTATCCAATGAAATGTGGTTCAGAGAACAGATTGAAAACTAGATCAGTCTGATGAAAATCTAACTCTTGAGTTAGATGACTATGGGAAAACAATCTAATACCTGTACCAGCTATGGCTCCTCTGTAGAGAATTGGCATAAAGACAAACTAGGATCATAATTGTAAAGTGTTTAGAACAGTGTCTGACACACTTCCAACTTGGAATCACTGACAGGAGAGAATATCTGGCTTGTGTGATATAATTTTTCCATTAAATGACAGATTCCTTTTACAGAGAAAACAAGACTAGATTTCTCAACCTTCACTTCTGAGGATCACACTTGAAAAAATACATTTTCCAAAATAATCCATGCAACACAACATGGCTTTTGGTGTAGTATGTTGGCATACGAATGGCCAACAGTTGGTTGAAAAAATGTTCACTGGCACTAATCATCAGGTAAATGCAAATCAAAACCACACTGAGTTATCACCTGGTTCCAGTAAGAAGGGATAACATCAAATGACTAAAGATAACAAGGGCTGGTGAGGATATGGAGAAAAGGGAATCCCTGAACACAGTTGTTTGGGAATGTAAATTAATACAGTATCATGAAAAACAATATGGAGGTTCAACAATTTTTAAAAATAGAACTATCATATGATTTAGCAACCCACTGCTAGGTATATACTCAAAGGAAGTGAAATCAATGTGTTGAAAAGACATTTGCCCTCCCATGTTTATTGCAATAGTATTCACAATAGCCACGAAATGGGGAAAAACAAAAACAAAAACCTAAGTGCCCTTCAAATAACGAACAGATAAAGAAAATATGGTACATGTACATTATGGAATACCATTTTGACCTAAAAAGATTGAAGTCCTATCATTTGTGAGAATAGGGATGGAACTGGAGAGCTTTATGTTAAGTGGCATAAGTCAGGTATAATAAGAGAAGTAGTACATGATATCACTTATGTGGAATCTGAAAGTGAGGATCTCATAAAGGCTGAGTACATATGGTTACCAGAGAGCAAGTACAGTGGGATGGGCGCAGGGAAAGCTTGACCCTGCGGTCACAGTGAGAGAGAGCAAGAGGCTCTGGGCACCTATGGAGATTAGAGATGATGATTATATAATGTATATTTCAAAAAACTAGAAGAAAGCATTTTGAAATTTGTTCAATCTGATTTAAACATTATACAATGTATATAAGTATAGAATATTATATGGTACCCTATTAACATCTGCAAACTTTTAAGTTTTTGTGTGACCACCTGTTTAGAAAAGCTTTAATTCAGCTGAAGCTTTCTTTTTCCAAGAGACTGTGTCTACCTTTTATAAACTTTATTATAGCAAACTTCAATAATAAACAAAATAATATAATGAACTCTCATGCATCCAACACTGAGCTTCAGCAGTTGCCAACTCATGGCAAATCTTAATTTTCTTCTCATTTCTTGCTTTTATATATTTAAGGGTAGGATAAAATTAAAAATAAAAACAGGTTGTATGAATTAGAAAGTAATGGAAAAAAACCTAAACTGTGAATTAACTTAAAAGTAAGAGTTGCCCATGTGCATTTCTTTAATGTTGTACTCTTTTCATGCCAATTTAATAGATTTTTATTCAAAGATTCAATAATCAGAACTGGTAAAGTTATAGAGAAATAAATCCATCATTTGCATTATGCTTCCAATAATTAAATCAGTCTGAGATTCTTGGATTTATTGACTAACAAAAACAGATAAAGTGTATGACCTGAGCTTAAAATTTGGTGGGAATGTTAAATCCAATCACGTTATTTTTCCAACTCAGTATATGTGATACAATGTCAATCACTGTCATATTAAATAATTCCTTTTCAATTCTTCAGTAAGATTGACATGAAATCATCTCCTTCTCTGTTCATGGTTTTCTGTCTTCAGTCTCTTCGCTTTTCAATCCTTTTGAATATTCCATCTGTATCTGCCTCTTTTGTGTCATTGTGACTTTGCTAATAATTTTGTTTCTTCCTCAAATATCTTTATTATTCATGTTAATAGCATCTGCTTATCAAGCAAAACTCAGCTAAGAGGCTATCTCACTTTTCAGCAGGTCTGAAAATCCCTACTCCTATCATGCTAATTAAGTAGTCTGCTTTTGGGATTCTCCTTTTTATCCCATACACACTTGATGATTATTCTGGTTAGAATTTTGAATAGGTGCTAATCTAGGAGCTAATTTAAAAAGGTGCAACATCATGGTCTTAAATTGTATGTTTATTTTTTGCATTTTTCCTCTTTTGCAGGATCTATTTTCATCATGATTCATCATTAGGATAGCAAATATTGTGTGATAGTTTGATATTTATTTTCTTGTTTCCAACAATGGACTTAATTGCTTCTTGGAGGCCCAAACTCATGTATTAATATCTCCTTATAATTAACACCTAACACAAAGCTACTCATTTTCAAGGCATTTCTTCATCTATCAAAACTAATCACTATTTTTATCATTGCAGCCATATATATTAGCTTTATTGAATATCATCAAAATATTTAGTATTTTAAGTATTTCAAAGAATATTTACTTTCTATATTGCATTTAATTAATTTTTGCCTAGAAGCTCTACTATTATTTTTCAATATTGACATGATATTTTCTGCCAAAATATAAATAGAGTTTGGCAAATTCCATTGTCATAGGTACACATCCACACTATCAGTTTCTCCAGCAAGGTAGTTTTGATTTATTCATTAATCTTGGAAAGGGATATCTATGTGTGATTTTTTAAAATTTGTTTATGTTCTTGTTTTCATTTTAGAATACTGTTCATATTAAAATAATAATTATATTCAAACAAACTAAAATTGCACAGAATATAATTCTGTTCTTGCCAGTACAACCATATGTTTGAATAAAATAAAGTTCTAACACTAAGAAATAAAAATAAAAGTGAAAAAAAGAGCAGATTCTAGTTGACTAAAAGAATAATAAAATCAGTCAATGTTTTTCCAGTCTTCAACCACTATTCACAAAGAGAGAGTTCTTACAATGTGACCATAAAAGACATAATTGGGTAGAGATGTAGTATTATAATGTCATTAACTCCCCCTCCCCCATCTTTAGATTGAGAACTGGTTTCCATTGAGTTTCAAATTTCAATTGCTTCATTTATTTGAGTGGAAGAATATGGTTGATTGAAAGTTAAAGCCCAAAGTCATTACAGCAAATAGATCAGCAGAGATGACTCTCTATTGTTTCTCAATTCAAGTCCTCCCTTCACATAGTTCAAGATGTTGAATTTGAAACTTTTTGCCATTTTTCTCTAAAAGTATGCTAGAAGCAGGAAGATTTTCTATCATTGATTTGATAGCAACATCTAATAATTTAATTACAATTGTTTTAATTATTTCATTGTAACTTCAAGGCCAAGATTTGTTAAAACAGGAATAAAAACATTTCCAGGTCATAGCATACTGGCAACAAAAAGTTATATTTGATTCATTGTCTTGTTTTTAACAAAAATATGTAAAGTATGAACCTTGAAAATAATTTTTTAATAGAAGAAAAGTCATATCAATAGAAAATTCCTTGCTATGCAAGATAGTTCCTCATTTCCACTTTTTTCCTCAATAAATTTTAGAAATTCTAATCCAAATTTGTAAATTGTATTCTATACCTTCGTGCATAGTCTTCCTTTAAACAGTGGTAGTCTACATATCTGTAATTCAGTTCTAGAAAATTCAGTCATTTCTATGTAATTAAGGTTTATAAAATAATAATGACTATGATAATGCATTCCATGGAAAATAATGGAACAGGAATGGGTAATGGAGAACTTGTAGCTGATGTCATGATCAAGGCAAGAGAAGGCATTAGAACAATAGCGTTACAATGCCAATCAGGGATAGTTTTATCCAATAAGTTTTATTTAACAGTGAGATTTATTGTAAGTCCTTAAGGAAGTGTAATTAAAATGTGTCCACTAGTACGTAGCAATTTACTGATTTAGTTTTCTACATCCTTTTTCTCTTCATCATAAACACTGAAGATGGTACTTAAAAGTCAGACATATTTCCTGTCTTGTCCTTTATTGTGAACATGTTGCCATCACTAACTGAGTTAATCCAATCAACTTACATTGGACAAATGCATCATTGGAGAAATCACAAATCTTCAACTCTTTCCAAAGTAAATCTACTTATTTACCACTTCAATAAATTTCTTAACTTCTCTGTATACAAAAACACATAGCTGTACTAGTTGCTTTCATGCATGCAACTAATTTTGATTGACTATTTCTATGTGTGTATCAGGCATCAGTAGAAAAAAGAGAAAAATACATGTAAAACATTCTTTGCTTATTGGATTTTACAATATTTTGGATTAAATTATAAAACAAAATGAACTTTGCACATATAATTAAATTAATAAATATGGAATGGGGAAATCATCCTGAATTGTGTGGGTGGGCCCAAGGTAATCACAAAGAGGAAGGATCAGAGTCAGAGAGAACAATATAGGAAGATATTGCCTTGGTAACTTTGAAGGTGGGGGATGAGGCCATGCGTCAAGGAATGTAGGTGGCCTCTAGAATCTAAAATTATAGGTGTAGATGGTCAGAAGTACAAGTATTCAAGGGAGACTTATGAAATTAATAAAGACATGTTGCACATAGATTCCGTACAGCAGATAAGAGGAGGTGGAATATCAAGAATGATTCCTGGGAAACTCAGGGGTGTAGACCTTTCACTGGAGTTTTTTGAACATGAAAAATGGACCAGATTTGGAACAGGATGATCTAAATCCTTTTGAACCTACTGATAAGTCACTTTAGATATTCAAAGGAAATGCAAAGTAGGCCACTGAGATTATGCTTCTGAATCTCAAGGAAGAACTTCAGATCCTATGGGAATAGAAAAATAATGACAGGCTTCAGTGAGAGTGAAATCATTGAATTCTAAGTAACAGCAGTTTCAAATAAAACCTGTGGCTGAATCCACACTGCAAAGTAGTGAGGAAGAGCTTAAAACGGAGGCTATGGAAAGGCATATCATGGTAAAGTAGTTTGGCTGTGAAATAGAAGAGAGAATTCTAGAAGGTTATAAAGTCAAGAGAAATTTAGACAGTTTTTAACTTTAAAAAAATATATCAGACATCATGCAAATATTTTTAAGAAAAAGCTTTTAAGGAAATGATAAATGTAAAAACAAAAACAAAAACAAAACAAAAACAAAAAACCAAAAAAAAGGCACAACTGACTTTGCAAGTTTCCTAAAAAGTGAGAATGGATAGGAACAAAATCACATGGTTCATTATCCATAAATAAAATAATAACCAGCTTATTTACCATATCAAAATAGGAGAGACCAGGGAAAAGACTATTATGGACAGAAATTAGAAACAATTTTGGTAGCAAGAGAGTCCAAGATTAATGAAAGATGTATGTACACATGTGTGTATATAGATAAATTGATCAATATATTTATTAACAGAGAGACAAGGAGATGGAGAGTAAGGAGAGCAGAGGTTATTCATAAATAAAGTGAGAGTAGATTTTTGAGTTACAGAATTTTATATTGTGTATCTCTGATTCCTTTATTATCTTCCAATGTGCCTGATAAAGGACACACAATTAATGTTGATTAGTTTCCCCTTTACTTCTCTATTTTTTATATAATTGTTGTTTATTCATTATTGTTTAATAACACCATTCTTTAATTAAATAAACAGTTTCTTGAAATTTCCACTAAAAATTACTCATCAAGCCCAACTTAAGTCAATATTTCCCCATTAATAGTATGAACCACCATCCTCTCATATTCACTAACGCAAGTCCACAGCCCACATGCTTCTTTTTCCACATACTATGCATAAGAGAAAGAAATGAGTAACAGGAAAAAATCAAAAGGGGGAAATGAGTTTGCTTCACATTATATATAAAGCATAGAAAGGTCAAAAATGTGCAATACCAGTACCAATGAAATGACAGAAAAAATGTAGCAATGATTGGTGGAGACAGAATATACAGGAGAATATCTAGGCAAATAAATACCGATAAAGTACGATGATAAAAATGGAGAAAAGAGACTATAGAACATGCCCTCCATCTCCATTTTCTCATAGTTACAACAGATTTAGAGCATTAATGGTGAAAGAGATTAATATAGATGAAAATGAAGTAAAATTGCTATATACAAGGAGCTCCTTTATAATAATTATTATTATAATTTTCAGAAAAAGATAAAAAGATTGACAAAAGTGACTACAGAGAAATTTCACACTTGAAACATTTAAGGTCTTCATTGTCTGTAGTTAATTTTAACTGGATATATTAAAATTTAAGTGGTGGGCTGGGGATGTAGCTTAGTGGCAAAACACTTGCCTAACATGCCTGACTTCAATCTCTAATACCAAACACACACACACACACACACACACACACACACACACAATAAAATAAAATAATAAAAAAATAAATTAGTAAAATTTAAGTGATATTTATCACTATTTAACATTTTTACATGAATTTATTATAACTGTCATTCTTTATGTTCACTAAATATATACTCATGTTCTTTATTTAAAAGAATAGGAAAAGACACAACACATCAGTATATAATGTGCCTTAAAAATATGCAGGCTAGGTCAACATGTTCCATATTTATAGGTCTAGCTATACTTGATTATATTGCATTCAGTTTCTTGGAAGAGAGCAAGGTAATTGATTATGTTATTGTTTAAATGAAATGCCAGTGAAAATAATAATTTAAAAACCAGTTTGAACCACCCCTACAATGTTGTACATAAAAAGACAATTCAAGAAGAAATCAATATAATTGAGTAAAAAGACAAATCTCAGTTGCCAGCAACTATATAAATAACACCCATTGCAAAGCTGCTTGCCTTTATTAACTACAGTCCTACAGACCTTACTGTAGCCAAGTATGGAAGCAGGGGTGCATATATATGTTTAACACTGCTTTTTTTTTTTTTTCTATTTTCTAAACAACTATAGCTTTTATAAGATGTGTGTTTCAATGAGTTGCAAGTGCAACTCATTGTAATTGTTGCTGTTATTGTTGTTACCAGGGCTTAAACTCAAGGGCACTCAAACACTGAGCCACATTCCCAGCCCTGTTTTGTATTTTATTTAGAGACAGGGTCTCACTGAGTTGCTTAGCACTTTGCTTTTTGCTGAGGCTGGCTTTGAACTCTCAATCCTCCTGCTTCCGCCTCCTGAGGCACTGGGAGTAACAGGGATGTACCAGGATGCCCTGCTAGAGTTGAACTCTTAAGCAGATGGGTTTTGATCTAAGTATTGAAAGAAATGCTGATCTTCAGGGGAGTGAAATACATTCTAAGAGACACAGACATGAGTAATGGCATAAAATCAAAATGAGAAGAAATGGGGACAAATTAAGAAGGTTAAATAGAACAAAGAGAATGCGACATATTGACCCTAATAGAAAATAAGACTAGAAATGTTATTTGGGCAAAAGAAGTGAAATGGAGTAAAAATGCTTCGGGAACTTTTCAGCTCACAGTATGATAGATATTTAGGAAGTGAGCTTCATTCTATGATCTGTAAGCACAATGTTGCTTTGATGATCATAAGCTAACTAACACTTGTCAAACTCCTAGAACTTGTGGCAAAAGGCCCTAATAAATTTGCTTTGAATTTTAACATGCCTAAGATTTTGGAATGTTAAGAAAGGAATGATGAAGACATTGTCCTTTCTTTTAGTCAAGAGCTAATGTACCTGCTGCAATGGTATAGTATCCAATTACACAGGATATGGAGTTTAAATTACCCAGATAAAACAACATACAACATTGACTCATGGTTGAGAATGGTTTGAGAATAATCATCACAACATTTGGAAGATCACAAAATAAACTATGACTGATGACAAAAACCAAAATGGCCATTTTCCTTTAGTAGCATGGGTTTAAAAGTAAAATGACTATACACTGGGTAGAAAAAAAAAAAAAAAACAGTTACTAAGCATGAAGTTCACTGAATATATTATAGGGATTGGAGTAAGGATTACTGTAAAGTTTAACTTTCAAAGTGTCTTGTATTTTTAAATCATGATTACCAGAGTCTAAGGA
The DNA here is from genome assembly GCF_048772815.1 of Callospermophilus lateralis. NCBI lineage: Eukaryota > Metazoa > Chordata > Mammalia > Rodentia > Sciuridae > Callospermophilus > Callospermophilus lateralis. Next base: position 104,594,983 of record NC_135313.1, on the reverse strand, counting down.
ATAAAGTTTTACTGCAACTAAACTTATTAAACCTTTCTCATGGGATTTTATTTAGACAGCTTAACATAATACCCACACATAAATACTGTGTCATTATGCACCAAGTATCTCAGTGGAATCAGGAAAATTCAGTTAGATTTATGTATATTGCTTTCAGGATGCAAAATAAATGTGCAAAATATTTGAGAATGTTCACTTTGCTAGGCTGTTGTGGTGATAGATAAATGGCTATGAATTCCAGGGGGATAATTACAAGTAAATAGTTCCCCAGGAAATAGCACACTAGTGTAACTTTTCTTCTTTACCCTAGCTGCTAATCCCATTTTATATCATATATAAATTATAAACAGTATGTTTTAAAAATAATTTCATAATTGTGGAAATTAGCAGGATATTTCATTAATTTTTCACTGTTTCAATTATTTAAGTATAATTGGGTGTGAGAGAATGTTTCCCCTTTCATATTAATTAGCGTATATATTAATGAGGGCAAAACTGCTATTATTCTCAGGAATATCTAAGAAATTCCTATCAACACTCTGCAGCAGCAATCAAGTGGGTCTCAAAGGTCACTGGGAAGCCACCACATCTTGTTTCCTCCAGATCCCTATATCTGACTACAACTGTACTGAAAGAGTAACGGTTATTCATTCTTTCACCTTCCAAATTTCAAGAGTATCTCTTATTCAAAAAACTCACAGTGAGAAATATAAAGGAAATGATATTCTGAGAAATGAGGTCCCTGTCTTCTCTCTTGCAATGTTTTAAGTAAAGCCCTTAAAAGAGGAAATCTTAGAGATGCAGAATTCATAGGAGATCTCCCAGAGAAGTTTGTATGTAGAGGAAAATCCAGTAACCTGTCTCCAGGAGGACCAGGAGAGTAATGTCAGAGGAGTTAATAATTCAGCTGACTCCCAAGGAAAACAGGTCCTATTCAAGCAAACGGATGCAAAGAAACAAGGTGGAATATGATGGTAGAGAAGATGAAGCTTAAGCAAAGTCATGGGTGGGTGGGAGCACGTGGAATGTTCAAAGAATCCTAATAGTTGAGGAGAATCCCATGCAGGGTATCTAACCAGCAGAGGGCAAGGAGTTCAGAAAGACAAGCACAAGCAGTTTAAAGAAACTGATTAAATAAAAGTCTTGTAAGAGATAGATACACAAGTAGGCAACAGTGAGGGAGAATGACTCAGAGTGTGTTATGGTTTGGATATGAGATGTCCCCAAAAAACTCATATGTGAGACAATGAAAAAATATTCAGAGGTGAAATTATTAAGACTATGAAAGTTGGAACCTAATCAGTGAATTGATCCACTGATGTGGATTAACTGGGTGGTAACTGTAGGCAGGTAGGGTGTGGCTGGAGGAGGTAGGTCCCTAGGGGTGTAAAGTAGGGGTTTATGTTTTGAACCTGGGGAGCAGAGCTCTCTGTGCTTCCTGATTTCCATGTCCTAGTGGGACACGGTGGCACACACCTGAAATCTCAGCTGTTCAGGAGGCTGAGACAGAAGGATCCAGAGTTCAAAGCCAGCCTCAGCAAAAGCGAGATGCTGAGCAACTCAGTGAGACCCTGTTTCTAAATAAAATACAAAATAGGGCTGGGGATGTGGTTCAGTGGTTGAATGCCCCTGAGTTCAATCCCTGGCAACCAAAAAAACAAACATCTATGGACTGAGACCTCTGAAACTGTGAGCACCAAATAAACTTTTTCTGCTCTATGATTGTTCTTGTCACATCTTTTGGTCACAGTGGCCAAAAACCTAACTAAAACAGTGTGAGAAAGTAGAAAGAGGAAAGGCAATGAGATAGCCATTTCAGACACTAAGTGAGAAATGATGAAAGATTACTTAAACCTTGAGAGTTGATCTTAAATATATATAATGAAGTAATAATAGGAGGACCAAATTAATAATTTTGTTGAGTTGGGAAGGATCCTGGCTTGGGTGTCCGTTTACTGCAGTGTAAAAGGCAGGAGAACAACAGGAGTCTGGACGGAAACCTGGAGTTTGGTTTAAAACACACTTCAGCTAGCATTCTGTGAAATAGGAACATAACATTTTTCAATGTACAGTTATAAACCTAGTCTGGAACTCATAGAAGAAGCCTGAATGAAAAGAGTTCTTGGTGAGTAATTACTGAAGCCTGGTTGACACACAGACTTGAATAAATGTTTATTGAATAAACATGCCAAATCAAGAACAAGAAACCACTTAAGTAGTTAATAAGTGCTCAACAATAGGTTTCAATTGCAGAGTTAAGAAAGTAAAAAAATTGTTCCAGCCCACACAGCAACATGTACATATCTATTTATGTGTATTTGGGTGCAGTTCAGATTTTAAAGTTAAGAAGTATAAGCAATATACCAGAAAAACAGCAACTAACGAAAAGTAGAAGCAAGTATAGTTTTAATTGGACTCCTCATGAGCAACCTCACCAGCTTTATGATTCTGGCTCATTTCTTCACCTGTACAGCATCATTCGGAAAATGAAAATAGAAAAGTCCATAGACTTGACATTCTATAGAAATGTCAGAATCACAGAAGTGCCTTTATAAATTCATCCAAACAATTAACTTTTGTGTTCCAGTTTTCATGCAGAATTAAGTTTGAACTGGAAACGATACTGAACTCCACTAGAGGAGCATATATTTTTGACCATATATAATTTGTCAATTGTTCTTGGAAATAGAATACGTATTATTCAGTGTGGGAAATATAGCTGATATATCTAAATTCTTGAGGTCTTGAATGCGGATTTCCTCTTCTCATGCACTGAGTTTGATTTTTTTTCCCAATTTTTATATTTTAATTAAAAATTGACAAATTATAGATACAGATTATAGTATCTATGGCACACAATTTTATGATCATGTAGAATAATTAGATAAAGCTGATTAACATAGTTCATCTCGATTTTTTTGTAACAAGAACATTCATTTTCAGCTATTTTGAAATGTACATTATTTCCTGTTCACCATGCTGAACTTTATCTCCTGTCTAATTGATGCTCTGTACTCCTTGACCGTCATCTTTCATTTCCCCCATCTTCCCACTCCCTGGTAAATACTTCTACTTTCTGCTTCTTTGATTGTTTTGGGTTGCAAATATAAGTGAGAACATGGGGTATTTATCTTTCTGTGCCTGACTTATTTCATTCATCATAATATTCTCCATTTGTATTGTTATGAATGACAAAATTCTGTCTTTTGTTCTGGCTGACTAGTATTCCATTGTGAATTCAATCTTTGAAGGTAGGAGGTAGGACCTCTATCATGGACAAAAATGTCCTCAACATATAAGTAGATTACTGTACTATAAGGGAAAAGGGAAATTTTTGCCAAAAGATATGCTGGGATAAACATTCCATTCTGGGTTTTTTTCCTTCCTGCTTTCTTTCTCATGGAGCTAGTTTATGTCTTGTGAGGTGAAGAGCATCACTGCGGAGCTCAGCTGAAGTGACATGTTTATCAAAACTTCCTTAGAATTGGTAACTTAGTTATGAAAGTGGTGAAAGCAGCTGTCCCTTCATTTATACACATGTCAGTGCTGAAAGACATAAAGCATTAGGCAACGCAAAACCGAGTCCCCTCAATTTTTTCTCCCATCATTTAGGCCGGAGCTGGCAAATGTCCCCTGGAAAGGTATTTTGGGCTTTGCAAGTTGGAAGGTCTCTGATGCAACCAATCCACTCTGCCAGTTACAAAACAAAGACAGTCAAACAATTTGTTTAAAACAAATGAGAGAGAGGAGGGAGGGAGGGAGGGAGGGAGGGGGAGAGGGAGGGGGAGAGAGAGAGAGAGAGACAGAGAGAGAGAGAGAGAAGATATCAAAAGAAAAGCACAGTCTGAAGAATACCAAGTAAAAGAAAGCAATCTTGCTGTTGACAGTGTGTCCTTAAAATGCTTATTGGCCAAACCCAGCAGTGCCCTTTCTTCTATTTGTTGTTAGGTAAGGTTGCACATTTCCCACTCTCTAAGCCATTTGTAGCGGCTTTGTTGCTGCTGTTACTTGCAGTTCATTTGACCCTAAGTGCGTTGATTCTCTCCAGCCAAATAAAGAATAAAATGCCCAACCTGAACAAATTATACCTCAGTAGTATGGCTCTCATTTGGGTGTCAATGAAGAACCATGTGTTAAAGGCTTGGACCTGGCTTGTTCTCCTGGGAGGTGGTAGAAGCACTTCAAAGGTACATCACAGTGGGGGTCATGGGTGGCATGCCCTTGAAGGCAATTACAGTCTCATCCTTTCTCTTTGCTCCCTGGCTACCATGGGGGGAGCAGCTTCTTCTGTCATGGGCTTCTTCACCCACAGGCCAACCAACTATGGTCTTCAGTCTCCAAAACTGTGATCCAAAATACATCTTATCTCTTTTAAGTGGACAACCTCAGGTACTTTGTTATTGTAATTTGTGGTAATTTATTTTAATCTTAACTGAGCAGTAAATGCTAAATTATATAGGTCTGAGACTCCTGGGGTTGACATAATTGCTCTACTTTGTTATTATGGTCTTTCATTTTCCATAGATTTTTCTGCTGCTCAGGAAGTTGAAAGAGCACAATTGAGTGTCATTTTACTTAATTGGAGAAATTTATTGGTCAATTTTCGTACGCAGGGACTGAGTTTGCTACTGGGATTTAGCATCAAGTAAAGCAGATATACTCTTTGTATCTTTAAGAAAGCAGCATGAAAGACAATCAGATGATCAGAAAATGATGTCTTTACAAACTGTGATAAATGCTGAAAAGTAAAAGAGTCCTGAGAGCTACATTAGTGAGATATGATCTAAGCTGGGGATTAGAAAAGTTGTCTGGTAGAACAATGCTTGAAATGAGGTTGCAAGAATGTTTAGGAAAAGAAAGTGTAAGGATAAACATAAGGCCTGGGGGCCCTATGGCATTGGAGGGACAGAGAGGGGGACCAGGTGCCAGAACCGCTGAGAACAAGGGACTCTTGGTGAGACAGGCTGAGAAGTCTGGGGTGGCCATGTCCTCCAGAGCTAGGTAGGTTTTGTTATAAACAAAGTCACATGAAGTAAACCATGTTCCATTTCTTTCCACAGTAAAGACATAACATCATCCAATATTAGAAGTGGCAGTGGTTCTCAAATCTCTGGCTGGCTGGACTCAAAGTACTTTTTTAAAAATGCAAATTTCTGCACTCCAAACATAATCTCATTAAATGTGGATGATAGGGGCCGAAGAATTTGCATTTCTATGAGGTCCCAGGGATAATGCTGCTGACACGGGAACTGACCACCCTTGAGAATCACTCTTCCAACTGGCTGAGCCAATATTGTTTTCTGTAAGATTCTCATGAAAGGGACAAATTTAAAATTAGGAACAGCTCTCAGTTGTGAGCATGCTTGAATATGAAAAGTACTCTTATGATTGGGAATCCAGAGACATTTTGCTAAATATGTATTTGTCTCCAACCAACATAGGATTCGGGGTTCTTATCTGTGAAATGTTTTACATCAACCCCTTTACTCAGAACCACGGATTTGATCTTCAGAACACCTCGGCACATTAGGTAAATGTGAAATTATAAAAACTTTCCACTGATGAGTCCACTTTCATTAAGTGGCTTCTCCACAGACACCCAATTAAAATGGGCTAAAGCCAGGGCTTCATTTAAGTCTCTTCATTCCACATGCCCTACCCTTTCTGTTATGCAGCATTTAAATTAACATTATGTTTTCTTCCAACATTAACATTTACTGTTTCTATTAAGTGCCTGATAAATTGTCTTAATTGTCATCCCTATACTATTAGCTGAAAATTAAAGCTCAAGTGGTTTGTTATTCTGTCATTATTTTGAAATGTAAGTCAAGTTTATGTCACTTGATGTCCTCAGCAAATGACTTAACTATGATTCTCAACATGGAGACTGGGATGTTTCATATGTCTATTATTCTGTATGAAAAAATAAAAAACAAGAAAAACTAACAATACTGCAATTTATTTGAAAGATGGCAGTAGGGGTAATCATTAAAGCATCTTTTTCATCAAGGGTAGCAATTTGAATGGGATTATATATGTGTGGGTTTATGTAGGAATAAATTACTGCTGAAAACTCTCCTTTGGGTTTATTTATGTGAGAATTTTTCTTCAAGAACCTGACATCAAAATTTGTCCTTTGGATATAGTATAAACAAAATATAACCTCATAGAATACATATACTAAAACTTTATTTCCTGCCTGAATATAATAGTTGATTAAGGTGATTTGTCTCATATTTGTTTATGTTAATAGAAACCTCACTGAGAAGACACCAATTTCTAGTTGTTTTTCAAGATATTACCATACATATTTTAGAGTTTTCTAGTAATATTTTCATATGGTTTGTAGTTTTTCAATATTTTTTCTCACGGTAGATGATGAGATGAAATATTAATTGATTTTACTAATGAAAATGGATTTCTAATGAAACTGAATATCACTAATACACTACAGTAATCAGAAAGATTGTAAAGAGAAATTATTCTTATTGTCAATTAAAACAAACAGTGTGATTTATGAGACTATTTTTTTCCCCAGGTAAGACAATTACAATATTATCTTTACAGGAAAATAAATGCTCATTAAAGCCAAGATGACTATATATATAGACTATATATATATAAATTCATTAAATGGATTTTTGTACCCTCAAAGAGAAAAAAAACAACTGAAGTTGTTGATTTTACGTTACGCCACTATTGTCATATATTTCTTGTTAATAATATCCTGATGGATTTTAAAGAAGGCTCCTAGGAAGAATCTCTTCAGATGTTAGCTAGCCACATCTTTTCTGCTCGATCACTTATTTCTTTATTTAATGTTTGCTATATGGAAAGGAAAGCTCTAGGCATTAGGGATATTTAACAAATTAGATTTTAAAAATGTTTTCAACACATATATATCCAGATGAAAGAAAGCAAGAAATGATAGATTGATGGTAGTTGACAGTAAATTCTATAAAGAATTCCACTGAAAAGTCTGAGATAGTTAAACAAAGGTGTGCTGATCTTATATAAGAGGAAACATTAACAGAGAAAGTGATAATTGAAGACCTGGCTAAAATATGGGAGTGAGCCCTCCAGCTGTGTATCTGGCAAACAGTATCACAGAATTGCAAAGGACACCCTCAAAAGACATGTCCTCTCTGTTAGAGAAACACCAAGAGGCCAGTGAGGAAGCTGGAAGAGGAGAGCAGAGAGTGGAGATGAGACTTGGAGCAGGAGCTAAATCGCTTCAAGCCTTGCTTGAAAGTTAACATCTAGGGTATAAAGAGTACCACAGGTGTTATAGGGCTATTACCACCACAGTTGCTGTATTTGTGAATCCTGGAGATATCCAAGAGCTGGATCTGTAAAGTATTAGGACATGAAGAGCCCATGGCGACGTGGCTATATATCATGACACTTGACAGTCCTCTTCTTACCCTTATTCCTAGAAATAACTAGGAACTTTTCCCTAGTCACTCTCAAAACAGAGGCAATTCCCTTCTAACACCACTATCATGTGAAGGGTGCCCTCTGCTGGATGGAGAAATATTCCCACTTTTATCTCATAACCCTGGATTGAACAAAACCTTTCCGTTCTTAGATCCAATGTTTGACTAAAGAAAACTCTTTTTCCAACAGCATTGAGATAGAAACTGAGAGTAGAAACCACACTGTGAAGTAGAAGTCCATGTTTATTACAAATAATCACTTGCATTTTTTTTTCACATTTTTGCCTTGTCTATATGAGCACTGGAACTCTGTGAGACAGAAGATAAAAGGACAGGGATTTTTACCTCTGTAAAATTTTTCCATATTGCACAATCTGGGGCACATAAGAAATATTCGTTTTATGTTGTACTCAAGTGAAAAATAAGGATATCTGTTTACAGATGTATATTCATACCACTGTTGCCTAATATTACACATTTTTTTTTTTTTTTTAAATCAGGGATTGAACCCAGAGGTGCTCAGCCACTCACTGAGCCACATCTCCAGCCCTCTTTTGTATTTTATTAGAGACAGCAAGTTGGGGCCTAAGTTGCTGAGGCTGGCTTTGAACTCATGATCCTTCTGCCTCAGTCTCCCGGGCCACTGGGATTAGAGGCGTGAACCACTGCAACTGGCCTGACAATTTTTAGTAATCGTAAGTTCAGGATTCTTGGAAATATATTTTTACCTCTACAGTTGTGTAATTTATATAAGTTATCTCATAGTCATTATTTTTCCCACAACTAAATATCCCTTATGGGGAATTTTATCCTATATCTTTGTACAGGCTTCAAAACTTGGAGAGACTCAGGGAGTCTTTTGTCCTTTTCAAAGTGTGGTACATGGACCAACAGCATCAGCACCACCTGGGAATGTTAGGAATACACTGCAGACCTACTCAATCCCCCTTCCCACAACAGCCATCTGTTTTGAGGACCACTAGTACACACAGACTTCTTCTAGTACTATTATATTGTTTTGTTGCTTTTCTACTTTTCCTATATTCATATATTGCTTCAATTACTTGTCTTTCATAAGTTCCTGTTGGTTGTTCCCCACTCCTTTTCTTTATATAGCATAGATTTTTTTCAACAGTAGCTGCTTCAGCATGTTGTTACATATTTTTTCACTTATGGAAATGATAAAAATGCCAAGCATGGTGGGGAAGGCCTGTAATGCCAGGTGGTTGGGAAGCTGAGGCAGGAGGATCACGAGTTCAAAGGCAGCCTCAGCAATAGCAAGACACTAAGCAAGTCAGTGAGACTCTGTCTCCAAATGAAATACAAGACTGGGGATGTGACTCAGTGGCTGAGTGCCCCTGAGTCCAATCCCAGTACTGAAAACATCAACAACTAAAAAGAAATTATAAAAATGGGAAAAGTGCATTACAGGCTCTTGCCCAAGGAAATGTCAATGAGCATATACAAAGTATGTTGTTACCAAAAGATGTCCTTCTTTAAATAAGCACAGAGGACAGCAAATGATTTTAGCAAAGTTTATTTTGATGACATGTAAGAAATGGAACTGAATTTGGGAATGGTCTATTCCTTATTTGGGGAATCCTTTGTCAATTTTACCCAGAATTTTTTGATTTTATCTTCAAAATGAAATGACGTTGAAAACAATAAATCAGTATAAAATGTGATATTGTCAAAGAATACACAAGCTAAAATAAATAATGCCACAATACCATGCCACTCACTGCCCACCCCCACCCACAATCGATTAGACTGTAAAGAAATCAGGAAATTAGGCCTACTGATTTATAAATGTCTTCCTTCAACAAACAAACATACTGGATAGGTTTATTCTTTGTTTAATGGAAAAGGAAAAACTGGTTAAAATTGAGTCTTGTACCCATGTCTAATCTGACTCGAGCAATTGAGAGCATACTCTCCTGTCACTTTCATTTGCTCTGAAGTCTTTATGTGTTCAGAATCGTAAATATGAACCTAGTAGGAACTTGTGGAGGGAGATATAATTACCAGCCATCTCAATGGGAAAAATTCATATGTATCACAGTTTGATGACATGAAAGAGGTTAATAAGTTTCTGAACAGTATACGGACACCCTGACAAGCAAAAGAATAAAAGACACTAGTTTTTGTTTGTTTTTTTTGTTGTTGTTGTTGTTTGTTTGTTTTTAGATTCACAAGGAGCCAGAATTTTGCAGTGGAATGAACATACATTTAGAAATCATTACACCTTACTCCTTTCCCAGAGTTATTATTTTACAAATTGCCTTTTTCTTTTTTATTAGCATACATTATGAACATGTGATCACAACTTTATAAGTCTTGCCAATATTTGACTTTATCATGTCTCATACTTGGACCACAGAATCGAAAGTGGTATAATAATAAACTACGATGTTTCAGTAAATATGGTAAAACATGTACGTAGACACACTAATACTAAAACTATCATCAGAGTTTAGGGAACCACCCTCTGGTTCAGGTATCCACACCCAGGCCTACTCTATATTGACTTCCTCATTTTATTCATGACCTTCCTTCTTATTTTGTGCATCCGCCATCACAGAAAATAATTGTCTTAGAGATTATGTCCTTTTAACACTGATAAATATATCAGTATTCATGCATGACAATGAGCAATGATTCATAGCAGTCTTTGTCTAAAAGCTTGGGTTCTAAGAACCAAACATTAAGAAATGAAGCTCTGATAGCATTATCCCATTACTCTTCATAACTTCTCATCTAGTAGACAGACTAATGTGATTTTCATTGCTTTTAATTTGAAGTCCATCAGATTATATGTGGCAATAAAAAGACCTAGCATTAGTGCATATACAAAGCTTGAGAGAAACAGAATCTGGGTAATGAAATCCCATGCAAGCTTATCAGTTACTAACACTAGGTAAAATGCCAGTAACACCCAGTCAGGAAATCAATACCTATTTATGTAGAGATTTTTTTTTAACAAAGAAAAGATAGCATTAATATTCTGACATATTTAAACATTGTGTTTGTACTTTTTTGGGTATGGAACTACATAATAAAGATATTTCAATCTCTGAAGATTTACACAATCTCTGAGTTGTTGAAGCCATCAGTCAGAATACTTATCTGAAAGTAGGTAGCGTAGACACCTGGAGATTGTTCTTCTCACCTGCTGTTTGTTCTAGTCTGTTTTCTACTTCCTATTCTCTGATGCAATATATTTGGAAACACTACCTTTTTCCTATGACTTCTGCTTTGCCCCGTTAAGGCAGAAACAAGATTCCCTTATCAAGCATTATTTTCTCTGTATTGACCTGAAAAATCACCCAACTGGATTTGTTTGATATGTATTATTCACCTGCCCAGGAAGATCCTTGTTGAAGCAAATAGATACCTGATTGAGAAGAGGTAGCTTATTGAATTGTCACATCCATGACCACTTCATTATGGATTGGGTTTATTATGTTAGTGAACACTGTTACAAGATCTAAATCAAATGGATTCCAAAATCATTTATTTGAATAATATCTCGGTGGAGGGAAAATGTATTTGTTTATAGATTAGGGAATAGTCAATTGACAAATGAAAATCCTGGAAATTCTATCTCCTTGTTAACCTTTCTCAAAACCTGTAGTAATAAAAAGAGGTATCTCTACTAGTATATTTCTCCAAGAAGAAATAGCTTCCAACCTCCAAAAAAAAAAATAAATAAATAAATTCTATCAAATTATTTATCCTAAAGTTGCTAAACTGACTTATTGCTATGCCAGAAAATGAATGCAATGTGTGTATGTGACTAAATGTTCAGAAACTTACACATTCATACACAGGAGGAACATTTAAGATGCCCAATAGAAAATTGAGCTTTTTTGGATTGCCTATGGTACACATTTTTCTCTTCATCCAGTTCATATCAGAAGGAATTTAATATATCTATGTATTCACTATCACGTTGCTCCAGAAATATTAAAGAACTATAAAAATATCAAGGACATAGAATTTCTGGTAAATTCTTGACATTCTTTCTTATCTCTAAGAGAATAAGGTAAAGGTGCTCAATGAGAAGACAGTGCAATGGGAAGGGTGTTTGCAATAAATTGTCCTTGTTAAAACTGTATGTTGAGGAGGGATAAGAAACTGAAATCGTTATTTTTGTAAAATTGCCTAAGGAATTATTAAAGATGCTAAAAGGTGCTAGTGCATTAGAAATACATTTGCATACAGTTTTTATAGTATGTATCTCTAACTTCTCTCTTAAGAGTTTCTGACAATAGTGCCAGCTATGTGATACCATGAATAAATTCAAGGTTTAGCAAGATTCTCTTCTCTTAGACAATTCTCAAAGAATTCATAAATCTGTCTTAGTTGTGATTTATCTTTTCTGACATTTGCTCTAGACTAGCTCTTTGCATTCTTGCCTTATTAAAAATCACTATTTTCAATTAGCTGATACTATCATTTCATTTTTTGTAGATTCTACTGGTCCGTGGATGTTATGATTTGAATTTCAAACATACCCCCAAGTCCATGTGCTTAAACGCATGTGTGGTTACCAGCTAGCCATGCTATTGAGAGTTGGTAGAACTATTAGGAGGTAGGACCTCGTGGAAGGAAGTTAGGTGGTAGTATTCCCTTGAAGAGAATATTAGGCCCCCAGCTCCTGTCTTTCTCTCTGCTTCCTGGCAGAGAAGAAATGGCTTCTTTTTCCATGTGTTTCAACCCTGACAGACTCTGCCACCACAAGTCCATAACAATGTAGCCAAGTGACCATGGACCAAACAACTGAAAACATGATCTAAAGCAAACTTTTTCTTCATTATAAGTTGATTTTCTCAGGTATTTTGACACAGTAATGGAAAGCTGGCTGACAACATGGCCAATATTTTTATCTTCTCTCATACATAATCTTCAATTGTCCAAAACCAAGTCTATTCCATACACAATAGAAATACTTCAGTCATCTTCTTTCTGTCCAGAGTAAAATCTAACAAACTTTCTCTGAGTTTAGGGATTAGAAAAACATTTCTTTCCTTATTCACTTATTCTGGTCCAATAGCCTCCTCAATAACATGATTACTAGGAAAATAAATTTTCTGTTTGTAAAGAGAAACCTACATACTATGAATAACAATTTATTTCTATTTTTTATAATTTATTAATTCCTGAAAATAGTCTTCTCTTTCTATTTACTTAAAATTTTATTAAAATATTTGTTTCCAGGGTCTGGGGCTATAGCTCAATCACAGGGCACTTGCCTAGTGTGTGTGAAGCACTGGGTTGGATCCTTGGCACCATATAAAAATAAACAAATCAAATAAAAGTATGCTGTTCATCTACAACTACAAAAAAATTTCAAATATATATTTTTGCTTCTGAACCAGAGACACACAGTTTTGATTAGTATATTCTGTTTCTCCTATTAAAATAATGAAAATCAATAGCAGGAGCAACAGCAATGAAAACAAGGAAGTTATTACAAAACTACTAAAAAATTTACTTATATCAATGATGATATCTATTCTCAGAACATCACATTAAAGTCAATCTGTTGACAAAATTTGGATGATGAATGATTTTTAAATGAAGAAAAAATTAGAGGGACTCTTCCGATTTGCCATACTGACCGAATGATATATGTATAAAGTTACATATAATAATATATTGGTCAGTTTAGGTATAAAATGTTTTCTGACATGATAAAAGCTACTCCGCATAGTCTGAGGAAGTCACAACTATAGAAAGGTACCTCTAACTAGTCCCTATTGTATAATTTCATCTTATCAGCTACTTTCATAGAATAAAATTGATTTTAGAAAATGAGTGTATTGCAGATTAAATGACTACTATATTCACATAGCTGCTGCTCAAAGATGGAACTCATTCCTAGGTTAGTTTGAACCACCATGGTAATTGAATTTACTATAAATTTTAAAAGCATAGCAAATTTTGTTTCATCGACAGATACATAACTACAGCAGTTTCCCCTTATCTATGATGAATATGTTCCAAGACTCCCAGAGGATACCTGAAAATGTAAATGGTACCAACACTTATACTCTATGTTTTCTCCTATATATAAATAAATATGATAAAGTTTAATTTATAAGTTAGGAATAGAGGTTAGCAATAATAACCAGCAATAAAATAGAACAATTAAAATATATTATAACAAACTTGTCAGCATCACTACTCTTGTTCTTTGAGGTTACTAAGTAAAATAAAGTTTACCTGAACATAAGCCCTGATATACCATGACAGTCAATCTGTGAACCAATAAGGCTTCTAAGGGACTAATGTTTATGCAGCATATACAGCCTGGACATACTGGACAGAGGTCCAAGAATTAGGATATCCTGGGAAGGATGAAGTAGAATGACATGAGGTTTCATTACATCAATTAAGAGGGCATGTGATTAAAAAACCTATGAATTGCTTATTTATTAAATGTTCTACTTAATATTTTCAGAATACAGTTAACCAATTGTGATCAAATCATAATTGCATTTACCCCCAGTACGATATGATCAAAGGGTATTATAATGCATGTACAGATATGACACAATGAAAGCCATTATTCTGCATAATTAATGTGTACTAATAAACAAATTACAGGGAAAAAAATACTCATTTAAATTCCAGGAAGAGTAACTAACAAACAGAATTGATTCTGGGTTCTTAGTCATAGTTGTATTTGATTTTTATACTTCACAAGAATTATTCATTGTAATAATTTTTAAAATTTATCTACAGTATTGAAGATTGAACTCAAGGCCTTGTACATGCTAGGCAAGCTCTCTACCACTGAGCTATCTCCCAAGCCCCTCATCAAAATAAGTTTAAAGGTTATATATTTAAAACCATTTTTATTACAGTAGATGGGGTAGAGAGAGAAGATGGGAGGGGAGGGGAGGGGGAATAATAGAGGATAGGAAAGGTAGCAGAATACAACAGTTACTATTATGGTATTATGTAAAAATGTGGATGTGTAACCGATGTGATTCTGCAATCTTTGTAATGTTTTGAATAACCAATAAAAAAAAATAAAACCATTTTTAGAAATGACAAAATTATAGCTTCCAAGTTGAGTTCCTCATACAATGTCATAGAATGATTTTCTGACCCAGAATTGAATCCAGCAAAAGGTATAAGCAACTATGACACCCTCAGCTACTACTTACAGTGAGATTCCTGAAGGATTATAGGTAAAAGTTGAAGAACTTCCACTTAGTGCTGGTTTCTCGGATATTACTCACCTAAGAAGTTCTTTCTGTAGATAACTAAGAAGATTCCTTAAGTCTGTTTACCTTCAATTTTATTGTACCCATCTTTCTTTAGTTGACAGTTTCTACCATTATGCTTTATCAATAACATTATCCCTTATAAGAATTCAGGTCAAATCATTCTCTAATAGAAAATTCTGATCAACATGTTATAGATGTATCAAATATTATACGAACAAAATAGTACCCGCTTTCTCTTCCTGTACCCTATTTCTAACAGCATTACTGTATTGCTTTCTACCTTGTATTTTGTGCCTTAGTTGATGATGCCAAAATCTATCTTGCTTTATAACTGTAAAACTAGAAAGTATTTTCACATAAGTTGGTTTAGATCTACTTCCTTTATTTCCTGTCTGGATAGAGGAAGAGCACTATGGTTTTCTTCACATCTAGAATAGATGTCCTCTATTTATGTCTATTGGTTTGATTGTTTTTTCTATTTCAGAAGCTTCATCTCCAATAGAGCTACTTATCTCCCTATAATGGCCCTGTATCTACCCAGGCCCAAATCTGCTACATATTTCTCTGCTCTTCTTATTGGAATGATTTCCATGTCTTAAGAAATCATCTGTTCATGGCACCTTGGATAAATACCTCAACTTCAATAAGTTTTGTAGATTTTTGCAATTAGAGGACATAACACAGTGTTGTGTGCATCTAGCATCCCACTCTGTACATTTGATTCCTTATATTTCTTTATCCAGTGGCCTAAGTTTTTATAATGATATGGTTTAAAAAATTTGTACTCATTTAAGGTATATTAGAAGAAATGCCAAGAGTTATTATGAATTATATCTATTCCTTTGCATCTTAAACCAAATAAATTTCCATTAGGTTGAAAATATATTTTTGGTATAGTACAGCTAGATAATACTTTTCAAATCCAATACCACAGTTTGTCAGACCTCCAAAGTTGAAAGAAACAAAATCAGATGACCTTCAGGCTATCAACAAGCTTAGTAATACAACAGAAACACAAATCTTAAAAGTAAAAAGACACACAAACTATTTGAAGTCATAAAAAATGTATATGGAAAAAGGTCATAACAAAATATACTAAGCTGCCAACACCATTCCCCTAATACCTATTCTCACATGAGGTAGTTGGACTAGCTTTCATCTTCTGCTTTTCTCTCTTTTTGTGATCAACAAGGCTGGAGGTATTGTTCAACTGTCAAAGAATTCTTCCTTCTTTGGAGGTGGAGGCGAACAGGTAATCAGCAAATACTTATCACCTAACCACTTTTATTTGGTTTACTAGTTAGAAATAGTTCATATTCAGCATGCTAAATGATTTTTATGCCTAAACTCCTTGAGCTTACTTAACTGAAGATAATTTTCCTTTTATTGATAAAGAAGCTAAATACTTTTCAATGCAACTGAAATTCAGAATTCTCAATGGTAATTAGAAACATTTAAAAATTACACTATACAGATTATTTTTATTTTGGCAGGCTACCCCAGAGGAACATGTCCAAATTTTGGGTGAAAAGAGAATTGAAAAAAATAATTTTTTATCAGTGACAATTCAAATACAGACATTTGACAATGTCTAGTTAATTGAATGATTTGTAAATCAATTTGTAATTAAATGAATGCCTGGAATTTCCTTCTCTTCCATTTTCCAGTCTTTTATTCACACAGAATACATAGCTGTGTATGTCTGGACTGCTCATCATGTTTATTTTCATATGCATGATAAAGCACTTATATAAATCTTGAAGAATTGACAAGGTCATGTAATATATTCTCTTGGATAAAATCAATAGTTTTAGTACTGTATTATGGTCATTTATTAAATATTAATATAAATATTTAGGTCACCTTTTTGTAATCAAGAAGGACATTTTATAACCCAGTATTAAATTGTTTTGTTAGTTAAATAATCACATTCATAATCTATAATACTCCTAATCTCAGAGATAATAGGGTGCAGAGGAAAAAACAAAGGAATTAAGATGGACCACTTTGTTTTCAGACTTGTGTGTAATCCCTAGTTACTTACTTAAAGACTTCATATCTCCATTTCTATATATAAATGTAGATAATATTGATTTTAAGATTTATTGATATTACTAATAGATTATTCAACATTTATTAAAATATGTGTTTATGTGATATAGATGACAGTCTACATAACCAAAACAATATTTCCTTAAGTGCAGACCATTTTCTTATGTTTAAATAAAATAGGAAATTTTGCAAAAGTAGAGAAACTATGTACATATGTGCTATTTTTAATTAAACAAGTTGAGACATGATTAATAAATCACTAAGTCATTTCCAAAATTAAATTATTTGAGCTGTTTTCTAACTTCCAAATTTGAGGTGTTCCAACTACAAAGTAGGCTAACATTTCACCATTTCAGTCCACAATTTCAGCATTTTTCTGCTGTAATCCCTGCATTAACTCCAAATAAATCACAACAAAAATAGCCTCCAAAATGTCACAATTCTACAAAAGCCAGCCTGTTTATTCACAAAACAATCAAATGTCCCAACTCTTTCTAGCACCATCTGCTTTTTATTTATTGTCATCTCACTGTGGCCATTGAAAACTGAAAAGGAAGCATAATTGCTCACAGAAACAATATGCCAATAAGAGTCTCTCTCCCTCTACTTCTGCAGCGTTTCAGAACAGTGTGCTATTGACTAGAGTAATTACCAGTTTGCCATTACCCTTCCAAACGTGAAATGGATACAAAAGGCTTAATCAGTCACAGGTTCAATGTGTTGCAGGTTCATTTCTACCTACCTGGTTCAGATGGTTTATTCTGGGTATCACCATCAGTCCACTGATACCATTCAAGAAAATGCAACTGACTAATTACTATGTGCCTAGTAATGTGCAATGTCTAGGGGATGCAAAAATAGACAGCATGTCAGTCATATTCTTAAGAACTTCCTCGTTTAAAAGGGAAAATTGAGATTTCAAGCAAATGACCTCCATTTCAATAGGGGCTATGATGAAGAAATAGTTCAAGAAAAAGTGGTGGCTTGAAGAAAGGAGAGAAGTAACTAAGTGGGGTACTTTGGGGGTTCATAAGATGTAAAATATTATTTCACAGTGAGATTCTTTGATGCATTAGTAATAAAAACTGTCAGCTTTTTCCCTGCTATGACTAAAAGACCTGGCCAGAACAATTTAAAGGTGGAAAAGTTTATCTGGGGACTCACAGTCTCAGTGGTCTCAGTCCATAGACAGCTGGCTTCATTCCTAGGGGTTTGAGATGAGGCCAAACATCATGGTGGAAGAATGTGGCAGAGGCAAGTGGCTTATATGATGATCAGAATCAGAGAAAGGCTCCACTCGCCAGGTACAAAATACATACCCCAAAGGCATGCCTCCAATGTCTATCTCCTCTAAGCCACACCCTACCACTTCAGTTACCACTCAGTTCCTACTGACAGGGGATTAATTAACTGATTGGATTAAGGCTCTCAGAACTCAATCATTTCTCCTCTAAACTTGCTTGTGTTGTCTCACCCATGAGAAGATACCTCACAATCCAAACCATAACAAAAACCTTCTAGTTAAGGTCAGAGGCTCTCTTTGAGTTGGATTTTTCTTAATATAAATTCTTTTGCACTGAGATCAGGTGTATGTTTAGTCAAATAAACAAGTGATAAAATATAAATTTAGTAGTTCACAAAATTGGCATATATCCGAAAAGGCAAGACATTTTCTGCTTATTGGCCACTAGACTGAAATAAAACCAAAGTACCTTAATGTAATCAAAATGTGTATCAATATACATGGACACAGTCCAAATCTTATTGCTCATATTTATACTGTAAACTTTCAGAATGATAAAATCCTGAATGCATCAAGAATTTGACATGTTAATTGTTTTTTTGTGGACATGCTGAAATTAATGGGCATATTTTAATCTGCTCTCCAGAATGGCTGAGTTCCTCTTGAGTTGTCTATGTTATAAAATTTAAGATTCTATAGAGACACATTTATTATTTGTATTTCCTATTATATTCTCTTTCGTTTGAGGGAAAACCCTATTGTGTTGACAATGCCTCAGATGGACTGGATGTAACTGAATAATCTCTGGTTTTGAGTTCAGAATGAGACCATAATATCCAACCTTATTACTGGGCCAGCCCACTTTTGCTTTCTATTTCTCTTTATACTATTGACCATCTGATGACAAGGGCATAGTTGCTTGAAACCAGTACAACTCCAGATGTAAGAAAAGAAAAGAAAATTCCTTCCTAGCAGGATTAGAAGATGTTATCTCAGGCCTAACCTCATTTTGATAAGGTATTTTTCCCCCTAAAATACCATATGAATGTGAACACTTCCATTTTATTCTCTCTTATATTGTAAAATTATAGGTGTGATTATAAATTTATTTAAAATTGTTAATGTCAACCTGATTTTTTTTTTAACATGGTTTATCTTCTTATCCTACTTGGTTCTTTGAGAGCCTATTCTAAACCATCCATTGAAATTACAAATTCTTCTGCTTTCACTTGGATTTTTGGATTAGTAACCTCAGTTTCAAGTTTGGGATAAAGAGTGCCATTGGTGTCACTGAAACGACATGATTTTGTTCCACTGAATTCTCAAGCTTCATTCCCAAGAAGATTATTATATTTAGAGACAACTGATCAGAATAAAGCATGGGCAGAATAATGATGGAAGGAGACAACTGAGTTTATTGCCTTGACTTGCTGTGAGCTAGACACTGAGCCTTGAAGCACTATGGGTATGGATAACAAAATAAGTAGCAGTCAATAGTATAAGGTGATTATAAGGGAACCAAGAAGGCAGGCAGAGGGAGGCTGCATTCTGTGTTGCTCCATGACCTGGCATCCAAATGGTGGATATACTGTTTCTCTGTGAGTGATTAAAGGACCCCCAACAGCTGCTCCCATTTAGGAATCACACCCACAGTGCCAGCGCAAGTCTCCAGGCCTCAGTGTCAGTGCAGAACTCCTGGCCACTCTCCCACACAGGACCTCAGGATCCTGCCTGAGTAATGTTAGAGTCTCTAAACAAGTCAGGATGGCGCCTGGCAAATGTTAGAGTCTGTAAACAAGTCAGGATGGCGCCTGGCAAATGTTAGAGTCTGTAAACAAGTCTGGATGGCGCCTGGCATTTTGCCAGGGGGAGTGGTTTGTGAAGTAACTCCAGCGAGCCATTAAGTGTGGAGATTTCTTATTGGTTGACTGCTGTATCTAGTTTATGCTAATTAAGATAAGCTGTGTGGAATGTATAAATACCTCTGTTGTCTTACAATAAATGGCTCCCACTCCTGCTGTATCAATCTACACAAGTTGTTCGTCACCCCCTGGTTATTTTGCCCTGCCCAGCCAGCCGGGCTGCGGCAAGTAGGATCACCAGCATTGGCACCCGCACAGGAATCCTGGCTGTCTATCCACACACTGATCCCAGCCACTGCTCTCATGCAGGACACTGGCCACAGCCCTTACACAGTAACTTCAGTCGCTACTCCTGTGTGTACCCCCATCTACCAATGAGGGGCTTCCCTGATCATCTCCATGTTGGGACACTGCAACCACTGACATAGTCCCCTACATGCAGTAGCCTGCACCTGGGGACACTGCACAGAGTCTGAAGACAGCCACCAGCTACAACATTGCATGACACAGAGCTGTATCTCTGAACACACTGCTCACCACCATGGCCCGGCCCCACCCAATCTTTCACTGAAAGCAGCCATCACCATCTTGTGACACCTTCATCACCATCTTTACTTGGGCAACCCACAGCTTGGAACACTGCCTGGGGCTTAAAAGCAATATAACTTTAGGCCCCAACTCCTCCACAACCCCACCGCCCCGGAAGCTGCTAACCTGACACAGTGCTTGCAACTATGCCACTGGTCTATAGCCCGCCATACCTAGTCCAGAACTGCCTAATACAAAACAGCTCTCCACAACAGCTACATAGACCACAGAGAGCAGCCTATAAGATCTCCCAAGAGAAAGCTTCCTGTTTGGGAAGTGGAGGGGAGGGGTGAGATATACAGTTTAGAGACTAAATTAGTGACCAGGAATTGTGAGACTTATAGACCATATATGGACATTAGACTAGATGCCCACATCACAGAAAGAGGCCCCAAAGGAGATCCTGGGGGTGCAGTCTCCCATGGGGGACCAGTAAGTGCTATACCCCACTTCCAGGAGCTCCACCCCCAAGACCAACCCTCCCACCCTAATAAGCTTTACCATCCTGAGGGTGGAGATATCAGCAAACAACAGACAATCCTACCTACTGGATGAGAAGGGAAGCAGGAAAGATACTAATCTCCAACAAAAAAAATCCTTTGAGTTTTTTTTTTTTTCCTCTCTCTCTCTCATCCTGCTCTCACATCCCCAATATTTGTGAAACCAAGTACTTTCATGAATTAGGCTACCAGGACCTGGGATGTCCAAATAGTGTATTACAGGTGTGTTGTATATTCTTTTATTTAATATTTTTACATTTAAAACATTTTTCTTAATATTTATGTTTGTTGTACTTTATTGTTTTCCCACTTACTTGTCTCCCCAAAATCACATTCTCTCTCTTCTCATGCTACTAACCAACTTCTTTAGATTCCTCTTTCATGCTTTCTAAGATCTAATAACTCCATATCCTCACTTCCTACTCCCTAACATCTCATCATATACCTCACCCAGAGTTCTTTGTCCACCATCAGAAACTGTAGACACTTTTGCAAACCTATTACTTACATTTTAAGTAATAATTGAAGTCACTATTCCTATATATTGCGACAAAACTGTAAATATCTTAATAGCAGCTATTTGGTTTAAGTGAGTATATAGTTTGTATTGGATCTGTTAATATTGTTCTCCCCATAAAGGAAAGGTTTTGCTACCCAGCAGGGACACTATAAGCCTATAGGGTAAAAACTGCAACACTTCTTTGAATCTGCATTGCCTGAAAGAAAGAAACATGAACAACATGAAAAAAAAAAAAAAACAAGGGAATAAAGTGCCCCAAACAAACCAATATCCTGCATTTTTAGAATGCATGGCCAGAATAACAGAAGAAATGACAGAGAAGGAGTTTAGGATGTACATAATTAAATTTTTTTTGTGAATTAAAAGATGAAACAAGGATGCAAATACAGGCAGTGAAAGACCATTTTTATAAAGAGCTACATAAGCAAATACAGAAAGCAAATGATTACTTCAATAAGGAGATAGAGATTCTGGAAAAAATAAACAGAAATCCTCGAAATGAAAGAAACAATAAACAAAATTAAAAACACAATAGAAAGCACCATATATCCCTTGTAAGACAGGATTTTAGACAATGAAAATTAAATATATAATCTTGAAATGAATGTTGACTACACAGTAAAGATGATAAGAAGCCATGAGTATAACATTAAAGAATTATGGAAAACATAAAAAGACCAAATTTAAGAATTATTGGGATAGAGGAAGGCATACAGTTCCAAATCAAATGAATGAACAATCTATTCAATGAAATAATATCAAAAAAATTTCCAAACATGAAGAATGAATTGGAAAATCAAACACAAGAGGCTTACAGGACACCAAATGTGCTAAATCAAAACAGATCCACATCAAGGCACATTATAATGAAAATGCGTAGCATACAAAATAAGGAGAGAATTTTAAAAGTCACAAGACCAATAAATCAGATTACGTATGGGGAAACCAGTAGGATATCTGTAGATTTTTCAACTCAGACCATGGAAACTAGAAGATCCTGAAACAACATATACAAAGCTCTGAAAGAAAATGGATGCCAACAAAAAATCTTATATCCAGCAAAATTAAGCTTTAGATTTGATGACAAAATAAAAATATCCCATGGTAAAAAAAAAAAATTAAAAGAATTTACAACAGAAAGCTAGCACTAGAGAACATCCTTGGCAAAATATTCCATGAGGAGAAAATGAAAAAAAAAACAATGATGAAAATCAGCAAAGGGAGGTATTACACTAAGGAAAAAAACAATCAAAGGAGAAACCTAGTCAAGTTAAATACCCAAAATAAGCAGAAATAACTAGGAAAACAAATCATGTCTTAATAATAGCCCTAAATGTTAATGGCTTAAACTCACCAATCAAAATACATAGACTGGCATATTGCATAAAAAAACACACACACACACACACACAATATACTGCCTTTGAGAGACTCATCTCATAGGAAAAGACAACCACAGACTGAAGGTGAAAGTTTGGAAAAAACAAACAAATTACATGGACTGCAGAAACAAGTAGGTGTTTCCATCCTCATATCAAAAAAGTAGACTTAGAGCCAAAGTTAATCAAAAGGGATAAAGAAGAACATTTTGGACTGCTCAAGGGAACCATACATCAACAAGACATAACAATTATAAAGATATATGCCCCAAACAATGGAGTATCTACTTTCATCATACAAACTCTTCTCAATTTCAAGAGTCAAATAGACCACAACACAGTAACTCTGAAGGACTTTAACATGACTTTTTCATGACTGGATATATTTGCCAAGCAAAAGCTAAACACAGAAACTATAGAAATCAATAATACAATCAATAACTTAGACTTTACAGATATATATATATATATAGAATATTTCATCTATTAATGAGTAAATACACTTTCTTCTCAGCAGCACATGAATCCTTCTCTAAAATAGACCATATGTTATGCCACAAAGCAACTCTTAGGAAATACAAAAAAAGTAGAGACACTACCCTGCATTCTATCAGATCATAATAGAATGAAATTAGAAATCAATGATAAAATTAAAAATAAAAGCTACTCCAACACCTGGAGACTAAATAATATGCTTTTGAATAAATAATAGATTGCAAAAGACATCAAAGAGGATAGTAAACAATTTTTACAGATAAATGAGAACACTGATAAAACATCAAAATCCCTGGGATACTATGAAGGCAATAGTAAGAGAAATGTTCATTGCATGGAGTTCATTCCTTAAAAGAAGAAAAAGTCAACATATAAATGACCTAACATTACAACTCAAGGCCCCAGAAAAAGAAGAACAAATCAACACCAAAAGCAGTAGAAGACAGTAAACAATTAAAATGAGAGCTGAATCAATGATGTTAAAACAAAAGAAACAATTGAAAAAATTGACAAAATAAAAAGTTGATTCTTTGAAAAAAAATAAATAAAATTAATAAATGCTTAGCCATGCTAATGAAAAGGAGAGAGAAAACTAAAATTACTAACATCTGTGATGAAAAAGAAAATATCACAACAGACACTTCAGAAATACAGAAGTTAATTAGATATTATTTTGAAAATTTGTACTCCAATAAAATAGAAAATATCAAAGGCATCAACAAATTTCTAGAGTCATATGATTTGCCCAGACTGAATCAGGATGATATACACAAGTTAAACAGATCAATTTCAAGCAATGAAATAGAAGACTCCTTCAAAAGCCTACCAACCAAGAAAAGCCCAGGACCAGATGGATACATAGCTGAGATCTACAAGACCTTCAAAGAAGAACTAATATCAATTCTCCTCAAATTATTCCATGAAATAGAAAAATAGGGAACACTTCCAAACTCATTCTATAAGGTCGATATGACCCTGATTCCAAAACCAGACAAAGACACATCAAAGAAAGAAAACTTTAGACCAATATCTCTAATGAACATAGATGAAAAACTTCTCAATAAAATTCTGGCAAATCAAATACAAAAAAAAATCATAAAGATAGTGCACCACGAACAAGTGGGGTTCGTCTCAGGGAGGCAAGTTTGGTTCAACATATGGAAATAAATCACATCAATAGACTTAAAGACGGAATCATATGATCATCTCAATAGACGCAGAAAAAGCATTTGACAAAATACAGCACCCCTTTATGTTCAACACTAGAAAAACTAGGGATAACAGGAACATATCTCAACATCATAAAGGCTATCTAGGCTAAGCCACAGGCCAATATCATTCTAAATGGAGAAAAATTCAAGGCATTCCCTCTAAAAACTGGAACAAGACAGGGATGCCCTCTTTCACCACTTCTATTTAACATAGTTTTTGAAATACTGGCCAGAGAGATGAAAGAAATTAAAGGGATACACATAGAAAAAGAAGAACTCAAATTGGCACTATTTGTTGATGATATGATTCTATATCTAAGAGATCCTAAAAGTTCCACCAGAAAACTTCTAGCACTATCAAATAAATTCAATAAAGTAGCAGGATATAAAAATCAACACCCACAAATCAGAGGCACTTCTGTACATCAGTGACAAATCCTTTGAAAGGGAAACTAGGAAAACAACCCCCATTTACAACAGCCTCAAGAAAAATAAAGTAAAATAAAAATATTGGGAATCAACTTAATGGAAGAGGTGAAAGACTTCTACAATGAAAACTGTAGAATGCTTAAGAAAGAAACTAAAGAAAACCTTAGAAGATAAAAAAGATATCCCTTGATTTTGGATAGGAAGAATTAATATTGTCAAAATGACCATACTACCAAAAGTACTATACAGATTTAATGCAATTCCAATAAAAATCCCAATGACATTCCTCACAAAAATAGAAAAAGCAGTCATGAAATTTATTTGAAAAATAAGAGACCCAGAATATCTAAAGAAATCCTTAGCAAGAAGAGTGAAGCAGGTGGCATCACTATAGCAGACCTTAAACTATACTACAGAGAAATAGTAACAAAAATGGCATGGAATTGGCACCAAAATAAACTTGTAGACCAATGGTACAGAATAGAAGACAGAGACAAACCCACATAGATACAATTATCTCATCCTAGACAAAGGCACCAAAAACATACATTGGAGAAAAGACAGCCTCTTCAACAAATGACACTAGGAAAACTGAAAATCCGTATGCAGCAAAATGAAATTAGCCCCTATCTCTCACCATGCACAAAAGTCAACTCAAAGTGGATGAAGGACCTAGGAATTAAACCAGAGACCCTGTGCCTAATAGAAAGAAAATTAGACCCAAATCTTCATTACATTGGAGTAGTTCCCAACTTCCTCAATAAGACTCCTATAGTGCAAGGAATAAAATCAAGAATCAATAAATGGGATGGATTCAAATGAAAAGCTTCTTTTCAGCAAAAGAAACAATCACTGAGGTGAATAGAGAGCCTAAAGAACAGGAATAAATTTTTAACAGACACACCTCAGAGCACTAGTCTCTAGAATATATAAAGAATTAAAAAATCTTAACATCAAAAAATAAGTAAACCAATCAATAAATGGGCCAAGTAATTGAACAGACACTTCTCAAAAGATGATATATAATCAATCAACAAATATATGAAAAAATGTTCAACATCTCTAGGAATTAGAGAAACGCAAATCAAAACTACTCTAAGATTTCCTCTCACTCTAGTCAGAATGGCAGCTATTGAAAATACAAACAATAAGTGTTAGCAAAGATGTGGGGAGAAAGAAAAACTTATACTTTGCTGGTAGGACTGCAAATTGGTGCAGCCAATATGGAAAACATTATGGAGAATCCTTAGAAAACTGGGAATGGAACCACCACTTGAATAAACTATCTCACTCCTCAGTTTATACTCAAAGGACTTAAAAACAGCATACTATAGTGACACAGCACAATGTTTTATAATAATTGTGCTGTTTATAGCAGCACAATTCACAATAGCTATATTGTAGAACCAACCTAAATGTCCTTCAGTAGATGAATAGATAAAGAAAATGTGGTATAAGTACACAAAAGCATTAAAAGTTAATAAAATCATAGCATTTGCAGGTAAATTGATGGAGTTGTAGAATATAATGCTAAGTGAAGAAGTAAGCCAGTCCCAAAAAACCAAATGCTGAATGTATTCTCTGATATGTGGACACTGATCCATATTGGGGATTGGGGGTGAGCATGGGAGTAATGGAGAAACTTTAGACAGGACAAAGTGGAGGAAGGGGAAGAGAAGGGCATGGCGGTAGAAAAGATGGCGGAATGAGATGGACATCATTACCCTAAGTACATGTTTGAAGACATGAATGGTGTGATTCTACCTTCTGTACAGCCAGAGTCATGAAAAATTATGCTCTGTATGTGTACTATGAATTGAAATGCATTCTACTGTCATGTATAACAAATTAGAATAAAGAAATTTTAATAAAAAGTTATTATAAGTCATATTCAATGCTAAAAAGTAAACCAAAATGGTAGAGTTCTAGAATTAGATGCAAAAAAAAAAAAATTCTGAAAAATAATTGTATATTTAAATAGTCCTAAAAAACTATAATCTAATTATTTCTTGAACATGGGAAAATTTCATATCTGCTTTATTAAAAATTTCATAATTTCTATATTTGAATGGTGAAAAGTTCTTCTACAGTTTGCTGTATCAAAATGTAAATTCTCTTTCATTTTATTGAACATCCTCCAGTTCATAATCCAAGTTTAGAGCAGAATCTAAATGTATAATTTCCTGGATTCTACTTTAAAGTTATTAATGTTTAGTGTATTCTTAGAGCTTTTATTTATTTTATATAACATAATTATGGATGCTAAAATAAATTCCAATATTTTTTTAATTCCATGAAATGATTATCATTTATTGATATTTATTTTACATAATAGACTATATATTCCATAAATTTTTCTCTCTGTGGTTAAATATTTCTGTGGTTACGGTATGTGGCAGAGGCATTTCTACTCAAAAAACATCCCATTTCTGCTTCTATTTCCTTGCAGTCTGTTGCATTTTTATAGTGAACACTGATCAATGAACTATGAGTCAGTTGTATTCATCCTTTGCCTTTCCTGCCCTGCTAACTCTGGGGCTGATTGTTCCTAATAGTGGAATGAAATATATAGAATGATTATCTGGTCTGTATTGTACATAACCTAGAGATGAATAAGTCCTAATTATATTATGTCACTGAGGCTTCGGGCTTTGACTTTTATAAGGAAGAAATTGTTTAACCTAAAATATAATATTTATGCCATTTAGTAGTTGGTCTTTTCCAAACAATTATTCTGTATGTAACAGGGAAAGGATATCTATTTCACAGTTAAGCACATTGAATGAGTGATGGTTGATAGATTTAAATTTTATTCTAATTCCTACATAGTTCTCTGATCTAGAGCCAATTTATATAATGTATTGAGGTGTGATGTTTTTATAAAAGGGGGGCAATTTCCAATGTTCAAGATTGTTATGAAGCCATATTTTCCAAGATGGACTAACAGAGGTGCCCTCCACATGACTCTTCCATGGGAAAGAACAAGGGTAACAAATGGTAAGCTGTTCTTCCAGGAGATTTTCAAAGGAAATCAATAAGAAAGTGGAACCCTAAACAGTGTGGAGAGTTGGACAGTCAGACACATAACCTAGAGAAAATAACAGAAAATGGTAAATTCAACCCAGACTCCCTTGGCTCCCATGTACCTCACTCTACTGAGAAGAAAGTGACGGACAAGGTGGTAGCAATCCCAGTTGTCACAGAAGACCAGCAGTTCCAACTGCAAGAAAATTTCATGGTCTACACTGGCTTTAAATTCAGTTTGGGAAGGTAGCTCATCTGAGATTGTCTGCTGTGACCCAAAGAAGAAATGCGCTGGGGCCTCCCCAGCCTCTA
The DNA here is from genome assembly GCF_048772815.1 of Callospermophilus lateralis. Classification (NCBI taxonomy): domain Eukaryota; kingdom Metazoa; phylum Chordata; class Mammalia; order Rodentia; family Sciuridae; genus Callospermophilus; species Callospermophilus lateralis. The sequence continues at coordinate 104,566,691 of NC_135313.1, read as the reverse complement.
AAACCCAAGCTACTAAAACAACTTATTTATAGATGCAAGAAATACTAAACCCAAAGTTAGAAGGAAAACAACAATAATAATGAAAAAAACATGGCATAAATAAAATCAAAAGTAAAAAACAAATACATAAGATCAGTGCAGCCAAGAGTCGGTTTTTTGAAAGCATAAACAAAATTTACAAACCACTAGTGAGACTAACCAAGAAAAACATAGAGAAGACCTAAATGAATAAAATCAGAAATGACCAACGAGACATTCTCATTGGTACCACAGAAATACAAAAGATCATAATTACCAAAAAGAAGCTGGTAAAAAACTGAAAGACCTAGACGAAGTGATACATTGCTGAAAACTTACAACTTACTAAAATTGGACCAATAAGACACATAAAATCTAAACAGACAGTAATTAGCAATGAGTTTGAAGCAGTCAAGCTTCCCATCTAAAAATCAGTACAGGTCTTCATGGCTTTAATGCTGAATTCTACAAATCCTTAAAGAAGAAATTATTCCAATTCTTAAAATATTAAAAAAATATTGAACCCAAATCCCTGATGAGAAAAAATATAAAATATTAGGAAATCAAATTCAACAGTATATAATGATTTCATACCACAATCAAATGGGATTCATCCAGGGATGAAAGAATGACTCAACTTATACAAATGAATAAACATGATACAACACAAGAATAAAAGTACAAAATCCATGTGATCATTTCAATAGATCCATAAAATGTGTTCAATAAGGTTCAAAATCATTTATGATGAAAACTCCCAACAAGTTAGGTATAAGACTTCAAAATACTAAAGACTACACATGTAAAAAGTCACAGTCAATGTCTTGACCAGTTATGGAAAATGCATTTCCTCAAAGATTAGGGAAAAACAATCATGTCCACTTTCATCTCTCTTGTTTAATATATTATGGAAGTCTTACCAAGAGCAATTAGGAAGAAGAAAGAAATGAAAGAAATCGAAATTGGAAAGGAAAAAATTAAAATCTCCTACTCTACTTTCCTGTTTTTTTTCTAGATATATATATATATCTAGAAAGAGCAAATAAAAATTTAAATTTCCAGGTCCATATGTAGCATGATTTTATACCTTGTAAAACCTAAATATGCCCTCAAAGAGTTGTTAGAATAACTTGCAGTATACCAAATAAATATATAAAAGTCAGTAGCATTTTTATGCCCCAATAATAAATATGATCCAAAAGAAATCAAGAAAATCCCATTTATAATTGATAAAAAGTAATAATAAATCCAAGTAAGGAAAAGAAAAGTATCTACAAAGAAAATTATAAAATACTAATGAAATAAATTGTAGAGGACACATCAAATTGAAAATATATCTTGTGTTGATGCATCAGAAAAGTATTACTAAAATTACCATATTAACTAATGCAATCTACAAATTCAATATGATTCCTATCAAAATACTAAAAGAGTTTACTTATCCATATAGAAAACAACTTGAAATATTTGTGAAGTACAAAAGATCAGAGGAGATGAACAATCCTGAGCAAAAAAGGAACAACTCTGGAGGCATCATAACACTTGACTTCAAAATATACTACAAGGCTATATTAACTAAAATAACATGGTCCTAGCATAGAAAGAAACACACAAATGGACCAATGGACCCGAAAAGAGAATCAAGAAATTAATTCACATATATACCACCTGCTGACACAAAGGTGCCAAGAATATATGGTACACAAAAAAAGAAAACAAAGTCTCTTTGATAAAACGTGCTGGCAAAGTTGGATATACTTCAGAAGAATGAAACTAGATCCATTATTCTCACATTATAGAAAATCAATTAAAAATATGTAAAAGATCTTCATGTAAACCTGAATGTAAAATTACTACAAGAAAATATAGGGAAAACACTTAGATATTGAAGTAGGCAATGAATTTTTAGATAGGAGCCCCAAAGCACATGAAATCAAAGTAAAAATTGAACCACTTCAAACTAAATTCTATTAGTTGTTTCCTTTGCTGTGCAGAAACTGAGGGATAGCCTACAGAATGGGAGAAAACATTTGCAAGCTGTCCATTCAATGAGGGTTTATAATTGGAGTAAATAATTCAAAAAGTTGAACATCACATAAAACAGTCCAACTTAAAAATAGGCTAAAGAATTAGATAGATACTTCTTAAAGAAATACATACAAGTGGCCACCAAGTACATTAAAAAGTTTAATCTCAGGACTGGGGATGTGGCTCAAGCGGTAGCACGCTCGCCTGGCATGTGTGTGGCCCGGGTTCGACTCTCAGCACCACATACAAACAAAGATGTTGTGTCCGCCGAAAACTAAAAAATAAATATTCTCTCTCTCTCTCTCTCTCTCTCTCTCTCTCTCTCTCTCTCTCTCTCTCTCAAAAAAAAAAAAAAAAAGATTTTAAAAAAAATTTAATCTCACTAATCATGATAGAAATAGAAACCAAAATCCAAATATTATCCCATCCCAGTTAAAATGTCTATAAACAAAAAGACAAAAAATAATAAATGATGGTGAAGATGTGGAGCAAAAGGAATTCATGTAATGTTGATGAGAATGTATATTCATACAGCCATCATGAAAAAATATGTAGAGATTCTTCAAAAAAGTAAAACTACCACATGATCCCTAAATTCCACTTTTGGTATATATCCAAAGAAGATAAAAATCATCCAAAAAACATTCTTGTACTCCCATGCTTATTGCAATTATTCACAACAGCTAAAATATGGAAACCATCCATGAATGAATAGATAAATATGGTATACACAGTGGAATATTATTCAGCCTTAAAAACAAATTAAACACTGTCATTTGAAGCAACATGGAAGGAATTGGATATCATTATATTCAACAAAATGCTAGACTATGGAAAGATACATACTGTATATTCTAATTTGTGGAAAATAAAAAATAGATCTTAGAAGAATAGAATGGATTAGTGATCACTAGAGACTAGGAAGGATAAGAGGAACAAGGGAAGAGGAAAAAACCTCAGCAAGGGGCATCAAAATACACTTAAGAGGATGAATTAGTTCCTGTTTTCCTTCAGTACAGTGGGCGATATCCAATTAGAACAATGTATGATATATTTCACAATGACTAGAAGGGTACAAAATTTCCAACACATTCAAATGTTGGCTGAAGACATGAAGATGCTTATTACCCTGATTTGATAATTACACACTGTATGAGTACACCAATTCACCATAATGTATCCCCATAAAGATATGACTATTATATCTTAATAAAAATAAAATTTTAAAAATTATAAGGATGAAGTACTACAAAGTAGCTAAGACATGTACTACAGAGACTGGCATGTATTCGATGGAAAAAAAAGCTTTCAGATTTTGGCTTAATCTCCACTTTGTCTTCAATTGGCCATATACTAAATATTTGCCAAGTGAGAAAAATCCACCAAGCTTGGGAGGCTTTCAAACAGAAGAAAGCATAATTGTGTTTATATCTAGGATATCTACTTATATTCTTCCTGAAGGTTTGCAATATAATAGTATCCCCTTGAGGACTAGGAACATATTGAAACATACTGAAGCAAAATTCCAAAGCATATAGTATACATACATTTAACTTATCATAATTTACCTTTTTGAAATGTTATCATACCTTGGGTATAGAATAAGAAGTTTAAAATATCTTCCTTTTTCACTTCTCATTTTCAGTGTTTTTTTTTTTAGATAATTTTCCTTTCTATATATGCCATAAATTTCAGAATGCATTTTAATTTTTGGTTTAAACATCACAATTCTTTAAAGCATTTTACAAAATAATGTACATTTATATTGATCCTTGCATTTACAATTTCTGGTCTCTGGTTTCCATTTTTTAGATTAAAATGTCTATGCTACTTGATTTTTCTTTTGCCGCATGAACTTCATTTAATATCTTATAGTCTAGGCCTGTTGGTAATAAGTTCTTTCAGCTTTATATGGCTCAAAGAATCTTCATCTCAATTTTTGAAAGATATATTTCCTGGTACAGGATTTAGATTGACATTTGTACACCTTCTTTAAAGATGTTGCTGTACTGTTTCTGCCTTGAATTTTGTCCAGAGAGAAAATAACTATCATATTCATCTTATTTCTCAGTGTTCAATTTGCATTTTTTGCATTGATTTAAATATTTGTCTCTATCACTGGATTTGGAACTGCCATGGTGTAATATCTTTTTTTTTTTTTTTTTGCTTTGGACTAATTTGTATTCACAGATCTGTGGGTTAAGAGCTTTCATCAAATTTAAAGAAAATAAATTGACAATAATTTCCTTAAATATTTTATGACCCCTTTTCTTTCATGGACTTTATTTACATACATAAAAGATTCTGAAAATTGTCCTTCCACAGCATAAAGTTGTATTAAATCTTTCAGTCTTTTTTCTCTTTTCTTTTTTTAAATTTTTTTTTTAGTCGTAGATGGGCACAATACCTTTATTTTATTTATGTATTTATTTTATGTAGTGCAGAGGATCGAACACAGAACTTTATGTGTGTTAAGCAAGCCCTGTACCACTGAGCTATAACCCCAGCCTCTCTGTTTTTATATTTCTATTCCTATGTATTTAAGTTCACTAAATGTTTCTTCTGTGATATATAACATGTTAGTTTAATTGAAGAAGTATTTAAATATTTTTAAAGGTGTTGCTTTACTGTTTTCTGCCTTGAATTTTGTCCAAAGAGAAAATACTATGGGTCCTTTTATATCATTTATGTATCTTCTTTTGATGTTTAACCTTTCCTTCAGCTGTTTGAACACACAGATTATAATTATAATTATTGATACTAATTCCACCAACTATATCATTCTTCGTTTATTTTCATTGATTTCTTTATTATGGTTGAATTTTCTTATTTCATGCCTAGTAATTTTTATTGGATGTCAAGAATTTTGGACTTCATTCTACTGGGTTCTGGTTATTTTTTATATCTGCAATTATCTTTGTGTTTCATTTTATAATGAATTGCAGGGAAACATTTTGATCTTCTTGGTCTCCCTGTTAAACTTTATTAGGTAGAATTTACAGAAGCATATTGCCTAATATTCATTTCCCCCAATATTTGGGCAGAAACCTTCACATTATTAGGTGTACCTTGAATTATAAGATTTGATATTCTTGGCTCGTGAGAATAGGAACTTTTCATAGCCCTATGTCAACATTAGAAAAAAAAAATTTCTCCTAATGCTTTCAAATGAGTCTTTGGTAGTCTCTTAACGTGAGTGTACTGATTCAGAGTTGAGGGTGAATCTCTGCATGTGTCCAGTGTTATTCTTCACTTCTGTGCCTTTTCATCTCAGCTTCCCTGTGTGCGCAGCTCCATCTCATCAACTCAAGGACAGGCTCTACTTTGGTTCTCCATCACTAAGTCACCATAGAAGAACTCTCTCAGACAAGTTAGAGCTCACTTTTCTTCTCACCTTAAGGGATCAGTGTTTTTATATTCTGAGGTTTAATACCTTGCAAACCATCATGTTGCATGTTCTGTAAATTTTTGTTTCATGCTGGTGGTTATTTTTCATCTCTGGTATTCCATAGAGGTCTAAAAAAAATACTATTACAATGGATTTTTAAAAAAGTCATTTCTTCTATAAGGTAGTCTCTATCTGCATTAGTCAGTCTTGTTCTTTGGATATTTATTGATTTGTTATTTTCTGTAATTTAATTTTTAAAGACTTATAATTTCTCCACTTCCATCAAATCTCTGTATCTCTATTGTAAATCTAGTCTCATCTCTCCCTTTATGTCTCCTTTCAAAGACCATACACTCCATGGAATTTCTTCTATGTGCTCCAAAAAAAAAAATATTCAGTCATTTTAGTATGATACTTTTCTTTTCAGGGAAGCAGTCTTCCCATTTTGAAGAAGATTCTGAAAAGAAGATTCTCGCTGTTATAAACTGAAATATGTTACCCACTGACATTCAGACACTGGTTTTAGTTTTGCCCTTTAGAGTTACAAAAAATAGCTCATTGCCTTCTAGGTGACAGCCAATCTCCAGTGTAAATACAGTTACATGTGTCCCTCACATTCTTCAATGTGACTTAATGGCCCTTTCTGAAAAACATTTTCCAAATATTTCATTATTTTGGTTATTCTGCATTGTTCTCCAGGTTTTCAATAACCCCTTGTAATGTGATATCTACAAATGGCACAAGATAGGAAGTATGATCTGAATAGCACAGAATGCAGAGCACTGCTTTCTGTGATTCATAGTCTAAAATCCACTAATAGTGTATAAAGAATGTGTTAGCTGTTAAAACAGCTGTGCCACTCTTTATGCAGAAAGTCATGTTTGAGCTCTATGAGACTGAAATTATTAGATAATTTTCATGTTATTAAAGATGCCTGATATAAAATTTTAGTAAATATACAAGAGTCAATGATTCTTAGAAATTTTAAGAATTTAAACATTGGCATATATCTGCAAACTATACGCATACCCATATATATTTTAAGGTCATATTGATGCACTGGAAAAAATATTTCAAAGAAACTCCAACAAAGCAAAGATAATCAGATAATCCAAAAATTTCAATATTCATCTAATATTTACTTAGATTTTTATACTTTAAAAATTTTACCTAATGAGAGCACACTGATACCAACCATTAATTAGTGATTATTTATTATTAGGAGCTATTTGAAGACAAGTATGAAATAGAATATGACTAGTCGTATTTTTGCTTATAGCTAGTACCTGGTCCTAACTTGTAACAAAACAAATAGTCTATTTATAAGTGTTAAAAGCTTCAGCTTTTTCAGAGGAAATATGTACAGTCCAGGAAGTAGGCATTTTCTAAGAATCATTGACTGTTGTATATTTACTGAAATTTTAAGAATTTAAACATTGGCACATATCTGCAAACAATGGATTTCATAAATATTGAAATTAACCCAAAGGGCTGTACTTAAAAGTTCACTTGTTCCTTACCTGAACTCTTCAAGCAAATAGCTGGTGTCATTTGTCAACACATATGTATCATACTATATTGTACCAGAATAATTTCTTGAATTCTACAGAAATTTTTAATCTAGATAAATTTTAGAGTCTCTTTGAACACTTGGAATTCTATGGTATTAAATTTTCTGAGATAGATTATAGGAGCCACATTTCTTTTACGTACCAATCATACTAAAATAAAAAATATAAAAAGATGTGGTAATATTGTGGCCTTTTAGCCTAAATGCTAACAGGAACATAGTATACATATGTCTCTGTCTGAATTAAGTAACAACCAAACAATATTCTACATCTATAATGGAGAAAATAATGAATTCCATTTTGGCCCTTTTTCTAAGCAGTTGGTAGTGAGTCACATTCTCACTTTAGCTCTATTTTTAAGCATAGTTTCAACACGTGGCTGGCTCACTGACTCTTGAAGGATGCCTAGATGGTCACTCAGAGGGGGGTAAGAAAAAGGCAGTCTGCCTATTCAATGCAGTCCCATGAATAAAAACCTGAAAAAGCAAGGGGATCCAGGGAGCACAGAGTGGAAAGTGGGAAATAATTCTACGGTTAGCATGATACTTCTACAACAGTATTTTTAGCTTCATGGTTTTGAACAATACCTTTGCTCCTTGAAAGAAGCTGTGTAGAAAAGTCAACTCAGATGCTCTTAAGCAGACTGGGGAAGGCTACATTCCAATGAAAGGAAGGGTCTCCAGAAATAAAAAAATGAAAAAGAACTAAAAGTGAAATGTGAAAGAGGCTAGCTGACTGCCCCCCAAAAAATATGCCCAAGCTTTATCATATAGATGTTCCTAAGGAGGAGAATATTAATCTATCCTATTAGATTTCATCCACCTGCATGCTTAAGTTTTTAGATCAAGTTTCAGTAACTTGGGTAAAGATGTACAGAGCGTGTTCCTCGGAGAAATGTCAGTGTTTATGGAGTTTAGACCGCAGTCTAAAATGGAAAGATTCTTCATCCCAATGTCCTTGGTGTGCCCTCATCACCACATTTCTGCAATGCAGTATTTTCTGTACTGTTTTGATATTAAGATTGAACTCATTCCGTCTCAGTGCAGCTGAGACCCCAAAGGGGAAAAAAAAAAAAAAAAAAAGAAAGAAAGATTTAGGAACTTATAACAACGAAATCCTAAAGGAAGCGAATAGACAATATAGGTGGTACAGGCAGAGGCGGTAAAGACTGCTTCTCCAGCCTCAGGGATCGCGCATCTCATCTGTAAAACAGTGGGGTACGAAGAGTCCATACAGGGAATCACTTCAGATAGCACCATTGGAATTCTGCACATTCACCAACCTCCCCAGCTCCCCATCCTCTCCAGAGGAGGCCTTTCTCTTCCACTTAAGAAAACTGCTTGGCGACCTGACCACCATCTAGAGTTCTGACAATCAGTAAACACTCGCACCAAGGACCATCTCTGGATGAAAATTCACCTGGAGCTGCTCCTTTAGGGTACTAGAGAGAAAGAAAACAGCACCGAGAGGAAACTGCACTGAAGCATAGATTAGGGAGGCATGCTGCACTCTAAAGATCAGCATTGTTGGTAGAAGAAAGTCAGCCAAGGGCTTTCTAAAAGGGACCTTGCCAAGACAGATGAATAGGAGAGAAGAATGGACGTACGTTCAGAGAGGACTGTGGGTATGTGGCAATTTTGAAAGCCTTAGGAGCTGGTTCAGGTGGGAGAATCTTAAATGCTAAATCCAGAGAAGAATAAATGAATCAGAAGGTAATCTTTGGGAAAAAAGAAAACAAACAAAACCAACATAAAACACTGGAGAGAAAAGAAAAAAAGCAATTGTGTGCTTCTACTTTCTTCAGAAGAAAGGCAGCAGAATACAACAGTCACTAATATGGCATTATGTAAACATTGTGAATGTGTAACTGATGTGATTCTACAATTTGTATTTGGGGTAAAAATGGAAGTGCATAACTCACTTGAATCAAATGTATGAAAGATGAAAAAAATAAAATAAAATAAAAAGAAGGAGACACGGTCAGGTCATAACAGCACCACACATAACAATCTGCTCTCTCCTGGTCCTAGGGAGAGGGAGACACACAACACACCCATCCAATTCTTCACCACAGAACCAGCTATGGGTTCCAAAAATGTTTAGGGAAAGCTTAGAGAACTCTTTTTAAAAAAAAAAAAAATGGACAGACACATTAAACTCTGAAGGAAGAATGTATTTAGGACAAAAAAGAAAAGAGAAGCTAAAAGACATGCCTGTGATTTTGTTCAGTAGAAGACCCAATTAAAGAAAGGACACGGGTAAAAATATCATAGCTCTCCACAAATAAAAAAATTAGGCTTAAACCTAAATAGAAATGTCCCATATCTTTGTAAAGAAAACTTTAGAATCCTTTTAAAGGACACAAATGATAAAGACGTCAACTTTCTTTAAGTCGCTTTAAATTTAGCATGATCCAAATAAGAATACCCAGAGTTTTTCTCATAACTTTTGAGATAGAGACAGGCTTAAAGTGCCCTGCTCAGTCACGTGGGAAAATATACAGATACAAATACCCCAAAATACCCAAAGTAGAATAATAATCAACCTTAGTAGATATTAAAACTTAAATTCAGTAATTGTAACTGCATTATTGATGTATGTGCAGTAATACTGTATTTAACTAAACAGATAAGTAGTTAAAATAGGAAGTTCAAAAATAAACCCAAATTTACATGGAAACAGTGGATTTTATATGCTTCATCTCAAGTTAGTGGATAATTAGACAACTGGTGCTATTAGTAGAAATTCTGGAATTGATTCACCAAAACTCTGAAGTAGATCCATTTTTTTGTACTACATATCACAATAAATAGTGCCTCAAATCTTTAGGTGTAAAAATAATAAAATATACAAAGAAAATAAAGAACTATTTTGAGTATCCAACTTTGTATCTATGGTTCACAAAATGAAAGCTGGGAATTCCTTTTGGCTTAAAAGGATAGTTCACAATATAAATATATGGAAAAATACCATAAACTAAAACCAAATAAACAGAAAATATTTGCATTATAATGAAGTGTTTCCAAGATCAAGAAAAAGATTAACAAGTAGAAAAATAAGTAAAGTGCACAAATAGACAATTCAAAAAATGGAAATATAAATACATCTTAAATGAGAGCATACTCAACCTCGATTTAATAAGGAGAGAAAAAGATCATGATGTCAATTCCATTTTCATCTATCTACATGAATACAACACATAGGTCTGATAACACTGTTTTGAGACTGTAAAAAAAAATATTGCCACCGGGAATATAAATTATTAAAATCCCAGAAGAGGAAATTGACTAAATCTCTTAAGTGTAAAAATTCAAACTATCTTTTGACCCAGAAATTCAAATTCCTGTATTTTCCCTACACAGATATTTTCACATATACAGAATATTAAATGTAAGTATGCACAGCAGGGATCAACACGTGGAAGAGTTGTTTGTGTACCTGCATTTTCTAATTCAGGGGAGTGAAACAATGTGTTGCTTTGTAAAAGTGTCCTCAAAAGCCAGCTGTCCAAAGGGCAGCAGCCCCAGTCAAACCCAACACTCAACATGTAGGCATCTCTGACCCTCAGAATAATCAGCAGTCAGTATGCAAACCCTGTTTCAGCTTTTGGTAAAGGTCCTTTTCAGAACTAGTCTCCAAAGATTGTTTGCTAATGAATGAAAGATGAAAGAGCAAAGTGCATTAGTGATACAGTTATATTTATTCCTCTTCATCACTGCTGCTGCATTTAGATTGAAAATTAGGTATTGTTGACAATTGTCTACTTCCACTGCTATGTAAGTTGCACAAATGGAGGAATCTTACAGGTTTGTTATCCATGTATTGCAAACACCTAGAACCTGTCTTACCTATAATAGGTAATAAGTCAGTTACACGAGTTGAATAAATGAAGCATACATCATAGTGGTCTCTTTGATATTGTCATATCTTTTCTTTTACTTGATTTACCTGCCCTTTAATTTCTTTTTAACTCCTGGTTAGCAATTATGCATTTCACTTTCTATAATTACTCCCTCTGAATCTTCCCATTGAGGTCAGTTTTAGGGCATTTTTATCTAGAATGTTGTACTCTTTTTAGAAATTCTAAAACAAAGGGAGTTTCTCCTCCCCAAAATTAAAAAAAAAACAAAAAACAATATAACAGGCTTGTTTCTTTAAACAACACAAATATACATTTGTTTTGTCTTTTAATTAATCACAGAGTTAATTAAGCCTTAAATGCATGAATAATAGTTTTAGTGACTATACAGGATTTATAGACATGATTTCTCAATTAATGGCAGTGAAGATGCAGAGATAAAGTTTTCAGTTTTGCACATTAGCACAATAATTAAGGACATGGAAATTTTCCAGTGTATAAAAAAAAAAATCTAAAAAATATGGGAACATGTTCTCTAGAGCCGTAGTAACTCCACCTCTTGCCCCTGTGCATGTCAGTCTTTTTCTCCTAGTACTTTCATTTATAGCTTCTGAGTGACTTGATCTTTTGGTAAGTTATTTAAAGACCCCACCAAGTAGAACCCAAGTTCTGTGGACAATAATGATTTGAAAGCAGATGGGATCAACACAAGGTCAACCCTTTTTCACTGGAGTTAAATTGGTCTCATATCTAAATAGTGCTATTGTTTTGAAGCCATTTTAGTAATGATTTGCAGGCTCTGCAGAGACCTTCTTTGTCACCAGAGGTCTCTCTTAATGGCAACATTAAACCTGATTATCTCATTATTTAGGGAGCTGTCGCATTTTATCTCTCAAAAAATGACAGCTCTCAGTGATTAAAAATTAGCCCAACTCCAACCCTTCAAGTCTTCTATTGAAGGATAGATACTAAAGAAATAATTAATATTTATTTGATAAAGCTGAATCATGAAAGTGCTTTTGAGCCATGTTGTTCTGCATCCACTTTCCAACTACAATTTATCACCTCTCAGAAACTTGACTGACTTGTTCTGGTCCAGCTCCTGCCTGTCTGGTTTAGAAACTCCTCCTCACTTCCATAGCCCTGTGAGGAAAATCATCATGGCAAACACCACTGCAGTACATTATAGTCATTGTTTGACCTGTCTGTGGGTTTTTATATGGAAATCTCCATAAAGACAGGCCTAGGACTTTCACTTCATTGTTTTTGGGTATAGCACAGAAGTTGAAAAAAAAGTAGAAGCTCAAAAAATTATTTTAATTAACTCTGAACATGTGAAATACACACACACACACACATGTGCATGTATAAATACATATAAACATATATGAAGTTTGTATATTTCTGCTAATAATTAAACACCAGAAAAGATTTTATTCTCAGTAAATACATGGACACTTAAATATTCATTTACCAATTATAGCTAAAACTGCATATTATTTCATTTATATTTTGAAAAAACAGCTTCCCTATAGTTGTGAAATTCCTTCATCAAACCAGAGCCTGTTATATGTGGGTGTATGTTATCTATTACCAAATGGACAATTTGTACATGATACATAAAAATCTTAGGTAAAGTAGGTGTAGTATTGCTAATGAAGAAAAACTAACTTCCATTAAGAGCCTGTTATGTTTCTAACAAGAGGGAGACTATCATTCATTAAGTATATTTATTTCTGCTTTTAACTCACAAGAATTAAACTTTATAGAATTTTGAGGTAAAAAATGAAAAGAGAAAACTTTATTTTTGTTGAAGTAGGGATACAAATATAGTAACGTTTAAGTCATAATTATACTTATGTATACATTATCTACAATGTACACTTCTAAATAAAAAGAAAATTACCAGGATCCTCCAAATTGCCCTGGCTTTTCCAAATATCTCTATTTATCCTCTCAAAATAACCAGTATCCTGATGTCTAACAACAAGGATTCATTTTCTCTATATTTGCAAAGTAAAGACATGGAAGTATGTTTTTGTAGCATATTGTATCTTCCCTTATTTTTAGACTATAGTCATGGAACTACATACTATGTATTCTTTTGCCATTTTTTATCTATGTGAGATTCATCAATATGGTTTTAGAAGGCTATTTGCCCATTATTATTGTTGTAGAATATTCTAGAATCTGACTGTTTCATGGTGTGTATATCCATCATCTTGTTTATGAAAATTTGTTTTCAGTTTTATGTATCATTAATTGTGCTTTGATATAAAATTATATCTAAACTTTTGATTACATATGGGCATATATTTTATTGATTTTTTACCATGAAGAGTGTGTGTGTGTGTGTGTGTGTGTGTGTGTGCATGCATGCTTTTTTTTTTTACTGAAAATGAACTGAAATTTAAAAATAAGTGAATCAACAAATTACAGGGTAAAACAATATTGGTGGAACCTCAAAAAAATAATTAAAAAAAACTGTCCATGATCTTTTTCAGAAGATAAAAGTAGAGGGAATACATTGTAACTCATACTATAAGGTCAACATCACCCTAATACTAAAACTAGACAAAACAATTCAAGAAACAAAAATTACTGACCATTAATTCTCATGAATATAGATGTAAAAATTCTTGGCAAAATCATGGCAAATCAAATTCAACCTGCATAAAAACAAGTATACATAGCAACAAAACAGGTATATCCCAAGCATGAAATTAGGTTCAACATTCAAAAATATATATTCAAAAATCCATCACATCAAGAGACTAAAGAAAAAATATCAGTAAATTCATTATTATTAAAAATAATTGTTTGACAAAATCCAACAACCACCCATCCCCAAAACCCAGTAAACAGGGAATGGCATAAGCTTCTCAACTTAATAAAGTATTTATTAAAAAAAAACCTATGGCTAATATTATTTTTAATTGTGAGAAACTGGTTTTCCCTTAAAGATGAGGAATGAGATGAGACAAGCATGTCTCCTCTCATCATTGTTTAACATCCTATCTGTAATCCTAGACAAAGTAATAAGAAAAGAAAATTTACTGCAAGAAATTTAATACAAACTATGATTTTGAATATAGCAAAAAACACTGTATTTGTCTGAGGATTGACAAATCATCTATGTCAAAAATCTGAATCAACACCAATAAAAAAAAAACTCTTTAAGAATAAAATCTATTTTGTCAATGTTTCAGAAGATTAATACACAAAAGTCAATTGTTTTAATATAGTAGCAATGAACAAACTGAACTTGAATAAAAAAAACATTATCATTTACATTTACAGCACAAAGAAATAAAACAGATGTAAATCTGACAAAACAGGTGTAAGATCTATATGATGAGTACTATAACCCTGATGAAATTACAGTAATTACATAATGGAGAAAAGTTTCATGTCCATAAATAGAAAGATTCCACATTATCATTTCTTCCCAACTTAATTCTATAGTTTTACTGTGACTTCAATCAAAATCCCAGAAAGTGATTTTATTACTAACAAACATTATAAAGTTAAAATACAGAGGCAAAAGATCCAGAATAGCAAACAAAATATTATAGACACATAGAGTAAGATGACGACTCCATATTACTTCAAGAGTTACTTTTAAACTACAATAATCAATACACTGTGGTATTAGTGAAAGAATAGACAAATAGATCGAGGGTACATAACAAAGAATTTAAAAGTAGACCTGCATAAATGTAGTCACCTGGTCCTTGAATAGGAAGTAAAGGCAATATAATGGAGACAGTGTTTTCAGCAGGTGGTACCAGAAAAACTGGATTTGAACATGCAAAAGAACGAACACAGAAAACTCCAAACCCTCTATGAATTTAATTGAAAATACATCATCAACCAAAAGGTAAAATGAAAAATGATGAAATTCTTAGAAGATAATATAGAATATAACTAGGGGTTTGGTCATAACTCTTGAGGTATTAGCCCAATCCTCAATTCATGAGAGAAAGAACTAATAAGCTGGACTGTATTTTATTATAGTTAAATTTTTCTGCTCTTTGAAAGACACCATTAAGGTAATGGTGACTAGGAGAAAATGTTTATTAAAGACATCTGATAAAGGACTCTTGTACAAAGTGCATGAAGAACTCTTAAGACTAAACAAGAAAACAAACAACTTGGTCTTATGAAAGAGCCAAAATCCTTAAGATACTTCACTAAAGTGATGTATAGATAGAATTTGAGCACATGAAAAGAATGTTCTGTATCATATGCTGCCAAGTTAATGCAAATTAAAAGAATGATGAGAAACCACAACACACCTGGTATAATCGCCAAAACCAGGACGATGAAAAATTGCTGGTAAGGAAGTGAAGCAACAGAAATTCTTACTCGTTGCTGGTAAGAATGAAAAATAGTACAACTACTTTGAAGACAGTCTGGCTTGTTTCTTAAAAAACAATAAAGCAAAAAACACTACATTTTTACCATACAATCAAACAATTATACTTTGTATTTGACTAAAGGAATTAAAATTCATGCCCTCACAAAAACCTGCCTTGTGAATCAGGCAGTTTTATTCAAAATTCGGAAAAATTTGAAACATGCAACATATATTTCAGTAGGTGAATGGATCAACACTGAAATATTATTCATCACTAAAAAGAAATGAGCTATCAAGCCAGGAGAAGCCATGCAGGAAATTTAATGCATACTATTAAGTGAAAGCAGACAATCTAAAAAGGCTACATACAATATGATGCCACAATATGACATTAGGGAAGAGGGAAAGCTATGGAGGTAGTAAAAATATTAAAGTGATTGCCAGAGGTTTTGGGGAAGAAGGGATAAATAGTTAGAACACAGGTTTTAGAGCAGTAAAATCACTGTGTATGATATTATAGTAGTGGATACATGACATCGTACAATTTGCTAACTTACGGATTCTACAACAGTAACAGTGATCCATTGTATAATCTACAAACTTTGGATACTAGTGGCATGTGTCAATGTAAGTTATCAACAACAGCAAATGCACCACTCTGGTGGAGGATGTTCACAATGGGGAGACTGTGGGTGCAGGAGGCATTTGGGAAATTTACTCTTTGTATGTAAATCCCACATGGTAGTTTTTTGCTCCAGCTCTGAATGGTAGTAAAGTTTATATTAAGCCATATGTAGACTTTGTATGTTGTTTCTTAATTTTCTATTCTACCTAAGCAAGCTGCTTCCCAATCCCAGAGTAAAAATAAAGAAGGCAAACAATAACAATTACAAGTGGGAACTGATAGCCAGGTTGACATAGGTGCAATAAGAAAGCAGATACCACATTCAAAAAAAAGTTCATAGTCATTCTAGGATTTATATAATAAATTTTAATATATGAACATATTGTCAAAATAAGTAAGGCTCATTAGGTAGTATATATATAAAAAAAATAGTGCTTCTTAAAACAGTAAACATCAAATACATGGTGAAACCTTTTGCAAATTCACTCCATCTTCAATAGTGTACAATAACAGATGAATGGATGAAATGAGCCAGACCTCTTTATGTTGCTTCCTTAATATCTTAAGCTCTTTGAGACTCAAGTTCAACAAGTAAAATGACACAAATATGCACAGAGCTGGTTTAATGATTTATAAAATATCCACATATAGCAAATATACTGCATGTATATACAAATAGCTGTACATATGTGTATTGTGTATATACATAATACACATTATGTATATACATAATACACATATACAAAAATATATTATATATGTGTATATATGTATATATGTGCAGATATACACATATGTATACATATATTGCTATTTAGTCACACACTCTAATGTAACATAGGCATACAAATGGTGTTTAATTGATAGAAGCTAAAATTAGTTTAATCATAAGGTAAAGGAAAGGTGACTTTTTTTTTTTTTTTTAAAGAGAGAGTGAGAGAGGAGAGAGAGAGATTTTTTTTTTTTTAATATTTATTTTTTGGTTTTCGGCGGACACAACATCTTTGTTTGTATGTGGTGCTGAGGATCGAACCCGGGCCGCACGCACGCCAGGCGAGCACGCTACCGCTTGAGCCACATCCCCAGCCCGAAAGGTGACATTTTACTCAAGGTTTGATTTCAAATGCCATATCTTAGAACTTTTCACATTTCACATGACTAATTGAATGGTAATTTCTTATATCTCATTGCTATTTTGTAACCAGTATTTAATAAGGAAGTTTTGAAGAGTCAGGAAGTAAGATTCCCATATGTTCAATCTGCATATCCACAGACATCATCACACAATCAAGTGGAAGAAGTTCGTCAGGTTACATGTGGGTGGCATTGTCAGTGACAATATTTTCTTTTTACCCTGAAGACGACCAAACTCAGAGAGAAAACAAAAAACAAGAAGAAGCAAAACAAAAAAACATTCAAATCTACTGTAGCCAGAAAGCTGACAACATCTAAAGCTAATTAAACGCTTGTTTAACATAATTTTCTTTAACCAATATCTTATTACTGTGATCTTGGTTCCATTCCCTGCAGTCACGAGACGCTCTCTTGAGTTTCCCTTTTCCCTCACCATGCAGTTTGAGAATGAGAACATGTGCAGAGATGTCTATCTGATGTCGACAATTTTATTTTACTAAGAAGCTTCTTTTATCGTTTTATTTGGCAGGCATAACTGTGTATTTGTGGAATTGAAATTAACCACCATTATTTTTTCTTTTATTAGCAAAGCTTTTTATTAGAACATAGTCCAAAGGGTTTTAAACAAAATGTAAACAAATTGTCGAAATCATACTTGAACAAACTGTTACAGAGATCATAATTCAATGAAGATAGTACATATACCCTATTTTGGGAGAACTTCTACTGTGCCACTGAGAAAGAAATTGGCCCCAGCAATAAACAGAAATTTGTATTTCCTCGAAAAGTTAAGATATCAACTACAAAGTTGGACTTGACATTTTACTACCTAGAACAAAGACTGTAACCTCATTATATATCTTTAGAGTTTTATTTCTTCGGACAAATTCTGAGATTCTCTTATGGATCCTAAATCTATCACAATAATATGTTTTCTTTCAATGAACACTCTTCAAATTGTTCTGCTTTCTACTTTTGCCTGCAAAGTGCATTTTCCTGTCCATTGTTATGTATAGAAATGTAGCAAGTTCTCCTCTCCACTCAGTGTGTCAAGGCCCCACATTCTCTGCTTATTATGAGACATTTTTTTGATAGAATCTTTGGTTTTTCTCATATGTAAATTACAAATTTGTTATATTAAAAATATACATGTCCTAGTAGTCCAGTTACTGGCTCTTATGCATTCCCCACCTTTCTTCCTGAAATACAGCTCCTATAAAGGACACGAGTCACTTTTAAGTATTTTGAGTCTATAGTCTTACTTTACACAACATAAAACTCATCTCTAGTGCTTTCCAAATATTACTGCTAAATCCCACAACAAACATAATTGGAATGGAGAATGCTATCACTTTCAGAAATAAGGAAACTAAAATTTAAAGAGGATAAATAATTTATCAAATTTTAAACAGAATAAAACTAGAACTTATTTAAAGCTCTGATTGCAGGAATACCTATTGGAACAACATGTTTCTCATTCTCTGATCACAATACCCATGACATACTTACTTGGAATGCTTAGAGATAATGCTATTCACAAAGCATTTGACTAAAAGTTCCTTTCTAGGGAAAATGGCTTTGATAAGCCTGTTGAATATTTGAGGATTCTTAGAGGAAATTAAAGCCATTTTAATGACATTTAAATAGCATTAATAACATTTTAATTTTTTTTTTAGTTGTAGATGAACACAATGCCTTTATTTTATTTATGTATTTTTATGTGGTGCTGAGGCTTGAACCCAGGGCCTCACGCATGCTAGACAAGCTCTCCATCACTGAGCTATAACTTCAGCCCTAACATTTTTACCTATTTTGACATTATAAAATAGTTTCCATATTTTCTCTATATTTCCTTCAATATTCCACCAGATGAATGATTTTCCTTCTGAAGAAAGAAATAGATACATAATATGACATTTTCTAAGTCCTATTAGGTAGTGTAGCCTAAGCTTTATGAGATACATGTGTGTCTGATTTGAATTAGAGGTGTCCTCCAAAAAAATAGTTTTCCTTTCTTCTTACACTGGTCTACATTTCATAAAATTTATACAATAAACAAGATTTTTTTAAGGCAAAAAAATTATAGGACACAAGAATTATTTTCCCAATATCAGTAGCTAGGATTTTTATACAAGGCCAAAAAATGACAAAACTTGGCATTTAAAAACAAAAGAAATCTCAAGTGAGACTGAACTCTGTTTTTTTTTTTTTTTAAACTTAAATGGCGGTATTCTGTTCTCATATTCAGTGTTAACAACTGATTTAACACCTGCTGTCTGCTGCATGTCCTATTGAGTTTCGTTCCACAAGGAACAGAGGCACATGCTTTTCCTCCCAATTGCCCTGGAAGAAACAAGGCTGCTTGCAATGCTTCCTGGTGCAGAGAATCTTGATGCAAAAAATCCTTAACACAAGCCCTTCTTGATCCATTCAGAGAGCAGATGCAATATGTGACAGGTCTAGCGCCTGTCTAAATCTGAAGAACTTGAAAAAACTCAGAAATCTAAAGGAGAAATAAGAGCACACTATAATTTTAACAGCAGGCTGACTTTTTCTTCCCATCAACCAATACACTCAACATATACCAAGGTAATAGGACTATTTTTGCATTATTGTGTGCTCTTTTATGTTCTGCCATAAGAACAATTTTTTTTAGAGAATTATACATAGAAACATTATTGTTGTACTTTTCTTTATCATTCTAATGGCAGAGATTATACCAAGAACAGAGCATATTTCCAACAGAGAATAATGAATCATCATTTCCTTTGACAAAAATATTACGAGGCCATAAAATGAAGGGGGGGAGTATACATTCTTTCTTCTGACAAATACTTCAATGCACAGAAAATTGGTGACCATTAATCTATTTGTATGACAGGCTTAGGCTGGACTATCATGGGACTTGGATAATGTCAGATCTTATATTGATTTCTTTCTTGAGGAGAAAAATTATTCATATAGTGGAATATGGAAGAATACAAATTCAAATTGCAAAAGTACCTTGCCAAACCACATAGAGAAACATTTCTCCAAGCAATTTCTGTAAACACCCATTTTCAAGCACCATATGATCCAATTTCCATAATTAATTAGCTTTCTGGGTCTGTGTTCAGTAGTCACCTGCTTTGAGAGGATATCAAAATAATGTTTCTGATAAGGAATCATGATCAATGTGGCTGTTCTTATCATGTCAGGTTTGCTACAGAAAAAAACTATTTATAAAAGTTATAACACTAGCTGTGGAAAAAGAGAGGAGTTAATAAAATGTGTAAATATTTATCACTCAGTGATAACCAAGGATCAAGGGTTATAGTAAAGCTGAAATTAGAACTTCTCTCAAATCTTTATTCTTATCTACGTCCTACTCCTCTTATCAGATTAATAGTTGAGACACTCCCTGGGTCAGATAATAATATTGCCTATTCATCTACATGAGGTCAGGAATCTGATCTTCTATGAATGCTAATTATCACATAAAATGTCTAGAAGAGAAATCTAGAGCAACAAAACAGATCGTTTCTCATTAGTAGTATTCTGTTTTTCTGAAGAATTTTTAAGTAAATCTTTTAAAAATAAACTTTATTTATTATATATTTTGGATTAGGTGGAGTCTTGGCAGAAACTAGCATGTTTCAGTACTGAGGTTAGCCCACAGATAAGCTTGAAGTTTTACTGTAAAGAGTAGGAAATACTGTACAGTGACCCCAGGTAAAATAGACACTAACCAGGCAATTAGGACTATCAAAGTTGAAACTGCTCTGAGAAATATTTCCTGTAACTCTTTCACAGACTCCATCTTGATATAAAAAATATATAATAAGATGAGTGATAGCCCTAAAAACATACATGCATATCTAAGTCCCTGATTACTGAGAATGTTAATGCATTTGGGAAAAGGACCTTTGCAGATGTTAAAGTTAAAATCTTGAGACATGGTCATCCTGGATTACCTGAGTACACCGAAGTCCAGTGACAAATGTCCTTGAAATAGAGAAAAGATGGCAGAGACATAAGAGGCGACAACTTGGAAACAGGGATCATTTTGCTACAGCTACAAGCCAGACAATGATAAATACTGCCAACAATTACCAATAGAAAGTCATGGAACAATTCTCCCCAGGGTCTTAGGAGGGAGTACAGTCCTGCAGACACTTGGATTTCAGAATGCTGGTCTCTCTAACTGTGAGAGAATATGTTACTACAACCCATGCAATTTGTGCTAATTTGTTATAGCAGTTACAGGAAACTAATACAATATAACATCCCTGATGTTTAATGCTAATACGAACATACCAAAGAAGTCACTTTTGGTGAAAAAAAAAAAAAAAGGCGGTCCCCATTTATTTAATGTCTATTGGGACGATTTAGATGCAAATATGGCAGCATCTCCCAAGCACAGCTCAGAGAAGGGAGGAGAAAGTCTAGTTTAGGCAGGTTGCAAAAGAAACATCAGATGATAATGATTTGGAGATAGTATCTTTCATATACCTACTAAGCACAACACCTAAAAGAGGAGGACAATTTCTGCTTTGGTTTATGAAAATATTTCTATTCAATAAACCGAATCGGATGAGAAGGTGTCAGTCTATAGACAGCCAGCTTCATTCCTTGGGGCTCATGGTGAGGCAGAACCTCATGGCAGAAGAGTGGTAGAGAAAAGAAGCTGGAAACATAGCACCAGGAAACAGAAAGACAGAGGTCTTCTCATCAGGATAAAAGACAAACCCCCAAGTGCATGTCCCCAGTGACCCACATCTTCCACCTAACTGTAGTCACCACTGATTTAATAATCCCTATTGGGGGACTAATGCACCGATTGGGTTAAGGTCCTCATACCCCAATCCCATTCATTTCACCTCTGAACCCTTTTACATTGACTCACTGAGCTTCTGGGGGATACCTCGCAGCTAAACCATAACATAGGTGAAGACCAGAGAAAGGGAAAGAGGCGAACTCTGACTGTAGCCAACCCAGCTGAATTACTCACTATCAATTTAGTCTCCGTGCAGTATGAATAGCCTAGGGTTCTCCATTAAGATGACATGGGATAAAAAAAGACCAAGTGGTTCCAGATGAACTAACACAATGTAAGAAGTGTGCTGTTTTCTATGGCTTAAAGCATCTTTCAGAAGTCTTAATGAATTCTTCAGAGTTCTGAGGGGTTTTTGTAGTTGCTTTGTTTTTAGTACAAGTGTCCTTGAAAAGGGACAAGGATGATTTCCGTTTTTGGTTTTTTTTTTCTAGATATGTGTACATTTTTTCAACTGCTTCCCTGACAGGGGTAAACGCTAAGACTTGGTGTTTTTAATTCTTCCTACAGTGTTCAGCATGATTTAACAGTTGACAACCACTCTGTTATATCAGAAAGATTGTGCTGTGTGAAATATTCTTTCATTTGATAACAACAATTTCATTGCTGCTTTATGGAGCAGGTAGGTGGCCATGGGGGAAGTCATGGTGATGAATTGGCATCATTTAGATCTTCCTAATATGACAATTTCCCAGTAATCCTAAAACCTCTGCCCCGAATCATAGCAGGTGTCAGACACAGGCTGTGACTATCCCTCTGGCTACAATTTTCTACCTGTAACTGAGAAGAAGGCATAAAAGGGAGAAAGAACATTCGGCAATATGCAGTGAACAGAATAAAATGTTTTGGCACACAGACGTAGAGTTGGCTCTGTCATTGACTTGCTATATAATATAGGAGAAGTTTCTTACCTGAGCAGAAGCTCTGTTTCTGTGTCAGTTGAGAGTGATAATCTCTTGCCAGAAAAAGAAACTGAACACATATAGGTTTTTTCTTGTCCCTCAATAAGCATGAGGAGACTGTCCCCGGCTGACATGGAAGCTCCAAAAAGTCATATAAAACCTGGATTCCTAAGTCCACTCGCCTGCTTTCTTAGCAGATATTTCACCTTTAATGCCACCTCAAGTTCATGGTGCGCCAATCATCACATTCACACCCCGGGCAGGAAGCTGACAATGTATGCACTGGTACAGGACAGGATAAAAGGGAACATGCCAAATAGCTGCAGTCTTCCTGGGGAATTTTTGTAACATTTCTGTTCCCACACAGTGATTTTTACTTTCATGTCATTGACTTGCCTAGTAGCAATAGAAATTAGAAAAGGCAGCCTTTTACTGGGCACACTGCCGCACAGAGAAAAAAAGAAGGTTGTGTTGCTAATAAAAAAGTTGTTGTTAAGCCTCCAATAAGGTAGTTTTTGAGACACTTTGACTTCTAAATCATCCAAATAAGCCTTTCTTGATGGGCTTCAAATGTATTCTCCATATGAACTTTTGAATTTTCACCTGTTGACCCATTATATCCGATCCTGTATACATTGCCACTTTTCTTTGAGGTATTGGCTTAATACAGGAATCCCTGATCTTTCACCTCCCAGTACATTGGCATTCATTTATTTAGTCTTTACCATTTATTGTGATACTGCTATATATCAGGTACTAAGATGAATAATAAGATTCAGTTTCTACTACTGTAAGGAGCTCAAAATCTACTATGGGATACAAATAGAACACATTCATGAATACCTGCCAAAAATAACAAATGCAAAAATGCAAAAAAAAAAAAAAAGACATGTAAGAGTTGTTACAAAGTATACTCAAGATACAATGGAGACACCAAGATAGATGGAAGTGATAAGGCAAAGTAGAGGCTCAAAATCTCTGTCATGTCATCTTCTCATCACAACTTTCTCTCCCCACCCAAGGATAACCTTTTCCTGAATTCTTACAGTATTGATTTAATTATCACCTTAAAAACATTATATACTGCAACTGTACTATAGGTATTCATGTATTCCAACTTTTATTTATTTATAAATTTTTAAATTTCATTTCTAATTGACAAATAATTATATATATTTATAAGATACAACATGAAGTTTTGTTGTATGTGTACTTTGAAGAATAATCAAATCAGGCTAATTAACATGCCTATCTTCTCATATACTTATCATTTTTTTGTGATGTGAATAAAGTCCACTCTTTAGCAAGTTTGAAATATACTTCACTACCTACTATAGTCACTGAGCTGTGCAATAGATCATGAGAACTTATTTATCCTGCCTGACACTTGTACCCCTTTAAACCAATATACTCTCTTCCATAGTCCACCTCAAACCCCCACCCCACAGATCTAACAGCCTCTCTAACCCACAGTTTTGTCTGGGGGCAAAAGAGGAAGCAGATGCCATCTCAATCTAGATTCTGTAGAGTAGAGAACATCAATTTCAGTTCCTTTCTGTTTGTTTTATCTTTTCAACTGGGGATTGAACTTGCTGGTGGGGGTGAGGGGTGCTTTACCATAGAGGACATTCCCAGTTTTTTCTTTCTTTTTTTTTTTTTTAATTTTGAAACAGGGTCTTCCTGAGTTGCCTAGGGCTTACTTTGTTAAATTGTTGAGTCTGGCCTCAAACTTATGATCCTCCTGCTTCAGCCTCCTGAGTTGCCCGAATTGTGGGTGTGTGCCACTGAGCCTGGCCCTTTGGTGTCTTGAGACAACCTACCCATGTGTCTGACTTCTTTTGATCAACATATCTTTGACGTTTATCCATGTTGCCACATAGAGTGGGTGCTTGTTTTTGCTGCTTTGTAGTTTCTTATTATTTGACTGAGCCACAATTTATTGACCCATGCTGATGTCAGTGGGTATCATTGAATAGTATTTAATAAAATTCTTATGCATGTTCTGTGAATATATGCACTTATAACATTTTTACAAAGTGGTTGCATAAATTTCATATATTTCTATATAAAAATTTACAAAATGCATTCCTCCGGTATGTGAGAGGTCCAGTTCATCCATATCCTCACTGATACATGACATTGAACATAATCGCATCTTAACTACTGATGTTTTCCCCAAATCTGCTTATCGTGTGGCTTTGCATATCATAATGCAAAGTTGCATTCCTACCTGTGCATTTTCATTGATTTAGCTCTTCACCTCAGGTCCTAAATTCAGTGAAGCACAAAGACTGAAAATTCTTTTTCTAAACATCTTTCTAATATTGCCAACTTCCTAGACTAAGCAAATGTCATTTCTCCTTCAGTCAACAACAGTAACTTTTTAACTCTTTTTGCTTCTTCCCATCCATTCTTCATACAATGGCCCATGAATATTTTCAGAGGCAAATTGAACTCTTTCACATCCCTGTTTAAAAACCTTTATATAAATGTTCTATAATTCTAATATTTTCAAGATGCATTCCTATTTTAGATGAAGAACAATCCATTATGTAGATATACCATATTTTCTCTCTTCATCTGTAGACAAGTGTGTCATACTCCTGTTCTATTGTGAGTCAAGCTGCAATAAGCATTTGGGTACATTATTCGAAATGCAGGAATCCAGACACTGAAAGCCACGTGTTGTAGGATCCCACTTAGAGGAATAGGCCAATCTAGAGAGCCAGAAGGCAGATCTGTGGTTTTGGGGTATAGACAAGGAGGAACGCAGAGTAACTGCTTAATGACTATGAGATTTGCCTTCCGAATATTAAAGAAAATATTCTAGAACTAGATAGATGTGATAGTTTGACAACAGTGTGAATTCCCTGAATTTACTGAACTATACACTTAAAAGAATATTTTATTACAATAAAAAACCATATAGTAGTTATTGCACAACTCTGTACATATACTGAAAACCTTTAAACCACATATTTTAAATATTCGTTTTATGATGTGTTATTTATTAATACATTTATTTATAAAAATTCCTACATGTAATTTCCATTTTTTTTCAACTATATTCTAATGATCCTGTATAATTTGACTTCTTTCATAGCGTCATTCTTATGTGGAGTTGTTTTTCCCAGACTAACTAACCTAGAGCCTTTCATCTGCTATTCGTTTCTAGAACACTGCATTTTCCTTACCTTGGGTCCCGTCCTTATGCCATTCCCTCTGCCTGGGAACATCATGTGTCCTGACTTTTCCCCGTGGCTGATGGCTTCTCATCTGTGACTTTCACTATAAATGTTGTCACTGTGGACAGATCTCCGCTCACTCTGTACAAACAGTGCTCACGTCCTGCCCCTGCACCCACATAAAGCTGCACTACCTTGACTCTACGGCATCACCTGAGCACCTCATTCCCAGTGTAAAATAACAAACTTGTGTCTTTTCCTATTTAACATTAGTGTTTCCTCCACTAGAGTGAGAGTGGAGATTCTGTCTGCCTTATTCACTTCCAATAGCTTCTAGCACATAGCCAGCATGTAAGAAATATTTGTCAAATCAAAATTACTAATATATGCCTCTTGGTGGTCAATGCTGAAAGGCAACATTTTCACAGATGCTCTAAATAAAGGATCTCCAAACACTTATGCGGAGAATTCTTATGATGCCTAACCTACACAGAACTCCAACAAACATTTCTTGAATAGTCAATCCCAGAAGCACCATCTGAGTATTCTTAAAGATTCTTAAATACAAATAATTTCTTATGTAAAGAATACTCTGATTTATTTTATTCTCAACACTTGAAAATTTTATTCTTTAACACCAATATTATCATTAACATATAATAACTGTGTTTTCAGTCTATTTCAAGGGCCACATAGCCAAGTTTTTTAACTACTTAAATTACAGAGATAAAGTAATTTGTACTTTTTTGATAATTTCAATTAAACTACTCATAAGAGCAAGCAAATAGAAGCTGAAATGGATGACAATCAACCTCAGCTACTTTCTAGGTGCATAGTAAACCCCTTAGTCTTTCTGTGACTCACTCTATTCTATTAAATACAGGAACCAAGCTACAGAGATGCCTTTTTGAGTTCCCTGCTCTACGGTCCTTTCTATATAGAAATCACTTCTACAACTCTGCTGACTTCAGCCATTTCTGTACATATGTTAAAGTAAATTTAAAAGTGGGCCACCAGTGCAGATTTTAATTCTAATGGAAGTTATACTTCTTTTCTTTATGAAATGCCTTATTTATTACTAGTTTAGATTATTTTTAAAAAGTCGCATATCAAATCCAAATTATATCTTAATATCGAAGCACTCTTTGCCATTTCGTTTTACAAGGGCATACAGTTCAAATTGAACCTGGGAATTTATACATATTGGTAGTTAATGGAACCTTGTAAATTGCAGACTTTATATCCTTGTACTCCATCTCAGAGAATTTCTGTCAAGAAATAAGACTATATAATATGTCAAGATTTGGGGAAATATATGCCAAAGCGTAATGGTCTAGTTGGAAACACAGCTGCTGAAAAAGAAGGCAGGAAAATTATAGGGTATAAAAAATACATTTAATGTGTTTAGAATGGCTCTAAGGATATCCACATAATCTGCTGACTCTCCTACTGTGGGAATGAGAGGTAGGTTTAAGATGAAGCAGACAGGGATATTTGGTAGTGTTATCTTCTTTTTCTTGAGAGCTATCTAATGACAAAGAAAAGATATAAGAGGTCACTGGAAGTGACAAAAGGAATATGGATAAGTTATCCCTGATCGATGAAAAGGCCTGATAAACAGCATTAGAAAAGACACATAGGACAGTAGGCCCAGGTTCATCCTGCCACCAGCAGACACCCACCAGAGCTCAGGCCTGGCCTAGATCCACCCATACTGACCTCTGTGGCATCCAGACTCACAGAAGGCCCGCGTCCATGCCACCATTGGCAGACACCTGCTAGAACTAGACTCAAGCACAGGATTGCCTCTTCTGACCAGCAGACCCCCCACCAGAGTCCAGATCCAGCCCAGATCCACCCACCCCAACATATGAGGGACCCAGGTCCAAGGTAGTTCTGAGATCGCCAACCTCCCACACCTGGGAGGCCAAGACTAACCTACTTCCATCTTGGGAGACAGAAGATATTGCCATAGCCTTCTCCATGCAGTATCCCCCAACCTTTTGACAACAGATAGGGCCTAGAAGCAGCTGCATCTCAGAGCAGTCATCCCAAAGACAGAGTAAGGTCCACCCTTTCAACCCCATCTCTTTAAGACATTGCATCCACCTTGGGGCACCTCCACTGCTATCTCAAGTTACCTTGGCTATTGCTGCCACCACCTTTAGTTGCAGTAGGGACACCAGGATCTAGAAGCCCAACATCAATGTGAGGTACAGACAATCTGCATGGGTACTACAAGAATACAGGGTAGAAACTGAAACATCTCAGATCCACGCTGCAAGAAAGGAAGACACATAGACAATATGAAAAAACAAGGGAGAGATGCCTCAAATAAACCAGGATACTACAATAACAGAACCCATGGACAGCAAAGTTGATGAAATGTCAGAGAAGAAGTTCAGAAGGTTCATAATTAAAATGATCTGTGAATTAAAGAGTGACTTCAATGAACAAATACAGGTAAAAGTTGATCATTCCAACAAAGAGATAAGAGAGCAAATACAGGTAGCAAAAGATTACTTCAAGAAACAGAGACTCTGAAAAAAAAATCAGAAATCCTTGAAATGAAGAAAACAATAAATCAAATAAAAAAAACTCAATAGAAAGCATAAACAACAGGCTAGATCACTTGGAATAATGAACATCAGATAATGAAGACAAAGTAGACAATCTGGAAAATAAGTTGATCACACAGTGAAGATAGTAAGAAACAGAAAATCAAGAATTATGGGACAGCATAAAAAGACCAAATCTAAGAGCTATTGGGACACAGGAAGGCACAAAGTTTTAAACCAAATGAATGTACAGAATGTCTCTTCAATGAGATAATATCAGAAAATTTCCCAAGCATAAAGAATGAATTGGAAAAACCAAATACAAGTGACTTACAGGATACCAAATGTACAAATTTACAACAGATCTATACCAAGGCACATTATAATAAAAATGCCTAGCATACAGAATAAGGATAGAATCTTAAAAGCTCAAGAGAGAGGAATCAGATCACATATAGGGGGTGATCATATCTCAGTAGATTTTTCAACCCAGGCTCTCAAAGCCAGGAGTACATGGAACAAATACACTATGCTCTGAAAGAAAGTGGATGCCAACCAAGAATCTTATATCCAACAAAACTAAGCTTTAGATTTGATGATGAAATAAAAATCTTCCATGATAAACAAATGTTATAAGAATTTACAACTAGAAAGCCTGCATTATAGAACATCCTCAGCAAAATATTCCACAAAGAGGAAATGAAAAACAATGATGAAAATCAGCAGAAGAAGGTATTACACTAAAGAAAAACTAACAGAGGAGAAACTAAGTCATGTTAAATACCAAAAATGGCTGGGAATACAAATTATGTCTCATTAATAACCCTAAATGTTAATGCCTAAGTTCACCAATCAAAAGACAGACGAGAAGATTGAACAAAAAAATACCTAACAGTATGCTGCCTCCAACAGACTCATCTGATAGGTAAAGATATCCACAGACTGAAGGTGCAAGATTGGGAAAAATCATATCATTCATATGGACTGTGGAAGCAAGCAGGGATTTGTATCCTCATATCAAAGAAAGTAGACTTCAAGCTAAAGTTAATCAAAAAGATAAATAAGGACACTATGTACTTACTGCTCAAGGGAACTATGCACCAACCAGGCATAACAATTATAAATATATATGCCCCAACTAATGGAGCATCTACATTCATCAAACAAACTCTTCTCAAGTTCAAGAGTCAAAAAGACCACAACAAAAAATTCTAGGTAACTTTAATACCTCTTTCACCACTGAATAGAACTTACAAACAAACTCTTTGCAAACATAAAAACGTAGAGATACCGGGCTGGGGATGTGGCTCAGGCGGTATCGCGCTTGTCTGGCATGCATGCAGCCCGGGTTCGATCCTCAGCACCACATACCAACAAAGATGTTGTGTCTGCCGATAACTAAAAAAATAAAGAAATATTTTTTTTTAAAAAAAAAGTAGAGATACCACCCTGCATTCTATCAGATGATAATGGAATAAAATTAGAAATTAATAATAAAATAAGAAATAGATGCTACTCCAACACCTGGAAACTAAATAATATGATGCTGAATTAACATGGGTTGCAGAGGACATCAATGAGGAGATTAAAAATTTTTTAGAGGTGAATGAGAACACTGATACAACATATCGAAATCTTAGGACACTATGAAGGCAGTTCTAAGAGGAAAGTTCACTGCATAGAGTTCATTCCTTAAAAGAAGAAAAGGTGAACAAATAAATGACTTAATATAATATCTCAAAGCCCTAGAAAAAGAACAAATCTACACCAAAAGCAGTATAAGAGAAAATAATTAAAATTGAAGCTGAAATCAATGAAATTGAAACAAAAGAAAAAATTGAGAAGACAAAAAGTTGGTTCTTTGAAAACATGAATAAAATTGATAGACTAATACCAATATTCTTCAATTTATTTCAGGGAATAGAAAAAGAGGAATCACTTCCAAACTCCTTCTATGAGGCCAATATCACCCTGATTCCAAAACCAGGAAAAGACAAATCAAAAAAAAAAAAAAAAAAACAACTTTAGACCAATATCTCTAATGAACATAGATGAAAAACTTCTCAATAAAATTCTGGCAAATCAAATACAAAAACATATCAAAAGATTATACCACAATAAAGTAGGCTATTGTTTTGCACTTGCCAGGCATATGACAGACTCTGGATTCAATTCCCAACAAACCTCCCACTTCAGCACCTACATTAATAAGAATAGATGAAAGATATAACAATGATCACAACAGAAACAAGTGAAATAGAAATTAAAAAATCACAAAGGTCAATGGAATAAGGATTTCATTCTTTAAGACAATAATCAAAACTGGCAAAACTTTAGACAAGAAAATGAGAGAATCAAAATAAATAAAATTAACATCGAAATAGGAGACAGTACAAGAGTGCAGGCATACAAAGGATCATTAAGGATTATTATAAAAAACTACATGTTAATTAATTAGAAAAACTTGAAGAAATGTACAACTTCTGGACACAGATGACCTACCAAAATTGAACCGTGATGACAAAAATTAAAATAAAAGTGCATGGACAAATAACAACTAATGAGGTTGAATAGTTAACAAAATATCCCCCCAAAAAGAAAATCCATAAGTGAATGCCTTTACTGCTAAATCTTACAAAACAATTAAAGAACAACTAGAAACTAACATGAATTCTTCTCAAATCATTACATAGAATTGGATAGGAGGGATCCCCTTCTTAACTCAAGTCTATGATGCCATCTTTAGCATTAGCAAATCCAGGAAAGGATATAGGAAAAAATAATAGAAAAAAATTATAGATTAATATTCATAATGAAAAGAGATGGATAATTTCTCAACAAAATACCAGCAAATTGAATCCCACAGTGGATCAAATATATCATTCACTGTGATCAAGTTGGTTTAATTCTAAGGATGCAAGAATGGTTTGACATATACAAATAAATAGACATAAGACACCATATCAACAGAGTGAAACAGAAATCATATGATCAACTCAATTTTCACACAGAAAAGCTCTTGATAAAATTCAACACATATTCAAATTGTGTATAAAATTTGTATAGAAGGATAAAAATTGTGTATATAAATTGGGCATATAAGGGTCCACCAAAATATAATAAGGGCTATTTTAGATAAATTCACAGCCAGCATCATACTGAATGGGGAAAACCGAAAACATTTCTTTTTTGTGTTGTTGTTGTTCTTCTTCTTTTTAATTATACATGACAGTAGAATGTATTTTGATATATCATATGTACATGGATTATAAATCCCCATTTTTATATTGTACATGATGTGAAGTTATACTGGTCATGTATTTATATATGAACATGGGAAAGTTATGTCCAATTCAATTAAACTGTCTTTCCCATTCTCATGCCTCCTCCCTCCCCCTGCCTTGTCCAATCCAGTGAATCTCCACTCCTTCCTCCCTGCCTATTGTGAGTCAGCATTAGGCCTTTGGTTTTTATGGATTGACTTATTTCACTTATCATGATAATCTCCAGTTCCATCCATTTACTGGCAAAGACCATAATTTCATTCTTCTTTATGGCTGAGTAATATCCCGTTGTGTATATGTACCACAATGACACTTTATTAAGCCATAAAGAATAATAAATTCCTGTTATTTACAGCAAAATGGATGGAATTGGAGGACATTATGTTAAATGAAGTACACCAGAAACAGAAACACAAGTACCACATGTTTCCTCTCATATTTGAAAGCTGAAAAATAAGAATCTCAAAGTAAAATAGTGATTAATAGAGATTGGGAGGTGGTGGGAAAAAAATGACAGGATTTGATCCAAGCACACTTTATACTTTCATGGAAATATCACATCTAACCCCATTAAACATGTACAATTAATACATGTTAATAAGACATAAGCAAATAAGATATGATTGCGCAGATATTAAAGCCATATTAACCGAGTTTTTCTAATTCAATCATGCTAAAAGCTAAGTCAAGTTGGGAGATCTTTTTTCCCCTGTGGGCAGAAAGTAAAATTATATATAATATTTATATATGTATGGATTGATTTCTGTTGTATTTTTAATTTCACACGAATCACATTACACTAACACTGTCATTTTTCTTTTGTAACACATTTACAGATAGGCGTTACTACTTTATTTATTTATTTTTCCCCTGAGGTGCTGGGGCTGGAACCCAGGGTCTTGAGCATGCTAGGCAAGCATGTTACCATGGAGCTACACTCTTAGCTCTACTCCTGTGTTTTACAGAATGGAAAACTTGGCTCAAAGAAATGCTTTCCCTAATTTCATGCAAATAAATAGAAGCTGAGCCCTCTACGAGACCCTTCTATGAAATTTACTTTTCCACTTCTCCTTGCTGTTGTTTACTCTTGCAACTAATTGTTTAAAATAACTGTGAGGAGAAAAAGCCCTATGATTTCACATTTTGAGCTAGTGTGGTTATTGAAAAGTTAACACTTACTGCATATAAATAGTTGATGCTGTTATGTTTTCCTCCAGCAGAAAAGCAATGAAGAAAAACTATACAATTTAATTTTACATTGAAGTAAAGGCTAATCACGGCAGCCTATAAAGTTATTCTCTGGAAAGTTGTTCTGTAAAACAAATGTTACTGATTTTAATTAGAGTACATGTATGCACAATTTCACATTTAATGCTGAAACGGGAAATTAAAAAATTCAATCTCATTGGTCTTAAGTCAATTCAGAATGAAAAACATCTTCTTATGTTTGAGTTTAAGCAATAAACACAGCTTTAAAGTTCAGTGTTTGAATTTTAAGCTAGTCATTTTTTTCCTTATGATTGGAAGATTCCGTTTTTTGAACCTAATGTATGTACTCTTCTTTCTGCCTAGAAAACAATGTGATTATGAAAACAACATTTTAAGAGGGTCAAACTTAAAACCAACAGAGGAAAACCTGAAACGAACTCTCCAGAGATTTTCTTTGTAAAGATGTTATGAGTAATTTCAATTTCTCAATAGCTCTATCTTCTCATCTGTAATGCACAGTGAATTTACGATAATTCCTTTTCTCTTTGATAGCCTCTGCAGAAATCACTCCTGCTTAGATTTCATCAGCCATGGATTGGGTTACCTAGGAGACCTGCTTGTATTCAAATGAAATAAAATAAAATAGAATAGAAATATGATTAAAAGCTAAGTATTCCAATGGTCAGATCTCTCACATGGGGTATATGTTCTACTAAGAAACAGAAGAAAACGAAAGTCACTCTTCACACAGAAACATTTAATGACTTTTATATAGCCTGCAGAAGAAAAGGGCACTCTTCCCCCAAACTGTGATTCAGGCTTCCCCGCTACTCACAAACCCCATCCGACTCTCTGCGAGGTTTGTAAACTTGGTGGACAGGCAGGAACTAGTGACTGGGCAAGAGATGAGGAGGATTATAAATTCAGGGTAACTTCAGGAGTTTTTATTCTGTGTTTCTACAGCACAAGTTGGGCACAGAACACAAGTTTTGTAGCAGTCTTTCTCTGAAGACTGTGGAATATGAACCCCAGGATGAATGGGTGAATAATGAAGATATTCGTAGGATTGGAAATGGAACTGAATTTGGAAACCATTGCTCAAGTAGCCAATATGTCTATTAAAATGAAAGATCTGGGACAGAAATTAAAATCGGGCCCTCCCTTAAGCCTCTAGACTGCCTTCTCTTACTCATGGAAGGCAGTGTTAATTGACCACACAACTATTGATCACTGAGGCCAAATGCTGTCATACACCCCTCTGTTGCAATCACAGCAAAGGCTAGCAATGGCTAGAGGGTCAAAACTGAGTGATAAATAAAGCAAAGCAATAAAATTGGAGGCTCCCATCCCACATATCTACAACCCACAAATCCTTTTACCTAAGGGGACATAGTGCTTATGGTTAAAAAGCCAAACTCTGGAGCCACACATTTTTCCCCCATCTCACCTCAGTCACTGTGTGACTTTGCAAAAATTACATATTTATGCCTAAAACAGGGCAAAATAATCAATCTTATGATATTGCGCAAACTGAAAGAACCTACAACAGTGCCTATCCCATAGAAAAGGCAAACTAGAGGATAGGGGCAGATCGAATGACCTTGTCTAGTCTTAGCCAGAAACACACTCTCAAAGTAAAAAAGTGTCAAATAAGAGCTTCATTAGTCTCCTCTTTTCCAACCTCTGCTTTCATCAGCTGATTTTCACATACAATCCCTAATAGGACTTGAGGTGTTTTCTTAGATGATGTGATGTTTGGTTCTGTGATTAGACTGTAGTATCCAGTTATTTAATCTAATCTAGGTGTTTTTGTGAGGGTATATTATAGATGTGGCTAACATCTGTCATCAATTAACCAAGGAAGAAAATGCTTGAGCCTGGTTTGCAGATGGTTCTGCAAAATAAACAGGCACCATCTGAATGTGGACGGCTTAAGCAGCACATCCAGATGTTCACATTGCTCAAAGAGAGAAATGGTCAAAGAAGACATGCATGTGGATTTGTGAGCTGTGGAAAGCAATTTGGTTGGATGGTCAGGATCAGAAAAGAAACATAATTGGAAAATTGATGACAGAGAGTTCTTGGGAAGATGAATGTGGATAGGACTCTCTAAATGACCAAAAGACATGAAGATATCTGAGCCAATTATTTATGAAGCTATCCTCCTCCAGTACCACACAGTCTTGAAATACAATAGAATGTCTTCTCCTGCTTTATTTTAAAACAACAAAAACACGTTTTAGCTATTCTACTTCATTTGTGCTTCTACAGAAGCTGTAATCTTCTCCATAAAAAATTTTTTTACTCAGATTTTGATAGGAAGTTTGGCACACTTCCTACCAATTGAGAAGACACTGAAGTTTTGCAGTATTTCTATTTATTTAGATCTGATGCCTTTGATTAGTTTTATAGCTTCAAACCTGTAGGTCATATACATACTTTGTTAGAGTCATACCTAAGCATTTAATTTTATTTTAGTTCTTCTTTTAAAGGAATTTTTAAATTTACCAGTCTGATTGTTGATTGCTGGTATGTTAAAAAAAAGCAATTGGATTTTTTTTTAAAAAATCAACATTGTGCTGTATGATCTTGCTATAATCCTGTGGATTACAGCCGTAGTGGCTATTAATTCCTAGAAGGTTTGATCTGTTTTATTCTTTGGGATTGCTATGTAAATGTATGTTTTCTTCTTGTGTCTTATTGCATCATCTAGGATAATGCTGAATAATAGAAATGATGAAAGAGACCATCCCTTCTTGTTCTAGAACTTATAGGAAAGTATCCAATTCACAATGAATATGACTTTAGATGCACATTCTCTGTAGGTATTCCCTGTTGAGAAATTGCCCTCTGTAGTTTTCTGAGAGTTTGTTTCTTTGTTCTAATCATGAGCAGGCTTTCAGCTTTTCCTAAGTACTTTTTCTTCATTGGTGTGATACCTTTCTCTTCTCTTCTCTTCTCTCTGTCTCTGTCTCTCTCTCTCCCCTCCTTCCCCCCCTTTAGGCTGTTGGTATGATGAATTACAACCACTAATTTTGTGAACCAGCCTTGCATGCCTGGAATAAATCCCTTATGGTTTTGGTATATAGCTCTTTTTATACACTATTAGGTTTAAATTGCCTAAGGAGCCTCAATTTTTTGAAGATTTTTACATCTATGTGCATGACAGATACTGGTCTAGAGTTTTCTTACAGTGTCTTTGTCTAGGTTTGATAATAGGATAATGCTGGTCACACAGAATGAGTTAGTAAACATTCCCTCTACTTCTTTTCTCTGTAAGAGATTATTTACTCAAAACAGCTAATAAATATAGGCCTTTTCAGATGACCTGTGTTTCCTTGTTTGAATTTTGTGGCTAATTACTGATACAATTAGAATTATAAGTACCAAGTTTGCACCTGTTTACTATTTTGTTTGTACTGTTTCTCTTCCCTTCATTCTCTATTGATTTCTGCCTTCTCTCATTATAAATGGTCATTTTTTATGGTTTCCTTTTATTACTCTTTTGAATTGAATTCTGTGATTAAATTTTATTTCTGTTTGTAAAAGTTTAATTTGTTGACCTAGAATAGCTAATATACATTTTTAACTTACATAAATCCATCTTCAGATTACACAATGATGCCTTCCTTGCATGCGGCCTAGGTACCTTACAAAAAACAGTCCCACCACCCCCCGCCCTGCCAGCTTCATGTCACTTAAGCATATACTGCAATGACCAATACCTACAACAATACTGTTATCACCACCTTAAACAGTTATCTTTTAGATAAAAGACTAGGAAAATTTTTAAAATACTATTTTATCCTAATTTGTTCTTTCTCTGATACTTACCGTTTCTTGCAAAGAAATTCTGGTGATGATGAATGAATTCTTTAGGCGTGTGCCAGAGGGAAAGAGAAAGAGAAGGAAAGGAAGGGAGGAGGAGAATGCTAGATAACTTTATTGTCTTTCCTTTTTAAGAATAATTTTCCTGAATATAGAAGTGTAGTTTTGGGTGTGTGTTATTTGTGCTTGTTTAGTATTTATACAGCTATTTTGAGTATCCTGGGTCTGTGGTTTGATATCTATAATTAATTTTGTAAAATTTTTGTCCATTATTAACTCAAGCATTTCTTCTGCTTGGTATTCCCTTTCCCCTACTGGAGTTTTATTTGTGTGTTACACTTCTTGAAATTCTCCCACAGGTCTTGGGAAATTCCTATTAAACTAATTTCAAGATCACTGATTCTGGTCTCTGGTACATCCAGTCTACTTATGAGCATATCAAATCCATTATTTTTATATATTTCAGATTTGAAATTTTTTCTATCATTGATCCTTTCTTAGAAATTCTCTCTCTACTCCCATTACCTAAATGTTTTGGCAGGTTGTCTGACATTTTAAACTTAAGACTCTTTAACTTGTTCATCAAAAATTCCTTGCCTGGTCATTTGAAAGTTCATAATTTTTTTTTTTTTTTTAGTTTAGTTCTGATAGTGGTTTTCTTCATATTGTGATTTTGTTCTGTTTTTATCTTTTCTGTGTGACATGCTTTGCAATTTTTGGTGAAATTCAGACATTAAATTGGGTAATAAGAACTGAGGGAAATAGACTTTAGCATGAGTACTTATAAGCTGGGCTGTGTTTACTGTTTTATGTGGCTCCAAGTGCTAGAAGTTTTAAATTCTTTGCTATCTTTATTTTTATCTCTGCCATTTGTTAGAGTCTGTAAACAAGTCTGGATGGCGCCTGGCCAAATGCCAGAGGGAGTGGTTTGTGAAGTAACAAAAGCGAGCCATTAAGTGTGGAGATTCCTTATTGGTTGACTGCTGTATCTATTTTATGCTAATTAGATAAGCTGTGTGGAATGTATAAATACCTCTGTTGCCCCACAATAAACGGCTCTCTCTCCTGCTGTATCAACGTACACAAGTTATTCGTCACCCCCGCCCCCCCCATTATTTTGCTGCAGCCGAACTTTGGCAGCCATTGACTCTGGACTTCTAAGAGCTTGACCTCAGTGAGCTGCAACCACCTAACCCTGGAACCCTCCTGAGGGGAAGAGTGAGGATGGGACATGATCTATAATCTTAGGAGTACATTTTGGTCTTTTCAGGGGGATCTGAGACTCAGAACTGTGACCTTCACCAGCATTTCTCCAACGGGAGAGTGCCCCTTGCCCTCACTCTCCTCTGGTTTGGCAAGACATGAATTCTAGAGGGGGTCTGAGAGGGTAGAACGCCCTTCCCCATCTGGGAAATATTATGGAGAATTCTCCTGGCATTTTCAAAGAGGACCATTTTCCCCTCTCAGAACCAGGAAAATATTTTTCTCAGATCTTCACCACAAGAATATAGTGGGGTTCACAGATATAAGCACCGAAGACTACAGCTCCTGCAGTTTCTCACCACCCTTAGACCACACTCAGCTTCCAGCATTTAATCAACATTACGATTTAAGTGCTCCTAACAGTTTTTTTAATCTAAAGGCTTTCCCTCCCCCCAGATAAGTGAGTGCTGTTTATCCCTCTCTGGATGCACCTCCCTCTCCTGATCTGAAACTTCAATTCTCCCATCTAAGGAAAGTCGTTAAGTTCTGATTGTTTCTGCTGTTTTAATTTTAAGTTTTTTTTTTTTTTTTTTTTTTTTTTTAACATTGCATGAGACAATGCCCAAGATCTTTATGTGTTGGAGCCCAAACTGGAATTTTCCTAGCTTTCCTTTTATATCAGTAAGTGAATGACACTACTAGGCAACGCGTAAATACTCTTCTAAAACTAGCAAGAGCAGAACTGTTACTACTTTTATATTTTGAGTGACAAGAGAAAGATAAGCTATTGGAGAAAAGGGTTTTTTTTTTTTTTTTTTTTTTTTTTTTTTGCGGGAAGGTGGAGGTGGGGGAAATTGAACTCAGGGGCACTCCACCACTGAGCCACATCCCTAGCCCTATTTTGTATTTTATTTAGAGACAGGGTCTTACTGACTTGCTCAGCGCCTCACTTTTGTTGGGGCTGACTTTTGAACTCAAGATCCTCCTGTCTCGGCCTCCTGGGCCGCTGGGATGACAGGCATGTGCCACTGCGACAGGCTTAAAAAAAGTTTAATAGTGAATTGCCTCTTGACAGGAAGCATGATCTTCCAAGGAGAAGGAAGCCAAGGGATGCCACAGCTCCAGGAAGTTGGTAAATAAAAACTGAGGTGTCACCCATTTCTTTTCTACTATGGCTCCCCATTCACCACTTTACAGGCAGATGGCAGGCTGGAGGAGATCAGAGGAAGGTGTGGGCTTCGCTTTCATGGTTATTACCAATCCTGATTGATGACAGTGTTACCATCATCCAGGAGCAGAGGCAGGTGGAAACAGCACCAGGGAACGAATAACCTGGTTACTTTGGGAAAACTTTCAGAAAAAAATAATCTTGAGTTCAAGAGTACTCACTCATGTCTAGTAAATTTTCGGTTTTTAAGTAGATACATGATATCAGAAAAGGCATGGATCTGGTGGAGCAGAAACATGCCCAATTTCTTCCACCTGTTGGCTCTTTCTCCTCTACTTACAATGCACTCACATCATCTGCCCTGTTGGACCTTTTATTTGTTATTCCAGTTTTTGTTTTAACTTTTTTTTTTCTGCATTAAAATTAGTCTCTGTGAATTCCCGAAGCACATTTTGATTCTCCCACATTTCTATTACATTCCATCAGGTGTTATTACATTTGAAGAAGGATTTTTTTTCATCCATTTATATGTTAAAAAATTATTAGCTTATCAGAATTAAAACATGGAAAAATAAATACATACAGTACATCTATGGATATTAATAACAATTTGGTGTGGATGGTGATTCAAGATAAAGTTGTTAAAATAAATAATGACCAAGTCTCAAAAGGCTAGGCCAAGTGTGCTCAATTAAAGAGTTTGATTTTTTTTTTCTGAATTCTCTTAAGTGCTTCTGAAATAAGTAACTGAATACATATCTAACTAATTTTACAGTTACTCTTACCTAATACGTTATATAGTAATCAAGATGAGGTTATTTCGTCCTAATCTTTAAGTTCCTCAAAATACTCTACATGTTAGTTAATCACTGTTACGATGATTTGTTTCCATGTGTAAAGAAAACGGAGGCTTGGAAAGCTAAATAGGTTGTTCCTGGTGATGAAACTAGAGTGGCAGATTCTATCCTTATTCCTAGTCCAGAGTTCTGTGCTACAACACAGTGCAATTTCCCCTTTCTCTATATATCTTTTCTCTGTTCATATTCATGGTATCAACTAGTATAATTTCACAGTACAATGCTTAACACCTGCTTTCTGCTAGACTATGCATATTAGTATATTTTCTCTGCCAAATGAGTTACAAGTGATTAAGAAAGTTACGGAAATAAGCTTTCTTATGAAAGGAACAAAGCATTAGTTCTTCCTATTTACATTCAACAAAGAGTTCTGAAACATTTTATCTAGCTACATATTTATGAAAGAAGAGACCATATAAATTAACCCAAAAATGAACAATAAAGATTGGAATGTTTTTTGATAATCTAGAGGAAGAATAAACTTAAAATAAGCAACATAATGTTTAATACTGATAAGATATTTTTGTATTTGGAACTTTTGTAATTTTGCTTTCTGAAGTATAATTTGAACATTTTAGATCAGAAGTTTCCTGTTCCAGTGCCATGAGTGTCTCAGTGATCTCTTCATAATGCCTCTAAACTAAAGAAATGAGTCAGATTTACTAAGCATGTAGGTCTAGAAAACTTACATATTTATATCCTAACAAATTAGCAGCCGTTTGATTAAAAATACATTTGAAATAAATGACCACAATTAAACACCACTACTCAACACAGGTGTGCATGTGCCTGTCTAATCACTGCACGACTTCTCAAACCTCCCCAGCAGCTTGGCCACACCACTTTCATTTCGTGTTCAACAGCACCAACAGAACCTTGGCTTTGAAAAGATATGACATAATTGAAGCATATGCAATACAACTAAATGTGACTGGATTGCTCAGAGCTTGACATTCACCTAGTGTCATCAAATATATAGTATCACTATGCTTTTTGTGAAAACTTAAAATATCCTTTAGCGCTCTCGTGAGCTCACCATGCTGCCCTGGGGAATCCTGTTACATATTTGGGAAGCATAGTTTGGAATTATTGCTGTATTTCCTGTAGAAACAAAACCAATTTGTTTTTCTCAAATTCCCTAGAGGTTGGGAATAGCTTGTAAAGTACTAAATCCATAAACTTGACATTCATGCATAATTTTCCCATGTGGAAAACAACCTTGATTACTAGGTGATAAAGTATAGATGTCCCCAGGCCAGAACTATGGAGAAATAAATGCTTCCTGTTTTATGTTCTGTCAGTAACTCACTGTGAATATTTGGGGAAAGTCATTGATGCTTCTTATACCTCAAAGTTACTCACTGGCAAGATGGAGAAAATTATTCCTGCTCCCCACCAAAATCATCCTAGTGTTAAAAGGTAAAATGCTTGTGAATGCACATTAGATAAAAAGATATATAGGTGAAATATTTTGCCCCCAAATTACAAATCAATATAAATAAAATTATATATTGAAAACAGATCTATTTAAGCTAAGAAATACACTTCCATTGTGGTTTCCTTATCCATATTTTCAAGAGGAGAATTTCATATATCATAATAAAAAAATCTAGCTTACCCCTATCATTGTTCAATCTCCCTATACAATTTTAGAATGCATTTTAGTGATCCATTTTAAGTTATAGATTCTATATATAAATGCTTATTCATTGCAAAATTTAAAATCCTGATGAATAAAATCTCTCTCCTACTCATTTTCAATATTACCCACATGAATGATGATGATTGTTAGCAACTTATTGTACATATTTCTGGATATTTTGGTGCACTAAAATAATAAATGCACATTTAAATATACATGGTCATTTCACATATTTTATATAAAACTATTTGATTGTAGGCATTGAACTTTTTCCCCCCACATTTAACCTTGTTAGAGAAATTATTTCATATTAGTAGATACAGACTTATTTCAATTATTTATCACTTACTGGTACTCTGCTGTGGCTTGGGCTGTGTCTCTCCAGATGTCATCTCTACCCCTCTATACCTTGCTCTATGCTTCTGGAAACTGAGCTGAAAGGACTGCACGGAAGAGTTTGCAATCCCTAGCACCTACCTTGCTCTCTGACTTCTGGTTGCTTTTAGCCAGTGGAGTGAGAGCCATTGGCAGAAAATCCAGAAAAAAGAAAAAAAGCAACATGGGGCATTTATTCCCCACCTTCTTTCACACTTGTTCCCTGGTAGTTCACCTTCTGCAGGTCTCTCTTTTCATCAGGTAGTTTTTCACACACAGCTGTCACAAGATTCTGATTAAGCCAAGGGATGCTGGGAGTTTCCATTGTTATTAACAAGAGGGTACGCCATCACCCTCCTTACCTTTTAAGAACTTGCATATATATCATTGCAAACAATGCTCTCATGAAAATATGGTCAGATACTTCATCTGAGTGTGCCACTTATTTTCATCAAAGTTTGTGCCTGATTACTATACCTTTAGGCTTTACATTTGCATTTATAGTGTTTTCAATGTTTATTATTTCATGAAAAGCTACAATTAGCATCTTTAAACATCATTTCTTTGTACCCTGTCAGTACTCTTTTATAAACCATATTCTTTTATTAATCAGATCTAAAAGAATAGTTTTGGGGCCAAAAGATAGCTTTGACTTCAATATTGATACATACTGCTGAAATCCTTTCCAGAAAGGGAGAGCCAACTTATTCTTTCTCCCAAAGTGAAAGAGAATACATATTTTTCTGTCCCCTACTCATCAATGAATTTTTATAAATGGGTTCTTAAGATGCATAAAATATCATCATTTATATTATTGTAATTTGTGTTTTACTGATTACTAATAAGAATCAAATTGTTTTAATATGTTAATTGGCAATTTATGCTTCCTTTCTTAGTGGTGAGTTAACATCTTTGCCTTTTTCATGGGTGGAGGGAATGGGAATTAGAGGGAGATGAGAAACACGTGGAGTAAAACTGGGAGGTTCTGGACAAGACCACCCCAGACCAGCCAGCTGGAGCCAGTTCAGGAATTGACTGTACACCCCATGTTCCCACCAACAGTCTGGCTCAGATCAACAGAACCTCCTGGATGCTATGTAGACTCATGAAAAAACACCAGTAAAGATTACTGCTTTAAGCCCTAAATCTGAGTGGTTTGTGAGGCAGGAATAAATCACTGATACAATCATTGAAACCACTTTTCCAAACAATATTTTTTTTTTCTCTGATTAAACTCCCATCCACAAAAATATCCCTGCTCAAGTTATGGCTGGTTTACTTCCTGATACCTCATACTGCCAGGTCAGGAGAGGGAATAGGAATCCTCCAGGTCTTCTTTCCTTCAAAACACACAGCTCTAATAACGTTCCTTTTTCATCCTTAGATACATCATATTTAAAAGTCATATCATCCTCT
Source organism: Callospermophilus lateralis (assembly GCF_048772815.1). Classification (NCBI taxonomy): domain Eukaryota; kingdom Metazoa; phylum Chordata; class Mammalia; order Rodentia; family Sciuridae; genus Callospermophilus; species Callospermophilus lateralis. Next base: position 104,523,268 of record NC_135313.1, on the reverse strand, counting down.
TTCTTGCAAATATCCATAGGTTTCTTCTCCTACCTCGAACATCTTCTCTCCCAGTATACTGCTGACATTACACCTTCCTACCCTGGATGATTTAAATATTGACCTAGACAACTCACCCAACAGTCACTGTACAGTACAATGCAAACCTTCCATGATCCCAATTTCAAGCATGTTACTTTCTAATTACAACCTTTTTCTTAATAGCTTACATTTTCTATAATCCCTCCCCCAATAACCAGAACCTAAGATTTATTGGTCTTCTTATTTCTCATTGTTCCTCTCTTATTATTATTTTTTTTCCTGTACCTGATTTAAGTTTCTTGATGAAAATTTGTAGTCGATCTCATGCATTTGTCTCCAACTTCCTTGACACTTCCACCACCTTGATTCACTCGCTCTGCTTCTTTTGTACTTGTGAAAGACTGCAGACAGTTGAGGTGAAAATCACTCTGGCATTTTGTTTGTTTGTTTGTTTTAGCATTTATAATCATGTTCATCGCTTCTTGCATCCCCCTATTGCTGCTCAATCATGTCTCATTTTCTTTTTTTTTTCCTTTTCCCATTCTCTGTTCTGAGGTTCTTCTACCTTGTCCTCTCTTTGAAAACCTAGAGCATCTGAGCTCCTAGCTGATGATCTCACTTGCTGCTTCACTGAAAAAAAGTAGTCAAAAGAGAGCCTCCAGAGGCTGCTGCCATTGTTTCAACCCACCTAATAGAATTCGTGACAATACACACATACATAAATACACATAGCATATATATGTGTGCGTGTGTGTGTGTATATATATATGTATATGTATCATATACTTTTTTTTTTCTGTTTCAATACAAATAAACAGTCCACACTTCCATCAAAGACAACATCTTCAGTTTTGTGGCAGATTCAATTCTCACTAATTTCCTGGAGTTCATAACTTCAAGAATTTTCACCTCCCATGCATTTGTTACTTTCAAGCATGTGTGTGGTCTTTCACATCTTTGTTAAAATCTAAGGTTTTTTTCTCTTATCAGAAAACAAACCCAAAAAGGCAAACCTGCTGCTCAAGTTTCTGCCCTTTATATAAATTTGTTTATTTTTTATTTTTTTAACAATATTGAAAAGACTTGACTAAACTCATTAATTATAATAGTTTTCTTCATATGACCCCTTAAGCCCAGGCAGGTTTATTATTTCTATCACTCTGCCAACACTTTTTTCTTTTTCTTTCTTTTTATTTTTATTTATTTGTTTGTTTATTTATTTATTTATTTATTTATTTATTTATTTATTTTTGGTACTGGGAAATTGAACATAGTCACATCCCTATCTCCCTTTATAATTTTTTTTTTTTTTGAGACAGAACCTTGATAAGTTGCTGAGGCTGATTTTGAACTTGAGATCCTCCTACCTCAATCTCCCAAGACCCTGGTATTACAGATATGGGCCGTTGCACCCAGTTCTCTACCAATACTTTTAATACAAGGTCAGCAATTTCCTCTTAATTAGTAACTAGGACTGTCAATTATTTGTTTTCTTTGCTTCATTTCTCTGCAATGTTTGCCTCTTCCATCCTTAGAACACATTTTTAACTTGCACTTGAGATGATAAACACTCTCCCTATTTCCTTGTATATTCTGAAATTTCATTTTTTCGTTTTTTCAATTTTCTTTTCTATATTGCCCTAAAAATACTAGAATCCCAAGAGGCTCACTCATTGAATTCATTCATTCATTCATTTATTTTACTTACATGCACACATTCAACAAGTATCATTCAGCTACATATTTTTAATAAAGTTTCTATATTGCAGACTTTAAAATGTGTATATCCTAGCTGGAATTTGACCCTCACCACAGACTTTTTAAACCAACTTTTCCCTTGACATCTATACTTGGTTTTCTAGTGGGCAACTTGAAAGAAACATGCTACAAACTCATCTCCCAGACCAAAAGGTCATCAATACCACCACTGTTCTTCCCATGGTTTTTACTGCATCAGTGGAAGGCAGTTGCAGTCTTGGTTTCACAATCCTGTGTGATTTTTTTGCAGCTTTCTCTCTGGAAGCCAACAGATGCTTGGTACAGCATATATTCTCAATGTGTTAGAATAATGAAAAAATATCTTTTGAAGGATTATGACCACTTAAAAGATACTTATTTGTTCTCCTAAATTTACTCAATTAACATTCCCTTTGCCCTAAAATTATTACACATGTTTTTTATACATATTAATATACCTCTGTTCTTTCTTCACTATAGTGTTTTTTATTCATTTTTTTAGATAGCTCTTTGAAACAGGAAAAGAAAAAAAAAAAAAAACACTATTTTACAGCCCAATCTGAGACAAAGGATTTAAGTTGCTAAAGTTTAGCTATCCATTTGATTTGTGATTACTGAGATGTTTAGATTATTTCTTGACAACTTATTTTATGTTTTCTACTTTCTCTGCTTTTTTAAAAAAATATAATTCTTTTGTTGAATTCATAGTTTTCTTTCATTTTTTTCTCTAATGGTTTGAAAGTTTGACAGCTCATTAATATTTTTCAAGTGGTTGCGCTTAAAATTTTAACATTTGTATTTAAGCTTTGTTGCTTCTATAAAATGCCTTATGTTAATCATTTTTCTTTGTATTTTTTCCAAATAAATCAAGAATCTTAGCACTTATCTTTATTTTCCTCCCACCTTCTAGTATATTTTATACTAGTGAGTTGAAAAACCCATTTCACATTGACATCATCAATAAAGTTATTTTAAATTTAACCTGTCATTTTTTTTTCATTTAGAAGACACTGTTATTTAAGCCTAAGTATAAATTGTGCTGTTTTCATTGTTCTCCACTATTTTTTGTGTAGTCGCTCAAGACTCATTTCTTCTTTTTTTTCAAAGTGTGTCCTCTAATTATTCTTCCATATTGGGGTAGGTGGGTGATAAATCTGTGTTTGGGTATACTTTGAATGTGTTTATTTTGTTGTCATAGTTGAATGTTAGTTTCACTAAATACAGAGTTCCTGTTCAATATTTTTACTTCAGAAGTAGAAAGGTATTCCTCAGGTTCTTTTACCTAAGTTTGCTAATGAGAATTCAGATGTCTCTCCATCTGCTACTTAACGGGGTTAGCATTTCGCGGTTGCTTCCACTACCACCCCAACCCAGAGAATTTAAAAGGTTGCTGCTCTTTGACTTTTAAAATTTCATCGTGAGAGCAGAAAGTATGGATCATTTGAAATTCGTTCTTATTTTGTTTGACAAAAAAAGTCTGAGGATTTGTTTATTATTTTAAAAACTTTTAAAACATTTTGTGTGTGTGTGTGTGTATGTGTGTGTGTGTGTGTGTCTTCTCACCTATTCTGTTACTTGTGTACCTAAGTAACATTGGATGATGGAATTAAATTTATTCTCTTAGTTAACTTTTCTCTCCTTCCATCCCTTCCTTCCTTTGTCCATCCTGACCTCTCTCCCTCCTCTCTCTCTCTCTCCATCTCTCTCTCTCCCTTTCTCTCTCCCCCTTCTCTCTCTCTCTCTCTCACACACACACACACACACACACACACACACACACACACTGGCATGATGTACTCTGTAATTCCTTGTTTAATCTGATGGCTCACTAATTGTCTGCATTGAGCTGAGTCCTTTTAGCTCACCTGCTGCGGTACCACGCCCCACATTTGAGTTTTGTTACTTTCCTGTGAATTCTGGGCAATTACTATCTCTACACCGCCAACTTTGAATGTGTCTTTCAGGTTTCATATTTTCCACCCCGGGAATGTCCACTCTGACCTTTCCATATCAATATATACATCAATATTTCCATGATATTTAGTTTGACCATATATTTTGTTTGGAACAACACAAAGTTGATTTACACTGTTTTCTTCTATTGTCTATCTCATTTGTGAGGATTCCATTCATCAAATCAGGTGATAATAATTCAAAAGCTCTTCATGTTTTTCTTTTTTTCTTTTTACCTTTTATTAAATCTTTATTTTGGTTGATAGAAGGTATGCATAAGAATCCATAGAAGGTATGCATAAGAATCCATTGCATCTAAAGCAAGGGCCTATTCTATCTCTTTCCTTACTTTTTCCATTTTACTTTTAAACGTAAGTCTACCTTTCCAGGCCTCTCACTATGGCAATCTCTTATTTTTCTCTTCTTCATGGAACTTCTGCATCTCCGAGCTCTGTCTTCTTTGTTTTAATCTCTAGTTTTCAATCCACTGGGTGGTGAAAGATTTGGAATGATTGATTATAAATAATATTGCATTGCAAGAAATAAGGGCCAGTAATCTTGATGTCTCATTTGTTCAAATACAATTTAAATTTATCTCATAGTAACATGTTGGCAACAATTTTTTTTTTCCAGAAATACCTTAGCAATCTAACAGTGGTCATTCATTATGCTTTGAATATAACCCTTGCTGCTCTGCCACGGCAACTGATTTTTAAAATGAACAGGATTCTATCTCTTCCCCTTTCCCTGCTCGCCCCTAGTCTCTTCCCTTCCCTAATGTCAGGAGGAACAGGATCACCATTCTTCCCCATTTTAGGAAGACTTATCTGTCCTTGAGTACACACCCTCAATAGGAACAAAGTACTACAGACCTTGGGGATGGTACCAGAAGATCTCAAAAATGACTGTCTCCCAAATTAACAAGTGAATTACAACTCCAACAGAGAAAACATGGAATGTAGCCTCTGAATCACATCTTTAAAAGCCCCCTGTTCCTGCTGATGGGCAGAATCACAGCCTTTGGGACCGGAGTCCCCTGTGTTTCTCCTTTGTTAGCAAAGCAATGCACCTTCTTTTTCCTTATTCTCAAAACCATGTCCTTATCATTATATTGGCACTGGGGGTAAGAACTGAGTTTTGGCCAGAGTGGCACAACATAACTCAGAATAAATATCATCTGGGGAGAAAAATATAGCATTTATGATCACTAAGGAAAAAAATTATGCAATTACTTAATGTTTAAAAAACTGTTCTACCCAGATAGCATATGACTTAGTAATAGAAATTGCTAAAAATATAATGATGAACATAGCAATTTATGTCACTGAAACAACCATTGTAAACAAAATAAATGGATCCAGTGGATGAACAATAATTTCAAGTGCAGACAACCTAGAATCAACACATCTTTTAGGGGGTGACAGTTCCAGAGATCCAGAGACTTACTGGACCCATAATAATAATTAATATACCTGCATTCACCAATTTAGGTAGCAAATAGTTACATGAGAAATTTTAACAGTGGTCCACCTTCTGCTTTGAATGTAGCCCTTGCTGCTCTGCCACGGCAACAGGTTTTTATTATGGACATGTTTCTTTCTCTTCCTCTCTCTGTGATCCACCCTGAACTCTTTCCCTCACTATTCTCAGGGGAAACAGGATTATCTTTCTCCCCTATCCTAGACAGAGTTATCTGTCCTTGAGCACTCACCCACTGTAGGAATGAAGGCATCCAGACTTGGGGGATGGCACCAGAAGAATTCAGAAATGGCTATCTTCCAAATAAACAAGTGAATTACAACTCCAACAGAGAACAGGTGGAAGGGAGCCTTTGAACCACCTCTTGAAAAGCCCCCGGTTCCTGCTGAGGGACAGAATCACAGCCTCTGGGACAGGAGTCCCCTGTGTTTCTCTTTTGCTAGCAAAGCAATACACCTTCTTTTTCCTTTTTCTCGAAGCCATGTCCTCCTTATTGGATTGGCCTCAGAGAAAAGGACTGAGTTTGGGCAAGAAATTTGGTGACCCACATGGGACGTGTGAGCAGCACCCACTCCAGCTTTCTTGGGCAGCACTGGTTTTTAAGGAACCCCACTTCCATGCTGAGGATTCAAGGTGCTGGCGAACTTGTTGAGAACCAACTGCTGGAGACTTAGAAGACAGGTGAGTTTGTCTTCGATCCAACCACAGAAGCTATTTGTGTGTATAAAAGGAGGGACTGAGGGACCATCCCAACAGTTTTCAGGGCTCCTCTTGCTTTAGGGAACTCCCACCCTGTCTCCCTGAACACTACCGGTTGCTCCACCATGGTCCCCTTTGAGAAAAAGGACACTGAACTTAGTAAAGTCACGACATGCTTGGCCATTTGGTAAGCCTCCCCAGTGTGCACACCAAGACCCTTGATTCTATACATCCGGTTCCCCTTTGTAAGAACATCTGGTCCCTCTTCATCCACATCTGTGGCGCCACTGGTGTAGAAGTCACAGCTAAGTGTGAGTTGAAAACATGGGATTTTTCCATCTAGTCTGTCTGTTTTAAAGGTTCCTGTCTGTTTGTTATGGTTTGGAAATTCCCTTTGGTTATCTGTCTGTGTTTTTGTTGTGCTTGTATTGGTTTCTGTCCCTTTTAAAACAGGACCAGTACTGCATTTATCCTATAGGTTGTTTCTTAGGAAAGATCTTGGCAGGTCAACTTAAAGGCACTCATCTTTCAGCCATTGTTTTGGGGGCTTCTCTCTGACTGTGTCCCTGTGTTTCTTTTTTGTACAAATTTGCAATTGGAGTTGGTCTGTCAGGAGGAAAGTAAGTTGAACGGCCACCTATAGGTATGAGACTGTCTAGGACAATGTTTTACTGTAATAACCCAGCTTTTGAATAGCTTTCTGAATGATCATACAATCTTGTAGTTGGAGTTGGTCCAAGATAAAGCAAGTGGAAGAAATTTGCACATACAGGTGTTGGTGTTTTAAAGGTTCCCATCTGTCAGTCCTACTTTTGGTGATCCTCTCTCATCTTTTTTTTTTTTTTTTTTTTGTATGTGTTACTAGATCTTTAAGACATGGGATATGCTGCTTTAATTTCACTGGTAGTCTCTTGAGCAGAGAGATATTGGCTGAATGGGTCACCTATAGGTATAAGCCTAAGAGATAGAAGGTCTGCTGTAACACAATCTGGCCTCTGCATGAGTTTTATGGACTATTATACAACCATGATATTGAAGTTGGTCTGTCAAGTATATGAAATAGATTCTGTATGTAGAGACATTTATGCAGTTGCATGACAAATGATCTGAGCTGTCAGGAAGTTGAAGGTGGCAAAAAGAACTGCTTCTGATGTGCAAGCATATCAAGACACCAAAATAGGGTGTATGTGAAAAGATTCAAATCTTTTAAACCCAATGCTGGCACTCCTGGCACTGTTTCTCAGCCTGACCCCAGGCAGCCACAGATCATCACACTGTGGGTCAAGGACACCAGGTGTGTGTGTGTGTGTGTGTGTGTGTGTGTGTGTGTGTGTCAGAAAAGCTGCCTGGGCTATAAAGACAAATAACCATATAAAACCTGGATTCTGCCCTGCCTTCCAGTCCCTTTTGCCCCTGAGGTTGTCTGGGGGAATGTAAATGTATTTTTGGAAGGTATTAAGGAGAGACTAATTTGTTTAAAGGTTGATATTGTAAAACATGAAATCATTCTGCTACTTTTTTTTCACAAAAAGAAAGCTAAAAGTTCTCTTAACCTTTCTTCAATTTATGTTTCAGATGTATTGTACTGTCTTATCTGTGAAGAGCTCTGCCTTAACCTGAGGTAAGGCTCTGCCTCCCGCCTTATTCTATGCCAGAAGGGCTCCAAAATAGGTGAGACTTCAGCTCATTTAAAGTTGTGTTCAAAAGATTGATTTTTGTTGTTAAGATTACTGTGATCTCCAACAGGGGATACAACATGTAACTAAGTAAAGGTTTAAGATTACATAAGTCATTTTTCTTTGTTTATAGCTATTACACAAACTGAATATGTTTTTGCTCTGTTTGTGTCATTTTATATTTTCCCTTTAACTTTTATGACCCTTGCCTGTTGATGTTTTGCAAAGGTACTGCTTCTGAAAAAACAAACAAACAAACAAACAAAAAAAAAAACACTAAGGTTAATTTGAAATAATAAACGATCACCTACAGGACAGATAGTATATAATGCTGACTTCCAGTACTAACAGTAGCTCAAATGAAATGAAAGGGATAGCTATAAAATGATCGATATTAAAGTTATGATCTTTTATTTCCTCTTTAAGATTGGTAAAACTGCTTGCTGGGTGTTTAAAACCAAAGATTTGGAGACCCAACTCCAGGAAGTAAAAGGGCAAAGGAAAGAGCATCAAGCATTTTGGCCCTTGCCCTCTAAGATCAGCCAGGATGCAGAGGACAATGGGACCTCTCCCTGGGTCCTGAAACTCTGGCGAGTCACCTGATCTCAGGATCAGGGAGAACTAAAGGATCCTAGAGTACAGGAAGCCAACCAGTGCACATTCTGCAAAGAGGAGGGTCATTGGAGATGAAAATGGCCCTGATGTTTCTAAAAGAAGCCACACATGGTCAGCAAGACCCAACAGATTCTGGCAGACGGCACCACTGTTAGAGGAATGCTAAAAATGGCAAGAGGATTTACACAGAGGGATCTCTGAGGAATCTCAGCTGACTCTTGAGAGTAGATAGGAACAGTTCAGTTTTGACCAACTTAGTCTTGAACACCTGACAGAAGGGGAGAGCCTAAGAACAGTCTTACAGGGATATTTAAAAGAAAAAAACAATGTTTTTTTTTTTTTTTTAATGTAACTTAAAATGTATGGTCATATCAGCCCTACCAAATATAAGAAAAGCTGGCATCTATAAAGGAAGTGTTCTTGTGTGGGAGTACCTAATAGTAATGATCACAAAGACTCTAGAGTCACAAGTTTGTCCTGAGTGAATTTGAACCTGATCTCATAGACCTACAAATTTTCCTAACCTCCTACATTGATAAACTCAATCTGTTTTTCACCAATATGATTATAAATTACTTGTCTTCACGGTTTTTAGAAATGGGATGAATACAGACTGCTTTGTGCTAATTGTTTAGAAAAGTAATTCTTGGCAAACTTATTTATTGTTGGCTTAGCATGATCCCTGCCCTGTTTATGCCTTGTCCAGTCACCTGGCGCCTGCCACTCTGGACCTCTGGGACTGCTCTGATGCTGAACACCCTTAACTGTCCACACCGCATCTGATAGAGAACAAGGAATTTTGGTTACTTCCACCAATGTTGCCCTCATTCAGCAGGAAGCAGCTTGGAGATGCAGCTGCCCATTTTTCCACAGAAATGGAATATAGTAATTGTCAGTGAGGAAATGCAGCAGTGTTCCACTTTATGTTTTGAATGTAGCCCATGGTACTTTGCCATTGCATCTTAGTTCTAAAATGGACATGTTCCTTTATCTTCCCCTCTCTCTGCTCCTCCCTCATCTCTCCCCCTCTCTGATCTCAGGGGAAGCAGGAATACCTTTCTTCCCCATCCAAGGCAGATTCCTCTGTCCTTTGTTTATACCCACTACAGGAAAGAAGTAATTCAGACCTTGGTGATGGTACCAGGAGACCTCATAAAGGACTATCTCCCAAATGAACGAGTGAATTACAACTCCAAACAGAGAACATGTGGAATGCAGTCTTTGAATCACCTTTTTAAAATCCCCCTGTCCCTGCTAGAAGAAGAATGCTAAAAAAGGCAAGAGGCTTCACACAGAGTGATCTCTGAGGAATCTCAGCTGACTACTGAGAGTAGATAGGAACAGCCTCTGGGACAGAAGTCCCCTGTGTTTCTCCTTTGCTAGAAAAACAATGTACCTTCTTTTTCCTTTTTCTCAAAATCATGTCCTTGTTATTGAAATGGAATGAGGGTTAAGGACTGAGATTTCAGCGATACCACCTTATCTTTGTACTCAAAGCAGATCAAAACATTATTGAGATTCATTGTCATGTATAAAATACAAATGAAATTCCATTTTGTTTGTGTGAAAACTTACATCTAGAAAGCAGTTCACAGACCTGTGAATAGAAGACATGGTCAAAGATGTCAAACAGCATAATATGTAGCCTCATACCAAAGACACAAAAGATGGAGTGATAATGTGTTCTTGGGGTGTGCGCAGTAATCAAAGGTGAAAATGTATAAAAATGGAAAGCCACATGCAAGGCCCTAGGTTCAATCTCCAGCAGATAAGAAAAAAATAGCAGATACGAACTTTGCCTTCCACTAAGCTACAGGTGGGTATTATAAAGTGAGCCAGCACTTACAAAGAGAAACTCGTGCCCATAATCTCTTCTCTGTAATTATGAATCCCTGTGTTTAAGAAATATTTGTGGTTTTTTGTTTGTTTGTTTTTTAACCTACTTGGCAGATAAGCCTGATTCAAGCTAAGGCAACCCAGATTCCTACCTTTCTAACTCAGTGCATTTATTCATATATTCTTGTTTTGTGGTACTGGGGATTGAACCCAGGATCTTGTGCATGTGAGGCAAGCACTCTACCAACTGAGCTATATCCCCATCTCTATTCATATATTCTTCTGGAGAAAAGTCAATGTTGCCCTGTACCCCTAGAATTAGTACTTGCATATTGTTATAATTCTGAGAAAATTTGAAGTCTGAATCACGCACGTCCTGTCCTGCATGTTTTAAGAAGGGATGGTGGATCCAAAAACGAAGTTAAAAAATTCATTTTCTACTCATTGGGAAGTGGGCTTACTTGTGCACTCAAAGTGAACCAAAAGATTAAGTATTGAGATTCATTATCATTTTATAAACTTGAATAATCAATAAGGGGCAAGCCATTCAAAGCAGAAGTTGTTTTCTCATAAAGTAAATACAAGAATGCTTGATAGTGAGATGTTAATTTTCTTCACTTTTAAGTCCATTTCAAGATGGTCACAGGGGAGCACATTTATAATCCCAGAGGCTCAGGAGACAGGAAAAGGCAAGAGAATTGCAAATTCAAATACAGCCTCAGCAACTTAATGAGGCCCTAAGCAACATAGCAAGACCCTGTCTCCATTAGAAAAAAAAAAAAAAAAAAAAAAAAAAAAAGGCCTGGGGATATAGCTCGAATGTCCCTGGATTCAATCTCTGATACCAAAAAATAATAGTAAAAAATTCCAAATCAGAAGATCCTTCATGCAGTCAGTTGTCTCAACAGTGTTCAATATAGCCATATATGGCTTAAAAAACTTTTGTGTACCTGGAAGTATTTTGAAAGCATAACTAGCATTAATTTTTGTGTCTTTACTATTAAACAATTTCTTCCCTTGAGGTGAATATAAATTGATAAAACTGCTAAAATATATTTGGATGGCATTTCAAAAAGGAAAGTTATAAATATAGGTCATATTAATTTGAGTTTATAAAAGAACTAAGAAAATGAAAACTGATTATTTTTTTACATTATTAGTGTTTCAAATATTTTTAGGTATGGATTATAACAAACAGTTTGCAAAACCCGTAGTCATTAAGTACTGAATTTTCTCAAGTTTCCTATCAAAGACAGTCATTTTTTGCCAGCTTTTCATATATGTATTTTTAAAGAATCATTCTTTTAACTTGAAAGTCAAATTCTGTATTTTTCTAATGTGAAATAAGGGACCCAACTTATTGATATTTTTTCTTTTTATTTGGATAATGAGTATTTGCTAACAATTTTTCATGGTAAACACCCCCCCACACACAAACCTCATACAACAAAAATATGTGATTATGAGATCACTCTGCTTTTAATATATGCACAATTATATGTACTTATATGTTTATGTCTGTGTGAACTGACTGGTACCGATATGTTCATTCAGCAGCTATGGGGTTCTTTTTGGTAAACATCCATAGATACCAAAGATGAATGGGTATAATTTCTCACCTGTGCTCCTGAAACTAAGTATAAGTTATAAGGAAAGAAAATTTTAAATTAAGACTTTTCTAAACTCACAAATATTTATTGGTAAGCAGGCTGAAAAATAGTTATGGAACCTGTTCTTAAAAGCTTGGGGAAGTGCCCCTCCCTGTCCTTTGGCATTCCCACACGCCTATTGAGTGAAATGTTCATACGTGGTATTCACAACCGTATTTGGGCAGCATAATGAGCAAATCTTCTACGTGTCTCAAGCCAAAGAGTGCCACAGGAAAGAGCAAGAACCCAGAATAAAAGGAGCACTGACGGAAGGGCCAACTTGAATCTATTAGGCTTCTGAAGTGGATGGAATTGCACACTGTATCTTTGCAGAAGTGGTGTGCCTTGGTTCTAGCAACTGTATCTCTTGAATGAATCTGATTTCATTTAAAATTAAATGTCAAAAACCAAATATTCATTCTCGGTTTTCAGTGTTCACATAACCATTTGGAAGTGTGTGTCTATGATCCTGGTGTGTCAGATGCTCATGTCCTTATCTGAAGCCTAGAACTATGGTTTTTGTAGCAAAGAGAATGGCAGCCGCCCTCAGTGAATTTGGAGATGCTTCAGAGTTTTATGATGTTATAATGACTGGGGAAAATGCCTGACATTTTCTGTATAGAGACCAGCAAATTGTAGCATTTAATCTATATTTAACTAGACTCTCTAAAGAAAAAAAAATGAAAATGTAAATTTATACTTTTCTCTTTTTTTACCATATGATTTATTTTTATTTTTTTAGTAATACATGACAGCAGAATGTATTTTGACATATAATACATACATGGAATGTACATACATTGATCATATTGTCTATTCTATTCTGCTGCCTTTCCTATCCCCCCTACTCCTCCCCTCCTCTCCCATCCTTTCTCTCTACCCAATCTAATGAGACACACTTTTTTTTATTGGTTATTCAAAACATTACAAAGCTCTTGACACATCATATTTCATACATTCGATTCAAGTGGGTTATGAACTCCCATTTTTACCCCAAATACAGATTGCAGAATCACATTGATAACACATCCACATTTTTACATAATGCCATATTAGTAACTGTTGTATTCTGCTACCTTTCCTATCCTCTACTATCCCCCCTCCCCTCCCCTCCCATCTTCTTTCTCTACCCCATCTGTTGTAATTTCATTCTTTCCCTTGTTTTTTTCCCTTCCCCCTCACAAACTCTTATATGTAATTTTGTATAACAATGAGGGTCTCCTTCCATTTCCATACAATTTCCCTTTTCTCTACCTTTCCCTCCCACCTCATGTCTCTGTTTAATGTTAAACTTTTCTTCCTGCTCTTCCTCCCTGCTCTGTTCTTAGTTGCTCTCATTATATCAAAGAGACATTTGGCATTTGTTTTTTAGGGATTGGCTAGCTTCACTTAGCATAATCTGCTCTAATGCCATCCATTTCCCTGCAAATTCCATGATTTTGTCATTTTTTAGTGCTGCATAATATTCCATCGTGTATAAATGCCACATTTATTTTTTATCCATTCATCTATTGAAGGGCATCTGGGTTGGTTCCACAGTCTAGCTATTGTGAATTGTGCTGCTATGAACATCGATGTGGCAGTATCCCTGTAGTACGCTCTTTTAAGGTCTTCAGGGAATAGTCTGAGAAGGGGAATAGCTGGGTCAAATGGTGGTTCCATTCTCAGCTTTCCAAGGAATCTCCATACTGCTTTCCAAATTAGTATACTTTTCTCTTATTCTTGAAAATTTTAAATTATCTGTATGTAAACTATATACATTCTTTCTCCTCACTCTTTTTGGCACCCTAGTTATATGTATATGAGACTTTCAATTTTTATCATTCCCATCTCAATGTCTCCTTCCTATTTTCTATCTCTTTGAATTGTTATCTCATTCTAGGTAATTTTTATTTATCTCCCTGCCCATCATCTTTCTCTTGAGGAACATTTAATTTGCTGTTTGACTTTTTGAATAAGCTTATTTAAATATATAATTTTATAAGTTTTGAAAATACTGTTTGCCTTTAATTCCTTTTGCTTTTATTCTGCTGTACTTGTTTTAAATTTTTTTTTAAATCTTTCTTAATTAAGGGGCTGTAGATGTAGCTCAGTGAGAGATCACTTGTCTCACATGCATGAGGCTCTTGATTGGATCCCCAGCATCAAACAAACAAACAAATAAAAACTATTTTTAATAGTCCCATCTTTGTGATTTTTATACCTCAGTCTTAAACAGTAGTTTCTTAAACTATTTTGGAATTCTTTAGTCTTTGTTGTCCAAACACATTTTTTTATTATTTATATATCAATGAGTTATGATGACTTGACTTTTCATATACTTTTATGCTTTGGTATATCTATATTTTCTTTAGCATTATTATTTCTGAGCTGTTTTGAATTGTAGAAGTTCTAAAACTTAAGTGGGGAATTTTTATGATATCTCTGCAGACAAGACTTGCTTTTACCATTCTTAAAAGATAACAGGGTGTGGCTGGGGATGTGGCTCAAGCAGTAACATGCTTGCCTGGCATACGTGGGGCACTGGGTTTGATCCCAGTACCACATAAAAATAAAATAATGATGTTATGTCTGCCGAAAGCTGAAAAATAAATGCTAAAAAGTTTTCTCTCTCTCTCTCTCTCTCTCTCTCTCTCTCTCTCTCTCTCTCTCTCTCTCTCTGTCTCTGTCTTTAAAAAAATAAGATAACAGGGTTATGTACCAATCAAGGATGGATCAGCTCTTTTAGACAATTTGAACTCTTTTGTAAGAGATTCTGCATCTTGCTTTTTCCTAGAGTAAGTACTAATATCATCTATTCTCAAGCTAAACTCTCTTACAGATTAACTAATGTGTGGTTCTTGGTTAATCATTTCTGTTGTAAGATAGCCCTGGCAATATATATTGAAACAATTAAAATAACAATCCTCACAAGAAGAATACCATGTGCAGGGTATAACTGCTATACACTATCACTTACAAAGGATGGATATTTTGGTTTCTTCTTTCTGCAATACCCAATTTTTTTTTTATAACTCATCCTTTCTGAGTGCCCAAAGGACTCAAAATATTTTTACAATATTTTTAAGAATTCAGTTTGATTAATAAGCATTATTACCTCATAAATTATGTTTTAGAATAAAACTACAATAGCTTATTTTAACTAGAGAAAAAAATCGTGAAGACAGGAGCTCCCTGAGTTTCTTTTTAATGGTTTTTTTAATGAAAAAACATTAATTATAACGAACTCTGGGGTGAACTACAGGCATATACATTATGAAAAAAAACTATGTAATTCTAGACAGATGGTCTCTCTGAGAACTCTCTTAGACTCTATTTATAAACTTAATCTTTAAGAATTCATTATGTTCCCATCTCTTGATTTAGTAACTAATATGTATATATTGTATTTACAGCACATTTCTATCCCTTGTTGATATTTCTCACTTTAAAAATTTTAGGGGTAATAACAGCTATTATCATTCACAAATTCCATGGTGAGCATGAACTATCTATCTTCTACCCCGCACTCCACCATGCATTATGTTACTATTTAATACTTAAGGTGTACAGGTTACAGAGTTTCTTTTCGTATTTCTATTATTGTATCATTTTGTCTCTTTATATACAAATAAGGCTTCCAACTGATATTCTAAGAATTATGGTAGACAAATGACAAAAATTTGACATAGATTTTCCATATGTCCACTTGCTCTTCATCAGCAATAGTTATCAGAAAACAAAAGGAGGAAAAATATTTGTTTCAAAACCTGATAATGATTATGACTAAACAAAATTTATGAGAACATATTGAGCAAAATATTTACAGTCCTCAAAGATTGTTCACTCACCTATGTATACTGGTAAAGGAATATAGGATGGTAAAAAGAAAGGAAACTAATAGGGTACATGTATTTTAAATTAAGGAGATCCCTGCATGTTGAAATCACCCTATAATGCATCAACACATCCAAGTTCTAATTATGAATTGTATTTTCACTTGAATATCATAACCTGAATATAATGCAGAAAAAGAAATCTCACAGGCTATGCCCTTACAGCAAAATGGCATCAGATAATTTTAAGGAACAATTCTATGTTAGAATTTGCTTTGAAAATATTTTAGTACCTTAGTTCATTTGTCACACATAGCAACCCATAGTGTTGAATTTATATTATCATGCTTATTATTTTAAAACTAACATATTTTCCTATAGAATAAAGCTTTAAAATCTACAGATGTCAAATCCAAGTATACACTAAATGAAATAAACTGCAACTTTGAATACTACATGCTGCAACTAAAATTATTTGCAATTATTTCTCAGTTCCTGTTTCCTTTGCTAGTAGATTTTAGGGGAAGGATGATTTAGTGAATGGATTACATTGTTCATGATTCCCATCATCCTACTCTATTTACCGGTTTAAGGTACCATTTCTTTAAAGCATGTGAAAACTAGCAGGCATATTTTAAAATTTGACGAAGACATTAAATTTATCTCTTCTTTCTTTATGGAAAAAAATTGTCATGAATAAAGTGGTATAAATAAAAATAGTAGGAGAATTTTTCTACTCTTGCTTTGGAAACTGAAGAATAAGTAAGAGTTAGAATATAGTCCTATTCCCAAATGATCAGACAGACAATTTTTCTAAACTGCAAGACTACAGGCTTTAAGTGTACGGGTTGAAACTGGATGATGATTTTACTCAGTCCCAGGTATACTGAGATAAACAATGTAAATAGATGGCTAGGAGAGATGTGTGTGGGAGAGGTGGGAAAGAGGAGGGAGAAGAGAAAGAAGACAAGAAGTTGTTCTCAGGGAACAGAGCTAGAGATTTATTTATATTACTGATCTTTTCAGTGAACCTGATTTTATTCTTTGTTGTTTTCCTGGTTATTATTATTTTCTTAATTTTCACTGGTTTCTGCCCTACTTTGTGGATTGAATTCTCTTTGCTTGAGGCTTAAGTTTTTCTTTTATCTTCAGTTTTCTAAGGTAGAAACTTAGGTGATTGATTTTATATATTTCTTCATTTGTAATAATGGAATTAATGCTGTACTGGGAAGTATACTTTTGTTATGCACGATGCTCTGAATGTATTTCATATAGTCATCTTTCCACTCCCCATGGCCGGCCACGGGGCACTCCTTCTTGACTACCACTGGAAGCTGATGACCTTCCTAGCAGTAAACTCTGAGACTGGGGTTCTCCTAGGAGTGTCTCACTCTTACTTGTCTACACACAGATCTGCCTCCAGCAATTGTTCAAATTCCCATTTACATATTTTACTTTTGGCTTCAGGTAAACCAAGCTCACTAAAATTACAAATTGGCATATCTGTCCAGATTCTGCAGTGGTAGTTTGTTATGAAATGACAGTTCTGATTGGTCCAAGAAAAGTCATTGATTTTCAGTTTTTTTTTTTGTTTTTTGGGGTTTTTTTTAATTGTAAGGATGGTAGTGAAGGCTTTAAATCTCCTTGTATATACAGTGAAACTCGCCCTGCCCAATTTTGACATGTTTGACAATTATTTGATAGTACATTTATATGAGTTGGAAAGAAATGCCTCCTCCTACAAGTAGATAATGCTATTTGATTATTTTGAACTATGAGTGGACATAATGGACAAGTGGTCTTGTAAAGGTAAAATAAACATGTGAGGGACTGCTTCCCCTGTAACAGGACAGGCTGTTTCGCATTAAACTTTTATTTTTTGTAAGTAAAGGAAATATACTCTGGCCTGTTTATGACTGGTTCCCTAAAGACTCATTTGTCTATGTATTAGAACAAACTGGAAAATCACATTCTGGAAATATTCATATTTCAAGGAATATTTTAATTTTAAAATAAAATTAAACATGTATGTCATAATAAATATTGAAAGAGGGATCACTTCTGCACTGATATCCTACCTTCCATTCCACTCAATTATAAGCTCATGTTTGCAACTCTGGTTATTGTCATGAGAATTATTTGTCTTATCAAGGTATGATTTTTTTTATGTAGATCCTGCTCTATTTTGACTCCCAATTTCACAAGAAAATGCCACGTATACTCTGTTTAATTAATTGCTACATAAGGTCCAGCACTTAAAGGCAGCAGAAAAATAGTTCTATTTTTCTTGGATGTTCCACATATTGGTACTGTATAAAAATTAGAAATCCATGAATCATTTTTCTAAAAGTTATCAGTTCCTGTACCCTTTCAATAATCTAAAATTGATCTTCTGCTTAATCCAAACGATCATGCCGCCAGTGTCCAGCAGAACTTCTCCACAGGTGGCGTTTTGGTGAGATGTCATCCTCTGCTTTGATGGCAATTATCAGTAATAGTGCCACACCTCATTACTGTGGGCCTTAAAAATGATGCTTTTGAGGAAGATCATTGTGTTGCAGGATAGCCTCCTGGGGGTCGTCTGAGAAATTATTTGTACAAAGAAATTTTATGCTTCTCAAAAGTTGGTTTGGCTTTATCTTGTTTATACAGAGCCTATTGTAACTGATAGGCTTTCCCACTGGCTTCCACTTCTATGAAGGTTGAAGTCAAACTCATACATTTTAAAAATAGCAAATATGTGCAACTTCATGGTTTATATTTCATTAGAAGCCTCAGCTAGGCCTTCTTCTATCCTGGCTGTTTTTGTCAGTTTTTTAACTTCTTATATATTTTTTTAAAAAAGTATTCCATCTAGCATTCACATACAGAAACACACACACACACACACACACACTTAGCAATATCGACAGGTTCTGAGAAATGCATTAGTAGGCAATTTCAGCACTGTGAAAAGTTCACAGAGTGTACTTACACATGCCTGGGTGCTATGGCCTGCTATACACCTCAGCTGTGTGGCTCAGCCTATTGTTGTATCAGGTTGTTCTGATCTTTTATACCAGATTGCTGTTGCCAGATTTGCCCTGGCCAGTAATTATTCTCCACAATCATTTAGACATTTTTCAAAAATTCTTCACCTGCCTTCACATCACCACTTGCAGACTTACTGCTTATTTTCACCTTAAGCAATGAATAGTAACGAATCTTAAATCATTCAAACCACCCCCAGTTATCAGTAAATTCAATATCATAGTCAGTTCCAGTCTTTTAACCACAGTTTTTGCCCCTGTCTGGCCATGGTTGTTATGGTGCTGATGAGAATCCCTTGTCTGTGTCTGCTTTTTGGTCCCTGCCGTTAAAAGTTTCTCCATATCCAATGGAGGCTTTTCTCAAATTTTTGTTGATCATGTAGACTTCAGTGAATATCCTTCAACATGTTCTTGCTCTTCAAGATCATGGCTATTGTAGAAAGGGACACTCCTGGCTGTGAGTGATTACCAGCATTGATTTTCCACCTCTATAGTCCTTAGTCACTTGTAATTTTATTTCCAAAGGAATCACTCCACAAGGCCCCTCACTGGCAACATGAGTAGTGCACTTCGTATACTTAGGGGTCATGATGAGCAGAACAGGGCTAAATCAAGCACAAGAGAAAATCATGCCATTGAAAGGTAAAATAAATATGTGAGGGACTGCTTCGCCTGTAACAGGACAGGCTGTTTCACATTAAATTTTAATTTTTATAAGTAAAAGAAATATACTCTAAAGTAAAAAGTCTGACTTTAAGTGGGTGAATCATATGGTATGTGAATTATATTTCAATAAAGCTATTGTATAGTACTTTGAGAAACTGGAATGAAATTGACCAAATCATGCTGTTTGCATGTTTGACTATATCACAATGCATTTCACTTTTATGCATAATACAATGTTTTTATTTAAAAAATAAATTAATAGAAGGAAGACCTATAGAGTAGAGGAAGGGGATTAGAGCTAAAGAAGATGGGAGGGGAGGAAAGAATACCAGGAACCAAAATAGAGCAAATCATATTACATGCATTTATGAATATGTTAAGATGAACCACACATTTATAATACACTAAAAAAAATTTAAAAACTAAAAAATTAGGGCTGGGGTCGTGGCTCAGTGGTAGAGCATTTGCCTCACATTTGTGAGGCACTGGGTTCAATTTTCAGCACTGCATATAAATAAATAAAATAAAGGTCCATCAACAACTAAAAAATTATAGTTAAAAAAGTAAATAAATAAGAAAATGAAAAAATATGATAAAATAAATACCTAAACCAGTAAGACAGTCATTTATTTTCATTATATTAGGCAATCATGTTATTGTCACTATCATGATGTACTTCATACTATATGTCCCATAATCATATGTGATGTACTTTTATATGACTGGTGAGGGTGATTTGCATGGCTCAGCATCACCACGGACACATGAATAAAATGTTGTGCTCCAACATGACCCCAGCTATGACACAATCTCTAGGAGAGAGGAAGTTTTCAGCTACATTATAATCTTCTGGGTTCATTATTATTTATGCAGCTCATTATCTAAAATTTAATTATGTGGCATATAACTATACGTGTGTGTGCACACACATGTGTGTGAAAAGCAGCTATTTAAAAATATCTGTAATACTATATTAGAAATGTAGTAACTACTAAAATCTAAACTAGAGATATAAAATAAATATGTCAGCGGAAAGAAAAAACGAAATGGTTCCAATTAGTTTAGATAGAAAATCTAGAGCGGATGTAGGAGGAACAGCTGACAAGTGAATAGGCTTCATCTAGCTGGAGAGAGCAGTGGGCATTTTTGTCAAGGGCACAGTGGATGATATCGGGAAGAACAAGTAAGAAAGTAGTTATTTTTTTAACAGCCTGGAAACAACTGCATAAATGGGAAGGGAAGTCCTTGTGAAGCCCAAGCTGAAAAGGAGCCCACCTCCTTCTGGAGAATAATATCTGTGGTAGCCACTCTCTCTTTCAGCACACTGTGCTTGATTGAGCAAAAGCTGAATAGAAGATGGAATCGGCTTAGCTTGACACACTGAAACAGCTGAGCAGGATCTTAAGTTCCAGCATCTCAAACGTAACAAATTGTCATATCTAACTAGAATTGTTGAGGTTTCTTACACTGTGGTGATAGGATTTCTAAATCATTCCAATGAATTTCAGGTGTGTTTAGTAATTTTTTTGTATATATGGCTAAAGTTCATTAAATTTCTCTTCAAATAATACCAGTTGCAAAGCAAACATTAGACACAAATATAAAAAAAAAATGTGTTTAATTAGTTCTTGTTTCTACCATCATGATGAAAGTGTATCCATTGTTGCAAAAGATACAACCTCAAACACATAGTGTCAGACAGTTTTCTCATACAAAAGTGATAAATTCAGGATTGATGAGTAATTTTGCCTTTTTTAAGTAGAAATATCTTTCAAGGCAGGACTAACCTATTGTGCAAATAAAGAGATATAATGTGATTTGAAAAGGCAGTCATCCATCATGTGCCAGCCATTATACACACTGACACAAACACTGAGTGACACAGTTCTCACAATGATCCTGAGAATGAGAAATAAGACATTCTGATTTATAGGTACAGAAACAGATAAATAAAAGTTCAGTGTTTTACTCAGAGTCAAATTTCTGGTGAGTGGTAGGATGATTTGAACCTCAGCTTCCTCATTTCTGAAGGAAGTCTCCAGGACATGAGGGTGTTAGATAACATTACCCAGGAAATGGCAAAATCAAGTTCGAGGTTTTGATCAGATAACTGGCTGCCATGGAACAGTTGAGAGCAGATTTAAATCTGGGATCTATAAGTTTGTGGCATCTATGATGATATTGTAGTTATCTTTAAAGAAAAAATCTGACATTTGCTATCTTAAGCAGGAAATATTTATTGGAAATTTTTAAGTGATCTGTTGGAATGAGAAATTACTTGCAAAAATTTGTGGGACTCCTCTGCAATTGATCTTTTAATTGATGTTAAAGAAAACCATTACAACTAATTAAAACAAAACGTGCCAAGCCAGAAGCTGATTAGTGTTTCTTTTTTTAAATTTAGATTACTTTAATTTCTTTCTAGAACATCTGATTAAGGCTCACTTGTCCTTCGGGTGACTGGTCTTGTTTTTTTCTTCCTTTTCCGTTTCCTTATAGACACACGAGTATGTCTATCTGTTGAAAGGCAGAGAACTTGGGGCACAATGGAGGACAGCATTTTAAATTTTAAATACCTCTTATCAAATATTCACTTGGTATCACACCCAATGCAGTCTCATGCAATCTGAGTTCACCAAGGGAAATCGCTGTTTTCTCACTGTTTTTTTTTTTTTTATTGGTTGTTCAAAACATTACAAAGCTCTTGACATATCATATTTCATACATTAGATTCAAGTGGGTTATGAACTCCCATTTTTACCCCAAATACAGATTGCAGAATCATATCGGTTACACATTCACATTTTTACATAATGCCCTATTAGTAACTGTTGTATTCTGCTACCTTTCCTATCCTCTACTATCCCCCCTCCCCTCCCATCTTCTCTCTCTACCCCATCTACTGTAATTCATTTCTCTCCTTGTTTTTTTTTTCCCATTCCCCTCACAACCTCTTATATGTAATTTTGTATAACAATCCATTTCCATGCAATTTCCCTTTTCTCTCCCTTTCCCTCCCACCTCGTGTCACTGTTTAATGTTAATCTTTTCCTCCTGCTCTTCCTCCCTGCTCTGTTCTTAGTTGCTCTCATTATATCAAAGAAGATTTTTGTCATTTGTTTTTTAGGGATTGGCTAGCTTCACTTAGCATAATCTGCTCTAATGCCATCCATTTCCCTGCAAATTCTATAATTTTGTCATTTTTTAGTGCAGAGTAATACTCCATTGTGTATGAATGCCACAATTTTTTTTTTTTTATCCATTCATCTATTGAAGGGCATCTGGGTTGGTTCCACAGTCTAGCTATTGTGAATTGTGCTGCTATGAACATCGATGTGGCAGTATCCCTGTAGTATGCTCTTTTAAGGTCTTCAGGGAATAGTCCAAGAAGGGCAATAGCTGGGTCAAATGGTGGCTCCATTCCCAGCTTTCCCAGGAATCTCCATACTGCTTTCCAAACTGGCTGCACCAATTTGCAGTCCCACCATCAATGTACAAGAGTACCCTTTTCCCCACATCCTCGCCAGCACTTGTTGTTGTTTGACTTCTTAATGGCTGCCAATCTTACTGGAGTGAGATGGTATCTTAGGGTGGTTTTGATTTGCATTTCTCTGACTGCTAGAGATGGTGAGCATTTTTTCATGTACTTGTTGGTTGATTGTATGTCCTCCTCTGAGTAGTGTCTGTTCAGGTCCTTGGCCCATTTGTTGATTGGGTTTTTTGTTATCTTGTTGTCTAATTTTTTGAGTTCTTTGTATACTCTGGATATTAGGGCTCTATCTGAAGTGTGAGGAGTAAAAATTTGTTCCCAGGATGTAGGCTCTCTATTTACCTCTCTTATTGTTTTTCTTGCTGAGAAAAAACTTTTTAGTTTAAGTAAGTCCCATTTGTTGATTCTTGTTATTAACTCTTGTGCTATGGGTGTCCTATTAAGGAATTTGGAGCCCGACCCCACAATATGTAGATCGGAGCCAACTTTTTCTTCTATCAGACGCAGAGTCTCTGATTTGATATCAAGCTCCTTGATCCATTTTGAGTTAACTTTTGTGCATGGTGAGAGGAGGGGATTCAGTTTCATTTTGTTGCATATGGATTTCCAGTTTTCCCAGCGCCATTTGTTGAAGATGCTATCCTTCCTCCATTGCATGCTTGTAGCCCCTTTATCAAATATAAGATAGTTGTAACTTTGTGGATTGGTCTCTGTGTCCTCTATTCTGTGCCATTGGTCCACCCGCCTGTTTTGGTACCAGTACCATGCTGTTTTTGTTACTATTGCTCTGTAGTATAGTTTGAAATCTGGTATCGCTATACTGTCTGATTCACACTTCCTGCTTAGAGTTGCTTTTGCTATTCTGGGTCTTTTATTTTTCCATATGAATTTCATGATTGCTTTATCTATTTCTACAAGAAATGCCTTTGGGATTTTAATTGGCATTGCATTAAACCTATAGAAAACATTTGGTAATATCGTCATTTTGATGATGTTAGTTCTGCCTATCCATGAACAGGGTACATTTTTCCATCTTCTAAGATCTTCTTCTATTTCTCTCTTTAGGGTTCTGTAGTTTTCATTGTATAAGTCTTTCACCTCTTTTGTTAGGTTGATTCCCAAGTTTTTTTTTTTTTTTTTTGAGGATATTGTGAATGGGGTGTTTTTCCTCATTTCCGTTTCAGAAGTTTCCTCATTTCCTCACTGTTTTAGTTAGTGTTTTTGCTGCTGTGACTAAAAGACAAGAATTATTTTAGAGCAGGAAAGGTTTGTTTGGTTTCAGAGGTCTCAATGGATAGACAGTGGCTCTGTTGTTCTGTGCCCCAGGTAGGGAAGAGCATCATGGCAGGATGGTGTGAAAAAGGAACAAGTTCAGGACGGCAATCAGGAAGCAGCAAGCAGTGAGAGGACTCCACTGGCCATAGTCAAAATATACACCCCACAGGCACTGCTCTAATGACCCACCTGCTCCAGCCATACCCTACCTGCCTGTAGTTACTACCCAATAAATCCTCATCAGCTGATTAATGCACTAACTAGGTTAAAGCTTTCACAAGCAATCCATTTCACCTCTGAACTTTCTCCAGTTTTCTCACACTTGAGCTTTTGAGGGACATCTAATATTTACACCATAATCCCCTCCATTGCCTCCTGATTTGTTTGAAAATGTTCCTATTTCCTTAACGTTTCACAAAAATATTTTCTCAGAAACCGCATTTTATTTTCCACAACTATTACTTTCTCTGAAAAAAAAAATTAACGTAAAGATAATGTGGGATACAAAACTGTATAAATAATCAGAACAAAAAAAATAAATAAATAAACCAAACACTTAGATCCACCGTATAGTTATAAATATTGGCAAATATTTTAAAAATTGCCAATATAGTTTGGACCAGTCTGGTATACTACTCATCTATCATATATATTCCCATTCTATTCAGATAAAACTTCTGTCCTGAATTTGAAGGTTACTATTCCCATTCACTAATATGTAATTTTGTGCAATATGTTTCACAGTGCAATCTATAAAACTTGTTGTTCAAATTAGTTTTGCTAAGTGTTTCCCCTCATCAGTGTTTAGAAATGCCTTTACAGTATACCCTCATCATATATCGGCTATAAACAGATTCATTTATCCATCTGAATGATCTAAAATGGGATCTAATCATAATTTTAACTTTTCTTAATAGTTAATCTCTATATATTTTCTTGTTTATATATATATATATATATATATATATATATATATATATATATATATATATTTCTCTTTATCTCAACCCTCTATACATACTTTCATATTTTCTAATACAGATATTCAAACTATTTTTTAGACATTTTTAAAAGATGTACCTAATACTAATTAGTTATTATACATGCTTATACATCTTTCTTCCAGACTACAACTTGTCTTTTCATTTACTCCCCACTGGCTTTAAATGAACACACTCTTAAAATTTTTGTTGTCTGCTAATTTGATTATGCATATCATTTTGCTTTTGATTTTGTATTCTCAAATATTTTCTTTTAAGATGTGCTAATGTACTGTTTTTCATATTCAAGATTTTACTGCATATGAACTTGATTTGTACAATAGTGGGAAGAGAAGATTAACATAGAGCTTTTCTCAATGTCTAATTATCTAATTATCCCACTATCATATCCTGTAGAGAGCATAATTTTTTGAGTGAATGCAATACCACTCCAGTGACATATAATCAGCTCTTACTTACGTGGAGGCCTGCTGTGGGCCCTTTATTCGGTTACATCCTTGGATCATTTTCACATGTATGTTAATTTTCTGTCAAGTGAGTTCTATTCAGGTAAAAATCCTTCCTCATTTTATGCATGTACATTTTTATCATTGACAAATATTTTATATTGTTCTTAGGTGGTGAGTTTGCAAAATAATATCTATTTTTATTTTGTGAGACTGTTTTCTTACTGTTAGATTTGCATTTTAATTTTAATATTCACTCATACTTGGTGAAATCATTGACTTTGTGATTGCCATTTTTAGAGTGACAAATACAGACTGGTTGTGATTTAGACTATAATTGTTCCCCCAAATAGCCTTCAACCTATTATAAATTCCAATTATTTAAATTAATTTAATTAAAACAAAATAAAATTCACTTTCTATTGAAAATAATAAGCATACTCCAAAGACTATGCTCTTAATTATTTTCAGTATTTTAAAAGATTGGGAATTAATGGCAATTAGGCATGCTATAAGGTTTAAACATTTACAATAAACTAAACAACCTCACTGCAGCAAAAGGCAATCTAACTGAGATAAAATTTTAATTATCTCTAAAGAGATGGAATAGCATTTTTATGATTAACATTTGTATCTAAGGAATAATTGAAGCTTGTATATCAACCATCTTCTGAATTAAAGGAAACTATTATTTTGAAATTATCATGGCACTACTAACAATCCAGTTATCTTTTTATTCTTTGAGATACTCTAAAATATAAAAAAATAATTTTTCTTTTATGTTTTTAATGATCCCACTGATATGGTTATAAAAATATAGGTTTGCAAACATTCATAACTTTTGTTCTTATATTAATGATGGGGAATTGCTTTTATATAAAGTGCTAATATATGAGATCATTCAATTTATTATTTAATATATATTACAATAATAAATCACAGAAGGCATGTTTATCTCTGCAGCTAGAGATTGGGTGAGTACAATTTCTTCCAACAAACACCATCACCTGAGGAGTCGGGCATTGATCAGTAGAAAGTGAATGCTAAAAAAAAAAATCAAAAGAAAGTGGACCCAAGCACCTGTTTCTCACCAACTTAGCAGGAAAAAAACTTTACTTAATAGTTTAAAAATTCTGAGCATGTTACTCAGCTTCTCATCTCTGTCAAAATACCTGAGCAAATAAACTTTTAGGAGGAATTATTTATTTTGGTTCATGGTTTCACAAGATTCAATTCATAATCACTTAGCCCTATCACTGTAGGATTATGGTGAGGCAGAATATCAGGGCAGCGAGCATGAGATAAAGCAAAACTGCTCACTTCATGGTATATAGAAGGACAGGGAGAAAGAGAAGGGGCCTGGGAAGATATACAACCATATGGGAAAAGCACTCCTACTTCTTCCAATAAGGCCCCACTTTCTATATTTTTCCATCAATCATGAACTTATCAATAGATTCATTAATTGATGAGAACAGAGCCTTCATGATTTATTCAATTCCCCCAAAGCCCCACCTCTGAATATTGTTATGTTGGGGACCATGACTTCGACTCATGAGACTTTGAGGGATGTTTCAGATCTAAACTTCAACAATTAGTATATTTTATGGTAGAGTGAACACTTGTAAATGAATTAGCATTAAAATATTGGTATGCATCTAATATTAGCAGCAAATATTTCAAATGTAAATATTGACTTAAAATTAAAACAATAAATAATGGAAAATATAAATTCTACTACCTAATCATTATCTACCTGACATAGGAATAATAATGATCAAGGGAAATTGTTTGTTTTATAATATTCTCTCAAAAATTCACTGTAAACAACATGAGAAAACATATTTTTGAAGAAAGAAGGAAATTACTTTGGGTTTAGAGGGTAATGTATGAAGAATAGTTCCAGATGACGATAAACCAACACATGCCTTCTCAGACCTCAATTTGATAATTTTCCCAGAAAGCGTTATTATGGTGAAAGACCCACCTAACAATTCTTGATTCAAGCTAAAAAGGTAACCCCATGAAGTAGCTGCATGGCACTAGCTGATATCTAGTATCTGTGTCTATATACCAAGTTCAATGCTAAAAGAGTGGGAAAGGAACATCTGGAGAACCCACATGTTCCAGACATTTCCAAAGCATGTCCCCACTCTCCATATATGGGATTGATTGTGTGTCTAATTTATTCCACTTTGATATGTGTATATTTTATTCCTCATCCATGCAAAAATTTAATATATGAATCACACTGGATTTCATAATTGGATTGCTTTTTTTATAGTGGTATGTAGTGGTATGGCTTAGAAATTTTGCAGATGTTCTCTGCATACTTTAGACTTATATAAATAAATACTTGTTATGTAGGCCTTTTTTTTTTTTTTTTTGTGGTGCTGGGGATTGAATCCAGGGCCTTGTGCATGTGAGGCAGACACCCTATCAACTGATCTATATACAACCAGAGATATGAAAAAATGTATTCTATATGTGTAATATAAATTGTAATGCATCCTGCTGTCATATAACAAATTAGAATAAAAAATAAAATTAAAAAAAGAAAAAAGTAAATACTTGTATTAGTTGTGAAAAGAATTAGACATCTCAAATTCCTAGCTTTGTATGTTGACAAAGTATGAAACACTGACACATTAGCAATAATGCATCATCCCTAGTCCCCAAAGCAATATTTCTTATAGAAATGGTTAAATCCAGGACAAAGAAAGTATCAAATGACCTTGGGAACACTTTTTTTTTCCTTTTTTTTTATTGGTCGTTCAAAACATTACAAAGCTCTTAACATATCATATTTCATACATTAGATTCAAGTGGGTTATGAACTCCCATTTTTACCCCAAATACAGATTGCAGAATCACATCGGTTACACATCCACATTTTTACATAATGCCATATTAGTAACTGTTGTATTCTGCTACCTTTCCTATCCTCTACTATCCCCCCTCCCCTCCCCTCCCATCTTCTCTCTCTACCCCATCTACTGTAATTCATTTCTCTCCTTGTTTTTTTTTTCCCATTCCCCTCACAACCTCTTATATGTAATTTTGTATAACAATGAGGGTCTCCTTCCATTTACATGCAATTTCCCTTTTCTCTCCCTTTCCCTCCCACCTATATGCAAAAAGCAAAAACGTTTTTAGAGAATGAGGAAGACCTCTCAAAAGGATATAATAGTCAAGCTGAACAAACCTCCATCAAGAAAATATGGAGAAATTTAAGGGTCATATTTAGTGGTGATAATGAATTATTGCTATTCACTCAACTTAAAAAAAAATAATCATGAGTCCATACAGATTTAAATAAAACATGAGATGGAAAGGAAGCATTAGATACTAAAAGTATTGTGAATTTAGGAGTGATCAACAAATGCTAAAGCTAAAGCACGTTTGACAAAGAATGTGATGTAGTGTTTTCCTAAAATTACATATTAATTATAAGAAATATTTTAACTTTGTAGGAGAAATCATCATAGATACCATCTTAGGTAAGTTATTAAAGTCAATAACATAAATACAGAGACAGACTGAGGTTCTTTCTGTGCTGATCTCAGGCATCAAAGGATACAGTATTTTTGCAGTATTTCTTCTAAAGTCCATAATCTAAATCTAATCATTTGGAAACATGAGAAAATGCCAAGAAAAATGGATATGTTTTTAATAAAATTTTTGGCTTGTGTTCTTCAAAAATTCCAAAGTCAAAAAGAAAGGTAGGAAAAAGCTGAGAGTGTGTTCCCTGCCCCTGAGGTTTGTGATCTGAATCTATATGCAAGAGCTGTTAGGACTGCGCTCAAGCAGACAAGCAGGAAATGCATGTTATCACTAAAGAACATCACTGAGATATTTAAAAAAAAAAAAAAGTTAACATGGATTGAGACTGACACAGAAAACTGTATCCATATGGAGTGCCCAGAATTGGCTGATTGTCTTGTGGTTTTGTTAGAGTCAGTTCTTAGTCTTACTAGGTGAAGAGAAAAGTGATGGCATCTCTACCTTCTCTCAAAATATTCCAATTTTCTTTTACTGTCTTTGTGACTTCTTTAAGTTTCAAATTATGGAATATAAAAGTTAATCTTATTTAGAAAGATCTATAAAGATCAATTTCCTCTAGAATTATGAATGCCCACTTTGTCAGAGTTTGCTCAATCTTTAATCCTTGAGTTATAGCTCATCAAAGATGCACCATCTAGGGTTAAACAGGTGACGTTTGTGCACATGTATTGTACTAGGAAATCAGAGAAATGAAAGCTCCCTTAGAAAAGCTTCTGATATTCATGAGGCTTATAATCTCATTAGGGAACCAAAGCTACCAAATATAAAAATGAGTAATTAGTTGTGTGGTATGTGGAATATTGGGGTATGGGAAATTAAACATGCCATAAAAGGACCAAAGACCTATAGATTTCTAGAGGTCTGCAGTTCATCCAACACACCCAGATGAGAACACTGGAAATCTAGGAGTGGCAGGATATGAGGAATAAAATATATATATATTTACTCAGTATTTAGTACATGCTTGCCATTATGCTCAGTGCTTACCGCCTTGGTATTCTACATAACAATATGACAAGGCTGATATTTTTGTTTCTCCTAATTTGTAAATACAAAAATGGTTACTGAGCAAGGTTACTGAGTCAGGGTTTGCACTCACATCATTTTAATTCCAGAACCAATTCTCCATATATGGCAAACAAAACATTAAAGAACATCTTGATCTACTTCACTTTCTTATTCAAAAAACCAGAGAAATAGTATCAACATGCAGTATATTTTATCTTTAATCTTCCTGGAGAAGAACAAAGGAGATGATCTTGACCAATCTCCTTGTAAACATGCTAGAAAGTTCCAAACAAAGGAGATCTCCATTCCCTGTGTTGGGTCTTTATTATGTTGAGAGTCTTTATCTATGAAATGCACTCAGCATGATATAAAAGATCATTCTGATTGTTTAAATAAAGAAACTAGAATACACAACTTTATAAGACATAAAGAATTATGTATACTCTGCAATTATCAGTTAGGAAAGTTTAATAGCCTAAATAGCCCCCTGCTGTTCCAATCTGGGCCAGGGCATATTGTCATGTGAGGAAGGACTTGCAGAACTACTGCAGGTTTGATGCACATCTTGTGATTAGCTGTGCCCTTGAAGTTACTGCACAAAGTGGGTACTAAATAAGGGCCCTGATTCTTACAAAAATGATATCAGAGCCCCAAGTTATGACAACTCAACTTTCATGTCATCACATCATTCTTTCACAGTATTCTTTGAAAGCTTCACATCACTGCATTTATATTTAATATGTTCTTACTATACAGTTGCTATGGATGAAGATGGGGCTCAGACCAGAGATACAATGGCTAACTTCAGTTAAGCATCACTTATTTTATCACCTCCTCCTTGGCAAGTTAGAATTAATATTCTCTCTGATGTTCTTATAGAATTCTGAAGACATGTCAGTTTTAATGTAATATTACTTAATTGTATCATGCCTGCCTTAGTCAACTTTTTAGCTGCTGTGACCAAAGGACCTGAAAAGGACACATTTAAAGAAGGGAAAGTTTATTTGGGGGCTCACAGTTTCAGAGGTCTCAGTCCATAAACAACCCATTCATTCCTTGGGGCTCGAGGCGAGGCAAGACATCATGGTAAAAGGGCGTGGCAGAGGAAAGTAGCTCAGGGCACTGCACCAAGAAACAGGAGAAAGAGACTCCACTGTACGTGGACAAAATATATACCCCTAAGCCATGCCCCCAATGACCCACCTACTCCAGCCATATTCTACCTGTTTTCAGTTACTACTGAGTTATTCCTATCAGGGGATTAATTCATAACTGTGTTTAGGCTTTCATAATCTAATCATTTCACCTCTAAATCTTCTTGCATTGAATCACACATGAGATTTTGAGGGGATGCTTAATATTTAAACCAGAACAAAGCCTTTCGTTCATATATCTCAGTCCTCAAACAAGCCTCATTTCTTCATCGTTTATTTCCTAACATCAAGCATGGTGCACTGCTCATAATAAGTACCTGGTAAATATTTATGGAAAAATAAAATACACTTTTCTTTGATTCTTATATTGCTATGACCAACCCGTGGTCACTATTTGGTTAAAACTAACATAAATAGTAAAAATTTTAAATTATCATTTAAGTAGATGTTTCTTGGGAAAAAAAAAAAAAAAAAAGTTTTGTTGGTTCAATGTCTGGTTGTACCTTCTCTCATCTCCTCTTTTCTTTTTAAGGATTTTGCTTTAGAAAAGTAGAAATGTAAAGGTGACCAAAGCATAAATTAAGTTTAGGATCTTTCTTTCATGTAACTCTAAAGAAATTTGTGTTGGTAACAAACTTTTTATATTCTTTCTAATTTGATGAAATAACTTCCTAACAAGTTTGATTCCTTTCTTAAGCACCCAAGTTCTCTGGCAGAGCAAGGGGCTGCTATAGCAAGTGGCTATACTACATATACCAGCAAATTTTTATTCTTCTTAAATTCTTATGAATTTAATATGTTCTTATGAATTTAAGAAGAATAAGCCAGAAAAGATGAATTGCCCCCTCTATCCATGGCCAAGCGACTTATTCATTTATTTGTACTGAACTCCACAATACACATGGACTCTATATCTTAATTAACATTTTAAAAACAAAACAAAATAACAAGAATTTGGCATTTTTCCATAGCTCTCTCTTTTATAATTTTAGTTCATTTTTCTTATAATGTTTCAGTACTGCAAATACAGCCAATTTTCTTAAGTAATTAGGTTGTCTATTTTGGGTAAACATGCTACAGTGTGAGAATATTTAGAAGTGTCTGTGTGACTTGATATAAATTGTGTTAATTAAACATACCATTGTTTAGAAGCAATATCTAAAAACCACCACCAGGGAATTCATTTTCTATGCAGCAATCAAATTCATATGCTAAGAAGGCTTAAACTTAATGAGCTCTAGGAAGTATCATCCAGTGAAAATTTTGTGTTTTCTCTGACCTGGAACAGTGTGGGCCAAGGAAGGTCAGGTGGGGTGTGGGGTGGGTGGCCACCATCAGTCCCACTTTGCACTGAGGCCATCAACAGGGACAGTACTGAAGACAGAATTTAATAAAATAAATGTTTACTGCATAATTACTATAAACGACAAATAAGAACATGTGCTAGGTGAAATACATGGCGTTTCTTTCATAAACAGCTCTACAGCCATATGGGGACATGTTTTCTCTAAAGATGAATAATTAGAACTCAAAAGTATATAACTTAGAGAAGGCCTCAAAGGTAAAGTTAAGAAACTGCACTTGAATGCAACTGTACAACCACGGAGCACCAGCATTTTTGGTTCAAGGGCTGGAGGGGAGGAGGTTGGGTAAGAGAGAGCAAACTAGAAGGTAGGAAGGAAAAGGGGTTAGAGAAAAAAAGAGAACTGCGTGTATCTTGAGTACCCGAAGCTTATGCAATTGGAGGGGATCTCCTCGTGGGAAAAAAAATACAAAATTATGAATCGAGAATTAAGTATGCAGCCTGAAGAGGGTATCAATGAAAATAAGTGCCTCTGGGGATTCCTGTTTCGGTTCTGTTTTGCTGCACAATGAAACACCTGCAGATTTTCACCACTTAAGCCAGTAAATTACTACTATCTCTCCCATACCTGGGAGTTGGTAGGATCAACTAGGAATACTTGCCTGGAGTTCCTTACGCAGTTGGAATTAGATGTCTGCTGAAGCTGTTGTCTGAGCGCTTGGGGGCTGCACAACAAAAAATGACTCATTCACACTGGCAGTTGAGCACACCAAGAAGTCAGTTGACCATGATCTTAACTGTGCTATCATCATGACATTGGCATGTGGCTTGGGCTTCTGGCAGCATGGAAGCTGGATTCTGAGAGCTCTTGTCACAAGAAGCAGTTTTACATAAGGATGGAGCAGATTTTCTTAGGCCTCTTAAAGAGGTGCCCAGAAGTTGCACAACAGTGCTTCTTTCACTTTCTGTTGACTAAGCAGTGACAGCTCAGTCCAGATTGAAGGGAAAGGGAAACAAAGGTTACCTTGTAATGTAAGGAGCAGGAAAGAAGGTGGGGCTGTCTTCATTCCTTCACTGCAAGTCAGACAAAGACATCCTACAAGGGAGGCTGATAGAGCACTATGAACATTCCACAATGAACAGGCAAGCGAGCTAGCAATAAGTATTGGAGTCTAAAATCACTGACCAAGACAAATGAGAAACCTTATTACCTTCTGCCTTTCATTTCTACAGATGCTGATGAAAAAAAAAAAAAAAATAGAGGAAAACGTAAAAGTAGAAATCTAAGAAGATAATCTACCAATGGTTCTCATGAGGACAGAGAATATTTTGAGCTAAGACAATAAATATTATCCATCACACTAATATCACCTATAAGAATACTAGCAAAACCATACCTGCCAAAACAAATTGCTTAGTTACATAGAAACTGAGTGACTTAAGATAAACTGTGGATTTTATCATAAATATGAGTTAAAATCTGAGCAGGGTATAGTGGCGTATTCCTATAATCCCAGGGGCTTGGGAGGCTGAAGCAGAAGGATCTCAAGTTCAAAGCCAGCCTTAGTGAGACCCTCATAAAGTCAGC
Source organism: Callospermophilus lateralis (assembly GCF_048772815.1). Classification (NCBI taxonomy): domain Eukaryota; kingdom Metazoa; phylum Chordata; class Mammalia; order Rodentia; family Sciuridae; genus Callospermophilus; species Callospermophilus lateralis. The sequence goes on along the minus strand of NC_135313.1, from coordinate 104,489,264 downwards.
AAGATCCTGTCTCTAAATAAAATATATAAAAGAGCTGGAGATATGGTTCAGTGATTAAGTGCCACTGGGTTCAATCCCTGATACAAAAAAAAAAAAAAAAAAAATTTTTTTTTGGAAACTCTTTTACATTTAAGAACTAACATTTTTTTTATTGTAAATGTACCCAAGTTTAAATTTAACCACACACACAAAAAAATGTGAATGGAGGTTTTCAACTTGAATGTATATTCTCATATGCATCATCATAGAGGCTACCCAAAAGAAGGGAATGTGTCTAATTGCCTCATTTACATTGTGGTACTCAGCACAATGCTGGCACTTGACATGTAATAATAAATAGGTATTTGGTGCATGAGTAAATTAAGAAAAATAGCTCTCACTATTTTTACTTTTCCAAATGTTTTAAAAAGCAATATCATTTGCTTATCCAACAATCTAAAAGGTTAAACAGGTTAGTCACTTTTCTCTTACTTTTTCGCGCAAAGCCTGAATTAATAGCATTAATCCAAACACCAAAATATGGGACTGAGGATGAATAATCACCCCAAAGTTGTGACAATTCTTAAGGCAAGAAGGAAGCAGGTAATGATAAATATCCCTCACATTAAATTTAACTTTCATTTTTTCATTAAAAATGATTTAAAGTACATTCTGGGATAAAATAGGTAATAAACTGGTCTAGTCTCCTGTTGCTTGTATTTTCCTCATTTTAAATCCCATTTCATTAAGTGACAATAAGAATCATTAAACTAAATGCCTAAGTAGCCTTAGTACAGATCTCTATGTATTATAATTTTCATAATTGAAGATTTTCAGGAGGTTTTCATTGAAGTGAAACTTAGCAATGACTAAAGGGAATACACATTTACCAGTATGCTACCAGCAGGCTGAGAGTAATTACAAACTAGAGATATTTTTGGTAAGAACAAAAATTTTAGTACTTGATTTGTTTCTCCAGGGAGACAAAGAATCAATGAAGCAGAATTGAGACCCACATAGATCCATTCCTCCAAATTCCCAAATGTTATGACCTTTTCAAGTTTTTCCAGATATGCATTGTATGTTGGTGAAAGAAAAGTGCCCTGGGTTTGACATTTCAGACAGTTATGTTTAAAAGAGAAAACAGAAATTATAAGGGCAATGTTACTGGATTGCTGTTGATGGGAGCAGTTGATGTTATATGTTTTATTAACCATTTTATAGTGAATTGTTAATCATTCATTAATAATTATTCAATGTAATAAGAAGCTGGGGGCAATAACTCAGCAATTAAATGATGAATGTGAAAACGGAAAATGCACCTTGGCAGCATAAAAGGAGATGTTCACCTTCTGCAGAGAAAAAGCAGGAAAATCAGGACAACTCCAAGGCCATCCAAGGCCATAGTCAGGGTAGCAGCAAAACTCCAGAGAGGGCTAAACTTGTCCCAGCAAATCTGCTACCTTAATGTCAACAATCTGGAACATGATCTTTGTAGCCTATAGAAACAGTCCACTCCTCCCTGTGGAAGGCTAAGGCAGACCCCTTGCTTAAAGGAAATCAGAGGCCTCTCTTCATCTTCCCACAAATCACAACATAATGGAACCAGAGAAATGCCAATCGTGAAAAGAAGAAAAAAATATGTATATGTTGAATGACCTACAGAACAAGCCAAACCTTATAGGCAAGAATTAGGAGTGGAAATATGGGAATGGAATTTGAGAGTGCTTGACCAAGGAGAAGGGGTGAAATATGAAGCTTATGAAGATAAGTAAATGTGGGATACCTCTTCCAGTGTGTGAGATTTAACATTATAAAAAGACCCTTGACATTTGCACTAACAAGTGTTTATGTGGCTTTTATAAGCTTGAAAAAGCCAATGGAATATAGTAAATGAAACAGAAATATGTAAATCTCTATGGTAAGCAATGATTGAATAAGGGTTCAAAAAGCTTAGAAAATTGGGTATGGTAGAGTGCCTGTAATGTAAGGGTGGGATACCCAGAAAATAACTATGCTCCTTGTGAACACTTTATTCATCAAAACAATAAAAAAAAATATGTTCTTGAAAGAGATACTAGCCCTTAGTATATGTTCTCTGAAGTCTATGGGTGATGATAGGAGATAGGGTTACAGAGATGGCTAGGGGTAGAATAGATTCTGAAAAAATAGGGGCTAAAGTTGTACATAATTGTTTATTGTTGTTAAAAGCAGTTTAAAGAGGCACTGTGGGAGGCTGGCACAGATTGTGGGGGTGATTAATAGTATATATATATATATATATATATATATATATATATATATATATTTAAAGCTAAAGAAAAATGATTCTATTTTGTACATGGTACTACTAAGAAGGAAGCATATCACAACATCTTTCTTTGGGACATTTAGGAATACTGATGAACCCAGACATTTGGTGTAAGAACACCAGTTTTAAGTAGGGCTCAGGATAAGCAAAGATTTTGTAGCAAATACAGCTTGAGAAGCAAGAAGTCTGCCATTTTGGAATATGTGATGCTATGGATCCCTTGATATTAGAAATATCTAAGCTGGAAAAAATACCATATAGAATAACAGGAAGGTCCAAGGAGAGTCACAATAACTGTTGTACTGGAAAAGTCCATTCCATTAGAAGCAAAGAATTAAACACCTTTCAAAAACAATCTTGGCATGCCATCTAGCTCTTTGAGAAATTGCCTGATGAGAGACACAGAATGACCATGTAGACAGAACTGCCATGAGCTGACTATTGTCAGACTTACCAGGTCATTGACTGGACAGGCCCTGTATCAATCAGTTGTGAGATGTAAGTAACATATCCATGACCACACAGGAGCCCAGGACACACAATGTATACAGAAAGTAGCCTCCAACCTCATATTGACTATCCCTTTTTTCATAGGTCCTTTTCCTTGAGAGATTCCTTAGAATTCACTGGCAACAGAGAATAGTACATGGCTTAAAACATTCAGTAATAATATACATTGAAAATGAATGACAGCTGGACTATCACACTAGTCAGGGATGACCCAGGAAGGCAGTGATAAAGTGATGAAGGAAATCCCCCCACCCCGCGCCCAACACAAAATTCAATATGGTAAACCTGGCCATGAGTCTGGAAAGAGATGGGTCCTGAGATTAGAATTTATATGCACTCAGAGTCGGGTTGCTCAAAGGGACTGGAGGAGGTATATTGAATAATGAGTAAAACATTTGTAGAAGAGACATGGATAGACTTATGGAAATGGTTAGAAGGAATGAAGATCTTTTTATTTCATGTTAATGTCCAATGGAGTTGAGGCTTTAAACAATCAAGTAAACTGACAGTATACAGCACTGTTTTGGGCAAATCTCTGCTCATACAATAAAGTCTTTAATGAAGTTGACTGAGAGAGACTATCGATAGTCACCAAAGCAAGGATGATCCCTTCCCAGACCAGGTTCAACTATGCTGCTGCCTTAACTACAAGACCTGGACCAACACGAAGGTGTCTACATGACATCTTCCCTCAAAGAGACCTATCAACCTCTTGGCACGTTGATCATAAGGAACCCTTCTGTCCTGGAAGATACAATAATTCATCTACAGTAAAATGAAAATATATATTCTTGCTATGAGTTTCTTGTAACTGCCCCAAAGGTCTAAATCAGCACCAGAATCTAAGAGCTCAGAATATTTGATTCATTAACAGATGTTCTCACATTACCAGGGCACTTACTCTATAGCAAGGCGATACTGTCATGTTCTGAAACTACACAAAAACTGATGAACTCGTACAATGTTTGAAATAGCCTAATGAAGGTAGAGCTGAGGTCTGAGCTTCCAACGGACACCCTAGAAAGGGACACTAACAGGGACACACTTGAATGCAGTATGGACGATCACTCATGATCATACATTACTGTATCTACAAAAGAGTACATGAGTCCAGGGACTGAATGGAACTCCCTGTGATCTAAGTGGAGAATTTGCATCATGTTCTACAGCTTTAGGTCTTCTTTCCAAGATTACAGAAGTCAATTTCAATTACAATTTTTTTTAAAAAAGATGTAATTCCCTATAGTAAAAAAAAATTAAAATACCTAGTTATATAAAGAATAAAATATAGGCATATACTTAGCTCCATTGACTATGCATAGAATAATGGGTCCTTACAAATGTGGAACAAATTTTCAAATGAGCTTTCGATGAGGTTATCTAATTATGTGTGTTTATTAATGGAAAGATTAAAGTACAAGGAAATCTGGGAATTTTTCTCATGTCATATAACTAGCAAAGAACATAAAAAGGAGTATAAACTTTTCCTAATGTCTTTAATCTGCATGTTTTGATTTCATTGGTGCATTTTATTTTTGTTTTGGTTTGGGGGGTAGTAGAGATAGAATCCAGGATCTTCCGTATGCTAGACAAGCTCTCTACCACTGACTTATGCTTCCAGCCCTGGGACAATTATTTTAGAAGCTATATATAAAAGTATTTAAAAATTACATTCTGTGCTTTTTTTTTCTACTTAGTGTCTGATTAGAGGAAGGTAAGTATATAAACAGAACAAAGTATTGAGTGTTAATTAAAGAAGCTAATGAAAATGTTCCTGAGCACAACAGCCAAAAAATTTCCAAGAATAGTTCATCAATTGAATATTCAATGATAGGAGCTGTTGTCTCTATATTAGGGAACCAAAGTAAAAAAAAAAAAAAAAAAACTGTGAAGAATAAATATAATCTTCTAAATATTTCTCCGAGATCAATTTAAACCAAGGGATAACAAAGAAATATTTATTAAACTCTCCCAAGGGTGAATAAACAGAAAAAAAAATGCAAGGTAAAGAAAATTAATTAAAACTTTTTCATAGAAGATTAAATTCAAAAGCTCTTCTAAGACACAGTAATTTATTACCATAATGTCTGGAGAATAGTAAGGAGGGAAAGAATGAAAAATCCCTTTCAGGGTGTTGATGGGTAGTTGTTGAACTTTTCCAATCCCATACTAATTGGAGTGGAAATGGTGTGGAGAGAAGAGAAAGGCATAGATCTTAGCAGGTATTTTCAAAATTGTAAGGGTCTTCAGATATTTTAAATTTCCCCAGGGACAAATGACCACCTTTTTAAGGACCTGTGAGATAACCTCAACTTCTGTGTATGTTTTGAAGCTGAGATTAGACCCAGTTGTCTGGTCCTGGTCCCAACCTGCCTGTATCCTGTGTTCCCCTGTCTCAGGTGAGCTCATTCAGACAGCGTGGGAACTGAAACGACTCTGAAGAGAACAGGATGCTGTGTTGGATGGCAGTACTCTATAAACAGAATATGAAGTGGAATCAGAGCTCCAAGAGAAATAATTTATTTGTGGTAGTGCAACTCTAAGTTCTAGTCATCAAAACTTTTATATCTTCAATTAGAGCCACATGTACAAATTTAGATAAAATCATGCATAGGAACCATAAAAAGCGACTGCAAGGTGAATTAATTTCAGTAAAATCCCTAAAATTGCAACTATATCAAAAAGCACAAAATCGCTATTCACAGGGTACCTGATGTTTACCTCTCCATATTTCCAACCCACAAATTTTTATATGTATTAGTATATATGATTATATATTATTACACAGAGCATTATATTTAAGATTATGCATATTACATCAGGATAAAAATCATAGGATTTTTAAATATCATTTAAATTTAGGTTTAAAGGACAGTGTTTGGAATTTTGTTTTAATTCAGCTTATACTGCTTTGCATATGATTACTTTGAAGGCGATTAGCTCATTGTGGCACGGTGTTCTGAGGAGGCTAAAATTACTTTGACCTGGAGTGATGATAAATGCTCATTGATAAAAGTGGTGAGTCTGATTTTTTTTCCTCACATGGAAATCGAGCAAAAGAAATGACAAAGGGTTAAAGGAATAATTGTCTTACAAGTGTCATCAAACACATTAATACATCCTGGAATCTCTTGCTACGAAGGCTTAAACTACAGCTATTTTTCTTGACCCTTGATGACATTATTCTGAACTGAGAGAATTCCCCTGTGACTGAATTACCTTGATATATATGTCCTTGTTGCGGAAAGAAAATCTTATAAAAAAAATTCAGTTCCTCTCCAGATGCCTTGTCTGTATAGTGTCAATTATCCAGATACTTAGAAACATATGATGATTGAATGACATTTTCATTTTCAACAAGAAATTGTGGCAGAATGTTGACCCAGGCTTCCTCTGAAAAAGCAAGCTCCTTTTCTGAACTAGAATCTCATTTTAGAATGATTGTCATATCTTAAAATCTCACACTTCTCAAATTGCTATGTTACTGGGCTGCAAACTTGAAAGAAAAGAATAAAATAAACTGCTACAATTTAGATCTGGAATGTTCCACAAAAGCTCACGTGCTGAAGTCTTAGTCCCCAGCTTGTGACTATTGAGAGGTGGTAGATACTTTAAAAGGTGGAGCCAAGTGGGAGGCCTTCCTGTTATTGGAAGCATTCCCTGAAGGCGATTGGAGACTCTGCCCCCCCCCTTCCTCTTTCTCTCCATCTCCTGGCCATGAATTGAATCACATTGCCAAGCAATGTGCTTTCCATCATTGCTACTGGCACCCCCTGGAGAGACCTATAAGCAATGGTTCCACTTGATCATGGGCTGGAACCTACAAAACTGTGAGTCAAAATAAAATTTCTCTTTATAAATTGATTATTTCAGTTATTTGTTATAGAAAGGAAAACTAATCCAGAAACTGCCCTAAATTATACACCAACCATATTAAAGGCTTAATATAAGAGTACAGATTTTAACTCTTACAATTTCTGAGCTTTGAAAATACTTTCACTTTAATATAAAGCAATTGAAGTTGTTATTCTATATTATTTCTAAAGTACTGTTTATTTTATATTTATCAAATTTTCTGCACATGCCATTGAGGCTCCTTCCTTCCTTCCTTCCTTCCATTCTATTCCCTATAACATTAGATTGAGTTCTACTCTGAATGAGAGAATAAAAATTGAATTTATCTTGGGATACATTCTGAGATTATAATTCCATAAGGAAAAAAATCTTACTCAGTTTTCTTGTCTTTTCACATGTATGTCAATGGCCAGACAGTATCTTTCACATAGTAGGTGTTCAATAAGTATTGAAAAAAGCTAATAAGTGGATATGAATAGTTAAGTACATCATAACTATTAAGGATTTAGACATTATCTCTGTAAGAGATTATAAATTTTAAAAATCAGATATATTGATGCATTTTTGCTGTTGTTTTAATTCTAATGTTGAAAGGACCATATCAAGGTGTTAAAAAGAATACTTGTTACGTGTTACTCCTTGGAGTTGGATTAGAATAGGTTGCCCAGGCTGGAGATTTCTTGTTACTGAGGAAGAAGTTTGAACATCCAGGATTTTCAAAGACCTAGATATTCTCCTGAGATTTCACTGATGCCAGAATATATGTGACACATAATTTTTAAGTGAAATGGAAACCTTATTTTTGTTTTATGAATGAATATTCCAGCCATTCAATCACCAACTTCTCCAATATCCCAGCATACTTAGGTAAAAATTATGAAATGCAGTAAGCAGGGACTACTGGGTAGCTTAAGCCTATATAATTAATTGAATGTTTCCTTTGTAATTGTGTCAGTCTCAATGATTACGTGTATAGGGGATGTACAGATGTACATATTTACACCCATATATTAGTGTCTGCATTTATGCATAGATAAAAATACATATAAGATTAATTTTTTTTTCTGTTAAGAGGTGGTTTAACAATTCCAAACACAATATTGCTCATCAGTTTTTAAAAGCTATTTACAAAAAGTTTCAATTCTCCTACTTTTACTTTTAAATATATCAAGCACTTCTAGATATATAGAAGGACTAGATATTCCGCATAAGACCCTGCCCACTATTCACACAGCACTGGTAAATAAAATTGCACGCGTATCAATGGTTAAATATGAGGTATCTTCTAATATGATCATTTTGTCCTGGAATCTTTCCCTCCTATTTTCAGTCCAGTGGACAAATACAGGCATATGTAACACTTAGAGATGGTCAAAAAAAATCCATATCCAAAAGTCTTTTTACAGAGGACAAGCTTTCCTATGAATTTCAACAAAAAAATGTACAAAATGTCCTAATTTTACAAACTACTTGGTCATACACGGGCAACCTCAGTTTTGTATGTTTTGTGTTAAAATTCCTAGGAAAGATTGTCTTCAGAAAATGTGAGCATTATAGCCCACTGGGTCAGTGAAGGGCCAGAATGCTTATATTTTGAAGACATTTTCAAGTTAGAACTATTGTTACATGTGTGCAGTGTATTCAAGACTGTTGTCATGTACATAGTGGACAAATTGAGTCCTTACTTGAAACATCTAGTCTTGTCTAGATGTTTAGAAGTGCCCGATGGATGTTAAACATAGAGGTATATATCTTTTTGTAAAAATTCATAAATATAAATATCTTTTTGCTAAAATTCATATGAAATAGTCTTTTGGGAATGGAACTATTAAACCACCTCTGTGAGCGGTATAATACTGTCTGTATTTGCTCAGTGATGTGGAGGAGGTGGGAGGGAAGCAATTGCAAAAGGTTAGTGTGTTCATATTTGGACATTTTCAGACATCAGTTTTCTATGTTTTGTGCATTTGTTTTTGCTGTGTATGTAGTGTATATAGTGGACAAATAAGTCCCCATTTTGCAACATCTAGTCTCTAGACGTTAAAGAGGTTGCCAGTGTATGACCAAGATTAATTTTTAAGGAAAACAAGATTTAATCCCCAAACTTGTAAGTAATGTAGACAGGCAAGACATAGTAAATATCAGAAATGCCGTATTCTAAAATTAGTAGAGAACTATTGAAAAGAAAATACACTAAGTTCAGAGCAGAAAAATACAAAGCATGAGAGGAAGTATTGGGTTAATAGTCACAGTAATTGAGTAAAGAAAGAAATTCTACTCAGCTGTCAACCACCCTTAATACCAAATGCCAATCTAAAAATCAAAAGCTGTAGGCTGAATGGAGTGAACAACCTTCCTTGGGGTTAGATTTAGTTCTAACACAGAATGGTGCAAAGAAAGGGCAGGGCTTAAGGAAAATCTGAAGAAGCTAAAGAAGAGAGCAGAGATGTGGGGCAAAAGCAGTTTTGTTCATGAAAGAAATTTACATAATGTTCTCAGTTTCAGAAAAAAAAAAAAATACCCCTTGTTTTGGCAGCCAGGATCCTAAGCCTGATTCCAGTTTCATAGCAGTGAATCCTAAGAAGAGTAGTCTTAATAAACCATTCTTGACTTTTTTTTGTGAAAAGTCTTTGATCTTCCCTCTTAAGGAACACCCACTAATTGTCCAATCCAATCACAGAGTCACAAGATGCTTGAGGGAAACAAATAACTTTAATGAAAAAGAACAAAGTTAAAAATACATGACAAGGCACTGAGACGCTAAAAGTGAAATCTATGGAGTAGAAGAGGTATAAAAAGTCACCTAAAAAAAGAGAAATTTGAGACTATTGTATTCAAAAAAATTATAACGATAGTGAAGCTATCCTTATAAACAAGTGAAGAAATATTGCCAAAATTACAAATTATCCAGGTAAAGGTTAACCTGTAACACCAGTTGTAGCAGTAAAGGTGGTTAAAAATGGCTCAATGCTGAGTCTACTTTGCAAAGAAAGCAAGACATATTAATTGATAAGATGGGCAATATATTTGATTTTCTGCATTTATACCTTAAACTGTATCTTTCATTCCTATATCTGTATTTGGCTACCAATCTACAATTATGTGATTTATAAAAAGAATTCACATTATCTTCACATATTCATAAAATGCAAAAGAAAAAGGATTGATGCATAATACAAAATTAAAATATAGTATACATTGGTATAGATTACAGCCTAAATTCATCCATCATACTTACAATTTAAAAATCACATTACAAAAATTAAATGCCACTAGGATTCAGAAGAAAAAAAGATTACCTGAATAATTTGGTGACTAAGGATCAAATAGAAAGCACATAAGTAATCACCTAGAAATGAGTGGCAATCAAAGTCCTACAGCCCCAAAATACATGGGAATTGCTGAGGAATGACCCAGGGAAAATTCAGTGTTAAATTAACTTATCACAAAACAGAAAAGACTACAATTAGACTTTCACACAAGAAAGATGAAAAATAGAGGAGCATGTTTGAAGACTTAAAAAGAAATTTTTTTTTTTCAAAAATACCTCTACAAAAAAAAATAATAGCTAAAAACTGGTTATTTGTAATGACTCATACTTATTTTTGAGCATGAAAATGTTTTATTTCTGTTGAAGAAGAAGAAGAAAATAAGACAATGAACAAGTAATGATACACAGTTAAAATTTAAGAGGGGTTGAAATCTTAGATACTTACGAAAGCAAATAGTTGAAAATATCTACAAATTAGCACCATGTGTTTGAAAATCTACATTAAGTGTATGCTTCCCTGTTGAAATGTCAATTAGTAGTGGTTCAAAAGAAAGAGACAGCAAAGAAAAAGATTTTTAAATGAGCAAATACCTTTGTATGAGTGAAACTAATGACCTACTAAATGTCATAGAACATATAATTGAACATAATAAACACATAATTGATACATAGTAAAAATGTACAAGCGATGTCATATAAGTGCCTACAGGTATAATTTTTTGCTCTTTTGTTTTTCAAATGTAGACTGAAACTTGGAAAATTACATCACACAAAACTGTTTTTAAAATGTAATACTGATTCAGAAGTCGAGAATACCATGGGTGTAGGAAGTAGCAATGATTTCAGTCAAGTAGACACTTTATGTATTCTTGCTTGATTCACAATACTAAAATTCCTGATTTCCCTCACCAGGGTTAACTCATTATGTAAATTATTCTGTTAGGAAGCTCACACAAAGGCCATCAAGTGTTTCAAGAGGAAACAGCAGGCTCTTGAAACCCATGAAAAGTCTATCGGAATCAGGGGAATGTCTCCTGAGAAGGTTCTTTTATTGAACTCTGAAGTCATTCAAAGTCAATAGAGACAGGAGAAAGGAAAAGAAATGTCATTTTGAAGACACTAACAACTTGCTCGTTAATTATGAAGTAACTATAATCAGGAATATCCTTTTTTATTATTTTTTTATTATTAGTTGTTCAAAACATTACAAAGCTCTTGACATATCATATTTCATACATTTGATTCAAGCAGATAATGAACTCCCATTTTTATCCCATATACATATTGCAGATTCACAACGGTTACACATCTACTTTTTACATACTGCCATACTAGTGTCTGTTGTATTCTGCTGCCTTTCCTATCCTCTTCTATCCCCCCTCCCCTCCCCTCCCCTCCCAGGAATATCCTTTTGAATACTGAATATATTAAGCCACACACAGACTGTTTATGTCATTTTTTATGGTGCAATACAAAAAAGTGTTTATGTGAGATGGTCCAATCAAGCAATGCCTTGGGCAAATTCTTATGACCATAACAGTGAGCAATTGTCAAAGTCTTCAACTAATCTCTAACTTCCAGCTTTAGCACAGAAATCCAACCTGCAAGTGACTACAGACTCATTTTATTAAACCATCACTTTCACAAAAACATTTCTTTGTAGAAGGATCAGCATAAAAATCCTCACTCTTGTTATAAGTCAGTTGTCTGTCACTGTGACAAAATGGCTGAGAAAATCAACTTAAAAGGAGGAAAGATTTATTTTGGTATAGGTTTCAGAAGTTTCTGTCTACTCTCTTTGGCCCCCATTGCTTTGGGCCTTGGGCAAGGTAGACATCTTAGCAGGTTGAATGTGACAGAATTAAGCTGTTCATCTCACTCCACGGCAGCCAAGAAGGGGGCGGGAGGGGGGGGAGAGAGAGAGAGGAAAAAAACAAGGTCTAGTAAGAAAATAAATACTTCAAAGGCACACTTCCAGTGACTTACTTTCTTTAAGTAGGCCCCATCTCTTAAAGTTTCCACTCAATAGCACCACAACTAGGGACCAAGTCTTCAATACATGAGTCCTTGGGAAACATTCCAGGAACAAACTGTAACAGCCTTATAATCAATTACATCACACTTTGAATCTAGTTACGTCTTTGTTTCCTGCAGCTCACCAATGAAGTCACTGTAAATCATTATTGTTTATATACATGATAGTACCTTCTAATATTTCTTTCAGCACGTCTTTCAGTTTTTAACTATCCCCAAATGTTTGCTCAGCCGTGTTGGACTTACATAAATAAGTCAAGTTATATCCTAAACATCCTTCAGGACCCACCTCAGTAGACATCCCTAAAAAGGAGATGATACATTATGATATAGATGAATGTTTTACTCATCTTTTTCATTGCTGCTATCAAAAGACCTTATAAGAACAATGCAAAGGAATCAAAGTTTATTTGGGCCTCACAGTTTCAGAGGTCTCAGTCCAAGATGGCTGACTCCATTGCTCTGGCCGAAGGTGAAAGAACATCATGGTACAAGGCATGGTGGAGGAAAGCAGCTAAGGATATGGCAATCAGAAAGGAAAGAGAGAGAGAGAGAGAGAGAGAGAGAGAGAGAGAGAGAGAGAGAGATCTGCTGACCAGGGACAAAATATGAACCCCAAAAGCATACCCCTAGTAACCCACTTTCTCCAGTCACTACCTATCTACCTATAGTTACCACCCAGTGAATCTTTCAGTAGATTAATCCACTCATCAAGTGGATTTAATCATTTCACCTCTGAACCTTCTTGCCTTATCCAAATGAGCTTCTGGTGGACACCTTCTATCTATACCATAACAAGCACCCTTAATCTTATCCCTTCATAAATTCCTTGTACCAGTATATGTTCTAAATTCTTCCAAGATATTACAGAAAATGTTTCTTTTAAGTTTACTCAGGCCTTTTGATTTTTACCCTGACAGCAGTTGTTTCCTCAAATAAAGTTTGTTCCTTAAGAGAAGGTCTCTATTTTCTTTGTTTCTCCCATTGTTTTTTTTTTTTTTTAACCACAGTACCACAGTATTGGCAACATGTTCTGTAAGTGAAAACTTGTCCTTTTTTAATTATGATGGGTTTAGGTCATGATTTCAGGGCCTCTGAAATTTTTTGTTTCTCTCCCAGTTTTAATTAACACTGCCACCTGCTCCAAATCTCTTCTGTCTTTACTTATCTGTTCGCAGCCCAAATGACTGTCAGTTTTCTCTGCAAATGATGTTAATATTGAAAGGTACTAGGTAAAGTGGGTATTTAATACATTCTGCAAATAAGAGCAATGTCAGTAACTATTCATCACCATACAGATATTTTATAAACTTGGGGAGGGGGCATGATATGCCCAAGGAAATGTTCTCAGTATGAAAAGCATGTGCCTTTGTAAACCTTTTCTATGCAAATTTCTGCAGTATTTTGAGGGATATCTCAAAGACTTTTTCTTAGTTTTCTATATCAATTATTTCCATGTTTGCTTTTATGTGAATATTATTAGATGAAATTATATCCTATGTGGCATTTTAATTTTCCAAAATGTTTCTTCCTATTTACAATCACAGTATTTATTTTTATATGTATTATGATTTGAACCTATCATTCAAACCTACACGTTGGAAACTTAATTTTTACTACAACAGTGTTGAGAGGTGAGACCTTTAAGAGACAATTAGTTCATAAGAATTCTAACCTGGTGAATGGATTCATGCTGTTATCATGGTAGTGAGTTTCTGAATCAAGAATGTAATGACTCTCTTTATTCCTTTTCTCAAATTCATGCTCTTTTGCTGTTCTGCCATGAGATGCAAGAAAGTCTTGTTATATACTAGCACCTTAATATTGAACTGCTTATAGAGCTATGTGAATATTTTTTTCTCCATAAATTAATCAGTTTCAGTATTCTGTCATAGTAACACAAAAATAGACTAAGACACCAGGAATCTCCAAAAGTAATTTGTTCATATGATCCACTTTGACCCACAGAATTCCTCAGTAGTTCTTATTACTACATAGCTGCATGTTTTTCATATTAAATCAAGAATTGTGAAGGATAAATGAATTTAAATGTCACTGCTTCTTAAGAGACACAACTTTGGAGAAATTGGGTGGGGGACATTCAGAGGTTTAATGAGCCCTCCATGGTCTGTGTGTGGTTTGTGACACCCATAGTGGTCTAATGAGGGGATAAGTCTGGCATTGGGAACCTCCCTTGGCACCCCTACAGGGATTGATCACCTGATACAGGTGAACTTTTCTGTTTACCTCTGCCAGAGATCCCACAGAGCACCTGAGATAGGTGTGACCTGCCAAGATGTCAATCAACCTGTGGACTGCCAGAAACTAGGAAGCAAGACTCCACCCCTGGAACCTTATCCCCTTTGATGTCCCCTTCTCCCTCCATATAAATTAAGCAAGCATGGGCTCCATTTTTCCAGAGTCTAGAAGCTCAATCTGTCTGATCAGCTTACCAATCCTGCCCGGCTTTTGCAATGACTTTGTGTCCGGTGATTGTTTCATTTTTTTTAGCTTTAATTTCTCATCCAACCCTTTGCACCAAGGGGACCCCCATTTTCATCTCCTTCTCAGGATGCATGTGAGACAGAGAGTTGTATAATAGGTGGACTGATTCTTCTCTCTTCCTGGAGAATCTGCAGATATAATTGTTGGCTTTCCTATGTCCCTCGGGAGGAAAAAGCCACATTTTGATATTAAAAAATCTCTTAAAGCACTTGTTTTAAAATCAGCTGATTCTTACTTCTAAAGATAATCTAAGATTGGCAGCCTCCATCAATTCCACAGACTCTTCTTCATGTGTTTATCCCTCTTCATTTGAAGGTTTTGCTGGTATTATGCCAGAATTATTTCTATTTTATTCACAAAACAGTATCTTTCTTTTTCTGGCAATGAAATAAATTCTTGGTTTCATTTTCAATCTGTCTTTTTATGCACTAAATCTTATTTTTGATAACAATTTCTGGTAGATTTTCCCAAATAGTGATACCTTCCTATATTTCCTAATGTTTTTACTAAAAAGATGATTTTTTTTCCTTCGAAGACTTTCTCAACAACCCTGAGATAATAAAACCATACATGCAAAATTAATCAGCTGAGTCAATGTCTTTGAAGTTTATGAAGCATGTCTGCGTCTATATTTTCATTGTTCCTCCAAACCCACTTGTAAGTTAGTTTGAGAGGAGGTGACTATGAGGCTATTCAGAGCAGATTTGACAGGAAATAGTATGAGGGGAAAAACTGAAGAATTTTCCTGGGAATGAATCTTTTATCAAACACATAATTCTTTGTCCTCCTTACTCCATACTGCAAAAACCAATCCAAAGTCAGAATTAATTTTTTTTTTAACATTCCTGGCATTTAGAAGGATTAATATAAAGGAGAAACTAAAACAAAAAAGAAATTATTGAAGGCAAGAATTTGATGTGCAGCAGCCACTTTCTGATTGGTAGAGACAACATAGCTACAAAGCCTAGAGACATTCCTAGTCACACATAGAAAAAAGTGATGGTGTTTGTTTATTCCGAGCACTCAAATAAGGCTGAAAAGAGTAGAAGTGGTATTCTCCTTAGGTATTACACACTTCTAAAGGGGGAAAGGTACATGTTGCAAGTTAAAGGAAAAGTGAAGAAAATCCATTTCTACCTGTGGTGTCAACCACACCAGGGCCTCTCACTTCCTCATAACCTTGGTTTTCAGTCTGAAAATGATTTGTTGAGGCCTGAATTTTACTTTATGTTTTTGAAGGGAAACATAAAAAGACACTATTGCTCCAAGAGAACTCTCTGCAGAGCTCAGAAACCCTCTCCTTCGTTTATGTGCCTCTCTCAGGAAACCACTTCTCCAGTCAGATTCTGCATGAGAACGGTGGCAATAATGGGAGCACAGATGTTGGAATTCAAAATCCACATGATAAAGGTTTCCCAGAGTAAGAGTTGAATTAGCAGTACTGTTATTGATTTTAGGTGCCTAAAGTTTGCAATCCAAGTACAGATCAAGAGACATCAAGAAATCAATCAAGAGGGAAAAAAAAACGGCCAAGTAAGTTGCATGTGATGGGTGTGAAGTGGTGTTATGCTAAGTTCAGGACCCCCAAAAGACAACCAGAGACCAAGATCTATGTAAGCCGCAAAGAGACATTTATTGCAAGCTAGCTGGGTCCTCTGCGCACACAGCAACTGGTGACGCTGAGAGGCCTCGAGCCCAGGGTTTGCAGCAGTTGTATACACTCTTTGGGGAAGGCAAGGACTTTACATACATCATAGCATCTCTTAGCAAATCATCCCACACTTCGGGAAAATCATAAAACAACTCTAAAACATGGTGCTGAACTACATGGTCACCATAAACTACTGGGAGGGTCATCTGGCATCCCATGCATTTTCCTTGTCTCATCCTGATTGGTGGTTTCTAGGTCCCCACCTACCCTGAGTGAGTCAGGGACACCTGGCACCATAGGTCTCTCCTGTTATTTGTAAATAAACAACTCAGCAGGGTGGGTATGTGCCTAGGAGTGCTCTGTGGGTTTTTCAAAGGACAAGGGTCACGCCCCCTTCCTTGGACAGGCTTTGCTCTGAGGTAGAGGCTGGTTTCTCAAAAATAGAGTCACATCAGTTTCTCAGTGGAAAAAGAACCAATCCTGCTCCAGGAACAGAAAGAAATCAGTCCTTTAGCCACACAGACACTGCGTCATTATCACCATGAAGCATGCACAGAGCAATATCTTGACATTAATGGTGATGTGATTTTAAAGTAGTGATGAGGCTAAAAGATAATTTTCCTTTCTACCATTTAGAAGAAATCTTGGCTCCAGATAAAAGGGATATTCAGACATCTGATCCCACTGGAAGGGAACCACATAGGAGAGCTATAGCTCTTCATTCACTAAAATATATTCTAATGCATGAAGCATATATTTAGTGGGGCAACCATCTAGCCTCCAGAGGTCTAGCAATGAGCAATGGAACTTTAAGTACAAATAGAAATAAACAGACATAGAAGCTGAAAAAAATGATTCCACAAATATAACAAATAATTATCTATATTGAAAGAAATGAACTTGGATTAATTGCAGAGTTGCAGAAAGAGAACAGCAGTAGGATCTGGAGTTGCTTTATGTAAACGTGGCTCATTACAAAGAACAGACATAAGACATACTTGAACTCGTAAATTCAAAATAATATTTCCCTCAGGGTTTTGATGTATTTGGTTTTCTAGTCTCTGGTATTGCATTAGGAAAAGACCAATGCCATTCATTTTGATTTTTACATTCATTTTTTCTTCTCCTTACAATATTTTAATAACATCTCTTTATTTGTGCCACTGAAAATTTCACAACAGTATGTCTAAATTCCTTACTTTATTCATTGTATTTTTCTTATTTTCTTTGGGCCACTAATATTCCTGTGAAAATGTTCACTTCTACTTTCTTTGTTTATTCTTTTGGTCAAATGATGGAATTGAAATTACTTCTTATCTTTTCTTACTGGATTATATCTTCTTGACTTCCCCCAACCCCATTTATTCACAAGTACATTCCAAAAATGCTAATTTCAAGCTATTGTGTGGAATTTACATTTTCTGTTATTATATTTTTACTTTCAAATTTTTTTCTGTTTTTGTTAATGACTATCCTTTTTGGAGCACTGTATTCCAATCCATTAGCTTAAATATATTTACTCTCTGAAGATATTAAGTCTTTTTTTTATCTCAGTATTATTTCTCTATTTCTTCCATGTAGTCTTTTTTTCTGTTTGCAGCTATTTCTGTCCAATGGCTAAAACTAGAAACAACTGTCAATAATTTCTGGTGAGTATACAGGACAACAGGCATTCCCATTATTGGTGAAAATGCAGAATATTGTAGTCACTTTTGAAGATAGTTTGTCCATTTCCTTATAGAATGAAGTATAGTTTTAACACAAAAACCAGCAATCTTTCTTTTAGGTGTGTACCAATTAATTTTAAGTTTTATACACACAAATCTGATTTTATGCATTATGTTTCCTTCATAATTACCAAATGTTAGAAAAACCAAGATGCTTTTCTATAAGTAAATGCATAACAAACTACACCCAAAAGCTGAAATGCTATTCCAAAATTCTTAGTCCATTTTATGCTGATATAACAAAATTCCTGAGACTGGGTAATTGATAAAAAAAATAAATAAATATATATTTCATAACTTTGGAGGCTGGGAGGTACCAGTATATGGTGAGGTTCTCACTGAATCCTCACATGGAGAAAGACAGAAGGATTAGCTGGAGTAGAAGAACATAGGAACAAGCTAGCAGAACCTCCTATGAAGCCCCTTTAGAAAGGGCCATAATCCAGTTAAAAAGGAAGAAGCCCTCTTGGCCTAATCACCCCTTAAAGGCACCATCATGTTGACCGCACCTTCATTTGGGTAGGAGCACATTCAAACAATACCAAGAAGTAAACAATTCAAAGACATGGATGAATGTTGAATGTGTATTGCCAGGTGAAAGAAGCTAGACTGAAAAGGCATGATTCCATCAAATGGAATTCTGGAAAGGGCCACATTTTTTGAGATGATAAGCACTTAAATGCCTGTCAGAGATCAAATGTGGAAGGGCTTGAGTAGGTGAAGCACAGAATGTTTTAAGATCAGTGACACTATGGTACTGTAATACGGATACACAATATGATGTATTTATCAAAACCTTTTATACAAAGACTGAACCTCAATGTATGCAAATTAAAACAAATCACTTTAGGAACTTGAGGGAATCTCAGGAGGAAATGAAGAATGGTACAATAGAATTTCATTGGATTACTCAAAGTGAGGAATGACCGCACTGTTGAAATTCAACAGAAAAGGTGCTGACCTAAATATCTCTGGAAGTGAGTGGACTCTAAAAGCAAAAGGAACCAAATATAGCACTGTACTCTAGTTGGTAAAGTTGTTCTGCATAGGAATATGGGTTAAAAATTTTTAAACTTACTTAGGTTTAAGAAAATTGATGTTGGATGTGTAACCAAGATTCATATAAGCAAAAGGTCAAGACTAAAATGACCCATATGGTAATGAATTAGAATTAGAGAAAGCAGTATGAGCTACAATTATCATGATATAGACAAAGAGAGTTACATATAGAAATATTTATATATGAGATATATATATATATATATATATATATATATATATATATATATATATATATATATTTATTTATCTGTTAGCTCTAAGTGCCTAGAAACAACACCATCTGCATTACAAAGGATACTTAGAGTTGATTTTGTATTGAGATACCATTATCTAAATTGATCTGGTACAATATACATACAAGATGAACTGGGAGGCTTTGGTAGCTCTAGAGAGCAAGGAAGTTTTAAGCGCACACACACACACACACACACACTGACAGAAGTATGTCAAAGACACATAGGAGTCAACTCAAGGTGCTCCCAATGGAGGAAACTCAAGACATTCTCAGATAAAGTCGTCGGGACCACTTGAGTAACAAAATAGATGAAGCACTGGTGGATCATAGGCAAAGTATAAAATGAATATCCTTGAGTTCATACTGATATAAATAAATGCATGGAGAAGAGCAGACAAATCTCCCATGCAGAAGAATTCTAAATAATTTATCCAGAGTTCACCTTCAAGAAAGCAGTGTGTAACTTTTCTCTCTTTATATGTAGGCTTTGCATTGTGATTTCCTTCCAAAGTGAAAAACGGGAGAAAGAGTAGCTTACGATGAAATGAAGAAACCTGACGTTATCTACCTCCCTCAGGTGATCAAGGTGAACCCCACCCCTGAGAAGTCTGTTGATAGCATTAATCCATGAAATGAGATAAAAATGTCCACTCACCTTGTACTTTCTGTCCCCACAACATGCACCCCAGTCCTATGATGACAAGCAGGTCAGACACACTGTGATTGAGAGATATTGTACAAAACTCCTGTTAAGTAGCCTTGAAAATTGTCAAGGTCATAGAAAAAAGTCAGAAACCATCAAGGCCAAGAGTAACCTAAGGATACATGGTACTAAATGTCATGCAGTGTCCTGGAAGGAATACTGGCATGGGAAAGCACATTAGGTAAAAAATTTTAAAAAAAATTATTTAATACAGTGTAAACTTTTATAATAATGTGTCAGCATTGGTGCATTCATTGGGGCAAAACTGCCTCATCAACTTAAGAAGTGAATAGAAGGAGAATCTGCTGGGAATATGAGAGCTCTCTATAATACATATTTTATCTATAAATTTAAAATATTGTAAAATCAAGTTTCTATATAATACCAAACTAAGGTATCAATCCTTACAACATTTTTATAAAGTAAAAAGTTGAAGAAATTAAAAACTCGTTGTGTTTGAGAAGCTGTGAAAAAAAAAATAACACAGGCACAAACTGTACATCACCCCTGGAGTTGAGTTTGGCAGTATCTAAAATCACATAGATTTTTACTTTTTGACTACTCAAGCCCCCTATGGGAATTCACTCTGTGACATATCTCCAACTATACAAACATAGACTTCCACAAAGACTTTCATTGCAGAATTGTTTGTAATAACAAATTATGGCGGGAGGGGGGAGGAAAAATAAATGCTCCTACATATGTAGCTTGGGCACCTAATAGTACCATCCCCATGATGGATCACCCTGAGTGCACAAGGACACATGAAGATCTCCATGAGTCATATGGTGTGAAGAGAGCAATATGCAAAGAATAAGAGTAGTTTGCCACATTTTGTATAAAAAATGAGGAAAGTAATTTTAAAAATTGGTACTTAATGATCCTTCTCTTATGTTCCTTTATTTTTTTTCTTTTTATTGGTTCTTTTTAGTTATACATAACAATAGGATTCATTCTGAAAAAAAAATACAAGATCATAGAACATAATTTGTGCTAATTCAGTCCACAGAATTCTCCTTTCCCTTCCTTCTCCCTCCCTGTTCCCTCCTTTCTACTCTGAATTTCTGCTATTTACTAATATTTTATTTTTTTATTTTGATTACTGTCTTCAGATATGCATCATGGTCAGATTCACATGGCATAATCATATATGTACATTGGAAAGTTAGGTCAGATTTATTTATTCTTTCCTTATTCCATCCCCCTCCATCTCCTTTATTCCCCTTCATCTACTCCACTGATCTTTCTTTTATATTTTTATGCCCTTCCCTTATTATGGATTATCTTCCACAAATCAGATGAAACATTCAACCTTTGACTTTTGGGGATTGGCTTATTTCGCTTAGTGTGATAGTCTCAGGTTCCATCCATTTAAGGGCAAATGCCATAATGTCATTCTTCTATGGTTGAGTAATATTCATTTGTGTATATATCACATTTTTTTATCCAGTCATTTGTTGAAGGACACCTAGATTGGTGTCATAGCTTGGCTATAATGAATTATGCTGCTGTAAACATTTTTGTAATTGCATGACTGTACTACAATGATTTGAAATCTTTTGCACATATACAAAGGAATAGGATGCCTGGATCATATGGTGGTTCTATTCCTACTTTTTTTGAGAGATCTCCATACTGCTTTCTATAGTGTTAGCTCTAATTTTGCAGTCCAACTAGCAATATATGAATGAAACTTTTCCCCCACATACTTACCAACAGTATTGTTATTTTTTTTTTTTGATAATTGTCATTATTACTGGCGTGAGACAAAATCTCAATGTAGTTTTAATTTGCATTTGCCTAATTGCTAGAGATGTTGAACACCTTTTCATATATTTGTTTACCATTTGCATACTTCTTTTGAGAAGTATCTGTTTAGTTCTTTTGCCCATTTATTTATTGGATTATTTGGGAGTTTTTTGGTGCTAAGCTTTTTGAGTTCTTTGTATATTCTGGATATTGACCTTCTATCTGAGGAGCAGATGACCAAGATTTTCATCCATTCTGTAGGCTCCCTCTTCATGCTCTTAATTCTTTCCTTTGTTGTTGAAGCCATCCCACTTGCTGATTTCTTAATTTGATTTTTTATGCTTTAGGAGTCTTATTAAGGAAATCTGTTTCTGTGTCAACATGTTGAAGTATTGGGTCTTTATTTTCTTCTAACTGTTGCAGTGATTTTGGTCTAATTCCTAAGTCTGTGATCCACTTTGAGTTGACTTCTGTGCAAGGTGAGAAATGGGGTTTAAATTTTATTCTAATACACAAGTATTTCCAGTTTTCCCAGCACCATTTGTTTAAAAGGCTCTCTTTTCTCTCATGTATGTTTTTACCAGGATTGGCAAGCCAGGAACAGAGAGGTGTTCACTGAGGGCCAGCTTTGTGGAATCAGAGTGGAGGTGGGTGTTAGAGTCTGTAAACAAGTCAGGATGGCACCTGGCATTTTGCCAGGGTAAAGTTAGAGTCTGTAAACAAGTCAGGATGGCGCCTGGCATTTTGCCAGAGGGAGTGGTTTGTGAAGTAACGCCAGCGAGCAGTTAAGTGTGGAGATTCCTTATTGGTTGACTGCTGTATCTAGTTTATGCTAATTAAGATAAGCAGGTGGAATGTATAAATATCGCTCTGGTCCTACAATAAACGGCTCCCATTCCTGCTGTATCAATCTACACAAGTTGTTTGTCACCCCCCCGGTTATTTTGCTGCAACTGGACTGCAGGCAGGTGGGGATGGGGTCTCATGATTCAGTGTGCAGATTTTCACTTAATAATCATTTGCTAATAAATTATCAAGACTCCCTCTTTGGGGCTGGGGATGTGGCTCAAGTGGTAGCACACTCGCCTAGCATGCATGAGTCACTGGGTTCGATTCTCAGCACTACATAAAAATAAAATAAAGATATTGTGTCCATCTAAAAAAAAAACTAAAAATTAAATATTAACAAAAAAAAGATTCCCTCTGGTTTGCCTTGTTTTCATGATCATCTTGTGCATGAGGTGGATGTCAGTCTTGTCTGGGTGTCTGAATCCATGTCAGATCCCACAGCATCGGGTAATAATCTGGTTTTATGTAATCACTTTTCACATGAACTTTCTCCAGTTATGGCTTCTGATTTTAATCTTACTCTGACCCTTGCTTTTGTGCACCTAGTGTTTCTAATTTCTGAGAGTTTCTGACAGAAATTACTTATTTCTCATGTTTTTCCTCCTTGTAGATTTCTTAAGTTTTTCTTCAATAAGTCAGTTACTGCTTATTTGCTGCTTAACTTCCAAAGTCTACTATATTCCTTACTTTTATGTTCATTTACTCCTAGCTGAGAAAAAATGATATTTGATACAAATGATTGAACTGTCAGGGCTTAGTTATCAGCTTTTAATATGCAATATGCCATGGGTCTAAATTAACATTAACTCGTGTTTTACTTGGTGTGGATTTCGTTTCTTTTTTCCAAATAATTTAAATTCTTTTTAACTTAAGTTTGTTTGAACAGTATTTTCATTCATTCAAGAAATTGTGGAGAATTATCTACATACCAAATATCATAGCATAAATGCCTCCTAGGCTACATTAAAATATTTTTCTTAAGTAAAGCAGGAAACTCTTATAAGGCTTGAAGAAGGGTTTCAGTTTAATAATGTATACACTGAAAAGTGTATCACTTTGGCTGCAGCTGATAAAGTGAAATGGAAGGACAGAATATTTATAGCAGAGATAACAGAAGATGAGGTCATTTCTGAAGGGGAAGTAAATGAGGATAGTGGCTTGGACAAACAGCTGTTTAAAAGTGAGAAAGGAATAATGAGCTTACTTGGGAAATACTTTGAAGGGTATTATATTTAGGGCATGATGTAAATGGGCAAATAAATACAACTCAATTTTCTAACTTAAACAACTAATGAGTATTTTTTTTTTAATGAAGACAACTGGTAAATTAGTACACATATAAGAGTGAAGGAGATATATCCCAATAGTTATGTTTTATTTGTATCGTATCAAAATCCTGATTTACAGACCATTTGTGATATTATTTAAACAAAGCAGCAGAGAGAGAGAGATTCAATTGGTATCTGCTGTTTTCCTGGTTCTTCGATTAAAAACAAAATCAGTTGCAGAATCTTTTTATATTAATTGGACAAAAAATATGATATTTGGCCAAACAGAAGATTTAAGAATTCTAAAGAAAAAACAAACTTGGAAGCCTAAATTTTATAGATGCCAGTTCAATAGCTAAAATTCTGTTTATTAAAATAAACTTGAACATTTGAACTTATTAAAAAAATGACCATACATCATAAAAATAAGGACCAAAAGAAAAGTAACAAAGCTGAGAACTAAAAGTTGTTTTGGAGAACTCAAAAGTCTTTGCACACTTCTGCTTATAGCCTGAGTTATTAATGAAAAATAATACTACACAAGTGTCTAAGTATGCAGTGTTCCCTTTTCTAGGAAGCATCGTTAATCCTGTCAATTGGTTAAAAATAAAAATAATTTTACTAACAGTTTGGTTGTAAAATATGCAAATTTAAACTCTCTTGATATCTTTTTTCATATGAGCTGGTCATTAAGGTACCTTGTTTCGTAGAAGTATGAACATACATTCAGTCTCCTAGTCTGAATGGCAGCAAGTGGAAAAGGTAAAGTTGGTCTCAATTCTTACACAGTGCTTTCTTTACAATTACTCTCAGACTTCAGAGGATTCAAAAATCCATGAGTGAAGCTTCCATGGGAAGCAGATTTTTTTTTTCTCTCTCTCTATTTTAGTCAGCTTTTTTTGCTGCTATGATCAAAAGATCTGGGAAGAACAGTTTTAGTGGATGAAAGTTGATTTGGTGCTCACAGTTTCAAAGTTGTCAGTCCTTAGATACCAACTCCAATCCTCAAGAGTTGGAAAAGCAGGACATCATGGTAGAAGAGTGTGAAGGAGAGAATCAGGTCAGACCCGGCACCAGGAAGCAGAGATTGCACTCTGCTCAACAAGACAAAATATAAGCCCCAAAGGCATACCCCCGGAAAACCACCTCCTCTCACTGCATCTTCTCTGCCTACAGTTACTACTCTGTTAATCCTATCTGGGGATCAACGCATTGGTTGGGTTAAGATTCCCATAATCCGATCATTTCACCTCTAAACTTTCTTGCATTCTCTCTCACATAAAGCATTTGGGGGACATCTCCATACGAAAATTGTAACACTCTCTCTTTAGAGCTTAGTTGGGAGTTAGAAGAAATTGAATATTTTATCATGATCAGCTCAGATGAATTAATGCTCTCCCTAGGTCAATTTACCTCTTTATACCAATTATACAAATCTAGTTTATTTCAATAAATGAATTTATTTACCTACTGAGCTACATGTGGCTCAAAGATAAAATAGGTTGCCTACCTTCACAGGGATTCTTATGTCAACAAATTCTTCTGCAATTATTCAGCCTCTGAAATCTAGCAGAATAAAACTAGAGAAAGTAGGAAGGCAAAAAACATAGACAAATAAAAGGAATTTTGTCTCCGCAGCTAAGAGTTATTAAATTACACAGCTTTTATAAGTTAATTCTACATACATTTTTTATGTAGTGGAGATGCTAAATTGTGAAAGTACATCATACTTTCCAAAAATAATACATGCACATACAACGCAGTTGTACCCTAATTCTGCTGGGTGAAATAGTTGGGGGGAAATTGGTGCTTCACATAAAGCTGTGAACACTCAATCATGACAGACAATGAGGTAAATCTATTGCCTAGATGGATTTTTCTTGGAAATTCTGACTGTGATTGCAACTCTAAGCAGATATTGAGCTAGTAATTTTTCATAAAAGTATTTTGCCAATTTTTTGACATACTGATCTCCAAAAATTCTATAGCACCTTTATTTTTAAATTCCAATTGAAAGTTCTCAGGATGACATCAACCTTAGCTGCTATGCTTCACAAAACAAGCAAAAAAAAATTGTGAATTGTCACTTGGCATTGGGCACTGACATCCTGAAGAGGCAATAAGCACACACATTTGTAAATCCAAAAGAAGTCCAAAGGAGTAAACTTAAAGAGTGTCTTCATATTTGAAAATATTTGTTCAAATATTAATTTTGCATAACAAGCCTCAAATATGAAAAAAATATGCCAGATGAATGCATATATTTTACTGAAAGAAATAAACCTAATCTCTAAGGTTTTAAATGGCACTTTTATATTTGCATTGTTTTCACTTTTGGTAAAAGATTGACAAAATTAAAAGAAACTGTGTGTTGTATGCTGTCCATGATTATATATAAGAGCAGAAGCATCTTGCCATATGCTGGCTTCAATATTACAAGGCAGAGGCAGGCTCACTGCATTGAGAGAAATGTGTTTTAATTTCAGATGGTGAAATCGACTTCTGTCCTTGTCATCAGCACTCAACTGTCTCCCATTACTGAAGCCAATACTTGAAATGAGGCTGGGTCATTCTAATGAGGTGATTAGACATGATAGTCCCTATTAACATAATCACTACCCCTGCAGGAATGAATGGGTCTGCTTTCTTGCATATTTACACTGTTTAAGTGCCTTTAGTAGAACTAAGGGAGGGTCAAAGGCTTGGCACTTAAGCAATGGGATCTGGAGACAGAGCTGCTGGTGACTTGGTCCCCTGGTTTGTCAGTTAGAATTTCCTTTTTTATTCAATAATAGCCTCTAAGCTATTCATTGCATCCTCAATATATGGTGTCTATGTACTCTTGAATATTTTTTTTCAGCTAATTCCTTGAGGCTAGAAAATGAGGTGAATCTAACTGCCAACATTTCACAATAAATCTCAGTGTGTGTGTGTGTGTGTGTTGGCATCTTGTATGTCATAAAGTCCCAAGAGTCACAATGAAGCCAGATTTAAAATTAGGTAGTCAGTGTAGTTAGGTAAATCGGGTCTAATATCCAGTGAAATCTAAAATGGAGGCCATGCTGGGAATGACTCAGGGAAAACACAGGACAACTCATGGAATGTTAATGAAGTCCTGAAAAAGGCCCTAGGCCAAAGTCCACCTCAAAGAAATGTTAATGGAGCCCAGGAAACACCCCCAACAGATTTGGAGATAACCCATCCTAGAGAAATGATAAGCCCATCCCAAAAGGTGATAATTGGGCCCACCTGTGTCCTAACCCCTTCAATCACCAAAACTATAAAAAGGGGAAACAACTGCACTTCCACGGATTCCCACCTCTTGGGTCCCCTTCTTCCTCCGGGAGAAGTCTTTTCTGCTGTCCTTTAATAAACTTCTAATTTCTATTCTCACCTTGCCTCGGCGTGCTTCTTTGGTGCTTCTTTGGTGTTATTCTTCAACATTGGGGAAGCAAAAACTCGTCACCGGTCAACAGCAGTATCAACAATTAGGGGGGTTTGAGCCCTCTAATTTTTTTGGGGGGGATTGAAGGCAAAGGTAATATTAGCAACATACAACCAATAACAACTCTTAAGATATTGCTCCTCCCCCCCCCAAAAAAAAGAGTACTAACTAAATTTAGTTTTCCCTAACCATTCATAATGACTAGGTAACAAGCAGATGGAATCAACAGGAGAAACAACAAATAGAAGCTTAATCTGTTTCTTTCAACAAGTTGATGGGAAGACCCAGACCACTTCAGTTCTACAAGGACTATTAATGCCTAGTTCCAAGTACAGAAATGAGGCTCCACAGCTGTGGCAAGGGAAGAACCAATCTAGGACTGATATGCTCAAGTTCGGAACCCCCAAAAGACCATCAGAGACCAAGATCAATGTAAGCAGCAAAGAGGCATTTATTGCAAGCTAGCTCGGTCCTCTGACACATAGCAACTGGGTGATGCGGAGAGGCTCCAGTTTTAAACACTCTTTGGGGAAGGCAGGGACTTTACATACATCATAGCATCTCTTAGCAAATCATCACACACTGCGGGAAAATCATAAAACAACTCTAAAACATGATTAGCACATTCACTGGTGGGAACAAGTTGGGTAAGGGTGATTGGTTAGTAAAAGAGGGGGATTCGTTTGAACTGATTGATTTAAGCCACGAGGGGAGTATGTGCCAAACTACATGGTTTTCCAACATATTTTCAACAACCATAAACTACTGGGAGGTCATCTGGCATTCCAGGTATTTTCCCTGTCTCATGCTGAATGGTGGTTGCTAGGGGTTGCTATAGGTCCTCACCTAGCCTGACATAGTCAGGGACACCAGGCATCACAGATCGCTCCTGTTATTTGCAGACAAACAACTCAGCAGGGTGGGTATGTGCTTAGGAGTGCTCTGTGGGTTTTTCCAAGGACAAGGGTCATGCCCCCTTCCTTGGACAGGCTTTGCTCTGAGGTAGAGGCTGGTTTCTCAAAAATGGAGTCACAACAGTTTCTCAGGACCTAAGTACATAGGCAAGCACACTTCCTACTGGGTCGCATTACCAAACTCCTGAGCAACTATGTCATTTGAAACATTGTGCAATGTGTGTTTTCTGTTTAGTCTCATGGGGTAAAGATGACTGGTAACTCTTTGCACCATAAAAGAGTTAGGTTTGTTTAGTTTACTTTATGCAGGAAGACAAAATGAAAAATGAGAAAGGACTGGGATATGTAAGGAAGATTTAGAAAAGAAGTCTTATAGGTTTGAAACTTGTATGGTGACTTTGATAAGGACATCTAGATTGGTGTCTCTAAGAAGCTGGGACAATTCAGTGACTGGCCATTTTAATAATAATAAGTTGTGTTACCAAAAGCTGTGTCCTTACTTCTGATGCCAATCCAATCATGAGGCCATGGTGTTGAAAAAAATTTAAAATATTTGTTGGTTTACTAGCAAAGGAGTTTCAGCGGACACCCGTCCCACAGCTTGTGATTTTGCCCATCAAGGGAAGCAGGAGGCTTTTAAAGAGGTGTTTCAAAAGCTACATTTTATGTTTCTCTGTTGCAGTTTGTAATTTGCTTGTTAATTTTGGCCATAGTCATTTCACCATCTCAAATCTGAATTACTTTGTTCCTGTGGTGGGCATGTGTCAAAGACAGATAATTCCGCCTAGGATGGGGAAGAAAAGTAATCCTACTTCCCAGGAGATTAGGGAGGGTGAAGGATTAGGGAGTAGCAGGGAGAGAGGAAGGGAAAGAAATGTGTCCACTTTAAAAATCAGTTGCAATGGCAGAACAGCAAGGGTTATATTCAAAACATAAAATGGACCACTGTGGCAAACAAACATGGTATCAAAACTAATGTTAAAATGTTTTGTCTAAATATTGCATTTAGACACTTGTTGTATATACATCTTCCAATTAAATTGGAGTGAACATATATTTTAGTAACCATCCTTCTTTATCAGATGCTCTTCAATCTAGCTCCCCATCTTTTTGAGGAAAATAGACAAAGTAATATGGCAAAAATGTGTTGTTGGTGTAATTGCAGAGGAAAGAGGGGGGCAGGGAGAATTTGTGATTGTGATTCAGACTAAGGGATCAGAAAGACTTCAGTAACAAAGGGATGCTTGGGCTGAGTGTTGAGTGTAAAAGAAAAGGAAGAGTTAGAGTGAGGGGAATACATCCTCAGCAGAAGGAACAACTTGTGAAGAGGAAAAAAAAAAAAATTCACGCCTTCCATAAGGGAGTCTGCCTTAAGGGAGTGCTGGGCATGGAGCCTGGTAGAAAGTATTTGTTTAAAAACTCATGAATTAATCACCTACATATGGCAGTCAGTTAAATTAGCCCTAGAAATCAATGTGTTGAGACATCCTTTGCATGCAGCTCAGCTTCACTACCCAGGTCTGCTAGATGACTTGCAGCACAGAGAAACAGGATCCTGGGATTCTTAGCATGCAGTTGCCATAGCATTTGGTCTCCTCCAATCACAAGGCAAAAATAATAATATGTGGTGGCACATGCATACTAAGCACAGATTTTTCAAAACTTCTGATATTTTGGGGACCAATCTTATATAAATTAAAAAATTAACATTTTTATGTCTTTTAATGCTGAAACTTTTGAACTTTTTTCCACACCACAGTGACAGATATAAGTTATATTTCCTCATAATCAATCAATAACCATCCAGCTTATTGGATGGCTGTGCTTAGCTACTATACAAGATAAATAAAATGTATTTTCCTTAATATTTACTTTTGAATTTTTGGAAACAAAAGTTTACAGACAAGTATGAGACAGAATAAAACCAAATATGAAGGTTTATAGGTAGATTATCGTAAGTTAAAAATAATATAAATGCTTATGAAGAAATGGAACTTTCCAAAAGATGTTCTAGGGTTAAAATGTGTTTTTGACTTATGAGATCAAGAACAGAAAAATAATCCTGATGTCAAGGAATGAAGATATTCAGAAAATATTCAGAAAAGATCACTACATACAATTGAATTATTTTTGCAGTGATGCTAAGTTGAAATATTAGAATAATTATTGAGGAAGAGTAACTTGATTTCCCATTTACCTGGAAATAGTTATTTTTGCCTTTTTATAATTAGTTTAGCAGACTTAAAGATCTTGCTCTATAATAAGGGATATGAACAACAAAAACAAGTCAGGTGTTCTGCATAGTTCACTTCCTTCCAACAAGTCACACAAAGCACCTTCAGAAACCCCTGAAGGCAGAATAAGTTAAATGTATAAGTGGGAGATACTAAGCTCAACCACATTTCATCACTCTCTGCTGAGGGCAGAAATCTAGCTCTCTTTAAGCCTTTCTGAAACAAAATCTGTATGAAGTTAAGAAAGTTCTAAGGAGAAAATTGCTCACTGCTGCTAAGCTGAACAGAATTCTGCACTCCAGATTATATGGAGAAAGAGTGGCCAAGAAAAGATCCAGATGGAGATCTCTTTGCCAGACATTTTTAGTGGAGTACTTATTACGCATCTACTATATGTCACACTATTCTTGGTTTTGGAGACACAACTGTGGATAAAGAAGTCAGCCTTCAGAGAACTTACATTTTACCAGGGGGAGTGTACTATAAACAAGTCTTGACATGAAAATAGAAATTCATATTACAAGCTGATAAGCATTAAGAAAATAGTGCTGTAACCGATGTGATTCTGCAATTTGTATTTGGGGTAAAAATGGGAGTTCATAACCCACTTGAGTCAAATGTATGAAAGATGATATATCATGAGCTTTGTAATGTTTTGAACAACCAATAAAAAAAAAAAGAAAGAAAAGAAAATAGTGTTGTAAGAGAAAGAGATCCTGTAGGGCCATATAAGAAGAATGTGTGGAAAAACCATCCCTGAAGAGTTATATTCGTATTTTCTTTCTTTCTTTTCATACCAGGGATTAAACCCAGGGGCACTTAACCATTGAGCCATATCTCCACATCTCCAGCCCTCTTTTTTTTTTTTTTTTTTTTTTTTATTTTTAAATTTTAAGACAGGGCCTCACTAAGTAACTGAGGCTGGTCTGAACTTGTTATCCTCCTGCTTCAACCTCCTTGCTACTGGGATTAGTGGCCTGGTGCCTAGTCCTAAAGGATAAGAAGCCAGCTCTGCTAGGACTGGAGAGAGCACCTTCTAAGTTGAAGGATGACAATTTTTATTTTGTCATTCATTCATAATGCCATCAAGCAAGCAAACAAATAATAAAATACATCTTATAAGCTCTTAT
Source organism: Callospermophilus lateralis (assembly GCF_048772815.1). Classification (NCBI taxonomy): domain Eukaryota; kingdom Metazoa; phylum Chordata; class Mammalia; order Rodentia; family Sciuridae; genus Callospermophilus; species Callospermophilus lateralis. The sequence goes on along the minus strand of NC_135313.1, from coordinate 104,457,832 downwards.
TATAGCAAGACATTATTTTAGAGTATTAGGAAGCAATTATAAATAAAGTCATTAAGAAAATCAGTGTTTAATAGAGGGAAATATGTCCAAAAGGAGAATGGAGAATGTAAGGTGATAAGAGCACCTGATTTTTCCCCAAGTATCATATCATTACAAATAACAAGGAATAAAGCATCAGGATGTAGGTGTTAATAAGGTACCACAAATTCAGTCCTTTCCTCTTCAAAATTTTCTAAAACCCTTGTTGTCTATGGAAATTGAGACAAACATTTCCTTGTCTGCCTTTTATTCCCTTTTTCTATTATGAGTGTTGTCAAAAAATATTCAAATGTACCAATTTCATGTTTAAATTTTGCCAACTTTTGGTAAATTTTTCCCACTGTGTAACCACTCCCACAGGGTAGTCAACAACTCTGCCACTCCCCAAAGTTTCATCACTACTCTTTTTTTATCAATCTATTCCTGTACTGGAAGCTTCCAGGAAACAGAGCTTTTGAGGTGTATTAGAGTTCTCCATTGAAAATGATACACTGTGGATTAATACAACAATGCATTTATTCTGGGTTCAGTTATGTTCTTTGGAGGGTTTTTATTACTTTTGTCTCCATGAAGTAATTTAACTTGCTTGCTGCACTCATACAGCAAACTAGCTCTTTCCTGCCTTCTCAGTACCTAACAATCCTGCTCATTTCTTTGATTTTGTAACTATGTATTTTTCTTTTTTTCCTAACCCTGGTATCTGCCCAGACCGTGAATGTTTCAAGGTTAACCAAGGATTCAAGCAGTTAATATTCACCCTTGGGAACTCATTTTGAAAGGAAAGCAAGGAACCGGGAGAGGGGTGTGTGAGAAATGAAAGACAGAGACTAGGCAGAGATACATAAGAAAGTTAATTTGTCAGAGCTGACAAATAAAGGCACATCTCTCCAAAGTCAGAGAGAAGCAATACAGGCTTGGGTTCTCCATGACTTTTATGGGTTAGGTTCAGAGAGTAGAGCCGGTTGGTAGTGTCCTAATGCAGGCAGGTAAGGGTGGGTTGGTAGGAGGGAGTGGTGAGCCTTCTCTGCCTGAAAGTGGAACTTTTTCAAGATAGCCATTCAGATGCTAAGAAAGGACCTTACAATTTTCCCTGTGGTTTCCTTATTTCCAGTTCATCCCTCTAAATTCCAGAGACTCTGGTAGCTACTAGTTCTGTTGTTTGAGACCTGAAGCCAATAGGTCTTGAGTTTTTCTATTGCCTGATTTTTCACAGGTAAACCTATTACTGTTTTGGTCACCTTTTTTTTTTTTTTTTCTTTTTTCTTTTCTTTTTTGCTGCTGTGACTAAAACATGTGACCAGAACAATTTTAGGAGGAAAAGTTTATTTGAGCACTCATGGTTTTGGAGGTCTCAATCCAGAGACAGCAGGCTCCCTTCCTCAGGGATCAAGGTGAGGCTGAACATCACGGCAGAAGAATGTGGTAGAGGGAAGTGGCTCACATAATAATCAATAAGTGGAGACTCCATTTGCCAAATAAAGCCAAGCCCCCAATGCCCCACCTCCTTCAGCCACACCTACCTGCCTTGAGTTACCACGGAATTAATCCCATCAAGTGATTAATTCACTGATTGGGTTAAGATTCTCCCAACCCAGTCATTCCCCCTCTGAACCCTCTGGCATTGTTTCCGGTGAGAGTTTTTGGAGGACACCTCACATCCAAAATAACAATCACATAGTGAAGTAAGCCAACACAAAATCTCACCCATTCAGCACTTTATTTTCTTGGTGGCCTTGCTGCCTTTGCCTGTTTTTACACTAAGCTGCCAAGATTTTCACCCATGCAGGTGCTTATTTAGAAATCATCCAGAGATTAAATCCAGATTTGAGGTCTAGTCTTGTCTGTGGCTCTTTCCTTCCAGAAAGTAACCTGTCAATTTCCAGCTTCTCTGCTAGCCCTGCCACCCCCCCTTTTTTTCCTACTGCTTCTTAAGAGTTAAGCTGTAATTTTTTTCAGCTGAAACTGAGAGGGTTGGATGATTCCATCAAAGAAAACAGCAACAAACTCAAAATTGTTAACTCTTAGAATCACAATGTTTCCAGGATAGACTTTCCTCTTAGTGCTGGATTGTAACTCCTTCTAAACCCTTCAAGTAGTTTCCGTACTAGTTAATGAGTGTACATTCTCCAGGTATTATGAAACATTCGTCAAATATAGACATAAATTAGTCATACACTCTGATCTCAAAAAACTTACGGTCTTTCTACCTTTAATTTTTTTTCCTACAATCTTGTATTATAAATTTATCCTGACTCCAGGTTTTGATAACAGTACAATACATTGCATGGGTGAAACTTCTTGCAGATTATAACTATAAAATCTGGACAAAATTAGTTTATCCAGGCCTACTCCTGGATGGGGCACTAGGGGCCCAAAATTTGAACAGGATCTAACCCACTGTACTAAAACTGATACTTTGAAACACTTCAAAAATAGATAGATCATAGATTAAAGAGAGAGAGGGAGAGAGGAAGGAAAGAAGAAGGAGATATAATAAAGGTCCCTATTTGCTTCCCGGGGTCTGAAGCTGCTTGAGATGAGAGTATCCAGGTAAATCATTTCTCCATGAGAACATTACTTATAATAGATCAGCATAGGGTTTACATTTGGCAATTTCCATGAAAAGAGGTAAAACCATATTTCAAACGGAAGCAATATCTCTAAATATTGAAAGGTGCTACAATTATGCACAGGCATAATGTATATCTCATCTTCACTATAGACTGCAAATACCAGGAGGCTCTAAAATAAAATCTCTGCTTCAGATGAACATCATATTTTAATACTTTGTTCTACTAGGGGGAAAAAAGTCACGATTTATAAAGTGTTGGTGAGTCTGATGTTTGGAGACTGTGCAGAACAGACTTCATAAGAAAGTATTGGAAGCAAAAATTGGGGATCTAGGCAGACTTTGGGTTTGTTTTCATATTTGTTTGTCTTCACTTTTCTTTTGTTTGCAGTGCCAGGAACCCAACTCAGGCCCTCCCACATTCTCAGCCAATGCTGTACTGTTGTAGAAACAGACACCAAAGAATTAGCAGGAAGCATATTTATTTGGCTGCAGCCAGGTTGATAGCAAAAAGCTTTTGCTGTAGTCAATCAATCCTCCTGAACCCTGAGTTCAGGAAGTTTTAGAACTTTCTAACCAGTGTATAAGGGGAGAGATTCAGAGGCTCACAATCTACAGAAGTTCTCATGACGATAGGTTTTTCTTTCATTCCTCTGGTCAACTTAACCCCTCAAAGACACTTTTTTTTTTTTTTTTCCCTGCAAGAATCAGTGCCTGAAAAAGGGAGAGTTTCTTCTCCCCTTTCTTCCCTTCCCCTGCCAGTTTTTACCTTGGAGCCCAATTAGTAACATCTTCTCTTATCTTTGAAATGTAAATATCCCTGAGAAGCTTGCCAACCCAAGGTCAGAGACCTGGTTAAAAGAATCTGTCTTCCTTATCACATTCTGCATTTGCAAGCATACTTCCCTCTTGAAAATTTTTACAAGCTATTATATATTGTTACAATACTAGATAGTCCATAAATGTTGTGAAAAACTAGTAAAGTGGTGTTCAGCATCTGGAGTGCTGATCTCTTCTAGGCAAATAAGAAGCTTAATCACATTGAACTCTTTTGTACAGATTCTTGAATGATGATCCTAAGATCAATTATGGTATGGATTTCTGGAAAAACTTAATTTTAAGATTTTCTGTGGAAGAGGGGGTGCCACTACAGTCCCACTGAGCCGTACCTTCTCCCTGGCTTCCGTTATTTATTTATTTATTTAGAATACTGGGGATTGAACCCAGGGATGTTCAATCACTGGATCACATCTCCAGGCCTTACATCTATCTATCTATCTATCTATCTATCATTTTATATATAAGATGTTTATATATACATAAAATATATTTTTATAAGATATATATATATATATATATATATATATATATATATATTTGTTTGTTTGTTTCTGAAACAACAACTTGCTAAATTGCTGAGGCTGTCTTTGAACTCGTTATCCTCCTGCCTCAGCCTCCTGTGCCACTGGGATTACAGGCATGTGCCTCTGCTCCTGACCCAGCTTCAGTTTTAATCAACCATCAGGGACACTGGATCTGTAAACTTCACAATTTAATGGTATTACAATCTCTTTCATAAAATTAAATTGGATTTATATTGAGCTCTCAAGACAGGACAATTCTTCCATTTTCACAAACCTCAGGAATTCAGCATAATCATTACTGAAATAAAAGTCAACCAATAAATATGAGAGTGACACAGGCCTACCAGTGCTGTGATGTGAGAAAGGGAGGCCCATCTGCACACCCTGGAGTTAGGTTCTACCTACCGGAGGCCATGGCTGTGTGGAGAACTCCTGGTGCAGCCACCACCACCATGTCCAAGCAGGAGCCAAAACTGTCAATCAAGGATTGGGGGGAATAAGAAGAAAGGAGAATATATTAAGTCATTGGACAGAATAGCAGTAATATTTGATTCAAAGTGAAAATGAAATGTCCCAGGAGAGCATGGGGCAGAAGCTCTAAACCTCAGTTTCTTGTGTTCCCACAAAATAAAATTTAAAGTCAGACATAAAAATGTCAAGTGAGGGAATGGTATTATGAGTGGAAGCAAAGTCAGGCTCAAGCAAAGAACCCAAGGGGGAGGGAGGGAGGGGGGTGTAGAGGGAGAGAGGAAAGGGGAGGGGAAGGGAGAGAGACACAAAGAGAGAGAGACCTTTAAGCAGAGAGGGACAAAGGAATAAGGCCGCTGAAAATTTATTACTGTTTGATGTTTATCAGCAAAACTGTGTTCCACCTTCTAAAGTCTTTACCATTCAGATGTTTATCTCCTCCTTCATATTGACAGAGGAGTTTTGGACCTTAGTTGGTCCTTTCTGAAACTGCCATGGCAACCATCCCATTTAGGGGCCTCCATCTACAAGTCAGTGCTATGTTCATGCAGGTGCTGGGGTCAAGATTGGGAAGACTTGATCTTAGTGTACTTGCGTTGTTAAAGAAATTTCCCTTCTGAAATACATGCAGAAACCTACGGGCTATAAATCCTAACTTTACAAGGACCTCAGTGACCCTGCCAGGAGTTAGTCCCATTGATCTTTCCTTCTAGACCGATTTTTTTAAATTAGCTGCCTTTGGTTCCATCCATTTATGCTCAGGGTAGTATACTTTTTGTTCTATAAGACACTTGATTGGTTATTGAAGGCAATTTCAAAGAAACCCGTGCCTCTTCTACATTTTCAGTTTACATTTCACCACTCATAACTACTACCAAATAAAAACACATCTAAAGAAACTCAAAGAATCACACTGTCAAAGATAGAGAGTTCCATGAACTTACTCAGGTTTCTCTTTGATGCTCAGAGAATTACCGATAATTTTACTCCAAAAGAACTCACAATGGAGGAACAAGATGTGGTAGAAGTTTATCAGGAACAAATTGCGGGGAGTGGGGGGTGTCTGACATTCATCAGTTTAGATATTCTTTTATTTTTTTTATAGTTGATGATACTCTTTGAAATAAGATTAAATTTCACAAGGTCAGGCTTTTGCATAGCATATTTACAAACCTCCAAAATCTCCAAAGAGACAAGTTCATCCACAGAACTTGCAAAAAGCAATTTCTACCTATGGTCAAGCAAAAAAAAAAAGAATTATGGTCTTGAATTAATGCAAACGTGCTGTAGAGATCTCCAAAAATACATCCAAGTGAAAAGAAGTACAAAAAAAGATATGTATCTTCTTTTCATTCTAATGTGGGTCATAAGGACAGAGTACGCTTATATAGGAATGGTATTAGAAGAGCTAGAGATATCATGAAATAGTGCTGGGTCGGTTCTTCCCTACTACTTATAAAATGGGTAAAAGTTTGCATAAATCAAACGGTTTGACTAGTTTATTCAGTAAGTAGATTTATGCCAGCTGGAAGTAGATGCCAGTACTCTAAACTCTATGCTGTACATAGTGGTTGATCAGGCAGCAAAATAAGATGCAAATAGAAAAGATATAAAATAGTAATTTCAATTTCTTCAGTGAAATCTCAGTACATCTCTTATCTATAAGCATGATGTGATTTTTCCTTCTTAGCTCCTACAATATTATGTCTGAGGTATTCTGGTAAATTGTATCAAATGCTATCTTGTATTGCTAGAATGTTTTTCATTTATATCCTTTACCCATTCATCCAACAATCACTATAATTCAATAAGTATGTGTCAGAAACCAAAATCAGCTTCAAAAATCACTATAGATACTTGAACATAAAATGTGGCACTCAGAGAAAGAGGTGTGGGTTGAATATGTTGTTACAAAACTACTTCTACTAAGGTGATGTTAATACCCTTAAAGTTAGGAGTGTAGCTTATTGATTTGCTGTTCCATATAGTGTGTTCTACCATTTGCATAATATGACTGTTAACTTTCCCTTTAAAGTTGAAGATAGACAAATCTTTGATCAAGGGATACTTGTGGCTTTGAAACTTTTTGATTTTAATATATAGTGAGATTCAGTAAAAATTACATTAAAAATACCTATGTGTGAGATAAACATACATATACCTTTGACTCTAATGATTGCAGTATATTTTATTTTCTATTCTATTGTACTCCCCCCCATTTATTTTATTATTATTTTATTATTTTTCTTTTTTATTTTACAATGATATTTGTGACATTTGATGTTAAATACACAACCTAGTAATGAATTCTAACCTGCTGAAAAATACTGATCTTAAAAAAAAAAAAATCTTAGACTTCTATATCCAGGGTTGTTCATAATAATACTGAAAAATAACTGAAATCCACAATAAAATAATCAAGAATAAATATAAAAATGGAAAAAATAAATTTTGGTATGTTTATAAAGTTGTTGTCTATATGTCAGTGAATACAAATGAATTACAGATATACATACATATATATGGATGGGTTAAGAAATAGTCTGCAGAAAATATCAAGTCACAGAATTGTGTATAGAATGTGTTTCTATTTATATAAATCTCTTTTGCAAGTAAAACCAATAAATATATTTGTTGGGAAACGAAACATATATGGTATACATATATATATATATAAAAAAGAGCCAGGAAACTAATGTGAAAAACATTAAAAATGGCCAGTATGAAATTCAAGATAATGGTTTCTCTTGGTTTAACAAAACAAAAAATGGTATCATGATAATGCAATAGCATACAGCACTTCAAAAATACTAATAGTGTTCTATTTTCTAAGCAGGTTAATATGAAATGCATATATCTAAATATTTTTATAATATAATTATATTGTGTATGTGATATAATTAAATATGTTAGCACAATTTTAAAAGACATTGACTTGGGCTGGGGTTGTGGTAAAGTGCTTGCCTAGCACACATGAGGCCCTGGGTTTGATTCCTGGCACCGTATAAAAATAAAATAAAATAAAAGTACTGTGTCCCTCTACAACTAAATATATATATATATATATATATATATATATATATATATATATATATATTTTAAAAAGAGAGTTGACTTAATGAAAGATTTAGTTATTTAATATCTAGAGAATCTTATAAAGGTTTGTGTCCTAGGCACCACTGCATGCTTATAATCCCACTTACTAAGGAGGCTGAGACAAAAGAATTGCAAATTTGCGGCCAGCCTGGGCAATTGGATGAGGTCCTAAGCTACTTAGAACTTGTCTCAAAATAAAAATTAAAAACAAAAACTCAAAATTTTATCCTGATAAATATTATTTTCAAAACATAACTTGGAAAGGGGATCTTGAGAAGTAATAATGCCAGGAATGGTGGCATTATTACTTGTAATAATTATTACTGTAATCCCAGTGGCTCTGGAGACTAAGGCACAAAGATCTCAGGTTCAAAGCCAGCCACAGCAATTTAGTGGGGCCCTAAACAACCTAGAGGGAACTTGTCTCAAAATAAAAAATATAATAGGGCTGGGGACATTGCTTGAACTTGCAGTCCTCCTGCCTCAGCCTCTGGAGTAGCTGGATTTCAGGTGTGTGCCACCTCTCTCCGGTTTATGCATCATATTGTCCATTTTTGTAGTTTTTACTAACAATTCAGCTAATATTCATTGAACATTCTGATAATTATATTTTGATAAACTATGAACAACAATACCCTCTGATGTATACCTGTGACTAAAATCATTAAAACTGAAGGAGTATATATGGTAAACTTCATCAGATACTATTGAATTATTTTTAAAGATGCCTATCCCAACTTATATTGTCAATAGAGTGGTAAATTCTCATTATTTGATAACATTGATCATATTCTTGTCAAACCTAAGTTCTCTGACTTTATAACATTTTATTAATGTATGGGTATTTTATTATACTAGGTGTTATTTAATTTGCAATTTCTTTTTTATTAATGTTTTCTACAGATTTCCATTTGCTTATAAGCCTTTGATTTTTCCTCTATAGTAAAAACAAACAAACAAACAAAAACTTCACATTCTTTTTCTCCAGTTTTCAAAAATTTTCTTCTTTTCTGTTTTCTATGAATTCTAATACATTCTAAATACAATATCATTGCAGGCACCTGTACTAAATATATTTTCTCCATGCCCATAATAAGAATTTTAATTTTGTCTTATTTTTTACTTTGCTTATCTTTATCACCTCAAGCATAAGTATTTCCACTATTGCTTTTCTTTTCCATGTTTTGCAATTTTAGATTTTACAACTCCATCTATGGTTTATTTTGAGTTAGCTTTTGAATATTCTACGAACACAAATAAAAATTTATCTTTTAATATGGATAGCCAATTATTACACCATAATTTTTAGAGCAAAATCTCCTCTCTCATTATTTTCTTCATTTGTTTCTTTCCTTACAGAAACAAATTTGTATTTTCACACTTTTGAGCCTACGAAAGTGACGCTTACAAATTTCTGAGATGTCCTCAACTCAACCTTTCTATTGTCCTGGTGCAAAGTTCTTGGTTTCATTTTATCAGTGCTAGAAATCTCACCATCCTTGGCCACATTTTGTATGTGCTTTTTCTGGCCACACTGCACAATTTTCAAATCATCTTTTACCGTCCCTTTTTGCTCCTAATTCTTATTGTAAATTTGGCTAAAGCAGCCAAGAATACATATGCTATTGCATGAATGCTTTTCTGCCTTCAGATTTCCTTCAGTAGATGAAATAGTTTATCACCTATATGCTCAGCCTCCGATAAAGTCTGTGGCACTGGCAAAATGCACCCACATATTTTGCTGCAGTGTAACAAATATAGACTGTAGTCCAACTCCCAGAGAGTCTGCATTTGAATCTGAAACCTCATTAGTATAGATTTTATTATCTACATTTCTGTGAGCATTCTGTTCTTCTGAGCCCCTACCTGAATCATCCAACAATCTCTGTTTGTAACATTCTAGGCTTTCTCTACTCTGATAACATGAATTAGGTGTTTTCTGACCCATCAACCCATAATGTTGGGTGTGGACAGCAATACTCCATCATCACATGAAAATGTCTTATACATGAATGATCCCTAAAAGCTTAGTTTACAGATGGTTCTGCTTGATAGGTAGGCACCACCTAAATGTAGGCAGCTGCAGCACTACAACCCCATTTTAGGCCATTATTGAAGCACAATGGGAGAAGGAATTCCTTTCAGTGGTCAGGACTTTGGACTATGCACCTAATTGGTACATTTTTCTTGGAAGAAGAAAGAAGACGTATTTATACTGACTCATGGGTGATAGCCAATGATTTGACTGGATCGTCAGGGATTTAGAAAAAAAAAAAAAACATGATTGGAAAATTGGTGACAAAAAATGTTGAGGAAGAGATATATGGATAGATTACTCTAAATGGGTGAAAAAAAGCAAAGAAATCTTTTTGTGATGTTAGTGTCCATTAAAGGTGACCTTAGCAGAAAAGCATTTTAATAATCAAATGAATAGGATGACCCATTCTGTAGATATCAGCCACCCGTGTCATCACCCAATGGGCTCACAAACAAAATAGCATGGAAGCAGGAGTGAAAGTTCTACATCAGCTCAGAAACACAGATGTTCATCAGCAAAGCTGACCTGTCTTTGTCCACCACTGAATGTCAAAATCTTCCAACAGCGGGAACCTACTCTGAGAAAACAATATGGCAGACTTCCAGGGTAAACAGCCAGTTTCCTGATGGCATACTAATAACCTTGTACACTTTCCGTGATGGAAAAGACAGTAATGTCCTTAACCAAGCGAACACTCTAGATGTAGATTTACCTTTTCCACATGAAATTCTTCTGTTCAAACTTCTATTTGTGAACTTATAGAATGTCTTATTCACCATTTTGATATTACCAGTTATATAAATAAGAACTATAGCCTGGGCATGTTAGCGCATGCCTGTAATGCCAAGTGGCTAGCAGGTAGAGGCAGGAGGATCTTGAGTTCAAAGCCAGCCTTAGCAATGTAGGGAGACGCTAAGCAACTCAGTGAGACCCTGTTGCTAATAAAATATAAAATAGGGCTAGGGATGTGGCTCAGTGGTCGAGTGCCCCTGAGTTCAATCCCCAGTACGCATCCATCCCCCGCAAAAAAATAAGAACTACAATTCTACACAGCATTTGTTATGATCAAATAATTTATATCTGCCAAAGAAGTGTAGCAATGGGCTTATGTAGAGGGAACACACTGGTCATATCATGTCTCCCACTATCTTGATGCATCTGGCTCCAGACGACAACAACAGAATGGCCCTTTAAATACTCAGTTATAGTGCTGACTAAGTGACAATACATTGCAGAGGTATAGCATGATTCTCCAAAAGGCTACAGAGCTACATCCCTAGTGTTACAGAGTGACACTCTTGCTTGTCTGGGGAGGAGGCTATGCTACACTGCTTGTTGGTCCAGAAATAGGGTCAAATTAGAAGAAAAATTGGTTTCATTCAAAGCCCATTTTGAAGAAAAATAGAAGAAAATTTTCATTTCGAAAAAATTCCATCTTTAGGAGGTTCTGGTGTGAGGGAGGCTTTTAAGAGTTAACAAGGTAAGACAAAGGGCAGGAAATGTTCATAGACAGATTTAATTACCCAGTGCTAGACAGACCTGAGGAGAAGACATTCTCTGTTCTCAGTTTCCTTGGTGCCCTTCAGGATTGGAGGCTGCAAACTTTAGCCTTCACTCAGCAAGAGGAAGTTGCTCTCAATTTTAGAGGGCCCCAAAATTCAGTCTCTGTCGCTAGTCATCATTTTCCCCTCATTTGAACAGAAATGTTTTCAAGATTAATCCTGTACCTATCTACTTACTATATATTGACTGTACGAAGGACAGATGGCTTCTGTAGTCTCACAAATCCACATACTGAGAGGAACTGTTCTTAATTAGTTGAATTTATGGCAATATGATCTGAAGAGCCTCATCATAACTTATAAACAAATTAAATGGTGACATTATAAATTTTGAGTGGTGATATAATGAGAGGGTGGAAGAAACTTTGATGGACTTAAATATATTTTAAGGATGGACAGGACAGGGACTATCAGAGGTCAAAGTGCAGATTGTAGAAAGCATTCTCTAAAATGACCCTGATAATTTCTTGTTTCCTGGTGTGAAATCTACATTTTGTGTAATCTCCTCTTCTATGTTTTATGATGGCCTAGTGACTCTCCTCTAATTAATAGACTATGATAAAAGTGTTGGGATTTATCCCTTCTGAGGTTGGCATACCCTTCAGAGATCTGGCCTTTCTCCTGCTTGCCAGTTCTGGCTTTCCCTCACTTGTTCATTCTGATGGGAGCCAGGGGTCCTAGTGGGTGTTGCCCTATAAGAGGTCATATGCCAAGCAACACAGGGACATTCTGCTCTCCAATCAAGGAGGAACTAAGATCTTCAGGTCAATGGCAGTCAGGCATCAAGTCCTACAATCAAGTATGCGAGTGATTTGGGTAGCACATCTTCCCTTAGTCAAGGCTTCAGATGAGATGACAACTCTGGCTGATACCTTGACTGCAAATTTGTGAATAATTGCTGCAGTCTGGCTAGGCACAAATCACGAGCCACTCAAACAGGAACAAACTTTATTTCCGAACTCCCACAGCATTCCACGCACACTCCCCGGGAAATCTCCCAAACGCCACCCACGCGGCTCCTCCAGGAACACACCACACACCAACCGGAACTCCCTCTCCCCGAACTTCCCCAACCAACGTGAACTCCCCAGGCAATCCTCGCAAGAACTCCAAAGTAGCGGCACCCCAGGTGGACAGTAAAGGTCTAATATACAATTGAATCAATCCAGCATCATCTTAATGGCTCGCCTCTCAACCATTACTTCTGGCAAAATGCCAGGGGCCATTCCGACTCGGCTGTGGCTCTCAGCATCTCCCCTCTTCTGTTTAATTAAACACCAAGCATGTGGCTTAGGGACCATGCCATCTTAGGTTGTCCAATACTACATATGATTCTTACCCGTCATCTAATGAGCTGACCTCAAGGCGTCAGCCTCCTGTCTTAGGTTGGTACATTGCAATTGAATCTTACCTTTCATTGACTACCGGTCCAGCATACAGCCATATTAGTGGATAGGCCTTTGCACGATTGAGGTGGGGTGAGGTTCTTTGCCTCACCTCTATTGGCCCCCAAATTTGGCCTTGGTGCCAGTCGGGGGGGGTGAGGTTCTTTGCCTAACCTCTATTGGCCCCCAAATTTGGCCTTGGTGCCAGTGGGGGGGTGAGGTTCTTTGCCTCACCTCTGTTGGCCCCCAAATTTTAGACCATCACAAGCAGAAGGGAGGAGGATGCAAAATGCCACAACACCAAGCCAAATGACAGTTCCTTTTGGAAAAATTATATCATCGATGACACCATCAGCAAAGATACCCCAGCACTACCACAATTCACTGCACCAGCAGATAGTTCACAATGCATACAAGTGATAAATAGTGGAAACACACAAACAGACCCCCGACTCCAGACAATCACTGGGTCAGGAACTTTCCATGGTCCTGTTAGAATATCCTTCCAAAGTACCTTAGGCTTATGTACATTTTTTGGACACATATGCCTTTCCGCAGCACTAAGCCCTGATGAATCCAAATTTAAAAAGTTTAGAGTAAAAAGAGTTATTTTAAGTTTATCTTCCCAATTCCCTCTTTTTGCTTTAATAAGTACGTTTTAATAGTTTGATGAGCTCTTTCAACTATGCCTTGTCCCTGTGGATTGTATGGGTTTCCTGTTATGTGAGTAATGCCAAATGATGAGCAAAATTGTTTAAAAGAGGTAGAAGTATAACCAGGACCATTATCTGTTTTTAACTGTTTTGGAATGCCCACAGTGGCAAAATTTTGTAAGCAATGAGCTATAATATCTTTAGTTTTTTCTCCGGGTATGAAGGGAGCCCATCAAAAATCCGGAAGAAGTATCAACTGTAACATGCAAATATTTTAATTTTCCAAATTCTGGCAAGTGTGTGATATCCATCTGCCAAATATGGTTAGGTATCCGTCCTCTAGGATTGACTCCAAGATTAACTTGTGGTTAAAAAGGTCACACAATTTTGACATTGATTTATTATTTGTCTAGCTTGTTCCTTATTTTAAAACACTTTTGTAAAGTATTAGCATTGACATGGAACCTTTTATGAAAATTTGTAGCTTCTTCTACTGTAGAGAAAATATGTATGTCATATGTAGTTTTATCTGTTAAATCATTGCCCAAACTAATGGCTCCAGGCAATCCTGTATGTGCCCTGATATGTCCTATAAAGAATGGATCTTTTCTGTCCCAGATTAGACTTTGTATAGTGGAAAACAAAGAGAAAACAGTAGAGGAAGGGGAAATCCTACCAGCATCTTCAAGGGATACTATAGCATTAACTATATACTGACTATTGGAAAACAAATTAAATACAGAATCTTTAAACATCACAAAAGCTTGTAATACTGCATTAAGCTCTATCTTTTGAGCTGATTGTTTGGGTACTAAAAATGTAAAAGTTTGATCAGGGGTAACTACTGGTGCTGTACCATTATTTGACCCATCAGTGAATATATTTGGAGCATTCATGATAGGTGTTTTTCTTGTCATTTTTGGAAAAACTACACGATGCGAAGACCAAAATGACAGCAACGGATTAGATGGTAAGTGATTATCAAATGAAACATTAGATTTGCACATGATTATAGCCCAAGTATTTAACTCATTAGCTAACTCATCAATTTGATCCATCGTATATGGAGTAATAATTTTATTGGGAGAAATTCCAAACACTCCCTTTGCTGCTTTTATTCCTTTGAGTATTAATTGTCCTACAGCCTCGGGATACCCAGTAAGAATAGTGTTAGGAGAATAAGATAAATGTATCCATAATAATGGACCTTCTTGACAAAATACTCCTGTAGGAATATTTTTTGTTGGTAGTACAATAAATAATAAAGGCAAACTTATATCAATTCTATCCAAATGCGTATTTTCCATATATGTCTCAATGATTTTTAATGCCTTTCTTGCTTTAGATGAATAGCACCATTTGGGATTTTCATTTTATTTTTCCAGGAGGATCAAACTCAAGGCTTCATGTATGCTAGGCACTTGCTCTACCACTGAGCTAAACCCTTAGTTCTTGGCTTCCTTTTAGCAAATGAGGGCTTTGTTCATTCCAAGATTGGATCAAAAAAGTCAGCCATCCAACCTTTTTTTCCCCCTGAGTTGTTCTTAGAAGTCTGAGTCAACAGGTAGAATTCCAACTATGCTATGAGGAAATCCAAATTGCCTCAAGGTTTAGGGAAAACTAAACCTAATTTTTAAGCCGTTCTTGCCATGTGGTAAAAGGTATGTGGCTGAAAAAGGCTACCTATGATTCTTTGGACTAGCCAGTTTGGTCACTGCCATTCATTCAAGTCTTCTAAGCTAAAGCAATAAACAAGATGAGGCAGAGAAAAGCTATCTTTGTGGTACTATACATAAATTTGTGCTCTTTAGTAGAATAATAAAATTATTGTTTTGTGACACTACATCTATGAGTAACTTAGTCACTAGTAAACAACTCTGAGTCTACCACATGACTTTTTCTCTTTACTTATTAAAAAAAATCAAAAGCAGTTTTCTAGCCAGGCACAGTGATACACTCCTGTAATGCCAGCAGCTCAGGAGGCTGAGTCAGGAGGATCGTGAGTTCAAAGCTAGTCTCAGCAAAATGAGGCACTGAGCAACTCAGTGAGACCCTGTCTCTAAATAAAATACAAAATAGGGCTGGGGATGTGTCTTTGTGGTCAAGTGCCCCTCAATTCAATCCCAGTATCCTCCCCCACAAAAAAATAAATAGTTCTTTACAAGCTGGAAAGGGCTACAGAATACTTTGTTGTTTTATTTCATAGAAAAATCAACAATCTGGCCTTGATTACCTCTTCATAACACAATATGCAATCTTGATCTATTGCAAAGAGGGTATCATGCTACATGGAATTAGTGAACAAGAGATAGTCACTATTAAACATTCTAATATGACATATATATGGCATAGGGAAGTAGGAAGTAAATCCTATAAAAATTCAGGAACTGTCTGTCCTATAGTATGGAGCATACTGAGTTATCCTTCCCAAAGTACTAGGTAAATTGCTGCATCTGGTGTCCCCACAACTAAGAATCAGGAAAAGTGTCTGGTGGAACTATACTACTTATCAGATTGTACTACTGTAAACTACCAAATAACTCAAAGCCTTTCCATTTTGAGCAGTGTTCAGAAAAGGAAAGACTATCAGGTCCAGGGTGTTTTGCAAGCTGTGTGTGACTTGGTCTGTGAGGCTAAGGACAGCCAGTGCTATCGTGCTATAAGGAGGTATGGCAGAGATGATACATGGAACTTCAAGAGACACTTGCAGGTGAATCACAGCAATCCTTTAGAATTCTGGTGTAAAGCTATGCCGTTCTTGGCATTTAGTTATCCATCTTCTGAGAAAGTTTCTGGTTTACTGTAGTTTCTCATAGTCTCTAATATTGTCCTTGTCTTACCGTAGTCAGGCTGAATTTTTGACCACTGCCATCTAATTCCCTTCATTATCTGGGCATTGTGTAATAACTAATCAAGCTCTACATTTGGTTGACTGCAGAAGGACTTCATTGTTAAATAGAAGTAGTGATAAAATTGAAGGATCAAATAAATCCTAAAATTAATAAGTTACATGGCCATTTGGTCTTGAGGTGTATGACCCCTACTGCTGCCTCATTACTTCCTCATGGGGAGTTTCTTGTTGTTAAGTGATTAAGCAAGTGATTTGGCAACTTGCATTGCTGTGCACTTAACTTGCCAAAAGCCAAGACCAACACTGAGCCCCTGACACTATTTCCCAGCAAAATCAGGCAACCACCTGGTGACGGATTTGTTGCATTGGCCCATTTGCATCATGAAAAGGGGAGCATTTTGTTTTCTATCTCCAAACTTTATTTCTTCTCTTCTCCCTCCTCCCTGGCATCATTGATTTCTCAAGTCTCTCACTCCTTCTTTCCCTCCCTCATTACTTCCTCCGGACTCCCCTCCCTTCTCTCTCACCTCCATCATTAAGTCACAAACATACAATAGGATCTAATATTGTATTTATTTTCCTGTGATGCCACATAGACCTCCAACTTTAATCATGATCCCAGCCCTGTAGGAAAACTGTTCTTGTAAAGATCAGCTTATTTTTTTTTTACAATATCAAATTTAATTGCATTTTCTTTTATTCTTATCTTAATCTTTTCAGCAACATTTAAGACTTCATAGAGTTTGTAATAGAAGGAGAATTTTTGTCTTTTTACCAGTCTCTTTTGAACAGTGTTCCTCCACTATGGGTATTTTAAATGGATCGTTTTAGGGTTTGGTTCAAAATATGCTTCTTTTCACCAAGGCAGTAATAATAGTCATTAAATGTGTGGGTTTTGGATTCAGACTATATGAATTTAAAAATAGCCCCCACCATTTACTAACTATGTGTCAATGGGAGGGTTATATAACCTTTTAAAAGCATGGTTTTGCTTCTCTAAGTGGGTTATAATAACATTACTTACTTCTCAGAGTTTATTCAAAGGGTAAATAAATGATTCAAAGTGCTAAGCACTCCTCCTGGCATCCAGTTAATAGTCAATAAATGCCAACTGTATTTACCATATCTATGTACTCTTCAGAGGTAATCTCACTCATCCCAGCAGAAATCTATAACTCTGATGTGCTAATAATTTCCAGCTTAAACCCCCACACCAAAAGATAGTGGAGTCATCTTGGTTTCTTTTCTGCTCTTCATTTTATATAATATCAATCAACATGAAGTGCCTTTTTATTTTTACTTTTAAAATAATCTCTTAAATATGCCACCTTTCCATTTCTAGGGGACCAATTTCAAGTTATCATTATTTCTTGCCTTAATTGCTGAAATCATCTCACTGTTATCATTTCTCTTTTGTATTTCTTCATCGCATCTTATTGTCTTCAGAGTGATCAGGAGAGTAAATGTAAAACAAATCATATTGTGATGCTCTACAACTTAATATCCTCCACAAGTTTCCTACTTTGTTTTTTATATAAAACTTAACTGCTTGATGATGACCACCAAAATCATGCTCGACTTACTGACCTTGTCTGCTCCTCTGATCTCAGTCCCAGTCATTTTACCTGTTGCTCACTGTGTCTCTGCCAAATGGTGTTCTGTCCTCTTATAGTTTTCTTTCACCTTCTTCAATATTTTTTCCACTGTATGCAATGTATACTTTCCCTTTCTGTAGATAATTCCTTCATATTGTTCCCAAAAGTTCACCTCTGTTTCTAGTGATTTTATGAAGTCTTCAGCTGACTTTATTGTGAAAAGGATCCTTTTCACAATAAAGCTAAGTATTGATAATTAAGGATTTTATCTTAAAGGAAAATCACAAATAAAATCCTGAGTCGTTGGATAACTTTTCCTGGGCAGAGTACATTTTTTTTTTAACTTCCTTCTATTATTCTGGTTATAACCTCATTATATCTGCAGCCCTGATAGCAGTACATTCTTTTTATATATATACAATCTCAAATCCATGCTCTGCTTCCCAGAATAAAGAAATCGTTCCTCTAAAATTCCACAAGAAATGTACATCAAACTCCTATTCATTTCTAATCTTGGAGGCCAGTTCTATTTCTATCACTTGAACACACCCTGACTGCTGTGCATTTCACATTTTATTTCTTATGTAAGAAAGGTTGTCCTTATTTTTATTTTCAATTTTTCTTAGAAATTTATATGTAAATATATGTGTAAATATATACATATAATTGTAATAAACATATTACATATATATGTAAATATATGTATTTACATAAGTGTATGTATACATGTACATAGGCATAGGTATATCTGTAGGTATGTGCATATTAGTTTGTATGTACATATGTTTATATTTTCAAAAGTGTGATAGCATGAAGGTATTTTTGAAATCTCTTTCATATTGATTTGAAAGTCCTTAAAATTCTCATATGCTTAAAAGTATTGACTTCATGAATGAATGTGCCAATAAATTAAGAAATGCTTCAGAGCTAAGATGCCCTGAGAATGCAGGTAAGAGATCATGGATTCTAAGATTAAAAATAATTTAATGACATAAAGGTAGGAATAAGGCTAGATTATAGACAATGACTGACTAATTATTTCAATATGGAACCAGTATGATTATCTTTAGTGAATATATGAGAGCTCATGGTCACATTTTGAAGAGATAGAATGTGATAAGCTTTGCTATATAGTGTACTATAAAGATCCTGGTTTAGACACTCAAGAGGGATTACCCCTAGAATATAAGCAGACATATCTTCTTGCATGATATTGTTATTATCTCTGAAAAATATTTCCTCTTTTTCTCTTTAACTTTTCCTAATGTAAAATATTATACACTTCTATAAAAACATATAAAACTAAAATATACTAATTATCAAATTATTGAAAAGGACTAACAAGCAGCTGAATAAAACGTTGAAAATAATTTACTTAATTTACATGTAGCTCAGTAAAGAGAACCCTGACCATGTCTTCCGTATCATCTGTCTGAATCACTACTTTGCCTTTTCAAAATTTCATGAATTTCAGTTATTACCTTTTGACTTTGAAATACTTTCATACTTAAGCACATATCATTAAATATAAAGGCTTAGGTTTCTTATTTTATTATTATTTTTCTATAAATGGATTCAGAAAGTATTTACTACTTTCTGCCTTATCTCAATTTTATTCACTAGATATTGTATTGTAATATCCATATGTGTATGTGTATATAAGTATAAATCTTATTTACAATGTATATCATTTTGACAAAATATAAAAATGTATTTGTCATTCTACAGATTTTATTTACTAAGAGTTTGGTTGTGTCAACTTACATTCCCAAAAGAAGGTGATAAAAACTCTGTTCGTTCTACATGATCACCAAATATGATTTTTTGCTTTGACAAACTTTTAAGGTGGCAGTGATACAGTATTATGACTTAAAATTCCATTTCCTTAATTCTTAATGAGGATTACACATTTAGTCAAAATACTTTATTACTATTGTGATTTTAACTTTGACCCATGAAATTTATAAATGAATATATCTTATCAGTCACACATATGAATATTAATTTGCAGCATTTTATTATTTATACAAGAATTGAATTGTGAAAATATAATTAATTGCATGAATTTAATCTCTGACATCTTTTAAGACTACTCCATGGATTTATGTTGACCTAGTAGACCTAAAACTGTTACAGGAAGGTCTGCTTGAAGTTGACCTTGGTCTGACATCAGGAAAGTTATGTATTAGGAGGGTCATTACCATTCACAAAACTGATGAATGACTCACTGTGCTTGAAATCATTATGTGCTTGAAAGCAACTGCTTTCCTTCTCAAATTCTGGAATTTCATTATATACAAGGCAGAGGATGCCTACTTAACCAACCTCCAGTAAAAACCCTGGGCATCGAGTCTCTAGTGAACTTCCCAGAGAGACATCATTTCACACATGTCCTACTTTATCGCTGAAGTAATGATGTCTTGTGAGACTCTTTGGGGAAATTATTCGGGAAAGTTTCAGCCTGATTTCCTCTGGACTTTACCCCATCCACCTTTTCCCCCTTTTTAATTTGTTGTCCTTTGCCATAATAAATCATAGCTTTGTGCAAAACTTCTGTGACACCTCCTACTAAATCATAGAGTCTGGTTGTACTCCTAGGAACCCTGATACAGTTGGTGTCAGAAGTGAGATTTGTGTGACTGACTCCCTGAAATATGGTGAAAGTAATGTTTCAGAAAAAGAAAGCTCAAAGGACAGGGATTGATACCTGTTTACTTGCAGAGTGGCTTTGGAATCCTTTATAGTATGAAACAGCAGCTACACTGCTGTCTACTGGGAGAAGTAAAAGTTACCTGTGGAATTTTAAAAGGATCCATTCCGTTCCAGGACAGTTCGCCTGCTGGATTCTTCAGCTGCTTCGGTCATGCTGGCTAAAGTGAAGATGAAAGAATGCAGCCTCTGTGATATTTTTGCTTGTTTTGTCTCTGCCCCTGATGGAAAGAGAAACAGCCCAAATATTCCCATGTCAACTTTAGCACATCCACAAATGTTACACTTCTCTATTTTTCTTTCCTCCAAGTAGAAGGAAAGAGATTAAATCAATTGCCAGTACTGTGTTTCAAAAACTTGGCTGCAGGACCCCCTGATCCTTTTATTCCAGCTAGATCTCATTGGTAACTATGATGTTAACTCCATAAATATGGAATAAACTAAAGGGATTTGAATTAATTTTTAATAGTCTTAAAAAGGGAAATTATAAATTAGTTCATAATTTGTGGTTATTGTGTCTAGATATATATAGCAAAAGTTGTCATAAATAGTAAAATTTAAGATTCTACAGTATTTATCACAATTGGTAAAAGCTGCCATGAAAATTGTTAGTAGGACCCAAGTTCTTTTTTTTTCCTTTTTTTAAATTTGTTCTTTTTACACATACATGACAGTAGAATGTATTTTGACATATTATACCACATGGAGTATAACTTATTCTAATTAGAATCCCATTCTTGTGGTTGTACATGATGTGGAGTTTCCTGGTTGTGTATTCAAATATGAACACTGGCCCCCGCACCCTCCACACCTGACCCCCGTTATGGATCAGCATCTACTTATCAGGAGAACATTCAGCCTTTTGATTTGGGGAATTGGAAAGATTTGAACCTACTTTTTCCTTACTTTTCTTAGCATGATATTCTCCACTCCATCCATTTACTTGCAAATGCCATAATTTTATTCTCTTTTAGGATGAGTAATATTCCATTATGTATATATACCACAATTTCTTTATCCATTCATGTATTGAAGAGTATCTAGGTTGGTACCACAGTTTAGCAATTATGAATTATGCTGGTATAAACATTGAAGAGGCTGCATTACTATAGTTTGTTGATTTTAAGTCCTTTGGGTATAGACCCAGGAGTGGAATAGCTGCATCAAATGGTGGTTCTATTCCGAGTTTTTTAAGGAATCTCCATAATGCTTTTCAGATTGGTTGTATCAATTTGCAGTCCCACCAGCAATGTATGAGTGTGCCTTTTCCCCCACATCCTTGTCAACACTTATTGTTGTTTGTATTCTTGATAACTGCCATTCTGACTAGCGTGAAATAAAATCTTGGAGTAGTTTTGATTTGCATATCTCTAATTACAAGAGATGTTGAACATTTCTTCATATATTTATTGATCAATTGTTTATCTTCTTCTGAGAAGTGTTCAGCTCCTTAGCCCATTTATTAATTGGGTAGTTTATTTTATTAATTTTTTTGGCATTAAGTTTTTTGAGTTCTTTATATATCCTGGTGATAAGTGCTCTATCTGATGTACATGTGGCAAAAATTTGCTCCCAAAATGTAGGCTCTCTCTTCACCTCATTGATTGTGTGTTTTGTTGAGAAGAAGCTTTTTAGTTTAAATCCATCCCATTTATTAATTTTTGATTTTATTTCTTGTGCTTTAGGAGTCTAGTTAAGAAAGTTGGGATCTAATCTGACATAATGAAGATTTGAACCTACTTTTTCCTCTATTAGGCATAGGGTCTCTGGTTTAATTCCTAGGTCCTTGATCTACCTTGAGTTGAGTTTTGTGCATGGTGAGAGACAGAAGTTTAGTTTAATTTTCCTGCAGATGGATTTCCAGTTCTCCCAGCACCATTTGTTGAAGAGGCTATTTTTTCTCCAATGTAGGTTTTTGGTGCCTTTGTCTAATATGACATGATGTATTTACATGAGTTCGTCACTGTATCTTCTGTACCATTGGTCTACATGTCTATTTTGGTGACAATACCCTGCCGTTTTTATTACTGTAGCTTTGTACCATAGTTTGAAATCAGGTATTGTGATGTCTCCTGCTCCACTCTTCATGCTGAGGATTTCTTTGGCTATTTTGGGTCTCTTATTTCTCAAAATGAATTTCATAATTGCATTTTCTATTTCTCTAAAGAAGGATGCTGTGATTTTTATTGGAATTGCATTAAATCTGTATAGTGTTTTGGGTAGTATGGCCATTTTGACAATATTAATTTTACCTATCCAAGAGCATAGGAGATCATTCCATCTTCTAAGGTCTTCTTCAATATCTTTGTTTAGTGTTCCATAGTTTTCATTGCAGAAGTCCTCTTTTGTTAAGTTGATTCCCAATGCAAGTAGCAAGATATAAAATCAATACCCATAAATCAAATGAATTTATATATATCAGTGATGAATCCTCTCAAAGAGAAATTAGGAAAATTAGTTATTCACAGTAGCCTCAAAAAAAACTTGGGAATCAACAAAAGAGGTGAAAGACCTCTACAGTAAAAAACTACAGAATACTAAAGAAAGAAATTGAAGACTTTTTTTTTTTGGTGTTATGTCTTTTGAGTTCTTTATATATCCTGGAGATCAATGCTCTATCTGAGGTGCTGCTGGCAAATATGTCTTCCATTCTTCAGGCTTTCTGTTCATGTTCTTGATTGTTTCATTTGCTGTGAAGAAGGTTTTTAGTTAGGACCTAAGTTGTTTGCTTTTTATCACTTATGGGTTGGGTGGTATTTATAAGTTTTTTATTTAAAATGAATTATGTCTTTGTGCTTATTGCCTTTGTATCTACTTATTGCATATTATTAAAGTATCTGGATGGAAAAAGAAAAAAAGAAAGAAATCATAAATCAAGAGTGTCAATATCTCCACTGAGATACACTTTTGACACCGAAAAATCAGTCTTTAGTTTCTAATGAGCTCTTATGAAATCAGATATCTGACCCTTAGATAGTGATAACTTTCTAGCTTAATGAGCATATTTTTGAGAGGGTCAAGTTAAACTCTAACATGACCAAAAGTCTCAGGAAAGCCTTACTTGTCTCTTACATTTGGAACAAAGCTGTCTGCTCTCTAGCTTACCAACTTAACTGCTGTTGCACTAAATCTGCTGGCTGTTTTTAACAATCTACATTCAGAGATTCTAATTTCTTACAAGTAGCTCTAAGATGAAACCTAGTATTTGATTATGGGCTATTTCTGCCTCAGCATGGGATATGCTGAACTGAAAACTGCCAGGGATTTAATGAACAAAATTTAGATTCCAAGACCGTTAGACACTTGGGATGCTCCTTTGTATGAACCATAAACTAGGAAAGTATCCTTGACATTGATTGGACCTTTTCTGTCACATTCAAATGCCCACAAAAAAATGGTTCATTATTAGAGAGAACTACCTGAAATTGAGTTCCTGGTTAACTCCATATATATTATATGGCTTGCATTCCTAATTTGTGATCTCTGCTAAATTTTGCAAGCTGAGGGGAAGGCATATCTCAGAAAATCTTGGCCATCCTGAGAGATGCTTCACTGTTGTTGGCTTGTGATTCACTTTAGGGATTAGTTGTAATTTGCAACAATGAACAAAATTTAGATTCCAAGACCGTTATACACTTCAGATGCCCCTATGTATGAACCATAAACTAGGAAAGTATCCTTGACATTGATTGGACTTTTTCTGTCACATACAAATGCCCATAAAAAATGGTTCATTATTAGAGAGAGTCTACTTTCATCACTTCTTTTGGTACATTCACCTCAATAAGGTAATTTTATTATTAAACACAGCTCCCTTGAAAGATGTGACTATTGTAGATGGTCACTAGGTAAATGATTAGCATTAAAGTAAAAAAAAAATTGTAAAGTAAGTTTTAAAATGTTTGATTTAGTCCTGATCAATTCCTAAACATAATTTTTCTTTCTGATTAAAATATATTTAAAAAATATTTTTCTTCTCAGAAGTTATGTGTGCCTCTTGCACAAAACTTCCCAAATGAAAAAAATCTATGTAATAGCAAGAGATCACTGAAAATGTAGAAGTTATGATTGCTTAAAAGGACATTGTTACTTTATGACAAGAGGAAAAGCAACAACCAGACACTTAGGTAGGCAAAGGGAAGTGGAGAAGTGGTGATACTTGTTTTTCCAAACTGTTATTGGAAACTTTTCCCTACTTCTGAAGAGAGAAAAAAATAAGTTTCTTTGTGTTGACTTTCCAAGTTTCTGTGAGCATTTTGAATTTAATCTGAGTGTTGATCTCTCATATTGACAGAACAGAGCCTGGCACTGAACTTTCCACACAGAATTAATTTTGCAGATACCTTCATTTTTGTGAGGATGAACTGGTGTCAGCCATGAGCAAAATGGCTTGAAACTGTTTGGCTCAGGTGTTCCCTTGGACAGCAAGGACTTCACTAAATTGGGCTTGCTAGGGTGTGGGAAACCACATCAGGGGTCTTGTTGATTTCACTGCCATCCCTCAGGTGGAAGTCCAACAACTGCAATCAGATCAGCTTCAATTTACTGGCCAGAGGGATGCTATGTCTGAATTTTTGCCTTGGGCTAGCAAATTAGACAAAATAAAACAAACAAACAAAAAAAGTAATATGATAACTTAAAAAAAAGCCACCTAGGTTTTTTGTTGTTGTTGTTGTTGTTTGTTTGTTTTTTATCATAGACTTTATGGTTACAGGGATTGGCTTTAACTGAAAAAGTCCATGAAACCTAAAGGTCATAACTGAGATCAACAGTTAATAAATCTTGTATCATCAGGTTGTCTCAATGTCCTGATTTATTTTTCTGTAAATGTGTCTTGACCACGTGGCAAGAGTAGACATTAAAGTGAATTATTGGAAGCCCACTCTTGGTTTTTCTCTGGACTTTACTCCATGTTCCTTTTCCCATGACTGTTTTGTCTTGGCACTTGTATATGTGGTATTGTATTATATTACATTATATTACATTATATTATATTATATTAGGGCTGTCAAAACAAAATATCATGTATTGACTGAGTTAAACAGCAGATGTTTATTTTCTTATAACAGAAGATAGAGTTCCACTATCAAGGTGTGGATGGGGTTGGTTTCTCTTCAGACCTCTGTCCTTAACTTTTAAATGATCACCTTCCTCCTGTGTCCTCAAATGATCTTTTCTCTGTGCAAGCACCTCCCTGGTGTCTTTTGGGTCCAAGTTTCCTCTTCTTATAAGGACATCAGTCATACTGGATCAGGGCCCATTCTAATGATCTCATTTTAGTTGAATCAATTCCAAATAGAGTCACATTCTAAGTGCTGGTGGCTAGGGCTTCAACATATAAATTTGAGTAGGGAGCTTGGGGTTCATCTAAAACAGTCTATTTCGTGTAAAAGCTCACAGCTGTGTCTATAGGTTAATTTTTGAGAGGCTTCTAAGTTAATTATCAAGGCTGCATAATCATTTTTATAAATGTCCTATGTGTTCTTGGTACTTTTAAAAAAGTATTCCTTGGTATTTGGATACGGCTTTTACATACATATATTTTGTTCAGTGTGTTGATCACATTATTTTAATGGTACTTTTCTGGAACTTTTTGTTGTTGTTGTTGTTGTTGTTTGTTTTGCTTCTGCTAGTTTTCTTTCCTTTTTTGGTGCTTTGTTATTTTGCATTGAGTATCGGGCATTCTAAAAATGACTTGTAGCAATTCTTTGCAGAACAGAGATTTACTTTTTCTCTGGCAAGTTATCTGGGAACACTGGCAATCTAAAATAAACTAATACAATTTTAGGTTTTGAACTAATGTGAATCACTTCTAAGCCATTGAAAAGGCTGGACTATCTCCAATTAAGCCTTAATTCTGGGTCGTGGATTCAGGAATTCAATATACATGTTGACATCCGAGCCCTACCAAGCTGTCAGGTGCTTGGATGTACTTCTCAGGCGTTGACCTTCCTCTGCTTGATTAATAATCTCCCAGGGAAGGGGCGTTTCGGGCTTACCTCCTGAATTTCTCTTTTATCCTGGATCTTGTTTGGGGATGTTTCACAATTTATAGGCTTTTGCATTTAATAAAGTACTTCTAATCATCCTTAGTAGGTAGATTATTCTAAACTAGTATGAGACTGAGGGTCTTCTTCAACCTTAACTTCTCATTTATTAAATATCATTATCCTTCTACTTACTTTAAAGATCAATGGATAGGGTCAAATAAGATGTTTGGGGAAGCCCTTTGAGAATTTTCTTGCCTAGAACTATACCTCTTCACACTGTTTCTTTTCTTTAATTGATCTACCCAGGCTAAAGAAATGAAACTTCTGGGAGAAGCCATTTTCAAATCATAACTCTTTTTGAGTAAATGACACATTTATCTACCATGGAACACTGTACTGTTAGAAAGAGCCATTTCAGCCTGATTTACTAAAAAGCTTTTCATCTGATCTGAAATCTATGTCTTCTTGGAAGATTAAGGCAAGCTCTTTGTCTTTCTGGAAAATAAATATAAGCTGCTTCTTTTTTTAATAAATACCAGCATGAACCTTCTAATATATTTTATACAAGATATACAGTATAAACATACCTGCTACAGTCATCTTCTAACAAGAAACCATAGTGTCTGTACATAGATAATACAGAACTGCTAGGGGAGTGCAGATGTTCCTAGAGACAGCTTTTGTACACAATACATTCCAAATATTTCAAGGTGTCTTCTAAGCTAGAAATTTAAAAATATAAAAAGAAAACTCAGCAGTACTAAAAGAGTTTTTTGAAGGAAATTTAGAGTAGACAAGGCATACAAATTTGAAATAATTTATTTCCATAAAGCATATCTGTTACTAGTTAAAAGTAATGGGGAGAGGAGAGCTCTAGACATCTCCTTGGCTAGCTAAGTTCCTCAATTATTAGCAAGTCTTCTAGATAACCAGTATATCATTGGAAACATACTTTCATTGAATTGTGTTTAACCACGTAACATAATATAATATTATTGAAGATAAAAGAGGTGCTGAAGATATGTATTATTTTCTGAAGATATGTACTCTTTTCTACAGAGACAATGGACTACTGAAACACATTTGTGAAGTCATCTTTTTAACAGAATATTTAGAATATTTTAAGTGAAATCAGGAAGATTTGTTCAATAAAGAAATCATGAGAGAAAATCTTTGCTAACAAATATAATTATCATTGGGTAATATGTAAGTTTGAATTTTTGCAGATTGCAACTTTTTACAGCAATACTACTTCATATTGTACATAGAAATTTGGAGTGGTAGACAAGAAAATGTAATTTTTACTGTATACCTATTTTTTTAACTGATTATCATCTTTTTTTTTTCTTTTAAGTAGCAAGGAAAATCTATTTTCTTATTGTGCTATTTTGAGTATCATTTCTTCTAGGTAAGGACCAAGTAGTCCATTTTGCAAATCCCTGTTGAAAATTGACTCTTGAGCAAGATGACAAAGTTAAAATGAATTCAGGGAACAGTGTCTTATGCTTAAATAATTGGGCAATTCTGGGTTGAAAGATATTAATGGCAAATGAGGTGTGGCTAGAAGTGGTAGGTAAATGGGGGCATGACTTTGGGGGTTATATTTTGTCCCTGGTAAGCAGAGCTCCTCTGCTTCCCGGTTGCCATACCCTTCTGCTCTGATGTTTTGCTTCAAAGAGCTACAACTCAGCCATCTATGACTGATACCTGTAACCATGAGCCAACCCCGCCAAAGAAAAAACAAAACTTTTCCTCTCCTAAATTGTTCTTGTCAGGGCTTTTGGTCACAGTTATGAAAAGCTTTCTTTTCTATTTTTGCTTTATATTGCTTTTATATCCATCCTTAGACCAACCTTGCCCCTATTTTATTGATGTTAATAAGAATCATTTTTCCATTGTTTTATTTGCTACAAAAGAACTCTACATAACAGGCACAAAAGTGCTTAACCAACTGAAGATTTTCAAACAGAAACTACACAGAATTATAGATATTATTTTGACACTTCTTCAAGATTCATTTATAAATCTTTGTGGTCTTGTCTATTTGAGTTGAACTTTTCAATATTGTAATGGTTCTAAAACTGGCTTAAAATTAGAATCAATGAGTTTTGCCCTACAGAAATCATCATGTCAGTCTTGATCATGAGGACCAGGCACAGTGTTTCATGTTATTTGTTTGAATAACACATATGGCTTGAATAAGCATCAAATTGAGATCCACCAACTTATCTCTCTGCTAACAAGAAATGCCACATTGCTTTAAGTAGTATACAATTGGTTATATATTTCGTTTCTACTTCAGACTTTAAATACTGGCTATAATCTCAATTATTCCTCTAGGTCATTACTATGCAAATGATGTACTAAATATATGTAATTTTTGGTGTTTCTTAAAGAGGTTCAAAATGTTCAAGCAGGTGAGTCACTATCTACCTAAGGATATAAAAGTCTCAGAGAAATTCTGTAATAAAAAATCATTTAATGTCTTTCAATCCATCATTGCCCAATTATTTAATCATAAGACACTGTTCCCTGAATTCATATTAACATCCACGGGAGCCCTTTTTAAGAATATCTATTCCACCTTAGCAAGGTATTGCTTCCTTTGCCATTTGAGTAAGGGAAAGTGAATCATGGTATTTTAGGAAACCTGGATTGTAGGATTAAGAACTTTTAGAGGCTGAGTATGATAAGAGCAAAAAAGTATATGTCTAGGTATGATACTGTCCCTTATCCATGTTCTCATTACTATTGGGCTCATGTCACACTAATTCACTTATATTAGCTTAATGTATCTTAATGTATCTTTCACAGAGGCAAAATTCAGTAAGTGGATGTTTATCTTTTTCCTAATTATAATTAGTGACTCTTGGCTTCAGACTCTATTAACCCAGTAAGCAGTACCAAGCCAAGACAAAGAACCTCAGTCCCAGGATCAGTACAGATTCTGCCTGCTCATTCTAGCTTTTCAAAGTCATAGAAAATCAGTGATTAATAAAGCTTTATCTCAGAAAAAAATTAAAACACCAACAATGTTTAATTGGAAATATAAATGAAAGCAAATAAACAAAATGCAATACCTCCATGCACTTAGTCAAAAAAGTTCAATAACAAAAAAAAAAAAAAAGCAAATTTCTTCACCAGTGCTCATAGTTTTCCTATGAATTTGTTTTCTGGTGTGTTCTCTATTGGAAAAACAGCTTTACTCCTTTGAAGATGATTGATTACATATTTGGGGACAGGAAAAATTTAACATAGACTTAAAATATACTATGATTGCTAGATTGCAGGGATTATTTCAAGAGTACCTGAGGGAGTTAAGTAATGTAAAAAAGACAAAGGAACCATGTAAAAGGGGCTCAGATTAACTGAACTCTTGAAGCTTCTTAAATTAACATTGATATGAAAAAACATCATAATTGATGGAAATAAATTCTAAATGCCACGACTGCATAATGAAATCTGAAAGTAAAAAATAAACATAAGTGTACTATATTATACAATATAAAAACAGGAAATGCTAATGTATATATATGCATAAACTATTGTTCTATTAAATATATATTTGTTTATAAATTGCTATGATGCACCAATCTCTATCACAGCAAGAGTGAAAAACAGGCAGGGGAATTGATTATGCAAATAACCCTGGATATCTTAGTGAGTATGCCAAGAACAGGAAGGAAACATCAGTCCTAAGGTCATTAGAAATACACATGCAACAAAAAAAATTCAAGAGTGTGTTCCGGGTTGGTGAATTATCTAAAGAGTTTATACAGTGGGATTGCCATGTTGATTTGATCCTTCATCCAGTATGAGAAAAAGTTTTTGAAGGCCCTAATGATTATGTACGAATAACACATCATTATCTTTTTAGTATTAAGAACAGGCAACACACTGATTTATAAAATAACAGAAAAGTTACCGTGTGCATAATTTGAGGAGAAAACTAGGTACACACAAAGAACTTACATGCAAAGAATAGACCAAATCATTGACACTATCAAAGAAAATGTATGCATTCCCCTCAAAACAAAGCTTGAACTAATAACAAGTATCTGCTTGAAATTCTTTTGGAGAATCGGTCAGGTCTAATGACCCAACACCAATATCATCTGGGTAATAATACGTAGCTCGTTGTCACTTTTCACTTGACAATTGTATATTTTGGTATCTGTAAATATTCAGGAAGCCCTGTAAGGTGTAAAAGTGGGCACTACTGTACACATTACAAAATATGAAATTAAATAGAAGTAGTGATGATAGGGTGCTGGGAGTTCAAACGGCAAAAAAAAAAAAAAAAAAAAGTACACCTATGCAGATCATTTCAAACTACAAAAAACTGAAGATATAAAAAAAATTAAAAAAAAATCTGAAAGAAGCCAGAAGAGAAACACCTGACCTAAATAGGAGCAAAGATAAGAATTGCATCTGACTTCTCCTCGGAAACCACATTAGCAAGAATTCAGTGCCATGAATATTTGAAGCAGTAAGAGAAAAATAAATAAAAAACAATGACCTACAAATCTGTGCCCTGGGAGATTATTCTTCAAAAGTGAAGGAGAAGTAGACTTTTTTTTTTTTTTTTCCTTACGCTGGAGATTGAACCCAGGAGCATTCTACTGCTGAATATAGTCCTAGTAGTTTTGTTTTGTTTTGATTTTCTAGTTTTTGAGACAAGATATTGCTTATTTGTCCAGGCTGACTTCGAATTTATGATCCTCCTGCATCAATCTCCCAAGTAGCTGCAGTTACAGATGTGCACCATTATACCCACCTGAAATAAAGATGTGAAAATGAAAAGATGAGTGAATTTCTGACAATATACGTGCCTAGCAAGAAAGGTTTTAGTAAAGATTTTTTTTTAGAGAGAGAAACTCAGCTTTACATAAAAGAAATATTAAATTAAGGTAAACCTTTTTATTTCTCTTATAGCTAGTTGATATAATAGCTCATTGAAGATAATAGCCAAAATATATTAGATTATATGTGCCCATACATTTGTGAAATTTTATTTGTTTATGTGTAAATATACAAATTTATGTATAAGTGAAATGATTGGCAACAATGATACAAGAGATGGGAGGTAGGGATTAATATTAATTTGTTGTTACAGGGTACTTGAACTATCTGTAAAGTGGTGTCTCGGTTCATTTTTCTGCTACTATCACATAATACCACAAACTAGCACAATTATAAACAAAAAAGTTTACTTAGTTCATGATTATTTAGGTTGGGAAGTACAAGTTTAAATGGTCTCATCTGATGATATTCTTCCTTCTGTGTCATAACATTGTGGAATGTATCACATGACAAGAGAATAAATGAGAGAGAAAAGGGTGTCTGAACTACTCTCCTAACTCATTCACTTTTGCTATAACTCCCTGAGTCCATGATGGTACCGTAACCTCTTAAAATTTCTACTTCTAATATGTTATACTGGCAATTAAATTTAAACATGAATTTTGCAGGGGATTTTCTAACTATAGCAAGTACAATGGTTTCATTTGAAAATAGGCCTGAAGTAGTTGTAAATGTACACTACAGACTTTATAGAAACTAGTAAAAAAAAAAGAAGTACAATTATACTAAGAAAATAAAGAAAGTGAAATCATATGAAATGCTAAATTAAAATCACAAAAGGCAGAAAAACAATGAAAAATAAAAACAAGAAGAAAAATGAGTAATAAACATGACAAGTATAACTCCAACTGTATCCATAATCACTGTGAACATTATTTGTCCAGGCTGACTTCGAATTTAAGATCCTCCTGCCTAAATCTCCCAAATAGCTGCAGTTACAGATGTGCACGGTCTAACTGTGCCAATTAAAAGATGATTAGAGAGGATCAAAAAAGAAGACTCAGTTAAATGTCTTTTTTGAGTAAACCCACATTAAACATAAAGGCACATATAGATAAAAAATAAATGGATAAAGGAAGATACATTATGCTAACAATAATCAAAAAACAGATACTTTAATTTTGGAACAGACTTCAAAGCAAGGAAAGTTGTCAGGGATAATTATAGCAGGTATAATTAAACAGAAATTCTCACCATAGTTTTGAGAATGTAAATTGGACAATTTTTGTGATGGCATATATGAGCATGTGTATCAACATCTTACATTTCATCCATTTTAACACTTAATGACAGCTATTTTGACCTTTAGTTATAGGGTTACTCCCAGCAACAGGATCAGTTTTACCCTGTCTTCCAGTCTTTTCTGCTGCCCAAATACTTCTCCTCCTGCCTTCTTTGTTGGGACAAATTCCTCCAGATGTGCACTGATGGCAGACTTGACAACTGCTTGTAAGAAAGTATGTTTTGATTTATGAATTTTCTTCACATATTTTATTTCTTCTATCAATTAATCAAAATACAACTCTATCATGAAGCATTAAGTGTGAAGAACTCATTTATTGAAATGGTACATTTAGAAACTACTTCTTCTGTGGTTGAAAATTTAGGCTTCCGTAATTTCCTCTCCGTTTTGTTCAGAATAGAGACACACGGGACCTAATGATAGAAACATGCAGATTGACTCTTCCTTGTCTGAAATGCTTAGAACCCAAAGTAGATTAGACTTTAAATTTTGGAAAATTTGCATATATATAATGAGATATTCTGGCTATGGAACCCAAGTCTATGCATAGCATTTACTTATGTTTCATATCCCAGACATAGCCTGAAGGTAAATTTATATGATATTTTTAGGGCACTTTCATTTTGACTGTGATTTATTACATGAAGTCAAGTGTGAAATTCTCAGTGTGGGATTCAGGATCAGTTCAGATTTCCAGTTAGGGATGTGTGTTGTCAGCTTTCTGTTGTTGGGACAAAACACTTGAGTCTATATCCCCAGTCCTGTAAGTTTAGGACTAAACACTAACACAGCTCAGTGGTAAAGCACCTGCCTAGCCTGTGTGAGGCCCTGGGTCCAAACATCAGCAACACAAAATAACAAGACAAACCATAAGGAGGAAAGACTTTATTTTGGCTCCTGGTTTCAGAGAGTTCAGACATAGCAGCTGGCTCCATTGCTTTGGGTTTGTGGGAGGCAGAACACCACGGCAGGAAACGAATGAAAGAGAAAAGATGCTCTCCTCATGGTGACGGGAAAGCAGAGAGAAAGAGGCTGGGTTCCCAATATCCCCTTCAAGATTGTGTCTCAAATAACATAACCTTAGACTCATCTGCTAAGGTTTCTATCACTTCCTAGGAGTGCCCCAGGCTGAGGACCAGTCTTCAATGTGTGGCTATTGGGAGACATCAAAGATCCAAACTCCTGCTGGGGAGCAGGATGCTCAACTTGTGTCTTTGAACACCCAGGCATGGTGGCTGCTGACAGTGGAATTGTGAAGTGGTGGTTTTTGTTTCAGTATACAGAGCGGGATTTAAGAAAGGAATGCCATTTTTAAAAATTATTATTTGTTTTACTTAGTTACACATGACAGTACAGTCATCTTGAGATATCATACATTTGAATCAAATGGGGTATAATTACTCCTTTTTCTTAGTGTACAGGTTGCTGAATCACATTGGTCCTACAGTCACATACAGTCACATACATACAGCAATTAGTAGTGTCTATTTTATTCTGCTGTCCTTCCTATCTCCCCTCCCCTCCCCTCCCCTCCCCTCACTTCTCTCCACCCAATCTAATGTGACACACTTCTCTTTTGTTTTTCCCCTCACATCATCATACATGTAATCTGTATAATGATGAGGATCTCCTTCCATCTTCAGTGCAATTCCCATTCTCCCTCCCTTTCCCTCCCACCTCTCTTTCCTATCGAGAGGTAATTTTCTTCTCATGCTCTTCCTCCCTACCCCATTTCGTGTCACCTCCCTAATATCAGAGAAGACATTCGGCATTTGCTTTTCTGGGATTGGCTAACTTCACTTAGCATAATCTGCTCTAATGTCATCCATTTCCCTGCAAATGCCATGATCTTGTTATTTAGGAATGCTATTTGTGAAAATGTTATCACCTTGTATCCAC
Source organism: Callospermophilus lateralis (assembly GCF_048772815.1). Classification (NCBI taxonomy): domain Eukaryota; kingdom Metazoa; phylum Chordata; class Mammalia; order Rodentia; family Sciuridae; genus Callospermophilus; species Callospermophilus lateralis. Next base: position 104,423,508 of record NC_135313.1, on the reverse strand, counting down.
ATAAACTTTCTGTTTTGTTCTTTGGTGTTCTAGTTTTCTTTCTAAGATTATTGCTTATGCTAAACATTTTCACCTAAGTTATTGGCTGTGTGGAAGAAGCAGATCATTCTCAGCCACCAACAGAAGTCAAGATGAATCTTCTCTAACCTCTCACGTTTTTTTTTTTTTTTCTAATTCTTGGTCCCAGAATCACATGTGTTTGCAGTATATCTTCCAGATGTGTCTCTACTTGCATTGTGAGTGCTTTGGTTCCATTCTCTCAGAATAACCAGACTGATCTATTTCAACTCTTCTACTGAAAACTCTGCAGAATTTGTATCACTTGTGGACAAGACAATAAACATAACATTTAGCTCCATGTTAAACATCTTCCTGTCTAGTTATAACTTCATGATCATATGACTGTATGCTTACCAAAGTGAGCAATTTTTATTCTGCACACATGATACACTATAAAAATAAATGTACTTGCTTCTCAGGGTTAATAAGAAAGAATATATATATAAAGAACTTGGAGCTTTGCCTCAAGAAAAGTCCTCAACAAATTTAGCTTTTGGAATTCATTTTATAGTGGTAACTACACATTTGACATATCTCACTGTTTTGGACTAGGGATGCTCCACCTGTACCTCGAAACATGTATGGATTTTCCTCTGGGTAAACTCATAACTCCCCAGTTCCCATCTCTTATATTGTTCTGTGAATCTCTGACTTATCCTTCAAAACACAATCCACAGGTCATTTTCTCTTAGGTACTTTCCCTATAAATGGAACAGCAGATTCCTCTTCATCATTACAACAGAAGGTTATCCTTCTGCAATTTCCTCTTTCCCATCTGTGTTTATCAGTGCTCTGGATCCCTCCTGAAGACAAGAATGTTTTGGCATAACAAACAACACTTTATAGGAGCTCATTAAAAAAAAAAAAAAAACAACAACAGCAAAACAAGATGGGAAAAACTCTAAAGAAACATGGTCCACAAAAGAAAAAAAAAAGGGTGAAATTATTTGTAAACAATATTAGTATATTACTTATATGTTGATCATAATGCAATTTTGTGGTAGTAAGATTTTGTGAGCAAGTGTCTATGTGTTGTGAAGCAATGCAGGACTAAATGCAACAACCCAGTATTGTAATAACCCTTTACATTGGCATAATTCAGGTTTAGCATCCTATGCATTATTAATTGATCTTAATTAAAGCAGAGTATTGGGAAGAAATGAATTTTAAAATGTCACAGAAAATTTTCTTTGGCTAGGTACTGGAAATGGAAAGAATCAGAGAAACACAACCCAAATGTTTTAAAAAAAGCCAAAAAAAAGAAATAAAGAGTATGTTTCATTTCAAGTAATGGAAAGGCTCTGGTTCAATTTCTGAAATATATTTAAACCCCATAAATAGGAAACCACTGCATATTTCTGACCTAGTCTCATCTGATCCCTTGACTTGCTATTCTAGTAAAGTGGATATTGGTTAATTGCACAGTTTATCAATCTGCAAACTGCACTGAAGTCCAGATGCTCTTTAAAATGTAATCATTCTACATAAATAGTGTTGCAGTTTTCATTTCAATTTTTGATCTCATCCCAGTAATACAATATTTTCTCATTACATTTCACTATAGATCGTGCCCTGACATTATTTTCTGTACTTACTCACCAAATGCTTCTTTAGGCTGTCCTTCCAGCAATATATGCATTCTGTCAAAGTGGGAACTCTGTGTCCTTTCAACTGGGTGGCATCCTTCCTAGTCAGGAGCACTTTCTATGTCATTAAAATCAGTCTAGGTAAATGGGAGAAAATGCAGAATAACATTCTACAACTTTGACCCTTGAAATGTTTTCTTCTCTCAAAGAAAAATTCATTAATCAAGATCCTGAATTTCACACTTGTAATTTTTCCTCCCATATGGATAATACAGATGATGTTTTATAGCAACATAGGAAAACAGAAGGGTGACTCTTGGAAAATATAGAATGTCACCTTATAAATTAAGGTAAACATTTCAAAATTTTTAAACACTATTGCTTTTCAGAGAAATAACAATGTGATAAATAATATGCACATGAGTTTCAAATGATGTCTCCACTAAATTTATATTTGGTTATTATAAGAAAAATTGAATATATTCAAATTAAGAAACATTCTAATGTGGAAAATCTTTTCCATTTGTGATAGTATCCAAAACAAAATAAGTAACACACATAAAATGAACAAGAAGAAGAAATGTGCACTTTCCCTTTGAAGAAAACTTTAAATCTGAAATTACAAAAGATAAAGTTAATACATTAGATTATAGAAAGTTAAAATATCTTGAAGGAAAAAGCACTGCTAAAATACATGTTTCTGGTCCAAGTTATAGACATTTGCCATTTAGTTGACTTTCATTTCCCCATTCCCATTTTCCCATGGTATTTTTTTAATTGCTGTTGTTTGGACATAGTTCCCTTCCCCATGTAGCTCATTTGCTTTGAGGAAAGATCATCTTACCTCAAATTTAAAAGCCACTCTAATTTACTTAGATCACGCAACGATTTCTAATTATCTAGCTACCATAATGGGTTAGCAGTGGCCTGAACCAGTCAAAAGTGCATTCACATATTTTACTTAGCCATTGCTAAGATGGCAGGTACCCAGGATTGATACCGTTGGTTATCAGTGATGAGTTCTGCTTCCTCAAATGTTGAAGTTTGAACATTAGAGAAGTGCTAAGGCAAGCATATAAAGCAGGTTTTATTTACAAAATAGTAACACAGACTTCTGGGGTGGAGAAGGGATCCCTAGCTGGTATTCTGGTATCCCAAGAAGTGAGAGCATTCTGCCCCTTTTATACATTTTAGACTTTCTTTGTTCTCCTGTTCTCTTCCTCCTTTTCTTTCCCCTGCCTGAAGATGTGGTTAGGCCCAGGAGATGCTGGTGGGATGGCCAAAAGGTGAGAAGCAGATGGGCAGGGGCAAGGGCCAAGTGGAGTGATGGGGCGGGAAGGGAGCAGCAATCCAGTAGGCATTAATTAGCAGCTCCCTGTCTGTTCTGGGGGTGCTTCATTAACAACCTTCTGGGAGGAGCAGTATAGGCAGGTAATCTTGGTAATCAAAGCATTCTGGAGATATGAACATTCCAATTTCCCAGGGGTGGTCTCCAACATCCCAGACTCAAACTGGCCTCCATTTTCCCCATCCAACTGGATTACCTATGGACACTAACTGCCTGTCTTTAATTCTTGCTTCATGAAAACCACTTCAACAGTAAATTCGTTGTTGGACTCAATAGAAAGAAACATGAATTATATCAAGTCACTGAGATTGGGAGCTTTTTAAAATTCCTTTCCCCATCCTAAGTAGTAGTGTTTACTAAGGGAGAGGATTGCATTTAATAGCCTTGTGGAAGGGGGCATAACCTATGCCTTTTGTATGGCATGCTGAGGATTCATTTCTGAGTTAAAATTTTGACTACCTCGTGTCAGCACAGAAATTCAGTTAACTAGATTTTCTTTAGGATCAAATAGCCTTAGAAGAATCGCTTTGCAAATGTATTCCAAAGTGACATTGAGGTTAAAAAGCTAATTAGCCAATTTGGGAATGAAAGGGCTTATTTTGGTCATTGAATGAGAGTTTCAAATACAAATGGATGAAACGTATAAGGGTCCTCTTGGCTTTATTTTGGGTAATTTTAACTTGGTTATGAACAAAGCTGAAATTGACTTAGACAATAAGGAAGTGTTAACACATTTGAAAAATGTCCCTTCCCCCAACAAAGTCATATGTTGGTTATCTAATCCACTGCATCTAAGAATATAACTTTATTTGGAAATAGAGACTTTGCATATAAAATTCCTTAAACTGAGATAAGTAGGGTGGATGAGTCCATATCTAATATGATTGGTATATGTATCGAAGAGGAAAATAGAGACACACGCAGGGATAACGTAATGCTAAGAAGAAAACAGAGATCAGGATAAGGCTTCTGAAGTAATGCCAATCATCTCCAGAAAACCACCCAAAACTAGGTGAGTCATAAAAAAGATTCTTCTTCACAGTCCTTCAGAAGCAACCAGCTGACTCTTTAATCTGACTTCCATTACCCAATTTAACATACAACCTCAAAGATCACTTTATTAGTTTCCTAGGGTTGCCATAACAAATTGCCATATATTTGGTAGATTAAAAAAGTAGAAATTTATTCTCTCACAGTTCCGGAGACTAGAAGTCTGAAATCAGAGGGATAGAGAATCTACTCCATGACTCTTTTCCAGACTTGATGGTTGCTAATGATTCTTGCTGATCCTTGGCTTGGCTGCTCTCCTATCTCCACCTGCATCTCCACATGGCCTTTTGCTCTGCATGCCTCTGTGTCTATTTTCCCTTCTCTTTCATTATAGCTGATCACTCACTTATCATTGAGGTTAGAGCCCACTCTTATGCAGAGGGATCTCATCTGGAGATCCTTACCTGACATGGGCAAAGACACTCATTCTGCTTAAGGTCACATTTTGAGACTCTAAGGAGACATTCCTTTTCTGGCCACAATTCAACCCACTACCGTCATCACAGAGATGAGATGGGGAGCCACGGTGGATATATATATACATCATTTTCTCACATTTTAATGGTTAAAACTACTTATGTGTCTCTCAGTGTGAGGTGACTAAGGAATGGATCTTCTGGTGTAGAGTGGATATATGATGTCTGAGGAATCAGCTATCCTTGGTTGCAACACCACCATGTTTGGAACCTAGCTATTCTTCTCCATAATATCCTGATAGTTCTGTAACAGAACTGTCATATGATGAGTTAAAGCAGTTGAAAAGGAATAGCAAGGAGTGCTGCTGTACTTAATTGTCCAGAGCACCTGGTCAATCTTGAGAAATCTCTTCAGGGTTATCCAAAAGCAGAGCACTCTGGCAGCTTTGTTGTAGAACTGCCCTTGGAAACATCATCTAGTGGACTGTCACAATTGAATCTTCTACCTCTATTCCCCTATGTGGCAGCTGCAACTTGAGGTTCTAAAGGAATAATTTTAAACATTATCCTTGACATTTTCTGCTTTTGGACCCTCCCGTGGAATAGATGCTTTCTTTTGCTTACAACAGATAACTTATCTGGGTTCTACGTTAGTCCTGAGTCATATCCCATATTAAACTCTACATGATCCCTTATTAGAAAAATAAATACATAAATAAAAATCATATTCTGGTGTTTTTGCAGATGTAACATACTTTAGTATGTGACATTACTTTGGCAATGACCTACCCAAGATTGTATTCCACAGTAGTGCTGGCAGGTGTTTGAGTTTGCAACATCAGAAAGGCATGGCAGAGAACACACTCACAATTCTGTGCTCAAGCACCCCCATTGGGATTATTTATACATGGCGACAAACAAAGATTGGTATGACTAAATTGCCCCAGTGATTAATTAGCAAAATATCTTGGCAGAAACAGGTATTCTCTGAACCCTTCTCAACAAATACAATTCACTTTATCTCTAAATATACTCATAGGAAGCAGAATAATTTGGATCAGAGAAGATGATCGGAAAGTGAATTGTGAAGAATTCAAAGATGATTGGCCACAATTTACTTAAGGCTCTCCAGCCTATCTCAATAAATATAATTATGCATTAACTCTATTTCAAGCACTTTATGTATACTAATTTGTTCAGGTATTTCAGAAACATTGACAGGCCTTATTATTTCTATTTTTCAGTGAAGAAAATTGAGGCCATAGGAAAGGAATTAATATAAGTCTACTTGATATTTGTTAAACATTGCTGTAGTGATTTTTTTTTTTTGTAACGTGAATGACTATTTTAAGATTTAGAAATCCTTTTCTTGACATTTCTAGGAACAAGCTTCAAAGTGTGGATGTTCATCTCATCCCATCCAGTTTCAGTTTTAACTTACCTTTGTAGAAATACATGTTTTATAAGACAGAGACACTTATAAACAGTAGATAGCCCTTCAAAACACTCTTTAGAGAAAGAAACCTTCTGTTTCTCAAGAAAGAGCCACAGCTTGAGAAGCACAATCAGTACATTTACTATGTTCTGTGTCTTCCACAAAATACTTAACCTCCAACCTCTGAAATTCTGATCTATGCTCTTCAAAACTCTGTGTGAGGTGTATTTGAAAGATTAAAAAAAAATTAACTGTATGTTCGTGTGACTTTATCCTCCCAGGTTAGAAAAAAGGCAACAAATACCACTTGCAAAGTGATCATTCATCTACAAGACTGGTAAATATAGCAAAACAGTTTTCTCTCATTTACTGTTTTTTTTTTCTCTTATGTGCCCTCTGAAATGTCAGAATACTTTGATTGAGCATGCAATGACTTGGCTTTTAATGCCAGATCCTAGACATAGCAGTCATGGGAATATGAGCTAGTTCTCATCTATGCATCTCATTGTTTTATTTATTAAGTAGAAGTGGGCTTGGATAAAATGTTAAGAGTACTTTAATCCACAACTTATTTTTCATTTATTCAAAATGAAGTGATTAAAAAAAGACAATCTAGAAATTTTATTACAAAATTTGACTTATTTTTTTTCATTTGTTTGTTTTTGATTCTGAGAACACAATCACAGGTCTATCCTAAGTTTTGGGAAGTATAATACCCTGATTTTTCAAAATGATAATAAGATACATGGTGAATATTATAAAATTCAATGTTTTATTTTGTGAAATAAAAAATTCCTATCTTGGAAAACTTACAAAATACATATCTTGCAGTTTTATTGCTGCTAATTTTGATGAAGAAGATCAATTTTGTATAGTTCATTTCAATCTAAATAAAATTCAAATTTTGTCTAAAAATCACTGAACATATATTTTTGGGGGGAGGTTACTGGGGATTGAATCCAGGGGTGCTTAACCACTGACCCACATCCCCATCACTTTTTATATTTTATTTAGAGTCAGGGTCTTGCTGAGTTGCTTAGGGTCTCCTTAAGTTGCTGAGGATGGCTTTGAACTTGCAATCCTCCTGTCTCAGCCTCCAGAGCCGCTGGGATTATGGGTGTGTGTCACTATACCCTAAATATATATATATTTTTATTTTAAAATCACATGTATAATGAATGTTTAAAACTGCTGCACTAAAAGATCACTAAGTTTCCTTTCAGGATTAATGTTCTATGATTCTATGAATGTAATGCTCAGTACCTAACATAAGATATCTTAATCTTAAGATATCTTAATCTTATTCATAATCTTAAACAATGTGTAAAAGAGACAAAATCTTCTTAAATATTGGATAAGGAGTGCTTTTCATAACCAAAGATAATTATTAAATCAAATAAATTTGTATGTGTAATGAGTAGATATTTAGATCTTGCTAAAAGCAGTGAAGAATCAATAAATGTATGTTGAGGTCAAAAGAAAAAAAATGGATAGAAAAGAATAGGAAGAAAAAGTTGATGTAGCATAACTTTTGAGTTATAATTCATATTTAATAAGATGCACTGTTTGTCTGCTTTCTGTTTCTATAACAAATACCTGAGAGTCAATTTAGAAAATGAAAAGGTTTAATCTGATTCACAGTTTAAGTTCATGATCAGTTTCCCTGCTGTTGCATCTGCGGTGATGCAGTACTTCATGGCAGAAGCATGTGGTGGAACAAAATCACTCATCTTATGGCCAGAAGGTGAAAATAGAGAAAGAGAGAGAGAGAAACAGACACATACTAGATTCCACCTATTCCCTTCAGGGCACACACTCAGTGAATTAAGGACCTCCCACTAAGTCCTAAAGGCTCTATACCCTCAAAAAAAAAAAAAAAAATAGTGCCAAACTGAGGAGTTATCCTTTTTTTGTTTGGGTACCAGGGATTGAACTCAGGTCCATTTAACCACTGAGCCACATCCCCAGTCCTGTTCTGTATTTTATTAACAGACAAGGTCTCACTGAGTGGTTTAGTGTCTGACTAAGTTGCTGAGGCTGGCTTTGAACTCCTGATCCCCTGTCTCAGCCTCCCAAACCACTGGGATTACAAGTGTGTGCCACTGTGCCCGGTAGAAGTAAGCCCTTAACACATGGACCTCACATATAAAATTCAAAGCACAATATATACATTATTTAATGGGCAATTGGACAACTTTTAATATGTGTGAGTGTGCATATGAGTTTATCATACAGTGATGATGATGAACATATTTATCACTGCCCCCCAAATTTCCTCATGTCCATTTATAATCTCTCAGTCTTCCAAGTAACCTGCGATTTGCTTTTTGTGTTCCTTGTTACAAGAGAGACATTATAATTTTCTATATAGAAAATTCTGGAAAACCTTCCATCAATCAAGGATGGACCAGACTCCTGTCCTTTTTATATCTTGTGTTCGAATACCTTGAATTTGATAGAAAATATAAAGGTTGAATTCAAGGGTATCAGATGATAGAGTTCATGCAGACTGGTGATTGATGAGGTGTCCTAGGTCAGTAGGTGCAGGGTTTTCTAGATGTTAACTCATTGCCTTGGGGAATATGGAAAGAAGCAGTTTCCTTTTCACAAGAGTGAGCTTGTGAAAAGCTCACCAAATTTCATGGCATACAAGGAGCCCCTGTAGAACCCAAGCGCCCTGTGAAAGCTGCAGAAGACTTCCCAGGGTCCTCAGCAGAGTTATGCACTGGTTCTCAGGATAGAATTCAGAAGAGCTTCTAGTAGTGGTTCAAGAATAAGTAGTAACATAACACATTGGCATAAAATTTTATAAGGCTGTATAAATAACTGTTACTTTTCAATTTTTATTTTACTTGGGAAACGAAAGGTGTAGCATTCAGAAGTTTCCTTCTCCAGTTCAGTTAAACAAAAAAAATTTTGGAATTATAATTTACAAATTTTCTTTTAATGAACTCCTAAGATGATTCCAAAAGGCTGTCATTTTATCAGCTGCTGGTGCAAGACCTTCCCCAAGAGTTGACTGGAGAGTATTTAACTGGTGTTCTTATCACTAACTGTTTTGCTTTCAAACAAACTTGAAAGTGCTATGCATAAACTTTGTCCTAGATATGCACAATAAACACTAGCTTGGTTAAAAAAAAAAAAAACACCACCAAAAATTCATTTAATGTGTTCTTTACAAAAAGGACCATTTTGCCAGTGCAGTAGTATAATCCTATAATCCCAATGGCTCTGAGGGCTGAGGCAGGAGGGTTCAAAGCCAGCTTCAGCAACTTAGTGAGGCCCCAAGCAACTCAGTGAGACCCTGTCTTCAAATAAAATACAAAATAGGGTTGGGGATGTGGCTCAGTGGTCAAATGCTTCTGAGTTCAATCCTTGGTTACCCCACCACACCAAAAAAAGGTCAATTTTTCTTCATATCTGTTAGTATCTTTAAATCAGTTCATTTTTCTAACTCTAACACAAACCTGAAACTATTTTAGATATGGTTTAACTTTTGTATATTATTTTAGTTGTTAAAATTAACTGAAATAATTGATTAATAAATTTAGCTTCAATACTAACAATACCCAACATATTCAAATATTAAATATTCCACTGGGAACCAGAAAATTATCAACATTATATTTTATCTGTTCCTGTAAGATTAAATTAAAGTAACATCTTTTATTTCGACCTATGTTGGGAATCTCTGTAAAGAATTTTTTTGTAAAGGTTTATTTAAACTAGATAATATGTTTCCATTTCTAAGAAAAGGAATGGACAGTGCTTCCTCAGTATCCACAGGGGATTGACTTAAGTGTTCCCACCTCAAATCAGGGGTATTTCATCAACTTTTTTTCTTGTAGTAGCTTTGTAGATATAAAGATTGTATGTTCTTTATACATCCTAGACACAGCTCACCCTAAGTGGTGGCAAAGTAGGGTTCATGGTCTAAATCTGACAATTAGAAAAACAAAATAGTTTTCCAGCTAAGAATATTTTTCATGTTTTTCAGTAGTTGTCTTCTAAATGGTTATATATAACCACATGAATAATGCTCTAAAATTTGTGGTTTAAGATTGTAAAATCTAAAGTATTCTTCAATCCCTTGAGGAAAAAATTGCCAACTTCTGCTGTAAATGATTTCTAGTTCAAAAGTGCCCTCTTCTGTCAATGTATCAAAATATCATCCACTTAACAGATTTGTGGGGGCATGGGGGTGTATGCCACATAGAGCAGATTTCTGTAATAGTGTACTAGGCCTTTTGTAGCAAACTGCAAAAAATACAGGGCATCTGTGTCTTCTAGTCTTCTTATTAGAACATCAATCTTGTATTTGGAGCCCACTCTAAATGGTTCTATCTCAATACTTTTCACTGTTTCTGTTTGCAATTATCCTGTTTTCAAATAACATTACATTTCTTACGTTGAGTAAATAAATTCCGCATTCAAACAAGGTAGATATGAATTGCGGCAGGTGGGGGACTCTTTGGCACACTACAGTGTGGATTATGATAAGTATTTTGTTTTATAGGACAACACAAATGTCCTCTTTGCATCTTTTGTTCATCAGGATTTCAAGTGGATTGTCTGACCCTCTCATTTACCTTCTTTTTCCCCTAAAACAATTATTTTAAACTGCCTAGTTTTGCAATCACTTATAAGTCTCTCCATATATCTAGTGTTGTTATATGTTGGGTTATTTTCTTCATTAGCTTTTCTTTAACATAAGAAGAACATTTTCTTTCTGGAAATTATTTACTCTGTTCTAGAAAGATTTTCATTTTCTCTTGATCTATTTGGATTTATTTGTGTTGCTGGAGCTTAAAAGAATTATTCTGACAGAGATTGAAAACTGATTTCTACTTATATATAAGTTGAAGTTTAGTCAACTACCATTCCTAAATGACTTTCCCTAAAGTGTAAATTCTGTTACTTATTATTTAATTTATTCATTTATTGCAGTAATGAGGATCAAACCCAGGGCCTTGTGTGTGCTAGGTAAGTGTTCTACTACTGAGCTATTTCCCCCAGCCCCAAAGTCTGAATTTTAAATAAAAGTTATGAATTTTTGCTACTTGACCATAAACTACAGTAGATTATAAAGATACTTTTTATACATTTTCTCCAACTTGAAAAGATATTACTACGTTTAAGATTCAATTGCTTGTTAAACTATATCTATATGAAATAATACATGTTGCAAATGTAAATTCCTGTTCAATCAATGAAACAAATACAAGTGTCTCTGGGCTAGGAATACAAAACTGCCCCTGCTTGAGTAAAAGAGGGAAAACCAATACTCATGCAAATATCTTACAAATGATCATTTACCTATTAGCTAAAGTATAGTTTTGATTATTATTTATTGTGGTTATTAATAGTTTTATATAATTTTCAACCCATTAATTTAAACAAACGATAACAATTGTAATAAGATTAAAAACTTTTGGTTCACTTACCCCAAAAAGTCTAGAGTTAAATTTTACTTCATCTATATCAAAATCCAGGTCAAATTATAATGCAGACTTTTCATATCTTGCCTTAAAATTAGCATTCTCACAATATGTGGTGACAGCAGAAGAGGAAGATATTTTATTCAAGCAACAGCTCTGGGAAAATATATACAAATGATTCAAATCGACCTATTTAGGTTCATTTAGCCATTTTCAACCAATATCTGTGGCCAAAAGAGAGAGAGTACCTTGACAGACCAAGTCTAGTTAACATGCCTACTATTTGGTCCGGGGACATGATATTGGCTCTATATAAATACCTTGACTCAGGAAAATTACTAAGGAACTGGGAAGAGGTGGCTACCCAAAGAAAATGATGTCAATCTATGATATTTCCCTCAGTCCCTTTAGTTCATACCAAAACATTGATTTCTATTGCTTAAAGTTGTCCCTAGTGAACATGCATTGCTTTTAAAATAAAAAGTATAAAAATTATCATCATATTAAAAATGTAGCTGGTCAAATTAAATTAATAATTATGATATAGTAATTAAGCTATTTATTTTTGACCATGTTCAGAAGCTCACTCACTGCAAATAATCTTCTTAATGACATTGTTCTCATCCTATCAATTCCTGAGAATATGGCTCAGAGGAAGATGATCTATCTGGTCTCTATTAATCAGGTGGCATATGGGCTGAAACCTCTAATGTGATGACCTCAAGATAAAATTCTACATGAGCAGATTTACACAACCCTGCTGACTTTGGCTCTGCCATCCTCACCTTGTTTATTAAGACAGGTGCTACTGTCTTCTCTCTGCATGCAGTTGATTGAGGAGGAATTAGTGAGGTTTATCATTGGCTGCATCCAAAGTGCAGCTAAACCAAGTGGGAAGTCCACTCTTATCTCTTTTCATAATTCACAAATCACTTCTGAAGCAGATAAATTCTAAGAGTTATTAGGAAGCCACATCTCAGGTATAATTTTGACTGAAACTTTTTTAAATGGAGAAAGGAAATAAAGTGAATTATGACTTTAACTTCTGGGAGAAAATATTACAGTATAGAAATTGATTATCAAATATTAGCTTTTTTCCACATTATAGTTGTCACTAGAGTAAAATAAACTAATTTCTTTGGTGCAGGAGATGTATTTATCCAGCAAGATTAAATGGGTAAGAGATGCATGCAATGGCAAATAATTAACAGCAATGAAGTTATTGATACTTTACTTGAGCAATATAAATGAGACAAAATACATAGTAATAATTTGTATTTTGTTCTTTTAATTTTAAGTTTTCATGTTGAGCATTTCCTAATTCTAGTAATATTCCTTGTCAAAAATATTTTAATTGTAGAAAACATGTTGTCAAGTAGTTTTGGTGTTACTTTGCTAGCTTCTTATTTTATAAATGTTTCCAACTTTCTGGAATCTTAAGTGAAACCTTTTTCTGTACTTAGAAATATTCTTAAAGTTATATTTTAAGAAATGCAAGATTGGGGCTGGGGTTGTGGCTCAGTGGTAGAGTGCTTGTCTAGCACATGTGAGGTGCTGAGTTCAATCCTCAGCACCACATAAAAATAAATAAATAAATTTCCAACTACAACTAAAAAAAAAAAAAAATATATATATATATATATATATATATATATATATATATATATATATAAAGTGCAAGACTGACATTTTAAAGCTCTTGATATACAATTCCATTGTTCAAAAACTGTATTGACTAAACAATAGTATATTAAATATTAAATAATATGCAAAACTTATTCATAATTATTTGACAAAAAATAGCTTTTTATTTACATTCTCATTCAATTTGCCCATTTTTAAATTTTTCTAACCAAGACATAAGCACTTAATGATTGTTAAAGTAATGTTCTTTACACGTTTTCTTAAATTTCTTCCTTGGATAGAAGATATTAAGGAATATAATGAGCATATGCAGTATAATTATAAAATACATAAAACATCAAAACCTCACAAATAAATAATTTTTTATCAAAAAATTTAATTTTTATTTACTCAAAACAGCCTCTCTTAATGATCAATGAAATAACAAACAGCCAGAACTCTATGTTTTGGGTAAATTGCAGCTGACTCTTTCAGACTGTGTCAGAAAAACTAGATGTCAGAGTGGACCTGTTGTCAGTTAATCTCTTGGAAAGCTGATCCACACACACACACACACACACACACACACACACACACATACACACACACACACAGTTCTAATAAGAACATAGAGAAGGCAAAAAGGGAGAGTCTGCATGCCCCAGAAGTACCAGTTCCCTTTGTTTCTTCACAGAATTCACTTATGTGTAATAATGTCATGTGTTCTACTGAATCAGTTAGAAAATTTTTTTCAGCCTAACAAGTTACAGGGGCATTCATGCTGTGCAGCAGGAATGCATGAACATGTCTTTCATATTGAGAGCCTCAATATTTTTTAAAAGGTTTCATTTAGACATACCAAAAAGGGAACTTCTCTAGACAGTTTTCTTTTACTTCTCAAGACAATTCTTCTTTAACACCAAATTATATTCCTAGAACATTACACTCTTATTGTTTCTTCAAACAGCCAATTCCACAGTTTGGGTGATGTTAGATGATCCATCTGTTTGTCTTATGGCAGGTTGGGCATCTAGTATCAAGTCCCTCCCTACAAGTCCTTCCTCCTTTGCTTGACTGATAAGGTCAGGAGGCCCCAGGGCCTGTTAGGGCTGAAGTGGACGAGGGGTTGAGGCAGAAGAGGAAGCAATTCCTTCTGAAAGTAAGGATCTTCACAGCATAGAAGAAGCCCAATGTGAGAAGCTGGTTATAAGAAAGAGATTTCGTTGCACCAACTGCTTATCCTCATTTAACGTGACCCCCTGGAAGGTACAGTCACCTCCTGTTGACTGGAGTATAGAAGGAAAAACCTGTCCATTTTTTATGTTTGAGGAACTTTTAGGGGGCTGGGAGGATTGCTTGTAGCTGTCAAGGGACGAAGTCAAATGCAAACAACTTTAAGACACTGCTGCTACATCTGCACCTCTAACTAGACACTCCCGGCTTCTCAGGCACCAGAGGATAACCATTTGCCAGCAAAGGACACAGAGTGCACAAGCTTAATACTTGCTGTGGGTTAGACTTTCCATGGCCTCTGATGAGATTTTTAAGGTCAGTCACATATAAAAGTAGATAAATATATCTAGTAGTTTTTGAGAAAGTAGATGGTTTGTGGCTCATTTGTAAGAGTACAATCTACTTAGATTTTATCTGCTTATTGAAAAAGTCATGAGATTTTTGAGGAAAGATATATTAATGTCGATACCATGGTATCAGCCCACTCTTCAGTGTGCCAATATGTGCTGTCTCTCCTCCCTGTCACAGCCTCTCGCTTGGTGGCTCACTGGAGTCTCTGAATCTGCAGTGACTGGTATGTTGTACCAGGTAATAAGATTATATGTGAGGCAGGAGGATTGCAAGTTGGAGGCCACCCTGGCAATTTAGTGAGGTCTTGTCTCAAAATAAAGTTTAAAAAAGGTCTGAGAGTGTATCTCAGTGGGAGAGCCCCTGGGTCCTATTGTCAGTACCAGGGGGAAAAGATTATGTGTGACACTCTTATCCTTTGCTCACTCTTGCAAAAAACGGAAAATGAAAAAGTCTATTCTTTGTATCCTAGAATGGAGCAGGAGAAAGAAAAGACAACTATGATCTATAATCACTCAAATACATATGTTATTTGAAGAAAGTTTCTAAGAATCTTAGAGGTAGAAGAGAATGAAAAAGGTGTTGAGAATCATTGCTTGAAGGCATGGTTCCCTCCCTGTCTCCGCAGTCCAGATCAGCCTAATTTGTCTCCTCTGCAGGTCTTTCCAGGTTAACGACTTTCTTTGAAAATAAGGCACCGACACAGAATGTGGTGTTCCACAAGTGTGACAGCACACACAAGTGTCCCCCTTGAGTTTGTACTCTAGCTCCCAAGACCTGCAGCACATCACTGATAATGTGCTGTCCTCCTGTTTGGAAAATAGAACCAGAAGAAATGTTTCCAGCAGATATTATTCTTCGGGATATTTCCTTCCACTCCAAAAGGGTTGGTTGATATTTTCAACTCTAGTATATTAATCTCTCTGGGCTCTCTAAATAAGTTCTTCTGGAGAATAAAAAAGAATGCATAATTTAACATCCTAATATATCTATTATCTATCTTAGTCCATTTTCTCTTGCTGTAACAAGATATATGAAACTAGGTAATTTATAAAGAACAGAGGAGTATTTGGCTCAGGATTCTGAAGGATAGCAACTCCAAGAGCATGGTTCAGCATCCTCTCAGCATCTGGTAAGGGTCTCAGAGTTCATTATAACATGAGAGAGGCATAGTAGTGAAAGCCTTAGTAAGTGTGCTAGCTCAGGTCTCAAGTCCTCATATTAAGCCACTAATGCTAAATGGGAGCAACACCTTCATTGCCCAATCTAACTAATTACCTCCCACAGTCCCCCACCTCCATATTCAATCAGCAAACAAATTTGGGGAGATTAAGTTTCCAATACATGAACTTTAGAGTACATGCTCAAAATATAGCATTATTGACTTATCTGTTAGAAAGCTTCTTCTTTCAAATAAAAATTATTTGGGAAATAAATTGCTCTTATATTTTATTGTATTTTGCAAACAGTTTTGATTAATTTGGGGCAAAGATATGAAGAATGCTATTTTTTATGACATGCGTTTGCATAAAATAATCAATATCTGTTGGAATGTTGAAATGATTTTAAAAAAATAAAGATCCCCAAAATTATAAATCCAAACTGATTTTTACCAAGAAATCATACCAAATATACCTACAAACAAGATGTATAAAGAAAAGGCTGTAGAAGAAAGAGAAAAATGGATTATTCCTACAATCTCCCTGGTCCTGGCAGAGTAGGTGTGATAGTTTAAGGAAGCAAAATGCTTAGAACACAAATATCCTATATTAGCAATATATGAAACAGCTCAGGTGTAGGGTATGAGAGAACATCACACTGAACTGTCTTTACCTAGACAAAAGAGGTGAGGTAGATGAGAGAGAAGGTAGGGGGAAGAGTTGAGACTAAAAAGGAAAAAAGAAAGGAAGAAATATTAAGCAAGTCATTAACTGAAATTTAAGATTTAAGGAAACATATGGTCTTTGGTAAAAACAGCCTTCAAGGACTTATTCAGGCTGTATTGCCTGAAACATCTGTGTTGCTGTTCTACAATAAGATGTTGGCTTATTTTAGGCCAGATGTTTGCAATGTAACAGAAATCACTGCTTTGTATCTCATTTGGAACACAAAATTCAGTTTACCTGTCAGAATCAAAGGTGGAGATATTTGTTCTTTAATTTCTATATTATTTAAAGACAAAGACAATTTTTCAAATTATGAAAATGCAAGCTAAACAATTAGCAAGTTACTAAGTTTAGAGGAAATTTAAAAAGTCAGATGTTAGAAGTCACTTTATTAGTCTCCTGGGACTACCATAACAAATTGCCACAGACTGGGTGCCTTTAACAACGTAAATTATTCCCTTAGTTTTAGAGGATGGAATTCCAAGACCAAAGTGTCTGCAGGTGAGGTTTATCCTGAGGCTTCTCTCCTTGGCTTGCAGATGGCCATCTCCTCCCCATGTCCTCACGTGGTCTGTGCAGATAGATGCTTGATGTCTCCTTGTGTTTCTGAATTTATTGTTCTTATAAAAACCACACTAAGGCCCTCATTTAAAGTTAATCATGGACCCACTACATTACCTGCTGCCAGAGAGAAACACCATGCCCACGTGGAGAGGAACACCTGTGCTGCATGTCCCCATGCACCAACATATGGCTCCACCCAAACCACCTCCATCTTGGGACATTGCAGCCACCGCCATAGCCCTCCCCACATGGTAATCTCCACCATGGAACAACACACAGGGCCAGGAGGCAGCTGCCCATCCCAGCACAGCACACCACACTGCAGCATCACTGAATAGGCCACCTAATGCCATCATACCACCCATCCTTCCAGCCCCATCTCTGAAAGCGGTTGCCTCCATCTTCAGACACCTCCACTGCCATCTTAGGTTACCTCCTCAGCCATCTTTAGCTGGGGTAGCTTCCACCTTGGGACACTGACTGGAGCCTGGAATCCCAACATCAAGGCTTGACACTACTGCCACCACCAACTAGGGGCATGTCTGCTTCCATTTATGGAGAACAATCAGGACCTGGAAAACTATTACCGAGGTCCCGGTGGAGCCGGTTATTCCGAGGTATCTGTACTAGGTGTGCTAACAGACACCATCCTGGTGCAGAGGCAACATTGGGCCTTGAATGGGGTTGCTTCGCTCTCTTTTTTTCTCCTGCTAACAGCCAACTACTTTCGATTACCCTTTCACTCATCCTATAATCTAATAGCTCTATATTCTCACATCCTACTTCATAAACATTACAGCCTACTCCCCCACCTCTGTCTACCATTAGAAACTGTAAACCCTTATGCAAACCTATTGGCTGTATTGTACAAGGTAACCAAGCTCAACATTTCTGTTTGTAGCAACAAATCTGTAAATGTCAAAATAGAAGCTAATTGATTTATGGATGCATATTGGTGGAATTAGGTACTGATATCCCCCTTAAAGGAGAGGTATTGGTAACCTACAGGTGATACTACAAAATTATAGGGTAAAAGCTGGAATACCTCAGATCTGTACTGTAAGAGAGAAAGACACATAAACAACATGAAAAATCAAGGGAGGAAAGTGCCCCCCACCCAAAAAAAACCAAGATACTACAATAATAGAGTGCATTGATAGGGTAGTAGATGAAATGTCAGAGAAGGAGTTCAGAATGTATATAATTAAAATAATCTTCAAATTAAAGAATGACCTAAGTGAGCAAATACAGGCAAAAGTTGATTATTCCAACAAAGAGATAAGGGAGCAAATACTGGTAGCAAAATATTACTTTAAGAAAGAGATACTGATTCTGAAAAAAAAAATCAGAAATCCTTGAAATGAAGGAAACAATAAACAAAATAAAAAACTCAATAGAAAGAATCACCAACAGACTAGACCACTTGGAAAACAGAACCTGAGACAACAAAGACAAAATATACCATCTTGAAAATAAAGTTGATCACACAATGAAGAAAGTTGATCACACATGGTAAGAAACCATGAACTGAACATCCAAGAATTATGGGAAAGCATCAAAAGACAAAACTTAAGATTTATCAGGATAGAAGAAGGCATAGAAATTCAAACCAAAGGAATACACAATCTCTTCAATGAAATAATATCAGAAAATTTTCCAAATATGAAGAGTGAATTGGAAAATAAAATACAAGAGGCTTACAGGACACCAAATGTAGAAAATTACAACAGATTCACACCAAGCCTCATTATAATGAAAATACCTAGCACACAGAATAAGCATAAAATTTTAAAGGCTGCAAGAGAGAGGAATCAGATTACATATAGGGCCAGACAAATTCGTATCTCAGCAGATTTTTCAACCCAGACCCTCAAAGCTAGGAGATCCTGGAACAACATATACCAAGCTCGGAAAGAAAATAGATGCCAGCCAATAATCTTATATCCAGAAAAATTAAGCTTTAGATTTGATGATGAAATAAAAACCTTCCATGATAAAAGTTAAAAGAATTTACAGTAAGAAAGCCTACACTGTAGTACAATCTTGGCAAAATATTCCATGAGGAAGAAATAAAAACCAACAATGTAAATCAACAAAGAGAGGAACGACACTAATGGAAAGACCAAACAAAGGAGAAACCAAGTCAAGTTGAAAACCAAAAATAACCCAAAATGTCCAGGTATACAAATCATATTTCAATAATAACCCTGAATATAAATGGCCTAAGCTCATTAATTAAAATACATAGACTGACAGGTTGGTTTTAAAAATAAACCCCAATAATATGCTGCCTCCAAGAGACTCATGTCAAAGGAAAAGAACCACATACTGAAGGTAAAAGGATGGGAAAAAACATACCACTCACATGGGCTGCATAAACAAGCAGGGATTTTCATCTTCATGTCAGATAATTGGACTTTATACCAAAGTTAGTGAAAAGGGATAAGGAAGGTAATTTCATACTACTTAAGGGAATCATGCGTTAACAAAACATAATAATCATAAATATCTATATCCTAAACAATGGGTCATGTATGTATATCAAACAAACCCTTCTCAAATTCAAGAATCAAATAAACCTTAAAACAATAATACCGGGTGACTTTAACACACCTCTCTCCACCACTGGATAGATCTTCCAAACAAAAACTAAACAAAGTAACCATGGAACTAAATAAAACAATCAATAATTTGTACTTAATGGACATATATAGAATATTCCATCAAGCAAAGAGTGAATACACTTTTTTTTCCAGCAGCACATGGATCCTTCTCCTAAGTAGACCAGATGTTATGCCACAAAGCAAGTCTTAGCAAATACAAAAAATAAAAAATAAAAAATAGAGATAGTACCCTCCATTCTTTCTAACCACAATGGAGACTAAGTAATATGCTATTGAATGATGCATGGATAACAGAAAAAAATCAGGGGGAGATTTAAAAAAAATCTTAGACATAAATGAGAACTCTGATACAACATATCAAAATCTCTGGGACACTATGAAGGCAGTACCAAGAGGAAAGTTCAATGCATTAAGCTCATTCATTAAAAGAATAAAAAGCCAACAAATGAATGACCTGACATTACATCTGAAAGTCTTAGAAAAAGAGGAACAAACCAACACCCAAAGAAGTAGAAAACAGGAAATAATTAAAATCAGGGATAAAATCAATGAAATTGAAACAAAAGAAACAATTGAAGAAAATTAACAACAAAAAACTGGTTCTTTGAAAAAATGAATAAAATTAATAAACCATTAGCCATGCTAACAAAGAGAGAGAAAACTCAAATTACTAAAATTCATGATGAAAAAGGAAATGTCACAACAGACACTATTGAAGTACAAAAGACAATTAGAAACTATTTTGAAAATTTATACTCCAGTAAAATCTCGAAGACAACAACAAATTTCTAGAGCATATGACCTACTTAACTGAACCAGGAGGATGTACACAACTTAAACATATCCAATCCAAGCAAAGAAATGAAGACATCATCAAAAGTCTACCAAATAAGAAAAACCCAGGAACAGATGGATTCTTAGCCAAGTTCTACAAGACATAGGAAGAAGAATTAATAACAATGTTCCTCAAATTATTCCATGAGATAGAAAATGAGGGAACTATTCAAATTCATTCTACAAGGCTAGTATCACCCTTATACCAAAACAGATAGAGACAAAGAAAAAAAATTTGAGACCAATATCCCTGATGAATATAGACACAAAAATCCTCAATAAAATTTTGGAAAATTACACACAAGAATATATTTAAAAAATAGTACACCATGATCAAGTAGAGTTCATTCCACAGATGCAAAGCTGGTTCAATATACAGAAATCAATAAACATAATTCATCATATTAATAAAATTAAACATAAAACATGATTATATCAATTTATATAAAGAAAGCATTTGATAAAAGACAACATCCTTTCATGTTCAAAACACTAGAAAAACTAGGGTTAGTAGGAACATACCTCAACATTGTAAAAGCTATCTATGCTAAACCCAAGGCAAACATCATCCTGAATGGGGAAAAAAAAAATGGAAGCATTCCCTCTAAAATCCAGAACAAGACACGGATGCATTCCTTCACCTCTTTCACTATTTCTATTCAACATAGTTCTTGAAAATCTAGCCAGGGTAATTAGATAAGAGAGATTAAAGGGATACAAATAGGAAAAGAAGAACTCAAACTATCATTATTTGCTAACAACATGATTCTATTCTCAGAGGATCTAAAAAATTCCACCAAACAACTTCTAGAATTAATAAATGAATTCAGCAAAGTAGCAGGATATAAAATCAATACCATAAATCAAATGCATTTCTATACATCAGTGATGAATTCTGTGAAAGATAAATTAGGAAGACTACCTCATTCACAACAGCCTAAAAAAAAAAAAAAAAAAAAACAACTTGGGAATCAATCTAACAGGAGAGGTGAAAGACCTCTCCAATGAAAACTACAGAACACTAAAGAAAGAAATAGAACTTAGAAGATGGAAATATCTCCCATGTCCTTGGGTAGACAGAATCAATATTGTCAAAATGGCCATACTACCCAAAGTGCTATATAGATTCAATGCGATTCCAATTAAAATCCCAATGTCATTCCTTATAGAAATAAAAAAGCAATCATGAAATTTATTTGAAAAAATTAAAAACTCAGAATAGCCAAAGCAATCCTTACTTAGCAAGATGAATGAAGCAGGAGGCATCACAATACCAGATCTCAAACTACACTACAAAGACACAGTAACAAAAATGGCATGGTATTGGTACCAAAATAGAAATGTAGACCAATGCTATGGAATAGAAGACCCAGAGAAGAACCCACATAAATGCATTTGTGTCATATTAGACAAAGGTCCCAAAAACATACACTGGAGAAAAGATAGCCTCTTCAACAAATGGTGCTGGGAGAACTGGAAATCCATATGCAGACAAATAAAACTGAACCCCTATCTCTCACCATACATAAAACTCAACTCAAAGTGGATCAAGGACCTAAGAATTAGAACAGAGACCCTGTGCCTAAGAGAAAAAAGTAGGCCCAAATCTTCATTATGTCAGATTAGCCCTGACTTTCTTAACAAGACTCAAAGAGCCCAAGAAATAAAATCAAGAATTAATAAATGGGATAGATTTAAACTAAAAAGCTTCTTCTCAGCAAAAGAAACAATCAATGAGATGAACAGAAAGCTTACATTTTGGAAGCAAATTTTTGCCACATGCATGTCAGATAGAGCACTAATCTCCAACATATATAAAGAACTCAAAAAAACTTAACACCAAAAAAACCAAACAACCCAAGTAATAAATGGGCTAAGGAGCTGAACAGACACTTCTCAGAAGAAGAAATACAATTGATCAACAAATATTTGAAAAACTGTTCAACATTCCTAGTAATTAGAGAAATACAAATCAAAACTACTATAAGATTTCAATTCATGCCAGTCAGAATGGCAGTTATCAAGAGTACAAGCAAAAATAATGGTTGGCAAAGATGCAAGGGAACGGGCACATTTATACATTGCTGGTGGGACTGCAAATTGATGCAACCAATCTGGAAAGCAGTGTGGAGATTCCAGCTATCCCATTTCTTGGTCTATACTCTAAAGCCTTAAAAATAGCATACTATAGTAAAACAGACACTTCAATGTTTATAGCAGCACTGTTCACAATTTCTAAACTGTGGAAGAAACCTAGATGCCCTTCAATAGATTAATGGGTAAAGAAATTCTGGTATATACCCAATGGAATATTTCTCAGCATTAAAAGAATAAAATTATGACATTTGAAGGTAAATGGGTGGAGTTGGAGAATATCATGCTGAGTGAATTAAGCCAATCTTAAGAAAACCAGGGTCTGAATATTTGCTCTGACAAGCGGATGCTAATCCATATGGGACGGGGCATGGGATAAGTGGAGGAACTTTGGAGGGGGAAAGGGGAGGCAGGAGGGGGCAAAGGGGCAGGAAAGATGGTGGAATGAAACAGACATCATTACCCTAGGTACATGTATGATTGCATGAATGGTGTGAATTTGCTTCACACACAACCATAGAAGTGAAAAATCCTGCTCCTTTTGTGTACAATGAATCGAAGAGCTTTCTACTGTCATATATAACTGATTAAAACTAATTTAAAAAAATGAAAAAAAATAAAATTTATCCCATTTTATATGCAATTCTCAATTCATATGGTCCCTAGCTATATTTTTGGTCTGTTTTCCTTTAATAATAAAGGTAAATTCATGATACATAAACCATACTGTTTTCTCACAAAATGTAAAGTTGTCCTTGTTTATTTATATATATATATATATTTAAATGTGGTTAATTATTTAAAAAATTCAAATCATCCAGAGCCCTGCTACTTAGAATTGTGTCAAATTGAAATGTCTGGGCTCCTCTTTCAGAAGTTTGTATTCAATAGCATATTTTTAAAACAAAATCAGTCCTATACTAAATTTAGTCCTTTTTGCTTTTTTCTTAAATACTGCTTTTTCCATTTACCCTTATGTTGAGCACGATTTCCACGAAAGAAAATAGTATATAATTCATTCATATTTCATAATGTTTTTCCTTTTCTCTTTCCATCTTGGCATACCCTATGTCACGTCTGTATCTTCCATATTTCTGGCAATAATAATCCCAGGCTGTCTACTAGATGAAGAAGGTTTCACAGCTTTCTCCATCACGCCCTGGTGGTGGGCTTGCCTGAACCAGGCTTTCCTCCAAGTCTGACTCTCCCACCTGCACGAGTATTTGGGAGGTTAGTTAGGACCATTCCCTCAACCTCTAGCTCTCTTTGTGGCCCTAGGTACCCAAACCCCTCTCCAAAGTATGTTATCTCTAACTTCTGTCCTACATCCTAATTCTTTGATAATAATAATGGTTCTCTTTCCCTGATTAAATACTGACTGATACAAATTTTCCTTTTCTTTGATTGCATACTTACAACTATAGTTAATAGCCATGATTATTTGTTTTATTTCTGATTTCATGGATTATGGCCTCATATAATTGATACTCAGATACATAAAATGCATTTGGTTGATATTAGTGGATTATTAAGCATTCAATTTGTATAGTTTTAGGAATAAGGTATACATAATATATAACCAATTTCTATTGATAAAAAAGCCAAGCCTTGAACACCTGTGCAAAGTATCAAGAAATAACTGGAAATATCATCAACTACTTGCAGTACTCAAAATATTTTACAGGAAATGATAAGTTCAGCAGAGGCAGAGGGGTTAAATGTATGAATTTGTAGTCCAGTAAATTCAAATTGAATCACATTTTCCTGGTCTACTGTTTGATAAATATTGTCTTTTTAATCCCTTAAAATGTCAATGCCTTCACATGTAAAATTGAGATGATAATATTTACTTCATGGATTTGTTAGAATTATTGAGAACATTCAATAAAATTCCTGGCACATAGTAAGTAATCATATTACATGGTGACTACTTAACTAACCCTCTATTCTAAACATACCACATACTTCAATTTTAATCAACAGCACTCACTGCACAATTTTTATAATTTTGGTTTTCTGTATAGAAAAAATTAGGTTCAGGTCCCTTTTCCTATACATAGAATATCTGCATTCATTTAGAAATATTTGTCATAATAAAAGCCGCTTGCGTCCCTCTGGAGAATAGTTTGGAAATACTTAGTAACTCTGATTCACTAACTGAGTAGAGACATGAGCAAGCCAAAAACATAGGCAACCCCAAATTATTCTTGGGGTTGCCTAAATTACCTACAGTTTCTCCAGCAGATTTGTTTCCTGATTCAAAACATGGGCCCTGTTTTACACCTTCTCAGGAAACATGATTGCTATTGAACACTGAACTACTTCCTGTGAACTGAAGTTCTCTGAAGAAGCTGTTTCTGGATTAAAGATCCAGTGGACTGCTGAACTCTGGCTGACTAGACCACCACGATTATGGAGAGATGGAATCTTGTAACTCATTAAAATTTTCTTGGACTACCTTTGGTCCTTCAATAGCCATATACCTCAACCTCTTTATCTGATATAATATACTCATAACCAATAGATAAGCTTTACAGAATGTATTACTAAGTTTAGCAAACCTCTAGCCTTCATTGACCCTCAAGCTAAAATGTTATAACATCTGAAACCTATAGATTTTCCTGCTTTCCATAGTCTGCCTGCCTGATGTTCCCACCAACCAACCTGGTAAATGTATTGATTTAAGAGTTTCCTTTGCTTTGTGACTACAAAAGTCCACGTGCCCTCTTCCACAGTGGAGCATATCATTCAAGGTAACATGAATCCATGTTCCCAGATCATGTTACACATTTGGCTCTGAACAAAGTATTTCTTATTTCATTTAAAGCAGGACCATTGTTTTATTTCTATATTGCGGAAAACAGAAGAAAGATGAACTCAGAGTCAAAAGTGCCCTCTGATCATCTTCCATGTTTACCTCTTCCCTTAGCTCAACCAGAATGTGATAGACTATTAAATATTAAAAGAAGGCAATGACTTCTTGGAAGAACAACAGACTAGTAGCATGAGTTCTGCCGTCAGATAAGACTGTGATTTCACTCCAGCTCAGACATCTGTTATCTCAGCATCTCTGTAGCATGCTTATAAGCTACACTGAGATGCAGATTTATCATCTGTAATAGGAAAGTGATAAATCCTACCCAATTTGAATTTTGTGAATATTAAAATGGAATAATACATAAAAGAAAAATTTTTTAATCATGGGCAAAAAATTTGAACAGACATTTCATTAAAAAAATATGTAGATGGCAAATAAACCATAAAACATGTTCAACATCATTAGATATTATAAAAATGTAAATTAAAATGAAAAGAGGTCACAACTAGAATTTCTTATAATGGCCCAAACCAAACCAAAACAAAATGTGCCAATATCAAATTCTAGTGAAAATGCAGAGGAACTAGAACTCTCATATGCTGATGAATAGAATAACATCATAAAGCTAGTTGGGGAAATATTTTATATAAACATATATAGGCATTTGACATATAACCCAGCAATCCTTCTTATAGGTATCCATTCAAGAGAAATTAAAAACTGTTCATACAACAGCTTGTGTGTCTATGTTTACAGCAGATTTACTCATAATCATTAAAAGGAAAAAACTGAATATTCTTCAGTCAATGTATAAATTGCATATGCTACCATAAATCCATATAATCAAATGCCATATAGCAGTAGAAGGGAACAGACCAATGGACAACAGCATGAATAAATTTCAACTGTGCTATACTAAGTAAAAGAAGACAGACTCCAGGCAAAACTTTAACAACAACAACAGAAATCAGTTTTTGCCAAAGGTGGAGGTCATAAGAAGCATCAAGGATGTCTTGGGGGATAAGAACGGAACAGTTGTACAATTTTGATTATGAATATAGCTACATTACCATGTGACTGTTTCAACTCTCGAAGAACTATATACTGAAAAGAGTAGATCTTACTCTGTGTAAATTATAAAAGACAATTTCATATTTGTTCAGCCTTTTATAATATACCTCACACATTTCATACATCATCAATTTGTTCTTCATGCAATTTAGTTGAGAGATATCATTCTTCTCCTCCTTTCATAGGTAAAGAATGAACACTGAACCACAAAGAGTCAGTACCAATTTCAAGTTTGATGATTCCTAATCAGGTGTTCTTTCTATCATACATCAAAATTTTGAGGTGTGTTTCCTTGAGTAAAAGTTCCTTGGTTGGTTAAAAACACCGGTTCATATTCTCCCTGTAAATAGTCTTACAGTGAATAATATCCCAGGGTGTTTTATACTTTTATTTTTCTTTTATCATCCTTAAGGTGAAAATTTTTCTGGTATAATTGACTGTCCCTTGAACTTTTCTATTTTGTATCTTTATTCTATTACTATTCTTTTTCTGAAAAAAAAAAAAAAAAGCTTAAGAAATATATCAACAACACCTCTGCCAAACAACTACAAAGGAGCTGCTTTTGGAGAATCTAAGAATAGGTTATTTTTGTTTCTAGCTATAAACTTTTCCCCCAGGGACAATAAATTAGAGAGGCTAGCAGGTCGGCTTTGAAGGCATTCAAAGCCTACCTGTGGCAGGACACTGTACCGATTACTTTTCTTTAGCAAGAAGGATATTTATCCTGCTTCTTTTCTACCACACAGGAAGGAAACCACACAAAGGAATTAAAACCTCTTGCAACAAGCAAAATAACCACTCACCCCCAACATAAAGGGACTCCCTGAAGAGGAAGAGCAGATCTCTTATCTGCCGAGAGTTAGCCAACAGCTGGGACTGAGAGGTTGAATTAAAACACTATTGCTCTTCCAGCTGCTCAGATTGGTGACCCAAACTGTCCTTTCCCCACTCCCAGCATCATGAGAGAACTGCATCTTCTTCCTTGCTAAAGAATTTCAGGTCGATTTTAAGTGGGAACCAGATGGATAGCCTCACAGGAACTGAAATAAAATTGACTTGTCCGTCATAACTGAGAATCACATTCACTAATGGACATGGATTAGTGGAAAATGGATAGAGATAACATAGAAAGTGTGATTTGGGGTATCAAGCTAGAATAAGCAGGGAAGGGAAATGGGGAAGCTATGCTAAATTTGGAGTTCCTTCTTAATTTTCATGATCACAGTGATCCTACTCATGACTAATAGAGCTCTGGCACTTGGAATAGAGACTGACCTATTGCACATACTCAAACATTAGTTGTCTGATCCTTACTATTGGCAAACAGAAATTCTATCAAGACAGTCTGTGCCCAGGTCACCTTCTCTGCCATCAATGTTGGGCAGGTGCTAACCTTTGAGCAAATAAGCTATGTGGTGATGGAAATAATATCTAATATAGCTTCTACCTCTGCAACCATGTTGATGGGGATGGGGGAAATTTCTAATCAGGCAGTGACAGGTCATATTACAGCTACTGTCTAGTCTACTGCTTCTGAAAGTGTGGTCCCAAATCCTGCATCAAAGTCCTAAAAGATGCTTTGTAAAATTCAGATTTCTGGACGTTCCCCCCAGGTTTCTCAGATTGGAACCCAAGAAATTACTATTACCACAATATTCTCCAGGACATTCCTATGCAGACTAAGGAGTGAGATTGAGCTATAAATACTGGTCATTTATAAATTGAATGTAATAAATTCAATTATTGATAAGGCCCCTTTTAGCCCTAGTATACCTTGTATATAGTAAATGTGTATGTATGGAAAACTCTAGAATCTAGAATCTGGCTGTGTGGAGCTACGAGAGTCCTGGTCCTGAATGTATTTTTAATATTTATTTTTTAGTTGTAGTTGGACACAATACCTTTATTTTTAAATTTATTTTTATGTGGTGCTGAGTATCAAACCCAGAGCCTCACATGGCAGGCAAGTGCTCTACCGCTAAGCCACAACGCCAGGCCCCCTGGTCCTGAATTTTTTAAGATAAAATCTTTGTAAATTTTGATCACTAATATATCCCTAGCACTTAGAGTAGTGATTAACATATAGTATACAATCAAACTTTAGCCATACTTGTTAAATTTTTGATGTTCTTATATGTATTATTGTTAAGGATAATTAATTTTATATGTCAGTTGGAGTGGGAAACCAGATGCCTAGATTAAACATTTTTTTTTTCTTCTGGGTGTGTCCTTGAGGGTATTTCCAAATTAAGTTGGCCCTTTCCAAGATGAACATGATCTGATCCATTGATAACTTGAATGTAACAAAAGTCAGAGAAAGAAGAATTTACCCTTTTCTGTCCTACCTCATCAGCTCTTCCTGGTTCTCAGACCTTTTGACTTAGACCAAACTTTCCTAGGTCTCCAGGCGGCAGAGGGTAGACTGTAGGGCTTCCCAAACATCAGATCATATAATCAAGTGAGCCAGTTTCTTATAGTAAAACTTCTCTTATATATGGATATTAATTGTATTCATCAATATATTTTAATTAATATATAATTAATATATATGTAAATATATTCATACTGTGTTCATGTGCATGTATATGTTCAGAGAAAATGTTGAAAAATCAGCTACTACTATTATAAGACTAGCAAAGGTATGCACATGTATCATTGGTTCTGTTTCTCCAGAGAAACATAATTATTGTTTGATGGCAAAATAATACTAGGTACAAAAGAACAATTGCTTTGTTGTCTCCCAGCCAACTTGGGGTGATGCAAGATAGACAGCTGGACTAGACACTGCTAATTCATACCGTCACTTCTGTCTCTTTATACTCTCTTCTTAAACCTCAGCACTTGAGATGAGCCAGGCCACCAAGTTCCACTCTAAATTTATGTTCTTTTCAATTCAAAACATTCCTTCATTATGACCTTGTTTTGTTTTTAGTTTGTAATCTCAGTTTAACTTGAACAGCACCATTTAGTAAAATAATATTTACCTAAGTTTACCTTCTCTCGTGGATAAAGAATAACAGCAAATCCCTGTGAATTTGGGGACAAAGCCCTAGAAAGTCAGTTACTCGTATAATAGCATACAGGAATTACTGAGAATCTTGGCTATCTCACCCAAACTTCATTACCCCATTTCTCTCTCCCTCCCTCCCTCCTTTCCTCCCTCCTTCCCCCCCTCCCTCTCTCTCTCTCTCTCTCTCTCTCTCTCTCTCTCTCTCTCCAGACAAGTTGTCCACACTGGCCTCTAACTTGAAATCCTCCTGCCTCAGCCTCTGGAGTAGGTGGGATTATTGGTTGTGCCACTATGCCAGTCCCTCTTTTTTTTTCTTTCAATGTTAAATGTGTGTTCAGATATGAAGTTTGAGATGATCAGTAAAACCAGTAAAATGAAGTACTAATTACACAGGAAAACAAAATTATTTCAATATAGCACTTTGCTTTCTCAACACAACAAAACAATCATAAGTTCAAAGCTAGTCTCTGCCACTTAGAAAGGCACTTAGCAACTCAATGAGAACTTGTCTCTAATAAAATAAATAATTAAAAAAAAAGAGCTGGGGATTGTTGCTCAGTAGTTAAGCACCCAGGGTTCAATACCCAATACCAAAAACAAAACAATTAAGCTAATAGTGTAGCTGACACATAATAGGAATTTTGGGGGGGTTGTTTTCTTTTTGGTGAGGTAATATCACACAAATATTATTGCAACTTCTTTTTCTTATAGTTATAAATATTCTTCCTGATTATCAGATAATCCAACACAGCTTTATCACATTTTTTTACCATTTTAGAATTTAAGTTTAACACAAATTATTTTTAAACTTCTTTTTTTTTTGCTTTGAAATAACTCTTTTCCCATGCTTTGCAACATATATCATACTACAGAGAAATTTTCTTTACATGTATATTTACAGACTAATGTATAATTTTTCTGAGATTTTATTTTTACAATATAGGTCAAAGGACACTGACATTCTCAATCTTAATGGCCTCTTCCAAATTAGCTTTCTATATAAAAGTTCACACTCTTTCTAGCAAAATGTCCATCTCATAATATCTTCACATTTATTAGATGTTGCTCTACTAGATTTCCCTAATTTTATAAATAATATGTGTCTCACTGTAGCTTTAACTTTATTTTTCTGAACTACTTGATGAGG
Organism: Callospermophilus lateralis; assembly: GCF_048772815.1. Lineage (NCBI taxonomy): Eukaryota > Metazoa > Chordata > Mammalia > Rodentia > Sciuridae > Callospermophilus > Callospermophilus lateralis. Next base: position 104,392,923 of record NC_135313.1, on the reverse strand, counting down.
TTGAGTGACCTTTCATAAATTCATTTAGCTACAATTAAATTTCAAGGAACCGACAAGAGTTATTTAAATCATCCCTCAGGATACTCTCCAAAAATGCTCCTTTTCACTTAAAAAGAATGCAAATAAATCACCTGATATCAAGTATGTGAATGCTAACATTATGAGAGAATAGGACTTTTAGAGAATAACCAGCCTCTGTCTCCATTAGGAGAAGGAGTGAGGAAGACCATGTGAGGTAGTCAGAGGTGAAGGTGTTGAGCACTTAGCCTATGAGGGAACCTTCTGGAAGGCACTTGAAGAACAGGACTATGAAGGGCACTTGAAGAACAGGACTATGCTGTGACAGAATGAACAACCTTACATAAGACATAAGCAGAGCTATAGCATTTCATATGTAAGTCTCATGAAGAAACACTAGTCAAGAAGAAAATTATAGTCTATGTCAATTCAGGCCTTACTTAGAAGGCTGTGTTTACTTCTGAGAAGCCCAATGTTGAACTAAAGCCCCAGAACAGCATCCAAATAGCCATGGGTATGCTGCCCCAGAGGAGCACTGGCCACTTACTCAGGCAACTCTTTCATTGCTTCCTTGCCACCCTGAGGAAGGTCAGTCCTCTGCCCGTGTACAATGACAAAGGAATAGACCTAACTGAACAAATGACTCAGAGTCTTTCCCATTCTTTGACGTCATTCTCCACCCTCAAACCCTGGGCATCTAACGACTCTTTTGTAAACCCAATAGATCTGGATTTCTCAAACCTATTGACATTGTCGTTTCTGTGACTCTCAACTTCAGCAGCAATCCCATTCTAAGCCTCTGAGTGAGCAGCCACCTTTTCTGTCCAAGGCCTCACTCTGCTGGAAGCCCTGGGGACAGCAGGCTAACTAATGCAGTCCCCTTTGCAAGGAGATAGGTCAGCCAGACTTTGTCTGAGGTCTTCCTGAATGACCTGATTCAAGGCAGACTAACCTTTCCACAGAGAGAGTTATGTTCCTGCAGAGAAGAGCTGGTTCTCTGTAGGAGAAACACAAAAAAATAATGACTCTGCTGCCCTGTGGAGAAATTAAAGTCTGCCCAAGATTCCTGTTGCTTTTCTTTTCCAAAAAAAGATGTATTGATACAGTAGATCCATTCCAAACAGTTGAGCTGTTTTGACTAGTTTAATATCTAGGAGGAAAAGTGAAGAAATGAAGACTACAAGAAAATAACGTCACGTTTGATTTGTCTCTCTTCCACAAGAATAATCTGTCATCCAGATGAGTCACTTTGTCACGCCGAATTACCTAATGGAGCATACCAATGCTTCTAATTCAAAAATATTCCATCTCTTCTTTAAAACCAATTGTGACACAAACCCACTTACAATATAAATAAGTTTATATCCATTGCCAAAACGTTTTTCCCTGAGTATAATGAGATTGAGTAAAAATGGCACAAGATGCAAGTCAAGAGGCCTGCTAAATATCAAGTGAGAAGAACTGTTTCTGAAGATTTTACCAGGGATAAATCAGGTCCCAGGGAAAAAAGTTATAAATTAGAACAATCTCGCTTAAGGATCTGTAGTCTCTGAAATGATGGAGCAATATTTTATGGAAACATTTCTTTGGTAAATTTATCAATCTTTAGTATTGCATGTTTATTACCAATATAATGGTGTTTTGCATCTACCATGTGACTATACGTTATGTATTTGGCTCTCATGAAGAGGAAAAGGAAAGAGAGAAGACATGCAACTAATGTGAAAATACTTTTATAATTTTATTTCACCAAATAATATTAATCTAATGATCATTTAAGTTCAAAATTGGGAGATCAATATTACATTTAATAATATCTTTTTTTTTTAAACATGTGGTCGACCTAGACTTTTTTTTTTCATCTTTTATACATTTGATTCAAGTGAGTTATGCACTTCCATTTTTACCCCAAATACAAATTGCAGAATCACATCAGTTACACATTCATAATGTTTACATAATGCCATATTAGTGACTGTGGTATTTGCTGCCTTTCCTATCCTCTACTATCCCCCCTCCCCTCCCCTCCCATCTTCCCTCTCTACCTCATCTGTTGTTCAGTTCTCTCCCCCCCCCTTTCCCCTCACAACCTCATATATGTGATTTCGTATAACGATGAGGGTTTCCTTCCGTTTCCATGCAATTTCCCTTCTCTCTCCCTTTCTTAAGAAATGAATTTCAAGTTATCCCTTTGGGAAATGTAAAGAACATGATGTTTCCTATACTTAATTCTCACTAATTTTCCATTTAGAAATGAAATGAAAAGTGCTGCACCAATTTTTTTGTACCTATGACTATTGGAGTCTTCTATAAATCTGTGAATTTATAACCTCACTCATATACCTTGTGCATATAAGGATACTGTATGGCTGCTATATGCTGAATCCTGTGCACGCCAGTGAATTTTCACAAACGCAGAGAGATGCAGCCCCTGCATATAAGAATCTTACATTCTTATGGAAGGCAGTCCTGCAAGTAAAGGCACAGACATGATGAGATGCATACAGTATTTGAAGCATGAGCGCATGGAAGAGAGCATATAAATTAACTAGAGGAATAAAATATACCTTCAAAGAGAAAGTGAATTAGATTCCAAAAAGCATGGGAGTTTTTCACTCTAAATCTCGGATGGTCACCTGCATGCATATATGAGAAATAACTGCATATTAGGCTAACAGATAGGTTTCAACACAGATACACAAAGAGATGCAGGCAGTAGACCGATCCAGTTATGATGAACTTTTATGCCAGGAATTTTTTAATAATAAATGATTGGAAGAATTCAAGAATACAGAGCAGATAAGTTATATGATTTGCTTTACACAGTATAGAGATTTTGACTGTACCAGTCCTTTGTGGAAAGAAGTGAGAGAGAAAATTTAAGTTGGTGTGCCCAGGGAGAGAAATATTGAAAATTTTGACCCATTCGAAAAGCACCTGCAATAGGGCTGTGTCATTCCACCTGAGCTGTCACATTTTTGTGCATGGAGTTGTTCACAGGATTCTCTCATCTTCTCAATACCCATGATATTGGCAGCAGATGTCTTGTGTTTAATTCCCAATATCAGCAATTTCCCTGTTTTTCATTAGTCTTTCTGGAGTTCTATGAATTTTTATTTCTCTTTTTTTTTCAGAGATACTTCATTTTGTATTGCTTCTTCTCTAATCTTTTTCTGTTTTCAAGTTTATTCCTTTTTGGAATTATCCTTGTATTTCCTTCTCTCTGCTTGATTTGGGTTCATTTTCATCTTCCCTTTCTAGTTTCCTTATGTGGAAGTAGCTATTGATTTAAAACTCTCTTCCTTATTAATATAAATATTTAATGTTATAAATACTCCTTTAAGCACTTCTTTATTTGCATTCAACAACATTTTCATTTTCATTCCGCTTGAAGTATTTTCTAACTTACATTAATGCTGCTTTATTCTGATTCCTGGGTTACTTAGATTGAGTTGTTTAATTTGGGAGTTTTTGTTAGTAATTTCTAGCTTAATTTTGTATGGTCTGAAAACATATTTTATACAATTTTAATCACTAATCTTTGTTAAGATTTGATTTATGACACTGAGTATGATCTACTTGTATTAGTATTTCAAGTGCATTTGAGTGGGGTGTCTTATAAATACCCATTAGTTAATTTCATGGTGCTGTTTAGTTCTCCTACTTCCTCCTCACTAACCTTCCATTAGTTACATAATATTACTGAGGAAAGCACATTGAAATCAACTATAATTGAGACTCTATCTTTACTTCCTTTCATAGATTTTGAGTCCCTGCTGTTAGATGCATACACATTTCAAAATTTAAAGTGTTCCTGGTGAACCAACACTTTATCAGTAGGGATAATCTCTCTTTACCATGGTAATTTTTTTTGTTTGATTCTAATATAACCGCTCTAGATTTGTTATCTTTCATCATTGCAATTGCAGAGTTTTCTTACATTCTACTTTTATTATATACTTATCATAAATTTGAAGTGAATTTTCTATAGATGTCATAAAGTTGGATCATGTTATTTATATTCTTTCTAAACATATATTTTAATTAGTATATTTAGATTAGTGTCATTTAATGTAATTATTAATAGGCCAGCCTGCCCATGAGCCTTATGCTTTTATTATATATTTATCATAAATTTGAAGTGAATTTTCTATAGATGTCATAGAGTTGGATCATGTTATTTATATTCTTTCTAAATATCTTTAGACTTCTAAATTTAGACTACTGTCATATAATGTAATTATTAATAGGCTAATAAATATGAATGATATTATACATATATAACTTTTTACATATTTAACTTTAAATAGTTTGCTCAAAATCAATGTTTCATCATGTCATTTGGAATATAGAAATATGAATGCCATGTAGGTCCCCTGCAGCCTTATGTGTTAGTATCTCATCCATATTTTATCTATATATGAGGAAACTCTCATTTGGCAATAATAGACTGATCTCAACTATTACATATTTTTAATGAATTAAGAAAAGAATAAAATAATATTTACCCAGATATTTTCCAGTTCTGCTACTTTTCCCTTAAACTTGATCTTCCAAGTTTATTTTACTTTCTATCTGCTGTACATTGATTCTCTTAGTTTTCCTTTAAATAACTAGTTTTATTTTGTCTTCCTTCTTCAATAAAATGTTTTTTTGGATATAGGTCTCAGGATTGTTTCCTATCAATACTTTAAAAACAGCATTCAATTCTACCTTAATGCAGTGGTTAATTATAAGAATTCCATATTCATTTAAGTTGTTATTCACTATAGGTACTATATAATTTTTGTATGGCTGCTTTCAAGAGTTTTCACAGGTCTTCAGATTCACAGGTTTGTTAGAATTCTCCCAATTCAAATTTTTGTATGGGACTAGCTTAGCTTCTTGAATTGGTAGGTTTGTTTGGGGCCAGACATAGGAAGTTGTCAGTCATCATTTCTTCAAATATTTTTCTAGTCTCACTCTCTTTATCTTCTCTTTCTGCTAGTCTCAGGATAAAAATATCAGATCTTTTATTATTGTTTTCTCACGGATCCTTCAACTCTGTTCACTTCGGTTTCTGTGGTGTGTGTGTGTATGTGTGTGTGTGTGTGTGTGTGTGTGAATCATTCTCATTCTCAAATTCAGAAAATTTGTGTAATTTTTCACTCTACCTGGAAATGTACTGACTGTTCTATTTTTATCTCCATTCTGCCATTAAGTCCATTCAGTGAGGTTTCCATTATGGTAATTCTGTTTCATTTCTCAAATCTGTTTTTTGTCTTTTTTTTTCTTCTTTTGCTGAAGCTCTCTATTTTTACAGTTTTTCAGAAGTATTCATATTTCTTAGAGCATTTTTGATAATAGCTAATTTAGTGTTCATCAGATAATCCCAACACCTGTGTCATCTTGGTTTTGGAATCCATCCATTGTCTTCTCCCATGAGAGTCAAAATGTTTATGTTTCTTTGAATACTGGGTGATTTTAGGTTATATTTTCCACATTTTGAATATTATAGAATTCTCTGTTTAAATCCTGTGGAAAAGCTATTATATTTGTTTCAGTAGCTCACTGAACTTATCAGGTTTGGGGCGAGTTCAAACTTGCCTTTTGAGGTCTGTGGTCCAATACCATATCTGTTTTCAAAACCTTTGTAGTGGTCTTCAGATTTGTCCCAGGTATGGCCCATCTAATGGTCATTCTGGGATGTAGATGTGTTCCATCTTTAAATTTGTTTCTTAAAGTCTTTGCTTATTAAGATCAGTCTTATATGTAGAGATCAGCAGTGAGCACTAAGTTTATAAAATATTTATTAGGTATCTTTGCTACTTCTACATGATCTCGTTGGCACTTTAAGATTCTTGGGTGCTCCCCTTTACAGTCCTCCAGGCAGAAACTAGCTTACCTGCTTTGCTGAATGTTACCACAGTTGTGCCTTCAATTAAATTACTTTGAAGTTTAAGGTAATATAGACAGTGTCTCCATCTTAAGGTCTTCAACTTCAGTCACAACTGATAAGATATTTTGATATATAAGGAAACAGGTTCTAGGTGTTAAGCATGGACATCTTCGGTGGGTATAATTATTATATTTCCCATAGCCCATCTTCTGACAGCTAAGATTCACATTTGTCTCCCATGCACAAAACATTTGCCACATCACCAGGTCCTCCAAAATTTCAACATTAAGCAACAACTCTAAATCCAAAAATCACATCTAAATTTCTTCAGATCAGAACTCCCAAATGTCATCTGATTTTTTTAAGAGAGAGAGAGAGAGAGAGAGAGAGAGAGAGAGAGAGAGAGAATTTTAATATATATATATATATTAGTTTTCGACTGACACAAAATCTTTGTATGTGGTGCTGAGGATCAAACCTGGGCTGCATAAATGCCAGGCGAGCGCGCTACCTCTTGAGCCACATCCCTAGCCCTCATCTGATTTATGTATGGGTGAGAATCTAATTCATTTTGGAGAACAATTCTCCATCTGTGGACATGTGAAACTTAAGTTCTGGTTTTAGTCAGCTTTATTTTTGCTGTTGTGACCAAAAACAAAAACAAACAAACAAACAAACAAAAAATTCTAACAGGAATAATTATAGGAAGGAAGGTTTATTTTAGAGCTCACAGTTTCAGGGTCATAGTCCACAGAAGGATGGCTCTATTCCTTGGGGCTCAAGGTAAATCAGAGAATCATGGAGAAGAGTGTGATGGAATAAGGTAGCTAGGAACACTGCACCAAAAAGCAGAGAGACTCTATTTTTCAGAGACAAATATACACCTCTAAGCCCACACCTTCTCCAGATACACCTTACCTGCCTAGAGTCATCATTCTGTTAATCTTTATGAGGGTACTGATTCACTGATTGGGTTAAGACTTCATAACCCAATCACTTCACCTTTAAACCTTCTTGCCTGGTTTCATACATGAGCTTTTGTGGGAAATACCTAACCTAAACCATAATAGTTATCGACTCCAAAATATGGTGGGAAAGACAAAGGAAAACAATTTTAGCCATTCTTGTCCTAAAATGGAATAAAATGAAAGGGAAACAGTCACTGGTACCAAGAAATATATAAGTCAGCCAAGTGAGCTACATTTGCTTTTCAGGTCTGCAAATAATATTCTTTGACTCAAAGGTCCATTTTCTGCGGTCGAAGTTCTATTCCTTGGCTTTGTGAACCAATTCTCAGAAGAGAGAGGAAATGTTATCCATATGTGTTTGGAGTTGAGTAGGGGTTTTATTTGTCTTGTTTTGCCATGGTGATCAAATCCAGGGCCTTGTGCATGCTATGCAAGTGTTCTATAACTGAGCTCCACCCTCAGCCTAATAGCTGAGTAGTATCATCAATCTGTCTCCTTTCCAGGAGAATTTTTTGTTGTTGTTTTTTTTGTTGTTGTTGTTGTTGTTGTTTTATACTCTTTCTGTTCCTTTTGATTCAATCTAACATTGGCTCTAATGTATAGAATTCTCAGGAACCATGTAGGATTCCTGTGCATGTTAATTTGGACTCAGTAGGAGGCTCATCTACAGATCTTTCTTAGAAACCCCTTACTCATTTTTGGCTCTTACTGATATAGCTGAGGGACAATTCCTCAGGCTTTCAAGATGCTCTGTATTGTGATTGATCTGATCTGGAGTCACACCTTTAATCTCTTTAGAGTCTTTATGTGATTGACTACTCTGACCTTTACATCTTTCTAAGTCACTAGCAAAAGGTCAAATAACCACATCCTCAGTCTTGTCTTTAGAGGACTTCTTCCTGACAAGGGTTCTCTTAATTTCAGCACTTTTTGCCAACCGGTTAGAATAAAACTTAACAGTTCATCCCTCGGTTTCCCACATTCCTCTCCTACTTTACTGTTTGCAGCAAGAATCCGATCACATATATAACGCAGTTCTGAGAAATCCCTGACTGGTTCTATTTACACCAAACTACAGGACACAGTTGCACTGAGCTTACAAGGATCCCCTTCCCTCCACTTTCTGATAACATGTTCATTTCCTTTTAAGCCTTCACCAGCAACAGCGACAGGCCTCTGGATCAACAGTTTGTTCACAACAGTTTAGGTGTTCTCTAAAGTGATATATTTTTTCCTACCAGGCTTTTCAGTTCTTCCTGAGTCCTCACTAGTAGAATCTTCTATGTCTATATTTCTGTCGTCTATGGAAGGCAATCTAGGTATTCTCTATTATGCTGCCCCCAATTTTTCTAGCCTCTGTTCATCATCTGGGCCCCAAGCCACTTTCTGTATATTTAGTAATTTATTACTTTAGCACTTTGCTTTCAGGTACCAAAATCGTCACAAGTTTTTTTATTGCTGCTGTAACACATGTTCCCAAACTTGGTGTTTTAAAACATCACAACAGGGCGGACAATCCTCGTGATCCTGACTAAGCTAAAATTAAAGTGGCAGCAGGGCTCCATTATTTCTGGGGGCTTTAGTGGAGAGACCATTGTTTGCCTTTTACAGCTTTAAAAAGTCACCTAAAGTGGGCTGGTAGCCCACTTTATCTACCATCTTCAAAGCCAGCAACAGTGGAGTCTGCCTGACTTTATTGTAGTCCTCCATTTTTTATTTTTTTTTTTCTGACTGCAGCTGGGTAGACTGCTAGAAGTTTAAGAATTCATATGATTGAATTGAACCCACCAGGATATTCTCCATCTCAATATTCTTAATCCCAATCACATTTGCAATGCCCCTTTTGCCATTCAAGGTACATTTTTGTAGCTTTCAGGTATTAGGATGGGGACATTTTAAGGGGAAGAAAAAGGAGTATTATTATGACTATCACACTATGGAACTCATTGGGACACATTAAAATTAGAGATCAATCAGGTAAGAGGAGAAAATACTCTGTTCATGGTGAATCAGGAAAAAAAAAAGCAAGCTGAAAATACTCATTTCCTTATTTAGTAAGTTAAGAAATAAAAAAGATCCAGAAAGATTTTGCTTCAATGAGTGATTAAACTCATTTATAATAAACTTTATGCATAAATTCTCTAGCAAAACCCATCTGGTGAGAATTTCTGTTTGAGGCCAATTGTACAATATTATTTTGAAATGAAAATAGATCTGAAATTCAGCTTCCATTTAATTTGTCTTCCAAGTGCAGATGTGCTTCAAGACAGGGTTAGAGTTGAGGGATCAATTACAAAAGAGAGAGTGTATCTTTAAATTATTCTAATAAAATTAAGATAAATAATTCAGGAAAATGGAAGAAAGAAATGAGATTTGTACAAAAGGCTGTACAGAAATTAGGGATGGAGAAAAATCCAAGTTATTTCATCAAAATCTCTGAACATTTGAATGACTTCTCAATTATTAAAGAAACAAGCTTAATATAAACAAAATTAAATTATACTCAAGCAAGCTATTAAGTAGCTACTGTGATTGACTTCCCGAAAGCCATTTCCAATGCATTTCTCCCCTGCTGCCTATAACTATAGAGGTTTGAAATACCAAACACAGCCAGTTCCAGTCTGCCTCACAATTCTACATAATTAAGAATTCCAGTTTTTTTTTTGGGGGGGGGGAGGGTTGGCTAACTTCACTTAGCATTATGGGAGAGCATGGGAGGATTAGATTAATTCTAGTTAGGGAAGAGGGGTGGGAGGGATAGGGAGGGGGCAGGGGATTAGCAAAGATGGTGGAATGTGATGGTCATCATTATACATAGTACATGTATGAAGACTTGAATTGGGTATCAACATACCTTATATACTTATATACAAACAGAGATAAGAAAAATTGTAGTATATATGTGTATTAAGAATCGTAATGCAAAAAAAAAGTACATGTATAATGGCATAAATTGGTGTGAACATATTTTATATACAGAAATATGAAAAAACTGTGCTCTATATGTGTAATAAGAATTGTAATGCATTCCATTGTTGTTGTGTATTTAAACAAAATAAAAAGAATTCCAGTTTGGGCTGGTGGGGTGGTGCAAGCCTGTAATCCCAGCTGCGCAGGAGGTTGAGGCAGGAGGATTGAGAGTTCAAAGCCAGCCTCAGCAACTTAATGAGGCTCCAAGCAACTCAATGAGACCCTGTCTCTAGATAAAATACAGAATAGGGCTGGGGATGTGGTTCAGTGGTCCAGTGCCCCTGAGTTCAATCCCCAGTACCAGACAATTAAAAAAAAAAAAAAAAGGAATTCAAGTTTGGACCTAAGAAAAAAGTTTCAGTTATCTGGAAGGTTCAGGTGGAAAATTCCTTGATTATGAGAGTCAAAATGATGGAATTCATTATAAACTTACCATCTCCTCCTTTTACTTGTCTTGTATGGGGAAAAACTTGCTGTCAACTGAGGCAGCCATGATGTTCACATAACAAGGACTGCAAATGGCATTAGCATGGACACCATCAGGCCAAGAGAAGCTACCTCCTGAGGAAGTCACTATAAATCTAAACTTCCTTAAGTCCAAATGATCTGTTTCTAATTACCAAAGTCAGCGAAACTCTTATAGTAATTTTAGTTTCATTAAAGTATTTGGGGACTTGAATAAATGCTAGAGGCCTGGGTTTGGGTGTGGAAGGTAGAGAAGGGGACTGATTCCTGAAGATTGTATACAGTGAATATCATTCACACATCCTGATGCAGAAACTCTGTCAGTTATGAGCTCAGTCATCACAGGGCAGGCCCAACTTGGCCTGTGTGAGAAAGATGTAATGACCAAAATCAAAATGAATAGTGAAACATATTAAAAAGTTGTGTAATTGGAGAGAAGAAGATATGGTCTTAGGGAATACTGATCTTAAAGTCAAGTAATTTTATCTGATTTTCATCAAAAATCCTTGAATTGCATACCATTGATTTTATGGATTTATTTATTTTTTTTACAATTTCCATATTTTCAGCCCTTTCGCAGAAGTTGTCAGGTTTGAGAAAAGACTTTTGAAAGCCACCCTATTTCTCTGTTTTCTTGGGAGCGCCACCTCTAGACTCTGAATGTGTCAGCCATCTGCTTGGCTCTAGCAGAATCTTACTCATGTCAAGTAGACTATACGGTAAATAGTGGAGATAAGGACAAATGCGTGGTTTGGGAGTCTTTATTTGGGAAAGGTATGAACAATAAAATTACATATTTTAAAACTAAGATGTTCCCACTTGTGGCATCTGATAAGCCTAAAAACACCTCTGTAATGATCCAGATTTTGCACTCAGATGTCCTCCAACTACTTTGCATGCAACTGAAAGAATAAATGACACTATTCTCATTTATAGGGAAGGAATAGATTCTGGTTATATTGGACCATTAATTTGTTAAATGGTTGCAAACAGCTTCCGCCCCTCCTTAAGAACCATCACCACTAAAACTCTACTGCCTCCATTTGGGTGTTTGATTTGGGCAATTCCACATGCTCCATAAGAAATAATTTAGTATGTCGGTGAGATAGATGACAGGGCTTGGATCTTTTCTCCTGGGAGATTTAACCTGGAAATTCTTTTTAATGCTAATGGCAGTTATTCATGTCAAGGCTGGCATATTGATGGTAGAATACACTCCTAAATCTGTTTTTACAGTTTGTGTATACTTCGCAGGATTTTACCACCATATGGCCCTTAAAGATTTGTTATCAGTCAATCCACAGTGGTTACAGAGTTAGATGGATATCATTCTTACTGGTACTCCACACCTCCATTTTGGGAAAGACATCTCAAATGAAGATGTTAACTGCTAGAGGAGAGTTAGCAGATGTAACCAGTGTGATAAGACCGATTCTCACTTATCTTCACACTCTCCATGCCATAGCGACTTGGTGAGATACAGATGGCCATTGGCTGAGTGATGTATACATTTTTCCTTCTTTATGTGTCTGCAAAAGGAAGAGAGAAATAAATGGTACAAGGAACTGGTGCTGTCTCGAATGAAAACCTGAGGAGGAACTGGCAGACAACATTCCAATTAAGAGAGTAGATTGCCAGAGTCTAAGAGCTAGCCACAACTTCTTCTAGGTACATCATCTTACCAAATTAATTATATCTTGCCTCAGTTTCTTCACTTATAAAGTGCATAAATAATAGTATAATAATACCACAAATAATAGTACTTCTGAAATCAAATCAAACCAAGACCTGGCATAAGGAATCATCAGTTTTACCTATTTTTAACAGTTGTCTTGCTCTTTCTTTAAGTAGATCTACATCTTCACAAAATAATTTAGAATCTTCTACCTATTTTGGACAGATAATTGTAATGTCTCACATATTTTTTTCTTTTTTTTATGAGAAGATTATGTAACTATATGTGAATGTGTTTAAGAGCATAAATAACAAGCAAGATGAATATCCTTATAGTCATTGATCTGTGGATAAAAAGAATTGAAGTAAAAAACATTAGGAATGAAACGCTCACTCATTTTCCCCTTATACCGAACTTTTGCATTTACAAAAAGAACTTATAAGTATTCTTTTGAATTACCTGAATATTAAGCATTGTGTAAACCATGGGTTACTTATTATGTTCTTTTCCAGAAATTTAGTGTGATATCCATCTATACAGAGACCATCTATTTTCTTCCTATTAGGTCCACTAGAAATAATATTGGGTTTTCTTCACATTTTCATCATCAGTGTTCCTAATAATCATATTAATAATAGTAACGAAAAAATTGTGAAGTGTCTGACAAATTAGCAGGAGGTAACAAGCTTCATCATATCTGCACAGTTTGGATGAGACTTTATAATAGTCAACGTGAAAGGCAGAATAGTAGCCTAATAACAATGTCAGACCCTAAACCCAGATTTGGGGAATATGTCACTCTACATAACAAAGGAAACTTTTGAGATGTGATTAAGGCTATAGATTTGAGATGAGGAGGTGATCATGGATTATCCACACGGGAGCAAACTAATTATGCAAGCCATCGAAAAACAGAGACCTTTTCCCAGCCATGGTCAGAGAGATGTGACCACTGAAGAAAAGACAAGAGTGATGCAGAGTGTTGGACAGGATTTAATCCACCATGACTCGATTTAAATCAAAGGGAGGGACCATGAGCCAAGCAATATAGGCAGTCTCTAGACACTGGGGATAACTTTATCTGACAGCCAGCAAGGGTATGGGGACATCATTCCTAAAACCACAGGAAGTAAATTCTACTGGTTACCAGTGTGAGGAAGGGAAAGGTTTCTGTCCCAGAACTTTCAGAAAAGAGCATAGTCCTTCCCACACTGCAAGAGCAGCTCTGTGAGACACAGTGTAGACATCTGACATCAAATGTAAAGCTGTTTGAAACATTTTTGACATTATATTTATGTAATATAAATATATTGTTTTAAGCTTCTAGATTGGTGGCAATTTATTATAGTAACAAACACTAATGGGGTGACATGTAATGTGTCTTATATGTGTTTTTAATAATTAATTTGCTAATTATGTTATGTCTAATTAACTTAGTATAATCATGTGATATTTGGGATAATTCCTGGTCTTTGATTTATATACATAACCCATCCCTATGACTTGATATCAAAACTATATCCTGGTTTTTGGGTATTCACAGAAGCAATAATGGATTTAAAGATGTAATTCTTTGACAAGATAAGCAGAATAATGGGAATTAACCCTGGATTCAGTGAATGTGTAGTGGCTGCAACTTCAGTTTCTAGCCAAAGGCAACTGTGAGCTAACTTAGAGAAAGCCATCAAGACTGTTTATTTTAAAAAACAAATCTCTTGTATAACCAGAGAAATAAAAAGTTGTGCTGCAATTGTGTACAATGAATCAAAATGCATTTTGCTCTCATATGTACCTAATTGAAATTAATTAATTAATAATTTAAAAAACCTCTAGTCTTCTCAAAATCAGATTTTTTTGAAAAATCTGGTTGCTTGAAAAAGCTAATTAATTTCAAAGTTGGAGTTAGAGAGCTCAGCAAGGACAACCATTCCCAATTGCTTTTTGGTCCATAGTAGCATTTACATTGGTCCCTGAAATACCAGTAATTTCTGAGTGCTTCATGTTGGGCCAGTAGGACTGCAATGTGCCCAGTAAACTAGGAATTAGCCTTGTGAGGCACTAGTGAGGATTACTCTGGTCACCCTAACTAAATTGCAACTTTCTCAACATTACTCATTCCCCACAATTTTCTCCTTAGCACATGTCACAGTGCAACATAAATGTAATAAGAATCTGACTCTTGAAGACTGCTTGCTGACAGGTTAAGAGTCTCACTTCTCACTCCTCTTGGGCCCAATAGCTGGGCAAGCTCATGAGAAAGTGGGAGGGCTCCTTCCTTTGGCACCAGCAGGAAATTCAATCCATGTAAGATCCTACTCACGTGCAAACTTACCTGACTCTCATTCCTACCCTCTTGCTTTCTCTCAAGCTACTTCAGACCTGCCAGTGTCCTGCCTGTAGATCTCAGTATGTTCCCTGTTTATGTTTGTGAGTGATGCCATTGGTCTCAATATTCCAACCAAATTTGGGATGCGACTTCCTCCCAATTTTGCAGGGTAACTATGTAACAAAATACACTCCCTAATGCATCTGTGTATTTGTATCTATGATCTGATTATCAATTTCATGAGAGAAACTATTCTCTATGGTTGCTCACTGTATCTCGAATGAAGTATATAGCTTACATAAGTCACTCAATCAGTTGGGGTGGTGTGAAAGAGAGAGAAAATAATTTAATTCTTAGTATACTAGGTATTCGGGAATGAAGACCTCAACCATTCACTTATTTCTTTCGTGATAAAATAGTCAATCAAAATTAAATGAACTCACAAAATCCCACCTTCCCCCTCTCCTCAATTATCGAAAGTCAACTACACTCTAGCATCTAGGGTATAATGGAAAGAAAGAGAAACTTGGTATCTATCATGAATCTTCATTTATTGAAAAATATTTTTTCTTTCCATGAATGCCACTGAGGAGAAGTTATTACTAAAGTCTCTCTCAGATGGCTATCATGTCTACATCAGGGTCACTTAAAGAGCTCAACGAGGTTCACCCTTGAAATAACCTGTGGAAATCTGAGGAGCCATTTTAAGCAATGAGAACACTCATAGACTGTGTGGTAGTGAGAGATCCAAACTGCAAGTACTCCTTGGACTTTGGGTTGTCACATAGGCCACTGTAGAAGGAGGTGGATGCCACCATGAACGCAAGGCCACAGAAGAAGGATGGAAGAGCTGTAGAGCCAAAGAGGGCTATTTCTAGAAGAGACTCCAGGGGCCAAGTACCCACTTAATTTTGAAAATCTTTGTTATTGGCATTAAAAAGATGTTGAAGAACATCGCCAATGAGATTGTTTTGAACAATGTTGGGAAATAGAAGTGACTGAAATTGTGACTAACTCAGGCACAGGAAAGAAGAGGGGCTTTACTTTTTGAACCTTTGAATACCACAACTTGGTGGAAAAAAATGTTCAGAAATACTGTCTTGTAAATAGCCACAACTGTGAAGTGAGGAAAACTCTTAGTGACATAAGAGATGGCAAATGCTTCATCCAGTCACAGGTATTGAAGTGGTTCTGGAAATTCTGATGGTGGTCATGGAGGTACTTTTGGTGGCAATGTCAAGCTTGTTCATAGAGGAATCTCCAGTGGTCATGGTGACATTACCAACAGTGACAGTAGGGATGACTACAATGGATTTGGTAATGATGGCGGTTATGGACCGGGAACCCTAGTTGTTCTGGAGAAAGCAGAAGCTATGGAAGTGGTTGACAGGGCTGTGAACACCAGGGAAGTGGTTTTTCATGGTCAGAGTGGAAGCTAAAGCAGCTGTGGTAATGGTGGAGGAGAAGAAAAATTTGCTAAAGGTCATGGAAGCACTTGTGGAGGTGTGATTGTTAGTTATTTTGGCAATTAAAACAATTAATCTTCAAATTTGGGGCCCATGAATGGAAGAAACTTTGAAGGTGAAAAGTTCTGGTCCCTGTGATGGTGGAAGCCAATACTTCGCCAAACCATGAAATCAAGCTGTCTATGATGATTCCACCAGCAGCAGTAACCATGGTGGTGGTCAAAGGTTTTATGTACTGTCAGAAAATAAAACTTAGCAAAAAAGGAGAGCTAGAGAAGTGACAGGGAAGCCTCAGATTATAACAGATCTGTGAACGCAGCCAAGCACAGTGACAGAAAGCTTTTGCTGCGACAAAGAAGACATTTTTCAAACAATTCTCATGTGTATGGGGCAAAAATTCAAGGACTGTATTTGTGAATCATTGCATAGCATGTTATTTTAGTTTCTGTTCTGGGGAAAAGGTTAAGCACTCCAACAAGACTTTATTGCAGGGTTTGTTTGTTTTTTTTTTTGTTGTTTTTTGTTTTTTTCTATCTATGCTGTTCATTGTCAAATGTAAACCGTCTGATATGTGTATTTTTTAAAGGGTGCTGTGTATACTTAGTTTACTCTGAAGCCATGTTGGTAAGCATCCTTAAAAACATGAAGTTAGAATTCCTCCAGGGTTGTGTTAGCCGGATTTTCATTACTGTCACAAATACCAGCGATAATCAGCTTATAAAGAAAAAAGGCTTATTTTTACTCACAGTTCTGGAGATGTTAGTCCAGATCAGTTGGCACTGTTGCTTTTGGCCTATGGTGAGGCAGTACATTGTGGTGGCAACACGTGGCAAACCATTTACCCCATGGTTGAGGCACAAAGGAGAAGAAACAGGATCACACTGTGGTATCACACTCCCCTTGTAGGCTATCTTCCGGTAGGCTCCACCTCTTTAAGTTTCTACTACCTCCCCAAAGTGCCACTATGGGGAATGTATCTCTAACACATGGGGCTTTGGGAGACACTGAAGACACAACTATAGCAACGATGATGCTAACCAAATTCTATTTAAAATTTATTTGTAACCTGCTTGGACAAAGAAGCCATTGTCTTCAGAAACCTTGGTGTAGTTCAACAGACAGCTACTGTTGTGATTTTTCTGGAATTTGCTATAAAAAGGGTCACCCAAGAACAGTTACTGAATTATTATGCAATAAAAATGATTGTTGGCACATCCTATTCAATACATGTAAATTGAATAATGGTACCTGATAAAAAATGATTGATGGGAATGAAACTTGTGTGTCATCAATTATCATGGGACACATAATTTAATTCTCTTTAAAGAAAAAAAAATTAAGCATTATGTTCCAGGCAGTGTTATTAGTACCAGGGTTCTTGTAATTAATAAGACAAATAAAAACCTTGATCTCATGGACCTATTTATATTATAGTTGTCTTTTGAATATATTTATCTTTTTTGCAAAGTAAAACTATTCAACTCTGTATTTAACCTGCATACATAACTCTGTACACAACCTAAGAACCCATTTTTAAACATTAAAAATCAACTCTACATAGTTTCCTCAAAAATAATATTTATTTTAAAATATATTACCCCAAATCAATGCAGAAACAACTGGAGCGGAAACCACACTATTTTCACCACAACTTCCCCTCTTCCTGTCCATGTGAGAAGACCATGATTTTTTAAAATTTTTATTAATTTTTAAAAATTTATATATGACAGCAGAATGTATTACAATTCATATTACATATATAGAGCACAATTTCTCATATCTCTGGTTGTATTCAAAGTACATTCACAACAATTCATGTCTTTATACATGTACTTTGGACAATGATGACTATCACATTCCACCATCAATTTCAACCCCCTACGCCCTCCCTTTCCCTCCCACTCCTCTGCCCTATCTAGAGTTTGTCTATTCCTCCCATGCTCCCCTTCTTACCCCATTATAAATCAGTGTTGTTAATCAGAGAAAACATACAATAAGATTTCATCTCACTCCAGTCAGAATGACAGCTATTATGAATACAAACAACAATAAGTGTTGGCGAGGATATGGGGGAAAAGTCACACTCATACATTGCTGATGGGACTGCAAATTGGTGCAGCCAATATGGAAAGCAGAATGGAGATTCCTTGGAAAACTGGGAATGGAACCATCATTTGATCCAGCTATCCCTCTCCTCAGACTATACTCAAAGGACTTAAAAACAGCATACTACAGGGACACAGCCACATCAATGTTTATAGCAGCACAATTCACAGTAGCTAAATTGTAGAACCAACCTAGATGCCCTTCAGTAGATGAGTGAATACAAAAATGTGGCATATATACACAATGGAATATTACTCAGCAAGAAAAGTGGATAAAATCATGGCATTTGCAGGTAAATGGATGAAGTTGGAGGAGATAATGCTAAGTGAAGTTAGCCAATCCCAAGACCATGATTTTTGCACTCAGTGCGAGGACCATATGGATGAATTCTGACCAATAACGGGGGAAAGAAATTAATTAAAATCTACTTCTAATCCTTGCTTTAAAAATTACCAATGCAATATTTTTAACCCTCTTTGAAAACCTTGGAAGCCATGGGTTTTAGATAATTTCACAATAAAGTACTAGCTATCTGAACCAATGGGTCACACTTTGGAAAAGAGCCATTGAGGATAACTCTCTCATGAATGACTAGCACATAATCAAGAAATTCAAATAAAAATGTTGTGTTAAGACTTTGAAATGTAGATGCTGACTGTTATTGCAATAGAGCCCAAGAGTAGCCAAAGAGGTCAGAAAAATGGTATTTTATTTACTGCCTATTTTTATGCCCAATACAATTGTTGGCCACACTGTCTCTAACGACAATATTACTTGATGTCAGCAGCTATATTAGCCACTCACCATTTTTAAGAATATTGTTAAGAATAATTAGCACACATATAAATAAATCTTTTTCCACACCTTGCTAATTTTTACACTGTAATATCATCCATTCATCATTAACTGCTTTGGCTGCTCAGTTTAAGTAGATGAAATGTTGGATATCTAGAAAAACAAAACAAAAACCTGTCACTCAGTATTTCACTCTTCTTATAAAGAGGAGAAAATAAAGGTACTACCTTAAATATTTCTATTGCCCAGTTGGCTTCCTTCTCGCTTGTCACTAGCTGCAGGGAATTGCTTTCTAAATGACTAATTAAGACTGGTGTCCTGAGGTACCCAGCACTCCTAAGTGATAATTACTGAAATTAAAAGCCAAAGACCAACAGGCTTTAAAGTGTTTAATGGGGCAAAGTAACAAGGCTGATGTATGAACTTCCCTGGGCTTATAGTAGAGATGGCCTAGGAAATGTGGGAGAAACTAGTTTACCAGGAGACTCACATTCAATTAATGTTGCTCAAGAATCAAGAAGTTCAGGGAGTCATTGAATCCACATTTCTATTTCAGGGGGAGCAGGTAAAGAACAGAGAGAGACCTTTACAATGGCAGCTCTTACAGATAAGTCCATGGAAATTTTTCCACCAATTTTCTTTAATCCCATTTTTCCATAATGATGGGGTATCTTCATAGTGAACATGTATTGAATTAACATTACTTACCCTAGGAATATACCTTGGCTCCAAGTTTGGGCACCAATGCCTTGGTCTCCCAGTATAGCTTGATTGAAAAATTTTTTTTCTTTTCTTTTTGGTAACAGGGATTGAGCCCAGAGGCACTTAACCATGGAGCCATGACATCAGTTTTGTTGTTGTTGCTTGTTTGTTTGTTTTGTTTTTGACACAGTGTCTTCCTAAGTTGCTTAAGCCCTCACTAAATTGCTGGGGCTGGCTTTGAACTTGTGATCCTCATGCCTCAGCCTCCCAAGCTGCTGGGATTACAGGCATGTGCCACTGCACCTGGCTTGATTGAATTGTTTGAATATTGGAAGAAATTAGAAATTGGCATTTGGAGATGCTAATATATTTGCCTTCACTGTTTAAGTTGGGATAAAAGTAAACTTTGGGTGGACATCTTCTACTGTGTGTATGAAGAAGAAAAATCTCTGAACTACAAAGAGAGAACACTGAAAAAATATCAGGGAAGACGTGGAAATGAGGGAGTTCCAGAAAAAGGGACACCCCTCCATTTTTCCTCTAGTTGCTGTTTCTAATAACTAGATCTCTCTGACACTGAACATGGGGGTAATGGGGTCCATTAGATGGTCAGTTTTTGTCTAAGGAGTTGAATAACAAAGCACTAAGAACCAAGTATATTTAAAATTAGCTTCAACTCAATATCTAAGATTATCTTGTATCATCTTTCTAGTATTTAAAAAAAAAACCCTCAGTTTTACCTATTCTTTGCTATAGATTAACTAGGCTCTGGGGTATAAAATGAATAATGCCTGATTGTAGTCACCACAGAACACCCACTTTGGCAAATTCCATGAAAAAAATATTGTGACCAGACATGATAGGTCCTACTGTTATTTGTGTGACTTGGTTGGATTAGGGTCACCAGAAACTGGAAACTGAGAGATGCAACATGGATCTTTTCCCAGCTTTTACTCTTTGGTTCTTTGCAGTGAGTTTCTCTGCAAAAGAGAAAAGCAGCAATGGATGCTGCGATTTGGGAAGCTGCTTTCTAATTTCAATGTTCAGCAAACACAGCACTCACTGAGATTTATTTGCAGCAAGGAAATTGTTTGGGGAACATAATTTTTACAGGACATAACAGCACTCTACGCTTTTCACGGCTTCCACCGATAACATTTGTGACACATCAGGGGAGAGTGCAAACTTTTATAAAGCTACAGAACGGGTCTCTGGGGGTGCGATTAGCTCAGTTAATAAAAGGCCTCTGAGTATTTCAAACTTCAAAGAAAGGGGCGAAGAATGGAGATCAAGATGTGGGATAATCTTCCTCTCAAAATAAATGACCCTAGATCCCAGAAGAGGGGAAAGTTGACAACTGGCATACTATGCAGGGAACTCATGTAAGTTTTAGGGAGAGAGAAAAAGAAAAGAAGAAGAAGAAAGAGAAGGAGGGAACCAAAAGAAAAGGGAGCCATTTTCAGAGCAGGTCTTGGAAATGACATTTAAGCCTTTTCTCAGAAGAATGGAGTTCCAATGAAATTTACAAAGTGCTATATATTTTCATCTTTGCCATATTGGGCATAATAACCCCAAAGTGCAAGTTTGTAGTTTAATTAGCATGTTAGACTGTAAATCAGTTAGGTTATTGTGATTGATAAGGTAAATAATTCACCTGTGGCTTAGTTTTTACATTATCAAATGGAAAGTAGAAAACTCAAATTAGCAGTTTCACTTTATCTATATTATATTCAACTAGATGTACTGTATGCCTATTTGACCATGGTCAGTACCCCATTCTTTCTATAAATCAAGTGAACATGTTAATTGCATTATTTTCCTTAAAAAAGAGTTAAAAAGTGAATATGCTCTTAATACATCCTTAACATAGAGAAGTGTAAGGATATTCCCAGATAGTAAGGAGAGTGAAACTCAAACATCTACAGTACAGGTTCAGTATTATTTCCACTTCCCCACAGTCTCATAATGTAAGGGGATGTGTACATAAAAATGTTTTCTTTAGTGAGAAATAGAGAAACAGTGCAAAATGTATTGCCATTCCTCTATTCAGGAATGATTCATGAACTGGGGGTGTAGCTCATTGGTAGAGGGATGGTTAGCACACAAAAGTCCCTGGGATTGATCTCCAGGACCAATAAATAAGTAAATAAATAAATAAAAATATTAATTCTTTTAACCAGTTATTATTCCATATAAATTCATATATTATTCTATATATACTCATATGTCCTACCCTATGGTAGGACACAAGATACATACATTCAAAAAACAAAATACCTTCACTTAAGTGGGTCATTTTCCATCATAGCAACTGTACAAGTAAATGAACAAACTAATCAATTCCAAAAAAGTAAAGCTTAGATAACTAAGTACTATATATCAGGCTATGTAAAATGCATTTACTTATATACTGTTAATAATTCTAATATACATATTATGTTCATTTTTTAATTCCTCAGGGTAAATTAATAAATATTAAATCATTAGCTCAAGCTTACAGATTTTTTAAGGGTTCTTATACTTCTTTTTTAAAAAATGTAAGATTTTACAAGTTAAAAGCCCTACCGACACACGTCAAAACGTCCAGCATAGCTACGCCTGGTTGTTGAAGCAGAGAGACTGACAGGCCTTCTCTTCCACTCTTCTTCAAGATGGCGTCCAGGGGCTCAGATAATTCAGTGAAAGCATCTGGCACTCAGAAGTCTAGTGCATGGTCTCAGGGGCCATCAGGGTTGTGAAGGTCTCTAATGGATGTAGTTTTGGTAACGCCAGCTCTTCCAAAACCATTCCTGTGAGTATGTCTCAACAAGGCCTTTTCAGAGAACTAGAACTCTATCAGCTCAATTATAAGAACTTCAAGTTACGAGAATGAGAGAAACAGGGGGTGATGCTCACCCAGAGGAAGGAGCGTAGCTACAGGAATATATTCCACTTTTAGAGGCCTTGGTGACTGACCTAAACTAGTCTTTCCCCAGTGTTCTCCTATTATAAAGTGAGTCCTCAATCACATAGTTTTATTATGTGTGGAAGATAAACAGTATAAATGGTTTCTTGAGAGAGAGAGAGTGGATCTGGGGTGGAAAACTGTGCTGTCAGTTCACCACTGAGTGAAAAATATATTGAGAACCCTGGTATGTTCTAGAAGCTTTGGTAGCTAGCAGTTTGTCTTTTCCCTTATAGTCCCCTCGCTTACCTGACTGCATCCTCAAATTATAAAAATTAATAATGACAAATCTTTCAGAAGCATTGACTAAACAGAAAAATTAAGCATTCATCTATTATTTCCTGTGATGGCTTTAATTTTTCATTGAGTTTGATCAGAAATTTAAAGCTACTTATAATAAAAACATAATAAAATGATAAATAATAAAACATACTTTCCCCAACTTACTTTTTATTTTGAAAGACTCAGGATTATACTTGAGCTGATTTGGGAGAAATTTGAGATTGTTCCTGTGTCATTTTGTGAATTGAAGCCAGATAGAGTGTTTACATTGTGATAACCTTTACAGATCAGCACAAATTAAAAGAAAGTAGAATGACTGAAGGAATCACTATGAGCTGAACATGTCGGGCAAACTTTACATTTTGAAAAGGAAAAAATAAATAAATAAATGAAGGTGATTCGAGGCTATTTATTTTCTACCCAGTTGGCTTTTTCATTATAATTTTTTGAATCATGGCAAGATCTGTGCCTTCTGCCCAAGTTTTCACTTATACCCATGCAGGAAATCCCTGCTGTTGAACCACCTTCTGGACTAGGGCCTTTCTAAGATGGAAGAATTGTCAATCAGATTTTGAAATCACAGGTTATTATGTTAATGTCCAGTGACTGGGACAGTCAGGTTCCAGGTGTGGTGAATCCTTTTCTATGTATTGTCTCCTCTTCACTAAGAGCACCTTAGCTTACCCATCTGTGTTCTGCCTCTTACACTTCTACCCCCATGGATAAAGAGCCACTAATCCCCTAGTAGTAGGGTCAAGCAATGTGTTCTTCTGTTCCTCATGTCTATCTCAGCTTCAGTAGACATCAAGCCAGAGGCATGGGCACAGGCCAGGTATCTTAGGTTTAAGGGAGAAACGGAGTAAGATGTGCAAGGATGCTCTCCACCTTGGGACCAAGCTGCTTTCTATAATTCATTGGTAACAGAAGCTCTACATTTGCCATAGCTGTCTATATCTATAATTAATGTTGTATTTTATTTCTTATGTTAATTAAAATAAAATTCAACTGGAAGGAAACCAGAATACAACAAAAAGTGGATAAAAAAGATTTCTTGGTTAGTGGTATTTTAAATTTTTATTATTGTTGTTGTTGTTGTTATGATGATGATAACATAAGACTAATGCTAGAACTAGGCAGCCCAAAGCAGAGGAGAATGCTCAATGACCATGCCAGGTTTACAGGAGTAACCAAGCACTGACCCAGTACTACAAAAGCAGCAGCTCACTCAGGGATCTAGTATGACTTGTGTAACCGAAGCAACCACAATAATAAATGCATACTGAGAACATGACTTTTACCAGGATGTTACTAAATCTTCCATACATAAAATGCATTGATGTTAATAACTCTAAGAAGGAAGCATTACCAGAACGATGCTCATTTTTATGTGAGAAAATTACTCCTAAGCAGAAGTTTCAAAGTCGGCCATAGACATTAATATGGTAGAGGGGTGTGAGAAAAGTAGCGGCATCAGGCATGATCTCTTACACAGTCAAGAGACATAAACGTAATAATGCATGATCAGGGTCCAAAGTAGAAATCAGAGAAAAACAGTGAGCAAGCCAGAACAGCACAATGCAGTCTGAAGCAGAGTCCCTACAGAGAAGTCACTGTGAGCCAATGGAAGGCATTAGCCTCCTGCTGTCTGAGAAACTGCCTGCACTGACACATATAGGGGGATCAGTTTGCAGGAGTTTCCTCCCACAGTGTGAAAGGTACCTGGGTAGGAAAGTGGGGTGGGAGAGATGATGACAGTGGCACATTTCCTGAGGGCATGGCCTACAGGGCTAAAATTAAGGGCAAGTGTGCAAACTCATGTGACACAGACTTTCACGGAATAAGACTACTTGTCCACTTTGCCCACATTGAGACTTTTATGGGATGCAAAGGACAGAGTGAAATGGCAACCCATGGACCTCCAGATCATATGGAGTTAATAGCCAGGCGACAATAAAATAAATTCCTATAACTCAGTAACAAAAATGTTTAAAAAAAAATGGACAAAAGACTTGAAGGGCATTTCTTCAAGGAAGACATACAAATAACACATGGGCACATCTAATAAGCTGCTAATCAAAGTCACAATGAGATACCACCTTACAACCTGTTAGGATATTTATAATTTTATATATATATATACACACACACACACACACACGCACACATATATACACACACACACACATACACACACACACACACACACACACACACTCACACACATATATCCAACAATGGATGCTTGGGTTACTTCCCCAAGTATACTTTGGCTGTTATGAATAATGATACTATGTATATGGATATATATTTACCTCTTTGAGAACCCAATTTTAATTATATATGTATAACTAATTATAATTATATATTTTTAATTTATATATGTAATTTAATTATAATTATATATTTGATTATAATTTTAATTGTATATTTAATTTTAATTTTAATTTTAATTATATACATAAAATTGGGTTCTCAAAGAGGTAATTGTATATCCATATCCATAGTTTCATTATTCATAACATCCAAAGTATACTTGGGGAAAAGTTAGATAAGCAAATTGTACAGTATACATACAAAGAAATATTATGCCACCTTAAAAAGAAAAAAATTGGAAATATATTAAACTAAGACTATCTCAAGAAAACAAATATGATATGATTCCACTTATATGTGGCACTTAGAATAGTCATATTAATAGATACAGAATAGAATTAGGTAGATAGGGTCTGGGGAGGGGTGGGAATGGGGATTTATTTCAAAAGTATAAAATTTCAGTTTTGCAAGAAAGAAGTATTCGGAAGAATGGTTACATAAAATGAGAAAATAATTAGTACTACTAAATTACTCACTTAAAAATTGTTAAGATGCTTTTAAAAAAAAAAGATAATCTGCAATGCCAAGGACACTGGACTTCTTCCTGCAGTAAATGTACAGTTAATTACTACAGTTATTTAATAATAGATTTATAATTTATTTATAATCTTTTACCAACATGTGGAGGATGAATATGGAGTAAGTAAGACTGGAAGTAAGTAAGAATTTGTACAATGCAAACAAACCTTGGAAATGCTGTGCCAAGTGAAATAAGCCAGTCATAAAAGACATGTGTTGTGTGAGCCCACCTATATACAATGTCCAGAGTAGAATGATCTAAAGAGACCGATTTTATTTTCCTAGGGTTGGGGGAATGGATGGGCGTAGGGGAAACAGTTAAAGAGTATGAGTTTTCTTTAAGAGGTGTTGAAAATACTCTAAAATTGATTGTGCAGTAAATTGTACAACTCTCTGAATGTACTTAAAAACCACTAAGTTGGACGTCTTAAATTGGCGTATTATATTTTATTTGAATTATGCATCAATAAAGCTGTTAGTAATTGTAGGTTATATGAATTACATATCAATAAGAGCTGTTAGTAATAATTGAGCTCTAAAAATTATTTCATAGGGTTCAATTTATTCAACACTGCAGGGATCTAATTGGGAAGGTCTTATAGTAAAGCTCCTGCCAGGAAGTGTCCATGAGCCTATGATAAGGGGATAAGAGACAAGCTTCGGTGTTCACTTTTATCTTCTCTCATTTTAACTGGGGTGTTTCACATTTGCAAACTTTGTCTAGTTCTGTTTTTTTTCAGATTGTACAGAGGTCAAACAATCAGAGGGTTGTTTGAAGGCTGGGTTCTATAGACAAAAGATTTGGGGTAGAACATGGGAAAATTGGCACTACTTGCTCTTGGAAAGTTGTGTTATTACCAAGAATGAAGGACCATTAGGTGAGAACAGGCTGGAGAGAGATTTCCTCAATCTCCCCCTGTGGAGAGCAGGCCGTGCCCTGCTGTGAGTGACTCCAGGACAAATAGAACATAATTTTCAGGCTCTGTCTAACCCTGGGTTACTCTATTTTGTAAAGCAGTATTTTGTCACGAGTTACTCCGTTTTGAGAGCAAGTGCCAAGGTAGAATGACTATATACCTTATTTGTACAAGTGAACAACCACCATCTTCCCAGCACAACCTAAGCCACAAATTGATAAATAGCTTATTCATGCCGATTCAAACTAAATCAGGAGTACCTGAACACGTGAGCATCCCAAACCACATCAGCAACACCAGATGTAGAAGCTTATCAATCTTACCTCAACCTCACCAGGTATAAACCCCTTCACCTAAGACTCAAAAGGAGAAGCCTTCCCCCAACCCTCAACTCCCCAAATGAACACAGCAGTCCTCACTCTATTGCTTGGTCATTTCTTATGAACCTTGCCCAGGAAACTTGCCATAGCGACAAACCTCCAATTCTGTCGCCAGGCTTTATCCAAGCACAGTTTCTCTTGCCTGTGAACGCAACATAAGGCCCACTCCAAGTTGACACTCTGAAACCATCATCCATGCAGACCCTCACAACTTTGCCTTAATTTTAACCACTTCATGGAACTTCTTCCTTAAAACTGATCACCTAGAGCAAATCTTTACATTTGTGTCTGTTCTGCTTGGCAGGGCCTCCTGAATGCCAGTGGCTAACTCTCTCAACAGTCTTTGCTTTAACCTTTATGTATCATTGTGCGAAGTATGACTTGAGAGTTCAAGCCATTAGAAATAAAGATTGGAATGAAATAAAAAAAAAATTTGTGATTGTCTGACTGTGACTATCAGGTGAATTACAATTGCTGCAAGTGCTGTAGCTTGTGAACTCATTGTTAGTCAATAAATTTGGACACTGTGAAAAGACAAACATGCTTGGTATATGTTAATAGTATAGCAAGCTCAAAAATGCATTCTTACTTCCCACTTTCTATGCTGTGGGGAAGCAAGGCTGGGGAGCACAGAGAAAAGAAAGAAGGAATGCAGAAAGAAAAAAAAAAAGGATTGTAGGGCACTGAAGCAATTTGTATGCAATGAAAATTTATGGGCAGGAATGATCTTTAATAAAAAAGGATATCTACGCATCATCTTATAACAGAAGTCAAGGAAGATAAACCAGCATTGATCCTGCAGACCTGAACTAGGGAAAACCTCAACAGTACGTGCAGTAGGATCTGGGCAGAATCCCTTTCATATTTGAGGTAACTTCTAGAGGTACACTTGAGAGAGATCAGGGTTTAGAATCAGAAAACTTTCTTACTTCTTTAACCTCTCATTTGCATCCTGATCTCATAGTTGTCACATATGCTTTTGTAAAAATGTGCATCTACCAAATGCCTGATACTTGGTGAAGACAGTAAGAAGAATAGTTAAACACTGCTGTTATTAGATCATTCTGGGGAGTGGGCAGGCGGTGGGGATCATAGCTGACAGGAAAGGAGGGGATTGCACTTCATGAATTAATGAAGGAAAAATTTAATTCTCTGGCCTTCTCTAAGTTAATAATTCAGTTTGCAAGAGTAAGCCAGAAGGGGCTTGGCAATAGAATTTTGCTCTCAGAATTCATCACCATCCCTTCAAATCAGAATTGAAGTCTCAGGGGAAAGCTGGTGAGAAAGATGTGAAACATTTAAGGTTGGTTTGTCGTTTGCTTCGGAAGAAAAAAAAATATATAGCTACTATTACAGATTTAACATTTTCTCTATAGCACAACAAAACAATGATTTATAACGAGGCATTTCTGGAAAGTGCGCCATTTCTCTCCACACTCATCTAGGTTCTTTTCTATCAAGACCAGCTCAAGGCCCATTTGCTAAGAAGTCTGTTTGGCTCATTTGACCTTCATTTTCTCCCAACACCTCAGTGTTTGCACTAAATACCAGCAGTTGATTTATATCCTTTTCTAATGATGCCCTCTCCAAATATTTTGTTTTCTATTGAAATAGTATTTCTCTTTTGCTTTTAGATCTCGTGCACCTGCAGCAGTAACAGAGCACTAGAATCCAATGGCAAGAAAATGGGTGCACAGATTAGTGTGTGGAGAAAATCTCTGAGACACAATGACAGTTGTGGCTTTCCAGTCTTATTCTGTGAACTCTCATGGACAGAATTTTTCTTGAACATCTTCCTTCATTCTGATTTTTCTTGGCTACCACCTAACCTACCAGAGCAGGGTCCCTAAGTGCCATGTGTGAAGATTGGGGTAACTGTTTGAATTACATGCCAAAGAAACCTTACCTACTCTAGCAGGGCTCTTCTTCTGTTATGTGTGAAAGCTTGTGCTGCCAGTCATAGTTTGGGGCCTATTAAAGTAATTTTAAAATATATTTTTTTTTTTTGTTTAGTGAATGATTAAAATTCAGTGAAACCTACATAGAAAACAGTTTTGTTTACTAGTCTCCAAAAGTAGGTTTAATGGATTTTTGTTGTTCTGCTGAATTTGACTGACTTGATCAATGGCCCTCTTCTGTGTAGACAGAACCTAAATGAACCCTCATAGTTAATGGATCATTGCCATGGAAAAGTCTGCTTTGACTCTTTAAAATACACAAAGAACAAGGAAGTAACAATAGAACAATTTCATCTCCTCTACTGCTGTAATTACAGGTTGTCATGACTGCTGCTACTTTTTTTTCAAGCCTTTGAAAAACTATATAAAAAAAATAAGCATTTCTTCAAACTTAACGTGTGCTGTGAAGCAAGGTCTCCCTTCACCGATGATTATCTATTTTTATTTTCTTTTGATACTTTCTAGCAAGCATTTTGTATTTCTTTGAGGTAGCTATTGTCCTTGTTTGTTTTCCCACTTACAGCCTCTATAATAAAACAGGTGCCCAGGCAGGTATCCTAGCAACCCAGGGGCTTTTTTCACTAGTCTCTGGTGCTAATTTATTGGGTGCTCTGGAGCCTTTTCTCAAGCTATTAAGGGACACATATGGCGGATCCAGAGCAACACATTTCATCTTGGTCTAACTTCCTGGAAGTCAATATTCATTATTGCGGATTATTCACCTCCAAAAGGGGCACTCTTGGCCCTGAAAGATGTCAGGAGACTGGGAATAACTCCAAAATGGCATTAGAGTAGACGTTCTGAGGAAATATGGCCACAGATTGGAGGAGGTAACAGAGGAGAGATGTCTCATTCTCCCACAGGGGCTTTTGGACTCCTCCATCCAGCTACAGGCTGCGTGCCTTGACTAGGATGCAGGTGCTATTGGACTCACAGGCGCCCCCGCTCTCTACTGAGTTGCATGGCTTTCAACAGGTCACCAAAGCTCAGATTTATCCATGGTTGAATCCAAAAAGAAGGCAGCGTGAGTGATATGGGAGCCTAGTACTCTGTTTTCCCAGACCAAAGGCGCTAATGGCTGAGGACACTCATGTTCAGGAAAAGGCAAAATCAAAATCTGAAGATCATAGTCTCATGTGGGGAAAAGGCTTGGGGAAGGAGGCTCCAGAAAAGCAGAGAACTCAAACCCAGAATGGTTTGGTCATAGGACAAGAGAAAAGCAGACGAAAAGAGACAATCCTAATTTCCAGGAAGGGAATGAGGTGAGGTTGGCTATAACTGGCATGGGAGTGACAATTATTAGATTTTCAGGAATTGTGAGAGCTGATTTTTAAATCTGCCATTATTAAAAATTAAATTATATAATCATAATAAAAATGTGACAGAGATAAAATACTCGAAATCATCACTCCATTATTACTCGATCATCTTTCAATAGTAACTATGAATTGGAATTATTTATACTATAGGAATTGGCAGATGCTACAAATCATCGCATTTTGAAGGAGTTAAGAGTGGAGGATTAATTCTATTGGCTTTAATAGCTCATTTAACATATCTAGCAGGGCAGTCAGTGTAATCACCATTTTCATCTTATCACAAATGAAAAAAAAATATTTAAAATAAAGTGACTTGCTTGAGTCAGAGAATAAACGGCTACACAGAGGTAGGATCCCGAATCTCTTGATCCCTAGCCTGCAAATACAATTTTCCCCTGTCACACCCTATTTATTTTTCTTTTCATGAGTCCACAAAGGAAATCTTTGGTGATTTCTTGTAGCCTGAGGAGCTTGCTTGGCAGAACATTGTGTTATATGTGAGACACACCTAATTCCCTATTACTCTGAGCCATGCACACCATTTTCCTCAGGGGTAATAATACCTCCCCTGCCAACTTTGCAGGCTTATGATGAGAAAAGTGAGAAATGGGTGGAGAGTATTTTGAAATCAACACAGAGCTAATACAATTTTATGGACTTGTTTTGAATTAAATACTCTATTTTTTTATTATCTTCACCAATGATAATAACAAGGAATTCATATAAGGGCTCATATTGTGCTTGTTTTGGGGACTTAAAAAAAGGGGGGGGGGCACTTATGGGACATGGGTTTTTCCCTCTCTTCACTCAGATGTTTAGATTCACCTCATAGGTGTTGTGAACGTAAAGTCAGTGTCCAGTGCAAAGAAACAAATAATTGATCTAGTACTTTTTGTTACATTTGCATTAGCAATTTAGTAATTTCTTAAGTTGTGATAATAGAAGACTAAAGAAGGAAATTAAGCTGTAGCCAATAGACAAGGCAAAGGTTTTGGCAATATAAAATGTTCATTTTGGTAGGAAAGTTCAAAAATATATGATATTATTAAGTTTTCTTGGATTTGTAAAATTCAACACTGATCTCCACTGATATAGGATGCAGCATGAAGGAGGTGCTGCATGTCCCTAGAAGACAGAATTACATAAGGGTTCTGGTTACCAGGCAGTGCTATTACAGACAAAAGTTGAATTGTGTAAATTTAGGCAGAAATTAATCCTGAAGTATGACAATCTTCATAAAATCACATTTGAAATTGTAGATGGAAATACCTCTTGATTTTTCCAGTATAAAAGGAACATTTTTATGATTCCTTATTAAGTTTTAATTTTTCTTTGTCTCCCTTTTATGGTACTTTAAAAAAAATTAAAACAGTGTCTTATTTTATTTATACCCCAAAGATATTAGATACCAACAAAAATTTGGAACTCATGAATTACTTTACAATCTTATACATGAAACAAAAGAAATCATTAAGGAGATAATTGAGAGATACAGGCTATAACTCTGTGGTAGAGCTCTTGTCTAGCATGCATGAGGTCCAGCCCCATCCCTAGCACAATTCCCTCAAAAAGGTATAATGTCCAAGAATTTTCCAAAGTTTTAACACAAATCAATAAAATGCATACCCACGAAGCTTTACTTGGGAATTAATATCATTACAAAAGTATATTTTTAAAATATATCCAAATAAAACATAGAAAATAGATTTCTAATGCTTTTACCACAAAGAAATGATAAATATTTGAGGAGATAGATATATTTACCCTGAATTGAACATTATACCACAGGCACATGTATTGAATATGACATGGTACTCAATGATTTTTATGTCAATTTATAAAATTCACACATCAACCTACAAAAATTAATATCCAATTGTATAAAAATGAAGATAAAAAGAAAATCTTCAGTGTAGCTATAGGAGGAAACAAAGAAAAATGTGTATATAACAAAACTAAGAATTGCAGGAGCCTTCTTGTCAGAAGCAAATGTCAGAAGAAAATTGAATGTTGTCTTTATATTCTGAGAGGGGGAAAAAAAACTGTCAATGCAGCATTCTAAACTGATCAAAAGTACTTTTCATAAATGAAGATAAAACAATGACTTTTTCATATAAACAAAAGGGGAAATAAGTTATTCCTATCAGAATATTCCATATGCAGAGAAGCATTGTGATGCTATATGTAAATTAAGCTGTACATGATGAAAGAAAAAGCACCAGTAGACAGGTTAATACAAAATTTTATTTTTTCTATTATTATTTTAATGTTTTTAAAGACTATCCAAAGCAAATATAGTAACAAGGCAATAAGAGTTTCTAATACAGTTTTTATTACAATGTATAAGAAAAAGGGAAAGAAAGAAATAGAAATATGTTGTTCCAAGATGTTTTCATTATACAAAAAAAAAAAAGATTTAATCTATATATTAAGAAAAAGGTAGAGTAGGATAATGGAAGATTTATATTATAAAGCATGGAGCAACCCCTAAAAATAATTACAAAATAAGTTCAACTCACATGCCAATAATGGAGTCAAAATGAAAGTAATAACATTTTCTCAATAAAGAAGAAAGTCATAAAATAGAGAAAAAAGCAAAGCACAGAGGAAACAAGATTATTACAGTATATTTGAGTCTAAATAACTACAAAAATAAAAATGATCTAAATAGTCTAAACAAAATTAAATATTTTCAGATTTCATGAAGAAAACAAGAACACATTACTAGCTTCTTATAAAAAACTCGTTTTAAAAATAAAGACTGGTTAAAGTAAAGAATGGAAACACCATACCAGTAAACACTATTTAAAATAAGGCGCTAGTGCTCACCAAACTAAACAGACTTCAAAACAAGAAAAATAACCAGTTAAAGAGGGAGCTAACATACTGAGAAGAGGATCAGTTAAACTCGACATAACAATCTTAAAGATGTGTACACTAAACAAAATATAAGCTAAACAGGAAATGATTAATAGAAAGGAAAAATACACAAGTCTACTCATCACTGAAGACTTTAACTTTCTTCTTTCAGTAAACAATAGAACATATAGACAGCAACTTAGTAAAAACATGTAGAAGATCTGCAACTGAGATGGAAGACAGGTAAAGAACACTATACTTAAAATATATATGGAAAAAGAAGGACCTAGAAACCCTAACAAAAAAAATTTTTTTTTTGTCATAAGATTAGACATAAATGGAGGAACAGAAAAGAAAATCAAGAAATAGGCTCACCTTGCACCACATACAAAAATTAACTCCATGTAGATCTTAGCCTTATGAAAATATATATATATATATATGTATCTCTATAGACCGTCTAGAAGAAAGTAGATAAAGAAAAATTGTGACTTTGGTTTAGGCATAGGTTTCTTAGGGCAGAAAATATGAACAATGGGAGTTGATATTTGATAAACTGTGATTTGTCCATGTTAAAAATGCCTGCAGCTGAAAAAATATTGTTAAAAATCATATTTAAAAAAACATTACTTGAGGAATGTTTTGCAAAATATATAGTTTACAAAGGACAGGTATTCTAAATATATTACACACATGCCCAAGCCTATAATTGTAAGACAACAATTAAATATTTTGGCAAAGTTTTGAATATGCACTACAGAAAGGAGATAGAGATGGCAAATACGTTCAACATCAATAGTCATTAGAGAAAGTAGAATTAAAGTCACAATAAAATACCACTACATACCTATTAGAATAACAAAAATAGGCAAATGAAGTCAAAACAAAAAATAACAAGGAAATACAAGGTACTGTGGAGAATACAGAACAACTGGAATTTCTACATATTGCTGATGAGAAGAAATTGGCCTCTGAAAACAGGGTATTAATATCTCATAAAATCAAGCACATCCTCATCTTACAACTCACTGAACCCACTGGTACATACATAACCACGAGATATGACATCCTCTGCCACACAAAGACCCACAGGAAAATTTTTAGCACTTTTATTCCTAACAGCGTCAAACAGGAAATATCCAAAATATCCATCAACTGAGGAATGGATAAACGAATTGTGGCATATTAAGGGGTACATTTCTCCGTAAAAAGGGAAAAACTAATGTTACATGCAACAGCATGGATGAATTTTAACATCATTATTCTAAGTAAAAGAAGTAAAAGAAGGCAGAATATAAAAGATTATATATTATATGATTTTATTTTTATGATATTCTGGGAATGGCAAAAGTGTGGGGAAAGGAATCAGATCAGTGGTTGCTAGGGGCTGAGAGGCAAGTAGGGCATTGGCTAAAAAGGGAGGAGGGGAACATAGGGGTGATTTGAGTTATAGTTGTAGCTACATTACTATAGACATTTATGAAAACCCATCAAAGTATGCACTCTTGAAGGATGGATTTTATTATTTTGTAATTATGTCTCAATGAAACTGTATTAAAGAAGGCCACAGAAGAGGAACAGAAATATGCCTGATATTAAAAAAATCCCGACTTTATACACTCTTCCAGGGGCTACAAAACAGCTTCATAACTACACTTTTGAGTGGCCTGAAAATTCATCTAGGATGCTGGTTTCCAACCATGGCTACATGTTAGAATCACCTGGGGAACTTTTCTAAATTGACGTTGCCTAGTTCCAACCTAGACCAATTAAATCATCTCTGTGGGTGACACCAGCACTCTTTAAAAGCTTCCACAGAGGTTTTGATGGGAAGCTGGGTTTGGAGCTATTGAAGAAGCTGTTGTGTCCTAGTCACAGCAGGACTATAGAAACCTGGTGCTGCTGATTCAGGGCCACATCTTGAGAACCACTGAAGTCACCAACTTGTATCCACAGAGGGTTTTGTACGTTCAAAGTAGCTGTATGAGAACTAGAATTTATGTCTAAAGTCAAAAGACAAAAATCATAGTGAATTCGGTTTTAAGATCTTGTTGGCTTTATTTCAACTCTTGAAACAGAGCAAGATTTCATTCTCCTAGGGGAGAAAAGAGCACGGGGAATTTGAGCATGACAGAACAGTGGGTTTGTAAGGTGTGAAAAAGGAAATGAAATAAGAGAAAAAGAGCAGATGACATCAGATTACTTCAGGTTAATTTCTTTTAAGGCTTAAAGCAGAACTTTCTTATTATGGTGTCTTAGGTTGATGGGGCTTTTTTTTTTTTTTTTAAATTTGTGGCTATGAAAATTACATTTCCTCGCAAGCTGATCTGTTTAGGGATCCACCTATTTCCTTGAAGTTTCAGTTTGATTGTGGGGCATTTAGTCTGAGTGACTCCACTTTGGTTTGTTCTGATTTGTTGGGGCCTAGTTAAAGAGCTCAGTCCCAAACTATTGCCTTCATAATTTTTGTTTTACACTAGTGAATTTTTTAAAAAAAACTTAATAAATATGAACTTATTTTAAAGATAGTCATTGAGATCTGTGTCTATGCTAAATTCTGACAACTGATTTGCAAACGTGCTATATCCTTTATACAAGTCTCTCATTTTGTAAGAACATCAGCAATCTTAGAATGAGAATCTATGGGATTTACATTATTGGTAAAGCTATCTTAGTTACAGAAAACAAATGAAACAGCAGCATATCTAAACACATACCCTTTACTGATAGTTTCTTAAAATCATTCTAGTGACTCAATGATGTAAAAGAAAATAGACATTGGGATATTGACAAATATTGTGATGCTTAGTTGTCTATCAACCACCATAATCATTGTGATAATTTGGTTTCATGGTACATAAATGAGCCATTTGCTTTTATAAAATAAATTGAGCTTAATTCTTCTTAAAAAGAATTATGGTAAACCCAACTTAGGCAAAGTAATGTTCAGTTTTAAAAAAAAATACTTGTAATTAAATGAAAAGACTTACAATTAAATGAAAATTTACATGATCTACACTTAGGAACCAATTTAAAGATAACAATATACACAGTGCAATTAGATGCCAAGCATGCAACATTCCACATACTGTCAGAGTTCACAGAAGGGAGAGAACAAAATGAGCTGGAATCATTAGGAAAGTTAAATTAACAGGGGCCATCAAACAGGGATCAATTGATAAAGAAGATGCACAGGAGCCAAAATGACAATGCTTACCCATACACATTTTTGCTAGGACATTATACATTATTGCCACTGAAGTAGGAGTATGCATCACAGACAAAAAATCTCACAGACATTGTTTTAGGGGAAGCCAGGATGCACTCCACCAATCTTCCTCTCTAAAGGTCATACAAGACAGTTTCTCTCTGCATAAGAAGTTACCAATATTTTTGGAATCTAGGAAATGCAAAATAAGGTCTTGATTCAGGTTTCTTGTACCCTTGCAGGTCACTCTGGAACATTCTAGCTTTGTAACAAGCCCCAAAGAAACTGCCTTGGGAGTTGTCTCACCAAGATCAGGTGCAAATTATCAATCTCATTATCATTAATATACAAATCTGACGAAATGATATAAACTGCTTGGAAAATCCTCTGAGATGCCATTACAAAGCATCACTACTAATTATGTTTCCTGCTTGGATGAAGCAGGTATTTGATCAAACCATACCAGGCCAATTCCAGGCTTGTGAGAATCACCCTCACAGCTCAGTGGTCACAAGAGAGGCGGGTCTTCCTAAAGCCCTCAAAGAACTGGTGGAATATGGCTCAAGAGAAAACAAAGTTATTTCGTAGCTCATGTCAATAGTCATTATCTAACCCAGGGGTTCTCAAAATATGGTCTGAAGATATCTGGTTGTGCCCAAGAAACTTTCAGGAATTTGTGAGGTCAATACCATGAACAAGGTAAGAAGTTTATTTTTTCATACTCATCCTCTCCTGTTTGCTACAAATTCTTTTCCAAAGGTCATCTGTGTGAAATCACATTTGCTGGATATAACAATGTTTATTAAATGTCTAAATACTTTAAAATAAGTGTCACACCTTATGCTAATTCTTTAAAGTCATCTTGTATGAAAGTATTTTAGTAATGATGTATTATTATGATTATACAATAGCAAATATTAGTAAATATTTATATCTATTGAATACAGTAAATATTGAAAAAAAATATAACCCACATGAACAGAAAATCCTAGGAGTTCCCAGTAAACTTTTAAGAATGTAAAGGAGTTCTGAGGCAAAAGAAAGCAAGAAATTTTTTTAAAAATTAATTAGATTAAAAAGAAAGCAGATGTATTTCCTCTGTATTTTTGTTAATATGTTGTCCATAAGAGAGTAAACCAAAAACATTTTTATAACCTTGAGATCTATTATAAGCAGGATTGTAAAGGGAAAAGATATTGATGGTGAATTTTATTAAGTTCTTTTAATTCATTCATGAAAAAAGGTTACACATTCAGCTTTTAATAACGTAGCCAAGTGGAAATTCAAGTCACCTATTTATACACATAAACTTGTGTATTTTTGGACAAGATATTGATGAATGCTGTTCAAGAAGAGAACACACAGATTCCCTAAGTTAGCACATGTGCACAGACATGACAGACAGTACTAATATAGTCCTTTAAATTAGGATTATGCAGTCATCACTGGACTGTAGCCATCAGAGAACTGTAGCCCTTAAAATCAGATATCTGTTGCCCAGAGAACATCCAATCCACAGGATGTTTCCAATGTAGAGTTGCTGTCTCCAGTTCTTCTTTGACCTGAGTGTCCTGTTTTATATCTATGTTCTGAGTTGATATGCTGAATGGGAAAGGGCACAAAACTAGGACCAAGTATGGAGCACTGAGGAGACTTGAGTAGAAAGGACCAGAAGGTTGGAGATGGGTAGCAGAAGCAAATAAAGTAGGGTGGGTAAAGTGCACTGTGTTCGCCAGATTTCTTATCACTGTAATAAATACCTAAATTAATCAACTTGTAATTGGTTGTTCTGATTGCTTCAGGTGAGGCAGCCCATCATGGAGGGGTTGTGAATGGCAGATGAAATCTGCTCATCTTCTTCTTTTCTATTTTTTTTTATTATTTATTTATATATTTATTTATTTTGTGTGTGTGTACACGGTGCTGGGAATTGAACCCAGGGCCTTGTATATGTGAGGCAAGAACTCTACCAACTGAGCTATATCTCCAGCCACAAAAATGCTCATCTTATGTCCAGGAAGTAAAAGAAAGAAATCTGGGCCATCCCACTGTCCCCTTCAAGGGCATATCCCCAGTGACCTGAAAACATACCATAAGGATCCATCTCTTAAAGTTTCTACTATCTTCCAAAAGTTCCATAGTCTGGGGACCAATTCTTTGTCACCTGGACCTTTGGGGGACACCTATGATCCAAACTTTAACATGCATAAAGTTATGGATGGCTAGTTACAACAAATACTCTCTATCCTAAAATGTACTTCCAACAGAAGGCAATGAGGAGATACCAAATGCAAAGTTTAATTTGGTAATGAAACAGATGAAAATCAGAGGCTATTTTAGAGATAGTGATTCCATGAAAACAAATCATCTAGCTTGTTTAGTCATTAATGTATCACACCAGTCTGTGAAAATGAAATCAGCACTATTTTAAATTCCATAAATATACAATTAATACAACACAGACCTTGTCATTGAGCTTGGGGAATTACATTACTATACTCATAAGTTTATCAGAATAAATTAAAATAAAGGATATTATTAAATTTAAATTAAGGTGCAAATAAGATTTAAAAAAAAGATATTCCCATCAGCTGTCTAGCTTGACATTGTTGAAACACTTATTCTATGAATTCTGTAATAGATTTAGACATTGCCATCTGAGTCTTTTTTTTCCCCAGCAGACCTTCAAAGAAATCTCTCTGACTTCAAATAAAATTAACAGAAGTAGCAGATAGAATAATTGTTGCCCCAAGTCTGATTTTCTCCATAAAAATAAAAAACTGTGTCCTTATCCCTATTCCCCTGCCTCCACCTGTCCTGCCATGAGTCAGAATAAAATATTTGACTAGAAGTCAAATTATATTTTTTTATTGATATGCTACAAATGTAAAACATTTCCTCACAAATATGGTAATAAAATTCATTCTTTAAAACACATGGAAAAATACTTCTTCCCCACTGGGTTGAGCCACCTGCCAGAAAATTTCAATTAAAAAGTCAGATTCAATATTTAAGATGAAAACTAGCACCAGGGAACTAAAGTTAGCAAGTGAAGATGATGTAAAATATGCTGTTGTATGCATAGTGGGGAAATCAAACCCTCACAAACAAGGGGTCCAACACTGGGCTTTGTTTTGATCCTGGCTATGTTTCCCTCAAATCTTCAAGTGAAGAGTAACAATAAAACTTTTGAAGTGAAAAATGGTGCAAAAAATAGGTGCATAAAAAGGTGCACACATTTACATGAGCACATACACATGCATGTGTACACACACACACACACACACACACACATATATACACACTCCAACATGTATACATAAACGAGCCCTGGCAGTGTAGGGCAGACAAATTATCAAGAAACTTCTTACTAAACACAATGAGTATGCAAATGCAGAATCTCATTTACCCACAAGCAGGAAAATCTCACAAAAAGTATGGAGAAATTTAAATTTAATACTATTATCTCTCAGCACCCATTCACATTTTCACCCATTTTCTACTACCCTAAACTTCCTTGTACTTAGGTGCCTCTCAGATAAACAACAGCACCTTCAACAACTCCTTTCTAATTGTGTCCTGTCTAAGGGACCTCTTCCACCCCTCCCTGATGAAATTCCTATAATGCATTAGAACTTGTAACATCATATATATTAACCTGTTGAGAGCCACAGCCGAAGGGGCCCCAGCAAACTTTCAGCTGCCAGCAAACTTCCAGCTGCCAGCTGATGATTGGCTCACAGTGGCCCCAGCAAACTTCTAGCTGCCAACTGATTGGCTCCTCTGTGGTGATGCTCATTGGGCTGTTTCCCCACCCTTTCAGACCACGGAGCTGCTCATTGGGGGACGTTTTTTGGCTCCGCCCACAAGACCCAGCCAATCTGCCTCAAGAGCAGAGGGAGGTTGAGAGGCTTGTGGGAAGCCAGTGGTGGCCGTTGGGCTCTGAGGGAATTCCTGAAGAGCTGTGTGGTACGGTGTGTTCTAAAAATAAAGTTCGTTTCTTTTGACAAGTGGCTCCTGAATTGTGCCCAGCCAGACTGCGGCATTAACCAGTGAATACAATTAATATATTATTGTAAGTGGCAGATGCTATATCTTCCAAAGTCTGTGGTTAAAAAGGAGATTTTTAAAATTCTAAGTAATTAGTATATTTTTATTTGAGCTGAAATTCACATGAAAAGTTTTAATATGGCCCAAAGCATATTATTAAAGGCAGAAGTATTTAGTACATTCACAATGATGTGGTTCCATCATCTCTATCTAATTTCAAATATTTTCATGGTTTCAAAAAGAAACCCCATTCCTATTAAGTAATTGCTTTGTATTTCCCCTCCCAGCACTTATCAATCACCAATCTACTTTCTGACTCTGTGGATTTATCTACCATTAGTATTTCATATGAGTGGAGTCCTATAATGCTTAAGTCTTTCTGTGTCTAACTTCATTCACTTGGCATGTTTGTGAGATTCATCCACTCATCCAAAATGAGACTCATCCATTCATCCAAAATGTAACATGTTTCAATAT
Source organism: Callospermophilus lateralis (assembly GCF_048772815.1). NCBI lineage: Eukaryota > Metazoa > Chordata > Mammalia > Rodentia > Sciuridae > Callospermophilus > Callospermophilus lateralis. Next base: position 104,352,268 of record NC_135313.1, on the reverse strand, counting down.
CTCACTTGTTCGATTACATCTAACTACCAAAATTTATCCATTTATCCACTGAGAGATATTTGGATCATAACTATCTTGTGAATTAATGACTCTTGTGAATTAATGTTGCTATAAAAATGTGTAACTTTATTTTTGTAAATTCCAGTTTTCAATTTTTTGAGGTATTCCCTGAAGAGTACAATTCCCAGATCATATAGGAATTCTATTTCTAGCTTTTGATGAATCATCAAACTGTTATTCTAAAAAGATAAACTGTTTGACATCTCTACCAGCAAAGTGTCAGGGTTCCATTTTCCCCACATCTTTACCAACACTTGTTATTTTTCTTATTTATTTATACCAGGAATTGAACTCATGGGTGCTCAGCCACTCACTGACTGAACTATATTCCAAGTCTTTTCATATATATATTTAAGTCTCACTAAATTGTTTAGAGCCACCTTAAATTGCTAAGCTGGCTTTGAACTCACTATCCTCCTGCTTCAGCTTTCTGACCACTAGGATTTCAGGCCCATACCACTAGACCTGGCTCTTTTTTAAAATTATAGCCCCCACCCCAGTGGTGTAGAGTAGTCTCTCCTTGTGATATATAACCAATAATAATTTTAATTGGATGAATCAATGCAAGAATGAGCGTATAAATGCCAGTTAGTTCTAAATCCTCTAAGGAACGAATCAGTTTTCCTTGTAAGTTTTCCATTTATATATTTATTTGTTCTTTTCTTTGATAAGGATTTTGATCTTTGCCTGAGAGTATGGTACAAAATCTACTGCCTGCAGATACCTGGTATCTGTGAATCTCTAATAAGCCCTGCACAATAGCTTCATAGCTTCCATTCACCTTTCCATAGGCACTTTATATATGTCTTATTAAATTCTCACCACAACCCTGCTGGACACATATTAAAACCTCTATCCATGCCGGGTGCTATGGTATACACCTGTAATCCCAAATGGCTCAGGAGACTAAAGTAGGAGAATCGCAAGTTAAAAGCCAGCCTCAAAAACCTAGTGAGGTACTAAGTAACTTAGTGAGATTATGTTTCTAAATAAAATATTTAGAGCTAGGGAATTGGCTCAGTGGGAGTAACCCTGGTTCAATCCCTGATACAAAAAAAGAAAAAAAAATCCTTCCATCTGAAGATGAAGATTTAAATTTATAGGTTATGTCTGCTACACAAAGTGAGTGTAACTAGAAAATTTTGGAACCAACATTAACATACCATGGGTGACACTCTAAAACCACTACTTCTTTCAGTCTTATAATTTTTCCTTTCATAAAATTACATTAGTCATATTTGTGTTCATAAATAAAAGCTGACTTTGATGGAAAAGATGGTTATATCAAATATCTGGTCCTTTTGACTACAAACAAAATAGCTGGATGTTCTTAAAACACAATTAATTATATGCATATAAGTGGCAGTTTGCCTCAAATCAACAGATTTCAATCTAGGATACCCTGAGAAATTGACAAATGGTAACAGGATAATGCAGAAAATAAAAATTTTCTGTAATATTTAAATATATAATGTTATTTAGAAATCACTTCATGACACTAAACTACTTTAAACTATATTAAGTCAGAACATCCAATATAAGCTATTTAGAAATTTGCATTTTAAAATAATTTATAAATAATTTTGAAATAAAATAAAATTGAGGGTTACCTTCAGGATCACTCCTACAGTTTCTGACAGTGAATGTGGTGGGGCCAGGTTTTTAACATAGAGTCTGATCACTCCCTGAAGGATCTAAGAGTATAGGAGCTAAATGTTTATTTTTACCAATCTGCCTACATTAAGTCTGTTCAAAACTACTTTGTGCAAATGGTAAAATTATTCAATTTCTTATATTCTTTCTGTTTGCCTATGTGCTTATTTGTGGCCAAAAAGTCAATCTTGTCTTCACTGCTACAGACAAAAATTGAGTTTGTATTATTTTCAAACATGAAAATATTTATCATTGGATTTGCACACAAATCATTTAGATTATTATTTTTTCGCTGGTATTTTGTGTGTTTGGATGTACACGTGTGTGTGTGTGTGTGTTTATTTCAACAGTTCTGCCTACCTGTGCATATATATTTGAGGGAATGTACCAAAAAGGGGATATTCAAATGAGTTCAAATTAATTGAGTTCAGATGATTCAATTAGAAAGCAGTGCTTTTAGGAAATACTTGGATGAAGTCTGAAAGATGACTTTTGTCTTAGTTTACCTCATACATAGATTTTTTTCAATAATCAAGAAACAAACATTTTCCAACAGTTTTTTTTTTTTTTTTTTTTTTTTTTGTAGTTCATAGAATAGGTAGTTTCTTATAATTAGCTATTTGTGGTAAAGTGAGACTAGCCTTCACATTAGCAGGAGCTAGTGGGCTTCCAAAAGTATGTTCTCACAAGCTGGATGCAGTGGCACACACCTGGAATCCTAGTGGCTCAAGAGGCTATGACAGGAAAATGGAAAATTCAAAGCCAGCCTCTATTACCTAGTAAAGCCTTAAGCAACTTTGTGAGACCCATCTCAAATGTAGCTGAGGATGTAGCTCCATGGAGAATTGCCCTGGGTTAGATTCTGGGAAACCCCCACCTCCATCACCACCAAAAAAAAAAAAAAAGTTCTCATAGAGGGTAATACAAATTCTCATAGAGGGTAATTAAATGGTAATACAAAGTAAAAGTTGATAGCAGGTACAAAAAAAAAAAAAAATAGTAGACTAGTCCATAGCATTATGTAACCTTTTTACAAAGATTGCTTTTAATTTGGGGAAACTAGTTATGTGGATCATTGAGGTAAAAACAATGCTTACTATCACCACTGTAAGTAAGATAAGATCTAGGTAAATTTGCACATGGAAGTAGTAGGACAGTCAACTCAAAAGAGAATTCAAGGAGTCCTGGGCCAAGTTCACAAAGAAAAAGAACTTTTAATTAGCAATAATTTATTTATACCATTAAAGTAGTGTTGTAGGGCCTGACCTTGGACCTTCATGGAGGAATGCTCATCTTAGTCATTGTGCAGCAGGGAAGTCCTAATAGAGAAGCCTATGTTTTGGGACAGAGTGCTGACAGAACACTGGCAAGTGCCATTTCCTTGCTCCTTTGACAAGGAGCTATTCCCCCTGTTGGTACAGGGTGGAGCTACATGGAAATTTCTGAACTCCCGTAATATGATATGCTGTTTATCACCTCTGGCCTATCATGACTGTTACATGTAAATTGGCACATACCCACTATGAAAGCTATTTTTGCTGCACAATAAAGTAGATGCAGTTTTCTGAAATCCAGAGGGTTTCTCTGCACCCTCAACTCCCCACAGCAGATGCTAGAAAGGCAGGCCTCTCGGCAAAAGGAGTAGTACCTAATCATTGTAAATCGCTTGCTAAGTTATATTTCTTAGTAAGATGTCCTAGATACCTTACCAAACTAACATACAATTTTAGGATTCCTGCAGAAAGTTTTGGAAAACTATACTTTAAAGAGTCCTCCAATTAGTGTTGGCAGATGAACACACAGGAACTTCCAAACTTATGCATTAAATTTCCTTTCATTCTAATTGGCTCTTACACTCTTGACAAGTTCACAGTTTTGTAAAGTTAAAAGACAGTTTTTTTCTCTCTTTCAATGTTTCTAAATAGTGAATTACATGGTTCCATTTGTTACTTAATAATCATAACCAAAACAAACAACCTTACCCATATAAAGTGCCAACCAACACAAGTCTATGAAACAGATTTTATATGTGCCTTTTCATTATTCACACAACAGCCAAAATGCTAGATACTGTGATGAATTTCTTCATTTTATATAGGAAGGAAAAATTCAAGAGAGTTTTTGATTTTATTGGGCAGTACATGCCCAATAGATCAAAGCAGTTTTAAGATCCTAAGCAGTTCCTAAATTCTGCTCTGTCAAAAATAGAGGGGTTCTCTCTAGACCCTCAAGGTTTGTTTCCCCAAACATTGAAAGTATGGTCAGCAGACAACCTTCAGCTGGGAGCTTCTTCAGAGCCTGTATCAGGGGAACTGCTGTTTTGCCCAAGGAATGTCTTACCCCAGAGCTGCCCATATCAAATGACTGAAGCATTTTTCAGACATCAAGGTTAGTTGCCAAGGCTAACCTGGAACCTGCAGTCCTCCTTGTCTCAGCCTCCTGCTGAGGAGGCTGGGATTACAGGCAGCTACCAGCACACAAGGTTTGCATTTACACTTTAAAAAATTGTTTATCTAAACTGAGGTGTGGTCAGTTTCAGTTTCCCAGAGGGGCTTATATTTGGCTTTCCTGATGACAGCTGCACTAAATTCACTCTTACCTTACCTTGTGCCATTCAGGGTTCTTGAGTAACAGAACTAGTAGAAGATCATATGATATTCGCGCATGTGCGCATACACAGATACACAAGAAGTCTATTTGTTTTATTCCTATGAAGAGTCTAAATTTACTGAGTTCAAAAACCATTTTCATGGGCTGGGGATATGGCTCAAGCGGTAGCAGGCTCACCTGGCATGTGTGCAGCCCGGGTTCCATCCTCAGCACCACATACAAACAAAGATGTTGTGTCTGCCGAAAACTAGAAAATAAATATTGAAAAATTCTCTCTCTCTCTCCTCTTTCTCTCTCTCTCTCTCTCTCTCTCCCACTCTCTTTAAAAACAAAAACAAAAACAAAAACAAAAAAAATTTTCATTTTGATGTTACCTAGAATGAGGAGAAAAACTGAATGGTTTTAATTTTTTTAATGGTTTTTTTTTTTGAGAGAGAGAGAGAGAATTTTTTAATATTTATTTTTTAGTTTTCGGCAGACACAACATCTTTGTTTGTATGTGGTGCTGGGGATCGAACCTGAGCCGCACGCATGCCAGGCGAGCGCGCTACCACTTGAGTCACATCCCCAGCCCCTTAAAATGTATTTTTAATACCAACTCATATCATATCTGCATATTGACTTATTTTATTTATTTATTTACTTATTTTTTATTTTTATTTAATACCATGTCCTTAATGTGGCATTAAAATACATCCTCTATTGTTAACAATAAGAGGTGATTTTACTACTAGAGTTTGGAATGCTCATAATTGATATAGTAAATATTTTTTAAATTTAATTTTTTATTCTAATTTGTAATATATGACAGCAGAATGTATTACAATTCATATCACACATATACAGCACATTTTTTCCTATCTCTGGTTGTATACAAAGTATATTCACACCATTCGTGTCTTCATACATGTACTTAGGGTGATGATGTCCATCTCATTCCACCATCTTTTTTACACCCCTTGCCCCCCTCCCTTCTTTCTCTCCCCTTTGCCCTATCTAGAGTTTGTCTAATCTTCCCATGCTCCCCCTCCCAACCCCACTATGTTCAACATCTCTAGCTATAACAGAAATACAAATCAAAACTACTCTAAGATTTCATCTCACTCCAGTCAGAATGGCAGTTATCAAGAATACAAACAACAATAAGTGATGGCAAGGATGTGGGGGGGGAAAGCATATTCATACATTGCTGGTGGGACTGCAAATTGGTGCCACCAATCTGGAAAGCAGTATGGAGATCCCTTAAAAATTCCATTTTGAAGAGGTGTCACCACCAGGTGTCATTTTACATAGAAATGTGCCATGTGTTTTTACCTAATGGCAATTAGACACAAAGATCACTGTGTTGAGTGAAGTACAACAAACTGTAACTCTTGGGTCACAATTAGTATTGAAGCCTAATATTTGGGATTCATTGGAAAACATCAGCACCTGTATCTATATGTCCCCATTCTCAGCTACCTGGACGTGAATATGGGCTTTACCTCATCCACCCTCTTGACTCTCAATGCCTGACTTATCTTATTTTCATACCAAGAGGATATGCTTGAATTGTTGAACAGAGATATTGGTCTTTTGAAGGCCACAGGTAACAAATCAATTAGCCTAAACAAGTCACGTAAAGCTTTCAAACCATGCAAGTTAACAACAAGCACCTTATAGGTTTGAGAACTGGGGTTATGGGAGAGGTATGAGGTACAAACTTTGTATCCCTATACTGTCTGGCAGATTTAGAAGCAGCCGTGAAAGTTGTTTTACTCACTTAAAAAAAAAAAAATCTTGTCTTCTAATAAAGTGACAGGGTCTATGTGAAATGTTCTGATATATTATATTATCTTATATTCTGTGGCTGCCTTGAGTGTCTTAATTTACAATTGTTCAACTAGGAGACCTCATAATCAGTCCTTCCAAGTATACTACACAGCCTAGAGACCTCCTCTGGCTTGGTTCCATGCTGCTAATTATTTGACTTCTAGAAGTAACACGAAACTACCCCAAAAATGAGGCTGATGCCTGAGGAGGGGACATTTGAAGATATTACTTACACAGTGGGAACCACAGTCCAATTGTTATTCTCCCACTGATCTGGGAGATGAAGAAAAGCTGCCAAAGATTACATTCAAATATTTTCTTATTTCTAAAAAGTACTTGCTCAGGGCCCAAAAATGTCTCTGAACATAGGCACCACCACGTGCTGGATTCATGGAAGAAGATGTGATTGGCAGGTCATCCTGATTTCTGTGATCTTTGTCTTAATCTGCAGTGGAGAGCGAGCTACAGTTTTCCTCTTCCATATTTTCTATAATTCTCTACAGTTATCTTCTTTTGCAAGGTGACAAAATACTTAGTGTACATTCTTTTGTTTCGTCACATACTGCTTATTTACCCACTCCCTTGGCTTTCCTCTGTGGTGACTGTTCAATTGTTACCTTTTTTGTTGTGTTTCAGATATATTAGTGCATGGGGTCTCTATGCAAGATATTCAGGAATAGGAATTTTAATTTTTCATATATATATATTTTAGTATAGGTTTTTGTCAATAGCATCATGGGCATTAGTGTCTAAAAGACTTCAGATTTCACTTTTAATTCTGCCTTTGACTAAAAAATACCATTTTGGTGACTCAATAACCCATCTGAGATTCATTTTTTTAATTACAAGTTGCTGTCATCCATGGAAAGAAATAAGTACCCAAAATGAAAGAGGTATCATTCTTATTTTTAAAAGGTACATAGCACAACTGAAGGAGAAAGACACAGAAATGGATTATTTCAGTAAAATAAGATTCTAAGATACATATGTATTAAGATATATTAGGGCTGGGGTTGTGGCTCAGCAGTAGCGTGCTTGCCTAGCATGTGTGAGGCCCTGGGTTCAATCCTCAGAGCCACATAAAAATAAATAAACAAGCAAAACAAAGGTTTTTAGAAAAAGATATCTTAGAAGGATAGAGAATGAAAAAAAATCCTTTAAGTAAGATACTTTTACATAAGTTCTTCTTAATTATACATGGTAATAGAATATATTTTGACATATTTTACATACATGAAGTACAATTTCCCATTCTTCTGGTTGTATGTGGTGTGGAATTACATTGGTCATGTATTCATATGTGAACATAGGAAGTAATGTCTGATTCATTCTGCTATCTTTCCTATTCCCATTTCCCCTCCCCTGCCTTCATTTCCCTTTGTCTAATCTATATTACTTCAGTTCTTCCCTACCCCTCCCACTTATTAGTTAGCATCTGCATATCAGAGAGAACATTCCTTTTTAAGTATTTTTAATTGATGCATAAGAATTATACATATTTACAAGGTACCATGTGATCTTTCACTATATAACATTATATAATCATGGTAAACATAGCTATATCTTCAGATATTTATCATTTCTTTGCATGAAATATTCAAAATCCTTTATTCTAACTTTCATGAAATATACAGTGGATTATCATCATCTATTGACCTTTCTGTGAAATACAACACCAGCATATGTTTCCTTTGCTAGCTGTAACACAGTGCCAGTTGATCAAGCTCTCCCATCCCTCCCTCCCCTACAGTTTTCTAGTCTCTTGTAACCACTATTTTTTTTCTTGTAGTGCTAGGGATTGTACCCAGGGCCTTGTGCATGCGAGGCCAGCACTCTACCTGCTGAGCCATATCTCTAGCCCTTGTAACCACTATTCTACACTCAACTTTTATACATAACTGCAGTGCTTAGTTCACGTAATAATAAAGAACTATCCATGATTTCTCTAAATATACTTTTTTCAACAACATATGCACTGGACTTCTCAAGATTAGAACGTTAGGATTTTTTTCCTTTAAAATGCAGATGCACTTCAACCTGCACTATAAATTCTACTGGGCTTCTTCTATCTGCATCTTCCAAAGCCCTTCATACCATGCCTGAAGTGGCTCACATTTTATCTCTTATTCCTATGGTGGGTTTGAGTTTATTTTAACTGCTTCATCTGTCTTTTCTCCATCAGTGAGATTCAGCGTTTCTAGAAAGTATAAATACATGTGGACTCATTTTATCTCCTCCCACTGCGCCACACATAAGTCGCCTAGAAAATGTCCAATAGAGGGTAGAAACACTTTAATGGGATGCCTTCCAACTCTTATGGTCCTGTTTATGAGAGCAATACTACAGGCACCCAGTGAATGTTTCTGATTCAATTACTTATTCCTCTATTTCCTTGAGGGCTTCTTTCACTAATAATATCTGAGTGAACTTTAGCAAAACTATATATTTAAAACTTATATGTATCTCAGTTCTTATGCCCACATTAAATAGTAACAGGAATATAAAAGCACAGACCTTATAAAAATTATATTCTTCCTTACTACAGAGTAAAGGATATGATTAAGGACAACCAGAAAAGTGTTCTGGTAGACTTCTTATATTGTAATTACTGACAGAAAGTTAAGTAGTTATAAAATATAAAATTACTAAGTCTTTTCTTTTAGAGAGGAAGTATGAAATGTGAAAAGCTTGCTTTTATCCAAGAGTGGCCCAGAATTTCTCCTAAAACTAAAACATTACTATTCAATAGTTACAAGAGAGATGTACTCTCTCTGAAAGTATCCTCTTTTTCTTTATTTTTATTTTTGTCTTTTTTGGCATAAAAGACCCATTCCTATAAAATATTGTGTTAGAAATACTTCCAAGATAATTTGTTTTATACAGGATTTGATTTTTGGTATATAAAACATATTTTATAAAATAAAAGACAAAGAGTTGTAGCATGCTGGACACTTGGTGGAGGCATTGTAGGGGTTAGGTAGAGGTAGTACCTGGGTTTTGTTTCTTTCTTTTTTCTTTTCTTTTTTTAGGTTCCAGGGGTTGAATCCAAGGGTGCTTAACCACTGAGCTACATTTTCCATGCCCCTTTTGGGGGAAAAAAACTTTATTTTGAAACAAGGTCTAAGTTGCGTAGGGTCTTGCTAAGTTGCAGAGGCTGGCGTTGAATATTTCAATCCTCCTGTCTCAGTCTCCTCAGCCACTGAGATTACAGGCATGCACCATTATGCCTGGCTAGGACTTTGATTTCCTCCTTGCTAAATGGGCATGAATTTTACCAATTCAGGTAGAAATAATGTGGACAAACCTTTTGGGGCATGATGAATAAAGACCTTACATTAATGAGTATTCATTATTGTTGAAACTCTGTCAGATTCCTTATACTCATTAACTCTTTACTGGAAGAGGCAATGTTTTATTACTAGACTCTTATTCTAGTTGTTTCCTGCTGGGTAACAACTGCTCCCCTTTAATGTCATAAGGAAACTACAGTTTTTCATACTTATGCTGTGGCTGAGAAGTTTGGACAGTGGACATAATTTGTCTTTATGCCCACTGCTTAGGTGGGAGGACTCTACAGTCAACTGAAGAAAACTTCATTCAGACATTTAGAACATGTACAGAATGTTAAAGATCTGAACAAAAGAAATGAAAATTGTCTTATCAGAAAGAAAGAAGGTAAACTTTCTCTGATTGCAGATGACATCATCTTATACACACAAAACCTAAAGAAATATAAATAATAATATAACACTGTTAGAATACCAAAAACAAGAGTAATAAAAGAAAAAAAAGCTACATACATTGAACTCTGTGAAAATTAAGAGTTTGGGGCCATCACAAGACATTATCAACAAGGAGAATATAAACCTACAAAATGAGAAAAAAATATGTGTAATGCACACAGAAGGGTCTTGTATTCAGAATATATAAATAACCCTTACAACATAGCCATAAGAAGACAAACAACCCAACTTAAAAATTGCTAAAAAGAACAAATAAATAAAATTTTTAAAATGGGTAGAAGACTTGAAAAGATATTTCTTCAAAGAATATATACAAATGGGCAACAGGCACTTGAAACAATGCTTGACATCATTAGTCATTAATAAGAAACAAGACAATACCACAGTGAGGTACCACCATTTTATACCTAATAGGATGACTATAATTAAGAAAAGGAAAAAAAGAAAATAAGTGTTGATGAGGATTTAGAGAAACTGGAACACTTGCCTACTGGTACATGGAATTTAAAAATGTTCAGTCACTTGGAAAGATAATTTGGTGATTCCTCAGAAAGCTAAACACAAAATCACCATATAAATCCACAATTTCAATCCTGGGTATGTACCTGAAAGAACTGAAAACAAGGACTAACGTACATGTATATTCAAGTTTGTAGCACCATAATTCACAGCAATCAAAAGATGGAAACACTGGAAATGCCCATCAGTGGATGAATGGATAATCAAAATGTGATCCATGCATGCAATGGTGTATTGTTCAGTCAAAAAAAAAAAAAAAAAAAAGGGAATGGAATACTGATATATGCTATGAGATACAACTGAATCTTGAAATTGCTATGCTAAGTGAATGAAGTCAGATGCAAAAGACTATGTATTCTATGATTTCACTTATTTGAAATATCCAAAACAGACAAATCCATAGAGACACAAAGCATATTGATAATTGACAAGGCCTGAGGAGAGAGATAACTGAAGGGCAGCCAGTTGTAGATACTTTTTGGGGGTGATAAAAGTATTTTGGAACCAAATTGAGATGGTAGTTGCACAATATTATTAGCATACTAAAAGCAATGGAATTATTTAAAGTAATTAATTTTGTCCTCTGTGAATTTCACCTTAAAAAATTAATAAGGACAAAAAGTCTAAGGGGCATAACCCACAGACTAAGATACTCTTAACCTATATAGAGATCCAGATTATAGGCTTTAGTACTTATTGTATTATCAGGTTTGAATCACTATAACTAAGGACTTGACACAAGATACCTATAAAATAAAGTGAAGTTTATTTTATTTATTTATTTTTTCACACACATAGACACTTTATTAGTTTCTTCTACAAGAGACAATTAACATCAAACTTTTAACAGAAATGTCAGGTCACTGGAGAGGCCAAACAGATTCCAGGAAGAAAGATGAAAATTAAATACTTAAATTAAAAGGCACTAGTATACCACCTAAAACCCACAACCACAGTGGAAGTAGGCTAAGGAAGGTTAAGCTACAGCAAAATATCTAATGTGAATGTTAGCAATTACACAGCAGGAAGCAAGTCTGTGTTCTAGAAGACTATGATACAATGATTGTTTGGGCCCAAGAGGATATCTGGCCAGGAAAAGGTCAAAATGGCTGAAGTTGTAAAGCCATAGAAAGGAATAGGTACAAAGGGAATACAAGCTACATGGTCAAGCAGATGACAATGAATCAGGCTTCTTCCTCCCAAGAAACATTTGCTGCACTGTGCTACCCCCTACCCCCTCAGGATCCCACCCAACAGTTTTTTCAGGCTGAGTTGCCTGCTCCTGCCTTAACAGAAGGCTTGCTCAGGAGAATAGGTTTGGGGGCTGCTGAGGGCTCTTATTCTTGATTTAGCATAGATCTTGGAGAAACTTGTCACACATGGGCTGCTTTGTGGCTAGTTGTTCTGACAAAGAAAAATCCCCAAAGTATTCACATGCAAAGTCTGAGCTTCCCCAACCATCTAAACAGCCTTATTCAACAACCTCAGAAGTCTGAGATCTTGAAGCAGCTGAACTCTAGTTAAAGCTGCAAGGTTCACAAAATCATTAAGGAAGCCAGAATGAGACAATGCAGTTAAGAAATCCCAGCAGTTAATCTCAATCTGTCTTCCCCCAATTTACAATAAACCCTCATTTACATGATATGGGATGTAGAAAGCTATACTGGAGCAAGCTGAGTCTTCTGCTGAATTTGTCATCAAATACTAAGGGAAACAAAGGGTAGGGTTGATTTTATTTTTTAAAAAGCCTCAAGTTATTCTGTTATAAAGGAACATGACTGAATAGGTAGGAAACAGATTCCCCATTATGAGTTCTCCTGATGGCTTCTGCAAGGATCATAGAGATGTCAATCACCTGTATTTTAGAGCAATGCTTCATCTTGTCCTCCTGAGGTATGGTATTGGTGACCACTACTGCTTCAAAACATGCATTATTGATTCGAGAAATGGCTGGGCCAGAAAAGATTCCATGAGTCAAGATAGCATAAACTCTGGTCGCTCCAGCTGAGAGAAGTTTGTCAGCGGCATGACAAATTGTGCCACATGTGTCAGCCATGTCATCCACAAGGATAGCGACTCGATCCTTCACATCTCCCACTAGCACCATGCGGTCCACTTCATTGGCCTTCTTCCGTTCTTTGTGAATCAAGGCAAAGTCCACGTTCAACCGGTCTGCAATGGAGGTCACTCTCTTGGCTCCACCAGCATCAGGTGACACAATAGTGCAGTTCCTCCACTCAGAGATATTCTCCCTAATCCACTTCAGGACAGCTGGCTCTGCATACAAATTGTCCACTGGGATATCAAAAAAGCCCTGAATTTGAGAAGCATGTAGATCCATGGTGATAATATGATCTGCACCAGCTACAGACAGCATATTTGCAACAAGCTTAGCTGAGATTGATGCCTGGCTCTTATCCTTCTTATCCTGCCGGGCATAAGGGAAACATGGGATGACTGCAGTAACCCGGCTGGCTGAAGCAATCTTGCAGGCATTAATCATGATCAAAAGCTCCGTTAGATTGTCGTTGATTTCACCACAACCACTTTGAACGATGTAGACATCTTCTCCACGTACACTTTCACCAATTTCTACACCGGTCTCCTGGTTGCTGAATTTCTTAGTCACCACCTTGCCTAGCTCCAGGCCCAGGCGGTCAGCAATTTTCTGGGATAAATCCTGATGAGAGCTGCCGCTGAAGATTTTGATATTCGGCATCTTGAACAATTATCCTAGGCGCTCGTCGCTCAGCGATCACTGCTACTGCGGAGACCAGAACCGAAGTCTGCCCAAATACTTAATACTGACCGCTTTGCGCTGCTACTCCTAGATTTTATATCTAAAGGGTCAAGTCCAAGATGAGGTGTCCCCATTGGTTTGGCCTCTGGTAAGGGAAGCACATCTTTGGCAAGACTGTGTGTCAGAATGAGTGGTCATATCTCAATGCAGGAGGCAAAAAATGTGAGTATATGTAGGATTTTCAAATTCTTTTTGAGGGTACATCCCCAGTGACCAAAGAACCTTCCATTAGGATCCACCTGCTTAAGGTTTTACTATGTCCAAGTAGTGTCACCCTGGGAACCAATTTAGCCCACAGTCCTTTGAGGAACATTCAAAATTCAAACCATAGAAGCCATATATTCCACTTATTTCAGATTAGCCAATGAAGATCAAAAGTTTACTAGAATATATTTAATATGTAATATATGATCACTCATTGAATCTAGCAATTTGTGGGGAAAATGGACATGTCATTATTTACCTTTTATCTCTCTCATGTCTGTCTGTACTCTTTAACCCTTTCTTTATTGCATTAACACATTAAATTATCATGTTAAAAATTTGGTAAAAAAATGAAAATTTCATAAGGAAATATTATCTCTTAGTGCTTGTAGATGTTGTTTATTACTTAGACTTTGAATGGTGTCAGAATGCTATTTCCCTTTATATTTTGATTGCAGAGCCATAACAAGAAGGGTAGCTGGTTGAAATTCACTAGTAAGTTTATTTTCTGATATATGCTGTGCTAAGATTGCATGCCCCTTTTGAGTTAGTACAATCTCCAGCACTTGCAGGATGCAGAGAAAGCATTACAATGAAAAATAAGAAATGCCATTTTCAATATCCATAAGTCTAGAGAAACAATAGACATTATATTTCCCATCGGTGTTAGTCAGCACATAAATATGTGCATGTGTTTTCTTACCAGAAGAATTCAAAAGCTGTGGACATATAAATGGATATAGTGATAGTGATATTGCTCAGAAAATAAAGATTCAATGAAATCATATTAGAATATGCCTAATCTCTTTAATAAAACTAATCATTCATCAGTCCACTCAATTGTTTTGTCTTGGGTTCTTAAAATGAATTTACTTTTTAATTGAGAAAAATAAACTGTATATATGTTGTACAATAGTATGTTTTGATATATATTTATATCAAAACATATATATTGGTGATTGACTAAATTAAGCTAATTAGCATGTTACCCCGTGTATGCCTTTTTGTTGGGAAGTCTACTCTTACCAATTTTCAAGTATATAATATGCTGTTATTAATTATAGTCATGCTGTACTGATATCATTCCTATTTTAAATTTTGTATCCTTTGACCCACATCTCCCCAATTGTTCCACTCTCTGTCTTTGGTTATCACTTTACTCTCTATCTCTATGCATTTAAATCTTTCAAATGCAATCCAGGTTGGATAGCTTCTCTTTTCTTCTAAGAAATGAATTAGGACACAAATAGGTGTTTTCAGATTAAATACAATCACTTCAAAACTAAAAGGAATTACAAATTGTTAGTTTTAAAATTTCAACTCGAATTTAAATATCATTATTTTGGATTTCTAGAATTAAAAGGGGCCTTATGTTCACTATTATGTTTAATATATATTTTCTACAAAAGCTAAGATTAAGGTAGTAACTTTTTTCAAAGAATTGAAAAATCACTCAATAATAATTGTTACAATTTTATAAACTAAGACAGGATACTTTAGTGATAGGAACAGGGTTATTCAATTTACTGAGAAATATTTATACCAAGACATGGATCTTCAGATTACAACTATATCTTTTACTCTTTCTGATCTGCTGTTATTCATAGATATTTTAAATCTAAAGAGGTCATCAAATAAGACATTTAGTATGCTACTGAAATTATGATAAATAGCACTGGTCTTTCAATTGTTGAAAAAGTAGACATAAATGTAACTCACTGGTAGAGTGCATGATTAGCATGAATAAGGACTTACGTTTGATCCCTAAAAACACACACACACTCAAAACCTTAGTTAAAGAAGAAATTATTGCAACAATAAGAATTGTAAGGGGAGTTTTTTCCTAATGATACGAGATGAAAATGTTTCCACATTCAACTGGGGAGATGAAGGGCATTTGTGGGATTTGATGAGCCCTAAAATGTGAGTAATTCCCCTTTATCTATAAAGAGTACTGCCAAAGTCCCAACATTAGTCGTTTCCATTTGGTCCTGCTGTCAATTTGATTAACGAAAGTCTTTAGGTAGTTATTATGAGGTCTAATAAGGAGTGTGGGAATAAAATTTACAGCCTTTTAGAATAACACTTCTGCTTACTGAGCTTTGAACACAACATTAGGAGGCAAGGGACACAGACTGCCTCTGAAAGACAAATGCATTTTTCCAGAAGATCACAATTTACTGCTCGGACCCAGATTTGAGAAGTCACTGCCTTTCATATGTGTGAATTTTCTACTAGATCAGAAATATGCATGAACAGTCAAAATCTCAAAAGCTCCTATGTCCACGTGGACTATTAAAATCCTCCAGATCCCACATTGGTGCCTCCAGAAACTAATTTCCAAAGTCTGTTTTGTATCTTGCTGAGTTTGTACCCCTGACAGTAGTAGATTTAACAAGATATAATTGAGGCTTTGGGAATTAGTTTCAAGAATTATTGAAAATAATTAAAAAATAGCTAGTGCTGTAGTTTGGATCTACAGTGTCCCCCAAAAGCTCATGTGTTGAAGACTTGGTCCTCAATGCAACCATATCCAGAGATGAGGCTTTTGGGAAGAAAGTGGACTACTCTAACCTCATTAGTGGATTAACCCATTTGTTGGATTAATAATTTGAGTGGACTACTGATAGGAGATGGAAACTCTAGGTAGTTGGGGTCTAGTTGGAGGAAGTAGGTCATGGGGCATGCACATGGAAACTAAATCCTCCTCCTAGCCCTTTTCTTTCTCTGTTTCCTTCCTGTCATGAGCTAATCAGTGTTCCTGCCCTTCCATGCTCTTCCACCATGATCTTCTGCCTCACTCAGGCCCAGCGCAGTGGAGCCAACTGACCGTGGACTGAACCTCAGAAACTGAGCAAAAATAAACCTTTATTTCTCTATGCTGTTTGTGTCAGGTACTTGGGTCACAATAACAAAAAAGCTGACTAACAGCCAGGAACTAATGAAAAAATCAAAACTTCAGTTTGGTCAAATATATCTTCTTTGAAAATAATTAAATACCAATTCACCATCTTTTAGATTTTTAAAACTACTTTAGCTAAAACTAATAATTTCATTTGTTTGCTTCAAAAAGAAGAATGAAGATATATACCTTACAAATTATAACATTAGGTTACATTAGACATCAGTGTTTCAATTCCCCTCAAAAACAAAGTATTAAACTTAGATTGATTTTTTGAATCCAATAATCCTTTAATTTTAGCCTGCTGCTTTCAACCGATCTTAGTGGTTTCCATTCCTATGTCCTTTATCGTTGAAGTCAAGGAAAACATTAGTTTTGAAAAACATATTTAACAGTTCCCCATAACAAATTTGATATCCAAAAAAAAAAAAAATAAACAAAAAGGAAAAAAAGTCAAGTTTTTTTTGTTTTTGTTTTTGTTTTTTTGCATGTGTGTGTGGTGCTGGGGATTGAACCTAAGGGCCTTGTGCATGCAAGGCAAGCACTGTACCAACTGAGCTATATCCCCAGCCCAAAATTCAAAGTTTTTTTATTTTGATGGCCAATTCAGTTTGTAACCTGTCATTTAATCACACTAAATGTCATATTTATACTTAATTTTATTGGTTGACGTCAATGTTTCTTTGCTCTGTTGACATAAATAACAGAATTCTGCAGTATCAAGAAGCAGTACAAAGTTTAACATTTTAGAGTCAGACTTTTTTTTTTTTTCTTGTGGAGAGGAGTCTTAGGTAATTTGCCTTCTATAAGCCTCCTTTTACTCTTCTTTAAAATGGGAATTGAGAATGAATATTAAATATAATAGAAAGACTGGATGATAGTCAGTACTTAAATGATAATTCCCTTTCTCCTTTTGATTAGTGGCCAACTATAACAATGTAAAATCAAATATAAGAAATGATATACTGGTGGCCAAGCAGAATTTGAAAGGGAATTTTATCATCAATATTTTTTTTTAAATAAAAAGAGTCATGAGTAGATTTATCTTAATTTCCTTGTAAACACATTGCTCTTGCCTTTAGAGCAATGTTGTTTTTTTTTTTTTATGTTTAGGGAAATATTTGTACCATAGGTAATCCAGGCATCTACCTTTTTTCCATAAAAAAGCCTTTAAAATGAAACACTATAAAGTATCTACAAACTTTGAAGATTCTAAAATTTGCTGTATAAATGAAAGAGAGTATGTATAGTGGCTTATTATTACTCCGCCTCCCAAAATATTGTGACATTACAGATTATGAAAGAACTATGGCAAAATATTTTGTTAGTGTGTGTGCATGTGCAAATACATATACATAACAACGAATCCCACCATTATGTTCAATTATAATGCACCAATAAAAATATGGAAAAACAAAAAAAAAAAGTTTAAAAATTTAAAAACCTTGAAAGAAAAAAAAATACTATGGAAGAAGCATGTTTAGCAACAAACAAGCTAAGAATCTTTCATGACCCTTTTGTTCTCAGAATTTCTTTCCTCTCCCAGTCTTATCTAGGGCATTAGTCATCCAGACAATGAGACATACACTGAACAGCTTGCCTGAATATCTTGTGCAGGTCTGGAATTCTCTTAATCGGTGTTGACTTGTGGCATTAGCCCAGTGAAATTCAGGGTGGCTGCAGTGTATGTGGAGGTGCAGAAGATTGGTCCATTTGCTTGACCCTCTGGGGAATCGTTTCTTGGAAACCTGGAACAAACTGAGCTTTTCAGTTATGGAAGTGGCATTTGAGCCACCAGGCTAAGCTCAGTTAGCATAATATTTGCTTGCCAAGGAAAAACTCCCTGCTTCAAATTCTAGGTCTCCCTCTTACACTTAAATTTCACATCTGGTAGCAGACTGGAAGCTTTTCAATCCCTCCACAATTTTCACTTTTTCTGGAAAAGGGGACTATTAACCACCTAATTCAAACTAATATTATCACTTTTTACAGAATTAATGAGATGCTATAATTGCTGACACTGTTTACCTGCTACTCTGGGAGTGTATTTCAAAGGCACATGAATCAGCCATCGCCAGCTTTATAATTAGCGTGTGACAACTTTAATTCCAAAGGCATGTTTAATCAACAGCAACAGATGGAAGTGTGCCTGGTGGTAAGTCACCCCTTCACAGCTCCTGATAGCAGTTTGTCCCACTGGCTCTGAGTTCTAAGCTATTTAGCATAGCAACTGCTAAATTACTGTTAATATTCTCTCTCTTTTTTTTTTTTTTTTTGGACAATAAGAGTTGCACTATCCCCAAAATCAGTTTCACTGACATATATTGAGTGCTTACCACATACTAAATACTATTCCTGTTTTCCTGTTTGAACGTCTGCCTCTAAACAACTTCTCAAATTATCTAATATTAAAATTCCCACTTTACAGGTGAGAGGGTTGAACCTAGAGAACTGTATTGACATGCATAGGGTTCTGCAGCTTATAAGCAGAAGGGATGTAAGTTCTTTGGCTCCTGGTACCCACACTGTTAGCCAGTATTTCATGCTATAATAAAAGCCATTTGGTGGTCTATAGTTGTACGTGGCTGTTTGTTGTAGTGATTTTGGATTCTGCCTATGAAATTATTCGGTTTTAGATCTCATCATTATGGGACTGTTTTCGGATTTCTTTCTCAAGGACTCAGTCGTAGGCAAAGGAGACAGAGGCCTTAATCTGCTTGGTCCCTTCCTTTATTCAGCAAACATGCTAACACAGCCAGTCATTGTACAAAGATTAGAATCAACATTATCTCTCTCCAATAATAGCTCTCAACATCTCTCAGGAGTTCTCTCAGTGATGTGGCCTCTCCTTTACTGGGTGCATCTTGGCCAGGTCTCCATAATCACAGTACCTTGGGATTTCACCTCTATTGTCTATAAGCATCCTTTCCAGGGTTTGGCCACTGCAGGGTACATGTGACACAGCAGGCTCAGATCTCCATTTATAAAGTTCCCAGACTTAAGGTACCAAATCATGCACAGGGAAGTGATGACCAAATTCAGAAGTTTGGAGCACTAGATCTGTCCTTATGAAAGCACATCTTCTCCTACTCTTTACCTCTACGAACAACATACATCGGATACATGTACATCCAGATACAAAGGTTTTCTTAACCTTTTTGCCTTAAACATGGAGATTATTTGGGGAACTTAAACAACATATAATTTCAGAACTCTCTCCAAATCCCTATCGGTTCTTCAATATCTCTGGAAGTGAGACCTGTAGATTTGTCACTGCTAAGACCTCCATGTAATTTTCAATGACAGCCAAGAGTAAGGGGTGAGACGGATAGCTTTAGACTTTCAAATACAGGAGCTCCATTAATGACTTTTCAAAGAAAAACGATATTTTTCTCTTAAATCTAAAACTGATTGGTAAATTGTGGGCAACAGTCATTTCTTAGGCACAAAATGTTTACTTTGATAAGGTTCTGGCCCAGCAATAATTCTGAGGAATTTTGTCCCCTCTAATTTGTATCGTATTATTGTTAGAGAAATGATAACCATGATGTGATCAGAATGGATACCACTTTCATTTCTTTGTAATTAACCCCAGGGAAGACCTTTATTCATTCTGGAAATACAAAAATATCTTGCTGCTAGATGTAGTCTAATAGCCCTAGAATTAGAAAAGCATAAAGAGATTAAGAAAAAAACATTTTTTTTTTTTTTATTCCTCAAATGTTGTTGCTGTTCTCTCCACTTGTTAACATACAGCAATTCTAAGAGCCTCAGGTTCACTGCATGGTCTTTCCTTCCTTGGTGAAATTCTTTAAAATATACATGAGTATGTATGTACCCAAGTGTGTATAACAGGAATGCATGTGTGCATACACACACAGAGGGACTTCAGAGGCCCTTGATTTACAAATAAGAAAAAATAGCTTGATTCACTTACAGCCATATACATGTTAATTTTACAGACTTAAATAATTTAATTGAGTCCCTGACACTTTTGTCAATGTTATTGATACAACCCAAATGTATTTTTTAATGTACCATGCAATCCCCCTGACTTTGAATAATGAAGATATTCTTTTCATTACGAGTTGGTTTGTATACTAAATTAAGACTACAAACTAAGATTATAAAATAATTCATCTTAAATAAACAAATTCAAATGCATTGTTAAATTCCCATTGGGTACTATTTAATAACTAATTAGAAATAAGATGTAAAAACTAATTCCACTTGTTTATGTGAAATAGTGTTGCCTGTGCATTACCTTGCCACAGGACACTAAAACATTGATGAAGCTTGAGGGAAAAACATCATGTAAGCAATAATAATCTGAGTAACATCATTCCTATAGTTTGTTATCATTGCCACATTTTTTAAGAGGATGCCTTGATATGGATCCTTTGGCTTTGCTCCACTCTCCCCAGGGCCACCTTTCTGTTGTTCAGCTGCACAGGGTTGTGTACTTAGAAGGACCCACCCTTGATTTAATGCTTTAATATCACAGTCTGCAGTTCTTCACAATTATGAATGAGGGACCAACATTTCCATCTCTCACTAGGCCCTGCAAATTGTCTAGCCAATTCCAACCCCTCCTGGGTGTACTGCCATCAACTAGCTCGTTTATGCCGCTGACTCATGTGTGAAACTAGGTGGCAGTTCATGACCCTCAGCCCTCTCAAGACAAGTTGGTCTTTGTTCTTTTCTGCTTTGTGTGGGAGGGCATCATATTAGGGGACAGACAGATGAGGATGGTGGGAACATGAGATTAAGAGAGTGATTCTATAAAATGGGCCCACTGTGCTGACCCCCACATTCTTTCTTTTCTAAAAAGCAATTTGCCTCCCACCTCTCGTCCCTGTTTAATGTTAATCTTCTTCTCATGCTCTTCCTCCCTGCTCTGTTCTTAGTTGCTCTCCTTATATCAAAGATGACATTTAGCATTTGTTTTTTAGGGATTGGCTAGCTTCACTTAGCATAATCTGCTCTAGTGCCATCCATTTCCCTGCAAATGCCATGATTTTGTCATTTTTTAGTGCTGAGTAGTACTCCATTGTGTATAAATGCCACATTTTTTTTTATCTATTCATCTATTGAAGGGCATCTAGGTTGGTTCCACAGTCTAGCTATTGTGAATTGTGAGAAGGGAAATTGCATGGATATGGCAGGAGACCCTCATCGTTATACAAAATTACATATAAGAGGAGGTGAAGGGGAAGGGGGCGAAAAACAAGGGAGAGAAATGAAGTACAGTAGATGGGGTAGAGAGAGAAGATGGGAGGGGAGGAAAGGGAAGGGGGATTGTAGAGGATAGGAAAGACAGTAGAATACAACAGACACTAGTATGGCAGTATGTAAAAATGTGGATGTGTAACCGATGTGATTCTGCAATCTGTATATGGGGGGAAAATGGGAGTTCATAACCCACTTGAATCAAATGTATGAAATATGATATGTCAAGAGCATTGTAATGTTTTGAACAACAAATAAAAAAATAAAAAGCAATTTGCCTTGCAGCCCTGCCTTGCCTAAGTGGACAGGGTATGTCGCATTCCTCAGCCAACTACCTGCTATCTACAAGGAAATGCACGCAGGAAATAACATTGATAAGAGGAACCCAAGTTATTTTGAAGGGAGAGACTTTGTAACCTTTTTCACAGACCAGATCCCAGAAGACAAGGATAATTCCTCCTAACTATAAAACCTGTAAAAATGACTAAGAATCCAATTAGAATCAGTCAGCATGGGCCAAGGTGACATGGAGTGGTCATGGCAATAGGCACTTGAAAGTCTGTTACTCTGCTCTCAATCAGAAGTGAAGAGGTAGATGTGGGTGTGCCTCTCTGGGATTCCCAATAAAACTGGAGTGCAGAAGAGGCACTCTGTCCCTCTCCTCTCTGAGGGGACACACACTCTCCCTTGAGAATGTCCCCTTTCCCTTTTCCTATTCCTTCAATAAACTCATTCCTATTGCTCTGAGCAACAGGCTTAAAATCTTTCTGACTCGGTTGCAAGAATCAGGGCTTGAAAGGGGATCCTCCCATTGCCTCAGTTTCTCGGAAGAGCCCAGCCTTGGAACATCTCCTGGCAGCTCTGCATCATCAACTTCAGGAAGGCTGAGGATGTCCTCCAACACCATGGCTTCAAGCTCTCATGCCCAGCGGCTCTGCTCACCACCCTCTCCTCTCCCATCTAGCAACTAACAAGCACCAACATGTTGATTTAAAACTTGAAAATCATTTGCCCACCCAGAACACCCTATTTGTTATAAAGCATACAAAGTAAAATGACATACTTTATATGTTGTATTCCCATCTTCCTTTTGCATGCTTTTATATTGTAACATTATACCTTTGCTTGAGTCTTTAGTTAGCATTCTTATTTCTTCGACAATGTACTAAGAGGTCCATGCCAGAGAATGGCTACTGTTATACCTCTTACAATTATTAGTCTCAGTCAGTCTCAGAAAATGATAAGTTCTTGCTATTTCCTTGAATTCTAGTTAGGTACTCTATTTCCAACCTTGTGATTTTCTGATTGAACGTATATGCAAAATGACTATTATTGGTTAAAGTAGATTTTTGCTACATAAAGGCATATTTTCTATTGGTAAAAAGTAATTTCTTAAAAATAAACCAGCTCATTGAATTTGGCTGATGGAAGTATCTTTGTCCTTGTCAGAAGGACTTAATCAACACACACACACACACACACACACACACACCCTGAGAATTCCCCAACTGGGAAATTAATGGTGCCTACATCAAAATGTTTAGTATCTTCATCTGTGCTAGCAAATTAAGCTATTTGGGAAAAGATTCACAAATAAGAAAACCACACCCCAGTCATTTTATTAATATAAAACAGTAGTTCAATATGTGAAATGTCCTGCATTCAAAAAAAGTTTGTAAATATTTTCTCAAGGAATGACTTAAGTCCCATAGAAATACATATAAAAATAAGAGCAAATTTGTGTAAGAACAAATGGCAAGAGATATAGAAGTTCCAAAATCACACCCAGACTGTTGATGTGTTTCTATATTATGGATGCTAAATTCAAAATAAAGTTTACCAACCCCCAAATGACTAGAATTCATTCTTTCTTGAACTTTTAAACTTATCAAACTGTATTTGTAATAATTATCTAAAACATATTTCCCAGGATTATTAAAATTTAAAAAAATAATTTATGTGAGTAATTGAATGTATATATGTCTCAACTTATAATTTTGTTGTCTGCAGAGATTTCTTTCATAAAAATACTGAAATTTGGGCTGGGGATGTGGCTCAAGCAGTAACACGCTCGCCTGGCATGTGCGGGGTGCTGGGTTTGATCCTCAGCACTACATAAAATATAATAAAGATGTTGTGTCCACCGAAAACTAAAAAATAAATATTAAAAAATTCTCTCTCTTCTCTCTCTCTCTAAAAAACAAAAATACTAAAATTACACATTTTCTAGAACTTCTATTCATGTGTTTGTGTGTTTCCTGAGTACTCATGTAATCACACAGCCAGGCATGATACATTATGAAGAAATTCATTACTGAAATGACCTGTTTAAATGATTCAGATAACTCAAAGTCAATTTAAAGATAGCCCCTGAGCACTGCACATTGGTTTCATCAGGACACACAGGACAATTTGCTAGGAAAAGACACTTATTCCTATGTTTTGGTCATTGTTTTCTTCTCTCCAGTTCACAGTTACTGACCAGACTCTGATTAGAAGAACAGCAAATAACATGACTCCAATTATTATTTTAATAGCAAACTCAGATTATTCTTGATTGCTATTTCCCTTCTACATGGGCATGCATTCAAAGCAGAAGTTATTCTGGCTACCTTGCTTAGATGACTTTTAACAAATTGGGCATAAGCTACATGTGCATAGTGAAACTTCAGTATTATGATGGCTTAATGAGCCATGGAAAATGAGGAGTGAAAAAGTATAACATAAACGATAGTTAAATATATGTATTTTTAATTTATGAACCATTGTGTTCATAGATCAATATGTGTTTATTTATACTTACAGACCTCTGTGGGAACAAGTTCAGCTTAAGCATGTGACTTAGCTTTTCCTTTACCTAAATCTAGGGAAGAAAAAAAAAATTAACAAAGATGGAAATTATTGACAGTATCTCACTAAATAACTGCCTTTCTAGTCTACCTTAGATTCTATAAAAATACTGTCCTTTCCAAGATCTCATCTTTGCTTACTAAGGACTATTTTTGTACAAAGAATAGAGTTATCACTAAGACCAGTGGGTTTCCAAATGACATCATTTGTGACATTGATATATGCCTCTTGTTAAGAAATACAATGTGATTACCTAGAATTTCCCTAATAAAGATTAACCACTTTTAACTTGGAGTTCTAGAAATATGAAAGCATACTTCATTAAAATCAAATCACTGGGATGGGTTGTAGCTCCGTGGGAAGGTGCTCAACTCCAAGTACCTCCATAAATAAATACATAAAGGAAGAAAGAGAAAGGAAAAACAAAATCAAAAGTCAAATTATCAATAGAAAACAATGCATCTGCCCCACCTTTGTTAATTTTGTTGCAATTTCTTAGGCTTTTTTCAGTAGTACTATATTTTCATTCTTTCATGAAGAACTTGAACTGAAGAAATAGTTTAAATTTGTACTGTAGTATAACCAATAAGAAAATGGTCAAATAACAAAATTCCATTCATTTAAAATATATTTTTATATATCTGCACACATTTATATATATTTATATGCATATATTTGTACATCTCCATATATGCACGCACACACATGTGTGTGTACATTTATGCATGTGTGTCTATATGCATGTACATATACATATGCAAGTACACATGTGTATGCACATATACGTATGTGTGTATGTACACATTCATGTACACACATGTGTAGATATATAGCATATCCTCTGCACTTATTTTTATTTTGTAATTTTAGTCACTGTCTCTTATACATTTCCAAAAGCAAAATAAAATAACAGAAAAAAATAATAGGGTGTCAGAATACCATTAGGCAGGTTCTATTTATTCTAAATGTTCAACCATAACATGCATTCACAGAGGATGGAAAGAATTACCTTGGAGTAATTCCTGGACTTGTTTGTTTACCATGCACCATGCTTGGTTTTATTGTTATTCTCATAACATGTAATAAAATAATCCAGCATGTGCCACATTATGTTAGTGAATAATTATAAGGCAGCATGACAACTCTATAATTTCTTGGTAATGAAGAATAAAAACAATGAAAACAGCAGGAAAACAGAGCCAGAAGAAATTTTAAAACAGTCTGTTTCTGTTAAAACATACGCACTTCACAATTTTATACTTTATATTCATGGCATTTCGATCAGTTCCAGGAACTGTGGATATTTAAAGTTGAATATCAGTATTGAGCACACAATGAAGTAATTGGTGTTAAATAATTTAAAATTAGATGCAGAATTGGCATTATAAGTACAATATAAACCTCCCAGCTATAGGGACCTTGGAGAATGGCTACGGAGATTTCCTGGAAAGCAATGTTTCAGTTTTTCTTGCATGGAAAATGGGACAAAATACATTAGGGATGCAAGGGTGTCAATAACTAATGATGGAACTATTCACTATGGATCCTTCCAGCTAGATGCTAAGATCTCTGACTCAGGGTATATATTAGTTCTGTTTTTTCAGTGCCTGACATAGAATAAAAGTTTAATGGTATCTGGAAAATGGAGATATGTAATATAACCTGGATTATGTAGGTGTCAAAACTCAAGGTAGAGAGGTGGTAAGAAGATTTTTTTTTCTGGAAATAGTGCATTTAGTCAAAGTCCTGTTCATTTGTGGAAAAGAAAGTGTATAGTTTTGGGGGAGTACATATTGACTTATATGTAATTCCAAGATTTGAGGTTGATGTTACTATTATGATTAACAGGAATCAGGAAAAAAATTTTTTCAAGAGTCCATAGGATAAAAGTATGAAGTTTAGCACCCTTTGAATTTAGAATTCTAGCACATCACACATGACAAACTGATAGCTTTATAGTTGAAAGTGCAGGGCTGGATGTCAGAAGAAATAGCTAAGCCGAAATCTACAGGTTTCTACAACTCCATGTACACAGAGAATACAGGTTTAGATGTATTTATTAGGTAGACAACTGAAGGTGGATTAGTCAACTTTGTGTTACTATAACAAATGCCTGAGATAGCCAACTTATACAAAGCTTTACCTTTGTTCAGTGTGTTGGAGGTTCTAGTGTATATTTGGTCAGGCCTATTCTTTTTAGGCCTCTGATACAGGGTCAGAAAATCACAATGGAAGCATGAGCACGTAATGGAGCAAAACTACTAACCTTACGGCCAGGATGTATTAGAGAAAAATAAGAAAGGGTTAGG
Organism: Callospermophilus lateralis; assembly: GCF_048772815.1. NCBI lineage: Eukaryota > Metazoa > Chordata > Mammalia > Rodentia > Sciuridae > Callospermophilus > Callospermophilus lateralis. Next base: position 104,325,577 of record NC_135313.1, on the reverse strand, counting down.
GTCCCACCATCCCCTTCAAGGACATGCCCTCCATGACCTAAAGATCCGCCCACTAGATCCTATATCCTAAAGTGTCCACCACCTCCCAATAGCATCATGGGCTAGAGACCAAGTCCTTAACACACAGGACTTTGGGGAACATTCAAAATCCAAACTACAGCAGAAGACATGGTAAAATTTCTAAATTATAGAAGTTATCTAGAATAAAATTTAAAATAAATTAAAAATTAGAATACATTTCTAAATCATTGATACACATATTAATTTTAATAATATTTCAATGTCTCAATAAAAATATTTTTAAAATAAATATATCATAATTTTGTAAAAGTAAGCACATTTTGCCTATTTTTTGAACTGTTTTTTCCTGCTTCACATCTAGACCAAAAAGCTAATGAGAAGGAAAAAAAGTCCGAAACTAATTTTCTCCTAACAATAGCAGCTGTTATTTTAAATAACCAGTCACTTGATGTATTGATTCAGCTTCATTCAAATTGTTTTGGGCTTTTCATGTGGGCAAAGAATGTGAGGTTTTAATTACTTTTATTTCTCTTCATTCAGTAAGTAGTCTTATCTAAAGAACTCTTACACAAGGAATATTCCATCAAATCAAAGAATAACACATCTTTCAACCATAAGTGCATAAACAGCATTAGAATGTCAGCTTGGGGCACAAAAGAAAAACTTTATGAAATAGTGAATATTCTCTTTTCCTAGATTAGGATATTTAGGACATAAAATTGGAATCACACCAAATTAATCTCTGGATGAAATTCAACTAAAATAAAATTCCTAGAAGTGTTGTCTTATTTTTAATAAGTAATCAAATTAGTTTAAAGTCTTGTTCAGTACAAATGTTAAATCCTCAGGTTCAAAAATGGTGTAGAGAGACCATTGCCCTATTTATCATTTGGAGGGCATGCACCTACAAAACGCTCGTTAAATGAAAGAATGAGTGAAACTAGAAGCTTGGAGACTTGCAGAAGAGGGGAAAGAGAACCTGCTTAGACACAATGCAACAGGTAGAACAGATACGGATTAAAATTCTCTGGAAACAGCTTCCACAATGTGTATGAATTAACATTTTAGAATCTTAAAATTGCTTTTGCCCTAAGAGTAGCCACGGTAACAGCAAATCTCATCCTCGAATCCACTCCCCAGTCCCCATATAAAAGGCAAAGCAGAAAGAAATTCATGCTCATATTCAGGAAAAAAAAATTATTCACCATACTCATTAGCTGTCCCATACAAGAGACCTGGCTTAGTTTAATTCTGTGTGTGCTGCTGGGGATTGAACTCTCGTCCTCATGCCTGTTGAACAAGTGTTCTACCACTGAGCTACATCCCCACCCGAAGTGGTCTAGATATAAGAATAAAGATCATAAGAGACATAAGAAGACCAAAAGGAAAAAAAAAATACTGCCAAGAGAAAAAAAATCAACTAAACAAAATTCAGGTATTACACAGATATTGAGTCTATTTCCCAAGAAATTGAAAATAAACATGATCAATAATTTAAAGTAGACATCAGACAAGTTCAGAAGGCAAATTTTACAAGATATCTCAAAACAATGAAAAGATCAAATGAAAATGTAAAAAAAAAATACAGTAATGTAGGTAAAGAATGCTTTCAATGGGTTTCTCAATGGCAAAATTCAGATAAGGAAAGAATAAATCAATTTATAGAAACGTCAACAGAAACTAGCCATATAGAAACATATAGAATACAGAAGATGAAAGAGCTGTGGTGAGCTAGGGTATATTAAATAGTTTGATCTTTTCTTAACTGGAATATCAGACATGAAAAGGGAGAAGTTTACAGAATTTTTTTCTAAAATGGAAGAGGGGAAATCATCTAAAAATAAAGTCACACACCAAAACAGATTCAAGAAGCTTAGAGATCGCCAAACTAACCATTCTATGAATTTTGTAAGTTTTCATGACTTTGACAGACAATATCCCAGTAACAAACCTTTGTTTTTGATCCCCACAACTGATTTCTTTTTTCCTTTAATGGTGAGGCTAAGAATATTCAGACGCTATTTGACAGCTGGCTTTTGGAAAGCTCTGCCAGCAAGAGGCACTGGTGGGAGATCAGATGGTATGAGAATGGAAGAAGCCACATTCTCCTCCTCCTCCTCCTCCTCCTCCTCCTCCTCCTCCTCCTCCTCCTCCTCCTCCTCTCCTCCTCTTTTCTCTCTTTCTTTCTTTCTATCTTCATCTAGCAGCATTTTAAAATGTGCACATCTGTTAAAAAAAATATCTTGCTTTAACCACAGGGCTCAACTTTCTTTGTTTCAACGAAGAGAACCTAGTATCCACGCAGACTGTCCTTAGTCTTATAAGGCTCTGACACCTCCTCTCTTCAATTTTTTCTGTTGGGTAAGAGGGGCAGGTGGCTGCTGTTTACTGCAGACATTAATGGTTGAATTAATTCACTGCCCTCTTGTCTTCCTCAGCACTTTCAGTACATGCAACTAGTTTTCACTAGACTGGTTGAAGTTCTCCTGACAGATCATTGACTAATAAAACATAATGCACAAGGGAAATGAATAGATCACTTCTCTTGCTGGTTGCATCCTGTGTAGGTTAGGCTTCCGTCAGATCTATGTGGGTACCCCCCACCACACACACACACACACACACACACACACACACACACACATACACACACGACTTAGAACAAGAGGAAAATCATGAATTATATCAGAAGCTGTAATGGACGTGTGTTTGTATTTTCAAAAAAATATTAGATATTAGATGAAATAGCACATTGAATCCAGTTACCAATATGTACCTGGAGAAAAGCCATCTCTCTATGTGCCTTTCTAAAAAGTTCCCCTAAACTGACCAGTAGGAAATGCTCTGTGGTAAGCCTGTAGGGAAAGAGTCACAGTAGTGGAAATTAAATTGAACTCAAATTTCTGATTGAGCCCCTTACATTTTCTAGAGTTAGCATGCATATTTAACTCTACACAACACATATCTATACAAATCTATGCTTATATCTATATATCTATATATTATCTATCTATCTATCTATATAAAATATATATCTATCTATATCTATATCTATGTTTTTTTAAAAGACCAGGAGAGATTAAGTGGCTTTATTCAACATAGTTTTGTATGACTCCAAATGCTGCTTCCAATTTACAACTGATTTTTGTAACTCTTTTGACTTTAGATGAACGATTTTCCAAAGTACTATTGGAAGATTGCATAAAGCACATACATTATAAGATCTACACAGCTTTGTTTCTATGGTAAACACTAGCTATGTGTGGTTATTTAGATTTTAATTTAATTAGAGTTAAATAAAACTAAAAATTTAGGTCCTGATTAACACTAGCTACATTTTAAATATTCAATAGCCACATATAGCTAATGGCTACCATATCATTTATCATAGAGTATCACTACCATTGTAGAAAATGCTATTGAGCAACACTGATTTAGAATATAAGATACTCACAAAGGGAAAGTAAACACATTCTTTATGCTCTCTAAAATCAATTCTGTCATTTCCAATTTTTCTCTTTAATACATTTCAAGGGCATGTCACAGAATTTCTGAAATTAGTTTCCAAATGATAAAGTAACAAGTATGAGATCTTCAGGCCAGATGCCTACAAAACTTAAAATGAAACAATGCATCAAGATTTCTTGAGCATATTGACAAATAAATAGATGGAGTAGTCAGAATTCAGGTACCATTTCTCAAAATGGAAATATAATGAATAAAATCCAGAAAAATATTAACACATATAGTAAATTATTGTCCAGAATTTGTAAAATACAGAAAAGCAATAATTCGCTTGAATAAAACAGGAATGAGTCATCAAAATCATTTTAATGAATTGTAGGAAAACCATAAGAATGCTAAAAAACTCATCTCCATACATAGTACTTCAACAATATGCCTAAGAAAAAGAAAGAAATTGAATGATGATCATTCTTGATGTTAAGATTATTCTTAACATCAAGAAAACAAACATGACACCATTCTCTAGCAATAAGTAACAATATATGAAATGCAAGCAATTTTTTAAAAAGTCATGGAAAAATTACCGGTCACATTTATTCAAGTGAATGATGGTGGCACCAAGGACAACAAGAATGACCATTGTCATACATGTAGTCATTCACACAAGTCCAGTAAGTGATCCCCTGTGTTTTAGTCAAGTTTTTTGTTTGTTTGTTTGTTTGTTTGCTTCTGTGACTAAAAGATCTGACAGCATAAATTTAGGAGAAAAAAATTTATTTGGGGGCACAGTTTCAGAGGTCTCAACCCACAGACAGCAGTCTCCATTCTTCAGGTATCAAGGTGAGGCTGAACATCATAGCAGAAGAGTGTGGCAGAGGGAAGCAGCTCACATGATGATCAGGAAGCAGAGAGAGATTCCACTCTCCAGATGCAAAATATATACCCGTGGACAGCACACCTGCCTTCAGTTACCACTGGTTTAATCCCATCAGGGATTTACTCACTGTTTAGATCCAGGCTATAACCCAGTCTTTTCTCCTACAAAACTTCTTGCATTGTCTCACACATGAGCTTTGGGGGACACTATATCTAAACCATAACATCCTGTTACCAGCCCCAGGGGAAGAGTCCTACTAGGAGAAGCTAAAGAACAAAGAGCAGCACCACCAGGAGTAGCAGTCCCTGATGTCAACTCACTGCATGGTTTGCAGATATGGGAGTCACCAAGAAAAACAAGTTTCTCAGAGGCACTAGAGAGACCCTCATTTTACTCAGAACAAAGACAGAGCAAGAGATGCTTCAATGAGTATCTCCTTGTAACATTGGTTCACCTGTTCTGAGGCTTATTTTTAAAAGGACAGATTTTTTTTCTCTCCTCTCCCCTCTCCCCCTCCCTAACAAGATTAGGGAGACAATGTTATCTTTTCTTCCCCTAGTTAATTGTCCTTGAACACACCCACCAGAGGAAGGAGATTTGTGCCACAGGATCTAAATCTAAATTTCAGCACACTTTCTGGGCACACCTGGGACCCCCTGTCAGGAAACACCGGGAATGTAGCCTTTGAATAGCTTCTTCAAAAGCCCTCTGTTTTCTCTGATGGTCAGAATCATAGCCTCTGGGACAAGAGTCCCCTGTGCTTCTCCTTTGCAAGCAAAGTTGTAAACCTTCTTTTTTTTCTTTTTCTCAAAACCCTGTCCTCATTATTAAAATGGCATGAATTGGTATCAGGGACAAGGACTGAGCTTTCAATAACACCCAGCAGCTCTTATCTTTCAACTCATGCAGAGATCCTCTACACATATACTTCTTGCTGCAGGTGAAAGATCTTTTCTCTCCTTTCCTGGAACCAGGAAACCCCAGTGGGCTTGGCCAGGTGTCATGTGATGCACATGTTGAAGTTTAACAAAGAATGCATCAAACCCGGATGCAGAGAACGATATTTCCAACCAAGACTGCATGCCCAGTTTAGACTGTGAGGGCTCTGTATCCTCAGGCAAGGGACTTTTCCAGGCCTGAGGCACACTCTAATGCAACCGGGGAAGGGTTATCAGGGCTGCCTTTCCCAGCACCCAGTCTCATAAATTCTTTCCTTTCCCACTTTTTGAGTTTCCTCATAGGTGTTACAGAATGATAATGCTGAGGGTCTATTTTATTTTATTTTCTGTTTTTCCTTTTAAAATAGTTCAGAGGATCATTGGGAGAACAAATGAAACACTGGCTACAACCAAACGTGAACTTTTCAAAGCAGGTGCTACTAAAATATAAGCTGTTGTTACATGATCCAAAATATGAATTTGTCAATTTCTTGTTAAGAACATAAATGTAAAGAAAGTACGGTGGCAGAATTAGACCTAGTCATCGTTGACTAATGTGTTTGCTTTCCTGATTTTATCACAGCCCCAGGGACCTCAATCCCAATAGCTAGTTATGTAATGAAATAGCTAAAATGCCAATTGTGTCTATTATAAGCACAGTCATTTGGAGAAAATGTAGGCAGATTCCCATGAGAAACATGGAGATTCGGGGGAAAAATAGTATCTCTCTTGCATCTTGCCTCCACAGGTAGAAAAGTAGCAAGGTATTTCACAGGCTACAAAATAAAGGTCTAATTGCTTCCAAGGTATTACTAGCTTGAGGCCAGTGGCCTTCAATAAACTTCTCTAGAACTTTTGCTCAGCTCTGGAGACATTAATTAATTACAGTACAGCTAATAATAAACATTGCTATCATTTATAAAGTACTCCTAGGTTGTCAAATGTCACTTGTGTTCTTTCATGCTAATCTCTCAAGGTTGGTATCACTCCATCATAAAGGAAACTGTGATTTTAAAAAGTGAGATGATTTATGTTAGAGTCACAACATAAACAAACGGTGGACTATAAAATATCCTTATGTCCCACTCCAAATGTCAAGCTTTTTCCAAAGCAGTGCTGCCTCAGTAAAATTGAATAAAGAAAGTAGACTTGAGTATTCATAACTACTTCTCTAGTTACTGTGCATTTGATCCTTATCATAATTTTCTTCTGCAAAACAAACAAACAACAACAACAACAAAAAAAAATATGAAGGTAAATCCTAGTTAACTTGTTTCTTTAAGAGAAGCCAACATCAAAATCCAGATAAAATCTTCATGGAAAAAAATAAGCAAAACAAATAGATGAGTAATAACATTTAAAAAAATACAGTAAATCTAAATTAATAGTTGCAGTTGGCAGAAGGCAATTTTAAATGACATAAATAAAACTTACTACATTTTACAACCACAGAAATGCACAAAATGCAAAGTATGCATTGCTGAGTCACATTAGCAATGAACTTATAGGCAACAGCACTTTGGAAAACAATAAAAGAAGGCACTTTTGACTTGTATTTTGAGAATCTATAAAATGAAATTGAAAAGGGGGTTTCAGGCTACAAACACCACCTCCCTTTTATAATATTCACTGTGATTTCTCTTGGAGGCAAAATAACCCAGATTCTTTTACATAAGTTGGAGTTACAGTCATAGCACCCAGTGGTTCCAAAACAACAACAAAAAACGAGTGTATCAGTATATTGCTTTTCATGGTTACAGGGTAAGATGGCTTCCTATTAAATGTTGGCATTTCTACACATAAAGCTTATCTACTAAAGAGAATGTCCTTTTTGTCTTGATAAGTTAAAGCAAAATAAATATTCTGTGCAATAAGCTGAAAATGAAATAAAATATTTTGGGAATCCGGACACTTGGTTTTTAACTTTTGAAAGCAAAACTACAAAACACACACACACACACACACACACACAAAAAATACATGGAACACAGCTAAAGTAGTGCTTAGAGGGGAGCTTATGACTGGAAATGCATACATTTGAGAACAGAAAGATCTCAAATCAGTATCTTAACCTTCCATATTAAGAAACTAGGAATGAAAAGCAAACTTCAACCAAAGCAAGCTAAAGTAACAAAATATAGATCTTGACTATTGACTACCCACGCATTTGTCCCAGTTTCTCAATCCCGAATGCTGACAATGATAAGAACAATTATACATATTGACAATGAATTGCACTTTACCAAATTTGTCTTTCTTTCTTTCTTTTTTTCCCCGTGTACCGTGCAGTCTTGACAAAAACCACCTTGATATTGCTGTTAAATTCTGTGGGACAGAGGTTTTCACCACACCCAATTACAGAGTTTGTTAAGGTGGTTTCAGATGTTCGTGTGCATTTAGTCAACACTTGCTTCTGGATTGGAGTGCTCCATCCATTTGCATTTAATGTAATTAAGGCATGCTTAGTTTGTCATTTTGCCAATTGTTTTTTACAGGTTTCAGGTTGTATTTGTTGTTTTTCCTCTGTACTTCCATTATTACCCACTTTTGTGTTGAATGGGTATTTTCTAGTGTGCAATTTAAATTTCTCTGTCCTTGCTATAATTTCGAGTTACTTTCTTAGTGGTTGTCCTGGGGATTACAGATAATAATCAAGTTCACTTAATTTCCAATTTATTTCAAAAGAATACAGCTGTAACTTCCTCCTTCTTCCTTGTGCTATTATTGTCATATAAAATATATTTATAAATTATAATTCTATTAACACAGTTTTATGATTATTGCTTATTATTATTGTTTTATATACTGTTTTAAATCATATGGAGAACAAAAGAACAGCAAAAATGCGTCTATAATGCTTTCTATGTTTACCTGTGGAGTTACTTTTGCTAGTGCTCTTTATTTATTCATGTGGACTTGAGTTATTGCTCACTATTTTCATTTTAGCCTGAAGGAGTCCTATGAGCATTTCTTGCTAGGCAGGCCTCTGAACAACACCGTCTCCCTGGTTTTGTTTAGAATGTCTTGTTTCTGCCTTAATTATTAAAGGGTAGTTTTGTTGGATATCGGCTTCTTGGTCATGGTCTTCATTCTTTCAGGTCTTTCAACATGTCCTGCCTTTACATTCTTCCATTATTTCTTATGAGAAGTCAGCTGGTAACCTTTAGTGAACATCTCTCTTGATGATTCTTTGTCTTTTGATCAATTGTGATTATATTGCAATGTGATTAGACATGAATCTTGTTACTTTTATTATAACTGAAGCTAATGATGCTGATTGAATGTGTAATGTTTTTCACCAAATTTGCAGATTCAGTCAATATTTCTAATTCCAACCTGCCCACTTTTTCTCACTGCTCCTCTTTCTCCCAGTACATATGTGTCAGCATTTTTAATGTCATTCCACAGGTCTCTGAGGTTCTCTTCATTTTTCTTTATAATTTTTCATTCCAGAACTCAGACAGAATAATTTCAATTAATTCACCTTTGATCTTACTGTATCTTTCTTGACAGTATAAATTTGCTAATGTACCCTTTCAGTGAAATTTTCATTTCAGTTATATAGTCCAAGTTCAGAATTTTTATCTAGTTTATCTTTATATCTGTCTTTCTTGATCCTTTCAATTTTAATTTTTATTGGTTTATATTAATTATGCAGAATGGTGAGATTCATTCTGGTATATCAATATATACATATAACATTATTTGATCATTTTCACTCCTCAATATCTCCCCTTTTCCTCTCCTCTTTTCTCCCCTGGATCATCTTTTTCTGCCCTGTTGGTCTCTGTTATTTAGATTAGGTGTTCCCCAAAAGCTGGGCACAGTGGCACATGCTTGTAATCCTAGTTACTCGGGCGGTTGAGGCAAGAGGATCACAAGTTTGAGGCCAGCCTCAGCAACTCAGAAAGAAAGATGAATACAGTACTGGAATCATCATTGATAAATAAATAGTGGTCACTTGTGCTAGATGTGAAAGGGATATATAAAGTTAATTTGGGGGTTTGTAGAATGCTTTCAGATACCATCAATAGAGGGCTCATCTTACCTTGTTAAATCATGATTTTAACAGCATAGTGTTTCTCAAGTATTATTTAGATTCCAGGAAAACTATATGTGTCCCTTGATTGCACTTTGAGCTCTCAGCATCCAGTTGAAAAATACCAAGGTAGTCTACCATTTTAAAATTGAGAATGCTCTTTTCCTTTCCCTTGGTTTACAAATTGATCCCTATTCCCACTCCTTCTTTTCTAATCTTCTTGAGAGTTTCTTCAATGACTTCCTCATAAAATATAGCAATAATGTTCCAACAGGAGAAAGAGCTCCAGTGAAATTGGGAAGTGAGTAGGAGAATCGAAGATTAATTAAGGTCCATAGAAGGGTTTGCAGACCATGCTTTATATTTATTGCATATGTGCTATGATAATGAATTGATAAAATTATAAGATTTGTGAGACTATAATTCATAACTACATTAAACATCGAGATTAGTTTTTATATCCAATTAATTGAATTAGGTTATCATGCATTTTTAAAAAATCAAATTAGTATGTTTTCTAAAGAACTAGAAACAGAAACAATTCATAGGTTTTTTTGCACATTGGAATATTTTATGAGCTAACAAAATTTATCTATGAACAATTTCTAAAATTTGATGTATTAATTTATTTACAAAATAAAATTCTATTTCTTGAAGTGAAATGCCTAAAATAGAGTTCTCTGAAAAATTGTGACATATAGCTTTCCAAAATTATATATGATAACAACATTACTAAAATTTGCAACTGTATGCTATTTCCTTTATAAGCAATACAATTCAATATCCACTCTGATGTTAGTGGAAGACTTGCACAAAGGTAGCAGAACTTTTGTCCCAGTGAAAATACTAAAACATAGAGTGTTCCTCAGCACTCATCATGAGTGAGTTCAAAATTATTTTCTCAGGAGGAAGCAATGTATGACCTGAGGGATTTATGAGACTGGGAAGACTGAAATGACTGGAACACATTTGAGAACTTTCACACTGCACCCTAAATCATCACTTGTGTTTAGGAGTTCACAACCTCTTTCCGAGTGTCCTGGTTAACACCCAGCCATCTTCACATTAAGAAGAAATAGGAGGTTGGCATGACAACTCAATAAAATGTATAGAAAGCAAAATTGACTGAGCAAAATATAGACTTAGGATTAGTCTGACCAACAGTTTTCTCTAAATGATTTTTCCCATGGCATTTTCTTTCCATATTAAACTTTTTTTTCTTTAATGGGTTGGGTTAATGTTTCTCAATATGGGTTGATTTCAAGGGCATTTCTTGACATTTTAAAATTATGTTTATGTCAAAGTAATTAGATAATTTAAGTGAGTCTTATTACATATGCAATAAATACTGATAAAAATTATTACCACTTTTAGAGCATACGAGTCAAAAACAGTCTGAATTAGAAGATGTGGCTAGGGTAGAAAAAATGTAATATAAGCAGAAATGAATCACCTGACTTGACTAGGAAAAGAGTAGATATCTACCTGTGTAGAATGATTGGAGAGTTGATATATAGCCTTCTACAACCCTCACCAGTTCACCAAGCAATCTAAAAATGCTAAGCATTTATAGAATCATGGACTCCCAGAATTGTTTATTTTCCAAGCAATGTTAGAAATCTACCTTCTTAACATTATCAGTGAGTGGAAATGGAAACCTAGAGAAGTTAGCTGGATTTTCATACATCATGTAGCCAATCTGTAGTATAATTCCATTCATGCATTATTATCAACTCATGTGACTATATTCTATAGGAATGTGCCAACCCCAAAGAAGCTATTTGCTAAATTAAGGTCCATTATACTTATTTTCCCTTAGTCAATATTACTAACACTATTCTCTACTCCTGGTTTGCCATTCCTTGTGTTCCAATTCAATTCTTTGTATTTCCTACTTTTTCCTTAAGTTCTAACTCAAATTCAACCTGGTTGATTAGGCAATCTATCCCTGCCCTCTCTGGTACTCTCTTTCTTATGATATGTATGTGTGTTTAGTGATTTTTTATTTGCCATATATCACACACTGACAGACTTCAGCTGCCACCTTATTTTTTTTAACTGCTCTTATAAATTAGCCTATAGTCCCAAGAAAGTTCCAAGATCATAGGAATCAGTCTGAGTTTATTATTTCTTTGTGGTCATAAGCTTAACACAAGAAAAAGGAAGCCTGGCGATATGAAATTACTCTGGCTTCAGTGTTGATATTGGATTGGAAAAGATCAAAAGTAGACGTAGGGAAAAATCAAGTAGAGGATTTAAGTTTCTACTTGTCAATACACTTTATATCAACAGGTGATAAATCTAATACAAGTCAATAAAATTCTGGGTTGATTAAGGACTTAAATGCAAATGAAATTTTAAGAAGCATAAATAAAAGTGTAGTCATGCTAGGAAGGTCTTCATAAATTTAAGTGAACAGGGATACAACATAATAGTGAGTTTGAGCACTTTAAAAAACATATGCTTTAAATATTACCATAAGTAACTTAAATGGGATCAATATTTAACATTTAAAATATAAAATTGTGAATGTTCTGATCAAAAGAAAATCCCCAAAAGCCTGCAATTCAAAACTTTAGATTGTGAGAGAAAAATGGTTAAAGATTATGAATGAATTATAAGTAATACAACAATTAAAAGTTGTTAATGATTATAGGTGTCACATAAACTCTACATGGAGAATTAACATGTAAAAACATGCAGTTTCTTATGTATTTTGAAAATAATATGAGTATATCAATTTCTAACTGATAGGAAACAAATTTTACTAATTCTATGAAAGTCAATATCAAATGGTATTCAGATGTTTATGCTTTTCCTGGCAATAACTCTACTTCTTTGAATTTCTCTTAAGGAAATAATCAAAGATGTAAGCAATGATTTAGGGACAGAAATATTCATGTCACTATTTTTAATCATATATAAAAATATGAAAACAATCTAAATACCTACTGGCAGAAAGACAACTGAATAAGTATGTTCATATAATGAAATATTAAATGTCATTACAATCACAATTTTGAAGAAAACATTTAGTAACAGACAAAAAGAATGATAAAAAGTTGAGTGAATATGGCTGGGACTATAGCTCAGTGACAGCCCTTGCCTAGCATGAGTAAGGCACTGGGTTCGATCCTCAGCACCACATAAAAATAAGCAAAATAAAATAAAGGTATGCTGTCCATCTACAACTACAAAAAAATGTTTTTTAAAGTTTAGTGAAAAATATTGATACATAAATTATACAGAACATCATCCCAATTGAGTTTGTGTACATACATCATGAAGGGCTATAGTTTTACATGAGTCTAAATACTTCTCCATATTTCTTAAGGCCATTAAAATGAAAGTGTTAGTTGAATTAAGAGAAATAATTATTATAAAAATGTTAATAAAGGAGAATAAATTTTATTATTTAAAAAATTATATATTTTGAAGTTTAAACATTATGTTGGTCTGAATCTAAACTAATTTTGTATTGAGGGAGTATATTAAGAAAAAATACTGTTGGATAGAGTCTTTCATTCTCCTTTGATTTTCAGTTACTAGACCCATCAAAACCATTCTGATCTGAAAAAATTCTCATTTAGGCAATAAAACAATTCATTTTGTCACAAGTTTCTTTAGCTTTCTTCCATATATTTTAGTGATCTGGATTAAAATTACTATTTACCATGTCCTTATCAATTATTCATTTGCAAGCCATTTCTTAAATTGATCTACTTTCCTGGAAAATTGATAGCACTATATGTTGTTGAATTTTTGCTAGGTTGTTCCCCAAATAGTAATTGTAAAAATAAATAAAATAAGAGAAGTTTGCAAATTAGGTACTAATTCTCATTTCCCTCCCTAACCCATTAGTTAATCCTCCACCTGGAAAAAAGTACTGAGTCTCCTGGATATTGTCAAATTCATTAAGCACTTGGAAATGGCTCTGTAGAATACTGAAGTTGAATCTCACCTCACCACTGAACAGCAGTACATATTAGACAATATGCAAGGAATTTAAATTACATATTTCCTTTACCTGTCATCTATGTAATCCTAAGTAATTAGATTACACTCTCTAAGTTTCACTTGCAGCAATGACACGTACCTCCCTTGTAGCGTTATTACAAAGGCCAAAGCACATAAAAACTATAAAATGACAAATAGTTATTTGTTGCACCACCGCTTCGTCATTTTCAAGTCTTAAACCAGCCATACTATGTACTTGGAATTTCAGAATAATTACAACCTGTGTGAGTAGCTGAAAGCTTGTTTTGGGAGTATTTGAGAACTTGATGTTTAGATGCCTGAACACCATTTTACACTTTGTATTAGATTGAATTGCTCATTGCTAATAAAAGGTTTCATCATTTGTTTTTTGGGGAAAGAAAAAAGTGAGCATTGAAAAATGTGTGCTGAAGGCAGCCAGATATTAGATTCCCATATCTCCTGAGCAACTTCCACAAAACCATGTCAGATTCTGACAGGAACGAAACAGCTTCCCTGCAGCCTACAATGTGTGTCAGACAGGCCGGGTTGCTGCTGTCTTGGTACCTTTTTATTTTTTAACCCCTCCATGCCATTTTTAATCATATGAAAACCACCACAATATTGAGTTATACTCTCGATCACAAAGCACAAAATAGAACATATAAAATACAGACAACCCAGAAAAAAGCAGAGCCAAAGTCCTCAACAGTGAGATTTGTCTTTTTTATAGATTTCTGGAAAGCACACTGTAAATTTTTCCAGTAACTAGCCACTGGGGTCATATTTCCAAGCAGCATTTACAGAGTGAAAGGTAATGCAAGGCAGTTAGAATATACATGAAGGATAACTATTCTTTTATCTCCACACACTAGAGTGTTTCCAGGACGAGAATAATCCAAATGATATTACATTTAAGGGTAACGATGAGCAAGAACATTAGGACATCAGACAGAATATCGGTGAAGCCATAATGTTTTGCAGTGGAGGAATTGTGGTGGAGAAGAGCACACTGGAAGCTAATTTGCTATGACAATGGGAACGGCCCGTGGTGGAAGGGGGATGACTTAAGGTGAGATCAACAAAGGCGGCTTTGTCTTCTAACATCATTTTGCCATACTAAAGAAATTTTATCTCTACTAAGTTCGAGACGCAGAAGTTACATTTCAGAGCCAGACACACCCACACACACACAAAGCTGCTTGCATAAAATTTTTGCATTTAAGAAAAATACTCAAATATGTCAAATATGACAGAAGATATTTCCTGTTTGAAAATATAGTTAGTGAAAAGATCTATCCAAAAAAAAAGTCTCTTGTAAGTTCAGTAACCTATTAAATTACTAATTTTGTGTTATAAGCAGAAACACGTTGATAAGGCCAACTGAGCATTAATTATAATTTTTTGCAGTGGATTCTTGGGCAGCTCTTCTGCTTATCTAACTTCACGGTATAACTTGCCATCTCCTTGCCTTTTTCCTGCACAGGTCCACCCCTTGATAAATATTAGTCATTCTTCCATGCTCTGTCCAAGAACCGTGTCCTTTCTGAAGGCTTCTATCGACACTGGGCAAATGAATTAGTCACCTCCCTTGTGCTTCTGAAATCTACCCACAGTTGTCTTTATTTTATCTCCCAACATATTGTAAGTCTTCAAGAAACAGAACAACTACAGATATCAACGCATATACCCCATGCTGACATGCTACCTGCCAAATAACGTGCTAATGACAATTATTATAAGTTCTAAATAAACTATCAAATGATGTAGTGGATAGACTTTTTCAAAATTTGAGTCAGAAATGAATGGACTCCTCTAAAATATGCTCAGGTTGTAGGTGTCACAGTGACCCATGCTGTCTGGCTGTCTCAGGGGGAAATTCTGACTCCAGACTGGCTCCACCCCCATGTCATTGTGGGGAGCTATAATTGAAGTTGAGCATATCAGAATGCACAGAGGACAGGAGGAAAGGATAGCCTGGGAAAAAAGAAGCAAGACAAGTGGTTAGGAGGAGAGGTGTGGTAGGAAAGACAGTCATTTTAGATGATAAGTAAGACCTGTAATGTAGATTTGAATAAAAGAGTCAAATCCTATTAAAAAGTTAGAATGCACCTTAAAGGAGACAATAACAACAATAACAAAATGTACATTAGAGGACACAAGCAAAACAGTTGCTATTTTTTAAATAGGTTGATAGGGTATGTATCAACATAATCTTTGATGCTTATACTCTTTCTTTGCATGTGGAAAAACCAGAGAGTGATAGAAAGTATCTGAGCTTTGGTGTCAATTGAGAATTTTTAGCCCCAGAAATTTGCTGATGTTCTCTGATCCACACTTAGAACATCTTCATATTGGCAATAATATTTTGCTTCTGGAACTGTCATGAGGATTTAATGAAGTGTTACGTGACATGACCCAGCACAATGACAAACTGTGTCCAGGGATAAATGTCTTCTTCCTTCCTCACTGCATCCTGTCCTTCTCTTCCTCCTTCTCCTTCATTTCACCTACTGAAGTATCTTTGTTTAACATTGCTATCAACCTAAATAGATGTGCAAAATCTTAAAGCTTCCAAAATAAAATTGTTCTTATGCCAACAAATTTGTTGGTACATGAAATTGGGCCTAAAGAAGGCTGTCACTCAATATGGGTTGATTGATGGATATGGCTCGGTTTGATTGAAACATCAGACATTGGAGACACATAAAATGTGAGTCCATCACTACTCATAATTTCTATGTTGTCGACTCCTGACGCAAGCCCTTGAAAAGCCCTTTCTTATTTCAATGTGTCTTTCATACATTTCACTTAGAAGAGCCTCAGGCCCCTTAAACATTTCCAAGACTAAATATAGAACCATCTCCTCAAACACCCTAATTCCCAGATAATTTTCTAAACCATTCCAAATTATCTCTTTGCCCCATGTTTGACATTTTTGCGTCATCTTTAACTCTTTTCTCTCTTTTTTCCTCTAATTTCTCTTTTATCACTTTTTTTTCTAATTCCCCATTTCTTCCCCTATAAAGGAAAACTATTATTCTCAATCCTTATCACCTTTCTTTAAAAGAAAATAGTATTATTCAATCGCTTCTTCCTTTATATAATTTACCAAACATTTGCTGATGGCATATGATGTGACACACACTCCTCTGACTTTTAAGGGGACAATAACAACAAAAAAGAAAGACATAATTTTTGCTACCATGGAATTATAATGGAATGTAAGATTGTAAAGAGTTAAGGAGGACACACATAGATATTGGTACATGCTATAAAAATAGAGATTAGTAGAGTAGTGGGAAATAGTGGAAAATTCTAGAAACAAGAAAATTCTTTGAGGAAGTGAGTTTTAAAGCTGAGATTTGAAGAGAATAAGCCAGAAGAAAAATCACTAGGCCAGATGAGATTGGAGTAAAGGGATTTGTCCTTCTGGTTCCCTTTAATTGATGTAGCCTCAAGCTGGCTCCTAATCCTCCCCCCACCCTTAATCTCTCCATGGCTAATGGTGACAGCTCTGCTACTACTACTAGCTCCAGGTACCTGAACTATCTCTTGTGATTTCTCCAGTCCTCACCCATACCTTTGTAATTAGTCACTTTGTAAATAAAATCTCCTCAAATTATCCTAATTTGAATGTGCCATCTGTTTCCTGTGGATTCCCTGACGGATATAGTAATTTATACTGAAATGGCTTCAGAAAAGAGGCCCTCCGTATTGGATTCTGCTGTTGTGTTAGTCATATATTGGAGTACTGCAGGGTAGCCTCCTTGCTGGGAGACAGAGGAGAGCAATGTGACACAGGAGGGGCACGGGTAATCTATGGTATGTGATGGCATCATGATTACTCAAATGAACAGTGGGGACAGCGTGAGATGAAAGGCAGATGGAGAACAGAGCAAGAGGGGATCAAAGATCTGAGTCACTTAGCTGATAACACAACTAGAGTGATTAAGGGATTACCTGGCTTCTCCTATTAAACTTTAATAAGGTATGTGAGGGAAAATAGAATTACGGATACAAATTAAGTGCATATGTGGAGAAGCACAAGGTTACGGAGGCAGCTTCAAATTATTTTCCTTAATTGCAGAACAAATAAGACTGAGGTCCAGGTCTGGGTCTGTTTGGAAAATGTACAGAATTTTGCACCGCTTTAGTTCTTTACCATACCATGTTTCTCACGGCAAAGCAAAAGGGTCTATTGGTAAGGAATGGTATCTTCATCATTGTGTAAGATCATTTTAACGTATGTGGGCATAGCAATGTATAAGGGTGGAAAACCTACATGTCAAAATATCTTCTATGTATGAAAGCTTCAAATAACAGGAGTAACTGCTGATGCTTCTTTTTAGCCCCACTCATTTGTCTACAGGCGCATATGAAATAGAAGCCTACTTTTGAGCAGATAGTTTATAATCCAAAGTGTTTAAAAGGCTTGCTGATCAGTTTGGGCAGGTACGTGGAGAATGTGGGGAAGGTGGATTCTATGATGATTATAACCAAAAACAGAAACTATAAAACTCAAGGGAGCAAAATTCACCTATATTGATATGTGTCCTTGACCTCTGTTTGAAAAATAGGTAGGCTTGAGGACCTGAGTGTGGCACTATCCTGGATAATCTAACCTGGACCCACTATGACCCACAGTTAATGGTGTCAATATGCTGAAAACTTATATGGCATACTATACAGAAAAGATTTCAGAGTTAAGGAGAATGAGATTGTGGGAATGGACTTATTATGTGAAAGGCTCAAAAGTGAAAAGCAAAACAAGACAAAACAACAGTCTTTGCACCATGAAGACGTAATTGTATGGTGATTGGTGAGGGAGCCACCAGTGTTCTTGAAGATGGTGGTGGTAGGGGAGAGTGATGCAAGTAGGTTTCCTGATTTCAATGGGCATAATAGGACCCCAGAATAGTACCATTCTTAGCTTTTAGATAGGGTAGGTCAATTATCAAAATATACCAGAAGAAAGTAATCGCATGAGGAATATTTTAATTCATAGGTATTTTTTCATAATGTCATTTATCAGGAGGTCCCTAGAAATGAACAGACGGGCAAACTTTTAAAGTGTTTAATGTTACATATGAAGGAGCAGAAGAGCATCATGGTCATCTTTGAAAAAGCCTCCCTTGAATTGCTTGGGTGGAGATTTACATAGTCATTTACCCATATTTGGAACTAAGCTAATTTGCAGTTCTGTGATCCCTTTAATAGTGGGAGGGTCATGGCCCTTAGAGGAAGTGCTATAAATGTCATAGGATGGATCATGAATTTTCCCAAGACTTTTACTCTCTTGCCCCAGAGCTTTATCATCTCTCTTATACCTTGTTATAAGATAGAGGAATTTTTTTCACCCACGTATCCCACAAAATGTCATGTGGATCCATACACTGATCATATGATACCAACTGAAACAGTTTCACAGGAAGCAATGAGCACCTTTGATCCCTTGGTGAGACATTGCATGTTAAAGAACGGGAAGAAAACCCTATTAAATCTCACAGAAATACTATATCAAGAAGTGTCTGGGAATTAAGAAACTTGAAATATACTTTCTATAGAGAGATATGTCCCTGTACCTTGTACTTTCTATTGTTAAGAAAGAGATAGTGACTTGGTAGTTCTTTTTGCATGAGGAGGCTTTGAGTGGAACAGATTGGGTCTTATAGCTGAGCAAGCCTAGTGATACTGGAAGTGTCTATTGCAGAGAGAAATGTTGCCGAACCTGTGCAACAGGAAAACCTCAGCACTAATCCTTAGGATTTTCTTTAAAATTATTCCCTTTCCTGAAAACAACCATTGGAAAGGTTGTTCCTGGCTTGCTTCTGACCTTATTAGAAACTGAAAGACTGACCACAGAATGTCAAGTGCCTATACAGCACAAATTTAACATCACTAACTGGGTCATGTAGAATATCATAAAATTATATGTGCATGATAACATTTCATTATGGAATAACAGAAACATGTGCATAAGTCGGGCCCAGGAATGTCCAAGTCACAAGCATCAGTAGAATAGTTTCCCTCCTGAGAATCTGAAGAAGAAAACATCCAATCCTTCTCTCCTAGCTTC
Organism: Callospermophilus lateralis; assembly: GCF_048772815.1. Classification (NCBI taxonomy): domain Eukaryota; kingdom Metazoa; phylum Chordata; class Mammalia; order Rodentia; family Sciuridae; genus Callospermophilus; species Callospermophilus lateralis. The sequence continues at coordinate 104,306,183 of NC_135313.1, read as the reverse complement.
TGGTGGTTTCCATCAATCCTTGGCTTTCTTTGGCTGGTAGACACATCATTCTACTCTCTGTATCCATCATCCCATTGATTTGTGTCTCCATGTGCCCTATTTTCTTTTAAAAGGACGTTTTCACTAGATTTAGAACCTACCCTAACTCAGTATTCTCATCTCGACCCTTATATAATCACAGACACAAAAACCCCTACTGCCAAATTAGGTCATATTTAGGTGTTCCAGGTGTATCTGAATTCTGAAGGGCCATGATTTGACCCACCACATCATTTAAACATAGAATTTATTTGATGGCAAATAAAGTACATCAAAGACCCCAAATATACAGAATTCACTGATGCTCCACATGTCCCATCATTCAGGAACATCTGGCTTGATAAAGTGATAGGATGTCCTGGTAAATGATATTAAAGTGATTCCCTAGATTATTTGGTACTTGTTACTGCTCATATATCTAGGACAAATAGGTCTGGTAAACAACCCTATTAATATTGATATAGTAACCCAATAGAGGAGTCCTTGATAAGTGTGTTTGTGATCTTGGGCTAAGTATATTATAACTTAAATTACCTGGGGTCAGAGAAATTGTTCCAGTGAATTTCAACTCAAGACTGCTGTATGGTCTTTGGGAACTCTTTATTCTTTTGCATCAATAAGTAGAGAAGGGACACCTGGAACATCTCCCATATTCCCATATGTATAGTCCAAAACAATAGAAAATATAGCCCATTCAACGAAAAGAAAAATCAAGGAAACAGATCATGTTGGAATGAAGGATTTGGTCACTTGATGTGCTGGCATAAGCTAGGAAAACTTTCATGGTGGAAAAAGACCATTATGAATTTCAATTTAAATGAGCAACTACAGAGAAGGGAGTACAGTGGTTTCATATGACCATGTTGTGTCTTTCTTCATCTTCTTTTCCTTTGTGATGTCATCAGAACACAAGATGTGACAAACATTTTGTTTCACCTGAGAATATAACTAAATTGATATAACCACACAGTGATGGTACTTCAAAGTACTCCCTGTGTTTAAATCAAAACTTTCACCCTGATAAAGGGCAGAAATAGGGGTCAAAGTATAAAATCTGCAGACTGGCGAGACATCTTCATTTATTCTCTTAGATCTGCTCTCTCTCCTTCTCGGTCTCTGCATTGTCCTCCAAGGCTGCCCCTGGTAGACCACATCAATGGCCTCCTGTGCAGTCTGACTTATGTTGTACTTGGCCAATGTGAACGCAGACAGAGGATCTTAGGGAGGAGTGTGAACTCAAGATGCTTTATCTTCCACTATGGTGTTACTTTAAAGTAGTTGTGTTTATTGAATTGACTGCATATTCTCAAGGTAGATACTGTGTATATTTCTCTCTCCTTGTCTCTAGTAATGTCTCCTTTCCTGACTTCCCTCTACTCAGCAATTTGGGCCTAGGGCCAGTGACAGCTCTGCTGCTGTTTCAAGCCCTGTGGTTCCTCCAATTCCCCTGCACTTTCCCTAGTGGTCTATGCACACATTTATAATTAATCCCTTTTAAATAAACTTTCCAGATATGTTAATTTGATGGTGTCCTCTGTTTCTTATTAAGACCCTGCCTAACAGAATTATGTTGCAAATTAGACACATTGAGACTGAGACTAATGATAAGGCTAATGGGCTGGGAGTTCTGCTTTCTTCGAGGTAGTTTCTCGTTTCCAACGGCTTTACCTGCTCATTTAATAGAGTGTCATTGACAACAAACAAGGTCTTGGAAATCCTTGCAGCTAAATCTTATGATTAAACTCTTTATCTCATAGGAGATAAATAAAGTCCCTCCAATTAAAAATAAATAGGAATGAAAAAAGGCAGCGGATAATAAAGGTAACAGAGAAAGAGACTCACAAGAGACTCACAAGAGTTGGACTCACAAAGGTTAAACAGGGTAATAAAATGGTAAGAGTAATAAAGTGGTGGAATAAAGCATTAGCTATAAATGGTGGTTATTGGGGCCAAAAAATATGAGTCATACTGCAGGCTTGCTTGTCATCCCTTAACAAAGAGGAGTGTGAATAAAGTGATGCCCTATGCAATTACTATTGTCAAGTTTCCCCTCTGTCTTGGAGCTTCAGGTTAGTTGGTATGGCATGAATATTCATATAACTATTCTTCATCATAATTATTGAAATAGGAAGAGGTATTCATTCTTTCTATAGTATCACACAGAGATTATCTAACATTGACTAATCCAAAATACAACAAAAGTTCAATTGCTCCAAGCAATGATTAACTAGCTGGTGTCCGACTATCCTTGAATCTTAAAACAAACTGATTCAGATAAAATAATAAAAAATTTAGTTGAAGCCAATGAAGAGCTTCCAATGCAACAAGAACTTCTGGAACTGAGGCCCAAGATTTCAGATGAATAAGCTTGGCATCTGGGACCACTCATCCCTACAGGCATTTACCAAGTAGAAAGGAGGTGGCTAAAAGATTGGAATCTCTGCAGAGCTTCCAGCTAAAGTCCAGCCCTGGTTCCTGGTTGAGGAAGAATGGCCCTAGGAAACACATTGCATAGAGACCCCAAAGAATGAATTGCAGGAGTGGGCTGAAGGAGAAATTGACACACACTTGAAGGAATTGATACCCAGTTTTCAAAGACTCTGATTCCTGACTGGATTAATATCATCACAACACAGAACAGAGGATGCAGAGTCATATATATATATATATATATATATATATATATATATATATAAATATATATATATATATAAATATATATATATATATATAAATATAAATATATATATACACACACACACACATATATGTGTATATATAATATATATTATATATAATTATAAGAGAATTGGAGCTCTCATGTGCTGCTCATCTCTCTCTCTCTCTCTCTCTCTCTCTATATATATATATATATATATGAATATCTCTGCCTATATATAATATATATATAATGAATATCTCTGCCTATTTCTCTCTCTCTCTATATATATATATAGAGAGAGAGATAGATAGATCGATATAGATATATATGGTCTATGCATACATTTATAATTATTCCCTTTTAAATAAACATTCCAGATATGTTAATTACAGATATGTTAATTATATATGTATATATATATATATAGAGAGAGAGAGATCAACAGCACAAGAGAGCTCTAATTCTCATATAATTATATATAATAAATATTTATATATACATTTTATATATATATATATATATATATATATATATATAGAGAGAGAGAGAGAGAGAGAGAGAGAGAGAGAGAGAGATGGAAACATAGCACGGGGAAGCAGTGGACCAAGTATGAACTTTCTGGACAAAATATGAACTGTTTAATCCATGATGACAGAGTCATTGAATGTACAGATGAGAAAAAAAATGACTTCTAACCATATGCAAAAAATAATTCCAGATAAAGTGTTGATCTAAATAATAAAAATGAAATAATAAAATTCCTTGAAAAAAACTTTGGGAAAATTATCTTTATAATCTTGGATGAGGAAAAGATGGATTAAAAAATACAATAAAATAGCACTAATTAGAAATGAAAAGATTGGCAAATAGGACTGCATTCAAATAAAGAAGTCCTAGTTGTTCAGAAACACTATTAAGAGTGAAAAGTAAGATAAAAGTACTTGGAAGACATGAGGAAAAATAGATTACTTGCATTATCTACTAAGGACTACTAAAAATCAGCAAGAAAATTGAATAAGACAACTCAATAGGAAAAAGACAAGAAGTATTATCATGCATATCTAAATATCAGTAAAATTCATGATAAAGAGTTCAATCTTACTAATAATCCAGAGAGATGAAAAATTAAAAATTTAATACCACTATTTACCCACCCACATGTCTAAAATAAAGTAAGATGAGAAACTCCAAATTAGGGAAATTATAAGAGAATTAGAGCTTTCATGTTCTGTTGAGAGAGCTGTAAATTGGCACCAACACCTGGCAGTAACTTCTAGAGCTAGATAGACACATATACTTTGATCCAGCAATTGTACTGTTAGGTATGTATAAATACATCCATGTGTGCATCAAGCGATGTGCCTGAGAATGTACATAGAAGCTTAGTTGGAATACCCTATTACAGGTAGGACCGTGCTCCTGAAAAAGGTATGTTGAAGTTCTAACCCACAGAATATGACCTCACTGGGAAGTAGGGATGCTGAAGCTATAGTTAATTATGATGAGACCATGCTGGAGTAGGAGGGGTTCTTAATTCAATAAGGCTCTTGTCCTTGTGAAAAGAAGGGATACATATGGGAAAGATGGCCTGGGACTATGTGAACACAAATTGGAATAACATATTTACAGGTCAAGAAATATGGAATTGCCAGCAAACTCAGAAACTAGAGGAGGCAAGGAAGGCTTCTCTACAAGTGTCAGAGGAAGAACAGCCCTGCCATTACCTTGACCTCACACTTCTATTACCCAGAACTACAGGCAATAACTTTCCATTGCTTTACACCACCCCCTTTAAGCTTCTTTGTTACAGAAGATTTAGGATGCAGTCTAAGTTTCAAAGTGGTTAATATATATATATATATATCCATCAAGAATAAAATAAATAAATAAATACATCATGACACATTCACAAAATTAAATAATATACAACAATAAACATAAATTAAATGCTACAACATGCCAAAGCAACAATAAATTTTAGTGAAAGAAACCAGATACAAGAGAATATATAAAATAGATTCCATTATTTAAAGTTCAAAAGGAACCAATACAAATATATGGTGTGCAGTGTCCAGATAGTATTGTATTAGTATATGGAAAAGAATTAATAAAAAACAATTAATAAAAAACACAAGAATGTCTTCTGGTTTTCCATCTCCTAACCTGGATAAAAGTTTTTATTCATGTGTTCATTTTACGGAAATTCATTACTCACTTTTTTTACACTTTTGTATAATTCAGTAATAGGTTATAAATAAACTCAATAGTATGATTCAAATTTCATTCGATAAAGAGATAAAAATAACTTCACAAGAAGAAGGATAAATATATTTACTTATTTCATTCCCAAGAGACTTCCCCTTGTTAGGTGTTGCAACCAATAATAAAGAGTCATAGCGTGGAAACAATAGAGGGTGGTAGGGGTATTTGGATCAGAAATGAAGCATTTCCTCTATTGATCAGCCCATCCCCAGAACATACTCCTCACAATTTCTGCTCTTTATTGTGAGTGAAGTCCTGCTGTCTTCCATTCAGAGGCTGTGGTCTTCTTGAAGTATGGTTTATTACCTGAACCTAAATTCCGGTCCATCACCCTTCAAAGAAAAGCAGAGGTTGTAGTAGTTGGAACTATTGAAATCACAAGTTGTGTAAAAAATTCTCCAATTAAATCACGTAAGCTACAATTTAAACAGTTTTGTGAGGATTCAGAGTTCTTCTTAAAGATCATGAGCAATTCTAAGCATGTTGAAGGAATCAGTAAAGGATTGTGGTAAAGATCAGAGTCTCCTTTCCCTGGGTTCAGATTTCTGCTTCATCACCCAATTGCTCTGTGAATTTAGACAAGCTACTTAATACTTGATTGCTTATGAACTTAAAATTCATATGCAAGATGCGATTTTATTCAATATGGAGAAAGGTGAACATGTGGGCTAAAAAGAAGGCAAAAATCTAAGCTAAAGTGAAAGGAGGAAATTGAGGCAGATTACATAATGCCAATTAGGTCACACAGCAGATCCTGTTGACACAGTTGAGACTTCTGAGATTTCATTTCAGAGCAATTTGAATTTGAAATGTGACCTTTCCATATTGTCATACTAGAGGCAGCCTATTTACTAACTCTGAAGATATGTTTTTCTTTGTTTACCAAAATTTAAACTTCCTAAATTTTGTGCAGATCCCTGTTAAAGTAATCATCCACATTACTTTGTAATTGATCTGTGGCCCTCAGTTACGGATACCACAGATAAACATTAACATTCCTCTGTGAACCCTCCCCCAAACCAAGAGGACCTTCAGGTTACAGATACCCCCAGACTCCAGCATTGGGTCTGCACAAAAGTAAATGATCAAAAAAGATGAAAAAACTGAATACAGCTGGATGAAAATTATCAGACATTTAGAAATCTGAACATACATTCTATGAATCTAAAATGTATTCAATTTATTATTATCCATGCTTGTAGAGGGTCAATATATTCATCCCTCATATTAGGGTGGGGGATATAGCTTAGTTGGTAGAGTGCCTGCCTAGAATGTACAAGGCCCTTCGTTCAATCCCCAGCACCACCACCAAAAAAAAAAAAAAAAAAAAAAAAGAAAAGAAAAGAAAAGAAAAAAAAGAGTAAAAATATGTTACAATTTGATTATAACACTTTTTGTTTCAGACCAAGTACTTATTGGAAGAAATGTTTGGCCTATGTTGTCACAAATTCCAACAAATCCCATGCATTAAATAATTTGTGCAAGAGTCTGTGATAAATTTCCATATTTTAAGAAAGAGTATCTTTGAAGCATGGGAAAGATGAAATGAATAATTTTTAGTAGGTTGTAGAAAAGAGTATGGCTTCTAAACTAACTGTTCACAAAGTAATCCAAAGTAACTTTTTGATGCCATGCATGTTGGAACTATAATGTCCTTTTGAATGCATAATGAAAACATATTAAAGAGATGACACTGGAACACCATATATGTGCATAAATGTGCATTTTTACTGGTTCCTAGTCAATGCATTTGTTTTGCATTTAAAGCTATTCATTGGTTTCTTTAAACCAAACTTTAATATTCAGAATGATAACAACAATTTTGATGATGACTTCTACCTTTCAGTTTTCTAATTACAAGGGAAAACATTCATTCAGTTTTCTTTTTATAACTGTTTATGTGAGGTAGTAATTCAATTGTCATCAAAACTACCTTAAAAGTTGGAAGTGTTCTTTAGTTCCCCTCTAAGATGGATCTTCTTCCCAGAGTGTTATATTGGCTAAATAACTTAAATAGTTTCATTCAAGCCCTGAACCAGAAATGTAGATTCTACAAAGGCATCATGATATCATAAGTGACCTATTACACCCTCCCTTTAGTTTATTTTTAAATTGTTTTTTGATTCATCAGCTAGTATCTGAAATGAATCATATGTATTCTAAAGATGAATAAGTAAAAAAAAAATTCAAGGGAACTATGGCCATGTTCAAATTTGTACTGTAGAATATTATATAACAAAATCCATTCTCAGAAAAGTGTTCTAAATTTTTCACTTTTAGATTCTTTTCTTGGAATTGATTGGTAATTGTAAACTACAGAGGCAAATCAAAGCAATTAAAGGATTTTACTCAATTGGATGAATTGGCCTGGAAATTTTCTATTGTTTCTGAATATTTATTTTACTGTTGCTGAGAATTTGGATCCACAAAGATATATCAAAGCCAACTGAATTGATTGATAAGATATTTGGAAAATGCCTAGATATTTTAACCATTTGTGTGACTGCATACGTGTATATTTGGAATCAATCTAATGCCTGTCATCGATGCATAATAATTACAAGGAATAAAACAAAACGGAATTGTTGGGTTACTTTCAGAGTTGACTTAATTGAAAGTGCTTCTAAGAATATATTAATTGATCACTCAAAATTGAAAGAAATATTAAATATAAAAATTTTAAGATCACCTTGGGTATTACCATAAAATTCAGTAAGAACAAACTTTCCTTACAGCATAGCAGTATTGGTCTTAGTTCCAGTTGAATATGCTGTTAATATTTAATATCTAATAATAATAAAAGACATAGCAAGCAGGAAATTCATTACTTTTAGTTTAATTAAGAAAAAGTTACTAGACTCACTACTTTAATTAAGAAATCCAGATGGCCCCAAATTTCAGGCATGAAACGTGCTGCCACCTTGAGAGGTGTTGTCTTGGACAAGTTTCCTATTTTAAAATTATCACAGATGTTCTCCACCAGAGGAAAACAACTAAGCGGTGACTTACAGAAAACTCAATTTCTGAAGAGATAGTCTGTTAAGGTCCAGGGACTTTTTTCAACATTATTTGGCATGTGATTTAATTGTTCAAAAATAAGGATTTCTGATCACCCAAACATTTCAGCTTATTGACCTATTCTTTTTAAAATGTATTTTAACACTGCGGAATTTTCCTTTTGAAGCAATAAAGATACACCTACAAGGACGATAATCTATTTATTCCTCCCAGTGTTAGGGCATATGCAAGTTGTTGATCATATTTTCCAGAGTTTGTTAGGTATTGCCAAAAAAAAAAAACTTTCAATTTTTCATTGTTTCAGAGTAAAATCTGCAGAACCTAATCCCTATACTGAGGCCCACAGCCTACAAACCAAGGGATATAACACAAAGAGGAAGACAGACAAAATGATCTCCAGCTTTCTAGCTGCTTGTCATTGTTCTTGCTATTAGGGTCTTGTTACTTTTGTTTTGTCTTTGCTATACTGTGGCTGATAATTCTCAGAGATCCAGAAGTGTCACCATTAATATAACATTCCAAAAATTTCTGCATTTGCTTTTTAGTCTAAGATTTTCAAATATATTGGATTTATCATTTCCTTTGCTTCTGCATTTATCCCTTAGACAGGAAGGCAGAGTTCAATTATCTGGCCTTCTCTCCAGCTCTCTCAAAGATATCGTCTGTGCCCTTCCTGGGTGTTTCTGTTAGCAAGATGCATCATGTGCAGCTGCTGAGACCCCACACCAGCGTTGGCCAGCACAGCCTACATGATACCCTTTCCTGCCGATTGGAAGGTAGGATCAGCCCTCAGAAGATATTCTGATGAACTTTTCCTTTTCCCCAATCTTATGAACTCTTTACTATTTTTTCTCATTACAAAACTGAGCTGTTTTTCTGGTATGTCTAATTTTTCTACATTGAAATTATGACAGCTTTATTTGCAAAACGTGACTGTATTTTTAATACCATCTTCTATAAATGTGAAACAATATTTGAATAAAAAAAATTCCATGAAAATAGCTAAGTAGGCTGTCGAGCACCTGTAATCTCAGCAACTTGGGAGGCTGAGGTAAGAAGATAACAAGCTAGAGGTCAGGCTGGGCAATTCAGTGAGACCCTGCCTCAAAATAAAAAAAAATAATAATAATAAAATAAAAAAGCACAGGGATGTAGTTCAATGGTAAAGGGCCCCTGGGTTCAATTCCTAGTATTTTTAAAAAACTAAAACAAAAATATTTCATAGAAGAATATTTAAATCTATCATGTCATTTTCAATGATTTGAGAAGAAACAGAAATATGAGCAAGAAATATGGCAGTCAGTGATAATGGACCTAAACTGTAGATAAGGGAAGATTTTAGAGAGAATAGAATGCTTAAGTCCTACTGAACCCAGTCTTGAAAATCAGGATTGGATCCTCTTTCTCCCAGTTTTGAAGATTAAACACTCAACAAATGCCAAGGCAAGCTCAGAAGGTAAATTTTATTTAAGGGAGTTGGGGGGGGGGGTCCTGCCCCTTTTATAAACTTCAGTTTTCTTTGCTTCTCATGCCTCCTCCTCCCACCCTGCCTATGTGACCCAAAGTGACTAAAACAGCAGGAAGAGAGTAGTCCAGTGGCTGATGGCTTGTGTTGTAAAGTATGATCCTTCTCCTCCCGCAGAGGCTGTTAGCAACCCAGTGATGGTGAGTGCATCCACCCACTTCTTTTCTTTGATAATCAGCTACCTGTCCTTTGCTCTGATCTCACTAGTCCTTCCTTTTCTTCTACATAGCTACAGAATGGTGAACTAATTATTTAAGCCTCCATGGACATTATTTTTGTTCATTTGTAACATGAGGAATTGAAGTGAATCATTTCTAAAGTTCCTTTTTTTCTGGTTTAAACATTCTGTAATTCTATGAAACATTGTCTTAGTGTGGTCCCCTGATAATGGTGAGCTAATTACACTAGTCTCTAATGCGGTGGGAAGTATCCACTCTTAGCAGTAGTGACATAAATGAGACTGTTTCTAAAACTATGGAACAACTGTGGGAAGAAAGCATAAAACATTCCTTAGTAAATTTATTGATATCTTAATATGTTTCCATACTAAAAACATAAGAAATAAATTGTAGCTATAAGCTTAGGTAAAAATGAATCCAGAATATGATGAATCAAAATCTACAACATTAACTTTGGAACCCCAGACCACTCCCTGTCTTTTTCTGAATTTTATATCTTTTCCCTTCATATCCCTGAGCCAACATGTTCTCTGATTCACCTAGGAATTTTTACTCAATTAAATCCAAAAAGACATGATAAAACCAGGCACATTACTATCATAACATACTACCACTTTAAAAGCTTTTTGAATTTTTAAGTTGTCAAATATATCTTATATATGATTCAGAAATTCCACTTCTGGTTATATACCCTGAAGAAATTTTTTATATATAAGCAAAATAAGTCATATATTAAAATGTTCAAGGAATCGTTGTAAAAGCCAAAATTGGAAGCAATCTTCTTTTAAAGAAATATAAGACTAAATTGCAATTCATTCATTCAATAGAAACACCAAACTGAGGTGAAATAAAGCACGTACATAAACATGGATAACTCACAAATATGATAGAGAGTAAAATAAGAAGCATTTAAAATTTTTTATAGAGCATGATATGATTCATGTGAATTTTAAAAATATATCAAATTAAGTAACAACATAGAAACTACATATTTTATTTAATAAATAATGCAGACTCTTATCCATATAATGCATATTGCCATATGTATAAGTTTAAACACAAATGATATTGTACTATGTATATGCATGTTTACAGAGGGAAAATCTAGATTGACAGATAACACAGTTGTGGCTTATAGGTATTTTCAAACATCTTCCCTCTTTTATGGTGAATCGTAAATTCATGGTAGTTTACTGTATTTTATCTCCTTTAATATGCATAAAATTCCTCAATATTCATACATTAATATCCAAATTGTTCATAAGTACTTCCCATGGAGAACTCAAAGTATAGGAGGTATTTCTGAATTCATCAGTTTGAGATAGATTGTCACTTCTATATGCACAGTCAACTTGGTTACTTGTGTTTTCATAGTACTGAGTATATTATGATAGGTCAAATACTTTCATATGAATAAAGAACATTATAAATAACTATTTTTAAAACTCATTTTTAGACTGATAGGAAGATAGAATGACTGATAGTCCTCAAAATGTATTAACTGACATTTTTTTTCCTACAAAGCATGTATTATTTTCAGTCAAAAAGTACAAGGTGGCAATAAAGACATTATTAAATAAATTTGTATTTATAAGATTCAAAATTACTAACTAGTATTAGTATGTTACCAATCTTGGTTTCTCTGATTTTTCCACATATCATCATGCTAATATAACATTTTTTCTTAACATTCAGAGATTTTTATCCATTCAAAATATTTTTTATTAAACTTTAGAATTTACCTAGTCCTGAACAGTAGATTAAATATTATTGTAATTAGTCAAAGAATTTCTATATTCTTATCAACATATTTACATATGGTATTCGGAAAGTCTGTTATGAATAGAATATATAGCACAATTCTGTACAAATAGTGTTTTCAATAAATAATCATGGATTGATTATAAATTTGTGCTTCATACTCTAATCAAATAAAATATAACAATATAAATTATGTAACATCTCTTAAAATGTTATCTGTGTCAGGATGAAAGAGAACTTGAGTTTAAATAATAAATGTAAACTTTCATAACACATCAAAAGGAAAAATTTCAATAGATTTCCTTACAGTGAAACGATTTCAACTAACTCAGAGAGCAGGAATGAAGCACAGATAGGTTACGATGTTTCATCATCTTAAAATGATTAAAAAAAAAAAAGTACCTTTAGAATGAAATACAAAGGAAGGCTTTTCTTGTTATTCACACCATTTTATTTTCCTTTTGCTTCTCTTTTGAGTGTAATCACAAGAATCACAGTATGAAAATCAACAGATCTAAAACTGAGATCAACCTGTCAAATAATGCTTGCAAGAATTTTGCTTTGGCAAGAGACCTTACAGAAAAGTTTTGAGGTTTTCAATTGCATAAGATCAGTCTGAAAAAAAATAATAGCATTGCAAAATGGCTTTTCAATAGCTACAGATATACTCATCTGCCACATGGGAACTAGAGCTCTAGAACATTCACATTAATTGAACTTTTCAGTTCAATGGCTGGTGCAATGTGTTAAAAGGAAACCTGGTAAACCAGACCATATTCACAAATCCAAAGGAAGTTACACATAAAGGCAACGGGATCTAGTCATTAAAGGAGGGAACACAGAAAGAAAGAAAGCAAACTTACAAAAGAGCTTTTAACCAGCTTAGGAGAGATTTAGGATAATTATAACAACTATCTTCTAATACTTGCATGCCTGTCAGTGAGTTCATTCAGGTTTGCTTCACAAATAAGAACCTCAGAAGTCCTGTGGATGTAAAAGATTGGATTTACTGCATGTGGGGTAGATTCCATCTTTGCTCCACTTTTTCATTCTTCATTATATCCATATCCTTTTTTCATGCGATTTAGAAGTGCCTGCCACTAAAAGCAGAATATATTTCCCAGTTCCATTGATTTTGAGCTTAACTGGACAATGAAACTGGGGTAAATATGATAATGAGCCAGTTTAGAGCCTAGGCCTTAAATGGCGTTTTATATTTGTTTAATTCCTCTTGTTATTCCACCATTGCTGTGGGAAGAGAACCAAGGAGAATGCAGTATGGGGGGCTTAAGATGAAACCTTAGAGCCACAACCAGGGACTCAGGTTAGTCTCCAAGATAACTGACTCTAAAATGCTATTAATCCATTTTTGCCTTCAGTAATGCTTTTTCTCAATTATTTGTAAATAGTTCCCTACCTTTCGTTTTTGCCTAAAATGAAGGAAACTGAACTTTAACATCAAATTTATAAAAATATATTTATGTAACTATTTTTTCATGTAAAAAATTACTTATCTGGAAGACCATATGAAACAACACAAAAGAACATGCAGGTCAAGCTTAATAAAGTAAAAACCTCATGTGAATCCCCAGCTAGTTTTCAGAACTTAACCTTCATCTTGCCCCAGGTTAAATGCTAACCCATACAACCTGACGGAATCCATTGACTAACAATAAAGGTAGATTAATTATAAAAACAAGTGCTCATGCACTACACACATACGGGTGTGTGCATGCTCTCATACACACAAACACACTGTACACCTTTCTTTGTAACATTTAATATAATCTTATTTTCTGGTTCATTCCCCCAAGATTTTCCTGAGAACATTTTAAAACATCTTCCCCAGACTTCCTAATAACCTGTTAATGAACTGACACACACTGTACTTATATAAATTATGGAGTTGCTGAACCTGGAGTTAAAGTTTGGTACATCTCAAGGGTATGAAATCAATCACGCTAGTATTAATAACTGTCACCTATATGCCCTTTACATTGTGTTATTTCATAGTCCCTCCACCTTCATGAGTGTCATAGGTGACTTTGAAAGTCTGCACATTTTCAGACTTAACTATTTTCTGTATGTACTGGTTTCTAACCTCAAACATTTTTTCCCCCCTAGGGCAGTTATTTGTGGTTTAAAACACCTGAGGGTACAGATCATTGAAATCATAAAATCAAGGCTGGAAGTGAGGATAATAGGCCAGGCTTTAGCTTTTGCAAATGAAAAAAGTAGCAGAACAGCCTGCCAGAGAAAAGGTGCTGCTGTTTGGATGTTGAATAACCTCCCCAAAGTTTCATGCTTTAAAACCTTGGTATTCTGGGTGGCACCTCTGAAAGGTGGTGGGTCTTTTAGGAGGTGGGGCCTAATGGGAGGTCCTTAGGTCACTGGGGCACACCCTCAAAGGGACTGTGGGCCTTTGATCATCCTCTCTCATTGCTTCCTGGCTCCCTATGTGGGCATTCACTTCAACTCATACTTCTATCATGATGAGTTGCCTTAGCCAGAGATCCATCCCGATGGGGCCACTGAATCTTAGACATCAATCTCCAAAACTGGAGTGGTAAAAAAAAATTTAGGATTTATAAAATTAATTGTCTAATGAATTTTGTTATATGTGGGAGACCAACCTCGCACGTGACTGAGTTAACTCCCCTCATGGGTGATGTGGCGTCAGGCACCGATGCTGCTAGACTGCCCCACTCTTCTAGGGTTCGAGTGACTGTGTCTTCATGCCCAGGCATGGCTTCCTACAGCCCCATGGGTGAAGTTATGCTCACCTGTTTCTTTGTAATATAACCCCTTGCCCTGTTTAGGATAGAATGTTCCATGGAAGTGCCTTGTGTGTGTCCCCTTCTCTTACTGTGCCCTTGGGTGTGGCCTCCCTAGATGTCAGTCAACCTGCTGACAGTGGACAGCATGAAGATAGACAGAGCCCCCTGAAACCTGACCCCTTGCCTCATTTGAATAGCTTCTCCTCAATAAAAGGGGATTTGTGTCTCTTGTGTGGTTATTTTGCACAACCTACTTAGCCCAGTTTACCTGGAGTGACCCCTGAGGCCTTTTAGTTGGGAGAACAGAAACAGCAGTTATAGTAGTCTGAGGCTAACTAACACACAAGGAAAGAAATAAAAAATGGTAGGGATGGAGTTGTAAATAGGGACTAAAGTTCAAGATCTCTACTCAAAATAGTCCACCACACAACAGGTATTCCTGAGCATCCACAACTGATGTGCTTGAGTGTTAGGGCAAATTGTATGGTACATATTTCATCTCCTGCCCTTGGAAGTGTACAAAAGATAAAAATTAGCTTTTCTCAAAAATGTCCTTTCAGAAAATTCAAGCTAAAACTAAAATTAATATGAAATGCAAAGTCAAGAAATATTCGGCATTTATCAAATCATTGCAATCTTAATTGAATGAAACTGTAAATTTTATTAAGGAAATTTTCTTCCTTGAAAGATAAAGGAATTAGGCTACACAGCAAAGAGGAAAAAAATCATATGGTAATATTTATTTTCCTCAAGTAGTACCTAGAAACAACTTACCAGGGAATCTCAATCAGCTGGAAGAAAACCCCAATCTAGGTTATATTACAGTCTTTATTTGCCATTATCTAGTGGATAGTCTACGAAGAGAGTCTATGGCATTCCAGAACTTGTTAAAACCCTACTTGACTGCCTTAGACTTTTAGTTTCTCGCAGATCCAAACTTTTGTCTGTCAATTTCTCAATTTCTCTCTCTTACCTAGCCTTTTCAAAATACCATTTATATACTTTAAAAAATATTTGTTTTAATTAGTTATACATGACAGTAGAATGCACTTATATACTTTGGTGTATCATACATAGATGGGATATAATTTCTCATTTTTCTGAGTATACATATTGTAGAATCACATTGGTCATACAGTCACATACATACATACAGTAATAATGTATGTTTCATTCTACTATCTTTCTTATCCCCACATCCCCTGCCTTCCCCTCCTTTCACTTCCCTCTACCTACCTAATCTAACACTATCCTTTTTTTTTTTTTGCATTACAATTCTTAATACACATATATACCACAATTTTTGTATCTCTGTTTATATATAAAGTATGAATGCTTTTAATTAATTTCTTGATTAAGCAATGAAAAACAGAGATGATGGATATTAAAAGGAAAGGTAAATATGAGAGTGAAATCTACAAAGAAATAGTAAGAGAAAAAAAATGCCTTTCAAATTTTCTGATTTTCATCAGTTAGCAGTGCGGTCACCTTTCCTAACATTCCTCCAAGTGCAACCTACCTCTATGAATCCCTGTGTTCACTCCACCTTTGCACAATGTAGACCCAACTTCACCACTGGTCCTAGAGCTAATATTAACTACTCGTCCTTACAATTCCTTTCATTCTTTTCATAGATCTGACTGAAGAACCCATGTAGAAATTTAATATGAAACTTACTAAATTGAGTGTAGCCCACCTGTCTATAAAAGTAAACAATAACAACAACAACAACAACAAAACACACTGGTAGTAAGAAGGCCCAGTGTCCATAACAGGCCACACCATGAGAAATGTGGTATGATACATGTGACACATGCACCCACACCAAAGAAAGGTGCATAGTTACAGCTTTCCAGGCCTTGGTACCCAAATTCTACCCTACACACAAGCACATGTAAAATTAGAAGTGATCAATGACTAGGGAAAATAAAGTATTTACGCAAAAGATGGCAATCAAAGTAAGAACTAATTGCCTATTGGTGCACTGAGACCAGTGAAAGTCAATGATGGTGCTTAATTTTAAAGGTTTCATCTTGGCACGTCCACCATTTAATAGATGACCTTGGGAAAATCAATTAATGACTTTAAATTTCAGCTTCCTAATCTGTAAATTGGGAACAACAGTGCCAAATTCAACCCTTTGTTATGAAAATTAAATGATACAAAGTTTTTGAAACTTAGATCAGAATCAATGCTATTATTTATTATTATTTTGTCATATGAGGCTATTAAATATGAAACCATACTCAAATTTCTGAACCATTTTATTTCAGCACAGAAAATAATTCATGGTCATAAAGATTCTGAGTAATAAGATCATATTAAATAAGTCAAAATATCCTTTGTTTAATAAAGTAAAACAGATTTAATTATTTTAGAAACTACTTAAGAATTAGTTTTTAAAAAGAGAAAAACATGAGGAAAAATTATTCACTCAGGAGGTGAACTAAACACTTTTGGGGAAATAAATAACTTTTAAGGATACCCCATTTGCTAATTTTTCTAGAAAAGTAGAGCTACATATGATGAAATAACTAGGAGAAAGGTAGAAACATCATTGCTACCAAAGTGAGCATTGATTGAAAAGTTATGTTTCTATTTTGACAAGATATATTGGACACTCTATGAGAAATAATAATCCTGGTAAAAGTGAGAATCCATTGTAGTGTCTCTGTTTATGAGAGCTTCAAGAATTTATTTGCAATCAAACATTAACTTGACAGGAACTGTGAACTAGTTTGTGTGGAGAGCTAGGGGTACAATGATAAATAATACATATGTTCCATACTTAAAGAACTATCAAACTGATAGGGGGTAATGTCATTTTTATAGAAACTATGACACAGTACAATAACTACAAAAAGAGATTTGTACTAAACTATACTGTGACACAGAAAAAAAAAAAAAAGGATTTTTCCATGGACTATGGGAACAAGGAAACATTGATGGGAGATTTTGTGCTGGTTTGAACAGTGATCTTTCAGATTCATGTCCACAGAACCTGTGGTTGTGATCTTAGTTGCAAATAGGGACCCCGCATGTGCAACTAGGTTGTTCATTATTAAAAGGGCATAGTGGGTTAGGATGAACCTAAAGCCAATCACTGGTGTCCTTATAAGAAGGAAGGGTGACAAGGAGACAAAAGACTTAGAAAGAGCTACATCATGTGAACATGGAGGCAGAGATAGGAGTTATGCTCCCACAAAACACAAGACGCTTCCGGAAACTAGGAGAACCCAGGGAAAAATTCTCTCCGAGACTTCTACAGGGAGTGTGGCTCTTCTGACACCTTGCTTTGAGACTTCTGATTATATAAATTTCTGTTGCATTAGTCAGTTTGTGATAATTTGTTTTAATAGTGTTAAGAAACTAATGCAGAAGGACTTGACAGTAAAATATACTGGTACTGTATCTTCAGGGCTTCATATAGAATTTTGTCATGTGTAGGAGTGAGAAAGGACATTATAGGGAAGAAAATAAGGTAGGTAAAGTCTTGAGGTGAATGTGGCCTGTTTAAGGACCCACCGTGGCTCAAAAGAGGTAAAAACCAGAGATCCTAGATGCAAGGTAGTGGAGATCTTCAAGAGTCTTCACAGAGAGCCAGTCTGTATGAAAATTTTCTTCAGACACAATAAAAGACCCATCAAAGGTCAGAGCTAACAGACAACTTCTTATTCACCCTCAAAGAGTGGATAACACTTTTATGCTTAACCATCCTACCCCTGGTTCTGGCTTTTTCAATTCACTGGATCCCAACTGAGGTCTTGAGTGACTAAGTTCTAAGGATGTCCTTCTCCAGTCTACTGCCTCAGCCACTAATATCCTACTGTCCCCAGATCCTCACCTGTACTTCAGTGATTTTTATATCCCTTATTCAAGTTCCCCAGAAGTCATGCCAGCTAAGTCGGGTTTAGCCTAGAAGGGTATCAGGCAGGTACAAAAAGGAAGTTGTACAGACCAGAAGATATATAATAGTGACATTGCTTTTCAAAATGTCAACACAAACATTTTCATCCAGAGAATGTTTTAAGGCAAGCTAAATAACATTGAGTTTTGTAATCTAGCAAGACACCCTTCAGATAGTACTGGATTCCTGGAGGGGTTGAAGGAATGGAAGTCATGAATTCCAGTTCCATCTCCCCACCTTCTATTTCCTTTTGGGTCCTGTTCCTCTTCTCAGCTAAGATTTGATGAAAAGATACTTAAGATTAAAGGAACCTTAAGAGTGAGTAGATAAACCATGGTGAATTTTAAGTATCTTGATTATGTAATCCATAGAGACATCTTTTCCATTTATGATCTGGGAAATTTTGGAAGCCCTAGAACTTATACCCTAAGAATGGACCCCACCATGGACTATTCTGTATCTCACTGGGGCCAGACGATGAGTCTCCTAGCAGAGAGGGGCATCCATGCTGTGTCTTAGGAGGTGAACCTAGGAGGAGATAAACTGATAATACCTAAGATAATTCATGTTCAAGACAACCTGAATACAAATATTCAGGAAAGGAAAAACAACTATCAAAACAAGTCTCCAAAGCTGGCTTTATATATTCAAAGTCCTCAAAGTCCCACCTGGCATTATTCTGACATCTTTGAAAGCTTGATAGAATTTGGAAAACTTATACCTTCTCCAGCTGCACACATTAGACATAAGAAAGAAAGAAAGAAAAAAAAACTACAGGGTCTTTGGAAGCAAGGGAAATAGCAGAAATATTTTCTCTCCAAGTGAGGTATAAAATTTCTACTGAGAATGAAACTGTAGGTGGCTGGTAATTATTCTGTCACTGGAAAACTCCAGTTGAGGCTTGGCCTGCTGACATTTTAAAAATTAAAACAAACCATATTGAAGATGCCTTGTCAGAGAGTTCCACAGATGTGCTTTTATATTTTTTGCTTTTTATTTTTAAATCATTATTTACACACTTATCCATAATATATTTTTTCTGTCGGACCTTTTGAGGAATGGCAGTTATAAAGGAATGAATTATGAAAAAATTATTTGAAGGAAAATTGCATCTTGATATTAGATAATAAAACCTAGAATTTGGCTCATACCAGTTAGTTTACTGTCATTACAGGTAAATGGGACATAAGTTCATCCTTTTTCAAAATAAATGTTCATACAATTTTGGGCTTGTGCTTTCTACTTCTTCTCGTATTTGAAAATAAAAATTTAGGGGGCAGCGGAGGGCTTGATTTCGATAAAAGTTAGAAGAGTCGTTCCAAAGAATTCAAATTAACTAATTAAAAAAAAAAGATTTTCAGATATTCTGCAATGCCTTTATACTGCTAAGGATGGGAAGCCAGAGACACAGACTTTTAAAATTCATCTTGGTTAGGGAGTGCTATACTCCCCTTTCATTCCCTCCAAGCCTTCACTGAAGCAAACATGTGCAGCAGACCTCAGGAAGTGCTGTGTTGGGCAAGAGAGCGAGTGTTATATCATTCACGGGAGAATATGGAAAGGGAAAAAAGATTTGCAGGTCAGTAAAACGTGTTGTGAAAACACAGCAGCAGGAAACCTGAAATGGATAGGGAGCCCAAGCACATTTAGAAGTTTTTAGACATCTCTGGATGAGTAGCAGAATGAAAGTAGAATGAAAAATAGGAGACCCTTAAGTTTTAGATAATCCTAAGTGATAGAGAACTCAAAGTCAGAGTTACATATGCATAATTTAAAATAACAGAGCTTGCAAGAAAAAAAAACTGTAAGGGAATTCATTAAAAATATTGGTTTTTGAAGGAAAACACAGCAAACATTTAATATTCCTTCTTCTTTTCCTTGTTCAAAATGGTATAAGATAAACAAGATTTACTTTTGTATGAGTGACTATACAAAACA
The DNA here is from genome assembly GCF_048772815.1 of Callospermophilus lateralis. Taxonomy (NCBI): domain Eukaryota; kingdom Metazoa; phylum Chordata; class Mammalia; order Rodentia; family Sciuridae; genus Callospermophilus; species Callospermophilus lateralis. The sequence continues at coordinate 104,286,115 of NC_135313.1, read as the reverse complement.
AGAGGTCAGTTATATCTTTAGTGTTTCATTTCTGTTATAAAGTGGTAGAATTAAAGTGGAATTATGCTTTGCAATTAAAATTTAATTTAGTTGTGACTTCATTTATATAAACTCTTGAGAAAAATAAAACAGAATATTAATGCACAGAGGTCTTATCATCGAAGTGATTGCCAGGTCTTCCACACTTTAACTAGCCAACCTGAAAAGTTCGCAGTTTCCCTTTCTCTTTTGATGAGCACCTACCCTCCTGGCTGGAACAAACAGGTATGAATGGAGGAAAGTTCTTGGGGCATTCCTCCCAGATCAGCTCCCTGGAGGAGATAAACTAATACTATCTAAGCTAACTAACTATTCTGTATTTCTCCTGTTGTTTCTCAAGTGTTTTGACATTTAAAATGATGAAATATCTGTGAGCCAGAGTTGTGATATTCGCACCATCTAAGAATGGGAAGCACAAGAGTAAGAATAGGGGAAGGACCACTCTAAAGATGGAAACTGAAAACCACAGAGTCACTGGAATACAGATGACAAATGAGCTCATATGAGAGATCTATAAATAAACTAAACACATTAATAAATGACACAGTGGAGGTAGAAATAAGTGTGATTGGAGGGTGTTATTACTGGGTCCTTTTTGCTGAGCTAAATTTAATTTTACAAGCCAACCTTATTATTTTGTCAGAATCTGCAGTGAGACCTATCTCTATCCCCAACCTTCACAGAGGTAAGGTAAATCTCTAGGCATCATCTCTCTGACTGCAGACATAACCCTGAACATCTTTGAGCTATCATGGAGGGCAATTCAGGAGAACATTGAGCCTCCCAGCCCTGCCCAGGAATCAGGATATCCTTGCATCGTTTCCTAAACACAAGTGCTGTTCTTGATCTCTCTTGCAGTTCCTGAAACTGCCTTCCCAGATCTCTATGCCTGCCAGATTCTCCCTAGCTAAATTGCTTTCCCATCCTGACCTCGCTCCAACTGGGGTCTTTGGTACCTGACATTCCATCCAGACCTGTCTGGATTCTGAAATTCTGTTCTACAGGAGAGTCTCTAAGTCTATTCCTGCCCTACTGCTGAATGAGTCTTGGTAAAATCTGGAGGATGGAAAAAATATTTGCATTCCTTTAAAAGATGGTGGAAGGGATGCCAAAGTACAGTACAGACACAGAATAAAAATAAAGTGATATGAAGGAAACCAGTCACGTTTTGGAAGGAAAAGTTCTGGCTGGTTTCCCCCACACACACACACCCAGTGAATTTAAAAATATTATAATATTATTTTTCTTAATCTACAATGCAGTAAAATTAACTGAGTCCTTTATCTTCTAAAATTTTATTTAAAAAAAGGCTGAGAATAAATGTATTCTAATTCCAGATAAGGAGAAGATTTAGTTATTCCTTTTTATTTGCTTGAGGGCTCACTACAGAAAGCTCAAGATGGCAGGAGAAAAAAATTAAATATCCATCCAGAAATTTCCATCCATATTATCAAGACACCCACTTAATTATTCAAATGAATTAACAAATAGGAACTTCAAACCAGGGGATGTCCACGCTTTCAAAAAGATTTAAATTCCTCAATGCAATTTATTCCATATTTTCCCATTAGTAGTGAAATTTACAAAATGCAAATGGCCTGTGTATATGTATTTTGGGGAAAGTAGTAAAAGGGTCAAGGGGCACAGTTGTGGGGGGGAGAGGTGGGGAGAGAAAACCCATTTCTGTACCAGTCAGCAATTATCATGGGTTAACAGGAATCCCAAATAATAATGTAGGTGTTGGAGGCTGAAAGTTGATGACCAAGGCTGAGTCCCTGTACTCTAGGAGAGAGAGGGCTATAAACATGATCGAGTTCCAAACTATCCCCAAGTTTAATGCAATGCCAGAAAAGACTCAACACACACTCTCCTTGGAATGACCTTGATTATTAGCAACTCTGGGTGGTATTCTATCCTGACTTTTAGAGTTGTGCTTGATGACCAAAACTAAGGGTATATTTGTTCTTCTCTTGGACTTTATATATCTTGATCAAATAGCTTCCTCTACTCTTCCCTTCTAACTTAATTCTAGAAGACTTAATTTTATGACATAGGAAAAAAACTAAATTGTATTTTTATATTTTCATATCAGATTTTAGCCATCTTTATTTCATAAATGACTAGGAACCCTGTGTGTATAGAGACTGATTGTGCCATTCATTAAAAAATTGATTAGCACTAAAGAGTGGCATTCTATATCTTTGCCCCATTTTAAAAAACTGGGGCAACATGTAACTCTTAAAACTTTTATTCCTCCTACCAACCAATAAAACATATATTATTTCACTATTCTATACATAGTATTGCCACATAGTTATCATTCTTTCAACTTTTTTTTAAATGTGTGTGTGATCTATGAATAATACAAACTGTCTGAGGTTAAAAAAAATCACATTATTCTGAACTCAGCAGTATGATTGCTAGCAAATATTTTCCAGTATCTTGTCACTGAAATCCAGCATATACGTTAGCTGTTGTGTGATGCATATGGCAGGAGAGAACCTAATGTTCACAGGTTTTGAAAATATAATTTCTAACTTCAACAAAACAGAAATGAGATACCTATTTTCAGAGTATAAATTTCATTCTAGGATGCTGACAGTGTGACAGATATTAAAGTGGGTCCTCTATTCCAAAGTGACAGTTGAGGTTAACATGAAGTCAAGACAAATTACTTGAAGATATTGCCAATTTGCCTTTTTTTTTTTCATTTTGTCTTTCAACATTTTTCAAAAAAAAATTTTAGGTACAGTCAGACACAATACCTTTGTTTTATTTATTTATTTGTATGTGGTTCTGAGGATCGAATCCAGCACCTTGCGCTTTGCACCTTGCACATGCTAGGTCAGCACTCTACCGCTAAGCCACAACCCCAGCCTCCTTTCAACATGCTTTACATAGAATATATCTTCTGCAGTTTTGACATGTTATAAACCCAAATAATAATAAAATAATATTTTAAATTTATTTCATTTAAATTTTAAAATGAATTTTATTTTCCTTTCTGTTTTCAAGGAGGCAGATTTAAAAAAAAGAAATAGTTACAATATGGCTACCAATTTTCACCCCATTTCTAGCTCTGTTTCATCACACCTGCAAGTGTTTCCTCTAGTTTCAATAATAAATGAGGTAGGTCCTGATTTTACATTTTCCAGATGAGAAAACTGTCCTTATAGGTATTATGTATTATTTACCCTATAGCTAGGACATGATAGCATCAAAATTCTATCTTAAATTTAATACTAAAGCACATGTGATTTTTTAACTTCTATTTTCATTGTTCTTACTAAATATTGTAACTCAACAATTAATATATGTGTATGAGGATTTATATTAGGCCCTAAATTAGACACACAAGTTAGAGAAGCCTGCATGGGAACACAACAGTTCTCATATATTGAGCATATTCAGTACAAGTTTAAATTTTTAAATGTTTTTAATTTTAAATTTCCAAACATTAGTAACCTTCATTTGCTTCTATTCTGCAACTGAAAATTTACATATCATCTTACAATACAAACTAACTTTAATCCAATCATTCCAACACATTTTTAATTTAGATAACATTTTTAAACATCAAAATGTATAAAGCCCATTATAAGTGAATAAAATTTCTCACTTATGAAGGTTATATAACTAAAAATTATTCAGATTTCCTTTTCCAAAATATTATTTTTAGACAACTGTCTTCTATCACCTTGCTCAGGAGTCTGCTAATAATTACTTATGACCTTTCTGTAATGATAACATAATTAAGTTACAATTTTTAAAAATTTAATTTCCAGCAAGATGACCACATATTTACAGACATTTGGATGCTGCTCTCTATTTATTCCAGCATTTTACTAAAATAATCACAATATATACTTTTGCAAAATATATATTTCTGGGAAATATGTATTTGAGATATATTTGTAATTTGCATATATGTTTGTGGGTTTATATTTTTAAATTTGGAAAACTCTACCCATATTTGTAAACATATAGAAAAATATAGAGAGATGGATGGATATATATGTATATACACATTGTAAGATTTGAATTGGCTTCAAAAACCAATATATAAAAATCAACCCAGGGGTTAGGATTGTGGCTCAGCAGTAGAGTGCTCGCCTAGCACATGTGAGGGCCTGGGTTCCATCCTCAGTGCCACATAAAAATAAATAAATAAAATAAAGATTTTTTTTTAAAATCAACCCAGCATCAAAAACTGGATGCAATTCCACTAATAGGCAAGTACACTGGCATCAGATTGATAGGAGATCACAAAAAACTGTATTGCTAAGTATGTTGCAATTTTCCTCATCCCCCTCTAGAGCAAAACAGTATACATTCAGACACTAGATTTGTGACCCTTTCTGCAATACTTTGGAAAGAATGCAAAGTAACCTTATACTAAATCCATAGCCACTCCTATGGCATTGTACATCAGGAAACAGACATATCTCCTTTGGTTAGTATGAAAAGAACATGAGAAATTTCTCAACATCCAGAGAGAACACCTGCTCTGTGAAGACTCAGAATCTAATTCCATCCTGAAAAGTGTATTTTGCACAAAGATTCAGAAGAAAACATCAGATAATGTCTGCGTTGCTTCCTCAAGGAAAATCGAGAGGATAAAGCCTCCATGAAGTTAGATGAAATAAGTTACGATAAAGAGAGATTCAAAGAAGAAATTTCACAGACACAAAAGCCATGGAGGAAAATTTTAAGAGGCACCAGCAGAGCTAATTCTGTAGAATATACAAATGGCTAAATAAAAGACAAAAGTTGAAATTTTTGTTAGAATAGACTGTATGTATCAGGGAGATGTAGAAGTTATAGGCAGCCAGGGCAAGATGGCCAGTGAGGAGGTCGGGGGCAGATCCAGACCAAAGGAGCATGGAAAGGGTCTTCTCATGAGATCAACTGCCTACTCAAAAAAATGCTCATAGATTCAAGTTGGGGATCAAATCAGATACTTCTGTACTCATGCTCCTAAGCAGGGGATCCAATAGAAAAACTAAAACACACAGTGGCAATCAATAATAGTGAGGAGCAGATGGACAGGGGAGGAGATAACGAAAAAAGGAAATTATAGGGACCTTAAAAAGAACGGGTCAAAATCCTTCACCAGACTCTCAACTCTGGGGCCCTTTTTCTTCAGAAAAGTCTGTCTTCATTGCTTTTGCAATAAATCTGCTGCCTGCTTACTCTTTGTCCTGTTCTTCAATACTTTGCTGAACAGAGACAAGGAACCCAATACCCCTAGATGGTAACAGTATCTATTTAAGAGACTTCAAAGTTCAAAGCAGTAGATATTAAGTGTTCTGTAGAGCTACAAAATAATAAATGCTCCCAAAGTCTTAGATTAAACTAATAAAAGGGATGCTTATCTTACCATATTATGGCAAAAAGCTTCTACATAAATAATAACTCATTAATCTGTAGAAGAAAAATAAAGTTGATCTTATCCTTGTCTGAAGATTACATAGGAATATTAATTCATAGAGAATTAAAAGGGAAATGAAATATATCTTAAGAGTCAAGTCTCAAGTTTCAGTTATTACAAGAAGACAAATGAAAATTCGTAAGTACAAGTACTCAAATATAAACCAACTAAATACAACTTTGTGTTAAATTAAAGAAAAACAAGCATATTCAGTTAGTAAACAAATGATTAGAAATGTTAAAATAGCCAAGAACTCGAGTAATACAAAAGTATATTTTTAAATAATAGTTTTATTGTCTGAATTGTAAATAATCTAGACCCTTCAAATTCCTTTATTAAAAAGGACTTTTAATAAAAGCATGCTTTAAAAAGAAAAAAATAAATAAAAGCATAAGGGCTTTTAAAATTTTATGCTTCTAAAATTTACACCTAAACATTTACAGTGGGGGTGGGGATGTGGCAAAGGAGTTAATTATCTTGACTAGAGTCAATCACTATGCAATATATGTATATCAAAAAATTATATTATGTACTTTAAATATATATGGTTTTAATTTGTCAATTATAGCTGAATAAAGCTGAAAAAAATTAAAATTAACCAGGAAACAAGCAATTGCAGGGACCTATAAAAGATACTACATACTTAGTCTAAGAATTAAAGCTTCCAGTTTGGAAAAGGAAAAGTATTTTTCTCTTTTCCCTGGCAAAATTCCACTAAAATCATAATAGATAAGTTTTTTTAGTGAAATGATTTACAGAAAATGGACCATGAGTATATAAGACCTTTCAATAAATTTATCATAGAAAGAAAGATTGTAGAAGCCTTGTGAAATTACGTGGAAATATAGCAGTGGTCTGGCAGAAAGCAATATTTTCTGCAAAATTCCAGTGCCTGGCACAGACCATACAAAGGGAAGGAGTGAGATGACAGGGTACAAGTTCATTCAGAGTTGTGTTTAGTCACTGTGGTAGTTGTTTCCCCACATTAACCTTCAACTGCTCTGCCCACCTGTCCTTGAATTCCTAAGTACATTTTTTTCCTTGCAAAAAATTCAGAGGATGCCTTAAAAAAAAAAAAAAGCAGAATGAAGAAATTCTGATAGTTTGGTGCACAAAAATTGGCATCACAGGTAAATATCACCAAAGTATATTTAGGTATAAATGCATGTTCATGCATGAAAAAGGATAGTAGATCACTCCATAAAACAAATGTTCTTGAAATAAATTTTCAAGTCAGCACCAGGTTAAAGTGTACATCAAAATTCCAAATCAAAGGATTAGTATTATAAGTGAATGGTTGATAAACATTGAAACTTTTGAACATATTTAATTTTTAATAGTGCCATAATAAAGTTATTTTGTTAGTCATGCATTGTTAATTATTGGGTAGAAGAGAGGGATCCAAATCTCATTGACTTAATACAAGTTTATGTCTGGATCCCAAATAGGTGAATGGCAATGATTAGTGAGTGACCTTTTATCTTGTGACTCCTTTTCCTAGTATGTCCTCAGAATCTTCTTTTGGGCCAGTTATGTCCTGCTGGACAATGGGGAAAGACTAAGATTGACCAGGAAGATGAAGCTTTTACTGGTCATATCTGGAATCATCTACCTGTGCAAAATTCTATTCTATTAACCCAACTCACCTTTGTTAGAAAATGAAATCTACCTGTGTGTATAATGGGCAAGGGAAAAATTCAGTGAAAAATAAATTAGATTCTGCCAAAGTTAGCAAAAAATAAATAAATAAAATAAAATAGAGAAAGAAAGGAAAAGATTAAAAATGTTATTAGTAGTTACTGATTTTTAAAATTAATAATTTGAAGTAAAAAGCTGGGCATAAAGTTGCAATATAAACCAGCATAATTTACCAAGGGGAACCAGTAAGTAATTATCATTTATATTATTAAAAACGTCTCAAAATTACTATCTCCATTCTCAACACTGAGAGTTAGGGGGGAAATGAATTAAATAACTAACAGCAGAATTTAAAATGAAATTTCTAAAACACTATAGGAAGAAGCCATGTAAAATCGTACAAATGAGAATAACAATATAAACATGAGAAACGGCCCTTCATACTGAGTCCTAAAATGTATAACACAAAAAAAATCCAAAGGTAAACAAGTCAAATACATTGTATCAAAATTAAATTCAAAATGGGGTAAAAGACTGTGTTATTAATGGAGGGAGTGGTTAGGGGAGCCCCATGCTTGGAGCTTCTGTTCTCCTGGGAGTACTCTATTCTTTTATTTGGATATTTGGTCATATAACTATTTGTACCTTTTTGGTGGTCACTTATTCTTATAATTCTTATAATGACAAATCACTTCCATTTGTGTGTTCTATTTCCATAAAATATTTTAAAGCCAAATATTTTTGTTACAGAAAAAAATCATCATTTATTAATGAATTACCATGAACATTTTCAAAACTGTTTTGAACTGAGGACTAAAACCCCAAGACCTTGTTAAAAGAGATATAGGGAGACTTGCATAACTCTGGAGACAGATCTGGTCTGGTTATGGTGATTGATTGGGTTCATCAAATCAGGATTGAATCCATGTAGGGGCATATACCCCTTCCAGTGGGTGGGAGGTGAATCCCTTTGCCAGCAATTAAGGGGCAGAATGGACACCACTACGAGTACAAAGGTCAAGAGACAGAAGCCAGAGCCCTGATTAAATCGGGCTACTGTTCTTATGCACAAATTCTTTAAAAATCATTCATATTGAAACACCTCTCTCTGTAAAGAAGACTTCCTTTTCTTTTCCATGAATGCCTTCAGGAATTTTATGTTTTACCAACTCAGAAGTCTTTGATCAATATTTCAGCCAATAATGTTCCATTCTTTCTCACATCTGTCTAATCTCTAGGTTCAAAATTTCCAATATCAAGCGTTCTAGAACTGTTTTCATAACCACAGAGACTTTCCACTACAGGCCCTTCCAAACAAGAGGTCTTCTGCTGGCAGGCAAACATGTTCAACTCTCTTCATTCATTGTCACTGTTTGGCTTTCCCCACCAAGAATGGGTTCTGCTTTGAGAGTAGGGGCTGTGCCCTCCTGGAGTGGTTCCCACTTGGCTTATGAGTGAATTAAAACTGTGTCACACAAATGAACTGTCTCTAAAATAATGAAAAAGCACAATGATGAGGATGCTTGTTTTCACAGATATTCTCCTTGGGTTCTATAATTCTTGGCACCCAATCAGATTACACAGAGAAGCTCAATAGTTTCATCCAGTTTCTTTGTTTCACAAAATAATAGCTTGACTCTGAGAGTCTCTTCTCAGAAAAAAAAAAAAAAAAAAGGATCTCCCTCTGGGCAGTTAAAAAACAATCCTTGAAGGATAATGTTTGATCATGAAACATTGGTGTTAAGTTAAAGCCAATAATTCCCTGACACCAATATTTAAATGCAGGGTGTAAATTGGCAGGCCACTTTTGCTTTCATCCTATTCAATAGGAGTCAGCATGCAAGATGTTAGACTACTGAGGCATAAATGCAGGGCTTTAAGGGGCACAACATAATCAGGAGACATAACAAAAGAAAGTCAATCAACCCAATGCTGAGACTACAAACAAATGATGAGGGTCATTTTTGTTTAATAAATTTAATTCACAGGGTTACAAAAAATGCAGAATATCAGAAGAAGTTATAGGCACTAATCTAATTCTTTCACAGTTGACAGTCAAATCTGTTGTTATAAGTGGTCAACCAGTTTATGTTCAAACATCTCCATTGATGAGATAGCATTATCTCTGGAGACATGGGGTTTTCTTTCGGGGCACATCTCATTATAAGAAAGTTCTTTGAAATTTATAACCAAATAAAATCATCCTAGAAGACTCAAATGTTCATCTATTCGTTATCCCTTTGAATTACAAAATGCAAAATAAAAATTCATTTATATGTTAGTGTCCCATTATAATTTTCAAAACAATCCTGTAATGGAAGCATTATACTTATTTCATATTTACACATACTAGCCTCATAGAATATAAGAAACTTATACAAGCTCATATTTCTAGGAATTGTCCTGCAGACACATTGTATCAGAATAATCAAAGTGGTTAGCTGAGTGTATTCTGAGATTCAAAGGATAATAAAGTAAAATGGCTTTTCTTTCTCTTTGCTTATTCTATATTGTTTATATTAGGAATATGGGTTATTTGCCAGACATGTATGCAGTGGTGGAATCCCATGCAGCCTATAATTTGCAGATGAAGATATAAATACAATCAGATAGACAAACATACAAACAATAAATATATAAACTACTCTGAGAGACACTTAAGAAAAATAAGTGGTTTTGAAGGGCATGTTAACTTGGTTTTTATGACCATTTGGGAAAGTTTGGACCCCATGAGTGAGATCGATCTTGTTTAAAGAATAGTAAGGCCTTAAGTGTTTGAAAATGAGAGAGAAAGTTTCAGTGCTGTTCAAACTGGATGGACACATTAGGATCTCCCACATGTTGACGAAAACATTAAAACTTAGAACAGCAGGAATCCATTGAATTATTTGAATGGGGCTGGGAAAGGAGATTAGATTCACATTTTCAAAGGTTCAGTGTTGTTGGCTATTTTAATACTTTATTGTTTATTTTGTCTTGCAGATGATTTGATTTGTACCTTTATTTTTATTTATTTTTTTGGCAGGGGTTGGGGGTTACTGGGGATTGAATTCAGGGTCACTCAACACTGACAAACGTTTCCAGCCCTATTTTGTATATTTTTTAGAGACAGGGTCTCACTGAGTTGCTTAGCACCTCCCTTTTGCTGAGGCTAACTTTGAAGTTGCAATCCACCTGCCTCAGCCTCTTGAGTCACTGGGATCACAGGCATGTGCACAATGCCTGGCTGATATCTAGCTTTTTAAGCAAGTCAGAAACTCTGACTTACCTTCAAAGTCCTCATTCCTCTTCAGCCTCAACTGACTAATCTTGAGTAACTGTAGCCTCTTTCAGAATGGGCAGGTATTTGCAGTTGGCATTTGTACTCAGGGCTTCAGCTTCAATCCTGTGCTTTACCTGTCTGGACCCTGAAAAAAATTGTTTCTGACTCCACAATAGAGTACATCATAATGAACACTAACTATACCAAACTGGGTTTAACCCTAACTATATCTGAAGCATTATAGGAATCACTTCACATCTCTAAAATGTAGCATTTTTTTCTTATTTTATTATATTATTATATTTATTTTATTATATATAATATTTATATATAATGTGTATATATATATATATATATATATATATATATATCAGAATGCATTACAACTCTTATTACATATATAGAGCTCAATTTTTCATGTCTCTGTATACATAGTATACTCATACCAATTCATGTCCTCACACATGTACTTTGGATAATAATGATGATCTTTATTTAAAATTTTATAAATTTATCTATAAAATTTTTTGGTTGAAATGTATGATCCCTAAAGTTCCTTTCAGCTCTGAAGTTTGCGCAGATTATTTTATTTCTAGCACTGAATTTTACAACATTTTGATTTGACCTGAGAACTTCTAAAAATTGATTATTGTTTTCTGCTCCTGGCACATTAACAAAAACAACAGGTACTTTTCCTATGTACTACAGTTAGGAAATACAACTAAGAGTTTAGAATATAAGAGAATATAAGGCATAAACTAAGTGTCTCCAACTCAAATACCTGTAGGATTCAGGTATGGAACATAGACAAAAGAAGCATGCCAATAGAGATGCTTCAAGTTGGAGACCCCATGGCATGGGTGGATGGACATTTTCTGCTCATCCAGCTGATGTAAAGCAATGCATGTCTCAAATGGCCAAGTCCTCTTACTTTTAAAAATAAGCCAATAAGATCAAGAATTATTAGATTATGTGTTGTGATAGTTTTTCATCACTATGACAAGACCTGAGATAATGTAGAAAGAGGAAATGTTGACATGACTCATAGTTTAGGGATTTTGGTCCATGATCACTTCACTCTGTTTCACATGTGCCGGTGGCAAGACAGAACATCATGATGAGAGCATATGGCTGTGGAAACTGCTCACCCCATAGCAGCCAGGAAGCAAAGAGTGAGGGGACTGGGGTATCTGTTCAAAGACATACATACCTCCTACCCCTGCAATGACTTCACTTTCTTCTAAAGTGAGGCCCCACCTCCTTCCTATAGGTTCCACCACCTCCCAGTAGCACTATGAGCTGGTGACCAAACTCGAAACACATCTTTGCAGGACACCTATCCAAACCATACCAGGTATGAAATCCTATTTTTCAAGTGTTGGCAATAAATTCATTTGAAAATATTACATGGTGACAAACCAAACAAGTCTGCATATCATGTGTTCACCATGATCTTCAGAATTTAACTTCTCATCCACCCCTGGCTGCTGTTTCTAACCTTAATCTTTACTTTGTTACCAGCTGCCCCCTATTTCCCAGGTTTTGCTAACAAATGCCCAACTCTGGGGTGGTCCCATGACCAGCTGCATTAGCAACACCTGGGAATTTGTTGTAAGTGCAAATCCCTATGCTCTACCTTAGAACTGTTTAATCAGAAACTCTGGAGGTGGGGCTCAACGTCTGAATTAACCAGTCTCACTGGTATTTCTGATGCCTGCTAACATTTGAGGACTTCTGAGCAAGACCACTGCAGAGAGCATTTGGTTCTTAGTTAATGGTTGCACATTAGAATCGGGAGGGAGATTGCTGAGCTCACTTTGAAAAAGCATACCACTGAAACCATTTAATTTGTCTGGGATGGCACTTGGTAATCAGTAAATTTTTAAATTCATTTAAAGTTTGGACACGTGAAACCTGCTGGATTAGCCCATCGGGGAAATAAACTCCAGGTAAAAGAAAAAGATTTTCCAAGCCAGGGAAGATCAAGAATTATTAGATTGTTCCCAAATTCCTGAAATATGGCTGACTTAGCAAAGCATAGTGACAGCTGTGGAATTGTAATATTTTGTAGGTATTGAGAGGAGAATATTCCTAACCACCAATGTTAGAGGAGAACTCAGCCTTTAGAGGTTTTGGGCACCAGCATACTGGGATCTGTGTAGGGTATGGAGATGAAGGAGAGGAAAAAAGGCAAGTCTAGTCACAGGCATGAACCACAGCCCAGGTCTTTTCCCTGTTCTGACACCATACACCTTGGGATGCTCATGTGTTATGTTAGGACAAGGCAGCTCCAATTCCAGGTGCAAGTACATTGCCATAAGCCGAGAGCCTAGTTCTCTTTTCTAAATTCAAATTCTAGAAAATAAATTCTGTAGTTTAATAGCTTTCTTTTATTTTCAGATTCACAGAGAATAAAGCCATTAATCAGGAAGTTCTCTTTAATATTTTACAGCATGACTTAAAAATAACTACTTGCTGAATTTTAATATTTAAAGTTAATATTTAGAAATTTTTGGTTTATTCAGTTTCAACATCAAAGAAAGAAGGAATATAATATCATGATTCTAAATGTGTGCCTCTAATATGAAAAAATTCTCATTTTAATTTTAGAAGATTAATGTTAAAAAGTCTAATTAAAAAACTTACATTTAGGAAATTATACCTTTAAGGGAATATGTATTTAACCTTTAGCACTGGAAAAATCAGTGTATATCAAGAAAAAAAAAAAACGAGTTAAAATGTATATCTAAATATTAAGCACAATGTCAAGTAAACTTTTTTAAAATTATAAAAATAGCTATTTAATTGAGTCATTCAATATTGTAACATGCAAGTAATGGATAATGTCTCAGGTCAGCATGGCTCCTGTAAGCTTACAATTCTGAAAAACTGCAATAGAGAATAATATATAAGGAAGAAATCTAAAATTCACTCAGCCAAGTTAAATGAAAAAAATAAATGTTTGAGGTGAGGGAGATGCTAAATTGCCTGATGTTATTGTTACACAATTAAACATGCATTGAAGCATCACATACTCCGTGAGTATGTGAAATTATTATGTGTCAATTATTTAAAATATTTTTTAGTTGTCAACGGGCCTTTTGTTTTATTTATATGCAGTGCGGAGTATAAAATCTAGCGCCTCACACATGGAAGGCAAGTGCTCTACCACTGAGCCATAACCCCAGTCCTATGTGTCAATTTAAAAATAAAACAGAGTAGGTAAAAAGATTTAGAGCAAAAGTTTTATAAACCATAAGTATTTCATTGAACAGAGCCAAACTCACTGTCTGTATGCCTGGAAGAAGGTAAGCGAAAAACAAACAAAATTCACATGCAGACAAAACCCCCACTAACAAGCTGGAACATAGTTTAATAAGACCACCATGGACTTGGGAGTCTCAGGGTGAACAACTCACTGCCAGAGCTGTAGTCAAGCTACCTAGTGTCTCTGGGTCAGGTTCTGCCCAAGATCACAATCTCACATGGTAATAAGTGGGATATTTTTCAAAGTATCTAATAGAGCTGGAAAGAGCAAAAGGAGAGAGAGAGAGGGAGAGGAAAGAAGGAAGAAAGGTAGAGAGAGAGAGAGAGATTGAGGTTTACTCAAGTAAAGCCTCCATATCAAAATATCTAAACATATAGAAAAAGCCAGACAGCAACATAAACTATAGTGCAAGATATCTACGGAATATTAAATTAATTGCTAGAGGAGCTGATACTATTGAAAAAAAAAAGTTGAAAATGTTAGAGTTAAATGAAGACATTTACTCAAAACACTATTAAATTATTTTTGAGAAATAATAAAATGAAACAAAACAAGATCAGGTAGGTATAAAACAACCTGTTAAAAATATCAGAAATTTAAAAAAATAACCATTGAAATGAAAATAAAACAAAAAACATAATTTCTAAGCTTGGCAGTATTAAAGATTACTGTGTAAATGTGATTTCTTGTCCAGAACATAGCATGGAGAGACAAAGAAATTGAAAGGTAAAATATAGATTAAAAGACAAGGATTAATTCAGAGATTCCAATGTTTTTATGGGATTCTGAAAAGAAGGAAATGGAGGAAAAGAAATATTTGAACCAGTAATTATTAAGAATTTTCCAGAATTGGAAAAAAGTGAATTCTGCAAAATAAGTAGAACATATAAAAATAAAAGTAAAGCTATTACACATCTTAACTAAAAACAAAGTCTCAATTCTTTTTGAGAATGGTAGACTATCTATAAATCAGTAACTTCAAAGCCAATGGTAAATTTTTATTAGCAGCATGAAAGCCTTAAGACATTGAAGTAATACCTCATGACACTAAGGTAACTCAGCAAGATTATCAGACAAGAATAAATGCACAGTATGATATTCATATAAATATTTATTGATTGATTGATGGAGTGCTAGGGATCAAACCCTGGGTCTTATGCATGATAGGCAAGCACTCTTCCTACCACTGAGCTAGCCCCAAATATAAACACTTTTAATGCAAAAAAAACTAGTACTTTATCTCAGGTCTGACTTAAAAGTATCATGAACTGTTGCACTTTAACAGAAGAAAAGCTGTCTCAGAAGGAAGGAAAGAAGGAAGGAATACAAGAAACACTGAGCATAGAAACTGAAAAAAATATATAATTGTTGAACTCTTTTTTTTTTTTTTTTTTTGGAGAAAAAGGAACAAAGAAGAAATGGAGACTCGGGTCCCAAAAGTTATATTTCTGCCCATTAGCAGGAACAGGGGGCTTTAAAAGAGATTATTCAAAAGCAACATTCCGACTGTTCTTTGTTACAGTAGTAAGTCATTTGTTAATTTGGGAGAGAGTAATTTCTTAAATCTTCTGATATCACCCCCAAAGTCTGGATTACTTCATTCCTATGATGGGTGTGTAATCAACGACAGATTCATCTGCCTAAAATGGGGAAGAAAGGTAATCCCATTTTCCTGAGATTAGGGAGGAGAGAGATTAGGCAAGAAGAGAGGAAGAGAAAGAAACATGTCCATTATAAAAATAAGTTGCAGGGGCAGAGCAGCAAGAGCTATATTTAAAGCATAAAGGGACCACTGTGACATTTTCTCCACTGTCAGCTTCTACATTCCATTTCTATGGAAAAATGGGCAATGACATCCCCAAGCCTCTTCCTGCTGAAAGAGGACAAAACTGGGGGAAATAACCCAAAGTTCTTGTTCTCTATCAGGTGAGGGTATGGACAGTTAAGGGTATTCAGCATCAGAGCTGTCCAGAGGTGACAGTGATAGATGGTAGGTGACTGGACAAGGCATACCTAGGGCAGGGATCATGATGCGACAACAATAAACAAGACAGCAAAGCCTTACTTTTTTGTAAACAATTAGCAGAAAAACTGTTTGTATTCCAACCTGTCTTTGAAAACCATGAAGACAGTAATTCATAAACGTATTGGTAAAAAAAACAGATTGAGTTTATCAATGTAGGAGATTAGGAAAATTTGTAGGTCTATGAGATCAGGTTCCAGTTAAGACAAACTTGTGACACTAGAGTCCTTTGTGATCATTAATATTAGGCACTCCCACCCAAGAACCCTTTTTTATAGGCTCCAGCTTTACTTATATTTGGTAGGGCTGACACAATGTACATCTTAAGTTACATTCAGAAAATTATTATTTTTCCTTTTAAATGTCCATGTGGGACTGTGCTTAGCTATGCTCCCCTGCCAGGTGTTTAAGACCAGGTTGGTCAAACTTTCCTTGTTTCTTTCTACTCTTAAGAATCAGCTGAGATTCCTCAGAGATCACTCTTGGGAATGTGTGCAATTCCTCTTTTTTTTTCCATTAGCTTTCCTCTACCAGTGGTGCCATCTTCCAGGATGGGTGAGGGTCTGGTTGACCATATGTGACTTCTCTCGGAAGCATCAGAGGGACACTTCCCTCCCCAGTGACCCTCCTCTTTGCAGAATGTGCACTGGTTGGCTTCCTGTTCTCTAGGGTCTTCTCCAATTGTTGAGCTCTTAACCTTTAAAGTTCATAAATAATTATGTATTGTTTTCTTTAAGAGAAAAAAAAAATGGAAATTCCACAGAACAATAGCAAGATGCAGGGAAGGGAGCTTTCTATGAGTAAACTTCTAGGATCTACAGCATTATTCTCCATGAGGAGAAGAGAGAATAACCAACGTACATGAACAAATTTATTACATAGGTATCTTACAAATAAGTGTAATCACAAAAGCCAAAGAAATGTAAAGATTAGCCTGAAAACCAGGAGAAATAATATATTGAGAGGATGAACAAAAATGCCTCAATAAAACAGGAAGGACAGTATATTAGGTCAGCAGGCTTCCCTTCCCCCTCCCCTCTCATTGAAGCTGTGGGCGGGGACTTTTAACCTTAGGAGACAGGAAATGACCAATCAGAAGCTGACAAGGCAAGGGACCCCAACCACCATGGGTTCCCACCTGCAGAAGGAATTGCCCTGTCAATTCAATCAGCCCTGACCAATCTTCGACAATGGGATCCCCCTAAACTTGGCCATCCTGTTGTCTGTAGCTGCAATTTAGAGGACCTAGTCCCTCCTACCTCCAGCTCCCCTTATTAGCATTATTCTTGCCTTTCCTGCTTGCAACTTCCCCAGCTCTCACCCTTTCTTGGACTAGGAGGGCCTCCCAATAAACCTTCTATATGTCTCATTCTTGTGGTTTCTGATCTTGTGCCCCCTTTTCTGCTTTACACAGTAAAAATGGATAATGCAGAGAATGGATGGCAAACAAAGAATACAAAATGAATGAGTAGAGAAAACTCTTTCTATCAGTAAGCATAATAAATGTAAATACATTATAGGACTAGGTAAAAATAATATAAGACAATTTAATGTTTCATTCCTTCCTATGCTCACCTAAAAGAGAACACAGATAAACATTTATACCTGATGGAAAAAAATTTTTAGAAAAGTAATACCAATCACAATAAAAACTTGGGACAATGATAATATCACAAAGAATGAAAATCAAGGCAAATAGCACTCATCAGAGGATCCCTCCATAACAATTAGACAACAATTTATCCAGATAATTGAAAATTTCATCATGACACATGCATCCCAAATAAGAGTATTTTAAGGAGTAATTAAAAGTTCCACTCTGACATTAGGGGCTTTAATTTATTTTTATAAGAAACATATAGGTCAAGCAACAACATGTAGAATAAACCAGGGCTGAACAAAACCAAACATGACCTTTAAGAGAAGTCTATATATAAGAAATAAAAGTAAATTATTTTCTTTTATGTTCATATAGGATTTCACTGAAATAATATATGCTGAGTGCAAAACCATTCTTCCAAATGTTTAATGACTTTCCCCTTTGTAAACTTACTTAGTTTCTGTTTTTATAGTTTTCTCAAACACATGTGATGAGGATCAGTTTTAATTTTATCATTGGACAACAGTCAGGGTTAAATACTTAAAAAGCACCAAGGAAAAGGGTTGGACTAGGAGCGCCTCCCAATAAACCTTCTGGATGCCTCATTCTTGTTCTGTGGTTTCTGATCTTGTGCGCCCCTTTCTGCTTTACAAGGTCACAGTGAAAATAAATGCTGGCAAAGCCGATCTCCCACTGTCTTGACAAGGTCACAGTGAGAATGAATGTTAGCAAAGCCGCGCTGGTTGGTGGGAAACCAAAACCATGAGACCATTTTTTATGTAATTGTGACTTTTCATTTTTACGCTCATGTTCCTGACAGGAGGCATGAGTATGGTAAATGCCAACACAAATTAAATTTCAGATGGCTAGAACATAACAGGTAGTTCATGCCTTGAAGGCTGTTCTACTACCCCTCAGCATATCAAGGACAAAGTAGAAAGCTGCTCTACTGTCTCAGCACATTGAGGACCAAACTGATAATGGACAACAATCATTCTCCGAAAGGTCACAAGAATTTTAGGCACCACATTGATTTTATCAACTAGAACCCAAGCCCATATTTCTGGCCTTTTAGAAAACCTAATCATTATGTGTATTGTACAAAACCCACCATCTGTAGTTTCATTCTTGATTAACGAAAGTTATGTTATACACTTAGGAAAGTTAAGATATATAAGTTTACATTCTTTTCATTTCTATAAACCCTCTTTTACTTCACATAGGGATTTATGATGAGCATACTTAATATTGACTGAAGTGGACTGATGTTTAGAACTTACTTTTTATTGAGAAAGATTATAAAGATATAAGAATTAGTGCACCTTGGCTGAGAAACAAAAAAAAAAAAAAAACGCTTTGAGAAAGCAGCTCAACCAGTTTTATGAGAATAAATTTAGGAATTAATTAAAGTAGCTTTATAAGACATATTTTTAGAATAATGTTAGAAGTATTAGATTTAGATTCTTGGGTTTAGAATTCTTAAGATTTTAGCTATATGGGTTTCTGATATGTTTTAAAAATGGTTTATAAACTTTAGGATATCTTAAGTATAAGATTTAAGGGGACCTTTTTAGGTGGGAATTTTAGATTAGAAATGAAAGTGCTGGTGTACTTTAAAATTTAAAAGTTGGGCTGGGGATGTGGCTCAAGCAGTAATGTGCTCACCTAGCATGCACTGGGCGCTGGGTTCGATCCTCAGCACCACATACAAATGAAATAAAGATGTTGTGTCTGCTGATAACTGAAAAATAAATATTAAAAATTTCTCTCTCTCTCTCCCCCCCCCTCTCTTTCCCTGTCTCTTTAAAAAAAATAAAGGTTAATGATAGCTTAGGAGACTTAGAGTCTGGTTACGTAGTTTGGCATTAGTTAATAAGAAAATAGTACATCTTGGGAAAATCTGAAAAAATGCAAATTAGTGACGCATTTTATTAATGATTGATAACTAAAAAGTCACATCCTGGAAAAATGTAAATTGATGTTACATTTTTCTATACTCCTAATTATGGTTAAGGAAACATTATATCTTGGCAAGTTTTGGAATTGTATAATCAATGACATATTCTGAATCTATAATAATGAGAAAAATTGTAATAAAAGATGACCCAGAGAAAGCTGCATTAGAGCTCTCTCTCTGAAGATTGCTCCAACCAAATGACTCCTGTCTCATCTTTTCGCCAATGCCACTCATCCTTCAGGACTCCCTGGACCCCACTAGGACTGGACCCCGGCAGCATCTCTCAGGAAAAACAATGCTGTGATGCCCCAGGTTTCCCCTCACATCCAAAACCAAGCTCCCTTTATTGATATTCAGTTCAGAGTCCCTAGAAGTGGTCCTGATGTTCTTTGTGTTCATTCATATTTGGAATACTGCTCAAATCTTTTCTAAGTTCTATATTGTTTTAAAAACATCATACAAAAATATGAGATATAATATATACTGATAAAGTATATAAACTCTATAAAACTTAGATATTAAAAGTCAGAGGTGCTATATAAACAAGAATTTAACTGACAAAAATTCTATGTGATATTCCTGTAATGGTATTTACAAATACACAACTGCTTGCATAATATTGTATAATTTATTCAAAATATGTATTTTAATACCAAGTGCTGTTAGTATTTTTCAGTTTATAAATGCACACTTTATTGAAAGATCAGTAGATTTTTGTAGCATTTTCATATTTTCTACATTTAATGTTCATGCAGAATTTATTTCCTATGTGATTTTAATTTAGAGAAATGGTTTTCACATCAAGCAAATGTCTATTCCCATAAAGTGACTTTAAAATCACTTTTTGTTGACTGTTGAAAACAATATAATATTTTTAAAAATTTCTTATAAAATTGATTTATATGCCTGAAAAACATTATTCCTTTTAGCCTTTTCTTCTATGATTTAAAATATGTATGTATCCAAAACTTTAATGTGGTTTCATACTTAAATATGGCCAAATAAGCATACACATGTTCCTCTGTTTCCTTCCTTACATTCTATGAGAAGATAGCAGAGGAATCATATAAGGAAAGACACAGGATTGTGGAGAAGAGGAAGGATGACCAATAAAATATCCAAGAAGTTTTATAAGATGAAAATTGAATGGATAAATAGCAGAGAACTTGTGTTTTAGCTTTTCCACCAAGTGCCAATGGCAAGATAAATAGCTCATCTTATTTTTCCTCCAGCCTTAAGGACACCTGAGGATTTGAGCCTTGGATAGCTTTGCCTTCAAAAACCAATGTAAGGAAAATGTAAGATAAATGATCATCCTTCTGTGTTCATACCAGATCAAAATCCTGTACCTGGTTGTGGAGATTATTCTTCAAGCAAACTGTTATTGATGAGTAATGTGAAATTGATAAATAAGCTGTAATTGAAGCATAATAGGAATTGATGAGATTCAGTTTCACCAGGGAATGGGAGTGTTTGTGAGGATGAGGCATAAATCAACACTATTGGTTGTGGCTTTCCTTACTCTTCTCCCCCAGTGATTTGGATTTCATGGGAGAATGACTGGTTTAGAATCTTCCTTTGGGAATTCTGAGACATCTGCAAGTTGCTGTTCTGCCTGCTATCCCCCTGTCCAATCCTCTTTTTTAAACTAAACAAAATTTGATACTCAATGAACTTTAATGTGTTCTATAAAACTGATTGTTAATACCAACTTCTAGAGAATGAGGAGTAGAAATGGGAAGGATGAGAAAAAAAATCACCTGTTTTCATTAGATACCACTGAACATTATTGTATTTAGAAAAACTGTGATTACTTGGTACAGTACTAAAAGATTGACAAATTGCTACAAAATACATCCTGTAGTTCTTCCTTCTGAGATAGCCCCCCTTCGAATCTTTGGTATAATTTGATATAAATTCTTCCCCTTGTCTAAATGTAAGCACAGTTTACATCTAAAACCACTGTGGTTTATCAAGTTTAGGCAATACTGAAGGTAAATATAAGGGAAAAGGAACAGTAAACACGTGTCACAGGCCATGACAAAGTCCCACAAATTAGAAATACACATTTTTGTCTGAAGGCAGATATATAGGAAATGATTTTAAAAACAAGGCTGGGTTTGGGACATAGCTCAGTGATAGAATACTCACCTAGCATGCATGAGCCCCTGAATTAAATACACACACACACACACACACACACACACACACACACATACATAAAGGCAACAGCAACAGCAGTAGCTTGCTTAAAAAACTTACAAGGAACACACATCTCCATATTTAAAGAACCCATCCCTCTAGGTCAGAGGAAAGTGCAGTGCAGTAGCTCCCCCTTTTCTACAAATTATTTTTCCCAAATCTCCAGGGGATGCCTGAAACCAAGGTGAGTACCAAGACTTAAATACACTGTTTTTTTTTCCCTATACATACCCATCAGAAAGTTTAATTTATAACTTAGATATAGGGAGAAACTAACATAATGAATAATAGTAAATAGAATGATTATTCACTTAATAAAGTTAAGTGAATGTAGTTTCTTTTTCTTTCAATGGTTGATCTGATGACACAGGCAGCTTCCAAGTGAATTATAGACAGATAGGTTATATGGTGTGGACACAATGGACACAGGGATGATTCATATCCCAGGTAGATGGAGCTGAATTATGGCAAGATTTCATCAAGCTACTCAGAATGGCACATGCAAAACGTATAAATTGCTTATTTCTGGAAATTTCCATTTAATATGTCTGGACTGCAGTTGTTATAGGTAATGGAAGCTGAAAAATGAAACTACAGATCATGGTTGGGGGACTACTAGATTTTTCTTACTCCTATGGAAGGCTGAGGCTTACTTTCTGGGAAAAATATATTCTGTTTATATAAGAACAATGATCTAGAAAGAAAGCTGAGACGGAGAGGATCCAGAAGATCTTCCAGAATGCTAAGGAAGCCTGAGGAAATGAATGAGGAGGATTACCAAAGAGTCGGAGACTGTATACAATCAACAATGTGCCCTGAATTCATTCCTAGGTTTTCAGAATGTGGGCTGAAAGATTGTGAATAGATTCAAGACTAAATAACAAACGTATGTTCCTTATTATTTGGAGTTTCTTCAAAAGAATCACCACATTCACAAGAGCTGTGGACCAGTAGCTAATGAGCTCTGCCCATGCATACAAGCTCTTGTCTTCTTTACATTAGAACGAACATTATTTTTCAGACACGTGAAGAATACTTTAGTAAGAACAGAAACCAAAACAAACAAACAAAGAATCTATTCAGTGTAATGAGAGGCAAACTGAAGAAGAGAAGTCATGGTGGTCAAGGAAATGGGGCTGTATACCAAAAGGAAGAGAGAGAAGAAATCTCTGGAGATAAAGGGAGAGAAATCCTCAATAAATGCTCTGCATCTGGAACAGAGGAAAACTGAGACCAAATAGAGGAGGAGAAAAGAAAAATGTAAGGAGAGAAGACTGAAAGGAAAAATGTACAGATAATTTATCCATGCCTTTAAAAGTATGAAAGTGAGAATTTTAGTTGAGAACTTAGGAATAAATAAGTGTTAATATAAAAATTTAAAAAGTCGACATTATTACTTGAGAAAAACTACAAAGTTAATCAAAGTACATTTCAGCTCTAATATTAATATAGTTGTGCAATGATGATGATAAATACCGATTTTCTAGAAATTATCTGCAGTGGAAGGTCAAGAGATGGGTATTTATTATTTGATAAAGGTTACATGGAGTTCAATGATAATTGTGTACTAGGAATTCCACAAGATAGATTTCTGAGTTTATTTGGGAATGAAAAAATAAATAACAAGAAAACAACTAAGCAAGTTAAAAATGATTACTTCTAGAGAATGGGAATTACATATAAGAGGAAGTGAGGGGAAAGGGAAAAAAATCAAGGGAGAGAAATGAACTACAGTAGATGGGGTAGAGAGAGAAGATGGGAGGGGAGGGGAGGGGAGGGGGGATAGTAGAGGATAGGAAAGACAGTAGAATACAACAGACACTAGTATGGCACTATGTAAAAATGTGGCTGTGTAACCCATGTGATTCTGCAGTCTGTATATGGGGTAAAAATGGGAGTTCATAACCCACTTGAATCAAATGTATGAAATATGATATGTCAAGAGCTTTGTAATGTTTTGAACAATAATAAAAAAATTTTAAAAAAGAGAGAATGGGGAGTAGAAATGCAAAGGAATGAGGAAAAGAATTGCCTCTTTTCATTAGACACTATCTAATGTACTTTATATTATGGTTTGGATGTGAGGTGACTCCCAAAAGACATGAAACAATGCAAGAAGTTCAGGAAAGAAATGATTAGAGTGGGCTGTGAGAGTCTTAACCCAATCAGCGAATTAATCATCTGATGGGATTAAGTGAGTGGTGGCTGAAGGCAGGTGTGGCATGGCTGAAGGAGGTGGGGTACTGAGGGCGTGGCTTTGGTGTACATATTTTTTATCTGAAGAGTAGAATCTCTCTCTATGCTTTCCTCCACTATGCTCTTCTGCCATGATGTTCTGCCTCACCTGAGCCCCAAGGAATAGAGCTTGCTGTCTGTGAATTGAGACCTTGGAAACCGTGAGCCCCCATATAAACTTTTCTTCCCCTAAAATTGTTCTGGTCAGATCTTTTAGATACAGTGGCGAAAAAGCTGACTAAAACACTTTATTTCAAAAAAAAAAATGTGATGACTTGATGTACTACTAATAAAATTTAACAATTTTCTAAAAGTACTTCCTCTAGTCCTTTCCTAGAGACAGCTCCCTTTTAACTCTTTGATGTAAATTCTCCCCTTTGTCTGGATGTAAGTACAGTTTATCACATCTGTGTCCTTAGGACAAATTTTAAGCTTGTTATGTCTCGTTTTCCTTACATGAGGTTAACCTAAACATATCACATAAGTTGTTATGAGGCTTAAGAAGATCTTATATGTGTAAGTATACACACACACACACACACACACACACACACACGTGCACACAACTTTTTGCCTGGTGTCTAGAATGTATCAACTTTATTATTACATGGATTATAGGAGTGTGGTGATTGTATGATTTCTTATTTGATACATGATTCAATGTACTAGTTTGTTCTTTGCTTCTATTTAAGTAAACGTATGAGGGGTACAATTTTCCCTGCTAGTTTAGATATAAATCAAGCTTTTTCAACATTGTGGGATGCATTTTGCATGGGATGATTCTTTGATATGGGGCTGTCCTGTGCATTTTAGGATGGCTAACAGCATCCCCCAGCTCTTTCCACTGGACAAAGTAGCAAGACCTTCCTTCCCTTACCTGTGCCAACCATGTTTCTAGATATTGCTCAGGCTGTCGGAGGGCAAATTTGCCCCTTGTTGAGAAACACCAATGTATGTCTACCTCATTTTCCCCAATGTTATACTGTCTTCCTGAGAAGCTACCAAGATGTATTTAAGTACTCACTGATAAATAGATACTTTATCTTTTTCTTAATTTTTTCTTATAAAAAACCTGGAAGAAGATCTTGTTTCAAAATTTATAGTCAGGCCAGTTGTTGTGGTGCACATCTGTCATCCCGGTGACTCCAGAGGTTGAGGCAAAGGGATCCCAAGTTCCAGGCCAGCCTCAGGAACTTAGCAAGACCCCATCTCAGAATTAAAAAAAAAAAAAATTAAACGAATAGGGGATGGGCTGGGGTTGTAGCTCAGTTATAGAACCCTTGCCTACCACATGTGAGGCACTAGGTTTGTCCTCAGCATCACATAGAAACAAATACATAAAATAAAGGTATTGTTTCCATCCACAACTAAATAAATATATATAAAAGGATTGGGGATGTAGCTCTATGGATTGCATGCCCGGTATAGCAAAAATAAATAAATAAATAGATAGATAAATAGATACACTGTGAAGAAGAATATTATTATACATAAACATTTGAATATGTTTCTAATAATATCCAGGAAATAAAACAAAAGGACGTTACAATGAAGATTTTTAAAGATTAAGATCAAAATTCAAATTCATATTTTTTTATAAAATGCGTATATGTACTCAAATAGATAGTAGTGTATATTACACACATGCACACACACTCAGACACTCATTATCCTTAAGAGCATGAAGATTCTTAGTAGTAAAAGCTTTTCTAAATAAAAATCAAACCCTTTGCCATGACAGCACATGTCTCATAAACTTGGGAGCAAGTACTTTATTTGAGAAGACACAGCTGATATTTAGGCATCAAAATTGAGACATGGGAATGCTCTTGAATGTATTTTCCTCCAGAAAGGGAAGCTTAGGACATGTTTCTGGAAGAACAGAAATCTGACAAGTCTCTCTCTTTTCAAAGCTAGAATTCTAACTGAACCATTGGAATATATTTGTCATTTATCAGAGGTTCCTATTATTTGAAAAATACAGGCTTCAGTATGAACTTTACTATATTACACTAGGCAAACAGGTATGCTCATTTACTTTGTACAATTAAAATTTTAGATTTCTTATTTATAGGAATAGATAAGATATAAAATGTTGCTGTCAATCTGCTATTCCACATGTATGATTAACAAGCTTTTAAAACAAATTAAGAAAAAGAATAATTTAAGCAGATGGAAAAAAAAAGAGCCCAATGAGGAAATGTCAATGAAAGCATTAGTTTTCTATTCCTTTGGTAAGCAGAAAGTTGAGGTATTTCCTTACCATTAACAGAAAGCTGTCCAGATGCAAAGTTATAAAAACGAACATAATGTGTTAATGAGATTGAGGAGACTGGCGAGATGGCTCCATCCTGAATAGTGTATGCCTGTCACCATTCAGAGGGTGTCAGGATTTACCTTCATACAGCTGAGTCTTCAAGTCATGATAGAAGCAGAAAAACCTCTGAAACTTGATGGCATCTTCAGCAAAGATGTCACAGGCACCCTTAATGCCTTAGGGACTTATGAAAATAATATAGTTGGAGCCAGCTGTAGGTATATTGGATGAATTTTGTGTTTTGTTTTGTTTGCTATCTGTGAAATTATTTCGCACATGTCCAAATGCCCCCTTTCTATTCTCTCCAATTTTTATACAGACACCCACTTTGGATGATCTCCTGCTAGGCAAATGTGTCATCTAGGTGTGATAATATTTTGTTTTGAAATAAATAATATTTTCATAACAAAGTTTGCAAAAAAGTTGAGACTACAGTTCTGAGGTAGAAAGAAGATGGGGAGGGAAAGGGAAAGAGAAGAATACTTATTTCCAATCTCCAATAGAATAGTGCTTTTCTTACGTTTGCTATGTTCTCTAATATGCTTTTTATATTTATATTTGAATACGTGCTTTTTACCACAATTAAATTATGCTGTACAAACTATTTCATAATGATTTCCACAGTTCACAACCTCCACCTTTCCATACAATATATTTTTATCTTACATTCCACTAATTTCTATACACAAATTTCCCCCAAATGTCCTACAGCTATTTTGTTCTTAAGAGAATCTATTCCAAGACATATATTCCACTTAATTTTGTTTACTCTCAACTGCTTTTACCTAGAAAGTCATTGTATTGACCTATTTTTTTTTCTGAGATTTGGCCTGATATCCTAGAGAAGGTTGGCCCTTCCCTGTCTCTGTGATGACCTTTGCGTTGTTTGCCTATTGTGGATTCTATAATCTAAAAGTTATATATAAGGAGGGTCTTAATTTTTGCCAAAATAAGCCCTAGGTATTATCAGTTGCTTTGTACTCCACCTCACCAGGAAGTACACACTACCTGGTTTGTCCTACCATTAATATTGACACGATTCTTTTGACTAGACTAAGGGCAGTCTGAGCCTCCATGGTATACATGCATTTCTTTCCTTGCAACTAGAAGCTACAATATGGCACAATTTAATATCAACGTAAACATTCCCTGTTTTCTCATCAACCATACAACTAATAGTTTTGACATCAATTCATAATCTTGTCTGACTTGATGTTTTCATTAGGAGTTGTGTGATTTGTTTGTCCCATCATTTATTAGCTGTCATTCTTATCTAAATTAGAACTTTCCCTTCTCACCAGGGTTTATTTGCTTATGCAAAATAGTTTGCAATTCAAAATTCGGATATATGCTTTATCTTTTCTTTTTAGTTACCAATTTTCAAAGGAGTGAATTGGTTTCGCTGTCACTTTAAATGGTAACTTTTTTCCTCTTTCTGTCTTTTTGTCTCACTCTCAATATTTTGGAGTCATGGATTTTCACTGGTTTAATGTTTCAATTGACAAATTATTTTATTCTTAAATTTTTTCAATTTGTTCATTGTGATATCAAGCCAATAGGCTGCTTCATGCTGGCCCCCAAATGAAATATTTAGTATAACAAAATAAATATGCACAAAATTCCATATAAGAAAAATACAAAATTCTTTTGAAAGTAACAAAGAAAAACTAAATAAATGAGGACCTAGTTCAGGCTCATCAACTGGAAGACTTAATATTTTTCAAGATGTCAGTTTTCCCCAAATTGATCTATAGATTTAATGAAATATAAATTGAATATTTCAGCAAGTTATTTTGTAAATATTGCCAAACTGATTCTAGAGTTTACATGCAGAGACAAAAAGACTCAGAATACACAATACAATATTGAAGGAGAAGGAAAAAGTCAAAGGACTTATTCAATCCTACCTCAAGACCTACTATAAAGCTACAGTAATAAATGTACTATGGTTTGAGTAAAACAACAGACAAATAGATCAATGGAACAGAATGGAGAGCCCAGAAATAGACATGTATAAGTAAAATGAACTGACTTTTGGCAAATGAACAAAGGCACTACAAGGAAATAAAGATAGTCTGCTCAACAAATGGAACAACTGGGTATCCACATACAAAAATAAAAATTAGACATAGACACATAGACCTTACACCATTCACCATATAAGCTGAAAATGAATTACAGACCCAAATGTAAAATTTAAAATATAAAAATCCCAATATGTAATGACTGTAGTTTGGGGTCCCTAAAGGTCCAGGTCTGGGAAGACTGGTCTCCAATGTGATAGTGCTGAGGTGGTAAAAGCTCTAAGAGTTAGGGCCTACTGGAAAGTAACTAGCTCACAGGGCTCCACATTATGAGATGGAGTTACGTTGGCTTTCACAGTCGGAAGTTAGTTCACACAAGAATGAGTTGTTATAAAAAGAGCAAACCTGACCTCTCCCCACCTTTTGACTTCCTGTCTACCCATGTAATCTCCTCTGCATGTGCTCTTAATACTGTGATGACATTCACCACGTGGCCCTCACCAGAAAAGAACAGAAGTTGACACAATGCCTTTAAGCCTCACAGAACTATGAGCTAAATAAACCCTTTTTCTGTATAAAGTATCCAACCTTGGCTATTTTCTTATAGTGAAACAAAACAGACTAAGATAATAACACAGGAAAAATTAGTAGACTTGCAAGATAATAGCTTCTCCAGGAATTGTTGCTCTGTTGCTGTTTTGTCTTTTGGGGTGCTGGAAATGGAACCGAGAATCTCAGGCATGCAAGCCAAAAGCTTTACCATGGAGCCAGAAAAGCCACACTCAGCTCCCTGTGGCTTAAATGACAATTGATGGTATGTCTAGACTGGTGGTTCACTTCTTGTGTGTCTCCAGGGAGGCTTAGATCAGTATAAAATTTCACTATAATAAAAGAAAAATAAAGGTCCCATGGCAGAGATAGAGTTTTGCATTTTTTCTTAAGGGAAATATGCATTTTGCTACTATAACCTGTGAATCTGTAAATTTCTATTGACCTATAGCTCTACTACCACTGTTACCTTAATATTAATTTGGTTTTAATGTGTTACAGACAGAGGGATGACCTTGGGTTTGGCAATGAAAATTGAGATATGACACCCGAGATATAAACTATGAAAGAACTGATAAGTTGAACTTCATTAAAATAAAAAATTGCTCTTCAAAAGACATTATAAGAATGAAAATATAAGCTATATGATGGGAGAAAATATTTGCAAAAGATACCTGATGAAAGAAAAAAAAAACCCTGCTATATCAAATTTACGAAGAAAGCAAAAGTTCAATAATAACAAACCATTTTATAAAACCAATAGAGTCAAGATTTTAAAAGATACCTTACCAAATCAGATACATAGATGAAAATATAAGTATGCAAAAAGATAAGGACTTTATAGGTCCTTAGCAAAATGCAAATTAAAACACAAATGGAGGGCTGGGGATATGCTCAGTTGGTAGAGTGCTTGCCTTGCAAACACAAGACCCTGGGTTCAATCCCCCCAGCACCACACATACACACACACATACACACACACAAAATAAACCCACAATGAGATATTAATACACACCTAATAAAATGACCAAAATCCAGAATTCTCAGAGCATCAAATACTGGTGCAAAATTGTAGCTACAGAAGCTCTCATTCATTGCTGTTGGGAATTCTGGTGCTATTTGGAAGCACCCTACAAAAATGAATACACTCTTAACATATGACCTTGTGACTATGGGTCTTGGTATTTAATCAAAGGATTTGAAAACATGTCTGCACAAAAACCTGCACACAGATGTTTGTAGCAGTTTGTTCATAACTGAAAAAAACTTGGAAGCAATCAAGATGCCTTTCAATAGGTGACTGATTATATAAACAAGTACTTGCAGACAAGTAGTATTATTTAACACTAAAAGGAAAAGAGCTATCCAGCCATGAAAAGACATGGAGAAATATTAAATACTTTTACTAAGTGAAAGAAACATACAGTGTTAACCTTTTATTAATCTGAAAAGGTTAACACTGTATTTTTCCATCTATATGATATTCTAGAAAAGGTAAAACTATGGAGACAATAAAAAGATCAGTTGTTTCCAGGGGTTTTAGGAGAGGCAGAAGTGAGCAGGCAGAGCATCGTAATTGTATGGCAGTGGAAACACTGTTTGATGTTATTATGGTGGGTACACATCATTATACATTTATCCAAACCCATGGACTGTACACGACTGTACACCATCAACAGTTAACCCTAATGTCAACTGTGGATTTAGGGTGATAACAATGTGTCATTATAGATCTATCCATTGTAACAGATATATCATATGGGGAGGTGGCCAGTGCCTTGTGAGGGGGTTCTTCTTCCTGCCAAGAAGGGTGTAAGCCACATAAGAAATTAGTCTAGAATACTTAGTGAAGAACAAAAGACAAAGTCAGAAAGATAGTTTCAAATATATGGAGCCCCTAATAGGTCCAGTCCACATAGAAGCTGGAGCTAAACAATCAGAAAATGGCTCCTGTGGTTTATTTAAGGGGGTGCATCAGAGGAAGGGATAAGGTTTCATGGGGAGAGTCTTGCTTCACGATGTCTTGCAGTTAGCAGGTTGATTGGGATCTTGGAAGGTCACACCCATCTCAGAGCGGCTGTGCAGCTATAGCAGGTCACTCCATCTCTGGTGCTGTGTGGGACCAGGCTGAGAGGAATAGGGTTCCCAATGTGTACGGGTGGTCAGCCAGAGGAAATGTCCACTGGAAGTTCCCAGATACCAGATTTTCCTATCCTTAGACTGTGATCAGTCCATACACAGCCCACGGATGGCTCTTGACAATATCATCCTGGCCAAGACTTGTTGATAGTGGAACAGGCTTGTTGATATTGGAAGAGGCTATGAATGTGTGAGGACAAAGGTATTTGAGAAATCTCTATATGTTCCTCTAAGTTTTCTATGAACTGAAATTACTTTTAAATAGTTTTAAAAAATATATTACCACTAATGACATCTCCCCAAAGTTCCTTCATTAGCTTTGAAAACTTCCCTGTTCCTGTCATAATTTGTCTCAGGGTCACTTTCTATTCTCAACTATGTTAAAAGTCACTTCTCGAGAAGCTTTGCTTTTTTATAATGAAGAGACCTTTTAAAGACCAAATCTGGTCACAATGTTGCTCACTGCTACCAAAGATATGTTTCTGGGACTTTTTGAACTTGAATATAGATAGGTAGAGATACATAAAAATAGAGGAAGAAATAATGATAGATATAGATAGGTAAATAGAGATTTTAAATAATCGATTGATAATTTTTTTTTTTTTTTTGGTACCCAGGTTTGAACTCAGGGCACTCGGCCACCGACTCACATTCCCCATCCCTATTTTGTATTTTATTTAGAGACAGGGCCTCACTGAGTTGCTCAGCACCTTGCTTTTGCTGAGGTTGGCTTTGAACTTGCGGTCCTTCTGCCTCAGCCTCCTGAGCTGCTGGGATTATGGGTGTGCACCATCATGCCCAGCAATTAATGATAATTTTAATTTAACTTTAACACTACAATAATTTTTCTTATGTTTTTGGCTTTTGCATTATATTGAAAAACCTTGAGTCTTGATCTCATTAGCATAATTACTTCTTTGACATATCAAGCAGTATAGAGAAAATAGTTTAAAATAACTTAATAATATTGCCAAAATTTAAACTTTGAAGGGACATTTCAAATGTCTTTTTAAAATTATTATTCTTAGAGAGCCACCGCGAGCCTGCAAGGTAGGCAGACCTGTGACCCACCAGCAGATCAGGCCCAGCAACCCCCAGAGCGGCAGAGCCACCCCTGCGCCTGCAAGGTAGGTGCACTTGCCACCCACCGGCAGGTCAGGCCCAGAAACCCGCAGAGGGGCACAGCTGCTCCACACGCCGGCAAGGTAGGCGGAACCATGACCACCAACAAAATAGGCCCAGCAGCCCGCCAGACACATCGCCCTGGTTGGGGGAGGGGCAGAGCCGCCACCAGCACCTGCTAGGTAGACAGACCTGCAACCGACAGACAGAACAGGCCTAGCGGCCAGCGGAGGGGCAGAGCCGCTGCTCGCGCCTGCAAGGTAGGCGGACCTGTGACCACCGAAAGAACAGGCCCACCGAAAGTACAGGCCCAGCGGCCTGCTGGCGTGATAGGCACATTGCCCCAAAGGAGGAGGGGCAGAACCACCGCCAAAGCCTGCGAGGGAGACTTTGCAACTATACAAGAGCAATATAAATATATAGGGGGAAAACAATAACACAACAGTTTCACAAAGCAGAAAGAAACGCAATCAGTATGAAAAGACAAGGAAAGAAAGGACCACAAGCAATGCAGGTCAACTCAACTTTAGAAGAGGTAATATCTGCAGCAGATGGAATGTCAGATAAAGAATTCAAGATATACATGCTTCAGATGATCTGGAGTCTCAAGGAAGACATTAGACAGCAAAATCAGACAATGAAAGACCACTTCGACCACTTCGACAATGAATTACATAAACAAATCCAAGAAGCAAAAGATCAATTATACAGGGAGATAGAGGTTATAAAAAACAAACAAACAGAAATCCTAGAAATGCAGGAAGCAATAAACCAACTTAAAAACTCAATTGAGAATACTACCAGCAGAGTAGAACACTTAGAAGATAGAACATCAGACAATGAAGACAAAGTATTTCAACTGGAGAAGAACATAGACAGCTCAGCAAAACTGTTAAGAAACCATGAGCAGAACATTCAAGAAATATGGGATAACATAAAGAGACCAAACTTAAGAGTCATTGGGATACAGGAAGGCATAGAGGTCCAAACCAAAGGAATGAGCAATCTATTCAATGAAATGATACGAGAAAACTTCCCAGACTTGAAGAATGAGACAGAATCCCAAATCCTAGAAGCCTACAGGACGCCGAATGTGCAAAATCATAAGAGATCTACACCTAGACACATTATAATGAAGATGCCCAACATACAGAATAAGGATAGAATTTTAAAAGCTACAAGAGAAAGGAAGCAGATTACATTTAGGGGTAAACCAATCAGGATAACAGCTGATCTTTCAACACAGACTCTGAAAGCTAGAAGATCCTGGAATAACATATTTCAAACACTGAAAGAAAATGGGTTCCAACCAAGAATTGTGTATCCAGCAAAATTAAGCTTCAGGATGGAAGATGAAATTAAAACCTTCCATGATAAACAAAAGTTAAAAAATTTGCAGCTAGAAAACCATCTCTTCAAAACATCCTCGGCAAAATATTACAGGAAGAGGAAATGGAAAATATCAATGAAAACCAACAGTGGAAGGTAGTACAGTAAAGGGGGGGGAGAAATAATCAAAGAGGAAAACAAACCATGTTTAGTAACATAAATAAACAAATATGGCTGGAAGGACAACCCATATCTCAATAATAACTGTAAATGTTAATGGCTTAAACTAACCATTTAAGAGACACAGGCTAGTAGAATGGATCACAAAACAAGACCCAACAATATGCTGCCTTCAGGAGACGCATTTGATAGGAAAAGACATACATAGACTGAAGGTGAAAGGTTGGGAAAAATCATATCACTCATATGGACTTCGGAAACAAGCAGGAGTGTCCATACTCATATCAAATAAAATAGATTTCAAGCCAAAGTTAATCAAAAGGGATAAAGAGGGACATTACGTACTGCGCAAGGGAACCATACACCAACAAGACATAACAATCATAAATATATATGCCCCAAACAATGGTGCAGCTATGTTCATCAAACAAACTCTTCTCAAGTTCAAGAGTCTAATAGACCACCATACAATAATCATGGGAGACTTCAACACACCTCTCTCACCACTGGACAGATCTTCCAAACAAAAGTTGAATAAGGAAACTATAGAAATCAAAAACATAATTAATAACCTAGACTTAATTGACATATATAGAATATACCACCCAACATCAAGCAGTTACACTTTTTTCTCAGCAGCACATGGATCCTTCTCAAAAATAGATCATATATTATGTCACAGGGCAACTCTTAGACAATATAAAGGAGTAGAGATAATACCATGCATCTTATCTGATCATAATGGAATGAAATTGAAAATCAACGATAAAAGAAGTAAGGAAAAATCATGTATCACTTGGAGAATGAACAATATGTTACTGAATGATCAATGGGTTATAGAAGACATCAAGGAGGAAATTAAAAAATTCTTAGAGATAAATGAAAACACAGACACAACATATGAGAATCTATGGGACACATTGAAAGCAGTTCTAAGAGGAAAATTTATTGCTTGGAGTTCATTCCTTAAAAAAAGAAAAAACCAACAAATAAATGATCTAATACTTCATCTCAAAATCCTAGAAAAAGAAGAGCAAAACAACAGCAAAAGAAGTAGAAGGCAAGAAATAATTAAAATCAGAGCTGAAATTAATGAAATCGAAACAAAAGAAACAATTGAAAAAATTGACAAAACTAAAAGTTGGTTCTTTGAAAAATAAATAAAATCGACAGACCCTTAGCCACGCTAACGAAGAGAAGAAGAGAGAGAACTCAAATTACTAGCATACGGTATGAAAAAGGCAATATCACAACAGACACTTCAGAAATACAGAAGATTATCAGAAATTATTTTGAATCCTTATACTCCAATAAAATAGAAGATAGTGAAGGCATCGATAAATTTCTTAAGTCATATGATCTGCCCAGATTGAGTCAGGAGGATATTGACAACCTAAACAGATCAATATCAATTGAGGAAATAGAAGAAACCATCAAAAGACTACCAACTAAGAAAAGCCCAGGACCGGATGGGTATACAGCAGAGTTTTACAAAACCTTTAAAGAGGAACTAATACCAAACTTTTCAAGCTATTTCAGGAAATAGAAAAAGAGGGAGAACTTCCAAATTCATTCTACAAGGCCTACATCACCCTGATTCCTAAACCAGAAAAAGCAACTTCAAAGAAAGAAAACTACAGACCAATATCTCTAATGAACCTAGATGCAAAAATCCTCAATAAAATTCTGGCAAACCGGATACAAAAACATATCAAAAAAATTGTGCACCATGATCAGGTAGGATTTATCCCTGGGATGCAAGGTTGGTTCAATATACGGAAATCAACAAATGTTATTCACCACATCAATAGGCTTAAAAATAAGAACCATATGATCATCTCGATAGATGCGGAAAAAGCATTCGACAAAGTACAGCATCCCTTTATGTTCAAAACTCTAGAAAAACTAGGGATAACAGAAACATACATCAATATTGTAAAAGCAATCTATGCTAAGCCTCAGGCTAGCATCATTCTGAATGGAGAAAAACTGAAGGCATTCCCTCTAAAATCTGGAACAAGACAGGGATGCCCTCTCTCACCACTTCTGTTCAACATAGTTCTCGAATCACTGGCCAGAGCAATTAGACAAACGAAAGAAATTAAAGGCATAAAAATAAGAAAAGAAGAACTCAAATTATCACTATTTGCAGATGACATGATTCTATACCTAGCAGACCCAAAAGGATCTACAAAGAAACTATTAGAGCTAATAAATGAATTCAGCAAAGTGGCAGGCTATAAAATCAACACGCATAAATCAAAGGCATTCCTGTATATCAGCGACAAATCCTCTGAAATGGAAATGAGGACAACCACTCCATTCACAATATCCTCAAATAAAATAAAATACTTGGGAATCAACCTAACAAAAGAGGTGAAAGACTTATACAATGAAAACTACAGAACCCTAAAGAGAGAAATAGAAGAAGATCTTAGAAGATGGAAAAATATACCCTGTTCATGGATAGGCAGAACTAACATCATCAAAATGGCGATATTACCAAAAGTTCTCTATAGGTTTAATGCAATGCCAATCAAAATCCCAACGGCATTTCATGTAGAAATAGAGAAAGCAATCATGAAATTCATATGGAAAAATAAAAGACCCAGAATAGCAAAAACAATGCTAAGCAGGAAGTGTGAATCAGGTGGTATAGTTATACCAGACTTCACAGTATACTACAGAGCAATAGTAACAAAAAC
The DNA here is from genome assembly GCF_048772815.1 of Callospermophilus lateralis. Taxonomy (NCBI): domain Eukaryota; kingdom Metazoa; phylum Chordata; class Mammalia; order Rodentia; family Sciuridae; genus Callospermophilus; species Callospermophilus lateralis. Next base: position 104,250,095 of record NC_135313.1, on the reverse strand, counting down.
AGCATGGTACTGGTACCAAAACAGGCGGGTGGACCAATGGTACAGAATAGAGGACACAGAAACCAATCCACAAAATTACAACTATCTTATATTTGATAAAGGGGCTAAAAGCATGCAATGGAGGAAGGATAGCATCTTCAACAAATGGTGCTGGGAAAACTGGAAATCCATATGCAACAAAAAGAAACTGAATCCCTTTCTCTCGCCATGCACAAAAGTTAACGCAAAGTGGATCAAGGAACTTGATATCAAATCAGAGACATGGCGTCTGATAGAAGAAAAAGTTGGCTATGATCTACATACTGTAGGGTCGGGCTCCAAATTCCTCAATAGGACACCCATAGCACAAGAGTTAATAACTAGAATCAACAAATGGGACTTACTCAAACTAAAAAGTTTTTTCTCAGCAAAAGAAACAATAAGAGAGGTAAATAGGGAGCCTATGTCCTGGGAACAAATCTTTACTCCTCACACTTCAGACAGAGCCTTAATATCCAGAATATACAAAGAACTAAAAAAATTAGACAATAAGATAACAAATAAACCAATCAACAAATTGGCCAAGGACCTGAACAGACATTTCTCAGAGGAGGACATACAATCAATCAACAAGTACATGAAAAAATGCTCACCATCTCTAGCAGTCAGAGAAATGCAAATTAAAACCACCCTAAGATACCATCTCACTCCATTAAGATTGGCAGCCATTAGGAAGTCAAACAACAACAAGTGCTGGCGAGGATGTGGGGAAAAGGGTTCACTTGTACATTGCTGGTGGGACTGCAAATTGGTGCGGCCAATTTGGAAAGCAGTATGGAGATTTCTTGGAAAGCTTGGAATGGAACCACCATTTGACCCAGCTATTCCCCTACTCGGTCTATTCCCTAAAGACCTAAAAAGAGCACACTATAGGGACACTGCTACATCCATGTTCATAGCAGCACAATTCACAATAGCAAGACTGTGGAACCAACCTAGATGCCCTTCAATAGACGAATGGATAAAAAAAATGTGGCATTTATACACAATGGAGTATTACTCTGCATTAAAAAAATGACAAAATCATAGAATTTGCAGGGAAATGGATGGCATTAGAGCAGATTATGCTAAGTGAAGCTAGCCAATCCCTTAAAAACAAATGCCAAATGTCTTCTTTGATATAAGGAGAGTAACTAAGAACAGAGTAGGGTCGAAGAGCATGAGAAGAAGATTAACATTAAACAGGGATGAGGTGGGAGGGAAAGGGAGAGAGAAGGGAAATTGCATGGAAATGGAAGGAGACCCTCAGGGGTATACAAAATTACATACAAGAGGAAGTGAGGGGAAAGGGGGAAAAATATAAGGGGGAGAAATGAATTACAGTAGAGGGGGTAGAGAGAGAAGAGGGGAGGGGAAGGGGGAGGGGGAATAGTAGAGGATAGGAAAGGCAGCAGAATACAACAGACACTAGTATGGCAATATGTAAATCAATGGATGTGCAACTGATGTGATTCTGCAATCTGTATATGGGGTAAAAATGGGAGTTCATATCCCACTTGAATCAAAGTGTGAAATATGATATATCAAGAACTATGTAATGTTTTGAACAACCCACAATAAAAATTAATTTAAAAAAAAGACAAGGAAGGACCCCCAAAGGAAAAAAAGTTATTATTCTTAGAACACTAGGAACTGGCTAAATGAGTCAAACTTTTTTTGTGATAAGGTCTTTGAGCACATTACTACCTGTGTATAGGTATGTTCACAGTTGTGTGGGTTTTGGTAGCAGAAGGCCAAGGAGGGAGGATAGGTGTCTTACCTCCCTGGGCTTTCTCTTCAAGATTACTGCTATAGTTACTACTGTGAGGTGGAAAATTTTTATGCTATGAAACTATTTGTGTTATTTTTCTTATCTGTTTCTTTCCTTTTTTTCCTTCTTCTTCTCCTTTTTTTTTAAGCAATCATGTACTATGACCTTTTTTCTACCTAGATATACATTCAATGTTTCTCATCCCTGGTGACATTCCTGGCAAAGTAGAGTGTCTCCTGTGCTCTCTATACCCCACTTTCTGTACACCCCTTCATCACTGAATCCAACTTTTCACCATTGTCTCACCATATTGTTGGTTTCCTGTTCTATTGGTTTGGGGACTTTCCCCCTAATCATACATTCTTGGGTTTGTGTGATATTTCTCCCTCCCTGGTATCCCTGAAGATGTAAATCATGGAGCTCTGATTTATTCCTCTAGTTATTCAAGTTTTGGAAGTAGAAGAAACATCTATGCTTGGGTTCCTATGAGAAAACAGAACCTTTAGTTTGCTGCTACTATTCCAAAGAGAACCCATTTGTTGGATTACCCAATTTTGCTGCATTATATGAGGCTATGAGTTTACATATCCCTAACGGTGATGATCGAGTACATAAAGTGGGAAGAAAGGCCTGAGCATGGTTTGCAACTGTATCATAGACATCTGGGTCATTAGTAGGGACAGTATGAATTTTTAAGGGCCTATTCACCTGAGTGAATATTCTTCAGTACATTTAGAGGGTATTTCTTGAACACGTGTTGTTTTAAAAGAAGGATGGCAAAAGGTTATGACGGGGGGCATAAGAAAATTTTTATTAGAAGCATTTGATTCAAGTAACCTTGGCAAGCCTTCCCAGTGAATGAAAAGATAAGCAGGCACTATGCCCAGGATGTGTGAACAACCAGACCTCATCCATTTTTCTCCATTATTATTACATTCTTTTAAGAAAATATCAATAAATTTATTTAAGAAAATTGATTCCAGAAACAACTTGGTCATGTTAAAACCATGTACCATCTTCGTCAATGCCATTATTGTTATCTTTCAGACTAAGACGTACTTCTTTTGCTGAGCAAGTTAGGCTCTGAATAATAAATTCAGATGATCCTACATTTACGTTTTTTAAAAAATGTCTAATGTGTAATTTTCAAAGCTTTTGAAGAGAAAATTCCATATTTATACAGTTTTCCTTTTGTGCCCGTGAAAAATTTTGGATACCAGAATTTGTAACTGTTCAAGTCCCTTATATCAAATGATCTAATATTTGTACATAGCCTATGCACATACTCCTATACAATTAAATTGAATGTAGATTACTTTTAATACTTAGTACAGTGTAAATGCTATGTAAGTAGTTGCTACACTGTAATGGTGATAAACTAGTGATACAAAAAAAAAAATCTGTACCTATTCAATAGAGACTCAATTTTTTGACAAGTAATTTTGGTCCATGGTTGGTTGATGTGCAGATGCAGAACTTGTGGATACCAAAGAATTACATACTATTTAATCTGATCTTTTCTGAGTATTTAAATATAATAGGAATCATCAGGAGAAATTTTAACTTATCAGTTATTATTTTTTAAAAAAGTTAACTTATAAATTTTACTACAATTCCATATATATATAACCATTTTCAAATATAGTTAAATTTCATAAATGATACACTCACTTCAGAGTATTTTTAAATTTATGTCTTTTTAAACAATTTTGATTTCTTCTATCACAAATAATTAAAATACAACTATATCATATAGTGTTAAATACAATTATTTTAAAATAGAAAAGCAAATCATACTAAAGTATTTTTTTTTTTTTTAGAAAAAAAATGGGCCATTTGGCAGAGAGGGCAGAAGTGATCATCACTCGACAATGCTTATGTAACTAGGGAACAGAATAATAGTTTGTCAGTAAGGCCAGAGAGATGACATAAAGGTACAGATATATGTTCTCAAACATATTCCCATGAAAAATGGTCAATCTACATTGTTACTACATTAAAAATATTGGTGTTCATGAGAAAAAGATATTATCATATACTTTTCAACATCAAATCCATACAAAAGCTTACTATTTAGAAAAATGCAAATAAGCAGGATTAGTACATAAAAATTGCTAGAACCTCAAAAATCAACCATAAGCACTAACATTTTAATTGAGGTAGTTAGTGTATACGTAAATATATGTAGATGGATAGATATTTGAGTGTTTTTCCCTCCACAATATTATATATATGTGACCGCTAACAATTGTCTGAAATATTTGTAAACCTAGCAAACAAATACAAATAACATGTGTATGAGTTGATTAAATTAGCCCTTCCACTGTTATTGATCAATTACATTGTTTCTAATTTTTTCACCATTATTAACTGCTTTGATGAATGTATTAGTAAAATTGTTTTTTTCAGATATCTGAAAGTTCTTTTTTTAAAAAAACACAATTTGTAGGTGGATAGGTTATTTATTTATTTATTTGAAACAATGTCTTACTATGTTGCCTAGCTGGCTTTGACTCCTGAGATAAAGAATGCTTTTGCTTTATACTGGAACTACAGGTGTACACCACCATGCCTGACTGAGTATTCTTTAAGATTAATTTTTATAAGTTGTGTATATGTAAATATATGTAGTATTGAAGGGTTATAGAAGTATGAACTTTTGAGACTATGAGACACTGCTGTTTGTCTATCCAAAATTGATTTTCTTTTGTAAAAGACCCCTATAAAAATATGACTCACCCTGTACCCTTGCCTATAGGCTACAATGTGGTATGGCTCTAGCCAGGAAGACCTAATGGACATTAGACTCTGGAAAAGTCCTATCTTCTCCCATCTTTCTATTTTGCCTTTAGCCCTTGAATGTGACGACTGGAATATTATCACTGTGTGGAGTTCCAGTAACTGCATTGGGAACAGGAAGAACAATCTAGAAATAGCTGTATGTGCATGCATACAGTATGTGGTGTGTGTGTGTGTGTGTGAATGTGTGTGTGTAGGGGGGGTGGAGAATGTGTGTGATGAGTTTATGAAGCTACTGACTACCCCTGGACTTTCGATCTCCAGTTTTTTCATAATACGAGACAATAAACTGCCTTAATTAAGTCACTAGTTCTTGAGCTTTTGCTGTGGATAATTTAACTCCTAATTGGTATAATAGATCAGCACCTCCTGGAAAGGTGCATTCCCACCAATGGACTCTACATAGTCCATGTCATTGTGACCTTCCTGCTACTGGATATATCATGTTATACCTCTTTTTTTTTCCCTCTAATTCAGTAGGCAACAAGTTTTACAATAAAATTTTGTTTTTTGATTACTACATTAATTAAACTTTTAAAATGATTTAAACTTTAAGAAACAAGACTATTCACCATTTGCATTTCCTCTTTTGAAAATTACTTTATATGACTTTGCTTATATTGGGATTTTTTTACTTATTTATTTATGAAAGTTCTTAGTACATTGAGGCTATTAATCTTTTTTTTTTTTTTTAACCCAGGGGTGCTTAACCACTGAGCCACATCCCCAGCCCTATTTTGTATTTTATTTAGAGAAAGGATCTCACTGAGTTGCTTAGTGCCTCACTTTTGCTGAATCTGGCTTTGAACTCTTGATCCTCCTGCCTTAGCCTTGCTAGCCACTGGGATTTACAGGCATGAGCCACCCCACCCAACTGAGGCTATTAATCTTTGATCTTCCACAGATAATGTATGATTCTTTTACTTTACAATTTCTTACTTACTGATTATGGTAACTTTTTAATCTTTAGTTTTTATTTTTATGCAAATTATGTTTTTCTATGTGGTTTCTGTCAATACACAGAAAATCTTTGACGTTTTTCTGAACTGCAAAACCAAATTTGACTTTTTTTTTTTTCTGGTGGTGTTTTAATGTCATGGCATACCATTTAAACTTTCATTTTGTTAAAATCCATTTTCATATGAGTAAAATGTTCAATTCAGTATTTTTGTATGGCAATTTCTGTCTCCATAACATTTATCGAATAATAATTTATTTTCTCATCTATCTTTAATCATATCACATGCTACTTTGTGTTTCTTAAGTAGTGAGTTAACATTGTAAATGCCTTCTATGCACCAACATTGCTATACGTAGAATGATAAAACAAATGCTTTGTTGAAAAATAAAAGCAGTTTGGTTGGGAAATAAATAAGACATTTATTTTAGCATTGTGTGAAAAGGACTGACAAAAGGGATCATCTCATAGTTCTCTGCCCCCCACCCCGACTTTCTTTTTCTATTCCCATAGGAGGACACATTATTAAAAAAAAAAAAATTATAGACTTCACTGTCTAGAATTTTCTAGAAAATGTATGCTTCACCCTAACAGATACTGGGCAAGCTTTCTTTGGCATGTGTGATATTACTGGCTGGATTAAAGTGGCATTGCCCCCTGTATCATCTGCCTTCACAGGGGCTTATTCCTCTTTTGAATGTCACCCACCTCTGCTCTGGCTCTAAGTGCCAGGGGTCCTACTACCTTCTGGAGGCCTCCTTAGAACTTATGTTTGCCCCACTAGTTCAGTTCACCTGCAGAAACATCTATAATACAGATGCACCTATGTTAGGAGCTGCCTTGAAAGGAATGATGTTCCCCAGAGAAAGAATTTAACTATGCCATCAAAAGGTTCTCCACAGGCTCAGATTTTCAAGCAAGATATAGAATCTGTCAAACTGTCAGAAACCCAGCGTGAAATGAGCCTGCATGGAGCCAAATCACAGTGCCGATGGAGGGGAACTCTGCTGCTCTTATTCTTTTACTTGAAAATAAGCAAAAATAAAAGTTTTCAAGTCTATTGCCTTATTCTCTGACTCTCATAGCAATGGTTTTCCCTCTGAAGATCAAAGGAAATTAAAATTATATTGTAAAAGGCATTACTGTGTTTGGTTTTATATGCCTCCTGTAACCCAAAGGGCATCACTTTGTGGGCTAAAATTTGAAGTCAAAGTAATGCCACCATTGTTATCATTCACAAAATGTTGTCTTAAGCAATAATCACAGGATCAGGGTATAATTTGGAAAAAATTTCTATTTGGAGTCACAGAAATAAAATCAGAACTAAAACATAAATATTGACAGTTGCATTTCCAAAGAACTCATGTCTCTGATGGAAATGGCAATTTCTTAGACCCCTGAATCCCTAGATTCTTGTCTACAGGTATCAGGTAAGACATATTTCTCTGGGATACCATAAGTACATGGTGTTTGGCCCTGAACACCTAGAGGTTTACTTTTCCTTTGCAGCAGCTTGGGCCACACAAAGGCCACACAAAGGCATTTTTTCTGCTTTTTTTTTTTTTTTTTTTTTAATGTTCCATGCAGACCTAGAGCTCCCAGTGCTGCGTTCTCTTAGGCTTAGCCCATACATGTGGACCTTCAGGTTTTCAAAATCTTCAAACTCAGAAGGAGAACAGAAATGTGAAGACAAAGAGAGTGACAATGTTTTTCAATGATTTTCATTGATTTGCACTCCTGCTTCTAAAATGGAACCCCTAGGTATCTATCAGACATATCTACTAATGCTCTACCAAAAATGTACCTACACACCTAGCATATGAGGGGCCGTGACAGGAGACGTCTCAGGCACCCACTGTGGGTTAGTGGGCTTGTGACACACACGAATCCACATTTTAAGGGCAAAGGAAGAATTTTCTTGGACTTGAGACTTAATTGAATTAGTCTGAAGGGTTTTATACCCCAAATTCATATTATGTGTGTTTTACTTTTCCTGTGATTGAATAGTATTTAAATGAGAAAAAAAAATGACTATCTTGTGATAGTCAACTTTCTTTTGATGGAATTATAGCATGGTTAATACTTACATGTTATAATAGACACACTCCAAAAGCTTTCTGAGGTAGAAAGAATTTGGCATTCTTTTTCTAAGTATGCCTGTCACAATTTATTACCACCTTTTGGGAACTAATACTTATTATACAATTAATCTCAATCACAGATGTTATGTCTGTCCTTTGATGGCAGCATGATAAAGAGACTTGATGGGTGCTCTTGTGATGGGAAAGTCACTTATGTTCTTTAATTGCTTTGTTTTTGTTAATCGAGGAATTAAAATCATTGGACATATTAGCTCTTAAGAGTTCTTTTTATGAACAAGAGATTTTAGGACTTCCTATTTATATGAAGTCATATGCTTATTTGGTAATTAAGCATCTAATTCAATATAAATTTCTAGTGAGAAATAGAAGTTTAAAAGAACTCCTGGTACCAGAATTCAGATATACAAGATAATTGGTTGTTCCTTAATCCTGGGCTATTGCCATTAGATAAGGAAATCTTTCTAGGTGCATCCTAGCGTACATCCTTAACTTTCTCTACTTGCTTCATTCATTATTTTTTTTTTAAAGTATACTTGAATCTGGACAGACCCTTCCTCCCAACCTTCCCAACACATGCCTAGCTCACATGCACCTTTTTCTGCTGTCCATATTTGCTTTGTTATTAACATCAAGAAAAAAGGTGGATGCTTAAAGCAAGTTCCAGGGCTGATGGGGAAAGAAATGAGGCCAATAGCAGACATCGGAACCAGGTGGCAGCTGGGGTGAACCCTGAGGATCTCAGGCAGCATTGAATGAATACTTCTGTCCACCTTTCTTGTTTTGACCTGGCTGTGGTCTTCAATTGCATCTGTTTCACAAGTCTCTTGCTCCACACTTTTAATGACACTAGAAGTACCAGGATGATCTCTCAATAGCAGGTAGTTTCTGTCTATGGCTTCAGTTTCCAAGAATATAGGAACGTGCACCTCTGCAGCATTCTGCCCTTGCAACATGCAGGTTTTCCTGTTATTGACCTCATTTGCTGTCAGCTTTTGTTCCTGGTTTGTCCAAAGATGACATGACTTCACTTTTTCTCCTAAATTCCCTGGATCCTGATTGGAAGACTTTCTGTTGTCATCTGGGGTCATCTTTTTTTTTTCTGTCAGGAATTGAATCTCCACTGCCACCTACATCATTTTGATCAGATCTTTCAGGTTTTGGGAATTTCTGTTTTTTTTTTTTTTTTTCTTTTGCTTGTGTACTTTGATATTTTTAACCATATTTCTTTCAACCCTGTCCTTATAAAATCCTCATTTTCTTTCATCCCAGTTTCCCCTTTAGTTACATTCTAGATTTCTGTCTCAAGTTGCAACCCAAAGCTGGAAAGTTTGGAATGATATATGATCCTTCAACCATCTGGGGACAAACCATTTTCTGCATGATCTTCTGAAACTCCCATCTTTGTTCTCTGCTGTTTATTGAATGTATTCCCTGGATCTCTTTTTAGTTTCAGTCTACTGACAAATCTTTCCCCTGAATTCATATCCCAGCGATATTCTATTTTTTTTCTCCATGAACCCTACTATTCTTCCTAATCTCCAACTAATATTTACTTGGTGCTTAAGAATCAGGATGCATTGTCCTAAGCACCTAATACTTGTTACCTCACTTATTCCTTCAAAAAGCAGTACAAAGTAACTAATATTTCTAGGGTGAATGATTGAGTGAATCTTCATTTTACAATAGAAGAATGTGAGTTTTGGAATATTTGTTTCATGCATAAATGAAAAACAGCTAGTAAAACTCACAGTTAATACTCAATAAAAGTTAACTGTGAAGTGTTATTTCAAGTATTTTTATGAGGATCAGTTGTGTTTGTGTGAATACGTGTATGTTTCTTTCTTATCATCCTATGAAAGTAAAAGCAAAATGTTTTTGTTTCCTTAGAAAAATAAAATTCAGACAAATGGGCAGAAATTCAGGGTGGAAGTGTATTCATTAAAAGCAAAAGCAACTCAATTCATAATGACTAAACTATGGAACCAAACTAGATGTCCTTTGATAGATGGATGGATAAAGAAAATCTGGTACATACATATATTTGATGGAATATTACTCAGCTTTAAAGAAGAATGAAATTATGGCATTTGCCAGTAAATGGATGGAGCTGGAGAATATCATGCTAAGTGAAATAAGCCAATCCAAAAGATCAAAGACCAAATGTTTTCTGTGATATGTGGACACTAATTCACAAAGAGGTAGAGTGGTAGTGGAACTAGGGGAGAATAGAGTTACTTTATATTAGGTAGAGGGAAGTGAAGGGAGGTGAGGGGATATGGAGATAGGAAGGATAGTAGAATGAAACAGACATTATCACCTATGTACATATATGACTGCATCACCAATTTGATTCTACAACATGGACAATCAAAAATGAGAAATTATACCTCATTTATGTATAATATATCAAAGTTCATAAAAGCATTCTACTATCATATATAACTAATTAAAACAAATATTTTTTTTAAAAAAAGCAAAACAGAATGAATCACATCTTAGGCTAAGGATATCCTGCACAAGAGATACCATCAAGCAAAGGCTCTGCAGCCATTCCCAAAGGGTGCTGGGAGGTGAATTCCAGCAAAAGGAGGGAGTTCAAAAAGTGGTATCTGTGTTAACTATAATGCTAAAGCAACTATGACAAGATACCTTTGGCAATAAAACTTAAGCAAGAGGAGAGAGATGACTGCTTATTTGACTCTTTGATAAGTATGAAGGTAAAGTAAACATTGATGGGAGTAGAAATTCAGGAGCAATGGAAAGATACAATGATTATTTCACAATTTATTCTTTACTGCGACACAAAATTCTGCAATTCTAATTGCAAACTAGTTTCACAGAAACTATTATTTCCACTCAACTTCCTTCTACATATTGTATTAGTATAAATAGAAACCCTATTCTTCTATATGGTGACTTCCTCAAGTATTACACAATTTGACTTCTTTTATGATACCTGCATCTTTGAACAGATGTCTTATATTCATTAAGAACTTACTGTATATTTTTGGACCATATAATAATTTCTTAAGTTAGAAATAATGACCTTCATGAAAAAGAGTAGGTTTTCTGTATTTGTGTTACAATGAGAAACAAAAGTATTATATCAAATATTTTTTCACACATTAAAATAATATGTACCAGAGTTCATGTTTCTTTTGATGGAGTGACAAAAGATCTAATTTGGTATAAATCCTTAATGCTTGCCTACTACATTTCTAGAGATAAGTCTTTTCATCCAGATCATAATTACAAAAACATCTTCTTCCCATTTTTATCACACCTGTTCCCTAGGGCTTTGTTGGGAAAATCAATAGAAAGGATAAAACCACAGAACAAAAAGAGGCATATTAAATATTATGAATAGATAGTGTGAGACAAGACAATTAAAAATATGGGGATTTTATTATACACGGAAATTCTAGAATGACAAGTAAGACTGATTTTACAGATTTTGGTTGTGCACTCCAGTGTTTTACAGGTCAAGTCATAGTCTCTCCAGAGAGAAGCTACAAAGTATAATGGAAAGAATAGAGCTTTTGAAGTTAGAAAACATAGTATGTTCAAGTTCTTTCTTGCTACTGTCTACCTGGATGACCTTGAACAACTCTTTATGTCAATCAGACTAACTTTTCTGAAAAACAAGAAAAATGGTAATAATAAATACTTCATAGGTTTATTATAAAAATAAATAGAATAATGTGTGAAAAGTGCTTTATATTCATTCAAGACACATTTGCTGAAATATATTATGCACCAGTTACCATGGATATATAGATGAATAAAATGAAGCAAGAGTTTGTAAAATTTAAAGCAACATACACACTATACAGCTTTATTCAAATAATGTCTTAACATAACACTGATTAATTAATATATGGTTTAGTCCTGATACTAACTCTCAAGTTTCAAAATAATCTTGGTTACATGATGTATTGAGAAGATGGAATGTGCTTTGAGATGCAAGTAAAAATGGACTGTATAATTGCTACCAACCCTGCCCACTCCATCCATTTTCTCTATTAACTTTTAGTATACAAAGTTCCTTCTTGATCTTGCTTTCCTTTTGTTAAAATGCAACTGTTATGCTTCCCAAAATTGTAGTCAGAATGATGCTTTATTGTTTGCTTAATCTGGAATCACACTGCACAATGACAGATGACAAATTGTCATTGTTTTGGATGTTAGAAAACAGCTAGATGTTTGCATGTCTGTGATGTCTGTAATAAATATGTGAATCAAGCAATTTAGGAGTTTTGTCTGACAAAATCATTATGACACATTTGTTGTGTGATTGTTCCTGTGTTTCTAGGTAATGTCATTCTATTGATGTTTCTAAATGGCTAAGAAATGACTTCTGAAAATATGTGATGTGGTGAACCCCAGGTCTGAACTATTAGGCATCTTTCATCACTAATCATTTTCATATGGTAATTGGAGATGTCAAACTCACCCTGTGTTTCTGTTCTTAAATTCAGGGATCTCTGCATGCTGCATCTTTAGCCATTGTATTACCCAGTGATTACCTTAAGTGAAGTACTGTGCTGAGAATTTGACTGTGAGTGCCAAAAGGATCCCTGACCAGATTCCAGAATCTGATGACACAGAGAGAGTACATTGCTCATATTTGCTTAGAGAAATAATTTAACCTGTTAGTGACAAGGACATATTTTTACTGTAGAGAGATTGGTTTGTACCCAGCCCCTATCACTTGTCTAAGATATAATTTTACCAGTTTATTTTAATTCCTAAGCTGTAATTTCCTCAACTTAATAATAAAATAATGCCCAAATATACCTTACAACAAATATTTAAAAACTTAGAGCATTTAAGGAAATAATTTCCATACCTGATGTTTAATAATTCTTCAATAAATATGAATCATTGTTTTCCATAACAGTCAAGATTAGTAGTGCCCTGTCCGACTTTGTTACCTAAGGACAACAGTTTGGGGAACACATAGAAATGTACAGAAACCCAGAAACAAAACAAATAAATCCCCAAACTCTCAATGGTAGAAGAAAAGGAAATTGAAATAAACATCTTAGTGTTCACTCTATGACAGAAATTTTATATATGCCATCTCACTTAATTGATTCTTAATACACCTTGGAAAAATAACATCATTATAGAAGTTGTTTTTACAGATAAGAGTCTGGGGAAAATATAAATTAAGTAAAATACTCAAAATTGCAGCTATTAATTGACAAAGTTGTCATCAGATCCTGTGTCTGTCTGACCTCATGTCTTTTCTTTCCCCATAAGCCAAAATTAAATATTGAACCAATTCAGATTAGCAGGTCTGCAGGTCATGACTGGATTTGTTCCCAGTGATATGTCTCTCTTACCAATAAAAATGATTTCCCAAAAGAACCCATGGGAACTTCCTACAGAAGCAGGAATTAATCCTTGGACTTGAATGATTCAGTCTCAGATCACAGGTATGTGTGTCCAAGTGACCAGTCATCTGGGTCAGGAATCAGCAGCAATGGACCAACTGCCAGGACATTAGATTGTCCCCACATCTATGACACTGATACAGATGGGCACTGTGATGGTCAGCATTATGACTGGCTGAAGAGATGCCCAGATAGCTGGTAAAACATTACTTCTGGGTGCATCTGTGAGGGTGTTTTAGGAAAAGATCAGCATTTGAATCAACAGATCAAGTAAAGAAGTTTCCACTCTCTCCAGTGTGCGTAGGTATCATTCAATCCCTTGAGTCCTAAATAGAAAAAAAAAAAGCAAATCCTCCTTCTTTTCTTGAGTGGGTGCATCCATCTGCTCATGCTCTTGAGCATCAGAATTCCTGGGATAGGTTTTTGGCCCAGAATGAGGGTTACATCACCAGCTCTTCTGGTCCTTAGGTCTCTCACTCACACCAACTTATACTACAGACTTTACATTCTGCATTACATTCCTACATTATCACACGAGCCAATTCCCATAATAAATCCCATCTTATATATCTTATTGGTTCTGGTTATTTGAAGGATTCTGGCTAATATAGGCACTACAATAATAATTAAATAGTAGTATTCACAATAGCATTGTGCTTGCTACATGTCAGACACTGTGCCAGTGACATTGTTCATATTAAAGCTATTTTTTAATGAGAATCTTGCAAGACTGATGTTAATGTGCCCATTTTAGAGAACATTATTATGTATAAAACATAATACTATAAAGGATACTGTATTTTTCTAAAGTTATATGCTTACATACTAATGTAAAATCATAATATATTAGAAATTTAGAAGGATCAGGAGGCAAAGCATATGAATCCCCTTTGTGACCTTGAGTAAATCACTTTGTCTCTCTATACACCGCAACATGATGGAGGAAAGAGTACTAGACACTGAGACAGGATATCTTGTCTTCAGATTTGGCTTTATAAGATGTAGTCTTGGACATAACACTCAATTAAACTAGTTGACCCTCAATATCCTTAGTTGTAAAATATGTGATTAATATTTCCCCTATTTCATCATGCAGTAATAACTGTAATGAAACCATGAATTGGCACTCCATAAATTTAAAGATAATATGCAAATATGACATTATTTTTGCCTGTCTCCCTGGAGCTGCATTTGAATAAAATGGGTTAATATATATGAAAATACTATCTATGCAATTATAATGAAAAATCAGGAACCATCAATGATAAGTATAACTATTCAAGAGGGGTACATAGGTGTTTGAATATTTACACAAAAAATGATTGTTGTGTTTTCCTTTTTTATTAATATGATCCAAGAATTTTTTTGACACACAATTAATAGGAACTATACATTTGTATCATAAAGCAAACAAGTTCAATGAGAACCACTTACTTGTCCAAGGCTCCACTATTTGTCAACAATGTCACTGGGACTAGAGTTGGGGTTTTGTACTTCACAAATTTATGTGTTTTTCCTACACCTCACTGTTCCTTATACAAAAAGATGGATTTTTAAATCTTATGAAAAGATGTGCTGAAGTTAATTTATTTTCTTCTTACAAGTAGTTGCATCTTAAAAGTCACCTTCTATGCCAAAATTTTCCAAAAGTCATTTAAAGCCAGCCAGGTTGCCTAGTTCTTAGCTGACTCATATGAAAAGTTTGTTGTTGTTGTTGTTGTTGTTGTGTGTGTGTGTGTTTAATCTTATTTCTAGGCTTGGGTATTTTCTCCTAAACCTCGGAGATGGCTTCCTTTTTGAACCTACTCACTTTCTTTGATCTCCCCGACATTCTTTGGATCCCAGGGCACTGTTTTCCTGGTGTTCTAGACGACAAGCCACTATTATATTCTTACCATTCTGCTGTGTGGTTCTTGAGCTGAAATTTGAGTGTGTCTCCATACGAGGAAGATAGACAGGAAAAGACGACAGGCATTTCCCTACCCCTGTGCTTTGCGGAACTTAAACTTCTTCCAAGTCTCACCAGCGTCTACCTCTTCGGATGCAAGCATTTGTTCAAATTACAAACTGCAAAATAAAGCTGGGCTAAAGACTAAAAATTGTGCTGAAAGAGGGTAAATATTTCAGGAGAGTAACTTTAGCTTCTGTTTCAGATTAAACAGTCCTCTATATATCATAGTCATTTTGTTCTCTGGTTGAGGTTGGTTGTTGTGGGCCTAGGGCACACAGGATTGTTATTTTGAAATAAATCAAAGATTTATGAAAGCATATTCTATTCTTTTAACTAGAAGAGTGTTTTGCTATTCTAGTAGCAAATGGTAAAGCCATAAAAAGATATATATATACACACATATACTTTTAATCTTATTTATAAGCTTGGATATTTATATATATATTGAGGATATTAGAAAATTATTATAGGATTATTAGTCTTTAAAAACCTTAAAAATACAAGTTAATCAAACACATTGAAATTGCAGATGTTTTACTATTTTGTTTTTCTTTTAAATTTGGTAGCACATAAAAGCAATTATTTATGTCCAATTGAAATCACATCTCACTTGACAACCATAAAATTGTAACTTTCACTAAAAGGCAAATAATTTGATATCCACATCTCAGAAATAATGAATGCTATATATCTTATTCAGCTGACGGTTGGGTCAAACAGATTCTATTGGGTGCCTTGAAAAAGATAGCTTTGGGCTTGATGATAAACAGCATTCTCAAATAAAAATAAATGCAACCCTAAACTTTGAATATCAGCTATTCCTCCCTGACTTACACTTTTGTCTCTAGACTCTGAAGTACAGTGATCAGAGATGGTAGATAAGAGTAAAGACATTCAAAAAGGTAGATAGAGAGATGTGAAGGAATTCTGGAAATGACGCATCAAAATATGATTTTTGGTATGCTGAGTACTTGGAACAAGGACAGTAGGGGAACAATAGATTTTGAAAGAGGCTTTCTCTGAGCTTAATAAACCTGTCTAAAGATGATCCTGAAGAGGAATCTTACTGTCACAGCTCTGTCCCTTCCTGCCCACACTCTTACAAAGAGGGTTATGAACTTCTAGATCTTTCCAGGTTTGGGAGTATTTACTTATTTTTCAGGTCATGTCTCCATAAAGATTATAAATTTGTACAACTGTTTCATATTAATTTGCATACTATCAGTATAGATCATGGATTCAATTATCAAACTCTCAAGAGATAGAGGGAAGTTTCCCTTACTCTCTGACAGGTATATAGATGACAGATGATAAACACACAAACAGACAGAGAAAACAGATCCAGAGAAGACAAATATGTTAGAGTTGCCTATGAATTTCATAATATGGAGCTTGATTTGCTGGTCCTATAACAGTGACTTTAGAAACTTGGTAAAGGAAGGTTTCTGTATGATTGGTTGAAATGAAAAATATTCATGAAAGAATGACATATATCAGAAAGAGAAAAGAAATAAAAATAGTTAGCAAATTCAATACCTATGTACTGTTATAATCACCATACATTCAGCGCTTGTTCTGAATATAATAGAAGTCATTGGTTCACTTAATCATGATCTGAGAGAGCCTTTAACTATCCACATAGTGTAGATTCACTAAATTAAGTTCAGATACTTTAGGTCCTGTGACCTATGCTACACAGAAAAAGGACAGGAATGAATGGCAGTATTCTGAAGCAAGTTTCACTGACTCTGAGGCCTGGGAGATGAGACTGAAAACTGGAGAATTGAAAGGAGATGTAGGAATTAAAGAGGAAAAACATAGACACACACCACATGCACACACACATTCGAACCAGACATAATGAAAAAAAGTTTAGTTAGATATCCTCCTGTTATATATCAAGTCAAAATTTGACCTTGACTTAAAAATACACAGATGTGAATACCTGCATGAAGGTTCAGTTTTGGTCGAATAATAATTACAACAAAACAAAACACAGCCTTTTTATAGATGATTCCCTAAGTAGTGGAACAGCAGGAAGAAAAGATGGCTTTTATATCTGCTCCTCCACCAGAAACCACTGGAGATTCTTCTATACTTTCTGACAGAAAAATAAATATAAAGGTATTGATCACATGCTTTGGATAAAAATAGTCTTTTCCTAAAACATAATCCAATTAATCCCATTCTCTATATTTTACTATTCTTTCTTTCTCCATATTCCCAAAGCCATTAAAGGACATTTCCAATCCAGATTTTAAAAAGCCTGCCTCTGTAGCATTTAAAATTCCCAATTTTTTGCCCAGCACTCATTATTTTTTTAAATCTTGGCTTTAAATCAGTTCTCTAAATTTCTACTCAACATTTAGCTTCTCAACTAAAAAAAAAAAAAAAAAAATTCCCTTTGGCTCTTCTTTTTAGGGTGAATTTTCAATGCTCTGTGAGATAGTTATCGAAAACACAATTTATTTAGCTTCTCATCATTTCTGATTCATGACCCATCATATCACTCAGCTAAGGTCTCTAGCAGGTTTTCTGATTTTCCAAGCAGCACCATGCAGTGTATCTGCACCTCTCTAGGTCTATTGGCAACTGTTGAAGATTCTCGGTCTTGATTAAGGAAAACTGATCTCTAAATTTGACATGTTTTAGACTTAGTAGTATCTGATCTGCAATGCCTTATGCTACCTCATCTATCTTTTAATTGTTTTTATTTCTTTGTAGTGTTCACATCTATTTAATTTAGCTTGGTTTAAATCATATTTTATAATGTGTAAAGTATTTGGTAAGACCACATTTTTTTCATTTAAACTTAAAAATTCTTATTAATTGCATATTGTATAGAAGAAAAAGCATAAAGCCCCACTCAAATCCTTTAGGTTTTCTCAATTTCTCCTACATTCACTAGTCTTTCCCTTATCTTAACTCAACACACTGTATTCACATCAAATCAGAGTCTTTATGATTTTTTTATTCATAATGACTCACAATAATAGCTACAACTATGCTGAGGGATTTTGGCATTGGTAAAATTGAAAACTTATGCTTTTATCAGAAACATAAAAGGTAAGTTTGGGCTACTTAGTATTGTAAATGCTTTTCAACTATGAAATATGTACATTTCCAAGAATTATACTATGATGTACTTAAAAATTGAATTGAAAACAACAAAGAGCTAATCCATGAAATATATTTAGTAGTTAAAATAAGGATTCTACTTTCTAAGTAGTTTCTTTTAGAGCTTGGAACCACATTTATCTAAACGATCATACTCTGTGTCCCCAGCACACAGCACAAACAGACTAATAGCAAGCAAACTATCGACCTTACCTCATCCCAAAGATTCGGCCCTCATCTTAAAAGCAGCAATAAATCCTCACATTTCCCCACACTGCTCATCACTAGTTTGCTGAATCAGCATTCTGGGCCATGCTGACTATATTTCCAGAAATAATTCATTCTGAAAGCAATATTCCCAGCTACGCTGAATCAGCATGCTGAAGGACAAGCAAACAAAGAGATGCCTTTAAATGTTGCATCTGAGCCAGGGTTTATCAGTAGAGATGAGTATTCAATAAGTAAAGAAAGGCATACAGGTGGCAAGAGCCTTTCAACATAACACTGGCCACATTCACCTATCTGTAGGTTTTTACTTGATTTGAGAACTTGTTAGCCTCTGTTCACAAAGAACAGAAAACCATGAATTTGTTTTCATCAATCTCCAAATCTGAAATAACACTGTGATTATATGATTTGACAAGATGATTTATGATGTTTTGATTTTACTCTGTGATGCTGTGCTGTGGTTAAATATATATATATATATATATATATATATATATATATATATATATATATATATATTTTCATTTAACATACCTATTTTAGAAATATGATGGTTATTCACTGATAAGAAAGCATTGATTAGAGACCTCTAAGAGCTGATGATACAATCTATGTTTATGATAACTAATAGCTATGAGAAAAATAATCTCTAGGTTGTTATGGCTAATGGCTTTGGAATGATCTGTGATGCATCCCTATTTCAGGTTGCTATTGTTAGAAAATGAACCAGTTCACAAGGCATTATCACCAGATGTCCCACTCTTCTGCTGGATACCATGCTAATCTCAACACAAATAGTCACAAAATATACTTTCTCAATAATCCATGAATAGTTCTTTTGCCCACTTATTGATTAGGTTGGTTTGTTTGTTTATTTTGAGTTCTTTGTAAATTCTGGATACTAACATACTACCTGAGGAACAGGTGGCAAAGATCTTCTCCCGTTCTGTAAGCTTTCTCTCCACACTTGATTAATTCCTTCTCTGTGCAGGAGCTTTTTAATTGGATGCCATCCCACTTTTCGATTTTTTATTTCTTGCACTTCAGGAGTCTTATTCAGGAAGATGGCTCCTACGTCAACATGTTGAAGTACTGGGCCTACCTTCTCTTCCAGCAGTTGTAGGTTTCTGGCCTAGGTTTATGATCCACTTTGAGTTGACTTCTGTGCAGCGTGAGAGATGGGTTCTAATTTCATTTTATTACATATGAATTTCCAGTTTTCCCAGCAACATTTGTGAAAAAAGGCTGTCCATTCACCAATGCATGTTTATGGCACCTTTGTCCAGTATGAGATAACTATATTTATGTGGGTTTGTCTCTCTGTCTTCTATTCTATTCCATTAGTCTTCATGTCTCTTCTGGCCGTCAGTGTCATGCTAGTTTTGTTACTATAGCTCTGTAGTGTACCTTTAGGTCTGTGGTGTTGTGATGCCTGCTGCTAAGAATTGCTTTGATTATTTTGGACTCTTATTTTTCCAAATGAATTTCACAACTACTTTTTACTAATTCTATGAAAAGCTATGATGGAGAGGTGTTGAATCTAGATAGCAAAAAAAAAAAAAAAAAAAAAAAAAAAAAAAAAACAACGAATAACCCAATCAAGAAATGGGCCAAAGGAACTAAAAAACACTTCTTAAATGATGAAATACAAATGGTCAACAAATATTTGAAAAAAAAAATGTCCAATGCTTTATCAATTAGGAAAATGCAAATAAAAACTACTCTGAGATTTCATCTCACTTCAGTCAGAATGGCAGTTATCAAAAATACAAATAATAATAAATGTTGGTGAGAATGGCAGTTATCAAAAATACAAATAATAATAAATGTTGGTGAGAATGTGAGGAAAAAGGGTACAACCATACATTGTTGGTGGAACTACAGATTAGTACTACCACTCTGGAAAGCAATATCGAGATTCCTCAGAAAACATAGAATGGAACCACAATATACCTAGATACCCCACTTCTCAGTATATATTTAAAAGCTTTAAAATCAGCATACTACAGTGATGCAGCCACTTCAATGTTTATAATAGCACAATTCACAACAGCCAATCTATTGTGTTCTTCAACAGATGAATGGATAAAGAAAATGTCACACACACACACATACACACACACACACACACACACACACACACACACACACACACACTGGATTGTTACTTAGCCATAAAGAAAAATAAAACTATGGCACTTTTCAGTAAATGGATGGAACTGTAGACTATCATGCTAAGTGAAATAAGCCAGTCCCAAAAGTCAAAGGTGGGAGCTAATCCAAAATAAGGGAGAAAGGAAAAATCAAAAAGGAGTGAGAATCTCATCAAAATAAAGGTAAATCAGTAGAGTAAACTAAGGGGATTGAGGGGGAGGAAGAAAGGACAGGAAAAGGGAAGGACAGTGGAATGAATCTGACCAAACTTTCATATGAACATACATGAATATAGCATAGTGCATCCCAATGTCGAGTATATACACAAGACAGTAATAAAATATATATATATATATATATATATATATATATATATATATATATATATATATATATATAAAAATTGCAGAAGTGTCTGCGGAGTAGAGGGAGGGGAAAAAATGGAGGAAGAGGTCTGGGAGAAGTACTGGGGACTGAATTAGAGCAAATTATATCCCATGCTTTTTGTGATCATGTTAAAATGTATCCTAATGCTTTATATAACTAAAATGATTCAATAAAAATAAACCAACAAGAGAAAAAATAATTCATATATAGCTCAAATCTGTGAATATGGTGTTTCCATTACAAGTGTTTTTTAGATACATTGAATTTTTTTTTTGGTAGTATTGGGGATTGAACCCCAGGCTTTGTGCTTGTGAGGCAAGCACTCTACCTACTGAACTAAAATTGTGGTATATATGTGTAATAAGAATTGTAAGGCATTCCGCTATCATTTATTTTTTTTAATCGATTAAAAAACAAGTGTTTTTTAGAATTTCTGATGTTTATGTTGGAAGACTTTCAAGAACCTACAAATCATGGGAAAATAGTGGGTAATGCAATCTACCAAATTATGCAATGTCCATGTTTGAATATACAACAATGAATATCTCTCACTTGCTCGCTCTCTCTCTCTCTCTCTCTCTCTCTCTCTCTCTCACACACACACACACACACACACACTATGGTGCAGTAATTACAATAACAATAATAAAAGGGGATCAGTAGAGTAGAGCAAGTGGATTATAAGGAGGGAGGATGGAAGGGAAGGTAACTGGAAATGAATTGATCAAATTATGTTATGTGCAGTACAAATATGGCAGATGAATCCCACTATTATGTATAATTATAATCCACCAATTTAAAAAAATGTTGAAAGAAGAATTTAAGAAGAGAATCTGCAAATAAATCAAAGGGCTTCCAAGGGCACTTAACACTGTTTCTGATTGTCTTGGTCAGTAAACTAAGTTTTCCTTTAGAATTAAATGAGAACATATACTAAGAGAGAGAGATAAATGTTGCTTGGAATTGGTGATGGTTGCTGATAAAATTGATTTATTCCAGAATGAAATAATGTGTTCTCATATATCAGTTTTATATAATTCAATCTTCCACAAAATAATTTATATATCTAATGGAATTTTAGAGTAATTCACAAAGAGATGGAGGCATAATATAAATTCCATGAATGCAGAGGGTCTGTTATAATCACATAAACATCTTCCTTCACTAATACAATTCAGTGGTTTTTATCCTAATTGCTCAATCTTCCTGATTCCCCTTAATTCCACATATAAGCTCCTTATAGTCTCATATTGAACCTTTGACTCTGTTTCTCTTCCAATTCCACATTACGCATGATAAGAAAGATTTCTTCAGAGATAATGTTCTTTGTTTTTGTTTTTATTATTTATTTATTTATTTATTTATTTATTTATTTATTTTGGTACTAGGGATTGAACCCAGGGGCACTTAACACTGCTCCACACCCCAAGTTTTGTTTGTTTGTTTTTGAGACAGGGTCTTGATAAGTTTCTGAGGCTGGTGACCTTATGATCTTCCTGCCTCAGCCTTCTGCATCACTGGCAGAGAGAATTTTTATAAATATCCTCCCTCTGCATGTATACATAATTTTTAGAGCATTCATGTTCCATCACAACCACACATTATTTGATTCAGTTAGCTCCTTCCCATATGAATTTTTTACAAGTGGAAGTGCTAGACCAATCAAGAGAGACAGAAACATTGCCATGTTAAAGGCAGGTGCCATAATTCATCTAGGAAATGCAAAATAAAATTATAGTGAGATCTGACTTCATTCCCACTAAATCGGCTACAATTAACAATACCGACAATAATAAGTCAGTACATCTGAGGAGCAATTGGAACCTTTCTAAATAATTAGTGAGGGTCTGAATGGATGGAACTCTTTTCAAAAACTAGCAATATTAGCCAGGCACAGTGGTGTACACCTGTAATCCCAGTGGTTTGTGAGGCTGAGTCAGGAGAATAGAGAATTTAAACCAGCCTCAGCAATTCAGTGAGATCCTGTCTCTTATATATATATATATATTATATATATATATATATATATATATATATATATATATACACATATACACACACATATATTTTTATTTGGAGCATGTAAGTCAGTGGATAATTGACCCTGGGTTCAATTCCCAGTACCAAAAATCAAAATAAAACCAGCAATATTCACTGAAGTTGAACATATTCCCTACCCTTTGACCTAGAAATAGCATAGTTAGGTATGTATCCAAAGGAAATAAATGTATAGATCACCAAAAATTGTGTACAAGTATGTCAAAGGTTATTAAAAATAATCCCAAGTCAAAACAGACCCAAACATTCATCTATGGAACATGGATATATTCATTATGGTTTATTTTTATAAAGAGATAATGTGAAGTAATACAAAGAAATATTTACTCATAAATGCATTCACATGGATGAGTTTCCCACAAAAGCCTCATGAAAAATAATGTAGATTGCATTATTCCATGTATGCAGAGTTTGAGAATAGGTAAAACTTACAGTGATAGAAATAATAGCCATTTTTGAAGGATGAACTGGTAAGGCACAGAAGAGAAACTCTGGGAAAATATGTATGGTTTATATCCGGATGTTAGAGGTGGTTATTTGAGTGTATGCATGTATGAAAATTCATTGATTGGTACACCTAATATTTGTGGACTTATTATATTGTGCTATATGCATTCTAAGTTACAAATTTTCTCATCTCTGAGCTTGTCCTTTAGCAAACAACCATGTTGATTAGCTTGGTAACAAATATGTGCCTGGAAACATTATTAATTTGATTGATAATTAGCATGATCCCGAATTAACATTTTTATTTGGTATGAAGTAGGGATCAAGGTTGATTTGACTAGCTAGGGGCTGTCTTCTGGCTGTAGTGACAGCAGCTGGAGGAGTAAGTCTTTCAATCCCAAAGTGGGCCTTGAGCTGAATAGCTCAGAACCCCTGCAATAGGAGATAAACAGAACATAGTTTTCCTGGACATGTCCTACAAATAAGAATTTCAAGCAGTGAAATTTCAAGCAGTGCTTGAAATTCTTATTTGTAGGACATGTCCAGGAAAACTATGGACATGTCCAGGAAATACAGAATAATGTGGTCTTGAGAGTGAAACAATTTAAATCACTAAATTATATTTAAAAGTTCAAATGTGACATCAATTTCCTTTGCTGGTTATAATAACAAAATTTCAACTGGTTACAGGTCCTACCTTATTCATTCATATATATATACATTATTGGTTGTTCAAAACATTACAAAGCTCTTGACATATCATATTTCATACATTTGATTCAAGTGGGTTAAGAACTCCCATTTTTACCCTGTATACACACACACAAACACACACATACACACACATACATATTTACAGATAGTTTTTAAAAGCCTCAACAGTCTATAAACTCAGTATTTACAAAAGAAATGCTGACAGTTGTATCTAGCAAATTTGATATATTAATCCAGTTTCTGCAAAACTTTCTATTAGAATTTTTTTTTAACCTTTCTGTTCTTTGTGTTCTCATTCTGCACAATGAAAACCACTCTCTGAAAGTGCCATCTCTAAAAATGCCTCAAATGATCATGGAAAACATTTTCAGTTCTTCAGAAAAAAAAAACTGTATCTAAGATTTCTGAAATAATGACTTTAATCATAAATAGTGTAAGGCCATGTCTATACCACTCTTTTTAACAGTATAGCTCTTTCACCCAATATCACTTTAAGAAAACTTGACATTTATGACTAAAGTTACAAAACTAGTTCCTGGGCATTAAATCACTTTGATATTAGAATACAGAATAATCTCTAGACATCTAAAGGGAAGGAATTCAAAAAACATTGTGATTCCAAGATTTAAAACCACTGTGTCCTATGAAATCTAACTATAAACAAAAAGCACACCAAATGTCTGAAAGCTTCAAAACAGAGCTGGCAGAAGTCATGAGCTCCCTCTGCATCTATCTATGATACTTTCATTTTTCTCAGTGGAAGGGCAGAAAGTGTTTGGATGTGAAACTCCTAACTTGAAAATAGTGAAACCTAGTAAAATTAGAAAAGGAACATCTTACCTTTGCACTGAATTTCTCCTTAACCACACTGTATCAAATATTAAGTTTTCTTCTCCCCTGACATTTCTCTCACCTGGCATGCCTTATAATTTTATTTATTTTTTTCTTCTATAACTTTTTTTGTTGTTGTTGTTTGTTTTGTTTGGTTTTTGATACTGGGGATTGAACCCAGGAATTTTTTTACCATTGAGCTGTATCTACAACACTTTCTTTTCTTTCTTCTTTATTTTTATTTTTTAATTTTAAGACAGGGTTTCACTAAGCTTTTGCTGAGGGCCTTGTTAAGTTTCTGAAACTGGCCTGGAACTTTGGATCCTCGGGCCTTAGCCTCTTGAGTTGTTGAGTTTACAGGCACGTGCTGTGGCACCTAAGTCACTTGTGCCCATTTGGTTGTTTCAGTTTTCTAGCTCCTCCTAGAAGTATTTAAACTCATTGAGTAGTTCCCCCCCAAACACACACACACCTACATTTGAATTACAATGATTTCCATCTTTATTTTTCCAGGCACAAGTATATGAGATCCTTGGTGTTGATCATGCCCTTATTTTTTTTTCCCTTTGAACACTGTTAGACTGAATTTCTCCACTTTAGTACTATCAACATTTGATCCTAGATAATTATTTATTGTGAGGAGCTCTCCTATGCCTTGTAGAATGTTGAGATGCACCTGTGGTACTACCCATATATTCTCTCTAGTGGTAAAAACCAAATATCTCTCAGACATGCTCAATGTCCTCTGGGGAGCAAAATCATCCCAACCTGACAAAGACTCCTATAGGGGATTAAATAAGAACATTCTAAAGGATAATACTTTTAAAAGTCCTCTACATCTGAATTCTGAATAGTTAAGGGAGGGGAAACAAGCATTTGAAGATAGAGATCACATACAGATCAAATTTGGAATGTGGCTTGGATGGGCAGGCAGGTGGGCTTGCTGAATGTTGGCTCCAAGATAAAGCAGACTTGTCCACACTGTCAGGACTAGTCCTGGCAAGCACAGGCCTCGGACTCTCAGAAGCCAACCTACCCTGCTCGGATCACCCCATAGATTATTAAATGGCCATGAGATAGATGAGAACTCACCCTCACAGGCAGTTGGCAGATCCAAAGAGGAATTCAGAAAGGCAAACTCATGCAAGCTCAGTTGCTTTGGCTTCAAGAAGGAAGAAGGAATGGGAAAGGCCAAGGGTTTACTTCATGTGCCGGCAGTCTCTTTATGCCCTGCAACTCCATGCTCCACTCTATTCACACCTGTTCCATGTCCCAACAGCTTCTCCTGTATGAGACGCATCAATTGAACTGCTCATCCCTCTAGATTGTAGTTCCGTTTACCCAGAGGGAGAAGCCAGCAGAAGTAGGAAGACAAGAGGGAAAAAAAGATGGCGGTATTGATTCCTCCAGTCATTTCTCAGCTGGCTTCTATTCCTCTGCATAGGACCACAACTTCCACTGGGCAGCCTGCCCAGCACTACAGTTGCAGTTCACTCTGGGGTCTGTAAGCAATGCTCCTTCCAGGAACTTGAGACCTCCAGGTGGTATAGGTTTCCTACTGTTCTTCACCCTGGAATGCTTTACTATCTTTATTGGTTTCACCTAGCCATGCCAAGCCCTTCTTTAAAATCTGCTCAGATTTTTACTCACTTCCTTTCAAATCTTTTAATTTAGAAGAATTTCAAAATTACAGAAAATTTCTAAAATTCGTACAGACAAATCCTATATTCCTTCATCTAAATTAACCAATCTTAACGTGTGACATTGGTTTTACTGTTTTCTCTCTTGGTATTTATATGTGAAGACATAATAATAAAACCAATGGTTTAAAAATCATTTTCCTGTGATAGTTTAACATCTTCCTCATAACAAATAGAATGTTTTATATAATCATAGTAGAGTCACTAAATTCAGAAAATTTGGTATTGATAAATTGATCCATAGTTCTTATTAATGTTTTCTTTCTCAAGTGTTATAATGAAGTCTTTAATGGTATTTCTTTTACTCTAGGTTAGGCTTTGGTCCAGAATCATGCACTGGATTTGACTTGCTGTTTCCTGATGGGACCATGAATTTTGCACTCCATACTGAAAGATGGAAAGTGATGAATAAATAGCCCAATAATCCTGACTGAAGGATAAACAAGAAAGTTATTAATATTTCTTTTTATAGCTGCACACTTAGTGCTATAGAAAATAGTATCCCCATTTCATTCAGTGTTCATGAACGCCTTCTGCCCCCTGCTGAGCCACATACATAATAAGAGTGAAGAATTAAAGTTGGGAAGAGGAATATATAAAAGAAATAGAAAAGAAGAAAAATACCTGTGTCATGGGAGTTAAGTTTAACTGAAGATTTTTTCTTTCTGCTTGGAAAATGAAAGACTGAATCTAGCTGGGATTTATAAATTCAAGATATCCTATTGGAGATTCCCAACAAATACTCAAAGAAGTTCTGCTGTTCCCCAAACTTGCTGACGTCATAAGTCAATCTTCAATAGATGAATGAATAAAGAAAATGTGGTACATATATTCAGTGGAATATTACTCAGTTTTAAAGAAGAATGAAATTATAGCATTTGCAGGTAAATGGATGCAGTTGGAGAATATCAGGATAACCAAAATAAGCCAATCCCCCCAAAACCAAAGGCCAAATGTTTTCTCTAATATGTAGATGCTAATTCACAATAAGTGTGGAAAGGGTACTAGGGAAGAATAGCATTACCTTAGATTAGGTAGAGGGAAATGAAGGGAAGGGAGAGGAGGGGATACGAGGATAGGAAGGATAGTAGAATGAAACAGACATTATTACCTTATGTACAAATATGACTGCATGACTGATGTGATGCTACACCATGTACAATCAGAAAAATGAGAAATTACAATTACATCCATCTATGTATATCAAAGTGCATAAATACATCCTATTTTCATCATATATAACTAATTAAAACAAATTAAAAATTTTTTAAAAAAGTCAATCAATCATGGAACACTTCTACTGAGCTCAGCATCCTCTTGAGATTTAATTAACACAATAAACTAAACAGTCATTATTAATTGATCAAAGCATACATTTTTGACCTTTTCTAGGGATAAGTGATATGTTTTGACAATAATTTGCATAGCCAAGATATAAATGAGGGAAAGACTGTCAGCTGGGTCATCCTGTAGCTAATGCAAAAAAAAAAAAAAAAGTGTCATCTGCAGAACCTCTAAACAGGAGTATATGCCTTTATACTCAAATACCAGATTCTCCCTGTATCTTGCCTCTCATTTTGAGGGACAAGTTTACTAGTGGTAAACCCAATCAACTGTTTGTAAGAAGATTGTTTTTGTGTTTTGGCTCTGAAGTGGCATCTGAATTTAGAGCAGCTCATTTGTTAGCTTTAAAAGAACTTAATAAGGACCCAGTCGGAATCCCTAGACTTAACCACAGAGTGGCTCCAAGACCGCCACAGAGAGTTTTCCAAAGACCAAATTAAAAATGTAAATAGAACAAGTATTAAGTTCCTAAGAGCATGAAAGAGAACTCTGTACTTCTAGCTGAAACTGGTACAGGGAAGGAGGAGAAGCAAATTTCCCTCAAAGTAGTATTCAGTGCTGGTAAAGAATCTGCATTTCCCTAAACTATCAATGAGCTTAATTTGAAAGCAAATGAAGTTTTTTTGAGTGTCTATGTTGTTGGTTCTGCTGGGTTTTTTTTTTCAACTTCTATTAAAATTTCTTTTTTAGAAATATTAGCTTTTGAAATTTGTATCTTTTGGTGTGTATGTTTTAATATATATATATATATATATATATATATATATATATATATATATATAGCAGTATGCATTTATAATTAAATGCTTAACTTTTTTTACTTTCTAATTTTTTAATTTGTTTTAATCAGTTATACACAATAGAAGAAAGTATTTATGCACTTTGATACATCATACATAATTTCTCATTTTTCTGACTGTACATGATTTAGAATCATATTGGTCATGCAGTCATATACATACATAAGGTAATAATGTTTCATTCTACTAGCCTTCCTATCCCCATATCCCCAGCTGACATGAGATCTAAGGCTTTAACATTGCAGAGCAAATCAACATTGACAAACACAAAGATATCTAGGATTTCCCTACGATGTGGCATCTACTCCACAAAGGCATATATGAGTAAGCAGAAGGAGAACATTATTTGCTGGGGTCCAGCCCCAGCGGGGTCCAGGGAGTCCTGAAGGAGGAGTGGCGTCGGCGAAATGATGAGACAGGAGTCGTTCCGTTTGAGCAATCTCCAGAGAGAGAGCTAAAGCAGCTTTCTCTGGGTCCCCTTTTTATTACAATTTTTTTCATCATTATAGATTTACAATACGTCATTGATTATATAATTTAAAACTTTGCCAAGACATGACATTTCCTTAACCATGATTGAGAGCACACCGATCTACAGTCTTCCAGGATATGACCCCCAGCCATACAATCATCAAAGTACAGAATCATCAATAAAACATGTCACCAATTTACATCCTTCAGATTTTCCCAAGATTTACTATTTTTCCCAAGATATGTTATTTCCTTATTAACTAATGCCAAACTACATAACCAGACTCTAAGTCTCCTAGCCAATCATTAACCTAAAGTACACTTGTACTTTATTTTTAATCTAAAATTCCCATCTAAAAAAGTCCCTTTAAATCTTATATTTAAAATATCTTAAAGTTTATGAATCATCCTTAAAACATATCAGAAACCTATACAACTTAAAGACTTAAGAATTTCTAAACTTAAGAATCTAAATAAAATAATATTTTTAACATTATTCTAAAACTGTGTCTTATAAACCTATTTTAATTGATTCCTAAATTTATTCTCATAAAACTGGTTGAGCTGCTTTCTCGAAGAGTTTCTTTGTTTTTCAGTCAAGGTACACTAGTTTTTAAGGAGTTTGTTTCTCAGTCAAGGTGCACTAGTTCTCAAAGAATTTGTTTTTCAGAGGATGATTGTTGTCCATTATTAGGTTTGTCCACAATGTACTAAGATAGAAGAATAGCCTTTTACTTTGTCCTTGATATGCTGAGGGGTGGGTAGAACGGCCTCCAAGGCATGAACTACCTGTTCTGTTCTAGCCATCTGAAATTTAATTTGTTTGGCATTTAACATACTCATGCCTCCTGTGAGAAACATAAGCATGAAAATGCAAAGTCCCAATTACTTAAAAAAGGGTCTCATGGTTTCGGTTACCCACCAACCAGTGTGGCTTTGCCAGCATTCATCCTCACTGTGACCCTGTCAAGACAGTGGGAGAGCGGCTTTGCCAACACTTTTTCTCACTGTGACCCTGTCAAGACAGTGAGTGGGGGATCGCCTCCACCAATTATTATAGGTTTGCCTCAGTGTACTCAAATGAAAACCACATATCAGTACTGTGATTGCATTCACAACACATAAAACAAAGGGAAAGTATGTAAAAAGCAGAACGCGGAGCAGTTCTTGCTACATATAACTTTCATTTAGTGAAAATGAAAGTGAAAGCAGAATCTTCATAGAAAGAGAGTGGTAGGCAGGTCCTGGGATTCCCAGAAATGTAAAAGTAGGAGCTATTTGAAGTAAAAATAAAAGGCAGTACCAGAAGATAATAATAGTACCAGATACAAGCTTCACCCTCCCCATAACATCAATGATCATTGTCTCTCCACTGACAAATATGATAACAACAATGCTATTCTTAGTTCTTATCCTTGAGATATGAAACTTGATCTGAACGCTGCCAAGGGAGCATTCATGGTATCCCTCTTTCCTTCCAAGTTTAGCACTATGAGAAAAGTAACTCCCACGTAGAAATTGTGGGGAAAAATAAAAGTGCTTTTAAAGCTGAGCATGATGGCACATACCTATTCTAGAGACTTGGGAGGTTGAGGCAGGAGGATTGTGAGTTGGAGGACAATCTCACCAATTTAGTGAAACCTTAAGCAACTTAGCAAAAGCCTGTCTCAAAATGAAAAATAAAAAGGACTGAGAATATAGCTCAATGTTAAAGCATCCCTGGGTTCAATCCCAGTAGGAAAAATAGGGTGATGGGGGGTTGGAGAAACAACCACAAAAATCTTTTTAACTTGTTTTTCTCTTCTTTTTCTTTGATTTTCCTTTCTTCAACTCCTTCTCCTTCTTTGAAAGTTCATAATTTTCAAACAGGAGAGTTTAGCAAAACCTTTCTGGCATTTCAGTTCCCACTGGACTAACCGCTCAGTGTTACCCACCCATGTGTCCCACAGGGGTCTATGAATATGTTTGATGCACAGAAGGTTTTGTTTCTGTGTTATTATCAGTACTGTCAATATTTTTTGCTTTAGACATTTCCAATCATTTCTATACTTTGAGACACATCCTATTTTCAAGGTCATGAACTCATTGGATTCACAAGTAAAAAAAATCAGAAATTAGTTTCAAATGTTAAAACAATCAGACACCTAGAGAAATGTGCTGAGTGAAGTAAATCAGTAAAGTTATGTTAATCTCCTGCTAACTTCAAGGCCTTATATTAGATGCTTTGGGAATATAAATTTTAAAAATATCCTTTCTAATTATTTCATGGGACATTTATGAATTCATTTGGGTTCATTTCCTATTTTTTTTTCAAATATAATCTCGTTTGGATGTAATTGAGTGACTAGATGTGAAAATCCATATGCATTTGGTAAAAGGAAAACTCCATCTAATTCAAAGTAATGTTCTAAAAGTTGCAGTGGCGTTTTATTGAGGAAGTTGTTGCCTGTGCCTATATGTTGGCATATTGGAGATATATATATATAATTTATATTTAAAATATATTTAATTTATATATATATATATATATATATATATATATATATATATATTTTTTTAGCAGTTGGACAATTTCTGGTCTAATGCCTAGATCTTCACCACTTTCAGTTGACTTTTTGTTACAGAATGAGAGAGAGGCATAAGTTTCATTCTTGTACATTTGGAAACCAGTATCCCAGTACCATTTGTTAAAATCATTGTCTTTTCTCCAAAATATGTTTTTGGCACTATGTCAAGGATCAGGTGACTGTGTGGATTTGTCTCTGTGTCTTCTATTCTATCCCATTCTATTCTAAAGAGAAATGGTGTGCACATGTCTATTTCTACACCAATACCAAGCTGTTTTTGTCATTATGTTTCTGTAGAACATTTTGAGATTTGTTATTATAAAGCCTTCAGTATTGCCTTTATTTTTCAGAGTTTCTTTGGCTATTCTGGGTCACTTATTATTCCATGTGAATTTTAGGACTTTTTTTTCTAGTTTTAAGATGAATACCATCGGTATTTTGATGGGGACTCATTGAATCTATACTTAGCCTTTGGTGATAGGGCCATTTTAACAATAATGTTTTCTCTCAGAGAGAAAATAATAAATAAAAATGGATCTTGTGACCATAGAAAGAAAAACAGTAGAGTAGAAGAGAATAGGGGGTGCAGGAAGAGAGCAAAGGTGGAGGTACTGGGCAACGAAAGTGATCAAATTGACAGGTGCATATAGAAATATGTCACAACGAATCACACTATTTTGTTTCGTTATAATGTACCAATAAAAATAAGAATTAAAAAAATGAAAGAATTGTAGTGGCTATGGTTGGAGTTGGGAGGCTTATCATATGTTATTTCTTCCCATGAATGACTTCAGCAGCGCCATTAGAAACTACCAACTGCCTCTGGTAGCCCATGCTTCACCAGTCTGGCAAATGAATGAACAAGAATATGAGACTTCTTACCAATAAAAGGGTTTGTTTTTTATCATAATGTAAGTTCTTATTCAAATAACAAACATAGTTGCCTGGTTATTAGTATTTAAGATTTTTTAAAAAATTGGAAAGTAATTCTCATTTTTAGTAACTTGCTTCAACTTCCCTGTCAAACAGGGGTCTTTATTTTTATTTTTTCTTTGACTTGCAAAAAGCAGGAGAAAGATAAAAAGAATGTGAAGGCATACTTTTCACAATCCTCTTTTACTCTCCCCAGGGTTTGCCTATGTACTTTATATATTAATTTAATGTTAGCCTGGAATATGGATAAAAAATGTGTGTTGATTACTTAAACTGATTTATTAAGTGCTTTAGAAATCTGTTGGATTTTAAATATTAAATAGTAATGTTTTTCCTAAGCTTTATTTATTTATTTTTAACCCTGGGCATTTTGCCACTAAACTACATCCCCAGTCTTTTTCATTTTATATTTTGAGAAAGGGACTTGTTAAGTTGTAAACATCTCACTAAAATGCTGATACTGTCCTCAAACTTCCAAATCCACCCGTCTCAGTCTTCTGAGTTGCTGGGATTACAGGCAGGTGCCACCATGTTCAGTTTGATTTAAAATTTTTTTATAATTTCCATTTTTAAAGTAAGTATCTTTTGCATATACATAATGTTGAGATTCACTCTAGTATATTTGTATATGTATATTAGAAAGTTAGTTCAGATTAATTTCACTGTTTTTTCCTTTTCCTGACTTATCCCAACAGTCCTCCTACATGCTCCCTCCTTCTATTCCCCTGATTTTTTAAGAAAATTTTGAAATCCCTGGATTAACCGATTAACCAATCTCTCTCTCTCTCTCTCTCTCTCCATCTCTCTCTCCATTTCTTTCCCCCTCCACCCTCATTTTCGACTAGCTTCTGCATATCAGAGAAAATATTTGACCTATGACTTTCTAGGTCTGACTTATTTCACTCAGTATTATAGTCTTCTGTTCTATTCATTTACCAGCAAATACCAGAATTCCATTCTTTTTTATTTCTGAGTATTACTCCATTGTGTATGTGCACTACGTTTTCTTTATTCATTCTTCTGTTGAAGGGCACGTAGGTTGTTTCCATAGCTTGGCTATTGTGAATTGTGCTGCTATAAACATTGATGTGATTGCATCCTTATACTGATTTTAAATCATTTAGAAATGCACTGAGTAGTGAGATAGCAGGGTTATATGGTGATCCCATTTCTAAATTTTTGAGGAATCTCCATCACATTGCCTTTCAGAGTGTTTGCTCTAATTTGCAGTCCCACCAACAATGTATGAGTGTACCATTTTTGCCACATCCTGGACAACAATCACTATTATTGTGTTCTTGATAACTGCTTTCCTGACTGGAATGAGATGAAACCTTGATGTAATTTTGATATTCATTTCCCCAATTGCTGGAGATGTTGAACATTTTTTTATATATTTATTGGCCGTTTGTATTTCATCATTTGAGAAGTATTTGCTTAGTTCTTTAGCCCATTTATTAATTGGATTATTTTCATTTTAGTGTCAAGCTTTTGAATTCTTTATATCTGGATATGAATGCCCTGAGGTGCAGGTGGCAAAGATCTCTTCCATCTGTAGCCTCTTTCCATGCCCTTAATTCTTAAGTAAGATTCTTTTTTTTTTCCTTAGAAGATTTAAGTCTAAAGAGGAAACAAACAGAACCAAACTAAAAAGAGTGGTACCAAACAAATTTATCATAGATCCTAAAGATTAACAAGGAGAATATCACCTAAGACTCAAGCAATGTGCCTTTTGGAATCGTTATTGTCCTAGCTAAGCTAGCACAAGGTGCCTAGCTCACAGCTTATTCCACGGAAGTTGATTTGAAGGTCCTGGGCTACTGCTAGGCCATCATTCACTGCAGTGCTTGGGAGTGTGCATTTATAGATCAGTGGTGAGGTACAAATATGTGTACTATTACCAAATAGCTCTCCAAATTCTAAAACACCATTTAATCTCCAGTGTACTTATTTGAGCAGTATTCATTTCCAGAATTCTCTTCTGATGAAGACATATCACTTGGGGATGACACATATTTAGGAAAGTGTAACAGATGACCCAAATCAATTTTAGCATGCTGGAACCAAGACAAAATAATCACTGTACATGTTTTACGGACTGTATTCTCAGTCTATTGGTGCATTTATAAATTATAACATTAGTGTTATAAGTTTGGATCAATGAAATAATAATGACATTTAGCATTCTCCTACTTCCCCAACCTCCTTATCCTAAAAATGAAATAATTTCTTTTGTAGAACTACTAGATCTTAATCCCAGAGAGATATGAAGTAAAGGTAAAATAATTTTGAAATTAGACCTTGGTTGTTGCTGAGCTACTATTTACTCACCCATGAAATGGGAATGATAAAACCTATCTACTTACTCTAGTCTAACAATGAAGGGTAAAAAAAAACATGTAATGTCACCTGTCCAGTACTTGATACAGAGAAGAGATACATACAAGAGTTAGTAGCTGAAATTTTTATTATTATATCATAATCTTTATCACCTACTGGAGGTAATGAATACCAAATTTATATCTTGAATAATACTCTGAAAACCATGACTATTTTGCTGGTTTTAGAAAGTTTTCACAGGAAATTAAATTTTCAATTGGTTTACTAATAAGAGTTGATGAATTTTAGCTAATAGTGTGCTAGGAGACTGGTTTCCTTAAAAGAAAAGTGCCTTTATATATATTATTTAAAGATTTCTGTGGTCTAAATACCACTAGGATAATCAATTTCAAGCTACCAGTTTCATACCATTAGGTTAAAAATTAGAAAGACATGTTCACAATCTGCTCTCATGGACTGGTGCTAGCTGGCTCCTAACTCTAGGTCAACTCAATGATATCCAATTATTGGAATTATCAGTTCAATAAATGACAAATTCCACAAATAACCAACTCATCAAGTGACACATATTTCAAATAACCAATTTACAAAATGACAAATTTTTCAAAAGCTAATTTCCCAAAAGCTAACTTGCAGAAAAATAATGTGCCACATGATCAATCCTCAAGTAATCTTAGTTACAATAACATATCAAATACTTTTAAGAGGAAGTAGAACAATTACTTCAGCCATGATCCCTCCAGAGGCAGGTGAATGCAAGAGCTGAAGAAAACCTTAAAAATATTCAGAAGACAGAGAAATCTACATATATGAAAATCCATTTGAATATTAAATGTGCTGACTGGAATATACGATATCCATGACCCTGACATTCAGCTAAAGTGGACTAAAAACTCCAGTTAAAGTGCTGAGAGGCAATAAACACATTTTGAAAAAAAAATCCTAATCAATCTGGCAATTTTTTCATTTGCTATTTTAATAAACAAATCAATTTTTCAGCAAATTGGATTTATTTGAGTTTATTCCTATCTTTTTTGAGTGTGTGTTTTGCATCTAAAGATTCTGAAAAACAAAGAAACTATTTAGTAACAGCACATTTAGTCACTAGGGTCTGGATATAAACTCCAGGTATGTTTAAAGGGCTATAGTCAATAATATGGATGTCAAATTATTTTAAAATATAACAATGTGCATGAAACAGAGGAAAACTACAGAAGTACAGAATCTAAATTCAAGGGTTTTGTAGTCATGCTCAGAACAATTTAGTTTAGCGGACTTACTCTAAACAAAATTACTAAATAGTTTATTTATCTTGGTCTCATCTCTTTCACAAATTTCCCATTCAGTGACTGTATGTAGCATTTCTGAGCACACTGCAAGCAATGCCAATAGATGCCTTTGGCCACTTGCAAGTTCACACAACCCTTCAGTAGCTCAATCTCCATACTTTCTTTCCACTTTTGCTCTGGTCTAACCCATATCAGGTTATAGCACTTCAGAAATTCTGTTAGAAGAATAGATATTGAGATCAGAAAGGGACCTTCCTGTCTTTTACATTTATCTTCAATTTTACTGGCAGAGAAACTAAATTCTAAACATGAGATGTGATTTCCTGAGAGTCACAGGGGGAAAAGATACCTCATTAGAATTTCACCTGGATACAATATTTATGATCACAATTTATTTGTAGCTCCTTTCAGAAAAAGATGAACTCTGTGTCTTCAACCCTTTCGGTCTTGTCTCACTTTGAGATTTGCTTTCAATAGAATATGACAGACGTCAGGGTGAGTTACCTTAGAGGCTCACCAGGTAAGGAGGTCAGTTTAGTCTTCTAAGGGTGAGAGGTCATATGGAGGATGAAGGCAAGCACCAAATGCCTAGCATGAAAGTGGAACCATCTTGGACATTCCAGACTTGGCTATTCTCCAGCTGAATGAAGTAGAATGGAATGAACCCAGATAAAGAGAGGAAGCCATCCAATTAACACATAGAAGTCTGAGATTCAATTAGTCATTATTAATGTTTAAGTCACTAGGATGTTGGATTGATATGTTACATCGCAGTTAATCAATATTTTTAAAGGCATTATAAATGTTGCATCAAAATACATGCAAATTTTAAAAAGAAAAGTAAATAAGTTAGAATGTCAAGATGAAAGAAAAAGTGAAAATAGTACAAATAAGATGGTACAGGTGGAGAAAAAAAAATAGATTCACTTCTGGGCATATGGTTACAATGTCTAAAACACAGTCAACTATGCCTGAGAAGTGCCATTTATGAAGAAGGGGCACTGTTACCCCATGGCTATTGTAATGGGTTGTTTATTATTATAGTTTGGATCCGAAAGTCCCCCAAAGGCTCATGTATCGAAGGCTTGGTCCTCAGATGATGGAGCTATTGACAGGTGGTTGAGACTTAGGAGCAAGCCCTAGTTAGAGGAAGTAAATCTCTGAGGGTGTGCTTTATCTTATCCCCACCCATTTCCTCTCTCTTTCCTTGCCTGCAGAGTCTCCAGGTGAGCAGGTTTGTTCTACCACACCCTCTGCCATAACATGCAAGGTCCCCATAGTACCAAAACAACAGGTCCAAGCAGCCATGCACTGAAACCTATGAAACTACGAGCCAAAATCAACTTAAACTTCCTTTAAGTTGATTTTCTCAGGTATTTTGTCTCAACAACAGAAAGCTCACTAACACAGTTACATTTTTCAGATTTTTCAAGAAGGAACACTGTCTGCATTTGTTCTCAACAATTTGTTACAGAATATTTATATAGTAAAGAGCCTTGTAAAATAGATACAAGGTCCCCTTAGGAGGGAAGGGAAAGCATGTTTATAACTGGTTTAAAAAATAATTGTAGGGGTTCTGTGTTTGGGATTGAGGTCTCTGATAAACTTCGTGATTGTGGCGTGCTTGGTGGCTAGGGAGTTTCCGTGCAAAGGTACAGAATGCCTGGCTGCTGGGAAACTTCTGTGTAAAAGACATGGGATGCCTGGCCGCTGTAGCAGTGTTCTTCATAAGGAAGCTCTGGGTTAAGAGTTTTATCAGTTTCCACCTTGATCTTAGGCACAACTCCCTGGAATAAAGGAACTTGCTTGCTAGATAATTACAATGTTTCACCAAGCTCCAGGTGCTCCAGGATCTGCCTGCTTAACAGTAACTTTAGACAATGGACTTTCGTGAGAGCTTCACAGAATTCCTGACATTGCATATTGTAACTGTGAAATGCAACTGCAGAATAAGCAACCTTACTGATTCTCTAAACAATAATGTAGTTATGGTGCTAATGGCCTAATGTAACCTATTGATATAAATAATAGTGGTCACTTGGACAAGGAGTAACCTTCCTGCCTTTGTACCTTCTTTCTGTGTCTCCCCTTATTATTATTTCTTACAAATTTTGAGTTTCCTGAAGTCAGGTTTTGTTCCCTACAAACAACCCGCTGTGTATCCAGGAGTCATCTATTTCTTTTGGGTGGGCCCAGAAGACAGTATGGTGGAGAGAGGATCCAGCAATCAATGTGCTGAGGTGCATGCTGCTTGGCATGATATGAGTAATGCAGTCGTGGGCTTCTGACCCAGAGGTCTTGGGTCCTCTGGCAGCAACAGTGATAATTTGTGGTACTAACTTGTTAGCTTGCAAGAATAAAACAATATCAAACCCTTTACAGTTTGATCATACCAACAATAAACACCAAACTAAGGTTGTTTATTTGTTTTTAAAAAATGTGGTTACATATCATCCATTAAAGCAAGAGAGGGAATAAAAGGATATTTGATTCCAAAGCCAATACTCTCTCCTTTATTATACATAGTTGGGAATTTTATGATAAGACCTTAACAAAGTGTTAGCAATTGGTAATGGTTTTATTCATTATTCCTTTCATAAGGGAAAATGTATTAATATAAATCATAATTAGTCCAAGGATGATTGCAGGATTAATTAGATGAATGGAAAAAAATGGTGGCAGGAATTTCTAACTTTCCCCAATTTCTACTATTCAGCGAGCTATGTATACCATATGCAATATGGCATGAAGGTAAGAGTAAGGCTTTGAAGTTAGGGAAAACCAGATTCAATCATGATGTTCTATCTGCTAAGTTGTACAACTTTGGGCGGGTTATATTCTTTTATTATCTTTGGCTTCCTCATTTCTAAAATGGTGCTAAATTGTACAAATATAGGAATTGGACTATACTGTTTTGAGGAAAAATTTTTGACCTTTTTATCACACACTCAAAACAACTCAATAAATTATAACCTCCCTTATCATTTTGTGAATGGTTAACACTGGTTCTTTTCCTATAAATGTGTAGATGCCAATGGCTTTTTGTTTTCCTCAGCTGTTATCAAAGGGAGCCCACAAGACAAAATGACTGAAAAGTCACTAAATTACTTCAATATTAAAATGCAAGCTTCATGAGAATAAGATATTGTGACTCTCACCTCTCTACCCCAGGAATGAGAACAATGTCTAGGACACAGAAGATGCTCAGTAATTGTTTGCTAAGTAAGTTAATTGAAATGAGGCTAATCCAGAAGGCTAATCCAAAAAGAGAGACAGGCTTCAAATACACATTTGATGAATGTCACTGAGTAAGTATCCCTTTTATGAGCCATGACATCTCAGGTCTGCCTTGGAGCCCAAGACAGCACCAAAAACTTGCCTTGAAGGCAAAAGTACCTGCAAGGAAATTGAACAGACTGCAATGAATTGGGGAATGCTGTAGCACAGAGAAAGGACTGTTCAGAAAATCACAAATGCCAAAGGCTTGTGCTATTCATCCACAGATTTGAAGGAGACTGCAGAGAATGTAAATCTCAGATGCCTCCTAGGCATACTTGATAACAACATAGGACAGTGATAATAATATCCCAGAAATTCTAACTTTTATCTTACAAATGGAAAAATGGCATTTTTGGTTATTTTAAAAGAAATCTAATCTTATTTGTGAAATAAACACAGGATCTCAAGAAAAAAAAAATAAGAAGAAAGAATCATCAAAACCTTGTGCATATAATGACTATTAAAAAACACATAATTTTAAAGCTAAAAAATGTTCATCATTTCCGAATCCTCTTTAATGATGAAGAAGCAGAGACCCAGGGAACCTGTCAACTTTGCAGTCACGTTCCAGGTCACTCGTCTATAAATTGATGACTAAAAAAGAAAAAGAATGGATCCCACCTATCAGAAATGCATCACCGGCTCCCTCTTGCAAACCTCCTGCCTGTCTGCTAATTAGTTAGCATCGATCCAAACCTGTTTAAGCCAAAAGCATTTTCCAGAACTGAGAGTCCCAACGATTTTGGCTTTTTAAGTATCAGAGTTAAAAATAACTTTTATAGAAACATCACACAGGGGCAAAACCCAGTGCACATTTGGCCCTTGAATTTCAGGGAAATAAGCTTGTCTTCTCTGAGGAATTCCAGCTTCTCACCATAGCACAGATGTGGTGTGCCAGATCAAATCCATCGTAACTAATAGTGAAAAATAAAAACCCTGTAAACAATTTCTTTTCCCCTACAAAATGAAGAAAAATTAGAACCAGCAAGAACTTAAATGTATTTAACTTGGACTCATTCGCCTGAGTTGGAAAGCTTCGTGTTTGGAATCATATTGCCTCGGCTCTAGATGATTCATTGGAGTCTGTTGACTAGGTATCTGGCAAACACTCCAGACCGTGGCTACTGGCATGCATGTCTAACAGATGTTAAAAAATGAAAGGCTGACAGTTCTATGGTATAATTAAATCTCTCCTTATTTCTCAAGTGCTATTTAATTTAATTTTAATCAAAAGTGATAACCATTCATAATGGTGGTGATAGTGACATTCATATTTTATGTAAGGCATTACCTGTCGTGATTTAAGAAGTTGTGCGATAAAAAAAAATCCCTTAGCTAAGTTTATTTAATACTTCAAAAACATCAGAAAAGCAATGAAGTTATTCAAGAAAGATAAAGCTTTAAGTGTTCTCATGAAACATTAAAACAAAAAATGATCTCCTTTGTCAGTTTTCTAACTTTGTAACTAAAATGGGAGGGACCATTTCCTTGGAAAGACTATGATGTAAATATACTTACTATAAAGGGGTGACTTTTATTTTCCAAAGCTGATTAAAGTATCTGAGCAGATAATTCAAGGCACTCAATAGCACAGAAGTTACTGAGTTTAACTCCATGATATTTATTCTATTGACTTGGTTATGAGGATGGCTTAAATATACACAATACTTAGGATGCATTTCAGAACTACAAGGGACATTAGGGATGCACTGATATGACCTTGAAATTTCATTAATGAGGCAGATAGAAACAAAATAGTGGGTGTGATTTACCAAATACCTATTGAAAGGTAAGTGGAAGAACCAGAGTGACAGCAGCAAATGCTTGCTTAAATTGTGTCCTAAAGAAAAATATTATAATAAGAATATGTCACCTATTAATATTATTTTGAAGTATGATGGGGGCTAATGGTTCTCAGTAATATTTCCTGCTCTATTACAGCTAGGTTCTTCAAAGACTAGAACTTTCTGGCCTCCTGAGTTAGAAAGGGTCATATAAATAGTTCAGAACAATGAGTTATGTTCAGAATGAATAAGTGTGTCACTTCATAGTTGAGCCACCAATGGCCAATTGTGAAATATTTTGGCACTTTCTCTTTTCCTTAGTCACAGTGTTCTAGATCCGGGGTCTCTCCATCATGAATCCTAGAGTCAAAATATAAATGAAACCCAGCAGAGTCCTAGCCAACCCACAGAAGAAAAGAAGCATCAGTCATTTCTATTAGATCAATTTCTACTTGTTATCACAGCTAAATCTAACTTACCCTAACTGAGAGAATAACTGAATAACTGCTACTTTTACAAACTTAGGCTGGGGATGAAATATTGCTAGTCTCCTTTTCTCCATCAATCACTATCAGCACTGAGAAAGAAAAGCCATTTGAAAAAAAATTTTTAAATACTACCAGATATCATTAATAAAATCTTAATTCTAAATCACCTTACACACATTTTCCCCAAATTTCTCCAGCTAGATTATCCCATGTAAAAATCTCAATATGCTGTCCTTAGATCCACATCATCTTTATCATATTTTTTTCCATTTTTTTCTAATTATCTACTATAGCAACAGTCATAAAGGCTCAAATTATTAACCATTTACTATATGCCAGACATAATTCAAAGACTTCTAATTCTGCTAATTTAATTCTAACAAGCTCCCCATTAAATAGGTAAAGGGAGGTTAAGTAAAATTTCCAAGGCCACCTAAGTAGTAAAGTACATAGCTAATTCCAAATCTAGATAGTTTAGCTCTGGAGTTTATACTAATCATTTATCAATATTGTACAACAGTGTACCTTGTTTGAAGATTTAGAAAGGATTAATATGTTTTGACTAGGAAGTCGTGTACTAGTTGAACAATTTTACAATTGAGTCATTGGTTCCTAGTCAGTAAGTATATTTACTTAATAAATATAATACATTTATTTACTATATATACACAGTCACTATATTTGTAAAATCGCCAAAACTGGAATAGTTGAATATTTACAAGCTTTCAAAAAAAAATTCTTGGGAATATGCTAATAAGATGACAAAAGATAGGGGAAGGCAATTCCTAATAGCACTCCTCTGAACCATATCAAACGTTAAAAATCAAGTCTTCATAGATACTTCCACATTCATATATGGACAATGAAGAGCAGACTGAACACCAATCCCTGCATAAAACTACAAAACTTCATGTAGAATTTAAACAACCACCTAAAAAGAAAAGGAAGAGCAAGGAAGAGCAGAGAGATGAAAGAAAGGTGCTTAACACAAGTAATTTTCCATCTCTATACCTTTTAACACGATGTCAACTTTACAGTCACGTTCCAGGTCACTCGTCTATAAATCGATGACTAAAAAAGAAAAAGAATGGATCCCACCTATCAGGAATGCATTCACTCTGGGGGAAAAAATGGTTACTGGTATACAGGAGAAGTCCTTATGTATTCTATCTGGGAAAACAAAAGAGTCAAGATGGGAAATTATGGACTCTAGATGGAATAAGTCCAAGAAGAAAGTCACCAACTTTTCCTAGCCACACACCTGCCCAACTTTCAATCACACC
This sequence comes from Callospermophilus lateralis, assembly GCF_048772815.1. Taxonomy (NCBI): domain Eukaryota; kingdom Metazoa; phylum Chordata; class Mammalia; order Rodentia; family Sciuridae; genus Callospermophilus; species Callospermophilus lateralis. The sequence continues at coordinate 104,206,883 of NC_135313.1, read as the reverse complement.
TGGGCTGAACTGGCTTAGAGCAGCTCATCCAAGGACTGAAGAGTTAAACTGTATCTGAGGCTGCAGGTACAGGAGGAACAACTCTTCAGTATGAAACCAACAACAACAAAAAATCACCTATTCAAACCAAAGGAACATCAGTCCCTGGAGGAAAATGACAGAATACAGAATCTCAAGAACTCAATATTCCTAATGCCTAGAATAAAACGGCTTCAAAGCAATCTACCTAGATATAGAGAATCGCTTCATAATGATCAGAGGGTCAATTCGTCATCAAGCTGTAAGAAGCAGAAATGCATAAATTCCCAGTAACAGAGCTTCATAAATATGAAATAAAAGTTGGCACAATTAAAGTTAGGAATAGGAAATTTCCATAAAATAGTTACAAACTTTAACATCACTCTGTTGGTACTTGATATAAGACCTAGAAACACATATAGGCAAGGTGAAGAAGGATATGCTTGACTGTTATGGTTTGAATGTGAGACGTCCCCCAAAAGCCCATGTGTAAGACAATGTAAGGAGTTTAGAGGAGAAATGATTAGGTTCTGAGAACCTTAATCCAATTACTGAATTAATCTCTTGATAGGAATTAACTGAGTGGTAATTGAAGGTGGGTAGGGGTGGGTCACTGGGAGTGTCTCTTTGAGATAGATATATATATATATATATATATTATATATATATATAATATATATATATATATATATCTTATCTGAGTCTCTCTCTCCATCCTGATCATCATGTGAATTGCTTACCTTTGCCATACTCTTCTGCCCTGATGTTCAGCCTCACCTCCAACCCTGAGGAATGGAGCCTGCTGTCTAGGGACTGAGACTTCTGAAACACTGAGTACCCAAATAAGCTTTTTCTTTTCCTCCTTGGATCTTTTAGTCACTGCATCAAAATAGCTGACTAAAACAATGACAGTCAAACATCTGGATTTAATGAATATACATGCACAGAGAATTATACCTTAAAAATTTTAAAAATGAATTATTTTCAAGTACCCAAAATGTTTAATAGAATAGAACACACAAATCTTAACACAAGTCTCAATAAATATAAATCATTTGAAACCATATTGAGCATGTTCTCTGACCATGACAAAATTGAATTAAAAATAAAATAAGAAGATATTGCAAAGTCTCTGAAATTTTGGGACATTAACAACATACATTCAAATAGTCATTGACATAAAGAAGAAATCATACTCGTGAACTTTGCAACTTTAGGGTCATGTGTATTGTCTTTTACATGCTAAATAAATTGAATTAAAAGCAAAAAATATCTAAAGGAAAAAGTAAATTACAGATACATTGGAATATATTGTGAACTAAGTAATAATGAAAAGGAATCATAACAATATTTATAGAATGCATCCAAATCTATGCTTCAAGGGAAATTCAGAGTTTTCAATTTCTATTTTAGAAAATGAGGAATCATCTAAACTTCTACCCAAAGAAATAAGATAAAAAGGAAGAGAAAGCTAAATCCACAGAAGCTGAAGAAGGAGAGAAAGATAGAAGAAAAAATAAAGATATAAAGCAGAATGTTTTTAAAATCTGCGAGACAAATTAGATATACCTCTAGTCACAGTGACAAGGAGTGAAGATAGAAGACACTAGTTTCCATATCAGGAATGGAAGGACAAACACTAGAGATACAGAAAAAAATATTATGAACAACTTTATTTCAATAAATTTGAAAACCTGCCTGAAATAAATACATTACTTGAAAGGCATAAATTGTTCAAACAGAAAAAGACCAAAAAAGTGAACTTCTTTATATTAATGAAAAACTTAAATTCAAAATGAAAAATTCTTTCATAATGAAGTCCCCAGGCTCAGGGGGTTTATTTGTGAAGCCATATCTGGTTGCCCGGCCCCATAATGGGAGAAGGAATCAACTATAAAGGGCAGAAACTCTTCAGAGTAAGGAACATCAGGATATTGGGATTGCAATGGAAGACTAGGGTTTATAATTACCAACATTCATCAAAATCCACAATTCAAATGGATCTATTTTATTGCATGTAAATAATGCCTTAATAAAATATTTTTAATAATTAAAAAACATTAAAGAAGGATATAAACTTAAAATTTCATGAGCTATTTTCAGTTTGCCATGCAATATTTTGGCAAGATCTCTAGGACTGTGCATCAGATGAGTTTTTGTAAAACATTATAAAATTACCAATCAGGAAAGGCAAGTCTATAATAATCATATATCAGCTTTTATTTTATAAGTGGCTTAATACAGGGAAAAAGGAGAATTAGACTCAAAACACATAATTTTAATCTAGGGAAACAGTGTTAACAGTTTTTTTTTCCTAATAGATCTCTAAAGACTCTGACAAAAATTAAAAATAAAAATAAAAATAAACAACACCCTTCTCTTTTCAAGTTGGTTACTGTTACTGTTACAATTGGTTCCTCCTGAGACAATAGATTTCTGTTTCGTGCACACTCTAATACTATCGGGAAATGCCAAAACTCAGCAATTGCACAGGTGAATCATATTGAGGATAGTTCAATAATATGTGGAGACAAAGAAATAATAAGAGGTGGCTTACTGATCTGATATACATCAACAATAGTGGAGAACCAGGTCAAATAAAACAACCAAACAGAACACCCCTTTCAGTTCTGTTCCTAAGGCAACCAAAAGAAACTAAGTGGCAAGATACTTCTTCACTTGGATTTCAGGTTCCTCATCTAAAAAATGAAGTCATTTGGATTTGATAGTTTCTAAGACCCTTTTCCAGCTGAAATATTTTATAATTTGAAGTCACTAAAAGATACTATGACACAGAAATTAATTCTGAGACTAAGCATAAGTTTCACAGAGCCAATCGTGAAATGTCTATGTCAAGGTTTCCCCAACTTTAAATTTATAAAATAGTTAAATTCTAAAATTAGCCTCTTACTTTTCAACACAGTGAGACTATCTTTTGTATTTTGTTAAGGAATTTATGAAAAGGGAAGAATAAAAATAAATAAAAAATTGGCATATGTACTGCTTCTTATGAAAATCATATTTTAATTTCAAAAAATAACAAAATATCAAATTAAAGCATATATCTTTATGTTTAATTTTTGAAAATCTGACTTCCTTTTTATTCTTTTCTTATTGCAACACTGATTAATACAAATTTTATCCCTGTACTGCTTTTTGGAGTGTTTGTAATGATTGGTCAGCTCTGCATGATCCGCTTCCTGTACCCTAGTTGAGAAGTCGCTGTGCTAATGAACTCTCAGCCTTCTTCCCTATGACCCAGCTGATATTATCTTTGATCTTCTTCTTAAGTCATCCAGCCAATAGGAAAATATTGTCTGTCTCTGAGAACAACTGAACTACTCTTAAAAACAACAAATGTAGTTAAGGTCACAAGACAACTAGAACTCTCGTGTGAGTGGTGGAAATGTAAAATGGTATAAATCTTGGAAAACAGCTTGACAATAACAAAGGTATTCCTGACAGCTTGCTTACTCACAAGAAATTAAATAATATACACAAATATGACTTAAATATTCATTGCACTTTTACTCAAAATTGCACAAAAATTTCCCAAATGCCCATCAACCAGTAAACAGATAATCAAATTGTGATATATTCTATATATAGTGCTCACCAATAATAAGCAACAAACTACTGATCCATGCAACATCCTACACAAATATCAAATTAAAAAAATACATTAAGAAAAAAAATCCAGATAGAATAGAATCTGTCATCTATTAGTGCATTTTTTTTAAAAAAAACATATTTTTAGTTGTAGTTGGACACAATATCTTTACTTTTATGTGGTGCTGAGGATTGAACCCAGGGCCTCACACGTGTGAGGCAGGTGCTCTACCACTGAGCTACAGTCCCAGCCCTTCTATTAGTGCATTTATGTAAAGTTATGGAACAAGCAAAAGAAATCTATAGTGACAGAAATTGCATCAGTGATTACTTTGGGTAAAGGACAGTGGTGGTTGTTGCAAAGCAATGGTTACATTCATTTATTGTCTGTCAGACTTATCAAACTGTATATTTAAAATGTATGCATTTTAGCAACTAGGTGTGGTGGTGTACAGCTGCTCGGAAGGCTGAGACAGAAGAATCGCAGGTTCAAAACCAGCCTCAGTCACCTTGAGGTGCTAAGCAACTCAGTGAGACCCTGTCCCTAAATAAAATATACAAAATAGGGGTATGAATGTGGCTCAGTGGTTGATTGCTCCTGAGTTTAATCCCTAGAACCAAAAAAGAAAAAAAAGTCTACATTTTATTATTTGAAAATCATGCTATATAATGTTAATCTTAGGTAAAAATAAAAATATGTATTCCAAATTTAGACCTTTCCTTTGTAAAACTGGACACATTAAATTTTACTCACAAACAGAATAATTCAAAAATACTTACTGCATGTTTTAAAGAATCAGCATAAAAAGGAAAATTATATTAGAACAAAGTACTTGCTTATGAAGTTGATTTAATATAAGTAGCCATTTTTAAATGGTTTGCTTTGAAGTAGAAGTGATATGTTACATTTATACTTCCTTTTTCTAAAACTGCATGTTAGCTAAAGGAAAAATTTTGACAGATTATTCTATGGTTACTTTTACTATTTCTAATCTAATAGTTGTGATATCTATCTATCTATATAAACTCATACACACATGCATATATATGTGTATATATAATTATATATTATACATAATTTACTAATGTGCTGATACATATCATCAAAATATCTGGTTAAGTGCCAGCTCCATTAGGGGATCAAAATGGTGCACATTATATATCTGACAATACCTGGCAGGAAGCCTTATGTTACTGAAAATATATGGAATTGCATTAAACTGAATGGAAATGAATCAGAACAGTGTGACACAGTACAAAGGGAACTGGGCTGGTATTTAGGAAACTTCTGTTCTGATTCTGATTCTGGCTCTGTCTCTTAGATGCTTGAAATAGTCATTTCATTTCTCTGTACTTCAAATTCCCCATTCACGGGGTGAATGTATTAGGCCTGACTTTGTGCTCAAACACTGATCTGAAAGCTAGGAATAGTTGTTCCCTAATATCATGCAGAAACCAGTCAAGTGGAGAAACATAATATTATGAGCTATACTACAACAGTACAGCAAGTGCCATGATGAAGAACAAGAAGGAAGGCATAAACATAGGCTGCAAGATTCCTGCCTCCACCTAAGTCTGGAGGAGGCACAGAGGGCAGACTGAGAAGCATTCCAGATTTTACCACTGAAACCACTTACATAGGCGGTCGGCCACAGCATCTTTACTGGTGAAGGAAATCATAACGTAGAGTGAGAGAGGGACAGATTCCACAGCTGTATTACATGCTGGGAAAGAGCAGTCTTTATTATCCTTGGTTAACTATGATCTTCCCTGTCTTCTACCTGAGGTTTGAATGCAGCCATGAAGGCCATTGATAGAGGAATATGGATAACTGCTCGGGCTTGGCTTAGTACCAAGCTGGTAATGGGGAAGTGGAAGGCCTACTTTTGAGTGTTCCTTCTTCCGTTGCATTCTTCCTATGCCGTAAACTGGGCCCTGTCAGCAAATGGTGGCAGTCTCTACGAAAAGCAGAAGTACTTTGCACTTGCTCAAAGGCAGGTTGTCTGCCGCAGTCTGGCTGGGCACAAATCATGAGCCACTGAAGCAGGAACAAATTTTATTTCTGAACTCCACCAGCACACTCCACACATACTCCCCGGGAACTCTCCCTAACGCCAGGCGGCTCCTCCAGGAACTACCAACCGGAAAATCCCTCCTCCGGCACTTCCCCAACCAATGCGAATTCTTCAGGAATCCCCGCTAGAGCTCAACTGGAACTCAATGGGAACTCCGTGAGAACTCGCTGGCGTCACCTCTCAACCACTACTTCTGGCAAAAATACCATGCGTCATCCCGGACTCGGCTGTGGCCCTCAACAGTTGTCCTGGGGGTCACAGAAGCATGAAATAGCTTGGCCTAGATTGCCACTGTAGGGATCCTTCCCATGGGATGCCCTGCCAATGTAGACAATCACCAGGAAGAATGCAAGCTAGCGGCTAGCTCCCAGAGTGCTGATTCTATGTCCAGGTGAGTCGAAGTTACAGGCAGTCCCTACAAAACGAAACTTTGAAGAAAAGCATCTAAAGAAAACCATCTAAAGAAGCATAAGAAAACACAAACAAAATGAGGAGATATAAACTAATGTCACTAAACATGGATGAAAGGAAGGAAAGGGAAAGGAAAAGCAATTTTAATACTAGACAAAAGAGAGGAAAAACAATATGTGAAAGAGTGTTTCAACAGTTTAAAAGGAAAGGGAAGTCTTTTTATTGTTTTGGTATCAGGAATTGAATCCAAGGGCACCTAACCGCTAAACCACATCCCCAGCCCTTTTTTTATGTTTTATTTTGAGACAGGGTCTTGCTAAATTTGCAGGACCTTGCTAAGTGGCTGAAGCTGGATTTGAACTTGCAATCTTCCTGCCTCGACCTCCCCAGCTGCAGTGATCACAGGTATGTGCCACCACACCTGGCCTACATTTGTCTTAATAAATGTCAATAAGGCATGTGATAAAATTCAATACCTACTCTTACTAAAACCTTCTGATATATTAGAAATGGAAGAGGAATGTTCAATATTTTAAAAAGTATCTCAGAAAATCCCATAAGAAACACTGTATAATTTAACTGAGCAGTGGAAATTTTAATTTAAAAATAAGAATAAAGGGCTGTGCATGTGGCTCAGAGGTAGAACACTTGCTTTACATGCTCAAGGCCTTGGGTTCAATCCAAGGCCTTGAGCATGTAAAATAAAGCACTGAAAAATAAAGGAAGGAATGAAGAAGAAGGTAAATTTAAGCAAATGAAATATATGTAGCTGAGAAAAATAAATAAAATTCTATTTATACATATAATTATCTAAAGCATCTACTATGAATTATTAAAATTCATTAATTTTTCTCTATAATTCTTGAACAAAACATCAATGTCTGAAATTCTGTTGATTGCTATGAATGTATAACAGAGAAATATAGATTAATATATTCTTTACAATAGCATCAGTCATATAAATTACCTAAAAATAAATATTTTTTACATAAAGAAGAATTTTACAAAAGTACTTTATGACTAAGAGTCCTTAAAAAAGGTTTTATAAATAGAGAGCTATCTTGTATTCAGTGAAGAGAGAATGAAATATTAATGTTTCAGTTCTTTTGAAATTGAATGAGACACTTAATGTAATCCTAACTGTATTATGCAGATTTCTGTCACTATACCAAAATACCTGTGTTGATCAACGTATATAGAAATATTTATTTTGGAGTCTCCTGTACATGGTTGATAACCCTTGTTTTGGGTCTGTGGTAAGGTAGCACATCACAGTAGGAATGCCTGAGACAGCAAAACTGTTGACATTTAGGAGCCAAGGACCTAAGAAAGACAGAAAAGGAGGCTAGAGTCCCAGGATCACCTTAAAGGCCACATCCCCCATGACCTAAGGACCTCTCACAATGCCTCACCTCCTGAAGTGCCAATAGTGCCATACTGGGTACCAGGCCTTTAGCACACAGGCCTTTGGGGAACATCTAAGATCCTTACAATAGCACTAACCAAACTTCAAGGTCATTTTTAAGTGAAAATATACACATAGAACCTAAAATGTATAGATGTATAGATGATCAAAGAGTCCCATGGACAAGTCAATCACCAAAAAAAAAAAACTATGAATGTAAAATTATCTTCCCTGATCCAAGGATTTATCACAATCTGCAGTAATGACAAAAGGAAGGAACTGGACGTGGATAGAGCATAGAATAACAAAATGATAGCGAGCCCAGAACATGAAATAGCAAATAGACTGTACAATAAAACTACTGCCACAATTATTAGAAGGAACAATGTAAAATTGGTCCCCATCCTAGCGTTGTATGCAAATATAAATTCCAGTTGGATTAAAAATAATGTCAAAAATAAAACTAAAAATTTTCAAGTCAAGCCAGATGCAGTGGCACACCCCTGTAATTCCAGTGACTGAAGGCTGAAGCAGGAGGATCTCATGTTCAAAGCTAGCCTAAGCAATTTGGCAAGGTCTCAAACAACCTAGAAAACCTCAAAATAAAAAATAAAAAGCTGGGGAGGTGGCTCTGAGGTTAAGGGTGCCTGGGTTCAATTCCTAGCACAATTTTTTTTTCCAAGTCAATATTACAGCACTCTAACATCATGTATAAAAAAATATTCTGTAACCAAGCTACAAACTAAGAAAGATTTGATAGACTTAAATATTTAAAACCTAATACCTCCTATTTATCTATTCACCCAAGATAGAGAGAAAAGACGTTTCACACCTAGGAATAGCTATTTGCAATATAAACTATGTCTAACAAAGAATTAGTGTCCACAATATATAAAGATTCTTCATACTAATAAGAGAAAAAAAAAGAACAAAAAATTGAAAGGTACTTTATAAAGAAGTAGCCAGTCACTATATAAAAAATATTTGATCTATTATTATTTTATATAGCAGGGAAAGGAATTAATATTAAAAGAAATAGAGCACCTTCTAAGAAACTTACATTGATCATGTATTTGTGCATTACTGACTTCCTTGAGACAATCCTACCAATTACATTGTTTTAAAGCCATTAAATGCTGTCTTTGATTTCTTAAAACAAAACAAAACAAAACAAAAATTTGATCTAAAAATAATCAGGGATTTTTCAAATTAAAACCACAATGAGATAACATTGGTTACAAACGGACTGCAAAAAACTTAGTTTCTGAAAACATGTACTATAAAGGTCAAGGACACTCACATAGTGCTAGCGGGAGTGTGAATGTGTGAGAACATAAAACAAAATAGAAATCCAAGAAAAAATGGCACTGTTTGGGAGAAGTTAAAATATTTGTGCCATGAACTCTGGGAACTCCCTTTCTAGTTTCATACCATAAAAATACTCTTGAATATAGATGCCAGAATATAATGGCACTGAGTGAAATAGCAAAATGCAATGTTAAGGTTTGGATATGAGGTGTCCCCCAAAAGCTCATGTGTGAGACAATACAAGAAGGTTTAGAAGAGAAATAATTGGGTTATGAGTCTTAACCCAATCAGTGAATTGATCCCCTGATAGGGATTAAGTGAGTGGTAATTGAAGTGGTAGGGTGTGGCTGGAGGAGTTGGAACTGGGGCTTGGCTTTGGGTATATTTGAATGGCGTTTCTCTCTCTCTGCCATTGATCATCCTGTGAGCTGCCTCCCTCTGCCACACTCTTCCACCATGATGTTCAGCCTCACTCACCTCAAGCTCTGAGGAACAGAGCCAGCCTTCTATGGACTAAGACCTCTGAAACCATGAACCCTAAATAAAACTTCGCTCTGCTGTAGTTGTGCTGGTCAGATCATTTAGTCCCAGCAATGTAAAAAGCTGACTAAAATAAAAACTGGTACCAGAAGTGGCACAGCTTTGAGGAATATACTTGTATCTGGAGAGTGGAGTTTCTCTTTCTCTGCTTCCTGATCATGATGTGAGCTGCTTTCCTCTGCCACATTCTTCCCCCAGGACGTCCTGCTTCACCTTAAGCCCTGAGGAATGGAGCCAGCCTTCTATGGAATAAGACCTCTGAAACTGTGAGCCCCCAAATAAACTTTTCCTCCTTTTTAATTGTTCTAGTTAGATCTTTATTCACAGTAGGAAAAAAAAACCTGACTAAAACAACAAATATATCTCAAATATTTATCAGTGATAAGGTAGATTAAAATCATGTTTATATGATGAAAAATATATACATGAGTGACAATGAATAAAATGTATGCACGGTAACATAGATGACTCTCAAGAACATAATGTTGAGTAAAGAAAAGCATAGAAAACTAAGTCATAGAGCTTTTAAAAAATATATAGAACTAAATGGGATACTATTTTGAGATGGAAAATATGGCATGAAACATAGATAATCAAAGGAAAAAACATTTCATGAGTATAATAGGTAAATAAGAAGTATAATAAAATATGAGAGGTTGTAGGAGTCATCAAATCTGCTATGCCATGAACTAGAGAGTTGATTATCTCACTTCCGTGCGACTGAGGAACCGGACTCCACAGACTCCAGGAGAAGGACAGAGGAGTACATTTTACTAGTTATGGAGAGAGAGATGATGTGCATATTCACACCTCTCTGTCACCCATACCCTCTATCACCTATGAACCTTGGGTAACCCTATATGATAAAGGTGTTAGGTATGGGAGTCTCTGCATGCTAGGTCATTTCTAACACTTTAGCATCCTATCAAATGTTAAGAGTTGAAATAATTTTTAGAAATGCAGAGTTTAGAGGTAAGGTGACATCAGTATCCATGTATTTCCATGTGTCCAGCAAGTTCACAATTGTATTAAGGTCTGGAAAATATGGGGGCATTGATTAATGCCATCATTGTTTTAGAAGTAAAAAACTTACCTTAATTTTTAATCTAGTTAGTCATGTGTTAAGGTCAGTGGTAGTAGTCTCTGATTGCAGTTTCTAAATACTGTGGATAGGAGTAAATTGAGATAAAGATATTCTTATCCTCAATGTTAAACTAATTATCATTGTTCCTGATTCTAAGCTATCAGGTTCAAACATCCTCCAATCAATAACCTATCACTCAGAGAACAAGCATTTCTTAAGTATTATGCATAGCACTGCATATGCTACTGGTACACAAGCTGTTGATCAGTGACTCCAGAAGCTCTGGAATCAATGGTCCAGGCTACATCTTGCAGGTGTGATATCAACCACTTGGCCTCCCAGGCAGGAATGGCAGAATTCAAACTCTGCTTCTTTCATTTTCACCTGAGTGGTCTTATATCATCATATTTTTCATTTGTCCTCTCTTATAATACCCTCATTTCTGTAGATGAAGAAGGGCTTGGAATGGATGTTTTCAGGAATACCATTAAGCCTTGGAATCTTCTGGAAAATTTAAGCTTGAAAATATATAACATAGTCCTGCTGTTCAAGCTTTTTAAGGCTTGGAGAGATAGTTTTGACCCTTTAAATCATTTTATTTCCTTTAAAATCTCTCTCCTGTCCAATCTAGTAGAGAAAATCAAATACAATGAACAAGATAATACAAAGATCACCTGAAGCCCTCCAAATGGCTGAGATGGAAACCCAGTTACTTTAGATTCCTGGTTAATCTCATGTCATGAAGTGCTGCCCAAACTCCCAGGGAGTTAGTGGAGAGTATCTTTGTCTCTTAGCAACAGGCCTTTTTTGAGTTGGAGATAACTTCATGGAAACCTATTCACCCAGAAATAGAAGGAATGTAAATACATGTTCTGAGACACTAAAGCATATTTCTCAAGCTCTCCTTTCATTTGATGAGAACATTTTTAAAATGTATTACCTCATTTCTTACCTTTTAACACTGAACATTTTTTAAAAAATATTACCCTGGAGACCGAGTAGCCATGGACATCCTAAGCACATTGTGCCATAATATAGTGATGTCTTCAACAAACAAAGCAGTGTAGAACTTCTCCCTCCCATATTACATCCCCAGTTGAGATTGCTTTTCCATACAGGAAGGTTTTTTTTTTATTTACAATGTCAAAGTAATTTTCACACATAATATCTAACATTTATATTGAGGTGAGAATATTTGCTATGATGAAAACTTCCCAAATTATTTGATCACATGAAAATTATATTATTTTTTTTCTCTTAGTATTTGACTTCTGGTAGTTTATCACATGCTTAATCTTTAGAATGTCTTAATTTTTTAAGACAGTATATATAAAACATTGAAGTTTATTGAGTTTACAGATCTCAAGTATACACCTAAGTGTACAACCGCATGACTAAAATTCTGATCAAGAAAATTCTCAAGAATACCAGAATGTTCCCTTGAACTTATTCATGAGAAATAACCCCTTTAGATATAATCATCATTCTAACTTTCTTTATTAATTTACTTTGCCTGTCCTTGAACATTGCAATTTGGATCATATAATGTATATTCTTTGTGAGGATATTTTTGCTCCATGTAATCATAATGCTTGTGAGGGTCATCCATGTTATTTCATTAAATTATTATATTTAATTGCTGTATAGGTGTCTATGGAATGAAATATACCAGAACTTATTTATCCATTATTTTACTTGTGGAGAGTTGGATTTTTTCCAATGTTTTGATATTATAACTAAGACTACTAGGTACTTACATTTTAGAAGACATATGTATTGTATTTTCTGGATCACATGCTATAGGAATGGATGGATAGCATTTAGTAAATTCTGTTAAATCGCATTTCAAAATGCATGTAACAATTTTTTATTCCCAACTGCAATGTATGAGAATTACCCCTGCTAATACTTTGTGTCATCAACCTTTACTTCCTCTCTCTTATTTTGAACTTTAACCTTTCTATGGGTATGAGAATGGAATTATATGGTTTAATTTAAATTTTGCAACAACTTTCTCCAGGTGATCTTGGGCCAGCCCACTTCTTCCCCCTTTATCAGGATGGTTCTCAAAAATAACTAGAACATGCTAGGCATATCAAATTTTGAGACAAAGAAGGGCTGGCCAGAACAGATCAGGCTCTGTTACAGTTTCTCTTTAGAAACAGAGTGTCCACTGATGCTTTAGTTCAGTGAGTTACCTTGCCCCGCGGTATAATCCAGGTGGGCTGCTTTCTAGCACCCTGCAGTGTGGTGCAAGTGGGACACACGAACATGAGGTTCTATCCACCCTGGCAGCTTTCCTGAGCTTGAGGGACTGGCCCCAAATGAATCCCAGGCTTCCACTGTCCCTTGCTGCCGATATGCTAAATCCTTCCACATAACTTTTGACTGCATGGGTGTTCTGTCTCACCAAATCAGACAAGTTAAAAGCCAGTGCATAATGAGCCTGCTTCACAATTTTTTCTTATGTTCTTTATAATTATTTTGGTTTATTTTCATTTCCTTTCTCTTCATCAAGTACATTTAGTTGAACTTTTAATTTTGAGATAATTGTAGATTTACATGCAGTTTACCCAGATACTTGCAATTATTAATTCTTTTTCTAATACATCTATGGCTTCATAGTTTCCATTTTAAACGTGCTTTTGTCAAGTTTACCAAATAATAAAGACTATTGCTACACACACACACACACACACACACACACACACACACACAAAATCTAGATTCATAAGTAAATGAGATTTTAGGCATGGGGACTTTGTGACTTTGAAGGGAAGGGGCTTTTTTAAGGTGATCCAGTTCTAGTTTATGGTAGGAATCATCTAGTATTGCAGTAATGTATCTGAAAATATTATTTAATTCAGTTCAGAGAATTTTGGAAAAAAATTAGCATAGATTTACATCCTAAATAACCAAAAGTTTCAAATACCCAAGAGCTGAATTGTCTAAACTATCCAAAAATGAAGCACTGCTGCTGTGTGTCTGTATTAACTTTACACTATGACACATTTTTCCTTAGGCCGATCACTTGTTTTGTTTGTTTGTTTGTTTGTTTGTTTGTTTAAATATTGAGGGCCTAGAATTACAGTATTTGAGAAATATTGGCTCTAGAGATACAAAAAATCTCCTAAAAATATCTCTTTCATGGCTTCCTACACTATTTCTGCCCAGGATACCTGACTTCAGAGCAATAAAATTGTCATATACATCACAAATTGAATAGAATAAGTTCTTTTCACATAAATGAGCAATATGTGCATCTATGATCATTATTTTACCAAAACCAGTGTTAGTATTTCAGAAAACTAAGAATGAAGCAAACTGTGCTAAGATAAACAAACATATTTAAATATATAAATATATTTTCTCCTTCCTTCCTTCCTTCCTTCCTTTCGGTACCAAGGATTGAACCCAGGCACCTAATCACTGAGCCACATTCTGAGCTATATTTATTTATTATTTATTTAATTTTGAGACAAGGTCTAAATTGCTTAGGGCCTTGCTTAGTTGCTGAAACTGACTTTGAACTTGTGATCTTCCTGCCTCAGCCTTCCAAGCCACTGGGATTACAGAAAGTGTGCCACCACACCATGGCTGTATTTTCTTAATTGTTATTCAATATGTCTGTATAGGTACCTGTCTGAATGAAGGATTAGATATTATTTCAGTATAATACTGCACAAACTTTAAAAAAAAACTAGAGGCAAACATCTAAGAATTTATATACAAAATTATTGGTAAAAATAAATGAAAAAAAATCATAAAATAAAACACTAAGTTCTCATTTTATAGACTTGTTTCTGGCAACTTTATTGAGAAATAATATCGGCAATGCCTAACAAGACCAATAACATCATATTGTATTTATTTTTATATTGACAAAACAGCCACTAGCCACTAAGACTCCTTTTCAAGGTTTATCTATTTTTCCTCTGAAATTCATGTTTCTTTTTCCCTTCATCCCCTTCATTTCTAAATCATGTCTTTTCAGTTCTTTAAATATGTTTTTCATTATTTCTATCTAAAATTGCTTAACATCATCTTTCTGCAAATAATAATAATAATAATAATAATAATAATGTAACCCCTGCAGAGAAATAGCGCCATAATTCTACCAATTCTATTTGAAATCTCCTTATCTATATTTTTCCTCTCAAAAGTGAAGAACTTGATACTTCATACCATGTTAATGAACTATTAATTTTGATTAATTTGTCTAACTGAACTGCCTAAGTGATTGTTTTTTTCAAATGACATGTCAAGATCAGTGTAATGTTTGGGTTTAATTCTCTTGATATTTGCTTTCTATTTGTTCCATTTGTTCTTTGTTATCCTTTTCATTTTTCCCCCTTTTCATTTGGAACAACTATGTAATTTTTATTCCATTTTATTTCCTTTGTTGGATTATTAGTGATAATTCTTTATAACTCACAATAAAAGCTCATAAGAGCTAAAAAAAAATGGGGTGGGTGGGGGTCTGGGAATGTGGCTCAAGGATTAAGCACCCTTGGGTTCAATCTCTATTATCAAAACAAAACTAAGCTAAACTAAAAAGGAAGGAAGGAAGGAAAGAAAAAAGAAAGAATGAAAACACACACCAAATATTCATAATATTCATGAGGGTGCATAACACCCAGAAACTTCAAATATTGCTAATAACAGTGTGTACATAACAATAATTTTGTTAAGCTATTTTACATTTTCTTAGAAATTTAAAGCAATGTCAACTCTATAATTTAGGAATTAAATTCAAAGTATTTATCCACGAAAAAGAGGGAAAATGTGTCCATAGAAACATGAAGAAGAATACCAGACACAACCCAACTGTTCATCAACACAATACTCAATAAACAGATTTTAATTTATTCCTTCAATGGAATAAGAAATACAATACTAATGCATACTATAATATGGATGCATCTAGTGGACACAAAAGAGTACACATCTGATTTTTTAAATATGAAATCCAAGAAAATGTGAAACTAATTTATAACAGTAGAAATCTTTCCACTGCTGAGCACTCACTGGAATGCATCATGAGGAAAATCTCTAGGATGATTCTATTAGTGGATATTCAGATGTATACACTTTACTGTGCACTTATTTCTGTGCATTTTTATGAAAACTATCACCAGATAATAATCTGATCTATGACATTAGGTTCCAAACTTGTCTTTTTTGGCTAGACAGAGTAGGTAGATTTTTTTTTTGTTCCTTTGGTTTCTAACCCATAGAACAAATTCAATGATCATATGTTAGCATTTATCAAAATACTACCTTTGTTTGTTTGAAAAAGGTTTCTACTTGCTACTTCCCTACTTAGCCTCCAAAAAATCTTGACTTGAGATGAACCTGTGGGAGTAGAACATGAGTAGTGCCAGAGTTACAGATAAAAACCTGCAGAACTGGCCAACCTTCCCACCATTATGGGAAGGTTTTACCTTGGGTCTATAGAGAAAAGTGTTTAGGGTAAGAAAGCTTAAAGGAAGAGAGTGCTCCCTGAGTCCTGTTAAGTCAACATGAAAAAGAAGCAATTCCTATTTGGAGTAATGACCTTGAATTTCATAACTCATCTACAGAAAACAGAAACGAGCAATTAACCAATGTGAGTCAGAGACTGAAAGCAATCCTATCTGTTGTGGGTTGGATACGAGATGTCTCTCCAAGACTCATGTATTAGGCAAAGCAGGCATGCTTAGAAGTGAAATGGTTATATTATGTGAGCAATAATCTCATCAGTGGATTGAGCCATTTGATGGATTAATAATTTGAATGGGCCACTGGGTGGTAATTATAGGCAGGTATGTTGTGGCTAGAGGAAGTAGGTAACTGCTGCCTGGCCTTAGGGATCTTTTCCTGTCCTCACAAGATCCCTCTTTCTCTGATTTTCAGCTTATTATGATCCAAGCAGCTTTCCTTTACCATACCATTTCACCATGATATTTTGCTTCACTTAGAACCCAGAGCAGTGGAGTTAACTGTCCATAGATTGAATCCCCCTGAAATGAGAAGCCCAGAATGATATTTTTCTAACCTAAGTTGTTCTTGTCAGGTATTTTGGTCACAGTGACACAAAATAAGTAGCACATTATCAATGTGACTCATGGAGGAGAGCAGGAGAAATGTCTATCATTACTGATAAGAGAGAATGTGGCTTCCCCACCCATCTTGGCTAGACATAAATTCAGTTAATTATGGCTCATCTAGATAATTGCCCAGGCAATAACTAAAAATGACATTTGAAACAACTTGTAAGTTGTTAAGGAAATAGTAATATTATAAAATTATAGGTATTTTGAACAACTGATTACAAGTACTACAAAAAGCAATCTCCATTTAATGAGACATAATATATATATAATACTGCTTCACATTTATATACCCATGTAAATATTAAGAGCATTATGAATGGATATTATCCCACATTTTTATATCTTTACCTGTTTGACTTAAAAAAATGTAAACTATATATTAAGCAAATATGAATGCCTGATTGTATGTTTTAACTTATATAAGAGTAACTACTACGATTCTGGAGAAAAGCAGTGAATTTTATAGAATAATCCAAAAATACAGTCACCATCATGGTCATAAAAAAATCAGTGACTTTCAATAGTCACCAAAAACTCTAAGGCACCCCTGCCCTAGAGGAGTAAATATCACATAAGGGCAAAAATTAAATATACATAGTAAAGTGCCACATTTTTATTGCAAGAGGAGGAACACTGTGTTCTCGCGTGGCGAAATACAGAAGGATAAATGAGACAAATGCTGTGTGGAGCCTCTTTTATAAGAGCATTGAGCCTAGTCATATAAGGAGGAAACTTCATGACGTAGACACCCTACCTTTCTTTTTTAATACTTATTTTTTAGGTGTAGATGGACACAAAACAATGTCTTTAATTTTTTTAAGTGGTGCTGAGGATCAAACACGGGTCCCGCCCGTACTAGACAGGGCCCTCTACTGCTGAGCCACAATCCCAGCCCTTCACCCTACCTTTTAATACTATCACTGTGGCCTAAATGCCTGAATTTTGGGAAAGGACATATTCAAACCATAGCATATGGCAAAGCGAATGTTCTCTGATCATCAGAAGTAGTTGGCATGAAGATCAGCAAGCTGGGAAAGAACATTCCTCACACTGGAGTTTATCAAGACAAATAGATAGTTACGTTTTACAGTTTCCAGTTTGGCAAGAAAAAATGGAGTGTTGGTAATTCTTCATGAATCGTTAACAAAACAATCCTAAAGTCTTGCAACAAAGTGACCTTTATAGAGATTCTGTTGAAGGAAGGCCCAGCCACTGACCTAACCAACACTATTTTGTCTTTCTCTGATTCCCTTTGCTGTTTAACACTTTCCTCTGAGCCACTCTGTCTGAGCATGTCTGATTGCTAGCCTTCTTTAGGGCAAGGAATCCAAACTTTACCCAAACAATGGCCAGCTTTGCAGAAGAGATCACACCATGGTGGTATTTTCTCCTATGTGGGAGCAATTATCCATGGTGGAACAATGGCTTTCCTGAAGCTTTGAAGAAACAGTCCTGAGAAAATGATCAACCAGTTCATAGCCTTACCAGGAAACCCTACTCGGCCAGTTATGCCAATGCCAGACCCTAGCCATGCAAGGCCCAAACACTTATCTTTGTCCCTTTCCTATAAAAGCTCAAAATTCTCTAAGCTCCTAGAAGGTGACCTTTGGTCCCTGCACACCTTTTTATCTTTCCTTCCTATCATGGTCACACTAATTAATGCACAAGTACCTGAGCCCGGTCTGTTGAGATCCCTAGATTTTAGGCCTTTACCTTAAAATCTCTGGCGGCACCACCAAAGTTCTCTTTACGTTTTTTGAAATGCTGCAATTTTATACAATAGTCTGAAAGCTAGGGCTCTTTTTGTTCATTTCACAAATGAAAAAATTAATGACTCAAGGGAGATACCCAATTTCTAGGGGGTAGGGCCAGGGAGTGAGCCCTCATCCATCTAGTTCCAGAGCCTTCTCTTTATTATTTAATTTTTACTAAAGAAGGAAAATACATCCACATCTTAGAGGAAATATTTATATTCCAATGAATGCAAAGAATAAGGCTGCCAAGAATGATTTTCACCTACTTACTCCCCTCTTGTTCTTTTGATCATGTTTTCACCTCTCTTAAGAAATGCTATAAATTTAGATTGCATGCTGTTAATTTGTATGTTCCCTCGTTAGTTTCCTACAGGCATTTGGCTGTCTGCAGATGTCAGACCCCTAGGCTATAAAATTCACTAAGCAAATTGCTTTGAAATATCCTCCTTCTAAAGGCCCCTTGTTTAACTCCTGTAAATTCATTCTGAGTTGATTTCATAACTCGACTAACATGGATTGTGCGTTTTTTTACAGAGCAATATTTTTTTTTTCAGTGAGTGAGTAATGGTTTTCTAGAGTGCCCAAACTCAATTCTTTCCCTGCTCTACATGTGTTCCATCTTTGGCTGGTTTGTAGACATGAATAACCAACAGCGTTGACAATCTGTGTATTCCCACTTGAGTGCCACCATATTGGCAGTGTATCATGGAGAGATTGTGTTTTTCATGCTAAATAAGGGAGGTGTTGAATTGTAATACATATATTAGGCACTGCAAGCCTCTCCTAAATTCTGCACATTATTCAAATAGGAGTATACACTCTATTCTGTATCTTGTTTTTCTTCTCTGACTCTTACCCATTGTCCTAACTTCTGCCTGTTCTGTATTTTACAATTTCTTTCCAAAGAAAGAGGCATGTAATTCCACAAGGATGGTAAGGATCATTTTCTGTATATGCCAATTTGCTTTAGCAAATGCCACCACATCAAACATTCCAGATCCATGACTTTCTTCTCCTAGTATCCTACAGCAATTTTTATAATTATTACTCCTTCAAGACATTTGTTTTCTGCTAATACAACCAGGATGTAATTATTATGTAACTTAGATTTGAGTTCCTTATTGTTAAAACCCATGGCTTTTTTGATATGTCTTTGCAGAATCTAGTACATTCATTACTACATAATCATTTAATGAACACCTACTCTGTGCTATGTATTGTAGTACGTGCCACATAAGCTGAAATGAATAAGACATTTTCTCAATTTTAAGGAGCAAACTGATGGGAGAGATGTCCAGGAAATAAAGCAAATTTAAAACAGTCTGACAAAGGCCTCAAATGTTGTAAGTAGAAGAGATTGCAGTATCACAAAGCAAGAAGGTCTCAGCTATTTTTGTGTTTGGATGAGGAAGAGAGAAGTTTTTATAAAGGATCATGAAATAGAACTAACAAAGCATTTGAAGAAAGGCAAGGTATTGCAGGTGAAGAATCAGCATGTGCAGATACGGAATCTTGTAATGGGGTTACATATGCAGAAAAAATACAAACAGTTTTGCATTAGTAAAGAGTAAAGGTCACATGAATAATTCTAAAAGATTAGAAAAGTTATATAAAATCTAGTATCAGAGTCTTCCAATGACATTCTAAGAAGTTTGAACTTATATAGAGGTTAGAGTTTATCCAGCTAGGATTTTTTAATAGGCTGTATGTATATGTGTTTGTATGGCTTTGTGTGCATTTGTGTGTGTGTGTCTGCATGCATTTTAACAATAATTTGAAGACAATTTGAACATTTCATGCTTTCATACACAAATGTAATCATATATATGCACACATACAAAAATATTGAATTATCTGAGTGAAGGCAATCTAAACAAGCACTACCTCATACTGGCATCACACTTTTTATTTTGTGGATATGCGGCTTGCAGTCAAAATAGGAATGAGTTTTTAATGAAAATGGCAACAATTATTATTTAATATATTGTCAGGATATTTGACAATTGTTAATTTGGCATATGGTGTCAAAAATGTCATTCTCTTTTATAATATTCTGAGTTATCTTAGCAATTAAGATTCTTTTCTTGTCCACTCATATTGTTATTTAATTTTAATCAATCAAAAGTGAAATTGATTTTTCCCTAGATTTAAGACTTACTTCCTAAATTGAATTGCTTGAAAGTTTTTTTGTTGTTTGGCATTTGGAGACCATATAATGTTGAGGGGTACTATTAATGGACACAAGCCAGGAGCTGTTTGAATGCCTCACATGACCATGTGTTACACTACACAGAAGATTAGTGCTGCCAATTACTACAAATGCCTGTTTGCTATATGACTGGAGGCATTGCGTGGCTGGAATGCAGATCCCCGTGGGGAGTGGAATCATCTCACTATGCAACCATAGGAGGCATGTGAACTCAGTGGATTCAGAAGCACCTGTATCTTAGCACCAAGTCTCACATTTATGGTTCAAGTCTCTCTTTGGTTTTTGACTTATGACATTAACTATGACAATAAAATGAAATAGCTGATTGAATTTTATAGTTTTTTTTTGGGGGGGGGAGTATCAGGGATTGAACTCAGGGTCACTCAACCACTGAGCTACATTCCCAGTTCTATTTTGTATTTTATTTATAGACAGGGTCTCACTGAGTTGCTTAGCACCTCTCTTTTGCTGAGGCTGGCTTTGAACTTACAATATTCCTGTCTCAGCCTCCCAAGTCGCTGGATTACAGGCACGGACCATCACACCTGGCCAAATTTCATAGTTTTTAATTATTTACTTTTAGTATATTGTTGTCATACTGTTTGAACAATTAGACATAATATAAATAGTGTATACCTCATTTTTGTTTACACACATTTACAGAACATTATAACTAGTTTACGTGTGAGCTATCTATTATAATTACTGTTAGCTATGCAAGTATCACAGGTTTGAGAAATTGTAATAGCCAATGTGGAGCCAGCCATTTTTGGCTGCTTTATCAGAGAGTCATCAAAGCTTAGAGGAAAACAAATCTGATATAGACTAGATCCAAGAAAAGTTCACATTCTTATCCAAGCTTTTGTGTGACCCTGAGTTCTTTCCTAATCTGTTTCCACATCTTGAAAATGGACATAATGAGATCTGTCTGGCAACATTCAGTGAGAGGATACATGTAAAGAGGTATCTGGCACATGCCTTGTACTTAATAATGTTAACTTCCCTTTTTAGCCCTGAACTTCGATTTCCAAATCCATAAAATGGAAATATTAATACACACCTCATGAGACTGCTAGAGTGTTAAAATATTGAGTCATATTCCTGGTAAGGAGGAACGCATATAAATTGTCCCAGGTGCTCCTTTGGTAGAAATATAGACATAATGAGAATTTTTCCATTATGAAACAAATATCATTTATGTGAGTTCTCAGCAATATTCTCATAAGAAAAGTAGGCACACATTTTCCTAGGGGCCAGATATATAAGTAACATTTTATGATGGTCAGATATCTACATGAGTGAGTCTTTAAAAGGCTCTCTACCCCAACACACGTACTATGACATAATAATGTTGTGCCATACTTTAATTTATGTCCATTATACAAATGAGAATATTGAGGAACAAAGAAAGTTACGTGACTTGTTCAAAGACATACAGCTAATAACTGGAAGAACCCATGTTTGAACCCAGGCAAATTGGCTTTAAGGTCTACCTTATAATTACATGGTAGTTCTGCCTCTGATTGTGGAACCAGATGACTAGCTTTTGTACAAGTAGGTAAGAAGATTGTGAGCATCATCTTTGATCCTCAAGGTGATGCAAGCTTTTGGATAAAGTACTCCTACAGAAGAAAAGACACAAAGGTCTAGGAAACTACTCTATTCACTAGTGTTCTTTCCTTATATTGTAGTCAATCTCTTTGTCCATGAACCAGGCCTGGATGTATTATCAAACTGATGAAGTAGGGGTAGGCAGAAATAGCCCCATGGATATCCTGAACTACAAAGAGATTCACATATATTATTGGGTGGGGACAACATAGTGGAAGAAGTCAGGGTGAACCTCATGACAGTTGAAGCATCTAAGGGCTTAAGTATAGTAATTTGGGTTAATACTAGATTGAGGGTATTATTATCATCACAAAAAACTCAAATGTCTAATTTATACACATAACATCATTTTGGAAACCACATATCACTACGTAAATGTCAGTATGATTTCAATCCCTATATATATATATATATATATATATATATATATATATATATATATAGAGAGA
The DNA here is from genome assembly GCF_048772815.1 of Callospermophilus lateralis. Taxonomy (NCBI): domain Eukaryota; kingdom Metazoa; phylum Chordata; class Mammalia; order Rodentia; family Sciuridae; genus Callospermophilus; species Callospermophilus lateralis. Next base: position 104,184,315 of record NC_135313.1, on the reverse strand, counting down.
GAGAGAGAGAGAGAGAGAGAGAGAGAGATGTATATAAACAATTTAATAAACAATTTAAACAATTTAATACATGAGTACAGTGTAGCATTGGTACTTGGCTAAAGATTAATGTACTCAGTCCTGTTAACAGGGAGTCAGAAGTCTAGTATGCTTGCAGTGTATGTGTTGTTGTTTGGTTCCTTTCTGATCTTGTAGAGTATGTCCATCAACCTATGTGGGCACTGAGTGATCTGGAGTGGTATTTATAGAGTTTTATGCCTTGTTACGCCTGCTTCATCTGAAAATTATACCACACACACCTCTGAAATCCATATGCTCTGCTATATCATCTAGTCCTATGGTATATGTCTCCGAGTCCACTCCAACCCCAGGTATCCTATAGAAGAATGACACCCTGGGCCAAGATTTACGTTCAGGATTCTACAAACGTGTGCCAAGATATTTTTGCACCAGATTCTGGGTTTTAATTGTCTATGAATGTTTTAGTTGCCTTTTTTTGCTGCAGTAACCAAAAGACCTTACAAGAACAATTAGAGGAGGAGAAGTTTATTTAGGGGCTCACAGTTTCAGAGTTCTCAATCCACAGATGACCAGCTCCATTGCTGGGGACTTGAGGTGAGGCGGAACATGATGGCTGGCGTGTGCAGCAGAAGCAGGCAGCTGAGAACATGGCACCAGGAAAGAGAGAGATTCCACCTGCCAGAGACAAAACATATCCCCAAAGGCACACCCTCAATGACCCACCTCCACCAGCCACACCCTTCAATAAACTCAGCTAATCTCTCTGAGGAGATTAATTGACTGATTGGGTGAGGCTTTCATAACCCAATCCTTTCCCCTTAAAACCTCCTGGCCTTGTCTCGTACATGAAATTTCAGGGGACACTGCACACCTTTCTAATCTGTTGGACAGCATTGTGTGGTTAGTTCCTGCATCATGCTAAATATAAGGCTTTCCTAAGGGGCTTGGGATTTCCCTGAACAGAGCACAGACAGACCAGAGAAAGACCTACTGTAGGATTCCTGCAGGGATTGAGCTTGTTTCTACACCTCAGTGGAGTTTAAACTATCAGGGTTTAGAAAGTAGACCATCCACATCTGATGTTTGACCCTTTTCCTTTTAAAATCGTTTCTTCCTTAGGTCTCCCCTCAACTTTCCCTTGATTTAGGACATATTTCTCCTTTTCCCGCATGGCTGTGTCTTAAAGCAGAAAGGCAGAAGGGCTAAATTGAAAGTTCATAAGAGGGAACATATGTTGGGAAATGTTTCAAAAATTTAAGGACATTATAGGAGTCTACGTAAATATCAGTTTTTCTTCTTAAAACTATTTATTGTAAGTTTACTTCTATATTTTTACAAGACAAAAAGAAAAATCAGTCACCTAGTTTGCTAAATTGCTTAGCATATGTGAAAGTCTGGGTTCAATCCCCAGTACCAAAAAAAAAAAAAAAAAAAAAATTTGTCTAACAATACACTAAACCCAGGTGATCCTAACTTCTGACCTGCATGTTTTTTAATCCATACATAACTCTTCTCTGCCTGATTATTCTCATTGGTGTAATTGTTGTCAAGTAACAAGATTAAACTGGTTAGAAATGCTGAATTTTCAGTTCAGAACATGACGCTTTTCAATGGTTAGACCAGTTTAACTTTTGGATTGTTCAGAACATTGATTAATGATGAAGATGGATATAACAGTTCCTATATCAGTTAATAATAAACTGAAAGGAAATAGCACATGCCTTTTACTCTGTGATCACAATTCTCAGTTCCATTGATTATATCTGAGTTGATTGGAAAGAAATGCTTGATGTCTCAGAGTCTCATCTGTTTAACAGGATTAATAACTTCCACTTTGAAGATTGATGTAAAGTGGATATATATGGGTATAATCTATAATCCAGTAAGTGCTTAGTGTAAACTATATGAAGGTATTTTAAATGATTCTTAAAATAATTAATTACAAAAGGTAAGATCTGTTTGTCATTTTGTAAGTTAATATAGTTCCATTGGTTATTGACAGAGGCAAAGCCAAAGACCACAAAAGGAAAAGAAAAATGTGATATGTTGTATGTGAGGTGACTCTAAGTGCAAGGTAACCCTCTCCTTTTTCACTAATTTTAAATGAGATTGAGGGAGTAAGTAGAGTTAGGTTCACAAATAAGTTTCTGAAAATAATTGCTTTCTATCATCTGTGTTGAATCAGAAATCATTTTGTATAATCAAATAACAAGACTTTGACAGGAGTTAGCATCAGCCCTAGACTCAGTCAGTTATGCTCTTAAAACCTTGTCACATACTTTCAGTGGGAGAGAGCCATAGGGGATCTGTTTGCACAATCCTTTTAAATTCTAATAAGGTTTTCTGAAGCACATTTCAAAATACCGGTAGTCCCTCCCCACTGCTTCAACGCTGGCTCAGAGGAAAGTCTCCACTTTCATCTTCAAACAACTTCAAAGTTTATTTCTGAAATAAGGGCTTCTTTTCCCATGGAATTCAAAGGGCTTTGCGACCTCATGTGAGGGAAGGAGCTCCTGGTTTCCAGGGCTGCATTTAAAAAGCCACTGATGTCTTCGTGCAGGGCTGGGGGCGTCTCTGACTAGCAGAAGTCTTCAGTTGTCTTTACCTTAGCTTCTGGGTCATTTGTTGGGAGCTGAAGGAGGAGGTTAGCACCTGAGAGAGGCTGGTGTGAGGAGAACAAGCTTTAAACACACGGCCTTTGCCCACGACATACAAATTGTTGAGAGATTTCTAAATTAATTTAGCAAGAAAGGAAAAGAGAAGGAAAGAGGGGTGGAGAAAAGAGAGAGGGAAGAAAGGTAGAAGAGAGAGAAAGAGAAGGAGGAGGAAGGAAGAAAGGAAGGAGGGAATGTTCCACTTGCGATCTGAACATGTTTTCATTTAGAAGCTCTTATTATTTTTTCAATTTATTTATTCATCCCTCTGGTATTGTCCCCCACTCGTCTATTTGATCATTCTCAGGGATAGTAGTTTACAGGCCAGGAGGTGGTCAGGAGGGGGGCTCAGACCATGCCCATTCCTCTCAGGCCACGCCCATTCCCCTCAGGCCACGCCCATTCCTCTTCAGGCCACGCCCATTCCTCTTCAGGCCACGCCCACCTCACTATAAGTAACACAAGTATTAGAGCTGGAAGGGCCCAAGCCCACAGTATTAGCATCAAGGTGCCACTTTCTGTAACTATGACAAGACATTTGAAATGTCTAGAGAGATGTGATTTGTTTTTAGGAGGGGCATTGGATATGATATAAAGAAAAGGAGATAGAGATTTCTTGGAATTCTTCAAATTGGTACAAAATATTTTGTAGCAGTATTTCCTGTCAGAAAATTGTTAAATGCCTTCCTTGGATGAAGGATAATTGTATCCATGGTTTCACTCCATTCCCCTATCTTTGTATATCATTTTGAGTTGTGTATCAACTTTATTATTAGTGCTCATGCAATGTGTTGCATTGTTTATTCTTAATAATTATATATATTCTGTCTATAAATGGTTCTTCAACTCCCTCTAGGTAAGGGCATCTTTTTAATATTCCTCAGTGCTCCTGACATTTTCCTTTGCAGTGATCTACCTAGTAACGGTTTAAAAATAATCAATGAATTTTTGTTTCCTTTAGTCAAGAAAGACAGTGGATTTGACATGAAACTCTACTTCTATAGGAAAAAAATTTTTTTTGAAAAACAATGTCTCTGTGCTAGGAAACAGTGAAATGTTCTCCATCAAATTTTCAGTGTTATTTAGGGTCGGTCCTTTCATATGGAAAAATATGAGATGTCAATGCAAACTATTCCAAATAAAATCAAACATGTCACTAAATATAAAGTTTTTATTTTTTCTATTTTATTTATTAAAAAAACCTCACAATACCTAAAATAGGACCTTATGAAATGATATTGTACTCTTGAATTTCATTTTGTTAGTTTTTATATGTTTGAATTATTGCAAAACTAGACCAATGCTTAATTTATTTTATGTAGGTGTATAATTTAGAATGGAAAAGGGAAAATCATGACTCCTATATATGTCAACACATACACACACACACATACACACACACACATGACACAGAGGTATGGGGAGAGAGGGGAGAGAGAGAGAGAGAGAGAGAGAGAGAGAGAGAGAGAGAGAGAGCGCTTATGAAAGAGAATTGAGGAAAGGAGGCAGACTACACACACTGCACAATTCACCCAAAATATTTCAGAAAGTCACTATTCAGGTAACAGCACCTCTGACCCTGGAATAGAACCTGCCAAAGAAGTCAAGCAATCCTCTGTCAAAGTGGAATAAAAGAGAAATCAGGTTAGATTTTCCAGAGTAATTCAGGCCAGACTGTTAAGTTGAAAAACCCCACACACATGATTTGAATACTAAGGGTCTGTTTGAATTATTTCTGAATGAAGAAACAATGAACTTTATCATGAATGTAGCCAAACCTTACGCTTCTCACATAGACAGACATAATGGCTCATTTCAAAAACCTGAAGTAAATGACTGTGAGTGTTCTAAGTTTGAGTGAACATATTTTGTTTCCAAGAGGAAAGTTGCTTTTCTAGATAGAAACACCAAAGACAAACTCCCAGTGACCCATGTCCTCCAGCCATACCCTACTTGCCTGTAGTTACCATCCAGTTAATCCTTGTCTGTAGATTAAGACCCTGATTAGGTTAAGGATCCCACAACACATCATTTCACATCTAAACTTTCTTGCTTTGACTCATACATGAACTTTTGAGGGACTCCTCATATGTGAACTATAACAGCAATCATCTTGATGAAATGGTTAAATTTACGTGAATAAGGTTTTCCATTACCAGAGTGAATTAAAATTTCAAATTATATGCATGCCAAGAAGCATCCCATATTTTTAATTAGATCATAAGTATTTTGGTCATTGAGATTCAAGCAATTCCTGCATAAAAATTCAATTTGGTTTGGTTATCAAATTTGAGTTAGAATAACATCTTGTCTCTTTGGCTTGATTTGAACTCTACAAGGCAGAATCACTAATTTCTATCAACAGGGACCTTGGGTTATCAAGGAATCTGATGATTTAAGTCTGCTGATTCTCTATCATTTATGCTGTGGTTACTTTTCAGTAGCTTCAAACTGATCACAACTTTGAAAAAGAAAGGAATCAAGGTAACAATAATGATTTGTGAAGATACGACTAAACAGTACCCTCTTAAAAACAGAATTCAAACATTGAAAGAAAAGAGTATTTGATTTCCTAGTGGAGAAAAGGAAGATAGTAGTGTTCCACTGTCATGATAGTGAAAGTTAACATAAACTGCAAAGCTGTGGGTATTGAGCCTTTGAAAGAGGCCACACAGCATTCAACAGCAGCTAGAGGAAATCTGAGCCAATCAACTAAAGTGATGGCCATATTCAAAGAGAACACAGGGGACATGCAATGGATCATGCAACAAGCCATACTCTAGCTTGATCAAGTCTATCATCAATATGGCCCGTAATAATAATGTCACCTGCACAGGGTCTGTGCCAATGAGATTAGGTTGTGTGTTCTGACTCTCCAAAGATTTGCCACATGTTGCTACTTGTAACACACTGAAGAGTCTTGTGCCCATGCTCCCAAGACGTAAGAGACAAGGGAGGTAATAAGAACATAGATCAGATAAGTATGACATCTCCTTGAGTAACTCATCGAGACAAGGAAACACTACATTTCTTCAACATGGGCATTCCTGTACTAGGTGTGAAAAATACATGCAAAATATTTCAAAACATATGACACAAAAAGAGTGTTTGAAATGGTGGCAGTTACATGCATGCTGAAATTCCATTAATATTATCATTTTTTAAAAATTATTTTCCAACCTTCCCCCCCAAAATGCAAGTTTTGGCTCCGATCTAGTGACATAGGTTGTTTTAGAAGACAAACTCTTCTTTCCTTCTCAAAGCCCCAAATCGCTGCACTCTACTTATTTTAATTAGCCAGAAATGATAATGGTATTGGTTCGTCAAACAAGTCTTCATGAAGAGTTTTACATTTTTTGAAAGCCTTGGGCTTTCTGACTAAGGAATACCAATAACCCAGACGAAAGGACTTTTGAAACTCACCTTGGAAGTTAGGGGAACTTAAGTATCTGTCTTTCCTGGAGTCATTTGCCTATTCTCTCAATGTAATAGACCCACAGACATTGCCCTCTCCCTGCAGAAGATTCCAGAATTTAAAAATCTCTTATTCTCACCTGTACCTCTCCCCAGGGGAAGAATGACATATCTGCAATGAGTTTCATAATTGTGTGGCTCCCCACTCAGTTGTTAACCCTCACAGCATGCACAGGTAGCATCACACTCTTGTAGTCACCTGATGAAATGACAGGGCTTGGGGAACCAACCTAAAATGCTAAAAATGTTGGTATATTTGTATTAACGTGGAAATAAAACAGTGTCCTGCTAACTTGTTAGTGTATAGATAGGCAACGTTTCAGATCTGTTGCAGTTTGGGACTTATTTAACCATTCCGTTCAGTTATTAGCCTTACCCCATACATTTTTCCTAACAAAAATTTTGGTAGTGTATAGTTTAACCATGTAGAAATGAGGTTATTTAGGTGTAGAACAAACAGTACCTCTTTTTTTTTCGTCTCTTCTATCAACTTTGTCAATTAACAGGTAAAGAATGGTGGCCAAGTATATTTAAATGATTTTGCAGGTTTAATAAGTTTAAGGTCTAATCAAATAATGATGAAATAATTTATAGCAATCAATCCACTAATGAAATTAATTTCCTTCTTTCTTAATTCATATATCCCAGTCCATTCAGTCATCTATTTTGTTTTCAAGTCTTTCTCAGCACGGCTGCATCTTCCAATAAGATGCTAATTTGAATTCAAGAATTTATTCCTACTGTAGTGTTTGATTTTTTTTTTCAATCTCTCCCTGCCTGTGCCTATCTCTTTCAGCTCTACCTGCTCTCTGTTGCTGTTTGAGATCTAAATATTCACAGACCACAGCCATTTGAACAATTTAATCTAGACCTTAAAAGTATGGGCATTCTCTACTACCATATTTTGGGGTCTAATAGTTGCAGTTCTCTAAAATAGGCTTTGAATGAACCCTAACCCCACTCTCTCCTCTACACTTAACTGACTACTAGGATTCTGATTTTTCCTTGGATTGTGGGTATTCTTCAAGGCTACAATGGAGCTGTTAGAGGGGTATCAGAATATAAGTTAAAATTCTACAAAGAACACTGGTCATTTTTTTTTTCTTAAATAAATACTCCCCTGATTGCTTTCCTCTGAAACATTGCCCTGAGGACCTCAGTTAATTTTCAGAGTTTCAAAAAACTGGATTTTGACAAATTTCCTCAGTTTCCTTATTGCTTTTATGAAGGAGAGAGTTTTCAGAAATCCTTACTTTGCTACTTTTGTTGATGACTGCTCAATGTCAAGTTTTGATTCATAAAACTACCTGGCTTAGTGTGTGAAGGTATGTGAAAAAGTATATCTTATGTCAAATCTGGAATATGAGTGTTATTCATCCCATAAATAGTGATTGAGGACCTATTTCATTCATATCTCTTTGCTAGATACCAGGGATTTACAAAAAATGAAAATATTGCACATGACTTAAAAGTGCTCACAGTTTGGGTGAGAAACAGGTAGGAAATAGTCATCTGCACTTTAAGGGGATAATTAACAAAACATATCACAGGCAACAGAGGTGGCATGGAAAAGGAGAACCCTGTGGGTTAGGATATTAAGAGAGGTGTTATTCAAGTAGTGTGTGTGTGTGTGTGTGTGTGTGTGTGTGTGTGTGTGTAGCTATGAGAAGAGATATTCTGGAAGAAAATTACCATAATCTATTGAGAAGAAGTATGTACATTTTTTTTCTAAAAGTCACACAGTTGTAATAATTAAAACCATAAATACTAGGGATAGATTCCTTGGGTTCAAACCCTAGCTTTGCTGCTTCTGAGTCATGGTTTTGGGCCAATCACAAAACCTCTTTGAGTCTCAGTTTTCTCTTTGGTAAATGGGGTTCTTATGAGTAATTGTTTCCAAGATTCTCCGAGGATTAAATAATTAAATAAGTTAACACTTGTGATATGTAGCAGTATCTGATATTACTGTTTAATAAATATTAACCATTATTATAATTTAATACATGGCAATATAAAAATATTTAAAAAGCAACAAATACTTATTTTGTAATATGAACTGTAGTAAAGCTTGACACAATCTTATCAGTTCACAGGAATTCTCAGAAGAAATAGTGTCTCTCAGTGTTGGAAGTAAGGCAGATACTGCTGGGTTGCAGTCAAATCTCAAGCTGAAAGCACACATTTGTGGTTGTCAAGAGACCTAGGTGTAAGAAGGTAGAGCAACACCATACAGAGCTGCATAAATGATAGGAATTTCAACATACTCTACTAGCCTCACCTCTGAACTGCCTCTAGAACTATAGTGCCTTGTCTTAACCCAATCATCAATATAACAGGAGGAGCCCAACTTTTTACTTTCATGTTTGTTTACTTATTCTTTTGCAATACTAAAGGCCAATAAGGGTCTCATGCATGCTGGTAAATTACTGTACCACTTAGCTACAACCACAGCTCTACTTTTAGTTTTACATGAAGTTTCCAACAAAGGGTCTACCTGAGGGAGTCGAGATGTTCCAATACGCTCACTACAAATGAAGGAGTCTAGGGAATGTCACCCCAAAATATAGCACCTTGGTATGCTGATCATTTTAAATTAAAGGTACCTGTGGATCAGCAGATGCTGGATGAGGATATGCTTTGAGGTTCCCTAAAAGGAATGTGATTACTCTGATCTATTGAAATTTCATTAACCAAGCTAGATTAAACTCATATCACAGAGGAAGAGACTGAAAGGCAAGCATCATTCCTGGAGCCCAGTGGAACTTCCTGATTGAATAGTGTCTGCCTTTTGGTCCATTCAACTCCCCTAAAAATTACATACTACCCCTCAAAGATTACCTACAGCTCACACTTTCCTATGAAGAAAGATCCATAAACCTCTAAACTTCATTGGGCTATTGGGTACTCTCCTTCCTGTGCTGCCCCATGCAAAGAAAACAATTGATCTGTTTTTCTCTCGTTATTCTACCTATTTCCTGTTTATTTCAGCCGACCAAGATTTCATTCTCAGAGATAGGAGAAATTCCTTTCACCCCTACACAAAAGTGTATCAATTTGCACCTTTCCCAGTGTTCACTTTTGAACTAAAATTACTTTACTCCTACAAGGCACGGGGAGATACAGCCAGTTAAGTCATTGTGGATTTAAGTCACTGACTTGGAAAAAGAAACTTATCTTGGACTCTTGGACTGTGGATGCAAGGATCTCTGGGTAATGACCTGAGGCTGTTTCTCTCCCAAATGTTTTTTTGGTTTTTTTTTTCAGCTACATGTTTTAGGCAACAGGACAGAATGCAGCAGAGATGAATTTCTTCATAAAAAGACAAATGGAAGTCCTGCAATACCAAATTTGGTTTGTATCTTGGGAGTGTTTCAGGCACTTTTGTTTTTTCTATTTAACTATCAATCTGATGGGATGAAGTGGAAAGAAGAGGCAATGCATGACTGGTCTGCACTTTTTATGAATAAATATATATTTTATTTTACCTTCCTTCAGTGAAAGTATATAGGTCTAAAATATATGGGATCACTTGGGCCAGTTGTAAATGATGTATGAAATGAAAAATTCTCAGGGACATGGCTCTGCAAACACTGTCACGCTAGGCCATTCCCTGCTATATTAGTCATAAACAAAGCAGAGAGACCTAAGATTTTTTGGCTAAAGGGGACAGTTTGCAGGTATGCATTTGCACATGTGTACACATATACACAGACATACACACACACACACACACACACGAAAACACAGACAGTAAAAACTTCTCTGATGATTAGATTCACAATTTTTATTCAGAGAAGCAATTACAGGAATATTTTTTTCCAGAGTATATTCTTCTACATGTCTTTCATACCCAGTTGAAAGAATATTTAATGCTTGAAAGATCTGAAGTGCATTTTTGATACAATGGTTTAGAACAGAAACCTAAACTGAAACAAAAATTAAGCAAAAAGTGGAACTGCATAATTGTTTGTCTAAATGAGTTGCCGAGAAGAACATAGTTAATGAAGCCACATCCAAGACGTAATCGCCCCTGTGCAGGCACTAGAATTCATGGCTCTATTACTAGAGGGCCTGCCTGGCCTGTGAATGGAGTTGGGCATCTTCTGTGTGAGGTGTATGTCAATAGAAACCTGAGATTCTCTGTGCTCTACTCATCCTTAAGAACAATTTACATCTAGGGACTGAATTCTCAGTGGAATCTCAGCCTCCGTTCTAGATCCTTGGTCAAGTTTCTCTAAGGCAAAAGTCTGCTGTATCTTAAAAAGTGTTGTACTGTACTCTAGCTAACACAGGAGCCATTTCCTCTGTGTATGAAGACTCTCTTAATGATAGAATTTGAACAACAAATTCCCAACTTGAAGCATGTTCTACAATTTTCTTAGCTATCTTTCTCCCATGATTCCTGCTTGATTCATAAAAGTTGATGAGAAAAATAGCTAGCCAGTAGATATTGCACATAGCCACTTTGCATTTCTTAGCCTCTCTTACGATTGGAAGCGTCAGGAGCATGAGTATCTAAGAGCCCATATACAACCTCTATGCTCTCTCTTCCCTGGTGCTAAAAGCCTTGTGTTCCAGATGGCCCAGCTACAAGACAGCAATCTCCACGCTGTATGTGTAGTAACTCCCACTCCACACTAGACTCATAGTGTGAACATGAAGTAAACATTGTTAAATTGCACCATTGAGATTTGGTGGTTGATTCATTAAAAGTCCACCTTGTAGGAGAATCTGAAAAGTAATTTTTTAATACTTTCCACATAAATGCATACATAAATTTGGAATATCATTTTAAAATAAAAAGTAACTTTTTTGAGCTTTACAAGGGTATAATTCAAAATTGTGTATATTTAAAATGTAAAATGGGATACCTTAATATTAATAAATATTTCATATAATCACGATGAATTTCAATTAAAAATATTATTATTAACTATAATTTACTGCTGTACATTAGATCTCCAGAAGTTATTCCCTCTGCATGACTGAAATTTTGTACTCTTCACTTTGCCAAATAAAACTTTAAATTTTTTTTTATTCTTTTTAGTCCTACATTACAGTAGAATGCATTTTGATATATTGCACATACATGGAGTACAACTTCCCATCCATTCTTGTGGTTGTACATGATGTGGAGTTAAACTGGTCATGAATTCATATATGGACATAGGAAAGTGATGTCCAATTCATTCCACTGTCTTTCCCATTCCCATCCTACTTCTCGTTCCCTAACTAACTCCCCTCTGTCCAATTGGGTGAACCTCATTCCTCCCTCCCCCAGCTTATTGTGAGTCAGCATCCGCGTATCAGAGAACATTCAGCCTTTAGTTTTTTAGGTATTGGTTTTTCACTTAACATGATAGTCTCCAGTTCCATCCATTTACTAGCAAATGCCATAACTGCATTCTTCTTTATGGCTGAGTGATAGTCCATTGTGTATATATAGCACATTTTCTTTATCCATTCATCTGTTGAAGGGCACCTGGGTTGGCTCCATAGCTTAGCTATTGTGAATTGAGCTGCTATAACATTTATGTGGCTGTGTCACTGTACTATGCTAATTTTAAGACCTTTGGGTGTATACCAAGAAGTGGTATAACTGGTTCAAATGGTATTTCCATTCCAAGTTTTCTGAGGAATCTCTATCCTGTTTTCCAGAGTGGTTGCACCAATTTGCAGTCCCACCAGCAATGTACGAATGTACCTTTCCTCCACACATCTTTGCCAACACTTATTTTTACTTATACTCTTGATAATTGTCATTCTGACCCAAGTGAGATGAAATGAATCTTTGTACCCTTTGACTAACATCTCCCCATGTCCTCCTCCTATAGTCTCTGGCAACCACCATCTACTCTCTATTTTTATGAGTTTTACTACATTAGATTCCTCATACATGAGCTTATGCAGCATTGTCTTCTGTGCCTGGTTTATTTCATAATACATAATGTCATGTGTGTGGTTCATACATGCTATCACAAAAAATTGGATTTCCTTTTCTAAAATGGCTGAGTAATATTCAGTCATAATTAGTAACAGTGGATAAAAAGATGGATAAAAATGGTATGGATAAAGAAAATAAATTGATAATAAAGGATAATAAATAAAAAAATTATTCAATATATATTACTGTTAATTCATATATATAATTTTAATCATATGTATGATTTTCCATATATAAAATGGAATACATATGCACATATATATGTTTATCATATATAATTTGTAGTTATCCATTCATATATACATATAATAAAACATGAAATATGTCACCCCTACATTATATATATTCCATATATTTTTATATTTATTATTTTACACATCAAATATGCATTAGTATATTTGTGATGTTGTTCACTCATTAGTACACATATATTAATATATATTGGCTATATACAACATATATATGTATACATGTAAAATTTTCCTTTATCCATTCACCTGTCCATGGACATTTAGGCTGTTTTCATATTTTGGTTATTGTGAATAACTCTGAAATAAAGAGGATAGTGCAGAAATCTCTTCTAAATCTTGATTTCATTTCCTGTAGCTATAAATTTAGTAGTGGAGTTGTTGCTTATTTTTATTTTTAATTTTTTGAGAAATTTTCATAATGCTTTCTACAATGGTTGCACCAATTTATATTCCTACCCACAGTTCACAAGCATTCCTCTTTTTCTAAACCCTTGCCAATATGTGTCAGTATTGTAACTTCTTAAAAAATAATAGCCATAGTCACAGTTATGAGATAATATTATATTATGTTTTCTAAATTTTCTTTTCCATGACAATAATACTGAATATCTTTTTAATATAGTTTTTATTCATTTACATGTTTTCATTGGAAAAAAATGTTTATTTAGGTTTTGCCTATTTTTAACTGTATTGAATTTTTTTTTTGCTATTAGCTATTTGAGTTATTTTTATTTTTAGATATTAACTTCTTTTCAGCCCTATGGTTTGCCAATATCTCCTCCCAGTGCATGTGTTGTGTCTTTACTCTGTTTATCATTTCCTTTGCTATGCAGAAGCTTTTTAGTTTGATGCAATCCCACTTGTCTCTTTGCTTTTGTTGTCTGTTTTTAGTGTCATATAAGAAATATTATTTAGGCCCATTTCAGAAGTGTCCCCTCTATATTTTCTTCAAATATTCTTAGAGTTACATGTCTTACACCAATCAATTTTGATTGAATTTCATACATAGAATAAGATAAAGGTCCAATGTTATTATCCTGTATGGAGATACCTAACTATTTCAACATTTATTAAAAAGAATATTCTTTTCTCTTGTGTGTTCTTTCTAGCTTTGTTGAAGATTGTTTGACTGTAGGTGTATGAATTTATTTCTGAGCTCTATTTTCTATTCCTTTGGTCTATAAATTTGTTTTTGTGCCAGGAGCAAAATGTTATGATTACTGAAGTATTGTAATGCATTTTGAAATCAGGAAGCTGAGTGCAGTGGCACACACCTGTAACCTCAATGGCTTGGGAAGCTGAGGCAGAAGCCAGTGAGGGCCTAAGCAACTTCGTGAGACCCTGTCTCAAAATAAAAAATAAAAAATGGCTGGGGGTCAGGCACAATGGTGCACACCTATAATTCCAGAAGCTCAGGAGGCTGAAGGCAGGAGGATTGTGAGTTGAAGGCCAGCCTCAGTAAAAGTAAGGTATTAAGCAACTCAGTGAGACCCTGGCTCTAAATAAAATATAAAATAGGACTGGAGATATGGCTCAGTGGTTAAATGTCCCTGAGTTCAGGTTCCAAAAATCCTGATTCCAAAAAAAGAAAGAAAGAAATCAGGACCTGTGGTGCCTCCAGGTTTGTCCTAGCTAAAGATTACTTTAGCTACTTGGGATTTCTTTGTGTGTGTGTGTGTGTGTGTGTGTGTGTGTGTGTGTGTGTGTTTACAACTGTGTTTTTCTATTTATGTAAAGAATATCACTAGAATTTTGGTAGATTGCATTGAATCTGTAGATTGCTCTGGATAGCTGGACATTTTTACAATATGCCTTTTCCCAATCCATGCACACAAAATGTCTTCGCATTTAATTAATATGTTCTTTAATTTTCTTCATCAACACTTAAAATGTTAAGTGTCCAAGACTACAACTCTTTGGTTATGTCATCTGCAAACAGAAAAATTTTTAATATTTCCCCTTCTTATTTGGATGCCTATTATTTCATTTTCTTGCCTTGCTGGTCTGGCTAGGATGTCCAGCACTATGTTAACTAGAAGAGGAAAGAGTGGACATCGTTGCCTTATATAAAATCTTTGAGGAAAACTTTCAACTCTTTCCCTTGATTATGCTGTTAGCTTTGGTATTTTAATATATGATCTTTATTGTGTTGAAGTAAGTTCCTTTTATGCCTATTTTTTGAGTTTTTATCATGAATGAATGTTACTTTTGGTTAAATGCCTTCATCTACTGAGATGAATGAGTGTTTTTATCTTTTCTTTCTTTTAAGGTGATGCATCAAGTTGGATGGTCTGCATATATTGAGCCTTCTTTGCATACCCCAGATAAGTTTCAGTTGCACATAGTGTAGGATTCTCTTAATCTGATTTTAATTCTGCTTGTATCGTAATGAGAATTTTTTCATCTGTGTTCATTACAGACGTTAGTCTTAAGTTCTCTTTTCTTGTGATGTCAGTATTAATGTGGTACTGACCTCTTCAATGAGTCTGGAATTACATCCTATTATTCTGGTTTTTGAAGAATTAAGAATGGCTTGTATTAATTCTTTTTTGAGTGTTTATGAAGCCATCTGGTCCTGAACTTTTGTTATTGTTTGAGGGAAGTTTTAAAATACTTATTCAATTCTCCTTTTTCAAACTTGGTCTTTTCCAGCTTTTTAATTTTCCTTATTTAGTTTTGAAAGGTTGTACATTTTTAGGAACTTCTTAATTTCTTCTAAGTTATCCAATTTGTCAGCATATAATGTTCATAATAGTCTCCTGGTATTCTTTTATTTTGAAGTATCCATTGTAATGTCTCCTTTGACTTCTGATTTTGAATCTTAAATCTTTATTCTTATCATTTGTCTAATGAAGAGGTTTTTCAATTCTATTTATCTTTTGAATAAAAAACAGTTTTAGTTTGGTAGATTTTTTCTATTATTTTCTGTTATTAATTTAACTTATTTTTGCTTTACTGTGTATCCATTCAATTCTTTGGCTGACTTTTGTCTTAATTTGTTCTTCTATTTCTAGTTCACTAAAGTGAAAACTTATCTGTACTTCTTGGTTGTATTCTGGACCTCTTCTAGAGATATCCTTACCTGTGGATAGTTGTCAATCATTGTTTTTGTGAGAAGATGTGGGCTGGGACTTTTCTTGTCTGCCATTTTGCAGACTTCAATCCATCACTTGCCATTTTTCTCAGTCTCTTTCTTTCGGTTATTTATTTATTCATTCATTTTAGAATGGAAAAAAGACAAATAAAACACTGAGGGAAATGATTTAGAAAAAAAGAATCAAAATGTATTTATTTTTTCATATCTTCTTTCTTTTGAATTTATCATGACCTGCTTCGGACCAGGATAATCCCAAACAGTCTCAAAATTTCTCTGTACACTAAATTCCAGCTGGCATCTAGGCCCATCTCTCTCAGAACTTTTCCTTATAATTAGAAATCAAATGGATCAATCAGATTTGTAACTGGGGATCAGATAGAGTGTTTAGGGAAAAAGTGGCCAAAGTCATTTTGAATGGAATCCCTTTGATCTAACAGAAACTATAAATCAATACAAATAAGTCAACCTTAGTTTCCACTATTAAGATATTTCTGTTTTTTTCCCCAAATATTTTACATCCATAGTTAAACGGATATAAATCTGCATAGGTTAAATCTGCACATGTAGAAACTTGGATATAGAGCACTGACTGTATCAAGAGAGTAGAGTATGTGTTTATGAAGTTCTTTTAATCTAAACCCAGAGCAGTTAGTTCATATTTAACATACTAAGTAAGTATGCAACGTTATGAATGTAATTATAAGTGGTATGTAATGACCTGGTTAATGCAGATATTTAATTCCTTTGGAGCAGCATCCTCAGACTAGGGGACCATTTATTAGAGGAATCTGCGATGCAATCTTAAGAAATTTGCCTGATTCTGCCACCACAGTATTGTTTCATTTTAATTAGAATTTTTCATGAAATCTCTTGTTTTGAGATCAACAGAAAATGAGCAATGGAGCATGGTAGTGCATTCTTATAATCCTATTAATTTGAGAGTCTGTCAAGAGAGTCACAAGTTTGAGGTCAGCTTCAGCAAGTTAGTGAAACCTTATCTCAAAAAAAATAAATAAATAAAAAGGACTGGAGATGGGGCTTACCGAAAAGGTGTCCTGGGCTTAATCCCCAGTACAAAAAAGGAAAGAAAGAAGAAAATGAGCAGAAATTGTGCAAGCTTTAACTTCCCAGAGTAGCCAGGTTTCTGCATGATGATTCTCAATGATTTTAAATATGGCAAAATTTGGTATAAGTATCTCATTAATTTTTACACACCACTAGAAATTAGATCATGCAAATAGAATCAACATAACTCTTTTTCTTTCAATAACAGAGATTACTAATAGTCACATTAAAGAATTCCATGATAGAGAGTGACCCAAATTGGCTTAGCTCAGTTGAAACAGGAAATAAATAAGGAAATTTCAAGTTAGGCTGAATTTGATCACATTCTTACACACACACACCATTCCCTCTACTGGAACTTTCCTATCATTCTCTCCCCTATTCACCATCAGTGACACAATTCCTATGGGGCCAGTAATGGTGGATGATTTATTTGCTCTACTTTGCTCCCAGCCTCTTCCGGGGGCTGTTATATCACTGTGTTTGCCTGCACCATGGACTCAAATGCTCCATTCATTCTTTTGAATCATTCACTAACTTTGCTTGAGTGAAGCAGTTGTGTCTTGTTCATAACTTCAACCACAGGACATCACACAATATCTGAAAAACAATAGGTATTCATCACATATGCATTAAATTATATGGCACATATTTCCTTCCAAATTTTAATAATTGATATATTGTATACACATATATATTCATGTATTATACATACATATACATGTACACATACATACAAAAGGGAGGAGAGAGAGTAAAGATCATTCCATTTCAAAAAATATATTCCTCCTACATCCAATTTTTCCCATGGCCTTCATTCTCCAATGTGTATAATTCACTTGTTTGCTTGAATTATTTTTCTAGCCAATCTCTTGAAAGTTATAAATTGTGTTTTGTAAAGAATTGGCTTCGATTTCATGATTTCACCCGATATAATTAAATTGGAAAGGATTCACTTCAGTGACACTAATTTGCTGGTCCTGCTTTGACCATTGATAAGAATCAGTTGAAGGAATACTCCCACATTGCTATAGGAAGCAGTAATTTGCAACATCCATCATTTTCTGTCTCCTGTGGAGCACAGTTGCTAGGGTTTCTAAATTAATATGATGAAATTGAAGGCAACTGTAATTATAATATTCTTATCCCTTCCTTCATCATTCTTCATCTATATAATTCCATTGAACTATATGAAGAAAAGAGAGCCTACTGATCTTGTGTTATTATTTGCTATCAAATTGATTCATTATGTTTCTCTTTTGTTCCTAATTATAGTTATCCACCTTCCAAATCTTCAGAAGTAGAAACAATATGTCTTTCACTCTTTGGCATCATTTTTCCCCATACAATCGGAAGCTCTTTATAGTATATAGGTTATCAGTCAACAGATAATGGGAGACCACTTACTATATGAAAAGCATGATAGAGAATTCATAGCATTTAAGTGAGATGCCTGATACCAGGGAGGTTCAAGCCCAGTTAGGATAATAAGCAGTGCATTAAAAGGTGGTAGCACTAAAATTTTAAGGTTATTCTATTATCCTATTATCCTGTGAAAAGCCAAAAAGGTTTTATGGGAAAAGGGAGATTTCGTACGGCAACTACATGAATTGGTGTTTATCAATAAGTGGAGTGACTATACACAGAGGTGAAAGATGTTATGAGGAAGAGGAGGAAGTCAGGAAAGGGCAAGGCATGTTATTTGGAGACCCTGCTCAAAGGGAGGGTCTGTGTAGGTGCATAATAAGAGATGGAGTGGTGTAAGTTTGGTTTGGGAACAAATGCAGAAATTATTAAAAGACTGAAGATGCTGATGGCTTTCAAATAGAAAATTGATTGTGCATTGGGAAGTTTAAAGGAAATCTTCATGTCTTCCCTAACCATGTTAATTTTCTACAGTTCGTTTTTAATGATATCAATATCATTGAGCTATAATTCACATAAAAGAAGCTGCACCCATTTAAGGTATGGTTTCTGAGTTTTAAAAAATATATGCACTGTGTAATCACATAATAATCAAGATATACAGTTGTTCTCACACCTAACCTTCCCTAATGCCCCTGTGTAATTGATCTCCCCATTTTGCACTGTAGATCTGTATGCTTTTTCTATTTTCAAAATATCTTACTTTGTATTTTACTAGTATAAGTTCCAAGCAATATTGATTCCTTTGACTTTCAATCAAGACAAAAATTAATATTTTAATTTCTTAATAAGAATGAATCATACCAATGCATAAGTGAAATGAGACTGGTGTCCTAATGTATTTAGATATTACATTGAATAACCACCCACAAACGTGAAAACCTGAATAAATTACCTCAGGTTTTAGTCAGCTTTTTCACTGCTGTGACTAAAAGAACTAGAAAGAACAATTTTAGAGGAGGAAAAGTTTATTTGAGGGCTCATGGTTTCATCAGACTCAATCCATAGACAGCCAGTTCCATTCCTTGGGCCTCCATATAAGGCTGAACATCATGGCGGAATAGTGTGGCAGAGAGAAGCAGCTTACATGATGATCAGAAAGCAGAGAGAGACTCTACTCAGCAGATACAAAATTTATACCCCGAAGGCATGCCCTCAATGCCCCACATCCTCCAGCCACACCCTACCCACCTTCAGCCATCACCCAGTTAATCCCATCAATGGGTTAATTCCCTGATTGGTTTAAGATTCTTATAACCCAATCATTTAATCTCTAAACTTTCTTGCATTTTCTCATATGTGAGTTTTTGGGAGATACCTAATATCTAAACCATAATACCTTAAGTCTTTGTTTTATTTGGATGATAATAAAAAACAGCAATATTAAGCATATCACTAGTAAATAAGTAAAAGAATTGTAAGCTGAAAACTGGAATCTTCATAGATATTTAATTAAACATTTCTTTCTCATTTTCAGGTTTTTCCTTATAGTTTTGTACTAAGGTGTTTGAGTTTCATATATTTTCATAAGCCATTTAAAAACATGAAATGTTCATATGCTGAGCTTATAAATTTTTTTAGCAACTTAGTGTTTCTAGCCATTTAAATTTGATTCTTAGTAGGTCACTTTATTCTTCTAATTCTCCTTAGTCTGGTTGTCTCCCTTATAATACATACCTTGCAATCCTCACGCCTCATGAGACTTATGACTCTCCCCATTTGAAGACAATAACTTTTCTTTTAGATTTTCTTTTATTTCTACCTTGAAAAAGAAAAAGGAATTTTTATTGTTGTTGTTGTTGTTTTGTTATTCTTGCTTTTAAGTTCAGTGAAGCACTCTGTTGCTTAGTTTTTAGTGACGGGGGATAAAATAAGTTACTGTCATGGTAACAAAAGCCACCTCAAACAAAGGATTTTTGTTGATTTTCCTCTAAATTCAATAATAGAATGAAACTTGGAAAAATATAAATATAAATCTTAAAAAGCATAATGCAAAATATAAATCTTAAAAAGCATAATGCAAAATATTAAAACAAAAATTAGGGGCTAATATACTATATATATGTAGTTCAGTGGAAGAGCACTTGCCTAACATATGTGAGCCTCTGGTTTCGTTCCCCAGCACCACATAAAACCAACCAAATAAATAAAATAAAGGCATTGTGTCCATTTAAAACTAAAAATATTTTAAAAATTCAACTCCATGTGATTAGCAATTCATTCAACAAATATTTATTGATAGTCCACAAAGTACTAGGCAATAATGTATAGCAGAAGGTAAAGCAGAGAACAAAATGGCCCCATAGCCTTGCCCCCAAGAAAGATACATTCTTATGGGTGTAAATGAGTAGGAAAAAAAAATCAGTGAATGTTTGTTACAGATGGAGATAAGAACAGAGCAAGCAACAAGGAGACATAAGCACTAAGGTATGAATAGAGATTGATATTGCATCTTTTTAAGACACATCATAGAAAGACTCATTGTGATAATGATATTGAGGCAAACAACTGAAGAAGCTTTCCTGAGTGTTCAAGAATGACTGAGGGTGGCAGCGTTATTATCATATTCAATGACTGTAGCACTATGTCAGTGTTAACCTTAAATATGGAGCACAGAGGCTGGGGTTGTGATTCCATGGTAGAGCGCTTGCCTAGCATGTGTGAGGCACTGGGTTCAATCATCAGCACCACATAAAAATAAAATAAAGGTATTGGGTCCACCTACAACTAAAAACCAAATATTAAAAAAATATGGAACATGGTTGTCTACTGATATCTGTTATCTGTGGGGGCTGAGTTCAGGAACTCCTCTTTCTGCATTCCAAAGCCCACAGATGCCCCAGACCCATGTTAAAGTGGTACAGTGCTCGTATATAACTTAAGACATCCTTCTATACTTTGGATCATCTCCATATTACTTATAATACCTAGCACCATGCAAATTGTAAGTAAATAAATTGTTATACTATATTGTTTCGAAAATAATGACCAAAAAAGTTGTACACATTCAGTACAAAACCAATTATTTCCTGAATATTTTTGATCCACAGTTGATTGAATCCACATATGTGAAACTCATGGATATGGAGAACTGACTATATAAATTTTATATTTTCAATTCATTTCCTTAAGGCTTCATTTCTCCCCATTTATAAGTGTGTGGGTTTTTTGTTATCACTGTTTTTTATCAACCATATCATTTTTCTAAACATCATTTAAAGGTCTTTAAAAATGAAGCAGTCACCAAAACCATTTTCAATAAATACAAATATACTATCCTGGATGTCTTGTGATTTACATTTTAAACATTACTTCTATTATACATTTAATTTATTTATCATTGAAAAAATCATTATAAATGCTACTGTAGTGAGGATACTTATCTAGAGATATATGCACATAATTCCTGATTATTTCTTTTGCTCCAGTGATCAAAGTGGTGGGTAACCTGGGAATAAGAATGAAAGTTAGAATGATTGTTCAAGAAGTAAATATCCAATTTTGAGTCCTTAGCATATAGTAATAATTCTCTGGAAGTCCTATTGTGTGTGTAAGGAAGAGAGTAAGGCAAAATACCTTTAACTCTTGAAATGCAACTGGGTTATTTTTTTCCTCAAGGGGGAGAGAAACATCACATTCTATCACTAATTTAAACAAATTACCATTTTAAAGTCAGAATTTCTGCATCATGTTTGAGCAAATGTTCTCACATTGTAGAGGAAAAAATTGCCATTAATTCAAAGTGCAAACACAAAGTCAACAAAATATATCTGTGAGATATTATCTAGTCAATATGTTATTAGTGGAGAATAAATACATATCTAATTTGTGGGCTATAAATTCACCTAACATGTTGTACAAGAAAGGAACAAAGAGATGGATGAGGATGAAAGGAAGGAAATTTGAGATTTGAAGGCACACTTTAAGAAGCAAAAATCAAAAACTGATATTTTTCCAACTTTACAAAAATCTAGAAACCTTCAAACACCCACCATTTTCTTGGTTGACAAGATGGAAACAAACAAACAAAAAAAACCCAACCCTGAATTAGATGATAATCACTGGAGACCACTAGGTATAGGAAGATTGGCAATATACCATGAGTAAGTAACAAGTGCGTGAGCTCAGCCCTCTTCAGTGAGGATGCAGTCATACATAATTATGCAATAAGGTTGCCTGTAGACCTCGCTCTCCAACCTACAGTCAAGAACTATGGGAGGTTCTGCAGGTTAAACATCCAAAGCTACAGAGCGACAGCACTATCTCCCAAAGACCTGTGTACCTAATGTCACAGCAATAGCAAGGATTGAAAGCCAGGAACTCAGACTTCTGGACAGCTGGCTGTGAGCCTGAGTTTCTGCTGGGGTGTTAGAAAGCAGCGATTAACATGAACAGAACCAAAGACCGAATATTTATTGAACTGTCAATTGAATGTAAAGGTAAAAAAAAAAAAAAAAAGCTTTGTTTCTTGCTTTTCAAAGGTTGTCTTTCATTTTACTGGTATCAATTAAATGGGTGTCCTACCTTTTTCATTCCAGATAGCGCAAGGAAGCTGGGACCCCAAATCAAAAATGTGGGATGAATTGAGAGCAAGACTGCGGAATGTAAGTTACAGTGTTCTAAAGAGCAAGTTTTCACTGGGTTGTAAGAAGAAAATGGCCCGTGTGGTTGGTTGGCAGGCAGCCTGAATCAGCCCTTCTAGGGTATTAGTATAAAAGCTCCTCAATTAAGAAATGAAAGTGTTACCTTTAGGGCTTGTGAAAAATGGATCAAGGTCTTAGATAGCATCTGGTAACTAAGCGGCTCAGAATCACCGAGGACACTACTTTTGAGCACAGCCTGGACATAATACAATATCACTGAAACACCAGTTTTCATCTATACACTGTTAAACAGTACTGAATAAAACCTTAGAATGGTAAAGTGGAATGTTAGAGTCAGATATACCAAAGGATAAATTCCAGGTCTGGGTTTTCCTATAGTAGTGATCTACCCCCCAAAATTCAGTCGCATCAGTCTTCATCTTTAATGTTGAATTGCTGAATCTACTATGCAGAATGGTTGGATTACTTGGGACATCTGAGTATAAAAGTTTGCCGTTCAAGGACTGTATATAACAGACCTCAGTGTTATCTATTTCTCCTCTACTTCTTCCCCAATCCAGAAATAATACAATACTTCAAAATTTCCTATAAATTGACTTCCCACAGCATATATTTTCAAATTTTAATTTGATTTTATTTTTAAAAAGCACCTGAGAATTTTTTTTTTTTTTTTAATATTCCTTTCCTAGAGTCTATGCTTCTAGATTTTGATTCTGGAGGCCCGGTCTTGAGCGTAATTCCTTATTATCAGTTCCTCACTGTGACTATAATGGCCTCTTGACGCATTGTTTGGCATTCTTACTCAGTCTATTTCCCTCAAAGTACCAAATAACTTGCTCCATTATTTTCAATTACTTCAAATTGTTTTGTAACTTTATCTTCTTTCTGTTCATACACATATTACCAACCTTACACCAACCCTTGAGTTTTGATTGTACTTGTCTAAATTGCTCTGGAAATGTCCACTTCTACTATCATACACTAAAACAGAAAGAGCATTTAAGTCTTTATTTTTTTAACCAAAGAAACCAGAGGAATTAAAGGCAAGTGCTCATTATTTAGACGAAAGAGCTATTTTACTGAGATATATAAAACACTCCTTAAACTTTCAAACCTACAAATTTTAAATGAAGCTTCTACAAGCTGCTTTCCTGGGACTCTGTGATTGAGCCTAAGTGGACTTGGATAGTCAAAGTGGCCAAGAAAAACTTGCCAACGTGCAAGAGATATTTCCTTTGAATTTGGATGCTATCTCAAAGAACCGTAGCAAAAACAATAATCAACAAATCACAGGCTGCACAAGAAAATAAGGAGTAATCAAAGACATGTTTTTCCCTTGAAAAGAGATTAGTGTATCTCTTGAGTTGAGTTGATAAATTGTGGTAAGAACAAATATAGACTGCAAAATATAAATTCAAGTAACATAGATTCTGTGATAACTCGATTCACTCAAGAACACTTTGAGCAAGTATTGATTTGTTAGTATGATTTTAAACTTGATCTTTATCTTTTTAAGGGTATGGGCCAAAATTGACAATGCTTGGTAATAGATCCTTAAATTCACATGTGGATGTTGATGCTGTGTTAAATTAAAACTGAGACTTCAGTTCCAATGTTTTTTGAAAGAATCAGATCATCAGCAATATTGGGTTATCAGGTGTACCATTCACTATCTTTTTCTTTCTTTTCTCTTCTCCTCCAATTTTTTTCTCTCCCTTCCTCTCTTTTACTCATAATTACAGGATATTTGCTGTGTATGTAGTAAGTCATAGATCATGAATTCATAATTATAAAGGTAGCAATAAAACAATCTTTATAAGAGGGTTTTTGTGAGCTTTCCCATTTAATCAATTTAAAAGTGGCCAAATTACAGGTTCCCTAAGGAAAAAAGATAGCTTTATTTTTCATAGGTCAAGATCAATGAGAGTGACTGGGGTATGTTTCTGATCTAAAAACCATGGAAAGAATATTTTAACGGTTTTAACTTATAGCTATGACAAATGCTTCCAAGAACAATATAATTTTGCAATTGTTATTGGTGTTCTCAAAAAAATTCCATTGATTCAACATTTTGTTTTGGCTCTCTCATAATTATGCTATTCATTCTGGGTTATTTTCAAGATTAAAGGAAGAAAAAACAATAAGATGTTTTATATTTTAGGACCTTAGGGCTTCCAAAGAAGAAACACATGCAACCAGACAAAAACAAATCTTTAAAAAGATGTAAAATGCATTATTCCAATTAATAACATCAACAAGAATGTTTATCTTTTAATCCCCTCTAACTTTGCTCATGGATTATAATGTGCTTCTTCTTCTTTTTTTTTTTTTTTTTTAAGAGAGAGAGAGAGAATTTTATTATTTATTTTTTAGTTATCGGCGGACACAACATCTTTGTTTGTATGTGGTGCTGAGGATCGAACCCGGGCCGCATGCACGCCAGGCGAGCGCGCTACTGCTTGAGCCACATCCCCAGCCCCTATAATGTACTTCGTAAGTGTGTGAATGAACAAATGATACAAAAACAAGCAAAGGAATAATCTGCAGTTTTCAAAATCATGTATGATTTTTTTCTTTTTTTTTAATCACACAATATGTTGGATCATGAATATGAGTAATTCCAAAGCTGTTAAGTCTCACTTTTTGTTGTTAAAAGTTTCAACATCAGTTTATTGTCTCTTTCCACATTCTTTCAAAAGAAAAGAATTGCTCTGTTGATAGAAATGAGTAAAAATGACATTAATTGGATAAGTTTAGCTAAATTTAATGCTTCTTTTTTTCCCATACACATAGTAAGGTATTTCTGAAGTTGTAATTCTTAATCTTCAAGCTGGAAGTAAATATTTCTTGTTAACTCTTAATGTTAAATCTATGCAACTGAATTTAAATATTGCATCTCTAAGTTAGATGACTGTAGTAAGAAGAGATTTAGGATAAACTGAAATGGTTATTATAAAATTCTGTATTCACACCTCTTTATACCTTAAAGAGAGGTTAGTGAAAATTTGTGAGATATCTGGACATTTGTACTTTAGTGAGACTGAGCACATAACATTAATAAAAGTGGCCCAGGTTGAGCACCTGCTTTAGTCAGCTTTTCATTGCTGTGACAAAATGCCAGACAATAACATTTAAAGAAGGGAAAGTTTATTTAGACCTACAGTTTCAAAGGTCTCAGTCCATAACTGGCTGGGTCCATTACACCAGGCCAGCGTGAGGCAGCACATTATGGGAAAAGGAAAGCAGCTCTGCTTAGGAGGGGCTACAGGAAGATGCATCCTTCCAGGGCATACCTCCAGCCACAGCCCACTTGCCTACAGTTACCAGCCAGTCAGTCCCTTCCAACTGTGGTGCACTGAGTAAGTTTTAGCTTTCATAATTTAATTATTTCACCTCTGAAATGAGTTTTGGGAGAATACTTCACATTCAGACCATAACAGCATCTCTAACCTCAAATTCCAAAATGTTAATCTTAAGTTTTTGAAAGCTGATATGACTCCACAAGCAAAAAGTTTCACACCTGACCTCATATGATAGGTCACAGTCAAAACATAGAAATAAAAAAAAATATTGCATAAAATTACCTTTAACCTAAGAGTATATCTGAAATCTTAACCACATCTGGGCCCAAACATTTCAGGCAGGGGACACCCAACCGGTATAAACCTATAACGTATAATCAAAAATAAAGGAAAAACATTAGTTACTAATATATTACCGCAAACATATATATATGTATATATACACACATATATTTATGTTTATATATATATATATATATATATATATATATATATATATATATATACACACACACACACACACAATTAAAGTATACTAATAGTATATTGAATGAATTTTGTGTCTGTTTATGAGATAAAATTCTTTTTCTCTCAATGTCTGTGTCTGGTTTTGCTACCAGGGTAGTAGTACCAACATCATAAAAGAAGGTCAGAAATATTACCACCTTCTCTATTTTCTAAAATAGTTTGTGTAGTATCGATATACATCTTTAAATTTTTGATAGAATTTTAGCCACTTGTTCTGGACATTTTTATGGTGAGAAAGTTTTTAAATAAAATTTAATTTGTTTAATGAATAAAGGGTTAAGACTTTCAATTTCGTTTTATGCTAGTTTTGGTAAGTTATATGGCCAAGGGAAATTTTTTGTTTTGTATAAATTGTTGAATTTACTGTCATTTTAAAATTTGCATGTTCTTAATATGTGTAGAATTGGTGGTAATTTCATTATTTTATTCCTGATACTGTTACTGTGCTAATTTGCATGCTCTTTTCTCATTCTCATTCACACTCTCTGTGGCTCTTTCTAAATATCTCTCTCATCTTGTGGAGAGATTATCTATATTATTAAAATGTCCACGTCATTGGACTCAGTTTGATTTTATTTTGTTTTAGGATTCTACATCTATGTTGATAAGTGATGTGAAATTGTAACTTATTTTTCTTGTAATAGTCTTCTTAGGGTTTACTTATTATTGTCAGCATTATGTTGGCCTCAAAAACTGAACAGGGAAATGTTCCCTCCTACTCTAAATTCTGAAAAAAATTGGGAAAGATCGGCATTATTTCTCACTTTAATGTTAGAAAGAATTAAATTGTAGCTCAAAGGTTTCTTTGTGGAAACATTTGAATTATTGATTAAACTGCTTTGGTAGATGTACTATCTATTTTTTTTTCTTGTTTGTTTCTTTTTAATGTCAGATTTGGCAGAGAAAACTGTGTTTTGAAGGAATTTGCTCATTTCATTTAGTTTGCTAACCATCTTGGTATTAAGTTATTCATAATATCACTTCATTGTTTCAGAGTCCATAGGAGTTTTAGTAGGAGTTGCTTCTGTATCTCTGGTATCAGTAATGAATATTCTTTCTTTCTCTTTTTGATCAAATTTATTAGATGTATACGTAGGTTGGGTGTCCCTCATGGGAAATGTTTGGGTCTAGACATGTTTTGGATTTCAGACATTTTTCAGATTTTGGAATATTTCCATACACATAATGAGATATGTTGGGAATGGGATCCAAATCTCAACATGCAATTAATTTCTCTTTCTTATGTACCTTATAAATTAGAGGTAATTTTATACAAACAAAATTCCAAATAAATGCACATGCACACTTTCACACAGAGACACATTTCCATTGTCATGTGGAGAAGTTTTCTTGTATTTCTACTTAATGAGAGTTACAAGAACTTGGGTTTTTTATCCCTAACTTTTTCTGTATTTATTTAAATTATCATAGTTTTTTACCTTATTAATGTGATTTGATTATGTTGATTGAAGTTATTTTGTAAAATCAATACTGCATTCCTATGGCTAAAATATGTATATACTATTAGCATACTGAAACTGTTATATATACTTAATAACCTATATTAATTTACCTGTACATTACTTATACTAACATATTTGTAACAGCTTAGCATGCCCCGTATATACTTATGTGTAGCATATATACATACATAATATATGTACTTATGTAACTGAAATGATTATATATGTTCATTAATCTATATTAACCTAGAATCTATATATAACTGTACATAGGTTAATTGATCTATATAATATATAATTAAATATGACTGTATATATTTTATATATGTTAATTTTATATCTAGGTGTTATGGTTTAGATCCATGTAGCCAAACTCCTTGGAACGCCCCCAAAGTGTTCATGTGTTAGGCAAGGCAGCAATGTTCAGAAGAGAAAGATTGAATTATGAGAGCTTTAACCTCATCAATAGGTTAATCATTTTGATGGATTAAAGATTTGAATGGACTACTAAGTGGTAACTTACTGGAGACCTGACTTTGGACTATATCATACCCCTGACTTCTTCCTCCTCCCTCCTCTCTCTCTCTCTTACTCTCACTCTCACTCTCACTCTCTCCCAGTTTCCATGAGCTGAGCAACTTTCCTCTGTTATGCTGCATTGCTAATTAGAATTGCTCACTTGATTGAATTAAGAGAAGCTGATGATTGAGAAGCTTATGGGTATGTCAACAAGGATGTGTCTAGGAATGATTGGCATGTGGGATAGCCAACTGAAATGGAGACCCTCCCTAAGCGTGGGCAGCACTATTCAATAGGATGATGGCTTAGATGGAATAAAATTTGGAAGAACAAGAAAGCAGCAGCAGATGAAAGTTCCATTCTTCTTGAAAGGGTAGTGGATTGCTGCTGGGATGGTCTGAGGATATGGGACTCTCACTTCTTCATTTTTCCAAAGCAGACTTTGCCAGTGATTCTCCAGAAGCCTTTGGTCTCAGACTAGGGTAGCACCATTGATCCCTCTTGTTCTGGGGCTTCAGCCTCTTGGACTGTGCAGCTATTGGTTCTTCCAGCTCTTCAGCCTGCAGATGGCCATTGTGGACTGTCCAGTTTCTGGTCGTGTAAACCAACCTAACAAATCCCTTTTATTATTATACTTTCTGTTGATTCTGTTTCTCTAGAGAACGCTGCCTAATACATATGCCATTATACCATGATATTCTATATCACTTCAGGTTTAGAGCATTGTAGTGAGCCAACTGTACACTAAACCCTCTATGAATCTCAAAGATCTTTTATTCCTCTAAGCTGTTGTCAAGTAATTTGGTCACAAGGACAAAAACCTGACTAATACAATATATTGATTCACATATATATCTGACAAATACAACCTGAATAATACTAACACCTAATATAATAGGTGGATTCACACACACACACACACACACACACACACACACACACACATCTTCAATCGTCCATATACAATAATCAATAGTGAAATATTAAAATCTTTCCCCATAGTATTTGGAAAAAGACAAGGATATCTAATCTCACCATTTGTATTGGCATTGTTATGTTAGCCACAGAATATATGATTTTGCACATAGGATATCTAAGAAAACTTCAAATAACTATTAATATGATTAAATGAATAAAACAATGTCTTAAATCATAAAGCCAGTATACAAAGTCCTTTATATTTTTGTGTAATAACAACAGACACCTGGAAGAGGAAAATTAAAACAAATACCAATTACTGTAATATTCAAAAACATAAAATGCTTTCTTATAGTTAAATGTAATAACTTCTATACTGAAAACATTTTTTTCAATATTCCAATATTTCTGATAAACTAATTTATAAGATTTAGATAAATCTAAAGATATAAAATGCTTATGATTGGAAGATAACAGTATTGTTAATATGTAGCTGTGAACTTCTATTCTTCTCCCTTCCCCCCACCTTAAATTTATTGGATTAGACAAATGAAAGAAAGGGTGGGAGAATGAGATTAGGAAAGACAGTAGAATGAATCAGACACAACTTTCCTATGTGTATATATAAATATATGACCAGTGAAACTCTACATCACGTACAACCACAGAATGGAATCCTAATTAGAATAAGTTATACTCCATGTAAGTGCAATATGTCAAAATACATTCTTCTGTCGTATATATATAAAAAGGACAAATAAAAAAAATTTTAAATGTAAATCATATGAAAATTAACTGAAGGATGTAATGTAACCTTGCCCAAAATTCTGTAGACTTCATTTACAGAAATTTGCAAATATTTCAAAATTTTTATGTTGGGAGAACCTACCTAAAATAGCTAAGGCTATTTAAAAGTGAAGAAAAGGTTGAACTCATTCTATCTGATTCCAGCATTTGCCATGAAATTCTAGCATTCAAGACAACATAAGATAAAACAGATCAATTTAACAAAACAGTGTGCAGAAATTAATTTTTATTAGGAGACCAAACTAATTTAGTGGGAAATATAAATTCTTTAAAAAGTAGTTCTAGAGCAACCAAAAATGTGTATTATTCTTAAATATGAGCTTAAGTTACTAGTTCAAAGCACAAATAAATTTTGAGGTGAATTATAGACCCAAATGCAAACACTAGTACAATAAAACTCTTGAAGAAGTCATTAAAGAACATCTTCCTGACCTTGAGGTATGCAAATATTTCTTAAAGCAGATATGGAAAGCAATAGCCATAGAGATAAAATAATGAAAGAACTTCATAAAGATTAAAAGTGGCTGTTTATCAAGTGGTGCCCTTAGGAAAATAAATAGGCAAATCACTAAGTGCAAAAAAATACCTGCAATGCATGTATTGACAAGGTATTCTTATTTTTTATTTATAGTATTAAAGAATTCCTACAACTCAGTTTAACAAAACAAAGAGAAAGAGCTCAACAATATAGACAAAATAATTGAGTAAGCGTTCACAAAAGGAGAAACACAAATGGCCAATAAGAAATCTTAGTTATCAGGAAGATGCAAATAAAAATACAATTATATACTAATATACACACACTGTGATGATAAAATAGAAAAAAATTGTGATTTTATATAAATTCATATACATGTACATATATATATAAAAATGTAGTGAATATATATAGACATATATGTGTGTATTTGTGTGTATGTGTACTTGTGTGTGTACTTGTGTGTGTGTGTGTGTGTGTGTGTGTGTGTGTTTAATCTCCAAAGTACAAAATCTTGCCTGCCACAGCATGAATGAGCCTGAAGGATATTATGCTAAGTGAAATATACCATACATTTGATTTTTTAAAGTTCCCACTTATTAGGGAGATTGTGCAATATTTTTCTTTATTAGGGAGATTGTGCAGTATTTTTCTTTCTGTGTATTTCATACAGAAAAAAAATATTATACAATCTCCCTAATAAGTGGGAACTTTAAAAAATCAAATATAGAGAAATAGAGAACAAAACAGTGGTTGCCAGGAATGGAGGCCAAGAAGAAACTGGTGAGATGTAGGTCTGATACTAAGTAGCAGGTATGTGGGATATAGGTATTAAGAATACTTATTAATAATGCTAGGATTAATACAGAACAAAATTGTATATGAATTCATGCTAAATGAGATTCTGTAAGCTCTTGCAACAAAAATAAAATATATATGTGAGTTGATAGGTGCTAATTTTCTTCACTATATTAATTATGGTCCTTACAATATGCATCTCACAACATAACTTGTAAGTTTATTTTTAAAAGGACAAGATCGAGTTTGGCAAGAATATTTTGCAACTAGAATTCTCATTCATTGTTTTTGAGAGTGCATAAAGGTATAAATTATTTATAAAATATTTAAAATATTTTTATATTATTAAATATTGATGTCCTAGAAACCTTACTCTGTTATTTATTTTTTCAAAGAGAAGTGAAAGCATATTCTCACAAAAAAACTTATGACTCCACATTAAGAGTTTATAATTAACATATCAATGAAACAGCCCAGTTGGTCATTAATAGATTAATGAATAACTCGTTTTATACAATGCAATAATATACATCATTAAAAATAATGAGCTACTGTCACATATAACATGGGCTGATCTCAGAAACATTGAGCTATGTGAAAAAAGCTAGATGCTACATGGTACATACTTTATAAGTTCATTTCTATATAGTTTTAAAAGAAGTAAAGTCAACTTATTGAGGTGGGAATGACATCATTGGTAACTTTCAGAGTTTGCTTCAATGGACGAGGTAGAGGAGAAATTCCTGGATGATGAAATATTCTGTATTTCAATAAAGAGAACTTATTCTTTTGGCTCTAGGAAGCAATATCTGTAATAAACACATCAGTACTTAGTGGGAATTTTATAAGAGAAAAAAATTAAGACAAGAAGGAAGAAATTCTCCTACACCTAATTTAATTTAGAAATAAGTTTTACACCTAACAAGTAACAAATAACAACGCAATAGAGTAAAGTTATATGACTATTTTATGAAATTAGTAGCAGAGTTGATAAATATGCAGAGAATGATTGGGAAGCAATTTTCACATCAGTGCTTTTGTTTTTCTATAGTAGGTTTGAGGACTTAAACTGAATGCTCAAACAGGGACATTACAGTGAAGTGTTTTTTATTCTGATCTGATGAAAGTAGAATCCGTCAATGGAAACACAGGAGTTGCAATCAGGCTGTAGGTAGAGAACATTTTTCAAGAGGGCCCCAGGTTGTAGTTCCAGAACTCATTTCACCAAAAAGATAAAGAACAGGACAAATTATTTGACCTTAAATTGCTAATTAAAAAGTAAATAAAATAAACCACAAACGTTAATAAATATTAATAAATATACAGATGTTTCAAAAGATGCACAGGGAAACAGAAATTTGAATACACTGGGATTTTATTTCCTTTTTCTATGAATATCACTATATTGTTTTACCTGTATTACAGACAAATTTGGTAATTTGTTCTGCTGCCTTTCTGCATTTCCTTAAGCATTTCATTTCCTAAAGCAAATGACAATATGCTCTGGTCATAATGCATGACAACTCAAATCAGAAATAGAAGCTGAGCACATTAATTGCCATTTAAAATCCTTTGATATTTCATTTACAAGAATTTTTTCTTGTTTTTTTACATGTGAGTTTCTGTAATACCTGCATAAATGGCATCTCCTACCAACTTTACAATGCTACAGTATTACTTTCAAGATTCCCTAGATTTTGAAAACTGGAAATTAAATATTTCTTTATAGCTCACAAAAAATAACAACAAAGTTTATATGTTGCTGTCAAAAACATCCTAAATACATTCAGTTGATTTTTAAACTTACTCTTCTCATCTACAAAAAGAAACAACATCATTTTTCTCACAAAAGCAAATCTGATTATTGTAATTCTTGTTTTTAATTGCTTTGAGCATAAACTCACTCTAACTGAAAGCTTATTGTTGGTATAAAGTTATTTTATAATACCAAGGAACAAGAACAAACTACAACCAATGCAAGTGAATGGGAAACTCAGGTGCTGTAACACTGCTCGCTTGCTCTTCTCTCCTTCTTGCCAGGCACCTATTCAAATTTTCTTTCCCTATAGACTAGTTCCCTTCTCTTACTGAGTTTTCACAATACCTGACATGTTCATCAGAGTCCAGTCTGCATGATGACCTTTTTGTCTTTAAGATAGCATCAGTTATGACTTGGTTCAGATAGATGCCTTCCCTTTAGGTCAATTAAAAATTCCTTTGCTTCCACAAAGCCCTGCTTCTACCACAGAAGGGTCAGCCTTGGACTATTAGCCATTTCTGCTCATGTTGATAAATTCCAGTAACTTCTAGAACTACCTGAGTGTGCCTGATTTGAACTGGGGATGGATACCTTGTTCCTAAGTCATAGCTTAGCGACAAACTTGCAAAAGAACTATTTGACTTTAAGGTAGCATCAGTTATGGGATAGTAGAAAGAGTTTAGACAGACAGAATTTTTATATATATATATGTAAAGAGAGAAATTTTATAATATAGAGAATATGTAACTTTTTTTTTCTTGTAAAGAAGAAACATTTATTTGTGCTTAAAAGAAAATTAACTCAAAATCCCAGGATGGAAATACTATCCCATGTAATTCTCTAATCTAAACTGATTGAAGGGGAAGCCAGACACTCTTCGATTTGACTTATGATTTAAAATCACTTTGGCTCTCATGAGGAAATTATGTTTTAGAGAACAAAAAACAGGGCAGTGGTACTAATTAGGTGAGAAAAGTCATGGCAGTGCCTCTGAAATCTTCTTGGTAGATACAAGTGGAGGAAAAACCAAAGGAGACACCAGTTTTGTTTAGCCCAAACATAGTTTCCATCCTTATTGAGGTGGCTCATTGTATTGGATACGGTAAGAATATGAACTTTTAAAATTTATTCACTAGACTTAGGAAAATCTAACACTGATAATCATTCTTATTTAAATAGTTCCTCTTTAGATTTATGGTCTCAAATTCATTAGTAGTCCCTTTAGAATTGGTAAAAGCACAGAAAAATTATTTTGGATCCTAGACTTATAATGAAATGGCTTCACCATTCTAATTGTGGCTATTTTCTTAAGGATTATGTAGCATATATCAATGAAAACTCCTGAAGATATGGAAATCAGCTGGAAGAATTTCAGCATAAAATGGATTCATCACAAACTCTATTCCCTGCCCAGTTAACACTGAAATGCAGAGATTTTTCCTAATCCCAATGTTAATATATGACCTCTGCAGTAATAGATGACATTGCTTTTGTAGACTCACAATACTTTATATGCATTATGTGGAGATAACTAACTATATTGTGTCTAATTTATCTATATTGCTGAAATTAATGTTTTGATTACTTGCATGTTTATATCTCCATAGTAGTAATATTCTCTGCTTTTAGTCATGTTCCCATTGCATTTCTAATATGGATTATCCAATTCTAGCCTGTCATGCTTTTGAAGAGAATACATTTACAGCTCACAAAGTAGTGCCTTGGGCTACATATAGAAAGGGGATTTTCTGACAAAACAATATCACTGGTATCTCTTACAGAAATGTTAATATCAATTTACCCTAACAAGATCTAAAACTGGCTCCCTCAGGCCTTGAAGAGACCAAGACAAAGAATGGCCCAATCAAGCAATAAATATATTAGAATTAAGCATTCTTTCCATCCGTACTTCTTTCCTGGCTTTATAAAAATGTCCTGAGAAATGGCACATGCACCGACTGATTAGGATACTATTGACCTGGGATTTTTGACAAGTTGGATTTGATAGGCTAAGTATTGCTATTGAACTGTTGATTTTGAAGAATTTTAAATAATGAATGTATTGAAAGTAAGTTTTATGAGATGTTTTTATTCTGTTCAGCACCTGGAATAAGAACAGTTGGCATTTAATAGCTGTTTCTTAATTCATTAGATGAATGAAGGCAAAAGAAAATTAAGGAAATTTTATTTCATAAATTATTTTCAAACATTGCTTCAGAGGTATCACAGAAGCACTCATATTTAAAAGGCAGCCTCCAAACTCAACATCTTCATTATTGATAGTCTATATTTAGCTCTAACACACATCTTATTCCTCAGTATTGCTCAACTGAAGGACTGGTGTATTACTCTTCTTAATCTTCATTTACAGCTTCAAAAATGGTCTGGAATGTGGATGCTTAATTCAACCCCAAAGTGATCAGGGGCTTTCTAGCTCTGTGAAACTCACAGACGGCTCAATCTTATTGGGGAAGGGGTAGAAATTCACCCAAGGAACCACCTCTTATGAAACTCTACATTCTGTGCACTCAAAGTTCATCTTTTTTTATCCTGCTTTGAAAAGCTCTATGTGTCTGCCCTTTGATTTATCAAGAATTGGACTAATCCTCTTGGTCTTCCCACAATGAAGGTGAATTGTGTACACAGGTTGACTACGGCCAGTCAATGCTGCACCAAACTCCAAGATATTCAGACCTTTCTTTCTTCTGTCAGATTTGCTATTGGATGTGAAAAAGGTAAACTGAATGTCTTAAAAATGTGTTCTTAAACTCTGCTTGAATTAGTTTCACCAAAGGCACAAGATAAATTTTTATTTATTTATTTATTTATTTATTTATTTATTTATTTTAGTTATCGGCAGGCACAACATCTTTGTTTGTATGTGGTGCTGAGGATCGAACCCGGGCCGCACGCATGCCAGGCGAGCGCGCTACCGCTTGAGCCACATCCCCAG
The DNA here is from genome assembly GCF_048772815.1 of Callospermophilus lateralis. NCBI lineage: Eukaryota > Metazoa > Chordata > Mammalia > Rodentia > Sciuridae > Callospermophilus > Callospermophilus lateralis. The sequence goes on along the minus strand of NC_135313.1, from coordinate 104,148,255 downwards.
CCCCACAAGATAAATTTGTAAAAAATATATTTGATAAAATGAAGTAGGAAAAAGATTATTAAGACTCAATATTTTCAAAAATTGTAAACATAAATTCAATCTTAATTTTGCTATGATTTGACTATAAATTAGTCAAATTTGTTTTTCTGAGGTTTTTATTCCACCTCTGACAAAATGATTTCTTTATATTGTAGTTCATCAATTCTAAATCATGTTTTTTGTTTTTCACATTTTTGCATCTCTGAAATTAGTGTGCAATTTACAATCACTTGAAGCTAGTTGGTGTTGTGACATAGTTGTTATTCTGCCCAAGAAATGCACAATAAAATCTGCAGAGTTTATGTTAGAAATTAGAATTAAGAAAATTTTGGAGCCCAATCTTAGGAAATGCTGCTCATGATAGAATGCTCTTAATAGGAGAAGCACAAGATTACACTGTGACAAAATGAGAACACCAACAATTCATGAAAAAAATATGCAGAAAAGTTTGACACTGATGAAAAGTTTTAGGAAAAATTATTTATTTTACATGCTTTTTTAGAAAGGTTGTATGTCTCAGAATTATGGCTTCCTACTAATTTAATTGAATTAGCCCCCTTTATGTCCAAGATAACTGCCACACTTATTAGAGTAGCCTACTATGTGCTGGGTAACAGCAGGAGTTTTTTTTCATGTTTTATAATAGTTTTACATAATTTACATAATATTAAATGCATTTTATAGATTCTATGAGGCTTGTAGTAGATAGATTGCCCAAGACTAAAGCTATCGAACAGTGTTTCTAGGATGCAGAACTCAGTGTTGCAAGCTCTGTTGCTTATACTATGCAGTGTTGTACACATTAAAATTATTTTAAGGGAGAACTGAACATTCATTAATCTTCTAGGAAATTAATTCCTAGGCAGCATCCACATATGTAATTAAACAAATACTTACTAAGCAACTACTGTATTCATTTAATGAGCTTTTTAAAAAGTGAGTGACTCCTGTCTGTCAAGTATAGTTCCAGATACTTAGTACACAGCAAGGACCAAAGTAAAACAGATGTTGTACCCCATGGAACTAACATCCTGGTAAGAAAAGGGCAACGTATAAAGTCAAATACATTGTCAGTTGATTAGAGATTGATTCTGTGGAGAAACGTAAAACAGGGAAGGGGGTAGGCAATCTGAGTTGCGGAAGGTATTCCATATTGGACAGTGTAGCCAAGTAGGATCTCACAGTTAGGGTGCTTGAGTAAAGACTTAATGGAGGCAAGACAGAAACCATTGGGTTTATCTGGGAAGAGTTTTTCAGGAAGGAAGAGCAGAACAAGTAAGTTTTTTAAAAAGAGAGAAACTGACATATTTGAGCAAGATAATAGTCTGGAGCATGAGATTAGAATAACAATGAGGAAAGGAGATTATTGGGTAGGTTCTTAAGGATAATTTTAGGCTTTCGTTCTAAATAAGATTGGAAACTATTGGGAGACTTTAAACAAATGTGTATCATGAACTGACTTGGGTCTTAAAAACATAATGATGCCTGTTACTGAGCTAAGAATAGATTGACAGGGGCCAAGAAAGAACCAAGGAGACTGAGTAGGAGACAACTGACAATAAAGTAGGCAAGAGACTGATGGAGGGTTTGAACACATGATATCACATGGAGATGAATGGATCCCTGACATACCTTGAAGGGGATCCTGAATTACTTGTTAATGGATTGAAAGTAGAGTGAGAGGGATACAGAAGACACAAGGAGGATTCCAAATTTTTTTGGCCTGTAGAAATAGAAAGTTGAAGATATTATTTTCTGAGTTGAATGAGTCAGGAGGAGCAACAGATATTTAGGATAATTAGGAACTCAGATCTTCATGTGTTATCCCTAAATGCCTGGTCAATAGAAATGTATATTAGTCAGTAGTAGGAAAAAAGACCAGAGTTCCTGGAAAGCATGCAGTTAGACTAGACATTTGGGAGTCAGAATGTAGAAAGGTTGTAATTGCACAGGACTAGGGGACATCTTCAAGGAAGCAGCGTGCAGTAAAAGGAGAGGAGGCCCCTGGGCACACCAGTATTCAGTGGTGAAGGGAAATGAGCAGGAACTTGCAAAGGAGACTCACCGAATCTAGAGAGATGCCACGTGAATACGACAACCAGGACAGAATGGACAACTCGAATATATGCAACTGATAAGAAGCAGATTTGGGATTAAATTTGGATGTTCACAATGTGGGGATTGTCAGTGATCTTGCTGAGAGAAGTTGGCAGAATGGTAGGGACCAAAGCCCAATGGGAGGTGGTTCAACAGACAATGGGAGAAGAATTGGAAATAGATTATATTGAAAACTCTTTTAGGAATTTTGTTACTTAAAAAAAAAAGAAAAGAAAAGAAAAATAAGGATGTAGCCAGAGTAAAAATGGATAAAGCAAGGACCACAACTTGTGTTACATTCAGGACACACGTTCAGACACACACACCACACACACACCTATTCTCAGTGAACATAGGTCCTTAACACCTAGTTAGTCACAGTCCAGAAGAAAACAGACAGCTCTTTGTGAAGATGAAAATATAATTTGTTAAACAATTAAATAAAAAAATATTCATTAGTTAAGTTATAAAAAATGAAACAATTAATATGGGGAAGTGGAGAAGCATGGCCCATGTTAGTTCCAAAGATTTAAAGGAAAAATCTGTACAACAGGAGCTGAGGCTTCGTCTCCTAACCTGCCTGAAGAAAGGAAGAAACTTGTAGTACTGGTAATTTGGGCCTAAAATCATTTTCTGAGATTAACTTTGTGTCTTCTACTTCGATAAATCCTAAAAGAAAATAGTTTTCTGTAAGGTATCCAATAAGATTTGACTTAGGCCCAGGATATATCATTCCAACAGACAGATTGCAGATGTAGTGGACCTGAGCCCTGGGTACTGCTGTCCCAATCCAGTTTTGCATAAGATGCCAGCTCTGTCCAATGAGCCAGGCTAAACATAGTGCTTAAAGTTAATCTTGGAATCATTAGACCTAGATCATTAGAATTTCTATTAAAAGAAAATTCACAGGTACTTTATTGAATCATTTCACCAGTTTAAGAGAGATCTTAAGCATTACCTGAGTCGTTTTTTTTTTTTTTTTTTTTTTTGAAAAAGCTGACTGCAAGAGATTGACATATGGAATTAATTCCTTGTCACAAAACATGGCACCATGGGAGAACACATTGCTGCTGACTATAGTGATAGTTTACTGCAGGATAAACTGACATTAGGATAGGAATTTCACATACAACAATAAAAGAAGCTTACAAATTGGCCTTTTCATGGATGGAATAGGGGTCTCTCTGGATTGCGTGATATGACTAAAGAATCCTCATTGCCCACTCCCTTGATCATATTGTCTTTAGATCTGAAATGATCATCAGGTACCTTTTTCTTTAAGAAAACTGTAATTTACTTTTCAAGTTTTATTTTCCTTGGTATCACGTTTTCATCAGAGCTGTTGAAAGCAAATGAACAGATTAACGTGAAACTCAAAAAGGACCAAAACCCAGTGGCATTTATTAAACAGTTACTATATGATCCACATGGAAGGCAAACACTCTGTATATTGGACTCCGTGCTCTCAGTTATTAATCTAGTTTGAAACAGCAGTAATATAAAGCTGCCACACAATCTGGAGGAGTGCTTAAAGAAACAGGAAGCATTTGCCCATATATTTCTATAGTCCATGAGCTAACATCATGAAAAACACCAGTCATAACTATAGATCTAAACTCAGTTTCCCAAAATGGAAATATGGCATTGAATTAGCTACTGAAAATAACACTATTTATTTTTAAAGACTAAGAGAAGAAGAAAAATGAACAAGTAAGAATTTAAAGCACAGACTTCTGAGATAAAGGAAGGCCAACCAACCTTTATTGCATCTCGATTCCTAGGTTGAATTAACTCACTAGAAGAAGGACCTTCTGAAACTACTTTCATTATTTCAGATTCCCTGGGGACAGCTATTAAATACCTGCTCGGGTTTTCTTAGGCCTTACAAAGCCTGGATTGATGGGCCAAGGATATCTTCCAAAGTAGATTGCCAGTCATTGCCTGCATGAGGGCCTCTACAGTCTTCTGGGCATTTGCAAGAGACAAAGGAGCCAATCACTCCCCAGGGGGACATGTAAACACCCACACTGAATCCTCAGTGCAATGGCTTTTCCTTCTTATTGCTGACTGCATGGATAATGAAAATAACAGCATGACTTAAAACTTAGATGGCTTAATTTCTGGTCACAGTTGTGACCTGCTAATTCCCTTCACAAAACAATAAATCTGACATTATTAGCCCCATTTTATGAAAGGAAAAACTGTAGCTGAGTGACTGAGAAATACTTTTGATGCCTGGAGAAGGAACTTCCAAGTAACAACGGTTTTTGCTCTAGTTTCAGTCTTTAATTATTAGCAAAAATCTGCCAAATATTAAAAAATATCTCATGCCTTGGGGATTTTCTGTCCTCCTTATGTCTCATGTGATTAATGTCCTACAAACTTCTTTTTTTTTTGGAAAATACTGAGTGCTTAGAGAATTATCAAGGAAACCTCTTAGCTGCCACACTTAAATAATATTTATTGCCTAATTTTAAACAAAGGCTCTTCTTGTGAAAGTAGAGAAAATGAGTGTTAGGTACAAAACCGAAATATCTGAAGTTTTTCAATAAGTAACACATTATTATCTTCCCAAATCTATTCTTTGTCATGTAATTCACCTGGAGAAGAAAAAAAAAAAAGTCTCTTTTAGACTCCTTTATTCTGGGGTTTGGTTTTCTAACATTGCTATTATGCACATGTAAAAGTAGTGGTTTTATTTAGTGACTTTTAAAAATGTGATAAAATATGGCTCCTGAAATATTAAATATATATCTAAATCAGACGGCACCACGGTGTAGAGAGAGAAAGACAGAAAGACAGTGAGGAAGAAAGAAGAAAAGAAAAGGAAGAAAGGTAGGAAGGAAGGACGGGAAGAGAAAAGAAAGAAAAGAGAAAAAACCCACAAAATTATAAGAAAGTAAATTAAAATAATTTTCAAGTTCACAATTAGGGCAAGAACTAAGCCTATTAGATTTGACCTATAAAGGCTAGAGCCATTCTCAGGTATGGACATTTGAGAATTTTTACAGTGAAAAGAAAAACTATAATCCACAGGTGCTCCCTGCAGGTCTTGTCTTACACACTGAACTCAACCACCAGAAACAGAAGGGGGCTGACACAGGAATTGTAGGTTAGAGGGTAATGAAGATTAATTGCAGAGCCAAATCTAGAGCTAAGTGGCTCTTAATTCTGCAGCTCCATTCTAGGAGACTAAAGTAGAAAGAACCATTTCATAATAGCCCCCAAGAGAAGGTGGGAGAGTAAGACGGCTCCTTGTAGGCCACCCATCCTCTCACATCCACAGAGAGCATTTCAGCTGCCATTTATGCCGTTCTTATACGGATCCATTCAAAGTCTCCAAGATGCCATGGCAAGGCTGTTTGCTACCTTTTAAGAATCAGGGTTGTGATGAAACTTATTTTGGTGATTGAGAATCTATTATCTATATTATCATATTCTATTTATTCAACAAATACTAATAAAAGAGTTGATTAAGCACATATCCTATTCCAGGAATTGTGCCAAATAATGCTGAAACAGAGATGAACAAGGCCTTTTACTCTTTCATCAAGAGATACAGACATGATGTGGAAGATGGTTTGAACCATATTCAGGGGTGCTATGGCAGCATTACTAAAGGGCAGAGTGGCCACAGACCACAGGGAGGACAGGGCAGCATGTACTGTTAAGTCTTTAAAGATAGAGTTATCACCTCTATAGTTCAGAGTTCTCTTTCTCTTGTGAAAAGAGAACTATGAACAAAATTTCAAAGATTATAGTATAAAAAGACACAATGGCATAAGTTAAAGAACTTTAAGTAGGCCACTGTGACTGATATGCAGAATGCTTGACAGAGAGGGACAGTATTCAGGGACAAAAAAGGGGGCAAGTAAGTATCAAGTCCGTGCTCACTCAACAGTCTTTGTAAGCCCTAGGTTGCAGGATTTGACTCTAATAACTTAAGGAGTTCTGAATGCTACTGGGCCCTGAGTTGGACCAAGTGGCATATTTTTCACCTCAATGGTTATGGTGAGGACGAGTTTTGGGGAAGTTTACCACGAGGTTGAAAGTCAAAAGAGGAAATTTTGATTGAAGACAAAATGAAATTACGGGCAATCTGTTTTTAAAAGCATCAATGGCAAATGACATGACATGAACCTCAGAGGGAGAAAAGTGGGAGAATATTGTAATTCCCTTGGAGAGAAGCCTCCTGTCCTTTTGACTGCCATAGCTCGGGACTTGTTTTTCTAATATTGCTATTGAAATTAACAGTTTAATTCACTATTCCATTTATGAGACAAATGCTCATGTAATATAGTGCCGTGGTGACACTCGTTTGCCTTTGGATTTAATTTACATTGACGGCCTATTTGCCTGTTTTTAAAGGAATTGAATTAGGTTGTCCGTGTATAACACACAGTAAGTTTAATGAGGTTCAGACCTGTCTCCCAGAGCTACCACAGGGTAAAAAGTGTTTCACTTGGGAAATTAGACTCTCTGTTACCACCTTCATTAATCTGCAAGGGGAGTTTGTGCTCCTTTGTATTACAGATCTATAACAAGTGGAAACAGGATGATAAATAGTGATCTATCAGTTTCCAAAACAATTTACACTAAATCATTTATGATTGCTTCCCACTTCTAGCTACATCAACGTGGAAGTGCAGAGCAAATGCCCACACAAATTAGAGTCCTCAGGGTCTTTTTTTTAGACAAATGCAAAGGCTTTTTGGTAACTATTTAACATAAACAGATGGGAGAAAATAAATCCTGGGAAGCCAAGGAAAACACTCCTGGACAGTTAATTATTGGGTGAAGAAAAAATAGACACTATCCACAAAACTAATAAGGGTTCTTTAATAATGCTCTCTACCCTCATATCCCTTTATATAGTCTTAAGTTACTCTTATACACTTTGTCCTATAGAATATTCATAAAAGTCCTGAAGATGGCTGAGCCAAGCCATATCCGACAGGTTAAGAAGCTTGCCTATACACAGTGCTTAAAGGAACATTCTCTATTATATTCTCAGTACTTACATGTAATTGAACCAACTACAATTTTTACTAAAGAGGCATAATTGGCTAATCTTTGTCACAGAACTAAAAGTCTACTCATAAAGAATTATAACTGACTAAACAGGTATGTGAAGTGTCAACCTCTTCTTTGAACCTAGGTATATCTTACTAACAAACTCTTGACTGTTCAATCCAGCAACAGTCAGATAATTGATCATGGTTATATAAAGTTGGTCTGCAAAAGGCCTATAAGGCAACCAAGGAAGCAGGAAGTAGTGGCCTACAGGTCATTGGTGAGATCAGATGTGTTTGTATTTCTCTCTTTGACCCTCCCTGCACTCCTCCTCTGACATGTAGAAGGGAACATGTCTTCTTTGGCTAAAGCCTTTCCTCTTTTTTGTTTCCAAAGCAGAACCAGGCAAAGGGTCATTTCAGCAAAATGTAGTCAGGCTTGGAATAAGTCAATCACACAAGTCTGATATTTACCAAACACAGTGCTACGTATATGAGTTTTGCATTATCTTACTTAAGATTCCTTCTGAAATATGTTTCATGTACTTATTTCTAGGTAAGAAGCCAGAGGTTCCAACAGTGTTCAAATTCACAAGGTATAAATTCAAGGGAAAAAATTGTGTTGACCTTCAGATGTGCAGCCTTTAGATCTAGTTCATTTTTTTTTTTTTTTGTATGTGTCTCTTTCTCCAACTAAAATCAAGGGAGGTAGATAAGTTTGTAATAGTGAAATGTAAAGAATATGATATGGGACTAGTTTCTGCAGGAAAGCCACTACGAGTGATTCAAACACATGTGTAGATTTGACTAAAAAGGTCAAATGGTCCTTGTGAGATGCCAGAGTCCTTCCAGCTTTGTTTCCCATGACAGTACTTTCACTGATATTTTTCACATTGAGAAGAAAGGCTTTCTGATTCATGGAAACTACATGCAGTCTTTTGAACTGGTGGTTGTGAGCTTGTATATTCACCTGTGTTTTCCTGACAGTTACCAGTCTTAACGGAAACATCAAAAATAGGCACCCAAATCTGTAAAACCCAAACATCGAATCTCATTTTAGACCTTTGATGTGATTCATTTGCTCCTTCTCCAACACCTGTGGAAGCTAATTATCTTTTCTCCACCTGGAAAAGTCTGCAGTCATTACCAGTCATGATTATGTCTGTTTATTATCCATAGATGATCTTATTACCATATCATTTTCCTCTGGTAACGGGAGGGGCAGTGCCAAAACACAGATGATAAGCTTCCACCCAAATCTCCCATCCAGTAGCTGCAATTGAGCTGGGTTTTCACTTGCCTCTACATACCTAAAAGGGGACAAAAAGTCTACTTCCAATTTCTATCAATCTGTAATTTCTCATTAAAGTTGTTGGACTTTACTAGAGATATGTACACAGCATATTGCAGTATGAATGATGGACCTTGCAAAAATGTTTCTCCTTATGTTTTTACACAATATATTTATTTTGTTTTGTTTATTTTTTATGTGGTGCTGAGGACCGAACCGAGTGCCTCACATGTGAGAGGCAAGCACTCTGCCCCTGAGCCACAACCCCAGCTTTCTCCTTAATATAACTAATATTTTTAGTCCCAATTATGATCATTTCTCTAGCAAAAGACCTTTTCAACCAGAGCTCAAAGTAAGTGTTTCTTTAGTTCTTATTAATTCTTATTTTTTTTTAATTTTTGGTACTGGGGATTGAACTCAGGGGCACTCAACCACTGAGCCAAATCCCCAGCTGTATTTTGTATTTTATTTAGAGACAGGGTTTCACTGAGTTGCTTAGTGCCTTGCCAATGTTAAGGCTGGCTTTGAATATGTGGTCCTCCGGCCTCAGCCTCCTGAGTGATTCTTGTTGTTAGTGATGGTATTTCTATTTTTTAATAGTTGTTTATTTTAGTTGTACACAGTACCTTTTTTAAATTTACTTATTTATTTTTATGTGGTGCTGAGGATCGAACCCAGGGCCTCACACGTGCTAGGTGAGCGCTCTATCGATGAGCCACAACCCCAGCCCCAGTGATGGTATTTCTTTCAGTCACAATTTTGTCTTTGAAAGTACTTGTTTATTTTTAATTTTTTTAATGCAGGTGACAACCAGCAATTCACAAGTGGATCGCAATGCTTCATGTTCTCCTCAATGCACTATCCCACTGGAATTTCCTACAGGAGATTGTTTAAATAGCAGGTCATGGTTCATTCTTTACATATGTATCCTGCAAACCTGAGTTGTACATTAGGGTTCTTTAGAGAAATGGAATCAACGAGACACAGGTGGCAGATAGATGCAACATCTAGGGGCAGTGATTGTTTAGAGGCATCGGCTCACATAATTATGGAGGCCAAGAAGTCCTGCAACATATCAACCTGAGCTGGAAAACCAAGAAAGCCAGAGGTATAATTAAGTCTTGAGTCTGAAGGCCTGATACAAACCCCAGAGTTGGAAGACTCAAGAGTAGGAAGTTCCAGTATCCAAGAACAAAGAAGGTGAATATGCTACTTCAAGCAGAAAGAGAGAATTCCCCTTCCTCCATCTTTTTGTTTTATCTAGATAGAATATTACGACCCACACTGGTAAAGGTGGATCTTCTCAGTTTACTGATTTAAATGCTAACCTCTTCTGAAAACTCTCTCAGAAATAATGTTTTACCAGTCTTATGGGAATCCCTACATTCTTATTATAAAATGCAATCAAAGGTGTTCCAAGTACAAAGTAACAAGTTGACACATAAAATTAACCACCTTTCTCCTAATTGCATCTTGTTCTGCTCTTGCAGCACTGATGGAGCCCCAAGTTTGAAAACTCTTCCCAGAACTCCCTCCCTTTCCTGCTTCTGTGACCTGCTATCCATGCTGACTGTGACCTTGGTCATAGTGTTCTATCAGGCTCTCACTTTTCAGCTGGAATAAATGATGGCTTCAGGATTCATTAGGTGCTCTTGGAACACTGGCGTGGGGCCTATGCTATTAACATCATCTTCTTTTCTGCCCTTGCCAGAATTAAGATGCCACTGCCAGCAAGTCCATTGTCAAAGCCCAAGTCCTTCAGCCAAATTCTTCCCGGAGATCAAGCCAACATAAAACCCTGCTTCTGTTTAATTTCTGTTCAGCTCAAACTTTTTTTTTTCCCTCTGCAGTGTTGAGAGGAAGGAAGCCACAGGCTTTCAAAACACTCCAGATATATACAGTTACCAATCTTTGACATGCAAAACTGTTAAAAAATCTCAGCACTTACACCCTGGGGAAGTGCTGCTAGACTGGAAGGCATGAAATCATTGAGAATTCACAATTCATTACTCTGAAATGCCAAGAACAAGGCTGTTAATGTTCACAATGCACAGAGGCAGGTCCTCTGTGGAGGGGGTGGTGCAGGAACACTCAAGATGGAAGCTCAGAGAGATGAACCACAAAACATATTTCAGCTTCCACTCGGGCAGAAAGATGTACACCCAAGAGAATGTCCATCATCACACTGCATTGCCTAAACAATTGAAGATTAATAGTGGGTATTTAAATGGAAATCTCACTTTCTATTTCATAACCATTGGGGAGAAAAATGACACATTCTCATTGTAAAAGATGCAATGAAAATTTTAACAAGTACAAAGTAACAAAGCAACAGAAATACCGGTATTCCTTTTATAAGAGACCATCATGATTAACAGTTTGGAGAACTCCTGTGTGGACATGTGCTTATCTCCATATATATCTACATATCTTCATCTACCTCTCTCCATCAGTCAAACGGTAATCTTCGTGGGGTTTATATTAGACAATTAGGACATAACTTCCTTTACTTATAATATCACTGGCTTCAATTTCTTGGCAATGACAAGGCATAGTCTGAGATAGGGTTCCAACAGAGGTGAGATAGAGCAACCTTTGTGGTATGATTTAATGTGAACCTATTTAGGCCACATAAGATTTTAGAAGAGTCCTCTCTATCCCAGAGCAACTTACTAAAATCCTTCCTCAGTGTTTGGCATCAATGTATAACTAATGAACAAACATAATTTTCTATAGTTTGCCTTGAATAACGTTGTATATATAGTCAACCATGAGATTCTTCCCCACAAGGTTACAGATTGTGGAAAGGTTTAGGAGTTATCCTCTCTGTAGCTAATAAATAATCATAATTGAACCCCATTCTCACAACAAGTTTGGAGGAAGGCAGTTAGCCTGTAGGATTGTAAGCAATCCAGCTTTATTAGAAAAAAAAAAAAAGAATAAAAACTTTCCTTACTCTAGAGAAAGGATTGCTGGCAGCTTTGGAGAACTGTACTTCATGTAATATTACCACTGTTTTGTGATAGATGTGTCAAAATAATTTATCCTTTCACATTTAAGATGTATTTTCCTTAAAGTTATTAGTTTCTGATATAACTCTGCATAACAGGGAGAGAATGTGTTGGCTATATGGCTCATGCAGTCTTGTGACAGTTATTTTTCATTTTCAATGGGAACAAACAAACCCATTTTGTGTTTATGACTTGGTGTCCGAGGATAGGTGGGTGGAAATGCAGTGATGTGAGTCTGCAAGTGTTCTGGTCCAAGTCAAATGTGTTCATCTGGCATCTTTGAACTTACAGGACACTTGTCTACCCCTAACCAAGCACTTTCACTATTCTTTACTGGAAATAACAAAATCTTAAGGGGGAAAAAAAAGAAAATCAGTCCACAGAACACCCTTGTGGTCATGGGGCTCTCCTGACTAGGGCATGAGTTGATATGAACCATATGATGGGAGAAAACAGAAATGTAAAGAAAACTCTCAGGAATTCAATCATGGGTTATTCCTTTCTCACATTAATGTGGACTTGTAATTAATAAAATGTTATTTTTTAATATCAACATCTCAGGACAGATAGGGTCTAACAAAGTGAATTTTACTCAGAAGACTAAAGCTTTGGGTTAATTAATTCAAAAGCTACATACGGAAACACATTTCCTGACCTATTTCCAAGCAGGGAAATAGTCGTAGGGATTTATTTTGGCCAAGCTATTCAATTTCTTTTACTTCCAAGTAGGAAGAGTGGCAAAAGACATGGATTTAAGGTTACAGATTTCCAAATGATTTATCCAGTTTAATTCTTTTATTTATCTGGAGTTTTTCTAGAGAGTAGACTGTTGAGGGTACAGAGATATTCTAAAAACTCCTTAGTGATCAAAAACCGTGGCATGTTACACTTGAAATAATGACTTCTCAGGGCTGGTGTCAATGGAATTCCTTACAATCTTTTCAATTTGGCTTCTATTATCTCTAAACCTGGGTTCCAACTAAACATACTGGACAACAGGAGATAACTGCGAGCAATAACAAGAGTTTTTGTAAAACTCAAAAGTTGTTAAGCGAATGAAAGAAATCATTGGTAGAAAAATGCACAGATTGAGAACAGGCTGAAATTGAACTGTCAGCATGCCCAATAGTAAAATCCCATCAAAGAAAGAAGGACAGAAGAAAGTCACAAGTCTTGTAGAGCTGACACAAAGAGGCAACCCTTAATGCTGCCTCATTTGCAAAGTCAAAACTGTTTAGCTTCTGTTCAGAAATAACAGGATGAAACACAGCAGCAGGCTCTTCCTGTCTCCTTCTTTATATCAGACATGTGTATTTCAAGTTAAAATGTATAAATGTGATTATGTCGCCGTCCACAACTTAGTACCATATGATAAATGGAAGGTTGATTCATTTTATATACCACTATTTCTGTGGTTTCCTTTTAATGATGTCAATTATGCTAAAATTGTTAGCAACATTTGCCTAGAACACTCTCCTTTTATTCCTTTAGAGATGATTGTTGTTGTTTTTTCCCTTGTCATCTATTAATAGGGATGGGGCGGGGGAGGCAGGATGTAAGACAATTTGTTCCTGTCAGAAATAAAGTTATAATGAATGGACTCCCTTTGTAAAGGGTATTTCTAAAAATAGAATTAGGATTTGTCATACAATATCCAAAGGCATTGGAAATTCAGTAAACTGGTTATTTAGAGCTGTCTTTCAATGCATCACTCAAGTTCTTAAAAAAAATGTTGAATTTGTTATACGTCAGCATTTCCTAGAATACCTACACAGAGAATAATCTCCAGAAAGGAAAATATGAAAAATAAATATTTAACATCTCTAGCCACTTCTGAAATTGTCTATATGATTCTGCCCACATTACTGAATACACTAAAAACATTCTTGTAATGTTTTTTTTTTTTTTTTTTTTTTTTTTGCAGAATGACTTAGAAGCCTCCTACAGTAAGAACCACTGGCCTGGATTTTAAAGCAACTCCCTATAAAAGTCATTTTGCACAATGTACATAACAGGTTAATTAAAGGACTGTTCAACATAATTGAGGTCTCCTGGGCACTGGATGGGTTTTCTATTCTGTAAATCACTTCAGTCCATTATTTGAGTCACAATGTAGAGAGTGCCCAGGAATAATGCAAAGGTTTTAAAGTGAAAAAGATCTTGGATGCAATTCAGTCCTACCTCATGCAAATTGTGCAATCTTAGGCAGTCAATTTATTTTCTCCTCCTTTCAGTATTTTTTTTTCAGCAGAATGCAACGCACAGAAACAGATACACACACACACAATTTCCTTGGTGTTACAAGGGTTAAAGAAAATTGTGCATGTATAGATTGTCAGATGGTGTGTGTCTATTACACAGTAGTTTTTTTCCTTTCTTTCCTTTATTCAACTTGTATGTATACCTGTGTGCTTATGATAAATACTCAAAATTAAGGATTTTTAATCTCACCAAGAGACCTACTTGGTTGTCTTTCAGACACCTCATCTTAGCAAATTTGTAGGATCTATCTCTGAGCTTTGTCAGGCTAGAGATATGAGTGTCTCATGGCCCTGCCATGACATGCTTCCGTTTCACAATACAGATTCCAACAAAAGATGAAAGTAATAGCCAGGCATGGTGACACACACCAATAATACCAGCTACTTGGGAAACTGAGGCAGGAGGATCACACCTTAGATGACAGCCTGATCAATTTAGCAAAACTCCGTTTCAAAATTAAAAAATAAAATAAAAAGGGCTGGGGAGGTGGTTCCCAGTGGTAAATGGGTTCAATCCCCAGTATTAAAAAAAAAAAATCAATCAGTCAATCTATCTATCTCAGTATATAACTAGACCAAGTATTCTGCCAACTGAAATCTTACCCTCATAATACTATGTGGGATTATGATGTTCATGTATCAAAATATTTAGTCATTGGATTGTAATAATGCAATGATACAAGAATATTTAATTTGAATATTTTATTATTATTCTCTTATGACCTATTGTGTTCATCTCCATACAAACGCTGTCCCTGGGATGGTTATCCCCATAATTAAGTTAAAGTTTGACATCCCTGGGCCAGGGCCCTCATTTTTTCAAAGCATATCTAAGTGGATTGCATGGCTCATCTTTTTCTATCCATTTGCCAAATTTTTCCTGTTACAAGAATCTTCTTAGCTATATTACTCTCAGGTATTATTATCCTAGACAACTGTCATGGCCTTAGGAAAACTTTATATCATCAAGTCTTGATCCATTTGACTGATATTTATAGGATTATAGAACCAACTCCTTTTCAAAAAGATATTTAAAGATACATATTAAAGTATTCAGTGTCATATAATACCCATAAATAAAGCAAAATACATGAAGAAATAAGAGTAACTATGCATGGGTTGATGAAACAAGAGATAAACTTAACAAACTAAATATGTGCATGTTAAGTTCCAATATACCATGTAAAAGAAAACCATAATTTCAAGCCTGTGAGTCTAGCCATTAGAGCAAAATGGGCAATTGTGCAACTCACATCTATAATGGACAAAAGTCACCTGTTGTTCAAAAGTACAATTACTGCTCAAAGTGGGATGAGTTGCCATTTTTCTTGGAGCATAGAATAGTCACAGGTGGGGCTTACAGATACACCTGTTTGGTTTGGTTTTATAACACAGTGTTTTACCAACTTTTGAATTAATTACCAATATTTAAGCACCAAGAGATTTATAGAGCAAATTCTGCATTCCAAATCATCATTCCTGATGTCAGATGTTATTCATCATGTTTGCACTACTTCCATTTATTTTCTGTTTAGTGATTTTCTGCTATTTTCCCAAACCCATCTACCTCATTTCTGTTTCTAGTTGGCCCCTGTAGATACCTGGATTTGCATCCCTAGAGGGGTAGATCAAACATATATTCATCAGTCAAGCCTTCAAACGTTTCTCAAAGGAACGATAAGCTAGGAGATAGCCAACTTTTGATTTCCTTTGCTACATCTAAAGGGGAAGAACATAATATGTCAGCAAGCTAAAAATCTAAAATTAATTTGTGCTTATTTTGGTGCATATTTCTTTAGTGTTTTTCTGAAAATGCTAACTATGCCTTCCAAATTGTTTTCTGGTTCTGATAATTATGAAATTCAAATGCAAACATCAAAATATAATGCTGAGACAAAGACAATAGCTTTGACAGTGTGGATAAATTTATCTGGAAATACTTTTTCTGAGATGACTTAAAAAATCATAATACTAATATGGATAACTGAAAACTAATCATATTTTATAAAGTACTTCAGATTCTACTATTTTAGATTAATAGGAACTATGTGAGTTTTTAAAAGCATTTTATTCAAAATATAACACACTTCAAAAGTTATTAATACATAACTAAATTAAAGTTGCAAGTAAATATTTCAGAGTGTCTTCCAACTGAGACCCAAAATAGATTATCAGTATTCCAAATCCTCCCTCATGTCTTCTTCTAAGCACCAGCACAACCTCCCCCTACCCTCACACCAAAGGTTGCCACTCTTGATTTGTATCACAATGGGTCCTTCTGCCTATTTGTTAATTTTATATATAGAATAGACTTTGTGTAACATTTTATTGGTTTAAGATTCTGACTAAAGGATTATCACTGATAGTTTGTACTTTATGTTGCTATATATTATTTCATTAGATAATCTAGAATGTTTATTTTACTGGGAATGGATATTTTGGTTATTTTCTATTTTCACTTTTTCTAATGTTTTTTTAAAAATATACTTATGTATGGCTTTGTTATACACACATATTTCTGTCACATGAAAAGAAATGCCAGGTAATAGGGTTGCTTATACTCTACTTGAGGGGGTACTGATTCATAATTTTCCCAAATGGTTGAATCAACATTAACTCTCATCAGTCATGTGGGAAAGTCCTTCATTAATCCTTACAACCCCATAAGAAAAAAACAAAGAAAAATACCCTACTGAGATTTTGACCATGATTGTATTGAATCTGAGAATAAACTTGATAAAAATGAATAGATTTTTAACCTGGCATCGTGTAGTTGAATATGGTAAGAACTTACCTTTATTCAAGTCTAATTTTATTTTTTATTAGAGAAGTATATTTGTACATAGCATATGGGTCCTTTTGACACAATTAGACATACAAGGAATTTGATTTCAATGCTTATTTCCCCTCCCCTTTCCCCCGTTTCTTCCTCTTCCTTTTCCCTCTCCTCTACTGATCTTCCTTTCACTTCATTATTTACTTAGTTTTGATTGGTACTTTCTATATATACTTACAAATGTCCCTTTGGCACATTTATATATGTATATTGCATGATTCTGTCCGATTCATATATTTATTCCCCTTCCCCTTCCTTTCTCCTTCATCTCCTTCTCCCTCTACTCCACTGATCTTCCATATATCTTTATGATATCTGATTCCCTGACTCTCGGCCTTTTTTCCTTTATTTTGCTTTAGCTTACACATAAGAGAGAAAACATTTAAACATTGATTTTCTGCATCTGGCTTATTTCACAGAGCATGATTTTCTCCATTTCCATTCATTTGTCAGCAAATGCCATTTATTTCATTCAAGTCTAATTTTCTTATTTTGGGTTTTGATTTTTCAGTATAGATATTTATTCTTGGCTACTTCATATTTTTTATATAAAACTAAATATCATGTTTTAATTATCTTCCATTTGATTCTGATATATATCATAATCTTAATCTTTATTTCCTTAAAGATTACATTGATCAGCCTACTTGATTTCTTAAAATTAAGTATTAAAATAATAATCAAATTATGTTGACTTTATTTCCAGATACCCTGCTTCACTCTCTTAATCTGTTTAGCTGCTATAACAAAATACCATAAACTGGAAAGCTTGTAAAAAGGTATATTTATCACAGTTCTACAACCTGGGAAGTCCAAAATCAAGGTGTCCATGAATGTGGTGTCAGGAGAGGGCCTATTTCCTGCCTCAAAGATGGTAGTTCCTACTGTGTCATTGCTTAGTGGAAGGGGCAAGGTAGCACTCTGAGGCTTCTTTTCTAAGGGCACTAATTTCATTCATGAGAACTCCTCCTCATGTCTTATAATATCCCAAAGGCCTCACCTCCTAATACCATCACTCTGGGAAATTTGGTTTCCAACATATGAATTCTGGTAAACCGTCGACATTCAAATCATAGCACTTGCTTATTAACTGCAGAGGTTTTTGATACAGTCTTTTAATTATAAATTCACAGGTTAAATAAAAATAATAAATTCTTATCCTTTTTTGAGTGCTGAATGAGGGTGTTGACAGTGGGCCTTGCTGCGTATTTCTTCATTTCGGAGGAAAACCTGTCAACATTAACTGTTAAATGATGTGTGCTATAACATATTTTTATATGTTACCTTGTACCAGAATAAGACTGTTTTCTTATATTAATAGCTGATCAACAGGTTTGATTGTAGTGAATGATATATTTTATCAGTTTCTTGGCATCTGACATTTATTAACTTAATTTATTTTAATTGAAATATTAAAACTAAAATTGCACATATTAATGGAGCAATGTGATATTTCAATACATGTATACATTGTGGGAAGTTTAAATCAGGTAAGTAAGGTACTTATTTTCTCAAATATTTACCATTTCTTAATATAAAATTTCACAATTTCTAGGTTTTTTTAAGGAAGAGTACATGACAATACATTATTGTCTTCCATAGCTACCCTACTGTAAAATAGCACACTAGAACTTCTTGCTCCTATTCTACTATGAGTACCCATCGATCAAACTTTCCCCATGATCCACTGCCACTCCCCAGTCACTAGAAACAAGCATGCTACTCTCAACTGCTATGACATCAAGTTTTTAGATTTCATATGACTTAGATCACGTGGTACTTGTCTTTCTGTTCTTAGCCTATTTCATTTAACATAATGATCTCTAAAAAATTAATCTGTGTTGTCATAAATGACACGATTTCATTTCTTTTATGAAAGAATAGTATTCCATCCTGCATATGTACCACAATTTGTTTATCCATCATCAGTTGATGGACACTTCAGTTGTTACCACTTCTTGGTTATTGTGAATAGTGCTGCGATAAACATGAAAGTGTACCTATCTCTTGGGTTAACTGATTTCATTTCCTTTGGATATATTATATACCCAATAGTAGAGTCACCAGATCGTAGAATAGTTCTAATTTTAACTTTTTGAGAATTATTCATACCATTTTCCACAAAGGCTGTATTAATTTACATTCCCATAACAGTGCACAAATTTCTACTTTCCTTCACATACTCTCCAAAACTTGTCATCTTTTGTCATTTTAATAGTAGCCATTCTTAATGTGGTAAGATGATATTTAACTGTGGTTTTGATTTGCATTTCCCAAGTGATTAGTGATGCTGAACATTTTTTTCATATACCTGTTGGTCATTTGCATGTCTATTTATATCTACTTATATCTATTTAGATCTATATCAATTGAGATCTACTGGCCATTTTTTCATTGAATTATTTGTTTTTTTGCTATTGAGATTTTGGAGTTCTTTTTGTATTGTGGATATCAACCCCTTGTCAAATATAGAGTTCACAATTTCTTCCACTCATTCTATTGGTTTTCTCATTACTTGGTTATATCCTTTGCTGGGAAGAGTTTTAGTTTGATATAACACCATTTTTCTGCCTTTTTTTTTTTGTATCCTGTGCTTTTGAGTTCTTCTCCAAAACAAAAACAAAAATCTTGATATATCCAACTTTCTGAAACATTTCCTCTGTGTTTACTTCTAAGAGTTTCATATCTTTGCTTTAAATTTTTAATAAAATTTGAGTTGATTTTTTTGTAACTGGTGAAAGATAGGGATCTATTTTCAGTATTCTTCATGTGGCTATATAATTTTCCCAGCAACATTTATTTAAAAGGGTATCTTTTCTCCAGTGCATATTCTTATCATGTTCTAAGCACATTTGTCAACACCCATTGATTATAGATGCACAGACTCTCTGCTCTGTTCCGTTGGTGTATGTATGTGTTTTTATAACAATGTCATTGTAGTAATAATTACTACAACTTTGTAGTATGTTTTGAAGTGAGGTAGTGTAGTACCTTTTGCTTTGTTCTTTTTCCTCAAGAAAGCTTTAGCTATCTAGGGATTTTTGTGGTTCCATATAAATTTTAGAAATGTTTTCTAGTTCTTTGAAAATTATTTTTTGGTATTTTAGAAGGAATTCCATAAAATATGTAGCTCACTTTGGGTGGTATAAACACTTTTATAATACTAATTACTCCAAAACACAAACATAAAATATCTTGTGTGCGTGAGTTCTCTTCCATTAAAATAAATTGAAGAGAGTTTTATAATTTTCATTGTTGAGATTTTAAATCTCTTTCATCAAATTTACATCCAGTTTGTTGTTTGTTATTGTAAATGAGGATTGCTTTCTCTTTCTGTTCCAAATAATTAACTATTGTCAGTAATGCTACTAATTTTGGTACATGTTGACTTTGTATCCTACAAACTTTGATAAATTAATTTAATGTTCTCTAATTGTCTTTTGGTGTAGTTGGTTTTTTTTTTTTAATATCTAAGCTCATGCCATCTGCATACAGTAACTACTTCTTCTTCTTCTTCTTCTTCTTCTTCTTCTTCTTCTTCTTCTTATTATTATTATTATTATTATCATTTAATATACTGGGAGATTGAACCCAGGGAATCTTAACCACTGAGCTACATCCCCCAGCCCTTTTAATTTTTCAGTTTTGAGACAGGATCTTGTTATGTTGCTGAGGCTGGCTTTGAACTTGAGATTCTCCTGCCTCACCCTCTGGAGCTGGGACTGCAAGTGTGTGCCACCATGCCCAGCTGCAAATAGTAACTCTTGACTTCCTCTTTTCCAATTTGAATTTCTCCTTTCTCTTTCTCTTGCCTGATTGCTGTGGCTAGAACTTCCGGTGCTGTTGAATAAAAGCAAAAATGGGCATCTCTATGTTGTTCCAGATTTGGGAGAAAAAGCTTGCAGCTTTTCCTCAGTAAGTATAATGTTAGCTGTTGGGATATTATAAATGTCCTTTATTATTCTGAGGTATGTTTCTTTTTAAAATATATATATATATATATTGGTGTAGATGGACACAACACAATGCCTTTATATTTATGTGGAGCTGAGGATCGAACCTGGGTCCCGCCTGTGCTAGGCGAGCGCTCTACCACTGAGCCACAATCCCAGCCCCGGTATGTTTCTTTTATACCTAATTTATTCAATGTTTTTTATCATGAAGGATGTTGAATTTTATCAAATGCCCTCTCTGCATCTATAGGGATGATCATATATTTTTGTGCTTCATTCTGTTGATATGGTGTATTATATTTATTGATTTGCACATGTTGAACCATCTTTACATTCCTGAGATGAATTCTGGTGAATAATATTTTTTAATATTCTGTTAGGTTCAGTTTGATAGTATTTTGTTTTTGTTATTGATTTCTAGTTTTACACACTGTGGTCAGAAAATATACAGAAAATGTACACAATATAATTTCAATTTTTTTTTTTAATTTCCTGAGACCAATTTGGAGATCTATCCTATGATTGATCCTGGAGAATATTGTATACTTTAGTGAGAAAAATATGTGTTCTGCAGCTGTTCAATGGAATGATCCATATATGTCTGTTAGGTCCACTTGGTCTAGGGTGTACTTTAACCCTGATGTTTCTTTATTGATATTCTCTCTGGATGATCTGTTCATTGATGAAAGTGGAGTGTTAAAGTACCCAAATATTATTGTACTAGAGTCTGTGTGTCCCTTTATGTCTATTAATACTTACTTTATGTATTTTGGTGTTCTGATATTAGGTGCAATTATTTTTAAAATTATTATTTTCTCTTGATGAATTAACCCTTAATTAATTAATGACCTTGTTTCTTTTTACTTCTTTTGACTTATAAGGAATTTCATTAGATATTAATATGGGTATTCCTTCTTTTTGTGAATTCGTGCAAGGGATATCTTATTTATAACTTTACTTTCAGTCTATGAGTGACCTTAGAGGTAAAGTGAGCTTTTTGTAAGATGCAACATATAGTTGGATCTTAACTTTAGGTCTGTTTTTCTATTCATTCAGTCATTCTATGCCTTTTAATTGGAGATTTCAATGTATTTGCATTAATGCTAAATATTGATAGGTAAGGTCTTACTACAGCCATTTTATAACTTTGTATTTAGTTTCCTTTAATTCTTTTCTCATTCTTCTACTCCACATTTGCATTTGACTGATTCATTCCAATAGTGTGTTTTGATTTCTTATTATTTTTGGTCTATTAAAGATTTTTGCTTTGTGTTTACCATGAGGCTTACAAAAATATCTGTCAATCATAACAAGCTATTATGAAATAAAAGTAACTTGACATGACTGAATAATAGAAAAAAAAGAAATTTGAAATGAGAAAACTCTAAACTTATACTCTATTTTTTTCTACATTTGTTATATCCCATTTTATATCTCTGTATATTATTGGTCCCTTAACACAATTATGTCATTTTTGTTTTGTGTTTTAGTCATCACATTACTACAAATGGCTTATGTACCATGTTTGCAATATTACAGCATTCTGAATTTGTCTAAGTACTTGCTACTTTCCAGGTTTCATTCTTTTCAATAACCTATCTATTCCTCTTTCAGTTTGAAAAACATTCTTTATCACTTTGTTTTTGACTTGTTTATTTTTTTTCCAGAACATTTCTAGTGGTGATATGTTCTCTCAGCTTTTGTTTCCCAGGGATAAACTTTTTACCCCTTTGGTATTCCCAAGACCCTCTTGAATACCAATATCCAAATATTTGCTCTTTACAACTGTCCCAACATTACCATAAGCTTTCTGCATTCTCCTCCTCCTCCTCTTCCTCCTCCTCCTCATCCTCCTCCTTCTTCTTCCCCTTCCCCTTCTTCCCCTTCTTCACCTTCATCCTCCTCTTCCTCCTCCTCCTTCTTCTTCCCCTTCTTCCCCTTCTTCGCCTTCACCCTCCTCTTCCTCCTCGTCCTCGCTAACCTCAATGTCTTTCTTTTGCTTAATATTTCCTGCTATTCATGGTTTCTATTCTATTTATAATTTCATGAATGCATTTTTTTATCTGAAGAATTTCTGCTTGAGTTATTAAGTTGCTTCCATCTCTTTGTTAAGTTTCTCTGTTAGAGTATTGAATAAAGTTGCTATGTTGTCTTTAAGTTCATTGTGTTCCCTTTAAATGGCTGTTTTAAATTATGTGAGAGTTCTCACATAGTGATCAGTATCTGGTCAGTTTCTGGCACCTTATTTAGAGTGGTGATGGCATGGTTTTCTGAAAGCTATTTGTTTCTTGTTTGTTTGCTTATTTCGTTTTGTTTTGATTTTCTGATACTGGGAATGGAATCCAGGGGGACTATGCCACTGAACTACATCCCCAGTCCTTTCCGTTTTTTTTTTTATTTTGAGATAGGCTCTTACTAGGTTGCTTAGACTGGCTTTGCACTTGAATCCTCCTGCCTCAGCCCCCTAAGTAGTCCTGAAAACTCTTGATGTTTGTTGTCATGTGCCTTCATCTGGACATTGAAGGATTAGGTATTTCCTCCAGTCTTCCTAAACTGGCTTTCGTTGTACCTATCTTTCCAGAAATTCTAAGCAATCTTATTTTCTGAGTTTGTAGCCACTTTCTCTATTTTGATACTAGTTGGCACCCAGATCCAGCTTTGCCAGACCTTTGCTATTATCAGTGCTAAGCCATAAAATAATAAATTGATAAATTGGATTTCATGAAATTTATAATATTTTGAGTTTTGAAAGATACTTTTATGAAAATGAAAAGATAAGCCATTAATTAGTAGAAAATATTTGCATACCATGTCAATAATAAAAGTCTAGAATATGTTAAAATGTCTCAAAATTCAAGATAGTCCTCATGTTGCCACACTCTAATGTCTGGATCATCTTTGGGTTCTGTTTAAGACATCTGCCTTTTGGATTTGGGTCATCTGGTGTTGTCTACCTGCATATTTGGTCATTTTTGTGGTATTCAAGACATTGGGTTTATAAATTTGCAGTGACTGTATATGGTATTTTCTTTCTTCTAAGAGGATTTATTTTTGTTTGGAAAGTAGAAACAGATAACACAAATTGATAAAGAATTTAAATAGCCCAAGAGAAGTGTAAGCATTTTGGAGTGCTTTATTTTTTAAATCATAGTTTGCAGTCTTTTCTAGAGTGTAGACTTTCAGTAGTCACAGTTCAGAGTCTGGAATGTTACTCAAGTCCTCTCATTCTTCATTGGTCTCAAACGATAATTATTTTCCACCCCCATGACATGAGACTATTAAAAGCCCTACTTATAGTTTTAGCTTTTAATCTGTTTACTGACTTCCAACTCACCAGGTTTAGTTAAAGATCAGCAAATATTTCAAATACAAAGATAGTAGAGGATTCTGGGCTCACCTAAATATATGATCTTTCTGAGGGATACTAGTGTTTAAAATTTTGCATGTTTTTGTTCCTACTCAAATGTTCTCAAATAGTTATGTTTTCAACTTAATCTTACATGCCTTTTATAGACAATCACAGTAAAGTTACTGGCCTGATAGAATCTACTCTGTCATTGCCAAAAAAATGGATTTCTTTTTCTTAGGTTGTTTAACAATATAAAGTAATTAAAAATGAGAGAGGAAATGGTATACCATTTTCTCTAAGGAGTTCTGAGCAATTCATAGAGTTCACATCATCAATCTTTACCATTCCCTTGTCAACATGGGTAACTCATTACCCATTCAAAGGTCACCCAACACACCCATTAAAGGTCCACAAATAGAAGCTGAACATTAAACTCAATCCCCAGAGCCACATAGACTACTGATGTCTGACATAAAAAATTAATCCTTATTTAGGAAGTACTAGGTATTTCTATCAGTGACCTATCTGTCTTGTTCTCTGTCCTATATTCTCTGTGAAAGAGGAGAAAAAAAAATGAAAAAAAATTGAACATAATTTTAGTAAGATTAGTGACTAGTTATTTTAAATCATTTTAATTTTTTTTATTTTTGTCTATTTATGGTAATAAAAGTCAAAGGGCAAAAGACATCTAACTTCTGATTATACTTACCAGAAAAAAAAAAAACTGAATAAAATGCCAAAATCTAGATTCTGGTGTTAAAATATGGTAGAAACTGATATATAATTTCTACAATTCACAGAAATAGCCAATTATTTATCTACTTACTAATCCTGTGTTTAATGTATCTATGTGAATTCGTTTGCTCTGTGCTAGGTAATAACACAGAAGTCTTCAAACACATGCAACATTTATTCTTATTGAGAAAAATAAGGTCAATATACAACAAACACATCAAGAAATGTTAATGTATCTATGTGAATTTGTGTGTTCTGTGCTAGGTAACAACACAGAAGTCTTCAAACACATACAACATTTATTCTTATTGAGAAAAAAAGATCAATATACAACATTAACATCAAGAAATAATAATTGCTATTAAGAAAAACAGGGCAAGATATAGGGGAGAGCAGAAATACCATTTTAGACAGCAAGACCAGGGAAGGTTTTCTGAAAAGCTGATTTCAGACGGAGGTCATCATAAGGCCAGGGTTGGGAAGGAGCCATGTGGGTTTCTCCAGAAGACACTTTCCCGGCAGAGTGTGGAGAAAATGGAAGGAATCTAAAATAGGAAGTTCCTTCTCTTACCTGAGAGAGAGCAGAAAGAACACTTGTCAAGTCCACCCAAAGTTCAAGGACCACACCACATACCTGAATCCCACTGGAGAGATTTATTGTCAGAGCACGGAGCAAACTGACAAGGCTGTCCCTCCAAGGAGAGCAGCAGCCTGTCACACTCACAGGGCAGCTTTATAACCCACAAGAGGGACTTCACAAGCAAGCTTAGGGGTCATCATGGGCTGGGGTAGGGCTGACCCTTTAGCAGCTCAGGATCTCTAGATAAAATGGCTCCCAACCTAAAATGGCTGATCTGATGCCAATAAGAGCAAGGAAGATGAGGGTTGGAAATACAATGGGATAGCACGTGGGGAGGATCAGATACAGACTGGCAGGTCCTGGCAAGTGGGAATGAAAGGCAGAGAGATACCAGCAGAAGGGGAGGACTCACTAGGCAGCAGGAATCAAGATGAATGTTGTCGGTGGCTTAGACTAAGATGGGAAAAGAGAAAGGAAAGTGGAGGTGAGACCAGGGCAAAGGACAGGTAGCTTATTATCAAAAAAAAAAAAAAAAAAAAAAAAAAAGGAAATGAGTAGATAGCACTTAGCCATCAGGGAAAGGAAGGATTGCGTTTTCCAACACAAACCATCACCCCCTGGATGGATCTTTTCCTGCCCTTTGATCACATGGGCATGAGAAGAAAGAAAACCTAAAATCTATAAAGGGGCAAGATATCCCCGCATCTTCCCCCCTACTCCTCTCCCTCCTTCTCTGCCCCCCTTTTCTCCTCCTCCTCCTCCTTCTGCTTTCTCTCTGTCTCTCTCCCTCTCTCTCTCTCTCTCCCCCTAATAAAATGTACTTTCTGATCTTGCCTTTGCATTTCTCAGGTATTTAATCTTCAATGTGGGGGAGGGTTTGGGGGAGTGGGGACAAGGACCCAATCCTGATTTTCAGGACAGTATCAGAGGAATGCTAAGTAGGCTTTATTGGTAGAATTGTCAGAAATTGCTGACAAATTGGATATGGAGAACAGTGAGAAGTAAGGATGATGCTATGAATTTTAGGGTAGGCAAATGGGTGAGCGGTATTGCCTGTTTCCACTGAAAGATGGTCAATTGGGGAAGAAAACCAAATTTGGGAAGAAAACCATGACCATCTTTATCCCAGGCTCTTCACTGGTTTTGAATTCATTATTACAAAGAGAAGTGATAAAAATTCCTGATTTGCTTCTTTCTTGTGTGTTCTACCATCCTTAAAATTTTAAGAATATGTGAGATGAAGTAGAAATATAAGAGAATATAAGTAGAATACAAGAGAATTTAAAAAGTGGGAAAAGAATGTCTATGGATGAGGAAGCCAAGGAAATTGTGAGCCAAAGGAAATATTTATGTGCAATTGAAATAGCAAGATGCCCTTTTCCAATTGATAAAATGTACTGAAAGGTAAATATTTCCTGCGAATTGTTCAATGATCAGTTTTCTCCTGTGGGCTCCAGATCTGTTTTCAATTAAGTATAAAGAACACATTCATTCATTTTCTTAACCTCATCTCCCCAAAGCTCATAGAGTCAGATTCAGAGGAAAGAGACCAGAGTTGGGGGGGACTATTTAATGCCACTTCTTAATCCTTTTGAGACTGACAGCAATTGTAGAGTGGCCTAGTGTAGATCATGAAAAATTGTCTCCTGTACATTTAGCACACAATGATAGGATCTCTATCTCATCTGCCATTTTTATGATGCCAGTTGACATGGACAAGTCAACAAAGATTCAAATCTTGTAGGGGTTAAAACAAATCCCACAAGATGCTATTTTGTGGTAATGTTCTCTTACTGCTTTTCCCTTTCCTTTTTCAATTCCTAATGAAATATATTACTGTAGGCTTCCAAGAAAAAAAAAATAAAGTTATTGAGAAAGTGTCCAGTGACTATAGTTGCCATGTTGCGTTTTTATAAAAAGAACTACATTTTCAAATTCCTGGTAGTTAATTGTGAAGATGCTCTCTAAATATATCAAATCTCCTGTTCAGTTCATGGGCTGAAATATTAAAATTTTAATAGGTTCCTGTGCATTTGCAAATATGAATATGTTATACACTTCTATTTCCTTTGTAAGAGCTGCAATCTCTGAGCTGTAATCTGCCATCTAATTTACATTTTTATAATGTGTCACAGATAGAATATTCTACCTCAAACCTACCTATTTTTCTCTTAAGATTTTTTTTTTTTCACACTGCAGAAAGAGCCACAGATTTCATAAAATAATTGGGGCTAAAGTGAAGATGAAATACTGATTTCACCAACTGAGAATTGTGAGATCTGTTGATACCACAGTATTTCCTATATTGGTTCATAAATATCTCTTAACTATTCCCATGCTGTAACTTGAAGAACACAGAAGATTTTAAAATCATTACATTCATATTGGCCATATTTTCCATACATGTACTACTCTTTTTTAGGTGCAGAATATGCCATAATAAGATCCATTAGAATGTGACCAGAGATGCTACAGGATGGGAGAAAATCTTCACCACCTGTATCTCACATAGAGCATTAATCTCCGGGTTATACAAAGAACTCAAAAAACTGAACACCACAAAAACAAATAACCCAATCAATAGATGAGCAAAGAAATTGAACAATCACTTCATAGAAGAAGTATGAATGGTCAAAAATAAATGAAAAAATGTTTAATATCTCTAACAATTAGAGAAATACAAATTAAAACTACATTCAGATTTCATCTCACTCCAGTCAGAATGGCAATTATCAAGAATACAAGTAACAATAAATGTTGGTGAGGATGTGGGGAAAAAGGTACTCTCATACATTGTTGGTGAGACTACAAATTGGTGCAACCACTATGGAAAATAGTATGGAGATTCCTTAGAAAACTTGGAATGGAACCATCATTTCACCCAGCTACCCGACTCCTTGATTTACACCCAAAGGACTTAAACATCACCATACTGCACTGACACAGCCACATCAATGTTTATAGCAGATCAACTCACAATAACCAAGCTATGGGAACAACCTAGGAATCCTTCAACAGATGAATGGATAAAGAAAATGTGGTATATATACATAATGGAATATTACTCAGATATTAAAAGAATGAAATTTTGTCATTTGCTAGTAAATGGATGGAACTGGAGAATATCATGCTAAGTGAAATATGCCAGTCCCCCAAAACCAAAGGTCAAATATTTTCTCTGATATTTGGATTCTAACCCATAACAAGGGAGGGTGGGGAGGGGAAGAACAGAAGTACGTTGGATTAGACCAAGGGTAACAAAGGGAAGGGAGAGGAAAGGGAATAAGAAGGACAGTAGAATTAATCAAACATAACTTTCCTAGCCCTGAATACACGACCAGGGTAACTCTGCATTATGTACAACCACAGAATAGGATTCAAATAAGAATAAGTTATACTCTGTATATGTATAATTTACTAAAATATATTCTACTGTAATGTATACTAAAAGGAAAAATTTAAGAAATCTAGGAAATTTTAAATAATTTCCTTTAAGTGAGTCAGCTAGAACTAACTATATTTCTTTAAGATTTTCATAATTTAAAATTCTTTTGATTCTTTAAGGTGAATAAAATATCTCTGATATTGAAAAAGAAACCACCAACCTCCATTTGCTCTTTAAAATAACCAAAAAAAATCCATTCTTTATTTTCATTAATTGTTTGCAATCCCTTTCAATAGTACATCTCAAAACTCCACTATAGTTAAATTAAAAAGTAAAAAAAAATGTTAATAATTCCATTTTCTATATTAGTATTTGGAATAAAGTTAATTCACCATTCCTGGAAAATAATGTGGTCCTTAATGGAATTATGAGAGAGGAATCTCAAAACACAGGACAGGCCTATGTTGTTTAAGATCTTAATCAATAGTGATAAAACTGTTGAGTTATTCTAAAAAGCACAAATCTATATAGTCAGAAGGGATTAAGATAAAGTAAGATGTGTGTCCTGGGACATGGGAGATTACTCAGTGAGGGCCCATTGCCTGTAAAAAAAAAAAGCACACTACAGCAAATCTGAAGTGGCCCCATGACTTAGATAACGAAAAATAAGATAATGAAGAGAAAATGGAATTAAAAAATAATATTGTGATGTTATGAAAACATTTGCATGCTTACTATGCTGTGATATTCTTATTTGGAGTTAGGAGTTAGAGATTATATTATAGAGATTAAGGGTAAGAAAGAAACTGTGAAATCATCATTCTCTACAAAGATAACCAGTATACAGTCTTCCATTTAGAACAAATGATATGGAACTTTTTCTCTACCCCTAGAAAAAAAGAGATATCTGAATCTTCTCAGATGTCAGAAGCATATAAAGAAGAGACGAACAGAGATATCAAGTGTAGAAAACACCTGATTAAGAATTAATGACTAAGACATAGAAATGTGTTTAAAATCCTCTTCCAACTAATATCTACTTTTCATTTCTTCATCATGCATTTATTGCTTTATAAAATAGAAAGTTTTAATTAATTTAATGGGGTAATGGGTGTGGCTTAGTGGTAAAGTATTTTGTTAGTAATCTTGAGGCCTTTGGTTCAATCCATACCACCACCCATAAACACACACACACACACTCACATACACACACACACACACACACACACACACACACACACTCTGTCTCTCTAATTAATTAATTTAGTGTCTGCCAAGGAAAGGCATCTCTCCTAATCATTGATGAAAAATCCCTCTAAACACTGTATGTTAGAACATTTATGATGGTTTTGTTTTGTTTTACTCTTCCAAACCTTTTTAATAACAGCCTTCCTTGGAGAGGCATCAGAACAGTATAAAAACCAAAACTAGCAATTTACAAAGATAGACAAATTAAGAAGTATAAGATTAAAGTTGGAGGCTATGCCAGTCATTTGGCTCCATGGGATTTCCCATCCAAAATTTCAGCTTTAATGGAAATCCATGCTATTTAAAAACAAATTAAGGTGCCCTTATGGAGGCTATAGCTGCCAGTTCACCATAAGTTTTTCATCTTCAGATTTCTTTTATTTTCTGGAATCTTAACATTGACAAATTAGACCTTCATATCATAATTACATTTCACCTATCCCCACCCCATAAAATTCTGAGTGCTACGATCTGTTCAGTGGAGAAATTCAGGTTTTCTTAGTGTAGTTGTTAACCTGATAACTGCATTGGGAAAAAAAAAGTAGAAAATGATCAGCATGCTTGAGCCACAAAAAAATATCTTACTCACTACAAGAATACTTAAAGTGAGACTATCATATCATGCTTCTCTCTCTCTCAGAGATACAGCTGAACAGCATTTTGTTGGTGGGTGACACAAAGAATGGGGACTATCTTTTATGCACAACTCATTGTCTTGAATGCTGACTCTAAAAAAATAAAAAAAAAAATTGCCACTTCACAATATAGACAGAAAGACAGCCTGTTTCATTTCTCCTTTCCTAAATCTGGAGGAACTGTGAGAGGATCCCATCTTGCTCCCTTTTTAATTCATCCCAAAGCTTCTGCCTTCCAGGATCTTCTTAACACATTAAAGGTTGTCCTTCTGATCCATTTTCATCTGAATTCAATGGCCCTGAAGATGGGCGCCTGCAGGGATTTGAAGATGTGCACTCAGAATATGATCCAAGCATGGCTGAAGGCTGTTGAATATGGCCGGTAGGAAGTCTGCCCTCATTCTCAAGCAGGGCCTATTTGTTCCTCCATTTCTGAAAGAACAGAGTGTAAAGATCAGAGAAACACAAGCCTGCCCTCCCAGAAAGGTAAGTGGGGCTCCTTCTCATCTCCAGTTTTCACAGTTCCCATTCCACAACAATGATAATTTATTTGTCTTCTGACACAATATGATGTCTTTTCAGTGGGCTCATTAATCTCTCAGTCAATGATGAATTTCTCCCCTTTGATAGCAATGCTCTCTCTACTTGACAGTTTTACTCTCTGCAAGCATTTTTGGATTATTTTCCCTTTTATCAGTTGACCTTATTAAGTTATTTTCTGAGACCATAGACAATATATATGTACACCTTGAATACTCCCATATTTTCTTGGTGTAGTTATTAACCTGATAATTGCATTGAAAAAAAAGAGTAGATAAAATGATCAGCATGCTTGAGCCACACAAAATATTTTACTGACTTCATATCATGCTTCTCTCTCTCAGTTATCAGGTTAATAACTACACTAAGAAAATATGGGAGTATTCAAGGTGTACATATATATTGCCTGTGGTACAAGAGCTCTCATTCTAGACATTGTGCTAGAGTACCTCCCAACAATCTTCTCTCTTTTTGGATGGAGGGTAGAAAGAACATGCAGACCATATGAGAAGGATGATGGTGCTATGAATTCTCTCTCTTTGCAATTTCCCAAGGTTAATGTCCATGTTTTTAGAGGAAGAACTAAAAGATCAGAGATACATTGACAAAAAAGTCCAAAAGTAGTGGAGCTTGTTTGAAGCTGAGTTTGATTCCTAAGCCTGTATTCTACATTATTTGTAAGTTCTCTATTAACTTTAGAGTATCATGTCACTAAAGGCAGGCAATTAGGGCGGAGAGCAAATCAGTAAATTTTATTATATCCCCAAAGTAGTGGCTCTACACATGGGTATCTTGGTGTATAAGCTCGAATTCAGAAGTTAGTACGGACATTCTTGTAGGAATTTGGTGTCTTCTGTCCTGCATCCCTTTTCATTTGGAAACAGGTACATAATGCAATTCCCCCACAGGTGTGGTCTGTAGCCAAGGCTGAGCTGATCCTAACATCCCTTCCACCCTGTCGTGATGATTGGCTCCTGCAGAGGCCCTTTAGCCAAGCCAAGATAATTAGAAACACCCTCTGGGACTTTTTGGCTGGAGCATCAGGGAATGGAATTCCAACTTGCCATGTTCCCTAGTCTATGAAAATCTCCTTCAGCTTTAATTGCAGTGCATAACATTTTAAAAACAATAAAGGCAGCATGAAGGAGAATATAGTTCACTATGGGAGTGTAGCACAGGTGAGAAAGTAGGACAGAGGGAGCCAAACAGGAAATAACAGGAGAGGCAGAAAGAGAGAAAATGAGCTAATAACTTTCATTACCTATGGTTAATCACCTCTGAAGCTCCATCCCTGTCCTTTTTTGGGTGGTTGTTTTCCAGAAAACAGTTTTTAATAAAATAGTTTAAGCTTCTTGTATACTGTTTTATTTTTACACTCAAAGATTCCTAATATGCATACCTGTCAAATTAATTATGCCATGATAGAACTTATATTCTTATTATTAATTACCTCTCTGGTTCAGGAACTGAAAGCTAAGACAATATTAACGTAGGAGTTATATTACTTAAAAAGGTAAAAGTAAATTCAGTGCTGGATGAGGTGGCACTTGCCTATAATCTTAGCAACTTGGGAGTATGAGGCAAGAGGATTGCAAATTTGCGGCCAGCTAGGGCAACTTAGCGAGACCCTAAGCAACTTAGTGAGACCCAGTCTCAAAATGAAATAAAATAAATAATAAAAAGGCTGAAATGTGTCTCAGTGGTAAAGTATTCCTGGGTTAAATCTGTAGTACCACAAAAAAAAGAAAAAAAAGAATAAATTCATCATAGCATTGGTACTCAGTTTCTTAGCACACTTATAAAAACACTTGTCTTACCAGATGGCACCGAAGCTCTAATATAAATTCTGTTAGTAGTTATTTGAGATACTTTGGGCATGCAGTATGTGTACTTCAACTTCTTTTATAAAAATGAGGGGATAACAGGAGAAAAAGTTCTGATCAGTTATTACACAGTAGATATAGACAATGATCATGTACCATATATATAGAAAGAATTCATAGCACCATCATCCTTCTATATAATATATATAAATATATATAATTTTTTTTTGAACTACCATAAGGGATTTTGAATGTTTTCACCAAAAGAACTTATAAATATCTGAATAGATTGGTAAATTTATCCTGATTTTAACATTACATATTATATACATTTATCAAAACATCACCATAAATATGTATAATTTTAATTTATCAGTTAAAAATTTATTCCTGTACATAAAAATAAAACAACCAGGGAAAATGTCTTAAATCAACTCCAGTATCCTTTCCAGTACTCAAATCCTACTATTTTTTAACATAGAATGCTTCTCAGATTCACTTCATAGTTTGAGCAGATAATCCAATTTCCATGCTGAAAGAGGATAACAAAGAGCAACATGGAATATCTGCTTCATAGTATTGAGAGCTGAATGGATTACTGGGAAGAGACACCTCATTGGGTCTTAAAGACCTAGTTGGTCATTGGAGGTGGCTCGGGAAGGGTTTATCTTCTCCCTGGCCCCTTCCTCTGTCTCTGTCTCTGTCTTTCTCTCTTTCCCTTCACATTTTTTTTTGTGAGTTCAGAGTATCATCTCACTAAAGGTAGGAAGTTAGGGCTAAGAGCAAATAAGTAAAATTTATTATTTATTTACTTTTAAAATTTTTTTTATGTGGTGCTGAGGATCCAACCCAGTGCCTCACAAGTGCTCTACCACTGAGCTACACTGAGCTACAATCCCTGTCCTCTAAGTTGTTCTTATTAAATATTTTGATCACAACAACAAAAAAGCTATCACAATATCAAACTTCACAGGTTACTTAGGAACTACAATAATCATTTATTTTAAAGAGTGGCCAATCCAATTCTTTTAAATGTTTGCCAGTTTTCTATCCTATTAAATTAGATTAGTAGCTTTTTTGTGTGATTATCCCTAAATTGGAAGGCACCAAAGACCAGTGCAGCCTAATAATTAGAATTCTTATAATACAGAGAAAACGACCATGAGCTTTTGTATCTCCCTTAGTTTCCTGGAAGACTTGGGAGTATTTCAACTAAATCAGAAGAAACACCCATCTGAAGTCTCATTTGGTAGCTGGCATATGCTTTGTTACTGAATAGTGTTCCCTAGAATTTGGAGAACAACTTAAAATATATAAATAATTAAGTGAAGAGAGGAATGACTTTAAGATTTTAATAAGCTGTGCTAAAGGGGGAAAACATGAATCACCTCAATAAAAATAAAAATAATCCAGTAATATGCCTAATGCATTAAGCCAAATTTGACTCTTTGGAAAGAAATTAACATCTTTAAGCAACTATTGTGGATCAGATGCTTTATGTAAGTCGTCTGAATTGATGCTCACAGTAGCCCTCTATAGTAGGTATTATTATCCATGTCAGAAGACCAGTCTAGAGTTAGACCCTGCCCAAGTTCATATGATAATACATGGTAGACCTGGGAATCAAATTTGTCTGCCTCCAAAATCAGTCATAGTTTCTATTTGCTTCCCTGAAAACCCTGCAATCACCCATGTGTCATCATAGTCCAAAGTACCTCTTTGGAAGGTATTGATGCAAGAATGAAAAAACTTAATACAATATGCTGCATTGTCAGAAACATCCCACATCTAACTGTATCTTATTTTTATAAGATACGAATAGCTCAAAGGAACAAGAATAGATTTCCATGCACTTATTATATAAAGAAGGATATATGCTATATTAGTTTCTGAATTTGAGGAAACACAATTTATAATCACCAAGAGAAACACAACTCCTTTCACAGATAAGTTTAAGTGAAACTTAGAAAGTCATTATCTATCTCATATAAGCAAGCCAGAACATATGACCCCAAAAGCTAGGCAAATTTCCCCCTCTGGAGCTCCACTATCTCCTCTTCCTGTCCCGCCCCCAAGCCTGAGTGCTAATTAGCTCAGAGGGAATAAAACTAAGGTGAAGGGAGGCCAACGTATATTTAGACTCATTCTTCCGAGTGTCTGGTGTCTTCTGGGTCTCCTTTCCCACTAGAAGCAAAATAGCATCTTAGTCTCCAAAGTTGGCCTACAAAACATTCTTGATATATATCTTTATTTGATTTCTGATATAAGTGATGATGTTACTGAAAATAATCCAATGATTAATTCTGATTTAATGTGTTCCCTTTCCTGTGAAGCATATTCATTCTAATAGAAGTTAGTGATTTAACTTAAAATCATCCTTAAAAATTCAGCACCATGAAGGATAAGTAGAAGAAGCATTTGAGATTATTGAATCTTTAATCTCTTCTTCCACTTCCACTTCCTTATGCATGTACCACAAAATCTAATAAGGCAAACTTCTATTTGATTTGTTGTTTTGAGTTATGTATAAATCCAACTAGGTGACTTTGTGCTTAACAATGTCTGATTTTTTTTTAAAGTCAACATCACATTCACATACGGAATTAACAAATTGCATGGAGAAGGCTGATTAAAAATATTCTCATGACTTCTGCTAATTGTGTGATAATATTGGAGAATAGTTGAATATAACTTCTGGATTACTTGGTTTAATCAAATATTGTAAATAATTTTATAAATGATACATCAACGTCTTTGGTACAAGATGCAAATAAATTTTATATCTGGATTTTTAAATTATTTTGCAAAACTTTCTTTATACTTAGTTATAAAACTCACATTCCTCTACAATCTGCTATTTAAATAGATTATCAAAATAATTTTATTTTTTTTCTTATAAGTCCATTTCAATCTTTTCTGAGGTTTAAGTGTTTTGTCTATGACTACAAAGTTATTGGTATTAGTTCCTTGGTCCTTAAAACCATGAAGGATTGCAATATTAAATTCCTTTGTATTGCAGTTTGTTTTCCTAAATATCTTCTTCATGATCTCTACAATACTACAGCAGAAATGTGCTACAAAACCATCTCATAGACAGGGAGGAGTTTAGGAAAGTGTACATGATTTCTTGGATGCCATACTCTTGGAGACAGAACCTCAGCTCTCTAAATACTGTTATCTTAGGCAAATGCAGGGAAGAAAGGCTCAAGTCTCTTTGGACTATCTGACTCTACCATTAAAAACAATTTTCAAAATAAAGAGAGCCATGAGAGAATATAAACCAAAAATCCATAAAGCATAAAAGTGGAATTCAACCAGGTAACACTCAGAAATTCTATTCTGGGTATTATATCAGTACTCAATTTTGAATGTAAAAAATGTTTGTTCTGCAAAAGAAATAAAAGTAATAACTTCCACCAAAAAAAGTACCTTATTTTCTCTTGTTCTTTTTTCTCTATCTTAAATATACAAATTGCTGTCTCTAGTGTGTGTGTGTGAGGGGGGTAGCTTCTAGAAAGACCCTTATAGAATTAGCAAAAACTCCTTGACAAACAAGTAATTTCTCATGAGTATATTTAATGTTTTAGAATTCCATGTAGGATATCAAAGTTTGTAAGTGATATTATTTATGAAAACATAGAAATAGGGCTAGTTTTTTAAATTCTTATTTTACTTTCAATATAAATTTATATTATGTCTATGCTTTTAAACTCTGGATCTTAGCTAAGAAGTACAAGAAGATAAATGAGGACAGAAAAGCAATATGAATTGCTTACTGAAAAGTTGGATTAGAGAATACATTAAGTTCTTCTACATTTTTTCTAGATCCCTATATCTTCATTCTACTTTCCTGTTCTTTATCTAACCCTCCAGGTGCAGGCTGGGAAACTAGAGGATACTAAGCAGCTAAAGATCACCCCAAAGTACCCCTGGAGGGGCAGAGAGAGTGCAATATACCTGGAATTCCCAGATACACAGATTCTGAAATTACAACACAAGAAAGAAAAATCTGTAAAGAGGCATCAAAAGTTTGCACTCAATTTGCTAAGGTACAATTATTTCAGCAGAAAGAGAACTTTGGCCAGGAGGTATGATTTTATTGAATCAGCACTTTTCCAGACTTGACTGAGGATCAGAACTACATGGAGACAAGGCTAAACTTTAAGTTACCAGTATTCTCCCTAGAAATTCCACCCACATAGATATGGTCTAGGATTCTAAAATTTTTAAAATTATATGTCTGCTAATGCTCTAGATAGTTCTTATGTCCAGGCAAGTTTTTGAGTCACTGCTACATTGATAAAAGGACATGCTCTCCTAGTGACAGTGAATAGAAACCAATGTTCAGTCCCATTTAGTGCAAAATTTTGCAAAGCTCTTTTATTTTATCCTAATATGTTATTATCTTCATTTTACAAATGAAACAAATGAGGCACAGAGAGATTAAGCCAAACTCAGTATGTCACATCAAGGAATCATCGTGACCAAACTTCATTTTCTCACCACCCTCTCTAGTCATACTTTTGATTGTGCCATTCTTAATTACTTAAATGAAACTGGAAACAGAGGATATTATTTGGTATAAGTAGTTCTGGATTTTTTTTTTTTTCTTCACAAACCCACCTAGATTCTAAAATTGAAAGCTCCTGTAGCGTTAGAATGAATCTCAGTGATGTTGAATATCAGCGGAAAGGTCTCATCATGTATATTGGAAAGGTTTCATTGTGTATATTGAAAATCCCATCATCCCTTTCCATGCTGAGCTGAAGCACTGTGATTTTCTCGCTGGCAGGCCATTTATCACTTCCTACCGGCCATCAATAATTGATTAGGGAGGTTGGATTCAGCACAATGCAGATCAGCCTGTTTGATCAACCTGGAATACAGTTTGTGTCAAAATGTGGTAACCCTTTGAATTTGTCTGCTCTCTCATCTTTGATGGACTGTCTAGGGATTTTCACTCACTCCTTTAGTATTAGAGGAAAAAGAGAAAGAATCGGGCAGAGGGAAAATAACCAGCTGGTTCTGTTTATGCCAATGCCCTAAATACGATTTGCAACTGACAATCTGTTTTTTATCCTTACCTAAAAACAAAGAGTGAAAGGATGCTTTGAATCAGGGGCCAATTCCATGGTCATTTTAGGGCAGAACCTCCAGGCCAGCTCCTAGATTCCCAGGAGTGGGATGCAGATTCTCAGACTGATTGCTGTTCCCTTTAAATACTGCCAGTATCTTCTTTCACTCCTAATATCTGTTTTCACAAAATCCTGCTTTTAGAGCAGTATATAGTTTCTACATTGTCTATGCTAAAGCTAAATGCACAGGTCATTTGTTTTAAGGGTCCACTGATCATCATGGCAGAGAAACAGAAAATAAAAGTCATAAACGTGAGCCAGCTACAATGAGTTCAGACTTCTAAAATCTCCTCTTTTGTGATGCTTCAGGGCTTTTGGGTCCTGATTCCATTCTTATAAAAAAGATGGGGGAGTGTTTCTATCTGCTGATTTTAGTTCTGCGGGCAGAGTTTACTGTACTTCTCCTCTTCTCTGGATTTGTATTGAGAGAAAACTCATCTCTTCTTATAGTGACTCTGGGACAAAAATCTGAACAACCACTTAGCAGGGAACGATAGGGACCTCCACACACCCTTGAATCTCAAGTGGGCAATTTGCTTTTCCCAGGCATCTTCATCAGGAGGAAAAATTGAAGAAAAGGTAAGGACAGCCCATATCGATAGTCTTGACTAGTACCAGACCAATCCATGTGTTGTAAATGGAAGAGCTGATTAATTCCTGATGGAGGCTCTAGGCAGCAGAAACATGTTTATCCTTTGCCAGTTAGATGATGCAACTAAAGTGGGGGATGCTCTATCCTCCCATTGTTTGTGAACGAGGTGCATGTGGAACTGGAGCCAGCATCACAATACCACTAGACCCTTCTGATCAGACTTTCCCTCTCTATTTGGCCTCTTCCCTGTATTGGAAGATCACTTTTTGATATTCTCACTTGGCCAAATTTCACCTGATGACATGAAGAAGGAAGTTCTCAGCACTGATTAAAAATGAGTATGCTATCTCTTTTCCCCATAGACCCCTAAGTTCTTTGAATATTTTTGTGTGTGGGACACTGAGAGTCATTTGGTATAGGGCTGGGGCCAGTGGCTTCTTAAGAACAAGGTTTTCGGGTGTTTGACTGTCCTTCCCTTCCCAACCTTCATCTCCCCCTCTTTCTGAAAAGGGTGCCTAGGAGGAGCTGAGGTCACACTGCCACTACCCACCTTAACCAGGTCAATTCATAAACAGTGAAGGCCTACAGTAAAATCATTTTCTCTCGGTTTCAGCCAAAATGATCTCTGCATATAAATAATATAATAGAAAGGTTTAGCTCCTTTCAGAATTGCACCTTTAGAGAAATCAACAAACTTTTGAGTTCAAAGATTGCCTGAGGCTTTTTAAATAATTTTATCCATTCACCTAGGAAGTAAGAGACAAGACATTACATTATTACTTCCTTTTTGTTCAGCTTTGTTTTTACAATATGACCAAGGGCTTAAGTTTTCCCTTGATGCCCTTCAGTAACTGCCAATAATGTGAACAGGACACAGAAGTGTTCCTCAAAGATATCTGGACGCTGTGCATCCTGAATAATGTTTCAGGTGTACATCTTTCTTACCTTCCCTGGCCTCCAACTCTTCTCTCTCTCAGTTCCCCTCCCCCCCAAAAAAATGTGTGTGTGTGTGTGTGTGTGTGTGTGTGTGTGTAAAATAAGCTAATCACTGACACTGAATTGTGAGGGAGTCAGGCCTCTTCTCTCCTGAACTTTGTCAGAAACTTCAAGAAATGTCTGCTTCCTAAACTTGTGAGAAAAAGGAAAACATTTACTGCAATAAATATAACTTTGTGAATCTGAAAGCATAAACAGCAAAGGGGAAAATGAACTATAGTTTTATCTCTTTGTTTAAAAGGTTGAAAGGTACCTAGAAATTCATATAAATTTAGGAAGTGAGATGAATTCACAACAGATATAGATTAACTTAGGAGAAAGGTATGAATGCTAAGCAAACACAGAAGGTACTGGGAAAATTAAATTGGGATGTAGATGAAGTTTATTTACAGTATCATTCAAGAAAGAATAATATTCAATTAATGGGTTCCTGCTAGCTAGGCAAGGAAACTAGTATTAACACTGAGGTTATAGAAGTGAAAGATAACAGCATTTTCCATGAAATCATTCACTAATGAGCAAGGAAGACAAGAATATACCTAACCAATATATATGATGGTATATGATGGATGAGATACACGCTGTACACAGAACGACCTCTCATTTAGCCAAAGAGAGGTGGGGAGATTTGAAAGAGATGTGTGCATGAAAGCAGTGGGCAAGTGAAAAAGTACCAAGGAGGGTGGGCAGAGCCTTGTAGACAGAGTGAAAAGTGTAGGCGTCAGTCCAGAGACACGTGTGAGGGAAGTGCATTTGCATAAAGCTTCAAATTGTTACTTGTTATTAAACAGGGGCTCTTCATTCAATCCAGTACTCTCACTACTAGCTATTTATCAAACCAGTTTGAAACATGTGCACAAATATTTATAGAAGCTTTATTTGTGATTGTGAAGATTCAGAAGTAACTAAGACGCTTTTCTTTTTTTTTCTTTTTTTTTATTGTAGGTTGTTCAAAACATTACATAGTTCTTGATATATCATATTTCACACTTTGATTCAAGTGGGTTATGAACTCCCATTTTTACCCCGTATACAAATTGCAGAATCACATCAGGTACACTTCCATTGATTTATATATTGCCATACTAGTGTCTGTTGTATTCTGCTGCCTTTCCTATCCTTTACTATCCCCCCTCCCCTCCCCTCCCCTCCCCTCTTCTCTCTCTACCCCCTCTACTGCAGTTCATATCTCCCCCTTGTATTATTTTTCCCTTTCCCCTCGCTTCCTCTTGTATGTAATTTTGTATAACCCTGAGGGTCTCCTTCCATTTCCATGCAATTTCCCTTCTCCCTCCCTTTCCCTCCCACCTCTCATCCCTGTTTAATGTTAATCTTCTTCTCATGCTCTTCGTCCCTACTCTGTTCTTAGTTACTCTCCTTATATCAAAGAAGACATTTGGCATTTGTTTTTTAGGGATTGGCTGGCTTCACTTAGCATAATCTGCTCTAATGCCATCCATTTCCCTCCAAATTCTATGATTTTGTCATTTTTTAATGCAGAGTAATACTCCATTGTGTATAAATGCCACATTTTTTTTTATCCATTCGTCTATTGAAGGGCATCTAGGTTGGTTCCACAGTCTTGCTATTGTGAATTGTGCTGCTATGAACATCGATGTAGCAGTGTCCCTGTAGCATGCTCTATTTAGGTCTTTAGGGAATAGACCGAGAAGGGGAATAGCTGGGTCAAATGGTGGTTCCATTCCGAGTTTTCCAAGAAATCTCCATACTGCTTTCCAGATTGGCTGCACCAATTTGCAGTCCCACCAACAATGAACAAGTGTACCCTTTTCCCCACATCCTCGCCAGCACTTGTTGTTGTTTGACTTCATAATGGCTGCCAATCTTACTGGAGTGAGATGATATCTTAGGGTGGTTTTGATTTGCATTTCTCTGACTGCTAGGGATGGTGAGCATTTTTTCATGT
Source organism: Callospermophilus lateralis (assembly GCF_048772815.1). Classification (NCBI taxonomy): domain Eukaryota; kingdom Metazoa; phylum Chordata; class Mammalia; order Rodentia; family Sciuridae; genus Callospermophilus; species Callospermophilus lateralis. The sequence continues at coordinate 104,106,810 of NC_135313.1, read as the reverse complement.
ACTTGTTGATTGATTGTATGTCCTCCTCTGAGAAGTGTCTGTTCAGGTCTTTGGCCCATTTGTTGGTTGGGTTATTTGTTATCTTGTTGACTAAGACGCTTTTCAATCAGTGAATAGACCACAGCCTCTCCGTACAATGAATTAATATCCAGTTCAGTGATAAAAGAAGGAAACTATTAATACACACCATGGTACAGGTGAATGAACAAAGACAGTATGAAAAGACTATATACTGTATGGTTCAATTCATACTGCATTCTGGAAAAAGCAGATTTATAGGGATAGAGACATATTTGTGGCTAATAGGGGAGGATATTTAACTAGGAAAGTGCAGAGAATTTTTAAGGTGATGACAAAATACCTGAGGACTACAGTGGATATTATATGGCCATATACATTTGCCAAAGCTCACAGAACTCAATATCACAATGAAGAAACCTTACTATATGAATAAAACGACTCATAGAGAATCTCAGAATGGAATGCACTGTGACAAATAAATCTGTGACAACTTCAGTGAAAAAGTATTTTGCCTAAGTAGCCTTGAAAATGGTGCTTTGACTAGAAACTGTAAGGCTAACAGACAGTGATGGATGTTCCTATTAACACTATAGTCTAATTGATAAAGTAGCATATCATGGAGACATAAGTTTAAAATCCTGAAACTGCTTTACAAATATACTCAGATTGAACAAATAAATTAGAGGATGGTGGACAGTGGGAGAAACACAATATCTCATTGGTGGAGACAGGAGCTAAGAATAAGCAAAGGGGAAAGGGGAAAAGCCTAGGAACCATTAGGTATGGGAGCAGATTCAGTGACATTCTATATTAAGCAGATTCTTAATATAGAACCACCACTATGGACTCATGCTTAAATATAGAACCAGAAGGACACAAAAATAATTGCAGATACCTGTTTATATGGCTTAGTAGTTATAAATATACTTACTAGTTCTGTCTATTAAGACCACCTAGACTCAATGACATCTGGTTAGTAAGAACACATATGGCAGTTAGACTTTAATAACTGATACCATTCATCAGTAAAAGATGAAACCAGGGTTCCTTGGTTTCAAGGCTGAGTTAGGAATGTATACCTTATAATGACAGAAAGTAAAATAAATAAATAAATAAATATTAAAGAACCTCAAAAATTAACCTAAAAGCTCTTCAAGGCCAAGACTGGAATAATTTGAAGTCAAAAAAATAAAAAAATAATGCAGTTCTAGAATATAACCTAGTATATTAAAGAAATGTCTAATTATACTGATTAAATAAATGGTTTAATAAAATAAGTAAATGGGGTTAGAAGACATATAGCTCACAAACATAAAATTCCAAATAATTTTTATAGACACTATCTATTTAAGAGTTAGAGCTCAACACTCTCCCCCTCCCGCTGAGCATGGGCTGCCTTTTCGAAGAACAGAGTATACAAAGGGGGAGAGCAGGGACTACCCCACAGTGGGGAAAGCTTGCCAATACTCTGTCAGTCAGATGATCAGATTTTATATCATCACGTATAAGCCACATGTGGTGTGGCCCTGATAGGATATGATAAGAATGGCACTTCTGTGATCTTCCTCCCCAAATCCTAAATTCTACTCTAACTATGCAAAAAAAAAAAAAAAAAAAAGTCAGATCCAAATTGAGGGCATTCTACAAAATATATGACTATTCCTTAAAATTCCCAAGGTCATTTAAAAATGAGGAAAATAAGAAATTGCCACTTCCCAGAGGAGGTTGAGGACATGTGAAAATGAATGTAATGCTGTATCCTGAATGAAATCCTGGAACAGAAAAAAAACAAAATTAAAAAAAAAGATATTATAGAAAAATCAGTGTTCTCCAAATAAGTCATGGACTTATTAAATTAATAAGGACATAAAGATCTTGTTTACTTAGTTGTAACATTTGTACTGTAAAAATGTCAGGTGTTAAAAAATGGGGAACTGGTTAAGGGATATACAGAAATTCTGTATAGTCATTGCAATTTGTCCATAAATCTGAAATTATTGTGAAATTTAAAGTATGTGTGAAGATGTATATACTCACATGCTACCCATGGTGTTACCAACACTCTTGTAACAATATGAAGAAGAGGGGAGGCAGAAGTCCTTGAGGGGTCTGGTATGGGTTTGGAATTTTGTGAAGGATTGATGTAAAATCAAAGACCCTTGTAGTGGGATGTCACTCACATGGTATCCCAGATGAGAGATCCTCATCCAAATCAGTAGTTGTGGAGTCAGAAAAGCAGAAGTGACATAACCCAGTGACCAAATAATGGAATCAAGGAATCAAGGAAAAGAAAACATTTTACAAGGATCTCAGATTTCTTGAGTGAGTGAGCAGGGAGTGTTTACTGAGCCAGGAATGCAGGGAAACAAATGTTTGAAGAAAAAAATCAGAAAGTGCTCCAATTTTAAAAATGCTTTGTTGGAACTGGTCATGAGAAAACTAAGAGGAGATTTTCTGTTTTCCTAACACAACTGTAAAAACATATTCTTTTTCTTACTTTCTATCTGTGTATTCTGCATCCCATTAATGACCTCAAGGGTCCATGTCTATTGACTGTCTCCACTAGTAAAATTTGTCCTCAATTAGATATCTGCTTGGAAAGTATCTGATACATTATTTCATGCAAAAGGGAAGAAATATTTTAATGGAGCATTATTTAAAAATATATCTAAAACATATTTAAGAATATATCTAAAGTTGGAGGAAGCTGGGAATAAATGGGGCTGGAAGCCCTAAGGATGTTGCTGGACACCTGCACAGCTGTGCACTTCCTGTCTGGAGTTGTGATGAGGAGGTCCTCTAAAGGGAGAAACTCAGTCATCCAAGTAGCCGTCTAAATGTAAGAGGAGCCAGATGCTACATGGGGCAGGAAAATGTGCAAACAGAAAAGACCTCACAGACGACAGCTAAATGCTATTAGGTTTTTAAAAATAACTTCCATGTTGCATGAATTCTTCTCCCAAATGCTTGGTAAGCCTTCTGTCAGTCGTGCTCCACTTTAGAAAGTTTGGTAGGGCAGTACCAAATGTACCTTCTGCCATAGACCTTACATTCTGGTAGAATGACAGAGATCATATGCAGATAAATAAAGCTAATAGTTTGTAAAGTTCTATGAAAAAAAAAAATTGTCAAGTTGATATTTGAATTAGAACTTGATGGAAAAGACTGAGGAACCCATTCAAACAAAGGGGACAAAAGCATGCAATTCATTTTGTTCAACGTTTTAGGCAGAGATAGAGAAGGATATCATTTTAATGCTCTTAACATAAGCTCTTCCATTAAATTCTGAAAACAGTAAGTGCTAGGTTCACTTCCTTTTCATTTATTAGGAAACTGGGAATTAGATATTAAACGACCTGCACATTACTTGCTATGGGATGAATTGTTTGCTCCCAAACATCACACGCTGAGGTAAGTCCGAACTCCTAGTGCCACAGAATGTGGCTATATTAGGAGATAACACTTTTAAAGATGTGATTAAATTAAAATGGGTCCACTAAATTATCCTAAACCTACATCATTGGTGTCCTTATAAAAAGTGGAAATTTGGGCTCACAAACACATTAGGGTGCCGGTGCACAGCGGAAAGACCAGGAGAGGACACAGTGGGAAGATGGTCATCTACAATCTAGAAGGGAGGCCTAGAAGATGCTAAATCTGCCAACACTTTGTTCTTGGATTTCCAGTTTCCAGAGTTGTGAGGAGATGCAGTCTAGTTGTTTAAGCTGCCCAGTTTGTGATATTTTCTTATGGCAGCCTTAGAAAATGAATACAGAAGTTAGGATGGTGATACAGACTAAAACCAAGAAGATATTTCAGACATTATTTAGGCACTCCCAAGAAGAAGGCATGCTCTTTCAAGACCATTGCAAAGGCAAATGTACAGTAGATTTAGGAGATAATATACTCAGGAAATAAAGCCATGCTCCATGCCAACAGGATATCAAGCATGACTTTTTTATTTCATCTCTCTAACAGGTTGACTGCTAGTGCTGAGTGGTCAACTTGGGAGTTAGATTCAAATCCATGTTCTCCTGCTTACTGGCTGTATTATCATTGACCATTTATCTCTACATTTCCATGTTTTCTCATCTCTAAAATGGGGATAAAATAGGACCAGCTCACAGAGGGCATGTGGGATTTAGGAACAAGTACAACATAATTTTTTTTAGTCAGCTTTTCGCTGCTGTGACTAAAGACCCAATCAGAACAGCCGTGGAGGAGGAAAAGTTTATTTAAGGGCTCACAGTTTCAGAGGCCTCAGTCCATAGGCAGCCAGCTCCATTCCTCAGTGTTTGAAGTGAGGCAGGACATCGTGGAGGAAGAGTGTGGCAGAGGGAAGCAGCTTACATGGTGATCAGGAAGCACACCGAGAGGGGTTCCCACTTGTCAGATACAAATATATATGCCAGAGCCATGCCCTTATTCCCAGCTCCTCTAGTCACATCCTGCCTCTTCAGTTACCACTTCATTTCCCCCCTATCAGGGGATTAATTCACTGAATCATTCTCCTCTTAACCTTCCTGCATTGTCTCACAGTGAGCTTCTTTTGGGGGATACTTCACATCTCAACCATAACAACAATCAATTCACTATAAACACTCACCAAACATTAGATAATATTACTGCTAAAGCAACTACCTGTACCTATCCCGAGAGCCAAGGAGGAGAATGGGGATGGATTTTTGTGGTGTTTTGTTCACTTCTGTATGTGCAGAACATAGTATGTCATGAACAAAGACTTATCGAATGGATCCTATCTAAGCGCCATTGAGAGACCAATCAGAGAATACTTTTTAAATGTAGGACATAAAAATCGTGAGGATTTAAGAAAGAGAAGCAGTGGCTCAGTGGTCCCCACATCATGTCACTATGATATTAATTTTAACTTTGCCCAGAATACTACCTGGGCAGAATACCCCTGTAATAACCCTGGGCCAAATGAAGAAGGCTGTGTGCACAGGATCTTCTGAAAATGTGTCCTCTAAATGTGTCCCGGGTGGGCAACAACCTTCCCTTCCCTTATGATCTGCCTTTCTTGGGAAATGGGAAAGAGACAAAGTGGTGAAGACCACCAGGGCATAAAGAGCCTTTCAACATTTCTATACAATCAGTTCAAGGTAAGAATATCCTTCTCTGTGGCAAGGACAGCCTCTGCAATTTCAAAAGTCTTGAAGAACACAGACTGAGTGCCCAGTGGGGGTAGATATGACTCTATATCTTACACCATGGAGCTATCTAAAGAGACAACAAGAAAAAAAAATATATTTTGAGACCAAAGGGACACCTGGCTAATTGCTGGGAACCTGGGCAGCCAGCAAGTAGATGCTCTCTGCTTGAGGTCTGACAAGTGCTTCCTGAGGTCAGTTGGCTCTGTGTATAAAGAAAGCAAGATCGTCTTAAAGCAAGAGCTACTGCCAAAACTGTTCCCATTGTCTGATGATTCACAGGGTTATTATTTATTCCTTTTGTGATTACCCTTGAATATGTGACACAGGTCCTTTGTCATCAAAAGAAACCGTTTTCACATTCCAGTGAGAACAGAAGAAAGGTTTAATTACTACCCATAGCATCTGCTTATTTGAGTCGTCTTATGAATAATCACGCAGACCAACATATCCAGATGGCCGGGCTGTCTTCCTTTCTCAAGATCAAAGGCATTTTATCGTATATCCAAAAAAGTCAATTATTGAAAGACATTGGAGATGGGGCTCCGAAAGCCTGGGTTAACGTGGAAAAAAAATAAATCTCAATAACAAGAAAGTGCACAATAGTCATGCAGACCAATGGGTGGGTATTTGCCTCAGTCTAGTAGGTCTTCTCACATAATTAAGTAGCTCTTTTCAAACCATCTCTCTGCCACAAACTGAAAAATCTCTTTATCAGAGGTAAAGAGGAATCTGATTTAAATGTAAAATTACATTTATGAAAAAAATTGCAGATAACTTCTCCTTTGGGACTTACGCACCCATTAATATTTACAAAATTATCAGCAGTTCATATTCAAACAGAATAAACATTTCTTGAGCAGTTTTCTAAATAGTACCCAGTCCACAAACTGTTATTTGGTGACCTTACCAAAAGAAGGAGGGGTTTTCATTGATACATTCCCTATCATGTGTCTCCCAGATTTCAAAATAAGGACCAGAAATTTTACAGTAATTGGTTTAAAACTGTTCAGAATAGGTTCCTCGACTCTTTGATCTTGAAATGATTTTGTTGTTCATGATTTTATAGAAGTCCTACAAAACGGAAACTCTGTGAGGTTCATTTGGGAAAGACTGTTACACACATTGCCTTACTTCCAAAGACCCCCAGAAACAAACTTTGCTTCATTGTGGCACATTTTAAATGCGACTATTTAGAAACTGTGTTTGCCTCCTCTGATGACCATTCTGCTTTCCAAACCATGATGGGATAAGAGCATCAAGGCACTTGCCCAAATGGTCATAGAGAATTAACCTCACTTCTTGCTAGAAAGGTATTTTATGTCTTCGAAAGTAATAAAGTGGCTTATTCTCAGCACAGCAGTTGCTTCTCACATAACCTAAAGATTAACAGCAAGACTTGGGTGGATTTATAGAGCAGGATATTTCACCCTGAAATAAGAAGTTGTTTCTAATTCTCATTCTCTTCTTTAATAGACTGACAGCTTGTAGTCTCCCAGGAGCTTCATGAAACAAATAACTCTCCAAATAACCCACCTGGGAATGGGAGACCTCAGAGGTGACTCTGCTCTGTGACCTATCACAGTTCACTGCTGCAAAGGGACAGCTATCACATAGTTCTTCTAAGTATGTGCAATAAATATCAAGTATCAGTCTTGGGGGAATTTGTGGTTAGAGTGGAAAACTGGACTATTCCCTCCCTCAACCCCTCCCCTACATGACATGCTTCCATATAGCCACTGTCAATCAGTCTGTACCTCAAGACCAGTCTCCAGTGTCAGAATCCACTTGGAGCATTTACTATCTCCTTTCTCACCTTTCAGTGAGACCACAGGTGATATAAATTTCCAATGCCATAGAAATAAGCCCAATGCCTTTCCCAACTGAAGAGTTGTCTAAGTTGCTTCTGTTCAACTATTTTTCTTCCTTCTATTCAACTTGTTTTCCCTTCCTCTCTCCTTCTCTCCCTTCCTCTCTCCTTCCCTTTCTTCTCCCAGAATTTCCCTCAATCAGAATCAGACTTGTGTCATGGTTTGTCAGTACTCCCATTCTCTCCCAGCACTCCTTCATTATCTTTTACAAATATTTCCTCTAATTCATTTCTTTCATGTTTAATCCAATCTTGGCATCTTTTCAGAGAATCTAAAAGAACTCATAACTGAATCTCCTGATAAATGGCAAGATAGTTCTGTCTTTCAGCCTTTTCTTAGCATTCCATATATCCATTAGTGTTTTCAAAAGTTATGTCTGTCCTAAAGGGCCATTACAGTGTTGCACAGACATATTAAATGTCAATAAAGTCATATATAGTTGAAGTAACTTTTTCCTAAAGAAGAGAGCAAGAAAGGAAGTGGAAAGAAAGGAAGAAGAGACGTATAATTTTACTTCAACATCAAAGGAATCTTGCAGAAGCATAGGTGAGGTTCAAAAAATCTAAGCATCATATGAAGAAACTAAAAATCACAGAGGTGGATAAACCCACATTCTAAAATTACTATTTTCGAGACTTGTGCTTTTTTGTTGCTACATCATAAAGACTCAAACAGTATTCTATATGACAGATATGTCACTCCAGATATATTTAAACATAATAATTGAATGCATACACTCATAGAGACCTATCTATATATGCACATACAAAAGCACATACAGAATATTAAGGGATAATATGTACACAATTATATGCACATATGTATAAATTCTTGGGTAGATATATACATAGGTGTAAAAGCATGCTCATGGATATTCTGCATGATTATGTGGCATAGAAGTTATTTAAATCCAGCACACAGTTATCAAGTTATAATAAACATAATTTTTTTAATAAGGAAAAAATTGTTCTTCTTAAACAAGGATTTTAATAAGTAGATGGCTGAAGATGTCAATGAAGACAAAGCATCAATAACACCCAGTGGGGTTGTGATCTGTACTTGTTCTATTCCATTTTATGAGTACCATTTGATGTGAAAGTTAAGAATGGATCAGGTCCCTGTAACCAGCAGAGGAAACCAATAGCTCACCATTGGAAATCAACATTCTCCTATTAATTCTTGTCAAACCTGTTCCTGTCTCTGATAATGTGACCAGCCTTATTAGCAATAAGCAAATGGGACAACTTAATAGTTTTTAGAAGGAAAAATGAAAAGATATTTCATTTCGTGAATGTCTCTAGTTGGGAACTTCTCTATGCAAAGTATGAAAAAGGTAGCACTGGACAGAATGACAATATCTCCAGAGTAACAGGAGTCCATCATATATCTGAAACAGAACCAAATGTTGTACAATTATTATCCGACTTTATTACAACATTTTCAAAGTCACATTGGTAATAAGTGCTTAGAACTGAGTCTTTCCTTCTTCAAAGGTGAAGTAGATTACAAAAACTTACCTCTGAAGTTCTGAAAATTCTGACTTCTCTCTTTGTTTCAACAACCCTCCTTTGGTACTATCTCCAGTCTCAATTATTATCAGTGACTCTCTGTACTACACACACACACACACACACACACACACACACACACACAGTTATGGTTTGAATATGAGGTGTCACCAAAAAGCTCCTGGGTGAGACCATGCAAGAAGTTGAGAGGTGAAATGGGTTATAGCCTTAACCAAATCAGTGCATAAATCCTATGATAAGGATTAACAGGGTGGTAACTTCAGGTGGGTATGGTGTGGCTGGAGGAGGTGGGTCATTGAGGGCATGTCTTGGGGTATACCTGTTTTATATCTGGCTAATGGAGTCTCTTTCTATGTGCCAATCATTGTGGGAGCCTCTTCCCTCTACCACACTCTTGCCATGATATTTTCTGTCTCAAGTCCCAAGGAATGGGGCCAGCTATCTAAGAATTGAGACTTCTGAAATCATGAGCCCCCAAATAAACTTTTTTTCCTCTAAAATTATTCTTATCAGGTATTTTATTAGTCATAGCATCAAAAAAAAACTGACAAAAACACATACATGCACATACTTCGTCCCATTATTTCTACTATTTTGGACATGTATGATTGCCTCACACTCCTGAGAAGCCCTTCCATTTTCCCCTATGGATAAATGAAAAATCAATCTCATGGCACTTTACCTATCCCACAGACGGCACCCGTAGCAACAATAATGGTAACAGCCCAAAGGGAGGCTGCCTTGGATGAACCAGCTCCCTAAGAAAGGAACTGGCAGGCTCTGGCAGAACACCTCCATGGCTGAACGAGTCCCCTTTGCTAACCTGTGAGGAAACGGGCCGTCCTCCATGTCCTCCATCGGGTATCGCCAGCTGGAGTGTGATCAAGCTGTTGCGTCTCAAAATAAAACAATAGTTACATACAGAAAAGATACTTTTGCAATGACACGAATACCAAACTATTTCCTTCCTGATCAACTGTGAAAATGAATCATGGAAGGTGGACCCAATTTGGGGTAGAAAACTTGGTAACTAAAGGGAGTGACCTCCATCTACAGCAAAGAAGGAGAGCAATCGTGCAGTCAGTAACTCTTTTCCTACAGAAAGATTGTCACAGGGAGAGATACTGGCCATGAGAATGATAAAAGACTGTTGAGCTAGAGCCTTGGGCAGAAGGGGAATCTTCCCTGACTCAGGAAGGGCACTCAAAGTGAGTTGTAATTTAATCTAAAGGCGATGAAACCCCATTGGAAGATTTCACAAAGAGGGAGTGGTGTGGTGTAACTAGAATGTATTAAAATCTGTCCCGCCATTATGTGGGACTGTGCTGCAGGAGACTAGTTCATTTGTACATAATGAAACATGGGCAGAAGAAAAGGCATTTCAAAAGCACACATATGTCACAAAGTAGAGCAAAGATTTAAATTCTGGAATGCCTTGGCTCCATAATTCAGTAAGATAGTACTTCTTTAGGGGGGATTTTTAGTGCAACAAGTCACTTCAATTTTTATCTACTCAATATATTGAGCTGGTTTCTTTGTCTACGTAAGATATTGGTCAAAGCTTATGAAAGTTTTGGGATTTGGTTTTTTTTTTTTTTTTTTTTTTTGCTAAATGGCATGTTATAAAGTGCTCTTAACACCCCTGACTTACTGCAAAATAGTTCGATCACTATTTAGCTATTGGTGCCTATTACGTCCCATTATCACCTGCTGTTGCCAATAACCAATCTCTCTGTTTTCATCTTCACACCTTTCTTATATAGCTTAGATCTGGGAATGAGACTGGGTATGTAGTTTTAGTCAGGACCCCCCAATCCAAAACTTTTGGATTTTTGTGTTAGTTTAAGGGAAAAGCATTTTCAGTCTTTTGAAGAGGTTGAACATTCATGTAAATTTTTAAATAAGTAGCACACTCAACTTCTTGTTATAACAGATTAGCCTGTAGCACACCAGTCTACCAAGAACAAGGACAAATGCTAGATAAAATGCAAAGCACATCTGTCTGAAAACATCATAGAGCTACTCAGACAGCTGGAAGTTAAGAGACCAATATCCCAGAAGAAAAGCACAGAAGCGAGATCGCAACTGTCAGCGTCATTCTTTCCTTTGAGGCATTTGAAGAAATAACATCAATCTTAAAGCTCACTTCTCTAGAGAAGAGAAAATACTTTCCAATTCATTTTGTAATCTTAATACAAGTATAACGGGGATTTAGAGAGGTTGCCTCTGCTAAAAGCCGTGAGTCCTAGGCCTAGAAATGCCCTACAGGAATGAGAAGCAGGATAAAGTTCAGCATATCCACCTTCATTTGGTGTCTGTCTCCTTTATTACCTCAAACTCTGGGTCTGATCCCTGCTCAAACTCTGCACACAGGCATGTTAATTGTTTCAGGAGCATTCCTCTAAAGACTGATAGTGTAAGATCCATTATTTCTAAATTTGACCAACCTATTTTGTCCCCCTTCAAGACTGAGACAAGATTTGTAGGGACATTTGTCTTTAGACTTTTATAGCACCAGACCCCTGGAATGGTGCTTGGAAGTCTGTAGTCATCACCCCTTCTGGGATCACAGATCTGATGGATGAACACCCTGAGCAACAAGTAGAAATAGCTCCCTTCAAGTGATAAGGACCTCTCCAGAGCCACCTCATAGAACCAGAAATAAGGATCAAACAGACCACAGTTTAACCAAAACTGCTTAATCATGCTGTTTTGACCCCCAGTTAGCCCTTGCCCTAATTCTTCCTCTGTTTAATACTAAAGTTCCCATTAGCACCCCCCAAACTGGGTTGATATTCTTGATCTCAGTTTGCCTCCCAAATATGACTATGTTGATTAAAGGTTCCTTTCGTTCTTTCCACCCTTACCTGCTTTGCTTGGATGTTGAGGCAAGTGGCAAGACATGTTTTTTGGGGGGTCCCCCAGAGTCGTTAGTCCTTTGGCCTAAGACTTTAGTAATATTGGGATCTTGCAAAGGTCATTATAAGGGAAAAATTTCCTAACAAGCTCTCTCAAAATATAAGTATGAAAACCATCACAACCAGTAATGAGTAAAAAACAAATGTAACATGCAAAAGCATATTAAAACTCAGGTGGCAAAAATTCATACCGATACCAGAGAGTTTGTTTAAAATTGTGAAAGACAGTCTATTTTCCCCTTTGTCCTTAAATAAAGGAAAAGCACCATGTGATCATTTCATTAAAGGAGAAATGTGAAATTTTACTTCATACTATAACAGAATCAATTACAAATGAAGCATATATCTCAATGTGAATAATAGTATAAAGAAGATTTTGAAAAATAGAGGATGTTTTCATGATTATGGAGCAGGAACAAAATAAGCAATGACCATAAAGAAAGAAATAATGTTAGATTATTTAAATAAAAATTTTGTTAGTCAGAAGCTAGAATCAGGAGAGTAGAAAAGTAAGGAAAGCTACAGGGGAGAGGAAACAATAGGGATCACATATCCTCATCAGAGTATTTGGCTCCGTGAAACATACATAATGGACTATAGATGCATGAAAAGGCAATATGGAAAATCCAAATGAAACATAAACAAAAGACTAGAAAGAAAAGTTTAGAAAAGAGAATTTGCATCAGCTAACCCTTGTATGGGAATCTCATTAGTCATCAAGACCTATAAGTAACAGCACTACAAGATACTACATCATCATTTATTGTCAAAAAATATGTATTGGCAAAAACCTGAAGCAACAGAGGCTCTTGAACTTTACTGGTTGAGGGAAGAACATATTAGCAAAGTTGCTTTGGAAACAGGCAGACGTATGCATGACATATGCCTCAGCATTTCTACTCTTGAGGATGTGCCCTGTAGAGATTTTTACAGATGTGTATCAAAGCATATGGCCAAGGATGATTACAGCAACCGTGTTTGTTAGCTCCAAATTGCCAAACTCCAATTTCACTGAAGGTAGAATGGATAAAAATGGTGCTTCATTCATACAATGGACTCTCACACAGCAATGAAAATAAATTGCCAGCTACTCACAACATGGATAAATATCAAAAACATAAATACGGAATGAAGTCAGGCCCAAAAGAATACATGTAGCCAAAATTAACCTGGAAATATTAGTCAGAAAAAGTGTTTATCTTTGAGAGAAGTGACAGGAAGGAGCCCTGAAGTGGAGTCCAAAGCCATTGGTACTCTTCTCTACCCTGTTCTTTGTAGTCATTACGTGTGTATGTTTCATTTGTAAAAATCCAGGTGTTTGCTGATGACCGGCTCTCAGGTTGTGTGTTTTCTGTGGCTTGGCCATAACTGGCTTTGATGTCCAGGACGAGAGCTGGAGGAGGAGGCTCTTTCTTGGACAGGCCTATCTTGTAGTGGAGGGAGGAGGGTCTGTCGGAATTACATGATGCAGCAAGGCTGCTGCTCAGGAGAGGAATAGGCCACATGCACCTACATCAGGACCAAAGCTAGTCACGCGGCTCACCTGATGTCAATGGAGCAGCAAGTCTAATTGTTCCACGGGGATGGGACTTGTACTGAAGGGGAGAATATATTTTGAACAAATACTACAATTTTCCTCCCATGATTCTCTTTTTGACAGAGTAATTCCATACACTTATATAGCAAAGTGTTTCTTTCTTGATAAATTTAAAACTTTCAAAGGAAACACGGTTAAAAAATGCTTTTGTAAGAATTTCCTAAAATTTCCAAAGAAATTATATGTGATTGATTCCAAATAAAATGATCTGTAATTCTGCTCAGGAAGACTTTTTTTTTTTCTTCTACAAGAAGTTTCTACAAGCTTTACAAAAGCTCAAACTATTAATGCTTCTCATCTATCTACAAAAGCTGAGTTATTCATCATACTAAATTTCAACTTTGGGGCTGTTTTGAAATCTATTTTTATTCTGACCTTAGAGATGTTATTTTTTCACATACTGTAGAATTTTTTATGTGGCCATTATATCATTTCCAGAAAAAATAAAATAAAAACAATGACAGAAGAAAAGACTGTAACAGTATAAGTGAATATATGTGTTATTTCAAATGCAAATAGTTCAACTTAAATTATTTATAGCTGAAACCTCATAAGTCATATGTATTTAAAAAACAATTTTCACGTTTCTAGTAAATGAATACAATTAGATTTTCTATCTAGTGTATATAACTAAGATTACTTTGCATCATAGTTTCTAGTAAATGAATACAATTAGATTTTCTATCTAGTGTATATAACTAAGATTACTTTGCATCATAGTTCTTTGAAATTGTGTGAGTACATATATCTTTCAGAGTGTGGAGACCAGAATTTACTAATGTTCATGGATATCTATTGTGTGTTAGGCAGCTTACTAGGTTTTTAATACACATTCTCTTACTTCTCTCACAATTAGTAGAGATAGAGCTTCTTTTTTTACATAGACAATACTATTGGCATCACCTCGAGTCCCTTTGTAATTTTCATTTTTGGTAATTTTCATTTCCATGTTATAGTTAAAAAACAGAGACTCCCCAAAATAACAAAATAACAAATTTCCCAAGTGCACACAGCCATGTTACAAAGTTTATGCTCTTTCAGATAAATAACCTTTTCTCCTTCACTCATCCAGTTTTTGCTAATACTTGGAAGTTCCAAAATATCATATCAGTGCTATCAAATCCTAATATTGCAAACAGATTATGCTACTCCTTGCATATTAACTGCATTTCAGTTTTATTTTGACTGTGCCTTGCTTCATCTGTATTTGCTTCTAGCCTGTGAAAAGAAACTTGTAAGTAAACTCTTCTGGAAGTGGCTCATTGGTACATTATGACTTCCACATAAAGTCTTGTAGTTTCATTGATATGCAAAGCCTCTTCATTGACCATTGCCAAAGCTTAGAAAAGGACTGAGAGGATAATCACAGTGGTGTTAACAATTCAGGTGCTTGTGTGTGTGTGTGTGTGTGTGTGTGTGTGTGTGTCCTTGTTGTGAATGGAAGTTTGGGATAAAGACCTTCAAAGGAACAGATAGCAGGACCAGTGGGTAACCAACAAGCACAAGATGGATTTCTTCAAAAGCACAATAGTTGTTTGCCATGACTTACTGAAATTTAAATCAGAGGTAATGATGGATGTTAGAACATCCCAGAGATTTCCTTAATTGCATATGTCTGAACAGGATTTTAAAACAAAAACATATCCTATAGGCTTCTGACTTGATGGCTTGGGCTATATTTCTTAATGAATAATTATTAAAACTGAGTTTTACCAGGCTTTCAAATGATATCCGGAGCCTTGCCAGGAGCGAAAAGAGGTGGAGGAGATGGTGTAAGAGGAGGAGGAAGAAGAAGATAAACTGATCATAATGGTAATTTTTAAGCAAACTCCATAGCAGTTGGTTCATGGTTGATTTGGATTGGATCTTTCTCTCTCTCTCTCTCTTTTTTTTTTTATTTTCCATTGCATATGTCATGATATATCTGCCTCTACCCAGACACTATGGACATACTGAGGTTCTTTTGTTTTTAATGCTAAGGAGTGGTACAACATCTATGGTTGTGATTCCAGTCTTTCTATTCAGTCTTAGAACAATATATAACGTTCAGAGAGAAGAGATCAAATGTGCCTTTTATTTATTTTTTCCCCAGTGGGAGAACACAGAACTTAGATGTCTGGATGGCACTTTAAAATATGCAAATGTTAGACAAAGGAGCCAACTTTCAGTCATGTAAATGCGATCATTTAACCAGGGCTACAATGGCTGTTGTTTTATTAGAAGAGTCTCATTTTTCAAATCAGTCTTTTCACTTCAATTCACACAAAGCTTATTTTCATTGTGGAACCTTCTTACTGTGGCTGTGCCCAGGGCTTTTGAATATGTTTGCACCCAGAAAAGCACTGAGAGTTCTCACAGAATTAGCATACCATTCCAGATTATATTATTTCTTGACATTTCAACCACCAGATACAATTAACTTTTAAAACAATTCTGTTCAGGGTCAGATTCATGTATATGTATATATTACATATGTCATGGTTTAGATACTAGGTGTTCCCCCAAATCTCATGTGAGACAATGCAAGAAAGTTTAGAGGTGAAATAAATGTGTTATGAGATCTTTAACCTTATCAGTGAATTTACCCTCTGATAGAAATTAACTGGGTGGTAACTCTAGGCAGGTGGGGTGTGGCTGGAGTAGGGGGAACCCTGGGAGCGTGGCTTTGGGAGATACACACACACACACACACACACACACACACACACAAACACATACATATATACTCTCCCGCCATGATGTTCTGCTTCATCTCTAGCCCAGAGGAACGGAATGGACCTGGCCTTTTATATGACACCTTTAAAACTGTGAGTCCCTAAATAAATTTTTCCTTCTTCAATTGCTCTTGCCAAGTTTTTTTTTGTTCACAGCAATGAAAAAGCTGCCTAAAACAATATATAATTATAAATAGACAATATTATTTGATTTTAGTGTGTCAGTATGAGAAAAATATTGTATTGATTCATTTGGAAAAGGCAACAAAATATTATTGACATACCAGACTTCTTTTCACCTTTTCACTTTTGGACTTGTATTTCTATTGGCAACAACTAGTCACCACTTATTTGCATATGCTGAGTACCCAGGGGATAAGTGCTACATGTGGATTATCTCATTTAATCCTCTCTGTGCCCCAAAAGGTAGGTGCTTGTACCACTGAGTCCTGTTATAGCAAAGTGAAGTTCAAAAGATAAAAACCACATAAAATGTGGAGTCCTGTCATTAACTGGTTAATGGAATGCCCAGTGTGAACTGTAGTTAACTAGTGAAAGGCCAGTGTGGTGGTGAGGATTAGAGAGGGTGCTAGTCTAGCTGTGCTCTCTCCCAATCTATGAGGGTCCTGCCTGGAGTCTGGCACCACCTGTGGGTGGCTATTTCACAGCTGTGGAATACTGTCAGTTGCAATCAATCTAGAAATCTCAGTTTGTGGCCATTCCATGGATCTTATTTTGAGATACTAGGATTCACTCACTGTTCCTTTCCAGATCACTTCATAAGGTAAGAATTTTAGGTCATCCCTGTTACAGAAGGAGATGGAGAAGAAACTTGATGCATTCTCCCTGAATATGAACGTAGAGCATATTATTACAAAGTTGTATTGCATTTGCATTTTGAAAAGTAACTTTCCTAAGTTTATGTAGATACTAAGAAGTACTATGTAGGTACTAATAGGAACTCAAGCTGTAGATCACCTTAGTAAGATTCAAAATTTTTCCAAGGCCACATAGCTATTGATGCCAGAGTCTGGATTTGAATCAAAGTCAGTTTGCTATCAAGTTGGTATTACACTCTCCAGAAACACGGATAAAATTATCTAAAAGTAATGATAATTTAAAAGTTAGTCACATTTATTTGGGAAATTCTGTTGCAGGAAATTTAATATAATTTGTGATTTGTGGTTTGTTGTGAAAATGTACAGAATTAAAATGTAAAATATGTGGTCTAATGTAATGCTTCATTTAGTAAATCAAATACATGGGAACCTCTCATAAAATGGGTGTTTCTTTACCTCCCCCCTGTTATGTCTGAAAATTTTTTTTTCTGTTCAGAGAGCTAATTTTTTAAATTTGTTTTAATTAGTTACACATGACAGTACAATGATCTTGACATATTACATTTGAATCAGATGGGATATAATTTCTCATTTTTCTGAGTGTACAGGTTGCAGAATTATATTGATCATGCAGTCACGTATATACCCACAGCAATAAAAATGCCTATTTTATTCTGGTGGACAGCAGAATAAAATGTCTGAATTTTGATATTGATTTAAGTAATAATTTTCATTAGCTAAACCTTAATATCTCCCCTTAAATAATCTGACCCTTAGAGAATTAAAATAATTATCTCCAATTTGGAGTGTTCTGCACCAAGGACTTGGATGCAAGTCTGTCTGGTTGTGAAGCCCTTGTTTTCCCTACTATAATCCTGCCTCCTCCTCTTTTGCTATCAGTGTAGAAACTTCCTTTAAGACATTCAGTGTCTAGCTGGGTATGGTGGCACTCACCTATAATCCCAGCAAGTCAGAAGGATGAGGCAGGAGGATCCCATATTCAAAAACAGCCTCAGCAATTAGTGAGGCCCTAAGACCCTGTCTCAAAATAAATTAAAAAAAAATAAAAATGGTTGGAGACATGGCTCTGTGGTTAAGAGTCCCAAAATTCAATCCCTCTTACCAAAAAAAAAAATTGACATTGCAATGTCTGCCTTTAAATCTTTAATATCGCCTTGCACAAAACCGACAAGATGAACACAGGTGAGCTGGCAATTGTTTCTCAGCATAGGCAAATGAAAGAACAACACTGATCCTATCGCTCACAGGAGAACACAATGCCATCCATTCTGTCTCACATAAAGCATGAAGCTTTGGCAGCTTCATTTTCCTTTCTGTTAGAATGAGGGGAACAATTTAGCCACATGAGGATAGATGTCTGTATATTGGACTTTCAGGGCCAATAATCAGCTAGTAGGTTCAGGAATGTCCTTCAAATACCCAAGATGCAAACATCACTCTGTGCATTAAATTACCAAGAGAATAAAACAGACATATATGCAAGGCAAGGCATAAATAAAATGGGTTTCTGGACCTTTCCTTTTCTTATTTCATATTTGATGTCAATTAGGACTTGACTAATCACACAGGTCAGACATTTAAAACATCATTGGGTAGTTGGGTGTAGCTCACAGGTAGAGCACATGCTTAGCACGTGCAAGGCCCTGATTCCAATCCCTGCCACCCACCCCCATAAATAAGTAAACAAAAATGGCATTAAGATAAACACATAAATTCTTTTACTGTGGCCAAACTCTACAGAAGAGCCTTGAGGGGTGATGAGCCCCCAAAGGCATGCTATGCTGTAGCTTATTGAAGACATCCTGCAATGTCATCCTAAAGATGATGTCCTCAAGGATCTGAGAAGGAAAACAAACACATTTTTAAATCATTCTAAGAAAATCTGATATGAAAGAGATGAGTGTTTTTCCTTTAAAGAAGATTAAGATTGATATAATGAAATCCTCATGATAAATGACCACAAAAGCCACTATTTTGACTTTGATTTTCTTGACTTCATACACATTTCATTCATTTTTGCTTAGAGTCAGTCAACATTTGGTGAACATCTGTTTTTATCGAGGCATTATCCTAGGCCCAAAGAAATACAGTATTGAAGAAAACCTGGTTTTATGATTTGCAATTGATCACAACCTACTAGGGAAGAGAGATTTTTGAAAAATTAACAAGTTCAAGACACTGGAGTGTCTATAAACACTTATTGATGGGATGCTATAGAAGCCTAGAAAATGACATCTAAATCAAACCAGTGTGTGTGGTGGGGGTGGGGCTTAATCAAGGAACTAAATATTGTGGGATGAGCAGGAGAGAACCATATATGTTATTTTGGGACTGTGGAAGGCATTGCAAGCAAAGATAATAGCTTGTACAAAATCACAGTACAGTGTGATATTTGGGAATTCATAAATAACTTGGTTGACTTGATCTGGTAAAAGGGTATTCAGATTCACATCTCCAGTTAGGCAAAAATCACATGATTCATTAATTTTACAGCCTGGCTCCTCTGTTTCGGTTTTCCATAGCTTGATGCAATTTTTGTTTGTTTCTTTTTGAGATAAAAGCTGATTGACCTTTGAGGAAGAGAAAGGGATATTTATATGCATTGACAATCGACCTGTTTCAAAGTCAAAGCTACACAGAGGTTATCTTCCGGAGCTTAACAAATTTAGTTAGCACATTGTTTACTGTAGTAACATTTCTACTTTGCCTGAAGCATTTTTACACTTCCTGACCTTTATGTAACACTTTAATATTCATATTTGGCTGTGGCACTATCATAACTCTGTACAGTTTCAAAGCTGCTAATCTGATCATTTCCCTCTGTTCTTCTCACCTTTCTTATTTAGTCCCTCTACTGACAGCAAAAGAAGAAACAGATTTAATTTAAATTTTGTATCATTCATAACTGATAACCCAAGGGAATATTCAGGGCATGACTTTCTTTCAGCAAGAATATCGTGGGTGAAGAAATTCAAGTGAATACAGTAATTCAGAGGATGAACTCAATTACATCAATCAGCAACTCTTTGCTTACTTTCCACCTGATGCTGTGCAATATACCAGGTGGCCAGGAGAATGTCTACATGTGTTTTCACAGTGAATTGCCCCAGCCTGATTAATGATATAAAGTATGTGTGTGTGTGTGTGTGTGTGTGTGTGTGTGTGTGTATATATATATATATATATATATATATATATATATATATATATATATAAATTTATTACTTTATTCATTCGACAAACACTTCTCCAGTGTGTGTCCTGTTATATAGTAGAGATATGATAATAAATAGAAAATGGACTACCTCCTGAGAGTTCGCTTTTGCATAAGAATGCTGACAAGTAAAAAGAAACAGGGTGACAACCATTAGTATAAAAATAACCACAAGGTCACCAAAATGTATCTGGAAAGCTTAGAGAAAGCTCACAGAAAAATGCGTCCTCTTAGCTGCTATATGAGGAATGAAGCAGCTTTTTCTAGTCAGAAAAGAGTATTCCAGAAATTGGAACCTGCACATTGAAAAGAGACAGATGGAACTTAGCATGATGCAGGAACCCAGAGTAGGGATTATAGCTCTAGGTGCTCAAAGTCGTAAGGCACATATGTTAAACACACACACACACACACACACACACACACACACACAACATACAGCCACATTCACAAGGAATCTAGGTGGCATGATTGAAGATATACTCACTTAGGTAAAATCTGCAAGTCCAGGCTCAGCAGCAGCAGTGGCAGAATGTGGATGCTGGAAGTGGTGGCATAAAGGACAAGGTGCTGGGGAGCAGAGAAATGACAAAGCATAGAGCAAAGAGGTGCGGGAAACAGAGACCAAAGTCCTACTTTTTCATTTTGGACCTGATGTTGTCCGCACTAAGTACCAAGAGATAACAAGAAGATTAAAAAATAAATAAAACCCATGTATTCGAGGGTCTAGAGGAGCCCTTTGAAAACATGAAGGAAATGAAAGTGTCACAGACCTTTCCGGTGACCCTTCTCTCATTCTCTGTAACCTCTTCACAGTGTTTTTTCTGGCTTCTCTTGTCATCACTTTCTATACTAGCTCCCTTAGAATCTTCTTTAAATATGACCAATACACTAAAAACTCTTGAGAATGTAACACAAACCTAAATATTTCTTCTCAACTCTAGACTCACCTTTTCTACTGCACATCTGATATCTCCATCTAGTGTTTTAGGCAGAAAAATTAAGATCTTTTCTGTATCATTACAGAGTTTACAACCGACATCCCCATTAAAAAAAAAAAAAAAAAAGACAGATTAACAAGAGAAAAACATAACAAATGTATTTAATAAAATTGTAAAAGATGTAGGTAACTTCAGAAATGAAGACCCAAAGACTCAAAAAAGAACCTGGACTTTTGTGTTCTAGTCTGATGAAAGAAGTCAATAGTTGTAAAGAAACGTGATCGGACAAAAAGGAAATGATCTAAGTAACAAGCTGGAGCAAGGTCTGTTCACATTCTTCTTGGCTTCTCCATGCGGTGCTCCTTCCCTCCACGGATGGGACCTGCAGGACACCTGCCGTGGGGAGTCTGATGATCTACTTTCAGGGTTGGTAGGTCAGAGAGTGACATATCTGGGGCTTATGGCTTGCTTTGTGGGAGAAAGAGAGGTGGAAAACGGGAGAATAAGAGAAGATCAGAAAGTGACTTTTTTGGTTTTGAGATCTTCTTCCTTCAGCTCAAGCATCTCAAGTGCCAGACTTTGGGGTGCTGTGTTCTAAGTTCCCCATGTCAAAGAAGCAACTCATATTTAACATCTGAAACATAATACTTGATTTTCATCACATTTCCCAAACTCTACTATATCTCCGGTCATTTCTATAACCAATAATGTCACTTCTTTACAGAATTTCAAACCAAAAAGCTTAGAGGTGTTTTTGAGCTTTATTTTTTCTTTACAACCAAATGCAGGCCACTGGCAAGCTCTGCTGAGTCTGCCTTCATAATACGTCTGGAATCCAGACACTCTTATCACCCCAATCTGAATCAACACCCTCCCTCATATTGTTACTAGAACTGTCTCCCAAGTGATCTCCTCATTGTTTTCCTTGCCCTCCTTTATCTATTTTTCAGCACAGCTCCCAGAGTCATCTTTTAAAAGTTATTGACCCAGCTGTCCTTCTCCTCGGTCTATACCCAAAGGACTTAAAAACAGCATACTACAGGGACACAGCCACATCAATGCTTATAGCAGCATAATTCACAATAGCTAAACTGTGTAACCAACCTAGATGCCCTTCAGTAGATGAATGGATAAAAAAAATTGTGGCATATATATATATACACAATGGAATGTTACTCAGCAATAAAAGAGAATTACCATGGGCATTTTCAGGTAATGGATGGAGTTAGAGAAGATAATGCTAAGTGAAGTTAGCCAATCCCAAAAAACCAAATGCCAAATGCTTTCTTTGATATAAGGAGGCTGATTCATAGTGGGATAGGGAGCAGAGCATGGGAGGAATAGACAAACTCTAGGTAGGACAGAGGGGTTGGAGGGGAAGGGAGGGGGTATGGGGTAATTAATGATGGTGGAATGTGATGGTCATTATTATCCAAAGTACAGTTATGAAGACATGAATTGGTGTGAATATACTATGTATACAACCAGATATATGAAAAATTGTGCTCTATATATGTCATAAGAATTGTAATGCATTCTTCTGCCATATAAATTTAAAAAATACATTTAAAAAAGTTAAGCCATGACTGGGTGCAGTGGCACATACCTGTAATCCCAGGAGCTTCGGAGGCTGAGGCAGGAGGATCTTAAGTTCAAAGCCAGCCACAGCAACTTAGGGTAGAGACGTGCCTCAGTAGTTAAGTGCCCCTGAGTTCAATCTTTGGTAAAATAAAAAACAAAACAAAAAAACTAAGCCAGCATTGCTAAATTTCAGCATTACTGACACTCTAGAACAGGTGATGGTTTGTTTTGAAGTTGTCTTGTGTATTATAGGACATTTAATTAGTAGCTTCTCCAGCCTTTGATCACTAGTTTCCAGTAACATCCTCTCCCCATGGTTGCATGAAATAAAGATGGTTCCAGACTTTTGCCCCTTGGGAACAAAATGGAACTATATTATGAACTATTTATCTCAATTAGACCATAAGATTGAAATAAAATCAGGATAAAACCCCAGGTCCTTATAAGGGACTCCACACTTTCTGCCAATTCCAAGACCATCTACCATTTTTTGTTCATCTCTATTTACTCTCTTTGGCTCCAGATCTGCTGAGCCCACTCACTGCTGTTCCTTGGAATGTTAGACACTCTCCTGTCTTCACCAAGCAGGGCTCATGTCAACCCTTTTGTAAGCATTTATGCAAACATTGCCTTTCAAATGATTCCTGATTACACAATTTGTAAATCACAACCAAGTACAGTTAGCCCTTCATATCTGTGATTTCTGCACCCATGAATTCAATCAATCATGGATAGAAAATATTTTTTTGTGAAAGTGTACTGGAAAATTATAGAATTTGATTCTTGTCATTTCTTTCTAAATGATGTAACAGATTTTTATATGGAATTTACTTTGTATTAGCTATTATAAGTAATCTAAAGATGAATTAAAGTTTATCAGAAGGTATGCATAGGTTCTCTACAAATACTACACCATTTTACAGAAGGGACTTGAGGTTCTATGGATCTTGGTATCCTTAGGTAGTCTTGGAACCAAGCCACAGTGGATACTAAAGGACCTCTATAACTTCTGTAGTCTCGCCCACTTCCTGCATGGGCAGTGGAATTTGGGTTTCCTCTGTGTGGAGTGAACTGGCCGTGACATAAAGCTAAGAAAAGAAGGTGGCCAAAAAAAAAAAAATGACACTAGACAGAAAATAATTTTAGAAAACAGGGATGGCTTTTCGACTTTAGGGGTCAGCTTCCACACTGGAAAAGGAGAGAGCGAGAGCCCGCCTTTGTTTTATTTATATGGGGGAAACATCAAAGATTTTCTACAAATGTTCTTTTGCCAAATAAGGTAGGTGGGCGACCTTAGGTCCAGTGGGTTATGCCCAATTCTGGAGCTATAAGAGCAGTCTCCCTAGTTGAGGGAAAACTGAGGTCACATGCAGTGCATGATCCATTAAGCGGGAGGAGCCACAAAATAATTTGCAAAGCCAAACCAAAATCTTCTTGGCTCAAGGCTGAGTGAAGATGCTAAATAGCTCAGGGGTGGCGTCCCACACTGTAGCACTGGTATAAATGGTTTTTCTCCTAGGTTTACTATTACTTACCACCTTGCAATGTATAACCTCCTGATTCATTCAACAGCTATTCGCAGAAAACTTATTTTCTAATAGGCACTGTTTTATGCTCCCGGGGTTTAGGAGCAGATAAAACAGATCCGAGATTCTAGCTAGGGGACGCAGACATTTATCAAATTAACAAATAAAAGATATAAATGTCAGATAGTGCTAACTGCTTTTGAAAAAACTTAAAACGGGCAAGAAGATAAGAGGATAAATGCTAGTGGAGAATTGCAATTTTAAGTAGACAGTCAGGAAAGGCCCTGTTGAGTTATAAAATCTGAGAGACTGTCTTTTTGAGTTTTGAGTTTTCTATCATTATGTTAGGTTGTAAGCCTCATGAGGCCAGTAATTCGATTGTCTAGGGGTGTGTGTGTGTGTGTGTGTGTGTGTGTGTGTGACAGAGAGAGAGAGAGAGAGAGAGAGAGAGAGAGAGAGAGAGAGAGATTTTGATCCGTGAGATAATTCTACCAACTTCAGTAGTGCCTGACAATTCATAGAGCTCAACAAATACTTCTTGACTAAATGAATAGACTCAAATGATTCAAAGAAAATGTGCTAATTTGTGCAACTCAAAATTTTGTTATTTGGGGAGAGGAGTTCATCCTGGAAACATGTCACTCTTATTTCTTGCATGAATCTGATATGAATGTATCACAGACTGTTGGCCTCATAATTACCTATCCTGTCTTCATGGAAAGAGAACAGCTACATAAATCAAAGCTCTAAGTATTATATAAATGACACATGCAGTATTTTCAAGGGACAGAAATGGGACAATTCATTTCAGGTGGCCAGGGAAGGTATTTAAAATGTGCCTTGAAGGAAGAATAGAATCTCAATTATGAGTTTTTAAAAATATCAGAAAACCAGCACAAAAATAAAGAACCCAGTAAGGCAAATAATAGAAGTCTAACTCTGCACATGTGCCAGCCTCTTGCCTGATTAGCCAGAACTGGCATAAGTACCAAATGCATACACATTGTTGCCCAGCCCAAGGTACCTCTGCAAGTGAAAGGATATGTTAATAAAAATCTCGCTAAGAAAATGGGCATGATTTGGGACCATAACAAGAAGACCTCGTTCACATCTTTACAAACTTTGCATCTTGCCCCCTTCTAATATGATTTCTTCTCCTGTGTGGTCTCCATCATGCCTTTCTCCCTGTGCTGGTTTCCAGCCCAGTGGCAGAAGAACAGTACTGCCTCTCCCCCTTCCCCAGCATTCCAAATGTCTGGAATCTTTGCAAGTGTTTGAACCCTGATGTTTACTTCTGGGGCTTCCTTCTGATTGATCACCATCCTTGGTTCTTTTTTAAACTTGAGACTTTTCAGTAATAATCATTTAGCTCTGTCTGATTGAGTTTTAATTAATTCCTGTGTAACACACCTTACTTCCATACAAGTTCCACACATAACTTCCAAAAGGAAAATCCCCTTTCAAAGGGAAAAGAGCATTTCTCACCATGATTATTAAGAGAAATTTCATGCTGAAAGTGAGGTTTAAAGAATAAATAAAAACTCAATACATAGATATGATAACCTGCGTAAAATGAATGAACACATGTTAATGAATATAGTAGGAGTAGACTGATGAGAAACAAATGTACTGAAAAGAATAGAAGAACTATTCAGAGATCAATTGGGATGGTTAGTAAGATTTATACACACAAGGAAAAAACCTAGAGAACTAAGTTGATGTCATATTGAAGTACTAAATGCCAACTCAGGAAGATGAACTTTATTTGCAAATAATAAGAAAAAAACCATTTTTTTGTCTGAGCTCTTGACCTTAAGCATTAATTTTCAACTGAAAGGGAATCATAGGACTGTCCACAGTACTGCTGAGCATTTCAGGGAGGTGGGAAGCTAGAATTTAAATTCCAGATAAAGGCATATGAACAGAGATGTGGAACACAGAAAAACAAAGAAAATAAAGGCTAAGTAATTCTATGAAACTAAAGTAAACTTATATGCTTAACATCTGTTAAGCAAAAAAAAAAAAAAAAAAGGAAAGAAAGAAGAAACAGTGCTGAAATATGAAGATAATTGGGGCCCTTTAATTGGGGTACAAAAGGGAAGTTTAAGTACGTGTATCCTGTATCATTGTCACTCCTCTATCATCATTTCAGGAAATAATTTAGTTCATTTAATCCCTTGTATGTTACTTCTCAGCAAATAACTTCCTTTGGCGGATTCACAGAACAATCACCACAGCACAAGTTTGAATCTGGGTCACAAAACTGAGTCGGCTTCATCATCTTCCTCCGTTTCACAACAGTTAGAAAGAGGCAGAGCCCAGATACACTTCAGCCATAACTTCCTGGCTGCTAAAACCAACCTCTTAATCATTTTGCTGATAGGAACTCTTCACATAGGACAAAGAAGTAGGAGTAACCAGGAGGAAATGAGTGTGCATATTTCTTGGAAGAGTAAATTAGAATGGTAAAGAGAAGAGCCAACTGAAAAACTAGAAATAGTCAGAAGCAAAGGTAAGTGAGTGGAAATTGAGAATGGCAAACATAAGGCCCAGACTATTGACCAACCATGGCCCTTTGGCAGGTCTATCCTGCTCCTGCCAACCATCTCTAGCCTTCCCTTTCTTGTACCTCCTTGTACATAGGCCCCTCTCTGAACTTCTTCCACCTTGCTCACATCCTGATAATGGCTATTGCACGCCTTATCCCAGCCTGTCCTCCCAGTCTCCATGCTCACACATAGCTCGGCTCACTCACACCTTGGGAACCCTTGATCTGCACTCAGGAGGGAAGAGACAACCTTGGGTTAGGCATTAAATATGAAAACTTCAATCTTGGAGTCAGTTGCCTTCAGAAAAAAGGGATGCAAGGGATGGTGGAAGCAAAAATGGTTCAAGTATGGACAGGATTTGGAATGACCAATATAGTAAATGCAAACCATGTAGACCTCCTGCCTTAGCAGGTCCAGTGGTGGGAGCCTGGAAAGGAACCTGATAGTAGATGAGCTTATAGGAGCAAAGGTTTATTTTATATGCACATAAAAGGGGGACTCACAGAAAAGTAAAACTTCTAGAAAGGTAGTTAGATCTGGGGGCTTATATACTATTTTAAGAAAAGGTAGTAAAGTAAGGAAAAGGAGAATTTGGGCCTCTAGGGTAGGGGTGTACTTGTGGGAAGAAAACTAGGAAGTACAGAGTCAATAAAGGTCATTGGGTAAAGTTTGCTCTGTGACCATCAGTCATCCTTGTGGGAATAGAAGTGAAATTTTACAAATGGAGTATTATTCCTTTCCAGAAGGGAAATGTATGACTGGCTTTTAGGCAGGAATGGGGAACACAGGAGCTTCTTCATGCTGTGTCTTCAATGTCTTCAGTTCAAAACAAGCTTTTGGCCAATGTGGCATATTTGGTGTTGTGTGGGGCGGGGGGGGGGGGGGCGAGTCATATTCTGATTCTTTTCACAAGATTCAATAAGAACAAATGCATTACTTTATGATGATGGTGAGAATCCAATTTAAAAGATGCAGGTCTCATTTCCAGAAGGATATCATGAGTAAAGAGAGAAAAAATGTGGGGTTTACTGAGTATGTTTATAAGCAAAGCTTTGTTAAGACCAAATCAAAATGTGAGTCTGCAGAGCCTTAGTCTACTGATTCCTGAGCTTGATTCCCAGCAACTCAATACCTATTCCAGCTTGCAGCAGCTGTAGAAGAGAAGACCTGGGCACCAGAGATTCCTGAGGCAAATTCCAGGTCCAGGCTTTCCAGAAACCATAAATCTATATCCCCTGCCATTCAGGAATATGGAGAACATCTCCGACTTTCTCTTAAATTCACTTCTCTTTGTCCTTTTGCCTTTGTTTCTGGCCTGAAACATCCTCCCCACTGCCCATGTCATAAATCTTTAAGATGAAATTGGTAGGTCTGTTCTTCTTGGGTTATTCTTCTTGCATCCCTGTGGGGTCTTATCCATTCTCTAGTATGATATTGGCGCCCATCTAAATAGGATATTTGGTATGGTCATGCCTCTTGTACTCAGCTCCATGATCTAAGTACTTCCACAATTTCTCCTACTCCTTTTTCTCTTTATCTCCTATCTAGTGCCCATCTCTGAAGGACAATTTCTGTTCTCATTGTTTGATTTTGATCCTTAGTCAATACAAAATTTTGAAACACAACAACAACAACAACAACAACAACAACAAAAACAGGCATTAGGAACACGCTGACTTATTTGGTCCAAACTTCTGCCTGACTTCAGAACATTCCTCCATTCTCTCCTTCAACTAGGATCAACTAGGAAGCTCTGGCACTGCTCCAAGACACAGCAAGCCCACACCCTCCCTTCTCCCTGGTTTTTATAGAAATGGCAAAAACTATCTTGCTGCTGGCAATAATAGAGGTAAGAGGGGGAAAGATGTTTTTCCAAAAGAATGGGAAATAGGGAGCAACACGTTTTATTTTCTAACTTTCAATATAAAGCTGCAAAACTGTAGGAGTTAAGAAAATGAGGTAAAATTTTACTTAATTAGAGTCTACCCAAATGGCTTTTGAAGAGATGCACTGTTTTTGGATAAAAGCTTTTAAGCTTGAATGACATTCCCGAGTGTGGGCCTGGTGAAGCTGATACCTTCAGTGGAGCTTACATAAGCTCAGTAGAGTTACTACATTACAGTAGAGCAAATCAGACACGCTCCTACTTAAATGCTTCATTTTCTTCAAACAATGCTTGTATTTGCTTTGCCTTCATGTTAATTTTTTTTCCAGTAAAAAAAAAAATATCTAAAGCCAGATTTCAATATCTAAATCTTCTAACTACTAATAAAAATTGGTAGTTGGCTTTTAGTAAAAACCACTCATATAGTGTGAATTACTTCAAATTTTGTTTCTTAATAATATGTTACAGAGTTCGCACGCTAGAATGGTAGTGAACAAATGACCTGTGTGATAAAAATCACTGACACTTTTTATAAATAGCTCAAAATTAAAATCTAGAGAGATCTTTCCTCTTTCTCTTGCCAAAGAGAAATGGCTTCTAGTAGTGTAAGTGATGACATTACCTTCAAATAGAATAATCCTTCATGGAAAGCACTCAAATATATTTAGAGCATATGCAGGGTATTTTCAGTGGTAGATCATATGTACCTGGGTTACCTTGTATACGACCCCTTCACAATTTATAGTTCTGTTTGCAAATATTTTACTCTAACTTTCCGGTAACTTTCTTTTCATCATTATAAGAAATATGAGGATTCAAGCAACATCTAGTCTAAGGTCCTTTCTTCCTAAATATTGCACCCTGGACTCAAAAATTATTATAAAAGGCACAAACAGGAAATCACAGTCAGTCCTTAAACTATCCCAATATTAACTGAGCCCAGCCAATCAAGGTAGGCACATCACCACTCGATGAGGGTCATTCTTTTAGGAAATAAATCACTGGCCCATTCTGTTACATATGACCAAGATATTTAAATGGTAGAGCACTCATGTTTAGTGAGAGCAAATAGGTGGTCAGTCTTACGGTGCTGGAATTCTATCTGTATTTTTTTTTATATCAGGTCTTTTTTTATGTATAATATTTTAAAATTTCACATACCTGCCATATTATTGAGCCTGATTTATCAGCCTGAAATTTGCTTCAAACAACCCAGGCAGCCCTTGATGTGTTTGTAACTTCTTCAATCTCACAGTGTTTTCCAAAGTTAATTCTGACACTACTATGTGTTGCCAAAGACAATGTGTTTCTTCCCAGGTGTGCTCATACAGCTAAGATGCATTCTCAGTCCTTGGGGTAAAATGAGTTGTTCTCATCTCCCAGGTTTTTCTGTACTGTGGTTTTCAGGAGCCCATACCTTTCACAAAACCTATTACTGCAAGTATTTTTTAGAACAGTTGTTAAAGATTGTGAATTATGAGCACCTGAAAATATCTGGCAAGGCCTTATGTCTAGCAAAAATATAAAGGCGTTTGTCCACAGGTTCCAATCAATTTTACTAGAATATGTAAAGAGAAAAAATATAAAGAAAATAGAAAAGCAAAGAAAGTTCTTACTAACAGACCAATGCATCTCTTACTGTCATCGTCATCATTATTATCATCATCCCTATAAGTATATTAACAATACTATTATTCAAAGAGTGCAAATTAAAATAGCACTAAGATATTGCATTTTGCTCAGCTTAGATCCAAATAATAATATATACCCATGTTTCATGGGTTTAAAAAATGTACACTCTTCTCCCAGTGGAGAAAAGATAAACTTGAAAGGAAAGCAGATAGAAAAGATGTCATAAGAATGAGGAAATATTCATTTTTATCACTTGTAGTAAATGATTTAAATTCATCATTTTCTTAAATGTATTGAATTGATTATATCTAGTGCTACTTTCTGGAAATAAAAAAAAGGCAAAATCATTACACATGTAGAATGATCATTCCTGTATAATTATAAGAATAATTGATATACTCTAAGTGTTTAAAAGGATAGCAGTTAAATAGTTATAAAACTATAAGATGCATTTCATAAATATGGTAACATTCTTAGCATAATGCCACATGTAAAAATAAATGGGATGGACTTAAACTAAAAACTTTCTCAACAAAAGGAATAATCAATGAGGTGAAGAGAGAGCCTACATTTTGGGAGCAAATTTTTGCTACATGTACGTAAGATAGAGCACTAATCCCCAGGATATATAAAAAACTCAAAAAACTTAACCCCAGGGATCCAACATGGCGGCGGGCAGAGAGGCTGCGCTTTTAATCCACTCCCAGTGATGGGATCATAAAGTCGCAAGGATAACTCTTGGATTCTACCAACGGAGATTCTCCTAGCAAAACTTCACTGAAGAGAGACCGCCCAGGAGCTACTAGGATTTTTTTGAAGTGTCTGTGTGACCCGGACGAGCGGGACCCTGCCAGAGACGCGGAATTCCAAATCCAACAGTCACAGTCCGCGCACCGCGGGCACAGCTGCAGATCCGTCCACCCGCCCCCAGCCAAAGTGACTGGGTCCTGCTAGACGCCGAGACACAGCTTGGCAGGAAGAAGTCTTTAGCCAAACCTCCACAAGCCAGAAGCTGAGGTGAACCGGGCCGGACCAGTCCCACCCCTCCCCTCGGACACTCCGGCAAGGAGCCTGGGGCCCACCATAGCAGAGAGGTGATGTCATCGGAATTCGGCCGGCGGAATTCCTTCCCAGCAGAATCCACTTTAGCAGGTGTGTGACTCCCCATACTGATACAAGCAGCCGGGAAACTTTATTAACTTCTCAGGGGTCGTGCCCATAGGGAAGCAGAGGGGATCCCAGACCCCCAGCCCCACATATCACCAGCGGCAAATCCCGAGGTCTTAGCCACCAGTTTACCACAGCACTGGGGCTTAAAAGGGACACGAGGTGGGGCTGCAAGTGTAACTAGACCTTGGGGGAGTCACTTCTGGGGAACAGGACCTGGCTGGTAGACTGACAGGAGGAAGGGGGTTAAGAGCTGGAGAAGTGAAATGGCTCTGGACTGACAAGTCTGAGAGACCCCCAGGAGACGCCCTACAGAGATAGCTCTCGGCAGGTAGAGAGCAGACGCTCCGCTTGGAGGGCACAGCACCACCTACTGGAAGAGAGGAAGGTGGATCTCTAAGACTTTAATTTTGTTTTGTTTTGTTGCTGTTGTCGATATTTTATTCTCTCCTTCTTCTCTCCCTGTTCCTTTCTCCCCTTTTCCTTCTCTCTTTCTATCCCATTTCAAGTTTTATTGTTCTTTTCATTCCCCTCTAATCTATCTCTCCCTCTATCCCTTTTTCTTTTTTTAACAGCACCCTCATTCCCCTAACCCCCAACTCTCATCCCAAGCATTACATCTTCCATTGCGTGTAATTGTCTAAATGCAAATAGGTGAATGTCTCGAGGCTGTCTATAAGACTCGTAAATACCTAGCTACTTTCAACACCCTGATCCAATTGCCTGGTAGTATCCACCTTCAGTGGAGCAATCTTCTAAAGTAGCCAAGACACACTAACCATCATACCACCAGAGCACCCAACCTAAACATATAGACCTAAGAACAAACAGCAAAACATTATATGCATACAGAACCTAGAAGCCTTATATGAATTGAATGAATCAGCTTTAAAGTACAACAAAGCCCAACATTTCTAGGCATAATCTCCCACCACAAAAGAGAGACAACAGAGATATACAAAGCCAAAACAAATGTATAGGAGAAAGCAGTTACTAAGCAGTCAAACAGAGCTGGAAAGCAACGTGAACAATATGAAAAAACAAGGGAAAAAAGGGTTACAAACAATAGAGGACAACCTAAATATACAAGAGGACCTAGAAGAATCAGAAACATGGACAGGGAAAGAAATCAAGGCATACCTAATTCTGATGGAACGGAATATAAGAGAAGACATGAGACAGCAAATCCAAGAATTGAAAGTATATTTTGAAGAGGAACTAACCACACAAATTCAATCCGCAAAGAATGAGCTTTATCAGGAGATAGAGGTGTTAAAAAAAAATCAAGCTGCAATCATAGAAATGCAAGAAACCGTAAATCAGATTAAAAGCGCTAATGAGAATATTACAAACAGACTAGATCAAGTAGAAGTCAGAACATCAGATAATGAAGACAAAGTTTATCAAATTGAAAAGAATATAGTCAACACAGAAAAGATGCTGAAATCTCACGAGCAATCTATCCAAGAGATATGGGACCTCATCAAAAGACCAAATCTGAGAGTCATTGGGATAGAAGAAGGCCCAGAGAATCAGTACAAAGGAATGGATAGCATGCTAAGAGAGATAATACTAGAAAACTTCCCAGAGATGAAAGATAGAATGGATTGCCAAATCCTGGAAGCTTACAGGACCCCAAACATCCAAAACCATAATAGACCAACTCCAAGACACATAATTATGAAGATAGCTAACATACAGGACAAGGAGAGAATACTAAAAGCTACGAGAGAAAGGAGGCAGATTACATTTAGGGGTAAACCAATTAGGTTAACGACTGATTTTTCATCCCAGACTTTGAAAGCGAGAAGATCCTGGAACAACGTATTTCAAACACTGAAAAATAATGGATTCCAACCAAGAATTCTGTATCCAGCAAAACTAAGCTTCAGATTTGACAATGAAATTAAAATATTTCACGATAAACAAAAGCTAAAAGAATTCGCAGCTAGAAAACCAGCACTGCAAAGTATGTTGAGCAAAATATTATAAGAAGAGGAATTGAAAAATAGCGCCCAAAACTAACAGCGGGAGGTATCTCAGTAAAGGGGGAGAAAAATAACCAAAGAGGGAAAACTAACCAATCTAAAATAAATAAATAAATAAACATGACTGGAAGTACAAACCATATTTCAATTGTAACCTTAAATGTTAATGGCTTAAATTCACCAATCAAGAGACATAGGCTAGTAACCTGGATTAAAAAAACAAATCCGACAATATGCTGCCTTCAGGAGACTCACATGATAGGAAAAGACATACACAGACTGAAGGTGAAAGGTTGGGAAAAATCATACCACTCACATGGCCCTCGGAAGCAAGCAGGAGTGGCCATTCTCATATCAACTTCAAACCTAAGGTAATCAAAAGGGATAAAGAAGGACACTATATACTGTTAAAAGGAACCATCCACCATCAAGACATAACAATTATCAATTTGTATGCACCAAACAATGGTGCTGCAACGTTCATAAAACAAACTCTCCTCAAGTTCAAGAGTCAAATAGACCACAACACAATTATTATGGGGGACTTCAACACACTACTCTCGCCATTGGATAGATCCTCTAGACAAAAGCTGAACAAAGAAACTATAAAACTCCATAACACAATCAATAACCTAGACTTAACCCACATATATAGAATATATCAACCGTCATCAAGTGGATACACATTCTTCTCAGCAGCACATGGATCCTACTCAAAGATAGACCATATATTATGCCATAGGGCAACTCTCAGTAAATATAAAGGTGTGGAGATAATACCATGCACCATATCTGACCATAATGGAATGAAACTGGAAATCAATGATAAAAGAAGGAAGGAAAAATCTTGCATCACCTGGGAAATGAACAATATGTTACTGAATGATCAATGGGTTACAGAAGATATAAAGGAGGAAATCAAAAAATTCCTAGAGATAAACGACAATACAGATACAACATACCGGAATCTATGGGACACAATGAAAGCAGTTTTAAGAGGGAAATTCATTTCCTGGAGTTCATTCCTCAAAAAAAGAAAAAACCAACAAATAAATGAACTCACACTACATTTTAAAACCTTAGAAAAAGAAGAACAAAACAACAGCAAATATAGCAGAAGACAAGAAATAATTAAAGTCAGAGCAGAAATCAACGAAATTGAAACAAAAAAAACCATTGAAAAAATTGATAAAACTAAAAGTTGGTTCTTTGAAAAAATAAATAAGATCGACAGACCCTTAGCCATGCTAACGAAGAGAAGAAGAGAGAGAACGCAAATTACTAACATACGGGATGAAAAAGGCAATATCACAACAGACACTACAGAAATACAGAAGATAATTAAAAAGTATTTTGAAACCCTATATTCCAATAAAATAGAAGATAGTGAAGATATCGATAAATTTCTTAAGTCATATGATCTGCCCAGATTGAGTCAGGAAGACACTCACAATTTAAACAGACCAATAACAAAAGAAGAAATTGAAGAGGCCATCAAAAGACTACCAACTAAGAAAAGCCCGGGACCGGATGGGTATACAGCAGAGTTCTACAAAACCTTCAAAGAAGAATTAATACCAATACTTTTCAAGCTATTTCAAGAAATAGAAAAAGAAGGAGCTCTTCCAAATTCATTCTATGAGGCCAACATAACCCTGATCCCAAAACCAGACAAAGACACTTCAAAGAAAGAAAACTATAGACCAATATCTCTAATGAACTTAGATGCAAAAATTCTCAATAAAATCCTGGCGAATCGAATGCAAAAGCACATCAAAAAAATTGTACACCATGATCAAGTAGGATTCATCCCTGGGATGCAAGGCTGGTTCAATATACGGAAATCAATAAATGTTATTCACCACATCAATAGACTTAAGGATAAGAACCATATGATCATCTCAATAGATGCAGAAAAAGCATTTGACAAAGTACAGCATCCCTTTATGTTCAAAACACTAGAAAAACTAGGGATAACAGGAACTTACCTCAACATTGTAAAAGCTATATATGCTAAGCCTCAGGCTAACATCATTCTAAATGGAGAAAAACTGAAGGCATTCCCTCTAAAATCTGGAACTAGACAGGGATGCGCTCTCTCACCACTTCTATTCAATTTAGTTCTTGAAATGCTAGCCAGAGCAATCAGACAGACAAAAGAAATTAAAGGCATAAAAATAGGAAAAGAAGAACTTAAATTATCGCTATTTGCGGATGACATGATAATATACTTAACAGACCCAAAAGGGTCTACAAAGAAACTGCTAGAGTTAATAAATGAATTCAGCAAAGTGGCAGGATATAAAATCAACACGCATAAATCAAAGGCATTCCTGTATATCAGCAACAAAACTTCTGAAATGGAAATGAGGAAAACCATTCCATTCACAATATCGTCAAAAAAAATAAAATACTTGGGAATCAACCTAACAAAAGAGGTGAAAGATTTATACAATGAAAACTATAGAACCCTAAAGAGAGAGATAGAAGAAGATCTTAGAAGATGGAAAAATGTACCCTGTTCATGGATAGGCTGAACTAACATTATCAAAATGGCGATATTACCCAAAGTTCTCTACAGGTTTAATGCAATGCCAATCAAAATCCCAACGGCATTTCTTGTAGAAATAGATAAAGCAATCATGAAATT
Source organism: Callospermophilus lateralis (assembly GCF_048772815.1). Lineage (NCBI taxonomy): Eukaryota > Metazoa > Chordata > Mammalia > Rodentia > Sciuridae > Callospermophilus > Callospermophilus lateralis. The sequence goes on along the minus strand of NC_135313.1, from coordinate 104,070,999 downwards.
CATATGGAATAACAAAAGACCCAGAATAGCAAAAACAATTCTAAGCAGGAAGTGTGAATCTGGAGGTATAGCAATACCAGAGTTCAAACTGTACTACAGAGCAATAGTAACAAAAACAGCATGGTACTGGTACCAAAACAGGCAGGTGGATCAATGGTACAGAATAGAGGACACAGAAACCAATCCACAAAATTACAACTTTCTTATATTTGATAAAGGGGCTAAAAACATGCAATGGAGGAAGGATAGCATCTTCAACAAATGGTGCTGGGAAAATTGGAAATCCATATGCAACAAAATGAAACTAAATCCCTTTCTCTCGCCATGCACAAAAGTTAACTCAAAATGGATCAAGGAGCTTGATATCAAATCAGAGACCCTGCACCTGATAGAAGAAAAAGTTGGCTCCGATCTACATATTGTGGGGTCAGGCTCCAAATTCCTTAATAGGACGCCCATAGCCCAAGAGTTAATAACAAGAATAAACAAATGGGACTTACTTAAACTAAAAAGTTTTTTCTCAGCAAGAGAAACAATAAGAGAAGTAAATAGGGAGCCTACATCCTGGGAACAAATCTTTACTCCCCACACTTCAGATAGAGCCCTAATTTCCAGAATATACAAAGAACTCAAAAAATTAAACAATAAGATAACAAATAACCCAATCAACAAATGGGCCAAGGACCTGAACAGACACTTCTCAGAGGAGGACATACAATCAATCAACAAGTACATGAAAAAATGCTCACCATCTCTAGCAGTCAGAGAAATGCAAATCAAAACCACCCTAAGATACCATCTCACTCCAGTAAGACTGGCAGCCATTAGGAAGTCAAACAACAATAAGTGCTGGCGGGGTTGTGGGGAAAAGGGTACACTTGTACATTGCTGGTGGGACTGCAAATTGGTGCGGCCAGTATGGAAAGCAATATGGAGATTCCTGGGAAAGCTGGGAATGGAACCACCATTTGACCCAGCTATCGCCCTCCTTGGACTATTCCCCGAGGACCTTAAAAGAGCATACTACAGGGACACTGCCACATCAATGATCATAGCAGCACAATTCACAATAGCTAGACTGTGGAACCAACCTAGATGCCCTTCAATAGATGAATGGATAAAAAAAATGTGGCATCTATACACAATGGAGTATTATGTAGCACTAAAAAATGACAAAATCATGGAATTTGCAGGGAAATGGATGGCATTAGAGCAGATTATGCTAAGTGAAGCTAGCCAATCCTTAAAAAACAAATGCCAAATGTCTTCTTTGATTTAAGGAGAGCAACTAAGAACTGAACAGGGGGAAAGAGCATGAGGAAAAGATTAACATTAAACTGAGATGAATGAAGGGAGGGAAACGGAGAGGGAAGGGAAATTGCATGGAAATGGAAGGAAAACCACATCGTTATACGAAATCACATATATGAGGTTGTGAGGGGAAAGGGGGGGGAGGGAGAGAATGGAACAACAACAGATGAGGTAGAGAGGGAAGATGGGAGGGGAGAGGAGGGGGGATAGTAGGGGATAGGAAAGACAGCAGAATACAACAGTCACTAATATGGCATTATGTAAACATTGTGAATGTATAACTGATGTGATTCTGCAATTTGTATTTGGGGTAAAAATGGAAAAGCATAACTCACATGAATCAAATGTATGAAAGATGAAAAAAAAAAAACTTAACCCCCCAAAATAAATGACTCAATCAATAAATGGGCTAAGGAGCTGAACACACACTTCTTAGGACAAGATACACATTTGATCAACAAATATATGAAAAAATATTCAACATTTCTAGTAATTAGAGAAATGCAAATCAAAACTACTCTAAGACTTTATCTCACCCAGTTAGAATGGCAGTTGTCAAGAATACATACAATAATAAATGTGGCAAGGATGTGGGGGGAAAGGCACACTCATACATTGCTGGTGGGACTGCAAATTGGTGCAACCAACCTGGAAAGCAGTAGGGAGATTCCTTAGAAAACGTGGAAGGGAACCACTATTTGACCCAGCAATCCCACTCCGTGGTCTATACTTAAAGGACTTAAAATCAGCATACTATAGTAATGCAGTCACATTAATGTTCATAGCAGCACTATTCACAATAGTTAAATTGTAGAAGCAACCTAGATGCCCTTCAATATAAAAATGGATAAAGAAACTGAGGCATTACAATGGAATATTACTCAGCATTAATAGAGAATAAAATTATGGCATTTTCAGGCAAATGGATGGAGTTAGAGAATATCATGGTAAGCAAAGTAAGCCAATGTAAAAAACCAAAGGCCAAATGTTCTCTCTGATAAGTGGATGCTGATCCATAATAGGGGGGCATGGAAAAAAATGAAGGAAATTTGATTAAGTAAAGGGGAGAGAGGGATGTGGAGGGTACATGGGGGCAGGAAAGATGGTGGAATGAGATGGACATCATTACCCTAGGAACATGTATGACCACACATATGGTGTGGCACTACATTGTGTATAATCAGAGAAATGAAAAGTTGTGCTGCAGTTGTGTACAATGAATTAAAATGCATTGTGCTGTCATATATACCTATGTAAAATTAATTAATTAATTAATTAATCAACAATACAGCAATTTACATGCATGATTATAATTTTGTAAAATGCATGTTTTGTGCACAAGTGTGTATCTGGCAAGTTATACATCACCATATTAGCAGCAGGTATCTTTTAGGTAGTAGAATTATAGATGATTCTTTTTTTTCTTCCTTATGTCATTTTATATTCTTTAAATGTTTTGGAATAATCATGAATTACTTTTCAGTAAAAAAGTGAAATTTTTAAAGGATTCTTAAATATATTTTTATTGATACCTGAAATCTGAACCAGTTGCTAGCTGATTATTGTCTAAATACTAATGCCAGCTCGGCCAACATAAAGGAATTTAATCACTTAAGAGTACTGCTCTAACAAGGTTTAAAGGTGTTGACACCTTGCGCTGGCTTGCCACTTAAACTGCACAGTATGAAAAGACGAGTGTCTGCCATATAGTTATTGTAGACCATCATTGAAGTCTTTGGTAGATTCTTTCACTGTAAAACTCCAACTCTTCTGATGGTCAGAAACACTGATCTCATGCTTCATTATCCATAGAGAAATAATAAGTTCAGGTGGGCACAGAGCTGGGCACAGCACCATGCACACCTGCAGTCCTAACTACTTGGGAGGCTGAATCAGGAGGGTGGGAGCTCAACACCAACCTGTGCAACTTCACAAGATTCTGTCTCCAAAAACAAAACAATATAGTGGGTCTGAGAGTGGATAGTGTAAAGTTCCCAGATGTGTTTCGTATGCAGCCATGCTTACCAACATTGGATATAGACAAGGGCATTGCTGTCCTTGTCTCAGTGCATTGCTGTCCCTGAACTGCTCCTTACAGTCCATAGACAAAATCATTCAGAAATCAAAAGTGAGATGAGAGTAAACATTTGTTTATGGTAGTTGGACATAGCTGTGACATCCAAACAATTGATCAGTGAGTACCTCTCATTAAGTTATGTACAAAGCAGTCTGGGTGCTTTTAAGCTTACTTGATGAAACATATGCAGACACCACATATCAGTTCATGATGAAGTGAAAAAAAAATTAAAAATGAAAACTGATCCTTTAGGACACGGAGGCTTAATGTGCTTAACATCTCAGGTACATTACAAGCTACGGAGTGTCCTCCAGAGGACCTAGCACAAACTGCACCTACTTCAGGTACTCTTGGAAATGCTTCCTGAATTGTAATGAATGATGGTTCAATGTTTTTCCATTTAAGAAATTAATTAAATTTTAACGAGGGCCATTAGTATCATGATGTCTTTACAATGAAATAATTTACTTAGGGTAGTGGAGGGTTCTGACATTGTTGGTTAGACTGACTTGAGATATATATTTTGAAGCAGAACAAGCTTCTTAATGTCCTTTAAGTGATCCTTTGTCTCTGGTTTTACCCAGTTGACTTATTCATAATGTAACAGCTCTTACTGGCCCAGGTCCATGGTCTCTCTTGCACAAGAAGCTATGTCAATCACACCAGTGGCATCCTTAGCCCATGGTTCACTTGTCTCAACCTTGTAAAGATCATACAAAGAGCTACGCCTGGATCTTTCTCATCAGTACATGTATCCACTGGCTCACTTTTGGGCTTTTGAGGTTGGAAGATATTTACCAGGAATAAAAATTGATTGTTGAAACTACAACAATTCACTGAACAAATGTCCTTTGTTGTACACCACAGAAGTTTGTTCGGAGCTAAGATGACACTGTCATAGAAATCCAAGGGTAGGACTTCATGAACCACCATAATTTACCAAGGCTTCTATGAGGAAGAATACTTTGCCTCCCTATTTGTGACCTCATTGTTATGTGCTATGAATAGTGGCCTTGTCAGAAAACATGGCAGATTGTTTTTATGGAATATTTTGAAGAGCCAAAGAAAGGAAGAACTTGTTATATTTGTATCTTCATGAACTTCTGCTTACAGAGAGAAAGACAAGGGAATTCCAGATGGTAGAATACTGTTAGGAAAGGCAGAGAGATGGGGGAGGTAGAAGGTTTCCTTGGGAAATTCTGGAAAAATAAGTGTGTCTGAAGCTGGGCTTTTTTAGATTTCTTGAGGAGTGTGCTGTAAGACAGCTTGAAAATTATAGGGTCCTCTGAGAGTGTTAAAGAAAATATTATTCTGACACTTGTAAAAATGGTAAGACAGACTTTATTCAGGAATATTGCGATAAATGTCAAGACTCTCACAACAGGGGAAAGCAACAGGGCTCAACTTCAAACACAGCAAGCACAGCTGGAGATTTATTGTCAACCTGGTGTGTGTATGGGGCAGGAAATGTACAGGAATGGAAAATAACTAAGAGGAGACATCAGGGACAGAGGGGATTCTTGATAAACCAACTTGGAGAGAATTTTGCTGATGGTAGCCCAGCATGATCACATAGCAAAGGAAGGGGTTTCATCACATATTAGGGACAATCAGATATCAAGGGTAGGGAAATTCTCCCTCTGCCAATTTAGGAGAATATTTACTAACACTGGAGAAGCAGGCCAATGATAAGACCCAAGGATGAGAAGTAATCAAAGGAACCAATGCAAAGTTTAGTCAAGGGCATAGACTCTATAAAGGGTCCCATAAAATGTTTACATGTGCTTGTTGTGTAGGTTCACATACGGGAATGATCTCTTTATAATAAACACATTTGTTATAGAAAATATAGGAAACACAGAATACTTAGGGGTAAAGCACACATTATCCCTCTGCGCAAAGGCAACATTTTAAAATGTTCATTGTATTTTGTTCCAGCAATTGAATGTATGAACATAGGGTTTAAAGTATAATGACAGTAAATCAATCCAAAAAGAAAACAAAAAAAATTTTATAGTCCTTAACTGTATGCAGAACATGGAGGACAAAACTTACCCTACCCCACCCTCAGTAGCATCTTGCAGATAGAATTGTTGATTTGAGGGCAATTGTCTCCCATGAATTTTACCAATGTGTGACAATTACCCAAGTTCCTGGGCTGAGAAGCAGCCCTGCTGTGAAAATTTATAGTGCTCAATAGTCCTCAAAATTTCTCATTTGTTACCCATGGTGAGATAGAGAGGTAGCCTTGGGGGGTGGGTAGAGAAAGAACTGAGTACAGACAGGAGAGCAGGAAGCTTTTGCACACCAAGTTGAAGCTTGCAAAACAGAGAAGCAACAGTTTAAAATTATGGGCAGGAATGAATCACCCTTCTAATGTTTTCTTTCTTTCTTTCTTTCTTTCTTTCTTTCTTTCTTTCTTTCTTTCTTTCTTTCTTTCTTATTTATTTATTCATTCATTCATTCATTCATTCATTCATTCATTTATTTATGCATGGCAGCTAAATAAAGTCTTCTTAATTTGAGATCTGTTATAATTGCTGCCTGAGCTGTCAACTGAAGATAATGATACCTGCTGTACCAATTCATAAGGTTTTTAGATAACATCATTTACAGATTTTCAAAGAGCTGGACAAGTTTAAAGTATTGAATATAAGGAAGTATCATTTTTTTTTGAAATTTATAGGGGTGTCAGCAAACTTTTTCTATAAAGGGTGAGAAAATAAATATTTTAAGCTTTGTGGATAAGATAGTAAATATTTCAGGGGCTGTGAGTCACACTGTCTCTTTCACAGCCACCCCACTCTGCCTTTGGGGTGTGAAAGCTGGCATATACTGCAAGTGCACAAATGAGCGTGGCTAGTCCCAATAAACTTTATTTATGGACCCTGAAGTAGGAATTTCATTTTCTCATTTATTCACCATGTCATTAGATCCTTACCACAATTTATTTCTACAGCCTTTGAGTTGCTACAGGATAGACCCCAGCTCAGGCTTTTGTGCCAGCCAGATGCTAGATTAATATTGAACAAGAGATCAAAAGTCTTAGGCCATATGTTGGCTAAAGAACCATGGAAAATAAAGGTGTCGGACAGAAGTCTTGCTTCTTTGTTAATGTAAGAAATTCACGCTAAGCCATTAGTAGAAACCTTGGGATGCCAACATTCATGTCTACCTATTTTTTTTCTTCCTTTTAAACACAGAAACAATCCCTCTTAAGATCACAGTGATAACCAGTAGGCTTTGGAGAATAAGAGCGGCCAAAAGAAATGACTTAGGTCTCCAGGAGAGCAAGCAATCAATTTCAAGAAAAATGGTTTCATTACAGAGACTGAGCTTCTGAGGAATTTCAATTCCCCGGTGTTCCCTGAGGCCAGCCACAGGGGCTCAGGGTTGGGCAGGTTCTTATTGGCCTACACAATGAACTGTTTCCCGGGATGAAAAGGAACAAGCCTCTTCAAGGAATGAAAGAGGGCAGCAAAGTCCTAAGTAAGGAGAACCTTGAAATAATCTCTTCTCCAAGGAGCTGAGAGAAGATGGACTCCCCTAACTGGAACATGGCGGCCAATAAAAGCAATATCAGAACGAGCCCCATCGTTTACTGCCAGGACCTCAATAGACTGAGTAGATCACTTATCATTAGGTCAATAGACACTGTCTGACTTCTATAATGTATCCCTGTCTTGTCAAAAGCATAGTGGGCCAAAGGACAGAACCAATGGAAGCAGCCAGAACTTTCAGAAGTTGACCTTCATTTCTTGGGGGAGATATTACCTTATATGCAGGGGAAAGAAGATTCAAGATTGATGACTGACCCTGTGAACTCTGACTCTTCCTCCAACCCTCCTGGTCAGTGATACTCATGAAATAGGTATTGTTCAGGAATGCTGGATCTCAGGAATTCTCAGGAAGCTTTGCATGATCATTTCAATTCTCAGTGTGGAAGTGAAGAGGTGAGAAAACTGTTCTTGCTTGCACAGACCTCTACTCTGTCTTTGAAAGGATACTTGATAATGTTGACTTTCGTGAAAGGTAGCAGAATACACCAACCCCAAGTGTATCTCTTTGCCTTGAAGATTATTTTGAGCTGAAGGTAACTGAGAAGAAGTGAGTCAACGAAAGCTCTCTACACTCCCCATGCCTAAAAGCAGGACATTAGAAAATTTGCCTCCCCGCCTTTCTCTACCAGGAAGAAAAGATGTCAATTACTGGAAACAGCGCTAGACCCTCATCAGCCCATAGATGGCACCAGAGGACACCTGCGCAGCAAACCCGACTGACCAGTGTGGGAGACTGGGGTGTGCCTCTTCAGAACAGGAAGGATTGAAGACAATGAAGAACATGCAGATGCAGGAGAGCTCTCAGCTCTCCCAGAGTAGGACACATTTTCAAATTGTACCAAAGATATTCTGAACCCCTTTCTATTAGGAACAAAGATTAGTCAATGAAAACAACTTTGTATCCTTATCAGACTATAGATGGTGCCAGAAAGGTCTACAGTAACAAGCTGTACTAACTTGTCTTTATCTGCTGCCTTCCCCCAAGTAGCCACTACTAGAAACTCAAATTTCTTTTCACTTGTCACTTCTCTAAAAATTCACTGCTCTGGTGAAGAAGCCATATATAATCTTCTATTTAAAGCCATCTCTTGGAGAACTACTCATCGTCTGAGTGTCTCCCACATATGCATGAACTATGCATATTAGTCACTTTATGATTGGTGTTCTCTCCTTCCTGTCTCTTGTAACAGAGGTCCATTTCATCTAAGAATCTATGGGGGTTATTCTTCCTTACCCTCCCTACACCAGACTGTACGTCACCAATTTCTCCATCAATTTGCTTCTTACAATTTGCATTTCTAGAAACTCAAAGTCCTTTTCCTTTGTCTTACAACTTCTTTAGAAATTTATTATTAAGGTTCCGCCTAAGTTCTAAACATGATCACTTTGAGTTGCCATCTCAGTGTACGTCCTATGTAAGTGTGATACACAACTTCTGTTTGCTTTACTCTTCACAATTTGTCTTTTGGCAGTGTAATTATGCAAGATCCCTGTCAGAGGATGTAGAAAGTAAAAAGAAAGAAATTTTTCCTCCCCGACACTGATAAGTCCCAATCTTCATTGAAGGCCAGAAGAGAAACACAGTCAAATATATAAAATTCCCTTACCACAAAAGGTCTAGAGCATAGCTCTACTTATGGAATCACAAATGTTTGCTTAGAGACTTAAGTTTTAGATCATTAAGAGACCCTTTACCAGATACTTTCATTTTATTCCCTACTTCCAATTTCCCCTCCAGGTAAGAACCCCTTAGTAATTTCTACTACAGATACATTATATTTAGCATGTTTTTGTTCTGGCATGAATTCCCATAGAGTGTGCATGCTGTATGTACTTCACTTAAAATAACCATAGCATCTCAGCATTCATAACCTCTAGTGATTGCTTTAAATAAGGAGTTTAAATTCCTATCATATGTCTCAATGCACAAGAAGCAAAAGAGGTGCTACCTTAAAGTGCCTCTACTTCTAACCTTCTTGTCTCAGAGGTTATATATCAATTCTACAATTTCCAGCTACATGGAATCAACTGGACCCTACTAAACTACTCTTAATATGTGCTTCAGGTCATTTCTGACCTCTGTTATCCTTGTCTATCTAAAAGGCCCTCAAGACATGAACCTTAAAATATCACAGGCACAAAGTTGATGTTCTACTGATGCCTACTTTTAGGCATGAGATTCTGATCACCTGCATTCTTATAGTTTAAAGACTTAGATCAGAGGGTACCTAGGTCGACATAGTTCCCTACTACCACCCTGTGGTGCTCAATCCTAGAGCCTTAAGCATGTTAGCTAGCACTCTACCACTGAGCTGTATCATCCCCAACTCCAGAACAGCTTCTTCCTCCAGAAAACTCCTATCTGAAATGACGAGGCTGTAAATCAACAAATATTTTTTTCTTTCTTCTGGGAAATTCCAAAAAACAAATTAATCTCATTAACAAGTCTTCTGGATGAATAGATCTTCTATAAGAACTTCTATAAGATCTTCCATCTGATAGGTCATCAGTTAAATTATCAAGAGAGGCTTCTAGACCCTTCCTTGTTACATTATCAATTCTAAACTCTTACACCCAGCACTTTCCCCCCATAAATGAGTTTCACACCCAGGAAGACTCAATCTTAAACCCTTTGATCCCAGACCCCCTACCTTAAAACTATCTTCTGATCTCCTGTTCAAAGTCAATGCCACACTGCCCACATGGCATTCCCCCTTTCTTATTAAGTCAATAAGTAGCTTGCTTTAGCTTTGCCTCATCAAAAAATAATTCTAGTGGTCTTTTGAGGAAATCAGCATTTGATAAACATGGACTTAAGAAGTCCAGCTACCTTTTGTTTTCTTTTCCTCCCTCTACCTTATACCTGGGCTTCACTCAATTTATAGCCTAAGACAATAAAAAAATGATTATTACATTATAGCAACAGCTAATGGCTATTGACATGATGTACTTAATAACATTGACTCATTTAATTCTCACAACCACTCAATGCAGTAACAATTATTTTTACTCTAATTTTAGAAACAAGAAAACAGAAGCATAGAGAATTTTAATAATTTGTCTAAGACCCTGTGCCTAACAGATGCTGGGGCTAGACTTGAACTCAGGCAGGGTGGATTTAGGGTTTGAGGTCTTAGTCACAAACATCCTATTCTTCCAAAGAGTACTGCTTTTCTTAAACTCTCAATACTTTTTAAAAAATTTATTTGTTTATTTATTGGTACCAGGGCTTGAACCGGGGGGGGGGGGGGGGTGTTCTACCACAGAGCTACATCCCCAGCCCCTGGCTTTGAATTTGTGATCCTCCTACCTCAGCCTCCAGAGCTGCTGGGATTATGGGTATGTACCACCACGCCTAGTGTTAACTCAAGTCTCTATTGGTTCTGTTTTCAACTGAAAACTCTCAAACCCTCATTCAGAATTCCATCTGCATTGAAACTCCAGTGAGAAAAATTATTCAGGACCTCCATTTTCTCTAGATTTGCAGTGAAATCACAAATAATAAACTTCACAATCTCTTTATTGCATATGCTTGCCCTACTTCCTTTGTGGGTTTCTTTGTCCATTTTATAATTTCCACAATATATGGCATCATCATATCTATCAATCATAACTTGACTTAAAGCATATCACTTATAGGAACCACCTTTTGCACTAATCTTAACTATAATTAAAGCGCAAGTCTCACTTCAAATTCAATAGGACTGTGATTGGCTTCCCCAACCCCAGGGCGGGGAAATATCAATTTTTCCTCCTTCTTTTCTAATTGATTTGCATTTAGCCAGTTTCCCTGAAAACTTCTATATCTCAACTATATCAAATTTTCCTGAATACCACTGTCTTAGCTACATTATGGAAATGTCAGTTGCATGACAATGCAAACAGTAAATAAATTTAAAGTCTTTGTAATCTGGGTGAAAGAATCTGTCCCCTTCCTAACACTGTGTGTGTCCATCAATGCATACTCACTAACCCTCACTAACCGTGGGCTGGTAGAAATAGAGATGGGAAATGAAGTGAATTGCATAACAATTCCCCAAATAGGATCATTCTCAAACAGAAAATAGAAGTCACTAGAAAGGATGCATTTTTGTCTCAATAAGTATCTTATCTTTCAGATCTGAGTCCATAGAATTAACTACTTAGCAATTTAATGAGCATTCTGGCCGCTTTGACTATGGAGAAATTCATTCACCTGGCATTTTGCAGAGAAAGTCTTTGTTGGAACAGGAAGCTTTTGTATGCTAAAAAATCTATGAGAAAAAGTTTTTATGTGTCAATGGATTTGCTGAAACCTCTGTGGACTGCAAAAGGGAACACTCTCAGAGGGCAATATTAAATTCAACCCAGATGCTCTGAAGGTTTTCCTTATTTTATTGATCCCGGGAAGACAGAGGGTTATTGAGGTTGAGATGAGCTTCGCATCATATTATCTTTTTCAGGACTCTCCAGGGGGCAGTGGATGTCTTGGTCACAGCACCTCCCCCAACCTCTGGTATTAGCTCTTGGGGCATGAGGTACTTGAGTACCTTATGGAGTTTTGAGAAAATCTTTGTTGTCTTGAAACACTGTAAAATTGTGTTTAAAAAGTCTACTCAAACACTTAACAAGTTGCTCTAAGGATTTTGCTCTGGCAGAAATAAATTATAAAAATCAGTTATTGAATAAAAACCCTTTAACCAGGAATCTTTGTTGGCAAAGGATTTTAAAATAAAGGATTTTAGAGTGTACATCAAGTTTTAAAGACAAAGAGTGATATTTAATTATCCAGAGCAGCTAACAGTCAATTAGCAGCTGAAGGTGTTCCTTAAGGTTTCTGGATTTGGTAAAGGCTGAACCTCATTTCAAAATGAAAATGGTTTGCTTCTGAAGTTGTGTGTGTCCTTATTTCTAACAAAGAGATTTGTCATTTATTTTCCCTACTCAGCCATCACTATTGGGTTGTGTTTTTAATGTGTGTGCTTTAAATGTGTGTCACTTATTCATGCTTTTCTTCTCAATGAGAAACTTCAAAATCAGGATATTTAAGGGAAATTGGGAAAGACCTCAACAGAAGTGACACTGAGCTGCAAACAAGTATAATTCCCTGTATGATGCATCATTCTAGTTAGCTCCAGCACCTCAGACTCAATGTGGCTTCAGCGTTATTCCCCCTGGATTCTTCTGTAGCTCTCAATACCACAAAGCATCCCCAGTCCCCATTTGATATTCAAGTCATCAATGACTTCATCTCACATGTTTATTACTGCTTTTTTCTATATCCCAAATACCTCAGAAGTCCATGACTTGCCCCTATATTCACTTTTATCCAGAAAATTTGTCTGTATTTTCTAGATATTTGTAGGCTATTAAATTCTACCTACTATGTGCTATCATTTGATGCCTACAACCACTGAGATGTAAACTCAAAAATTCTCATATTTGCACTATTGCAGTTTGCCATATAGATTTCTACTTTCATAATTGACCTCTCCCTTATGGTCTGATTGCAAAATCGCCAGCTGATTGACCTTCTGGAAGAAGACATTGGTTGCCATATCCCTGTGCTTCAAAACCTTCACTGGCTCAGTGTGGTATAAACAACCACATCCAAATACCTTATCTTTAGGACTCTGATCAGCAGACCACAAGAGTAAGCTTAACTCCACTGAAAAACTCCCCTCACTTTGCACCGCTGCTTTGGAGTTATTTTTCTCTTGATGCCATGAATATTCTATCAAAAAATGTTTTAATGAGTATTTGGTACACAGACTTTTGTAAACCTTTGTAAATACATCTGTATGGTAAATATCTTATAGTTTACTAAATAAAAAGTACATACCTTTTAGTATGAGATACATGTTGACAAATTGCATTCTAGGGAGGCACAGATTTACACTTTACACAAAGAATGGACCCTTATCCTGACCTTTGCCCAGCAAGGCTTAAGCACTTAGAGTCCAAGAGATTAAGTAAACAAAGAAATTGACATTTGAATTCAGCCCTATTTGGTTTCCAAAATTGTTCTATTTCTATTACGTAACAGAGTCTTCACAGTTAAAGAATTATGATTGTTAGGAAGGCTAGCTGATGTTTATGTTTTATAGATATTTGTAGGCTATTAAATTCTACCTACTATGTGCTATCATTTGATTTCTACAACCACTGAGATGTAAACTAAAAAGGGATTGATTGACTGGCCTAAAGACATGTAATTATCTATGAGCCTGCACTCTGCTGCTCTACTGCATCCTTACTTAGAGCTCACAGGATCTTGAGCATACCCTCCAAATTTCTGATTTGTAAAATCAAGAGGAAAAGCAAAACAGTTAAATAGATTATTTCTATGATAACTAGTAGTTTATAGCTTCTTAGATTTTTTTCTATTCTTTTGTTAGGGATTTAAAAGGCCCATCCTATTGGCTTTCAGATAGTACCATCAAAGTGTTATTTATCCTATTTGTAAAGAATATGCCTGTAGGTGTGTAAAGGCAAGGAGGTGTATGTGACACACAGCTAATACTCTTATAAGTGTTTTATAGTAATTGGAACTTCCCAGGTGTTATATTTGGCTGCAATGTAACCAGTTTATAATTAACTAAAGTTCGGTTCAGTTGTGTTGTGTAATCTAATTAACTGCACTTCTCTTGCAGGACTTGGAATTTGAATATCTAGCCACAAGTTTTCAAAAGTTATTTTGTACCTCTGAGCCTCCTTCAATGATGTGGAAGCTAACAGAAGTACCCATTAAACCACAAATGGGTTAGACAAAAAAAAAAATTAAAATTTCAATAGCTAAAGATTTGTACAGTTATTAATTTGTAGCCAGGAATTTTTATTTTTCAAGAGTTTATTCTCTACATATCCTCTTGATTTGACTATTGTCAAAGTTAGATATATTTGTATTTTTCCATGTTTTTTCATTCTTGAACAAAGAAAGTGAGGCCACAATGACTCTGGATCACTCTCAACTAAATCATAACTGCATTGGGTGTCCTTAGGGTGGTCACTTGAATATTACAGTTCCTTTACATGTAAATAGAGGATGACAAAAACTATAAATAGCACAAAAATGATGATCTGAGGAAAGTATTTAGCATTAAATATGTTATTACCCTCTCTGCTCATTGCTGTCTGCCCATTTAGCCCTTGCAGAGTTTGGGAGGGTTTATAATTAGGGACAAAGGACTTGGACTTGGAATAGCATCTATTACTTTCTTAAATAGAAAGAAGATCAATGAATGCAATTTTATTAATTCTTATTTTGAATTTGATTTCCAAGAGTCTAATATCCATCTTGATGTCGATTCTTATTTTCACTAAATGACTCCAGAGCTATTGAATGAATGCCTGCCTTCCATAGTGGTGCTGGAGATCATGAGACAATGCACTTTTATAATGCACTTTTATAATCCCAGTTCGGCTTCTTCTTTTTTTTTTTTTTTCTTTTTGCTTCTTCAAACAGTTCTTGGAAGGCTGTGTCCCTTCTGCCCTATTACCTCTTTTTTAGGCCTTCATCGTGGTATCCATATGGCCAAGCATATTTGCCTTTAATACAGTCACAGTTAATTTCAGAAAGGACAAAATGATTCTCCTTGCCTGATTCTACACAAACTTCTCTTCAGTTACCATCAAATGCATCCATGCTTTTGATTTTATTTTTCAAAACTCTTCATAATCTCAGTCCATATCGATTATTGAATATCTTGAATTCAAAACCATCAGCAAATGTTTTGATAGTTTTATTATACAAAGGAAAGGAACGAGGAATTATTAAACTTTTTAGAAATTTAAAAATCTCATCAGCAAAGAGTCAACTTTCTTTCAAGCTAAGATTTATTTTTCCTTTGGGGAAGACCTTTATCATCTGAAAGTCTAATCTGGGCCAGGAAGAGAAGGGAATTCACATTTCTCAGGTACATCCCTTCCAAACGTTTGTTCTATCTGAAGGACTTGTTCCTTTTACAATATGGAATGATCACATCATGTCCATTCATTGAAAGGTTGGTTTCTAATGGATTTGGCCAGACTTGGGGGCCGGCCTAGCCAAGGTAATAACACACTGTTCATTTCTTCACCTAGTCGTTATTACTTCAAAAGCAATTCATCCTTTTAAATAATGAGGTAACTCTTGGGGAGAATCACAAAAGCAATTCTTGCCAGCTGGCATTTGTCAGTGAGTAATATATCATTGAAGGGATTGGACATGTTAGATGGGTGAGGCTAATTCATCATGCAGATGAAATGCTGTTTTGATATATTGAAGGAGATAAGGATGCCCAAGAGAGAGTGGGTGTTTTCCTATTTTTTTTTTTTTAAGATGGAGGAAAGATGAAAAGGAATGGGGGGAAGACTTTCATTCCAAAGAGGATCTTTAAATTATAGTTTAAATTACAGTCGTGACATTGGTGACATGAACTAACTATGGTCAATGGAGTGAGGCCATTTTTCTTTAAACACACACACACACACACACACACACACACACACAAAGTTATCTTTTCAATGGTAAAGCATTAGGAGGTGGATTTTCTTTTAATAAGCCAGCCATAGGTTAAGTTTAACTTCCCAAAATGTTTCTAAGCAATACAGAGTCTTGCCTTGATGTTACTAAGCAAATAAAACTGTTGGTGATGCCATTTTATAGATAGTGGAGCACTTTTACTGAAGGACGGATCCTTTTCCCTCTGGGGACTAGGCTGAGCAGGATGTTTCCTACAGGCCAAATGTGTTTCCAACTTAATAGATGAGGCCTCCAGTTGCCATAGCAACATTATGATTGTAGATTTTCCTCATCTGGAATATACAAAGCTAGCTTCCATGAAGAACAGCATTTCAACATAATATGAAAATCAGATATTTGAAAATAAAAGCATTTTATTTGACTTCCCAATCTTTATAGAATGACAGCAGGTTTAAAACACCTCAGTTTGAAAGCTTAGGTTCTTGAGAGGACCGTGGGCTTCCTTTTCCATTAAGATGTAGCTAATATGCTGCTTAAATTTAAAGTGCTCATGCACTCAAGCTTCTCCTGGAAATATATGCTACAAGTATCAACAGCTTAAGATAACAGCCAACTTCTACTTAGGACACTGATAAGGCCCAGATAAAAAGATTCATATTTTTGATAGGTGGTTTTAGGTTTTCAGTGCCCAGAGATTATAAATGTTATGTCTGATTATTAAAAAGGTTTTTTTTTTTTAATTTGTTGTCTTTAGATATACACGGCAGTATGGTGTATTTTGACATATTATACATACATGGGATGCAACCCATTACAATTTTGTCCCATTCTTGTGGTTGAACATGATGTGGAGTTACAGTGGTCATGTGTTCATATATGAGCATAGAAAAGTTATGTCCTATTCATTCTATAGTTTTTCCTATTCCCAATCCCCTCTGCCTTCATTTCCTTTTGTCTAATCCAATGAACTTCTACACTTCCTCTCCCTCCCCTCCCTTATTAAAAAGTCTGAAGGTAGTGTTTATTGGGACCAGAGAAAGTGACTTGTCTTTATAAATGTGAACACCATATCAAGGGACTGGAATACCAAAAAGGTAGAGACTCAGAGTGAGACCCAGTAACAGATTTGTGGTTCAAAAGCAAGCAATTCCTTCTATAAATGTGAGAAGAGACTTTGGATATTCAAAAAGTTAGCAAGGGGATTGAGTTTAAAGAAAAATTTAGAAAAGTGGAAGATAATTTGTTTTCCTTTGTTCCTGTGTCTGTCCATCTCCTTGAGAGCTTAACAGCAACCCAAGAGAAAAATACTGAAGGGGATTGCTTGTCCAAATTTATATATGGTACTGTGGATAAGACACATGCCATTTCCTGGAGGGATTTACAATTGTGTGGGAAGTGAGTATTAGGAACATAAAAGAGAAATGCATAAAAACACAAAGCAAAGGAAGAGAGCAAAGAAAGGGGTTCTGTGCAAAGTGACACCTGCAGATCCTGTGGCAGCTGCTCTACACTTTGCAGATCCTTGCTTTGTCCAGCACAATTGGAGCATTGCATACCTCTCCTCTTGTTTGTGAACCAAGAAGAGTTTGTGCAGTTGTTGCATCTGTACTGAAACTGTATGGAACATTTTTTTTTTTGTCATTATTTCCTTAACAGTACATTATAACAGTTCCAAGTATTCATATTGCATTAATTGTTATAAATAATTTAGAGATGATTTAAAATAAGCAGGAGGATATTCCAAGGTTATTTGCAAACACTGTGTCATTTAAGGGACTTAACTATGTGCTGGTGTTAGTATCCTTGAAGGTCCTGGAAACAATTCCTAATTGATACTGAGACATGACTACTTGTAATGTTTTCTCCTTATAGCAAAAAAATATCTTTTTACTGGGCAGTGGAGAGAGATACCCAAAGACCCTGACACAAAGTACATTTGAGGGCAATTTCCATGGAAAAGTGTTTCTTTTATCTGTCATCATGGAATTTTAAACTCTCAAGATTTAGGCCATGCTATTTGCACTAAATTGATTATTAAACATATCAAAAGGGAAAGACAGTAAAACAATAAGTGATCTTTAAATATCTATGTTATCCTGAGAACATTTGCATTGTTATTTCTTTGTAGAAACTCTGTAAGCAAATAGAGAAGGCCACATTTCAATGAGCCAGTTGAGAATGGAAAGGTCATTGCTGAATATTTTCACCGATGGTTAATGTAGAAGAAGAGTAATACAGGGCACTTTCAGATGGGACCCCCAGTGTCAGGTATTGTCAATGAATTTTCACCATAAAGATGTGTCATATATGTATAGGTAAATTTATTTATTCATGCTTAAATTTGAAGAAAGAGTCTTCTAGAATAAAAGGCCTGAAAAATCCAGTAACATCTGGTTAATAAACTATTTTGAATAAAAAAATATTGGAATTTTGTTGACAGCCCCTTTTGTATAGTATAATATACAATATTATACTATAATATTATAATATACAATATAAAATCTTGGAGTTCTGAAAATTTCACTCATTGCATTATAGAAATAATTGAATAGTTCAGAGTCTTAAAGGAGAGGGTGGAATCTTCTGGATCTTAGTGGAAATTTTTCTTACATAAAATGCTATAGCCAGGCACAGTGACACATGCCTATTTAATGCCAGCAACTTGGGAGGCTGAGATAGAAGGATTGCAAGTTCAAGGTCAGCTTCAGCAATTTAGCAAGGCCCTAAGCAACTTAGTGAGATCACATCTCAAAATAAGAAATATAAAGGGCTGGGAATGTGACCCAGTGGTTAAGCACTCCTGGGTTCAATCTCCAGTACCCCATTCCACCAAAAATACTATGAAAAGGAAAATAAATAAAAGAATTGGGATGGTGGGAGGGAAGTGATGGCAGCTCAATGGAAGAGGGGTGGGAGAGAAGGGGAAGCGAATGGCAGAGATCCTCTGCAACAGACCTCAGAGGAGCCTTGGAAACTGCACTTTCAATGTGTTTCCATGAAGTCTCGGCACATTTTGAGAACTAGTTTACTTTTGCATTTTAATGCAAGGTTTCTGTTAAATGCTGATTTATGATGGGCACAGGGTTTTATACATATAGGATTCCCAGAGGTAACACACAAGTGGAGTGTGTTGGGTAGGACAACAGGAGGTGGTGATGCGAGTACAAAGTTTCAAAATTCTGAGTCTACTTAAGGGAGCAGCTGTTACATAGTTCCAACCAACTGTTGGCATGGCTATGATTAATTTCCTCATTTAAAAGAGTATGTGTGAGTCAATTTGACAAATTGGTGGGCTGGAAGTGGCCCCTGGAAGTCTAGTTTTTGACCTTTATCTACAGCTTCAGTTTCAGTAGGTTTGAACAAAAAGAGGGAGAAGGAGCTTGATTTCAGGCCTCAACATTTCTGTCTTATTACATAGGCTGTGAAGAGCTATGGAAGATCTGTGAGCTGAAGAATGATACATATAGGAGCAGTTTCTAACTTGGCAATTGAGTTTCCAATTAAAGAGACAATTTGTTGTAATAGAATGGGCACTGATTTTCGTGGCAAAATCTCCCATTTGTGTCCCAGTTGTACCACTTATTTCTTGATTTAATGAAGGAATTCCATTTTATTTCTGTGAGCTTTTTTTTGCCTTCTCTACAAAACAAGCAGAGTACCCTAATTGTGAAATTAATAAATAATAATAATAATAATAATAATAATAATAATAATATATGGAAAGGATTCTATAACTTGTAAAGGGATATTCAAATACATTTGTCTAGGATTTTAGGTCAAAGAGGAGAGAGAATGGAATCTCAGAAATGCCTTGGGAGCCTAGTGTAATTGTTCAAGGAAAAGAGGGTGGAACTAATATTTGCATAATGATCAGGCTGATGGCATAATTTGGGAGGTTAAGTAGGATGAGCAAACTCCTCTGGGAACTCTTCTGCCTCATTCTATGCAGTCCATAATATAGGAAAGAAAATGCACAGACTAAGCTATATTATGACAGATAAGCATATCCTGTTTCTTGGGAGGTGCTTCTATCAGTTCTGTGGGACAATTCAATACTGGTTGTCTATCTTTGGACTACTATGAGCCTTTTACAAAACAAGATGTCTATAACATCATGCTCAGACGTTTAGATCTTAATCTATGAATTCATTCAATGCAAGAGGCACCGAGGAATTGGAGACAGCAGACAATCTTGTTAAAGAGTTTAAATAGAAATAAGTGCAGGGAATCTTTACCACGCCTTCCAGGGTTTTGAATTTCAGATTTCCCCATCTTAACCAGGCAAGAAGGTTCTTCTTCTACTTACCACCACACTCTCTTTCCCTCTCTGCCTTGGAAGGGTCAGGGTTCCCTCACTTACACCCACATTGTTAGAGGGTGGTGGGCCAGCTCTGTACACCTGGCAGGGTATCTGAAACATCAGCACAGCATAGCAGGCGGCAGGGTAAAGGCCATGGATGTGCATCCAGGATTCATCAACCCGAAGACAGCAGCAGTGACAGGTAGCATCCATTCACAACCTGGCACAGGATGTTATCCAGATTTCTAACAGCTTGAGAGTGACTGGGTAAGAAGTAACAGTGAGCTGTGTGAAGGGACATCCACAGTGCACTACTCCCAGCCTAACTCTATGGACTCCAATAGAAGGCTGAAAACAGATGGATCCCTGCAGGCGATGGCTGTACTTTGGTGCCCAGCCGGTTACCAGTGAATGGCAAGAACCTGGTTAGAGCAGTTTGGTTTTGAATCAGTTATTTTAGCCTCCTATTGTTCTCACGCTCTGCAGATGGTGTAAATGACAAGGCACAGCCATTATGTGTATGCTGGGTAGTTACGAATTTTGTGGCAAAGGTTTAATGTGGTTCCTTTTTAAGATTATAAGATATTTAGACGTACCAAAAATAAAAAATAAATAAAATAAATAAAAACCAGCAGAATTGTCCCATAAACTCCAGAATTGTGAAGGATTAGGGACCATCCAAGATTGGATAATCGGTTTCCTGCTCAGTGTTAGCATTATATCAGATGACTCTGACATCCCCAGAAACAGTTGGTTAATGTCACCTGAGTGCCACTGTATTAGACTAAATTTATGCTACCTTAATCTCAAAAGTTTGGTGTTTAAGTTAGTGCCCTGCTTCCCAGTGGTGGTTAATTTTAGGTTACAACTAGATTAAGAGATTTCCCGACAACTGAGAAACAATTACTTCTGAGTTTATCTGTGAGCATTTCCAGAAGAAATTGACTTTTAGATCAGACTGAAGGGGGATAGAAGAAATCACAGATGAAAAAGGCAGTGGAAATGTGAATTTGCTCTCCATCTTCTGCAGCAGGATGTCAGAATTCCAGTTTCTCAGGCTCCTGCCTAAGACTCACACTGTTGACTTCCCTGGCTCTTCAGCCTGCAGGCAGCCCATCAGGTGACTTCTCAGCCGCTATAACTGAGTTACCCAATTCCACTAATGAATCTGCTCTCATGTATAACTATGCCTATTTCATATTTGATCTGTCCTTGAAGAACCCAAAGACACTACACTCAATAGTCCTCCGTAAGTGTATTTAATTGTCACTGTGATTGCCGGGAGGATGTGGAGAGCAGGCTGTGCCCTCCTCCGAGTGATTCAATGAACAGGAATTTTCAGACTGTGCCCAGCCCTGAGTTACCCGATTTTATAAAGCCACAGTTTGCCATGACTTTTTTATTCCATCATGAGTACAAGTGCCAAGGTAGGATGACTCTACACCTTGTTTATACAAGTAAACTACTACCATCAGCACAGCACAATCATGAGGTAGAAATTGATAAATAATCAGGCAAATAAAAAATTACCTCTTGTGAACTTATCAAATTACCTCAGAGGCACATGGATGCATGAGTCTATCAAACTCACACCAAGAAACAAGGTCAAACACCTCAACAATCAATGAAACCTCTTACTGGAGGCACCTGAGATAATGGCACATCAACTCCAACAGCCATCCTCTTATCAGACCACAGGATGATGTGTCATGAGGCTCACAGGCACCCAACTCCTGACTAGTCCCCAGAGCTGCCCCCTGCCCCCTGTCTCCCTGCCAGATGCTACCTTCTTTGAAACTGCCACTATGGAGACCTTCATCTTGAACAGCTCTGTGCCTTGAACAAGTTCCACACCTTGAAGAAGTTCTGCAGCTTGGTTCATGAATCTTACCTGATCACCAGCAGAGACTCCTCTGCATGTGGAGCAGCTTTCTGCATTTGTTTTTTGTTCTGCCTCTTGGAACTCTGCAGCCACTGTTAACCTTTACATAACTGTTCTCTAACCTACCTATCATTGTGTGAAGTATGACGTGTGACTTGACTGTTACAGATATTAGTCATTGAAATGGAAATGCAGCAAAGAACTTGTGATTGCCCTGCCTATGGATACTAAGTGGACCATGAGTACTTGGTGAATTAAGGCTGAAAAAATTGATGTAGCTTATGAATTTACTGTTATTTGAGAAATTCTAACATTGTGCAAAGATGCAAACAGTCTCTGTTAAGCTTGCTCATGAGAAAGAGTCAAACATAGTACCTTTTATAGAGTTCTATGAACTACTTCATTATATTGGATCCATAAGTCTAAAAACCACAATGAAATATTTTGAGAAGGGAAGTAATGATATAGGAAGAAAACGTAAGCTTGTTGTTATTTTTGTTATTTCCATTTTTACAATGCATTCAACTCAGAATAGTTCACCTCTGGTCACCAAATTGTAAGATTTTTTTTTTTGTTGTTTATTTTCCCCAACAACCAACTCCAAGGCAGAAACCCACAGATACCCTCCAATTCAATCCTGACACTACTACCTAGACACAGCATCAGATACCACAGACTGAAGGCTTAGTTTTCAAAGATGGCCCTCACTTCAGATGCCAGTTTCAATTAGTAGGTTGTCCCCTATACTTCTGACCAAGTGGCTGTAAACTAGGGATTTCTATAACCTCTGCCTCAGCCTTGATTAATTTGGTAGAGTGGCTGACAGATCCAGGAAAACACTTCAATTATGATTACCCACTTATTGTAAAATGAACAGCCAGGTGGTAGAGATGCATGAGCTATGAAAGAAGAGACTTAGGGCTTCCATCCCTCTTCCAGCACACCACCATGCAGGAACCTCCACACATTCAGCTATCCAGAAGCTTCCCGAATCCAGTAGCTTTAAATTTTTATAGAGGGTTCATCATGTGAAAATGACTAATGATGTCATCTGCAACTGTTGCCAACTCAACCTTTATCCCCTCTTCACTCCCTGGAGGATGGGAGGTGGGATTTGCAGTTCCAACCCTCAGTCATCTGGTTGTTTCTGGTGGAAATCATTCTCCTCTAAAGGCTATTCAGAAGCCCCCATCCCCCAGCCAATTTATTAGCTTGCAAAAAGACACATCAGTTTATAGATTCTGGGAGTTCTATGCCAAGAATCAGAGAAGAAAACCAAATATATGTCATATTATAATATCACAGCCTCCTAATGTTTGCATGGTTTACAGGATCTTCCTTAGGAACTCTTTCATTGGGCAGTGGCTCAGTTAATGAGTGTAAGAGGTTTCCCTCCCTCTTGCTTTCTTTTACTAATGTGCATGACACTAGCCACACTGTTGTCCTAAGAGCAGGAAGAAGATTGAGGAAGTGGTCTTTTTTTGGCCCTGCTTGGATAAGTTCATCTAACATTTTTTAAGTAAGAGGTAGGTTTTTATGGGTTATGACACAAGAATTTTAAGCCTGCAAATGTTTCAGGGTTCAGCCTTCTGGTATGTAAAGTTAATTTGCTTTTGAATAACTCAATCTAAAACTATCATTAGGATCATGGGATACTAGCTCTGAAGATCTACAGAATTTCAGAGGGATGATTCCCAAGATCCATAAGGAGGGGCCACTCTCATGCTTGAAAATGAATACTCAAGATTTTTTCTAACCAAAGTCACAATGGCTGTCAGACCCAATATTCTATTTGTTCTACCACTTTTCTAGCAAACCAAGGTGAACCACAAGAGCACATATATCAGGAATTTTAGTAGAGAGTTCATTTAAACTGTCATTCCCATATCCAACACTCCCAAATCTGCTTTATATCACTTGTTAGGTTTTATCTATATCTAATCTATCTCTCTCTCTCTCTCTCTCTCTCTCTCTCTCTCTCTCTCTCTATATATATATATATATATATATATATATATATATAATGTGTGTGTGTACCTGTGTCTTATAACTTGCTGCATTATTTTGTCTTTTAAATGAATTTTGACCTTTTTAGTGAAATATATCTGTGTATAGAATAGTCCAGTCACATAATAGGACTTCAATAAATATTTTTTCTTTTATGAATGATTGATGTCAGCATATCTGAAACTCTTGCCATGCCCCGGTCCAAAGTTCTAAGTCTATATATTCCAATTTCTACCAGATATAAATCCATTTCCTTTAACCTGATTCATTTTTTTCTCCTTAATACTTGCCACTCTAACTTTATAAACAGATACATGCTTACTCAAAAGTTGTCTTCTTCTTCACCATTCCCCCAAGTAGTACACAAGCTCTGTGAAAACTAAAATTGTACCTCCCTTTGTTAATTGCTCTTTTTCCTATTCATAGAAAAACACCTGGAATATGGTAGCATGAACCTAAAAGATAACTGAACTCATGATTTTCTTTCAAGGGCCCCTACCGTGCCCTTTCCTTTTTGTGCAAATGGTCAACATAACTTCCTTCCTTTCCCCAGATCGAAAGCTTTTTGTTGTGGAATATTTTATAGATGTGGAGACTCTTCATCCTTTGTTATTTGGCATAATGCTTTTTATAACACAAGTATCATTCATAGATAAACCATAAATAGAGTATTCTCAAACACAATAGCAGTTTGTGCAAATGGAAAATATGAGCGTAATGTGAAAGCTCTGATTTTTCTTACATGAATTGTAACTGGCTTTAAAACTGAAGAGAGGTTGGGTAGTGCACACCTGTAATTCCAGCAGCTCAGAAGGCTGAAGCATGAGATCATAAGTTCAAAGGCAGCCTCAGCAACTTAGCAAGGCCCAAGGCAACTTAGCAAAACCCTACCTCAAAATTAAAAATAAAAAGGGCTGAAGATGTCACCTAGTGGTTAAGTACCTCTGAGTTCAATCCTTGGTTAAAAAAAAAAAAAAGTGGATAGGGGAGAGGGAGAAAGGCAACAAAGAGCTCTCTAAGTAGTGCCCACTATGAACCTGGGTCATCAATCTGATCACTGAGTTGTTAATTTTCTCAAAATTCTTTTGAGATACATTCTGACACAACCATTTCATATTTGAGAAACTGAGGCTTGGAGAAGGGATGTTTCATCTCCAAAAACATGTAGTTGGTGGCTGGTAGGCTCACGTTCTCGCGGAGGGTTCCCTGACAGATGAAACTTCCCTCTTCCTTGTGTACAGATTAGCATTCTGTAAGCATTCCAAACCAGGGAAAGTGGGTAAAGGCTTGTTCTTTCACAGTTTCCTTTAAATACATCATGTGGTCTTTAGGAAACAAAGCCAGAGTGTCGAAATCAAGTAACAGACAGAAAAGGATAATTACACTAAATCAAATATTAACATGAAGTAACAAATGCTGGTTTGCCACCTAGGAGGTAATCCATGTGTCTGTTAGATGCTGGGACATTGAAAGTCTATAGTCTGTACTTTAACTCAGTGTGTCTTTCTCTCACTTTATAACCTCTAGTGTTTACCTTCTTTACTGCCATGTTACCTAAGTATATTAACATTTCATGCTTATTGATCTTTCACAATCAAAATAATTAAAAATATTGAGAAGAACAAAAAATATAATTTAATACTAACAGTGTTTATTTAATGTGATTGATGCATGATGCTGTTTGATGATAGAAATGGTTATTCTTGATATGAGTATAGCTGAAATACTTAGTGTAGTAACTTCTTTTTAGTTTGTCTAGAATATAGTACTTGCTAAAATATAATTACTTGATTGTTCTTTGACTCTTAGAAATAAGTGTAATCTTGGCATAGTGGTTGAATTTTACTAAGAGAAAAAAGCAGTGTTTTCCTACCAAGCCCTCTTCTAGTTTTAATTGATATTTAGTTGGTTTATAGTCTGAGACAATTAAAATAGTTCTAACCGGCACCAGTTCTACCATAAATGTATTTTGAAACAGGTAACAAATATACAAGCACTGAGCCATAAAGTGATCATGTAGCATAAGCTTTGCTTATGCATACATTTATTTTAAAATCTAATGTAATAACCCAATTTAAAGTCATTGTCAAAACTAGCAACCCCTCACAAAAACAAGCACATAACTTCCCCCAGTCCTCCAAGACTACAATAAGCCAGTTTACAAAACACTGTCAGGGGCCATGCGCAGCTGTCTCCAGGCCTTCAGAGCTACGTCCGGGAGCAGACTCTTGTGCGCTCCATCGGAGGACGAACCCATCTGGGCACAGCTGGAAGAGATTCCGCCACTTCACTTCCAATGTCAGTTAAGCAAGAAAGCATCTAAAACATGTTCACTGACATTCACACATTTGCCTCCCATCCATATTTATGTCTTTGACTTGTCTGGAAAACCATTTTCTAGTAATATTAATGAAACATCAATCAAGAGTAAATTGGAACCTTCAAAGTTGCAGTGACTATAATGTTGATTGCTTAGCTGTAAAGGAGACACAGACTGGTTGGCTATCCTCACTGGGGTGACAGGAAGGAAAAAGGTCTTGCTGAAGTTGACTATCATTTTCCTTGTGGGCAGTGAACGGTGTTCAAGTGAGTTCTGTGAGCAGTGGCTTCCAAGGCTACCTTAGCCATGTTCCCTTAAAGAGATACCCTCAGCAGTGTCCAGTCAGAAACTCCAGAAAGATGGGATTTAGAGGGCAATTTTCCTCACTGCTTATAATGTCAGAGTGAGAAAAGCAGGACAGGAAGGATGAGAGGACAAGAAGAAGGAGGGGGAAATAAATTGAAGGAAATTAAGATTGCTTAGCCATCAAGATAAAGATCTTGCTGTTAATTTATATAATTTTAGAGAAGAAGGCGAGTTCTATGTTAAGAGCTTAAAGTAGAGGGCATTAAGTTAAAACCAATGGCTCTGTCAGGTGCTAGCTATATGTCATTGAAAATAAGCTTAATAAAAAAAATGGCAATAAAAGTAATATTCTTTCCAGGATTTTATAAGTCAACTGTCTATTCCCAGGTCATTTCTATTGGGGAAAATACTTGTGCCCCTAGATAACGTACGTACTCGTAAAGAACAAATAGCAGCAATAAGAAATGGTTTAAAAAAAAATAATGGTAAGAAATATGGTTGAGGTGGCAAGAGTAGAGGAGGTATTTCTAAAACGATTCGTTTTTCTTTTTCCTGAAAGAAGAGAACGCAAGCACAGAATGCTTAAAAAAATTAAATAAACTAAGATATAAGATAAAATAAAACAAAACTATAGCCCTATCATGGAGGGACTAAGGTGGCTCATTGAAAGCAAGTATATGCAGGCTGAACTCATGGGCAGAAATCAAGGCTGAGAGACCACATGGAGGCAACAGGAGTGGGCAGGAGTGATAATTCTCTTCCCTGACTTTTTTACATCATTTAAAAGCCGTCCTCTATTTCTATTCTTCAATGCAGTATAAAAATCTAGACTCTGGGAACACAAGATGGGTATTCTTGTAAGTTCATCAAATATTCTGTTCTTGCTTTGTTTTGTTTTGGTACTGGGAATGGAACCCAGGGCTTCACATATGTTGGGCAACCACTGTACCACTGAGTTGCATTCCCCGCCCTACACTCAGCAAATATTCTGACACAGTATCCAGGTTAAATCCCCAAGAAGGGAACTTGATACATTGATTCATATACAAGCAATTCATATAACAACTGAACAAAATCTGGGAGCTTAGATGTTAAAATTCAACAGAAGAATGGCAGAAGAATTCAGCAAGGTGCATTAAGAGTCAGCTACCACTGTGGATGATAAGAGATCAAACTCTTAGG
Organism: Callospermophilus lateralis; assembly: GCF_048772815.1. NCBI lineage: Eukaryota > Metazoa > Chordata > Mammalia > Rodentia > Sciuridae > Callospermophilus > Callospermophilus lateralis. The sequence goes on along the minus strand of NC_135313.1, from coordinate 104,043,611 downwards.
GACACTCCGACCATCAGTGCAAGGTTAACATCAAACTTACACCATTCAAATCACAAGGTAGTTGGGGACATGCCTACCAACCCCATGTCCTTCTTTGGCGAGGAAACCCTTGAGGAAGGGACACATTGTTTGCTGTTTCTTCTGATCTGCTATGTAAGCATTTAAAGTTGGCTTCAGAGGGTAGATTCATCAGATAAAGAAAGTCCAGACAGCACAAAGTTGGGCTGGTGCACAATAAAATTGTTAGAGAGAAGGAACATAAGTGAAGCAAACTATCTGCTACAGTACAGTAAAATCCGCCTGTGACCCAGGTTAAGTTCACTTTGTCGTGTCACTGATTCCTTAAGGTTCTTGTCGTTCAAAATTTATTTTCTTCTTCCCTTTTTATTTTCAGTACTAGGAATGGAACATTCGGCCTCACACATACTAGGGAAGCAATCTGCCACCGGCCTACACCCCCAGCACTAGATATCGTAAAAGAATAAATAAACTGATAAAACCAAATAGGAGATGATTAAGGAACAAGTTTTATATAACCCTTTGCTAGGTGATTCCATTCCTTCATTTACCACCTAGATTCTCCTCAACTTTGATCTGCTTACCCTGTGAGGTCATGCTGATATTAGACATCTGAGAATACCTGCTTATAGCACTTTTTTTTTGGGGGGGGGTCCTGGGGATTGAACTCACAGGAGTTTAACCACTGAGCCACATCCTCAGCCCTCTTTATTTTTTTTTATTTTTGAGAAAGGGTCTCACTAAGTTGCTCAGGGCCTCGCTAAGTAGCTGAGGCTGGCCTTGAACTTGAGATCCTCCTGCCTCACCCTCCTGAACTGCTGGGATTATAGGTGTGTGCCACTGTGCCCAATTTATGACACTCTAAATAGACCATGTCATTTACAGATACTATTTATCATGTAAGCATCAAGAAGTCTCCTCCGACCTACTGTGACTCCCCCTGAGTTCTAGACATGTCCTAGAGCCCTGTTGTGTTGCAGCATGATAATCAGGCTCCACCTCTCCTGCTGAGGTAGTCACTCTCTTCTTGGCATGCTAGTCCTCCGACATAGGGATCCTGCTCAGCCCTTCAAACTTTAAGTTCACCCGAAATATTGTCATGTCTCCTGGTAGAAGTGTCCCCCTTTTTGCTAACTGAGAATCAGGATATTTCTATCATAACAAAACTTAAATGGTCATGGGACCAGGAAAACACAAAGCCCTACCTGAATCATTTAGACTGGGCATGAAGGGGACTATTTTCAAACCTTAGTGCCTCTCACTTTTCAGATATGTACCACCATACAATGATCATTGATTCAAGATATATTCCTCATTTCAAAGGATACTGACCATTCTTGGAAGGGCATTTCAATCTGGAAAACCTTAGATGAAACTGTAAAAGGTTATTCCAGTATTAAATTAAGTTGGCAACTACTGGCTAATGTGGTATATGTTAGAACCAATAGACCCCATGCCTTTTCTCCATTGTCCTCATTCTTTTATATAAATTGGGATCTTGGTATATAGTAACACTGTGCAAGAACCCACAGCAGTAAATCAGATCCCTTGTGAGACACAAGATAAGCCTTGGTCAGAAAATTAATCCATACTGTGAGGACCATGGAGAGCCTTCATCTCTGCTACCATGGCTCTAACTACTCAAAACTTTGGAGTAGTGACGGTCATGAGCTGGTTGAACTTATTGAAGCCGCCCTCTATTTACAGGGCCACTGACTGCCTTTGCTATAGTAGGACCTATCTGACAGCCATTGATGTGAATTCAGATATTCACACACGTTTTGCACAATATCATAAAAGTTCATCCACATGTTTCTTCCTCAGATATCTTTAGATTCTCGGATGCCTCCAGTACCATAGGTTCTGTTAGTCAAAAGACACAAGTAGCAGGTTTATTTATTATTTATGTATTGCTTTCAAAGCTAAAGAAATTGGCCAAATACCTCTCTCTCAGTGACTTCAGTAGTCATGTTTTAGAATGCTCTAAACTATTTCAAACCAATGAACTCTTCTAGTTTGTACCTCGTTACAGGTCCCTTAACCTTTGTAGGAGTATTTCACCTTCCTGTGCCATATTTTATTTCCAGAGCATCCTGCTTACTTGCACTTTCTTCTAAACAATTTCATTTAACAAGATTATTACAGTGATAGTCTACCTAGTGACAACAAAGGTCAGATAACTTCAGACAGAGTGCTAAGGAAAAACTATGACTGGGCATTGCTTTTAGTTTTTGGAGCTTTAAAATAATATAATCTTCCCATCAATGACAATATACTAACTGCTAGAGACTCTCTGAGAGATAGTCTTTATTCTAATAAAGATACCATGACTGACTTATCAGCTACAATTATAGCTCTTATTTTTCAGTAGGCTACCATCTTACATCAAGATCCATCTAATAAATTTTATGAGTATGAGTTAGGGACCATATCTGTGCACACTTTCAACCTTCAAATGGCACAAACCTGTTAATTCATTTAAATTGGAATTATTGCTTATTTAATGTCTTAGAGAGGGAGTAATTTCAGGGGCTTAAACTTGCACTTCCTAACTTTCTTACTTGTATTCCACAGATTCTAAGACAGAATATATCCATCCCAGTTTCTTCAACTACAGAATATATCTATCCCAACAATGCTCTCACAACTGCAGACATGACCATAGGTGGATTAATGGGCCTGTTAAATCGCTGTGAGACTTAGGGCTAGATTATAAGCATCCACCCTTCCCTTTGTATGTTTCCATTCCAAGAAGGGCCATGAGAGTTTACTGGATCACCTGAAATCAGTGCAATTTCAGACCTTATATACAACAACTTTCAAAATACCTGGATATACCAGTAGGTAACTATTGAGGAACATGTCCAAAGCTTTCTTTCAGAATGGAATGGAAGAATTTGCCATGATGTTGCTAGTTGTTCCTCAAAGAATTCCTCTATAGATGGGATCTGGGTCTGATTAGCTCAGGCTACAGAAACTGGAAAATAGTTATGATTTACTTTTGCTGTAGATAAGTTTTTGTTTGAGAAATTCAAGCAATTCTTTTGTCGATTACCTCTGGTTTAATCTGGGTTTTTCAAAGAAACTGAACCAAGAGAATATGTATACATAAGAGAAAGAGATTCATTACAGGTCAAGTGATCACAGAGCTTGGTGACTTCAAAATCTGCAATGGCTGGCAGGCTGGAGACCCAGAAGATCCAATGGCATATATGAAGACTGAGGACCATCTGCTGGAGAATTCTCTTCAGATGGAAATTGGTCTTTTTGTTCTCTTTAGGCCTTCAGTTGATTCAATGAGGCCCACTCATATATGTAGGCAATTTAAATCTCATCCAAAAAATTTCTAAAAATTGACACATAAAATGAAGTCCCATCATCTACCTTGTCCCTACAAACCCTGCTGTTGATTAGCTTTGACCAGAGATGTGAAACAGAGCCTGCTAGTTCTCTTGCTGTTATAGTAATAGTGTCTTCTTACCTCTGAGGATTACAAGATACTACCATACCTTTTGTACTTCAGAATTCTACCACCTTCCCTAACACTGGGGAGTCAATTCTACAGCAGCATCATCAGGCTTGGAGTACACAAACCAGCCACCATTGAACTTCTTAGTGATGTTAGTCCCACCTCCTCTCACTAATAAACTTCTTGCTATTATAGTGAAGGGAATGCTCTCGGGTCCCTGAAAGCAAATATAGGCATTCAGTGGGGTGTTGGTCTTACACAAGTTCTTTTTAGTATAAACTTTTCAGTCTTTTGTCTCCCACCTCTCTATAATCTGATAATGAAATTCAGGGTAATTTATTTCATTTACTATTACCCATTCTTATTTTCTAGCTTTAAGAAGCTATTTTAGCAGCACATCAGATCCATTTCAAGGTGCCCTTGCTGAGATACTAAACAGTGAATAACGAGAGATGGATCTCATATTAAAAAACTCTCCCCTATCTGAGTGCATAATTTACCACCCCTAGTTCAATGAATTGTCATGCTCAAGCTGGTACATGATTATGACCATTGCGTTACTAGGAAAAGTTTATGTAATTTTACTTAAAACAAATTCTGCACAAACAATAATTATATTTATGGTCTTATTATTTTCCAGTAGATTTACATTTATGTGAATACCTTTCACTATGTTAGGCAAAACTTGGCATTTTCTGTCCTTCTAGAATGTGTTCTTTTTTAAAAAAATATTTATTTATTCTAATTTTTTATACATGACAGTGGGATGCATATCAATTCATAGTATACATATAGAGCACAATTTTTCATTTTCCTGGTTTGTACACAAAGCAGAGTCACACCATTTGTGTCTTCGTACATGTACCTAGGGTAATCATATCCATCTCATTTTACCATCTTTCCTACCCCTCCGCACCCTCTCTTCCTGTGCCTCTAAAGTTCCTATCTAAAGTTTACCCTACCTAAAAAGTTCCTCCATTCCTTCCATGCTCCCAACCCATTCCCACATGGATCAGCATCCTCATATCAGAGAAAATATTTGCACCAGGCACAAAACTCAACTCAAAATGGATCAATGAACTAAAAATGAGACCCGAGACCCTATGCCTAATAGAAGAAAAAGTAAGCCCAAATCTTCAGCATGTTGGATAAGGACCTGACTTCCTTAACAAGACTCCTATAGTACAAGAATTAAAATGTATTCTTTATTTCAATGCCTCTCAAAGTTTATTGGCACTTAACTAAAATCTACTAACAGTAGAAAAATAGAAGCATATTTCAAAAATAGGTCTTAAATACATACTTTCACATATTCTCAGAATCTGAAGTTTACATTTGCAAAATATTTAATGAGTTTAAAAGTCAGGTTCATTATTTAAGTAACACATGAAACAAAAATACTAAAATTGAAGCAAATTTATTTATCATAATTCTAAAAGTATTATAAGAAATCTTATTTTTAAACTGAATCAAGGGTTTCATTAGGTGGTATATATTTTAGTATTTAAAGGAGATTAAATAAAGCACAACAGAGTGAAGAACGGTGGGTATCTGAATTATAGGCCTTTAAAATTTCTCCTATTAAAAATTTATTGAATTTAAAAATACTAATTACTGAGCTTTATGCTACGTGAAAGAACAAAACCTTCTCTTCTTCATGAAGATTTCTTTGACGAAGATGGAGATATAATTTATATGCTGGAAGGTTTCCATAATGACCATAATTACTTGTAGTATGTTTTCTAGTCTGCTAATAGCAAATCAAAACCTTTTCCTATGGCTCTCCTATGGCTTAATGCCCTTTGTAAATATGTTTGTATCATTTCTCATTCATATACTTTAAAATCGTAGATTGACCCATAGACTTAACTCACTTAGTATGGTAATTGCTGAACAGAAAAGTTTAATTGCTTTGCAAACTGTAATGCAAATGATTCAATAGGGACTCTTCCTAATTACAGTCTAGTAATTTGTGTTTTCCAATATTCATTAGCTCACATAACCAATATTGCAGTGTTACATTATAAGTATATATCTATTAGTTACCTTTGTATTATGTAATATAGTCTCTTTAGAATTTTATTAAAAAGTGACAACGAAAGAGATAACAATCTCTTATGTTAACACCTGAAAGTTATTATCTTATTTCATCTAAATTAAGACACCCAAATGTTAATTAGATTCATTGATAACCATGATTCGATGTGCCACTGACAAAGATAAACTACAGCTAAAATTAAAATTCTTCTAATGGTAGAGATCCAGTTTTCAGAGATAACTAAAATGTATTAAATATTTTCATTCTAGTGTCCATGAAATATGGTAAATAGAATGCATTCTCTATGAATCAAACATATAGATCAACAACACATATTTATGAAACTCATTAGAATACATACCTAATAAATATTATGGAGGCCTATAGTCGGAAGCATTGACACATTTGTGAAAAAGTTAACAAGGTCATGCTTTAATTTAGTGAGACTCATACAACAGGAAAAATATTTCAAAAAATTTTCTGTCCTCTTCCTCCTCCAGTGAAATTTCACATCTAAACCTTGGTCAACATCAATCCTGGGGAGAACCTACTAATTATTTTTAAAATGAGTATTGACACAAAATTAGAAAATTTTTCCAAGATGGCTTACTAAGCTCATGATTACAATAAAGACCATGTTTGTTAAGTTGCAGAATTGCAAGTTCTGCCCAACTTTAAGATGTCTTAAACAATAATTAAATATAAATATCTTTCAACAAATATTGCTGAAACAATTGAACACCCACATCAACAGGATGAACATGGAGACCCAGACCTTATACCCTCATCAAAATTAACTCAAACTGTATTCTAGATCTAAAGGTAAAAGAAAAACTATGAAACATCTAGAAGGTAATATAGAAGTCAATCTAGATAACCCTGGGTTTTGTAATAATGTTTTAGAGATAACAATTATTTTGGTTTATATATGAGGTATTTTCCCCAAAGTTCATGTGTGAAACAATGCAAGAAATTTCAGATGCCAAATGGTTAGATTATGAGATGTGAAACCTAATCAGTGGATTAATCAACTAATATAGATTAACTAGGCAGTAATTGTAGGCAGATTGCATGTATCTGGAGGAGGTGAGTGGATGGGGGCGTGACTTTTGAGTTCACATTTTGCTCCTGGTGGGTAAAGCTAGTTCTGTTTTCTGTTATGTTATCTCCTGAGCTGATTTTCATCTGCTATGCCCTTCTACCTCCATGTTCTACATTACCTGGGGCCCAGAGCTGTGAAGTCGACCATCTATGGACTGAGAGTTCTGAAACTGTGAGCCAAAATAAGCTCTTCCTCATCTATATTGTTCTTGTCAGGTCTTTTGGTCACAATCACAGAAATGCTGATTAAAACAACATCAAAGGTATAAGCCACAAAAGAAAGAACCGATAAGCAAAACTTCATTAAAATCAAAAGTGTCTGTTCTACAAAAGACAATGCCAGGGTGATGAAAAGAGAAACCACTGACAAGGAGTAAATATTTGCCAAAAATATATCTGATAAAGGACTTTTGTACAAAGAACTTTACACTTGACAACGAGAAAACAAAAACCCGGTTGAAAAACTTGGCCAAAGCCTTTAAAACATTCCTGACCAAACACCAGACAGACAACAAATAGCACATGAAAAGATTCTCCACATTATATGTCATTAGTGAAGCACAAATAAAAACAATTAGATACCACTACACAGCTACAACTGCAGCACTCTTAAATAACAAATGCTAGTGAGGCTGTGGAACTATAAAAATTCTCATTAATTGCCACTGGGAACACTAATTAATTGCCACTGGTATGGCCACTTTGGTGAACAGTTTAGTGGAATCTTAAATTCTAAATATACTCTACATACAATGTTAGATGTATGTCACACTGTTGGAGAACACTAATAATGGTTTGGGGTATATGGGAAATCATTGATTTCCCAATTTTTCTATGACCCTAAAACTATTCTTAAAAAATGAAGTCTACTTGAAATAAATAAACACTAGGGTAGTATAATATGTCTTGCATTCTGTAATCAACCATGACAATCTCCAGACCATAATAAAAATCCATGTTCTCAGAGGAGTTAATAAAGAAAGGCACCAAAGAACAATGTGTATATAGTATCACAAACAGAATCTTGATTGAATTTCATACAGCATAGAGGAGTATTGGCTTATCCTAAGTAATTCAAAATAAATATTTGACATGTATTTCTGCACTAATCAGTTACTGAACATCTCGTGATTTTTCATGCAATTCTTGTTTCTGAGACTTAGGAACTGTTAGTCAAAAGAAAGAACAAATGAGAAAGATGAAATTCAACCGTACTGAAGTTGACCTCCAAATTAATTAAAGTAAAGCACTGTCACAAATAACTCCATGAGTGCTGTACTGTATAATTACATTTTGTTAAATCAGAAAACTACAATCATTCCATTGTTTGAATTTAGAATGTACACACTTTTCTAAGACAATATGATTATTGTGTTATTTTAAAATGTCCTTATTGTAGAATTTATAAGATGTACTGTAATTATTAGTTGTGGATATGTTCACATTCTCTATTAATTCTGAGTTTCCTGTATTAGAAGGTGTTCCAACTTGTTTTTAATTTATCATTTAATACATTCAAAAGAGTATGTTAATAAATGTATAATTTTTCACAATAATTATAAGATGAAAAGCCATGAACACGCTGCTCAAGAATACATTTTCCAAATAATTAGTACTTCATATATTGATTCTAATTCCACATTTTTTCTACTAGTATACTCAATTTTATTTTTCATTATTTTGCTGTCTTTTGTTATAGTGTTAATTTTTCCCCTGCTTGGCTTTTTATGGGATACATCATTTTTTAGCTTTATAAATACCAAGTTTCCCCCTAACATCTATCCATTGTTGTTGCATGTAGCTATAGCTCATTCGTTTCCTGGGATATAATAATATTCCACTGCTTGAATTTCCCAAAATTTACTTATGCCATTCTCCTATGCAGGGGGTCATTGCTGTTTCCTCTTGCTATTGTGAATAAAATATATTACATTCACATGCAGGTCTCCTGAAAAACCAGTGGGAATTTCTCTAGAGGACACACACATCACGCACATGCATAGAGAAATGGAATAATTGCATTTTATAATATGCACCCACTTTTACCAAAAGAATAAAGGTGCCTCCACTACTCCATATTTTTAGAATAGTCAAAAGTCCTGATTTTTATTTTGTTTTTTAACTGATCTGTGAGTATAAAATGCTGTCTTACGTTAACTTTCATTTTTTTGATCATGTGATTGAGTAGTTTTATCTTGAATTCATTCACATTTTCTCTCTTTAGATGCCTCATCTCCTCAAGTATGTTGCTTTCATTCAGAATTGAGTTATTTATATCCATTTGCATGGTTTAATTTTAGCACAATGTTTTTTGAGATTTACCCATTTTATGAGTAACAATAGTTCATTCATTTTCATTGTTGAGTAGCATTCAATTGTATACTTGTAAAATAATTGGATAATCGGTTTACCTACCAACACATTTGGACTATTCTTAATAAAGCTGCTGTAATTTTTTCATACACAGGCTTTGTATGAACATAGTTTGTTTTTTACTTGTCTTGGGTAAATAGTTAAGAGGGAATTTGAGAGATCATATAGTGAGACGTATTTAAAATTTTGAGAAGCTGTTTGTTTTTCAAAAAGATTGTAGGATTTTATATTCTCATTAGTAATGGGTATTATAGCTGTGCCTTGCTTTACTAGCAATTTATATTAATCTTTTTGACTGTGAACATTCTAGTGGATGTGTAATGGTCTTTCACTATGGTTTTAGGTGGCATTTTAGAGCAATTCATGATGGTGGGCATCTTTTCTTGTGGCCATAAATTACTTATATATTTTCTAGGTCAAATGTTCAAATGTTTTTCCCAATTTTGAGACATGGTCAGTACCTCCCTATTGAATTGTATTTATATATTCCAAACAAAAGCCATTTTTCATATATATGTATTTGATATTCATATATACTCATACATACACACACACATATGCATCTCTAGTATTTTCTTGCATTTTGTGGCCTTTAATATGTTTCTACTATATTTTGGAACATCATAATACTTTAAGTCAATGAAATACAACCTACAATTTTTATGATTCATTTTTTTCTGCATATTATCTAAGAAATATTTGTGTATTTCAATGTGGCAAAGATTTTCTTTTTGATTTTGAGGCTGACTCTAAGAAATTTTCATAGCTTTATCTTTCAGATTTAGGTCTATATGGTATGAAGTAAGCATCAAGGTACATGTTTGACAAATGATATCCTAGCACTAAGGATGATACCTATTCATGTTTTTTGTATGTGTGAAAAGATCATATACTTCCCTAACTTACTATGGTTCAACCTAAATTTTGGCATTACACGGTCCAATAGACATACCCACAAAACTTTTAAATTTTGATCACTCTCCTGGTGAATGTTATGTGATATAATACTCTCTCAAAATGCAGGTTATTGGCAGCAAGCTGTAACTCCTAGTCAGCCATGGGATCATGAGGGAGGTCAACTGACATCATACAGTGTACTATGTTGCTTAGATATGATAGTCAGTATATTAAATGTACTAAATATAGTTTCAACTTAAATTTTTAACTAACAATGGGTTTAACAGGATGTAACACCATCATAAGATGAGAAAGATCTGCATATCCTTTATCCCCATTGAAATAACTTGGAACTTTTCATGAAACTGACCATATGTATGTGGGTATATTTTTAAATTCTCTTTTGTCTCATTGATCTATGTGAATTTCCCTATACTCAGCCTCAAAATCAAGTTGTTTAAATATCCAACTTTGTCATTTTTTTTTCACAAAATCCTTTTTGGTTATCCTACTTACTCTGCTGGTCAATAAAATTTATAGAATCACCATATTCAAGTCTACTAGAATTTTGATTGGTATTTTATTAAATCTATATATTGATTTGATAAGAATAAAAACTTAAACATTATCAAATTTTCTGATTTCTACACATTGTCTCTCTACATTAATTTAGGTGTTTTCTAATCTCAGAAGTACAATTTTAATTTATATTATTAATTAAAAAATTTCAATTTCCAATTGTTCATTGCTAGAATATAAAAATACAATTGATTTTTTTGCATACAAACTATACACTATGAACTTACTAAACACACATGACTTCTAGTAGTGTTTTTTTGTAGATTACTTTGCATTTCCTGTACATAAATTCATGGCATCTGAGAATAAATAAAACTTTATTTCTAATTTTTCTTTTGCATGCTTTTTGTTGTTATTATTTTTCTTTCCTTATCAATGGTAAGGACCTTCAGTTGAAGTGGCAAATTGGCCACTGGTGGTTTATTCCTGATCTTAAGTAGAAATAATTCTTTCATTATAAAATGTAATGTTAGTGCAGATTTGTTGTATATATCTGTTCTTAGATTGAGGAGATTGTTGTTTAAATTTCAAAATTTTCAGGGATTTTTTTATTATCTATTGAGTTGATAGTGTTTTTTTTTCATTTTGTAAATATTGTGAGATACACACAAAAAATAATTTTCAAAAGTCACACAAACATTTTTATAGTGATTGAAATATGTTTTACAGTAAGTTATTTTGTTCATCTTGGTGACCATTTCATGGACACTTAATAGAACACACACATTTTCTAGTAGTTGTGTTGTAGGTTCTACTAGGCTAAGTTGATTGATGGCCTCTTGCATACCCTTACTGATATTTTTTGGGTAAACTATCCATTATTAGCAATTGTTTTTAGTATCTATAATCATCGTTGTGGATTTGCTCTCACTTTTTAGTTTGATGTGTGTTGTTTTTCCATAAATTCCCGAGTTCTACTTTAGATCTTTAACATAAATGCTCTAGACAAGTTTACTGCTTTAGGGCCTCTTTTGTCTCTGGAAATAGTCCATCCTCTGAAATTACTTTGCCTAACATTAGGAAGTCAAGCCACTATTATTAATGTAGTATTGCTTGGAGCACGTTTGGCCTTCTCTTACTTTGACCTATCTGTGTCTTTCAGTTCAATGCAAGTTTCTTGAACAGAATACTTGGAGCTTTACTATTTCATCCATTCTGAGACGCTCTGCCTTTTTATTGGGGTTTTACACTATTTATTGCTTATGCAATAATTAATAAAGATGTGTTGGTATCTATAATCTTATAAAATGTATCAAACTTTTCTCAGCTATTTTTTGGTGAGATTGTTCCCCCCCTTTAGGATTTATGAAGTATATATATAAATATATATTTTTAAAACACATTGTACTTTCTATTATTTATTTTCTTACTAGTTATGCCAGTTTATTTTTCTAGGGATTATTCCTGGATTTATAATATACATTTTAACTTTCCTCAGTCTATCTTAAAGCAATTTGTCATATCACATATTATTTATTAAAATACAAAAGTACATTTCCATTTACCTCTTTCATCCTAGTTGCAATTTTGGCCATTATATTTATTTTATATATGTTACAAATTCCAGAGTACGTAATTATTATTGCTTTTAAGAGTTAAACATCGGCTAAAGATGTTTCTTTTTTTTTTTTTCACTTTGTTCTACTTTATTTTATTTATATTTTTGTTCCAATTAGTTATACACAATATTAGAATGCATTTCATCATTATATACAAATGAAGCACAACTTTTCGTTTCTCTGGTTATGCATGATGCAGAGTCATACATTCATGCAATCATACATGTACATTGAATAATAATGTCCATCTCATTCCATCATCTTTCCCACCCACATACCCCCTCCCCTCCCCTCACTCCCCTCTGCCCAAATGAAAGTCCCTCCATTCTTCTCTTGCCCCACCCCCAGCCCTATTATGGATTAGCATCCACATATCAAACAAAACATTTGGCCTTTGTTTTTTAGGGATTTGCTTATTTCACTTAGCATGATATTCTCCAATTCCATCCCAAATTACCTACAAATGTCATAATTTCATTCTTCTTTAAGGCTGAGTAATAGCCCATTGTGTATATATGCCACAGTTTCTTTATTCATTCATCTATTGAAGGACATATAGGTTGGTTACACGGTTGTTATTGTGAATTGAGCTGCTATAAACATTGATGTGGCTATTTCACTGTAATATGATTATTTTAAGTTCTTTGGTATAGACTGAGGAGTAGTATAGCTGGGTTAAATGGTGGTTCCACAATAGCCAAAGCAATCCTTAGCAAAAAGAGTGAAGCAGGAAGCATCACAATACCAGATCTTGAACTATACTACAGAACTATGGTATCAAAAATGGCATGGTATTGGCACGAAAATAGACATGATACAATGTACAATGGTACAGAGTAGAAGACACAAAGAAAAACCCACATAATACAGTTATCTCATACTAGAAAAAGGCACCAAAAAACACATATTAGAAGGGAAAAAAACGCCTCTTCAAAAAATGGTGTTGGAAAAACTGGGAATTCATATGCAACAAAATGAAATTAAACCTCTCTCTCTCATCCTGCACAAAACTCAACTGAAAGTGGATCAAGAACCTAGGAATTAGACCAGAGATCCTGTGCCAAATAGAAGAAAAAGTAGGCCCAAATCTTTATTCATCATGTTGGCTTGGGACCTGACTTTCTTAACAAGACTCCTAAGGTGCAATATGTTTCTTTTAAATACTGTTTGTATATATATTTTTCCATTTCTGTTGTTATTTTGTTGTTGCTATTATAAAGCAAAATTTCTATCTGGACTCATTTCTATATTTCTATAGACTCCTTCTGTCTATAGAAATTTCTCTAATATTTCTTTTTTGATTAGTTATACAAGAAAAAAATTCTCTCAATCTTTATCTGAAACATTCTATATTAGGGAATGATATTTTTGCATAGTATAGAATATTATGCAAATAATTTTATCATTTCAACACTGTAAATGTATTACTATCTTTTTAAAAATTGATTGATTGATTGATTTGGTACCAAGAATTGAGCCCAGGGAAGCTTAACCACTTAGCCACACCTTCAGCCCTTTTTTATATTTTATTTAGAGAGAGGGTCTTGCTGAGTTTCTTAGGGCCTCACTAAGTTGCTGAGGCTGGCTTTGAACTTGTGATCCTCCTGCCTCAGCCTCTTGTACCACTGGGATTACAGATCTGTGCCACTGCACCCAGCATTTCAGATTACATGACTATAAGGAGAAGTTCATGGTCCTGTCCTCTTGTTTCCACTATTGCAAAGAACAGAAAATTTTCTTTATAGAGTATTACACATTAAATATTTTAGGCTTTCTATGCCACATAAGATCTGTTTCATATTTTCATTTGTTCTGTTGTTGTTTCTTAATGAAAAAACAAATACCACACATAGTTTGAGAACTGTACAAAAAAGCACATCAACTAAAGTTGGTCCATAAACTATAGTTTGCTCTTCAGACTTCATTTTGTATAATTGCTATTATTTTGGGTCCAATTTACTGATCTTTATTTTCTGTAGACTCTAATCTGCTCTTAAGACCCTTTAGTGGAATTTTCATTTTGGAAAATCTTTTCACTTTTTAAAATTCTAGTGTTGCTTCTTATGATTTAATTAAACAATTGTTGTGATGCTAGGGAATAAACCCAAGGGCCCACATGTACTAGCAAATGCTCCACTAGTGAGCCAAATCCACAGCCTCGTTTATATATTTTTACTCCATACGCCTATTTACTTTTTTCATGTATTTATTTAAATTCTAAAGATTAGCAATAAAATCTGTTTGTTTTTAGTGTTGTAAAGCTTTATTGATGGATAATTTCATGCCATAAAATTCACATGCTTGAACTCCATGATTCTCAGCTAATTGGGTGCCATTACCACAATCAACTTTTAAGACATTTCCGTCACCCCAAGTTTTGTTGCCAACCTCTTATTCCATCCTGAGTTCAGGAAACTACTTCTCTATTTTCCGACCCTATAGATTTTTCTTACTGGAATATTTACCCAAAATTAAATCATACATCTGGTCTTTTGCTTATCACAGTATTTCTCAAACTGGGTAATTTTGCCTTCAAGGGATATTTTGCAATATCTGCAGACATTTATATTATAGGGTATGGTTTTCAGCTCTGAGTACATACTTGTTAGATATACTAAACAACCTAAAATGCAAAGTACAACACTGCAGAAGAAAGGATAATCTAAGTTAATATCAATATCACCAAGACTAAGAGAATCTGACTATATTTGAGTGTTATGGTTTGGCTCTTCAATATTCCATATGCTACAAGCTTGATTGATAATGTTGTGGCACAATTTTTTGGCGGGGTGAAACTTTTAGAAGGAGGGTGGTTAGTAGAAGGAAGTTAGGTAATAGGGGGAGCTCTGGAAAGGGATTCTGGGATTCTGGCTGCCTCCTCTCTGTTACCTGTCCACCATGAGGACAGCAGTCTTCTTGGCCAGGCACACTCTAAACCATGATAGGCTACCTCACCCCAGGCCCAAACCGATGGGACCCAGTGACTGTGGAATAAACCTCTAAAGCTGTAAGCAAAAATAAAATGTTTTTCTTTTACATTTTGTCCCACTGATGGAAAATTTTCTAATACAAGTTGAATTAATAGATCTTATAATAATTATTAGTGTTTCTTAGCCATATGTAACTTATTGAGGATCTATTCAAATCTTTTAATGAGATTTTAATTGGGGTTTAGGTATCTCATTAAGGGTTCTTAATATATTCTAGATATCAGCTTTTCATAAGATTTATGATTTGAAAATACTTTCCCCCACTCTGTGGCTTGTCTTTTCATTTTTCCTAAGAATCTTTTGTTACCCACACATACACACTGAAAAATTCTGAGAATATATTAGGAAAACATGAAACACTTGTATAGAATTTTTCAATATATTTTTTATAAATCGTAAATATCAAAAGATCTCATTCCTAAAGATCTTCTTTTTTTTTAATTTTTAAGAAGGCCTGCAATAAAGGTATTTACAAAGGTTCTTTTTCTCTCTCTCTCTTTTTAATGATCTCCTTAGAGAGTGAACTTTTACCCACCTTTTCTTGTATTGTGTCTCTTTTGAAGATGTTGCCAGAAATAGAAAGGAATTCTCCATTCATAAATCTCCATTCATAATTAAAACCAATTTTCGCATAACTCTATGTTCTAGATAGAACTACCGTGATTATATTCTTTATAAAATAAACCTATCTTAATGCTAGTTTCTCAGACCCCTCACAATCCTCCTTCCTCCAGAGTAAACACAGCTCTCTTCTTTACCCTGCTAGTATTCAAGGTCTTTATTCTCAAGCAGTTTGAGGCTCATTACAACACGGCACATGCTCCACATACCTATCAAAATGAATCAAATCCTCTAATAAAGAATAACTATATTTGCATTTTTAAACATAGGCGCCATTAAACTTTTAACAATAATGCAACAATAAAATTAATATATGCATATATGAGTCTGAATTTATGTTCATTTTATTTATAAACTTTCACATAAATTTTGTCCTGTTGATATTCATAGGTAGATGGTGGGTCATTTGCTCTCATGCTGAAAAATTATTACTTATTTAATATTACAAATACTTGCCCTGAATAAATAAACTTCAGTGATATTTCCCTCAAAAGGGTTAGGCTATGTTTCTTTCCAACACACAATAGTGAATATATTTACTGTACTGTCAAGATAGCCTTATGCATCGACTTATCTAAAGAAAAGTAACATATTAAACAATGATAATACATGATTGAAAAGAATATATTATCAAAATCAGGTTTGAAAGATAAGAAAAATGGCAACTGAATATCATGAAGCAATACAGTAAGGAGAAATTTACAGAACACAGTGTGTGTTGGGTATTGTGCTATTTGGTTACCAAGAATTAGAGACCATTTTCTTATATGTGAATCTCATGGTAGATATTTATATGACAAAAAAAAATTTAAAGGAAAGAAAGTCATGCTCAATGGACAATGAATTAATAATTGTATAATACTTATTAAAACTTATGTGATAGGTGGTGTTAAACACCAATAAAACAACAGCGAACAATATAGAAAGTCACAGGATGTAAAATATTATGAAAAAGAACTCATTAAAAAAAATTCTTCTGTACATATTGTCATATAATCCCTATAAGAACTTTAGGAAATGCACAGAATTATCCTATATATGAATAAACAAACAGAGACTTTGAAGCATACAGATCCATACACAAACATTTGGAAAGAATTATCAAGTTCTAATATGTGCTTTCAAAATAAAGCATCAGTCTATCTCCAATTCACCCCACACATCAGCTGATGTGTTCTAAAAGATGGCTCATGCAAACTTTGCATATTTAAAGAAGTAGACAACTGTCAGTCTAAATTAGAATTTATTTTCTCATATTTGTCTCTTCCAACCTGTATCCCAATGATTGTGTACATTACCGGTGCACTTCTCCAACATTTCATAAAATATTTGAAGAAAATTTGTCTCCAGTTTATGGAATTCAGAAGAATTTCTCAGTAAGACATCAATATTTAGCTTGTGCCACTCCAAGTCATTTGTTCCAATACATTGAATGAAATATTGTATCAGTTCTATCTTTAAAAAAATGAGAACTCTGTGACAAAAATGTAAATTTTTCTGTACTCTAATAGGTTTTTTTTTTCTATTTTAGTTTTAAATAGCCAAAATTAAATCTCTTTTAGCACCAATAATTTCTTAATTATTTGGCATTTCCAAATGGCGAGGGAACAGAAGCCTAGCTACTATCACTTGATTTTAACTTTGAAAATGTTTTTGAGCATTAAAAAGTCCAGAAGCAAAAAAGTAACTGTATCAAGAAAGAAAAAGTTCAGACTGGGCATAAATCTGTTTTGGAGTATTTGCCTAGCATGCAAGGAAAAAAAAAAGATTATATATATATATATATATATATATATATATATATATATAGAGAGAGAGAGAGAGAGAGAGAGAGAGAGAGAGAGAGAGAGGGAGAGAGAGAGAGAGAGGGAGAGAAAATATGTTGGAACTCAAGCAATTCAGAATCCAGAATGTACATTCTGGGTGAATATGTGCAACTTCTTTATCAATAATGTGACTAAAAAATATTAGATAGTTATATTTTATAAAAGGTAAGAAAGAACAATCAAAATATCAAAATTAGGGTAAATTTTCTCTAGAAATTATTTAAAGAAAAGAGATTTACCTCTTAACAAAATTTAGTTTTGTTATATTCAAATTAATTGGAAAATTCATATGACGTTATTGCTTAAAGAGCTATTATCTTCCTACCTTGCTGTTACTTCTGGCCTTCTAGCAGCTACAGCAGTAGTTTTCCAATGGTTGTGTGCAAATTTAGAGTCCAGATTTTGATTTCTAAGTATAGTTTGTTAAAAAGAAGCTGAGCTATTTGGGGATTTATAGATTCTGCATCGTAGAGAGAAATAAGAATAGGCTTGAAAAGAGTTTCATCCTACCATAAAGTAACAAAATTCAAAGATGCAAGTAGTTGTGAAAGTTACAAAAAGTCCAGCCATTCTTTAATAGATTTGTCTATAACTAGTGTTTTCAAAAGGTTACAATTACCAAATTATTTATTCACTAGCCCTGGTACATATCAAACAATTCTGACATCACAGTAACCTTCAAGAACTAACATTTATTTTTCATTCCTACTACGTGTGTGCAGCTGCATCTTTGCTCAGCATTACTTTACAGGTCTTCTCCTCAGGGACCTAGTCTGAAGGGACATTCACACTAGGAGACCTGTACATTCTTGGGATGAAAGACAGAAGCAAGGAAGAGCAGGCTGTGCCATGAAACCTTAGATATGACCTTTCTCAGGTAGATTTGTATGCCATTAGGAAAACGAAATTTCACGAGTAAGTCTAACACTGCTTAGACAATCAAAGATATCCCTGACTATCATAATATTCAAAATAAAAAGAATCATGAAATACATAACAAGTGAATGTAGAACATGTTGAATTTTTAATGAAATATTTTAAAATGAGTGCTAATAGGCACACATATTTATTTCTTTAAATATAAGCCACTTCATAAAATGTAGATATGTGTTCTTTCATGGGCTTTACTTCTAATTTTGGAGATGGGTATGGAAGTACCAATTACTGTCAGTGGTAATGCATAAGAGAAAAAGAACGATTCAACATTTATTCACCACAGATGGTCATACCCTATGATGAAGCAGAAAAATGTTTTAACCATATATTTCAGAAGAAAAATTAGCAAGTATTCTAAGCAAAGGTCTGGTTGTGCTTCTTAGATTCCTATCCCTCAGGATTTAAAGCTTCTGTTTTACTTGCCGCAGTCTGGCTGGGCACAAAATAACCAAGCCACCACGAGGCACTTGTAGGTTCAAACAGGAACTACTTTATTGCCTGAATTCCACCTGCACTCCACACACACTCCCCGGGAACTCTCTCCGCTCTCCACGGGGCTCTGGGAGAACTCAACAGGAACACGCAAGAACTCAAAAGTAGCAGGTGCAGGAGGCAGCAGGAGCCGCCCTATTGTCAGACAACAGGGATCTATATACAACTGAATACACAGCCTGTTTCAATCCAGCATCATCCAGTCACAGCAATTATACACAGTTTAACTTAATTATCATCATCTTAATGGCTCGCTGGCATCACCTCTCAACCACTCCTTCTGGCAAAATGCCATGCGCCATCCCGACTCCACTTAGCTGTGGCTCTCAACACTTAGTAACATAATATTTAGGTGTAAGTACATTATCACTAAGTTCACAAGTCAGTTCAGTGCATCCTAATGCTAGGACAGAGGGTCAGGTAGCACCATCTGAACGAATTTGAAGAGGACATCCAAGTATAGAACAGGATGATAAAGCTAAAACAAAGGAGGAAGAGGCAGTCCTAAAAAGTCAAGCTAAAGACTTTTACTTCCAGGGAAAAAGTAGGCACACTTTTCCACTCTTTGTGTTAAATATAACTATGAATATTGTTTGTAAAATATACCATAAAACTCAGAAAGGCGGAGAGAAGAAAGTAGAAAGGATACAGGTAGGATCTTTGCCACCAGAAGAATGACACAGTGGCTGTTTCCTGTTTTCTTTTACCTCACATATATCAAGATTAGAGTCAGCCACCTGGAACCACCAACAGGTGCCAAAAATAAAAAAAATAGTCCCAACAAACACTTGTTCTCTGTGGCCAAAGGAAAGGAAGAGGGTCCACAGAACAACACAGAAAACTTTTAGACAATAATTGCTCTGTTGTCTATCAGCCAAATATGACTGAAAAATAAGCAAACTGTGGCTGTATTGTCATTCATGTTGAGAAAACCTGACTAGTTAGTCTAGATGGTCTCCATTTCCAGGTGCTGCACTCCTCCCACCACAGGTGATGTCAGAGAAGGGACTCTTCTCCTAGCTAGATAGTGAGGAAGTTCCTACTGCTGGAATGTGTAGGTAGAGTCACATGCAGAGCTTGCATTTCCACCCCTATCTGGAAATAAGAAAATGTCCCTCCTCCTCCACTGAGGGGGGGATCAGTGGAGGCTGGGTAGTGGGTGAAACTTGCACCCCATCTGTAGTCAGAAAAAGCTCTCTTGCCCGAGTGCCAACAGAGGCCAAGTGGGAAGTCCGAAATCTTACACCTGACAACAAGAAGTTGGTATTGTTTTCCTGTCAAAATAGCATCCGAAGGAGATTTCTAAAAGAGAAGGTTTTAATGAGATACCAAGATTCATAAAAGAGCAAAAATGATTAAAATCATCAGTTATATTAAGAAATGGGAAGATCTCAAGTTTAATGAATAGAGACAATCAAAGGACAGCAATTGGGAAATGATAGAGAAGTGGGATTACGAGACAAACTTTGAAGCAGCCATTATCATAAATATTTTAAACAATAATTATAACATACTGGGAACAAACAAAACAAAGTTTCAGTAAAGATAGAGTATATAAGGAATGAAATAAAAACTTTGGAATGAAAAAAAATGTAAGGGCTGAAATTAAAACCTCTCTACATGAGCTCAAACACAGTTTAAGAAACAGTGGCAATAATCAATGACTTTCCATACAGAACAATTACCCAATCTAAACAACACAGAATCAGGTGGGAAGAAAACAACAATTAAACCAGAACCTCAGTCAGGGACCCAGGGGACTCTTACAGAAGATCTAACGTTAAAAAGCATAAACAGACTCAAGACGCTTGGTTTAATAAAGCCCAAGAATCCATGCCACCACAGATCAGACTTACATTTCTAATCAATAAAGAGAAAGAATAAAGTTTGAAAACAGCAGAAAACAATAAAAACTAAAAATAGTGGGATACCACTATAATAACAGTGGTTTTTTCATTGTGAACAATGGAGGGTGCCACAGTCTCTGGCTGGGCACAAATCACGAGCCTCCACACAGCTTGTAGATTCAAACAGCAATTCTTTATTCCCGAACTCACACCGGCCTTTAGAATAGGGCTTATCCTGCTGCCTGAGTTCCTCTTGAGTTCTTAGGGGAAATCCACGTTCTCTGCCCAAATCCACCACTCATGGGCTTCTGTCTCCCAAATATATTGTCTGACCCTAAGAACTCAAGAGGAACTCAGGCAGCAGGATAAGCCCTATTCTAAAGGGGGAACACCCTAATCTCCTATTATGCTAAACCCGGGACACCCTAAACACGGATCCGCCCTGGTCCTTGAGCAAGGTCACCTTTCAGGAGTCCTTCCACTAGACAGCATGGGAGTAGCTGGCAAGGAAATTGTCATACCTACTTGGCTGATGGCTCCCAGCAGGAGGGCAAAAGGTTTTGGCTCTGTAGCTCTCTGACACTGAAGGAAAAAAAAAAAAAAACATTAACCCAGAATCCCATTTCCCATGAAAACATCCTGCAGGAATTAAGGAAGAAATAAATATATTCTCAGGTAAAAGAAATCTAAACCTGTTTACTTCTACCAGACATACAGTGAAAGAATAAGTAAAAAAGTGTCTCCAAAGGGAAAGGGCATGTTCAAAAAAAAAAAAAAAATCTATGGAATATCAATGTGGTAGACTGAATAATGATTCTCTAAAGATGTTCCTGTATTAATCAGAAGGGCTCTTAACATATATCTTATATGTTAAGAGCCCTTCTGATTATATGTTCATATATATGTCGTGCACAGTAATATAAACTTTTCATTTGTGATTATGTTAAGGTTAATAAATGGGGATATTGGACTTGAATGTTGTAATATTCATAAGGTATCATAACAAGGGTTCTTTAAAAAATAGGATCAGATTTTCTAATAGGAGATGGACAATGGACAAGCATGATTCTTGGGATATAGAAGGAAGGGGTAAAGAGCTGGTAATATAGGTCACCTCTAGAAGCTGGAAAAAAAAAAAAAGGAAAATATTTTTCCCCAAAGCTTTCAGAATGAACTCAGCTTTTGCATACTTTGATTTTAGACTTTTGACTTCCAGAATTGTAAGAGAATCAATTTGTTTGGTTATAAGTCACTAAGGTATGGCATTCAGTTACAGTAGGAGGGGGAAATGAATATAATCAAGAAAAAAGAACATCATAATCCCAAACATGTATAAATACAGTCAATTTTGCTTCTTTTGAATTTTCTTTACTATGATTCACATTGAAATGAAAATTCTAATGTTGTGTTATGTGGTTCTACATGTATGTAAAAAAATATTTAGGATAATTATGACAGCAGAGGGGAAAAGGATGCAAAAGGAGTAAAACTTCTTTGATCTTCTTGAACTTGCAAAATGAAAAATTCTATAGATATATCAAAATATAATAGGAATGAAACGTTCAAGTAACACAAATGAAGGCAAGCAAAAAATAAACAGAAAAATAAAAATCACATAACAAATATACTAAAATAAAATGGCAGATTTTATCCCTACTATATCAATAATGATTAAATGTAAATTTTCTAAATGTTTCATTTGGAAGACAGAGATCAGGAGAATGTACCAAAAAATATGACTCAACTTTATGCTGAAAGAAATACCCTTCTAATAGGCAGGTTAAAAGTTACAGGATAGAAAAAACATATCATGCAAACAATATTCAAAAGGATGAGTGAGTATATTAATCAGTAGACCAAAAGGACTACATAGTAAAGAAAATTGCTAGAATGGTATGTACATAATGATAAAAGCCTCAGTCTGCCAAGAGCACTTAGCAATTCTAGAAGTTAGCAATCCTAAATGTGTATGCCACCAACAACAGACATACAAAATATGTGAAGAAAAAACTGACAGAAGTAAAAGGACAATAAAAAAAATCCACAATGACATTTGGAGAGTTTAATATTCATTTTTGAATAATTGAAAGAACAACCACATAGAAAATCACAAAGATGCTGGGTAAGGTAAAACACACTTGTAATTCTAGCAACAGAGGAGCCTTAGCCTCTGCAATTTAGCAAGACCCTGTCTCAAAATAAAAAATAAAAAAGGGCTGGAGATGTTGCCCACTGGTAAACATTCCTGAGTTCAATACCAAATATTACAAAATAATAAAATAAATTAAATAATAATGATGATATTGAGATATTAAAAAAAACATAAAGAACTAACAGTAAACTGAGAAAACCTATGTAGTCCTATCTACTTATGGGGAGAAAAAAAAGCACCTAAGATAATTTAATACCTACTTGTATTTAAAAACTCTGGAAAACACAAATTCCTCCACTTAGAGCATCTATAAAAATTCTATAGCTCACAGGATCCTCAATGATGAAAAACTAAAGTTTCCCCCTAAGACTAGAAACTAGGCAAGACTGATCACATCACTTCTATCCCAAAGTGGGTAGAAATTTTAGCCAATGAAATAAAGAACTAAAACTTATATGACAAGAAAAAAATGTTATTCTTACTTATAAATGACATCATTATCTATTTTGAGAAGCTCAGCATATCTACATGTTAACCCTTAGAACTTACGAGTGAGTTGAATAATCTCATGATACCTGATGAACATAGAAAAATCAATTGTATTTTTATGTATTAGCTTGTATTGATATTAAAAATGAAGTAGATTCAGGATCACTCAACAAAAGGAATACTTACATGTGAACACTAATAAAATGTACAGGATGCTAAAAGCTATAAAAACATATTGAAAAAAGTCAAATAAAGCATATTATAGAGTTTAAGATTGAAATGTTATTCTCCCCTATTTCATATATACATTTAATGCAAGGCCTATCAAAGTCCCAGTAAAAATTTTTGTTGATGTAGAATTTATATGGAAAGGCAAAGAAAGTATAATAATTAAGAAAATTTTTATAACACAAATGAAGTCAAAGGAATCAGTCTAATTTTAAAATGCATTATGTAACTACAGCAATCGAGACCCTATTTTATTGACAGTGGAAAAGACACATACATCATTTGAAGAGAACCCAGAAAAAGACATATGAAAAGATACACAATTGATGTTTTTAATTTTAATTTGTTTTACATGACAGCAGAATGCATTACAATTCATATTACAAATATAGAGCACAATTTTTAATATCTCTGCTTGTACACAAAGTAGAGTCACACCATTCTTGTCTTCATACATGAACATGGGGTAATGATCTCCTTCTCATTCTACCATCTTTCCTACCCCCATGCACCCTCACTTCCCCTCCCTCCTCTTGACCCCCTCTAAAGTTCATCTAATCCTCCCATGCAACCCACAAACCACATTATGAATCAGCATTCTTAAATCGGAGAAAACATTCATTATTTGTTTTTATAGGATTGGCTAATTTCACTCAGCATGATATTCTCCAACTCCATACACTAACCTGCAAATGCCACGATTTTATTCTCTTTTATTGCAGAGTAATATTCCATTGTGTATATATGTCACATTTTTTCTTTATCCTTTCATCTACTGAAGGGCATCTAGGTTGCTTCCACAGTTTAGCTATTGTAAACTATGCTTCTATAAACATTAATGTAGTTGTGTCCCTGTTTTTAAATCCTTTGGGTATAGACCAAGGAGAGGGATAGCTGGGTCAAATGGTGGTTCCATTCCACTTTTCCAAGGATTCTCCATATTTCTTTTCATATTTGCTGCACCAATTTGCAGTCCCACCAGCAATGTATGAGTGTGCCTTTCCCCCCATCTCTTCACCAACACTTATTATTGTTTGTATTCTTAATAGCTACCATTCTGACTGGAGTGAGATGAAAAAAAAAAAAAAACTAGTAATAACAGGATCACATCTCAACATTGTAAAAGCTATCTATGCTAAGCCCCAGGCCAATAACATTCTAAATGGAGAAAAATTGAAAGCATTCCCTCTAAAACCTGGAACAAGACAGGGATGCCCTCTTTCACCACTTCTATGTAACATACTTCTTGAAACTGTGGCCAGAGCAATTAGGAAGATGAAAGAAATTAAAGGGATACAAATAGGAAAAGAAGAACTCAATTTAGCACTGTTTGCTGATGATATGATTCTGTACCTATAAGACCCAAAAAATTCCACCTGAAAAAATTTAGAACTAGTAAACGAATTCAGCAAAGTAGCAGGATATAAAATCAACACCTATAAATCAAAGGTATTTTTGTATATCAGTAAAAAATCCTCTGAAAGGGAAATGAGGAAAATTATTCCATTTATAATAGCCTCAAAAAAAAAAGAATACTTGGGAATCAACCTAACAAAAGAGGTGAAAGATCTCTACAACACAAACTACAGAACACTAAAGAAAGAAATTAAAGAAGACCTTAGAAAATGGAAAGATCTATCTTGTTATTGGATAGGCAGAATTAATATTGTCAAATGACCATACTACCAAAAGCACTATAGATATTTAACACAATTCCAATCAAAATCACAGTAATTTTATTCTTCAGAGAAATAGGAAATGCAGTCATGCAATTCATCTGGAAAAATAAGAGACCCAGAATAGCCAAAAAAGAGTAAAGCAGATGACATCATTATACCAGACCTCAAACTATACTACAGAGCAATAGTAACAAAAACAGCATGGTATTGGCACCAAAATAGACTTGTAGACAAATGGTACAGAATAGAGGACACAGAGACTAACCCACATAATTACAGTTATCTTATATTAGACAAAGGCGCCAAAAATATAATTGGAGAAAAGATGGCTTCTTCAACAAATAGTGCTGGAAAAACTAGAAATCCATAGGCAACAAAATGAAATTAAGTTCCTATCTCTCACCATGCACAAAACTCAACTCAAAATAGATCAAGGACCTAGGAATTAAACCAGAGACTCTGTGTCTAATAGAAGAAAAAGTGGGCCCAAATCTCTATCATGTCAGATTAAACCCCAAGTTCCTTAAAAAGACTCCCTTAGTGCAAGAATTAAAATCAAGAATTAATAAATGGGATGGATTCAAACTAAAAAGCTTCTTCTCAGCAAAAGAAACAATTAGTGAATAGAAAGCCTACAGTTTGGGAATAAATTTTTACTGCAAGCACATCAGATAGATCACTAATCTCTAGGATATATAAAGAACTCAAAAATCTTAATACCAAAAATTTTTTAAAAATCAATAAATGGGTTAAAGAACCCAACAGACACTTCTCAGAATAAGATATACAATCAATCAACAAATATATTCAAAAATATCCAACATCTCTAGCAATTAGAGAAATGCAAATCAAAACTCCTCCAAGATCTTGTCTCACAACTGATTTTTGACAAAGTTGAAAAGCAATTCAATAAAAGAAAGACTGGTGGTACTAAGGCAATTGGACATCTACTAACAAAAACAGGAATTTCACCGTTTTACTCCTGTATAAATATTAAATATTTAAATATTTTCTTTTTATGTATTTAAAATGAATCTTAGGCTTAAATACAAAAATGCAAAGCAATAAATATTTCAGAATAAACAAAACAGAGGAAAATCCTTAGGAAGCTAGACTTGACAAAAATTCTTAGACTCCATCAAAAACATAATTCATAAAGAGAAAAGTTATAAATTGGAATTGAACACAAATAAAGATATTTTCTCAGCAAAGGAGAAAAAGACAATTCACACACAGAGACAAGTGATTCAATAAGACAACTGACAAAGAAGTAATATTTCCCTGAAAAAGATATATACATGGCAAATAAACATATGGAATGGGTGTGAAATCATCAACTTATGATTTGAATACACCTCACCTCCAAGAAATGTGCTGGAATCTCAATCCCTAATGCAATATTGGGAAGAGGGTCCTTGAGAGATGCTTAGATCCTGTGGGCCCTGCCCCAAGAACAATTAATACCATTACATTATATAAAGAATTCTTGGGAGTGTGTAGTCTCTTTTGTTTTACACCTAAGGAATTGCTTTTCTCCTCTGAGTAGATGCAGCATTCAAGACACCCACTTGCAAACAGAAAATCAGTCCTAATCTCACAGTGCCTTGCTCTTAGAATTCAGCATACAGATTCTTGAAAATCTTGCATTAACTACCATGTAACCCAGCAATTACAAAACAAAAACATGTACCTGCAAAAACCTATACACAGATGAGTAGTGGTGCACACCTGTAATCCCAGTGTCTCAGGAGGCTGACGCAGGAGGATGGCAAATTCAAAGCTAGCCCTTTGAACTAGCAATTTAGGGAGGCCTTAAGCAACTTAACAAGATCCTGTCTCAAAACAAACAAACAAAAAAATTCTAAAAGGCTGGGGATGTGGCTCAGTGGTTGAGTGCCCCTGGCTTCAATCCCCAGTACCAAAAAAACGGGCAAAATCTAAAACAAAACAAACCCTGTATGCAAATGCTCATAACATCTGCATTTATTATGTTACAACCCCAAATTGTAAACACCCAGAGGTCTTTTAATAGATGAAAGTTTGAATAACTAGCATATTTTTATCTTGGAATATTCTTCAATAATAAAATGGATTGAAAGATTAATATACTCAATAATTTAGATGAATCCAGTGGCATTATCATTAGTGAAAGAAAGTCAATCTTCAAAGATCATATGATTTATGACTCCACTTTTATAACATTTTGGAGTGGTAGAATTATAGAAATTAGAAACGTTTGCCAAGAGTTAGGTAGAAGGAGGTGGCAGGAGGACATTGAGAGTGGTCACAGTCAACACCAGAAACCCTCGTGCTGATGGAAATGCCTTGTTTCTGTCAATATCTTGGTCATGATATTGTAGGATACTTTCAAAACAGTAACCTGGGAGAAACTGGTAAAAGTATATGAATGTCTCCATATTGTGTTTTACATGTGTATGTGAATCTAGTCATCTCAAAATAAAAAATTGAGTTAAAAGAAAAATGAAAAAGGCAGCAGAATACAACAGACAAAAGGCAGCAGAATACAACAGACACCAGAATGGCAATATGTAAATCAATGGATGTGTAACCGATGTGATTCTGCAATCTGTATACGGGGTAAAAATGGGAGTTCATATCCCACTTGAATCAAAGTGTGGAATATGGTATAACAAGAACTATGTAATGTTTTGAACAACCAACAATAAAAATTAAAAAAACAAGAAAAATGAAAATATGACAAAGGAAGTTGAGGAAGAGAATGGGCCCTTTGGCTCTGAAATTATCTTAACTTAATTCCTAAGAAACCATAGGTTAATAATTCAGATCCTGTAATTTTAACTGCACAAAACATATCAAAAGAAGTTCAGGTGGGGAGGGGCTGATCAACATCACGGTTAGGAGCGGGAATTCTGGTGTGCTATTGCACAGTAGGCTTGAGAAACCAGCCTCTACCTCAGAGCTAAGTCTGTCCAAGGAAGGGGGCGTGACCCTTGTCCTTGGAAAGACCCACAGAGCACTCCTAGGCACATACCCACCCTGCTGAGTTGTTTATCTACAAATAACAGGAGAGATGTGCCATGCCAGGTGTCCCTGACTCAGTCAGGCTAGGTGAGGACCCATAGCAACTCCCTAGCAACCACCAATCAGCATGAGACAGGGAAATACCTGGGATGCCAGATGATCTTCCCAGTAGTTTATGGTGGTTGATAACATGTTGGGAAACCATGTAGTTCAGCACGTACTCCCCTCCGTGGCTTAAACCAATCAGTTCAAACGAATCCCCTTCTTGTACTAACCAATCACCCCTACCCAATTTATTCCCGCCAGTGAATGTGCTAATCATGTTTTAGAGTTGTTTTATGATTTTCCTGAGGTGTGTGATAATTTGCTAAGAGATGCTATCATGTATGTGAAGTCCCTGCCTTCCCCAAAGAGTGTATAAAACTGCTGCAAACCCTGGGCTTGGGACCTCTCTCAGCATCACCAGTTGCTGTGTGTGTGTGCAGAGGACCGAGCTACCTCGCAATAAACAGCTCTTTGCTGCTTACATCAATCTTATTCTCTGGTGGTCTTTTGGGGATCCCAAATTCGAGCATAACAGGCTGACTGTAATGTTACAATAAAGCACTCACATTTCAAAAAGCTAGAAGAAAGGATTTTGAGAGTTTTCAGTATAAAGAAATGATAAATGATTGACATAATTTAAACATTATATAATGTATACATTCATTGAAGCATTAGATGGTACTCCATTAATGAGTATGATTTTATGTTTCTATGTATTAGTAAAAATGTAAGTTTAGGAATACAATTTGAATAAAGTATAAAAACAAAAGTAAAAAGCTAAATCCTGAAAAAAAATGAAGAAAATATTAGACTCATTATGATAATAATTTTATAACCACTAAATATATTTAATAAAATTCTATTTTATCTATTTTATTTTTGACACTGCTGGAGATCAAACCCAGGGCCTTGCATATTCTAGGCAAGTGCTTTCCCACTGAGCTACATCCCTAGCCCCCTTCTAATTCATACAAAAATTATAATAACTTGGTTTATTTGATGCTTTTTTAAGCAAAAAAAAGAGTATGTTAGGTTTGTTATTATAAAAATATACTTAAATATGTAAATTTGATATAATAAGCTTAAGAACAATAGGTAAATATCCAGAGATCTTTATTTTATTAAATTCTCAAGTGTTGAACTGGCTGTTTAAATGTTTAGGAGAATATCACTTAATAAATGTAAGTCAATATTAAATAGAGTTTTAAATAACAAGGTTTGCAGGTAGTTGGTTTCATCTCTTATACACTCCTGCTCATGATGAATTACAAAGTGTGGCTAACATCCAGGACTTCCTAATTTTGTAGCAGGATTAAAATATTTCATCTTTCTTTTGGTTTCTTGTCCCATTTCCTTACATTCTCTTTATTGTGAGTGAGTATAATTTCCTCCACAATACTCATGAAATTTCATAAAGGGACTAAGGTAATATAGAAGACTGAATTGATAAATCCAACTCCCATGGATTAGAGAAATAATCCACTACAAAGCGTCAGTAAAAATTTGAAACATCCCAGTCATCAAAGACTGTGCAGAGAGAAGCCTCAGACTAGTAAAGTTCTCAGGTCTTTCCTTGTGGCCTCAGATTCACTCAGCCAAAAGGCACGTGTGAGTTTCTGAGTAAGGTAGCCTCTAGCTCATGTCCCATGCAACATTTCTCATACAGAAGGGACATATTTTGATTTTAACACATTTCCATTTTAAACTCTGATATTAGTTGCTGCATCGTTTTCTGGGGAGCTGTGTCCCACAAACATCAATTTAAAAGCATATTTGACTAGGGAACCTCCTTCCTTTTCTGGAGGTACCCCTTGAAGGAGAGGACTCTCTGAGTACCTGTTGCAATAATCAGATGGATTTTTGTGCCTTTATCCATTTATCATGTCAATTACTTAGAAATGATTTTCTTTTCAGTACTGGGGACTGAACCCAGTGACATTCCATTATTACCATTGTATAACAATAATATCACCCAAAATCTAACTCCACACTAATGACTATTCTTTGTGTTTTGGGGTGTTCCTCTACATACGTAGTTATTCCATTCTGATTTAATTCTTGATTCCAGAAGGCAACAACAGTTAAAGATGAACTTCAAATTGTTTCAGATTCCACTCTCCAGTCTGAATGACTCTCTCAAGATCTTGTATATCTCATCTTCAAGATCAGATGGTCCTACCCAATGATTTCTATTGAGGTCTTGATTTATACACTCTCAGACTCTTGTCTTTCATGGAAAGCAATCTCTGATACTTTAGGGAACTTTCCAAACATTATCTCCCATTCAACTCATCAATAGACAGCTCATGATTTACAAGAAACAAATTTAAAAGACACCCATCTTAATTGAATCTTATTTCCTTCTAGTGATTTGTCAGATAGTCTAAATTGATACTCTAGATTTCAAAACTGACCAAGTAATCAGGTGGATCTTTTTGCCTTTATCTATTTATCATGTCAATTACTTAGAATTGATTTTCTTTTCAGTACTGGGGATTGAACCCAGTGACATTTCAACACTGAGATACATCTGAAGTCCTTTTTTATTTTTTATTTTGAGATAGGATCTCACTAAGTTTTTGAGGGTATCTCAGATTTGCTGAGGCTGGCCTTGAACTTAGAATCCTCCTGCTTCAGCCTCCTAAACTGCTTGGATTACAGGTGTATGTCACTATGCCCAGCTGATAAAGTCTCTTTTATTTCCTTTTCATTTGGCACTTTCATGATGTGGCATAAATAATGAGTGAAACAAACTCTTCAAAAACTCAGTTATCAGATCTGATAAGTGGTGTATAGTATATCATATTATTGGTTTAATTTAGTAGCATTCTCATCTATATAACCTTAAAATGACATGAATTAGAGAAAAGTGAATTATTTTGCTACAAGGAGTCACATACAAAACAGTATGCTGTGATTTTATGTGGTTGTTGATATATTTCATAAGCATGTATTTTTGGCATCTCCTCTATTAATGATAATCAGCTCATTAATTGCAATGTCTATTAATATTTCTGTGTGCAGTTCATAGTGATGTCCAGATAAGATACTTCTGGACTGAAAATGTACCAGGATGTGATTCTCCAGCTGACATTCCTAATTATAGTCAGACTAGACTGATTACATCCCTCCCAGACATATTTAAAAAGCCTCAAATCTACAAGCACATTTTGTTTGGACAACTAATAAATAGCAGTGACAGATGGAGAAGACTGCTGTGTAGCAATTGGGAAAATAAGAGGCTGAGGAGAGCATTTGAAAGAGGGGGTTTTGGGGGGGAGGGGGAGGAAGAGAGTATGGGGGCAGAAAAGGTAGTGGAATGAGATGGACATCATTACCCTAAGTACATGTATGACTGCACATTCGGTGCAATGCTACATCATGTACAATCAGAGAAATGAAAAGTTGTGCTGCAATTGTGTACAATGGATCGAAATGCATTCTGTTGTCATAGATACCTAATTAAAATAAATAAATTAATTAATAAAAAGAGGAGATTCATGAGTGTGTGAGTTACCTGGCTCAAACATACCTGTTCCACCTGAAACTTCTACATTTCATTTCATGTCTACTCTACCCTTCAATTTGTTCAAGCCAGAAACTGAACTTTTTTCTTCTTTCAATACCCCAGATCAAACCAATCTGGGAATCTGTTATGGTTTGGATGTGAGGTGTTTCCCAAAAGCTCATATGTGAGACAGTGCAAGAGAGTTCAGAGAGGAAAGGATCCGGTTGTGACAGCTTTAGCCCAATCAGTGAATTAATCACCTGATGCGATGCGATTGAGTGGTAACTGAAGGCTGGTAGGGTGTGGCTGGAGGAGGTGGAGCATTGGGGGGCGTGGCTTTGGGGTATATAGTTGTACCTGGCAAGTGGAGATCTTTCTCTCTCTCCTTTCTGATCACCATGTAAGCTGTCCCTCCACCACATTCTTCTGCCATGTAACAAGAGGCCTTACCTGGAGCCCTGAGCAATAAAATGGGCTGTCAATGGACTGATACCTCTGAAACCATGAGCCCTCAAATAAACATTTCCTCCTCTACAGTTGTTCGGGTCAGATCTTTCAGTCACAGCAGGAAAAAAAAAAAAATTGACTAAAACAGAATTCTACTTGCTCTTCAATTTCAGTCAAACCCTATTTAAAACCATATTTCTTTCTGCACTGCTACCATCTTGTCTGAGTCATTTTACTGCTTGCCTGAAGTACTATAAAAATCTCCTAAAACAAATCCATTCTTTCCTTGTTCCTACCAAACAGAATTCTGATTGATTCTTTTAAACTGTAAAATGCTGTTGTTATTCTTTCAGCATTTTTGACTCAAAAAACATCCCACTTCCAAGGAGATCCTGCATCACATATTCCTTTGACTTCTCTCTCTTTCTTCCTCTATTCCATGGACACAAGTCTCCTCATTCCCTTGAGCAGAGCAAGTCACTCCCATCCTGGGTCCTTGTTCCCTCCCCCTCCTTCAAGCCTTGATTAAGCCTCACCTGGACTGTTCTTTGTAATGGTGTAATCTGTTACAGCCCCCAGTCCAGCAGCATCAATCTCCTTGACATTGCTTTTACTTTTTTCATCTTTCCCCACAGGCTTAACTGTCTTTTATTCTAATATAACCTAAAATCTAACTCCACACTAATGACTATTCTTTGTGTTCTTTTGGCCCCCCTCTACCCCAGTTATTCCATTCTGATTTAATTCTTAGTGTCAGAATTTATTGACATTAATGTTAATCAGTATCATTTTCCCCTATTAAAATGTAAACTCCCAAGGACAGGAATCTGTTTACTTTATTCTTCCATTTAGCCTAAACTTTTAGACTAGTATCTGAAGCTCAATAAAATGTGCTCAATGAATGAATTAATACAATTTAGTTATTTGTTTATAAACAACCATACTAAACCAAAAACATCTGCAGTGCACTTGGCCTGGCATTAAGCCCTAGGGGGGGAAAGTAGAGATAATAGATGATAGATACGTGAACAAGAGAAAGTAAGTCTATTGAGGAGACAGACTTTGAATGAATAACAACATTGTGATGCTGAGAGAATGTGAGTGCATATCCATGGATGTCCATATTAGATGATAGAGGTCGACACCCCCTTCCTTCTTGTTTCCCAACTAGAGCTTTGGTACCATTCTTTAATCATGTGTCACTCCACCTTCCCCAGACGTCTTGCTATGATTGTTACAGAATAGATACACAGGATTTAAATGTTATCAAGGACCACCTGATGTGAACTACGAGAGGCAAAAATCTCAGTGCAAAAATACCTAGTGATCTTGAAAAGATTCCCATTATATCAGAAGGTAGGCTCTGCAGTATGATACCCACAGGCAGGAAGAAGATAAGATCATGGATTGACAGCGTAGGAGAAGACAGCCTTTGAAACTCAGATTTTTGCCTTCTCTTTCTTCCCTGTCATTCCCAGCTGATTATTTAGGAATGCAACTTGCTTTGGAGATGTTAAAATTGGGAAAACGTAAAATATAAAAGCTGTATTACGTTAGTACATTGCTTGAACTCATCAATAATTATATCATATGTTTAAATGATGCCAAGTACCGTTGTGAAACAAATAATGTATCTCTAAATATTAAAACTAAACTAGCCTGTCTTCAATTTTCCCTGTTGATTCCATACAGAACTCGGTCACTAAAGGGAAGCTCCAGCTATTTGGAAGAGGCACAGAAAGCTGCTCAGAAAATAAGTTATTCTGAAAAACAATGGCATATTAGCCCACTTTCTCCAGAGAAACAGAGCCAACAGGATTGTATAAAGTAAGAGGGGATTTATTAGATTGACGTACATGATCAGAGGGTGAAGAGTCCCACAATGGCCATCTGCAGGCTCCAGAGCCTGGAAAACAAGAAGCTGCTCAGTCTAAGAAGCCAGAAGCCTCAGAAGGAGAGAGAGAGAGAGGAGAGAGAGAGAAGAGCCAATGATACAGCCTACTCCTGAGGCCGAAGGCCTGAGAGCCCTCTAGAGAGACACTGGCACCATTCTGCCTTCAAAGGCTGAAGACTCTGGAGTCTGATTTCCACAGGTAACAGAAGCAGCGAAACAGGCTCCTTCTCACGAAGGGTCAAGTGTGCATACACATCAGCCTCCCCTTCTTTCACTTTTTGGCTCCTTCAGGGCCCTTAGCCTACTGGATAGTACTGTCCACAGTCAGGGTGGGTCTTCCCCACCCAATTGGCTAGCTCACATACCAGTTTTCCTCACAGACGCACCAAGAAGTCGATTTTATTGACTTCTGAGGCATCTCTCAATCCAGTCAAGCTGACAACCATAACTAAGCATCACACATGCTCAGATGCATTTTGGAAAAGAGGAAGGAGCAAGGCATTCCAGGAAAAGGAGGGGGCTTAACCAAAGGGACAACAGGCAAGAAACAAAACAAGGCATGTGGAAGAATGAGCTGGATGTTTGGTGCTCCCAGGGCTCAAAATCACTGAGGAAGTACATTATTCTAATACTCAAAGAGAATCTTCACCTTCCTCCTCTCCTAATGTATGATTTCCCTCAGAGACCTAATCTGAATCTACAGATCAATTTGTGTATCTTTTTGCATTCTCAGATTTGTAGCATCATCTCTTACTTGAAGTGACTTCCAAGCCCAAAGATACAAACATCTTTTAGACAGTTAAAAATTGAACCCGGGTACGGTGGCACACACCTGTAATCCCAGTGGCTCAGGAAGCTGAGGCAGGAGGATCCCAAGTTCAAAGCCCGTCTCAGCAATTGAGCGAAGCCCTAAGCAACTTAGTGTCAAAATAAAAAATAAATAAAAAGAATTGGAGATGTGGCTCAGTGGTGAATTGCCTCTGGATTCAACCCCCCAATTAAAAAATATTAGCCTATAATTCAGTGTCCCAACTTTTTTGAAAATAAAATGTCTAAATGCATTGGTATTCTCTTATTCATCCCCTGTAATAACATTTCAAATCATTCAAGATTTTCTTCGAGGAAGCAGACTTTTCTTTTAGACTCAACTTTGGTTTTAAATATTGTTCTTGGCAGGTTCCCCGCCCCCAACCTCTCTGGCAGTTCTTTGCATGATTCATTTTCTAGGTACCCTGCATTTTTCTTAAAACACTGGTGTTGTCACTTCTCTTCCCATCGTTCCTGAAATCAGTTCACTTAGACTCTCAGTCTCCACTGGAACATGTTTGAAAACTCCTAAGTTACTATCTGCTTGTCTGACCTTTCCTTCCATTCTCTGCCCTACCGACTCAAAGCCTAATGGGCATTGACTCCCAGACATGTTGTTACTGTATCAGTCCCCATTTTCTAGATTGATTTTATCATTTTCTTTCCAAAATATATTGTTCCTGTCACCTCAATTTTATATTTCTATAACTTTCAGGGCACCTGGTTCAAATTTTGACAGTATCTATGATTTCTTTCTCCTTGTATTTTTTATTTGTGTGTAATCAATTCCCACATTTGGTCTCCTAGGCTTGAAATTATCTCTTTCTCTCCTCATCTACCAATTCACTGATACTTCAACAATATTTACTTTCACTCTCTAACTTGCTCCAATTAGGAAATTCCTTTAACAGGAAGACAGAAGATGACATGTACTTACTAACTCACAAAACATTTTACCTTGCAAAAGACAACTTTATCTCAATACCTTAAGTGGCCTCTGATGCTCCCTAGTTCACTGTTTAGAACTAGCCACGTGGTGGTGCCTGTATGCAAAAGGGTTTGGAAGTTATAGACTTTTGTGTGTCCTAGAGAAAAATGAATCCGTTTGTTAAACACTTTCTTTCAAACACATTTATATATGAATTGTTGAAATCTATTAATAAGAATTATCGGAGGTGATGTCAGCATGAAGGTAGGACTTTCCATCATTCATCCCCCTTCAGTATCAGCAATTTTAACCATTATCCATACATGAAAATATCTTCAAAGAAGTTTAAAAATTTTAAAAAAAAAGAGAGAGAGGAGAGTTCATAGCACCCAAGTATGACACAGAAAACAGGATTGCATGGACAGAGATACTCTCTGCTTGAGTGAAGGAGAAGAAAATGAGCAACAGATTTTGCCTTGAATCCTGGAATCGGACCTACTCTAATAAAACCCAGCAGTGGGCAGGCCCTGTGGCCCTGTGCTCCAGACCAATACCCTCAGAATGAGAGTCTCCAGGCCCATTTCAATACCAAGTAGGATCCTGAACTCGATTTCCAGACTATAATAACAGACACAGGCTCCAAACCAGCCCCAAACTCCAGATTATTCCCTGTGCCTCCAGACTCCAGAGGATTCCTGGTCCAGACCTTCTCCAACAGACTCAGGGTTCAGGTCAACCCAGGTAGACACTGATACTAGGCCGTCAAACATGGATTATAACTCCTAATCACTCCTGTAGAACCAAATCCCAACTCAGCCTCATAAACCCAGAGCCCAGAGTTGCTCCCACGGACTCAGGCTCCAGGTCTTCCCCAGAACCAGACCAGACCTCGTGCACTCCAGCTCCAGACCACGGGACCCAGGCTCTAGGCTAGTATCAGTGTCTGGCCAGCCCCTATAGACTCAGGCTTAAAGAGCACCAGGGGGCAAATTCAGAGCTATGTAAATTATTACAAATTACCAAACAAATTCTAGCCCGAAAAGTGAAATCAATGAATGGGAAAAAAATGAGAGAGCATAAACAGCAATCTTAGGTGAAAGAAAGAATCTCTTCACTCAAAGACAGGTGTATGAAATAAAGAGTCAAAGGAGAAAATGAAGAATGAAAAGGAATAAAAAGCAACCTGAGGATTTATGAGACAGTGTCAAAAGAGTGAATATTTAATTCATAGAAGTTCATCAAGGGGAAGAGAAAGACAAGAGTTGAAAGCTTATTAAAAGAAATAATAGCAATAAATGTTTCAAATTTCAAGAAAGTTAAAAATATCCACGTACACGAATATCAAACATCTCCAAATTGGATATAATCACATCAAGGCATATTGTAGTTAAAATGTCAAATATCAATACCTAGACATGACCATGAAAGCAGCAAGAGAAAGCTAGCAAATAACAAATAAGGGCATTTCAACAAACAGAGTAAGTGTATTTCTCCGTAGACATTAAGACTGGAGAGGTATTTCCATTTTTATCTCGAATTCTGCTAATCTGAGTCTTCTCTTCTTTTTGATTAGTTTGGCTAAGGGTTTATCGATCTTGTTTATCCTTTCAAAGAACCAACTCTTTGTTGCATTGATACTTTGTACTTTTAAAAAATTTTTCAATTTCATAGATTTTTTATTTTAATGCCTGTCTTCTACCGGTTTTGGTGTTGGTTTGTTCTACTTTTAGAGCCTTGAAGTATAGTGTTAATATTATTTACTGGTTATGTTTATATTTTTTGTAATGCAAGTGTATTTATGGGGTATCTCTGTATTTTTTTAATGTAGGAACTCAGAGATGTAAAGTTTCCTCTTAGAACTGCCTTAATATTGTCTCAAAGACTTATATTGATATATTGTGCCACTATTCTCATTTGTTTCTAAATTTTTTTTTATTTCTCCCCTGATTGCTTTTGCTATCCATTTGTCATTCAAAAATGTATTATTTTAATCTGCAGATGTTAGAGTGTGCTTTGTATCTTATCATTTATTTCTAATTTTATTCTATTATGATCCAACTGGATATTAGAAATTATTTTTATTTTGTTGATTTTGCTAAGATTTTCTTTCTGACCTAAAATATGATTTATTATGGAAAATGTTCTGTGGGCTGCTGAGAAGAAAGTGAAAGTACTTCCTTTAAAAACGGGAACAAGACAATGATGCTGCTCTCACCACTCCTATTCAACATAGAATACAAATGGCCAACAAGTACACATATAAATAAAAATGTTCAACATCTCTAGCAATGAGGGAAATGCAAATGAAAACTACATGGAGATTCCATCTCACTCTAGTCAAAATAGCAATGATCAATAATGCAAATAACACTAAGTTTGGGCAAGAATGTGGGGGGAAAGTACACACATGCATTGGACTTTAAATTACTGCAACCACTTATAAAAGCAGTATGGAGGTTCCTCAAAAAACTAGAAATTGCACTGCCATAGCACCCAGATATTTTACTCCTTGGTATATTTCCAAAAGGTCTAAAATTAGCATACTATATGAACACAGCCATATCAATGTTTATAGCAGCACAAATCACAATAGCCAAACTAAGGAACCAATGTAGTTGCCTTTCAACAGGTAAGTATATAAAGATAATGTGGCATATATACACAATGGAATATTATTCACCATAATAAAAAAGAATAAAATCCTAGCCTTTGCTGGTAAATGGATGGAAATGGAAACTATCATGCTAATTGACAAAAGCCAGGCTCACAAAGTCAAATGTCTTCTCTGATATTTAGAATATTTTTCAAAATAAGGTGGGGGGGTGAAGGGGATTTCATCAAAATAGAAGAGAGATCAATGGAATAGACAAAAAGATTTAGGGGGATGGAGGAGGGATGGGATAAGGGAAGCCAGTGAAATGAATCTGATTTATATTTGAGGTAGTTATTGATAGAAATTTAAATTTCTTATGTACCTATATGAATATACCACAGTAAATTGCATTGTCATGCATATCCATAAGACCCTAATTTAAAAAAAAAAATAAATAGCAGAAAGATCAGTACAGTAGAAAGAATAAATAGGGGTAGGGAGGAGGGGAGGACTGAACATGAGCAAATGATATTTTATGCTCTTATGTTAAAATGAACCCTAATGTTATATATAAATAAAATAACCAATTTAAAAATAGCCAACTAAAAATTTCCTGGAGCAGCAATCATTTGAAAAGGAAGAAGAAAAGATTTTCCCCAAACACAGAAAATCTAAGAAAGTTTAACATAAAATCTGTCTGAGAGAACTGCTAAAAGGAGTTCTTCAAGCTAAACAGGTGCTAACTCAAACACATTTGAAGGTACAAAATTCATTGGTAAAATTAAATAAAGTGAATTTAAGAATACTTAAATGGTGGTGCATGCCTGTAATTGCAGTGACAGGGAGGCTGAGAAAGGAGAATCACAGTTTCAAGGCCAGTGTCATCAACTTATTGAGGCCCTAATCAATACTAAGACCCTGTCTCAAAAAAATAAATAAATAAGCAAACAAGCAAACAAATCAATAAAGATAAAAATTTGCAAAATAATCAGAAAACTAACAAAAGGGCAATAAGTCAATGTCTATCAATAACTACCTTGAATATAAATGGATCAAAATTTTTCATCTATAGATAGAGTGGCTGGATAGATGTTAAAGGAAAAAAAAACAATAACAAAAGTTCCAACTATATTCTGCCTACCAGAAACTCACTTTAATTTTAAGAATATATACGGCTAAAAGTGAAGGGGATTGAAAAAGATATTCCATACAAATGGAACTCACAAAAAGAGCAAGCATAATTAGGCTTCCATCAGGAGGCCATTATATAATGATAAAGGGATCAACACCTCAAGAGGTTATAAAAATTATAAATATATATGCACCCAACATTAGAGCACCTAAGTATGTAAAGCAAATGTTAATAGATAAAAAGGGGAATAGAATGTAATACAACAATAGTTAGCAACTTTAATATTTCAACAGAGAGATCTTCCTGACAGAAAATCAATAAGGAAGCATTAGAATTAAACCACACACTAGAACAAATGTACCTAACAGATATACTCAGAAAGGCCCATCCAATGACAGCAAGGAAGACATTCTTCTCAAGCACACATGAAAAA
The DNA here is from genome assembly GCF_048772815.1 of Callospermophilus lateralis. Classification (NCBI taxonomy): domain Eukaryota; kingdom Metazoa; phylum Chordata; class Mammalia; order Rodentia; family Sciuridae; genus Callospermophilus; species Callospermophilus lateralis. Next base: position 104,003,527 of record NC_135313.1, on the reverse strand, counting down.
TTCTCCAGGATAAATCAGACATTATGTCATAAAGAAGTCTTAACAAATTTGAGAAGATTAAATCATTCCAAGTATCTTCTCTGACCAAAATGGTACAACTTTTTAAATAATAACAAGTGGAATCTCAGAAAATATTCAATCATATAGAAGTTAAACAACCTCCTCCTGGACAATCAGTGGGTAAAGGATGTAAAAGTAAAAGATTAAAATATCTTGACCCACATGAAAATGGAAATGTAACATACTACCTATTATGGGATACAGCACAAGCATTTTAAAAACATAACTGTTCAGTAAATGCCTACATCATAAAAGAAGAAAGATCACAAAAAAGCAAGCTAATATCACACCTGAAGGAATTAGAAAAGCAAAAACATACTAAGCCCAAATTTAACAGAAGGCAAGAAATAATAGACAGCAGAGCAGAAATAGAGACTTGAAAAAGAGTAGAAAAGAATAATGACACTCAGAGCTTTTGACTTTTTTAAAGATAACCAAATTAATAAAGCTTTAGCTAGATTAATGAAGGAAAAAAAAGGACAGGAGATCCAAGATGGCCAGCCAGAGGGAGCAGCATTCTGCATTGCTCTGTGACCTGGGACTCAAGTTGTGAGAATACTGTTTCTCTGCAAGCAAAAATCCTGCTCCCAGCTCCCACGTGGGAATCATGGCCACTGTGCCCATCCAGGGTTCCCAACTACTTGCCCATTCAGGACTACCAGGTACCTCCCCACCAGGGCAGAAATTACCAATATGATTTCCACGCAGAGCACTTGACAGCTTCCCACATGCAGAAACTCTGGCTGCGACTCTCATGTGGACTCCCATCTATCAACATAGGGTTCCCCATTGCCGCCATCTTGGGACTCTGCAGCAGCTGAGATAGTCCCCTATATGCAGTAGCCTGCCTACACCTGGGAACTTCACATAGGCTCTTAAGTCAGCCAAAAGCCACACACTGCACTCAACACAGCTCCTGGCTGAACTCATCTTCCAACGCCATCACTCCACTACCCACATCTGACCTGGCAGCCTACCACTGAAAGAAGGTGCCTCCATCTTGGGTCACCTTCATCACCATCTTCAAGTGGGGGACAACACCCAGTTTGGAGCTCTGGCTGGCCAGGTACCCAGTTTTTAACTCCCCTTCTCCCCAGCAGCCACTACCCCAGCACAGTGACACCCTAGTTACCTTCATCATCCTGAGGACAGAGATACCAGCTAACAACAGATGACTCGACCTATTGGATGAGAAGAAAAACAAGAAAGATAAGGATTTCCAACCAAAACAATCCTGTTTCTTTCTTCAAGATTTTTTTCCCCCTTTTCCTCTATATTCGCCCGCCCTCACATTCCCAACACATGTGAAACCAAGTACTTTGCATGAATTAGGATTTTGAGGACTGGGACATCTAAATAGGATATTACAGCTGTGTTGTATATTCTTTTTTTTTCTTTTAATCTCACCATTTTCTACTATTTTAACATTTTTAATTTTTTTTCCAAGTATATATGTGTGTTTGTTTTAGGTACTCTATTGCCTTCCCACTAATTTGTCTACATAAAATTACTTCCTCTCCCTTCTCCTGTTACTAATCTTCCTCTTTATATTTCTCTTTCAAATGTCCTAAGATATAACAACTCTATATCCTCATCTCCTACCTCCTCAGCATATCATCTTCTTTGTCCACCATCAGAAACTGTAAACCCTTTTACAAACCTATTGAGTATATTGTAGATAATGACTAAATTCACCATTTCTGTATATTGTGACCAAACAGTAAACATCTTAATAGCAAACATTTGTTTTCAGGTTGCATACTGTTTATATTAGGATCTGATAACATTGTCTTTCACCTTGAAGGAGAAGTGATGGATCCCTACAGGGGCACTATAAGCCTATAGGGTAAAAATAGTAACATTTGAGATCCACAGTGCTAGAGGGAAAACACACAAGCATTATGAAAAGGCAAGGGAAGAAAGTGCCCCAAACATATCAAGATACCACATTATTAGAATTCATGGGCAGCACAGCAGAAGAAATGACAGAGAAAGAGTTCAGGATGTACATAATTAAAATGTTCTGTGAGTTAAAGGATGATATAAGATAGCAAATACAGGTAGCAAAAGATCATTTTGACAAGGAGCTACATAAACAAATACAGGAAGCAAAAGATTACTTCAATAGGGAGATACAGGCTCAAAAAAAAAAAAAAAACAATCAAACAGAAATCCTTGAAACAGGACCTCAGACAATGAAGACAAAATATATATATCTTTAAAAGAATGTAGACCACACATTGAAAATGGTAAGAAACTGTGAGCAGGTTATTCAAGAAATATGGGATAGCATAAAAAGACCAAATTTAAGAGTTATTGGGATAGAGGAAGGCATAGAGTGCCAGACCAAAGGAATGAGCAATCTAGTCATTAAAATAATATCAGAAAATTTTCCAAAAATGAAGAATGAATTGGAAAACCAAATTAAAGAGGCTTACAGAACACCCTATGTACAAAATTATAAAATATCTACCCCAAGGCACATTATAATGAAAATGCCTAATGTACAGAATAAGGAAAGAATATTAAAAGTCATGAGAGAAAGGAATCAGAGAACATATAGAGGGAAAACAATTAGATTATGTGCAGATTTTTTAACCCAGAAAACTAGAAGATCCTGTAACAACATGCATCAAGCTCTGAAAGAAAATGCATGCCAACCAAGAATCATGTCCAGCAAAATTAAGCTTTAGATTTGATGATGAAATAAAAACCTTCCATGATAAACAAAAGTTAAAAGAATTTACAACTCAAAAGCCTGTACTACAGAACATCCTTGGCAAATATTCCATGAAAAGATATTGAAAAACAATGAAAATCAGCAAAGGGAGGTATTCATTATAGGAAAAAGTAATCAAAGGAGAAACCAAGTTAAGTTAAATACCAACAACAAACAAAAATGGGTGGGAATACAAATCATGTCTCAATAATAACCCTGAATATTAATGGCCTAAACTTATCAATCAAAAGATATAGACTGGCTAATTGGATTTAAAAAAAAAAAAAAAAGAACAACAATATGCTGCCTCCAAGAGACTCATTTCATCAGAAAAGACATCTACAGACTGAAGGTGAAAGTTTGGAAAAAATCATACCACTCATGGACTGTGGAAGCAAGCAGGAGTTTCCATCCTCATATCAAAGAAAGTAGACATCAAGCCAAAGTGAATCTAAAGGGATAAAGAAGGACATTTCATACTGCTTAAAGGAAACAATAATCAACAAGACATAACAATAATAAATTTATATGCCCCAAGCAATGGAACGTCTATGTTCATCAAACTCTTCTCAAGTTCACAAGTCATGTAGACCACAATGCAATAATTCTGGGTAACTTTAACACACCTCTTTCACCCCTGGATAGATATTCCAAACAAAAGCTGAAGAGGGAAACTATAGAACTCAATAATACAATCAATAACTTAGACTTAAGTGACATATATAGAATATTGCCTCCTTCAATGAATGAATACACTTTTTTAGCAGCACATGGAACCTTCTCTAAAATAGACCATATATTAGGCCACAAAGCAACTCTTAGCAAATATAAAAAAGTAGAGATACTACCCTGAATTCTATCAGGTCATAATGGAATGAAATTAGAAATAAATGATAAAATAAGAAATAAAAGCTACTCCAAAACCTGGAGACTAAATAATATGCTATTGAATGAACAATGGGTTGCAAAAGACATCAAGGAGGAGATTAAAAAATTCTAAGAGGTGAATGAGAACACAGATATGACATATTGAAATCTCTGGGACACTATGAAGGCAGTACTAAGAGGAAAGTTCATTGCATGGAGTTCATTCCTTAAAAGAAGAAAAAGTCAACAAATAAATGACCTAACATTACACCACAAATCCCTAGAAAAAGAAGAGCACATCAACACCAAAAAAGACAGGAAATAATTAAAATTAGAGTTGAAATCAATGAAATTGAAACAAAAGAAACAATTGAAAAAAATTGAGAAAACAAAGTTTGTTCTTTTTTTAAGTTTTTATTTATTTTTTATTTTTTTATTATTGGTTGTTCAAAACATTATAAAGCTCTTGATATATCATATTTCATACATTTGATTCAAGTGGGTTATGAACTCCCATTTTTACCCTGTATACATATTGCAGAATCACAACGGTTACACATCCACATTTTTACATATTGCCATACCAGTGTCTGTTGTATTCTGCTGTCTTTCCTATCCTCTACTATCCCCCCTCCCCTCCCCTCCCATCTTCTCTCTCTACCCCATCTACTGTAATTCATTTCTCCCCCTTGTTTTTTTTTCCCTTTCCCCTCACTTCCTCTTATATGTAATTTTGTATAACAATGAGGGTCTCCTTCCATTTACATGTAATTTCCCTTCTCTTTCCCTTTCCCTCCCACATCTCCTCCCTGTTTAATGTTAATCTTCTTCTCATGCTCTTCCTCCCTGCTCTGTTCTTAGTTGTTCTCCTTATATCAAAGAAGACATTATCATTTGTATTTTAGGGATTGGCTAGCTTCACTTAGCATAATTTGCTCTAATGCCATCCATTTCCCTGCAAATTCCATGATTTTGTCATTTTTTAATGCAGGGTAATACTCCATTGTGTATAAATACCACATTTTTTAATCCATTCATCTATTGAAGGACATCTAGGTTGGTTCCATAGTCTAGCTATTGTGAATTGTGCTGCTATGAACATCGATGTAGCAGTATCCCTATAGTTCGCTCTTTTAAGGTCTTTAGGGAATAGTTGGGTCAAATGGTGGTAAAGTTTGTTCTTTAAAAAATAAATAAAATTGATAAACACTTAGTCATGCTAAAAAGAAGAGAGAAAACTCAAATTACTAATATATGTGATGAAAAGGAAATATCAAAATAGACACTACAGAAATACAGAAGATAACTAGAAATTATTTTGAAAGCTTGTACTTCAATAAAATTGAAAATATTGAAGGCATTGACAAATTTCTAGAGTCACATGACTTGCCCAAATTGAATCAGGATAATATACACAATTTAAGCAGATCAATTTCAAGCAAGGAAATAGAAGATGCCATCAGAAGCCTACCAAAAAAGAAAAGCCCAGGACCAGATGAATACACAGCTGAGTTCTATAAGACCTATAATGAAGAACTAATACCAATACTCTTCAACTTATTTCATGAAATAGAAAAAGAGGGAGCACTTCCAAACTCATTCTATGAGGCCAATGTCACCCTGATTCCAAAATCAGGCAAAGACACCAAAGAAAGAAAACTTCAGACCAATATCTCTAATGAACATATGTGCAAAAATTCTCAATAAAATTTTGGCAAACCACATACAAAAACATATCAAAAAGATTTTGCACCATGTGCAAGTAGGGTTCATCCCAGGGATGCAAACTTGGTTCAACATACGGAAATCAATACATGTAACTCATCACATCAATAGATTTAAAGATAAGAACCATATGATCATCTCAATAGATGCATATAAAGCATTTGACAAAATATAGCACCACTTCATGTACAAAACACTAGAAAAACTATGGATAACAGGAACATATCTCAACATTGTAAAAGCTATCTACGCTAAGCCCCAGGCCAACATCATTCTAAATGGATAAAAATTGAAGGCATTCCCTCTAAAAACTAGAACAAGACAGGGATGTCCTCTTTCACCAATTCTTTTTAACATACTTCTTGAAACTATGGCCAGAGCAATTAGACAAAAGAAACTAAAGGGATATAGATAAGACAAGAAGAACTCAAATTAGCACTATTTGCCGATGATATGATTCTATACCCAGAAGACCCAAAAAATCCCACCAGAAAACTTGAATAAATAGTAAATAAATTCAGCAAAATAGCAGGATATAAAATCAATACCCATAAATCAAAGGCATTTCTGTATATCAGTAACAAATCTTCTGAAAGGGAAATGAGAAAAATTCTCCCATTTATAATAGCCTCAAAAAAATAATTGGGAATCAACCTAACAAAAGAGGTGAAAGACCTCTACAACGAAAACTACAGAATGCTAAAGAAAGGAATTAAAGAAGATCTTATAAGATGGAAAGATCTACCTTGTTCTTGGATAGGCAGAATTAATATTGTCAGATAACCATACTACCAAAAGCATAATACAGATTTAATGGAATTCCAATCAAAATCCCAATGATATTCCTCATAGAAATAGAAAAAGCAGTCATAAAATTCATCTGGAAAAATAAGAGATCCAGAATAGCTTAAAGCAATATTTAGCAAGCAGGTGGCATCACTATACCAGACCTTAAACTATACTACAGAGCAATAGTAACAAAAACAGTATGGAATTGGCACCAAAATAGACTTGTAGACCAATGGTATAGAATAGAGGATCACAGAGAATAACCCACATATTTACAGTTATCTTATATTAGACAAAGGTGGCAAAAATGTACATTGGAGAAAAGATATCCTCTTCAACAAATGGTGCTGGGAAAATTGGTAATCCACATGCAACAAAATGAAAGTAAACCCCTATCTCTCACCATGCACTCAAAGTGGATCAAGGACCTAGACATTAAACCAGAGACCCTGCATCTAATAGAAGAAAAAGTAGGCCCAAATCTCCATCATATCAAATTAGGTCTCAACTTCCTTAATAAAACTCCCATAGCACAAGAATTAAAATCAAGAACTAATAAATGGGATGGATTCAAACTAAAAAGCTTCTTCTCAGCAAAAGAAATAATCAGTGAGAGAGAGAGCCTAAAGCTTTGGAGCAAATTTTTACCACTTTCACATCAAATACAGCACTAATCTCTGTGGTATATAAAGAAGTCAAAAAGCTAAACACCAAAAAAACAAATAACCCAACCAATAAATGGCCAGGGAACTGAACAGACACTTCTCAGAAGGTGGTATACAACATCAACAAATATATGAAAAAAAATGTTCATCTTCTCTAGCAATTAGAGAAATGCAAATCAAAAGTACTCTAAGGTTTCATCTCACTCCAGTCAGAATGGTAGCTATTAAGAATGCAAAGAACAATAAGTGTTGGTAAGGATGTGGGGGAGGGGCACATTTGTACATTGCTGGTGGGACTGCAAAATGGTGTAGCCAATATGGAAAGCAGTATAGAGAATCCTTGGAAAACTGGGAATGTACCACCATTTGACCTCACTCCTCAGTCTATATCCAAAGGACATATGAATCATTTAAAAACAGCATACTACAGGGACCCAGCCACATTAATGTTTATTGCAGTACAATTCACAATAGCTAAACTATGGAAGCAACCTAGATGCCCTTCAGTAGATGAATGGATAAACAAAATGTAGTATATATACACAATGGAATATTACTCAGCAATAAAAGAGAATAAAATCATGGCATTTTTAGGTAAATGGATGTAGTTGGAGAATAGGATGCTGAGTGAAGTTAGTCAATCCCCAAAAACCAAATGCTAAATGCTTTCTCTGATACAGGAAACTGATTCATAGTGGGGTTTGGAGGGGGAGCATGGGAAGATTAGATGAACTCTAGATAGGGCTAAGAGGAGGGAGGTTAAAGGAGGGGGCAAGGAGGTAAAAAAGATGGTGGAATGAGATGGACATCATTACCCTAAGTACATGTATGAAGATACGAATGGGGTGGATATACTTTGTATACAACCAGAGGTATGAAAATTATGCTCTACATGTATATTATGAATTGTAATGCATTCTGCTGTCATATATAACAAATTAGAATAAAAAATTTAAAAAATTAAAAATAAAAAATGGATGAAAAAAGAAAAAATGGAGATATAATCAGAAATAAAAGAAGAGGTAACATATTTGATATCATAGAAATACAAGGGATCATAAGACTACTATAAATAATTGCATGCCAAGAAGTGGGATGACCTATGGATAAATTTACAGGAAATTCATGTACAACCTACAAAGACTGAATCATAAAGAAATAGGAAATATGAGCAGAACACTAATAATTAAGCAGACTGAATCAGAATAAACTACCCCACTAAAGAAAAGCCAAGGACCAGATGGCTTCACTGCTAAATTAAACGATGCAATTACAGAAGAACTACCAATCCTTCTTAAACTCTTCCAAAATATTAAAAGAGGGAATATGTCAAAACTCGTTTCATGAGATCATTATTATTACCCTAAGACCAAAGTCAGAATAGGATATAAACAAAAAAAATTATAAGAAAATATTACTGATGAAAATAGACACAAAATTACACATCAAAATACCACTGAATCAAAAACAATAGCGTATTATAAAGATTATTCACTATGCTGAAGTGAGATTTAACCCAAGGTGAATGAATGGTTCAATGTATGCAGATTTATAAATTTGTTATATCAGATTAACAGGGTGAAGGAAATAACTTATGTTTGTCTCAGCCAGTACTGATAAAGAACTTGAAAACATTCAACTTCTTTTCATGAGTAAAAAGAAAACTCAAAAAAGTAAGTATAGAAAGAAGGTACCCGACCATAATACAGCCATACTTGATAATTCCATAGCTAACATAAAATTCAATGTTGAAAAGTTGAAATCTTTTCCTCAATGATCAGGAATAAGACAATGGTACCCTCTCTAGCCTTTTCTATTCAAGATTGTCATAGAAGTCTTAGCCATAGCAATTAGGTAAGAGAATGAAATATAAGTCTTTAAATCAGAAAGGAATAAGTAACACTGCAACTATCACAACTATCACAGATAACATGTATGTGTATATATATATATATATATATATATATATATATATATATATATATATATAAAACTGGAGATATAATCAGAAATAAAAGAAGAGATAACATATTTGACATCATAGAAATACAAGGGATCATAAGACTACTATAAATAATTGCATGCCAACAAGTGAGATGACCTATGGATAAAGAACCCACACACACCAAAAAAAAACTTTGAGAATAAACCAATTCAGTAAAATCATAAGATATGAAGCAAACCTACAAAAATCAGCAGCATTTCTATTCACAAACAATGAACTATCAAAAAAAATCAAGAAAACAACACTATTACAAGAGTTATAAAGTATATTTAGGAATAAATTTAATCAAGAAGGTGAACGACTTGTACAGTGAGAATTATAAAATATTAACAAAATAAATTTAATAGAAAGATATTTATATTCATTTAATGATGATACTCTTAAAATATCCACATTACTCAAAGTTGTCTATGGACTCAATAGAATTTTGGAAAAATTCCAATGATAGCTTTTACAGAAATATAAAAATCCATATTAAAATTCATTTTAATATGGTTTTCTAGATGCATGTGTATGTCAACACACAGAATTTTACAGTTTCATTTGTACATTTTATTTTGTTATTATAATAAACACAATTTGATACTAATATTTTTTGATCTGCCCAGGGTCTCCAGAATATTAACTCTAATAACAAAATAATTGCAAACACATAAACCATGAAACTCAATTCTGCCCCACATTCCTTATTGCATAGGCCTGGCCTTTCTTCTTTAGGAAGTGGGAATCAAAATTCATTCATTATCAAAATCATTAATAATGATTTAGCCAAGAAAAGGAGAACCCACATCAAAGTACCTGAAATCAGGCTTCTTTCCATAGCCAAACTGCCAGGTCTGCTTTAGAGCTACAGAAATTTCATCAAGGTCAAAGTCAGCATAAGCCTCCCCAGTCAAATGAATTATTTACATCACTATGGGATGTGGGGATCACAGCAGCCCTAACCCTTGGAGATGCTCAGTAGATGACATTCACACGGGCCTCTGAGATGCCTCCCCATCCTACATTTCAGAGACTCAGCAAAGTCTACACTTTACATAAGGTCACTGGATATCACCTTCCTGGGCCCTATTTGAGTTAAGCCTGTTTCTAACCTTACAGATCTAAAGGGGATTATCATAAAAGGAAAATTCAGCATCAAGGACACCTATCAAGGAAATAAAGTTAATTTCTCAACCATCTGCACCACTGTCTTCTGAAGAAGGAAGTCATTGATCTATCAATGAGTGCAGTAGAGAGAAATTTATTTAAAAAGAAAAATACAGCTCAAGTGTGAAAATCAATGCTGCTGAGAAGAAAAATGGACTCACGGAGACTTTGCAGATATTCCACTAAGAGGGAGAGAGAAATGACAATTGAATTTCAGTGAAATCCAAATACGATGAGAAAATGAAATCACTTTTTCATGTACTTTAATTTCTAAGAAGAATGTCTTGAGGGAAAAGCTTCTGTAATTTTAATTCTATTGCTGATGCAGAAAAATAGTCTAAGATTTTTAAAAAATGACCCCAACTTAGAATAAATAAAAGAACATATTACTTAACCTACATGAAATAAAATAGTTTTATCCTCCAGAATCTGAACTATTTTTATACATATCAATTTGTTATCTCCAAATGATGTCTGCTTGTTTGTTTCAATTGGCAAAAAGATAAGCAATGTCCTTCTCAGACAGTAATACCATTGCCTTTTCTTCTACTTTCAGTTCTCTGATATTACAGCATGGAAAATTATGTACTTTCACATAAGTGTTAGAGGAGTAGAGACACAGCTCAAAATTACCAAATCTGTAATAGAAAGTATATTGTCATATCAGATTTTGCTAAAATAACTGCACTAACACAAGAATAAATACATGAAGAAAAACATTTATGGAAATCTCTACCAAATAAAAGAGAGTTTTAAATTAATTAAATTAAGTTTACAGGAAATATAGTTTTTGGAGATTAAAAAATACTTGACTTCAAAGTATCTTAATCTCTAATAAGATAAAAATAATAAATCATTAAAATGAAAACTTACTCTAAGATCCTAATAAGGCAGATAATAAATACTGAGGTACACCAAAAGAAATAGGCACAGAATCCTTGCACTTTTGTTTATAAAACATAACAGGAAAACTTTTAGGTTATTGTAAGAAATATCAGGGGTCCCCAAATAATTTATAGCAATAACAAGTAGAAAGATTAAAGTATATGGGGTGCATGCTTTAAAGATCAATCAGCTATTTACACCTACACAATAACAATGGAACTTCCAAATGAATGTCCTGAATGAGAAAAAGATAAATTCTCTTCATCAGATTGTCACTAATAAAGCAGCAACCAAGGAATTCAAATAGCTTGTTATTACATATCCCATGAATGGACAATTCCTAATCATCACATAGCTGCAAGATGTGTAATTCAATAAAATGTCAATATTTATTTATGAAATAATTATTGATAAATTACTGATGGGAGACTCACTTAAGATGTCTTAACTGTTGGCTAGTTTTACTCATCAATGTATTGAATAATACAACAATAAAGTTTCTTATGAAACCCAGAATTAAGAGAAAGGTAGCTATTATCATCATTATTACTTAATATCGATAGAGAAATAATAGTCAACAAAATAAAATGTGGAAAAATTAAATTATGTGTGTAATTTTTTTAAAAATGATGAAACAAAGTTTTGCTCTTAGAAATAGAGTTCAAAATTGTCATTTAAAGAATGATTATAACTTACTTTAGCAAAGTGAATTATTTAAAATAAATATACAAGTCACATATATGTCAACTAATTTGAAGATATAATAAAAAAATTCCCAGGAATATTTCAGAATTGAAGTACCCTGGTACTACTTAGCAAGGTAAGTATGTGGAATGGCATTTATATTACAGGTATGAAACGAGATGATAAACAAGGAAACCTAGATAATTGAAGAATCATATCCAGGCTTCTTGAGCAAAACAATGCTGCAATTGTGACAGATCTTCAGAAACCTTCTTATTATTTTTAAGCTAATAACAAATGAAAATGACAACAACAAATCTTTCACATCTTATGGAAGATTAAAGAACTTAAAATAAGGGAACACTTAGTGAGACCCTAAGCAACTCAGCAAGACTCTATCCCAAAATAAAAAATAAAAAAGGCTAGGGATGTGGCTCAGTGGTTAAGTACCCCTGAGTTCAATCCCTGGTACAAAAAAAAAAAAAAAAGAAAAAAGAAGAAAAAAGAAAAAAATATCATAAAACAAGTGAACAGCTAAAACAATATTTTTTGAAACAAGGTTTATATAATGGAATTTGAGGACACGGAACTTTAAGTGACATTAAAGAATGTTACAAATCTGAAGTAATTTTACATATGAATAAATGATGACACAAAAATAGAGAAACATCATCTTCCTCCAGATGCATCAAGTAGAAGAGCTATTTATGCACCAAACTACCTTCCTCAAACCTCAGGAAATCAAATCAGACTATAGTGCCTGCTTCTAGTGTGACAAAATGAGAGACTTACTACAGAAAGCATGAAACACAGAGGTGCCAGGGTCACCCCTCCACAACTCCAAGCAGTCCAGCCTGGAGAGAGATGAGTTCCACTTGGAGAAGAAAGATAATTAAATCCAGTCATCAGAATCAAGACCCAGTGCCATGCAAATCAATACCCGCATGGTGAAACAGTGCTGTACAAATCTTCAGGACCCTACTCCCAGCCCAATCAGTACCAGATGAGTGAACTTACCAAGGGGCACACCCAACGTCCTAACTTGAGTAGATACCTCTCTTTCACCCTATTCAAAACTCAATTAAAAATGGACCGAAGAGCTAGGTATAAGACCTGAAACCTTGAAACTGCTAGAAGAAAACATAGGGAAACACTTCAAGAAATAGGGACAGGCAATGACTTCCTGAATAGGACTACAGTAGCTCAGGAGATAGCAAGGATTAACAAGGGGGCTGCAGCAAATTAAGAAAGCTATGCACAGCAAAGGAAATAGCACAGTCAGCCTACACAGTGGAAGAAAATCTTTGCCAGCTATTTTTTTCAACAAAGAATTAACATCCAGAATATTAAAAAATTGAAAAAAAAAACCTTGACACCAAAAAATCATATAACCCAGTCAATAAACGGGCAAAGAAAATGAAAAGACACTTCTTAAAACATGAAGTACACATGGCAATAATTTTATGGAAAAAACGTTCAACATCTTTAGCCATCAGGGTAATGCAAATCAGAACTACACTGAGATTCCATCTCAACCCAGTCAAAATGACTATCAAAAAGAAAAAGAAAAATTCCAATAAGGATTCAGGTAAAAGGAATCCCAATACATTGTTGGTGGGGCTGTAAATTAGTACAGTGACTATGGAAGTCAGTACGGAGGTTCCTGAGAAAACTAAAAATATTATATGATGGAGCTATGCCACTAAAGGAACTAAAAACAGCAAAATATAAAGATACCTGCATATCTATGTTTATCATTTCACAATTCACAGTGACCAAGGTATAGATTAGCCTAGGTGTCCATTAATAGATTAATGGAAAAAGAAAATGTGTTTATGTGCACAATGGAGTTTTATTCAAGCCATAAAGAAGTGTAATCATGTCATTGCAGGAAAATGGATAGAACTGGAGATCATCAATATTAAGCAAAACAAGCCAGACTCAGAAAGAAAACATTCCTTGTTTTCTCTTACTTGTGGAAAAAGTAAATAATGTGTGTAAATTTTTAAAAAATGATGAAACAAAGTTTTGCTCTTAGAAATAGAGTTCTCTAATATGTGGAACCTATTTAAAAACACAAGAAGAAAGTAAGAAGGAGGCTCTTAGAGAAGAGGGAGTATTTCAAGGGAAGGGTAAAGAGGGTAAGAAGGGAATGGGTGGGTAAGATTGATGAACTTATGTTATATGCAGGTACATCATGCCACAATGAAATCCATTTTCTGCATAATTAATATACACAAAAATTTTAAAAATTTTAAAAGAAAATGTGGTATATATACAAAGTAGAACAGTATTTGTGCTTGGAAAAGAATGAAATCTTATCTTTTGTAACAACATGAATAAAACTGGAGATCATTATATTAAGTGAAGTAAGGCGCAGAGAACAAGTACTCCACTAACTCACTCACATGTTGAAATCTAAAGATGCTGTGCTTGTACAAACAGAATATAATGATGGTTGCTAGAGGCTGGGAGAATGAAGGGAGGAATGGGGAAAGACTGACCAATAGGTACTAAGCTATAGTTAGGAAAAAGAAGTTCTGCTTTGCTGTTGCACAGTAGAGTGACTATTATACATGTCAAATAATTTACTATTGTACATGTTAAAAAGCTAGGAAGAAGGATTTTGAAAGTTTTATCATAAAAAATGACAGATATTTGTGGAGAAAAAGACATGGCTAACCTGATGTAAACATCATGCAATGCATATATGTATTGAAACATAACGTGGTACCACATTAATATGTCTACATTTTATGTTTTTATGTACTGGTTAAAAAATGTTTTTAAAAAAAGTGGCATGTCCACCTGGTCAGCATTAGACATAGATGGAAAGAAGTGTGAGGCTTGGTGGTTCAGTGATAGCACTCACTAGCTGTGAATGGGTTTGTGGCTATTCATGTACTTCCCACATAGGGGTAGAATGTGAGGATAGTGGAGGGGGGTGCAATATCATAAAAACTATAGGAGCTGCTACTTTGAGTCAATGAAACCTGTACTCCAAAAACTTAGCATAGCAATAACCCACATTATCCAAGCTAAGAAAAATGTTCCCTCTGTTCCTGTGGTTTTCATCTTCATAATCTTTTGAAAGATCATATTCTATCTACTCTTTGCTTTGGATTTCTACAAAGGTCTTCAAAACCAATAAAATTATTGCTGCTTAAAGAGAAAAAAAAGTATCAAAATGAATTATAGAGGAGATTATTTAACAAATACTACTGTAAATAAGTCAATTAATCTAAAAATATTTTTTATCTTTACATAATACTCTGAAATAAATTCTAGAAGGATTATAATTTTAAAATAATAGATTAAGTCACCAAGGTGAAAACCCAACAGATTTGATTCAAAATATTTAACAAATCCGCATTTCCAAAAGTATTATAAACACACTTAAAAAATAATCAACAAACTGGAAAATTATATTTGCAAAAAAAGGGAAAGTCATGCAAAATACAAGGTTAATAGCTGTGCTCTCTAAAGAGCTTACAAAATTGAAATTAAATAAAGACCTGCATTTCTCATTAGTCAAAAGATAATTCACAAAAGAGAATATACAAATAGCTAATAATCATATGAAAGACTTTCAACTTAAGTAATCAAAGTAATTCAGATTAAAACAATGGGACATCATCTTCACCTTTAAAATAGCAATTATATTTCTATAAAACAGATGAAGTATAAACTGGTACATAATTGCTGATCTGCACATTTTTTAGTCATTTATCTTTTAATTTTTACAGTAAGCAAATATTTGTTTAACACTTACTGTTAGTAACTGTGCTTTTTTTTTTTTTTAACCTCTAAGGTTTTTTCTTACCTTTCCTTGGTTCACAAATAGATCTGCTGTCTTCTTTTAGATGAACTCCCCAATTTACTTTCAACTGCATTCCTAGACATGGGATGAATTTCCATCAGGCACAAAAGAATGTATCCTGTTTCACTGGAGTAGTGAGGACATTGTATTAGTTTCTTAGTCGCTGCTGTAACAAATAACCATAAACCTAGTGGATTAAAACAACATACATTTCCTATCTTACACTTTTGTAGTTCAGAGGTTTGACCCCGGTGTCACTGGACTAAACTCAAAGTGTTGACAGCATTGTATCTTTTTGGAAGCTCTAAGAGAGAATCTATTTTCATGCTATTTCTTAGTCTTTAGAAGCTAGTCTCATCCCTTGGTTCTTGGTATTCTTCCACATCCGAAAGCAATGGTGATTGTTTTAGTCAGATTTTTATCACTGTGATCAAAGACCCGAAAGGAGCAACCTAGAAGAGGAAAGGTTTATTTTGGCTCACAAGATGGGAGTTTCATTTTGTGGGTTGGGCCAACTATAGATAGCTCTGGGCCCAAGATGGGACAGAGCTTCATGGTAGAAGGGCTTGGTGAAGGAAGGCAGTTCAGGACACGGGAACCAAGAAGCAGAGAGAGAGCGAGCTCCACTCACCAGAGAGAAAATATAAACCCCAAAGGCCCACCACAGTGAGCCACACCCTACCTGCCTGCGGGTACTGTCCAGTTGTCACACTCTCATACTATAATCATTTTATCTCTGAATGTTTTTGAATTGTCTCATACAAGAACTTTTGAGGAAAACCTCATATCTAAACCATAACAGTAATCATTTGAATCTTTCTAATAATTCCATCTTTCCTTTTATTACCTGACTTCACTTTTCTTTCTTGAGAGCTCTATTTATTACATTTGGGCCACCCAAGTAATCCAAAATAATTTCTTTATTTAAAGGTCAGAGGATTAACAATCTTAGTTCCATCACCAACTTTAATCCCTCTTTTCCATGTAATAAATACACTGAATAGGTCTCAGGGATTAATACATATATATCCACGGTGGGAATAAGAAGTCATTATTTAATTGACACAGTAATAAACTGGAAAAAAATATTGATTTTTTTTGGTCATATCATTCTGGTTTTTGATTTTCATTCTTGTCACTTATGTTTTATATTTGTGACACTTTCAAAGATTCATAGCTTCTCTCAGACTCTGGAACTTCATTAGTACAATTAGAAAAAAAAGAAGTTATCATATAAAGTTATCTGTAACATACAGCAAACATGTGATAAATGGTGGCTGTTATAATTACTCAAAAATCATCAATATTTTCAATATAATATGAATCATATTTCCATGGGAACCTTTTATATGCATCTAATGAAGCAAATATTTGTCTTTGTGCATCCACCTGCCCATATAGTTAACAACCCCAAATCATTTGAATGCTAAGAATTGTGCTTATGCCACTCAAATTAATTCCCAAAACACTGATATTATACTTATTGTGAGATTTAAAGTCACAACCAATGGGCTATTTTAGCAACATAAAAAATATTAAATATCACTTTCTTGCATCAGTGATTTAAATATGAAAAAGTCTAACTTGTGAAACCAAAGGGATTATTAAATTTATCAAGAATGGTTGAGGAATGATTTAACAAGATAATTGTGAGGTGAGATGGAATACTGTATTAATTGCAGGTACAAAACAGTTGAACCAGCATAAAAAATTATATTTTTTGAGTTGTGTTATCAAAGACCAAGTATGCATTTCCTGATAATTATTTCTTGTTGATTTATAGTGAGTTCCCCATATTCATTTTGGGATAAAGGAAGAAGTTTGAATTAAGGTAATATTAATTACTATTTTACTAGTATACAGAAGACAGCATAATATTTGAGGTAAATAATAATAGTTTAAGTACAAACCATATTAGTGACAAAAAAGAATTTGGGGAAGAGAGTCACCTACATGAGATGTAAAGGATAATACACCTTGTGGTTTTAAATATAGTTCATGTAAAAACAAATGACTGTGCCTTGAAATGTCTCATTTTTCATTCTCTGTTAAAATTCTGTTTTTTTCCTCAATTCTTTCTGTATTCATTTTTCTTATTCTCTTCATTTAGCCTTTATTTAACTGTCTTACAGCGTAGCACTTAAATGGGCCTTCCATTAGCTATTATAACCCTTACATATCGGGTCACTTCTTGGTCCCCTGGGATTGCCCACCACCCAGTGTGGGAGCTATTTCCCAAACACGTTGGCACCCAGGAAATTCCCGCTAAAGCAAAGTAGATTACTGAATCATAGAAAGTTCAAAGATCTGCAGTAATAGAGCTATGAGACATAGATAAATAAAAACAGGAGATAACACAAAAGCCTTGACATTTCATTTTATTTGGTTTTGGAACTTGGCTTTATAACATGTGTTAGCACTGTAAATCCCCTAATCCTTGAGCAACCACCTAGACTTCATGTGCTCATGAAACATATCAAAGAACTCTCCAGGTCCATCAATATACAGTATTACCTAGTCAGGTCTTTGTCCTCCATGCTCCGTATCATCTCCTATCCTGAAAAGCTGGGTAGAAACATTTCTGGTATTCTGTGAGGATTTCTCAGTCTCCTCTTGGTTCAATCTGGAGCAGATATACTCTGCAATTTTCTCTATGCATTAGCTGGGCCTCTGAGCTTTACCTGCTGTCAAACAGTCATCCCTCTGGCCTGGCAGAACTTAACATATTCAAAGTTTTAAAGCCCACTGGCATGATCTGGGCAAATATGTACTTTGTGTAATCATCATTAAAAAAAAAAATATATATATATATATACACACACACACACACACACACACTCACAAATTATGGAGGCAAAACATTCACTTTCAAATAGAAACAGACATTATTATCCCCTTCTGCTACTGCCTACATTGACGGACTCTTGGAATCCTGAATCTTTAAATCACTGATGCAATAAAGTGATATTTAATATTTTTTATGTTGCTAAAAAATTGAGTTTTCAATTTCCGATAATGGAAGAAACTTATCCTAAACCCACCCACCTCAAATACTCCATTGTTTAGGAATGTTTTCAAATTGATGGTCATCTTCTGAGACAATGTGTGTCGATGCACATGTGATTCTTGGTCTACCTCGTTGTGTTTCAGAAGAAAGAGAAAAAAAAAAAAGTGGTCTTGAAGGAATGTAGGATGGAAAGGGTGGAGAGGGAAGAGGGGAGTATAGGAATGGAGAGGGAAGGAAGGAAGGACTCAAAGGAATCTTCTATATGAGACAGCCATAGGGATTTGCTAGGACCATGGAAAATCTCTGCTATATGTTATAAGGCCAGGTTTGCCTTCTGGATCAATGTCATTCCTCTTTTGTCCCATAGTATTGAGGAGGTTTTTTCCTAGACTCCAAAAGTTACTATCAGTACTTTTGGTATTCATGTATATCTTTCAACCATGATTCTGAAAAGACTTAATCCACAAATTCTTTAAAGTTCATGACTAGTTTTTTGTTTTGTTTTGTTTTGTTTTATTTTCCGGATCATCTACACTCTCCTCTATGCTAGGGAAGAAGTTGCTAAGTTTTCTCCAGGAAAGGAATGAGAAATGTCTAATAATATTTTTTAAATTAAAACTGTTTATTTTTCAAATGTTGATTTGCATGAGGAAATAATAATGACAACAGCTACTTATTATAATAAGTAATAACAATGTATTAAGTACCTTTTATGAACCATCTTATTTGCAAAGCACACAAATAATTACTTGAGGAAAGCATCTAGAGCTCCATATTAAATATTATTTCCAAAAATTTGTTCAGTTGTTTATTGAGTGTTTACTATTTGCCTGGCACTATTCTATGTGATGAGATTTTACAGACAAAAATCCTTAGAGCAGAAGACAATGTTCTAATTGGGTGAGATAAACCATAAAGGAGTGAGTTTTCCAGATGGTGTTAAATAATATGTTTTAAAATGAAGCATAAGAAAAAAAACGATAAGCAATGCCAGGATCAGGGTGAGGTTTGAGATCTTAAATAGCTTCTTTGGGGGCATATCTTACTGAGAAAGGGATACCTGAGCAAAAACCTATGTGAAATCATTAATCACAGTGAAAGGCCAGATGACTAATATTACTAACAACTGTCAATCATCACTAAAATGAAGGATATAATAACAACAATGATAATGATATGATGGATTTATTATAGAACCTAGGTCTATGCCAATGCAGAGCTTATTCTCTGAAACACTATTTTATTAATGACAATGTAGATTATTCTGTTTGATAGTCAATATTTAGTCAAAATTTTAACAACGTCATTGTAAACAGACCCTGATTTACCATGGTTTGACTTAACCTTTTGATTTTAAGATATTGTAAAAATAATGCACATTCAGGAGAAACTGTGCTTTGAATTTTTGCTTTCTCGTCCTGGGCTGGCCATATGCAATGGATATATTTTTGCCATGTTGGGTAGCAGCAGGAAGCCATTACTCCATGAGCACTGTGGTCACAAGGGAAGCAACTGCAGCTTTACAGAGCACTATGTTGCTGGGTGAGGGTGTTCAATAGGTTAGGTGTTTTAAATGCATTATCAATGTAGGATATTTCAACTTACAGTAGGTCCATCAGATAGAACCTCATCATAACTCAACAACATCTGTAATTTTTTTTAAGTACTGAACTTACTCTGCTGTTATTGTTCTGAATTCACAATAGGTAATGATATTTAAAAATCTGATTCTTAAAGAATTTTGACCCAGTAAGGCCATAAACCAAGTTTCCACTTTGATTCCTAATAAAACAGGTATGTCCTTGTAGCACCCAGAAAGCAGCTGGTGGCTTTCAGGATCTAAGTATTATAAGGAGGCTATTCCCTTGATCTTACAAATACTCTCTCCTTGGAGCCCCATTTGCATTTACCAAAAAGTTCTATTTCAATTATATATAAATTATCTAATAGCAAAGTGATATTAGGTCTATCATGGCATAATGGTTTTTTAAAACTGTCTTCAAGATATTTGCCTTGGAGTGTAAATAGAACATTATCCTATATTGGTAAATAAAAAGAAAATTAATGGTCCCAAAAGTATTAAAATCTTTTTTAACCCCTTGACTTTTAATTTAAGAGTTATAAAATCTTAGGTATCAGTCACTCTTTAATTAACATAAATAACCCACTATTAGTTATTAAAATTCAAGCAGATAAGAGAATGAGAAATGCAGTTTATAAAGCCTATATTGGTGGCAAGTATAGTTGTGTTACTTCATTCTAATCTCCACCAGAAGGGCAAAGAGACCCATGAGCCATGTACAACTTTCTCCATTTCATAGCTAAGAAAAAAAAGAGAGAGAGCTTCAAGGGATTTAAATAACTTGTACAAATCCCCAAGGCTAAAAGTCAAGGATACTTTGATCTGTGTACTTTCCATTGGATAACTAAGAAAACTGTGGTTGGGATTTTAAGTAACATCTGGAATTACACAGTTAATAAGTGACAGATCTGCATAATTATAAAGCCCTGTTGCAGGTGCTTTGTCCCAGGACATCAAGTTATCTCTAATACCTCTGGAAGAAGTAGGAAAAGATCATTATTTCCATGGTGACCAAAGATCAAGGAATCAAGGCACAGGACACTGTTTAGGCAGATTAGACTCTGAAGGCCAGAAGCCAAGCCCACCAAGGGGCAATATGAACATCCACATTTGGCAGTGTTACTATGTCAATAGAACCCAGATTGCTGGGAGGCAGAATTTGCAAGAGGTTTCTTGGTAGAAATGTAGTCCAATGGAGTTAGGAAGCATGAAGAGGAATTTGAAGCTAAATAAAACTTGGAAATACACTCACACACACACACACACACACACACACACACACACACATAAGGCAATGATACCGAGGCAAGGCAAGGGCTGGTACTACAAGGGCATAACCCAACAACAAGAGGGCTCCGAGAAAAGAGTACATCTGCCTTGCACTTTTGCCCCGTGCTAGCCCTTCCTAACGTTGATGGAATAATTATCAGGGCCCAATTATACAATAAGCTGCAGTGATTTATGATGCTCTACAACCAGCACTGAATCAACCTGTCGAGGTAGCCATAAGTCTGCATAAAGTTTTAATTACGAACATCATAAGTTGGTCAGAGCATATGGAGAAAAATGGCTTGTGAATTTATGATGCAGTGAATTTCCCCGGTGAGCAGCTCTCCTCCTGATGGGAGCCTGGCAACAGAATGACACAGGCACCCAGGAGAAGGCAGAATTTTGACAAAGCATCCACTCCTTTTTTTTAAAAGTGAGACTGGGGACCAGAGCTGCGGGAGTGTGCCAGAGGGGATGTGAAGAGATGTCGGCTGGCTTTGGGACATTCTGATTGTGGCCTCAGGGGAGACACAGCTACCAGTTTTATGACAGTGAGATGCTCCCACAGATTGGCATATGGCAGTGTAGGAATGAACATGGAAACGGACTCTTTCTCTTGCTTAACAGACCTGTGAACACTGCTTTTAGAAGAGACTCTCCCAAATCAATGAATTGTATTTTCTCCGTAGGATTTTATGGTTGGCTAAGCACTTACTGAGAGCTGAAGGAGTGCCAGACCTCTAATGAATGCTTTCTGTAATTTTTATTGTTATAGTTTGTTTTTTTTTTTGGTTTGGTCTTGAGGTGTTTCTCTTGGGAGTGAGCATAAACAAAGACTAGCAGGATGTCAGGTTCGAGTGTGTTGTTTAGGTGGGAAACTGAGGAGAAAGCCAAACCAAAATGTATGTAACAGGAGAAACATGTTACTCTCAGGTCTCAGGGTGGGGTGCTGATGGGATTCTGATGGAAATTTCAGATGAGCTTAACCAGTTGATAGGGGACAAAAAGAAAGGACCTCTTTGACTGTGACTTTATTAAGGCACAACTGTGTGGTTGTTAACCATATGCCTTTTCCCAGGGTGGCAGGGATTTCTTCATTGGTTGGCTGAAAATAACATGGTACAGTTGGGATCTATGTACGTGAATTTGGTGCTGACTACTGGGTTTTATTGTAGTCAGCAGTTAAAGTGTGTTGGGTTTGGGGTTTAGGGTTGGTGGGATAGGAAACAAGCAGGCTATATCGCAAGAAACTACTTGGGGAGAAGAAATTTTAATCAGGCCAAAGCTGGCAGAGTACAATCCAGTTTCAAAAAAATATGTCAGGTCTAAAAATGGGGATTGAGGCAGCAAGTATATTAAGCAAATTTATGATCCTGGACTAGGTACGCATGTGAAGGCCTGGCAGCCTGGCCTGAAGGTTGACAGCGTTGCAGAGTCATCACAGAGGCAGAACTCCCTGAGGGAGCAGCCAAGTCATTGTGACTGTTGGCAGCAACAACTCTCTCTGCTCCTTCTTTCCTTCACTTGCTCCCACAAGTGCTGATAGGGAGAGTAGAACTTTATAGACTTTCTTCATGCTGATCTTCATCTCGGGGTCAGCTTCCCTGGGAGTGTGACATGCACAATTCTGGGTATCATTTCTTGATACTCTATTTCCTGCATTGGCACCCAGACTTGGTAAAATTGAAAAGTATATTCATGTGTTCTTGACTTCATTTATTATAAACACATTTCTTAGTGTTTACTGTGCAGAAAACACTACCCTCGACATAAGGGAAACAAATTTCTATATTGAAATAGTCAATCAAGAAGACAGACACGGGACTAGGGCTGTGGCTCAGAGGTAAAATGCTCGCCTGTCACACTTGCCTAGCAAGTGCGAGGCCCTGGGTTTGATCCTCAGCACCGCATTAAAAAAATAAATAAATAAATAAATAAAGATATTATGTCCAACTACAACTAAGAAATAAATATCTTAAAAAAGAAGAAGAAGACAGGGGCTGGGGAGATAGCTCAATAGTAGAGAACTAGCAAAACATTTAAGAAGCCCTGGATTTAGTCCCTGGAATGAAAATAAGTAAATAAATAAGATAAATAGTAACCATTGAGTGCATTAAATAGTATGGTATAATCAAGATCAGGGAGCTACAGGAATGCTGAAGAAAGCTGCCTACCCCAACATGAGTATTGGGAGAAGGTCAGGCAAGCACCAGGTGAACCAAGTAGGAGCGTAGGCCATATGCTACTTACTTCTGGCTAGACACAGGCAGAGGAAGGTTATCAGCTGGGAAAGAGGGCAGGCTCTGCCAACTGGTCCTAAAACCGAGCTGGAACTCATAAACACAGTCAGACAGAAGGACCAGAACCCACATTCCCAGAAAATTCTGCCCACTTTCTGAGGCTATCCATCTGCAATTCACCTGGAGACTCATTTCTTGGTTTCTCCTGGATGAACCTCACAACACCCACAGTGTGCCATTGGCACCTTCCACCTCTGACTTTGCAAACAAGACAGACTTGTCCATACCCACTCAGCAGGGAAGGTGACAAGTACTGCAGCAAAGTCACCGAAAACATGAGATGGAGTAGTACTATTGACTTTAATCTCTGCCTAAAGGACTCACCTCTTGTGATTAGCATATCTTTTCATGTTTCTCAAATCAAAATTCTGAGGCAGCTACTTCTGTGCACTCTACATTTAAGCAGATGATAAGTTATTTTGAAGCGGAGGCAAAGAGCTTGGACCCCCACCCCCAACTCTCACTTTTAGCTCTAGCAGCTTGAAACATACTCCTCTAATTAATTTATATTTAAAAATCTTTAAAGTTCTTTGATAATGAAGCCACTCTAATCCTTCCTTCCTTCCTCTCCTTTCTTTGAATATATAAATAGATGATAGATAGATTGTAGATAGATAGATATTCAAAATGATTAAAGCAACACCCTCCAGCTCAAATGCAGCTCATTTGAAGGGAAAGAGCTAAAAGGCTATAGAGCATTAACAATCTAATAAGCCATGTAATGGTCTAAAAATACACTGGCTTGGAAGTCTATAGACAACTTTTATCTTGGTCTAAAAGAAACATACACCTAAAAGAATCCACTAGTGTTCACAGTAGCAGAGAACAAATCTGGTAATTGTATTTTACAGAACATGCAAATAATTGCATTTCAGAATTATAATTTATGTCTATAAATATGCACATAAGTATTATATTTGATGTAGGGCTGATGTTTAAAATAGAATACTAATAGTTAAAAACAAAAGTATTAAACATCATTAGTAAATTAAAACTAAGGAATGCAAACTAGAACAATGAATCACATTTTTAAATTATCAAAGCAGCAAATATTATGCTCCATATTGTTGACTGCGAAACACTCAAACTTTCTTATGCACTGAAAATGTTTATGTGAACTGATAACCATTCCAAGCAATAACTTTGCAAGTGTCTAGAGCCCTAAAAAGTGTATGCAACTTTACCAGCCAATTGTGCTAAAAAATCTACATTAGAAAACACACACACACACACACACACACACACACACACACACACACCACTACCATCACAACTATCTCTGCTGCTGTCAGCAACCCAGGGCAAAAATCCACCACCAGAGGTTGCTCACTGAGAAACTTTTTTTTTAATGATGCTAAATTAGAAGAAGCAAAAAGTGATGAGTAATTGGTCAAAGGATATGAATGGACACAGAAGAGCAAATCTAAATGATCAACACACATAAGACAAGTTGCTTAAATTGTAAAGTAGTTAACAATCTAAAAAATAAAATCTGCACATTTTTAGTATCAAAATAGCAAATGTTTGAAAACTGGCAAAATTCTGTTGCTATTGGAGATATTATTAAAAAATCACATAAAATTGCTGAAATGTAAAATATAGTTATTTTTTGAAAAGAAATATGAATCAAATAAAAATGTAAATATTCATCCTAGGGAAATATGATAGAATATATTTTTTAATATTTTATTTTTTAGTTTTCGGTGAACACAACATCTTTATTTTATTTTATTTTTTTATGTGGTGCGGAGGATCAAACCCAGCACCCCGCACATACCAGGTGAGCATGCTACTGCTTGAGCCACACCCCCAGCCCATGATGGAATATTTTTTAAAATATAAAATTAGTTATAGTTACATCAGTTACTTGATGCTTCCAATGAAGTTTTGTTTGATAAGATGAAAAAAATATACATATGGTACCATTTTTTAATAAAAGAATTATGATTGCTCTCTATGCATTTGTGATTACACACATTATTCAATCCAGTATTTGTATATTTATGTGAATGTGTATATGCAAAAAGAAATGAAAAAATGGAAGAATAAAACTAAGATGATTAATATAACTTATCCAAATGAGGGTGGGTAGGAAGGCAAACACAGAAAAAAGTAAAGACATTGCACATAAATACCAAAACAACATCCATAGTATGAGATCATCATAGATTTACATAAATTTATATAAATTTATATATAGTGTATGAATACAATACACTCATATAATTTATATAAATTAAAATTAAAATTAATTTTAAAGCAAAATTAATTTTCGCAAGATGGAGACTTAGTAGAAGTACCTCTTCCAGATTTCATTGTCATTCACTTTGGAATGGAGAACCGGGCACTATGAAGAACCTGATGATCCCAATGCTGCTTGCCCATGTGCATCACGACACATGAACTATATGAAAGAGCAGTAATGAGAAGGAAGCATTCACAACTTTATTCTTTAGGATTTCAGTTTTCATGAAGTATCTTCCTCGTCTTCTCCAAAGTCTGACAGCTCTTAAAAAGAGTCTTGCTGAGGTCTGGTTACCATGCTTTGTGAAGCTGCTCCGCCCTTGCTCAGTTAGAATGTTTTCTTTATCCAGGTCCTCAGTTTTATTCAAGTATTGAAGTCCCTCCTGTTCAATCCCACATGACTGGCATGTCTAGCTGAAGTTCTCCCAGTAAGACTGACCTTTATCACAATGCTCTAACCCTATTGGAAAGTAGAGACTACACCTCTTGAAAATTATACCCTTTGCATACATTTGTAAAATTCAATTGCATCCAGCCCCTTTCACTACAACTGGTTTATGGTAGACACTCATTAAATTGCGATGGGATGTTGTAGAAAGCAACACTTCCTTCTGTGTATTCCCATTCTTACTACTAGTACCCTGGCAGGTATGTTCTTACTAGCATCAGTGAGCCAGGGGAAAGCCTCCGTGGTGGTGAATCAGAGCACCTTGCTTTCACTGCCGGGGAATCCAGAGAATGGATGAGCTTAGGAAAATGAGACTCATTTGTAATGAAAATACTGTGAAAATGGTCATTCCATCACAAAATCTGAATTTGGAGAATGATTGACCTAGTAACGTATTTTGTTCTATATCCAATTGTGGTAATTGGTTTAAAAATGTGCAGACCATTTATTCAACTTAGATTCTGCCTTTACAAAACTTAAATTCTAGTTACAAGCCCAGAATACATCTGAGTGCAGTCATATGGTGAAAGATCACAGACATATGTCAATATGTGAAAATTCATAAAGCATACACTCGTTCTATTCCAAAGAAAGCTCCAAAAATGATACAAAGGCAGCATTGTTGCAACATGTACACAGTCCCCCAAACAGCCTTCTTACAAGAGTCAGACATTTATATAATTAGTTTTTTATTTAACAATCAGTTGCGTGACTTTATAGTTACACTATATATTTGTGTAACTGTGTGCACGCATTTTTTAAAAAGTCATTTTCCCCCACAAGAGATCACCATTTGGCACCATTCTCCTCACCATCTGTATACCTTGATTATATCAATTTTAAATGTAAATTCCTTGATGCAAGGAACAATATACTACATTAAGTCTTAGCAAATCATAGCTTTTGATGGATGATTATTATAGTCAATAACACAACTCACATATTATTAAGAAGAGGTATCTACCCTTCTGTGCAAATCATGGGAGTTACTTTTACATTTTAATATGAAAGAATGATTATAAGACTGTCAAAAACAAATGGAATTCATTTCTATAAAATTCAGGGCCATTTTTACTACTAGAAACTGACTTGCTTAAAGGCATAATAACATAGATGGGAAAAGTATTAAAGTCAGCAGTTACCGTGTAGTTTCTCCCCAATAAAGTGACAATCTAGGGAGGAAGTCAGGGCAGAAGGATGTCCAAAGAAGATGGATACTGATCATATATGATACCTAAAGTGACTCAGGTTTTAGCATCTCCCTCCTCTCTAAAACCAAGCTATTCTCAGTAATAATCATGAAAATAAATAAGATCAGAAAAACATCCATTGAATTTTGCCAATTTATAACCATGCCAGTAAATAATTATTTAAAACTAATAGAGTAATCACTTGAATTATTATTATTTGGGCAGGATGGGTTGAACCCAGGGCTACATGCATGCTAAACTTGTGCTCTATCACTGAACTACACCCCTAACCTAACCCTTACCTTTAAAAAAAAAATGTAATTCATTATTTTATTAATAAATCGTAAAGAAAAAGTGTGGAACAGAATTCTGAAAAAGGGAACTCCTCAAAGTTTATAGAAAGATTTGCACCTACAATGCACTTGACTGAAACAACTCAAGTCCCGTTTCTTTTTACAATCATTGTGCTCCCTTTGTTTATTTCAAATTTGGTCTCTCAATACAGAAATACATAGTATGGCAGTGGGCAAAGTCAAGAATCGCAGCTAAGGCCAGGCTACATGCTTTTGCATTGTTCCCCACGCTTACTGCTCATTATGAAGAAGAGTGTGTATATCTGAGCATACGTACGTCGGGTCCAACTACATAAGTAGGAGTCTTACAAATTACGATTCGGTAGAACACAATGTTTATTGAGTTATATATTAACAGTGTATTAATTTGGAGCTCAAGTAAATATCACTAAGCACCTCACAGTAACCATAGTACCTGTTCAGAATTTAAACAAGCAGAATATTTTTCATGAATATTTTCATGAAGAAGTATTTTCCCCCTGACATTGCTTAAAATTGCTGGAGCATAATGATAATAAAACTGGACTAACTTTTAGATAATTTTATTATAATTCCATACTGATTTCATTAGATTATTTTATAATTATTGAACAGATAGTTCACTCTGTTATCACCTGCCCTTAGGTGGACAGTTCCTTTTACTCCATCTTTGCACACCAGCTCTGGGAGCACCCATGGAAGACTTAATTAGATTCTAGAGTATAGCAAATGTATTTTAAAAGAGGAAAAAAATTCAGATAATTTTCAAACTGTATAATTTTAAGAAGTGCTATTGCTCATGTCCCACCATATACAAAGGGTTGTGGGCAAATTCACAGATGGAGAATACTTAGCCCTTGCTTCCTCTTCTGCCATTCATGCAACACATTCTTAATACATCACAAGACTTTGCTCCCCACTCCTACTGGAGCAGGAAAAAGTGTCAAGCTCATAGTTTTCAAGAATGATAAGAACAGACAGATACGTATTACACATTATAATCCAGTCACTGTTCAAAATAATTCAAAAGTATTAACTCTTTTAACACTTTCCAGCTCCCAATGAGGTAGGTAGCATCATCATGATCCCATATTTCATAGATCAAGCTCTGAAGCAGAGAATGGCTGGGCAAATAGCCCAAGATCATCTGGTTAGTGGTGGAAAGTCTGTAGAACATTCAGGGAAACATGCTTATGGCCTCTTGTATACTGCTGTAATTTCAAACCCTCATGATCTCTTCTCAAGTTCACAAGTGAGATAGATTATTATTATTAAATGTAGAGGCATGCATACATTTGCTGTTAAGTTTAGAGTAGAAAAGTAATTGATTAATGAATGTGAAAAACCAATTCAATATAAAATGTTAAAACTATCTCAAGATAACTTTAGTGTTTTGTTTTCATGAAACACTACCAGGAAAAAAAAAAAAAAAACAACAACACCTTTAGTTAAGTAATTTAAATGCTTTGTTTAAGGAGACAAAGTTCCACAAAGAAAGTAAACTACTAAATAATAGAATAAGGATCCCCAGAAACTCATGTTTCAAATAGTCAAAATTAAAAATTTTGGGAGGAAAAATTAGATATGATGTCATCCCTGAGTTTCGTTTCAGAGATATACAATAATATGGTCAAATCAAAACTGATATTTTTTAATATAAATAGTAATATGACAACGGTTTTATTTCAATTCAAATAGACGTTTCAAACACCAAATGTTAAAGATTACCCATCTTGCAAAAGGAGGAACCGCTCTCTGGGAAGTTAAGAACTTTTTGATGAGCCATAAAGTCACTTTTAACCCAACACTGTAATTTCAGAGCCCAAGCCTTTTTAATCCCTTGGTATGCCTCTACAGATCCACCTTCCTAAGTAAGACCTGGCCTTTCACAAAGGTTTCCCCCTCACATAGCTCTCCCAGGCTGTCACTCACATAAGAATGCCTTCACTTGTTTAAGAACAGAATTCTCCTCTTACAGGTCAATGGTCATTGTGGGGTAAACTTCAGACTTAGATTTCTAAAATGGGAAAGTGAAGGAAAAGGGAGGGAGACAAACACAATTGCAGGATGTCATATTTGGCTACTAAAATAAGGTCAGAAGGAGGAGGCACTGGGACGGCATGAGTTTATCCCATAAAAGTGTGTGTCCCTTACACAAAATGCCAGGTCCTATGCTGGATGTTGGTACCTGAGACAGAAAAAGATGTCATACCCTCATCCTCAGACTAGGTTCCAAGTTTCTAGCATGCACATGGTTCAGAAAATTATCTTTAGAATAAATGAAAGAATTTTATTTAAAACATTTTCATTGCTATTTCTAAAGGCCTTAGAAATGCTACATATAAGGTACATTCATGTATTATGCATCAATCAGAGGCATCCAATTTTCTCTCATGTTTGTGGGAAATGAAGTGCCACTTGATTCACTGGCACTTCAGAGTCTCATAATCAAGCATGTTGAGATGCTAAGGGCGCCCTCCCTATATTGTATCCTCCTGCCCTCTAGGAGGTATTTCCAGCTAATATGATACTCACTGGAATGGGCAGGTGCTCAACTAATTTATGAGCTTCAAAAACTTATTCATGTTGCTGTTTCCTCCAGTCTACACTTCTTTCCTCTAGGTTCCTGTGGTCCTATTGCTACGTGAGGTTCACCTAATCTGGAATAGACTTGATTGGGCTTCCTATTTTGCTGCCTGAGACCTTTTTTAATTCTCTTTATCTTTTCTATTCTTAAGCTAAAAGTAGAATACTCAAGGGCAGCATTATATTTTTAAGAAGTTCTTTTTAGTTACCTTTTATCTCTAAATCAGTGGTTTTCAAATGAGGGTGAGTTTACCTTCCAGAGAATGTTTGGTCATGTCTAGAGACATATTTGCTTGTTAAAAAGAGAAGAGATTCTGCTCCTGGTGTCTGATGGATTCTTCTAACATGAAGCACTGGAGAAACTCCACAAATTATTATCCAGTACAAAATATTAATAGTGTGAGGATGAGAAACATTGTCTTGCTTTCTCTTACGCTCCTACCACCGGTCCCTGCAAACATCCGGCGGTAAAGTGGGGCTTATGATATACAGAGCATGGAACACGGGCCTCCAGAATGGATGTGCTAGACAATCTCTCAGGCAGAGAGAAAAAAATAAGTGAAAGAAATGAATGACTTCCCTTCTATCTCAGGTTTACTATGGGAAAAGAAAGGAAATAGGGCAAGAGAATATAGGCAGTCCAGCCCCTTCCTTGGTTTCTCTCATTTTAGGCAGATATTAATAAAGTGGGAAATGCATTTAAACAGTTAAGGGAAACCATGGTGTCAGAGAAGCCCCTAGTTAAATTAGGATATTCTTCAGTGCTAACAAGGGCTTAGGTGGGCTGAGTTCAGAATACAAATGACTGAGAAAGAGAACAGAGGAGAAAATGGGGGAAAGAAGAGCAAAATAGGGAAGAAAGATGGATATGGTGGAGAGAGGGAGAGGAGAGGAATGAAGCAGAGGAATTACAGGAGTTAGAGGGTTCAGCAGAATCTGGCATAGAGAACCCAGCTATGCAGCATAGTTAACTGCAAGCTACCCTCCTCTCCTATGTCATCAAATGGTATCACAGAAAGGAGAGGGAGGGAAATAATTCTGAAAGATTGCAAGATACTGCAAATTTTTGCCTAAATAGAATGCTTGAATTACTGATTAATATTAAAACTACTCTACTAAATGAAAATAATTTAGTTATACAGGAAGATCGGAACAACTAAAAAATGTTACACATTTCGTCCATACATTTAAGGTACTATGCAAATTTTTGACTTTGTATAAGTTGGCACCAACTTCATTGGCTTTAA
The DNA here is from genome assembly GCF_048772815.1 of Callospermophilus lateralis. Classification (NCBI taxonomy): domain Eukaryota; kingdom Metazoa; phylum Chordata; class Mammalia; order Rodentia; family Sciuridae; genus Callospermophilus; species Callospermophilus lateralis. The sequence goes on along the minus strand of NC_135313.1, from coordinate 103,971,954 downwards.
ATAGAATACAAACAGCACATATCAAAGTGACTGGCATGGAGCAGAACTCATTAATCAGGAAGGAGAGAAAACTAATTTTCTGTTTAATATGTGTTGTAAACAGAACTTCTGGAATGATCCCACAAGATGGTCCTCCTAATCCCTGGAACCTGGGGATATAATGAGATATCTCAATTATTCTGTTACATGGTACAATAGACTTGAACCCAGGGAGATTTTCTTAGTGTTACTGATCTAATCACACATGTACTTAAAAGCAGAGAGGTTTTCCTAACTGATAGTAGGAAGGTCAGAAAGAAGTCAGAGTTATTTGAAGAATGAGAAGGATTCTACACACTATTGTTTTGAATTTGGAGAGGGTCACATATGAAAAGTAATGCAGGAACCTTCCAGGAGCAAAGCCAATGCTTTCAGATCCCAGAATTAAGAGTTTAAGTGAACCAAGTGACCAAGACCTCAGGCCTACAGTTGCAAGGATCTGGACTCTTCCTCTAACCTCAATAAGCCTGGAATCAGATTCTTGCCTTGAACTATCAGGTAAGAACCCAGTAGGGGAATGCATTGATTTCAGCCTTTCGAGACACTAAGCACAAACTACACAGTCCCTTTGACCTACAGATCTGTAAAACAATAAGAATATGCTGTTTTAAGCTGCTAAATTTATGATAAATTATTATGTAGCAATAAAAAAATGGGTGCATATATGTGGTTATCTAATTCTGAGGGATAATACAACAGAGGAAATTCATACTTTCTCTACTTAATATAAAATATTGAAAGAAAAACTTTAGACAAAGTTAGCTTAGTTTGCTTGAGCAAACAGTAGTACTTTGAATCGAGTAGTAGTTAGAACCAGAAGCAGCTCAGAGAGCTGTACCCAGCATTGAGAGCAGACAGCTTTATTACACCAAATATGGAGGCGAAGTAAGAAAATGTACTGGTTGGTTACAGCTAGGTTTTGGCCTTATTCGGGTATGGCATGATTAATTGGCTGCCTGTGATAGGCTGACACTCAGCAGCTTATGATCGGCCATAACCAGCTATTGGTTGCAAAGGTGTATTTCTCAGGTTTGGTTTGCTTTCATGTCAAATTAGTTTGCCATCTGTTACTTAGGAACTCAAAGTGTGAAGACAGCCTCAGGAAAAGGGCCTCCTGTTTGTTTAGTTTAATGAAATGCATACTTTGTCTCCATATTTTTGCAGTCTCAGTGCTTCCAAATCAGGGACTCTGATGTTCCCTAATCAGTGGTAGATTTTCCATGAAATTAATGGAAAATCAATGCCCCTCATTTGCATGAGCCTTTTCCAAGTTTCTGGGAGGGACCAAAGCAATACATTTATATAAGCATATGTTTCTTGAAACTTGGCAAAATATGATACTGCAACCTCAATTGCTTAAAACTGCTGGTACTTTCCACTCTTTCTTGTGCCCACTTGCAAATGGCACTGGTCTGATTATAGGCAATTGTAACATCTGGCCAAGATGACATGAAATTCAAGTATTCAGTTTGAGTCAACATGGCAAGTTTGTAATTTAAAGTTATTTCCCTATAGTTTATGCTAGCCACTATTGCATAGGGATATCTTTCAAAAATATTCCAAATGCCTTATGTCACAACCCAGGGAAAAAAGCAAGAAATCATATCATTATATGGACATATCTCACAGTGTCAGGCACCCAAAACTTGTAAGTGGCAGAGGAAATAAATGAAATATAAAGAACTAGAACTTTAGAGACTTATTCTAGTTACTAAGCAAATAAACTTTAATTTATACATGAGTAACCACTCACTGATGCCTAGAAAAAAATTGAAATGTTCTCTTTTTCAAAAAATGCTTGATAGTGCTATATAGTAATTATTTCATATAATGATATACTCCTCTTATTCGGTAGAAATTATATGAACTAGAACATATCAGAATTTCTCGGTATATGCAACATAAACGAGTTCTACCAAAAAGAAATTTTGTGTTTTGTGCATTCCCATATATTGGGTCACATCTTGGTACACATCATCCTGTCAAAGTCTTATGTTTACCAATGGAATGCCACAAGAAATTGCCTAGCTTAAATAAATGAATGCTTCAGTGATAAAATTTCTGCATATTTTCATGAATACAGTTATATAGTATAAGACTAATCTAGTCATTAAAATACATAGCTTAATTTAATATAAATATATATAACCTAATTTTATGTATTTACATGTTATGAATCTAAAAGTATAAAGTTTTACATGTATAAAACTAAAATTCATATCACTTAAATTTCACAACTATATTATTACTTTTTTGAGAATATCAAAATTAAAATAAAAGAAAAAAATAGACTAGTGTAAGCCAGAAGAGTAAACTCTAATAAAGAATGGATAAATCTGAAAAATTTGTAAATTCTTATATTAAAATCCATAGATAAACTAATTATTGATCATTTTTTATCATTAATAATAAAAATGAACTCTCAATTTATTTGAAAGAAGAAAATTTGACTTTTATCATTTCCACAACTATTTGAAAATTATTGCATTTTTATACAAGGAAATAAACAGACTTATCCATCAAAAAATTAGGAAAAAATATTGAGATGTATCATAAAGTTAATCAATAAAAAAATGCAATGTTACTTTTCTAGAGATTTTAAATTTTATAGCATTATTGGTCTTTATATATTCATCTTTATTCCTTTATTTATTCTGAATAAATATTCACGTTTCATAATTTTGCAAGTCTATAATATATTCTTTGCTTATAGACAGTTGCCTCAATGACAAAAAATTTATCGCCTATTTTTATTTGCTACGGCCCCAACTTTGGACATAGTACAAAGATCCTCAGTCTATCCTGGCAAGGACAGATGGTAAAATAAGGGCGAAGCTACTTCTTCATGTAATGTTTTAAATAAGGCCACTTCCCAATCTTCCTTCTTTAGACTAGCACTGGGACTAAGTGGGCCAAAAGTATTCCGTGCATGTCAGTGTAGACCCTTGAATTTAAAGCCCTGATACTTTCTTCAGGTGTATTTTTAGGACTTGGCTTAGTTTCTGATCAGTGAAACCACCCTACACATCAGGTGAGGAAGTCCTGACAATGGGCTATTCTGAAGCATCTTTGCTTAGTAGCTCACTGAGATTTGTGACTGAGACCTACTGTGCATTCACATGAAATCCACATTTGCCCCTGATAAATTTTCCCCAGCTTTCACTCTTCTCATAGAAGATGTGCTAGTCTTCTCTTGACTTTTTTCTCCTCTCCATGATCCTCTGTATTTACCAGTAAACTTTACACTTCGCATCAACTATCATTATCCAAAGCATATAATCTGGAGGAGGCTTGGAGAGAAAATCTATTGGGATAGCGTTATGAGTCAGATATATGATATTTGGAAGGCAGTCACAGACTTCTTCTAATAAATGGATAACAATTTTATTTTCTTGCAATATTTGAAAAGCAGTGAAGTAGAAAGTAGTAGCAAAGTAGTAAATGGCATTGAAGTTTAAAATATGCCTATGAATTTTATAATTAGTTTCTTATATGTATAGTTAACCTATAATTATTTCTTCTCTAATTTTTTAAATAGGCATTTATTGGATAGCCAATATGGGTAACGAACTGGCTAGAATATTATAGTCCCGTATTTATTTATTAAGATTCACTACTCTAATCTCCAGAATGCCAGGAGCTTGTTCCAAGACAAGACATGCACAAATAAGCATACATTATTTTCTAGAGGCTTCCAGTATTTGCACATAGACAACACTCAGTAGACCTGTGTTCACTGAATCGAACGCAATACATTTAGGCATACATCAACCTATTGACCTAACCTCAGGGTGGGAAGAGAACCAGAAGTGTGGTGGAATTGCAGAGGGGAGACTGATTGTTTTATTTATACTTTATACTCCATTTTTTTAAATTTATACTTTATACTCCATCTGAAAACTTCCCTTTTGCTGGTGTTCTGAGAGCTGCCTCTTGTTCCTTTCACCCGGGGCCCAGGGCTGGGGAGAAAGGACAAGATAGAAAACTGCAGTCACTCCTGCCTGTCTAAAGTAAGCACCGCTAACAAAAGCTTTCTTAAGGAGTTGAAAGCAATCATTAAAATGAGTCTCAGGGATTACTCTTGGATTTTATTTATTCCTGCCCACTCCTTTCCCACAGGCAAAAAGAATGAGTTGCTTGCACTTTTATTTTCAGAAATTCAATAAGATTCTAAACTCTAAGAACTTAGAGTATATTCCTTCAGAATTAGAGGAATATATCAGATAAATTGTCCAAAGAAGAATCTACCCTAATTTAAATTTTTTGAGGCAAGTTTGATTTATCTTAACACTATGAAGATTATAGTTACCTAAAATATTGATATGATTAGGGAGAAAATTGTCTTAAACTTGAAGCTGTTTAGACTCTGAGAAGAATGTCTGGAAAAATTACATTATGAAAATGTTTCTCTCTTAGGGATTTGAAATTCATATAAAATTTAAAAGGAGATACAGTTTTAAGCTTTCCAGAGGACATTTTCAATTACTCAGACATTTTTAAAATAAATGATCTCAGGAGTTACAACTCAACCTATTTTCTATCAATAGCTAACAACCAACATTATAGCTACTATAATGCTTTACTATAAAATTAATACTGAGAGGTTTTATATTTCTTATGCTGCTTCATGTTACTGTTCATGTAATAGCTGTTCTTTAAATATATGAACTTAGATTACAAGTATTTCCTTTGGAAATACACTGGGACAAGTACTGTCCCATAAAGTATATGTGTTATAAAGCACCTGGCACAAAGGTACATGTTCAGTGAACACTTATGAACCAAAGGATGGGTTCTGTTGTTCCAAGCCATCTGTTTAAGGTCCTAGAATTTAGAAGGATTTATATTTAAAGTTTTTAAGGTATACAGTTAGATAAGTTACTGAAAAGTAAATGATATTTATCATTCTCACATTATGTCATATATTTGGCATATATTTAAATGTTCCTGATAATGATTCTCCAATCTTTTCTCTGAGATATCATCTTCTAAGAGATTCATTCAGTGTTTCATTAATGGGATGGGTAGGAGTGCAAATTGGTGAAGCCACTCTGAAAAGCAGTATAGACATTCCTTAGAACACTTGAAATGGAACCTCTATTTGACCCAGTCCTCAGTCAATACCTAAAGGACTTAAAAATAGCATACTATAGTAACCCAGCCACATCAAGGTTTATAGCAGCTCAATTCACAATAGCTAAATTGTGGAAGCAACCTAGATGCCCTTCAATAGATGAATAAAGAAACTATAGTGTGTTTTTATGTGTGTGTGTGTGTGTGTGTGTGCATATATGTATATGCACACACACACACATACACACAATGGAATATTACTCAGCATTAAAAGAGAATAAAATTATGGCATGTGCAGGTAAATGGATAGAGTTAGAGAATATCATGCTAATAGAAGAAAGCCAATCCCCAAAATCCAAAAGGCCAAATGTTCCCTCTGAAAAGTGAATGCTGAGCCCTAAGTGGGGTTCCAAATTTAATCAGTCCAAAATGACAGATTCTTCTTTAAGTTGGATGTTTCATTTTTCCTATTAAATTGATGGTAACCTTTTATACTATATGATGATGTCCAGTAATTGTAATTGTAAAAGCAAAGAAAAACAAAACAGCAAGTGTCTCACTGAAGTTGCCATGCTGATAGATCAAAAGGGAGGCGATTTCTGTGATGTTTACATGTGATGTCAATTAGAGGAGCAGTTGCTACTCCTATCATAACCTATTGTACCCCACATCTCTCTGATCCTGCAAAGAACTCAAATCTTCTTTAGTGTGGATGGGCAAGAGATAGATGAAAAGAAACTAAGAAAAATTCAGACTTTGTGGAGAAATCAAATAGTTAATTGATGACAAATAGTCAAAATGTATGATACTTTCAGCAGTGATTCTGCCCCAAAGAGAAAGATACTTGTTAACTTTGAAAATAACAATATGGCAGTCATAAATCTTAAAGCCCTATTTCTTATTTCCATCAATGAGATATCAGTTAATGAAGATGTGACTTTGTTATTTGCCTCTCTAATCAGTAAATGAGTATTCATGCTATGTGAATAATAGTTCAAACATACTTCAATATTATTCCTTTCTCATTATTTTAATAAACGAATTGAGTATGTAATAGGCACTCAAAATTGTTTATTAATCTTTTATACTTGTGTGGTAACACATAATACATAGCTACAGATGTATATACATTTATACACACATACATACAGGTGTGTGTTTATTATATATATATGTGTGTGTGTGTGTGTATGTAGTTTTCCATATATATATATATATATATATATATATATATATATATGCTTTACTCACCTTTCCTCACATTTAGTACTTAGCATCTAATATGTACTTTAGAATATAAATTTGAATCTATAATAATATCTTACATTTGTAGAGTATTTTTGAGTGAATTGCTACCAGAATTGAACAAGATGATGAGCTATTTATAATTCCTCCCTAGAAAAGCAAACAAATCTCCTTCAAAACTTCTAAAACCTAAATTACATTCTGGTTACTCACAAAGCCAATATAATAAATGTTCATTCCCTTCCCATTTCCTTGTCCTTCCCTTGGAGTTCTTTATTCCTCTGCTGGCAGGTGCACATATTCTTATTTTCAGTGATGCTTTGCTACATTTTTGGGTCAATTGAAAATACTCTTTGGAGACTTTCTTTGAACTCCTCTTTTTATTTTTCCCTCTGACTTATTTGTACCATTTCCTCTGAGATCAGATTCCACTATTCTCTCCTGGGCCATCTTATTGTGGATCTCCTGGGGAGCCCTCTATTCTGGAGTTGAGTGGCCCCTTCCCTTCCATTCCGCCTTCTCTTACCCTATTTTTCTGAAGGGTCTCTCCCCTCACTTCCTCTCCTGTGGATTTCACAGTCCATTTCTAAACAATCCCTGCTTCTCTCCCCCCTCCTCGGGAGCCAGTTTCTTGCCTTCCCTGCCTGACTTGCCTTGCTCTATGTATTGTCCACCCCAGTTACTTTATGTTGTGCATTCAGCAACCTCTTCCATTTACAACTTGAAATCCTCTTCTTTTATTTTCCTTTCCATGTCTCCTTGCCAATGCCTTTCATAGTCTTGCTCTTCCCCTACAGCTACATTCACTGGGGCAGGTGTGACCAGCTCAACTCTTTCACATCCCTTTTCATTCTCTGCTGGTTTAGCTGGCCCCATGGGGCTGCCTCCTTCCCCAGCTGACAGGCTTTCATGCATTTTGCATAGATATGACCTTTCTCATTACAAAAGTCACACACCATTCCATTTCTGCAGAAGACCCAGCAATGTCCTTGTTCTCCACACCTGAAACATGTTTTGACAATCTGATATATTCAGATGTTTTCTTGTACCCATCTATAGTGGATTTTTAGCTCTTTCCTTAAAAAAAAAAAAAAAAAAAATCCAACATCATTAGTAACCTCTAAACAAAAAGATGCCCACATGGAAAAAAGAGTATTGGAAGTAAAATTATTTTTAGTATACTTTTCCCATGTATTTCTTTCTTCTATATCAACTGCTACTGAATTTATGGGAGGCAGCAAACCAGAACGGGTAATTTCTCCTTTTGCTCATTTCAAACGTTTGTAGTCCATTGAAAATTCTAAATCCACAGGTTCTTTTCATAAGAATTAACAGATAGGGGGCCCCTGGTGGAAACATGGGTCCATAAAAGCATGGTAACTTTCATGATTTAGAGGAAGGGATATCTTCTATAAATCCTAACTTTCCAAAATAAATGAAATACAGTTTTACCTGGAAATGGAGGCATCTCTCAAATCTGCCCTAAACACATAGTTGACAGCCAGTCCTATCTCTATACATAGTAACTTTCTATTTTCTGTCTGCCTGCTTGAAGATAAGCTGTCCTTTTTAAATCTCCTAGTAGTAGAGATGAAATCCAAGGCCGCCCAAGTGCTCTACCACTGAGCAACATCTCTAGCATTTTTTTTTTTTTTTTTTTACAGTTACAAGTTCTTGCTGAATTGCCCAGACTGGTCTTGAACTTGCAATTCTCCTGCCTTTGCCTCTTGAATAGCTGGGATTACAGGTAAGAACCACTACTACATCCAGTTGTTCAGTCCCTTTTGTTAGTGGTCATACCCTCTTTTCTCCACCAGTTGGAGGAATATTGTTATGGCGAGATTGCAATAAATCACAAGTCAATATTGAAGCAGGGGATGATGGAACCACTTTATTCACCAGCTGCTATGACACCAGCTGGTAAGACCTGGGCAGTCTGCAAGTCTGCAAACCGTGACCCCCTCCAGGGGTTAGAGCACAACTTTTATAGCTCAAAATGACAAGTAAAGCATGTCAGGACATTAATCGTAAGTGGTGGTTGCTATGATTCAAAAACACAAACAAAAATCATGAGATCCAAGATCCTAAGCAGAAGGGGAAGTGGGTCAAAATGGCTGTAGTTGAGTACACATTAAAGAATGGTTACTCACGTCTAGACAAACATTTTCTGACATTCTATGCAGTTAGGGTACATTACACAAATACAGTATATAAGAATTGTCATTTTGTGTTGCCAAACATGCTATTCTAAGCAACTGTTCTTGGGTACAGAGGCGGGATTTTCCCATAGGAGAAGCGTTTCTTACATGACATGGTGTCTCAGAATAATACGAAGTCTGTTTGGTCATTGCCCATATAGCTTGGCACATAACAATATAGTGAAGAATTCAGCAAACTATGGCCCACAAGCCAAATCTGGCCCATCATCTGTTTATATAAATAAAGATTTATTGGAATAGAATCATGCTCATTTGTTTAAGCATTGGCTATGACTACTTTTGCACTGTAAGGGCAGAGTAGAGTAGGTTTGACAGAGACCATATGGCTTGCAAAATTAAAATTAATTACTTTCTGCCCTTGTTAGAAAAGAGTTGCCAACCCCGAAGTAGTACCAAGCCTATGTTGTTTTACCAATCATTGTATTTTTCATCTCTCATTGCATTTTCTTCTTTTTGTTTTTGGTTAATCTCAACAATTCATACATTTTTATTCTTTTGACCTTGTACACCATGATGCATCTAATTACAATGCATTCACTGGAATCACTAACATAAAGTGCTTCATACAGTCTTAGTACCTTTCCTTCATATCATCAACAAAATCATTATCATTTCTTTGCAAAATCTGAAGATTCAGTTCAAAATCCTTAATACCTGAGGTTTTATTTATTCAAGACAACATTACTTGGGTATTCAGCATGTCTGTTCAGGATTCTTTCAATCCCATGCTGGGAGTTGATTTTTCTGTGCCACTTACTTAAATAATTTTACTGTAATTTTCCCATGTACTTCTTTCTTCTTTATCAACAACTACAGTGCCTGGTTTCTGTTCTCAGGACTAAAAGCTCAGGGATTACTCCAGTTGAACTGGGCTGCACAAAATAACCACACAAGAGACACAAATACCTTTCTCTTTGGAGTCGTTATGAAGGTTCCTTTGACCTTAAGGGTCCGCAGGAAGACAGAGAGAGAGAGAGCACAAGCTGACCCCTTTTATTGAGGAGAAGTTATTCAAATGAGGCAAGGGGTCAGGTTTCAGGGGGCTGAGTCTATCTTCATGATGTCCACTGTCAGCAAGCTGACAGACATCTGGGAAGGCCACACCCAAGGACACAGTAAGAGAATGGGACACACACAAGGCACTTCCACGGAAGATTCTATCCTAAACAGGGCAAGGGGTTATATTACAAAGGAACAGGTGAGCGTAGCTCCACCCATGGGGCTGTAGCAAGACACACCCATGCACGAGACACGGGACCCTCAAACCCAAGAAGGGTGAGGAAAGCTCTGCCACATTTCTGTGACTGAACGCCTCAGCACCCAGCTGGGGAGTATGACTGAGTCACTTGAAAGGTTGGTCTCCCACACTACAGAATTTAAAAAGGCAGCAAACCAGAAGCATCTTTTTTTTTTTTTTTTTTTGAGAGTGTTTCTTTTTTTTTTTTTTTATTTTTATTGGTTGTTCAAAACATTACAAAGCTCATGATATATCATCTTTCATACATTTGACTCAATTGGGTTATGAACTCCCATTTTTACCCTAAATACATATTGCAGAATCACATCGGTTACACACTCACATTTTTACATAATGGTATATTAGTGACTGTTGTATTCTGCTACCTTTCCTATCCCCTACTATCCCCCCTCCCCTCCCCTCCCATCTTCCCTCTCTACCTCATGTGCTGTTGTTCAATTCTCTCCCTTGTTTGCCCCCCTTTCCCCTCACAACCTCTTCTATGTATTTTGTGTAACATTGAGGGTCTCCTACCATTTCCATATGTTTTCCCTTCTTTCTCCCTTTCTCTCCCCCCAATCGTCTTTCCCCTTTTCCCCTACTCTCCTATTTTTGTATGTCATTCCTTCATCTAACTAATCCACTGTCACACTTCTCCCTTTTTGGTCATCCTTGTCACTGATTAATCTTGGTTAACTATGGGACCAGCATCCCCCAAATGAGTTCCTTTCTCAATTATTTCTGTTATTTCTCTTCATTATCAGAGTCTATGAGACTTGTGCCTTCAAAACACTCTTCATTGTTCCTGCTCCTTGCCCTGTGTTCTGCTAAATCCTTCTCTTCTCCCATGGTTGCTGCTATTCCGGCTTCTGTATTTGCCACTTAAGAACTTCAATTTTCCAAGAAGCAGAGGAACTAGTTTCCTCCCTGTTTGTAACACCAAAACACCAGTGTGTTTACTATTCAGCTATCACCAGAACAAAGATTGTATTTCCCTCATCTACACTTTCTCATGTACCACACTTACTATTGATCCTACATTTCACTGATTTTAAATCAATTAATATCGATTAAATAAGTAATTTACATTTAGGTCCATTCTAGACACCTTGAGCTTACCTATGTGTTAAGAGGGGAGAACATCTTTTATATTTTTAAGTTTTCAGAAATCTCCAGATATCCTGATTAAGAAATATCTCAGAGTAGTAATATTCACTAAATGAGTACAAGTTCTGTTCTAATGGACATTTAAATATTTTGGCTTTTCAAGGTGAATGTATTGGAAATAACTTGTCCTGTTCTTAAAATGAAGTTTACCAACAACTAGCGATGATGTGTGAATTGTATGAATTTTTATTAAAAATACAAGGTATATCTTTATCCTTCTTGTTTAAACTTAGGAGCTATTTCTGGTGCAAATACTTTTTTCCTACCTCTCTTTTTTTTCTTTTGAAAATATAATGTGGGAGTTATGGGTCATAGAATTGATTAGAAATGAATAATCTGATGATTCATACTTGATGAGAACCTGTAAGCAGGGCCCATTTTTAGGCCCCATATGACAAAGGAAAATGGTTCCTAGAACCAGACTCAAATTCTAGCTTTTTTTTTTCTTATTAATGCTGAGATTTTACTCTTGCTATTTAACATTTAAGCCTCCATTTTCCCTGCTAAAGAGAGGTAATTTTATTTCTATCCCAGGGGAGTGCAAAAGTGTTTTTTTGAACTAGAAGATTACCCAAAGTTAGCTTTAGACATTAAAAACATTGAAAAGTATGGTCTGTTCAGCTCAAGGAAATTCAAATGCAGTGTATGTACTGCACTTGGAGCTGGTTTGCTTTTGTTCTGACTTTGGTGGCCCTAGCAGAATAGATGGGAGAAGTTATCAAGCCCCATGCTTTTAAAACAGGCTCGTGTAAAAAGTCCCTTGAATCAAGACACTTCACTGCTTGCCCACCTCTGGAGACCCACCGGCATGGTAATGAGAGAACCTAACTGCCCTCAGAGTTAAATCAAAACCCCTCGCTCTTTCTCCATGAAAGATTGGGATGTGAATGCCTGACCCAAACTTTCCCTTGGGAAGTGAGCTCTGCATAGGTCACAAAAAAGGAAAAAAAAAAAAACCTATAAAAAGAATAAGGTATAAGTTAAAAAGACATTTTATCAGAAATAAACTATTTTTGAACTATCCTGGGTGGATGGATTATCGGAAACAATTTTTCATCTACAGTTTTATCTCCCAGGCTCCCATCATTTCTTTCCTTCAAAGACTAGTTTTTTTTTTTTTTTTTTCCATGTTCAACTATCATTAACCCAACAAAGTAACAGCTGCCACTCTGAGACCCCTGTTTAATGAGAAAATAAACCGAAGGCATTTGGGGAAAGTGTTTTAAATGGAATCTCATTAATGTGTTGCTTCAGAAAGCAGTCACCATCACCAATCGTTCCATTGCTTCAAACAGCAAAGTTTGATGCTTTCCAATTTATTATTTTCCTCTCTCTGTGAAAAGGGACATGGGCTAACGTCATAACTTACCTTATCATTTTATTTTGCAACATTTCCTGGAAATTTGGGGGCATTTATATACTTTCATTTTCTTCTCTACCCAAGAATAACTTATATTTTAGTTGGAAAGTTGTCTGCGATCTAGACAAGAGACTTACCTGCCTCACTTGAATCTTTACAGTGGTATTCTTGTGGTATTCGTGTTACTTTAGACCAAGAGATAAGCCCAGGCTTTAACACTTAAGCCTATATTCTTAGTTTTGACTCACTGCTCCCAGGATCATCTAACCTCTATATCCCAAAGAGACATTATTTCATTTCCAATCTCCCTGAGGTAAGAATTTTCCTGTTGGTAGCTTGTTTGTGATCTTAGGAAGCAGAAATAAAAGAAGAAAAAGAAAGACAAAAGAAGGCTCATTGTTAATTTGATTTTCCTTGTTGACTCCTGCAGCTCAAGACACCAGAGGATGCTGAGAAGATTACTACGGAAGCTAGGCAGGCTGAGGTCCTACTTGGTAGAGAGGGTCATCCCTCATCCCTTGACTCTGTTCCCTTGACTTGGCTGGATTGTTCTTTGCATGGTGTTGAGCTGCCTCCCCTGGTCTCAGAGAGAGCACATAACACAGCAGTGCACAGGGAACTGTCCAGCTCAGTTGTGATGAAATTAAAAGCCTAGAGGAATGGAAAAAGCAGGATATCCAAGAGATAACAGTGCTGCCTAGGTAGAGAACAATTCATTCTAATTCTCTTGGCTTTCTTTTTGCTTCCTTTTGGCCACTGAATTTACATGTAACAAAATTCAAAGCTGTAGTCTTAACAGCATGGTACTCTGCATTAGACAAACCAATGCCAAATTTTGATTCCATTTGTAAACACTTGTACAACATCAGTCATGGAGAAGCTTTTTAAAAACATTTTCTTTTTCAAAAGATGGTTTGGAAATTATGACACAAATGTCAAGTAGAAAGAAAAAAATCTAGATGCCGCTAGTCACCCTCTCTCCTTCCCTCACCTGGTTATGTCTCTTTTTAATGCTTCTCATTGTTATTATCTTCCCATTTTAGAAGCCCCACTGTTATCATTTATTCTTTCTCTTTCTCCTCTCAACATCTTTTACTAGCAATGGATTTATTAGACTCATTTCAATTGAGATGTGGGGCTTTTTGGAAAATTATTTGAATTTAAGTAGAAAGTAAGAAGACAACATAATTATTTCAAACTCTGTTTGATATTTCAGAAGCTAGCAGACTCAAAGGACAGACAATAAAGAGGAAGCTATAGGTAAGTTGACCACTGATGGGAAACATAGATTCATACCCTGGTGTCAGATCAGCTCAAGGAAACTGCATCTCCAATTGTTTTACACATTTAAAATATAGTTCAGTTGCTTATATTGTTTAAAATAGGCATCAATACACAGTATCTTAGAAATTACAGTTTCTTTATCTGATGACTTTTGGAATACAGCCTTTGTTTTATAGTATTTTATGTTTCTTTGAAAAATCCTAATGTTCTCATATTTCTAATTATAGCATTTGGTTTTAGTTTTGACTTGATGTTTATAAAATTTGATTTTTATACTTATGAAAATTAATTTATTTGGAGATGCCCTAACTTTTTTTTCAGCCCTTATTTTTTTTCTTAGCATACATACATTTAACTCTTTATATCAGTAATTCAGGTCTTCATCAGCTTTTAGAAAGCTTTCTTCATGTACACACACACACACACACACACACACACACACACAATTAAACATCTGTTTCATTGTTTCATTCTGTTATTTATAATTGCAATTAGGCTTTTGCTGATTTCCTTGTTTGTTTCCTATTTCTACCACCACCCCCGACTCTATAATTTTTTGATGTTCACTTCATTTTGCTTAGTCTGACTTTTGTTTTCTTTTTTACATTTCCTGGTGTTCCTGGAGAGTGTTATATCTTCCTTGCCCCTTTGCCTAAGCTAAATCCAATTCACTCTTCTTTTACCAACATTAACATTTCTTCTTTCACATGTTACACTTCTTTTCATTTTTATTTTAAACAGGCTGATCTTTCTTACCTTATTTATTTGGTTAAAATCTGTTTAGAATTTCACTTGTTCATTGGCAAAATGAACTTAATCCAGGGCCAAGGATACAGTTCCGTGATGTTGCACTTGCCTAGCACTGGATTTGCTCCCCAGTACTGTGGGTGAGGAACCTGAATCCAAATATTATAAAGTTCATTTTTTTTGCATTAGGGTACATATTCTTGTAAATGTTCTGTATGTGCCTTCAATATTTCAGGTAGATTTTTCCTTTCTTTCTGTGCATTATTTATAAGCCATTTTTCTTTTAAAAATATTTGAACTGAAATGTTATTCATGCATATAAGATGTAAAATTTCTAGATATGCACAGTTATATAAAAGGTATAATTTGATTAGTCTTGACAATTTTATACATCCACCCTTGAACTAAGCTCCTATCAAGATATAAAAGATTTCCTGCTGTCCCTTTGTAGTCATTCCCCAACTTCTCCCCAGAGGCAACTACTGTTATGATTTATTTCATCATGGAATAGCTTAGTCATTTCCTGAGCTTCATAAAAACAGAATCATAACATATCCCATTGTGAGTCTGGATCTTATCATTCAGTAGGATTTTTCTTAATTCATCCTTCTTGCCCACATTATTTCACTTAATTTTATTGATAAGTTGTATTTTACTGTATGAGTACATGATAATTTATTGATCCATTTTGCTAAATGGTGAGCATCTGGGATGTTTATAGTTTGGGAATATTAAAAAAGAAGCTATGTTCCAGTTATTTTTTTTCCTTTATTGGTCATTAAATGGATATATATTTCCATGGCTTGATAATTAAAAAAATAGTGTCAAATAAATACTATTTTCATTCATTTTAAGCTCCTATCATTCACAGAGGCCTACATTTTGGACTTGACTGTTCATTTTCACATTGACACTTGACCTGGCAGAAATGAGTCTACTCTGAGCCAGCAGAAAGTCTCCAATGCTTAAAAAACAAAACTCCTCACACCTCCCACTCTCTTTTTGTCAAAGGACTTCATGGGATGATTTGATTTTCAGTTTTTTTCTGCTGATCAAGAATAGCAAGTCTGCCTACAACCTGCACAATGTTATCTTCTCTTATTCTATCAACAGCTTTCTTCTTTCAATAATGATGCACCTGCAGCTATCCTCATGTTGATTGGTCTTTCTTGACACTCCATGATATTTGAAGTGCTCAGATATTTCCTAGAACCATTGCCAAACTTGTTATTCTAAACTAGACTCATTAGATTACTCTTCACATTATGACTTCCTAGCAAAACTAATACTTTATCTACTCTGCAGGAAAAAAGAATGAACAGTTTATTTTCAAGTGCTTAAAATAAAACAGATACTGTTCCAAGTTGTTTGCATGCATGCACTCAATCTTCATAGCACCCACATGAGGTACCCAGTAACTCTATCCAATTTATACAGGATAAACTGAGGCACAGACTGTTTCTAAGTAGCTTGCCTGAGGTCATATGGATAATAAGTTATTATTTTAGTCAGCTTTAAGTCACTGTGAACAAAAGAACTGATAAGAAAAAGGTAGAGGAGTAAAAGTTTATTTTGGCTCACCATTTCAGAGATAACATTCTATGGCTGGTTAACCCCATAGCCAGCCGACTTCATTGATCTGGACTTGAAGCATCACAAAACATCATGGCAGGAAGGTGAGGTAGAGGAAAGCGGCTCAGGATGTGGCACCAGGAAGCAGAGAGATAGCTGTGCTCACCAGGGACAAAATATAAACCCCAAAGTGACATCTCCAGTGACTTATTTTCTCTAGCCACCCCCTACCCACCTACAGTTACCATCCAGTTAATTCATATCAGTGGATTGATCCACTATTACATTTAAGCTCTAATAACCGATCATTTCACTTCTGAACATTCTTACATTGCTTTACATGTGTGCTTTTGGGGGATACTTTATATGTAAACCATAGAGTGGTGAAATGAATATTTGAACTCAGATTTACTAGTCCCTTAATTAGGCACTTCCACTCTGCAGAGGTTTGTGGTACAATTAATATAGTTTTTGGAACTCCTATTTTATGGATTATATTTCTGACATATGAATATGTACTTAATTCTCCATAGACAGAGTTTCATTTTCTATTTATTTCCACTTTTGTATTATGAAATGTAAAGAAAATAAGTTAAAAACAAGTTTAATCTGCCATTGTTAAATGTAAGTCTGCAGAATTTATTTAAAATGGTACTTTGAATGAGTCCAATGGAAGTCTTTTTTAATCGCTCAAAAGGGGCAGTAATTTTGCTAGGCCTCTAATGAGGCCCATGTACTTTCAGTATATATAAAGTCTTAGGTAGAAAGGGAACTAATATTTTTGTTCTTATGCTTGCTTCTAACACAACAGAGGTCACAAAGCAGCAGGAGTTTATAAAATCCAATTCATCACATCTTACTGCTCCTCCTGGTTGAGTATCTTTGCCCAAACTGGTGGACCAATAGCTGAACTCAGGGAATGTGAGAAACTCAGGAGAAAGGGATTTGAATTCTCTTGCACAACAGAAAATAAGTGAGAAATTTCTACATATCAGCAAAATAGTCAAAATAACAAATCATTTGAGAATAGAATTAACTCAAAAGCCAGACTTGACTCTGGATTGACCATTGTATTATAGCACAGACTTTGAGATACCTCTGCTCTCTGTAACAAGAGATTGATAGCATTTGTTCCACCTAGCTGACAGAAATCATGAGGGTCAAATGAAACATCAAATATGAAAAGCCCTCAGAAAAATATTTTTAAAGGTACATTTTAGTATATAGAACATTTTCAGATATATTGCCTCACCAGGGCTCTACAAAACACTTGGTGATTTAAGGAGAGATAAAGTATGGGGAGCCCTATATTATGTGGCGTCACAGAGATAAAAAGTTGCATATGAACAATTCAAAATGTCATGCTCATTTATATTATGTGACTCTCACTGTAAACACTCCACATATATGTTGTTACTCTCACAACATGTGATAAGGCAGGTATTGCTGAACCCATTTACTACACAAGAGTCTAAAATTTCAACAGGTAATATCAGTATCTGAATGATAAGTCTGACAGCAGTCAGTTCATTTTCTATGAATCTGAACATGAGTTGTCATGAGTTTTAAGGTAACATAGGAATAATGTGTCATTTTTTCTATGATCTACCTGTATTTATCATAATGATGATGATTACTGTTGTTACTCTTTTATGGACTAGGCCCTTAATATTACATGTGCTCTGCATCTGGAGTCAGTACATGAGATTAGAGTCATTATATCCCTGTTATAAGTGAGGAAACTGGTCCTCACATTCATTAAAATTTTCTGAAAGCTGAGAAATGGCAGGGCAGAGCCAAAATTCACACCTGTTCATGTTGAACTATATTAAGCAGGATAATGAGGCTGTGGAATTTCAGCACTTAGATTTCATTGATCTCTTTGAATTTGACATATGACACCATGGAATAAAAATAAATAAAATTGTATTGTCAAAATGACATACTATCAAAAGTGTTCTACAGATTTAATGCAATTCTAATTAAAATCTCAATGACATTCTTCATATAACTAGAAAAAGCAATCATGAATTCATTTGTAAAAAAAAAAAAAATAGCCAAAGTAATTCTTAGCAAGAAGAGCAAAGCAGGAGGCATCATTAATACCAGACCTTAAACTATACTACAGAGCCATAGTAAGAAAAACAGCATGTTACTGGCACCAAAACAAACAGGTAGCCCAATGGTACAAAATAGAAGACACAGAGACAAATTTATCTCATACCAGAAAAAGGTGCCAAAACATTAAATGGAGAAAAGACAGCCTATTCAATAACTGGTGCTAGGAAAATTGAAAATCCATGTGTAATAAAATGAAATTAAACCCCCGTTTCTCACCCTGCACAAAAATCAACTCAAAGTGGATCAAAGAGTTAGGCACTAGAACAGAGACCCTGTGCCTAATAGAAGAAAAAGTAAGCTTAAATCCCCATTATGTCAGCTTAGGAACTGACTTCCTTAACAATACTCCTGAAGCACAAGAAGTAAAATCAATGATCAATAAATGGGACAAATTCAAACTTTAAACTTTTCTCAGTAAAGAAAACAATAACATGAAGAGAAAGCCTACAGAATGGGAGAATATATTTACCATGTGTACCTCAGGGCATTAATCTCCAAGATATGTAAAGAATCCAAAAAACTTAACAAAAAAACCAAATAACCCAATCAATAAACTGACAAAGGAACTGAACAGATACTTCACAGAAGAAGAAATACAATTGATCAGCAAATATATAGAAAAAACTATTCAACACCTTTATAATTAGAGAAATGCTACTCTAAGATTTTATCTCACCCCAGTCAGAATGTCAATCATCAAGAATACAAGCAACAATAAATAAATGTTGGTGAGGATATGGGGGGAAAGGTACACTTATATATTGCTTATGGGAATGCAAATTGGTGCAACCATTATGGAGAGTGGTATGGAGATTCCTCAGAAAACTTGGAATGGATGGGGCTGGGGCTCAGTGGTAGAGCACTTGCCTGACTTGCAAAAGGCACTGGGTTTGATCCTCAGCACCACATAAAAAAGAAAACTTGGAATGGAACCACCATTTGACCCAGCTATCCCACTTTTTGGTTTATAACCAAAGGACTTAAAATCAGTATATTACAGTCATGCAGCCACATCAATTTTAATAGCAGCTCAATTCACAATAGCTAAATTATGGAAGTAACCTAGGCACCCTTCAACAGATGAATGAATATATATATGTTCCATTTCATATATATATGAAATGGAATATTACTTAACTTTAAAGAAGAACGAAGTTATGGCATTTGCTGGTAAATGGGTGAAGCTGGAGAATATCCTGCTAAGCAAAATAAGCCAATCCCAAAAAAACAAACGCCAAATGTTTTTTTTTCCTCTGATATGAGGATGCTAATTCACAATGGGGGTGGGGGTGACTAGGAAGGAATAGAGTTACTTTAGATTATGTAGAGGAGAATTAAGGGAGGGGGAGGAGTATGGGGAAAGAAAGATAGTAGAATGAATTGGATGTTATTGCCCTATATACATATGTAACTATATGACCAGTGTGATTCTACATTATGTACAACCAGAAGAATGAGAAATTATACTCCATTATATATGATGTATCAAAGTTCATCCACTGTCATGTATAACTAATTAAAAGAAATTTAAGATTTTTTAAAAAGAAAAGAATCTCATAAGAACACATTCAAACATTACTAATATTAGCAACACAAACAACATTTTTTTCCATTCATTTCCTTAAGAAGAGTTAGGATAAGTAGCTTCAGAAAACGAATGGAATTGTCTACCTACTTAGCCAAATAGCAGATAGATCGCTATTCCTTTGATGTCATTTGTATTATTTGAGTCTTTTGGGTTTGTCACATATGTTCTCAGAGTGCAAAATCATTCAAGTGCAAAGTAAAGACAGATTGCAGTAGCTCATTCATTAATTTTCACAGCAGTCGGTTCTCTGCTGGCATTTAAAATTAACGTAAAGGTGAAGTTCAAAAAATTTAGCTTCATTTCAAATCACATATAACACTATGATTTTCTAGAAATGCTGCAAACTGATTACATTGCATTAATGCAAGATAATCACCCAGCAAAAAAGAGAAATATTAAATACTATATATCCCATTCTATTTCAAAGGGCCTGACTTTTATATTTAAATGTTCTATGGTATCAAAGATGACACTCCAGTTAATTCCACATATCAAAAAAAAAAAAATCAGAGCAGCAAAAATAAATGAGATAATTCCTTGGACGGGTCTTGCTAATAAGAAGTTTAAACTACAATTGCAGTACTTTTTAAAAGACATGGAAAGTTTAAATATTGTACTGAAATTACCATCCTCAGAAAAATAGGGAATAATTAGTGAAAGAGAATGTATTTGCTTCCCGATCATGTCAGGAGAGCATTATGGATAAAGGCAATGCTGAGACACTTTGCCTGTAGAGAAAATACCTTATTTGTGAACAAACCTATGGAGAGTTATTTCTTTTAATTTTGTTTAGGTGATTTCATTAGAGCTCTTTTACCTTGTAGAATAAGTAAAATAATTTTTGGTGGTTAATTCAAACCCATGGACAGAATGGAAATTTGATAGAACATATGGACATCAAAAGAACCTTGAATTTATTCATTGCTCCAAATATATATATATATATACCAATATATTTTTTAAATAATGTCATTTCACAAATACATCCACATGAACCACCTCTTTACATTCTAGTAAATTCAAATGCTTACACCTTTCTCACTAGTGACAAATTATTGATAATTCCACAGTCTTTTTATATTTCTATGTAATTTACAATATTAATAGTCAAACTCAATTTCAACTTTATATTTTAAATGTTTGGCTCCACTTTTCCTCTAATTTTTTACTTTCAAACAAGTTTCCCTAGATATGAAAATGTTATAGAGTGAAGAATGAGATTGAAATTTAGCATGATTCTGCATTCTGCATTCAATATCACTGTGCATTTATGTTAAGGACCATATAACACTTTTCATAAGGTCAGGTGTTCACAGTTAGATGATACAATAATAGCCCTAAAATACAACCACAGTGTGACTATTCAAACTGTATCTTCGAAGGCCCATGGAATCAACAACAACAATGATCTGAATAATTTGAAACTAGATTCCTTAGGATAAAAACACTGTGAGGCCCTCCAAATAAGATACATATATATTATGCTAACTAGGGACAAAAGTCTAATTGCCCATTTATTGGCTAACAGTGATTCCTATTTATTTATTTATTTTTGTGGTTGTAGATGGACAGAATACCTTTATTTTTTTTATTTTTGTATGTGGTGCTAAGGATTGAACCCAGTGTCTCACACATGCTAGGCAAATGCTCTACCACTGAGCCCTAGCCCCAGCCCTAACAGTGATTCTTAAAATTCATTAATCAAATTCCTGGATTCATTGCTGAGCCCTAACCACTGCATGGAAGCTAAGGATATGGAATGGAGTGACCATCACCTCAGTATTCACTACCCCACACCCAGAAGAGAACCAATTGTGGGAATTTTGATTCCTAGTTCCCATGAAATGCCAATGCCTATGAAATCTATGACTCAACGTGCCCCACAAGCCTGCCTGAAGGAGGTTCTTGGCCCCCATACCAGAATGTGATAACTTGTATAAATTGATTTACTAAGATTTTTGTGTCTAGTTGTTTGGTCAAATATTAATCTCCATGTTGCTGTGGATGTGGATTTTATATGTGAGTAACATCTTAGTAGACTGAGTCAACCAGGGTTCCTCTTTATAATTTGAATGGATTTAATCCAATCAGTTGAGAGAAAAAGTCTGAGGTCTCTGAATAAAAAGGAAGGTTTGCCCTGAGGTGGAGCTGAAATACCATTTATTCACTGAATGTCCACTCTGGCAGCCTGCCTTGTGGATTTCAGACTTGACAGCTTCTACAAACAGTTGAGCGAATCTAGATAGATAGATAGATAGGAAGAAAGAATTGGTTTTTTTGTTTTGTTTTGTTTTGTTTTGTTTTTTTTCTCTGATAACCACCAGCTAACATAGAAATTTCACCTTCTTTTGGCCTGGACTCATGTAGATGACTCAGACTTTCTTCAGGCAACTCTTGAGGCTTTTGTAGCATTGCTGATCCCTGATTCCATGTAGCTATCGGGTCCTCTAAGCTTTCTATTTATTCTATATTCCTCAACCACCCATATCCAGAGGCTCCTCTTTCTGTACCAAGTTCTCAGTTCTTGGCCAATCTGCATATTTTACTTCATTGGTCAAAAAATAGTTTGTATAATAAAGCTTTTTCCACTAGACACCAGGAGATTCACTAGACAATCAAGTTCCCTCCTTCAAAGTCAAAGCCCCTTACAATGACCAATTCAATAGTACTTTGAAGATGGTAGCCTCTAGATGTAGCTAGGATAGTATGAAAATTCATAATCTAGTATGTACTTTAAAACCAGAGTGACCTTGGCTTATAATTTTATGATTACATTTCTTTGGAAGAGTGGTAATGGAACATTTATGCTAATTGGATATATTTCTGTAGACATAGTGGTATAAATAGTACTTAAGCACATAAAATCCAAATTAAAAAAAAAAAAGCTGTTAACACCTAAATTTGAATTTTCTAGGGAGGTTAGTTTTATAAATGCTACAAATTAAAACTTTTCATCTTTGGTGTATAATGTATTTGAAAAACAAAAGTTTTAGATCAAGAAGCTATAATAAACATGTAGGTGTGATTTAAAGGACTCAATCCATCTAAAATAATTACATTTTCACATTGCTTTTCAAGCAAGAATTTTCATGTTTGAACATGCTATAATGTAAAAAACACTTCAGTAACTTTCATCTATATTTTGTATAACATGAAAGCTAATGATATTGATTAAGTCTATTTATGTTTTAATTTGCTTAAGAAAATAATGTGGAAAGAAAGGATGTGAAAAGAAAGGGAAACTAGTGAATAGACAAGAAGGTTGCTTAAGTCATGGAAATAGGTAACAATATCAGCAAAGACACACCTAACCAGACTTCAATCTCTAAACCACTAAAATTAATCTCTGCTAGAGGAATTGAGAAAGGCATCAGCATATTAAAAGATCCTTTCAGACAATCTCCCCTCACCTCTTGGATACTGTTTTAGTCAATTTTTTTGGCACATTATGAACTGAGAATATCAATTTTAGAGGAGGAAAAGTGTATTTGGTGCTCGTGGTTTCAGAGGTCTCAGTCCAAAAACCACTAACTCCTTAGCTCTGGGCTTAAGGTGAGGCAGAACATCATGGTGGAAGGTTGTAGAGGAAGAAAGCAGCCCAGGATATAGTTATTAAGAAACAGAGAGAGAGCACTGCTCATCAAGGACTAAGTATAAATCCAAAGGCAAGCCCCCAGTGACTCACTTCTTCCTGCCACATCCTACCTGTCTTCAATCACTACCCAGTTAATCCGTATCAGTGGATTAATTCACTGGTTAAGTTAATGCTCTATAATTTCACCTCTAAACTTTCTTGCATTGTCTTACAGATGAGCTTTTAGAGGACAGCTCTCACCTAAATCCTAACACTTGCCTAGATTAGAAAGCATATCACCCTCAGGATGGGAGGTGGAGAATCTGAAGCCAGGAGCAGGTGAAGGGTGATATTGGACCGGACCATCATGGACATGTATGCATGAAGAGCTACTGAGAGGTGCCTCAGAGTATACTGGACACACATTTAACTAAGGGTTGTGCTTTGGAGAGAAAATGTAGAACCCAGATCCAGATCAGGCAAGTGCAGAAGTATTTCCTCAACAAGCCCTGTAAGAGAAAGGGAAATCTATGATGTTAGGACCAGTTGCCTAGTGAGATAAATGAAGGAAAGCCCTGGAGAAAACTCTAAACAGAAAGGGAAATCTATGATGTTAGGACCAGTTGCCTAGTGAGGTAAATGAAGGAAAGCCCTGGAGAAAACTCTATCTCTGCCTTAAGTATGGATGTTTCAGAGCTAGCAGCCAGCCTGGAATTAAGCCCCGTTCTCATCAAGGCAGACAATGAACTCAGAACATTCATGGCTCTTTGTTGGTTAAGAGCAGGAAGCCAGAATACCGCTAGGAGTTTACACTGGAGGAAGAGTGAGCGGGTACTCAGCATATGCATCCATGCTATCCTTTTGACAATATGTAAATACTGTAATATGTTGAAACAAGGTTTAAGATGATAATGAGAAGTTAACTGAAGTGTGAATCAAAGGTCAATTTATTCAACACACAATTGAAATATCAGCATTAAGACTTTGAGATGTGTAGAAAAAAGAGTCAAAAATGGTACCTGTTTAGCATACTAACTTTCCCATCACCTGGGGCTGGGGAGGATACTGCTATTCTCTATGAAATAATTCCCTTTCTGAGCTTGCTTTCTTTCTTTCTTTCTTTTTTTTTTTTAGAATAAGACTCTTTAAAAACATTCTGATTGGATATTCAGTTGAGAGTCTGAGTCTCTGTGGTGTCATAGAACAAAGTCTCCAAAGTCTCCAATTGTCAGAAGAGAGCTCCCCAAATCAGCATGCATCATAGCCCTGGTTTGTGAAACTCCCAGCGAAGAGTGCTGACTAAAGTGTACTCTGAGGTATTAGCTTCTCCAGTGGCAGCATTTTGCTACAGCATCATAGATAAGAGGACATGCAAACTTCTTTGGACCACCTCTCAGGAAAATGATGGAAATCAGATGATTCTGGAAAGGCTGGGTATGCATTGGGTATGCAGATACCTCAGAAGAGAGTGCAATCAGAAATCAAACAAGTCACATTTTTTAAAAAAAATTAAACATTAAAAGCATGCTGATGGAAACTATATATAGGGAAAGGAAAGAGATACCTATAAGTGCACATTGAATACCACCATAAAATTTAATGTTGAAATTTAAATCCCTCTGTGAAGGTAGAAACTTAACCTAATCAAGGTATTTGGAGATGGTACCTTTGGGAGATATAGTGAAATGAGACTATAGGGGTGCTCCCTAATACAATGGGACCATGGCTTTATAACAAGAGTGGGAGAGACCTGAGCCAGGATGCTCTGTCTTGCCATGTGATGCTCTGCTCCACCTTGTAACTCTGCAGAGAATCCGACCTGCAAGAAGAACTTTACTAACTGGGACCACCTTTAGAACTGTGAACCAAGTAAAACATCACTCTTTATAAATTATTCAGGTCTGTGGGATTTAGTGATAGCAACAAAAAGTGGACTAAGACAGCTTTTGTAAAGGAATTTTCTCTTTTCTTTACTACTGTTGTCTTGCTGTTTATGAGACTGACTCTTTATAGGTGTTAAAGACACTAATTAAAAGTCATTGTTCTTAACTGAAGTTTCTGTGGACGAAGAATTCATGTCTATATCTCTTGAAAGTTACGATATTATCAATTTAAAAGGAGAAATTGTACTAAATTATCTCCCATCTTCTCTATTTTCAGGACACTATCCCATGAAACAAAAAGCTTCATTGACCCAGACATCTAGGAACTCCAAAACTTGCAAAAGATCATCATCATGAATAAGGAAAATAAGGAGCACAAACACTCACAGCTAAGACCCAAGAAGTGTGATTCTATTGCAATTTGCAAACATAAGCAAGCAGTTGGATTCATTTGTATCACATTCAGTCGAACAGCTCATATATAGATCCACTGTAATATTTGAAAACCTAAGTAATTGTCATTAGTTTATCCAATGAAATTTTAATGCAAAAGTGATTTCTGTATAATTGTATTATTTTTCAGCACCAAATATTGATGTAATAATTTTGTAATACTATAGCCCCAACAATATGCAAATACTCAAGAGAAAAAAGTCTTGTTCAAAAGGAATTTAATAATCTAACTTGAGAATATAAGAACTGGGGATTAGAAATAAAAACTCCAAATCACAAAAGACATCATCAAAGGAAGAATGTAAACCTGCCTGCTAATAACAAAGAGCAATTTCCTTAGATGCCAAAAAGTAAAAACAGGAACAGAGATGGAAAGCATTTATCAGCATCTAATTTACAAAGTGAAAGATATAATGAAAGAGAAATAAATGTTAATGAGGTGAGAGAAATTGGACTTTATTGATTAACAAACTAACTAAGCAGGTAACTAACCATGAATATTTATATTTGGAATCAAGAACCTAAATAGGTTTTGAATGAGCAGTCATCAATAATGGGTATTTATTTAAATGATAGGGGTGTTCTAGCTGTTAAAAGAGCTATGTTGATAAAATTGTGCTATTTATGCCTTTTATTGATAGCTTTCAAGGAATCATATCACCACAAATGGTATTTAACACAAAAACAAAAAGTATGTGAGCCTCATTTGCCCAGCTTTATATAAACTCAACTCCTTAAGGTCATTGTCAATACCAGCATCAGAGCAGTGTCAGTCTTCCTCAGTGTGTTCAGTTTTCCCCTGTTGAGATCCAACATGAAGTAGTGGGTTAAAGAGTTCTGTTAATGGAATGCTGGATGACAATTTCATGTGTTAACTGTTTTTCTATCTTTTTACTCTGCCTAGTTAAAAATTAATGACTTGTAAAATACCACATAATTAAATGAGGTTTTTTAATTACTAAAGTCATTCAATTTTTTTTAATTAAATGTATTCCTATAATACTTTTAGATTTGAATGAAAATTGCAAAGAAAATATAAAGAGTTTATTCCCTTCTCCCAGTTTCTCTTGTCAGTTCACATCTTTCTTTGTTGATAAGGTACATTTGTTATAATTAGTGAGCTGATGCTGATATACTATTAATTAAAGTCCATATTTTATTTGTATTTTCTTAATTTTATCTAATGTCCTTTTTTCTGCTCCGGGAGACTATCCCAGATACCTTATTACATTTAATTTTAATGTCTTCTTATGTTTGTTTTGTTTTTTTTTTTTTTTTTAGCTGTGATAGTTGCTTAGAATTTCTTTGTTTTTGATGACTCGGATGGCTTTGAAGACTCCTAGATAGACATTTCTAGAATGGTCCTCTATTGAGATATGACTAATGGGACTTATCTCAATGTTTGAGACTTCTCATGATTTGACTCAGGTTATGGTTTGGAGAAGAAAGACCACCAAGGTAAAGTGCCTCTTAATTTTATCAAGGGAACATATATCAATATGCCTTATCCCTGCTGGTGTTAACCTTGATCACCTAACTGAGATCGTTTTTTTTGTCAGGTTTTTCAATGTAAAGTTACTCTCCTTTCATACTATCTTCAGAAAATGACTGTGTAAAGAATGGTTAGTTATGACACATCTCCTTGAAGATCGGTTACACAACTTATGTGGAATTCTTCTGCATGGGAGATTTGTCTCTCTTCCCAATTTATTTGCTTGATATGGACTTACTTATATGCAATTATATTACACTTTGGGTTATCATACCATACTACATAATTTACTTTGTTGTTCATTTGTTCCTGCTTAAATAGAACATTTTTAAGTTAGAACATTAAAGTGAAAGCAAATAGGTGTAGTAAAAATAAACATAGGTCAACAAATAAAATAGATGCTATTTCTAATAATACTTTACTTTTCACAACCACTTTATTCATTTAATGGTTGTGGCTGTGATTAGACACTGAAAGTGTTTTTTTAAGAAGAATAAAATGTTTTATATTTCCTTCTCCACTATAAAGTAATGCATGTTTATTATAAAATTCTGGAAATGTAAAAAGAGGAAAATAAGCACCCATAATACAGTTGCCCAGACTCACCACTGTTATTATTTTTTCTGTTTTTCTCACCTTTATTGAAGGAGAGGATATATTTTTAGCCTGTCAAATTCTGAATATTATAATGATCTAAAATTGCAATTTGATGCTTTTCATAACTGTATGAAATCTTTTGCCAAAAGTTCAGAAATCTGATATTTATGTCAAAATTAATTCATGACACGGAAAGATAAAAATTTGCCACATAGTATCTTACTGAATGAAAGCTGCATGGTATAATTAACCATGCCTATCTTAGCATATTACTTTTCATTATTCAATATAACCCCTTATCATAATAATTGACACTCAAGTAGGACTCACACAAGCAATGTCACTTTTGTCTTCTTTTCAACATATCAGGCAAGGTCTAGACACTGCCAATGGGAACAGACAAAAGAAACCTCCAATAAAAGCCTGCTCTCTCAAGCTGAAAATCCAGGACAGGGAACCCTAGTAAGACAGAAAAATTCTGGACAGTAAATGCTCTATTCCAGCCAAACACCACAGAAAAAGTCTGGAAAAGTCTGTAGACCAACCTCGGCCATGCCAGCAAATACTGAGTACAGAACATAGGCTTCCACTAGCCAAGGTGTAATGAAATATCCCTATACCTCATGACTGTGTGAAAGAGAAAGGCACACCCTTTCCTCTTCACAGGCCAGCAATGGCTTCCAAGTCCCTCTCTCAGCATCAGAGAAGACATTCCTGGGGAACCTTATTTAACTTCTCCTCCCACCCAGCACTAGCAGAGATGCCCCTCAACTCTAGGTGGGGTGATGTGAGAAGGTGCCTCAGGAGAGGCAGGACCTTCACTATGCTCAGCAGTGATGAGGTCAGTCATACCTCGGTATCAATGGAGACCACGAGAGAGCAACAGCAAAGCCCCCTCCACTGGACATTGCAGGAGGACCAGTGGGAAACCTGGAGTTTTACCTGCACCTGGCAGGACAGATAGCACCCTCCTTTCTTGCTAGATCAGTATTAGAAAAAGTCAATGAAAACAGAGGCCTGAATAAGATCTAAATTTCATGAAATTTTGTTACAAATCTGGATTTCACTCACAACAAGAATCTCTCAAGTGGAATGAAAAAGACAGTCAGCAGAGACATCAGAATTACCTAACATAGACTGTAAAGCCCACACTGCTTCAACAAGAAATGTATGAGCATGCTTAAAACAATCAAAAATATAGAAAATCAAGACATGAAAAGGAAGTCTCAGCAATGAAACGGAAGATATAAGAACCAAATGGAAATTTCAGAAATAACACATACAATGAACAAGGTCAAGAGGTCACTGAATAGAAGAAAGAACCAGTGAACTCGAAGATGGAAAAATAGAAATCACCCAATCAAAAAAAAAAAAAAAAAAAACAGGGAGAAAACAAAACAAAGCAAAAAAGATCAAAGGCTCAGGAATATGTGGAATTATAATAAGTATGTAATATTTGTTATATCAGAGACCTGGAAGGAGAAAAAAAAGGGACAGGACTGGAAATAAATTTAGAGAAATAATCACTGAAATTTTCTTGAATGTAAGACATAATCCAACAGATATTATAAGCTATACAAATTCTAAACTAGATAAACCAAAATGAGTCCATGTGAAGACACATCATAATTAAAATCTTGAAAAAAAAAAGAAAGAAAAGGAGCTTTGAAAGCAGCACAAAAAATCTATAGAGGAAGGATATTTTGAAAGACAGGCAGATTTCTCATT
This sequence comes from Callospermophilus lateralis, assembly GCF_048772815.1. Taxonomy (NCBI): domain Eukaryota; kingdom Metazoa; phylum Chordata; class Mammalia; order Rodentia; family Sciuridae; genus Callospermophilus; species Callospermophilus lateralis. The sequence goes on along the minus strand of NC_135313.1, from coordinate 103,942,575 downwards.
AGAAACCATGGTGAACAGAAGGAAGATTTGTCAAGCATCACAGGGAAAGGAGCATCCACTCAGAAGCCTATACCCACTAAGACATCCGTAGGATGAAAGAGAAATGAATATGTTCTCAGATAAAGGAAAATAGAATTTGTTGCCAGCAGATGATATAAGCTAAATAATGGCTAAAGGAATTTATCTAGAGAATGCTAACAGTGAAAGAATGAACCTCAGAACATCAGAAGGATAGTATATGGTAAGCAAAAATGCAATAGGCTTTCCATCTTTCCTCATGTTTTTTAAAATTATGTTTGTTGAAGTTAAATTCACAAAAGTTTCTGATGTAGTTTAAATATCTGTAGAACTATAAAGCATTATGAGTGGAAGTGAATAAAGGGTAAGGATTCTATGCTTCACTGGAACTAGCAAAATTATGACACTAATAGAAAAATAATTTAGAATATATGATGACAACTGCTAAAAGACCTATACAAAGAAAGATGCTCATGAGCAATATAAGTAAATAAAAATGAAATTCTAAGAAGTGTCAGAAGGCAGGAAAAAATAAAATATAAATGTAAAAATGAAGAGAAAACAAAAAAAAATAAAATGGAAAATACAAATCCCAATGTATTAACAATTACATTAAATATAGATTAACTAAATGCCTCAATAAAGAGTATGGGGGAGGGAGATTGATCAAGTTATGTACATGTATGAATATAGAATAATGAATGCCACTATTATATGTTTATAATGAACCAATAAATTTTTTTGAAAGACATCTTGACAAGGTAGACTAAAAGGAATCAACTATATTTTGTAACTCATTTCAAACAAATTGAAAGCAAAAGAATGAGAAATATATCATTCAAACACTAACAAAAGCAAACCTTAATTGACTATTTAATATCAGAAACATGAACTTCAGAGCAAAGAAAATGAGGAGAAAAATAGATTTTTAAGTGAGTCCACTAAAAAGACAGCAATCTTAAGGGTTTATACGACAAATATCAGAACAGCAAAACAGATGGAGGAAAAATAAAATATGAGCTAGAAATAGAGAGATAGACAAAATCCACAAAAATAGTGGCAGACTTCACCTCTTTCTCAACTATTATCAGAACAAGTATATATCAGGAAGTCTCAAGTAAAACCAGTAAACGTGGAAGAGAATAAAAATGAAACAATATATCAATATTTGTGGAAAATAGCTAAAGGAATGCTGGGAGAAATTTATAATTCTACATGCATTTTTTTTTACAAAAAGGTAGTTGTAAATCAACAATCCATGTGCACATCTCAAGGACATGGAGAAAGAGTAAAATGAACCCAAATCAAAAAGAAAGAAAAAACAGAAATGAATAAAACTTAACACAAATGGTTACTTCTTTGAAAACACCAACATAATTGACAAACCTTGACACTTGTTCAAAACTGACAAAGAAAAACACAGAAGACATTAATTACTAATAATATCTGGTATGGAATAGAGGCTATCACTAGACACAACAGAAATTAGTAGGAATACTATGAACAATGCTACACACACAAGCTTGGCCACTTAGTTGAAATAGCCAATTCTTCTAAAAACACAAACCTACCACATCTCAACCCAATGTGAAGTAATTTGAATAGTCCTGTAACCTTTACAGACATTGAATTTCTAATTGCAAAATCTCCCTTGAAAGCAATACCAGATAGTTTTACCAAGCAATTCAAACATTTAAAAAATTAACATCAATTTGATTCAATTACTATTATAAAATAACATTTCTCAATTATTATTATCCTGATAACAAAACCAGATATAGGACAAAAAAATAAAATTACAAATATTCTTCATGAATAAATCTGTAAAAATCCTTATGACACTATAGAAACTAGAGTTCTGCAATATAGAAAAATAATCATACATCATAACCAAGTTGGAGTTAATTCCATATATGCAATTGCTTCAATATTCCAAATTAGTGTAATTTCACCACAGTCACAAGCTAAAAACGTGCATTCAGATCAGTTGATGCCAAAGATCATGTAACAAACTTCTAATAGTCATTCACAATAAATAACCACTTATTCAGAAAAAATAGAAATAGAGGAGACCTAAACCTTACACATCATCAGCACAAAAACCTAGTACTAACAATGTAATAAATGATGAGAGATTGAACATTTGGATATTAAGATCAAGAACAAAGTTAGGTTTTATTTTATAACCACTCTGGTTCAACAAACCAGAGGTCACAGAATTTAGAAGATAGAAATGAAACTATGTTTATTGTCTATGTAGGAATGAAGAGCACCTTAGTGGTTGCCATGGGTTAAGGTTGGGTAAGATACTAGCCATAATGTTGTGGGATTATCACACAAAGAGACAGGGCACCCAGTTGTTCAGGGGGAAGCAGCATTTATTAGTGCTGGCACTGGCCCAGATTGGTATCCAAAGGCTGAGTCCCAAGGGCAGCTATGGTATTGCCTGTTAGCCCCTTTGTCTCTCATATATGGTAATGTGCAGGTTGATTAGGTATACTAGGCTCCTGAGTTGAAACAAAGTTTCAACAGTTACAAACCAGCATAGATACTGAGTGGGCAGTGTTTCCTTATCCTTTACCTTAGGAGAGCCCTTTATTCTGGAAGGACTGTTACTACAATAAAAGAATATCCATATGGGAGATCTTTCTAGTGAGAAAAATGTTTTGTGTTTTGACTAAACCCACATCAGTATACCCATATACAAATTAGGAGGAAAAAAAAACCATACAGTAGTGATATTGCACTACTGTGTAGTTTGACAATATGTTATCACTGGGGAGAACTAAATAAAGGTTGCATTGGATTTCTTGCATTACTTCCTAAAACTACAAGTCAGTCTATTACTATCTTAAAATATACTGCTTCATTTTAAAAATTCATCCTTATTTGTACTTGGTTTTATAAGTTTTTATAACTATGCATATTTCCATAACCACCAGAGCCGGGATGTAGAATAGTTCCCTCACCCGCCAAGTTTCCTCATTCCATTTTGCTATAGATGCCTTTCTCTTCTTGCAGTCCCTAGGAACTACTGATTTTTCTATTCTCTCATACTTTGCCTATTCCAAAATACTCTATAAATTGAGTTATAAAGTACAATAGTCCCCTGTTATCTGAAGGATAATTTTAAGGTACCCAGGGATGCCTATAATCATATTACAAACCCTACAAATGGAATATTTTTTTCCTTCTACGTATATACCTATGATAAAGCTTAATTTCTAAATTAAGCATAGTGATTAAAAATAATAATATGCTCCAATAAAAGTTATGTGAATTTTCTCTCAAAATATCTTCTGATACTTTTACCTTTAAAAAAGACTCAGGGACTGGCTTCAAGAATCTCATGGTCCAGTAGAGAAAAGGAAACAAATAATTTAGTATATTTTCTTTTTTTTTATTAGTTGCTCATGACAATACAATGATCTTGACATATCATACCTTTGAATCAAATGGGGTATAATTTCTCATTTTTCCAAGTGTACAGGTTGCAGGATCACATTGGTTATACGGCCATATATATAGCAATACTAGTATCTATTTTATTCTGCTGCCCTTCCTATCCCCCCTCCCCTCCCATCACCTCTCTCTACCCAATCTAATGTGACACATTTCTCTCTTTTTTCCCCTCCCCTCACACCATCATATATGTATTTTGTATAACAATGAGGGTCTCCTTTCATCTTCTGTGTAATTCCCCTTCTCCCTCCCATTCCTTCCCATCTCTCTTCCCTATTGGTGACAAGAGATTTCCAGGGTGTTCTCAAAATAGCACAGAGGAAGGATATTCTAATTCAATAAGCTGTGTGCCAGATAGTTTAGATCTGATTTCCCTATGTGAATATTTGAATAACAAATTTTTACCTTTTGACTTAAAGAGTTTACAACTTCCTTTGTCATATGCAAATTACAAGTATTTTGTGCTTTGGGGCCATTATTAGGTAAAATGAGGATTACTTGAACATCAGCACTACATTTATGACAATAGTCAATATGGTAATCTAGTGCTACTAGGTGACTAGCAGGCAGATAGCATTTACAGCATAGATATGCTAGACAGAGGAGAGAGAAGATGATTCATGATCCAGGTAGGCCAGAGCAGGAGAGTAGAAATTTTCTTTTATCCTAGTATTCAGAATGGTAAGCCATTTAAAACTTGTGAATTATTTAATTCTGGAATCTTCTATTTAAAATTTTGGAACACAGTTGACCATAGGCAACAATAACATTGGGAAAAAACTATAAATGAGAGGCCACTGCTATAGGTTGCTGACTTTATAAGTCCTTTAGAATTCAGTTTTTAAAACGCATTAAACTTGCTCTCACTAGTAGCTAAAGAATATTGTTTCACTTAAACCTATCCTAGATTGTGTTTGATCTAGTTAGATTTCAGAGAAATGATTCTTCTGATTCTACCTTATTTTGAGAAAGACTTTTTACTGCTCTGTGACCATTGTGTTTCTCTATTTCTTGACACATGTAGAAATTTTAGTCAAAATCCTGAGTACATTTGTTTAAAAATCAATTCTCAAATATGTTATTATAATCAAGTGCAGAACATAAATTGATTCACAAGTATATCTAATAACCTCAGACAAATTTCATGAGATTTTCATTTTTCTAATTCAGTATTTTGAACATTCAGTGCTGCCCTAAAATGGTAGGGTCCACTCACTAGCAGCTGAAGTTTCAAGAATTTAAAGCATACAACATTCTTGCATATCGTGGAGCTAAATGTATCATTAAGTCATCTTTCAAACATTTATATGTATCCACTTTACTTTGAATGTTTACTAACTATAAAAAAAAGGCAGGAGAAATAGATTTTGAAAAAAGACTCAGAGACTGACTTCAAGGACCTTGTGGTCCAGTAGAGAAAAGCAGCAAATAAATAATTTAATATATTTTTTGATGAGTGACAGAGGTTTCCCGGTGTTATCAAATAGCACAGAGGAGGGAATATTCTAATGCAATAAGCTGGGTGCCAGATATTTAAGATCTGATTTCCTTATGTGAAGATTTGAATATCTATAAATACAAATAATTATTTCATGCAAGAAAGGAAAGCTTGTAGAAAGTTTGGGATGTCACATGCTAAAATACAGTATTGTCAGGACAGAGGGAACTTGATAAAAAGGAGGGATGCTGCTTGAGGGCTACATAAATTTGAAATGTGCACCGAGAGCCTGGGTGGGTGAGTTTGTTGAATATGACTGATTTGACCGCACATTGAGCAATAGTACAAAGTTTTTGCATCAGCAGCTGAGGTGTAGACACAAAGGAAATTTGTAAGGGTTAGATTTCAATGTAACAATAATAAATGCAGGATTGAATATACATTAGTGCTACCTATGACCATTAATAAAAAATATTCTCTTCACTCAAAACAAGTTTGCTACTGGTGATACAAGCATAAATGGAGTTTAAGAGGCTAATGGATAATTTTTAGTAAATGATTGTTATTTTATACATCTTTCCCAACTATAAGCATAAACTGTGGCTTCTGGCATAGTTGGAGAACTTTTTTTTCTGACTGTATGAAAACTTTATATATTAGATAGGCAATTTAATTTTCTGAGTATGAGAATACAATAAATAAGAAATGTTGACAACAACATAACTCGGTGATTTTTTAAGCTTTTTTCAGAGGGTGTGTTCCATCTTACATTATACCATGTTCATGTATTTAAAAAAAATAAAATCAATAAAAGATTAAAAAAAGATTATACCATGTTCATTGTCAGAGTTATCAGATAAGATCTGGAAAACTGCAGAATATCCAATTCACAGGTTTTAACCAAGAGATTAGTATTTAAACCATATTTTATTACAAAAATTTTTAGAAGGTAAAATGAATCTTTGATATTTAAATTATGTTCATTCCTTCCTCAATCACTTAAATCATTGCATGTATCCCTCTATGTCACCTATAGTTAATTATAGATTGGTCTCTTCTCACCTCTGGGATCCTTAATCATAAGGAGTGCTTTGCTATGCAGTCCATCACACTGAACTTCAAATATAAGTTCTTAATTAGTCTGTTGACCTATACTAATTAAGAAAAATCAAAGAAACAAAGTATGGGTATTTGAGAATGGTGTTAGCCTCATTAGGTGGAAGTGGATGAAAAGATCAACTAGGTGATAGAATAAAGCAAAATGCCCTGTTAATTTGTTTTGTCCTCAGTGATATTGCTAAGAAATAAAGTCAGCATGGAACAAAGCCAATGATATTTGGTATGCAGCTGACAGCTGGCTTATCGAGAACCTGTACCGCCACATGCTAATCAACCTTGGATCTAATCTAGGACCAAGGTAAGTTAAACCTGTGGTGCTGCATTTTATGTATGAATGCTACAGGTAAAACCTCCAACTGAAAATCCTATGGCAAAATGTTCGACTCTAAAGTATAATGAAATATAAAGATACTTAATAATGAGTGCTCCTGCTGCCTCCACATTTTTCCCTATAATTCATATAGCTTTGAGGTTTCCCAGGAGATCTAATTAAAACACAAAGACCATAATAACACTGAAATGTTTCCACAGAAATGCATTTGTTTCCTAAAACACGTAAACTCTATAGAACAATATGTGGAATGTAAGGTATCATTAGAGAAGGGCAAAGGTTCCAAGCATTTATTAGATCAAGGTAGGAAAGAACTTGGTATTATTTTGTCAGTGCCAGGGGAAGTTTCAAATTCAGGTCTAACAACACTTTCATAGTTAGCAATTTAGTAATTATTTAAGAAGACAAATGAAAGGATTACTATCATGATTCTAGGAAATATTTGAAGGCTGAAGATGTGGTTCAATGTTAGAGTGTTTGCCTGGTATGTGTAAGGCCCTGGGTTTGATTACCAAAAGTGTAAAAACAAAAAGAAAAAATGCATATATAAACACACATCCCCCCATACACACAGACACACACACACACTTGAGTCTGATTTTGAGCAATATGAATTTTTGAGACATTCTTCCATGCTTTTAATAAAAAACCAATTACAATTATGATGATAATACTAAGAGTTCTACAGTTGTCGAAGCCTTGCTGCTTCAGAGGGTTGATATCCATCTTGTTCAGTGTGAGGTAAGCAAGTGATAGATACCCCATTTTTACCACTTCACACATTCAGAAAGACAAGTAAGTACACAGGTTGCAGACTTAGAATGCTCCTGAAAAGACCAACTGGTCAAAAATTGGCCTGTATAGTCTTTTGAGACTTCCACATTCTCAGGGAGAAAGGTAAAGCATTAACTTTTGCATCCATAGTCATAGGGGGAGCAGAACAGCTTATGTGTTGTTTTCCATCTTTATTGAAAAGCCTCTAGCTCTGATGCTGTGTTCCAATCACTCCTTCAGAAATGTTCAGATTGTCTCTCCTTGCTTTCCTCCTTCAGAATATAATTTCTTTTTTATTTAACTAATTCATTAAATAATAATTTTGAGTTCCAGTATGTGCTAGGCACAGATCTAAATAAGCGGCAACATCATATCATTGCAACGTCTGTCCTAAGAGGGTTATAATTCACTTTGGAAATACCTGTTTTCTTTGTGCCCTTCATCAAAACTCTAACCATCCAATGTTGTCATAATCCTAGATATGAAAATATATCCACTTTGTTTGTATTTTATATGAAACATTTTTTTTTAATTTTTGTATTTGTAGATGGACAGAATGCCTTTGTTTTATTTGTTTATTTCATGTGGTACTGGGGATGGAACCCAGTGCCTTACGCATAGTAGGCAGGTGCTCTGTTACTGAGCTACAGCCTCAGTCCATGAAACATGTTTTAAGTGATAGTTTAGAATTTGTGTTCTCATGTGTTTAGGTATGCCCACATCTGGAAATAAATAGCAATAGATTGAACACTACATTTCTCCCAAAGTTTCTGATACTTTTTTCACTAAAATGAAAAGATACAACATTTAAAATTATTTTCTCTAGATTTTACTAATAATATTCTAATATATGTTAACAAAAGTAAAGGCACAATAGCTTCAAAATAATAATTATTATTAAATAAAAATAATTAAAAAAATACTTGTCAGACATTCACCAAAATGTTATATTGGAAATAAATATAGTAAATCATTCTCTAATTAGAAAAGAGTACTCTTTATTTGAAATTCCACCCTGTCTCTACACATGTGTGTCTATGTATTACATGTATAGATATATATTTAAATTTGTACAAATATGTGTGTATCTTATGGTACAGATGAATTGTATATATATGTGTATAAATACATATACATATGGACAACTAAATGAATACTAATCTCTAGTTCTATATCAATAGGGCTAACTCTGGCTGTACATGTCTGGATATTTTAATTTAGGGCCCATTTGTTACTCCTATTCTTAATGTCAGACATTTTTTTTTCTTTTCCAGTTAGTAACATTTGTACAAAGAGAAAGAAAAAAGGTAAATCTATTTTCTAATTCTAAGAAAAATTTTGAAAGAAGAAAGGTTGGAAATTAAAGACTAATATTGAATGTTTACTTACTTTCATCTCTAGTGGTTTCTCCCATCTACGAATTACAAAACAGAAGAGTCCATGCAGAGCTTTTTAGATATTTTCTATCTTACCACTTCATCTGTTAATCTAAACTTTTACCTTTCAGAGGTAGGAAGAATACATTAACATAAACCAGTAACAGGGAGGTATATATTTCTTCATTCAATAGATTAAAGAAAATATGCCATATATATTTAGTCCTGCATGGTGGGTTATAAATTACATAAATATTAGTGATTATGTAAATTCATTGCCATTAAGCTACAGAATATATACAAAATCTTTTTCTAAGAAATAACAAGGTGAAAATTCTTATAAATATCACCACCAAATTGCTGAGACATTAAATTACAGCTTCTTTTTGAAATTTCAATTCCCCTGAGCTTATTTTGGTTTTTAGTAATTTGTCTTAGTATACAGTAACCTGCAATCCTATGACTTTTCTAAGCTTGTTAGATATTTATATTTTAAAATATCTGTATGAAAATTCAGTGGTTAATATGGTAACATGGATCTCTCCAGCTGAATCTCAAGTGTGTTTTATCAGTTTTTTTTTAATATTAAGTATTGAATTGGATTTAATTGAATTAAGTGGTGGGAGGGTTGTCACAAAAATGTGCTATTTTTTATTTTAACAATTATGTAAATAGGAAAGTCAGTGGAATGTATCTGATATAACTTTCCTACGTACATATATGTATATACGACAGTGAATCTCCACATCATGTACATCCACAAGACTGGGATCCTAATTAGAATAAGATACACTCTGTGTTTACATAAATGTCAAAATTAACTCTATTGTCATGTATAACTTAAAAGAACGAATGAAAAATTATGTGTGCGTGAATGAATTTTTGTTCATTTATTTGAATTATAATCTGAACAAGGTCTCCAAATCACCTTGGCTAAAATGTCTGTTATACCTCTTTTAATTTTTTTGTTTACTTTTATTTATTGAAGCAAGTGGTCTGTTTATTGTCCACATTCCTCACTTATTACAACATGTAATGCAGGTTACATTACAGATTTCTCTATGTTCTTTATTTAATACCCATTGGAAATTAGACCTAAATGTTTAATCTGATTTCAAGTTTTTCTTTTTTTTGACAAAACACCTTCAAAGGTGAAATTGTACACTTCACCAGGAGACATAGAATACCTCATTGTGTCTTACTTTATGTTAATGGCTATTATGATCATTGCCCAAATTTATTATTTCATTATGGGCTTCAAAAGTACATATACTCCACTATTCTTAAAGCTAAAGCATCTTTCAGCAGTGCACATATTAGGAGCTTGTATGAGTCATACAACAATTTTGATGACATAGGAAAGATAAAAATATTTCATCCTAAGAATTGGGATGACATATCAGTGATGTATATCAGTGTTGTGTGGAAATATATGTGAATATGTACAGACATGAGACAGCTTAAAACATGTTGGAGTGAAAGATCACTTAACTATTATCCAAACAATTAGGAGCAAAGTTCTTCATGGGTATTGAGTCCAGGGTCCCTTTCTAATACATTAGTTTTGTTATTTTTTAAATGATCTCTCTCTCTCCACTTCTATTGAGGACCCTGAGAATTCTGTAAAGACAGTTCTTACCCATTGTCTCATATGAGGAAACTGGAATTTTTATGCCTGAGTATTGCTAAAGAACCATGATAGTCTGCTTTTTGTTGCTGTGATCAAAATACCTGACCTAAACAACTTGAAGGAGTAAAATATTTTGGCTTATGGTTTCAGATGTTTTAGTCCCTGGTCAGCTGGCTCCATTGCTTTGGGCCTGGAGTGGTGGAAGGGCATGATGGAGAAAACTTTCAGCTCATGGCAGACTGGGAAGGAGAGAGAGCAAGAGGGAAAGGGGGGGAGAGAGAGAGAAAGAGAGAGAGAGAGAGAGAGAGAGAGAGAGAGAGAGAGAGAGAGAGAGAAAGAAAGAGAGAGAGGGAGAGAGAGAGAGAGAGAGATGAAGGGGGCCAAGGATAAGAGGATAAACCCCGTCACTACTTCATCCAACCGTGCTTGACCTGCTTATAATTTTCACCACCACCCAATAGTCCTTTCAAATTATTAATACATCAAATGGATTAATCCAATGATAAAATCATGGCTCTCATGACCAATTACTTCTTAAACGCCCTGCCTTTCAACATTGCTGCATTGGGGACCAAACTTGAAACAAGTAAGACTTCAGGGAACACTCTGGATTTGAACCATAATAAGAAGAATTATTAAAACTATTCACCAGAGCAAATGAGGTAGCAGGATGTGGGAAAGAGTTTTAAGAGCTAAGATGCTGCATCAAATATTTAAAGAAGAGGAAGGAGAGAGACTGAAGATAGTTCATCAAAAGAGTTGACATCAAATTTCAGACTTAAGAAAGGAAGACAGAAAGACTACATCTTTGTAAAGAAAACTAAGGGATTTTTGTTTGTTTTTATAAATTGAACCAGGCATAATATAGTCAGGTGTCTCTAATAAAATTGCACATTTTAAAAAAATTTTCCTTATTAGTATCATTGGATTCTATATTTCCTGGTGCAAAACTCCACTCCTTGGTAATATACTCTGTTATATTTTGAATTATTTTCTTGCTAAATGACATGATAGATTTCACTGATATCAACAGCAAAACCATATCTGTGTTCCTTAAAGAATGTCCTGTAGAATGATTTTTGAACTGTTCTAGGAAAGAAAATGTCCTGTGGTCAACATAGCTCAGGGAACACTGCTTATCTTTCCACTACTTGGAACATCTATTAGAATATTAACAAATAATTTCTCAGACATCTGTTGAGTTTTGCCCACAAAATCATTTGCAAAGGAAATGCCTACTAACCACCAATAGAAATTGTATCCGAGGAGCAGTCTTTAGGTAACGATGTAGATGGAGTTGTTGACAAAAACAGTCCATTCTCACACATACAAGTGGATCATCCAGTGTATTCACTAACCCAACCACAGCATCCCTGGGCTGGCCCTTCCCTACTCATCCTGATGTTTTAATTAATGAGTGCCCTGTGATTCTAGCGGATAGTTGTAAGAAGTACTATGCCAAGGGCATCTGCATGAATCGCATGTCTGCTCCGTGAAGCCTTCATGAACACTTTGTCCTGATTAGTTATTTCTCTTTTCTAAACTCCCATAATACTCATACCTCCCATAATACTGAAACATCAAATGGCTCACTGTTCAATATTTAATTGTACATAAGCTCGGATTTCTGGCTCATTGCTCCCATCCTCGTAGCTATTCATTCTCCACTTCCACATGCATGCCCCATATGTTTCAGTTACAACAAACTCTCAAAGCATCCCCAAGCCTGCTTGGTGTTTGTTCAGTTCTGAGTCTGTGAATAATCTGTTTGGGATATCCCTCTCCCTTCCTCCCATTCTGGCCAATTATTACTGGCTTTTCAAGATCTTGTTCAAATGTCATCTCTGTTGCAAGCTTCTCCTGACACAGGAAGCCACACTGTCCTCTGCATTCTTATGATATTTTTGTATAAACCACATTGTCACACTTAACATGTTATGCACAGCTATAGGTAAGAGCTTCTGTTCTTATCCCCTACCTCTGACTAGCAGACACAACTCTGTCTTATCCAGTTGTGTATCTCTTTTGAGAAACTTTCTGGGAGTTTCAAATGCACCAGAAATATTTCAAATGCACACATCTGATTCCATGCCTTAACTATGATGAATAATGTTGCAATAGACATGGAAACACAGCTATCTCTTTGAGATATTATTTTAATTTCCTATGGATATATACCTAGAAGTGGGATTACTGGATCATATGATAATTCTAATTTTAATTTTTACACTGTTTTCTATAATGGTTTCATCGATTTATATTGTAAGTGAACAAGTTTTCTTTTTTCTCCTAGTTCTAGCCAACATTATTTCAGGTCTTGATAATAGCCATTTTAAGAGGTGTGAAGTGATATGCCATTGTGGTTTTATTCACATTTCCCTCAACCAGGGGCTGGAGGTTGGGAGAAATTAAAGATATTGGTCAATAGTACAATCTTTCAGTTAGAAGAGGAATAAGTTCTGGAGATTTAGTAATTAGTAAAAGTACTCTAAGGTTTCATCTCACTCTAGTCAGAATGGCAATTATCAAGAGTACAAACAACAATAAATGTTGGCAAGGATGTGGGGAAAAGAAAGTTTCACTCATACATTGCTGGTGCAACTGGAAATTGGCACAAGCACTATGGAAAGCAGTATGGAGATTCCTCAGAAAACTTGGAATGGAACCATCATTTGATCCAACTATCCCACTCCTTGGTTTATATCCAAAGGTCTTAAAATATCATACTACAGTGAAGTAGCCACATCAATGTTTATAGCAGCACAATTCACAATAGCTAAGCTATGGAACCAACCCAGATGCCCTTCAACACATGAATGGATAAAAAAATGTGATATATGTATAAGAAAGTAAAATAGTACTGAGCCTTAAATAAAAATAAAATTATGGCATTTGCAGGTAAATGGATGGAGCTGGAGGATATCATGCTAAGCCAAATAAGCCAAACCCAAAATAACAAAGGCCTAATGTTTTCTCTGATAAGAGGATGCTAATTCATAATGGGAGTGGGGTTGGGCAAGACTGAAGGAACTTTGGATTGGGCAGAGGAGTGAGAGAAGAGATGGAAGCTTTGGGAATAGGAATGACATTAGAACAAGATAAACATTATCACCCTATATACATGCATTATTGCACTACTGGAGTGACTCTGCACCATGTACAGCTAGAGGAATGAGAAGTTGTTCTCCATTTCATTTTTAAGAATATGTCAAAATGTGCTAATTATAAAGCAATATAAATAAATAAATAATACTGTATCGTTTACATGAAACTTGTTAAGAGGGCAAAATTTTTAAGTGTACTAATTGCGCACATAGAGATACACAATAGTAACTGACAAAGTTGTGTTCGTTAATTTGTGGTAATTTTTACATGTATAACAAGCAATTGCACTATACAATTTGAATACGATTTTTATTAATGAAATATTTTTAAACCAAAAAAGAAACCAAATTTAAAAAAAGAAAGAAAGAAACAGACTGTGGCCTATCAATTGTTTTTGCCTTTGAGTGACAAAGTCCCATTTTTTAAATTAAAAATGTATGCAAAAAGAAATGGGACTTAAGCTCAAAATTTTAGCTCAAAATATTACTTGGAAATTCAGGACAAATATTTAATTTCTTTAATCTTGATTAGCTGGATTTGGTCTTTCATGTATCTTGTATCCTGTTTAACAACAAAAAATTTACTAAATATACATGTGTATTAACTTTATGATTCAGTTCAATAATTTACCTCCTTCCAGGAGAGTCTTCAGTTTCTCTTGGGTAAGCGTCCAGTCTTGGATCAGCCTCCTAAAGCTCCAGGGCTCTTCTCACTGAGGTCTGATGTGTGTGCTAATGAGGCTCCGCATGCTTCAGGAAATGGAAGGCAGAGGTTCCCTATTCTCTCTCCAGAATGATTTTTTTTCCTTCTGCATCTCCCTTCTTGCCACATTCTTCACTGACTTTGGTGTTTAGCTTAATCATCTTGTCTCTAGTTTTCAGAGATAGTTGGGGTTGCTCCCTCATTGACTTCCTCATAACTCAGCTCCAACTGGGGCTCCTGTTCTGCCTTCCAGCTTGGGAGCATGGGTGTTCTACCAGGGCTTCCGATGAGAGAGAACATCATTTTGTCTTTCCACCAATATTCCTTCACAGCAGGTCACCGATTTTCCAATGAGTATCCACACAACTTTGAAATGGAGACGGGGCAGAAAAATCGAGTAGCTGCCATTCTGTTTGATCGTGCACACCACCCAGCATGGTTGATGGGGCAGAAGTGGAGCCACTACTGACCTGCCATGCTTCTCTCACCATCCTTCATTCGGTCCTCCCTCTCTAGGTAGACATTTATCTGGCTTTTTAAACTGTCCTCCCCTTAATTCCTTGGGGCAAGAAAGAGGCTATCTTTCCTCTTCTTCTTTCTAGTTAATGTTCTCTATGTAACACCTGGCCTGACATGCCTGTCTGTTAACATGATTAAGGAAGAAAATTGAAAATAGAATTTAGACAACCGTTTCTCAAGCAAGTAGTTTAGATTGAACGTAACTGTCTAACTGTAGGATTCTATTTTTCAATGTAAGAAGCTGAATATTAAAATTCCTCATTTTCTCTCTCCTTTTCTAGGAGCCTAGGGATATGGATACTATGAATCAAGTAGGCTGAAAATCGCCTACTTAGGAAAGCTAAAGAAAAAAAATCACAGTAATTTTTGAAACATTTTTTTTTCTTGCTAAAATGGTTCTTTTCTCTATAGAAAGCTATCCTCTAGAGCAAATAGTTGTGGATTATTGCATATTCATTATTCTGAGCATTTAGGTTTTGGACTTGAGACCTGTAACTCCTTTTTCCTTTTTTCTTTCTTCGGGAGTAGGGATGTCTGTCATATGCTTGTTTCAACGCTGTATTTTGGAAGCACATTACTTTGATTTCACAGGCTCCTAGCTACAGAGTGACTAGCCTCAGGGTGAATCAGACTTTGAATGTCACCCATATATGATTTAGAAGATATTTAGTTGAGACTATGATGTTTAGTTGAGGCTGTGAAATGCAGACTTTGGAGATGACAATGGAACCCAACTGATGGAGCTACTAGGACAGAATGAATGTAGTTTCCATTCCAATGAAATACATGATTTGGGGTGGGGAGCAGGGATAGAAAGCTGTGGTCTGAAAGATTCTTTTTTTTCACAAAGTTCATAGTTTAAAATTCTAACAATCAGTTTGATGGCATTAGAACGTGGAGCTTTGGGGAGATGACTAGGTCTAAGATGGAATCCTCATGAACAGAATTAGGGTAAATATGAAAAGGGTCCCCAAGAACTGCCTTGTCTGTTGCACCATGTGAGGATACAGTATGAAGCCACGTCCTGTGAACTAGAATGTGGGCTCTCACCATCCATCCCATTTGTTAGTGCCTCTGTCTTGGACTTTCAGCCTCCCATAACTGTGAAAAATCAATTTCTATTATTTATAAGCTAACCAGCAGTCATAAGAGCCTAAGACATTCATTCTATATATTTCACAAAGTGCCTGGTATATATTTGAACAGTGTTGGGTTTCTCTTCAGGAAAATCCATTCTACTTGGGTTATTCTAAATAAAGGCACTTTCTTTCCCATTTCCATTTTAATTATCAGGTAGGATTCCAATAAGGGAATGAGCAACAAAGATCTGATATAATATGTATTTTTGTCAGAAGGTTTTACTCATAATAGATGTTAAATAAGTATTTGTACAAATGTATTTAAATTAAAAAGATAGTGAGCATGTCTTAAAGATTGAAGATTGACTTCTCCACCTACCCATGCATTTGTAGCGTTGTCTTTTGCAGTTCAAACTTCTGAAATCTGTACGAAACTTCCCAGTGTCATTTACGGTGTGATATCACCTGATCCCATATTAAGGCATTTTTACTTTCACCTAAGTATTTATTCATTGAGTCATAGAAAATAACTTGAAGGGAACTTGTGAGAGTAGTTCATGAAGACACAAGGGAGAACTACCTGTTACAAAGTTTACAAAGAAGCTTTTATGGACTGAGAACTAGACTTCAGAAGAAAATGGAACCAACAGCTAGCATACATAAGAAAGCCCTTCTTTATTTGTGATTTACAGATTTTTTGCATTCAGAAACCTAAATTTATCTTTGCAGTATAATCTAATTCTAGTGTTGATAAAGAAAACCATTAGCTCTCCTTATCCCTGGTTAAAAGGGAGTTTATATGCAACAAAAACACCATTCAGAAATGTGTTAGGAACTGATTATATCTAAAAGCCCATGAGGTGGTTCTGAAAAACAAATTACATCTATGCAGAATTTTCTCATTTCCATTTGATTTGTATGGCTTCCAAGTTTCTATCTTTTTTATTTGCTGTCATATAGCAATTAGGAATGTATATATGCACCTTGTGAGAAAAATTACCATGCAAATTTGGTAGTAGATATTGTTTAACTATTGCTAAACAGGGTTAAAGAGCATCAAAATTCACTCATAAAGCAACCGTATCCTATCATCTTGCTAAGTCTCAGATAAGGCTGGAGTCAGATATAACAAATTCTGCTAAAGCAGCTCATCACCAGGGATGAGAAGTTTTGATTTTATCACCATGCATGCCAACATCTTTAAGAAACAAACATTTTTTTCAACTCTAGTTCCTGAGTATTATTAGTTTTTTTCTCCATCTTCTGCTCTGACTTTTCTCCTTACCTCACACCTTTCTACTCAGCAGTATCTCTATATCCTTCCCAAGATGAAGTTTTAGTTCCTTTAACCATGTTCAATTTTTATCTGACATTTTTATCTATTGAGAGAAGCAAATTATTGAAGTAAATACAGAAGAAACTTTGGCATCATTCAAGTTAAAGAAGATCAGAATTTATGGCCAGGTAAGACCGTCTCCACCTTTGGTATCATTTCTTCTTCTATTGGACCATTGTTATAGTTGGGGTATGAGATGTCCCTCCAAAGTTCCTGGGTTAATGTAGGAATATTTGGAGGTGATATAATTTGATTGTGAAAGCTATAATCCACCCAGCCCATCTTAATTTGACTAGACTGACTGGGTGGGAATTGTAGGAATTGGGGCAAGGCTGGAGAGGTGGATCACTGAGAGCATGCCCGGGAAAGGTGCATCTCTCTGTGACCCCTTCCCTTTCTCTTTTTCTTGACTTCTCCATTAGCTAAGCTGCTTCCCTCTGCCCTACTCTGCCCACATGATATACTGCTTCACCTTATGCCCTCAACAATGGAGTCCGCCCATCATGGGCCAAACCTCTGAAACCATGAACCAAAATAAACTTTTTCTCCTCCAAAGTGGTTCATCTCGGTTATCTTATTAACAGCAACACAAACCTAAGTAACACAACCATTTGTTCTGTCTTCATTCAGATGATCAGTGGAGTTCAAAAATTAATTTAAGAAAAGTGCTCAATGATGTAAGGTGGTTTTTTTAGATCAGAACTATTCAAAATGTGGTCTATGGCTTTGTATAAGTCCATGAAGTGTTTGCTTCCAGACTGTAATAAGTAAGTAAATTGAATTTTAAAAACTTTCATGGCAATTTGATGAAATTTAATTTTCAAAATAGCCTTACATTTCTATCTTCTTTGGAAATTTAATTTCTCTATAATTTATTGTATTTATGTTGTAAAAGCATTAGGTAGTGACAGATTTAAAAATAAAACATCCTTCACTGGAATATAAGAAACATTGCTTCAGATGCTCATGTAATAATCACTGGGTGCCTAGTAAACATTTTTTTAATATTGCTTAGAGTATGACATAGAAAATAATATTTTAATATACTTTATTAAGAAAAAATAGATGTTCATGAGAAGAAGAACCAATCACTACAGTCAATCTTACAAAGATATAGGACAATAGCAAATTAGGTACTCTAGTTGGGATCTTAAGTACATCCCAAAGGTCCAGAATGGTGCCATTAGGAGGCTGTGAAAATTCTAAGAAGCAGGGTTTAGCAGAGGGCATTAGGTCACTGGGGTGTGTTTAAGAGGTGATTGTTGAACCTTGATCTCTTCCTTTCTCTGTCTTTTTGATTTCCAAACCATAAGGTAGGAGCAGCTTTGTCCCACCACACATTCTCAGCATGATGTGCTCCCATAACCCCAAAGAAATGGAACCAAAGGATTATGGACTAAAACCTCTAAAACTATTAGTCAAAATAAACCTTTTCTTTTTATTTGTTGATTATGTCAGGTATTTGTAACACTAAAGAAAAACTAATTAATATACTAGGCCTATGCTTATAGGTGTGTCTTTGACTAAACAAAGAAATGGTAGAAATAAAAGGGAAAAAAGATTACATATGGATACTTCTTTTATTTCAAGATATGTATTCCTTTTTTTTCTGTATTAGGACATGTCAGTGACATTTTTGCTATAAATGACAACTACATCTTTTTCAGTTTTGTATTTTAAATATAAGGAAATAAACAAAGAAAAATATAAAATTAAAATTAAAGTGCACGTAGAAGAAGAAGGAAATTAATGAGAATATATGTATATGAGACAAAAGTTTTTCAGAAAGATAAACTTGAAAATTTATGACACACAGAAAAAAATCTCTTTCAGGAAGCAATATAGCAAAAATGATTTAACCAATATGCTATGTAATATTGTGATCCAGTAAAACAGTTTTTCTCTGGGCAATCTGGAAATGGCAAAATTGTGAGGGGAAAAAATCATACCTCATGGTTTAATCAGAATAAGTCTCTGCAAGTGCTTTATTTTGTTATTTTTTCTGCTTTCTGGGGAATCAGTCTTTAGTATCTATCTCAAAAGCACACATTAAACATAAACAGAACTATACCAGGAAGAAGGGTAAGGGGAAAGAAGAGAGCCTGTGAGGACGCACCAGAGGGACAGTATAGTGGGAGAGGAACTTTGATGATAAAGTCCTGTGTCTGTGTTATCTTTTGCAATGTAACAAATCACCCCAAAGCTTAGCAGGCTAAAACAAAACACATTTATTATCCCAGAGTTTCTGTGAGTCAGAAATCTGAGCAAAGCTTAGCTGGAGCCCTTGCTTTATCATTTCTTAGAAGGCTGCAACCAAGTTATTGGCATAGACTCTGAGCTCATATATGAAGGCTTACTGAGGGAAGTATCTACTTCCAAGCTTACCATGTATTTGGCAGGATTTGGCAGGATTTTAATTGCTTGTTGGCTATTGGATTTAAGACCTTGATTTTTCCCTGGCAATTGGCCCAAAGGCTACTGATGTGGGCATCTATAACATGGCATATGACTTCAGTAAAATTTCTAAGTGATGCAGACAATAGGGATAAAGTACAGTATCAACATGGAAATCACAATCTTTAATAACCTAATTACTAAAAAGATGCATCCTCAACATTGCTATTTTCTATTGGTTATAAGCTAGTGAAAAAGATTATACAAGGACAGGAATCAGACATCATTAGGTGTGATCTATGAAGTCTGTCCACAATATCATTGGGGAAAATATAAATAAAACAAAGGAAAAGAAGTCATCTTTTCCTTATTAAACAGTAAATAAATTTGAAGGATTGTATGTGCTCCACATTTTAAAGTATACAAGATCTACGTTTATGTGATTGTAAGCCAAAAACTTTGATATAACTTTGGGACCCTAGAAAATAGAGAAATAAATAAACTTAGAATATATAGAAAGGAAGTGATTTTGTGCCATGACTAGAGAGAAAGAGGAATTCAATAAAGAAGACCCCCATTTCATAAAACTGTCAACCATTACATAAACTTCCATGTGCTTGGTAATAGGGATTTAACATTCACTCGTGATATTGCATTTTTAAGACCACATCAGACCATAGTATAAGAATATTCTCTAAGTTATCAAAAATACCTAATTAATATTAACTTATAATATAAACATACTGTAAAAAAATTACCCTAAATTGCAAATCATTTTGTCAATTTTGGGGAAAAAAGAATATGTACACTTATCAATAGTTTTTGAAATAAGCACTTGGGAAAATTTTTATAAGATTGGAAATAACCATTATTAAGATATTATTAGGATTCAGAGGGATCCAAAATGACAAACTAGGTAGAGGTTGCATTTCTTGTTGATCTGTGACTCAAGATTCAAGCAGAGAAAATACTGTTTTTCTGCAAGAGAGCCCTCACTACCTACCAATCCCCTGCCCTTTGCCCTCCATTTTTCTGCTCAATCACCAGCTTTTTACCAGTATATTGTCCACCTTCTGCATGCAGATCACTCACTGACCACTGACTACTTGCCAGGTTGCCATTTGCCCACCTTTTGCCTCCTCAGCACCCACTTCCAGAGGTCTATCCACCAACATTTGCCTTCAGACTGCCCACAGACACCTGCAGAATACCTCTGATCATTACTGCCTGGAAGTCCATTTTCAGGGTTCCCACAGGTTTGCATGTGGCCATCATCATCTTGAAACATTGGCCAGGGCCTGAGAGTGTAGGGCCAAGGGGCCTGCAGGTTTGCCACTGCTACTACCTCAGGACATGGCTTGCTCAATCTGGGGACACTGGCCAGTGCCTGGAGATACATTGTCAGGGTACCTGCAGGCCTGGTAGCCCCTGAGGTCTTCCTGCTAGTTGTGCTAGTGGCTGCCATCTGGCTTCCTCTTTGCAGGATCATTCTTTTGTGTAAGTGCATTCCTGGTGGTCTCTCTGCAAGTTGGAATAGCATTGACATCTTGGGACTGCAGCAAGGCAGAACCTGAAAATCTGAAGCCGAGGTCCATAAGATTGCAGATGAGACTGCATGGGCAAGTCTGGGCCTAGAAATCCTATGGAAAGCCAGAGACTAGGGGCAGTTTCCCTGTGGGAGCACAATTTGGAGAAACTGGAGAAAACTAGGCTGTTTCCAGCTCAGTGAGTTCTGAAATATATGGGGACCAGAGGGGCCAGCTATAAAGGGTGGGAAGAATTGAAGAGAGTGTGAGGGCTTCTTGCTATTGCATCACCCAACCAACTGGTCCAGGACCCACTGGACTGAAACTATCATTAAATTTCAGACAACCCCACCTGCCAGCGGGAAAAGGGTAGCTGAGAAAAATTTTTGAAAGCCAATGGAAGCAACTGGTCAATTTTCCGTAGAGACTTTCCTTTTTCTTCCCCCTGCCACATTGCTACCATCTTTGAATCCAAATATTTTTCATGTATCAATTTATTGAGGAGTGGGATGTCTGAATAGTATATTACAGTTTGGGTGTGTATTCTTATATTTTTACTTTTTTTAAATCTGTATATCTTTATCTCACTCTTTCTCACTTCTCTCATGCTAACAGCCAACCTCTCTTAATTCCTCCTTTGCTCTTACTATAAATTTTACCTCTACCTTCTCTTCTCTCTCTTGAATATCACATCTTATACTTCTTCTGTTCTCTCTTTGTCCATCATTTGAAACAGTAAACTCTTTTAGCAAACTTACTATTTATATTGTAGACAATAATCAAACACATCATTTCTGTTTATTGTGAAAAAAACTATAGATGCCTTACAAGCAGTTAATTGCTTTAAGGTTACATATTGTTTACATTGGGTGCTGTTAAAGGTGAGATACTGGAATCCTTTGAGGATACTTTAAGACTGCAGGGTAGAAACTTTACTGCCTCAGATCCATACCACTAGATGGAATGACACACAAACAACATGAAAAAAACAGGGGAAAAAACATCTCAAACAAACCAAGATGTTTCAACAATAGACAACATAGTACAAGAAATGTCAGAGAAGGAATTTAGAATGTACATAGTTACACTGATCTGCAAAGTAAAGGATAGTATAAGGAGTGAAATCAAAGAGAAAAAACAGGAAGTAAAAGATCACTTCAATAAAGAGTTAGAGATTGTGAAAAAATGCAGAAATTCTTGAAATGAAGGAATCGATAAAACAAATTATAAATTCAATGGAAAACATCACCAACAGACTAGACCACTTAGAAGACAGAATCTCAGGCTATGAAGACAAAATACATACTCTTGAAAATAAAGTCAAACATACAGAGAAGATGGTAAGAAAACATAAACAGAATTTCCAAGAAATATAGGATGATATGAAAAGACCAACCTTAAGATTTATTGAAATAGATGAAGGTGTAGAGATACAAACCAAAGGAATGCTCAATCTTTTCAATGAAATTAAATCAGAAAATTTCCCAAATCTAAAGACTGAAATGGAAACATCAACTACAAGAGGCTTAAAGGACCCCAAATATATAAAATTACAGCAGACATAATGAAAATGACAAATATATAGAATAAGGATAGAATTTTAAAGGCTGTGATAGAAAAGAAAATCAAATTATACACAGGGGGAAACCAATTCAACTCTCAGCTGATTTCCTGAGACCCTCAATGCCAGAAAGTCCTGGAATAACATATATCAATCTCTGAAAGAAAATGGATGCCAACCACAAATTTTATATCCAGCAAACCTAAGCTTCAAAATTGGAGATGAAATAAAACTTTCCACGATATATGAAAGTTAAAAAAATTCACAACTAGAAAGCCTACACTACAGAACATTATCAGAAAAATATTCCATGAAGAGGAAATTTTAAAAAAATGAAAACCAGCAAGAAGGGCAACTACACTAAAGGAAAATCCAATGAAGGAGAAACTAAATCAAGTTTTAAAAAAATAAACCAAAGTGACCGGGAATACAAATCATATCTCAATAATAACCCTGAATGTTAATGGCCTACACTCACCAATCAAAGAACATAGACTGGGGGATTTAACTTTTTTAAAAAATCAGACATAACAATATGCTGTCTTGGAGAGACTCACCTCCTAGGAAAGAACATCCACAGACAGAGAGTGAAAGGTTGGAAAAAAAACACATCACTCACATGGACTGTGTAAGCAAACTGAGATTTCCATCCTCATATCAGATGAAGTGGACTTCAAGCCAAAGTTAGTCAGAAGGGACAAAGAAGGACATTCTATACTGCTTAAGGAACTCATACATCAACAGAACATAACAAATGTAAATATATATGCCCCAAACAATGGAGCATTTATGTACATCAAGCAAACCCTTTTCAATTTTGAGAATCAAATAGACAACAACACAATAATAATGGGTGACTTTAACACACTCTTCTCACCACTGGATTGATCTTTCACACAAAAACTAAGCAAAGAAACTATAGAACTAAATAACACAATATGTTAGACTTAACAGATATATAGAGAGTATTTCATCCATCATCGAGTGAATATACTTTCTTCTCAGCAGCCCTACTTCTCTAAAGTAGACCATATGTTATGCCACAAAGCAACTCTTTGCAAACACACACACACACACACACACACACAAACACACGCACAAACAGAAACACTACAGAATTCTGTCAGATCATAATGTAATGAAACTAAAAATCAATGATAAAATAAAAAATATAAGCTATCCAACCCCTGGAGAGTAAAAAACATGCTATTGAATGATTAATGGATAGCAGAAAAAAATCAGGGAGGAAATAAACAAAAATACTTAGAGGTAAATGAGAATACTGATACAACACATCAAAATCTCTGGGACAATATGAAGGCAGTACTAAGAGGAAAGTTTATTGCAGTGAGCTCATTGGTTAAAAAAATAAAAATTCAACAAATAAATTACCTTACATCTCAAGGTTCTAGAAAAGAAGAACAAATCAACACCCAACGTGGAAGACAGGAAATAATTAAAATCAGAGCTAAAATCAATAAAATTGAACCAAAAGAAACAATTCAAAAAATTGACAAATTGAAAAATTGGTTATTTGAAAAATAAATTGATAAACCTTTAGCTGCAGTAACAAAGAGAAAGAGAAAACCCAGATTACTAAAATTTATGATGAAAAAGGAAATATCACAACCGATACTACTGAAATACAGAAAATAATTTGAAACTATTTTGAAAATTTATACTCCAATAAAATAAAAAATCTTGAAATATCAATAAATTTCTAGAGACATATAAACTACCCAAACAGAATTAAGAGGATTTACACAATTTAAACAGATCAATGTCAAGCAGTCAAGTAGAAGATGTCATCAAAAATCTATTAAGCAAGAAAAGCCCAGGACTAGACAGATTTTCAGCCAAGTTCTACAAAACCTTCAAAGAAGAATTAACATCAGTACTCCTCAAATTATTCCATGAAACAGAATAGAACCCTTCTAAACTCATCCTGTGAGACTAGCATCATCCTGATACCAAAACCAGATGAAGACACATCAAGGAAATAAAACTTTAGACAAATATTTCTGATGAGCATGGATGCAAAAATTCTTCATAAAATTCTGGCAAATTCCATACAAAACATATTTAAAAGACAGTGCACTACGATTAAGTAGGGTTCATCCCAGGGATGAACTTAAAAAAAAAACAAAAAACAATAATTGTAATTCATCACATCAATAGACACTTCACAGAAAAAGAAATACAATCAATCAAAAAATACTGGTGAAAAGGGAAACTGATAAATATTTCAACCAGTTTCAGGTTGAGGCCTCTCCAGTTGACAACTATGTGAGCAATACCAAAAAAGGAAGGATTAGCAACCTCCAGTCCTTGCACACACTCTCTTACCCTCTCTAGGAAGCCCAGGAAGAAGAAAAATCAGGCATAGGCAGTTATTATTCACCTTTGTCAATTCTTTCGAAAACTTCACTAAAGATAATTATTCAATTTCTCATTAAGAATCTTTTTTTTTAAATTTGGTGTTTCTCCTGTGATGTTTGATTTATGTTTAATTCATGACATGTATGATTGTGTATGTATATATATTTTTTCTTTTCATTTTTAGCATATTTATCTTTATAATAGCTATTTTTTCTAGTCTTTTGAGAATTGATTATTTTAATTTTTTCTTGTATTTGATTATTTCATTTTTCTCATTTTTCATTTCCCATATACCCAAACTCTCTTATTCTTTCTCACTTTTGTTTAGCTTTTTCTATTTTTTCCCTCCTGTTTTTGTGGTAATTATTGTTGTAGATGCCAATAGTAGACACTTTTTTTATTTGTTTCAATTATTTAGATATTACAATAGAATGCATTTTGCCACTTCATACATAAATGGAGAATACCTTCTCATCCTTCTGGTTGTACATGATGCAGTAGGTACTATATTTTAAGGCTTAATATTGTTTGCCTTAGTTGTGGTAATTATTTCTCTCACCCTTTTCTGTGAGATGCTGGAAATCTAGAAGGACACTCCAAGGTTACGGGTAGACTCCATTGCTGGACGAAACCCAGCCAAAGACAGCACACCTTGCTCCATGTGCAACTTATCCTCACTCAAACTTCAGTTATACTTTAATACAAAAAATAAATCAATAAATAAAAGAAGAAAAAAACTCCAACCTAATACCAAGCCCCATGTGGAAATATTTGCAAGGAATACACAGGTCTCACTCAGACATTCACTCCTATAGGAAAAAACAGAGGATTATCACAAAGACTGTAGAGAACACATCTATGAGGGATCTCAATCTAAATTACTCTAGCTCCCTTTGGCAAGGGAAGATTGTGCCCCACACAGAAGAGTAGGAAAAAAATTTCTCCCAATAGATGCATAAACCCAACACAGGAATGACAGAAATATGAAAAAAAATGAGGATAATACATTGTCTTCTAACATAATTCCACAGCAACTGATTCCAAATAATCAGTTGAAATGAATGAGATAGCAAATAAAAAGTTTGAATTAATGATTGCAAAAATGATCAATGCATTTAAAAAACACAGAAAAGGAACTAAATGAATTAAGAAAATCAATGCAAGATAAGAATGAAAAATTCAAGAAGAAGACAGAGATATTGAAAAAGAACCAAAGAGAAATATTGGGAATGAAAGATACAATAACTCAAATATAATTCTCATTTGAAATTCTAATAGAGTAGAACATGTTGAGGACAGACTTTCAAAGATAATTAGAATTTAGTTCAGTGGTTAAGTTCTTGCCTAGCATGTATAGAGACCTGTATTTAATTCCCAGTACTGGAGAAGGACGGAAGGAAGAAAGGAAAAGATATAACCATGAGCAGAATATACAAGAACACTAGACAACATTAAGATACCAAATTTAAGAATTATTGTAATTGAAGAGTGTTGTAAGATGCAGGCTAATGGAAGGAGTAACCTCTTCAGGAAAATTTTCCAAACCTTGAGAATGAAATGGACTTCCAGATATGGAGTGAATTCAGAACCCCAAATAGACAAGATCGTAAAAGGATGGAATTTTAAAAAACTCAAGAGAAAGATGTCAGGTCACACTTAAAGGCATTACTAACAGAATTACTTCTAATTACCCAGCACACTCTACAATCCAGGATGATCTAAAGTAGTTTGTTCTAAGTCTTAAAAGAAATAACTGTCAACATAGATTGCTATATTCAGCAAAACTAACTGTTCTTCAAAATCTAAGAAGAAATAAAACCTCCCAATATAAGCAAAAACTAAAAAAATTAATGATGAGTAAGCCACCAATATAGAAAACACTTGAAGAAATACTTCACATAGGTCAACTAGACACAAACTCAGAAAAGATTCTTTGGATAAAAAATGTTAAAAATCAAATAGACTTACCAGACATCTATAGAATATTTCATCTAATAATAGTTGAGTACACTTTCTTCTCAGCAATTTATGGGACCATCTCCAAAATAGGCTATATTTTAGGCCACACAGAAACTTAGCAAACACACACAAAAAAATGATATATTTCCTTGCATACCATCATATCAGAATGAAATTAAAAATCAAGATTATAAAACTTTACAGAAACAATATGAGCACATAGAGATTGAAGCATATGTTTTTGAACATTGATGGATGATAAAAGAGATCAGAGAAGAAATTTTAAAATTCTTAGTATTAAACAAAAATGGTAATACCATATGCCAGAACTTCCTGGGATACTCGGAAGGTGCTTCTAAGAGTACTTTATAGCTACTGGTGCCTAATAAGAAGATCAGATGACCCAAAATAAGCAGCCTAATGATGAATCTCAAATTCCTTAAAAATCAAGTACAAGCCACTTCTAAAAAACAGTAGAAGAAAAGAAGGAATTAAGACCAGCACCACAATCATTGAAGTAGATAATTTGAAAAAGTAAAAGATCAATGAAATACAGATAAAAGATTAAAACAATTTATAAGCCCTCAAACTAGCCAAAAGAAGACCCAAATTAATAAAATTACAGAGAAAAAGCAGAAATCATCACAGACATCATAGAAATCCAGACAATTATTAGAACTATTTTAAAAGACTTATACCCAAATAAATTGGAAAACCTTGAAGAAATGAACATGCTTCTAGACATATGCAATCTGCCAAAATTGAATCAAGAAGATATAGAAAACCCCAATACACCAAGAACTAGCAATGAGATAGAAACTGTAATTTAAAAATTCCATTAAAGAAAAAAGACCAGCTCCAGATGAATTATCAGCTGAATTCTACCAGATCTTTAAGAAGAAATAATTCCAATATTCTTCACATTATTCCATGCAATAAAGAGAGTTAAAACATTTTGAAATTCATTCTATGAAGCCAGCATCACATTTTTATCAAAATCATATAAGGACACATCAAGGAAATAAAACATAAACCAATATCCCTGAAGAATTTAGATGCAAAAATAATTAATAAAATATGAAATCATATTCAACAACATATTAAGAAAGTTGTACCTCATTACAAAGTTTATTTTACCACAGGAATGAAAGGATAGTTGTACAGACATAAATCAATAAATGAAATTTATCACATAAAAAGAATTAAGAATAAAAATTACTTAGTCATCTCAATATATTCAGAGAAAGCCTTTGACAAGACACAGTACCAATTCACAATAATAGTTTGGCTGTTGTGAATTGTACTGCTATAAACAAGGGTAAACATGTATCATAATACTATACTAAGTTTAATTCTTTAGAATAAATACTGAAGAGTGTTATACCTGGGTCATATGGTAGTTTCATTCCTAGTCTTTTAAGGAAACTCCATACTGATTTCCATAGTGACTAGGGATAAAAGGAACCTACCTCAACATTGTAAAGTCTGCATATGACAAACCTAAAGCCAACCTAATAGTAGATGGGAAAAAACTGAAAGCATTTTCTTTAAAACTGGAACAAGATTAGATGTCAACTATCATGACTCTGATTTAATATAGTGCTAGAAATTCTGGCCTGAGCAATTAGACAAGGTAAGGAAATAAAAAGGATAAAAATAGAAAGGAAAGAAGTCAAATTATCACTGTTTGCAGATGATACGATCCTATAGTTAGAAGATCAAAAAGCTGCACTAGAAGACTACTAGAGCTAAGAAACACATTCAGAAATGTAGCAGGTTACACATTCAACATGAAAATCAATAGCTTTCCTATATACCAAGAAAGAATCTAATGAGAAAGAATCAGGAAAACAATTCCATTCATAAAAGTCTCAAAAAGAAAAGAAAGGAATAAATCTAATCAAGGAGGTAAAAGATATATACAATTTTCAATGAAACTATACGATATTGAAGAAAGAAACCGAGAATAACACAAGATCGAAAGACCTCTGATGTTCATGGATAGGCAGAATAAATATTGTTAAAATGGCCATACTGTCAAAAACAACATACAGATTCCATAAAAACCCCCTCAAAATCCCAAATGATATTGTTCACAGAACTAGAAAAAAAGTTTTCTAACAAAAACTGCATGATAGGCTGCTTATTTTTGGATCATCTGATTTTCTTATTAGGTACCAATAGCTATAAAGTCCTCTTAGAAGCACCTTCAGAGTATCCCAGGAACAGAGTATCCCAACGTGAGAACATTATGTTAAATAGTCCTAAAATTCATTTGGAGGAATAAAATACCCATAATAGCAAAAACAATTCTAATCTGATAAAGCAATGTAGTAGCCATCATAACAGCTCACTTTAAATTATACTACAGAGCTACTCTAATAAAAACTGCATGATACAGGCATAAAAACCCATAGGCCAATAGTACAAAACAGGAAAAACAAAGTAAAAGCCTACATAAAAACAGTCATCTGATCCTTGAAAAAAATTTCCTGTAATGGTTAATTTGAATTATCAACTTGATTGGATTAAAAATGCTGATGATTAAGAGGTTTTGGGGTGTGTCAAATGAGATTGTTCTAAGAATGACTGGTATGTGGGATAGCCAACTGAAATGGAGATGCTCCCTAAGTGTGGGCAGCACTGACCAATAGGATGATGGCTTGGATGAAATAAAAGCTGGAAGAACAAGGAAGAACAAGTATGCAAGCTCAATACTTGATTGTGTTCTTGATTGCTGCTGTGATCATCTGAGGATATCAAACTCTTGCTTTCTTAACTCTTCTAAAGTGGACTCTGCCAGTTTTTCTCCAGGAGTTTCCAAAAGCCTTCAGTCTCAGACTAGGGTAGCACCATTGATCCCTCTTGTTCTTGGGGCTTCAGCCTCTTGGAGGGCACAGCTACTTGTTCTTCCAGCTCTCTAGCCTGCAGATGGCCATTTTGGACTATCCATCTTCTACATGTGTAAGCCAATCTAATAAACCCCCTTTTTTATAATCATACTTCCTGTTGATTCTTTTCCTCTAGAGAACCCTGACTAATACAGGGCCAAAAAGTTACATTGGAGAAAGGAGAAACTTTCTTACAAACTGTTCTGGGAAAACTAGTTATCCATACATAGGAGAATGAAACTAGAACTTTATATCTTACCCAGCACAAAAGGTAATTCAAAATGAATCAAAGATCTAGGAATTAGACCAAAAAATCATGCAATTCCTAGAAAAAAAAATGTAGCCTCAACACTCAGCAGGCAATGCCTTTTTATAGAATCCTTAAAGCTCAGGAAATAATGTCAAGAGTTAATAAATGGGATGACATCAAATTGAAAAGCTTTTGCCCAAGAAAGGAAGCATTTAAGAATGTGAAGAGAGAACCCACAGAATGGGAGAAAAATCTTAGCTAGCTACTGTGACAGAAAACTGGTATCGAGAATATGTAAAGAACTCAAAAAACTTAACACCATTAATAAATGGGTAAATGAACTAAAAAAGACACTTCACAAAAGAAGAAATACAGATGGCCAACAAATATTGGGAAAACCTTCAACATCATTAACAATTAGAGAAACACAAATCAAAACTACATGGAGATTTCATCTCACTCCAGTTAGAATGGTAGTAAACAAAAATATAAATAATATTTGATGGAGAGAATGTTGAGATAAAAAAAAACATGTTTACACTTTTGATGGGATTTTAAATGAGTATAGTCACTATGGAAATCAGTATGGAGTTTCCTTAAAAGACTAGGAATGAAACTACCATATGACCCAGGTATAAAACTCTTCAGTATTTATCCTAAAGAATTAAACTCAGTATAGTATTATGATACATGCTCACTCGTGTTTATAGCATTACAATTCACAATAGCCAAACTATGCAACCAACCTAGGTATCTGTCAAAGGATGACTGGATAAAGAAAATGTGGGATATATATATCTATATCTATATCTATCTATATATATATAGATAGATATAGATATATATATATATATATATATATATATATATATATATATATATATATATATACTTTTTCAATGGAGTTTTATACAGCCATAAAGAAAAATGAAATTATGTCATATCCAGGAAGATGAATTCAACTTGAAAACACTGTTAAATGAAATAAAACAATTCAGTCAAGGGTTCGTATTTTTTTCTCATATATGGAAGCTAGAAAGTTAAAAAAAAAATTGGGAACTATTTCATGAAAATTGAAGAGAGATCAATAGAGTACAGGATAGGAACCAGGGGACAGAGAAGGGGAGAGAAAAGAGAGATATACCAGAGAATGATATTGGCTAAATCCTATTGTTACATTGTGTGCACATATGCATATATAACAATCACACTATTATCTACAACTATAATGCACCCCAAAATACTTTTCTTCATGTCTGAAATTGACAAATTCTTTCATTACCAGTAAAAATGACCTGTGTTTAAAATACCTGTTGGTATGTTATTTAACATAATTTTCATAATATGATTTGACAGGATATATCATAAATTTTCGATTTATAAACTATCTCCATGACCTCAACACGTTATCTCTAATTCTAGAAATCTATACCAAGAACCTAATCAAATTTTCAGGCCAAAAAAACATGCAAATGAATTTTTATTACATTACTAACAATAGCAGATAATTCGAAACCATTTAAATGCACACCAGACATAAGAGCAGAGGTTTCAGGGGTTTTTCCAAATGCCCTTTAAGGGCACCCACATCAGTCTGGAGGCCTGAAGGAAAAGCAATTAAGACCATGAGCTTGGTCCTGAAGAATTTACGTTTAAATCTGTCAGTCAGAAGCTATAATTCTGAGCAATTTCACTAAGCTTCTTGAGCTTCGGGGTTTTTGTTTTGTTTTGTTGTTGTTGTTTTGGTAAGAACTTGGGACAGTACTATTGTATAGGATTTTTGTAAAGATTAAGTGAGTGGCTGTTTAAAACACTCTCTCACCTAGTACTGTTAGGACCTTGGTGTGTATGAACTACTAATTATAATGTCTCTTGGAGTCGGGGGAGAGAAGGGGAGAGAGAAGGGAAAGCATATGGAAATGGTAGGAGACCTTCAATGTTACACAAAATTATAAGAGGTTGTGAGGGGCAAGAGGGAGGGAAAAAAGGGAGAGAATTGAACAATAGCAGAGGAGGTAGAGAGGGAAGATGGGAGGGGAGGGGCCCGGAGGGGGGATAGTAGGGGATAGGAATGGTAGCAGAATACAACAGTCACTAATATGCCATTATGTAAAAATGTGAGTGTGTAACCAATGTGATTCTGCAATTTGTATTTGGGGTAAAAATGGGAGTTCATAACCCAATTGAGTCAAATGTATGAAAGATGATATATCATGAGCTCTGTAATGTTTTGAACAACCAATAAAAAATAAATAAATAAAAATAAATTAATTAATTAAAAAAATACTTTTTTAACTTCAAACAGAAGACAGAGGGCCTGGATTCCTTACTGAGACTTTTTCTCTCTAGAAATTCATGCACTTGAAATACCTATAACCTTTAATATTTACTGAAATCATGTGAGAGGAGAATAGCATTCTCTGACCTGTACATATAGTAGAATCTTGAGATTGCTTTTTCAAAATACCCGAGATATGAAGAACTGAATCAACTAGCTTCTTGCCATCCGAAGTGACAAAGAACACAGAGGGAGGGAAAAATAAGACCCAGAAATAATACAGCCCCTATTCCAGCCATTGATCACAAAATCCTTTTTTTATCGATGTGTATGTGTGTGTGGGTGGGGGGGAGAGTTATATGGATTATTTTTACTGAAAAATGTCATGGGCATTTTTACAATTTCTTCTCATAACATGAATGACTTGAGTTCTTTGTAGTGATTTTTGCCTGCCCCTGAAATGGAGCTGTGATAATAAAACAATTAATATATAAAATCTTTAGTCTTCATTCTCTCCCCCTAATACTTCCATATTGTCACAAAATAGGGTAGTTGATGGATACTAAAGTTGCTTTCAAATAGAAAAGAATATCTTCATGCCATATTAAATCTTTTGCTTTCACTTTTGATGTAGCTTTAGAATCATAAATTTTATTGATATTGACTTTTCTAAGATAATTGTTTTGAATTAATCTTGTCCTTCCTCACAGTACCACTGAACACTTTATATAAGGTACATTTGAAGTATTCTTTGACTTAATTTTATTTTAAAATTTCCTTTGTTCATCTGTATTCAGAAGAACTGCTGTCCTGGATATTTTAATTATCAAATATCCAACCCCATGGCTTAAAATTTTTGGTGGATCATAATGTCTTTTTTTTTTCCTCCACAGAAACTGAAGGGCAGTGTCTTTTGGCTCTGTATTCCCAAGCAAAAACATTTGTCCCTTGCTTAGCCAGAGACATTTCATCTAGGTTTTTTAATCTGAGCAACCATCACAGAGATGAGCTGATGATCAGAACATCTCTACAGCCTTGGGGTACAAAGTGAGACTAGTGAAATCTTGGTCCAGTTGTTCTAGCTTCCAAGTTCTGGAATCCCTGTACCCTTCCAATAATTTTAGGTGCTGACATCTCTCTTTAATTTTACATATGTGTGCTCAGTGAAAACAATGCTTAATTAATAATATTGTCTGTATAGCTTTCTACATCCATTCACATTATATATATATAATATAACGTGAATTTATTATATAATATAATGTGAATATATTATATATAACATGATTATATATAAGTGAATATATTATAATATAATGTGAAAATATATATATGTATGTGTGTGTGTGTGTGTGTGTGTGTGTGTGTGTATATTAATTATCAGGCAGACCTAGGTTCAAATTATGGCTTCAGAGGTACAAACATTATGCCTTAATGAAAAATAAAAACAAATTTTGACATCTTAAGATTACTTACTATAATGTTAAATAAAATGTGGTATAAATAATTTAGATTGAAACTCACTATTAGGAGAAAGAATAATGAATTCAGAATCAGAAAATGTATTATTAGCTCTGCTGCTGAACAATCTGGGGAAAGTAATATGCTCTGATTTTAGTTCTCTCATTTATAAAGTATTGACCAGGATAATTTTCAAGACATGTCCTAGTTCTAAAATTCTTTAATCTATATAATACATAGTTTCACAATTGAAAACTGGTATTTTGCACTCTCTCCCTGAGTACATGTGTATGTGTCTGCAAGAGTCAAGTGGTGTGTAACATTACTTCATCCCTCCTTTTTGTGTTGATCCCAAAATGGTATCACTATAGTGGCATGTTATGGAAGAGACCAGTTTTAACTAGAGAGATCATCCCTTATGTGTTCCACAGACCCTATGTTGCCAACCACCTGGCAGAACAAGTCAACATGATGTTCTTCTGCCCGGAACTCTCCATGCTCCGCTGCAGATGTCCTGACTTGTCTTAAATGACTCTTCCAAGTGTCAGTTTAAATTTCATTTCTTTAGGGAAACCTTCCTACCCCTTGTCAATCCTCTATTCCTAACCTAGATTGAGCTTTCTTGTGGTAGGCACACACAACATGCTTTATTTTTCATCACAATTCTATCCATTATTTTCTCATCAATTAAGTTCCATAAAAGCAAAATATCATTCTTAATTGTATTTCTAGTACATTGCATCATGCCAAGCCCATGGTGAACACACAAAAGATATTTGTTGAATCCGAGGAATGAAAGTTACCACCAAAATACAAGCTTAGGTGTTTGAATCCAACACCTGGCTCTCTCCCTTCACTGTTCTCACCAGATAAGAGGCCCTGAGCTTGAAAAATGTATCCTGGACTATAAAGCCTTAGCAATATTTGCTGTGATTTTGGATCAGAATGTATTTCTTTTCCTAATGTCCTGGGAATCAGATATTGTATATCTTGGCCAGCATCTCAATCTGCCTTCACTATTCTTTCAGTGGCAAGCTCATCCATCTTTTGATGATTTGAATAGGCTATAATGGCTTTGTTTTGGATAATTGATGACTACATACCATTTAAGGACACCCTAGGGTTATGAGTCAAAGCATGGGAGCAATTCCAGAGTCTATCACTCTAATTAAAAGAACAACTCTCTGAGGGTAGAATTCATAATTCTTAGGAATGGAATGGGTGACACTTAGGCGAGGGTCCATAGTTAATGTAAAAGTGAAAGCCACCATAAATCATCCCTTTATGAGAAAATGAATAGCATTTTCAAACAAATAAAAACTGCATTTGTAAGTGACTTAAAGTGCCAAATAATTTCTAAGTTTTCCAAGTCTTTGTAAACAACTACAGAGCCTAATGTTTTGCAGATACTCAATCAATGTTACTGAATTGTAGATTGAAATGGTTACACTTGAGAGAGCCATTTCTCCACTGTACATTCCTTATTGATACACAAAGCTAATGGAAAAATTAACTCCAAATACTAAAAGACTAAACATGATTGTAAAAGAAAGTTCAAGATGCAGGAAAAGATAGTTAAAGGACATTAAATAGTTGCAATCTCCAAAGATACAAGGAAGATACACCCAAGTGCCAACAGTACTGTGCCTGACACACAGGGTATCTGCATT
Organism: Callospermophilus lateralis; assembly: GCF_048772815.1. Lineage (NCBI taxonomy): Eukaryota > Metazoa > Chordata > Mammalia > Rodentia > Sciuridae > Callospermophilus > Callospermophilus lateralis. Next base: position 103,907,317 of record NC_135313.1, on the reverse strand, counting down.
CATTCATTAAAATAAGATCCTGACTTGTACTTGGAATGGCATGAATGCTCATCATCAGGGCTCCCTCTCTTTTCCGCAAATGCAAATATTGGTAGCTAAATGGAGCCAAAAGTAATAAGCCATGGTCAAACACCATGTGAAGCTTGGTGATGCTTGGGGTACACCAGCAATGCTAAAGTGGCAGACATGTTGGGCTGTAGGTCCAGATGTCAGCAGAGATAGCTCGTGTTAGCCCAGGCTGGATACGTGAATTAAAAATGCTCTCCTTCCAAAAGGACAAGACAAAACTCACTTTCCATGGCTAGATCTGGATCCAGTCAAGAAAAGAAACTGAGTTAGTGTTGTCAACTCTGATACTGTCAGTATCTTTTCCTGGTTCTTTGGTTTGTCATGATACCACTCTCCCTCCCTCTCTTTATTGATATCTAACTTACATCTTTTTCTTCTCATCATTCTCCCTTCTCCTCCTCCTCACCATTCTTTCTCTTACTGCCTTCCTCTTCTTCCCTTATCATTTCCATATCTCTCTCTCTCTCATGCATGTGTGTTCATGCACGCACACACGCACACACACACCTTTTCACATTTGCTAAAGGACATACACATACACCCCTTTTCTCATTTGATAAGGTACAAATCAAATGTACACATTTATGTGAACCAGAAATCAATTAAATTTGTAGAAATAATGGCCACAAAATAAAATTTTAGAATTGATAAATAAAAACCATTTACTGGAGTCAAAACACGAATAAAAAGAAAGAAAATTTTAAGGAGTACTTCAAATGTGAAGTACTTCAAATGTGTACTATAATGAGAAAATTTCAGCAAAATAAAAACGAAAATATTTTAACTATATATTTAGAAACTTAATGAAATAAAATGGGTAATAGAACCTTCTGTGAAAAAGTTCTGAATAATATTTTTGTTCATATTATTAAAGCACACTCAGCATGCTTCATCTATAGAAATTATTTAAAACTTCTGTTAGAAGTCAAATCAGATGACCTCCAAAACCACTTCCTTTTCTAAAACCTTGTTTTCCACTATTCCAATAAAAAGTTTCTCCTGCAATATATAAAGGTAATGTTCCTTGGTACCTTTTATAAGCCAAAACATTTTATTTTTAAACTTTCACAGCTCAGTGGTGTGAGACTTGAACACAGCCTAATCTTTAAGGAAATTGAAAACCTTACTGCAGAATGCCATATGTTTACAAACATAGGTTACCATACAGTCAACAAAATTTGTCTATCAAACAGAATGTAGCTTATCATAGAAAGGTAATATATATATATATATATATATATATATATATATATATATATATATATATAACTTTTTTTATTCCCATTTAGAAAACTAGTATTTTTTTTTATCAGATCATAGTTGTTTCTTGTTTTGTCTGAAAATGTTCATCTCCAGTAGAGAAAATAAGAATGTTTCAACCTTGTGAAGACACACAGCTGCTCATGCTGCATTCGTTTTCCCTGCTGGGGAGATCCGAGGTGCATGATTCAATCAAACCTTCACCTAGGCCCAGCTGTGATCATGTGGAAGAAACACATGCCTGAGGGTCTGGGTCCCTCTTAGGTTGTTTACAGGGAGCAAAAAGTTTTTCTTCCAACTGAGGAAGAAAATCTCCAACTATCGCTTCTACCCAGGAAGTAATTGAGTTGATGCTGTGCTGGTTCTGGGGAGAAAGAGAAGCAGATTTACCTGGGAAGAAATGCCAGTCATATTTCTCACTCCATGCCAAAAATTCATATGCAAGAAACTTCTCCAAACATTGGCTTGTATAGTTCAGAGACAAGGAATACCTTTGTTGAAAAGAGTAGAGTCTGAAGCCTTCCTCCTTTGGAGGAACACTAGCCTTCTGATCTTGTTAATCCACTATTCATAATGGGAGTCCCTTCTCATTTATCTTCTTCTTCACACTCAACAAACACCAGAAGGTGTGATGTGCACACAGAAGAAAATTAAACTTTTCAGGGAACACATTTTGTATAAGGGTTCTGAATATACAAGCTGTTAACTTACATAAGGTTTATGTTTATGGGATTGTTATGTTTGCAAGCTAGGTCACTACTTGTTCATGATGGACCGTGGCAGCTCAGCATGTCTAGATACTTTTCTACATCAAAGCATTGTTACAAGAAATATTAACTCAACTGGGACAGTAAATGTATAGGTGACTTGAATGAATGAATCTTCCAGAGAGGATGAGTATATATCATCATGTACTTCATGTACTTTAATAATTGGTTCATAGACATCAAGAAATATTTTGTTTATAGTTTATTTAATTAACATATTTTAAAGAAATGGAGATTATATCTTTGCTATCTTTGCATCTCCTATGAATACATATTATCCTAGTTCCAAGCATATCAGAGATTCTCAATAGTCACATAGTTGTTTATATTTATATATATATATAAAATATATATATATATACATATATGCATATATATATATATATATATATATATATATATATATATATATATCTCCTCGTCCTCCTCCTTCAAAATCGCATCTGATTTCAAGAAACATACAAAAAACCTCACAAAATATGGACAAAAATAGCTTATTTTTTAAGGAAAAATGCCCAGAAAGACAGTCCAAGTTGGGTTTAATACCAATGGTCCTGTGGTGCCATAATGGCACCCAAATGTCTTCTGTTTTGTTATAACCTTACCACCCTTAGCATTTGTCTTTCAGCTCATGCTTGTAAGATACCAGCAACAACTCTAGACATCATATCATGTTCCAGGTAGGGGCAAGGGTGAGGCATGGAGTAAGATGTATGCTAGGTGAATCTGTTCTTCCTAGAATGCTGCAGTTTTCCTAGAGGAACTAACCAGTACCTACACTTTCCAGGTTAGGGTCACATGGCCAACCCTAGCTGCAAGGTAACTTCAAGGGAAATCAAGACATTCTGCATATGTAGTATCATCTCCCAATGAAACTAAATAATAAAGAAGATCAGGATGGATGGATGATGGGCAACTACCAGTAGCTCCTTTAGACAGCACTGTCTGGATATAAATGATGGACAGGTGATCATACAGGTGGTATTCGACATTCACTAAAATGATCATGCTCTGTGATTGCTGTTACATGTGCATCTCTGTACTTGGAATGCCCATGTGTCTTTTGTGTATGTAGAAAACTATTTGTCATCAAGACGCAGGTCCAGCAACATCGCATCCATACGGGAGCCTTGTCCTCCTCCTTCAGAAGTAGTTTGTTGGTGTCAGGGATCTGAAAAATACCACAAAGTACATGGCACTTTGGAAAGCTGAGTATTTGGAACTGAAGGACATTAAAAGCCTTCTTTTTAACCTTCTTCTGCCCCCTTTTCTTCTCCAAGGAAGGTCATGAAAATTAGAATTATTCTTTCTCAAAGTGGGACTTAGAAACTACAACCCCTCCTCAAAAGCTAGGCATAAAACCTAGGAATATTACTCTGGAACTCCCCCAGTTTTGTGTCAGAACTGCCTATCAAGAAATAATCTGGGTCTGAGAAAGCAGCCCCAGGGTAGAACTCTTGCCTAGTATGTGCAAAGCCCTGGGTTAAAACCCAAGTACCCACCCCCCACACACACACCCACTCTCACACATAATAAGACCTATTTTGTTTAACAGTAGATTGTAAGACCCTCATTCCAGAAGGGGTGCTGCCCAGTAGTCAGAAGAAAGGGATGCTGCACAAAAGGCCACAAAAGATCTGAAAAGACAGGCCTTTTTGAGTTTATTCTTTCTGTCTATTACTGTAAGATCATACCCTTTTTTTGTCCAATCACATTTCTATATAGCTATTCATTCTTTACCAAATAAAAATTACACAATTTTCCTAAGCCTTTGGGTGTTCATTCTGAGGGCTCCCATGTCACATAAAATTTTGATTAAATAAATTTGTTATCTTTTCCTTTGTTGCCCTGTCTTTTGCTATAGGAATGTCAGCCATGACCCTTAAGATGTAGAGGAAAAAAATATCACATATTTCTGTCCCCACAGTTCCCTAATAGAAAATAAACTCATTGGACACAATAATTGTATCCTATTTATATTTGTATTTTCAAATTTAGAGCAAGAATCTGCGCAGTATTTGGTTTGTATTTTATATTTGGAATGCAGACAATGCATGTTTCTGGCTAGAGTGCTGTCTCACATAATTTTGGGGGTCTAGAGAACCCACAGGAAAGTTCCAAATGTCTATCTACAGTTTCAGAGTATTTCAAACATGTGCATGAATGTTAGTCAACATTCCATGGTTGTGCACCATAAAGCAAAATTTTATAAAAGCAAATGCACTTGGGGACATGAAATACAAATGTCCATTGACCTGGATCGAGGTGCTGGACTAGATGAGCCAAAAGATACATGCCATGCCCAACAAGACTCCAGCTCAATAATGCTTAACCATTCTGCCAAATAAAATTCCCCTATGGCTGAACTTGACCAGAGGTAAATGTTTCCAATATCTGGCAAAGAATATGCCCACAAAAAAATTAGCTCAAAAGGTCTTATTAATCTTATCTCCTACAGCTATACATTATTTCAAAAATCATCTATAAAAACAACTTAATACAGAATCCTGGTGAACTCTCCAAGAATAACCATTTATAAATCATATATCTAGGCCACTGCATTATTTTATTCACTGTAGAGATTTGTTGGGCACAAGCCAAATAATTTTGGAGGATATCTGCTAAATAACAAGACATATAAGAGAGGCTTAAAAGTGATTTTATTGAATGCATGAATAAATGAGGTAAGCATGCTAATATTTTCAAAGACAAATCAGTTATTACTAACTTTACACAAGTACATGATATTTCTTAATTACCTGTTTAGTTATTAACTACATTAGAGAGTACATTGAGAGTTTTTTTTAAACTCTATGGTAGATCATAGACTCAATCAACTTTACATAAATTCATAGCACCTGATAAAGTTTAAGTTGTAGCTTCATTTTTAAAAAAAAAATAATTATTTTTTACTTGTAGATGGACCCAATGCCTTTATTTTACTTATTTTTATGTGGTGCTGAGGATTGAACCCAGGGTCTTACATGTGCTAGGTGAGCCACAACCCCAATCCTTTAGCTTCATTTTTTTTTTTTTTAATCTTTCACCATCACCATCCTTTGTCTTAAGCTCTTAGAGGCTAACCATTCTGCCCTGGCCCTGATTTTAGATTCGGGTTCTTTTTGCCCCCAACTGTATGAAGGAAGAAGTAATAATGTGTCAATTCTTATCCAAGGTCTTAAAACTTTCATATGTTTTCACTCTACTCTTTGGGCCTGTGATACTTAGAAAAAATTAATAACAAACAAACAAAAAAAGCCCAACTAAGTTATATAGGGAGTACAATTAACATGTGATGTGATAATCTGTTCTCAATTATTCCACTTCATTCCTTACTCCAAGTAATGGTTGTTTCAGGACACATGATCCAAAATATGACTGTAGGAGACCAGAATATGCTACCCCATAAAATACCTTTTTGTTCAATTTTGAGCTACTTATTTTGAGAAACCACAGACATGGGAGTAGCTTTGAAAAATTATCCTTTTGTAAAAGACATTTACCTCTATAAAGGGAATCTACATTAGTAAAAGTGTCTGTATTCAGAGGGGGCTGCATGCAAAAATGTTTATTATCAGTAAGACTTTGTACCTCCCTAAGGGCACAATATTTATTAACTGTACAGGGCTTCCCATAAATTGTGTCTCTACCACCCACTGGAAGTCCAACGTCCCTATTCCTTTCTGTGTCTCAGGTTTGAGGTTTGAGGTTCATAAAAATTTTACTTGTGACTTTCAACTTCATGATACTGCAAAAGCTATACACATTCAGTAAATTCTTTATTTTGAATTTTGACATCTGGTCTTTCCCAGGCAAGCCATATGCTATATGTTACTCTCCTGCAGTAGCGAGGTATGGCTCCCAGTGACCCACACAGTCACCGATACCCTTTGGTATTCTATGCTGCTAAGCTAGGAAGTTGAGTAAGTAGATTAGGTGCATTTAACACATTTTTGACTTGTGAGATTTTCAGTTTATGATAGGTTTACTAGGAAATAACCCCAGCGTAACTTAAGGAACATCTGTGTAAGCTTCAATTCAATTGCCTTTCTTCAAGTCTCATATTTTGTGGGATTCCCATATGTACATAATCAATTAACAATGATTTTTTTTGTTAATCTATGGTGTGTTGATAATTTTTAACCCAGGCAGACACTAGAAAGGTGAAGACAAATAATTTTCTCCTCCCTAAAACAATGTGTTGAGTAAGCATTATTTCTATTTTGAAATGAAAAAAAAATTGAATCTAAGTGAATTTAAGTTAAAAATGCACTGGTGTGATTTGAAATCAGATCTGTAGAACTCCAAATTTTGTGCTCATTTAGCTCTACTAAATCATAATGTCAGAAAATAAATTAAGTATAAAAAAAGTTAAAACTGAAATAATTTAAAACACAGCAGAAAGTTTACAATCTCCATTATGAAAATTTCTAGAAAAAGAAACGTATTAATAACTTAAAAATTCTGGGAACACCTAATCTATATTAAGAAGTAAGGAAGAGAAGACAGCACTCTTTTAGCCAGACCCTAAGTAGGATAACAAAGACTCCAGTGCAAGAAGTTTACGATAATGTCTACAGAATGACAGGAATAAACTTTTAGCCATATTAAAGACAAAACTGCAACAAATCTAGTTTAGGAGATCTTAATTGACTTTATTTTTTTTTTCATTTTTTAAAATTTGTTTTAATTAGATACATATGACAGTACAATGATCTTGACATATCATACATTTGAATCGACTTTATTGTTTACTCTAGGATCAGGGAGCAGTCTGAACCAAGAACATTTCAGAATGCCACACTCCATCACAAAAACAGGTTATATTCATAGCCAGAGAAAAGGAAAGGACAAAACAGAAAATAGAAGTGAGGTAGAGACAGCCCAACTGTTTACAGTGTCTTGTTTGAACAGTTGGCTGCTTATGACTGGCATAGTCTGAGACTCAGCTACTTGATAAAATAGTAGGTTACAGTCGGTTTACCCATCAAGTTAGGTTACCTTTCAGCCAAACTCATAGACAGCTTTGAACCAAATTTAACAAGTGAGGATTTCATGGACCATAGTGTGAGACAAATGACTCTACATGATGCAAAGATTAACCTAAAACCATCACCTAATTGAAGAAGTGATGCCCTTGTACAAACTTTTAAAAATATAATATATGAGAGAGAGAAAAGAAAAATTTTAATAGAACTACTTAGCAAATATTTGCCAAAGTGAACCTCCCAATGGGGTCATCAACCAGGTCAGAAGTAAGAACACCATGGCCACTTGGAAAACCCCACTTTGTGTCCCCTCCCAATTTTTAAGTCTTCTTCCTTTTCACAACTAACCACTAATCTGATTTCTAAAACTTCTGCTTTTGAACTCTTTGTATTTTGAATCATAAAATATGCAGTTGTGTCTGGTTTCTTTCACACCACGTTACCTTGTAGATTATGTCATCAGTGTAGGTATCTTCAGTTATCTTCTGGCCCAGCCCCCAGGACTAATACATGAAATCAGAAGAATGTAGTAAAGAATAATGAGGCATAAAAGGAGTTGTTTCACAAAGAACATGCACAAAAACCTTCTGCAAGGACAAGTGACTGAACCTTGGTACTGGAGGATGTAAACATATTGTGTGCTTCTGCATATTTAATATTTGTAATATGGATCTCTGCTCCAGAAATGGGTGCATACCAGAAGCAGTTATGGTGGTATTTTGGCAAGCAACAACAGTAGTAGCACTTTGGAGGTATTGACTCCATACCTGGTAGTGTTAGCTATAGGAGAGATCATCACAGTGACCCATAGCAGGAGAAGGAGGAAAGTAGCATATCCCATAAGATCAAGAAGATGGATTAACAACGGCCCATGAAACACAGAGGAGACACCCTTGGGATGTTCAAAACTCTCTGGGACAATTTGAGAGAAATGAGGTTTCTCAAAGCTGAACCAGAGAAATACAATACTCCGTATATTTAATATATTTTAATACTGTGTATATCATCCCAAATAATAGATATTTACATTTGTTACAGTATTTTAGAATCTGAGATCATTGGAATTTATTTTTTCAATGCATAGCAGAAGCATAACATTATTTGATATTAAACATGCTTGTCAAGATATTGCACACACGTGGACACACACAGCTAGAACCACTAGGAAAATAGTTATTATATAAGCTTTAAACATTGGTAGATGCAGGAAAAGGTTCTAACAGCTTGAAACAATTAAGATAAATGCTTTCTCCTAAAAAATTTATCTTAAAAATTTATGCTTTTAAATTAGTATGTTAATGATGCAAAAAATCTGAAGTTTCTTTATATAAATCATACTGATTTTCATGTGCATGCTACTTCCATTTAGATGATAAATTTTTAAAATTAACCTCATGCTTGCTTTTACCTGGATTATTTAAAACAAAGTTTTTAAAATTTAATGAAATTATAATAAAACTGATTGCATTATATCATTGTTACAGTATCTTAGGATCTGAGATCAATTGTAATTTATTTTTTCCAATGCAAATATTTTTGAATTCTAAGATTTTTTTTCATATAAAAAATCAGTATAAAAAGGAAAACAGTTTAGCAGAGTAACAGCTTTTTTTTTTTTTTTTTTTTTTTAAACCATGGACTACATTTCCTTTTGTATTTAAAGCTATATAAACTAACTGGTTGTTACTAAGACAATTCAGTTAGAGGCTGGGTGCTAATAGCCAAAACATTTGATTAATTATTCATAGTGATTCAATCTCATATCTTTAAGTCTTTATCTTAAAATATATATTTTCCTTTAATTTCTCTAAGGACAGAAAGTGTATTTTTATATAACATGAAAACTATGATATGCTGTTTGAAAATCTAAAAAGGATTCAAGCCCATATCATAAAAAGAATGCATAGCAGAAGCATAACATCATTTGATATTAAACTTGATTGTCAAGATACTGCAAGTCAAACCAAATATGTAACAGCCACACACAATAAAACTCATATAGTTATCCCGAAGTACCAGGGTCAGTTACTTCCCCAGAAGAACTCCCCAGAGTACTATGAAATGAAAGATCCAAAATAGTTTAAAAGGGGCAAAATTTTAAAAGGATATGTAGCAGTAGACTTCAGCTTCTGCTTTGCTGAATTGAAATTAGAGATATGGTCTTAAAATATGAAAATTGTGCCAAAAATAGCAACTGTGCATATATTGTAAACTATGCAAAGCCCTCAGAAGCCATTTGGGAATCCCACAGAATCCTCACTCATGATGGGAAGGAAGCAGAGTGGACTCTCCATAGCTTTGAAACACAATTAAAGTGCTCACTGCCTCATGCATGGGCACACACCCTTTGCCCCCGCATAGTTTTGGCAGATTATTGCATTTTCAAAGGTTGGATAGAAAAGATTAAGTCAAATAAATTAACATAATTCAGTTTTGTCTCATATCATTCTCCAACTGTTTCACATCTGTTAATCAGGGCTATCTAGGATTAAAGAATCTCAGAAAACAGGAAACATGACCAAAATTTTTGAGACATCTAATTAGATTTGACAAGATGGAGAGAGTACACCAAATCCCTTCTTTCCTCCCTTATTTTATAATTTTTAATAATATGATAATTAGTATTGCTAATTACAGAAGATGAATCAAGCAAAGAAAAAAATAAATAAATATCACCAGTAATCCCACTTCCAGAGAAAACCTTGTTAACACATTGGTATATTTCCTTCAAGTACCACCCACACACCCCTAGCACTTCTGGAAAAAGGTTTGCAAAATTTGTTGTTTTGTGTATAATTGAACCCACACTATTTTTTGTTTCATGTCATTAACTATTCTTTGTCAACCATGCAGTTATATTTTATTGCTGCATAATGATCCATTTGTGAGAAAGACAACTAGATCTGAAGACTCAGGCTTCTTTGTCATAGTGTCGGATCCCAGATAAGACTACCAGTTCCAGCCTTTCTCTCATTGTACCATGTGAGTGTTTTTGCCTTTTTTTCTGTCAGTGCTGGGGTCTCCAGCACACTAGGGAAGCGTTCTACCACTGAGTCACATTCCTAGCCCCATCTGACTTTGTTTTGGCTGATAAAGTATATACATACACATTTAGGCCATTTCTTTCACACCATAAACAACACAATTTGTATTGCAATGCTTCTTATGCAAAGTATGTACTTATCAAAGGTAAAGAATTTAAACATTTGTTACAGAAAAAGGATTTATAAGACATAAGAATTACCTACATGAGGCATTAAAGATGCTATGGGGGAAAAATAACATTTAGGCAATTTCTCATTCAAGTACAGAAGAACATCCTCTACTTTTTCCTCATCCTCTATCTGGCATTTTGAACTAAAATCCAAGAGCCTGGGAAACCATGCTATGAATGGCAGGGCTTTCTTCTGCCTGAATCCCTGAATGACTGCATGAAGTAGTTAGTACTTTTTATTTCTTTTTCACTTACTGTTTATACACTGTGTTAGAAAGAAACAATTTACACTGTTAAGCTACTGAGATTTGGGGGTTATTTTGAGTATCAATCATAATCTTAAAATATCATAACCTTTAAATGGGTCATGATTTAACTATTCTATTGAATATCAACTGGTCTTAAAATTTTAACAGACAGACATAAAATTACAGTATGTGTGTGTGTGTGTAGCATATCTTCAGGACAAGTCATAGAAAATGCATTGTTGTGTTTCTATGAATGAATATTTTTGGCCCCTATTATATATGGCCAAATTCACCTTAAAGAAGAATTTAAACCATGTACACTTCAGAAAGTGATACATGATATTGGGGAACAATATTGATTTAACTATATTTTGTACATATGAGAATATGTAACAACAAATCCCATTGTAATGGAGGAAAATGGTTCCACAGACCCTTAATCTTTTCTAATCTTGCCATACTCACAGAATAATTTTCCATTTTTTACTTTATACCTGAAGTTATATTTAATCCTTTGTTCTCTTTTTTCCAATTCTGTTTCTCCAATTATGTTTAGTTATAAGGCCAATATTTTACCCTGCGTACCCTGAATCACACTAGACTAAGGCTGCCATTAGATCAACATTATCATAGTCATGACCTTTTGTGTTTGTTATTTTTGTTGCTATAGAAGAGTCAATACACTAGTGAGAAACTTTGCACATTTTTGCTATCCTATTGTTATGGTTTAGATATGAGGTGTCTCCCAAAAGTTCATGTGTGAGACAATGCAAGAAAGTATAGAGGTGAAATGATTGGGTTAGGAAAGCCTAACCTAATTAGTTAATTGGGAGGTAATTATAGGCAGGTAGGGTAGGGCTGGAGGAGGTGCATCACTGGGGGCATGCCTCTGGGGGTTATATTTTGTCCTTGGTGGGCTTCTTCCCTCCTCCACATCATTCCACCATGTATTCTGCCTCACTTCAGGCCCAAAGCAACAAAATTAGCTATCTAGACTGAGACCTCTACAACCATCAGCCCCAAATAAACATTTTCTACTCTAAAGTTGTTGTTGTCAGGTCTTTTAGTCATAGTCAGGAAAAAACTAGCTAATATTCCTATTCTTACTACTTCTGCGTATTTACATTGTTCTAGGCCTGGCATACTGATAGGTGATCTAGAGCAAAAATCAGGCTCTAGATCACCTATCAGTATAAAAGTCCTCTCATGAACTCCAGGCCTCCAGGATATTGCCTGGACAATCTGACTGGAGTATCTAGTCTCTTTTCCCAAGGGCCAGATTCTGTGGCATGTGTTCTGGCCACATTGTTGATACTATCTCCTGCAGGATTGCAAGTCACTACCGGGAGATACCTAATGCTTTGACATCTATTAATTTTTTTTCATTTATACCGTAAGTAAATGTTCATGATCTCCTGTGGTCAGGCATGTGATAGGAAAAGCACCCCAGATGCAGAGATCAAAGTGTCCCAGAAACATGGTTTTTGCCTCAGAGTTTTGAGGAAGGTAGACCAGTTACCAATGAGTTTGTCTTGCAGGCAGGGGAAACTTAAGTCAGTTATCTGATTAGAAAATGTTTTTCTCTATAGATATCTAGTTTCAAAAAGTTTGTTTAGGACAAATAGTTCAGTATTCTCAAATCAATCAAGACAAATAGTTCTGATGTAAGCTAACCATGAGAAAAAGAAATTATATGAAGGGGGGTGATATCTGTCTGCCTTTGTCAGCAAGTTCAGGCAAAAGTTCTGGCCTTCTCACACTTTATAACATTAAAAAAAATGAAATATAATTATGAAAGAAGTCATGAGATGTCAAGTGAGGGATTAGCAGAGTTTACAAAAAAAAAAAATTGCACTTCTAAGAGTTGTGCACTTAAAGAGGGGTGAATTGGAAAAGCATTCCAGCCACAGGAACAACATGACCAAAACTCTGGAATACAGAACATGGAATAGTCAAAAAATTTAAAAGTTCAAGATACGTTAAAGGAGAAAGGGAAGAGAAATGATATTCGGCAAGGATCAGGTTAGGTGAAAGGGTGGAGCATATGAAAATAGGCTTTAATTTTATTCTGAGAGCAGTGAGGAGTTATTGAACAGTGCTAAGGAGAGAACTAAGGGATAGGTGATGTTCAGAAAGATCACTCTAGCTGCTAAGTGCAAAATTAACCAGGTCTGCAGAGGAGCACAGGGCAAGGATAGAAACTGGTGAAGAAGCTTTTGCAATACTTGAGAAGAAAACCAAAAAGAATCCTAGATTAGGCTGATGTCCTGATGTCCACAGATATATGCCTTGCAGTTTCATTCTCACTGATATCTTACTAGGACTTCTATACCTCTTTGGAAAAGGGAATTTGGACCTCTGGCCATCTCCTTAGGGCCCAGCACACCTATGAGACCAATCTTGAAGGTGAAATCCCTCTGAGGACCAACTTCTTGCCTTCACATCTGTTCTGGAGGTCACACTGTACTCAGAGCCACTCTGGATTTTGTCCCTACTGCCTCTTCCTATCTCAAGCTCTGCACCACCTTGCACCTAGATGATTGTGCTGGTCTTCACTCAGTCATACATGATGTGCCTGAAATAGACATCATGTAAATGGCTATTTGTATAGCACTGTTGGTGATTAAGTAGTCTCATTGTCCCTCTATTGGTTATAGAGTCAAAATCAAAATCTTTTTTAAAAAACCCTTAGAAAGATTAAATATGTCTTATCTTTAATCTTTTTCACAAACTCTGAGCCAACACAGTCTATTCACTCATGCCTGAATATGTCCACTTCAGTTTACATGCATAATCCCAGGTGTTCTACTCAGTAGTCTGAGGAAGCGGGATCACATGTTCAAGGCCATCCTGGGCAACTTCAAGACCTTGTCTCAATATTAAAAGTGAAAAGGATTGGGGATGTTGCTCAGTGATACAGCACCTGGGTTCAATCCTTAATACTAAAATTTAAACAAAATAATTTAATTTTTTTTAAATAAACTCAATTGAATTTCTTTAACAATTGGCACAAGTTTTACTTCCTCCATGAAAAGCATTGCATTACTCTAAAATATCTTCTCCTGTAAGTTACTTTATTATTTTAGTCCTACTAAGAAAAAGAAGTAGTTACCATTTATTTAGAAATTATTGTGTTCCAGAATCTATAATAGGTTTCTATAACTTTTTAATATGCAGAGCTAACTTAGTTAACTCTAAGTTATTTAAGTAGCTATAATAAGGTATTTCTGTAACTAATGTCTACCAAAAAGACTTAGAAAAAAGGTACTACCTTAGCCCCATCTTATACAGGAGGAAACGAAGGTTCAAAAAGACAATGAAATACATTAGCCAAAGCTTTTCAAAGGGTAAGTGTCTAAGCAGCCATGGAAATCTGGGCAGTCCCACTTCAGAGACCAAGTGGTAATTTACTAAATTATCATCAAAAACAAAAAGCTCAGAATACTTGTGTCTGTACCATAGTAATAGCAATTAATATTTTAGGCTATCAGCTTAGTCTTGCATAACTCAGTGCTCTTGTCTATTTCAAATTTTCAAATGTGGTCAGGACTAGATATGACCAAGTTTGAGATTATTTGAAAAAAAAAAAACAAAGATAATATCTTCTGTAGTTTTGTACCTTAATTTCATATCATCTAATGTAGGAGAGTATGCCTCAGAGTGAGTCCAAACTATTTGTTCATATAAAATAACATATTGGAAAGGTAAAATTGCTCTCGTAGAGATCAGCACACTTGCTGCTTTATCTGTGATTTGAACAAAGCCTGGATAAACTCAGTAAGCATTTATGAACCAGAAACTGTGCTTCACACTAACTTCAGAAAGACAGAATCATTCTCTTGAAGAGCCCACAGTGTTAGGAGGAAAACAGACAACCTGTAGGTAATACATGCTATCAGGAAGATATGTGCCTATGCTCACAAACAAGGAAATGTAAGGTTCTAGTTAAGTGGGGAGTGTGGGAGATGCACGGATCCTGCACAAAGAAGGGGATGCCTGAATTTGGTTATGAGAAAGTATACACTTATCACAATATACAGTTTTTTTAAAAGCAGGAAAATCATATTCCCTATTAAGGGTCCGGCATGTAGAAAGGAGGACCAGAATCATGATAATAAAGAATGGCAAATTGAAAGTCTCTTGGGAGCTTGGGCAGTCATGATGGGTCATAAGGCTGGAGAGTGGACAAGAGACTTCCAGTGACTTCTTGTCACTAGATTTTAAGGCTGGATTCACATTTTACTAAGCTCTCCTTGACACCAGAAAGAGTGAATGATGTGGCAGTTGCCTTAATTTTTATTTTTAATCTCAAAAGGCATTCTGTATGTACTATGCTCTTTATTCTTTTATCCCCGTCTCCATCATAAATTATTTTTAACATTCAAACCTCTTTAATGACAAGAACTACAACTAAATAATAGACACCATCAAATCATTTCTGTAACTTTTCCAAAGTCAAGCTGCCAATGTATAACTGGTCGTTAAACATATCCTTTCAGACAGACATCAACTGATGGTAAAGACAAACATTTTTCTTGATATTGCTACTTACTATACTATTTGTTCCTGATCGTAGTAATCCAGCAATTTCACATACACATACACACACACACACACACAAAAAAAAAAAAAACTGAAGGAAGAAAAGTCAATGTTTCAGTTTTTGATAACTTATCTAGTCTATAAATACTAAAATGTAGTCTATAAATACTACATTTTACTTCAAAAATTGACTTAAACAATATTTCACCAACCAGTCACAAGAAGAGCCAGACACTATGGTAAGAGTGATGGAAAACATGCTTATGAATGCTTTGAGGAAGATGCAAAGTAGAATTGAAGAGTTTTGCCCTCAAGAGGCTTGGAATCTAGTTGGGGAGGGAATAAGACACGTAAGATCTTCAAGCACCAGATGAGAAGGACAAACAGATCTGTTAATTGTAATGATCAGTAAATGCCTCAAAGACACCTGAATGTTTTTGACTCAAAGGATGCGGGGATTGAGGAAGCATTACTTGAGAAGAAAATGGCAAGCACAAAGACAAAATCAGAGGTGGGACCATGGAGGCACTTCAGTGTATGTATGAAATTCTGAAGGATGGTGGTAGGAAATGTGCTTTATAAATAGGCTCTGACCATTCTGTAGGAGGCTCAAAAAGCCAACTGGGTCTGTGAACTGGCCAAGAACTATAAACACAGTGGGAAACTATATTTTCACTGCAGCAATTCAAGTCAGAATTCTCAACACTAGACTTGGATTTTTTTTTTTTCCTTTTCTATAAACCAACGTATGTTTAATTCCTAGGGACACAATGATCAATCTATCATTGCTGAAAACTTCTGTGGGTCAAAGCATTCTGACTACTACTCTACCTCTGCTGCTCCTTAGGGTAAGTGTACGCTCCTTGTCTAAGGACATTGGATGCTGCAACTTGGCCTCTGCTGCTTTGAGATCAGTCTTTCCCCACTGACATCAGCAAGCCCATATTAATAGTGTTGTAGAGACAGACAAGGCAAGGTACTGAAGATAGCAGGAAACAGTTTTATTTGGCTGTATCCAGATTCAGAGGGCACAGCTTTTGCTGTAATCAATCAATCCCCCCTGAACCTCAAGTTCAGGTAGTTTCAGAGCTTTATACCCAGCATGTAAGGGGAGGGGCTCAGAAGTTCACGGTCTGCAAAAGTTCACATAAAAGCACCTTTTTCTTTCACTGTTTTGGGCAAGTTAACCCTTCAAGGACAACACCTGAGAAGGAGGAGCTTCTTCTCCCCTCTTTCCTCCCCCTGCCAGTTGTTACCATGTTGCCCAGTTGGCAACTTCTCTTAAAAATGTAGACATCTCTGTGAAGCCCAGCTCAAGGCCAGAGGCCTTGTTTGCACATTTCTACAATCTACTATACTGGATATGTTTGTGAAAAACTAGTAAGAGGGTGTCCAGCTCCTGAAATACTTGTATCTTCTCGGCCAGTAGCCAAGTAAAACAGGGTGACAGGAAAATAGGAAGTTTATCTACATTGAACTCTTTTGCAGAGACTCTTCTGCTGACAGTCCTAAAAACAGCCATGGAGAAGATTTCTGGAGAAGCCCAGTTAAGACTTTTTTGTGGAGAAAGGGGGTGCCACTTCAATAGTACCATTTTATACCACTCACCTATGAAGGATAGCCCCCTACAGGCTTTCCAAGGAAACCTGAGCTCCCTTCTCTTAGGTATGCTGGAGTCTTAGTGATGAAAGTGCCTTTTGACTCTTGGGGTAAGTACTAGTGAGATATGAAGGTTCATAAATCAACATCTTCATCACTTAAAACTGTCTCTCTCCCTGTACCTCCATGCTTAGGAAACTCTAGAACATGAGACCTATCAAATTCAGGCCACTACTGATTCCAACTTTTACCAGTAACATAAACTTTTAAGTCTTTTCAACTGCACAAGCTATACATTAATTCCAGAATCTGCTAAATACAGGCATAAGAATGTATATGAATATGTTCAACCCAGATATACTGTATTTTGTTCTCCTTACTCTTCCTTAGACTCCACTTATATACACCTATACAGGTTTAGGTTCTTTTTGAAGACTTAGTTACCATGCCTGTGGAAAAATAAAAAGATGGAGCTCAATCAGATACTATACAAGTCCATTATATGAAGAAATCAAAATGCTAAATGTTAAAATCTATTACACTAGATTTTGAACTTTTCTTCTAGGTACATGTTAAAACAGAATTCTAGTTATAAACATGTCAGCTTAAGGTAACTGGAGTACCTTTGGAAAAAATGGGCATCCTTTGAAGACAACTGTCAATCAAAGTTTGCTCCTGTGGCCTCAAACTAGAAATGGAGAGGTCTTCAGACACAGGAAGTTGGTCTGCTTCCACTGGCAAAGGTTATTCACAGTGACTTCAGCGTTGAAGAGTCTCAGCTTCATTATTTCCTAGGTTTAGGATTCTGCTTCTTCCTAACATCCTACTTCTTCTCTTGAGAGATACTGAAAAATCTATATATCAGATTACATAGCCATTCTTTAGACTACACAATTAAATTTTATGTCTTGGTTTCTTGAGACTGACTATAGCTATAAGAAATAAGAGATTCTTTGTAATACTAGAGAAATTCTGCAATCCTGTGTTTTGATAAACTTAGGTTTGATTAACTTAGGGTTAAAACCTAAGTTTTGTCAGTTCTCCATTCCACTCAGTTTTAACCGTTCCACCTCATAGATACATGTCCATTATTACTGACATAATGGTCAAATACCATAGTCACTTGTCCTCCTTGGCACTTACTTCAGAAGGCATTTCATTACAACCATCCATATGTTTGAAGTGGATTAATTTAATAGATTATGGTGTTATTGCCATCCCATGGATTACTAGTATCTCATAATCTGATATAATCTGTAGACTAACCTAGTGAAGACTTAGTTACCATGCCTGTGGAAAAATAAAAAGATGGAGCTCAATCAGATACTATACAAGTCCATTATATGAAGAAATCAAAATGCATGAATCAAAAATCAATATATAGTACTTGCTCTGTAGCTGGAATAAATGATTCTATAAATAAAATGGTAGATGAGGAAGCATCTCTTTTTACTTTCAGAGCTATCATTTTATAAAATTTTGTTTCCCGTTTCTATAACATTAAGCTCTTGTTGACTTGCAAGCTTTCTTTGCTTCTCACAGGAGGAAGACAACACTAAGCGACATCATAGTTTCATTGAATTGGAAGTTGAGATTGTCACTTTGCCAGAGTCAACACGATTTAATTCAGTCATGACACCAAATCTGTAGGCAGTGTTGTCTGAGATGACTGATCCAGATTCTGATACACAAAGAGGACAGGAACCCGGGGAATTCTCTAAGAAACCACTTAGGGCTGCTTCTTTATTCTTATAGTAAAAGTTAATTTAAAACTATCACAATGACAACAAAAGGCATAATTACTAAGGAGTTTATACCCTTCAGGAATGAAGTCATAGTTTATCCCGTGAAGAAAAGAACCCGGGTTATCAAAATACTGACTGAGGTGAAAGAAAACACAGAATGGTTAGTGATGGATGATACAAATATCAACTATGGTTTCAGAACCAACTACAGAAATGGTAGAAGCATTGCATATATTTGTATGTATTAAATAGTCTCTTTCCCTTTTCTCATTAATATTTTATATTTGAAAAGATCAGTTGTTAGTCTAAAATTTAGTTTTAGGTAGTGAAATATTCAGCTAGAACTCTAACTTCCAGAAGTGAATGCAAACATTGGGATTTTGAATCTTCCCATTTTAGGAAGAGGTTTAGTGCATCTTTGTTTTTAAGAAAGAAGTTGCAAGCTGCAGGTATAGCTCAGTGGTAGGCTGGTAGCCTAATGTGCATGAGGCCTTGAGTTTGGAAAAAAAAAAAAGAGTTTCTATTTCTTAGGCAGAAATAGAAAATTGTTTTGATGCCCCATGGAAGTTCAAATGTGTGAGCGGACGTGAGTGGATGTCAAGTAGTTGAAGGATCAGAATGTGCAGGTTATTAAGTATGTGTTTTTCAGCTTCAAGCTCCACTATCTGTAGTTGGTTTTGCAATGTTGGAAATGAAACTCAGCAAACTTCAAAATGCTTGGTCATCTGAGGCCTATTGGATCCTGCAAATAAGAGCTCTTGAAGTGATTGGAAGGCTGGGGGAAAGAAAAATGAGTTTCCTTTTGTACCTGATCTAATCCTGTCAATCTTGTTGCAGCAATCATTTTTCATCCTGGCAGTAGGAAGCAGCAGTTGAACTCCTATTTGCAGTTTCTTCTGTACTTGAAACCCAACCTCAACAATAACTAGGAGATATTGCCAGGAGGTAACCCTTGCTTAGGGTCCAGAGCCCAGTTCAGCAGGGCCACTACTTTAAGACCCTAACCTTCTTGCATTGACTTTCTGTTATACTAACATGTCCTACGTGACTATTTTCGGTTTTCTAATAATTGGTTAACAAATCCTTGTATTAAATCACCTCTACTGAATTAACAGGTTGCATTTCTTCCCCCAGTTGGACACTGAGTGGCTATATAATAAGGAGGTTTTATGATGAAATGTTTTAAATTTTACTACTGTCCATTAAAACTGGGCTATAGAATTAAATTGCGTGTTTTCTGAATGAGTCTAATGGTCTCAATATCACTATTTTAAGCAACTTTACTGCTATTTGTGATTAAGCAAACTTAATCAAAAAATGTGTTGCTTTTGCTTTGGTTGATTTTCAGGTATGTATGTGACCACAGCTCTACTGATCCTATGGTCTATGAACTGGTCTATGAACCAAGGCCAGTTAGTTGTAGGATCATAGATGAGCAGTTAAAATCCAAACAACCCAAGTTTGAATTACTTTTCTACATAAAAATTCTGTAACCTTAGGGAAGTGGTTTAGCCCATCTGTAAAATGAAAGTAACAAGTGTATCTAATTCTGGAGGTTGTATGAACTATTAGATGAAGTAAATTTATTTAAATTTAAAAAAAGAAGAAGAAAAACACTGAGATATATACCTAGTTCTGAATCAGTGCTCCATACATTTTGCTGTTGTTACTGTGATTTGCCATCTGCATCTGTGAATCTGGGAACTCATACTATTTTACTGCTAACATATATCAAGTGAGAGCTTGTGCGTTTCTCACTACAGTTTGAATGAGTTCATCTAACCTCTTAGAGCAATCTGGCAAATCATCTTTCCGCGTTGAGACAAATCCATATGTGCTTAGGATAAGGTGTGCGCTGTGAGCCTTAATTAGTGTCAGCAGTTAATCCACTTTCATTCTGGGGGCGTGAACTCAACTATTTTGATTTCTTTTTGCATATGAAGCATTAGTAAATCAGCAGCGAAAGCATATGAAATACATAAAGTAATTCTGGCTTTTTAAAATATCACATTTGTATTTGCCACACAAAGCCCAGAGCATGACCCTAGTTCACTGCAGTCAAATGACTTGTTGAAAACTAAATCTGGACTAACAGGATCAGAGGATAAGGCCAAAAGTGTGGTCTGGGATGTACAATTGTCTAATGTCACCAGAAGGGCTGGTCCTCTGGAATGAGATGAAAGAGAGTATCTCCCAGGATTATCCCAATGGTATCTCCGTTTGCTTCTCCATTCTGTAACCTATAAATCCATGCCTTGTACTGGTTGATTGATTGTATGTCGTCCTCTGAGAAGTGCCTGTTCAGGTCCTTGGCCCATTGTTGATTGGGTTATTTGTTATCTTATTGTTTAATTTTTTGAGTTCTTTGTATATTCTGGATATTAGGGCTCTATCTGAAGTGTGAGGAGTAAAAATTTGTTCCCATGATGTAGGCTCCCTATTTACCTCTCTTATTGTTTCTCTTGCTGAGAAAAAACTTTTTAGTTTAAGTAAGTCCCATTTGTTGATTCTTATTTTTAACTCTTGTGCTATGGGTGTCCTATTAAGGAATTTGGAGCCCGACCCCACAATATGTAGATCGGAGCCAACCTTTTCTTCTATCAGACGCATAGTCTCTGATTTGATATCAAGCTCCTTGATCCATTTTGAGTTAACTTTTGTGCATGGCAAGAGAGGGGGATTCAGTTTCATTTTGTTGCATATGGATTTCCAGTTTTCCCAGCACCATTTGTTTTAGATGCTATCCTTCTGCCATTGCAAGCTTTTAGCCCCTTTATCAAATATAAAATAGTTGTAACTTTGTGGATTAGTCTCTGTGTCCTCTATTCTGTACCATTGGTCCACCCGCCTGTTTTGGTACCAGTACCATGCTGTTTTTGTTACTATTGCTCTGTAGTATAATTTGAAATCTGGAATCGCTATACCGCCTGATTCACACTTCCTGCTTAGAGTTGTTTTTGCTATTCTGGGTCTTTTATTTTTCCAGATAAAATTCATGTACATGAAAAAATGCTCACCATCTCTAGCAGTCAGAGAAATGCAAATCAAAACCACCCTAAGCTACCATCTCACTCCAGTAAGATTGGCAGCCATTATGAAGTCAAACAACAACAAGTGCTGGCGAGGATGTGGGGAAAAGTGTACTCTTGTACATTGCTGGTGGGACTGCAAATTGGTGCGGCCAATTTGGAAAGCAGTATGGAGATTCCTTGGAAAGCTGGGAATGGAACCACCATTTGACCCAGCTATTCTCCTTCTTGGACTATTCCCTAAAGACCTTAAAAGAGCGTACTATAGGAACACTGCTACAACAATATTCATAGCAACACAATTCACAATAGCTAGACTGTGGAACCAACCTAGATGCCCTTCAATAGATGAATGAATAAAAAAAAATGTGGCATTATACACAATGGAGTATTACTCTGCACTAAAAAATGACAAAATCATGGAATTTGCAGGGAAATGGATGGCACTAGAGCAGATTATGCTAAGTGAAGCTAGCCAATCCCTTAAAAATAAATGCCAAATGTCTTCTTTGATATAAGGAGAGTAATTAAGAACAGAGTAGGGATGAAGAGCATGAGAAGAAGATTAACATTAAACAGGAATGAGAGGTGGGAGGGAAAGAGAGAGAGAAGGGAAATTGCATGGTAAAGAAAGGAGACCTTCATTGTTATACAAAATTACATATAAGAGGAAGTGAGGGGAAAGGGGGAAAAAAACAAGAGAGAGAAATGAATTACAGTAGATGGAGTAGGGAGAGAAGATGGGAAGGGAGGGGAGGGGAGGGGAGGGGAGGAGAGGGGAGGATAGGAGAGGGGAGGAGAGGAGAGGGGAGAAGAGGGGAGGGGAGGGGAGGGGAGGGGAGGGGAGGGGAGGGGGATAGTAGAGGATAGGAAAGGCAGCAGAATACAACATACACTAGTATGGCAGTAGGTAAAAAAGTGGATGTGTAACCGATGTGAATCTGCAATATGTATATAGGGTAAAAATGGGAGTTCATAATCCGCTTGAATCAAATGTATAAAATATGTCAAGAACTTTGTAATGTTTTGAACAACTAATAATATATAAATAAATAAACAAACAAACAAAAACAAAGTATGGGAAAAAAGAAATCAATAAATGCTTGTTGAGATAATGTTTTAATAAATAATTTTAAATATACTTTTGCTTTTAGAACATTTATAGAAAAAATAAATAAATCCATGCCTTGTTCTCTCTCCCAAAGCTTAGAAATCAATATGATCAGCTATCTATTTTCTTTCAGGAAAATTATACTCAAAATCTAATTTCTTTTGCTTCTCTTTAATTTATTAACGAACTCGATGTGACACCTCTGTGGACATTCTTACCACAAACCTTAGATTTTTGGAACTGCAATTTCAAACAAATACCAGATACTGTTTTCAACTTCCAGATTGACAAAAATTTTACAATGAATAAAAGCCAGAATTTTCAAGAATGTGGGAAAATTTGCTCTCTTGTACATTGCTTATAGGTATGTAGATCCATACCAGACGTTTAAAAGTTGTCTGGCAATAATGATATTAAAATGTTCAGCTTTGAACTCCACATTTGTCCTCTTAAAAGATTAACCCCCCCAAAAAAAGCACCAGTACTTAAGAAATCAATCAGAAGAACATTTGTTTCAGTCCTTTTTGCTGTGCTGAAAAAGAGGAAAATATAATTTCCCAGAAATAGTATGAAAATAAAGTAGGACATCTAGATTTTATAATGTTTTAAAGGTGCTTGAAAAGGATATGAAAGTGAAGAAAGTGAATTAGAAAAAAATATATATAGCATGATATAACATTGATGAAGAATAAGGAGGAGGAGGAGGAAAGAAGAGGTGAATGTACTTTTTCCTATGTATACATAAGTCTAGATGCAGAGAAGGAAATGATGCATGTGTTTAGCAATGGGACCCAGATGGGAAGGATTACATTCTTTATAATCTTTGTATTGTTTAAAAGCCAGAATTGTCTTTTATAATTATTATAATACTTTTATAATAATTATAATTATTTTATAATTATTTTATCATTATTATAATTCTTATTATATTTAGTCATGTTTTTACTGAGAATCTTTAAATTTAACAAAACAAATAAAGTGAAAAATTATCATAACAGAAAAGAGAAATAAAGTTAAGAACTCTCTAAATGTCCACATCTAATTAGAAGACAACCAAAGTAGCACTGGAACCCAGGATTGGGTAATTCTGAAATTCATCATCCTGAATGTTTTATATATACTTTCTCTGGCCTTGTAAAATAATAGATTTCAAGGGAACAAGAGGAAGCAGTGCTTTTTAGCTGGGAGAACATCCCCAGTCCCTTTGGAAATTAAATTGCATGGGAAGGCATTTGTTTTTTGTGGGGTTCACCATACCCATTAGTAAAAATGTAAGCAGAACTCACAGCTTGCTGCTGCTCTCCTTTGGCAACATTTAACGATGAGCCACTACCAGTAGTACCCAAGAATGCTGGAAAAATGTAAAGTCATCATTTGACACACATACAGAAACTCATTGCCCAGCACCACTGAGGTAAGAGGAAAAGGCATTGTTTTCTGACCCTTCACTTCATTTTTTAGGACCAGCATTTCCTTTTGGGCAAGAAAAAGAATGTGGGTTTGTAAAACATCTCAGCAGGTAAGCCATGAGCTCAGGTATATGCAATATGTCAACTGAATCTAAAGACACATCCCTCAACCTTCCAGTGTGACGGTTAAAAGGAATGATAACTCTGAAGTCTTGTTTATCTAGTGGCTTGTTTTTTATGCAAATGCCACCCCTCAGGGAAAGAGGAGCCCAAGCGGAATTCATAAGCAGTCCTAGACCGCTGATGAGAAAAGCAATAAGCCTCTGTGAAAAGTCCTGCATCCAACATATCCCCAGGGACCTCATCTTATGAGCATTACTATGCAATGTGAATTAAATCCGCAACACAAAACAGCTGCCTGGCGCCCTGGAGTTGATTACCATCCTCCCTGGAGGCTGAGGCTTTCTGCATCATCAACCTGGCACCACGGGATAGACCTGTAGGAACCACGTGGCCTTACTGAGCTCAATGCCAGTGGAAGTTGGCAAGCCCTTTGGATGAAGGGTGAACATTAGAGCACCAAGCATATTCCCTGATTATGAAAGTCAAGGTCTAAATTATCCAGAGAATGCATGGAGGTGGGGAGCCATGAAGAAGGGGAGTTTGCCATAAAAGTGATTTTAAAACCATGGTAACTAAATATCAAAGCACTAAATCAAGGGTAGCAATCACAGAACCAGACACACACACACACACACACACACACACACACACACACACAAAAATGCAGGCAGGACCCTGCAACTCTTTGTGAAAGTTGCTATTCTGTGCATGCAAAATGAAAAAATAAATAAATAAATAAAAGAAATAAATTGAATCCATAAGGACCGAAAGCCCTCCAGCCCAAAACTAGAATGAAGAGATGGCATTTCATTTTTCTCTATTCCTTTAATCAAACCAATTCACTTCATCTTAGATTTATCATTTCAGAAGTTGGATG
The DNA here is from genome assembly GCF_048772815.1 of Callospermophilus lateralis. Classification (NCBI taxonomy): domain Eukaryota; kingdom Metazoa; phylum Chordata; class Mammalia; order Rodentia; family Sciuridae; genus Callospermophilus; species Callospermophilus lateralis. The sequence continues at coordinate 103,882,336 of NC_135313.1, read as the reverse complement.
TAGATATGGGATTAAAAGAGGTTTGCTAAAGGGTTTGTTACATAAAAATAAGTTTTCACAGTTTACTTTTTCCAAGTATAACCCAGAAATAGTTCCTGCTATTAGTCAGGAAACAAAATAATTGAAAGAATTAGAAAGCATACAAAATATCAAACTCAGCTAAATATCTGGCACACTTAATGAGAATTTTTAAAAATGTCTTTGCTTTTGTCTTTAGGGTGAAAATCTAAATGTCAACAAATGAGTGTTACTGTCAGGGACTGAATAATTAACTCTCAGCTCAATGTCATTTTTTTCATCAGTACCTATAGCCTTGTGGAACTAGAGATAATTTTCATTAAGAACTTTCTCTTTCCCCAAATAACTCCTGCTTGGAGAATTAACAGCACATTGACATCTCCCTTTTCATGTTATTGTTTTGATTTGATTGCAAGACCTCATCCAAACTGCAACAGGGAGAATGCAACTGTGTGTGCTTCTCTCCTCATCCTCTTTTCCTTTCCTCTTTGCTTGTGTGAGGGTACAGATTCATCCCAAGCCACATGAATGAATAATGGCAGAAATGAAAATAGAAATAATTTCTTGAATTTTTAAATGGGAGCTTTTAAGTCACCGTGAGTTCTGATTCCCCTCCCTCCCTCCACCTGGAGACCTTCACTGATTGTGTCCCGGGTTGACCAGATGGGTAATCAATATAGACACCAAATGCCAGAGGAGCCATGTGGATACAGGCACACGATGCTACAACAGGAAAAAAAAAAAAAAAAAAAAACAAAACCACCCTGAAGCCCACTAGTAAACTGGACTTCAGGCAACGAAAAAAAAAAAAAAAACTCATCCCAGAGCAGACTTTATCTGGAACAGTGTTTGTCTTGCAACCCAGAGACAATAGGGAGGAAGCTGCTTCTAAGAGGGACCAAAAGACAAGCTGGGGAAAGAGACTCCCTCTGTGTTCTCAGGATAGCAAGGCAAACAAAGCTTCTGACTGTCCCTCTCTGCTTGTGTTGCAAAGTGGTCAGCAGGATTATCTATCTGTGAGGTCAAATAACACCTTCTCCTCAGGGGTGCAGGTCTGGCCACAGGCAGGTGTAATAACACTGAAGAGGCCCTTCAAGCTGGCTGCCTGCCCAGCAGAGATGCAAACAGAAAGGCTGATAGGCACAGGGCACAAAGCTCAGACCCCAGACTGAAAGCTGCACTTGTTTGTGAAGTTTTCTTTATCTCAGGATCAAAACTCCTAGGGTAAAAATGGGAAGAAAAAAAAAAAAAAAAACGTTCAAACTGTTGCCTTTGTCTATATAAGGTGATCTCTACCTTTTCAAGTGCAACAATGTCTTCCTAAAATTAAAAGAAAGTTGTGAATCTTCCTGTGGTGCCAGTAGTTATAATTTATATTCCTTAATTGAGAGTATACATAGTGACCAAATGGCTACACAAATTAAAAAATATTTTGAAATTTATGTTTATGAAGCTCATCATAGTTTGTGAGAATCTATACAATGGGATAAACATTTGATTAAATGGCACAGTATCGATGTTAGACATTTATTCAGACAATAGAAAAGTTTTTCTCAGGTCTGTTTTAATTAAAAAAGAATAAACAAACCTATATAGGAGGAAACTTTTAATTTTTCTTCATCATTCTGTCCTGCATTCCTTACCTTCGGTGCCAGTCCCTGCTGTCGCAGGATCAAGGTCATCATGTTGGAGGCAAGGCAGGATCAGACGGAGTAGATCTAGAATTGACCACAGCTATTAAAGTCTCTGGTTCTAGGTATTTTAATATTTCATAATGGGAATATTCTATTTGCCAAAGCAGGGCAAACAAAAATTATCCACATGTAGATATCCCTCAGTTTCAATAACTAAATACTTATCCGTCTTGTTAACTCTCATCAGACCCTATTTTTGTCTCATTATTAAGACAGATCCCAGTGTATATTCTGTTAGGAAATACTTTTATATAGCATTTCTATTGTTGATGCTATTTTGTTTATTGAAGATTCATACAAATACATGTCATTATTATGCCTCACCAAATGAACAATTTCCTATGATGATCTAATACATACTCTATACATGAATTCACCCAATTCTCTTAGAGATGATGTTTATATTTGTTAAATTCAGGATCCAAACAAAACTCAATATATCACATTTGGTTGTCTCTTGAGTTTTGTTTTTTTTTGTTTGTTTGTTTGTTTTCATGTCTAAGAATTCTTCTTTCTAAGTCATATATTGTTGGAAAAAAAAAAAAACCCAGGTAATTTGACTTGGAGCATTAATCATATTCTGGATGTGGCTAATTGCTTCCTTTTGGTAACATTGACTTGTTCCTCTTTTCCAGTGACTTCTGTAAACTAGCAGTAGATAAAAGAATGAATAAAACTTCATTCTGATTTCCTTTGCAAACACAGGTGTACTTCTATTTATGTCACCTCAGGAAGTATGTATAAGTCGTGGATCCATGTTTTATACATATCAAGATCAAGTCTTAGATTTCAGAAAGTAATAAGACAAGAATGATGGAAAGAACATGAACAAAAAAGAATGTATAGGTAGTGATGTTTTATCTGGAGATAAAAAGGGGATGTTAACAGAGGAAATTAGGGTTCCAGGTGAAAGACCCACCGACTCCCTGTCCAAGAAAGACGCACGAGGCACTGGCTGCAAACGCATGAGGTTTATTCAGACACAGACGCCTGTGGGTGCTCAGCGAAACCTCAGCCGAAGCTTCGGTGAGCTGGCACACCAGGCTTTGGGGTACAGGTCTTTTATAGGGTAAAGGGGCAGGTTTCGCGCGCGCGGTAAGCAACAGGTTTCTTATTGGCTATTTTGAACCCAGCATATAGGTTACCTAAAGGGTAAAGTTATTTTTCATTTTATGTTCCTGGAACAATACCACATGACAGTTACATATGAGCATTCTGATTTTTCTGTTCCTGCTTATTAGCCCCTGTTTATTCAGGCATGCCCTGGAATCTGTTTTTCTGCTCTTTCCCAACCATCCTGTTTTTCCCTTTTCAATCGGTCACACTTAACTGATTATCTGAAAAACACATTGTCTGCAGGTTTGTGACGTGCCCTAATAATTTTGTAACTAAGCCTAAGGTTGCTGGGCTGGGGTCTTTCATTCCCCCCTTTGTCTGGAAACTTGGGAACCAATCATGGTTCCCTCAGTTGGGGGCCTATTTGGGCTGGCTCTACATCTTAGTAAACAGTAATCCTCAGGGGACAGTCTTTAACTTCCCAGACTTACTTAAAATTGACCTCCTAGATCCAACCTGACTCGATTTACCTATCTATACTATTTATCTACTTTTGGCTTTGTTCCCCCCCTAATTTTAGAAACTTTATTGCTGTGTGGAGAAGGGGCGATGACTCGTTCTTGCTGCTTCAGAGCTGAAAAGGGGTGTCGAACATGAGGGGGCTTGAAGACGTTGGGGAGCGACGTGGGGGACGTGAGTTTTCTTTTAGAAGTCAGTTCCATTTGAGGTCTGGTTGGGGAAAAACAGGTTGTCATCTGGGGATGGGTGCTTCTATGAGAGAAACAAAAACCATGAGTACTGAATAAGTGTTGCAGCAGCTGGAACATGTCACTGTACATAAGTTTTCTCACCAGGCTTTAACATCCCCAGTTACCAGGACTGTAAACATAACATTTAACTTTTAGAGTTACAGATGTCCTTTTTTAAGACACAGTTTAATAATTTAATGTCATCTGATCTTGTAAAATCTTTAATTTTGTTATTAGGACTGAATAACCATACTAGCAAAAACTAAGCCCACCTGTATAGGTTAGAAATAAAGGCCTTAACCTTAAGCTAAAATTACTCTGGCAGTTCCCTTTTGATGGTTATCAGGCATTTCTACATAAGAATCTCTTTTGAAGCCTCCAGTTTATTTATTTATGGAAGTTACATTTAACTATTATTTTATTTAAAATGTCCAGGAATAGCTGTGTTTTGGCTTTGACCGTCTTTGCTAAGTGTTTAAGATGAAGCGAGTCAAACTGACCTTTGTTTTTATCTATTGTTAACAGTCAGCTGAGTTTCCTTGGGAGTCCTCGGGAACTTACAGCAGCTTTTCAGATCTGCTAGTGCCATTTGTGCTAGGATGGGTCCAGGCCTTGCTTGACCATGTGGCTTCCCTCGGAAGCATCAGGGATGTCTCCCTTTTCTGATGACCCTCCTCTTTACAGCAAATGCACTGATTGGCTTTCTGTCCTCCACTGGTCTCATTAATCTCCCTGTTCAGGAGGTTATGTGGCCTAGAGTTGCAGAGCCCTTTGGAAAAGTCCCCTATCCCCTGACTCAGACTGACTCAGAGGGCAAAAGCCAAATTTTTAATTATAAAACTTGATCTTAAACATCTAGCAAATAAGCCAACAGCCTTATATTAAGAGCACTGGGCTTTAATGTCTATCTCTCTATCCTGTAGGTGATAACTTTTTATCTTACATTAACCCAGGTTGTGAGTTCTTAAATCAGTACCTCTGCAAAACATTAACAGGCAGTCTTTCAGCCATTTTGAAAACTACAAGATAAAATTATCAAAGAGTAAAAACATATTTAGTTCATATAATAGCTACCTTGAATTTTGGCAGAGTTATACATTATAATTTCCTTTTTGAGATCTTAGTAATCTTAACAAAAACTAACTTTTGGACATAACTTTAAATGTACTGAAATCTAGCCTACTTTTTTATAGTCACTTTTACATATAGTGGGATGGGACATAGAGCTTTATCTCAAGTAAGGCGGGGCTCTTTATAAATCTTAAGTACTGCAATTCTGAGACTGATCTTTACTTTTTAGACATCATTTTACAAAAGCCTACATAAATTGTTGTGAACTTGAGCAAACATAACATAATATCACATCTAAAACATGAATTAAAGAAAGGCTGAAAGCTTTTAACCTTTTGTAGAAAAGTGGCAAAGTACTTTTGTGTTTTTCAATAAAACCTTTACACAGATTAGGCTCTCATTAACTTAAAAATATATTTAAATTGTATCTCAGTGTAAAAAGTAACATAGAACTTTACATATCTTATTGATAACAAGTCCAGTTATAGAACACAAATGATATAAATAAATTTCTAACATTTTTTAAACCTAAAATTACCATACAACTTTAGGACACCAGTTTGATATAATGTTCTTTTGAAGCTTTTACCTTACAGACTTGTATACCTGGAAGATATAAACATATTAATGGCACCACAATTACATTGATGTTTTTATATTAACCAAGTTTAGCTTTTTAAAGAGATAACATAGCACAATTTTTTTAAAACAACAGCACTTGTTTAACCAGCTGTTTAATTTTTTTTTAAGATTACTTGTTCAAAAACTTATACAGACCTTTTTTTTTATCATTTACTTAAACTTTTTAAATTATTTAATCATATAGACTTTTATCCAGAAATATATTTTTTATTAAATTTATATCTAGAACCTTTTAGTTTTTTTTTTTATCTGTTTACCCAATTTAAATTGAACCATTTGAATCACGTGAGTCAAAGATATTTTGGATCCATTTTTAAAATTTTTTTTATGAGCGCTCCTCATCTGTCAATTGTCATATCACTACATGATACACGGACATACACACATACAGACATACTGACATATAACACGTAACAAGTGTAACACAATACAATAGCAAAGGCCTTGTTGCTTTCTCAGGTGATATCTCATTGCAATGTTTAAAAACTCCATAGTTGATCAAAAATAGAACTTATCAGAAAAACATTAACTTGTCTGTAGGATCAAAATCATGAGCTCAAAAAAATACAAAATCTAAGGAAAAAGCAAAAATCTTAGAAAAAAATTGACTGGCCAGTAATTAGTAAATGTCATACAATTTACCCTCTGGTTTAATCTAGTTTGAGTTCCCATAAAAAGACACTTTTACTATTTTTTTTATATTAGAAAAACTTGCTCACACAAAACTGAAAATAGGATCTTACTTAATAATATAAAGCTACCTTTCAGGATCATTAAGTCACTTTCTTTGTTCTGAAGATCTTAAAGTAGTACTAAGTTACATTAAATCACCTGGAAAAAAAAATCTTAAAAGAGAACCACACACTACCATGTACATCCAAAATTAAGCTTTAAATATTTTCAAGACTGTTGCTATTTAATGTTATTTTAATAAGCCAGACCAACATCTTAATTTAATTTTTTTTTTTTTTTCTGAATCTTACACACTAAGGGGAACAGATACCAAATCATAATTTACTATCCTTGCCCAAATTAGTGCACTGGTACACCTAGTGAAATTTTTTTAGGCTACCCAGTTCAAAATTGATGGAAAAAATAAAACTGAATGATTGGGAGTTACTTGCCAACTTGGAAGTAGAGTTCTTTTAATTTTTTTTATCCTAAGTATTTAAGTTTTCTGGCATGAATTATCTGAAATCACAAACTAAACAATTACCTAACCCCAACTTTTAACTGCAGGATTATGCAATGCTTTAAACTTATTTAGGTACCAGATTGTTACAATAAAAAAAAAATTATCTTTTAGACACACATTTAACCTAGATTATCCCCAAGAAACAATCAGACAACTAGATAAGAAAATATCTCTTCAGGTTTTGAACTTCCATTTAATTATGACTCCTATCAGTGGCACCATAGATTTTCCACGAGTGGACCAGATGTTTTTACATAGGGGCAACTATAGGTGTAAAATCAAGGGTCTCAGTGTGACTGACTTTACTGCATTCAGGTGGAATAATCCTTGCAGTGCAGGGAAAGAATGAGGAAATTCCCCAGAGCGAAGATGGCTCTGGCAGCTGCTGGGAGTTTCTCAGTCTCTCCTTTACTTACAGGATTAACTTCTTTGGATAGACCCAATTTCAGGCAATCTGGCATATCTCCTAACTTTCCAGTAGAGTCAGTTTTTATCTGTCTTAGGTCTTAAAGGGGGAAGAGGGTATGTACTTTGACCGGCTCAAATTTTTTTTCTTGACTCTTTTTCTCCTCATGGTGGATCTGTAGACTAAAGAAGCCACCTAAGTGTTAAGGGATATCTACTGGTTTTAAGGTCCCATGTTAGTCTTAGATGGAATGAGAAAGTACAAAGGCAAGAAGACAGACACAAATATCAGACTGGACACAGAGAACGCTGCGCGGCTGGAGCACAAACCGAACGGATTAGGGAGAGGAGGGATACCGTCACCTCCGTCACCCACGAGTACAGTGTACTCTACAGAACATTGGAGGCCCCCCCAGATGGGCCTCCCTGAGTCCCTGGGACGTCTCCCAGGGTGGCAGGGGAGAAGTCTGAGTTCGTCAACTCCTTCTCAAGCTGCCCAGATACAGAGCAATTACGCGTAATTGTACAGACGCTGCGCATGAACAGATAACAATCAGACATAGACAGAGACACACAATGACACGAACTGGCCAGCTTACCTCCCAGTGGTTATCGGGTGTTCCTCGGGCAGGGATCCGGACGGGGTTACAGGAGTTCTCCTGGCTGGCTCGCCAAATGAAAGACCCACCGACTCCCTGTCCAAGAAAGACGCACGAGGCACTGGCTGCAAACGCATGAGGTTTATTCAGACACAGATGCCTGTGGGTGCTCAGCGAAACCTCAGCCGAAGCTTCGGTGAGCTGGCACACCAGGCTTTGGGGTACAGGTCTTTTATAGGGTAAAGGGGCAGGTTTCGCGCGCGCGGTAAGCAACAGGTTTCTTATTGGCTATTTTGAACCCAGCATATAGGTTACCTAAAGGGTAAAGTTATTTTTCATTTTATGTTCCTGGAACAATACCACATGACAGTTACATATGAGCATTCTGATTTTTCTGTTCCTGCTTATTAGCCCCTGTTTATTCAGGCATGCCCTGGAATCTGTTTTTCTGCTCTTTCCCAACCATCCTGTTTTTCCCTTTTCAATCGGTCACACTTAACTGATTATCTGAAAAACACATTGTCTGCAGGTTTGTGACGTGCCCTAATAATTTTGTAACTAAGCCTAAGGTTGCTGGGCTGGGGTCTTTCACAGGAACCTGAGAGAGCTGATTGGAACGTGTCCCCTCTTCCGGCTGAAGTAATAACAGTTACAGTCATAAAAGCCATGTTCAAGTCTATTGAGATTTTAAGGGTCAAAGAGGTTTATACCATATTTTCCATGCTGAATTCTAAGAAGAAATATCATCCTAGAGAAAACTTCCATCAGAGGGCAAGAAACCTTCCAGAGCTCTGTAGCCACTCTGCAGACCAGCCCAAAGTTCAGCCAATCAGGGGACAGGACCTGGCAAAGGGAAGCTGAGCACTGAAAGCAGTAGCCAGAGGTCTGCTGGAACTGTCAGTTTGAGCCAAGCACTGGAAGACAAAAGCACAGAAATCTCAGGAGATGTTCACATGGAAGACTGATAATAGCCTGGAACCACAACTCTCTAATCTTACTACTTGGCAGGCAGACAGTGCATATCTGCTCCCACTGAGAAGCATCATATTTGCCCAAACACAAACTGATACCAGTAAGCAGTCAGTTTTCTGATTTTTCCCATAGGATAATTTTTTAAAAAATCAACTTTGACTAACTGAAACATATAAATATAAAGCCTTATGGACATAGGAGAAAACCCCAGATATCCATTTATAATAGTAATTCACTAATTACACATGTCCATTGACAATTAAATGCAGTACTTTCTCCATTCTAACATTTCAAAAAACTGTTCACATTCTTAATATGTGCTGTGACACAGTGATGGACTGCAATGACCCACCAATATTTTTTTTGAAGCATATCACATTTCGTTTCCATCTAAGTTATTTGAAATGAACATGTGTTGAATCTTGCACAACAAAACTGTGTTTACTGGAGATCATATTCCAAGCCCCTACCGTAAAACTTTAGAATTATACCTCTATTCTGTTCTGTAGCAGGTATGAAATTCTGGTCTCTTTAATATAACCATTTACATATCTTGCTTCTTGAATATATTTTAAAGCTTACTTATTATAACTACTAACTTACAATTATAAGGCAATAGCCCCAAGAAATTAACATAAATTTATGTTAATTTGCCTTTTTTTAAAGCTTTGTCAGGTGACCTCCATATGTATCCCAAATTGCTATTTTCAGGCTTATGTGTCTTCCCTAACTTCAGTGCTATGCTATTCAAGATGGGAATGGGGTGGCGGGGGTGGGGGGAGCACTCTTCACAGTAGGAGAGAATTGGTGAGAGATGCAAAATAGGATAAGTCTCTTTTCCTAGTATAATTTTGTAGGAAAAAAAATCTGCCTTGCAGTTGGACACATGTAAATGATGCCTTCTCCCTACCAGTCGTATATAAAAATAAACCCAGGAAATGGGAAAACAGAAAATAATAAATTCAAGTAAGTTTTAAATCTGAATAATTGAGAAGGAATCACTAATATTTCTTGGAAGTAACTAAATAATATTTTGCTATTAGGCAGAATGGAGGTTCTAAACAGAAATTAAGATACTACAGGAAAATAAGTTACATTTTTTCACAAATGAAAGTATGATTGTAAAATCTGGAACTATCTATAGTGGGGTGATTATAATAGAAGAATTAATAAAATTTAATTTAGTATAATGAAGATACACTGAGTTCTTAAATTGCAGATATTGAGCTTGGCACCAAATGCACAAGAGTAGTAAGATAAATTAAGCTCTTGTAAAACTCCCCCTCATTAAGTTTTCTGTATTCCAATCATACTCTATCTTTCCTGACACCATCTTAATATCAGACCCTGATTGTGGATGTGTGCACCAGCAGATTTCAGGATTATTTTCAAAAGCCTCAGTGTCCACCCCTCTTAATCCCATTGGGCTGTTATTCATTAAAACCACTGCTGACTGGATAGAGATAGTAATTGATTACATTAAAACTTTATCTTAATAAGTTAAATCATCAGCTCATTAACCACACTTATTGGAGATATTACTACCATGGCAGGTAATAAAATGAAGTACAATGGAGATGCTGCTAAAAAGTTAGGTAGTATATTAGCAAGGTCTCCGTCTGTTCTTCATTAATTCAAGTTACTAACACTTAAAGAATTGAGAGGACAGAGTAATGAAGGGAAGCACTGAGCTCAATGCCTGCCTTCACAAGGCCCAAGTGGTGACGTGTTGGTCTTGAAAATGCTGTCATCCAGAGCACAGAGCTGTTAGTGCTATTGCTCAGGTTGCAATTCTGTCATCCGCAGATAGTTTTATGAATCTGGGATCATGGATGCATTGTTCATGCTGGGCTCTATTTTATTTCTCTCTAGCATTTGGATCAGTTAATCAAACTTCCTAATTTCAGTTTTCCATATCAACTGGTATCATTGTACCAAATCCATCTTTGCTTCGAATGATAATTTGAAGCCTAGTAAATGCATTTCATCTGTAGTCCAAGGCAGTGCATTTATTGCTGGAATGTGAGCTCAGTGTTTTGATTCTTGAGCATACATGGAATTGGGACTCAATTGGGAAGACTAAATAAAAATGTATCTAACTGCAGCTTCTGATAATTCTAATATTTTTTAAACAGCAACAATTACCTTAGAATTATAATCATGCAAAGGTTTGTAGCAGAAAAAAACAGTGGATTTTAGTCAAGTTCAACAAACTTGTCTTGAGTACCAGAAACTGCTCTGGATACTGAGTATAAATATAGAGAGAAGAAAGGAAGACTACAGGTAATTAAAAAAAAATTGCTTAATACCTTCTCCCAGGAACAATGCTTTTTCAATGATGTATGATTTCCCTGTCCCCACCTACCTACCCTCAAGCCCAGGTACAAATACATTTTTTCTTCAGAATTGCTTTCAGAAATCTGTTTTTCATGGCCTAAATCTTCTGTTTTAGCCATCTAAATCAAGGATTCAATAAAAATTTATTAATAAAAACTGAATTTTAAGTAACTAAATAGTTAATTTATGAGATAAGCCATGCAAGGTCTATAGAGATAATATTGTTAAAAGATAATGGTACATGGTTATTTATATTTTACAAAGATAATCTGTAAGATGCCAGTTTAAAATTATGATAACTTTGCAGAGACATTAACTCGGAAGTAAAATAGCAAGAAAAGTGGTAAGAGAAGAAAACAGATGAAGGAGATAGATAGTCTAAAATAAGGTCTTGTTTGGAAGGAATAAGGAAAAAGAAGGAATATTCCATTTTCTGAAAAATTGCCCCTGCTGCTCAGTCTTCCTTTATCACTTAATCTCCAAAGCACTGGTGTAGACTAGATATTGTCAACTTTTAGAGAAGATGAAGTTGAGACCCAGGAAATGTATATGACTTAACCAAAGTCACTTAAATAGTAATTGGAAGAGCCAGAGTTTTGATCCACATCCACCTGCTTCTTAGACATATTCTCTTTGCACTATTGAGCGATTATAAAAATTTCAGTATTTAATTGTTACATATTTTATTATGGCGAGCTATTTTAAAACTGCTTAATTGTTTTGAAAGTAGTGCTACCATACAAAATAGTCATTTGCAATTATTAGGCAAGGAATGTTAGTCCAAACTGGATCTCACCAGAGAACCCTTTAGATTAACTTGAAATCATCCCTCTATCCTCAGACATTGCAAATAACAAGAAGAACATTGTGTGTGATTGCATTTGCACTTCTGAGAAGATGTCAAAAATATATAGAAAAGTAAAGCCCAGGGAAGAGATGCGTCCATCAATCAAGTAAATATAAAAGCCTTTGACATAAAAGCTCACTATGTGCCAAGTACTAAGCCAGGCTCAGGATCTTACCATCAGAATCTTCCATCCAAAAAAAAAAAAAAACAAAAGATGAGAGTGTTGCAAGTTAAGACTAGGAATTCAAAATCACAATATGAGGAGAAATTCTTGAAGTTTGAAAGAAAAAGTGGTTGTAATAAGGAAATATTATGTCAGAAATGGGGAAATAAATTTATATGCTGGTATCTGAGAGTTAGTACAATCTCAACACAATGAAGCATTTTAAATGTCCAGGAAAGTTTATGAGTGATAGAAAACTATCAAAAGAAATTACCTTTGTGGCAGGACACTTGACTCTGAAGTTAATAACGTGAAGGAAAGACTTCACTTCTCTAATAACTGCTTCCAACTACAGATAAAATCTAGACTCCATTTACAATGGCATTACCCTGATATGTTACTCCGACCTTTTCATTTATTTGGTCAATCATTTATTGAGCATCTACCTTGTGCCATTCATTCATGAATGCCACAGGTGTAGATGAAGCATCTGTTTGCATTTATATATTAAGCCAACGGGGGCACAGACAGTTCCAGGACATTGTCCTATTATGGCATGTATACACTTATCTACTAGCCACATTAGTCATTATTTACTGAAAATGATGAAAAGGGCTATAAAGAAGAATTAGGTCCTAAGAGAATACACCTGTGCACCCTGATCTTTCCTTCCCAAGAAGTCAGGAATCCCGGAGAAAGTGAAGCTAAAATCCAAATTAACCAGGCAAATGAGTTATGAATGGGAAGGACACGGAGGAGCATTCCAACTGGCAAGTTGCCACATGAAGACCTTTATGAACAAAGCGTGCGTGCAAAGAGGCAAAGGACAGTGGGATGTGAGTCTGAAGGGATCAGGATGCATGCCCTAGGCCACAGGAAGAAGTTTGGAGATCATGCTGTGAGCAGCAGGAAGCCATCACACTAGCCCAACTTACCCAGACACACAGGTGTTTATTCTCATATTCCTTGATAAGGAACGTGGGAGGAAGCCATAGAAAAAGAGACTAACATAGATGAGGTACAATGAGACTCAATATTTCACTTAAGCAGCAGAGCAAAACATTTCCCCTTATACAGATGAAAAAACTGAGTTTCAGTGACTTCTCTGAGATTAGTTTCTACACCAGTGGTAAGACTTAACTTCATGCCTTGCCCTCTTTCTCTGTCTCATTCTTGCACCCATTCCTTCTCATGAAGAATTTCTACCTCCTCTCCTCTTTCTCCTCCTGTCAAATCATGCTCTTCATCCACCCTCACAGTAGCCACATTCCTCATGAAAGAAAGGCACTCGGTCTACATTGTTCACTCTCGTTTCCCCAGGACTGAGACCATTCCCTGATACCTGTCACAGGTTCAATAAGTATTGTTGGATGAATTCCAACTTTCTTTACCATCTGCTCTTCTCTGCTCCCCTGGGCATTATTTGACACTTCTATGCTGATGATTTACAGACACACATTTTTAGCTCTAGCCTCTAACTGGACTTGCACACTGGTGTTCCAGGACATCTTTTAATATCTTGCCAGTGCGTCAAGTTTAATATATTCCTCTACTTGCTCCAACACCTTTTTCCAGCCTTTCCTAATTTATTAAAAAGGTGAACCACCCTTTTCCTCAGAAATTTAGTCCAAAGCTGTCATTTTCTTAGCCTTTTGATTCTTCACATACAAAGAACTCAGAAGTTAGATGGAGCCTCCCTGCGGCTGATATACGGAGTTTAACATAATCTGAACTCTTTTCTACCAGCTCAGAGAGAAATATCTCCCATTTCTGTTCTAATTGCAGAGCATGCTTCCTCAGGTCTTCCTAACTCTGTTTTTTATCTTGCCTTTATTATCTTGATTTTATCCTTCACTGGTCCCACCACCACCCACCCCAAAATACCTGTTCAAACCAACGATCTTATGAATTCAACTTTCCAGAGGACTTGAAAGTGTTACATGGATGAGAATATGTGTCAGTTGTCCTTCCATTTGCTACAATAAATACCCCAAAGCATCAATCCATAAAGAGAAAAGATTCCTTTGGGCTCATATTTTTGGAAGTTCCAGTCTCAAACTGTGACCCTGATGCTTTGGGCCTGTCCTGAGGTACCCCATCCTGGTGATAGCATGCATTGGAACAAACTTCTTGCCTCGTGGCCAGGAAGCCAAAAAGAAAGAATAGGGGTTTGGACCCAACATTCTCCTCAAAAGCACAACTCCAGTGACTTACAGAACTCCCACCAGGCCCTACATTTTAAAAACTTCTACCACTTCCCCAAAGTGATGCATTGAGGATTGAGGCTTTCCCATATGGACCTTCAGGAGACATTCAAGATCCAACTATAGCAGATCATATTCAGCACCAAACAGCATTCATCCAACACCCATTTGCATTCTTCCTTTCGAGCAGGCCCTTTCCAGAACCCACATGCTGTGCTTGGTGACTTTTCCTCCATAATGATCATCCGTACCCCACACAGACTCCTCCTAATGCTGCTGCTTATTGAGTAGTCTCAGCCGGTCAGTGTGCCTTCTCTGGATTCCTGGAATCCCAATGAATGTTTTTACTATTTGTTACAACTACTTGGTCACCATTTCCTGCTTAGTCCTCCTTTATATTAATTTCACATTTCCAACTATGCCATTACTACTGCTGTCCCACTATGGGCCCTCAGAGAATCTCTTTCTGAAATCTTTTATAACTTTAACTCAGTCCTCAGATTCTATGCCCTTCCTAAAGTAAGTCTGATTACACCACCTGCAAATCCAAACTCATTAGCATAATATGTGAGCCCTGCCACAGATTGACATCATCTAATATTTCATATGTTGAGTCTACATTTCTACTGTTGACACAGCAAGCAAAATATTGGTCATTCAAACCTATAGCCATGCTTCTTAAAATTCACTTTTTCTTATTCTTTTCTCTTTCAAAGATGTATCCCTTTCTTCGATTCATAACCACTTATTTATGGCCTTTGAAAATGCTTTTCACTCTTTCATTATAATTATGCTAAATCCATCCTCCCTCGGTTCACATTTTTTTTTTTATCATCTGCACTTTGTAACATCCCTATTATCCTACTCTTAACAACTCCCTGAAAGTGCATTTTACATTTTGCATTTCTTTACACTACATTTTAAGAACTGCAAAGTCAGGAAGGGTATTTTACTGCTTCTTAAAAAAAAAATCCCTGTGGCCCTTTACATACACTAGGAACTCAATTACTTTCAATATGATTTGACAAAAATATACAGGAGATAATTCCTGAGTTCTAATGGCTGTAGTAGAAATTATTCCAGCTCACCCACTTACTTTTAGAAGTAGAATTGTTCTCAGTACAATCAACTTCAAAGGTTAATTTGATGTGAATTTTATTGTCATCCCTCTCTCTCCACATCTGAGCAGGACACTCAGTAGGGGAGAGTCTGTCAGGGCAGAAGGGCTTGCAAAGCTTCAGTGAAAATGTCATATAGACCTCTCACTGGTTGCAGAATTCTACCTGAATGGCTAATCTGTAGCTCAGCCAATAATCTGCAAGTCTGAAGATAGCTGCTGGCAAAATTACAATTCACCACACAAAAATATAAATAGAAACACCCCTGGAACAAGTGAGCAGCTTGCATTCCTTTCCAGTGGTGGACAGCCATACTTCTACTTGACAGAATCATGTTCACTGTACCCAATTTACTCCTGGTTCCCCATTGACAAGCATACTGTGTGTATCATATGTTCCCTGCTCATTGAATCACATTTAAATTTTCAATTCCCTCTAAAACCTCATTTACAGCCCAAACTTACAACTAACTGGATATATTTTGCTCATCTCGTCCTGACCCCTGTGGCTTTCTGATTTCACATTCAGTGTGGGTTAGGTGGATGATGAGCATATTTCAGAGGCCTGTCTTTGAGATTTTTTAATTTTCCTCACTCTGAATATAGATATCTACTATACAAGAGAGAGTGGTTTGGTTTATCTAAACACTGTTTGTCTAAAAACTTTTTTTACCCATTTTACCTGTCTAACTAGTGTATTTCTCTTGACACTAAAGTTTTTAATATATTTTGAACCACTTATTTATCCTTGATTTCTGAAAGTCCTGGATTTCCTTATTTTTTGACTGGGTGTTCTCAAGGTGGAAAGAATACATATAAATTTGCAAAGAGATGTTGTATCTATTTGGATTGTTACTAACTTACCTTTATATCTTTATCACATTAAAATTTAATACTAAATTATTTTATCTTATATGAATATAAACATTCAAATCTATGCATATTTTACTTTATTCATTGAGGACCTACGAAAAAATGTGAAATCCAAAATTCTTTCAAAAGTCAAAGCTTTTTGAGTACTGATAATGCCACAAGTTTAATGGTTTAAACAACCAATATTTTTAAAATATTATATTTAATCACCTTCAGGCTATGTGTATATGAAGTATATCTGAAATAAAAATAAATTTTGTGTTACGTCTTGAGTCTCATCCATGAAATTATATCTCATTACATATATGAAAATATTTCCAAATCTGAAAAATATGTGAAATCTGAAACTTCTGGTTCCAAGCATTTTGGATAAGAAATATTCAACCTGTACCACATTTACTCTAGTAATTTATCTGTCTTTTACTCTGAGGGATATAATTGGCTGACTGCAGGGGGGTACATGAGAATTTGGGTTCTGCTATCTCTTCAGCCATCTGCATCAACAGATGTGATTCTCATTCTGATATATTAAAGGAAAACAACACTCCAGAATAGCATATTAAACAACAGCAAAAATAAAGTTTACACTTTCTTCCTCAAGGTACTTGATGGTAAAGGAAAAGACAGCTTTAAGACAGGTAATTCATTCTATGAGAAATGGATACAGGATCAGAGAAGAGGAAGAATATTTGCAAGGTACTAAAATTGGTGTTCCATGTAGTATATCATTCCTCTCAAGTTCCATATTTGAAATATAAGTGGTAAAAGAAGCATGAGGCTTTCAAGTTTAAACTCATTGGCAGTATCTTTTCATATGAAAAGAGATACATTATGGACCCGAGTTTTCTTTGACCCATGCCAAAAGAGGACTTTGGCAAAAACAGAATAGGCTAGTACCCAAATGGTTTAAAGGGTGAGAAATTACTATTTCTCTAATATTCCATAATTGGCAGGCATCATAGGTACACGAGTTTGGGCTTCAGGAAGATTAGCCCAGTAAATGGTAGATTGTGGGAATAGAAGTCTCCCTCTACCTGAGCTATAATCCTTGAGAGAGAACTTCCTTCAACTCCTTCAACATTGAACATCCTTTGGTCTGTTTACCAATGTGTAACTCAAAAACACTTCACCAGATTCACCTTGGAAATTTCTTAAGCATGCACATTCCTAAATTCTGTGCTATGTACATTGTAGAACAGTGTGTTCCCCAAAATTTTAGATCCTTCAGTTGAAACTTAATGCTAATCTTTTCCTAACTTTTTTTTTTTTTGGTGGGGGGAGTACCAGAGATTGAATTCAGAATCTCTTAACCAATGAGCCACATCCCCAACCCTATTTTGTATTTATTTAGAGAGAGGGTCTCACTGAGTTGCTTAGCACCTCATTTTTGCCTCAGCCTCCTGAACCGGTAGGATTATAGGCATGCACCACTGTGCCAACTTTTCATAACCTTGAAATGTATGAATGAAGGTGTGCATTTGTTTCAAGCAGTTGATCTGAATCTTCAAAGGGTTCTACCACCACAATACTTGGCCCATTCCATACCCAAATGTCATATATTCTTTCTTTCATCTGTTCTTATTCAACGTTGTTTTCATTTCATTCATTCTTCTGTCCCCAATGGTCATAAAATAGTTGGTCTATACGTTCTGCATAATAAGTATCCCTTTCTGTACCAGAAATTTCTTTATTCATTCTGGTTGAGGCCATATAGTATGGGGAAGAACAAGCCATCTTGAGGAAATCTCACATTGAGACCAGATTGCATGTTGAAATTTTCACTCCCATGCCAGGTGACAGGTGCTCTAGAAGTGAAGAGTAGAGTTCATGGCATTGCTCCATTGATCCCTGTTCACTCTGTATATCTATGAGCATTTGAAAATATCCCTCCAAGTCTCTCAACACTGAAGTTGAAAGGAAAATAGCAAAAAGAATGTATGAAATAAACCAAGGACATTTTAGATACTTATATGTTAGATTGTTCAATGGAAGACATTTCAATAGGATCATAATTTTTAAAAAATAATATGATGCACAATTTTGTTCTATTTTTAGTACATTAAACATCCAAATAATTCTTGTGGAAGTCAAGACATGTTCATCTTACACACACATGGGGATCTTGCCAAAACACATTAAATTAGCTGCCAGCAAAGATAGAAAGTAATATAAAATCCAAAAGACACCCCAGGATTTTACTGAGAGATGGTTTCAGTTTCCAGAGTGAAACAATGTGGTTATCCATGTGGAAAAGGAATGAATCTTAAATATCACTTTACATCAATCACAGATTACATCTTGCAGAATTTTAAAATTAAATGTGAAAGTTAAAAAAAATATTAAAAATCTTTGGCAAACATTTATCTCCCAGAAGAGAAAAATTACAAAATTAAAGAACTGAAAAATTCAAATAAAAGAAGACAAACTACAAAATAAATACAAAGAGCAAAATAAGAAAAGATAAAAGTGTCAAAATTAATAAATTAAAAACACATTAGAGAAGACCAAGTCTAAAAGTTAATCATTTAAAAAAATAAATTTTGAGCTATAATTATGAAGAAAAATATAGATGAGACAGAGACAAAGAGGTATTCCTCAAAGAATATTAGAAATGGAAAAAAGCTACAAATATGCAAGAGATTAAAAATAAATGAGAATTATTATGAACAATATCATACCAAAAAATGCAAGCTGTTTATGTGAAATCAAGTAATTCCTAGGAAAAAATGAATTATCAACTAGAATACAAAGATCTAGAGAGGTTTTGTTCGTAAATTCTATTACACAATGAAGAAACATTTGAATACTGTCTTATGATTAAGGAATAGATAATTCAAAAACGGAATAAATTTCATTATAAGAATAAAAAAGTAGAGATAAATGAGAATAGCAATATGAAATATCAAAATCTCTGGGACACTATGAAGGTAGTGTTAAAAGGAAAGTTTATTGCATTGAGCTCATTCATTAAAAGTATAGAAAGTTAAAGAAAAAGAATAGAAAGTTAATGAATAAATGATCTAACATTATATCTCAAAGCCCCAGAAAAAGAAGAACAAATCAACACCAAAAGCAGAGAAGACAGTAAATAAATAAAATCAGAGCTGAATTCACTGAAATAGAAATAAAAGAAACAATTCAAAAAAATTGACAAAACAAAGAGTTAGATTTTTGAAAAAATAAATAAAATTGACAAACCCTTACTCATGCTAATCAAGAGAGAGAAAACTCAAATTACTAAAATTCATCATGAAAAAGGAATTATCACAATAAACACTACTAAAATACAGAAGATAATCAGAAACTACTTTGAAAATTTATACTCCAATAAAATACAAAATCTTGAACACATTGACAAATTTCTAGAAACATATACTTATCCAAACTGTATCAGGTGGACATACAGGATTTAAATAGATCAATTTCAAACAATGAAATAGAAGACACCATAAAAGCCTACCAAAAAAGAAAAGCTCAGGACCAGACAGATTCTCAACTGAGTTCTCCAAGATCTTCAAAGAAAAATTAACACCAATATACTCAAATTATTCTATGAACTAGAAAAAGAGGGAACCCTTTCAAACTTATTCTATGAAGCTAGTATCACAATGATACCAAAAAAAAAAAAAGAAAGAAAAAAAGAAACATCCAAGAAAGAAAACTTCAGACCAATATCCCTGTTAAACATAAAAGCAGCAATTCTCAATAAAATTCTGGCAAATTGTATACAAAAACATATTTTTTAAAAGTGCACCATGATCAAGTGGGTTCATCCCAGGGATGCAAGTTGGTTCAACATACAGAAATCAATAAACATAGCTCAGATCAATGGACTTAAAGACAAGAATTATATGATCATTTCAATAGATGCAGAAAAAGCATTTGGCAAAATACAGTCACTCTTCACGCTCAAAACACTAGGAACAATAGGAACATAACCAACATTATAAATGCTATATATGCTAAACCCAAGGCCAACATCATTCAAAATGGAGAATAATTGAAAGAATTATTTTTAAGAACTGGAACAAGACAGGGATGCCCTCTTTTACCACTTTTATTCAATATTGTCCTTGAAAATTTAGCCAGAGCAATTTCAAGAAAGAAATAAAGGGACACAAATAGGAAAAAAAGAACTCAAACTATCACTATTTGCTGAAAACATGATTCCATACTTAGAAGATACAAAAAATTCCACCAGAAAACTTCTAAAACTAATACATGAATTTGGCAAGGGAACAATATATAAACCCAACACCCATAAATCAAATGCATTCCTTTAAATCAGTGGTGAATCCACTAAAAAATAAATTAGAAAATCTACTCCACTCACAATAACCTGAAAAATTAAAATAATTGAATATCAATGTAACAAAAAAGGTGAAAGACTTCTACAATGAAAACTACAGAACCCTAAAATATGAAATTGAAGAAGACCTTAGAAGATAGAAAGATCTCCTCTACCTTTGGAGAGAAAGAACTAATATTTTCAAAACGGTCACATTACCAAAAGCATCATACAGATTTAATGCAATTCCTATTAAAATTCCAATGGCATTCTTCACAAAACTTGAAAAGACAATCATGAAATTCATTTGGAAAAATAAGAAACTGAAAATAGCCAAAGCAATACTTAGCAATAAAAGTGAAGCAGGAGGCATCACAATACCAGAACTTAAATTATACTTACAGAACCATAGTAACAAAACAACATGGTATTGGAAACAAAACAGACATGTAAACCAATGATACAGAATAGAAGACACAAAAACAAACCCACATAAATACAGTAATTCATACTAGACAAAGGTTCCAAAAACATTCATTGGAGAAAAGATAGCCTCTTCAACAAATGGTGCTAGGAGGGCTGGGAGGGCTGGGTTTGTGGCTCAGTGGTAGAGCGCTCACCTGGCACATGCAGGGCCCTGGGTTCGATCCTCAGCACCCCATATGAATAGATAAAATAAAGTAATTGTGTCTAACTACAACTAAATAAGTAAATAAATATTTTTTTTAAAAAAAATGGTGCTGGGAAAACGGAAAAAACCATATGTAGTAAGTTGAAATTATACCTCTATCTCTAACCCTGCACAAAACTCAACTCAAAAGACTTGGGTGCTAGAACATGGACTCTGAACCTACTAGAAGTAAAAATAGGCCCAAATCTTCACCATATTGGCTTAGAAACTGACTCCCTTAACAAGACCCCTAAAGTGCAAGAAGTAAAATCAAGAATCAATGACTAGAATGGATTCAAACAAAAAAGTTTCTTCTCTGCAAAGGAAACAACCAAGGTTGTGAAGAGAGAGCCTACAGAATGGGAGAAAATATTTACCACATGTTCCTCAGATAAAGCATTCATCTCCAAGATATATAAAGAACTCAAAAAACTTAACACCATAAAACCAAATGCCCCAATCAATAAATGGGCTAAGGATCTGAACAGATATTTCACCCAAAACCACAGTGAATCAAAAATATATGAAAAAATGTTCAACATTTCTACCAACTAGATAAATGCAGATACAAACTACACTGAGATTCCATCTCATTCCTGTCAGAACAACAATTATCAAGAATATAAGGATCAACAAATGTTGGTGAGGATGTAGCGAAAAGGGAACACTCAAACACTGCAGGTGGGGTTGCAAATGGGTGCGGCCACTCTGGAAAGTAATATGGAGATGCCTCAGAAAGCTTGGAATGGAACCACCATTTGACCCAGTTATCCCACTAAGTATATACCCAGAGGACTTAAAAGCAGCATACTGCAGTAATGCAGCTACATAAGGTTTATAACAGCTCGATTCACAATAGCTAAGCTATGGAACCAATCTAGGTGCCCTTCAACGGATAAATGGGTAAAGAAACTGGTACATATACAAATGGAATATTATCCAGCCTTAAACAAGAGTGAAATCATGGTATTTTCTGGTAAATGGATGAAACTTGAGAATATCATGCTAAGCAAAATAAGCCAATTACAAAGAACCAAAGGCTGAATGTTTTTTCTGATATGTGGATGCTAATTCACAGTAAGTAGGGAGTGTGGCTAGGGAAAAATAGAGATAGTTTGGATTAGACAGAGGGGAGTGAAGGGAGGGGAGGGATTATAGGGATGGAAAGGACAGTGGAATGAGTAAGACATTATTACCCTATGTGCCTATATGATTATGTGACTGGTATAATTGTACATTGTGTACAATCAGAAGAATGAGAAGTTACACTCCATTTATGTATTATATGTCAAAATACATTCTACAGTCATGTATAACTAGTTAGAACAAATTTAAAAAAGAAAAGTGCCAGCAATGATGGTGTATGCCTGTAATTCCAGCAACTCAGAGGCTGAGGCAGGAAGGTTGCAAGTTTTAGACCAGCTAGGCAACTTAGTTGAAACCCTAAGCAATTTAGCAAGACTCTGTTCTCATAATTAAAAAAAAAAAAAAGCACTGAGTGGTAAAGCACCCCTGGGTTTAATTCCCAGTACCTCCCACAAAAATGCATTTAATTCACCTAACCTAATAAACATCATAGCTTAGATTAGCCTACTGTACAGAAGACATAAATTAGACTACAACCAGGCAAAAGCATCTAATGAAAAGCCTATTTTATGACAAAAAACAATAAACGTCATAAGAGGCATAATAGTCCTGTGATAATTTTATAAGTCAAATTTATCTTAGATAATGAATCAAAGACATTTTAAGAATTGAATACTACTGGCCAGGCTCATTCCTGAAGATAGACATAAAATTTGCAAACAAAACATTAGCAAATAAAAATGCAGAGGTTATTCCTATGGTCTTAAAAAATTCAAAATATATCTAAGTTGATTTAGTCCATAAATGTAATTTGTTTTAGTTATTAGAAAGTACATGAGAGTAATTTTTCATATTAACATATTAAAAGATGAAATCACATAGTCAGCTAAATAGATGTAGAAAACAAATAAGAATAGAAGGTAGCTACTTCCTTAAATTACCAAGAAAGAAATTTACAGGGCTTTTCAGTATTCTGGGTTGCCCCAGCACAGAGCCTGGTGGCCACTCATGTCTCCATTGCAACTAGATGTGACCACAAGACAGAATTCTGACTATCAGAATGCAAGAGAAAATGATATGCACTATTATTTCCATAAAAATCTCCTTCATGATTATGCACTCACTTTGCCCTCTGCCTACCTCCTTGACTGAACTCTGAGGGTTGAGTCATGAACTTGAAGCTATTGAGTGACTATATATAACAAGATGCTCACCATCATAACTAATATTGGCTGCAATAAACTCAATAAATAAATTTTGAAGCATTAAATATTTGGCTGTTTGTTTTAGCAAGTACAGTAATATTAACTGATACACTTGATAAAAAATATTAACCAACAGTTCACAAAGAATATCCAACTGCATATAAATATTGGAGATTATAGTCAGCACAGTAGAACAAGAAAAAGAAATTCAGAGATTAGAAAAAATTGTATCGCTTTTAGCACAGAATATATGATTCTGTACAAAATAAATCCAATCAACTTCACCGACATCCAGAATACAAAAGAAAAAATACTATGGCCTCCCCAAAAGTATACAAAAAGACATTCAAAGTCACTAATTATCAAATTTTATATATCTCAACACCACAGTGAGATAACTCCTCAAACTTTGTCAGAATAGGTATTATCAAATCCATGAAGAACAATAAGTGTTGGGGAGTTTGTGGAGAAATTGTAACCCTTATAAAATAGGAGTGACTGCAAAATGACACAGATTGCATTGAAGAACAGCATGAAGATTCTTCACAAAATTAAAAATAGAACTGCCATATGATCCAGCCATCCCACTTCTAGGTCTTTATCCAAAAAAGTTGTAATCAGAGTCTCAAAGAGATGTTAGCATCTTAACAAGGTTCCTTAGGGCATTATTCATAATAGCCAAGAGGTAGAATTGATTTCAGAGTCTAACATCACAAAAATGCATAAAGAAAAAACTCATAAACTCATAGTTTACAAATATTTCCAGATACAAGATCAATATAGAAAAGTCTATTTCATTTGTATATACTAACAATAAATTCTTGAAAATTGAATTTTAAAAAATTAGCATCAAATTGTGAGGAGAACTGAAATACATACAAAGGAGATATGAATATCTCAAAAAGTACAAAAACTCATATAAAGATATTTTAAACTGGACGTGGTGGCACATGCCGGTAATTCCAGTGGTTCAGGAGGCTGAGGCAGGTGGATTGTAGGTTTGAAACCAGCCTCAGCAACTTAGGGAATCCCTAAGAGTTAAATATTTAGGCTGTTTGTTTTACCAAGTATAGTAATATTAACTGATACAGTTTGATACAGTGAAACGCTGTCTCAAAATAAAAATAAAAAAGGGCTGGGGATGTGGCTCAATGGTTTAAAGCATCCTTGGGTTAACTCCCTGGTACACAAAAAAAGGATATTTCAACAGCCTAAACAATTTAACTATATTCATAGTTGTAGAAACCTAAGTATTGCAAAAATATCAACTTTCTCCAGTTATATATAGATTCAAAGCAGTTTTAATCTGGTTAGAGCAAAATTTGAAAAGCCACATTCTAAAATTTAAATTTCCATAGAAGATAAAAGGGTCTAAATAACTGACATTTCTGAAAAGAATTAACCAGGCCCTGGGGTATTGCTTAGAACAATATCACTTCAGCTTAAGACTATTAGTTGATTAACTGTAGTAGTCACAGAGATAGGTAAAAGATCAATGAAAAAAAAGACCTAGAAAGAGAACACATATGTAAATGGAGTCCCGGAACTGTAGATTAGGTAGAAACAACCAATTATCCATATTATGCTAATAGATCATTTACATCACACTCCTCCAAAACACACAGAACCACAATATCCAAATATAAGAAAACTTAAAATTGGAAGGGAAAAAACATGAAACCTAAAACTTTCAGAATAAAATCTAAAAGTTTGGGAGTATGTACTTAGGAGGCACAAATCATAAAGGAAGAGTTTATTACCTTCAAGTATGTAAAATAGGAGAAATTTTGTTTATTGAAAGACATCTAAATATGAACTGAGAACATATCAGGAACACATCTGATTGGCAGAGGTTGAGTGTCTGGCTTTATACAAATCCTATGAAGCAGGAAAATGTCAGCCTAATTAAAAATGGCAGAAGATGTGAACAGGGAGTTTTACAGAAGAGAAAAATTGAATAAAGATTAAATGTAAATGGGCTACTTATTATTCATCAGGGAAATGTTGATTAAAAAACAGTGATTTTTACCTTTATACAGTTGGGGGAAAAAATCAAACTCTGCTAAAGGACAAGGAAAAAGGAAACTCTCATCCACTTCTGGAAAGAATAAAAATACACAAATGACTTAAAATATTATTACTTACGCTGAACATACACTATACCTCAGCAAAAGGCAGCAGAATACAACAGACACTAGTATGGCAATATGTAAATCAATGGATGTGCAACTGATGTGATTCTGCAATCTGTATACGGGGTAAAAATGGGAGTTCATATCCCACTTGAATCAAAGTGTGAAATATGATATATCAAGTACTATGTAATGTTTTGAACAACCAACAATAAAAATTAATTAAAAAAAAAGACACACTCGATATTCATAACAACATTGCTTGTAATGGAACACACACCCAAATTAAAAACCATCTGATATTCATTACAGGAAGTTGAACAAATAAATCATGATTATTCAGGCAGGGCAATACACAACTGCTATAAAAATGAATGACCAGCTGCTACATATGTCCACATAGCTATTCTCAACAATGTCATGTTAAGTAAAAAGAGCAAAGGATCTAAGAATTCACACAGTTTTTCATTTATTTACCTTTCAAAAAGGCAGAACTATTAAATATGTTGTTTGTAAATATTTATGTGGCAAACTATAATGAAAATGAAGGACATGATTAAAATTAAAATAAGGTTAGTGGTTTTCTCTGGGAGGTATGAAGAAGATTGTGGTAAGGAGAGGTAAATTCACTATCAAAGATACTGAAAACATTCTAAAGCTAGATTTTGGATTCATGAGTTCATATTATTAGTACTCTTTAAATTATACCCATCCCTTTATATGCTTTTTTGTATCATGTCTTTTATTTAAAATATCAATGCCATTAAAATTCCAAAGTAGGTAGACCAAAAACCATTACTCTATTCATATCATCAGGATTGTTCTCTATTCATATAAATGGAAATTTCAATCTTACTTATAGGTAATATTAAATTACAAAGCTTTTAATAAAAAGATTTTTTTTCTGATCTAGATTTTATTTTATATTAACTTCTATTTGTTTGTTAATAACGACAAACAACAATAGCAGAAGTATGCTTTGGACTCACCTTAACATTCAACAAATCATACTTTTTGAATTCTACCAAAAAAAAATGCATTTTTTAAACCTGTTTTTGGCAAATACTCTATAGAATATTGTTGAGTTTCTACATCATTTTCTTGAACTCTATAATTATTGTACACCCAAATTGTTCCAGCCTGCTTAAAGGATTCTTGCAAACCCTTGCCTTTCACAGATACATTAAATAAAGGCAGTCTCTGAATGTGGCCCAGGAGGAAAGAATCACTGGCATTTGTGTGATTCTTTTCAGGTTGTACAGATTTGAAATGTTACAGTAATTACCCCAGCACTGGATGCCAGAGCAGAAAAGGGCCCACAGCTTATTTATTTATTTAATTTCTTTTATCCTCAGAGTCCCCTGCCTCACCTCCTATTCCTTGTATTCTCCAGAAACAAGTATGCCTTGTGCGTTCCACTGTGTGCCTGCTTCCCTCTTTCTGAGTTCACTCCTTTTGTGTTTCATCTCACTAATTCTTTTCAACTTCCTTGGGTGTCACCTCTTCCAGAATGTCTTCCCCAGAACCCCAAGAATAGGCCACTGATCTTCCAGGAGTAGCACTGGCAGGAGCATCCACTAGGGATTTATTTAAAATGCAAATTTGAGGGCCTGATAGTCGGGCATTTATCGAATCAGGCATACTGGAGTTGGGCCCGACAGTCTGTGTTAGACAACTGTTCAAGTGATGAGTGCTTCGGACACATTAAAATTTAAGACTGGGTATATAAAGTCTTATATGGTTCTATGTATTTCAACACGTCCAACCTCAACTGTGTCAGTGTGTCCTCCTGTCGTGTTGAACTCCACACCTGCCTCTCTCTCTCTGTGTGAGACTCGGAGACTCTAACCATGGCTTATTTACCTGTTTCCACAGCATCTGGCTCATGGGAGATACCAAATGCTTACTAAACTAAAGGAATTTAAATATTTTAAAGATGCACAGACACCCTAGCATTTTTTTTTAATTAATTTTTATTGTAGGTTGTTCAAAACATTACATAGTTCTTGATATATCATATTTCACACTTTGATTCAAGTGGGATATGCGCTCCCATTTTTACCCCATATACAGATTGCAGAATCACTTCAGTTGCACAACCATTGATTTACATATTGCCATTCTGGTGTCTGTTGTATTCTGCTGCCTTTCCTATCCTCTACTCGGCCCGGGTTCGACCCTAGAATTTTAAGGCCCAGGAACTCATCACCCTGATAAACCTCCTTTCTAGGCCATTTCTAAGAAATGATGAGTAATTTCAGGGAAAGTTTCTAATTTGAAATGGGTGTGGAGGGGGAAATCAATGGATTTGTGACCTTTGGTTCTAAAACCAGTCGTGTCTGGTCAGAGATGTGGCAGGAGAATGACAATTCAGAATTCAAAAGGATTTTTGATTCCATAAAGTCCTGGGTGGTGCCTGGGGCATGTCAAGCCTACTCCTATCTATTTCTTCTGTCATTTCTGATGCCATGAGAACCAGGGAATCCTGGATCCACAGCTAGGAAACCTCTGAACTGACTGGAAGAGGGGATGGAAATCTGGAGATTGTCCCAGTCATGGTAGAAATTGATTGAAATTAGCTAGATTGCTTAGGAGGATGTAGAAACTATGATGAGGCAATGTGTCAAAGTCTGATCAGGCCAGCATGAAGAAAGAACATTCTAGAAAAAAAGGATGCCTATAAAATTCCACAGGAAGTATGAAGATTCTTGTGTTGGGGATTTTTTTTTTCAGGAAACTTGCTTATACTAAGGGTTTTACAGGTAAGACATAGAGCAGGTGAGAAATTACACCTGACAGAATCTGAGGTGGGATATAAAGACATTCTGGTCAGAGGCTGAAAGAATGGATCAAAAAAAATGAAAAGCTCAAGACTGATATTGGTACCTGTGGGTGGGCTAACACCACACCAGGAGGCAAATCTATGTTAAGACATTGAAATAATAGCTCCTCAACAAGCAAATTGACACTAACAAACCCAGATATCAGATTGTGAATGTTATGTATTGAAGCATGAGATCATAAAGGGCAAGAGTTGTTTTCCATGTTTAGTATTATAGAATGTATGCACTTTTTAATATTGGAGAAGACCTTAGAAGATGGAAAGACATCCCATGTTCTTGGATAAGCAAAATTAATATTGTTAAAATGACCATACTTCCAAAAGTGCTATACAGATTTACAGCAATCCCCATCAAAATACTAGTGACAGAGCTTTTCACAGAGCTAGGAAGAACAGAGATAGTCCTAAAGTTCTTTTGGAAGAATAAGAGACCCAGAATAGCCAACAGAATGCTCAGCAAGAAAAATGATAGTGGAGGCTTCACGATACCAGACCTCAAATTATTCTACAGAGCCATAGTAAGAAAAACAACATGGGAGGCATCAAAATAGACATGAAGACAAATGAAATGGAAGATAAAGAGAAAAATTCACATAGACGTAGTCATCTGATACTTGACAAAGTATTGAAAACAAAGGTTGGAGAAAAGATAATCTTTTTAACAAATGATGTTGGGAAAATTGGATATTCATATGTAAGATAAATATAACAAGATTCCTATATTTCAATCTGCACAAAACTCAACTCAAAGTAGATCAAAGACCTAGGAATGAAACCAAAACTTCTAAAACTACTGGAAGAAAATGTAGGTACAATATTGCAACATATTGGCACAGAAACAGACTTCCTTAACAAGAATCCTAAAGCGTAAGAAATAAAATAAAAAATTACAAGTAATAATAAATGTTGATGAGAATATTGGAGAAAAGGTACACTCAGACATTGTTAGTGAGATTACAATTAATACAATCAGTCCGGAAAGCAGTATGGAGATTTCCCAAAAGATCAGAAATGGAACCATCATCTGACCTAGCTATCTCACTACTCAGTATACATCCAAAAGAACCAAAATCAGCATATTATAGTGATAGAGCAACATCAATATTTATAGCAGTGGAACTCACAGCAGCTAAGGTATAGAACCAGTTCAGGTGTCCATCAACAGATGAATGGATAAAGAAAATGTGATATGTATACACAATAATGTTTTGCTTAGCCATTTGCTGGTAGTTGGATGGAATTGGAAAACATCATGCTATATGAAATAAACCAGATGAGAAAGTCAAGGGTTGAATGTTTCCTCTCATGTGCCAAAGCTAGAACAAAATAGGGGAAAAAAGGGTGGGGGGGATGTTCTATGAAATTAGAATAGAAAGGAGATCCGTGGAGCAGAGCAAGAGGATTGAGGCAGAGGGGTAGGTAAAGAAAGGTAGAATAAAATCGACCAAATTATGCTATGCACATATATTAATATACCTTAGTTAATTTCACCTTTGTCTATAAAGCACTTAAAAAAAAAAAACTATATACATTACTAAAAGGAAGACCAGTAGAGGAAGTGAAACAGAAGGAGGGGGAAGGGAAAAGGGTAAGTACTGTGGACTGAACTGGAGCAAATTATATTCCATGCATGTATGATTATGTTAAAATAAACCATATTATTATGTATAACTATCATGTACTAATTAAAAACAAAAGGAATATACATTATCTTTATATTATTTATTCAACAAACTTTTAATAAGAATCAAATATATACGAGGTGTTATGGTAGGCACTAAGTTCCAAAGGACCACCTTGGATGTTGCTTTGCCTGGAAGAGGTCACAGACAAGTAGGTGAGATGGATACAAGGCCCACACATATCCTCAAATGGTTTGTTCTGCATATCTACATAGTGGAAAGGACTCATATACTGAGCCTTCTACCTGCTGTCCAGTGCTTCTCAAATTTGATTAAATTGTACTGTACCTGGGATTCAGAATATTTGGACAAAATATCACATAATTTGGACAGAACACCACTAATGAGTTTTTTTAAACTTAAACTTACTAGAAGCAAAATTTTATACAATTCAAATAGAACCTTATATTAGCAGTGTGCGTTTGATCATTATTTATTCATTCAGCTAAAATTTATGAAGAGCTTATTGCATGCCAAGCTCTGGACCAAGCATGAGAGATTCCATGACAGACAGAGACCCCTCCTGAGTCTTAGGAAACTTCATCCCATGTATAAAAATAGCTGATCCAAAAGCACTGAAGTTTCAGAGGCAAGAGGAAGAATACCTTGGGCTGGGGGTGTAGCTCAAGCGGTAGTGCACTCGCCTGGCATGCGTGTGGCCCAGGTTCGATCCTCAGTACCACATAAAAACAAAGATGTTGTGTCCGCCGAAAACTAAAAAGTAAATATTAAAAAAATTCTGTCTCTCTCTCTCTCTCTTAAAAAAAAAAAAGAGGAAGAATACCTGTCCTATAGATAGAAATGATATGTGAGTCAGAACATGTTAGCAAAGAGGCAATGAATGAACCGAGTCATGAAAAGTTGCTGCTTACCTGCAGACAATGAGGACAAGGAAAAGCATGGGAAATTACTGAACTGAGAGAAAAGTAGCTCTGTCAGAGAGAAAGGTGCCTTCAGACACTGCTAGTGGCTATGGCTGGAAGATCTGGTGTTTACCAGACAGTGAAAGATGAG
The DNA here is from genome assembly GCF_048772815.1 of Callospermophilus lateralis. Taxonomy (NCBI): domain Eukaryota; kingdom Metazoa; phylum Chordata; class Mammalia; order Rodentia; family Sciuridae; genus Callospermophilus; species Callospermophilus lateralis. Next base: position 103,851,475 of record NC_135313.1, on the reverse strand, counting down.
GTCCCAAATGCAGAGGTCAGCTGAAAAGGACCTTGTAGTTCATGCTAGGAGTTTGACATTTATCTTGCAGGCAAGTAAGAACAGTAGAAGTGCCTGACAGAGAAATGACCTGCTTAGCTTGGATTTTGGATGCATCACTGAAGCACTGGAGGTTTTTTATGTTGGAGTTTGGAGGCAGGCATTAGCTGGAGACCTGAAGGTGATTTAGCACAAAGAAGATCAATGGAACTTTCCCAGGACTTTGGATGCCATAATACAACACCAGTTTCACCTGTTTCTGGCTTTGGGAGAGAATAGCCACTCATGAGTAGGCACACTGAGCAAGCTCTGATTGGCTTCCTGATAACACCCAGAAGGACAGAGACTGGACCACACACCAAAAGAGTGATAAAGGGCAGGCAGAATTGTGTGCAATGCTGTTTTATAAGGAGGAAAGGGCAGACATGTTTCTCTGTACATCGTTTGTATCTCTGTGGACTGATCCAGAAACTCTCCCTCTCCCTGTTTATCACTTACCCACATTTTATACTTGTTGACAGCACGTCTTATTTCGCTCATTGTCTCCAACTGACTGACAGGCATAGGCCCCATCAGTTGCCTATTTTAAGGTTTGGTAGATAGTTAATCAGACTTCCAATTTATATGAGGGAGCTGCAAAATTCTGACAAGGCTCATGTACTATCAACCTTTCAAAATCATCTTTATAACTTCCAAAACGATAAGAATAAAGAGGAAATGTTTGTTCAAGATACCTGTGAAAACCAGAAAGAATGCGCTTCTTTTAGGGAAATTTTTTTTTGATCACTCTTTAAAAAAAAAGAAGAAAAAGAACCTACAACTCCATTAAGAGGGAGAAGGGGAAAAAGAGTAAAAGTACTTTCTCTTTTGAGAGAGAAATTTTTGCTCACATGTATATTGTGTGTGTGTGTGTGTTAAAAGGAAAATTTCTTCCACCAACTAAAATTGGTAGATCTTCTTTGAGCAAAACTAAAGATTCATGAGTTAAGCAGCTCCCAGAACAAGAACAGAGTCTGACAACTCAACAGTTAACAAAGTGATCAGACCACATTGATAGAGATGAGGGAGGTAGAGAAAAGGACTGCATGGGCTACAGCTTGGTTAATCTCTTACAGGGCTGGGATCTCCTGAGAAACCCAGGGAATGCAAAGGCTCCCTTCAAACCCTGAACCTTGCCATCAAGTCAGAGAGATTTCAGAGAAGTCACTCATTCACAGGCCAAAGTTCATCAGAAGCAATAGTAAAGGGGAAAAGGGGGACCTACTCAAGGAGAGAGTGGGTCGTCTAAGAGAGGACAGGGATGGTGTACTTCTCCTGTTCTCCAGTTTTATTGGGGTCCCAGGGGAAGTTTCCAGAGAGTCTTCCCCAGGTCTACCTCTTAACTTTTTTTTTTTAAAGAGAGAGAATTTTTTAATATTTATTTTTTAGTTCTCGGCAGACACAACATCTTTGTTTGTATGTGGTGCTGAGGATCGAACCCGGGCCACACGCATGCCAGGCGAGCGCGCTACCGCTTGAGCCACATCCCCAGCCCCAACATCAGACTTTCAAGGTCTCACTACCATGACAACTCTAGGTCACTTTGGCCCACACTGACCACGATGTTATTAGGGCGTTATCAGGAAGCCAATCAGAACGTGCTCAGTTCTTTCTAATTGGAACCTGTTCTTATAGATTTTATAATTAGAAGGAATTATTCCTATCTCCCTGAGCTCCAGAATTTTGTTTTATAAAAGAGTCACAAAAGCGCCCCACTTACTTCAGGGTAACTTGTGTTCTTACCATGGTATTTTGGATCTACATTTCTCCCACAGATAATAGGTAGCTTGCTGAGGAATGTAATATATCCTGTCGACGTAAGCCAGGCAAGGCTGCAGAAAAATTGCTTCTTAGAAAAGAAAGTACGTAGGGTCAGCACAATGGGCCCATTTTATACAATTTTTCCCTTAACCTGATGTCCCCACTACTCGTGCCTATCTCCTATCAAATGGAACAGTCATTTGGGTGCAACTTAATTCGTTTATTGTTTACACCTTAGTTTATTATTTACAAGTTAGTTGATTTGCTACAGGACCTCCTGCAACCAAAGTTCAGTTATTATGGCTAAACCCTGTATTCCTTCAGTCTGTTGAACCCAATACAGATGCCTCATGCAAATTCTTGTCCTCCCACAATTTTCATTAACACGAATAAATATTTGAATATTTTAAATAACAAATTTAATTTCCAGAGTTCCAAATTCGACTTTCAAGTTCGTATGAGAAATGATTGTACCGATAACCACAAATTATTGAGGATAAAATTAGGAAAAAGAGCAAAGATTTTAAAAAGATCATCAAGTAGTCCAGAACACCAACGAGTAATTTAAGAAACACAAAAATAAATAGGAACAGTAAATCACTGACATATACCTGGCCCTGGAACTGAGTTTTAATCAGCTAAAACCCAGTTTACCTAGTGGAAGTCAGCAGGAGAGAAATGACTACATAAAAAATCCAGTTCCTTTCTTTTGAAGACAACTGTTGTCATTCCTCACCCATCCTCTCTAAACATAAAAAAAAAAAAACAAGTTTACCTGTATAAACATATTCAGAGAAAGGAAGATGATTCTCTAGGGATAATTAAATTCTTACACTTGGCCCTTAATTTTCAGGTAACAGAAATCAAATGGTCTCAGGATGTCATCTGGATTAAGACTGATTGATAAAATATTTCATGAACATTCTTACTCCCTGTTTGACTTAAAGGTGAGAGCCCTTTTGCCTGTAAATTGGTGTCCAACAATGTGAATATCATTAAGGGCAGCAAAGGCAGTGATTAGAGCCTTCTCAGAATCTGTGGTGTTGCAGGACAACAGTAGTTGGCATCTCATTCCCACTCTGATTATTCTTAAGTATGTTCTGAATTCATTTAAATCTTTACATTTTTTTCACAAGATATAAACTGGAAAAAATTCATTGTCTCTTTTAGCTTTCTTCTACTCAGTGAGACTAACAATCTTGGATATCTCTACTAGTCACATTTGCCACCATATATTCATATTAAGCATAACTATTGGTTAACTATTGGTTACCAGTGCTATTTATAAAAAAGCAATGCTTTGGGCAATTCTGCAGGTTTCATTACACAAAAAGTCTTACAACAGTTTTTTTTTTAATTAATTTTTATTGTTGGTTGTTCAAAACATTACATAGTTCTTGATATATCATATTTCACACTTTGATTCAAGTGGGATATGAACTCCCATTTTTACCCTGTATACAGATTGCAGAATCACATCAGTTGCACATCCATTGATTTACATATTGCCATACTAGTGTCTGTTGTATTCTGCTGCCTTTCCTATCCTCTACTATCCCCCTCCCCCCTCCCCCCTCCCCTCCCCTCTTCTCTCTCTACCCCCTCTACTGTAATTCCTATCCTCTACTATCCTCCCTCCCCCCTCCCCTCCCCTCTTCTCTCTCTACCCCCTCTACTCATTTCTCCCCCTTATATTTTTCCCCCTTTTCCCTCACTTCCTCTTGTATGTAATTTTGTATACCCCTGAGGGTCTCCTTCCATTTCCATGCAGTTTCCCTTCTCTCTCCCTTTCCCTCCCACCTCTCATCCCTGTTTAATGTTAATCTTCTTCTCATGCTCTTCGTCCCTACTCTGTTCTTAATTACTCTCCTTATATCAAAGAAGACATTTGGCATTTGTTTTTAAGGGATTGGCTAGCTTCACTTAGCATAATCTGCTCTAATGCCATCCATTTCCCTGCAAATTCTATGATTTTGTCATTTTTTAATGCAGAGTAATACTCTATTGTGTATAAATGCCACATTTTTTTTTTTTTTATCCATTCGTCTATTGAAGGGCATCTAGGTTGGTTCCACAGTCTTGCTATTGTGAATTGTGCTGCTATGAACATGGATGTAGCAGTGTCCCTATAGTGTGCTTTTTTTAGGTCTTTAGGGAATACACCGAGTAGGGGAATAGCTGGGTCAAATGGTGGTTCCATTCCGAGCTTTCCAAGAAATCTCCATATTGCTTTCCAAATTGGCCGCACCAATTTGCAGTCCCACCAGCAATGTACAAGTGAACCCTTTTCCCCACATCCTCGCCAGCACTTGTTGTTGTTTGACTTCCTAATGGCTGCCAATCTTACTGGAGTGAGATGGTATCTTAGGGTGGTTTTGATTTGCATTTCTCTGACTGCTAGAGATGGTGAGCATTTTTTCATGTACTTGTTGATTGATTGTATGTCCTCCTCTGAGAAATGTCTGTTCAGGTCCTTGGCCTATTTGTTGATTAGGTTATTTGTTATCTTATTGTCTAATTTTTTGAGTTCTTTGTATATTCTGGATATTAGGGCTCTGTCTGAAGTGTGAGGAGTAAAGATTTGTTCCCAGGACGTAGGCTACCTATTTCCCTCTCTTATTGTTTCTTTTGCTGAGAAAAAACTTTTTAGTTTGAATAAGTCCCATTTGTACAACAGTTTTTTTGTTTTTTGTTTTTAAACAAGTTTGGCATAACTTCATTCAGTTTTTCCCAATATATTGTGCTATAATTAAGAATTGATTATGATAGCTTACAGAAATAAGTAATCATTGGAATAAAGAAAATGCTGTGACCTACTAAGTACAACTTAAATATCTCAATTCTAATAAGAATAAGAAAAACAATTCAAAGAAAATATTTCTATTCATAGGCAAAAGTAATGGTATTAAAAACAATTTATCAGTTGTGCTTTAGTCAAGCAAGACTAGATAATATATGACTACAACATTATCTATCATTGTGAGTTTTCAAGATAAATTATGTAATTTTAGAGCCCATGATTTTTATATGATCAAATTTCTAGGATGTAATTTAACAGAATGTTAGTGGTAAATATCAAAAGCAGCAAATGTAAAATAAGTAATTTAGAACCCCCACATAACATTTGCAAACATCTAGAGTATATCTATGTCTTGCCTTTTTTGAAATATGTGGCCACATTCTTCCTTGAAGATTGAACTAAATCAAACAAAGAAGAAAATATTTTTCCACAAACCACTAAAAACTGCAAGTTAATCCTTTGCTGAATGAATGTATTAGCTTTTCATCATTAAAACAAAACACCTGAGATAACCAACTAACGGGAGGAAAGATTTATTTTGACTCACTGCTTTAGTCCAAGGACAGCTGGCTTCATTGCTTTCAGGCCTAGGATAAAGCAAAAACATCCTGGCAGGGAGTATGTGGTGAAGAAAAACTGCTCATCTCATGGTACCTGAAAAAGGAGAGAGACAGGAAGGGGTGGGTCTTTAAAAGACACACAGCCCCATGACAAAAAGTGAACTTCCTTTCATTAGGCCCCACCACTTAAAGGTCCCACTACCTTCCAATACTGCCACAGTAAAAGCATCACTCCTTCAACACATGGGCCTTTGGAACACATTCTGAGTCCAAACTGTAGCAATGAACTGTTGGAGAAACAGACACGGAATAAAAACAATGTTCTGCAAATGTTTCCTTGTTGGTAGCACAGCCAGTCAAAAATAACTTATTTATCAGATTTAAAATCTTGCTGAAATTAAAAACTATTTGTCTCTCAGATCTATTAAGGACCAAAGACAAGATCTGAATTTTCTGTGAGATGGAATAAATGCATATAGTTAATCTCATGTTTTTTTTTAATGAGATTTACTGTTAGGGTTGAGGCAGAGAAAGGAAGCAATTATACCCAGCACCTCTATCTATGCTGATGTATCTAAATTGTCATTTACTAAGTTTTTACTTCAGTGTGAACTGTTTAGAAAGAGTGCTCTGAAGTTGGTAAAAGAGACAAGAAAGATGGCAAATATTTTTATTAGTTTTTTAATTATTTTTTACCACCCAATATTTATTTGGGGAACCACATTTTCCCCCACCTTTGATCCCATAAACACAGATGAATCTAGCTCAGTCCTTAATTCCTGGAGTGGAGCTCATGGTTTAGGATTAAGCTAATCAGAGTATGTTTTCAATCCATGGTAATCAGGTCAGAAATGTTCTTGTTTCTCAGTGGAACCAATAAAATACAATGAAACTTTGACTGAAATTTCCAGGGAAAATGAACTTCACCTGCTAGATTTAGTCTGGAGCTGAAGCCTTTTGCTTTCAGAAGAGAAAATTGTACCTAAGAACACAGATCTGTCAGCAGGACAGATGACAGGAGAAAAGGGTAAAGAAACTGACATATTTTGTCAAAGATATAGGGATACACCAATTCACACCAGAATAAACCTTGTTGAGGTAACCACTAATCCAAGGGATGTGCTCTAAGCCTGGAATTTTCTGTAAAGTTCCCCTAATGTTTCAGCTGGCAAAACCAAGTATAAACAAGGAACATTCACAGATTTACTAGATATAAAAGATTGATCACATGCTATCAAAAGCCAATCACACTAACCTTAAGCCATAATTTAGAAATTAGGCCAACCATGGTAAATTACAGAAGAAACTATATGAAAAGGAATCTGAATACATGGATATCCAGGAAACAAGCAAACAAGACAGTAAAAAGCAGTTATAGATTTAAGTACTGATAGTCAAGGCCAGCTTAGAGTACTAGCTCTCTCTATATTTACTTAGCAAGCATTATTAAGGTTAAAACGAATGACCAATAGTCACTTAATTTCCATGAATCAAAAGATGATACTGGGGAGTAAAATAATCAAATTACATTATGTGCATGCACAAATATATCATAATGAAACTCACTGTTCTGTATAATTTACATGGACCAATAAAAAAGAGATAATAATGGAGACATTTAAAAATCATAGTATCAATAATAATAAAGTCAATGATTAATTATTGGCCACCATTAATTTTTTGCTATGCCAGATACCATCTGTGGTTTATGTACATTATATCAGTTTATTTTTATTAGATCTCCATGACAACAATGTTCTCACATTTTATATATAGCCAGAATGTGAGGGGATGAGCTTTGAAGTTCATACTTCATAGGCAGAAACTGTTTCTCCATTATTCTCACCTCCTCTCTCCTGGCTATGCATCGGAATTATACATGCATGCTGTTGTGGTTTAGATGTGAGGCTTCCCCCAGAGCTCCTGTGTTAATGCAGGAATATTCAGAGGTGAAGAGAGAATATTCAGAGGTCTCAGAGGTTGTGAGAGCTATAACCTAATGAGTGCACTCCAGTTTGAATTGACTGGATGGTAATTGTAGGCAGGTGGGGCATGGTGGACGTGGGTCACCAGGGGCATCTTCCCTGAGGTCACTTCTTTCCTTCTCTATTTCCTGGTCACCATAAATGGATCAGGGCTCCTTCATAACACCTTCTGGCATGAGGTTCTGCCTCACTTTGGGCCTAGAGCTGTGGGATTGGTCCACAACCAACCAAATCTCTGAAACCATAAGCCAAAATTAACTTTTTTTCCTCTAAGTTATTTGTTATTGGATATTTTCGTCAGAGCAAGGAAAAGCTGACTAACACACATGCTTTTCTGGTCAGAGTTTGCAGTGCATCCACTATGAATGGAGATTATGCTTCCAAACCATTGGCCAATGGAAAGTGGATTGAAGTGACAGTGCCAGTTCTAGACCAAGAATTTCTGAACTACAACATGACATTGGTCTTCCTGGGAACATGCAGTCCTAAGATTTGTCATGGCAAGAATATGTTACAAATAGTGAAGACACAGACCTCAACTCAGAAAGCTGGAGTTGGGTTCAGCCTATCCTATCCTTGTCTGAATCTGCCAAACCACAAACATATGAGTATAAAATGAGTGTTTATTATTGTAAGCCATTGGGATTTTTAATTACTTTTCTAACAGAATAAAAGATGGACATTTTTTTGTCAAAGACATATGGACACACCTATTCATACCACAATAAACCTTGTTGAAGTAACCACTAATCCAAGGCAAAGTTAATTTTGGCTAACAGATGGGATCTGGAAAGTCTCGGCACCTGGTTGAGAGGAGCACTGGTCTTTATCCACTGATGCTCTGTGTGTCACCAATAAAGTGTAAATGCATCTATTATCAGGCACACATGACAGTGATTCAGGTTCCCATGCAGATGTACTCCAGAAAGAGGTGAGTCTTTATTGTCCAGGCAGATTAAATGTGAAATCCAGACTCTTTCACACTTTTTATTCTTTGCATCCATAGAATCCAAAACAATAAACCTAATTCATTTAGGTCTGGGCAAAGATCTGTTGATGCAACATTTACTAAATGCCTGGGCAATGCTTAGCCCAGAGGTAGCACTTAACCTGAAGAGACTATGCCTGGAGCAGTTATGTCTATTATCATTTGCTAAGGTCATTCCCAAACAATCTTAGCAAACAATTTTGACAATAGTGTCCTCCAAGTTAGTAAAGTGTGGGAAAAAATGTCCACAATGTAATTGCATGTGAACCAGAAGATACATTTAGGAAACCTCAATCAATTCCCAGCATTGGTTATTAAGGAAAATTTTTATTTCTTCCTTTTTTTCTATTGCTTCCTTCTTAAAATGTTGAAATAACATAAAATGAACACAAACATTAAGAGAGAATCAAGAATTTTTAATTGTAGCACAGAGAACTTTAACTCTTTACCTGCAGGGATATATAACTGAAGATTTTTAATGTGTGAATCCTTTGCAGAGAAAGATGTGAAGTAGAAGCAGCTATTCATATAGTGATAACAGCAAATATCCTTGCACCAGAAACTCAAGTTTCTCCTTGAAGATGATGTCAAGTGGATTTTACAGATTTATTTTATTTTAGTTCTACTGATTCCCTGATTTGACTTCAACAATAAAAATACAACAAGGGATAGGCTGTATTTTTGTTGATTTTAACCTATAGCTTAGTAAAATAAGATGATGTATCACAAAAAGTTCCAACAAAGGACTTAGGATCCTTGCATATCACCTCATGGGTCAGATCAGCAGGTGGTCACCCCACTGGCCTTTCTGGAAGTTGGACAGTATCATGCTTTTCTCTCTGACAAAGTTCAGTTCTAGGCCTGTTATTCTTGAAGTGAAGTCAAAATTTCAAGGGAGCAATAGGTGGAGCAGCAGTAGTGTAGCTCTGTGAGAGAATTTGCTATCAATCAGTACCGTGATAAACTCTTCCCATTAATCACTTAATCCATATGATCAGCCTATGATATTGTTTTTCCCTTGATTACACAGCCACTCGATTTTACAAATCCTATACCAAAGACTGTTCTGAAACACTTTACTTCTTTCCCCTCATTTAATTATCCTTTAAACATTTTTCTTCTATTTTATTTTTTGAATTTAAAAAAAATATTTTTTATTTGCTCTTGATTATATATGATTATATATGATTATCATATATATTATCATATATATATCATATTATATATGATTATATATGACAGTAGAATGTACTTTGACATATACATACGTGGAGTTTAAGTTTCCATTTTTGTGGTTGAACATGATGTGGAATTTCACTGGTGGTGTATTCATATATGAACATAGGAAGGTTATGTCCGATTCATTCTACTGTCCTTCCCATTTTCATCTGCCCTCTATTCCTTTTACTTCTACTGTCCAACCTGGTGAAACTCCACTTCTACCTCCCATGTCCCCGGCCTACTATGAGTCAGAATCCACATATCAGAGAAATCATTTGGTCTTTGTTTTTTGGAGGGATTGGATTGACTGCATCACTTTAGTAAGCTGATCTAAAGTCCTTTGAGTATATACTGAGAAGTGAGATAACTGCATCAAATGGTGAATCTATTCCAAATTTTCTGAGGAATCTCCATACTGCTTTCCAGAGTGGGTGTACCAATTTGGAGTCCCACCAGCAATCTATATGTGTGCCTTTTCCCCCCACACTCTTGCCAACATTTAATTTTGCTAATATTCTTGATAATTGCCATTCTGAATGGAGAGAGATGGAATTTCAGGTGTAGTTTTAATTTGCACTTCTCTAGTTGCTAGAAATGTTGAACATTTTTTCAAATATTTGTTGACCAATTATATTTCTTCTTCTGTGAGGTGTCTGTTCAGTTTCTTTGATTGGATTATTTGTGGGTTTTCTTTTTTGATATTAAGTTTTTTGAGTTCTTTGTATATCCTGAAGATTAATGCTCTAACTAAGGCATATGGTAAATTTTTTCTGCCATTCTGTAGGCTCTCTCTTTACATGCTTGACTGTTTCCTGTGCTGTGAAGAAGATTTTTAGTTTGATACCAACCCATTTATTGATCTTGATTTTATTTCTTGTGTTTTAGGAATCTTGTTGAGGAATTCAGTTCCTAAGCTGACAATAATGGAGATTTGGGCATACTCTTTCTTCTAGTAGGCATAGGGTCTCTATTCTAATGCCTAGGTTCTTGATCCACTTTGAGTTTTGTGTAGGGTGAGAAATAGTGGTCTAATTTCATTTTGTTACATATGTATTTCTAGTTTCCCCGGCACCATGACCTTAGAAGATGGAAAGACCTCCATGTACTACGATATTGTCAAGTGGTCATACTACCAAAAGCACTATACAGATTTAATGCAATTCCCACTAAGTTTCCAATGATGTTCATCATAGAAATAGTAAAAGTAGTCATTGAATTTATTTGGAAAAATTAGAGGTCCAGAATAGCCAAAGGAACCCTCAGTGAGGAAAGTGAACCAGGAAGCATCACAATACCAGACATTAAATTATACTACAAACAATAGCAACAAAAATGGCATGGTATTGGCACCAAAACAGACATGAAGACCAATGGTACAGAATAGAAGACAGAGACAAACCACATAATTTTTGAATTATTGATACATGCTTAATGCACTCAAGGTATACAATCTGATGATTTGATAAAATCTCAGAATTCACTGATGGATTGGACGTGGAATCTGTCAAAAGGAGAGGATTCAGAGATTTCTCTATGTGGTAAAATTTTAGCTACTGAATAACATGAGTTAAATAGCAGAACAGTAGTTCTTCAGTGTCAAGGTATGGCCATACTTAATACAAAAGGCCTCAATGGCCCAAGATAGGGAAAAGATAGATGAAAGTATAAGGATGCAGAGAGCAGGATGAAGAGATAGGAAAGACAGAAACTGACACCATGACTTATGTTCTTGACATTGGATTTGAAGAAAAGGTGCTTTGTTTTGTTTTGTTGTGTTGTGAGGCAACCCTTAAAAAGACTGAATAAATCCCTTTTGTGTAGAACTCAGTGAAACCTTATTAAAAGCAGCTTTAGAGATAGAAGTAAACTGGATGGCATAATTTCTGTGTGAAAGATGAATGGGATAACGTGGAAGAGAAGATTCTCTTCTGTTTTCTGCCATTTTCAGAAGTGCATTTAAGCTGAGAGTGGGCATGGGGTGTGTTGGCTACCTGAGACCCGATCCTGCAGATGCCTACCATAGTAGAGCCAGGAGCACAGGTTAGCAATCCCTTTAGAGATCACAACAGCATTTCATTATAAATCATCACTGATCACAAACCTTTGTTCTTCTCTGTGGGTACACAGGTTATTCTTATAAATCTTCTGAAGTTATTTGGAAACCACTGTTGGTGAGGACCATTGAGATCATAAGGGAGGGAGGTCAGAAAGAGAGATGCTCTGCCAAGGCTATGGAACTATTTTACCTTTGTGGCTCTGAAACTACTTCAAAACTTATCTTAAGCAACAAATATCAAGAAAATTAGCAATGCTCCCAAAATGATTTATTTAAAAGATAGCTCTATTGTAGATGCAGCAACTGATGTATTATTTAATAAGCCTTACACCACAGTTACAAATTTAATAAGATATTGCAATAGAAGGAGATACATTAATTAGTACCAGCTCTTCTTGATTTCATTTCTTAATTTATATTGATCAGTTTCTTAGGCAGTATTTTTAAATGGCTAGAAAGGGTATTAATGAGCACATTCATAATCAGGGGATGTCTGGGGATTTGTGTACAATCTAGGGTTTCATGTTTATCCTAAAAAAGATTTATAGAAATAAAGAAGACAAAAAAAGACATCATTCTAGCCAAACTGAGAATTTGTTTTTTACTCTTTGTAATATGAATACTTTTCCCCTTTGTCTTGTATTTCCTCTTTATTTTCCTGAGAGAAAACATTATGAAGAAAACACATTACTCAAAATGAGCCTGAGACTGAAAGAAAATAATAAAATCAAGTGATAGGTTACAAACGAGAAAAGACTCCAGAAAATGAAATATCTAAAGACAATGAAGATAAAAAGAATGTGTAAGGGCAGAAAAAAAGTAAAGGTAGTGGGAAAAAAGACATATAGATTCCATCACAGACAGGAATGAATTAGATGCCCCTAACAAAACTGGGCTTGCAGACAGATAAAAAGAAACTGGGAATTGCAGGCAGGGAGTGATAAGTAATACAGCCTATTCTTTCACAAAGCACAACCTGTATTTAGAGGGAACAGGTCATTAATATAGCTTATCCACTCCAGCATCATCAGGAGGAATCAACCCAACAAAATACAAGTCCAGCATTTGTGCAGTTGGCTTTGAGTCTCATAATAAAGCCAACATGTGGAAAGAGCTCAGGAGTGAGAAACAGGACACCTAGAATCCAATTCCAAATTGGTTAGAACTCACTGATGTCCTTTAGGAAGTCTCCAGGGCTCAACTTTATCATCTGCAAAATGGAAGAATCAGGAAAAATGATTTCTAAGATCCCCATGTCGAGTGTTTAATCACTTATACAATATCTTCCATTAAATCCTGGTATTTGAGCTCAAAATGATAGAAGGATAGATTGATGAATTTCAGATATTTACATCAGCCATTTCTATTTCTCTTCATTTATATTCCTGGAGAGAATTATTTAATTGATTTTTTTATTGGTGCATTATGATTAGACTTACTGGTGGGATTCATTGTGACATACTCGTACATGCACATGACATCATTTGCTTAATTTCATTATTCAGTACCTGCCCCACACTTCCCTCCTCCCTACTCATAGTCCCCTTCCTCTACTCTCTGGGGAGCAGCTTTTAAGAGTTTTTCAAACATATGTTCATTTCTTATTAATGTGGCATCTTTCAAGTCTAATGATTTATTAAATCACATCAGTCTGGAAACACCCATAAAGAAAATAACCATTATTTTCCCCTGCAGTTTAGAATAGCATCATGAGATAGAATCACCACTTACAAAAGTATATGTATGAAACTTCAGAGTCTTCCAGAACTGGAATTTCTTTACTTAAGCAAATGCTAGTACTGATAGATCTGGGTAAAAAATAATAATAATGCTTATTTCATAGAGGAATATCAACGCTTTGCAAACATTTAACTTTTTCAGTACATTTAAAATACACTGCATTTTAGAAAAATTCAGTTTACTTGTAACTTTTGTATTCCATCAGATATTTTAAAAATCTATACTTTACACCCACATATTTTACTAAAATTACTTACACCTATCACTGGGAGGCATTTAATTTAAAAAGACAATGACTTGTTTACATGGCTAAAATGCTAGCAAACATATGATAATGTTGCATTAGAATGGGAAGGATCTGGAAATCGATTTGTCATTAATTAGTTTTATTATTATTTGATGCAGTTTTTTCAGTGAAAAATGCATTAGCAAATCCATGTTTCCACAAGAGGCCAGGTCCCCTCTTCCTATATCCAGTAACTATCACCCTACAATTAATTGAGGTGCTTCAAAAATTGTGATATACAATGTGCTACATACAGGATATACAGAATAATTTTAAGCGTTGACAGAACTAAAAGTTTATACTGATTACATTTAAACACTGAGGATTTTTTTTAAATGTCAGAACTTAGAAATATAATCAACATCCATAAATCAAATGTGTTTCTAAACAACAGTGATGAATCCTCCGAAAGAGAAATTAGAAAAACTACCCCTTCGAAATTGCTTCAAAAAATAAAATACTTGAGAATCAATCTAACAAAAAAAAAGGTGAAAGATCTCTACAATGAAAACTACAAAACACTAAAGAAAGAATTTGAAGAAGACCTTAGAAGATGGAAAGATCTCCCATGCTCTTGGATAGGCAGAATTAATATTGTCAAAATGGCCACACTATCACAAGTGTTATACAGATGTAATGCAAGTCCTATTAAAATTCCAATGACATTCTTCATAAAACTAGAAAAAAACATCATGAAATTCATTTGGAAAAATAAGAAACCCATGAAAAACAAGCCTCTACCTCAGAGCAAAGCCTGTCCAAAGAAGGGACATCACTTTTGTCCTTGGAAAAACCCACAGAGCACACCTAGGCACATTCCCACTCTGCTAAGTTGTTTATCTACAAATAACAGGAAAGATCTGTTGCGCCAGGTGTCCCTGACTCAGTCAGGCTAGGTGGGGACCCATAGCAATCCCCTAGCAGCCACCAATCAGCATGAGACAGGGAAATACCTGGGATGCCAGATGACCCTCCCAGTAGTTTATGGTGGTTGATAACGTGTTGGGAAACCATGTAGTTCAGCACCAACACCCCTCTTGGCTTAAACCAATCAGTTCAAACGAATACCCCTTTTGTACTGACCAATCACCCCTACCCAACTTGTTCTCGCCAGTGAATGTGCTAATCATGTTTTAGAGTTGTTATTTGATTTTCCCGCAGTGTGTGATGATTTACTAAGAGATGCTATGATGAATGTGAAGTCCCTGCCTTCTCCAAAGAAATGTATAAAACTGCTGCAAACCCTGGGCTCGGGGCCTCTCAGCATCACCAGTTGCTGTGTGTGCGCTCGGAGGACCCAGCTAGCTTGCAATAAACACCTCTTTGCTGTTTACATCGATCTTGGTCTCTGGTGGTCTTTTGGGGGTCCCGAATTCAAGCATAACACCCAGAATAGCCAAAACAAGCTTAGCAAGAAAAGTGAAGCAGGAGGCATCACAATACCAGATCTTAAACCATCCTACAGAGCCATAGTGAAAAAAGAAAAAAAAAAAAAAAAAGGACGGTGTATTGGCACCAAAACAGACACGTAAATCAATGGTACAGAATGCATAAATACAGTTATCTCATACTAGACAAAGGCACCAAGAACATTCACTGGAGAAGAGATAGTCTCTTCAACAAATAATGCTGGGAAAACTGGAAATCTGTATGTAGCAAAAACTCCTATCTCTCATCCTGCAGAAAAATCAACTCAAAGTGGATCAAAGACTTAGGCACTAGAACAGAGACCCTGCACTGAACAGAAGAAAAGGTATGCCCAAATCTCTACCATGTTGACTTAGGAACTAACTTCTTTAACCAGACTCCTAAAGTCCAAGAAGTAAAATCAAGAATCAATCAATGGGATGAAATCAAACTGAAAAGCTTCTTCTCAACAAAGGAAACAATCAAAAACTTAAAGAGAGAGCCTACAGAATGGGAGAAAATCTTTACCACATGCACCTCAGATAGAGCATTAACCTCCAAAATATATAAAGAATTCAAAAAACTCAACACTACAAAAACAAATAACCCAATCAATAAATGGCAAAGGAACTCTGTAGACACTTCATGGAAGAAGAAAAACAACTGATCAACAAGTGTATTAAAAAATGGTTCAACATCCTTAGCAATTAAAGAAATACAAATTAAAACTACACTGACATTCCATCTCACTCCATTCAGATTGGCAATTATCAACAAATCAAGCAACAGTAAATGTTGGCAAGGCTGTGGGGGGAAATGGTACACTCATATGTTGTAGGATTTGACTGCAAATTGGTGCAACCATTCTGGACAACAGTATGGAGATTCCTCAGAAAACTTGGAATGGAACCATGATTTGACCCAGCTATCTCACTCCTCAGTATATACCCAAAGAACTTAAAATTAGCATACTACAGTGATGCCGCCACAGCAAGATTTATAGCAGCTCAATTCACAATTCTATGGAACCAACCTAGATGCCCTTCAACAGATAAATATATATATATATATATATATATATATATATATATATATATATATATCACTATATATACACAATAGAATATTACTCAGCCTTAAAGAAGAATGAAATTATGGCATTTGCTTGTAAATGGATGGAACTGGATAATATCATGGTAAGTGAAAAAAGACAAATGTTTTCTCTGATATGCGGATGCTAATTCACATATTAGGGAATTAAGGTCTAAGGAAAAATAGAAGTACTTTGGATTAGACAAATGGGAGTGAAGGGAGGGGAGGGGTTTTGGGGGTAGGAAGGATAGTAGAAAGAATTGGAGATTATTACCCTATGTGAGTGTGTGTGTGTGTGTGTGTGTGTGTGTGTGTGTGTGGTGTATATATATATATATATATATATATATATATATATATATATATATATATAACCAATGTGATTCTATAACATGTACAATCATTTATATAATGTGTCAAAATGCATTCTTCTCTCATGTATAACTAATTGGAACATATTAAAAAAGAAACTAAATATTCTGTTATCTGGGAAATTCACCTATTACCACTACTACCTACCAATCCAACTCAAGAAAGCCAGATACATTATTTTGCATTATTTCTTTTAAACTTCAGTCCAAACTCTCTACTTTTAATAATAATGGTTTGATGATTACATGGATCTTGAAGACATTACTGACCTTAAATCTAATCAGACACTCCATCTGTAGGAAAAATTGATAGAGGAAATAATCACAGATGGGTACAAATAATGACACACAATGCTACATATAATATATATATGTGTATATATATATATATATATATATATATATATATATACACACACACACACACATAAAATTTGAGAATTATGAATACATTTTTTAAAAGTATAAGTAACTCATATATCAAAACACTAAGAGGAGAAATAGATATAAATATAATTAATTACATTCATAGTACATAATATTATGTAAAAATTTTTTTCTCAAATAACAAATTAAAAGATGACCAGAAAATAATGTTTAAGGAGATAGAAAAATTGCAAGTGTATGAAAAGCATTGTTGCATTGTTGTTATTTTCTTTACAACTGCATATGAAGTAAAAATCTGGAATACCATACAGCAAAATGTAAACAGAGGTTACACAATTTTGAGATTATAGCTCCTTTTATTTTCTTCATTTTACAAAGTATGTAGCTTTTTTAAAAAAATAAAGATGCATACATTTCAAAATAGATAGTTTAAAATGTATGGATTACTGTGAATAATTTCAAGATGAAAAAGTTTCTGTTCTTGAGTAAAATGTCTTTAACTCTAAATGTGTTAATCAATGTGTCCCCGATGTGGGATGACTTTGAATGCAGTACCAACATCACTAAGCCCTAGAAATCCTGGTCATGCTGTTCCCCCACTGTTCAACTTCCTCATCTCCAAGAAAGGACATTCTAGCTAACATCTCCAGACCCTGTAGCTAAAAACCTTTTAAATGTAGTGGGATTGATTCACCTACCCAACAATTACAATTCATTCTCCTCTTTCTTTGCAGGAAAACAAAAAAAAAACAGGAATAATATACAATATAGAAAATTTTGTTGTAATTTAAATAATTAAGGTGCAGTTTAGAAACTATCTTTAAAAACTCATCTGGACTATTTCTACTTTAATAAACATGTAAATTGTTTTTCCTTATATATTTAAAAGATCAAGCTCTACATAAAATTTTACACATCTAGATTAAAGAGGAAACAATTTGAAGATAATATAAAGTTACCTTTTAGAATGTGATTTTTTTTAAAAAAAGACAAAACAAATAAGCAAAACTACCACCTCTAAATAACAAGTAGTCTATGCTTTTTAAAAATACACATTGAAATACACTGGAACTCTACTACTCAATTTTACTGTGGACCTTAAAATGCTCTAAAAATTAAAACCTATTAAAAATAATAGCATTGGTCAAACTGTGAATCTTTGTGATTTTTTTTGTGTGTGTGTGACTTAATTCTGTTCTTGATGAAAAGTCTAATAGTTAAAGCATTTAATTCATTGGCAAGACCTCCGTTTTCTGCCTATGTGTATAAAGGCTGAGTCTATCTGCTTGAATAGCACTCTTCTGTAGATCTCAACTGTATTATTCAAGCAGCTCAAACACATTATCTGGCTAAGACAAAAGTATACTTTTGTGTTTTAGTTTCAACGCGTGCGCATGTACACACACACACACACACACACACACACACACAGTTTATCTTTCATAGGAAACAAAATTCAACTTGAAATAGATCCTGAAGTTGAGGTCATGTACCTTTCACTTGATCAGTCCTTTTCCCCATTCTCCATTGGTATTAAATATCTAAAACTCAAGAACCAACTTGATATAATCAATGAGAACAAGAGTAGTTCTTTTAAGCCTAGCGTGAACAGATTTGAAGAAGATCATAGGATAGGTCAGAAAAGGGTAGGGCAGAGGAACATCTCAATGTGTCACATTCACAAGGATTTCAAGATTTAGAGCTGTTACATAGCTTGCCTTTCTCACCACCAGTTTTTTTCTGAACAGGAAAAATTGAAATAAAAGTCATGTCTAAGAAGTGGAAAGAGCACAGAAAACGTAGCGACAGCATCTCCTCCTCCTTCTTCTTTTTCTTTTTCTCCTTTTTATTTTTCCCCTCTTCCTCCTCTTCTTCCTCCTACTGCTGCTTCTTCTCTCTCTCTCTTTCTCTCTGGCTATTAGTTACCATGTTGGACAGTTCATTTCTGGGATATAAACTCTCAAGGCAGCAATATTTCTGTCTCATCATACCTTTTCTAGGTGGGACATTATGTGGAAAGGGGAATGCTGTTTGCATTGGTACCTATGCTATTAAAAACCAGTGGTCCTTAGTGTTTTCAAATCTGTTTCCTCAATAATGCCAGCTTCTCAGGATCATGGTGAACCATGCATGAGTTATGATTCTGCAGTGCTTAACAAAGTATAGAAGAGATGAAGTTCTCAGAAATGTCATGTAAAACTAGAAATATTTAGAATGCGGATGTTATAAAGTAAGATAGTAATCCCAGTGGTGTTTCTTGTGGTCATGGCAGTTATAGTGGAGAACACAGGTGCAGAAATGGCAGGAATGAGAGTATGTCCAGCAGTCATTACTTACTGATTGCGTGATGTTTCTGAAAGTCAAGAGAGGACTAATCCCATTGTGCCGTATATCAGGGGCCAGTGAACTACAGTCCATCTCCAGGTTTTATATGCCCTGAGAATTGAGAACACTTCATATATTTTAATGGTTACATCTTAAATGATTATATTAGTACTTAAAAATATCCTTAACTTTGCAGTTTGGTTAATGAAGTCCAAAATACTATCTATATAATCCTATAAAGAAAAAAATTGTCCACCTATATTCTTAATTACCAAAAGCCACCTAGGACACCCTTAATCTCTTGTCCATGTATTCCTCATATTGAAACTGAGGGTAATCTGAAAAAAAAAAAAAATCTCCCCGTCTTCACTTAATCCTAGTTGCTTGCTTTTGGTTGACCTTTAAAAATCACTAATTTTGGAGGTCATGCAGCAAATAAATAAATTAGTAGTCACCCACTAGCCTTGCTGTAGGAACCACCTCTGATGTATAGGTCGTGATGATACCAGTTGCCTAGGTTCTTTTTCAGGATCTTGAAGGCTAATTTGCTAGAATTTCTGATTCTTAGGCCTGTGCAAGAATCCAATGGGTGACCTTTTGACAGCAGAGGAACCAAAACTAACGCCAACATTTTCTGAACATGTATCCCATGAAAAGCCATGAGTTTGAATTACACATGTGCATAACACTGATTAATTCATCTCCAATCACTTCCCCCATGCTCTTGGATAGAGAATCACCCTGTTCCTCTATCCCATGGATACCCTAGGAGGCAGAGTTGAGCCTGGATCTCCTGTCTCCATACCTTGGTTGCCTTTGGAATAAACACTCTCTTACAAAACTCTTGTTTCAGTGATGGGCATATAGTAAAGTGGGCGAAACGAGCCTCATCTGGTAACAATTTATCCTAATCTGATCCAATTTAACCTCTTCTGGATGTTCATACTTCCAGAAAATATCCCCTAAGTTTTCCTTGTTTTCTCACCTTCTGAAGACAGATTCCTCTGGGATTGTTTAGCCCTTCCACACAGCTAGTACATTTATTAAATGAGAAATAAAATCTTCCTTGCTCTTCACTTCCAGACTATTCTCCTTCCTGAAGATTACAAGTTGTTTTGGAATTCATACCATCAAGTTAAATATACTAATTAAGATCTCATATTGAGTGGAATAAGCTAATCCCCCCCAAAACAAAAGGCAAATGTCCTCTCTGATATGTGGAAACTAACCTACAATAAGTGGTGGTGGGAGGACAGGAATTCCGACGATTAGACAAAGGGGAACAAAGGAAAGGGAAGGGAATAGGAATAAGAAAGACAGTGGAATGAATCTGATATAACTTTCCTGTGTACATATATAAATACACCACAGTGAATCCCAGCATCATGTACATCCACAAGACTGGGGCTCTAATTGGAATAAGATGTATTCCATGCATATACAGTTTTATCAATTGGACTCTACTGTCTTGTATAACTAAAAAGAACCAGTGAAAAATAAATTTAAAAAAGAAAATAAATGATGGCAATAATTATTATAAATAACCCACTCAGTATCTTATTGGCCTAAAACAGCAAAGTTTTATTTCTTATTCACCTCATCTGTCCATCTCTGGTCAGTGGAAAACTTTTCTCGACATCACTCTCCTGTAGAGATCGTGTAAACAGAACCTGCATCTTCTTGTTTTCCCTGACAAAGAGAAGGAGACATGAAGAATCCTTTGCTGTTCTTGATGATAGCCTTTCAGAAGTGACATTTCACGCTCACATTAATTGACCTAAGCAATTCATATAAACAGGAATAACTTGCTAACGGTATTTCTATGACTTGAAAAAAGAAAATGAAAAAAAAAATATTTCGAAACTTTACTAACTCCTATCCTCTGCTACTTAGTGTCTGTTCTTATTCTGCCACCATATGTGAATCTCAGGGTCATTTTCTCTGACCCCTTGAAATTTTAGTCTATGGATCATCTCCCTATCTTTCTAGCAGTTTTTTATTCCAATTCGCAATGGCATTAATCATCACATGAATTATCTTTCCACTATTTACTAATCAGTTGACTTTATTACCATACTACCTCAGTCAGCTACCCATGGTCATAAACTAGACCTTGAAATTCTTATAGGCCAGTCATCCATGATCTAAAGACAGGACATCCTCCTACAAACACCTCCCAAATTTCCATCTCAGCTCTTTTTGTCTCCCAACACTAATGTTCTCCCATCTGATACCTTCATTCCTGTGACCCTACCAAATCTTTCACCCCCTTGATGTCTTCATTTCTTTCTCTATTATTCTCATATTTCATAGTCCATCATTATAATCATGACCATACACACTGTATCAGCTCTCTTATCTCTCTTTCACTCTTTCTTACTCATTTAGCAAAATGTATCTCAGATTAAATATTGATCTTCTCCTGCTCCATACCTGGATGCAAACAGCTAAGTGAGCTTGGAAGAACACACAACCTTGATGTCTAATCTCACATTAAATTCATGATCGTGAATTTCAAGTGGATCCTTAGAACTTCCCAAATATATAGAATAGTCCCATCATCCGTATTTTGTGACTTTTTCTTAGGTCCTTGCTACTCAGCGTTTGGTCCCAGGGCCAGCATTTTAGGCACTGCTTCATGGTTGTTATTATAAATGTAGAATCACAGACTGCACCTAGGTTCAAAGTGTCAGAATCTGCATTGTATCAAGACACTCAGGTGATTCATAAATAAATTCCACGAAACTTCATTCTGGATAACTGTTCCACATTGACTGTACATGCTCTTCCTCCCTTGAGGATTCCTGCTTGTCTAACTTCTAACATTAGGATGGTTCAGGGCTCAGTCTTCAGAACTGTCCTCCATGTCAACACCTTAGTTTAGATCATCTAGTCCCATCCCTTTCAATGCTTTGTAGAACTGCCATAGCCACGTGTGTATCCAGTCACATTCTCTCCCCGACACTTCATACTTTTCTCCATAATTGTCTCATACTATGTATCTACACTGGGATGTTGAAGAGCTTCCTCAAATTAAACACATAAAAAACAAAATTCTTCAATCTCTGTCCATCCCTCCCCAATCTTCAATCTACTCCCTCAGGATTCTCTGTCTCAGGAAAGACAATCTCATTCTTCATGTTTATTAAAACCCAAATCTTGTCATGGGTTGCTGACTCTTCTCTCCTTTGTGCCTTACCTCCTGTCCATCAAAAACTCCAACTGGCTGCATTTAATTATCTCCACAATCTGATCTTTCCTCACTTTCTTCATTGTTACCATCCTAGTTAGACCATCATTATCCTTCAGATGAATTACAATGAAAACTCCCTTATGTGGTCCTCCTTTATACTTCATGGCCCCTGGACAACCTACTTATTCACTTTGTAGCTAAAGTAATCTCTTTGACATGAATCAGATCAATTCCTTTCCTTAGAATTTTCTAATGGCTTCTCATTCTCACTCAGAGGAAAATATTTTTTTTTCCATGAATCACAAGGTGCTGGCTTGACCTTCATTTTCTGCCTTCTATTCCTATGATTTCTTGCCTTGTTCCTTCCTCTCCAGTCACTTTGTCCTTTTTGTACACTCAACTAAAGGACTAGAGTCCTTGAAACTTCTATTTGGAATATTCTTCTCTCAGATACTTTATGACTAATTTCCTCCTCTTCTGATAAACTCCTTGCTTCACCACCAAAAGATCCAAAATTCATATATTTCTATGACTTCAGTTCTTGTATTCTATATTTACTTCTTATAACATTTAGCCCTACCCTGTTTGTCTGTGTGTGTATTGCTGTGTGCTATGCTTGGCACATAATAGGTACTCAATATATATGAACTTTGTTAGTATATAAATAAATAATGGGCCTAGTCATGGTATTCCTGCAGATATTTTGGTGAAACTTTAAAAAATAAAGTAGCATGTGACTTATTATTTTACATGTTACTATTTTATAAATATTAGAAAATAGAGAAGAAACATATTTAGGAAAATGATACTAAGCCTATCACTTATTAATGTTTATTAATTAGAATTAATTATTTGCATTTTGATGTATCTTATTCACTTCCAATGTACTACAAATATATTTTATGTGTGTACACCCAAAATTGATGTTCTGTGCATAATATTCTATCCTGCCTTTCCATCTACATTTTATACAAATTTTAAGTAAAAATACTTGAACAGCCTTATAATGACTCCATCTTATAAGCACCATAATTTACTTAACCATTCTTTACTATTAGATATTCAGTTTTAAGTTATTTAGCTCTTTCTACATTTCTAAATTTATAGTATTTTAATAGTGAAACTGCCTAGTACATAGATCTTTATTCATACATCTATTAAAATATTTAAGAGAAATTACAATAGGCTAAATTACTGAGTCAAATAGAATATTGAAAGACCTTTGATGAATGCCCTGGCCTTTATAAAATTTGTAGTAATCAAAATTCTTTTAAGTACAACTTATATAATATCACACCATCTATAGTCCAAAACTCTTCTTTTATTAAAAAATCACCGATATACATGAAAACGATATTTTGTTATTGTTTTAATGAAAATGTCTTCCTCAGTAATATAGTTGGTTAGTTTTCCATGTATTTGAGACTAATTCTTACTTCCATGTTCTGTCCAATATTCCTGATGCTCAACACATCATGGAGATACAAATCCTGCCTCAGCATTAAGAAAGAAATCATTTAATGTTTATTAATTAGAACTGGTCTTTTGCCAAGTAACTTATCACATTTTTGAAAAATGTTGACCTGACCCAATGCTGTCTTGCAGTTGACCCAGGAAATATCTAATTAAGGGAGTATATATTGATGGTAAATAAGCCAGACCATAATTTATAATGACTTTATTTCAGGAATTGTTTGCCTATGGGAAAAGAATCCT
This sequence comes from Callospermophilus lateralis, assembly GCF_048772815.1. Taxonomy (NCBI): domain Eukaryota; kingdom Metazoa; phylum Chordata; class Mammalia; order Rodentia; family Sciuridae; genus Callospermophilus; species Callospermophilus lateralis. Next base: position 103,827,530 of record NC_135313.1, on the reverse strand, counting down.
TCTCTGTGAATTCAAAGTGTCACTACCAGAATCTTCAAATAAACCCAGATAAATTAGAAAAATAATTTTATATCTCAGCTTTTCCAAGAGAACAAACTAAAAGAACAATTTAGACACATACATAATAAACTGTTACTTATTCCAATGTGATTTGCAGGCCACTGTTAAATTTTTCCCTCAAAAACAACACCAAAAAAACTACATTTAACTTTCCTTGCACAGTATCTTAAATTTCACCATTATGGAGACCCTTTGGCTAATGAATCCCAAAGTTTTCAGATGCATCTATGTACCCATTAGTGACATTAACACATTAGGTTCTTTTAATTCACTTTCAACCAGGTCTTTTTGGCCCATCTCTGATGGAAATTTATAGCAGAAGTTAAAGGTTGTAAGGAAAGATACATCAGAATATAAAACATTACTCTAAGAAGGGTAGGTTTTAGTGAGAGTTCAAATTTAAGGCTGAGAAGTTGGAAGTATATTCAGATTAATAATACCTTGGAAAGTAAACTGGTAACATCTGTTTAAATGGCTGTATTAAAGAGATTCTCTGGGACAGATCTAGTGGGAAATGATACAGCCAAGAAATGAAAACTTGAATCATGGGCAGGGGAGGAAGCAGTAACATTACAGTTGCTCTATGTTCAGTTGCACGAGGGCAGCACTTTGCAAACAAGCATGTGCACTAATGTCCTGGGGGGGGGCGTTACTGAAACACAAATTATTGGACCCCAAAGTGGGCTTCTGACTAAGCAGGTCTGGGGGCAACTTGATTATCTGCTGGTGATATTGATATTGCTAGCCTGGGACTACACTTTAAGAATAACTAGTCTGCACTGTTGGACGCCATCACCTTATGTTGAGACTAGGAGAACATATAGTTGACAAGCCTATTACCTTGAACTCTTTGATGCAAATTGGACACTTTCATCCTGTTCTTGGATCAATAAAGTAGAAAGCCCCATATAGTAATATAATTATGATATAGCACAAAGAGCTCTGAAATGTTTTACAGAAATTCTTGGACTACATTTGCCAGATTTAGCAAAATAAAAGTAAGTCTATAAAAGTATAGCTAATGAATCTCACCAATGTGTACATCGACAAGAAATTAATTTGAAAAAGTAACTACTGGTAAATAGCAGAAAGATCGGTAGAAAGAAGGGAGCAGAGAGTGAGGGAAGCGGAGAGAAGAAGAGGTACTGGAGACTGGATTAGAACAAGATATATTCCATGCTTTTATAATTATGTCAAAATGGATTCTACTGTCATGTATAACTAAAAAGAACCAATAAATAAAAATAAATAAATAGATAAAATTATATCTAGCTATATATCTATATAGATAAAATTATATCTAGCTATATATCTATATAACTACAGGCAGGGGAGGATTGTAAGAGAATAAACATGAATAGAGTAAAATAGTAAATATTTATTGATATATTTCATATAGATATGCATATCTAGATAAATAGATATAGATAGATATGTATATAGAGATATATCTAGAAGATAAATTTTATTCTGAGTATGTGCCATGCAATATTTTACAATATTTAACTGAAATTCAAATTTCATGAATCATTCTGCATTTTGCCTGTCAAATCTATCTGTCTCTGACTTAAGCAATGTGAGAAAGCCTCTGGAAAAATAGAGGCCAATGATTCCATGGCCTTAATCAGAGCTATAGAGAGACTATAACAATGATTTCAGAAACACAATAGGGCTGAATATGAGTACTCTGAATCTCTCTCTCCAAAATAAATGGTATTCAGTTCTGTTTAGCAGGATGATATAGTAATAAGGCCATGAGAGACAGTGGCCCGTAATTCAGTAGAAAGAACAAAAGAAATAAAGTGATTGGGACTAAATCCATGCCACACCTCCGGCACTCCATCACCTTGACCATGTTCTATAGTAGTGTTAAGAAATCCAAGTAGCAGAATAAGGGAACAGTGGGAAGCTGAAAGCATTCCCTATTATGAGCCTACATTATCCTACACACAGTATGCAAAACTCTAGGTACTTTTAAAAAAATGAATATACCACTGTGAGACTCACCTTCATATATCTCCACAAGACACTAATTAAAAAATAACTATAAATGAATAAAAGAAAGGTCAGTAGAGCAAAGAAAAGGGAACAGGGGGAAGGAAAAGGAGAAGTACTGGGGACTGAATTAGAGCAAATTATATCCCATGCTTGGATAATTATGTCAAATGAACACTAATATTAGGTATAACTAAAATGAACTAATAAAAATTTAAGGTTCAAATCTGCATCATGTTTGAATAGGCCCTGACTTCCCTAATGAGACCCCCTAAAGCACAAGAAATAAAATCAAGAATTAATAAATGGAATGGATTCAAAACTAAAGAGCTCCTTCTCAGCAAAAGAAACAATCAATGAGGTGAAGAGAGAGCCTACATTTGGGGAGCAAGTTTTTGCCACACACACATCAGATAGAGCACTAATCTCCAGGATATATAAAGAATTCAAGAAACTTAACACCAAAACAACAACAACAACAACAACAAATAACTCAATCAATAAATTGGCTAAGGAGCTGAACTGTGAAACTGTGGTATAAAAAAATGTTTAATATCTCTAGTAATTAGAGAAATGCAAGTCAAAACTACTCAGATTTCATCTCATGCCATTCAAAATGGCAGCTATCAATAATACAAATAACAATGAATGTTAGCAAGGATGTGGGGGAAAAGGCCCACTCATACACTGCTGGTGGGACTGCAAATTGTGCAACCAATCTGGAAAGCAGTATGGAGATTCCTTAGACAACTTGGAATGGAACCACCATTTGAACCAGCTATCCCACTCCTCAGTCTATACCCAAAGGACTTTCAGCATACTATCATGGCACAGCCACATCAATGTTCATAGCAGCTCAATTCACAATAGCTAAACTGTGGAAGCAATACAGGTGCCTTTTAATAGATGAATGGATAAGAAACTGTGGTGTATATACACAATGGAATATTGCTCAGCAGTAAAAGAGAATAAAATCATGACATTTTCAGGTGAAGGAATGGAGTTGGAAAACATCACGCTAAGTGAAGTAAGTCAATCCCCCAAAACCAAAGGCTGAATGTTCTCTCAGCATCCACTCTGATAAGTGGATGCTGATCCATAATAGGGAGGTGAGGAGGCATGGGAAAAATGGAGGAACTTTGTTGGGCAAAGGGGAGGGAGGATGCATAGGGGCAGGAAAGATGGTGGAATGAGATGGACAACATTATTCTATATACATGTGTGACTGCACATATGGTGTGACACTACATCGTGTACAACCATAGAAATGTAAAGTTATGCTGCAATTATATACAATGAATCAAAATGCATTCTGCTGTCATATATACCCGATTTAAATTAATTACTTAATTAATTAAAAAAGAAAAGGAAATGAGAGAAAGGAGGAGAAAAAGGGGCAAGGTAAGTTTATCCCAAAAATTCATAACTGAAGTGGCTGTACCTCCTACAGAACTGAAGAAACAAAGGTGTGCCATGCTCCCAGGCCCATGGTCACCGCCCATTGGAAATATTGTCATTGGATCTGAACTACTCCATCTGGAACCAAGGACACAATCTGTGGTAGTTGTTGTTCCTGTCTTCTCTGCTTTTGGAGTAATAAGCACTGCTACCTTAGTAAGCACTGACAGAAACTGAAACAGAATTACTTTTTTTCTCCTTCTAATTTCATTTTAATATTTAGCATTGACTGGTCATGACAGGAAGCCAGCAAGCAGGGGAATTTGGTCTCTAGCCCTAGGAGGCAGGGAAAGAATATAAAAGAGTAACATGAGGCTAAGAGAATATAAACACCATTTGGCACAGTGTATTCTCTGCAACTCATTTCCCTACCTCCATTTCTCCCACATTTAAGTTTTCAAACAATAATCTTCAAAACATTGGATTTCTAGTCCACAAAAAATGTTATTTTATAAATATGAAAAGAAGTCATTCATTCCTCCCAACACGAGCACATATGTAGTCAAATAACTGATCCTACTATGTTAATTCCACTTATAGTTTAGTTACAAGCCCATTTAGATATATCATTACCTAAAATTAGATTATACTTCACCTTTCATAATATAGTAAGAAAAATAATATATAAATTACATTAATATTATATTATAAAATATATATAATATCTAAAATATACATATATGCATGCACATGTAGACACACACACATATATATATCAGACAAGCAAATAGGAAAAATACAAGTACTCACTACTGACCTTATTTTTGTAACTAGCCATGAGGACATAGTTGATTCTTATGACTTGCAAAGTCTATGATCTCTTCCATATTCCTCTACCCCAGCCAATGCACCAGCCAGTTAGTGTTTGTTAACTGTACATTATGCTAAATGTTTATTTCTGAAGGTTCTGATTACATATTGTCCCTGCTTTTATTGGGTTTATGTCACCATCTGGTAAGGCTTAGTACTATACACAGAAGTATTCAGACACAACCGAGAGAATTTCCTGGGTATATTAGTTCTTTCTACCTCTCTTGTGCAGCAACATCCTATTTCCACTTCTTTCAAAGAAAGTAAATGACAGCCCATATAGTGATCCTATCGCCTTCCTCTTCATTCAATGACATGAAGAATTCAAAATAACCAGGTAGGATTCTCAACTTCACTTCTACTGAAAGTAATATTATGATCCTTACAAGTCTGCCTCCAGGGACCTAATATACCTAAACCAGAAAATCCTCCAATTGTAGGAATGAGAAGCCATCATTTGTTTGTTGTTGCAGGAATAAGGGACAGCAGCCACTTTAATTCCACTGTTGACTTCTAGGCTCCTGTGTTCTTGCTGTGAGGGAAAAATATGATATATTCAACAAAGGTTCAAAACATCTGTCTTACCCTATAGTAGATCATCAGTCCAAACTCACAAAGGGCTGTCTACACTGGTGTTGAGTGACTCTTCCAGCCCATTCTTTCATTCCATAAGGCCAGCTGGCTCAGAATGACATGCTGCAGGGTATGCACAGTGACTTCCATACAGCAGGGGGACTGCCATCTGACTGCCTTTCTCATACAATTTATTTCTGTGCTGAAGATCTGACTGAGCCCATTCTCCTACGTAACACTGTTGTTTCATACTAAAACACCAGTGCCACCACCATTTCTACTGCCATCACTCCGGGGAGATGCCTTCTTTCTCCTCCTAACTCCTTCTAACTCTTAACTCAGTCTCCAGGATTTCCACTGGCAGAACCTAACAGAAATCGGCTAAAATGCAATAAGCAGGTTTTGAGCACCAATGTTAGAGAATAGTCTATGGGAGGACAGTGTGGAGAACAACAAGCACCATATGACAGAGGGCGAGTCCCCAAAGAATATAAGGATTTCAAAAACAGAGTCGTGATAATGCACTCCTCATCAACCTCACAATGATGATTGATGATTCAAACTAATTCTTTCCTGCTCTATAGACCCAACCCTTATCACGGAGAAGGAAATGTCCAATTTCTTATATGAAGAGCAAAATTGAGTGTTAAGGATAAAAAAGATAAAAACTATCATCAGTCATCTAAACCTTACCTAGTCCTTAATATGGGCCAGAAAATTTTTCTAGTCACTTTAACCTGTATTTTCACATTGAACTTGCCGTCCTGTAGCTAAGTACTATGAGGGTCCTAATCCCAGTGATGAGGAGACTGGGGCATCAAGAGGTTAATCTGTCCAAGATCACCAACAAACAAAAGGCACAGCAGGGATTCCCACTTAGCCTGTGTTCCTGTCCTCAGTAACACCACTGCCCTGCCTCTCTGACCTGATCTCACTTTAACATCCAATGGCTCTTGCAGCCTAGCCGACATGCCGTTAGATGGGACTGAATGTAGTGTAACTGTCCCATTGGGCTTTATTAGCAACAAACCCCAATAAATGAGTTAATTAAATTAACATGTACTAGATTCAGAAAATCGACCTCAGCCTGATTTCTTGTTATGCAAAGCTGACTTAAAACTCAAGTACCATGGGAGGAATTCAATAGGTGAAGCCGTTCTCTCAAAGCTGTACTATGTACCTACTGTTTGATACGGAGTAAGCCCACTCTTTACAATATGCTTTCCTAAGAAACATCTTCAAGTGTGAGATCAGGGGCCTGTAAATTAAACTTCATCTTCCATTCTGTCCCATATGAGAGGAAGCTACCTGAGTCTAATGTCTACATTGTAGAAGAGAGAGAGAGCGAGAACTTGCCAACATTTTAAAGGAAAATAGACAAGGTCATTAGCTTATGAAGTCCAAATGATGTTACAGTGACATTTTCTGAAGTCAGACACACATGGAAGCGATATATGAGGGAGCCCTAAGTAGGGGTTTGACTTCTGGTGCCCTCTGTGAAGTCTTGAACACACTTTAATTATCTTTGAGTTATGAATAAGATTGAAGCCAATTAGAATAAGGTTACAGTTTCAAGGGTGGACCCATAAAAAGGAGCCTCTGGTTCTCCCAGCAAACACCAAGAGAGCCTTTAGACACAAGAGTGGCTGGTCCTGGACCTATATATAATCACAAGTCTCGACTCTCCTTGTCCTCAGCTAATAGAAATTGGAGTTGTAATGTGGACATTATTATCCCTTCATGGAAAAAATTAATTAATAATGAATGTGTCCTGATGGTCCCTTATCTCAGTAATGTATCTGGACCCAAACAAAAGATAAAGCAGTCCTCTGATGAGATCAGTAAGATAGAGACAACGTCCCAAAGGCCCCCTCTCCGAGCTAGGTCGTTCCTACTTGTCATTCTGTTCTCCACAGCCCTCATTTGCCTTTCTTTATGCTCTTAGACTGAGAGACTACTTCACTTCTGCCATTAGAAGGGAGTTTCCGAGGACACCGGCTTTGATCCTTTTCTCCGTTCTTTATCATCGAATTCCTTCAAGCACCGCTCCGTCTTTCCTTGCCCTTGCCCCAAACCTACACAGCTGCCTCCAAAAGTGACTTCAAATGTGTCGTCAGATCCCTAATTCATTATTATTCTCCTTCTGGACCTTACAATGCAAAAGGGTCAGGCTGAGAGAGTTTATGCATGTGTCAGCAGAAAACTTTCAAGGTGTGGGCTGGTTACTCAGGTGCTGATCTTCATCTGTTCTACTCCCCAATGTGCACACATGTTTTGATTTCTTGAGTGAAATCTTAAGGCACACACCCTTCAAACCTAACCGCCATCTGCATCCTCACAGCCGGCATCTCTGTGGTGTGACAGGCAAGCACATTATGCTAAGGAGATAATCACAACAATTAACTGAAAAGGTTATAATTCCATCCTGTTTGGTACAGTTGGCCTGTCAAAAATAATTAGGTGAAAATAGATCTCAAATCCCCTTTTCAGAATGGATGGGGAGAAAAATTAGAACAAGAAGGAAGAAAAAAAAAATGACAGCGAAGAACTTTGAACTTGGGCAAATTAAATGTTCTGAAATTTCACCGTGGCTCAAGCACTGCAGAGATACTTAGGTTAGTCTTTCAACTCAGTTAAAGATGGGTAGCTACTGAATATAAATATTGAAAATATAAGTATTGAAACACTATATATGGATGAATTTCAAGGCTCAAGGGCTGATCAAAAAGATAATCTCTTGATATTCACAAGGAAATGAGAAAAATAGAGAAAAAAGTTTTTGTTAACAGTTCTGGATCGTGACCTGCATTCTGCTCAGCCCTGTAATTGATCTGGACCTAGGTATTTGCATTCTGGCATCTTGTCTCTGTGCACCATCAAATTTCCTAAGGAATCTGGAAGAACTCACATTACCTTTTTAGTCAACACTTTCATTACTAAAAACAAAAGTCCAACCTAAAGTGATACAGTACTAACAAGTTGTAATATGCTGTGATCATTCGAAGAAATTCTCTAAAGCAAAGATGAACAGTCTTCAGTGACAAAAATTTGATTCCATCACAGAATGATTAATGCCAGGTAAAGAAAGATTTTTCCATTTGCCACTATTCCTTTTTATTTTCTTTTATTTGTACTGTATGTCTTGCTTTTTACAGATAACACATAAATGGTTGTTATCTTTAAATGTTTGCCCTCAAAAAGCTTTCAATCTAGCTATTGATGCAGAATCTAAATACATGACCCAATTAGAGAAACAAAAAGAATGAAGTGGACAAAAGATGTGGATCCAAAGACCAGGGTCGCAAAACCTGGCTCATCCAAGAGTGAAAAAAATCTCTGCAGGTATGTCATGAAATCTCAAGAATTTAATACAATGTGTGTTCACACTCTAAAGCAAGCTGTATGTATTTTATTCAGATAAAATTGGACTCACTGAGAGTGTGGAAGATCATGAAAATATAGGATAGACATTGCAGACACAAAATGTGTCAACAGTATCTCTCCTTATGTGATATTTTTTATATCGCCATAAAACAGACCCCAAATTTTCCACAAAGAACCAGAGATTTCACTCTTGCTTTTTGAATTGACTCTTCAAAGATTTCCCCATCATGCTTTTTATGGCTTTCTTTCTTCCTTTTTTAATCAAATAACTATTGACAGAAACATATTCTCTTATTTTCACTCCCTGAGCCCATTTCTATATTTGAGCTGCTTTTATTAAACTGTTTCTCATGATCACTACAAGAGTAAACACTGCTTAGCACAGCTGCACTCCATGGCACCCTGAGTCGCTCTGTGCAATGTCTGGCTCACTCACACACCTTCCCAGGAGGCTGGTATCCTGTTGGCACAGGATGGTTACATCAGAACAGTAGACACTACTAATTTTCTATTATCAAAATTAATATTCCATCTTTCCCTCATTGGTATTTCTCATGGAATACAGATTTCATTTAAATACCCACCTTTCTCATATAACTATATGCTTCAGAAGAGGGGGACCCTCAGCTCAGTTTCAGTGGGTGAATCACATTGGAAGCAGTCGTCGTTTCTTTTTTCTTGCAATTGAGGTTTGGTAACAGTTGGAAAGGAAAGTTTATTTAACACAATGCAAATTCCAGTAGAACAGTATCTCTTAAATTTATACATGCAATGATGTATTCAAGGACCCAAGTTCTTTCCATCTTTCCTTTCTGCTACTCTCAGCAGGTGTAAATCACCCCCAGATTGGATCTGCTTCTGTTTGTGAGATGGAAGTTCCCAGTTCCTAGATGACACCTACAAACAAGAAAATGCAGAACAGAAATTATAGCTAAGTAGTTGTTAGGAGAAATTTTTTTTTGCTATTATTTTAATAGACTTTTTATTTCTTGCCTGTAATAACAGATGCAGAAATAAAGAGTTGATCTCCTCTGTTTCATGTCCTTCACATGACATCTTGAAATTTGGCTGCTATGTCAGAGCCTTAAGTAGAGTCTCCAGCTAGAAGAGGTAGCCCACATGTTGAGGAGGGAGGAAGGGAGCATAATCCCCAATTATTCTCACCAATATTGACAACTGACCTCCCACAAAACTTTTAAATTTTCTCTTTCAATTTTATTGTCTAAGATTTTGTCTTAATGTCAAATTCTCACAAAAAAAATTAATGATATTTTCCCAATCATATATGAATTGTTCATATTCTAAAGAAATTATCAGAATTTAGAAAGAAAACAAGACATTTTTGTTTCAACCAGGTATCACAACTTTAGGACTATAGACATTTTCACCCAGATAATTCTTTGTCATGGTGTGTGGCACTATGCAGTATAACAGAATATTTACCAACATGCCTGGCCTCTACTTACTAAATGCCAACAGAACCCATCACTCAACTGTGACAATCAAAACTTCTTCTGGATTGCCAGATATCCTCTGGAAGACTATATTGTCCCCATGGGAGAGCTTATGTTAGTCAGCATTTTATTATTGTGACCACATACCAACAAGAACTACTTCAAAGAGGAAAAGCTTATTTTGGCTCATGGTTCCAGAGTTTTAGGCCCTATTGGACAAGCTCATTGCTCTTAGCCCCAGGTGAGGCATAATATCAAGGAGGGCAGATGTGGTGGTCGAACACCGCTCCTTCTATGGCAGCCAGGAAACAGAGAACAGGGGTGGGTGAGAAGGGGCCACAGGCACCATGCACATTTCCAGGGAACGCCCCCAGTGACCCACCTCCTCGAGCCACACCCCACCTGCCTACAGTTACCACCCAGTTCATCCAGGACGGCCTGATTAGACCTGATTACACCTCTCACAATATCTTGGCATTAACACAGGAACTTTAGGGAGACGCCTCATATCCAAACCATAACAGAACTTCTGGTCCAAACCTATCATTTTATAGACATGCCAACTTAGGCTCAGAGAATGAAGTGATTCTCAAAAACACATAGCTATGACATAGTAGAAGGGAAAAGAAATCCATGTGCACTAATTTTCAACATGTGTTCACTATGTAGCAACTTTTTATCTATGGACCACTGTGATTGATGAATTAGTGATAAAGCAACAATATATTGATGAAGTAATAAAAATATATTAGGTTTAGCTATAAGTGACCACAACTCAACATAAGAGAGTTTCAAACAAGATGCCTATTTTCAGTGTAATTCTAGACTTGATAGGGGTGGTCTGATTACCCAGACCCTGGCTTCTATCTCCTTGTTTTATGAAGCTAAAAATACAACTTTTGCTTCAAAGTCCAAAATAATGTCTCTAGCTTGCCATCATATCCTTATGGAGTCCGAAGACAAAAGAGGCAGGAACTATGTGAGCTGCTTCCTGCCCCTAAGGATGTACCACATTGACTGCTCCATTTCTCCTTCTTCTAGGGATCGGAATCTAGCTACAAGGAAGGACAAGGATGGTAGTCTTTATTGGGGACAGCTTCCTGTCCTGCTAAATTAGTTGTTCTATTACTGAAGCAAATGAGCAAGATATTAGGGGACAATCATTGTCTCCAATACGAAGACCCAAGGACGGGAAAGATAGGACAGGATGAAAGCAGTGTGAAGGAGACAACAAGGGAAAGGAAAATCATAAATGTAAATTTCCTGACATCCAGTAGATGACTCAGTAAAATGAGTGCTCTTTCCTCTTTCAATCCTCCTTTCCCAACTGTGCAAGTGGTTAGTGAAGTGCAGAACAGATGCAAAACCTAAATGCATTAAAATTAAGTGCAGCATTTCTAGTATTTTTATTTAGAGAGAGAACTAGAAGATCTATCTCCTCATTCTATTTCTGATAGAACTTCCACATTGAGACATGAGTACTAGTTGGGTTTTTTTTATTATTATTCTGGAATTGTATTCTGCTGCTGTGTGATATTAATTGATCATGTCTGCTGGGTTTACAGCTTTGACTGCTAAGCTAGTTACCCAGCCGAGCTGCAGGAACAACATATTATTATTATTATTATTTTTAAAATTTCTTGTTCATTTCACAGCAGATGGGTTAGGAAATATGTTGCCTGACAGATGGCTTATTAAAAAAGTTTTCTGGTTAATCACTACCAATGTGGATTTTTGTTTACAAGACTGATCATGCCCTAGAAGTTTGAATTTGGTCAATTTCCTGAACCATTTACATTGTTTTCCACTACTACAACTATTTTTTAAAGTTTCACGTTTATGATGAATAATTTCATTTAAATTTAAGATACACAAGGTATCAAGTAAAAACGATTCATTTATTTATTTATTCATTTTAAAAGTTTTCAGTGAGTATCAGGTGTTGCTTTAAATGTTGAAGGATATTGCAAACTATTAGAAGCAAATGAGAGGATAAGACTTACCTATGCATTATTTCCTATAGAATATGCTCCCCAGCAGTCCAGTCAGAGGATGTCATCTTTTCTCTGAATGCACTTGGCACTATACACTTAATTTTATATCATACTTTTCTCTACAGAATCAGAAATGCTGGTTCCCTTACCTGTACCCCTCTTCATTTGTAAGCTCTTTGAACAGAAGAATCAGCTTAGTTACCTTCAATTCTCTGAATATTGCATTCAACAAGAGTCAGTGAGTGAATTTAAAATAAAAATAACCAGAAAATTCCGATTGTATTTTATTTAATTCGACAAATCCATCAGCAATTGGAATTTATATTAACTTATTCAAAGAATGGAAATAATGTAGATTAGAAAAGCCACAGAAAGCATCAGGAAAAAAGCAATGAGAATCTTTATCCAAAAAGACATTGATTGTCTCAGCAGGAATCCTTCTTACTACTATAATTGGCTTCAACCTGAGTGTTAACATGAAATGTCACGGAGGAGATGACTCTGAGATAGTTAATTCCATTTTCAACTAGTGAAATTATACAACATTTGCAACTTTTAAGAGTTGGCTCTTGAGAAGTTACTGTTTTCTAAAGAAATGCCTGTGCAAGAGATATCTGCTTGAGTGACTAATGCTTTCTTTTTACTCTTTTGGCTACGCCGTCCTGGGATGGATGAATTCACCCTGGCTGACAGGCTGGCAGTTCTGCGGCTGCAAATGTCACTGTGAGATAGATTTGATCAGCCGAGACTTCACAGTGACCTGGTAGGAGATGAATTAGGAATATGAAATTGTAAGTTACTTTGTCTTATAACAAAACCCGTATTTAAGCCAGCTGAAATATTTATGCAAATTTAGCACATTTTGCAGACATTAAGTTTAGCTGTTGAAATTTAACTTAAAAGGGCTTCAAAACCCAGTGCTCCTATTCTTATTTTCTAGAAAACTAGATTGTTTCACTCCATGTCATATTTCTAGCAAAATATTATTAAAAACATTCAGAATTGGGAAAACTGTATTGTGCACTGTGATTGTATGGAAATGTTTTAGAGTGCAAGCATTAGAACATTAGAGCAAGCCAATATGAACATATTCCTTCTTTTCTTATTTCCATAATATTCTCTTTGAATTTTACTTAAAATTGACTATTAAGATAGACCTTGGGGCAGGGATTGTGGCTCAGTGACAGAGTGCTTGCCTAGCATGTGTGAGGCACTGGGTTTGATCCTCAGCACCGCATATAAATTCAAAAAATAAAGGTCCACTGATAACTAAAAAAAAAATTTTAAATTAAAAAAATAAAAAGATATACCTTGTACTTTATCTGTTTAGGTGACATTTCCAAGGAAAACTCTGGCACTGTTCTATAAAATGATCTACCCCAAAAAGCTGACCTACAGTCTTCCTCATTTATTTCCTCTTTCCTAATTTCTTTCCTACCACTCTTTCTCTTCAATAGATATTTATGGCACTTCTCTGTACACAGCCCTATCTTGGCTCATGAGAAAACAAATATAACACATATGTAGCCTTTCTGAGTCAATCTTATCCAGAATATTAACTAAAATATAGTCTTTTGCTCCCAAAATAGTGAAGACAAAGAGACTTGAAGCATTCACAATTCTAAGAGGCACACAACTGACCCCGGGGAGACACCATGTATAGGGCACTTTGAAAGGTCATGCACAAGCTCTGCTCCTCCATCTCTGTCACTGCCCATCTCCCATCCCATTCTTTATTTAAAAACTAGTATAGCTAGATGAGCAATAAAATTGTAGCAATGTGTTATCAGCTATGTGCAACTGCTAGAGCTTTACCCTGCTCTCCCCAAGGGGGAGAAGACAGAGTACTTCCTTCACCAAGGGACATGAGAAAAGCTCCAAGAAATTTCATTTGCAGAGACTGGTGCTATCCTCAAGGTCGGTGACTGACATCTTATTCCCCGATTTGATATTTATGCAGCAGACTTGCTGACCTTCCTTCTAAACTTATGTGAGCAGCAGAAGAGCAAACACAGAGAAAAGCTGACAGGGCAGAGATGAGATTGACCCTTTGGACTAGTATATGTGGGTTTCCAATGTCAAGCGGACACTGTGCAGAAGTATAGCTTGAGTTGTACAGCTACACTTAAGAGCTGAACAGCTGTATTGAAGAATCTTGATGATGAGGTGAAGTACTCTGCAGGAGTAGAAAAGTCTCAGCAATGTCAAGCCAGGATCTCCCTGGGACCCATGGAAGGGAGGTGGCTCTTCTGAGGGTTCCGGGAAGAGTTCCTGTGTAAGCCCCACAGGATAGCTAGCATTTAGAATTTAGCCATACAAAGGGCATTCTAACCAGTGAGGTTCAGCCAGAAACATAGCAACCTTAAAGTGAGAAAAACTAGTAGATGGCCAGTTACCTTAACTAAAGCACTGCCATATCTTCTATTTCTTCTTCCACATGGCCAACTACAGAGGACAGATCAGAAGTGAAAATAAAAGAATAATAAAAGCAGAGGTGATTTCCTACATTACAAAGGGTAATGTGGAAGAATGCTAAATGAGCAGATCATTCCCCCATTTCCCCTGAAATCTCTTGGTCTATAAGGCATCCCAGAATTCCACTGTAGATGAAATAGAGGAGATTGGAATTTAAATTACCCTGGGTGAGAATGGACTTTGATTTTATAATACAAAGACATTTTAAAAATTTTATTTTTTTTACTTTAAGTCAATAAGCTATGCATATGTTGCAAAATCCCAATGACAAGATACTCTCCCATTCCATCCCTTCCATTTCCTATAGTAACAACTTATATTCAATTCTTATATGTCTTATATAAAAGGAAAAGATTACTGTGTCTTTGATAAAATATCCATTTGTCTATTCGTTCATACACAAAGTTATATTTGGTATGACATCTACGGCTGTACATCTTGCTCCTTTTCTCATCAATTTCTTATGTAAATTTTTTCACATTGGAGCAGAAAGAACACTCTCATTTTCTTTTATGTTTGTGTGATATTACATGGAATGGATTTGTGAGATTTTTTTAACTACACTTAAAATTTTAAAATTTACAAGTTTCTAAAAAAGTATTAGATCTATAAGATATTATTTCAGATTTGACATATCATGATTATATATGGTTATTTGAAAAAAAAAAGTGAAGTTCATATTTTGCCAAGTTCTGGTTGTTTAACAAAAAGTTTTTCCATTAAAATCTATATGGGCTCAGCCTCATATATATGAAAGCTCATTTAGATATTGCATAATCATCTCCAACTGAGCAAATTTAAAACTGAAATAATTATTTTCCCCCAACAACATGTACATATTTATCCTATAATTTCCCTTTTAAAACATGGAAAGGTTAATATTGAAACCTAATAAAGAAAAATGTTATGACTCCATCTAGTTCTCCCTGGTAAAATCTGTGCTGATAGGATGATCAACTTTGAGGCAAGTAAGTCAGAGGGTCCCAGTACTAGTGGGAATGGTTCATCTCTCTCTTTCTCTCTCACATACACACACACATACACAAAACATCCTGAAAATTTCTGCTAGAAATCATGTAGAAAAACATGGTAAACAAAAAACATACAAACAAGCAAAATAGCATTTTCTCAAAGAGGAAGTTGAAAAACAAAGCAACAGAGTGGTAAGTGTGAACTGTACTAATAGCAAACCTTTTCTGAGAGAATTTTGCAGATATCAGTGACAAACATCAGCAGTTCTCAGACCTCAGTGTGCACCAGCATCACCTGGATGATTTTTAAAAACATTCATGACTGGGACCCAAGGTCAGTTTCTAATTCAATAGGCCTGAGTAGAGTCCATAAATTCCCATTTCTAACAAATTCCTTGGTGACACAGATGCTACTGGTTCAGGCAACACCCATTGAGAAGCAGTGAAATGAGAAATGTTAAACTAGAAGTTAAAGCTAACATATTCCAGGCTTTCAAACTCATGCCTCCACCAGAACAGCTCTTATCAGGGTGAAGAGCTTACCAGAGATAATGACAAAGAAAATATAAGCTAGTTTTTGTTTCTTTGTTTG
The DNA here is from genome assembly GCF_048772815.1 of Callospermophilus lateralis. Lineage (NCBI taxonomy): Eukaryota > Metazoa > Chordata > Mammalia > Rodentia > Sciuridae > Callospermophilus > Callospermophilus lateralis. Next base: position 103,811,764 of record NC_135313.1, on the reverse strand, counting down.
TTTTTTACTTAAAGATTAGAGCCAAGAAGAAAATGACATATTAAAATGAAAGCATTGAGATAAAAAGAAGGTCACCATGGAAATTTATATCAATTATTTATATAAAAAATGACTTAAAAAGTTTTCTCATAAAAAACTTTATTAATATTAACAGAAAGAGAATCATCTAGTCTGTTATTTTTGTACTTATGTCAAATAATAAACATGGATTTGTTTTTTAAATAAATTTTCAGGATTATTATTATTATATTTATTTATTTTGTGTGTGTGTGTGTGTGTGTGTGTGTGATGAACCACACCCCCTACATTGTCCATAAACTCTCAAAAATGAATGAATTTTAGTGGGGAGGAAAATGAAGCTGAAGAAGAAATGAATAAACAAATAGGTTCATATTGGGTGATTAAAAAAAGCATAAGATAATAACTACAATGTCTAACAAAATAGAACAATTAGAAATAGATTATTGGAAAAAAGTATATGTGCACAGTCAAAACAAATCCATGTTTATTATTTGACATAGGTACAAAAATAATAGTCTAGATAATTCTCTTTCTCTTAATATTAATAAAGTTCATGTGTCTCTTGGAGAGATTGGTTCTAGGACCCCCATAGATATGAAACTCTAGACACTTAAGTCCCTTATATAAAGTAGAATAGTATTTGCATATAACCTACATATATCCTTCATTATATTTTAAATCATCTCTAGATTGCTTATAGCTACATACAACATAAATGCTCTAAAAATTATTTTTATACTATATTTTTCAGAGAATAGCTATTTTAAAAACGTATGGACACGTTCAGTACCAATGCAAATTTTCTTTCTGAATATTTTTGACCTACAGTTGTTTTAATCTATAGATCTAAACCTAATGAACCTAATGATTATGGGGGTGGGGGGTGGGGCCTGGCCACACTGATTACTTGAAAAGATAATAAATCTTAACCTAGGAGACAAAGGAGTCTTAACTTAGGAGATCTTAGGGAAGAGAACTAGTATTTAGAAAAAAGTATTATGTAAATTGTAAGTTAGAAACTTCACAGAAACAAATGTTGAAGATTTTCATCAAAATTGTTTTTAAAATATTTATTTTCTGTTTTTTTATTTTATTATTAACTATAGCCTTCAAGCTAAACATTATTTCTCTAAACCTGTTCATTCTGCAACTGTTAATGTCTATCTTCCTATGATCCATTTTCCCCTAATCCACCACTACTAAATTTTGTCTTTGTCTCTGTTTCTGTGCATTGTTTTTTGATTCAACATATAAATAAGACAGTGTTTTCTTTCTATAACTTGCTTATTTCACTTAGCATTATGTCTTCTAGATTTCTTCATGTTGTTACAAATTTCAAGAATTCCTTTCTTGTTAAGGTTGCGTTAGATTTAATTCTGCATATAAAACATGTTTTCTTTATTAATCCACTGATGGACACTTTAGTTGTTTCCATATCTTAACTATTGTGATTGACTATGAAACAAACCTGGGTGTGCAGATATCTTTATGGTTGGAACTTTATTTCCTTTAGGATAACACCAAGTAGAGTGATTTCTGGGTCATACATTAGTTATATTTTTAATATCTACAGAAACACTTATTCTATTTTTCATAGTAGTCGTAACATATATATTTCCACCAACAGTGTATGAGGATTCACCTTTCTCTGCATCCTTATCAACATTTGTTAACTCTTATTTTATTTAATTAGTCATCCAAAATCAAAGGGAGATTAGAAGGGACCAGAGGGTAAGAGGAGGGAAGGAAGGAAGATAAGGGAATGACATTGGACAAATTATATTGTTATATTGTGTGTGTATACAGATATGTAAAAACAAATTTCATCACTATGTACTGCTGCAGCCCGGCTTGCTGGGCAAAATAACCGGGGGTGACGAACAACTTGTGTACATTGTACAGCAGGAGTGGGAGCCGTTTATTGTAGGACAGGAGGGGTATATATACATTACACACAGCTTATCTTAATTAGCATAAACTAGATACAGCAGTCAACCAATAATGAATCTCCACACTTAATGGCTCGCTGTCATTACTTCACAAGCCACTCCCTCTGGCAAAATGCCAGGCGCCATCTTGTTTATAGACCCCAACAATGTACAACTAATGTACCAATAAAAAAAATATGAAAGAGGGGGAGAGAAATCAGTCATTCAAATAGGTATAAAGTGATAGCTCATTTTGCTTTTTATTTGTGTGGTTTTTTTTTAAATTAATAATGGTGAACATGTTTTCAAGTATATACTGGTGGTTTGTATGTTTCCTTTGGAGAAATATCTGTTCAAGTCCTTTGTACCTTTTAAAATTAGATTACTTGGATTTTGCTGTTGTGTTGTAGGAGTTCCCTGTTTATTTCAGAAGTCAATCTCTCATCAGATATGGACTTTGCAATCACTTCCTCCCATCTTACAGGAGGTCTCCTCTTTCTATTGATTGCTGCCTTTGTTTCTCCTTACACTCATCTGCCTGTTTTATGGCATCACTCAGGTCTCTGATGATCCTTTCATTCCTCTTCATTCTTTTGTTGTTGCTATTCCTCTAATTAGCTAGTTTGAGTTCTTCCACCTGAGATTGTGCTGTTGCAATGCTGTGCTGAGTTTTTCAGAACACTCATTGTATTCTTCATCTCCAGAATTTGTTTGGGTCTTTTTATTGCTTCCATTTCTATATTAAACCTCTTATTTTTATCAATGCATTATTTTCCTGATTTCATTTAGTTATCTATCTGTATTTTCTTATGTCTTTTTTTAAACTTTTTAAGATGATTGTTTCAAAATTTTTTTCCAAGTAATTCATAAATATGCATTTCTTTGGGTTGGTTTCTGGTGAGTTTCCTTTAGTTTCATCATGTTTTACTCAACTCTCCAGTCTCTGGTTCTTTTTTATTTGTGTATCCTCACATTACTGTCTATGCATCTGAAGTATGCAGTCTTAGGTAGATTTCATATCACTGGATATTAGGGTTAGGAATAAGCATCTTTTCCAGTCTTTAAAGACTGGTTAGGCACGTTGAGCTTCTGGTAGATGCCTGGATAGTTGAGGTTACGTTCAAGATCAGTCAAAAGGGATAAGAAATGGTCCACATGGTTGGAGCTGTGTCTGCAGTGGGGATTGTGATTTGTGGGCCTCTTACCAGGGGATCTAGTGGGCATGGATGCTGGTCCCTTGGTGGAATAGACTATCTTCAGGACCTTGGTCTATAGGGCTCATATTGGGATGAGGGGTTTGTTTCAGGGCTGCAGATAACAGGACTATGATGGCTCCCTCCAGGTCTTTGGACCCCTTTGGGATTTTAGGTAGACCCATGGGCAGATAGTAATCCCCAGCCCATGGCTGAGCAGGACAGGAGCTGAGCTGCAGAGCTGCTTCAGGCTTGCAGTGGGGACCAAAGTCAGCAGACCGACCCAGAGGACTCAGTGAGTGTGCCTCTTCTGTGTTCCTGTATCACGAAAGGGACACAATCCACCCCTAAGATGGGTTGAAGTCAAGTTTCAGAGCTGTTTCTTGGCTCACTTCTAGGACCAAGTTCAGGTAATCTAACCCGAGACATAATTGGCCAAGGTTCCTCCCAGGTCCCTGAGTGGGTAGCTCTGGTAGCAGGACCCATGGTAAAGGAGCTGTGGCTGAGTCTACAAATGGATGTACTGTTTCCAAGTCTACAACTAGAGAGCCTGTCATCTGAGTGCACTTCTTCCCTTTTCAAAGACCCTCCTAGGTCTCAGGCTGCGTCAGGATTTCACAACCAAATGTCAGATCCTAGTATCCCACAGGGGTACTTTTGTTCATAGATAGACATAAAATTATGGTTGCTGGGTGAGAGGATACAAGCAGAAGACCTTTAATTCTGTTATCTTGCTTCTGGGACTTTAAGGAGGGGACTTGAAGGTTCTCTGTAGTCCTGGTCCAGCCTCAATCTTAGGTAGATTTCATATCACTGGATATTAGGGTGAGGACTGAGTAATAGTGCACTTTTGCCTGCGGCAAACAAACTTACTCCCTGAGGTCTTAGGCTAGTCCTCTGCAAATCAATATTTCCTGCTCTTCTTGAGCAGTACGAGACTTAAAATGACATTGTCCCAGGAAAGTTTTCTGTTCCTTTTTTCACCTTTTTAAAATTATACCTAAAAACAGAACTTGGTTTTCTTTTATATAGAGAGAGCGACATATTTTCTAGTTGCTGGAAGTGAGCCCCAGAAATCTCAGTTTTAACAAGCCCCCTGGGTGATTCTGACACACACTAGGGTAGATCATAGATTCTCAATGGAAAAATATTGCCTAGAAGGATGTGAAAATTGTTTCTTGGAAGAGAAAAAAAACCCTTAGATATTAAAATGCTTACATTAAAGTTCTATCAGAGCTAAATAAAATCTTGTTCTTTAGTATTTAATTTCATGAGGAAGGGAAATTTTTTTTAAAAAATTAAATCTTCTTATGGGAGCCTAAGAAAATAAGGAATATTAAGGCACATCATGGAGGTAAGGAATCAATGAAACCTTTCGTAGATGAAAAAAAAAAAAAGCCATGATCTGGGCTCTTAAAAAAATGGGTGGGACTTGGAAAAGCAATGTAGAAAAGGACATGAATTCCACATGATACGCAAGTCCACTTCCATTATCACTGACATGGCAACCAACCACCCTATGAGAACTGGGTACAAGAGTCAAGATGGGGCAGAATCCTCATTTTAAAAGTTATGGGGTTGAGTTGTCCCCATAAAAGACTAGAAGTAGCCAGATACACTGGTGGACTCTTGTAATCCCAGGCATTCAGGAGGCTACAGCTGGAGAAATACAAGTTCCAGGCCAACCTCGGCAACTTAGTGAGATGCTGTCTCGAAATAAAAAATAAAAAGGGCTGGAGATGTAGCTCAGTGGGAGAGTGCCTCTGGGCTCAATCCTCAGGACCACAAACAAACAGAAAGACCAATAATAGTTGCCTTCTCAGGAGTGAATACTCCTGTAAAATTCTAGTTTAAGTAAAATTCTAGTTTAAGCTTCTGGCTGTGCAGATCAGTGAATAAGGATAGCATTTACCCAAAGTGCTTATATGAATCCCACTACTGAAATCAAGGCACTACTAGTTCAGGATTTAGGGAAATCAAAATAAGTTTGGGAAGTGAAGTCCAAGAATAAGTGAGGCAAAAGGATTTGGAACATATGAGAGGGAGAAGCAAAAGTTATTTGGGATACTAGTTGGCCTGATATGATGGGTTCGCATATGTATGATGTATGTACAATGATTGCAGAAATGGACTTGCAGTCGTTATTACTGTTCTATTCCATTCACAAGGGCAGAGTTCACAGGGGGCTTATTTATTATTACATCTCCAGCCACAAGCAGATAATAGGTATTCAGTAAATATTTGCCAAAAAACTAAATCTAGCTCTGGGTAGGATAGTTGTTGCTATATTTGAAAAGGATATCTTCTAAGTCCATATATGATAACCTTGAAGGACATAGAACATTTTAAGATGTAGTGAAATTTGCACATGTATATAGAAATATCTGTTTATGTATAATTTCAAGGAATCCATGGTTTCCTAGAATAACCACTATTGCAAGCAATAAGAGGCTTCGATAATTTCCAAGTAATGGTTTCCAGTTGGTTAATATGAAAAACAAATAAATAACAACCCCATGGACTGATTCTGTCTTTCAAGGAGTATTTAAATTTGGTGTTCATCAGGCCATTTCCTTGCCTATCTCCCAGAATAGTAGTTTGTAGGCTAAACAACAGAAAGCAATATCCAGAGTTTCTTACCCCCCCCCAAAAAAAAAAAAAGAAAAAGAAAGAAAGAAAGGAAGGAAGGAAGGAAGAAAGGAAGAAAGAAAAAATCAGGGGCTCAGAGTAATTTTTGACAATCAGTGATCACCGATTTATAAAATCAATTTTGTGATCAGGCTTTCCTTGAAAATCCAGCCTGTCTCTCCTTTCCTAGAACAAAATGATGTCCTAGAATTCAACCAGTGAAATTTCTATCCTAGAGTTTTACAACCATATGCCTTTTTTTTTTAAGACAAGCCTTCCTGTGGTAAAATTGATATATAAAGAATTGCACAAGGGCTGGGTCTATAGCTCAGTGGAAGAGAACTTGCGTAGCACATGTGAAGCCCTGGGTTCAATCCTTAGCATCACATAAAAATAAACAAATAAAACAAAGACATGTTATCCATCTACAACTACAATTTTTTTTAAAGAAAAGAATTGAACATATTTATTGTGTACAAGGTGATGGTTTGGACATATGCAAATGCCTGTAACCCCACAATCAACATAACAGAGATATCCAACACCTCCTTATATCCTTTGAGATTTTGTGTTTGTTGTGGGGGAGTTAAAAAAAAAGTAAGATGAGATACATCCTCTCAACAGATTATACACTACACTGTATTAAATGTAGAAATTATGTTGTAGAGCAGATCTCTAGAACCTATTAAGCCTGCATAACTGAAACATTATACTCATTAAATAACATCTAACAATTTCCCCAAACCCACTCCCTGGGAACCAATGTTGTTTTGCCTGTTTCTATGAGTTTGATATCATAGATGCTTTATATAAAAGGAATCATGCAGTTTGTCCTTCCATGACTGGCTTAACTAATTTATCTGAATACTCTCTAGGTTCATAACAGATGGACAGGATTTCCTTCCATCTAAGACTGAGTAATTTCCTGTTGAATGCACATCACATTCTCTTCAACAATCAATTAACATTTAGGTTTTTCTATATCTGAGAGACAGTGAAGAGTGGTACCACAAACACAGGAGTGCAAATACTTCTTTGAAATATTGATTTTAAATCTTTTAGATGTATACACAGAAGTGAGATTGTTGAATAATAGAGTAGATTTATTTTTAATTTTTTGAGCAACCTTCATACTATTTTCCAGAATTGCAGTACCAGTTTACATTACCCACCAACCAGGGTTTCCTTTTCTCCACACTTTCACCAACTCATGTTTATCTGTCTTTTTCATAGTATCCATCATAATATGTGTGAGGTGATATTTCATTGAAGTTTTAATTTGAAATTTCATCATAATCAATGACAGTAATAATCTTTCAAGTATCTGCTTTCCAATTAAATGTTTCCTTTGGAGAAATATCTGTTCAAGTCCTTTGCTAATTTTTAATTGTCATATAGAAAGTCTGTATTTTTATGGGGTCCCTTGTGATGCTTTAACGCATGTACACATATGCGATGTTCAAATTATCTTGCTAGATTTTAGTTAGATCATGTATTTGATATTCAATTTTAGGAGTTCTGTATATATTTTGGAAATTAATTCCTTAGTCAGGTAATTAGTTAGTAAATATTTCTTTCCATTCTAACAAGTTGTCTTTTTTTTTCTGATGATCATCTCCTTTGCTATGCAGCACTTTTAAAAAATCATTTATTTCATCATACTCATGTAATTTTGCTTCTGTTGTCTGTGATTTTAGTGTCCTATCCAAGAAATCATTGCCAGTGCCAATGTCAAGAAACTTTTCCTCTATGTGTTCTAGGACTTTCACAGTTTGAAGTTTGTGTTTAAGTCTTTATTTTATTTGAGTTTACTTTCTTTTGTGTATAGTCTAATGAAAGAGTTCAATTTATTATTTTGTATAAGGATGTTCAGGCTAGTGACAAGTTGGAAAAATCACAGTAGCCTTTTAGTATACTTTGAAGTCAGGAGGTAGGATGCCCACAGCTTCATTCTTAGTAAAATCACTTTGTATCCTATGTGACTTTTAGAATGTTTTCTTGATTTCTGCAAAAAAAAAAAAAAAATTAAATGCTATTGAGATTTTCTTGAGTATGGAATTGACTCTGTAGATGTCTCTGGGTAGTACGGACTTTTTAACAATGTTATGTCCTTCAATGGATGTGGAAGTTTTTTTTCATTTATTTGTATCTGATTTCTTTCTTGTGGTTTTTATTGTGTTTCTTTCACCTCAGAGTTTTAGTTTATTTTTAATATTGTATTCTTTGTAATACCATAATAAATGGAATTTTCTCAATTTTCTTTTCCAACGGCTAATTGGCAGTATATAGGAACACTACTGATTTTTGTATGTGGATTTTGTATTCAACAACTTTATTAAATTTATTAGTTTTGGCCATTTTTAGTGGTGTCTTCAGAGTTCTTTACATATTGTATCATATTACTTGTGAACACTGATAATTGTACATTTCCCTTTTTGACTTGAATTCCTTTTATTTCTTCTTCTTGCTTAGAGAGTCTGTCTAGTACTTTGAATTCTATGTTGTTCACTAAATGTGACAAAAGTGAGAATCCTTGCATTCTTTGTGCTTATAGAATAAAAATTTTTCTGATGTTAGGTGGATATATGTTTATCATTATTATCTTTTCCTGATGAATTTTCCCTTGAACATCATATAATGTCCATCTGTGCCCTTTGTAACAAAGTCTATATTTTATCTGCTGTGAGTGTAGTTTTCCCTTTTCTCTTCTGTTTACCACTTACATCAAATACCTTTTTCCATCATTACATTATCATCCCATGTGGGTCCTTTAATCTAAGGACACATCAGAGAATCTAAATAAAAAGCAAATACTGGCAAAAAGATCTGAAGAAAGAGACAGCAACACAATAGTGCTAGAACACTTAGTACCACATATATTAATGCATTTGGCTACTATAACAAATAGCATAAATTTACTGGCTTACTAACAACACATATTTATTTCTTACAATTCTAGAAGCTGAAAAGTCTGAGATCAAAGTGCCAACAGATTTGGTGTCTATCTTCCTTTGTGACTTGTTATTTTTCATAGTTATTTTCTTTGATTATTTTCTCTTTTTCTTGTTTGTATCTTTGGTATGTTTTTGTGGTTATCATGAGATTTACAAAAAAATATACCTTAGTTATATAGCATATTTTAAGTTGATACAAACAACTTCAATTATAGACAAAAAAGAAATTTACACACGTGGAAAAATAAGAATTCATACCCCATTTGAATCAAATGTATGATGTGTCAAGATCATTGTAATGTATTGAGCAACTAAAAAAAATTAAAAGAGAAAAAAAGAAAGAAATTTACACTTTTACTTCTCCTATACACTTTATGTTAGAGATATCATAGTTTGTAACTTTTTTACATTGTGAATCCATTAATAATTTTTTATAAATTATTTTAATCTTAATATCTTTGTCTTTTAACTTTTAAACTAAGTCTAAAAAAATTACATACCATCATTAGTGTAATATTTATATACTTAACCTTTACCAGTGACTTTCATAATATCAAAGTACCTTGTCTTATTGTTTAGCATCCTTTCATTTAAGTTTAAAGAATTCCTGTTAGCATTTTTGACACTAACATTTATAACACAATGTTTAATACTGTACAAATTATATGTTTATAGAAAAGTCTGTGTTTGGGCTATTATGATATATAAGACAAAATTAATGTCATTTTAAATGAGATAATAAATAGAGTATTGAACATTACTTAGGAAGAAAATATGTAACAGGAAGAACCTAGGAACAAAAACATTTCTGAAAGTTAATGCAGTTCTGTTTATCACTTTTTATTGCAGGAAAGCTTGTTGAAAAATTACCATTTTATTAAAAATGTTTTCTTGAACATTCCATTGAATTGTTTCATACCTCTGTGAGGTGTAATTTTGATATCACCATCTAGAATTTACATTTGGCTTTATATTTATTTTTCAAGCTAAATTTGCTTAAAAACTTGAGACTAAACCGTCATTTTTATTAGTTCTTTTTAGTTACACATAATTTTATGCTTCATTTTGACATAAGTAGACAAGCATGGAATATAATTTGCTCTAATTCAGTCCCCAGTTATTCTTTTTTCCCTCTCATCCCTCCCCCATTCCCTTCCTATATTTTAATGATCTTTCTGCTATTTGTTTTATAGCTATTTTATTAGCATTTTTCATTAAGCAGGTCTCATGGTGAAGCACTCCTTCAGCTTTTGTTTGTTTGGAAAATTGCTAATTCTCCTTAATTTTTAAAGTACAGTTTTTCCAGGTATAATATTCTTGGGTAGCAATTTTCTTCTCTCAATACTTTAAATGTGTCATCCCACTTCCTTCTGAACTGCAAGGTTTTTGCCAGGAAATACACTGATAGTCCATAGGGGTTGTCCTGCACATGAAGAGGTATTTTTCTCTTTAGGTTTTAAAAATTGTCATTGTTTTTAACCTTTGACAATTTTATTATGTGTCAGTTTAGACTTATTTTGAATTAACATGCTTATATTTGGGGGGCTTCAAAGTGTGTATATCCAGACCTGTGTGGGAGCTCAGGCCCAGAGTAGGTCTGAGTCCATCCTGCCACTAGCAGACACCTGCCCAGAGCTCAGGACCAGCCCAGATCTGCCTCACCAAACTCTGTGGATCCAGGGACCAGGGTAGGCCTGGATCCACCCCTCCATCACCACCTGGGAGCCCAGGTCTACTCCACTTTCATCTTGAGACACTGCAACTATCCCTATAGTTTTTTCCATGCAGTAGCTTCTACCTTGGGACAACAGAAGGGCCTAGAGGCAGCTGCATCTTGAAGCAGACATCCCAAAGTCAGTTAAGGCCCACTCTTACAGCCCCATCTCTGAAAGATGTTGCATCCATCTTGGGGCACCTCCACTGCTACCTCAAGTTAACTCCTGTTATTGCTGCCACCGCCCATAGTTGCAGTAGCATCCATCCTGGGATACCGGTAGGATATGGAAGCCCAACACCAAAGTGAGATACAGATACTATTTGATTGTAGGGTAAAAAATATAATACCTCAGATCCACATTGAAAGGAAGGAAATCACATAGACAACATGAAAAAACAAGGGAGGAAAGTGCACCAAACAAAACAGGATACTATAATAACAGAACCCATGAAAAGTACAGTTGATTAAATATCAGAGAAGGAGTTCAGAATGTTCATAATTAAAATGATCTGTGAATTAAAGAATGACCTATATGAATGAATCCAGGCAAAAGTTGATCACTCAAACTAAGAGATAAGAGAGCAAATACAGGCAATCATTGCTGACACCAATAAACAGATTACGAAGAAAATACAGGCATCCATTCATCACACCAACAAATAGGAAAGGGAGCAAATACAAATAGCAAAAGATCACTTCAAGAAAGAGAGATTCTGAAAAAAAAAATCAGAAATCCTTGAAATGAAGGAAACAACAAACCAAATAAAAAACTCAATAGAAAGCATCACTAACAGATTAGATCACTTAGAAGACAGAATGTCAAATAATGTAGACAAAAGTAGACGATTTGAAAAACAAATTTGATCACACAGAGAAGATGGTATGAAACCAAGAGCAAAACATCCAAGAATTATGGGAAAATATCAAAAGACCAAATCTAAGAGCTATTGGCATAGAGGAAGGCACAGAGTTTCAAACCAAAGAAATGCACAATCTCTTCAACGAGATAATATCAGAAAATTTTCCAAACATGAAGAATGAATTGGAAAATTAAATACAAGAGGCATACAGGACACCAAATGTGCAAAATTACAACAGATATACACCAAGGCACATTATAATGAAAATGCCTAGCATACAGAATAAAGTTATAATCTTTTTTTTTACATTTTATAATTTATTTGCTTTATTTTTTATTTTTTGTATTTGTTTTAATTAGTTACAAATGACAATACAATGACCTTGACATATCATATATTTGGGACATATCATATATCAGATGGGATATAATATCTCATTTTTCTGAGTATACAGGTTGCAGAATCACATTGGTCATGCATTCACATATATACACACAGTAATAATAATGTCTGTTTCATTCTACTATCCTTTCTATCTCCCCAACCCCTCCCCTACCCTCCCATCACTTAAGATAGAATCTTAAAAGCTGCAAGAGAGAGAAATCAGATCACATACAGGGGGAGATCAATTCGTATCTCAGCAGATTTTTCAACCCAGACCTCAAATCCAGGAGATCCTGGAACAATTTATACCAAGCTCTGAAAGAAAATGGATAGCAAATCAAGAATATTATATGCAGAAAAATTAAGCTTTCAATTTGAAGATGAAATAAAAACCTTCCATGATAAACAAAACTTAAAAGAATTTACAACTAGAAAGACTGCACTACAGAACATTCTCAGCAAAATATTCCATGAAGAGGAAATAAAAAACAACAGTGAAAATCAGCATAGGGAGATATTACACTAAAGGAAAAACTAGTCAAAGGATAAACCAAGTCAAGTTAAATAACAAAAATGGCTGTGAATACAAATCATGTCTCAATAATAACTCTGAATGATAATGGCCTAAACTCACCAATCAAAAGACATAGACTGGCATATTAGATTAAAAAAAAAGACTCAACAATATGCTTCCTCCAAATGACTCATCTCATAGGAAAAGACATCCACAGACTGAAGGTAAAAGGTTGGTAAAAATAATACTACTCACATGAACTGTGGAAGCAAGCAGGGGTTTCCATTCTCATATCAAATAAAATAGACTTCAAGCCAAAGTTAATCAAAAGGGATAAAGGAGAATATTTTATATTGCTTAAGGGAACCATTCATCAACAAGACATAACAATAATAAATACATATTCCCCAACAATGGAGTATCTACACTCATCAAACTCTTCTAAAGTTCAAGAGTCAAATGGACCACAACACAATAATTCTGGGTAGCTTTAACACACCTCTTTCACAATAGGATAGATCTTCCAAACAAAAGCTGAAAAAAGACACTATAGAACTCAATAATATAATCAATAAGTTAGACTTAATGGACATATATAGAATATTTTATCCTTCAACAAGAAAATACATATTCTTCTAAGCAGCACATGGAACCATCTCTAAAATAGACTATATAATATGCGACAAAGCAACTCTTAGCAAATATAAAAAAGTAGAGATACTACCCTGCATTCTGTCAGATCATAATAAAATTAAATTAGAAATCAATGATAAAATAAAAAATAAAAGCTACTTCAACACCTGGAGACTGAATAATATGCTACTGAATGAACATTGGGTTTCGAAAGACATCAAGGAGGAGATTAAAATATTCTTAGAGATGAATAAGAACACAGATACAACATATCAAAATCTCTGGGACACTATGAAGGCAGTACTAAGAGGAAAGTTCATTGCATGGAGTCCATTCCTTAAAAGAAGAAAAAGTCAACAAATGAATAACTTAACATTACATCTCAAAGCCCTAGAAAAAGAAGAACAAATCAACATCAAACCCAGTAAAAGACAAGAAATAATTAAAATCAGAGCTGAAATCAATGAAATTGAAACAAAAGAAACAATTTTTTAAAACTGACAAAACAAAAAGTTGGTTCTTTGAAAAATAAATAAAATTGACAAACCTTTAGCCATGCTAATAAAGAGAAGAAGAGAAAAACTCAAATTATTAACATATGTGACAAAAAAGGAAATATCACAGAAATACTACAGAAATACAGAAGATAATTAGAAATCATTTTGAAAATGTGTACTCCAATAAAATAGAAAATATTAAAGGCATAGACAAATTTCTAGAGTCATATAATTTGCCAAAATTGAATCAGGATGATATACACAATTTAAACACATCGATTTCAAGTAATGAAATAGAAGACACCATCATAAACCTACCAACCAAGAAAATCCCAGGACTGGATGAATACACAGCCAAGTTCCACAAGACTTTTAAAGAAGAACTAATACTAATACTCTTCAATTTATTTCAGGAAATAGAAAAAAAGGAAGCACTTCCAAATGCATTCTATGAAGCCAATGGCACTCTGATTCCAAAACCAGGCAAAGACACATCAAAGAAAGAGAACTTCAGACCAATATCTCTAATGAATATAGATGTAAAAATTCTTAATAAAATTCTGACAAATCGAATACAAAAACATATCAAAAAGATCGTGCACCATGATCAAGGGGGACTCATCCCAGGGATGCAAAGTGGGTTCAACATATGAAAATCAATAAATGTAATTAACCACATCAATAGACATAAAGATAAGAATCATATCATCATCTCAATATATTCAGAAAAAACATTCAACAAAGCACAACACGACTTCATGTTCAAAACACTAGAAAAATTAGGGATAACAGGAACATATCTCAACATCATAAAAGCTATCTATGCTAAGCCCCAGGCCAACATCATTCTAAATAGAAAAAAAATTTAAAGCATTTCCTCTAAACTTTGGAACAAGACAGGGATACCCTCTTTCATCACCTCTATTTAACATAGTTTTTGAAATACTGGCCAGAGTAAGAAAGAAAGAAATTAAAGTGATACAAATAGAAAAAAAAAGAATGAAAATAGCACTATTTGCCAATGATATGATTCTATACCTAGAAGACCCAAAAAAATCCACCAGAAAACTTCTAGAGCTAATAAATTAATTCAGCAAAGTAGCAGGATATAAAATCAACACTCATAAATCAAAGGCATTTCTGTATATCAGTAACAAATCCTCTGAAAGGGAAATAAGAAAAAAACTATCCTATTTACAACAGCCCTCCCACCCCCACCCCCCCAGTTGAGCTCTCGCAGGGATTCCCAGAGAGTTCCCATTGGTTGGGGAAGTGCCGGAGGAGGGATATTTCTGGCTGCTGGTTCCTGGAGGAGCCGCCTGCTGTTTGGGGGAGCGTGTGTGGAGTGTGCTGGTGGAGTTCAGAAATAAAGTTTGTTCCTGCTTCAGTGGCTCGTGATTTGTGCCCAGTCAGACTGCGGCAATTGCCAAGCTAAATTTCAAGCTACAGTTTCCCAAATGTTTTCTGTGGATTGGGGCATGCTCCATTCCTCCCCTTTCTCATGAGAGAAGCCTGAGGGTTATGTACCTTCTCCAAATGTCACAGAGCCATGCGAGCCTCTGTAAACTTCCCACCCCTTTCCCCAAAGGAGTGCATTGAAATGTTGGGATGTTGGGTGAAAGCTCCACTTCTAATATTTCTTTCTAAAGAGATAGATTCTGGACTGTTTGATCTCTTCCTGTCCTACAGATATCTGCCAGATTTTGAGAAGTGACAATCCATTTTTGCCTAGTGCAATACCCAGGAATTCTGGGAGGCTGGATTCAAGTTCCCATTCTCTACCTTCCATCTAAAAGAGCAGTTTCAAAGTCATGTACTTTTTCTCTTATTGCACAACACCTTGAAAATTATTTAACCATCTTCTTTTAAATAATTTAAATAACTTCAGCTGGAACAATGGAAATTCTAAGAAAAGACAAAGAACCTTTTCATTCTTTTTAGAAATCACACTAAAAATGTATCCAGGCATACCCAGTTTCACTAGCTACAACAACCTAATAAGATTTTACAGAATTTCTAATTGGTTAGAATGTCAAAAATGACAAACTTTAAGCTCAACAATCTATTCATATAGTTCTTTTTTTAATTGATTTTATTTTTTTAAATACATGACAGCGGAATGCCCTACAATTCTTATTACACATATAGAGCACAATTTTTCATATCTTTGTATATAAACTATGTTCATGCCAATTCATGCCTTTATAGATAAACTTTGCATTACAATCCTTATTATACATATATACCCACAATTTTTCATATCTCTGTTTGTATATAAAGTAGGTTGACACCCAATTCGTGTCTTCATACATCTACTTTGGATAATGATGTCCATCACATTCCACCATCCTTGCTAATCCCCTGCATCCCCATGTAATTCTTGTAAAAATCCACAGAATGAAAAAACACGAAACACAAAGCTTTTCTTTTCTTTCTTCTTTCTTTATTTTACTTATCTCTCAAATTGCTAAATCTTTTTAGAAAAAGTAATTTATAAACTGATAGCTTCAGGGGTACAAAGTCAACTGCACTCTATTTTTGTTGTTTATTTATTTTTATGTGGTGCTGAGGATCAAATCCAGTACCTCATGTGTGCAAGGCAATTGCTCTACCCATGAGCCACAACCCCAGGTCTGTAGTCCACTCTATTTTAAGACAAAGTGAGCTCAAGTGTCACACTCCACACACCTGCACATGAGGATATGTATTCATCACCCTCATTCTGGTAAAAGGAAGCAAGACTTTGGAGCATGAGAAATGTTCAAATGAGCCTCTTGTGGTCCTATTTCTGGAAGTATGTGTCTACATACAACAGCAAGAGGTCCAGAACTGTGTGATATAGCACTTGTTCATGCATTTAGTAAGCTTATTTAGCACCATCTGCATGCAAGTCACTTTGTGTATGCTGGATGATTTAGAATGTTAACTTATTAAGAGCTGCTGACCAGAACTTATGCATAAACAAAGGCAATGGTTGCTTACACAGCACAATGTAAAGATGCTGCTAGGCCTCGTCTGTTCAAAACTATCCCTTATCATGATTTGGTATAAATTTATCTATTACTCTGTTTGTCCTTGTGATAGTGCATTAAAAACTCTGGTTAAGAAGCCAAAAAAAAACCATTTTATTTTATCTTTCAGTATAATTATAACCATAATGTTATGATTTAGATATGTGGTGTCCCCCTTTTTGAGACAATGCAAAAAAATTTAAAGATGAAATGATGGGGTTAAGAGAGATTTAACCTAATCTCCTAATCAGTGCATTAATCCTTTGATAGGGATTAACTGGGTGGTAACTCTAGGCAAGTAGGGCATGGCTGGAGGAGGTAGATCATTGGGAGCATGCCTTTGAGTATGTGTTTTATTCCTGGTGAGTGGAACATGAACAACTAATTCCTTGTACCATGTCCTGTGTTGCTTTCCTCTGCCATACCCTTCCACTATGACATTCTAGCTATACATGCCCACGTAACCTTTAAATATTTTTCTTAACTTTTGTAAGAATCATCAAAGCAACTAAAAGAGTCCTAAAAGATACAAGTAAGAATCAGTTTAGCAGATTACTGATTATTTCCCAAGACCCTTCAGATCTCAGATGCATCAGATACAAGCAGCTCATTTACACCATGTCTACCAAAAGAAATTTTGACTGATTGGAGGAAGAGTTTAGAAAGGCTCAACTACCATAAGGTGAAAAAACAAACAGATAGAAGCTAGAAGTAACAAAATTGGAGTCTTCACTTATTCAACAAATTTTGATTTAGCACAGTCTGTGCCAGGCCTATGATAAGTGCTAGGGAAAGATCAATGAAGGTAACAAACATGGCCACCAACATCATCTCAGTGAGAGAGATAGAGTGAGACAGAACAAGAAAATGTGCAAATAATAAAATTAATATGATAATTACTGCTATGAAAGAAACAAAGCAGATGCAACAGTACGAAGATACATTAACATTGTCCAGCCAGAGAGTGACATTGAACATGGGAGTTCTTTATACTTAATACAAAGTAAGCAATGCCATGAGAGGTCGTAGCAGGCAGCTATGGCAAGATAAAGAAAACAAGAAAGGCAGGAAGAAAAGCTGTTTAAACACACGTGATATCACTTAGAAGTGATCTTGGACCTTAAAGGTATAGTTTCAAGGCTCTATGAACTAGTCTCAAGGAATCTGATAAACACAAGTGGTTTATAATCCATATAGTCCAATAATTCAGTGAGATTTTGGCTATAAAAATTTTGAAGAATTGCATGATGGGGCAGATCAACATCAAGTTCATGAACTGTGGGGAGTGAGTTGAATTAAATTCCTAAGTACATCTACATACCATGATGGTTCGCGTGCAAAAAGATGAATGAGTCAAGTTATACCACCATTACTGCCAAAGCAGTATCTATGCCAGGATATATTCACTTGGGAATTTATACAGCATAAAATTATTCTGGATTATTAGCTGTTTAATGTGGAATGAAATAGTGTGCTGCAATTAAAAGTGTACTAGGTTTAAATGGAAGAATTTTTCACATTATCAGGATCTGTTATAACCATAGGTAATAAGAGACATTGCCTGTGTTGTCTTTCTTCCCATATGGCCTCTCTCTGTAAAAGAGACTATGATAGACCTAGCCAGGCCCACCTCCCTACAGGATCAAGTTGCCCAATGATGTAGAAAGAAACCATTTTAGAAGTAACAAACTCATATAACTGCCATGCAAGTCAAAAGTTATGCCATTAAATTTGGATGATAGTTGTAACACGGACTTATTTCTACACAATTCTCAAACCTAAAAAAGGAATAAAAAATGCAGGGAACTTTATTTCTCAGACCTTCTGACCAGGCAAATTCTTAACTTTTCATAAAGCTGAGGCCACCATGCTTTTTCTGCATCTCCCTGAAAAATAGGCAGACATCAGAAGGCAGACATATACACTGCATACATATTCTCTTGCATTGCTTAATCTTTAATTAAGTAATCAAGGAAATGAAAATACTTTCAGTCAACAATTAGTCATTACGCTCCCCAGATAATAAAATGGTGAAAGTGGTAGACTGTTCTAGCTCAGTATGATAAACATGAACTCTCCCCTTAGAAGATTGTTCCCTTAATCAATGTAGTGCTTGAAATTTCTAACAATTAACCAGGGATCTTAATTTCCCATCATGTCTTATAAAGTAGAGCCATTATTAAAGAAAACCACCAAAAGATGGATGATTTTGTCAATAAAAGAGAATCAGTGAGTTCCACCAAAGGATGAAAGAATTTGGCCAATATTTTCATTTCACAAAAATTGAAGGAAGGATTGAAGTATAATCTAAAATCTTAGGCAGCTTGTTTCTATGGCTTCATTGACTAGGATGTCAATTTCTCAGGTTTAAAAAAAAATCTCATCGTGGCAGAATTCCATAGCAAAAAGAACATGAGCCCTGTGATCTGGTACTTCTCAGTTTGACTCGTAGTAATATAACTTACTTGCTTATTTTATCACTCATTCTACAATTATTTATCAGGCTCCATATGGATGAGCTAGAGATAGAATTATACAAGACAAACTAGTTCCTACCTTAATAGAACTCACTGTTCCGTGAGGAAAAGGGGCCAGATGTTTGTAAATAAGACAAAAAAAAAGTAAATACAAACATTTATAAAACATAGTAAATAATACATGGTGATCTATGAGCATTAAGGGGGGCATCTGGTTAAAACAGAAGGTCAGAGAATTCTCTTTTAAGGATGTCTGCCTGAGGTTGAAATGATAAAAAATTAAATGGGCAATTTTAGGAGTGAAAGAGAGGGTTACAGACAGAGCAGACAGAGAGAACAGCCATTGGGAAATAACCTGGATATTTTTCATCTGATTGGCAAATATACAAAGTTTGATGATATCCTGTGGTGTGCATATGGTGACAAAAACCTCTACACTGATGGTGCAAATAAAAATTGGCAAAAATTCCATAAAAGGCAATCTGGAAAAACCAAACAGAATGAATTCACATGCCTTTTGATCCATTAGTTCAGCATGTAGGACTATATCAAAATGGGTAATACGGCAAATATAGTCATAACAGTATTTAGGATGATAATTCAAAAAGATCGAAAACCATTTAATGGTTATCAATTAAGAGATGAATCAATAAAATACAAGAGAATACCATGGTATAAAGTATCATAGTTTAAAAAAATAGGAATGATGAAGTGTTACGTGTATTAACATGTTGTTTTCTCTTTTGACACACTGTTGGGGTCCTGCCTAAAAACTCTTCCCTGGGATGGTGAACATATGCCCAAAATATGACGAGTGTCAGCTGCTAAATAATCTCAGTTGCACCCTTCCCTAGAGAATCACTCTTAACCACTGAGATCTTCCACCTCATCCAGGTAATGCCTGGGAGGCTCCAGGCTAACATGTGGTCATCTGTAGCCAATATCTGATGTCAGCATATAATGGCCAGACCTCTGGTCTCAAGATGGGACAATCTGTGATGCGATTACTATTCACAGCTTCCCCTGGGAACAGGCTGAAGTCAGACTTCAGCAGACTTCAGCAGGTGTTACCTCTATCCTGATCTGTCCTCGTTTCCTTCCCCACTTTTAGGTTTTCCACCTCATATTGCTACTTAATAACCAATTTAAACAAAAATCCCCACCTTAGAAATCAGACCTAAGGGATGTTTATTCATTTGATTGATTGTTTTCTTTCAAGATCTCCCTAGCTATAGATATGCAGAACCTCATTTTCCCTCCAAAGATTGAAAGTAATTGAAAAGAGAGGAAATGGTTTGAGTGTGCTGCTAGGCTTGGATAATCCATTTGCTTTACCAAAATACGGTCAAAACCAACTCCGTATATTTTGCATGATGAATAATCAGTCCTGATCCTTAAAAGTCCAAATAAAAGAATGCTTATCAGCTCAAAACTATCACCAAGCTTCCTGCAATAATTCTTGGCAGCTCAATACCCATCCTAAAGGAAAGAGCAGGGCTAGAACTTTCATAGAAAAGAAATAGGGTGACATGGGGTCCCTGACAGAGCACACAACCAGAATAGACAGACAAGCAATCAAACCAAAACAAGCCAGAGCAAACACAAAACCTCACCCTGAAAAAAATATCTTTAGAGCATACTCAGAAACAAATGACTCGAGACGACATGCCTACTCGTTTCCATCAATCCTATTCTGATTTCCATTCCATTGTTAAGTCATCCTCCATCCATCCTTGTAGGTCTGCAAGCTAATTTTGTAGAATGGTTATTTCAAGCTTTACATAAACATTCATTAAATATTCTTGCCTATTGGAAACCTGTAACTGGAACAATCATTTCAACCCTGCCAACCTGCTTTGTAGTTTGCATTGGGCAGTGGAATAGAGCCACCGCACACACAGTTCACATTTTGGAGGTACAAATTTGAAAATTACAAACTATACTATAGGGTATTTGATGATCTGTTCCCTTATCAGTGTTTGAAAAACCTATTTCATGAAAGTCCAGAAATTTTCTCTCATATCCATTTAATGTTGTGGGTTCCTAAACAATAGTGATTGATTTTGTTTGGTCTGGCAAACACAAATTATCCTATAATCATTTTAGCCTGCCAGCCATGCTTACATTGACTTGTTTGTGTTTTAGAGAAGAAAATGCAATGACTGTCATGAAAAATGGAAAGGGTTAGAGGCAAATAAAAGATTTCTCTATACTGAGAAAAAAATTGCAGCTACTTTAATTTTCTACAGCAAATGGGTTTTATTTGATATCAAAGTGAAATGAATCTGAAAATAGAGGAGAACACTCCAGTTTCCAAGTAAACTGATCCTTTAGACATCCCTTATGAGTTTAGATTCACAGGCTTGCTCTGTGCCAAAAGGAAAGAAAAGCTACTACGTGAGATAACAGTTTCTACCTTTCCTATCCTGAAAACACTGATACTTATAAAAATATCACCCAAAAAAGTATGAATGGATTTAACACAGAGAAATGCAAATATTCTCATAAACTCTTTGCAAACCAATAGTCACATGGACATTAAATAAATATTATTGAAGAGAAAGAAAGAACAGAAGGAAGACACAAAAGAAAAAAGAGAAAGCAAAGAAAGTAATGTCTTCTCATTTCATAGCTGACTGTCCCTCATCTTATAGCATATCAAGGTAGCACAGAATAGTGGGAAACTAGAGCTTTCTTCTTTCACTAACTAACTGCATCTAAGACATTGAGAGCACAGGTATCCTTTACTAGGTGTCTATTTCCTTAACTGAAAATGAGCAGGTAGGACTACTTCTTCTCTAAAAGTCCTCCTAAGTTGACCTATGCTTCTAAAGTAATTTCTACAACAGCAGGCATTTGATAAATGCCCCTACAGTACCAGCTGGAAGGTTGATAAAAGCCAATAGGGTACGAAGTTCCCAGGGAACTGTGCATAGTTGGAAAAGTAATAGTCATTGAAATGTGCCAACAGAAAAAAAGAGAAAGGTGTCAAGTCAGCAATCTGGAAATACCCTTTTGGGTAAAATAAGAAACAATTATACTTCATCAGAGTTTTCTGAGCAGTTCACCTTGACAGCCTTTCCCTTTTCTGCTTTGTCTCTCCAGTGCACACCTCCCACGTTCGATCTAATCGTTCCTCCCCTTGGATACACTCTGTTCCTCTGACTTGGCTGGAAAAGTTTAATTGCAAACTATTATCAACATTCACAATGTTCATTTTCATTGTTTGATTCACACTTCACTGAAAGATAGGGATAATATTGTCAATTATGAATTTTTTTAATAAACAACTCTTATTTTATCAATAAAACAAAAATAATAACCCTTTCCAAATTCTTTTTGTATATTGTGTTGTTCATGTCATTTTAAGAACCCCATATGAGTAGGTACCTGATAAGAAATTTACATAAGTATTCGTTTCAGCATAGTACCCCTAATAACATGAAGCATAGTAAAGACCACTTCAATTTCATTGAGGACTGTGCATATATTCAAATTAATTCAAACTTCTATCAAACATTTCATATTAATAGGACATTCATCAAAATTCTGCATAACAGGGGTGGAGGATTAAAAAATAAAGGCATAATATTCATGTTGTAGTGAGACTGTAATTTTTCTGTATTTTAATTTTCAAAGATGAATTGTGTCCAACATCTCATTTGGTCCTTTAGGCAACTTTCTGTACTACGTAGTGCAGAGATTTTTCTCTTTTCACAGGAATTAAAAAAAAAAAACTTAATAAATCATGAGCCCAAGTTGCTGCAAATCTGTGGAAGAATAAGCACTAAAACATAGACTTCTTATAAAAGCAAAACTTCTTTTTCACACTCCAGATTAAACTCATGTGCTACTAAGCTTAGGTTCAAAAAGACAAGAACACAACAATATCATTAAAGAGAATAAAATACTGCACACCTAAGGCAGATTAAACATTTTATCTAAGGACTCAACAAATATTCATTGTGAAAGCAGTGTGCATCAAATCCGATGTCAGGTGTTAAGGTTTAGACAGGAAGGGTCTCCCAAAAGCTCCTGTATTAATTCATGAATATCCAGAGATGAAATATGAAAGCTTTAACCTAATCAGTCCATCCTAGTTTAAATGAACCGATTGGGTGGTAACTGTAGGCAGATGGGGCATGGCTGGAGCAGGCGGGTCACTGGGAGCATCCCTTGGAAGGGTGGTTTTTTCCTGTGGCCCTGTCCCCTCTTTCATGGAGCAGTTCTCCCCTACCATGCCCTTCCACCATGATGTTCTGCCTTACCTTGGACCCAGAGCAATGGATTTGGCCAACAATGGACTAAACTTCTGAATCGTGAGTCAAAATAGACTTTTTTTTTTTTCTCTATGGTGTGCTTGTTGGGTATTTTAGTCACAGCAGTGTAAATGTAACTAACACACTGGGCTTTAGAATTAAGTGATGACTAAAAATCTTCAAGCTATTTCCATTATGAAAAGCAGAACAAATCAGAAAATGACAGGAATTTCATAGTAAGATTTCCTTTGTGAACACTTACATCTGCAGCTTTAATAAAGTACCATATTTCTTCTCCAGATAATTTGATAAAATGTATAAAACAACTGTATTTTTTAAAATATTATAACAATGGCCATATGGGGCTGTGATCCCTTAGACAAGGGAAACTAATGAGGTGATCCCTGTGATTTTTACAGCTTTCTACCAGGAGGCCCTTTCTAGACAGTGGAGCACAGATATATAACTTAAGAAGATATTGGTTGTCACATTGTGTTAAAAAAACATTGTCAACATTCAGGGAGCTGCTAGTTGGAAGGTGGAATACTGGGAAATAAGTCCATTAGGTAGAAATTCCAATAATCTTTCTAGTGAATACTTGACTAAATAGCAAACTGCACATACTAAAGTAAAACTTCACAAATCTGAGGGTAGATAGTGATCAATTACCAGAGATCACAAAGAAATGTGATTTCTTACTAGTCAGAGTAGAGAGATATCAGTGAAAACCTAAGGCATGGAATACAGACCCCAGAAGTTCATATCTTATTAGTAGAGTTAAAGCTTAGAGTTAAGTTTTACCTTAAAAACTTAAAAATGAGATGTGAAAGAATCTGGCTAATATATAAGTAATTTAACTGCTTGCCAAAATGAAATTTAATAATGTTCAAAGGAGTACAACAAAATCCAAATGCTTAATAGTCATAATATGCAGCATTCAATCAAAAAACTTTAAACAAACAAAAGATGGAAAAATGTGACCCATAACTCAGAAAAGCTGGTAAATGGAAATAGAAATATATAATAATTTGTTAATTTAGTTAGAAGAATTTTATTCTTTAAAATAGACCCAGGAAAGATAGAGATGATGAAATTTGCTGGCAAGAATTTCAAAAGGGTTATTAAATAACTTAAAGAAGAATAAATATATAATAAATTTCCATCGTATGGGTTGTCTTTTTATTTTTTGATAATATCTTTTGATGTACAGAAAGTTTAATTTTGATGAGGTCCACCTTATTTTGTATTTTGTTGTTCATACATTTGGTATCATATATAAGAATCCAATGCCAAATCTATTAATTGTAGACAAGAGACCTATAATATACTTTCTATTGGGATGATAACATCATTGTTCTACTGAAGAAAATGCTCCCTAGATATATATAGAGACATATAAGATATGGAATGAGATAGGTCTATAAAATGTGCCTCCTAGGCCTACTTCGGGGATATATGGGCTACCCAGTTTCAGGAGATGTAACCAGCAGTTTCAGATATTAGTCACTTCAAGATCTGCTTCAGATGCAGAGAGCTACCCAGCTGAGGTAATCATGTCCCCAGGATGGCCCACACATACAGCTGAACAAGGAGGCATATGAAGTCCCAGGCATATATTTTAATTAAAGGAAAACCCTGACAAGCAAAATAATCTATCTCAATCTCTTCTGAGAACCAAACCTATGACCCTTAGGTATTTCCAATGGAAAAGAACAAAATAGCTTTTAAGCATTGCCTTTCAGCTCTAATACCTATGCTTAAGAAACAAGTTTGAAAGTATTCTCGTGTACTATTGATGTCTCTTGAGTATGAAACTTTCATGTGAGGAGACATGTTACTCATTACACTAATGAGATTCTGGGTGGGCATACGTTTATTTTAATAAGTGAAAATAAAATGGAGCTTAGTTTTATTTTTATATCCCAGAGTGATTTTATACTTGATATAATCAACTTTGTCAACAAACCTCCTCTCCTAACTACTCAATTCTATATTATTTGCTTTCTGGCCTAGATTCCCCATGCTGTATAACCTCTATTATAACAATGAGAAGCAGTGGCCTTCCCACACAAAAGAAGTCCTTAAACAGAGTTTTCTGCTGCCAATGGGTTAGAGAATCCTTCCTTTTTAAAGTCTGGTTGGGGGCACCAATTCATGTTAATGATTTCAGAGAGAGTTCTGATCTGGACCTAAGGAGTACTAGGGTCTTATTTTGGCTCTGAATGATCTCAAATCAATTTCATCTCTCTGTCCTTCAATAGTCTTATCTTTTCCATGGAGACAATATTTTCTGCTCTATGTCACCATGCTATTTTGCCTTAAAAAGTTAATATTACATTACACTATAGAGTGATTTTATGCCTCAGACATAGCCTTGAAAATGTCAGAGATATTAGACCCATTCTCTAACTATATTGTTATATTTTCAATTAATTTGATCCTAGAGATAGAAGTGTTGATATGGTTAGAAACAGGTAAAAGTTACAGACAAATAATAATGAAATATGAAACACTATAAAGAGTTGTTGTGAGAATTAGTGTATGCTCATGCTAAAATGTTTGGGATTCCTTAATTATAGCAAAATGTACAAATAATGGGAATAATTAAGGCTTTGTCCAAAACAAAACAGTATCTAAGAAATCACTGCTTAATAAATCCAAAGTTAGTCTGAGTTGTTCTGCCACATTATAATGAAAAAGGAAATAAATAAAGAGGAATCATTAGATATAAATTGCACAGGATTATTCCAAACAAATCATATTCAACAAACTCTATGGCTGTGCAACTCTCATTTCCAAAGTAATGAAGAAAATGCATCATGAACTGTGTACTGGGATCTTCCTAAAGTATTTGACTACTGTGGCTCATAAAATTTTACTAGGAAAAAAATTAGTAAAATTAATTTTCTATGAGCAGATGAAGGTGGCCTGAGACCTTGGCAGAAAATAAAGGAAGTCAGAGAGGAGGACAAATTGGGATGTGCCCAAGAACTCAGTTGCTGGCCTCCTCAGTGGCTGCTGACATTTTCCTGGGCTTTTGTTAATAGATAGGACATATGTATGCACATGTGCCTAGAGCCTGCTCAGGCCTCCCCGTGGGGTCTCAGTAGTGGCCCTACAGAGTCTATACCTTTCAAGATGTCTCAGGTGATGCTAATTAATAGCCATGCATGTGGATCACTAGCAAGGTCAAGTCTTGCTGGAAATGTGATAGGCTAAGCCCAACCAATAGCCACACACGAAGTTAATTTAAAATGACATTTCAAGTGTATTATCTGTTAGAAAAGGGTAATATAATTGGTCTGAGCCAGTAAGCAGGATTGTGTTGCCAAATCCAATCCAGGGAACACTGGACACAGCTCACTTCCTGTCTGCCAGTGAACACACCCCAGCAGACTCATACCTGCATGTGAGCTTCCGGGTGGTGCCAGTTCTGCACTAGCCAGCACCCTCGATCATGCTATTATATGAATTAGGATTCTAATTTGGTTCATCCCCAAATCATTCTAGGGACAGTAATAAACATTAGGTGAATAAAAATGTGGGGTGATTAAATAAATATGGGAAACTTGGGTGAACAAACTTAAATAAATCCATTTCCTGCAGGGTATTTCAGAACCTATGCATAAAAATGTATACTCTGGACCCTGAACATATGCTATAGGGTGCAATGTTTCAAAAACGCATATGCCCAAGGAACAGTTCCAAACCTCAGCAAATATACTGTCTCTCTTGGGTTTAACCCTTCTGTGGAAACACACTTTGGGGATCACCATTCTATGCATACCACAAAAATCCTACTTTTGATTGAGGAGAGCACAGGAAGAACCATAATGAGACTTGCATTGTATGAGAGCTACATGTCATTATTCCTTTCAGTAGTTAAAGAACCTGATAGATCTACATAGAAGAACACTAGAAATGGATGGCCACTGCAGGATACCTGCTTTAAAGATGGTTATAATTATTGGAATCTCTTTAAAAAAGACAACAGGCTAATAGGAGCAAAAATAATAAAACCATTTTATGGGATTTATACCACATTATAGAAGTGAAATGTATGGCAACAGCACAAAGAAAAATGGAAAAACATTCTTATAAGTTTCCTTTACTGTACAAGAAACAAGACACAATCACATGAAGAGAACTTCAAAGTAAGGATGTGTACTCTAAGACTTAAATGAAATAATAAAACAATATTCAGAGAGTTGTAAGTAATAAGCCCCCCCCCAAAAAATAAATAAATTATATTCTAAAAGTATTCAAGCTGAAAAGAACAAAAAATAGGAGATTTGGGAAGGGAAAAATAGTGGTACTAAAAGAAAACTAATACCAAGAGTCAAGCTCAAATATATCTATAATTAGGTTAAATTTGACCAATATGCTGACACCAATGAAAAGGCAGAGATTGTTGCTTTGGATTAAAAAGAAACAGCCAAATAGATATTGTGTACAAATCCATTTTACACATAGAAACATAAAAGGTTAAAAATACAGGACTATATGTGCCATACTAACACTAATTTTTTAATATAAAACACTAAAGAGATGTTGTGAGAATTAGCTTATGCTCATGCTAAAATGTTTGTGATTCCTTAATTTCGCAAAATGTACAAATAAGAAGATATGTTGATGATAAATAAGCACATGAGAAGATGATCACCATCATTAATCACTAGGGAAAAATAAAATAAAACCACAGAGAAATATATAAACAACTGGCTGTATCACATGATGACATGAATATGTAACTTTCAAACACTCTGACAGAAATAAAGATTGACATGAGTCATTTGGGGAAAAAAAATGTTTGATAGTTTCTTAAAAAGTTAGAGATTCTCTTACCATATATACCATTTATTTCACTCCTGAGTATTTGCCTAAGCAAAAAAAAAAAAAAAAAAAGGGGGGGGTTTTCAAGGCACAAGGAGATGTTTACTTATGTTGATTTTTTTAGTGACTTCATAAGTGAGTACCACGCAGGTTTCTGTATACTAATTTTATCTCAGAGAAGTTCTATAGGGGGAGAAAAAGCATACTATCTTATATTAAACTCTTGAGGGAGGAAAACCATCCTGAGAATTTTTAGCCATAACTTGTCCTGACATAGATTAGGTTTACTGAACTACACTGACTATAAGTGCCTCTGGAAATCTCAAAATGAGAAGGGAGTACAGTTTCCCCACATTGGTAGCATCTGAGGAATTCTGATAAGAACTAAAATAAATTTATCTTAAGGAAGACCTTTCAATTGAGACCCTGCAGCATTCCCACAATGAAGTCAGGAAATGTGAATAGGAGCCCATAATCCAATAGTCCCAACATTCAAGAAAAGAGATCGCCATGAGTGAAAGTCAGCTGACATACTCCACAAATTCCTTTAGGATATAAGAACTGGATTTATCATACATGAAATATAAACTCGATGTTAATATTTAGAGATTGAAATATAGAATAAAAACCACGGTGGTTTTCAAAAGAAATGAATAGAAAAGCTACAATCACTGATGTTACACACTAAAGGGATTGATTAAAACATCAGAAGAGATTCATCAAAAAGAAAATCAGTGATCTGAAAGGTCGGTCTGCAGAAATTACATGATATACACCAAAAAGAGTTATAAATTTAACAATAAAAGAGATTAAGAAATGTGGAGGATATAATAAATTCAAATGTGTTTCTAATCACTATTTTAATAAGGAAGAATCATGAGAATGTCAAAGTAAAACTAATAATGGTCGAAATTTTCCTATAATAGTGAAAAGTATGACTATTTGTTTTCAGGAGCTCATCAAATCCCAAGTGGCATAAATAAATCCAAGAATTACTTTATGAGTCAGGTAACTGTATACAGCATAAAAATATTAATAATAATTTTCAATATTTTATATTTAAATTGCTTTGAAGCATTTTCAGGACATTTTCTCTATGAATTAGCCTGCTGAACACCTCTGTGAATAACAACATTGTCATCCATTTAAGAATATGTAATAATTCATTTAAGAGTGCTCAGAAGTGTGGTGATACAGCAGCAAGAAAAATAAAGCCATACTCAGGAGAACTAGACTGAAAGCTCACTTGTGCCTCTTGCCTCTTCTCAGCCGTTTTTTCTCATTTAAGCAAGTAGCAATCATCAGAGAAAGGAGTTATGAATTTCTGTCCCAGCTCTACTATAATTTATAATCTGATCATGAGTAAATCACTTCATTCTTCTATACTTCATTTTCCTTTTAGAAAAATGCACTTAAATTACAATTGTTCAGGGATGTTAAAAGGCAAGATATTAGAAGATAAATGCTAAAACACTTTGGAAAAGTGCAACACACAACTGCTACCTATTATTTGAGAACGTTTTTTAGTACCGTGTTCTAGTCTCAGGAGCCATCCCACATAAAGGCAGAATCTTACACCACTGCTGCTGTTTTGCAAGTACGTACATATAGTAGCAGATATGGATTCAAGGGACTGCTTTCAGGGAATACTAAAAGGTGCCTGGAATCAGAGAATCTCAAGGCTAGACAGTAAAGGTCAAATTTGGGGCTAAGTATTTATTAGTAAACAATGTAATCACTTCTATCACCTTCTGGTCAATGTGACATTAAATTTATGATTAAATAGATCTGAAGTTAAGAAACACATAACTTCCTTAGGAAACCAGTTCTCTAAGTGTTGAAAGTTACCCCTAGTGCTAACACATTGAATCTATATGAAATTTATTTCCCCTTAAAAAAGAATGGAGTGATAATAAAATCAACCATTTATTGATTTCCTATTGTATGTGACACAAGGAAGCACTTTATATAGTTACATTCTAATCATCAAAATAGTCCTGAAAGATAAGTTTAACTATCCTTTGTCAATCGAGGAATCAATATTCAGATTTATGAGGCTGAACTAAGGTCATCCAATTAGTCATCAGAAAAATCTAACTTTTGCTTTCAGTGTGCTAAGGCTGCAGTTCAAAACCTAACCGAAATTATATTAAGACAACTTAACTTAAAAAAAAAAAAATACAAACTGTTCTTACATAATTACTGGAAATTCTTACACGATAGGACCAAAGTCCAATTTCCTAAAGCCTAGCACAGTTTTTAGAGTGAAAAAACATTCAACAACGGTTTAGTTGTGTTTTACATACAGAAGACCACACTGTTAAACATATTCAGTACTGAGAAAGTCTACCAAAATTCATTCACCCAAAACAAATGAACAAACAAAAATAATTGGAAATCGGAAGGGCAGAATTTCTGTGAAAATACAGTCCTTTGCGGAGGAATCAAGATGGTGGAGTGGAGGTAGGCTACAGATTTTAGCTCCTCCATGGTTTGGAATTGAAATGCTGATTGGCAAGGTCAGAAACAGAACGAACTGGAAAACAATTATTAACTGTCAGAGAGTTGGAGAAACTCAGAATTTCTGAGTTAACTGAGGGGAAAAAAAAAAAGCAGCAAAGAATATATTAGCCCTGAACCTATTGCACCTGAAGCATCGGGCAAGGCAGGTCTGGGGGAGGCATCATAGAGAGGAGAGAGAGGGATGGGCAAAGCAAACAAGCTTACTTAGGAAGCAGTAGTGGAAGAGAAAATGAGAGGTGGTTATGCTGGGGCAAGAGCTGTAAAACCACCTGGTATGTGAGAAATGATCTGCTTCTCAATTTGTTGGTGGAGAGCTGTGGCAGGCATCTATTTTGTAAAGACCACACCTAAATTTTCATCTCTGGAAAGAATTAAATCCCTACAGCTTTATCCTACCTAAACATACCAGCAAATATTGCCATAGGGAACACCTTCGAACAGGGCCATCTGACTGCAGCAGGTTTGCTGGGAGTTGAAAGCTGCTGCCAATATCACCCCCGCCCCCACACACACACACACATATACACAATCAGTGACAGGTAGGAGTGGAGCAGAACAGGAAAGTTGCATAATACTTCCAGGAGTACAGGAGCAGGGCTTCTGCCACACATAGTGTGCCTCCACCTTGAGTGCCCCTATGAAAACTATGTGGGGTCGTGCGCACACACCCACAACAGCCCAACACAGTTTAATCTCCCCTAAATAGGGATCTATCAAGTAGCTGGATTCATAACAGAATGTTCTGAGCCACACGGGCCTCACTATAAAAGGATAGGACAGGTCTGTTTGGATAGCCCTGGGCACATGTGGTGTCTTTACAAGCAGGCACATAAGTCTGCATACACAGCCAGGTGGCTACTGGGCCACAGACAATAAGGGGCCATTTTCTCTGAACCCATAGAGATCCTTTAGGTACTTTTCCTTGGAGCATGCCAAGGAACTGTGGGACTACCTAGGTTTATGCTAGAGTTGAGCAGGATGAGGTCTGTATGGACAAGTGCCAGGACCTGAGTTCTGTGCAGTTTTTGAAGCAGAAATCTAAGTTAAACAGAGGGAATGCTGAATGTACAGTCCTCCAAAATAATGTGGAAATAGCTACTACTATCAGTACCTCCATGCCCAGAGATAAGAAGAGTAGCTGAGGCTTGGATACCTACTACACTTCCCAACATCTGGTGGAATCTGTCTGGAAAGATCAGTAAGAAATATCTTTATTTTAGTCAGCTTTTTCACTGACCAAAAAGACCTGATAAGAACAACATGAGGAGGAAAATTTTATGTGGGGGCCCATAGTTTCAGAGGTTTTAATCCATATATGGCTGACTCCATTCCTTGGGCCCTGAGATGAGGCAGGACATAATGGTGGAAATGTGCAGCAGCTGGGTACATGGCACCAGGAAGCAGAGAATGAGAGAGAGAATGAGAGAGAGAGAGAGAGAGAGAGAAGGAGGGAGAGACTCATAAACAAAATGTAAACCCCACAGGTACTTTTATATCCCCATTGATCCCCCTCCTCCAGTCACACCCTACCTGCCTATAGTCACAATTGAATTAATCCCTATCAGGGAATTAATTCACTGATTGGTTAAGGCTCTTTTTGGAAGTATTGGCCCTGGGTAACCCAGGAACCAAATAAACACTCGGAGATTCATCAGCTTTATTGGCAAGGCAAGATTTTTACTTGCATGCTCAGAAGGGCACACAGGAATCAAAACCTAAAGCAGACACATGGAACAGACAGAGATTTGTTGAGATTCGTCACTGACACAGGGTACTAGGATTTTGTCCATTGATTGGGGCTGACCACACAATCTTTGGTGGGAATAGCTATTAAAGAAAGAAGGTACTTGACCACTGCTCATTGGTCAGGGCAGACATCACTATCTCCTACTGTCATTAAAAGAGACACATAGACCAATGGAATGGAATAAAAGACTCAAAGACAAAACCACACAGAGTTCTGTGATTTTGACAAAAAGATTTCAAAAACATACAAAAAAGAAACACACATTATATAAGAAACATAAATTCCTGAAAAACTGAAATCCATATGTAGAAGAATGAAACTAGATCCTTATCTCTCAAACTGTACAAAATTCAATTCAAAATGGATCCCAAATCTAATTGTAAGACTCGAAACTTTGCAACTATTAAGACCAAATATAGGGAAAAATACCTCAGTATATAAGCACAAGCAACAATTTCTTGAATAGAACTTTAGTAACTCAGAAAAGAGTAGCAAGAACCAACAAATGGATGACATCACATTATAAAGCATCTGTACAGCAAAGGAAACAATTAATAGAATAAAGAGACAACTATAGAATGGGAGAAAATCTTTACCAACAACTTTTCTTACAGAAGATCAGTGTCCGTAAAACAATTCAAAACTTTAATGTTAGCTTCCCCCAAATAATTATGTATTCAATAAATGGTCAAAAATATATGGACAGTTCTCAAAAGAAGCATAGATGACCAATAATTATATGAAAAATGTTCAACACTGAGTTTCCATCTAACTCCAGTCACGTGACAAGAATGCCAATAACAATAAATGCTGGCAATCATATGGGAAAAAAGGAATTCTTCTACACTATTAGAGGAAATAAAAAATGATACAGCCTTTATGGAGATTAGTATGGCAGTTCCTCAAAAATCTACAAACAGGAGTACCATATAACCCTAAATATTTGTCAGTACCATGCCTTGGTATTTATGCAAAAGAACTGAAGTCAGCATATCATTGAGATACATGCATATCATGTTTATCACAACACAATTCACAAAAGACACACTATGGAATCAGCCAAGATGTCTGAAAGCAAGTAGGTATCTGTAGAAAATGAATTTTTATTAAGTCATAAAGAAGAATAATTAATTCATTTGAAGGAAAATGGATGGAAGTAGAGATCATCATGTTAAGTAAAGTGACTCATACCCAGAAGAAGTATCATACATTTTCTCCCATACGTGGAAGCTAATGAGAAGAAAAGAGAATGATGATAGAGGAGGAAAAGAGAGACAAATAGGATAAAAGAAGAGGAATGGGGGAATGGAGAAGAGGAGAGTAAGGGGAAGTATTGGAGAGTAAAATTAATTAAATATGTTTTATACATGCACCAATATAACCTAATGAACTCAACCATTCAGTATTATCAATATGCGCCATTAAAAAAAAAAAAAGAAGAAAACACTGTATATCTAAACATGAGCAAGAGATGTTTTTGCAGAGTAATTGTGATGGTACTAATTTATTACTATATTTTTACAGATATATTTTCTATTCTGATTTGAAACTTATAAATTTGGGAAAGAGTCCAAGAAAATTTCCAAACTTCCCACAAAGACACACAATATGGAAAACCATAACACTTTCTGAAGTTCTGGATTTTAAAATATGAAAATTTGTCAAGAAGACAGTTTAGTTTTTTTAAAAAAATATTTTGACTTTAATATACTTTTATTATAGAATTCTCTCTCTGCTGTGGCATTTACTTAATGAGTTCTAAATAAGCTCTAAGATTATCAAATTGAAATTTCTTCAGAGAAAACACTAGAAAAATAAGAAAATATGGAGTCTTCAGTCTGTCTTTATTCTTCAATCTGACTTCAGATGCATCTGCAAAGAGGGGGATATATTAATGGATGCCTAAAGTCAGTAGGTGAACTATATGATTCCCTCAGATTGCCCAGGCCCCCATCAGATTCAGAATGATGAAAGATAAAAGAATGGAAAAAGATGTACCTGGGAATTATTATTATACAGAATAATATTTATCTGGCAAAAGTAATTCAAAAAAAGATGTGATAAAGTTTACAAGGTATCTCATATGGGTAAGAAACAATAGCTCACAAGATAAAAGTTATTATGAATATTTTGCTGAATATTATGCAGTGAACAATATGGTCTCAAAATGCACCAAGCAATAACTGAAAGATCTCAGAAGGAAATAAATCAATGAAATGTTGTTTTAATATTCTCCCCTCAAAATACAGTAGGTGAAGCAGATTAAAAACTAGCAAATTTGTAGCCAGAATATTATTACTTAGAACAATGAGAGTATTCTCATTATTTGTTTCTCATTCTTTGTTTTTTAGCATTTATCAAACTCTCAAAGAAACTCCCCACATACTTGGTAACAAAAAGGAACCTTAATAAATCACAAAGAAAAAAAAATTACAATCACTATATTTTCCATCCTAATGCCAATAATTAAAAATTAATAGCAAAGAAAAAAAGAAAATTAAAAATCCTCAAGGTCTCAAATTAAATAACACTATTTAAAAATTATTGGATTAAAAATAAATTATACGATACTTAGAAGTAACCATTGCCTGTTAAAATGTGTAGAACTCAATTAAAGCAGTACTTAGAAGAAATTTTAGTTTCTAATATGCTCTTTGTGAAATGAAAATGATTGAAAACAAACAGGCTTAGTATTAAATTTTTAAATGGGAAAAATGCATTAAAAATATATCCCAAATAAAAGAAGGAAATGAGTGACTGCAAGACAGAAACCAATTATGAAAAGGACAAAATATAGATAAGATCAACAAAACCGAGATGATTTGTTTGAAGTAATCAATGACCTTGGAAAAATATCTATTAAAGAATTCAAGAAAATATGCAAAAAATAAAGTGAAAAGGGGAAATTGTTACAATCTAGTACAAAATAGATTAATTTTTAAAACCCAATTGATGTGGTGGGCAACTACACAGGAATAAAATTAAAACATGAGAAAACTAATTATAAACCCATTTTTCCTATGCACATAGACCCCCAAATCATGAAATTACTTACTAAAACCAATTATTAGCTAATTAAATTCAAAACTGATTACATCATAATCAAATGGAATTTATTCCAGGAATACAAAATTGGTTCAACATTAGAAAATTTATCAATGTAAATGACCTCATTAATTCAATAGATACAGTGATAGCATTTGATGAAGCTCCAACACATTAAAAGTTCAAAGCAAATTGGGAATTCAACTGACATTTCTTAACTTTAAAAGGTCATGAAATAAAAAATATATATATACATTGAAAATCATAGTTAAGATGAACTGTAGATCTCTTTCCATTCACATCAAAACAAACAAGGATATCCATTTTCCACCTAATGATTCAGATGTTTCTATAAAGTTAATAATCACAATAAGTAAAAGCAAACTGTATATGTAAAAATACGACATGAAATTATTAAAAATTCATTTTTGCAAATGCTATGATTATCTGCACAGAGAAATAAAGAGAACGACTAAAGTATTCAAACTCATGGGAGTGCATAGCAATGTTTTTGTACTTTAACAAAGTATGAAAATCACTAAGTTTATCTGCACTATATTTTATCAACTAGAAAATAAGATGCCATTTATAATAGATAACAGGTAAATTATCTAGAAGTTAACAATAAAAATGCATAGGTTTATATGGAGAAACTTTTCTGAATAATCAAATATATGTGAGGGTCTTCATATATGAAAGTTTTTTGATTCTTTTGTATAAAACTACTTAAAATTAAGAAGATGACAATTATCTCCAAATTCAGGGTGCTTTTGAGAATAATTCCTACCAGACTAGGCACTGTGATGTATACCTGTAATTCCAGGTACTTGAGAGACTGAAGCAGATGGATGGCAAGTTCAAGGTTAGCCTCAGCAACTTAGCAAGACCCAGTTTCATAACAGAGAAAAAGCTAGAGATGTAGCTCAGTGGTAGAGTGCTCTCATGTTCAATCCCCTGTACTGCTAAAAAAAAAAAGAAAAGAAAAGAAAAGAAAAGAAAAAAGACACAGCTGAATTTTTATGAACTGGATAAACTTATTCTAAAAGTCGTATAAAGCAATAAAGTTTTACAAAAGCTTATCTAAAAACAAAAAAAAAGTTTTTTATCTGTTTTGAAAACAAACTGTATGTGTATATTAAAAAAGTGGTGTGTTTCAAAAAAAAAAAAAGACAAAATGCAATACAAAGTGTTACATGAGTCCACTCCATGCTTTGAACATAAACCCTGCTCCTAGTCCCTGGCAGATTTTTCTTTGTTTTTTCTTTTTTTATTAATTTTTATTGTTGGTTGTTCAAAACATTACATAGTTCTTGATATATCATATTTCACACTTTGATTCAAGTGGGATATGAACTCCCATTTTTACCCCGTATATAGATTGCAGAATCACATCAATTACACATCCATTGATTTACATATTGCCATACTAGTGTCTGTTGTATTCTGCTGCCTTTCCTATCCTCTACTATCCCCCCTCCCACCCCCTCCCCTCCCCTCTTCTCTCTCTACCCCCTCTACTGTAATTCATTTCTCCCCCTTATATTTTTCCCCTTTCCCCTCACTTCCTCTTGTATGTAATTTTGTATACCCCTGAGGGTCTCCTTCCATTTCCGTGCAATTTCCCTTCTCTCTCCCTTTCCCTCCCACCTCTCATCCCTGTTTAATCTTCTTCTCATGCTCTTCGTCCCTACTCTGTTCTTAGTTACTCTCCTTATATCAAAGAAGACATTTGGCATTTGTTTTTAAGGGATTGGCTAGCTTCACTTAGCATAATCTGCTCTAATGCCATCCATTTCCCTGCAAATTCTATGATTTTGTCATTTTTTAATGCAGAGTAATACTCCATTGTGTATAAATGCCACATTTTTTTAATCCATTCATCTATTGAAGGGCATCTAGGTTGGTTCCACAGTCTTGCTATTGTGAATTGTGCTGCTATGAACATGGATGTAGCAGTGTCCCTGTAGTATGCTCTTTTTAGGTCTTTAGGGAATAGACCGAGAAGGGGAATAGCTGGGTCAAATGGTGGTTCCATTCCCAGCTTTCCAAGAAATCTCCATACTGCTTTCCAAATTGGCCGCACCAATTTGTAGTCCCACCAGCAATGTACAAGTGATTTTTCTTAAAAAAAAAAAAAAAAAAATATATATATATATATATATATATATATATATATATATATTTTTTTTTTTTTTCCTTCTTCTTGTCCTTCTCCCTGCCTCCATATATAGCTTACTGTGAACAGGAATGAAGTCCAGACTTGGGAGCTGGTATCAAAGGATATAAGAAATAGTAGTCTCATAGTAGTCTCTCGTGGTTACTGCTTGGGTATGAATTATAACTTCTGATACACATACCTGGAGTTTAACCTTCATATTCCCTCTTGAAAAGTTCAGTGATCACCCTGGCAGTTAGAATTACAGCCTCTGGAACATGAGTCCTCTGTGTGTTCTCTTTGCTGGCAAATCAATAAAACTTTCTTTTTCTTTTCTCTCAAAACCTTGTCCTATTACTGGATTGGCATCATGAACACGAACTGAACTTTCAGTGTCAAAAGAGGCGGGTGCTCAAAAGTAGACTCATGTATATATGGGGACACAAAGATAAATGTTGCCTCCAAAGAAAACTGGCTCACTCCATGGCAGAAACTAAATACAGATATCTACTTTACATCAGTAATGGAATCTAGACAAATGGAAAATCTAAGTGTGAAATTTAAAACTCTAAAACTAATAGAAGAAAATAAAGCAGAATATTTTGTTTCCTAGAGATGGAGAAATACATCATATATACAATCAGCAAAAAATTCAATGGATTTTATTAAAATTACAAGCCACAGTTTAGATAAAGTTAATATATGGAATGGTGACTAAGAAAAGATTTTTATGATACCTGACACTGATGAGAGGTGCGAGAAAATCACGCAAACCAGCAAAAAGATGGGAGACAACATAAGAAAAAGGAAATACAAATGGTGGAAACTTTATTTATATTCAAAGAAGTGAAAATTAAAAAGACAATAGGACATTCACAGCCATCATCTTGGCAAAAAATGAAGTGTGATAATGCAATATTGTCAGATATTGTGGTAAAAAAAATAATCACATGGGCTGCTAACAGGAGAATTTACTAGAGCTGACATTTTGGAGGATAAGCTTATTTATATTCAATCTATGTGTAACTGATGACCAGCATCTTCACTGTCACACGGGACCAAAAGTGGATATATATGAGGTTGCTCATCATGATATGACTTGTATGGTGGGGAGGTAGAGGCAGTGTAAATGTTCAATATCAACATATGAGTATGAAATGTGAATGAACATCAGGAGAAAATTAAGAGACAGCAATTCAGAGATACATTACATACATACACACAAAAGGGAGTTCTCAAAGTAATGGAGCTGGACAAGGTCTGTACAAACATATGTTTATGTTAATTTATTTTATATATATATATATATGTGTGTGTGTGTGTGTGTGTGTGTGACATCATTTTCAAGAATACATACAAATTCAGAATGCACAAATTAGATAAGAAATAAAAACAAAATGAAATACATAAATAACTAAAAAGTAAACATATAGTGAAATATATACAGTTGTCCTTAAGTGTCTGTGAGAGGTTGGTTTCAGAACCCTCAAGGATTCCAGAATCCATGGATGCTTAAGTCCCCATATAAAGTGATATATCATTTGCATATGACTTATACACATCTTCCTGTATACTTTAAATCATCTCTGGAAGACCTATACCACCTAATACAATGTTTTAGTCAGCTGTTTTGCTGCTGTAGCTTAAATATCTGACCAGAACAACTGCAGAAGAGGAAAAGTTTATATGTGAGCTCACAGTCTTAGACATCTCCTTCCTTAGATAGCAGGCTCCATTCTTCAGGGCTCAAAGTGAGGCTGAACATCATGGCAGAAGGGTATAGCAGAGGGCAGCAGCTCACATGATGATCAAGAAGCAGAGAGAGACTCCACTTGCCAGATACAAAATATATACCCCAAAGCAACACTCCTAGTACCCCATCTTCTCCAGCCACATCCCACCCACTTCAGTCACCACCCACTTAATCCCATCAGGTAATTAATTTGCTGATTGCAGCCCAATCATTTCTTCTTCGAACCTTCTTGCATTTTCTCACACATGAGCTTTTAGGGGACACCTCACATCCAGACCATAACATACAGTATAAATGCTATGTACATAGATGATATACTATATTATTTAGGGAAGAATAAAAATGCAAAAGTGTGTACATGTCCAGTTCAGATGCAACTTTTTTTAGTATATTTTTGATTCACAATTGGTTGAATCCACAAACACAGAACCCCCTGATATGAAAGGTTGACTGAATATGTATCTGTACTGAGAGGTGTATTTATATATATATATATATAGAGAGAGAGAGAGAGAGAGAGAGAAGGAGCATATACAGCTCCTTGCAGGAACTAGAGAGTATAATTTGCTCAGTACTCTGCATATAGATGCAAGCACAAGTTTGTGTCAACACACACATGCTTCTTGGTTGTGGGAAGAAGAAATAAACACATGAGTGGACCTAGTGACAGCAGCAGCACATTTATTTCTGAGTGTGCTGAAAGCTTCAGAGAGCCGAGATGGATTCTATAGCACAGAGAAATGTTCTTCATTCAAACTCCATTGGGAAAGAATTCAAGGAACATAAAAGCATGTTGTTTGAAAGAACATGAATTTTAGGACAGATGTCATCACATCTGTCTACCTAAGCGATGCCTCCACAGGGCAAACTATTTCTGCTGTCAGTGCTGCTGCAGGCTAAATAATCATTGTTGAGCAGGACCAAAGATCTAGGGAGAAGGCCCAGTGAAAGAAACCATAACTTAGCTGTGGGACACTGTTCATAGCAGAGGGAAACCTTTTAGACCAGAGCTTTAAAGGTTTGGAGGCAAGTTCAGCACAGATTTGAAGCTAATGCCTAGTCTCTCTCTCAATTGACTTTGAACTTTGACATAAAAGAACATATCGCTTTTCATCTTATTTGTGAAACAACAAAGTGGCAACATTGAAGAGCACTCTCAATGTGGAAAAAATGATCATAAAGTCAGCACTACAAAAGAGCCATCTTCACCTTATCCATATGTTAATAATGAATATGCACCATATTCATATTCTTCTCCAGGACAAATTATAATCTACCTTACTGTCATGCTCAGGGATCTATTGAACATTGTAATAGACATCAATTTATGATGAGTTTTTTTCTCTGTACATTTTCTAAGTCACATTTTTTTTAGGTATAGTAACTATTGTAGACGAGGTCATTTTGCATGCCAACTGGAAAATGTATTCAGAGTTGGACATAGCATCTTTCCCACAACACAACATCTAAAACCTCTGTTCTTTCCACTAACATACTGGTCCCAAAGAACAGTAGCACTCAATTCCAATCCACCCCTTCACCAGTTTTATTCCAGTTCCTTTCAGTTCTCTGTATGCAAAAACACACTTTCCAACAATTCCTCTGGATTCCAGAGATTTTTCCAGAGATTCCTCCATTGCCTCTGGAATCAGCCTCTTGCTAAATGTGGGGACAGACTCTAAATGTCTACAGTTAGGCTCCCATGCTGGAGTTTTTGGCAGGCTATGTTATGTCTTTAGTGTGTAACCAAGGCTATGTTATAGTCAGTGTGCAATCAAGGCCAGATTCAGTGTCTGTACTCAAGGTCAAAAACATTTGGTTGTGAGCATGCACCCACTGATGTAACCTGTTAGGCGATGTGATTCTGCAATCTGTATTTGGGGTAAAACTGGGAGTTCATAATCCACTTGAATCTAATGTATGAAATATGATATGTCAAGAGCTTTGTAATATTTTGAACAACCAATAAAAAAATAATTAAAAAAAAAGAAAACCTGTTTGGCAGTGTGGCCTGAAAAGATCTACGGAAAAAGCTCAGGGGACAAAATGGAACTGGCTGGGGGCTGAAGCTAAAGTTGTAAGTTGGAGGCTGTTGCACCTCTGAATGAAACATGTCTACTATCTGGCTTTTTGCACCTTCTTCCACCTGCTGAGATCCTGAATCTGTTTTCCTGAGCCTCACTCCACCTGACAGGAGAGTAGGAGGAGACAAGAGATGAACGAGTGAGTGGCGGGAAAAGTGAATAAAGCAATGCAGAGGAGGGTAAAGCTGAATCTGCACCACCTTCCCCTGGCAAGTCAGGTTATTGGTTGCAACTTCAAAATGAACACTGTGGACAAGGTGGATATTCAGGGTCTTCATGATTTTCTCATGGCTACCATTGGAAGTGATAGGTGGGTTCTACTATCAGGAGAGATGAATTTCCTAAAAATGAAGCAAAGATAAAACTAAAACATCCCATCACCAATATCTCCACACAAAAGAGAAATATTTTGTACATTTTTCCCCAGAGTCTCTGAGATAATGTTGGAAAACGACTGAGCAATGCAAGCATCAGTATTCTGCTCACATCCTAATCAGTCCTTCTTCTGAGTAGCTTCTCAGGGCTTCCAGAGCCTATGCCCAATTCTGGTGTAGCAGGCTTCTTTCTATCCTAAAGGAGTTGGAAAGAAACTCTAAGATTTTTACAGAGTTTGGTTAGAGCTAGTTCTTCACCCAGCTGCACATCATTTTCACTGGGAGGGTAGAGGAAGTTAGGGAGTCTTTAAAAACTAATTAAGTTTAAGTCACACATCATGAACCAAATCATGAAGACTGGGCTCAGACATCTCCAGATTTTTAAAAATTCTCCAGGTGATTCTAACATTCAGTCAAGTTTGAGAACCACTGAGTTGAGTTAAAGGTAATGAAGTCACTCGACAAAACAGGAATAGAAATCAGAGTTCCTTAGGCTGTTGACAAATGTACACATAGCACAAACTCATTTCACACAACTTGACCATTCTCTTGTTGCAGATTGTTTTCTAGATCAGTTCCTCTGATATCAATCGTTTTCCCTACCTCACACTCTTTTCATTGATTCTGCCTCCTAGCAAATATCTTGATAGGGTCAATTCTACATAAATTCAACCATTTAAAGGAATGCTCAGTCATTTCAAGTTTTTTCTCTGGTTAGGGACTGCATCTCCAAGGAAAGACATGCAGGTAAAGCAGAAAATCGAGCACCAGGACCCAAGCTGTCCTGTCCTAAGATTCTCTCAGATGAAAAACTGTCCTTTTGTGGACTTCAGTTGTAAACCTCCCCTAGCCTCACTGAAATATTCTGAGCTGTTGCCTGCAATCTTGTGACCCTCCACTTTTGCATGATGACATCCTTGGTACAACGGTGAGCAGACTCCTCTTGCTTCCCTATTTCCCTTGGTCTCCTCTTCCTCCTGTTCCTCTGCCCCTCCACCCACATCCAGTCTTTCTCTTTTACTGAGTGCTGGGATGCCTGGGTAAATTTTAGCTATTGTTTTGGACAAACTGGCACCTCTATCTCTAAGGCCTCTTACCCTATCATTCATACCTTTACCTTTGTTTCCTGGAACAAACATGCAAGATGATTCCTGGCCAGAGTTCCAGATGGGAAGAGGCTACAACTCCATCCTACTGTACTTTATGTTAGCATGGAGGATTTTATCCTGAGGTTCATTGCCTCCCTTGGCTCCACTTAAAGGGAAAGTCATGGGCTTTCTCTGCACTTGGATCTTCAGAAGTTGGTACAGCCTCTTCCCCCAGAATTTGGCCAAAGTTAGGAGAGTGCAGAGTCACTGCCCTCCTTCATCTCACTGAATGCTTCTCCTTCAACTTCTCCTCCTCTCTCCAGTTGGAATGATTCTGTCTAATGTAATAGGAAAGTGGAAGAATTTGCCTCAAAATAGCTTTACCGAAACATGCCTGGGTATCATTGAGATCAGCTTTTTAAATTTAAAAAACAAGAATGACATTAAATTGAAGAGAGGTGGGTGGAGAATCTTGCATCAATTAATGTCAAAAATTGTATTTATTGTATGAATTATTATTTATTTATATTTTGCTGCTGGGGAGAAAATTCACGGCCTTGGGCATGCTAGGCAAAAGCTGGTCTACCACTGAGCTACATCCCCAGCCCAAATTAATTTTCCTATCACCTATGAGCATATAGGATTATTACCCAGTACAATATCTGCACAGCCTGAGTTATTTCTTACTGAGTTCTAACTGTTCTTATCTTTTAGAGCACAATGCCGGGAAGTTAAAAACTACTCTTTGTGATAATCTGCTGAAACTGACCAAATCCAATGTGGCCACCTCCATGACCTCTAACAGACCAAAACCCATTTTAATTCCATTTGTATGCTAAATGACACATGTCAGCACTATGACAGTTTACAATCACCAAGGCAGAAACTGGGAAGAACCATGTAAGGAAATAAAACAGGTGATGCCTGTACTGCTAGAAAACTGCCACCATTTCTTGAAAACCAAATGAATATTCCTTCCCCTAATTTCTGCTGCATATTATCTGTGACTGTACAAACCCCAGCAGGTTGATAAATTGAATTGTGAACTAAGCTCCCACTTCACCATGTTTTGGCCATTGAATAAAGCTGGTGCTATTCACACTGAGCTTGAGTTTTATCACTTGGCTTTGCAAAACCAAACAGGGAAAGGATACTTCCTTGGGGGTCTCTTATTTATATAAGGGGTCAGAATTTTTTTTGAAAACATTATTATCCTAGGTAATAAACTAGACTCAATCATCTAGTATCAGGAGTGTTTTCCAGCAACAGGTGATTTGAAAAAAGGTTCTTCTGATGCCTTTTACCCACAAAATTCAATGATATGTTTCCTCATTTTCTCAAAACAAGTTATGGACCTCCTTCATTAGAATTTTCTATAATGCTTGTAAAAAAAAAAAAAAGGCATTTCTGGATCCCATAACAGAACTGTAGAATCAGATGCACAAAGAAGCAAGGCAAGCTTTTATATTTTTGCAAATGCATCAGGTGATTATCTTGCACACTAAAATGTGAGAACCAGTGCCAAGCCTCCTATTTAGCTGAGATCTGTCTACAGTTTGTACGGCTAGCACTCAGCTTTAAAACACTGAGTAGTCATTGAAATAGGATAGCCTCTTTTTTTCTGAAGAAGTAGTAATAATTTACTAAATAGGAAGTTACAATCTTTACTTGTTTGTTATTGCTTGAAGACTTGGTATTTCCATCTAACATATTATTCTATTCCTATAAGTAGAATTGAGTTACTCTATTGTTATAAGGAGAAGTAAATATCAACAGGACAATAAAAGCTAAACTCACTAAACCACTGATAATTTCTAGGACTGTGTTAAGAATTTTATTATGCATGATTTTGCACAAGAACCCTGTACTATATATTATATGACTTCTCCAACAAGTGAGAACATTAGAATTTATATAATTAAGTGTATGATTAATACCACACCATTCATTTAATGATTGGAAGTTATTCTAGTTCAGTTTCATGAATGCCTTTTAGATCCTCTGTTTATATCATCTGGAGAATCAGACTGTTGTGTTCTGAGATCAGTCTCAGGTAAGACAGAGGAAGAAAGGGAAGGAGGAAGAGATGAATGAATAAAAAAAAGGAAAATCTAAAAATTTTACAGAATCTATGTGTATTAAGTTCCAGAATACAGTACAATTTAAAACTGTTAGGCAGTTGAATGTCCTTCCTTTGACGCCCACCTTATCACTAGAACATGACTTTACTTGCTTGCTATGGTCAC
Organism: Callospermophilus lateralis; assembly: GCF_048772815.1. Lineage (NCBI taxonomy): Eukaryota > Metazoa > Chordata > Mammalia > Rodentia > Sciuridae > Callospermophilus > Callospermophilus lateralis. The sequence continues at coordinate 103,766,840 of NC_135313.1, read as the reverse complement.
AAATATCTATTCTATGTTTAGAAATTCTTGTCCATCAGCATGAAGCTGCCCTGGAATAATAGGTTAAGAAAGACATAAAGAACTTTTCAAAACATATGGCCCAAGGATGAGAATTGGCATGTTGTGTTCAGTCACTGAATTTCAATGTGACAGGGGTAGGTTTTGCTTTTAGTTTATTTTCAAAAAGAAGAATAATAAAGAAAACTTACCCAGTATGCAGCATGTGTGAAAAGAAAAAAATCCATTTCTGTTACAAAACAGAATAACTTTAAAGTGCATGCTCTTTTTCTGTGAAATACAGTTCATACATAAATCAATTGGAAAAGAAAGGTAGCAAGGTGGTAAATTATATTTAAAAATAGGTCAAGCTCCCTGGGCCTTGCTAGGGCAATTATATGAGCATGTTCGAATGCCATTGTTCATAAACTTGGTGTTTCTCATGTGTTGATGGAATTCATCATATATTGTTTGATCTATTCAAAAAGAAACTCTGGTAGATCTTCCTTTGCATGCTAAATCCATACTGAAATTTCACCCGCAAAATAGTATGCCTATCAGTCATTTCTGTAACTCCATCTTTATCTTCATGCTTGGCCAAGACAGAACCTGATATTAATCACGATTCCTGTGTAAGATACTACATACTACAACTCCATAAGACTACATCTATTTCCTAATAACTACTTTAGTTAAGGATAAGAAAAGTACATGTGGTAATTGGATAAAATGATTGATTTTTTTCTTCAATTCAAGTAACAGAATTAATATATACACATTAAAGTTTCCCATTCAGAGCAAGGGAATAAACAATATTATTAACCCACAAAATGTTTTCAAAGCCTATTTTGCAACTGGATTTAGAGCTATTTCTAAAACCCACAAGAAAATTATCTTAATATTTTATAGCCACACTATTTAGACCCAGAATGCGTTCAAACATCAGAACTTCCATACATGCCCATATAATTATGGTTTGAAATATTGATATTGACTAAATCATCTCACTACCCTATTAATTTACTATTTCTAAGATCTTTGCTGTAAGCCATAGACTTTTGCAAATATAAACTGAACCTCTACTTCAGAGCCCATGCTGTCCTGTCTTGTCTCAAAGAGGAACCAGCAAATGAATGTTAAATGTACAAACATGCAGACTGTATTTCAGTTTTCTTTGGTGTCTCATGTATTTTCGATCAGCATATTCATTAAGCACTCTCAAACAACTTCATTAACTCTCTCTCACCTTCCAGAAGCTTCTCATCACCTGCCTTGCCAAATTCATTTTCATATCTGAGTCCTGTACTCTGCAATTGGAGCCAAATGTGTTTCATTTGTTTCTTAACTAAAATGCACACATTTTCCCATGACTTTAGTCATCTTTGAATATCAACTTCTTTCTTTCCTTCATCACCTTCCTCGTTCTATATACACTTTAATTTCTCTCCCATGGAGCCCACTGATTAGCTGATGAGGCTTCAGATTTCCTTGGCTGGGTATCACTTATTCATTCCACAGTTGCCTGGCGCAGAATTACTCTGGATCAGAGCTGTTGTGCACTCAACGAACCACAGACGGTGGACGACTTCGGCAGGCAGTCAACAGCTCACGCCTGCTGTCAAATTAATGCTGCTTGAACAAGTGCCCGAGAGCCAAGTATTTCTTCTCTGGTCTTATTGTGGTGTGGATGTAACATCCCTTTTTATTTTTCCTGTAGGATATTTGAAAAGCTCATGGTAGAATTTCTTAAGTTTGTTTTGTTTTGTTTTGTTCCGTTTTGTTTTCCGACCAACCTTCCTATCATTTCTGAACTGTGTCCTTTAGACTCAAAGCCCTTTTACAGATCTGCACGAAGCAGAGCCCCATCAGAAGGTTGGGAAGCAGGAAGAGATCTGAAGCAGTCTCCTACCCAGACACCCAGTTTGTTAGATAAGGAAATCGAGGCTCACAGAGGTGCGTTTACTGAGCCAAGGGTACCTCCTAATTATTCCCAGTTCCTATAGGAAGAATAAAACCAAAGGCATGTTTAATCATTGATCTGAGAAAACTTAGGAAGCTGCTCACAAAAAAAGGGGAGAGGGTTCAAATTTGTATGTGGCCAGCAGAGTTATAGGCTACTAGCTACTAGCTCACACAGCAAAATTCAGTGCACGAGAATGGGAAAAAAAAAAAAAAAAGGAAGATTTAGGAATCAATACTGATGAGTAAGCAGGGGAGATTCCCATGGCTGTTAGGATCTCAGCAGGTCGAGATGGGCTGGAGCCATAATACAATGGAATCCTCGGGTTTTTAATAACTACATGGTCCTGAGTTTTCATCTTGGAGCTTGTTTACTTAAATTAAAAAATACATATTATATGAAATATGTAAATTCTCACATGTGTCTATATGTATGATCTTTTTAAAACAAAACAAAACAAAACAAAACAAACAAACAACAACAAATATATATATATATATATATATATATATATATATATATATATATATATATATATATATATTAGTTTTAGGTGGACACATATCTTTATTTTACACTACTGTGGTGCTGAGGTTTGAAACCAGGGCCTCATGCATGCTAGGCGAGCACTCTACCACTGAGCCACAATCCCAGCCCCTATATATGTGATCTTTATACATTGAGAATATGAGATTCTCTTTTGCAATGGTTTGTTTGTTTTTTAGTAAGCAATATACAGTGCCTATCTTTTCAAATTATGATGTACATTTAAGTCTTACTATTTTTTATAACTGAATACTAATTTATTATTTGGATAACCATAATTTTAAAACAATATATAAACAATTCATGACCTTGTTAGCAAAAATATTTTGAACAAAGAAACAATAGTGAAGCAATCTTCCTTTTCCCCAATCTTCCTCACACTTCCAGGAATAACTCTGCCAAAACTCTGTCTTCAGTTATTCCAATCTGCAGGCATATGACTTCAGATAAAACACTTAGCCGTGTATACAATATTTACCAGCTTCAGAGTATCTGCTGACATCCTGTCATCAAAACGGAGGAACTAAGCCTAGTTAATCTTCTGTTGCTACCTCTCTTGCTCAATGTACTCCTCATTTCAATGTCACTATATTTACATTTTCAGTGTGTATAATATTTATATTTCCACGTGAGACTAATCTCTCATATTTCATATTTAGGATATGATTAAAACTCTTCACATAAACCCAAAAAATCAACATTTTTATTATGATTTTTCAATTTTATACTCTAACAGTTTATTAGTTTAAGGAAAATTTTTTAAGCATCTGTATCTGGAGAATAGTGTATTTTCTTTCTTCATTCTTTCACTTCCTTTCGGACACAGTTAACTGCCACTGCTTCTAGTATCTAATATGGTTCTTTCTCAGGATTATTTTTTTCTTGTTTCCTGAAGCGTGTGCTAAAGTATATTTTTCATATAGAATGTCTAGGAGAAAAATGTTCTATATTCTTACATGACCAAAATATTTTTTTTAATATTTTGCTCTTAAACTTGCCCAAGAATGTTCCTAGAAATATAATTCTGCGTTCAATTTTTTTAAAACATATTTTTAAAATATTGAAATATTATATTCTGGTGTTCAATCTGTTATCAATCTGATTCTTAAACCTCTACAAATAACATTTTTTCCTCTCTTTTACTCTCTGAAATTATAGTAAAAATTTGTATGATCGTTTTGTCATGATTAGATTCAGATTTAATTTTCCTTTTGTGTTTACCTAATTTTCTTTTTAAAAATTGTAATGAGTAAGTAATCTTGTTTTTTTGTAAGCAATATACAGTGCCTGTCTTTTTAAATTATTATGTATGTCTAAGTCTTATTACTTTTTATTACTGCATACTATTTTATTATTTTGAATAATGAAAATTTCAAAACAATAGTCACTTTTTAAACTAGTTTAAAAATATAAAAATAATTCATGACCTTGTTAACAAAAATATTTTTAATAGAGAAATAATAGTGAAGCAATCTTCTTTTAACATCATGGACATATCTGATTCTTCTACATCCTTTTATCTTTAATAATCTGTGTCTGAAGCAATCTGCTTATTGGGGAACTGCAAAGTAGCAATTTTCTTAATTGCTCATGTAGAAAATAAAAATTTCTGTAGAAAATAACAATTTTATTTTTCTCTTCTCTCTCTCGCACACACTCATATACATATATGAAATATGTACAGAAACATACATATATATGTATATCTTTACTAACAATAAGGGCTCAAAATTATTCTTATCCAATATGTTTCAATTTAATTTATGATTCTAGTAATTGAGAAATAACTTGGTTTTTAATAGTCCTTCCACAGATATAACAACAATAAGTAATGAGGAAAATATTAGAATAAATTTGGAAATTAGAGGGTATCTGAACCCTGAAATGTGAGAACCACAGTGAGATCCAAGTATGTCTGACCTTCCTCTGGTAATACCCCAACCACAGTGTACTGGACTGCAAGTAATTCAAGCAGGAAGCCAAAGTCTTGTTGGTCTGAGGTGTCAGAGGAGGAGTTTGGGATTATCAGAGTTGTGCAAACTTGAGGGGTAAATTCCAGAAGGAAAGAAACATCAGGGACTCCCCAGATCAATTTAAATTCCACAAATCCTTAGCCATGTTTGGGAAAGACCACAGACCCCCAAGAATAAAATAACAACAACTAAAATCCTGAATCAGTGGAGTAGAGGTTTAGGCAGAGAGACATACAGTTTGGAGTTATAGTCCCATCACATTAAGGGCGCTTGGTAAAAATATTGAGTCTTCAATTGAAACTGTGAGATCACACCTTAGAAGTAAAAACTACATAAAAAGTGTTAACAGTTTTCTTTAGAACTAAAGAAAAATCCAATATATACTAATGATGCATAAAAAATATAGGCAAAAAGAAAAATCTTATAATCTGCCTTGGAAAAACCAAAGACACAATATATAGAAAGGAATAATAGAGGTCAGAAGACCACATTTTGACATCATTAATTTACTACAAAAATATATACCTGTATTGTCTCAACCTAGAAATTTGTATCCACAAAAATATATTCTCAAAATAAATGAAAGCAATCAATTTTTTGCTAGTAAGCCATTATACAAAAATATTAAAGGTGTTTATTCAGATAGTGGGGAATAATGCCAGATGGGAAATCATAGGGAGAAGAAAGGAAGAATGCTGGAAATATGTGAGGAAATATAAAATAATGTTTATATGTATTTTCTCAAATCTTTAAAAGTAAATATATACACTAAAGTAAAAATTGGGGTTAATATATACATAAAAATAGAGGGTAACAATAGCATAAAAGATAACAGCAAATATAAATGTTAACTCTTGAGTTTTACATTATAAGTGGTATATTATTTTACTAATATTTTATTTAAATATCCATTCAATTCAAAACTAAAATTAAATTGGTGGTCTGGGGATATAGCTCAGTTGGTAGAGTGCTTGCCTTGCATGCACAAGGCCCTGGGTTGAATACCCACCACCACCAAAAAAAACCCTTAAATTGGCATGCACTTTTCTTTCTGTGCTACTTTATCAGGTTTTGGTGTCATTTTTATACTTCCCATGTATAAATAATTTTTATATTCTGGAAGTGTCTCTGTAGAATTGAGATTAACTAGTCTGAAATTCTGGTAAAGTTTGAAGAGTAGCCTGTCATTGCTATTATTTGCTTGTTTGAGACATTTTTTCCTTTTCATAAAAATTTATATATTTAAGATTTCAATTTCTACTGGGGTCAATTTGGTTATATATATATATATATATTCTTTTCATCAAGATTTTCAAATATATTTATAAGGAGTTATACAAAATATTTATTATTCTCAATTTCCTCTGGTTCTTTTATTTTTTATATTCTGTTTATGCTTGCCTTCTCCTTTTATTCAACTTTAAGTGAACTTGGGGTTTATTTTATTTAACATTTTTTCAAAGAACCAATATTTTGATCAAACAATTTTCTGCCATATTTATTCCTTAAAATTTATTATTTATTTTGATCTGTTTCTTTTACTTTTTAATAGAATTTATTTTATTATTTATTAATTATATGCATGAAATTGTTGAGTGACATAAGTATATAAGGTTATTAATTTTTTCGAATCATTGATTGCATCCTATAAATTTTAACATGGTCTTCTAATTTTTTAAAACTTGCATTTATGTTTTGAAATTCCCCTATTACCCAAGAATGTTTTATAGAAAAGTAATGTGTTCTCTATTTTTTTTAATTTTTAATTGTGCCTAGTGTATAATCGGTTCTTCTTTTAATGTTCAATGTGAATTTGAAAAGGGTTTTTATTATGGGATGTAGATTTTATATATGTATTCATAGGTATGCTGGTAAAATGGCCTTCTAGAGGAAAAAAAAGACCCTAATTATAGCATTTGCCAATTTCTGTGATGCTAAACCATGGTCAGTTTTGTGTTCTTATATGCTGTTCCTGAATATGGAGTAGGGATGAGATGTGTAGAATCAGCTCTCACAGGCCATCTATATGACAGTTTCAGCACAGTAAATGTAATTTATATTGACCATGATGTGTGCTGTCTTCCTTATTTTAGTTCACTTGATCTGTTTTTTTATTAGTTTGTTTCTTCCATTACCACTTATGTAGCTCTTGTAGCTTTTGCCCTATGAAGGTGATTCCTAAATTAACGAATGCATGATATCCATAACTTTCATAAAGACATTTTGAATTGTTCTCTTCAATAAATGTGTTCTTTATCTCATTGAATGTTGTGGGGCCTGAGTTTTACATTATCTGGTATCAGGCTTTAGCACCTATTTTCCTATTGTTTCCATTTACCTGATACAACTCTGCCCACACCTTCATTTTCTCACCTTTCTGAACCATTTTGATTCAGGTATAGTTTTCGTTTATAGAGTTTAGCTGAGTTTTTTCTTCATTAGTCAATTTGACAATATTTTTATGTGAAGAGGTAAGTTAAAACATTTACATTCATTCATAGGAATGAAATATTTGGTCTCAATTCCAATGATATTAAATTATATTTACATAAATATTAGATTATATTAACTATGTTCCTCATATGCAGCATTGTTGTTGGGTTGTTTTGGGTTTTTTTTCACTTTTCGGTCTTAAGAGGGTTTACGTTTTGGTTATAGTGGTTTCTTTCACATATAATCTTTTATAACACTATCAGTCCTTCCTTAGGGTTTTGCTAGTTGTTTTGTCAGTTTTAAGTGATAGCTGCTGACTCCAACTTACAATTGTTTGCTCTGTGACAAACATTAAGAAATGATTCTAGTTTTCCTCTCTTTTGCTCCCTTCCCCTCTGATTTTGACATTTCATTGTTTGTATTTTTGTGAATATATGGCCTTTACTTCAGTATCCTCTTTTGAATTAATCTTGCAACTATAACCACATGTATTTGATGATTATCACCATCTTTTTCTGAAGTTTAGCTGGTTACCTGTTGGATTGATATGTTTACCTTTAGCATAATCTTCTAGAATAGCTCTGGAATGCACTATATCCTGTCTTCCTGCATATAAACATGGGTTTTCCTAGATGCTTGACACTCAAAGGACAGCTAAATCGCTCAGGAGGGAGTGTTGTGGCTTTTTGCTGACAGGTGACTCTCTAGTACTACATGTGGTATCTGGCACAAAGTAGGCAGTCAACAAATATGAGTTGAATTAAAGAATAAAGGGTCTTGTAGAGAGGTTTATTGAGGGATAGATTGATTCTGGAAGGCATATTTTTGTCAGTATTCAGGATCCTGTGAAATATAAGTTTGGAACATTGAACTTGTTGACTTTGTTATCTCATTTTGTTTGGAGCACATGCCCTTAGCCATCCAGACAATTAATTATTTTTGTAATCCTCACTTGGACTCATACGTAACAGCCTTGCTCTGTTCTTGTGAGGGCTGTAAGTAAGTATGTGTCTTTGATCAATTCACAGGAGATCTTCCACATAACAGAAGGATTTTTTTGTTTAGCATATTCTCTTCTTTACAGGAAAAATAAATAGATAAAGCGAGACAGACTACACCCACATGAGAGAGGATTTGCACCCATGGCAACTAGATCCTCATTTCTCAGTGTGAGAGACTAACATCAGTGCTCAGCTCACAGCTACACTCCTGTGGAGCTATTTTCCAGGGAACTCATATTGCTCAAAAGGAAAAAAAATAATAGTTTTATTCAGTGATAAAGAAAAATGAAATTATGTCATTTGCAGGAAAATGGATGGAACTGGAGACCAAAGGAAGAATGTTTTCTCTCTGATGTGGAAGCTAGAGTAAAATAAAGAAAAGGGGTAGGGAACGATAGAATAACATAAAGATGAAGGGTAGATTAGAATTCGTAAGGGGAGGCAATGAAGAGTGAATTCTTCTAATGGGGGGCAGGAGACACTGGGAATTGAACCCTGAAGCAGTCAACCACTGAGCCTTATCTCTAGCTATTTTATTTTTTTATTTTTTTAGAGACTGGATATTCCTAAGTAGCTCAGGCCCTCACTAAGCTGCTGAGGCTGGCTTTGAACCTGCAATCCTCTTGCCTCAGCCCCCCAAGCTCCTGGGATTACAGGCATGCACCACCATGCCCTACAAAAATAATTGAATTCTTTAAAAAAATCATGTTATGTGCATATACAAATAGGCAACAGGGAATTTTACCTTAATGCATAAGTAAAAAAGAACCAAGCAAATGGAATATAATAGATGAGCAAAAGGAATTCTAATAGGGTAGAGGAAAGAGAATGAGACGGAAAGGGGCGTGGGTGGATCCTGAACTGAAATTGAATTCCATGCATGTATGAGTTGGCCAGGAAGAACCCAAACTTCTATGTATAACTATAAAGCTCTAATTAAAAAAACATCCAAGAACATTCTTCACAGAACCAGAGAAAAACAATTCTAAAATTCATAGCAAGGCACAAAAGACTAGCCAAAGCAATCTTGAGGTTAAAAAAAAAAAAAAAAACAGAAAGAAGAATCACAACACCAGATTTCAAGACATAATACAGAGACACAATAATAAAATAATAAAAACAGCTTGGTGTTGGCATAAAAACAGAAATATGCATCAATGGAAGATAATAAAGAACCCAGAAATAAACCCATGGCAAGGTCAATACACTGATTTTTGATAAAGGTACCAAAAACACACATAGGAGAAAGGGTTATGTCTTCAATAAAGGATGTTGAGTATCCACATGCTGAAGATTGAAACCTGACCCCAATCTCTCACCCTGTACAAAAACCAACTCAAAATGTCTTGAAGACCTTGTCTTTGTCAGCTTTTGCATTGCTGTTACCAAGAGGTGTGACAAGAAGGAGGTAGAGGAGCAAAGGTTTATTTAGACTCACAGTTTCAGAGATTCAGCCCATGATCGGCTAAATCCATATCTCTAGTCCCAACATGAGGCCCAACATCATGGCAAAACGCATGGTGGAGAAAAGCAGCTCAGGACTTGACACCTAGAAAGCACAGAGAGCCCTCTCCACTCACCACCAACAAAATATAAACCCCCAAATCATGCCCCTCCTCCAGCCACACTCTACCTGCCTACAGTTCCCACCCAGTTAATCCCTATCAGTGGTCTCCCTTCTATTTTCCAAGGTTCCCTCTTCTTGCCTCCCACCCACAGACACTTATTTTCCTTTTTTCTCTCTAGTTTCCACATATGAGAGAAAATATCTGACCCTAGACTTTCTGAATGTGGCTTATTTCACTTAGCATGAGGCTCTTTAGTTTCATCCATTTACCTGTAAATACCATAATTTCATTCTTTATAGCTGAGTAAAATTCCATTGTGTGTGTGTGTGTGTGTGTGTGTGTGTATGTGTGTGAAGAGAGAGAGAGAGAGAGAGAGAGAGAGAGAGAGAGAGAGAGAGAGAGAGAGACACATTTTTTTTTCTCTATTTGTGTGTTGATGGGCACCTGGGATGGTTCCATAATGTGTTGCTAAATGCACTGATTAGCTATATCACTATAGTATGCTGATTTTATTTTATTTTATTGGATAAATATGAAGGAGTGGGATAGCTGGATATTATGATTCCATTCCATTTTCATTTCTTAAGGAATCCTCATAGTGCTTTTCAGAGTGGTTGTACTAATTGGCACTCCCATCAACACAATATGAGTATACCTTTTTCCTCTACACGCTCACTAGAATTTATTATTTTATACTTGCTAATTGCAATTCTAAGTGAAGTGAAATTAAGTCTCAATATAGTTTTTTATTTGCATTTTTCTAATTTCTAGGTATGTTGGACTTTTTTTTTCATATACTCTAATGATAAATGTCTGTTTAGTTCTTTTGCTCATTTATTAGTTGGATTAATTGCAATTTCGAATAATACTGTTAAAGATTAAAATTCTAAAGTAAATTATTATTAAATATTATTCACCATAGAAAAAGCAAAGTTCATATCTCACCACCAGAAAGAAATTAGCACCATGCTAAGAGAGTAAAAAAGTCACAAAAATTTCAATATACACATGAAAAAAGCATTTTATAAAATACAATAGCCATTCATGATAGAACTCTAAACAAAATAATAAAAAGAATTATTTATCCCAATAAAGGTTATCAAAATCCTTGAGTAGATAGCATATAAAATAATAAAACCCCCAAAACATTCACATTAAGGTTAGAAAAAAATGAAAAATACCCTCTATTATCATTTATACTTCTAGCCAATGCCATGATTCAAAGGAATGAAAAAGAAAAGTATTAGAGTTTAAAAAGTAGAACAAAATTGTTAACATTTACAAATTTTCAATTATTGCCATCACAAATCCAAGAGAACTATTTAGATTAAGTATTAATATTAATAACAATTGTCAAGGTAATTCTCCAATTACTAGACACACAAACCCATATCTTTACATACCAAAACAAATCAAAGGCGATCAACCCTAAGTTAGTGAATAACATACACAACAGTCTTCAATTTTAAAATAGCTGAAACAGGCATATAATTTGAGAGATTTGTATAAGTATATAAAAACATACCAGCTATGCATGATCCCAGTAACCAAAAATCAGGCAAGGATCCACTACAGAAAAGGAACGTGGTAAGGGAGTGGGAGCAGAGAGGGATGTACAGAGGACAACTGTTGTAGTAAAATATTCTTTTTTTAAAAAAAAAAAAAAGGAAGCATGACAAAATGCAAAGATTTGATAAAGCCAGTGGGAATAAAATCTAGTTTATTTTACTTATTGTTTTTCTTCTCAAACAGTATTTGTTATATTCCAGAATACTTTTATTACAAAAATTCCAAAAAATAGAATTGCTATAAAGGAAAATATGTGTTAACAAAATTTGAAATGGCATTAGCCTCTCAGCACAGGTAGACCTACTACAAGTTCCTGCTAGAGTAAGAGATTTTTGTCTTGCCCTGTTTGGGCATTGGCAACCTGCAGCTTCAGAAAATGTCATAAAGTACAGAGGTGTTTCCACCTTTGCTACGAATTTATCTTCCAAAGCTGCTAGAGAAACCTCCAGGCCAGCACAGCTGCCAGAGTAGGTGAGATCTATTGTGCATCTGGGGTCCCCTCCCCTTTGCTGAAGACTATTGCTTCTCTCTTCCCCCAGAGGGAAACAACAGATCGATAGATATATTCCTAGATGAGACAAATGACTTCATTGCTTAGAAAATAAGTGATGCTCTTTGCTTCCAAGTTTTGCATTGATATCATTTCATCTGTCCCCAGAATTTGTCTAGGTCATTAAACATTGTGAGTTTCTGAATTTTTGGAGAAGATGAAGTATATGGTCTTTATCTCCCATTGTTTAATGGAATTACCACAGACATATTCATTTTGTCTTTGCTGTGATCCATCATGGAGACACAGAGTTATCTTCCCACAATGTTTCCTAGGTGCCTTGTTATCTGCAAAAGAGGTCTCTGTCCTTGGGGTATAACATAGCTTCAAACAATGCCCCTGAGACAAACAGAATGGAACATGTTGCACTATTCTCAAGAATGCTCAGAAAACAACCACTGGATAAAATAAGTTCAGTTAAATGAGAAGCATCAAAGGAGTTCACCTGAGAAACATAAGTTTGAGATTAAAGATTTCAAGACCCTCAGAGCAAGACCCCCTTCAGAAAACTTTAAGTGTAATTAACTGATACAGTTCAAATACTATTCACATTGTAATGGCTTGTGAATTTGTTCCATAATAGTCTTCAAATTAGTCCGACATTGAGACTTGAAAGAAATTCCGTCTCTATCATGTTGAGGATCCTCCCCTCTGGTCTCTTGTAGACACCCAGGATGGCAGGATGGGAAGTGGTCTAGTTTTTAGGCTGCTGGCATCACCAGTGCTTCTTCTGCCACTTGGGTCCATTTGCTGGCATGTTGGCACTGCCTGTTGAACTGTGATGCCCTGGGCTCCCTCAGAGATGCCTTCATATTGGTCTTTCCTACTGACTACAGATTAGGCTAGTTGCAGTTTCATGCTGTCTTTTTATATCCCATTGCACCATGTGGTCATCCCGTTTCCCATCAGAAATCCTAAATCCGGAGTTCACTTCCCAGAACCAGAAAATGTTCCCCATACCTTCTCTGATTGAGCCACTTCTGACACCTGATTATTTCTTCCTTTTCATGGGTCTCCACTTTCTAAAGAAAGCAGTTGTTATTGAAAGGAGATGATTCTTACAGATGCCTAATGAAGCATATGAATACATAAATGACTAGAAGTACTGCGCAAATTTTAGGCATATATTTTTGATACCTCTTCAGTAAAATTAGAGGCTTTGATTAAATCAATAGCTATAAATTTTCATCCTTGGAACACTCTGTTTCTTGGAATGTCTTACAGTTTATTCCAGGGTCAATGCATAACCTTGTGGTTGAGAACCCAGGGCCCCTTTCTCTTTACTTTTTAAGCTTTCCCTTTGAACCACAGAAGTTCTGTATCATATCCATAAGATACAGAGATTTCAATTGCTGAATGGAGCACATTTCCTTCATTTCCCTTTGTTTAATAAATGAGAGAGATTTGTAGATCTATCTAAATTAATTGATCTCTGTGTGTCCTGAATGTCCAAAAGGGCTGTGAGTCTTCTAGATGCTGTAAATCTCTCTGGGACTTCACTCCTAGTCTTTACCACACCTGAAGATTTCCAGGCTAGTCCTGACTGTAGGGAATAGTACTTTCAACTGTAGCATCTTCTTTTTATAGACAATGGCAAATTTACTTGAATAGAAACCATCATGGAAGATTATCCAAAACACGTTTTTAAAGCAGTGAATTGAGATTTTTAAAAGAGCATTAATGTAGCCCTACTTTCACTCACACTCTAATCAGAAGCCAAACACCAAAGGGACAAAATGTAAGAACATACGAAGCTGTGACATCACATGCACCTCTAGACAGCCTTCCATCAACTGACATCTTGAGAGCAATAGTTTGCTCAAGATCTTTTGCAGCCAATTATGTAACCATATTTGTCTGTTAAATTTGATCTACTTTTACCTGAAACTTCACTCAGTGCCTGCTTTCAAGGAAACCCTTTAAAAAAGGGGGAAAAAAACCTTAGTGAAAACTCTGGCCATTTTCAATGGATGCTACAGAACTTTTCCAGTTTCTATAGATGCATTTCATAAGCAAGAGAGATTCCACTGAGAGCTTTCATTCTGTCATTTATCATGGAAGTTAGAAGTTGATTTGTAGTAAGCATGGTTTGTGGGTTGCCCCACAGAAAAGCCCTTTGGGAATTTTCTAATAAGGTAGTACACCCAGTATTTAGACCATGTGAGAAGGTCAGTCATCACAATTTATTATCACTAATGTGCCCCTAAACAAAGCCAAAAGAGATTAGGAAGAGATTTGGAAATGGAGGCCTAAGAATAATGTAGATTACACCCTCTGGGTTTTCTGAAATAAGACTGTAAGAATATTATTGTGCTAACAATGTTATCTGATAATATAGATATATTGTTTATCTGCCTTTGGAAAGAACGGGCCTCTGGCCTGTGGGATCCAAGCTGACATGCCCTACATACTGAATAAGGAGGGAAGACCAGTCAGTTTGGAATGGTGCTAAACTGTTGCCTTCAGAACTCTTTCCTTTATCTGCATTTAAAGGCATAACTACTTGGAGGGATCCAAGACCTACCAAACATGATGACTTCAATCCTCTCATTAAAGGAAATCTCACTCAAATCCTTTTTATTGCACCTGGCAGATATTGTAGAATATCATGAAAGAATATTAACTGCAAGTGTTATGTGCTGTTTTCGTTTTATTTTTTATTGTTCCATTATTTCCTATACATTACATTGGTACACAGTGTTTAAGCTTTCATTCTACCTAGAAGAGGCAGAATTAAGGTATTATGGTTTGGATCTGGAATGTCCTCCATACAAGCTCATGTGTTGAAAGTATGGTGCCCAATGCAGCAAGGTTCAGAGGTGGGGGGTTTTAGGCAATAATTGGATCATGAGGGCTGTAACCCACTTAGTGTATTAATCCACCTGAACAGACTGCTGGGTGGTAACTGCATGCAGGTGGGGCATGGCTGCAGGAAGTAGGACATTTGATGTGTGGCCCTACAGACTATCTGTTCCTGATTCTTTTCTATCCTCTCCTCTTTTTTTTCTCTTTTCCTTCTCCTCCTCCTTTTATTCCTCCTTCTCCTCCTCCTTCTTCTGTCCCCCAACTGCCATGAATTGAGCAGCATTTCTCCACCATGCCCTTCTGCCTTGACCTTCTGCTCCACCTCAGGCGCAGGTCAATGGATTCAGCCCTCTGCAGAATGAAAAATGTAGGCCACAATAAAGATTTCCTCCTCTCATTGTTACTGTTAGGTATTTTGGTCACAGTAATGCAATGCTGACGAGCACAAATTATTTGCTCAAATATCCAAAAATTCTTCTATCAGGACTATATCCACCTCCGCCTAAGAGAAAACACAGCACTGACTTAAACAAGAAAGAGTGTCTATTTCTAATGTGACATGCAGTTAGAGGAAAGCAGGTTACCCAGGTACAGTGGCTCCCAATGCTACCAGGAGCTCATGTCTTCTATGTTGTGTTTCCATTATCTTTAGTATGTCTCTCATCCTACAAGGACAAGAGGGCTAATCTGCCTATTTGTGTTCCAGGAAGGAAGATAGGAATATATGCAAAAGAGGAAATGTGCATGACAACCAGATCATTCTTTTTCTTTTTCTTTCTTTTTTTTTTGTCTTTTCTTTTTCTTTTTAAGAAAATGATAGCTCTTCAGGAATCTCTACTCAATCTATCTATCTTAGATGCTAATACTGGGATGCAGGATCATCCCCAGTTACAACAGTCTAAAGAGGTAGGTGTTGAGTTTTAATTCAACACACTGCCATCTTCAATACTATCAGGGATTTTTTTTCAGAAGGAATAAGAGCATCAGTGATGATTACAAAGATAATAGGGTCTAATACAACCTATCTTTTGAGGCAAACACATCCCCTCCCAAAGGAGACAAAGTTTCATTTTTTTGTATAGTCAAGATATTTTATTTTATTTATTTTTTATTTTTTTCATACATGACAATAGTGGAATGCATTACAATCATAATTATCCATTCACAGCACAATTTTTCGTAACTCTATATGTAAAGTGTGTTCCTATTCAAAGTCCAGATCTTTAGGTTAATGCTAATTCTTTCTTTTGATCTTTCAGCCTGAAAAGATAAGTAATTTGCTTCCAACTTAACTAAAATACAGTGTCAGAGAAGGAGCCAGATACACAATAATAAGTATTCCCAATTGGAAAAAGGAATGGGAAACAAATGTTCCTATTGGACAGGAGTAGCGAGAACTCCAGGATGTGCTTAGTTGACTCCACAGCAATTCTGCTGTTGGGCAAATCTCTCTCATTCATTATCTACCATTGTCCTGGTTCTGGCCCTCGACAGAAAGTCTGCAAAGCTCTAAGGAATATCTAAAACAGGAATTAGAGAAAATGCCCCTCCTAAGGAGTTCAGAGTTTTAGTGACCTTTCTTAGAGGTGGAATTCAGAGCTTCAGGATTAGCCAAAAAGGTTGAACATAGGCAAGCCCAGATTTTCTAGGGTTCTATCTCATCCTAGGTAAATTACAAGCTACATGCAAGTAAAACACTCTTTTATCCTGAAGACTTGTACGTTTTATCAATCGACTTGTGGATTTTGTCCATCCCCCCAAGCCTTTGACTTAGTTACTTTGAGGCAAAGCAAAATAAGCTCCATTCAGAAAGCATGCCCTTTGTCTCTCAGTTTATCTCCTAGAAGAAATTTCATGATACAAGGTATCTGAAAAAAAGCTGAAATGGCAATTTAATCTCCTGACACTGCCCACAACCACATAGCAGTGCTTATAATAGTTTACATTCCATGCAAAACCTTAGGATCATGGGGCTCTTAGTCAATTGATATTGTAAGCCATAGGCAGGAAGTATCTCCCTTAACAAAGTCATATTTTCTTCATATCTAAACCTCTGCATAAAAAAAAAAATCACCAGCTTCCAATAGCTGGATGCTCACCACCCAAAGCCCAGCTCCTTCACTCAGCTAATTGCATGTCCTGTATTTAATAACTTTTTGACTCCTATCTAATATCAAATTCTATATTAGTTAAAATGCATATGCCTGCATTTAACAGAAGCTCAGCAACAGTGACTTAACCAAATCATCTCATGAAACAAGAGACAAAAATGTCACATTCATGATGTCATTACAGAGTCAGACTTCTATTTTCTATGTAGCCATCTTCAGCAGGTGGCTTCCATCCTTCTGATCAAAGTTGAACATTTCACAGAATTGAGTAATAAGGAAGCTCTAGGGGTAATTTTAACTTGGTACATTGTTAACCCCAATATTGCAGATCTCTTAATAAGCAAGAATGGAGAATGGGTATTTATCTGACAGCAGTGTTTGCCACAGCTTCAGGCTGGCATAACATACTCAGCAGCGAAGTGAATAGAGAGTTTGTCTTTGGGAATACAGCCAAGTTCTCCTTGGGCTTTTGAGTTAAAGTGAGGTATGGCAGTAAGAGGTTGTCTGATCTCCTTTACTATACATTCTAGGTAGATAATTATGGGATCGTGAAGTCTTTCAGTTTATTCTCTTAATATTATGATAAAGTCAGCTACTCAGACTAATGCTATCTAATAATACTCTTTAGCATAAAACAACCCTTATTTACCCTAGTTGTATGTCTGCAGATTCCCTGTGACTTGGATGATCTCACTTGGACTCAGCCAGACTTGCTCCATGATGAAAGTCTGAAAAGTCTGTTCCACATGCTTACCATCCTCCATGGATCAATGAACTAGCCAATACCTGTACTTTTCAACAGAGAGGCAGATACAGAAATGGTGTGCCCATCTAAACAAGCAGGTAGTAGTCAAGCCCCTACCGTTGCCAGGTCTGTTGGAGTTCTGTTGACTAAAGTTAACATAGACAGGTCCAAATTCACTCCACTTCCTTCAGCAAAGGATGTAGTAATAAAGAGAATTAAAAGATTAGGGCCAATAATCAAATGTACCATGAGCAGGCTTAATGATGATCTCTAATTACAAAAGTCATTTCCTATCTAAAGCAAGAGCACTTTTTATATATATTCTGTACCATAATTGCAGACAAAATATTTCTTTATAAGGATGCAAATCTTTCTTCACTTTTTGGAAGAGAAACTGGTAGCCATAGATGGTTAATTTTAAGTATTTCTTATAAGAAAAAATATAACTTCATGGTTTATAGCAAGGAACTGCAAATTAATAAAGGGATTTAATCAAGGATCTCTAGTTACTTTGTAATACTTTTAGAAAATTGCAATTTTTGGTTTTAAAGATAATTTTAGAGATAATGTATTAATTTGTTTAATTCATGAAATAGTAATTCTATTGAGAGGGGGACACCATTAATATGCTAAAAAGACCATTTTAGATGTTTGAAGGGAGGTAACATGTTCTTAGCTTGGTCTTTTTTCCTTTTGCCTAGTAATCTGAGTACCTTCCAATCTACCTAAGTATATTATTCCAAGACCTTTATCCTCTAAGTCAGCTTCCCTCAGCAATATTCAAAATCATCCACAAATAGGTAATGTGAACTAGAAATGGATAATTTTATTTATTTTGAGGATACTTACTTCAAGTGCAAAACTTCATAAAAGAAAAATTATTTGTCAATTTCCATATCCAAAAAAAAAAAAAAAAAACAGAATGTGATTTTGTCCAACTAATAATTTAACCCGGTGAGCAAAATGTCTGCCCCCTGGATCTTGTACCTGATGATCCAAGATGGGAAAGATATTACATCAGAAATCATCTGCTCTGTCCTGATGCTGACTTTTATACTCCACTGGGTGCTTTTTAGATTGTATTTTACAACCTGTGTCAAAGACCAATACTGGTCAAGACTTATTACCCACCAATGAGCTGTAAAGTGACTGCTGAAAAGGGCATTGGAGGCTACTGAAAATATAGATCACGCTCTGCTAGGGCAAAAACCGCCCCTGGCCCAGGACTTTATTAGCATTAGAGTTTCATTACTGCCCTTTCAGCTCTGCTTCAGAGCCTCCCAAGGCAGCCCAGACTGTGGAGTGTCAAGGATTACAGAAGGATGACAATATTGAGAACATGCTGGTTCTACCTTCAAACACCACAACAGGGACCCTATATCCAATAAGTTAATTTAAAGGTGGTGTACCTGGTCATGGGGCCCTATTCTAAACACTGTGGGGGAATTCATCAAACATAATATTTATTTAGCTCCTGCCTTGTATTAGATTGGGTTGACCATGAGAGTAGATGAGAAAAAATAGTGTGAGAACGCAAGAGATAAAATAAATACAACAGAGTACAGGAATTCTCAGCCTTTGGAGATAGACTGACTTGGATTCAAATCTTGGATTTACCACTTACCAATTAAATGTCACCTTGGTCTCCCTAAGCCTTGAATTGTTCATCTAGAAAATGGGAATAATAAGTCTATAAATTTTCCAGGGTTCCTATCACTGAATGACTAAAGGAACAAACACATATTATGTACTTAACAAAGTGTCTGGCAATCAGTCAGGTATTGGTAGCTCTTATTTTAACAGTTTAAAGCAAAATAAAACTAGTACAGGAAGAAAGAATGGAAATAGAAGACTCCTACCACCTGCCTGCAGCAGTTACTATGATATTAACTAAGTCAGGGGATAGTAGCACAGGACACATGTAAAGAACAGTGGTACAAAGCAGAGAGCCAGATATCCAGATACAGACACACACTTAAGAGGTCAGTTCCTTTTTGTCAGAGTCGAAAGTAATCACATGAGGAAAGGGTGGTATTTTCAAGGAATGATGCTGAACAGCTGGGCATCCATAAGGAAAAACAGAATGAAACAACAGCCTCTGTTAAAAACTTCTTCATATCACATAAAAAATAATTCACAATGTGTCCTAGTCCTAAATTATAAAGCTAAAACTATAACAAATCAAAAAGAAATCACCGGAGAAAAATCTTGGTGACCTTGAGTTACACACACACACACACACACACCAAAAAAAAAAAAAAAAAAAGCCTTAGGAAGAAATGAGCAAAGTATAAGACAATTGATAGATTGGATTTTTCCACAATGGTAAGTTTTTATCTTCAAAAAAGACCACTGAAAAAAATGAAATTACAAGCCATGAGCTAAGAGAAAATGCTCGCAAAATTAATATCTGATAAAGAATTTGTATCCAAAATATGGGAACTGGTCAACAATAAGAAAAACAATTTAATTTCAAAATAATAGGCAAAATATTGAATTTCACTAAACAAGACGTATGAATGGTGAATAAGCACATGAAAAGAGAGTGAGAATGCTCAGTCATTTGGGAAACGTTCATCAAAGCCACAGGGAGAAACCACCACACACACTAGAACTCCTAAGAAAGGAAAGACTTAGAAAACAGGTTGGCAAGAATATGGAATACCTCCTAACAGTCAAATATCACTGATGAGAATATAAAGCGGTACAGCCAGTTATAAAAGAGTTTAACAATTTCTTATAAAGTTAAATATATACTTACCATGTAACCCAGTATTCCATTTCTAGGTATTTACCCAAGAGGAGTGAAAACATGTGTCTTATTAAAAAAAAAATTGCACATGACTGTTCATTGTTAAACTTTATTCTCCAAAAACTGGATACAACTCTAATGCCCATGTACTTGTGAATGAATAAAGAATTGTATATTCATATGATGAATCAATACTCACCAATTTTTAAAAAAAACTACTAATCATACAAAAACATGGATGAATTTCAAAAGCAAGTGCAAGAAGTCGACTAGAAAATACTACATATTATATGATTTCCCTTTAGGACATTCTAGAAAAGGAAATTATACAGGTACAGAAAATAAATTAGTGATTCTCAAGGGCTACAGTTCTGGGGAAGGAACTGGCTGTAAACCAACTTGGGGGGTTTGGGAATCAATGGAGATATTCTGTGTATTGATTATCATGTTAGCAACATGACCTCATACCTTTGTTAAACCTTAGAAGACTCTACATATAAAATAAGTTTTATTGTATATAAAAAGTAAACCTGAATAAAAATAGTTCATCATAATACTACAAAAGGTTCTATAAAGCAATGTTTGATATATCACCAAAGAAGAAAAAAAATAAGAGTGAATGATGTAATGATCAAAATATTAAAATATCTTGTCCAACAACTTCATTTAAAAGAGAAAGATTTGGATATTCCATGCTTGTATAATTATTGCAAAATGGATTCTGCTGTCATATATTCTAAAAAGAACCAATACAAAATAAAATAATGTCCAGAAATAAAGAAAGAGAGACAGACAGACAGAGGGTAATCAATGAAGAAATCAGCACCATTACTAGTTGGTTACCCCTGAATCGACGACCTTCGTTGTCTGAGAGGGCTTTAAACCTAATGCAGTTGTATAGAAATGCAGTGTCAACCTCCAACTAAATCATACGCATGGCATTCCCTCACTCCCCTGTAAAATAATGAATGTATTTTAGGTTAGCAACTGGGAAAGAACTGTAGAGGAAACATGTAGACAAGAAACCAGTCAGAGGAATTCCTACTTAGTCCATGGAGACATCCTCTGCAGAGGAAGGACAGGAGCTAGGTTACAAAAGGACATCATGTGATTTTGAGAATCAATAACACATGTGAGACTGGCCAAAGAGATATAAGGAAATAAAAGACACTTGAGAGGGTAGCAGGATATGAGTAAGAATATGACTTCTAAAGTAAAATCATGGACTCTGGCCTTGCCCCAAATCCATAGGGAGATAAGTTTGTTAACTTAATCTCCAGCTTCTCTCACTTGAGAGATCTGAAAAACATTATTTGACTGACCTATGAGTAGGAGTCAACTGATGGAGTGCTTTCTTTATTAGAAAAAAATGAGAGGAATTACTTAAAATTTGTGAGTTCCTATTGAATCCTCTCAGAGTAGGTAGCTGGAGTATAACCATTAAAGGACTGAATTCTAGACTCTTCCGGTTTAATCTAAGTCTCTTCTTAATTATTTGAGGTTGAAATTTTAAAAAATGGCAGAAAACAATTTTCCAAAAAAATTAATACTGGAGGCATCACAATACCTGACTTATTTATACTACAGAGCTATAGTAACAAACACTGCATGATACTGGCATTAAAAAAAAAAAAAAAACAGAAGGATAGACCAGTGGTATAGAATGGAAGACACAGAGACCAACCCATAAGGATACAGTCAGTCATCTGGTCCTTGACAAACGACCCAAACATACATTGGAAAAAAGACAGTCTTTGTAACAAATGGTGCTGGATAACTGGTTATCCATATGTAGAAGACCATTATCTCTCATCCTGTGTAAAAAATCAACTCAAAATGGATCGAAGACCTCAGAATTAGACCATAAACTACACAACTCCTAGAAGAAAACGTACATTCAACACTCTAGCTTTTAGGCACAGGCAACAATTTTCTCAATTGAACCCACAAAGCTCAGGAAATAATGCTAAGAATTAATAAGTAGGATGGCATCAAATTGAAAAGCTTCTGCACAGCAAAAGAAGCAATCAGGAAACTGAAGAGAGAACCTAGTGAATAGTAGAAGATCTTTGCTAGCTACTCTATTGACAGAGAATTAATATCTAGACTGCATAAAGAACTCAAAAAACTTCACATCAAAAAATCAAATAACCCAATTAATAAATGGGCCTATGCTAATTAAACAGATACTTTTCGAAAGAAATACAAATGTTCAAGAAATATATTAAAAAATGATCAACATCATTAGAAATTTGAAATGCAAATCAAAACTACACTGAGATTTCATCTCACACCAGTCAGAATGGTAGACATCAAGAACACAAATAATAATAAATGCAGGAGATGATGTAGAGAAAAAGGAACACTTTTGTAAATTAGTACAGCCATTGTGGAAATCAGCATGAGGCTCCTTAAAAGACTAGATATGGAACCACCATATGACCCAGCTACACCATTCCTCAGTATTTATCTGAAGAATTGGAGTCATCATACTACAGTGATACATGCATACCCATGTTCATAGCAGCACAATTCATAATAGCCAAACTATGTATTCAGCCTAGGTATCCATCAATGGATGAGTGGATAAAGAAAATGTGGTATGTGTAGAAAATGAATTTTATTCAGCCATAAAGAAAATTGCAATTTTAGCATTTGTAGGAAAATGGATGAAATATTTATATTTGTGACTTTTTTTTCTTCCAGAATCCTTGATGATCCCCATGTTACTCCTTTATTTGCAAACATGCTTTAGTTGCTAACTTTAAGTTTTAGGTTGGTATTATCTTGGTGGATTTTTTAGAAAACTGTCATCTGTTTACAGGTCATTTTATAGGTTAAGCCACTGTGATAAGAAAGGCTCTTATCTGATTATATGTAAATTATCATAATGATTATTATTCAAATTAGGGAGATAATTACCAATCTTTATCTGGATTTGAGAGAATGTGCTCTATTTGAGTTCCTCAGTTCCTACTTTTAGAAATCATTTTAAATTGTTGATATTTGGCCAGTCACCATGAAGTATTGACAAAAATAATGCAAACAATTAGAGGTGACTCTTCACCTGTCCCCATGTGAGTCATTCATATGGCTTGCTGCTCTGAAGTTTTTTAAGTTCTTTATGTATTCTAGATATTAATTCTCTGTCAGTAGAGTGGCTAGCAAAGATTTTCTACCATTCACTAGGTTCTATCATGTTAAGCAAAATAAGCCAAACTTAGAAAGTCAAGGATCATATGCAGAAGGTAGAGAAGAATAAGGAAAACAAAGGTGGGAGTGTATTTCCTAAAACTCAAAGGGAGAGCAATAGAGGAAAGAGATCAAAGAATGAAAGGTAGAGAAGTTGCGGGGGGGGGGGGGGGTGGAGTGATACTGGCCAAATTATATTGTTATATACCTGCATATACAAATATGTAATGACAAATCCCATCATATGTATAACTATAATGCATCACTAAAAAAATGTGGAAAGAAAAAACAGTATGCAGGGGAGAGGGTATTATAGATGCAGCAATTGGTCATTTGGGCAGGAGAGAGTTATAGAAATGGAGAATTTGGATGATGATGATGATGGGTTATGCTTCTGTATATATTTATAACCTACTTGCTTTGAGAATGTTTGAAATATCCTAGAAAGTTCATTCTTGAATTAATCTCCAGTTCAAAAGAGGAATGACTCTAACTAGACTACCAAAAATTAATGTGTGTGTCCAGCTAGTTCTCCAGTGAGCACTGAGGTTAAAAGGTAATAAATGTACGAAAAGAAGCCAATAGGGTCCGATAACTAAAGATCAGTATGAGACAGTTTCTTAGATCTCTATATATATACCACATCTAAGGGGTAGTCCCTCATTGCGGGTATAAGGTTAAAAACAACCAAATGCCTTTTTAGTCACACTTAGAGCAGAAAAAAAAAATTAAAAATGAAAGAAATCAAAGATGTGCTCTGTGGAGTCTTTAGCATAATGCTGATGGATGGTATAGTCAAAATCAACCTCCTTGGTCACAAATGGCTTCAGTCTTTCTGTCAAAAGGGAAAAAAATAAAGAAGATAGAATGGAGATCCTTAAGTAGAACAAAATTTCAAGATAGTGAAGCCTTCTGTTCATCTGACAGGCCCAGCCACATATTCTCATCACTGCAATCAAAAGGGTGAATGAGAATCTAATGTCAAAAGGAACACCAAAGGCATGCAGGGAAATGGTGCTCCCGTTTACAGCAGCAAGTCACATGAAGAATTCAAGTGGTGACAGGTGAAGAGTCACCTCTAATTGTTTGCATTATTTTTGCCAATAATCCATGGTGTGTGGCCAAATATCAACAATTTAAAATGTTTTCTAAAAGTAGGAACCGGGGGACTCAAATAGAGCACATTCTCTCAAATCCAGATAAAGATTGGTAATTATCTCCCTAATTTGAATAATAATCATTGTTATAATAACCTACATATAATCAGAAAAGAGCCTTTCCCCACAGTGGCTCAACCTGTGAAATGACCTGTAAACAGATGACAGTTTCCTAAAACACCCACCAAGATAATACCAATCTGAAACTTAAGTTAGCAACTGAAGCACGTTTGCAAACAAGGGAATAACAAGGGGATCATCAAGGATTTTGGAAAAAAAAAAGCCAAGAATATAAATTTGCCAATAAGTTAGTATCTTAGGTGCGAAACATGTCAATGGCTATGAGAATGTTATGCAAATGTTGTTAGATATGTATAAATATAAAATACTATTTTTTTCTCATTATTTCCCTGGCTTGATGATAGTCTGCTTGCTGATTCTGTTTTCCTAGAAATGTATATATTAGAATTATGGTTGGTGAATGATTACCAATTATCTTATAGGTTTGGGTCAGTTATTTTACTTGTCATAATTCAGAAAATGAAATAATTTCTCTCTTTTAGCTGTAGATGAATCTTTATTTGATTGATTGATTGATTGATTGATTGATATGTGGTGCTGAGAATCAAACCCAGTGCCTCACCCATGCTAGGAAAGCACTCTACCACTGAGCCACAACTCCAGCCCCCAAATAAATTTTTTTAAAAATTCAGAGTTTTATTTTGTGTGTAATGAGCAGGCAGACCCTGAAAGCTAGATAACTCAGCAGGGTAAAGGTGCCACATGAGCTTAACATTAAAGACCTGCTGGTTTTTCTTAATCATTTACCATGAAACCCTATCTTATTTATATTATTCCCAAACTGTTTAGCTGTTATACACCTATATTTAACTATTCAGTGAATATACTCCTTGGTTGCAATTAATAAAACAAACTAAAGATCAATAAATGAGCATAACAAAAGCGAGCAAACAGAATTATGAAGGAAAGCAAGGAATACATGATTCACTTCCTCTATTTGTAGACCAGCTTTCTCTGCTTCTCTGAGCACAGGGTGAAATATGGCCACCCCACAATTCAGGTATCTCAGTACGTCATAAACTGAAATCTTTCCTCTGCTTTTTCAAACTCATGAATCCCTAAATATTCAAGGGGAATTGGTTCCAGGATTTCTTCCAGATACTCAAATCTACAGATGTTGAAGTCCCTAATACAAAAATAGAAAGTATTTGCATTATAGTCCACACACATCTTCCTCTACACTTAGTGATGTCTAGATTATTTATACTACCTAATACAATTAGTTGCTATATTGTATTGTTCATAGAATAATGAGAAAATAATCTATGTTTAGTATAGGCACATTTTTTCCCAATATTTTTATCTGAAATTGATTGAACCTTCATTACAGCTGATTGACTGTATTGTATCCTGCAATTACAGACATTCTGCAATTACAAATACAGTGGATTCTGCAATTACAGAATTTGATTTTTCTACCTTATGTGTCCAGCATCCACCCCTGGATCAAACAACTATGGCTAAACAGAGGTCTTTACAGTACTAAGAGGGCTGCTGTGGCAGGGTGTGAGGGTGGACAGGTATAGTTCTCAAGGAAAGAGCCTTCATGTCTTCAGAAGTATAGCACAATAACCTGTATGCCAGTGCTTCCCAAGCTTTAAGGTACCAAGAGTCACCTGCAGCCTGGTTGTACTGATTTAGTCAGTGGAGTGGGATCTGAGAGTTTGCATTCCTGGAGAGCTCCTAAATGACACTGAAAGTCTGCAGATGACACTTGCCACCTACCTAACATTTTTTGACTTCCTGTTGACCACATCTTATTGATTATTATCACAGTGTAGGCACTTCGATGATGCACTACTCTCATCTTCCATCAAGATGGAAACGTCCATGAGGAGCACAGCCAACTGAGAGCCATTAGCTGTGGGTGCCTTCAGGATCTGCCTCAGCTGTCAATTACCTAGACTCTGAGTGGGCAATCTGGCCAGCACAGGAAGGATTCTTGTGGTAGACAAGGGATTCGGGCAATGAAACACTTGAAGTTCTGCAGAACAAAGAAGGCAAAAATTTGGTCTTGAAATTGGAATGAAGTTTAGCCATCCCATCAGAGTAGATGCTATAAGGCATTAACAGGGAACAATACTGGCACCAAAAAGAAGAACGGATGTAGGGAAAGGTGATCTTCTAAAGAAGAAGAAAATTAAGACATGAACTTGAGGTCTATGTGCAAAAATTAGAGTTTGTCTCAAGGAGATGGTCTGAAGTCTTCCGTACTGCTTTTGAAAGTTTCTGCTGGGAAATATATTCCATTTCACTATAAGGAAGTATTTTTAAAAATAGACCTACCCTCATCATTATGTGATGTATGAGACAGAGAGTTCTCTATAACAAAAAGATATAAGAAGATACTATTGGAATCTGGACTTGGTTGCGGGCATGATTGGATTAATTATATTTGACTGGCACCAAGAGGCCAGAGAGGCCATAAGGGAGATTATGCTATTGGGGTGAGATCCAAGAGCCTGGCCTGAAGAGGTGGATCAGTCAGGATTCCCAAGGTCTAGCTTTACTGTATGCCATGGTGACAGATGCTGGGGTCATCATGAGGAGTTGATTGCTGCCGTCAAGCAGGATAAGTATTAGTAAAGGGAGATCATTAATGAAATAATTATAAAATGAGTATATACTTATTGATACAGACTCTAAAATAGAAGTGACTTCTTTAAGTGATATAGGTTGAAAGAGAACAGAGACAGTTTCCTGAGAACATGACAAGTTAGGTAAGAAATCCAGAGTAAAAGGGAATAGAGTGTGTGTGTGTGTGTGTGTGTGTGTGTGTGTGTGTGTGTGTGTTGGAATCAAAAAAAAAAGTGTGTCTTCCAAATTTTGGAAAGGAAAATACAAGTTATTGAAAAGTACACAATTAAAGAGAGTTTACTGAAGGGATCATTCACAGAGATGGGGACAGATGGGCCCATAAGAAATTGGGGAGAACTCAGGGATCAATGGGAGTGAAAGCTGAAGTACCAATGTAAGGGCAGTTCCTGTCACACCAGAAGAGATGCAGATCTGGGAGAAACCTTTCCTGATGAGAACTGTGACAACAGACAGTGGAACACAACTGCTCAAACCCCAAGAAAGCTTTAGTGATGTAGTGTGGCAAGGCCAGCATCCCAGGCCTCAGAGCAGGTTGAGATGGATGGAGAGTATGTCCAGGAGGGAGGGGGGAATAACTAGCACGAGAGGAACAGTGGTGCAGGATGAGGGGATCAGGCTGTGGCCAAAACACTAAAGAACACTGGGCCAGGTTAGGGAATCTGGACTTGATCCAGAACAATGGAAAGTGGAAAGTCAGGACCAACCAGGAGTGTAAGGAAGGGTGGGATAAGGAAATCTCAGCCAGCTCTAAGGAACCCTGCTGTGCAAATAAGTACTGGTTTAAGTGCTGGAAGCTGTGCATGAACTATGGATTTTGTCTGAGCCATTAAGGCAGGGAAGCTGCTTCTCTGGGAACTCCTAGGTGAAATTTCCTGTTGGAGAATGCTGGCGCCTTGCCTTAGCTCACAGCCCCAGGATGAAACACAACCACCCAGAGATGGGTGTAACCTGCCAAGCACCAAACAACCTGTTTTCCCCACGCTTATCCTGTTTTCTGAAGAAGCTCCTTACTGGTTCCTTTTGGTGTACACCGTTATAAATAAAGCATTTGCAGGTTTTTCTCTTTGTAAGGATCAGCATCAGATCTATTCAACTCATCAATGACCCTGCTTTTGAATATATAATTCTCGTCTTTTGTGTTTATTTTTTTAATATAACTTGTATGGCTTTTATTTCAACCTGGCCCATACCTCCAAGGATTACCCACTCCCTCCCCATTCAGGATTTGGGCAGAATTCAAGACTTTAGTCCTAGGATTCCTGTAGTACTGGAAAGGGGATTAGTTTATAATGAAATGGTAAAGAACTTTCAATCTGATTGATGGTTGTCTGGAATTCTTTGTTGATAAAGATCCTAAAGTACTATCAAAGTTTAGCAGGAAGAGTTCTGTAACTGATGAGGAATGTACAATCCCATTAGTATGCTTTAGAAGGAAGTCAATAGATCACCTATGCAATGTACTTCATATCTGTGGCTCATTCAAAGTGCAAAATCTGATAAATTTGTGATCGAAAATTTCAAAGTTTTTTTTTTTTCATTATCAGTGATTTAGCAATTTTGAAATTGAATTGATTCTAGAAATTCTGAAACTTGTCACAACAAAAAAGATGAGGCTATTGCACTGAAACTTTATTACTTCAGAAAACTCTTCAAAACTGAAAATACTAAAGAGAGAAAAGTTAGAAACGTGGAAAAACTCTGCTTCTGTGTCTAGTAAGACTTAAAGACCATGTTTTTTTGCTAGCAAATTACTTGCATTTTTCTAATTTAGTTATGTGAAAAGAAAAAGAATTTTGTTGAAAAGTTGGTAATCAGCTATGAAAGGTAAGAAAAAAGAGGAACTTGCTATGGAAGCTCATACACCCATTATACTCAACATGAGTAGGGGAGAATGCAGCATCATTAAGGATTGCTTTGTACAAAGAAGGAATGGTTTGATGTGGGGCAAGAAAATTAGATATGATTGTTTTTTTTCTTTCTGTATGAAGAGTTAATGAATTAGTCTACATTTTATTCTACCTGTTATTATTATTAATTGGCATTTATTGAGCATTTACTACATTCTGATCACTTTGCCAAGCATTTATATGGATTTTCTCATTAAATCCTCATACTGTTAATATAGTATAAACCAATTCTTCAAAATAAAATATCACCCTGATTTGTAACATTTTCCAATTTTCATACTTTAAGCACTTGCATAAACAATTTAGCAATCAGCTCAAAAAATTCCTATCAAATAGCTAACTGTGATGAGCTTGTACAATCTTGCTGTAGTACAACATTACCTAAGAAATTGTATTTGTTAGAATGTCATGTGATAAGGTGCTATAACAAAGAGAACTTAAGCTCAGTGACCCAAACAAGAGTTGATTTCTCTCTCACACATAATTCCTAAGATGAGGTAGGGTCTCTGTTTTTCAAAGTTATCCTCAATCCCAGGCTGAGGACAGCTGTGCCATCCTCAATGGCAAGTTTCAAACCACCTCCAGAAACAGCCCTCCAAACAGCAGAAGGCAGGGAGGAGAAAGACCAGGCAACTGTCCTCAGGGTGATGGGAGCTTCCCATCTCCTTTCTATTAACATGCCTAACTTAATCACTTGGCTACATCTTGCAGCAAAAGAGGCTAGAAAAATGTTGCTTTCTGCAGCCACTTGGCCAGCTGGAACTTGGGAATATTCTATGAGAACAGCCTGGAATCTGATGAAAGTCAGTCATCTCTGCCACATCGCCTGACACAGAATGCCAGGAAGCTGCTGGGCCAAGATGAACAGTTCGAGCCACTGACGGAATCCCAGCTCTGCTCTTACCAACTATCGGATTTTAAGGAAAGGTGTCTCAGAGTTCTTGTCTATTAAATAGAGACAATATTAATAGTATTTACCACAAGAAGCTCAATAAAATAAGCTAAAACACACTGGGGCCTTTGAATAATTCATGGTAAAATACAAGCGTTTGGTTAATCATAGATATTAAATCAATAGACATGGAACTAACACAGGAGCAACACAAAATTGGCAAACACATGATAATTTGAATTTTTTTCCATTTATACCTAATTCAAGATATTTTCACCAAATCATGTAGTCTTTTTTTGCTTTACTACCCTGGTGTGTTCATAGACAAACTAAAAGGTTTTCAAGGGAAGAATCAAGGTAGAATGCAGCAGAAGCCAGAAGAGGTGTATTCCTATTTGCAATCCTGAAGCGTTTTTCATAAAAACACTTAAATGACAGTTGAAACCTGTGGAAACAAAAAAAAATAGTTTTGACCAAATC
Organism: Callospermophilus lateralis; assembly: GCF_048772815.1. NCBI lineage: Eukaryota > Metazoa > Chordata > Mammalia > Rodentia > Sciuridae > Callospermophilus > Callospermophilus lateralis. The sequence goes on along the minus strand of NC_135313.1, from coordinate 103,736,523 downwards.
CCATGTGAAATAAATCCAATGTAAAATATTTACACTAACCTGAAGTGATAATCTCACACTTACAGACAGAAGTGGTGGTCAGTGGCTTTGTGAAAAGCTACAGAAATACTGAATTTTGAGTTACCAATTATATTCTGAATTTCTAGGACTTTCTTCTCTGTTCTGAATAGGAATAACTTGAAATTAATTGAACACATATATCAAATGTAACTTGAAATATTAGTGAACAAAGTAAGTCTTTGAAAAATTCATAATCTGACATATATCTTTTCCCTAATGAATTACTCATAAAATCATCTTTGAGCTTTTTTCTTGTGAACTCATTTATTTTCTTATGTAGCAGGTACACCTGCTTGCCACAATTCCAGAACTTTGTCAATCAAAATTCAACTTCACTGTGGAAAAAAAAAAAAAAAAAACACTACTTTATTTTTTTTTTCCTGGCAAACTCTATTTTCCCCTCCTTGGACTCAATTACTTTCTTTGATAATATTAATGATTTCATCAAAAGCCCTAATGAAAATAAAGAAAAGAACTAAAGAGACATCTGGAGTTTCTTGGATATATTATTCCCAAACTCTTTCTTGTGACAGGATTAGAAGCAAAACTAGTAAGGTTGTGTCCTTTGCCCCAAATAAATGCAGATCATTCTACCTCTCTCTGTGTGTATGCATGATTCTTGCTCATCATATTAGACCTGTGGCCATGGGGTAGCACTGAGAAACCAAGGCACATCAGAAGGTGTTTTGCCTCAAGGCGTCATGAAGTAGCACCAACTTAGAACTTAAGTGTGAAAGAAGCATCACAACTAGAGACCACACTCTGGTAAAGTGGCCTAAAAATAAGAGATGGCGCATTAAGAGCAAAAACCAAAATAGTAAGTAAACCTTTGAACATCAGAGAAAATGGGGCCAGGACCCTTTTACTCAGGCTATCAATGGAGAGCTTGGATTGATCTTTATTTAGGGCCTGGATCGTGACACAGGGCTGCTGGTGATTGTGGAGTTGTGAAGGAAAACACCTGAGTCCCATAATAAAACCCTTTTTCAAATCTGTGTCTGAGACACAGGATCATTTTCCTGCTGTGCATCAGATGACACATAGGTTGCACATCCATCCCACATAACAGGTGTCTCCATGCACTCCCACCCAGTCCTCTTTCCACACTGTGACAAGTTTTACCCCTCTACCTCCCATTCACTCATTTCTTGAAGTCTGTTTCCCAAGACTGACATTTTGCTACAGCTCACTCCCAAGCAGATAAGTCAAATGCAGGATTTGTCTGGAAACATGACTCATGTTCTCAGCAATGTGGCTGTGTGGTTGCAGTAAGAAATTTGAGCACATACCACCGGATCATGCATGGTGTTGATGAGAGTTCCTTCTGGTACATGATTAGTCTGTCATTTGTCATTGTATTTTAATGCACATTCTAATCACACCCCTGTAACATTTCTATTATTTTGCTGAATATTGCTTTTATTATTAATATTATTAACAGAAAACAGCACAATGAACCACCAGTAACCCATCCTTCAGCTTCAACAACTACAGACATTCTTCTGTTTTGTTATTAATTGGTGACTGTTTATATGGTTTTTAACGTCTTACAGTTGTAAGTATGTTGTGAAGAATGATGCTTAAGACGTCTTCTATATTTGGAACACCTTTGGGGCACAGATACACAGAGGCAGAATTTCTGATGGGATGCAGTGCCATCCCATCTTTAAGCATTACACATGTCACTGGGTTAAGCAAGAGGCTGCTGTTCTGTGTAAAGTCATGCTTTTACCCACTGAGGACAATCTTTGCTCTTTAGGGCTGAGATCTGATGAAAGTCAGTCATCTCTGCCACATGGCTGAGAAATGATCCATGATATCTCCAGATCTCAGGGTTAAGATGGGCTTTGTATTGTGGACCAATTCTTAGGGGGCCACCTTGGCAATGTCACGGAGACTGTTGCTGTGATTAGAAACATGAGGCACGTTGATCAGAGTCATGGTCAAAGTTGCAAATAAGTTATTTGTGCATTTTAACCAAAGAGCTGTTTGAATGCAAGCATTTTTTTTTCTTCCTCCCCCAAGCCCTTCTTGACAACACGACAAATGATAATCTAAAATCAAACACGACACTCTACCTGCAGGACCCGACTCTGACAGATGGAGCTGTGTTTAAATAGCTTCATGTTGCCAGTTCCAATAAAGGAAAAGTACACAAAAGCCTGAGTCTAACGGGAAAAGTGCTCTGAATTTGAAAGGGAGTCAGGTAAAGCATCATGGTAATGAGAATCATCGAACTCCTCAGCAACACCGAGCAACATTTCCTCCAAGGTTGGCTGGAATAGTCATGGCTAGGGTTGGTGGCCAACTCTGCACGGGCGGGTGGCATAAAATTTGGGGATGCTAAGGAGCTTTCATTTAGCTTAGATGGGGCAGGAGGGAAACCTGCCAGAGCGTTTGATCCGTGTGGGGCTGGTGGGTTGCAACAGCTGCTTTTGTTATCAGAGAATGAGGCATCGTGGGATTGTGGGATTGCTCCAGGCTTAATGATTTCAGGGTTTTGTTAAATAAAGGCAATCAGATGACATTCCAGTGGAAGATGAGGCCTCAAAAGGCACAAGAAAGAAAAACAACCTTTACCTTGAATGTTGGGTTCAGTTCCAATGGGACTGCAGTCATGTAGCAAATAGAAAGAACTACAAAATATTTCATAATTTTTGGTACAGACTTTTGTCCTCGAAAACTGATTTGCATTAGTTACAGTGCCATCTGGAGACAGTGTTAAATTTCATCTCTTTGGTCACAGATGGCAAAGAACCTTGCTTTGCTGTTTGTGGCCTTATGAAGGCACATCTTTCAGGAAACGGTCATATCAATTTCACAGAACCACGGCCAGCTAGAACTCTAGACAGATACCCTTGGTGTTTCTTTGGTTTGGAGTTGGCTTCGTCTTAATGTGGCTTCAGTTATGTTGACAAGTCATCCCATAGCCTTGTCAGTCTTCAAAACCATTGATACATTTCATCCACCGGCATTTATTGGTGAATATTATTTCCAGGGTGTGTGGAAATCACTAATGCCACAAAGTTTTCTATCCATTCCTTAACCTCCACCGCCCGGGCCAGATTAAGTATCCTGACATTTATTTTAATGCCTTCTTAGTCATTTGATTATGGCAAACAGTGACATTCCCTGCCTCCACCACTTCTAAATTCATGTGCTTTAGAAGAAACCTAAAAACCTACAAACCTAAAAAATACAGACTCCTATAAAAAATGTGAAAAACAAAAATGTGAAAGTAACAAACACCACTTCTCCAAAAACATCCATAGGGCTTTTTTTTTTTTTTTTCCTGTAATGTCTAAAGGACTTATCTATGTACATGATCAAGACATCCTAGTACCGGAACATGATTTGTACCCTTGTGTTTTGGGGGTTTGTTTTGTTTGTTTTGTTTTTAGTGCTGTTTACTGATTTTGATTAATCAAAAGAATACTTTTATCAATTTAGTCCAAAGAAGGGCAGATGGACCTTTTCACCTTTTCTGAAAAGTAGGATGGCCTTAGATGTTAGTAACCTGTAGCACATATAATAATTGCAACATCCTCCTCCCAATCAGGTAGAAGCTAAAAGGATGGAAGCCTTGACAGTATACCAGATTGCCAATACCGAGATCATAGTACTAACTGGTTATTGACCAACTAAAATGAGCCCCTCTATCCATCTTTGAGCATTATCATTTATTTTGTGATTTTGTGAAGAAATCATTGATCAATTTCATAGTATCAGAACAATTAGGAATACATCTTGGTATGATTGCAATTCAAGCTCAATAACTTAAACCAAAACTATCTAATGCTAGATAAAGGTCCAACTCCATACTTTTTCATATGGATTCCTAGTTTTCTCTGTACCATTTGTTGAAATGATTGAACTTTTACCATCAGATGGTCTTGGCAACATTGTCAAAATCATTTCAGGATATATTTGAGGATTTCTTTCTGGGCTCTGTAGTCTATTCCACTGGTCTATATGTCCATACTTATGCCAGCACCATGATGTTTTGATTATTGTAAATTTGTAGTAAGTTTGGAAATGAGGACATACTAATTCTGGAGCCCTTTTATTGTTTTATTTTGTTTTTGAGGATTGCTTTGACTCTTAAGGGTCTCTTGATATTACATTTGAATAGTAGAATGGGTTTTATTTTTTTAAAAAAGAGAAAAAAGAAAACTCTACAATATATCAGAAGATTAAAAAGGATTTCTTTGACTCTGTCAATAACTTGGGTAGTATTGACATTTTACAAGTGTTAAGTCTTTCAATCCATGAAAAGAGGATGTTTTCTTATATTTATGTCATTTAAACATTCAAATTATTTTGTTGTTCAGCAAATTAAAAACAATATATTTCAAATTTTTATTCTATAACTTTCTCTCCTTTGGTTAATTACTAATCATTTCATGTGTTCTCATGGTGCTATTATAAACAGAATTTTTCTATAATCTCTTTTCAGATGGTTTACTAGTTATAGAAATGCAACTGACTTGTTTGTGTTGATTTTATTTTGTGTTACTTTGTTGAACTCATTATTTCAAACATGTGTTTTGGTGGAATCTTTAGAATTTTCTACATATGAAACAATGTTTTCTGTGAATAGAGAAATTTTACTTCTTCCTTTATAATTTACAACTCTCTTATTCCTTTTCCTTATCTTATTTCTCTGGCTAGAACATTAGTGCTATTCTAAACAGAAGTAGTGAAATATATCCTTATCATTCTCTTGAGCTTAAAGAAAAAACATTTTCAGTCTTTCATCATTGAGCATATTTGCTGTGGATTTTCATATAACACTTTTATTAGGTTGAGTTAGTTTTAGCATAAAAGGTTGTTGAATTTTAAGAAAAAGATTTATTTGCATCAATTGAAATGATCATGTATTTTGTTTTTCTCTCATTCTGTTAATGTGATGCATTATATTAATCAATTATCATATGTTGAACCATCCTTGTATTCCAGGAATTAATCCCCCTGATCATAGAGTATAATTCTTTTAATATGTTGCTAAATTGGGGTCCTAATATCTTGACGGTTGTGATAATGTTCATAAGGCATATTGTTCTGTACTTACCTGGCAGTATCTTTTTCTGGTTTTGGTATGAGGACAATGCAGGTTTCACAAAAAGCCTTAGGAAGTGATTGTTCCTGTTAAATTCTTTGAATAGTTTGGGAAGGATTGGAATCACTTATCTAAAAATATGAGTAATTCAACAGTGAAATCACTGAGCATAGGGCTTTTCTTTGTTAGAGGAGTTTTTATTATGGATTCTATTTCCTTTTATTATGATGATTATTATTTTATTTTGAGATAGGTTCTAAGTTAATTAGGGCCTCTTTAAGTTGCAGAAGCTATTATGATCTTCCTGTATCAGCCTCCCAAGCTGCTGGGATTACAAGTGTGAGTCACCATACTCAGATGTAGATCAAATGAACAGATTCCTAGAAATTTTCAATTCTAGGAATCTGTTCATTTGATCTACATTATCCAGTTTGTTGGCATATAATTGTTTAAAAGAATCTTTTATAATCTAGGCTTTAAATCTATAAAAACTTATCTTATGGCTTAATAGTTCATCTGTCTTAGAAAATGGTCCATGTGCCCTTGTGAAGACTGTTCATGCTATTGCTTATTCCATATATGTCTGCTAGATCAAATTGGTTTATAGTTTTGTTCAAATCTTCTTTTTCCTTACTCATTTTCTGTCTGATTTTTTAAATCAATTATTAAGAATGTGACATTGAGCCAGGCACAGTGTGCACACCTATAATCAGGAGATTGAGGCGGAGGATCACAAATTCAAAGCCAGCTTAGCAACTTAGCAAGGCCCTATCTCTAAGTAAAATATTAAAGAGAGCTGGGCATGTGGCTCATTGGTTAGGCACCCTGGGTTCAATCTCTTGTAACAAAAACAAAACAAAACAAAAAGACAGTGAAATGACCAACTACTATTGAGTATTGCCTGTTTCTCCTTTCCATCCTGTTAGTTTTTGCTTTATACATTTTGGAGATGTGTCATTAGGTGCATAAATGTTTATTAATGCTATATTTCTTGCTGTATTGAACTATTTATAAATATATGATGTCCTTTGTCTCTTGTAATATTTTTGATCCAATGTTTTTTTTTTTTTTGACTCATGTTATTATAAATGTCTGCCTCCTTTTGGTTACTTTTGCATGGCATATCATTTTCCAACCTTTCATTTTCAATCTATTTGTGTCTTTGGACCTAAAACAAGTTTCTTGTCGTTAAGATATAGTTTAATCATGTATTGAGGTCCATTATGCCAATCTCTATCTTTTAACTGGAGAATTTAATCCATTTGTTTTTAAGGTACTTCCTCATAAGGAGAAAATTCTCATATTTCCATTTTATTTTATTTTTATCTTTTTTTTTCCTTTTTATTTTTTTCTGTGCTGATGATTATACCAGGGCCTTACACATTGAAGACAACTATGCCATCACTGTAATATACCCAGTCCCTTGATGTCTGCTTTATATCTACCTTCAATTTTTTTGTCCCTTAATCTCTGCATTACTGTCTTTTCTTTAGCTAACAGTTTGCAATAAAATATTTACATTTATTTCTCATTTTTGTGTATTTTCTGTAGCTATTTTCTTTGTGGTTACCATGGGGAATTACATTTAATATCCTAAAGCTATAACACTCTAATTTGAATTAATATAAGATAAACTTCAATAATGTACAAAACTGCTTTCTCACAACTCCATCCCTATATTTTTCATTGCTTACATCACAAAATTGTGTCTTTATGCATTATGTGCCCCCAAATACCTAATAATTTTAAATGCATTAGTATCCTAAATTATATTGAAATCAAAATGCTGAATTAGAGACCAAAGTTACAATAATACTATATACATACTAATGATTGTATTTTTAATGTCTTACCCTCTTAAATCACGTATAGAATAAGTAGAGATACAAACAATTGTTTTACACTATCTTTTTATTTTCATAATTTTTATTGTCACATTATAAATAATTGTGAGATTCATTATGCCATATTCATACATGCATACAACATAATTTGATTGATCTCATTGTCCATTTATATTAGCTCTTATAATTGTTTATGTATTTTCCTTTATTGAGCTCTTTGTTTCTCCATTTGGCTTCAAGTTGCCGTATAGTGTATCTTCATTTTATCTTATAGAAAACCTTTAAGTTTTTCTTACATATAGGTCAATGGTAGTTTTCTTTATCTGAAAATCTCTTTATTTTTTCCTCACTTTTGAGAGACAGTTTACCAGGGTGTAGGATTCTTGGTTGACAGAACTTTCTCTAATAGCACTTTCAATACATCAGCCCAGTGTCTGCCAGCCTCCGAAGTTTTTAATAAAAAATCTGTTAATGATCTCCTTGAGGATCTCCTATATGTGACAGATTTCTTCTCTCTTGTTGCTTCCAGGATTTACTCTTTGTCTTTTAAATTTTGATTATAATGCATCTTAATGTAGGTCTCTTTTGTGCTCCTCTTATGGGGAGTTTTTTTGGGTTTTTTGGGTGCTTATATTAATGTAGTTCATCAAATTTGGAGAAGTTTTCAGTCATCATTTCTTCAAATATTTCTTATGTCCTTTTTTTTCCCCCTCTCTCCACTTCTGGGACTCCCTCAATGCATACTTGGTCTGCTTGATTGTGGCCTCCAAATAGCTCAGTCTCTTGTTACTTCCCCCTCAATATTTTCTGTTTCTCAAACTCAGTGATTTTTGTCCTATCTTAAAACTCATGAATTATTTTCTTCTGCTAGATGAATCCTCCTCTGGATCCCTCTAATGAGCTTTTATTTTAGTTATTATACTTTTCAGCTCCAGAATCTCTTTTTTAAAATGACTTACTGATATTTTCATTTTATTCATATATTATCTTCTGAGATTTCTCCATTTTTTTCCTTTATCTTTTGAGCATCTCTAAAATAATTGTTTTAAAAACTTTAGATCTGCCATTAAGCCTTTGTTCAGATGTCAAGTCTTTATTTTTTCCCTTTGAACAAAATACATCTTCCCATTTCTTTGCATGTTTTATAATTTTTTTCTATTATTGTTGAAAACTGGACATTTGAATCTAATAACATTCTAACTCATAAAAACTATGTTGTTTCCCTTCCATGGAGTTTTCTGCTTTTTATGACTAGTTTTTATTCATTCTTTCTGTGTATTGTTTTTATGCCAAGGATCAGCCTGAGATGTAAATTTATGGTTTTCTCTGGTCTTTTCTGAGTCTGTGCCTTTCTCTGGGCATAGGTGACAACATTTTAACTTTCCTTGTAAATGCATTGCTTTTTTTTTTTTTAAGAGAGAGAGAAAGAAAGAAAGAGAGAGAATTTTTAAATATTTATTTTTCAGTTTTCGGTGGGCACATCTTTATTTTATTTTTATGTGGTGCTGAAGATCAAACCCAGTGCCCCGCGCATGCCAGGCGAGCGCGTTACCACTTGAGCCACATCCCCAGCCCAATGTTCTTGCTTTTTAATGTCCTGGTATTTAATATCTCCCTGAAAGAGGAAAAAGATAAAATTAAAGGAAGATAAGCATGCTGGCCTTTTACATCCATGGAAATCACTTCTTCCACAGAGGATGGAGATAAACTGTGTGGAAAGCTACAACTAAAATAGCCACCTGCTTCTTTGTAGTTCTGAAATCTGAAATAACAATTAGCAATCAGAACCTATATCTCTAATATTTGAAAGACAAGTCCTAATTTCCCATCCTGATTCCTACAAGCTGTTTGCAAGCTGAACTAAGAACCTGTGCAGATCTGTCAGCCCCAGAGCTTGGGAGTATGCATGGGTTGCTGCTATTGTGCTAAGTCCTAAAAGTGTATTTAACTAACCACAATTTATCATAACAACTTTTCACTCAAAGTTGTGGATCTTCAATAGATTCCAGAATTCCCAAATAGTCACTCCAAACAGATTCTGCCAGTACAATTGTCTATGTGGAGATACAGATTCCTGGCTCTTCCTACTCCACCATCTTTTAAGAATGCCTTTAATATGTACTTCAATGGAGCTATCCTTTAATATATTTCACAGATTAATGATAATTTTCTCTCTATGCAGATATTTTGGCCATACTATGCAGCTATGTTGAACAATGTTTCAACAGTTACCTTGTAGTTCAACCCAAGGCCAAAATGGGCAATACTATTCCCTCTGTCTGGAAGTGGGACAGATGTTATTACACCAGTCATATGCCCTTATTAGATGCCTCAATTTCACAAGTGATCATCAGTCCAACTGCATCTCACCTGACTATTAAGCTTGACATTTCATTCTAAACTGGTACTGAATATTTTAATGTTCATATGAACCCACTAGGGTAATTCCCATGAAAATTTCAATTCAGTAGGTCTGGGCTAAGACAAAATGTGGATTTTCTAATAAGCTCCAAGGCACCCTCTTGATTCTTTGACTACCTTAAATAACACCGCTGGAGACTTCATATGCTCTGGGTATAGATCAGAGAATAATTTCCAATACATGGCTATTCAACTCCTTTAGGAATCTAGAGAAATGAATAACTTATTTATATACATTGGAAAAATCACAGTAGGGCTTGGGTGTGGCTTATTGGGAGAGTGCTCACCTCATATGTGTGACGCACTGGGTTCAATCCTCAGCACCACATAAAAATAAATAAATGAAATTTAAAAATCGCAGTAAATGTTATTTATCTCAGCTGATCTTCTGAAGGGTTTTCTGTACTATACAATGTTTCAGTATGTTAGTTTAATTTCTCATTTAATCCTCACAGCAACTCTGAAAATTTGCTTCAGTTGTTACATTTAATGTGAAATGGAAATTCAAATCATTCAAGCAACTTGTCCACAGTCACTTCATTCAAACAATAGAGACAAATTTGAAGTCAAAGCTACTGTAAATTGCTCTGTCTTTTAATTCTGATTTTGGTTTTTTCCTTCTCACTTTAGTTCCCATTTCCACTGTTTTTCTTAGTCATTTTAAGTATTTTTTTTATTATTGTGTTACCTGGACTCATTATGTTGTCTAAAACATTTTATTTTTTCTATACTCTAAATTTCTCTATGATAGAAATAGAAATCACAAAAACTTGAGCAAGGAGCAAATCATAACTAAGAAAACACAAGAGTACTTCTAGTCCCAGCACCCTGAGGTCATTCTGGGAATTTTGATAAGTCATCTTTCAGATGTGGCCTTCTATGCTTATTTTTCTTGAAATAATGAAATACAGATTCCTTGTGTTTGTTTTTGTCATTGCATTTTTTCATTTAACCATGTTTTAATTTTTGTTTTTGAATTTAAATAATGTCATAGCCAATAATATCCTTACACACTTTTGTTGAACCAATTTATTCTTGATTTTTACTTACTGAAGTAACACATTGAAAACAGTCTTATCGTAAAGTCTTTACCTAAGGTAGACAAAGCAACTCTCTGTATGGGTCATGGATAAATCCTACTTTTCTCACTGAAGAATCCTCTCAGTTTGGTGTGTTTTCTTCAAAACCTTTGCACATTGACATAGACTGATGTAAAGCAAATGGTTCTATGATTTCATTTTATATAAATGGGAGTGTAACTATGTCTTTTAAAATTATATTTCATAGGAAATGAAAGAGACAGTGGTTGGTCAGAGTGTTAAAGTAGAACTTTTAAAACATTGTTGTCCTGTAATGTTCCCTTTGCCCATTCTTACTCCACAATCCTGGACCCTTCCATGCCCCCTTCAAAGACAACCACATTTAAGAGTCTATGTGTATTATTTCCAGATCTTCTCCAAGGCTTATGTATACACACAGATAAGAAGATACACACACTCAGAATATGTACTTCTCTATGTGAATGTATGGGTCTTTTATTAATAAGCGAGATAATCTACATGTTGCCTTTTGAAATCAACAACATTCATTTTGAGAAGAAGAATCTAGATCAAAAATTTTCAACTTCAGCCCTATTGAGAGTTTGGAACACACAATTATTTGTGGTAGAGTTGTCCTGTGCCATGCACCATGTTTAGCAGCATCTCTAATCCCTACACACTAGTTGACTTTTACACATCCCTCCTCCCCCGACCACTACAGTTGTACAACAACAACTGTCCCCAGAAAGTGCCAATTATCCCCCGGGAAACAATATTCTTCCTGGCTAAAGCCATTGATCTAGAAGTACCTCATTCCCTTTTTAGGGCTTCACCACATTCCTAATGATATAACTTTATTTTTTGTCATAAGCTGTGTTGCAAAGAGTATTCTTTTATAAAGAGCAATTCTCTTGAGAAGTAACAGCATAATGGGAAAGAAGAGTTTCTGGATCCAGACTACCTGAGATTAACAGAAATTTATGGGTTTTAAAAGAATTTAATAATTTAAGAATTTAATTGCCAATATAAAACACAGAAGAGTGGAAAAATTTATCAGTAACTGATATCTGTTATAGCTGCCTCCTTATATACGTGTGCAAGTATATCTCAAAGAGAGAGATGAACAGTTAGTTACAGGTCTGGGCCTTATAAGAGATGCATGTTTTTAATTTTAAGAGATGTTACAACATATCCTCCCAGAGAAATGGACCAATTCATGTTATCTTCAACAAAATAATACAGAAGTATTTCCTCAGGCACTTGCCAATATTTTCATATCAAGTCCTGATATTTTTTTCTAATCTGTGGAAGAAAAATACTTTGTTTTTATTATAATTTGCATAATCCTAACTGCTAGGGAATTTGAGTAATTTTTCATAAATTTATTAGTACAAATAATACAAATTATTATTTAGTAATTTGTATTTCCTGTTGTATGAATTTTTCTGTTCCTGTCTTTTGCAATTTTCTACTTTTTGTTTATCTTTTTCTTATTAGTGTATAATTTTTCAACTATTTTACTTAATAACTCTTTGTTACCTATATTACAAATATTTTCTAAAGTCTAATACTTGATTTTTAACATTGTTATGGTAGTTATTAGAATATTAAAATATCAGGATATTTTTCATTTTAATACAGTAAAATTTATTATTGAGTTTCTTTAATATTGGCTTTTGCTTTTTGGTTGCTGTTTGAAAGAGGAAAGATTATAAATAAATTGTCCATTGGTCAGAAATATATATTTTACTGGTCTGGAGAAAATTAGAAGCAGAAAATAGCAAGAAGGAAAGGGTATGAAAACACACTAATATCATGAAGGAAGGAAGGAAGGAAACTAACATTGATAAAGCACCAATATATTCTAAGGCTTCCCTTCAACTTAATTTCACTGACAATTGATTGACACTTCAGGAGAAGATAGAAAATAAAAAATGAAGATAGCCACCATGCAAGTTCACAGTAGTGGGAGGGTCATTCATGGTTGGAGTCAAGCTTAGTAATAACTTCTGAACTAACATGGCAACAGTGTAGTAATGGTTTTGACAACAAACCTTGACTGATATTCTGAATGTTGTTTGAATATGAAATTCTCTTGAATTACATTCATATCAAAAGTGATTTAAAGAAAAATGGATGCCTCTGTCATTTGAAAAAAAGAATATTACCTGCTCCTGGGTGTAGTGAGCATCACCTCCCCTTTCCTGGATCCCTGCTTCCATCAATGTAGAATAAGGATTGATGGGTAGGCAGATAGGTGATGAAAATTATTTATATTTTGTGAGCATAATAATAGTATGCAGTTATGTCAAATGCAGGTCAATTTCAACAGTTGTTTTTTTTAAAAAAAAAAAAAAACAACATTTGATGATGAGGCCAGATCTGAAAAGGGATTTTTTTTTTAAAGTACCTGGACCATAGTCAAGACCAGACCCTGTCATCTCTCTCAACAATACTACCTGCAACTGAGGAAGAAACTGTTTGGAACCATAAGAATTCAGTCAGAATAGAGACTGAGACGGAAAAAAAAATGAGACAGTGAAGAGGGCAATTGGTTAGAAAACCAAGAAAGAAAAGGGAAGAGAAGAAAAGAAATATGGAGGAGTGTTCCTTTATGCATCCATGAACAGATCTCAGTGTTGGTGCATAAGAGACAGAGGAGCAGAGTGAACACCTACCTGACTCTACCAGGACCAGGACTTGGTGAATGCTTGACTGGAGACAAGACTACTCTGGAGATGCATTGCTTGCCTGGCTTTTAATGCCACACCTAACAAAATATGTACTGCTATGATTGATACATCTTCTGAAACTACTAAAAAAATAGAAGCTGAATGTGCTTTTGCTGACACCAGTAAGATTCTTCCTATACCATGGAATGTTACAGAAAAGCCCTTCATTTCTCTTCTGCATCTGGTTTGCTGTGTGAAAATGGTTGAGTCTTAAAAAGGGCAACCAGACGGATGTTTCCTTGAGCCTTGTTCAACTCATGCATAAAAGACAGCTCTGCAAGAGTAGAGGCTTGAACTGAGAAATAACACTTGATAATAATAACAAGATGACAAAAAAGAAGATGTGATTTTTTTTAATCCCACACTGACTTCCTTTTTTTCTATTTTTTATTGGTGTTTTATATTTGTATACATTGATGGGATTTGTTGGTGCATATTTATTCATGCACACAATACAACAATATAATTTGGCCAATATCACTCCCCAGCACTTCTCCCTTCCCTTTGTATTTCCCACCCCTTGGTTACTTTTCTCTGCTGATCTCTTTTTGACTTTTAGGACATTTAACCCCATCTTTGTCTTCCGTTTTCCTCTCCAGCTTTGGCATATGACAGAAAACATATGACCCTTACTCTTCTGAGTTTGACTTATTTCACTTAACATGATGGTCTCTAGTTCAAATCATTTTCCTGCAGATTGCATAGTTTCATTTTTTCTTTATGGCTGAATAAAACTCCATTGTGGATATATTCCACATTTCCTTTATTTATTTGTTGATGGACACGTAGGCTGGTTCCATAGTTTGGCTGCTGTGAAATGTGCTACTATAAACATTGGTATGCAAGTACCTCTGTAATAAGATGACTTTAATCCATCAGGATAAATACCAAGAAATGATTCAGCTGAGTAATATCATGTTCCATGCCTAGTGTTTTGAAAAAACTCCATACTAATTTCCATAGTGGTTTTCCTAATTTATAGTCCCACCAACAGTGTAAAGTGTTCCTTTTTCTCTACATCCTCTCTAAGATAAATTATCATTTTTATTGTTAATGATTGCTATTATGACTGGTATGAGATGAAATCTTTGTGTAGTTTTGATTTGCATTTCCCTAATTGTGTAGTTTTGATTTGCACTTCCCTAATTGCTAATGATGTTGAACATTTTTTCATGAATTTTTGGACATTTGTATTTCTTCTTTTGAGAATTTTCTGGTTAGTTCATTTGCCCATTTATTAACTGGGTCATTTGATTTTTTTGAGTTCTTTATTTTAGATATGAATTCTCTGTCAGAGTTGCTAGCAAAGATTCCACCCCCCATTTTGTGGGCTCCCTCTTCACATTCATAATTGCTTCCTTTTCTGTACAGAAGCTTTGTAATTTGATGCTGTCCCATTTATGAACTCTTGGCATTATCCTGAGCTTTAGGGGTCCTTTTGAGAAAGTTGTTGCCTGTGCTTAAAAGCTAGAGTGTTGACCTTATATTTTCTTCTAGGAGTTGCAGAGTTTATGGTGTAATCCCTAAGTCTTTCATCCATTTAAAGTTGTTGTTGTTGTTGTTGTTGTTTTGTGTGTGTGTACTTGTGTGCAGGATGAGAGATAATGGTCTAGATTCATTCTTCTACATATGGATAACTATTTATCTAGCACCATTTGTTAAAAAAAAAAAAAAAAAAAAAAAAAAACTGTCTTTTCTCCAAGGTATACTTTTGGCACTTTTGTCAAGGATCAGATGAATGTATCTGTGTAGGTTTGTCTCTGTGTCTTCTATTCTGTACCATTGGCCTATATGACTGTTTCTATGCCAGTACCATGTAGTTTTTGTTACTATAGTTCTACAGTATAATTTGAAGTCAGGTATTATGATGCCTCCAGCATTGCTTTTTTTGGCTAAAGTCTTTGGCTATTCTGAGTTTTTTATTCTTCAATTTGTTTTCTCGTATTTTATAGTTTTCACTGTGGAGGTCTTTCACCTCCTTTGTTAGATTTATTCCTAGGCTTTTTTGTTTTGTTTTGTTTTGTTTTTTGAGGCAATTGTGAATGAAATTGTTTTTCTGATTCCTTTCTCAACAGATTTGTTGTTGGTATAAACAAAAGCTATTGATTTTTTGTATGTTCATTTTGTAACTTGCTATTTTGCCAAACTTGTTTATTAGCTCGGGCAGTCTTTTGGTGAAGTTTTTTGGATCTTCTAGTTTACAGAATCATATCATCTGCAAACAGTATTAATTAACTTCTTCCTTTGCTATTTTTATCCCTTTTATTTCCTTATCTTCCCTAATTCCTCAGGCTAAAATTTCTAGCACTATATTTAATAGGAGTGGTGAGAATGGACATCCTTGTTTTGTCCTAGGTTTTAAATGAAATGCCTTCAGTTTTTTTCCATTTACTATGAGGTTGCTTTTGAGTTTTTCATAAATAGCCTTTATAATGTTGAGGTAGCTTCCTTCTGTCCCTACATTCTTCAGTGTTTTTATCATGAGTGGGTATTGAATTTTGTCAAAGGGCTTTTCTGCATCTATTGAGATTACTAAGTGATTTTTTTGTTCTTTATTCTGTTAATGTGATGAATTGCATTTATTAATTTGCATATATTAAACCATTCTTGCATCTCTGGAATAAAACCTTGGTTGTGGTGTACAATTTTCTTAATACGTTGTTACAACATGATTTGCTAATATTTTATTAAGTATTTTTTGCATGTAAAGTTCATTAGGAATACTGGCCTATTCGTTCGTTGATGTGTACTTATCTGGTTTTGCTATGAGTGTGATAGTGACTTCATAGAATGAACTTGGAAGCTTTCCATCTCTTTCTTTTTCATAGAATATTTAAGGAGTACTGGCGTTAGTTCTTCTATAAAGATTTGCTAGAATTCAGCTGCGATTCCATCTGATCTTAGATGTTTCTTTGTTGGAAAGATTTTTATTACTACTTGTACCTCATTACAGGTTATTGGATTATTTATTCATTATATGAGTTTTCTATGTCCTCTTGATTCAGTTTTGGCAGATTATATTTTTATAGACATGTATCCATTTCTTCTAAGTTTTCCAATTTATTACAGTATAAGTTTTCAAAATAGTCACTTATGATCAGCTGGGTTTCTGAGATGTCTGTAGTTATTCCTCCTTTTTCATCTGTAATTTTATTAATTGGGTTTCTCTTGTCTTTTCTTTTGATTTAGATAAGAGCTTTATCAATCTTGTTTAATCTTTTCAAAGAACCAATTCTTTTATTAATCAATCCTTTTTTTTATTTTTTATTCTCAAGTTTATTGATTAGGGTTCTATCTTAATTATTCCCTTCCTTCAGCTGGGTTTGGATTTTGTTGATTTCTAATTTCATTCCATTGTGATCTTAAAAGATACAGAAATTATATCAAACTAGTTTTTTTTGTTTTTTATTTACTAAGAGTTGCTTTTCAGCCTAAAATATGGTCTGTTTTGGAGAATAGTCTCTAAGCCACTGAGAAGAAAGTGTATTAGGGTGTGGTTGGATGAAATATTCTATAGATGTTTGTTAATTCCATTTTATTTATAATATTTCAGGCCCAAAACTTCTTTACTGAGTTTATGTCTAGATGATCTGCTTAATGTTGACAGAGAACTGTGTTGAAATCACCCACTATTATTATATACCCTGGGCCTTCAATTTGAGTAGTGTCTCTTTTATGTAATTTCATTCACATTTGGGGCATAAATATTTATTATTAGTATATCTTTTTGTTAGATTTTTCCCTTTACCAATATGAAGTGACTTCGTTATTTCTTTGAATTTATTGTGGTCTGAAATCTGCTTTGTGAGATATGAGAGTAACTACTCTTGCTTGTTTTCAGGTTCCATTCACATGGTGTATGGACTTTTATTATTTCACTATCCACCTGTGGCTTTCTTTGCCTTTAGGGTGTGTCTCTTGCAAATGACATATGGTTGGGTTATGTTTTTAACCCATTCTACCACACTGTGTATTTTTATAGGAAAGTTGAGGCCATTTATATTCAAAATTATTTTAGAGAGATCTTTATTAATTTCCACTTTTTTATCTATTTATCATGTTTAATTTGGTTCTGTTTCTTATTTGCTTAGCTACTCTTCAGATGAGTTTTTTTTTTTTTTTTAATGTGAGCTCTATGGCTTGTTTTGTATTTCTTCTGTGTGCAGTATTTCTTTAAGTAAGTTCTGTAATGCCAGTTTCATAGTCATAGTTTCTGCTTATCTTAGAAGGTTTTCATTTTTATTTTGAATATAGCTTTGCTAGATATAGCACTCTTGGTTGACTGTTTCTACTTTTCTTTCAAGACTTGGAATGCATACTTTTAAGACCTCCTGGACTGTCAAGTTGTGCTGTGAAATTGAAGAGATTTTGACTAGCTTGATTCTAAAGGTGACCTGATTATTCTATATGTTAGGCATTTTAATTACAATGTGTCATAGAGAGGTTCTTTTTTTTTTATCTCATCAATTTGGGGTTCTGAATGCATACTGTATCTGGATGCCCATCTCATTTGGAAGTTTTGGAAATTTTTCTTTTATTTTTCCCCTGAAGAGTTTATCCATTCTATTAGCATGCATCTCAGAGGACTCCTCAATTCCACTAATTCTTAAATTTGATCTCCTCATGTTGTTCCAGAATTTTTGTATATTCTGATCATGGTTACTTATTTTATCTTTTCTTAAATATTGTCTGAATGTTAAAGGCTGGCCATTTTTACTTCCAGATTTTTCAACATAGTCCACTTTATAAGAAAGATTTTCAACTAGAAATTTTATTTGATTTAATGTGTCTTTTATTTCAAAGATTACTGTTCAGTCCTTTCTTAATATTTCTATCTCTTTACTGAATTTCTCATTCATGTTCTGTAATGACTTCCTACATTTGTTCAGTTGTTTTTCTGTGTTCTCTTGAAATTTATTGATTATTTTTATAATGATTATTTTGAAATTCTTATCTGATATTTCATCCACTTCAATATTTTGGGGATCATTTGCTGTTGAATTATGATCTTTAAGAAGTTTCATGTTAGCTGCTTTTTTATATTTCTTGTTTACATGTGTTGAGTTTTATGCATCTTTTGTAAGGGATTTCTCTTCCACAATGATGTGTGGGCCTTTTTATGGCACATTCTTCACTTGTTAAAATGTCTGAGAGTGATCTGGATTGAGACCTTCTCATAGATGTAGTGTCAACAGCCTTTGTGTTATTTCTCTCTGTTTTTGCTTTAGCAATGTATGTCCTTAGGTAAGACCTGGAGGCCCACCTGTAGCCATTTCTACTTGGAGCCTGGTCATTGTTTTTTGTCTTTTCTATTCTTTGCATTAAAGTATACCTGAAGATTGAGTGTCACTAACTTCTGTAGGGAGCAAGGTGGGCTGTCTTTAGTTGAGTTTAGTTGAGCAGCAGAGTTTCTACCCTGTGAAATTGTAGGGTCCCTGTAGGTTCCCAGCACTTCATAGAATTGGGAAAAACAAACAATAGCAACAACCAATACAAACAATGTAGAACATTAAACTAAGTACTTGGTTCCTACTATGACATCTATAATGTTAATTGCCACACACACACACACACAAAAAAAAAAAAAAAAAAAAAAAAAACAGAAATAATAGGGTCATCACTTGCCCACAGCAAAAACAATAAGTTATCATGAGCTATATTTGGAATGAAATCAAACAAAAGTTGTCAAATATATCATCCACCACAGTAATAATTGCAACAACATTAATGTGGGAGGCAGATGTAATATAAACCATTAATGCTAAAAGATGAGAATACAGTTAATTAAGAGAAAAGGAAATGGAATAGGAAGATAGAAAAGAGTTTACAATTACAAAAAGTGAACAAAGAGAATGCAGAAGAAATGTAGTATGTGATCATTATAAAGAAAGAGGAGAAAAATAGAAGTAACAAAGTAAAAAAAAAAAAAACAGTGAAAGAGAGAATAGAATTGACTATTAGCAGAAGAAAAGAGAGAAAAAAAAGAGAAACAGACAAATGAAAAACAAAACAAAACCAAAATATACTAATCAAAAATTGTAACTCTCCAAAGACAAGGCAAGGAAAATAACTACATTTTAAAAATTCTAAAAATGAGTAAATAAGAAATAAATATGTATAGTACAGATGATCATGAACCAATCAGCACAACAAACACACACACACACACACACACACACACACAGATTCTAAATGAAAAATTAAGTAACTATTTACACTGAGGTGGTCAAATAGTCTATAAGAATAGATGTTCACTGTCTATGACCAGTTGGACTTTCTTTCCATTTCTTCTCAAGTTATATACTGAGTGTGAGAGCAAGGGTTGAGGATTGTTAAACCCATCCTCACCAAGCTGCCAGTTGGAATGACACAAGACTAAAGTTGGTTCAAATAATTCTCCCAAGGATGAGATAGGATGGGATGGGAAGTGCTATCAGTTGGAGTTTTGTTTGCACAGACCAGATTGATGCACTCACAGTTCTCTGAATGGTATTCCTATAGGTTGGTTTTAGGTCTAATCAGGTCTCAGGGGCTTTGTTGGGTGGTGACTGTTCTAGAAAGATTAGATGAACACACCCCTAGGACTTGGCTGTTGCTGATCTCTGCTGGAAGTCTGGAATCAGGTGTCTCCCCAAGATTCTCCTCATGTGCTAGGAGAGGCTTTCATCACCTTTATGCCCATGAACCCAGCCTTTCTAAGTTTCCCAGATTTAGTATCTGGGTTTCTTCTCTCCTGCGGGTTCAGATTCCCCACTCCAGCTGGTCACATGAGCCATCAGACTCAAAGGGAAAAATAAGTTGGACTCTCTTTCACTTTTCCAACTTGAGTCCTCCTGGGTAAAGTATCCTGTGTGCCTGTTTCCAGGTACACCATAGGTCATGTGGCCAGCCCTCACCAGGTCAATGTAACTGTGTTTGCTCAGATTTCCCAGCTCTCTAGCAGCAGCTGCAGCATGACTCCCTCATGATGTCTCCTGTTTCAGGTCTCCATGGCCAAGTGGGAAACACAGGGTACTTTTCATGCACCAGTGCACAGTGCAGCCCCTGGATCCACTAAGGACTGTTTTTTTGACCTCAGTGTTTTTTTAAACTAAATCTGTTGATTGTGTTTCTCTGTATTCTCCTTCCCTTTGTGCTGAATCAGTGCCACTACCACTGCTGCTGCTATTGCCACTCCCAGCTTGGCTCCAGCGTAGTCTTTCTTCTTTGATTAACGTATCCCAATTTTTGAGTCTCTAAGACCCTCTGACAGCCCAATATTGAGTTTTAGTGAAGTCCCTTTTCACCCACCTCACAGAGAAACAGTACTCATGCTACTTGAATCCCAAATCTCAGAGCAACTAGAAATACCACCTTCCTCCAGCTTTCCATATGGAACCTCCTGTGACTTTGGCTTATGCAGGCCCTATGTTCCTATAAAATTGGGTGTACTTTAAATACATTTTAAAGAATAAAAGTATTTTTATGTTCTTTTAAATGGAAACATTTTATTGAAGGATACATGTACAGAGAAATATGCAAGTCGCTAGTGCACAGCTTGGTAAATCTCTTAAACTGAACATGCCTATGTAACTGAAACTCAGCTTATAAAATGGAACATGACAGCTCCAAAGAAGGCCCATCCCCAGTGTCTCCTTCTAGCCACTGCCCAGCTCCTTCAAAGAAAATCTAATGGTATACTGATATTCAGTACCAAAGACCACTCTCCCTGTTTTGATCTGAGAGAATTGGAAACAGATACTATATATTCTTTGTTGACTAATTACATTACTCAAAATACTAAAATTTGTTTGTGAAATTCATCCATATTGTGTATGATTTTAGTTTTCTTATTCTCATTATATTATTCCATTATATGAAAACACCACAATCTCACTTTTCTAACATCTGTCTTGTTATTCTGTCATATTCCTTCTGCTACTGATGGAAATTTTATTTTCTAGATGGTGTTGCAATGATCATACTTGTACAAACCTTTATGTGGGCCTGAAGTGTATTTTTCTTGATGACATAGCTAAGAGTCTAAATAAAATTATATATATATGTATAAAATATGGGATATATACATATATATACACACACACGTATGTATGTATATTCAAGTTTATTAGCCATTACCAGAGTATATTAAATGATTATTTTTTGTTCTGCAGTGTAATTGCTTTGTATCTTCATTGTCAGAGTGTTATATGACTACCCATTTGTAAATCTTGTATACATACATAACAAATAGGATGAATTTTATTTCACCCATAACAAAGTCAATAATTGAGGAATATTGGTTATTTATAGTTTTGGACAATACTGATATTAGTCTTATGCTTCATCAAATATTCGTATTAATATTAATATGGATCCTTTCATTTCTCTGGGTAATCATCTAGAAGTGGAATTTCTTGGCCATAAAGAATGTATATGCATAACTTTAAAAGTAACTGACAAATTGTTTTCCATAGTGACTTTTCCATTTGACACTCCCATCTACAAAATATGAAGTTCCATTTTTTCACCATTCTTGCTATCATTTGGTCTTGTCAAATTTTGTTTTCTTTTTCTCTTTCGGGCATGCTAAGAGTTATGTAGTGGTAGTTCCTTTGGGTTTTAATTTGCATTTTTTTAATGACCGATGATGTAGGCATCATTTCATGTGCTTATTTTGTAACTATTTGCCTTCTTTGATGAAGTATCTCTCAGATTTTTTGCCCATTTTTATTGATTTGTTTGTTTATATATTTTTGAGTTTTGAGAATGCTTTATAAGAAGTATGATATGCAGATATTTTCTTCCAGACTGTTACTTCTCTTTACATACTTTCAACAAGCACCTTTCCAAAGCACAAGTGTCTTTTTTTAGAAAATCAGATTCATCAGTGTTTTTTTATGGATTATATTTTTGGTGATTTTACCTAAGAACTCTGTCTAACTAAGGTCATAAATATTTTCCTCTTGTTTTATTAAAAATTTATGTTCTAAATTTTACATTCAGGTTCATAATCCAATTCGAATTAATTTTTACACAAGTGTGAATTATAGCTCAAGGTTCTTCTTTTGTTCATGGCTCCTTGTCCAATTGTTCCAATATAATTTGTTGTAAAAAAAAAAAACTATCTTTTCTCCATTAAATTGCCTTTTCACTATTGTCAAAAATCAGTTTGGCTGTACTTCTGCATATGTGTTTCTGGACTCTCTATTCTGTTCCATTAATCTAACTATATATCATTTCTCTAATACTATTCTATCTTGATTATTATAATTCAGTATGTTACAGATAAGATTCCTGGTAAGTCTTAAAGTCAGTGATATAAGTTCTCCAACTTTATTCTTCTTTTACAAAATTGCTCTGACTATAATGGGCTCTTTTCCTTTCATATAAATTTTAAGACTAGCTTAGTGATACCACAAAAAAATCGGATAGGATTTTAATTGAAATTACATTTAATCTGTGATCAATTTTTGAGAGCAGACATCTTAAATATATGTTTTGCCCATGAACACAATATATCTTTCAACTTATTTATGTCTTCATTGATAACTTTCACCTGTGTTTTGTAGCTTTGAGCACAGAGATCTTGCACAGACTGTATTAAATTTATACCTTAGATTTCATTCCTTTGGTGATACTTTACTTTTGATTACCAATTATTTATTTTTAGTATATAGGATCTCAAATGATTTTGTATATTGATCATGTAGTCTGCAACCTTGCTAAATTTAATTATCCATTATAGCAAAAGAATATACAGAGGAGAGGGTGAAGGGGCCAAATCTTAGGAAAAGTTCTGTTTAGAGTCAGGAGAAAAGAACAATCCTGAAATGGAGAGAAAAGGAACAGAGCTTGGTATAATCAGGAGAAGGCAACATCGTTTAATACTGCCCCAACTCAAATAGCCTGCCACCAAACTCAGAATCAGTGCATTACTGAGTTACATACATATTTCAGTCAACTTCAATGGTGCTTAATATCTTTAAATTTCCCTCTCTGCCTATGCTCACCGCCACGCCCCTTCCAAAATGCTTAGGTGCCTTTTGAGGCCAGAGGACAAGCCCTAAACACTGACTCGTGAAACAAAATCCCTTCTCTGACCCCTCCCATACCCACTGAGACAGTTCCTATAGTTGTTGCAGTCTTGGAACAAAACTGCATCCTCTCGTTTGACACTCATCATTTATGATGTGTAAATTCATACAAGAATCTGAGAGCAGGGAGATACAGACCAGTTGGACAACATGGACTCTGGCAAAGCCGTAGCCTAAACTTGGACAGTGGAGACCCTGATTTGCCAGGTTACAACCTTCTAACTATTTGAATGAAAGGATAAAGCATCCTAGGGAAAGAAGTGAGAAAGCTGGGACAGTTTCCTGTGGAGGGCTTGGGGCATGCTGTAATAACTGGCATATCTCTGTCCCCAGTGGGCCCAGTAACTGGACAGTTTATAGGACTTGCTACACGGGAAGACAATATCTGATCTAGTCATTACAATACCACGTGGCGTATGATGAGTCCCTTAAGAGCACGCAAGAGAAGTCTAATGGAGACTCCAGGAGTTGAGGCAGAGAGGAGATGACTCCTTTGGAGGAAGAGAATAAAGACACCTGAGCTGAGTCCCAAAGACAGGTGCATTTAAATGTAAAAGCAGAAGCCGTGAAGGGCACAGATCAAGCAAAGTGGAGGGATAAAAGTGCACTGTAGACCCACAATGAACGAGCTCAGAAAAAGAGTAGGGAGAGATGAGATGTCAGGTAAGAACCATGTGGAAAAGAGAAGGAGCAATCTGTGGGATGAAGATTGGTCCTCTTCATAACCACACACAGTAAAATTTTACTAGCTGAAAAGAGATTTCAAGGTTCTACTGGCCAACCTTTCAACCTTTTCCTTGTATAAGATGCGGAAACTTAGGTCTGGAGAGAAACAAAGAACACAAGATCACAATGAGTTAACAAAGTCGTCGGAGCCCCAAGATTCTCATTTCAGAGCTTTCTCCCTAAGGTCCCATTGCCTCCCTCTACTCAAGGCTTCTAAAATGCAAAATAAACAAATGCCTGTAAGCAGCAGCTGCTGATGGGGAGCCTTTGATTCAGAGGGCTGGCATCCTGCATTACCTCCTAAGAACGCGTTGGAATAGATTACACTCTTCAATCCTCCGCTCTTGATAAAACAGCACAATCAGGGGGTGTTCCGGTCTTTCTGCCCTTCCACACTCAGTCAGCTGAGTCAGAATCAGCTCTTTCCTTCTGAGGCAACAATAGCACAGCTCAGCTGGCAGTTGAAAGACACTAATGCAAAGCACATTACAAGCTCTCTTCTCCCTCCTTGTCAGATGCGACAGAGAGCTGTCATCCCAGAGGTTTTCTCCTTTCCCTGGCTTCCACTCCTACATTAGGCTCACTCATTAAGCTACATTCTCTTCCAAGACCTTATTGGAATCATTTTACTTCATTCCTTTCATCTCTCTTCTATCAGCCAGAAGGATAAATAAATAAATGAACAGGCTTCTCTTAGTATAAATTAGAAAGCCCACAGGTTTTTGTTGTTTTGTTTTTCTGGTGTTTTGGTTTGTTTTTTAGAGCTTTCTAGTTATGCATAATATGTTCATCCTGACAACCTCATGCATGTATGGAAATTGATTTCAGTTCATGATCCTCTCTTCTTCCTTCCCCTTTTCCTACCCACCCTCCCTTCCCCCTCCCCTTCTCCTTCGTCTACTCTGCTAGACTTCCTTTCCCTCGTCTATTAATTTGTGTTTGATTGGTTCTTTATGTTATCTTATCCTTCCCTCCCCTTTCCTTTATTTTACTCTAATTCTGCATATGAGAGAAAATATTTGACCTTTGAGTTTCTGAGTTTGACTAACTTCCCTTAGCAAAATATTCTCCATTTCCATCCATTCACTGGCAAATGCCATAAGTTCATTCTTTTTAATGGTGGAGTAGATCTCAATTGTATATATGTACCACAACTTTTTAATCTATTCAACTCTTCAACTGGCATCTGGGTTGATTCCATAACTTAGCTATTATGAATTGTACTGCTATCAACATTGATGTGTCTGTGTCGTTGTAGTATGCTGATTTTAAATCTTTGGGGAAAATAACAAGAAGTGGGATAGCTGGGTCAAATGCTGGTTCCGTCCCTAGTTTTCTAAGGAATCTCCAAACTGCTTTCCAGAGTGGTTAAACTCGTGTGCAGTCCCAACAACAATGTTCAACCTTAACTTTTCCCCACAATCTCATCAGCATTTACTGTTGTGTGTATTCTTGATCATTGGAGCCAGAAGAAATCTTAGTGTAGTTTTGATTTGCATTTTCCTGATTGCTAAAGATGTTGAACACTTTTTCTTTTATTTGTTGAACTTTTGTGTTTCTTCTTTTGAGAAGTTTCTGTTTAGTTCTTTTGCCCATTTATTAATTGGTTATTTATTCTTGGTGTTAATTTTTTTCTTTTTTAGTACTTTGTATATTCTGGGTATATATGATGGTCACTGAAGGATTTCTGCATTACCTCCCAGGATAGCACACAGTTTTGATAATTTAAAAAAACAAAACAAAACAAAACAAACAAACAAAAAAAACTAAAGTTTTCCCAAGAGGATATTATTATAATTATAGCACTTTTTGTTTGTTTGGCATGAGAAAACACAATGCAATTTGTTTATTTTTAAATATACGTTTGGATTGATTATTTCTGCATCATTTACTTTCCCTTTATCTACTTAAGACTTATTGTCATGCTTTTGAAGAATTATTTCTTCTACATTGTTCTGAACTCTATCCCTTCATATTTCAACTGCTTCTGTTCCCTAGGAATTCTCTCTATGCTGTAGAATCTTTATCTGGTACTGCTATTTCATAGAAGTTGCTATGGTTTGGATATAAAATGTCCCCCAAACAGTTCATATGTTGAAAGCATGATCCCCAATGCAACTAGGTTTAGAGTGAGTTATGGAGTCTAGGCAATGATTAGGACTTTGGCTTTATCAGTGGATTAATCCAACAAGTGGATTAATCCACTGATAACTGAATGGACTACTGAGTGCAGGTGGGGCATGACTGGAGGAGGTAGATCACCAGAGGCATGCCCTTAGACTATATCCCTCTCTCTCATCTCATCCTTTTTGCTTCCCAGCTTTCATGAGCTGAGCAGTATTCTTCTGCCATGCCCTTCTACCATGATGTTCTTCCTCACCTCAGGCCCAGAGCAATGGAGGCAGCTGATCATGAACTTCTAAAACAATGAGCCAAAATATGCCTTTCCGTCTCCTGGAAGTGCTCTTGACAGGCTCTCTGGTCACAGTGATGAAGGGGTGATTGCTTTAATTTTTTTTTTAATTTTGTAATTTCATGGGTACAATTTTCGTCTGCTGTGTGACATCATCCTGACATTTTTCTTCTCTCATTAGCTCTCCCTGTTTACTTTATCATATTTTTCCTTTTGTGAATATTCCTCCATTATTGTGCTCCCCTTTATAAATACAGGAGAAAGGGTAGGAAGTGCCTCTGCAACTGTATAAGGAAGACTTGCTGTTTGCAGTCAATGAGTCATCCACCACCTCCAGCTGCAACCCACATCCAGTCATTGGACGAAAGGAAACTGGAACATTTGACTCTCGTCTTTAGCTTCCAGTTTGCACTGATTGCCATTAATTAAAAATGGGTGGCTGGAGGACAGAAAGCCTCACTCCCAGGGTAGGGTAGGATTAGGTGTCTCCATCAATTTCCCACCTCTCACACCAGTGCCCTGGTTCCACTGAGAACATCAGCCTTCTCTCTGTCAATCATCATCTTTGGCAGTTAAGTGGGTTCTCCCAATCTATCCATTCCTTCTCTAGAAAACCAACAAATTATTACTATTTCCTCTCCTTCTGTCTCTAGCATGCTGTGACTGGGCCCTCCCCTCCCCCTTCTATTTTTAACTGCCTCCTTTTTTTAATATGCCCACTTTGATTTCCTTTTCTTCCTTTTCTTGAGTCTATTAATTGTTTTGCTCTAAGTTCATTTTCTATTTATGCCATTGAATTCCTGCCTGTGATCATCTTGAATAAAGTTCAGCTTAATAAAAAAAAAGTCTACATAACACTTTCTATTTACAAAGTCCTTTTAATTAGATCTTCCTTAACAACCCTGAGAAGTGATTGGTGGGCTTAAATCTACTTCTCCTGGGCCCTTCCTTGATACTTGCACAAAACCCTCACAGTCTTTCTCTTTTTTTCCAAATCACCATTCTTTGCATCTCAGTCTCTTTCTTCCAATCTATCATCTTTAGCTTCTTCATAGACACCTGCTCTGGGATCAGCTATGTGGAACTGTAACTTTCCCTGAGCATCACCAGCCACTGGGCACATTTGTGGGAATGCTGATATTAACACCTAATTTCTCTGGTTCATTTCTTCAAAATCCCAATGCACAAAATCCCAGTTCCTGAAAATCCCCTCTTAAAAAGTGTCCTTAGAATCTCCAGTGGCGTGTGCCACATGCTCTGGCGTATCATGGATTTGGTGCCCTTCTGCTGGCCAGAGCCCTTTCCTCCTGCTGCTCTGTGGGCCCATTTATCTCCACCATTGCTTTCCAGGGTGCAGCAAATCCCCTGGAGGTGGCTGTGGCTGTTCCACTGGCACATCAGGTGCCACCACCATAGCAGACTTTGTCTGATGGCCAAAGTACCCCTTGCTGATCTTGAGCTAAGCTTGTCGCTGCTAGTGGCACATGCAAACACCCCAAGTCACATCTGTTTCCAGGTGTGTGGCAGGATGACAATAAAATTCTCCCTCCTCTTCTCTTTGTCCTAAAATCAGGTGACAGTGGCCCAGTGGAGTCCTGCTGCTACACTGTAAAGGTCCTGGATGACCTAACAAAGACCACAAACTGGGTGACTTCAGCAACAGAGAAGCATTCTCCCAGATTTCTGGGGACTGGGAATCCAAGACCAAAGTGTCGGCACGCTTGGTTCCTTCTGATCCCCTCTCCTGGTCCCGCAGATGTTCACCTTCTCTGTCATCACAGGGACTTTTCTCTTTGCATGCTCATCCCTAGTACTTAAGTTTCCTTATCATAGAAGGACACCAATCCTATTGAATTAGGGTCTACCTTAAAGGACTCGTCTTAATTTAATTGCCTCTATAAAGGCCCTATTTACAAATATAGTTACATTTTAAGGCACTCACTGTTAAGGTTTGAATATATAAATTTGTTGGGGATATAATTCATCCATAACATATACCAGTGCAATTTAGTTCCATTTGCTCTCAATCTGCCCCACCTCCCCTCCACCCAGCACAGACATGCATCCTGAAGTCCAGTGTCAGATCACCCCATCCGCACATCACGCAGAATTGCTGCACACCTCTGAAATGTAGCCATGGGGTTTTCCTGCATTGGTCATGCATTGCTTTTTCCAGACACTTCCTCAGACCCTGCACAAAAAGATGTACCTAGAGTCCCTTAAGTTCAGCACACATTCCCAAACACATCAGCACCTTCAGTGATGGCGACCATCTGGACTACGATGAGTCACTGCTAAACATGCCTCAGGGCTGATGCTCAGTGCAGCCTTGAAGACTGTTACCAAGGAGAGTTGATCTGTGCATCAGCATAGCTCTGCCTAATTTCTTTGCTGTATGATCTTGGGTAATCCACTTAACTTTTCTGTGCCTTGGTCTTCATGTCTGTAACATAGATTTAACAATAATATTACATATCTCAAACTGTTGTGATAAATAAATGAATCAACATATATTTTTAAAACTATTTTAGATGAATGGATAAAAAAATGTGGCATTTATACACAATGGAGTATTACTCTGCATTAAGAAATGACAAAATCATAGAATTTGGAGGGAAATGGATGGCATTAGAGCAGATTATGCTAAGTGAAGCCAGCCAATCCCTAAAAAACAATGCCAAATGTCTTCTTTGATATAAGGAGAGTAACTAAGAACAGAGTAGAGATGAAGAGCATGAGAAGAAGATTAACATTAAACAGGGACGAGAGTGGGGAGGGAAAGGGAGGGAGAAGGGAAATTGCATGGAAATGGAAGGAGACCCTCAGGGTTATACAAAATTACATACGAGAGGTAGCGAGGGGAAAGGGAAAAATAATACAAGGGGGAGATATGAACTGCAGTAGAGGGGGTAGAGAGAGAAGAGGGGAGGGTAGGGGAGGGGAGGGGGATAGTAAAGGATAGGAAAGGCAGCAGAATACAACAGACCCTAGTATGGCAATATATAAATCAATGGAAGTGTAACTGATGTGATTCTGCAATTTGTATACGGGGTAAAAATGGGAGTTCATAACCCACTTGAATCAAAGTGTGAAATATTATATATCAAGAACTATGTAATGTTTTGAACAACCAACAATAAAAAAAAAACTATTTTAGAACAGAGTATGTAGGAGACATTCAATGTCTTATTACTATCATAAATTTAGGAGCCCTGCAGAGGCAGAGGAGTGGGTAGTATTCTAAAATAGGTACTCAACACATATATGTGAAACAAATGCATTATTTATTATTACATTTATTTAACACATTTTAATGTTCACTCAGTTATTAGTAAGTTATCTCATTACTCCATAATGAAATTTAATATAATTTATTCATTTTATAGCTGAGGAAACTAAGGACAAGAGAGTTTAAGATTTTTGACCAAAGTCACAAACTAATATGCAAAATAACTAAGATTTTAATTTCTCTCTTTCCCTCTCTTTCTGAATCTTTTAAACTTCCCTGAACACACCTTTGATTGTATGTGCATGCATGTGTACTCACATATACACACATGGAAGATATTCTCCAGTGTGGCTGGAGACACACACAGACCCCAGTGTCTGCATTGACCCACTGTGCTTGGCTTGTCGTGCAGGACTTCCACTCAATACCAGGAGTTGGGAAACTTTTTCCAGAGGCAGACAGATAGTAAACATTTTCAGATTTGCAACTCTTCAGCTCTGCTATTGAAGAACAAATGTAGCCATTGAAAATACGTAAGTAAAAGGCCATGCTTATGTTCCATAAAATGTTATTTAGAAAAGAGGCAGAAAGCTTCATTAAATACACTGAGTATACAATTCAGAGGGTCAAGGCTTTAGAGGGACATTTAATAATACCCCTTCCTCTCCTGCTGAACTTGGATTGTGTTTTAGTCAACATTTTCGCTACTGTGACTAAAGGACCTGACCAGAACAGCTGTAAAAGAGGAAAGGTTTATTTAGGGGCTCACAGTTTCAGAGGTCTCAATCCATAGATAGCAGGCTCATTCCTTGGGCCTCTACGTGAGGCAGGACATCATGGAAGAAGAGTGTGGCAAAGACAATCAGTTCACGTGGGGATGAGAAAGCAAAGCGAGAGACTCCACTCTCCAGCTACAAAATTATAAACCCCGCAGCCACATCCCCAATGAACAACTTCCTCCAGCCACCCTCCTCCTGCCTCCAGTCACCACTCAGTTAATCCCATCAGGTATTAATTTGCTGATTAAGTTAAGGCTATAACCCAATCATTTCTCCTCCAAACCTTCTTGCTGTGTTTCACCCAGGAGCTTTTGGGGGGACACCACATCTAAACAAACCATAACAGATTGTGTCAGTCAAAGTTCATTGTGGGGCGGGGAATTAGGGTGGGGGGCATGGATATACACTGTAGCAATTTCAAATAGAGAATTTAATACAATAAGAGTTTCAGAGACAATGGAAGGGGTGGAAAGTTCAAGATGAAACAAGGAAACAACGTTCACTGGGTGAGTGGTCTTGATTCTTTCTCCTCCCTGAACCCATTCCCTTCTCATGGCCTCAGGCTAGGTGAGGTCTGTGTCCACCTTTTGCTTTAGGAATGACTATCTGACTTGCTATTACAGTTTAGATATTATGTGTTCCTAAAAGCTTATGTACGAGACTATCCAAGAATGTTCAGAGGTGAAATGATTAGATTATGAGAACTGTGACTTTCTGTGGATTAACCTGCTCACATGGATTAACTGAGTGGTGACTGTAGGCAGGTAGGGCGTGGCTGGAGAAAGTAGGTCACTAAAGGCATGCCTTTGGGGCATATGTTTTGTCCCTGGGGAACAGAGCTCTCTTTGCTTCCTGAGTGCCATGTCCTGAACTGCTTTCCTCTACCATGCTCTTCTGCCACGGTGTTCTGTCCCATCTTAGGTCCAGAGCTATGGACTGAGACTTCTGAAACCATGAGTCAAATACAATTTTCCTCCTCTAAGTGTTTTTGTTAGGTATTTTGGTCACAGCAACAACAACAACAACAACAAAGCTGACTAAAACACTTTTTTTGGCAAATGACATGTGACATGTGGGTAGATGTAAAATTTTGCAAGTGTGTTTGTTTATTTGTTTTTATGAGTTTTAAGATGTCCCGTTTCAGATCTAATGTGTAAGGAACTTGGAAGTAGGCACTTTTATTTTACAACTAAAAACCGAACAAATTGAAAATCAAGTACACTTCTTAAACCAATTACAAAATATGTTTCAGGGCAAACTGCCAGCCCCAAATCTGTAGTCACAGATGCATACAGAGCATCATGGCTGCGATCTACATACCTGGACTATCAGACCAAGGTGGCTCAGCTTGAATGTAAGATACTCCTGAGCGTGGCAGTCTGAGTGGACCCCCATGCTCTTGGGGGCTTTGCCTCCAAGAACCCCATCAAGTTGTCATGGTGAAGATCTGAGAAAGAGCCTCTCATGGTTTGGGCAGCTAGTGAGGAAGAATAATTGTGAAATATGTCAAGAGCGTTTTCCATATCAAAGGTGCTCTCTGGGGAAAAGAGTAGACTCTTATCTTGACTAGAGAGTTCTATCCCTCCCACCCCAGTTGCCTCCAGCATTCCTGTCTCATCTAAGATGAAAACATATTCATCAGAGGTCATGGAAATAAATCGAGAACTCTAGAGGCAATGAAAGGAAGAAGGGGAGATAGCCAACCTAGATGCCCTTCAGTGGATGAATGGATAAAAAAAAAATGTGGCATACAAAATGGAATTTTACTGAGCAATAAAAGAGAATAAAATCATGGCATTTGCAGGTAAATGGATGGTGTTGGAGAAGATAATGCTAAGTGAAGTTAGCCAATCCCAAAAAACTAAATGCCGAATGTTTTCTCTGATATAAGGATGCTGACTCATAGTGGAGTAGGGAGGGGGAGCATTTGAGGAATAGATGAATTCTAGATAAGGCAGAGGGGTGGGAGGGAAAAGGAAGAGGCAGGGGATTAGCAATGATGGTGGAATATGATAGACATCATTATCCAAAGTACATGTACGAAGACACGAATTGGGTGTCAATCTACTTTACATACAAACAGAGATATGAAAAATTGTGGTATGTATGTGTAATAAGAATTGTAATGCAAAAAAAAAAAAAACAAGTGCATGTATAAAGACATGAATTGGCATGAACATACTTTATACAAAGATATGAAAAATTGTGCTCCATATGTGTAATAAGAATTGTAATACATTCTGCTGTCATGTATTTTAAAAAATAAAATCAATAAAAAAATTATACCATTTTAAATGGTAAAAAAAAAAAAAAAGAAAGAAAGAACGAAAGAAAGAAAAAGAAAAAGCTGGACCATGAGAGATACACTTGCAAAAGTCAGAGTTCCAAGACTCAGGACTCCTAAAAGACTAGAATTCAATAAAAATGTTATCTGATCCTCTCCCCCAAACACACCTTGACACAGCACCAGTAGGACTCCAATGTTATAAAGTGGATTGCAAGTGAAAGAGCCGCAGGATATGGTCTCTCCCTGAGAAAAGGCACAAACTTCTGTTCAAATGCCACTTCCTCTAAAGACTAATCTAACCATTCATTCCTCATTACACCCCCATAGATATTCTCCATTCACCTTTGATGTTGTCTTCCACCTTACACTTTCAACTTCCAACACATTCAAGTTTACTTATTTAGACCACTTCCTGTTCTTTATCAGCCATCCCCAATTCCATATAAACTCCATTAGGTGAGGATTTTTGTCATTGTTTGCTGATCTTTTTGGACAACACCTGGCTCAAGAAATATTTGCTGAATGAAGGAAGCTAGTCCTAAAAATATCTGCAGACTGCTCCTAATGTTCAAGGCTTACATTCTGACATGCACTGTGATCTGAGCATGTGTCTTGTGCCAGAGAATAGGATTCAACAAGCTATGCACGAGGGCCAAATCGAGGTTGCTGTCTGTTTTTGTGAATGAAGTCTTTCTGGAACATGGCCACAGTCTCTTGTCTACTTACTGTCTCTGCTGCTTTCACGTTATCAAGTAGGGCTGAGTCTCTGCAAAAGAAATTCAGTGGCTCTAAAAAATATGCACTATCTGACCCTTTACAAAAAAAATCTGCCTCCTGATTTACAACATTTGGACCATTGTTTTCAAACTCCATCAACAAACACAAAATCTAAACAGAGATTTCAAGTCTGCCTGCCTTCCCTTCTGCTGGGCTCCCCGGCCTGTTGCTGCGGAAGTAGCAGGTCAGAGTTTTATTGTCATTTAAGATCTGGCCATTTTCTTTCTACTCCATCTCTCAGAAACTGAAAAATACTCCTGCAGAAATTCTTGGAATAAATGCATAGGAGATAAAAGAAAAATTTGAAGGAGAGATGGAGAAGGATAATTAAGGATAATGAAAAAAGATTGTTACATGTCTGATTAGATAATTGACATTATTTAGGTGGAGAAGAAAGAAGAACAAAAATCTAAAATATCTAAGCTGCTAATTTAGCATCTTTTCTGTGCCCTTGATCATTTCTGTGTTTGGTTGTTTTTTTGGTTTTACATCCACTAACTGAAATGTGAGTTTCCCTAAGTAATAATGGAATACCAGCTTCTTCAGGCTGTCATTTAATTAATTAACCAAGGATCTTTTCACAGCCTGTAAAATATCCAAGAGAGTGAGGGAACCCATAAGTGAATACAAAAGCAAAATTAGATAGGTTGATAAGAACTTACTGCTAGTAACCCTCCTGGAGTGAGCTAGTTCTTAAGGGTCTGTTGACATTTCATTACCTCCTTACCTGCCTTGCAAGGTAAGATCATACACAGTTCAGTGATCCTAATTCCCACTCACTGAAACTTGAGGTCACAGAATATTTCAACACAAGTCTACGACCCCTCCATTATTACAAAAGGGAAAACAAATGTCTTTCCATTTCTGATTTTTATATAAAATATATTTTGATTGGTCCAAATCATTTTTGCTTAGAGTCTAACTGTCAATAATAAATAATACATGTGAGAAAAAGCTATAGAAATTTAAATAAAGCCAGGGGTTTAAATGGACTAATTTTTATGGCTTCCTACCCATAAAATGGTCTCATTTTTAGCAATTTTCTGCTCATGAAAAGCACTTCTTAAAAATCAACTTGTCTTTGAAGCAGAACACACACAGTGGCTTTTTTCATTACAATAGCACTGAGCTTCTAAACGTTGATTGGTATTTTATGAGAAGTCTCACCTTTTTTTCTTCAACTGCTGATGAAAACAAATCTATTGCAAATTACACATGTGAAATTCCTTATTACCCTTTGTTGCCTAAGTCCTAGAAATAAAGATAGCGCTATTTGCACATATGAAAATCATAGACGCTAGATAAATGGATGTTTATCGAGTAGCCACAGCCCCCAAGGGTTTGAATATTTGTAAAGATTTATTCTTCATTTGATGATTTTGAATTACTGTTGTTCTAGGTCTCTGATATCGGTTCTTTAAATCAATAAAACAATGATAACATTTCCTCATTTTCTGTCATATGGCATCAGTAAAATGGCCCTGGCCTCAGAATCAGGAGGTTAGTGTTCTGACCTCATTCCTACCTCTAATAGACACATGGTCACTGGCAATCCCTAACCCTTTCTGGACTGCAGTTTATTCAACTAAGGGAGGGATCTGCATTAGATAACCTCATAAGACCCTGTAAGGACAACCTTCCACATCTATAAAATATATGTGATTAGCTGGCTAGCAGATGACCTTCCTCAGAGTTTTATTTTTTCAAAAAGCGAAGGTGGCATGCTAATGGTCTCTGTGGCCTCTCAAGAAAGTTCAGCTAAGCATTATTTAATCCTGTGGTTGCATCAAGAGTTTTTCTCACAGTTGTTCCAAAAGCATCCTTATTTCCTGCAAAATAAATAACTAAACAAGTAAAATTAACAAACACTTTCAGAATAACGCGCTAAAGGAAGAGAAAGAACACAGATATACAGTGGTAGTGAACATTTATGTGTTAGCGTTCCCCTCTATGCAGCTGATATAAAATGCCACTGTCATAGCACCTTAGGAAGACAATAGGATTGAAGGAATTTCTTTCCCAACAAATCTTTCATTCATGTATCTTCTTATTTACTTATGTGTTCATTTAATAATTTTTTTTTATCATACTATGTGCCGGTAACTCTTCTAGATGCTAGAGAAAAAATAATCTGGTCAAGACCTTCACATGGATAGAACTTACATTTTTGTGAAAGATTGTGTTAGTCAGCTTTTCATTACTGTGACAAAATATCTGAGAAAATCAATTTAAAGGAGGAAAATTTGGCTCACAGTTTCAGAAGTTTCAGTCCACGGTCACTAGGCCCTATTGCTTTGGGCCTTCAGTGAGGTATAAAATCATGATGGAGAATCTGGTAGAGCAGACTGCTTACTTATGGTAAAGGGAAAACAGAGAGAGAGAGAGAGAGAGAGAGAGAGAGAGAGGTCCAGGAACAAAATAAAATATACCTTTCAAAGGCACACCCCCAGTGACCCACCTCTTCTACTTGAACCCCACCTTCTAAAGGTCCTACCACCTTCCAGTGGCACCACCAGCTGGTGACCAATCCTTCCACAGATGAGCCTATAGGGGACATTCCAGATCCAATGTATAATGGGACGGGACTGACAAGAATCAGATGAACATATGAATAAATAATAAGTAATGCCATTTCAGGGAGTGATACTAGTATGAAGAAAAAAAAATCTGGGATGTGGTCAAAAAAAAAATGGGATATGTAGCAAGAAGCATGATGCAGCTAAAGATTGAGTGATTAGGGAAGGAGGTGGTCATTTCAGGACCAGGAAGGAGACAGTCCCAGGCAAGGGCAGCAATAAGCATCAAGACCCCGAGGAAGAAGAGTACTTAGGTTTCCCATTAGGCCATGGCGACTGGAATTCAGGGGGCACAGAGAAGTATTTGAAATTATATCAGGCAAAGAGCCAGGACTAGAATACATAGCAACTTGCAGGCAATGGTCAAATTTGGATTTTTTTTTAATTTCTAAAATTTATTATATTATCTATAATTCACATATATGACATGACCTTGTGGCATATAAGAAAGTAAGTAGGATCACAGATATAATTAGAAATTGTCTCAGCAGATATCCATAACAGCAATAATTAATTTTATCGAATAAAGTCTTCTAGGCATTGTACAGACTGCTTTCATGTATTAATTCAAGTACGTTTTATCCAACCCATTGGCGATTTCACCAAAACCTTTTATAGATAAAGAATCCGAATCGTTTAATTATTCTGTACGACCTGTCAGAATTCACATCACTAGACTCTGGGAGATCGGGATTGGAACCCAGGTTTTGGATTCCAAAGCCCAACTTTGATTCCTTTTAAATGTGAAAGAGACAATGGAGGTCAGGAAGGGAGCGTTTGGCTGGAGTGAAAGCTCTGTGAGCCAAGAGATCTTCATTAGGATGAAGATTGTAGAAAATATAGCTGGCACTCTAAAACATTGATTGAATAAATAAATATTCAATCAATAAATATTTTCACATAGCTGGCACTCTAAAGCATTGATTGAATAAATAAATCTAGGATTTGTCATTTTGCAGGTCTCAATACACCTTGAAGGAAAAGAGGGGAATGAAAAACATTTTGCATTCTTTGTAAATGTTTACCTTCCATTTTCCTCTGAAAAAAAGTGTTCCCCTTTTCTTTAAATACCTTTTTCCTGTTTATTTAACCATTGGTTCCTATTGTTCATCCCATGATGAACAATTTTAGCCCCAACTCATTTATTTTCCCTTCCCACTGCCCAGTCCCCATTAAAAAAAGGAATCCTTCCTCTAGACGTGTGTGTGTGTGTGTGTGTGTGTGTGTGTGTGTGTGTGTGTGTGTTGCAGAGACTAAAATACAGGGCCACACGTATGCTAGGTAAGTGCCTAACTACTCACTACTCATCCACATCCCTACCCCTTTTTATTTTACTTTTGAGACAGCTTCTCTTCTCACTAAATTGCTCAGGCTGGCCCCAAACTTGCAATCTTTCTGTTTCAGACTCCTGAGTAGCTAGGATTACAGCTGTGGGGCCACTATACCTGGTCACACCTACATATGAATGGAACAAAGGTCCTGAGCCACTGCATTAGGATCTAACCATGAAAGTGTACCTACTTTACCTGTATAATAACCCCTTGCTATGATGGAACATGGCCCAGACAGACAGACCTGGTGTTCTTGCCCTAATACCAGTGGATAGGTGGAAGCAGAACAAGTTACTGCCAGAGGAGTAAGAAACACAGATGTTGGGAAGAAACTGAAAGAGTGAAAGTTAACAGGGATTATCAGGGGCCAGGTAAAACAGAGCCATGAGGATAGACTTACAGAGCAGTGTCATCCTGAAAGAGGACAAAGAACAGGTGAACAACCAAAAAACCAGAGTCTTCATGCAGCTAGATGATATAAATTAGAGTGAGAGGTCAAAGGGCCAGCAGATCTAAAAAAAAAAAAAAAAATACCAAAAATTTTGTGGAGGTGAGTGGGCATAGTAGGAAACCCCAAGGTCAGGAATAACCCATCTGCAAAATTCAAGGTCAGCAGGTAATTCATAGGGTGTGCCCCCATATTGTTTGTCCACATTCTTTTCTTTCAGAAAACAGTGGGTGATAACTGAGAGGGAGAGGGAGATGCGGTTCCCCTGTCAATAGAAGTTCCCTGATGACTCTGGAAAATGACTTCTGTTATAGTCAAGATATTAGGTATCCCCCAAAAGCTCATAAGTGAGACCATGCAAGACAATTTAGAGGTGAATTGATTGGTTTATGAGAACCTTAACCTAATCATTGCATTAATGCACTCATAGTGCTTTGGGGTGGTAACTGTAGAAATGGAGGATGATGCTGGAGGAGGTGAGTAATAGAGGGGGGGCGTGCCTTGGGGTTTTATTTTGTCCATGGTGAGGAGGGCTCCCTCTGCTTCCCGGTGCCCTGTTCCCAGCTGCTTTCCTCCTCCACACCCTTCTGCCACGACTTGCTGCCTCACCTAAGCCCAGAACCATGGAGCTGGCTGTCTATGGACGGAGACCTCTAAAACCGTGAACCCCAAATAAACTTTTCTTCCTTAAAATTGTTCTTGTCAGGTCTTTTGGTCACATTGATGAAAAGCTGACTAAAACATCTTCATGGAGACCTTTCCTGCTCTTTTTTCTGTACTCATTCACTCATCAGTTTCAGTCTATCCAGGACGTTGAATTTGAAATCAGGTCAAGCTGTTAGGGATCCGTTGACACCAAAATGATTCTTCCTAGGGCTGGGCACTTGGTAGCTTTAGAATATTATTATTAGCTAATCTAAATTTAATTTTCTTTTTGCTTATATTTCATGTGACCTTCAAGGTTTTCCTTGATCAAGCCCCAAACTTCCCCTGCAGCCTCACTAGGTGCTATACCCAGTCATCTGTGTTTCCAGAGCTTTGTGCTGATTGTTCATAGTCTTTCAAGGATTCTCAATCTGGGGCCCAGGGATCCAGTCATCCAAAGATGGGCTTCTGGAAGCCCAAGAATTCTCAGTAATTTTTTTGGAAGTTTATATGTTTAGCTTCTTAAAGGGATTTATAATTCCAAAATATGTTCAAACCATTATGCAATTTCCTCAGTCTCAAATACTGTTTTATTATCACCATTTTTTAGGTAATTATAATCACTTAATCTCATTCTTTAAGGCCAAGCTGATGTCATCTATTTGTGAAAGATGTTCTAGATTTCCCAGGTGAAAATCAAATCACTCTTTCAAATTTCGTCAAGATTTGTATGAACCTCTAACAACACCACATTTCAATTTGCCTTTTGGTAAGGTCAGTAATGACATGCTCATCTATCCTAATGGATGGAAACCTCTTTGGGGAGAAAGATTCATGCATCATTTACCTCTGTGTATTCTAGTTGTGGTAGTACCTTATAAACAGTACATACACAAAATAAAAGTTTCTGTGTTGAACTGAAGAGGATGTTACTCATTTTTATTAGATTTAAGAGATTCTGAAAGGGGTCTGACTGGATCTCAATATAACCAATGTGCTTCTCATTCCTTTCTGTCCTATTGAATTCCATTTGCATAACTATACAACAGCCTCTACCATGCCTGTCCAGCCCTCCTCTGAACACCCCAACTCTCATTCTGGTGTGGCTTGGCACTAGCTCTGCTTCAAGCCCTAAGTACCATTCTCTGTCCACCAGTTCTCTGAAGTTTTGTGTAAACTTCAATTTCAAGTCACACTCCCAAATGTATTCAAGAAAGACTTATGGAAGGAGCTACTATGTGCCAGAGCCTGAACTTAGTATTGGGGATCAAAGGGGAGGGCACTGACTTGTATCAGTAGTTTGTAGAATTCCTGCATGTTGGTTTGATCCCTGGTGCTATATCACAGTTCCTGTCATATTTTAAGTCCATAATGATTTTGTACATCTGACCCTTTGCTGGACATAAGAAGATAATTGTGAATTCTGACTCCTGTTGGCCTCTAAAAGGCCCTTGAATGCTGTGTGGCCATTTTCAGAATATGATATTACAGACATAATCAACGTTTGATGGCCATGTGTTTTTTTTTTCTTTCTAGCTTTGCTATTTTTATATTGCTGCATCCATAGACCATCTTGTCATAAAGCAGAAGAATTGCACATTATCATGAGAGATGTTTCCTCTAAATATAGAATAGTTGCAAAGCAATCATAATAATGATATGGATTGTGGCGTAATGTGCCTATGTTTTCTTATTATGGCATATTTTGCTGTGATGTTCCTATATTGAATGCACCGCTTATATGTATTAAAAATGATGTAAGTGACCATTTAGAATTATTATCTTTCTCCCATGACAATTTTGGGGACTGCTTTTCCATTGAAAAGGGTACTGTCCTTTGTACGTTAAATTTTTAAATGGATTCCTTTATTTTAATATATAAGTAATAGAGGGAAGTTTAATAGAGCACTTTCTCTCCTTACTCTGTTGTTTTTTCTCATTTGTTCTGATGTCTTTCAAACTCCCAAGTACACAGAGATTATTTCCACACGGAGAGGGATCTGATTAGCTAATGCTATAAAGAGCCTCTGTAAAGCTCAGATGTACTTCAGGGAAAGAACCCTGATTTGGTCCCACACAGACAGCAAAAGGAAAACAAAAAGCATTGAGTTCCTCAAGGTGGATAATTATCAGCATATGATCAGGCCCACTTTATCCTTCCTTTTTAACCTCCTTCAATTGTATTGTACAGCAATATTTATCATTGTGCATTTGTTATGATTGTTGAGGTTTCTAACTCTTTAGTTTCCTAGAACGTTAATGACTAGAGGATTTGGAGTGTTTGCTTTCCTGGAAGAAACTAGAATGTTGCGTGGGTTAATGACACAATGTCCACCTTATTCCATTTGTCCTGGACATAGCTGGTTATACCACCTTCTCTTTTTGCCTAGGCTTCCAGTCCAGCTTAACTTACGCAATGCAGTCTATGCTAATTTTTCTTCTTGAACTCCTTACCTCTTTTCAATATCATGCATTTAGATTTTAGTTGTTTATAATTGTCTTCTGTGTGTCACAGCTTAGTGGGGGTATTACTTTGGGTAAATCACATAATTACTTCTGTTTCCTTCTGTGGAAAGTGGGAGTAGTATATTGCCTTTGACTTTGATGGCTTCCATAAGGAGACCACCCCTCGCTTCACCATGCCACATTCATACCTCTCCTAAAGTGCTCGGGATGTGCCTTGGACATAGACCCCTGTCTGCCTTATCATCTTCAACTAGAGAGGAATATCTGGTTCTATAGTTGAAATATTCAGCTTTCTTGGGTCATGTCTCACTCTGGGTAGAGTTACTGTGCTAAAAGTGACTGCTTACTCATGTGGCCATCTCCTGGACTAGGACTGCTCAGGGGAAGTGGATGGTCTGCCTCCATTTCCTCCTGCCAAGTCTGAAGCACACTTAGGGCAAAGCAATTGCATGAGAAATACAGGGGAGATACTTTCACTGCGCATTTTCACAGGTGTGTGTAAATCCAGGGCTACACTCGCAGCTGGTTGGGAATGTGTCTGTAGACCCAGCACTTGCTAACATAGTGCAAGGTTTACAAACACTGTAGGCCAAAGAAAGCAAAGACATCTTCATTTTGACCTCAGTTCTCACCCAGGTTTTCTCATCCAGCTTTAGCAAAGGGCCTATTCTTTAGGAATATCTTTGCTCAACAATAAAACCAATACTTGGCTTTCACTTGACCTTCTTGTATATGTTTTCTTATCCGTTGGAACTCCAAAGCTGGAAAGCAATGTGCTAATTCAGTTTATACTCGTGCTCCCCAACAATAAACCAAACTCCAACAAATTATTGTGATGATTAAACAAGATACTACTTGTAAAAAACCTTTAGCATAACCTATGCTGTATCATAAACATTCTTTACATATTAGCATAGTCTTAGATCTTGAACAGGGTCTCCATTCATTTTCTCTTTATGGTGTATTTTAGGCAGGGTAAGTGCATATTTGCATGATAGGCATAGAGAGTACCTAATGAAATTTGTTTGTTTTTAATGACTGAAGTAAAGATTTTGAGGGGAATGTAGACTCTCTTGTCTTCCAAAATAAAATGATTTTTGTCCTAGCATATTGTTTTTTATTTGCTTCAAATTTTCCATCATCTAATCACAGAATATTTTATAATTTATAATTTTTTCTCTAATTAAAAACATTTTACAAACATGTTGCTTAAATTAGTACTTGTCTATTATACCATGTATGATAGATTTCAATACAGGGCAAAACTTTCCATGACATGATTTTATATATATATGATTGATACATAACCTCTAATATCTTTTCCTTTATCCAGTATTTAAGAATATACATCATTATGTGAATAGTTAGGTTTCTGTACGTTAGCTCTACTTTTAATATTGTGAATGTATTTCATCAGTAACTCATCTTTTTATTAACTCTCTTCAGTTTTTCTTGACTGTACATTTTATTTATGTTTCAGTTTCATCTGTTCCTATTTCTTCCTTGGGAACATCTGAATTTTCAGATTAAAACTGCCATCATCCAAAATTACCTTATTTTGGTCTTATTGTATTCATCTTGTCATTCTTTCCTCCAAGCACTTTTTGCTCAAAACTTTAAAAAAAAATAGGTTTCAAAAATGAAAAAAACTCAAGCTCTGAGGTTAAATTATTGGCCTGAATTCTTCCTGATAGTGTCAGAACAGCATTTAAACTCTAATTTTTATTTTAGGATAAAACCTCAGTGCTCCTTCCACCAGAGTAAGTGATCTTATCAATAAAATCACTTGATTTTTCTTAAGGCCCACCTAAAGTTATCATGAGGCTTAGGATATGTCTGAATAGAAAAGTCCAACATTTTTTTTTAAATAAGATGTTAAATTTAGTTAACCAATTTTTAACAGTAGTGTATTCCATTTATGAATTTTGGATAAAAAGATGATTCTGTTCATACAGATACAAAATACAGATATAAGTAAAACTCTATTATTCAAAAATGTTTTAAACATTTGAATTTAACTTTTCCCTATGTGAATTTTTATGACAAATTTCCATTTCAAAGATAGTGGTATCTTTTGTTACCTGAATTCAATCCTCTATTGGTATTAAGTACTTGCATTTATATAGAACATT
Organism: Callospermophilus lateralis; assembly: GCF_048772815.1. Lineage (NCBI taxonomy): Eukaryota > Metazoa > Chordata > Mammalia > Rodentia > Sciuridae > Callospermophilus > Callospermophilus lateralis. The sequence goes on along the minus strand of NC_135313.1, from coordinate 103,693,482 downwards.
TAGCTTAATAAATATTTCCTCATATTTCTTATGGAATTTCCCCAACTATTTCTCCAGAGGAAAAAAACTAAGGCTCAGAAAAATTAATATTTGGTCATAATCAGGAAGTAAGTAGTTTAGCAGAAGCCTGAATTGAGCCTTGTCTCCAAATATCTTTTACTATTTTTTTAACTTAAGTTTGGATTTGGCCTAATCAGAATGAATTTGAAATGTGTACATAGAAGGCTTATTTTTTTTCTTTCCAAAGAGATTTTATTTTTCTTTTTAATCGCAGTAAATATTAGTTTCTGATCTTAAGAAACACACACACACACACACACACACATATATGCCTGTATGTAAAATACATGTGTGTGCTTTCTCATATGCATATAAGAAAATATATATATATATATATATATATATATATATATACATACACATATATTATATATATGCACATGTCTTAGTAATCTCTATCCCTTCAAAGAGGTTAGTTTTCTTCTTCAATTTTTTTAAACTTTGTCTCTGAATGCTCTATTTCAAATCAGTGCTGCCCCATGATTGTGTCCACCAGGTAAAATACTGAGACCTTAAGAATATATTGTGAGATGCGGCCAAGTTTAAATTTATACTGTCATAAGGAACTTCCCCTGCAATTGTCTCTAACTAATTTATACTTTTTAATTAGTATCTCAGGAATGAATATAGGATGCATTCAAAATGGTTAAGGTCTTGAGATTTGTAATATGGAAATTCTGGTAGAGTCAAAGCTTTGTTAAACTAATTGCAAGGGTTTAGAATTAAATTGTTTGGACTTCATTATATAAAAAAAAAAAAAAAAAAAAGAATAAGTCTGCAGAACAATGCAGACCAGAGAGCCCATTCCTGTTATTTTCCCCCAACCCAGACATTCAGAACACATCCTAGCTTGGATGAATATATGTGCATCTGCTACAGAGGTCACTGAGATTTTTTGTCCCATCTCAGAAGCCTGAGGTACACTTTCTGGTGAATAAAAATGACTCTGTTGTCCAAGATGTTGTAGCTGCTGGGTTAATGGTCTTAAGTGGAACACGAGGGTTTTATATACTTGGTTTAACCCACCAGAGAAAAGGGAAGCAATACTAAAGCTTGGTGATCTAGGCGCCTGAAATCATATAGGTGATTTACAGAAAAGATTTCAAGTCTTGTTAAATGAAAGTGGACTTAGAGGCTGGGTCTACTAGAATTGATTGCCTTTACAAATACCTAAATGAAAATGTTGTTAAAAGTACAGAATACTGTGAGTTGCTTTTGCTTGGTCTCTCTGTTCTTAGGTCAACCTCACTGGCATTCAGTAGATACCAAATGTTACCTAGATCCCTACTGGTCTATTTTCACAGGACACTACTGTAGAGGTGTGTTCTTGTATCACATCCTTAGTACTCCTTTTACACTTAATTTGTCAATCTATACATTTTTTTTTTTTTTGAAATTTACAGTGCTAAGATGCCTACTGATTTACGCCTTTTCCTAAAATCATGAATTTCCTAGGATAAGCATTCATTGGTCTTGACCTCAAGTATTCATTTCCCTCTTTTGTAGTCTCCCAGGTCTCATTATGACAGTATATCTTGAAAGACAAAATGTGCCAAATCCATAAACACTTTTATCATTGGTGATATTCTTCTTTTGATTCAGCAAAAGGTATTATTAGGTCATAGCCTACCTACCAGGTGGTGTGTTAGAGAGCCTGTAAGACGCAGGAGAAGAATTATGGTAGCTGAGATGGAGGCAGATAGAGAATCAAAGAGGGAAGGGAAATGATAGAATGATGCAGCCAAAGAACATGAACAGATTCAAGAGAAGGTGAGCATCCAAGAACTCAATGGGGCAAGCACAGTCAGAGATGAGGAGATAGGGAGTGGGAGATAATGGGGGGTGGGCACAGCCAAACCCTTGTGTTTGTCCCTCTTCCTCTTCCTCTGCATGTTTTCAGATCCTCTCTTCCTCTTTTGCATGGCAGCACTCTGATTTGTCTTCAGAGAATATAGCTTTCTTAGTCTCCAACCACGTGGTTTCTGAGGAGCTGAACCTATTCCCTGGCCTTGGCATGATGGGGCTGGGGGCACATTAACACCTGCTGGGCACCTTAACATTACAGCTCAGAACTGGGTGCCCACTCCCACTCCAGACTACTGAGGATCATCCCAGGGGTTTTTGGGTGGAACTATAAGATGTGAGTTCTTATCTTTTACTAGGGTGTTAAACTGATAGAATACATGCTGAGAGCTGCTGATGGCCACTGTAGAGTAAATCCAATTTAAAGAAAAGCAGAGTCTAAATTGACTCCCGTAAAAAGTTATTATGGGAAATGCTTTTTGAGCACCTGGGCCAAATGTGCCTAATCTACTTGGGGATATATCCTATTAATTAGTTGCAATTTGAATTTTCTAGCATCTACTATGAAGGGTCCCGACTATATGTGGTTTGAGATAGTTGTGCATTAAGAGTATTGAGGAAAAGATAGAAGTAGAAATGGCAGGCAGTTAGAATTGTTTTGTCTGTCAAGATGTCAATTTCTGGGCTGGTGTTGTAACTCAGTGGTAGAGCACTTGCCTAGTATGTGTGAGGTACTGGGTTCCATTCTCAGCACCACATAAAAAATATAAAGATATTGTGTCCAACTATAGCTAAAAATATTTTTTTAAAAAGTTGTCAAATTCTGGGAACTCCTCTTACTTGGTACTTTGTAAGGCTGGGTCGGTTCGGGCTCTACTTGAGGCCTGTAGACCGCATTAACAAATAGCTACACCTTAGTATTCTTGAAGGGTTCATTCCAGAATCTCTGGATGTAGCCACATCAATGTTTTTAGCAGCATAATTTACAATAGCTAAATTGTGGAACCAACCTAGATGCCCTTTAATAGATGAATGGATAAAGAAAATGTGGTATATATACACAATGGAATATTACTCAGCATTAAAAGAGAATAAAATCATGGCATTTGCAAGTATCCTGCTAAATGAAGTAAGCCAATCCCAAAAAACCAAAGGCTGAATGTTTTCTCTGATAAGTGGATGCTGATCCATAATTGGGGGTGGGGAATGGAAGGAATGAAGGAACTTTGGATAGAGGAAAGGGAGGGGGCATGGGGGTAGAATGAGATGGACATCATTACCCTAGGGAGATGTAGGTAGAATACATGCTTAGAGCTGTATTGATACGAATGATGTGACTCTACTTTGTGTACAACCAGAGAAATGAAAAACTGTGCTCCATTTTGTGTACTGCGAATCAAAATGCATTCTGCTGTCATGTATAAATAATTAGAACAAATAAATAAATTAATTTAAAAAAATTTAAAAAGCATAGTATTTGCATATAACTCACACCCTCTTGTCTATTTTAAATTATCTCTCAATTACTTATGATATGTAATATAAGGCAAATGCTATATAAATAACTGTTATGATTTTCTCTTTAGAGAATAATAAAAAAAATTTGTACATGTTCATTACAGATGCATTTTGTACTGAATATTTTTGACTCACAGTAGGCTGAATCTGTGGGTTGACGTTGAGGAACATAGACCTGCTCTATGTGTAGGCCCATATGGAGGAAGTGCCTTGATCCTAGACCCAAAATGAGAGGGTCTGGCCTAAAATGAAGGCCTTTAACCCCATAGAATTGGTGAGGCAGGGATTCTGCTTCAGTGTGTCACCAGTTTCTCTGTGGTATCAGAGAAGTAGGGGCCATAACAAATGAATATCGGATGACCACTAGGGTTGGTAAATATGGAAGAGCACAGAAACAAGGATTTATGGGGCCTCCCTAATGATTTATGTGGTGCCTAGTCTGCCCCAAATTCTAAGTCAGGATATCTCAAAGATTTTGAGGAAATTAGAAAGCATAGCACCAATCAGTGAAGTATTGAAAAAGAACTCTAACGGTTATAGCAGCTAGAAATCAGTGTAAGGTAGCATATCTTCAAATTTCTTTTGGTTGCAAAGAAATCTATAAGCCGCCACAATTAAAAAAAAAAAAAAACAAGACTCATGATCAACAGTTGTAGCTAATACTTTTGAAATGAGTCACGCTGTTATCAATATTTTAATTTATATTCTCATTCAATCCTAATCAGCAAATCATGACATGTTTTATTAATATCCCCATTCTGTTGATGAGAAAACTCAGTCCTAAAATAACTAAATTGTGTAAGACTATTCACACAAGAAAATTCAGGTTTTTTTTTTTTTTTTTTTTGATGTCAAACTTTCATCTAAGGGCAGATGGTTTTAGCATTCTCTGTTTCTCCCTTATTTAGCAATTTATTTTATTTTATTTATTTATTTGGCAATGCTGAGGTTCAAACCCAGGGTTTCTACATGCTAGGCAAGTGTTCTACCATTGAGCCACATCCCCAGTTTCCCACTACAAACACACACACACACACACACACACACACACACACACAATTTCTTTATTTTGCTCTTAGCCAAGTATGGCTGGGCCAATATTTAATTACATGAGTTTTCATCTAGAACACTTGCTGTTAATTGTGCTCAATGCTAGCCTCCCAGCCCAACTTCCTAGGAAAGAACTCGGACTGGGATCCCCATATCCATAATCCCTTCGCCATGGACTGTGGGCAGGGAAAGTTCCTGTGGTGATTGCATCTATAAACCAAATAACCTACAAGATCTTCCATACCATAGGATGCAAAGCATGGGCTCAGTAGGAAATCAGAAAAGGTATAAAGCAGTGAAACCTTCATGGAGGACATCCACCCTGTGGTACCAGTGATGAGCATCCATCAGGGACAAATTTCACTTCTCCAGATGTTGAAGATTGAACAACAGAGAAAGGCCTGAGGCAAGTTTTATTTAATGAGATAGAGCAGAGATGGAGAGTAGAGAGCAAGTTTATTTAAAGGATAGAACAGAGATAGATTCTCTGCTGAAAAAGGGGGTCCCAGAGTTAGGTGGCCAAGGAAATGGGTTGTCCTGCCCCTTTTATACATTTTAGAGTTCCTTTATTCTCATGTCCTCCTTCTCGCCTTATCTTACCTAGGGACCAGTGACCAAAAGGGGGCCAAAATGTGGGAATGAAGCCTTCCAGGGGGAACCTCTCTATGTCTGCCCAAAGGGACAAGAAAGGAGCCACCCAGGAGGTACTCATTAACTCCTACAACTCCCCGCAGGGAGGAGCAATTCCCTGGAGGCAGGTAGTCTAGGCAACAGGTTGGAGGAGGAGGGGAAAGACTTTGGAGATATTAGCACATCAGCCCCCATCTTGCTGAACCCATTATTTATTGCCTACACTGACTGCCTTTTGTGTGTGTGTCATCCCGCCTCCCCACCCCTGATGCCCCCCAGTCCCCAGCCTCACCTGCACTACTTCTTGGAAGCTGGAGACTCGGGCTTTGCGGATGCAGTGTTGGTGCATTCAAGGCAGTGACATGACATGAAGAATGCTGGGGGGAGGGAATGAGTACAGCAAGTCCCCAGATGTTCCCTTTATACACAAAGGTTTGTAGAGGAGAACACAAGAAAATAAATAAGGTATGAATGCCCTCCTTCCTCCAAAGTTTTTCTCTTCAATATATGCTTTCCTTTTTGACTGGTGAGAATATGCTATTTGATATTCTAGGCTTCACAGAATTTCATCCCTTCAAGGGTTGTATGATGTGGCAGAAAGGACAAATGTCAGGAGAGCTGATTTCTGATCATCTCCTCTCAGAGCAGCCACATGACCTTAGGCCAGTCACTTTGCATCCCTGTGGATCATTTTGTAGGACTTTCCATTCCTTGCCTGCCTCCCTGGGTCATTAGAGGTTCGAGTTTCTTGATCACTAGAGCAAAACCATCCCATTAAATAATTTAAACCATGGAGCTCACAGATGTCTTTTCCTTGTAGTCTCTTCTTCAAATATTGTATCAAGGCAAACAGATCTCATCAGAAGCCTGGCTTGAATCATGACTAAGACTTTTGAATTATTTCGTGTTCCACACTTTCTTTCCCGTTAGAATTACACGTGGACATAAAACCCCAGGGTGAGCAGATTCATGTGTCGATCAGTACATAAAACTTGTCTTCAGTAGCTGCTGCCCCATCAACTACCATTCATTCATTTGTAAGCAGTTCTCAATATAATTGACTTTGTGAAACACTATGTAATTTTGGTACAACTAATTTTGTTTATTAAGGGATATATTTTGAAATGTAGAAGGGCATTTTTTTTCCCGAGGAAATTATTTTTCTATCCCCATCTTTCATTTGATAAGTTATTTCTTAAATTTATATCCACAGGTGACAAGTGACTTAATAGTCATTAGAATCTTAAGGGGGTTATTTTTCCTTTCTTAGAAATTTGAAATGTTTTATGCATACATAGTTGTTCAGGTCTAGCATTGGTTCTTTGTATGTATATGTGGTATATATTAAATACATACAGTGAGAAGTTATGAAGATAAAAATGCACGAAAATCTGGAATGACTAACTTAGAATCCTCAAATACTTGCAAATTTTTAATATATTTAAATTGGCTAAGCAAAAGGCAAATAACTGAAAAACAAATTGTCAGGTCGATGGCGGTGACTTAGGACAAAGCAGCCCTCGCAGGAAAGAAACATCAATCAGGCACCGGTGGAAACGCCTATCAATCAACTGGATCTCCTGACTAATGCCTGTCAATCAGCAGGACCCCCTGGCCAATCCTGGAGTTCAGCCAGCTCCCCCCAACCAACTCCAGTGGGACCAGGGACTCTAAAAACACCTTTTCTTGTCCCAAGCCCTTCCCTTCCTGTCTAAGCCCCATAAAAGTCCAGTCCGGTCAAACTCCCACGCGGTTTCTCCTCAGATCCTTCTCCTGTCCACTCTGTGGGTCTGATCGAGTTCCGCCAGGGAGTGATATCTCAAATAAAGCCTCTTTTGGTGGCCTTTAAAAATATGCCTCCTTTGGTCGCCACCCGCCTTGCCTGATCTTACACAAATCTTCGGGGAAGATTTTATATTTCTAAAAACACCCCATCCTAGGTCCTCTGGTCAGTATAAATCCCACCCATCTCCTTCCTCTCCATCTTTTTTAAGACTTCAGAGTGACCCCACTTCAGGAATTTTGACCTAAGACTGGCCAAGATTACTTTTATTAATTTCCTATTTCCAATATACCAACTTACTACAAATTTAGTGATTTCAAATAGTACAAATATATTATCTTTTGGATATCTGAGGCCAGATATCCAAAAGATGCTAAGGGAAAAAATGGTTAACCACATTCTTTGCCTGTGGCTCCCTCCCATCTTCAGACCCTGTGTCCATAGCATCTTTAAGTCTTTCCTCTTTGACCTCTGTTTCTACCACTACATCTTCTTTTCTCCTTTATGATCCTCCTGTCTCCCTCTTACAAAGATCCTCATGATTAGATTGAGCCCAGTGTGATAATCCACAACAATCACTCAATCTCACAATTCTTGATTTAATCACATCCGTGAAGTTCCCTTTGCCATACAAGGTAAGAGTTCCATCTTTTAGTAATTACAATAGATCATTAGGAACCATGATTCTAACTACCGAATTATCAATGGTGAATAATTTAAATATCATTTTATTTGACTGGGAGATTTGGCTTTTGTTTCAAGTTAATAAACAATTATTAAGGTTGGATGAGTCCAAACGGATGAGATGCCATTGGGTTATGGTCCCTGTCGTGGGGTAGCTTATAAGATAGACCAGTAAATGACCAGGCACAAGGCAGAATGGGTGCAGCCACACGGACTGTTCAGATATACAGAAGGCAGGCTCTTGGCAGCAATGCCTGGAGGGAATTCAAGGTTCTAATGGAGGTTAGATTATGAGACTTTTCAAGCCCATTTCAATCCTTATATTTCCATGATCCCTGCTGCTGAAAAGATTCTTGGCAACATATTGAATTTAAGATTTTGTACTCCGTTGACTTCTTAAAGGACTTGTGACAGTGTATAGATTAGAGCTCAGTGCAAGACATGACAGTTAAGAATGAGATAGAACAGAGTTCATCAGACCAAAGTGGGTCTGTTAAGCTTCAGAATTGGGTGTGTTGAAACTCCTAGATTATAAATGTGTTTTCTAATATTTTGAATATTATGGACAAAGAAAAACATACTTGAGCGAACTTTTGATGCAAGTTGTGGGAGGAAGAGGGCAAACTTAAGCAGGAACTTATTATACAAATCCCTGAATAAAGCACTTCCAATAGCAGAAAGGATGATAACTTCAACTGTGTGTTTAGGAAGAACAGAGAAATTTTTAATAACAATGGCTGAAACACAAGCAGACTCTGGTTAAAACTCATTGACCTGACATATCTTATTGTTCAGATTTCTCTTTTTCAAAGACCTTCCTTTTTATGGAGCTGTTCCTGCAATTTTAAACAGTCTAAGGATTATTTATTTTTGAAATAATTTCTTTGGGCTATTATTCAGTCCTTTGCAGTAATCCCTATGGACTTTACTGGGGAAATTCAAATTATTAAGGCCTAGCAGGAAAATTCAAGTTCCCAGTTGTCTGCAAGACTCCGATTTAATACTGATTCCCAAGTAATTGAAGCATTGGCATATGTGAGTCTGATTAGTCACATCTGCTCAGAAGGAAATCTGGATGGCCTTTTGGAAATGAGATGCCAAGAAAGCAATCCTTGGGGCCCTCTGTGTCCACTCTTGAGAGGCATCAGTAAGCATCCAACCCCCAAAACTCCAATAGGATTGGCTGACTTCCTTTGCTGAGGATTCTGTAAGCACAATGGAGAAGCCACAGGGCCAAAAGGGAGAACAGTTTCACCTAGAAAAGACAAAAGATGCAAGGACTTTTGTTCTGTGTTCCTTTTAGTATTACCGTATATTATACTCTTTGGTGGTAAGACGATAATTACAGAGAAAGTGTCCTATAGGACTATAAATTAGGGGGCCTGCTCCCACTGTCTGGGCTTTTGTACTTTATTCACATCAAAAGGCAATTACTTTTTTGTGCACACTTAATCCCACCAGTTTAATGGGGCATGTAAAATATGCCTTGCAATTTGCCCTTTATTAATCTTAAGCTTGCTGGAAACGAGAGCCAGCTAACCATTTGGATTCTTAAAAACAACAACCTGCCCTTCAGTAACTTAACCTTTGTTTAACTTGGCTAAAATCAGGAATTTCTTAGAATTGCATTCTTGGCAGTACCAGATTATTCTCAGAACATAGATCCCTGACTCCTAATTAGAGCCAAGAAAGGGCTAGATGCTAGCTGGTGCAAGACCTCCTGAACCTTCTTCACTGGTGCTTGGGATGGGTTCACCTCATTTGCAACAGGAGAAGGAACAGTAGGCACAGAGAAAAGTTGGCTTGGGATCCAGCCTCACCTCAAATTGGACACCAGCCCCACCCCTTACTGATGGACTGATGGTGTGACGTTACATTAACCTCTTATCATTAGCTTCTTCATTTATAGAATGGAATGATGCATCCCTCTGGTGCCAAGAGGGCCAATCTTTAATATAGGAAAACTGGTTTTGACATAATACATTCTTAAATGGAAGGAGCTGTAGTCATCAGTGGTTGTAGGAATAGTATTCTTCCCACAATTAGCATCAATATAACAATCATCCAGTTAGTAACACTTAGGGTCAGGAAGATAGAAGGGGTATGAGCTAATGTTGTCAAAGGTGAGCAAGGGTCAAAAGTAGGAAAATAAAGTCTTAGACAAAGAGGATTAGCAAGTTCTAAACATGACCACAAAAGCACCAGTCAGAAAGAAGTGGGTAACAGTCCTGTTGCATGGATAAGACCATAGGAAGGAAGGTCTTTGGGGGTCAAGAGGATGTATAAGACATATTTTTAGAGTTGTTCCAGTGAAACCATGTATTAGCCAGCTCACCACATTGCTATAATGGGATAATGTGAACTGGGTGGCTTAAACAACAGAAATTTATTTTCTCCCAGTCAATCCTAGAGGCTAGAAGTTCAAGGTCAAAGTACCCACAAGGTTAATTTCTCCTGAAATCTCCCTCCTTGTGTTGTAAACAACTGACTTTTCACCATATTCTCACATGTCCTTTCCCTTTACACAGGAGTGTGCCTGGTGTCTTGTCTTCTTTTAAGGTCACCAGGCCTATCAGATTAAAGCCCACCCTTATGACCTCATTCAACTTTTAACCTAAAAGAACTATCTCCAGATTCAGTCACATGGAAGGTTAAGGTTCCAACACGCATCTCTGGGGAAACACAATTCAGTCCATAGCAGTCCTATTAATTCCTAAAGTGGATGGCGTACATCACAGAAGGGTTTCAATTTCATTAATAGACTTCTCAAATCAGAAAAGGTTCTGACATCTAAATAAATGACATACATACTGTCATATGTATCTAATTAAAACAAATTTAAAAATATGAAAAAAAATCAATCAATAAATAAATGACATACAAATGTGGACTTTTAGGAGCTATGATAAGATAATTAGGAAAGTGACAGTGTCTGGGGTGTGGATGCTTTTCTGTTGCTCCCTGAGGAAAGCAAGCTCTGACTCATTCCATAACATATAGAACAGCCGCCTGCTGTTTTTTACTCTATTTTGAGTGCAAGTACTAAGGCAGAATGACTTGCACAATCAGAAAGCACAAACTGAATTTAAAAAATTAATTATGCTAATAAAAAATGATCACTGGTGAACTTAGCAAATTAAATTAGAAGCACGTGAATGAATAGGGGTATCAAGCTCATATCATGGAAACCAGGCCCCTGAGCTTATTTATCAGTTTCATTGGATATAACCCCTTATCTGAAACTCATAAAAGGAGAAGCATCTGAACACTGGTTACAGTGCCACACACCAACTCGTCATGAGATCATCCTGCGAACACAGCAAGAGGTCAACAGGTGACGAACTTCCAACTTTGTTCCCGGGGCTTCAGTTCAACTCCATTTCACTGTTTTGCATGGCCCTCCTTAAAACTGCCGGCCATCTGGACTCTGGCCTAGAAAAAAATTCCAAGCCCTGACTGTTCTGTACCCTGAATAAGTTCTTTGACCAGTTCATAACTTTATATGGCAAATACAAGAGCAGTAACTATTTTGCATTTGATCTGCTCTATGCCTTTACTTTCAATGCAGCCTCCTGGAGCTTTGGAGCTGCCCTACCCCTTTCTTAACCTTTCTGCAACCTATGTGTACATATCACTGTGAAAAGTGTGATATATGACTTGAGTGTTATAGTTATTGGTAATTAAGATTGGAATAAAAGAACCTGTGATTGCCCAGCTTATGGCTGTCTAGTGACCCACAAGTACTTAGTGAATTGCAAACAATGAAAGTGAAGTAACTTATGAATTTATTGTTATTCAATAAATTATTACATTATGGAAAGACACAAATGTGGTAGTCTATATTAATGGCAGAGTTCACTTATGACACTCCTTTAATAACATAGATATTGAGTAATAACTTGATTCTACCTATGAGTGAAGCCTCCTTTTACCATGGCTTATTATTTTTGGTTGACTCCTGGGTTAGTCCTGCTTGAGTTCTTTTAGTTGATAGATTATACTTTATTTCCTCTTACAATCTTTGTCTCCTGTTAGTTGCCTTCATAAATCATAGTGAAGTGTTGATGAACCTAAATTTATAGTTATCTTAGGCCTTAATGTTAAGTAAGTAATTTTTCTTTGTTCTCTAAGTACTAGTTGATATCAAAATGGTGCCTTTGATTCAAATAAGAATGTTAACGTTGGAAGTTTCTGAACATTACAAGGAAAGACCTGCTGGTTCATATCAGAATCAGGATGTCTTGTGTCCAAAGGAAGAAGCAGAATCGAAATGGCACATACCTGGGTGTTCAATTACCTGGGTTCAATCTGAGCACTACCAGGAAAATTGTTCTCAGATATTGATCAATTTCTTTTCCTTTCTCTGGACCTCAGCTCATGCGCATTGAGAAGAGGGTTTAGGTAAGATCTTAATTGATCATATATAGAATTTTTAACAATATGCTCTCATTATTTAGGATTTTAAGATTCTCAAAGAATGTATGAAAACTGCTGTCCAGAATGAGCTCCAAAGACCTTATGTCTTCATCTAACATCTCATCTTCATGCTTATGTATTTGAGAGAATGGCACACAGTTTGAGAGGTGAGGACACAGTGTTGAAGAGGGGCCACCTGCCAATTTGAGTACTTCCCTGTTTGAAATTTAGGTCTTTTTTTTTCTTTTTTTGCTGAAGACATCATTACTGATTTCATCTGACATAGCATATTTTAATCATTAAAGACAGGTGAGACTTGGATATCTTCTAAGAGAAGATTAACTTTGAACAATATTATGGAAAAAAACAGAGGGTATGCATGAAGATATCAATATTTTATATCACCTCTCAACAGCCCCTAGGACCCTTGAATTCTTTGCTCAAGTCCTCTCCAACTGGAATAATAGGGGAGAAGATGAAATTGAGAAGAACAGAATGAATTGAACATTCCAGAAAGACAAAAGCATTTGACAACTAAGATAAAGTCGATGTATATAATGTTCACGCTTGGGACCAAGAGAGTGCAAAGCAGACATCTTTGTTAACGGGAGGGAGTGTGTTAGAGGTGGAGTTCCATACGGACATGGTAAAGTTCTTTGCATAGCAAGCAACAGTAAACCAGACTCAAACATACTTAAGGAGAAAAAAAAAAGTATCACTCAAAGGAACTGAAGAATCCAAGGGCATATATTCAAGAATTGTATATAGTATGAATCTCCAAAAAGATAACATATGTGCAATTTCTGTTTGACATTTTAACTTTTTCTTTTCCAGAATACTGAAGAACCTCTCACAGAATATCATCTAGTTTGGAAAATGGATTGAATTGTCTTCCCCACAAATTTATGAATTGAAGTCCTAACTCCTATACCTCAGAGTGTTGCATTATTTCAGAGAAAGGTATTTAGAAGAGGTAGTTAAGTTAAAATGAGGAAATTAAGGTGGGCCCCAACCCAATATGATGGTGTGGGGGGTGTTCCTTATAAGAAGAGGAAATTTGGGCACAGCAACAGAGGAATACAATATAAGTCAGGGAGAAACGATGGCTTTCCATGAGAGACTTCTGAATAAGTCAGTGCTGCCAATACCTTGAACTTCAAACCTGTGAGAAAATGAAGTTCTGTCATTTAAGCCACTTGTTATAGCAACCCTAGCAGGCTAACACAGGTTCTATGATGTTCAACATTGAACTCCAGAATTTGCAGCATTCAGATAGTGACTCTTATTGGGAGAATCTCTGCCTGGGCCCTTAGATACAAAGATATGAAGAGAAATGTTCATAGTGAGCCAATTGCTCTGACATAAGGTGGATCAGAGTAATTTCAACTTATTCCTGAGGATGAGCTGAATTACAGATATTTCACCTTTATAGAATGTAATAAAATTCAGAGAGTGTCTGGATCCTTGATCTGCATATTAATTGCAAATATGATATTCTTGTACAAGACTGCTTAGTGATTTTTTTTTTCTTAATTAAATGTCTGGTATTTTCCCTCTGGTTCTAGTCATTGTATTTGCACACGGGTCATTTCATTTCTCTATTTTTAAGCTGATTTTCCTCCATCCGCCTCATAAGAAACAATAGTGTTTGTTATCAAAGATCAGTGGGGAAAAATTCTGTGATTATAAAACAAAAGCCCAGGCTTTCCAGTGTATGGGAGAGTACGATAACTTTATAATAGAAGAATTCCAGGCAGAGAGAGAGAGAGAGACTGGACCAGTCTCTGAGGATGACCAGCTTTTTCTACTCCTCCTTCCCTGAAAAAGACTGAGACAGAATTAAAGAGGGCCTCTGATTGGTTGGCCCTCCAGATTCTGGAACATTTCCACCACGAATAAACCTCCAGAGGATCACACAGCATTTTCAGGCCCATCACATGGATGAATGCCTTTTTGGAAGCCAGCTGGCAGATGAGAAGCACTCCACGTTCTTATCCCACATTCCACTTGCTGTTGAGCATGGCTTGAGGCAATCATTCTGTTCACAGCCACCAAACTTGATGCTCATATTTCAATCATAGAGAATCAAGCTTGTCGTAGGAAAAAAAAAATCATGTTTGCAGAATAATACTTCCCTTCTTTCTTTGTTTCTCTCTTCCCCCCTCATAGACATAATGTATGTTTATGCATATATTGGAATCCTAGGAAAATTTTGGTCTCCACTTTCTTATATATAGTGTCATCCAAATGACAAATTTAGACAATGGAATGTAGGAGAAACGATGTTCTTCTTCCTCAATACAACACCATAAAAATAAGGGCGCTCAGATGTGAATATTCTTCTTTGTCGGTGACAGGCAAGGATAATTGTGTACCAAGGTGGGAAGTAACGGGACCCCTGGGTCAATTTTGAAGGAGATTCTCCCAGAGGAGTCACTCATCCAAGGACATCTGCATTGGAATTTATAAGAATAAAAAGTTTTACTGTGCACTATTGGGACTTGTGCCATTTTTTAATATAAGAGATAGTATGTATTTTTACCTTGAGCAACAGAAAAAAAAAATATTTATATAGGAATGATGATGGCCCTCCAAGCCTAAGTACCTGTGAAGGAGAGAACATGTTATAAAGATGATTTCAATTACACAGTAGCTTAAGAAATACTAAGTTGGGTCAATCATATAATCCCTTTAAATCTAATCCTTTTCTTATCCTGTCTTTTTTAACCTCCAAATCCAATCAGCGGTGGAGAAAGCTATTTCTGGTAGGTGTCATGTACCTGTCACTACTGCGGCAGAGAATGGCAGAGTGTCGCAGGAGGGCCATTTCTCTAAGAGCTATGAGACTGGGTTAAAGCCCAAGGTCTGCACCTGGCCAGCTATGGGACCATGAAAAAGTTATGTCTCTTTATATTAGATCATAAGCATGAAGAGGCACTTGTCCTATCAAGGGTTTGAACTATATTATATCCAAGCTCAACTCTATTACCCACATATTATATTGGGATGTGAATTCTCAAATTCAAAGCTCAAAACCTGGCAGCCTATGAGTGGCCAGGTGTATTTTTGCTTGGATTTGAACATGTCTTAAAAATCAGGAAATTTCACAAATAAAGTAAAACTTAAAAGTTTAGGCTTCACTAACAACACTTGCTTTCTCATATCACACAAAATTGAACCTGAGTGGCCAGCTGCCCTGTTTAGCTAAAGGGTCTGTTTTTCATTTGTCATAGTTCCCAATCTTCCTTAATGTTACACGTCACACTGATTCTGTCTACCTCATCTACACATAGCAAAGCATCCCATTAGTTAACTTTAAAGTTTCTTAAACCTGCCAACACCAGAGATACAGGAGGAGAGTAGATCCTGCATCCAGATTTCAACCTGGCAAAGTCAGGGGATATTACAAGCCAAGGGTAAAAACTGATCTTGAAAGCAAGCACCTGGATTTATATCCAGGTGACAACACAGAGCAGGATGATGTGTTGGAACAAACTCATCGTAATTCCTAGACAGCTTCCCATAGTGCCTTGCACATCCTTGAAAGGGCAAGTATGTTAAACTCTCTTTCTAGTTATTCATCTATGAAAAGGGAGAAGGCAAAACCATGGAGACGTGGACGGTGGATGGAAAGGTATGAATAGGTGGAGGACAGAGTATTATTGATGCAATGCCGATCTCCGTATCATGCTATCATAAGGAACACACATCATCATATATTTGTCCAAATCCATATTCGTACACCAGCAGAAGACATTTTAATGTGAACTATGGACTTTGGATGATTGTGATGTATCATTTGTAGGTTCATCTGTTGGGACAAGCATAATTCTCTGGTGGGGTACGTTGACAACAGGGAGCCTATACAGGTGTGGGGCAAGGGGAATATGGGAATATATGAGAAATACCTTCCTCTCAATTTTGGTGTAAACCTAACACTGCTCTAAAAAATGAAGTTTTCAATTTAAAAAAAATGTATTGGAAAAATATGAGAGAATTGCATACCTCTTCTTAGGGCTTTTCTTCAGAATTAAATAAGAAGGCTTATGAAAAGCACAGGACCCAGCATATAATAATAGGTGCTCAGTAAATGAGAGCCACCATCGTTATCACAGTTGGTAGAAGTGATTAGCAACAGGGCTTGATTTGGGGGAGTTGTGAGATAAAGTTAGAGAACTGGCTTTCATTACTGCCACTGGGGAGACTCAAGGATACTTCCAAATCAGGAAAAGAAGGTCGCCGGTTCAGTTCAAGCTTACATTTTCACTTGGTGCTTACTGTACAAGCAACTACCTCTCTCCCTCAGATCAGAGCCAAATGGGCACAACCACTTTTTCCTTCCCTCAACTAAACATCGCCCTCTGAGAACTTTTCTCTTTCAAATTTTAACTTGATTTCAAGGACTGGGAGCAAAAAGGAAAACCATAAGGAAGAGAACATTTGGAAAAACTAATATCATTTAAACACTTATTGTGTGCCAAGCACTCTACTTGGTACATTCCTCAGGAGAATCTGCAGATTTCATATTGTAAATTCCATTTCACCGATAACAAAGCTACAAAGCTGTGATAGGTAGATATCAAGGGACATTTTTTCTGTTTTGGTTTCATTAAAGCACTTATCAAAAAGTGAAATCCTTTTGTTAAAATCTGGTTGCTGGCTTGCTTTGCTGCCTCTTTACCCTACTGTAATATAATTTGCATTTACTGCTTTTTTCAATGTGTTATTTCTAGTGCCTAAGATGGTACCTGTCACCAGGATGTGGCAACATAAATATTTATTGAATGCATCAATTGATGGATGATTCAATAAAAAATTCTAGGAGATAGCAATGATTTCTGTCTTCCCCTACATCCAGGCTTGATCTACCTTGACCATGAAGGGGACTGGTCAGAGGTGACATAACTGTGCCAGGAGTGGTACGGTCATGATAGGCCTCTGTTCTTCCCATCTTTTTCAACTGGTAATGAAGGTGCTCCATCTTGCCCATTTCTCCCAAATCACCTCCCCCGAGAAACCTTGTTTTGCGGTATATGTCATTGCGTGTTTGTAGGTTTTAAGCAATATTGACATTAAGTGTATCTGTAACATAATTTTGCTGAGATTCCTTATCCAGGTGCCATATGGGAAGCATTAGGAAGAAAATGTCCCTGATGCAGACAGGCATCTAATGCCTTGGCCAAGAAGCTAAGGAGATACTCACAGGCATGGCTATTATGTCCTGGGTTATTTTTATTATGTCAGATTCAGAAGACTGACCACCCAAGCTGCTTCCCACATCTAGCAGTGTCTAGTAATCTCACTCCAGCAATGTTCACTGCCTCATTGCAATAAAAGCATCAATTCAAAGCTGTTTTCACGTCCGTGCTCCCTCTTTATCCTCAAAGAACCCCACATTAGAGCAGTCACTCTGAAGTCCCACCTGACAGGTTACAAAATAAGAGCTCAAGAGGCAAGTGACTTGTCTAAAGCCACAAAATGTTATCAAGCAGAGATGGAGCCCAGACACTTGAATTAGGCTATTTCTCCATAATAAGCCATGCAACATCTTGACCTTTCCATTTAGTCCACATAGCTGTGAAGAGAGCTTAATTTGTCCTCAGTTCTCAAGTATGCATAAGGGTGCCTCTGCAGGTAGCCTGATGTGATGGGCACAATACAGATGTATCACGGAGACCTGGGACTTCAATTTCTATGCAAGGAAACAGAGTCAAATTTCTTAGTAATTTTGAGGCTTGACTTTTTCATTTGTGAAATGGAAACACTGAGAGCTGCTGTCTAGCTTGCCTTGAAATATAAAACAGATAATGTGCATGAAACATTTTTTGCACAGTGCCTTCCTTTCATGCCATCTGCCAATGGCACTGTCACTTATTCAAGGGAGGTTTGAAGAAAAAAGGTTTAGGGATGTAGCTCTAGTTCTGAAAACAAGAGGCATATGCCAAAAACATACAGTGAAACAAGGATTCTCTTGGGTTGTTTCTTTAATATCAAATGAAGGATGGAGATTTTTCTAACTTTTTTAATATTATCCTTAAACATGACTGTTAACTCTGAGGAGCATCTCACCAGCCACCATTCCCTATGAAAGCTAAGAGCTTTGTCTTAAAGCAATATTGCAACTACTCATTCAACAAATCACCTTTCCTTTTTGATAGAGGATGACTACTGGAATGGAAGATGGGAACAGGAAAGACAACTAAAAGATAGATAAAGTTCATATCATAAAGAAACCCAAATAGCTGGGCTCAGTGGCACACACCTGTAATCCCAGCTGAGGATCACAAATTCAAAGCCAGACTCAGAAATTTAGCCAGACCCTAAACAATCTAGCAAGACCCAGTCTCAAAATAAAATAAAAAAATTGAAAAAAAAATTAAAAAGGGTTGGAGATGTAGTTCATGGTTAAACTTCTCTGGGTCAAATCACTGGTACAAAAAAAGAAAAAACAAATGTCATACCAACAAACTAAGGTTTTTTATTTTTATTAGCCAAAGGAACAAAGAGGGAACAAAGAGCCTCTGAAGATAAACGATCCATTTAGTTTAATGAGATATGGATCCAGTCATTGAAATCCTGGTAACTTCAGAACCCTGACATGTGTTATATAAAAACCTAATCTCCTCAAGTAGATTTTGAGACTCACAGGGATAAAGATAATGAAAATGTTATTCATCTGTTTATAATTATGATAATACTGTATTAATTAAAAATAAGAGATATACTGAATGACCACGAGATTTTAGTCACTCTATGGGTCCCTTAAAGTGTTACAGAATTTCAGCGTCAGTGTCTGGCACTAGGCAAGTTATCAATGCTTTACTATAATGAAAATGATTAAGTGGTTTGAATCCAATGCCATAACCCTTGCCCCTCTGGGCCTCTGCTGTAAGAGGATAGCATCAAGCTTAAATCAAAGTGCCTTGCTGTCAGATTCAACAGGGCACAGCCCTTGTCCTGTCTCAATTATTAATACCTTATGTTAAAATCACAGCCACTCTCTGTACCTTAGTCTCCTCATTTCAAAAATTAAGAAGACTTGAACAGACGCTCTTCAAAATCCTGCTCAGTAGAAATAGATTGGCATTTAGAGAGGAATGTCTAATGCTTCTTAGAGATCTCAGTGAGAGCTGGCAGTGGTAGCTGTGCTGTGCTCTCTCAGGATCCCAGCATAGAGCACTGCCCACGCCTGGTCCATTCTGCTTTACCTTCCTGGTGTGCTAATTGGATGTGTTGGATCTATGAGACATGAACTTGAGGTCTTCTGTGAGCTAGGGCACACGCACATTTTCCAAATGAAATGCAAGACCACTTTTTCCATGTGAATTTGACTCGTTGGTGTGCAATCGGACCTCTACTTTGTTCTGATCTGCACAGCAATGGGTACTTTCCTAGCAGCATTTCCCATTTCTAGAAAAACTTGCCTCCTTTTCCGCCATCCAACCAACTCCTTCCCACACCACGTTGGGTATTATTGATGCATCCTTCAGTCTTACTATGAGACCTTACAAGTAAGTGAACATATACAGTCAGCCTCACATACTACAGACACCAAAAGTGAAATTTAAAAAAAAAAATTAATAGTTTTTGATATGGGGAGGGAAGAACAAAGCACATTTTTGAGAGAATTGACTTTTTGTCACAGATGGATTTTCAGAGCTGGTGACAAATCATTTTAACTTCCACGATTAAGACCCAATGGGATTAAAATGTTAACTCTGGTAAATTATGAGATTTAGAATAAGCATTTATTGAATATTTACTATGTGCCTGGCTTGTTTATTATGTTATTTCATTAGTACGCTATAACAACATATTGTAGGTAGGGTTGTCTATGAATGAGAGAAATTTATCTGCCACAGCTCTGGAGACCTAAAGATTAAGATCAAGGTACTCATAGATTCTGGGTCTCATAGGACCTGCTTTCTGGTGCAGAGACAGTGCCTTCTTGCTGTGACCTCACATGGTTGGAAGGGACAAGGCAGGTTTCTGGGGTCTCCTTTATAAGAACATTGGTTCTCTTTGTAAGGGCTCCCCCTCATGACCTACTCACATCCCAAGAACC
Organism: Callospermophilus lateralis; assembly: GCF_048772815.1. Taxonomy (NCBI): domain Eukaryota; kingdom Metazoa; phylum Chordata; class Mammalia; order Rodentia; family Sciuridae; genus Callospermophilus; species Callospermophilus lateralis. The sequence goes on along the minus strand of NC_135313.1, from coordinate 103,673,473 downwards.
CCACTTTCTAATGTTGTCACAGTAGAAATTAGATTTGTACACATAAATTTTGGAGGAGAAAGGGAATACAAACGTTCAGAGTCTAACAGTTACAATCCCTTTACTTCTATTTTTTATTCAATTCTAACATTTCCATGAAGTAATATAATTAATAACTGTCCTTTTACAGAAAGATAAAATGAGATTTAGATTAAGAACTTTGCCTAAATTCACCAGCTGGCCAAAGACAGAGGCAGAAATTAAACTCAAGCAAACTAACTCATACCCCAAGTTCTTATCACCATTCCATAAATCTCCTGCCTGGAAGAACTGAAAACTGTGAGCCCTGTAATATTTCCTGTGCTTTCTGTTGGTTTTTGAACAAAGTATCTCCTAACTTTGTTTTTCTGTCTGAATTCAATATACTTTTGCTCTTTTCAGAATCAGGCTTGATTTCAGAATGGGTGATAATGACCCACAGAGAAAAAATGACTTCCACAGTCTAGATGACTCTTGTCTACGACCCTCTGGGCTCAGAGTCAGCATTCCCTAAGTTAAACTGCACCATGGACTTCTCTCCATTCTCTGACAGCAGGACAGACTGCCCCCAACGTGAGCTTAATTACTGCTGCCATTATGCGGGCCCAATTTTGCTGCAAATCACCTTGGGCCAATGAACCAAGGTCTGTCTTCATGCCAAAGGACAATAAAATCTTCTGAAGGAGGAGCAGTTTTCTCCATATGAGCAGAACCGGGTGTTCATTAGTTGCAACCAGCTATTTACTGTAGAGGAGAGAAAAAAAAAAAAAAAAAGGTACAGCGAAGAATTATTAACAATTTTGGGGACAGGCAGAGTTTAGTCAGCATATTTATCTTAAAAAGACATCGAAAGTAAACATTCTCATCTGGAGTGTGAAGTGACAGATAACAGCAGAAATCTCTGGGAAGCTGGTTGGAAATGTATTGCTCTCCCCTGAGTTTGTGAGAAAATGGCGAGGGAAGAGAAAAGTTTGTAAGCAGCAATACCTCAAAAAACAATTCTGTTGAGTTGTACCCTGACCGAGGGAAAAGGACTTTTAAGGAAAGCTCTATTTTGATATTTCAGCAGTGCTTGATGGCACATAATTGCCTCCCTTCCGTCACATGCCTATGTGAAGATGAAAGAGGGAGAAACAGGGACAGGATCATAGTGCAGCTCCCGATTTCAGTTCCCATGGACAGAGCACGTATGGAATAGAATGAGGGGCCGAACCCGAGCTGGAGCCTCTTTGCTTCACAGATGTAAAGAAAAAAGAGGGGCTCTTGGGGCACATTTTCCTGAATATTATACCTGAAAGGTCATTATTTTACCACTCTTTCATCTAAAGTTGTGATTTATCTTGATGACATATTTGTGGTTTGGGAACCTAGTGTAAGTATTGTGAGAGTCCAAAAGAAGTTTTGTGGCTTGAAGACACATCATAAATCATTAAATCTTTTTTTTTTTTTTAATTTAAAAATAGTCTCTCGACAATCATTTGTTAACAATGAACCAACCACAGGACACAGAATTGAAAGAGACCACAGAAGTCAGCTAACCCACCTGGATCGGCTCTGTCTCATGAGCTCTTTCACTATCGGTTCCATGGCCTTGATCTGGGCCTTTTCGGTCCACAGAGCTCCCTTTAACATCACTAAGAGAATTTCTTTAAATTAGGCCTCTGTGTTACTTCCCACTGTCAGTTCTAGCTTTTCCTTCTAAGATAATATATATTTTTTTTAAAAGAGAGAGAGAGAGAGAGAGAGTTTTAATATTTATTTATTTTTATTTTTTTTTTAGTTTTTGGCGGACACAACATCTTTGTTTGTATGTGGTGCTGAGGATCGAACCCGGGCCGCACGCATGCCAGGCGAGTGTGCTACTGCTTGAGCCACATCCCCAGCCCCAATAATATATTTTTTAAAATCTTTATTTGTTTATTTGTATGTGGTTGCTGAGGATTGAACCCAGTGCCTGACACATGTGAGGCTGGCTCTCTACCACTGAGCTACAGCCCCAGCCCCTAAGATACTTGAAGAAATAATTCAAATGTTCATATCCTTTTTGTGTTCCCTTCCCTGAGGGCTGTTCTCACTCCATAACACCCTATTTCCCTCCTCTGGTATCTATCACTCCACTTCCATTTTCAAATATCACATTATGAACATGAGACAGACTCGGGAACTAAGGAATAATAACAAATATTTATAAAATGACCTGTATGCAAAGAAAGGACTAGGGTGCTTAGACACAGGTTGATTTGAAAACAGTTAAGAAAGGGAAAAGAAAGTTAAGAAAAAAGAAAGAAAGGAAAACAAAGAAGAAGGAACATAAAACTATAAAATAATGACAAAGAAGTCCAAAAATCCTCCATTTTTTTCCCTATCATTGACTATTTTGATGCTTCTTTTGAAATATCACAATTTTACACAAGTTGTTTTTTATACTCTCTGTTTTCCTTCACACATTCAAAATAATCACAGAGTGTGTCTGTTGAGTCTGGTCTTACTCAGTTTATACCAACTGATTCTAAAAGCAGAGCCAGTACTTCAGTGAAAGCTACCAAAGCAGATTTCCTGTTTGGGAAGCCAAAGTCACATCCAGCAAGCAACTCAAGGTGGATCCCCCAGGAAATCTCCCCAGTGGTGCCAGTGATGATACAGATTTCTAGGGTTAGGAATTAAACAGGTGCTGGTGAAGAAAAGGAAAATTTACTGAAGGTTATGACAGAGTTAGGAGGAAGAGGAAATGCATTTAGGCAGAACCGTATGGACAAAACTAACCCGTAAACCCTGTGGAATAAAGAGATTGCATTGGGTATTAATAGAAAATGTGGCAAAATAGAGAATGTGTGGCCAGATTGTGGAAAATTGGAATAATGTCTCTTCTAAAGTATTAAGTACTTCATACCTGTCAGGCACTGTGGTAAATTGTGAGGAATCATTGGAGAGCAAGATCTATGAACTTTATAACTCAGGTGCAATGCCTTTCTCCTATAAAAACATCATTAGGAATAAATGTGATAATAGAACAAACATCAGGTATCATGCTACATAAGCATGTCAGTAGATATGTCTGGCCCAATCTGAGAGGAGTGAGTGGTAAATCCTTATGAAATGGGTGATGCTTAAGCTGGATCTAAGGGAAATTAGGAATTAGGAGAGTAGAGGAGTATGCAGAGTATATGAGGGAACAGTTTATGCAAATATACAGAGGCAAAAGACAACCCCTGGAAAAAGATAACAACCCCTGTTTGGTATTACCTTACAGGGAGTGAGAGGTGGGAAGTGATACAAAATGAGCTAAAGAGAAGGCAGGTCATGATACCTTCATCAATACAGAAGGCACTACCACAGGCTAGCACCAGGGGCCCATGGATGAACACCCATAGATCTTGCCATAAAGGCATTTACAGCATAGTAGGTTGACAGGTGACTCAAAAGTAGTTGCAAGCTGGGCACAGTGGTCCACCTCTGTAATCCCAGTGGCTCGGGAGGCTGAGACAGGAGGATGGTGAGTTTAAAGGCAGCCTCAGAAATGGCAAGGTGCTAAGCAATTCAGTGAGACATTGTCTCTAAATAAAATACAAAATAGGGCTGGGGATGTGGCTCAGTGGTTGAGTGCCCCTGAGTTCAATCCCCCGTACCCCAATAAAAAAGCACTTGCAAAGTACCATGGTAGATATGCACAGGCAAAAGACTAACAAAGTGAATGCTTCATGGATTTTTGCCCAAAATTGATTGTCACTCATTCAACAAATATTTACTGTGCATCTTTTTATGTTAGGCACTAGAAATAGAGAAACACATATTCTTCAAGGACTCATAATCTCCTAGGATGTCATTCAAGGAAGTCAACATTGATACCCAAGTATAATCAATTTAAAGGCAAAGATACAAGTCACAATAGCAGGAGAGAGAAGAAAAATGTACCCATTCTGGGGATCAGAGCTGGCTGTAAGGTGGAGACAGACATTGTTGTTTATTAAAGGCAAGGTTGGAGTTAGCTCTGTGGGCAGGCACAGCCTCTCTTGGTGATGGTCTATGGATGAATCTGTCAGTGAGAGCCCCCACGGGTACAGTGTTGCAATGCATACAGCACTCCTCAGTGACACGCCTCGGAGCACATCTGCCCTACATTATGACCCAGCATAAGTTCATTTTAATAGACCCCAAATCAGTCCTCTCTTGAGAGTGGACCATATATTTACGTGGTCTCCCTGGCCACGATTTCACCACTTGCCTTCGTATTTTAATCACATACTCTAGTAAAACATTAGCCTTTTAAAGGCAATCATTCAGGGAGCAAAGTCACATGGGAAGTTTTGTTTGGTTGCCTGCCAAATTAAAACTTGGCCCTCAATTGCTAGGAAAAGAAAGGTTGCCAAAAAGAAAAATATTTGGAGATCGGTAGACATGACCAGACTGTAATATTTTTTAAGTTATGGAAGTCGGTTATATGTATTTTATTAATTTGTTGGCTTAAATTAAAAGAATATATGAGAAAACAATGAATCTTACATGTAATATAAATTGTAAGGCATTCTCTTGTCCTATATAACAAATTAGAATAAAAAATAAATAAAAACATAATGTTAGTAGGAAACTCTTAGAATAAATTTTGGTTCTAAACCAATATTAAGTCAGGAAAAAAAAGTAAATGATGAATTTAAAGTCAGGATTTTGTTCTAACTTTTAGTTTTCTGGTAAAGCCATTGGCCTTATAGCGGGGAAAAAAAGAAATCATATCAGCCTTTTTTCCCCTCCTTTTTCCTTTTAACCATGTGTCAGGAATAAAGGTGAATTCTACCTCCCTCTGAAATTTCCTATGGTAAGTAGGACGATCATTGGATTCAGGCAGCCTTTAATTTTAGCCAAGTGTGCCACTTCTTATAGAACTGGTAGCAAGATTAATTATCTTTCTGAGCCTCAGTTTCTTTATCTGCCATTGGAGATAGCGGTATTGACCCAGAACTGGCAACTGGTTGCTTGAAGACGAAAATAGAAATTATTGCTAAAGGGCTTTCCAGAGTGGGTCTGGCGAAGGATGCTACAGTGATACCCAGGCACAGAGGGAGGGTTCAATGATTAGTAAGTGCAGTTAGGCCATATGCCAGGCTAGATTATCCTCCCTGAACCATCATTATCATCACTGAAGTACAAACCATTAAGAAAGAAATAGGAAAGAAAGAAAGAAATAAGGAAAGAAAGAAAGGAAGGCAAACAGGGAAATAAAGCATTTAGGACGCTACATTTGAAGTGCCTTCACATCTGAAGAGTTTACCCATCCAAACTACAGTGGTCAAACACCCTGCGCTCAGAGGCTGTCTGTGGAACAGGTACAGCCATCAGAAAGCTGATACACATTTTGGTTTTTCATACTGGTCTTTCAGAGGTAATTATCACTATTTTGTCCTCAAGAACAAAGACCTGAGCAAATGTGATGGGATAAGTCAACATAACCTGAAAGTTCTGAAACGAAGAAATAAACATAGAATAATATTCCTGCCCCCTAGTTACTTTTATTGTCACCGGCAATTGTTTAGAAACCTACAAGTCATTGGCTCCAATTTCTCAAGTAGAGTGGAAATTTGCAGTGGACACAGACCTATGAAGCCCAATTTTTTTTCTTTCTTCTTCTTTTTTTTTTTTTTTTTTTGTGGTGCTGGAGATTGAACCAAGGACCTTGTGCATGCAAAGCAAGCTCTCTACCAACTGAGCTACATCCCCAGCAATCCTCAATTTTTCTTAAGTCAACTATGGTACTCAACACAGAGTAAATGGCACAGTGTTTAATTTTGTGGGTGGAAGATTTTAACCAGAAACATGTGAACTTAATTAAACCTAGTCCCAACGCTGCATTCTCCTCTTAACCTAATCAATGAACATTTGAAACTACCACTCACACCTGTTATTGTTTGGATATTACTTGAGTGTATCCCCCAGAGTTTCTTGTCTTGGAGACTTGGTTCCCAGTGTGATGTTAATAAGAGGTAGTAGACCTTTAAGAGGTAGAGCCTAGTAGGAAATAATTAGGACATTGAAGGCACTGTTCTTAGACCGTCTTAAAAGGGACTTAGAGTGGGTTAATTCTAATGAGAGCAGGTTATTTAAAAAAAAAAAAAAAACTGGCTCCTCCCTATTCCCTGGCTTTCTGCCTAACCTGTGTTCTCTCCCTCCTTCTCATACATGTTCCTACCATAATGCCATCAATCATGATGTGATAAAACCAGGGGGCTCTCACCAGTACTGAATGGAAGCTGGTGCCATGTTCTTGGACCACTAAAGCTATGAGCTAAACAAACTTTTTTTTTTTATTATAATGTACCAGCCTCAGGTGTTCTGTTATGCCAGAAGGAAACAAATTAATACAACATCCATTAGGAATGGCTACTATTTAAAAAAAAATTAAAACCCAGAATATAACAAGATTTGGCAAGGATATAGAGAAATTAGAATGCTTGTGCATTATTGATGGGAATGTAAAATGATTTAATAGCCTTGGGGAACAGTATGATAATTGATAGTTGCTTAGAAAATGACACATAGAATCACCATATGATCCAGAAAATTTATTTCTGAATGTAAAAAGAATTGAAATGGACTCCGATATTTGTACACCAATGGTCATAACGACATTAATCTCAATAAGTCAAAAGATAGAAGTAACCCAATATCCATTAACAGATATATGGATAAACAAAATGTTGTATATACATACACTGTAATATTATTTAGCCTTAAAATAGAATTCTGATATAGACTACAATATGAATGAACCTTTAAAACATTATGCAAAGTGAAATAAATATTTTGCCTTCATTTATCCAAGATACCTAGAAAAGTCAAACTCAGATCCAGAATAGTGGTTATCAGAGGCTGGAATAACAAAGAATGAGGATTCATGGAGTGGAGAGGCTTTGAGCAGTCACTACATCTCATAGTGACCTGGACTTTTGCTGCGGTCCAGGAAGTTTGAAGGTGTGTCTTGAGACGTAGGCGTGTCTTCCCATGGATTGAGCTATGTTCACCTATTCCTTTATAATATTACCCCTTTGCCCTGTTTGGGATAGAATGTTCCATGGAAATGCCCTTTGTGTGTCCCCTTCTCTTGCCTTTGGGTGTGGCCTTCATAGAGGTCAGTCATCCTGCTGACAGCAGACATCACGAAGCTAGATCTGACCTCTTGACTTATTTGAATGGCTTCTCCTCAAAAAAAGGGTTCAGCATGTGAAAAAAAAGAAGAAGAAGAATGAGGATTCATTGATGTTTAATGGGTACAGAGTTTCACTGTGAGATAATAAAAAAAAATCTAGAGACTAATAGTGAGGCTGATAATAAAACAATGTGAGTGATTCATGCCACTGAATCATACATAACAATGGTTGGGAGTACAAATTTTATACCATGGATAATGTTTCACAATATTTTTTTAAAAGACAAAAGCTAATCAGCTCCTATAATAACAACGGGTAGTTTTTTAAAAAATAATCCATTCTAAACAAATATAATAATATACTCGTCCTCTGACACTCTTCCTCTTCCACAATCTGGTAAACAGTGACTGAGTTGGAATTTTTGAGAATTTTTTTTCAGTGCATTAGCACTCACATCTTCACTATTTCTCTACATAGCAAACATCCTGATTTTTAACTTTGACTAAAATATGGATGAACTGACAAAATATAGATAGAATTGCTGACAGAAGCATAAAGGTCAATGAATCTAGTAAAAGAAGTACAAACTCTCAGTAATTTGAGAGCACTTACAAATTTGAGGTTGTTCACATGCAGACCTGCACATAGCTTAATAGATCCTGCCTGTACTCATACCTTGATGGTTCCTGCATTGTAATTCCTCGGAGCTGGAAAGTAAGCATTCAAGATTGACCTTGAGACATCAAGAACATTCTCAACTCTCTCAATACTGATACATTTTCTATACTTAAAGAATGCTAGGATGCAATGTAATTATGAGGAGTCCTATCCAATAAAAGAATGGTCATGAAAAATAAAGGTATAGGGCATAAAGATGTGAGTTGACTTTATTTAAAAATATGAATTATAGAAACAAGCCCCACTATCTGAAGATCCTGAGGAAGTAAAATTGTATTGCAACCAGTAACGAACAGAGGTTGGCAAGTCTTCAGAGAAGTTTGAGGCAAAGAACAAAAGTAGTTTTAATCAACAACATTCTATACAGCATACAATATTTTATTCATAGATTTAGGGATATGTGGCAGGTGACTTTGATTTAAATCAAGTTGATTTAAACCACCAGTCAAGAATAACCACAATAAACAAATTTCTTCCTTAGAAAAAGTAACTTTTGTTGTTTCACATAGCCTTAATATATATATTCTTCATTTCAGCATGGGGTATACAGAATATTCATTGAAAAGTGGTGATTTATTTGATATTGTTTTTGAAACATCATCAAAAAATTGAATAAATTACTTTTTTGTTTTATCTATCAAATATATCTGAGGAAGATATTGACAAAGTCATTAAATAAGAAATCTCCTCATCCAATGGTTAAAGCATAATGTTTTTTAATATTAGCAAAACCAAATAAATAAAGAAGTACACGCAGACTGGCCACATTCTTAAACAACAAAAAATATAATGACACTTTTTTGAGGGCATTTATATTGCATTTTCCCACAAAGACTTTCACATAGGTCAGAATATACATTTTTACCTCCAAACATATCATTTTTGTAATATATAAAATATCTGTTGGTTATCATTATAATGGAAATTTTTAAAATGTTTAATTAACTATTTTCACAAGGTAATATAGGATATTTAGAATTGTTGAATTTTGCATCTAACTCTGCCTTTTCCTTAAAAAGGCAGAGCTTATTCTGCATTCCCACTCTTTAGTTTTTCAACTTGAGACATATGGGAATTAAGGAAGGCAATGTCTAGCTCATAACTGGAGGTAAAAGCAGTGCTGTGAAAGTGAGGTCATCTTCTTGAATCCAGGAAAGGAGTGTAATTTGAGGGATCATCATGCAAGAAACTTCCTGTCCGTCATTCAACTACCCCCAGAGTGGCAGAGCAATGAGATGGGTACTGCCATTTCACATCTCCAGATCAATAAACTGATCCTCAAAGGTCTAAATGGCTATCCATGACCTCACAGCTGGTGAATTTCAGAGCCTATGTTCATCCATTTCCATGAGTTTATATCATGGGAGGCATTAAGGAGGTACTGTAGGGTCCCATTAGATTTACAAACATTTACTTGTAGCGCCAATGTGTGCTTGGTAGCAAATAATGTATGATAGAAATTATAATAATATTATGAAGTTCTAATTTTAAGAACACTAACTTAAATATGCTAATTTAACTCTGTTAAATCTGATATATTAATCATATACATTTTTATGAGCAAGCATCTGAATACATGCATATATATATATATATATATATATATATATATATATATAGACATAATCTCTTAACAAGTTGACAATTTAATGCAGAACATAGAAAATCAACTATACTGTAGGTACATTGAGTTAAGTATTATGGTAGAGATATAAATAAATATCTATAGAAGAAAAATGTCTTTTAATGCATTTTTGCATTTGGCAAAGCACTTAGGTAAAAAAAAAGTCAAAGAAAATGACATAAGTGAAAATCATGTTTTTATATATTGAGGGTCTTTGAAGGCTGAGACTCAGGATATGACTTGGTCTATAACAAAATTCTGTGGAGTATTCTCCAAACATGTGAAAATCAGTGGGAATTCTATGTGTACTGAGGATAGAGTATAAACTTGTTTTAACTCAGGTGAGGACTTTTGTTTCCATTTCTTTTTTTTTCCATATTTTTATGGGTGCTTTATAGTTGTACATAATGGTGGGGTTTGTTGTTACATATTAATATGTGCACACAACCTAACAATATAATTTGGCCAATATCACTCTCTTGTATTTCCCCTTTCCTTCTTCTCCTCCTTCCCACTGGTCCCTTCCCTCAACTGTACTGATCTCTCTTCAGTTTTCACAAGATCCACACAAACACACCTTTGTTTTCCCTTTTCCTCTCTAACTCAGAAGATCAAGGGTGGATAAGAGAAAACATACCACCTTTGACCTTCTAAGTTTGGCTTATTTCACTTGACATAATGATCTCAACTTCCATCCATTTTCCTGCAGATGACATGATTTTATTTTTCTTTATGGGTGAATAAATTCCATGGTGTATATATAGTACATTTTCTTCATCCATTCATTGGTGGACACCCAGTCTTGTTCCATAATTTGACTATTGTGAATTGTGCTACTATAAACATGGGTAAGCATGTATCATTGTAGTAAGATGCATGTAGTTCTCCAAGATAAATACCATGAAGTGGTATAGCTGGGTCATATGGTGATTGCATTCCTAGTCTTTTGAGAAACCTCCATACTGATTTCCATAGTGGTCGTACTAATTGACAACCCCACTAACAGTGTGAAAGCACTCCTTTTTCTCCACACCCTGACCAGCATTTATTATTGTTAGCATTCTTAATGTTTGCAATTCTGACTGATTTGAGATGAAATCTCAGGGACTTTCTGAAGTATGCATATAACTTTGGAATGGGGGTAGAAATCGTTATTAGAATAATTATAATCCAATGCTTTTCATTTTGTGAAGTGCTTTCATGTATCATGTATATTATTTCTTCACTAGTTTTTCTTATATGTTGCTTAGTACATCTGAGAGGTATTTTTCCCTCTTTTTCTTCTTCCTCTTCCTTCTCCTCCTCTTCTTTTTTTTTTTTTTTTTTTGTAATAGGTAAATCAGTTGAGGATGAGAGAGGATAAGCTATTCACCAAAGCTCACACACCTGGTGAATGATAAAATTAAGGCTCAAATCCAGGAGTCTTTAATTTGTAAATTTTATCAGATCCAAATGTAATTTAAATATATTCTGCTGAAAGGGAGAAAAATAGATGAGAAACAGAATTTTAGTGCTAGAAGTTTTAGAAATTAGCTTCAAGAATTGCAAACCATGAACCTTGCAGGACCAGGCAGGTATTATAAACATTGAAGCCACTGGCTCTAGACTAGAGTTTATTTGGGATGCATGATCTGAGAAGCAGGCAGGACAGGCTGGATTACACTGTAATGACAACAACTGCAAATCTTCACGACTTAGAATATGATCTACCCATTGTAGATCAACAAGAGAAGCTGTTCCATGTCTCCTTACTCCAGGGCCCAGACTACTCTTAATACTTCCCATTGTGAGATAGAGAATAGATGTGACAAATCACAAACTGACTCTTGAGGCTCCTCAGGATGAACACATACTCCCATTCACATTCTGGAGGTCAAAGCAATTCTCATGGTTATGCCTAATTTTTGAGTAAGAGCAGGCAGAGAAACAGAGAATATGCTATCCTTCCAAGAGGATTTATTGATCAGCTATTATAACTATTCACAGGCTCCCCTTTTAGACAATAAATATTTGATTCACTATCCTTTTTACACACAAAATACTAAGGGAGATAGTCCCAGAATCACATCTTTTCAAAGTATTAAGATAGAGGTGTTCATTCTCTTGGTGAAATGCAGAGATTCTACCTCATGCCCAGATGTGGTTTCTCTTGATCTGGATATCTAGGGACTAAAATGGTATTTTCCCCTCCATATATTCATCATACACAGACATAACAGAGACAGAAAATATGCAATGAACACTCCTGTTCAGAATGACGAATAGGAGTTGAACAGCAGGTACAGGTTTATAAATATGTGCTGAAATCCCACAGGGAAGACATTTATTTGCAAGGAGCACCTTCATTGGAAAAGAGATGTTCTTTGATGAGGCACTAGTTCCACTCCCTGAAAAGGACTTCCAAGGCCTTTGCTCTTTGTGGCCCTTGGTCCTGCTTTCTGGAAAGATCTCTTCAACTATCATCTTTATCTACATGCAGTATGGGCATGGAAAAAAATATCTCCCTGGACTCCGAGTAGCTTTCTCAGACCACTTTCTGGTCTCAGAAATTTCGAGGGCCCAAGGATGGCAGGTTTCTCTATTTAGTTTTGTTTTGGTTTTGGTTTTCCTGTTACGTTGAATGTGTGGAGGGTGCAGATGAGCTTTTATTTCATAGATCTCCAGATCAAAAGGGACTGCATCTGGAACTGAGGTCACAATTCCACACTTCACCCAGAAAGTGTGCATGAATAGCTTGATACTGTGAGAACATGAGATCCTGGAGCCAAATCCCTTTATGATAGGGAGAATGAATTTGTGTGATCATAGATGGTTTAGCATGTGCTGAAAGTTTCTTTGGCTGTATAACTCATATTATGAGTCAAGGATCTAAGAGAAACATAACCAATAAAGATGTGTATATATGAGAAAAATGATTTATTAAAGGAATTGGTTCACATGATATATGGAGGCTGAGAAGTTCCAAGATCTGCAGTTGGCAAGCTGGAGACTCCGAGAGCTAATGTTATCATTTCAACCCAATGCCAGCAGGTTCCAGACCTAGAAAAAACCCATTTCTCAGTTCAAGTCTAAAAGGACAAAAACACAAAAACACCAATGTCCTGGCTGACTGCAGTTAGGCAGGAACAGTTTCCTCTTATACAAGGGAAAGTCTTCTGTTCTAGTCAGGCCTTCAACTGACTGGATGAGGGCCACCTATACTGGGGATAGCGACATACTTTATTCAGTTTACAAATGTTAATGTCATCCAAAAACACCCCCACAACAAAAGAGTAAGGTTTGACCAAATATCTAGGCACTCCATGGCCCAGTCATGTTGCTGATATCGCCAGTTATCTGTGATGAATTCTGCTTCCCCACATGTTGAAGTTTGAATATTAGAGAAGCACACCAAGGCGAGCATATATAGCAGAGTTTATTTAAAAAGGGGTAACATAGACTTCTCCCAGGAGAGAGAAGGGGGCCAAAGCTGATATCCTAGTATCCTCAGAAGGGAGGTGTTCTGCCCTTTTTATGTGTCCTAGGCTTCCTTTGTTCTCCTGCCCTCGTGCCCTTTATCTTTCTCCTTCCTGTGAATGTGACTAGGCCCAGTTAGGCTTGGTAGGGTGGCCATAAGGTGAGAAATAGGTGGGCTGAAGGGGGAAGGGCAGGATGGTGCTGCCCAGGACACATTAATTCACAACTTTATAGCTCCCTGAAGGGAGGGGCAACTCCTGGGACAGGTTATATTAGCAACAGGTTGGATCAGGGGCAGGTTCTTGATAAGGGTGGAGGAAGGGCTCTGAAGGAATTAACATTTCAATCCTTCTGGGGACAGTCTCCAACTTCCCAGGACTCACTCAAAATCGGCCTGACTCCATCTGACCTGACTCAATTTACCTATCTATACTGACTGCCTGTCTAATCCTGGCCTCATCAGCACATGAAATTAACCATCACCCTAGGCTTATTTATATTTTAATCAGTACTATTTGAGATTCCTTTTCCGATTATATTTCTTACATTACGTACCTATTTGTGTGTATGTGTATATGCGTGTGCATGCGCATGCGCTTACTTTCTAAATTCCACGACTTTCACCCTTGCATTCTTCATTTATTTGTGGGTACCTGAGTTCAACAGGATTCAGTGGATAAGCCATTCTTGTCTCTTCTCTGAGCCATTTCATCCAACTGAGGGATTTGCTGGTACAACAACATTGCTTTAAAATATTTTAATCCAATCATACTTTTGATTTCATCCTTGCGATAAAACTGAGTCCTAACCAATCCTTGTTTTTCAAAGGCCTCTTTGGTTTTATGTTTCAGTTGTTGGAGTTAAAAAGCAATTGTTTCTTTCAAGCCCACAGATCCCTGAATTTTATAACTATTTCTATATCCTTTTTATTTCTTTTTTTCCCACTGGCCAATTATTTTTAGAGCTCATCTCTCCCATGCAATAGCTCAGTACTAACATTCTGATGTCTGCCTTTCTCCTCCGGTTACTGCAGATCACATTTTTACCAAGCATTTGCTACTGAATAACATAGACAATCACCTCTTTACCTTTGATATCAGTTTCTTTACCACTTGCCAAATGTCCACCAGGAAAACGTGGTCTATAATCATTTATGATTGTTGTTGGTGGGTTTTTGTTTGGTTGGTTTTGGTGGTTGTTGTCAAATGGAACTCACTTTTAGGACCAATTTCTATAGTAGTTAGGATAGAATAGGTTATGCTGTTGTAACAAAAAACCTCCACAATTTTAGACACTTGTAACAATACAGAGATATTTTCTACTAATGCTGTATATTTGCTATTGGTTGGCTATAGACTCTGTTCCAAATTCTTCACACTTGGACCCAGGCTAATGAACCAAAAGCACCCTATATCTCAGACGTTGTCACCTACTACCACAGAGGGATAACAAGAATGTGTTGAATTGTGCACTTGCAGTCAACACTCTCTTGTAGGTTCAATTGGCCAAAGCAACTCACACATACAAATAAATTCAGGGGAGTTGATAATTAAAGTCTAAAAATCTAATTATGTTCCAAAGAAGTGTAAATAGAAATATATTTGGCTAACAGTATTGCCTACCATCCCCTTCCTAAATACTTATGTAATCTAGACTTTTCAAATAAAATTACTCTTCAGTTTGGGTGTGCTCTGACAGTTTTAATTTCTCATTTATTTGCATTTGAACAGATAATCCTTGAAAGGAGATTTACTCCTTGAAGATCAATACAAAGAAAATCAGTAAGTGGGACTCAGAATCTTATCTTCATGAAATTGCACAGAGCAGTATGCTTAGGAGAAAGAGCCCTGGGTTTGCTTTTATTGTGAACAGTGTTCAAGTCTCAACTGCACAACTACATTTCTGAGATAATAAACTTAAATCGATTCACCTCTCTGAATTTCATGCTCTTTGTTTGCCAAATAGAAATAATGTTAGAACTTCTTTCCTATATGACTTGTGAAGATAAACTTCAAACATTTATTAAAGGTGCTTCAACAATTCAGTCATTAGATTGACATTTATTGCTGGAATATGTAAAAGTCCTTCAACGATTCTATTGTTAGACTGAAAGTTATTGCTAGAGTATGTCATTTTGTAAGACGAGTCTTGTCTTGTTACTTGAGCTTACACTCTCAAGAACTCCCAAGGAACAGGTGATTGCTCCCGTTGTGTGTGCTTCAGAAATCTCACTATGTGAAAGTAACACACTCTCCGACATAAAGAGAGATGCAGATAGCCAAGCTACAAGGCAGGGTTGTTGTTTTTGTTGTTGTTTGTTTGTTTGTTTGTTTGTTTTGTGATCAATGGTAAAGGCTCAGTGTGAAGTCAAACATTTGCTTGAGGAGAGAAACCAGAAAACAAATTGCCAATTGGAGACAGTCCTTTACTGTGGCCCAGTGAAAGGATCTCCAAAAATATTCTCTGAGGGCCACCTTTTGGTTTGCCTGAAGTGTGCTATGAAAACTACCAATGAAGATTATGGATCCTGGTACTGGACGGGAGGGACTAACATGAAATGATCCTGGGTTTCATTTTGATCCCTCCTGAAAACTTAAGATTTTTAAAGTTCAATACACTTTCTTTTGAAATTAACTGACTGCTTCTGTCTATCATAAACAGTGATGCTCAAGCTCTGGAAATGTACTATTGAGTGCAGGAGCATGTAAGAAAACTATGATCTCAAGATCTAGCATTTGGAATTCAAGATTTTGATTCTGGATCTAGGGATTGGACCTGGAAAGCTGCATACAGATAGACTGTGATTTCAGAAATTCTCGACTAGCAAACCCTAATTGCCAACTAACTCCAATCACCTGTCAAGTTTTAAAAATAGAACTGTCTGGGATTCACCCTGGACCAAGTATTCAAGAGTCTTTGAAGGTGGGGACCAGTGTGTGTGTATGGCAGCTAATGCTCTGTTGGGGTTTAAAACCATTTGAAGGAAGCCATATCATTGATGTGAAAGATATTGGAAAGCCTAGGTTTCCTTTGATTTAATTACCGTAGAACATTAGAGTAGAATGTATCCAACAAGTTTCAGGGTTTTCAACATAGAATATCCACATTGTCTTAAGTGCATAATTAAGTCAAGAATGGAAATTTCTAGCCCATACTCTGGGAAAGAAAGGGTACAGAGCGAAGAGCCCCTCTCAGTTAAGAGCTTCCCTCTGCCTTCCATTATTTTTCTCCACAAACTTTATTTTTAAATTATGTTGAGCAACTTTAAAAAGCAAGGCATGTTAAAAAAGGAACGATGAGGTTCCTGTGTGGGAGAGGGTGGAGGGAGGAAACTGGGGATTTAACCCAGGGGTGCTCTACCACTGAGCTACACCCATAGTCTTTTTTATTTTAAGACAGAGTCTGACTGAATTGCGCAGGCTGGTCTTGTACTTGCAATCATCCTGCTTCAGTCTCCCAAGTCACTGGGATTACTGGCATGCACCACTACACCCAGTAAGGTTCTTATTCTTGTATTGCAAGTAGAAAGACAGAGGCCCAGAAAGGCAAGATTTGACAAGGAAGTGAGGAGAGGCAGGATTTGTATTCAGATCTGACTGACTGCAAAGCACAACCTCTTGGTGTTTATTTTAAAATGCATTCACTTATTATCAAATATTTTAGTAAGTGTAACATCAAATATACACGTAAGTGTAACGTTTTACATTTTGAACATTTTACATAATGAACACTTGTGTACAGGATACTTTGCTTGCTTAAGAAATACAACGTTAAGACAGTTGCAATCCTTTCAAGTAGCCATCTAATGGCATGCCCAACTCTTCAGAGTTGACATCAGTAGACCTGGACCTGCGATGACCCTTCAGAGTTGTTGCAGTTGAATTAGAAGTCCAAGCTTTTGTCCTCCAGCCTTGGCTAGTCTTTGAATAGGAGCTACCTCCTAGAAAGAGAGGGAAAACTCTCCAGTGAAGTAGCTCTACTTGTCCAGGAGGATTCAGTATGGGTCATAAAAAACTAACAATTCTGACAACTGGGTAAATAATGCATTAGTCATTTTTAAAAATAAATTTTATCATGTGTATTTAAGATATACACATGATATTATTAAGATGCATATAGAGTGAAAGGGTTAGTATAATGGAACAAATTAACATATCTGTCATCTCATGTAGTGATCCAATTTCTCCCATGTAGCAAGAGCACCCATAATCTATTTGTTTAGCAAAGTTTAACTATAATATGCCATCATCAACTATAGTCCACATGCTGTTCATTAGATCGCTGGACTTGTTCATCCTACATATCTATTTTGTTTTCTTTTGTTTTCAATACTGGAAATTAAACCCAGGGCCTCAGGCATGCTAGGCAGACACTCTACTTCTGAGCTACATTCCAGCCTTCTGCTTTACTGTTTTATCCTTTGACCTACATCTCCCTCCACCCTGGCCTGTGGTAATCCCCCTTTCATTCTCTCTTTTTAGTGGAGCTCTTCTTTTTTCTTTTTATTCCACATATAAATATGATGATGTAATATTTTTGCTTTTTATATTTGGTTTATTTCACTTAACTTAATAGCCTCTGGGACCATCCACGTTATGATAAACACAGGGTCTCCTTCGTTAAGGTCAAGTAACATTCCATTGTGTAAGTCTATACATTTTCTTTATCCATTCATCTATTGCAGGGTGATCAGGTTGTTTCTATATCTTGACTATTGTGAATAAAACTGCAATAAACTTTCGAGTGCAGGCACCATTATAAGGTGGTGACTTCATCTATTTGGCATGTTATAAGCAGAAGAGAGATTGCTAGGTCATTTGTAATTCTACATTTAAATTATTTAGGAACTTCCATACTGTTTTCCCTAATGGCTGTACTAGTGCTTTAGTTTTGATTGGAGTCTCTGGGAGATAAATCACAGCATCTGATACAAATGTTAATGAAAATATTTGCTAAATTTCTGGCTCAAGTGTGTATTTAGGTTTATAAAATAATTTGAATTTGATATAAATTGAATTGATTTGATTTCTATTGTTCTAAATCTGTCAATTCCCAGATCTAGTATCCAAATTATAAATGGCTTAATGCAGAATGAATTCTGTCAAAATCACGTTATGTACATACATAAATATACCACAGGCAACATCACCTTTATGCATAAGTAAAAAGAACCAACCAAATATAAATAGATCAGTGTAAAAATGTCTAATAGAGTGGAGGAAGAACAATGGGAGAGGGGAGGGAGGATGAGAGGGAAAAGGGGAGGGAAAAGGGGGATGATAAACTGAAATCAATTTCCATGCATATATGAGTTTGTCGGGATGAATCCAACTACTATGTATAACCATAATTCTCTAAAAGAAAAAAGTTATAAATGCCTTGTAGAAGACACTATGATGTTCCATCCACCTACCACCCCCCCTTTTCCCCCTATTTTCTGAAAGTATTTCATCCTTGAATGTTTGGAAAAACTCACCAATAAAGCTGCCTGAAGGCATAATTTTGTATTATATCCTTTTTATCTAAATTATTGCATTGCTTCTATTATTATTTTGCTAACTTGTTAGGATGCTTTTAAAAATTATATGTCAATCCTCTTTTTTTCCTAAGTTAATAATATTGTTTAATCTAAGCATGTGAGGATACATTGGTCTTTGAAAACATGCATTTGTACATGTCAATTTGCAATGCCTTATTTACAGTGTCACTCTGTTTCACTTTCCATTTTTCTATTGTGAATTCCTTCTTGATCCATGGATTTATATTTGTTTTTAAAATTTTTGATCTATTTTTGAGGCATTGTTTAGTTTTTTTATTTTTAATTTAACTTCATTTTGTTTAGCAAATATGATCTGTACAAAACTGATATTTTGCTATTAGTTGATATTTTTCTATTAGAATCTCAACCAATCTTTCATCAATATCTCATGCAGAATAAAATTGTGGTAATGCTCCATAAGTGCTCCAATTTATCTACACAAAAGGTTTTGTACATGTATCTATGATATCAGGTTCATTGTGTAGTTCAGTCCTTTTATGTCCTTGGTATTGGTTTGTTCCTCTGATGTAAACTTTACTGGGAGAGATATGTTTAAAAAATCATAATTTGTCATTCATTTTTATCATACTTTTAAAATTTTCTCTTTTTTGCTCTGTTATTAGGTGTCTATATGTTTATAACTAGTTTTCTCCTTAGTAGAATAAAATGTCAACATTATGTAAAAAATTTGTATCTCCAATAAATTTTGCTGCCTTAAAACTTAATTTTTTTCTGATATTAATATAGTGATACCAGATTCCTTTTCTCTATAATTACCATTTTCTATCTCTTTATATTTTGGATATGTGTCATGTAATCATAAGACATACCTTTAGAGCTCCATTTTGCATAACCTTAATCTCTTAAAAGGGATAATTTATTTACTTCTACCTGTTGCCATTTCTATATGCATACATATTTGAATTTCCCATATTGTCAAGCTTACAATTTTACTCTGACATTTTTGCAGTTTCTCCATTCTTTCAATTTTTATTCAAAAAATTTCATCTACATCTTCCTAAAGTTCTTTCATATATTTACATTCATTCAGTGATTATGCTTAAAGTTAAACATCCATCCTGTATTCATCAGGATAAAATAAGCTCTGCTCCAGCATAGACAAGCTTTAATTTAGGGGTTTCATTCACCAAAACCATTGCTTGCTGATGCCTGGACTATTGCAAGTAGTTTTCAATAATCCTGCCTTCTAGGAGGACCTCATCTTCTCCACCAAGATAGAGAAGGAGAGTGTCCTGGAAGTGGCTTTTCAGTGCCTTAGCCTTGAAGGGTTTAATATGTATTGCTTTCTCTCATTAATCAAATTGCATGGCCTTCCAAACTGCATAGCATCCAAATTCTATTCTCTGTACATCCTTATCTATGTATAATTTTTAGTTCTTATAGCTCATTTTGTCTAAGAAAAATACCTGAATCTACATCTCTCCTTTCTCTTTGTGCTCGAAAGATATTCTCTATTTTTTTCCCAGCCAAATTTTTCAGCAAGCTATTCTTCCTCAAAACATACTTATCTGTCAGCAAAGAGCTTTGATTTCTGTGGTGTTGATCTTCAGCACAGACACAGGTGAATTAAAAAAATAAATAAATAAAAATAAAAGAGTGCACGCTAGTGCATTGTAGCTGCCAGGGTTTTTGCTCCTTTTCTGTGAAAGCAGAGATTCATCTCCCTCCCTTGGCTTGGCATCAGATTCAACCTCAGCAGGCTTTATTATTCAAAAATACATAATGCCTCCTTACATTACTAGAAGCCTGTTTGGAGAAAAACAGACATCTTTAACTCACTAGTTCCCTCTCAGCCCCATGTAGCTTTCTCCACTGGTGGCCACTGAGACTCAGCAGGGCTCCCAAGGCCCCAGACTGCCTTTATCAGTGTCTGAGGAGCTTCTCTGGGCACCTGCAACCAGGTATGCTGCGGCACCTTTGTGAGGTGCACTGATAACAATAGCATCTCAATGGGTAAATTTCTTTTAGTGGGAAGCCAAGAGTGCCACAGGGATTTCCGTTGCCTCACTAAAGTTAGCAACATGAGACTGGATGGGCTGGAAAAGCAGATCATGGCCAAAAGGAAAACTGTAAGCATGTGAACAGGCATAGAAAAAAATATAAAGAATGTCCGTCTGTCCAACACTCTCCATACCCTACTTCACTCTCTTCCCTAAGATCTGTCTAACTACAGGGATTCCAAAATGGAGGAGAACACCAATTAAAATTTTTTGAGTCCGTCCTCCTTGTAGAAAGAGGTCAACTGATTAAAAATTATTACACGGGGATCTGTCCAAAGTCCTTTCTGGACCTCTGAACCCAGCAGTTTTTATTTTTTTGGTTTTTGGTTTTTTTGTACCAGGGATTGAACCCAGTGGCGCTTAACCACTGAGACCCATCCCCAGCCCTTTTTTATATTTTATTAGAGACAGGGTCTCCCTGGTTGCTTAGAGCCTCAATAAATTGCTGAAGCTGGCTTTGAACTCACAATCCTCCTGTCTCAGCCTCTGGAGCCACTGGGAGAGACTAATGAGTGAAGTGCCATTATTCAAAAGAAGTTAAGGCTCAAGCACTTGAAGGAACAGGCAGCTATTAATCTTTAAAGTCAAAATTTGAATTTAAACTTGTTGACTCTAAAATATTTGTGTGTGTGTGTGTGTGTTTTTTTTTTTTTTTTCTGATTCACCAAACTGCCCTTGAGGGATATGTGCACAGTTAAACACAGGGCAGGTTGAAGGCCACAGTTCAAGGAGAGATTAGTGTCCACAGGTCTTGTTCAGCACACTTGAGGCCAGAGGACTGGCACAGGCCCATCTCACATGTTCAGTCCGCACACTTGACCTCCACTGTTGCAATGAAGATGAGCAGTCCAGGACAAAATGAGTTATCTAAGAGTAAAGAATGCCTGGTAAGTTTTTCCCAAACAGAAGCTAAGCAGGAGATTGATTTTTTTCTGTGTAGTGCTCAAGAGTTTAGTTGGTGAATGTAGTGACACAGAGAATGAGATGCTAGGTAACAGGCAGACTCTACATTAGGAAAAAAAAAAAAAGAGTGTATAGAATTTCAGCAATGCATGCATTATTGTTTCTAGTGGCACTCACAATCAGAAATAGTGAAGGCTGTAAAAATGCATTGGATGAAACTCACGCTTTAACAATTGCACACTCAAGGAACTGAAAACATTTTATAATAGGTCTCGTTTTCCTGCTAAATGGAAGGGAAGAGTCCACTGGCTGGGACCCAGGAACACACCAGAGGATGATGCAACATCATACATCAGTACAGGAAGGGAGTTGGGTATTTTGTTGTGTCTGGGATTAGACCAGATGCCTTCTTTGAGCAACTTTCAAGTAAGTTGCATAAAATCATGTGTTACCTAATTGTTTAATGCCTACCTGAGCTATGCCTGAGTGATACAGCAGTCAAGAATGATGTGCTACACTAAATAATGCCTCCAAAAATATCTGGGCTCTAAAATCAATTTTGACTATGTTATATTGCATGGCAAACAGAGCTTTACAAATCTGGTATCTCTTCTTACAAATACACCAGTTCCCTCAGCTAAGGTGAAAGGAGAGTGAGAAAGCAAGAGACAGGTGAGCAAGAAATGAAGGACTGAGATCAGGCAGAGATCCACAGGAAAGTTTATTTGTCAAAGCTGACAAATCAGGGCCATCTCTCTATAGGAGAGAGAGGCCTCAAGATATTCCGGGTGTTCAGCTTTTGTGGGGTAGAGGTTTGGAATTGTAGCTATGGCACTATGGGATAGGCTCGGGGTGCTTGCATCAGAGCTAGGCGGGTGAGAGTAGCATGGGATTGGTTTAGGTTGATGGCACTATGGGGCTTTCCATACTAAAGGAGTCATGTCCTTCTGGGATTAGTTTAGGTTATGGTACCATGGGGTAGGTCACTAATGGGGATGGGGGGAGTTCGGTAAGAAGAAGTACAGGAAGCAAAACTTATCTCATAAGATGGTGGTTAACATTTAAGATGGCTGCTCTAATGTTAAATCAAAACCCTATATAAGGAACCTATTCTTATAACCTCACTTAATTTTAATAACCTCCTTAAAATCCCTGTCTTTTAAATACAATTAGATTGGACCTTCAAAATTCAAATTTGGGGGGAGGGGGACACAGTGCAGTCCATGGACCAGGTGGGTCCCATCTAATCACATGAACCCTTAATGATAGAGATGCTTCCCTGAATGAAGCCAGAGGAAAAAAGGTAGAAGCATCAGTGGACAAGATTTGAAGGAAAATTGGGACTCAGCCTACTGTTGCTGGCTTTGAGGATGGAGGTGGCCACAAGCCAGGGAATGCAGGGAGCCTTCAGAAGTTAAAAACAATCCTGGCCAGCAACCAACAAGTAAAAGGGAACCCAGTCCTACAAACACAGGAAACAGGAAACGGATTCTACCAATAACCTGAATGAGCCTGGAGGCAGATTCTTTCCCAGGGCCTCCAGACAGGAACACTGTCCTGTTAGTAACCTTGATTTCAGCTTGTGAGACTCAGAGCATCTGGTGGGTAGAGCAGGCCAAGCATGTGCAAGGCCCTGGGTAAAATCATCAGTCACACACACACACACACACACACACACACACACACACACACACGTATCAGAGAAACCAGCTGAACTTGCTGGATTTTTGACACTCAGAACTGTGAGATAAATTTGCAACATTATGTCAACTTTTTATAGCAGCAACAGAAAAATAACACCTATATGATCTCTTCCCTCCTGTAGCTTTATATTTTAGTGGGCCATATAAAAATAAAGTAAGATGATAAATGAGGAAAAGAATTGCCAAGTGTAGAATAATTGCTGGGTGAGAAGTAGGGAGGCAGATGGCATAGGAGACCTAGGCTGAAGAGCTGTTGGTGACAGCGATATTTCAGGCGACCAAAAAAGGAAAGAAGGAGCTGGCTGTTCAAAGACACAAAACAAGAGACTCCATGCCGAGGGAATAGACACACAGAGGTCTTGAGCTGAGAAAGAACCAGGGGTGTTCAAGAAACTGAAAGATGACCAGTAGTGTTAAGTATAGCAAAGGGCAGAATTTAGAAGAATGGGGTTGCAAAGATAGACTGAGTGGGGAGCGGGCGGTGTTTTATAGAACATGATTAGAAATCGTGGTTTTATTCTAAGAGCAGTGGGAAATCTTTGTAAGCTTTTAAGCAGAAAAAAAAAAACTGCTATCAAGGTGGAATTCTGAAACGGAAAAATGACATTAGTCAAAAAACCTAGAGAAATTCAAAAAAATGTCCTTAGTTCAGTCAATAGTACTGTACCAGTGTTAATTTCTTAGTGTTGTTAATTGTGCCACAGTTATGTAAGATGCTAACCTTAGAAGAAACCCAGGGAAGGGTTTATGGGAGCTCTCTGTACTATCTTTGCACTCTTCTGTAAATCTAATGTTATTTCAAAATAAGAAGTCCAAATGGGGGAAAAAAATGTCATGACCTACTTTTTCATTTAAGAAGCTTATTCTTCTCAGTTGGAGAGTGAGTCGTAGAGGGATAAGAACGAGAACGTGAATAGCAGTTAAGAGATGAATTCAGAAATCCATTCGAAAGAGAGCGAAGCGGAGAACCTGCTAAGAGGCAAGTTCACAATCACCTTCTGAAACCGACTCCCCAGGACTTGGCAGAGAGCATGCAAATGTGAGCTGGCATCCATTCCTTGCTGGGGGTGAGGGATGGGAGGTAAGCAGTGAAGAAATGGGAGAAATTCAGCCTACATTTCTGTCCTAAAACATTGCCATAGTGGTCTAATACTGATGCGAAGATTGCAGTGTGGGAAGAAAGAAATGGATTTTTAAGATCAACAGGCCTCCTAATGAAGATATTAAGTCTACTGGAATTTAGGGGCCAGGTCTGAGCTGAAGATGTTTGTTAGATAGCTGCAAGCAGAAACAAGACACTAAATTGCTGCTCCCTTGTGGTAGCAGTTAAGAGACAATTACTTATAAACAACCAGGAGAGGCAATGTCCAGAAAAGAACCTCACAAGGAAAGAAACAGCAGACTGGTGCACCAAGGGATAGAAAGAGTGCCCACTGGAAAGAGATGCTTTTGAATTTTTCACTGGGCTTATTTCTTGATAGTTATTATCATAAGTCCCATGAAACCACAGCTCTGCTTGACAGACCAAGAAAAGAATTTCTGTCTATGCTTGAACCAGAGTAGGAAGGGGAGGAGGATTGGCAGGTGAAACAAAATTACAGACCATCCATGGGAGGGAAAAACTCTGGGAACAGAAATTTTGTCAATATTTTGAACCAAGGGTTTCTCTTGATCACTTCAGATAGAGATTTTATATCTATATCTATTTTATATATGTTGTATAAACACACACAATACACACACTTTTATACACACACATACACATACACATTTATATCTTTATCTGTCTATGTAAAACAAGCGAATCATTTCTTCATATAAGACACTCAAGCATTGGAAGTTATAATAACTGAAAATCATTGCTGAATTTCTCACTACAAAGTTCACAAAGGACTTTCTGGTTAGGATATTTGAATTTAGAATGCAAGAAATATTATTTAATTTCCCCCAAATTGAGGTGCTAAGATTGGATGTTTCTTAATGAAGCACTGAAGAGATATCAACTAGGATGCCAGATAAGGCAGATAAAGTTCCATACTTAACATATTTATGATGTATCTAAGCCAAGAGTGACAGAGAATCGCCTTCATTATCTCTGTTCTTAAAATTCTTACATCAAACTTCATTGGTCCTTTCTCCAGACACATACACACACACACACACACACACACACACACACACACACACTCTCTCTCTCTCTCTCTCTCTCTCTCTCTCTCTCTCTCTTTCTCTCTCTCCCCCATATACATTATGAGAACTGAGGTTTTAATTAGAACCTAATCTAGAGTTTGAGACAAAACTTGGACCACAATCTCAGTGTCATTTGTATATACTGAAAAACTGAATTTTTCAGGGTCATCTGAAGTTCAGGGTCATCTGAACTTCTTGGTTAGGTTATTCAGTTGGTATAACAGGTACACAGTCCTTTTCAGTAATTAAAAAAACTGTCTAGTGTTTATGTTGCTTATGTTAGCCAGCTTTTCATCACTGACATAAACAACCTAAAGGTGTCAGATTTATTTCGGCTCATGGTTTCAAAGATCACCATACATGGTTGGCTGGCTCCAGTACTCTGGACCTGAGGCAAGGCAGAACATTTAGTGAAGGGAAGCTGTTCAGCTCGTGGCAGCCGAGAAGCAGATGGGGCAGGGGAGAGGAAGGAACCAGGGATAAGGTAGACCCTTCCAGATCATGTCTCAAGGACCTAATCTTTCCAACTAGGCCCACCAACTAGATTTTTTCCCACCTCCCAATAACAACATCAGGTTATGAGTCCATCAATGGATTAATCCACTGTGGATGTCAGAGTCCTCCTGAGCCAATCATTTCCACCCATAAACAGAGCTGCACTGGGAACCACGCCTTTAACACATGAGCCTTTGGGAAACATTCCAGATCTAAACCATAATTGTTGCATAATATAAAATGCAACCAATAATATCTATTTAGGAATAATAAATAAATATATTATTATTAGAAGAATGATTGGATTGGATTGGAATAAATTCAAATCTGTTTTCCAAATGGAACAGTTTTTCCAAGTAAATTTATGTTTATTCCATTTGATTTGGAGCTACAAGACAGGAGGCCCCTTACCACACAAATTCCCTTGTTTTCATTTGAATCTACTGAATAAAGTAGGACCTAAAAATGTTAGAGTACAACATGCACCCGTGAGTCTATGAGTTTGTACCTGACTTGGCCCTTGCTATGGGGTGCTGGGCTCTGTGTAACAGAGCTAGCCATGCTCACATTTCCCAGTCCTCTCCTGTGGCTGTTGCTGTCCCCTGTAGTCCACTTCCCTTTTCCCCTGAGCATAGTCAAGCTTTCCATTGCCAGGCATGTGCCCAACCCCAACCATCTGCTATTCCAGGCATCATGATCCTCCTTCACTGTTGACCTCAGCCCTGTGGGCAGAAACCAGTGCCCAGGCTTAGACTGCCTTTCATAAGGTAGTTACTTCATTGCTGCAGTCCAAATGGAGAGAGAAAAAAAAAGAATGAAAAAAAGAGAAAAATCTCTTTATTAGCGAGGGAGTTGTTGGCGCTACATGCTGAGTCCATTGAGAAGAACTCCCAGACCAAGTTGACCCTTCAAGGAAAGAGCGAAGACATCCCATGAAGCAATTGTTCAAACCATTTAGTGGAACTCTATTTTTTAAGGGAATCACCTGGTGGTTGACATCACTTCCTTGCTTAAAAGCACTATCGTTTTCTGTTTTAACTCGGTAATCTTTTTGTAGGCTGAACCCCTGCTGAATTCTTCAGACGTACACCACTCACCCCAGCACACCCTCCCTGGCAGTGGGTAAATGGCAAATAAAAAGGTTCTCTCCACCAAGTCAATTGACGAGGGCAGGTGGCAGGGTACCCAAGGATGCTTTTGCTCTCCATGCTGCTTAATGTCTCCAGGATCAAACACAAAGATCATGGGAGGAACAGGTGATCAGCGGGCAACAATAGATGACTGTAGTAGGTTCTGGATGAGTTGTGCAACTCAGACAAAATGGATGGCCCCATTTAAAATGACTTCAGAAGTATCAAAGGAGGTCTCTGTAGTTACCGTACGAGCCTTCAGACTCGAACATTATTTTCCAACCCTGCTGGTGCTACTATTGAGAGTGAGAAGGAAATATGAAAACGGCTTTCTCATCACTCAGATTTCTTACCCATATGCTTTTTCCATAGAGAAACATAAGCTTTGTATGTAGGGTTTGGAATGAGGCTGAGACAGTATATCCTCATTCATATAAATGTTTGGGGGGCACAAGAAAGTAGGCGTGTTGTGTCCAGCAGGTTTTCATCAAGGAAAAAAAAAATCACATCTTTTTTCCATTACTCACCAAGAATGTTGTGACCCCACTACCCCACAGTTACCCCTAGAGAAGCAGTAATTAACATTCTGGAATTATTTGTCAATTAATTTTATTCTGCAGTGGGAATACAAACAGATCTCTATACAAAATATTTGACTTTTATAATAGCCAAAATAAAACAAAAATTCCCTCCAAAATATTCCATGCAAACATTTTCTTTATTTTTACTCATCTTTGAAGTACTGGTATTATTAAATAATATCATTAAAAAAAATCAGAAAGCACAGGGGCATCAAGGGAAGAGTCTGTCTCTTTCCCACCCTAAATCCTCAATCTCCTCATCTTCTCTCCCAGGAAGAACCGTGTGCCTTGTTTTCAATGCAGCCTTCCAGAGATAGACTGTACATTTATAATGATTTTTATATATCTACATGTTTTCACATATTTATCCTTTTTTCATTTTTAGCACAAATGAGGACCTACTACTCATGCTGTTTTGTTTCTTTCTCTTTCCTTTTACCTCTTTCTCAGGAATATTTATGTAAAGGCAGATATATATATACACACACACATATATATATATATATATGTATTATATAGAGTAAACATTTATGTTAAGATGTGTATATGTATATATTTTATGTATTATATGTATATAAATGTTTATGTGAAGGTATATATACATACATATATATATATATATATATATATATATATATATATATATATATATATATGTAAGTGTGTGTGTATATCTATTCCATTCTTCTTAATAATCATGTCTCATTCCATAATATGTACATTTCAAAATTTACTTATTCTATCTGCTATTCATTAATATGTACATAGTTTTCTAATTTTTTGCTATTATAAACAATGCAAATGTTAATGTTCTTACATGTTCAAATGTATCTGTAAAATACATTTTGCAAATGAAAAATGTTAGGGAGAAATTTGTGTATGTTTTGACATATATTAGTGAATTGCTTTCCCAACTCTTGATACCAGTATAAACTATCACAAATAATGTATGTTATTACCCCATACAGTTGTCAAAACATGTATGTTATGGTTTAGATATGAGGTGTCCCCTGAAACCTCACGTGTGAGACAATGCAAGAAAGCTTGGAAGTGAAGTGATTGGGTTATGAGAGTTTTAATCTAATCAGTGTATTAATCCTTTGATGGGGATTAACTGTATAATAACTGTAGGCAGGTGGGGTATGGATGGAGGAGCTGGGTTATTGGGGCATGTCTTTGAGGTATGTAATATTTTGTCCTTGTTGAGTGGAGATATCTCTCTCTCTCTCTCTCTCTCTCTCTCTCTCTCTCTCTCTCTCTCTCCTGAGCTACTTTCCTCCACCATACTATTCTGCCATGATGTTCTATCACACCTCAGGCCCAGAGCAACAGAGTAGACCATCTATGGACTGATACCTCTGAAACTGTGAGCCCCAAAATGAACATTTTCCTCCTTAAAATTGTTCTTGTCAGATCTTTTGGTCACAGCAGTGTAAAACTTCTCTGAAATAATGTGCATCTAAGCTTAACCTCCTTTGTCCATATAAGGCCTGTAAAAAATGCTATTTATATTTACATATGCCTTACATTAATTATAAATGAGGTTGTGTTGGTTTCCATGCATGTCTCTTTGTGTGTGTGTGTGTGTGTGTGTGTGTGTGTGTGTGTATGAATTAACATGTTTTTTTCATTTATTTGAAATAGTGCCTGCATATTATATTGAGTTATATGCAATTACCACTTTCATTGGTCAGGAAGAATTAAAAATAAGTTATTTTATGTGGTATAACTGAGGATATATATGGATAGATAAGTGTATCCAAAATGTAATTAATATGGCTTAAAATGCATAATGAGATGACTTCTTGCTCTTTTTCAGGAATATCTTGACTGCTCTTCCATCTAATTTTTACATATGAACATATACTAATATCATTTTTTCTAAGCAAATTAATATTGGCATTTTAAAATGTCTATTAAGTTACATTTATACTTTAATTTAGAGATAATATTCTAATAGGACTAAATTTTCCTAACCTCTTCTTCTGGGATACAAAAATTTAATCTTGTAAAACTAACAGATCATTGGTATCTCTCAGTAGACAATTTTTCTTTCATATAAGTCTTGTGCATTTTGTCAATTTTATTCCTAGATATTTTACAAATATTAAGACCATTATAATAAGATATTTTTCTTCTATTTTCTAATTTTAGGTCTCAGAAAATATACATTTTTATTATTGATTTTATAATCTAATATGTAATTAAATTTTCCCCTTAATAATTTTGATTTCATTTAATTGATCTTCCAAATATATAATCATTTCATCTGCATATTACCATATTTTTATAATTTTCTTTCTTATATCTAATTACATCAATTTGTATTTCCAAACCTAATAGTCTATTGTTAAGCAAGAGTCTGCTTTTTGTTTAGAAAGAGAAAAAACTATTCTTCAATTTCTACTAAATTTGATTAAGAATTTTATGCAACAGTTCAGTTAAACTTTATCAAATACCATTATAGAATATCCTTCACTATAAGTAAAAGAATTATGTGACTTTTTACTATAGATTAATAGCTAATTTTATTAATATAATTACTAAAATATAAGTAATTAAAATTGAACCATCCTTGAATTCCTGATATAATTGCATTTATGGTGGTATAGTCTTCTCTCATATGTTGCTGAATACCAGTCCTAAAATACTTTTCTATTTCAATATTTGTAAGTAAAATTGGGCTTTAGCTTAACAGTGTAATATTATTGGTGCAATTTTGGTTTCAGAGAAAGAAAATTGAAAGTTCCCATCTTTCTCAAGCACTAGGATGCTCTAGAATAATTTAGAGAACATTTGAGAAGTTCAGTCTTTAAAGATGAGCACAATTTCCCTGTAAAGTTGTATGGGTTTAGTGTTTTGATTGGGACTAAGGGAGAAAATCTCTTTGGCAAAATTTTTTTTCTTTATTCTAACCAAATATTTTATTTCTTCTTAATTAATTTATCATTGTATCATAATCTTTCTTTCTATATAATTTTAAATTATTTTATATTTTCCCAGCTTTTCAATAAAATAGGTCCTTGAGAATAAAACATAATAACATTGCAAATGTATTTTAATGGATTATTTTTAAAAACATTCAAGATAATTATCACTTTTGAACAAATATCTTTAGATTTATTTGTGCAACTTTTTTAGTTCCTAGAAATTAGTGATGGGCAAAATCAAGAGACAGAGAAATTAATTTTGTGAGTGTATGTTTTATATATAATATATGTATAAGAGAGCTTCTGACATAACTAATTGTAATTTATTATTGTATATTTGCATGAAATTTTAAAGTATATTGTTGTTTTATTATTTACAGTTGAAGCAATTCTGAAACAAATGTAATTTTCTTAATTTTTCAAAGTTAATGAAAGTTGAAATAGGACTAGAGAACATGTCTCAAAATTCTAAAATTATTTTCATTCTATTATATCCCTTTCTTTCCTCAAACAGCATAAAGTGTATATGAATAATTTTAACTTTATAAATATCATTTAAATATATCTGATCACTTTTTAGTAAGGATTCTTAAAATAAAAAAATACTGTCAATAAGTCAAGAGAATTTTTAAAAATTTCTCTTCAACATATCTATTCAATATAAGTAACTACATTTAAAAACTAATTTGTATAAACTATAATTAAGATAGGATCTATGATAAGTGATCCCATTCTCTATGATATACAAAAGAAATTCTTACAACTTTCGTCTTAATCTATTTAAGATGCTATTCTAAAATACCACAAACAGGAAAGCTTACAAACAACAGTGAGTTGCTTCTCACAGTTCTAGAGATTGGGAATTCAAGATCAAGGCAGATTTGGTGTCTAGTGAGGGCCCACTTTCTGGCTTATGGACAGAGCTATCTCGCTGTGTCCTAACAGGATGGGAAGGATGGGTGGTCTCTCTTAGGACTCTTCCATAAGGCATTAATTCCATCTGAGTATTCCACCATCATGACTCAGTCACTCTCCAAATTTTCCATGACCTAGGGGATTAGGATCCCGACATATTAATACTATGTGGGGAGGGTAGAAACAGTCAGACCTACAGTAACTATCAAAAAAGAAATATATGAAACTACAGAAAAATGATAAAAGGTAATGTCACCTTGAGCTCTGTGGTTTGTTCAAGAGAAATATTAACAATGATCAGGAGTGGTTCTGATACATGCATAGAAGAGGTAAAACTTTAGTTGAGAACCTTCCTTAAATACAATAGCTTTTGATGACATTTCTGGATTGTGGAAATAACTTTTCAGTTTTCAAAGCAACTATGAACACATAGGTGTAGACAGGATATTTCAATGGTATAATATGAAAAAATAATTTTCTCCTGAATTATTTGGAATTTTAAGCAAAGAAAACTCTGTATTATGGGTGTCATTTGCATGATTATGGGCTATTAGATTCTGAATTAAATGGGCTATTAGACTTTGAACTGGGTTAGAAGTAGACATTGTTATCACAGACTCCTTTTTTAAAAAATATTTTATTTGTTTTAATTAGTTATACATGACAGTAGAATGTATTTCTGTACTTTGATATATCATATATAGTTGGGGTATAATTACTCATTTTTCTAATTATAATATTGTAGAATCACATCAGGTATATATATATATATATATATATATATATATATATATATATATATATATATATATATAATTTCTGTTTCATTCTACTGTCCTTCCTATCTCCATATCCCTTCCCTCCCCTCCTTCATTCCCCTCTACCTAATCTAAGATATCTAGTATTCCCTTGTACCCCCTCATTATTGTGAATTAGCATCTACATATTAGAGAAAACATTCAGACTTTGGTTTTTGGGGATTGGCTTATTTCACTTGGCATGATATTCTCCAACTCCACCCATTTATTGGCAAATGCCATAATTTCATTATTCCTTAAAGCTGAGAAAAATTCCAATAAATATATATACCACATTTTCTTTATCCATTCATCTTTTGAAGGACACTTAGGTTGTTTCCATAGCTTAGATATTGTGAATTGAGCTGCTATAAACATTGACATGGCTGCATGACTATAGTATGCTGATTTTAAGTCCTTTGGGTATAAACTGAAGAGTAGGATAGCTGCGTCAAATGGAGGTTCCATTCCAAGTTTTCTGAGGAATCTCCATACTGCTTCCTATAGTGCTTGCACCAATTTGCAGTCCCAATTCTTTGGGTAAGTAGATCCAGTCCCTTTTGTAGCCATTATAGGCAATCTGACTGGCTGATGTTGGATTAGGTAAAATAAGACAAAAATGTTCTAGATTTGGAGATATAGGGATCCCATAATTTCATGAGAACTGAGCAAAGAGCCATTCAAGCCTGAAGTAGTTTAAATGTTCATAAAAATTTTGTACATGTCAGCTTGCACCACCATCCTCTTAAGTACCCACATTTTATGAAGGCTGGGAAGTGTGAGTTGGTGGAAGAAAATTAACTCAAAAAGATTCTGATCCTGTGTTTCCAGGTCTTGGATCCTTTAATAGCCTTTAATATGCCACAGCTAGAAGTCTCTATGACCCATATCAAACATCAAAAGCCAGAATAATCAAAATGAGCCACAGATGAAGAATAAGCTGTTTCCATCATCATCTTCTCACCTGTATTTATCTAGGGCAATAAATTATATAGAAGCAGGAGAACATTACCAAAGACATTCTCCATTTTTCTATATACTCCATATACATTTCTCCATATACTTCCACTTTTCTATATTTTATCTATGGATAAAAATTATAAAGCTCAGGCAATTACAAATATTTTGTTTTAAGCCACTTCAGTCTGTGGAAGAGGATATATATTATTTCTGCCTGTGTTTTTTTTACCACTTTTTAAATAATATAAATTTCTGCCTGAATAATATTGTTCCTCAGGAGTGTGAACTTACCTGCTATGTCAGTCTTGGTTACTGTTTGGTGAACAGGGCAATAAATATTACCATGATTTTGCACTGAAGCCTGGTAGAGAAGGGGAGTCGTACACCATCAATGACAGCAGAAGTCATTGCATCCTTCCAGACTTTGGTCTCCTTGCCTGTGAAAAGAAAGAGGTGATCAAATTAACTTGGAGATCCATGACTGCCTGTTGCTCAGCTGCTTTCTGACTTATATCTCTTCTAGAACTGCAATCTTCCTGTGTATTATAAATGTCATGTCTGAAGAAGCTGAGAAAGAAGAATCTTTCCAGAGAATAACCAGGCTCAAGGGAATCTAGAGGAGGAAACAAAAATACCCATTATTTTGAACACAGACCCAAATGTTCACCAATAGTTTCACAACCTTCTTCCCCCAAAATAAAAAGTAATCTGTTCCCATTGTGTTTACCTCTTTCACTATGGAATAGAGGCAGAGACTAGATTCCATTCAGACTAGTATGAGTCTAGAGATTGCTTTTTACTTCCTCTCTAGACATCCACATGTGTGTGTGTGGTAGGAAAAAAAAAACACAACAACCACCTTATCTTTACTTCTATAGTCTGCATTTCTAAATATGAAATGCCCCCCTTTTATAATAAAATATAAAATACAATATTGAAAGAAAAGTGGCACAGGACTAATCACACACATACCTGGGATAAGAAGTGGGTTTATTCTCAGAAGCCTGAGGGACTGCTCTGCTCAGAGAAAGAGAGTAGCAGCAGCTCTCCCTTGAATGTTATCTTTTATAGGCTAGAATCACTTCCACCCATTAGGAGCAGGTTTAGTCTTGGCTGACATAGCAAGCATCCCCTGATTTTGTGAAAGGAACAGAGACAGGCAGTTTTCCTATCTCTCAGAAGGGAGAACAGGGAAAACAGCAGATCCCTTTGTCCTCTTAAGGAGAGAACAGGGAACCAACAGTCCTGAGGGTGGTAAGTTGTCTCCTATCTCACAGTGAGAGAACAGGGAGAGACTGGCACGTCTCCAGACCAGCAGGTTTTATCTTGGGCTAGTTTCTATTTCTTGAGAATAAGAACAGTATTCATAAAGTGGGGGTGGGGGAAAGGAAGGTTTCTGTGAGTGAGCCAACAAATATTAATTCAGTTTCACTCTCATAATAGGTCAACTGGAAAAATCCACTTTCATGACCAGGAATATTCTGTACTGCCATATGAAGAATTGTGAATGTACTCAGTATTTATTCTTAGAATCAACTGTGATCCATGAACTAGTTAGATAATGAATGTTAATGATAGGAAAGAAAAAGGATGTCAATGTTCATGATGCCACAGGAACTATATAGATAGGTGTAAAATGTGGTTTCTGTTACTTCCCATGGGGAGCTGTAAGTAAAATCGTGTCCAAGGGAAGGACAGTTTATTCATGAATAAGGTCACGGCCACAAGACGTGAGAGGGGAAAGCTCCCAGAATTGTATGGTTCTTAACTATTTCAGTGCTCAAATGTCACCACCTGTGACATGGCCATGAGTGATGAGATCCTGGCTTTTCTGTTTCTGTATTTTATTGGAAG
This sequence comes from Callospermophilus lateralis, assembly GCF_048772815.1. Taxonomy (NCBI): domain Eukaryota; kingdom Metazoa; phylum Chordata; class Mammalia; order Rodentia; family Sciuridae; genus Callospermophilus; species Callospermophilus lateralis. The sequence goes on along the minus strand of NC_135313.1, from coordinate 103,638,543 downwards.
CAATGAAAGACACATTGCCTACCACCTACTGCCATGGTGCAGCGAAAATCTTCAGGACACCATGTCAGGCAGACAAATGTGGCTGGTATCTCCGTATTATTGTCAATTGCTAGGATAACATTGTGTGAATTATATTTCCATTTCTTTATTCAGCAAGGTGGAAAATAGCTCTTTGTTCTCACATCCTACAGTTATAAAGACAACACTGATAGAAAATTGGCTGTGGGAACTGCCAGTAAAATGGGACTAAGAGGCATCAAATTGCTGAAGGCATTTTGCAATAATTAGAAATGTTTATGAACTAGGTACATGGCAAAAGACAGTACAAATAAAATAAGGGATAAAGACATTCATAAATTTAATCTCCAAAGTAGAAGTTAGAGGGGGTCAAGGCAGAGCCTGTGTTTTAGATGAAGGAGTACCCTATTATGCTAAGAATGCTCTTTGAAACCTTCACATTTGTATAATGGTTAAAAATTGATAACAGTGCTTTCACTTTTTTCCTAATGGACATTGAAATTATATATTTTATTTAGAAAACCTTAAATATTGAAAGCAATTTTAAAAAGTAGGAAGAAATAGTGTTTTTTCTTACAAAGCAGCATTCTAGAACATTTTGCCCAAAACTGACCTGGAGCTGCTAAAATGAAGTCTGTGGTTTATTCCTGGCTCCTGGCAGTACCAAGTGGCAAAAGTGGGAGCCTAACTAGGAATGAGAAAACAGACATCCAGACTGGCCACTTTGAGCTGTGTGATTCCGGGCAGTTGATTATACCTTGAGACATATTTCCCATTACCTAAAGAATGGGCACAATCATCTCTGCACCACTAACCTATAAATGGGTGGGAAGAATGATGGAGGTAATTACTACCAATACATTTTGATTAGAGTAAGCCAGAATAAGCAGAATATCAATCATTGGTTCATTTTTTTTTTTCGCAAACATTTCATTAAGTGCCTAAGGTATGATGGGCTCTGTTTTAAGTGCAGAGAATTTCAGTGGTTAATCAAATGCTTCTTTTCTACAATGCTACATTTTTTATGGAAGAGGAAAACATAAATAAATTATTAAATATAGAATATCGGGGAGTGATAAATGATAAAGAAAGTAGTAAGGCAGGAAAAGGAAATAGAGTTCTCATTTCTGTGCAGAAACTCTTCTGGATGAATTTTTAGTAAGACTTTTCTGTGGTGAGCTGCTCTTTGAATAGAGATTTCTTCTTTTTAAATGATAGATGAGAATTTTTCACATTTATGGGATACCATGTGATATTTCACAACACGTATTCCCTGCATAATGTTCCAACCAAGGTAAATACATTATCTCCTCAAAGATCTATCATTTCTTTATAGTAAAAACATCCAAAATCTTTTCTTCTAGCTTTTGTAAAATATACAGTACGTTATCTTTTTCTATAGTCACCCTCCTGTGCAATCGCACCCAGAATTTCTGGCTTCTGTCTACCTATGACTTAGTCCCCATTAATCAATATGATTCCATTCCCTCCCACTCTCAGGCTCTGGTACCTACAATTCTACTGAGTAGTGGACTTATTTCCTGAGAAATGAAATGTGAGGATCCGAGGCATGAGAATTAACAGTTAAAGGATCAGCAAGTACAAAGAACTGAGGCATGAAAATTCTTGGTGTGTTTGAGCTGCATCAAGATGGCCAGTAAGGCTGAAGCAGAATGAAAATGGTAGTGGAGAGGGAAGAATAGTGATACATGAAGTTGGAGAGGCTGCCCGGGCAGGGAATGGGTAGGGCCTAAGTTTGCTATTGCAACTGCAATGGGAAGTCCCTGAAAGGTTGTGAGCAGTGGTGGCCCAATTTCCTTATTTCTGCTTTAAATGGATCCTTTTGGCTGCCATGTCATGGAATAATGGTGGACATGTAGATGTCTTCAACAGTCCAGTTCACAGGTGATGGTGACTGGGACTAAGTTCAGTGCAGTGGAGGTGATAGATTTGGGACATTATCTGAAGGTAGAACCTAAGAAAGAGGTTATTAAATAATTCCTTGTATGTTAATAAGTAGATTTTTCAGTGTGGAAGTGGCTGTTCTCCCTAGCAAAAGTATGGAGGAGAGTGAGCCTTTCTATCACTGGGTTCTTCTGACCTTTTAGATGCCTCCCTCAGTCCATGCAGGTTGTTTTGATCTAAACTTCAAGTACCACTGGAAAGAACTAGGGGAAAAAATCAATAGCTGTATCTACTGATCTGCAATCTTGACCTTGACCGCTCTTTGCCTGCCTATTGGTAATAAATCAGAGGGAAAGCAGCCAACCTCTACTTCAAATGAAAAAAAAAAAAAAGATGAAAAAAATTAAAATGAGCAAGGAAATTATCTGAGAGCAAAGTGCCAGAGAGCCTGTTTTGAACATTAAAGGGTGAAGAGATATAAAATAGTTATATTGGAGAGTAGGAATGTAAATTGACTAAGGAAATGTAGTGAGACAAATGAGCATGATAATGACCAACTTGAAATTAGTGGCAATTAGTTAACATTAGATCAATCCTCCTAGCTTTGTATTCTTCTCATCCACATACAGGTGCTTGCTCACAGGAACATAGGGGTTAAAGAGTTGCATGCATACAGTCATCTTGGGGTTTTTCCTGGAACTATGTTGAAATAAAAAAGGGAGTTGAAGAACCATTGAATATAAATTGAATAAGGAAGCATCAGTAGTACCAGAGTAGTTAAGGTGGTTAGGTCAATAGACAGAAGCACTGTTGGCCTGTACAGACCAGAGGAAGAGTTATGGAAAGATGGAAAGATTGAAAGTATTCAAAGACAAAATTCTTGACATTGGTGGCACCATTGTTGGTAATTGAGCAGGTTTTTATATGGCCTGGGCCTGATGTCCACATACACACTCTACAGCTAGAAAAGGGAATACACTCAGCATGTTGTTTTTTGTTTGTTTGTTTTTTGCCTGATAATTGATTCCAGTAGAGAATTCCATATACATTTTAAGACTCAAATCCTTTGTGATACATTTTTATTTATAATTTTGGTTTCTCTATTAAGTATGTATTAAATCTGAAGTGTCTAGGATATTTTCTCTGAGAAGAATGGAGAAGGGGGTGAATTATATTTCTGTAAAGATTGTTTGGGGTATTTCTGGGGCTTCAACCTGTAAGTCTGACAGCATATTTCTTAGAGCTCAAATTTTTGTTCTAAGATGAAATGTTCTTTACAGACCTTAAATTAATTCATCTGTTTCATCTCCCTCCTCCTCCTCCTCTTTCCTCTTCCTTCCCTTCCTTTACCCCTCTCTCCTTTGTTTTCAGATAGAGAGATATACTGAGACAAGTGTAAATAAATAAATTGAGAGGTAGATAAAAACAATACAATTTTTATGGTAGACTAATTTATCCTGTGCAGTAAAATTCACCTAAAGTCCATTATAAATCAAATTGATGGATGGAAGCTGTTTTTTAGCATCAAAAGGAATAGTATACCCATGAAGCAAATACATTCCTAAGGCTTATGGGACGTTAGACTGTAGGACTGTAACTTCCAGAAGTTGAAGAAATACACACAAAATACAGAATAGAAAACAATGAGTAGCCTTGTGTTAAAGACAAATCACCATGAAAGATATGACTGTATGGTAATATGAATTAATATTTTTAACATAACTTACAGATAACTTACAGATAACAACATAACTTACAGATCCACAATGAGAGTTTCTCCCCTTCTAAACAGCCACCTTGGCAGGTAATGTTGAGGCAAGACCATAGGAGGGGAGGAGGACGTCATGCCAACCTGAAAGGAGACATCAGGTCTGGAGAACATCCTGTGACTGGCTACTCCCTCCCAGCTTCAACTCCATCCTAGTTAGAACTCCTGCTTCTGTTTCTCACAGCTTCAATGGAACAGCCCTTCCTTAGTTACCCTTGCCCTTGTCCCTAGCAGCAGCAAACCACAAGCAAACCCCTACCTGAAATGCTTCCTCTTTCTAATAGACATGTAAAAACCCACCAGGTGAGATCAGTTCTCTTTATATGTAAATAGGGGTTTAAAAATACACATTTCTGGTTGGCTTATGAAGCTCAGAGTTTGAAGTGCCTAATTGGGTCATGCTGGTATCCCTCCCCGAACCAATCACCTGCACCGAGCCTTCAGATATGCCTTTAAAAACCCCTGACAACAGGCACCTGTTGGCATCCCTCTCTTGGGGCCCCACCCATGTAGGAGCTCTGCTTTCTTTTGATTACACTAATAAATCCTGTTACTTTGCTCTCGTCCTTGTGTCCATGAATTTCATTCCTCAAATTTAGATAAATTTGAGATAAAGAATCCTGCAGTGTAACTCCATGTTACGGTATATTATAAGTTTATGCCAGTGATGTTGACATTGCCTTAGACATTTCAAGAGATAATCTTCATGGATTGCCTTTATAGAACTTTCTTTTGACTATCTTTACTTGGTGTTGAATCATAATTTAGAAGGGAGATTTAACCGCAGGAGCCAACTTCAAGTAATTTGGAGGTGAGGTCAGTAGCTGATAGTTTTAAGACATGTGAACTATACACAAGGAATGACTTCTTTAAAAGACCTAAATTGGTATCTTACTTGTGAATGTTGTTAACTGATTCCAAAGGAAGTTTGCAAAACAGAAAGTCTTATGCTTTGAACTATGGTCCTGCAGTTGGATAAAATACTGACCTAGAGAAGTGACCATTTTGCAGTGGAAGTCTTTTCTTTTGGATCCTTACCCCCCAATGCAAAGAAGAGCGAAGAATAGTACTGCCTGATGTTAAACATTCAGTTTCCTATTTCACTGTCCCCGAGTCCACAGGGATACGTTTTTAAATCATATTATCCTTCGACCAAGGTCAAATTGTTGCTACCAGAATGAAGCCATGGTAGAATTCCTGGAGAATTCCCTGCCGCCTGACCGTAACATGCCAAAAGCAGTTGAGAAAGGTCTAAGCCTTCGAAGCACTGACCCAGGTCCTTTCTCCCACCGAATGAATGCATTTCAAGGATGGATGACTTCCCACCGACCATGGCTGGTTCATCAATGTCTGTTCTGGAAAACACAGAAGTTCAAAGGACGGCCACCATCGTCCTCGCTTGGATAGCGGGAACACTGGATTCGTCACTGATCAAAACTTGCACTGTGAGAGTCCTGATGTTATTTTTAAAGTCCTAAGCTCCTTTCGTTGTGATTCTCAGTAAAGCCATTATCCAAAATGTTGTTAGAAGTTGATTTGCTAGAAGTTTGGCCTCCAGAACCTCAGGTGTTCTTGCTCTTTGCCCTCCTGTGGGTCAGGAAGCAAATCCCCCTCACAGTTCCTCTTATGTTCGATTTCTATCAGGTGGGCAAGGCTGTTTTCCTTCTCAGTGTCCCTGTTCCTGTCATGCTGCTCTTTGAAAGAAAGAAAAGCTTTTCAAATACATTATGCCTACCTCAGGTGCAACAATTCTGTTGTTAATACAAAAACCATAGAGACTCTTTTCTGAAGAGATTTTTCCCCCTAAAGTTCCATTATATTATTTCATATCCACGTCTATGAAATTAAAAGCCTCCAATTATAAATTGGGAGTAATTAGACATCCTTGGGGCCGTTTCATTTTCTGAAAATTATGGCATCAATTCATTTTTATCTGGGACACTGGGGGCTTCATTATTGGACCTGTGGCGATGGCGGCATTGGTGACAACCTTTTTAGATCAAGACAGAAGACACTGGAGAGGGAGGAGCTGAATTCAGTGACCAGGGATTTATTGTGGCCTTGGATATAATAGTCACAGTAATGGTAGCAACAATGACAACAATGAGTATTGACACCTAGTGAGAATTGACTCTCTGCACGTTTGTTATTTCTTCCATTTTCTCACTTGCCTCACTCTGTGGTATGACCAGCAATGATTCCCAGACAAGGAACACGGAGCACAGGGAGGTGAAGTGAGTGCCCAGTGTAACGCTCAGAACATGGCAGAGTTGGGATTTGAACCTGGTGCCTTTGACTCCCCACCCCCATGTTTTCCTGTCACACTGCTCTGTCTCTAATTTGCCTAATTAACAAATATAATCTCTGTACAGAACGATCCTCCTGAAATCATGATGAAGATGGAGACAGGCAGAAACAGAGTGCAGTAGAGAAAGTGTGTTCAAAATCCCACACCAGACAGACTCCCCAACCCTACAAAGGCTAGATACAGGCTTCATTGTTCCCATAGCACTTTCCACTCACCCCATAAACTCTTTACTTACTATATTTTAATTTCCTGTGTGCCTGAGTTTCCTCCAGCTGACTCTAGGTTTTTGGAAAGTGAGAACAATGTTTTATTCAAAATTGAATTATAGTATGCAGCAAAATAATCAGAATATAGTTGATATATGGTAAATATTTGTTAACTGAATAAATGGTCAAAATGGGATGGATGCATCTAATAGTTAGATGCTAGATAAATAGAAAGATAGGCATATATGTATAGTTATGTATGCATATGTGTATATATATTTATGTATGTATATATGTATGAATATGTGGGTATGTACATGTAGATAGATAGATTTTTGTATACAGAGGCCTGTGACCTTAATATGTTAAAAATTGATGTTTTGTCCCTGAAAATATTCATGCTACACCAACTGGAATTGCTGTAGAAAAGAATGCAATTTAGGACTCTTTGATCATTGGCTAAAAGAACTGGCTCTGAGTTAAACTAATCTAGACACAAGGATTTACCTTTTCTCACTTCTCTCACGAACCTGTTAAGTGACTGTGAAGAGGCTCTGGGTCAGCAGATGTAGGGCCACACACCTGAAGAACCCAGAACAGCCAAGCTTGATGTCAGTTTCTACTACTTTGGAAGGCAACAAAATGTTCCTGAGATCCAGCAGGCAAATTACTTTTTTTCTTTTCTCTGGTTCCTAAACCTACTGCTTGGCGTTCTGACAGAATACCCTTTCCTCTTCCCTCAACTGATTTCTAAATGCTGTTGCTGAGCTTGAATCATGGTTCCATGACTGCTTCTCTTGCCCCATGCTGTGATTCTCCAGCTCCTAGGAACCTTCTGATTGGCGGCCACCTGCTAATCCCTTTGTATAGTCCCTTTGCCTTGACCTCACAATTCTGGATTTGTCTGCCTGTCTTATTCCTGGTCCAATTCTTACCCTACCCCCAGCTATATATTAGTGGGCCTAAATCTTCTGTCACAGTAGATACCGCTACACACTTTGGTTACACCCAGCCTGGTCAATCTCCCCAGTCCACCATTCTGGGCTGAGGGTGGTGGCTCACTGCCTCTGTCCTCACCTCAGTGGCGATGTTATTGTGTTCTGGCATATACCTGCTCCTCTGTGCTAAAGCTTTGTTCACCAACTCCACACCCTCTAGTGGAACCATCTTCCTTTTTAAACTCCTATTCTATTTTAGAAAACAGCATTTTTGCATTTGGTATTTCCCCCTCTTTATTCCTACCCTTCTGCATAGGCAAGATCAGCCTCAAGTCAGACTTGTGGTCTCCGAAGTTAGGAAACACACTGCTTTCCAAAAGAATTACCTTTTCATCTGTGCCCTTTCTCCAACTGACAAAGCCTAGAGCAGTGATTCTTGAAGTGTGGTCCTGGGGCAGTGGCAGATGCATTGCCTGGAAACTTGTTAGAAAGGTAATTCCTCATGCCCTACCTCAGATGTATTGAACCAGAAACTCTGAAGGTGAGGCTCTAAAGTAAGTGTTATCAAGCCTGCTGATGCAGAGGACACTCAACTCCAAGGACTTGAGAAAGGTTTCCTACGGTTTGGTCTGATCTGCCTACTCTTCCTGATGCCTCAGAAGTTTAGGATAGACAGACATAACTTCCACTTACTTTCCTTTCTGAATCCCTTCATTATTCTTATGCAATTCCCTAAATTCCCAGTTGTTAGTCCACACATTAATAAAATATTTCTGCTTGGTCAGTCGCAGCTTGCCTACTGCTGTAGGTCAAAGTCCCATTGAAATTGAACCAATGCCAGCATTAATGCTATATGAAACACATCTGGCCAGGTGTCAACACAGCTGCATGCCTCCTGCTATTCTGTGAGTAATATCTGGGCAGAGTCAGCCTGTAATGCAGAAAAATCTGACCTCCTGTGCCAATTCCTGTTTTGTCATGCCTCTGACATGACAAAATGGCATCCAGGGGAATGGATATTTAAGAAGTACAGGAGTAGGTGAAAGCTTTGATTATTAAAGCTTTAATCATCCTATTCCACCCTCCCCCAGAGGATCCTAAGCAATTGAGAACCAACTTCAGAAATAAATCAAATTATTTTCCTGGGTAAAGTCAATATTGAGAGAGATCTGAATCCTAGTGTCCTGTTGAATATAAACTACCTCATCATACTACTGGTAGATGCTTAGTTGAAACCAGCAAGAGGTATATAAAACCTAATAGCACCCCTGATATAAACAGATAATATAACTCCAGTCATTCTACATTTATGATCCTCGATCTGCAAGGCCACGGCAAACTGTGTTCTAGGGCCTGAAGGAAGTGTTTGTAGATAATAGAGAAAATGCAAAGTACTTTGGATCATATATCAGGTTAACTGCCACTTTGGGGAAATGTTTCTTTCAAAGCCAAAGTTGACAGTTAATTTTGATAGGAAAAATACATCAGAGATCAATGCATACCTTCCTGTGTTTATTTTTCTCCATGTTTCTTCCAAGAGGCCTAATTTCCCTTCGGTGTATCCTATTCCCAGGCAGTCAGGCAGAATTTATTAGTCTGAAGTTTAATAAAACAGAGCTCAAGAAATGATTGAGATGATGTTGTCAGTGCACATCCTCCATGGGTGAGGCTGACCCATGGGAGTATGTTTTCAGGCCTCCACCTTTGGTGCAGGTAGATATGGGCACTTTTATGGTGTGGTATAACTGGGACAAGGAAGGCCTTGCATTGGGGGGAAAAGAAAACAGAAGCAGTGGCAGAGAATGAGTTTCTGTTTCCAACCCAGTAGTGCCAGGTGAGAAGCTATTGACCTCAACAGTGAACGCTGCTGCTCCAATCCTGCTCTGTCACCCATCAGGACATTCCAAATCTCTCTAGGGCATGCCCTGCAAATTCCTATATCTGAGCACATTTGATGGTCTGATGAGCAGAGTTGCCAGGAGTCGACTTTTCTAGGATTTTTATGTTGGAGGATGGTTACTATTTGCCCAGACGATTGTGGGAAATGAATTAGGAGGGCAGATACCTAAGAGATGGGATCCAGGCTCGAACTAGGTCACATATCTGAAGCCTAAGAGGAGGGGAGGAGATGAAAAGCCTGTTTTCACAAGACTGTCAGTAAGAAGTGGAGCCCAGGAGAGAAGAAGCCATGTCCACTGTGGTTGGACAGCTCAACACAGCCCTGGGAACACACCTGTGTCACAGTGTCTGTGTTGTTATAGAGACCCCGGTAGAAAAAGGAGTTGTGAGATGTTGCCCCTTAATAGCCACCAATCAAGAAGAAAAGCAGGGCAAATTATGGTGAGTCCAAGGCACTCATGGAAATATTTCAGAGCAATGAGGTTTGGGGAGAGAATAATAGCAGATATGCAGTATTTGTCTAAGGGAACCCCATGATTATCCAAATGCTGGTAAAGCTTGAGTTACCAAGGAAAACTCAGGTCTATGAAATCCATTAGGAAGTCAGTCTTGCCCCTCTTTTCAGTTTGACTCTCTGCACAAATCTCCTGGAAACTACTCCTTTCTTTGACATTTTCTTTGATCATCTGGTCCCACAGTAATTGGTTCACATCAAAGACTTCCTTAGCCTTGTATGCCCTTCCTACAATATGGATACATTTTAGCATACATCACCTTGTTTGTTCTCCATCTTTTCATGTATGTATTGTGTCCATCTGCACAGATATATTGCATAGTCATTTATAGCCTCCCCAGCCTCCTGCAGGGATTGGCATAGGAAATTGCTAAGGATTTCCACAGGATCAGTGTTCTGGTTTAGATGTGAGGTGTCCCCCAGAAGCTCACGTGTGCAAGAAGGTTCAGAGGAGTCTTAACCCAATCAGCGACTTAATCCCCTGATAGGGATTAACTAAGTGGAAACTGGAGGCTGGTAGGGTATGGCTGGAGGAGATGAGAATTCGGGCGTGGCTTTAGTGTATATTATCTGGAAAGTGGAGTCTCTCTCTGCTTCTTGATGACCATGATGTGAGCTGCTTCCCTCTGCCACCCTCTCCCACCATGACAGTCAGCCTCATCTCGAGCCCTGAGAAAGGGAGCCAGCCTTCTATGGACTTAGACTCTGAAACCCTGAGCCCTCAAAGAAACTTTTTCTCCTCTATTGTTTTTCTAGTCAGATCCTTTAGTCATTGTTGCAAAAAAGTTTCTTTTTAATTGTTCCTGTTGCAAAAAAGTTTCTTTTTAATTGTTCCTCCTTACTGATAGTTCAGCATTGCTCTCTTAGTGTGATTGTCTCAAGTTTCATTTTTTGTTGAGATATGAGAGCAGAACAGAAGCTCCCAGTAAACAGCTTCTGTGCACATGAGCATGCTCTTCAGTACCTTGCTTCTCACTCATTCCTGCCCCTCCAGAGTCCACCTTGAGGATTCAATTTGCTAGCCATTGCAGACAGTGGGTAGTGCAAACCACTTACTAACTTTGTAAGTGAAAACATGATGTCCTGGGGCAAGAAGGAAATAATCAGGCTCATTTTCATTTCTGAAAGGAAATTCCTTAAAATCTAGACTTTTTAAAAATAAACTAATAAAATCATAGAGTTTCAGAGCGGTTATGTCACATTGTCATCGTTACCATCTTTATCAATAAGCTAGGTAAATTGGGATTTAAAGCTGTAGTCTTATATTTGTGAGAATTGCGTCCTCACACAATTGGTAACTCTTCTGACTTTGTTTCCTCTTCTGTATTTGGTGATAATACTTCTTACTTTGAAAGTTATTGATGAAAACTAAATGAGTTAATATATGGGGAGTATGGAGTCATGACTAGCATACAGTAGGTACTTAATACATGATAACTATACTTGTAATTATTATTATCAACCAACTAAATATATTGAGTATATTCCTTATAATAGGTACCCAAGTTAGAAAAGCATTCTCTTTTTCTCAAATGCCATTGAATTCAGTCAGACAACACAAATATAAAAGGTAATTAGATTTAAATTTGACAAAAATTTGTCAAATCCCTCATATGTGCCAGATACTAGGACAGACACAAGCTACACAAACATGGAACATGTGCTGCCTACTCTCAAGGGGTTGTCATTGCTATACAAAATTTACAGTGAGAATATGAGTATATATGGTTTGTGGATATCAGGGTCCTTTTGTCTACATTAACTTTGGAAAAGTTATTTTAAAAGCATTAAAGGCTATACAGAGTTTTTAATATTATAAGTTCAGACCGATTCAAGGCTACCAGTGTTCTGGTTTAGATATTAGGTATCCCCCAAAGGCTCGTGCGTGACACAATGTAAGAACATTCAGAGGTGAAATGATTGGCTTGTGAAAGCCTTAACGCTATCAGTGAATTAATCTCCTGATGGGATTAACTAGGTGGTAACTGAAGGCAGGTAGGGTGTGGCTGGAGCAGGTGGGCATTGGAGGGGCAAGGCTTTGGGGTATATATTTTGTATCTGAGAAGTGGAGTCTCTCTCTCAGCCATCTGATCATCATGTGAGCCAACTTCTTCCACCATACTCTTCCACCATGATGATCTGCCTTTGCTTAAGCCCCAAGGAATGGAGCTGGCTGTCTATGGATTGAGACCTCTGAAACTGTGAGCCCTATATAAACTTTTCCTCCTCTAAAATAGTTCTCGTTGGGTCCTTTGAACACAGCAGTGAAAAAGCTGACAAAAACAACCAGTAACATCTTAGTTTATGCAGAGGTGGTTGTAAATGCATTAGCTACTATGGCTGTACATGGTAGACTCCCACATAGAAGAATTCAGAGTTTGTAAACAACGTTAGCCAGGACCCAGAGTTCTTCCCATATTTCCTTTCTGCTGACTACAGTGTTGGCTTCAAACTTGGTGTTACAGTTTGGCTCATAATGTTAAAGAATGGACATGGGTGAGGGAGAGAGACTGAATAGTTCTTTACTCTATCAGATCAACATATTCACTTAGCCAAGAGTAATATCATGTGTGATTACCTTAAGTTTGGGTTGCTGAACCACTGGTAGTCATGGCTGTCTCAAACTAATCAGGGTACACCTTTGAACCTAGTGTCAGTACTCTAAACTACATGGCTGCTGCATAAATGAGAGAGGGTGGACTATGTATTGGAAAGCTAATCACAATGTCCAGAGCTGGGCCAATGTAGTATATGAGAAAAACTGAACATACAATTTAATTTATATAGTTTTCCTTTTGTCAATAACATTTATCCTGGACTATTTATGTCATAATGCTAAAAAGTACTAATATCTTCCAGTCAATTACAATGACTAAATTATATAAAATCCCTCAGTAGGAAAGCAAGTAGTGTCACTTATAGAAAAGATGGATAGAAGTTAGTCCTACTGACCTACTAGCTAAAGGAAGTTCATCTTATTTTTATCAGTTGTTTTCCTAAACATCTCAGTATTTCATTTCAGTATTTTTGTTCGGAATACAAATAGGCCAAACATAAGATAGCCAATCATCAATAATGAGAAATTAATTCTGGAAAGATTTAGTGTGTCTTAAAGGATGAATAGGACTTCACCCAGAAAAATAGGTGACAAGAAGAATTTCCTGGGCAGAAGGAACATCGCAAGTGTAGATAAAGAAGCCTGAAATGACGTGATGTATTTGTGAGAGAGTGAATGTTCCAGGAAGGTTAAAATATGAGGAAAGTGATGGGAGAGGAATCCAGAAATAGAATTTAAGTGCTGAATTGGTCAGTTTCTCATGGGAAATAAGAGATACTATGAATGACTGATTTTTACCAAAAAAGAAAAAAAAAGGATGAAGAGGAATAAAAAGATCTAGGAGTAAATGACATAATTTTTTAAAAACTCGAAAAATCAGGCACAGTATAGGAGCACAGGAAAGGAGAACAAAGCAGCCAGAGAAACAGACAAATTCAACTCCAAAGTGAGCCTGGAGATGACACTATTGTCCCCAGAGTCATTATGGCCCTACACGTATACAACCAGATTGGACACTGATCCCAACATGAGAAGCTCTGTCACCATTGCTCCTAAAACTCTTATCTATAAAGCATCTTACTTCATTTGGGTTCTCCAGAATTGCTCTCTGAGGCAATGATTCTAATGAATGGAATTTATGAAGATGTGAAAACCAACTAGAGAAACTGAGAAAGAGGACAGTCCAGGTGGAGAAGCCAAGTGAGGACATGGTACCAAGGACTGGGGCTGTCACTGTCCCATTACTGCCCAGGCTTCTCCAGGCCATTCACTCCCAGTTCAAAGTCAGGGACAGTCAGGTGAGAGTCTTGCTAAGTTGAGGATCATCTTCTATCAAAAGATAATGATTTCACCAACTTGTAAAATATTTGTAATCAATTCTTTAGTCAACAGAGGAGGCTCCTACTGATGGTAAAAGTGAGAAAAGGGCGTGGGGTGATAACAGTAACAGTACCCATCCCCACGTAATGAGATCTTGCTTGATGGTTGGCCTCACAACCTATGAAGGCCACCGTCATTCCCACTGCACAGGTGAGGAAACTGCTTGGGGAGGGGCGGGATGGATAAGCCCCAGAAAGATGCTGTTCACAACTGCTATTCACAGGACAGTTGGGAGTGTAGATGGAGCTTCTAGGCAGAGAGACCCATCCAAAGAGGACAAAATCCTAAATGAGAAACAGAGAAAGGTTTGAGCAGTTCTCTCAAACTTTAATGTGCATTGGAACGACATGGGTACCGGGTCACTGGACTCAGAACCCCAGAATGTCTGATTTGGCTGTTCTAGCTAGGACCTGAGAACTTACAACCCTGATAACTAGTTCCAAGTTGATGCTGTATTTTAAATTAAGTAGGTTAAATGAACTCGAATTAAAGAAAGGACTGAATCTCAGACCTCAATAATATATGCTACTACTTTAATGAAATATTTTATTGAGATTACCAATACTCCCCCTTTATTTTTATTATAATAGTACTTTAAAATAGGCCAATATAAAATTAGGTAAAAACTTATGCTTCTAGCTCATATACAATGAGTGAAACCTAAACCATATTTAAATTGAATATAAACAACACTATGAAATTAATGATATGAAAATTAAAATTAATTTTAATGTCACAGATCATACTGATCTGCTGAATTAAATGACTGTTGTTGCATTTAAGAGAAAAAATATATCATCTCAAAACCAATTTCATTTTTAATGGGTTTCTGTAATATTTGTGTAAGGAATGACTATTTGCATAAGTATATTCTACAAAATGGTATTAAGGACTTCCAGGTTCTGTTTCCAACCTTCTACTTAATCAAAACTCTGTCAGTGAGCACTTATATAATGACAGTTTTAATAAGATGTTTTCTGTGAGGCTGGTTTCTTATGCATTCTAAGAAAATTTTGACATTGAAATCTGGATTAAATAGTTACCTAACAAAGTTATTGCTAAATCTGGGAACCTAAGACTTCTATCATTACATAGATACATTGCCACAGATACAGTGTGAATGCTAATACGCATGTGACATCAACCCTTTAGTTCAGCATTTTTTATGACCACGTGCTTGGGCTAATTCCATTCTACTTTGGCTCTTGTCTTCTCCCACTACGGCAAAACTCTTATTTATAAAGCATCTTACTTCATTTGGGTCCTCCAGAATTGCTCTCTGAGGCAATGATTCTAATGAATGGGATTTATGAAGATGTGAAAAACCAACTAGAGAAATTGAGAAAGAGGACAGTCCAGGTGGAGAAGCCAAGTGAGGATGTGGTACCAAGGAAAGTCCTGCAGAGGATAACTTTGGCTTACTCCTGCAGAGATGCTCTGGAGACCAAGTAGGTAACACCCCAGGTTTCTGCCTGGGGACAAGGGAGCCTAAACATTTATGCTCATACACTTATTACACCGGTTAGTCACTGGATAAAGGCTGTCTTTAAAGACAAATTATAAAGCACTTCAGGAAAGCAGTCTCTGGCAGCCAAGGGCAACCTTTTGAAATAGATGTACAGGTGTTGGCTGCTGGGTCTGAAAGGAGGCCATTAATCAGTGTGCATGGAGATGGTGAAGGGGATATGGGTGGAGGATGCATATTGTTAACCATGACATCCCAGGATACTATTTGGCCTTTACTCGTAGATATGATAGCTTAATGTCTTTTAGCTCTAAATTCACCTTTCTTTTTTCCTGCTCTGTGACACCGGAGCAGGACCCAGTGAGCATATCTCTATCACCAGCTGAATTCCTGTTATGTTTTGTTGATAGAAAACACTGGAGAAACATTAAGCACAGCAAGAGGAAGAGGCTGGTAGCCCTGGTTTCAGAGTGCTGCTTTGTAGTAGATCAGGAATGAGAGGTCCGGTAGAACTAACTCATCAATGGCCCTCAGCAACAGCTGTGGCCCACATGACAGATTTCCTCAACCACCCAGCAAACTGTACCTACAGATCAGCCCAGGCCACTCATCCTGTCAGCAAGTTTCTCAGCCACTCAGTGGGCCATTCCTGTGAACCCATTCCAGTCTATTTGTTATGGCCAGCTTCTTGACTACCAGCCTGCTGCAGCAAAATAACTGAGGGGTGACGAGCAACTTGTGTAGGTTGATACAGCAGGAGTGGGAGCCGTTTATTGTAGGACAGGAGGGGTATATATACATTCCACACAGCTTATCTTAATTAACATAAACTAGGTACAGCAGTCAACCAATAAGGAATCTCCACACTTAATGGCTCACTGGCATTACTTCAGAAACCACTCCCTCTGCAAAATGCCAGGCGCCATCCAGACTTGTTTACAGACTCTAACACCAGCCAGCTACACGTTTCTGTGGTATCCACACTATCCACAGTGAAGCCTGAAATCTCAGCCTTGGGTTAGTTCTTCTACGTACATAATTTATTTCTCATTTATTTTTCTCTCAGTTCCACAGGTCACAGCTCTTTGCCTTTGCTACGTCTGAGTCGTTTAGAATCCTCTTTTGCTCCTTTTGGCAGTTAACTACATATTAGCAATTAACAATTTCTTATGTTTGTATCCTCATCAAACTGCTGATGTGATTTTATCTTCTGATTGGACCCTGACAGATGAAGAGAAATGGCATTGAAAATTATGTGCCGCTTATTTATAAAGTTGTATCAAGCTATACAACGTAAATTTGAATTTTTGAATCCAAAAGGGATATGGCAGACCACTTTGAGAATTACAGAATTAATTTGGTTATCCAGTGCTGTCAATTTTTCCTTGATTAACAATTGCAGTTTAGCATTCAAGGAAAGAACACAATGAAAGAAGACAGCATTTTGCTTTGGAACACTTGGTGGGTGCTGATTGCATCAGGTGGGTACTCCAAGCAGATGTTGAAATGGAGACACAAGTGCAAGGGATGGATGTATGGGTGAAAGGAAAGAGGGGGAGACAGAGAAAGGTTTCAAATCACGATCCAGGTCCTACACCTGTGAAAGGAGTGAGGCAGGAAAGAAGAGAGACAAGAAAGTGCCTCTGTGCTTAGCATACCTCTGGTAAAGCCTTGACTTATCCAACAGGGAGCCCTTGTATAAAGATGTCTGCAGATGAGGCAATTTTTCAGCATGCTTCTGCTTAAACCCCACCAGTGTCATTTTATCTGCAAAATAAAACCTCAAGTCTTCATTGTAGCTTAGAAGGCCCTACGTGAATGGGTCCCTGTATCTTCCTCACGTCATCTCCCACAACTCTTTTTCTCATTCACCCTCTGAATCACACCAGATTTCTCACTGAGCCTTGGATACCTGAGAACACTCTTTACTTAGAGGCTCTGCACTTGTTGTTCTCAAAGTCTGAAATGCACTTCCCTGAGATTTTGGCATAGCTTGCTCATTCATTTGCTTTGGGGCTTGTCTCAAATAAACCTTTTCAAGAAGGCTATCCCTGGCAACCCCAATCCTATAACACTTCCCCATAATTCTCTGTTCCCTTACAGTGATGCATTTTGCATATTTTTAACTCCTTACCAAATGGCCTACTGTTTCTTTATGTTTCATGTCTGTATCTTCCCACTAAAACATAATCTCTGTGAAAACAAACACTTTGGTTTTCTGCTATATGCCCAGCAACTGAAATGGTTTCTGACACATAGTAGACATGTAATGAGCATTTGTCGGATACATGCATGGATAAGTTAATTGATTCAGCTGGAGAGTCAGGCAAGGACCAGATCAGATGCAGATTTGTGGTACATGATAATGATTATTCCCAAAGCAAATCATTTTGAAGCAGCCAGACTGACATGATCAGACGGATCTATTAATGAGCTCATCTGATTGGAGGAGAAATGTGGGGTTCAGCAAAATAGAAGGTGATTGTGAAAATCCTGGCGAAAGGTATGTTGGCTTGGCTGAGATTGTGACAAGGAACTACAGAAATATGAACACATTTCATAGGTATTGAAGAGTAGAAATCAATTGTGAAATATTAGCTACTGAAGGATTAAGGGAAAGAAGGTATCAGTTCTGACCACAGAGTAGAATACGTACAGAACACTGGAAATAGTGAAATTTTACATGAATGATCATGGAATCATTCCTGACCACGTACAGTTTAACATCAAGGAGGCAGATGGACATTAATGTCTGGAGCTCAGAGGAGAAATCCGAGCTGATGATATAAGTTTATAAGCCATCTGCATATAGACAGTTACTGAAGCCTTAGGCACAAGCAAAATTGCTTAGGGAGAGAGTAGGGAATAAAAGAATAGAATCTCTACTAATGAGCCTTGAAGAATTCCAATATTTAATAGCTAAGCAAATGATTTTGATTTTTCAAAGGAGACAGAGGAGGAATCAGTTCATAAATAGGGGAAAAAACTAAGATTAGTGTATCATGAAAATCAAAGGAAAAGAGTGCTTCAAGGAAGAAAATGTTAGAAGTCTACTCTTAATATTAAATAAAATCTGATTGCAGTCAGCAATATGGAAGCCACTAGAGTCTTTAGTGACATATTTAATGGGTTGTAAGACTGAACATGGCTTGGAGAGTAATTTGAAAGGAAATGAAATTAAGTAGAGACAAAACTTTCAACAGGTTTGGAATGTCTGATTACAGGTAAGATGTTTAAACACATTCAACCCCATCTTTCCCACTAACTATAACTAAAAACAAGATAACCCATAAAGAAACTAGTAGAAGACTGAAAGGTTAATAAAAGCAGATAGACCAGATAAGAATTTCAATTCTTAAGTAATGACCAGGAAAAATAATTGAACAGATAAGCAGACATCAAATAAGGCACATTCTAAGATGCTGAATGTCATTAGTTATTAGGGAAATCCAAATCAAATCCATATGAAATATCGTTAGCATCTATTAGAAGGACAAAATTAAAAATATTGACAATACCAAGTGATGGCAAGAATACAGACTAGCAGGAACTCTCATACATGGCTAGTGGGGATGTAAAACGGTCACTATAAAGGACAATCTAACAGTTTCTTATTAAGTTAAACATATACTAACCTGTACAACCTAGCAATCTACTTCTAGGTGCTTATTTTAGAAAAATGAAACATTATGCTCACTCAAAAACCTATGCATAGATGTGTACATCAGCATTTTTTAGAATTGACACAAATAAAAATAATTCATATGTCTTTTAATTGAACAATAAACAAACATCTGCACAATGGGGTACTATTCAGGGGCCTCCCCACAGAATAACATGGTAGCTCTGATTCATTCCTGGTGAACAGAATTTTAAGCACCTGCTAAATACAATGATTCTGATACTCTCTGATTATCCATGAAAATAACCTTGTACTATCCCTTAGGGCAGAAATTGCCATTTACATTGTTTTGGGTCTTTTGTTTTTGTTTGTTTGATTTTCTGTTTGATTCAAGAAAATTATGTGGCTACAAATAACTATTTCAATATATTTTATTTGGAGCCTTGAGTCCTTTTGATTGTTGAAATAGACCAAATCAAGTTTAATCAGGATATCACTAGGATGTATATGACCAGTGGGACCAGTCTAATTTCTTCCTGGACCAGGCAGCCCAGTGCATGGTTATGTGGCCAACTCCCATAGCTCATATCTAGTCGCATCACTTGGTCTCATCTTATTTGTAGTTCCTCCTTGTTCTACACACTTTGTGGTCATACTCTGTTATTTTTCTTTAATCTCTTGAGTTCATTGCATGATCCTCCTACATACATCTTTAGTTTTCACTGGCCTCTTGGACTACACTACCTCCATAAACTATGCAATTCTCTATTTTTCTCTGCTTCAGCCTGGAATCTAGCACCAGCCCAGGACTGTATAACTTGATGAGCTGCCTATTGGTTCTGAATTCTGTAAAAAGAAATCATACTATCCAACTAGAGAAAATGACCTTGTCATATGACTTAAGAAAAGGAAAGATCAGGCTGCCTGGACACAGGAATGAAGTCATTCTAAGAAGTTAAGAGCATGTGCATAGACTCCAGGCTACAAGACAGGGGAGAGGGCAAAAACCTACATGGCCTAAGTCCTAAAGCACAGCATCAATGTTTATATGCTGTACAGAAAAATTACCAAATGTTCAGATTCATGTGCTACAACCTCTGCTTTAGTCAGAATGCCTAATATTTCAAAGTTCAACCTTCCAGTGCAGAGACATCAGTTAAATAATGAACTTTCAATAACAGCACAAAATGTCATCAGGTTAACAGACAATTGTGCCATTTTCTCCTGCACGTGCTAAATAAATCCATTTGGTATTGATCTCTGCAGCAAAGTTTCAGCCCTAATGTAATTCCAGCCGCCAAAGCAGAGTAAACAGATAGTTCCTGGAAGAACCTAAACATGTTATTTTTTACTCATCAGATGAGTCCTATATGGATTACTAGGCAACCTAATCCATTGGGTGTTTCATTACAACAGGTACCAGCTTGGAGTTGTACCATGTGCAGCTTGAGCCAAGCTACAGGGACTGAATATCAATGGCAATGTAAGAAACTCCAAAGGAAAAATGCACATAAGATACAGGTTAGGTTCTGACAGATTTGGGATTTATGATTGCTGCTGCTATGGTAAAGATAACAAGGAAGATTTCTTATCCCCAAGAAATTGGCATTTGACTCTGGCAGTCTGGGCAGATGTAATTTCATGGCAATGTCACCATATGGACACATTGCCATCAACCACCGAGCACACTGGCTTGTGCCAGGGTGACTTTGCAATGGCCCAAGCTCAAGAGGTGTGGGGACCAGGTCCACGTATACCACGGCTTCACTTGTCTCCAGGTTATTCTTCTACCTGGTGTACTCCTGGATTCAGTGTACAGATCTCTCTTGGATTTGAGCAATAGGGAGTCTTTTCTGGATCCATGCTTAGAACAATGATGCTCAAATGGTTCCCAAACCACAGCATCAGCATTACCTAGGGACTTGTTAGAAATGAAAATTCTCAGGTCATAACCAAAACCAATTGAATCAGAAACCCAATGCATTTTAATAAACCCTCTGGATAATTCTGATTAATCTCAATGATTGAGACCACTACTTTAGGAGCCCTCATCTAGTCCTAACACGATTTCCCCCTATTGAGAGCAAGGGGTCCACTGTGGGGAGAGATTATATCTTCCCACTCTCAGATCTCAGTCTTGGCACCTGGAACCCCAGAATTCCCTGCCTGGGTGGCCTCAAGCTCTCTTTCAGGGGTCAATCTTCCCTGGGTCTGTCCTGCAAATCAGCCTTGCCTCAGGTCTGAGGCCTGGCAGAGAAGGAGCTGGGCATGGAGGGGTTGTGTGTCTGTCCACACTTGTGCACACAAAGCCCCACCTGGTGTCGAGGGAGCTAAGGGTAGAAAGCTAAGCGAGCTTGTCTGTGACCAGGGAAGGGGCAAGGAATCCACAGTCCCTGTGCTGTTCCATTACAGTACAGGACCCTGATGGTTTCCAAATTTGAACCTGGCTTTCCAGATTGTTATATAGGGAAAATTTTCAAGGTAGGAAGGATAAAACTTAATTGATTAATAACTTATTAAAGTTCAATTTATATCTTTCAAATATTTAGGACTCCAATATCGTTAAAAAGATAAACTGGTACCCAAGAAATAAAAATTTTAGAGTTTATTTGAACAAAGAGAAATTCATGAATTGGGAAGTACCAAACCAAAAAAAGGATCAGGCTTTTAAAGGGTGCAAGCAAAAAAATGTAGCAAAGAAAATATTTTATTGGCTACAGTTATGCAGTTGCCTTTTTTTTTTTTTTTTTTTTTGATTCATGGCCCTGGAGACTCCTTTTGTTATATAAGTTAGTTTACTGTTTCTGATTGGTTGACCTTAAGTTTCGTTTTTTTTCTAATATAAACACTTACAAGAAATGGCCCAAGTTTCACTTATGTTTGCAATTCCAGCAAGGTCAGGGTGACTTTCAAGACCTAACTGGCCTTGTCTGCTCAGGGATGTCTCAGGGTTAGTCTCCATTTTAATTTACTTCAATAATATGAAAGCCTTCATTTGTGCACTTCCCCTAGACCTTGAAAAAGTTAAGGGTGGACCTCTATACTCTACCTATTTGCTCATCTGTTGCTTACACTTGGGCCTCAGCTTGAATGCCTTTTCTTTGCAGAGGACTCCACATCCCTAATTTGTGCTCTGATTAGAGGCATCAGGTTTGTGCTCCCAAGTCTCTCCTTGCTCTATGACTTATAAACTGCACCATTGTCTCTTACTTTACTATATGTTTGTTTTTCCTAATGAACTATAAATTCTAAGATGGCCTGTGTTCTATCTAGCCCCTAGCCTGTTATCTGCCATTCTCTATGCCCAATGGATAAATAATAAGTGAGTGAATCATAAATCTAAAAACAAGAATGGCAGACAATGTAGCCCTTACTAAGTAACAAATAGTACCCTAAGCATTTTGCATGCTTTAATATATGTAATCTAATGACAGATATTACAATTATCTCTCTCTTTTTAAAATGAAAGAAGTCTCTAGAGATTATGTAACATTCATAGTCACACAAGTAGCAAGATCAAGATTTTGATCAAAGAAAATTGAATTATCTAGGTTTTTAATCAGTGAGTGAATGAACAAGTTAATGAATGGAAGAATAGCCAAAATCATATAATATCCGAAGGAATGCTAGACACTGGAATGAGACAATTTAGAGTAGGATCTTGACTCCATCTCTTGATGCAATTTCTGTGGCCTTGGCACATTAATTAATGACTCTAAGCTTAAACTGTACTTTTTGTTAGTGTGAATAACAAACCCTTCCTCTTAGAGTCATTGTGAAGATGAAGTTGAAAAATTCGTCAATTCAACTATTGAATAAGTATCTACTATGTTCCAAGTACTCAAACTGGGTGGGTGTTCACAGAGCACTTATGGCCAATTTTCACAGGATCATCTACACAGTATGCATCCATTAATTCTGAAACCCAAAGGCACCTCTTATTTACCATCCTTTTCTGACTATCCTCTCTCACTTGGGGGGAAAACAGAAAGCAGTAGGGAACAGATGGGCAGTATATGCCTGGGTAAGAGCAAGGTGTCCCCCCACTCCCAGCAGCCTGAGTTAGCCCATCTTGTAGAAGAGTCTAGGCCTTAGTTGTATGAGAGGCCTGCACTGAGCCCAGAGGGAAGAGAAATTGCAGCAAATTAGGTTGGTCATTGGTGGAGGAAAAAAGAAGGCCAATGATTTGGAACTAAGTCTACTGACACTTTTTGGATTATGCTCTGCAACAACAATGGTATATTAAAGGAAAACTCATTCAACCGTTCATTTTAAATACCCTGCGTCAGGGGCCTTGTCTTATTTACTTTTGCAACGCTACCAAGTTCTAAAAGCATCATTATGGTAGTAACAATTATAGTAAAAATCATAATGGTAAGTGACTTCCATTGAGCATTTATACACTACTAAGCTCTGTAACAAATGCTTTGCATATCTCATCTGATATTTATCACATCAAATTGGTGAGCATTCACTTTTACTGTATTTCATTTCAAAAAGAGAGACTGAGTCTCATGCATTTTACACATTCACACTCATGCTGCCTTTAGCAGTGTTTTTAGTAGTTGGTAATGTTGCAAAAAGTAAACAAGGCAAGGCCCCTGTTTGCAAAGCATTTGAGAGAAATTTTTCTTTGAGTTTTCCTCTAGTCATGACAACGCAACTCAAATCAAAATGCATGATCTTAACACCACACTGCCTTCTAAAGGGTGAAGATGACTCACTATTGGTTAAGAACCAACTTAAGCTCTCTAGATCTCAGTCTAGTCATGTATAAATTGGATCTAAATTGATCTACCCAATATGGCCACACGGTAAATACTCAATAAACTAATTCACATATAGCTTTTTAATTATAGAATTTCTGCATAATAAATACAGTTGTGTCTATTACCATCTCTAGACATACCACACTAGAGAAATTACAACCTCTCTGTATGTTTCTAAGTATTTGTTATTTAAATATATATGTCTCTATATATGCCCATTTATATGTACACTCATATTCATTTATACTCATAAATATTGATACTAGCTAAGTTAGGATAATAAAAACAAAAGTAATTACAACTGAATCAAGAAGGTAAAATCTCTTATATTATAATTTGCCTTGAAGAGAATTAATCAAATTTAGTCATGTGAGAAATCATTGATCGAAATTACCAACATATTTAAGTAAGTCGATTTTATACCTCTATTTATGAATCAGCTCCCTGAAAAATACAAAAGCCACCTCCACCATGTCTAGTGCTTTGTACTTTTGGGAGGTTATTCATAGACATCATTTCACTTGATGACCTTCACATGATCTCACTTGAAGTGGCCACCACCTTTGGGTGGCTCATACAAGTTGAACTCCGTTCTTCCCAAAGAATCCTGAACCCTCAAAAGGAGAAGCAGCTTGAAACAGACAATATGTCAAATAGATTGATCTGAGATTAATCCAGATCACTAAACTCCTCATCTACTCTTTAAACCAGACTATAGCTCTGAAATCCCAAAGGACATTACTGTCCTCTTTGCAACCAATAAAACAAGGAAATGGCACGAACTCTTGAATGAAAAATTATAGGTGATTAACTTGGTACAGACTGACTCAGTTCCAATGTTTGAAGGTTCTAGGGAACTTTGCCCCTTACCTCCAACTTGCAGCTAACTTCTTGCAGAAGCAGTTCTCCACACAGCCAGGGTAGAGCCAAGAAGAGCGAAAGGGATATGAGGCAACGAGAATTCTCTACCCAATAGTGCACAGTGCAGCCAGGGAGAATATCCTCTTTTCTGAAAGAAAAATTGATTCTTACCTTTTAAAATAGGCATGACAATCCCTGCCAGTCTCCCTGTGTTCCTACACAGAACTCACTTATCCGCTGTAAATATGCAGTCCCACAGTTTGGTTAGAATAAATTAATGCTTTATTGATGAAAGCTCTCTCAAGGCCCTCAGTAGGGTGAAGGTGAAGACATCATGAGAAAGCAGATAATTAATAAGAATTCACACTTCCCACATTTGGAGGAAAGTCTTCCTTATGTTCAAAAATAACAATAATTTGCAAAGGGATGTAGTAACCTCAATTATTATAATGTTGAGATTGTGTCTGTGCGCTTATTCATAATGAACACAATAAGTAAAACAGAGGAAAACTCTAAATGAAAACATCATTATTAAGAATTCAGTTCAGTCAATATAATTCCTTCCTACTTTTATCACCAATTGTGTTTTATTAGCAATAACAAAAAAAAGAAAAGCTCTATAATCCTAAAATAAGTTGTTTTTTCATATTTCCCTCTTGTCCTTTAGTGTACATAAATTTTCAAAACTAAAATTTTAGCTTGTGCTTCTTTAACTTCTGATTAGATTACAAGGGCTTCCATGTTCTTGTGCTTTGCATATGTTGCCCTCTCTGTATGGAACATTCCATCCTTTCTCCAACTGCCATGGTTCTCTGGTTCATTCCTGAAAAACCTCCTTTGATTCCTCCTTAAAAAGTGATGCACCTTCTTTAAGTTCCATGATTTTTTTCCTATATTATGGAATAGCTGTCTAGCACAGGAATGTGTTTTGCAGCCCAGGTTGTGTCTTGCAAGTCATACCCCAACACCATTGAAAGTGGTCCTGCTATCTTTGTCCTGTGTTGTCAAAGTGTTGGACTCAACTGCCTTCAAATGCTGCCTTGTGATCACCATTATCTTCAGTATATGTGTTTAGTCAGCTTTTCACTGCTGTGGCCAAAAGACATGGAAAGAATAATTAGAGGAGGGAAAGTTTATTTGGGGGCCCAAGATTTCAGAGATCTTAGTTCATGAACAGTTGACTCCATTCTTTGGAACACAAAGAGGTGCAGAACATCATGGCCAAAGAGTGTGGCAGAGAAAAGCATCTGGGGACACGGTACTCATGTCCACTCAACAAAGACAAAATATATACCCCAAGGGCATACCCCCAGGGACCCTCCTCCTCCAGTGATACCTTACAGTTATCACTCAGTTAATTCCTGTCAGTGGATTAGTGCACACAACAGGTTAAGATTCTCAGAACCAAATCATTTCACCTCTAAACTTTCTTTTGTGTTGTCTCACATTTGAGCTTTTAGATTTCTCACACATCTAAACCATGTTTGTGTTCACTGCTCCAAAGTTCTCATGTTTATACACAACTGTAAGATGGGGAACTGAAAATGGCCATGTCATGCACCCAGAATTTGAAAGAAACCAAGAGGCAAGAGAGTCTGGATCTCTGTCCTAAAACTAAAAATACAACCATTGTGAGCAATGGTTGTGTGTGCTGGGTGAAGGCTTACTGAGCAGCTTCATAAGCAAAGGAATGAATGAGTTAAAACAATAAAGCGAATGCAAGCTGACTAGAATTGGAAGAAACATTTATATAGAGATGTCACATCCGCATATCCAGGAATTATCTAATTTGTATCAAGGAGATATGCCAAATTAGAGTTTAGAAAATCAATACGAACACTGTGTAGGTATGAAGGGAAAACTGTAGACTGGAAGTAAGTCAAGCAAATTCACCACCAGGACATTGTGAGGAAGGCAAAGGTCCTTTTTAGGCAATGCCAGTTGGTTTTATCAAAAGAGGGCTATTGAGAGGCTTTCAAGATGGTGGACTAGAGGAGGTCACTTTCCTACCTGTCCATGGCATGAATCCAAGCAAGCAGTCAGGCAGTTTCTCAGCAAAGTGGATGCACAAAAACAGAAAGGGGAGGGGCTTTACTGGAATTTAAGACTGAACATTCAATGCAGGATGGGGACTCAGAGGTTGTATATAATAAAATAAGGAAGAAATCCCCAGTGGTACAGCAGCTACCATGGCCTGGCCAGAAGCACTAGCCAAAGTGGTCCCTCCACAAGCAAAGTAGAGGAATAAGGGTATTAAAGGAACCCATTTTTTATTACTTTATTTATTTATTTTAGTTGTAGATGGACACAACACCTTTATTTTTATGTGGTGCTAAAGGTCGAACCCAGTGCCTCATGTATACCAGGCAAGTGCTCCACCACTGAGCCACAAGCCACGCCCAGGAACCTGCATTTTCAGAAGGACTGAGGTGTGTCTGGGAACAGATCATTTAGAGATCATGGACATTGCTCAAAGAAACTGAAAGGCACAATGCAAAATATCCTTGTGTGGGAAAGAAGCCACCATCTCTCCAGGTGGTGTTCAGAGAACAAAGGAAGGAAACATTTTGCAGCTGCAGTGTGGGGGTAACAGCTGAAGGAGCCAATTCATGGCAAACCTGAGTTTAGCCCAAAATATAGGCCCAGTAAACACACACTGTGCCGCAGTCTGGCTGGGCACAAATCACGAGCCACTGAAGCAGGAACAAACTTTATTTCTGAACTCCACCAGTACACTCCACACACGCTCCCGGGAACTCCCCCCACCCCCCCCCCCAACGCCACGCGGCTCCTCCAGGAACCAACAACCAACCAGAAATTCCGCCTTCAGCTATACTTTCAGGGATCATTTCTATAGTATGTTACTTCCCCAACCAATGGGAACTCTCCGAGAATCCCCACGAGAACTCCAAAGTAGTGAGAACTCCAAAGAAGCAGGCCAAGGCGGACAGCAGGGGTCTAATATACACAGCTTAACATAACCATTATCATCTCAATGGCTTGCTGGCGTCACCTCTCAACCAATCCTTTCTGGCAAAAATGCCATGCGTCATTCAGACTCAGCTATGGCTCTCAGCAACACTGCACAACATAGAGTGTGCTAACGTGTTCAGGAGAAAATCAAGTCTGGAGAGAGGTTTACACGGGGAACAACTGGTCATAGAAACCCATCTGGCTCTGTCCCTTTCCTTCCAGTGTGGCTGCTTGCAGGACCAACTGGAAGAGATAAGAAGAGATTGAATTTGGAGACTAAACTCAAGACCAGCCCATGTGGGGGTCATGAGGGGATGTAAGGGAACTAAGAATTGGCTCCTCCACCAACAAGTGAAAGTCAGGAGGAGATTCCCGCCTGTAGGTGCAGCTCCTGCCTTAATCTCACCTGAACAGATTTCTGACTTGGACACATGGAAGAACCTGACAGATGACTCACTGTGGTCCTCTTCAGACAGAATAGAACTAATATGGTCCCCTGAAGGATATGACCTCGGATTCTCATTGATTACAGCAAAATGAACACTGGCCACTGGGGACAGCTAACTCCTTCCATTCTTCAGTGATGGTAAGAGAAATCTGCAAAGCTCTGCCACCCACTTGGCACACCACCCAGTTATGTGACAACCTGAGTCACAGCCTGCCAAATGCATGGAACATACCTTCAGTCAGCTGGGTCACTGGAAAATATGCAAAATTATAAATTGTGAAGAATCAATTGTAAATCTGTAGTCAAAGCATTCAACAAACGAAACACAAAAATTAGCTTTTAACAATTCTTGTGAATTAACTAAAAACAAAACAATTGCACCAGGAAGATACTGAAATTTACCCCCTACAGATGTAAGAATGGGAGTCAACAAAGTAAATGACAAAATTGTTTCTTGAAATTATGCAACTGACGATGGGAATAGTTTCATGTGTGGGAAGGAACTTTTGATACAGCTCTTGTGTTTAGTGGAAAGGAAAGAAATTTTGAAACATTAAAATATCTGTGATAATTTAATTAAGGTGTTTTATTTTATTAAAATGTTTGTCATAGGATGAGAGATTGGAAAGAAAGCAGTGTCTTTAACTCTGTTGAAGTTAATACCAACAAAATAAAACTCAGAGCATCCTCATTTAACAGATTTTGGACTAACTTTACTAATTACATTTGCAGTTAGGGAAAGTGATTTCTCAATTCAAACTATGATAATAGTATACAGGAAAAACTCAATGAAATTACACACTTATTAATGATAAAATGTAGCTGAATAATATTTCAGAAAAATGCATTCATGGAATACAAAATTATAATATATTGGAAATATATTTTTAAAAATATTATTGATGCAATATTAGAAACAAATATTGGGGTTGGGGTTGTGGCTCAGTGACAGAGCACTTGCTTTGTACATGAGGCACTGGGTTCGATCCTCAGCACCACATAAAAATAAACAAAATAAAGATATTGTGTCCATCTATAATTTTAAAATTTTTTAAAATTTTTTTAAAAAGAAACAAATATTGCTAAGAAATTAACTAAAACATAAAAATATGCAGCAAGATCATTATTAAAGTACATCTACAGCATTTCATGATCTCTCATTCTTTTAAGCATCCAGGCAAGATAATTCCCTTAAAGAGGGCTATTCCTGGAAAGATTTTCCTAAATAAGCATCACATGTGTAATTTCCAATTTTTTTTCATCAGTTCATGACACAATATTACACTTAGGTCATGCAAAACATTTTTTTTAACTTTACTTTTAAATATATTTATTTCTGATCCTCCCTTCCAATTTCCTTGTATGTTCCAAACCAGCATACAGGCAAATATGTCTTTGTGCATGCCACTGGATGTGTATGTGCTATGTGTTTATGTGCTATGGATCTCATTTATTTTCTTAATTTTGTTATTCAATAATGCCTTTGGAAGTATTGATATTGTTATGTATGCATCTAGTTCCCCAAATCCTCTTGCAAAATAATCTTTAGTTTGCATTCATCATATTTTACAAATCCATTCCCATGGTAATGAAAACCTGGTTGCCTCCAACTCCCTGCTACCACCATGAGTGTTGTAATGAACATCTTCAAAGACGTCCCTCCAGGGCTCTGTTGGAGCTTCTCTGAAGTGGGATTGCTGGGTCACAGACTGTCTATCCTCCACTTTGTACTATCATTTTGCACTCTGCATTGACTACATCATTTTACCCTCTTGTCAGCTGTGTGTGCTGATTTTCCACACCCTCACAATATATTTGCAATTATACTCCTTTTTTTTGATTTTTAGCAATCTGATGAACATAAAGTGGTATTTTATTTTTTATTTTGATTTGCATTTCTTTGATTACTAATGTGGTTGAGCATCTGTTTGTGTTCATATTATCATTCCAGAATTCTCCCTCAGTAACTCGCTGACTCATAGCCCTTACTTTTTCTAGTGTGTTTTTTGTCTCTTTCTTGTTAATTTACAGGCGTTCCTTGTATTTTCTAGGTTTAATTCTTTGCTGTTTTCAGATATTGCAAATGCCTTCTCCCAGTCTGTTATCCATCTGTTAACAGTGCCTATGGTGCTTTTTGTTAAACAAGAATCCTTATTACTTTTTCTTTATGATATGTGCTTTAAGGGTCTTCTCAATATCATCGGAAAACATCCCACATTTTCTTCTCTTAACTTACAGCTTTACCATGCACATGACAGCTTTAAACTCTGGGTAGTTCACCTTGGTCTATGACCTTGGTCTATGGCATGAGCATGGAAACACCTTCGTCTATATTGTTTGAATCCATTTTTCCAACCCAACTAACGTGACCAGTGGTGCCACGTTAATCATAGGTGAAGTTTCTATGCACATGAGAGCCTATTATTATAATCTTTATTTCTCCCACTGATGCATCTATTTATCTCTGCACTAGTACCACACTGGTTTTTGTTTGATTGATTGATTAGCACATTATAGTTATACATAATACTGGGGTTCATTTTGACATACATAGAAAAGAATTTGCGCCATTTCAGTCTCTAGTACTTTCTCTTTCCCTCCTCACTTCTTCCCCTGTTCCTCTTCCTCTACTCTACTGGTCTTCCTTCTTTTTATTTATTGGATTTTGAAAATTGGTGCTTTATAGATATACATAAACGTGGAATTCACTGTAGTATATTCTATATATGTATATAGCACAATTTGGTCAATTTTATTCTACAATTCCTCCCTTTTTCTCTCCTTCCTTCTTTCCATTCAATCCCCTTCAACAGCTCTGACTTCCACATGTGAGAAAAACATTCTACCTTAGACTTTTTGAGTCTGGCTTATTTCACTTACCATGATGTTCTTTAATTTCATTCATTTACCAACAAGTTCCATAATTTCATTCTTCTTTATGACTGAATAAAGCTCCATTGCATGTATATCCCAATTTCTTTATCTATTCATTTGTTGACAGGCACCTGGGCTGGTTCCATAACTCGGCTATTATGAATTACACTGCTATAAACGTTAAGGTACATGTTTCAATGTAGTTATTTTCAATAGATACCAAGGACTGAGATAGCTGAGTCTCTGGTGGTTTGATTCTTAGTCTTTTGAGGAATCTCCATACTGTTATTCAATACAGTTGTCTTAACTTACAGTCTTACCAACCAAGTAACCCCACATCCTCATCAGCATTTATTATTATTTTTCTTCTTGATAATTGCCATTCTAACTGAGGTGAGATTAAAATCTAATGTCAAATTTATTTGCATTTTCCTGATTGCTAGGGATGCTGGTTATTTTTTAATGTATGTGTTGGCCATTTGTATTTCTTCTTTTGAGAAATGTCTGTTAAATTCTTTTGCCAATATATTGATTGGGTCATTTGGAGGTTTTTGTTTGTTTGTGGTTTGGTTTGGTTAGTTGGTGTTAAGGTTTTTAAGTTTTTTATCTATTCTGACTTTTAATCCCCCTTGTTTTTATAGTAATAACATAGCATGCTTTACTCTTATCTTTCAAAATCAGCCCAGCTCCTTGTGAACCTCCTTCTCTCATAAAAGTTTAGAATGTTTGTTGGGTTACTCAAAAATGACTCCTGGAATGTTTTTGAAATTGCATTGGATTTGTAAACTAATTCTGGACAACAATATCTTTATAAAGTTAGGTCATTTCATCATAAATCCTGGATAATTTTTATTCATTTAGGTTTTATTAAATATTTCCTAATTTTTCTCTGAAAAGGGAATTATCAATCCAGATTTATTGGTTTTTTCTCTATTAGGAACATTATTTTGTGAATATTATTTTGTGAAGATGCTGTTGGGTAAAGAGAAATCATCAGTTTTTCTTCCTAGATCTTGGGTCTGGCAACCTTTCAGAATTCTATTCTTTGTTCTAAATTTCATAGAATCTATTGGGTTTATCCATATAGATAAACATTATCATCTTTATGGAACAAATGTTGCCTTTTCTCCTTTATTCTTTCCCTTACTTATCTAGGAATATATAGATAGACAGATAGATAGATAGATAGATAGATAGAGATATCTCAAACTACAAGTACATTATATATATGTATATATATATATATATATATATATATACTACATTATATATACTACAATACTATATATATATATTCCTTTTATTTATCTAGAAATACATATACAAATATATATAGGTCTTATTAAATATTCCCTATTATTAAATATTAATATTAATATTAATATATTAAATATTCTCTGAAAAGGGAATTATCAATTCAGAGTTATTGTTTTATTCTCTATTGAAGAATGATATTTTGTGAATATATAAATAACACTGAGCTATGTTCTCCATCCCTGAGGGTTTTTAAAATATGATTTGATTTCATTAGGTAATGTTTTACCTGTATTCAGTTTATAAATCTGTTTCCCAATGTACTAAACATGAAAAATAAATTTAGATTCATGCAAATACACATAATATTCCTAAATAAGTAAATAAAAGAAATATATACATATATAGTATTGTAGTATATATATATATAATGTAGTATATATATATCACAATACAATATATATAGTATTGTGTGTATATGTGTGTGTATATGTATATATATTTCTAGATAAGTAAATAAAAGGCATACATATATGTACATATATACACATACATGTACGTATATACACATATATGTACATATATAACATATGTATATATGTTATTTACTTATCTATGTATATGTTTATATCCCTAGATAAGTAAATAAGAGATAAATATGTACATGTATGTATATATACATATATATACACTATGTCAAACAATAATGATGATAATAGGCATTCTTACTTTTTTATCTAATCTTAAAAGCAATATGTCATACTTCTCTATCATGTAAGCTGTATGTGTATAGACTTGGTGAACTCAAGGAAAGTGCTTTCCAGTCACAGTTCACTTTGTTTTTATTACAAGTGTCAAACTTTATCAAATGCTGTGTTTTGCTTTATATCCCTTAAGATGATCACACGTTTTTCTTTAGTGCATTGATGTAATGAATATATTGATGGGTTCTTCTCTAGGTAAAGCCTTGTTGCATTTCTAAAATCAACCAGAGGGCTTTTTTTCTTAAATTATCATCATATTTTTGTGATGCTGGGGATCAAACCCAGAGCCTCATATGCATGCTAGGCAAGCTCTCTACCACTGAGCTATAACCTCAGTCCCTGAGGGTTTTTAAAATATGGTATTGATCTCATTAGCTAATATTTCACCTGTACTCATTTTATAAATCTGTTTTCCAATGTTCTAAACATGAAAAATAAATAAAAAATTCACACAAACACATATGAGTTGAAGATTGTCCATCAGTCGACATAAGAAAAAACACAAGAACAAAACCAGTTTCCTTCCTTCTATGTTTCCTTTGTTCCACGTGCTAAATTATGCCACCTTATCCTGCACCCAGGGAAACATCCTCTTAAATATTTAAGCAGAGAATTTGTTGAAAAGAGAATCACATCACCACCTGCTAGGGAATAAAGAAATGATTCTAAGCATTATTTCCAGAAGTCTTAAAAGCATCTCAAACTACAAGTACATTTGAAATAATGCTGTGATGTTTGCAGACAATTCCATTGGAAAGCTGCTAGTTGGACTTTTTCCATGCCTAATGACCCACTAGCTGCAGGATCCTGGGCTGGGGAGATGCAGTATAAAACAGAATCAAAAGAGGGCTCTGTTAGAAACCCGTTCAGCCCTGCCCCTACTGCCTTCCTGCTCAAGGGGTTTCAATTGTTCCATCTGGATTCTGTTGTTACAAATAAAAGCAGTGCCATCAGCCACAGGAAAACAAACCCAACAAATGTTCACTGAGTGACTGCTTTGTGCAGGACACCAGCACACACACAATGTATATGCTATTAAAAGACACCCACTGAGGAACTTCAGTACTGAGCTGCCATTGAAATTACAGGTGGGTTTGAGGGGGGAAAAAAACATAAATAAAAGGCTGGGATCCATAGCCTCAGCCCTGAATCCTCATTCTGTTTGAGCCAGCCTTCTGTGATATACTGAGATAGAGATCAGTGTGCAAGGAAAACTCCAAGTAAGAATTAATTAATGGTTTAATCAATTCACTCTTATTTATTGAACTCCTGCTAAGTGCTCATCACTGAGACTACAAAGATGATGACAGAGAGTTTCTAAGTCCCTGCTCTTAAGAAATGTACAGTAGAGAGAGACCCATAGTAAACAGCTAATTATAATAAGGGGGATGATAACACAGGGGCATAATGCTAAGAATGCACAGAGTGCTATTGGAGCAGAAGAGATTTGCAGCCTAGACAAGGAGTAAGTCAATGACACTTCCCATGAGAAAAAAAGCACTTGAGCTGATTTCCTAATGGAAAGCAGGTTACCCAGGGAGGACAATGCTAAAAGCAGTCTTGAGCAAACCAAAGCAGTCTTGAGCAAAATGAGCAAACTGAAGGCATCACATGACCTGATTTCAAGTCTGCTACAAAGCTGCAGTCATCAAGACATAAAAGCAGACAACACAGAGATGAATGGATTAAAATAGAGCCTAGAAATAAATCTATGCATTTATGGTCAATTGATCTTCAGCAAAAGGTGCCAAGAACACTCAATAGGGAAAGGACCGTCTCTTCAACAGACAGTCTTGGGAAAACTGAAATGACAAAGAATGAAATTGGATCCTTACCCAACACCATTTTTAAAAAATCCACTCAAAATAGATTAAAGACCTAAACGTAACACTGAAACTGTAAAATTACTAGAAGAAAGCATATGAACAAAAAAGCTTCCTGACAGTCTGGGCAATTAATTTTGGGATAAGATCGCCAAATACAGGCAATGAAAGCAAAAACAAACAAGGCAAACTCCAACAAACTACAAAGATTCTGCCCAGCAAAAGAAGCCATTAACAGAGTAAAGAGACAACCTTTGGAATGGGAGAAAATATTTGCAAACATGTTACATATCCAATAAGGAACTCAACTCATAAGGAACTCAACTCAATGGTAAGAAAATAAATGATATAATTAAAAACTGAGCAAATGACCTACATATATATTTCTCAAAGAAAGCCATAAATAATGAACAGGTATAAAAAAAGAAGCTTCACTAATCATGAAGGAAGTAAAAATTAAAAGTAAAATATCACCTCACATCTGTTAGAATGACTATTATCAAAAAAGACCAAAGATAAGTGTTAGGGTGTAGAGAAAAGGGAATGCTTGTATATTGTTGGTGGGAAGATAAATTAGTGCAACCATTATGGAAAACAGCATAGATGTTGCAATCAAAAATCAAAACTAGAACTATCATGTGATCTGGTGATCCTACTTCTTGGGTATATAGTCAAAGAAAATTGAACTAGTATGTCAAAGAGACATCTATACCCCCTCAACCATGACAGCACTATTCACAAGCAATAGGATCAACCTAAGTGTCTATCAATTAGTGGCTTTAAAAAATATGGTACTTACATACAATACAATACTATTCAGCATGAAACAGAAGAAATTTTCTCATTTGCAACCAGATGAATGAGCCTGAGGATGTTATGTCAAGTAAAATAAGCCAGATACAGAAAGACAAAGACTGCATGATTTCATTTATATATGGAAACTAACAATGTTGAATTCATAGAAGCAGAGGGTAGAACGGTGGTCAGTAGGTGCTGAGCAGGGAGTGTAAATAGGAAGCCAGAATGAGGAAGATCCAGTGAGCCACTGTTGTACAGCATGCTGTCCATACTTAATAATAATGTATTGAATATTTGGAAATCGCTAAAAGAGTATATCTTAAATGTTCTAACCACAAAAATAAGATACATATTTAAAGTAATAAATATGTGAATTCATGTGACTTATTCCTTTCAACACATATATATCAAAACTTTATGTTATATGTCTCTCTCTCTCTCTCTCTCTCTCTCTCTCTCTCTATATATATATATATATATATATATATATATATATATATATATATATATATAATTTTTTGTCAGTTTTATCTTCATAAATCTTCAGGGGGTAGTTTTTAAATAAATAATAATAAATAAAGGCTTGCAGATGTGTTAATACATGTGTATGTGTGTCTGTGTGTGTGTGTGTGTGTGTGCATATATAACATTGAAAAGGCAGAAAATTTCAGGCAAAAGAAATTGCATATGTAGTAGATTTCCAGGGAAAAGAGAATTTGCATGTGTTTGGACAACTGCAAGTTATTATGGACAGTTGAAGCATAAAATACTCTATAAGTCTCAAGAACTAAGAAGCTCATAAGGCTGAGAAAGTGGTCTTTCACAAAGCCACTGGAGAAGATTAAGCATAAAAATAACATTAGCAATGAGAATTTTTCTGCCGTGGTAGTAGCACCTCATGAATACCATTACCCTAAAAACCCCATTGGTTTCTTCTAGTTCCAAAAACTCTCCAGCCACTGAAAATCCTTCACCCATATTATTGGACAGTCCTTCCTTAGAAATGTTCCCAAACTGCTTGCTGGTCTTCTTACACTCAAACAAGGACTGGCAAACATATTGGAGACCAATGACAAAACCTCCCCAGTTCCAAAAAAATTTCCAACTTAATAGAATGCTTGCCAACTAAAAACTGTCTAGAGTTTCTGCTTTTATCCTATAAAACCGATTCTCCTTTCTATGCCTCCCATGAACTCCGGGATGGACTCCGTCCTGCACATTTATGAATAAACAGCCTCTGTTAATTTTGTCTGGGACCTCCTTTTGTCTGACATTAGAAAAACCACAGAATGGAAGGTAGGCTGTGGATGAAGGAGTGGTTAGACTAAAGGAGGGAAGACAAATGAAAGGAAGCAAAAGAGAGGACCTAAGTCAAGGCAGTGACAACCAGGAATGAAAGCCACTGGTGGATTTAAAGGGGTCGGAGGGAGAGGAATCAAACCAGGTTTCTGATTTCCAGATGAGAAGGTTAACACTGAATGGATGTAGTAAACAGAATATGGCCTAACCCTAAATATTCAAATTAGACTCTGTTAAAGGAAAAAAAAAAATATCAACTAGAGCTATGCAAGTAAACCAATGAGATTTTCTTTTTTTTAAAGTGGACTCTTTAATGTTAGAGAAAAAGTAAGGGTTGGAATTCATGCTCCTGTCCTTACATGCAAAGAGAATTCAGGTCAGGTCACCCCCAGAGCAAGGCTCAGAACCCACCCACAGCCACAGACACGAGGCTCCTGCAGCAGAAGATTTGCAAAGTCCAAACCTCCCCAGCCAGCTTCCAGGGCAAGCCCTGTTTACCAGATCACGTGTTATTTAAGTAGTGGGATTTTCTCTCTCCTCCGTTTCAGGAGTTTCCCTTCCATTGTGTCACATTACAGTTCAGCTGTTGTTTTTCTTCTACTCAAAAAGTTGCTTTATTTCACCTCCTAGATTGTGAGCTCTTTAGAGGGAGCAACTGAGACTGCGTTTACTGACCTTGTGTCTTCCTTTCCACTTCTCCATTTGTCTGACACTGTCTCTCTCTTTGCCTTTGCCTCTAATTCAACCTCGGAGATCTCATCTTGGGTCCTCCTAAAACACCTTGACCAGTTCTCCTAGGAGGCCTGTGAGTGGGACCATGACTGCAAAGGAGTCCTCTTTATTCCTAATCCTTCCTTAAGGGCAAGGACATTTGTGCAATCAAGGTAGGCTTTCTTTTTCTTTTTCTTTTCTTTTTTTCTTTTATTTTTTTTTTTATTTTTGGCATTACAAGTAAAGTAGGGCGTATACACACACACACACACACACACACACACACACACCCCTATTTGTAACCCTGTATTTACTCATTTAGCTCTTTAGAGACAATCTTAAGGACAAGAGCCATGTGACTATATTTGTAGCCTTAAGCATACAACACCTAATACCCAGGAAGTACTTAACCACTGTTTGCTGAATGAGTGTTTAATAAACATGTCCTCCAGGGGATTCTAAGGTTAAAAAAAAAAAAAAAAGAATATAAGCTGGGCAGGCATCCCTGAAACAAGTATAATAACTAAGTGCTAAACTGTAAAAATGATTATAGGAGGCATATACTTCAAATCAATGCAACAGGAATCACGTGTCACATTGAACAGGAACTTGCCATGTTTGGGTAGGAGAGAGCTTGTGTATGAAGTATAGCTGTCACAACCTATGTGTCAGCTCACTCAAAAATATTTAGCCAACTGCAGCGCCCTCAGAGATGAGGATAGATGGGCTCAGCATTCGCTACCATTTATCCTTGCTAGCT
This sequence comes from Callospermophilus lateralis, assembly GCF_048772815.1. NCBI lineage: Eukaryota > Metazoa > Chordata > Mammalia > Rodentia > Sciuridae > Callospermophilus > Callospermophilus lateralis. The sequence continues at coordinate 103,600,629 of NC_135313.1, read as the reverse complement.
AAATGCTCAGTGTGGAGGAAGGGACTACTATCTGTGACTTCAGTCATGCAAGTGGCCACTGCAGGTATAGGCTTCCCTGCTGGATTTGAGCTCCTCACATAACAATGAATGAGACTGCCTTGCAAGTTTTCCCCAACTGTCCCAATCCGGGGGAAATACAACCAACAAGGTATAGAGGCTTCCTCCCAAGCTATTCCCTGAAGTTCTTGGAACAATTGAGAACACAGCACAAACTAGAAACAGGCTGATGGATGGAAATGTAAATATGAAACTTTAATGAGGCCTCTTCCCTTCCACCTAAAAGGGGATGGTAAATATTTCATACTCTGTTCAGCAGGGCTTCAGGCACCTGGAACTAGTAGTGAGATATCCCTCATCTTCTCCAAAAAGCTGACAGTGGTGTGTGCTATTTTGTAATACCCAAACTTGGACTAACTCCTCTGCTTCATGCACTCAGTCATGGACACTGAATCTTCCAAGGTCAAAAACACTACTAAATCATCTCAAGATGACTTTATCCTCAAGATGATTTTATCCTCATCTCAAGATGTTTCATCCTTTTCCTTGGTCTGGTATTTTGAGCTTGGTAGAACAAAGCTTCAATTAAATGGAATATGCCGACCAAAACAAAGTGACTTTTGGTGAAATAAATTGTAAACTAATTAACATTTCTCACTCTTTTTTTTTTTTTTAAACAATGTGTTTTGAAATCTGTTTTCCTTATACAAGACTAGCTTGGACATAGTGACTCTTTCAAGCCCAGGACAAGATTGGTACAATTATAAGAAGAAAAGAACTAGGCAGGAGTCACGTACAGAAACAGAAGGAACACATGAGGAATTTACACAAGAATCCACACAAGAAATGGATAAACTCTGCAGTGTTTACCTGATCAAGAATAACTTAAATCCCAAAGAAGCTATGTCAGGAAGGTGGCTTTGGAGTCAAACACAAGAACAGTAGGAGTGTTAAATGCTAAGTCAGGTTACCTAAAGAATTCCATTCTTCAAGGGAAGACCAAAGAGCAACTGGTCTCATGATGGGAAGATGCAGAATGAACAGCAAAAAAAAAAAAGAAAGAAGAAAAAAAAAAAGAAACTGGCTTCAGCAGATAGGCAACAAAGAACAGGATTCAGTCCTACCTACACATGAGCAGCCTTGAGTGGAATTCAAAAACCGCTGAAATCTAAGACACTCGAGTGGAAGTGACGCAGGGTGTCCACGAGTATGCTGCGGAGGACCCAATGAAAGCAAAGTTAACCCACTCTTCCCATTGTCTAGCTCTGTGATCTCAGGAAAATTATTCATCCTTTCTAAATCTCAGTTATGGGATTTAGTTGTACCTGATTTGAGTGTTATTAGACTAACTGCCTCCCTAAAGGCATTCAAGGTGTTTGATACTGATGAGTTCCTGAGTTAATTATACTTTTAGACCCATACTCCATGTATCCCTCTACAAAACATTGCACTATTTCTGAAACTACTACTTCAGAAATTACATCTACTTACATCATCATCTGGTTTATCCTCACAAGGGAATGTAAGTTAACAGATGCCTAGACAATCAATGACAAAACAGAGAGGATTAGAAGTGGAATCAGATTCAAAAAAAAAAAAACTAATAATAGAATTAACCTGTAATCTAGCAATTCCTCTTCTGGGTATCTATTCAAAGGGATTCTAAATCAATATGTTGAAGAGATAGCTGTACTTTAGTGTTCCTTGCAGCCTTATTCACAATGCCACAATATGGAATCAGTCCACATGTCCGTCAATGGATGAATTGATAAAAACAATGATACATAGACAATAGAATACTATGCAGTCTTTAAAAAAGAAGGAATTATGTCATTTGAGACAACATGGATGAATACAGACGACATTATGTTAAATGAAATTAGCCTAGAAGGACAAATACCATGTGATGTCACTTATACTTGGAATCTAAATCATCAAACTCATAGGGAAATACTGGTCAACAGACATATCATTTCAGTTAGACAAGAGGAATAAGTTTGTGAGATCTATTTCACAGCAGAGTAACTATAGTTAATAACAACATGTTGTATGTTTCAAAACCACTGAGATTGGATTTCATATATCTCACACACAAAAAATTAAGTGAACTAATAAACATGTTAACTGTCTTGGTTTAATCATTCTGCTTTACACATAAATATCAAAACATCACATTTTTATGCCATGAATACACATAGTTATTGTCTGTCCGCTGATAATTATGCTAATATTAAAAGAAAATAAAAGGGCTAAAAATTTAAAGAAAGAAAAGGAAGGTCAACCAGGACTGAGCCCATCTTCTTTCTGCAACCTCCTCTAGGTGGCGCCACATTGCCTTATCAGGGTTCCATTACCTTCTGTAGAACTCACTTCTTTCCCTCCAGAAAACTAGGAAAAGACTTCAAAAAGGTCATTCACATCAAAGGTCATTTGCAGGAAAAAGTGCAATTCCAAGGTCATATCTTTTGTGTCGGATTTATATTCTAAGCTTTTATCTCTGATGAGGAATAAATGGCCCTCTGTCCAGTAAAGAGACTTCAGGCCTGGAAGAGATGAACAGGAGAAACATTGTCAAAGAAGTCACAACCAATAGTTATACACAATTCTGCCTTTGGAAAACACTGTTCCCAACTCAATCTGTGGAAAAGAAATCAATCCCTCTTTAATTAATCAGGATCATTGACAGCCTCAAAATCACTGCTCGGAACATCAGAAAATATTACGAACAGAAATGGAGGCTATGCAATAATTTCAGATCATACCCAGAAGTCCCTCTTTTGGGGAAAACTATAATATGAATCTATAAGTGTCTCATTTGATCTTTCCTCCTAAAGCTGAAGCGAAGTCACTCCAGCCAATTGAGGAAGCCAGTTACATAGCGCTTTCCTCTGGTCTAGGTCCTTCCTGTGATTCAGAGTTAAAGAGCTCTCTACTTCTTATTTCCAAAAATCATTACCCAGCAAACCAAAAATTCACTCCTATGCAAGCTGACCCCAAAGCCCTCCTGATTTCAAATTGACGGGAAACCCTGAACTAATAAAATCCATGCATGGTTACCCTGAATTGAGACACAGGCTCTTTCATTGATAATGGCAAATACAAATCCCAGAGGTTTTTTTATGGTTAATGGGAACAGCTCATCCCCTCAGCTGCCTTCTGATCAGTTGTGAGGACGCTGCCTGCTAACCTGGGTTCAGGCTGTGCAGAGACACCCCTCCTTGCTGTGCTAAGCAGTAAGTGGGCTCAGAGTTGAATAGCTGAATCTGTAGCACACTGTAGTGGGAATCCAATGAGCCCAAGTTCCTGCCCCTGCTACATCCCCTTTCCTCCTCAGCCTGCTGCATCTCAGACCATTCCAGGCAGCACAAGAAATACACAAGACTGAGCGATGGGAAGTGTAAGCCTGCCTGCTTTTATTCTGGGATTTTGAAAATGGCCCTCCCAACAGGAAGCCAGGGTATTGGAGAGACACAGAGGGATCAAGCAAGTGACGGTCAGAGCCCTGGGGCCAGAATGACTGCAGTGATGGGTTAGTCTTTGCATAAGAAAATTCTTCCCATTTCACAGCCCAGGAGCTGGGTGATGGGGCTAAAGGGTAGTACACAAGATCCTGAAGTAGCTTGAAATCTGTTCAAAGTTAAGGCCTTCAAACCAGGATGTAGTTGGAAAGATAAGCCTGAATCTCAATGGGTTTGACACTCAGCCCACACCTGGACATAGACCTCAACCCTGCCGTGGTGCCCATGGTACATTATCATGTAGTATTAGGCATCTGTTAGGTACCAGATCATTCAGCAAACCTCACTTCACTGTGAGTGTCTTTGATAAGAAAAGTAGGACTCAAGGGGGGCAAAATATCTTGCTCGACATCACAGGATGCAAGAGCTGAAGGTCGCTCTCAGACCCAGACATGCCAGCTCATGTTCTCTTACATCAGAGACCTCATCAATCCTCAGAAAACACAAAGTCAGACATTTTGAGATGCAGTAGGCCCCTGCGTTCTTCCCGACTCAACCTCCTAGAAGGTTTATTTTAGGAGATGTGCTTTTAAAAGGAAAAACAGATGTGAACAGATGATGGCAGGCCAAGAAAACATACTCTCTTGTGGGCCTAATTGCAATTAGCACATAAACTCAGCCTCAAATTATGATGTATTTAGCACTGAAAATTAAATTCATTAATTATTGTGCAGCCACCTCTGAAATCTTGCAGCGAGTCCATCCTCTGAATAAAATATTTTCAAATTAATGGCATACTTATTCCTGCTTATTAACAATTTAATAGTTATGTGGTAAGCATTTTGGATTAAATGAAAAAGAAAAAGGGAAGTTAAAGAGAGTTGGAATATAATCAAATCAGCAGCACCCTCGACTGGAAAGCGAGAGAATCGAGAACTCTAGGAGGAATTCTCTTCTGCCTTCCTGGAAATTCAGGCATGAGAGAGAAAGTTGAACCCTTCCTTAGCCCAGTATAAAAAGAAAAGCTCAGCTGGCTTATTTGTCATCCCCTTAAAATTTGAAATGTGCATTATTGTTGTCTGCCTACAGTGTCATTCATTCATTCATTCATTCCTTCATTCATTCATTATCTTTTCCCTGTATTCAATGATCAACCCACCTGTAATATGTGTGTCAGGCACTATGCTAGACTCTGGGGATTCAAGATAGAGCGAGACTTATTGTTTGGTCATAGGACATCACAGTCCAATCAGATCACAAACACAAAAATACAAAGCAGATGCACTATATGGTAAGGGAGGTTTTTAAAGCTCAGAGGAGGATTCAGGGGAGCATGTAGGGAAAGAAGAAAACCTTCCTGGAGGAAGTGATGGCTAACCCTGACACAGAAAGACAAATGCCCCATGGCCTCACTCATATTGGAACCAGATCATTAAAGATCCTAAAAGCTAGCCATTTCAAAAAGGAGGAAATAGAAGAGGTTACCACAGAGAGGTAGCCAAGCAGGAGAACATATACACGTAGGCTAGACATGGGATGCAGGGCACCGTGCTGCTCCTACAACCAGTCTGGCAGGTAGGCAGTGAGACTGGGGAGAGCTCAGAATAGAAGGCACCAAGGAGGGTCTTGTGCTACTGAGTGTCAGTCAGTCTGGACTTTAGCTCACCAGACATTTCCCATTATATTATCAGCCAGTCAGGAAACAAACTGATATTTTACACCCAAGAGTGAGATGTTCATAAGTGAGATATTACTGAATTGAGCAACTAAGTTTTCCATTTAATTGTTTTTTATACACCACAAGTTCAAACTGAATTCCTTAAAAAAAATCATAACACTCAGTCACTCACATATCCATATGTTTTATTGGATATAAGCAAAAAATAAATAAATAGGAAGTTTCAGCAAGCAAGCTCAGAAGTGGGCATAGAAAGACCAAGGCACCTGTGGGAATCGTCTGTCATGTGAACAGCATTTGCCTTCTGCTCCTCTGTGAAGTAAGATCAACAGTGACCATATTGGTGGCAGAGTACATGGTAGCAAAGTCATATTAACATGCTTTTTTGGCAAAGTTGTAAATGGTCAGAATTTCCCAGTTTCACCCATTTTTCCCTTCCTCGACCACTTGTATCGGAACTTTTGTTCAAAGATCAATCTCAGCATCAATCTCAACAAACAATACCTAAGTCTAGGAGATGTTCAATAGATGAAGATTGTTGAATGAATCAACTAGTGCTAAATTTAGCCAGTAATTTAGCCAGCATCAAGTCACTTACAAGTGCCTCTGCTTCCCTTTAGAATCTAGACACTAAACTCAGGACAATGTGGAGCTTTCCCCACCTAGGTGGAAATAAATAATTTGGCCTTGCTTAAATCTCCACGAAGTCCGTACATTTGTTTCTCCTCTAGTCTGATAGAGAGCAATAATTTAAGACAATGAATGTTTCATGGTTCACCTCTGTTCCTTTTGAACGGTAACAAGTAAAGATCAATGATAACAGAATGGCCTTGCTCTGCAAAATATGTTATGGCATACGGGGCAGCTGCTGGGTGCCATCCTTAAGTCTCACACTCGCAGAAGGTCTGTCTCTTCAATTCTTCTCAAAAGGAGTTCAGGGTAATCTGATGTCCTTTCTTTTTCAATTTCAGATAGATGAGAGTTGGTGGGCTTCATTTGTCAGGGAAAGCATTATACTTCCGTTCAAAGAAGAAAGCAATTTATTGTTTCAAGAGATAGCCCCACGTGAAATTCATCCAGCTGTTCAAGGTGAAGGTGGAGGTTCTCATCCATATCAAATAGAAGGAAAGAGCAGGAAACAAGGTATTGTGTGTGTGGACACACACACACACACACACACACACACAGAGAGTCACAAAAGAGACCTACAATTTGGCTACAATCTTAAACACCTGATTCCAAACTAAAGATTAAAATATAATAAAATAATATAATGAATTTGTAACATGGCTTCCTCCCATATACCATCCTCAATCCAAAGTAAAGAGGGTTAATATACATAAGCAGGAAGGTAATGGATTCCCTAAAGAGAAAAATAGAAACTTCCATGGCTTCTGCTTTTACTGAAGGACTATGTTGTACAGCTTGTGTCGCCTGAGTTGTGAATCCAGGGAGCCTGAGAGCCTGCTATCAGAAAAAAAAGTGTATAATATTTCTCAGATGACTGAATAAATACCCATAACCTTAGTTCCAATACTTCTTTCTACCCTGAAATGTTCTCTCCTATAAACCACATCATTAGCCTCTTGAAATTTAATTCAAATAGCGATTCCTCAGGATATACTCTACATTTTTTTTCTTTCTGTTTTCTTCTGAGGCCCTCTAATCCCCCAGAAACATAAAAATGAGCTTTAAATTTTTATGACACTTTATATTATCTGAATAAAGTGTCTTGGTCAGCTCGGGTTGCCACAATAAAATACTTTAGGCTGGGTACCTTAAACAACAGAGATCTATTTTATCCCTGTTCTTTGAGGCTGGAAGTCTAAGATTAGGGTACCATCACAGTTAATTCTGGGGAAGGTCCTCTTCCTGGTGGGTACCTCCAGGCAGAATGCAAAGAGAGATTATTTAATGGGATTATTGTCTCTTCTTGTATGAACAATAATCCCATTGCATCAGGCCTCAACCTTACAACTTTATTTAAATTTCATTACCTCCTTATAGGACTGATCCAAAGTAAAGTCACACTGAGGGCTATGACTTCAACATGTGAATTGGGGGGTAGGGGGGTCCATACTGTATTACACAGCAAACAGGAAAGTCGGAATCAAAATTCTATTTACACATATATATCGCCATCTATCCTAGTTGGTGACCTAGCTGGGTTCACAAATCTGACGATTCCAATAACTTAAAAACACAGCAAAGAAAACACACAAACACACAGAAGTACCTTTTCAAAATCAGGACAGCTCTCTGACCTTAGGGGTCCATGGAAAGAGAGAGAGAGCCACTGGAATTCTTTATTCTCATATAAGGGACACATAGGGGAGGTTCCATGGAACATTCTATCCCCAAAAGGGCAAAGGAGTAGGATTACAAAGGAACAGGTGAGCGTAACTCGACCCCACTGGGTAACGCCTACTCCTGGAGCCACGCCTCATTATCCAAATGAAGATAAAGCCCAAGTTATTGAGGGGAGCCATAATTGTTCAGTGTCTCTTGCTCAGGCCTTAAGGGTGTGTATTTCCAGAGCAGCTCCTGACACATATATTTTAGAAAATAATCATCATGGTACAAAGTGGAAGGGTCAACACATGAAAGTATACCTTAGGATGAATCGCCAGGAAATGCAGGATAAGATGCCTATATACTAATGAAAATGCAGTTTGTTTCACTACTTAGAGGCACTAAGACCTGTCACAAAAGCATCAGGACTTAAGATCATTATGCAGCATTCAAAGGCATATTTACTTAATGTTCACTTAGTTCACATATTTTTCCTATCTTATTTATATATTTAGTACTAAATATTAGGAGAATGCACAGATAAATAAAACCCTAAGAATTTACAATAGAAAGAGATGTGTATAGGCACCATACAACACGGAATTAGGTCATTCAATTAATATGGTTTAAGCAACCATAACTTGACAGGCACCATGCTGAGAACTGCAAAAATGTGGACAAACATGTGACATAATAAACTCCCAGAGCTTTCTGACTAGCCTAAAGATATAAGAGTGCAGTTAGACTGAGTTGTTAGTAGGGGAAGGTTAATTTTTGTGGGCTATCAGAGAAGTCTTCATTGCAAATCTTAAAATAATACTAAGTCTTGACACTGGAAGTGTAAAACAACCTCTGTTACAAATTGGCTGTTCACTCTTCTTTCATGCAGGCAGTTTTCAGTTTTCAGCAGTGATGTCTGTATCTTTGTTGGCTATATACTCTTAAGTCTGTCCAGCCTATTTTCTGCATCAGTCTCTAAGCTCCTCTGGTTGGATTCTCTGAAATATTTATCAAAGTCTTTTCATAAGCATAGATCCTACTGGGAGATCTTCAAGATCAGTGCAGTGAGGAGATTATCAATTAAAACCAGAGTTTGCAAATTCATTTTTGGCAGAGTCACAGACTCTATAATCCAAAGAACTAGTACACTAGAACTACTATATCCCAGGTACAATATCATCTTAATGTATTGCTAGACCTCCAAAAAGAAATGGAAATTTTACAACCCTCCTTCAGCCTCTACCAAAGCTAAAAGATGGATCTGGAAATAAATAGCCAATCTTATAGGTGGTTTTTTCCTGAGAACAAATGTTTCTACAATATTGAAATCTAGAGGCCACATCTTGGGTCAACAAAGAACTGGGAGAACTGAGTTTCAGCATTCTCACAACAAAACCAGAGACTATCAATAGAGGCCCAAGTAATCCCAAATTATGAGAACGCTTTAGCAGAAGCAAATTTTCTCTGGAGGAAACCATCTTCAACATAGGTCTTAATGATCCCCAGGAATCGAAATCAAACAAACCTCATAAACTCAAAGACCACAAAACATGCAAGAAAGTAAGCCATCGTGAGTGAGACTCAACAGAGAGAACAAAAGATGCAGATATCGATGACTCTGAATTCTGAAATCATTCAACACAGACCAGAACACAGTTATGAAAACAACAGAAAAAGATAAAAATTGTAATCCCAGAAAAAAAGAAATAGGAAATTATTTTAAATAACCAGGTATGTTGGTGATTGCTTCTTCTAGAAATGGAAAAAACAAGGAAACAGATCAAAGCTTGGGTTAAAAACTAATAGAATAGACCAATAACAACTCCCAAAGAAATGAAAAACTAGGAATGAAAGGAGAGATTAAGATATATGGAAAACAGAAATGACAAAGCCTTAAAGCCAACTAACCAAATTCCCAGAAGGAGAGGATAGAGAACATTGGATGAGAGAACATATTTAAAGAGATAATAACAAGTAATTAACACAAAATATGATGAATGAAACCCAAGCAGAATAAATAAAATCATCCCTACCTAAACCCCTTGAAATAAAAATGAAGGATACCAAAGCCAAGGAGAAGATATTAAAATACCCAAAGAGAAAGGAAAGGTCAAACACAGCTGGCAGAACTTCTCAACCACAGAAACCAGAATCAGTGGAGTAATATTTTCATAAGATTGAGAAAAAAAAATAACTAAACGTAGATCTATAGACTGCAACTTTTATTAAAGAACTCTTAAAATAATAAAATGATTAGTCAATAAGAAAGATAAGAAGAAAAAAAGTGACCAAGTAAAATGGTTAACACATGTGTAAACCTAATCAAGTATTATCTTAGATAATTATTATAATTATTGTTACAAGATGACAATAGTGTCTAATTTGGGGACTTAAAAGGACAAAAGTAAAATACCAAACAACATAAATTGTGAGTGTGTGGATGATGAGAGAGAAAATGTTCTCAAGTTCTTGTATCAGGGAGTTAAGAAAAGAGATGGAACTGGGAAAACAAATAATTAGTATTTCTTATGATATAAAACATGAGTTGATTTTAAGTCCTTTGGGTATAAACCAAGGAGAAGAAAAACTGGGTCAAATGGTAATTCCATTCCAAGTTTTATTCCATACTGCTTTCCATAGTGGTTGCACCAATTTGCACTGTGTGTGTGTGTACCACCACAATGTGTGAGTGTACCTTTTTCCCCACATCCTTACCAACACTTATGGTTGCTTGTATTCTTGATAATTTCCTTTCTGACTGGAGTGAGATGAAATCTTAGAGTAGTTTCAATTTGCATTTTTCTAATCACTAGAGATGATGAAATTTTTTTCATGATTTTTGATGGTGAAATGAAACAAACATTATTACCCTATCTACGTGTATGATTACACTACTGGTGTGACTCTATACCATGTTCAGCCAGAGGAAGGTGATGTTGTGCTCCATTTGTGTACAATGTATCAAAATGCATTCTACTGTCATGTATAACTGATTAGAACAAATTTTAAAAAATTTTAAAAGACATTATCTGAATGGTTACTTACTGTTATGATTCATGACTTATGTATGTTACATATCTTCTATTGAAGACATCAAAAACTAATTTTCTAAAAACAGATTCTCTAGAGAAGTATTTTACTTCCTGGCCCACAACACAAAGAGCAAATAAACCCCTTTGGAGTTCTTTCATTCTCCTTTCTGGATTCTTCTAAACTCTGCCACATAATCTGTTTACTAGGAACATAGATTAACCCCAGGAATAAAAACTGGAGGAGACTCATTTAGCTATACTAATTTTTTCTTACCTGATAACAGCATCCTCTGGATTAGCAAGGATCAAGTGAGATTTGTGTTTGCAAAATAGAAAATTAGCTACATGAAATGCATTAACAAGCTTCAGTATCTCATAGGCAAGGACAATTTTACAGATATGGGGATTGAAGCAATGTATGCATCGCTGTGTGGTGGAGGAGGACAAGGGGAGCATTTTAGCTGTATATATTAGCTCTTGGATGTGCCTGATGTGGGATAGGTTATGATATGTGCATAAGAACTGTTAGAGTACATATTCTGAAAATTTGCAATACAATTTTAATATGTAGAAGTGAGTGAGCATCTTATGAAATGCTATGTTATATAAACATATGTATAAGTATGTTGGTAAATGTGTTTGAGTATGAGAATGTTGTGAAGATGTGTATGTACATCTGTCATTGTGTCTATATATATGTTTATTCACAGGAACTGTTGGAGTGTTATATTGAAGATATATTTGTTATAAGGATGGTGTGTGCTGTGAAATGTGATACAAGACAGTTTTACTCGTTACGGAAGGTGTTAGAGCATGGGTGGGTGGGTGTGAATTCATGTGTGTCTATGTTTGAGTGTATGTGGTATTTTGTTCCTTCTCCTACTCCATATTTTTAAATAACCAAATTAATTTTAATAGGAAATTTGCTGAAGGCACCCAGGTGTTAATACTTTAATCGCACCAAATATGGAGGAAATAAAGGTCCAATAAACATGTGGGACCTGGTCCCAAATATTCGCAAAAACATGGATTCACTTAATATATTGGGTATCTGCCCTGCATCATATAAATAATTTCTACAGGAATCAGATCTTTTTGTTTCTTCCAGATAAAATACCCAAAGGCCAATTGCTTTGGCGAAACAGCCTGACATGTTAGTGACTTCTATCACAAAGCTGAATTGTACTTATATGTAACAAAAGAACAAAATGTTCTGTTAGGTAAAGAATAGATAATATTTTTGTTTTAAAACAACCTAATTTAAAAATGGGCAAAGGCTGAGTAAGTTTTCCTCAGGCCAAAAAGTTAATGCAGGTCAGCAATTACTCATGGAAAAAGCATGTGGCCCCAACCAACCCCAGATGCTGAGCAATTAATTACTTCACCAAGCCTCAGTGCTCTGCTAAACTTACCCCAGGCTGGGAGACAAGTCCTAGTCCACACATATCTAGATAGCATAGCCTGTGACCCTGTCTGCCCTGTGTAGCTCGGCAGAAACCTCAGAGACCTCACCGGTCCTTAAAGCCCACCTTACAGGCTTTCTCAACTCCATATTCCAAACAATAGTACAGCCCAGCCAAGGAAGATAACTTGCAACCCTGCCTAATCACAGATCATCACAGAGTTCAGCTACTTCTCCCTGAAGGCAGAATTCGGTCAGTAGCCACACTGAACCATAGAGCACAGGAGGGAACTCAGCCCAACTGTAGAATCCAAAATCAAGGTCTGTCTGTCTAGGTTTGCTACTAGCTGGCACATCCAGAACCCCAGGCTAGACTGAGTAGTAAAGATCTGTTATCACCAAGAATGCTTGCAAAGACCAGAAGAGGTGGACAGTCCCTTAAATGTACATACATCAAGCTAAGGACACAGGATTATGAAAAAATCAGGGAAATACAGAACCATCAAAAGAAATTAATATTCTTCTAATAATGGAACCAGAAGAAACAGAAATGGCGAGCAAAGAATTCTGAATATTTCTTCTAAACACAGGGAAGGCTCAAAGAACTCCAAAGATAGAAAATTAAATAGAATCTGGAAAACAATTGATGGACAAATTGACAAATATCCCACCACAAGAATTATATGTGAGATGAAGGATATTTCTACTAGCTTGATTTGAGCACTCCATATCGAACACTTATATCAACAAATTATTTTGTACCCCATAAATATATAAAATTATTTGTCTACTAAAACTTATTTTTTGAATTTTTTTTTTTTAGTTTAGGATGAAGATTACATTTCTAGTTGCTCTGTGGCTCAGGATTCAAGCACTGAGTACTGCTTCTCACCAAGGTGGATAAAAGAGGGAATTCATTGAAATTCAATACTGGCCAGTGGAAGTTTCTCCTAAAGCCTCAGAAAAAATTGGGTCCATTGAACAAAGAAAAAGAAAAAGTGCATTGGAGTCAAGTCAATTGGGGCAGCAGCAGCAGCCCTGGTTCACCACAGAGAAGAGGGATAACACAAACAGAAGTTGAAACACAGCAGACACATTTGGTGCAGAAAAACTTGTATATCAAAAAACCAGTCTGAACTTAGTTGATCCAGAGGCTGCACTGGGAAATGGTGTTTGAAAAGTGCTCTGTTTCTCAACTGGCAAGTGGAGAGCCGAGGTCAGGAGCCACCTTCAGGAGACCATGCTGCAGCTGGAGACCATGCTGCAACTGGAGACCATGCTGCAGCTGGAGACCATGCTAATGAGATGATAGCAAATATCACCATGCTGGCCAGAAAGCACCTACCCTGTGCCCTACAGTGTCTCTAGACGAATGTGAGTGAAGCCGGCAGAGAAGATTGCACCCAGGGAGAGTCAAATCAGAAATATGGAGGGAAGTGCCACTCACTTTCCCCTTGAGCCTGGTGGGTCACGTAACCAGCTGAAGAGAGTCAGGAAACTGAATAGCTGGGCCTGATTACACTCAGGGGCTAAGCCCAAGAAGGCCATATTTGTGTGTGTGAGACCTGCAGAAGGTTGGCTCCTCTGCTCTGCAAGTATAATTCTTGGGAGGCTTCTGAGCTCCCAACTCCTGGAAGATATCAGCATCTTCCTGGCTCTGAGGGGCGTGTGGATTTGTTCTCCCCATTCACGGATTTCCACTCCTACAGCAAAAACAGGGAGGATTCACAAAAAGGCTATGGAGGCCACATCTTTGAGGGGGGCCTCAGTCTAAATGACTCTAGAACACATTTGAGTGAGGGCTGTGCTCTATAATAACCATTCTTGAGAGTGGAAGAGAAAACCATCCCAATAGATGCATAAAACCCAACACAGGAATATGAGGACTACAAAAAGTAAGGACAACATGACACTTAGATTTTACAACTCATCAGCAACTGACTCCAAAGATACGGAAGTAGATGAAATATAAGATAAAGATTTTCAAAAATGATGATTAAAATGATTAATAAATTCCAAGAGATCACCAAAAAAAATCAACTTGATCAATTAAGGAGGTCAATACAAGATGTTTAATTTAAAAATATAGATATTTCAAAAAGAACCAAAGGGAAATCTTAGAAATGAAGGATATAATATATCAAATAAAATGTACAACTGAAAGTCTCTAATAGAATAGACCATGCTGAAGAAGGAGCTCAGAACTAGAAGACAAAGTAGCCAGCTTTGGATATTCAAACAGTGTTAAAGAAGAGAAAATAAGTAACCATGACCAGAATATACAAGGACTCAGGGTAACATTAAGAGACCAAATTTAAGAATCTTTGACATAGAAGAAGGTTGTAAGATATGTGCATATGGCAGGGATAACCTTTTCAGGGAAATAAGGATAGAAAATTTTCTAAAAGTTCTTTCTCTCTACCCGACCTATCAGCTTTTAGACAGAATAAGATGGACATTCAGATACAGGAGGTGCTCTGTTTCTCCATTCATAACCCCAACTAGACAAGATCAAAAAAGAACCTTGCCAGGACACATTATAATTAAAATGCCTAACATAGAGAACAAAGATAGAATTTTAAAAGTCTCAAGAAAAAAAAATAGGTCATATTTAGAGGCAAGTCAGTCAGAATTACTTCTGGTTTCTCGGCAAAAAAGTTAAAATTCAAGAGAGCTTGGAATGGTGTGTTTGCTCTATCCAGCAAAGCAACCCTGCAGAATCAGAGGAGAAATACAAACCTTCCAAGATAAGCAGAAACTAAAAGAATTAATGAATACTAATCTAGCAATACAGAAAATACTTAAAGAAATACTTCAGATGGAAGAAATAAAAAATAAACCCCAGAGTTCACAAATGAACAAATCTCATTTGAAAAGTAGCTAAGCAAATGAGAACCAGGACCAAATTAAACATTAGAAATGAATCAAAATGGTAGGAGTAAAAATCCCTCTATAATATCACTGAATGTAAATAGTCTTAGCTCTCCAATTAAAAGACATAGCCTGGCAGAATAAATTTAAAAAAAAAAAAAAAACAAGACCCAACTATATGTTGTTTGCAAGACACCTCTACAGGCAAAACAGCCACAGAGTGAAAGTGAAAAGTTGGAAATTGATACAGCATCCAAATGGAGCCCAAAAATAAGCAGGAGAACAGCTACTCTCATCTCTGAAAGCATATAGTTCAAGATTAAGTTAATAAAAAAAGACAGACAACGTTACTTTATACTGATAAAGGATACAGTTCAACAAAAGCTATAACAAGAGTACATATCCAAACACTGGTGCACCTAATCATATAAAACAGATACTACCCAAATCAAAGACTCACATAAAGTTCAGTACAATAATACTCTTCAGTACCTCTCTTTCACTAATAAATAGGCCAACCAGACATAAACTCAGTAGACTCTGAACCTAAAAAAAAATGTTGCAAAAGTTAAACATTCTAAGAAATTAAAACATTCTTAGAATCAAATGAGAATATTTGTATGACATATTATCTGGGATAATGTGAAGGCTGCTCTAAGAGGAAAGTTTATAACTATGAGTGCCTACATAAGAAAATCAGAAATGTTCCAAATAAACAAATTAATGGTACATTTTAAAAACCTTAAAAAACAAGAACAAACCAATTCTAAAACCACTAAAATTAAGGACATAATTTAATATATAATATATTTAATATATTAAATTTTATATATATATAAACTTAATAAAATTAAGATTGGACCCAAATGAATTAGAGAATAAAAAAGTAATGAAGACATCAAGCAAACAAAGAGTTGATTCTTTGCAAAACAAAACAATATTGATAAGTCATTAGCCAAAGTAATCAAAAGAAAATGAGAGAATACCATATCAATAAAATTAGAGATGAAAAGGGAAAAATCACCACAGATATCACAGAAATCCAAAGAATTATTTTGAAAACTTATACTCCAACTAATTGGAAAACCTAGAAGAAATGGATACATTTCTAGACAAAATACAATCTGCCAAAATTGAATCAAGAGAACATAGAAAACCTAAACAAATCAATAACTAGCAATAAGATAGAATCAGTAATAAAAATCCTTCCAACAAAGGAAAGCCCAAACCAGATGTATTCTCAACTGAATTCTACAAGACCTGTAAAGAAAGCTAATGCCAATATTCTTCAAATTATTCTATGTAGTAGAAAGGGATGCAACACTTCCAAATTTATTCTAAATCAGTGTCATATTTATGCAAAAACCAGATAAGGGTATCAAGGAAAAACAATTACAGGCCAATATCCCTGATGAACTTAGATGCAGAAAAATATTAGCAAATTAGATCCAACAGCAAACAAAAAGATGGTATATCATGACCAAATTGATTCCAAGGATGCAAGGATGGTTTAACTCTGAAGACATTAGGGATAGAAGGAACCTGCCTCAACACCGTAGAGGCTATATATGACAACCCCAAGAAGTAGTTTAGTGAATGGAAAGAAACTGAAAGAATTTCCTTTAAAATATGGAACAGAACAAGGATGTTCACTCTCACTACCCCTATTCAATGTAGTACTAGAGATTCTCACTACAGCAATTAGGAAAGAAAAGGAAAGAAAAGGGATAAAAATAGGAAAGGAAGAAGTCAAATTATCAGTATTTGCATATGACATGATCCAGTATTTAGAAGATAAAAAAAGCTCCATTAGAAAATTGCTAGAGCTAATAAATTCAGCAAAGTAGCAGATTATAAAAATCAATATTCAAAAGTCAGTAGCTTTCCTATACACCAATAATGAATCTTCTGAGAAAAGAGTCAGGAAAATACCAAATTCATAATAGCCTCAGAAAAAATACTGAGGAATAAATTTAGCCAAGGAGGTTGAAAAACCTCTACAATGAACACTACAGAACACTGAAGAAAGAAATTAACTGAGACACAAATGGAAAGATCTCCCATGTCCATCTATAGGAAGAATTAATATTCTTAAAATGACCATACTACCAAAAGCAATATACAGATTCAGTGTAATTCCTCAAAATACCAATGACATTCTTCACAGAACTAGGAAAAAAAAAGTCCTAAAATTTATATGGAAGAATAAAAGACTCAGAATATCAAAGCAATTCTACACCAAAAAGCAATGCTGGAGGCACCATAATACTTGACTTCAAATTATACTACAGAGATATAGTAACAAAACCTGCATGGTACTGGCATAAAACAGACAAAGAGACCAATGATACAGAATAGAGGACACAGAGACAAACCCGCACATCTACAATCATATGCTCCTTGACAAATGTGCCTAAAACATATATTGGAAAAAAGACAGCCTTTTTAACAAATGATGCTGAGAAAACTGGTTATGTGTATGTAGAAGAATGAGACTAGATCCATATTTCTCATTCTGCACAAATGGCAGCTCAAAATGAATCAAAAACCTAGGAATTAGACCACAAACTAAGCAACTCCTAGAAGAAAATAAAGGGTTAACACTACAGCATATAGGCAAAGGCAACAACTTTCTCAATAGGATCTTTAAAGCTCAAAAAATAAAGCCAAGAATTAGTAAACGGGATGGCATTAATTAAAAAGCTTCTACACAGGAAAGGAAATAATTTTAAGAATGTGAAGAAAGAACCTACAGAATAGGAGAAAAATCTTTGCTCTCTACTCTTCTGATAAAAGATTAATATCCAGAACATCTAAAGAACTCAAAAAAGTGCAGGACAACACCAATGAGGAATGTGTAAGCCTAAATGTGTAATATGTAATTCTTATAATAAATTATTATTGTTATTATTATCATAGTGCTAAAAGTTAAAATTCCCTACCTTTAAAGTGGTGTATGTCCACCTTACCTGGAACCTTATGGAGTCTGAGCTCAAGGTTAAATGGTGGGGATTCTGAGGAGGTCTTGTCTAATAGGTGAAGCAAGTACTTCTTTTTTTTTTTTTTTTTTTTTTTTTTTGGTATCGGGGGTTGAACTCAGAGGCACTTAACCACTGAGCCACGTCCCCAGCCCTTTATGTATTTAATTTAGAGACAGGGTCTCCCTGAGTTCCTTAGCATCTCATTAAATTGATGAGGCTGGTTTTGAACTCGTGATCCTCCTGCCTCAGCCTCTGGAGCGCTGGACACACCACTGCATCCAGCAAGGCCAATACACCAAAAAAAAAAAAAAAAATGGAAAGGAACAAATAACCCAATTAATAAATGAGTGAATGAACTAAACAAACACTTCTCAAAAGAAATACAAACAGCCAGCAAATATGTGGAAAATGTCTAATATCTTTAGCAATTAGGGAAATACAAATAAAAACTACATTGAGATATCATCTCCTGTTGGAATGACATTCATCAAGAATAAAAACAAAAATAAAAACTGGAGAGGATGTGTAGAAAAAGGAATACTACTGGTGGGATTATAAATAGTACAACCACTGTGGAAATCAGTATGGAGGTGCCTCAGAAGCCTAGAAATGAAGCTATCATGTGACTCAGCTCAGTATTTATTCAAAAGAATTAAAGTCAGCATAGTATAGGGATTCATGCATACCCATGTTTACAGCAGAGAAATTCACAAAAACTAAATCAGGAAACCAGCCTAGCTGTCCATCCATAATTAAATGGATAAAGAAAATGTGGTTATATATACACAATGAGTTTTATTCAGTCATAAAGAAGAATGAAATTGGATCATTTTCAGGAAAATGAATGGAACTTGTGAACATTATATTAAGTAAAATTAGCCAAACTCAAGAAAGTCAAGGGCCATATGTATTGTCTCATATGTGGAAGCTAAAGAGGAAAAAGTAAAAGAAAGATGGAGTGGGGCAGGTCTCATGAAAATTGAAGGGAGATCAGTAGACTAGAGGAAAGGGATCAGGGGGATGAAGAAGGGAAGGAAAAGGGGAAAATACTGGGGAATGTTATTGGCCAAATTATATTGTTATGTTGTATGCCTGTAAGAACATGTAACAATGAATGCCACCATGACATGCAACTATAATGCACAGATAAAAAGTATGAAAAAATTTACTGTTCTCATGTCAAAACAATTTAAAATGTTACATTTAATTTTATGCTAAAATTATATCCAACTAAGCTGTAATCTTTTTTTTAAAAAAAAAAAGCTTTATAACAGAAAGCAAGTTAAAACTTAAAAGATGAATTGGAATTACCATCTGCTACCCACTAGCACTGTGAATTGGCAGAAATCATCAAAATGGACACTCAGATTTCTTTAAAACCAAGAAAATAATCCCACCTGGAAAGATTTTTCAAAAGATCAAATAAGATACGACATATCGTAGCCTCTGTATACTCTAAAATACAGTAAAAATGTCAATTATTTGTATCAGTATAGTTACTACATTTAGTCTACAAATATGCAAAAAATGCCAAGTAGCAAACAATTCTGCAAAATAGTATTCCAATGACCCGGTCTTTGGTATGCATGAATATTTCCCTTTCATGAATGCCAGTGTTTTGATCAATGTCTAGTATAGTAGCAAGAGTGCTGCCAGAAAGCTATGCATTCTTCAGGGCAACCTCAATACCTTTTGTCTGAAGCAGAGACTCCATTCCTCAAGATAACTGCATCTCATATGCAGATAAAGGTTAAGAAGTGTATTTCGTGGCTACTGTGAAAAAAATATTGCAACATGGTTAGCTCAAAACTAAACTAGAGTTTTATCTGAAAATTAAAAGACTCACTTGCTAGGAAATAAAATATCACATTCTTCATATTGCAAGAAAGTAAGTTGAGAATTTTCCCCACTGGAAATGAGAAAATAAGAATCTGAAATTAATTGTGTTTTGAAGTGAAGTAAAAAATGTTACGCTTTAAGACACTCTGGCAAAAGTAACCTCTTTGAATCTAGGTGGTTGTAAAGGGAGCATTCTGTTGTTTTCAGAGCTGTCTTGAGTGTGTCCTCTGGTCTTGTCAAACAAATGCATGAAATCCATCTGACTTCCTTCTCTCAATCACCACGATTTTTACCATTGTCTGTCTCCTTTCACTTGTACATCTCCTTTCTCTGACTTTTGTATCCATACAGACTATAGCTGGCTGCGAGAGTAAAATTCAAGGACTGGGGCACTATGTTCTCTAACTGTCAGACCAAGTGACCACACTTCTTTAAAAAGATCATTGACCTCACACACACAGGGCCACTTAGCACTCTTTACATCAGTCCATAGCCATCTTTCTGCTACACTGTCTTCCCCTGAGTAATGCTGTCTACCTCCGTGACTCATTCACTTTTTCACTATCCCTTACTTCTCATAAGCTTCCACTGTGCCCTCAGGAATTACCGCCAAACAACTTAAATCAGGTGGCCCAAGTCACACATGCAAAAAAACAATAGAGATTAAACTAAAAACTTTCCGATTCCAGACACTTAAATACAACTGGTTATGGTCCTGAAAATTCCCCAGTATCCTGAACACCTTCAGAAAGCAATTCCTTCTACTGATTCCCCTTCACTGGAACCTGATTTTTTTTTTTTAATTTTTTAAAGACAGGACTTTTTCTTGCCTAGAAGTTACTGTTCCCTCATATCCCAGGTCTAACCGACCTCCTTTGTCCCCAATTACTTCTGCTCCTTTGAAACACGAGACATTCATTGTTGTGCTCCATTTCCACTCCCAACCTTCATTATCTACAGGCTTGCTGAAGCCCAAGGAGAAACAGAAAGCAGAAGAATTCAACTGTAGCAACAGCATTTACTTAAATATTCAGAGGATGGACATTCGAGCGCTGGTGAGCTACCTCCACACTGACTGCATAAAAGACACAGAATGTGAATTCTGGGTTCTATCCTGGTGCACCCTCATTCTTTGCAGATTATGGAAGCTGTGGTGCTTCTACCATGCCACCAAGAGGGACTGGGAAAGCATCAGGAATACCCAATCTCTTCTGTAGGCCCTCAATTCCACATTTTTCTTTTACAAGTTTCAGAGAAATGAAAGAGAAAGCAAGCAACGTTAGTCATGTCCAGGACTTCATTATTGTCACCTCCAAACCCAGATCTTCTGCTGCAGTCTGGCCCAGTTAGTGTATTAGCACAGTGTCCCCCATGGTTTCTACTGCATTTTTGTTTTTAATAATCGGAAATATTGCATAATGTGTGCATGCTTATGATCTAGTGGAGAGGGAAAACCAATGACAAGGAAAATAGAAACTTCAAGAGCAAGAGCAGACGAGAACAGGATGCATACACGTCCTGACATCATTCTAGACTCTCTACATCTCAGTGCCTGTGGATGACATGTGAAGCACTCACGTTTCTCAATTCCTCGACTTCTCCATTTCCAGTGATCATCTCTCCTATGTCTGTTTTCTGCACACCTTACCATAGCCAGAGCCGTTGAGTGATACTAGAAATAACAGCATGCTTGGTTAAGTTCTGAAATTCACCTCCACCAACTTCAAATAGGTCCTGCCTGGCAATGCAGCTACTCTACCCCGGTGAAATCCAACTCCTCGCTACAACTATTATGAACCTTCTCCAATTCTTTCAAACTCAACACTCACCATTTCATGCCCCCCCCACTCCACACACACACACTATCATCCTCAGAAGATGGCTCCATCACTTACTTCATAAAAAAAGAAAGAAACCCTGGAGGGCTGGGGTTGTGGCTCAGTGGTAGAGCACTAGGCCTAGCACATGAGAGACACTGAGTTTGATCCTCAGCACCACATAAAAATAAATAGGTAAAATAAAGGTATTGTGTCCATCTACAACTAAAAAAAAAACTACTTTAAGAAATAAAGAAGCCCTGGAGACAAGGACTTCTAGCCCTGACTACAACTGGAGCCTTTCTGCCCTTGAGGATCAAAACCTTCACCCATGCTTTGGAGAGAAACCCACACTTCTTTTGGGGGATCATCCCACCAAGGGTTGTCTTTTGTCTCTCATTTTCACATAGAATTACCTTAATATTCTAAATGAAGTCTTCCCCATTAAATATTCTCAAGTCTAGCTTATCTCTATTTTTCTTTTTTGAAAAGTTACTTTTGCCTCCATGATCTCTAACATCATTACTCTGTCTCTTTTTCATTCTACACAAAAGCATCAAAGTACCTTTTTTTTTTTGGGGGGGGGGGACTAGTGACTGAACCCAGGGATGCTTTACCATTGAATATTGAGCTACACCCCCATCCCTTTCTTTTTTTTTTCTTTTCTTTCTTTTTTTTTTTTTTTTTTGTAATTTTGAGACAGAATATTGCTAAGTTTCTGTGGCTGCCCTTGAACATGAGATCCTCCTGCCTCAGCCTTTAAAGTCGCTGGGAGTACAGGCATATTGCCTAGCTCAACAACGAAGTTCTCGTCTCTTCTCACTTTTCCGTTTCCTCATTCAATGTTCATTCCTGACTGACTTCAACAGAAATCTCCCTAAGGAACTCTAGTGACATCCATTAGTTAAATCTAATAAGTGGTTTTTCATAAATTATATTACTTGAACTCCTGCAGAATTTTATTGCATTATCCAAGTCATAGTGATCCCTTACTAAGTGCCTTTCAGTATTCTAAGACCTAGGGATGTATTGGGAAACAAAATCTCTGACATAAAGTATTTTAATGGTAGGGGAGAAAGACAATGGGCAAATAAAACAAATATATATGCCAGGTGGGATGTGTATAAACTTAATAAAGATGAAAGGAACAGAATATGCCCAGATTAGGGGGTGTAATGCTATGTTCTATAGAACATGAGAATAGAGACTTAAAGAAGTTGAAACAGCACAGCTTTGAGCAGAGTAAGGATGTGAAATGACTTTTTTTATGAAGGGGCTGTTGTGGCTGCTACTGGGGGGCCAATATGGAAGCGCCATGGAGCACATGATGGTTCAGAAGGGGAAAAGGGCATTTAGTGAGCAGTGAGCAGGTTCTGTGATGTATTTCAAAGGAAGGTGCAATAAAATTTGCTGATAGACTAGATATGGGAGATGGGAGAAAGAAAGAGGAGAAAGAATCAAACCTAACTCAAATTTGTTGTTTGGTTGGCTTGGGGGAGTTTTGATCCAAAGATCAAAAATATAGAAGAGAGATTTTGTTTGTTTTTGTGGGGTTGTTTGGTTTTGTTTTTGGTATCAGGGATTGGACCCAGGGGTGCCTTACCACTGAGTCCCAGGCTGTGACTGTGACTGTTTATTGGCTTTGTTTTGGTTTGGTTTTTGAGACAGGGTCTCACTGAGTTGCTTAGGGTCTTGCCGTTGCTGAGGCTGGCTTTGATCTCCCCATCCTCCTGCATCAGCCTCCTCCTGAGCCTCTGGGATTTCAGGGATATGCCACCATACCTGGCAGAACTGTTATTTATTGAGACGGAGAATGGCGCAGGTAAAATAGATTTGTTGAGGGGCATGAGATCAATGTTGAACAGGTATCAAGCAGGTAAGTTTATTTAGCAAACTGATTTAAAATCTGAAATCCCCAAAAGCTGAAACTGGATATAAAATCATGGAATTTATCAGTACGTAGATGATGTTTAAAGCCATGGGACCAAAGGAGTTTGTCCGGGGTGTGAATATAACTAGAGAAAAGAAGGGTTTCGAGGACTCAGTCTGTGACTCTTTCAATATTTAGAGGTCAGGAAGATGAGGAAGAGACTGAGAAGAAGCAGCCAGTTTGGGTGGGAGAAAAATAAAGAGAGAGAACAGTATCAGAACCAATTGAAGAAAGTCCTTCTGAAATACTTCCTTCAATAAGTGAAGTAAAACAAGAACCGGAATGAATTTGGGTTTTCCAGCATGGAGGCCACATGTCCCCTTGACAAGATGAGCTTCAGGGCAGTACAGGGACAAGACCTGATTGGAGTGTGTTCAAATGTTTCATCATACAAGGAAAATAAATGGAAGGGTGAAGGTAGCTGGGAAGAAAGGCAGATCATGGAAGGATTTGGCTTTTAATAATAGGAAGCGTCACGTGTGTGCTTATGGAAATGACTCTGTGCAGAGTGGAAAGGATAATGGGGCAAATATCAATGTCAGAAGCAAGAGCAGGGGAAAGGAGATGGGTGCAAAGCACAGAGAAGAATTTGGTCTCAGCTAGGGAGGGCAGAGAGCTAATCTATTAGAACTGGAGAAAAGGCAGAATATTTAGGAAGATATGCAATTAGGTTGGTCCGTTTGGTGCTGGGAACATTAGGGAGTATGTCCTTATTGGCATCACCACTTTCTCTGGGCTCCATACTGCATCCTTGTTCTCCTCCTGTGATTCTGATGGTTCCTTCTCTCATTGATCGCCTTGATCTGAAGGAGGGGAAAGGATCTGCAGGGTCTTCTCTTTCCCTTCTTAATTTCTCCACTGGCTTTATTACCTTAGCCATGCGTGCAATACCATCTGAACCCTTTGGACTCCCAAATTTATGACTCTAGATCTAAACCTCTCCTGCAAGCTTCAGGCCCAGACGTTCAATTCCTTTCGCAACATCTCTACTTGGCTATCCTGCAAGCAAATCAGACTCAACATTTCCAATATATACACAATAATATTTCCCCAGAAACCCAGAAGTCTTTCTTCACTGCCTCATTTCAGGGAGTCATTCATCAAGTTCCTCAAACTAGAAATCGACAAGTGAGTCATTCCTGGCATTTTCTTTACACCTTACCGTCATCACCCGTTTCCATCCACATTAGCTCCTGAATATTTCCTGAAAGAAGTCATCCATTCCTCTCCACCTCTAACATGGCGCACAGGCCACCAGCCCCCCTCACCTTGCTCTGATAATCCTTCATAGAAATATTTTCAAACGTAAATGTGATCATATCCTCAGATTCATTTCTCCCATGTCAGAACAATTGAGCTACAAATTAAAAGGATGAAAAGCTTTAACATGGCCTGCAAGACCTAGCATAGTCTGACCCTTCCTGCCTCGGTGGACATTCTCCCC
This sequence comes from Callospermophilus lateralis, assembly GCF_048772815.1. Taxonomy (NCBI): domain Eukaryota; kingdom Metazoa; phylum Chordata; class Mammalia; order Rodentia; family Sciuridae; genus Callospermophilus; species Callospermophilus lateralis. The sequence goes on along the minus strand of NC_135313.1, from coordinate 103,575,867 downwards.
TCCCTGTCAATGTGGGAGCTTCTCCCCGCCTAGAATTCGCCACCTTCCTCCTCCTTCTTTAGATCTCAGGGCAGGTGTCCCTTCCTTGGGGAAGCTTTAATGGATCACCTAGTTGTCCTAAATTGGTCAAATCCCCTCCATGGATCTCCTTCAGCAACCCATACCTCTCTAGCATTTATCACAGTGCTAATTTTGTTTGTAGATGCTCCTTAACTAACAATGGGGTTATGTCCTGAGAAACCCATTATGAGTTGAAAGTATAATAAGTCAGAAATGCACTGAATACATCACATCAAATCTACTGATCATCCAAACTTAGCCACAGCACACCGGAGAGTGTTGTTTGCTCCCCCTGTGATCACATGGCTGGCAGCTTGCTGTGCCTCGCTGGGCCGCCCAGCATGGAGCAAGAGGATCATACAGCATAGTTCTGGCCCAGGAAAAGATCAAAATTCAAAATTCAAAGAACAATTTCTACTTAATGTGTATTGCTCTCAAACCACTGTGAAGTTGAAAAATCACAAGTTAAACCATCATAAATAGGGGAACCATCTGTATTAAACTCAGCGGGAAGAAACTTGGTCTTTTCTTTTTTTTTTTTTTTTTTACATTCTAGTGTCTTTACCATCTCGCACCTTCCTCATGTATAATAGGTGTTAAGTGTTTGTATAAATATATGAATGATAGTACTTGTCACAAAGATTATAGAGATCAATGAAAAACATAGACACAAAAGTACAGTATTTCAATGCACATGAAGACTAAAATAATGTAATGTATCGAGAGGTGCAGCCACAGAGCTATGCACAGAGGGTACTCCCAGCCTCTAATGATATGGTTCCATTTAAAAGCTTCAGCACTTTTAGTACTGTTCAGAATGACTTAATAAAAGAAAACTTGCTGGGAGATGGAAACCCTATGTGATGGTCCCTATGCAACTGCGTGATTTGTAACAAGGTATTTTTATCTGTCTGGTTCTTTGTTCCCATCTCTGTGAAAGAAGATGGACCAAAAAGGGTCTCTATGTCCCCTTCCAGGTCAGAATCCAGCAACACTTGTCATCGTTGACAAATAAGATCCATAAGCAGAAGAGAAATAAAGGATGAGGTAGGATTTGAACTGGACCAGTCAGTAAAGGATCTGATGAATTAAAGGAAGAAAAGATCATTCTAGAAAAAAAACCCAGGGTAGAGAACACCCAAAGTTTTTGGTGATCATTATTAACACACCAAACGTTCTCCACCCTCCACCCGCACTTGCTCCATGGCTTGCAGAAGGTATTCTGCCCCTCGTATTACCACAAATCCAGCCAATCTCTCCATCTGGAAGCTAAGCTTGAAGAGTCTCCTCAGGGTCTTAGGACACCCTGATTACAATAGCCAGATTTCTGTCCCCTCTAGAAACATGGGGGGGGGGCGGTGGCAGGGCTAGGTCACTAATTCTGCCACATGGCCATACTGCACAGGAGAACTGACAACAGAGAAATCAGTGTCTCCAGGGTACTGTGGAAAATGCCAGGATTTTATTTCCATCCGGCAACAGGGAAGTCAGCCTGCACCTGGAGGCTCCACGGAGACTGTTTAATAAGACATTTGTTTACTTCCTTCCTGCTACCTCTGACAATATAATCCTTTCTGATTCTTTCCATGATTTGACTCTAAATGAAAAAGTATGATCTCACAGTTGGTGGGGGTGGGGGACGAGCCTGCACCACCACTGGTGATCTGCCAGAGCTCCAGCATTAGATCTGCAGGGATAGAATAAAGGCAGAAAATATGTTCCTGGCCAAAAAAAAATAACCATTCCTCCTGTCTGGGACAGATTGCAGCCTTCTGGAGACTGTTGAGATGGGGAAAAGGGGAGGGCAAGGGGTGAGGGAGTCAATCTTGCTCATTTTTTTTCCTTTAAGATATCTAAATGCCCACTTTAATAAATTAGGGTCTTCAATGAGCTTAAGATAATTTTAAATCATCTTTTTATCCCTCCTTCACAATTAACTTATGACCTTACAACATACTGAACTAGGGAAATTAAGCATAATTATGAAGTTGGAAGACAAACACAAGGTCAAGGGTGAGCAAAAAACAAAATGTGTGGAAAGCCAGAGGCCAGAGAAGAATAAACAAGAAGGAATAGGATTTTCTTAGAAGGCAGCACATTCTGCCCCTATGTCCCTGACTTCCTCAGTGTTTCTTACAAAGTAAGGAAAAAACTCCACTGTGCTGGAGAGTCACACCCCTGCTCCCCACCCTTCACTCTAGAAGTGTGAAGATGCAGCCTTCCTTCCTTCCTTCCTTCCTTCCTTTCTCTCTCTCTCTCTTCTCTCCTCTTCTCTTCTCTCTCTCTCTCTCTCTCTCTCTCTCTCTCTCTCTCTCTCTCTCTCTCTCTCTCTCTCGGGATTGGACCCAGAGACACTTAACCACTGAGTCGCCCTTTTTATTTTGAGACAGAATCCCACTAAGTTACTTAGGGCCTTGCTAAATTGCTGAGGTTGGCTTTGAACTTGCGATTCTCCTGCCTCAGTCTCCCAAGTCACTAGGATTACAGGCATGTGCCACCACATCCAGCCAGACACAGCCTTTCTGATGGACTAAATTCCCCTTGCTTTCATTCACCTCTCAGCCCACTACACCCCAGAGTCCAATGTCTGGGAAGAGTTGGAGGAAGGAAAGGAAAGGGATTGGAAACTTACTTACAGTGTTATTTATCAAGTAGTCTCACTATTCTAATTATGGGGAATATAGCCGTCAACAAGATAAAGACCCCTGCCCTCACAGACCTTCCATTCCAGCAGGAACAAGTCAGACAGAAGACAATAGACACATAAATAAGTAAATGATTAGGTGTATGAGAAGGTGTTAAAGCCTAGGAAGATAGTCACCACATAATTTATCCATAAAATTGGAATATCTTTGAGAATGAAAGGAAGTTCTAATAATAATTATTCAGAACAGCAGGTATGAACAGGAACTTCTTTGCAAATTAAGATTCATAACCACATTAGCCTCCAGAAAAATGAGGAGGGAGTTTTTTGCAATTTTTAATAGAATGGTCAGAGTAGACCTCATGGAGCAGGACATGCTTCATCTACCTGAACTCTTGTTTCCTCATTTGTGAAAGAAAAGGCTTCGCCTCAAATAATATCTAAGGTTGCACTCAGTTCTGACATTCCTCAGTCAATGATCCAGGAGCAATGGGCCACTCTTCACTGGTCTGATGTAAGAACAAGGAGAAGGGAGTGTTTGGGATGGCTGAGAGGGTCATTAGAAAGGTCTGATAATCATGCTTGTGAGTTAGACACAGTAGCTTGAACTCTTTTCAACCACTGAATGTACAGTCTCCATGTCACACAGGCAAACATTATCCTTTAGCCCTAGCAGCCTGTGCTCTGACTCACAAAGTCACCTGAAAGCCACTATTCCTGAGGCTCGGGTGTTGCCTCTCTCTGAAAGTGATCATTATTCCTCGTACTGGCCAGCTCGCATTGTCATGATGAGGTGGGAATTCATTTTTTTTTTAAAGGTGTTGAAAAAAGCAGAAGAATGATTGACAAAAGTTTAAGGAGTTTGGAGGCAATTCTGATTTTTGTGAAAAGATATGCAGTTTTGAGCACCATAAGCTAAATATGACAGAAGGACATCTGAGTGAAACTATCCAGAGACAGTTGATATGTGGGTGCTCGGGAGGAAAAAAGAAAAAGTTAATTTCACACAAGTGTTAAGAGCACTGACTTCAAAGTCAAGCAAAACTGGGTTTTGATTTGGCACAATAATTGGATGTCTGCGACCCTCGGTTGGCTTACTTTTAAACAACAATAATAACTTCAGGGGATATATTGAATAGATATAAAACACTTAATGTGTACCTCATAGTGCTCAGTACATGGGGGCATGGCAGTTGATATTGAGCTGTTCACTTAGATGTCACAGTTAAAACTATAAGTTCGAGTGGACATGGGGGAAGACAAGGTGTAAGGGAGAGCAGAGGTCTTCTAACAACCTTAAAAAAAAACCTCTTCATTTGGTAAAAGAAAGATGTGGCCCAAGAAAGAGACACCCACACAAGACAAGAGATACAGAAAGACAATTTGGAACGGAGCTACTCCAGAGAAGATGGCTTCTGCCTCGGGTGTGGTAGAGACGAAGAACAAGCACTTCCATTCATCATCCCTATGGGAAATATGCAGGAAGTGGAGAAGTTCAAGGCTTGGGGCTGGTTGTACAGATCTAAGGAGAACCCTTTGGAAGAATAAACTAACTTGTAGATGTGTGTGTTCAAGTAGAATGTCAGTGAAAGAAATAAATGAAAAGATACTTGCTATGGTTGTCAGAAGTGTATTTAAAGGCACTGGGGGAAGCAGAGATTCAAAGGGCAAGAAAAGGAAGAGTTAATTTTTATAGCAAGAGTCTTTAAGACACTGGAATGGATGCCATCTAGGGCCTACGTGGAGAAGTTATAGTCTCTCACATGTCTCCCTTACCTGCTCTGCTAATGTCTAGAACTGGAATGGTTTCCCCCAGGATGCCAGATGAGGCCCTGGGAGTCCTGTAATTCTATGGAATGTTTGTCAAATGAGTGAATGTAACAGAACTCATATTTATTCTTCTGGAAACTTTGCCCTTTCCTTCTCCTATGGATACAGCTCTTCATGTTCTTTGGAATCCTCTCAAAGACATTGAAGGCAAAGGAAAGGATCCTCCAAGCCTGTCCCCGCTGTCTCCCTGTATTTGAATCCTATGCTCTGGCTAGGCTGGCCCTTCTACCAGAGCACAAGTTTGCCAGAAGCTTGGCCACCCTATGCCTTAACCCAAATCCCTCTCCTGACTGGGATATTCCTCTGATCCCTTCAAGAATTAGCTTGAATCTCTCTGCTCTAGGACAGCCCTCCACATGTCCCAGCTTAACACCACTTACCTCCTCTGAATTTTCCCTAAAAATGTATCCCTGTGAGTTGACAGTGATGTCCCCACATGTGCAAAACTAGAACCATACACAGCTAGGATTCTCCTGGAGGTCATCTGAAGATAGCCACTTTTGAACTCTCTTCAGAAGAATATCAAAAATTGTGTAGCATCCTTGAGTCATTTAGGATTTGGTGCCTGAGCCTACATAAAAGTAGATGCATGGATCTCAGCGATTTGGGTGATGAAATATCTGCTTCACCAATTACTTCAGCAATTATTATGACTATGTCATGTATTACACTAAATATCAGTGTAATCACTGCTAAATATCAGCGATTTAAACAAAGACTGTTATTTTGCTCACAAATTTGCAAGTTGAAGCAGGTTCAAATTTGCCTTCACTCTAGTCTGTGACGGTGGGGACAGCTTGAAGATCAGAGTTAGAATCATTTTCTGGAAGCCCACTTACTCACATATTTGAGTTGGAAAGGCTTGAACCACTGTGGCCTGGAACAGCTGGGTTTGCAAGTGTTTCTCCATCAAAGTTCTTGCTCGATGGGGTGTCTCCAGCATGGTGTCTCAGTACTGGAGTCAGGGTAATTAGGCTTCTTACTTGATAGCTCCCAAAGTGCATGCTCTAAAAATGAGCAAGACAGGGGCTGGGGATGTGGCTCAAGTGGTAGCGCACTTGCCTGGCATGTGTGAGGCCCGGGTTCGATCCTCAGCACCACATACAAATCAAAGGTGTTGTGTCTGCCGAAAACTAAAAAATAAATATTAAAAAAATTCTCTCTCTCTCTCTCTCTCTCTCTCTCTCTCTCTCTCTCTTAAAAAAATGAGTAAGACAGGGTTCAAGGGGAGAAAGATAGACCCTATTGCTTAATGATGACATTGTCAGAAGAATAAGTGAGATGGAATAAAGTGTGGCCATCTTTAGTACTTTCAATCTGCCACAACCATCTTCTTCTGATGTCTCCTCTTCTGGTTCCTTCTTCTTGTCAATATTCCAGTTACTCTTAAGTCATGAACTTTGCCTGGAGGACTTTGCCAATAGTTGTGAAGTGTAAAAGCTAAAATTTGGGATCAAACTGAAGCAAAATCATACTCCCCTTTCTTGTTACAAACTTCAATAAAGAATTTAATCCTTCTGATCTATATTTCTCACCTGGACAAACATAGAAATGAAACTATCTCCCTGTGTCACTCTTCTTAATAAATCACACAACTTCCTTCCCATTTGTATGGCTCCCCCACCAGGTCCCTTACAGAACAGAGACCTCTCACCTGTGCCCGCCCTTGTCAGCTGCCCCTTTCCAGCCTTCCAGACCTCAGGAGAAAAATAGAACAAAATCAAGACTTTGATAAATACAAATAAGTGCATTCCCTCCACCAGCACCGCCTCCACATGATAAACTACTTAATCATGTGCTAATGATGAACAGTTGACTTTGCTGAAGCCAGACGTGGGGGACTGAGGGTGCCCTTGGTGCCCCAGTGTTAATTACTTCCTTGACTAACTCCAAGAGACACTTATTAAATTCTGAGCCTCTCTGCCTGTAAGAGGGCACACACAAGTGCAGCCGATGTCTCTTTCACTTTCTGTATTAAGGAACAAAAACGCCAGCCAAGGTAGAGTCTTGCTGAAGTGGAGGAAGAGCAGATGGAAGTATTTTGAGCCTGGCACCGTCATTCAGGGAGCAAAGAAATTTGTGGAATGCACAAGAGCAAAAGCCCAACAGCCCAGGACTCTGAGGGAACCTAGTTCTGGCACTTGTGGTCATGGTGATGTTTGGCTACTTAGCTTCCCTGAGCCCCAAGTTCTAAAGCATGGAATCAGTGTTCCTGCCATGGTAGAGTTGTTGTCAATAATAGGGGTAATCTTCCCAATATAGTGCCTGATGCATAAATTGTGAAGGATGCTTGTCAGATACCACCACTGCTATTACTAGTATTAGCACCACCACTAATATCATAAACAGGTGAAAATGTCAGTCTTCCTGATAAGACAATACTCCGTATTATTTAGCATCTGAGACAGCCAACATGAGACCAAGGCGAAGGTAAACAATGGGAGAGCAGAAGATGGTAACCCTTCCGAGGTTTGCTCAGTGAGCCTAGAAATGATGTCAGGACTTCCCGTCTATATATCTTTCATCGACTTTGTCACTTCAAAATTTTCCACATCAAAAAGCCATAAACAGAGCTTGAATCCCAGCTCCACCACCTCCATCTCCTGTCTTACTTCAGGCAAAACAAAGACTCTCTTTCAACTTCTTATTCTATAAATTAGAAGTAATAGCTATACTGCCTGCTTGTTTAGGGAGTGTCATGTAGAATGCCTAACATGCCTGTCTTGCAATGGGGCAACACCCATGTTAAGGTATATTATCTCTTTAAACTCAGGAATATCCAAAGAACTTCAGTCTACAGCAGATGTCCTTCAGTCTGCACCTTCCAAATATTGCTGTTACATACAACCCATATACATGCACACACACACACACAAATACACACAAGCACACACAAACATACACACAAGCACACACATACACCCATGCAAACACACAGACACATACATACTTGAGAGCAGGGCATGGGCTATGTGCAGACTATATTTCACACCACAGCCTAGTGAATAGGATAATCTGGTGTCTTGGAACTTCTAGCGGACACTTCCTCTGGCTGACTGCCCAGACACATTGTGAGCACTCTTCAAGTTCTGCCAAAGGTCCCACATAGCACTGGAGGTGGGGTGACCTGCTGTAGCCACAAGATGCCAATCAACCTGCTGACTGTAAGACATCATGAAGCAAGACTCCACCCTTGAAACCTTATCCCTGCCTTTGATGTACCCCTTAAATAAACCATGGAAGCCATTTCCTAATTGTCTAGCTCATCTCCTGGGTGGACTGGACCTATCAGGGGTGTCAACTTTTTGAAACTATCTTTCCGACTTTGTCTTTTGTTCTTCACTAATTATTCTAGACATTAATTTCTCAGGAGGCTAATCCCTCTGAGCTGGTAAGAATTCCCTGGTGAGTTGTTGGCCACCCCATGATAATGTACCATATACAAACACTGCACACAAGCCCACATGCCCCATATACAACATAAACACACTATACATGTATGTACGCACATAAACATACCTACACACACTCACAAACACATGGGCTTGTAGAATGGTTACTGGTTTTACTCCACCATCTCCTAGTTCATCCTCCTAAATGAACTTGGAGAAGAAAGTAATGTAGCCAATATAGGATGTAAGGAAGAGAAAGTTGCTCTGTCACTTGGATCATGGTACATTTTACACCATGCTTTGTGAACCATGGGCCATTTTCTCAGACTCAAAAATCCAGAATAATCATCACACTTTCCTGGGGACTTTTATTATTATGCATTCTAGGGTCCTGCCACAGATCTACTGCATTAAAACATATAAGATCTGAAGTCCTCGGGCCTATCTTTAGGATATAGTTACTAAGGTGGCCACTTTCCATCCACCTTGTGGATAAAAGATCTGAGAAAAACATTCTTTCAAAAGAAGAAGAAACAGCCACACAGTAAGAGAAGTAAAGATAACAAAGAACCATACAAATACATCCTTCAATTCTCCATTTTTTGGTTTAAGTCCATCTCTGAGCTCTTCACACAGGTTGAAATGATCCATTATCTTTATAATAAATTCCTATTTTTTGTCTCAGCTAGTTCAACTGAGCCTCTCTTACTGTAACCCAAAAGCAGCTCTAAACCATCCAGGTACCCAATCACTCACTGACCTTGTCACTCACTGCTCTTTAGCAGTTCTGCAGAGGCCAACTGCCTCTTCCTCCATCCACCAGCTTCTGTTGAAATGTTTCCCAGCACCTCAGAGCTTCCCCATAATGAGGCATGGAAGGTGGAAAGTTTTTCTGTCCAGTCACAGAATAATGGGCATCATGCCATTCACAAAAATGAGAACAATCATGGGACCTCTTTCCAAAGATCCAGGATGACTTCTTGCATCTTACAGCTGTTTGGCCAACCCAAAGATAGAGAAAGGAACCAAGAAACCATCTTGGAGTATGTGTGACTTTATGAAAAGTAAATCTATTATGACTTTTGTTTGGGGCTTAAAAGCCATTATTTTGCAAATCGCTGATAAGGAAGCTAAGAGCAAAATTTTGAGTTGATCTGTATAGTGAGTGGATTGTGCTACGCAGCAGCATTTTTGTATTGCTCTTATTTCTGGATCCATTTTATGTCCCTAACCTTGCTTTGCCTTTTTTCTTCTTTCTTATTTCTAATATATGTTATTTTGCTGCATTTTAAGCCTCCTTAAATCCTTTCTGGAACTAGCAGCAATATAACAAAATAAAAACAGATTTCCCCTTTGTTACCAGAAGAATTCTTCCCCTTTTATGTTACACAGAGGCACGTAAAATGATGGATAGTCAGAAATAAAATATTTAGGCTCAGAGTTCCATCAGTCTCCACGAGGCATTTATTGTGCTCTTCTTATGTGGGAGGAACTGTAAGGACTACAAATAAGTGTCACATTCAGCAAAAAGTTCCCAGTGTAGTCCAGAGACAGAGAACATGCACATAGGAAAGAAAAACTATCCAGAGATGCAGGGTCATAAATAGAAGCAGCTCTTGTGGACCAGCTTAGTCAGAGAAAGCTTACACAAAGGTGGGAAGATTCAAGTGGAGCTTTGAGGAATATGCAAAATCTTAATGGGTGAGGAAAGGATATAAGAGACAAAGGGAAAGAGAGTCACAGGAGAAAGGTATAGTGCAAAGTTCCCAAACTGGAGCATTCAAATCTCCTAAAGGCCTTGTCAAGCCTAATCAGCTGGGCCCAGCACCCAGAGTATCTCATGCAGCAGATCCAGGGCAGAGCCCGAAAAGATGCAGCCCCATCAAGATCCCTGGTGATTCTTTGCTATCAGGGACCTATAAACTGAAAAACACTCATCTAAACAAAGGCAGTTTTCTGGACCGCACTTTAGAAAGAGCCCTCTGCCCATCTGGGGAGGAGGCGAGACAGAAAGGCATCCCCTCTGTCAGATGGAGCCCTCTGTTCTGAGCCAACCCCATATGTCTTTGTCACCTTTCTTCACGCTGCTCAGAACCTGTCCTCTCATGCTTCTCTCTGTGTCCTTAACGAAATTGTTCACAGTTTGCAGGAGAATGAACAAAACAAAAGATGTTGACCTTTTCTTTCCTGGAATTTGCTCTTTGGGAGAAATCCCACACTCCATCCTCAGCCCAAAGCAAACGATTTCCTTAGATAATTTTCATCAGCCCTCCTCTATCTGCTGTGTTTTCCTGTGTTTCTCACAATGTGTCTGGGCTGAAGCTCGCCACCTTCAATTGCACATGCAACTCTCAAGTCCTGTTCTCGTGCTTTTTCGATTGTGACCACTGCTCCACCTCTGGCCCTTACTGCATCTGAGCACTGTGGACACAGCATTGTAGGGTGGTCATTGGGGGGTTGCAAGATGAGGCTTCCTGGGTGCCTTTGGTACTTTCAGTTAGATTGGGAATCAGACAGACCTGGGCTTAAATCTACTTGGTCCATATCAAATTGCTGCTTGAGTAATTTTTAGAAAACCTGAGCCTGGTGCAGTGATGGACACCTGTAATCCCAGCGCCTCTGGAGGCTAAGTCAAGAGGATGGAAAATTCAAAGCCAGCCTCAGAAATTTAGTGGGGCCCTAAGAAACTCAGCAAGACCCTATCTCTAAATACAATATTTTAAAAAGGGCTAGAAATGTGACTCAGTAGTTAAGCACCACTGGATTCAATCCTTGGTACCAAAAAAAGAAAAGAAAAAAAAAAAAACACTTGATAGCTTAGCCTCATTTTCTTCATCTTGTAAAGAAGATCAAATAGTATCCTTTTTTACTGTGATAATTTGAGATAAATAATGGGGCCTGATATAACACATGGCAAATAAATGGAAGGAATTTCATAATCATTTCTTTCTCCAGGCCACATATTTGTTATTTAACAAGTACTTATTAACTGCCTTCTGTGTCCAGGTACTTAATGAATATTTTAGTTGTCCAGACATGTGCAAATGACTGTGATACAAGATATAATAAAGTGAGCAGTGTATGGTACTAGTACTATCATTACAAATTTTTCATATTTTAGACTGATATTCCCCTAGAAATTTTCAGAAAAGAAGTGAGAACTTTATATGTGTATGAAACTTTGAGCAGCCAACAATGGAGACAGAAATGGATGGAACAAGAGAGCAGAGGCCTCAAGGGAGAGTCATAAGATATTTTCTGGCAGATTTATCAACTAGTGGGATTTTCAAAGACACATGGGAGAAAAGCTTAGGATGCTTCTGATCCAAGAGAGATAATATGCCCTGATGGGAGTCTAGAGACAAGAAACCAGGGTCAATGTCACCAATTAATGTATCAGGGAATATTACATGGAGTTGTGTATAGCAGAGAGTATTCTGTACATGGCACAATTGGACAGGCCTATAAGTTCCTGGAGAAAACTCTCCAGCTAACATGTTACAGTCCCCAAAATCCTATTTGTTGATTTTAGTATTGAAGATCCTGATTAAACTTCAAGTCTTGTTGCATATTGGGTTCCCCAGGGAACAGAAACCGAGATGGGGATATGCATGCAGAAATTTGATTAGGCAGTGCTCTCAGGTCCCCTCTGTGGGAGGGAGAAAACAAAGCAGGATGTGATACAGGTGATACAGATGCAAGGAGACCTCGCCTGATTTCACAGGACTGAAAAGCTGGGATAGCTCTTCAGAGCTGTCCCACCTAGAGACACAGAGATTAACCCTTTAGATATCCATTGTGACAAGTCAATGGATGCTCCAGAAATGAGGCATAACCTTGCATCAAGTAGCTCCCTTTTGCCACAGCATTTCCTAAAGATTGCTAAGGGCTTCCTGCCTGCAGTGCTCCCAACAGTTAGGAGGATGCTGCTCCTTTAAGGTGAGCTGAGAAGTGTATCTTGCATTCGCTGCATGTATTATATGTGCAATTGTACTCTGTCTTAAATTATTGAATCTGCCTAGCAAGGGCAGAGACTGGCCTTAAGGGATACTCACTGGGAGGGCAAAAGGAACAGAGAGCCTAATCCAAACAGAGCCTTCCCTGGTGCAGCTGGAATAAGAGACCTTGGACCACCAGAGATAAAACTGAGATTAATAGGCTCCATCAGAGGAGCAGGCACAAAGCAGAAAGCAAAGACCACCTTAAATAACCTTCACCCATACTGAAGCCTAGTCAAAGGCTATGATTTTAAATATTGACATATCTATGATTGAGTATCTACTATGCACCAAACACTGCTTTTTGTAAATAAACATGAAATCTCATGACAGCTCTGTAAAACAGTATTATTAATCCCATCTGATAGAATAGAAAACTGAGATTCAGAAGGAAGATTCCTGCAAGTGGCCGGTCTGTAATTGGATCTGCTAGTTCCAAATCCATGCTGCTTCCATCCCTGAGCCCTGAGACTTTCTAGAATATTCCCAAGAGATGTGTTGGGAATTACCATGCAGTTCAAAGGGAAAGCCAAGCCCCTAATCCTGCCTCAGCTGAGATTGTCCCACTTGTTATCTGTTTAATAAAAAGGGATCCAGTTAAGTTACACTGTGTGTGTGTGTGAAAGATGGTTATTGCCAGAGTCAGTAGAGGCGTTTCCTTCTGCAAACCATGTATTTAGTCATTTAGAATGCAACCCAACACAGTGGTTAAGTTCAGAACATGTGGGTTCAAATCCCTACCTCAGGGGCCTTGGGACTTTCAACAGTACTTACACTCCCTGTGCCTCAATTTCCTCTCCTATAAAAAGGAAGTCAAAACTGCCTTAATAGGTTGGCAGTGAAAATTACTTTACATATGTAAAAGGCTAGAAAATTCAGCAAATAGCCAGCTGTACATGATTGTTGGCTCTTGTAATCCTTATCTGTGAATTAGTGCTAATCTGAAAGTCTGCCACTGAGTTACTTACCCAGTCCCACAAATTAGAATCCAGAAAGATTCCAGAAACCTTATTCTTTACCAGTCAGGTGTACCAAAGTCAACTTCTCATTAGTCTCTTACCCGTTAATTCTATCATTCTTTCATTGAGCCAAGATTGAGTGAGAGTCTCCTGTGTGCCCAGGAGATACAGGGATGAATAAGAGAGACAAAGTCCCTCCTTGCATAGTTTGTACTTTCCTGGAGGAGATAGACAATAAACACATAAATACAGAGTATGCAAGTGATTAGTACGAAAAGAAAAGAAAGCGTATATATAGAGAGAAATGGTTGTTAGTGTTATATAGGGGGACTCCAGAAGTTCTTTCTCATTAGGTGATGCTGGAGCAGAGACATGAATGAGAGTGAGCCATATACAAATATGTGAGAGGTGTTTTCCTGAGAAAACAAAGAGTCAGGGACAAATCCCTGAGAGTTCTTGGCACCTTGGCAGGTTGGAGGGACACAGAAGATGAAATCAGGAATGTAGGCAGAGGGACAGATAACATGGAGCATTGTAGGGTACAGTAAGGCACTGGATTTTCCTCTAAGTGTGGCGGAAAGTCACTGGAAGGATCTTGGAAAGAGAGTGGAACTTTGAAGTAGCACTCTGAGGGCGTTGAGGAGAACAGACTAACCAAGAGTGAAGAATGGAATGGAGGAAACAATTAGGAGGCCTTCCCAGTAGGTCAGGTGATGTGGCCTCCATGATTGGAGTAACGGGAATAAGAAGTGACTCTAGACATTTGTGAAAGGCTAGGAACCAACAGGCTTTGAATGTGTAAGTGAATGAAACAGAAGTAAGTCATCTTGGGCATGAGAGAAGAAAGAGAAGGTGTAAGCAGAGATCCAGGGGTTCCCCTCCATAAAAGTCAAGGATGGGCTACAGGGGAGGGAGAAGGGAGAAGGACCAATGGCATAGGCAGGGTTCTACAGAAAGGAGAAGGAAACTCTTTAAGAAGTTAGGAAGTTGTGAGGTACTATTTCAAACGATGCTGCAAACACGGTTAGAGAAGAGCAGGAAGGAAAGTCGACCGTGGGAATGGGAATGTGTGAGCAATGGCCACTCTGACAAGAGCATTTCAGTGGGATGTCAGGGTCAAAAGCCCACTGTGAGACATTGAGTGAGAAAGGGTCTCTGAGGAAGTAGTAATTACACTGGAGAAGCTTTGCTGTAAAGCCAAACAGGGTGGTGGAAACTGGAAGAAACTGGAGATAACGGTGTTGGAGGAAATGGGAGATTATAACATGCTGTAGGCTTGCGGGAAGGACTCAGAAATGATGAAGCAGGAGGGAGAGGGTACTCTGGCTGGAGAGATGCCCTTGGGTAGGGAAGAATGGATAGGGTCTGTACCACAGGATGGGCACAGGGGGATTCATCAGTAAGAGAAGGAGGCCAAGGGCAGGGCACAGGTGGAGTGGGCAGCAGATGGGGAGCCTGGAGCGTCCCTCCAGGAGACTGTTTCTTCTAAATAATGACACTGAAGGCTGCAGACACGAAGGGGGTTTTTAAAGCACACAGCTAATTAATAGCCCCTCTAGATTACCCATGAAATTATATTACCACATCTCAACCCTCTAGAAAAATCTGTTCCTCTTGCTGCATCCTGTTCGACTATCCTTTATCGATTCATGATTGTTGTTGTTGTTGTTTTGTTTTGTTTCGTTACTAATAATCCTGAGTTTCTCTTGGACTCTTTGGTTATCTGCCAGGCACTAATGTAATGAAGAGTTTGGAACTGTGCCCTGAATTTCCACTTACAGAGATTTTAAAATCCCCCACTGACCATTTGAGAGGAAGAAGTATATAAATGTATAAAATAAAATCCACTGGGTCCACCTGGCATTTCTTCACAATAGAGCCAAATAACCCCTGACTTTGGGCTGAAGAGTCCAGCATAGCATCCTGACCACCACGATGTTTATGGAAATCCATTGAATAAGCCAGTGATGCATTTGTATATTACAAGTTGCAGGAACTTCTGCAACTGAGCCAATTCTTTCTCAAGCCTGACATTCATTCTAGTGTTTCCACTGTGAAATCAGCATACCTACGGGCTGATTCCTTTGAGATTGACCATTAAACAACAGTTTGTAGTTATCCATAAATACACAATAATTTCAGATCACTTACACCCGAGTATTGATGTCCATCCTTAGGAACCGGAGTTCACTGCTATGTTATCTTCATAAAATAACCAATTTAATACAGAATAGTTAAACCAGAGTATCATAGAGACCAGAGGTCAGAAGCCTATAGTGTACAAACTCCAAGTGGCCCTGGGGGACTTCTGCTTGGCCTGCCAGACACTAGCTAGGTGGGAAAATTACTGGGTGTCTTCTGATATCTGGCCCTCTCACAGAACCCTGAGCCATTCTTGACCTCAGGTCACTGTCCACTAATCTCTGCTACCATTTAAATTGATTGTCAGACTGAATTCTTTGCCAGATCTCCTCTAATGTAGATAATCTCCTTCATTCCTCAGGAATCCAGGGAGCAGGGAACCTTCTACCCCTACTCCCCATAGTAGTGTGGTGATGCTCCAGGCAAAGGAAAAGCTCACATCTGCTGTAGAAAGAGGTTACAAATGAAGGCTTATTGCAACACTGAATTTAAAGGTTAATCCCCAATGAAAACACTGCGGTTTCCTTAAACTTATTAGGGAAAAGCTACAAGTGTAACCTTGAGGTTTTGCCTCTAAAAAAGAAAGTGGTATCATGGGATAATTGGTGAGAGCAATCAATGGGATGTGGAAGGGTACTGCAATATCTGAGTGGCATGTGTTATGCACAGCTCTGGAGCCACACAAGATTATGATCTCTACTTGCTACACAGCCTTAAGCCAATCATGTCACCTCTCTGCATTTCCTTGATTGTAAAATAGCACCTACCATCCAGATTAATGAGAAAGATTAAATGAGACAAAATATAAAAAGAATGAGCCTAGTGTCTGCCTGATTCAGCCTGGATAATCCTGAGCTCCCTCTTTCATACCAAGATAGGGGATGACCAACAAAGACATCTGTCTAGCCTCAGCAGTCATTTGAAAATCACCCATTGTATACATGTCATTAATCAGCACTTCAGGTGGTAAATTTACAGGGAAATGGATTTCCCTAGCATTTCTTTCTCTATCCCTTCAATTCTTGATCTAACCTTCTGGTTTAACAGGGAAAACTAATAGAAGTAGCTGATTGTCATATTCATAAAAAATGGTGAATATAGTTTTTGATGTATAACTTCTGAAGAAAGAAAAAAAAACAATGTTTTAGGCACATTTCCCTTTTCCCCTGACTAAAGCATTGAGTAAAATCAGTGTGGCAGATGTTGGGGTGACAATTGCCTTGGGAATAAACGCTAATTTAAAATGGAGAGAAGCAGAAGGGCACGGGTGACGTGCTGCACTCAAACATTCGGATCTGGTAAAAACTTTCAATCTGACTGCATTGTAAACCCTTAGGGCAAGAATGATGTCTTTTTGAATCTGTACAGCCCCAAGGATACTGTTGTTGCTCCATACGAATGAAATAAAACAGTAATATTTACAGTTTCTATGTACATTTTGTCAAAGCACTTGAGTCTGATCCATACATTGGGGATCATTCCTAGCAACTACTTAGAAACTAATTCCTAAGAAGATGACAGGCATTTCTTCTTTCTCTCTTCCTTTCCAAAGCAGATGCTGTGGGCATCCTCAAGGAGTAAAGAAGTACTCATGGACCACCCAGGGAGCCTTCCAGAGCTGAGGAGTCTCTGTGGCTATATTCCCAGACCCACCTTCTCTAGCCATGAATCCCCCTGGCTGCTGTTCCAGCTATCCATCTCCCAAAACGCTTATGAATGTCCTTCATGCCCATAAAATAAAAATCCCTCAAAAAGCATTTTATATAGTATAATTAACTAATATGTTATATCCAATTACGAGATGATATTTTAACTTTATTTAACCAGACAACTAAAGGTTCGAATCCCAGCTCTGTCTCTTCTTAGCTATATATGACCTTGGGCAAGTCATTTTTTTATGGAAAAAAAAATGGGATGGTATTATTATCTACATGACAAAGTGATGCAAAGAGTAAACGAGTTAATATATGTAAAGTATTTGGAACAGTGTCTGGCAAATAGTAAGCACAATAGAAATATTGGCTATTTCATGTCAGTCACAAGAGGCTGGCTAATGTTCAGCACAAACACCTCTTACCCCTTTGTAACAGGAAGAGTTTACTTATTCTTATCAAGCACAAAAAATGCATCCAAACACTCTTTCCATTTGACCTCATCAGTCAAGAACAATAAATCGTCAAAACAATTGTTTTCTAACAAAAACCCAATGCTAGCTGGCAACTCTAACACAGAATCCGTCCTTTCAGAAAGCTGTGTTGTTCTATTTTAAAGGAGATGAATAGGAACAGCTAAGTTTGGAGAAAAAAGAAAAGAAAAAAAAAAAGTTTTAGGTACTAACTGCTGATGTCACTTTTTCTGGGTGAAATACAGTGAAGTACCTGGAGGATCCTACAGAAAGGATGTGGTTGGAAGTGCTACCTGTCCCCCACCAACCCCACCCCATCCTGACACCTGCCATCCATCCTAGTGATCACGCCACACCTGACAGTTTACTGCTCCCAAGACACCTGGGGGTTTGTGTCGGCTGATTCTAAAGTGATGCTTCATCTGCCCAAAATGGCTCATCCCCTCCCCAAAACTTTGTCCTCATAGAACACTCTGTTAAACTATTGTCTATTGACTAGACAAATCTCTCTGAAATACCTCCTGATCCCCAAGCAAATTTGATAGCTCTCCTCTTGATTTTCCATATAAACTGATCACTTAATTTCCTTACAGTTTACTCCCTTCTCTCTCATGGCTATCAAAATGCTGAGACTCTTGAAAAGAAGGATCGCTCCTGATGTTTCTCTGTATCTAACTTCTAGCAAAATAAGATATATATACTTAGAAGAGCAATAACTACTTGATAATAAATTCACAGAGTGGTCAAGGGAGATTTTTAAATTAGGAAATTAAGAGCATATCTATATGCATAAAACATGGATTACCCCTTAACAATTTCCTAAGGTCTTACTAACCTAGGAATATTGAGTTAAAATTTAAGAAATAAATTCTATATTTTACTTCCACTGTATACCCATATGTCACTCTCCCTGTCCAAACTAACTTCTTTGTCCTCAAATTAAAAAAAAAAAAAAAAAAATATATATATATATATATATATATATATATATATATATATATATATTCTTTATTTATTGCTTTAATTATGCCAAGAAATCAGACTCAAGTACTATACTAACATCAGGTAAATACAGGGAATGAGTTAGTCAAAAACATTACATAAAATCTATCCCAGTAGCCTTTCCCCGAATTCGAATCTGAGTGGTGGTGTTCCTTTCAATAGAATATCTCAACAGTGACACCTATAGATGCATTAAGAAATGTGTTCGTGGTCTCATGTAAAGAAATAGGCTATGTTATTTTTCAGTTCTAAAAAAAGTACTTCTATTGTGCTTTCATTACTTATAATAGTGTTTATTTATCATTCACTTGCCCTTATTTAATGTTTTATTTTTATTTCTGAAACTGAAGTTCAAAGTATCTCAGATAGTCAAAGACACATATTGCATTTCAGTCAAACTCATTTTCATGTATAAAATAAATAGCAGATAATTAATCACTATTTGTCCATTTTAACACAGGAAGAATGAAGTGTCAGACCACAGTTAATCTACCTTAAGATAAACACAGTAAAGAAAATTGAGGATGAAACAAATTAATCAATCTAGTGACAACTGTGAGGTAGGTGCTAGTGAAAATAGAAACTTCTTGACATGCACCCTCTCTAAAGTCCACACCCTCAATAAAGATACTGCAAGGTGAAGATTGCAATCTCAACTGCCTAGAATGTGTCACTAAAACCGTGAAGACCTATTCAATTGAATTACAACATAAAACTTGATTAATTTTGTATGAGCCTTCTTCTTAGTTGCGTCAAAACCAAAACCAGGGTATCCTAAATTCTCTGAATGAATTTGATTATGTTTACCTTGCTATTCAGAACCCCTGAGCAACTTGGAACAGATAACATTGACTTCCCATGTCATACCCAAACCAAGTACAAACGGGATTTGGGTTCTGACATAAATAGTGTATATACAATAACACAACTATGTGAGAATGGAACATTTCAAGCACTAGTATCAATGAAATATCACAAAGAATGGTTTGGGTTCATTTTTTTCCACTGAACTGATTGAAATAAGCTGTTGTTTTTAAAACAAAAAAAATTCTTCATTGAAAACAATCAAAATCAAAGCTAAGAAAGGAAACTACTCATACCAAGTGTCACCCCCAAGTGAAAAGAAATAAAGAGGAGTTCATTTTCCAGGACAAGCCACCTCTATTTATGCATGAGCATGTAAAAGTATTAAAGTCTAAAAATGCTAGAATAAATACAATTAAAATTAGTCAATGCAATTTCAGCCATATTTTAAAAAAACATTATTAATAACAATAACAATAATAGCATGGGGTCTTAGAGAGAAAAAACAACTAGAAATCTGATTCTGGATCTTTTCCAGTTGTGGCTGTATGAGCTTGGAAAAGATTAAAAAACCTTTGAATAAACCTCAAATTTTTTTCCTTACCTGCAAAATAGAGTGCATAGATGACTCTGTTTAATTCTATGGGGATCAATGACCCTTTGAAATCATCATCTTCAACAGGAATTTAATCATCTCCACCAGAGCCCTCTGGAAGGAATTATCTGTGAGTTTATTTCCACAATTTCATTATTTGCTAGTTAATGAACTATTTTGCTACTCAATATACAAATGTCAAAGATTTAAGGACTAATCTCCTCTTTAAAACATGGCCTGGGAGAAGTTTACAATACTAAACATTTTTTGGTGACTTGAGTTAGACTTCAAAGAAAAGACATACTGTATTGTTAAGGTGACCTCTGTACCAGATTTATATAAGTAATATTTACTTTCCTTTTGATTCCCAAGGGAGTAGGGGCACAATTGTGTCAAGAAAATTTTGGAAACCTTTAAAAAATATAAGAAGGATCTTTGTTCCCACCCAACTGACACCACTGACCTGAGAAAAGAAAAGAGCAGGTAGCAAGCAGATGCCTTTACTAAAGGATTTTATTTCATTTTTATGAGGTTGAGGAGAATTATTTTTGGTAAAAATTATACATACCTTTTAAAAGCGAGCTTTTCTTGTTCTTCAATTCTATTTTTATGTTATTTTATAGCTCATTATATTATGCCCTTGTGACCAAATAAAATAAGAGGTGAAATGTTTAAATAAAACTTTTAATAACCCAGACTATGCATTTCAAAATAAAAAAGAGGTAAAGGAAAAGGAGTCCAAATGGCTGAATCTGATTCCAGGTTTTCACGTTAGTTACAAAACATTAAGCTAGTTGGTGTTAAATATAGGCACACTGAGAATTTATTCTTTCACATTCCAACCTCAAATGAAAGTGAGAGAGAGGTGCCCAATGGACAAGGCTCTATCGATGCCCCTTTGTCGCGACCCCTTGCCCGCAAGGAAGAAGCAACTCAGGAATCTTCTTTCAGCAGTTTATTCAGGCCTTGATTAAAGTATCTTCTAGTGACCCCCCCACTCCCGAGCGCCCAAGCACAGCCTAATAAAGCCTCCCACGTACCAATCTTAAGCCGCCACGTGGATCTTTCTTATAGGGTGGCAAGGGATAGCGTGCCAACTCTCCATAAAAGGATTTGTTTACCACAGGCCACAGTGGAAGCCGGCGCCATCTTCTAATGGCGGCCACAATCTACAACAATGGCTTACCACACCCCTTCCCAAGAAGGCACTCAAGACAAAGGTCATCAAGAATACTGATGTTAAATGTTGTCCCTTTTTACTTTTGTATTTGGATAAAAGTCATCATCTCCTATAAAGCAGAGGAAGTCATAAAATTTGAACATCAAGCCTCATGGGAATGTGGGGAACAACAAGACACTAGAAGAAACTGTTATAGACCCTTAGAATCACCCAAGCATAAGCCCAGGCAAGTCCTGAGCAGCTAAATCCCACAGAGCTGCCATGGCTGTTCTCTGCAGTCTTACTTCATTGTTCACATAAAGATACCCTTGGTTTGCACCCCCTTTTCTACCCATGCTTGCTTTTATATAAGAATTGAACTTAGTTGTCTATACATTCTTGGAATCTAACTAGGCACTTTGTGTACATACACTGAATTGCACTTAGTTGTTCATACATCCTTGGAATATGACTATGGTCTCTATCCATTTGGAAATGTCTTCCAAAGTCCCAACTATTAAAGGATTGGTCCTTAATCCATGGCACTACTGGGAGGCGGTGGAACTTTCAAGAGGTAGGACCTAGTAGGAGCACGTTAGGTCACTGGGAAGGTGTGCTTGAAGGGGATTTGGGGACCCTGGCCCCTTCCTCTATCTGGGTTTCCTGGCTATCCCAAGGTCAGAAGCTCTATTCCACCATGTCTCTCTGCCATGATGTTCTGCATCACCACAGACCCCAAAACAACGGAGCCAACTATGGACTGAAACCTCTGAAACCATGAGCCAAAATAAAGCTTTCCTTCTTATGAGTTGTTTCTGTGAGGTATTTTGTTAAAGTAACACAAAGCCAACTAACACACCATCTTCTCTGTACCTCGATAAGTACCTGATACTTGAGAAAATGTATTAATTAAATTAATTTAAAAAAATTAAGTTTGGCGATTTCAAAGCTACCTCATGGCCACTTTTAAAAAGACCACAACGTGAAGTCTACACTCCATAAATCATTGAAAAGTACTTTAGGTCTTCAGAGATACATGAGGGTAATTACCTGAGATCTCATCCACCTGACTCTCCCGAAGGCCAAGCTATCACCACAGCTCTTGTCCTTCTCCCTTCTCTTCCTTTCCCCAGATGGCTCCTTTACCTTCTCAAAACTCCAACCATCCTGCTGACCCAAGGGAAAAAAAAAATCAATTTCATTTTGCTCAGTAACAATTCCAAAGTTACACTGATGACACAGATCAGCACAACAAAAACCCAGGCTCAGAAGCTCCCCGAGAGAAAAGAATTCCTCCTTCTCGGGAGCAGGCTTGAGGGAAGGCTATAAATACTTAAACATTAATATTGTTATCCTTGTCACATAAAAAATGAATTCATGATTTCCTGGATCCTCTCTGGGGATGACCTCGGTACCTCCATCTCCTCGCCTTTCATCTTATTACCATTTCCTCCCTGAAGTCTTTCCCCCTTAGAGTCAGGAACTGTCATCTGTAAGTAATGGGCCATGTACACAAATCCTGTTCCTGTGATGAGCATGGTTGGGGGAGGATCTCCACCCTCCCCGTGTCTCCACAGGGGGCTTAAAGCCTGTGTGTCATCCCTGAGCAATTTTCATCAACTCGCTGAGAACTTGCCTGAGGAGAAGGGGGGCTGGAGCGGAACTGTCTCTTTAATGGGATTTTAATGTGATCTTCAGCAAACTAATCTTATTTAGATATCATAGGAAGCCGTGTAATCTCATCTGGGCACTCTTATTTCCTACAGAAAAGGGAAAGCTTTGTAATTCATTTTCAGCAACAGGAACACTTTAATAAAATCTGCTCCCAAAGGTTAAATGATCAGACAAACAGCTGCAGCCCCAAGACCCCTATATCCATCTCCCGGATTGGGGCAACCGTGACAACATAGTGACCACTCCAAAGGATGCTGGAATAAAACCCACGATCTGGGCTTGTGCCACTTTTACATGCCTCTTCTTGGCCCATGTTTTACAGTCACTTGCTGAAAGGTTGAGGGAGGCCAAGGGAGCTGATGATGGAGAGAACTGGGTCCCTGGATTAGTTCAGGAAATGAGCCAAGCACAGAGAGAGATACCGCATGATCCGACTCATGTGGAATCTAGCATGTTGATGTCATGGAAGTGGAAACCAGAATAGTGGTTAACAGAGCCTGGGTGGCTCGTGGGGAAGGGATCTGGGTAGATGGTGGGCAAAGCAAGAGCAAGGTGACTGAAGTTAATGACTACAAATATAGTACCCTTGAAATGCTAAAAAGCAGATATTAAGTGTACTCATCACAGTAATGGTAATTATGGAGGGGATGTATCTGTTAATTAACTAGATTTAAACATTCCACAAGGTATACAATAATGCAAAACATTATGTTGTGTACAATGAATACATAAAATTTTATACATCTATTTTTAATAAATAAATTTGAAAACAATAATAACAAAATGTATAACTTTGACTCATTCTAATCCTTGTTTTTTTTTATTGGAAATGACGGTGCAATGATCTAGATTAAGAGACATAGGCATCAAAAGCAGACTATCTATAAATGCATCTCAAAACCATATTTTTTTAATGTATGTTCATGGTGTGGATGAAGGAGAGTCTGGATACTACCCTGAAACACACAAGAAGACTGGGATGGAGATGTGGTCCCTCTGTTGTCCACTTCAGCAGGTCCACTCTGTCCCCAAGCATATGTAACCTGCTCTCTCCAAGAAAAGCTTTTTCCACCTCACAGTGGGGTTCTGACACCTCACTGACCAGCTCCCTAGAAGCCCATCTAAGTACACATTTATAATCCCACTCTGCCTACTTCATAAAACCATTGGAAAAATCTAGAACTTACCATTCACCATCGTGCACAAATTAGAAACCTGTGGGTCATCTCCAATCCAGCTCCCTCTTCTTCTTGTCTATATCTCTTGCTGCAACCATGAGTACCTTTAAAACAGGCACTGTGGCTTGCCTGTGTGTCTACCCTGAGCACCCAGAACTGGATCCAGCACACAATAAATGTTTTCTCTTTAATAAATATTTGTGACAAATGAATGTTTATTGAGAAAACGATGAGTCTAGGGTCACACCTAAGGACTTCAAGCCTAGGGGCTCTATAGACATTATCTGCTTAACTCTCACACACAAAATAAATGAACCAGTCAGTTCTATACCATTTTTAAAGATTAATAAAACTAAAGCCCAGAAGAAATGGATGTAGACTACCCATATTTTTTGATGGGCAAGTTGGGATTTAAAATTAAGGATGATTCCAAAAGTACAAAGTTCTTATCAGGATTTCTTACCAGTTTTTTTGTTTGTTTGTTTACTTTTTAATATTTGGAAGAGGAGGAGGAGGAGGAGGAGATGATGATGATTTTGCAGTGCTGAGGATTGAACTTAGGGTTTTGTACATGCTAAGCAAGCATTCTGCTATTGAGCTAACACCCCTGCCCTCCTACAGTTTTCATATAAACTATGAATAGAGTTAGTTTTAATTGCTTCAAAGTATGAGCCACTGGGATTTGTTAAAAAAAATCATTACTTCTGAGATCCTTTCAGATGCAAAAAAAAGTATGCATGTTAATCGCCAAGACAGTACTTATTTGCTGAGAAGTGAAAAGGATCATGTCTGCTGATGTATCCTCTCTCGTAGACTTCCATCTCCACTTTTCTAAGGAAAACTTTTGCCCTGGGGATATGGAACTCCACCCACATATAAGGTAAGATTTGAAGGAAACTTTTACTTATTCTCAAATTTCTGTCTCAGCTGAACTCTCTACAGATTCTGAGGGGAAGATGTGCATTCAGGAGGTTTGGGGGAAGTATGTTCAGGAATGACGACATCTGCAAGAGAGAAGAAAGCTGAGGGGGGCAGAGGGAAGAGTGGAACCATGAAACACTTCCAAGAGAAGCCTCCGCTCATCCTGTGGAGAGCTCTGGAACCAGGGTGACTCTTCAAACTTGTCCCCATTGTGTTATGGAGGCTAGAATTTTGCTTTCCAATATCAAGCAATAGACGATGCTAGCAGCTCCCTGGAAGGAGAAAATACACTTGGATGAAGTATCTTCAAAAACGGGAAGGCAATTCTAAGAGATAAACACAGCTTAGAGCCATGAACAGCTGCCAGTCTCAGCAGATAAGGAATGAGTCTTACACAAGGGGAGTGTTGGGAAAGGGAGGTCTGGGCAGTGAATTATCCATTGCATCCGTCCATGTGGGTCCACAGGCTTCTTCTTGTCAGCTCACCCCATTTGGAAACAGCTCCTCCAGGATTCAAGTTGGTCCTGAAGGATGAAACACACCCCTGCTGCTATCACTGCTGTCAAGGCAGTGACATGTGGGTAGTAAGTCTCTCTCTCTTTTCATTTGCTCATTGTGGATTTCCATCTTCATCAGTTGTTATGGTTTGGATGTGAGGTGTCCCCCAAAAGCTACAAAGATAACACTCTGAACTCACTCCAGAAGGACTATCCATATGTCTTCATGTCCTCAATCTTTCTCTCTCTCTCTCTCTCTCTCTCTCTCTCTCTCTCTCTCTCTCTCTCTCTCTCTCTGTGACTTTCTCATTCCAGACTCTGACAAACCAACCAAGATATTCACCACCACCTAGAGGGATCTAGGAATATATAGATATATAAATATCCACATACACAGATTTATATTCTTCCTTTTAGGGCCAAATCTGTTTCCAAAGTGGATGATCAGATGCAGCACCCAAATCTTTGCCCTTAAGATTTCCCATTTGCTACCTTTCAGGGCACACCTTGAACAAAACTAATATGTAACATTGGATTTTTTTTCAACTCATATCCACATACTTAGTCAACCCATCTGTTACAGTTTGGGTCTGGAATGTCCCCTCACAAGCTTATGTGTTAGGTATTGCAGCACTTTTCACAGGTGAAATAATTAGATTGTGAGAGCTGTAATCTCATTAGTGGATTAACCTACTTGATGGATTAATAATTTCAATGGATTACTGGGTGGTAACTATAGGCATAGCTTCCAACCCTCATGGCCGGAGAAAGTAGGTCACTTGGGGTGTGGGCTTGGGGATGATAGGGGTCCCTTGCCCCTTCCTCATCCATTCCTCAGCTGCCATGAGCTAAGAATTTCCCCCTGCCACACCCTTCCCTCATGATATTCTGATTTATCTCTAGCTAAGAGCAACAGAGGTCGTCAACCATTGACTAAATTTGTAACCATGAGCTCAAAATAAATGTTTTCTCCTTTATGTGGTTCTCAGGTATTTCGTTCAGTGATGAAAAGCTGACCAAGACCATCTGTGAAGGAAACTTGGTCTTTTTCTCCTCTGTCAACCATCATAAGAGACCCCATCTGTAGCCATATGTCAGGGCTGGGGGAAAGGGCACTGATGCAGCAGAGGTTCACAGTCATAGAGGTCTCGGCTGTAGACCAGACAGCTTCCAAGGCCCTCTAAGCCCCACCCATGTCCAAACTTGGACATGCCACTTTTGTCTCACAATGGATTGCTGCTGACCTTGCACAAACAGGATCTGATGGGCTTGACAAAATTCAACTCATTATGTAAAACTATGACCCTGTGACCTATTGATGTCCCATGTCAAATACTCCATTTTTTACCAGGGCACAGTAACATGCCAGAATTGTCTTTCAAATATTACATGCTACTCTGCTACAGATAGCATGATGTTGTTCCAGAATCCTAGATAATTATAATGTTTCTCCTTCACAGAGCTTTTCATGAATTTTTTCCCCCACCACAAAGATAGTAGCACCCCATCACAGGGAAATGCCTGAAGTCACACATAGTCCCAAGTCGTATAATTGAATGCCGTTTCCATCTTAACTGTATACATTTGTCACATTGTGGCCATCACTTTTCAAGTCTGGCTTCTAACAGTAAAACTAGCATAAATTTGTCTTTCGCACTCCACAATTTCATGTATAGGAAATTCGTTTTTTACCATAGATCTTAGCCAACTCAGCACACGATCTTTTTTTCTTTCCTTATTAAGTCAAGAACATACATCTTTTCACTTAACAGAAACACTTTTCAGCTTCTCTTTAGAGTATGTCAATTGCCAGCCTCACTCCCCTTGCACTTTGGGGACATTATTAAGTAAAATAAGGGGTTACTCAAACACTGGTGATAACATGATAGTGGATCTGATACCTACAACTAAGGCGTGAGATTATATTCCTTAACGCAGAATGGCACACAATTAAAAACTTAAGAACGGAATTTTCCACTTAATGTTTTTGCACTGAAGCTTCCTGCACGTAAAAACAACAGCAAAAAGAGAAACCTCCAATAAATGAAGACTGCTCCATCACCAGTACAGTACTGTCCAGAATTGTATGGCTCAAGGAGGAAGGCTGCTTACACTGCAGGTTGGATCTGCAGAAAAGTCCTGTCCTCTTCTGAACCACATTTAGAGGTTATAGCATTCCATATTTCCCAGGAAATAGACTCAAGCAGTATTGCCCAGTTTGGAAAATGCTTCCCAGAACCCAATGAAGGCCAGCAAGTCTTAGTAGCAGAAGCCATGAGACACAATAATTTCTTTTTAACTGACAAATAATTGTCTGTGTTGAACCTTCAGAGAATGTCCCAGCATGTCCTAGATTACTAAATCCTAGAAATTACTGTTGTCTGGTCTCCAAATCTCCACAGTGCTTCACTTCGCATCATTTAAAAGCATCCAGGTCCTATCAAAGCCTCCAATAGAATACACTCCTTCTTGAACAGCTGGCCCAATTAACATGTGTTCATCAATGTGGTGAGCCAATATGATATTTTGAAACATGTTGAGATGGTGTAGGTCCCTTCATATTACAATATGTCAGAAAGCAGTGGAGTAAGTTTAGCTCACAAATGTTATACTATCTCACCTTCACCACAACCACCATATAATGAGAACTGTTTCTGAGTCACCTTAATAGAGTTGGAAAAGAACACATTTGTCAGAGAGATGAACACACACAATGGACCTGAGGTGGTTCCAAAAAAAAAAAAAAAGCATCTAGCAGAGCAGCAACAATCAGGACTATAGACTGAGTTTTCAATGGTCCACCATCATTTGCCAAGATCTATCTGATTTTGATAGGGACCAGATTAAGGAACTTAAAGGGACTGTTAAGGAAAGCCAAGTGTCTCATTTAAGTCTTTTTTTTTTTTAAAGAGTGAGAAAGAGAGAGAGAGAAAGAGAATTTCAATATTTATTTTTTAGTATTTGGCGGACACAACATCTTTGTATGTGGTGCTGAGGATCGAACCCGGGCCGCACGCATGCCAGGCGAGCGCGCTACCACTTGAGCCACATCCCCAGCCCTCATTTAAGTCTTTAATGCATACACTTCCTCTAGGATGCAATATTGTGTTTCGCGGACTATCACATCTTAGAAGGGTAAAATGTTAAGAGTCTCCCTCGTGGTTTTTTTTATGTGCCAAGCTGTCTGGGCAATGACCAAACAGACTGCATTTTACCCTAAGACTCCCTGTCAGGGAAGAAATGCTTCTCCCATGGGAAAACCCTGCCTCTGGACCCACCAACAGTTGCTGAACATGGTATACTGGCAACACCAAATGACAACATTTTTCCTTCTATTCTTATACACTGTACTTGTGCAATGTACCCTAACCGCATAGAATGTTAATGTTTGTCTATACATTAGTAACCATTCTTTAAATTATACTCAACTAGAGTTGTTTTGACCCACTTCCCCTTCTGCTTATAATTTTAGATCTCATGATTTTTGTAGCTTCAAATTATAGCAACATCTACTTTTGATTAATGTACTGACATGCTTTACTTGTGGTTTTCAACTATAAAAAGTGTGCTCTAACCCCTAGAGGGGTTCAAGGAGTGCAGTGTCGCAGGCTGCCTCCTGGCCCACCAGCTGGTGAATAAAGATGATTCCATCTCCTCCCTTAAGATTGACTTGGTGATTTATTGCAATCTCTCCATAACAGTTTTACCTACTATAATAGATCTTTCCTTCATGATCCAAAAAAAGGAATTTGAGACTTCTGCTATCAAGTACGTTCATTCCAATTACACATTCAGTGGACCAACAGATTGTCCCTTAGATGGAGCCTAGATCCACTTTGAGCTAAACTGTATCAGAGATCCATCTATTATCTGGCCTCTATAATGTGACCACTTTAACAGCAATAATAATAACTCAATTATTCACATATCGAAGTAAACTTGGACCTTCAGTTTAAGAGTTGTCAATATGTCTAAGTAGCCCTTTACTTAGTATCCAGTGACCCAGGTAAATGGCTGTTGCTTTCTTTGGTGGAGATGGCAGTTATTAATACCAAGTCTACTTGTCACAGTGCTGAAGGATCCTTCCTCGTAAGGACCTGATTTCTCCTTCACTCAATAAGTTCCAGGTCTCAGAAATGGCTCAAGTCCAGTAATTGGTTAAGCAGTTATGACATTTTATTTTAGGCTGCTCCTAGCATCCCAATCATCTATCTTTGATTTATTTTGATAGCAAAAATTGGGCAATAGCCTTCTGGGCTGGCTCTCTCTTACCCCTGAGGATACCATGTCTGTCCATCATCTCTATAACTCTATGTGAGTTGTGCTCGCTCACAGCCATTCCAACCTTGCCTCTCCTTGCAATAATTCTACCCACTTTGCTTCTAATTAAGTGTCCCTATTCAGCCTCTGTTATTTTGAGATTTGGACATCTCCATTACAATGGTTCTGTAACAGCATCTCCTGCTCTTAGCTCTGTTCTGCAGAGGACAGTCACTACAGGTCTTGGGGCTACTGAAAGCCCTCTCTCCACAGCATCCCACATTGCTTTATTCCATGGTGTATTCTACAGGCCCTTCTACAAACAAAGTCAGCGTTTAGTCTATCCACTTAACATGCCAAATTTTTCTGAGTCTTTTGGTCTGCTACAGCAGTTCGGGTGTTTCCTACTTCCTGCTGCTTTCTCTAAGCATCCAAGAGTCACCCCAGCATCTGATTAGCACAGAACCCTGAGGTCCTTTTCTGCATCATAGGAGAATTAAACGCAGTATCAGAGTACTCTTATTTTGATGAATTCCCCTTATCTAACATTATGTTGTGTCACCCCTTTATTTGGCTCCCACAGGATCCAATCTCATGATTCTATTCCATCTCGTAGGTGTGTAATGACTAGGTCCTACAGCTCTGTTTGCCTAGAGTTCCCTTTTACCATCAGCAGACCTGGCCCTTCACTAGCTAAGCTGTACTTTGATTTGACAACATTTATTGGCCTAGTGGCAAAGAGAGGTGGTGTGGTTTCATCCCAAGGCTGGCACAGAGTATTTTGCAGGTACAGGCCTCTGCATTGCTTTCTGGCAATGGAGGAAATATTACCCTTCCACAGGAAGGAAAGAGACAGCGAATGCAGGGAGATGGGCTGCCTCAAGCCTGTCATGTGTTCTGACCCCACAGTCACTATGCTAAGGAAGGCTCCATGTCCCACACAGTCCAAGCCGAGGTCCTGACTTCAACACAGATGACTTACTTGCTGGGGCTTGGAATTTAACCTTCTCTGGAGTTCACTACCCTGAGCCTGAACCCCAGCTTTGCTTGCTCTCCAGCTGCAAATATTTTCCATGCTGCCAGGGGCCCTTCTCACTGTCATGCTTCTCTACAGTCGCGACTAATCACCTTTGGTTTTTCATTGTCTTTCTCTAACACATTATTAATAGCACCTAGTAACAGCCATTCCATTCCACAGTTCTGTAATTCCTAGAATCTGCTGAGTTTTCTTTATTGAGATGGGGTTTTACTTTGTTGCCTAAGCTGATCTCAATCTTCTGGGCTCAATCAATCCTTCTGCCTCAGCTTCCCAACAGCCGAATGTGTCCTCCAAAATTTAGGTGCTGCCAATACCATAGTATTGAGAGATAGAACCTTTAAGAGGTGACTAAAGAATGAGGACTTTTCCTAAAGAGCCGTAACCAGGGACAGGAGTTGGTTCTCTCTCACCTTTCCATCTTCTATCATGTGAGGATAAAGTAAAAACCAAGCCCATACCTGCTGGATTTCCCAGCTTCCAGAATGATAAGAAACAAATTTCCTTTATTTATCAATTACTTAGTCTCAGGTATTTTGTTATAACAGCATACAGAGGACTAAGACAGTACCTGTACCTTCCAAACATCTAACCTCTTACATCAGCCAGTGCATTCCCTTCCTCTGATATCCTGTTCCAGTTGCAGCCACTATACCTTGTGCATACTAAGGAACGACCTACCAACACTTATGGCCTCCTCCTATCACCCAGCTAGTGGATGATTTAGTGCCAACATCCTATTTAAGAAACTGCTTCTTGGGGCCACTTCTACTGTCAATTGTCTTAGGTCAGAGGTTTGCATGTGGTTGTGTAGGGAGGGCACAGGGATGCTCAAAAACAAAACTACTGAAGAAGTAATGAAAGCCAATTGGCCAGAAAGAGAAGTTGAACTGCGATGCACCAGTAACACAAATCCAGCCAAACTCAGTGGGGAGAGCTCTGCAATGTTCAGTGTTTTCCCCAAATGTGGCAATGGTTTCCCCTATGTCAATAGTTATTGAATGTAATTGGCCTCCAGGAAAAGGACACAGCAGACCCTGTGAATCCTGGAGATACAGATTCTTGAGATACAGCGCTAAGCCGTTGGTAGCCAATCCTGAGCAGCTGGGGTAATGAGCTCAGTGCAGAAGGGGGAATTTGGGCAGTACACACAGCATCCACCTCCCTGCTTTGCATGAAGTCCTTGAAGGATGGATTTCAAGTGCAAAAAATGATAAAACAGAGACTTGCAGGTTGATAACTTTTTAACTTCCTAGATCACAGTAGTTTGCAGGATTAAACCAACAAAGAGTAAGGAATTAAGAGACACCTGGCAGATTTTGACGAGAGGAAAGAAGAAATGTTATGGGCCTTGCAGTGATATCTTTATTTAGGAGACTCCGGCTTGGAGAGCTACTTGGCAGAGGGACATCTAAGACCAAGGCTTGCCAGAAAGGAAAGGGCAAATAGGAGAGAGAGAGAGAGAGAGAGAGAGAGAGAGAGAGAGAGAGAGAAAGAGAGAGAGAGAGAGAGAGAGAGAGAGAGAGAGAGAGAGACCCCAAAATGGGAAAGCAAGCTGTCCGAAACAGCAAGGTTTTTTTTAACAAACTTTAAAAGTTTATATATATATATATATATATATATATATATATATATATATATATTATGGATCCTCACTACTTGTGGGGGTAAAAATGTCAAAATGAATAAAATGAACCCAACCTATTCCTGAAGGGAATCAAGAAAGATAAAATACAAATACATTTTTTTTTTCAGATTAATGCCAACTCTTCTACCTCCTTATAAAAACTTATGCCACCTCTTCTATAAATTTTTAGGGCCTAGCTTATTTCCAGATAGATTTTTCTTTACTTTTGATGTTCTGTGTGTTTCCATTGTTCCTTCCATATTGAGATCCCAGTAAGTTCCAGGCTCCCCAGTGTCTCTGAGGATGCGGAGACGGACTCAGGGGCTGCCCTAGAGATTTCACAGCCTAGAAGGAAAGATTCCATCAAATAATTACAGCAGGAAGGTAAGTGCTGTACTGAGAGAGCACTCAAAGCTGTGTGAGCAGAGGAGGAAGAGGCAGGACATTTGTACAGGGAGACTGAGGGAGGGCCCTGAGACACAGAAGGTGTGACAAGACCAACCAAGTTCACTGAATAACTTGGCCACCTTCTGTTCTATTTTTCCTTCTGTCGCATTAGGCCACTTCCAGAACAGTGCTACATTTTGCTTCAAATACTTTCTTTGAATCTTGACTCTTAATATGGGACCAGGAACTTCTGAAAAATGGAATAATCCTTGCCAAATGTGAATGCCTTTACATAAAATCCTAATATAAATGTCTTACTTCTCTCTATATTTTTTCAATGACAATAATAATTTTGATTTAGTTCATCTCAACTCTCAGATACCCCATTTTAAGAAAATGAGAGAGAATGAGAGCAAGAGCGAGAGAGAGGGAGGGAGCCAGAGAATTGTGAAATGAAAATTAAGGAAGATAAAATGAATAGCAGTACTGCAGTAGAATTTTTAATTAAACATGAACCTTAGAGCTTCATTTCTGCACTTTTTAGATGAGTTGCAGTTAAAGGCACATTCAGACTAAAAGAGCTAGGTTCAAGTATTCTACTTTATCAGAACGTAAACCAGAAAAACGTTTAAGAAAAACTCCATAGAAACTTGTAAAAAATATGTTATTCAAAGAATAAGGTTTTCTGCATTAGTTAGGGAGCTAATCATCTGTAAGCAAGAAACTGAACCATGGTGATCTTAACAAGGAAAGGTTTCTTAGTATAGGGAAAATACCTGCCACAGCCCCACCTATCAGGTCCTTATTCAAAACAGAAGAAAAGTGGCCATCATAGATAACCCATTCCTTTTCATCAGAAAAACAAAAGATTCCCCTGGAGTTCCTATAGCAGAATTCTGTACAAGGTCATGGACAAGATTTGGGTCCCATGACAACAAGTAGTTGTAGATAAAGCTTAAGGCAAACAAACAAAAAAATTTTTTTGGATATCTGGTTTTCATATTGAGAGGTACCAAGGGAGAATGGGATTGGTAATGGGTTGGAAATTGGTAGTGGGTTGGAGAGAGCCAATAAGAGTATCAGTCACAGTCTTCATGGAAGAAACAAAGCTATATAACATTAGGGTAAAAATTGAGAACCACCTACTCAACTATGGTCAGCTAAGGTGTTCAAATACAGATTGTCCAATGTTTGCCACCTCGAACATTCAAGTTATGAACCACCTCTAGAAAAACAATGGGATCTTAGAGTGTGGAAGTGTGTAGAGGGACCATATATGTGTGACACATATAAATACATATTCTGCATGTTATGACATCTTTAAAAACCTTAATAGCAGAGTCATTCTCAATGGCAGCAAAAGGACCAACTAGGAGCATGTCTTTGGCAAGCAGACTGACCAGTGCAGAGCCTACAGCCTCTATCTGGCCCTTTTTACACCCTAGAAGACAATAGTCCTGTACTGTAATCATCTCAGGGCAACTAGGGCACTCCTTATAACTTACAGGTCACCAAAATTATTCAGACTAAGTCAATCTTACACTGCCCCGCCTTGCCTCTCCCATGGAATCCCCAGTAGAGCTCCAACCCAGTACTTTTCCTCTCCCACTGTTCTGATCTCCTGCCTCCTGACCACCCTGCTGTCTCCCATGAGGCCCTACATGGTGTGGCATGCCTCTTGTCTGTAGGTCCTGTGTATATAATAAATTTCACTTTCCTGAGTCTCTCCTGGGCCTTCTTTTGTATTTACACATGATTGACCATTTCATGAAAGAATACAAAAAAATAAGGTGGAAATTACCAAAACTATAAATACATACATTATTCTTAGAATAAAAATCAAGGGAAAATTTTCTAGAGAAATAGAGAATATGGAATCAGTCCTAAGCAATGCCACCTTGTATAGGACATCCTCTCTAATCATCAGCTACGAACCTAAACTAAGTGAAACTATTGATATTAAGTTAAGCCTCATAAGGTACATTTGCTATTGTGCTGTATTTAGAATTTAGCTGTAGATAAAATATTTTAATCATAAGGAGAAGGAACAACTTTTAGCAATCTGTGTTATAAGGATTGATGAGTTAACCCTCACCAAGGCTGCACCAATGACTGGTTACTGCTCTGGATGGGAGCCAAGAGCAGGTGCAGCCAACCCCATGGAAGCAAAACTCCCTGCATCAGTCCTGAGGAAGCTCCTCCAGGATACTCTCAGGACAGCCTGAAATGACAAGATGCACACTCAGGCCAAAGCACCTGCAGTCACAACTCTCAGAACGTGCATCTAGAATTACAGCTCTTGCAGCTCCGGGTCTCATGGATGTCCAGACAATGCCAGCTCAGTTCCCTCCACCTTCAGGATTTACCTTACACTAGCTGGATGCAGGAGACTTTTGAAAAATATTAAAGCTTTCTTTTATTAATTAATCAGTGTCCCTACTTTTTAAAGCAGTGCTTTTTATACTGCATATGGTGGATAAAGACTAATTTTTTTTTGTCTTGAATCCACTTTTGACTGATATGGTACTATTAAACACAATGAGCACCATATGAACTCCACAATATTCAGTGGTATACATCTCGGTCAATAAGACAAGTCTACTGGTCATTCACTTGGATGTCACACAATCTGACCTCACCATGAAAGTTTCTCAACGTTCTCACTATCTGTACCCATCTCATGTACCCGTCTCCCAATGGGTCATCAACATGCTTTGAGTAGCACTGTTTTAGAAGAAAGGAAGCTGCTCTTAGCTTCTCTGTGGAAGTGTCATTTAGCCTTTAACAAGATGATAATGACGAGATTATTAACACTCTTTAATTTTGTTGTCTAGATCCATTCTTTCATTTAACGAATACTAAAATAGTTATGAAGTTTTCCTCTTAAGACAAACTCTTAAAATCCTTACATTTTGGGGCTGAGGATGTGGCTCAAGCGGTAGCACACTCACCTGGCATGTGCAGGGTGCTGGGTTCGATCCTCAGCACCACATAAAATAAAATAAAGATGTTGTGTCCACCAAAAACTAAAAAATAAATATTAAAAAATTCTCTCTCTCTCTCTCTCTCTCTCTCTCTCTCTCTCTCTCTCCCCTCTCTCTCTCTCTCTCTCTCTCTCTCTCTCTCTCTCTCTCTCTCTTTAAAAAAAAACCTTACATTTTTCTTCTTCTAATTTTCTTACTTTATACTTCAGTATGACGCTTGAAGGTAGTGAAAGCATCCTCCAGGAACATCTACAAGAGAATATTGCAGAATCATGATTAACCACCAATCTTTTGGTCCTCCCTTTAGCTAGCTGCTTCCAGAGGGGGGACTTGTTGATAGAAGCCAAAGGCTGATTGAATATTATGGGTGCATGAATCCATTCATACAGCTGTAAGAAGTATTCCGATGCAATGTTCTATACATAATTTGCAATTGAAAATCCATTAACAGTATAAATGGAGATGAATAATGCTAAAATGGACTTACCAGGTGTGCCAAAAGAAGGATGTAAAATGCATTCATAAAGTAAGGCAAAATACTTGCTGTAAAGCATTCCAGTTTTTTTTTTTTTTTCTTTATTTCCTCTACTAAAAGACATTTAAGATAATTTAGATTGTCCGGAGACAAATCTGTTGAGAGGGATACTAAGAAGATGAATGAAGGTAAAGAAAGAAGTATTTGGCATGACAGCAGGGGCTTAAAAACAGAAGTGTGAGTGTGCAGATTGCAAATACACATCCAATACGTGTCAGGGGCGAGTTCAACCAGGGCTCAAGAATAAGCAAAAACAAAGTGAAATGCTGATATTGCAAAAACAAGCTAAGCCAAAGAAATGGACAAGAATAATAGTGTGTCATTACCAGAATTAAAATTCATTCAGAAAGATGTTGAGCTAAAATTTGTTTTCCTTCCGAAGTGCCTTATATAATTAGAATGAGGGCATGTTTGCCATGTCTGTAAGCACGATTGTTCTCTAGTGATCCCATCTAGAAAAAAAGATGCTGGGTAAAACTGCAATATTGTACATTAGGGAGGTGACATTCATATTGCTGTCTTCATTTCAATTCACTCTGTGAAACTTAACATTCTGGGGATCTGAGTTTCACACCATAATATGAATATTCAAAATGCTACTTTATATTTCACATATGGTTTGGATTTGGGTGATTTCTTTTCAGACTGGAGAGTTTTCTCTCAAGCAAACTATGTGTGCTCTTTTAGATATTTTCACTTTAAAAATAGGATTTTTAAGTGATCTAAGAAAAAGTCTCAGCTAGATAAGAACTTTTTTCTACTCAGATTTTTTAAATAGCCAGTCTAATTTTTCCCCAAACTTTGGAAACTAAATTCACTTAAACTCCAAAATCATTACAAGAAAAATAAGACACAGACGTTGACATTAGGATTTGGAGATGAAAACAACCTGGAAATGAAAATAAAATTGAAAATGACAAGCATTAGTGGTAAGCCTACAGACAGTATATAATGTGTTGTTGAAATAATGCTATTCAGTTAATTAGAAAGCTCAGAACATGAAAGATTCTACTTAAAATTTTTTAGATAATTGAAACTCTATCTAAAAACTCTCCTTTTTTACTGCTCATCTCTTAAAGTACATTTAAATAATAATTGAATACTACTCACATTGTAGAGAAAAATAAGATTAAGAGGAACTTTAAATGAACATAAAAAAATACCTTAGATGTTTTTCCACAGTGTCTCTGTGTTTGAGTATCTCATTATATAGTATAAAATTGTAAATTGGAGGTCAAGATATGAAGGACTAGATCCCCTGAAAGGATCTTTGATCCAAAAGCTCATTTATCATCCCAAACAACCTTCAAGAGAAGTTTAAGAAAGAAATTATCCCCATTTTATATATGGAGACCAGAAAGTTAGTCTATTACCAAACTATCACACAGTCAGTAATTGGGGAAAAAGGGTTTCTAATTCAGTTCTGTCAGGTTCTAACTCATGCCCTGTCCATCAGACCACAGTGACCAGACCAGAGCTCTTGGTTCAGTTCTACCATGACTGGACCATAAAGCTGGATATATTTTCCTTCTATTGACTGCAGTTGACAAGTCCATAAGATTAAAGTGTTGCTATCAGTAGCAAAGTTGATAGCTTTCCCCCAGCATTCCCTTTCCCATTGCTTTTTTCATTGTAATAGATTTCTAGTTTTCAGCTACACACAGGACAGGAAGGCCATCTTTCCTTGCAGATAGGCATAACAATGTGACAGCAACATATGACTATCAATAATAAGATTTGACCAGATGTGATTAGTTCAATTCCTGGCCATATTCTCAAAGGCTAAGGCATGCCCTTCTTGGCCTGTTTACTTCTTCTTGAGAGCTGGAACACAGAGATTGAGGCAAGACATGCTGATCACACTGATAAGCATAATGACCTAGAGTTGGCGGATCGGAAAAAGAGAAACCCAGATCCCTGGAAGCAGGGCATGCCAAAACCATCAACGTTGCTTACCTGGCAGTAATGTGTCCATGGAAGCAAACTTGCATCTCATGGAAGTGGTCACTTTGTTCTTCATCACATCTGATCTGGTCCTAACTAGTGCCAACCCCTTCCAGCTCTAGATCTTACCATGGCAAACTTTTGAGAGTGGTTTTGTTATGAACAGGAAATGCAACATATTTTTTTAACTAGATAAATGAATAAATGAGAAAGAACTAGTTTTGTGAGAAGTGGAAAGCTCATTTGATTCTTCCTCTGAAGGTGACAATTAGAAATAATAATTTTGTAGAATCAAATTTTTACTAAATTTTTAAATTTCATACAATTTCCCGCAAAGTAATAGTAATCAGTTCTCTCTTGTCTGTAAGAGATGCTTTTTAGGGTATAGTTCAGTAGTAGAAAGAGTGCCTAGCAAGTTCAAGGTCCTGGGTTTCATTCCTGGTACCATTAACAAAATTTTTAAAAAACAACTTGTAAGAGGAGATTCTTGAAATTACTAAGTGATGTAATCAATGAAATCTTTCTTGTGGGTCATTTATTACAAGGTTCTGAAAGGGCAAAGGTCTTTGATAAGATCATATAACCCATTAGATCTAGAACCAGAATGAAAATATAAGTCATATACTTTCAACTACATCTGACTTTTTATTGCAAATATTTTATATCTGAACACAAAGAAATGTGCCATTTCATTTATGTGAATTTAAGAGACACAAACATATACACACCATGAGGAAATAAAATGTTCCATAATGCGGACTCCCATCTCATGTTCTAACGGATCTAATGGGGAAACAACACAAATCAATCTTCCATGAGAGAAAAGCTGAGGAAATGAGGAGAATGGGACGCAGGAAGGGAAGAGTGGTTAAATTACAAGTGTAGCATTTGATTTGACCAGGATGAGATTTGGAACGGTTGTATGGTTACAATTGAGTTCTTAAAGACAGAGAAGATTGAGTTAAAAATCCTGCCAAGAAGAAATGATTGTCTTCCCTCTGTTGGCAGGAGCAACTCTGGGAGGGAATGAATTTCCCACAAAGCATAACTTGAACCAAACCATCAGTCAAGGTAAATGCAAAGTAAAAGCTCAATAGCTCTATTGAAGCACACTGGCTCTGATGCCCTGTTTGGCTGAGAGCTACGATTCCAAGACTTGAGGAAGTATTCTGCATCTAAGAGTAGAGCAGATTGACAGGCCACTTCTCTGTGAGGGCACTGAACCCTCGTGTTTTCACATCACCATTCTCCCAGATGTTTACTCACTCATTCAACAAGTATTTACTGAGTAGCTGAACTGTGCCACATACTGTTCTCTCAAAAATAGAGAGAGAGAGGGAAACAAAACATACATGATCATTATTCTCAGGAAGATTTCATTCTTGAGGGGAGGGAGGAACAGATAAGAAACAAAGAAATAGCACGCTGGGTATCAAAAACTGCTATGTTAGATGCCCAAAAAGTGATATATGCACTCCAGAAATAGCACGGTGGCTGGCACTAAATGAAGACGGTGGGGAGGAGGAAAAGTGAGGGTGGAGCCAGATGAGAAGGTATACCAAGGGCTCATGATAAGGATGTGGAAATCACTCAGGAGGGAGTGGACGGCTTTAAACAGAGAGAACATTTGGTTTGGATATGAGGGAGGTATCCCCCAAAAGCTCACACGTGAGACAATGCAAGAAGGTTGGAGGAGAAATGATTGGGTGAGAGCCTTAAACTAATTAGTGAATTAACCCCTGATGGGATTAATTGAGTGGTAACTGGAGGCAGGTGGGTGTGGCTGGAGGAAGTGGCTCAATGGGGGCATGGCTATGGGGTATATATTTGTA
Source organism: Callospermophilus lateralis (assembly GCF_048772815.1). Classification (NCBI taxonomy): domain Eukaryota; kingdom Metazoa; phylum Chordata; class Mammalia; order Rodentia; family Sciuridae; genus Callospermophilus; species Callospermophilus lateralis. Next base: position 103,536,282 of record NC_135313.1, on the reverse strand, counting down.
TCTGGAGGGTGGAGTCAGAGTCTCTCCCTCTCCCTCTCCCTCTCCCTCCTCCCTCCTCCCTCCTCCCTCCTCCCTCCTCCCTCTCCCTCCTCCTCCTCCCTCCTCCCTCCCCTCCTCCCTCCTCCCTCCCCTCCTCCCTCCCCCTCCTCCCTCCTCCCTCCCCTCCTCCCTCCTCCCTCCTCCCTCCTCCCTCCCCTCCTCCCTCCCCCTCCTCCCTCTCCCTCTCCCTCTCCCTCTCCCTCTCCCTCTCCCTCTCCCTCTCCGCCTGATCATCATGTGAGCTGCTTCCTTCTGCACACTCTTCCACCATGATGTTCTGCCTCACCTTGAACCCAGAGTAATGGAGCTGGCTGTCTATGGACCCAGACCTCGGAAACTGTGAGCCCCAAAATAAACTTTTCCTCCTCTGTAATTGTTCTGGTTGAGTCTTTTAGTTGCAGCAGCAAAAAAAAAGCTTTCTAAAACAATCTCCCACATTCTAAAAGGTTCACTCTGACTGCAGAGAAGAGACCAGGTGGACAAGGGAGGAAACAGGGACCTGGGCTGCCCCCAGTGCAGGTTGAAGTAACATCTTAAGACACCATGAAGACAGCAGCTGAGAGAATGTAAGATGGCTGGATTCTGGCATATTTCCTTAGTAAAGCTGGCTCTGTATTCCAGATAGTAGAGAAAGAGAGCCACAGGTTTTTCTCCTGGTCTCCATTCCTGGTAGATACAACAGAGTGGCCATTTACCATCTACTAGGGTGGGAAGTAGGTGGGAGAGAGCAGTTAAAGTTGGGACTCACACGTCTGACTTTGGATTTGCTAAATTTGAAGTAGCATTAGACATCTAAGTGGAAACAGAACAAATAACCAAATATAGGAAGCTACTGTAGGTAGAGAAGTTTGGAGACTGAGGACTATAGTCCTTATAATGACTGTGGCAGAGACTTCCAATACTTTGCAATACTGCTTTTCCCTTCTTTCCAGTAAAAGAACCTTGATATCATTGAAAATCAGCAATTACACCCTGGATTCACCCAGCTTAGTGGACAAAGTAGAGTATTTGAAGTCTGAAGTGGGACTGACTTGGATTTGAATCCCTGCTCTGCTCCTAAGTGTCTGTGTCCTTCAGCAAGTTCCTTCTGTCCCCAGGTTTTCTCAACTGTGAAACCCAGCCCCATGAAGCTATTGAGAACTTGAAATAATACATATGCAGAAGCAGACAGGAAGTTGCATGCAAAACATTACTGCAATCATTAATTACCCTTTTCACATGCATTTTTAACTAGGAGCCTTCTAGGTGTAGCATGCAATGAGTAGAAGAAAAAGTGAAAAAGAGCATTACTGTCTGGGCAAACACATGAAATTTCCATATACCAAAGAGATTTTTTTATGGCTTCATGATTTTTTTAACTGATCTCGTAGGATAAAGATAACTTTGGTTCTTTCTCTATTCATCTTTAGAGGAAAACTAGGGCAGAGACTTTGCCCTTTTCAATGTTTCATTAAGAAAGAAGTGTGCCTGCCCTACACAACCTCTGTAATAACTGCCGTGGCACTCAGGATGGGGGAAGATTTCATCCTACCTGAGCATACTTGAATCTATATTCTTTCCCCAGGCGAAGACCTGCCTGATACATTCATCACCCAAACCTGTGGCAAGTGATTTTCTCTGCCTTTATCATGTCACCTTCCAGCCCCGCGCCAGCATATGGTCTATTATGTGCAAATGATTAAACAGATTTTCTGCCATGGGTAAAAAATATATTTCCCACTGGATACAGCGAAGGCTCTGTAACTTTCTCCTACATGAGCGAGCCTAGAATTCTAATTGACTCCGTGGAACAGGTAGAAGAGAAAGCCATTATGCTGATGGGTCCATAACTTGTGGTTTCTATTGGCATAAAGGAAAATGTATCCAGTGTGCGTATTTCCCTGGACACAATGGAGGTCAGAGTACCGCATTCAAGAAATAATTATCTTCAACCTTGGAGGTTCATACATGCTGTCCTTCTCCCTGGGATGCCCTGTCCTACCTGTGCACCTGCATATCTTCCACTCTTGCTGCAGCACCCAACTCAGATGTTATCTGCTACAGGTAGTGAACGTGTCCAACATGCTCTCTTCCTTGGCCAAGTGAGCTGCTCTCCTGTAACCTCCTAAACTCCAGGACACACACACTGTGTGTATTCCTTGAGGGTTATTTTATCTCTGAAACTTCATTGCCTAACAGTATAAATGCTTAGTAAACAGCTGGTTAATTTATCTCTGATTCACTAAAGTTTCCTTAGAAGTAGACTCTTACTATGATACTACCAGCATTCATGAGTTTTTCAACTACTAAATATTTTGAAACACACATACTTTTGTATGACACACAAACACACACAAATTAGAAGAAAATACACCAAAATAATACCCTCTCTCTAGGAGGCAGAATTATTTTTTAATTGTTTGATTCTGTTAAATTTTCCAAAACTTCAATAATAAACTACTTTTAAACTTTTTAAAATAGTAACAAACTTATCATAAACTTATATTTAATGATAAAGATCACCTACTAACTGACCGTGAGTGGACATCTGCTTGAAGGCATATCTTCTAGTAACCACATAGCTTTTGGCAGTTTTCTCAGCCTCTTGGAGACTATGTTTTATCTATAAAATGATGTGCACTAAGTGGGTTGTGGGATTAAATAAAACTACATATATAAAAATGACTTTTGTAGTACCTGATATATAATAGCTATTCAATTAAAAAGGTGGTGGGGCTACTGTTTCTAGAAACACAGTTTATAATCAAGAAACAAGAATCTCTCTTTGGTAAATATAGGGAAGCATCTGCTGCAAGCCACCAAGCTAGATTTATTTATTTATTTATTTATTTATTTTTATTAGGATAGCATTTATTAAGTGAAACAAAGGACGCAAATTTCAAAGGAAAACATTGCTAAATTTGATCACATTTAAAATTAAATCTGTGTGATCATATGAAGTAAAAAGACAAATCATAAATTGGGAAAGGATATTTGCCACCAACAAAGCATTAAAGATTAATATCCAAAACATACAAGGAGTGTCTTCATATTGATAAGAAAAAGGTAAATGACAAAAATTTTAGATGGACAAAAGGTAAAAGCAGGCAATTCACAGAAAAGGAAACTAAAGACTAGTAAATAAATGAAAAGATGCTCAACTTCATTAAAAACAGTAAAATATAAATTAAAACAAATAACATACAATTCTACACTCATCTGAATTGGCAAAGAATGAAAACACAAAATGTTGATAAGAATGTGGGGAAATGGAAACTCAGATATGTTGCTATTGGGACTGCATATTGATAACTTCTTTAGAAGGCAGTTTATCAGTACTAACAAAGTGAAGACATGCCTAGCCTCTAACTTTGCAATTCCAAATCCAACATATACTTAACTGAGTGGTTCTCAATTGCCTTTTTTTATTATTAGTTGTTCAAAACATTACAAAGCTTTTGACATATCATATTTCATACATTTGATTCAAGCGGATTATGAACTCCCATTTTTACCCCGTATACAGATTGCAGAATCACATCGATTACAATCCACTTTTTTATATACTGCCATACTAGTGACTGTTGTATTCTGCTGCCTTTCCTATCTTCTACTATTCTCCCTCCCCTCCCCTCCCCTCCCCTCCCCTCCCATCTTCTCTCTCTACCCCATCTACTGTAATTCATTTCTCTCTCTTGTTTTTTTCCCCTTTCCCCTCACTTCCTCTTATATGTAATTTTGCATAAAAATGAGGGTCTCCTTCCTTTACCATGCAATTTCCCTTCTCTCTCCCTTTCCCTTCCCCCTCTCGTCCCTGTTTAATGGTGATCTTCTTCTCATGCTCTTCCTCCCTGCTCTGTTAACCAAGGTAGATTTAATTTCTCAATGGACCATGGGATGGCCCCAGATGTGTTCCTACAGAAAGAGTCATGAGACAGATAATGAGGTCCTGGGAACCTCTGATTAATCCACTGATGATGACCCTACAATCCAGTCATTACCTAAAAGCCCCACTCTATGCCTTGCTGCTTTGGGGATCATGTTTTTAACAGATGGGTTTGGGGGAACATTCCAGATATCCACCATTACAGATGCCATCCTTCATATTTAGGTAGACGTTTTCAATAAAGCAGTACTTTATAATCACCTGGAGAACTTTTATTTCCTCCAGGCCCTCCTGGGAACAATTTAATTAAAATATCAGGAGGTGGGGACCCCAGGCTCCAGTAGTTCATTAGAGCTCACCAGGTAATTCTAATATGCAGCCACAGCTGAGAACTACTCTATCAAAGCTTTATAGTTCTAGAAATCCTCCTGCTGAAATGTACAAGTTCTCGGCAAAGGTAAAAATTAAATACTACTGGTCACATCTCTAGAATGAGTTAGACTTATGAGATGATTTTGAACTTGATCAAGGTAGAGAGGGCAGAAGACGTCAGAGTCTTGAGGCACTACCCATATAAAACTGGAGGGAATGGAGAGAGGTGAGATGCTGAGATCAGGGAGATTGTGAGGGATTCACAGGATCAGTCATGTCCAAGTTCACACTTGAGATTCACTCCTCCTCCTGCCAGTGGGTGCTATCTCCAAGGATGAAGGAGGAATCTGCTATTTTCTCATCCTCCACTACGTGGAAGGTTGGAATCACAAGGAAGCACGATTATATAGGAACATGAAGGGCCTCGTGGTAAACTGAAGTAAATCAGACACAGAGACAAATGTTGCATGATCTCACTTATATTTGGAAGCCCAAACAAACTCACAGAAACAAAGAGTTTTGCAAAATGAGTAAGTTCTAGAGGTCTAAGTATAGTGTGGTGACTACAGGTAACAAATACTGAATTGCATACTTAAAATTTACCAGGCGGATAGATCTAAGTGTGATCGCCACAGAAGAAAGGAAGAAAGGAAGGAAGAGAGAAAATGTTAACTATGTGACAGAATGGATATGTTAATTAGCACGATTACAGTAATTTTATTTCACAATACACATAGAGCAAAATAATCTTAAATACGTATTTTTTTATTTGACAATTACACCTCAGTCAAAGTGTGAAGAGAAGAAACCCCACCTGGTGGGAAGCCAACTTCTAATAAAACGAAGACTGATGTGAAGGAGACTCATGAATATGCTTCAAAATAATGGTCTTTTATAGGCAAGGATACCTCCAATTCATATCCATGGGAAGTTAAAAGAATAAAGATGACTGAATATTTTCACAATGTAGATCAAAATGTCATATTTTCCCCCATAAAATATATAATTATTGCCAAAGAAAGAAGGGAGGGAGGAAGAGAGGAAATTAAGCATTCCTATTATGTCTCATTACCTCTCTTTGATCAGAGGGTGTCAGGGGTTTCCTTCTGAGCATGTAATTTAGAATCATTGTGAAATACTGATCTTTTCAATATAAGCTAGAGTGAGAGGAAAAGCTAAATCCTGTTTGCACAGATGCTCCTAACCAAGAGCTCTCTGGCTTTTCATGAAAGAGAAAAAAAAAATCCACCTCCAAGTTTTAACCTATACTATTCTGTTTGAGGACTTGGTACCTGGTTAGGAGGCCACGTGGAGGACAGGGCTATGTGGCCTTGATACAAGGAGGAATGGACTAGGGTGCACCTGCCACCCCCAGCCAGGCCAGCAGAGTCAATGGCCAAATAAACTATCAAGGTGAGCTGAGCCTGCTTTGAGGAATCAGAGGGATGGATCCAGCCAAGGAACTGGGGACCACACACAGGGGCAAGGCCCTAGGGAAGTGGGAAAGGTGGAGGAGGACAAGCACCGATGTGGAGAGCTGAACTCTGAGTGCTGTAGAAACAGTGACTTGCCATGTGAATGGGCCTCATCCAATTACAAGTCCTAGAGGAAACAGTCGCAAATGACCAGCAGCTCTCAACAAAAGCAGGGAAAACTGTTTTTCTTTTTAAAAATCTTTATTAAATCAAATGAAGCCGGGGTCTCACCGCTGTGATTTATTGTACTGGGAAACGCCAGAACAACCAAACGACACATTTTCTTTTACTCCTGGCAAGTAATTAGCCTTTGTGTTGCTAAAGGGCCTGTCAGCAGACTCTTCAAGAAAAAAAAAAAAAAAACAGCTAGTTAGAGGCGCTGGGCTTCTTGCATTACTCACTAGCTCCTTTGCCCTTAAAGGCACAGTCCTTTTCTCTCCTGATCTACTGTCTTCCTAAGGAATGCAGGAAGGGAGCAGGAGGTCACTTCAAGACCTGAACTGGTGTGTTGGGGAAAACAGAAAGTGCCTGTCCCTACCCAGGGGCAGATTCTGCACAATAATCACTGGTAATATGCGCTATAAATATTCAGAGCTGCCTTAAGGGATTAGCTCCAGTGGACAGAAAAAGAAATACACATACAAACATTAACTAATCCAAGGCCAGGCAGATCCTGGAACCAGGACTGAATCCAGCTCTCCCAGATTTCTTCAGTGCATTCTGATGAGAGCTCAGAGTGCCTTCAGGTGAACCAGGGTAAAGAGATTGGTGACGCCATGCCCAGAATAGAGCACATGCTTCCTAAATTTTAGATTTCTGTCCTCAGTGATGACAGCAATTGCTCAAATATCATATACAGATAATGCATGTATGTTTGTTTTATAAAACTGAATACCTAGAAAAATTAAAAGAAGAAAATTAAAATCACTGGTAATCCTATTACTCAGAAATAACCCTAGTTACCATTTTGATCTATTTTTTTTTCTTAGACTACAATGCACATTCAATTTCATTACACAAAACTGGAATTAGACTATGTGAAATGTACCTTCTAAAAATATAATATACTAAGTACACTTTGATACTTGATTACACATCCTTTGAAACTGCATAATACGCCACCATATATGTGTTTCATAATTTATGATTGGATATTTTTATTTTAAAAGGTCTGCAATAGCCAGACAGAATCGTGTACACCTGTAATCCCAACCACTTGGGAAGCTAAGGCAGAAAGATTGCAAATTTGAGGTAACCCTCTGCAATTTAGTGAGACTATCTCAAAATCAAAAACAGAAAGGGCTGGGATGTAGTTCAATGTTAGAGCGCCCCTGGCTTCAATCCCCAGTACTGCAAATAAATATACAAATGAATACATTGTCTGCAATAAACAGTCTTATACTTGGAAAAAAATCATATATATATATATATATATATATATATACAAATTAAATATATCAATGATTTTCAACCATGGGTGATTTTTCCCATGTAAAATCATTTGGTTCATTTGACAATGTCTAGAGACATTACTGGTGTACCCACTGGGGATGGGTACACTTGTCATCCAATTGGTATAATACCCCACAATACATAAGAAGGCCTTCCACAACAAACATTCATATGGTGCAAAATATTAGTAGTGCTAAGGTTTAGAAACCCTACAAAAAATGAAATGGGATAAAAGCTATCACAAGCATTCCTGTAGTGTTATTATTTCTCAAAAGCATAAATATATTTAATTAAGTTAATATTATTCCTCTTTTATTCCCTGATATAGAAGTTCTTATTGGGTCTAAATAAAGACCTATGACATATAGAGACAACCAGTGGCTATTCTCTGGTTGGAATATCTGAAGAGAAACTAAATGCATGGAGAGTACATGTGCTAAGCAAAACTCCCCTAGGCCCTCTGCCCTTCTCCAGAAACTAAACTTCTACAAAATCACTCATTTCTTCCAAGTGTTGCTCTCTAAACCCTATTTTGATAAGTTTTTTTTTTTTTAAAGACCACTTTCTGCTAGGATTCTAAATGCACCTGTGTGATATTTGGAAGGCAGAGGCTGACATTTTCTGTTGGCCACAGAGTCGTAGAAATGCAGACATGGAGAAACAGCTGTGCACAGTGGTTGTGTGGTCTGACTTCATCATTGCTAATGGTGGTCTTTGCATCCCCTAGTTCTCTCCCTAAGACAGTACCTAATGCTGCCCCATCAGACGAGTGCTGCCACCATGTCCCAGCGGTCATTCCTGGAGGCCAAGACTAAAACCATTCCTCTAGCCCTTTCAACAATTTCATCTGCTCATAATTCCCTATTAGATTTATTTTAATAGCCAGAGTCGTTCCTCTTTCCTAGTGCATCCTAGATCCACACATTTACCCTTGACCCACAACCATCAGATCCTGACAGTGAACACCAGTGTTGATTGAGAACATGGCTAGAGCCGTTCTTGGTGTGGTCAGATAAGCAGCAGCAATCTCTGAGGCCCCATTGCAGGCCTGCTGAATCTAGTTCTGGGTGTGGGGTCCAGAAACCTGTGTGTTATCAAGTCCTTCAGGTGGTTCTGCTGTAGGCTGACATTTGAAAACAGCTAGATTTTAAAAACATAGCACCAAAACATTTTTTCCTGTATTTGCTGACTTAACTATGTGCCTCCTCCCTTTTGTACCGTCATACTTCATAAATCATAAATGCAGCATCTATGATCAAAAAGAGCATGAGTGGAACTTGACTGACTGCTGTTTCTCCTCTAACTGACGATGAAGGAGGAGTGGGGTAAGACCAATGGGGCCTACAGAGAAACTTGAAACAGGTCACACAGATGAGGATTCTTTTCTCTGTAGTCATACTGTAGAAATATGTGTTGGGAGGGAGGGATGCCAGGTCAGTCCAAACTTGAATCTACATTTTGTCAACCAGGTTCACTAGATGAACTGTGAGTATTGAGTCCCTGAACCAGAGGACCCAGGACAGTTCAGAGTGAACAAAAAGTTGACCAGCACATGGCCTGGAAACTTTCTAAAAGTAAAGCATCATTTGTTCCAATTCCTTTTATCATGTCCCCGGGTCCTGGGCTTTTTAATGCAAGAGATAAAATAGCAAGTGAGTCAGCATCCCTGGCCCCCACCCCCACTGCAAATTTTTGTAGTTCCATCAAGAATCTCCTCTGATGTTCCATTCCATGTAAATTTTAAAATAATAAAGCATCATCATTCTAAACAGGATCTGAATTCAGACTTGCCTTTTCCTATTTTTGCCTAAATGGGCGAAGTCTGGTTATATCAGGCACCTCCCATTTAGTGTCAAAAATCTGTTCTTGGCATTAAAATATTAACTGGAAATACACCCCAAACCATCAGTCAGTTTACTCAGTCATAGTGAAATGCCTGTATTCAAGTAATAAACTGTCAGGTCTTTGTGTTAGACGCATAAGACACAGACAGTTTCTGGATCATCACACAATTAATATGGCATCAGCCAAGAGTTACTTCATATGTAGTTACTACTCATCTCTTCATTGATAGCTGATGCACTTTTTAAGACATTGATATGGGATTCTATGTATTAATATGAATACACTACAACTTGAAAGTTTTTTTTTAAAAAAAAATTGTGTTGTATTAAGTTTGAGGTTGAAAATATACATTTTTGTTGTATACTGTGTTTTAGGGATGTGCTATATGTGTATGTCACTATACACATACATGTACACATACATTTAAATAGAGAGGTTGAGGTTGAGCATGCCTAATCTGAAAATCTGAAAGTCAAAATGCTCCAAAATCCAAAGCTTTTTGAGCACTCACATGATGCCTCAAATAGAAAATTCCATACTTGACCTACTGTGACTAGTTGCAGTCAAAATGCAGGTACACTGAAAATATTTTGTAAACTTACATGGGTATCTGTATAAGGTGTTTATGGAACATAAATGAATGTCATGTTTGGATTTGAGTCCCATTCAGGGTATCTCATCGTGTGTACGCAAATATTCCAAAATCTGAAAAGAAAAAAAAAAATCTGAAATTCAAAGTATTTGTGGTCCAAAGCATTTCTGACAAGGGATATTCAGTGTGGTGTGTGTGTGTGTGTGTGTGTGTGTGTGTGTGTGTGTGTGTGTGTGTTCATGCACACATACTCCTGTTTGTTCTGTTCTATTTATTATGCAATTTCTTCAACCCTCTGTGCTGGTCTTCCTCTGAAACACACCACAGCTCCATCCCCTGCCCTCCTAGGCTAGGTGTCTGCCAAGAAGGCTGGCCTGTGTGACTGCATCACCAAGGTTTCCTGGCCCTGCAGATTTCAGTTAAGTCGGGCCAATAGAAGCTTCTAGAAATATATTGAAGTGGGCAAGAAGGAAAAGTGTGAATTCATGTCTCCCACCTCCCCTCAGGGCCACAGTTTGGGCAATGACAGAGAAGCCACAATGCTGTCCCGTGACCTTCCTTCTATAGCTACAGCTGTCAACATAGTTTTAGAGCCCTGTCCCATGCCCTCACCTTGTTTGGTCCAGGAGTAGCAATGGTCTCCCACTATTGCTGGCCCTTGAGTTTATCACCATGTCATGTAACTCCTGATGATCAGGCCCATATAGTACATTCATTGAGCTAGATACAGTTAAACTCAGCTTGTGCCTTCTGTTTCCTCTCAGGAACCTGACTGATATTCCTCCAGTGAACTTCATAATGTGCCCTAATCCTCTGCATGGGCAAAATAATCAATATTATTTTTATATATTTTAGCTATTTTTTCATCCAGAGAAAGCCAGAGAAAAGTAGATAGGGGGTGGCTTATAGTGATACCTGGCATGAAAGACTTGCAGAATCAAATTTTACTTAATATGGTATTGATGAGTGTTAATAAAAACAATAATCACAAAATGTTAGTCCTTCTCTGTGCAAAAAGTGATGCCAGGCACTGTATATTCATTATCTCACTTATTTACCAGGACCCTATCATTTAAAGATAAGGAAATTGACTCATAGGTTAAAACCATGTGACGTACTAGTAAAACCAAGGTCTGCATCCAGGCCTAATACTAAGATCATTAATCTTTCTATTATACCTCTTCTATGTCTGTAGCAGACAAATCTCTTTCCATTCCAAGTGGCAGGAGCTCAACTGGATCTTGCTTGAAGACAAAATAAGATTTAAACTTTATTGAAGAAGCTCTCAGAATCAAAGCAAAAAATTACCAAACTGTAATTTGGAAAACATGGACCTGAACATCTCTAAACAATTTAGAAACTGAGGAGCTCCAGTACCCATAAGGCCACATCTATGTCTTTTCTGCTTCTACCTGAGACAACCTTCCTCTTCTCTGATGGGCTTCTCTATGAAGCTGGATATTTGAGTTGGGAAATCTGGTACCAGTCAAGCAAATCTAGGGCTCATCCCCTCAGATTCATCTCTTCAGCAATCTACCAGAAAAGACTTCTCTCCACTTTCTTGGGTTCAAAAATATTCCCAAGAAATGTCTGTGATTGGCACAGCTTGGTTCACATGCCCATCGTTTAGAAAATTTAGTTTAGCCAGAGGGATAATCTAGTTGGAGTAACATGCTCACCTCTCTGGATGGGAGAGAGGTGATGCTGTGATTGGCAGTCTATATGAAACACCCAAGAATGAGGGAAGACTATCGCAGAGGATAAAAAAAGGAACTCTCAGAAAACAGCCCTGCTACAGATATGCGACAAAGTCCTTGTGGGCCACCTGTATTAATGCATCTCATTCTGGAGATTAAAAACTATGATGACTTTCTCTGAATTCAGGTGGTACTTATCTTCTTGAAATTTAATTCTGTACTTTTTATGAAAATTACATGGGATGAAATGTTTGATACCAGGAAATAGGGACACCTAATGTAATGAGTTTACCATTATCATTTGAATTCCTTGACCTCCCAGAAAACACATGTCCTATGGTGGCATCTGGCCAAGCCAAGCAAGGTGATTTCAGTCTATGCACAAGAATGTGCAAATAGCAGATAGCATGTCCCAGGTACCTGGAGGAAACCCAGTCCAGCAGGAGGTACTTATAATGATAAAATAACACTATCAATTAAAACATATAATTAATGGCTCTTACAACACACCAAAATCTGCTCTAAGGGGTTTGCATATACAGATGCTTCTTGACTTAAAATAGGGTTGCATCCCAATAAACTTGTCGTAAGTTGAAAATATCATAAGTCAAAAAAAATTCATTAAATACACCTTACCTACTGAACACCTTAGCTTAGCCTTGCTTACCTTAAACATGCTTAGAATACTTAAATTAACCTATACTTGGGCAAAAGCATCTAACACAAAGCCTGTCTTTATTTAAGGTACTCAATATACTGTTTAATCTAATGAACGTGCTGAAAGTAAAAAACAAATGGTTGTATGGATATGCTTTTGTACTATCATAAACTCTAAAATCATAGGTCAGGGTGTAACTTCATAAACTAATTCAAATTTTATAGCATCCTCACAAAGTAGGTACTAGAGTATCATTTCCTTGAGTGACTTTATACATAACTTGCTCAAAATGAGTGATCCAAACCCAAGCAATCTCACTCCAGAACTTATAACTATGGTGGGAAATAATCTGGAATTATTTGTCCTGAACCTAGAATTACCTGCTCATTGGAATGTCATTGTAATTGAGAAATTAAAAAGTACTAAAAAAAACCTCTTCCCTCTTCTCACACATAGTCAGAGATGCCAGTTTTCAAAGGGAGCAATGTCAGTGTCAAAGACAGATGGATTTTTTAAACAGGACATGCGATGCAAGCAGAGTAAAGATAACAACTGATAAATTAAACTACAACAAAATGTAAAACATCTACATAATAAAAGGCACTATAAACCACAATTCAAAGATAATTCACAGACCAGGGGGAGCATTGCTGATACTCAAAAACAATAAATGATCAAAACCCGGAATGTAAAAAGCTCCTACAAATTAATAAGAAAAAGATAAAGAACCCAAGAGGATAAATAGATAAAAGCTATGAAAAGGCATTTCACAGAAGAGGACCCAGAGGACCAGTAAACATGGAAAGATTGTCACCTTCCTGAATAGTCGGGAAGATAACAAATAAAAATGCCAATGAAATACCATTTTGCATACAGCCAACTGGCAACAGAGTTCAAGAGTTGACAGGTCTGGATGCCAGCAAAGATGCAGAGAAATGGAAGACTCCTGTCACCAATGTGAGGAACACAAGCACAAGCTCTCTGGAGAGCAGCTTGAGAAAACTAGTAAGGTGAAAGTGCTCACCTCTCTGTACCTACCCTAAAACAACTCACCCATGTATATAAGGGGACAGCCACAGACCATGTGCAGTGACATTGTTTATAATCATGAGAAGTTTCAATAAACTATACTCAGCAAGCCACAGGATGGCCAGAGATTAGTCATGACATATTCCTGTAATGGAAGATGCCATCACAGGTCAAATGAAGGGAGGGAAACAATAGACATCAAAGTGAAGAGAAGTAACAATATATAGCATTGAATAAAAGGCAAGTTGCACCATGATCTGAAGAGTTTAAACCACAATTTTGCAAACTATAATTAACATGTAATATATACACTACAAATTTTAATATATATGTAGCACTGACATGTAGTATATAAATGTTACCTTATATTTACGTAAACATGATTTAATTTTGATTGAATTAATTATAATATTTTAGTTAAAGTTTAGAGAATATAAACTTTATATTAAATATAAATTTTAATTATATATACTATGAGTTAATGTCTTTAAGTTTATGTTTTATGTGCATGTGAATATGTAATAGAAATGTGAAATATATGTATAATGGTTACAAACCTCACCATAGTACATGCCATTGAGAGGATTAGAACTCAGAGGGACATAAAAAGAATTCTATGGTTTTTTTCTTAAAAATTAAATAAATCTGGGAAGAAGGTCCATAAGTCTATTTAGTGTTATTTTTCGTAATATTTTTATTTTTAAAATTTTTACAGACTGTAAGTATATATTAAAGCCTCCTAGTTTCACTCTCACAAGGGAAGTGAGGGCTGGCTGAGCAACAGTGGGATAGGACCTGTGCTCTAGGGTCTGGCGCAGGGCCAGACTAAGCAAAGGATAGGTGCTTATTAATGAAGTGCCTATGGACCTGCCTGGTCAGGGGTAGAAGGAAGACTCTCAGAACATCCTCAAAGGAGATGTAGGTCTTAGGAGTCTGGGAAAGGTCAAAGGAACCAATGCAGAGGGGATCTTTCTGAACAAAGGAGATAATCCAAAATCCATTTCAATTTGGCTTAGGAAAATGTATCCATGCCCTCTCTCTTTAAGGCCAAGGTGTCTGGCGTTCTGAGAAGTGACACTGCAGTCGAATGACAAAGTGCAGAGCCAGTTCAACAAGTCAGTGAGCTGGACAGCTCCCTGGGTGCTCATTCAGCACCCTCCTTCCCTCCAGGCTGAGCCAGAGATGGAAGCTCCATCTCTGGGGTCCTTCTAGACCTGGTTCATGGAAACTTGGGTAAGTCACTTTCCTCTTGTACTCCTATTTTCACATCTGGGAAGCTAAGGTGTTAGACAAAATAGTCTCTTATGTCTCTTCAATTCAATGAAATACATGGGCCTATAAGAGCGTATGTGCCCTGAATGTGCATATACACCCAGAGAGCCACTGTGTCCCTGTTTCACTAAACTGTGTTAGCATCATCTCCTTAGGGTTCTTGCTCATGATGTTGTTAGATGAATTAACAATGAGCTGAATAGGGTTGGGTGAGGGGATGAGGGAATTATTCAATAAATTCATCCAACATAACTATCTACAGAAGGGTCAGCTTTGATTAAGCACAGCTGTAGAGAAATATCCTACCCCTTCCTAGCTCTGGGATCACTGACAAGTTTTTAACCAGTACTCTGCCTCGATTTCCTCTTGTGCAAATGTAAAATAATATCCCTCTTTTCTTTTCATTGTCGAAGGGAGAATAAAAGGAGATAATGTCTATGGAATCACATATAGAAACCACAAAGTAGGCCGTATTCAGTAAATGATCATCTCTGTGTATTTATGTTGGCACATGGGTGTTTATCTGTGTGTGTTTATGTCTATATACAGGTGTTTATCTGTATGTATTGATATCCATTTCTCCAAGCAGTCTTGAATCTGCCCAAGAGTATCCAGGGGAAAAAATAATGATTAGATTTATCAAGCGAAATTTTCCAGGCTGCCTTTCTGACTCCAGGCAAGTGAGTACTTGGCACGGTTTTCAGCTTTCACAATAACAGCAGTTTCAATATCCCCAGCACGTCAGTGCTGGGGGATGCCTCTTTGTCTGTGTTCTGGCTGACTTTCGAAAATGTCTAGGCCTCCCCTGTTATGCTTATAAGATGCTGGTGGGAGGTGTGTTTAGGGAGAGAAAGCCCAGGTAAAGAGATCGCCTACCATTTTCTCCTCCTTATGTCCCCATAAGCAATCAGCTTACATCCCAGGGGTTTGACAGTGAATTCACTGGGCCCTTAGAATCCCATGAGCCATACCCCAAGCCCCAGGCCCTCCTTTACCCTAAATCTCTCTAACCCTCATGTTCATTTTCGACTCTAGCTTCATTTCCCAGAGTTTTCAGCTGTACCCCTTGTAAGTATAAACTTTGCCCAAAGTTGAGCTACGCGATAAACGTAACTCTCAAGTTTTGTTCTTTTTTCTTTCCCATAATTCAACTACATTCCTTTGTTGGACTCCTTGTTCCACAAGGGTAGCTATACAATTTTGGTGCTTTTGGAGTTATCCATCTTCCAGAGATTCATTCCAGAATTGGTCAGCTCTCAGTCCATATTCTGATTTGGATCTGAAACATGCCCCGAAAGCTCATGTGTTGAAGTCTTGGTCTCCAGTGAAGCACTGTTTGGGGAGTGTGCGCGGTCTTTGCCAGGTGATTGGATCACAAGGTTCTCAGCTCATCAACCAGTTGATCCACTGATGGATTCATAACTTATCGAGAAGTGGTGAAAACTTGATTAGATGGGACCTATTGGAGGAAGTAGATAATTATTGGGGGCGGGGCCCTGAAGGTTTTGTCAGAATGTTGGCTCCTCCCCCTCTCTCAGCTTCCTGGCCACCATGAAGTAAGCAGCTTTGCTCCATCACATGCTTCTGTCATGGTGCTCTGTCTCGCCCCAGGTCCAGAAGCAAAGGGGTCAAGTGAGGGTGGACTGAAACCTCTGAAACCATGAACCAAAATAAATCCTCCTTTAAATTATTTCTCATAGGTATTTTGTTACAGAGACAGAAAAATGACTAACATCATCTAAAAGGTCAGGCAGATGCTGAATCATATCTTACTCCACCCAGGGGACCCCTTGGGTGTGCTTAGTAAAGGTCTGTTGCTTGAAAACCAGTTAATTTCCAGGGATCCCTAGATTCTCACGTGAAACAGCCTGCTTAGATGAACCTTGCACCCTCCTTCCCTCTGGGTCTTGCCTCCTAAAGAACCCATTAGAAAGGCAGCCCAGTCCTTGCTGCTCCTAGATGCCACAATTCTATCTTGAATCTGTCCTGACTCCCCGTCCCACCACAAAACCTATTCCAAAGACTAGTCATCTTTTCCTTTCTCACCCCCTACTTTTTGGTTCTCTTTCTCTCAGCTAGGGGTATCATTTTCCAATCTGAAAATTTGGGAAATACCATAAAGAAAAACATTCAATTAATATTCTACACATTCCATCCTTCCATATATGTCTGCATGAGTTACTTGTATCTGTGCCCAGATTTAGTATATAGGAAAATGGAAGGGAAGGAAATGGTCTTCTATTCGTGTTGTTAATTTATTTCCTGACACACTTGAGTTCCTACCAGATGCCAGGTACTCTGGCAAGCACTGAGAATCTAGAAATGAATTTAACAAGGCCTCTGCTTTCTAGATGCTCCCAGTCTCTGGGCGAAGACAGCCAAGAAAACAAATGACTGAATACAATGTGGTCAGTGTAATAAAGAGATGCTCATCCGTTACGCAAACCAAGGAGATGAAAGAAGATGAGATCAATTCAGATGGATAGGGTGATACAGGGAAGGATATTCAGAAAATCTTTCCAGAATAGATGCTGTCTTAATCTATTTTCTGTTACTAACTTACAGTAATACAAACAAGTACTGAAAAAGAGATTTTTCTTGGCTCACGTTTCTGGTCCAAGATGAAGGCCACACATCTATGTGATGGCCTTCTAGCTGGAAGAGTTCAGGGACAGGACAGGACATCACATGGCAAGAGACAGGGAGTGTGCATGCATTTTTGTGCTCTCTCTCTCTCTCTCTCTCTCTCTCTCTCTCTCTCTCTCTGCCCCTCCATAAAACCACCAGGATTTAATTATGAGGGCTCCACTCTAATGACCTTGTCTTATTCATCAACTCCCCAAATCCCCATGTCTAAGCACCATAGTTGGATTAAGTTTCCACCTTATTAATATCTCACAATGGGGATTAAAAAACATGAGTTTTGGAGAGGGAAAAATCATAATCAAGCCATAGCAGAGGCAGAAAAGCCCCCTGAACCAAAAGTAACCCTTTCTTCTCCTCCCTGAAGGCACTAGCAGCCACACACTCATAAAATGTTGCTGGCATTTTCCCATTAGAATTGCCATATGAGCAAGTCCCAAAAATAAATGCTTAGTGAAGTTAAGGTCTTATATTATCAGGAAAGAGTAACACATTAGCCTACAAATATACTAGGAGGATTTATTTATGATTAATTATTAATATGACTCATTTGCATCCAGGAGAATTGGCAGTTTAAGGAGGGCTAGGTCCTAGCTGAAGAGAGCACAGACGGAAGCCATGAGCATGGAGTCCACTCTAGGTCCACCTTCCTAGGGCCTGAGATGGGGACTCTTGTTCCAGTAATCTGTGGGGAGCACACTCTCAGAAGAAGAGCCAGGGGAGCAGGACAGGGAAACAAGCAAGTCAGGATGGGGTCTCGGTTGGAGAAGAGCTTCAGTTTGTTTGGGCATTGGTCCAGCCAGGAGGCAAGAAGTCTGAGTCTGCCAGCAGTGCACGGTCACCTTCCTGATGAGCAGATTCCCAGGGCTGAGACAGAGACGTCAGTGAAGCATTTGCAGCAGAGGACAAGAGTGGCAGGGCACCCACAGCACCCACTCCAGCCAGGGACCAGTGCAGAGCCTGGGGTGCCCTCAGGGGAACTCCAGGGGGGCATTGGATAGGATATTTGGAAATAAAAAGAGAAAAAGAGATCAGAAGAGGAAAGAAATGAAATGACGTGTTAATGGTGCCAGACACTGACTGTGTGCATGCACAGACGTGTGCCTATGTATGTGTGTGTGCTTGCACCAGGGACCCTCCCATCAACCTAGGAGATTCCTAAGGTCAGTTCCTAACAGACTCCAACTTTTCTCCTCTAGCAGCTCACTGAGGAAAGGAGGCATGTCCTGTTCCTTGTTCTGCACTCACAGAATATTCAGCATATCAAAGCCTTAGACTCTAGCAGTGGAAGTGGGCTCCAAAGCCCTGACTATGGACCACAAAATCCCAGATCCCACTCACCAGATCACAAAGTACTGCCATGGGCCCTGCATCTACTTCTGGACCCTAACCAGATCTCAGCTTTAATCTCCAGCAATTCCAGCACAACCTGGAGCAAGGTACTTACACCAAAATTTCAAACACAGGCCAAGCCTCACCTCCAGAAAACACATTATGCTCCCTGTCTCTCTACCAAAGCTGCACTCTGCTGAGAAAGATATCACTGCCATTCTGAGAGGTGGGCCTTCACCTTGGCTTTGAGGGGAAAAAATCCAAAGCAAATATAGTGATTGACTCTTCAGAATTATTGCATAACAAATGGTTATGCAAAAACGAGTCTCCCCAAATCACTATGGTTCATCAAGCATGACCCACCCAGTGCTGGTGTTCCTTGAGCTGGACCAAAGTCCTTCCTTCTAAAATAAGATACTAGCCAGTTCCCAATTCAAATAAATGAACAAAAATTTCTGTTTACATCGTCCCTCCATTATGTTTTTTTTTCCAGAGGTCTGTTGGTTCTTGGCTGGTAAAAGCTCCTAGGCAAAGAAACACATAAAGCAAGAATTAACTACATATCAGTAGAAAACTGTGAGAGAGGCCATTGCATCTGGCTCATGCTGATTGAATGCAAATTGAGGTTCTAATTTTATATCCCATAAAGAAAGTATTACTACGGTCACTGCCACCTTTAACCCTACTGTGCTTTAGGCCTCAAGCTACCAGGTACTTGATTTCTAGGATACTCTCGTGTAATTTAAATGTCAATGTCCCTGTTTACAAAAAAAAAAAACACATAAATAGATAAACTGAGGCACATAGTCTGAAGCTAATAAAATGTATACACAAAAAATAATTGATGAAATATTTACACAGGAGATAATATTAATTGTGATGAAGGCATACGACAGAGAGACCAAAGCTAGGTCAACTGAGGTGTCCCTGAGGAAGTGATTTATAAATAAGTGATGAACAAAGAGAGGGGGTAGAGGAGCAAAGAAAACTGCGTTTGAAAAACCCCTGTCCTGGGCTGGGGATTTAGCTCATTTTGTAGAGTACTTGCCTAGCACATGCAAAGTTCTGGGTTCAATCCCCAGCACCATAAAATAAAAACAAAAACAAATAATAACCAAAAAACCCTGTGCTAAATGGTGTAGGCACTTTGGAAAGCAGTCTGGCAATTACACAGAAGGTTAAACACAGAGTTACCCTAAGACCTTAGCAAGCCTACTCCTTAACTTTCTACCGAAGTAAAAATATATGTCCACAAAAACACTTGTACACAAATGTTCATTTAGCATCATTCATAATAGCCAAAAAGTGCAATCAACCCAATTATCCTTCAACACAATGGATAAATAAAATGTGGTATATCTACACCATGGAATATTATCCATCAAAAAAGGAATGAAGTATTGATACATGCTACAACATGGATTAAAACATGTTGAAAACATGCTAAGTGAAAGAAGCCAGATACATACCATACAACTCCATTTTTATGAAATATCCAGCAGAAGAAAAATCTATAGAGACAGAGTAGTTATTATAGGGCTGCAGGACAGGGGAAAATGGGGAGTGACTAATGGGGGTATGGAATTGGGGGATGAAAATGAGGAAGATTTATTGTCTTGGTGGTTACACAAATCTGTGAGTATATATATATATATATATATATATATATATATATATATTCAAAAAATATGCCATCAACACAATAAATATATATAGGCACATATATGTATACTTAACACTGTTAAATTACATATGTAGATGGATTTTATGGTGTGTGAATGTCATAATAAAGCTGTTATAAAATGAACTAAAACCACCTGTTCTGTGGCAAGAGGAGGAGTGAGTAAGGTGATTCTACTAATCCGAGGGAAGTTAGATCTCTAGGTCTTTGTCCCCAGCCTATGTCCTCTAGGTCTGTGTCCTCCATCAGCATATTACCCCAGCCCCTGTTGTTCACCAGGCTTCCTTGGAATAGTATTCACGGTCTCTTCCTAGAAACACGCCAGTGTCAACCTACCCTTCACATTTCCTTGCGTTTTCTGGGAATGGCTTCAAACAAAATGAATTTCACCTGGAATTGGAAGAGAATTGCCCAACTAAAAAGGAAGAAGTGGGCTCAGGGAACAAGTTAGGCAAACAACTTCACAACTTTAGAGTCTGTTATTTGCAGGGTCAGAATAGACTCTGGTTTGCTGCTTGCTCAGTGAGTAGATGGCAGAAACATACTATCCTCCCTAGAGGATAGTGTCAACTGGGCCTCAGAGTAAAGACTTCAAAGAAAGCCTCTTTCTGAAAGATAATCTTATAAAGCTATTAAAATATACCAGGAGAGAGGGAAAACATGAATGAAGCCAAAGTATGGACAGAGACAATGCCACAGTAAAACTTTCTAGAAAATTTTGCTTCCCCCCACTCATATGCCCCCAAAACTATTTTATTCCCAATATACCTCTTTGGTAAGCTAGAAGAAATCTACCTTTATGTTTTCCCAGAGTTGCATCATTTGATGGTGTTGGTATGTTGAGAAGACTGGAGGGAGCTACCTTCAAAAAGCTTCAAGATGTCTGGGAAGACAAAAGTGGTCCTTCAACCAGGGCTAGCACTATTGGGAGGAGATTGGAGCAGAAGTTTGAGAAAACCTCAAAGAGGATGAAAGTACTAGCCAGTCTAAGATTTTTATTCAATGTTTTTTCTACAATTAGAATCAATTTGAGGGTCAACATTCCTTTAAACACAATGACAAGAATTTCTCATCTCGTATGCAAACAGAGTAGTCATTATGACTTAAATTCAAACACCGTTCCACGTTGTTTTCCTTCATATTCTTCTCTGCCACATTAGTCACTGCTGCTTCAACCACATTAGCTAAATTGAACAGTCTGAATGCAACACCCTGACTGCCCCCCGCCCCAAATAAGGCTACCATTCACTCTGTCCACATTAAGTAATGATTTGCAATGTCCTTCTCCCTTTTCCTGCTCACAACTCTGCCAACAGCATTTCTTAATGCAAACAGTAAAATCTGAATTACAAGTGTGATCCAATTTTGTTTGACATAATTAGTGGATTAGACATCGGAGAAAAGCCACTTATTTTCACAGCTCATTCGACTCCCACCTCCAACTCCCCACCTCCTCCACCACTTCACACTCAGAAATAAAGGTTCATGGAGTACAAAGTAAGAAAGGGTTTTACTTCTAAGGACAATTACAGCTATCAAATTAGCTTTTAAATGACTTCAAGTCTGATCCTTTCTCAATTGGATTTTTTTTCCCTAAGAAAACAAAGCTGAGGATCTAAACTATAACTCGTGCGTTGAAGTACATCACTGAAGGCTACACATTTTTTTTTGCAGGAGATTTTGGAAAGAATTCTTGGTAACTGAAAAGTACTAAGCCACGTAGGTTTGTCTCAGCTTAGCTCCTGGTGACAGATGGCTTCAGGTTTGATTCTTGGCTCTGCCAGCTGTGTGATCTTGAGCAGGTTATATAACTTTTCTATATCTGTTTCCATATCTTTAAAATAGACATGGTTATGAGAGCTAAATAGGATAATGACTCTAAAGTGCTTAGAATGGTGTCTGGCACATGACAAATGCTCATTTTGGTTTGTGCTATCACTTTACACCTAGAGCCCAGATGGAGAGAACAGCCATACCCCAGGCCAGTCTCAGCCCCTATGACACATCAGAGCCATGGCAGAAGCTTGACCCACCTTGTACAGCTCAGAAGGTTCATTAATCTGTGGTTCATCCAGTCAGCACTGCTATGTCATGACTTTTCTGAAGAAATAGATGACTAATATGACTCACTCTGATGTGGAAGCTACTTACTGCCATTTAATGCCACAATATAGGGCCGCAAGCAGGGACAGCGAGGGAGGATGAGAACAAGGAAAAGGACTTCTCACATTTTCTCCTGGATCTCTTCCCTCCCAAACGTCTACAGCAGCCACCTACAGAGTGAATGAAAATGTCATCTGCTGATTTGACAAGAACTCCTCTTGTTACCAAAAGCAGCCTAGGATAGCCTTCTTGTTATCTAGGTATCATAAATATGATTGCTGTCATATAAATGCTTTAGGTACATTTTCCCATCCTACACTCAAGATCTTTGAGGCAAATGCCAGTATTACTTTTGCTTTACAAGTGAGGAAACTGAGGTCCAACAAAAATCAAAGTAAATGCCCAGGGTTGCAGAGCTTATAAGTAACAGAGGTGGGACTAAAAACAGAAATCTATCAAGTCAGAGCACACACTCTTCACCTCAAGACCCAGTGTCCTTACAGCTTCCTAGAGGTCAGAAAAGGTGTCAAGAACAGATTTTGGAAAGCTGGAGCTAATGAGCAATGGTAGCACCCCCTTGTCAGATTGCAAGGTAGGGCCAGAGCCTCCTGAGATATGGTGAAATAAGAAGAGTCACTCAGGTCACAAAGACCTCTTCCCAGTGAACTCAAGAATCTCTTTCAAAAAGCATTGTGACTATCTACCATGTCTCAGTTCAAATCTTCCCCTTCTCTGCATAAACAACTGTGAGTTTACTTGACCACTTCTTGTAGGCATTGGCCTAGAGTAGGCACTCAGAAAATAGATGATGAGTAAATTACTAGAATGGGATTGTTTTCCAGGTAATCCTAATCAACCAATGTCCACTTCCCTTAGGAGGTGCTAGGCTCAGGGATGCAAGGATATAATGTTTTCGGACACCATTTCTGATCTGAAGCATACAATCTAACAAGACTCCACGGCAGAATATTGAGTCTAAGGAAGTGCAAACTGGGGACTGAAGGGAGGTGTGATCTGGTGGGGGCAGGAAGATTCCTAACAGACTGGATGGTCTGCAAAGCTATCAAGATTCCTGGCTCCTCTCTGGAGACCTTAAAGACAGCCGAAACATCAATAAAACGAAGTGACAGCAGAGGATGTTCTAAGCAAAAGGAATAGCACATTAAAAAAATAAAATAAAATAAAAGCCAGCATCTCATAAAGGAGATCTCTGGCTACTGAAAACAGAACTTGGAAGAAATTTAGAGAGTATTAAGCCAGCCTTGGCTCTAGGAAATATATCCAAATAGGCTGACAGAAGTTCCTGGACCTTGTTATGATCCAAAATTCACAAGTCTT
Organism: Callospermophilus lateralis; assembly: GCF_048772815.1. NCBI lineage: Eukaryota > Metazoa > Chordata > Mammalia > Rodentia > Sciuridae > Callospermophilus > Callospermophilus lateralis. Next base: position 103,512,889 of record NC_135313.1, on the reverse strand, counting down.
CTGGCGCTGTTTTGGGTTCCTTACTTGGATGAGAGTTTTCCTTGTAAATATTAAATTGACTTTGTAAAAACATGAACTTCCAAGTCAGACAAACCTAGGCTCAAATCCATCCTTTTCTACTCACCAGCTGTCTAACCTTTCCACATCTCATCTCTCCCTCCTGGGAGTTGAGGTTGTTAAAAGGAATAAATAAAACTGTGCATGCAAATGCCTAACAGTGAGACTGGCACAAAGCAGGGGATTGAAAAATCTTGGTTCTGCAGTTGTTCTGCTAATAATTTGTTTCATTTGAACTTCAGCCAACTGAGAGTTTCCCAGGACCTGGTTTTGAGAATTTGTAAATATAAGAGACCTCATCTCAAGGTGTCTTAATTTGTTTCATTCTGCTATAACAGAATACCTGAGACTGGGACAGTTATAAAGGATAGAGACTTGTTTCTTAAAGTCCTAGAGCCTGGAAAGTCCAAAGTCAAGGGGATCCATTTCTGCCCAGAGCCTTCTTGCTAGTCATCCCATAGTGGAAGGGTAAGAAATCCAAGAGAGAGGAAAGAAGACCAAACTCATCTTTTTGTCGGGAACCCAGTTTCATGATAACAAACCCATTCCTGTGATAACAGTATTAATCCACTCTTTAGGTCTCTCAGTGGATAATCACCTGTTAGAGGGCCCATTTCTCAACACAGTTGCATTGGGAATTAAGTTTCTACCACGTGTACTTTGACAGACATATTGAAGTCATAGCACAAGGTAAAAAGAAGAGATGGAAAAGTTAAATGTTTGGTCTATATTTTACATTACTCACCTATCCCACTCCTCGGGGAGCATAGAACTCCACATATGCAAAGCTTTGGGAGGGAAGAGAAATCATTCAGAGAAAGTACGCCGTATAGGTATCTGACTTGTTTGAAGAAAACCACATTTTTCTCTTTTAATAAGATCACAAATTTCACAAAGACTTTATGCAAACACATCACTATTACTATCAAGAATGTTACCAAACAAGAAAGATGACTAGTTTTTTAAAGTTAATTCTTTTAGATAAAGTTTGGCAACCGTCTTCTGTAAAAGGCCAGAGAGTAATTAGTTTAAGCTCTGTGATCCATCCAGTCTCTGTCGCAGGTGCTAACTGGGTCCTTGTAGTGTGAAAACTCAGGGACAATACAGAAATGAATGAGTTTGCCTGTGTTGCTATAAAAAAATCATTTATGGACAATGGCATTTGAATTTCATATAACTTTTTCATATAGAAAATATTATTCTTTGTTTTTCCCCCAATCACTTAATTTTTTTTAGTTTTTTAGCTCATAGAGCTGTACAAAAATAGTTAACAGGACTTGGTCAAGGCGACTGTGCTTGCCAGTGCTTGACTTAGATGCTTAGGTCTTAACTGAATGTCAGGAGGTATAATGGGCAACTCCCATGTAGCATTTGAAGAACACACTGGCAAAGGGACAATTGAATTGTTGAAAGTCAGCTGGGTCTCTTAGATCAATCACCACCCGAGGCTCCACATTCAACACAGAGTATGGCTGTGAAACACCAGGAAATTATCAGTTCAAAAATGGAAAATCCAGCTGGGTGCAATAGCGCATACCTATTAACCCAGCAGTGTGGTAGACTGAGGCAGGAGGATCTGAGTTCAAAGCCAGCCTCAGCAAAAGCGAGGCGCTAAGCAACTCAGTGAGACCCTAACTCTAAATAAAATACAAAATAGGGCTGACGGTGTAGCTCAGTGGTCAAGTGCCCGTGAATTCAATCCCCAGCACCAAAAAGAAAAAAGAAAAATAATTGAAAATCTCTCAACTTCCATTTTCCATTTGTTAGATTCAGTATCAGATGGCCCTGCCTCCTGCATTTTTCAGTTTACTTTGCATTTTATAACTTGGTCATTGAAGACTCTAAGAAGTGAAGTTGTGCGCCCCGCGCTCTGCATGCGGTGCAGACACACCCTGCAACGTGGAAAGCGTCTCCAACCCTGTCATGTCACCTTCACATGGAACTACCGGAGGAAATACACACTACAAAATGTAAAAGGCCATTTTCTCTTTTAAAAGTTGCTTTACATATTTTAATTCTTGTATTTCCCTTGGGGGTTAGATATTTCGGTCACATAGTTATCCAATTAAAATGAAAACTCTCTGCTTTATCCTTTAGGCGAGGACAGCTGCCAGCTGCTAAGTTTTATAAAGTCTTTAATCTTGTCCATAAATATTTAACAAGAATTGGTTGGTACACAAGCTGGAGTAAAGTAAGAAATCAAAGCGAGAATCTTAGAAGTAACCTCTATTTTGTGTGAAAGCGATATAAAACAGAAAGAGAATGACCGATTTCCCCTTTTTTTTATTAAAATACAAAATACTTCTGAGTGTTTTGATCACTCTTTTTAGCCTGCTTGTCCTCACAAATGTGCTAAAATAGCTAGATTATAAAAAGACATTAAATATGACTATCTGTGCCCTTTTCTCCAGTATCCTGCCATTTGTTTCAGAGCTGGCCGCTCATGTTTCCATGGAAACCCACATCGAAGATCTCTAAGAACTTATAGCAGCATTTGATGATGTAGACCCCTCCATTTTATTCTCTTCTTCCCCATGCACACACACACACACACACCCCACAAACCTACACTCACACCTCCACACAGACCATCACCGGCAGCACCATCCCACACCACTCTGTCACAATATTTAAAAAAAAAAAAAAAAAAAAACAGGATAAAAACTCACGAAAAGTAACTAACCTCATACAAACTAAAGATCCATATCCTTTCCTTGGGTCTGCTGAAGAGAGGATGCTGTCACTTGGCCTCATGGGGATGCAGACTTTTCCTCTTCCCTGTCCCCATCTACCTTGTTCTCATCTTTTGCAACTCCAGATCTTCCAAGGAGTCTCCTCTTCCACCCCCTCCCAGGACAGAGGGGCCTCATTGAGGACTTCTGTTCATTCTCCTGCCCCTCCTGGGATCACAGACCACTCTGGAGAATGAGGAACGGATGCCACTGGTATGGATCTTCCAGACCAGAGGGCTCCCTCAATTTGCTTCAGTAACTATCAGATTTCAGGATTAAGCACTCTTTACTAATAAGTGAAGCTAACTGAAAAGTCTCATCTGTACCCAAAGTTCACTTGACTGTGTCCTTATTCTGCCTATAAGTGAGATTAAAATTGGGTGGCAATCGCTTTCTTTATTTCAGAGCAGACTGGCAGATGAAAGAGAACCAAATAAGTGGGAAAGTGCTCTGGAGTGATATTGGCCAAATTATGCCATTATGTTCTGTATTGTGTACATGTACGAATAAGCAACAACAAATCCTGTCAGTATCTACAACTAGAATGGACCAATAAAAAAAAATGGGGTAAAAAAAGAAAGAAAACAAATGGAAGGAGAGCAGGAGGAAGAGAGAATAACAATAATGAATGTTCCTAACCTTCATTATGCTACTTCAAAAATTCTGGGCATTTAAATTGTTCTTTATTTATTTATTTATTTATTTATTTTTTTGGAAGTACTATTTTCCATTGCTTTAATCCTGCTTTAGTTTTCTCCTACCATCCAAACTTGGAGTTCCCTAGGCCTTGGAGGTTGCTTCCCTCTAGTGGTTGCCCATCCCTTTATAGCAAGCCAATATGGCCATGGCTCACTCAACACTTCCTTCCCTCAACAACTATTTCAAGAGTTATCTACTATTACCAGGCACTGTTCTAGGCCCTGGGCATATAACGGTGAACAATGATATAGATGTTTGCCTGCTTGGAGCTTATTCATTGCCCTCCAATCCATTCATTCTGGCTCTGATTCCATGCCATCTATAGTCCACCCTTGACTTATTATGATTCTGAGCCTTCTCGGCAGCACTTAGGTGCTAGTATTGATTTCTCACTCCCTTGACTCTAGACTCTTCTACATGTTAGCTTAGTGAAGTCAAGTGACTTCATTGCTGAAGAGCATTCCTTCTTCAGCAGTTCCAATAACTTTTTTTTTTTGCACTATCACAAATTATGTTCCTGGATAGCCCAATAGCTCAGGAAGACCACCCTCATCACAGTGGTTTTTTAAAAAAAATTTATGTTGCATTTTCTGGATACTGCCAGATACTGCTTAAGTACCTTATACATATTAATTCAGCCAAGCCTCATAACAACACTTAAAATAGTAGAGAGAGTCTAGCTCCGTTTGTTGATTAATGAACAAGAACTATGACTTACCAGTTACCCAGCCCCAAAGGGGAGAACCTGGGTTTACCATCCTGCATTTGACAATGGGGGTTTTCATTTATTTTGTGTATTCTTGTTGCTTCTTCTTATGCTTCTGCCCAACGTCCTTTGTGACACTTACCACACAAATTGTCCATCGCTCAATGTTCCTCTTTCATATCCCCAGTGAAACTTTAAAATGGCTGTTGACCAAGGACAGTGCCCTGCAGGTACCATCTGTTCCATCCTCCATGTCCCAGGTTGATGTAGAGGAAGACATCTAAGATCCATTTTGTCAAACGGCAGAGAACCTGTGGCCAAGCATGCTCTCTGCATCTTAGTTCTGATATCATAGAAGTGTTTGGGTTTTCTCACCTCCCCCATATGGTGCTTCATTAGGTTGTCCACATGACATCCTCTATCCTTGACACCCCTCATCCCTTATGTAACGATGGCTTCCAGCCTTGAGCTCCTCTAAATTCCCTAGGGCAGTTTCAAACAGATCATGATTTTGTTTTATTTATCACTTCCTGCTGCCCTTTCTTGCATTAATTAAACTCAGCCTTGGGATATAGGAAAGCAGATAACTTATTTTTTCCTCCTTTTGATGAAAGAAATATTGTTTCCTGGGGACAGTTAATAGCCCCCACGGCCCCCACACACGTATACACTTACCTCACAAAACCAATGTATCAAACACCCTTTGTCCTATTTCTGCTGGACTGGGTATTTAGAGGGTTTGATTTTCATTTTAATGACTTCTGTTCCAAAGAGAGGAAATGAATGGAAAGTGGCCTTCATTTCCCCCTCTTTCACCAGCGGCTCTTATCATTTTTTTCCAAAGGCATTGAAAAGCAGCTATTTTTTTCATTCATAACTATCTTCACAACTCACAAGAAAGGCCCTTCCTGTTATTTATACAAATGGATGGGAAAGAATTTATCTGATGATAGCAGCTCTCAGCTATCTGTGCATGATAAGAAAGAAAAGCCACAGCTCCTCCACCTCAGCAATGTGTGATCATCTAGGTAGTGCAACTTGAAGATTCATCACCAAAGGAGGGCTCTCTTCCATTCTTCCTGTTCTCATTTACAAGAACAAAGCAAACAAGCAAACAAACAAAATATGACTCTTGGGTTCATATAAAGTCATTGATATCTTAGTACAATGAACATACTGAATTCCTCCAAGACTGGCGTGGCTATTCCTCTTCCAAATGACAGAAGGCTCTTTCTGGAACACCATGCCAGACTCTGTATAAAAACTTTTCATGGCTGTCCTTGGTCTCCAAGATGAATTCCAGGCTCAGTAGTTGGATAATAGAGGCCTCTATCACCTGACCCCTGGTCTCTCCCTGCTCTGTGACAGCACCATCCTGCTGCCCCTTCGGCCACCGTGGTCAGCCCCACCCAGCTAATTCCTTTTCTCTATCAAGACTCAGATGTCCTCTCCTTGGAGAAGCCCCCTGGTTGTCCGTCCCTCACACTCTGAGATGATCGTGTGCTTCTCTCCATCATGGAAACAAACATAATGGCCATTGTCTTTCTGACCCACTATCATCTTATCAGGAAAAACAATGTTTGTCATGCATGGTTTCCCTGAGTTTCTTGAAAAGAAAGTAGGGATTTAATAAGTGCATAATTAATGTGATTGATAATCTGATAAAAGAATAAATAAATGGAAAGAAAGAAGAGAGTTGGAAAAGAAATGAAAGGAAGTCCAGAACAGAAGAGGAAAGGAGATCAGGGAAAGGAAGGAGAGGAGGGAAAGAAGAAATACTGGAATAAAATGAAGCAAATTATGTTATATGACTTCATGAATATGTAAAAATGAACCTTACTTATGTATAACTATAATACTCTCTCTCTCTCTCTCTCTCTCTCTCTCTCTCACACACACACACACACACACACACACACACACACACATGGGAATAGAGGTGAAATGACCCCAAACTACTATCTATATAATAACTACTACTGTTACGAGCCCAAAGTCAAGGAGTCCAGAATAGTCCAACTTTGCAGTATTCAATCACAAAGGGCAGGTCTCCAGCAATTTGCAAAAGGGAAAACTTGATTACTGCAGCTTGAAACTGCCCAAGGCACTAGTTCCTCACCAGCAGAGCCAGCATGGATCTCAAACAAGACTTTCCCCAGCCCAGGTGAAGACCAAGGCTTTCCTGGTGTTCTGTCCACCTAAATAACAGAGAAAGAGTTCTCTTAAGGAATCCTGGATTTCTTCAGGTAACAGAGGATTATAATCTGGAATATGTGTGCAACAGGGTCCATGGCATAGCCGAGGAGTTAAGGCAACAGGAATCTCTTCCAAGCAAAAGACAGAGACACGTGTCATTTGTTCTGAAACAGTGAACATAGATTATGGGGCTTATTGAAAGAGTTGATGTCAGTGCACTAGTAGCAACAGAGGGTCAGGCAAGTGTTCTCATGCACCTGGCCAGCTATCTTTGTAACTCACATAGCAAGCTAGTTTGCAAAGTCCTTGATAAAAGCTTCTGTTGCAGGTTTAAGTGTGTAAGAAAAAGTCTTCAGAGAGTTTTTGTAATAGATATTATCATAGGTGTGTGTGCATGAAGGCCCTCCCTTCCTAACGTCCTGCCTCTGTTTTGTTTGGGTTTAATACAAGTGATTGCATCTAGTAGACATTGACAATTTTCCTTTCTTTCTTTTCATACACACACACACACACACACACACAATTTTTCTAGTTGCCAGCAGCTTCCTGGAAACTTTTTCTTTATCCTTGAGGACATGGACACTCAAACTTTAAATCTGCCACTGAGACTGAGCTCTCCTGGAACTAATTCTCAATTATCCATGACAAGAGGCAGTCCAAAAAAACTCAGTCAAAGACGTAAACACTTTGTTTTAGCCAATGCTTTCTACTTCATCACTATCAGTGATTTTCAATGAGACCAGCAGTATGTGTCCCAGGTCTTAGAAAAGCATACAATCACATAAGGGAAATATGTATTTTATAATTATGACAGTCAGGAGGTTGATATACTTAATATTTATTTGGGATTTTTTTATTTAAGAAAAAAACAATAAGACCTTGTTTATGTAAAGGAAGCAGACACTTCCATTTCTGGGAAGATGGGTTACATGCACTGTTCCTAATCCTCCTGCTAAGAACAATGTGCCAGAATTTGGATCAAGAATGCCCCCTAATGCTCATGTGCTAAAGACTTGGTTCCCAGGTTGGTGTTATGGGAGGTAATGACAACTTTAAGAGGTGGGGACTATGGGGAGTTCTTTAGATCATTGGGGGCATGCCCTCAAGGGGATTGTAGGACTCCAGTTGCTTCCTCCCTCTCTTTTGCTTCCTGGCCATGTAGGGCTTTGTCCTGCCATGTGCTCCCACCATGATGTACTGCCTCACTACAGGTTCAAACTAATCCAGAGCCAACTAATCATAGAATGAAACCTCCAATACGCTGAACGAAAATAAACCTTAGTTGTATCAGGTTTTTTTATTACTGGGACTGGAAACTAACAAACACACAAGTAAAAATCCTGGAACTTATGTACAAAATAAGCAAAACTAGGAAGACTCTGAAAGGTGAAGAGAAGGCAGACAAACTAGGGAACTCAGGGTCCAAGGTGTGACATTGTGTTGAGAGGTGCCTGGGTTTTCATTCTGCTTCTTGTATCCCAGACATGGTGCTGAAGAAGCAGGCAACCTGAAATGTCAATGAGGGTGGACCAAACACAAAAGCCACCTCCAAATCCTCCCTTCCTTAGTAAAGGGACAGGGGCAGCCTGACGGAAGACTAGTAACTTTCAGACAAGAAATCATTCAGCTCCAGTCAAACACAAGAGGGGGAAAAAAATGTGATCCCTCCCACACTAACAAAGACCAGTGGGAGCTTTGATCTCCTCCATCCTCAGACTGTTAACAGGGTTCCTGGCTCACCCATGGCGATGGTGTCAGAGACGCCTGAGTTGGAAGCCAGACTTTCACCCCATCTGAGCAGTAACAAATACCTCCACACCAACATTGTGATTGGGGACCAATTGGGAAGCCTGGAAATAGAATCAGTGACAAGTCACCCCACTCAGGAATGACAAAGTTCCCAGACCCTCCATGCCAGGAGGGGTCATAGGAGGCCTAGGGAAGAGTCAGCACTTTCACCACCCCCCAGGGGTAATGAGAACACGCCTACCCCTGTGGGGCCAGTGAAGGCCATGTATGAGCAGAAAGCACCCCATCTCCCTGCAAGGCATGCAGCGAAGGCCTCATGGGGAGCCAGAACTCCCAACCCCACCCAGCAGTAACAAGCAGCCTTGTTACTCAGGTGTCAATAAGGGGAAAGTGAGAAATAGGGATTCCTACCTTACCTAGTGAAAAGAAGTGATGGGCCCCTTTCCTAGTTAGGACAATGTTACAAAAGACTGCTAAATGGAAGACCTAGATAAGATCCAGAATACCATAACACCAAATGTGTCATATAAAATAATACAAATACAGTATGCAAAGAACTGGAAAATCTCAACTGAAACGGGGGGAGGGTGGGGGAGAATAGACACCAAGGCAGTACTATATCAGGATTGTATAAACCATTGCTTAGTTCTTCAATGAGCAATAAGAATGCATTTAAAACAAATAAAAATGTAGAAAGATTCAGCAATGAAAGAGCACCCCAGTAACAAAAAAAGAAGATATAAAGGAAAAACAAGCTTCATTTAAAAAGCAGAGAGCGAGAGAAGTCTTGAATGACAACTCATCAAAGAGTAAATGAGCACAGCAAATAAAGTTGAAAGAAAACATTTAACGAATGTTACGAATCAAGGTAGTCAAGACAGATTTTTTTTTTAAGCAAGAAATAAATTTCTAGCAGTTTCTCCAAAAGATGGAGAAACATCCATTTTGTGGTAATAGGACTTTGCAGTTTTATATAACATTAAATGTTTGTGCCCAATTCTTTGAGTATCTTTGGACCAAGAACTATAACATACAATATGCTTCCCATGCATTATTTAATTGAATCTTCACCAGAACCCTATCACAAGACACTAGCATACCCTCTTTTCTACATAAGGAAATTGGGATCTAAAAAGATTAAGCAAATCACCCAAGATGACCCGGTTGAGAAATAGATTAAAGATCAAGGAGAAAATCAGGCAGTCTGAGCCAGGAACACAAACCTACCCCTAATACCTTAACAAAGGCTTCTTCTCCCTGTAGGCACATCACCCTGGAAGGGACGGATCTGTTAACATGTGGAGCTCCTGGTCCTTTTTGGGCTCTCAGATTCTAAATGGGTATCTTGGCTGGACCAGGTGTTCCTGACCTTAAATCTGCTGAGAGAAAAGAAAATCCAGGACCAGAAAGACCTCACCAGGAGGGAGAAGGTATCTCATGGCCCAAGCACAGCCAGGAGCCCCAAGTTCACAGGCTAGATCTGAAGTGCTATGGATGATGCTACGATCATGCTCCTTACCCTTCACTCAACCATCCTGGCACAACTGCTGAATTTGAAAACAAAGGTGCACATGTGTGGGGGCCAGAGATAAGGAGTCACACTGCACAACTGCAAGTTCTAGCACAGTCTCTGGCAGAAAGTGTTGCCCAGTCTCTCCGATATCCCATTCCCAAACACTGGAAGTCAGACCCACTCCATCTCATGGATTCTCTGATGAGGCAGAGATGGGGTGTGTCTGGGAGACCTCAAGAGAAACATATAGAAATTACTGAAAATAGTGACTATAAATGCTTAAATAATCCTTTGGGGAAATCAGAGCAATATGATCACGTTGGTACCATGAGTAAATAAAGCAAGCCCTGTAAACGGATTTTATAGTCAAAGAAATGCATATTAAAATAGCAATAAAATGCCGTATTTTAAGTTTCAAAGATAGGAATCCCAACTTCTGCAGGACCAGCGAAGACCTCTGGGGGAAGATGCTCATGCGACATTATCTGTGCCAGAGAAAAATTAGAAATATCCATAAAGTCGGAGGTGATGAATTAGTAAAGATGTCAAGAACATGTTTATTAGCATAAGGAAATGCATATGACGTCACACAAAATAAAACAAGGCAAAAATAAATACATAGTATGCCTTCAACTATGTGCGTACCTGTGTACGAATGCTTGTGTCCAAAATAAAAATCAAGATGGAAATATAAGAAACATAAGTAATATCTCCCAGAGGCGGGATTTCAGAATAGCATGTTATTTTACTTGTTTTCCAGTTTGTCAAAATACCAAATTTCTAAAATTGGCGTATTACTTTCTTAATAAGGATAACAATGAAAAGAAAAGGAGATAAATCCTGTGATCTCTGAGAGGTTAGTGATGAAGGAGAGAAACAGAGCGAGTAGAATAAAAGCTGAAGCAGATAGATGAGCGAGGAGAAAGGTGATTCAGGTATTTAAGTGCACACATATGCCTTTCTGGCTGTTCGAAAGCTGCTGGCCAGAGGAAAATGGATGGTTTACATTTACTATTTATCATTGTCACTGTCTGAGAAATAACACCCAAAGGGAAAAGCCAGATGGCACCCTGGCTGGGGAAGGACAGAGAAAAGAGAAGAGTCTACTAATCTGTAAACCAGAGAGCACCTGGATAGGCAAAACCCATGTACAGGGCTGTGTTGCTGGCATTTGTGTTTTCGCTCTTCTTTTACCTCTACCCTCCTCCTACAGAACCCAGACCAAAATAGCAGAATCCCCAAGAGGAGAAGAAATACAAGCAAACAAGCAACTGCTTCCTTTTAGTAACTCCAGCTCCTCCCCATGCAAACCACCAGCCCTGAGGATGCTCAGAGCTCTCAGCCTGTCCCTGAATTGCAGCCAATTCGAAGCCAGTTCCAAAGAATGTCCAATTATGCAAGTAACAGCCACAGATATAAACCTAAGATCAGTGTGTTCAGTAGAGAATAAGCTGCAGTTGGATCCTTTTGGAACTTTGCAGTCTTCCCGTTAGGGTAATATAAACACTGAACCTCTCTGCAAGGAGTTATCCCCACTTATCTTTGCATGCAAGTGAGAGATTTGTAAATGTATCTCCATATCTAGAAACAGGTATCTATATGGAGCAATGAGTTCATGTTCAGAGAAGTGGTCCCGTGCCTTTTTCAGGTAACTCAAATACAGCTCAAGTACCAACAGCACAGAGTCTCAGGGTCTATCAGCAAAGTCATGGGGGAACAGTATCCTCTGCATGAGCCAAGCAGACCACGAAGAACAAAGACCTGTGCACATTCTGCTGACTCTTAATGCACGAAGCATTTTGCATATATTGTTTCAGAAGGAATGATTAACTAAATAATTAACTCTTTCCTAAATTTTAAAGGGCAATATCAAGCCTGTGATGGTTACAAAACTATTTGAAGAGGAGGGGAAAAAACTGAGTGTTTTGAGACTGCAACGTATTTCCACTTTAGCACAAAAATAATTGCAGAGATTTTACATTGTTTCATCATTGTCTCTTCACAGCCAATTATCATTTTTTTATTTATAGAATATTAATTTCTGTTATCAAATCCACATAGATAAGTCCTTACATATTTAACACAGTGCGAAACCCCATACAAATAAAAAAACATAAGTTTAATATTTCTAGACCAATATGGCCATTAATTTCTGTACAATGCCAACTCAACACAGTAAACTGAGATGCTTTTCCAATTATCATTTTATCCTTTTAATGACATCTGTTCTTTTATCCTTCTGGTTGGTATCATTGCATCATCCTTCTAAAATTACTCTGCTTATTTTATTGGTCTCTGGTCTCATTTACCTGGCACTGTGTTCATGCTTTATACACATTATTACATTTAACCTTCAGAGTAGCCATTGGCAGGCAAGGATAAGATTATTATTAGGCAGAAGCAAGCCAAACTTTAAGTAAGCTAAGCGACTGGCCTGAGATTGAATTTATTAGGTAGAGAGTAGGGCTTGTGTTGGGGCTGTCATCCCCAAAGCCCCTACCTCTGCCCTGCATCGAGTGCCACCTCCCACTGGTTTGCACTAAAGAGCAGACGACATACCGAGATCCTCAGAAAATTCATCACCAAGAACACTTAACCCAGTATGATGACCTCAGATAATAACACTACCCGTTGACTCCAACCACGCAAACCTTCCAGACCCTACCGTGTCCGTAATTATGGAGCTTATCGCTGCTCTATTTGCTGCTCTTACCCGAAACAGTAGATAAGGCAAAACATTTTAGAGGTGGATAAAACACAACCATCTAAAAAAGGCAAAGGCAGGAAGTGCAGTTGATAAAAATGTAATTACCTGTTTCTTCGTGGAACATGTTTGCAGAGTAAATTCTCTAGTTTTGCTGTTTGTATTGCTTCTGACGATAAAAAGCATTTAGGAAACTTATTGTTGAATTTTTCTCTGCGCTCTATAATGCAATTTTACATTACAATTAATTGATTTCTTAGAGAATGTTTTAAGTGTACAGAAGGCTCATGAGCCTGTGGCTCAGTATCTTATTCTATATCAATTAGGAGAAAGAATATGTTACTCTCAGTTTCATATTCTGTGACACAGTTGAAGAAAAGGTGTCTTCACTAAAAATTTCAGGTTACAGTTCTGTGTTGTGTGTTTTGTTATTAATGCAACCAATAGTATGATTATGGAATGTTTGTAAATCGTTATTTTTGAGAGAGGGAATGCCTGGGGAAAAAAAAACACACACACACATCATTTTCTGGCCTTTTAAATCTGCTTGTTGTTTTTGTTTGTTTATTTATGTTTCATCATACAGTATTTTTTGAAGTTTTTGCATTTTTCTCTTCACTCCAGTCATTTAAAAAATAAAAAATAAACCTCTACTTTTAGATTTCAGATCTTTTTTTTCCCCAGACCTGTTTTCCTAATAAAACTGTTCAGTCTGAAGCTAGCATCTAAATTTTCAAATGCATTTAAAATTTAATAGAAGGAGGCTGGGGTTGTGGCTCAATGGTAGAGCGCTCGCCTAGCACGGGCAAGGCCCTGGGTTTAATCCTTAGTACCACATAAAAATAAAATAAATAAAATAAAGGTATTGTGTCCAACTACAGCTAAATATAAATAAATAAAAATTTTAAAAAAATTTAGTAGAAGAACTTCTCCCTCATGCAGGGGAGGAGTCAAGGCCACGTTCTCCATTTGTCCACCTAGTGCATCTGTCTCTTTCCACAACTCAGGAAGATGCCTCTACCTTCTCCGGAAGTTGAGGGCAAGAAAGGAATGCATATGGGCGGCTCTTTCTCTCTGGGGCCCTTTCTTTCACAGGTTTTGCAGAGGCCAATCATAGGTGCTGCTCTTCCAACAGGCTGGCGTTGATTCCTCCTGAACCCTGACTCTCAGCCCACCAGGCACAGCTGGCACTGTGGAGTCCTAAAGTCCCTACAAATGGCTGTCTTAGACAGGTTGCCCCCAAGGCACCTCCTGATCAGCTCTCTTCCTCTTGTTGGGGGCCTTATCTCATCCATTCTAGTCCCCCAAGTCTAGAAGCAGAAGTACAGCTATTCCCAAAGCAGCTGGTCCTTCAGCCAGCCACAGTCCCTCATCTTTGGCCTTGCACTCTGTGTCCCATAGCATCTGTTCCTCTGTTCCTCATGGTCCCCAGATGAACAGGTCAAGCTCTCACACTTTCTCTCTTTCCTAAAGTCCAATTCAATGCCCCAAAAATGTACTCTTGTGGGGTGGCCCACCAATCCACTGCAGGAAATGTAGACATGATTGCATTTAAGTGACTTGCTCTTCTACTCCGGACTTGTGAGTTCTTTACTGAACTGGATCTTCGTGGCTACCCCAATCGAAATGACTTTCTCATTGAATTCAGAATCCAGGCATTTGCTTCATTCAGCAGGCCCATTTTGAACACCAGTCATCTGCCAGGATGTGTGTTAGCTACCAGAAACAAAAATGAATGTGACACTGTCTTTAACTTAAAGACTACCCTGTACTATGGGAGGCAGAAGAGACAAAACGAGGAAACACGTGGCAGGGAGTTATTTCTTAATCCTTTAGAACTACCAGTCTGGAGAGGATTTTGACCTCTAGAAGAAAACAAAGGTCACCGTGTGGGCAGTGGATTAGGAACCTGGGGAGGAGGCAAGTGGGCAAAGAATCTGGAGAGAAGAATGTGGGAAGAAGGACAGACATAGCACACCATCAACCCCCAGGCCTTCCTCCATCTTCCTGCTAAATTTGCAGAGACTCCTTTACAGAGAAGGAAATAAGAATTCCACCTCCAGGGCAGGAACTATGATCGTGATAAGTCAATGAGGAAACCATTCCTCTTAGCCAGAGGCTGGTGATGGTGCAGGCACAGTTCTGGCCAATGACCCATAAGGAAAAGTCCATGGGAAGCCTTCATGTGTAGAATGAAAATTCAGTCTTTCCAAGAAAGCTCTTTGGCATCACCCTTCTGTGGCAACCCTGGATCCGGGCAGCCATCTTGTAACCATGGGTAAAGCTGAGGCTACGGAGTCTGCACAAGATACCAAAGCGGAAGGGTACAGAGTCTGGGCCCCAGGGGAAATAGCTGATCCACTGAAGAAGCCTGGAACTGCTTACCTCTTAACTGCTTTGCAAGTTAACAGTGAACATCTTCATACATCAGGCCGAGGTTCATTGAGGGTTCTGTCACCTACAGCCAAAAGCATCCTGATGCAGGTAGGGTAGAAAAAGTCAAGCAGCTCCCATGATGGACCAAGGATTCCACTCGTGGCCTGAGATGCTAAGATTATTATGTCCCCAGATGTGTTCTCATGAACATGAGATGTGAGTTCAGGGCCCGGGGACAGGGCATCATGATGAGGACTTGCAGGGGAAGGGCTGAGCAGAGGCTGAAGGCTGAGGGAATTGGGCGAGGTGGATAAAGAGTGGAGCAAAATACTACACCCTGCCCCCCCACCTGCTTTCGGCCTGGGTCAGGGCACTCGCCACTGCCACCAACCCCTCCAAAGCCTCCAGAAAGCCCAATCCTGGAAATTTAACTCACGAGGTCTCGCCATCAGGGTCTTCTCTCCAGGGATTGTGGACTTGATAGATAGCCAAAAAGCCAAAAGTGACACTCTAAGAAACTCACCTTTAAGATGCAAAAATCCTCCCTGGGGTATAAAAGGAGACACTCAGAGAAGCCCCTTTAGCCAGCAGATGACACTGCTGCATTCTGCCCTTCCAGAGGCTTCTCTCTCTGACTCATCTTCCTGCATTCTGAACAAGAACAGCTGCCATAGAGAGCCCCAACCAGAGGAAAAAGAAAATTATACAGGACAATCCATTATATCTGAGCCCTGGATATGACTCCCCTGGATCAATCAGTGTCTCCCCTAGAGCGTAAGTCATCCTCCCAACTAGTTGATAAGGTAAGAATATTATTCCCATTTTACAGATGAGTCAACTGAGACTCGGGTCATTTAAATAATTGTCTTAAGACCGTAAAGCTTGTAAATAACTGCCCAAGTGGAGATTGATCATGATCCAAGTCCAAAGCTTGTGCTCTTACCACTATGAAATCTTGTTCTCTCTCAAAATACAAAAAATAAAATAAAATAAAAAATTCATTAGCATGATGATATTGTGCATCCAGGAGCCAAGAAAATGAGTGTGAAATTGTTAAGAAGCAGCTTGAATCTATTACCTTTTAAATTCAACAGAAATGTACCAAGAGTCTACTCTGGGAAAGGCACTGAGTTACAGGAATGCGCTCTACCAGGCTCAAGGTTTCAAAGAGCAAACAACCTCACGTTCCAAAACAGCCTGACCTGAACCAATGTGATGTCAGATGTGGGCTGACAACCAAGTGAGTCACAGTCATTCATCCAGAGGGAAAACATAGGGAAAATGGGAAACGGATTCTTCCTGAGTGATGCTGGACTGACGGGAGTGGGAGGAAGTCGATGTGTCACTCAGGTGGTGGGTGCTCCACATTCATGAGCCCAGCACTGGAGCAAGCCGCGACGTCCGTCCTTTGCCTCCTTTCAGCTGCTGTTGAGGTGACTGTCATGCTGTTACATGATGGGGCCTCCCGGGAACCTGAGGCAGTGTGGAGACTCCCCCCTCCCCCCGTCAAGCCCCCATTCTTGTGATGGAGTCAGAAAGAACTCAGACATGTCAAAGTGACAGGCAGGAGTGTATTATAGGAGGGAGAGGAGACACTCTCAAGGGAGAGAGTGGGTTCTCTCAGAAAGGAGAGGGATGTGCACCTCTCCTGCCTTCAAGTTTTATTGGGAGTCCCAGGAAATTTCGAGAGTCCCGCCCCAGTCCACCTTCTGACTTTTGACTGACAGCAGAGGGACTGCGTGGATAGCCTCCAAGAGAGGACGGGGTGGCCCTCCTAGAGTAGAAGTTTGGGAGGGAAAAAAAAAAAAATGTCACAAGTATGTCACTCTGTTTTTACCTCAATTTCCTGTCCCCTTAATTGGTTCATTACTCTTTGAATAGCGCCCATCAAGTTTTGTAAGTCTTGCCTATCGGGGTCATTAGGTGTTTGACGTATAGTTAGGTGGTGAAGGAAGACCCTGGAGACATGGTTGCAAGAGATGATTTTTTTAAATGAAGGCCAGGTGAGGTTTTATTATACCAAGCCCCCATCTTCCAGGTGCTGATTGTCAGATAAGGCTCACTGTGGTTTTCTGTCACCCTTCCTGGTCTTTTCCCTGCTCACCATTCATGGCTGGCTCCTACCCAGCACTACCTGATCACTCCTTCCCAGGAAGAAGCACTGTGATAAACTCATCCTCAGCTTCTCCACTCCCCACCCTCTGCAGCCCTTCTCCCGGCTGCTTAAACTGCTCCAAGGACTTCTGGAGGCGTTTGTGCTGCTTCCAGCCTCTCTTGTAGTCAAGGTGCCGGGGAAATGGATGCTGCCTTGATTACAGGCTTGCAATCTAGCTAAGCCACCAGGGATTCAGCTCTTTAATCTCATCATCAGGGGAACAGATTTTCCAGTATGAAACAGCAAGAGCCCTGTGCATAGCTCCAGGTGTAGTCTAGGAGAGATGCTAAAAATATGTAGAATAACGCTAGCATTTACAGATATTTGGTCTTATGTTAATTGTACATTTTTTTCAAGATATCAGTCTTCAGAAAAAGCGTCTGTCTTATGTCATTCCCCAAAGCACGGCTTTGTCTTTTTTTTTAAATATGGATTTTATTTTTTTTTGTCATTTATTTACAAAATATTTGCTGAGCATCTATTATGTGCAAATATACCAAGTAGGTTTGATCTTCTTCATCCTCTCCTTTCCCCCTTCTCCTCCTCTCCCCCTTCTCCTCCTCTCCCTTCTGTTCCTCTCATGTGAATAAAAATATTGATTTGGTTTCAGAGTAGAGGAGAACTTTAGTAGAACTTCAGCAACTGGCCTGAGGCCTGGCCTGTTCAACATGTTTATTATTGACTTAAACATTAACCTCGAACTTATGTTAACCAAATGTTCAATAGAAGCAAAGCATTTTTAAAAACACGTTTTGATAGTGATGCCTGAGTTTCAAAAAGTGTTGTTCAAAATAGTCTAATGGCAATAAGATTTTGCTGCCAGCTTTAAATATCTGTTTCCCAAAGGTAAAATGGGAATCTGACTAAATGGATAGATTTTATTGTTGTTTTATGTGTCTTTGGCTTTTTTTTTTTATTTCATGAGTTAAAAGAGAACTTCAATGTCATCAACTCTTTACAGAATATCCATAAGGTTCTGCTCACTGCCCTTCTGTGGTAGGCGGAAAATTAACACCCCCAAGAGGTCGACATCCTAATCCCAGAGCCTGTGGTGTGTTAAAAGGCACGGAGTCATCAAGGCATTTGGAATTAAGTTTGCCAGTGAACCAACCTGAAAATGAGAAGCGTGCCCTGGATTCTCTGGATAAGCGTAAGGTATCCTTTAACGGTGGAAGAAGAACATAGAGGCTCAGAATCTGAAAGAGATTCAAAGCTGTTACACTGCTGATTTGAAGTTGGAGGAAAGGAAGATGCCATTGGTCAAGTAATGCAGGTGGCCTCTTGTGGGGGGAGAAAAGGCAAGGGAACATTCTCCCCCCGTGGCTCTGAAAGGAGGACAGTCCTGCTGATACCTTGATCTTAGCCCAGCAAGACTCACTTTGGGCTACTGACGACCAGAACTGTAAGATAACAAGTCTATGTTGCTTTAAGCCTCAATTCTGTGGTAATTTGTTACAGCAGCAAGACAAACAACCAGTTTCATCTACAGGCATTCACCTTCTTATTTGATCTTTACTATGATCCAGGCCTTATCTTCATTTAACAAATATGACACTTGGTTTTCTAACAGGTTCAGTGACTTGCCAGGGCCACTTGTGTCAATGCCAGAGTAGAATCCAAACCCAAGTCTGCCTGACCACAAATTTCAAGATCTTTACAACACACTGAGCTCAACCTCAGACATTTCCACACTGCAGGCTGCAACCCACTCTTTTTAAAATGAATATAGGAAGAGGAGATCTTTTTTTTTTTCCCATGGAAGGAAAAGAGGAGGAGGGAAGAGGAGGGCCAAGGAGGAGAAAGAACAGATAAAAGAGCACTAAAAATACTACAGGTGAGCATTTTATAAAAATTTTGTTTCAGGCATATTTTAGATGTTATATGTTTGCATTATATAAAGTTTGTTTCTGTGAATTAAAGTTAAAAAAAATTTTTTTGAAACACTGCTGTACAATATACCCACTGGGAAAAATAAGGGATGATATAATTCAGTTATTTTCTTCAAAAATGCCCACAGAACAGGAGGTGCAGCTCAGTGGTAGAGCCCTTGCCTAGCATGTGCAAGCACCTGGGTTCCATTCCCAGCACCACAACAAAATTAAAGTAATAAAGAATATCCATAGTGTAAAGGGAGATTCACAAACAAACCACTGAATGCAATGCGTCAAGGACTGGTCAGTTACCATGCACCACAGAACAATGGACAAATGGGCTCACGTCATCTTGGTGGCCCCCAGAGGTCCATGGAAGCCCCTTAGGATCAAGCACAATACACACAAAGCAGGATTCATGGCTTCACCACAATTCTGACTCATCTGGAGCCTGCAGTTGTAGTTAACTACTAGTGTCACTACTAGTTCTTCGCTCAATATAGAAGCATCATAATCTCCTGTCCTTCCCATCTCTTCTGTCACTATGACCAGCGTGTTCTGCCTCCTAAATCCCTACATCCCCCTGATCTCTTCATCCCTAAAGCTGAGGTCTTAGAAGACTCATTCATTCACGTGGACAACTGCAGCATCCTCCCGGAGCCCACTCCTGCCCCTGGTCCTTCTCGTCCCAGGCCACACTGCACTCTGTGGCCACAGATCCAATGGTGTCTCTCCTCTCCTCACAGCCTTTCCTGGCTACTCTCTTGCCATACATGCAAGTTTAATGTCCTGATTCCAAAGGTCCCTGTTTCCAACCTATGATACACAGTCTCTGCCATCTCCCCATACCAAACTACCTGAGAGTCTCTGCATGGACCAATTGTTTTCAAACCTTATGAAGTTCATGTACTGCTTTCCCTCCCAAGGATGGTGGTCTTCCTACTTTTCCTCTAGGAAAGAGCAAAGCTGGACTTTTCTGACTCCCTAACACAAAAGAAAACATGTTCCACTGAGCCCCATGGCTGTGTGATCCTATTTCTTTTACAACACTAATCCAGATGTCTCTTACTCCCTACGTCAATGCTCCTAGTTAAGGGGTCACATTCCAGATAGATTTTTGCCCAACTCCAAGCTTAGGGGTAACAGCATGTTGAGCCTTTCCTAAGAACAAGTAACCAATGGTTACTCCAGGCCTGGATCTCGCTGCCTCCTTGACATTTTCTTCTGGATGTTTCCCTGTACCATCTAATTTGTCCAGAAGTGGATTGTGCTTTCTCTTCCTACACCCGATCTTCCTGTAGATCCATGAATGCAGTTGCTTTAGTCCCAAACTTGGTGTGTCTCCCTGACACTGTCAACTCAGCCCGCCACACACTGGCATTCATTTGCCTCCAGCACAACCTGCAAGGCATTTGCTTGTCTATTTTCACCTGCACCTCCTTGACCTAGCCTCCTTACCCGGCCCACACTGCCGAAGCAACTTTTCCACCACCGGTTCCCTCCACATCCGAAATTGCCCACCCACAAATGTGCTACATTCATTCTGCATTCAGCAGATGGTCAGAGAAAGAGAGTGGATTCCATCATGCCTCTCCCTTACTCAAAACCTTTCTGTAGTTTCAACTCTTGAGATGAAGTCTAAATGAGTTTTTTGTTGTTGTTGTTATTGTTCTTTGTTTGTTGGTTTTTGTTTTTGTTTTTGTTTTTGTTTTTGTTTTTTATGGCACACATAAATTGGCCCTGTTTCATCTAACCGCTGACCACATTTCCAGGACCTCCTTGTTGTCCAGCCACATGTGTTTCTCATGGTTCTTCCCAGGCGTCTTCCACCTCAGGGCTTTCTGGAAGTTTCCCTCAACTTGGAAATGAGTGACAAGTAGCATTTGCCTCAAAAAATGACACCAAGCTCGCCTCAGTTTTGCCAACTCTATCTCCTGAAACACCATGGAATTTCCCTACTGGATGCAAGGCAAAGCTTTGATTTTTATGTATTTTAGTCATCCCTCAGTCTCTGTGGAGATTGATGGAGGTTGGTTCCAGCACCCCCACAGATACCAACGTCCCTGGATGTTCAAGTCCCTTAAATAAAATGGCATACTATGTGCAGATAAGCTATTAACATCTTCCTGCATCATCTATATTACTTATAATACCTACTGGGACAAGGTAAATGCTATGTTCATAATCATTAGACTACAACTACATTTAGGGAATAATGACCGGAAAAAGTCTGTACATATTCAGTACAGATATTAGTCAGGATTCTCTAGAGGAACAGAACCAACAGGATGTATATATGTATGACTACAAAAGGGGATTTATTAGATTGGTTTATAGGATCAGAAGTCCCACAATGGCTGTCAGTAGGCAGGAGAGGCAAAGGAACCAGCAGTTACTCAGTCTAAGAAGCTGGA
Organism: Callospermophilus lateralis; assembly: GCF_048772815.1. Taxonomy (NCBI): domain Eukaryota; kingdom Metazoa; phylum Chordata; class Mammalia; order Rodentia; family Sciuridae; genus Callospermophilus; species Callospermophilus lateralis. The sequence continues at coordinate 103,491,717 of NC_135313.1, read as the reverse complement.
GCCTCAGAAAAAGAGGGACCAATGATGCAGCCAGAGTCTGCAACTAAGGGTCTGGGAATGCCCTAGAGAATCACTGGTGAGAGTCCAGGTTGGAAGAGTCAAGAAGCTGGAGTGGAATGTCCACAGGTGCTGGCAGCAGCAATAGACACACCTGCTCAGGAAAGATCAAGCTTGCATCTACTCTAGCTTCCTCCTGCTTCAGCTTTGTGCTCCATCCAGGACCCCAGCCTAATAGACAATACCATCCACATTCAGGGTGCTGTCCCACATGCCAGTGCTCCCTGGAAACACTCTTATAGACACACCTGGAAGTGTCCTAAGCCTAGGCACCTCTCAGTCCAATCAAGTTCTAAATATTTCCCATCTGACAGAAGTAATATTGTCAAAATGGCCATATCACCAAAAGCACTGTACAAATTCAACACAATACCCATCAAAATACCAATGACATGCTTCACAGAACTAGAAAAAAAGTCACAAGATTTATTTGGAAATATAGGTGACCCAGAATAGTCAAAGCAATCCTGAACAAGAAGAACCATGTAGGAAGCATCACAATACCCATCTCAGATTATACTACAGAGCTATAGCAATAAAAACAGCATGATATTGGCATCAAAATAGTCATGAAGACCAAGGACATATAATAGAAGAAACAGAGACAAAGAGACTCACACTTACAGCCATCTGATATTTGACAAAAGTGCCAAAAATCGATGTTAAAGGAAAGATAGACTTTTTAACAAATAGTGCTGGGGGGAAAATGGATATCCTTATGTAAAAGAATGAGACTAGATCCCTATCTCTGATCCTGAACAAAAATTATTCTAAAGTGAATCAGAGACTTAGAATTTAGACCAGAAACCTTGTACCTGCCAAAAGAAGACAGAGGGTCAACACTCCATCAAATAGGTGCAGGCACTATCTACTTTAACAAGATTCCCAAAGCTCAAGATATAAAACCAATAAGTGGAATTCCGTCAAGTTAAAAGGCTTCTACACAGTAAAGGAAATGATTGAGATATTAATAGAGAACCTGCAGAATGGGAGAGAATCTTTGCCAACACTCTTCTGACAGGGGATTAATATCCAGAATATATAAAGAACTCAAAAAGCTCAACACCAAAAAACAAAAAAAAAGAAACTAATTAATAAATGGGCAAAATACACAGACGTTTCTCAAAAGAAACACATATGGCCAACAAATACACAAAAAAAAAATTAAACATTTTTAGCAAGCAGGGAAATGCATATCAAAACCACACTAAGATTTCATCTCTCTCTAGTCAGAATGGCAATTATCAAGAATTCAAGAGACTGGGGTTATGGCTCAGAGGTAAAGTGCTTGCCTAGCACATTCAAAGACCTGGGTTTGATCCTCAGCATCACATGAGAATAAATAAAATAAAGGTATTGTGTCCAACTGCAACTAAAAAATAAATATTTTTTAAAAAAGAATTCAAACAATAAATGCTGGTGATAATGTGGGGGGCGGGGGAAATACCTCAAACATTGTTGGTAAGATAGCAAATTAGTACAACCACTTTGGAAAGCAACATAAAATCCTCAAAAGACTAGAAATGGATCCACTATGTGATCCATTCTTTAGTATTCGTCCAAAAGAATGAAAATTAGTATACTATAGCAATACAGCCAGTTCAATGTTTACAGCAGCACAATTCACAATAGCCAAGTTATGGAACCAGTCCCGATGCCTATCAATACATGAACAGATTAAGAAATTGTGGTATATATGCACAATGGAGTTTTATTCAGTCATAAAGAAGTAGGAAATTATGGCTTTTGCAGCAAAATAGATGAACCTGGAGAACATCCTGCTAAGTGAAATAAGCCACACTCAGAAAATTAAGGCTCAAATGTTTTCTCTCATATGTGAAAGCTAGAGTAAAATAAGGGGAAAGAGGGAGGAAATAGAATATCATAAAAATATAGGGAAAATAAGTGGAATAGAAGAAGGAGATCTAGAGGGAGGGAGGAGGGACAGGAAAGGGGAAGAAATGCAGAATAAATTTTTAAAAAATTATACTATGTGCATGTATAAATATACCATAGTGAATTCTACTTTTATGTGTATGTATAAAGCACCAATCAAAATTAAATAAATAATTGAGTGAGAGGAAGATGAGCAGAAAATAGAGAATAGTGAATAAAGGAAGGGAGGGAAAGTAGGCACATGAAGGACTGAAGTGGAGTACATCAAATTCCATGCATGTATGATGTCAAAGTGAACCCAACTATTATGTACAACTATAAGGCACTAATAAAAGAGAAAAATAATGAGCTGGACACAGTGGTGCACACCTATAATCCCAGCAGCTCAGGAGGCTGAGGCAGAAGGATTGTGAGTTCAAAGCCAGACTTAGCAACTTAGGGAGGCCCTAAGCAATTTCGTGAGACCCTCTCTGTAAATAAGATTTAAAAGGGAGGGAAGCTGAGGATGTGGCTCAGTGGTTAAGCACCGCTGGGTTCAATCCCTGAGACCAAAAAACAAAAATGGAAAAGAAAATTTCCATCTGAGGTTGATTGAACTTGTAGATGTAGGACCTATGGATACAGGAGACCAACAGAGTTTGTACACACATTGGATTCATGTCTGTACCAGTCTCAAAGCTCAACAAAGTCAGGAGCCATGTCTACCTAGTTCGTTTCTCTCTCCACAACTACTAGCTTTGCCAACTCACCAAACATGGAATGCACTGTGGCATTGAATCAACAGTGTTGCCTGTTCTACAGGTCCCCCCAGAATCCCCAAGGCCCTGACTGGAGTTAGCAGGAGGCAGAACAGATGGACTTGGGACTCTATGCCCCACTTTGTCCAGAGAAGCTCTAAGTGAGTCCACTTTAGATGCTGGGTCTCTACAAAAGAATTTACTTTAAAAATAAACATTCTACAAAAAAAGAAACTTTTTGTTTTAAAATTTAATTAGTAAATGGGCAAAATACACAGACGTTTCTCAAAAGAGGTCAGTTGTACAGAAACCACAATTAAAACTGTAAAATGTGTAAAGATTACATTTAAAAAAACAGAGACATGGAGGAAAGGAGTTGATTACAAAGGAGCAGTAGAGAGAATTTGGGGGAAAGAGCAAGCATGTTTTTGATCTTGATGAGGTGGTGGTGTATGTATTTGTCAAAACCTACAAGATACACTGAATTTTACAATTTGCTATTTGTGTAAACAAATAAAAGTATGAAGTTGGAAGTTTCCTTTGGAAGTGGTTTCCAGATCCATAAGATAGAAGGAATTTCATATCATAAACAAGAAATTTATATGATGACCAAATACAGACACAAAGATTTTCAAACCCTATAATTAGAATTTTTCCATAAAAGTCCAAGTAAAAGCTAACCAGAATGTAAGGCACATGGTCATTTTCTAAATGAGAATATCAGAAAGTTGCTTATGGGGCTGGGGGTGCAGCTCAATGGTAGACTGCTTGCCTAGCATGTGTGAGGCTCTGGATTTCACCCCCAGCACCAGGGGGAAAAGTTTCTAACCCACCTCAGCATATCAACTTTTAGAGTAGCTACCATTGCCAAATGGCTTTATTCGATTTATTTATTAGTTATGAACACTTAACATCATGTTTCATATACAATGACATATTGATTCACAAACACTGGTTTTCTCCCTCACTCGTTTTACGAAACAACATTCTTGGAACTCTCTGCGTTGCTGACAGAATGTCTGTTTCCACCAAAGCCATTTTTTGAGCCACATAAAACAAAACTTTCTTCTTCAAAACACATCATCCCCACTCCCTTAACAGTTACTTGAGGTCTGGCATTTTTACAAATCCATGCTATGTTGTCATTGGGACAATTTTTATTAGTCTTGCGATTACATTCATGATCTCCATAAAGAAAGGCTTTTAAACTCTGGCCCTATCAATATTTGGATTCAAGCGTTCTTTGTTGCGGTGCTCTCCTGTGTGTCCTAGAATGTTTAGCAACATCCCTGGCCTCTACCCACTGGATGCCAGGAGCAACCCCACCTCCCTCAGTCAGCACAAACAAAAAGTATCTCCAGAAACTTCCAAATGACCTCTACGGAGCAAAATTACCCCCCCTATAAAAACCACTGCCATAAAGCAACCACTTATTATATTGACTAAACTTAAAATTATTTATTTATAACAACATTAATATCTTGAATTGGGAGGTCAGTGGCACAGAAACCACGATTAAAACTGTGAAATCCCTTCCTCTCAATTTTATGGATGCTATTATCTGAATCTACAATGCATTTCGAATAGCATCAGTTGAAGTATTTTCAAGCTTGTGAATGTTCCCTAAATAGAGATTTGTGATTTATCTGTGTAAGAATTCAAATACCAGAAAATCTCTGATCTTTTCAGGTCTAAATCTGGGAGAAACCTCACCTAAGATGTAAACACACAGGGCCACCCAAGCTAATCTGACCTACAACGTTCTTACAGGTGAGCATCCTGCCTTTGTTTGAATACTACAAGAAACAGAGGGCCCACTTCTTCACCAGGCAGTTCCCATGGAAGGCTCTCCCTAAAATAAATTCAGCTCTCCCCACCCAGAACTCCTAAACATTAGGCCAAGATCTACATCAACACAGCAATGTCCTAAACGCTTCAAGACAGACAACAGGCAGATTCTCACTTCATCATTCCCTTTCCAGGCTGCAGATCCCCTCTTCCTTCAGCTTCTGCTCACAAGAAATGTTTCTTCAACATACTTTGTCCTAGACCTTCCCAATGGCTAACCCTAGGAGTCTGTTCTTGAGACAAGGTGAAAGGAACCCCTTATCATGGAAACTCTGGACACTCTTCAGGCTAGAACTGGTCAGCTTCTTGAATAGATAGATGGGTTCTACCATTTAAAATATTTAACATAGGAATTTATTTATTTATTTATTTATTTATTTATTTATTGTGCTGGGGATTGAACCCAGGCCCTTGTGTATGCGAGGCAGGCACTCTACCAGCTGAGCTATATCCCCAGCCTGAGGGGTTTTTTTTTTTAAGTCACATAAACTGCACATAAATGACAGCTTTAGCTTTCATTAACGAAGTTATGGAAGTGGTAAATACTGCTCTGAACTTAATTTTGCCCCAAAAAGAGAGATACTTTAAGTGAAATGAAAGGGTCATGTCTGAAGGTGGCCGTGTGTTATGACTTGGATATGAGGTGCCCCCAAAAGCTCCTGTGTTAATATTCAAGGTGAAATTATTACATTGTGAGAGTTATAACCTACCTAATCAGTGGATTAATTTACATGATGGATTAAGATTTTGTAAGAACTACTATACTGGATGGTAGGGTGTGGCTAGAGGTAGTAGATCACTGGGGATGTGCCTCTGAGGGTTATGTTTTGTCCCTGGTTCTCTATCCATCTCTCTACCTCCATCTCTATCTCTGTCTCTATGTCTATCTCTATCTCTCTCTCCTCTGTCTCTCTGCTGCCAAGAGCTGAGCAGCTCACCTCCACCATGTCCTTCTGCCATGATTTCCTGCCTCATCTCAGAACAATGTAGTTGACTAACCATGAACTGAAACCTCTGAGATAGTGAGCCCAAGATTAAACTTTTCCTCCTCTAAGCTGTTTTTGTTGGTATTTTTGTCACTGCAGAAGAAGAAGAAGAAGAAGAAGAAGAAGAAGAAGAAGAAGAAGAAGAAGAAGAAAGAAGAAGAAGCAGCAGCAGCTAACTAAAACACCACACAGTATCTAGGAAGCCTCTTCCTTCTATAAACAAAGGAGAGGTAGAAGACAGAGACAGAGAAAGATATTATGAAAGAGCTAGAGATTAGTAAATGGAGAAAAACACTAGCATCTTATTATTATTGTTTTTACAGTCTTATTTCGGTTTTATCTAGTGTTCCTCTGTGACTCTCAGATTCTGTGCAATTGCACAAAACCAGTCCTGCTCCAATCATTTTTTAAGAAGTCACACTGTTATGAGAATTAGATGCAATAATACTAAGTATTTTTCAACCAATAAATAAATAATAATAATAAAGCTTGATTTTCAGTAAGTCTTAGGGGAAGGAATAGGTTCATCTATTTTCCCTAATACTTTGTCCTAAACTGTGCAGAACTATATGATTTGAGGTTAACAGTCACCCCATAAGAGGATTAGCGACCCAGAGGAGCAGGTATAGGAAAAGTGCATTTTATAATGATGCCCTACTCTAAAGCAAATGAAGTCAGAAGACTCAAGTTTTCTATCTGATCTTCCAATTCTCATTCCCCCAAAACATTAAAGTATCCAGAAATTGAAGGTTAATTAATAACCTTTTATAAGGATGCTTAGGAGGGGTCGTTGCTGGCTAACCTGGGCAACACTGAGAAGTAAGATGACTGTGTTTTTGAGGATCTTTTCCTCCTAATCATAGATTTCTCTTTTGGGGGAAATCAGCCAATGCTCTCATTTTTTTCCCACAATTAGGTCAGAGAAAACAGAGCTTCAGCAACATCTCTTGACCTCTGGACCTGGCCAGCCACCTTTCTCCTTGAAGATTTACCTAGACTGTGGTCCAGCAGCTCCAGCCCAGCCTGATGAAAGTTATGTTAATTCAAGCCAACAGCAGAGGGCCACTGGTTGGCCTGTAGCTCCCTGTGAGGTGACAGCTCACAGGCATGACTAGGTTAGCAGCAGTTCAGAGGAAGGCAGGCCCTATGGAACAGATAATTTTGATACCGTCCTCGGCTTGATTCCCTAGGTGACCCTTTGCTCTGTGAAATGTTTGGCTTTTGTTTGTGTTATGGTTGTGGATCGATTTCTCTCTCTCTCTCTCTCTCTCTCTCTCACACACACACACACACACACACATACACACACACATACACACACATACACACACTCACACATTACAAGCCCTTTAGTTTAAGGATCTCATTACCTCAGCTATTTCTTCGAGTGTTCAAATTATTGACCTCCTCACCTGAACCGGTAGATAAGCCTAATTCCCACATCTGCAGCAGCAGGCGAGGGACAGAGGCTTGGAACCACCTAATCTGACCATCAGAGTTTTAATTTCTTCCATTGAGCAGAAGAAAATGAAGCAGTGAGCAAGCATGCAGCCCGTAAGTGGCCACCCTCCCTGCTCCCAAGCTGAGATCCAATACCAATTTAGTCTTATCTGTCTGGAAAATCATTATTTGAAGACTTGAAAAGGTCAAGAGAGTTCCAGTTTTCACTTCTTATACTTTCATCTGCAGCACAAAGAGAGGGAGGAAGCTGACAAGCATGGGGCTAATTTGGTTCACTCAAGCACCCACAGGGAAAATATTCAGATTGTCTCGACGAGGATCAGATGGAATCCATAATTCATGGCACACTCTGTCCCTGGTAAAACATCAGCCTTCAAGCTAAAATAGGGTTGGAGAGGGCTGGATGGAGAACAGAAAATGTAAAAAAAAAAAAAAAAAAAAAGCCAACTGGGCCTCTTTTTTTTATTCAATTAGACTCAAAACAGCTCTTGAGCACCTGCTGTATACCAAATACTGCAAGTCACTGGCTCAAGGGGCTTACAGCCTAGGGAGAGTCAGGTAAGTCATAAGGCTTGTAGAATTGACTGAGCCTCGAAGCAGTAAGAGGCAGACAAGACAATCATGGAGATGGAAGGGGTGTGCCAATATAGGGGATGTATGGGTAAAAGAATTGAATTGTGAAGCAGTAAGTCATGCAGAAAAACTCCTTCTCGGTTTGTACAGGAGGAAAAGAAGCACACCGTTAAGAGACTTATGGCAGAAATGAACCATGGGCACATGGCATAAGCAGTTACACCAAGAAGTGATCCCCACCCAAAACATGAGATCCAGTTCTAAAAGTTAATACACATATAACAACTAGGATTAGATTACTGATCTAAGCCCGAAAGTAGAGTCAATGCAGGCCAGTAAAATCAGAGAAGGGAATACAAAAACAGGGCTTTGAGGGTTAAGCATAAAAGGAAAGACAAAGGAGTGAGGATCAGCAAGGCAGAGAGGATAGCAAGAAAACAGTTATAGAGAAGGAAATTAACAAGACAATTAACAAAGACTTGTTGTTCTGCTTTGGGTGACTCTACTGAGAAATATCAAGCATTAATATTATGTATACCCACCATGAATGACCACAGGGACTAATAAACAAGTTGTCTATCCCTTCTCCAAAATACTTGGCACTAGAGGGAGTTCAGATTTCTGATTGTCTTTTCAAACTCTGCAATGTACATAATGAGATATCCTGGGGATGGGACCTAAGACTCAACAGAAAATTCATTTATGTTTCATGTATACCTTATACACATAGCCTGAAGCTGATATTTTACCATAGTCTAATATATTTGTGTTTTGACTGCTACCTGTCACATGAGGTCATATATGGAATTTTCCTCTTGTGGCATCTTGTTGACACTCAAAAAGTAGCACATTTTGGAGGATTTCGGGTTTGGGAATTTCATATTGTGGCACGGCACGGAGAGTAGAGCTGAGTTCTTTGTCTCATGAATTTGAAGAATAAAATCCACAGACACAGGGTGAGAATAAAGTGACAGTATTTATTAGAGTAATAGAAAGAAATCAGACCTCCCAAAGAGGGAGGGGTCCCAAGAGAGGAATATTGAAGAGTGGCTATAATATATATATATATATATATGGAAGTTAGCCCCCTGCCCAATCCTGAGTAAGGCACAAAATGTCCACAAGGTATTCTTGCAGATTTTTGTCCAATCAAAATATCAATCAAAGCCAGGCATGGTGGTGCATGCCTGTAATCCCAGAGGCTTGGAAGCCTGAGGCAGGAGGATGAGGAGTTCAAAGCCAGCCTCAGCAATGGTGAGGCACTAAGCAACTCAATGAGACTCTGTCTCTAAATAAAATACAAAATAGGGCTGGGGATGTGGCTTAGTGACTAGAAAGTTACCCAGAGGCACATCTCCCTATGTCCACCACCTCATTTCTTCCTCTTGATGTCAGTGCTCAGCCTGGGTGGGCAGAATTAGGGTGCTATGTACTCAACTGGATAGCAATGAGTTGTGAAACCTGTTCTCTCCCCTTCCTTCTCTGTCTGACACAGAGATGTTCCATTTTCCCTCCTCTGTTCTCCAAGGAAAACACTTTCATGATGGAGATTATCCTCCATTCCTTGTCTTAGGAAGAGGTCCCTTTGCAAGGGCTGATTATAGACTCTGAGAAGAAAGGTATAAACTAGAGGGAAGAGGAAGCCCCCATCCCACTTTGTAGTCAAGAAAGCAGAGGTCCAGAGAGAAACACCAGCTCAGCCCAGTCCATATGCCTATCCTTGGTGGTAAGGGACTCTAATTAAAACCCCGAGAGTGCACATGGTCAGCACTAGAATGGACAGCTGTAAAGAAGAGAAGCAGTCGGCTTACACCTGAACTTTAGGAGAAAGCACAAACTGACAGCAAGAGCAACTGACAGCAGATGGAGTCATAAAGAGAGTTAGAAAGAGAACCAAGAACACCATGCGGGGCTGTATGAATCATGTTTTCTGTTTTCTCTACCTTATGATGTTGTGACATCTTAAAAACCTTGCTGGCCAGAGAGATTGCCCCTCCCAGGGCTTGTTATCTCTAGCCAATTCTTCGAGATAACAAAGGACTCAGCCAGGAACCTGTTTTGTATATGCAAACTAAACAAACCAGGGTCCTTAGTCCAAAGCACTTCTCCATCTGGCTCCTCATGCATTTCAATCAGCAATGTATCTCTCTGTGCCTTAATCATGCCACAGCACCAGGTACTAGACAGCTAGGAACAGCTCTAGGGCTATCTTGTCCTAAACTCTTTGCCCTGATTTCTTGTAGCTTTCACAGAGAAGTCACAATAGGCCATGCCTTCCTGCAACAGTGGTCCACTTTTTTTTTTTTTTTTTTTTTTGCGTGGGGGTGGGAGGTGTTCTGCTAGGGATTGAACCCAGGGCCTTGTGCACAGGAGGTAAGCACTCTACCAACTGAGCTATATTTTTTTAAAAGAGGGTTTTTTTCTCTCTCTTCTTCCCTCTCCTCCTCCCTAACAAGATTAGAGAGACAGTGTTATCTTTTCTTCCCCCAGTTAATTGTCTTTGAATACACCCATCACAGGAAGGAGACGCCTGCCAGAGGATCTAAGAAGTGAATATCTAACACACCATCAGGGTGCCCTGAGACCCCCAACCAGAGCACACCTGGAATGCTACCCTTGAAGAGTTCCTTTAAAATCCCTGTGTTCCTCCTGATGAGCAGAATCACAGCCTTGGGGACAGGAGTCCCCTGTCTTTCTCCTTTGCTAGCAAAGCAATAAAACTTTTTTCCTTTTTCTGAAAACAGTGTCCTCATTACTAAATTGGCATAAATTGGCATTGGGGACAAGGACCGAGCTATCGGTGGTAACATTCCCTTCACTCCCCACATAACCCTGCAAGGTATGGCAAGGCCCCTTTTCTTGGGAAACCTCTAAGTAATAAAAGTTCTTTCAATGGCATTGGCCTCTCTACATCTTAAGTTTGTTATCTTTATAAATTAAGACCCAAGCACAGATCATAACCCCAGCTAATTTTTCATCTTGAAATGGAAATGTACCTGCAAAGCATTCCTTCTGGTTTGAGATTACCAGTAATCTCTTAGATCTGAATAGCTCAGCCAAATTGAAACAGAACAGGCTTTCTGTTTCCTGAGACCAATAATGTATTCCTAATCAATATACAGACTTTTAAATAACAACATTAATGGAGCATCTAAAAAGATTATACGCAGTTACTTTTTTTTAATTAAGTCAAGTTCAAAGGATTCAAAAGAGTAAGAGGTAGGCAGAAGAGTAATTTTCTGTTATTTATTAGACACAATCAATAACTTCAGTGGGATAACTTCAGCTTCAAAGGAATCAAGTGTGATAAATGATGGAGGCAGGGGAACTATTTGTTGACAGAAATACAAAGAAAAATGAGCACATCTAACTTAATACCAAAAAACAAGAATGCAGTTTGGCAGTGGGGGAGAAGTTTCAGCCTTGGAAAGGAGGAGGGATCTGGTTTCCTTGACTAGAAGTATAAAGGCAGAGAGCGCCTGGCTGCACACAGGTATCATGAAGTGGTATGGTGGACCACCAGTTGTTCTTGCCTTCTTGCTTAGAAATATAAGCCTTGATATTTTAGTTGGACACATGGCAGTCCAGAGCAGATTGCATTGGACATGGGACTAACTCCTGGGTGAAGCATCAGGTGATGTGTTGTATGTGCCCCAGGAGTGTGTCCTTAGAAGGATATGCCCCTTTTCTCCTTTTTTTGCATCCTACTTCCTGGGATGTAAATGTGATAGCTAGATCTGAAGCAGTCACTGTAGATCATTAGGACAGAGACCACACTCAATGTTCAGGAGGGTATCTATGCTCCTGAACATGTGAGCAGGAGCCAACATAGAGCTCTGAACCTCCCACTTCCTGACTAGCCATGGGAGAAAATTAATTTTATCCTGCTTGAGCTATTGCCATCTTGAAGGATATTTCCCAGCCAACTAAGGACCAAGCAAGTTATTTGGTTATTTGAAAAAGCTCTACCTAAGCAAATAAGAAGGTAAGAATGTTACAGAGCTGGGACCTTCTGAGAAACTGAAGCAGTGCAAAGACCCCCCTCTTCAAACACTGATTCTTGCAACCAAGTCAGAAAGATTTCAGACATGTCACTCAGAGCAACAGGAATGAGTTTATTGAGGGGATAAGAAAAGGGAAAGGGGACACTCTCGAGGGATAGGGTGGCTCCTCCCAGAAAGGAGAGGGACAGTGTGCTTTTCCTGCACTTCAGTTTTTTATTTATTTATTTTTATATATGTATTTTTATTTGTTTTAATCCGTTATACTTGACAGTAGGATGCACTTATATACTTTGATGTATCATACATAGATGGGATGTAATTTCTCATATTTCTGAGTATACGCACTTCAGTTTTATTGGGGATCCCAGAGAAGTTTCCAGAGAGTCCCACCCAGTTCTATCTCTTAACTTTTGACTGATGGCAAGATGACATCAGACTTTTAAGTCCCCATCACCATGGCAACTCTAGGTCACTTTGGCCCATATTGACCACAGTTCTAATTGTGTTCATAATCATACATTCTTACAGATTTTATGGTTAGAAGGAACTATCCTTATCTCCCAGAATTTCAGGATCTGGCCACAAGAGTCTCCTGGGTTTCTCCCATCAAAATTTATCTTGGGCCTGCATTTCTCCTGTAGTCAACAGGTAGTTTGCTGAGGAATGTGAAACATCCTGTCAACTTAGACCAGGCAGGGCTACAGGTAAATTGCTTCTGGGAAAAGAAAGCATGTGGGGGTCAGCACAGTAGGCCCATTTTATAAAATTATTTTAACTTTGTATTCCCACCATCCTCATCTGTCTGTCCCCCAACAAGATTACAAAATTAGAGGAAATTTCTTTTTTTTTTTAAGTTTATATTCCTTTATTCATCGACATGTTTTATTTTTCCATAGAATCTATTTTTTTCATTTTTTAAAAAATTTTTATTGTTGGTTGTTCAAAACATTACATAGTTCTTGATATATCATATTTCACACTTTGATTCAAGTGGGTTATGAACTCCCATTTTTACCCCGTATACAGATTGCAGAATCACATCAGTTGCACATCCATTGATTTACATATTGCCATACTAGTGTCTGTTGTATTCTGCTGCCTTTCCTATCCTCTACTATCCCCCCTCCCCTCCCCTCCCCTCCCCTCTTCTCTCTCTACCCCCTCTACTTAATTCATTTCTCCCCTTTGTATTATTTTACCCTTTCCCCTCACTTCCTCTTGTATGTAATTTTGTATACCCCTGAGGGTCTCCTTCCATTTCCATGCAATTTCCCTTCTCTCTCCCTTTCCCTCCCACCTCTCATCCCTGTTTAATGTTAATCTTCTTCTCATGCTCTTCGTCCCTACTCTGTTCTTAGTTACTCTCCTTATATCAAAGAAGACATTTGGCATTTGTTTTTTAGGGATTGGCTAGCTTCACTTAGCATAATCTGCTCTAATGCCATCCATTTCCCTGCAAATTCTATGATTTTGTCATTTTTTAATGCAGAGTAATACTCCATTGTGTATAAATGCCACATTTTTTTATCCATTTGTCTATTGAAGGGCATCTAGGTTGGTTCCATAGTCTTGTTATTGTGAATTGTGCTGCTATGAGCATCGATGTAGCAGTGTCCCTGTAGCATGCTCTTTTTAGGTCTTTAGGGAATAGACTGAGAAGGGGAATAGCGGGGTCAAATGGTGGTTCCGTTCCCAGCTTTCCAAGAAATCTCCATACTGCTTTCCAAATTGGCCGCACCAATTTGCAGTCCCACCAGCAATGTACAAGTGTACCCTTTTCCCACATCCTCGCCAGCACTTGTTGTTGTTTGACTTCCTAATGGCTGCCAATCTTACTGGAGTGAGATGGTATCATAGGGTGGTTTTGATTTGCATTTCTCTGACTGCTAGAGATGGGTGAGCATTTTTTCATGTACTTGTTGATTGATTGTATGTCCTCTGAGAAGTGTCTGTTCAGGTCCTTGGCCCATTTGTTGATTGGGTTATTTGTTATCTTATTGTCTAATTTTTTGAGTTCTTTGTATACTCTGGATATTAGGGCTCTTGCTGGGAGCCATCAGCCAAGTAGGTATGACAATTTTCTTGCCAGCGTACCCCCATGTTTCTTTAGTGGAAGGACTCATGGAAATAGGACATTTTGCAGGACATTGCATGTAAGGTGACCTTGCTCAAGGACCAGGGCGGATCCGTGTTTAGGGTGTTCCTGGTTTAGCATAATAGGAGATTAGGGTGTTCCCCCTTTAGAATAGGGCGGTTTAGCATAATAGTTAGGGTGTTCCCCCTTTAGAATAGGGCGTATCCTGCTGCTGAGTTCCTCTTGAGTTCTTAGGGTCAGACAGTATATTTTGGGAGACAGAAGCCCAGTGGAGTGGATTTGGGCAGAGTGTGGATTTGGGCAGAGAATGTGGATTCCCCCAGAACGTGTTTGTAGACTGCCGGTGTGAGATCGGGAATAAAGAATTGCTGTTTGAATCTACAAGCTGTGTGGAGGCTCATGATTTGTGCCCAGCCAGAGACTGCGGCAGGCTCTATCTGAAGTGTGAGGAGTAAAGATTTGTTCCCAGGATGTAGGCTCCCTATTTACCTCTCTTATTGTTTCTTTTGCTGAGAAATAACTTTTTAGTTTGAGTAAGTCCCATTTGTTGATTCTAGTTATTAACTCTTGTGCTATGGGTGTCCTATTGAGGAATTTGGAGCCCGACCCCACAGTATGTAGATCATAGCCAACTTTTTCTTCTATCAGACGCCATGTCTCTGATTTGATATCAAGCTCCTTGATCCATTTTGAGTTAACTTTTGTGCATGGCGAGAGAAAGGGATTCAGTTTCATTTTGTTGCATATGGATTTCCAGTTTTCCCAGCACCATTTGTTGAAGATACTATCCTTCCTCCATTGCATGCTTTTAGCCCCTTTATCAAATATAAGATAGTTGTAGTTTTGTGTATTGGTTTCTGTGTCCTCTATTCTGTACCATTGGTCCACCCGCCTGTTTTGGTACCAGTACCATGCTGTTTTTGTTACTATTGCTCTGTAGTATAGTTTGAAGTCTGGTATAGCTATACCGCCTGATTCACACTTCCTGCTTAGCATTGTTTTTGCTATTCTGGGTCTTTTATTTTTCTATATGAATTTCATGATTGCTTTCTCTAGTTCTACAAGAAATGCCGTTGGGATTTTGATTGGCATTGCATTAAACCTATAGAGAACTTTTGGTAATATCGCCATTTTGATGATGTTAATTCTGCCTATCCATGAACAGGGTATATTTTTCCATCTTCTAAGATCTTCTTCATTTCTCTCTTTAGGGTTCTGTAGTTTTCATTGTATAAGTCTTTCACCTCTTTTGTTAGGTTGATTCCCAAGTATTTTTTTTTTTTTTTTGAGGATATTGTGAATGGAGTGGTCGTCCTCATTTCCATTTCAGAGGATTTGTCACTGATATACAGGAATGCCTTTGATTTATGCATGTTGATTTTATATCCTGCCACTTTGCTGAATTCATTTATTAGCTCTAATAGTTTCCTTGTAGAATACATGACAGTGGAATGCATTATAAATCTTATTGCACATATAGAGCACAATTTTTCATATCTCTGTTTATATATAAAGTATGTTCACACCAATTCGTGTCTTCATACATGTACTTTGGATAATAATGTCCATCACATTCCACCATCATTGCCCCCTCACTTCCCCTCCAACACCTCTGCCCTATCTAGAGTTTGTCTCTTCCTCCCATGCTCCCCCCCCTACCCCATTATGGGTCAGTCACCTTATATCAGAGAAAACATTCGGCATTTTTTGGGGGGATTAGCTAACTTCACTTAGCATTATTTTCTCCAAAGCCATCCATTTACCTGCAAATGCCATGATTTTATTCCATTGTGTATATAAGACACATTTTTTAATCCACTCATCTCCTGAGGGGCATCTAGGTTGGTGTGGAGGAAATTTGAATATGATCAAATGAATAAAAGGGGACTTAACAGAAAATCAACAGACAGAATGTAAGTCAAAAGATTGTCCTGCAGAAGTGAGGGGGAAGTTGAGAAAGTTAAATTCAGTCTTATCCGATTTTCCTATAACAATGCATAGCTAAAAATTAATGCTGGAAGTAAATATTGAAACTAGAACACAGACATTAGGGTGTTGTGAATGGTTAGGAATTGCCAAGACTGGCAAAATTCAAAGAGTTAAAATAAGAAAACTTTTTTTTTTTTTTTTTGGTACTGAGGTTTGACTCAGGTACACTTGACCGCTGAACCACATCCCCAGCCCTATTTTGTATTTTATTTAGAGATAGGGTCTCACTCAGTTGCTTAGTGCCTCAATTTTTGCTGAGGCTGGCTTTGAACTCACGATTCTGTCTCAGCCTCCCAAGCCACTGGGATTACAGACATAACGCGGCCATGCCCAGCTAGAATAAGAAAACTTTGGGTGCTGGTAACAGTATAATGACATAAACAATTGTGGATTCCTGCATAAAAGAATCCAAACAGCAATAGAAAGAGAATAGAAAAAAGCTAAGGTTCCAACTCAGGATGAAGCTAAAATCAATTTCAAAATAAAGAAGATGAGAAAACCAGGGGTGCTGTTAAGGCATGAACTTCCATAATCAGGCAGATGTAAATCTGAGCCCCAAATTGTTCATTTGCTAATTGGATTCCCTTGGGGAAATCGTTTAGTTTTTCTGAGCTTCCATTTCTCCACTCATAAAATAGGAATAAAAATAACTACATTGTAAGATTAGCACTGAACTATAGCATAGTGCCTGGTGCATAATAATTTTCACAGCTATTGCAATCAAGTGAAGGGTTTGTGTTTAGGGGACAGAAGCTCAGAGTTTGAGCTCTGAGGTGGTGGATAACAAGGAAGAGTAGAGGACAGAGGAGGAAGAAATCACATCATCAGCCATATCTGGAAAGTGCATCCTCTTCCTCTCCAGCATTGAGAACATACTGAAGTATCGACTTTCAAACTAGGTTCCACATAACTTTTGACTGTTCAGAAGAGCCCCCAAAAGATTCACATAGAAAAAACATAGAAACCATATGGATATACTCCGGTACTCCTCACCCACTTTAAGCTGAGTAGATTTCTTTATTGTTTTTATGCATACTTTATATTTGGGGGATCAGCATAAAATTGCACTCAGAAATAATTTTCTAGTCCTAAAATAAGGAGAAAATGGAAAATAAAGAAGTAGTAATTATAGTAATAATATACAACCTTCAAAACCAAAGTAATGCTCTCCACTTGGGCATACATGTACCAGAGAACACCAAAGAAAAACCAGATGGAACTGACTGTCAAGGTTCCAGCAAAAACCAGCTAGCACAGTCATAAGAAGAGACTAAGGACCATTTTCAGTGGTATAAACAGAATTGGGAGAAACTCAAGAAAAGATGGCAAAGTGGTCCAAGACTAGCCACAGCAGGGAGGCTTTGCCATTCCTACACACAAGGAGGCGATTAGGAGAAGATGGCCAACAGGATCTCTGGCCATCAAGGAATGGATTCAGTCACTTATAGTCCCTTGTTAGTCAGCTTCCTGTGGCTGTGACAAAATACCTGATAAAATCAACTTAAAGGAAGAAAGGTTAATTGCGGTTCATGGTCTCAGAGATTTCAGCCCATGGCCAGTAAGCTCCACTCTTATGACCTGTAATGAAGCATAACAACATGGCAGAGAGGCCAGTGGAGCAAAGCTGCTTACTTCATGGCATCTAGGAAGCAGAAATGAGAGAGAATTGGACAGGAGACAAGATATAGTCCCCAAGAGCAGGCCCTGAGGACCTACTCCTTTCAATAAGGTCCCAACTCCTATAGTTTCTACTACCTCCCAATAATCCACTCAGCTATGAGTCCATCAATG
Organism: Callospermophilus lateralis; assembly: GCF_048772815.1. NCBI lineage: Eukaryota > Metazoa > Chordata > Mammalia > Rodentia > Sciuridae > Callospermophilus > Callospermophilus lateralis. The sequence goes on along the minus strand of NC_135313.1, from coordinate 103,474,280 downwards.
GATTAATCCATTGATGAGATCAGAGCCATCCTGATCCAATCACTTCCCCAAAGCCCCACCAATGAATATTGCTGCACTGTGGGGGGGGGGGGACCAGCCTTCAACACATGAGCCTTTGTGAGACATTCCACATACCAAACACATCACCCATTGACAGCAGGGAAGGATCCAGAGGATTAAATTCCCTGGTCCCTTCCCCAACTTCTTTATCTCCTGCTGGTATTACCTGCAGGCCAAATCCGGCAGAAACCAGAGAACAGGAGAGCCCAGCTGAGGCAGTCCATAGAGAACTGGTCTTCTGGGTATGTACATAGTGCAAGGTGGAAAGAGCAGAAAGAGAAGCAAATGGAGGTCATCCAGCTCAGTGGATTTTCATTCCCTCCGACAGGAATGCACTCTCCTTCATGCCCCATGAAGGATTCTCTGTATCTGAAGGCTGAATGGGTAAACAGGAACACAAACCCTCAATGCGTGTTCTAATTTCCTGAACGCCCTCTGTGTTGGTGATCTATTGCTGTGTGAAAACTAACCCCCTGCCACAAACTTAGTGGCTGAAAACAGCATCCAGTTTAACAAAATACTATTTAACTGATTTTAACAGTAGCATGTATTATCTCAGAGTTTCTATGCATCAGGAATGTGGGAGCAGTTTAGCAGGACAGCTCTGGCTCAGAGTCTCTTTCATGAGGTGGTCATCCAGATATCAGCAGGCTCTGGTCATCTGATGGTGAATCCAACTTCCAAAATGGATCATCCACATGGCCATTGGCAGAAGGCAGAGTTTCTTGCTTCACGGTCTCTTCTCCACAGAGCGGCTTGAGTACACTCATGACATATGTCAACTGTCATGTCCCAGAGTGAACAATCTGAGAGGAAAAGAGCAAGTGAGAAAAGCCACAGTACTTTTTAATGACCTTGTCTTTTCAGTCATGCAGTGACCCTATCATTTCTGCTTCATTCGGGTCTTTAATCAGCAAGTTGCCCGAACTAGCCCACACTGGGAGGGAAAGGGGAGAGATAGAGGTATGTTTCCACCTCTTCAAGGGAAGAAGATGAAAAAATCCGTAGACATAAGTTTAAATCACCACACCCGCATCTACCTGTATCCATTAGCTTTAATGCATTACTTCCTGTAGATCCTACCAGGGATCATACTGAAACAGACCTGCAGTACTGAGCAGCAAGAAAAACCAGTATTACTATAGCAAGTACCCTAGAGTTCACCCAATAAAACTCCACAAAGGAAGAGGAATCCAAGGGCCACAGAAAAATATAAAGCCAATTATACATCTGTGTTCTCTTAGTGAAAAAAAAAATTATTATAATAAAAGGTAGATTTGAATTCTGCTGCTCCTCCTTTCTTAAAAAGTAACATGAGGTATGAGTGTGCATGCCTGTAATCCCAGCAACTTGGGAGGCTGAGGCAGGAGGATGGCAAGTTCTAGGCCAACCTGGGCAACTTAGCAAGATCCTGTCTCCAAATAAAAAAATTTAGAAAAGGGTGGGGGATGCAGCTCAGTGGTTAAGCGCCCTGGGATCATCCCCAGTACAGAAACAACAACCACAACAAGAGAGCCAAACAGTGAAACATGACACATTGAAAATGAGTCTACGGAGAAATCCAGATAACTTTGAAGTTGGAGCCAAAACAGCCTACAGAATTCTGAAGCTTGGGGGTGACATTTATTTGCTCATTTGTGCAAGTGTTTATTACAGAAAAGATGATGGAGCAGGCGAGTTGTATGCCAGAAGGAAAAAAATAATAATATTTGGGGAGTAAAATGTCAGAACTTTTTGTGGAGTAAGAATATTTAGAGTTTTATCGATAAAGACCAAAGTCTAAAACATTTCCAAACACAAACATATTTGGTATTTGTTTTTAAATCTCACATTATTTGCAGTTACAACTGAAATGTTGATAACATTCTCAAGCACTAAGAAAATGATTCTCACACATTTACTTACAGCTTCTGGTGGTTTATGAGCTTCTGGTAAATACACTGTCTGCCTTTTTCTCAACTTTTACACATTCATTTGCCAGTCTGAGATAAAGATAATCACAGGCTTTATTCTTCCTTTGTGACAGATGTATAAAACAGAAGTCACACAAACATCACGATGAGATCTATACATTTGTCAACATCCATGTGTTCCTTCCATATGTTCCTGGATTGCTCGCAGTGGTACATAAACAGTTATGATCACACTTGGGTGGAATCTCAATTTTGTTGCAGTGTGATCAAAACTGAGTGACCTTGAAAGGTCATGTCTTTCACATTCCATTTAGGGTGAGAAACCTATGACCCTTCCCCCATATAAGTACTGTAAAAAAAAATCTAAAAAGTGGGGAAGGGGAAAACTTCTGTCTTCTTTCAATAAACCTTGTGTTTTAACCACCTGCACAGTATTATTATTTTTGACATCTTGGACCCTGTGTCCTGAAAAGCCTGTATTTGCCTTTATAGATTCAATAAATGCTTTAGAAACGCGAGCAGGCATGCCATTTAGATTTCTGCATGTCAGATTTTATTAATTAAAGCCACTTATGGTTTGGAAGAGTCAGCTCTCATGCCAAGAACATTCAGAAGCCGGTGGACACTTCTCCGACACCCGACTCGGAAGTCGTAAGTACTAAAGCCATCGTTCATCCTGACTGGCTTCCTGATGACAGGACAGTCCTTCTGCACCTCAGTGTGCCTTGTCTCTCATTGTTACAAAGAAATGGAGAGGCCAATCTTTCATTTCTCCTTGACAGATATCTAAGCAAAGAGAGTTTAAAATGAGGCTAAAGCTAAGAAATGGCACAAGATTAACTATTTCTGCACATCCCTTCCCTGATATTGCCCCCCTTGATTCATGCTTTCAACAGCCAGTGACTGAGTTTCATTTTGGAACAATGCACTTGGTCCTACCAGATAGTCAGTTCTTAGGAGTTTATATTATGCCAGATTCGTGGGACCCCAATAGACCTACAGGAGCCAAATCCGATGCAATCACACAAGAGTCTTTATTGCAAGCTCGAGCCTGGACTCACAACCGTTCCCGACCGTTCCCTGGTCCCAGGGAGTGAGTCCAGGTCCTTTGTTCAATGAGATTTTATAGGTTTGGGGGGGGGATACTCTATGCGTCACAACATCATACAGCAAATCATTCCATACCGTGGGAAAATCAAACAACAACTCTTAACATTGATTAGCACATTCAGTGGCGGGAACAAATTGGATAGGGGTGATTGGCTAGTACAAGAGGGGGATTCGTTTGAACTGATTGGTTTAGGCCATGAGGGGTGTTCGTGCTAAACTACATGGGGTTTCCCAACATGTTATCAACCACCATAAACTACTTGAGGGTCATCTGGCATCCCAGGTATTTTCCCTGTCTCATGCTGATTGGAGGTGGCTAGGGGGTTGCTATGGGTCCTCACCTAGCCTGACTGAGTCAGGGACACCTGGCGCCACAGATCTCTCCTGTTATTTACAGACAAACAACTCAGCAGGGTGCGTATGTGCTTAGGAGTGCTCTGAGGGTTTTTCCAAGGACAAGGGTCACGCCCGCTTCCTTGGGACAGGCCTTGAGGTAGAAGCTGCTGTTATATTTATTTATTTTTAAAAATGGAGTCACATTAGTTTCTCATTTACATCTCCTAAGGAGTTGTCAAGTGAAGGAGCAGAGGGACTAACACCCTCACCTCCAGATGGAAAACCACTGAAATACAGCTCACTTTTCAGAGTTCCCTGAAGGATCCTGCTGAAGACTTAGACAGTCTGAGACCACACCCTGGCTTGGCTTCCTCCCCTTCCCTGTCCAGCTCCTCAACTCCATGCTGGTTCTTCCCTGGAAGCCCTTCTTTAATAAAGCATTTGCACAAAAATCTTCATCTCCAGGACTATTTCTAGAGAGCCTGACCAAACATATACCTAAATCCATTGTTAAAACTCTCTCAGAAGGAGTTATGTCACAGAGTATCATAGTGCATTATCATGGTGCATACCTGTAATCCCAGTGACTCAGGATGCTGAGGCAGGAGGATCTCAAGTTTGAGACCAGGCTCAGCAACTTAGTGATATCCTAAGTAATTTAACAATATACTATCTCAAAATGAAAATTAACAAGAGCTGAGAATGTAGCTCAGTGGTAGAGTGCCCCGGGTTCAATCCCAGTGTCAAAGGGGAAAAAAAGAAGTGACGACATTGTGTCTAATAGGGTCCATCAAGTTTCTAAGTGAAGACATGAACTTTGTCTTTGAAATCTAAAAGAGTGTGGTAGGAAAAAATAATTTAGTACCTGCTGAAGCACCAAGCATCTTCTGAAGACTCATACCTTCACCCCTCACCACTGCCAGTGATTTCCAAATGTTTTCATTAAAAAGAACAATCATTTGATATTTGTACCCATGAAAAGGGTGAGGTTATGCTACATTAGATGTGATGAGCAACCTCTAATGTCAATGATTTGCAATCAAAAATAAACAAAAAAAGGTTTATTTCTGCTGGTTTATTTCTAGGTGGCCCTAGAATCACCCACTAGAATCATCTCACTCTTCTTGCTTATATTTCTCAATAATAACGGGATATGAAGGGAATGCAGCCTCTTGAGATAAGGGGGAGCTGGACAGAAGAGACTGGACTCTGTTCTGGTCCCCCTTAGCAACAGGATGGCCTTTGACCATTTAGGTGAGTGATTCCTAGGGGTCTTTGATGTAAAACCCAGGCAGGGCTGGGTTCTGGGTTCCCCATCAGCAGAGCAAGTGGAGCATGAGCAGATGAGATTCTATCTACTCTGGGAAGCTTTCCCAAGCTTTGAGCAACTAGTTCAGCCTGAATCATAGTCCACTGCTCTTTTGCTGTGCATGTATGAGTAATAATTCTGCTTCACATAAACTTCTTGTATGTGTGGGTGTTCTGTCTTAACAGACCCAAATAAGCTAGTAGTCAGCACACAGTGAACCTGCTTCACAATTTCTCCCTCATGCTACACAGATCACGTGAGTGATTTTGGAGCCCAGTTGCTGAGGTCACACACAGACCCAGGCTGACAAAGACACCATCTTGGCATTTATGTTCACATTCACCATCTCAGGGGTAAGAGAATATTGTGAGAAACACATCATCCCTCAAAGATCCTTCCTGGCAGTGACGTCTATCACTTGGCTCATATTTCATTAGGTGAAGGCAAGTCACATGACCATGAGTTACAGAAAACAATTGGGAAGTGAATTCTCCTACGTGCCTGGAAGCAGGAGAACCCAAATACGTGTGAACATCTCTCACGTTTGCCACATCAACCAGCGTAACCCTGAGAAATTAACTCTTGATCACTTCTAAAACTCAAGCAGCACATATTCAGTGACTTTGAGCTACAAGAATTTCTATGAGATTTATTCATTTAGCAAACATCTGCTAATAGCTTTTCTAAACAAGGTACTATGCTTGGACCTGGGAGGCAGTATGGCATCATGGTTCTGGCTACCTGCTCTGAATCTAGGTTCAAATCCCAGATCTACCACTTCCTGGAAGCACAAACGCATGTAAATCATCATTCTGACTTAGTTTCACTGTGTGAAAAAAAGATGGGAACAGTAATAGAATTTACCTTATGGAATTGAAACAAGCATTCAAAGTGGAACAGATACAAATGATTTAAGAGTATTTGCTATTGTTTCCATTCCAAACATATATGGTACTTGAACTTGAGGAGCTTATTTCAAGTACCAGGTTGTCTTTTCGATTCATATCCATTCGGTTTGAAAGGCACTTGGTTGAAGAACTACTATGGGCTAGAAGTTGGACTGGACATTGTCATACAAGAATAGATAAGAAAGAGTCGCTGCCTTTAGAGAGTGAATAATTTGGTGGGTGAGACAAAAACATAAACAGAGAACTTCAGTATTCCTTCAGTGATAAAATAGAGTCTACAGAAATGCCAAAGAGGGACGTTTATGTAAATGCGAGGGTAAATAGGAAGCATGGTACAGGTGGCCATTTTTTCCTGAGTTGCATTTGCTTTCCTGGGGTGCGTTTGTTTTTCAAGTGTGCAAAGTCCAGTGAAGGAAACTATTAAGAGTGTGAAGAGAGTTTACAGAACGGAGAAAATCTTTACCAGTGATGAGAATCAGGGCCGAGTCCCATTGAACATTTGAGAAACGCTGAGGCAAGAGCAAAAAGTTTCACTTAAAGGATAGAACAGAGGACAGACGGATTCCTCTTCAGAGGCAGAATAGGGCGTCCAAGTTGGAAGTTGGTGCCAGAGGAAGTGGAGGTGTCCTCCTTCTCCTATACACTGTAGGTTTCCTCTGTCTCGTGCCTCCTTTCCCTCTTATCTTGCCTATGTGGCCAGAAGGTGGGAAAGGAGATTTTCAGGGGTACAGACAGGAAGGGAATGGTCCAGAGGGCATCCATTCACTAACAACTCTTTGTAGGGAAGAACAACTCTCTGAAGGCAGGTAACCTAGGCAATGGATTAGAGGAGAGAAAGGGCTCTGGGGGTATTAGCATTTTATTTCCCTTCCTTTGGAACCAGCCCCCATCTTCCTGATCTGACCTGATCGTCCATTACCTACACTGACTGTCCTTTTGCCCCCACCCCCGCCGAGTTCCTCTTCAAACAGAGGATTAACATTCAGAACATAGAAAGAACTGGAAAAACTAAGCACCAAAAAAAAAAAAAAAAAAAGATTAATAATAATAACCCATTCAGAAACAAGAATGCAAATGGACAAAAAATACATGAAAAAATGTCCAGCATCGTTGGTTATGAGGAAAATGCAAATCAAAACCACACTGAGATTTCACCTCACTCTAGTTATAATGGCAATCATCAAGAATACAAATAAATAAATGCTGGTGAGGATGTGGGGGCAAAGAAACACTTTTCCACTGTTGGTGGGATTGTAAATTAGTATAATCACTATGAAAATTAGTATGTAGTTTTCTCAAAAGGAATGGAACCACCAAATAACCCAGTTATATCACTCCTTGGTATTTGTCATAAAGAATAAAAGTCAGCAATATAGCGATATCTGCATACTAGTGTTTTTAGCAGAGCATTTCACAATCACAATAGCCAAGTTATGGAAGCAGGCTAGGTGCCTGTCGACAGAATGAATAAAGAAAACGTGGTATATGAAAGAGAAAGAAAAAGAAACAGAGACAGACCTCAATGGATCAGCGATGCTTAATTAAGCAGCAGAGGGGCGTGTTCCCAACAGGAAAATGGCAACCAGATGCAATAGGTGTCTGAGTTTTATAGGGTTCAGTGAGACTGGTCCTAGCAGAATGTGACGGTTGAGCAGTCAGGGGAACAGTTGTAGATTCGGGGACAAATTGTGAAAGTCCAGAGCCCATAGTTTTCCTTGTCTCCCTGGGACCCATTGTTCTCTCTGGGGGGTTGTGTTTTTCCATTCCCTTCAGGACATGCACACAATGGAGTTTTACTAGGCCATAAAGAAGAACAATAATATACCATTTGCAGGAAAATGGATGAAATTTGAGAGCGTCCTATGAAGCAAAATGAGCCAGATTCAGAAATTCAAGGGTCATATGTTTTCCCGCAGGTGTGAGCACTAGAGAGAAAAGGGGAAAGAAGATGGATTCCATGAAAATAGAAAGGAAACCAGTGAGAAGAGGAGGAGGTTGGGGGGAGAGGGGAAGTTCAGGGAAAGTGAAGGTCCTGGGCAATGATATAGATCAAATTATATTATGTGTACGTGTGAGTGTGTCACACTCAATCTGTGATCATCATGCACCAATAAAAATATTTTAAAATTAAATGAAATAAATGTGTAGAATCAATTATGCTTTATCTCAGCGTTAGTAAAGAAATCTTTCATGTCCTTGAAGTCGCAGAATGCCTCACCGCTACTGTTGGTGTTGGACGGGTGTCTGCTGACAGCAGGAGCCAAGTGCCACGGTCCTGCTGTCCCAGTACTCTGCTCCCTATTGATTCAGGCTCTCTCCCACGTACTAGTCAGCAAAAACTGCCAGTCAAAAATCAAGACTGATAGGCAAAGGGCAGACCACACCTGAAGGCAACTTCTTCTGCTCAGATGAAATATTTGATTCTCCTCTCATTGCAAATTTTGATAGAAAAGAAGTCCCCAAACAGCCATGGCCTTGGTGTCACCGAAGATCTGCAAGAAACCCCACAAAAATCTGTGGCACTGCTGTAGCCAGGAGAAAGAAAGAGGAATTTTTTTTTAAATTTTCTTTCTATGATTCATTTGCTCTTAGGAGCATGAATACTGTGATTCACATGAAAATGAATCTTGGCAGCTTCAAGTTCTTTCCTTTAACCCAGAAAGACTGACTTAGGTTTTCCCAATGACTACAATCAGACATAGAAATTGGAATAAGATCAAAAGACCAGATACCTCAGCATACTTATCCTATTTTCATATTGAAAAGAGAATACACATATAACCTAAACATGAAGCCGGAGGGCCCTGGGTTTTTATTTACAATCCACTTGAAAGAGACGGTTTCTATGGCAGCAGAAAATGGGTGGATCTTTTTTCAAAGGAGGTATTGAATTGGCCAAGACTCACTCACCCCATTAAAAGCCTTTCTCCTTCTTCGATGGTTTGCCAAAACTGATGAATTGGGGGGTGACTTTGCCACCGTGCTTATTGTACAGTGTTTGAGAAGATCCACGGAGAGTGTTTTCGCTTTCTTCGAAGCAGTGTTACTTCCCAAACCCTGTGCCTATGGATTTGTAGGTTTTCATACAGAAGGGAAGGGACAACAGTTAATTACTTCCATTAGATGAAGAAACAGTGGGCGTGTGAGCGACAGAGGGAGGCGGAATCTGCTATTGATGCTTTGAAAGGACACAGTTGAAGAATCCTAGTCAGGAGATCTGCTGATATGCTGATAAAATAAACAGCTACCTAGTTTTTAATTATTCCTTCGATCAAAGGAGGAAACGTTTAATCTATCTCTTCATTCCATGTGGTTTTAGCCTTTAGAGGCTAGAAATGCAAGCTTCTTACTTTTATATGTCAGGAGCCAGCTTCTGTTTCAGCAGACAGGTAGCAATAGTCATTAAGGACTATTACTGGGTGAGGAATGGCAGCTTGGCTCGCCCAATCTCCATTCTAGAATAAAAGCAGCTTTTAAAGAGTGCAAGGAAAAAAAAATAGACATAAAGAAAAGAAGAATCCCAGAAAAATAAATGCAATGGCCAAAAAAAAAAAAAAAAAAAAGTAGAGACTGTGTTTTTTCATTGCCAGTCCTAATTTCTCTCTCCAGAAAAACTCACATGTCACACAATCTAGTGGACGTCTCTGGATTTATCTAGGGCAACTCAAGTTCATGGTCAGACTGGACTCTTCAGCCTTCATGGTGCACCCACTTCTCTTCCTGTACCTACAACTTAAGAAACACTACCATCCACATGCCCATCAAGCCGGAAAGGAAGAAGTCACTTCAGACCTTTCCCTCCTCATCACCAATTCCTACACTCCATCCCCTCTAACACGTCAAAATCTCCATGCCCAAAGTCCCTGCCTCGCTCTATTTCCACCCTCGCAGCATGCTCTTTCTAGGTGAAAATGCAGACATGTTTCAAATCTGCATCAACTTAAAATCCTCAGTGGAGCCCCATAGCTTTTGGAATTGTTTACAACCTAAAGCTGAACAATCATGACCCGCCATGGCCTGGTTGCCATCTCTTCAAACTCACTCCTTGGGCATTCCCTCTGCCCCCCTCTGCATTCTGCATCTCTTCCTTCCACAGTAACAGGTTAACATTTCTCGACTGCTCTGCTCTTTCCCAGCCCCTGCATCCCTAGGAAGCAGCCTGACAGCTGGTACCTGACTAGTCTGTGCTCACCTGTAGTGGAGGGGGCCATTGTCCCAGCATCAAGCATGTTTACATGGCACCAACTGAGAGAGCTGAAAAGTGGAGTCCTGGGGCCTCTGAGATCACAAAAACTATGAACAATGACCATACACACATGGCTTGTTCAGCGGCTGCTCCTCTGACACCTGTCATATTTCATTTTGTAATAGTGAGCTGAATTGAGTGAGGAGCCATCAAATATCCTTGCTAGCAGAATGGCCGTGTGTCTAATGTTTATGGAGCACCTATGTGCTAAGAACTCAGTTCCAATCTCATTTCAGCCTCACAACAACTCCATGGGCCAGTGTTGTAATTCCTATGCCTTGGATGAGAAAAGTGCACTAAAGTATGAGAAGGAAGTAATATTAGTTTTCTCCCTAGAGATCAGCTCACCAGGCCCCAGAGAGAAATTCAACTCTAGACCAATCTTCTTGCCTTCTCTGTCCTCAAATTCTAAAAGTTACAAAACATTGGTTTTTGGAGCGCGCGCGTGTACACACACACACACACACACACACACAGTGCTTCTTGGCAGCCTTATTTGAGAACAAAACTATTAGAAATGACCTAAATATATGTCCATCAAGGACTTATTAATCAACCATTACAAAAAGAAAAAATGAGTCGTATAGTGAAATGTGAAAGCATATTCAAAATACATTTTTTTAAGTTGAAGAAAAGAAAAACAAGTTGCAGTGGAATAAATATATAGTATGTGTTATGGTTTGGGCCTTCAGTGTTCCTCAAAAGTTGATGTGTTGAAGGCTTGGTCCCAGCTGATAATGCTATTGGGGTGGGGGAGGTTGGAACATTTAGGAGGCAAACTTAGTAGAAGGAAAGTTAGGTAATTGAGGTTATGTCCTGTTAGAGTCTGTAAACAAGTCAGGAGGGTGCCTGGCAAAATGCCAGAGGGAGTGGTTTGTGAAGTAACTCCAGCGAGCCATTAAGTGTGGAGATTCCTTATTGGTTGACTGCTGTATCTATTTTATGCTAATTAAGATAAAGCTGTGTGAAATGTATAAATACGGCTCCTGTCCTACAATAAACGGCTCCCACTCCTGCTGTATCAATCTACACAAGTTGTTAGTCACCCCCCGGTTATTTTGCTGCAGTCAGACTGTGGCAATGTCCTTCAAGGGGATACTAGAACCCTGGCCCCTTTCTCTCTCTCTCTCTCTTTTTGCTTCTGCTCACCATGAAGTGAGCAGCTTTGCCATGCCACATGCTCACCACAGATCCATAAACAATGGAACCAGGTGACCATGGACTAAACTTTAAAACCATGAGCCAAAATAAATCTTTTCCCTTTATAAGCTGATTATCTCAGGCATTTTGTCACAGCAACAGAAAGCTAACATTGTATTCTGTCTTTGAGTAAAAGGAGAGAAAAAAAAAAACATGTTGTATTTGCTTGTATATATATTTTAAAAAACTAATAACAATGCATACTTGTAGGACACTGATGAGAACTGGGTGCTTAGGAGACAAGAGTAATGGGAACTTATATTTATGAGTATTTTAAAGTATTTTAAAATGTAAATGTATTATCTATTCAAAAGTTAAATTTTAAAAAAAATCCCCATTTGTCCACTTCTTTACAAAAGTTTAAAGCGCTAATTCACATGTGTCATTTCATTAAATTCTCATAATTCTATAAGCTTGTATTGTTTCCATTTTACAGGTTTAAAAAAAACCTAGATTTTGGAATCATTATGTGATCTGGAATGAGGTTGTATGGTCTGATTGTATCCCCTCAAAATTCGTATGTTGAAATTCCAACCCCCAAGGTGATGATATAAAGGAGGAGGGCCTTTTTGAGGTGATTAGGTCATAAAAGGGAAGTTCTCAGGCATAGGAAGAGTACCCTGACAAAGAGGTCCAAGAGAGACCCTCACCTTTTCATCATGTGAGGACACAGTGGGAAGGCACCATCTATAAACAAGAATACCAAAAGTCCCTCACCAGACATAAAATCTGCTCGTACTTTGATTGGGGGCTTCCCAGCCTCTAGAAATATGAACAAGAGCTTTCCGTTGTTTAGAAGCACTCAGTTTGTGGTATTTTGTTCCAGAAGCCCAAACAAACTACCACAAGAATTACGTGTACCAGGTATGAAGAAGGCCACAACTGGCTGGGGTGTTGGGTCTTCCCATCAGTTCCTTTATCTTCATAGCCCTGGACAATGGCATCAGGCCCAAAGCACAGGAGGGATTTAGTGTATTTCTTTTTGTGAAAGAGCATAAACATTCGTCTCTATAAAGACTCTCCTATTCTTATGTTCTACCATGTAAAGAATGCCAGAAAAGTTATTGTGGAACGTGATGGTCATTATTATCCAGAGTACATGTATGAAGACATGAATTGGTGTGAATATACTGTGTATACAACCAGAGATATGAACAATTGTGCTCTGTATGTGTCATAAGAATTGTAATGCATTCCACTGTCACATATAAATTTAAAAGATCAATTAAAAAAAAGAATGCCAGAAAAATTGAACCTTGATTTTTTAAAAAGTTATTTTGCGTTGTAACGCAAATACTTCCAAGAAACATATACAAGTGTATTGTGTACAGCACTTTGGTTCCAAGTGCCAAAAGTGAACTCTGGTAACTATAGGTAACTGAGGTGGAAGCAGCTTAATAATTGGCAGGATTCAATCAAGAAAAAAAATTTATTCTTTCACTGCTACCCACAAACATCCTCTGTCAAGGCCCCTTCCTGCCCCTGCCCCTGCCCCCTGCAACAATTGGGGACGATCATATAGATTTTCCGTTTTTTTCAGGCACTAGTGAGCAGTGGCATTTTAGACATAAACAGTGTAATCCTATTTGCTGTCATCAAGATTTTCATCTGTCATCCCTACTTGATCTCCTGACCCTACCTGCTGCTCAGCACAGACCCTCAGCTGGTAGACAATGGTAAGGGTCCAGTGAGGTGGGCGTGCTCTGTTCTTCCAGCTTTCTCCATCTTACTTCTGCATACTTCCTCCAGGTCAGCACCGTGAAGAAGGGCAAAAGATAAAGAAGACTTCTAATGATCTCCTACAAGTATCTCTACACAGGCAGATAATGCCCTCTGGCCTGAGCTCTTGGGGCTGCCCCTCAGCAACTGTTTCAACCAGACTTCCCTTAACTCCTGATTTTGCTGACCCAAGCAGACAGCCCTCTTAGGTAGGGCTACCCCAGGATGACCCTAGGCTAGCTTCCCTCCACAAGGTCCAAATGGCCCATTGAAATCATGGTGTGCTGCTTCACACAGCCTGTTCTCCTGACCCTGCTATTAGACACAGCTCCAACCAGCCTCTGTATTTATCTCTTAAACCTAAATTCTGAAAGACATTTGAGGCTCTCCTGATGGCTCTTCTGTGCCTTCAACTCTAGCAGCAGCAAACAGAGGACTTGTGAGGTCCTAGACTTGGACACAGTGAGAGGGGTTTTCTTGTAGTTCACACCCAACTCAGAAAGCAGCAGGTAGAATAAGCACCATATCCACAAAAGCATGTGATCCACAGATCCTTCCCTCCTTCATACCAATATTTTTTTTAAAATGACACCATTAAAAGAATATCACCATCACAACCCCCAATGAGTTGAGGATTCTAGCATTTGAGCAACAACAATGCTGATGTTAAAAAACAGCAAAACAGGCATGATGTGACTCTTGGTGAAAGAACACACCACTCCTCTAGTCTTGTCAAAGGGATCAGAGCTGAATCTGATGGAGCCTCTGCAATTTGCAGGAAGTATAGAGATAAAGGGCATGTTGCATGGTGCCTTCCACATGCAATCCACAGAATCTAGATTGTTGGAAGCTCTACAGGTCCAAGAGTCGAACAGATGAATTTATAAGAAAAATAAAATGATGGAGAGGAACTTGTAAATCAGGCGATTCCAAAGGGCTTTCAAGTTTTTGTATGGGCAAGAGTAAACTATAGTGTCTAGATGCACACTCACTTGGGTGATATAGCCGTAAGAAAACAGTGCAATGGGAGTTCATAACCCACTTGAATCAAATGTATGAAATATGATATGTCAAGAATTATGTAATGTTTTGAACAACCAATAATAAAAGTTAAAAATTAAAAAAAAAAGAAAACAGTGCAAATTCATGGTTACTATAAAGCAAGGCTGTATTTCAAGGAAGGAAGGGATTTGTGTCTGGGACAGCATGCGGAGAGAACTTCCGATGTGGTTTATAAAGTTTTATTTACCTGAGTGGAATTTAAAAAGTATTTGCTTAGCATATTATCCAACTGCATCCATTTACCAGCAAATAGCATAATTTCATTCTTCTTTAAACCTGGGTAATCTTCTATCATATCTATGTGATAGAAGATAAAAAGTTATATATATAACTTTTTCTTTTGGGGGCTCTAGGGAAGAATAGAGTTACCTTATGCCGCAGTCTCTGGCTGGGCACAAATCACGAGTCTCCACACAGCTTGTAGATTCAAATAGCAATTCTTAATTCCCGAACTCACACCGGCCGTCTATAAACACGTTCTGGGGGAATCCACGTTCTCTGCCCAAATCCACACTCTGCCCAAATCCACTACATGGGCTTCTGTCTCCCCAAATATACTGTCTGACCCTAAGAACTCAAGAGGAACTCAGCAGCAGGATACGCCCTATTCTAAAGGGGGAACACCCTAAACACGGATCCGCCCTGGTCCTTGAGCAAGGTCACCTTACTTGCAATGTCCTGCAAAATGTCCTATTTCCATGAGTCCTTCCACTAAAGAAACATGGGGGTACGCTGGCAAGGAAATTGTCATACCTACTTGGCTGATGGCTCCCAGCAACCTTAGATTAGGTAGAGGAGAGTGAATAGAAGGTAGGAGATATGGGTATAAGAAGGATGGTAGAATGAACAGACATCATTACCTTATATACATACATGACTGCATTACCCATGTGATTTTACAACTTGTACAATCAGAAAAATGAGAAATTATACTCCATTTATGTATGCTATATCAAAGTGCATAAATGTATTCAACTGTGATGTTTAACTAATTAGAACAAATAAAAAATATTTAAAAAGTATTTTCTATGTAATAATTCACTAGACTAAAAATTTTAATCTTCTGGAACTTGGTTTTATTTAATAATAAAAATATACCAAAGAAACAGTAGGAAAAAAAGAAAAATTACATAGGAAACAAATCTTTAAAAAAAAAAAAAAAAAAAGTCATCTTCTTATTGTGGTAGACAAAATAACGATCTCCCAAAAGAAGCCCACCTCCTAAATCTCAGGACCTGTGAATACATCAACTTAACATGACAAAAGAAATTTTGCAAGTACAGTTAAGTGAAGGATCTTGCCATGGAGAGATGATGCTGGTTTATCTAGGAGGGAGACGGGAAAGTCAGTGTCAGAGAAGCAGCTGTGATGACAAAAGCAGATGATACAGGCTGCTGGTGTGGAGTCTGGAAGCAGGTGGGAGCTAAGGACAGTAGGTGCCTTCAGACGCTGGAAAGGCATGGATTCTCTCTAGGGCCTCCAGAAGCACCCAGTGAGATTCATGTCAAGCCTCTGACCTCTAGAACTATAAGATCAAAAAAAATCTCTGTTATTTTAAGCCATAAAATTTTTGATCATTGGTTATAGCAGCAACAGGAAACCAAGACAGGCATCTTAATAAAGAAAAGAAGAAACAGAAGGGCTCTACTCACAACACTAGTCGAGTTCTGTGGAAGGTTGGCAAATATCATCTCAACTTTTGTCTTCAAACAAAACTCTTAGATAACAGCAATATTTTGTTTTACCAGGGAAAAGAAAGTCCTTGAAGGGCAGCATCGAAATCTCCAGAGAATCATAGACCAGTTATACAACCAGGCTTGGTTACAGAGAGAATTATAAAATGGCAAAGCTCAAAAAAGCAAGATTCTGCCCTAGTGAGTCCACTAAGTGTCATCGGCTGGAAGAGACAGATGCATGTCTATGTCACCCATGGCCTGAGCCAGATACCTCGAGTCAATAGAAAGAAGACCTAATGGAAGGATATCAAAAACTGAAAAACATTTACTTCCATGTCCATATTAACATCATGTACAAATTTGTTCATGAATTCATCTTAGTCCCTTTCAGGCTGTTGTAGCAATTTAGGGATACCTATAAACAATCAAAATTTATTTCTCACAGTTCAGGAATCTGGGAAATCCAGGATCAAGGCACCAGCAGGCTGGATGTCAAACAAGAGGCTCTTCCTCATAAGATGGCACCATCTCATGTCTTCATGTGGCAGAAATAAGGGCGCTATCCCTCTTTGGGGGCACCCATGAGGTCTCCGGCTTCATGTTCCAATGACCTCTTGGAGGGCCCGTCTCCTAGTTACATTCCCTTGCATGTTAAGATTTCAACATGGGAATTTTAGGGAGACACAAACATTCAGACCACAGCAAAGCTCCTTCCCAAAGCGACCATGGTGGAGACCAACTCCCCCTGCAGACAACGAGGTGCACAGCACCAGGGAGAGGTAGAAAGATTGAGTGAAGGCTTTTCCCAGGAAAGGAGGCCGGAAGTGACCAGAGGGAATGGAGACCAAGAAGGGACACAGGGAAGAGAAGGACAGGTGAGTGGAGGTAGAAGAGGGACAGAAGGTATCTTAGAAGGCACCCCCCCACACACAAACTGCCCTATTCACTGGGGATTAGTAGCTCAGCTTCTGTAGTTTAACTTTTGCAATAATTCAATCCAACAAGGTAGGTTTACATCCATGAAAACAAACAAACAAACAAAAAAGGTGGGTCCTTAATTTATTAATTATATTAATGCAACAAAAATATATGTGACTTCTTCTGTGTCCTCAGCTTAGCTATTAGCTTCCCACTAACTCCTGCAAGTCTCTACTCGAGTCCTAACCCTTCCCATTACCATCTAGAGAAACGAAATGCTGTATTTTAATATTGCTGTAGGCGCAGTTTGACCTTTAAATCGCATTATTTAAATATTAATGACCTAGCAGGGAAGCAGCCTACTGACAGGTGTTATGCAAGTCAGACCAAATAGGATACTAAATCTGTGAGAGGCTTTGAAAGTCCCATTAGAAATAATGAGGAATAGGCAGGTATTTCCACACGTTGTCCAGTACCAGGTTGCTCCACATTCAGTCAGAGTAAATTAACTGAACGTGGTGTTTGAAGGGAAAGAAATCATCATTCTTCCTTCAAACTGCTATTTAATGACTTCCGCAGTGCGCCCCCGCGATGATAGCAGGAAATGGCCTGTTTGCATCTCTGACTTCAAAGTGAATACCGTTGCTTGCAAGGGCTGGATTCCACCCTGACGGACAAGAACCGAAACCTCGCCTCACAAAGGGCCTCAAACTGACCAACTTACCGGCCCACATCTGCCACCTGGCTGACTTGACAGCACCAGGTGCTCCCAAACCACCATATGTAAGGGACACCTCAGGCTGCAGTAGCTTAGAGGGAGGGCATCATCACAGCTCTGCACCCATATGCCCTAGGGTTTCCTCAACCTCAGCACAATTAACATTTGGGGCTGGACAGTTCTTTGTTGTATGGGCTATTCTGTACATTTTAAGCGGTTTTGCAGCATTCTTAGACTCTGTCCATGAGATGCCAGTTCCCAACTGAAATACCCAAAAATGTTTCCAGACATTGTCACTGACTCCTGAAGGCAGAAAAAACAGAGGATCACTGACCCTGGCAAATTTATTTATTATATGCTGCAGTGTCCAAAGGGAGCCAAAATTTCACCTTGATGTTTTTAGGACTTTCCATCTAGGCCTGAGAATAAAATTGACAGAAGACAGATTAACAGAAGTAAAGCATGCGAACTGATTGAACTCCTGCGAGTCTCTCCTCGAGTTTTTATATGGCACAGTGCCTTCCAAAGGAAATGAGGACCCAACAATTAAGTCAGAGATAAATATATATATATACTGAGTAGTAAGTTGTAGAAATGTGACAAGACAGAGGGGCTTGGGTTAGGATAGTTAACTGAGTGGAGAAGAGGCTAGGAGGATAAGGGTTTATCTAACAAGATTTGTTTTACAGATTTCCATCAGTCTCAACTCCCTGATCTTTTTGTCGTTGTTGTTGTTCTAATTAATTATACATGACAGTAGAATGCATTTTGACACATCATACATAATTGGAGTATCACTTCTCATTCTTCTGGTTGCACGTGATGTAGAAGTTACCCAGATCCTGTAATCATATATTCACATAGGGTAATAATGTCCCATTCATTCTACTATTATTCCTACCCTCTTACCACCTCCCCTCCCTTCACTCTCTTCTGTCTAATCCAAAGTACCTCTATTCTTCCCTAGTGCCCACTTATTGTGAATTAGCATCTGCATATCAGAGAAAACATTCAACCTTTGGTTCTTTGTCATTGGTTTATTTCACTTCACATGATATTATCCACTTCTGTCCTTTTCCCAGCAAATGCCATAATTTCATTCTTCATTGAGGCTGAGTAATATTTCATTGTGTGTGTGTGTGTATGTGTATCACAATTTCTTTATCCATTCATGTGTTGAAGGGCACCTAAGTTGGTTCCATACTTTAGCTATTATGAGTTGAGTTGCTACAAACATTGATGTGGTTGTGTCACTGTAATATGCTGATTTTAATTCCTTTGGGTATAAACCTAGGAGTGGGATAACTGGGTCAAATGGTGCTTCCTTTCCAAATTTCCTGAGGAATCTCCATACTGTTTTCCACAGTGGTTGCACCAATTTTCAGTCCCACCAGCAATGTATGAGTATACCTTTTTCTCCACATTTTCACCAACATTTATTGCTGCTTGTATTCTTATAATTGCCATTCTTACCGGAGTGAGATGGAAGCTCAGTGTAGTTTCGATTTGCATTTCTCTTATTGCTAGAGATGTTGAACATTTTTTCATATATTTGTTGATCAATTGTATTTCTTCTTCTTTGAAGTGTCTGTTCAGTTCCTTAGCCCATTTATTGATTGGCAATTCCCCATTCTTGACACTAACATTATTTACTCTTTTCCTGGAGAAGGAGGACATCTTTCACACGAGAATTTGGTCACCTGCTTTTTAGAAACATAATAAAGGTGAAAATGATCTTCTTACAACTGGTATTTTTCAATTCCCTTTAACTCAAAATAGTCACTATGCCAGAGTGGCATATCTTGTAATTATTTTTTTTAATTTTTCATTATAGGGCTGGGGATGTGGCTCAAGCGGTAGCGTGCTCGCCTGGCATGCGCGTGTCACTGGGTTCGATCCTCAGCACCACATACAAATAGAGATGTCGTGTCCGCCGAAAACTAAAAAATAAATATTAAAAAAATCTCTCTCTCTCTCTCTCTCTCTCTCTCTCTCTCTCTCAAAAAATAAAAAATTAAAATTAAAATAAAAAATTTTTTCATTATAATTACACATAATAGAGGGATTCATTGTGACATATTCATACATGCACACAACATAACTTGACCAGTTTCACTCCCTAATACCTTCCCTTTCCTTCTACTACTCCCTCCCTCTGATCCCCTTCCTCTACTCTTCTGGTCTCACTTCTAATTTCATGAGATCCCAGACTGCCATTTTTTTTCCTATTTTTCTGTCTAGTTTTCACATATGAGGGAAAATATATGACTCTTGACTTTCTGAATCTGACTTATTTCACTTAACACGATGATCTCAAGTTTCATCCATTTTCTTGCAGAGTATGATAGTTTTAATTTCTTCTGTATCCTCATGTAGCTTTACAGCTGCTCAAAGCCCTTACTTCAAAATCCAACAGCCTGGACAACTCACCTGCTGATTAAGGTTGACATATTCTTCGTGGTAATGTGGGCCAGAAAAGCAAAATAAAGTTGTGGTATAATGTAAGAGGCCAGGAAATAATTCTGGTTCAGTCCCCTGTGAGTGAACTAAGGGAAGGACTCCATAAATCCTCAGGGCATGTTTTCTCTAGCCATGCTGGATCTTATGTACCATAGTTTTAACACCCAGTCTAGAAATAATATTTATTGATCATAGGGCACCACTCTATGAGCCATGGTACAGACCGTTGAACTGTCATATTCTTATGTTTGAAGTGCTTTGAGTTATTTTGTAATCTTTGTAATTGTGACAGGGTGCTAATAATATGACTTAAAATTAAAAGCTATGCAATGGTCCTATCCTTCAGAAGTGTTTTTCTGAGAAATAACAATAAGCCCAAGAGGAGCTAAAGAGTTGCTGTGAAAAGTGGCAAGCGGAGATTGACTTCAACCTACAAACCAATCAGCAACTGAGGATGTGAGTATCTGCATTGGCACTGGGGTACCCCACAGGACATTATGGCATTGATACTGCCTCCTCATGCAAAATAATTATAATAATATTAACAGCAACAACTTCTTAAGAGTTTACAATCAAGATCCAGTTTACAATTGTTGGATAACTTCAAGCTGATTTTATGTGAGTTTCATCAAACCTCTGGTACCCTTGATGAATGAAAATTTATGTGACTCTCTTGTAACATGTTAGAATGCAGCATATCACAGTGGGACCTCCAGTCAACGGATATCTTTATGTGCTATTTGGCATAATCCAGGCCTTAAGATATCTCAGTGGTTCTCAAAGCGTAGCCCTCAGTCCAAAGCACCAGCCGTATCCAGAAGCTTATTAGAAACAAAGATTTTGAGGTCCTACCAGAGACTTCCTGAATCAGAGACTCTGGGAGGAAGCAAGCAATCTCTGTTTAACAAGCCCACTGGTTTGAAATTGAAGCCAACAAAACTCCAGTGTTTTATAGTGTTAATTTTCTTTCTATCACAGTTTGGATGTTGACTGTCTCTCAAAGGCCCCTGTGTTAAAATTTGGTCCTCAGGGTGGCACTACTGGGAGGTGGTAGAATCTTTTAAGAGGAGGGGCAGTGGGAGGTCATTGAGGGTGTGCTGTTGAATGGAATTGTGGGATCTTGGTCTCTTCCCTCTTTTTCTCTTTGCTTGGTGAGTCATTTTACTCCACCACATTCTCCTTCCATGATGTGCTGACTTGCCACAGGCCCAAAAGCAATGAAACCAACTGATCATAGACTGGAGTCTCCCAAACTATAAGACAAAAGAAACCTTTCCCTTAGCAAATTGATTATCTCAGGCATTTTGTTATAGTGATAAAAAACTGACTAACACAATTTCCTATTACCCAATTTAACTCAATGCTCTTTCCATGTCTATTGCTAACATTATTAACAATGTAGTTTGTAGCTAGATTTAGAAAAACAACAATGTGTAATCAGCAGAATCCTAGACTCCCTTTCTTTCTCAAAAACCCTGAAATACGTAAGATTCTGGCTGACGCCCACCCAACCTGAGAAATTCAGAATAATGAGCATCTTGGCACCTTTCTCTTTATCCCTCGTACATATGCAATTATTAGAGAACATATGTTGTTTAATCAAAAGATAACATTACACTGGGTGATGTTCATGAGCACTGGCAAATATTTTACTTACAAGCTGCCATAGTTAATTATCTGGAAAAATACAATATTCACATTTGGCCAAATTCCGTGTACTTCCTACCCCTGCACATCTCTTTCGCAAACAGCAGTTTCTGTTGGGTATCCCACTGCTCATCCAAACCAAGCTGCTGAAACATGAATCCCACAAGTTAAAACAAAAATGTCTATTTCTAGTCGACATCACATTGCCATGAACTAATAAAGACTATGAGGCCGCAGTATGTAAAGGGAGGCTGACAGATTCTAACAGACAGCCATATAGGAATGCTGGTTTGGCAGCAAAGGTAAACACCCCAGCAAGAACCTGAGGTTCAGTACAGGTGGGCTCTGCAGTCAAACTGCAGTGTCAAACTCTAGCTCTGCCCTCTAGTTCCCTCTTGTAAAATGTAGATAATGACTCCTCATTGAGTTGTTGAGGATTACATGAGATAATCCACAATAAAGCTCTTAGTTTAGAGCCTGGCATGTAAGAAGTGCTCAGTCCATTTTAGCTGTTTCATTTTATTTCTTTATTGTCACCAAACCTTGTCTGGAGTATCTACAATCTCATCATTAGAGATCTATATGACTGAGCATGGGAGGCTCCCTCCCTCTCTAAGAACATGTCTAAACCCTTATCAGGTCTCCTAACAATGATGCTGTTAAAATAAGGCACTGAACTTATTAAGGGTTAATACTTTAAGAGTTAATACTTTAAGGGTTATTAAGGGGATGCTGTTAAAATAAGGCACTGAACTTATTAAGGGTTAATACTTTAAGAGTTAATACTTTAAGGGTTATTAAGGGTTAATACTTTAAGGGTTATTAAGGGTTAAGAGAATCTCACTTCATGTGTAAATGTTGTGTAAGGTCATAAAAACATTGAGACTTCCTCAAAATATGAAGAGATGTCATTTTTATACAATTGCATTTGTGAAATTTCTTGAGATCTTGGCTGCTTGGGACACTGCATGTGTGATTGTGACCCATCACTGTTTTTGAGCAATCTTATCAAAAGAGTTTGTCTGTTTTTCAGATGCCTGAAGTTGTAAAGCCAGGGTTCACACAATTACCAACGATAGGGATATGGATGTATGTTCACACAATTTGCTTTATTAGTTCTTACGAGTAGAGTTTGTCTGCTCATTACCATTACACCCATGTAGTTATCACTAGCATACCTGGGTGTTTATGCTTGCAATAATATGCATATTATCATTGCCTATTTTACTGTGCAGAAATCTATGAAGGGTTCTGTCATGATTTTGAATGTTCAAATAAATCCCCTTTTTAAAGTATAAATAAGTGTCCTTGAAAGAATTTTAATTTTTATTTTCAGGATTTTGATCTTTAAAAATTTCAGACTTAAGGAATTTTGATTTTTTCAGGATTTCAATATTTGGCGTTCAATATTATATTTTTTGGAATTACAGCCTACAAACACCCAGATAATTTGCCACCATAGACTGGCACCCAATATCCATGCTATGCTGCTGGTCTACAAATATGAAAATATTAACTTGAGCAAAAAAAAAAATGGTACTGTGATTGAATGTAAGGGTGCTTAACCACTGAACAACAGCTCCATTCCTCTTTATTTTATTTTATTTTTTTTTTTATTTTGAGGCAAGGTCTCACTAAGTTTCTTGGGGCCTCACGAAATTGCTGAGACTGGCTTTGAACTGAAGATACTCCTGCCTCAGCCTCTCAAGCTGCTGGGATTACAGGCATGCACCACAGTGCCCAGCTTTAGCAAATATTTATTAATTAGGTGAATGTGAATGCCTAAAACACAACATACCTGGGAGAGGTAAAATGAGACATCAACACCTGAGCAGAAAATCTTAACACTAACATCTGAGAACCATGGACTTGGAAAAGAGGAAGCATGATTCAAAAATAAATGGACAGTGGTCTACACCAATTTTGTTGTGTTGTGCATGAAAAAATAGAGTTTTAGGGTATATTAGGAGAAGCAAAGGATTCCAAAGCATACTGAGTTGAACAAGTTAACTGAAATCTCTGAGCCTGAGTATCTTCATTTGTAAATCAAATTTAAGAAAACCTATCTCACAGGCTTGCTGTGAATATCTAATATAATGTACACACAGTAGCCACTCCACTGATGTTGCACACCCCCCAGGGGGGAAAAAATTCTTCCCAAAGAAGGTGACCTAGAATGTGGTGCCACATTGTTGATGAGGTGGACATGGAGTGTCTAATTCCAACATGAACATAACATCGGCTTGCAAAGAAGCAAAAGGAACCAAGACTGCATTTTCCTCAGGGCCAGGCTTCTGGAGCAATTCATTATCTGGATTAATGCGCCCCAAGGGCTAAATTCATGGAAAAAGTGTATCTCACTTTCTCAAACCCAACTGAAAGAAAGGATGTTTTTCTAGAAAAGTAAAGAACTGAATGATGTTATTTGGGGGGTGAATGACTGGAACGGGAAGAATTGTTCTCTAGCCTTCCATGGACATAAGACATAACTCTTCAGCAGTAAAGATTGTCAACAGGAACTTCTCCATAGAAGCCATGAAAATCTATGTCAAGATAGTGGTCTGTTTATGTGCTAGTATAATGGATAGTAGGCCCTGGCAGAAATACGTCTTGTTCTGTACTTTAGATACCAAAACCATGACTATTAAAAAAAAAAATCAGGTAAAAACCACCTAATCAAGGCACCTGAATGTAGTCAGATATAGAATGTCTAGATATCTTCATTGATAAAGATACTAAAAGGCTATAATAGAATTTATATAATGTATGGTCCAATATTTTGGCAAGACAAATACAATTTACTCTAACATGAATATCTAATGGATCACAAAGAAGAATGGCTTCTGAAATCCTTCTTCATTTCATTCAAATCAAGGAGCTAATAATAATATTATTGTTATATTCTAATCATTAACTATTTGCCAAATTATTTATAAAACCAGTATGTCTAATGGAAAAGTTCTGGTGTGGACTATATTTTTCTGGGTTCTGGGTCCTTTTGTGGACCCTAAATTGACCAGTCCACACATTCTGTGTAAAGGCTGACTTCTTGCTTTAGATTCTATGAGAGGAATCATGGGGCACTCTGAGAATTTGTTTTGACCTTTTCAAAATAACCAACTCACATTTCATACACCTGCAAATGTTTGGAAGCAAACTTCCCTTACTTATCTGAGGAGTTGTTGCATAATATTGCATCTTTCTGTCTCTACAAATGACCTGAACAAATTTCTCCTTAGAAGGTGTGTTATATTTGAGGAGTCAGCTTTTCTAAAGGCGGTGGTGATACCATGGGTACTTTCTGTTTGGAACCATCATATTGGTACTCCAGAGCAAGTACCACAATCATTCCAATGTTGTGTCATCTAACATCCCCTCCCTCCTATTCAGAACAGAATCTCAGCAGGTGTCTAAGTCATCACTTTATGCTCACTACTCTGTTTTACATACCCACCAAGGACCAGTGAGTTGTCAGACAGCTTTTACAAAGCCACTCTCACAACTAGAACAGTGTTGTTCCAGGAGAGGCAAACTAAAAAAAATGGAAGCCAACACTCCAGATCTTCATTTGGAAATAAATCCTTCATGCAAGTACTCACATACACATCAGTGAAAAAAAAACTATATAAAAGAACATGCATATATTATTATGTACCCCAAATACTATGCTAGGAGAGATCTGAGCAAAGAATTAACTAGATCAATAATGGAGGGTTCATGGCAAATGCAATCTATAAAAAGGAATTGAAGAACAGGCATTGGAAGAGAGGATTTAGAAGAAAAATAAAGACCAGAAAAAAATGTGGATGCTTGGAGCTGATAAGGTAGATGGTAACATGGTTCTCATTCCATCATTCAGCAAGTTGATAGGGAGACGCAATTACTCTCACTATATCAAAATAACTTCGGCCAAACAAATGCTTAGAGTTTAACCTTCCCCTTAAGAGGGCTCACCTGTTGCTATGAATCTCTCTGGTAAGCAGAAATGAACATTCAGCAATCTCCAAATGGTTGGTCCACCTGTTCCAAACTAACTGGACCTAATTCGTGTTTTATCTCATCCAGCTTCATGAGCAGAAGCTTCAGGATTATAGACCATGCCTTTGCATTATCACAGGCTTGCTCAACTTTTAATGTACATCAAGATATATGAGGTTTAGGAGTAACAACATGGAGTACTAGAAAAGTCAGAAGTTAGGGACTTTCTCTCAATTTGATCAGGGACTGAATAGTTCATTATTGGCAGGTCACTTGATTTCTATAGACCTAGATTTTCTCACTAGGGAGAGAAGAATTCAGTCAGATCAATATTGATAAACTACAGCCCATGGGTTAACCACCTATTTTATTAGAACATGACCATGCTCATTTTTTTGCATATTGTGTATAGCTGGTTTCTTCATATATGGTACAGTTGAATCATTACAATAATGACTATCTGGCACAAAAGGCCTAAAATATTTATGATCTATCCCTTTAAGAAATAGTTTGCTAATATCTGAACTAGATGATCTATTTGTTTCCTTCCAGGTAATAAACTATGATTCTGAAAAGCCAAAACGCATATTAATAAGTAAGGCCAGGATTCGTAATAGTTGCAAATTACAGATAACTTGATCCATCCAATTAAAGTTTAAAAAAAAGGATTTAAAGTCTATAGGTAAATTTTTATTAACTTGGGACCTGTTTCAGAGCCTAAACATTATTGCCAGGAATGATCTCTGAACTCTCCTTGCTCTTCTATAGCTTCATACTCAAGATTCAGTTTATATTCCCGTTGATATAATATTTAATACCCAAGAAGAGAGAGAATCCACTTCCCATAATACCACACCCATAATCCCTATGTAGGACTTTATTAACCTCAACAAACCTGACTTGGGTCCTGGGTCTATTCCTGAGTGAATCACCAAGCTAGGAATGGAACACATGGATAGACTAGCTCACATCATGTGACACACCCTGGAACATAGCTTAAAATGAGGATCACAGCAATTTTTTGAGGGGGTACTGAGTATTGAACTCAGGGGTACTTGTCAATGAGCCACATCCCCAGCCCTATTTTGTATTTTATTTAGAGACAGGGTCTCACTGAGTTGCTTAGTGCTTCATTTTTTGCTGAGGCTGGCTTTGAACTTGCGATTCTGCTGTCTCAACCTCCTTAGCCACCGTGCCTGGCCAATCAGGGCACTTTTGACATGTGAAAAAACATTTATGCTGAGCATAAAAGACACACATTTTTTATAATTGCATAATAATTTTTCAGGCTAGTAGAAAGTTTCTTTGAAACTTTGGGAATTACAAATAATGAACACTGAATGGTCATTGAGAAAAAAATATCTGAATCAGGATTGCTAAAGAAAGTAAAGAATATGGAAAGTTAAAATGATATTTGAGACCACATGCTAAAATTTAAAGTTCATAATGACTTTTCTATGAGAGCCAATGGTAGGCCAATGATATGGTAAATATTTCTTATTATTTTAAGTTCAGCAGAGATTTGCAAGCAAGTTTAGTGAAGGAACTAAAAACTGCATGGTAAATTCATCTCCTTCACACCTTTCTTCTCAACCTCATTTGATGCAACTTGAAAGACCGTGGGCTTCTATATAACTCTCTTCTGTAGGAAGAGCATAGTAGTTTGCACACTGTGATTAGTTACTGATTTGTTGGTGGTCAGTATTTTGTTCCCGAATGTCTGTTAAGCCCATCTGTTAGTTCAGTGGTTTTCAAACTTGAGGGTACTTCAAAATCCCCTTGGAGGTGTTAAATCACAAACTATTGGGCCTCACCCCACCCTAGAGTTTAATTCAATAGGTCAGGGGTACAATTTGAGAATTTGCATCTCTAGCAAGTACCTAGATAGCACTGTTAGTCCAAGAACAACACTTAGACAGCCACCATAATAGATGCATTTTAGAGCAAAAGAAGTCTACTTAGCTCAGTTGCATAAGACCTGGGGTGCAGGGAAACATGAGTAATCAAGACAGAACACCGACCAAACTAAAGTTGATTGTAGAGTTTCTGCCTTCTACAGAAGGGGCCAGATGGAGAGTCATAAACTACATCAGTGATGAACAAAATCTCTCTACTGCTCCTTTTCCCTTTCTGCAGACACCAGGGAGAGGGAGGAAGGCAGAGGCCATGGCTATGGCCCGATGAGCTGCGAACACCTTTGTGAGACTTGAGATGCACAGAGATGTGGCAGTGAGCAGAGTACTGTGGGCTTTTTATTGTTTTTATTATTCCCCAGTGGGAAGTGGATGGGAGCAGAGAGAGGATAAGAAAGAAACAAGATAAGAAGGAACCAGAAAAAGGAGTGAGAAATGCCAAGTGATAGGGTGGGAAGCTGGAGTATGAGGTGGTAAAAAGGGTGAAGAGGTTATAACTTACCTGCGTCTTCATATCAATCCCTTCTATCTTCCTAAATCTACACTAGAGTTAATACTATGGGTTGAATTGTGACCACTCACCCAACTAATGTAATCCCTCGTACTTTAGAATGTGGCTATAGTTGGAAACAGCATCTTTACAGAAGTAATTAAGGTCAAGTGAGGTTTTTCAGTGGTCCTTATGCAACATGACTGGTGACCTTATGATAACAAGACACAGACACACACAGAAGACCATGTGAAGGCACAGGGAAAAGATAAACCCTCTACAAGCCAAAGAGAGAGCTCTCAGGAGAAACCAACCCTGCTGACACATTCATCTTGGGCTTCCAGCCTCTGAAACTAAGAAAATAAATTCCTATTGTTCCTTTGGCATGGCAGGCTGAGCAGATTAATATAGTCAGTTATCACACGAGGGCCTTCGGATGAGGGTCCAGAGAAGAGGCTGTGGAGCAAGAAAAGGGCTGACGTGGCAGCCCCTCCGTAAACTGAATCACCCCAGGAGAACAGAGGCCTGGCACCAAAGGCAGCCAGCTGTTATATAACCTCCCCACTCCAACCAGGGTCAGGCCACGTTTCGATGTGGTTCTGATTTGTATTTCCCTGATGATTAGCAATGATTCACATTTTTTTTTATACACTTGGACATCTGGACATCTTCTTTTAAGCAATATCTATTCGGATTGTCTTGTATCCCATGGATATATGACATTATTATAGCTCGATTGTAAATAATCATAAAATAAAAATGAATTTAAAATTATTCTAATTAAATATTTTTAAATTAATTTATCTATTTATTTTAATTAGGTATATATGAGAGCAGAATGCGTTTTGATTCATTGTACACCACTGCAGCACAATTTTTCATTTCTCTGGTTGGACATGATTTAGCGTCACACCATATGTGCAGTCACATATGTGCAGTTCCATAAAAATGTAAGCCACCCTGCCCAGAATCCCTAGAGAGGCAAGTAGTGAGATGATAGTCCCTGTAACTTGTGGATGGGATCAGAACTAGTTTCATTTAAATCTTAGTGGTCAGGGAATCTCAGGTAAATACAGAAGTGCTCTGAGCACTTTGAAGGAGTGAGGAAAGCTCAGCTCTCTAGGTTAAGAACCTCCAAGCAGCTTTCAGTGTGGCCATGAGTTCCCCCTTCTGTAGCACAGATGGCCAGAGAAACAAGAGAGTGATTGGATGTGAACACTTCCAGCATCGTTCAGATTATGGCTCGTGACTAAGAGGCTGAGAGTGGCCATGCTTCAAGAAGGACTATCATTTAACACCTTCCCAGTATGACTCACGAGCTCTAGGGAGGGGATTGCAAAAGGACAGAGCAAAACACTGGGGAAAGAATATTAATTGATTGGCAGTGATTAAAAAGGAACACATAATTTGTATGGGTTTTCAGTTCCAACTTACACGATAACCTTTTTTCTCCTCCACAATAAAACTCACAAACAACAGAGACATCTGTTTATTGGTCTCCTGTCACCCATTCGCATTCATTAGGCATCTGAGTGGGGGTGGCAAGAACTTCTAATTATTCTGTAACTAAAACCCTCCCGATTCCAGTTCCCCTGTTCCACCCAGAGGGGGCCCCTTACTGAGCTGTAACCAAAACCAGTCTCCTTGGGTGGTGTTCGAGTACTAAGGATACACCCCATTTGCAGATAGAATCATCCTGGTGGTGAAAGAGAAGCCAAGACATCTGGAAAATATCCTCTGATGTCTATCCCTGTCCCCTGCCAAGTGTGCAAGTTAAGACGGCTGGAAAGGGAGCCCTAGGGGAAGGCTTTTATGCTTGGAACCTTAGGATGTCCCATCCCTAAGATGAGAGGGCAGAAAAAGGGATTTTTATAACATGCCACAAAGTACAATAAAGTCCTATCAGATACCCACTTAAAGAGAACATTACCTTTTCTTGGATGGTTGCTGTCATTTCTTCCCACTCCCGAGAGGCTGTTTCAGTGAAATTTCCTACTATCCTATCTTAATGTCAAATTACTGAGGCAATAAGTCCACAAGAGGACTACGGGGAGTCATGTGACTGAGCAGAAAACTTGAGAAGAAAAGCACTCAATTGTATATTAAAGGAGTAAGAGTCTGGGACTTCAGTACTCAACACTACTGCCACTTTATTTTCTTTCAAAAGTCTTAAAACATTTTTATTTAACTTCTGCCTAAGGACATAAGGTATTGGTAGCAGATTCCAGTAGCAAACATACTTAAAAACAGGGTTGCAATAGTCTCCTTGTCCCTTCCAGACTCTAGAGCTTTGTAGGGAACCCCCACCTCCTCCTAGTGACCCTTGGCCACTTTCTCTAACATAATCCCAGCTGAAATTGAAGAATAATGCTGATCCCCAGAATATACAGTTTCTACATGCACAGCTAGAGGCACTCCATTCAACTCAAGCAGGAGGTGTGACTTAGAAGATGCTAATGAAATCCCTTACCCAACTAGACAATGAGGAAATAGTGCAATAAAAAGATCATGGTATTCAGAACCACACCAGCACGGATCTCAGTTCTGACCCTCATGGATGACAGCTGGAGACCCTGGGTCAGTTCAATTTCCACCCCCTTAAAATGGAAATCATTACATGTAATTGATAGTGTCTATGCTTAGTAAGTACTCAGTAAATAGTAGATTTTTTTTTCCCTTATTTTTGTCATTGCTCCTACTGTTGCTATTAAAATAGAACAGAAGGAAGGACAGAATTCCACTGGAGAAATTGCATTCTTGGAAATAAAAAGAACACATTCATGCACAAAGGAAAGAAGCCCTGCCTGGTCTCTGTCAGGCTCAGTTATCCCACTCTGCCCTCAGGACTTAAAATACATCCTAAGATAATCCTGAAAAGGTAGAAAAGATTTTCAAAGTCAGCCTAGGCTGAAAATTCCCCAGTCAGATAAAAAAGGATAATGAACCAATTAAAGACTATGAAGACCAAACATACTCACAGACCAATCAGAAACTCCCTCTAATTGAATACTCACCAATCAGAGACTACCTCAAGACTTCCTCTTTTTTTATTCTAAAACCTTTCAAGGCCTTTCAAATCCCTGCTGAAAACAAAGTGACAGCGGATGGCTTCTTTCCAAGCTGCAGGCTTATAAATATACAGGCTTTGCTAATTTGGTCTCAGACTTGTTTTTTTGTCTTTGAAAGTAAGATAACCTATTAATTCACCATAAGTCATTAATGCATCACCTGGATTTGTAACCAGAATGCAGGTTGAGAAGGGATGTTGCTGGAATCATCCTTGGGTAGGGTTAGGAGTATGGCAGAGAAGAGAACACGAGGTTCCTCCTGTAAGAAGAGGAACCTGGGGCAGCCAGCATGCACCAGAGGGCTGCTGGACCCCAGTAGTAAAAATGTGGATGAAAAAGAATAATAAAGGGTGTTTTTGAAAGAAAATGAAAAGATGCTGAAGACAGATTTTTGTCCAAGTCACACTTGCTTCCAGTGACTGGCACAAGAGACCTGCTTTGGAAATATTGTGATTCTGAGCTAAACACATCATCTGTTCTCAGATATAGAGAAGATATACAGTTGCTCAGCTGGACGTGGATACAAGAAATCTCACATTGCTTTATTCATATGTCAGATGATGTGGTGAGACACTTAGGCACAGGTGTTTGTACAGAGTCCTAGGGAAGAGGGAATGGCTTCCAGGATCCAGGAACTTTGAGGATGCCCTGACATCCCTTTTGGTCCCTGCTAAGATGCTCAGTGTCAAAGTGGCAAGACCTGTTTAGAAAAAGGAATGTTCTCTGACATATGTCAACCTGGGTCTCTCAGAGATCTCCTGCCAAGGTTTCCAAGTAGGTTCCTTCTCCCTTGGCTCGGTGAAGCTACCATTCCACCTGGGTACTGGGGACAGTTCAGGCTTGGGTCTCATTCTCGCGGAGCTCACCCTGCCTCCCCTATCCCTTCCTGGTAATGGAGAAGGCCTCTCCAGTTTCTTGGGGGAGAAAGTAGCCAAGCCAGTGCTGCCTCCTCACCTCCCATTAGAAGCCCCTCTCTCTATAGTCTCCATGATCTTCCACCTCCTGATCACACCTGGGTAGGGCCCTATAAACACTTGCCAGCCTTCATCTATTCATGCAAGGAAAATGCTTCAGTCTCAAGCTTCCTAAAACAGTTTATCTGGGCCATCTGTGCAAATGAGAAAAAAAAAAAATGTACCCCTTCCTCAAGACACATCACTGCCCTCTGTCAGGAAATTTTCATGTTTTTTTAAAACATCCCGCCATCTCCCAGAATTGCTTTGAAAATAAGTGCGTAAAGCCAGAATGTATATAAGGGAGATGATTCCTGACTTTCGATGGAGCTGTGTCCCAATGTATCCATTGTGAGTTGAAAAATACCACAAGTCAAAGATGCCTGTAGTACATCTACCCTACCAAACATCCTAGCTCAGCAACACGGTACGTTGCAGAGTATCAGTTCACGCTCCTCATGATAGAAGGACTAACTGGAAGCTGAGGCTCATGGCTGTACCCAAAATAATTAAAAGGTGTCATTCTGTAAGGCAAGTGTGCTGGCACATACCTACGATGCCAGCTACTCAGGAGGCTGAGGCAGGATGATAGGAAGCTGGAAGCCAGCTAAGCAACGTAGTGAGACCCTGTTTCTAAGTAGGATGGAAATATAGCTCAGTGGTAGAGCACTTGCCTAGCATGTGCAAGGCCCTGGATGGAATCCTCAGTACCACCCCCCCCAAAAAAAAATCATTCTGCATAGTACTAGCTCAGGAAAAACTTCAAAATTCAAAATTTGAAGTACAGTGTTTCTACTGAGTGCATATTACTTTTGCACCATTGTAAAGTAGAAAACATGGTAAGTGAAACTATCATAACTTAGGGTCCACCTTTATAACACAGCCCTTTGAGAGGAGTCACCCTTTTTGCATTTGCACAACCTGAGCACCTTGTGTGCCTCGCTTTACACCTGCACACGGAGGCTCTGAAAACAGAGGGCAAACACCAAAAAGGAAGGTACAAAATAAAACCTAGTCCAACAGGTAAAGACACTCACTATTCTAATCTGTTCCCAAAATGCACGCACCCTCATGGCTTTCCCACATTGATGGTTCCAAATTTGAATTATACATCCAACAGTCTTCAATAAGACATATTTATGTAGAACACAGACCACAGGCCCACAGTGTGAAAATGAAAAATAATTAAAGCCCTCTTCTTTAATCTTTAAAAGTATCCAGGATCTTGCCTTATGGTAAAGGGGGAAAAAAAAAACCTGAAGCCAGTCATCAACCTACAAATGCCAACTTTCTACTGAAGCCAGGGACAAGCTGCCTTTATGGCCCAATGACAAGGAAAACACTCAATACATTGTGCTCAGACAATCGCTCCTACATTAGGAATCAACAGAGCTCGAAAGCCACCGCATTTGGCTTCATTCACTGAGTGATCTTTGGCAGAGGGTTAAGGAGACACACTCTGGACTGGGATGATAAAAAGATCATTTAAATGCCTAGAGGGGGTGGGAGTAAAGCCAAGGTACATGCAAAGGCACCAGCTTCTGCAGAGCTAGAAAAAGAAATCGAGGGAAACAGGAAAGAAGACAGGACAACACATCTGTGTGTGTCAATGAACTGAGACCAACTAGGAAACTCTTTCAGTAGATGTTCCGGGGTAACAATCTACCTGGATGAGGCAGAGTTTACAGTATTGGTGCCATCCTTACTGCAACATGCCTCTCCTGAGCCGGGGCACAGCTCACTCAACATAGCCCTCAAGGGCCCCTTCAGAACAGGACGGCCATGCACGGTTGCCACATGCTTTCTCCACCCCATAACTCTCTAGGTTTATTCTGCAGTGTGTCAACCTTGCTATTCTGCAGTGCCACTCTGTTCTTCAGCCTTGACCCGTGGCCTACTTCTTCAGGTATAGCTTTGCTTCCTCTAGACACTCACCCTCATAATCCATGACAACTTTACTGCCCCCTCCCCAATTCTAGGACCCTCGTTGTTCCCTAGGTCATACTCAAGTCCTGACCCAGCCCAACCTGGAATTGGGCAGCTCTAGGCACATGGCTGAAAACACACCCTTCCAAAATCCTTTTGATGCTTTAGTCTCAAAGACTTGTAGGTGGACCTCAACTTATGCTAAATTTTACTGTGTAGGAAGCAAAGTTTCTTTTTTTTTCTTTCTTTTTCTTTATTATTTTTTTTTAACAGGAAATTTTTATTTCATCTCACAGTTTCAGAGGTTCAGTCCACGATCAGCCAACTGCATAGCTCTGGGCTGAAGGTGAGACAGAAAATCATAACGGAAGGGCATGGCTCAGGAAAACTTCTCAGTTCATGACAGCAGGAAGCAGAGAGAGCGTGGGGAGGAAAGTTTCAATAGCATTTTAGCAAAAAAAAGATCGCAAATTCTGAAGCGGGCCCATTGAGACAGAAGAAATGGTTCTAATGGAAAAACAGTAATGCAGTCAGCACCCCATATGGAATGAGTCATCTTCTAGACCCTGGTCCCCACCTATTTTTAAATAATGTCAAAAAGTAACAACTCGTTTACCAAAATAACATCGCCCTGCCAGCTCAAGGCGCTTTAGCTTTTAGCATTTATACCTTCCCTAATGGAATTAGACAAAGGGTCAGGAGGCTGGATCAGTCAGGATACAGAGTGCACTACAGCGGAGTCAGGACTTGAATGGTCTCTATGACGCCAGACCTAGTGTCTTAGTCATTATGTCTACTGCCTCTACTTTACTTAAGGAAGTCAAGAAAGGGGGGTCCAGTGGGAGGGGAAGAATGTGTCAACATATCCAACTTTAAAGGATCTAAATCCAAGGGATAGCAAAGTTCAGAAGTGATGTTGTGCTGTTTACCACTGGTTAATTGAGATAGTGATGGTGGGGGGGCTTAACTCCGAAGCAAAGAGGGGGCCTGGCTTGAAAAAGACAGTGAACTTTTTGAGAAAAGAAAAAATAAAAGAAGGGGTGAGAAGGAGAGAGAGAAAGAAAGAAAGAAAAAGAGAGAAGGAAGGGAAGGGGACAGAAAAGAAGTTTGGTTTGCTGTGTAACGCCATTTGAAATTTTTTCCACGTAAGTAGCATAAATATCCACCGCTTGCTAGCAAACTCTGAAACAGCTTAGCCATTGTTCATAGCTGAACACAATTTTCTTAATGTTAATACGAATAATAAAAATGGTCATGTTGGGCCAGTTCTAAAAGGGGTCACATCATGAGGTTCCCTTCTTGCTGATCAATTAACATGGGCACACTAGACTTGCCTTTGGACACACAGAACACCCACTTCCTTTGGAGCAAACTCCAGGGCTTGCATCTTTTTTTTTTAATATTTTTTTTTAGTTGTAGTTGGACACAATACCTTTATTTTACTTATTTACTTTTATGTGGTGCTGTGGATCGAACCCAGGGCCTCACATGTGCTAGGCAAGTGCTCTACCACTGAGCTATAACCCCAGCCCCTTGCATCTTTCTTAATGCCTTGCTTTCCTTGTCCTAAACTCTCAGAAACTTCCTAGGGCAACTGAGGAAAAATAAAAATGAATTCCACTAGGTTGTTAGTAGGTGTCAACTAACAACCCAAAATATCCTAAGAAAACTCACTCCTCAAGACAACAAGAGAGTCTGCATGACAATCAAGTATCATGGACAGCACTAGGTTAAATAAGCATAAACAACTTACTCAAGAACATCTCCAACCTTCACTGTACAGATTTATAGTAAGCAATAGGGTACAGTTAATGTCATGTTCCCATGTCCGCTAGGCTTCCCCACCCAATAATAACTTTTTTTTTGGGGGGGGGGCAGTGTTACACAAAATATATTTGAGAATCCCTGACTTGAGCAGTTCTCCTTCCTAAACAGCTTGCATTTCCTGCAACACCCCCCACACACTGCAGGAGACTCCTATGGTAAAAATTTCAGACAATGGGGCAAGAAATAAGGAAGGAAATGATGCTTCCAAAGCCAAGAGGTCAGAATCTAGACTCTCACCCTTCAGCAGCTGCCTGAAGCACTCGTGGGTGTGGAGCTGATCCTTTTTCTGCCATCCCTGTAGACACCTCTTTGGAATAAGTGCTTATTACTCCAAGGACATATGATAAAAAGCCTTTATCTCCATCAACAATAGGAAGTCTACATTTCTAATATTATTAGCAAGAAATAAGGACAAGAAGAAACTGGGGTTTTAAATACCTTCTTTAAATCAACCAAATGCAACAAAACCACACTGTGGGTAGGAAACAAAAGGCATTTAGAAAGCAGTATGTCCCACCTTCCTGGAACACGCAACAGGGAAAGGATTAAGTTAAAAACCAAAATATGTATAAAGAACTAAATGTTTCTTGTCCCACACAGACCCTCATGGAACCACCGTGTACTACCTTGGGAGTGTCTTCCCTGGAGGACAGTGGTCCTGCTACCCCAGAAAAACCTGGCTGTTCTGCAAGAATCTGCGGTCACTGCCTGCCTTTCCCTTTACTGCTTGCTCTCAGGCAAAATTCCTATTGATTTACCAAAGAATCTTCCACACAAGGTGTTCTTCCACACGAAGAACAACTTCAGGAGGAGAACGGCCACAAGAGAATTAAGCCCCAGTATATTCCAGGAATTGAAAAAATTCCTCTTTGTGTTCATCAGGGATGAGATTACAAATGATACCAATGATGTGAGTTCCCCCACAATTTTCACCCCAGGGAAGGCATTAAGTGAACAGGAAGAATTCTGTAAGTAGCGGTGCACCAGAAAAGGGATTCTCTCAACCAAAGTCTCCCCTCTTCTCTCCTGGGCCTCCACTGTCCTCTAGTGTACTCTCAACTTCTATGAGATTAACTGCTTTAGACTCTACTTATGAGTGAATGTGTAAGTCAATTTTTTTCATCACGGTGACCAAAATATCCAACAGGAACAACTTAGAAAAGGGAAAGTTTATTTTGACTCATGTTTCCAGAAGTTTAGTCCATGGGGTTGAGTCCATTGTCTGGGCCCAAGTGAGGCAGAACATCATGGTGGAGGAGTGTGGTGGAGAAGCACAGCTCCATTCATGGAAGTCAGAAAGCAGAGAGAAAGGGAAAGGGAAGGGACCACAGGGAAGAAGAACCATTTTAGTGCACACCCCAGTGACACACTTCCTCCAGCCATGCCCCACCAGCCTACAGCTACCACTCAGTGCATTCAAAGTAGGATGGGTTGATTAGGTGACAGATCTCACAATCCAATCGTTTCACCTCTGACGATTCCTACATTCACAGGAGCTTTGGAGGAATATCTCATACCTGAGATATGAGATGAGACAATGAGATCATACAGTGTTTGTCTTTCTGAACTTATTTCCCTTAACATAATGTTCTCCAGGTCCATATGAGTCGATCAAAAAAATAAATTTAAAAAAAAATCTATCAATAAGACATTTCAAGTGGGTGTCTAACCATGACAAACCCAGGCTAATGCTGAAGCTGACCACAAAGGCAGGATCCCAATTATAAGAACATGAAGAAAGAGGGGTATTTGTTTGTTTATTTTTAGTGAAACCTGTCAATTCTTATCATAATTGAGTGTAACCCTCAAAAGAACTGGATTCAGGTGAGATGGGTGACTCCCCTAATTTAACACAGCCAAGAGGGCAGAGCCAGCCTTTGAGAAGGTTCATCCCCTGCCCCCATGACCTTTCTGCCATTGACCCCTGTTCTCCCAGACCCAGAATCATCACTTGGAGTAGTCACATCTACATGGACTCTCTTAGTACAATCTCCATATAAACAACAACAAAACAAAACAAAAAATTCTTAACTTTCACAGATGGGGACCAAGTCCCATTGGGCCATCGCCTACAATCCTGTCCTCTGCAGAGATAACCACTATTACATTTGTTACCTCTCTCTCCAGAACCTGTCCTTGCATTTACACTTATATATGTACTACCCATAAAGATACACAGTACTGCTTTATGGTAGTAACCTTCACATAAATGGTACTATATATTACTCCACAGCTCACTGTTTTGATTCAACAACACATCAAGAGACCTTTCTCTGATAGAATATCCAGAGCTACCTCATTCATTTTTACCACAGCAACATGTTCAATCGTGTGGCTGTGCTGTAACTTACGCAAACATCTCCCTATGGTCAAGTATTCAAGTTATGACCGTATTATTATTATTTTTTTCATGAATCAGCCTTACTGTGACATGTGGTATGACCCCGGCACACTTAAAGATCTGAGATAGGACAGACCTCAGAGAGTTATCCACAAAAGCATCCCAGACCAGAAATATGCTGAGGCCCTGAAATTTCTGTCTGAAGATGCTTGATCCTTCTTCCCCTGTGGTCACAAATCAAATATGTTGGAAACTGAGAAGTTACTGCTAAACAAAATGTTGACAGTCTTCCAGGGTGTAGAGGAGACTGCAAATGGAAATACACTTCATAGTGGAATCAGATCCCCCTGGTACAGCCAAAGCTATTAGTCCTTGAAGGATGAATACTTCATGCAAACAAAACAAAATCTAACTTGATAGGTTAATGTTGATAAAGGGTGGGAACTCCAGCTCTACAAATTATAGAAAGAGGATTTAAAACACAGTCAATGTTATACATGTCATATGTTTATATTTTTAAACAAAATAAGAAAACAGATTAGTTCTGTCTGATCCATAAAGGTACAAAGAGATGTTAGCTAAAGGAATCCTACTAATATGAACAAATGGAATACACCATACTAGGAAAGAAAATGAATTTTATACACAATCTTTACCAACTCAGTTAATACTGGATTGTGGAAAACTCCAAAGATTATTTTTTTTTAGTCTTGCCAGCTTTCCATCGGCTGTACCTGGGGGACTCCTATTCATTCTGCCCAGCATCAGCTCCTGCAGGACAACCCCTTTCCCCAAAACCAATTTCCTTCAATGCCAGCATATAGGTGCATACATAGCTTCCCATCATAGCATTTCTTGTTTGTTGTTCAAATTAACTATGTGTAAGTTCTTTCAGAGGAAATACTGTGGCTTATATATTTTGTTTTCCCCAACACATTATCTGGCATATAGCAGGTTTTCAGTAAACAGTTATTGACCTGAATATGTATAAGGAAAGAGAGAATCCTCCTCATTTAATAATCTTCAAAGGTCTACAGAACCAACAAGCAGAGAAAGCAGTGAGTCACTAATTCAGTTCCATTGGTGCATCCGGCAACTCCTGAATCCACTGACTCTATGAGAAAGAAAAGCTTTTCCTTTCCTCTTAAATTCATTTCCTAGAATCCCTAGTATCTAAAATTTTGTGTTAAGAATTTCCAGTTCAAAAAACAATTGATTTTAGAATCAAAAAATTCAACACAAAGGTTTATAATTAACTGGAGCAGTGAGATCTAATCCAGCACTCTTGCCTCTTCTCCTGTTTGCTTCCTTTTGACAAACAAAAGCCCTCAGGTCCACTCTTGGAGATTCTGTTGTGCCTACTGGGGGTGAGGAAGTGCCCTGTGCTTATTTCTTGGCCTTTTCCTGGGCTGTGCTGAAGGTCACGAGATTAGAAACCATTTTCGGGGTTTTCATTACAAAAGTTCAGACTGCAGTTGTCTTTATCAACTGTTTATTTATGTCTGTTTCTCCACCTAGAAAAATGAGAATAATAAACATATCCTCCCTATCTAATCCAAAATGTTAGATCCTATCCTTCCTCTAACTCCGCCCAAGCCACAGCTCCCCTGTGAGGTTTCTAGGCTGCTCCTGTGCACACTCTCCTTGAGGAAAGCATTGAGCCCTGCTGCTGCTGCAGCAAACTGCTTTCTAAAAAACGACCACAGCAGTATCTCTGGTCCCATTTGCTGTTACAGTGCCTTGCCATTGCCCTCACCAAGAGGTGGAAGAACCTTTTGATCTCAAGGAGCCTTTGTGACAGCTTCCCTGAGCATAGTGTGTGAAAGACACGCTGCACAAGGTCTGAGGCTCTGTTACAAAACGTGATAACTCAGCTGATGCTTTGTGCCCTCTTTAGAAATTCAGGCTTTAGAGTCCTGGGCCACCATGTGAGAACTCCACAGACCACGAAGCCACCAAGCACAAAAGATTCTGCGGGGAAACCAAATACGATATCCAAAGTTTCCCAAGTGCCCCAGCTGCTCCAGCACCCAACCATGGGCACTTTTTTCCAGCACAGGTACCAGGCATGAGTGAATGCACTTCACCGTGACCCTGGCCACCTCCTGAGGCTGACCTCAGAGGGACCTTGATCCAGGACTGCTCCTGAATTCTTGGCTCATAGGAACCATTAGAGACAATAGATGGCTATTGTCATTTGAAGCCATGAAGTTTGGGAATTAGATTAAACAATTAATGTCTGGAACTCCCTTCTCTGAAAAACCTCCAGATCTATCACTACTACCCAAACCTATAGCTTCATAATAATGGTGTGATTATCTGTTGCCATCTCACTTGATAAGAGAGCCCTCTACATCTAGAGCCACATATACCATGCTACCCAGTTCTAGTATGGAGCCTAGAGTCTACAAGATGTTATAGGATCACAAAAATCGGTGAATGTAAAAATATTTTAATAATATTTTAAGTAAAAATTTCTTTTTTATATATCTTTGTTTATTGATTTATTTTAGGATTGAACCAGTGCCTCACACATGCTAGGCAAGTGCTCTGCACTGAGCTACAGCCCAAGCTCCAGTAAGAATTTCCTTAGATGATATCTCCTATCTACCTTAAACTTGTGGTCTATTTAGAGGTGCTTACAATCACAGACATTTTCTTGATGATGAATTCAGTAACTTTCATTCATTCTACTCTGACCCAGTTAAATGAGGCTACATTTGCTTGATTACTTATCTCTATCCCCATTATTTATAAGTGCTGTGAGAGCTAAGGCTATACTTATTATGTTTAGCACTTATCCTCACAGTCTAGCACAGTCTAGCCTTACAAATTTATTTGTTAGAGGGGAAAAGAGAAGGAGAAAAGAAAAGTATATCAAAATTCAACACAGACCTACCTTCCAGAGTCTATTCATAATCTATCAGGCAGAGTGACGCAGTTGCATATCATTCAGAATTCATCATGCTTCTGCTCAGAACCTTCCAAAGACCCCCAACCCTGTCTACAGAGTAAAACTTAAAAGCCCTTCCTGGTTTGGCCTCCCCTTCCCTCCTCTCAGCTCCTACTGCACTCCCGCTCACTAGATGTTCTACAATTACCCTGACCACTTGTTTATTCTTATACGGGCCACCCTTCCACTGACTTAAACCAAAGGAGATCCTGCTAAGCTGGCTGCAAGATGTAGTCAGTCCCAGGTTTTCTCAGGAGGGTGATGATGTCAGTCAGCCAACTTCAATGCCTGTTAACAGTTTCCTCTTACAGAAAGCTGCCGCAGCTCCAAGTCTTCTCCCCTCCTGTAACAGTATCAGAAAAGAAAGCAAAGAAGATATTTACAAAAGAGGCCTCTTTCCAAGGACCTACTTCTTGTTATGGCGGGAAAACTTTTCCAAAGAGCACCAGCAAAACTCCCCTTATATATTATAGGACAGATCATATCTACTGGCAAAGAGCATAGCCATCACCATCAATCTCCTGCCACCAGGCACCTTATAGAAACAACGCAGCGGACGTTCTGGGAACAAGGAGGAATGGGGCAGCCAGGACCCTCCTAGACACATTGACAGGACACTAGCTTGAAGAAGGGGAGCCCAAAAACCAATGCAGATGGTTCCCCAACTTACAATGATTCAACTTCATGATTTTTCCAACTTTACAGTGGTGCAAAAGTGACATACATTCAGTAGAAACGTCACTTTGAATTTAGAATCTGGATCATTTTCCAAGATAGTGATGCGTGTTAAGAACCCCTGTCTTGATGCTGGGCAGCAGAAGCAAGCCACAGCTTCCACTCAGCCATGGGATCGAGAGGGGAAATAACCCACACGCCACAGCACTCCGTGTTGCTGAGGTCTGAAGTTCAGTAGGTGAGGTGCATTCAGTCTGTTTTCAACTTAGCTATTTCCAGCATACATTGGGTTCATCGGGTCATGCATGACCCCATTGTGTGTCAATGAGCACCTGTACTTTCTCTGTGATTACCCTCAAGACATTGTAAGTAACCCCCCAACCCTGTGCTGGAACACAGAAGCTTCATCTGCAAAATGAAGAGTTTGGGCTAGACACTGCCTTCCAGCTTGAACATGCCCTTACTCTGTGGATTTCTCTGTGTCATGGTAAAGATATGAGTCTTCCTACATGCCATTCCTTGTAAATGTATACATCTCCTCAAATGATGGCAACCCAGGATGTCCTTGATCATCTATTTTAAGAGGAGAAGGGGAATATTTTAACAAGAACATTTTGTACTATTCATTCCCTGCTGGTTCTTGAGAATAAAGGGTTTTTTCCTACCATTACTGACATTTAAAAAACAGCCATTCAGATTCAGTAATTAGGTCTCAAAATCGTTCCCGCATAAAACTTACTTCTCAACCCTTACTCTACTGAGGAAGTTCAAAGGACTCTCTCATATCTGTCTCGCTAACAGCAATTCCTAACTGTTGTTTTATTACTCAATTTAAAAAACAGAGAATGAAAATGATGCTATCTTTGACACCAGCACCTCTGGTATTACCAGAACATAGCACTGAAATTTTTACATGACCATATTAGTAAGGCTGGTTCCCTGCTCTTTGAAGGTCATTGCCGCTGAGAAGCTGGAAAACAAATCGTGAGCTCCAAAACATCTGTGGAAAGCAAAAAGAATATCAGTCTACCTGTGGAAGATGAGAATGAAAAAATAGTGACAATCAAACCATTTGTTTTTTTCTCTTGGCATACCTAGTATGGAGCACAGTGCTTACCACGTGCTAGTGCTCAAAGAATAGGTACCGCATGAATCAGCAGATGAATGGATCAATTGCTTTGTCAGAAAGCTCCATTTAGATGTATCTTAGAATCTGCACAAATCAGCCATCCTACTTTCTCACTCCCTCTGCCTTTAGCGATGACTCACCTTGACTATTATCATTCATCAGCCATCTTCTTTGATGCTCATGTTCCTGCAACAGTAATTGGAAAAATGCTCAGAGGTAGTAAGACATAATTCTAATTCGGTCCTCCGCTTCTACACACCTAGTATTCTCTCTCCTCACCTCCCTGCAGAAGTAGAATGGGTATCAGCTCAGCAAATCTCCCTTTCAGCACCTCAGTTTCCGTAAGCTGAGTCAACTTCACCCCCAGCCATGATCTGTTAAAGCCTTTTTTTCCAAACTTAATTGGAGATGTAACATACACACACTGTAATTATCTGCCAGGAAGTGTAACATTACACATCTTCTGATGTTTGTCAAAAACTCAGTTAGGGGGCTGGGGGTCATAGCTCAGTGGCAGAGTGCTTGCCTCACATATGTGAGGCACTGGGTTCGATCCTCAGCACCACATAAAAATAAATAGAATAAAGGCATTGTGTCCATCCTCAACTAAAAATACTTTTTTAAAAAAATCAATTAAGAGGAGAAAAAAAAGTTTGAATGGGTGCATAAATCTTTTCCTTCCTTTCATCCAGATACCTTAATGTCCATTCCCCGATTACACTATATCAACAGAAATTTGTCAGATAAGACTATCTTTTCACCCTTTCTCCCTTCTTCACTCTTCTTTCATGTAATATTTCACTGCTGTGGGCTGTTGGGGTCACACTTATCGGTCCACCCAGGAAGAAGAGACACCCTAATGGAACCCCATGTATCTGGGATGAGATGGGTGAAGACACTGCTATTATATAGTGTTCTCATCAGGAGACTCCCAAAAAGGAATGTTTAAAAATCAATTGGAATT
The DNA here is from genome assembly GCF_048772815.1 of Callospermophilus lateralis. Classification (NCBI taxonomy): domain Eukaryota; kingdom Metazoa; phylum Chordata; class Mammalia; order Rodentia; family Sciuridae; genus Callospermophilus; species Callospermophilus lateralis. The sequence goes on along the minus strand of NC_135313.1, from coordinate 103,430,781 downwards.
GGGGGCTGGAGTTGTGGTTCAATGGTAGAGTGCTTGCCTGGCATGTGTGAGGCCCTGGGTTTGATTTTCAGCACCACATATAAATAAATAAAATAAAAGATCCATTGACAACTAAAAAATATGAATTGGAATTATACATCTCTTTAGAATGGATTATGTTTTATTTTAAATTTCCTGAACTCTGAGTAGTAAAATCAATCAAACATCCCTTTTTGTTCTGTTTCTAGAATACATACAAAGCAACTCAAGTCCTGCATATTATAAAAGTGACAGATTATATGTATGGTCTGCATTTTTGTATTGACTTTATTCCTGGCTCCTTTTTATATCTCTACCAGTAATTTTCTTTCATATCCTCTTTTACTTGTATTTATGATGTTTGGAAAAAAAATGAATGCATCATTATGCAGGATTTAAATCCTTTCTGGACAAAGGAAAGGCACAAATTCATTAATCTGTTCAGGCCAATTAAAATGAAAGTCAATCTTAATCAAATTTTAAAATGCATTTTTAATATGGTCCTCTTCCCCAAACCACAGTAACACAAACAAGAAGCTCTGATGATTTTTTCCCAAAAAGTAACAACCAGCAAATTCTCAACCCATGATGGTTTTAAGAACTGTGGGCAAGGCTGTGCTTTAAAACCAAGTAGAGGGACAGCCAATGGCAGAAAGCAATAAATGACTGATTATTGGCCCAGAACCGGGAGGATGAGAACAGAAGGTCACATTGTGTATTTAGTAGTCTTACCAAAGACCAGCCTCATAAAATAATGAGAAAGCTAGGAAAGACTCTGAAAGTGTGACTATAGGAATACTGGTAGCACAAAATTTCAGATAGGCAAGACTAACTGCATGGGACACCCATCACAGTACTATACAAACTTGACCTCCCCTTTGTTTGATTGGATCATGCAATTGTCACTGTGTAGGTTGTAAATCTTTGACTTTGCCCAGAGTGAAAAAAGTTTAAGGTTGAAAATGAAAAATCAAAAGAGTTAATATCATGTTAGTTGCCATAAACGCAAGGATATCCTATAATTTTTTTAAAGGCTAAAATTTCAAATTCTTGAGGCTGAATATTAGAGGTGGAGGGAAAATCTGCACAGACACAATTCAATTTTTGCATTACATGTTTCTAAAATAACATTGCCTGTTCTTATAAAGTGTTCCTATAAAATTTTATATATATATCCTCATGAACAGCATTGAAAATAAAAACCAAGTCCTGAAAAATTCCAATGGCACCTTCCATTCTGATCTCATTTCAAATCAAAATATGTATCTTCTTTATGCACAAAATGATACATATACCTATGAATAAAAGCCCCGAGCTGGGCATTTTAAAATGAGTTATCTAACCTCTGAAAGCAAATAAGATCATTTGTTTTCACATCTCTTCACTCCTAGCAATTATCTGACTGAATTTTAACCTGACTCTGAACAGGGAGGAGCATCTATTTGCCCTGAACGAATATTGCAACAATCCATATGCATGTTTTCTTCCTGTCTAAAAGCCCATCTCTGAATAAGATTTCTTATTAATTTTCTCAAGCAGATTTCCACCATCAGACATGCCGGTCGTGCATCACAAATGACCCACGTTTTAGTAGTTATTGGTCATTATGTAAGTAAAGAGAGGAACATCTCCTTCTGTGTGACTCGATGATTTAATAATTATTAATGAGACATTATGCCTTTGTACATTTCTGACAGATGATTAAGTGCACTATAAATGTTTAACATCACTCTCTGAGGTCTGGAAATGCGATGCCAGACGCCTACTCATGCTTCACACAATCAAAAAAAGACAAATTAGATTATGGCAATATGGCAGCATTATTGATTTTTTTTTAATATTTACAAACTGCAGGTATAATGTAATAAGAGAAAAAGCATGTATGATGATGGCAAGTCTATTTACCTAAAAGTTTTTCCTTTGTGCTCATTTGGAAGCAATTTATCTTGTAGGGTATAGTGTTGGAAAATTCCTGAATTGATTCAATTCCCAACCTAGTTTCCTTCCTACAGGTTCCAGATAGTAGGAGGAGCCTCATTTACTGCCTTAGACTAACGCCCATTTTTATCAACTTTTGGACACAGAAACTTTATCCCAGAGATTGTTTACGTGTCAGAATCACTTAGAATTAAAAAAAGAAGAAGAAGAAGAAAGAAAGAAAGAAAGAAATGCAGATTACTTGGCTTCTCCCAACCCAATTAAATCAGAATCTCTTGAGGTGGTCACAGACATTGATTTTTTTTATTTTTAACTTCAAAATTCTTCTAAAATAGAACCAAGGTTGAGGTACTTCTGGTTTATACCATCTACTGTGCCAGATTTAAAACATGGCCTCAAAGTTATACAGCATACCTCCCATTAGGAAATAGGGTATATTTATCCTGCATACCCTTTCCCTAGAATCTGGACTTCATGACAGCCTGGCCAGAAGACTAAGACAAAAATGAAGATGTGAAAATTTCTGAATCCAGACCTTAATAACTGGCAGCTTCCACTTCCTTACTGACTCTCAAGATCTCACTCTCAGAAAATAGCTACCATGTTGTGAGGAAGCCCAAACCACCTGTGGAGAGACCTGTATGGAGAGGAACTGAGGCCCACATTCTGGCTGAGCTCCCAGAATTGCCAGCCAAGTGAATGCATCCCTTTGGAAGTAGATTCTCCAGCCACCAATAAAGCTGATCTGCTGACATCGCATAGGACAGAAACATGCTGTACCTGCGAAATTCTGTCCGGACTGTAGATTCATGGGTGAAATAAATAATCACTGTTATTTAAAACCATTAAACTATGTGGCAGTTTGTCAAGCAATAAATAGTTGGAATATCTCCTCACCCAAATGGAGCAATGAAAGGGATTTACTCTTTTAAAACCTGAATTATAAGCATTTATAGGTTAGGTGCCTATTATGGTTTTTATGAGGGGTCCCCCAAAAACTCAAGTGTGAGACAATGTAAGAAAGTTCAGAGGTAAAATGGTTGGATTATGAGAGCCTTGATCTAACCAGTTAATCCACATAAATCAATTAACTGGGTGGTAACCATAAGCAGGTAGGCTGTGGCTAAAGAAGGGGGGTCCCCTGGGGTTGTGCCTTTGAGGCTTACATTTTGTCCTTGTTGAGCAGAGCCCTCTCTCTGCTTCCTAATTGTCATGTCCTAAGTTTCTTCCCTCCTCCATACCCTTCCTCCACGATGTGCTGTCTTTTCTTGGGTCTAGAGCAATGGAGCTAGCCATCCATGGACTGAGACTTCTGAAACCATGAGAGCCAAATAAACTTTTCCTCCTTTATTTTGTTCTTGTCAGTTCTTTTGGTCACAGTGACCAAAAAAAAAAAAAAAAAAAAAAAAAAAAAAAAAAAAAAAAAAAAACTGACTAAAACAGTGCCACAAAACAAACATATTTTCTATATTCTCTTTGTCCAAAACAATGAAACTCCTCTCTGTTCTTAACTTGCAATAGCTCCTCCTTGAAGCCTTTCCAATCTGTGTTAAATCTCTGTGATTTTTCTGATTGTCTAAGGCCTTATTTATAACATGAACTAGCCCCTCGAGCACATGGAATTATAAACTTAAAAAAGTTGAACACTAATTTATATTTGGAAGATAGTTGGATTAAAGGCAATCACAGTCTTTGAAGAGCCAAATTCTGGAAAAAGAGAATAAAGGCTCAGATGGCATTGATAGAAAATCAGAGAATGAGTAAGGAATGCAATGGTGGGTGGAGAAATTTTAGGGTGAATGTAGGTGGGGGAGAGTTGGTTACATTGTGTAGAACCAAGCATTGTCATTGGGACTTAAAATGTTTATTAGTATGATCAGGATACTTTGACAGAGGGTCTAGCAAGGGCTCTCCTCCTGGTTTGCAGATGTCCACCTTCTTGCTGAATCCTCACATGACCTTTCCTCTGTACAAGAGAGATTGAGAAAGAGAGGTGTGTCCAATGCTCTTTCTCTTCTAAAGACAACAGTTCTATTGGATTAGGCCCTCACCTTTATGACAGCCTTTAACTTAATTAATTATTCCACAGCATCTGTAGGTTCCTCACTGTGTACTCAACCAGCCACAGATGGAAAATATTTAGGGAAAAAAGAAAAGGTTGCCTCTGTACTGAGCACATACAGAGACTTTTTGCCTAGTAATTATTCCCTAACCCACAAAGTATAACATGTGCTTACCTGACAATTTCATGGTGTTCAGTAGTAAAAGTCCTCTAGAGTTGATTTAAAGTACACAGGAGGATAGGTGTAGGTTATAGGCAAACACCATTTTATATAAGGAACTTGAACATTCATGGACTTGGGTATCCATAGGGATCCTAGAACTGGCCCCCAGAAGATACCAAGGCAGGACTGTATTTCCTTGAAGTCTCTCTCCAGGTATAGTAACCTTGGAGGTTAGGGCTTCAACATACGAATTTTGGAGGAAGAAGTAAATTGGGGGGGGGGGTGCAGACAAGGGGTGGGGTGCATCTGATTAACAGAGAGATTCCAGAAGGAATTATACCTTTCTTACATGCCCCAAGGTAGGGGAATTTTGCCATTATTTTACTAAAGGTTGGGAAATAGGGATTTAGGATAAGGAGAGAGAGGTATGAAATCTTGAAACCTCAAGTGATTGAGATGCAGAAAATACAGTTGTAAACCTTGGGCCCATGCCCTTGTAAAATGAGGGAAACACCTAGCATAGAAAAACTGATGCCAAATTGTACAGCTCCACCCTGGATCCACCTCCAGTCTAGCCCGATACAACTCTTCTATAAACATTGGACCCTCAGCCCAAGTTAGGGCTGCTTCTCACTCTTAACACAGCCCACATTCTCCCTTGAATATGTATCTACCACCAGAAATAAACCTCTGCTTATGCCTTAGTCTGGCTCATGCTGAAATTCTTTTCCATCATGTGTACAAAGAACCCCACTGGTGAGTTGAATTTCCCCCTCTCCTCCTGGAAATCCCTTGGACACCTCTCTGGAGACATCTCTTTATTCATAACAATGATAACTATTTATTGATCAAATACCAAGGGCTTGACACCTTACATCCTTCCATCTGCTTCTCAAGACAACTTTATGGAACAAGCTACACATCGTCACCCTTCTTTACCTCTGAGAAAGTAGAACATAGAAAGATCGAGAGTTTATCTATGATCCCATAGCAGACAGGTTGCTGATCTGGGTCTGTGAGCTTCAAAACCCCTGCTTGCCATGCTCAACTAGGCTACCTATGTCTTTCAATCTTCTATTCCTTTCTCCCTTCAAGATTTATTAACTGAGAACCCACTATGATTCAGTCTCTTATAAGATCCCAAGAATGCAAACTGGAGCCGACCCTTGTCAAAGAACAAAATTATCTGACTATTGCTCCGACACCTATTTAGGCTTTGAAGATTTTATTTGAGGTACCACTGCAATGAGTTTTCCAGTGGGGAAGATAGATTTTGCTGAACTCTGGATACAATAAGGACAAGTGAGCATTTGTTACCAGGGAGGAGGGTAGGGGGGAGTCATTGGATAGACAATTACTAAAGGAAAACATCAAGGCCAGGGAGACTTGGATGCTAAGCCATTGAGAGTGGGCGGTGAGGAATTTGACCAGATATCAATAGTGAGAGTTTGGCTAAATTAATCCAACAGGATTCTTGCTAAAACCGGACTGAGTGGTCCAAGGACAGAGCCTAAGGTTGAGAAGAGGATTAAAAGAAGCCTGACTCAAATTTGGCAAAAGAGAGAATCTTTACAAGAGCATATGGTAAACGAAGTGAGAGATGCCCGCCAGCAGTTGCAAGTTCTATGGCATAAGCTATGGCTTCCTTGCCATGCAAATAAATAGACTCCCCCCAGTTCTCAAAAATAGGTCTTTGTGTGTGTGTGTGTACTCTGGTTTTGAAAGAAGCAAAGAAAAGTGAAAGAGTTGCTTTGGATGCTGTTGTTGAAGGGATGATGTGTTGTAAGGCTGTGTTGCATAGAGCACTGGGAACACCTGGAAACAGTCCAACCACGTGTGGGGTTCTGCTTCTATCAGGCACTCAATAACTTCAAAAAAGCAAATACGTCCTGACCCAGCCTTAGTTGAGCAGGTGCTCCCTATAGGCTTCCTGCATGGGTTCCCACAAAGCAAATCAAACAGGCATTTCTTCATGAGACGGGCTTTGTTTTTCTTTTCATCTGTTTCTTTGGTGCCACTAATCAAATTCCTGATTGTGCTCAGCCAAGCCTAAAACAGAATGCTTCAATTTTTGTTTTTAAAAGCTGTATTCCTTTGAAGTGCAAAAAAAAAATTCCGCATCTAAATTGATCGAAAAACTTCAAGAACTCAGGCAGAATTGATGGCCACAGTTTATCCCCAGTTCCCATTGCAGACCTGGAGATTCTGCTGAGTTGATTGTAAATGACTCAATGCATACTGAAATTGCTTCCAGAGAACAGAGGCATGTGGATATACTCTAGGATGGTTTAAGCATTGTCCTGTGTTTAAACAGAATTTTAAAGATTTTTAAAGCGGACTGTTCTATCCATCTGGAATAAAAGAAAGGGCAAGTCCATAATTACATAATAGAAATATGGCACCCTCTTGCTGTGGAGAGGCTGCTACTGACATCCTCAGGGAGGGAGTCCCCGGAGGTTCCTATTATTTATGCATCACCTTCCCCGTTTTCTCTTCAGTTCATTCTATACTCTCAGACTGTTGCTGATGTCCTAGGTCAGAGACTGTCCCTGCAGGTCCAACAAATCAGGTCCAGCCACTCACTCCAAAATACCAAACAGGCAAGAAAGGACCTTTAATCAGTGTAGCTATACCGAGAAGATAAGGGAACCTATGTCATTATCCCTGTGATCAGGGAGCTGACATGTCTTTGAGGTTTTATAGAAAGGGGGATAAGGACAAGGGTTCAGGGATTGCATAGGTGGAAGGTTTGCATAGCTGCCAAAGCAGGTGACCTTGGTTAGGTGGGGTCCGGTTCATCATGACCTCAGAATTGTCAACAATAAGAAAGTTGCTGTTAGGCAGTTGTGGTGGCACACACCTGTAATCCCAGAGGCTTGGGAGGCTGAGACAGGAGGATCACGAGTTCAAAGCCAGCCTCAGCAATGGTGAGGCATTAAGCAACTCAGTGAGACCCTGTCTCTAAATAAAATACAAAATAGGGCTGGGGATGTGGTTCAGTGGTTGAGTACCCCTGAATTCAACCCCCATATCCTGCCCCCCAAAAAAGAAAGAAAGTTGCTATTTGCTGGGGGCTAATTTCCACTCATCATAGGATGCTTATCAATCAGACCTTTCTTCTTGGAATCCAAGGTGACTCAGAGCAAAAGAGACAGATGCAAAATGAAGGTGAAGACACCATAGGTTTTTTTTTTTCTTTCTGCTTTTAGTTACTCATTGCACATTCACAGGCAAAAGTGAAGAATTTGAATTCTTATTACAAGAGCTCTCCAGGGTTACCCACCCCAGAGGCCACTCCACCACCTCCATCCTAACCCCTCCCCTGCCAGGCAGCAAGAGCACAAAACTGTTTTTTGTTTTTTTAACTTATCATTTTTAGTATTTCAGACTGCTGTTTGCCATATACCTTCCAAAGCACAGCACTGTTGGAAACATTTCAATGTGCCATATAGAAACAAGGAAGTTATAACAATTTGTCAGGAAGATTTTCAGAAAAGAATGTAAAACACTGATATAATTACATTGTCTTTAGCTTAGGGTGTTATATTTCTATTACATAGTTATGGCCCTGCCTTTTCTTTTATTTCTGTTGGATAGAAGAGTTTGTTTTAAAAAAGCTTTTAAGTTCTATTCAAACATCTCAACATCTATGTCTTGACAAACTTGTATTTTCAAACTCCAAATTGTTTTCTGAAGACAGTTTACATCCAGAGAGCCCAGTGGTGTGTGTCCTGGTTGATAAGGGATTTAACTGTCTGGGGATGTCAGGCAAAGTTCCAGCAGGAAAGAACACGAAGTGACCTAAAAAAAATAAAATAAAATAAAAATAAAAGAATCAGGATGAGGAGATGGTTAGTCAGGGAGAAAAACTCTTCCCTGATAAACAAGCAATCAAAACATTCTGAGGTTCACTCTGGCTAAAAGGATAAACCCTAGTTCCATGGATTAATCCACCAGGAAGTAAGTTTTCTTCCCAAAAATAGAGGACTCAGAAGAAACCCTGTAGCTGTGTAGTCAAACTCTGAATTCTTTAGCTGAGTAATATTGCCAATAGGAATTATAAACATATCTTCATTTTTTTCAGTGTTATATATAAATAATATTTAGCTCCACTTTATCAGAAGAGATGAAGAAAAAAGGTCGGGGGGTCATAAATTCAATGACTTGTGCCCAGCCATGACCCCTAAAAGTGGTCAGACAGGTAAAGTGCTGAGTGAAGTTCCCTGGATATAACATATTTGTGAGGGCGGGACACCAATGGCACATACTAAACTTGACCCTTGGGCATCCAGTTTAAGACTCTGTGAACCAGAAGTTCTGGAGTGATGGACATAAGGACTTCCATGGTGTAAAGATTAATTTTATGCCTCAACTTGACAAGATCACTGGTTACCCAGATATGTAGCGTTAAACGTTATTCTGAGCATGTCAAGGGAGGGAGTGGATGAGCTTGGCATTTGAATCAGCACTCAGATTGCCCTCCCCAATACAAGTGGGCCTCCTCCCAACGGTTAGGCCTCAATAGTCAAAAAGGACGAGTGTTGTGGTTTGGACCTGAGCATGTTCGGAAGTGAAATGATTGTGGATTGTAAGAGCCACAACCTGATCAGTCCATTACAATTTGAATGAACTAGTTGGGTGGTAACTATTGGCAGGTGGGGAGGGGCTACAGGATGTGGTTCACTGGGGTTGTGCTCTGGGAGGGTGCATCTTCCCTAGGGTCTTCCCTGCCTCTCCCCAGCTCCTTTCAAGTCCTGCCGTGAGCTGAGCAGCTTTCTTCCACTGGGCTCTTCCCCCCATGATGGGCTGCCTCTCCTTGGGCCAGAGCAACATTGTCTGAGGACTGAGACCTCTGAAACCATGAGCCCCAAATAAATTTTCCCTTATCTATGTTGCTCCTATCAGGTATTTTTGGTCAGAATAATGCAAAAGCTAACTAAAACAATGAGTCAGAAAGCATTCTGTATTCCTGCCTGTTTTTACACTGGGATGTCACTTGTCTGTAGACCCTGACCCAAGTCAGAACTTACACCATCAGCTCTCCTGCATGCCATCTGTGGACCTGGAATGTCTCAGTCTCCATAGTCACTTGAACCAATCCTTTATTTGTTATATTTATGTATACATGTTCCTGGATTTATGATGGGGTCACATCCTAACCTAACCAATAGAAAGTCCTAGCTTAGCCTAGCCTACCTTTAACACACTCTGAACACGGTTGGAAAAAATCATATAACGCAAGACCTATTTTATAAACACAGTGTTGAATACCTCATGTAGTTTACTGAATTCTCTACTAAAAGTGGAAAACAGGAGGTAGGATGAGTATGCTTTCACACTACCATAAAGTGAAAAACTCATTAGCAGAATCATCATAAGTAGGAGACTTGTATATTAAGTTTGTACATGCCCACATATATATACATACACATTTATATTTATATATGCACACATATACACATGCATATGTATACACATACAAACACACACACACACACACACACATAGTTGGTTCTGATTCTCTGGACAAACCTGAATAATACACAAGATTCCTCAGATACATAAATCAGGCCCCACCACGACAAAAGAGAGATTGGCAAATAGAAATAAAATAGATATACAGGAACAGAGCAGACAGGCACAGAGCAGGGGAATACATACACAGAGACAGGTGGAAAGAAACAGAACAGACAGAAACAAAGGTAGAAACAGCTAACACAGATAGAGCAGAGAGGCACACAGTCCTACCTACAAATAGAAGCAAAAACAAAGACAGAGAAAACTTGAGAAAAAAATGTAGAATTTCACTAAGCTCTCTATGATTTGCTCATGGGAATGTGTTTCTGAATTTCAGGAAGCATGTCTAAGAGGAAGAAATACCTTTCATACTTTAACCTCACCTCTGCCCAATCACAATCTGCTGCAAAGATATCTGTCAGCAGCATACCTGGACTGAATACATGCACTAGTGCCCAGGAGGAAATCATCAGCTCTGACATTTCACAGATACTCAAATATGAACCTGCAACCCCACCACAGGTCTGGGACCTGATCTCACCTCTGCAGATGACATCGTGTAAAGATGGCATACCACACACCAGCAGGCATCTCAACACAGCTAGAGTTACCTGGGGACATGGCCCATCCCAGACCAATTAGATACAGATCTTTGGGGCTGGAGCAGTGGCATGTTTTGAAATCTCCTCAGGGGACTTAGGAAGGAAAGATTCTTCTGTTGAAAGCCATATGACTGAATTTCAAGGTTCGAACTTGAAACCAAGGCAAATGGCCACGTTTAATGACATTCTTCACCTGGGCACACAATAGTTACCACTCGGGACTCACGCGGTCTGCTCTCTATGCTATTTTCAAAGCTCCAGAGAGCACAGAATAATCAATAGCACGTCATTACTCGTTGGCATCAGGCTTAGGAGTCTACATTGGCTGCCTCATTTAATCCTCATGACATCCTGTGATGTAGATATTACTTCCATTTTTTAGGTAACAAAATAGAGATTAGAGAGAAAAAATGGTTTACCAAGGCCAAATTGCTAGGATCAGGGTGTGGCAGAGGCAAGATTTGCAAACAGGCCTTGCAAATTATACTCTGGAAATACTTGGGCGCTCTGTCTCCCTTACAGATGACTCTTGACAGAGATAAGCCAGCATTTGCCTTCAGGCAGAGCACAGGGAGACAGCCAGGACACACCTGAGCTTCCATCTGGGCAATATATACATATATGTGTGTTTTGTAAGGTTTTTGGTTTTTGTTTTTTCTTCAGTACCGGGGTTGAAACCCAGGACTCCATACATGCAAGGCAATACTCTACCACTAAGTGACATCTCTGCTTGGGAAACTTTATTTTCGACTCGCCAGCTATACATTAACACTGTCATTTAGCTTAGCCTGGCCTGAGAAAAGACACCATCCGAGCAAGAGCCCACCAAAAGCAAGAGAGGGTGAAGGAGCTTAGGCTTCTTCATTGCCTTTAATTAAGCTCACCAGAGAAGTGGATCACAAGGGATTCTGCTGAACTTTTTTTTTCAGTTTTATTTATATTACTCTTAATCCCAATGTAACAAAAATGTTTTTCCTGAAACCTATTTCACCACCATAGGGATTTTCCTATCTATTGAGAAATAGTGCCATCTACTGATACATTTTTCACCCTGTTTTTTGTAAACCAGGAAAGAATTACCTACTGTTGTTTATGCCTTAATTATGAATGCTTTCCAAGACACGGCCCTCCTTTCCAAATATCTGTTCTGCACTTAAAGCCATATATATTACTTTCTTTTATAGCCACAAATGACAAATGGGTTTGAAATTAGACCAGAGCTTTCAAGCATCTGTCTTGATAAATGGAGCCTACAAATCAGGACTTGATGAGGTGGGGCAGTCAGGTGGCAGACACTGGATGTGCAGCCAAGAGACCAAGGTGCCCCGCATGGCCATGACCATATCTGTTCCCTTAAGCCCATTTGGGAGGTACACAGAAACCCAGAAGGGCATGAAGCCTACATTCTAAACTACCAATTGCCCAGGAATCAACTTAAAAAGAGATGCATGTGACTGCTACACAGAAAATTATTAAAAATACATTATTAAAAGCAATCAAAGGGCATCTAAATAGAGGGAAGGCTATACTAGGTATTGGGACATATATTCATCATGGGGTAGAATTGCCCAAAAGGGGGTAAAACAATGATTTTGTGGAGGATAAAAATATCATATTCTTTTTATATGCAAAGCACTGATACACAACACATCTATGGTATTAAATTTTACAAAGTCTCCTTAGGGAAAAGCATAAGGAAAAAAATTGAGAAGTACTGAATTATGAGATTCAATATTGTAAATGGCAATTCTTCCAACCAATCTATAGAGCCAATACACTTCCAATCAAAGCCCTGAGAGGGTGAATGTCTGCGTGTGCACATGGGGGTATGCAGTGTGGGGTGCGTGTATGTGTATGTGTTTTTGTGTGTGTGTGAATTGATATTCTGGTCATGAACATGTGGGAGGAGAATGAAAGATAGAATTTTTCTTGACCATATTACAAGATTCATGAAAATGTCATAGCTATTCCTACACTTGTCCATCAGTAGACAACAAACAAACAAAACAGAAAAAACTAGAGAGCCCAGAAACAGATTTATGCACATTTAAACACTTGGTTTATGGAATAGTGGGAAAAAAAAAGTCCAGTCAACACATAATGGGATTTCCCTATGATAGCAATAAAAACTGACCCTCACTACATCATTTCTGGTGGATTGAAGATAGAAATGTGAAAGGCTTCTGGGTCAGTGGTTCTTAAAATGTGACCCCAAAACAACAGTATCAGCATCACCTGGGAACCTGGTAGAAATGCAGATTAATTTAATGTTGGTAAGACTATAGAACAGGGGTTGGCCAACTTTCCCTGTAAAAGACAAGATGGTATATTATTTTTAGGCCTTGCACTCAATGACTAGACTCAGGGTATTTGAATTCAGTTGCTTATATAGTAAGAGAAAACTCTTGGCCTGCACGGCCACATTTTACTGGAGTGGACCATCCCAGGCAGTGCATGGGTTTTGCCTCAGTTGCTTTTGGTTGGAAACAAGAGCAACAGGGTCTGGGCAGGGTTGGGATGGAGAAGAGGGGAAGCCACTGTGATCAATTTCCCTGTCTGCCTCAGGGACACTGAGGTCTCAGCTTGCCCCTATGTCCTAGGGAGGTTGGCTGTCTCTGTTTGAGCAGCTGGCCAGAGGAGAGATGGATTTCACTTCTTGGTGCCCTGGCTATTGCCAATAACAGCATCCCCAAGGTGGTGACCCTCTAGGCCCTGGTAGCAGTGAGGTGTGGCTGCCAGCAAAGGATGAACAATGGTGGAAAAAGACAATCAGCCCAGTCTCCATGGTTCACGATGCTGGAGGGGTCATTGCTGTCCTTCCATATTTGGGTGTGGGCCATCGTTTGCTGATTCCTGCTGCAGAACAAAGGGAACACTTGAACACTGCAGGTAAATGCAAAGGTGATACACTGATTTGGAAAACTCTCCATATTATCTATTAAAATACAGATACAAAGCATGGTTGGCAATTCTACTGCTAAATGTAAGCCTAGCAGAAATACACACACACACACACACACGCACAGAAATTAGAACAAGAATGCTCATATCAGAATTATTCATAAAATCTGAAACATGAGAGCCATCAAAGGTCTAATAGCATCAGAATGGGAAAATAAATGTTAACATAGTCACATAGTGAGATTCTTTTCAGTAATGAAAATGGACAAATAACCACTTCATGCAACAGGGATGAATCTGATAAAGTTGTGCAAAAAAAGAATACAAACTATTGATTCCATTGATGAAACTGTGATTGGCTGATAAAAGTATAAATAAAAACAAAAAAATGTATTACCATAAAAGACAGGATTAGAGTTAGAATGTAGCCATGATAATTAGAAAGGTAGACTAAGATGCTTCCGAAATGATGGCGATATTGTATTTCTGGTCCTCCGTGGTAGTAATCCTGGGGTTTGAATTGTAATGAATCAGGGATTAGCAAACCACACCAATGACCTAAACCTAGTGCACCACCTGTTTTTGTAAAGGAAGTTTTATTGAAACAGACACACATCAGTTTTCATATTGTCTGTCTCTGTCATTGCATTAAAAATAGCAGAGTTGGATAGTTTTTACAGAGACCATGAAGCCCACAAAACCTAATGTATTTACCATCTGGCCTTTCATACAAAAAGTTTGATGATCCAAGTAATAAATCATTGACGTGTACACTTCTACTTATATACTTTTCTGTAGGTATGTTGTACTTTACTGTTTTAACAACATATATGTAAACAATTGGATTCCATATTTAGCTCTGCCTCATTTGGCAATAAACACTGTGTGCATAAAATAACAATTATCTTCAAGACAACAAATAACCTTGTCTTTAATTAGATACATTGATTATACAGACAAAACAAACTGGACTTGCCTCTAGAACTGATTTCATCTTCAAAATCAACACATGCAAGAGAATGAGTCACCAACTTTCCCTCCAAATACTTTGATATTTCTTAAAGATGTTATAAAGATTGCACAGTGATACTCGAAGGCACTTATGATAAGTACCTTACCAAATGTTGTCATGTCTCTAAGTTGTCTTTAAAAGGTTGCGCCGTCGTATCTGTAAGCACAATAGAACTCAACAAATGAGCCATGTTCAGCCATGCCTTGCTTATATAGTGATGTAAGGGAATACAACTTATCACAAAGTGTTAAGTCTCTTTCTTTGGATTGAATAAATACAAACAGAATTCACTTAGAATCTATAATGCCAAAGTTTTTATTTTAACCATCTTAATGCAAATATTTCTGAAATAGTTTATACTTTTCCATGCCTTTGCACAAAAAGTGGTGAGAATAATTTATTCTTCTCTTGATGACTTGGTATGATTTTGGAACCAAACTATAGACTAAAATGTTGGTTTTCAAATGTACGTGGTAGCTGAGAAGCCCACATAAAGAAGTCTAACATACGCCACGTATACAAAGAAGAATTGGAGAGATGGGGTGTAGCAAGTCCCGCCCATCTGATCTCCTGGAGAGAATAAAGAACCACTAGATTCCGAAAGCACTGCTGGAAACCACTGGTGGCACATAGTGACACTCATAAGAAGGGCTGAGAGATAAAAGACTGCTCTAGCCTCAAATATCCTAAAGCCCAATCTGAGGTCGCTACAGTCTTTAAAATTTGAGTATGTTTTTAGTGTCCTTCTTAGTGTCAGCAATCATTCTTGCTGCTGTCAGGGTCCTCCCTATCTCCTGGGACTTCTTCACTGGCCCACCTTTAATATCTGTGACTTCTCTAAATTGGGAAATCAGTCATCAGCCTCCCTAGAAGAGTGGATAAATCCATATTAACCGGGATCAAGAGGCTCTTTCTTGAATAAGGGACACAGGTTTTACATTATGAACCTTGAGTGATCCATTTTTGATGGTCAAATACCTATTTTTCTTTCTAATTTCCAATATCAAATATATATTAGGAGCTAAATGACTTCTGAATAAGTAAGGAAATTCTCTACTACCAAGATGAGAATAAATTTCATTGTAGATCATGAGCTTATTTTCTCAAGTGAGAGAAGTCTCTAGAATTTCTCAGTCGAAGGACAATGACCACTAGTGACACTCAGAAGCAAATATTTGGATTGACTCTTATGCATTTAGATTTACTAACATTAAACACATATTCATAACAGTGGTAAAGAAAATATTCCTCCTTTCTCCCCTTCCCTACACACTCGAAATCTTTGCTCCTCACTTAATCCAATAGTCATGGAATTCACTAAATTTCTTTTAAAAGTGAAATAAACTGTTACATTCTCTCTGAGACAATATGTTCACCCCAGGCAGTTTCAGGCCTATTAATGACAGTCATCTCAAAAAATTTTACATAATTTGTGAGATGAGAACATTGGGGAAAGGAATCCATTGAAGGCATTTAAAAGAAGAAAATCTAAAACATGCACACAGATAATGTTATTCAGCTTTCTGTTGCTATGACAAACATCTGAGATAATCAATTTATAAAGAGGAAAGGTTTACTTTGGCTCATGCAGTTTTCAGTCCATGGTAACTTGGTCCTGTAACTTTGGGCCCATGACATAACAGTATATCATGCCAGGAGTGTGTGGCAGGGGACTGTTCACCTTGTGGCAGTCAGAAAGCAAAGACCAGCCTGGTCGAGGGAGAGATCCCAATAGCTCCTTCAAGGCCATGCCCCCAATGACCTAACTTTCTTCCATCAGGCCCCACCTCCTAAGTTTCCTCATCTCCCATTAGTGCCACAGGCCCTGATAAAGCCCTCAACACATGAGCTTTGGGGAGACATCACAGGTCCCGATTTATACAGAGGTAGAGCAAGCAAACCACAAAGGCACAAGACTCAGTTACTTCCAATGGACAGTCATAGGAAACAAAGTCAGTTCAACAACTTAATCCTGATGAGATATTTCTCCAGGGGCCTTAAGCTTCCTGCCAATTAAACTCCAAGCTTATTTCACATCAGGGGGGATAGTGGAGGTACTGAGGAATGAAATTGAACAAATTATGTTATATTTAGGTATAAATATGTAACAACAAAATCCAAACATTGTGTATAATTAAAATGTACCGATAAAAAGAAATGTCTATAAAAATCTGTAGGATTTGAGGAACCAAATTTTTAATGCAACTGAATATAATTTCTGATTTTACATATGTGTAAAGTCTAAAAAGTGGACAATATCTTAAAGGAAATCTCTACGCACCAGATATGTGATACTCGTACTTCTCCTGCCAACTTGCCAAGTGATTATTCTGTTTGACCTTGAATACAAGATCAGGGAACTTTCTGTATTAGCTCAATATTTATCCAATCTTTAATAGAGTATCATCTATTTGTATTTAGTAAAAATTATAAAAATCTTTCCTAATATATGGAAATAATTATACTTCATATAAGAAATGTTAAATCTATAGGAGTCATGAACAGAAAATCTTTTGTTTGTTTTTATTATGAGAGCTTTGTAGTTAGTTACACATAGTAGCTGAGTTCATCCTGACAAACTCAGACATGGACATGCATGGAAATTGATTTCAGTTTAAGATTTCCCCTTTTCCCCTCCCTCTTTGCCTTCTCATCTCCCTTCCCTCTCCCCTTCTCCTTCCTCTACTAGACTTTCGTTCACTTGTCTATTAATTTGTATTTGATTGGTTCTTTATGTTATCTTACCCTTCCCGCCCCTTTCCTTTCTTTTACTCTAGCATCCAAATTCAGCCTTTGTGTTTCTGAGTTTGGCTAATTTCACTTAGCATAAGAGTTTTCATTTCGATCCATTACCAGCAAATTCTATGATTTCCTTCTTTTTATACGGCTGAGTAGAACTCCACTGTATATAAATGCAACAATTTCTTAATCCATTCATCTATTGACGGGCATCTAGATTGATTCCATAATTAAGCTATTGTAAATTGTGCTGCTATAAACACTGAGGTGGCTGTGGCATTATAGTAGGATGATTTTGAGACCTCCAGATAAGATACCAAGGAGTGGGATAGCTGGGTGGTATGGTGGCCATCCCTAATTTTTTGAGGAATCTCCGTAGTGCTTTCCAAAATGGTTGTACTAGTCTGTACTCGTCTGCAGTCCCACCAATAATGTACAAGTGTACCTTTTCCCTCGCAGCCTCACCAGCATTTGTTGTTGTTCATATTCTTGATCATTCCCATGACTGGTGTGAGATGAAATCTCAGTGTAGTTTTGATTTTTATTTCCCTGTTTGCTACACATGTGGAACGTTTCATATACTTATTGGCCATTTGTATTTCTTCTTTAGAGAACTTTCTGTTTCGTTCTTTTGCCCATTTACTAAATGGGTTATTTGGGGGTTTGGTGTTAACAGATAATCTTTTTTTCTCCAAAATAATAGCATCTTAGTACATGTATCTCATTTTAAAGTGTGTGAACTCCTCCTTAACAAAAGATATTATTTCAATGAAAATAAAAATAATCTTAATTAATGATCTATTATCTGACTACTAGCTGAGAAATAGATCTCTAAATATCTAAATGAATTACTCAGATTAATACAAATACCATTATGGCCTAAATGTTCATGGTCTCCCCTCCCAGATTCACATGTAGAAACCTGATCTTAATATTAATGATTTAATATTAAGAGCCAGAGTATTAATAGTTGGAAGATAATTAGGTCATGAGGTGGAGCCCTCATGAATGGGGTCAAATGCCTTGTAAAAGAGGCCCAAGGGAACTTGTGTGCCCCCTTCAATCACAGGAAGATGCTCAGAGAAAAAGCACCATTCATCCATGAACCAAAAAATGGGCCCTCAGCAGACACTGAGTGCCTTGACCTTGGACTTCTTTGTCCCCACAACAGTGAGAAATAATTTTTTTATAAGCCACCCTGTTTATAGAGTTTGCTCGAGCAGCCCAAATGAACCAAGTCACTTACTTTATAATAATACCCACCTTTGAGCAACTAACAGCTGCTGTGTAGGTACCTCGATCAATTATCAATTTGAAAATAATTCGGGATTCTTGAAACAGGATATCTAAAGAAAAATTCAGATTAAGTCTGGCATTAAGAATGAGGTGCTGAGAAAACCCACCACGCAGCACAGACCTCAAAAAATCCCCTGGCTCGGTAACAAGGATGAAAACCAAAGTTAACTTTTTCCTTTGTGCCTTAAAGAAGAAATAACCTTATTTTTCTTACCATAAGGAACAGCAAATTTATATAAAATTTTAACCCGTCAAAAAGAAGCCAAGGCATAAAAGATTATTCAACATGACAGTTTAAAAAAAAAATTGATAAAACTCAGAGCACATTGAAGCCCTTTCAGTAGCCGCTGTGACATTCTGGGTGAAAATGACCATGGAAGAAAAACAGACTTGATACAGGGGCCAGGCCACCCCTCCTGCTTACACTGGGGCTATTTTATCAGGTGTACTCTCCGAAAAGTCTGTGGTCCTTGAAATCACAGAGAAATGCTTCCAGGGCCCTCTGGTGGTGATTTATAGACCTTGGAAGTAAAATCGAAATGACCATGAATCAGAAGAGGGCAGCCAGGGCCAAGACCAAGTTCTATCTAGGAACTCCACCACATGACTCAACATTTTCAACGCACACAGTTTGTCTCTCTCAACCACAGTTGATTCGATCTCTCTTTACATGGTCTCCTACCCAAGAAAAGACTTGTTTTTCTTACTTCTCAATTTGCTGCAACTTTAAAAAGAAAAATATATATATATATATAGTATCCTGACACAAATCATTCTCTTTGTTTCCCTTTAGAAAAATTCAACCAAGAACTGGAGGGGCAGCCCAGTGGTAGACTGTTTGCTTAGTATGCATGAGACTCTGGGTTCAATTCCCAGCACAACAATAATTTTAACCAAAAACAAAGACCTTGTACAACGCTGGTTAGTGTTTCACAGCACAGACTCGTAAATCTGCAGAAATGTATTTATTTACATTTTCTGAGTACTGGCAAGTTACTATTGTAAATCTTTTGAGTGCCAATATTTTGCTAAAAGTAGTGGCTTTATCAAGATAAAAAGTATATAACTGATTTTCAACAGATATTGCAACACCAAAGTGGGAGCTACTCAATAACCTATTATAGTGGAAGCACTCTGCCCAGCCAGGTGAGATTCATCTAATAAACACTACCTTTATAAAAGAGAAATGCTGGAGAATGATATTGATCAAATTATATTGTTATATTCTGTGCATGTATGAATGTGTAACAAAAAATCCCACCATTATGTACAATTAAAATGTGCCAATGAAAAATGTGGGGGAAAAAAAATCCATCTAAATCTACCTTAAAGGTAGCCGGCCCAACTAGTAGAACCTTTATTCACACAAGAACCTGCTCAAGGGTGCTCAACCCTTGGCTGAACATTATAATCAACTGGGGAGTTTTAAAAAATGAGGAAGCCAGCCCACTTCTAGAGATCCTAGTGTAATTGGCTTAGGGCGAAGCCAGGACATCGGGACATAAGGACGCCAAGGTAAGAACCTCCTCATTGAAGATGCCCTTACACCCAGGGGATCCCAGCAAGGCAGGCCAGCCTGCTCCCCTCTCTGCTTGTGGCTGAATCCAGACTACAAACCATCACTTTTTCATCCACTCTCCCCTACCTTTTGCTCTTTCTCTTCTTTTCTGATTTCATGCAAGTTTGCAAGTTTGCCATTAAAAAAAAAAAAATTGACCCTACCCTAACCTGGCATATTTTGTAATATCGGGGTTACAGCCAGTGGCAAAAAATTGAAATCTCATTGCTCATAGAAATTATAAAAACCAAGCCGCACAGAAAACTTGGGAGTTGCTGAGTTATGGGGGTTTTATGTTGCCCAACTTTAAGGTACAGGAGTGAGGGGATACTTCTCAGCAGAATTTTCCTGTAGACTAATACCTTCTTGAGACACCTTTACCCCTGGCTTCTGTGACACCACGCGCTCTTCTTTCCCTGGCCTCCTCTCTGGCAATTCCTTCCCGTTGGTAATATCAACAATGCTTACACTCTAAGGAGATCAGGATCATTGGAAGTCGGACTAAGACAAAGATAGCTCACCCCATCCCCAGGGGCTCAAATTTCGTAGATCTGAGTTGTATTCAAGAACTTGCATTTCTAGCCAGTTCTCAGGTGATGGTGCTGTCACTGGTCTGGGTGCCACACTTACAGAACCACAGTCTTCAGGACATGTTAAAGTTCCTTGTTATGGTTTAGATGTGAGGTGTCCCACAGAAGTTCACATGAGAGACAGTGCAAGAAGGTTCAAGGAGAAATGATTGGGTTGTAAGAGTCTTAACCTGATCCGTGATTTAATCCCAATAAGGTTTAACTGAGTGGTAATTGAAGCAGTAGGGTGTGGCTGGAGGAGGTGGGGATTGGGGTGTGGCTTTGGGTACCTATTTGTTTCTGGAGAGTGGAGTTTCTCTTTCTGTTTTTTGATCACCCGATGTGAGCTCCTTCCCTCTGCCACCCTCTCCTACTATGATGGTCTGCCTCATCTCCAGCCCTGAAGAATAAAGCCGGCCTTCTACGGACTAAGACCTCTGAAACCATGAGCCCTCAAATAAACTTTTCCTCCTCTAAAATTCTGGTCAGGTTCTTTAGTCACAGCAGCAAAAAAAGCTGACTAAAACATTCCCCAAGGCTCAATCCTGGGCTGTCCTCTCATAACACTCCACATTCTCTTTCTATGAATTGCAGCTGAGACTGCCCCTTAAAGCACATGCCCCGTGTTTCTGTCTCTGGCCAGATGTCTTGTAAGTATCTTCTGAGTCCCAACGGCCTATTCAACCCCCTCCACTTCATGATCTCAACAGCAGCTCCAATCAACGTTCCAAGGCCAGACTCGCAATCTTGACCCTCCCTAAGCCTTATCCTCTTCCTTCTCTAGGGTCCCATGACAGTGTCTGCACCACCCAATTGCACAAGCCAAACCTCACGGGCACCGTCATCTCCCTTCTGCCCATGACCAACAAGCAATTCATTTCATCCCCAAATCTATTTACCTCCAAAATATTTTTCAGATAGGTTTTCTTTTGTCATAACGATTACCTCTGCCCTAATCTAGATCACAGTCATCCCTCACCTGGGCTAGATTTTCTTATATTCACCCTGCATCCACCCATCCTCCATTAATTTTTTTTTCTCCACACTATAGGCAGTTATGTTTCAAGATGAAAATTGGATTTTATCACTTTCTGTGCCCTTTATTGGATTTTCATTGATGTAGAATTAATATTAAAATTCAATTTAACTTGGTTTTTAAAGTCCTTGAAGGCACTGGCCTCTGCTTATCTTACCAGCCTCACCTGATCCTCCTTCCCACCTGGTTTTCTGAACACCAACCATAGGAGTCTTCTTTTAATTCCCTGACTCTCCTAGCTCCCTCCTTCGCAAGGATCTCATCTGTGTCGTCTAACACCATATCCCCCAACACACACACTTACCATTTGTCTTGGCCTAGTTATCCTCAGCATTCAGCCCTCAAGTAGAATGTTAACTTGTTCTGGGAAAATTTCAGATCATACACTTGTGCTCCACTGCCTAAGACTCAAGTCTTATAGAAATATTTTAATATTTTGTAATTTCAATTCTACTATCCTAAAATTAAATGTACAGATCCTATAACCTCCCTATATACATAATTTTAAAAACTCTCAATGTAGTATCCAAGTTATAATACAAAGCACAAATAATGGGAAAGCAATTAATGATTTTAAAAGATATATTTCAATATGTAAATGCCTAGTCACTTGAAAGATTTGATCGGGTAATCTTATGCTTGCAGAATCCGTCTACAGAATCACTGTGAATAAAAAAAGCCCCAAAGGCAGATCAATATAGGATTGTCATGTTGTTGACTCAAATGCCATCAGCAACTCTGCCACCAGTGACATGAGTTTCCAAAATGATGAACAACTCTCATTAAAGCTGCAAATAAAATGAGATACAATCTTCCCTTGATTTACACTGAATGAAAAAACTCCCAACAAAACTGTATCAGAAAGAATTAAGAGGATACTTGATTTAAGCCAGGTAAATGATAACATAAAGTCAAAAAGGCCCAAAATTTTAAATTAAGATATAATAATGTGTAAGTGACTTAGAAATATGATGGTAGCTACCAGAACAAAGAGTTTAGAAAGTAAAAGCAAGTTACCATGGAGATGAAGACAGGGGTGGGAGAATTATTTTCTATGTATATTAAAATCATGCCAAATACATGGTATTTATATGTAAAATATAATTGAGTTCCAAGCTCCAGTAATTAAATACATGACTCTTCAGAGAATATTTGGAAGTTATATGTGAAGTAGGACAATTCTTTCTGTCCAGGATTGTCCTAGAAGCTATAGGATGCTTAATACTCTGTTCCTCTCCCACTAAATACCTCCAATCATATGTAGGGGGTCAACCAAAAAATTTGTTCCTGCCAATTTCCAACGTTCCTGGTAAGTGGCAATACTGAATTAGCACTTAATCACCCCAAATGCTCTCACTGAACCCCGCTTTTCCTTTGTTACGATAAGTTCACTAGAAACTACTCCAAAGGTTCACAGATTGAAGACATCCAATATTGCATCTGTATTGGACATGTAAAATGTTTATTCTTGTCATTGGTTCCTAAACAATACAGCATATGACAACTATTTATGGTATTTATGTCATATTTGATATTATAAGTAATCTAGAGATGAGTTAAAGTGTACATGAGGATGTGCATAGGTTATTTTCAAATGCTATGCATTTTATCTAAGGGACTTGAGCATGCAGGGATTTTGGCTTAGCCTGGGACAAGTGACACACGGAAAAAAAAAACAAAAAAAAACACTCTTCAATATTGGATCTTAAAGTCTCCCTCATCACCAGTGATGTATGGTTCAGTCTCTCTCCTCTGTGCACTTCTTATGATTTAGATGGAGATATTTATCAAGCCATATAAATCTACCCCAGTCTACTGAATATTTTGGCATCAGATGCAGGCTCAAGGAGCAAACAGACAAGATCGAAGAGGTAGGACAGCAACTTCTAGAGTGACGGCTCAGAGGAGAAAAATACATCCATACTTAGGATACATCCAGGATACCGGGACATCTTTTAAAATTAAGAATAGGTGGATTATAAGTAATTTAAGAGAAGGATATAGCTGGGATATAGCTCAGTTGGAAGACTGCTTGCTTCGCATGCACAAGGTCCTGGGTTCAATCCTCAGCATCACACACACACACAAACCAAAAGCTACTTAAGAGAGAAAGCAAGACAATTAGAATGTTTGGGAAAGATTAAAAAGTCTGTCACGGGTGACATTTGCCTGAGTACAAGGAGGCAAGCGAGAGTTAGACATTACAAGCAGTAACACGGCTCTATCAAGAAGAATTGAGAGGACCTGTTTAAGAAAGGAAGTCTCTTATCACTGTAGAAAGAAAAACATCAAAACAATTTTTAACTAGCATATGATAATATATGAGCTCCTTTGACATAGGATATTTGTTAGAAGAACCTAGAAAGTTAAAGCTAGTAACCACTGGGATGAAGAGAGGACTGGAAATTTTTATTTTACATTGTAAGTATCACAATACTTATGCAATAGTATCTTTTTTCTCGATTTTTAAAATTTGTTCTAATTAGTTTCGTATGAGAGTAGAATGCATTTTGACACACTGTACACAGATGAAGCACAACTTCTCATTCCTCTCACTGTACATGGTGCAGTCACACGGGTAGTGCGGACATACGTGTATATAGGGCGATAATGTCCGTCTCATTCTACTGTCATTCCCATCTACTGTCTCCACCCCTCCCCTCACTTCCCTCTGCAATTTTATCTTGATAGCTTGTTAGTACTTCAGTTTTTGAGAAGGTCTATGGTCAAGGACAGTGATCTCTGTGAGCTTTTAAAGGATTCATTTATCCCACTCTGAGTTCTGTTAAAATAGTATAATTTAATATATTAAATTACAAAAAAAAATACCAATTCTCAAGACTCTAAATAGGGTGCTGAATGGAAAAGATGATGGATGTATTTTTCAAACAATGGTTTAGGGGCACAGAAACCTTAAACCCATTAATGGTTTAATGTCAAACTGCATATTTTCAGGCAATTTTTTTTGGCTGTAAGTTCCTTTACTGACTTAAAAGTGTGACCTAAGTCTGCAGTTTAGCCAATATTTCTCTTTGCTGTGTGTGTGTGTGAATCAATCCCTCATCGAGACTTCAAGAATTTTTTTTCTAGCTGAATAGTTGTAAGAATTGAGAAGCACTCTATTGAAGGAAAAGAGATTGTATCCCTCTTTTTAGAATCTTCATGCTACAAAAGAGAGTAGCTTATTAGAGAAAAGCCCTCTACCTTAGGGAAAATGATGATTTTAAGGATTATGAACCTGTCAGTCTATAAGTTATGAGCTGGAAGCAGCATCTGAAGTTTTGATTAATCTGCTCATTATTCAGTTGACCCTACTTGCTAGCCTTGACGGCAAGGAGAAGGATCTGCAGTGCTAATGTTACTTCAAGTAGAAAAACATGGAATTTGCTTCTCAAATGCAAGATGATGACGTTTTCTAAGTAGTGGTCAATTCTGTGGGAAAGCAAATCAGAAAAAAAGGTACTCTGTGGCTTGAACTTTGTGCTTCCAAGAAGCTTGGTGCTTCCCCTACCTTTTGGAGAATTCCAGGCCAACAGGTCTGATCTATACTTGTGGTTCACGTGTCTCTACCAAACAAAGAAAGCATGCTGATAACTAAGAATTAAAGTAAGACCAAAAGCATATTCATTCTTCCATTCCTTTCCTCTTGAGTACTCACATGCCAGATACCTTACTGCATGCTGGGAAGACAAAGGGGATAAAAATGCAACCAGATTGCAGATTGATCCTGCAATCTGTACACGTGGAAAAATAAGAATTCATACCCCATTTGAATCAAATGTATGATATGTCAAGATCATTGTAATGTTTTGAGCAACTAATAAAAAAAATTTTAAAAACTGCCTTCCCTGTGGCACCAAGCACTCTGAGTCCAAAATGCACATCTCTGTTGATCTCTCTGGCAACTTGAGCCTGCATAAGATTTTCTTTACAAACACAAAAGAGTGAACCAAAGAAAGACCTTAATGATATTAGGCAATATGTATTGATTGAGCTTTTTCTGTTTGACAGGATTGCCCTAAGCACTTGACATGTACTTGAGTCATTTCATTCTTTTAATGACCCTACAAAATAGAAACCGACATTATCCTCACTTTATACCTAAGCCAGCAAAACATTCAAATAACTGCCTCCACATTTGTACAACTCGGTTCCAGCTTATAGGTAATGAGGATGCCAGTTGATTATTCCTTGCTCAAAAACATCAGGTAAACCAAATGGAAAGGTTTTGGAGAATAAAGAGACATTCTTTCATAACCACAGAAATGAGTTCCCCAAGACAAAGGAGGTAAGTATCAACAACACAGATACCTGGACATGCTCTAGGCTAACACAGCTGCGTTCATAGTTCAGGCCTTGCTTTGTCTACACCTGAGCCCTGACTCCAGGAAGTCTCACACTTGTGAATTCAGATAGCTATTTGCAAAAATAAGCTTGCGAAAACGAAGCAAGAAGCAGAAGACTTGTTGAGATTAGACTGAATAAGGAAGGCTTAAAAAAAAAGCAAGAGAAATAAACACATTTTTCTAGTACCTTTTGCTCTATTGCAATGCCTTATCTAAGTAACTCAGAGGAAATTGAACCATTAGAGGGGTTAAAGGACCCAGAATTGTGCCTGAAATTGATGCTATTGGCATCCTTGGAATGGGACAATGAGGAGTGCATGACAGACAGATACACGGAGGTGACAGTGGGGCAGGGTGAACTAGAAGATACAGGTGGATCACAAAAATAACCATCAAGGCTTATGAGAGCTTCTTACATTTGCGTTCTTTGCAGGTATAAGCTTCTGGGGTCTCCACCTGTCCAGGTCTCTAGTCAAGGAGCTAGATGAGGAACGGACAATAAAAATAGGAAAACTAACTTCCCCACCAACAATATTTCATAAGGAGCTAGATGAGGACTAGAAATAATAAGTAGGTAAATTAACCTCCCCACCACAAAAACACGGTTGTCTGTAAAAGGAAGAAAGCCATTCCAACCAACAAAGAAAGGAGCTCCAACTTACCATGGAAGATCAAGAAAGGAAATGACTTTTTATATTTTTATGCCTAAGGAACAAGCACGGAAAAGAGAAAGGAAGAAGAAAGCAAGCAGATCACACTTCATTCCTCCCCTTGAAATATTTGGAGGGTCTTGCCTCCTTTGCAGAAGGATGGAGCTTGCAATTAAAGATGAGATGGACAAGTTCAACAGACCGGATGCTTTAATAATTAAAGATGGCAGAAGTTATGGAGTCAAACTGAAATATTGGTAAAGAATTCCACAGCACAGAGGGTGTAGCGGGATATAAGAGATAAAAGGCAAACACCCAGTGAGCCTCAAGCCATTTACCATAATTGAGATTAAAAAAAACTTTAATATAAAAATAATATCAACATCATCTTAAACTATACCAATTAAAAATTTGAAACTTTTTAAGAAAATTCATAAGCCAAATAATATAATTTGGAAGCCAACTCAATTGTGAATGTCCTATTAACTTAATAAATATTTGATATTAAAAAATTTCCAGTGTAGGAACTTAAAAAGTGCAACACAGATGAGCAATTAATTCTTCTGTAATCAGATGTCCATTGACAGATAAGATCAGCAATAAACAAATAAAAGAAGAAATAGTTTACACTTGGATTTGTGACTGGATCCTTGGCCAGACTTGCCAAGAGCCACCATCAGTATTGCTTTTGAAATATCTCAGTTTGTTTTTTTCCATGGATAGTGATTAAGAAATAACTTGTAAAGGACACATAATTTGCTATATAAAATTATATTTTTAAATGCATCTTTCTATTTTATTTTGCCTTAAAGATGATATTTTAAAGCTGAAGGTACAGGCTATCGTCAAGTTCAGTGTTGACAGGACAAGGCATGAGGATCCCACCTTATAGGACCTAATTCCCCCTTCACTATAATCAGAGTTCTCAGCTCCTTGTTTTGGTGTAATTCTTTTCCTTGTTCAAAACCAAGTATGTGAGCTGGGGATGTGGCTCAAGCGGTAGTGCGCTCGCCTGGCATGCGTGAGGCCCAGGTTCCATCCTCAGCACCACATACAAACAAAGATGTTGTGTCCGCAGAAAACTGAAAAATAAATATTAAAATTCTCTCTCTCTCTCTCTCTCTCTCTCTCTCTCTAAAAAAAAAAAAAAAAAGAGCAGATTGAAAAAAAAAAAACCTAAGTATGTGATTCCTATTTCATTGCTTTCTCCCAAATTTGGGGAACATGTGAGAATATGTAATATTTTTTTCTGGAATCAAAAAGCTTAATGTTCCTGATAGAGACTATTTTCCTGTATCCTTTCCACACCTCATGCCCAGAAGAAAAGACTTTATAGTCTGCACCCCTCTCCATATCTACTTTGTAAGGCTTATGTTCAATACCTCAAGGTTCCTCAGAGACACTCCATGAATCTTTCCAACAGTGCCTCTGCCTGTCCCAAACTAGATCATGCCCCTAGACCCTCCTGTTTGTGAATACAAGTCAGAGACTCTGTCAAACAGGATTGTTTCTCTTCATCTTTACATAAACTCAAGCAAAGTAATTTGGGGGAATTTGCAATGGGTCATTCTCAGACATAAGCTGGAGAGTCAAACTAATTATGCATGAATTTCATTTGCTTTATGTCATGTTCAACTAAGATACATGAAGATTCTCCTTTTGGCTTTTGATAAGCCTCTAGTCTTTACAAGTATCCTAGTTTCGGATAAACAGAAAAGAGTCTAAGACATTCCTTTGTTCTTCCTTCACTTAATTCCCACATACAATTGGTCATCCAGTTAAGTTCATTATTTTTTGGAAAATGTATCTAAACTCTGTTTTTTCTAGTCCTGTGACCTTCCTAATATTCCCAATGAATCGTTGCAAAACCCACCTATTTCTCACTAGGAAATCAAGTCATGTGAAGGAAGCAATGTCTTACTTGTGCGTGGTTATTGGGCACTTTTTAAGTTCCTACACAGTGTAGAGTGGTAAACCTTATAAAAACAGCATTTTAAAGTTCGTAGAAAATTACTCAACAGTCCTAAAGCAGTGATTGGAGAGGATGAGTCAGTGATTTCTGACTCACAATTTTAAGGTGTTGGGAAAACAAATTGATTCCTCTTGGAGCACTTTTTATTTGATGAAAAGAAACTACACAATCTGCTTTTTATTTTACAAACACTTGTCTTTAAACTTAAGGATTGGGGGTGGAAATTGAAAGAACCAGTGGATAAGGCATTGTCTGTTAAATTTAATATTTTTAATAGGGTGGCAAAAAATAGAATATTGAGGTCCAAGAAAGATTTTAAGAATGTCAAAGTGGTAGAAACTTTATTTTTTATTTATTTAATTTATTTGTTTTGATACTAGTAATTGAACCCAGGAGCACCTCACCATTAAGCCACATTTCCAGCCCATTTTTATTTTTTATTTTGAGACAGGGTAAATTGCTTAGGGCTTCGCAGTGTTGCTAAGGCTGCTTTTGAATTTGCGATGCTCCTGCCTTAGCCTCCCAAGTCACTGGGATTACAGGCGTGTGCCACGAAGTCTGGCTTCCTTCTTCTGTCTAAGGCTAGCTCGGTGCCTATGCATACATAACAGGCATTGGCATTACTTGCATGAAGACACCATCCCTGGCCCCATTCCCAGACCAGAATGTTGCTCCTTTTTTGTGCTTCCCTTGTCATGGGTCATAATGTCCATCATAGTTCTTATTTTTCGTCTCCATGGAAGTTCCGTAAGCTCCACTATTTTACCTCCACATCTACCACAAACTCTTAGCACAAATATGCTAAAATAAGAATAGCTAGACAGTGAATAACTGTAGGGTAACTGCAGTCCTAGGAAAGAGATCCCTGTGATAGGAAGTCTAAGTAAGAAGTTTTTATTAAAGAGTTAAACACATGCTGAACATGAGGGCAACAGGATTTTTATAGGCACGTGATTAATGGTGCCCTACCCTGGACCTTGTTTGTACATGCAGGGGAAACAAACTAAAGAAGCTCTCAAATCTTGGTCATGTGCCCCCAGATCTGGGACAAGGCGAGACCTCCGTCTCCCCAGGGGGCGCTGTACAGAATCGCCCACGGTACCGCGGTGCAAGCACTAGGACTCATTTCCGCCCGGGAAGCATTTCCGCCCTGCCGGGCTCGAGCGTTCCGTGACGTATTTCCAGTTAGCTGAGCTGAGCACTAGTGGCCTGAAAGGAAGTTACGTCCACTCTGAGGACGGAAAACCAGTGCAGTGGCAGCGAGGTGAAGGCGTTTCTCCGGCATCATGTCTCACCTGCCGATGAAACTTCTGCGCAAGAAGATCGAGAAGCGGAACCTCAAATTGCGGCAGAGAAACCTAAAGTTACAAAGTGAGCTGAGTGGTGGCGGAGGAGGGCCCCATGCGGGTGGGAAGTCCCGGCGGCTCCTAGATGCGCCGCAGTTTCCCGGGGCACGTGGGATCGCGGTTCGCTAGCAGGCAACCTGGGGCAGCACCCTATCGGGCCCGCGCCACTCTCCACCAGCCGGGTGGCCCAGGACCGCCTCTGACCCTTCTGAGCATCAGTTCCTCCCTTCAGAGTTAGAAGAGGAGGCCGCTGGGTTGACTTCTCGGGTTCCAGCAGGGCTTGCAACTAAACCTGCCTTTTGCACTTCACTTTAACCCATTTTGACTCTCAGCAGCTTCAGACTCCACTTCGTCCCCCTTCTCTCCCATTCCAGTCAGACACGTGAACTTTCTACGCACCTTTTCCATCTTCTATTTAATTTCTGTAATCTATTTAATTTTAGATTTTGCTCTCTTAGTAGAACTTTCCTGATACCATCACCAACCTGCTGGCTCTTCACTCCTTATTATCAGCTCAGAAAGTGTCTTCTGCACACGTGAAAATTCGCCTCTCCTGCCACTTATTATTGTCGCTCCCAACTTGAGGCTCAAAGAGTTTCTATATATGTGTGTACTGCCCTATGACTTAATTAGGATTTGAAGTTTATATTCCTGACAGTGGGCCACAGATAATGAAGTCATTGCGTTATCCATTTGGATTCCATATTAGGTATAACTTCCCCGCTATACACACACATCAGGGGAAATATTGGAGGCCTATTGTGTCACCCCAAGTGGTTTTCAATAGACATTGATTGATTGAAAGAAATTCTGGAGTGAGCAGTATTGAGCAGGGAAATTTTTGTAAACACATCCTTGGGTATTTGTACATAATATATATTGGGACAAATAGTGATTTCATTAACTGAAATTTCAATTTACTAAAGTCTAGGAGAGTTAGTGTTGAGTGTTGTAAAATTATGAGACATGGTACTTCTGTGAATAATATAATGCCTTTTTCAGTGTAACAATTAGTTATATTTGTCAGATACTTTAAATGTATATTTTGTAACTGCCATTGTCTGTGCCCATCATATTTAACCTCCTTGAAGTTTTCCTTTCCCAACTCCTTAAAGAGGGGTCTTTTGAAATTAAGAAATCATTGTAACTTTCTGTTTTCCAGCAGAATGTCTACTTTTCCTATAGTAGAACACCAACTTTATGTTCATTTTAACAATGAACATATAAGAAGTACCTAAATAATTTGAGTCTCGGAAACCTTGGAATTTTTTATGTGAAAATGTTTACGCATAAGCCCCCCTTCCTTCTGTTCTGTTTTTAAACAGGGGCCTCAGATGTGAACCTATCAGAAACTCAAAATGGTGATGTACCTGAAGAAACAATGAAAGTCAGAAAAGTTAAAAAATCCCTGAAGCGTTCTATAACTGTGGGCTTGTCAGAAGTGCAAAATGTAGATATGTCTGAAGAAAACGTGGAAAATATAAAAGTTAAAAAATCCCTGAAGCGTTCTGTGAATGTGGGCCTGTCAGAAGCACAAAATGGAGATAAGTCTGAAGAAATAGTGGAAAATATAAATGTTAAAGAATCCCCCCAGTCTACCATATTAACCAATGGAGAAGCAAAAACACAGTCTCCCAGTTCAGAAACAAAAAAGAAAAAGAAGAAGAAAAAGAGAAAAATGGCAAATGATGCTGGGCCTGGTAGGTACTTTGTTCTTTGAACTTCAGCCATCTTATTTAAATCGTTTCTCATAGTCATCCCACCTTCCTTCTGTTGTTGCTATTGTGTGTATGTGACATGTAAGAATTCCCCTGTGCTCCTCAGCATATCAGAGACTAGCTTTGTAGCTGAAGGAAACATTATAATACTAGAGATATGTTTTAACTTTCATCAAAATATTCAGCAGTGTGTCATGTTACATTCCTTAACCTTGAAGAAAGCCGCATACCTAGATAAGAACTTATTTAGAATTATAGGAATGTGCTTTTTGTGGGGGTTTTTTTGTTTGTTTGGTTGGTTGGTTGGTTTGGGGCGGTTGTCTGAACTTTTTGTGATAAATAGAATATACTATGGTATATAGTATTTTAGGTTTGCCTATTTCCAAACAGAATTGTAGAGTTATTAAAACTAAAGAAATCTGGGCTTGTGGTAAGGTCTCTCTCCCCTGGCCTTATCTGGCTTTCCACCAATTTTTTAAGTAAAACTACTAGATCTCCACATTGCCCATTTGTTTACATTGCTTTTATTGCAACAGAGACCATATGGCCTGCAAAGCCCAAAATATCTATTAGCCCTTTATAGAAAGTTTGCCAGCCCTAGAGTTAGAAAATCATGAGTGTATTTTGTCTGAAGATAAGGTTTCTTTTAGAAAGGAGCAAAAGAACTTTCCTAAAGTATGACTGTTTTCTTGTTGTCTACAAACTAATAAATTTCTGGATGACGAGAAATTGCTTAATAAATAGGGAAAACTGAAGATTAGGAATTAGTTTTTATGTAAAGTGATTGCAGTCCTAATGTAAAATTATTAGTGGCTTCAAGAGTCTTCTGAATATGCTCAAGGAAGTAACATTTCTAATCTAAATCATATTATTGGAATTTTTAACCTATGGGTAAACTTTAAAGAACCGTTCTGCAGAAAACATAGAGAGCAGCTGGTGATGTCCATGACTTTTGACCTTTGCTTACAGAGTTGACCAGTTCCCAGAAGAATTTCAGTAAGGGACAGGGAAAGAGGCCAGTGCTGGGCTACAGAGCCCAGAGTTTTGCGTTACGTCTTTTCTGTTCAAACTAGCATCAATGGGTGCCATAAATTTCTGTTAAAAGCCCAACATCGTAATAAACCCAGTTGAGCCAGAAGGGATGTTTTAAGAGAGTTATGGGAAGTATGACTGGAAACCCATTTTGGGACCATGTTATGCAAGTTGTGAATGTAAAGCCTCCTTCACCTTTTGAAACCTAGCATCAGTCTAGTTCTTACCCAGTTAAGTAAATCATTGCCTTTGCTTTATAGTCTATCTCTAGGAAAATGATATCTTCTGTTTTTTCTGTTCATCTTTCAAATTAAAGTGGCTATTACAGAAAATGAATGGTAAATGGCATGAGGGGCATATAAGCGCTTATAAGGAGTTTTTAGAAATTACATTCACCTCATATGCTCTTTTATTACCCAGTGAGGTGTGTGAAAATTGTAACTGGTATCTTTATATTATTTAAGTCAACTCATAAGAAGTTTTTAAATGATATGCTATAGTACATTTAGAAGCCTAAAATAGGGGGTTGGTGTAGCTCAGTGGTAGAGTGCTTTCCCAGCATGTGTGAGGAATTGGGTTCAGTACTAAGCAACACATAAAAATAAATAAAAATTTAAAAAGAAGCCTAAAATTATAGTTTCATTGGAAAATCTTATGTACCCTGAATTTTTAAATGACATTTCTTTTTATGAAAAGGAGATATTCTGACAATATCAAATATGTTAGGCTTTGGAAAATAAACCTCTTTGCATCACAAGTCTTTTGTTTATCTCACTTGATATTTTTGTTTTAAGAAAAAAAATTGTTTTCTCTTTTAAAACCAAAGATACAAAAAAAGTAAAAATTGAAGAAGGCTCTGAAGCTCCTGAAGAAACAGAAAACAGTGTGGAAAAGTCAGCTGGTGAGGAAGAGGACAGTGAAGTACCCAACCTTCCCCTGGGACTAACAGGTAATTTGCAGGAAATTTTCCAGATACACCTTCTCAAAAATATGTGTCTGGCCAGACATGGTAGTGCACACCTAGAGGCTGAGGCAGAAGAAGCACAAGTTCAAGGCCAGTCTCAGCAGTTTAGCAAAGGCTCTAAGCAACTTAACAAGACTCTATCTAAAATAATAAATAAAAAGGGGCTGAGGATGTGACTTAGTTGTAATGAGCCCCTGAGTTCAAACCCTGGTACCAAAAAAAAAAAAAAAAAGGTAGGTTATGAGATTGAAGGTTCAGTTGTGACTTTTAGTTTACCTGGAAAAAAGTAACTGAGAAATTCTGTATGTATCTTTCTGCTGCAGTTTTTCCTCTTCATCTTCTGCCTCATAGTGCCATAGTACTTTTGTTCCTTCCTTTGTTCTTTTCTCTGTTCCTAACATATTTTTGTACATGTGCAGCTTCTGGGATCCTATGTTTTGTTGATTTATCCTTTTATAAGGCTCTGTCCTTGTTGCAGTAGGGAAATCATGGCCTAGAAATTGACACCAGAGGTTTAGGCTCAGTTACTAGTAAGGAGGGAAAGATAAAATTGACTTTATTGAGGAGCAGACTTGCCAAGTTAATCTCCTTTGACTTTTATTCTTTTATAAAGTCAAGAATTTAGGTTAGAATTCACAGCTCTTAACCAGAATTATCTAAAAAGTACATGAGCTATTTTTGGCTGGGGCTTTTTTATTAAGAGGTTAAGATCCACCCCTAGACATGCTTGATCAGTTATAACGGTTGGCTGGTGGTGTAGCTCAGTGGTAGATTACTTCCTAGCATGTACAAAGTCCTGAGTTCAGTCTCTGGCACATTAAAAAAAAAGGATGTGCTAGTTATGGCAGTTTTTCAACAAGAAATAGGTAGAGTTCTCAACCCTATCAAATGGAGTTACTAAAGCTATCCTGGTTTGCCCAGAAATTTCCCAGATTTAGCACTGAAAGTTCTGTATCACAGGAAATCTCCTGTCCCAGGTATACCAGGAAGAGTAGTCACCCTGTTCCTAGGAGATGTTCTTGGTTGTCAGATCTAGGAGAAGTCTGTGTAGAGGGTAGAAGTCAGGAATGCTGTGTAACTTTATAATATATAGGCTAGCCTCCCACACCAAAGAGTTATTCTGTTTGAGGATGTGGCTCAGTGATTTAGCACCGACCTAGTATGAATGAGGCCCTGGATTCAGTCCTCAGCACTGAAAAGAAAGAGAATTATACAATACATAATGTCAGTTCAGCTGTTCCTTAGATGGGACTGTATCCCAATGAACTTACTTTAGGTTGAAATTCTAAATCAAAAATGCATTTAATATACCTAACATCATCACTTCACCCACATTACACATGCTCTGAACTCTTCACGTTATTAGTTCAGGTGTTACTTAGATAAAACTGTATCGTATCCCAGTAAACTTACTTTAAGTTGAAAACGTAAATCAAATATACATGTAATACACTTAACTTTATCACTTAGCCTACATTAAACATGCTCTGAACTCTTCTTACAAACCCTGTCTTGTAATTTATCTCACGTAATTTTGAAATACCTGAGAGTGAAAACTAGAATAGCTGTAAAGATGTGCTTTTACATTGTTATAAAGGTGAGTCATCTGTCATAAGTTAGGGATCATCAGAAGTGCCAAGGCTGAGAATCCCTGATTTACACTTGCGCAAGGCAGAGTGGGGAACTCCCCAGCATGTGTCTGATGCCACCCCTGCTAAGAACCACCACGCCACTTGATATGTGGGGTCATTCTAAATCAGACTTCTTAAATATTTCATTTCTTTCTGGACTCTCACCCTCACCACTATCTTGGCATTTCCATTTCATGTAAGTACCGTAATTCTTCCTCTCTGCCCCTTACTACAGTGTGGAATTAAATTTTAAAGCACACAGCCATCATCAGTAGAGAAAATTAAAAATATATTTAGGACTTTTTTTTTGTATTATCACATAGGAATGATTGAAGTTGAATTATTTTTTTCTATAAAAATATCTAAATAAAACTTTAGGCAACTATAAATGACAATATTAACTTTTAAAGAAATAAGTTTGCTAATGATAAATTGTCTTCTGCTTAGGAGCTTTTGAGGATACTTCATTTGCTTCTCTAACTAATCTTGTTAATGAAAACACTCTAAAGGCAATAAAAGAAATGGGCTTCACGAACATGACTGAAATTCAACATAAAAGTATTAGGCCACTTCTGGAAGGCAGGTATGATAACATTGATGCTTGGACATTAGTGTCTATTTTTAGGACTGTAAGATTGTAAATATGTTTTGTTGATTTTGATATATCCAACTTGTACTGAAACCTTTAAGTTATTTGCTAATTATTTGAAGAAAGATATTTATTTCTGTTCTATAACAATTCGTATTTCTGAGCTAAGTATATAACCAAGATGGTTGATTCACCAATAGGGAAGGCAGGAACTGGGTCTGTCTTCATGGTTGAGCTTAGTACCTAAAATGTGTGCTTAGTATGTGTTGGGTATTCAGTGAATATTTTTTTAATGAGTAGATTGAATATCTTCCTCTTTTCCTTTTTAATATTTAGGGATCTTTTAGCAGCAGCAAAAACGGGCAGTGGTAAAACCCTCGCGTTTCTCATCCCTGTGATTGAACTCATTGTTAAGTTAAAGTTCATGCCCAGGAATGGTAAGCTTTTGATCAGTTTCTGGCATTATTGCACTAAAAGTTTGCTATGGGTTTTAGAGACTCGTGGTGACTTCAAAGTCTTGCTTTTTTTGCTTTTTAGGAACAGGAGCTCTCATACTCTCACCTACTAGAGAACTGGCCATGCAGACTTTTGGTGTTCTTAAGGAGCTAATGACTCACCACGTTCACACATATGGGTTGATCATGGGTGGCAGTAACAGATCTGCTGAAGCACAGAAACTTGCTAATGGGATCAACATCATTGTGGCAACACCAGGCCGGCTCCTGGACCACATGCAGGTAGAGCACTGTTACGTAGTGCCTCTTATTATCTTGTATGAAACATACATTTGACAACTGACAGTTTTTCTTTTCCTTTTTATTAGAATACCCCAGGGTTTATGTATAAAAACCTACAGTGTCTGGTTATTGATGAGGCCGATCGTATCTTGGATGTTGGATTTGAAGAAGAATTAAAGCAAATTATTAAACTTCTGCCAAGTAAGTTGGTTGCATCTACATGTGACTTGCATAATAGCAATCAAAGATTAATTAATTAATACAATAATTAATAATTAATTGATGCAATAATTTTCCTATGGGAGCAACCATTGCTGAACAACCATATTGTATTAATATCAGAATTTTATTGTGGTTGTATGATGTACTTGTGCCAATCATTCTTAGAGGTAATTTGGAATGCATGCATCAAGCTTTGTTTTTGTTGTTGTTGTTTAGTTGTTGATGAACCTTTATTTTATTCATTTATTTATATGTGGTGCTGAGAATTGAACCCAGTGCCTCACACATGCTAGGCAAGTGTTCTACCACCGAGCCATAACCCCAGCCCCATGCATCAAGCCTATTACTGATTCATATAGTAGTTTTGCTGTTTCAGAAGTTATAAGGCAAATTATACAATGTCAACATAAGTCTCATACCCTCCCCTACCATCTTATGTCTTCTTACTTTGTCTGATGTCTCCCAGGTAACCATAGTCTTGTTGCCTTCTGTATTATATTTGATGTGTACTTACTTTGGTTGTAGTCTTGCAACATCTTATGTAAACTGTTTATATCCATAATACGACCATGATCCCATTTATTATATGATTTATGTGTTAATAAATCATATAAAGCATCGTCAAAATATGCTCTTGGCATAATAAGCAGTACCTATTTAAAATCCATAATGTTTTATACTCTTGCCATGTTTATTCTTGGAAACTCACTGTAATCAAAATGATGAACATATCTTTCACTCTCAAGTTTCCTTATGCCTCTTTGTAAGATGCCTTATGCCTTATGACTCTGTCCCTTTCCTCCTCATACATGTAACTTCTCACAGTGGTGACTGACAGTTTTATGAAGCAATTACAGAGATGCCCTGAAAGACTTGAGTTATCTCGCATGTGTCTATTTCAGCACGCAGACAGACAATGCTCTTTTCTGCCACACAAACGCGAAAAGTGGAAGACCTGGCAAGGATTTCTTTGAAAAAGGAACCATTGTATGTTGGTGTTGATGATGATAAAGCTAATGCAACAGTGGATGGTCTTGAGCAGGTACTTTTTTAAATAAATAACCTAATACTTCAAGGATCTTATTTGGTATTTCCTTGTATGTAGGATGTAGAAAAGCATCCAGAAAGCAAATGAATTAATGAGCTTTTAATTTAAATATAGTGATATTGTGTATTTGACCCTTCTGGTATACAATACCCTGAACTCTTAATAAGGAAATACTGACTCTGGGATGTATAGCTGTAAAGATGGAAAAGCGGTGACGTGAAAGTGGAAACTTTAAGATTGAGATTTTTGTGAATAAAATATTCCTTGTAATTAGATGAGGCTTAAAAACCTTTGCTTTGGTTGGTTTTGTTTTAAAATGCTGTCAGAAAGGCTAGGCAGCATATATGCTTTTTTCTCAGTGCTCACAATCAGTATTGGCTCATGATGCTGGAAGTTCACTTGGTTAATTTGTATCTTTATCTGAACCTCTTGTAGGGATATGTTGTTTGTCCCTCTGAAAAGAGATTCCTTCTGCTCTTTACCTTCCTAAAGAAGAACCGAAAAAAGAAACTCATGGTCTTCTTTTCGTCTTGTAAATCTGTAAAATACCACTATGAGTTGCTGAACTACATCGATTTACCTGTCTTGGCCATTCATGTAAGTGACTGTGATGGGCTTATTGAAAATTGATTAGACTTACTGAGGATGTAGCTTAGTTATAGAACACTTGCCTAGGGTGTGGGAGCCCTTGGGTTCCATCTGTAGCCCTGGAAAGGGGCAAAAAAAAAAGAATAGGTTACACTTAGGAAGTTCTGTAGATTATGGGATTGGATGTATTGCTCTCTCCTTGAAACATAGTTATAAGTAGTTGAATCATTCATAGTGATTGGTACTGTGTGGAGGGAGCTCTGCTGGTGTGGAAGGGCATGGGCTGCAAAGGAGTGAAGGACACGATCCTCCTCCTGTTGGGGAAATAGAACACAGTCCAGGGATGGCACTTGAAATAAAATAGAATGGCACCTCCAGTTTAGGGTTGCTGCATTTATGCTTCCCAGCAGCAACTCAGAATTCCAGCTCTGATGAATGTTTTTTGGTTTTTATCCATTCCAGGGAAAGCAGAAGCAAAATAAGCGTACCACCACATTCTTCCAGTTCTGCAATGCAGATTCAGGGATATTGTTGTGTACAGATGTGGCAGCAAGAGGGTTGGATATTCCTGAAGTTGACTGGATTGTTCAGTATGACCCTCCAGATGACCCCAAGGTAACTGAGTCTTTGGGATATCTTCAGAATGGCTCTATGAGGAGTACATTTATTCTCCATGTTCCCAAGAAGCACCTGATTCATATTTATAAGGGTTAGCCCTACTGTACTGACACTGCAATACTTCTCTAGTATTAATAAATGGTTAGGGCTTTGTGGGTCCCAAAGAGAATTTGAGAGGCATTTGTGGTCATAAATTAGGAACAGTAGATCCTTGGAGTAATGTTAAGAACAGAAGACCTAAAGGAAGTATCATAATTGAAAAATGTGGCCATGTGGTAACAGACACATGTGGAAGTCAGTGCCTTAACACAGCTTTTTTTCTCTACCCAAGGAATATATTCATCGTGTGGGTAGAACAGCCAGAGGGCTGAATGGAAGAGGGCATGCCTTGCTCATTTTGCGCCCAGAAGAATTGGGTTTCCTCCGTTATTTGAAGCAATCCAAGGTAAAGATCTTTGGTTAGGATAAAAAAATTTTATGGGGTGGTGTGGGATGGATCTTAAATTGGGAACAGAGTCCTCTTGGTGGGGATTGTTAGCAAGTACTAATATTTACATGCTTCCGACCCAGGAATTACAGACAGAAGGATCGACCACATGTTTCAGCCCTCTAACTGTTCAGCTATGCCTTTTATGTCTGTTTCTCCTCTGCCATTCCCTGAAGCCCTATTTAAAACTCTTCCACCACTGTAGGCTCCCTCGCACCTGGTCATCGCTCTCCTGCCTCCCTCCCTCTTGCAGTCTTCTCTACACCCCCTCATCTTGGTGTCTTTCCTTCTGGCCTCCTGTGAGGTAATAGAGATCCTCAGTCACTCCTACCTCTGCTGCCTCCTGCTTTCTGCCCCTTGTTCTCACCTCCTGGTCTTCGGTCTCCCTCATAGTTAGCACTTTACCACCAGAAGTCTCTCACTGTAAAGTATAATCTTAGCCCTCAACCCATTCTCTTATAACTGCCTCCAGGTGACTATTGCCTGTGGCCTTTCCTCCGTTTGCCTTATCTAGCCTCGTTCCATTCTACCAGAACAGAATCCATCAAAACCTTAAGTGGTAGTTGGGCGCAGTGGCACACACCTGTAATTCCAGCAACTTAGGAGGCTAAGGCAGGAAGAATTCACGTTCAGAGCCAGCTTCAGCAACTTAAAAGAACCTAGGCAACTCAGCAAGACCATGTCTCTAATAAAATATAAAAAGGGGTTGGGGATGTTGCTTAAATTAGTAGTTAGTGTCCCTGGGTTTAAACCCTTATACAGAAAAAAAAAAAACCTTTAAGTGGATTGTTTCTAGATGTTGTGGATGCATGTCAGATCTTCTCTTCCATGACATCTGTCTCCTTGTCAGCCTGCCTGGCACAGTTTTGCCTGGTGACTTTCCTCCCCACTGAAACTTGGTGTAGTTTCATGAAATTGCCCTGTAGCGTTTGTACACTTTCTCTAGAAGCTCTTCTCCTGGTTTTCTGGAATGCTGTGGTTTCAGTTACTGCTGTCTTTTATGGGAAGCTTTCTGGTTTCCTGCCCTCTGTGTTCCCACAGTACAAGTGTTCATTTATCTGTCTCCTCCACAGGACTGCAAAGCAAGCTCTCTGAGGTCAGAGTGTAGAACTTGGGCACCTGTTTCCCCTCAGTACCTAGCACAGGTCTTGTGCTTTTTATTTGCTTATGATAAATGATAACAAATCCCTCTTGTGGAAGTATGTCGTCATTATGACCTCTGGTGTCACCGGGTCACAGAGCAAGATAGTATTAGAGCCCCTCTTCTTACATAGAAAGAAAGGGCTGATGGTCCTGCTAACTTAAAATTTCAGACCCTTCCAATAATCAGGATGATAGAGATCCCTAGAGAAAAGAGCTTACTAGCTCATTATCTCCGTTCAACTCCTCACCTTCTCGATCTTTTAGGAAGAAAGAAATGAAGGCTCCTAGCATGGTTCGTGGAAACTCAGCACTGAGTAAATGTGGAACTTTCCATTGACATGGAAAGACTGGAGAAAACAGATTTTGCTACCTGTCCTGAGGGAATTCCACAGGGCATCCTTCTGTGTCTTCAGCTTATTAGCTACATTGAACCATGGCTGTCTGGTTCTATCACTTTCCTCACTGTTTATGGAACACTTTACACTTTCTTCATTCATCCAGAAATGTGAATATCGATCATTCTGGCTTAATAATTTTTGTACTTCTGTTGTTTTCTAGGTTCCATTAAACGAATTTGACTTTTCCTGGTCCAAAATTTCTGACATTCAATCTCAGGTATGCATCTCCTCCTCCCTTGTATTTCTGAGTAAACAGAAACCTTTTTTGTGTTGTCTCTGTGCTCTGAGGCTGCCCTTTTGTAAGATGGGCCCTGTTGTTAAGGTTTCCTGCTGTCCAGTTTCCCACTGCTATGCTCTTGCTCCTCTCAGTCCACCCCTGAGAGAATTGTTCTTCCCACAGTAAGAATTTACATGTAATCCAAAACCCGGAGCAATGGTATTAGAACAAGTATCTTCTGAAGATGACTTTGTTCTAATAGTTGAGAACTGCTTTTTTTTTTTTTAATTTATTAAAACCAGTGTTTTCTATTTCAGCTTGAAAAATTGATTGAAAAGAACTACTTTCTTCATAAGTCAGCCCAGGAAGCATACAAGTCCTACATTCGAGCATATGATTCTCATTCTCTGAAACAGATCTTTGATGTTAATAACTTAAATTTGCCTCAGGTTGCTTTGTCGTTTGGTTTCAAGGTGCCTCCTTTTGTTGATCTGAGTATCCTTTTTTTTAAATTAAGTCATCCTAGAACTAAGGGGTAAAAACTTTACTAAGGGACATTGGACTCCACAGGGTTAGTAGGTGCTCTGGCAACTGCCCCGAGGCTTGGGTGTTTGTCCTGGTCAGCATCCGCTTCTCTGTACTAGCAAAAGAGTGTAAAAGTACCGTGTATTGAACAGGGGTTAGCCATCAGGATGGGGGTCACGGGAACAAGGCAACTAGTGACTTAAGTGTTAGTAAGATAAAGGACTTTGAGTGACAGTGAGAGGTAGAAGTGGTTGTGCATTCCAGGAAGAAGCGCAGAGGTAGAAGAGCAGACATTAGGTGGTTGTCCAGGTCAAAGTTTTAATACTGTTAGAGCCATTGAATGGTCTTAAACAAGGATGAGGCAAATTTGTAAAAGAAAAAAAAAAGTGTTGTTCAGAATAAAACACAAAGGGAATAAGACCTCCAATTGATATTGCTGCATTTTATGACATGTGCTTTGTCCTCGCATTTCCATCAAAGAAACCAAGCCAGCTAAGGCAAGGCTTATTCTTTACTGTTAAGGCCGTAGTTCCTGGGGGACTAGATAGAAGACCCAGTTGGGTGGCTGTCCCCATTGTAGACACTGGGTAAATGTCTGCCTTAATGAGTACGTGCTGAATTGGGACAGGAAAAGCAGCTTCCTCACCTGGCCACACATTCCTGAATCAGCTTTGAACAGGAGTGAAAGTCATTTTGTTGTGATACAGGTTACTTTTTAGTATGTTCCTTTTGTCCTCATAACTCCGTATCTCTTCTTGTTTTGAATTTCGTTGTGGGAAGTCATTAACTGTTACATTTTGTTTTAAAAATCATATCTGCTAATTTTAGTCCACAGGTACTTTGGTGACACCTAGTTTTCTGCAGATTTGTCCCAGAGGCTCATGTCCATGTTTTCATTGTTGGGGGGTGATATAGTGCATGCTGGGTTTTCTCTCTGTAGGTGTTAGATTGCAGTTCATCACCTTTGTTGCTTGATTTCCTTAACATTTTCATCTGTAGATGTGAACAGCAGTGAGGGCAAGCGTAAAAAGAGAGGTGGTGGTGGTGGATTTGGCTACCAGAAAACCAAGAAAGTTGAGAAGTCCAAAATCTTCAAACATATTAGCAAGAAATCATCGGACAGCCGGCAGTTCTCTCACTAAAATAACTTCTTTTCATCTTGAGTAACTGTGCCCTGAAATTTTTTTTTTCTCTTCCAAAAGGAATTTTTGTAGCCTTAGATTCTTTTTGATCTCTACTGTGATGAAATTATATTTTGATTTTAAATACTATACCAAAAACATCAAATTATGTCATTGTTTTAATATTCTTGTACTTTATGGTATGTAAAGATTTTATGGTATGATTGCTATAATAACTTGCTATAGAGAGGGATGTTAATACACTGGACAGGTGGTGAATGTGGAAAATAGTCTTGGTTTATTTTTTAGTTTTGCATCTGAAAATGTTGGTGTATTTTTATCTAAAGAAACACTTTAGGTAAAAAAAATCACTTTTATATATTCCCAGTTTTAAAATGATGAGCCTTTCTCCAGTTGTTTGTTTTTTAAAGAGTAAGAAATAAAGGTTATTTACCATTGTTACTTGAATAGAGTGTCCCTAAGCAATCTTCGCATTATGGAGGGAGGGAGAGGATTGAAATTGTTGAACCTCACAGTAATAGAAATGTAATATTTTTTTTCTTTCATTTGGTAACTTAGCTAAGACCTTTTTTAAGAATAAAGAATGGTGAGTCTCACTTCAATTTATTGTAAGGTGATTTAGAATTTAATAAGCACTTCCAGCTCTTCAGAGTACTTAGAAGACAAGGCCAACTATCAGTAGACTCAAAACCAAGTCATGAGACAGTGCCCAGTGTACATTAATGTTAGTTTCTTTGTGAGGAAAAAATCTCCAGATCCATGAAAGATACATTTGTACTGAAAACTGAACATGAACCAAGGTCAGAAAAAATAGCAATCAGCTATTTAATCAGTTGGGATTTTTGTCACAGGAGCCCTTCATTTCTGGTGTTCTGTGTAGTACATAACTACAAAGTAGTTCTATTTTATAGCAATTCAAAACCAAAGTTGCTAGCAGCATTTTGCTGTTGTGCCAGTTAATATTCATAGTGTCATTAATGTAATTATACAGAGAATATCAAGTGGAGAAGAAACAGTTGGATCAACGTTGCAG
Organism: Callospermophilus lateralis; assembly: GCF_048772815.1. Classification (NCBI taxonomy): domain Eukaryota; kingdom Metazoa; phylum Chordata; class Mammalia; order Rodentia; family Sciuridae; genus Callospermophilus; species Callospermophilus lateralis. The sequence goes on along the minus strand of NC_135313.1, from coordinate 103,386,964 downwards.
TAGGAAAGGAAAGAACTATGTTCCACCTCTAGGCTTGGCTGCTGTCTCTTGAGTTTCGGACCTTGACTGCTGAGTGCCTGCCTTGGCTTCTTAGATTCCTAACTCCTGCCATTTAATAACTGTTTCACTCCTCAGTGCTATTTGTTTATTCATTTCAGAAATAATTATGTTTAAAAAATATATACAAAAGCAAAGGGAAGAATATTTAATCAGTGGTCAGAAGTAATAATGTTGATATTTTGGCATGTAACATTCCAGGTTTTGTATGTGTTTATACATTTTAATTTTTTATCAAAAATGAGGTCATCCTCTACCTACTACTTGTAACCAGCTTGTTTCATAATGTGTTGTTTTCCTGTGTCATTAAATAATTCCCCCCTATTCTTGTAATTCATTTGTGGCAGTGCTTTGTTAATCCTTGCTTGGTCCACCAGGATTTGGGTTCTTGGATTCCTGCTTGTCCCAGTCAGAGTCTCTTGACTCAGTGTCTAGTGCCCCTATTTGTCTTGCCTTTGTTAACCCCTAGTGTGAGTCAGCCTCCAAAGATTTTGTGAGAGAAGTAAACCTGTATTAACAGGGTTTGGTCCTACTATATAACTTGGTTTTAGCCATTTCAGAGTCCTACTTAGTATAAATGCTATTCTGGTGGCAGGATGATCCAGGCTAGGGACATTTAGACAACCAGACTTGAGCAGCCTGGCCAGGATGCAGATGTGAGGGAGTCTGTTGCCAGATCATGCAAGGCCAGAGCAACAGCATCCTCAGGGCTCATTAGCACAAGAAGTGTTTCTCAGGCTCTCAAGAGCACACCTGACAAATAGCATTAAGTGATGTCATGAAGGTTAGAAGGCAGCATGGGCAGGAAGCCAACTAGATCACTACATGTAATTAGAAGCCTTGGGGTCTAATAGTCTACAGTGATGGTCAGTCATTGCTGTATTGAGCAGTTTAATGTAAAGCTGGACTAAAGATATCCAAAAAATGGATCTTATTTTTCCATAAATTAATGTTTTTCATAAATTTAGTGCCTGGGTCAAATTCCAGCTATGCCACTTAGAACCTTCTTTGGACCTATTTCATGAGATAAATGAAAGTAATATTGCTTAATTCGTAAAAAGATAAGAATCAATAAGGTAACTGGCATGGTGCTCTGTATATGTGAGATGTTTCTGCATCCTCTGTAAATAGCTTGATACCAAACAGCAGGAGTAGCAAGGGCTAACCCAAAATCCTGAGCCCATGTGGGCTCTTTTGGAGTAGACAGGATTTCCAAACAGCAAACTCAGGCCTGGGGAAGTGGTCCAATTGCAACATCCCTCTAAGGAGGCTATCCAGTAGATGCTGTTTTAGCTTTTGCATCACTGTGACAAAAATACCTGACAAGAACCACTTAACAGGAGGAAGAGTTTATTTGGGGCTCATGGTTTTGAGTTTTCAATCTATAGACTCATTTCTCTGAGTCTAAGATGAGGCAGTACATTATGGTGAAGGGGAGTTGCTCCCCTCATGGTGCCAAGGAAGCACAGAAAGGTGAGAGCAGCCTCAGGGAAGATGCACCCTGCCAGGGCACACCCCAAGTACCACACCTTGTCTTCCTCCAGTTTCACCCATTCATACAAACTAGTTTGGACTGATTAGTTTACAACACTCAATCTAATCATTTTGTCTCTCAGTTCCTGCATTGACAGGAGGTTTTGGGGGATACTTCACTTTTTTAGAACCATAACAAATGCCATTTTCAAGGCTACTCTGATTTTACTGTTAGGTGGAGGCAACAACCATGTGCCTTTAAATACTCATGGCTCATCATGAATTAAAACTTGCGGAATTGGGATGTAGCTCAGTGGTAGAGTGCTTGCCTAGCATGTGCCAGGCCGTGGGTTTGAGCTCTAGCCCTGCAAAATAATAAATAAATCTGTTGGGTGTCAGAAACCACAGAAGATACAGACAAATGTGGCCAGGTTCTTCCCTCCTCCCTCCTCAGTAGTGGGGATCAAACTGGGTCTTTAGACTTGCTAAGCAAATACTCTCATTGAGCTACTCCCTCAGTTCGCCAGGTCCCTCTGACAAAGGAGGTGAGTTGTGCTGTAGAGGAGTATTGTCTTCCAAATAATATGAATATGCAGACATATTCTAGCTATTTCTCTTTTTTTTTTATACAGCCTCTTATTAAACTTCCATCTGCTCTGACCTCACAGTGAGAATATCCAACCCAGGAAACAGTGTTAATATGTATAGTCAGCCACAAACTAGGATAGCCCTGGGAGACACATACACTCTGGTGTGTGTTCCAGATGGAAAGAGCTGTGCTTTTGTTTGAATATCTAATGTGGGAAGAAGCATGCCAATAGCAACCTAGCACCCATGGCACCCTTAACCTCCCCAAGCAGATCACCACCTTGAGATCTCAACAGTCTGCATTCAGTCACTGTCAAAAGGTGTTGACACAGGAGATGAAACTGATTTACTTTGTCCAAAGTCCCTGAGAAGGAAGTCATTCTGTCTTTGGATTCATCATTTTCATCTATAATTTCTTGGGGAGAAAAAAAGTGGGCCTTACTGGTTTCATGGAGCAGCCCAGAATCTTGACTTCCTGTTTAGAAACCATACCATTCAATTCCTGGTGGATCGCTGAGATATCTTCCCATCAGAAAAGCAGAAATGCCTTCCCTGTAGCCAAGGCAGAGCTGTGACCTGGGTTAGATCAATTAGAAATAACTGACCAGACCCCGAATCAGATACGAATGAATAAAATGAAGGAGCAGAAATAGTGGAAGTGATGGCCTCCTTTCCAGACTCCAGAGGCAGACTCCACCTCAGAAGCAGGTGGTTTCTGGCTGTGGCACCCAGGCAGCAGCAGGACGGAAAACAGACCGTGTAGCATGACTTGGGTCCTGCCCATTGTGTACTCGCCCTCATCTCTGCCTATCTTTCAAGCTGGTTCTCTTCAACCATGTAATATCTTTTCAGTTAATTCCTTTTCAGTCTAGATCATTCTTAGTAGCTTTTTGTAGCTCATAACTGAGAGCCTAGTACATAGTTTCTCAAATTCATTTTGTCTTTGCCTCTGTGTGTAACTGCCCAGGTTGCTCTCTACCATTCCTGCACTCCATGCCCAGAGCCTCCCTCTCCTGGGTTCAGGGAAAGAGGTTGATTTCAAAGGAGCACAGGACTTCAAACATCTAGGGCAAGGACATTTCAAAGGAAGAACAAGGGGCTAACTGACCACCTCTGAGGACAGAGGAAGAAGCTGCTCTGAATCTGGAGGTTTGGGAGGCAGGAAAAATGGGGTCGTCAGCATTGCTCACAGCCTCGAGGGCAGTATCTATAGCTGGAAAAGGGTAGGTGGGATTGTCAGACCCTCAGGGACTGTATTTTCTGGAACCTGGCAGAATTTGCACTGAGGCTTTGACCAAACGACTGCTCTATGTACCTATTTTCTCATATGCAGAAAGGAAAGAACGATACCTGCAAGGCTGGTGTGCACAGAAGGCAGGCAGCCAGCTCTCAGAAACAAGAGCTGTTGAGAGTACCAAGAAAATCGGGGGGGAAAGACTGGAAGCCAGACTTCATCTGCTTCTCACACCCTCTCACCACCATCAAAAAGGCAAGTTTGGGGTGCTTAAGGCCAAGAGACTGCTAGGAGTTCTTTTTCGTGGTTTCCAATGTCCCCAGCAGAGGGCCTCTAAGACGTGCTGAAACCAAACAGGCCAAGTGCTCCATGGGGCCTGTTGCCCTCTCAGACCCTTCCTCCTGAAGGAGGAGTGATTCTTATTTTTTTTTTTTTTTTAATTGACAGATGAGTACTATAAGGGCTTCATTTTCTCCAAAGGAAAGAAAGGACAGGGCAGGGGAAGAGCAGCGACATAGACATGTCAGGCTCTCTCACACTCAGAGCATACATTTGGGACAACATGGAGAAATAAACCTGACTCCAGGCTGGTCTCCTAAAGTGTGCAAGTCCTCCAAGCCTCCCAGCAGCCCTGGGAAGGACGGTATCACCAAGGAGGAAGCAGAAGTCAGAAGAGAGCCCATGAGAGCCCCTAAGTAAATCACCTGGTCTGGATACGAGTGCTGTTCTGCCCGCCCCAAACCAGGGCATCTTCCCACTCTGACTCCACAGCAGGCTGAGGTGGGCTTTTGTCCCCCTGCTTCCCCTGATGGGATGCAGCTGGTGTCCTGAGATACAGGAGAAGCCTGCAAATGCCTGATAGCCTGAGCCCTGACACCACGGGTGGTGCTAGGACAAAGACACAAGGTCCCTTGTTTTCATAAGCTTTTTCATCACTGTGACCAAAAGACTTGAAAAGAATAATTTTAAAGGAGGAAAAGTTTATCTGAGGCTCACAGTTTCAAAGGTCTCAGTCCACAGACAGTCAACTGTTATTCTGGGCCCCAGGTGAGTCAGAACATCAGCTCAGGACATGACGGTCACAGAGAGCCTATGCTGGGCTCACCCCGGACAAATTATATGCCACAAAACCATGGCCCCAGTGACCCACCTTCTCCAACTACTTCCCATCCATGTACAGTTAACAACCAGTTACTCCATTCAGCTGGATTAATGCACTTATGAGGTTAAGGCTCTCATAACCAAATCATTTCACCTCTAAACTTTCTTGCATTGTCTAACATATGCGCATTTGGGGGATACCTAATTCTAAAACACAACTTTGGCCTCCAGCCCCGATGCTCCACTAGAGATGGTTAAGATGGTCAGAGAAGCAGCATCCTTGACTTCATTCTCATATCATGTACTTGACCATCTAAAAGGAAGAGCCTAGGAATGCAGGGTGATTTCTGTTCCACAAGCTCATTGTGAGAAGGAACGGAGGCAAATCCTGGAGGGTGGGGATGTATCATAAAGAAAAATAACCATCTCCAAGGGCTGAGCATTCGAGAAGAGCTTTGAGAACGTGTGAGGGAGTTGAGTCCTGAGGGATGTTTAACTGGCTGCAAATGGGGTGAAGGAAGCCAGACAGGTGTTCAGACAGTGATTTACATCAGCAAAGGCAACGAGGACGCAGCATTGACTGGTTTGGAGGATAAACCTGGACTCTGGGGTTTGCCCATATTTGAGTTCTAAGGGTGTCGCTAACTAGCAAGGAAGTTCCCTGCTCCTCATCACCATGATTTGTAAAATAAAAACAGTACCGTCACCTTTACTGGCTGCTGTGGGATGGTATGAACTGGCAGAGAGAGCCTGTGAGAAATGTTAGCTATTAGCAAAGCTTGTCATACATGCTAGGATGGCTGCGAGAAATGACAGGGAACTGGGGGGAAATCAGAAACAAGGCTAGAGCCAAGTGAGGTTGGAATTTGAATTTGGTTCACAGTGGGGAGAAAGGAGATGAAGTGATGCACTGGGATTCATCCTGGTTAATATTTAAAGTAGAGCACCTGAATGAAACCCAGACCAGAGATGGAGAAAAAGAACAAAAGGGGTGGGGGGGACACTGTGATACTGTCATCCTCCAGGCACGGGCAGTGATGCTAGGGTGAAGCCTCAGTGGTTCTGGAATAAGAAGAGGGTGTGGTGACCACAAAGATGTGGGGTGGAGAGAAAGGTGTTGGGTTTCTGTTCACGACTAAAAGGCTCAGGGGTTATTCCAGGTAAAGTGGGCTAACTGAGCTGTGCAAAATAACCACACAAGAGACACAAATACCTTTTTCTTTGGGGTCGCTGTGACGGCTCCTCTGACCTTAAGGGTCCACAGGAAGAGAGAGAGAGAGCACGTGCTGACCCCTTTTATTGAGGAGAAGCTATTCAAATGAGGCAAGGGGTCAGGTTTCAGGGGACTGAGTCTATCTTCATGGTATCCACTGTTAGCAGGCTGACTGACACCTGGGTAGGCCACACCCAAGGACACAGTAAGAGAAGGGGACACACACAAGGCACTTCCATGGAAGATTCTATCCTAAATAGGGCAAGGGGTTATATTACAAAGGAACAGGTGAGCGTAGTTTCACCCATGGGGCTGTAGCAAGACACACCCATGCACGAGACACCGACCCTCGGACTCAAGAAGGGTGAGGAAAGCTCTGCCACATTTCTGTGACTGAGCGCCTCAGCACTCAGCCCGGGAGTGTGACTCAGTCAGGTGCAAGGTTGGTCTCCCACAGAAAGGTGTTTCCATTAGCAAATGGGGAGAAGCCTTTAGTGCCTGACTGTCCCCTTAGCTCACTTCCCTCACCATGTGGGGAATTATGACTGTCAACAAATGCAAACCAGCTTTTGCATAACAAAGGCTAAACAAGCCTGAGTCCTTTTGTCTCCCGTGAAAATGCCATCTTCTGTTGCCTTTTCATTATTTCATCTGGATAAGATTTAGCTTTTGGGTGGAGGTAGACGTGTCTTCAGAGTCTTCAATTTCATTTCCTTTCAGAACACGTCTGTATTGTCGTACTTAACTATCTCATGTTGGAATTTTTTTCTTGCTGTATCTCTGTGCCTCTGTATTCCCACCAGTGGTTTACAACTGAGGTCAGTTTGGCCCTTCAGGGGACATTTGGCCATGTCTGGAGACATTTATAATTGTCACAACCAGGAAAAGGATTCTCCTTCCATCCTGTAGGTGGAGGCCAGGAATGCTGCTCAGTATCCTCCCCCAAGCAGAGTGGTCCCTCGACACACATTATTCAGCCCAAATGTCGACAGTGTCAAGGTTGGAAAACCCTGATCAAGAGAAGATCCTTGAGGGCATCTTTATTTCCGTTATGTCTAGCAAGCTGAGCACGAGTTCAATAAATAGAGACTGCACTGAAAGAAAGCAGGAGGAAGTGATGATTTTTGGAGAAGAAGGGGGACTTAGTTTGGAGTGAGTCAGTCTTGAGAAGTCAGCTGGATATCCAGGGGGCTGGCAGTCTGAGGAGAATCAGAACAAGACTTCTAGAGCCATTCGCTCATTCGTGGCAGTTTTCTTGAAGAACTATTTTGTGTGAGGTGCCCTGCCAGATGCTGTGGCAGCGGAGATGAGCAACTCAGTCCCCACACATAAAGAACCCCTGTTCTACGGGGAAAGGGAGATGCACAGAAGTAGATCTGTCATAGGCAAGTTTTGTGGGAGCCCAGAGGAGGCACAGCCAGGACAGTCTGAAGAACTTGAGGATGACCTGAGCATTGGCCAGGAAACAGGAAGGACCAGTAAAGGTCGCTGGGGTAAAGAAGAAGAACAAGGTCTGGAAGTGGGAAGGGCCTGTGTGAAGAAAGAATGGTGGAAATGCATGGCTGGGCTGCAATGAGAGGATCATGTGGCCAGGGAACAAGGTGGGAGCCAGAACAGTCAAAGGAACAGGAATCATTGTTCTTCATTTGGAGAATGATAGGAAGCAGTTAAAGGTTTGAGTTTTGTTGTTGTTTGTTTGTTTGTCTTTCCAGTTACCAGCATCCATTTTTCCTGTTGTGGCCAGCACAGTGGCACACACCCATAATCCCAGCAGTTTGGGAGGCTAAGACAGGAGGATCATGAGTTCAAAGCCAGCCTCAGCAAAAAGCAAAGTGCTAAGCAACTCAGTGAGACCCTGTCTCTAAATAAAATACAAAATAGGGCTGGGGATGTGGCTCAGTGGTTGAGTGCCCCTGAGTTCAATCCCCAGTACCCCCGCCCCTCAAAAAAAAAAAAAAAAAAAAATTCTCCTGTTGTTAATAGAAATCATTTTTCTTTTGAGAATTATCTCTACTTTCTCCACCCAATCCCCCGACTACCATTAAAGGGTCAAGCATGAGAAAAAGCTACAACAATAAGCCTTTCTCAAACAACTCAAAATTTCAAGAGCTATCATGCAATTGCTGGGAAGAAAACAAAGCTAAATTCATTAACTTCACTGTTTGCATCTCAAGTGCATTGTCAAATAATTTCTGTTTTCCAACCCCCCGACCCCCAAGTTGCCTGGTTCCCCCAAGCCTTCCCTTTGATTCTGTGAGTCTTTTCTAAGAGTTTCCTCTTAAGTTGAATAATCACTTTCTGTTACTTATAACTAGGGCACTTTGATAAAGTCAGAGAGAAAAAGAGAGAGAGATAATATATTGGTCAGATTTGTGCCACTATAACAATTACCTGAGATAATCAACTTATAAAGAGAAAAGTTTTGTTTTGGTCCACACTTTTGGAATTTCCAGTTCAGTTGACTCCTTTGCTTTGGGGCCTCTGGTGAGGTGGCACAACATGGCAGCATCACCATGACAGAGCAGACCCATTCACCGCATGACCAGGACAAAAATGAGAATGAGTTCAAGTCCAGGATCCCACGCTCCCTTTCAAGCCACTCCCTCAATAACCTAGAGACCTCCCACTAGGCCCCACCTCTTAAAGATTTTATCACTTCCAAAAAGCATCACCCTGGAGTCCAAGCCTCCAACACATGGGTGTTTGGGGGGACATACAAGTTCCAAGTTATAGCAGAGAATAAGATGGCTGGCCTAAGAGTAGGAAGAGAACCAAGACAATGACCTGACAAGAAGCCATAGTGAATGCTTATCAATTTTTTTTTCTGGGGGTGGGTATGCAGGGACTGAACTCAGGGGCACTCGGCCACTGATCCATATCCCCAGCTCTTTTTTGTATTTTATTTAGAGACAGAGTCTCACTGAGTTGCTTAGTGTCTCATTTTTGCTGAGGCTGGCTTTGAACTCACACTCCTCCTGTCTCAGCCTCCCAAGCCTCGGGGATTGTAGGCATGAGCCACCGCACCTGGCTCTTATCAATCTTCTAGGAAAGATAAAGAGAAGCAGATATTCAATCCCCCCTTTTATTTGTTGGTGTTGCAAGTAAAAATACCAGTTGTCCCCTAATATTCTTTCTCCCTCAGTTACACAATCCCTGGTTTTAACCAAGCACATGGTTGCTCAGAAAAAAATCTTGTCTGATTTCCCTACTAAATAAGTATAGCCATGCAATTAAGTTCTAGCCAATTAGAACTAAAGAAAAATTATGTGCAACTTCTGAAAAGTAGCCCAGAAAAATAGGGTCATATTATTTTGTTATTTTCTCCTTCCTCCTTTCTATGTGGAAAGCAAAAGTGGCATCTGGAGTGTGAGCAGCCGTTTTGGACCATGACGTTGCTAAACATGGTATCACAGCAGAGAGAAGTAGTTGGATGGAACACCTGATGATCATGGAGCCACCACATCAGCACTGAGCTCTTGACCCCTACACATTTAATTTAGGTAAGATAAAAGAAAAGTTGTATCTTGCTTAAGCATTACATGGCACACATGTGTGCATATATGTGTCTCACATGTAGTCAGACCTAATCTAACTGATATGGGAAGGCTGAGGGGTCTTCCATATAATATAGAGTTGTGGTAGATGACCAGATCCTGTTTCCATTCAGAATCCCAAATGTAATATTCTCCTCCTTCTTCTTTTCTGTCTACCAAGCCATGTGCCTGTGATCCAGGCTCCATCATACAGATGCTCCCAGGACTCTTGATATATAATAATTGATGCAAAGACAAAGGAGAGTGAATATCCCCATCAGGCAGTCACAAGTCGTCCATGTGGGATGAGCATGAATTTTCTGAGTCCATTTCCTGTTTAAAAAAATTTAAAAAAAAATGGTTGTTGAACTGGTCAAGGTTTGCTGGAGTACTCTGGAAACATAATGTTTGGTCTGGTTTTTTTTGTTTTGTTTTGTTTTTTTAGAAGGAAAGAGTCTTTGGTATATTCTTGGTCCAAAAGTAAGAGAAATTCAGAAGGGAGAGAGATTGAAGATGAAATATAGAAAATATCATGCTTTCCTATCAGACTTTCCCTGTCCCCTTAAATTAGACTTCATAAAGGTTTCTTTCATTCGAGACATTCAGAGCACCTTTGGTTTTTAAGGGATAGAGTAAAATCCAGCTCCCCTGGCACCAGAGCATGAGGCTTTCTAGCGCCCCAGGAACCATCTTCTGGTTAGGACAGACAGACATGAAGCTGTTAGGGTCTCTGGTGGACTGAATCGTAGCTCCCAATGTCCGTATCCTAATCCCCAGAAACTGAATATATTACTTTGTGTGGTAAAAGGGACTTTGAAAATGTGATTACATCAATGGCTATCAAATGGGGAGATTATCCTGAATTATCCAGATGGGCCCACTGTGATCACAAGGATCCTCCCCGGAGGGAGACTAGAAGGTCAGAGTGAGAGAAGGTGATGGGACAACAGGAACAGAGGTCAGAGAGTCAGAGATTTAAGGACATTACGCAGCTGGCTTTAAAAATGGAGCCAGAGCTTGAGGCACTGAGTTCGATCCTCAGTACCACATAAATGTAAATAAAGATATTGTGTCTACTTAAAAAAAAAAAATGGAGCCAGAGGCCACAAGCCAAGGAATGCAGGCTCTGGAAGTTGAAGAAGACTAGAAAATATTCTTCCCTAGAGCCTCCGGGAGGAGATTAGCTCTGCTGACATCTTGAGTTTTGCTCGGGAAGACCCAGTTTGGACTTCTGAGCATTAAAATATAATACATTTGCATTATTTTATACAACTAAGTTTGTGGAAATTTGTTAGAGCATCAACAGGAAACTAATACAGCCTTTTTGCTTCATTTCCACTTAAAGATCGTATCAGCACCTGTGCGTCAGTAAGGATCCTTGTCAGTCATTTGGAAGAGAAAAGCTATAAATGCCTGGACTTCTGCATTCAACTTTGGAACTGGGTTTCACAGCAATGGCAACTTGGGTTTAAATATTAAGAGATGCCATAGGACTTGAAGAAACCTTAAAACAAGTTATATTTTGACCCCACAACAGACTCCTGGCAATCTCGTGACAGACTTTTCTGCAAACCCCAGTGTGGCACGGATTTGGATTCACCAACATTCCCTGCCTTCTGCTAAGGCCAGCCGTAATGGAGGGAGCACAGCACTGTACCTACCTTTGTTTTCCTTAATTCTTTCAAGTGTGTTTGGTAATAAGTGGTTAGAGTGCTGAGGTTTTTAGTCCAGCTTCTTTTTCTTCAACTCCAACCACTTTACATGGAAGAACAGGTTACCATAGTAATATTTTCTGAGCAATAGGTGAGCTACAGGGCACTATTGAAGGTACCCAGGAGAAAATACTAATAACTTCCTGAGAAAGTCTAATCATTTTCTAGAACCTCAGGACTACTAAAACAGAAAGATTGATGAGTTCACTGGATGATCTGAAAGCAGGTCATCTGCAGCTCATAGAAAATATAGTGTAGGAAGCTACCATCATCCCCCAAAGACCCCCAATCTCCTCATCTTCAACCCGCCCCTCCAAGCTGCTCAAATGACAAGCGATAAATCTAAACTGGGGGGAAATATCTGATCAAACTTGTATCAAAAATGGCTATATCTCAAAGCTCTCCTTGTAGGAATCTTGGGAAGATCATGGCAACTATGCTAAAATCATGTTTGAATTTTTCTGAATTCCAACAGAAAAACAGATAGAACACCTGGAAAGGAAAACCAAGAAGCCTTGAACAACATTTACTACAAACATAGGAGACAAAGTATCACCTTGAATCCCAAAATACAAGTGGGTGAGACAGATCACCAAAGAGCCACAAGCCCTTCTTGTCATGGGTTATGTGTGGAAGGAAGCCAAGGTGGGTGACCTCAGCTGAAGGGCCTAAGAACAGGAGAAACCGAAAATAACCCAACTCAAGAACAGAAGCTGAAACCAAGAGATTTCTCCTGCTTAGTAGTGAGGGAGGGAAAGGGGTCTCACATAAAGTCTGAAGGGCCTGGAGGGTCTAGTCCCTATGAATTTTTAAAAATTTATTTCTTTTTATTTCTTGTTTCCTTGTTTTGAAGCAGGATGACTTTTCTGCATTGCTTTGTTGAGATATAATTCACATACTACACAATTCACCTGTTTGAAGTGTATAATTGGGTGATTTTTCACATATTCACAGTTATGAAATCATCATCACAGTTTTAGAACACTCTTGCTGCCTCAAATAAACAGCAAAAAAAGAACCCTATACCCATTTGCCATCAGTCCCCATTTCCCGCCTGCCCCCAGCCATTGGCAACCACTAATCTCCTTTCTGTCTTTATAACTTTACCTGGTCTGGACATTTTCTATAGATGGAATCACACAATGTAGCCTTTGAGGTCTGCTTCTTTTAGTTATCACAATGTTGTTAACATTCATCCACATGTAGCAGTGTTCCCTTTTTATAGCTGAGTTGTATGTATGGGGATACCAGCTCTTGTTTATTCATCTGATGGATGAATGGTTGCTTCTACCTTTTGGTTACTTTGAATAGAGTTTCTGTGAACACTTGAGTACAGTTTTTCTTTGAAAACCTGTTTTCAATTCTTTGGGATATTTTGTTAGGTGTAAAATCCTGGGCCATATGGTAATAATTCTATGGTTAGCTTATTGAGAAACTTTCAAACATTTTTCCATAGCTGTTGTCATATATAACAAACATTTAGTTTGTTATATATGACAACAGAATGCATTACAATTCATATTACACATATATAGCACAATTTTTCATATCTCTGGTTGTACACAAAGTAGAGTCACATCCTTTGTGTCTTCAAAGATGTACCTAGGGTAATGATGACCATCACATTCCACTGTCTTTCCTACCTTTATGCCATTGCACTGTTTTACATTCTATTATCTGAGGTTCCAGTTTCTCCACATCCTTGCCAACATATCTTATTTTTCATATATGTGTGTGTGTGTGTGCGCGCACGCGTGCGTGTGTATGATTATATTAAGCTGTCCTAGTGGGTATAAAATGGTGTCTCATTGTGGTTTTGATTTGCATTTTTTAATTACTAATATCATTTAGAATCTTTTCGTGGGTTTGTGCGCCATTTGTATATCTTCTTTGGAGAAATATCTGTTCTGATCCTTTGCATTTTTAAAAATTGGGATTTGTTATTTAATGAAAAGAGTTTTTTATATATTTTTGGATTCTAGATTTAACAAATAATGATTTTCAAATAGTTTTTTCCACTATATGGGTTGTCTTTTCACTCTCTTAGAAGTATTACAAATGTTCATTTTTTAAGGGGGACCAGGGATTGAACTCAGGGGAACTTAACCACTGAGCCACATCCCAGCCCTATTTTGTATTTTATTTAGAGACAGGATCTTGCTGAGTTGCTTAGCACCTGACTGTTGCTGAGGCTGGCTTTGAACTCATGATTCTCCTGCCTCAGCCTCCCGAGCTTCTGGGATTACAGGCGTGCACCACTGCACCCAGTTTTTACAAGTATTCTTTGATACACAAAAGTTTCAATTTTGACCAAGCTCAATTCATCTATTTTTTTATTTTCTTGTGCCATTCATCTCATATTTAAGAACCCATTGCCAATGTCACAAGGATTTTCCTCTATTGTTTTCTAAGAGTTTTATAGTTTTTACTCTTCATTTCAGTCTTTGATCCATTTGAGTTAAATTTTTTTAGGATGTTAGGTAGGGATTCAACTTCATTCTTTTACATGTGGATATTCAGTTGTTCCAGAACCATTTGTTGAAGAAGATATTCCTTTCCCCCTTTGAACAGTATTGGCACGACTGTCAAAAATCAATTGACTATAGATATATGGGAGTTTTTCTGGATTTTCAACTCTTTCCCATTGGTCTATATGTCCATCCTTATGTCAATACCACACTGTTTGGATTATTGTAGCTTTATATAAATTTTGAACCTTCAACTTTATTCTTTGTTTTTAAAATTGTTTCAGCTATTCAAGGTCTCCTGTGATTCCATATGCATTTTAGAATTGGGTTTTCTATTTCTGCAAAAAAGGATATTGTGATTTTAATAGGGATTTTTTGAATCTGTAGATCTCTTTGAGGAGTATTACAATTTTAACAATATTGTCTCCTACTGCGTGAACATAAGCTGTCACTTCATTTATTTAGATCCCTTTAAATTTCTTTCAGCAATTTCTCACTTAGAAGTTCTCACTTAGAAGTCTTACGTCTCTGTATTTAAATTTAGCCCTACATATTTCATTCCTTTTGATGCTGTTATAAGTGGAATTGTTTCATTTCCTCTTCAGAGTACTCTGGCTTTATATGAAAATACAACCCATTTTTGCATTCCAATCTTGCATCCTTCAACTTTGCTTAATTCATTAACTACCTCTTAACACTTTTCTTTTTAATTCTTTGGGTTTTCTATATATAAGATTATGCCATCTTCATTTCTTCTTCATAAGAAAGAAGTTTTACTTCTTTCTTTTCAACTTTGATGCCTTTTATTTCTTTTTCCTTGCCTAATTGCTCTAGCTGGTACTCTACTGAACAAAGATGGACAAAGGGGTATCCTTATCTTAACATTAGATAGAAAGTTTCCTTCCTTCACCATTGAATACGATGTTAACTGTGGGATTTTCATATACACCTTCTATTGTAATGAAAAACTTCCCTTCCAAAGAGTGTTTCTCTTAAAAGAATGTCGAATTTGTTAAGTACTTGCCATATATGCAAGTAATTTTTTTTAAAGATTTGGAAACAACTAAATGTCATCTTGTCCCTCTATTTCATATTCAATTAACACAAGAAAGAATACCAAGTTTTATTTTCCACTGTGATTGACTTCCATTAGTCCTTTTTGAAGTCATTAATGGAAATAATGACTAATATTTTTTGAGTAAGTTTCTAAAGAAAGAATTTCCAGACTGAAATACATAGCATCTGGGATACTTTCGTCAGCTATATTATTGTATCCTCAATAAAGAACACCAGGATACTGTGAGTTCTGTGTCTTACCAAGAGAATATAAATGTTAACTCAAAAACACAATAAGAACTAGCATCTCTTTTGACTAGATGAGCTCAACTGTCAAATGGCTCAGGAAACAGAGAAATCTTCATTGGACTGTACAGCCACAATACAAGAAACTCAAAAAAAAAAAAAAAAAAAGAGAGAGAGAGAGAAACACAGACAGCCAGAAAATCCTCCATGACAAGATTATCTGAGAGGTAAAAAGAAATGAGGTTGTAAAGCTTCAAAACACAAGGTGTGAGCAGTAGCTTAAGCCCATGAAAATCTTTTGGTTGTTAAGTTTTTCATTCCTTCATGTGTGATTTGAAGTCCATCTATTTCCAAAAAGATTTACAGGGGAAAAAAAAGAAAAGATACATAACAGAAATAGGGAGATAACTTATAAAATTATAGCAAAGGAAGGGAAAGCATATGCAAAAATAATTTCTGCAATTAAGAATTAAATTTGAGGCCCAATGAGAAAACAGGTAACATGAAGAAACGGTAAACTTTATACTCTGCTGGTGGAACATACAATAGGGCAGCCAAGGTGGAAAATAATTTGGCAGTTTCTCAATAAATTAAACATAGAACTACCCTCTGATCCAGCAATTCTACTCCCAAGGAAATGACAACAAGGACACAGACTTATTTATGTACCCCTGTTTATGACAGCATTATTCATAATAGCCAGAACTTGTAAACAACCCCAATAGATGAATGGACAAGCAAAATGTGGTTTCTACATTCCCAGTTGAAGGCTATTTAGCCTTAAAAAGGAATCAAATTCTGAAACATGCTAAAAAAAAATAGTAGAACCTTGAAAACATATGCTAAGTGAAAGTAACCAGACACGAACAGATAAATGTTGTACAATTTCACTTATATGAAATATCTAGCATAGGTAAAACTCAGAGAAAGAAAGGCTGAGGAAGAAGAAAATGGGGAATTGGTTAATGGTGAGAGTTTCTGTTTGGAGTAATGAAAAAGTTTGGAAAGTTGAGCACATTGTAAATTCAATTTATGCTACTGAATCGTACACTTAAAAATGTTTAAATGAAAACTTTTGTATTGTATATGTGAGTGTATGTGTATAAAACCACCTTAATAAATCAGAGAACAAAACTTAAGTATGATTCTAAGCATCCTGATGCCCAAGGCAAGAGTGAAATGAGATTAACATGCTAACAAGTTCAAGGTTGCTGGCTCTTGTCCCAGAAGAGCTATTCTTGGTCACATACTAGATGCCCACTCCATTCTCACCCTTTAGTCATAACAAGTTGGATTGTGAACAGCTCAGTGAAAGCCATGGGCCTTAGAAAGAAACTCAGAGTGGAGTGGTGTGGTCCCTCAGGAAGGGAAGTTCATTTTTTCCTTGAATATGGAATTTAGAAAGTTGGATTATCCGGGTAAGCAACAGAGACAGGAAGAGTGATTCTTGGACTTCCCAGATGGCAGCACTTTAGATGCACTCAGGGGGTGTGTCCTGGAACCCTATAGACTAAGGTTCTGACCCCCTCACCCCTACCGCCATTTTCCCTGACTCCAAATCAGGCAGAGTTGAAATCATCTTGGCAGTTCCGATTATTGAGGCCAGTTCCCTCCTAATGTTTGTTCCTCTTCCCAGAGTTTCTCCACCTGATTTCAAGTTCCTGCCCTCCTCATTGGATCAGTATAACTTCAACTGCTTTGGTTTGGATTTCAAATGTCCTCCAGAGGACCATGGAGCCATGGATGTCTTAAGACCATTGGGGAGATACTGTTGAAGGATATAGTGAGACCCTCTTTCTCTTGTTTTGCTTTCCGGCCATGAAGTGAGCAGCTTTGCTCTGTCCCATAAAGTGCTGCCTTGCCTCAGACCTCAGAGCAACAGGGTCAATCAATCACAGATGAACCTCCAAAACTGTGAGCCCAACAAACCTTTTCTCTTTATGAACTGATTATGTCAGTTATATGTTACAGTAATGGAAAGCTAACTAATATACCACCCATGAGATTTTCTTCCTCTAATTCAGTCCTAACACTAGCCCATCATATAAACTGCTGGGTAAAGTGATGCTCCCAAGCACACTAACCCATAAAGGCAGAAGGAAGGGAGGTGACATGTCCTGGGTACACTCTCTCAAAGTCCTGTCATTTTCACCAACATACCAATGGGTAACAGCAATGGAGCTGCCATATGTTCTTAAAATGGCAACCCCCATTGTAGAATCTGAGTCACCATTCTACTTTACAACAAAGTAAAAAATAGTTGATTTTTGTTAAGACAAGTAAAATGAGGAGTGATTTTATGTATTGTCTTCAGTATTATGATAACATGCCTGTCCACCCAACCCCAGCAATCATGTGGTATTACCTATGTCTAAATAAGGTTCATTGTGTCCCTCTTTTGTTCAATATGCCTAATTGTCCTTCTCCTCTTGTGGGTGTTCAAACACCTCAGCCAGGCTCTCAGAATTCTTCCAAATCTCTCTTAGCCACAAGTTAGTTTATCCAAACCACAAGCCACATATGTGCCTCTACTTTGCCCAAATAAAACTCACTATTTCACAAACTTGAGAGGTTCATTCTCAAATCACGTAGGCAATTGCCTTCACCTGCAGTGCCCTATGTTGTTCCTCCTCCTTTCCAAATCCTACCCCTGGACAAGTACCAGCTCCTCCTCCTCCAGGAAACCTCCTCTAACTACTCTTCCTCCATTGATGTTTTCCTGTGAATATGATCTTTGAATTGCCAATTATGACTCCCCTTTGACCACCATCTTGTATCACCGCTAACCTACTGAATGCATTTCCTTTGTCTATTAAATTGTGTCTTCTGCATCTATCTCATCTTGGCTATGGAAGGTCAGGTTCCCTAGAATACAGACCCTAAGATGAGGAGATTTCCCTGAGGTATCCTTAGAGGGGAAATCACCTACAGGGGGAGTGAAGGAAGCTGGGGTCCAAGGGAGAAGGGGAGCTATTATACAGTATCAGTAAATGTCCCAGACTACTTCATTGGGGTATTCTGAAGCTGAGATGGCCCTATAGACTGGTCTCAATTTGGAGTAAGGTGCCTGGGTCTCTTACACTTGGTCTTGATGGCAGCCGGGGACTGCTCCTAGAAGCGACTGTGAGCATGCGGGAGGTGATCCCAGAAGGGGCCAGGACTGAGAACTGTTTATTACAGCTTCCTCTGCAGCCAGGGAGCAAATCCTTCCATCCCAACAGGGATTTGGGTGTCAACTCTGGTGGACTAACAAGAGAAGAGGACAGAGAAGGAGGAAGAGTGGAAGGAAATGAAGAAAGAAGGGAAGGAAGTATCATTTGGAGTAAAGTGATACAAAGTGGAAAACTCCCTTGCAGAGAGGAAGGCAGTAGGAAGGCCAGGGGAGCAGTGTTCAGAGGAGAGAAGCTTCCCCATCCCAGGGCCTCCCACTGGCTTCTGACTGATGGCTGAGCTTGGATTTGCACCCAAGCCTATGGGCTCAAGAGTTCCCCTTCTTCCTGCCCTTGGCAAACCAAGTCTCAGATCCGGGCATAAGTAGCTGGAGGTGCTTAAAGAAAAGTGGTGATTAGAGAACTCTGCAAGTCTTCTGCTTCTCTGTAACCCTTACAGACCAAAAGAAAAACTTCATAGTAGAAAACTAACAGAGCACACAAATCTTATTTTTCTATTAAAGGTAGAAGTTTGCGGGCTGGGGATGTGGCTCAAGCGGTAGCACGCTCGCCTGGCATGCGTGCGGCCCGGGTTCGATCCTCAGCACCACATACAAACAAAGATGTTGTGTCCGCCGATAACTAAAATAAAAAATAAATATTAAAAAATTCTCTCTCTCTCTCTCTCTCTCTCTCTCTCTCTCTCTCTCTCTCTCTCTCTTCTCACTCTCACTCTCACTCTCTCTTTAAAAAAAAAAAAAAAAGGTAGAAGTTTGCCTAAAAGAAGAGCATCAGATACCCCCCCCAAAAAATGTTCAGACTTTGTAAGATAACAAGTGTATCTGTACTCTTTAGAAATCAGAAGCTATAAACAAAAGAAACTCTGATGGATCTGAAATGTCTCCCAGTTTCATGTGTTGAAGGCTTGATACCTAGTGCAGCAATGTTCAGAGGTGAGGTTTGGGGGAAGTGACTACATTGTGAGGATCCTAATCGCATCAATGGATTAATCCATTTGGTGGGCTTATAATTGAATAGAATATTGGAGGGTGGAAACTATAGGCAGTGGCGCATAGTTGAAGGAGTGTTTACTAGGGACATGTCCTCAAAGACTATATTTTATCACTGACCAGCTCCCCCCGCCCCGCCTTCTTTCTAGCTGTAGTGAGGTGAGAAACCTCCTCTACCATACACTCCTAGTGCCCTGGTATCCAGATGTTTGCTTCACCTCAGTCCCAGAAGCAATGGAGCTGGCCAACCTTGAACAGAAATTTCTGCAACTATGAGCCAAAATAAATCTTTTCTCTGCTAAGTTGTTTTTTTTTAAAGTTATTTTGTCACAGTAACAGAAAGCTGACTAACATACATGGTAATAGCCCTCTCCTATTACCCTCAGGAAATCAGATTCCAAGAAAGAGAAAGATTAGAGCTGTAGAACAGAGATATAGAAGGAAAAAGCCAGGGTTCAAAGACAGAGTCAAGTGGGTTGGTGGAATCTACCTGACTTGCAAGTGTTATTCCCTTCTTCCAACTTAGAGCTGCCAGTCAGAACACCTAGGAAATAGGAAATGCCAAGGTTTTTCTTTGCATCTCTAGAATTTGAATTAATTTCAGTAACATTCTGGGGAGATATGAAAGTCTAGGGCTTCCAGAAACCAGAATATCTTCTGCCCCAGGGATCTTGGGCAGAATTGGGGTTTTTCACCTTGGAATATGAAACATAATAGCAAGTGAGGTGTTTTTCTAAGAATCTATATTAGACCCATGCTTTTTTCAAAATATTTTATGCCTTTCTTTAAAATCTTTCAACCACATTTCAGCAACAAGCAACACATTGGAAAGATATTTTTTTATGGCTCTTTGTATACATTCTATAAATCTGTGCATGAAACTAACCAAGTATCATCTTGCCTTATTCTGTTTTTCTCATCTATACTTCCCTCAGTGATGAATTTCCTAATTGCCATTTCCAAATGGCGTGTCTCCAGTTTGGAAATGTTTCGGAGTTTTTTGATTCATGTTGTTTTTAAGCACTTTCTCTTTGCTTCTCTGGAGTTAGAAATTGCATCTATTGGTCTTCCTATGGCGGGTGGTTCCATTACAAGATCTGAGACTAAAGTCCCTGGTCCTTGTTACCCTGAACTATGAGCCAGGTCTAAGCAGGGTGCAAGATTTAAAGCCTTCAGGGGAAACATAGGTCATGCCCACACCTCATTGCAGCCCTCCTTCCCAACTTTGCCTTCTGTGAATTGCTTAAAATGCAGAAAAGCCAGGATGAGACACTTGCTCTCTCCATGCACTTCTTCTCCATCCCCCATCTTATTCTGCTTCTGATGGGGATGCACCCCAGTTGACAAAGATGAGCCAGAGAGAACAAGAACATGGGACATCAAACTGGGAAGAACACTCAACTCTCATGGATCCACCTAGCAGCAAGTGGGTGTGGTCTTTATTATCATCATTGATTCTGGAAAACTTAGCGCTCTTGGCCAAGGGTCTTTGCTATGGAGATCTCTTAATGAGAAAAGTGGTATGTTTCAGAGCTGGAGTTTGAATGCAAGATTTTTAAAAGTACCTTTGGTCATATAAAAGAAAGCAGCTGGGGAAGTGAAGGGGAAGGAACTCATCTGCTAATTAAAACTCCAAGAGTAGTAGGAGGAACAATTACCCTAAGGCACTGTCTCTCCCCACATTCCCGCAAACAAATTAGTTTCCACCCCCACACAGTAGGAACAACAAATGCCAATTATGCCTAGATGTTTCCTTGAACATGTTTTCTCTTCCCATCTCCATCTGATCCTTAACATCACTTTGATAAAGGGTTGGAGGTAGGCCACTGCTTATCTGAAGAAATTATTTCCACCCACTCTTATTCTACAGCAGATCCGCCACAGTGAGGAGGCTGGGACCAGCACCAAGCCCAGATAGAGCAGAACTCTCTGGATGGTTGAATACCAATAAGCACTTTTTCCAGCAGAGGAAAGGAGGGGTTTGCTTTTGATTGTTAGATTTCAGTGGAAAACATGAAGGAATATGGTTAACGATGGTTGCACAAAGGCAGAAGATGCTATGGTGTAGGTTAATGTATAAGCAGATAATAATGTCTAAATCTAGACTTATCTCCAGCTGTAGAAATAATGGGTAACTGGATGAGGCTAGATGGCATGATTCTTTTTTTCTTGGTTGCTTGGGAGTTTGGGCGCTGATGCAATCATGAGTAAAGTTTCTATAAACAGCCATGTGCAGGTTTTCATGTGGACATCAATTTTCTTTTCTTTTGTTTCCACGGGAGTTTTGAAAATGCCGATGGCATGCACCAAGGAGTAGGTGGGAAAGAGACAGTTATTTTAAAGTCAGAGGCAGCCTTTCAGTTTCTCCGGAGGTGGAGGTCTGACTTTCATCTTTGGTGGCAGGCATCCTTTGAGCCTTTTGGTTATGCCAAGGTAAAGCAGCAATTCTTTTTGAAACACAAAGGATAAAAACTGCCCTGTAAGAAGCGTTTCACTGCATAGGGTGCGTCTCTGCTGATTGTGTTCTCTCTGGGAGAAAAAGTTCCTGTAAATGAGGGTTCTGCTCTCCCTAAAACATTTTTATTTGTTTTCAAGGTGATGTGTGTGTGTGTGTGGCGGGTGTGTAGGTTTGTGTGTTTGTGCGTACACAAGCATTCTTGTTCAAGAGTTAACTACCTGTGGGTGAGAGCCGACGGAGCAAGGCAGAGCAGGAAGGGTGCAGTAGCACATCTTCATTTCATGTTCTCTCTTTAAAGCTTCACACTGTTAAAGAGCTGGGGACTTTTAGGAAACCGAGGCAGCATGAAGACCCTCTTTCAAACACTGATTCTTGCGATCAAGCCAGGAAGATTTCAGACATGTCACTCAGAGCAACAGGCATGAGTTTATTCAAGGAATAGGAAAAGGGACAGGGGATACTCTCAAGGGAGAGAGTGGGTCCTCTCAGAGGGGAGAGGAACAGTGTGCCTCTCCTGCACTTCAGTTTTATTGTGGATCCCAGAGAGTCCCACCCAGGTCCACCTCTTGACCTTTCTCTGACTGCAGGATGACATCAGACTTTCAAGTCCCCAGTGCTGTGACAACTCTAGGTCAACTTAGCCCATGCTGACAGGTTCTCATTAGATTCTTGACCATGAATTCTTACAGATTTTATGACTCGGAGGAATTATCCTCATCTCCCCGAGTTTGGGGATCAGGTCTGTGAAAAGGCACATAAAGTCTCTCCCTTCAGGGTAACTTGGGTTCCTCCTATTGACATTATTTCAGGGCTGCATTCCTCCTGCAGTTAACAGGTAGTTTGGAAAGGAATGCAACATATCCTGTCTAGTTAAGCCATGCAGGGATGCAGGTAAATTGCTTTTTTAGGAAAGAAAGTATGTGAAGGGGAGCACAGTGTCCCTTAATCTCATATTCCACTCACATCAACACAAGCTGTGGGGTCAAGGCTGATTAATTAACTGTGACTTGGGAAATAAGAGGATGCATCTCTTTGGAAGTTGTGGTTTTGTCTAGGTAAGGGGAGAGACCAAGGCAAGACCTCAGAATCCTTTGTTTCTGATGGGAGTGGACAGTAGGGTGGCAGACACCTTGGAAATGACTAGGATGTGAGGCGTGAGGGACTGAGGCTCAAACTGCAGGAAGATGACATCCTCAAGAGCCTTTGAGCGAAAGGAGATGGCTAACCTTTTCAATATGGTTATACAGAACAGGCATATCCAAGTGGTTTTCTGCACGTGGCTCCGTGAAAAGGAAATGTTTTCTCTTGGGAAACCAAGAGAAGGAGCCAAGCCAATGCTACAGAACATTTTGTGGAAGGCTGGAGGAGGGGAATCTGGTTGGACTAAGACTTCCTGGAGTCTCGGACAGTTGAGACAAGACATGCAGCTGGAGACATCCAAATTACCAGATCTATTGTTCTCAACAGAGGCAATTCTGTCCCACAGGGTATACTTGGCATGACTGGAGACATTTTCAGTTGTCACAATTTTGAGGTTGCTACTGGCATCTAATGGGTAGAGGCCAAACATGCTGCTAAACATCCTAGAGTGCATAGGACAGCTCCCCAAACAGAGAATTATCCAGTCCAAAATGTCAGTAATGCTTACGTTGAGAACTCCTGATCAAATTGTGGAATTGTAAATACATTTATTTGCAAACGCATATAAAACTGAATCTCAACATTGTTAGTAATGTTAGTAATGTTGATCTAAAAAGAAAATGTCACATA
This sequence comes from Callospermophilus lateralis, assembly GCF_048772815.1. Taxonomy (NCBI): domain Eukaryota; kingdom Metazoa; phylum Chordata; class Mammalia; order Rodentia; family Sciuridae; genus Callospermophilus; species Callospermophilus lateralis. The sequence continues at coordinate 103,363,896 of NC_135313.1, read as the reverse complement.
ACACATGACAACATAACAAGGTATATTTATTCAGGGTCTAGTTTTCACAGGACAAACTTCTGGTCCTTATGGAACATATGTTGTAGCAGAGAGGGAAGACCCCTGGTAATCATCTGCATTTCATACTGTAATTATAATATCCTTTGTGAATTAATTCATTTGATCCTCCCAACAAGCCTATATATGCTATTATAATCCCTAGAGGCAGAATGGGTTCAGTAACTTGTATAGGTCCCATAACTGACAGACCCAGTGTGGCTTCTTTATAGCATTTAAAGTTCCTCTTATTTGTTAACAGATTTTAGAAGTAGTTATGTGATTTTGGTAGCATGATTGAATATTTCATGCTTCTTCATGTGTACAATGGAGGGAATAAAATCTCATGAAATAGGTTGTTGTAAAAAAAAAAATGTATCAATTTACAGGGAGTCCTTAAAACAGTGTTTGGCCTACAGTGAGGGTTAAAAAGTTACATGAAGGAAATGAAAAGTAGATAAGGGTTGTGAATCCCACTGAGAACCTACAGTGGTTCTCAAAATGTGCACCAGGGCCATCAGCATCCTCTGGGTACTTGTTAGAAATGTGAACCCTTGGCCCCAAACCCAGACCTAACTCTGGAAGTGTCTCAGCAATCTGGGTTTTAACCAGCTCTCCAGATGACTCTGGTACATGCTGAAGTTGGAGAGCCAGTGAATGACCAGTTCTGAGGTCCAGCTGTGTCACAGGAGTGACACTTGGTCTTATCCTAACACCTTCCCTGATCATAAACGTTAAAAACAATACAACTAAATAAAATAAAGATAAATGTTCTATATTTTCTCTCTTTTGCTGCTTATTTATTTTTACTTCACTTCACATTCAGCAGATCCTTCTCCTCACCTCCTAGGACTTGATGATATCTTCCCTGATACAGTGAAACGCCAAATTACTGTTCTTCATCTTTAGGGAGCTGGTTCTTAGTTTCTTCCCTTCCTTCCTCCTTGCCTTCCATCCTTCCTTCTTTTATTTCAATTTTCTGAGCCCATCCCAGGCCTTGAGTGGGTAGGATCTTAGGAGAGCCCTGGCCAGACACAAGTTCCTGCCCAGTGAGGCTTCTGGGTCCAGCCAGATCTGAGGCTGGAGCAAATGAGGGCATCAAGACCAGCTTCTCCAAGGAGATAACACTTGGTCTGAGATTTGATGAAACCAGGAAAGGAATTGATAAAAAATAATATTAAAAATCATTTGGAAGAACATTACAAGAACAAGGAATGCTTTTTAATAACTGCACAAAAAGATAATCATGGGAGATACATGAAAATACTGAAGAGAAATGAAAGGACCAGCTGAATAAAGATGACAGAAATGTTCTTCTTAGGTTTTCTTTAAAATCAAAAATTGACAAGTCAGAAGTAAATGAACTATCACTTAGTCAGTTCTGGACACTACCTAGTTGTTCTCTGTGGGTGGTTTGATATTGCTTTGCCTCCAGGGCTTTGTTCATCTTCTTCCTCCTGCCAGATATCCCTCCATTCTCCTCTCTCCCCACTTATTAATGAAAATTATCCCCTTCTTTAAGGCCCAGGTCAAAAGCTGCCTCCCCCAGAAGCCTGCACTCTTCCTCCCCATCAGACATTTATTCTCTGCAGTAAGGCCACCAACCCTTATTGACATTTCTAACCTTCTGTTAGCACTTTTTTGATGCATTATGGTTATTACACAATTATTACACATAATTATTACAATTATTACTACTAAATCTCATCTCTAGTAGATGAAATTCCTCTGGAGTCAACACTATCATACCGATTTTAAAAGTCACAGTGTCTTGCACTCAGGAATCAGGGCTGAACCCCATAGACAGGAATACACACAGCAAGCAGGAGAGATGGCTGCACCCACATCTCCTTCCAGGCATAGCCATAGCTCCAGGGGATCAAAGAATCACATCTGTAAATTATTCATAAGCTTCAATAATGGATATAGGACACAGGAAAGCAATTGGTGAATACCAAGCAAATTGAAGATACTGATGGAGACAAGATTGATGTGTTCTATCATATAAAACTAGAAGTCATTCAACAAAATATAATCAAATAAATGCAAAGAAATTGATGAAAGTATGATAATGGCAAGTATATCAATTTACAAAATTGTCAAATATCCATAAAGTCACTACCTAGAGTCCTTTTAAAAAGAATGAAATATTTCTACAAAAGAATATATAGATAATAAATCACTATGTGGGGAAAGTGCTGCCCTTTTAGCCATTAAAGAACTAAAATTTAAACATGAAAATACACCATAGCATACCAATTAAACATTTTTTAATGATAAAAAATTGATTTGGGGCAAAGCTGTCAATTTCTCTCATTTCTCCAAAACCAGAGCTAAGAGAACAGTGAATCCATTAAATATCTCTGAGGTACAATTTGAGAATATACAAAAAGAATAATCATTCCTAAATTCTAACTCAGCTAATAAATTTCAGAGAAAATGTATCAAGGAACTATTCCCCAAAGGGAAAAAAAATTCTGCCAATTATAATTTTAAAAATAAATAAACTGAATGTTCATCAAGTACTGTGCAGATTCTTGAGATTTTACCCTACTTTTAATCTAATGAGCAACCTTGTTACCATTTCATAGAAGCTGGGAGAGAACAGGAGATCACTGGGTCAGAGACAAATGACTTTATTACTCTGGGCAAAAGCTTTAGCCAAGGCTGCCCTGAGTTCAATCCTTAGTACTGGCGGGAGTGGGGGTGAGGGAGTTGTAGTCAAAGTTTTGAGTTTGTGTGCACTAGTTTCCCGTGTTTTCCCAAATTCCTGTGGGGTGGCAGAAAGAGCCCTGAGCTTGGGACTCATCACTTTAATAATAGGTGGCAGGAAGCCTGCCCTTTGCCCAGGGAAGAGGTTACAAGCACAGCTGTGAGAAATGGCCTAGGTAATAAGCAGTCAGGGACTCCCCTTCTAAGCATGCCCAACAAAAATGTTCAAGGATGCTCAAGCCTGTGGATCACCTCTGCCAATAATCCTTGTTGAGAGCCACAGCCGAAGGGGCTCCAGCAAACTTTCAGACTGCCAGCTGATGATTGGCTCACAGCGGCCCCAGCAACACCTAGCTGATTGGCTCCTCTGTGGAGATGCTCATTGAGCTGTTTCCCTGCCCTTTCAGACTACCAGCTGATGATTGGCTCACAGCAGCCCCAGCAACATCTAGCAACATCTAGCTGATTGGCTCCTCTGCGGTGATGCTCATTGGGCTGTTTCCCTGCCCTTTCAGACCACGGAGCTGCTCATTGGGGGACTTTTTTGGCTTCGCCCATGCGACCCAGCCAATCGGCCTCAAGAGCAGGAGGATTGTGGGAGGAAGAGGTTGTTGGGGTGTGTGGCTTGTGGGAAGCCGGTGGTGGCAGTTGGGCTCTGAGGGTTTTTTCCTGAGGAGCTGTTTTGTTTATCTTGTGTGGTTCTAAAAATAAAGTTAGTTTCTTTTGACAAGTGGCTCCTGAATTGTGCCCAGCCAGACTGCGGCATTTGGTGGCCCGCACGGGGAGCGACTGAGGGTAAGTAAACCGCTCGCCCCTGAGGGCAGGGTGAGAGGATGGGGAGCCATTTTAAGATTCCTCTTTTGTTTTGCTTCATTTTTGTTTTAAGTTGCCTGTCCCTGGAGATGAGTGAGACGGAAGAAAAACCGCTCACTTCTGAGGAAAAACTATTTACGTCTGAGGAACAGATAGGGAGAAAGGACGGATGCACATATAAGGAGGATAGAAAGGCTATAATGAATTTTTGTTGTTCCATTTTTATTTCATTCTGTCTCGGTTTTGTTTGGTGTCATCTTGTTGGGGTGTGTGGCTTGTGGGAAGCCGGTGGTGGCAGTTGGGCTCTGAGGGTTTTTTCCTGAGGAGCTGTTTTGTTTATCTTGTGTGGTTCTAAAAATAAAGTTAGTTTCTTTTGACAAGTGGCTCCTGAATTGTGCCCAGCCAGACTGCGGCAAATCCTTTCTTCATTCAAATGTATTGAGTTACCTACTATGTGCCTGGCATGGAGCCAGAGTCTGAGGATACTGCAAGTTACAAATTTCCTACAGACAAACAGCTTACATTTCAATAGGGAAGGCAGATAATGGGAAAGGAAATAAAATAAATAGTATGATGTCATTTCCGTGATGTGCCATGAAGAAAAGGAAAATAGAGTGCGGGGTTAGAGAACACCTTCTAGTAGAGTGATCAATCATAGATCCAGTGGTGAGGGATGGCCTGAGATGACCGTAATAAAGCAGAGACTCAAGTGGAGTCAGAAAATGATGCCTTAAGCATTATTATTGAAGATGGTACAACAGCCATGAAGCCCCGAGAGAGAAGGTGCACATCATGTTCAGGTTTGCAGAAGGTCAGTGTGGCTGGACTGCAATCAGTTGGGCAGGGGAGTGGTTAGAGATAAAGGGAACCCCAAGGAGATTTGTAATTGGGATACAAAAGAGTTTTCTAAAGGAAGAGCACAAGGCCTTTTTTTGTTATGGTTTAGATATGAGATGTCTCCCCAAGGCTCCTGTGTTAAGCCAGGATGTGTATTCCATTTGATGATTAATTATTTGAAAGTCAATTGTAGACATCTGGTGGGGGGAGGGGTCGCTGGGACTATGCCCTAACTCTTCCTTTCTCTCTGCTTCCTAGCTCCATGAGGTGAGCAGCTTTCCTCTACCACTGCCCTTCCATGGTGTTTTGCCCCCATTCAGGCCCAAAGTGATGGAGTTGGCTGACCATGGACTGAACCTCTGAGATCATGAACCCAGAATAAAACTTTTCCTCTTCTAAGTTGGTTTCTTTGGGTATTATGATCATGGTGATGTAAAACTGACTAACAGAGTTAAATGAAAACAATTATTGAACTACAAAGTCCAGTAAATGGAGGGTACATTGGTGTCATGGACAAAGGAGGAATAGGGAATCAGAAAGTTAAATTCCAGCTGGGAGCCTCAAGGCAAGTGTATTAGTTAGCTCAGGCTGTTATAATAAATGCCATACACCAGCTGAATTAAACAATAGAAATTTATTTCTCATTTATGAAAGCTGGAAATCCAAGATCAAGGTGCTGGCTAATTCAGTTCCTGATACGGACCCTCTTTCTGGCTTGTGGGCAGAGGCCTTACACTGTGTATTAGTCAGGGTTCTCTGGAGAAACAGAACCAACAGGAGATATATTTATGATTATAAAAAGGGGATTTATTAGATTGGGCTTACCCAACCAGAGCTGGATAGTCCACAATGGCTGTCTGCAGGCTGGAGAAAACAGTAGCTGTGTGGTCCAAGATGCTGAAACCTCAGAACAAGATGGATCAACAATACTACCCTAGACCAAAGGCTTCTGGAAACTCTCTAGAGAATCACCAGCAGAGTCCACTTCGGAAGAGTGAAGGAGCTGGAGCCTGGTGGCTTCAGGCAATTACAGCAGCAATCAAGAAGAATCCAGTTTCTATCTGCTGCTGCTTCCTTGTTCTTTCAACATTTAGTTCATCCAAGCCTCCAACCTATTGGATGGTGCTGCCCACACTTAGGGGCATCTCTGCTTCAGTTCACTGTTCCATATGCCAATCATTCCTAGACACACCCCCATTGACACACCCAGAAACCTCTTAATCATTGGCATCTTTTAATCCAATCAAATTGACCATTCAAATTAACCATTATACTCTGTGTCTTCACATGGGGGAGAGAGAGCATGAGCTCTCTCCTGTCTCTTTTTAAAAGGACATTAATCCTATCAGATAAAGGCTCTTACCCTTCTGATCGCATTGGATCATATTATCTCTTTATAGGTCCTGCCTCCAGATGTAGTCACATTGGAGGTTACAGCTTTATCATATGACTTTGGGGGTGGAGGATACAATTTAGTCCATTGCAGCAAGTTGGCGAATCTCAATTTTTTTTTTTAAATCTGTAAATGGGAATGGTGCCTACAAAGGTTGTAAGTTCTATTGAAATTAAGTGTTTTGTTGTTACAAATATTTGTGAGATTAAAACTACATAAAAATAAACACAAAACAATCTTATATGAAGATTAGAAGAGAACTGAAGCTAAAGTTTGGTTAAAAAGAGCAGGAGTGGTCATCATTTACTGAATACTTACCTTGTACTACTGGTCTTTAGTTTTATAACAATCTCATAACATGGATATTTATCCCCACTTTTAAGATGAGAAGACTGTGTTAGAAAGCCCAACTGGTAAAATGGCACAACATAAAAAGTGTTAACTCGGAAGAGAATATATTGGAGCATGAAAAGTGTTAAGAGAAATTGGCAAAATAAAAAATTGATTTTAAGCATGAAAAATGTATGTGGAGTAGAGCAAAGACTGAGAATCAAAGCATGTCATATATCTGACTGGTGCAATATGAATATTTATACATTTATAGTATTCATTGCTTTTGTTATGCTTATTTGAAAAATGAGGGAGGATATCATTGCAAAAGTATTTTGAAGGCTAGTCTCCATTATATTATAAAGGATGTTTCTCTTCTTTAGGTTAATTTTCCCAAATTCTGCCTTCTTCTGGACCCTTAATATCTACCTGCATATACACCCCATGTGCATGTAGCTTCCACCCAGCCATTCACAGTAGAGCTGGCCTGCTCTCCTCCACTCCCAATCTGAACTCCTTCCTTACACTTCTGTAAAATCTCAACAGCCCCCTCCTCCAAGAAGCCTCCCCGACCCCCACTTCCCCATCTCTGTGCTCTCTGAAGAATTCACCACTTCTGATGTTTTTACAACTACCTGAAGCTTAAGCCTAAACATAAGCCCAAGTACTTTTACTTTGACTCCTTTAATGTTACTTTTTAGGTCCTGTGAGTATGCTGTCCTATGTGAGTGAGAACTGTCATGCACAGTACCAAGAATGTAGACAGTGCCTACTTGTGAAGGAACAAATGAGGGTAAAGGAGAGGACATTCTTAAGGGTGTCCAACCAGCATGAGAAGATGGTTCAGGTTCTAGGGGGTAGGGCTGCTGGGTGAACCAGGGAAGAAAATCCCTCCACCTGCCTTCATCATGGGTGGCCTTTCCAGAGTCCTCTCTGGGAGTTCACTCTCAGGGTGCAGGGCCCATTGGGCTCTCCTGAGCGCCCAGATTAGCCTGCTGCTCTGTTCTCAGAGGGTTAGCAACAAACCAATTATGCTGCTATGAAGGGGGGGTGTCAGTTATATTTCTCTTCTACTCCCACCAACAGAAGTGATGCAGCTTTAGGTTGATTTCATTACAAATGAGGTTTTTTTTTTTTTTTTTTTTTGTTTTTTTTTTTTTTTAAGTATGAGACTGAAAAGGAGGAGTTGGAGTCGGTGGAGAATGAGAGAGTGAGAGGAATCTCATGTTTTTAAGTGTTTTCTACCTTTGCCCAAGGGTCAATAAAAATAACTCCTGGAACTAGGGGTGTAGTTCAGTGGTAAAGCACTTGCTTAGCACGCATGAGGCCCCTGGGTTCCATCCCTAGCATGGCAAAAACAAACAAAAAAGAAAACCCTACAGTACGAATTTGGAAGACAGGGATATTAGAAAGTGAAAAGGGAGGGCGCTGGAAGTTCGGGTGATTTGGGGATGGGGATAAATTCCTCTTCCAGGTCTTTGCCAAACTGCTCAGAAGCCTTTTTTTTTTTTTTTTTTTTTTTTTTTTTTTTTTTTTTTTTGCATATAACCAGGGAGTGAACTTCTCAAGGTACTTAGTAGCCCTCTCCTGGCAGAAGGGCTGCGAATGAAGGGGCAGTACAAGGGCAGGGGGCTGCCTAGGAACTTTATCTTTTTCTTTCTTTCTTTGAAAAAAAAAAAAAAAAATCTCCAATAGGCACCGGTAGACTCCTGGATTCCAAGAAATCAAAACCCCTCTGGCCGGTATGCGGCGGCACCCTACGTTTTCAGTGTCAATCAGTGCCACCAGACAGGTCCGAGGATTCACGGAGGTGGCGGCCACGGAATTCCTATAGGATTCTAAACCTTTGTGGGAGACTACCGCAGTCCGGGTGCTTTCCGTGCCCCCAGAAGCCGCGAGACGGGTGGGGACGACGTTGCAGGTCTGGCTCTTATTGGTGGGTTCTCCAAACCACTCCTGCCCAACTCCAGGAGCAGCTCAGCTTCAGCCTCCGAGGGGAGGGTGGGGGCAACGCTCCAAGCCCGCCCCGGCGCGCGGACCCAGAGCAGCGCTCTCGGATTCCGGATCTTCAGACAGCGGGTTGCCCCGGGGACCGCGGTGAGGTGGGAGGGAGCAGGCCTCTGAACGGAGCTGGAGAGAGTGGAGAGGTCCAGTCTCTCATTTTCCTCCACTGGAAAAGAGGGTCCAAGGTCCACGAGGGCTCCAGGCAGAAGCAACAAAGAAAAACTGCAGCCCAGGAGAGAGATCAGGATAGGGCGACCTAAATCCACTTGGGTCCTCTCCTGAGTACGCAGTGCCCTCTCTCTGTGCCTGCACCCGCCCTATCCAGGTACAGCTTCGGGACAAAGCGAACGTCCCCTGCCCTGCAGCCCCAAGCCAGAGCACCATGGAAGCCGCTAACCTCTTGGCGACCACCAACGGAGCCGCCCTTCTCGGAGGACCTGAGACTTGCACCAGTACCCCAACCCCGAGCGAGATCCTCGGGACCACCCCAGGAGGCACCGACCTGCCTGGCCGGGAGACGCCCTTCTCGGTCTTCACGGTGCTGGTGGTGACGCTTCTAGTACTGCTGATCGCGGCCACTTTTCTGTGGAATCTGCTGGTTCTGGTCACCATCCTGCGTGTCCGCGCCTTTCATCGCGTGCCGCATAACTTGGTGGCCTCGACGGCCGTATCGGACGTACTAGTGGCCGCGCTGGTGATGCCCCTGAGCCTAGTGAGCGAGCTGTCGGCCGGGCGACGTTGGCAGCTGGGTAGGAGCCTGTGTCATGTGTGGATCTCCTTCGACGTGCTGTGCTGTACCGCCAGTATCTGGAACGTGGCGGCCATCGCTCTGGACCGATACTGGACCATCACGCGTCACCTGCAATACACGCTACGCACCCGCCGCCGTGCCTCAGCTGTCATGATCGCGCTCACCTGGGCACTATCTGCGCTCATTGCCCTGGCCCCTCTGCTCTTTGGTTGGGGCGAGGCGTACAACGCTCAGCTCCAGCGCTGCCAGGTGAGCCAGGAACCCTCCTACGCCGTCTTCTCCACCTGCGGCGCTTTTTACCTGCCGCTTGGCGTGGTACTGTTTGTCTACTGGAAGATCTACAAGGCGGCCAAGTTTCGCTTCGGGCGCCGCCGCCGGGCTGTGCAGCCCTTGCCCTCCACCACGCAGGTGAGGGGACAGGCTGTGGCGTTGGGGAGGTGGAACTCTGGGGGAGGAGCAAGTTCAGCCTAAGATAGAGCGGGTGGAAGCTTGCACCCTTGTGCGCGCTCAAAAACGGGAGTTCTTTGGAAGACCAAGTGGAAGGTTTTATTACTCAGGTAATAAGTATGAGCTGATGTTGCAGCAGTGTGGGGTTAAAGGGGGCTTGCAGGTACGGCTGGCTTGTCTAGACAGTGGCGAGGTCGTGTCTAATTAGCTACACGCTCCGTGTTCCTCGGCTTAGTTATGTCTGTTAGTCCTGGAGCTGCCAACTTCTTGATCTCGGCTAGATAATGTGGGATTGTGGTGTGCTGGAATCCATCCTGCTGTAGAAGACGAAATTCTTGTGGCTGTTCACCCTTTATTTTCTGTCTCCATCAGATTCCAGTCAATCTTTTGCAGTCCAAAGACCATATTCCCAGCTCTTTTGGCTAGCTCCCTGCCAAAGGTAACTGTGGGTAACATAATTCAAGTGTCACTTTCCTTGGGCATCCCAACCCCAGTGCTATCCTTCTAGCGGTCTTAGAAACGGAATCATTGAATCTAGCCCTAAGTACTAGCTTAGGGCATTAGAGTGGTTGCTTAATTTCTGTATGCTTTGTTTCCTCATCTTTAAACAATTTAATTCCTACCTTATATGGCTCTTGGCAAGGATCACATGAGATGAAGAAGGTCAAGTACCTAGCATAGTGCCTGGCACAGGATGGGTGGCAGAACTGAGTAGAGAAAAATCAACAGGGTGTTTGTTGCCTGTCAATATGTAAGGGGAGGGAAGATTCTATGGGAAATGTAATGAGATGAAGAAAAGTACATTTGGTAGCTCTTCCAAATGAATTTTATCATTCTGCATGCAGATTTTTCCTTTCAGCCAGAGCCCTCCTCACCCATGCTCAACTCCCTCCTCACCCTGGAAACCCAAACTTTCTTATTTGGGGGTCAACTATTTCAAGTAACAAGCTCCCAGTCCTAGAGAATAATGGGATTTATTTACTTACCCTTTCCAAATACAATATGTGGACTGGGAAGGGAGTGCACAAGGGTGGGGGGAAGGGAAAGTTACTCGTCCTTGTTAGCTTTGTTTGAATGTTAGAAAATTAACCCAGATATTTAGGTTAGTAAGTACATGTTTTTAAAAGTAGACTCTTTTTCATTAAATGGCAGAAGAACTTTGTATCATAAAATAGGAACGTCATGGCCATAATTGCAAAGTGTTGAAAGGGAGAACTTTATTCAGAACTAATGATGTTATTTGAGAGGGCGCTTTGGAAAAGCCTGAGTGATTATAGCTTTTCTGTCAGAGGTAGGGGCTGACTTTTAATAGCTCTGTCAATCCAATGTGCGCCCAGAGAAATCACAATGAAATGAACTCCGGAAAGGCTTGCCAAGCAGCATTTTAGCGTTCCTTTTTGATGGACTCTATTCAGGCAGGTGGCCTAAGGAAGAGGTGACCAGACAGGAGGCTGTCCAATCCTGGAGTGGCCTGTGTTGGGGAGAAAGAGCTCCAGGTGATAGGGGCAGTGTTGTGATTTAGCCACTTGCTGGCAGTGGGAGGTAAGGCAAGCCCTTATTTTGGACCTGCACTTCTGTAATACACAATACTGGTCTGTCATATTTACAAGTCTTGAATCACAGAGGCTGAGACTGTAGATGAGGTAATGTCTTAGAGCATCCTGCTTCTAGGGACTCCAGCAAGTCCTTGATCAAAATCCTGAGTAATTTTCCTGAGTCAGCATTTGCAAATCTCTAGTTACAAAACACAACCACAGATATTTAAAATAATGCCAGAAATGCTATCTCTGTACTTTCCCCCACCTACTTCTTTTTACACTTCCAGGATAGTTAGTTGAGTTGAATTTAGGTGCTGCAAAGTGTTCGTACTGTTTTCTGTGGGCGACAGGAGTCCTGTTGAGGAGGCTGTGTACATCCTTCATTTTTTCGTTTTTCTTTTTTTCACAATTCTGTGGCTAGGTCCCAATACTAAAATATTATCAGAAAGCAGTCTGCAATAGCTGCTAAACAGTGATTAATCCTTTAGGACAAAATGCCATTTTCAAAAATAGACAAGGAAAAATGTGAATTTACTATTTTTGATGCTTTACATTCATCTTCTTGAATCCTCATGATGCGCCAAAGTTGGCATTTACAATCTCTCTTAAGTCAAGAAAAGCTAAGTTGTGCTGCAGAAACATATAACTTTCAAATCAATAGAAGTTTATTTTACTTTCACTCAAAGTTTTATATGGGTCTGGGGGCCCTCTTGCATAGCTTTCTTGCAGACAGTAACTCATGGATTTGGGTCACTTGTCCTTTCTTTGAACATGCAGCTTCTAAAGTTGCTGTGGGAGGAGGAGAGATGTGGAATATATCAGATTGTAACTGCATTCTTCTTCTGTTCACATTCTCCTGGTCAGCTACTAGGATGTTTTTAATTTCTTTTTCTTGTCTAATTGCTCTAGCTAGGACATCCAGTACTATGTTAACTCAAGGTGGTGAAAATGGACATCCCTGTCTTGTTCCTTATCTTCAAGGGAAAGCTTTCAGCTGTTCACCATTCAGTATGATGTTAGCTGTGAGTTTACTACATATGGTCTTCCTTGTATTAAGGTTCATTCCTTCTATACCTAATTTGTTGAGAGTGTTTTTTTTTTTTTGCTTGGTTTTTAACTTAAAAAAATATTTAACTGAAATATAAAAGTTGTAGATACTGGGCTGAGGTTGTGGCTCAGCGGTAGAGCACTTGCCTAGCAAATGGGATGCCCTGGGTTTGATCCTCAGCACCACATAAAAATAAATAAAATAAACATATTGTGTCCAACTACAACTAAAAAATAAATATAAAACAGTTGTACATCCTAACAGGGGTACCTTGTAATGTTCTATACTTGTGTACGTTGTGTAATGTTTAAATCATGTTAAACGTATTTACCATCTTAAAATTTATTTTTTCATTATGGTGAAAACTTTGAAAAGCCTTTCTTTTATTTTTGAAATGTACAGTATGTCATTGTTATCTGTAGTCACCATGCTGTGCAATGCCACATCAGAGCTTCTTGCTATTATCTTACTGTAACTTAGTACCCTTTGATAACCTCTCCCCACCTCTCCTCAATGCCTCCCCACCTCTGGGACCATCAGTCCACTCCTAACTTATATAAGATCAACTCATTTAGATTCAACATATGAGATCGTGCAGTCCTTGTCTTTCTGTGCCTAGCCCTTTATCATTATATAATGACATTCTCATTTTCCTGCTTTTGATTTAAAGTCGATTTTATTTCATATTAGTATGGCTATCTGTTGTTTCTCTTCTCGTGAAGTCTCGAGACTATCTTTCACCTGGAAAGCTTGATTATAAGATGTCTTGAGGTAGACTTGCTTGAGCTGCATTTGACCAGTTACCTTTCATCTTTCTGTGTCTGGATATTTGTTTTCTCATCTGGGTTTGTGAAGTTTTTGCTTTGTTTTGTTTTGAGTAAAGTTTCTACCACTTTGGCATTCTTAAATCTTTCTTGGACCTCAATATTCTCAATGTTTGCTCCCTTAATACTATCCCAAAGTTCTCATAAACTTTTCATTCTTTTTTCTCTTCCAGTTGTGTGTTTTCAAATAGCCTTTTTGAGCTCACTGATTCTTCTGTTTGATCTATCTGGCTTTAGCTGCTTTCCATAGCATTTTTAATTTCAGGGAGTGTATTTTTCAGCCCAAGAATGTTTTAGGGTGTATCAAGGCCCCCCACTGGAGGCAGTGGTGATGCAGGCCACAACATGAGCCCATCTTACTGGAGCACAGTTCCCTGGTTCCAGGGCCCCAGGGTTCTAGTGTCCTCTGTGCACTGGCCTGATGATAGCTGTGCTGCCTGAGGTTGGTGGATGAGTAGTGGAGACAGACCCTTGGCCACCAGGGCTGGCACTAGGCTGGGTTAGACCTAGTGAGTCTCAAGCCACATGGGCCTAAACAATCCTGGAGGAGGGGAGGTATATCCTAGGCCCACTCCAAAGCTGTAACTCATGCAGCCTGAAACTCAGGTCTGTCCTACCACTGCACAAGTCTCTCTCTCTTTTATGGTGGAACTGGTCTAAAGGCTCTGTGAGCTCTAGCCTGCAATATGGGGCCTTCAATTTCTACCAGGTGCTGGGTCTCACCTCAGCAGGCCTGGCACTGGGCTCTGAGATAAAGGCCTGTGCAGTTTTCATGCCTTTCTCCTTAGTAGGTGGATTCCTACCTGGCCTAATGAAGTTCCAGTGGCTCAGTTGGAGTGTATTGGCCTGGTGGTAGGGGTCACAGGAGTCTGCCTAGCACTGGGTTTCACCCTAGTACACCTGGAACTGGGTTTCAAGTCTAAGGCCAGTATTTAATTCCCTCCTCCTCCTCTAAGCAGAGGCATCTGTCTCCTTGCTGGGTTGCTTGGAGTTGGGTTGATACAGGCAACTCCTTCCTTCCTGCCTTCTTCAATGTGCCTCTATCATTTTGTTATACAAAATGCTGATACTAGGGTCTCTTGCCTGATTTCCTTAAAACTCTCGTGAAGGTGGTTTGGTGTGTGACGAGCTGTTCCACTTGGTGTGTCTGTGGGGAGAGATCACCAGATCATTTTCCTCATCTTGTTCTGTCTCCTTTGAGTTTTTATCATGAAGCAGTGTTGCATTTTGTCAAGTGCTTTTTCTTGATCTATGGGGATGATCATGGTTTTGTCCTTCATTCTGTTAATCTGACAAAAATATCATATATCGCATTTATTGATTTGTTCTTAATGAACCATTCCTTGTATTCCAGAGATAAATTCTGTTTCATCATGGTAAATAATCCTTTTAAGGTGCTGTTGAATTTGATCTGCTAGTGTTTTTGTTGAGGATTTTTACACCAATGTTCCTCAGGGCTATTGGCATGTAATTTTATTTTCTTGGAGTATCCTTATCTGAACCTGTGATGTTTTTGATGCCTGTCTAATGCTTACTTCCCATACCAACCATCCCAAAGACTAAGCAGCCAGTGGACTTATAGATAGAACCACACATGCAAGCAGTGGTGTTTGGCCTGAGCTCACATATGGGAAGAGAACAGTAGGTAGTCATCACTTTTTGTTCTGATATCTGCTAAAAATACTGTGGGCTCAAACACATTCCCATGGCAGGGCTATATTAACTAGAAAATTAAATTTTACAGATCAAATTGCATTAGTGGCAACAAAACACTGGCTTAAGTTTAGATACTTGTAAGATTGGCACCTACTTGAGAATTAAAAACAACCAACCCACCAACCAACCAACCAACCAACAAAAAATAGTTGGGCTTACCAAGGAGTCTTTTCCTTCTACCCTTCAGAAATATCTCTGACTCTCCCTTCCCTACAAAAGTCTTTTTTGCTCCCCCTACATCATTGTGTTTGTCCTGACTCTTTACCACTATTTCCATTTCTCTTTTCTCTCTTACTGGATTGTTGGGGGAAGTTAAAAGCAGGTAGGAGAGAAACAAAGAGAGTGTAAACAGGTATGATCCACTTTGACCTTGCAGTTAGCTAGTTGTTAAATCTGTGTAGTTCTTAGAGAAGGCTGGGCCTCCCAGAAGGATGTAAACTCAAACTCCACGGCTCTAAAGTTTTTTTGATAGATTACAGAATTTCTTGAATAGTAAAGTAAGTTTTGAACTTGCTGCCCAGTAAAGTATGTAGCTCCTAGCTTGCCCAATTTGCATTTGTTTCCTGAAACCCTTCCCTGTAGGGTGTTGCTCTCTCAGCCTTCTTCCTGCTGGCTCACCTCAAGGGTTGGAACCCACAGTGCAGGAGTAAGTAGGACTCTTTGAGAGGGTGACCTTTATTCCTGGATTCAGGGCCCCATAAGGTGGCATATCAGAACACTGAGTCTGGACAATGCAAGATCTAAAAGACAAAACCTCCTCTTTCTCTATTGCACCCTTCCCCTGCACTGAGAATCACTAGTCAAGGAGTCCAGAGACCCAAAGGTAAGAGCTCAGGCCTCCACAAAGGACCTTCCATTGTCACCGACATGTGAAGAGGGATGATTTTGGATTAGATGGAGTTAGAGATGAAAACACAAATGTGATCTAACCTACTTGACACTCTTGCTTTCATTTTCCCCTTTTCAGCCTTAACTCCAGTGAATTCTTTGCCTTGCCAGAGTGATTAAACTCCCAATTAAAAAATCCACGTTTTCCAAATCTAAACATTATAACAATTATGCCTTCAGTGACGATCATACCTATGTAACATAGATATGATCTATATCAACTCTATTCTGTTGTGTATTTTATTACACTGAATGAGCAGATTATTTTCATCAACCCTCGCAGTCCTCTGCTTTTCTTTTCTTTTCTTTTTTTTTTTACAAGAAAGTTTCCTTAAATTATTTGCTTGGTTTCTTTTGCACAAGAAAAGCAGCTGAGAAAATTCCCTGTTCTAGGTTGTCAGACAAGCTAGACAGCTTCTGTTTACGTTAGGTGATATTTTAGTTATCTCCTTAAAGTACCTTGGATTTAGAACTTGATTATCTCAGAGAAAAGGAAGCCACAGTTGTTTTGAGACCTGACCTAAGGGCTCTGGTTAGAAATGGGCATTCCCATTATAATTCAGGTTGCCTTCAACCATAATTGTGCAGCTGTCAGTGTGTCCCACAGATGTTGTAAGGCATTAAAGGATTACTGTGGTCGCCTGATGCCTGCCTTGTAGAGTCTTGCCATAATGGGTTTCTGACCTGTGTGGTCACGGTGTAAACTGGTAGGTTCCATAAGTGGTGAGGGACCATTCTCTCCCTTAGTGCTTTGCTTTTCTAGTTCTTCTTATTAAGATGTTCATCTTATATTTGCGTTAGGGCATTGCAAATGTTGTAGGTTCTTTCTGTGCAAGCTGGAGTTTTTCCTAGAGAAGCAAGGAATGGGGACAGGAAGCCGACATTCACTGAGGTCCTACTCTATAATACCATTTCACAGAAACACTGAAATAAGCCTCTGTTATAGATAAGCTTTTCTTGGTTCTGGCTATAGAAATAAGGACTCAAATTGGAATCATAGTTAGTCCCTAACTTGCTCTGAGCCTTGGGTTTCCTCATTTGTTCCTCACACAGTTGCTGTCGTAACTGAGTATGATCGTGTATGGAACACCTAGCCAGGCACTAGACAAATGTGCAGAACTGTGAAGGGCCTGTGATTTTACCTGATTTACACGCCAACAAGTCAGCCTGCCATCACTAACTGGCTGCTGGCAGAAGACACTAGACTCTTGGGGTGGAGTTGAAGGATATTATTACACAATGTGAGCTCTATGTTTATATCTGAGACTCACTAATTTACAATGAACAGAAACTTACTGGCCCACAGCTCTGGAGCTGGGAAAGTCCAACATCTTGTGAGGGCCTCATCTCTCCATCATTATGTATCAAAAGATAGAAGGGCCAAGACAGAGGGCACGAAGCCCTTTCATTCAGGCATTAAGCCCACCCATGATGATGGAGTATTCATGGCCTAAACACCTTCTAAAAGCCACACCTCCTAAGACTGTTCATAGCCAATTAATTTTCAACATGAGTTTCGAAGAGGACATATATTCAAACCATACCATTATATTAGATGTATTTTATATTATTATAAAAGAAACTCACATATTTTTGTAGTGGGTTGCTAACAAACCTACCTCTTTTCCACAGGGAGATACCATTTTTATTTTCCAACGCTGTTTGCTGTACAAACATCCTTGAAATGGTAGTCTAGTACAAAGGCTGTCAGGGTCTGTGCTAGCAAAACCTGCAGGAATGCAAGAGTCTTGCCCCTTCCAAACATTCATTCTTTTAACAAGTATTTATTGAAACTATATGTCTTATGCCAAGTACTAGGGAGTCTCCAGTGGATGGGACTCAAGGTCCCTGCCTTCTTGGAGTATGGGTCACGACGCGTGTTCTGAACGATAACTCAGAATCCATGCCGTGACAGCAGAGTACTTATGGGCATGGTGGGATAGGATATTTGAAGTGGAGACTTGATGGGAAATTCCAGTACGAGGCCCCCAAACACACACTGGGTAATCAATAAGTGTTTGTACATTTGTCATCTGTCAGTCTTGGTCTTTGATTAATCTGGGGTGGAAAAATCTCAGACCATATAGAGACATTTAGCTACACTCATATTTTAGGTCCTGTCTCAGCGTGGCAGAAAGAAACCCTACAGGTCAGGGACCAGAAAGACTGGGTAGGTGTCTTGGCTCCACCTTCCCTGTTTGTGTGGGCCTTGCTCTTCCATCTCACTAACCTGTGTTCCTCCTTGTACCGCAGGACTGGAAAGTGCCAGGTACTGCTGATGGTGTGCATCCCACAGTCATATTCTTGCCTTCTGGATTAGCAGATTCTAAACCCTAGGTAAGAGGTCTCTTGAGCCTGAGTGGTCATCAGACAGGTATGCAGGGACATCAAGGGCACAGACTGAAATTGCAGAAAAGAAGGAGACTTAGGAATGATCCCAGCACAGGTTGCCAGAGGCCCTAGATATTGCCTAGGGAGCCATAGATATCCACTCTGAAAGCATCCCAAGCTTTAAATAGGATCTGAAAATAATTCCAAGAGAAGGTACTGAGATCAATTACTTAAGGATGAAAAATAATATGTAAGAGTGTGGACTTTGGTTCAAAATACCCAAGTTGGACTTCCAGCTCTATCAATAAGCAGGAGTGTGACCCTGGACAAAGGTATTTAATCTCTCAGGATACTTTCTCAACTGTGAAATGGGAATAATAACAACACAGGTTGAGTATCCCTTTTCTGAAATGCTTGGACTAGAAGTGTTTAGTATTTTGGGGAGTGTGTATGTGTGTGTGTGTGTGTGTGTGTGTCTCTCTCCATACATATTTATATATATATATATATATATATATATATATATATATATATATATAACATTATTAATGAATATACAATATATTATATAGCATATATTTATTATACAATAATAATATATAATATGTATTTATCATATATATTTTCCAATTTATTAATGTGTCTGTGTTTTGACTGTGACCCATTACATGAGGTCAGATGTGGAATCATCCACTTGTGGTGTCATGTTGATGCTCAAAGAGTTTTGGATTTTGGAGAATTTTTTTATTTCATATTTTTTGATTAGGGCTTCTTAACCGTAATGCCTCAAGGACTTGATGTGTAGATGAATTAGTGCCATTCATTGCAAGTATTTAGCACAATGTCTGTTGCTAGGAGTTTCTCGGAGATAGTTCTTCTTATCTTTCAGTTTCTGTTCCATTTTGAACAGAAAAAGCCAAACTGGTCAGTCTCCTATTGAACCAGGATTACCCACACGTGGCTTATTTTTTTTGAGGCTGTTTCTGGAAAGATCCCATAGCCTTCCAGCATTACTCTACACATGAATACTTTGGGAAAATTATGAAATCAGCCTGAAATTAGATCGGGTACCAGACTCAGGCTGACAAGCTGTGATCACAGGGATTCTGGCAAACGGACATCCTGATGGAGCCAAGGTGGGCTCTGATCAGCACTCCCGGGATGGAGCCAGGGGTTTCAAATGCACATATTTAAACAGCAGGCTTACCTTTTTTTTTCCCTCTCTTTCTATGGAATTTTTTTCAACTTAACTTACTTCATCCATTTTTTTTTTTCCTTTTTACTATTGTTGTTGCTGAGCTGGAGATGAATCCTAGGACCTCATGTGTGCCAGGCAAGTGCTCTACCACCGAGTTACATCCCCAGCCCCAACTTGTTACTTCATTAAGGATTTAGAATTTGCATTACATACAGGAGAAACTCAAGTGTCTGGGAGGTCATTTAGATCAGCTGAGAAATGGAAGGAAAAGTGCCCACTAATGAGCTCAGTGGGAAGAAAACCATTTTCTACTTCTTCTCATGCTCTGTCAGGACCTCTGCCTCCTGATAAGAGATGGAGAAGTATTCATGGAATGATTTCAGGATACCTGTTTTCTCACTCAGACTTCTTCGGATGACCTGGTGGTCTTCTGAGATGTGGGGCGGGTCAGACTTTTTCCTCTAAAGAGGAGGGTAACCTGCAGCCCTTGCCTGTGCACTGAGGAACTCTGGAGGTTTATTAAAGAGGGTGCTCTGGCAGGTTGGCAGTCCTCCACTGCCCTCTTAGAGAGCATGTTTGCCCACAGGGGATGGAGATGCTATGTGTTCAAATGCTGGAAAACTCACCTTTTCATTCTCTTCCCAAGTGGCAGGTGAGAGGATGCTGGGTGTGCATCGGTACAGGAAAAGTCTACTTTTGCTCAAATTTTCACAATTAATTCTAGACTGATTTAGTGATTTTCCAAATAAATAAACGTGGGGGTCTAGGGAAGAGGGAGCAGACACAGCATCTGAAGGTAGTGCCAAGAGCAGGCCTGACCTTGCATTAGTCAGGCCATGTGGAAACTTAGTTAGAATCACCATCTTGATCCCGGTGAGAAAAGAAGAGTCAAAGTGCTTTGAACAATGCCAAGTGCCCCATGGTCCTGTGACCATCCTGACAGGTACTTCCAATTGTGTCTTGAAGAAGAGCTGGACACCATGGTTGCCTGGGAGACTCTTACCTCTGTACATTGAGCGACATCTGTGGTCGTGACGGGCAGCATTCTGAGAAGGAAGAGAGATGCAGATGCAGACCACTCTGTTTCAGGGATAAACCATTAATTAAGCAGATATTTCCTGGGCACCTACCAGGCAGCAAGTGCTGTTGCCAGGTAGCTATTGTGCTAAGAAAGCAGTTCTTTGCTTTTGCTCAGCTTGGCTCAGGAGGAGCTAGACATCACATGTGATACTCAATCACACAAATGACCACAAAAGAGGAAAACTGTGTTACCTAAATAGGGAGCCGCACATGAGTTCAGAGGATCAGGGAGGCTCCTCTGAGAGGGTTGGCAGGCTTTAAGTTGAGGTCAGGCAGGTAAATAGGAGTTAACCAGGGAATGGGGGTGAGAGGTGTGGATGGTAGCTAATTATTGTCACAAAGGCATTTTTGTTTCTTTTAATCTATTTGCCATTCTACCCGTTTTTGCAGTATCAATGTTTACCACGTGTCTGTATAGCTGCAGACTTTGTGAGGGGCCAGTGATCCTGGTCTCAGCCTCTAGTTCTAGCCTTAAGTATAGAACATGTGGACTCAGGTGCCAGGGGCCATGGTGAGAATGGAAATTCATTTGTAATTCATCTCTGTGACATCCCTGGTGGGGAGGGGACTTTCATTACCTGTTTTAGTCAGCTTTTTCTCCACTATGACTGAAACACCTCATCAGAACACTGTAGAGGAGGAGCAGTTTATTTGGGGGCTCACAGTTTTGGTGGTCTCCATCCATAGACATCGGACTCCATTCCTCAGGGCTCAAGGTGAGGCTAAATATCATAGAGGAAGAGTGTGCAGAAGGAAGCAGCTCACATGATGATCAGAAAGCAGAGAGAGACTCCACTTACCAGATACAAATGTATACCCCCAAACTATGCCCCGCCAATGCCCTATCTCCTTCAGTTCTCACTCGGTTAATCCCATCAATGGATTGATTCACTGATTGGGTTAAGGCTCTCACAGCCCAATCATTTCTTCTCTGAACCTTCGTGCATTATCTCACACATGAGCTTTTGGGGGACATCTCACATCCAAACCACAACATTATCCCAACTTACAAAAGGGGAAATGGACTTGGAGAGGCAGAGGAGCTTACAGGGACTTACGCCTGCATCTGACACCAAGACTCCTGACCTTATTATTTGGTCTTGTGGGTTTGGACCATTATTCTGTCTCCCTGAAGAATCTTTCAATCTTATCTTAACATATATTTTCTGTAACTTTTTCACCTAATGTTTTTTGATGGATTATGGAATTAATGCTTCTTGCATGAGGCTAAAGAAGTGTCAAGCAGGAGTGGAACAGCCTCATGTTGCTTTAACCATTCAGTAGTATGTTTTATTGGTTAAATAAATGAGAGAAGTTTTAGTTTCATAGCATAATTGGGTAAAAAAGTATAGTGTCACTGTATATCCCCTGTCCCCCTCCCCAACATAAAGCCTCCCTATCAACATTCTTGTACCATAGTGGCACATTTACTAAAATCAACCTACATTGACAATCATTAGCAAAGTCTATAGTTTACATTAGGGTTTACTGGGCCACATTGGATGAATTTATAATGACAAGTACTAATCATTGTAGTATAATACAGAATAGTTTTACTGTCCCCAAAATCTTCAGTTCTCTTTCTGCTGTTATTGTAGTATAATACAGAATAGTTTTACTGTCCCCAAAATCTTCAGTTCTCTTTCTGC
Source organism: Callospermophilus lateralis (assembly GCF_048772815.1). NCBI lineage: Eukaryota > Metazoa > Chordata > Mammalia > Rodentia > Sciuridae > Callospermophilus > Callospermophilus lateralis. The sequence continues at coordinate 103,342,301 of NC_135313.1, read as the reverse complement.
TGTTTTGTGCCAATGTCTGGTATTCAATGATTTCTTACTGTACAGAATGTCAAATACTCGGAATCATTTGGTATATAGTTTTTCAGATTGGCTCCTTTCACTTAGTAACATGCAGCTGAGCTTCCTCCATGTCTTTTCATGGCTTGATAGCTTTTTAGTGCTGCATAATAGTCCATTGTTTGGATATGAAGCAGTTTATCCTTTCCCTCCCTTGCTGAATTTCATCTTGGTTGCTTTCAAGTTTGGGCAATTATGAATGATGCTGCCATAAACATCCCTGTGTAAGCTTTTGATTGGACATATGTTTTCAACTCCTGTGGCTAAATACCAAGATGTCTTTTATGGTAAGAGTGTGTTTGGCTTTGTTAAAAAAAACCCACTAGTCTTCCAAAGTGGTTGTACCATTTTGTATTCTCATCAGCAGTGAATAAGCTCCCCATCGTCACAAAATTTAGGTGTCAGTGTTCTAGATTTTGGCCATTCTAATAGGCATGCAGTGGTATCTCATTGTTTTGATATTTTTTTCCCAGATAACAAGAAATGAAGCACTTTTTCTTAACATTATATGGTATCTCTATTTTATTTGGTGAGGTGACTGTAAAAGTTTTTTGGCTCATTTCTAAAACAGATTGTTCACATTTTTACTGTTGTGTTTTGAGAGTTCTCTGTATATTTTGGATAACTGTCCTTTTTTGTGGCTTTTGCAAATATTTTCTCACAGAGTGTGGTTTGTCTCTTAATTGACTTGACAGTCTTTCTTGCAGATAAGATTTTTTTTTTAGTTGTAGATAGACCCAATACCTTTATTTTGTTTATTTGTTTTTATGTGGTGCTGAGTATCGAACCTAGTGCCTCACACATGCAAGGCAAGTGCTCTACCGCTGAGCCACAACCCCATCCCCTAGATGTATATACACTTTTAATACAGCTATTTTTAAAAGGTGAAGTAAAGATAGACACAAAATTCTTAATAGTTCCATTCTCTCCTTTGGTGGAGGATGGAGAAATGAGATGAGATAGAGCAGGAATATACACATGCATCTTGTTCATGATGTGTCCATGGGATTATAGATTCTTGGGAATTTAATATATTATCATGTTTCAAAACACAACATGTTACTAAATTTTTGTATGTGCCAAACACAATATCTAAAATGTGGGAAATGATTTGTGTTCTAAATTCCTCAGCTTAAGAGTAAGAGCTATCATTTTTTTTTCAATTTTTAAAAAATTTTTGAGGTTCAAAAAATAAATCATGATATTAAACAAAACCTGTTTCAATCTAGCATCTCCCTATATCATACATGTGGCCACACAAATACTGAAAGTATTAATTTTGCCCAATGAGAGAATGGCTCACTGTCCACCAAAACACAAAACACTGTAGTGAAAGTAAATAAACTCTCTGGTTCATTAAACTGGAGGAAATGTAATGCAAGGAAAAGCAAGTGGGGATTTTGTGTGCAAATATCCAGCAGGGGAAATAAACCTGTGAAAATGACAAAGTAGAGTCAGGATCAATCACTATGGGTTTTTGGTTTTCTTTTGAAATCTTCGTACATTTCACAGTTGGAGATAGTGGGGAGAAAAAGCGAAAGGAAACAAAAGAAGAAATCGTTGTTTCTCTTTTTAATTCTCCATTATCTCCCGATTACTTTTTCACAAGGTTTTGATACCTTCGCTTTGCACATGGGTCTTTCCTGGTGGGGTCTCCAGTTTTTCTGCCTGTCCAGCCTCATCTCCTGGTCTATTCCTGACCTCCATCTGCTCACACCCTTCTCATAAGCTAAATCAACTTCCTGTGACCCCCTGAGCAGGCCAGGCTGTTTCATGCTCTGTGCTTTGCTCAGGCTCTTTCCTCTCCCTGTAAATCTCATCCTCTCTGTCTTCCCCTCGATGACCTCTAACAGGCAAGCACTACCTGACCCTGTAATCTGAGGCTCTCTTAGTCCCTTATACATAAAGATTTTTTTTCCTGCTTGTATACATAGTATATTCACACCAATTCATGTCTTCATACATGTACTTTGGATAGTAATGATCATCACATTCCACCATCATTAATTACCCCATGTCCCCCACCCTTCCCCTCCCACCCCTCTGCCCTATCTAGAGTTCGTCCATTCCTCCCATGCTCCTGCTCCCTACCCCACTATGAATCAGCCTCCTTATATCAAAGAAAACATTCAGCATTTGGTTTCTTGGGATTGGCTAACTTCACTTAGCATGATATTCTCTACTCCATCCATTTACCTGCAAATGCCATGATTTTATTATCTTTTATTGCTGAATAATATTCCATTGTGTATATATGCCACATTTTTTTTATCCATTCATCTATTGAAGGGTATCTAGGTTGGTTCCACAGTTTAACTATTATGAATTGTGCTGCTATAAACATTGATGTGGCTATGTCCCTGTAGTGTGCTGTTTTTAAGTCCTTTGGGTATAGACCGAGGAGAGGGACAGCTGGGTCAAATGGTGGTTCCATTTCCAATTTTCCAAGAAATCTCCATACTGCTTTCCATATTGGCTGCATCAATTTGCAGTCCTATCGGCAATGTATGAGTGTACCTTTTTCCCCACATCCTTGCCAACACTTGTTGTTGTTTGTATGCATAATAGCTACCATTCTGACTGGAGTGAGATGAAATCTTAGAGTGGTTCAGATAAGAAATTTTTAATGAAGTTGGTTTATCAGTTCTTTGATGGATTGTGCCTTTGGTACTACATCTAAAAAGTCAACACTAAATCCAAGGTGATCTAAATCTTTTCCAGTTATCTACTAGTTTTCTAGTTTTATGGTTGATATTTAGCATACAATCCATTTTCAGTTAATTTTTGTAAAGGATATAAGGCTTAGGTCTAGGTTCATTCTACCCCGCCCCCCATGGATGCCTAGTTGTTTCCACATCATTTGTTGAAAAGGCTCCTTTAATCCATTGCATTACTCATGCTCTTGTCAATGACCAGTTGATTATGCAGGTTTATTTTTGGGGTCTCTATTTTATCCACCCATCTCCTGTGTCTGTCTAAGCTTTCACCAGTCCAGTACAACACTGTTTTGATGACAGCAGCTTTATGGTGTATCTTGGAGTTGTTCTTCTTCAACATTGTGTTGATTATTCTGGGTGTTTTGCTTCTCTATGGAAACTTTAGAATCAGTTTGGTAATCTTCACAAAATAACTTTCTGAGGTTTTGGGCTTTCATTGTTGGGATTGGGCTTTCACTGACTCTATAGGTCATGTTGGGAAGAGCTGACGTCTTTGACAATATTGAGGCTTCCGACCCACAAACATTTATTTACTTCTTTGATTTCTTTCATTGGTGTCTTACAGTTTTCTTCATACATATTCTATGGTTATTTTGTTAATTTATATCTAAGTTAAGGTCTCTGCTGAGAAATCTGATGCAAGCATAATGGATCTTCATATATGACTTGTTGATTTCTTTTATCATTTTTAGAATTCTGTCTTGTACTTTTGACATTTTTACTATAATATATTTTGGTGAAATCTGTTTTGGTTGAATCTAGGTAAGGTACTTTGAGATTATCAATTCTGGATATCCATATTTCTTGGAAGACTTAAGAAGTTTTAAGCTATTATTTTGTGAAATAGGTTTTTCCCTCCTCAACCCCCCTTTTGACATATCAGGCCAGATTAATTCAAAAGACATCAAGTTTAGAAATTCTTTCTTGTGCTTGTTCTAGTCATTGGGGGGAAGCTCTCTATTGTATTTTTATTTCATTGACTGGAGATTCTAGTTCCCCACACTGACTGGCTCTTCAGTGGTTTCTATTTCTTTGGTGAACTTTTCATTCATACCCTGAGTTTCCTCATTAGAATTATCATCCTCCTTGAGAGGTGTCATGTTTCCTTTCACGTTTCTTGTGTCTTTACATGGATGTCTGCACATCTGATGTAATGTTCATTGCTCCCAATTTTATGCAGTTTTTGTAAGAAAAGATTTCTAAAAAATTTACATACGACAGTTGGATAGGTGCTTTGTCTCTGGTTATAGGGGAGCTCAAAAACATAGCTTTTGTGTGACTTCTTCATCTTTGATTGATGTCAGCAGTGTCTCTGGGTTCCTTAATAGTCTAAACAGAAGCAACAGATGAAGGTAGTTAAATTGTACAGGTTTGCAATGGATGTAGGCTTTCAAAGAGTTTTGAGCCCTGATGACACTGGGCTTGTGGGGGCAGCCACCACAGTCTTGGTGGTATAGGACATGAAAAGGAATCTCTCCAGGTCCCTCAGAGCAAGTACAGGGGATGCCCAAGGATTGTGGCACTAGCAGGCATTTTCCCTGAGCTACAGAATGTAAGGAAAACCCTTCCCAGACTCTCAGGGTGCATGTGTGAGATGCCCAAGCCGGTGGCACCAAAAGCCACAGTTCTGGAGGTCCTGCTGGATGAGCACAGGTGGGGATGGGATCTACGACACTACGACACTTGTAATCATGGAATCAATGTTTTGGGACACAAAAGGAACTTTCTGTAGGTCCCATGGGGTGATTCCAGTTGGTGCTGGGGCTTCTGGTACTGTTAGCTGCTTTTTTTTTTTTTTTTTTTTTTTTTTAAGAGAGAGAGAATTTTAATATTTATTTTTTAGTTTTCGGCGGACACAACATCTTTCTTTGTATGTGGTGCTGAGGATCGAACCCGGGCTGCAAGCATGCCAGGCGAGTGCGCTATCGCTTGAGCCACATCCCCAGCCCCCTGTTGGCTGCTTTCATGGAGCAATGAAACTTGGATGATACCTTCTTCAGGTCCCAGAGGACGAGTGATGACAGGGCTGTTGACACCAGCATTGGTAGTCTAGTCCGTGGGCTCCAGAGGTGTTCCCTAGTTTACACTGGGCATGTGCAGGTCATGTTTGGGCATGTGACACTGGTATCCACATTTCTTGAGATGTGGGACATGAATGAAACGTTCCCTACACCCTGCAAGCTGAGTATTGGTGATGCTAGGGTTTGTGGCTTTGGTCTTGGAGCTGCAGGGAATGGGTGAGACTATCCTTAGGTCATGTGAGGAAAGTTTTTGGGGATGAGGTTTGTGGCGTTAGTAGTTATAGCGAACACAGATGTGCCTTTCTGTTGGTCCCTACGGATAAGCATGAGTAATGCGGAGGCCTTTTGCACCAACAACTGCAGTCTCACGGTTGTGGACTAGGAAGGAGACCTTCTCTAGATCCTTCCAAGGTGAGTCAGACGTTAGCAGGGTTGGGGTCACTGGTTGCCATCTTCCTGCAATTGCGGGGCTTGGCTGGGAACTTTCCCAACTCCCAGTGGACAGGAGTGGGTAAAGTAGGGCTTTGCGATAGCGGCTACAGTCCCTAGGTTGTGGACTGAAGAGGAGACCTTCCCTGATACCCACGGAGCAAACCCTGGTGGGACTCAGGTTTCTGGCTATGGTAGTCTCTAGTTGGGAAGCTGCAGGACGCTTGAAGGGCTCACTGGCCCAAAGCTCCTGGCAGAGGCAAGTGTTCAGCTGCCAGTCTATAAGCCAAGACGGCATTTAGTAGTGGCTGCTTTTGGAGTTTGAGTTCAGAGTGTTGGGGGGAGTCCAAAGTAAGTACATTTTTGGAGTGGAGGAATCAGTTTTAGACTAACCAGATCCCCAACTGGATCCCCAACTTAAGTACTGTGGAACTAGGTCTCCTGCAGTTTGGAACTTTTCTGCTTACCTTTTTTCAGCAGTGTTGGAACCCTACCCCATGCTGAGAAGCTCCAGCTGAGGTTGCAAACTGCTTTGTTCTTTTCTCTAGGCTGTTTTCTGACTCTCTGCAATGTTTTAGGGTTTCTATCACTTCTATGCTAATTTCCAGAATTCTCCCTCATTCTCAAAATATTTTACCGCCCTGACTTTTCTCTGGGGCAGAGTTGCACCAAGGGTATCTCGCCATCTATCCAGCCATCTTGGTTCCCTCCCCAGACTGTCTATTTCTTATTGGGTGACTTTTGGTAGCTCATGGCTTTTAAAGGATTGGTATATTTCATCCAGGTTATCAAGTTTGTGGGCATGGAGTTGTTCACAGTATTCTCTTGTTGTCCCTTTAATGTGCATGGGGACTGTAGTGATATCCCTGCTTTCATTTCTGATATGAGTAATGTGTGTCCTCCTTTTTTCTCGTCTAGAAGCAAATTGATGTCATCTTTTCAAAGAACCAGAGTTTGGCTTCATTGATTTGTCTCCATTGATATCCTATCTCCAATGATTGGTTTCTCCTCTAATTTTTATTTCTTCTTACTTTGGATTCAATGTTCTCTCTTTCCATTTAGTTTCCTAAGAAATTTAGATGAATAATTTTGGATATTTTTTTCTTTCTAAATGTATGCATTCGATGCTCTAAATTTCCAAGCATCACTTTTACTGCATCACATGAATTTTGTTAAATTTTCTTTTCATTTAGCTTAAAATATTTTTAAAGATCTCTTTGATTTGTATGTTGTGTGCTTCTTCATGTATTTGAGGATTTGCCTATCTTTGTATTGATTCTAATTTAATTCATTTGTGGTCTGAGACCAGACATTGTACAGTTTTTACTCTTGAATTTTTAAGGTGTTTTAAGGCCTATGTGGTCTATCTTGAATATTCCATGTAAGCTGGAGGGGGGATGTGTAATCTGCTGTTGTTGAAAGAGTCTATAGATGTTAATTATACCCACTGATTGGTACAGTTGAATCCAACTATCCTGACTGATTCTTCTCCCTGTTGGATCTGTCCATTTCTGATAGAGGTTTTGAAGTCTTCCAAATAGAACTGAAAAGAGAAATGGATGAACTATATCACAATTATATCAGTTTTTGCCTTATGTATTTTGATGTTCCATTGTTAAGCACATACACATTAAGGGTTATAATAAATTCTTGGAGTATAGATCCTGTTATTATGCAGTGTTCATCTCACTCACCATAATTTTGTTTTAAAGTATGTTCTGTCTGAAATATACCCACTCCTACTATATTTCTGGGTGTATTGGAAAATAAACCTAGGGGTGCTTTACTGCAAAATAACATCCCCAGCCCTTTATATTTTTTGAGACAAAGTTGCTGAGGCTGGTCTCAAACTTGTAACTCCTCCTACTTTCTTTTGGTTATTGGTAGTATGGTATATCCGTCTCCATCCCTTTAAATCCATATATGTGCTAAAGTTCTTTTCTTCTAGACAATTTATAGTTTGGTCTTATTTTTTTGTCTACTCAACAATTTTTTTTTTATTTTATTTTTTTTTAGTGGTGCTGGGGATTGAACCTAGGGCCTTGTGCATGTGAGGTAAGCACTTTACCAACTGAGCTATAGCCCCAGCCCAACGAGCTCTTTTAATTGATGTATTCAGAATGATAATACTTAGTGATCACTGATGTAGTGGGATTAGTATCTATATTTGCTATGGCTTTCTGTTTGTTACTCTTGTTCTTTGTTCCTTTTTGACTTGTGCTTTTTCTGTCTTTTGCAGTTTAAATGAAATTTTTGTGACGTTATTTCCGCTCTCTTAGCACACCAGGTATATTTTATTTATTTTTTAGTGATTGCTCTTTAGTTTGCAGTGTACAGTTACATCCAAACCTAGTCCAATGTCAAATAACTTATACCATTTCATGGTATATAATACTTTATAATAACATATAATTCTAATTCCTCTTTCTCCTCTCTTGCATCATATTGTCATTCATTTGACTTATACATAAGCATAAATAGCATGAGTTATTGAAAACATTATTGCTGTTTTTATTGTGAACAAACTTACCTGTTAGCTCAAATAAGAAAAATAAGATTTTTATTTTGCCTTCATGTATTCATTCTCTGATGCGCTTTATGTAAATCCAGGTGTCTGACCTATATGATTTCCTTTCTAAGAACTTTTAAAAACACTTCTTGTAAGGCATTTGTATTGGAACTAAAACTCTTCAAAGTCTTTTTCACTTTTAATGGGTAATTTTTTAAATTCTAGATTTTTCTTTCCCTTTCTTCTTTTAACACATTTAAATATTTCACTTCACTTTTTTTGCTTATATGGTTTCTCAGAGGTCAGATGTACTTTCTATCTTTGCTCCTCTGTAGGTAAGGTATTTTGTTTCCTTGGGCTTCTTTAAAGATTTTATCTTTGTTTATCTGCAGGTTAAAATGACAGCCTCATGTATGTATGTACCTGGCATTTTTCTTGTTTGATGCTCTTTGACCTTCCTGGAACTGTGGTTTTGTGTCTGACATTAATTAAGGGAAATGCTCAGTAATTATTGCTTCAAATATTTCTTCTGTTCCTCTTTCTGGTATCTCATTACAAATATATTATACCTTTTGTAATTGTTCCAGTTTTTTGATAGTCTGTTTTTTTTTCTCTCTCTCTTCCAGTCTTTTTTTTTTTTTCCTGTTCTGGAAGCTGCAATTGTCCTAGCTCAAGTTTAGAGATCCTTTCCTTGGCTATGTCTAGTCTACTAATGAGCCCAACAAAGCCATTCATTCTTCATTTCTGATATAGTTTTTTGAACTCTATCATTTCTTGTTTTTCTTTTTTCCATGTTTTGTATTGGTGCACCATAGTTGTACATAGTAGTAGGATTTGTTGTTACATAGTTGTACATGCACACAACTTAACAATATAATTTGGCCAGTATCATTCCTCATTAATTCCCCCTTTCTTCTCCCTGGGTCCTTTCCTTTCTTTTACTAATCTCTTTTCAATTTTCATAAGATTCCCTACCCTGGCCCTCTTTCTTTTTCTTTTTCCTCTTTAGCTTGCACATTAGAGAAAATATATGACCCTTGACATTCTGAATTTGGCTTATTTGACTTAACACAACGGTCTCAGGCTCCATCCATTTCCCTGTAAATGACATAATTTCATTTTTTATGGATGAGTAAAACTCCATTGTATATACATAACACATTTTATTTTATCCATTCATTGATGGACACCTAAGCTGGTTTCATAGTTTGGTGATTTTGAATGGTGTTGCTATAAACATGGGTATGCATGTGTCATTATAATATGTGGATAAATACCAAGGAGTAGGATAGCTGGGCCATATGATGGTTCCATTCTATAGTGGTTGTACTGATTTACAATCCCACCAATAGTGTTAAAGTGTTCCTTTTTTTCCATGTCCTCTCCAACATTTATTATTGTTTGTATTCTTTTTTTTGGGGGGGGGGTGGAATACCATGGATTGAACTCAGGGGCACTCGACCACCGAGTCACGTCCCCAGCCCTATTTTGTATTTAATTTAGAAACAGGGTCTGAGTTGCTTAGCACATCACTTTTGCTGAGGCTGGATTTGAACTTGGGATCCTCCTGCCTCAACCTCCCAAGTTGCTGGGATTATAGGCATGCCCCACAGTGTCCGGTTATTGTTTATATTCTTGATGGCTACCATTCTGACTGAAGAGAAAGTAAATCTCAGTGTAATTTGATTTGTATTTTCGTAATTGCTAATGATGACATTTTTTTATATATTTGTTGGCCATTATATTTCCTCTGAGAAGTGTCTATTTAGTTCATTTTCCCATTTATTAATTTGGGTGTTTTGAGTTCTTTATATATTCTAGACAATAATCCTCTGTTAGAGGGTAACTAGCAAAGACTTTTCTTGCATTCAGTAGGTTCTGTTTTTACATTCTTGTTTCTTCATTGTGCAGAAGCTTTTTAATTTAATGCCATCCATTTATTAATTCTTGATATTATTTCCTGAGCTTCTGGGGTCCTATTGAGAAAGTTGTTGTCTGTGCCTATATGCTAGAGTATTCCCCTATGTTTTCTTCTATGAGTTCTAGCTTTTTTTTTTTTATTATTTCTTACAATTTCTCTTTGCCTAGATTATCCAAAAGTTCTTACATGTTGTTTATTTTTCTATTAAAGTCCTTAGTATATTATATTTTAAAAAGTTCTAGTCTGATAATTCCAACAATATGGCCACATATGATTCTGGTTCTGATCTTGCCAAGTCTCATCAAACTTCTTTTTGCCTTGTAGTTTTGTAATTGCTTGTGGAAAGGTAAGCACGATATATTGGGTAAGGAAAAACAGTAAGGTTTGGAGGGACAGGGAGCATTTTAAACCTGTGATTAGGCATTATAGTATTTTTTTCGGGGGGAGGCTGTGCCCCTGGACTGTGAACTTCACAGGGCTTCCCAGTCCCACCTTCCCCTCAGTTGGGGCTGGAAGGTTGGAGGGTGCTGGAGTTGGATATTTCCCTTCTATAGGTAGATTAGCTCTGATAAACCCCAACAGGTTAGGCTCTTATAAACAAGCTTCTCATGAGGGCAGGGTTTGTTAAGGGAATGATCCAATGTATTTCGAAAGGGATCCACTTCCACTTCACTCCATTTGCGGGATTTTTCTCCAGTACTCACTGAGAGGACCTTGTGTAGTAATACAACTTACAAAAGCACTCTCCCTGCACCCCTGCTAGCCACTCAAGGAGTCTAACTCCTAGGATTGTCCACACTGAGCCTCTATCAATTGGTCAATTAGAGTTTCTTTTATTACTCTGCACTGGTCCCTGCAGTAGCTTCGGCTCGTAGATTTCTGCTCAAGTAAGCTGTGATTTTGTTTTCACTTCTCTTTCCCACTTTTGGAGCAGTATTTAGCCCTGTGAACCTACTTCTCTGAAAAATCTAAGAATTTTTTTCAGTTTGTTCATCATTTTTCCGTGTTCTTTTTTTTTTTTTTTTTTAATTCCACACTTACTTTCTTTTAAGGTGAAGGAGGCACCTCCTGAGGCTGAGATGGTGTTCACAGCCCGTTGCAGAGCCACTGTGACCTTCCAGACCAGTGGAGACTCCTGGCGGGAGCAGAAGGAGAAGCGAGCAGCCCTGATGGTGGGCATCCTGATTGGTGTGTTCGTCCTGTGCTGGATCCCCTTCTTCCTGGCGGAGCTCATCAGCCCCCTTTGTGCCTGCAGCTTACCCCCGATCTGGAAGAGCATTTTCCTGTGGCTTGGCTACTCCAATTCTTTTTTCAACCCCTTGATTTACACAGCTTTTAACAAGAACTACAACAATGCTTTTAAGAGCCTCTTTACCAAGCAGAGATAAAAGGGGTTGGAGAGAAATGGGGAGACAGGGGAAAAGGAACTCATCTCTCTCCTTTTCACCAGTGATCTGGGAGCTGTCTCTCCCTAGCTGAATACTAATGACATTTTGAGAGTCATATCATTGAGCTGGGACTATAGAAGTAGCAGTGCCAAAGGCTCGTCTCACAAAACACAGTAAGCAAAAAGCATGCTTTCTTCCCATATAGATGTAGACATTGCTAACAGATCATGTACCTTTCCCCATTGAGCAGGAATTTCACTCAGAATCCTTCAGGACAGCACTTTAGTTATTGGTAATTGGTTACAACTGACACACAAGTCAAAGACAATTTTCCTTTGTTCAATACTCTGTTCCTCAGTGAGCATCTCAAGCCTCTTGGAAGACTCTCCCTTGTGAAAGAGTGCTTCCCCCACCCTTTGAACTCAGCTTACCTTTCTCAAGACTCTCACACAATCCCCAATGGTCGTGTATTCCAATTTACAAGAAAATGAGGATCACCTACCTACTGAATCAGACTCTCAAAGTGTAGACTGGTGATATATGTATTACATTCTCTCAGTTTTCTTTTTTTTTTTAAATCAGTGAGATTGTTTTCATCACCTTTTTTGCTACTCTGACCAAAAAATTCATTTTGGGGCTCAAGGTTTCAGAGGTCTCAGTTCATAGCCAGCCAGCTCTGTTCCTTGAGGCAAGGCAAAACATTGTGGCAGAAGAACTTGGTGCAGGAAAATAGCTGGGGACACAGCTCCAGGAAGCAGAGAGCAAGCTCCCTCAAGGAGAAAAAAATATATACCTGCCTGTAGTTACCACTGTTAATCCCTATGGGGGATTAATGCATTAATTAAATCAAGACTCTCCTAATCCAATCACTTTACCTCTAAGCCTTCTTGCTTTGTCTCACACAGGAGCTTTTGGGGGACATATCACATCTAAACTACAACAGATGCTGCTGGATTTTTAGTTTGCTCTTAGACTGATTTTAAACTAGAATTTCTGGGGGATGACCCAACGCAGCAGCAATTCTTAAAACTTGCCACATGATTCCAGTGTGTGAAACCCTGCTGAGGTCTTTTCTCTGCTTCTTTACCACAAGGGATGAAAGTTACGATAAAAGTTTCCATATTACTTAACCATACTGACTTGTATGTGTAATAAAAAGACCTCAGAGGCATTCCTGTCTAGGCTCGGATCATTTCTGTGATGCACACAGAGGGAAAATGATACCTGTTATAGTACTACCAAACACCAACAAAAGCCAGGCGTGGTGGTGCATGCTTATAAGCCCAGCAGTTTGGGAGACTGAGACTGAAGGATTGCAAGTTCAAAGCCAATCTCAGCAAAAGCGAGGCACTAAGCAACTCAGTGAGACCTTATCTGTAAATAAAATAAAAAATTGGGCTGGGGATGTGACTCAGTGGTCAAGTACCCTTCAGTTCAATCCCTAGTACCCATCCCCCAATAAAAAAAAAAAAAGAAACCAAACAATACCAATAAAACCTGAAGGCTGAATTAATTATCCTGACTGAAAGACACCAAGAGTAACCTTCAACCATGTTCTTAGTAACTGTAGCAACTATAAAATCTCAGTGGGACATAGCAACTGTAGCAACTATAAAATTCCAGTGGGACATAGCAACGAGCCTTTATTTCTTGCTCCTTCATTTGTCAGTGGCTGGTCTGCAGTTTCAGTCATCTCAGCTGGACTCCTCTGGTCTTGAAAGCTGCAGATCAGGTTTAGGCCTGCACCATGTGTCCCTCATACTTTTTGCAACAATAAAAATCTTCTCAAGAGAGAAGGGCAAGATGATAGGCCACACAAACACCTTTTCAAAACTCTATCAATGGTTTTAGTCAGCTTTTTGGTCACTGTGACCAAAAGACCCAACAAAAATAACTTAGAGGAAGAAAAGGTTATTTTATTTTCGCTCATGATTTCAGAGGTTCCATCCATCGTTGGCCAACTCCATAGCTCTGGGCCTGAGGTGGGGCAGAACATCATGGCAGAAGAGCATGGTGGAGAAAGGCAGCTCAGGACAAGACAACTAGGAAGTAAAGAGCAAGTTCTGCTCACTAAGGACAAAATATAAGCCCCAAAGGGGGAGAGAAGGGAAATTGCATGGAAACGGAAGGAAACCCTCAACGTTATACGAAATCACACATAAGAGGTTGTGAGGGGAAAGGGGGGCGGGGAACAAGGGAGAGAACTGAACAACAACAGATGATGTAGAGAGGGAAGATGGGAGGGGAGGGGAGGGGGGATAATAGGGGATAGGAAAGGCAGCAGAATACAACAGTCACTAATATGGCATGTAAAAATCGTGAATGTGTAACTGATGTGATTCTGCAATTTGTATTTGGGGTAAAAATGGAAGTTCATAACTCACTTGAATCAAATGTATGAAAGATGATATGTCATGAGCTTTGTAATGTTTTGAATAACCAATAAAAAAAAAAAGAAAAAAAAAAGTCATGCCTCCAGGGGACTCCAGCCCCACCCCACTTGCCTACAGTTTACCACCCAGTTAATATCTCAGTGGATTAACCTACGGATTAGGTTAAGGCTCTCATAAACCAATCATCTCACCTCTGAATATTCTTGCTTTGTCTCACACATAAGCTTTTGGAGGACACCTCATAAATAAACTACAATCCTAAAGTGAAGGGATGGGGAAGTATATATTTCAGAGACATAACAAAGGAATCTACTATGAGGGAACTGATGAATATCAACCAATAATTCAATGCTCAGTACTTAAAAAAAAAAAAGCAAAACAGGAAAAAAATCAGCCTTATGTGACAGCACAAACCTGCAATACCAGTAACTCAGAAGGCTGAGGCAGGAGGATTGCAAATCAAGGACATCCTAGGCAAGTGAGACCCTGTCTCAAAAAAGAGCTGGGGACTATTGCTTGGTGATAAAGCATCCCTGTGTTCAATTCCCAGCACCAGAAAAAAAAAATGTAAATAGAAAGCATAACTCCTGTGAGACATTTGTTTCAGTTGTATTTTCATCTGGATTTTTTTTTTTTTTTTTTGGTACCAGGAGATTAAACCCAGGGGTGCTTAACCACTGAGTCATATCCCAACCTTTTTTATTTTGAGACAGAATCTCACTTAGATTTGCTTAGAGCCTTGCTAAGTTGAGGCTAGCTTTGAGCTGGTAATCCTCCTGCCTCAGCCTCCCCAGCCACTGAGATTATAGGTATGTGCCACCATGCCTAGCTCATCTGGATTATGAGTAATCTCTAACTGGGTTCCCTGTAGCCTGTAGGCGACACAGCCCCAGAGGGATCCCTATTAAAACGAGGCCAGAACATATCACTTTTCTACTCAAAATTCTCTTGTAGCTTCCCACACAGATAGTCACCAAACTCATCTGGGTATGCTTCTACCCAGGGCTTTTACACTTGATATTCCCTATACTTGGAATTTCCTCACCCAGGTCTCTATGACTTACTCCTTCACTAATCATTGACTGAGGTCCTCCCTAGCTTCTCAATATAAATTGCCACCACCACCAAAACAGACATTCCTGACCCTCCTTCACTGATTTAATCAGTATGTTGAAGAAACATGACTTACATATTTCTTTCTTATGTGTCTTCCCCATTGGATGAAGCTTCTAGGAAGGCAGGTTCTCTTTTCTGTTTTTCATTTCTGTATTTTGTGTTTGACAGAGTAGAAACTCAAAATATTTGTTGGTTGAATGCACCAGTTAACAGGGATTTTTCTCACTGAACAAGAACATGGAAGCAAGTGGCACCCAGGTTGGCTCAGAAGCTCATCATGCCTTCAGGGAGCCTGATTCTTTCCATCTTTTCAGTTGATCAAGCTCAGTGTCTAGATGGTGAAGTTGCTCAAATCTTGTCATTTCCTTGACAAATAAACAGAAAGGGCAAGCAGAAGCTCTCCTGATACAATTCTGGCTGGTTATCAGCAGGAAAGTCTTTCTGGGACTCCTCAGCAGTCTTCTCATTGTTGGTCATGACCGGGTTAGACATCTATTTATAAATCAACTTTGGAAAGTAGAAATGGGATTCTCATGCCTTTTAGAACAGCTGTTATGACGTTCTCCTGGAGCTGAAGGAAACCAGAGTTCTGTTGGTAAAGAAAGAGGGGTGGCGCACACTTGAATCCCAATGAATTGGGAGGCTGAAGCAGAAGGATCACAAGTTCAAGGCCACCCTTAGCAACTTGGTGATGCTGTTTCAAAGTAAAATACAAAAAGAGCTGGGGATTTAGGTCAGTGATAAAGTACTCCTGGGTTCAATACCCAGTGCCCTCCCACACCAAAAAATAAACAAGGGTGGGAAGGATCACTCACAGTAGGTTTCCATTCAAGATTGGAGTAGCTTCTGGAAGATGTTAACAGTTCCCATTGGGCCATGCTCAGAGGTACCATCCCCATGTTTTATACCCCAAAAGTCAGGAAGCACAATTGCACAGTGATTCTCATGACATGCAGGCAACCCTACAACGGGGTTTAGGGTTCTATCGTCTTCACAGTCCATTTTCTATCCCTGCCAGGCCAACACACTCACACAGTAGATAGGAATGTTAGTCAATTTTCTGTTGCTGTGACAAAATACCTGTGAAAATCAACTTAAAGGAGAAAAGACTTAATTTGGCTCAGAGTTTCATAGGTTTCAGCCCATAATGGGCTCCTTTGTTTCCAGGCTTGTGGTAAGGTAGAAGAGCATCATGGCAGAAGGGTGTGGCAGAGCACAGCTACTCATCTCATGGTGGCCAGGAACTGGGGGTGGGGGGAAGGGGTCAGAGACAAGATATAACCTTCAAAGGCAAATCCCCAGTAACCTACTTCCTCCAGGGGGGCCCCACCTCCTAGTGGTCCATTCAGTTACAGACTCATCAATGGCTTAACACTTTGATGAGTGAGTGCCCTCAGGACCCAACCACTTCCCCAAAGCCCCACCTCTGAACATTGTTGCACTGAGGACCAAGCCTTCAACACATGAGTCTTGGGGGGACTCTTCATATCAAACCATAATAGTGCCGAACCTGCCTCAGTGTCTCAGCTCCTCAAAGCTATTACATCAGAGGACAGCCCCTTCCACACTGGCCTATTACCACCAAGACCCAAGCAAGAGACAGTTTTACTGCTTCTGACTCATGGGCTTTATTTTGCTTAAGAAAGTACATTTATGGAACTAGAATCCTTTATTTTTTTGAAAACTAAACCAAATTAAAATTTAAAAACTATTTATTTTTGAAAAGATAATACATGTACATGGTACAAAATTCAAAAGGTACAAAAGTTATACAGTGAAGTTATTCCCACCCCTCTTCCCAGGGGCAACCGAGACTGCCAGGTTGCTGTATAACTTTCCAGAGATATTATATGCATATGCAAGCAGACACGTCTCATAGACATGAGTGTATGTGCTCACATACACAATCTATAAACACATTTTTTTTCCATTCCAAATACTAGTATACCATGTGTCTTTTCCCCCCACTTAACCATGCATATTGAAGATCATTTCATGGCAGAACACATACAGCAGCTCTGCTCTTTTAAATTTCTGCCCCACTATAGGGACTGGCCATAACTTCTTTCACCATTGCTATATATTGATTGACAGTTTCCAACTTCTGCTATCACAAACAATGCTTTAATAAAAATCCTTGTCAAAGGAAACATTCTTAGGTGTAGCACTACTGGTTCGAAAGGCTGTGCATTTGCACTTGTGACAGGTATTGTCCAACAGTCCTCCAGAAGGCTGTATAATTCATACTTCTGCCAATGCTGCATCTGAATGCTGCTTCCCATAACCTGGCAGCATCATCCCATTTCTGGCTTTCATGTGGCTGAGACATTTTCTACCAACTGACCTTTAGATTTCATGAACTTTTTGGAGTAAAAACATACTCACGATCTTAGATGACATTAGTGTGTACCCTTTCTCTTTTCCTTGCCTATTCTGGGAGAAAAAAATATATCTCTGAAAGACCCTCTGAAAGTTTGAAAACTGACACCTTTTTTCATTCCAACTTTCCAGGTTAGAGAAGAACACAGTCTGAGAGAGATCGTCCTAGGCTGATGAATAGAACTGTTGGCCTGTTTCAAACTAAGCATAAATTAGAGGAAAGGTTAAGTCTAAATTTTGTTAATACAGGGATGCAAAGCTGTAATTTGGAGAGGCACATTTATCCTAGCATTTCCTGGCTTTGAGCCAGATGCCAGAGAGACCAAAAAAAGACAGACAAGGTCCCTGTTTTTATTGCCTTAACATTCCAGAATGTATGGTGGGCAATAGAACTCACAAAGGACTGACATTCAAACAGTAACATGTGCCATCAAGACAGATAGCAAGGGATGGACAGAATATGATCAGGGCCAGAGACCAAAATTAAATGGGTTTGTATGTGTATTAGGTGGTCATGGAAAACCACAGCCCAAGATCTTGGAGGGAGGGGACAGAGCTCTATGTAGAGGACACAGCAGAGTAACAGCCATTTTAAGGGCATGAACTTGGTCCATCTGAGGAATTGAGACAGGCTGATATGGAAGAACCAGAGTATTCCCTGGGTTGTTAACTATGCTGCAGACCAGGTACTAAATCCCCCCAAGGATCTTACACAATATATTTATTATGAGAAGAGAGGAGACTTCTATAAAATACTTTTCATGTAACATTTCAGCCTGTTTCCATGTGATATAAAAAAGTATGCTCTAAACTGAGTATAAAAGACCAGGCGACTGCATGGAGGATTCTGAAGATGCATCAAGCAAGGCACTTCCCTGGCAATGCCCAGCCACAGGGACAGATAAAGGCACCCATCTCACTGGGATCTTTAGTGTACTGTTCTGTATTAAGATGTTCTACCTCATGGCCAACATGGGCCACAAGGAAGTCATAGAGCACCTCCTTAAAGTGTTCTTCCTCAAAGCATGCTGCAAGCCAACTACCTGTGCTTCCCACAAAGGACTCAGGCTCAAACTGTTAAAAATTATTGCTAGAATGCCCAATTCCCTCTTAAACTGACCATCTGTAACCTGCAGAGTCAGCAATACAAGACCACATTGAGGCAGCAGAAATCCATGCAGCACAGACCTCAGGTCACAGCTGACTGTTCCAAGTGCCCTTTCAGACAGGTCTACTCTGTTCACCACAGATATGATCAGAGCTTGTCAATATGATAACCACACGGCTATAGCGTCTTGCAAGGTAGTGAGAAGGCTTCCTGAAAGCCTTCCCCAGCCTCTGCTCAAGGTTTTTAGGAGGTCCCAAGGGTTTCAGTATCATGAGGCAGTGTTTCTTCAGTCTGGTGAGGTGGCAAGGCTCAGCTTTTCTCAAAACAGGGACTATGAACCAGAACCAGTTAAAACATGAATGCCAGGCTCTAACAAAAGCTTAAGGCTAAAAAACTTTGATTGTGCTCTCCATTAAAAGAATACATACCCTCTTGTGTGACTTGACAAGTGTTCTCTAACATACAGCACCTCCCTCTAGTGGCGTCAGCTCACCTGTTATCCCCAGACACTGAACACAGCCCAAGGACAAAAACAAAATGTCCCAGGTATCGCCTCATGAGATCTAGTCCCACTCTGCTAGTAGCAACTGAGTTTTGTTTAAAGCAGCCTCATGTACTCCATGAGAAGCATGTAAGAGTGAGGGGAGTCCCTGACCTAGAGGCTTGACAACCAGCTCTGGGCAGCCAGCTCCAAGAGTAAGCTCACTGCTCTGAGCAGGGAAAACTGCTTACTTCCTGGGGAAACCTGGTTCCTCCGGAAGCATGCATTTTATAAAAAGTAACTTAAGGTTGTTTCTACTCTTGCTTATAATTCTGGAAAAGTCTGCAGGTTGTGCAAAACACAACATTGTTCTATGTATATCTGGGCACAGGGAAAGACATGGCTCTGGGAGGACCTTTGCTGTCATCTCCAAGTGGTTTCTGATGTGATCAGGACCTCAGGGCATTTCCTGAGCCTAGAAAGCCTGACTGCACTATGTAGCTAATGTCCTAATTACTCACAATGGTGCTGTCCCTGATGAAGGTTGTCTGTAGAAAACAAAGAATTCTCCAGATTGCCTTTTGTGTCTAATCCAAAGTGTTTAAGCAATGGAGACTAATTTATCATTTGTATTAGGCCTTGTGGTTTAAAAAAAGAAAAAGAGCATCTACCAATGCCTCGCTATACTAAAACCAAACAAAACTCCTGAGAAACACAGCTTAAATAAAATACAGGTCTCCATTTAAGGCTTATTGGTTACTTTTGAATCACTTACGCCCTACTTTCCAACCAACACAAGACAGGTGAACTCCACTACCCCCAAACATCACCTGCCCCTGCCTCCCTAATACAAATAATCACATCATCTCCTACAGCTCACAAAGTTCAGAAAACAGGGGCAGAGGTGGGGGCCTACAAGCTTGTTGACAAGGTTTCTCTGAACTTGAAACAATTTTCAAACATAATCAGACTGCTGTCTCCTCCTTTCTTTAAAGTCCCACCTGTTGTTTTACAATTACTTGCTTCAACTAAACTGAGCCCTTTTAAAACCCCACATAAACACCACTCCAGGAAGTGCCTGGCATAGAGAAGTGCCAGTGCAGATGCTGCTGTTCTCACCCAGCTCATCTGGAAGGCTTTGCTAGCACCAGCACAGACACTGATGGTGGTGTTAAGCCAGTGTTTCTGTGACTGTGCTGAATCCCCCACTTGCCTGACATGTTCAAGCTTTTATGTTTTATGGTTCAAACCTGCTGAACAGTGTACATGTGCAAGGTTCATGAAGAAAGGAATATAAACCTCACACTGAGGTTTCCTGACCCTGACTAGTCATCAGACTTGAGAGACAGGGCAGGAGCTTTCAACTGCTCACTTCCAAAAGAAAGCCAACCTCTCAGCTGCCCTCCACCATCCTCCAAAGTCTGTTCCCAGCCCATCTCTCCAGCTGTTCTTTAAAGCCTCCTGCAGAGACTGGCTCATCCCCTTTCCCACCCCCTTCTGAGATTTTAATCATAGTGCAGCTGCATTTGAAACCACATTCCTATCTTTGCCCAGCATTCTAACATCATATCCCCCGCCTTCAGATCTAGCCCAGATGCTGCCTCCTCCTCCTCCAGATGCTGTCTCCCTGCCTTTCTGCACAGCCTCCTGCTCTTTCCTTCCCAGTGGTACCTGCTTATGGTCTTTCCCTCGGCCTGCCCCAACAGCACTGCAGTGTAGTCTCCTTGCTTTGGCCACAGTGTAGAAGGATAAGACGAGGGGGATGAAAACGCCCATTCTTGTGTTGCCCGTGGCTCAAATGAAAATCAGGACATGGAAAGGTGTAATTCTTATTGAATCATCCTCAATATGAGGCCCATTGTCAATTTTTTTGACATGATCTCAAATACATAAGAATTAAACTCACAACATTGAGCTTTCAATCCAGTTGCTAAGTATATCATCCAAGCCTTCTGGCTGGTACTGATATCTTGAGAACCCAGGAACAAGGCACCATGCAGGTGAAAGGCCCAAGTGACGAACACTCACATGGGCTGATCATTCATCCAGCAGCCTCTGTTTATTGAAATAAATCTCAGATGAACCACGATCCAGGGTCCTGTGAGCTATATCTGCTCCCTGGGCCACTTGCTGGATGCCTGGCAGTAGGGGAAAGAGACTGGGTTTTATACTTTGCTGAATCTCCCTCAGTGTTTATTTCTCAATGGTCACTTAATTAATATTTGCTGAATGAAAGAATTCTTCTTTATTCAGAGAGTCCAGACAAATACAGGTACCTTCATAAGTGCAATGTTACTAGAGAAATAAGTTGAATGGACAGAGAACACAGACAGCCCAGTTTCTTCATAGGTGATGGGTTGTATCCAAGCTAATGCTTACACTGTCTGATTCCATCAACAACAGCCAACAGAGATGAAATGGAAGCAGATAGGAGAAAGAAAACATCCAGGGAGTTGAAATCAATACACCTGCATCTCTCTAGTGTTGCTTTCAGAACCATTTCATGATCTTGTAGTGGGTAGATGTGGCATTAAAAATCAATCAGTGACATACAAAAATGGCTGGGAATGTTCAGGAGGCCTTGGCTTTCATCTTGGACAGCAGCATCTCGTTCTTGCGGCCCTCCTAGAGGAGAAGCAGAGGGAGAGTACAGAGAGAGGTGGTGACTATATTACCATCCACATGGGGCACAGTCTGTCCTTCCCTCCAATCCCACAGGAGACACCTGACTAACTAAACTAGACTTCTAGCACATGTCTACCAGCAAGGTGAAATCTGGTGACTTACTGACCTTCAATGAAGATATATTGATGCTCAGTTTCTGGACTGTCAGACTAAAGATGTGAGAGTTAGGCATTATTATTCCAAAAGACCTCTTGAAGGTTCTAAACTCTTCAAGGAACAGAAGCCTATTATGGTGAGAAGTGGGAGAGGCCTTGAGAAGGAAGCCCTAGAAAATGTGGTAGGCAAAACACTATAAATTCTTACCCTAGCAACAATGAAGGCAAGGGGTATTCTTGATTTTAAGAA
The DNA here is from genome assembly GCF_048772815.1 of Callospermophilus lateralis. Classification (NCBI taxonomy): domain Eukaryota; kingdom Metazoa; phylum Chordata; class Mammalia; order Rodentia; family Sciuridae; genus Callospermophilus; species Callospermophilus lateralis. The sequence goes on along the minus strand of NC_135313.1, from coordinate 103,320,752 downwards.
ATAAATTTATAGAAAACAAGATGAGATATATTTATCAAGGGACATTCCTTCCATAGCACTGAAAATGAGTGGTACAAAATCTGTGCTTACAGAGGGATAACACTTGTCCTGTGGCACAAGTCACCTCATTATTTTATATTCTCTTCTTTGAACATCTTCAAAAGCTCCCCACTGTGCCTTTCCTGTCCCCCTATTCCTACTGGTCCTGACAGCTCAAGACAACTTCATCTTCTAGCAAACGTCCAACACAGCCCACCCTTTCCTGGGCTGGGACACAACAATCCCTGTGTACAGCTCACAGGGCCCAAGTGTGGCAGTGGTTAGGCCACTATGGCTATCCTCTGCTGGAGAACCATTTATTATGAAAGAAAACTTTCTCTCATCCCTGAACTCTCTGCAGCCAAGATCCCCAAAGTCAATTTTTCCTGGGTTCAGGTGCTCCAAGTGCCCTGCTCTTCTATGTTGTCACAGCACAGCTTCAGTGACCTCAGTTTTCTTATGAGTACTGGTTTATCTACAGGGTTTAGACTCATCTTCCACTTGGAAAGCTGGGGCATAGCTGGGCTCCTGGGCTGAATGGAGGTAAACATGGCTTCTTCTGTCAGAAGCAAGGCACTCTGATACTTTTAAACACAGTTTTGGGAAAGGGAGAAATAAGATGATGTTGGGTCCCATTAGAAAAGTTAAGAAAATTTTTCTTTTTAAAATAAATTTTTGACACCTTCTTGAGGGGGGTGGGGAGTAGAGAGGGGAAGAGATGAAACCAGAACAAGCATATAGTTATACTGTTATATTGTGTATTGTACACTCAATTTTTGTAAAATTTTAAAGATTTCCATAATAAAAATATAAACAATAAGTTTCAACTTTCATCTTACCTTTTAAATGAGGCCAAACTACTCAGCAGCATCAAAATACTTCTGCTGTAAAGAGCCCCCACTATGGATAATTCTGTATATCACCTCACACTGAGATAATGTTTGAATTTTTCAATAAAGATATTCCAGCTGTCATCGGCTATATGTGAGCACTGACTAAATTTCATGCAATCTACTGAAGCCTTTTGGGAGACTACAGAATGATATTGTCTGTCTCTTCAAAGCAAATACAAAAGGGCCCTTTAGGTATTTACTCCTGGATGGAAAGAGAAAATGTCTCATTACCTCTCTCTTTCCTGCTGAAGACTATATCCAGCCCACTGTGCACCACAGACAGCATCCAGCAGTGAGCTCAGCTCACTCAAGGTTATGTCTCCAAAGCTAGCTTCATGAAAACATAGGGTTTTTTATTTACCAGTGCTGTGGCAGAACATTTAAATTTTAGTTTCCTTGTGAGAAACTGTGGTTTAGAAATATACATCATAATGTGATTTAGTTGATGAGTTGTTTCCTGATTTTCCTGGCAGACTTGTAATTATCAACCTCACAGGATGAGTTAATGATTTTAGAGAAAACCCAACGTCTCTAATCAGAAAGGTATTCATACTATAAGAGGCTGGGTGTCACCTTGAGCATCTGACTTGGTGCCTAAATAGTATCCATGGGCTCTCACTGGTGCTTAATTAATTTGATGTAAACCAAATCCAATAAAGGAAACTGCTAAGGTAGCAAAGGACCATGCTCTGGACAACAATACTGTGCCTTACTGGGGAATGATTATTATTGGCCAGTACAAGTGCTGGGGACCAAGAAGTGGGCAGAATTCAGAACAGAGGAACAGAAGGCCAACCAGGTGGGAAGAGGCAAGGAAAGTGTGTTACAGAGAGGATTCTGGGAGACTCAACCTTGAGATGAAAGTTTGAATATTCAAACCTTTCCTATTACAAATGAGATCTTATCTGGGACTGCAATGAAACAGAAAATCAGAAAAGCTGAAAAACAGCAGAAAAAAGCTGAAAAACAGACATATCTATGTCTTCAGTGACTCTGAAGACACAGGGTAGAAACTGGCAGTAGGCAGTGAGCCGCACTGTTACCTGTGGTGGCCACAATTATCTCAGGAGAGCTAGTGGGAGAAAGTTTAAGACTTGGAATGCTGACTCGATTGCCAATTTAAAATTTTTGCTATGTTCAACATTAAAAATGATGAAGCTTAATGCTTTGGAAGGAGCTGCAGTCCACGAATGAGTTTTTCCATTTTATTTTCATTTGCTTTGATTTTGACAGCTTTATATTTATTCTGTGTATCTTACTTGTTTTTTGTTTCTATACTGTTAAATGGGCAGTGCTGGAATGTCCAAGCAACATTTGAAATTTATTCTCTGAGTCTTTTCTCTTTGTGAGCTATTTGGATTAAAAGGAGAAAAGAGCTCTGGAGGGAGCAGCAGAGTCCTATATGTTCCTTGTCAGCTCACTCACTGGCCCTTTTGAAACTTCATCTCTAAACTCTGCCAATCACAGAGGGTCTCAGACCACAGGACAGCACCCTCTCTTTGAGCCTCAGGGCCTTTACACAAGTGCTGCTTCCCAGCTGAGTCCTACTGCTCCCAAGGCCGAATCCTGCTGTCTACACAGCTATCCTGTGACCATGCAATTAACTGGTCCCCTCAAATGGCAAAGTTTATCATTGTTATTACTTATTCACCAGAGTTTCCATTTGTTTCTGTTTCTTACCTTCATATCGATCTCTTCCACCACAAGGTAAGTGCCTTAAGAACAGGCACCAGGTCTGATTTACAACCTGGTGTATAGCCAGAGGCAAAGTAGGAACTGGGGAACATTTAAAAGGATGAGAGTTTGAAATGCTTGGAGACTGTGGCTCCTAAAAGTTAAATATCCCTGTTTTTTGTCTCTCTCTCTCTCTCTCTCTCTCTCTCACACACACACACACACACACACACACACACACACACACAAGTATAGATAAAGAAGGAAAGATGTGGATAAGGAAGAAAGGACTTAAAAAATTAACAGGAATAGGCTGAGGATGTGATTGGGTGCTTCTCTAGTATGTGCATGGCTCTGGGTTTGAGCCCCAGCACCAAAAAACCAAAAACTAAACCCCACAAAACACACACAAAAAAATACAAACAGAACAACAACAACAAAAAAACTGGAATAAAATTACTGACATGTAAGATTATATTTCTTATTTTGTAGACCAAACAAAAGCTAGGATACAGCATACCTTTAACTCCTCTGTATTTTTATCAGTTTCTGAACTCACCAAAACCACATGGATTCAGATTAGGAAGGGTGAAGGAATCCCTGGAAATAAAGCTACTGAGATTCCTGGTAAGTGACAAAATTGCAGTCTCCTTTTTTGGAAAATATCTTAAGAAAAAGGAAGACATGCAGGTGAGGTGGCACACACCTGTAACTCCAGTGATCCAGAGGCTGAGGCAGGAGGATCACAACTTAGTGAGACGCTGCCTCAAAATAAAAAACAAAAAGGATGGGATGTCAGATGTAGCTCAGTTGTGACCTGTAATTGGTTCAATCCCCAGGACCAAAAAAAAAAAAAAAAAAAAAGAAAGAAAAAGTCAAACACTTGTCCTTCTGGAACAATGAAGAGCAACCCTGCCCAAATGCAGGGAGGAAAACAGAAACAAACGCAGCTAAGTGTTGTTGTTGGGTATTGGTGCCAGAGAGGAAACTACAGCCTAGTGGCACAGGTCACTGTCAAGGTGCACAGCTGCTAAGTGGCAAAGGAAGATGGGAACCCAAGCCTGCCAATGTTTTCTCTCTTCCCGTGTGGATTCTCAAGGTCCCTCCCATACTAAGACTGGCAGGAGAAAAGACTGTATATATTAATCCACAATGCTGTTTACAGGTGGACCTTGCTGCAGATGTATGGAGTCATTTCACCTTTGAGTTTAATGCACTATCTAAATTTAAGAAAAAGAAAACAAAGATGTGATGTTTCTTATAACATTTAATTAGACCCTCAAGACTGGCCAGAGAACAATGCAACCTTCACCTACCTAAATGCCACAAGGTACTGCTAGAACACACCACCAATTTGTCATTTCCCCTCACAGACAAGAAGAAAACAAAAAATCCTGCTCTGATTTTTCAAGGCTCATCCTGAGGTGAACATATATTTCATGTTTAGCCTTAGCATGTCTTGCCCAGCTCTCCTCTTACCTCTTTGAACTCTTTCACAGTCTTAAAGTACAGCCTCTGCTTTTCTAACAGCTCCAAGTACTGGTCATTCAACTGGTCTCTTCTCATCTTGTTCTCTTGTTTCTTCTTTTCCATCTGTTGAAAACATTTGGGGACATGGTGGGTGATGAAAAGGTATTCTGACAAAGATACTGCTGCTGGCAATATCTGAAGGGCAACGATTATTAACATTTTTCATGGATTTCCTTCCAGTACTTTCCTTCTACATGTAGTTTTTGAGGTTAGTTTATTAATTTGTATATTACATGAAGTCTCTATAATTTATTCAGTAATTTTCTGATCACTGAATGCTAACTGGTTTCATTTTTTAATATATATATATATATATATATATATATATATATATATATATATATATATATTTAGTTTTTTTTTAGGTGGACACAATATCTTTATTTTATTTTTATGTGGTGCTGAGGATTGAACCCAGCATCCCGTGCATGCCAGGCGACCGTGCTACCACTTGAACCACATCCCCAGCCATTTATTTATTTATTTATTAGTTTTCGGTGGACACAATATCTTTATTTTGTTTTTATATGGTGCTGAGAATCGAACCCAGTGCCTCATGCATGCTAGGCAAGCTCGCTACCACTTGAGCCACATCCCCAGCCCCTCATTTTTTTGTTACTACAAACTACTTCACAATAAATGGTGATTCTCAGCTGGGGGCTGTTTTGTCTGCAGTGGACATTAGGCAGTGTCTGGAACAGTCATGATTGTCATGACTGTGAGGTGGGAGTGTTGCTGGTACCACAGGTTGGGGGCCAGAGGCTACCAAGCATCACCAGACAGCTTCACAGCTAAGAACTGTCCTGCCCAGAATATTATTGTGTGAGGTTGAGAAACCTTGATTTAAATAACTGTCTGTTGCCAGGCATGGTAGTGCATGCGGGGTAATCCCAGCAACTCAGGAGGCTGAAGCAGAAGAATCTTTGAAGCCAGCCTCAGCAATTTAGCAAGGGCCTAAGCAACTTGGTGAAACCCTGTCTCAAGAACAGAAACCAAACAGTAACAACAACAAAACACAAAACAAAGGAAGAAAAAAAAAGGCTGGGAATGTGGCTCAGTGGCAAAAGCCCCCCAGGGTTCAATATCCAGCACCAAAATAAACACACACACACACACACAATAAAATTGTGTATCTTCTTTTCTCTTGATGTAATTATTTCCATGCTACAATTGTAATTTTAGAAAGTACACAATATTCCTGATCATTGTTCACTTACTGGTATACCATGGAGTGTTTCCAAAATTTTGATCCTATACATTCAGGCTAGACTCTGATTTAAGGAGACCTTTCTAAGGGACCTAAAAGCTTATTCATTCAATAAGTGCTTATTCATTCAATAAATGTCAACACCTACAGAACACCCAAATGTAGTGGTGAATGAGGCAAAGTCCCTGCTCTTAGACTGCACATTTTATAGACATCAAACAAGCACCCTAATAGATAAGTGTAAAATTCCTAGGAGTCCAGCAGTACTATGAAGAAAATGAAATAGGCTGGTGATGGAGTGGGTTGGGCACAGGACCTCTTCAGATTGGAATGTCAGAGGGCTGAGGATTTGATGGCATTGGAGCAGAACTGGCAGTGGTATGTGCTGCATTTTCTGAAGATAAACTTGGAGCACCAGTCAGTCAGGAAGTGAGGGCAGAGTTAGGGTACAGGGCCAGTGCTTTTTGAATGAAATCATGAGTGATGCTTTGCCTGGGCTTCACTGATGTGTGACCATGATTTTGGAAGAAATGTATAGTTATTAAACCCAAGTTACAGGTGACCTTTATACAGCACTTCTTTCTCCTCTTTCCACATCAACAGCCTCTGTTGACATTAAAGGTAAAATGTAAGTGGTGTTCCCAATACCTATCCCAATGCTGTTCAGGAGGCCCAGACAACATGCAGATTTGTTTTCCCCAGTTCAATCCTGACCCTGAATCAGCTTCGGAGTTCCAAGGCTCTTTGCCCACCTGATGTTACCTGCCCAGCTGGCTGCAATTCCCACTGCTTCTCCTCCTTGCAGCCCATTTCCCCAAGCCGCCAGACACTTGCCCTGCAGGGCTGAGTATAGCCTCATGGTCAGGTCCCTTCCTCAGCACTGTAGGCAGCTAGCTCTAGCCTGGGCCTCTCCTGTTGGCTCAGTACTTGGGCAAAAAATTTGGTTATGACCAATTGTGTTTGAGTGATGGAGACATAGCAGTTGAGTTCAATTATGAATTTATCCAGGACCTACTATGGAAAGTAGTGTGGCAAACCAGAAAGGGAATGAGACTAAGGCCAGAAAAGCCTGGGTTCAAAGCCTAGCTTTGTCATTCACTGTGAATCAGGGCAGGCTACTTAACATTTCTGAATGACAGGTCCCCCTTAGCTGTAAAATGAGGATGTCACCCTGGTTGCAGGTTTTGTTATGAGGAATGTTTGGTGTTAAATGTTAAGTCAGTGATACATCTTTTGGTTCATGGAAGCTGCTCAACGAAGGCAGCTTTTCCTAACATTTAACTAGGATGCATGCGTCAGCAGGAAGAGTCCCCCCACTCTCACCATCAGGAGCTGACTTCTACTTTTGAGTTTCATTTTCACACTGTCCTCAGCACCTTCTTATTCAAACCATTTCTACTCCTTACTCATCAATTCTTCACACCCAGGCCAGGAACTCTGGAGTGCTTCTGCTGAACACCTGAAGTATTCCAGAGACCCAGAAATCTGACTTCCTCTGGGTAAGGTCAAAATGGCTGCCAACACGTGACTTTGTCTTTACTCAGAAGCCCTTAGATGGAACATAAACATCAGTTGCATCACACATACCCAGTGCTCGTCTATCTCAGTAATGCCTGGACCCAGCCAGGTCTGGGGAATCTTTCTCCAGAGACTCAACTGCCACATGATGAAAGCAAGACCCACCATGGGACATTACAGGGAGTGCTTCTTGTTGAGTTTATAAACAAATACAACAAACACGTCCATTCAAATGAGCAAAACACACAAAAGCTTTCACTTGGGGTGCCAATCAGTGTTCAAACCCCACCTGGAACCCTTTCTGAGTACTGTTTTTAGAGTCCACTGAATGAATTCACTTGTTCAGCAAATAGTTCCTGAGCACCCACCATGGGTCAGGTGCTTCAATAGCCCCTGAGGATACAGACATACAGCTTGCCCTGCCCTGGGTTCCCTTCACCTGCAAGCCCCACCAACTAGCAGCTTCCTTCACTGGCTAACACTGAGCTGGGGGAGAATGCAGAGAACTAAGGGGTCAAGCCCATTTCCTCCCCCAAGGATGAGGTTCCCAGTACACAGAAAGGGAAGCAAAAGGAAGAAAGAGCCCAATGCACTCCTGTTGTCCTTTACTGTAAGTGAGGGCAGCTCCATGAGAAGCAGCAGCGGGCTAGAAATGACCATCTCACTGAGATATGGGTTGCCACCAGTTTGGGGTGACCAGGCTCCATTCACTTTACACCCCAGATGGAGAAGGCATCTCATGCGCACTTGCTACCTTGGTGAGGGCATGTGCACATGGCAAGTGCAAATGACATGTTTGCTGTTATTTCTGTGGCTGAATAGTGGGAGAAACCACCTCTCCTCAAAGTAATACCTTTTCCCCCTCGTTTGACGATATTTTGTTGACATTACTAAAGGGGAGATCAATGATGTTTTTCTACAGGGAAAGAGATATGGAGCACTTTTACCTTTAGCTCTTCCTGATGAGATAGGATTTCAGGCAGCTTCAATGTTTGCCATTTGAAAGTGGTTCCTTTATGATGACAGGACCCATAGACAATTCCTTCTTTCATTTTACATTCTGGCACCACTCTCTGGAGCACTGTAACCCAGGATCCTGAGTGGAGATGAAGTCCCCACTAGATTCTACTACTGAATCTGAGGACCACTAGGATATCTTTTTTTTTACATAGTATTGAGAGCAAGAGGTACTAGTTAGGGTTCAATTGGGAATGTGATCAAAACTGCAGCTATAAGTCTGCCCCCAGCTCAAGCAGTCAGCAAGTCCACTGTATTCCCAAAGTGGGGCCCTGCACATGGGACAAAAGGAGGGACACCTCTTGTTGCCCATGTACTGCAGGATTCTCTGAAAAGCTTTCTGGGGCTCTTGTGTCCCTTCTCAGTTATTTTGTTCTCTTCTGACTTTTGAGGTTCAATTTCTTCTTGTTTTAGCAGAAACAAATTTAGAAATTATTTCCCTATTTTTCTTAGGGGGTTCTTATGCCCTTATGATCTGAGACTCCTAAGGAATAAATGTCTAGTGAAGCAAAGATCCAGTGAAGGGATCACTGAGCAAGAGGGGAAGTCTGTTGGGAAAAGGCAGGTTCCTCACCTCACAGTGGGCTAACTACGAGGGTTCTCAGGAGGATTAGTATAGTACTTGGCACACAGTAGGTGCTCAATAACTTGGAGATACTGCTTATAGCAGCACTTGGACCCCAGAGTGCAAGCACCCTGGGGGCAGGCCCTGCCTGCTGCACAATCAGACGCCCGCTGGGATCCCCTTGTGGAAGGAACGCCATCAGGATAGACAAAATACTTCCAGGACCTCCCCACGACCACCATGGAACTGCTGTGTGACAGTAAAGAAACCACTGACCTTCATTCTACTTTGCTTAATTCCTTCTACAATCTGTTCCATCTGACGTAAAAACTGGTCCCGGGCCGCAGGGAAGGCCATGGCTCTGAAAGAGAAACCAGGAGAGGTATGATCAGCATACAGAACTCTTGAGAAATTGTGGAGGTGACCATGGACTCAGCCCTGTACCCATATCATGCCCTAAGAGGCAACCTGGCCTTTTCAAGGCAGTTACAATTCTACACCTCAGAGGAATTCAGGACAATCATTCTGGTCTAAGAACTGAATGTTAATCTTTCATTTCCCACAACATTTTTAATACATGTTTTGTTAAAGTAAAACATGAGAGGAAGTCTGCTTGGGAAAGGCAGTTTGTTTGTTTTTTACCTTGAATTGTGGCATGTACCATTTAATTTGATTTGGCTTATAAAAATCTAAGAATTGGGAGACAATTGGGATGGGGAGACATATCCAGGTGATCCTAAAACCAGGGCTGAGAAACCTGGTCCTGTTGCTAGAAGCAGCAGCTAAATGGTTGGACTCCTGCTGTGCTAAGATATTTTTTCTCATCTTTAGCTCTACAGAAGGAAGAATACTAGGGGCATCAGAACACATCCAAGGACTGAGAATTATTCCAAAGGGTGGGCCTGACAGAGCAGAACTCTTCACAGACACCCTCAAACTGCAGGTTCTCTTAATTATCAGGAAAGAAAGATAAAGCATCATTTTTAGAAATGTCTTAAGACTGTGAGGTACTAACTGAATCTGAATCTTATGAGGGATTTGTCATAGTTTTTGTTTTTCTTTCTCTCTCTCTCTCTCTTTCTCTAATTAGAAAAGAAGCATAAAATCTACAGTCTGTAATTTATTAAGATCTCAGTATGGGCCCAGATAAGGGGGGCAGTAGAGTTTATTCTAGAGAGAAAGGAAGCCTGCTAAGTGGGGAGCAAGCTCTAGGCTGCCAGGACTGTCCACCCACTATCCTGGCAGGACTCGCTCCCAGATTGTAGGCTTCCTTTCTCTCTAGCACAAACCTCTGCTGTCCCCCTCTTCTGTTTCAGGGTTGCTGTGGCCTAGGTATAGGTGGGCTTTGCATCTAATTTTTAGAGGAAAAAAATTCATATGTGAACAAAATGGTTTAGAGGATACACATTAACTTAAAAGAAAAAAATTACAAGATTTTAAAAATATTTAAAAATTATAGTTTTGTTACCTAAACTTTAAGGCATTTCTATGTGCTTAAGAATAAGTGGTATTAATCTCATCTTACCAAGATGAAACTAATATTCAAAAGATTATAGCAGCTAGGCCAAGTCAAATGATTTGAGAGTTAATTTTTTCCTAAGCTACTCTTTGGTGTTTTTAAAATGCACTCTAACATCATTATATTTTTGCAGGAACTCAAGGATAGTGTGACCAATTATATCTGCTCTTAGCAGAAGAGGTGATAGAGTGAGAATCACATACCCAGCTTTAAGGCCTGCATGTACCGTTCTCAATCATACCATGACAATACAAGGTGAAAGCAATACAAACAGGAGGGCAGCCAGGGATTTATAGGAGGGAGGATGGACTGTACTTACTGGGAGAAGTTCTCATGAATTGAGTTCAGCAGGCTAATCTGGGAAGTTAAAAAACAAGCTGTAAGTAGAAGACGAACAGATCCCTAAACTACCTTGATTACTGAAAGCTCTCCTCCTCTCCAAATGCTGCTTCTGAAAGGAACATATATCTTGTTTAAGTAGATTAAAGCAACAGATGAAAGAAAAAACAGAGTAATATGTTCTTAGTCCTACAGTTTTTCTCAGGGAATCCACCTCTGTCTACTCATAGAAAACTTTTCTTCATGTGATACATTCCCATGGAAATGTAGGATGAGGGCTCTTTGAAGGGCCCTAAATACCAGCTGAGAAAGCATATAACTAATATGAGGGCTCTTTAGGCAAGATGCTACCACACCTGCTTCAATCTTGCTAGAGACCGCACTTTCTCTTCAGGGCTATCAGTGCAGGGGTGTCAGCTGGAATCCTGAGTGAAAGCACAGGACACACCTTACTGCCCTTCCCTGAATCTTCTTGCCTACATGCCCAGTTGGTGGTTGGCTCTAAGGACCTCTAAAGGAATGCTTCCTTAATGGTTCCATTCCCATGGAAACTGCCTAAGTCTCTACAACAGCACCCTTGACTTGCCTCAGGGATACTACAGTCCTGGGAATAGGCAAGTCTGGAGTCTAACAACCTATGTTCTCTTTTTGGCTGTATGCTCACTCAAACTATGGGCTTGGGACTAAGCAACGAACATATTTGGACTTCCAGTTCATAATATGAAATGCGGAAATGATATTCTTGTCTTTAATGCTCCAAAGAGAAGTTTTCTAAAATATCACAGGCATAAGTCCATTTGGAATAAAACATAATTATTCAAATGCAAAATTTTAACTGTGTTAATTTGGCTTTGAATTAGAAAGTCTAGCCTCTCCCAGCAAGTCTAATATCCAAGTTCAAAAAAGAAATGCAACAACTTTAAACACTGAGGGTTCATGGCCTTCTGAGAACGGGTTGAACTATTCCTCCGTTAGAGTTGGCAAGTCTTCCCCTATAGTCATGGCCTGGGCAGAGCTCTGCCCGATGTCTGACTCAAATCTCACCAAATACACTCATTTATTTAAAAATGTTAGATTCCTGTCACTATGTAAAGGTGTGGATACAGAGAAATAAATTTCAACCCCTTATCAAGTAGTGAGTTTGTCTGATTTGACTGAAAATATGCAACAAAAATAACAAAAATTAGATGCCTTGATTTGACTTTAGATGACACATCATATTACTCTTATTAAAGTTCTTATAAAAGTTCTAATTAGTTGCAGGTCAAAAGGTGATAATAAAAACAAATTCTGTAAGCCCCATCGTGAGGGTGGGTAGAAACTAGTATGTACTAAGAATCCACTGTATGAAAGGAGCTTATACTTTCTCATACTTTATTGATCATAATCATCATCAGAATCAGATGTGAGGTGAGGTGAATGAGGACAAACTAAAGCTCAAATATGACTTGAAATCCTGTGCTCTCTTCACTACACTGTGCTGTTGTCAAGACTGGGGCTGTTCTTTTATCTAAATTCAGGTGCACATCCTACCCCAATCATCTGATGTACAGGGTATGTATGTGTGTGCGTGCGTGCATACGTGCATGCAGGGGGTGGGGGCGGGAGCTGAATCACAGTAGGAGAGTCAGAGAGTAAGATGGTGATGGAGGCATGCCTATTGTTAACTTTTTGCTCCTGTTTCAAATTTTCATTTCTCTTAATTCAGAGGAATGCCTGCGGTGATGAATAAAGAGCTACTTTCTGAGCTACTTTCTCCACGTAAGCTTGAACAAGGCCACCTACTATCCCCAGTCACTTAGCTGATGCCTCCCTTCCTCAACACTTTTTCCCCAGCTTCAGAGCTTGCACTTTACTTCTTTTCATGATGGTGTTTCTCATGGGGCACTACAGAATGGTTGTCCACCAGCCTCAATTCATGGCAGATGATGAACTAACTCCCAAGGAATCCTACCCTTTCTGGAGATGAATCCCAGCACTGAACATACAGTAGGTGCTCTTTCTACTTAAATTGAATGAACCCATCCCAGGCATCAAATTCATTTTAACTTCCTGGAGTAAACTGCATAGTTAGCTGCTTACTAGATTAAGTTATTTTCTTTTTAAAGGTTCTTACCTCCTTTTCCAAGTAAACCTTTTTATCATCCAGGGTATTATACAAAGTGAAGAACTGCTTCGTTTCTTTGTGCACTGCTGAAACTATAAATACAAAGAAATTAGCACATGAGTAGTAACACATATCAAGTTGAACTAAACATTCATTCCCAGAGGAAGCACACTGCCAGGACTCAGGCCTTCCAGGGCTGGGAGCTCACTCTCTAATGAAGCCCCAAAAATGTACAACCTCAATCACCTTGGAAATGTTAAAAAAAAAAAAAAAAAAAGTCACAGAAATGAGAATGTCTGTAGGTGGGACCCAGGTCATCCAATAACACATTATAGCTGCCACAAATAAACAAGGCCTCCTTCTCCCATCTTGCTCAAGAACAGGTGTAGGTTGAAAATATCTGATGACTAAAAGTAGATATAGATTTTTTTTGGTACTGCTTAAAAAATGGCTTTGGTGTAAACATGCCTTTAACAAATTACTTTAGGGTGAAAAATTTACTCTGAAATATACAGATGCAAGGCATTATTGTTAAAAGCTTTTGAGCAGACAAAGGAAAAGATTTAAAGATAAACCCATTTTCTGTTAAAAACTGTCATTGATGATATCCACCTCTGATCATCTGAGTCAATCTGAGGACTGGCTGAAAGCTCAGATTGGTGGGCTGGGATGTGGAGAGGAGCATGACCTGGACTTCTCAAGCAAAGACAGTGGGCTCAAGCTTGAACCAGGGAGGTGCTGAAAAACCCTGGCCTTGAGGCAAACTCTTAGATGGACTTTGAAATGCCAAGTGGAAAATCCAGGAAAGTGACATTATGGATTTAGGGAATGGTTTACAGGCCAAGATGCAGATGTGCTAGAAAGGTAGGGCATGGGTGACTGTAGGAGGAAGCCCAGAAGATGTGGCACTTTAACAGTCTATCAAGGATTTTGAAAATTATCCAGTAAGTTATGGAAATTATTAAATATTAAAGTTTTTGAGCAAGGGTACATGACCAACTTTCTGTTTGAGAAAGATTACTCAGGCAAGAGTTTAGTGAGGGGATTCGACTCTGGGCAGAGATGCCAGGAGGCTGCAGCACCAATCTGGAAGAAACGAACTTGAAAGTTAATAAGCAATAGAACTGATGAGCAGCAGGAGTTAGAACTGAGTGGACCCAGTTCAGCTTAAGGAAACAGGATAAGGAGGCTGAATTCAGTTTTCTACCTTTTGGGTTTTGGGTATAAGGGACACATGGAAAGAGGGAAGGCTAGAGAAATAGTTAGATCTTGCCTAGGGTGGGGGAGTGGGGGACTGGGGACAGGCTTATAGGGACTGACTTGGATCCTGAAGGATTTTCCCTAACAGAAGAGAAGGGATCCTGGTCCATGTAATTGGAGGAGCCAGAGATAAGATACCAAAACTCTGGGTATGCACAGAGGCAGTGTGTGGGCTAGTGAGGGTTCAGATCAAGAAATGCCTCCAGGTAGGTCACTCATACTGTGGAGGACCTATCCCAGGTACAAGAAGGAAATCTGCTTTATTCAGAAGGCCTGGGGGAGGCTCCTGAATATTTGTCAGCAGAGAGAAAAGCAATTTTATTAGATGAGACCTAAGAGACTTGGAAAAGCCACTACAGTACAGCTAATGGTCATTTATGTAAGATATTATGCAAGCAAGAATGTAAGGCAAGAGAGGTGGGCACAAAAAGACAACGGCAACTTTAAGGCCATTCTGAGCCTAACAAGATGGAGACACTCATTCAGGCTCAGGAGAATGCTCTGGGATTACTGGGTGAAGATGATGGTATTAAAGTGAAGACCACATCAACAAGAGAGTCTGCAGAGAATAATGAGTAAGGACCCATCCAGACATCTGGGTCATAATGTTCCACGTGAAATTGGAAAGTGGGAGTGCAGGGGAAGATCACATGGCTGACCAGAATGAGGGCTAGTTTAAAGCATTACTCTAAGAGCTCAATTGGTAAAGAATCTGTCTACAGAGAGCACCACAGTGTTCCTCCTGGAATCGTGAGTGCCTGATGACAAAGTGAAGCCCTTCCTGGAGTGACATTTGTAGACTGTGCTCTGGAGTCCCCTCTGCCATGCTAAAGTCAGACACAGCCTCTTGCCTATTGGCCCTCCCCAACCTTGGGAGCTTGTAAATGGCTGATGCACCTACTTTGGCGGTAGAGTTCAATAAATCTCTTCTGATACTGTATTAGCTCAGCTCGGCTGGGCACTTCATCAATCTTGCGATGCAAAATTGCTATTTCACGATTTCGTCGAGCCTAAATATAAAAGGGAGGGGAAAATAACAATATTTGAATAAAGGCATTATATATTCTCTAGGGGCCAAAATATTGTCTCCATTCTGGAAAGAAAGAGGACTGGTACACAGCAGCCTTATAACTTGGTCTCTCTAGTTCTTACACATTGAGCCTTTAGATTCTGCAGTAGGACATTCATACCTATTTAGACCTATCTGTGTATTGTTAGTTCTTGATTTTACTTACCTGTAGTAAACGGATCTTGTAAAGTTTCTCTTTCTCCATATTATATCGTCTGTCTAGGTCTTCCTAAAAATTGAAAAAGGCTACAATTATGTAGGAATAGAAAACTTTTTTTTTTTTTTTTTGGTACCAGGGATTATTTATTAGGCATCCTTAACCACTGAGCTATATCCCAGTTCTTTTTATTTTGAAACAGGGTCTTGCTAAGTTGCTGAGGTTGGCTTTGAATTTGAAATCCTACTACCTCAGTCTCCCAAGTCACTGAGATTACAGATATGTGCCACTGTGCCTAACAAAACTTTCATTCTTTGAGTCTTTGTAGGCTGAATATGTATCTCCTCCATCTTGAACCCTCAAATTTTTCTCAAAAGTGGAGTGTAAGGTACAAGTCCTACTGCATGTGAGATTCTAGAGCTTTTTATACTGTCTCTTCCTTCACTAAGGATCCAGTATTTTTAGTGAAGTCCTTCCCCCATACCTCAAAAAATACTATGAGGAGAAGGTGAATCCTTATAGATATGGCGTGTGTTTGGAGATAGTGGTAGTTTTCTGTTTTTACTTACAACTAAGATGTCCAATATGATAGCCACTAGCCACATGTGACTGTTTATATTAACATGAATTAAAACTTAAAAATTCAGTTTCCCTGTTGTAATAGTCATATTTCAAGCATTCAGCAGCCACAGGTGGCTACTATATTGGAGGGCAGATACAGAACATTTCTATGATTATGGAAAGTTATTTTGGATAACTCTGAGAACAGGGAGATACTAGCACTGCATGGAACTGAGGCAGACAAGGTTGGATGGTTTATTACATCAAAGTTACAAAAGGGGTCAAAGGTATCCCCTCCCCTAGCACATGTGCATCAGTGTGTACAAGCATGAATGGAGACATGCACACAACCCCCTCTCTCCTCCACAGGGCTCATTTTTAGGCAACTTTCAACAGTTTCCCTAGAGTTCTAAGCCCATTCTCCTCGCAGGTTATAAAGAGAAGCTCTTAAAGAAGAACATGAAGAGTTTCCCCACTTTTCCTTTCCTCTTTCTCCTGTATTTGCACTGAAGTGCTGGGAGCTCTGGTTTAACTCAGAATAGAGGTAAGCAAACTATAGCCTGTGAGCTAAATCCAATAACTTTTGGGCCAAATATGCCTTTCTACCTATTTTTTGTAAATGCAGTTTTACTGGAATACAGTCATGTCCATTCATTGACATAGTGACTAGGGCTATTATAGCACAGTTGGCCCACAAGGCTGAAAATGTCTATTATTTGGCCCTTTATAGAAATAATCTACAGACCTTGCTATGTAGTCCAATAGAGAAAGCTTTTCCCCTCCCGGTAGAGCCCCCAAGCTGTGACAAGCATAAGCCTCCCTACTTCTCAAATGAGATGCCAGTGTGAAGACAAAATGCTTGCACACTGGCCTGGGACAAAACTCTCTGGAATGGTAACCTTCAGGGCTGTCCCTTAGGAATCAGGTGTGTGAAACAGTACAATGCCCTGAAGGCCCAAGAGACAAGAAGTTGGCTCTAGAGACCATTAAAGCAGGCATGAGAAACTGCTGAGAGAGAAGGGAAAGCTGGGTCACTACACCTTGTGAGGCAGTATCAGTCCTGAGAATGGGCAGGTACTTACATCATGAGTCATCCCAGAGGTCAGGGCTTCATGTGGCTCTCCACTGGAGAGGTTCTGAAAGGATGAAAACACAATAACTACTTTTTTAAGTAGGGAGAATGGGAGAGCTGAGGGTCTAAAAGGAGGAAGCGGGTGAGAGATGTGGAATGCCCATCCAGCTGAGAAGTGTGTTGATGTACATTGAGCATCATTTGGAGAAAGAGTAGAAAGCGAACAGCCTGTATGTGAGCCCCAGATTTTAAATTATTCTTAAATGTCTATCAGTTACACCCTAACATGCAAAACAGTAACTGCTTTTGAATGTAAGAATCTCTTTAACAAGATTATTGCAAATGGAAATGTGACCTTGAGGGTCTGTCATCTGGGAAGCTCAGATACTGGCAGAGGTGGTGATTTATATCTCAGAGGCTCAAAGTTTGAGAAGCAATTGGCAAGGCAGGCTAGGTGGTGATGGTCCCAGGACATGGATGAATCCTTGGCTCTGTTGTTCACCCATATCAGTCCCTTGCAGATGTGAAGTCATGTGGCCTAGCTGAAATGAATGAGGAGGCACCTCGAAGACCAGGGGCCCTGTGGGTGGGGACTGTGGGGCCCAGGTGGAGCACATGGACCCTGGTACTGGCTTGAAGAATTCTCTTCCCCTACCTAAGCCTCATGTTCTCCTTTATATAAGGGTGAGAGAAGGTATAGTTGATGGGCTCTATGACCCATTTAGTTCTTACTTCCTAGGCACAGGGTCCCTCAGAAATGAACTCTGAATGAAGTGTGACAAAGGAAAACAAAATTGAAGGGATCCCTACAATCTTATTTGGTGGAAGAAATGACTTCATTTTCTTTTGTGCTTTGCCTTTTTATTATTCTTTATTTATTTACAATGTAACTCTCTACCCAGGCCTGCTGTTCTATGCATGCTGGCTTTGTAGACATTCATGTCACTCATCTGTCTAGACAGAGACTTCATTTTCTTTTCTCTGTTTTTTAACTTAACATTTAATGGACATCCACGCTAGGTCCCTGGAAGAGCAAGTCTCCTGTCCAGAGATGCAACTGATGTTCCTAAAGCCAAAATGTTCCTGTAGTCCTGGGGATCTAACACAAAACCCAGCACTGCTCTCCTCTTTCATGTTTGTGGCAACATATCCCCAGCAGGACTAGAGAAGGGTAAATGGGTAAACTAAAAGACATTTTGAAGAGTAAGTGGAGTAGGAAACAGAGCTTGAACGCTTCCTAACCTAAGGCAAAGGACATAATTCTGTGATCTGGTAATTCATGCCTATTGCTCCTTTCACAGAAGGAAGAGAAGAAAGAAGGATAGAAGTCTAAAACTGTAGGAGGAAAGCAGTTGAGAAACATGTATTTATTGGTCTAAGTGAAATAACCCAGCAGTCCTTTTTAGCGCCAGACTATCTGGTGGGCTGGTCCTCTAGAGACACTCCCCACAGAGGCCATACCAGCAGCTGACTGTCTTGCGAACTAACCAAGTCCTTACCTTTCCGCTTCCACCTGGTGTTCTCTCAACTTTCAGGTTTTCGATTTCCTGCTGAAGCCGCATCAGTTCTTCCTTTAAAAGTAACATATTTACAAAACTCAGACAAGCTAACAACTGGATGCAATTATTTAACTACTACTTGATCCAGAAGACTTACTTTCATAATTGAGAACTACCGGCTCTGATCTCCAAATTTCAGCCTGGGAAAGTCCCCCCATTTCCCCTAGCAGCTGTGTGGAAGCTGTCCTTCAGTCTAAAGGGGCCTGTCATTGCAAAGGACAGGTTAGATTTATTGGGAAATGAAATCAATGAGTGGCTCAGAACTTGGTTCCAATCAGGCTGCTCTGCTTTCTTTCTCCAGCAGGCCTCAGTTTCACTCACCAGTCTATTACCTAGGACCCTGTTTCACCAAATCCTTCTTCTATTTGCTCATCTTGCCTGGCCGTTAAGATCCAGCTTCCTGATGATTCCTGGATGGGCTTGCCTCTCCTTCCCTGGTGCTCACAGAACTTGCCGGGCCTTATTTCCTGTTTCCTGCTGAAGTCACCTGTGTACACATCACCCCCACTACTAGACTGGAAGTACCCAGATGGCAGAAACTCGCTTCTACATATGCTATATAGACATCCAGGTTTGAAAGGATAGCCTTGGCTTTGTATGATGCTATTACCTTCACAAAAGCCATCTGTCAACAAAATATATTTTTTAAAAACCATTTTAAGATTTTTCTTTCCAAGACACTAGATAACATTGTTTGTTGGATACCCTCACTTGGAGGTCTCACTCTGGTACCCTCAGGTGACTGTTATATAACTGCTTGATGAATCTGCTTTTGTACTCTGCACTGGATAGAATGCCACATGGCACAGGGGAGGTAAGTCAAGAGCCTTTACAAGAGTCCTGGTTTGTTTGCAATGGCAAACAACTTACTCGGCAATGTGCTTTAAACTCCTGTTCTTGACTTTTCAGATTTTCATTCATGGCTACAAGTGCTCTCAAGTTCTGCAGAATACTGAAAAGAAAAGACCAAAAAATGACATATGGTAGCCCATTATGATTTTATAAATCATAGCTAAAACAAGAGCCCCACTAGAAAGGACTCTATTTTTAATTTCCCTTTGTGTCTTCCAAGAGAGTCTAATGGGTTCTCCACAAATGGTAATGACATTCATTTAAGTGACATTATTATTCATTTATATGCCCAAGACTATAGGCTGATCCAAATAAACATTACATATTCTAGAACTAAAATGTCAACTGTACAAACATCAGTAAGTTTCAATAGTACTAGATATATTAATGATACCAATTATTCAGCTACACTCAGGGCATAAACAGTATTGAAAACCATTTTTAATAACCATTCTGGAAAGGAAACAAGCTGCTTAGGGCCATTAAAAAAAGGGACTAATTTGAAAATAAAAATGTTAAATGCCTAATAGCACTTTGCTCCTTATCATGAAAGAAAGGTTTCTAATTACAGAACCAAGTGGGCTGTGGGTACTTTTTGTTAAAAATGTCCATCACACTAGAACATCTCATCCTGTGCCTGAAACTTTTTATGATTTCACAATTTCACTGGAATGGGCAACACCTAGTAGATTTTACACCCAAAGAGTCTGGAGCTAAATCAAATGTTAAGTGCTTCCTTCTTTCTAAACTATAATTAATTTTACACGGAGAAAAAATAAAATTATAGCATCTTGGTTGTTGCAAAAAGATCTCATCTTTTCTCCCAAGGACACATGGCTAAAATGTGTGCTGTTAAAAATATGGTAACAATAGATGGCTCTAAGGAGAACTGCGCTGGGGACAGAAGCCAAAGAAAGAATTTTCCCTATAGGCTTTTTTATACTATGAAAATATATTGTTTTTAGCTTGGAGAATCCCAAGTTTGAGGACAGCCTCAGCAACTTAGCAAGATCCTGTCTTGGGGGAAAAAAAGGGATGGGGTGAGGTGGGGTGGGGATAAAGTACCCCTGTGGTCAATTAAAAAAAAATACTGTTTTAAAAACAAACAAAAAACAAAACAAAAATACCTTTGCTGCTTCTGACTATAAGGGGAACTGCGAGAAAGGTGGGTAACTCAGTGCAGTCCGAGCATATGGCAGCAAGTGCCCAGAAGCAGTCACCTGGTTTTGGATGGGCACCCTTTCTATGATGATATTAACTGACCGGCATTGGGCTAGAAGTCATGACCTGTGGCTATTTTGTCTTGTGTGCAAACAAATTAAGCCTCCAGGTACTGGCAGTTATTTCTTCAAAGAAAAAATAAATGTATGCTGAGAGCTCTCACCTTGGATCAGCTTTGGATTCTATCTTCTCAAGGGCTGCTTGCTCTTTGTCCAGTTTCTCACTGTGACTTTTCAGCTGCAAGAAAAAATGGAGGCAACATTGCTAGGGACTTGGTAGTAGAGGGAAAAGTGTTTCTGTTTTCCTTCCCCTGGCTCACACTTGAACCCCACTTCTGACAGGTAGCCTGAGCCCACTGGATTTGGTTGCTCATTTAGAAGCAAGGTGGACCAGAGAAAGGGGATAGGGGTGAAGAAAAGCATGGAAAGGCCAAATCAGATTTTTATCTTCTGGCAAAAGAAACTTTGGCCATCGCTTCAAAGCAGCATCAAATGGATGGAAAGTTGAAGTAATGCTGAGAGAAGATGCCTTATGGTAGCAAGGAGGAAAGAAAAAGAGTGGCTAAAATAGGGAGACCTGGATTTAAATCTCAGAATGCCAGTCTTGCTAGAGTTTTAACAACCTAGTCTATTGAACAGTTTTACTTCCTTTTTCTGAATCAGATGAGGAAAATTTTAAAGCAACTCATATTTGAATGAATAAAGTGTTCAGTAATATCATACAACAGAACACATCACAGATATTTAAATAGAAAGTAAAGTAGCTTCCAGTGATTTCTAATATCTAGTGTGAGATAGCTAACAGGTACAAAATTATGAGTATGGCAAGCTTCTAGTACATACAAAGGGATAAATACCTTAAATGTGTGCATATATGAAGAATATACACATGACTGCTTTTATAGTCATAACATTTCCTAAAAGATTCAATAGAAATTGGTTATATGGATTGTCAGGAGGGGGTAAATAGATGGCCTGGTTACAGAAATACATTCTGTGCTTTTTGGATTTTGAACCAGGTGAATTATTATTATTATTATTTTTTTTTAAAGAAAGGTTCCAAGAGTTCTAGCAGAAAATGGCAAAAGTTGTAGCAACTCCTTCTTGCCCCAATTTCCACACCCCCAAAATCCAGACTCTTATGTTAGAATAAATGGACTAATCTTAATGGACAAGAAATGGCAAGCGGAATGAATGAAGAGGTCAGTTGTGTGGAGTCAACAGACACAGAAAGGACCAACTTGCAGGATTGGGTTTCTGTGTTGCAATAGCTAGGTGGGCAAAGCAATGAAGCCTGTCTTCCATAAATATAAGAGGGGGTACATGAGTCTCAGATGCAGAACAGGGTTTCAGAGTTGGGACAGTCAGTAGAAATTTCAGGATTTCTCTGATCCTGAATATTAGTTACCACTGGCTGATCCCACCAAAAAGAAGGCATCACTCTTCAGAATAACACATGAAGTATGCTTCATAAAACAGATACTGCATCCACAGAAATGGTGAAAGGAAATTTGAACATTAAATATGAGAACATAGCCCATAGTCATCAAACATTAGAAGATAAACCCATAAAAAATGTACAGATTCAATATGTGAATTCTGAATAGAGAAAAAGTTTCAAGACAACCAATGCCCTTAGCGATACAAGAGGATATTGCATGTGTTGAAAAGAATCAACCTTACACATAGAAAATTAAAGTTGCACTAGTGAATGGACAGGTAGACCCAGGCCCATGCTGCAGACAAGAGCAAGCAGGCTCCTGGCCTCTCTGAGGCAGCCATGCACCTCCCAATAGGTGTCACTTGCTGCTGCCACCCCTCTTCTGCCTTTTGTGCCTGCTTCACCATTCCTAAGTATCACAGAAAGACAAGTCTTCTTGGTTTTCAGTGCCATTAGGTTATCAGGGAAGGGAAGGTTTTGTTGAAAAGGTAAAAACCAGGAACCCTGGCATGAAAGGGTTCAGAGTGCTCACTCTGCCCAGCCAGACTTGAACGGAAGATAACCAGGCACAGAGATGAAGGTCATTATTTATTCACAGGACAACAAATTAAATTTCCTTATTAAGTTGTTAAGCACTAGATTTTGCCTGGTTTCCCATTTTTCTAGATGGGATTTAATTTTGTCCTACTAGATAGTAAGCTTTCTGAAAGGGTTTTGATTCCAGACAACCATCATTTGAATGCTGGCATCCTACTGTATCGCCTTTGGCAAGTGATTTAGCCTCTCTATCCTAGTTTCCCCATCTGCAAAACAGGGAAAAGAAGAGTATGCTGTTAGGGTCACTGTGAAGATTTAATGGACAAATACAAGTGATGGGCCCAGCACAAGGTGATGCTGGCTATTATTCTTTGAGGGAAGTAAGACTTCCCCTTATTATTGACTTGGGTCAACTCTTTCCATATTTCTTGCCGAGGAAAAAAGCTCAACCAAAGCTTGATTTAGTATTTAGTACAAAAAGGCAGTTTATAACCACTTAGAATTTATATTCTAAGACATGTCTTAAAAACTGATATCAAAATGTTTTGCCTTCAGTTTTTTTTTTTCAGATTGTTATACAAAGATTGATCCATGACTTGGCGAACTTCAGGCCAGGGATTCTGCAACATTAAAAAGTAACAGAGCAGCAGGGATTCCACCCCCAGGCACTTTGTATCTTATCTGTTAGGAATGCAGTCACAGAACTGTGTAAAGGAAGCTCAGTTGTCCAAATGCAACACAGCCTCTTTAGAGAAAAGGAAAAAAAAAAATTATTCTAATGGCCATCTTCACCCCTGTCCTTTTCAAACATTCAGACAATAACCAAAGAGACCAGTCCTGGTCACAAATGAAAAGCTCTATCAGATTTACAGCAGGATGGTGAAAAACTGCTGCATATTGCCACAAAAATAAGAATTTTAAATCAGCAGATTTCATGTGAAACTTTAGGAACTGTCTTGATTTCAGAGATGTTGTACATGGTCCCAGCTTCCAAGTGACCCAGACAGCAATAGGTAGAGACATTACAGTGAGGCCTTCTCAGGGGACAACCACAGTCGCAGCACCAAAGTCACCACAAAGAAAGCTTTTCAGATTCAGATGAAGACAGTCTTCTGTGGAAATATGAGGGACAGAAATATCTAAATGCTCCTCATGACAGAGGTGGCGGCAGAGGCATCTGTTCCTTGCCTGGTTTCCTAGGCAATCACCAGTGGGAGGAGAGTAGCACTGGGATGCTGATGTGAGATGGCGCACTCCCAGCCTGAACTGGAAACTGAATCCCACAGCTCAAAGACACCCACACACCTCCTCCCTGACCTGCAGCCCCTCTCCTTCCCCATTACACCTGGGAGACAACTGGTATTCCTGAACAGCAGCTTATATCACTTTGAGGTTCTCTCTTTTAAAAGAGATCTTCTTGCTCTTAAGGATTTCAGTCCTCTGGAGCTGCTTTGTAACTTGTTGCTTGAGGAAAAGGGGCCACTCGCTGTGAGAGACCCTGTAAGTTCTTCTATGTGCCCTCTTGCCTATCTAACCAGCCCTCCTCAAGGAATCTCTATTGACTCTCAGTTCAGACACCTCTCCTACCAAGACCACTGATGGTTTAGAACACGGCAGTGTGGACAAACTGATGGCATGGGTCACATACACCATGTGTCCTGAGGTGGACTGAACCATAAGGACAGGACTGTACTCCCATTAGGCTGATGAAACACAAGTTTCCCCAGAAGTGCTGGATAAAGGTGACTCTTGACAGAGGCCCAAGGAGGAAGAAGGACCTGCTTACCTCTGTTAGGGTTTTCTTTGTTTCATTATATCTGGCTTGTAAGTTGGTATGACTTGATTGAAGCTATAAAGGAAAGATAAAAGATGTTTACTTTCATTTGATCCTTACAGAAATACACATGTGGATACTATCCCCCATTTCATAGATGAGAAAATGGAAGTTCAGAAATATTTAAACTGAGAAAATATAGAGTTGCCAGGAACGCATGAAAAAATATCCTTATATTTAATTAGCACCAGGTATGTGTCAGACCCTCTACTAGGTACTCTGCATAAATCCTATCACTGAATCCTTACATTCAATGGATAAGACATTATGCTTATTTTATAGGCAAGGAAATAAAAACAGAGAGGTTAAGTCACTTAACTAAAGTTCTCAGAGCTGACAAATGATAAAGCCAAGTTTCAAATTCAAGTCTATTTGACTTGTCTATGGCTATAATCAATTCCGATAACCAACCTGCCTACTTATAGACTACAAACTATGTTTCAGCACACAGGATTCCAGAAGAGAGTGTAACCAGTTGGCAAATAATGCCAGATAAAAGAAAGGATTCAGGACTTTAATACTTCGAGAAATAAAATTAATTATCTTTACTGTTATAAACTCGTATCTTGAAAACGTTAATTCTTTTTTCCTGATTCCTCACTCAGCAGACCAATTACATGGTCAGGGTTATTGCACACACCAGTCTTCTTTAATATCAACTGGAGAATACTAATTTTTGTTCTTTATTAAAAAGTCTGTTATATGTTAGGTAGTATGTCTGAAAAACAATAGGTTCTTGGTAAACACAGGATCTGAACCAAACTGTAAAACTGACACAAAAGTCAGGGAGGATTGGCCTCTCAGCTGAACTGAGAATGAGTCCAGACTGCCATTTGGAACAAGTTTAGCATTCTTTCTCAAGTTCTGGCAAGAAGGAGAAGTAAGTGTTCACCTCTGTGGAGATGTTCCTGTGGGTCTAGAATAACCTTTAAACAATCCTCTTTCAATAATAAAGAAGTTCCATCCTTCATTCCTGTTCATCCAGATTCTGTGACAAGTTCCTTTTGAACCAATCACTTTTATGTTCTTATCAATGGCAAGGATCAGGAGTACAGATGACAGTCTTTACTAAGAACTATTGCAATGTCTAAATAAATGACTGAACACAAACCAAATAACAGCAAACCTATGCATCCTTCTTTCCTTATGATCCAGAGAGTGGGTAAAATCAACACCTTATTTTAAAAAAAATGAGTGGGCAAGACCAATGAATATGCGAAATTTGCAAGAATAAAAACGAGCAAGCTCAAAATGCCAACTGGTATCCATTTTTGAAAAATCAACTGTTATAGGAATTTCTCATCAACTGTTTTACAAAAAGCCATATCCATGCCTATAATCTTCTACTACATGTTATTTGTCTAGTAAAGTGTTATTCCCCATGTAACTGAAGCATGTAACAACTTTTTAACATCATATGACTGTTCCCTAGTCAAACTCCCCAGTTTCCTCTTGAAAATATATAAAGGTCTTTCCAAACAGTCACATCTATCACTAAGTATTGCAGAATGCCATCTGTAACAGCTTTCTTAAAAGTGATTCAAATTCTTCCGATTCCCCTGTCATCACAGGCCACCTGGAAAAAACTGCATCAGCCTCCTGATGGTTGGTTTTTCATGAATCCTTTATCACCCCAGTTCAATTAATCTCACAGCAAACCGAATGCTTTTGTAACATTCAAATCAGATCACACTACTGTGCTGCTTCAACCCTTCTGCAGCTCCTTTGATTTTAATATGACCTGGAAGGTCCTGTTTAATCAGACTCTGCTGACCAAGCAGACTCTCCAACCACAAAATCAAAATTGACCAACACTTCCTCCCCCTGGTCTTTGTTCATGTTGCTTTCTAAATCCTCTCCTAAATCCTCCACACACCTCATGCCAAATTTCTGCCCAGTCAATGCCTAGTTATCTTTCCAGACTCAGTCTTCAGTGACCTGGGGCTACGTCAGGTCTTCCTATCAGTCACTCCCTCAGCTCCTTAGCCACCATCTCCTTCAAGCATTCACTGCAGCTGTACCTGTATGATGATGAGTGTGATGGAGGTTTTGTGTCTTGTGTAACTCCCCACTGGATCTTTGAGAGCAGAGATCATAATGTGCTCTTCATCCCCAGGGCTTGGTTCTGTGCTTAGCATACAATTGAGCTCAGTATTTGTGAATGAATGCAGCTCTTGCCCTGGGATCTTGTATAACGGAGCCTGGCAGCCTTTTCCTATAAAGGGCCACACAGTAAATATTTTAGGCTTTGTAAGTCATTTAGACTCTGCTAGAACTACTCAACTCTGACATGGTAGCTTGAAAGCAGCTACAGAAAATATGTAAGCAAGGGGATGTTCATATATTCTAATTAAACTTTGTTTACAAATGTGTATGTGGCTGGATTGGCCTGAGGGCCACTGTATATCAAACCCTGTTCTAGAATTTCCTTTGATCAACCTGCTGTGAAGATCTTCACTCTTTCTCCAATTTCTCCTTTGAAAAACAGCTTCATTTATCTGAATGAAATTATAAAGAGAAAACACTAACCTCTTCTAGATGCTTGGTCTTCTGCTGAATCTGTTTATTCAAGGAGATAACTTTCCGACGATGTAGCTGGGAGGTTCCTAATTTTTCTGGACTTTCTTCAGCTGAGAGCTCAGACTGCTGTGGGAAAATATAAACAATTTAATTAGCTTACCTTGGTCCATAATATTCATCCCTGCTCAGTCTGTGTAAGGCACTACTTGGCAGTCAGTCACACCACGCCCATACAGTTACAGGGCCCTCTTCAGAACCTTAGTCCAGAGAGAAGGTCCTGACACAATGCCCCAAATACCTATCAACAGACTGGCAGAGAAGCATGGACAAAAACACAGGACCACAGAACTGGCTTTGTTAGTGTAATATAAGCAATAGGGCACCATCAAATCATCTTTTGTAGGAGAATAACATGGTCACAGCAGCATCTTCATGGAATCATGAAGAATAATGAATTGGCCAGGCATGGTGGCACATGCCTGTAATCCCAGTGGCTTGGGAGGCTGAGACAGGAGGATCACAAGTTCAAAGCCAGCCTCAGCAATGGTGAGGTGCTAAGCAACTCAGTGAGACTCTGTCTCTACATAAAATACAAAATAGGGCTGGGGATGTGGCTTAGTGGTTGAGTGCCCCTGAAATCAATTCCTAGTACCAAAATAATAATAATAATAATAATAATAATAATAATAATAATAATAATAATAATAAAAAGAATTGATTCACTTTCATCAAAGCAATACAAGCATACAATTAAAAATCCTAATCATTTAGAAACAAACCTCTCAACTCATTTTGCCCAACCATGGGCCCACTCACTTAACTATGCTTTATTCTGTTCCAGTGTTAACAGAGAACAGATCTGAGCGCGGCCAAGTAGGAACTTATGAAATTGTGATAGGGAGGAGATGGAGAAAAGAGACTGAATAAGATACAGAGAATTTTAAGACCGAAGTGGGTAAAGGAGACATTTCTGGATAAAGTGTTGAGGTGAACGTGGTGGCATTTTCCAGGAGAGCAAATGTCTGTCACTGAGAAACCATGCCAAAGAAGGGGGTAGAGTCAGCAAATTCAAACACTTGCCTCAAACCCCTGAGAGTCACCAGGAAAAAGAAATAAAAAGCAGGGTAAAAATGGGAGTTCATAACCCACTTGAATCAAATGTATAAAATATGATATGTCAAGAACTATGTAATGTTTTGAATAACCAATAATAAAAATTTAAAAAAAAAAAGAAATAAAAAGCTCTATTGCAACAGCTGCCCTTAAAATACTTTTTGGATTATTATAAAAGCTTTATTAAACAGGAAAATGCCTCTTATAACCTTATTCCCTTTTTATGTAAAGTACCCTAATTTCAAGTTAAGCACTGACTTGTAGTCCAAGTGCAACAAAACTATTTGGGTACATAATTTTCCCTGCATGTTTTAACAGTAATCATGGGTTCAAATTTGGAAGCTGTACCCCTGGGAAAAACAGAGGGAAAGGGAGGAGGAGAAATGGCATGGTCATAACTGCCATTTGTTTTGGTTAAGAATTTCTCTAAATAATTCAGAAGCATTATTCACAGATGATGAGTTTGGGGGGCTTAACAACTCTGGAAGTGGGAAACAACCAGTGGGATGTGGCAACATCAAAGAATAAGGAACAACATTTTCTACAAAAGACAGAATACCTAAGTACTTGACATCACAACGCAGTTACCCTGGAAACCTAGGACTTTGAAAAAATGCCAACTAGCACATTTCAGTGTGTCATGTTGGAAACTGGAGTTTACTTTTTAAAATTAATTTTGGATATATCAAGATATTCACAATGTATATTCTGGGGAAGGAGAAAGTGTTTCTGAAAATGATTTAAGAGCATAAGAAAAGTAGGGAAGAAAGACCATCCCTTTCCTATTCCCAAATCATTTATTAGAAACAGACTTGCAATTAACTAATTGTATCTTCACTTTGATTAGATCACCCTGAACTATGTTATTAATTTGGCTACTTTTGTTTTCTATGTATTTAATATCTTTTTTCTTACAATTAATTTTGGCATTTGGGTTTAACAGCAATTTAGATTCTCAGACAATGACCTCCAAAGTGTCACTGGCATATACTGAAAGTATTTTACATTACCAGCAGAGTTAGATAAGCCTTCTATTTTGTTTGAAACAATTAATTGCAATGCTCTGGAACTAGCCTGCATGGTATGGCTGTATGTTTGAAGTCAGGTTATTCTAGGGCATCCTGACCTCCTCCACTATCTGAGTAATTTTCAGGCGTTATTAAAGGGATCCTGAAAAACAAAACAAACAAGAAAACAGTGCTGAGAACCTGACTACCTGGGCAACCACCCCATTGATTGGAACTACCAATGGAGTGGGCCCACCAAGAGGTCGGCTGCTATTTCGTAACATTGAGAGGGGGAAGGTCTCCCTGATTCCACTCTTACAGAACCATAGGAATGGAGAGAAAACTCTGGCAGTACACAGAAAGAATCCTGAAGACTCTACAAAAATCTCTACATAGCACTTCTATGATACAGTATGTTCCAAGCACACACAGACTTTCAAATACTTTCTCATGGTGCTAAGTAGCAATTCTCATTCTATGGAGTCTCTTAAATTTGCACTTATAAACAATTAATGCACATACCAGGATACCGAATACCATTTCCATATTTGACATTTCTCTAATTCAAGTAAACTAATATGTACATATATTGGCCCACTGCACATAAAAATTTATGAATTCCTCTATTTGCCTTTGAATCTAGACATTCTACTATACAAAATTGCTTTTTCTAATGGGAAACTTTGAGATAGATAAAATAACAGTTAAAATGAAGAAAGTTCTTAAGCTAGTTAATGAAAAACTGATTACTCTATTTTTCAAAGATACCTTTTATTAAGCAATCTAAATTATTTCTTTCTTTCAAATACCATCCTAAAGCCAAAAGAACTCAGTGTGAAAACAGATACAGGCCCTTCTAGCAGTAGTGCTCATACAACAGTGCATTCATTGAGATTTACAATGAAGAAGAGAACTGAAGACAACCAACCTGAATCTTGAATGACAGCACAGAGTTAGATGGAGAAGGGGGATTTTATATTAAATTCTTGACAGAAAAAATTTAAATACTGGGTTATTTTAACTGACTGCTACTTGCAAAATGCAGCATCTGTCAAGGAATGCCAACCAGCTACAAATACATCCTTTGTGTTTAAAATGGAGTGAGGGCTCAAGTGCTAATCTGATTTTGTTCAACAATTTCAGATTAAGAATGCATTTTCAAAAGCACAATGTGGATTAAGATGACTTCTGGTGTAGATTCAACATTTGCTAATACTTGACAGATTCACAACCTCTATTCTTTGAGGAAAAATTTAAATGCCATTCATTAGTATTAGTACAGTTCAAAATGGCAAATACCCAAGAAAAACAAAAAATGATTACTCTACCTAAAACTATACATTTTTGTAACTGAAAGAGACTCAAAATGTTATTTCCACATTAACCACCTATTTCTTTGCATTATTATTATTTTTATTTTTTATTTTTGGTGGGACTGGGCCTTGTACATGCTAGGCTAGTGCTCTAAAACTGACCTACATTCCCAGCCCTAACTTTCTTCCTAATACAGGGAACTTTCCTATATCATTCCCCTCCCTCACCAAAATATGTTCTTTAAGCTGAACCAAAAAGGATCTCTATTTCAAAGGGTTCCAGAAGTTCTCTATACCAATAGAGGAACTTCAGAAGTTCCTGGTACCTTGGTTGACCCTTTAATTGAGAACAAGTAAATATACTACATAAAATATTATTTTTTTAAAATTAAAAACAAATTTTAAACCTAAGAGGTAACAAGAATTTTAAGAAATTACTGAAGTTCAAAAAGTGAGGGACAGTTGGGGATTCGGGAGGGTATTTGTATCTACTTTTTTTAAACTGAAGGTATTTGCCAAAACTGTGATCTTGAGCTTTGATCTGTACAATTCAGTAACAAATGCCATGCATAAACATTGACATAGGTATGAGATTTTGTAACAACAGATTGTCCCACATTCAGTTCTGCAATCTGAATCCATATACTACCTGAATGGTCTAATAAACTTGCAAGTCCAATAATGCCATAAATCAGAACTATGTATAAAACAAACCTGAGATGATGTGTTCCCATGTGCTTTGAAGGAGCAAAAAGAGATTCTCCCTGGAATAAAGCTTCAACTCCAGGTTTCAATTTCTACCCATACATTTTCAAGGAATATAACTGGTTCAAATGGTGGTTCCATTCCAAGTTTTCTAAGGAATCTCCATACTGCTTTCCAGATTGGTTGCACCAATTTGCAATTCCACAAGAAATGTAAGAGTGTGTCTTTTCCCCCAATCCGCCAACACTTATTGTTGCATGTATTCTTAATAACTGCCATTCTGATTGGAGTGAGAGAAAATCTTAGTTTTGATTTACACTTTTCTAATTGCTAGAGATGAACATTTTTTTTTTATATATTTGTTACTTGATTGTATATCATCTTCTGAGAAGTATTGGTTCAGTTCCTTAGCCTATTTATCAATTGGGTTATTTGTACTTCTTGGATTATACCCAAAGGACTCAATAGCTAAATTGTGGAACCAATGTTTACAGCATCATAATTCACAATAGCTAAATTGTGAACCAACCCTTCAATAGATGAATGGATAAAGAAACTGTGGTATATGTACACAATGGAATATTATTCAGCATTAAAAGAATAATATCATGGCATTTGCAGGTGAATGGATGGAGTTGGAGAAATATCATGCTAAGTGAAGTTAGCTAACTCCCCCAAATCAAAGGCCAAATGTTCTGATAAGTGGATGCTGATCCATAATGAAGGTGTGGAGCGGGGAGCATGGGATGAATAGAGGAACTCTGGATAGGGCAAAGGGAGGGAGGAGAACGAAGGAGGCATGGGGGTAGAAAAGATGGCAGAGTGAGATGGACACCATTTCCCTAGGTACGTGTATGAAGACACGAATGGTTTGACAGTACTTTGCATACAACCAGAGAAATAAAAAATTGTGTTCCATATGTATACTATGAATGGAAATGCGTTCTGTCATGTATATAAACAATCAAATAAATAAAATGAACAACAGAATCAGATCTGCAAAGTCTTGATTACATATAAGCAGATATACCCTTTCTTCTCAGAAGCAACAGAGATTAAATCTAATTTTTTAATGTGACAATTCAACTTAAGTATTCATAGCTCTTCCACCCATCCTTTCTATTACAGACTTTTGGTAACTTTGGCTATCTTGGCTGCTATCCTCTGGACATATCCTTATTTGTAATTAACCTGACAGAGTCTGACCACAGAAGATAGACAGGATGTGACCATCGACTTTCCCTGATCTACACTTTGCTCCCGTTAATGAAACTAAATACATAAATGTTCTTTTCAATGTTCTTAACTCCCACTATCGAAATTCAGTGAATTTGAAAACTCATATTTATGTCCAAGGCTTTGCTCTGGGTTCCACGGTAATACAAAATGCTCAGAATGCATTTCACATTTAGAAGGCAGGAACATAATTCAAAATCTCCTGCTTTCATCCCTATCAATGACTGTGTGCTCAGATCAGCAAATCATGAGTTAGTACAACTGTTTTTTTCTGAGATTAAACAGTTCACAATTATCTTCTTATGTGATGTTTTGAGTGATGTTCAAATCTGACAAGGTCAACACCTACGTCTTTATATGAGCTGATAAAGACCCTGAAACGGTATAGCTTGTGCTTTGTGGGTTGAAATAATCCCACCAGGTTGATAGTTCCTTAGCTGATATTCTCTTTGCTGTTAGTTAATGTAAGTTACATAATCAGTCTTGGAGAATTTAGAAAACACTGCAGCAGTGTGGAAATAGCAACACATTCAGCATTGTTCTCTCCAGACTTATAACTTCTTCCCTCTTAGTTCTGATTAACTTTGAATCTCTAACTCCGGCTTTCCATGGCTCAGTTCAGCTAACCTTTTCTCAGACATGTGACACTGTGGTATATGTATACAATGGAATATTATTCAGCATTAAAAGAATAAAATCTTGGCATTTGCAGGTAAATGGATGGAGTTGGAGAAATATCATGCTAAGTGAAGTTAGCCAATATATGTACACAACGGAATATTATTCAGCATTAAAAGTGGTAGGTACTGGGGAAGCAGAAGATGACAAAGGCCTTCCTTTGGACCCTCAGTCTAGATAGGCAAAACCAATTCATTCAGAAAAAAAGGTGGTGCATCCTCCACATTCCCAAGGCTTAAACTGTGCCACAAATTTAAAAAGAGTTTTTAAAGCTCTTCTTGTTTCTTCTCTTTCCCTTCCTTCAACAAATGTGAAAATTCCATTATGTAGGCACTGAAGATTAACAGTGCTTCTAGTCCTCCTGTGTAGCAAACAATCTGATCCTGGGGGACAGGTGAAGAGATAAATGAAACAGGGCATTGTTGAGTGTTACTATGGAGGAGGCAGCAGGGAGTGGTCTCCACAAGGTCACAGAAGAGCCTACATTCTGTTAGGAAGGTGACTCTCCCATCACTACTGGGTAAGTCTCCACAGCATCTCTGAGTCATCCAGGAGCCTCTACTAAGTATTTATTATGCTTTAGGCAACCTGGACTCAAAGATGAAAGATGCTTGTGGCCCTCCAAGAGGGATCGAGGACATGAATTGTATTAACACCTTCGACAAAAGCCAAAGAGATAGAATTCTACTGAAAGAATAAATCAAACCTACCTAATGTGCTAATTCTGTCAGTTCTCCAGCAAAAGGAAATCAAGCTGAAGATTTATTTAAAATGTCTTCAAAATTATACTGCTTTATATGTTTTAAGATTCTTTCACTCACTATATGGAAAGAGTAAAAATATTATAAAATTAGGGAAAAGAAATAGCAGCATAAGCTGGGTACAGTGGTACACACCTATAATCTCAGTGACTTCGGAAGCTGAGGCAGCAGGATCCCAAGTTGAAGCCAGTCTCAACCTCAGCAATTTAGTGAGGTCCTTAGCAATTTAGAGAGACCCTGCCTCAAAAAAAAAAAAAAAAGTCTGGGGGAGGGCTGGGCTGGGGAATAAAGAAGTCCCACTGGGTTCAATTCCTAGCACCAAAAAAAAGAAAAAGAAAAAGAAAAAAAAAAGGCAACATAAAGGCAGGTAGCTCAAGAGTACAGATGATATAATTGATTCTTCTGAGTTGATTCCATCCAATTCAGTAAATAGCATCCTATGTCTAATAAGAACAAGGCCCATGGAAGTGCTAGCCTCCCTTCCTACTTTAATAGCACCTATGCTTTTCTTTGGGGAATCAGTCTCCCACTCTCCTAGTTCGGAGGGGCTTTCAATCATAGAACCCAACTCCAGGACACAAACTGTTGAGGGCCACAGCCAAGTGGGGATGCATGGCATTTTGCCAGAGGGAGTGGTTGAGAGATGATGATGGTTAAGTTAAGCTGTGTATTCAATTGTATATAGACCCCTGCTGTCCAGCTCAGGTGCTAGCTACTTTGGAGTTCTTGTGGGGATTCCTGGGGCTTTCAGGTGGAAGGAGTTCCAGTTGGTGTGTGGTGGTGTGTCCCTGAGAGCCGCTGCATGGGTGGCGTTCGGGGGGAGTTCAGAAATAAAGTTTGTTCCTGCTTGAGTGGCTCGTGATTTGTGCCCAGCCAGACTGCGGCAACAAACAACTGGCTGAGAGAGAAATATATGATCTGAGCTATGCCAAACAGCAGAGAATCCTTCTTTAGGATTTTAGATACAAATACGGGGAGTGTGTATAAGACTGGAACAGGGTGTGCAAAACTTAACAGTGGCTATGCCTCCAAGGTGATGACAGAGAGAGAACAATGAAGTCAAAAGCAAGGGTGAAGAGAGAGCCATATGGTTGTTGAGTCCCCAGGATTCACAGTTCTGAGAGCTGACAAGGGCTCTCTTTTGCATATACCATCAGCAGAGTTCCATCACCTGCAATTCAAAAGCTTACAAGGCACACTGGCGGAGTTAGTAGTGACAGACCTGAAGAGGCAGTCTTCTCTGCTGCTGCATCACAAACTGGAATAAAATTTATCATGGTGGAGGGGGACACAATCTGCTCTGATCAAATATTGCTTTGTACATTCTCTAGGAGACGTTCTTCCTTTGTGTTTCTACATGTGCATCCTTGGACCATACCTGGCATTTATTACCCAAGCTGCTCTTAAAAGATGCAACTTCAAGACAAAGTAGAGGACTGCCAGGCAACAATCCTCAGAATCAAAAGATCAGAAGCAATATTGACATGATTTAATTGGTAGACAGGAAAATTTACAAAACTTACTAAGAAAAAAATATTGCTCCCACAAATAATTCTCCTGATGACGTAACATACACCTAACTATAGAAATAAGATCAAGATGTTGACAGTAGTCTGAATGAGTACATTATAATGTGGTACTCTGTAGTGATATAAAGAGCCACTTCAGTCTGGGATACCCCAAGAAACTTCCACAGCTTTCAGCAGCTTAGGTGTGATTCTGTATGAATGCACCATTTTCAATTTTACTTGTTTTGGGGGTCAGTTCAGTATACCCAGCCTCTTTCCTCCGCATTACCCACAGCAGGCAGTCAGAAGGAAGAAGATTCTAGGAAGACACAGTCACTGCAAAGCCTGGAAGCAGATACTAAGGAAAGGAAAGGAGATCAAACCTGCTCTCACTAAAGAAGCTACATCTACCTGAGGAGGCAAGTTTCAAAGTTAGACAGTGTGTACTCTAAGTTGCAACTTACCAGCTACATAGTACTGGGGGATTACTTAACTTCTTTAACCTACAGTTTCTTCATCTGCAGTATGGTTATAATACTGCACATTCATTTGCTGAGCAACAATACTGTGGGCACTCAGTGAGACTCCAAGGTTACAAAGAAGAATGAAATGTGGTCTATATCCACAATGACAGGAAGTTTAAATTATACATAAATAAATATAAAGATGGAAGAAGACAGAAGACTATAAGCAAGAAGGAGCTTATAAGAATTAAATGAGATAATTTTTTAAATTAAAGAAGAAATTTTTAAGAATTAAATGAGATACTGGTTTATAAAGTACCTGCAGAGAGAAGGTACTCATAGTAGATCCTGTTTCTGCAAAACAAATCTGTGCCTCTAGTCCTAAAAAATGTTCTAAGAGCAACTCTTATGGAGATACTAGCTAAGGATGTCCTAGTTGGTAGACTAAGTACTAAGGTGGACAAGATGGCAGGTGGTCAGCTAGTATATTTGCCATTAAGGGCAGACCCATCTAGCCCCTTTGGAGACCTCACACATTCCCCAGCCCAGCTTCCTTCCTTTTCTTCTGGTTCCTAAGAGGTTTATGGGATAGTAGTAATTTTTTGTATAGTCAGGCTTTTCAGTTTTCTGCAAATCATAGTAACAGGCACTTCTTTCCTGTTAAAATGCTATGATGTAGTGAAAATATTAGACAATACCACCAAAAAGCACAGTGGAGCTGCATCTAGCACATTTTGGAAAGGGTATTGTACTTTGAAAACAAAGGGAGATGGAGCTACTTGGCCAAGAGCCTTGGGATACTCATGAACTATATAAATCTGGAGGCTTCTTCACATTCCTCTTCCCTGCTGCTTCACAGGAACCATATTAAATTGAGTTACATATCTCAGAGCCTGGCTTTGAAAACACATATATTATTTATGATGTTATGCTATTAGAAGAACTTGTGAACTTTACAAATGAAAGAGAAGTCTGCACATGCTTTTTACCTCATTTTTACATACTGATGCCTGTCAACTTTCCAAACACTTGCTCCAGGTAGGTTGTCCAATTTATTCCTCGGTCACAAAATCTTTTCCACACTTTATCCTCTGAGAATTCATCTTGTCCTTTTTCTTCACTAAGCAAAAATACATCCTGGTCACTGTCTAACCTGTGTGTTTCTCAAGCACCACCAATGAATTCCCTCTTGAGCATTCCTCAATCTCATCTCTACTTCCAAAGGTCTTCTTACTGAGATCTGAAGGCAGCAGTATATATTTCAGATGAAACTTCAGTGCCGATTTTCAGCCCAATCTATGGCAGTAAGACTAAAAAGACAAACAAGTAGTATGAACAAGCCTAAGATGGTCCCATGATCCCTGCCTCCTACTGTTCACACCTGCCTTTGTGTAATCCCTTCCTCTTCAGCAAAGGTGGGAGCTGCGATTTGTTTCTAGCTAATATGCTATAGCAAAGGATATAGGAAGTAGGGGACTACATTACTGTACATGAGGCTACAATGTCTATCCTGCAAGGAGATGCCCTCCCTCACTGCCTTTGATGAAGAAAATGGGAGGCCCATGTGGTAAGGAGACAAATGCTACTCACATATCCCGGAAGCAGATCCTTCCTCAGTAGAGCCTCAGATGAGACTGCAGTCTATGAGTGTAAAATAGAGGACCCTAGCAAGCTGTGGCCAAGTGTTGACCCACTGAAACTGTGAGATGATAAATGTGAGAGATGTTTTAATTACTACATTTGTGGTTATACCGGTATGCAGCAATAGAAAATCTACCTGGGAATGATAAAGTAGCTCTGACATCTGAGAGCTAGCCTGGTACCATGAGCAGGCCTCATGCTGGCCTGCTGGCCTGCACTTGCACTCAGGCTCTGATATTAAATATAATTAATTTCAAAGAACACCAACACCAAACCAGGTCACTTCATGACTGCCAGCAAGAATCAGGCAGAAACAAGACCTTCTGTAATCACATCTAAACATGGACAAAAACACAAAAATGGTCCAAATGACAAAAACATCCTTTATATATATTATTATAAATTATACCTGCACAGAGAAGGTACTCATGGTAGATTCTGTTTCTGCAAAACAGATCTGTGCCTCTAGATCTAAAAAATGTTGTAAGATCCACTCTTATGGAGATACTTGCTAAGGATGTCCTAGGTGGCAGACTAGTACTAAGGTGGATTCATTCCTCTCATGTCTTACAGGTAAGATTAAGATGCATACTCACAAATGCAACTGTATAGAATCCAACACAGAACAAAGCTCCATTTCCTTGAAGCCTCCCCAAACCAACCAACACAAATCCAAATCCTACACTAAAGCTTTTAAAATACCGTCTTACTGAGGAGCCCCCACAATACCATTAGTATATGCACTACCTTACCATATTCGGCAATAAACCCACCTGTTCAACCCCAGGTGTGTTCCTAATTGAAGGCAACTGGTCTTTGGATAGAGGCACTAACAAAACAGTAACAAGCAAAAAAATGAGTTAAGCAACAAGAAAAATGCCAAACGTGACTTTATCACAGAACTTGAATGAAAACAGAAGCATAAGCCAATAAAACAATAAAGAGTCCATCTACAAAAATGGAATAAAGTTAAGTGTTTCAAAATGAGTACAAGGATATTATTTGACAAACTGTATAAGTGGATAGGAATAACAAAACTGAGATGGATCCACACTTCAGACTAAACAAACTCTACAAATTAAAGAATTAAATAACTTAATAAATGATTAGCTGAAAGGTAATGGACTATTTTATCACATCTATGGAAAAGCAATGAATTTCTCATTTGGGAACAATAACAAAAGAAAAGATTACCTAGTTTATATACAAATTTCTTGAATGTAATGAAAAACAACAAAAAAGATAAAAATTAAGGGCTGAGGCTATAGCTCAGTGGCAGAATACTTTCCACTGAGGCACTGGGTTTGATCCTTGGCACCACATAAAAACAAATAAAGGTATGCTGTCTATCTACAACTACAAAAAATTTCTTCCATCTTCAGTGGTCCAAAGAGTCCCTGCGTAGCAAGTTAGATAGACATCAAAGCTGGGAATGCTGTGGGGTATGCTGTAAAGCCCCTTTAGGACTTTACAAACTTTTAATGCAGCAGAGGAGGAGCCATAACCCAACCATCTAAGTCCCAGAAAATCTTTCAGCAAAAATTTTTGGCTCAGACTTTATAATATTACCTAAAGGCAAACAACTAGAAACAAATTTCAAAATCTAATGATAGTGCTGAGAATGTGATGATCATTATTATCCAAAGTACATGATTGAAGACATGAATTGATGTGAATATACAACCAGAAATATGAAAAATTGTGCTCTACATGTATAATAAGAATTGTAATGTATTCCGCTATCACATATAAATAAAAATAATTAAATCAAAAAAGAATTATACCAACTAGATATCATAGAAATAAAACTAATGGGTCAATACCCTTATGCATATTCATAATTTTTCTAAATAACCAAACTCTACTACTTGTTTATTTGGTGATATGTGCCTTTGGTCCCAAACTGATTTTTAAAATTTACTTTGCTGAAATCACTTATGAACTTGCCAGCATGTACGTCTTTTTGTTATTCATATGTGATGTGTGATTTGATGTGTCTGATATGCATTGCATATGCATCTTTAAATAAATGGGACTGGCTCAAGAATATAAAAATAATCTAATGTTAGGAAAATGTTTAGTGAATTGTGTTGTATGATCATATGAGTATCAAAATAAACATGACAGAAAGATGTGAAATGTTTCAGAAGTGATGCAAAACCAGCCAGCCAACCAATCAACCAACCCACCCACCCAGACTATAAAAGGCCAACAGCTAAAGAGCTATAATGTGCCAGGTACTGTTTGAGGTATTCTGGTCACAGCTCATTTAATCTGCACAATACCAGGCAGAAAAATAATATTTCTATTTTGCAGAAATTTTATAGGGCAAAGAGTAGTTAAATAATTGGCTAAGACTACATAATGAAAAGTGGAAGACATAGATAGGAACTAAGATATGATTCCACATGCTACTTCTAACCACAGGCCTCTCCTACCTCTTTCAGAAATAAATGTAGCTTGCAATCATGCACAGCTATGAATATCTGGGGGCAAAAACTACTAGATAACATGCAAATGTAATATTGCTGTGACATGGGAATAGTATTAAAGGCAATTTAACTTTTAAAACTGTCAACTTTAGTACTACATGATCCACTCAATGAAAACAGAGACAATCAAACCATGAGTGCTTGACTTTCTTCAAAGCCCATGTCCTTGGAAAAAGAGATGTGGCATTTCCTTCTGTTCCAAAGTTCACTTTGTTCTAGGAGAATGAAGTGGTGGAAGGGAATAGTACAGGACTGATACCAGAATGCAGCACAGATCTGCACAGGAGTGAGAAAGAGAAAGCTCAAGAGGTGACAGCTGCCTGGGGAATGTAGGTAAGCTTCCGCCTCCTACTGGGGACAGTGCTAGGGAGGAGATTCGGACCTCCTTTGGTTGAAGGTACGCCTGACTACTCTCCTGTTATTATAAATGCAGCTCCTATCTGTGCAGTGAACAAGTCTGGAGACACAATCAGAGTCCCTGAAGAAACAGCCATGGGTGCCTGGTCCAGTTGTCCTTTTTCCCTAAAGAAACTGAATTCACAACATCCTGTGTACAGACTCATGTAGCCAGTGGCACAGACTCTGGTCTTGCCATTTCACGTATGTATGCTGACAGTAGACTAAGGCACTTTCTTCATGGGGCAGTGATTTAATCACTCTTTCTGTAACTACATCTTCAAGTCTTTTGAGTTTACTTGTATTTTTAGAACAACCAAAATCCTTTTCTGATCAACTCTCAGATGACACTGATCAATTTCATCCTTTCTAGATGGAACATGGAAAGAAAGGAGACTGGAGTCTCTTGAGAGTTCAATTAAAAAGCCCATGTTAAAAGCATTTATCTGGGGGATGGGGAATGAAACTCCAGCCCCTGAGTTCAAACCAGTCCTATTCAGTCTTGCTCAGAAGCTCCCTCTCTTGGTGGGACATGACTGCTTGCTATGTTTAAGGCAGATCATACCCCTAGGTCATAGGTGACTATACAACTTGTGCAATAATTTAGCAAGGTCACCACTGCACAGAAGGCAGAGGTAGAACTACTTTGTTGTTTAAGCTTTGAACAAGGAGAACAAAGCTAAACACTTCAACAGACATCAACATTTGAAGACAGCAGACTGAGTGTGGCTGAGGAAGAAAGGATGTGAAACAATGCCCTGTAAATCTGACCATACGATACTACA
Source organism: Callospermophilus lateralis (assembly GCF_048772815.1). Taxonomy (NCBI): domain Eukaryota; kingdom Metazoa; phylum Chordata; class Mammalia; order Rodentia; family Sciuridae; genus Callospermophilus; species Callospermophilus lateralis. The sequence goes on along the minus strand of NC_135313.1, from coordinate 103,280,163 downwards.
TCTCAGTCAGGCCAGAATCAGTTATGTGCAAAATGATTAATCACCACCTCCCTGAAATATTCAAGGTTCTCCTGCCTTTTCTTAAGGAAAAAAAAAGCTAATGCTGAAATATGACTTTCAGGCTTTTGTTCATTCTATACTCTTTTAATAAAGCAGAACAAAAAATTTTGCCTTGGGCTTGGTTGAGTTATGGAGCTTATCTCCTAAGTAGTAAAAAGCTTCATTCCTCAGCCCAATCGCCAAATCCAGCTCAAGTTATAAGAGGCCTGATGAGGAAGGAAAAATGTGTGTGCCTTACCTCAGGCAACGATGTATCAAATGTGATAACTGCTGTAAGTGACATATTTTCTCTTAATACTTACAGAAAAACGGACACTGCAGAACAAAATTAATTTAGCTGATGGGCAAATGCTGATGGTTATGTGTGATAAAGCATGGTGTCTATATTTTTGACAAACCTGTGAGGAATTACAACCAGACCCCCATCACTGTAGGGAGAAGGAGATAGGGAAGTGAGGAACAAACCCCTGGGGCATTACCTGAGGCACAGAATGGTGTGGGGGGGGAACCCACCTACCTTCTCTGCATACTCAGACACAATCTGCTTGATCTCTGCGGAACAGAGGCCCACGATCTGACCCACGGAGCTTGCAGTGAGACGACTCTGCAATCACATATGGCATGTTCTGAAGGCTGAGCCTTGTTTTTCCACTGAACTGGAAAACCTGAACACTGAGTACTATTGCAAAACAGATAACATTCCCAGGAGAAAACATAATTTGGCTTTTGTTCACTTATACATTGACAGGAAGCAAGAAAGCAGCCTCAGAAAAAATGTCAAAGTAACCTCTTCCCATCCTAAGTCACTTAGCTGGCTGGGCTAGCTATTCCTTCAGTCCCAGATACCACTGGAAAACCACTCCTCATCCTCCATGCCCCATGCTCCAAAGTCACTAAACTGAGCCTGCAAGGGACTTAGTGGGTCTAGAACTCAAGGAAAAGAGAAAAACAAATGGGGGAAGAAAGGAATTTATAATCTCTCTTTATTGTCATAGGCCTTTTCTGGCCTCACAAGAAATGAACCCTCAGGCACTTGGCTGAACCTTCTGGATGGGCCTTGGACTCTGGGAAGACCAACTATAAACTCAGGATTCCATCTTCTATCTAGATGGTAGTGAAATGAAACAGAAGACAGGGGCCCCTTCACATGTGGTAGAACCCATAGTTAGGGGAGGCAGGGTTAAGGCTAACTCTTCTACAGAAGATCTGTCCACCAGGGATGTTCCACTCTCACTCAGGCCTTCAAATCTCCTTCCTAGAGGTCCCCGGGAAAGACAACACTATGCATTATTAAAAGGTTCCCAAAGGAAGGACCTGAGGAACAGGAAAGACTCTGAAGAAAGTCCTCTAGGGAGGAGGTCCCCTAGAGCAGTGAGGGGTAGTGCCAAGTCCCAGCCTCCATGTCCACCCCCATGGCCACTGGCCTCACCTCCTCATTTGCCATGGCGGTCATCTTGTTCATCAGTGACTGAATACGCTGCTGAAAGAGGAATGGAAGGAGCAGCAGTGAGTGGTTATAATCTCGTAAAACTGAAGTGAATGTCTACACAGGTCTCTGTGGTGAAATTCCACAAGTTGATTCCTTGACTGGGTGGTGAGGTGAGCCACATGATGGGCGATGACAGGGAACTGGCAGGTGAGGGTGGTGGCTCCTAACAGCTGGCTATGGAAGGCACTAGCCACTTGGGAAAGCTGGGGATGGGACTATAATCTCTCCTCAGGAAACTCAGAAGACTGACTTGAGCCCCACACCTCTTCAGCCACTTGAAGCTCCTCTTCCTCGTGGGCATCTGCCTTTTCTGTAGCTGACAGCCCTGCAGGAAGTGTTGTTTTCTTGTCCTCAGCCTAAAAAGGAAGTTGTGACAACAGCTGAACATCAGAGTTGGAGATTCAGAAAGGACAACATTGTAAAGAGGCATGTGGAAAACAAACAAACACACACACACACACACACACACACACACACCCCTGCTGAGCTGAACCAGCCTCTAAAAGCAAATGGATAATCCAGAAGCCTAAGCTTGCATTTGATCTACGGAGCAGGCAAGTCATGATTCAGGGCCTGGCTGATATCTGTCTCCATTTCTGAACTGCTTAAATGAGCATTAGGCCACACGCTTGTCAGACTTGTCCTTAGGCTCTGATGGGATTTTATCCTGTTGTAGATTCAAGGGCAGATCACTGCTCATGCAGTGTTTTTTCAAACTGCCAGTTGAGATCCATTGATAGGACATGAAGTCATTTAATAGGTATGACTATCATCCATATAAATTATATAAAAATTATATAAAAATTACCTAAAAAGTAAAGTTACATAAAATAATATTAAAATTAGTTAACAAATTATATAAAATTATATTTAAAAATTTTAATATTACATAAAAATTATACAAAAGAAAAGTGATGTTTCACTAAGCAGTAGTTTGGGGGGAGGTATGTATAATGAATCACAATGAAAAAAAATTTTGAAATTGGGGTTATATCTAAGTGTTAGAGCACTTGCCCAGCATATGCCAGGCCCTTGGTTTGATCCCCTTCTGCAAAGAAAGAAAAAAATTGCTGAGGGTAATCAAAAAAGTTTGAAAATCACTGGACTGACTGAAGGACAAAATTCCAAACTACTTCATCTCTTGATCACACTGAATGCTCTGGGACCAATCTCAGCTCTTTATGTGCCACACACACTCAAGACAGCCTGGATTACCTGTCCTCCTCTACCACCTGGATGACCTCAGGTTTACTGCTGATCTTTGGGTATCAGTATCAACCGGGGTTGAAAATGGGGATTGGTCTCAGATGCCCTTCTCACACTATTCTAACTCCAGATGCTTTGCTAAAACAACAACTCTACCATGTATTCTCACTGTGTGTTCCTACTTGGACACAACTACAGGGACATGACCTCAAATTTAAATGTGCTATATGGTATAAGAATAACAAGACAAGCACAATGTGAATACTAATTCATGGGTACCTTGTGATTTTCCCAGTTTTAACCAAATTGCCCTATTTCATAAGACATTCATATACCCAGAATTCTTTTCAAACTTAAAATTACACAACAAATTAAATGTACACATCAAACCCTTATTACATATCAGATGATAAATGATACACAACTCAAGCCCAGAAAATACCCTGCTCTGCAAGAAATGATTATTTATTTGAGTGAAAATACAAACATGGAAAAAAATAATGAGAATAGCAAAATGAAGATAGCAATCAGTGTATAACTAATTGCCAACGAACTGCTACTAAAAGTAATTATAGCTAATACGTTTAAATGTTTACTGTGTGTTGGATCATTCTAGGTACTTTAGATTTTAATCTTCATGACAACGCTGTGAGGTAGGTTCACCGATAGCCCTGTTTTATAGATACTATGAATGAAGGTAAGGTACAATGATTGTGTAAATTATCCAAAGTCACACAGTGAAGTGAAGGAGCTAGTCAGCCAGTCCGACTTTAGAACATATGATCCTGGTCACATAAATGCACCAATGATGAGACAATCAGCCCCGGAAGTAGAGGGAGGTGGGTAAGGCTTGGGGAGCTGGACAAGTGGAATGGTGGCAGGATGCAGCATGCCCCAGTCAAGAAAATCTGAGGTTGGTTGAAAAATGAGGAAAGAGTTCATTAATCTCAAGCTGCAAGATCACCACCAAACATTTTAGTGGGTACTTTATTATTCACAAGGCAGTAGTTACAAGTACAGGCTTTGATGTCTAAAGGTATCAACCTACAGATCTGGTTTCAGATTCTTATCATGGCACTTTAGGGCTGTGTGACTGTGAACAAATCACAGAGTCTCGCTGAGCATCAACTTTCAAACCTAAGAAACAGAAGTAAGTACCCTCCTCATAGAGCTGTTCAGGAGAATAGATTAAAAAACATATGCATAGCCCTAAACAGAGGGCCTGGAACACAGTAAGGGTTTGTAACTATGAGATTTATGTGCCTGTCCTGCTGCTGACAATTAAGGATCATTAAACACACACACAAAAATTAATTTGACTCCTTTGTGAAGTTTAAGACCCCATGCTGACTTACTGGCTCTTTCACACTTGGCTGTCTTGGTGGAAGGCAGGCCTGTAATTTACAGTTGTACGCCATCGCACCACTATGCCCTGTTCAGACCTGTCTAGAGGCCCTCAGATGAAGACTGCTCTGGGTGCCCTGGAAGAGGATTTCATCTTCACACATTTAGAGCCCACTTGATAGACCCTGGGGCCATGATTTTGATCACCCTTCACCTGCAGATCCAAGGTGAGACTGCTAACTCGGCTCCCAGGTCTGCAGAGCCTACAGAATAGAAACGCCAGGACAGAAATGGAGAGGCCAAAGGCAGCTGGCACATCCTTGATGCCCCAGCTTGCCCAGGGATCAGTGCCTGGTCAGCTGCGGCCCTGCCATCCCCCACTCTTCCTGGGCCTCCCAGGGAGTTGCTACCCAGTCTATGAAGTGTCAGAGTGTCACAGAGAGGCCAAGGGGTGGGGGTGGGGGTTTGCTTCCATCTCTCAAGTATGCTCTCCCATTATCTTTTCTTACCTTCTCTGTTTTGCTCTGGCGGCTAAATCCATATCTCCTGCAGGCCACAAAAAAGAGGGAGTTTCAATTACTATTTAAAAAAAAATCACAATAAATTCCAACAAATGCATCTTGGTTGGATTTTTATATTGAAAGCACCAAAGAGTGTTTAGGCCAAGTGGTGACTGGAGAAAATACTTGAAGTGCCTTATCCAGAAACATATTCCACAACTTCTTTAATTAAGGACCAGCTCTTCATTTACTACACAAATAGTATAAATGGGAACTCTCTGATGGAAGAGAGTACAATATTTCCTTAAGTGCAGTCATTACATTTTGAATCAGGAACTGCATTTCAGGAGTCACAGTGTAAGTTAAAAGCCTTAAAAATATCTGTTAGGCCTACAAATATGAATGTGTGTCCAAGTCAAATATGCTCTCTAATTGCTTTAATAACTGAGTCCAGCACATTTTTTATTCTCAAACATAACCTAAGCATGATGTCAATAATGTGTATTCATACCATGCAAACTTAAATTTAAAAAGAGACAAGAGACAAACACACTTCAGTATAAATTAGTTCATATTTTTGGTTCAAATTAATCTGTGCTCTAAAAAATAAAAGCAACAATGCAAAAGCTATTCTACCTTAAACAAAAAGCATAATGCAAAACACTCCACCTCACATATTTCAAATAATTTGTAAGGAAATTATTACAAGCAATTGTTTAAGAAAAACAGAGTAAGGCCTTTTCTCTGCCCCTGCTCATGCCATGCATCACCTGTTGGGTCAGTGCGCTGTCTCTACTGGTTTGGGGACTGCAGGCTCACCACCTCCTACTTTTCCGGTCCATTCCTTATCCAACCCTATTCCTTATCTGATCCACATTTGTTAAGGGAAGGCCTCTTCCCTCTGGAGGAAATGGGACCTCCTTAGCAGCCTTATTGCACCTCTTCCTCCACGACCCCGCCTAACAACTGCTTAGCCTCATGTCTAGAAGCATGTCTGACATGTTCATGCTTCATCTACTGCTTGAACAGAGGGTTCTACACACACTGAGATATTCTCTTCTCTCCCATTTCCCTATCTACCCTTGCCCTTCAGCTCTAAAGCCACTTCCTCTCCAAAGTGCCCATCATGCCATAAATATCATCTAGCCTTATAATATATTGTCCTTACAACCAAAGGCCAAAGAGTCACTTCTATCCATTAGGTATATATCTATAGGCCTAAAGTAGAGCAGATAACACCTAAGGTTAAACTTTGGGTCTCCACATAAATTCTGTAAAGGGCTCTGTAGCAAACTTTTTAAATTGGCTTATCAATATCAATTGCATCTTCCTGTATAGGAAAGGCTGGAAAACAAAACACTATTTTCAATACTCCCTGATACCTAGGGTTCTAAGTGCTATGCAGGTCACACCAAGCAGAAGAATGTGGAAGAGTTAAATGAGAAGGAAGACGAAGAGAACCCACTGTGCTGGCATGGATCACACTAGAAGCAACCTGGTTCTGGGGCCAGCATCTGTCAAAATAGCTTCCTAGTTTTGCAGAGTTTCTTGATTCTGGCAGAAGCAGCTGGAGCACCAGCCTCCTAGTTCCCCAGACTGCTAGTTAGCTTCCTAATCATGGAGGTAGAGGGAGCATCCTTGGCCCAGCTCTAATGTGAGGCTTGGGAACTGATCTTGGCTGAGTCTCCATCACTCCCTGTGATTAATGAAGCACTTCTGCTGAAACTAGCGTCAGCACACTGTTCTCAGTTGGGGACAATTGAGAACAACACTGGGTCTTACCAAGGTTCCCCACTCCTAAAAGGGTCCTGGCATCTAGAACATTTCATGTTTTCCAGGGCTATAGTTTGTGGAGAACCTCAGGACAGAAGACATGCTCAAAGGCAGACAGCCCTTATCCAAGGCTCAGGGACTTTAGGGATTTCCCAAAGAAAAAATAAACAACTAAATCGCATTGACTCCTCCTTCAACATTGGCTGCAAGAAAGTTCCTCTGACCACATAAACTAGGTTAGACTCCTAGCTGCATGATCCTGAATTTAGACCCAGAATTCACTCATCATGCAATGTACAATAATTATTTATTATGTATAATCCTCCAGGCCTGCCTGCTGAGTTCCTAGAGGACAGGGAATTTATTTCATTCACTATATTGTTTACATTGAAAAAACTGAAGAATAATCATAAAATAGAAAATCTGCCATTTTAAAGTATATACTTAGTGGGGTTTTTTTTTTTTTTTGGTGTGTGTGTGTATGTGTGTGTATGTGCTATTGTGTAATCATCACCACCATCTAAATCCAAAACAATTCCTTCATTCCAAAAAGAAACCCTGTACCTATTAGCAGTTAGTCCCAATTCCCACCTCTCCTCAGGCCCTTGCTACCACTAATCCACTCCTCTGTCTCTACAGATTTGAACATTTTACTATGCTAGTCACATTTTATTGCTAACATATGGCTAGTGACTATTATATTGGACATTACATTTTCAGAAAACAAACTAATCTTTCAGAATAACTACCCAAGGTCAAATTAAGATAAACATCTAATTATTTGATACAAAACAGAGGCATAAAATAAGCCATACATACTAAGGGTTATGAACTGTTCTTTATTTATTTAACAGTAACTTACTTAATACCTTCTAGGAGCATGTCATAGGCTCTGTCATAATAGAGAACAGACACATTTTGGGAGACAAGCTTCATATTTCATTTCTTGAGTAAATAATAACTTTAAGGCAACTCAAAATTAAGACTCTGATACAATAGAATCAGTTAACTCCAGCATTGTAATAGTTGTGCTACAAAATTCACTTGAATGTCAAATATTCAGCACATAAAACAACATGGCTAGGTGTTAGCCCTTCAAAGTTGATTGGACCAATAATAAAACTGAAATATTATAGGGTTGCAATATGAGTCTAAAACTGAAACCATAAGTTTTGTTATTCTAACACCATAACATTTAGAGAAACATGCCCAAACACATATAGACAGTCCTTAAGGCATTTAACATGGTTGACCAGGTTCAAAGTCCAGCTTCACTTGAATAAATGAGAGTCAGGAAAGAGGGAAGAAGCTAAATACTGACTTTAGAGCCAAGAGCCCTATGAGCCTGAGGCTAGGATCAGTGACCTGTGACACTGTTTTCAGATTTTTTGGTTCTAGGAATCAAAATATGTTTTCCCTTGTCAAGACATGAGATGAGGCGGAAAACAGAAACACTGGCCACAGACGAGGGAATTGGCTTCCTCAAATCTGGTACCATGCCGTGGACATGCAGAGTTCAGGAGTGAGGGCAGAGGGGGCTGGAGCTGCCAGCAGACAGCCAGCCAGCTTGAGTGGGGAAGCAGAGAGGGGTGACACTTCACCCTACACAGGGATCCTGTTGGGGTAAGGAAAGTACAGGACAAGGGGACCTGGAGCTCAGGACAGAACCTCATTTGAACCTGAAGGTCATATTTAAGGGCATTTGAGAATTGAAAACTAGCTGCTGCTGCTGACAGTGAAAAGGAAAACGATGGCTGCGACTAGCAGCTAACACTGACTGATTTTTACAAAGAAGAACGTGCTCAGAATTCTTGACATATATATTGCTGTATGATCCTCATTTCATGAGCAAGAGCTCGGAGCAGTAGAGAGGATAGAACAGAAGCCCTGGAGTCTGAAGGCCAGGAAGCAGAGGAGAGTCTTCCCAGGGAGGGCTCACTGAAGTTTCATCCAATGTCTGCCAGTTTTCAGAACCACTGTCTTCTTGTTCAGTCTCAGACCAAACAACAAAGAAGGCCTATCTTTCTAAAACCATGAGCTTAACAGTATTCTTTTCCTGGAGCCGCAAACAATCCTTATACACTATGAAAATGATATGCTTTTAGAGTTGAAGACACCTGAGTTTGAGTCCCAGGTTCAGCCTCTTAATAGTTCTGTGACTTTGGGAAAGTTATTTATTTATTTATTTTTAGCTTTTTTTGAATGCTGTCAAAGCAGCAAATGGGCTAAAAACTCTCAGAATATCTGAAGTATTCACTACCCCGCTTACCACAAACTCATTCTCTCCTTGTCAGAAAAGCCAAAAACAATAAAATAACCAATCTCCTAAAACAATACTAAAAACCAAGCCCCTGAACCCTTCACCAAACATCTATCCTAGGCTCCGAAATGAACTTAAGTCAGCACAACTCTGCCAACAGGAACAAAGACTAGGATGAAGACACTTT